>NC_086157.1:78084943-83084943 GCF_035149785.1 Candoia aspera | reverse complement strand
CCTCTAGTGGCATACAGATGGCTAACTAGGGCTGTGAAGAAATAAAGGAAGGAAGGAAGGAAGGAAGGAAGGAAGGAAGGAAGGAAGGAAGGAAGGAAGGAAGGAAGGAAGGAAGGAAGGAGCTAAGGTATTTGGCCTTCTTACTGTCACACTTTGACAGTTCATTCCTTTCTCCTTGCAAAAGACCTACATGATCTTTGCCTTTTATTTTGTTTCTGAGGTATTCCCCAACCTCCCAAAAAGCTTTGCTTTGCTTTGCTTTGTTTTGTTTTGTTTTGTTTTGCCTTGGGCATTTCTCACAAGCCCAAGAATTTTCTAAGCCTTGGCCATTCAAATATAAGCCCTATAATTTCTGGCTATTTCCTTGTATCTTCCTTTGGTTATATGCCCCTCCTTCTATTTCCTATTCTTGTGTCCCATTTTTGTTCAGCAACTTAGATAACTCCATATTTAGATATATTACTCTTTTATTTTTTTCCTTTCTAATACGAATTGCAAAGAATTCCTATTAGAAAGAAAAAGAATCAAAGGGTAATTTTTGCAAAAAGAGTTTGCAATTGTGCCATCAATATCTTGCTTTGTAGGATTCCCCATCCTTCTCAGAGAATTTTTGTCTTCAGGATTTTAACCTATTGGATCTCACTTGTCTTCTACATGTATTCACCAACATTTGCCCTTCTGAAATCTAGTAAACAACTTTGACTCTTCTCTATTCCTCTTCCCTTTGATATCTTGAACACAATGATAAAAAGAGTTGTTTAGTAATTAGGAAGTTCTAGAAATTGAAAAAAAATAAATAAAATAAAATAAAGTAAAATAAAATAAAATACCTTCTTCCAAGGTTCGAATCACCTAGAAGTTTTCAATTCTATTTCATTCATATTTTAAAGTTTTGACCTGTAGATCACTACCACCCAAATGGCATGTCTTTAAAATATAAATTCATGATGCAGAAAAGCTCAGTGTCAGTTTGTTTGATTTCCTGCCCAAACAAAGAAGACAGGATAGTTAAATTTAACAAAAGTTGCAATAAAATAATAAAGAAATAGACCAGTTTCTTTAGTGGTCTCCTCTGAAGCTGTCAGCCTGACACCCTGACCTGGACTTGTCTCCTTTTGCCATTCAGACAATCAGGGTCCCCTCTCCGTTTATTTTCTTTTCATCATCTCAATAAATGAGGTCAGGCACTGTGACTGAAAAATAATTGCTTGGGGAAGAACTTTCAGATCAGCTCCTTTCTTAATTTTCCCAGTTGTTGATATTAATTATTCAGATTAATTGTTGAGACAGATTTCCACCTATGCAAACTGCTACTTGAAATTAGGGTCATTCTGATCAAATTAAAATACTCTACTACCAGCCTGTTTAATTAGAATGCTAAGGATCCTCAGCTTTTATCCTCTTTCTTTCTTGAAAGATCGTACCAGCAAATTAAACACTATTGTCAGAACCTTGACTTGTTATGTCACACCAAGTAATTTCAAAAGAAGAATCTGATGTGAAAGTGATGAATTAGGGCTTAAAAAAAATTCAGATCTATTGACTATGCTCCATATCAAATTAATGGGTTTTTAAAATTATTATCCTACTGATGTCAATTAGCTTAATAGTGCCATGATATTTGACTTAGCATCATCACTGCTTTTTGAATGGTCAGTGCAATGTTTACCCTTATGTTTTAATGTAGTTATAATGATCTATACTTCCTGCACTCCATTTCCTTCTGACTTCACTGTAAAATTCAGTCTCCCTCTCTTTCTCTCTCTTCCCACTGATCAGTGTTTGTGTGTGTGTGTGTGTGTGTATGTATGTATGTGTATATATATATATATATATATATATATATATAAACAGGCTAACATTCCATGTATTTGGGGAAGTGCAAAAGAGAGGCATTTGCATCTTTGCTGCTGTATATCCTAATTTTGATGGATGGTGGTGTGTGTTAATATCTTTACCTATATTAACAAGGCTTCAGGTAAACAGCTGTCTATAACAGAATTCCAGGGTAGCCTGTTTAAATGAATGCATATTGGATGGGTTGGTTTTGTTCAAAATTAGGCATGCGTCAACATATACATTCCAGGGCTGTGCTATGTTTTGGATTTGAAGACAAAAAGGTGTATTAGAACATGCAGGTGTGGAAATACAGCATTTGTCTGCCACTTTATACACCAAATATATATTTTTCACAAGAACCACGTGATCCCAAGAAAAGATATGGCTGTTTTAAGAAGTTGCAGACAGTGTTACATTTGTGTCCCACTCACTCTGAAACACCTTTCTATTCTCAAATATGAACTGCTGCACAGACGTAATGCATTGTAGCAAACCAACTTGTCAGAGTATAAAAAGTGTGTCAAAAATATTGTTGCATAAGCTTTCATGGATTACAATTCCCTTAATCAATAGCATGGAGCATAGTCTTAAGCATTATCTGTACAGACAGTTGTTTGAAAGTAAGGAAGGGGAGAGAAAATAATACCAGGAAAAGGCAGAGACAGATAAGTCAGATATTCTAACATACTGCAATAGTTGGGCTAGAATATATAAGATTTAACACCATTCTTCATGGACTCAACAGTGATCAAAGTTTGTTATCATATTATATGGACTAACCAGCTCAATGCAAAAATGTCTGTGTAATACTGAACTATTGCTCTGTTAATGGTTAGAATTAGAATTAGAATTAGAATTAGAATTAGAATTGATATTCTGTGTCTCCCTTGCTCTCTTTTTACCAGTCATACCACACAATGCCAGACCTCATGACAGCATATCACAGTGCTTCATACCAAAAAAACAACAGTTGTGTTTATACTTCTTTATCAGGATCATACTCCTTGCATTAAATCAAAACACTATTTTATTACAGCCATAAGGCCAACAGTCAGAAAATAAACAAACAAATAAACATATGCTTTGCATCAGTTGACTAAGACCCTGATCAGTGAAAGACTATACAATAATACATGTATTCTCCCTGAGTGAAACTGCTGGTAACACTATGGGTGATCTCCACAACATCTATAATGTTAAAAAATAATAAATATGCAATGGTCAACTGTTTACACATAGAAAACAGAAAAAAGAGAAAAGGTATATCACAGAACTACAACTTTCGTCTTGCAGAAATGATATGGTAAATATTCAGCATCCTTCAAAGAGATAGAACCCTTAGGCACATCTAAACAAATGGCAGAACATTAACCATTATAGGCACCTCAATATAACAAAAAAATTGAAGCAACTTTGCAATAAATTCTGTCTAGCACCTTTAAAAAAATATAGTAGCGTGTATTTTATAAATACCAAAGTTGCATGAACAACGTCACTGTGCAGAAGGAATACTTCTAAAATGCTTCTTATAGCAATATTAAAGTCAAGGTGCTGAATCTTGACAAAGAAAAACTCAATACTTTGGCCTAATACAAAGTACAATTATTATATATGTTCAAGTTTGCATAACTCAAACAAAGAGATAATACTTAGGAATGGATATAGGGTGCTAACTAGTTTTGACAATGTCCAATATTCTTTCTTGATCAAAGTGCATACGATAAACAACACTGAGGTCTTATGAATTTTAACTGTATTCCATCCCACATGTCTCAACTTTTTTCTAAAGTTGGGTTGACAATATAATGATATGCCTTATATATATATATATATTTAGAATAACAGCAAATAGAAAGCAATTTCTGATGTACTCTATCTTCAATTATATAGATGGCAGTATTCTACTGCAATGGCCAGAGCAAGCTATGTATCTGTGCATGACTTTGTGTTCAAGTAATTTGGTTCTGGAAAAGTTCAGGTTGATATGCAGGAACCAATTCCCATTTCCAATGATAATCCAGGCATTGAGAAGCATGTACAGAAAATATGGTAAGCCATATGTTGAGAGCTTTTTCAGGGATGCTGTGGTGATACTATAATAAATTACATCCTCCATATGTTTCAAGGAGCCTAAAATCTGGAGTTGGTTCTATAGGGTTTCCCCTTCCTTTTTTTATTTTATTGATGGCTCTTCCAGATCTCAGGGACTTAGAAAAGGAGAGGCTTTGTGTTGAAGAAAATGTGTTGCATACTATGGTAGAAGATAATGCAGATATGTTATGGCTTCAGGAGTGGAAAGGGATGGGGAAGGTAAAGAAAAGGAAAACCAGATTTGGATTAGGATGAGGACATTGTAGGAAAAGGAACGAAGTATTTGAATATTTTTAGATATTAAGAGTATTTCTCAGTCACTTGCCATATTTGCTTTCTAATCTGTTTACAAAAAAGCTTAATCCTAACCTGATTTCTTGAGAAAGGGACTGCAGCTGAGTTACTGAACTGAACAGCCTGCCACCCACTGATAAACAAATAATATAACTGCAACTTTTGGTGTGAGCTCTTTTCTGTCATAACTTTAATGTAAACACTGGATTTTAATATGGAGTTTGTTTCCACTATTCATCTTTATTCATTTATTTTCTTTTGACCACTCACAGACTATATTTGCTAGCGTGGAATTAACTGCTAGCTAGTTAATGCTTCTAGAAAGTGAAGCATGCAATTTCTAGTTATTTTTATGTGATGAAAAGCAGACCAATTGTGATGGATTTCGAGGCTGCTGCTGGTTCTCAGCATTCCAGGGAGATAAGAGGACTCGCAGTTTGGAAAGTCTTGGCAGAGAGACAAAGAGAGTCAGAGTAGCCCTGCCCTAGAGTCTCTTAGGTTATTTCCCCTTAGGTTAGTTAGGATAGCTTTAGTCTGGCAAGGTTCTGTCTATTCGGTGAGAACAATAAAGAACTAGAGTTGGAATACACTGACTCAGTGTCGTTTCTTGGTCTGGTCCCGTCATCACACATCCCCCCCACACACACTTTCAGGGACACATTCCATCACACCAACACAATCTTTTGTTATCTGAAAATGAATGATACCTCATCTGGGACTCTGACCACTAAGTACATGTCTGTCTTAATAATGCTGGAAACCTGTTCTTGGATTTATTAGGTAAATCTATTTCCACTTGACTTATAAATTATAAACAAATACAAGTTCATCTTTTCTATAGATATTAAAAATTACTAGCTTATAGAATGGCAGGCTGCATTTTTTTTGTTTTTGTGTGTCTTCCCTGTAAATATTTCTGAATGTGTGGTGTTAGTAGAGACTTTCCTCTCAATCATTGTAATATGTCTTGTTCATTTCACTACTGTGATTACTGAAGTCTTAAGGCCATGTTTGCATTTAAGGCCAGCATGCTAAACACATTATTGCTAACTGTTATCATTGAAACTTGCATAAAAATTAATACTTCAAATTTGGGCCAGAATGGTACTTCAGATTAGTTTAAATATATAAGTTGAATTTAAGAAAACATTCTGTTACAAAAATGTTCCGCAGGAATTGACTACATGGATTTTACCCACTAGTTAGGTAGTTTAATAGAGAAATTAGTTTCATTTGCTTACATATTATTAGATTTATAATAACTATAGGAGGTAGCTGGGCTAAGAGAGAGTGTCTGGGCCAAAGTTACCCATTGATCTTCCATAGCTAAGTATGGATTGGATCTTACATTTGTCTGGTCCTTTCCCAGGTCCTTCAGCATTACATCATGTTTGTTACCCAAACACACCCAGTTTGCAATTTCCAAACGTATATATGAACCCAAACCAAATTTGGTTGGTACCAAATTCTTCATCTTTCAGAATTTTCCAGTGCAATCTGCAACTCAAGTCATTTCTACTAGTAATAAAGAACATAGCACATGACATTTTCTCCTTATTTGAAAGGAATTGCTTTCCAAGATAAAATCTCTCTAGAAGCCTCTACTGTAAAATTATATTAATTTGGTAATAATTGTTCAAGAGACAGACTATTTTTAGGATGCTTTCATATGGCAACATGAAAAGGAATAATGGAAGCATGAAAAGGAGAGGAAAGGGTCTAAAAATCTATTTGGTCCTTTAACATTTCAAATATATTTTTTTCAGTACCTAAATAATGTTGAAGCTTTGCCTGAGAGGCCAATTTTACATATTTTAATTATCATAAAAAAGGAAAGTTAGAACAAACATGAATAAGTCCCCTTCTGTTAGAGGTGCATTGGGCCAATAATTAAGAGCATCCTCTGATAATGATCAAAATACATACTGCATACACAAACTTTTAAAAAGTATTCTAAATTAGCTTCAACATGGTGATATGTGTCTATCATTATATTTCATTGGCACTTGGAAAGGCAAGTGAAGAGGGCAGTATGTTGCCTAAGTGATAACATAATACAAAAGCTATTAAGAGCTCCAGCAGCACTGATGGTTTTGAGAGAAACATTGTTGATAGACTTGTAGACAAAACTGAAGATATCTCACAAACTTTCTTTTTTCTGTCTACAAATGAAATTTATTGCTGAATAATAAAGCATATATTCCTATTATAAGCAAGAATCACATAACTATTTATCAAGATATGGATTGAGAAAGCTCTTCCCCAGGAATATAAATACTAAGTGGAGTAATAGAATTCATTTAAATCTATCTATCTATCTATCTATCTATCTATCTATCTATCTATCTATCTGTCTATCTATCTATCTATCTATCTATCTATCTATCTATCTATCTATCTATCTATCTACCTACCTACCTACCTACCCATCCATCCATCCATCCATCCATCCATCCACTATGCAGCTGTCCAGGCTAATTTCTATTAAGACCAAGGAAGCAGAGTTACAAACTTATTCTGAGCCAAAGACCTAATTTGACTTCTGAATGGTTTTTTCTAGGAACCTTAATCCAAAAAATGGACAAGCATCACTTGCTTTCATTTCCACTTCTATTTAACTGAAGTAGAATATAATATGATTAGTGTCCAGGAATATATTTAATATTTTTTTCCCTTCTTTTACATTAAAATATGTGTGTCATGTACTCCTGTGGTCTTGTTTTCTTTAGCTGTTATTTAGCTGATGTTTTTAATCCTATTGTGTAAGCTGCCTAGAGTCACTTTGTGAATGATGCAGCAATGATGCAGTTGACAAATCAAACAAATAAGATAAATGTTAAAATGTTAAAATAACTTTTGAAGAACTGAGAGCTGTCCCCAAGCTGCCTGGTTGCCAAATGCAGATCTGGAACCTCTGGTTGTACATTTCTAAAATAAAGAATATATCCTGAACAGTTCCTTGCCTTTCCAGCCTGATCTGATGAATGGAATATTAAAATAAGTTCAACATCACATTGGACAAATTTCTTCCTTTTTGTGTCTTCTCCTTCTCCTTCTTCTTCCAGTAGCTATTTTCACCCTCTTTCACTATGGGGTTAAACAATTCTACAAAATATTTCAGACATGAGACAGTACTTTTTTAGCATCTACTGCTCTCTAATGAGATGGTTATATTCTAATTGGTGTACAGCTCTACACTGCATTAAATTTGCCCGTCCAATAATATGAATAGGGAGTACCTGCTGAGGATCCCCCCCCTCATTATGTACAGTGGGGAAAGGCATGAGCAGGTCCTATTGAATAGCTTAAATTGGGGAACAAGAATGGCCCCTTCCACACCTCCAAAACCTTGTTCCAGCCTGGTTATTTTGGAAGGCTTTGGGAGATCAGACTGCTGTTCAAAAATTACTGTTGTAAGGAAGATCCAGTGCCGTAAATGTTAAATTAGTATATATTAGGATTACCTATTGTTCATGAAAAAAGATTTTATTATGTAGTATGTGTAACATACTGTCAGCTGTAAAGTACTTAGAGCTGAATCTGACTGAAGTGAACAAGAAGGTGCACCAAAGAAATAAATAATGTTTCCACTGCTCAGATTAAATGAAAATCTCCATGGACCCAAGTA
Organism: Candoia aspera; assembly: GCF_035149785.1. Classification (NCBI taxonomy): domain Eukaryota; kingdom Metazoa; phylum Chordata; class Lepidosauria; order Squamata; family Candoiidae; genus Candoia; species Candoia aspera. The sequence continues at coordinate 83,077,091 of NC_086157.1, read as the reverse complement.
TCAACAAATTTTCCTATGATACCTTGATAGCCCCAAATTTCTGAGTAACCCTATCCAGAACAAAATGCAGCCTTTTCCAGATCAGGCAAGGTTAAACATGTTTTTCCATGATGAGATGACTCCCCTTTCAGATGTGTCTGTACAAGTGGCAAAACTACACATCCTGAATCATTATTGTTAAATCATTATTTACACTATGTGTGTATGTATGTGTATATAGACAGACAGGCAGACAGACAATGTGCATGCAATAGTTCTTAAAAACTCTTTAATATATCCATAGTATATAGCATGTATTGTGTTTTTTAAACAAACATGTCTGACTGAAGCAGTGAAGTTCTCCTTTATACAGTCACTGGTGCAAGAAAAAATGTATTTGGAAAGCAACTTCATATTTCCTCGCTGCTCAGTTTTATGGAATGATGGCAAATTGAATTGTTTGGAAGATTGCCTCCTCTTACTAATAGCAAAAGCCTCAACAACTGGACTTTTGATTACTTGGTCTGTTGGGTTTTGTTGGGTTTGTTGAAGAGATTTTCTATTGCAAAGAAATTTAGAGAAATTATTGCTTAGTAGGAAAAAAAAGTAGAGATTATTGCTCTTTCTTTAAAAGCTCATTAGAAGGCAGCAGGGAATATTAGTCAGCGTAATTAATTTACCACTGACACAAGAAAAATACTCATTAATAATAGTGTGCAAATTATGACCATAATCCTAAATTACTTTTATGTGAATAATTCATCTGTATTGTTTGAGACTGTTCAAAATTCAATCATTTTAGAAGTGCAGCCTTTAAGTATTCTAATTAACGTGGCAAAGTATTTTCCATTATCAGTTCCAAACCACTGACTGAGATTCAGCAGAAAAGATTTCCATACTGCAATAAGGTTTACCAATATCGAAACAGGATCCATGTATAACAAAACATAACGTTTCCAAGAGTTTGCTTTGCTCTCAAAACAAAACTTGACCATGACTGCAGTTGTTTTTGAGGGTTTTGACTGTTCCAAGCCCTTGATTGGAGTTTCTTATCACACATGTTTTTATTGGTGGATTTCCCACCAAAAAAACCCAACAACTTTGGTCATGTCCTGACTGCTACTGGATTAGACTGGATGAGATAATATGACTTGTGGAGTGCTGGAGAAAGGCATTTAAATATTTTTTGGTAAAAAGAGTTTTTGCATCCTTCTCTGCTGCTGGAGAAAGGGATCAGGACTATTACAACTAACCAATTACTATTGGACCACTTGTAATGGCCTGTAAGGGTGACCTTAAGGAACAGGAGGAAGAGCTGCAGCCCAGACAACAGCTAGAAAAAAGAAATTTGAGTGCAAGGCAGAAAATGTACAGTAATTTGAGAAACCATTTCAGGCTTGACCCTCTCTAGTTCTCTTGAAGATAATGGGAAGGAAGGAGGAGGCACATTCAGACTTGCAAGATTCTGTTACTGTAATATTATAATTAAAAATAGTATTAGTATTCATAACTTTGGTTTCCTAGTCTGGTCTACCTAGAAGGGCTGACACTGCTACTTGAGAGATTCACCAGTGAGTAAATCTGATTTGTTTTCTTTGACATGCTTCCTCCCATTTCAGAGCCCACAGGAAATCCTTGTCCTCACTCTACCATTACTGGATACCCAAAACAAGTCGACACTGCATTGCTGTCTATACAGCTCTAACACACAACTTTCCAAGGGCCATGACTGGTAGGTTCCTTGCCTGAAAATCCCAGGAAGAGTATCCACTGAGGTGGAAATTTCCAATCACACTGTCTACAGAAGTGCAAGAGCAGAATTCTTTCAATCGCATTTTCAATTACATGCCTTAAATTAGTTATGGGCTGGTCATCTTCAAGGTTTCTAGATCAACCAATCAACTCACTAAAAAAAAAAAAAATTGTCTGCAGAAGACAGAATTCCAATCTGCCTTATATACAAAAGAGGGGTGAGATGACAAGACCAGGAACCAGACTGAAATGGGTGGTCCCACAGGAAGTGAGCAGAGCCAACTGGAGCCACTGGATTGCCAGTATGGAGCATATCATTTCTGGACACTTCCTGTGTACTGTATATGTTAATGCACCCTATATTGCCTGCATACTGCATCTTGAGGAAAGATATTAGGAAGAAATAAGTGTAGCAATATAAGTTGTCCTCAGGTTATCACAGCTGTGGAGGAACACTGAGATATGAATGGAGCTATGCATACCCCTTTGTGGTTGAAAGGTGGAATGGTTGACTTGTCAACATACAGTATAGCCTGCCAAGCCGTGAAATTTACTAGTCCGTCCCTGGTTTAACCTGAATAGATGAAAGATGAAATAGATACAATTAAAAGGATTCAGCACTTACAGTTCTGTAGCCTGTGTGGTTGGCCTGAGTGAGTCATAACTGGAAGAGCCACTTCAGTGACACATACTACATGAAGACTCACTCAATTTTCACTCACATGATACACAGTGGGGTCTCTGAAGTCACTCCAACACCTGAGCTGAAGTAAGATTCAGACACCATCAAGCTCCCATGATTCCAATGGCTCCCATGAGCTCACACCCACTCTCAACTCTCCTTTCCTGGCCTGGCTTCCCTATTTCATACATGTCAATGATAATATTGTGGAGAATAAGGAAAATATAGAAATATGGAAGAACTGTTACATAAGCAGACAGCTGAAACATTATTTAAGTCCTGAGAAGCAGGTATTCAGAATCGACTCAGGCAGGTTCCTCCCTGATTCATTGGGGTGTAAGAAGGAATGGAGGTAAAGCACAAGGAGGCCTGCAAGACTGATATCTGCCTCACTAGGTAGACGTGACCAGAAAATCAACTCCACAGGAAGACTAGAATTGCACTCTATTGAGATAGGCTATAATAACAGAATCATTGACTTCTCATTTAAAGGTTTCATGCTTAGGCAATTAAGATAAACAAGGAATTAAAAGGGAAAATGATTATTTTTAAACTATTCAAATGCACATATATTCAATATCTGTACAAAGAAAGGCTTTGCCTTTGAAGCCTTTTGATTTGTTTTTGTTTTTGTTTTAGTATGGCATCATAAGCTAGCAAGAAAACATTTATTTTTAAGTTGGACCACACAATCCTTTAAATAAAGAATGTCTTCAAACAGAAGTAATTCTCTGGCAGCCTTTCAAACACAGGAGCACCCTATATAAAGTAGAATATAAGACCATCTTCAGTAAATCTTCTCCTTTATTTTAAGCCCACCTTTTAAAGGTAACTGCAGAAGTTGAGTTACAGAGACTGTGAGTTAGACCAATAGTCCAGTCTGTCTGGGATATGTGTTGTTAGTGATTAAATTCTCTCCCCACTCCTTTGCTGATCTTTTTTTTTTTAAGTCTGTGTAAACAGTAACTCATAATTCTGCCAGAAGTTTATCCTTGATGATGGTAGTATATAATAAAATGTGTGTGGAAATATAGAGTAGGATTAAAAACATGTTCAGATGGCTGTGCAAGATGGTGTTTTGATTTTAAAAAAATCTAAGCAAAAGCTGTTGTATATTTTTGGGAACACATTGACGCTTTATGTACAGTTTGTTATGTGGTGTAGTCATGTTCTCTTCAGGAAAGTATCATTTCTGTGAGACCATCTGATTCATACAGGCTTCACATTTTATGACTTACTCCTACTGAAGCATAAGTGTGGTGCTATTTAAAAATTGTGACATTATCATTTTCCATAGAAACAAAGCTTGGTTTGCAGTTTTGCACTGACTGGCTTCCTCATGGTTTTCTACTGAACTGTTTTTCTTCCTTCCTTTTTATTGGGTGGACTACTCTCATATTGAACATGAGGCTTGCTAGACCACCAGTTGGCTATTCAATATCTATGTTATTTCTGGCTATTCAATATCTATGTCATTTCATTATTACAAATAACCGGGTACCTGACAGTTTGGCATGGAAGCAACATTTGCAGCTGAAGGGATGTAGTGGTATGTGAGAAAGACCTTGGGAGACAGGGAAAAGAGATGCTGCCTAGGGAATGGTCAGATAAGAGACAGCATAGCCTGCAGCTGTATAATGGGTGGGGCAAGAGGTCAGAAGCGACCCAACCCTAGTCAGGCTGTAAAGGAGATGGTGGTACTTTCAGTCTTGCAAGATTCTGTTAATGTAGCTTTATAATAAAGTTGAATTGGATTATCTGGTCATGTTCCTGTCCGGTCTGCCTGGTAAGGCTGACAAGGGCAGAGGCAAAGTATGTCCCAGAATTTCCACTTTCCATTGGGTTAAAGAATAATTTTCCATTGGATTAAAGCTGTTTGTGCAGATTTTGGTACAACTAAGAGAAGATAGATTATATCCAATTTTAAACTCAAGCATCACATATATATGATATATGCATCCCTCACATGTTCAATCCATTTCAAATACGCACCTTAGGATCACTGATTGTATTTGCTTAATAAAAGATATAGTTACTGATAAGCTTAATAATAGTACTATATTTTTGTCAGCATCACCCTTGTCCATTATTTAGAGCCAATGTGACTTTTCTGTGAGAAAGAATGCATGATCTATGGAAGCTAGAAGCAACAGGGTCCTTGTGATTATACAATTCAGTTGCCCTCTAATTAAGAAAACCTGCCATTTTCCTGCAGAATTAAAAATAGGAAAACTGTAGAGTTCCTTTAGATTAACTAGCCCAATGCCAAAATAAATAAATAAATTTGTCCAATCCTGAAGAATTTTCATTTTAAACTGACAGATTAATTAACCCTAATTCCACCAACCCTTACAATAATTGTTGCTTGGAATTATGGCTCTTTAGTCAGTCAATATCTACTCAGTTAAAAAATCAAGGATTACCCTGCTGTGTTTTCAGCCAAAACACTAGGTGTCCTTGGGTCTAGCCAATATGAACACTGATTAACAAAATCATCTTGGGATGTTCTGTAGATTTGTCAAATTCCAATCCCTAAACTGAATTGGTATGATTTAGAAAGATTTGGGAGATGGAACAGTTCAAATTGAATTTTTCCTAAATATTTTAGTTGTTCTTGAGAGATTTTTTTCAGAATAATTACTGAGATTTATTTGTTCCAAGTGTGCAAGGATGTAGGCCCAACTGTTCCACAGAGATCAAGGACACAGATTAAATATGCTGAATGAAACTACAGTGACAGCAAAATGACAATACATGGTTATGATGAACCCTGCACTTGCTATAATTGCCATGATTACATCACCACACAGATGTTGTCATCACCCAGTCCCTTTCCCACATGGACATGCCACGTGCTGACTACTTGCTGTAGGACCATGCAGTCTGATTTCTGCTGTTAGAGGTAGGTGCAATTCCTATAAGGTTAAGAGTCAGCTTTGCAACTGAGATACCAAAAGAATGAACAACAAAATCTTTGAGACAAATGTTGCTGGCATGAATCTCAGAAATATATAGTTTCTTGGCAAAACTTCATATTAAAGAAAATCAAAGCTAAAAGCATGTTCTGGCAGTTGATAACCATGATCCTTCCAATAGTTTAAGACAAGAATATGAGAGCCTACCAAACTTCCTACCAGGAAGAAAGCCCAGAAATGCCAACCAATATCTTTATAACAGTAGAGACTTAGCTGGCAATATTCAGTAAGGTGTTGCTTTCTTCTGTTTCTTGCTTGTCTGACTTCTTTCCTCTTTATTCTTTTATGAGCTAGCGTAATATTTTAAAAAATCATCATTTTAATCATCAACTTTTTCCTGGAATTTCTTCTTGTCTACCCAAACTTTTCATGGGTACCTGTTCTGCCATCCATAACTGTACATAAATAATTGCTGCTGTTTACAGCATATTGCATATTGTTCCTTTTTTCCCTGGATTGTTCTTCCTAAGAATCTCAATGCCAATCCTTCTGTAATAAAGCTGTGCAAGGCTTCCTATGATCTCAGATGGCTGGGCATACTCTGCTGACTGACAAAACCTTGACAGAGGATCAGGCAGATTATACCTGCAATATCTGAAAAGCCAAAGGACAATTCAAATGCTTTCTTTCTCACTTTTTGTGGGTGTGTGTAGCTATACACACATACATACCATGCCTATTACATTAAACCTTTTCTTTTTTAGAACATTAGTGAGATACTATTTAAGAATAACTATTTTTGATATTACGTGTGTGTGTGTGTGTGTGTATTTCTTTAAGCAGTATATTCAAGCTTGTTTTACTACTCTCATTCTCTCCCCTCCACTTTTATTTTGCCTGTGCCTACCCATTTCATTTCTTCACTTCTTTTCATTTCATAAAACTATCAACAGGCCCTTTGAAACATCATCCCCATGGAGATTAGATTGACTATGACTCCACTGACCTTTTAGAAGGCCTTAAAGACATGGTTCTGTCATCGAGTTTGGGGATTCGGATATGTGGCAGAGCCCATGCAATGGTTATGTTGTTTTTTTGGTGGTGGCTTTGTTTTCACCTTAGCTGCTGAGTATGTGTATTTTGCATCTATTGTTATATGATTCATGGTGTTTTTAATGTTGTTAGCCGGCCAGAGTCATGAATTTGAGATGGGAAGTCATATATATTGAATAAATAAATAAATACACCCTTATTTAGCAATAGTGGACGGCTGATGATTGGTACAGCATCTAATTCCACCAATACAGAAAAAGTCAACAGCAGGTCTGGATTGCCTGTCACTGATAGGCCTTGATCCCCTACTAACAGGCCTTTGCATTAATGTTTTCAACCTCAATATGCAATCAATTGAACTCCATTGGGGAAAAACAAAGTGAGACAGTTTTGACTTCAACTCTTCATCCTTATTTTAGCTTGGCTTCTAAATAGCAGATGTTATCTCCATGCTCAGTAGTAACAGAGGACAAAGAAAGGTGGTTTGGAAAGTGTATTCCATATACCTTTGCCCATTCTGAGTGATCATTCCATTATATATTTATACTTGACATTCTGCAATTCAGTTTTATTTTTTCCATCTCTAGCAAGCATTCAATCACTTTAGCATTAAATTCCACATTCAGAATTGTTCAGAATATGATCATCTTCAGTGGCTACATTCTCCTCCAAGCTTTCTCTCTCCTTTTTCTGTCTCTCTCTCTCTCACACAGAGTTATTTCTCCTCCTCAGTTTTTTAAAAAAACAAGAAGCAATTTCTTACATATATTAGCATTATTGGAACTTTTTTAAAAATAGTGTTAAAGCTGTTGGTGTTCTCCTTCAAATCCCATCTGGAAGAGGATTTTTGAGTTCAGTAAATAGGAGCTGATATTATCATAAAAGCCCAGAAGCTCCATATTATTTCACAAGAAAAGGAAAAGGAAAGAAAAGACATATAAATTGGTAAAGAATGGTACCTATGCAAATGAAACTACTCACTACAGAGTGTCTCTGGAAATGAAGAAGGGTGGGGGAAAATCCCAGAATTCTTCATCCATGTTGGGTTTCTTTTCAGCATTATTCTTGTAGCATTTGTTTTTATCTCTGGAGACAGGTTGTAGTGAACTACAAATATCTCATAGTTGCAGCTAATATGACTGGTAGTCGGATATGCTGTGAAATGCAGTTAAGCAAGTTCTAAAAGACCACCAGTTTCCTGTTCCTGCCTTTAAACTGACATTTGATTGATTGATTGATGAAATAAGACTCACAATTCACTTCAGAATAATCTATGTGGGTGTAAGTAACTATCTCTAAACTTTACATATATTTAATAAGTCCACATTTTCATCTCCCAAATGAGATCCTCTACTCTCAGTGCCTGGAATGATACAAGAAATATCAGTAGTCTTGTTTTAAGATGTGAAAGCGGGAAACAATAGTAGAGGCTGGCCCACAATTTAGTAAAGCTATATATAAATGAAATATAATATCTGGAGGGCGATGGGCAGTGGCAAAATTTGATTAAATAAATAAATAAATAAAAGCAGGCTACAGTTCCACCTGTAAAAAAGAATAGCACATCTTCTTTCTCTTTTATCTCAGTATGAAGGGAAAAGCAGTTTCACCAGGTAATATCTTGGAAGTTGACCAGTTATAAAATACAGCAAAGTGGGTTAAGGATTTGTTACATGTACATTTGACTGGATTATATGAACATTATAACAATACTTTTTTTTAATGTGAATGTAATTATCTGCTAGTGAATTCTTAATATATAATATTTAGCAGACAATATAGCCTTATAGTCTAAAGGTGCAATCTATGTCCAATAGTACCTTATGAATGTATTCTACAAATGCAAGTGGTTTTGTAGTACATATGCATTCTTCACTAACAAGCAATGCAAGATTAATTTTATCTTCTAAACTATACCACTACAACTCTTTCCAGGGAAAAGCATTATTTGAGCTGACCTTTATTCCTAGTAATATCATAGGCACATCCCCTCTGGAAGAGGGTAGTAGTTTTCTTGGCAACAACAACACCAACAAAAAGTGGCTTGCCATTGCCCCTTTGCAGGAAGTTTTTAAAATCCTGGTTTAGCTGACAGCTTGATATTTATGGTTTTCCATCCAAGTACTAACCAGATCCACCCTGCTTAACTCTTAGGGATAAAACAATGTTAGCTAAACTGTGCCTAATTCTGAAACGAATGTAATGTTTTTTGAGATAATTTTGGGAAAACTGTTTTTTCTGTGAGTAATAAGTATTTGTTTGATCTCTCTGTGTGTATCTCTGTGTAAGTCTTACATATTTTGTACAAAGAGGTATAACAGTATGCATATCTCACTGAAATTTAGGAGGCTTCCTAATTCCAGGTCAGCTCATTGGTCCATCGAATTGAATATTATGCTTTATCTGTTGGATCTGGATATCTTTCCACAATTATTTTTCAACCTTCCCTTTTCTGCTGCAGCTACCAGAAAATTTTAAGGGTTGAAGAGCACCATAGACTGGGATAAAATGTGACACAAGAGGCTAAAAGAGAAGAACAGGTTTGTGAAAAACTGAATTTTCTGTCTTCTCAGATGGTATACCACCTGATTTCCTGCAAACTTAGTTTAACTTCATCTCAGCTCACTCAGTAAAAATTCCCTTATGCTCAGAGAACATTCTCAAGGGTTCTGGGACTGGTAGTGAGAGGAAGGAGCAGAACATTCAGCTTGGATCTGTCTGCTCATCTAGGTGATCTTTTTAGTTTTCTCTTTGATTGTAGCTTTTTAGGGTTACATATAAGACTATTTATATGCATTCTTTCAGGATTATGTCAAGCCTTCCCTAGAGGTCCTGGACTGAACCTGGAATCTTATAAAAACGCAAAAACCAATGCTGTTATATATGGTCCTCGCTATTCTCATTAAAGGCTACAATGTGTCTACCAGACACATTCCTTACCGTCCACTAAACTTTCTGCCCTACATATTTTTATTTTCTCTAAATTCTTTTAGATTTTAAAAAAATGAATGGAATGCTACAAATATATTCCAATATATTGTATTTCCAAAAATGCCTCTGGGACCTACATAAATAATTTAATAACTACAGTCCAATGTTTTGTATGTTTTCTGTTATGTATTGTGATTGACCCCATCCTCCTGACAACACTCATGTGAGAGAGCCCAGAGAATGCTTTCAATCTTGATCTGGCAGAGAAGGCATGCTGTGGATCCTGTCTGTTAAGGAACTACATTTGGCAGGTCCCAGGAGAAGGGCCTTCTCTGCTGTGGTGCCAACATTATTGAATCTTCTCCCCTCAAAAGTGAGGTTACCTCCATCCTTGTTAATGTTCCAGAGTCCCTCAAGACCTGGCTATGTCATGAGGCCTGGGGGGTCCAGGGAACTGGTGTGATTTTGAGGTGGCTCCCTTAGTGTGGTTAATATTCATCTTCTCGTGTGGCTTCTGCTTTTTTATATTTCAATTATGATTGTGTGTGTGTGTATATATATGTATGTATGTATGTATGTATATATATATATTTATATATATATATATATATGTATGTATGTGTGTGTGTGTATATATATATATATATATATATATATATATATATATATATTCGCTTCTCACCCTTATGGGTGGTATGTGCCTTCCTCAACCTTGGGTCCTCTACCAGAGGCCTGGGAGTTTGAGGGTTCTGCACAATATCTTAGCGGTTCCTAGCACTGCACTCTTCTGGACAGAGAGCTCTGATGTTGTTCCTGGGATCTTTGGGGCCACTCTCCCAGCTTGGGGGTCTCAGCCCCAAGTGCCCCTACCACCACTGGGACCACTTTGGCCTTCACTTTCCACATCCTCTCTAGTTCCTCCTTCAGGCCCTGCTACTTCTCCAGCTTCTCATACTGTTAATTTTTCCTACTACAGATTAAGGTTGCTATGGTAACTAATCATTTTGGCCAGGTGAAGAGGTTGAATTTAATTGTCTCCTTTTCACATGCTTGATGGTTGCATCGCCTGGGGGGGAGGAACTTTCCCGGAATTTGTTAGTTCCTCTTTTCCTTTTGTGCAGGCATGTAGTAGAGTCAGGCTGCTCTCACTGAGAGCCAAGTCCTTTAAATATGTTTTGCTTTCTGTAAATAAATTAATTTTTATAGAAATGCCTGGTGTGTGACTTTTCTGATCTCTCCTGGGCTAAAGGCTTTCCAGCAATCTGCCAACAGGTTATGGGCCCAGTAAACAGCCCAGTAAACTGAGAGAGAAAAGAGAGATCAGCTCCACACCTCATGCACAATTTAAAGGCAGGTAGCAAAGACCTGTGAAGATTTTCTTTGGAGCCTCCTGGAGATTTTTCCAGCAACTGCTGGTCTACAGGACAAAGAAGCCAGCTGAGGTGACTTGCAAAAGAAGGAAGAAGCCATGGCTACCTCCCAGCCCTCAGCGATGCCTCTGGAGCACCTATCAGAGACCAACTATTTGAATTGGGCCCTGAAGATGGAGATGTATCTTCGCAGAGAGAATCTTTGGCTGCCAATTGGTGAGCAAACCCCCCAAAATCCCAGTGCTGAATGGCTGAGACAGGATGAGGGGGCTAGAGCCACCATTATCCTGGGACTTGAGGACAATCAGCTAGTCCACGTGCGAGGCATGCAGTCTGCAAAGCAACTTTGGGATGCTTTGAGAGACTTATATGTAAAGGCAACAGCAGGGAGTAAAGTTACCCTGATGAAAAAGCTGTACAAAGCCTACCTTGCAGAAGGAGATAGCCTTCCTGAGCACCTGCATTATATTCAGCAGCTGTTTGTTGAGTTGCAGGAGAGAGGAATGGAATTTACACCTCTCACAAAATCCTATATCCTGCTGTCCTCACTGAATGAAATGTGGGACATGATGATTTGTACCCTGGAGGCTATGCCTGAAGCAGACCTCACCCCATCATATGTAACACAGCATTTACTCGCTGAATGGGAGAAGAGAGAGGAAAGATCCCCCCCCATCTCTTCTGGAAAGCTGCAGCACCAGAAAACAAGGGGAAAGAAGGGAAAGGAAGCTGAGGCCACAGCGCTAGCCAGCCAGCGATGCTTCACTTGTGGTTCAGCTGGACATTTGCAGAAAGACTGTGCCTTGAGACCCAAGAGTAGAAAGACAGAGAAGAAGAACACAAGGGCAACACAGAAGAAGGCTCTTCAGACAACCCAAATTGCACAGGTTGCTGAGAAGGGTAATTCTGATGTATGGGTGTTAGATTCTGGGGCCAATTGTCTTTTATGTAATTGTAAAAGCTCTTTTGTGTCACTGTCTAAAACTGAAAGACAAAGTATATCTTTGGCTGATGGGTCTGTGACCAAAATTATGGGACAAGGTGACTTGTATTTATCCTGCTTAGGAGAAACTGTAAAAGGTGTGTTGTATGTGCCAAATTTACAATCAAACCTTTTATCTGTGGCACAATTGGCTGCAACAGGGTATGTCATAACATTTAAGAAAAATGGTTGTGAGATACGTAAACATGGAAAATTGTGTGCTACTGGTATGTTAAAAGACTCCTTGTACATTGTGCAAAATGCAAGGAAGTCAAGCTGCGAGGCTGCATTTGGCAACACTCCATATCATGACCAATGTGTACACCTGATGCACAGGAGATTTGGTCATGCTAATTTCAAATATATAGCACAAATGCCACAGCTGTGGCTGACCTAAAGATAAAACTCTGTGACAAATACTTAGACTGTGTAGTTTGCAAAGAATGCAAAACACTAAAAGCTCCTGTGAGTAAGCACAGTGACAGAGTTACAACTAGACCTCTAGAAATTGTACACTCTGACATTATTGGTCCTTTTGCTCCAAGTCTTGGAGAAGCAAGGTATGCAATGACCATCATTGATGATTTCTCAAGATACACATTTATCTACATCTTAAAACACAAAGATGAGGCATTTGAGAAATTTAAAAGTTTTGTGACATGGGCAAATGGAAAATTCCCTAGGCCTGTATCTGCACTCCAATGTGATAGAGGAGGAGAATACCTTTCTCACAAATTCAAAAGGTTCCTAGCAGAAAAGGGGATAGAACAAATCCTTTCTAACCCTTACACCCCTCAGCAAAATGGTCTTGCTGAAAGAAAGGGCAGAACCTTGCAAAATGCGATGGAATGCATGCTAAAAGATTCCTATTTGTCTTTTAAGTATTGGGGAGAGGCCATATCTACTGCTTGTTATGTACAAAACAGATTGTATAACTCTGTGATTCAGGACACTCCATTCCATTTGTTTTATGGTGTGAAACCAAAGGTAAACCATCTTAGAGTGTTTGGTAGCACTGCTTGGGTTCATATTCCAAAACAACAGAGAAGGAAAGGAGGTCCCACAACAAAGAAAGCCATCTTTGTTGGCTATGAACAAAGCCAGAGGAGCTACAGGTTCATAATGGGAGAGAAATTAATAATTAGCAAAAGCGCTTCTTTTGCTGAACAAAACTGGGGGAGATTAAACTCTAGCTCTCCAGTTGATCTGATCACCACAAGAGAACAGCAAGGACTTGCTGATGGTGATTTTTTGCCTGATGAGGACATTAAACCAGAAAAGCAAACTGAAGATCTGTCTGATGAGACAGATGCTTCTCAGGACAGTGATAGGAGTCAAAATTTAAGCCCTGTATTACCTCGCAGATCTCAGAGAAGTAATAAAGGTGTTCCTCCATCACGTTTTCAGGCTGAAACAGTAAAGGCTTTTCACATATTCACAGAACCTGAGTCTTTAGAACAAGTGAATGCTTTACCACCTGAGATTGCACAAAATTGGCATTCTGCCATGCAACCGGAGTTAGCATCCTTGAAAGAAAATAAAACATGGAAACTGGTAAATCTACCTCCCAATGAACGCTGTCTGGGTTGTAGGTGGGTTTTCAAACTGAAAAGGGATGCTGATGGCAAAATCCAAAAATATAAAGCAAGGTTGGTTGCAAAAGGGTTCACTCAAAGGAAAGATTTAGACTTTGACAAGACTTTTGCACCAGTTACTAAAGGTGAATCAATTAGATTACTGTTAAAAGTTGCTGCACTTAAAGGAATGTCAGTTCACCACTATGACATTCAAACTGCATTTCTCTATGGTGATTTAGACCACACATTATACATGCAGCAACCCTCTGGCTATGAAAAAGGGGAGAATCTAGTCTGTGAACTGCAGAAGTCAATCTATGGGTTACAACAAGCTGCTAGATCCTGGAACCAAAAAGTAGATGAAAAACAGAATTTTGGTTTTGAAAAAGGAAAAGCAGATCGCTGTGTATATATGAAGAAGGACAAACAAGGCTGTATGTATCTGTGCATTTATGTTGATGATTTGTTGCTGTTCACATCAACAGAAAAACAAAGGCTTGATTTTGAAGCCTGCATGAAAAGCCATTTCACATTAAAAAGCTATGGAAATATAACAAATAACCTAGGTTTGGAAAAACACAGGGAGGAGGATGGTAGCTTTCTGTTAAAACCAAAGGGGAGATAATGTTAAAATAATGTGAATGGAAGGACATACAGAGTTGTCAAAGAAAATTGGTTGGCATCTTAAACTGTAGTATAAAAAGGGGAGTGTTAATGTTTCCTACTACAGATTAAGGTTGCTATGGTAACTAATCATTTTGGCCAGGTGAAGAGGTTGAATTTAATTGTCTCCTTTTCATGTGCTTGATGGTTGCATCACCTGGGGGGGAGGAACCTCCCTGGACTTCGTTAGTTCCTCTTTTCCTTTTGTGCAGGCATGTAGTAGAGTCAGGCTGCTCTCACTGAGAGCCAAGTCCTTTAAATATGTTTTGCTTTCGTTTTGCTTTCTGTAAATAAATTATTTTTATAGAAATGCCTGGTGTGTGACTTTTCTGATCTCTCCTGGGCCAAAGGCTTTCCAGCAATCTGCCAACACATACTCCTTCTTTCTGAGGTTGCTGTCACTTGGCACTGCTACATCTATCACCACCACTGTCTTCTGGTCCTTGTCATTCACTACAATGTCCAGTTGATTGGCCAGTACCTGCCTGTCAGTCTGGATCTGGAAGTCCCACAGGATCATAGCCCTGTCATTCTCCAAAACCTTCTGTGGAATCTCCCATCTAGACTTGGGAGGGTCTAGCCCGTACACTGTGCAGATGTTCCTGTACACAATGCCAGCTACTTGATTGTGCTGTTCAGTGTATGCTGTTCCTGCCTGCATCTTACGCCCTGCCACTATGTGTTGGAGTGTCTCTGAGGCCTCTCTGCACAGTCTGCACCTTGGGTCCTGTCTAGTGTGATAGACCCCTGTTTCTATGGATCTGGTGCTTAGTGCCTGTTCTTGTGCTGCTGTGGTCAGTGCCTATCTTTTACTTCAGCCCTTTCCAGCCACTGGTAGGATCTCCCAAAGTCAGCCACCTCAGCTATCTGTCAATGGTACATCCCATGAAGGGTCTTGTCTTGCCATGGCACTTCCTCTGCTTGAACTTCCTTCCATATCTGCTGCAGCCTCAGGCATTCTCTCAACAGCTCATCTTTAGGTGCCATCTTACTAATGTGCTCCTGGATGCTTTGGGTCTCATCCAGGATAATGGTTTGGACTACACACACACACACACACACACACACACACGTGTGTGTGTCTGTGTGTGTGTGTATCATATGCAGATGATACCACTTTGATGGCTGAAAGTGAAGAGCAACTGAGGAGCCTTATGATGAAGGTGAAAGAAGAAAGTGCAAAAGCTGGCTTGCAGCTAAACCTCAAAAAAACCAAGATTATGGCAACCAGCTTGATTGATAACTGGCAAATAGAGGGAGAAAATGTAGAAGCAGTGAAAGACTTTGTATTTCTAGGTGCAAAGATTACTGCAGATGCTGACTGCAGTCAGGAATCAGAAGACACTTAATCCTTGGGAGAAGAGCAATGACAAATCTCGATCAAATAGTTAACAGCAGGAAATAAAGCCAAACTGCTCACTTGAGGGAATGATATTAAAGGCAAAACTGAAATACTTTGGCCACATAATGAGAAGACAGGACACCCCGGAGAAGATGCTGATGCTAGGGAGAGTGGAGGGCAAAAGGAAGAGGGGCCGACCAAGGGCAAGGTGGATGGATGATATTCTAGAGGTGACGGACTCGTCCCTGGGGGAGCTGGGGGTGTTGACGACCGACAGGAAGCTCTGGCGTGGGCTGGTCCATGAAGTCATGAAGAGTCGGAAGCGACTAAACAAATAAACAACAAATATATGTGTGTGTGTGTGTGTGTGTGTGTATGTGTGTGTGTGTATGTATGTATATATGTATATATATAGTGTTGCATGCCACCCAGAGTCATTGCTTGTGACCATATAAATTTGATAGGTAGATCAATAAATAGATAAGAATCCCAATGTAACTTTGGCCCTTTCAAGCTGGAGATACCTTCTTATCACTAAGCCAGATGCCTTCCCCAAAGAAACATTAATCTTTACCTGTTTTATTACTCCATTTTGTACCTAAACAGAAACTGCAAACAGATATCTTTTTGTGAAGCATATGAGAAACACAAGACATGGCACACTATCAGCTTTGGAGTTTTAATCTTAAGTGCCCTTGTCTCAAAGTAAATTAAAGAGATTGACTTGAATGCTGGTCAGAAACTGTGACAGCTGCAGAGAAGAAAACAACAAAAAGAAAAAAAAAAGTATACCTTTATCCAAGTATATTTTAGCTGGTGGATTAAATTGGAAAGAAGTCGCATGCTGGGCAGTTGAGAGTTTTATTTTTTGTTTTTGTTTTAACAGAGTGAAGTGTTTTAATTTTATTGTTAAATGTTTCTTTCGATTGCCTGGAGGAATGGAAATGGCCAACCATAAAAAATAACCTAAAGGAAACTCAAACCGTCCATTTTAAGGGAAGCCAGTATCATACTTAGGGAAGTAAATACTGCATACATATCACATTATCTCTTTCTCTTCTATAAGTATCATATTAGTACTGATATTCATATCACACTAACAAATACAATACAGATCACTTGTTTCAGTTCAGAGAGAACAGTGATTTCCTTCTTAGGGCAATTTTTTTTCTTGGTTCTGATGTCACAGTTTTGTTTGTTTCTGTGAGACATTTATTAGCTTTTACTTTGCTGCCTATGTTTTCATGTGGTTTTAATTATTCTCTTTTAATTTATTGTAAGACACAACGAAACATTTTAAAAATAACATACACACACACAAATATATTCATCAGGGTAGAAAAGTCAAGATTGGCATGTGTGATTGTATGACTGAAGTCTTGCCCCTTTTTATGCATGTGTCATATACATTTTAAAAGGAGTGGGGCCTTAATCACATGTTGTGACAGCCATCTTGATTTTTTTTTACTGCCCCCTCACTTTGATACTCATGACAAAAGTATAATACCATGCTAATGTCTCTTCTCAACCTCAAATCATAGATTTTTAATTTAAAGAGAAGATTTTTTTATCTATATTTTGCATGATCTAATATTTTTGTCATAGGATTTTAACGGTCAGTCCATGTCACATGAGAACCAAGTTGCAATGCAGTAAAGCATTAGTAAAGCATTAGTTTTTCTGCACTAGGCTTGCCAAAATGTGAGGCTAAGGATATTACTAAGGATAAATGAATCTGTCGTGTTGAGTTTCTCTCAGGTTTTCCTTTTTCCAATCTTACATTTTACTATCTCAGTTTAATCATCTGCTAAGCCTAAAATGACAGCATACAGGTAGCCCAAAGATGTAGAGGTATGTATGAAAACCTTAAGCTCTGAATAAGTTGATATTAGCAGAGAACAACAAACATCTTCTTTAGATATGTTCAAAATCAGTATATTTAGCTGCTCAGTGAAGATGGCAAATTGCTAACAGATAACAAAGAAAAACCAGAACTACTATTCTCATTACTCAGTGAAAAAGTATGTAGTACATCAGGGCTCAGGACTGATAATTGGCTTTGGCTTAATCCTGACAAGACTAAGTGGCTGTGGGTTTTCAGGCCTCCCAGCTCTGGAGATTTTACATCTTTAACTCTGCCTAGGGGTAAACTTCCCCAGTCAGAGTTGGTACATAATTTGGGGGTCCTCCTGAACTCATAGTTCCTGATCAAAGAGCAGGTGGCAGCTGTGGCTAAGGGGTCTTGTATAGGTTCATCTTGGGCACCAATTGCACCCATTCCTGGACCAAGAGGCCTTGCTTATGGTGACTCATGCCTTAGTAAACTCCTATTTGGATTATTGCAATGGGAAGAGTGTGGGGCTGTCCTTGAAGAACATCCAGAAGCTGAAGCTGGTCCAGAATGCAGCCACATGGATAGTTTTTGGTGTTTCTCATTATGCTCATGTAACACTGCTGCATTGGTTCCCAGAAGGCTTCCAGGTGTGATTCAAAGTGCTGGTTATTACCTATAAAGTGCTACATGGCATAGGGACAGGATATTTGTGGGATCACCCCCTCTCATTGTCTCTGTTCAGCTCACCAGATCTAGCACAGGATGCTCTGTGTCCCTTTTATAAAACAATGTCATTTTGTTTGACCCCAGAATCCTACCTCCTCTGTGGCAGTGCCTGCCTCATGGACCAACATTCCTATGAGTATCAAGATGGTTCTGACTCTGTTAGCCTTTTGCAAGGTTCTGAAGACCTGGCTGTTTCCCCAAGCATTGGGTCAGGAGCTTGGGTGAGCTCTGTTACTGTTCACGTGTTTTCCTGTGATCAGGACCATTGCTTTATCCTTGGGCACTATGGGTTGTAGGCTGTGGTTTGTGTTTAAATCCTTGTATGCTGCCCAGAATCCATATTGTGAGATGGGTGGCTATAGAAATTATTTGCAATAAATAAAGAAATCAGGAAACTGTGAAAAGCAAGAGTGTTGAAATTAGATTATTGTATATAGAATCCTAGGTGCACATGGGGGGGGGGCAGGCAAGTGACAAAACATGTGTCATGTTGCTGCAATGCAGACTCTACCCCTTACTTGCATGCAATATCATGCCACAAGTATGAAGGATGGAGCTTGCACTGTGATATCACAGCACAAATTTCAACATTTTGATATCATCACGGCTACTTTTCAATGCCTATCTATAGAATACTGTCTATTTTTATATCACGGTGTATTCTGTTTATGATAGTGATAACACAGAAACATACCAGAGTTTTTAATTTAATTTGTATAATAAACTATTTTATTAAATAATTAAAATAAAAAGGAACAAAATAAATTTAGGCAGCCATTGTGGTACAGATATGAGCAAGAAGAAAAATAGAGATCACTTTGCCCACCACATGCTGAACTTCCATTCTATTTTCTCCTCTTATGACAGGTGTCAGTGTGTTGCAAGTAGAGGCGTCTCCCTTGACACCCGTATAAGAGGAGAGATCCAAAAACAGCAGCCTAATAGCACTGGCAGTGGGAAGAACTATTTATATGGGATAAGGGGAGGCAGACAAGCTTTTTGTTAGGCTATTAGACATATTTGTTAGACAGTTCTACCTGTCCATCACTTGGTAGCAGTGTTGTTCCTTCTACCCAACCTTGGCTTGCATTGGTGCTGAGGGTATGGAGCAGGAGGCAGGATCCATACCTTCATCTGAGGCAGATGCTAGTTCCACTTGTAACAAGGCCATTATAATTCATGATGCAATTGTGGATGAACATGTGTACCCAGCAGATATTAATGAAACCTGACCACAAAATCAAAACCAGCAAGATGACAGATAGAGCACTGCAATGCTGCTACCTCTGTGTCTTCTGAATGTGCATGGAATGTTGATGCATGTATAAAAGGGGGACGGCTGGCATCATGATGCTTCATCCACCAGCCTGCTGATTTTGATCCCTGTACAGAAATTCCGCTGATCCAATCAATCTTTCAGCAGGATCTTTATGTGCTGGCTCCATCTCTCCTCAATGGAAGCTTTATCACTAAACAGCACTGGTGTTAAATTTGAGCAAAAGGTTACATATGCAGAATGGCTGGGGCAGGTAAGGGAAGAGGATTCCTCATAAGCATTGCTCTGTAGTAATCTATGTCTTCTCTAATACTTGCCCTGTTATGAAAGCATTCATGTCTCAGTCTAAAAAAGTACAGTACTGGGATTTCAGGCACAAGAGATTTTCAGGACAAGCTGAAGAGAACTTTTAAAAAAAATCAAATTGGTGGGTTTGTTACATGCTCGGCCAACTAGCATTCCAGGTAAGAGGAAGGTTGTTTGGTGGAGGTTGTACTACTAAACCTTCCCAGAACCTGAACTGTGGGACAGATGCTTACTCCAAAGAGAATCTCCCACTCCCATGTCAAAACCCTAACAAGAGTTCACAACCAAGAAATCAAGGTAATCACAGATTCCGAGTTGGCATGTTTCTTTTTGTGAGCAAGGGGTTAGGCTGCAGAAACTCAATATATGTACCTTTACTCTTATTTATCAGTGACTAAATTAAGGCAAAGCCTCCTTACTACCTTTGATCTTCTTTCTAACTGAATCTTGATTTAATAGGAAGATACTACTCCCTTATGTGAGACCACAGAAATGTTCACCTGTTCTAGTTTTTTAATAGTTTTGAATATCTATTTTCATTATCAGGGTCAGAGAATTCCATCAAGCCTTGAATGTCATAGTGCTCTCCTTCCTATTGTTAAATGATGCTTTGATTTTGATGTTGTTGTTGTTGCCATGCATCTGGCTGGCACAAATCTTCCCGCTCAGTGTGAAATGTTCTATTTGGATAAGTCACTATTCTTCCAATTCTAAACTTAATTAATTTTTGTTAGAATTTGGCTTCATTGAACTCTTCATCAAATTAATGGACTGGGGTAGAGAAATGACCTAGCCTCTAACGTTCACTCCTTCTTGAAATGGGGTAGTGGGAAACTAATTCAGAAATGATCAATTTAGTATTTTCTTTGCTGGACGTAGCCATTTGGAGACATATTTTCCTAATCTATGCTACTCTGATTCTCCATCCTAAAAGAGGCTAAATGCAGCCACCTAGAAGCTTTTTAAAAGCTAAAATATAACAGAGATTGTCACTGAATAGGTTGTCCCTAAATATGCCTTGTTGCTCTGAAGCAGAAAATGGAACAAGGTGTGAACTGTGAATGGCCCTTAATTGCTAATGATAATGCTTTGCTTTTAAGTAGGAACAGGGTGATGCCTCTTGTCTCTCCAAATGTGCCAAGGTTTGCCCAGGGTTTGGTCAAGTGCTTTGCTTTTAAAAAGAGAAAAACAACTGTTTCAGAATTAGTGGCCATGGCCTAGCTAAGTTTTATTTTACTTCTTCTGGGAATAGGGGGCCATGGTTAACACTAGGACAGATCCCCAAAGTTTATTTATGAGAGGAATACTATTACACTTTTCTTTAGTTTAGTGGGGGAAGGTATAAAATGAAATCTCAAGAGAGCAAATGCTTTGTTTCCAAATAAGCTATTTTATCAAGCCTGTATTGCTTTTAAAAAGTACCTTTATGCTTGAACAATTCCAGATTAACTTAGGCTCGACCCTAAACATTTGTTTTATTCCTTGGAAGTCTTTCAGCTTTGAACTGAAGGCATAATTGCTGTCTGCGTCTGTACTGTAACTCCCTGTCAGCCAGCTGTCCATATCCATCCCCATGTTCCTCCAATACCTCAATATTCAAATGGGCTGTTGATTCAAATGGGCTGTTAAGCCAATAAATGAACATGTCACTTCTCTTCTGTGCTAACTTACCAAGCCTGTTCCACTTTGGAAAATTACCCCACCTTTGATGCATTAGTATTTGTACTCTCATATTGCCATATTGCCCTCTAAATCAGCCAGGTTGTTAAAAACACTGACATCTGTTTGAGTTTCCACAATACTGTCACTACAAGAATAAGTCTGGTCAGAAGGACAACCCTTTCAGTAAGTTGCATAAAATATTGCCAGCAAGGTACAGACTTAGGAGTTTAAGTTCAGGTTACTTAGAAACTTCTAATTAGGTATTCTTCAGGATCATTCCCAAAAGGATCTATGCTTGCCAAGCTTAAAGAAGGCATGGGCTCATTTGTTGTTTAAATATTGGTTTTGAAAACCCTTGGAATTTTATTTTCCCATGGTGCCATTCAAAGCTGCCTGCCTGCCAACATAGCCAATAAACTCAGGATGCGAAACCAGCATTTGTCATGTTGGTCTGGTCAAGTTTAAATCTCAGATCAACAGAAACTGAATGAAGAAGACACAGAAGTGTAAAAATATGACTTTTCCCAAATGTGTATTGGGGTTTGGGACTTGGCATATTAGTGGGCAGGTTACCTCCAATTGAGGGAAATGTACTTTACTAATGTCTTTTGCTAATTGTTTTACTGATCAGTAAATTGGGCCTTTGTTGTTTTCTCAAATGTGTACTGTTAAGTAAGGCAGGCAGTTTGGATAGCAGCAAGCTTAACATTTACTCTAAGGTTCATTCACTTATTTAGCTCTCATTTGCTTTGTAGCCAGCCCACAAACCCTAACTAAATCCTCCCTCTCTCTTACATGCACTAATGGAATGTTACACTTCTGTACTAAAGCTGTCTACACAGTTGCAGTTCAATTCAGCTCTTAGCAGTCTTAGGGGCTTTTAGTACTGACCAACCCACCAATATCAGCTCTTGGAGCAAGTTGTACTTTTACATTCTGCATGACTGAAGCATGTTGAAGTCTTTGCACATTATCATGAGTTAATGTCTCCCAAGCTTAAGTTGTCAGGCTTTCACCCCAGCATCCACTGCTTTTAAGAATCGTGGAAATATGACAAAGTTCTGAATGCTACCTTGTCTGTGTCTGCCTCTCTCTCTGTGATCTGCCTGCCTTGTGACACTGTACCTCTCTGCACCAGCCTGCTTTTACTAACTAACTAGAACAGAGTTTCTCAGCCAGGGTTCCATGAAACCATAGGGTTCTGTGAAAGGTCATTAGGGGTTCTCTGGGAGATCAGAATTTATTTAAAAATTATTTCAAATTCGGGCAACTTCACATTAAATAGGTAAGTTTCATTCTTTATTTTTAGTTTAAGAACACTGTTAATGCACTGTTAATACACATGAATTGAATATAATAATTTTGTAACTTGTGGCCTATATTTGAGCCTGAATGTGCAGGGGTTCCCCGAGGCCTGAAAAATATTTCAAGGGTTCCTCCAGGGTCAAAAGGTTGAGAAAGGCTGAACTAGAACATTACCACCAGGCCAGGCATCCATGAGAAGTAAGTAGAAAAGCAAGAATTTACTTTTGAAATCATTTTTGAAAATTGTTGTTACAGTAAATTAGAATGAAAATACTTTCTGTCTTAGTTAAGAACAAAACACTGTATTTGCTGGGCAATGTGGAGGCTGCTGCACAGTCATTACTTCATCTCTGCTATCTCTGTTTTTAAAGAGATATAGGAGGGATTGTTGTGGTGAAAATCTAGAATATAATCATCTGAAACACAGCATAGTCTATGTCTTACAAAAGGGTGTCCTCTGCCTGCTTTACATCAAATTTGGCAAACAAATAAATAAACCAGCTTCAGGCATTGTTAATTTTTTTCCTTTACAATTCCCTTTACAATCTATGGACTAATCCTTTTCAGATAGTATCTCAAAACTGAAAGTAATTCAGACTGAATTCGGTGGCCCTTTGATTTTGAATGTCCCATTCACATTTTGATTTTTAACAGAATGGATTTCCAGAGACCTAAATTCTAATTGATTTGTAAGCATATTGAAAACAATGTGATAATTTTTAGAAGTCAGCATGGATTTGTGAAGAGCCAGTCTTGCCCAAACAATCTGATCTTAATTTTCGATTTTGTAAATTTCCTTAATAGATTGTGGGAATGTTACAGACATAAAATATCTTGATTTCAGCAAAACTTTCAACAACATATTCCATAAACAGTTTATTGGCAAGCTAGTTAAATTTGGACTTGATAGCATGACAATTAAGTGGATAGAAAGAAGGTAGATGACAGAAAATTGGATGAGATGGCTAATATTCTGTAAGGGAGAAATAAAATTCACAGTGACACTGATGTGTTAGAGAAATGGCTGAAAATGAGGGTATGAAATTAAAGAGAATTAAATGTAAAGTTTTCATTTTGGAAACAAAATGAAATTCAGCAATATAGGTTGGGGAATATCTGGCTCACTAATTGTATTTGTGATAAAGAACTTGTGATACTGGCTGATTATAAACTGACTATTAATCAGCAATGTGATATGACTGCAAACAAACAATAAAAGATAAATGCAGTTTTAGGTTACATTAATAAAAGTATAGCTTCCAAATCACAAGAGCTCTACCTTATTATTATTTCAGCAGACTGCATCTCAAGCACTGTGTACAATTCTCGATGCTGAATTTTAAGAAAGATTTGAAGAAATTTGAATAGATTCAGAGGAAGGTAATCCAGACCAGTTTTCCCCTGTTCCAGAGTACAGGATGCAAACTAGTGAATTTAAGTTATAGCAAATAAGTTTTTAATTGAATGTTTGTTTGTTAAAAAACAACAACACATATAATAGTAACAACGGTTTGATAGTGGAACCACTTATTCAGGCCAATGGTAGGTTATCGATTCTTCAGTGGATGTATTCAAGCAGAATCAGCTATTTGTCAGATATGCTTAATCTGGATTATTACACTGAATTTGAGAATGGACTCAGCCTAAATGGCTCCTTCCATCTCTATGATTCTAGGATTTATCATCCTATTTTTGATGTTGTAGACTTTGCACCATTCTTTCCCTAGAGAAAAATGTATGTTGGACAAATAGGAACAAAATGCATAAAACACTGAAAATAAAATATAGTCAAGGATCATATTAAATAAAATTGCATACAAATACAAATACAAATACACACAAAAACACAAACACACATACACACACAAATAAAATACACTTGACTTAAAAAACATTTTATCATCTGTATAAACATTGCTGAGTACAGAACAAGATAGTTCAATGCATACTTAAGGATATCTGCAATCTTACTTTTCACCATTAAATCCTATCCACCAATTTTACAATGTCCTGATAAATGAATTATTTGCATCTTTCTCTATAAGTCCGTCTCAGTATAAATGTTATAGATTACATTTTGTTGTTTATTCGTTTAGTCACTTCCAACTCTTCCTAACTTCCAAAGTATTTCAGTTTTGCCTTTAATATCATTCCCTCAAGTGAGCAGTCTGGCTTTATTTCCTGGAGGATGGACTGGTTTGATCTTCTTGCAGTCCAAGGCACTCTCAGAATTTTCCTCCAACACCACAGTTCAAAAGCATCGACCTTCCTTCTCTCAGCCTTCCTTATGGTCCAGCTCTCGCAGCCATATGTTACTACGGGGAACACCATTGCTTTAACTATGCGAACCTTTGTTGTCACTGTGATGTCTCTGCTCTTAACTATTTGATTGAGATTTGTCATTGCTCTTCTCCCAAGGATTAAGTGTCTTCTGATTTCCTGACTGCAGTCAGCATCTGCAGTAATCTTCGCACATAGAAATACAAAGTCTGTCACTGCCTCTACATTTTCTCCCTCTATTTGCCAGTTATCAGTCAAGCTGGTTGCCATAATCTTGTTTTGTTTTTTTTTGACGTTTAGCTGCAAGCCAGCTTTTGCACTTTCTTCTTTCACCTTCATCATAAGGCTCCTCAGTTCCTCTTTGCTTTCAGCCATCAAAGTGGTATCATCTGCATATCTGAGATTGTTAATGTCTCTTCCAGCAATTTTAACTCCAGCCTTGGATTCCTCAAGCCCAGCATGTCGCATGATGTGTTCTGCATACAAGTTGAATAGGTAGGGTGAGAGTATACAGCCCTGCTGTACTCCTTTCCCAATCTTAAACCAGTCCGCTGTTCCATGGTCTGTTCTTACTGTTACTACTTGGTCGTTATACAGATTCTTCAGGAGGCATACAAGATGACTTGGTATCCCCATACCGCTAAGAACTTGCCACAATTTGTTATGGTCCACACAGTCAAAGGCTTTAGAGTAGTCAATAAAACAGAAATTTTTTCAGAACAGAAGTTGATTTTTTTCAGTCTGATGGCCATTCTTCTGTTTTCCAAATTTGCTGGCATACAGCATGCATTACCTTGACAGCATCATCTTGCAAGATTTTGAACAGTTCAGCTGGGATGCCATCGTCTCCTGCTGCCTTGTTATTAGCAATGCTTCTTAAGGCCCATTCAACCTCACTCTTCAGGATGTCTGGATCTAGCTCACTGACCACACCGTCAAAGCTATCCCTGATATTGTTATCATTCCTATACAGGTCTTCTGTATATTCTTGCCACCTTTTCTTGGTCTCTTCTTCTTCTGTTAGGTCCTTACCATCTTTGTTTTTGATCATACCCATTTTGGCCTGTAATTTACCTCCAATGTTTCTAATTTTCTGGAAGATGTCTCTTGTCTTTCCTATTCTATTGTCTTCTTCCACTTCCACGCATTGCTTGTTTAAAAATAATTCCGTATCTCTTCTGGCTAACCTCTGGAATTTTGCATTTTATTGGGCATATCTCCCCCTATCACTGTCGCCTTTTGCTTTCCTTCTTTCTTGGGCTACTTCTAGTGTCTCAGCAGACAGCCATTTTGCCTTCTTGGTTTTCTCTTTCTTTGGGATGTATTTTGTTGCCGCCTCCTGAACAATGTTGTGAACTTCTGTCCATAGTTCTTCCGGGATCCTATTTACTAAGTCCAGTCCCTTAAATCTATTCTTCACCTCCACTGCATATTCCTTAGGGATATTAGTGAGCACATATCTAGCTGATCTGTGGGTCTTCCCTAATCTCTTTAGTCTGATCCTAAATTGTGCAATAAGAAGTTTGTGATCTGAAGTACAGTCAGGTCTGGGTCTTGTTTTTACCAACTGTATACATGTCCGCCACCTTTGGCTGCAAAGATGTAGTCAATCTGATTTTGGTGTTGTCCATCTGGTGAAGTCCATGTATAAAGCTGTCTCTTAGGTTGTTGGAAGAGAGTGTTTGTTATGCAGAGTGAGTTGTCTTGGCAAAATTCTATCAGTCTATGTCCTGCTTCATTTTGTTCTCCCAGGCATGCTTACCTGTAATTCCAGGTGTCGTTTGACTGCCCACCCCAGCATTCCAGTCTCCCATCATGAAAATAACATCTCTTTTAGGTGTGTTGTCCAGTAGGTGCTGCAGATCCTCAGAGAACTGCTCTACTTCAGCTTCTTTAGCATCTGTGGTTGGGGAGTATATTTGGATCACTGTGATGTTAGCTGGCTTGCCCTGAATTCAAATTGAGATCATTCTATCATTTTTTGGATTGTATCCAAGCACTGCTTTAGCCTCTTTACTATTAATTATGATGGCTACTCCATTTCTTCTGTGGTCCTCTTGTCCACAGTAGTAGATCTGGTGGTCATTTGATGTGAAATGGCCCATTCCAGTCCATTTCAGTTCACTGACGCCCAAAATGTCTATCTTTAATCTTGACATCTCACCAATAACCACATCCAATTTGCCCTGGCTCATAGATCTTACATCCCAGGTTCCAATGGTGTGTTGATCCTTAGAACATCGGATTCGCCGTTCTCCACCAGCACCGTCAGCCGCTAGCCATCCTTTTGGCTTTGAGCTAGCTGCGTCATCACGTCTGGGGCTAGTTGAACTCATCCTCTGTTCCTCCCCATTAGCATTTTGACCATCTTCCGACCTGTGGGTCTCATCTTCTGATGGTATACCGACATATCTCTGGTTGTACTGATCCATTTAGTTTTCACGGCAAGAATACTGGGGTGGGTTGCCATTACCTTCCCCAGGGATCGCATTTAGTCTGACCTCTCTGTCATGACCTTCCTGTCTTGGGTGGCCCTTCACAGTTTAGCTCATGGCATCATTGACGTGCTCAAGCTCTAGCACCACGACAAGGTAACGATCCTTTGCTGAAGATAGATTACATTGGCTTAATGTAATTCATTATTATTTTTTTTCAGTTTAGCCCACTAAATTCCATTAATCCAATGAAGATATTAAAAACTATAAACCAGACTCTGTTGAAGTTCAGTTATTTTTCATGTTTGAGGGGGAAAAAAGTTGATGGGGACCACAAGGCCAAGTGTCTATTTTAATTATGTTAAAAAGATGTAATTGAAGCAGTACTAAAATCATCTTATGATTTGGTAGCAGGTATAAAATTTTCATACATACAGTACTTTAGGACACACAGAGCTTCATTTATTTTATGATTATTTATCTTACATAGGAAACATGATGTTTTATCATTCAGATTTGTTCAGATATGGCTGATGTTCTGGAAAGTGAAAGACATTGTTTGCCAGGGAATACCAACGATGCCTTTTGTCCCAAGTTTGCTAAAATAAAATTGAAAGTGACATTAAAAAAAAAAAAAAGTTGGATCCTCAAGAGTCCCTTCTTGCAGAGCCAAGCAAAATGTGTGGCTGAGTTTCTAAAGTAGTGATGGCAAATTTATGGCCAGTAATAACATTTGTAGATACAGCATGCAAGCTAAGATAAGGCAACTGAGAATTTCATGCTTTGGAAGCTAAGCTGATTGCCTGCAGGAGGTCAAAAAAGCTATTTCTACTATTTATAACACAATTAATCAGCCCAGTATTACTAACAGAGGTCTTGATACAGCAGAACATGAAAGCATGTGTTTATATTGAAGCAAAGTTTTTATACATTCTTGGCTTACTCTTCAATAATTTTTATTTTCTTTAGAAATTTGGTGAAATTTCAGAAAATCTACAAAGGAGTTGTGTTTAACAGGGAAAATGTAGTAGATTATTACAAGTTACATATAAATAGTAAAAAAAACTGGAACAAGTCAATGAGTTTGTGTAATGTGGTAGAATGTTTACTAAAGTTGGGGTAGTGGAAGGAAGAAATTTTAAGTTTGCAAATGTTGGTAGAAAGATACTGAATAACATGGTGTATTGCAAGGAATAAATGCATTTTGAAAAAAAAAGCAAAAAAATATGTATGAGAACATACTTCTACTCACTTTGTTATATGGAACTGAGAGTTTAATATCCTGAATGCACTGGGAGTGCATTACCTAAGAACCATGTGAGGTAAAACAGGACCAAGAATGAATGGTGCTCAGTAAATGTGGATTGAATGCAAAAGTGTGTAAATAGTATGAAGGAAGTTTGTTGAGGTGCTTTGGTCAGATATAAAGAATAAATGAAAAATGAATCACAAAACAAATATTAGAAGGAATGGATCAAGAGAAGGAGAAGAACAAAAAAAATATGGAGTGTATGAAATCCAAAGAAGAAAGGTGGTAAGTTTAAAGAGCAAAAGACAATTTATGAATCAGCATATAGAAGTGGTAGCAGAAAGGGTGATTTTCAAGGATAGTGTCAGGGCCAGTTCTCACAAGGTCACAAGCAAATACTTCTATACTAGATCAGTCTGTTACAAAAACAACAGATAGTTGAAAAGTGTTTTCTTTCCGAAAGAGAATAGATTCAAACCTGAGTATAAGAAAAAAATACAGGAATTTAAATCTTGATTTCATTATAAATAGAGCTTGAATTAGGTGCTGGAATCTTTTATGATGGCCTTTTCTACAATAAAGTTTATCAGAATTTTGTGTCCTAGAATGTTGACTTTCTGTCTAGTGTTGTCAAGAGGCACCTGATACATGAATGGTGTTGGTATAAACTAGACTTAGCTGTGTTTTCTTTTCTTTTGCTCTTTTTTCCTTATCTCATTCCTTCAGTTTCCTTTGCTTACTATCTATTATTCCCTTTCTGCACTTTGTATAACACTGCTTACCCAAAAATGGAATAGTGTGATGACTATATCTGTATGATTTTGTTGTTGTTTATTCGTTTAGTCGCTTCCGACTCTTCGTGACTTCATGGACCAGCCCACGCCAGAGCTTCCTGTCGGTCGTCAACACCCCCAGCTCCCCCAGGGATGAGTCCGTCACCTCTAGAATATAATCCATCCACCTTGCCCTTGGTCGGCCCCTCTTCCTTTCGCCCTCCACTCTCCCTAGCATCAGCATCTTCTCCAGGGTGTCCTGTCTTCTCATTATGTGGCCAAAGTATTTCAGTTTGGCCTTTAATATCATTCCCTCAAGTGAGCAGTCTGGCTTTATTTCCTGGAGGATGGACTGGTTTGATCTTCTTGCAGTCCAAGGCACTCTCAGAATTTTCCTCCAGCACCACAGTTCAAAAGCATCTATCTTCCTTCTCTCAGCCTTCCTTATGGTCCAGCTCTCGCAGCCATATGTTACTACGGGGAACACCATTGCTTTAACTATGCAGACCTTTGTTGTCAGTGTGATGTCTCTGCTCTTAACTATTTTATCGAGATTGGTCATTGCTCTTCTCCCAAGGATTAAGTGTCTTCTGATTTCCTGACTGCAGTCAGCATCTGCAGTAATCTTTGCACCTAGGAATACAAAGTCTTTCACTGCTTCTACATTTTCTCCCTCTATTTGCCAGTTATCAATCAAGCTGGTTGCCATCATCTTGGTTTTTTTGAGGTTTAGCTGCAAGCCAGCTTTTGCACTTTCTTCTTTCACCTTCATCATAAGGCTCCTCAGTTCCTCTTTGCTTTCAGCCATCAAAGTGGTATCATCTGCATATCTGAGATTGTTAATGTTTCTTCCAGCGATTTTAACTCCAGCCTTGGATTCCTCAAGCCCAGCATGTTGCATGATGTGTTCTGCGTACAAGTTGAATAGAAAGGGTGAGAGTATACAGACCTGCCATACTCCTTTCCCAATCTTAAACCAGTCCGCTGTTCCATGGTCTGTTCTTACTGTTGCTACTTGGTCGTTATACAGATTCCTCAGGAGGCAGACAAGATGACTTGGTATCCCCATACCACTAAGAACTTGCCACAGTTTGTTATGGTCCACACAGTCAAAGGCTTTAGAATAGTCAATAAAACAGAAACAGATGTTTTTCTGAAACTCCCTGGCTTTTTCCATTATCCAGAGGATATTGGCAATTTGGTCCCTAGTTCCTCTGCCTTTCCGAAACCCAGCTTGTATATCTGGCAATTCTCACTCCATGAATTGCTGAAGTCTACCTTGCAGGATCTTGAGCATTACCTTACTGGCATGTGAAATGAGTGCCACTGTTCGATAGTTTGAACATTCTTTAGTGTTTCCCTTTTTTGGTATGGGGATATAAGTTGATTTTTTCCAATCTGATGGCCATTCTTGTGTTTTCCAAATTTGCTGGCATATAGCATGCATTACCTTGACAGCATCATCTTGCAAGATTTTGAACAGTTCAGCTGGGATGCCGTCATCTCCTGCTGCCTTGTTATTAGCAATGCTTCTTAATGCCCATTCAACCTCACTCTTCAGGATGTCTGACTCTAGCTCACTGACCACACCGTCAAAGCTATCCCTGATATTGTTATCCTTCCTATACAGGTCTTCTGTATATTCTTGCCACCTTTTCTTGATCTCTTCTTCTTCTGTTAGGTCCTTGCCATCTTTGTTTTTGATCATGCCCATTTTTTTCTGGAATTTACCTCTGATGTTTCTAATTTTCTGGAAGAGGTCTCTTGTCCTTCCTATTCTATTGTCTTCTTCCACTTCCATGCATTGCTTGTTTAAAAATAATTCCTTAATGTATGATTTTAGGTATACAGAGTATCCATAGTATCTGGGGCACATTTGATTTAACATTCCAAGTCTCAAATGTGGAAGAACAAAAAAAAAAAAACATTTATTCTGAGAGTGAAGTTACAGAAAGACAATCCTGCAAATAGTTATCCATGTGTAAGCATTGAAAGTAATAGAATGTTCATGTTGATAACTGTACAGAATTCCAGTACTAAATAATTATTATACTTTTTAAACCACCTTTGTACAAAGCTACTTCTTAGTCATATGCAACAAGTAAAATTGCAGGAATATTAAAGCAAACAGTTAAATTTTTCCTAAATTTTTGGAACAAATATAATTAAAGAGCCACCTTACATTTGGAAATTTTGCAAATCCTGGTTGTAAGATCTTTCTCCCTACTCATTTTTTTTTTTACATCACATAATATCTGCATGTTTCTAGATCATACACTCAAGTTCTGTCCAGATATTCAAACACTCTTAACCCTAATCCCCCATGTTGATGTAAAAGTTCTAAAAGATGAATAGAGTTTTGTTGAATGGAATGTGATCACAGACCTCCCTGGGAATGTAAACTCTAATTACATCCAAAGTAGAGGAATCAGAAACTCAGGATGGAGAGACTTATTTCCACCCACCCACCCCTTTGCATACAGTGCTGAACAGCTGAAGTGGCTTAAAATCAATATTCAATAATACATTCTTTGTCCATAAATAGGTTAGCATATCATCTACTTTGGGGAAGAAGTTCTCTGTTTGAAGGGCTGACAGATGATGAATACTTGTCTATGCATATGTCAATAGTACCTAATTAACTTACAAATGATAGTCCCCTATTTGAAGGCATCCTCTATTTCAAGGTTGGATGATCTTTTAGTAAATAGGGGCTGCATTTATTTGGGTAAAGTTACAAAATGACTGGGTAGGGTCTTCAGTCTTTTAGATTACTCCAAATCTTAATTTATAGAATAGGTTATTTAATATTCCTCCACACTGACAGACATGCTTCTTTTCTGGAGTTCACAATTTTTCACTAAGATATGCAGTGTCTAGGATATTCTGGTAAATAAATATTTTGGTTACCCAAACCAACTATGTCATATAAAAACATGCCTCCCCATTCCTTTCTGGCATTGATTGGTATGAGTGGGACTACAGATAGAAATGAATACTTTCTTCCTTAAAGTATTCATTTTTTAATAGATGATAGTAGCTCTGAATGGAACTCATTCATTTTCACTTATGATTAATTCCAGTATGAATGCACACCCTATTCTTAGATCAAGTGATTGCTGGCCCAATAGTTTAAGTTCAGATCTACTTCAAGTTAAATAAAGACTAGTAAAAATGCATTATTTATGATCATACAAAGCCAAGCAATGGACAGAACCAATACTGTGATTAAGAATAGGAGATTATAGCTCAAAATCTTTGGAGATGCAGCTGAATCCCTAAACTGGATGTTTACTACCAGAGAGAAGACACATGTTCCTTTTAAGCCCAAGGGAAACTCCACCCTGTTGACCTGAGTATTAAAAGCATGTAAACTAAGTCCTCTACTGCCAGGAATAGATTAAAGACATAGTTGATCAGTGGCATTACCTAGGTCAGGAAAAGTTTTCATTATGTTATTTCCTTTCATCTTTATACAGTATGTCCATTTGCTGTATATAAGAACTGTACTTTATTTGATATTCCTTTCTAGGCTGTAGATGCTTCACAAGATAATTTATTTTGACACTATTTTGAGAAAAAAAAAATCACTTCCACTTTGTATTTGTTGTAGGTGTTCTGATGCTTGACATTATAAATAAAAGCTCTTTATTTATAAATAAAATAAAAGTTCTTTATTTAGATATTACGTGCCTATATTTCCCCAGGGTCCTAGCTAGCTTGCAGTGAAATGTTAGCATTTGTCTGACAATCATTCCTTTAGAAGAAGAAAGCAGCCATCTTGGCAACAGAGTCCAATTAGAAGTACACATTGTTCAAGTATGGTTACTAGAAATCCATTTTGTTTCAGATTGGACTATGCAGTGTTAGATTGCCACTGTAATTCGTTACATCTACTCCCAAGGTTCATCTGAGGGTGATTACATTTTAGCACTCCAGAATAGCGAAGTACTGGTAGAACTCTGTGTTTACAGATTTCAAAAAGAAAATGTGAAACTACAAGGCAGTTTAGATGCTTGTGAGTCAGGCTATGAGTTATGCTGACTACCACAGAGACAGAATATCTTTAATATCTTTCTTTCCTGCTTTTTAAAAATTTTTTTTAACAATAATACAGCATATACAGATATAGATAGATAGATAGATAGATAGATTCATTTCTCCCTTTTAAAAAGTACATTAACAATACTCTGTGCTTGTTTTATTATTATTTTTAGCCTTAGTATAATAATTTTATTTTATTTAAAAGAATGGTGTATTGTCAAGAAAAATAGTATCTATGAATGAACAAATAATTACTGATGTTGTATAATTACCCAATATAACATTAGTAAAGGTTCCAAACTGACTATATTTTTATGATATAAAAAAGTATAAATGTTTGACTTTAGTGCCAAAATCTCATACACACACACACACACATAATCTTTGGTTCTTCTCCTGAGGACTGTCATAAAAAATATGAAGGTAAGATAGAGTCGTATAGTTCTCTTGACCTTTGAACATCCTTTTGTGTTTGTTTGTCTGTGTGTGCCCATGACTCAGTGCTGACTCCTGGTGACTGCCTTGACAAGTCCCTGCACTTTTCTTAGCAAGATTTCAGAACTGGTTTGACATTGCCTCCTTCCTAGGGCTGAGAGAACGTGATTGGCCCAAGGTCACCCAGCTGGCTTCATACCTAAGGAGGGACTAGAACTTACAGTCTCTCAGTTTCTAGCCTGTTGCCTTAACCCCTACACCAAACTGGCTTTCTTGAACATCCATTAGTATACTATTATTCTGATAAGCTGTGATCTTAGTTACATGGTCTATTCAGAGCTGAAGCTTAAAAACAGTAGTCAGGAAATCATCTTTCATTTTATTAGACAATTGTACCTAGTTGGAATACTGTATAACCAATTATAACCCTATTTGACTATTGTAGTGATTTAAGAAACAATATATACTATATAAAGTAATATCAGAACAGAAGGACTTCTGTTCCAATTTTAACCAGCGTAACACGAAGGCGTTCCATGCAGTCATGCTGGCCACATGACCCGGAAGTGTCCTATGGACAACGCCGGCTCCAAGGCTTTGAAACGGAGATGAGCACCGCCCCCTAGAGTCGGACTCGACTGGACTTTACGTCAAGGGAAACCTTTACCTTTACTCTTAACACGAAGGCACAATATGTATGGATTCTTTTTTACCCCTTTACCTCTTTTTACCTCAATCTGCCTAATGTTTCTTTGCAACCTCAGTGACAGGCTTAAATTAAACCACACAAAGAAATGAGTCTTATCAAATCTCCATACTACCCATAATGTGTTGACTCAGGTTGGTTCAATTTTGAGCAATTTTCCTAGGAAATGGTAGTGTTATTCTCAGTGGTGATATTCACTTATCCCATTAGGACAACAAGGGTTTCTGAGTTAAAAGATGGTAATGTGACAAAACTCAATTATTTACATCATGCTCAGCTACTTGGGTAGTTGAAAATGTATAGTATCAGACACCAATCTACCCTTAGGGATATATAGATATAAAATATCCAAAGTAAATCCCCTTATATGTAAGGCCTACTTGCAAGCAGTATGATTACAGACCACCTACTGTGACTTGAAAGCTTTCTACTAAAATTATTTTTTATTTGTAAGTGGTTTTAAAATTTCCAAGAAAACACAATATATTAGGGATATATAATTTATGCAAAATAAAGGTTATTGTGTCAGAGGCTGACACAAATTCTAAAATCATTGGATAATTTGTCTCTCTCTGTGTGCACATGTTAACAAAAACCATATATCAGTTACAGAACAAACGAGCCAGAAATAAAAATAAAAAGATTGAGAGTTTCATCTTTTTTAAATAATTCATCTTTTTTAGTTTTGCTATAAAATTGCAGGATTTTAAATAGCATTAAATATTCCATTGTTGAGAAATGTCTTTGTTTAGTGTTATCTTTGTTGTTTTAACTGATCTTTCTGCTTGTTTGTTTAATTTAATCAGAGTACTGTTAGATGTCCATTTTTTATTATAGTTCTTTAACTATAAAACCAACCAGCCTATATGATCTAAATTATCCAATGTTTGATTCAACACAGAATATGTAAGGCTCTCACTGCACTAGTCCTACCTCATGCACTCAGGACAGCGAGAGTGAAAGCAGTATTGACATGGGCACCCACCAGAAGCCAGGATGATGTCACACATATCAAGATACTCTCAAACAATGTAAATTATATAATGTACAGCATATAATATATGCATTTCTGTGATGACATGACACATATGGCATCACTTCCCCCCTTTGTCTCCTGCAAATATCCATGAGCAGTGATAACTTTCACTGGTGTCTGCTGTTGCCAAAGTTTTCTTTTCTTTACCCCAGCTAGGGATATAGCAGCCAGGCCAACAGAAGGAAAGTGCCTTCCCCTTTCTGTTAATTGAAAAGCACAAAATATTTCATCTGCAGATATATATGCTGTGTATAATGTGCTACCTGATTTACAAACCCCAGGACACAAACTGGCATCAAAAATGTCTGCTTCAAATAATATTTACTTTATTAGAAAACTCATAACAACAAGAAAAACACAGATGGATGCTAGGCTTACAGAGAAAGCCTTAGATTTCAAGAGCAAATATAAACAAAGGGCTAATGAATAGGCTCATTTGATAGGCTCCATTGAAAATGGAGATTGAGCCTCAGGGAAAAGAGCTATGAAAGGAATCAGCTAGATTTTTAGTACATTAAAAATAAAATAATCTCTATAATACTCTTTCCTTACTGATTGCATCTAGAAACCATTTGTGACTATTAGATTTCTCCTTTCTAAAGACCTGGAATAGTAACTTTCTAATCTACAGCTCCCTCCCTCCCTCCCTCCCTCCCTCCCTCCCTTCCTTCCTTCCTTCCTTCCTTCCTTCCTTCCATTCTTTCTTTCTGGAATGTTCAAAGATAAAATCCTCAAGCAAGTTCTTGTCTGGCTATTTAATCCTATAAAATAGGATAAGGTGTTTGTTTGGAAATTTAGCCAAATATCCTTCCTGATTTTCTTAACTGATGGGGAGGAATTAGATTATAGTCACTTGAGGGTGCATTCTGATCCAATTGGAAGTTCAAGAGTTTGTTTTGCTAAAGGTATATTTTCCATAGAGGACACTTTTATTTGCCTTAGTCTTTA
This sequence comes from Candoia aspera, assembly GCF_035149785.1. Taxonomy (NCBI): domain Eukaryota; kingdom Metazoa; phylum Chordata; class Lepidosauria; order Squamata; family Candoiidae; genus Candoia; species Candoia aspera. Next base: position 83,040,830 of record NC_086157.1, on the reverse strand, counting down.
TTTCACACTTGAATAAAGCATGGTTTGAGTGGCCTGTTTGACTATAAAACTTGCAGATAATATGGATACTTTTGAATTGTGAATCTGATAGATTCGATCTACCTTTGGGGGGCCTAGAAGATGAAAAAAGATTACTCAGTCATGGACATCCACAGGGGTAGGTGCATAGAAGTGATGAATGGAAACACACTTTCATTTGTGTATAAAAAACAGACCTTTTGTCATTCAGCAGCATCATGGCTAGTGTGCAGACACATCTGGCCTTCACCAGTCTGTGTTCAGCTGTTGACAGTAAACCAAATACTCCCTCAGTTAAATACAACATTGTGAATTGCTACTCCTCCTGTAATGACAATCACTATTTGCAAAGGCAGGTTTTCTTTTGCATAATGCCTTAGAACTATAGCAAGAGAGAGTCAGATCCAAATTCAGTGGTTAGAAGTCATGATGAGTGTTCAGCCTCAGCACTGAGAGGTGCATGACTCAACTTGCTGTGGAGGCAAATTAGTAGCAGAATCTGAAAGTTCTGCACCCAAAGAAAGTTGGATGCACTCAGGTTCCATGCAAATTATTCTGATCTTGACAAACATACCCTTGGTTTTAATGGACCTTGATTCACATGTTTCTCTAAATTGTCCACACTATTGAAAAAGAACAGCATGAAAAGAACAGCATGACAAATAAGCACACATATATAAGCCTGTGTCCAAGATCTATTGATTGCAATATGATTTAAGAACATCATTCCAGGTGGCTGTCTTGTGAGGAAGAGTGAACCATCTGCCTCAGGCTGCAAATCAGAAGATTTGGGTCAAAGTTGGTACTCTGGCACTCCTTTCTATACTATTCTGAGGCATTATGCTGAATATTCTTCAGAAAACACAAGAGAGAAGAAGGCCCAGTGCTTTCCTTTGGACCAATCTTACTACCCTGATGTATTAATCAAAAGATTCCTCTGGCAAGATAGCAAAACAGAAACCAGTGCAGCTCCTGAAGGCACACACCAGAACCAATGCCCTGAACTGAGGAACTCAGATTCAGAACAAGGTGTTGTTTGAGAAGTGTGCTTGGTTACTATTTGTGCTACCCTGCTGTCATGTTCACTGTTTCAATGTAGTTTATACATCATAATGTTTCACATGCCATGGCGCTGACACACGTTTCTGTTTGGGAGGGAGCTGCTGTGAGACCTTGTACCAAGCTCTGTATGTGAAATCAGTACAATGGAATGTGTTTGGGTTATTTTCTCTGTTCAAGGACTTTTGCCACAGACCATCAGAAACCGTTAGGAGCACCTGGGATTGTGGACTTGAGAAGATTCTATGGGGGGAGGGATTTCATTTGCACCAAGGGTTTTTAGTTTGAACTTGGTGTGCTTTCATCATTCTCAGCTTTCTTTCTGATCCTGCATGCTATTCTTCAATAAATCAGATATCTTTGAAACCCTGCTTATGAGTCTGATATCCATTAGAATAGGCAATCCTTACATAAAGCTGAGAATCATTAATCAATTGACAAAAAATGACAAAAATCTGTCAAGGGGGTTTATTGAACCTGCTAATTCCCCAGTTGGGGCTCCTGTGTTGTTCCGGGAAAAGAAAGATGGCACGCTTCAGCTCTGTACAGACTATTGAGGGTTAAATTCCATCTCTATTGTCAACAAGTACCCTCTTTCCCTCATGAAGGAGATGTTAGTTCATTTGTCAAGGGACAAGATTTTCTCCAAGCTCGATCTTCGCAAAGCCTACTTTCACATTCGCATAAAAGCTGGGGATGAGTGGAAAACTGCTTTTAATTGCCCACTAGGGTAATTGTTTCACTACAAAGTCCTCCCATTTGGGTTGGCAGGGGCGCCCGGAGTATTCATGCAATTGATTATTGAAGTATTACATGATCATTTATTCAAAGGGGTCCTGGTTTATTTAGATGATGTTCTTATTTACACTGAACTGAGGAGGAACACAAACGCATCCTCAAACAGGTGTTACGCAAACTTAGAGATGCCAGACTCTATGCCAAATTTTCCAAATGTGAGTTTCACAAAACCCAACTTGACTATCTGGGCTATTGAGTGTCTGACTGGGACATAGAAATGGACCCTGCAAAAATTCAGGCAATTCTGAGTTGGGAATGTCCCCACACCCAGAGTCAATTACAAAGTTTTCTAGGTTTCAGTAATTTCTATAGGCAGTTTATCCAGGGGCTTGCTGAGATTGCTCTGCCCCTCACTGATTTACTCCATACCAAGGGCTTGGGGGAGACACGCAAAGTAAAAAACCCTGGGGCAGTGCTGAATTGGACACCTCAATGCCAGGCAGAGTTTGAGAAGTTGAAAACTCTTTTCACTGCTGAGCCTATTCTACAGCACCCTGATCCTGAATGACCCTTTGTGGTCCAAGTCGATGCTTCTGACTCCTTGACTGAGGCTATTTTGTTACAAAGGGATTCAGAAAATCACCTAAAACCCTATCCAGGAAATTTTCTGAAACAGAATGCCGCTGGCATGTTTGGGAAAAGGAGGCGTTTGCAGTAAAGGCAGCTTTAGAAACTTGGCGCCATCTCCTTGAAAGTGCTAAATGCCCTTTCGAGGTTTGGACCAATCACAGGAATTTGGAAGCCCTCCATACCCCACTACGTCTCAGCCCTAAACAGATTTGCTAGGGTCAGTTTTTCAGTCGCTTTAACTTCCAGTTAAAATTCTTTCTGGGAAAGAAAAACTTTCTGGCTGATGCTTTGTCACATTTACCTCAGGACCTTGACCAGGTGGCAGATGTGGTTGGAACTGTTCTCACTGAACCAGAACTGGGCTTGGTTGCTGTCACTCAGAGCCAAACCCATGAGCAGGCACCCCCGCCCCCAGCACAGTCTGGGAAGCGGAAAGTGCAAGTTCCTTGTCAGTTTCAAAAGGACCTTCTCCAGGCACTGAAATCTGATACTTGGTTGCTAGCTAATAGAGACAATGTTTCTTTTGAAAACGGTCTTGCTTGGGTGGAACACCGCCTTTATGTCCCTGAAACTTTAAGAGCTGATGTTTTGCAATGGTCCCATGATGATAAACTTGCTGGACACTTTGGTTTTGTAAAAATCTTACATTTGGTTCACCATCAATTTTGATGGCCAACCTTAAGATGTGATGTTAAAGACTGTGTTGCTTCCTGTCCTTTCTGTGCCATGTCCAAACGTAAAGGGGGAAAACCACAGGGGCTTTTACAGCCAGTGGCCAGCCCGTCCCGCCCCTGGGACCAGATTTCTATGGATTTCATTGTGGACCTACCTCCCAGTCAGAAGAAAACTGTCATTTGGGTTGTAAAGGATTTTTTCTCTAAGCAAGTTCATTTCATTCCATGTCCCTCCATCCCTTCAGCCCCACAATTAGCATGCCTATTTCTCCACCACATCTACCGCCTCCACGGTAGCCCCTCCCGTTTAATCTCTGACCACGGCACACAGTTTACTTCCCAATTTTGGAAATCATTTTTAAAATTGATTGGCACTAAACAGGCACTGTCCACATCATCCCAGCCGCAGACTGACGGTTCTACTGAGATATTAAATGCCACTCTTGAACAGTTCCTTAGAGCATACATTAACTACCATCAGGACGATTGGGTGGAGTTGTTACGTTTTGCTGAAGTTGCTTACAATAATGCTGTGCATCAAAGTACCAGACAAACCCTGCTGCTTAATGTATTCTTCATTTTGGGGGGGCAGTATGTCATGATCACTGTTTCAGTGTAGTTTATACATCGTAACGTTTCACATACCATGGCGCTGACACACATTTCTGTTTGGGAGGGAGCTGCTGTGAGACCTTGTACCAAGCTCTGTATTTGAAATCAGTACAATGGAATGTGTTTGGGTTATTTTCTCTGTTCAAGGACTTTTCCCACAGACCATCAGAAACCGTTAGGATTGTGGACTTGAGAAGATTCTATGGGGGGAGCGATTTCATTTGCACTGAGGGTGTTTAGTTTGAATGTGGTGCACTTTCATCATTCTCAGCTTTCTTTCTGATCCTGCATGCTATTCTTCAATAAATCAGATATCTTTGAAATCCTGCTTATGAGTCTGATATCCATTAGAATGGGCAATCCTTACACCTGCCTAGTCTTCTTGGCTACATCTGTGGTATTCATTCCCATTTACTTTTTTTTTAACCAGTTTTCATTGATTCTAGAAGAAAAAATGTTTTAGAAATTCTCATAAAGAAAATGAGAACTTTGGCGAAATTCTCATGGGTGGAGTCTTATATTCATACATTTGTTCAGCAGTAAGGCAGCCAAGTCTGTTTTCCATCATCCTTTATTTTTTACAATCCTCTCTCCTGCAGTTTGTATCTGTCTAGCTTCTTATTCAATCTCAGAGGAAGATGTAATGAAGGGATTCCTTCCAGTGATTTTTTTTTTGGGGTGGGGGTAGGACTACTACTGTATGCATATGGAGAGTCCTGTCTTTGAGAAGTCACTGGAGATTCTCTCTCCTGATTTTCTCTTCCTTGGAATAATTCAGAGAATTATCCACATCCTTTCAGGTTCATAAATTTGATGAATTTAGAAGGTTATTTTTGAAAACTTTGGTTCTCATTTGTTTCTTTTGTTTTTACTCGTACTAAATGTCAGGGTATCAGAAGCAATTGTCTTTTCCTCCTCTAAAGGTGGTAGTTTTATGGATTAAGTGAAATATTTAACTGTACAGGATCAGCCTGCCTGCCTGCCTGCCTTCCTGTTGCAAAGTTTTCATGTCCTTCCCCTCTTCCACAAATTTTGGCTTGTCAGGAATATGAAAATAATTCAGAAGCCTGGGAAGATGGGGTGGGGTCAGTGGGAAGAGATTTATTTTTCTTCGTGGACTAAATAATTGAAATTAATATACATGGTCATCTCTAGGGAGAATCCCACAAGACCATTTATGTCTAGGGTCTACAATTTCCTATCTGTGCAATTTCCTGTGATTGCACTTTATAAAGAACAGTGAGTGGATCATCAGTTTATCCATCTAAGCTTCCAAGCATTAGGGACTAGTTTCATTTGATATTTAAGAATCTCCAAAGTGAATTGATTTTAGTAAATGAATATCAATGATGTATGAGGACTGTATTGTTATACATACTTTATGTCTGAACCACATGCATGCAGTGATGACAAATTGGAGACTGCTGCATGCTTCAGTAATTGTGCTTTTACTTCTTTCAGCAAAACTTTTCATGAGGCTGGTTGCAGTAGAAAGAGAGACACTGAAGAGAGAAGGAGCTACAGATCTTACAGCCATGGAATCTGTGACTAGTTATATGCTTCTGTCATTTTTACAAGTCAGAAATAACTGTAGCCTGTTTCAGAGTTTCATGTTATTTGTGCCTAATTTGTTCTAGCACTGCAGAAAATTTCTACATACTACAACTCTATCTACAACCTGCTAATGACAGTTGGAAACATATTTATAATATGAACTTCACTTCTCATAAATAATAATATCAGTTAAAGCCATGTATGAGTTGAGCTTCATTCCTGATGACTTAATGAACACTCGTTTACTGCATATAATACTTATCTATAATGCACACTGAATTCCTTCCTTGGGAAACTCTTATCCTTTTCATAATTACATTTGCATAGCCGTTAATAAGCTACTGGGGCTGGTGTATGCTGCCTACTTTCCAACAGTTCACTAGAACCTTTTTGCAGGTACCACCCTCTATGTTAAGCATGGAACAAAAGCCCTTACCCAGGAAATGGGAGGATCGGACTTGATTTGATACCAACTATAAGCTATAATACTCCTCAGTAGCATCTCTAATGGACTGAACTTTGAGTAACCTACTTGACCCTAGGATCTTAATTAGATTGAGCTTCATTTCCCTGTGGGTATCCAGAGTCACATGCAAGTGAGATAGACAGCTATATAAATTCAATAAATAATACATAAATACATAAATAAATGTCACTCCAATTTCAGAGGCTTTGGATTCAGGGGCTGACTTTTCAATCTAGCCACCACCTCTGGGATTTCCTGTTAGTTTCTCATCCAAGTATTATCTTGGTCCAACACTGCTTAACTTTTTGAGATCTGTGATATTGGCTAGCTACTGCATCTTAGCTGTGTAAAACAATAGCAATTTGTAAAAATCAGGTACTGCTTTCCAATATTTTACTTACCAAATGAACATAGCTGTGATGTATATGAGTATGTACAGTGAGCGATAAAGAAAATGCAATCATGTCATTCTGTTTTAAGGATGAGTTTAGTTCAGGTTGCTATCTAAGTTGTTCCTGGGCCTGGGTGTGTGAAGGGTCCCATCTCCTGGTTGTGCTAACGACCATTGATTGTGACATCTTCCTCAGCTGTGGTGTATTTTAATTTTTCCATTTATGATTAAATTTGTTTTTGATTTATTTTCTTTTTGCCTCCTAGAATCATTTGCTGAGATGGGTGGCCATCCAAATTGAATGAATAAACAAATGAATGAATGAATGAATGAATGAATAAATAAATAAATAAATAAATAAATAACTTGAGTAGTGTCCCATGCATAAATGCATCTAAGTAGAACAATTTGTCTATAGTTTCTTCCTGGATCATTTCTCTGTAAATATTCATACAATTCGGGAGAGGGAGGTTGGGAGCAAAATGGAATTTAACCCAAGAAACCGCTATTTTAAATCTGAATATTTGCATTTCCCTCTGCCTTGTTGTTGTTGTTGTTGTTGGTCAGCACCTGAAAGTATACCATTTCTCTTTGGTTGTCTCTGGCATTCCACCATCACATTTTTTGGTGGGTGCTCCTGCAAAATATAGCCAATCTCAAAATAGCTCAAAATGTTAGTACTAGCATTAGCCAAAAAGATAGTACTTAGATGGGAAATCAGGAGAAAATACTAAAAAAAAAAAAAAAACCACCCAACCAAAACAAAACACCTGAGAAAAAAATCTTGGTAAAAAAAAATTGTATGAGCATTTCTGTGAAAATCACTAGGAGTCAAATGTGACTAGAAGGTGACTTTACTAGACAAAATCAAAACAATTAAAACCTTGATTGCTAATTTAGAGTTCTAAAAAATAAATGCTGTTGTCAGGAATTCAAAGCCAGCACAACTTTCTTTTTCTGATAAAACCCTTCCAAGAAACACCTAACATGTTCAATGACTATTTTATTAACAGCAACATCCTTTAAGTTATCCACTGCTATCTGATATGTGTGCATGGAGAAAAGGGGTTTCAGTGATATGGCTTTTTGCTGAATATATAAAAGTATATTTCAAAAGATCTGGTTATGTTGACTTTTGAATGCTTCCTGAAAATCATCAGTGTAGATGATTTGAATAGTATAATCACAAATTCACTTCCATATGAATGAGTCTGCAATTATATAATAAAGTAAACAACATAATCCATGCAAAATTACAAAAAATAAAGATAATGTAACAGCACCATCGAGGCACATGACACAGTAGCATTATTTCAGTCAAAAGATCAGGCAAAGAGGGTTGGTCTTTAGCTGACAATGAAAATTTACCAAACTCTTTATGTGTCCCTCTAGACTAGCACATGTTACATCTCTGCTCCACGAGCTGCATTGATTGCTAGTCTGTTCTGGGTCCAATTCAAGATGCTGTTGTTATCTTTAAGAACTTCATGGCATGGGACCAGGTTATTGAGGGACCGCCTCTCCCTGGTTATATCTGCTGTCCCATCATGTCTGGCAGAAGAGGCATGCTATGGGTCCTGTTTCCTAGGGAGCTACACTTGGTGGGAGCCAGGAGGTGGGCCTTCTCTGCCATGGTGCCTGCCTTATGGAACATCCTCCCTACCCCAACTAAGGCTGGCTCCATCCCTGTTGATTTCCCAGAAGTCCCTCAAACCTGGCTATGCCATCAGTCCCAGGGACGCCAGGGGACTGGTGAGGTTCTGAGGTGGCTCCATTGTTGTTGACATCTGCTGCCCTCTTAGCCTTTAATTTATTTTCTGAATAAGTTTTTTTACATGTTAAGTGTTTTATAGTTTTATTGTCACTTTTTCATGAGATGGATGGCCATATAAATTTGATGAATAAATAAAAAATAATAATTTAAAATGTAACTGAATGGAATAGTATATTCTCTTCATAAGCCAGTTGATCTTGCAACTTTGAAGAAAGATATGTAATGTTCAATGGGGCTGATGATAATTTATATTGTATGCAATGTAAACTAAAAATAGAAGGAAATTTCTGCATCTTAGGCTTTTTCTGTCTCATTTACGATGGTTACAGTGATAACCATTCGATTTTGGGTGGTGATTCCTTCAATCAGTTTGGAATGGTAACATTTAATATAATGTAGCATGTACTAGAGGAAAAATAAATATTTATCTGGAGCTATGAAATATACACCTTGGTTCTAAAGATGCTTTTTCCCTTACAGTGTAAATGCCACTGAATTACATAACATTTCAGTTTCCTCTGAGCCAAGTTCAACTCCTGGTGACTTCATGGTCAGGTCCATATGGTTTTATTATCAACAATAGTAGTAGTTTGCCCCTATATTCTTTAGTGAAGATTTTTTCAGCTTTCCATCTAGCTTAAAAGCTCGAATTCACAGTGGTCTCCTATCCAATATGAACCAGACCCAATCCTACTTTGTTTTTATACTCAAAGCCTGCTAAAATTCCAAGGAGCTTCCTTCTAAGTAAACATGTCTGAGATGCAAATTTCAGTAAGTGATTATTTTAACACTATAGTTAATATTTTATGGAGAATATTATTCAGAAAATGAAATTGAAATATCATGGTATGTCTCTTTTCTCAGGATTTTTTTTCCCTACCTTTTTTGCTGGTTGGTGGTTTGGTGATTACTTTGGGGATATTCAATTATGCATACGGTTCACAGGATACTTGTCACTCAGGGAGATATTTATAGAAACTGTAAACTAATTAATCCCTTTAAGCATCTCTGTGTTTTAAATGACATATTATGATCTTCCATCTATCAGGAATTACATTACCTGTCACAGTGGTGTTTTGTTGTTGTTGCTGTTGATGATGATGTTTGTTTTTGCTTGCTTGGAGGCCAAATAATACGGCTTTTCTTGTCTTGGGGTACAGTGATATTCAGATTCCTTCACCACTTTTGTCAAGGGAGAAAACACTCAACCTGGCCAACACCAGCCAATTTCACTTCTGACAAATGTTTTCAATCAAAATGAACCCCCTACAATTCTTGCACTGGCAGCCGAAACTATAAAAAGCATTTCAGTGGGATTCTCTCTTCCTTTAAATGGTGGGACCAGCTACACTAGTATGTGCTGAAGAAAGGCATTTACTAAGACATTTTATTTGTACTGCTAGATGCAGACAGTAAATAGCTACATCAGGTCAATCTTGATGGGGTAAAGGCACAGCTATGCTGGACAGGGATAAACTATGCACAACAACATACTCATTTTTTTTTTCTTTGAAAAAAACGGCTGAAATTCAAATAGATTTTTATTCACATGGACATGGACATCAAAGTATTCCTTTGTAGATCAAGATTTACAGGTTGCAAACAAAAGTAAAGCTATCTTGTTCCTAATATCCACATTTCTATTATCACTGTTATCTGAAATGGTAATATCTGAGCAAAGCTCAGACCTTGCTGAAACTAAAAAAGCCTACTTCTTAGTTATACAAAAACCCCAACATTACTGTTTCATCATCAGATACAGCAGACATGAAGAGTTAATCTGCTTCAGTAGAAATTCAAATAACTCCTTTGGAAACAAGTCACTTTAAACTACTTAAAGGAAAGCTTAGGTAAATAATTTTAGATGGCCATCTTTGAATATTGCAATCAAAGAGAATTGTGCTAAATTAGCCCAGTATGTGAGAAATATTTGGTTTTATTCCAAGAGATACAGAAAGCTATAAATAGTGGTATTTGGATTTCTCTTTTTTAGATCTCTCTCTCTCTCTCTTTCCCTCCCAATGTGTATGTGTGTGTTTCCTGCCAAAGACCAATATTCTGGTCCCTTGAAATTGCCTGTTGATACAAATATGGACTTCATACTAGAATGAACCATTTGTTTAAAAAACCTAATCCCAGGAATTGCACTGTATGAACTCACATGAATGCCAACTCCTAGGAAGAAAACAAATAGTGGTTCATAAATATGGTGACTAGTAGTTACTCTAATAATGCTTATATTACTTTCCAGTTTTGCTTCAAATGAATAAATATTTCAAAAGCCATCTATCCATGAATTAAGGTGGAAATATTTTGTCTTGGCTCTATTTTTTTTTTTTTTTTTACTTTTCTCATGGATATTTCATTTGTCAATTTGGTGCTATCTGATTTCTAATTTTATTTTAAAAAAAACACTTTATTTGTATCATAACAATCAGGACAATTTAAATTATGAGGAGGCCTAACATTTCTTGGACATATTTTTTTCACAATTCATATTCAGTTTGATAAAAATAAATTGCCTTCAAAGAAGAAAATGGCAGAGAGTATTTGTTTTATTTTGTTTTTGTTTTTAAATAAGCTTTATATACAAAGTAGCCACTTTGGGGGAGGGGGTGTCTTTTTGTGTGATACAACTGTCAGACTTTTCTCAGCTGACAAGATAAAATTCTGCACGTATTCTCATTTCCTAATACATGAAGGCTCAGATAGATAGATTTAGTTTGGCCAAATTATGAAGCCATTACAAAATAATTTCAGTTCCTGCTGGGTATCAAATAGGAACTCTATGTATACTACAATCAGGGTTCAAATTCTTGGGCCTATTTTTCCTGTTTGTTCTACATACTATCTTTTGAGTGGAAGATAGCTTCCATCTGTTCCTTGTTCTGTAATGGACAGATCTAATATCTGGTTGTTTACTTTTGAGTGTGTCAGTGCTCAGTCTTATACCAATTAACTCTACAACAAAGATTGAAAGGAAATCTGCAAGAATACTAATAGACATTTTCTTTATTCTTAAATAAATGGAGGAAAGAGAGAGAGCAAAAACATGAGTGTGTGCATGTATGTATATGTGTTTGTAGGTTGGGGGTGGGTCTATGGATGTGTTTGTATGCATGTATGTATGTATATGTGTGTGTGTGTGTGTGTGTGTGTATCTCCACACAAACTTGTATCATGTTTTATACAACAATATCATCATAACTGTTAATTTATCTAATTTAACTAATCTAATCTAATCTAATCTAATCTTATTTTATCTAATCTAATCTAACCAATCTAATCTAATCTAATCTATCTAACTATTCTACATCTGTAAGCAAATTTTCATAAGCAGCAAGTAACTTCAGGTCAGGTTTTCAGACCACTGCATAACTGGGATCATAAATTTATCTTTGCAATGTTGAACGCCTAGTCTCTTAGCAACAAGGAAAGTGTTGCCAACTCCATTTATGTTGTCCAGCTGTCAGTTTCCATACAATAGGTATGTTATTATGGACAGGGTATGGACATTCCAAAATATAATAATATTGGGACATCAAAAAAGCATACGTTATTGTTGTTACCTCTTCAACACAATTAAGTTCTTATCTATACAAACACAATAGAACCTATTAAGTCTGATATATTATTTTTGTTAAATATGCTTAATGGAAGTAAATTATTTACTTATTTATGTCATTTTTATTTTGTCTTATTTTTTTTCCTGAGAATTCAAAGAAGTCAAGAGGAGGGCCTCTCCCAATTTTATCTTCACAAAGATAATCCTATATGGTAAGTTCAGCTGAGAAAGTGCTAAAATTGAGACTTTGAGCCGCATTTTCACATTCTCACAGAATTCTAAGAAGGACAGATGCTAATCAAAACAAACCCAGATAGTGTCTTTTACCCTCCGCTCTCCACTGAGAAATCCATTTTTGAGGTTTGAAATTCAACTTATAATAGAAGCTATACAAGGTAATCAAGAAGCTCCTTTATATTTTATTTAGTATTCAAAAGCTTTATCTGTTTAGAACAGAACCACTCTTTAATGTCCCACCCCCTATCCCCCACCCTGGATCCCTTTCCTGCTTTCAGGTCTGATCTAGTGAATTTGTTGGTGGATTTTAAATTTTAAAAATCGAATAAGAAATTGGACAGCTTAGAAATCTACCCCTGGTAAAGAAAATTAAAATGGGGTGGATTTATTGTGACCACTTTTACTCTCCAGTATTCTGAAGCTCCTGACTCATTATGCTTCAGTGAAACCCAACAGAAAATGTCTGAAGGAATCTTCTCCCAGGTATTAAATCCAAATTGGGGAACCTAGTTAGCCACAGAAATCACAAAGTGATGGGGATATGCATAACGAAAAACAATATTAACATCATAGTAAAGTCAAAATGCCTCCAAAATAAATAGAAAAAAATCCTACTTTTTTCAGGGAAACTAATGAAATTAGAAAACAGATTTTGTCACAGCATTAATTTAAACATTAATTTAAAATATATGATTCTCTCAAGGAATGGATATCTTTATAAGATGGCTGTGTATTGGTGGCATAATACATGAAAGTCTACTCAGTCATGATCATGATGCTGTTTTAACAAATTGAAACTCAGGTAATGGTTTGTGATGGTATCAAATGAATACAGCTATATATCACTTACTTGCTGTGAAGGAGTGATAAATGTACAAATTCACTTGAAAAAAGCAAGTGAGGCTGGGATTGTCCAAAGTAAACTCTGTTCACTATGGCTAGTAGAGATATCCATTATACATCAGTCAAAGGAAAAGTTTTGTTGGGTTAAACTAAATAGTTTTAATATTCAATATGACTTTCCATTTTATGTTGATGCATATTAACATGCAAGTTACATTTGCTGGGGAAAGTATGTAAAAGCATGAGTATCATAACTGTTGTATAACCCTTTCCTTCCATCATCCTGAAGAAATCTTTCTTCTGAGGTGGTATTTACACTAGGAATACATTCTTCCCATTGGAAAAATGGGTAATTTTTCTCCCCAGTAAAAAAAAGATCAGGTACAGGGGACAGATTTTATTCAGAACCACGAAATAGGGGGAAAATATTTACATTTAAATTTTTACATGTTTACATTTTCCTTCCACCCATGTTGCAGTACTGATAGGTTTTAGTACGATTCACATTTTTAAACAAACAAATAAATAAACAAATCAACATGTTAAATGCAAAGACCTATTTTTTTTAAAAAAAGTTCCTGCTCCTGGTTTCTTTAATATACCTGCAAATTTGCAATTCCATATCCTAATATATTTCTTGTGTTTTCTGGTTTCCTTCTGATATCTTATCCTTGTCCTTTGAAAATACTGAGCCCTCTCAAGATACCACAGCACCTGAATGGTTCAGACCTAAGGAGTAGGCATTTTGTAAGTATATACTGCCCTTGATTTCCAAAGAACATAAAGCTTTCTGTGGGCTTCTTTCACTTAATTACTTTAGGTAAACAATCCATTCAAAACCACAAGTGCTTTGAAAGCCAGCTGCTGCTTTTCTAAATGGGGGGAATATTTAGTTGTAAAAGTGCTTAGGAAGCATTACAGATATAGGAACTGCATAGGAATAAAGCTGGAAATAGTTCTCTTATTTAGAAATAGTTCTCTTTCTTTGTATCTGCAATTTATAGACAATTATTCTTTCTTACCTATAAAACAAAACATGTTTTTTTTATAAGATAGCACTTCAGAGTTGTTTAATATTTCCCATATAACCATTTGTATCCATACATATTTCCTTTCTATTTATCCCTGTGTCTGTTTATCCCTTCCTCCCTCCCTCCCTCCATCCAAGGCAATGGTATTTCAGAACATCCAACATTCAATGGAAAACTATAACACCTCCCATGAGATATTTGCTGCCATGATAAACTGAAATGGAATGCTAAACTGCCATCTAAATATACAAAATATCATGACTGTGTATTTATTTGGGGGAATGCTTTTGATCCTTCTCTAATTCACTTCCTCTTTGGTGTGGATTGCCATAATGTCACACAGAAAAATGTCTTATTTTTTATTCTTACCTGCTAGATTTTTAATGGCAGGGGCACTTGAAGTAAAGCCCCTGAGTTTCAGGACTCAGGAAGATTGCTTGAGATGACACTGTAGTCCTCACCATAGAAAGATTATTCTCTTGTTCCCATCATGAGATTGTTTCTGAAAAGCCATCTGTATGAGCATCTATAGCATATCTGTGGTACACTGTCCATGATCTTGCAGCCGGCTCTCAGTACACAGATCATATGGCCTCTGTTCTTTTTTATGAAAACAACACTTATGGCAAGCAATTGAAATATTTGCTTAGGACAAAAAAAATAATCATAAATTTGGTGCTATCTTCTGTTTGTAAACTATGTGTGGATGTGTCTTGATCTCTGGCAGTTTCAATATCATCACTCAGTAATCACTGAAAGTATTCAGTGAATGCTTTATGATTTTGTTCTCATGTGTTTTGCTATTTGTTTCAGGTGAATTACCATTAATGCCGTGTTAATATTGCTGCAGGGATTGGCAACCTTTAAAGTTGAAAGGATTCCTGGTGCAGTGGAATATTCCTTTGGACTATGGAGTTTCTCTGTAGTTTCTCCAGCTTTGATACAACAATGTACACCTAGATAGGCACAGCTGGATTAGATAAGCTCCATCAATTTAACCACCCAGATGCTGCTAACACATGTCAAATATTAACTTTTTCATCTTGATCAAGTCCTAGACAAGTAAAGTCTTTTTTTATGATGGACATAGAATTGTCTCTGTTTTCTCCCCCTCATTTCTGTGTTCCTAGCACATCCCTCCACATTCCTCACCCTGCAATCCCAAACCAGCTTTGAGCAGAGAAACTTCAGTGTTGCATTCACTCACAGCCCCTCAGAAAAGCTGATCATTTCCCTGCTTCTGTCAGCATTATGGAAGCATTTGTATTGGCTGCATTCAGATAACTGAAGGAAGTTATATTCAAGGTTCATTAGTGGAAATAATTGCCTGAATAAATAAATAGCTGAGCAAACAGAAATATTTCATCCAGATGGGCTGGGCAACAAGAATAAATGGTGGGATTCTGTGACTACATGTTGAGTGTTGTGAAGGTTCCATGCAACCTGAAGATAGATTGTAAAAACCAATACCAAAAATTTAATTTAATTTAATTTAATTATTTTGCTAGATGTATATCCTGCCTTTTTTTCTAAGGGTTCAGGCAGCCAAACTTCCCTTCATTTTATCTACAGAGCAACAATCATTGGTTGGCCTGAGAGAGAGTAACTGCTTGATTTCCATAGCTGAGGATGAACCTGAACCTGTCAGCCCAGTTCTAGTCCAGACCTTAAGTACATGTTGACATCTTCTCCCAAAGCATAGTGAATATTTTTTTAAAAAAATAAATAAATAGTTTTCCTTGAGAAAAAAATGATCATAGAGTGGGGGAATAAATAATATTGTGAATAAACTAACTCTGGAATATGCTTTTATTCTGATTACTTTTTCCTTTTCAATCTCATAAGACAAATGAAGACCAGTAATCACAATAAATAAATAAATAAATAAATAAATAAATAAATAAATAAATAAATAAATAAATAAAATCAATTTATCACATTCTGTGAAACATTATAAAAAACAAACTCCAAACAAGTTAATGCTTGTTTACTATTTCAGTCAAAGGCCCTGACTTTCTAGTTGAATTATTACGCATCTGGAAGTTTGCCTCTAGTTGGTTTATCTAAGATGAATTTTTATTTACAGCCTGTCAAGGCCTGTTACTTATTTCACACCTTGATATTGATGACTGTCAATCTAACTGAAAAGAAGCAGTGCTTTGTAGATACTGACACTTTTTATTGGAAAAAGGTCATTCAATTAAAGACAAACAAACAAACAATTGCTTCCTTTTTTTTTTCAGAAGCTGCATGGAAACACCAGCTAGTGAGTTAAAAGGATGGAAGAAGACAAGTAATTAAAAACAAACAAACGTTTCATATTTGCCTTATGACTGACAATGCAAATATATTACATATATTTCTGTGGTTGAGCTGAAAGTACAATTGCCCCTGAAAACAGAGCAAAGGAGCATTATGAAGGATATTATTTCCCAAATAATTGCTAGTCCATTGTAGCAGCATCACACTGACAATTGTTAAGATTATTTCTATAGTGCCTTGTCTCCTTTCCTTATCCACATCTGCTGTCATGTTTGCTGGCTTAAGGGCCTTTATGAACAGAATATATACTTGACACATCAGGTTCAGTTACTTGAAACTGTTTTCCTTTATGCGTATGCATTTGTACAGCTATGATATGTGACTAGATTACTCACTCCATCTCCCTCTCTTACTAGGATTTATGTTACTGTGTTAGTGTGTCCCTTTTCTGTTTTTCTCCAGGCCCCAAACTGCAGAATGCAGTAAAAAGCTACCCCATTATGCCAAAAGTTTTGTCAAGAAAATAGCTCTTCCTTTCCAGCAAATCATACTGTTATTCTTTGCTATAGAACCCCACAGTATGAAACATCTCTAACAACTTTGCTTTATTAGGACAGTTTGGTTGTCCATATGTGAGATGCTGGCATGGACTCTAACTTTCAATGATCTTTGCTAGTTTGGTGTTCAGTAATTGTACAGCACCCCAAATATCAGCAGCATATTTAATGGTGTTAGGCTACCAAGTGAAGTGATTACCTACTCTGTGATTTTATACAGCTCGAGCTAAAAATGCTCCTTTGGTGAGCATTTTTGACAGCTGCTGGTTACTTGCTAGATGAAAGCTGGAGAAAAATAGCTTTGGCAGCATAACTATAGCCAGGAAAAGATAAAAGAGCTGTGCATTTTTGCAGTTGTCAGGATGGAAACAGCCTTGAGGAATGCCATTTGCTTTAAGCAAGTGTCATTGCTCTACATGTAAGCCCTTTCACTCTCTGGATATCTGCTCAATGTTTTTATTTGTAATGAATTGAAAAATCATTATTCCAGTATTCTCTCTCTTTCTGCCTGTCTGAGTACAAATAAACAGAGCATATGAAATCCAAAATCATAGAAACAGTACCTCTAACAATACCAGCTGAAGTTTTATAAGATAATTGCAGACTTCCAAGTTTCCAAGAACTCTTCACTAGGCAAGAATGCTTGAAGCCAAAAATTGGGCAGAGGGAAGGAGAAGGTGGCCAATCTTCTAAACAAGTTTGTATAAGGTTACTTTCTAGCCTTGATAGCAATTATAGAAAGAGGAAGAAACTTCAGATGTGCAAACTAGATTTCATATTATTTGATGTTAGGTTTTAGTGGGGCTATCTCATAACTTGCTGTGCAGTACAAGTAATTAATATTTGTAGAACCCCCATTTTTGAAAAAAATAAATTCAAAACTGCTTCCAACTAAATGAAGTACATGACTCACTTGCTCAGTGGAAGAGGAATCAACCAGATTGTTTTCTGTTACAAATGTGAAGATAATTTAAGTTGTTGCTAAATTCCCAAAACCAATTAAAGATAAATTGGGTAGGACTCCCTACATGCGTGAGAAAAAGTACACCAAAAATAATACAGTGCCAGTAATGATAATGCAATTTCTTCCTTTTCCTTGTAGGATCTTGATGCATTTAAATCAGTACTTTATAATTTCCATAAAACAAAAT
The DNA here is from genome assembly GCF_035149785.1 of Candoia aspera. Classification (NCBI taxonomy): domain Eukaryota; kingdom Metazoa; phylum Chordata; class Lepidosauria; order Squamata; family Candoiidae; genus Candoia; species Candoia aspera. The sequence goes on along the minus strand of NC_086157.1, from coordinate 83,023,268 downwards.
TATAGCTATAATGGCCAAAAGAGGAACAACAAAAAAAAAAAACAAAGAAAGAATCAATGTATTTGACCAAGAAGCCTATAGTGACATATCCCTTGAACCTTTACTCCTCTGGGAAGCAGAATGATAACCAGATCTTCACATTAGGAAAAAATAAGCAGGATGCAAAATTAAGCACTTAAAGGACTGTTTATATATAATGATTTTTGTATTTCATTTTATTTTATATAAAAGTATTCTTTTCACTCCATAGTGTTTACAGTGCCATGGGGGGAAAAAATAAATGCACATGGTGAACTCTAACATATAAACATCTTGTCATATGAGGAGACTCATGGAATAATGTAAACCATTCTCTGAATCAAGACAAGGTGGCAAGGATATACAGAAGACCTGTATAGGAAGGATAACAATATCGGGGATAGCTTTGACGGTGTGGTCAGTGAGCTAGAGCCAGACATCCTGAAGAGTGAGGTTGAATGGCCTTAAGAAGCATTGCTAATAACAAGGCAGCAGGAGACGACGGCATCCCAGCTGAACTGTTCAAAATCTTGCAAGATGATGCTGTCAAGGTAATGCATGCTATATGCCAGCAAATTTGGAAAACACAAGAATGGCCATCAGACTGGAAAAAATCAACTTATATCCCCATACCAAAAAAGGGAAACACTAAAGAATGTTCAAACTATCGAACAGTGGCACTCATTTCACATGCCAGTAAGGCAATGCTCAAGATCCTGCAAGGTAGACTTCAGCAATTCATGGAGCGAGAATTGCCAGACGTACAAGTTGCGTTTCGAAAAGGCAGAGGAACTAGGGACCAAATCGCCAATATCTGCTGGATAATGGAAAAAGCCAGGGTCATCTTGTATGCCTCCTGAGGAATCTGTATAACGACCAAGTAGCAGCAGTAAGAACAGACCATGGAACAACGGACTGGTTTAAGATTGGGAAAGGAGTACGGCAGGGCTGTATACTCTCACCCTACCTATTCAACTTGTATGCAGAACACATCATGCGACATGCTGGGCTTGAGGAATCCAAGGTTGGAGTTAAATCCCTGGAGGAAACATTAACAAACTCAGATATGCAGATGATACCACTTTGATGGCTGAAAGTGAAGAGGAACTGAGGAGCCTTATGATGAAGGTGAAAGAAGAAAGTGCAAAAGCTGGCTTGCCGCTAAACCTCAAAAAAACCAAGATTATGGCAACCAGCTTGATTGATAACTGGCAAATAGAGGGAGAAAATGTAGAAGCAGTGAAAAACTTTGTATTTCTAGGTGCGAAGATTACTGCAGATGCTGACTGCAGTCAGGAAATCAGAAGACATTAAATCCTTGGGAGAAGAGCAATGACAAATCTCAACAAAATAGTGAAGAGCAGAGACATCACACTGACAACAAAGATCCGCATAGTTAAAGCAATGGTACTCCCAGTAGTAACATATGGCTGTGAGAGCTGGACCATAAGGAAGGCTGAGAGAAGGAAGATTGATGCTTTTGAACTGTGGTGTTGGAGGAAAATTCTGAGAGTGCCTTGGACTGCAAGAAGATCAGACCAGTCCATCCTCCAGGAAATTAAGCCAGACTGCTCACTTGAGGGAATGAAATTAAAGGCAAAACTGAAATACTTTGGCCACATAATGAGAAGACAGGACAGCCTGGAGAAGATGCTGATGCTAGGGAGAGTGGAAGGCAAAATGAAGAGGGGCCGACCAAGGGCAAGATGGATGGATGATATTCTAGAGGTGACAGACTTGTCCCTGGGGGAGCTGGGGGTGTTGACGACCGACAGGAAGCTCTGGCGTGGGCTGGTCCATGAAGTCACAAAGAGTTGGAAGCGACTAAACGAATAAACAAATTCTCTGAATGGCAACTGAAATATGTGCATTGGCCCTTAGTTCCAGTTTTACTTTCAGAAAGGATGTATTTTTCATGTAGTGCTTTATGATAGAAGGTGCTAATGCACATATTGTTTAGCTAACTTAAGTTTCTACTTCTATAGTCTCTAACACTTCTAGGTAAATTACAAGATACGGTATGATGCTTTCATCTGTTATCACAGCTGCTTTTTTCATGAGATCAGAAACACTCAGTTTGACTGAAAAGGTCAATATTATAAATCAGAAGGTTGTATTCCTCACTGTGCTCAGTATGGGATCTTCTTACTTTCATTTTGGTTATGTAACTTGTCTTGTATGGGCATGGCCAAAGTTCAGTTGCAGAACAAATGCCTCAGTCCCTGGCATCTTCATTTTTTTAAAGGTAGCAGATGAGACTACAATTCTGTTTGAAGGCCCAAAAAGCCAGCATTGGTTATTATAGTAAATGCTTGTCTAAATGAACCAATAATCTTTTTTTTATTTTATTTTTAATAGTAATTTTATTAAAAATTACCCTTACAATGATAGAAAACTAATACAATTTTTTAAGAAAAGAAAAAAATAGGTGCAGAAAAGAAAAAGAAAAGAAAAGAAAAAAAATAAGAATATAGTAAAGAAAAAGAAAAGAAATATATAAAGAAATTACTTCTTCCTTCACAAGTATAAACATTTTTAGTAATTTTTCATCTTCTCTTAAAATACAACAAATGATCTCTTCTTCTCATATCTCATCTCTTATTCATAAACAAATCTTTAAAGCCTCGTCATTTCAGTTCTGATCAGCAAAAGTCCATTAAGGGCTACCAGAAATAACAACATATTGATTTTAACTTTGATCAAATAAACCAACTTTATATTCCTTCCTTTTACTTTTAACAATCTTGATCTTTAGTCCCTTCAAATGATGTCCTAGAACTTGATTTCTTTTCATTTATTTTTTATCCAATATAGGAAAATTATCCAGGTCACTCTTTTGGTTTGTTATTTGTATATCCCTTTTAATTAGTAAGACATCAGATGGTTTCTTTTGTATGTCCAGTATTGTAATGGTTGCCTATTCTAAAACACCATCAGACTCATGAGTATGAATTCAAAAGTATCTGATTTTTTAAAGAATAGTATGCAGGATCACAGAGAAAGCTGAGAATTATGAAAGCGCACCAAATTCAAACTGAAAACCCTTGGTGCAAATGAAATCCCTTCCCCCCTAGAATCTTCTCAAGTTCACAATCCCAGGTGCTCCTAATGATTTCTGATGGTCTGTGGGAAAAGTCATTGAATAGATAATATAACCCAAACACATTCCATTGTACTGATTTCACATACAAAGCTTGGTACAAGGTCTCACAGCAGCTCCCTCCCAAACAGAAAGGTGTGTCAGCGCCATGGCATGTGAAACGTTACGATGTATAAACTACATTGAATCCATGAACATGACAAGTATAGCATCTTTTCCCATATCATTCTTCTAGCCTGTCATTTTTCAATTCACTTTCAGATCAGTCTCAGTCTTGTCCAGTAAAACTTGTTCCTATTCCATAATATCTTTTAAGTCTATCTATACATGCAAATGTGAGTAGATCAATAGGTACCGCTTCGGCGGGAAGGTAACGGCGTTCCATGTCATCATGCCGGCCACATGACCACGGATGGGTCTACGGACAACGCTGGCTCTAACAGCTTAGAAACGGAGATGAGCACCGCCCCCTAGAGTCGGACACGACTGGACTTTACGTCAAGGGAAACCTTTACCTTACCTATACAGGCAGACACTCTTAAAATTAACTTCTGAGTCCATTGTTCAAAAATATTCTTCCATATTTATTTATTTATTTGTTTGTTTTATTTATTAAATTTATATTACCGCCCCTCACCCCCAATGGGGGACTCTTTTGCTCCATTCTGTATTAGTAAGTCAAATCTAAGTATTCTTCTTCTTTAATTGTAATCTTTAGTTCCTTCTAGTTCCCTCTAGTGTCCAACCTTCAAAGTTCCATCCTATCATTTTTTTTCTTTTTAAATGAATTCAAAACAAACATCTTCTCATGGGAAAGATTCTTATAATTAATTCCAAAATCTTACTTCAAATCCATCTGGATCCATGTTCCATTTGTACCTTTCCAGAATCAAAGTTCTACCCATCCTTTTTCTGTTATCTCTCCCCCCCACCAAATAAAATTTAAATAATTAAACTTGTATTTAAAACTTCTTTTGCTAAGGATTGAAGGAAACTCACCTGGTATTTTCAGATTGTTATTCCAAAGGTTCCTAATAGCTGAAAAGCCATTAAAAAGCAATTTATGAAAGTGGGTAGAAAAGGAAGTATGCAAACCCAGTGTCCTTTTGAAGGCACCAACCATGGCTTGAGCCAGATGGCTATTCCTTCTTTTCCCAGAGCTTTAAACCCACTGGAGACCTCTGTCTTGCGACTGTCTGGAGTACTTGTTGATGATCTCAAGTCCTCTCTTTATCTGGAGGAGAATTATAAAGAGCCGATCTACTCTACGGCTCATTCCACCATGGTCATCATCTCGGCTTTTACTGGAGCTGTCTTCAGTTTGCCAGTTCTCCTCTAGAAGTCCTAAATGAACAAATAATCTGAGTATAAGATAGATCTTTATTTATGCATGTCCTCTACTGTGTAATAGGCTGAAGAAATACCTTTTAAAATAGGCCTTAAATTATATTTCATTGATTTATTTTCTATCTAGTATCAAGTAAACATTATTCAGAATCAATTGCAGTTTTACATTTAAGCTTTTAGTCAATTTCAGGAAGTATGCATACTGTATGCTCAGAAAACTTGTTCTTAATGCAAAGCACAGTTTCATTGCTATTTATATGGTTTTTGCAATATTCCTTGGATCAATTGCTGGAAAAACAAGGAAAGGCAAATGGGAAGAGGAGAAAATGATGTGAAACAATGTAGTAAAAACATTAGCATGGGCATGAGGCATTTTGAAATAACTTTGGTAAGCATTTAGAGGCTAAAAGTTTATCTTCATTAAACTAAATCTTACTTTCACCTTGCCCATATTACTTCTCAACTAGATTCATGATTAAGCTCTTCCTCTAAACAAAATAAATAGAAATCCAGTAGATAATATCTTATTAGATTAGGATATGACAGGGTTATGCTGTGCTTCACTGGGTTGCTTAATACTAGATTACATATTATGCTAGTGGTAGCTAAGGGATACTAATATAAAAACTAAAACAATGAGTAGGGAGAAGAATTTGCAATTTAGCCAAAGTCACTTAACGTCCTTGCATTACTTCCATATGTTACAACAGCAGCTTCAGATCTGTAGAAGTCTAAGTGTTACTTTGATTTCACTTACATTCAAAATAATACCCATTTATATCTGTTCTTCTTTAATGCTCACTTCCAAGTGATTAAAGAACTGTCAGTGGAGACAAAGAACTTTTGATTTAGGACCCGACAAGCACTTGCTATGATGAATCTGCTTGGTCTGGAAGGGCCTGCTATTTTACTAGGCCAAGGATGGCTCACATGTGCCTATAAATTTTTAAGCTTAGGTAGATAATTCGTGACCACAGACTTCTTCATTTGCATTGCATTGGCTTTGACATAACTTTTTGTTGTTGTTGCTGCTGGTGTTTAAAGCAGTAGGTGGGCTTTTGCACTCTATTCTTCATCCTTCATAGAGAGATTCCTTAAGCCTTCCTCACTTCCAGCCATCAAAGTGTTATCATCAGCATATATGAGATTGTTGATGATACTCCCAGTCATTTAATTCCAATTTCTGTTTTGTTTTGTTTTTTGTTAATCTAGTATTGCTCATGATTCATCACAAAACCATCTTCAATAGGCAGATGAAGTAGCCTGGTATGCCCATATTTTTAAGGGCTATCCACAACTGTCAGTGGTCAAAAGCCATTGTATAAACTATACAACAAAAATATACATCTTTTGGAACTCATTTCCTTCTTTCCACTACCCACCTGCTGCTCCTGAATCCAGCTCTTACTCTGTATGGCTGACCGCAAAATTTATTTATTTTTTTAATTTTATTTCAAATGTCTGTCACCTCCCATCTTCCCCAAAGGGGGACTCTGGGTGGTTTACAACACAATAAACAAATTAAAACCATAAAACATAGATCGCAATACAAAATATCATTATAAATAGATAAATATATGACCCTTGTGGAGAAAAGCTCTCATTCGACGGGGAGGGCACTACTTGGCATTATGTTATTAGCATGTGAAATAAATGCAATATTTTTGGTAGACTGAGAAATTTTTAGCACTGCCATTTCTTGAAATTGGAATATAAATGGTTTTTTTCCAGTCCCTTGATCACTGCTGTGTTTTCCATACTTTCTAATAAACTATTTGTTACACTTTAACTACATATTCTTGAAAGATTTTAGTTGAAGTCATATTGGTCCACAGCTGGGAGGAGGGGGCAGGGCAAAGGGGCCAAAATGGTGGGCCTAACAGTAGATTAAAGTTCTGTCAACATGCACATGTACAAAGTGGTAGGGCTTTGAGCTGCCTGCCATTTTCCTTTCCCCCCTCCCCAAAATTGCAGATGTACCTCGTTCAGCTGATATTTTACCAAATCTTGCAGCTTCCTTTTCTGGCAATATTTGCTAAGGCCTAATTAACTTTACTTTTTAAAATTTCTGACTGTAGTTCAGTATTAAAATGTTAGCATGTATGACTAATTTTGGAATCCTTTTTGTATAGCCATTCTGTATATTTGCACCATTCTCTTATTGTTATTCTTTTTTCTTTCTCTAGTAGATCTTTGCCCTCTAAATTTTTAATTGTGATTTTAAAAAGTTTCCCATGGTTTCTGTAATTTTCTCAAATAAATCTCTTGCCTTTCCCATTCAATAATTAAATCTCCCTCTTTATATTACCTTTATTACCTTTATATACGTAACTCTTTGACTCTTGCTCTTAAAATTAGGAATTCAGTTGGCCAAATTCTCCTCTGTCACTGTTAGCTTTTGATTCTTGCTTTGCTTCAGTTATTTTCAACAGGTCAACAGCCATTTTAACTGCATTTACATTTTGAAATTTGATACATTTTCATCTTTTTTTTCATTAATTATGTCACAACTTTTAATGAAGAGTTCTTCAGCCACTCTATTTATCAAACTGAATTGGTTAAATCAAATGGAATAAAACCAAGTGGGGTACCACTACAGACAAATGTTTGTTCTTTCTAGTTTAAGCTATAATTTTGCAAGATGGACTTTGCGACACAGTAGTGAGGGATTAATTTAGCTGACTGAATAAAGCTTCTCCATCTTTGTTTGCAGAATATATAGCCAACTTGATTTTGATGTTGTCCAGCTAGTGATCTCCATGTATACAATTTTGTTTCTTAGGTTTTTTTTGTTGTTGTTTGTTTTTCTTTTGTTTTTTAGATTTGTTGTTTGCTATAAACATTGAACATTTTTGGCAGAATTCTAATAGTCTATCTCTTTTGAACACTAAGTACATTTTTTCTCATTATTCCAGAAGCTATTTTACTTCCAACTAGAATAAATAATTAGCATGATTCTTTTTGTAGTATTGTGTTAGTGAGGCACTGCAGTCATCATAGGACTCTTCAACCTCACCTTCCCTTGCATCTGTCATTAGAACACTGACTTGGATTGTGATAAAACGATTGGTTTGCCTTGGGTTCAAATTGAGATAATTTTATCATTTTGTGGGTAGTGTCCAAGCATTGCTTTTGATGGCACCCTTTAAATAATGATGGCTACTCCATTTATTCCATTCTTCCATTAGTTACCTCAAAAATAGACTATTGAAATGTGTTCTTTATGGGCTGCCCTTGGAGATGGCTCATAATCTACAGCTGGTCAAGAATGTGGCAACAGAGGCAGTGAGTTGAGCTCATGCCAGTTGGCTCCAAGGTATATTTTATCATTTATAAAGTGCTTCTTGGCATAGGGCCTGATTATCTGAGGGACCTTTAATCAGTGATATCATATACAGCTGTGTTACTCACATTTGACTCTGCTTTTTCTAAATATTTCATTGATACGTTTAAAGATCTCCAGCAAAGGATCGTTACCTTGTCATGGTGCTGGAGCTTGAGCACTTCAATGATGCCATGAGCTAAACCATGATAACTCACTCTGCATAACAAACACTCTCTTCCAACAACCTAAGAGACGGCTTTATACATGGACTTCACTAGATGGACAACACTGAAATCAGATTGACTACAACCTTTGCAACCAAAGGTGGCGGACATCTATACAGCCGGTAAAAACAAGACCCGGAGCTGACTATACTTCAGATCATGAACTTCTTATTACACAATTTAGGATCAGACTAAAGAGATTAGGGAAGACCCACATATCAGCTCGATATGAGCTCACTAATATCCCTAAGGAATATGCATTGGAGGTAAAGAATAGATTTAAGGGACTGGACTTAGTAAATAGGATCCCGGAAGAACTATGGACAAAAGTTCGCAACATTGTCCAGAAGGCAGCAACAAAATACATCCCAAAGAAAGAGAAAACCAAGAAGGCAAAATGGCTGATGGCTGAGACACTAGAAGTAGCCCAAGAAAGAAGGAAAGCAAAAGGCAACAGTGATAGGGGGAGATATGCCCAATTAAATGCAAAATTCCAGAGGTTAGCCAGAAGAGATAAGGAATTATTTTTAAACAAGTAATGTGTGGAAGTGGAAGAAGACAATAGAATAGGAAAGACAAGAGACCTTTTCCAGAAAATTAGAAACATCAGAGGTAAATTCCAGGCCAAAATGTGTATGATCAAAAACAAAGATGGCAAGGATCTAACAGAGGAAGAAGAGATCAAGAAAAGCTGGCAAGAATATACAGAAGATTGGTATAGGAAGGATAACAATATCGGGGATAGCTTTGACAGTGTGGCCAGTGAGTTAGAGCCAGACATCCTGAAGAGTGAGGTTGAGTGGGCCTTAAGAAGCATTGCTAATAACAGGCGGCAGGAAATCATATTCCAGCTGAACTGTTTACAATCTTGCAATACGATGCTGTCAAGGTAATGCATGCCATATGCCAGCAAATTTGGAAAACACAAGAAGGGTCATCATATAGGAAAAAATCAACTTATATCCCCATACCAAAAAAGGGAAACACTAAAGAGTGTTCAGACTATTGAACAGTGGCACTTATTTCACATGCAAGTAAGGTAATGCTCAAGATCCTGCAAGGTAGACTTCAGCAATTCATGGAGCGAGAATTGCCAGACGTACAAGCTGGGTTTAGAAAAGGCAGAGGAACTATGGACCAAATCACCAATATCTGCTGGATAATGGAAAAAGCCAGGGAGTTTCAGAAAAAAACATATATTCCTGTTTTACTGACTATTCTAAAGCCTTTGACTGTGTGGACCATAACAAATTGTGGCGAGTTCTTGGTGGCATGAGGATACCAAGTCATCTTGTCTGCCTCCTGAGGAATCTATATAACAACCAAGTAGCAACAGTAAGAACAGACCATGGAATAACGGACTGGTTTAAGATTGGGAAAGGAGTACGGCAGGGCTGTATACTCTCACCATACCTATTCAACTTGTATGCGGCGTGCTGGGCTTGAGGAGTCCAAGGCTGGGGTTAAAATTGCTGGAAGAAAGATTAACAATCTCAGATATGCAGATGATACCACTTTGATGGCTGAAAGCAAAGAGGAACTGAGGAGCCTTATGATGAAGGTGAAAGAAGAAAGTGCAAAAGCTGGCTTGCAGCTAAACCTCAAAAAAAACAAAAAACAAGATTATGGCAACCAGCTTGACTGATAACTGGTACATAGAGGGAGAAAATGTAGAGGCAGTGACAGACTTTGTATTTCTAGGTGCAAAGTTTACTGCAGATGCTGACCGCAGCCAGGAAATCAGAAGACATTTTATTCTTGGGAGGAGAGCAATGACAAATCTCAATAAAATAGTTAAAAGCAGAGACATCACACTGACAACAAAGGTCCGCATAGTTAAAGCAATGGTTTTCCCAATAGTAACATATGGCTGCGAGAGCTGGACTGTAAGGAAGGCTGAGCGAAGGAAGATAGATGTTTTGGAACTGTGGTGTTGGAGGAAAATTCTGAGAGTGCCTTGGACTGCAAGAAGATCAGACCAGTCCATCCTCCAGGAAATAAAGCCAGATTGCTCACTTGAGGGAATGAAATTAAAGGCAAAACTGAAATACTTTGGCCACATAATGAGAAGACAGGACACCCTGGAGAAGATGCTGATGCTAGGGAGAGTGGAAGGCAAAAGAAGAGGGGCCAACCAAGGGCAAGATGGATGGATGATATTCTAGAGGTGATGGACTCGTCCCTGGGGGAGCTGGTGGTGTTGATGACCAACAGGAAGTTCTGGCACGGGCTGATCCATGGAGTCACGAAGAGTCGGAAGTGACTAGACAAATAAACAGCAAACCTTTCAAGATGGGAGGGGGTCATATCTTACAGTTTCATATTAATACTGTCATGGTTATGAGTGTCCTTTTGGTTTTCTTGACAGAATACTGGAGTGTTGTTGTTGTTGTTTACAGGAGATTGTATTTAGTCTGACCCCTTGTCTATGATACCCTGTGATTGGTGACTTTTCTGGAAATGTAAATTTCCAATGGTAAAATTCATACCATAATTGGGATGTAGAAACCAATGTACAAGATGCATGCAGTACAAAAGTTTATGTTATGTGCAAAAGAGTTTACCTTTGAGCCACAATACTTACAGGTTCAATTGAACACTTTGTATTGATTATTGTGTCATATTGAGACAACAACAACAACAACCATGGGACTTTTGAACATTAGTTCAGGCTTCAGCTAAGAAATAAAACACTTGTATGCCATAGTTATATTACCTGTTTACTTGTTATTTTAACTTGGGTGTTTCTATAATTATCTAAATTTGGGAGCCAGGGTTGAAAACAACTTGTACATCAGTACTTAGCAGAGCAGCCAAAATGGATAAACTGAACCAATAATGTCTGGGAGGAGCCTTTGGAACCTTCTATCAGAATGGACCAGGAAGCAGAGATGGAACCAGGATCTTATCAGGATGGACAGTTGGCGCTGATGGAAAACTCCAGATGGGCCTAAAAGAATTGTTCTCCCAGGCCTTGGGGACAGGCTAATTGTGGTGCCCCCTCCTATTATGTATGGTTTATAGTTGGTGTCCTGCTCTTTCAATTTGTTATGTGTTATTTCTATGCACTTTAAAAATATATAAGCCACCAGAGTCGTTGAGTGAGGTGGACTCAAAATTTCATTAAATAAATAGATAAATCACAAATCATAAGGTTAATGGATAGTATATCTTAAATGCTTTGATCAAGCAGAAATGAGGTAGGCAGGACCCACCAGAGTCTGGAAAGATGCAAAAAGATGGGGGATATTTAAGTTTTTAGAGGAACCACCATCAGTGACCTGCTGTACCAGTTTCCTTCCCTTTTAATCTGCTTTAATCAACTTCAGGCTTCTGGTAGTACTGGTGTCAGGCTCTGCCTGCAATCCAGTAAAGATCTTAGGTTAGGTTCTGGCTTTATTGAGGAACAGAGTGCATGCCTTTAAAAAGCTGAGAGTGAGGGGAGCTCACCAGAACGGGATTTAAATAGCCCACACCGGTCAGTGCTCCACCCCACCTTATTCCAGGTGCGTCCCATGAGTCCCACCGGTTCCATCCCTGTCAGGTGAGAGGTCGTTAAGCCCCCCTGCGCCCCGGGCGTCACCTCGATCGCCTTCCTGAATCGTAATGATTCATTGCCAGGCAATCAGGCTCTTAATCCTTTGACAGCTCGGGTGTGCCTCTCTTATTGTTTAGTCAATTGCTTGTTGGCAACTTTGTATCGCTGTCTTCCGTGCCGCCGGTCTCAGTTGTTACTTAGTTTCCTGCACCTGTTGCTTTCCTTTGTGTTTCATAGTTTCCTTTGCCTTAATCCGCCAGGGACCCATTTCTCTGTATTGTCATGCGAGCCGTTGCGATGTCACAAGCATCGCAACGGTGATCATGACAACTGGTCATCTAAACACAGCCTACAAACTGGCTAAAGTTCTTTGTATTTTGAAGCATAATAACAATGTCTATATAAAAATTTACTTAGGATTTTTGCCTGGCTTCTTGTAATGCTTGCTTTTTCAATTTTTTGAGGTTTTCTTTCTGCAGATTACAAAAAGTCACAAAAACAATGTGCTGTAAAAAGGAAGGCCTCTGAAACAAGCAGCTGCTAATTAAGAAGGTAAGTGGGAGTGTTTCTCAAAGATAAGACTCTCGCTAGTCTACCCTGGTAAACCCAAAGAATGAAAATCCCAACTCTGCCTATAGCATGTTCTGTAATTGCTCTCAGGACTACAATAAGGACTTCCTCCACTTCTGGGGAAAATTGTTAGTCTCAAGAGTCTCTCGTGGTGCTTTCAATAAGGTTTATATCTGACCACAAGGTGTCATATGTTGCATGGTCTAACTTAGGCCTGCGAATGAAAGTTATTCAAAATGGCAGTTGGATGATTAACTGCCCAAGAGTTGTGGCTGAAAGTAATACATGTGAGCACATTGCTCAGTCTATTAGACCTCCCTTTTAGAGAACACAATGGAGAAAGTTAGGCTGTCTAGTTCATAGCTGGTGTACATAACTATACCATGAAAGAGACAGATTAAAACAACACAATAAGAGTGTAATAAGAGTGTAAACAAACCCAAAATATAACATTTGATATGATAATTCTCTCCTTCCTCACTATTAAAATAACTATTCTCAAGCTTATATAATTCTCCTACAAATGTCATTATAATGTAGATTGCTACTAGTTTATTAATCCATAGGAAACTTTGCAATCCAATCCCATATATACATACGTACCCTTTGCATTATTCCTTTTTTTCAAATAAGCAGGTTATGCAAAGTGCAGAAAAGTAATAAGAAGCAGCAAAATAAATTAAAGGAAAGGAGAATTAAAAATGAACTTTAGTTAAATTTAGCTTATATCAACACCATTCGCAATACCTCTCCATATTTTTCTGTCCTTCCAAATCATCTTTGCTTCCAACATTCCATTCATTGATTTATATGTTGCCTTTTGATCTTTAAACTTATGTGTTCTTGCAGATCAGATCAATTCCATCCCACCACTCCATCAACAAACTACATCCATATTCTAATATTTCTACAATTGCACATATATACATTCAGTCCTTCCAATTTTCAAAATTCTGACAGTATCCATGATGTTTTTTTCCATATTTTTAATTGGACTCTAATATTTATAGAAATTATTTTTATGATACTTAAGGAATGCTGGAAGGAACATTTTAGAAATGTGTATGGTAATATGTCAAAAAGTAGAACTAAAATGAGTGCTATAACAATTACAGACATCCACTTCCAAAACAAGTGTATGTCTATGTGCATGTCTGGGGGCCTTTGAGTCAGTTTTTATTCCTGGCAACTGCCTGGACAAGTCCCTACAGTTTTTTTTGGCAAGGTTTTTTGAAAATGGTTTGCCATTGCCTCCTTCCTAGGGCTGAGAGAGAGTAACTGGCCCAAGGTCACCCAGCTGGCTTCATGCTTAAGGCAGGGCTAGAACTCACAGTCTCTTGGTTTCTAGCCTAGTGCCTTAACCACTACACCAGACTGGTTCTTAAAAACAATTTTTACTGCCATCAAAATCAATATGCGTTTTCTCTCCACTTTTAATCTTAACCTGTCCTTTTTTCTTTTTTGCTTTATACTTTACAACTAATTTTTCTCTTTATACTGTTTATTTCATACAGTAACTTTGTCTTGTCCTCATTTTTGTAGCAATCATTCTCTAAAATGGATTTTTCCTCATCTACAGGCTCTTTCACTTCATCAATCCACCAAGCATCTTTTTTCACACTTTCCACACTTCTGTGGCACACTTCTTGTAACATTTTTCAGTCAGTTCCAAGTAGCTTCTATGTCTCCTTTTCTTCTATTTACTTTCTATTTGTTTTGCTAGTTAATTAAATCTATCTTCTAATACTTATTCATACAGGATTGCCTGGTACTTTCACATCCTGCAGTTTCTTTCATTTCTTCCTTTCCTTTGATGTCAATTTCTTCTCCAAGATCCATTCTTGACACTAATAAAAATGTCTGTCCCTCACTCAAAAGTCTGATCATCTTGCTATTCTTCCCTAATTCTCTCAATATTTCACTATATAAAACAACAGATGCATTCCTTTGCCATGCAATTAGTTTCTAAAGCTATGTATTCAAAATAATTTTCTAAACAGATATTTAACAATCACTATTCTCATTAATTTATGGATGTCTGAATGGACCAATCATTTTTTTGACTCAGTCATCTCATTCCCACTTATCTTTTCACATCACCTAATAGAACAACTGTTTTCCCAGATTGTGTTCATTCTGAATGATGCAGATTTTTTTTTTAAACATTCTTGGTTCTTTCATTATTAACATTCATTGAAGGATAACTAACTAACATTTTCAAGCTGGGTAACTTGTTAAATTATCAGAACCCATGATCAAGAGGCAAAGCTTTAGTGATAGAAAATTGGTAATAAAATAACATTTGTATTTGTTTTAATTTATTTATGCAAATTTATATATTAACCGTATTTGATTATTTCTCCCTCAGTGTAAGAACTGACACCATTAGTCCCAATAATAACTCATGCACAATTGGAATATGCAGAATTCAGATTTATTGAGAACAAGTGTACAGAACAGAAGAAAGCTGAGATTGGGAAAAGCGTGCCAAAGGTAGCTCATTAAAACATTCCTGTCATGAGTACGGATGGTGAACAGGAAGAGGTTTATATCCATGGGGGAAAACGCATGCGTAGTTTAGAGACTTTGAGCTGTCATTCAAAGAAACCCAAAACAGATCCACCTTGAGTTTTGGGGTTTTTCTGTCTGGGTTTTCCCACGCTTCTTCAGTTTGGTAGGATTTTCTGTCTACAATAGCAGTTAAAAAAAAACACTAGAGATTTTCTCCTCGTCTTGGTGTGGTCTTGCTTAGCCAGGACAATTCCAGTACCCAGCACCCTTCCCCCCCATGTATCTTTCTCACCCTCCTTCTAATGGCCAGCCATACCAGCCGCAGATGTCTCTGCTAGTATGACCTTGACTCTTCCCTTTCTAGCCCTAACAGTAGTAATTCACACTCCTTGCAATTCCCCCCTCCCATTTTCCTGCTTGACACACGTTAACTCAATCATGGCAGATGAATACAATCAGACAATTCAGCAATCCTTTGATTGTAGGCTGACCATACATACCATTTTAAATGGGACAGTACCATTTTTTTCACATTTCCTGACCATCCCATGGTTTTAATATAAATGTCAATTTTGTCCCTTTTTTAAAAATGTTTTTTTAAAAAAACTGTTACTTAAAAATTTGACAGTTCCCAGGAACCTGTCACTGGTGATTGGATGCAAGCACGTTGGTGACACCACAGCAAGCTGAATATGTTCATGTAATAAAACTTTATCATTTTAATGAAAACAGAAATCTTTTTATATATACAGTAATCTGTTTAAGGACCAGCAAATGGATCTTAAAAACTCTTTAAAACTTTTTTTATTGTCTTACTTTTTCATGAATATGGAATATTACATAAGTTTAACCCCGTCCCATTTTTGCCATCCCAATGTCCTGTTCTTGTCTCAAGGAAATATGGTCAACCTATTTGATTGTGGAGTCTGACACTCAGCTTCTCATGGAACCCCATCAAGTTCTCACAGAATCCTAACATTCAGTGGAACCCAGTTTAAAAATCTTAATCTAAATGATACTGAGTCATAATTTCTTACATTTAGCCTTTATCATTAAACCAACATCTACACTTCTTTTTATTTGTTAATTCCACCATCATTCAGAAGTATTGAATTTTTCCCCTTTCTTTTAATTTTAAAACTGCTTAATTTTTCTCTCTTTCCTTTCCTTAACTATATACACCTTTTACATTCTCTAAGTTGCAATCTTGCATTACCACTGTTGCCCACAGATGGGCTTATTCATATTCACTTCCATTGCCTATTGTGTCTTTGGTCAACTGAAGTATTCCAGTAATGAATTCTAGGAAAGCTTTATTAGAAATAGGTGCACACAATATACTTTCTTGAAGATTGGTGGCAAGCAACTATAATCTCTTCACTTTTGCATCATCAGATTACATATTTCTGCCTACCACACTGCTTAGCAGGACCCTACTTTTATTGGGTCAGTGACCCTTTGTTTCACTGCATATGCTTTGCATGCTTATATCTGTATGTATGTATTTTTCTTATTCATCATTACTTTTCAAAATAACTAGAATGTCTAGAACAAATATTTTCAAATAAATAAATAACTGAAAAGTCAGTTTTATTAAATTCTGCAATGTAAACTTTTATTCCTACATGTCATCTATCTGTCAGAAACCATATTACAACTGGTAGAAAAGCCTATCACTTTTTAATTCTTGTAGATAGTGAATTGAAAACAGTTCTTGCTCAATGCCCAATTTATCTATAATGTTTCAATGGAACAGAAATATATTTTATAACTGTTATTCCATTAATGTAATGAATGCCTATTCTAAAACGCTATCAGACTCATGAGCAGGAATTCAAAGATATCTGATTTATTAAAGAATAGTATGCAGGATCAGAGAGAAAGCTGAGAATGATAAAAGTGTGCCAAATGCAAACTAAAAATCCTTGGTGCAAATGAGATCCCTTCCCCCGTAGAATCTTCCCAAGTTCACAATCCCAGGTGCTCCTAACGGTTTCTGATGGTCTGCAGGAAAAGTCCTTGAACAGAGAACATAACCCAAACACATTCCATTGTAATGAACACAGATACAGAGCTTGGAACAAGGTTTCACAGCAGCTCCCTCCCAAACAGAAATGCATGTCAGTGCCATGGCATGTGAAACGTTACGATGTATACTGTTCATTGAAACAGTGAACATGACATACTGCCCCCCAAAAGAAATAAAACACTAAGCAGCAGGCTTCAAAGGGTAAGCAAGGTGGAAACAGCGAACTAAATCAGGAGCTTTAACATGGTTAGCAGAAACCCATTCAGGATGAGGAAAGTGTTTCCATCGGACCAGATACTGGAGGGTGCCTCAAAGCTTACGAGAATCAATGACCTCCTTGACCTCAAAGTGCTGTTGGCCGTCAATCATGATCAGAGCAGGAGGAGGAGGTTGGGGATACCAGTGGGAGGAGTGGTGGACAGGCTTGAGCAAGCTGCAATGGAAAACAGGGTGCAAGCCTTTCAAATTGTGAGGCACATCCAATTTAACAGTAACTGGATTGATAAGACCACAATAGGGAAAGGACCAATGAACTTGGGAGCAAGTTTTTTAGAGGGTTGTAGTGACTTCATAAATTTGGTAGATAGATACACCTGATCCCCAATCTTGAAGTCGTGTTGCAAGGAATGATGCTTATTGGCTTGAAACTTGTAAGCAGCCTGGGCATCAGCCAAAGCCTGTTGACTCACTGGCCAGGAATCAGCCAGCTTAACACCCCAATCAGATGCAGAACATGTTTGGGAAGGGGGTTGTGGCAGTTCAGGGATGGGAACAAAGTCGTGACCAGAAACCACACGGAAAGGGGTTTGCCCGGTACTTTGATGGACAGCATTGTTGTAAGCCACTTCAGCAAAAGGCAGTAACTCCACCCAATCGTCCTGATGGTAGTTAATGTATGCTCTAAGAAATTGTTCAAGAGTGGAGTTCAAAATCTCAGTAGAACCGTCAGTCTCAGGATGGGAAGAAGTGGACAGTGCTTGTTTGGTGCCAATCAGTTTTAAAAATGATTTCCAAAACTGGGAAGTAAACTGTGTCCTACGGTCACTGACCAAATGGGAGGGGCTACCGGGGAGATGGTAGATGTAGATGAGAAATAGGCGCACCAATTGTGGGGCTGATGGGATGGATGCACATGGAATGAAATGTGCCTGTTGGGAAAAGAAATCCTTTACAATCCAAATGACAGTTTTCTTCTGACTGGGAGGAAGATCCACAATAAAATCCATAGAAATCTCGTCCCAGGGACAGGACGGGATGGGCTGGCCACTGGCTGTAGAAGCCCGTGTGGTTTCCCCCCTTACGTTTTGACATTGCACAAACAGGACAGGAAGTCACATAGTCTTTTACTTTGTGTCTCAAGGTAGGCCACCAGAATTGACGACGAATCAAATGTAATGTTTTGACAAAACTAAAGTGCCCAGCAAGTTTATCATCATGGGAACACTGTAAAATGTAAGCTCTTAAAGTTTCAGGTATATAAAGGTGGTGTTCCACCCATGCCAGACCGTATTCAAAAGAAACAGTGTCTTTATTAGCTAGCAACCAAGGGTCAGATTTCAGCGCCTGGAGAAAGTCCTTCTGTAACTGACAAGGAACATGCACTTTCCGCTTCCCAGACTGGGCTGGGGGCGGGGTTGCCTGCGCACGAGTCTGGCTCTGAGTGACAGCAACCAAGCCCAGTTGTGGTTCAGTGAGAACAGTCCCAACCACATCTGCCCCCTGGTTAAAATCCTGAGGTAAATGCGACAAAGCATCAGCCAGAAAGTTTTTCTTTCCTGGGATAAATTTTAACTGGAAGTTGAAATGACTGAAAAACTGAACCCAGCGAATTTGTTTAGGACTGAGATGCCGGGGGTGTGTGGAGGACTTCCAAATTCCTGTGATCAAAAATCCAAACCTCGAAAGGGCATTTAGCACCTCCCAGGAGGTGATGCCAGGCCTCCAAAGCGGCTTTTACAGCAAACGCCTCCTTTTCCCAAACATGCCACCAACGTTTGGTTTCAGACAATTTTCTGAACAGATAAGCACAGGGTTTTAAGTGATTTTCAGAATCTCTCTGTAACAATATAGCCCCAACTGAGGAGTCAGAAGCATCATCTTGGACCACAAGATGGTTCAGGATCGGGGTGCTGTAGAATAGGCTCAGCAGTGAAGAGGGTTTTTAATTTCTGAAATGCTGCCAGGCATTCAGGCATCCAATTCAGCACTGCCCCAGGGTTTTTTACTTTGCATGTCTCCCCCAAGCCCTTGGTATGGAGTAAATCAGTGAGGGGCAAGGCAATCTCAGCGAACCCCTGGATAAATTGGTGATAGTAATTACTGAACCCGAGGAAACTTCGCAATTGCCTCTGGGTGCGGGGACATTCCCAACTCAAAATCGCCTGAATTTTTGCAGGGTCCATTTCAATGCCCTTGTCAGACACCCTATAGCCCAGATAGTCAAGTTGGGTCTTGTGGAATTCACATTTGGAAAGTTTGGCATAGAGTTTGGCATTTCTAAGCTTGCTTAACACCTGTTTGAGGAGGTGTTCGTGTTCCTCCTCGGTTTCAATGTAAATGAGAACATCATCTAAATAAACCAGGACCCCTTTAAACAAATGATCATGTAATACTTCATTAATCAATTGCATGAAGACTCCGGGCACCCCTGCCAACCCAAAAGGGAGGACTTTGTACTGAAATGAACCCAGTGGTCAATTAAAAGCGGTTTTCCACTTATCTCCAGCTCTTATGCGGATGCAGAAATAGGCTTCACAAAGATCGAGCTTGGAGAAAATCTTGCCCTTAGACAAATGAGCTAACATGTCCTTCATGAGCGGAAGAGGGTACTTGTTGAAAATTGGGATTGAATTTAACCCTCGATAGTCTGTACAGAGTCGAAGTGTGCCATCTTTCTTTTCCCAGAATAGCACAGGGGCCCCAACTGGGGAATTTGCAGGTTCAATAAACCCCCTTGACAGATTTTTGTCAATAAAGTCCTGTAATGCCTTAAGCTCCTTCTGAATCATTGGATAAATTTTTGGCTTGGGCAATTGAGCATTGGGAACCAACTCTATTGCACAGTCAGTTTTCAGATGGAGGGGGTAGCTGATCTGCTTCCATTTCCCCCAAAACATCTGCAAAGTCTTGGTATCGATTGGGCAAGCCTTCTAAATGTGCCAAGTTAGGGCGCGGCATGGTGGTCGCAGCCCTTCCAACCCTCGCACGTGAAGGTCTCTCCGCTGTAGGAGCTTGGTAAAACCCATCTTTAAAAGTCACAGTTCTGTGTTCCCAGTTTATATATGGGCTTCGATAGGTCAACTAGGGGATCCCCAGAATTTCCAATGGATTGCCAACAGGTGCTACTACAAATTTTAATGTCTCACGGTGGCTGCCCATTTGCATTGCAACAGTTCCAGTGAAATGGGTTGCCGCCTCCCCCCCACCGTTGAACCATCCAACTGTGTGAAGATCAAAGGCTGCTGGAGAGGGAAGCTAGGCAGGTCCAAAGCAGCAACCAGATCAGGGTGAATTAAACACCTGGAACACCCAGAGTCAACCAAAGCCCAGACCTCTGTAGTTTTTGTGCAGGAGCCCAATTTCACTTTTACTGCTAAAGTGGGACAGTCAGCACTCACCATAGCATCCTCGTGCCCATCCTCCTCCACCTGCCCTCAGGCGCTCTTCATGGCAGGTGGCTGGCGTTTCCCGCCAGCTCCTTAGAGTCATCTTCAGCCTCTCCCGAGAAGTAGAATACTTCCTCAGCATTGGCTGCACCCTTGGCTGCTGTCATCCACCATGAGGGGTGTGTGTGATTTGGCTGGTGGCTTGCCCGCTCAATCTCCAGCCTTGGCTTTTGGGCAATCAGCTGCTCGATGCCCTTCCTTTCTGCATCAGAAACACTGACCCCTCTCATAGCGTCGATCTCTCTTCTCTTCCCAGGCTCTATAGCCTGGCCGGGCAGCAGTCGCAGCACTTTGGGGTCCCCTCATGTTGTCTGGTGGTTTTTCAGGTCTTCTGGTTTGCATGAAGTTATGCTGAGCATGCTCAGCCTTGCTGGCCAGTCAGATCCATTCATACAATGACTCTGGGTCATCCCTACACAACGCCCACTGTAGGACATCCCAGTTGAGTTCCTCCTTAAACCATTCTATTAAGGTTGACTGAGAACAGTCGGGGATTTTCCCAGCTAAAGCCTTAAACTCCAGGGTGTAATCAGCTACAGACAGCTGGCCCTGGGTAAGATCCTTCAGAGCCTTCTTAGCTCTTGCCTTGGCCAGAAGATCCTCAAAATGCAGCTTTAATGCCCACATGAAGTCCTCAAAATAATCAAGTGCAGGGGAGTCAGCCTCACTTAATTGAACATACCAGTCAGTCGCTCAACCCTTCAACTTGGTGGCAATGGCAGTTATCTTAGCCTCTTTGGAAGGGAAGTATGCTCCAAACTGCCTCATGTAACTTTTAGCATTAGTTAGAAAGAAAGATAACTTGGTTGGATCCCCATCCAACTTGACAGAAAATTCTCTCACCGCCACTCCTGTTGGAGCAGAATCGGTGGCTGCTTGAGTGGTTGGGCCCCAGGTTACAGTAGTTCTCCCTCTTCAGGGTGGGGACACTGGTGGTCAAGCCCTGCGGGGTGGAGATTCATCCCGGAGTTGTCTCCGGCCCCACTCTGCCGGCAGTCCGGATGGGAGGATGGGGGATGGTTGCATGAAGCCGGGTTCTCCTCCACACCTCCCCCGCCCCCCCCAATGACAGAGACAGGTTTCTTAGCATGTACTCCATCAATTCTATTTTGGCCTCCATCACTCTTAGCCTTTCAGGGGTTTGAGATTCCTCCCTCCCTCACGTGTTAGGCTGTCTCTAACTGTGGTAGATTCTACGTCTGGGGTCAGTGGGAACCAATACTTCCAGGATGCCTGGGACGTCCCTGGCTCGGGTTATCCCATTTCATCCCAGGTGATCAACTCTGCGGATGATTCGCTGGGTGCCTGTTGCTCTGGTTCTCCCCCATCATCACATTCCTCCACCTCAGGACTGGAACTCGATTCCTCCCGGAAATCTGAAGGTTCTGGGGTGAGGCTCAGTTCTCCGCTCTTGACCGTCGACTCGGGCATCAAGCTAGCTGTCTCCTCAAGTCCCCCGGTCGTGAGCTTGGACTCAGCCATCGTTAACTATTTTCCCCCACAAGAAACTAATCTTGGTAGGAGCTAACGGTACAACTTTGGTAATTCTCAGCTTTATGTAATGAATGCCTATTCTAAAACACTATCAGACTCATGAGCAGGAATTCAAAGATATCTGATTTATTAAAGGATAGTATGCAGGATCACAGAGAAAGCTGAGAATGATAAAAGCGCGCCAAATGCAAACTAAAAATCCTCAGTGCAAATGAGATCCCTCCCCCCATAGAATCTTCCCAAATTCACAATCCCAGGTGCTCCTAACAGTTTCTCATGGTCTGCAGGAAAAGTCCTTGAACAGAGAACATAACCCAAACACATTCCATTGTAATGAACACAGATACAGAGCTTGGTACAAGGTTTCACAGCAGCTCCCTCCCAAACAGAAACGCGCATCAGTGCCATGGCATGTGAAACGTTACAATGTATAAACTACATTGAATCAGTGAACATGACAATTAAATAAAGAGTTCACCAAAATACCCATCATTGAATGTTGCTTAGTAGCACTATAAATCAACCAGTAAATAATGCAAACTCTTGGACTGTCAGTGGTCTTCAAGCAACCTTTCAAAGTACCTTGTATTCCTTAAACATTTATCAAGTTCCCTCAGTGACAAGAACACTTGAAGAACGACGTGTCTGACATTTATTTTTCCCCAGAACAAGTGCAGAAATACAATAGATCCAGCCTAACTATAGAACAGAATTTCTAATACTACTATTTATGATGGTAGATTTGAAACTGAAATGATGATGTGGAAGGGTTCAATTGCAGACTAGTGCAATGTATCTGCAGATGACCAGCTGTTCACAGATGTCACAGCATGTCTCATAAAGCTTGGAAATGTTCACCAGTTCTCTCAGCTTGAGATCTGCACAGGAAAGTATTGCTCACACAATGCTATTCTTACATCTTAACTGGGTCACTGAATGTGGCTTATGTGTGTTCCCATTTTGCATTTATTATTCCAGTATTGCAGTTCATTTACCATTTTCATAACTTACATGCTCTGCTTTATTGAGAAACATGCTGAAGAGTTTTTACCAGGTAGTGAGAGTGATATTGGTCTAGTGGTTGAGGCAATGGGCTAGAAACCAGAAGACTGACAGTTCTAGTCCCACCTTAGGCATGAAAGCTGGCTGGGTGACTTGGGCCAGTCACTCTCTCTCACCTCACCAACTCACCTCACAGGGTTGTTGTTCTGGGGAAAATAAGAGGAGGAAGGAGTATTAGGGATGTTCGCCACCTTGAGTTATTTATAAAAGAAAATAATAAAGGCGGGATACAAAAAAAAAATAAAAAATAAAAAATAAATATTAATAGCACATATGTTGGATCTAAGCTTAAAGCACTTTTAAATTAAAAGCACACTTATGCTGATGTACCCCAACCAGCTTTGGTATAGCTGTGTCAGTTTGAATAGGAGATCGGGCATGGCATTCTTAATTATAAAATGAGGTTACTGAAGGAATATCCTGCTGAGATTCATTAAGATATGCATGGAGATGGTAAAACAATTGTAGCTCATGTCAATAGGAATGTCAAAATAAATGAATAAAATCATGTCAATGGAAATTATAGTACAATTAAATGAATTAAATTAAGTACTGGGGGGAAAAAACATAAATATAAATGTGACAATTTTGACCAAAGAATGAAAATTAAGATGAACCTGCCAGAGCATCCTTAATTATGCCCAGTCAGCCTATCAGTTTTTAAATTTAAAGAAATTTTGAAAGGGGGAATTGTCCTTGTGAATTATGAATGGAAACTGAAACATAACTGTTTATATAAAAACAAATATAGTTGCCATCTTTGAAGTCAGTGTTCAATATATTTTCAATGAAAGCTTTATTACAATAATTTAAATTCCTATTTTCTGCAGAAAGGGTATTCAAAACAGCTGACAGTTTAAAAAACAAAAATAAAACAAGATGACAAAGTTAACAGTAAATTAATAAAACATGAGCAGTGGTTCAAAACATGGTAAAAGCATCAGCATTTAATTTGCCCTCTCTCAATTAAAAAAAAAACAGTTTGTAACAATCTAGTATTGATGTATCCTGAAAAAGCAATAAAATAAAATAAAATACTGTATATGGTTGATATTATTAAGCAAAAGACCATCTGCAAATTAAAAAAACAAAACAAAAATAAAGCATGTATTTAATGATAGATGACTTTTTAAAGTAAGCAATGTAACTGCACATTAATAATTGGGCTTTAAAAAAAACATAATATAGACTGCAATGATTTACTCAAGAAGTACCATATCTGTCATAGCCAGCTCTGACTGAGGAGACTGAGGAAGAGGAGGTGACTTCAGAGAACCTTGTGGAACAGCAACCTGCTTCAGAGAGCTGCCAGGGGACAACTGGGGCTGATTTGGTTGGAGAGCCTGCGAATCAGCTAGAAGCAGCAGAAAATGAAGGGTCTGTAATGATATGTGGGAATGATCTTGGGAGACTGGGCCCAGACACTCTGCATAGGGAATGTGTCTGGGACTAGTCTCCCAAGGTCATTCCCACATACCATTACAGGGTGTGATCCAAGACCTTATCCCAATTCACAGAGCTGAGTGAAGGCAGCACAGAAGAGGTTTGCATGGCTCCTTGTGAGGCAAGGGCATTCGCACCAGTGTTTGCTTGCAGCTGGTGGGGCTGTCAGATCCCCCCAATCAAAGGTTTTACAAAACCCCTTATCAGAGTATCTACCATCATTTCCTTCTCCAAGGAATGGGCTCCGTGTCACCAGATGGGAGGGGGTGTGAAGTTGGAGTGTGAAGTGGTTTATTATGGCTATGGAAGACATCAAGGACATGGGGTTGAGATATGCCAGGAATACCATCTGGATGGGAGGGGGGGTGACATGGTTTCATGGGAAAGGGGACTAACTAAGGGAATGTAGTTTTTAAGTTAGGTTTGAGCAGGAACTCTTTATTCGCAGCTTGCCTTCTGTACCATTCATTACGCTTCATTAAAACAGTTAAAGGAATCCCAGCCTCCTGACTGTGATTGTGTGAATGCTCAAATGATCAGGTGCTGACAGGGGCTCTATTTTAGAGTCACCCCTAGCAAGCAATCCTTCGTGGGAACAACCACTCCATTTGCTGGAACCTCTGTCTGTTGCACCGTGAACTCTTGCCTGTGAAAACTCTGTGCTTTTGAATCTTGACTGGCTGATGACCTACGATGACTCTACGACCTCTGTACTGTGCCCTGATAAAGCTTCTGCCTGCTGCTTAGACCTTTTGCTTACTGGGATCTTGCCTGTAACTTTCTAAGGGCTTTGTGACTGTTTGAAATTATGTGTGCATCTGCATACATGCCCTGCCTGCCATTGCCATCAAACCAAGTAAAGCTTTAGAACTGTACTCCTTTGGGCATGGATGTGCGCATGTCAGGCTTAGGATAGGACAGTATGTTCTTGTAGATAAGCCCATCCATGAATAAGCCAAACCCAAATTTGGGGGTGTATTTTCAAACCTAAAATTCTCAGCTTATCCACAAGTATCATGTCTCCCTGAGCCACCATTTTTTAAAACATATTATATTATTAGCATGTACATGAATCCATCATCACAATGTTAGTCACCAACAAACCTCAAAGATTTCACAATCATGAATTAAAAGGAATGTGATAGCACCATTTTAGACTAACATATTTTAGTTAAAGGCTTAAGCTTTTGTAAACTACAGACCACTTCATCGGATGCATGGAAAGGAATGCATGAAGTGAGCTGTAGCTCACAAAATGCATTAGCCTGAAAAGGTGCTACCAGACTCCTTCTGATTTCTGGCTACCGTAGACTAACGTGAGTCTCCACCTACAATATTTGCAACCATAGTACACTAACTTCACTGTACATAAAAAAGTGATATAATTCAATTAACTGTTTTGCCACAGGTAGCACCTGTCATGAGTAAGGATGGCGAGCAGGGGGCTCTCACCCAGACTGTCAAGCGCATGCGTAGCACTGAGGAACTGTTCAGCCATTCAAAGAGACACAGATCGGGACCGCCTTAACCTTTGGGGTTTATATGGCTGGGTTTTCCCACGCTTTCTCAGTTTGTTAGGATTCTTGTTAAGTACTACTAATAAATATTAGAGACCAAGTCCTCGCCTCAGTGTGTTTCCTGGTAATCAGGACAGCACCTGCCATAAAACAGTTACTTCAACTGCATCACTGTTTTCTGTAATTGGATCAACTGCATGGATAATTCATGCCACGTTTCTTGGCAGACCCTATTAGCCATAAGGCTTCCTCTCTATATATCTTAGGTAATTTAGCTTTATCAGTAGACTCAGTCAAGGTTGGCTCAGTGAACAGAGCTGGTTCTATCTGAAAAGATATATCACAACAACATGTATTGTTCAGCCTTAAAACAATATAGGCTTTTCTTACTGTGCATATGAATGTGTGTATAATTTTTATTAAAAGTTTTAACAGCAATAGTAAGAACTAATACAAACTAAAATAGAACAGAGAGAGAAATAACAGAAAAAGCTAAAAGTGCAATAAGAAAAAATGTAGAAGAAAGTAGAAAAAAAGAGAAAGATGGAAGAAAAGATATAAAGGTATAAAGAAGTGGCTTCTGATATTTTTTGCAGCAGTTGTAAGTACAATTATATTTTAACCTCTCTCTCTAAAGTTACATCATGACCCTCTTATTTTCATCATTTATCCTGTCTAATCATTAAAACCATAAATCACAAGTTTATTTTTCCATTTTTACACAAAAAGTCCATAAGAAGTTTCCAGTCACCAACTAATGTAGATATTTTCCTTTCTCTAATCAAAGAAGTCAACTTATCCATCTCAGCAAGTTCTGTCAATTTCATCAACCATTCTTCTATGGTGGGTAATGCCAAATCTTTCCATCTTTGGACATATAACAATCTCATGCTTTTTTGTACTATGTGACATTTACTCCATCCAGATGGAAGAAAAAGGTTGGAAGAATCAAAATTATTCTGGTTTGCATCATTCTACATGAGGCTACTCTTCGGTGTAGGTACCAGTTGTCAACTGGTTACTGGAGCAATTTTAGGTGTTGTTCATTTTAAAACTTAGTCAACCACTTTCAGTATTAGCTAGAGTAGAAAGGTGAGGTATAAATCATACAAATACATAAGAAAAATGACTAACCTCTCTATCTTGAAATTACTGTTTTATTTTTTTGTTTTTAAATCTCCTCAACTGCTCTTTCTGGGGTAAGATTTTATCATTACTAAAAGATGATAGTGATGTATGAGGTAGACAAAAATACAGTCCTGGAGAAGCTCTTCTCCAAACTGGTGGCACAACTCAGAAGGTGTTCTTCACAAGTCACCAGGTGGAGGTGAGTTTTAGAAGCAGTTCTTGAATGAGTATAAACATGATGGGCTAGAAACTGATAAAGTATCCAATTTTCACACTTTATGGAAGGAATTTTAAATAGCTGTTTTTGTGTCAATCTGTGTCATTATTCTTATGGAACAGATTTGTGCTTATAAACTCATGAGGCAATAAAGTAATTAGTTTCTAAAATACTCTGTCTCTGGATGAGCCTGTATCTCTCTGTGAGTGTGAACATATGCTCAATGGGAATAGACAGTCATTATTTTAAGATCCATTTGACAAATACCAAACCAAGTCAAAGAACCAATTTCATTAAATCTAAACTCAGGATGGAGGAAGATCATTTAGAGAAACTGAATGTCAAAACTATTTCTGAAGCTAAATTGTTTTTATGAATAATTTTCCAAAATGATTGAGGCCAGAGTATATTTACAACCATAGAATACCTAACTTCGACGTATATAAAAAAGTGGTATAATTCAATTAACCCTGCCACTTTCTAGGTGGTTTACAACACTGTGCACATACCTCAAAAGGGGCAGAACTTGTTCCATGGTAACACAATACTGATCCCTCATTTTGACAAAAGCAGAAGATCCTGAAGATGCTGCTGATCTCAGCATTTGCAGGGGCACATAGCTAGGCATTACTGAAAGGAAAATATTCAGCTAAAGGAGTTTTCTTCTTTTCCTAAATTCCTCATTTCATTTCCTTTTTCTTCTTTCCTTCCATGACTGCAGCAAATGATGTGAGTCAACAAATAATAGTAGACCAAGACTGCATCAGCTAGGGAGTGAGGAGGACAACCCTTTATAAAGTGCATGATTCATAGGCCTTTCAAAATTTATTCCTTTTTTTTTTTTTCAGTCAATAGAAACCTCTTTTTTTTTTAATTTTATGCATAGGTCTGCAAATGTTAATGAAGTAGTGACTCCACTGATCAATGAAAGCTTTAATTACATATTTCAAATGTATGCAGTTAACTGAGAAAAGTTACCAGCCTTGAGGAATATATTGCATTCTTCTCTTCCTCCATGGGAAAAAAATGGAGCTCAGGAAAAGCTTTGTGTCATTAAGAACACATTAGTTTTTTTTGCTCTACCAAATGAAATGGGCAGAAAGATGGTCTTTGGCCATCCTGCTTTCATCTATTTTTCTGGTTTTACTCCATGCAAAAACTTCGGGTAATTCCACACAGCAGCTGAACCTGTCTCCCATGCTGCTACAATTGTTCCTGAAGCCAACTTATTTTTTTTTTCTGGATTACAGTTATTGGCAATTAGGCTGGCCATTACAGCCCCTGGTTATTCCTCTGCTTCCTGCCTTGCCCATTTACACAGGTAAGGCAAGCCTCATTGGTTGGCCCCTGTGTGGATGTGTCTACAAGTGCCTGCTTTTCTTTTTAGTTTGCTCCTTATTAGTCTCTATTCACTTCATTCCTTCTCCTTGACAGTAAAGCAGACCCCTTGTTTTCCCCCTCCTTGTTGTATCATTGTTGCTACAATGATTAAAACAAAGAGTACATTGTTCCTTTGTGGGTTCACAGAAACTCTGTGGCAATTAAAAACTGATATTTCAGCTTTATAGAAGCAAATAATTGAGGCTGTTGAGGTTTTGTCCCAGTGCTGGGAGGCTCTGTGGGTTTGGATGGGGAGGAAACATCTCCAGTTTAATCCTTCCAAGACCAAGTGATTGTGGGTGTTTGGGCCACCCAGATCTAGAGATATTCCATCTCTGACCTTGGATGGGGATTCAAGAATGGTGTACAATCTGGGGGTCTTCCTGGATTCCTGGTTCCTGCTCAAAGAGTAGGTGGCAGCTGTGGCCAGGAAGGCCTTTGCATAGGTTCATCTGTTGTGCCAGGTCCACCCTTTCCTAGATCAGATGGCCTTTCAGACAGTCACTGATGCCTGGTCACCTCACATAGTCTACATGGGGCTGCCCTTGAAGGTCACTCAGGTCACTTAGAAACTTCAACTGGTCCAGATGCAGGGCATGGGACATGATAGGCATGCCTTGGTATGCCCGTGTAATAGCTCTGATTCATGAGCTGCATTGGTTGCCAGTTTGCTTCCAGGTGCAATTCAAGGTACTGGTTGTTACCTATAAAGTTGTATGTGGCATAGGGCCTGGTTACTTGAGAGATTGCCTATCTCCATAGTATCTGCCTGGCTGATTCGATCAAGCAGGGTTGGCATGTTCTGGGTTCCTTTCATTAAACAATGCCATCTATTGGGACCCCAGAAGTGTACCTTCTCTGTAGCAGCATCTTCCCCCTGGAATGAGGTTCCCCTGAGATCTGGATGGCCCCCACCTTGCTGGTGTTTCAAAAGCCTTGAGTATCTGGCTGTTAGCTCAGGATTTTTTTTGAGTATAGGTAAAGTCCTCTTCTGGATTGTGTTGATTTGTTTCTCTTTCATTCCTTTCTGGTTGTTGTCCACCTTGTCACCTTTTATTCTATGAGTGTATTTTTTATTGTTTTTAATGCTTTTACTTGTGAGCCACTCAGAGTTGTTGGGAGTTGGCCAGCATACAAATAATAGTAATTGTGATGATGATGATGATGATGATGCCTAATTTAATCCCATTATTCCAATATACCTATTAAATATGACTAAATCTTTCAGTGAGAGTACTGTTAAAGCCATTATTAAGTGGTAATTAAAGAAGGGAAAGTAGGATGGGAACATGCTTATTTTTATGCATAGAAAAACATGTTTGATAAAACTTTCCTTACTTCTACCTGCCCATGGAAGATTTTAAAGAAAGCATAACCTCCTTGTCTAAATATGACTCTAACAATGCAAAGGAGAAATATCCAATGGCAATTCATGAAATAAACTTCTAAGAAAGACAGTTTCAGTAATGCTTGAAATCAAGTAACCACATTCCCTCATACTGCCTTTCATTTTGCTGGTAAAATCTGCTACAGAACATTGCCTGAAGTGACAGTGATGAATTAAGCTATATTACTCTTCTTATGAAATGGAGTATTGGTAATATAGTACATGAGCATTTTGAAAACATTAACTAATTCACCAGTGAAACAGGTGTAATGATTATATGAAATTAAAGTGATATATTCATGTACAGACAATCAATTTTTGGAACAACAATACAATCTCAAAGTGGTTTCCCCACCTATTTCCAGTCATACATACATACATAACTAGTCATTCAGTTTTCTTTTCCCTATTAGATTACCAGTTTTTCTTCTCACCTAAAGCTGTGAGCAGTGCAATTCTATGTATGGTGTGTCTACTCAAAAGTACATCCCTCTATGTTCAGTGGCTGTAATTCTAAAATAAATATATAACATCTTGAATAATCTTGAAAAGGACCTTGAAGGCACATTTTGCCCAGAGCAGTAATTAGTATTCTCTCCCAGACAAATGCCTATTCCACCTTTGCTTGAAAACCTTTAGTAATAGAGCACCCACAAATCCAGGAGTCAGGCTGTTCTACTACTTAACAGCTATTACAAACAGGAAATTTCTCTTTATTTCATACTTGGATTACTCTTTGTAAAGCTTCTGCCTATTGGTTCTAGTCCTACTCTTTGGACTCATAGAGGATAAATCCAAATCCTCTTTCTTGTGACAGCCCTTCAAGTATCTGAAGTCTGCTATCATGTCTTCCGTAATTCTTTAGTCTTCTTTAGACTAAATATCAGCAATGCCTTTAAATGTTGTTTAGCTTATAACTTTGTCAACATCTACACCACTCTTCCATGCATTCTTTTTAGCTCTTCAGCATCCTTCTTGTTTTATGGCAATCACAACTGAATACAGTATTCCGAGTACAATCTGACTAGTACAGAATAGAGAAGAATTATCCTTCCTCACAACTGTGAATTGATCTGTCTCCAGGAGGATTACAGATACTTTTGGATTTGTAAACAATGAGCAGAATAAGTGATTAAGGCTTTATTCCAAGGCAGGATGAGAAAATAATACAATGACATTTAGAAGCACTAAAGAAAAAATAGTAATATTCAGAAATGCTGAAGAATGAAATAAGGAAGAAAAGAAAGACTTGAAGCCCTTTCCACCAGTCAGAGAACTCTGAAGTGATGACAGCAAGTGGACTCTTTCCAAGTCAGCAAACATTCAGCACAATGCAAGGTTTGCATTGAAGTTCCATCTCACTGGGGTTTCTGACTAACTTATATAGATTCCAAATCATAGTTAATTACACCTGTTTTCAGTGGCTTCATCTCACTTGATTTTGCCAAAGATAAGGAAGATAAGTTAATCTTATCTTGTTCTTGGAATGCTTTGCTATTCTGCCAAGAATGAGACTATCCCAAGCTTGAAGAATAATGAAGATAAGAAAAATCATCATGACAAATGTTCTATACCAAGGACAAGAGAAAACAGAGTATAAGCCTTTAGTAACTAAAATACATGCATAATTGTATATTACCTATTCAATCATCACATGGAAATATGAAGTTCTATGACCTTTCACCTAACGGAAAGAGGTACACACCATTATTCAATTCCTCCTCAATAATCTTCCACTGAAACCACCATCACTACAAATCCTGACTGTTGGCTCATGCCTAATCTGTGGTCTACTCATATGACCAGACCCTTCTCACAAATACTACTGCCAAGCCAGTTAGCACCTATCTTGTACCTAGCCATCTGTTTTGTTTGTTTGTGTTTTGTTTTTCATGCCAAAATGCCATTCAGCTGCATTTTATTGGGCAGAGCCTAGTGTTGAAGTCTATCAAGATTTTTCTGATCTTAAACCTGTCTTCATAAGTGTTAAATGTCTATGCGCTAAGAATGTGAAAATCTGGCAACCCCAGGTCCGTCCTTCCTTCCTTCCTTCCTTCCTTCCTTCCTTCCTTCCTTCCTTCCTTCCTTCCTTTTCTTTCCCTTCTCTCTTTTAATTTGTCCTATTTCCCCATTAGTGAGAATTTTTTTTAAAAAAAATACTTAACACAAACATTTGTATAAATTTTTGTACCAATTTCTGCAAGGAATTTTGTCTAACCTAATATATTTGGTATATTGTTTTTACTAATGTACACATTTTTCTGTATGAAAGTAGTAAGCTCATATATGGGTTCAAGATATACAGGATGAACAACATTAATTTCTGTCCCTTCCTAGATCTAATTTCTTTCAGCCAATATAGGACCTCTTCAAATACTTTCAGTTGTCTATAATTCATGCAACATAGTTCAATTAATACTTTCACAGATATATTCTGATTCTCTGCAAATATGAGCATAAAATTGCTGCTCTAATGTATATATTCATTATAATCTTACAGACATTAAATTAAAAATACCTTGGATATAAATCTTATCCAGAACCCAGACTAAAAGTTACAAATTCAAAATTCAGTAATGTTTCTAAAATTCTATTTAGCTTAGAATTTTGAACCCAGATACATTAGTTTTGAAATTTTTAATTTAAATTTAAGAGATGCATCTAAGCAGCATACATGTCTCTATTGCATATGATTTTTAGTGTCTTCATATGGTTGCAGTTGTGCTGGTGTGAATCAGCAAAAGGAGAGAGAAAAGGGGGAAAAGATGCTCAATTCCAGCCTTGAAGTGCAGGTATACTATCATGTGGGCTGATGAGCTGAACTGGCTGCTAGGACAGGACTGCTGTGGGGCAGATGTAGACAGCATTCCCATTGGCCCTGCCTTGTATATAAGTGTTGAGGACTAGAGCCCTGGGGGGACATCCACCTCCTCAGTTGCTGCTAGATTAACCCAACCCAAAAGTGGAGACAGATAAAGAGAGGAGAGAAACTAGTAGAGAAAACAAGAACTTCAAATAACTGTTGTAGAAAGAACTGGCTGGAGAGAAAAGGTAGAGAGTAACGTTGTGTGAGTGTATAGAGAGTGAGTGTGGGTTCCCAGTAGGAGAGGGAGAAGAAAAGTTAATGGGTAGCTTCCCTAGAAGAAGAGAAGTGAAGTCCCAGAAAGATGGAATTTCACCCAATATCCAAGAAGAGAGACTACTGTAAATAGCTTTGCTATATATAGTAAAGCATAAAATCATAAAAGCCTCCACTGTCTTGGTTCCTCTGTGCCAACTGCCATCCTAAATACACATCCAGGTCTGAAAAAACCCAGTCACACTATGATAGTCATACTGTGATTATAAATAATTAAAAATTGCAGGAAGGCCATATCCATTTCAGTTCCCATAGGCTTCTTAGAACAACTGGGTATTAATGGTCTTTCTAAATTCTAAAAAGGTTAGAGAAGGCCTAATTATGCTTTTTCTTTTAAAAAAAAAGATAATGCTTCATCCAACAAAATTTTAGTCAAAAGAAATAAATCTATTGATATGTATGCATTTCTTTGTACATTTTATTTGCAATTAAAATAATTAGAAAAAATATTTGTCATTTTACTGTGATTTGAATCCAGATATTGCTTCCTGCTAATAGATGGAAGACTTGAGATGTGGTAGGACAATCCCAATGGAGGAAGAATGCACTAGAAGAAATTATTGTTTATTTCCTCTGCAACTACACCTTATAGTGCCATTTATCACAATTTGAGGAGATCTTATGAAAAATATGGGACAATTCCCTGGAGGCTAGAAGGGAGAATTGAAATTTGCCACTCCCTTCAATAGTAGGAATACTACTTCTTTAGGAAAATAAAAAAAAAATAAAATAAAATAAAAGCTTCCTGCAGATTTTAGGATTTATTTATGCAGACATCATAAGGTTTTTGTTGTTGTTGTTTTCCATGCTGAATGATGGCCTTATAACAGAATCCCATATTAAAACCTAATACCATGAACCACTAACATTGGAGACTGAAAAAGCAAAACAGAAAAGAGATTTGGAAGGATTATAATAAAAAGCTAAAAGTAAAACTAGATTAGTACTGCATATTAAAGTATCTTGTATCAATTGAGAATTTCAGAACATTATGAAAACCAAGTCAGTATGTAGTGTAATAACTAACTACCTGTACAGAAATACAGAGATGACCCTGAAGAAAATATGCAGCGACTGTTAGTAAAACATGAGCTAGGGAAGACATGAACTAGGGAAAACACGAAAGTGTGAGAAAGAAACTCAAGATTATCCCACCTTAACTGTCTTTCCTATAAGAAGGAGAAAAGGAGAAACACTCCCAGGCTTTTAAGATTTTGTTATTATAGCCTATATCAATGAAGTAGACTTCAAGTATTTATTGTGGTGTTAGTTTCCTGACCTGTTATACCTTGAAGGTCTGACATTACAATAGAAGGTATAATGTGAATCATAAGTCAAATGGAAGTATTACAAAGATTTCTGTCTTATATAGGCATTCTATCCTTATTTAGCAAACCAAACAAAAGGTTAAAGCCTTATTACGTTGTACAAACCCATTTTGAGAATTATAATCTGTGAATAATTTCCAATCAGTTGTATATGATTTCCAACGAAAAACATAAAGTGTACTGGCAGTTTTAATATATGCAGTACATAGTCAACTTGTTATATTTTGTGAGAACCTAAACTTTGGTAATGTCATAAAAATGGCTAATTGGAAAGGAAATTCAACCCTTAAAATTTGTTTTATTTTATAATAAATAAGCTTCCAAAATTCCTACATTTTACAATATTGCCACCAAACATAAAAGAATGTTCTGACCTGATTATTGCATTCTCAACAATTTTAAGGAAATAAGTTAGCTATTTTAGAAATCTATGCTGAAGTAATATACAATTAATTGTATGTGGCGTCTCCCCAAAGGGTCAGACATGACTTGGTGCTTGCATAGGGGACCTTTCACACAATTTTCTCTAAGGGTAATATTCATGGTGAATTTAATATTTATCTTCATTGATATTCCCATTCTTGCATGTCAATTGTCCTATTTAAATTCTGCATCCATTTAATCATGTAATCTCAACTTGTTCAGTTTCTGAATTATGCTTTATGAGGAACTTGGAAATAAGTTCCAAAAAAAGTTTTGAAATTTGGTGTTTATTTTCTTTTCAAATTCAGTAAAGACTCTGAGTATTCTGCTTTGTTTTTGTAATTCGTTTAGAACTATACTAAAGTAAATGCAAATTTATCCTAGTTCAGTTCCTAGTTTTCCAATGTTGAGAAAAATACGAAGGGTTCTTCTACTTACATTTATCTGAACCTTTACCTTTACTTATACTTTATTGGGATTCCAAAAATTATGGACCTTTCTCCTTATGTTAACTGAATATATGTAGAAGGCTATTTTAGATTTTCTTCCAAACATGATAAAGTTGAGGATAGAGGAGATGAGTTACAGACATTGTGTCTGCCATATTCTGTCCCATCTTTCATCTATCACATGACATGACTGAAATTATGTATAAGGCTTTTATATTCATACTTTTATTTGTACTTTTATCACCATTTTCCAAGCTGCACTGTAGCCTTAAAGGGACACTAAGACCAGCCACCCCATTTCTAAATCACCCAATTTATATTTCTTTTAGGTACGCATACCCTAAGACAGACTTTCTACAGCAAGGTTGGTTCTCTTGGTACTTATCATTATTTTTGGTATCAATTTTTTAAAAAAAATCTTTTTATGTTTTGGACTTTGTTTTCCATCCAAATATTAAGGAGGATTGAGAGTAAATAATTGTGTCCCTGTTATTATTTTTGTACTAAATTTGAAGATATTAGCATTTTTCTACATGTTGAATCAGCTGTTTTTAACTTTTAGTTTTCTGTTTCTACTCTCCCTGGGGAATTGTCTGCATATCTCACTTTTGCTTATGTAAACACATTCCTGATTTTTTTCATATCTTTGACTTTCACTAGTTAAGCTCCTAGGGGGCGACATAATCTACTGTTGGAGACATGGAAGATTTTAAACAGACTTTCTCTGACTTCCACTGAGATTGTAAACAGATTCTTACTGACTCCTACCAAGTTTTTATGCAAAGCATTCAGAAAATTGTGGAAAATATGAGGTCTAAAATGTGTCATCTGGTTGGGGATGTCATGAAGGAAACTGAGGAAATTAACAGTGACAGAAATGTCTCTTTGACTTCTGTTGAAATGCTGGATGAAGATTGGATAGTCAAGTTGAAGAAATTAAAGGGAGAGATCGAGTTGCAAGCCATAAGTGAAATTTATCCTTTGATGGACTGCCATGGAAAATAAGGGGTTATTATGTATGGGAGGTCTCCTGAAGAAAAGTCAGAATTTTTGAGTGGGACAGTTGGGCTGATCGATTTCTTTAAGAAAAAAAGCTCTGTGTGTATTGTAGGGATATGTAAATACTCTGGTTTATTTTGAAGTGGGATAAGGGTTTAAGAATATTTATCTGGATTGATTTTAGGGTTTGGCTGACTTCATTTATCTTTAATGATTTGGATTAAGATTATTAAGGTATAATAAAAATAATAAATATATGGTTTTGGGTTTAATATGATTAAGATTATTAAAACTGTTGTATTATCAAGTATAATGGCAGACAATTTATATATATATTTAGTTTGATCTTTATTATAGTAGACAGGAATATATAGAATAGTAGTAGGAAGGAAATAATTAAATAAATGTTATCTTTTGGGGGTGGAAGTTGATTAGGAGGTTTATATATATTTTTTTCTTTTAATATATGGGGAGGGAACAACTGTATTTAGTGATTTTTATAATGTGCCAATGGAATGATTTATAGAAATAATGTGATTTTGGTTTAATATAGGGCAAAGGATTGATTATGGAAAATTGTTGTGTATCCTTGCTTTTAAAAGTCAAAAGTCACTTTTTTCATATATATTTTTAAAAAATCTCTTGTGTTTCCACACTTTTTTAGTTTTTTTTTTCTTTTCTCCATAGTTTTTTCTTTTGTTTTTGTTTTTTCTGTAGCTTTTATCTTTGCTTGAAACTTAATAAAATACTTATTTAAAAAAAAGAATGTATGGGACAGAAATGACCTTAAATACATAATTATAGCCTTCTCAATGTTATATTCAACAGCACCCGGAAAGAAATATTAACATTTGAATCCTAATTAAGGATCTCAAACAATTAAACATATTTAATTGATTAGTCATCTGGCCTTTAACTGATTAATACATTGATTAAATATTTAAAATGCAGATTAAGAAACCTCAGTGTTGCCTATTTTTTGAGCATGCAAGGAAGTATAAGATAATTTATAGTAATTAAAAAGAATTATTGCTCATAATTTAAGGGAAAGGTTATTTTAATATTTTGTTAATGTATTCCTATTAGGATAACATACAATACAAATCATAACTTAATAATTTAGGTTTTAAAAACTATTATCCTTAGGAATTAAAACTGCTCTTTGATTGTTAAAATTAGCCCTGAGTTGATCAGCATGCAATTTTACTAGCATGTGCAAAGCTTTGAACCTGGTTTGCAAAGAAAACAAAATCCCTTGGCATATAAAAACAAAGCACCCATGTACTTACTCTGACTTTGGCAGTTCCATTAACTGGAAGAGGCTTCTGTATATTGGCAGCACTTGAAAAAATAATTGTGTCACCTCTGTGGCAGGAAGTGTCTCACTGAGGCAAACTCAAGCTCTTTTGCACACTCTTAAAGCCTACATTCTTTTGAAGGATAGATGAAGGGACATAGGATATTTCTGACTTTTTTGTCTTTGGATGCACTGGGAGATCTGTATAAGCAAAACAGGTTATCTGAACGTAGAAGCCACCTGTTTGGGACCAGAAAATGCCACTAGATATATTTAGGTTTTGGTTATTTACAATGAATTACTGTTCCTTCAAATCCTTCACCACATCATTTCTAGATATACAGTAGATCTGTTTTGTAGCTAGCACCATAGTAAATGAAATGTTCACATTGCAAAAAGTCAGGAGACAACTAAATTAACAGTAGGGAAATGACTCTTAAAGATAAGGAACAAAATGTACATGCTACAAGTTCCATCTGGCTCTTTTTAATTTTGCTTCATTCTGTTTTTGTAAGCATTTTATGAACTCAAATCAAAGAACTTATGGTTGTAATTAGTGATAACACCTATAGATATATGTTTTAATCTCTCTGCCTTTTTAGTTCAGTGTTCATCTCAAATAAACATTGAAGTGCATGCTACATAAGTAATACAAAATAGTAATCTAGAAATCACATTTTTGCTGTTTTCCTTTTATGTATATATAGAACATGGCATGCATATGAAAATATAATTTGCATAAGGTTTTTCTTAATATAAAGTGATAAACAAGTATCACTGAAGTCACAGATGATGATGATGATGATGATGATTTTAGCTTTTCTCATTTTTATAAGTTATATATATTGTACCTCATGGATGTTTAAGGTTGTTTTTCCCTGTTATTGCAGGCAGCTAAACAACACATAGGGCTCTAATTTCATGTTTCTATACATTTAAATATTTTCCAGCTCAACTCAAATATACCTGTTGTCTGTATCAATGTCACATTGGCTCTCAGCTACTGAAGACCTGGGGCAGATGGAGCATTTTACACAAGATGAATAACTAGCTATTTATTTTCATACCATCTAGCAGGATGTAATGTTTGTTAGGTCCTGGCTATTTTAAGTACACAGTTTACTCATATCAACATTGATAGGAAACAGGTAAAGTAGGATCTGTAATCAAGATTTGCTAAGATTTGTGTTTGTCAGAATCTCTTCACTTCTATAGTGTATATTAAACTTACTAGATAGGGTTTTGTGACATCCTTGAGTAGACATGTGTTCCTGCACGAGATTAGTATGATGTCTAGTCCATAAACAGTATACACATACATACATTCATATATATACATACCTATAGTGAGGAGAGGAATATTGATATATTTACTGTTCTCTCAGGATAATACTTTGTACATCTGATGATGATGTTCATGAAAGCTTTTCTCCATAGTAATTGCATAGTAATATTCATTGCCAACTACAGAAAGACAATTTTACTCCAGGTAGTTGGAGATGATATATACATAGATATATATAAAGATAGATGTAAGATGGAAATATAATCTTAATGCTGGGAATCAGAGTATCAGTTTTCTTGCCAGTCTAATAATCAATCAGTCTAACAATTTTCATTCAGCTTTCCATATTTTTTTTAAACTGTTAGTAACTGTTGCCCCAAACCATTGGCTAGTTTTGTTATGTTACAAGGGAGTGGACTGTGTATAAAATATGCTTCCCACTCAAGGTCATTTTAGTTTTCTATCCTTTTTTATGTGCAATCATAATGAGGGATATTTTCTTATGATTCACAGATCCTGCAGAAAATTCTCCTTTAAAGTCTCTTTAGGAGAAAATGGAAACTATTGAGTACTAATTGGCAGTCATCATAACCAAGTCTGGGATTCATATCGCTAATAATGACTCAACTACAAAGAACAAATTGCTCACCAATGTCTCCCATATTGCAGTCAGCTTTTATATACAGTATATAAATAATAATGGTTTTCAAGTTTTTCTTGGACATAAATGATGGGTGTTAAGTTGTCTGGGACATATGCTTATGGTTTTGCAGCAGAAATGGGCAAAATATCAGAGTATTATTTACTTGCATCCTTTCCACAGACATATATAGTTATTTTTATTTAGGCAATTTATTTATTTGGGCAATTTATATAGCTACTCTCTCAAAAACAGCTCAGGGCACTGCACAATTAAAACAACAAAACACTAAAAAAATAAGCAATCATAAAATAGAATTGAATATAAAACAACTTCCCCCAAAAGCATTCCAACAATCAAAACAGGTTCACAAATGTAGAGTAGTGTTCCTATTTTTTTTTAAAAAAAAAAAACTTCACTCACTTATGTGTTGTTACTTTCTTACTGAGGACTTCACAGATTTTTTTTTACCAATAACCCTTGTCCACTGGTTCTAATATCTTGCTAATTATTTAAAAATAATCACTTGAAAGAGTTTTCCTTCTTTTAAAATATGTGGTAAGACATAGTGTTCAATTTTTGAAATATTACCTTATTATTATTATTTTTAATTTAGAACAAAAGCATTTTCCCACAGGAAGGATTCTTTATGATCAATTCCAAAAATATATTTCAAATTTATCTGGACCCTCAGTCCATTTGTAACTTTCTAAAACCAAAGTTTTAAACACCCTTTTGCTGTTTATTCCCCCCCACCACCACCACCAAATTTAAGTTATTAAACTTTTAGTTAAAATTTTATTTCTCTAAGGACTGAAGGAAACTCACCTGGTGCTGTCAAACTTGCCAATCCAAGTGTTTCTAATAGCTGAAAAGCCATTAATAAGCAATTTCTGAAAGTGATTAGAAGAGGAAGTATGCAAACTTAGTGTCCTTTCAAAGGCACCAACCATGGTTTCAGCAAGATGGCTATTTCCTCATTTCCCAGAGCTCTAAACCTGCCAGAGACTGCTATCTTGTGGTCTCCTCACAAGGAGCAGCTGTCTGGAACACTTGTGGGTGATCTCAGGTCCTCTCCTTGTCTGGAAAAGTTTTGAAAAGCTGGTCTACTTGCCAGCTCTTTATTCTACCACAGTCATTGGCTCAGCTTTTTGTATTGGTGTCTTCAGTCTGCCATTCCTTACTCCAGAAGTCAGCCATCTCTGGAGGTTTTTAAGAAAAGTCTGGACAGATATTTCTCAAGGGAAGTTTAATACATTTTCTTATACACTGCTGAGAGTTGGACTAGATGACCCTTGTGGTTCCTTCCAACTGCACAGTTCTATGACTAACTGTATACTATCAATTTGTTTTTATTTGTACTTTTGAAGTTTTATGCTTATTTTAATGAGATAAGGCATTTGAAAATGTATGTTTGTGTGTATATTTGCACGTGTGTGTAAAAGATGGCTGAGCAAGAATGTCAATGACAAAAGATTGGGTCATTCAGTGGGCACTACAATTCTTGAAGGTCTGTGAGTAGGGAA
Source organism: Candoia aspera (assembly GCF_035149785.1). Lineage (NCBI taxonomy): Eukaryota > Metazoa > Chordata > Lepidosauria > Squamata > Candoiidae > Candoia > Candoia aspera. The sequence goes on along the minus strand of NC_086157.1, from coordinate 82,982,227 downwards.
AAATACCCTCAATTAATTCTCCTCATTATCAACTTTGCCTTGTAGTTGCAATATTATTCTTGCTGGAGTCAATAACACCCACTGAAAAGGTGTTTTAAATCCACTCTGTAAAAATGACATTAACAAAGCAAACAATAATAGCAAAGTTATCCTGCTTTACATAAATATTTTAGTTTATTTAACCAAACAAAAATGTTTTGCCAGAATATCTTCATGTGCCAGACTGTGTTCTGTTTATACACCAGACTTATTCAAATTCTTAATGTCTGCATGGTACAATGAGCAAAGTGGTGAAGCAGAAAATAAGCTAACTCAGATTTAAAAAATAAAATAAAAATAAATGAATTAAGTACAAGACTCTTATATTGATTGCATAATGTCTAATATTAAGGAACTTATCACTTACACATGCAACATAGCATGACACATATACAAAATACACCAATATATAATGCATGCAAAACTGGTGTTAAATGAAACATTTTTAAATGATATATCTCATTCTTCATATAACCTCAATATCTAGATAATTCAGCATGGATTTATTATAATTCCAAATTTCATAATGTTATATGTATCGTTAATATGTTTATATTACGATACATATAACATTGTGTTGGACCTCCCCATTGTGTGTGTGTGTGTGTGTATGTGTATAAAAGCTCATCTAAATTATATGTTGTTTTAATTTATTCCTTGCCTGTAATTAGGATTTAAGTTCTGTTCCAAAATGATACAATAGGAAGTTGATGGTTTCTGAGGATATCTCCTACAAACTATATTTGAATTGTAATTCTAAAAAAATGGTGTTGGGATCAAATCTCATTCTGTGTTCCTAGTTATATAGTGGAATAAAAGGTGTAAAGCTTATTGTCACAACTGCTACATACATTGTTTAATAATAGCTGCCTTACAATGGGTGAATTTAATGTCTTATTATCTATTACTTTAGTAATATAAATTGCAAAGTCTAATTCCCTGTGATTTATAATCTCTTATGGGTACTTATTGAGCACAAATTATTTTTTTGAGAATTAAGGCCTCAGGTTTTTAATATTATTTGGTTACAGTCTGTAACTCAGCGGTACAGTATCCTTTTTTCAAATTCTACAGGTTCTCCATTTAAAAGGCCAAGAATGACCATCGCCCTATACTTTAGAAAACCACTACCAGTAAGTATAGTCAGATCAGCAAACTTGAATAACAGATAAAATTGAATAGAAGAATACTCCATTTTGCACGTATATAGCTGAAATTACTACTATTATAAGAAGCAGAATAGGTTTTTTCATACCGTTGTAAGCTTATGCATGATCTTCAGTTTTAAAGAAAGTTACAGCTACAGATACTATAAGTCTTTTTATTCCAAAACAAGTCCCCCCCCCCTAATTGTTGCTGTACTTGGGAATACTTTCAAGGTTTAGCAGAAAGCAACTGAGTTCAATACAGTTCTGAAGAACTATGAAGAAAGCTAACCAAATATCTATATTTTGTACATTGCTGGGATACTTACAGACTGGATATTAGAAAAGTAACAAAAAAGAATATGCATTCATAATAAAGGCATGTATAAGGAGGAAATGGAATGAAACCAATCTATTGTAGAGCAAGAAGTACAGTATTAGCCTAATAAAGTCCTAAGGGAGATTCTGAAAACACATCTTCTGACTTAAAAGTAAAGTATCAGATATTTAACTCCTTTCTCAATATAAAAGTATATAAGATCTTTGATACTCACTGTGTTGTGAAGATATTATTTTGAGATGATATCAAAGATCCATTTAGTCCAGCATCTTGAAACCAAATACTTCAAGGAAACTCACAAGTTAAAAGTGAGCTTCTCTCCTAAGTTCTGATGCCAGCACTAGTGACTGATATTCAGTGGTTTATTGTTTGAAAGTAAGGTTGGAGAAATTGGAACCAATTACTAGGGACAGATTAAAGCTGTGAAAAGGACAGTCAAAAGTCAGTGTCTTAACATGGTGGAGGGAAATGGCCTAGGTTTTAAATTTGTGGCTTCATTTATGTTCTGCAGAATATCTACCTACATTCTTGTCCACAAGCAAAAGGACTTGTCTATCTGTATCAAGTCTTAAAGCTTCTGCTGTTACCTAATTACTGAAAGTGAGACTAAGTTCCTACAGAGCAAATATATATTGTTGTGTCTGGTGAGATCTCTGACAGTGAGTACTATAGCTAAAGTAAGGATGCAATATGGAGTCCCTCAGGGGAGTCTGCAGGGAAGGTCAAAAAGTCAAGTATGTCAGTTACACTGCATAATTGAAGACCCATCTCTTTTTTATGTGTAATTCATGTTAAAAAATATAGGTGGGGTGGGAGCTTCTATTGTATGATCGTGGCTTCCATCTTAACATTTTTACCCCTCCCCCCATGGACATTCCTGGTACTCCTGAATACCTCTGTTAATTGAAAGCACATTCCCAAATATTCAGAAAGAGAAATAAATAGAAATACTGTATAAGCTCTAATGTCATTTTATTTTATATGAATGTCTTATAGCATTCCAAAGGTCCAACAAAATCTGCAGTTCTAGAAAGACAGCAAGCTTACCAGATCGTTGGTAAATTAATGCTTTGTAATGGGTGACATTCTTCCATGGCAGCCATTTTGTGAACAGTAAGTAAGTAAGTAAGTAACTTTATTGATTAGTCAAATGACCATATCAGAAAGTTGGGCATCAGCCACTATAAGATATAAAATATAAAATATGATGCCATAAAACAACTAAAATACAATAATATTAGCTAAAATATACTATGGTGCGATAAAATACAGTAGGGTAAAATGGAGATAAAATTGTAAGATAAAAATGCAAGATGTAATAAAACAGGTAATAAAATATAGAAACAATGTGAGTTTAAATGAATTCATCACCTTTACGTGCCACCCCAATGCGTTCTATAAATTGCGTTCTCATTTGTACAGCCCTAGCTATAAACTTAACAGTTCTATTGAACACATACGCATTTGTGCCCTGGAGGAAGTAACATAATCTTTTGTTACGGTTCCAGTATGTGGTTCTGTCAATTAGTGTCTGAAGGTACTGAGCCCTTACTGGGGCATATAGTTGGCAGTTAAATAGGACATGCGCAATGTCTTCTACTTTGGGTGCTCCACAAACACATGTCCTCTCAAGGTAAGGCACTTGGTGGAATTGTCCGTATTTGACCATAGGATCTAGTTGCTCAAATCTTGATCTAGTAAGAGCTATCCTATGGTATTGCATCAGACCCATTGTCAGGTATTTTTCTATTTGAAAGGACAGTTTATTCTTGGCCAGCCATTTCGATAACCTATTGTGTGTAAGTGACTCAGTGTCTATTTGGGCATTGAATATTGCCTTGGCCTGGTCTCCAGCTGAAAGTTAGTATTGCGATGAAAAGCCAAGGAATGCGACGGTTTGGAGGAGTTGATTGATCCATATGGTGGGTTGAGGTGTGCCCATCTGTTCTTCAAGGCACATTTTTGGTAGTCTATCATGTTCCATTGGGAGACTCCACCACCAGTAGTTGAAAACTTTGGTTACTGATAGACTATAAATGGAATGGGTTCCTATTTCAGCTCTTACTGCTGCTGTGGGTGTATTTCTGTCGGTCCCCAGAATGGTTCTTAAAAAGTGTGTTTGATTTTGTTCAAGTAAGGAGGCCTTTGATAGGCCCCACAATTCGGTACCATATGTTAGCACAGGTACAACTTTTGCCTTGTGGACCTTCAGAATGGAGAGCAGAGAACAAGGGTGGTGGTAGCTAAGTAGTTTGATTAGTCTTTTAGAACTTGCTGTGGCCTTTGCAGAACTTTGCTTGTAATGATTAACCCAAGGCCCTATGTCTGTAAAAACCACCCCTAGATATGAAAAAGAGTCTATTTGTTTTATAAGCTCCCCATCCAAGTGCCAATTGTATTTGGCCCATCTTTTCCCAAAAACTACCACTTTGGATTTGGACCTATTAATATTCAAAAAGTTTGCGGTGCAGTAAGCACCAAATTTCCCCATCAATCTTCTCAGGCCTACTTGGGAATGTGCCATCAAAACCATGTCATCTGCATACAAGAGGATGTTGATATGTCTGCTGAGGATCTTTGGCATGTGAACATCCGTAGAATGAAGGAATCCGGGAATGTCGTTAACATAGAGATTAAACATTGGAGCCAAGATACATCCTTGTCTGACACCTTTGTGGGTGGGTATGCTCTGTGTAAGAGAGCCATCGACTCCGTTACAGACTTTCAGGCGTGTATTTGTATAGAGGGACTTTATCAAATATAAAAGTCTGGGTTCCGTATTTAACCTGGCCAGCTTTTTCCATAAGATATCTCTATTTATGGAATCAAATTCCATAAATTCTTCCAACACTAAGATCAATAAAAGATGTAAACAGGTGCCTTCCATCAGTTGTATATTTAGTGATAAGATGGTGTAAAACAAAGCAATTGTCTATTGTGGAGTGCCCATGTCTAAACCCAACCAGTTCTTCCACTAGTATATTTTTCTCGATTGCCCAGTCCTCTATTTTTTTCAAGAGATGTTTTGCATACATCTTAGTTGTTATGTCAATAAGGCTTATGGGTCTGTAATTTTTAGGGTCTTCCTTGTCTCCTTTTTTGTGTATGGGAACTATGATGGAAAGTTCCCATCCTACTAGAATATGGCCAGTGTTGTCTATGTATGTCCTGCCAGTAGTGGGGCCCACCAGTCAGTATGTGTCCTGAAAAGTTCTGGTGCCAGGTGCCTTATTGGATTTCAGCAATTGAATGATGTGTTTAATTTCTGTCACTGTCACTGGTAGCCAAGGAAGAAGATTATCAAGGGTCAGAGACTCAGTGGTCATCTTTTCTGGATAGTCCTACTTGGAACTGGCAAATAGGGTAGTGTAGAAATCCTCCCAGACTGAAGCTGAAATTGGGATATCAAGTAGGAGCTTACGCTCCTTCAACATGCCAGATACAGTATTCCAAAATATGACTGGGTTAGACCCTTTCGCTGACTCTTCTAGTTCAGACCAAACTTTAGCTGTATATTGAGCCTTCTTAGTGGCTGTTAGTTTCTTATAATTGCGTCTGAGCTTTAGCATCTTGACGTGGTTGTTTGGTGTGGGGTTTCTTTGAACCAAACACATGGCTGCTCTTAGCGTCTTTCTTGAGCGAGAGCAATCAAGGTCGAACCAGTTAGATCTTACGGGCTGCCGGTTCCTAACTGGCAGTTTGTCTATTAAGAAGTTTCTTAATGTGCTCAACAAATTGGCATATCCAGTAAAGATTCTATTTGGGTCTTGAGTAGTTGTAACAACCATGTTCACCCAAGACTGGGCCCTCTCAGAGTTCATAAAATTAGAAATTGCCTTAGTATCCACCTTAGACCATTTAAGCCTCCTGTGTTGCCTCACTTCAAGGTTAGTGAGTAACCTCCTGCCGTGTGTTGTTGACGATCGTAAATCGGAATTGCCATAGAATTTAACTGCAGTCGGTTGATGATTGCTGTCCTCCCTCACATTAACTTGAATGTCTGAGAATAAGTTCGTTTTGTCTGTTGAGAAACATATATAATCCAAGACACTGCTAGCATTCCCAGTATGGAAGGTAAAGGGATATGTAAAGCAGCTGCCTTTGCCTCCTAGGATGTGAAGATTGCATGTATATATCAAAGAGATCAGTTTGGAGCCAGCCATGTTCCTTTTTGAGTCTCTGGAGTGCCAGGGTGGGTCATTTATTAAATAGCTCTCAGATATGATGCCCACATATACATAATCATACAAAGAAGCCCCCACCCTAGCATTGAAGTCTCCCAGTAGGATCACAGTGGCTTTGGGATGTTTTATGTTTATCTCTACAACTGCCTTTTCTAATTGCACCCAAATGTCAGAAGAGAAACGGGGAGGAGTATGGTGGTATGTATACATTTAGCAGCACCACTTCAAATAATTTGTATTTGAATTGGATAGCTAGGAGATAGAAGGGGTCTTCTCTGATGACCAATTTATGCCTTTGCAGCCCAGCTCTGCCTTAGCAAGTATGCATAATCCCCCTGAGGCCTCCCCTTTTGAGTTAAATTTGTGCGCTGGTATAGACCAGGATCTGAAGCCTTTTAAGAGAGCTTCCTCATCACTGGTGGTTATCCATGTCTCTTGGAGTGCTATAATGTCGGACTTGGAGAGAAATTCCAACAGATCTCTATCTGACATTCTATTCTTCCATCCAGTTATGTTCCATGTCAATATCCAAATAGAAATTCCTTGTTTATTGTCAGGAGGGATGACTGGCGCTGTGCTGAGATCTGTAGTTGGATGGTGTGGCTCATGCAGTCATTGTGCAGGTAAGATAAGATCCAGCATTCCTTCAGTATCTAGAAAGACACACTGGTTGAGATTTAGCCTTCCTTCAACCCCCTCTTGCTGCTGTGTGAGTTCAGGTGAATTGTGTCGTGGCTTACACATAGGGTGGTAAGCATCAACAGGTTGTTGTTTCATATCTGTGTCAGTGACCAGAGGGGTTATCTCAGTCTCAGGCCGTGGTCTTCTTCCTACCTCAGCGACTGCCTTTACCATAATTTCTTCTAGTTCCTGAGGCAGAGGTCTGCCTGGAGAGCTGGAACAGGTGCCAATTTTTGAGTGAGCTAGACTGCTGTCATCTGTCTCAGATTCCTGATGTAAGGGATTTGGGTCTACTCCAGGGGCCTCTGTATTGATGCTCTGCATGTCTGAGTTCTACCTGGTAAGGGAAGGGGCACAAGTGCCAACAAGATCTTTCTCAAAGTTGTTACAATTGCCTTGGGTGGTTGGTAAAACTAGATCAATTAGTGGTTTGGCTGCTTTACGTGTTGCCACTAAAGTCTCTCTCAGATCATCCAGTCTTTTTATAATGTCAGCTTGTTCCAAGTCTGGCAAGGCACTAAAGGAGTTAATCAGATTTTCCTCAAAGGATCATCTGGGCACTGTCTTGCTGTAGGCAGTGCAGAGTACTTGCCTGGACCATCTTCTCTCAGGGGCTGAACTGGTGAAGTGTCCTTGACGTTATCTGAAGTCAAGTTGTCACTTTTGTTTTTTAAGGTGACAGTGCTCTCTAGGTCCAGTTGGCTTAGGAGTGGGCTGAGGTCCTCCAAACAAAACACACGTATTGGGACAGTTGAAAAGAGGTGCAGAGAGGGTCTCATTTTAAACAGCACACTAGAGATTATGGGCTGCCTGAATGTAAGTAGAATTCGCTCGCAGCCTCTGCTGAATGGGAGCCATTCAGCTTTTTCCAAATCAACCAGCTGCCTTTCGCATCGTAGTAACTGGCTTAAAGATAAGATAATTGGTCTTTTGGATCCCCATCATCCTCTGTTTACCCTGTTGTTTAATATTTGTAGGTTAATTTGGGTAGGCTGTAAGCAATATTTACGCTTTAAGTGTCTCTCTCCCTTGTTTGCATGGCCAACAGGCCCTTGTTTCTCACCCTTCTCCACCTGTGTAATCAGCTCTCTCTGATTGCTAGCTGCCTTTTTCTTGATATGGGAGAAGGGCCACCTGTGACTTTCCTGCTGACTGACTTTATGGCACACTTCGTATGGGAAATCTGTGCTTCAGCAATGTTGTCATTTGTTTGATTTTCACCAAACTTCACAGAGGCTTCTCCCAAAGAGACCACCTTGTCCTTAACTATCGTCAACAGCTGGAAGATGGAAAGCACAGTTTGTGCTGTCAGCAGGCTTTGTCTAGTTAAGAAGTCAGTTATATTTTCATTCTTTAAGTTTATCAGGTTTGTGTTCTCACTCCCATCCCGCGAAAGCTGTGCAGCTGCTGAAGAGATAGCAGCAGTCTATTCAAGTGGGGAGGGTGCATCCTCTTCCATAGAAGAGGAGAAATCTATGAGTTGTTGGCTTTCAGTCTCTACTTGTAAATCCCACTTTCATGCATCATGTCAATCAGGGAGATTGGAGGGGATTAGATTACTTATAGGAGATGGCTGACTGCTTCTTAGGTAGCTGTCGACTTTCAGCTGTTTCGTGGGCTTAGGAGTAGCTTGTGTTCCAGAATGTGTGCAGTATCTCTTCTTTCTTTTTCCCATGATGATTAATAGTGTCCCAGTGTTTTCTCCTACTCTGTCTATACATTGAGGGTTCCAATAAAACAGCACCAGGCTGTTGTATTAGAGGGTAAATGTAGAAGGTAATAAATAATAAAAAAAGTAAGCTTTGGAGGAGCTCCTTACAGCAGCAGCTGCCTCGTCACCATCTTGGCTCCACCACTCCATTTTGTGAACAGGAAAACTACTCACATGGAAGCCATTTCTTGAGAATAATTCCACATGGGCCATCTGCCTGGGAAGGTTGCTATTTCTGACTGCTATTTGTGATCTTGTGACAATAAATTCCATACATATTCCGTATATACAGTACATACATGCTAAATGCCAATGTCGTTTCCTATCAGTCAGAGCTGAGATAGGGGAGGAGGGGAAAGCGATGTAAACAATTGAATCACCTTGACAGAAAAGAGCAGAATCTGATCATCTTTTTCTTGGCCATTGGCTCTGTCCCTTAGGTCAGAATAAAATAATAATAATAATAAAAAAAAACTAATGGAAATGCAAGGAGATCACTGCTTCTATTATTTGCTCACCAATTTACTGTGAACGTAATACCAAAAAGAAGGAACAAAAGTAACAGGGACAGTAATGGCTATCTAATTCTGTTTTAGAATAAGAGAGCTATCATCTAAGAGAGGAGGCTGCAAATTCAACTATGCTCTAAGACATAGGTGTTGAGGTTTTCCTACTAACAGATTAAGACTGCTATATGTGCCTAATCATTTTGGCCAGGTTAAAAGGTTGTATTAGATTGTCTCCTCTCACGTGCTTCATGCAAATCACCTGGGGGGGGAGGAAACCTGCCCGGACTTGTTCTTACTTCCTTTTTTTTCTCTGCCGGCAATGTAGGCAAGCAAGGCTTGCTCCAAAGGGAGCTAAGTCCTTTAAATATGTTTTGTTTTTGTTTTTGCTTTCTGTAAATAAATTATTTTTATAGAAATGCTTGGTGTGTGACTTTTTTGACCTCTCCTGGGCTAAAGGCTTTCCCAGCATCTGCCAACAATAGGCACTATATTCCCATGCTGGGTTAGGAGCTAAAAAGCAGTCATTTATTTATCCTTTTGGCACTAATCCAATCACTCTTATGTGGGTGTATTCTAAAGTGGAATTATAGTATTCCAACATTTGCCTAAAACAGATTAAATGGATAAAAATATAATTGAATAAGTCCTGACTCAGAATGATAAGTCTGCTAATATCTGATTCTATACATTCACAAAGTTACTTTGAGTTAAGAGCTCCATCATGGTACCTGTTTTCAGGCATCAGATGTTATTTTAAATAGGAGAGTACTTTAGCATAGATGCAGTGACATACCACATGTCTGCATAGGAGATTGCTCAGAAACATTGATGCAGCTGCCATATTGCAAGACCTGTGACTAGAAACGTATCTGCTCTTTTCCCCACTGTTTTTTTCTGAGCAAAACCTACTGCAGACATTAAGCTACTAGGACAGAAGCAACACCTCCCAAATAAGTAGGCCTCAGCCCAGACTCTTTCTTTATATAAATTAAGAACAAATTGACTTGACCTAGAGCACAGCATAACTGATGACATGCCTAAATGGGGCTGCTCCATTCTTCAACATTCTTTTCCATTATGCACAGTATGTCACAGGAAATGTATTGCACAAAAAAAAAAAGACATCAAGCATTTGCATTAGTGCAAAATGAGGGAATGTTGCTGACATGCATAAATATGTCACTTCATCTCTAACTATGTAAAAAAACAAATAACATAAATTATCAGTAAAAAGGCTGTAATAAATTCATCTTTCTTTCAGCCAGTTATGCCATTGCTTTGTCAGAATTTTTCTAATAGAAGTGCCACAAGACTTCTTGGGTTAACCACAGAGCTTTTGTCCCACAAACAAATGGGTAGAAAATCAAAATTATGGATTACTTTGCCCCAAATTTAGACAGAGAAATATTCTTAGTTTTATTTGCATTTAACTTCCTCAGAACTCTACAAATTGATGGAGCTTATTACCAAGCTCTAATGTTACTGTAAGAAAAAATATAGTCCACAAGCTAAAGGTTATATTGAATATAGAGAAGTTTGGTGGAGAGAAGAAGAGGCTACTAGCTGATGGGCTGCAGCGACAACGTACAGACATAATAAAGGTAAAATCTCCTTTGAAAGTGACCACATGATTACCTCCATACAATTTTCAGGGCAATATTGTGGAAGTGGTTTGCCTGTGCCTTATCGCATTGCAATGGTTTCTTGTGACCAACCCAGACGTCGTCGTCATTGTCGTTGTCGACATCATCATCATCATCAATTATGATATCAGTGAAGATATAACATTTAGTAGAATAAGACTTCATTCTGTGGAAGCTATCTTCTTCAGCAAGAAAGGAAACATACAGGGTTTTTTCCCTGTATACAGGCTACTGTTTTCTTTAATAATGCTTCTCATTATTTCTTGTACAATATGTACAATTAATTCCCAATAACTATGAAGATAGATTGTTATAACACGATTTTTTTCTTCCTATTGTTTTTCCCACAGGTGCAAGGTCCACTTTTTCAGATCAACTGAATGTTGATCTGTTGGTTGTGACAGAATTGACTGACTGGCTTGTCACCCAAGCCTGACATCAGAGGCTGAAAGAGACTGACTGTCCCAAAGTCACTCAGCCGGCTTTCATGCCTGAGGTGGGACTAGAACTCACAGACTCCTGGTTTCTCGCCTTAACCACTAGACCAAACTGGTTCTCCTGCTATAACATGAATACAGGTGGATATTTTGATGTTTACAGAGAACAGGTAAGCTCATAGGGAAGAATATAATGTCAGATATTTGGGTCCAAGTCTTTTCAGTCTGGAAAAAGAGAGGGGTCAATATGAAACTCTTCAACATGCTTGTAATGTCCCAGCCAACACTTCCCAAACCATCTCGGGGCAACCCAGAATATGTTATGGTAATCTAATGTTTATCAGTTAGATTTTTAATTACTATCATTCCATGGTATAGATATTATTATTGTCTTCAAATACTTCAGTATGTTTCTTAAGTGTTCAGGATAGGATGTGCCCAAACTTCAAAATGTGTAACATTATTTGATCAAGTCAGTATGCATCAAATGGCACTAAGAAGTCTCTGGAGATTGTTTAGCTGCTCTTTCTTCCTCTATTGCTCAGTCCATGTGATCTTGCCAATGACAGATGGCTGCTGGTTGTTTTGAAGTAAATTGTTCTTCCCCCACAGCTCTTTAGCAACAGATGAGAACTTGGAAAATGATGTGATTCCATTTTCATTAGTTTGGCATATGTAGACATTGGGAAGACACATGGCAATTCACGGTAATTAAGGCAGACAGCCTGGCAAGGCTAGAGTTTGCAATGACAAGTTATAAAAATCACTATATACAGTATATACCACTCTGCTACTAATAGTAATAGACTACTTAATTCATATAGGTGGAATCCATAGAATTTGGCAAATGTGAGCAAGTCTTGCCTTTTCTTTTCACAAATAATAATTGCAAAACACTTCACACACTTCAGTAGTAAAGTTTGATTAAATATGATGGTCATTTAACTGTGATAGAAGTGACTTTGAGTACTTAGACTGCAAGAAGAATCAAATGCATCTGTACTGTTTTTATCCTGAAGTGTGTTCTTTATACAATCCAAGGTTATATTTTAACACAGAATTCACAACAAATCTTTTGTTTTGAGATATGCCTTCATTACAAACATCTTTCATTCACACAGTTGCCATGGTTTTGCTTCTCATTCACTTAAATTCCTTGTGTAAGACTTTCAAAACTGTTTGTTCAGTATCAATTTAGCAGAATCACTGTAAGAAGATGAAGAAATAATCTTTTCCTGAATTCATAATGGATAGAGATTCATCAAAATTAGTTTTCCTCTCCAGCAGATTGCACTGATGTACAGGAAAATCTCAAGGCAATTTTGTAGCCTAGAAAAAAAAATATATAATTCTTTGCTCAGCAAGATAGTGCTTGGAGTTTAAATTAAAACTCTATTTTGTTGCAAAATATGGGGACACTTCTGTTATTCTTTTTTTAAAAGTGGACGTGTAATGTGTTGTTCCCTCCCCATTTTATTTATTTTTATTTGTTGCCTTTTACCAGTGATTTTTAATTTTTCCTGTATAAAACTGTCTAGAAAAAAAGTTTTTTTTTCAAGTTACCTAAGATTAATAAATAAATAACTGTTGAAAGATAAACTAAATTTGGGTGCATCCCAAAAATGGAGATGAAATGCAAATAATTTGCTATTTATTTTCATTTAAAATATGCCATTATGTTTTAAAATATCATGTCTTTAACTATAGAAAGAAAAATATTGGTGACAATCATAGTTTAGCCAGTAGTTTTTAAAAAATAGAAAGAAATGTCACCTAGGCTTATGAAAATTTTGCATTCCCTTGAATTCCAACAAACTTAGCGTTAACTCTCACTTTAAAGAAATTTCAATCACCATCATTTCACTTATAATATGCAGACTGTCTGCAGCAATATGTTTTTTAAAAGTAGTGTTTATTCTTTTTCTTGGATTTTAGTAAACTGTGAAAGAGATTCCTAGAACCACACTACTTAAATGAATTGCAGGAATCCTTCTCTGACAATATATGCAAAATTTTATTACAAAACAAAATACTGTTATTATTTATTTAACAAGCATGCCAAGCTGCACTGGCTTCCAGTTGCTTTCCAGGTACAATTCAAGGTGCTACAATTCACCTTTAAAGCCCTACATGGCACAGGGCCAGGTTACTTGTGGGACCACCTCTCCCTGAGGGTATCTGCCTGTCCTACTAGGTTAGATAGGATGGGCATGCTCCAGGTCCCCTCCCTTAAATGTTGTCATCTGATGGGACCTCAGAGGCACACCTTCTCAGTGGCTGCCCCAGCCCTTTGGAACAGCCTCCTACCTGAGATCTGAGGGATCCCCACCCTTTTAGCCTTCTGGAAAGCTGTGAAGACCTGGCTTTTCTCCCAAGCATTGGGCTAGGATGGTGATTCAGCTGTAAGGATTATTGGTCTGGCACCTGGGGGGAAGCGTACATTTGTTTTTAACCATGTTTTTTATGGATTGTTGTGAGCCACCTAGAATCATCATATCAGATAAGCAGCCATATAAGTCCTGCAAATACATAAACAAATAAACAAATAAACAAATAAATGTATTTTAAGAAGTTTTATTCAAGCCAATATTGTTCTTACATGTTTTAAATTCAATGCTATATTTTTCTTACATGGTTTAAATTCAATGCTATATTGCAGTAGCAATGTAGCATTGATAGTCTGGATGTGGGACCACCATTAAACATTGATTTCCTCTGTTCTCACAATTACAGAAATAGCTGTGCTAAATCATTTTTGCTGGTAACCTCTTGGAGATTTAGAGTTCTAAGTATTGACCTGAGAGGTTTCATTTCTTATAAGAGTGGTCTAATTATTATACAGGGAGCAGTCTGATGATGATTTCAAATCTTGAAAACTTGAAGTTTTAAAGTTACAGCTGAAGAATTTGGTGAGAATTTGGTTTCTATCAAGTGAGAACTTCTTTGCTGTCGGTCACTGACTGAGGGTCATTTCCAGTTCATGTTGCTGGAATAAGTGGTTCTTCTCTATTTCTTTTACTCAAGAGAAGTATTTATGTAGGATATTTGTCCCAAACACTTAAAAAGTTTTAAGAACATTTTCTGATGCAGAAATAATTACACTGGGTTGCTGTTTTTTTAATTATTATTGATTTTTAATGTTATGGTTTTTATTAAATGGCCCAAGAACATGAGTTTTCAAACATGGTACGGGTAGTCTGATGGAAATGCCTAGACCTTTCAGAATTTCTTTGAAAGAAAACATGAAGCTGAAGAATGTAAGATTACAGTGCAGACAGCAGGAAATATGTCCTGTTTTATACTGAAAAGCTACATTTTTTCCTACAATTAGCCTAGGCATGAAAGCTAATTATTCTTCTTCATCCAATCCAAATTGTTGGCATGACCAAATATGACAATAAAATATGTACGATGTGCCTGGGCAAGAGGAACATGGAGTGGTATTGGTGCCTTGAGTCCTATGCCCTGAGCCTTAAGGCCAGAGGGTGGGTTTTTTTTTTTTTCTTCCTATCTACCTGGTTGTCTGAGATTGTAACTCTACTGCCCACTTTCTTTTTCACTTCTTGGGGGTGGGGGGAAGAGAGAGAAGAAGAGAAGAAGGAAAGAGAATCATGAAGGTAGGAAGAAAGTGAAATAGGTTTGACGCTGCTGGGTTTTGGATTTGATGCTTCCCACTTCCAGTTCCAAGCTGATAGATTCATGGTGTGCATGTCGGCAAAATACTTTTGCAGGAATGAAGCATTTGGCAATGAAAAGATTCCCTTCCATGTACAAGGACACAACTGCATATTCCTGGTTTTAATATTGTTCATACATTTTGTAAGCAAGGCTGCACTCCCTACAACTGTCCAGAAGAAATAACATGTTACAATGAATTCTTCTGCCTTCTAGAAAAGAGACTTTTTCTTTTCAATGAAAAAAATATTACATTACGTGAAAGGGTTTGGAGAACCAATAAATGGAAGGGATTGGTCAAATGTTGTGTAAATCTGAAAATAATTGTATGATATCTAATATATTATGGTGGTTGTAAAATGTTACCTATGAAATCAGAAAAAGCTGGCAAGTTATTATTACTGAAGCCTAACAGGTATATTGCAACAATTGTGAGACTTAATAGATTGGCAGTTAGATTTTCATATGAACAGAGAAAGCTTTGGTGGGACAGGATATGATAGGACATTTAGATCAGAAAAAAGAGCCAGTTTGGTGCAGTAGTTAAGGTGCTAGCCTAGAAATCAGGAGACTGTGAGGTCTAGGCCTCCTTAGGCATGAAAGCGAGCTGGGTGACTTTGGGCCAGCCACTCTCTCTCAGCCAACCCACCTCAAAGGGTGGTTGTTGTGAGGAAAACAGGACAAGGAAAGGATGTTACGTATGTTCGCTGCCTTGAGTTATACATAAAAAAGGCAGGATAAAAATCTAATAATAATGTTTATACTTACTGAATTCAACGGGCATGACAATTTGCTGGCAAATTGCAAAGGAAAAGCACAACACTTTCAAGGATGAATCAATCAGAGTCAACAAAGGCTGGTGCCAAACATTAGCAAAACAATGGAAGATAGAAGAACTTGATGTGGATTTTGGCACAGAATTTTTAAAATAAAGTGTTTTATTAGAACATAATTAATTACTAAAAGAAGTTGGAAAAGTTAATTTCATATCCTCAGTTTTCTTTTTCATTTCTATATGTACATTTCCATTCTGATCCTATACAAACTTGGCTGGGGAGAACGTCCAATGGAATTTACTTCCAGTTAAGCAGGATTAACACTGAAGTATTAAAAAAATAAATAAAAAGTATTGAAGTATCTCTTGACTTTAGGCTTTCAGATTGCAGGTGGATAAATACTCCATGTTTCCTTTATAGAATAGCAATTATTCCAATAGTTGGTGTTGTTTATTCGTTCAGTCGCTTCCAACTCTTCGTGACTTCATGGACCAGCCCACGCCAGAGCTTCCTGTAAGTTGTCAACACACACAGATCCCCCAGGGATGAATCCATCACTTCTAGAATATCATCCATCCATCTTGCCCTTGGTCGTACCCTCTTCCTTTTGCCCTCCACTCTCCCTAGCATCAGCATCTTCTCCAGCATGTCCTGTCTTCTCGCTATGTGGCCAAAGTATTTCAGTTTGGCCTTTAATATTCCCTTAAGTAAGCAGTCTGGCTTTATTTCCTGGAGGATGGACTGGTTTGATCTTCTTGCAGTCCAAGGCAGTCTCAGAATTTTCCTCCAACACCACGGTTCAAAAGCATCAATCTTCCTTCTGTCAGCCTTCCTTATGGTCCAGCTCTCGCAGCCATATGTTACTAGGGGGAACACCATTGCTTTAACTATGCAGACCTTTGTTGTCAGTGTGATGTCTCTGCTCTTAACTATTTCATTGAGATTTGTCATTGCTCTTCTCCCAAGGATTAAGCGTCTTCTGATTTTCTGACTGCAGTCAGCATCTGCAGTAATCTTTGCACCTAGAAATACAAAGTCTTTCACTGCTTCTACATTTTCTCCCTCTATTTGCCAGTTATCAATCAAGCTGGTTGCCATAATCTTGGCTTTATTCATGTTTAGCTGCAAGCCAGCTTTTGCACTTTCTTCTTTCACCTTCATCATAAGGCTCCTCAGTTCCTCTTCGCTTTTAGCCATCAAAGTGGTATCATCTGCATATCTGAGATTGTTAATGTTTCTTCAAGCAATTTTATCCCAGCCTTGGATTCCTCACGCCCAGCTTGTCGCATGATGTGTTCTGCATACAAGTTGAATAGGTAGGGTGAGAGTATACAGCCCTGCTGTACTCCTTTCCCAATCTTAAACCAGTCCGTTGTTCCGTGGTCTGTTCTTACTGTTGCTACTTGGTCGTTATACAGATTCTTCAGGAGGCAGACAAGATGACTTTGTATTCCCATGCCACCAAGAACTTGCCACAATTTGTTATGGTCCACAGAGTCAAAGGCTTTAGAATAGTCAATCAAACAGAAATAGAAGTTTTTCTGAAACTCCCTGGCTTTTTCCATTATCCAACGGATATTGGCAATTTGGTCCCTAGTTCCTCTGCCTTTTCTAAACCCGTCTTGTACATCTGGCAGTTCTCACTCCATGAATTGCTGAAGTCTACCTTGCAGGATCTTGAGTATTACCTTACTGGTATGTGAGATGAGTGCCACTGTTCGATAGTTGGAACATTCTTTAGTGTTTCCCTTTTTTGGTATGGGGATATAAGTTGATTTTTCCAATCTGATGGCCGTTCTTGTGTTTTCCAAATTTGCTGGCATGTAGCATGCATTACCTTGACAGCATCATCTTGCAAGATTTTGAACAGTTCAGCTGGGATGCCGTCGTCTCCTGCTACCTTGTTATTAGCAATGCTTCTTAAGGCCCATTCAATGTCATTCTTCAGGATGTCTGGCTCTAGCTCACTGACCACACTGTCAGAGCTATCCCCGATATTGTTATCCTTCCTATACAGGTCTTCTGTATATTCTTGCCACCTCTTCTTGATCTCTTCTTCTTCTGTTAGGTCCTTGCCATCTTTGTTTTTGATCATACCCATTTTTGCCTGGAATTTACCTCCAATGTTTCTAATTTTCTGAAAGAGGTCTCTTGCCCTTCCTATTCTATTGTCTTCTTCCACTTCCGTACATTGCTTGTTTAAAAATAATTCCTTATCTCTTCGGGCTAACCTCTGGAATTTTGCATTTAGTTGGGCATATCTCCCCCTATCACTGTTGCCTTTTGCTTTCCTTCTTTCTTGGGCTACTTCTAGTGTCTCAGCAGACAGCCATTTTGCCTTCTTGGTTTTCTCTTTCTTTGGGATGTATTTTGTTGCTGCCTCCTGAACAATGTTGCGGACTTCTGTCCAGAGTTCTTCCAGGACCCTATCTACTAAGTCCAGTCCCTTAAATCTATTCTTCACCTCCACTGCATATTCCTTAGGGATATTAGTGAGCTCATATCTAGCTGGTCTGTGGGTCTTCCCTAATCTCTTTAGTCTGATCCTAAATTGTGCAAGAAGACGTTTGTGATCTGAACTACAGTCAGCTCCAGGTCTTGTTTTTACCAACTGTACAGATGTCCGCCACCTTTGGCTGCAAAGATGTAGTCAATCTGATTTCGGTGTTGTCCATCTGGTGAAGTCCATATATAAAGCCATCTCTTAGGTTGTTGGAAGAGAGTGTTTGTTATGCAGAGTGAGTTGTCTTGGCAAAATTCTATCAGCCTATGCCCTGCTTCATTTTGTTCTCCCAGGCCATGCTTACCTGTAATTCCATGTGTCATTTGACTGCCCACCTTAGCATTCCAGTCTCCTGTGATGAAAATAACGTCTCTTTTAGGAGTATTGTCCAGTAGGTGCTGCAGATCCTCATAGAACTGCTCTACTTCAGCTTCTTCAGCATCAGTGGTTGGGGCATATATTCGGATCACTGTGATGTTAGATGGCTTGCCCTGAATTCGAATTGAGATCATTCTATCGTTTTTTGGATTGTATCCAAGCACTGCTTTAGCCACTTGACTATTAATTATGAAGGCTACTCCATTTCTTCTGTGGTCCTCTTGTCCACAGTAGTAGATCTGGTGGTCATTTGATGTGAAGTGGCCCGTTCCAGTCCATTTCAGTTCACTGACGCCCAAAATCTTGACATCTCACCAATAACCACATCCAATTTGCCCTGGCTCTTAGATCTTACATTCCAGGTTCCAATGGTGTGTTGATCCTTAGAACATCGGATTCGCCATTCACCAACAGCACCGTCGGCCGCTAGCCGTCCTTTCGGCTTTGAGCTAGCTGCGTCATCACGTCTGGGGCTAGTTGAACTCATCCTCTGTTCCTCCCCAGTAGCATTTTGATGATCTTCCGACCCGGGGGGGTCTCATCTTCCGATGGTATACCGACATGTCTCTGGTTGTACTGATCCATTTAGTTTTCACGGCAAGAATAGTGGGGTGGGTTGCCATTACCTTCCCCAGGGATCGCATTTAGTCTGACCTCTCTGTCATGACCTTCCCGTCTTGGGTGGCCCTTCATGGTTTATCTCATGGCATCATTGAGGTGCTCAAGCTCCAGCACCACGACAAGGTAACGATCCTTCGCTGAAGATTCCAATAGTACATATCTGTATTTTCCTTTTAAAAACCGATGACTTTTTCTGGTTAATATATCATGTTAGTGAGAAAGTTTGGACAGGATTTTTAGTAAGTTTCTATACACCACAAATTACTACTTTTTTATTGCTAATATTTATTTAAAAACTAACATCCCATTTTATCATACTTAATTCAAAATAATTGGGATCCTTCCTAAAACACTTTATGACCAACGTTAGTCAAAAGTGAAAGTTACTCCTTGTATTTAACAGTGAAAGTGATAACAGGATGCATAGAAATGAAAGATTCCAAAACTGGTAGGGAAATTTATGCCATTATCACCCAGATTATACAGGGGGGTGCCTTTAAAACTATTCAGAACCTGCAGTATATAGATATAGATAGATGATATAGAGAGATAGAGAGATAGAGATAGAGATAGAGGTAGAGGTAGAATGTCTTTTGATTATTAGAAGATTAAAGCTGCTATAACTATGAGATATTTTGGGGTGTTGTGATAATCACCAATATATTTCTGGGTACAATTCACAAGTGTTGATTTTGACCTATTGTATAAAGCCCAACATTGCTTGGCTTCCAGATAACCCTAGGACCATCTCCCACATGCTGAATCTGCATGCCTCTTTGCTCAATGTAGGAGGGGGTACTTCACATCTATGGAAAATGGCAGGGGGTCCTGGAATAAACAGACAAACAAACAGATTTTCTGAGTTCCAGGCTTTAGAAAAACTGCCTAATATCTGAGTAAATATATTTTTTCTGCATGGAGAAAGTGAACCTAACAAAGTATTCCCTAGATAATTTATCCACAGACCCATTGCATTTGTCAGGACCAAGCTTGCCTCTGACTTGGAAAGTGAAACTATTTCTGTGTCAGAGGAGGAATTGGAAACTTGCCGGGCTGGAATCAGAGAAACGAAACTCCAGCATGACTCAGCAGAGCGGGAAGAACTTATAACACTGATTGGGCAAGATCCAGAAGAGGATTTGAATACACCAATCAGCGCTCACCAGAGACAGGCTGAAAAGTGTGTGAAGCAGAAGGCAGCTCGATTGGCTGCAGGAGACTCCAAGTGCGCCCAAAATCAGGATAAAAGGCAGCCGCACAGACAGCGAGTTGCAAGAGACAACTGATCCTCTAACTCTACAGCTTCAGGAGAAGAATCCTTACCGGTATCAGAGTCAGCGTCTGTGGTTGAAGAGGAACCAGCGCTCGAGCTCCACTCTGAAGACCAACTGAATCCTGCTTCTCCTTTCAACAAGGAAACTGAGTCAGCCATGCCCAGAAGCCTTCACCTTGCTTCTAGCCATGAATCTCCGCAATACCCTCAGCAGCATGAGTTGGCTTCAGTTTTCCAGTGCCACCTCTTGTCCACAGTTCTACATGACCGCACTTTGCAGACTCCAGCATGTTCAGAAGTTTCACACCTATCCTGTTCGGGATCTGGATTTGTGGACCACAAGGTCCTTCCAGCTGAGTCCAGCCTAATTCCAAGTTCCAAGTCTTGCTCCAAGTTTCCAGTCCAGAGATTCTAGTCCAGTCCAGGGCTTCCAGCTGAGCCCAGCCCTGTTCTGGTTTCAAGCCTTGTCTTCAAGTCTTCAGTTGAGAGTAACCAGCCTAGTCCAGAACCCCCAGAAGAGTCTAACCTTGCTCTGAGTTCAAGTCCTGCTCCAAGCCTCCAGCTCATCCCTGTGTGCTGTTTGTAGTCCTGTTCCAGGTCCAGTGAGTCAGAGATTCAGCATCAGCATTGTTCCAGTTCTGTTCCAGTTCGAAAACTGTTGCCTCCAGCCTTTGTGTTCCAGCTAAACCCAGTCAGCCCAGTTGGGCTTGTTTAATCCAGTCTCGCATATCAAGTACTTACTCATTGTAAATAGTTATTAATAAAGAATATTCTTTGAGAACCTGTCTGGTGCTTAGTCTGAACAGGACAACATTCGTAAGAACATTGTAAATGTTAATTTAATATCTTCCAGAGGCTGAAAATGGAAAAAAATTAGCAAATATACTATTACAGTAAATGCTTAAAAAAAGAACTAAAATAATGTTGATGGTTTCTTGATGAAAGCAGAATGCTTTCCAGTTCATCCACCCACAAAATCTTGTGGGTGAAAACTGTTAAAGGGCCTTATTTTTTTCTGTCTTTTAAGCAAAATACATCACTCCAGCAGCCACTTGATGAGAATTTTTTTGAACATTACTGGAACAACAAAGATCTGAATTCAAAGATTAACTTCTTTACATTAACTTTCAAAGAAGTACATCCAAAGTTGCTAAGTATGGAACAGGAAACAGCAAACTTTTCAAATAAGGAGCACCACACACAATTTTGAGCATCAAAACAAAACAAAAAAAGAAAAAGAAAAACCATTAAGAGGTTTTGCAAAATAGTCGAAATCTTACAAAAATTCATTTGAGACTAAAGAAACTTCATATAATTTGTCTATGACACAATAATTACACACACACACACACACTCAAATGGACACATACCCTCACAGTTGGGAATTAGTAGATGCTGTCTAAAAATACAGTGGGGACAATCATATCAGTGTTCTGGTCAAGTAAAAAGGAAGTGAATCTTGGAGAAAGTATGGAGCAGCACAGAGCCAGTGTTCAAACAAAAGGACAGTAGTTCTGAAGTAGAGAAGCAAATAATTTTACAACCCAACCTAAACCAAAAACCCTGAATGGTGTACAACAAGGATATCTTAGGTTGTTTTATCTTTATCCTTGTCATACGCAATTCAGAGTTTTTGGTTTCGGTTGGGTTATAAAATTGTAAGTTTATGAATTAATTAGAAGAGAATTTGTTTTGTTATGAAAATAATATCCAATATTTTTGTTTTGAAATAATCTAAAGTCTACATCTGATCCATGTAAAATCTAAATAGAAAGTTGTTTTATATAAGTTTTCAATATGTGATTATATCTATTTCATGGCAAGCATTTTTTAAAAGTTAAAATGGCATGGTTGGAAAACTGATTTTCATTCAAAACTTAATGTACTGAAGATCTCCTTAGGAGAAAATGGCAATACATATTTAATGGGAAGCTAAATTCATTATTTGAATTAACTCTA
The DNA here is from genome assembly GCF_035149785.1 of Candoia aspera. NCBI lineage: Eukaryota > Metazoa > Chordata > Lepidosauria > Squamata > Candoiidae > Candoia > Candoia aspera. The sequence goes on along the minus strand of NC_086157.1, from coordinate 82,960,353 downwards.
TAGCAGAAATTAAAAGAATTAACTAGAAAAGCAGGAACATTTTGGGAGGGGGGATATTTTAAAAACAAATATGTTTATTTTTTCATAAAAGCTTATAGTACATAAATTTGTTCATTCTGATGTGTTACAAGAATCTTTATTTTTTTCTTTCTTATATCAAAGATGGCCCTGTTAGTCAATTTAAAAGAAAAAGTAACCTAGAGAAGTCATGCTATTCTTTATTTTGCCACATAATTGAATATGAAGCTGGTTAATTATCCAATAAATTTAATCTATACTTTAACTATAGATAAGGTATTTCTTGGTTCAAATACAGTTTTGAATCAAATTCACTAATAACTTTATCGAAGTGTATATTTTAATCTATTATTCTGTCTTTGGGGACAGAAGGAGAAAGATATGCAAATCACTATGGCTTCCAATTTATTTTAAACCCAATTTATTTTTAAACCTAAGTATGATTTTTATATTACGATGCACAAGAGGACATGAGCCAACACCAATAAACTGCTGTTCCTGCAACTCATTTGAAAGCGACCTCTATGCTTATCTAGTAATGTGGTTTGTTTCTTTGTTTTAAATGGCTTTTTACTTTTCACACTTTCACTTTGTGGCATCTTCTCAAATAAACCAATCAATGAACCATGACCATCTGGTCAGCTAACCCAATGTTTCTCATCCTGGACAACTTTAAGATGTGTGGCTGAGCAACTTTAAGCATGCTGGTTGGGAAATTCTGGGAGTTGAAGTCCCAGTTGAGAAACACCAAGGTTTGTTTGTTTAACAAATTTATATAGCCACCAAAATGTTAACCAAATGATTTGTTTTATAAGGGGAAATTCCTGCTTTGCAAAATCAAACTACATGGAAGCAATACCCATACAAAAAGGATGATATAATATGAAACCAAGCCTTATTAAAGTTCACAGAGCACTGAGCATAACTATCTCAGGGATATAATATAAAAAGAGCTATGAAAACCATTCTGGTGCTGTATTCTGCTCCCACAATGTTGCTCAAATACCTAGAGATGTGTGCTGTTTAAAATGGATCTTATTAACAAAAGACCCTAGGTGGGTGTTTGGCATAGAAAACAACCAGAAGTGGTAGCTTGTGTGCCCATTCAAGATGGAGATTAAATCTCAAAGAAAAGCTAACTTTGAAGGATTAGGGTTAAGTTTTAAGTGTATCCAAAACAAAATAAATCATAAAATGTTGTATCTGATTGTGCATTGTATGTACAAGTCTGGATGGGTTAAGGGACTCTAGATTCCTTTTCTTTCCTTCTTCTCAGAAAAAAATAAAAAGAATGAAAGCCTCCAGCAAATCCCTCTATCACTATTTAATCTCAAGTTGTGTGGCTACAAGTTGTATACTAATTAGCCCTCACTGGTTTACTTTACTAGAACTAGACGTAATTAGTCTGCTGGTCAGTTGTGAAGGTATTCTGATCTAACAGGATCTAACAGGATCTTTAGAAGTTTTCATTGTTCCAGGTGCCTCTTACAGAGATTAGAGAGAATATAACCAGATTTTGAGACTTGGCTTAATTTTAGTCATTGCTTGTTCCCAGGAGAGAAGAAAATTTGTGGGAACTGCCCCAAGTCTTAAAAGACCTATGTTTGCTAAAAAATAATCTTTAGTCAAATTATGATCTCCCACCTAAATAGAAAACACATAGAAAGTAAACATTCCAATAGCTATGAAAGCATTCCAAAGTAATAATTTCTGTCTTTTTAAAAGCAACAGACTTGACAAGTTCCTGACCTAACCATTGCCCTCCCCTAATTAAAGGAAAGCTGACTCTTAGCATTTCCAGTTAATGGCCATTCACACCTTGGCCCCCTTCCTGCTTAATTAACAGCAGTGATGTGCAAAACATTAATCATTCCATGTTCAGAGCAGCAAATTTCAGGTAGACCACATTCACACCAACACACAAATATGCTTGGCAGAACCATTTTGGGGAAGCAGGAAAAAGTCAAGGATATATTCAGGGGCATTTGTGGTAGCAGATTTGGGGAGGCAGGGAAAGGAAAGCACTGGAAAGTTAGAGAGCACTTAATGTGGAGGAGGAGGAGGAGGAGGAGGAAAGGTAAGGTGATGACTGAGTAGAGAAATGAAAATGCTGGGAAGATTGAGGAACATGCCAGTGCATAGGTCATGGGGAAAGGATTAATGTAATGCCTACTAAACCTCTGGGAAAAATCTTGACCATCCATAGCCAAATCTTGCTCCACTACCAGAAACAAAAGACTGCCTAGATAAGGGTTCCCCAAAGTGGTCAATATTGACCCCCAAAGGGTTGATGGCACTATCCAAGGTTGTTGTTGCTGTTATCTATAGTACTATCAGTTAAAGTAGTATGGGGGTCAAGGAACAATCTGAAACTTCATGAAGTGGTTGATGAACTAAAGAGTTTGGGTACCCCTGGCCTAGATGGAGCAGATTGGCCAGAACATGAACCAGCTAGCTCAGCAGACATGAAAGAATCAACCTTCACCACCATAGGCTGGGTTTCTTCAAGATAGGCCAGGTGACTTAACAGCTGCAGTTGCCATCTCTACAGCCAACTGATGCATATTGGCCTCTTCTTTGCTATATAAATATGATGAGAATCCAAGCAAATTAATTACCTTTCTTGCTCAGTGTAAATTGGTTATCCAACTAAAGCCCAAATAATTCTTCAGCCAAGCTTGTAAAGTATTTATGCAAGCCCTTATTTGGACACCTATGCTCATTTCAGGGCATGTATGAAAACTAATTTTCAAGGATCTTGTCAAACAGGTGATAGGCAGCCATGAAAGTCAGGACTTTCATGGCTGGCCCCGTTAAAGGGCCTGGATGATTAAAAAAAAATGACTGAAGCCAAAAGCAGTGTCATGCTTACCACCTCAAAGTATAGTCAAAGAATCTAATGAAATGATAAACCTCATTACTCATCTCCTTGTTGTAGAGTCCGTCTCAAGTCAGTGAACCCATCATAGCACTTAACACTCTTGCCAATGTTTTTCATATTTGGAACTGTACTTGAAACATTGGTTGTTGTCTATGACAAAATTCCAGAAGCAGCAGAAAAGCTATCAGGTGTCCAAAGTGCTTCAAAGGTCCTTCAAAGGTTCCCATTTTGATTTGTTAATCTGCTTCCAAAGGATAATTTAAGTTCACTGAATCACTCACTCATTTGAAGCTTCCTGAGTAGCCTTTCAAATTAGCATCTCAACAGAAGGAATTCCAAAGCATTTACCTACCAGTCCATATACTGTATAGAAAACACTAATTTAAACTGAGAATATTTCTACACTACACTTTTTGGCAGCTGATACTTATGTTGCAGTTTCTCAAATAACAACTATCCCTACCATAAATCAACTAGTCCTATAAATTGATCTAAAGAATCTATTCCACAATTTGCACATAAAGTACATTTAGCTTGATCATAAGAATCAAAGTGGAGTTGACATGCTATTATCTTTCCCCAAAATCATACTCTAACCCCTCCAATTAGTTGTTATGTTTGTTATGTGTTTCTGTGAGGGTCGTGGGTGTGAGATATCTCAATAGCAAGAAACCTCACTGCAAGCCATTCAGGTCTCAGGAAAGAATTTCTTTATTAAGATCTAGTCCCTGTCCATTCAAAGACTCAAGAAATTCAAATTCCCTGGATCCCTCCCCTTTAGCTTCTCCCCATTCCCGCCTTGTGTTTGAAATTGGAGCTGGATAACTGCTTCATTTACAACCTCATTCCCAGCTGCATTCCTCAAGTTTCAGTTACAGCGATAGCCACAGCAATTGAGTCCCATTCCAGCAGTGTCGGTTGGTGCGGTCTCTGCTTCCAGCATCAATCCATCAATCCCCCACCTTCCTGTACAATTCATGGCAGAGAAGAAGAACCAGAAACATTTACAGACTCTGGGACAAGCCTCTGACAGTTTCGTATATTCTTATTTCAAGATAGCCCATGAAGATAAATTTCTGTTTAGCAAAATCTAAGAAGATATACCTTAGTATGCATTTAAATTTACTAGGAAATTAAAACTTCCTCCTCTAATTTGTCATAACTTCTGCAAGGAAAAAAGAAAGAAAGGAAAGAAAAAAAAGGAAAATAAAAATACTTCTGGGGGAAAAAAAAACCCTTGCATTTCAAAGTATGTATTTTAGAATGCCCTATGTGACATAGATCAATATGACAAACCACATATTTCTAAATATTAATTTCCCCAAATAATTAAAGTTAATTTCAGTGAGATGTGTATATCTAAATAATTTGTACTTATAAGTTTTGCAAAAGTGCAGATCTTTGGCTAATAATTTACAGAATCTACAGGTCTGTTATTTCAGACTCGACAGTATTAGGGTTTTCATGGATAACAATTTCACAAGTGTAAGAATATCATCTTCTTTACAGTTAATTTTTTTTTAATCCTGATAATTCACTTTCCTCTTGCATGGTTCTGTCTGAGTACTTGATGATATTCTTCTCATTCATGGGGTACTTTCTATAATGTCTAAGCATTATTTCCTAATTTGTGAAATGCTTAACAAAAAAAGCACAACACAGGAAGCTAGTTTCATAATAATCTTATCAACCTCATGAGGCTAAGGTCGTTAATATCTGCACTGCTTTGATGGAACATTTAAGGAGTCTGTTAAAACATTTGCCATTAAAATGACATGGTTATAACAATTGTTTTCAGCCAAAATAGAACATTCATAGAAAGTAAATATTTTAGTAACTATGAAAGCATAAATAAGCCCCCATGCAGATGTTTCAAGCTATAATTCACTGAGTTCCCTAACAGTTCATTCACTGCTTCAAGAAAGTTTAGGTTTGGGAATATGATGGAAATGATGTTTCATGTCTTGATCATTTTGGGGAATTCGGTTATATTTTATTAGATCATTCAGATTGACTATGTGGAAATGATTAAAGATATTGCATGTTAGAGTCACTGTAGTGCTTCTGCATTCTTCTATTAGGAAATAGTAAATAATAAGATTTTTATTTATTTTTTCCTGAAAATACATCTCACACTATATGACAACGCATTTTCTGGAGTAAAATCTGAATAATTAGCAAGCATCTTCCTTGCAAGTCAATCTGTTTAACTTCACTCACACACTGTTTTCTCATCTCCTCCTGGGGGGAAGAGGGAGGCAAAACAGAGATACATCAAAATTGTAAGTTTTCATTAAAAGGGTATTTTACATCTTAAGGGAGGCCTCTACTATTATTTATTCATATTCTTTGGTGTGAAATAGATTTTATTCATTTTTCCATTTGGACACATATTTTTAGTTATTTCTTTACAAACAAATATAGGAATATTAGAAACTTTATAGCTTTAAAGAACTCTAGTAGCTTGCTGTTGGAAATGGCTTAATGTAGGTCCTTGGTGTTGTTATCAGTGTGATGTCTCTACTCTTAACTATTTTATCGAGATTTGTCATTGCTCTTCTTCCAAGGATTAAACGTCTTCTGATTTCCTGACTGCAGTCAGCATCTGCAGTAATCTTCACACCTAGAAATACAAAGCCTTTCACTACTTCTACATTTTCTCCCTCTATTTGCCAGTTATCAATCAAGCTGGTTTCCATAATCTTGGTTTTTTTTAAGTTTAGATGCAGGCCAGCTTTTGCACTTTCTTCTTTCGCCTTCATCATAAGGCTCCTCAGTTCCTCTTTGCTTTCAGCCATCAAAGTGGTATCATCTGCATATCTGAGATTGTTAATGTTTCTTCCAGTGATTTTAACCCCAGCCTTGGATTCCTCAAGCCCAGCATGTCACATGATGTGTTCTACATACAAGTTGAATAGGTATGGTGAGAGTATACAGCCCTGCCGTACTCCTTTCCCAATCTTAAACCAGTCTGTTGTTCCGTGGTCTGTTCTTACTGTTGCTACTTGGTCGTTATACAGATTCTTCAGGAGGCATACAAGATGACTTGGTATCCCCATACCACTAAGAACTTGCCACAATTTGTTATCGTCCACACAGTCAAAGGCTTTAGAATAGTCAATAAAAAAGAAATAGATGTTTTTCTGAAACTCCCTGGCTTTTTCCATTATCCAGAGGATATTGGCAATTTGGTCCCTAGTTCCTCTGCCTTTTCTAAACACAGTTTGTACATCTGGCAGTTCTCGCTCCATGAATTGCTGAAGTCTACTTTGCAGGATCTTGAGCATTACCTTACTGGCATGTGATATGAATGCCACTGTTCGATAGTTGGAACATTCTTTAGTGTTTCCCTTTTTTGGTATGGGGATATAAGTTGATTTTTTCCAATCTGATGGCCGTTCTTGTGTTTTCCAAATTTGCTGGCATATAGCATGCATTACCTTGACAGCATCATCTTGCAAGATTTTGAACAGTTCAGCTGGGATGCCGTCATCTCCTGCTGCCTTGTTATTAGCAATGCTTCTTAAGGCCCATTCAACCTCACTCTTCAGGATGTCTGGCTGTAGCTCACTGACCACACCATCAAAGCTATCCCCAATATTGTTATCCTTCCTATACAGGTCTTCTGTATATTCTTGCCCCCTCTTCTTGATCTCTTCTTCTTCTGTTAGGTCCTTGCCATCTTTATTTTTGATCATACACATTTTGGCCTGGAATTTACCTCCAATGTTTCTAATTTTCTGGAAGAGGTCTCTTGTCCTTCCTATTCTATTGTCTTCTTCCACTTCCATGCATTGCTGGTTTAAAAATAATTCCTTATCTCTTCTGGCTAGCCTCTGGAATTTTGCATTTAATTGGGCATATCTCCCCCTATCACTGTTGCCCATTGCTTTCCTTCTTTCTTGGGCTACTTCTAGTGTCTCAGCAGACAGCCATTTTGCCTTCTTGGTTTTCTCTTTCTTTGGGATGTATTTTGTTGCCGCCTCCTCAACAATGTTGCGGACTTCTGTCGATAGTTCTTCCGGGACCCTATCTACTATGTCCAGTCCCTTAAATCTATTCTTCACTTCCACTGCATATTCCTTAGGATATTAGTGAGCTCATATCTAGCTGATCTGTGGGTCTTCCCTAATCTCTTTAGTCTGATCCTAAATTGTGCAATAAGAAGTTCGTGATCTGAACTACAGTCAGCTCCGGGTCTTGTTTTTACTGACTGTACAGATGTCCGCCACCTTTGGCTGCAAAGGATGTAGTCAATCTGATTTTGGTGTTGTCCATCTGGTGAAGTCCATGTATAAAGCTGTCTCTTAGGTTGTTGGAAGAGAGTGTTTGTTATGCAGAGTGAGGTGTCTTGGCAAAATTCTATCAGCCTATGTCCTGCTTCGTTTTGTTCTCCCAGGCCATGCTTACCTGTAATTCCAGGTGTCATTTGACTGCCCACCTTAGCATTCCAGTCTCCCGTGATGAAAATAACGTCTCTTTTAGGCGTGTTGTCCAGTAGGTGTTGCAGATCCTCATAGAACTGCTCTACTTCAGCTTCTTCAGCATCTGTGGTTGGGGCGTATATTTGGATCACTGTGATGGTAGATGGCTTGCCCTGAATTCGAATTGAGATCATTCTATCATTTTTTGGATTGTATCCAAGCACTGCTTTAGCCACTTTACTATTAATTATGAAGGCTACTCCATTTCTTCTGTGGTCCTCTTTTCCACAGTAGTAGATCTGGTGGTCATTTGATGTGAAGTGGCCCATTCCAGTCCATTTCAGTTCACTGACGCCCAAAATGTCTATCTTTAATCTTGACATCTCACCATAACCATATCCAGTTTGCCCTGGCTCATAGATCTTACATTCCAGGTTCCAATGGTGTGTTGATCCTTAGAACATCAGATTCATCGTTCACCACCAGCACCGTCGGCCGCTAGCCATCCTTTCGGCTTTGAGCTAGCTGCATCATCACGTCTGGGGCTAGATGAACTCGTCTGTTCCTCCCCAGTAGCATTTTGACCATCTTCCGACCTGGGGATCTCATCTTCCGATGGTATACCGACATATCTCTGGTTGTACTGATCCATTTAGTTTTCACGGCAAGAATAGTGGGGTGGGTTGCCATTACCTTCCCCAGGGATCGCATTTAGTCTGACCTCTCTGCCATGACCTTCCCGTCTTGGGTGGCCCTTCACGGTTTAGCTCATGGCATCATTGAGGTGCTCAAGCTCCAGCACCACTGCAAGGTAACGATCCTTTGCTGAAGGCCAAAAATTGTATGTAAAAGAAATTCAGAGGCAAACTTTCCCAGTTTGTCTTTGTCTTTAGCATAGGAAAACATTTAACTGAGAAGCACTTCACTCTTTCTCTGCCCACAGTATTCCCTTCTCATTGGCTATTTCTTCTCCCAGACTTGGCTTGAAGAAGAGGACAAAGACAATGACTCGGGAAAGGATATGCAGAATGATACTGATTGTCATGATCATGATAAAAATCCATTCTTACCCAATTACATCTATGAATTTTCTTTCTCCCAAAATATGGGAACCTATATTTTTCCCCAGATACCTAATTCAAATAGAATTGCCATTTTACTTATTTGTGTTTATATCTTTCAGTCAATCATTACATGTAATAATGCTTGCTTGGAATGCACATTTCAAGAGGCAGAGCAGACAAACAATATTAGACAGATAAATAGTTTTATTGGTATGAGGCAGGTTTCTGTTCTAATTATTGCCAGATCTTGACTGTAGATATTAAGGTAGAATAATATTCAGTACAAGGAACAAATATAACCTTTCTGGTAAAGGTTAATAAGATAATTATTATTTGGACATGTCTTTTAGAGGGGACACTTATTTTTATGGTTTTCAGACTTCAAGCTTAGCTATCAGGAGTATCTAGATTCTGCTTATGTCCAGGGAAGCCATAAGTACAGGCATAAAACATATATTTGAAAAGTGTGATTTTAATGTGTTGGGTTGGAACCAGAGTTAGTCAGGCTTGGAGTCAATGTATTAACTAAGTTAAGTTTTAATTGATTTCAGTGGATCTCCTTTAAGTTGGTGCTTAAACCTTTGCCTTTTTAAAAATTGAATCTTGAATTTATACAGAAGCATTTCTATGAACATCAATACATTCAACCCATCACAAATATATATATACATGGACATCTGATATTTCCTCTCCCTGGACTTGGAATTTAATCTGTTTTAATAATCCATCAATTTGAAGGGCAGAATGAGTGCAGATTAATTTTGGTGTATATCTGGACTCAGTTTTGCACTTGGTGGTTCTATCTATCCCTGTCCCTATCATTTTACAAATAGCTCTTTATATATCACAGAAACAAACAAAGGTTCTATTATAAAGACAAGTTAAATAAAGCTCTCTGTACTTAAACTATGGAATTGTTTTCCATATTTTATTTTTTTTTGGTCTATTCTCATATTCCAAAAGCTTTTCTCCTTGTTTGGAAGGAACTTAGTTTTCTTGATTTAAAAGAAATCTACTGCTCCTATCTCTTATATCACATACTCTACTTAATCTATTCGATTAGATTAGATTAGATTAGATTAGATTAGATTAGATTAGATTAGATTAGATTAGATTAGATTATGGTATCAGTTAACATAGAATTAATTGGCATGTTATAAATTATTTGAACCTTTTAATGTTTTATGGTTATTTAATTATTGTTAGCAGACTGATGATGTGCAGAAATGAACTTCTGTGTAAATAAATATGATTGCGTAATAAATATTTCCCTAGTCTAATTTGGAATTTTAACCAAAGTCCTGTTGATATATACTGTATCATCTATGCTTATGTGGTTAGTGTATTTATCTAGATTTGATTCATGTGATTGTCTTAGTTATAAGAATTCTTCTCTCACTGGTAGCAGGAGAAATAAGTTTTACAATAATTTAATTTTAAAATCTCCTTGATTTATTACAAGCATATTTAGCTTTTCCATATTGCCTTGGCCAAACCCTTCCCTCCTGTCTGGTGCTTGTCACTTCTTGTATGACAGGCTGACTGCATGGTAACATTATTCTAATTGACTCCATTGGATGGCTGCATTATAAAGCTTCACACCATGTTTTTTGATACCTGTGGTTTGCAAAAACTGAGTCTGCCATAAATCATATGCTGTTTAAAACTTAAAGGCTAATCATGGTCACTGCAGCATCATTTCAACTTAATTATGTTGTTATTTTAGGCTTGCCATACCCAACCTCCTTCTGGCTCATCCAAGAATGTTACGATAAGCAAATCATCTCCTATAAACACCAAATATTTCTACAGAGAATGGATTGGAAACAGGTTCAATATTTATACCCTAGAAGACCAGCCAGAGTGATTTTAAAAGAAAGAAAGGAAAATCTGTGTTTCTTATTATTTTTACCTTTTTATAATTCATATAATACTTTGCATGTTTACTGCAGTTTTTGACCACAGTATATATTCATGTACTGATCGTAGCCCATCAATCGTCATGCAATTTCCTTCCCTTTCTATTATGCAAAATAAAATCATAAATACACTTGAACTCAGAGATCATGCAAAAAGATTTTTTCATGCCCTTCCTTCTCCCCCCATCGCCCAACATTCCAATAGCTGAATCGGAATAAGCCCTCTTTAGGAGCAGCAAAGTTTAACTTCAAAATATAGAGTTAAGTAACTGATATGATAGATTGTGCTAAAGTCTGTTTGTATTGTGTTGTTGCTAATACTATTACCAAGAAAGTAGATGGGCCAAGTTATTCCTACCTCAGCCCTCTCTACTTTTTTAAAAAACTGTATTGCTAGCATTTGCAGTCTTTCAGCCTCCCTTAGTATTCAGCTTTTCTCTGTTCCAATGTGGCTGCTTAATTTTATAGGATCAATGCCCCATCCATCTATAAAAGGCTTTGTTCCTCCTAAATATGCTCTCTGACACATCTTAATTTTTCATTTCAGTGACATATACTATTTATAGTCACTGGATGCACACAAAGAGGTTCTCACTCATCTTCTTCAGCTCACTCATGGTGACTCATTGAAAATTGCACCACTCTGATTTAGTATAGGATAAAACATTAATATTCTTTGTCACTATTAATCTATCCTATTGGCATTTTTATATATTAACTAATATTACATTATCTGAAATCTTAATACTAATATCATGTATACACTACTTTGTAGTTTTTTTTTTTCATAGATGTTTGTGTTAATGATGTCTAACTTATAGAAGTACATTATTTTATGCTAGTCAATGACATTAGTGCAGATTTTGTTTTTTGTTTTTTTTAATGTTAATAAAAAGGAATTCTGGTTAAATCTGGGAGGGGTAGTAAAATAATTGAAAGTGTACTGCAGACTGGTATCAATATTTGGACAGCTATGTGTACACAATCGCAAGACTTCATTAAGGAGAAAACTGCATCTGAACACCCTATCAGGGTAACTATTCAATCATGTGAGGGCTTCCAAACAGATGCATCTTCCTTTGATAGGGATGTTTTGCTGACACAGCTTCAGGTTAGGTTCTTTATATTTGCATTCACAGTCACATTTTCTAGGGTTACCATATTTTGTCTATACAAATGAGGACAGTGCTAGATGGTGGCAAAGAATGAGGATTCTTCATATCTCTGCTGTTAATTTCTGGTCATATGGTAGCACTAATATTTCCTGTTAAATAGTCAATTTATTTATAGATAGGAATGTACTTCCTATTTATGTTCTTCTCAGTGTTGATATTTGCATAAACTTCCACCATCACTGTAATTTACAGAAATTTGTCCAAGTGGATATAGATTTTTCAATGGGACAGCATCCTATGCTGTCATACAATAGTCCATTTCCAGCTTTTACAGTGTCACATTACCACTGGAAAGAGCATTGACTTAACTATTTTGTCTTGGTTGCTTTAACTGTTTTGTTCTTTGTTGTCAAAATATTGTTATCCTTTATGATCTTATCTAAGGTTCTCACTGCCTTACTCCCTATAATCTTCTCTTTACTTCTTCAACATACACTCTTTCTTTATCTATTCTTGAGTTCAAGAAACTATCTTAAACTCTGCTATCTTCACTCAGCTATAGGTTCACTAAGCATGTTGGTTGATAACACCATTGTCTTCTTAATATATATTAATCCATATTTTCCACTTTCCACTTTTACTTTCATAATGAACTCTTTTTTGCCTTCTTTTGACTAACAAAGTGTTGTTGGTCTTAAATTGTTAGTATATTTTCATTTTAGCTGTTATTTCTACTCATCATCTCCTCATTTGGTTATTATTATTACTATTATTATTTTACATTCATATATATATACACATATACATACACACATACACATACACAGAGAACAAACTAAGAGACACACAGACACTTCTCAAGTGAACTCCAGTGTCTGTAGGAAGAAATACTATGGCTTTGGGAGGAGATACAACAGTTGTAACCTGTTAATATGTTTTCTTTAGAATCCCTATATTGCTCTTAAAAACAGAACAAAACTTGAATGGAGGCGATTTCTTTGTAAATTAGTGCCAGGTAGAAAAGTTGAGAATTATCCTCTACAATTCCCATTCAATTTATGGGAAGAGAGTTTATTTTCAAAATTCTTTCAAACAGAAAAGAAGTTTGGAGTAATGTTCACTGATAGACTGTAGTATTTTTGCACATACTCAGTAACTAGATAACCAAAGGGTATGGATGTGGATATCTAGTCTTTCATATCACAGTCCTCTCTCAAGTGGTGTACAGCCTCCTCGGCTTTTCACAGATCAAAGTAAAGTATCATGAGGGAACTTTTCTCATTGGCTTTTTCCAGAAATCAAATTTACTATTAGTAAGCTTGTTTACTGAGACAACACTAGATCCCAAACTTGTGGCCTTCTGGAAACAGGTAAAAACATGGCTCTTTTGTAAGCCCTTTAGGGATAAATTATAGGCAATGGCACCATATTCAATAAAGTTTAACATTACATTTAGCAATAATTTAAATCCAGACTTAATTGAATTACTATTTTAATTAATTATCATATTGATTTGTATTGCATTTTAGATGTAAGCTTTTTAAACCATCTACAGTCCTTTTAGTTTTAGGCTGGAGACAAATCTCATAAATAAATACATAAATAAATAATAAGGATTGAGTCCTGCCTTAGAGTCATCCAGTCAATTTTTTTCTCCATAATTTAGTGGCAAACTCTGAAAATCCTTTTGTTCCGAACTGAAATTCAAATGGATGAAACTACTGCAGCCACATCTGGTTCAACTCTTATACTTATGACTATTAATTTATTGTTACCTTAATAATAATTACCCTGTTTTTAAACATCCCACCCTGATAGATGTAGATGTAGATGTAGATGTAGATGTAGATGTAGATGTAGATGTAGATGTAGATGTAGATGTAGATGTAGATGTAGATGTAGATGCAGATGGAGATGGAGATGCAGATGGAGATAGATATAAAAATCCCTTCTCACACCTATGGATGGTATGTGTCTTCCTCAACTTCAGGTCCTCTACCAGAGGCCTGGGGGTTGAGGGTTCTGCACAATATCTTGGCTGTTCCTATCAGTGCACTCTTCTGGACAGAGAGCTCTGAGGTTCTTCCTGGGATCTGTTGGAGCCACTCTCCCAGCTTAGGAGTCAGAGCCCCAAGTGCTCCTACCACCACTGGGACCACTTTGGCCTTCACTTTCCAGATAATCTCTAATTCCTCCTTCAGGGCCTGATACTTCTCCAGCTTCTCATACTCCTTTCTGATGTTGCTGTCACTCGGTACCACTATGTCTATCACCACTGCTGTCTTCTGGTCCTTGTCTACTACCACAATGTCTGGTTGATTGGCCAGTACCTGCCTGTCAGTCTGGATCTGGAAGTCCCACAGGATCTTAGCCCTGTCATTCTCCACAACCTTCTGTGGAATCTCCCATCTGGACTTCAGAGGGTCTAGCCCATATGCTGTGCAGATATTCCTGTAAACAATACCAGCTACTTGGTTGCGCTGTTCAGTGTATGGACAACCAAGTATATGCACAACCTGTATATCTGGGGTTATCATATCTACCTAGATACAATAGATAGATAGATAGATAGATAGATAGATAGATAGATAGATAGATAGATAGATAGATAGATAGATAGATAGAGATAGGTATGCAAATATAAAATAATTGAAAAACTAATCTCATGGAACAAGGAACATTATGTTGTGGCTCCAGTGTTTATGTCTTCATTTAGCTATGTTTTAAAGGACAAGAACACTCTTGTCTTGGTCCATAAATCACATTAATATATGGTTTGATTTAACAATCAAACCATATATAAAGGCCTGATTTACACGTGAAGGTACAAATCACAGTGGTAGAGTTCACATTGTACATTAAAACAAAATTAAATCAGATGATGGCTTAGTGCAAAGTGTGAGTGAGTCCAGACTACATTATAGGATCTCTGTGTTGTGTTTTTCTTGATGAATGATTTCTACTTTTCTCTTTGGAAAATTTTCATCATTTTAACAGCTGTGTAACAGTTGAACAGATGCAACAACGTAGCTCAGAAAAACAATGATAGAAGGTTGTGAAACTTTTGATTAGATAGTTCTTAAAGCCAACAAACCTTTGTAAAAACTGAAATTTCAAACCTATATTGACTGCTCACAATTCATTGGAACCATCTACTCTGGAGTATTTCAAGCTGAGAATTCTACAGAAATCTATTAAAGTATTTCAGAACTATTGTACAATGAATAATTTGTAGCTGCAGTGAATTTGTCCAAAATTATAGCTGAGTTTTTAGTGTCAGTTGTGCAGTTTATTGATTATCAAAGGGGAATGACTTAATAACACACAGCTTGATTGTCTTTAATTTGTACTTGTATTTTCATTTTCTATTCCTGAAGCCTATGGAACCATTGGACTGTCATTTAATTAGCTTCCCTCTTTCTTTCTTTTATTTCTGCTCATCAAATTCCAAATAGATATTTTCGTTTGTGACTGAAAAATCCCCTACATTGGAGAGTGGTTGAATAAAGTGATGAACAACTTTATCTAAATGTAAGAATAATTAAAAGTGAATAATGTGAGTCTGCTGTCCCCAATATGGGGTAATCTGCAGAATCACTATCCTTTCAAAATGGTGTTATTTATAACTTCCTGTTCATAGAATGGAAATGGCAGTGTTTATTACTGTGAAGTACATGATTTATTAGGATAGCTGATGAACAACAGCATCCTCAGAATGCCAATTATTCAATATATTAAATTTAAAAAAAAAGATTTCTTGACAGCAAAAGCAAAATATCAATGAATAAGTGAGGGAAACTTGGAAATAAAGAACAAGAGTATTTTGCTATTCTGATTCCATGATACTATGTACAGGCCATCGCATAATAAATAGTATTATCTTGTAATAATTGCACCGGTCCTCAATTGTTTCCTTGACGCAGTAGTTTAGGAAATGCCAACTTCAATCATTTGGATTACGTACATGCAACTTGCATGATCAAGAACCATTTCATGTAAGTCTCCTTTTCTTTGAGGATAGTATAAGAACCTGGAAGATAAGTACAACCACTCCTTAATCTGTATGTGGTCTGTGTTAGTATTGCATGTATTCAGTGATTTCACTCTTTCTTTTTTTATGGAAAATCAACTCTTGCTTTGTGCATAACTTTAATGTTTTGCATTTAGTACACATCTTATACTTGATCTTCTCAAATAAATGTTGTTTTGAATCAAACTACCATAAATATACACCTTTTTAATTCATCTAAAGTTTGACCTAGAATCTATGCATCTAGTGCTGCTGTCTGCCACACTTCAGTCAGTATGACTCATTCCCAGAAATAAATCCTAGGAAAAAAATAGGGGCTTGAAGCTGTAATAAAAAGTAATATGGACTACCCAAAATATCCATCACCAAAACAAACAAAATGTGCTGCTGATTTTCTTATGCCTTTAAGTGGCTGTAGTGTTACAAGTTCATCTTCTGTTGGTGTTAACATAGTGTTGACAATTGTGAAGTCTGTTTTTGCTGTGTGATTTTTTTCCACTGTTTTCTGATTAAAGGGACCTCCATTGTGGTGAATGTTTGAATGCAATTTCACTTTTTTTAAATCAGTTCTCATTTCATACATTAGAATCTATACACTGTTAGTTCCACTGCTTTTCAGTATGGGAGATTTATTATAATTACAAGACCTAATACATTTTCAGTCTCTAGGATATCTTGAATTAATAGCAATTTGTGTTTTATTGCTGTATGCTGTATTCTGATTTTGGAGTCATTTTCTTCAAATATTGCAAGACTATTACCTATGAAGTATTTTTCTCCTTGCATAATTTGTTTAAAAAGTCCCCTTTGCTAAGGTTATTGTCTTTTGTACACAAGGTTTCTCTTCCAGAGATTGAAACAAATATAATTTGTGATAAATGAATTTATAAAGTTTCTTATTATATTACATATCCTGAAAATATGACTGAAGATTTGATAGTGTGCAAGTTCTCTAATGTGAGGAAAATGAGTTTTTAACATTTCTGACTGGAGTTTGATTTTATTGTAAACCGCCCAGAGTCCCTCTTTTGGAGGAGATGGGTGGTAATTAAATTTGAATAATAAATACATAATAAAATAAATAAATAAAATGGGGGAATTAAGTAGTATCTGCTGGAAAAACTTATGTTGACTCCACAGTTCAACCTTGAGCTACATATATTCTCTTTTACTGAAACATTATACAATTCTCCCCCATTCGCATAAAGAAGGTTATTTTAGACGACTTGGTATCCATACAACCAAATGTAACCATGATTCATTCTTCTTACTCTATCATTAAATTTTCTCTTTAAGAGGAAGAGGGAGAGGAGAAGATGCCTTGGCAGTAAACCAGAAAATTTAAGATGCTATAGTTCAGTCACTAGTTGATTGAATCTTATCTTATTGCTATATTTAAAGGATGCTAACAGAATAAATGTATATCTCTTGCAAACTGATTTGTATTTAATTGTATTTTTATCATGAGGGATGAACACTGAACCATGTATTTTTTTTTTCAAAAAAGTTGTCAGAATTAAATTACACCACCTAGGTATTATGCAAATGTATTTAAACTTTTTGGACTATTTCATATTTCCATCACAGATTTTATATATCCTTCAACTGATATCATGGTTTGGATTAGATTAGACATATCTCTTGTCTTTCAACGTTTTAGCATACAGTGCAAACCAAGAGCTGCAGTGGGTGATTTGTTTTCCTTAAGACATTAATCACCTCTCTTTGGCACTAATTGGTACCCTTGTTAGCAGGCTCAGCAGTGATGCCAAAAATTAAATGGAGATGGAGATAGTGCTAGAGTTTAGCAAATTTCACTATGAATAATTTAACAAGTTAATTGAGCTTCCTCTTCTGCTAAAGGAAGCAGATTGTAATTTTCTCAAACCTGTCCCTTATTCAAATTTATTCATCTCCTTTAAATAGTCCATAGTGTTAAAAAATCTAAACTCTGCTTTCTGGTAGCTGTCTTGATGTTCTGGTAACCATCTTGATGTTTAAATACAATTCTGGCTTACCGATTCTTTCACCCATATTTGTAGAGAGTATAAAATATGAACATGTTAAACTGCAAAGAATTTATATATAAACATATTATGGGAAACTAGCTCTCTTTGTGATCATACCATTGGAATCAGTCTCCACAGCTGGTGCCAGGAATATGGATTCCTAAGCAATATTTTGTTTATTTTGCCTAGACATATCTGCATATTCAATCATCCTAATATGCAACAGTATATCCTGAGTGTGCTGCTGGGTTTAAGGAGATCTGTTTGTTAACCCAATAATCATTAGCACTGATCTCTTGTTTGGTGGGTGGGTGGGTGAGAAGTCACTGGATTCACTTTTTTCTGATAGATGCACTATTGCTTTTGAATAAATCTTTTCTATTATTATTATAATAATAGATGGCGACCGAGAGCAGATGCCAATGCTGACTGCTGCTCTAAGGGAGACACCTGTTTTTTTCACCTTCCCCCCTGGGCCTTACTCTTAGATGTAGGGCCGGGAGGAGACTTTTGAGTATCCCTGGCCCCTCATGTTTGATGGGTTGGTGTCAGAGGGAGCCTCCTGGACAGAGCGGTGGAGGATGGCGGGCCTGGGTGAGACTCAGTGACGTGACGAGCCCAGAAGGGGGTGGTGTGCCAGCAGTGCAGCGGCTCCCAGGGAACCTAATGGCATGGGGAGCTTGAATAGCGTGACCCAGAGGGACCCGGAGGGACGTTGTATGGTAGACCTGAAGCGGTCTGGTGGTTCGGAGGCATGGTGGAGCAGCTTGGCGACACAGCAGACAAGCAGTGTGGTGAACCAGCCGACTGGCCTCGGAGGACCAGCCTGGGAAAGTTTGGCGGCACAACAGACCCGCGGCCTGATAGTGTGGCAGACCGGCCTCGGAGGGCTAGCCTGGTGAGGCAACTTGGCAGCGTGGTAGACCGGTGGTGGGACTGACTGGTAGACCAGTTGTGGAAGACCAGCCTGGCTGGGAGAGCCTGGGAGAACCAACCAGCTGACGCGACAGACCCAGGGGTGCAGGCATTGGTGTAACAAGCCTCGGTGACTTGAAGTGGGGGACTTGGCATTGAAAATATAGCCATCCCCTCCCCACCTGCCCAGCAATAGTGGAGAGCTGTAGGGGCTGCCCAGTGTGGGTGAGGACTCCCTCCTGGGGGTGAGAGATGACGGGGGGAGTCAGGGAGTGTGTGTAGGTGTGGGAGAGCACTCACCTCCAGAGTGAGAGGCAGGAGGTGGGTAGGAGTACATGAGATATCCCCCCCCCCCCGGCTGACCAGTGAGAGAGGCTGAGCAGGTGGGGGTACTGGGAGTGAATGGCAAATGGGTTGGTGATGGCTGAGACCTGACAGTGCCAAGAGTGGGAGCTGGTGCGCCGGAGGGCCTGCCATTATCTTGTGGGTAACTGTGCATGCATGAGAGGGTATGAATGGATGGAGGGTCCCCTACTTCAGATTGGGGATTCTGGAGGCACAGGAGTGGGGCTGGAGGCAGCCTCTGGGGGTTGTTGGGTGGGTTATACTATTGAGGTGATGATGGGTAGGGGATGTTATGGCAGGAGCCGTAGGGTGGGCCATCATCAGGGAAGATGCCCCCAGTATTTGTTACCACTGGCATGTTCTGGCCCACTGTGCTCAGGCCCAGGCCCTGGTCAGCAGATTAATAGGGGTCCTGGACTCCTGCTACTGCTACTTAACGCCAGGTCTGTTAACAGCAAAGTCTCCCTCATATGTGATTTGATCACTGAGGAGGGGGTAGACCTGGCTGGGCTCTGAAGGGGGGGGTGCCTCTTTTGGAAATGTGCCCAACCGGGTTTACGGTATGGCACCAGACGAGACCCCAGGGCAGGGGAGGTCGGGTGGCAGTTGTCATCCGAGAGTCTCTGGTGGCCTTCAGGGGCACTGCTCCACAAGTGGCTGGTTGTGAGACCCTGTTCTTCAAGTTGGGCTCCCAAGAACAGTTGGGAGTGCTGCTACTGTACCAGCCTCCCTGCTGCATAGCAAACTCCCTGCCCGAGCTGCGAGAGGCCATCTTGGGGTTGGCAGTGGAGTTCCCCAGGCTTATGGTTCTGGGGGACTTCAATTTGCCATTTCTGGGGCATACCTCAGAGGTGGCTCAGGAGTTAATGGCTACCATGGCAGCCATGGGCCTCTCTCAGATTATTCAGGACCCAACTCAAGACCGTGGTCTCACCCCGGACTTGGTTTTCTTGTCAGAGCAGTGGCAACATGATCTGAGGGGAGAGTTATAGCTGTCCCCATTGTCATGGTCAGACCATGCCCTGGTGGCCCTGAGATTCTCCTATGCTGCCCCCCTCCGCAGGGAGGCTGGACCCATTCGATTGGTCCACCCCCGGTGACTGATGGACCCAGTAGGGTTTCAGAGGGAGCTGGGGGTTATACCCAAGGATCTGCTGCATGGCCCAGTGGAGGCCCTGACTGCTGCTTGGAATAGAGAGGCAGCTGGGGCCTTGGACAGGATCACGCCTGTGTGACCTCTCTTACCCCGTTGGACCCGAAACTCCCCGTGGTTCACAGAGGAGTTGAGGGTTCTGAAGAGGATTAAGAGACGTCTAGAGTGCCACTGGAGGAAGTCAAAGACCGAATCTGACTGAACACTAGTTAGAGCCACTATTAAGGCCTACCTGGTGGCAATAAGAGCGGTGAAGCATCAATACTTCTCTGCCCTTATCACATCCACAGAATGCCACCCAATGGCCCTGTTTAAAATCACGCGATCCCTTTTGAGGATGGTGGGCCTAGTGACACACCTATAGGGCCATGAGGAGGAGTTTTCAGAGCATCTGCAGGATGAAATCACTCAGATCCGCTCTATGTTAGACTCCAAGTGTGAGGCATGGTCTGTGGAGATACCAGGGGAGCTGACTTACCTAGTTATCTGGGAACAGTTTGATCCTGTTGGACCCGAGGAAGTTGACAGGATCCTCTGGACAGTAAACATCACCATGTGCTAGCTAGACCCATGTCCCTCCTGGATAGTGAAAGCTACTCAGGAGGTGACATGTGGATGGGTCCAGGCAATGGTTAATACATCCTTGAGGGAGGGGTTGTTTCCCTCTTTCTTTAAGGAGGCATTGGTACAGCCCCTCCTCAAGAAACTATCGCTGGACCCTACTGTATTGGACAATTTTCGTCCAGTCTTCCACCTTCCCTTTTTGGGGAAAGTGGTTGAGAAAGTGGTGGCATTACAGTTCCAGAGGGTTCTGGATGAAACAGATTATCTAGACCCCTTTCAGTCAGGATTCAGGCCCGGATATGGGATGGAAATTGCATTGGTCACACTTATGGATGATCTCTGGCTGGAGCTGGATGGTGGCAGTGCATCCATCCTTGCTCTTCTTGATCTCTCAGTGGCTTTTGATACCATCAACCATGGTATCCTTTTGGGGCAGGTCAGGGATTTGGGGGTGGGTGGCATGGTTTTGTGCTGGTTCACCTCTTTCCTCCAGGGCTGGTCCCAGTTGGTGGTGATAGTGGGGGAGAGATCCAACCCTCAACCCCTCCATTGTGGGGTGCTGCAGGGTTTGGTTCTCTGTCCTCTCCTATTCAACATCTACATGAAACCACTGGGTGAGATCATCCGTCACCATGGGATGAGGTATCATCAGTATGCTGATGATACTCAACTGTATATC
Organism: Candoia aspera; assembly: GCF_035149785.1. Taxonomy (NCBI): domain Eukaryota; kingdom Metazoa; phylum Chordata; class Lepidosauria; order Squamata; family Candoiidae; genus Candoia; species Candoia aspera. The sequence goes on along the minus strand of NC_086157.1, from coordinate 82,939,237 downwards.
TCCATCCCAGGTGAAGTAAGTGATGTGACTGCCCTTTCCAGGTGCCTGGACGCTGTGGGGGCCTGGATGGGGAACAACAGGCTTCAGTTCAACCCTCATAAGACAGAGTGGCTGTGGGTTAAGGGCTTTTCCATATCCGGGACTTTGTTATCTTTGGTTCTGGATGGGGTTGCTCTGCCCTAGACAGACCTGGTGTGTAACTTGGGGGTCCTCTATGACTCATGGCTCCTGCTTGAAGAGCAGATGGCAGCCGTGGCCAGGAGGGCCTTTGCGCAGCTTCATGTTGTGCTCCAGTTATGCCCCTTCCTGGATCGGGAAGCCCTTCGAACGGTCACTCATGCCCTTGTTATCTCCCATATTGACTACTGCAATGTGCTCTACATGGGGCTTCCCTTGAAGAGTATCCGGAAGCTTTATCTGGTCCAAAATGCAGCCACGCGGGCTATTTGTGGTGCCCCTAGAAGGGTGCATATAACACCTTTGCCACTCGAGCTGCACTGGGTACCAGTTTGCTTCCGGGTCCAATTCAAGGTGTCGGTTATCACCTTTAAAGCCCTACATGGCATGGAGCCAGGTTACCTGAGGGACCGCCTCTTCCCCATTACATCTACCCACCCCACCTGATGTTACAGAGAGGGCATGCTGAGGACCCCGTTGGTAAGAATTCCATCTGGTGGGGTCCAAGAGGTGGGCCTTCTCTGCAGTAGCACCCGTCCTTTGGAACATCTTGCCTCCAGAGGTGAGGCTAGCCCCATCGCTCCTGGCCTTTTGGAAAAACTTGAAGACTAGGCTCTGTCAGCTGGCCTGGGGAGGGGAAGAGAGGAGTCATGCCTGGGGTTGGCTAGTACCTTGAAGTGCCCCTTCCACGTGAAGATTGAATGAGTTACAGCCATCTGAACTTTATTTTTATTTATATTATTAATAATATGTAATTTTATAATATATTTTATATATTTAGTATTTTACTGAGTATTTTGTTGTAAACTGCCCAGAGTCCCTCTGGTGGGAGGAGATGGGCTGTGACAAATTTGATAAATAAATAAATAAAAATATCATTATCATTATTATTATTATTATTTTGGCAAGGATGTTCTTTCTCTGAAGGAACAAGATCTGAGATGATGGACCTGTTTTAAATATTGGCAGAAATAGAAGGACCGACATCTGGCCTTTTCCAAGTCATCATCCACTATTCATCCCCAGATACTATATTCTACCAGACAGCAAATATGTCAAAGAGTTCTGGCCCAAATTGAACTATTTTCAAAAACACTGTGATTGAAGAGACCAGGAAAACTATTCACTCAGAAGTGAGTAACACCAGTATACTCTTTCCCTGCCTCCTCATATAGAGCATTCTGGGGGAAATATATCAGTTTTGCATATATTTTAAGGTTAAGGCAATGGGCTAGAAAACAGGAGACTGAGAGTTCTAGTCCTGCATGAAAGCCAGTTGGGTGACCTTGGGCCAGACACTCTCTCTCAGCCCAACTCACTTCACAAAGTTGTTGTGGGGAAAATAGGAAGGAGGAGGAAAATCGAAAGAGGAAGGAGTATTTGATAAATTCACTGCCTTGAGTTATTTATAAAAATTAGAAAGGTGGGATAGAAAATAAAATGAAAATAAAATAAATATATAATTTTCACAGTGCATCTGTTACTTTGAATCTCTAAATCACTAAGGGAAATTTCATTCAGCCAATCATAATAGTGGTATTTTTTTTTTCTGAATGTCATGACAAAAAGTTTGTGACTGCTGCCTCATCATGTGGAAGGTGTCAAAACAGGAACTATTCAAAGGTTAATTTTTCTGAGCTTTCAGTAGTTTTTAAATGGACTAAAGGATTCTTATTGTGTTTTGTTTGCTAAGTTTGCATAGCTATTAAGCTTTCTAAAATCTTTCCCTCCTCAGCAAAGGATCGTTACCTTGTCATGATGCTGGAGCTTGAGCACCTCAATGATGCCATGAAGGGCCACCCAAAATGGGAAGGTCATGACAAAGAGGTCAGACTAAATGAGATCCCTGGGGAAGGTAATGGCAACCCACCCCAGTATTCTTGCTGTGAAAACTAAATGGATCAGTACAACCAGAGATATGTCGGTATACCATCGGAAAATGAGACCCCCAGGTCGGAAGATGGTCAAAATGCTACTGGGGAGGAATAGAGGATGAGTTCAACTAGCCCCAGACGTGATGACGCAGCTAGCTCAAAGCCAAAAGGACGGCTAGCGGCCGATGGTGCTGGTGGTGAACGATGAATCTGATGTTCTAAGGATCAACACTCCATTGGAACCTGGAATGTAAGATCTATGAGCCAGGGCAAATTGGATGTGGTTATTGGTGAGATGTCAAGATTAAAGGTAGACATTTAAGGCATCAGTGAACTGAAATGGACTGGAATGGGCCACTTCACATCAAATGACCACCAGATCTACTACTGTAGACAAGAGGACCACAGAAGAAATGGAGTAGCCTTCATAATTAATAGTAAAGTGGCTAAAGCAGTGCTTGGATACAATCCAAAAAATGATAGAATGATCTCAATTCGAATTCAGGGCAAGCCGTCTAACATCACAGTATCCAAATATACGCCCCAACCACTGAAGCTGGAGAAGCTGAAGTAGAGCAGTTCTATGAGGATCTGCAGCACCTACTGGACAACACACTTAAAAGAGATGTTATTTTCATCACGGGAGACTGGAATGCTAACGTGGGCAGTCAAATGACACCTAGAATTACAGGAAAGCATGGCCTGGGTGAACAAAACGAAGCAGGACATAGGCTGATAGAATTTTGCCAAGACAACTCACTCTGCATAACAAACACTCTCTTCCAACAACCTAAGAGATGGCTTTATACATGGACTTCACCAGATGGACAACACCAAAATCAGATTGATAACATCCTTTGCAGCCAAAGGTGGTAGACATCTATACAGTCGTAAAAAACAAGACCTGGAGCTGACTGTAGTTCCGATCACGAACTTCTTATTGCAGAATTTAGGATCAGACTAAAGAGATTAGGGAAGACCCACAGATCAGCTAGATATGAGCTCACTAATATCCCTAAGGAATATGCAGTGGAGGTGAAGAATAGGTTCAAGGGACTGGACTTAGTAGATAGGGTCTCAGAAGAGCTATGGACAGAAGTTTGCAACATTGTTCAGGAGGCAGCAACAAAATACATCCCAAAGAAAGAGAAAACCAAGAAGGCAAAATGGCTGTCTGCTGAGAAACTAGAAGTAGCCCAAGAAAGAAGGAAAGCAAAAGGCAACAGTGATAGGGGGAGATATGCCCAAATAAATGCAAAATTCCAGAGGTTAGCCAGAAGAGATAAGGAATTATTTTTAAACCAGCAATGCATGGAAGTGGAAGAAGACAATAGAATAGGAAGGACAAGAGACCTCTTCCAGAAAATTAGAAACATTGGAGGTAAATTCCAGGCCAAAAAGGTTATGATCAAAAACAAAGATGGCAAGGACCTAACAGAAGAAGAACAGATCAAGAAAAGGTGGCAAGAATATACGGAAGACGTGTATAGGAAGGATAACAATATCAGGGATAGCTTTGACGGTGTGGTCAGTGAGCTAGAGCCAGACATCCTGACGAGTGAGGTTGAATGGGCCTTAAGAAGCATTGCTAATAAAAAGTCAGCAGGAGACGACAGCATCCCAGCTGAACTGTTCAAAATCTTGCAAGATGATGTTGTCAAGGTAATGTATGCTATATGCCAGCAAATTTGGAAAACACAAGAATGGCCATCAGATTGGAAAAAAATCAACTTATATCCCCATACCTAAACAGGGAAACACTAAAGAATGTTCAAACTATTGAACAGTGGCACTCATATCACATGCCAGTAAGGTAATGCTCAAGATCCTGCAAAGTAGACTTCAGCAGTTCATGGAGCGAAAATTGCCTGATGAACAAGCTGGGTTTAGAAAAGGCAGAGGAACTAGGGACCAAATTGCCAATATCTGCTGGATAATGGAAAAAGCCAGGGAGTTTCAGAAAAAACATCTATTTCTGTTTGATTGACTATTCTAAAGCCTTTGACTGTGTGGACCATAACAAATAGAGGCAAGTTCTTAGTGGTATGGGGATACCAAGTCATCTTGTCTGCCTCCTGAAGAATCTGTATAACGACCAAGTAGCAACAGTAAGAACAGACCACGGAACAACGGACTGGTTTAAGATTGGGAAAGGAGTATGGCAGAGCTTATACTCTCACCCTACCTATTCAACTTGTACGCAGAACACATCATGTGACATGCTGGGCTTGAGGAATCCAAGGCTGGAGTTAAAATTGCTGGAAGAAACATTAACAATCTCAGATATGCAGATGATACCACTTTGATGGCTGAAAGCGAAGAGGAACTGAGGAGCCTTATGATGGTGAAAGAAGAAAGTGCAAAAGCTGGCTTGCCGCTAAACCTCAAAAAAACCAAGATTATGGGAACCAGCTTGATTGATAACTGGCAAATAGAGGGAGAAAATGTAGAAGCAGTGAAAGGCTTTGTATTTCTAGGTGCAAAGTTACTGCAGATGCTAACTGCAGTCAGGAAATCAGAAGACGCTTAATCCTTGGAAGAAGAGCAATGACAAATCTCGATCAAATAGTTAAGAGCAGAGACATCACACTGACAACAAAGGTCCTCATAGTTAAACCAATGGCGTTCCCCGTAGTAACCTATGGCTGTGAGAGCTGGACCATAAGGAAGGCTGAGAGAAGGAAGATAGTTGCTTTTGAACTGTGGTGTTGGAGGAAAATTCTGAGAGTGCCTTGGACTGCAAGAAGATCAAACCAGTCCATCCTCCAGGAAATAAAGCCAGACTGCTCACTTGAGGGAATGATATTAAAGGCAAAACACACTGAAATACTTTGGCCACATAATGAGAAGACAGGACACCCTGGAGAAGATGATGATGCTAGGGAGAGTGGAGGGCAAAAGGAAGAGGGGCTGACCAAGGGCAAGGTGGATGGATGATATTCTAGAGGTGACGGACTCATCCCTGGGGGAGCTGGGGATGATGACCGACAGGAAGCTCTGGCGTGGGCTGGTCCATGAAGTCACGAAGAGTCGGAAGCGACTAAATGAATAAACAACAACAACAAAAACTTTCCCTATGCAGAGTAACATCACAGACATTCTATAATTCTCTGGCTCAGATTTTGCAAATTTTAGATTGATTGATTGATTTATTTATTTATTTATTTTCGTTATCAAATTTATATGGCCACCCATCTCACAAAAAGTGTCTCTGGGCAGCGTACAACAATTAATTAAAACAATAAATATATAAGAACATTATTAAAATGTAAAAAAACTCACAAGACACTGAATGTTAACTACAATGTTGGAGCCTTCTTAAGAGTTGGGACCTCCAGGCCTGATGATATAGCCAGGTCTTGAGGGACTTCTGGAACACTAACAGGGATGAAGCTATCCTCACTTTGGGTGGGGGGAGAATGTTCCATAAGGCGGGCACCACAGCAGAGAAGGACTGCCTCCTGGGACCCACCAGAAGTAGCGGGTCCTTAGCCAATGGGCACCACAGCATTCCTCCTATGCCAGATATGATGGGACAGGCAGATATAATCGGGCAGAGGCAGTCCCTCAGATAATTCCCCCCCCATACCCTGAAAGTCTTTAAAAGTTAAATCCAGCACCTTGAATTGGACCCAGAAGCAAACTGGAAAACTATGCAGCTCATGGAGCAGAGGTGTAACATGTGCTGGAAGCACACATAACTGCCTCCACTGTTTCATTCTGTACCGGATGAAGCTTCAAGGGCAGCCCCATGTAGAGTGCATTACAATAGTCCAATTGGGAGGTGTCTAGGGCAAGAGTGACTCTGAGCAGAAGCACTCAATCTAGGAACAGGCACAACTGCTGCACAACATGAAGTGGTGCAAAAGCCCTCTTAACCATGATTGCCACCTGCTTTTCAATAAGGTGTTGAGAGTCCAGGAGGACCCCTAGATTCCAAACTGGGTCTGTCTGGGGCAGTGCCATACAGCACCAAAGATGCCATAGTCCTAGAACCAGCAAACCCCAAAATCCAAAGCCACTCAGTCTTGCCAGGGTTCAGATGAAGCCTTTTGTTCCCCATCCTGGCCCACAGCCTCCAGGCACTAGGATAAGATGTTCATGGCATTACTAAATTTGCCAGGGGCAGAACTATATAATTAATGGCAATGGATGAGCTCTGAATCCAAGCAACTTTGTCTGACAGATGCTGAACAAGTTCCTCCACGTGACCCTGCAAGAGGTTATCCAAGCCCTCCCATTGAAGAGGGCTCATGTCACCTGAAAGAGGGCTGTGGGATGGCTATCTGAAGATACAATAAAGGTGGAGAAATATTAATGATTTGCCACCCTTGCTGCCAAAGGTGGGCCTTATAGCAGCAATAACCCATGTTCAGTTGAGTTCATCCCTTGTTGAGCATCAGAGACACTCTAGACAGCTCTTCTCTCATTTCATCTCCTTCAACTCCTCTGTAAACCATCAGGAGTGACAGAATCCCCAAAAGGGGAAAGGTTGCATGGGCTCAAAATGATCCAGAGCCTCACCCTTTATTCCAAGTGGTGACTAAGGCTTTGGATGGATCATGCAGCAGACCAGCAAAAACAGCCTCCAGCTCCATCTGAAACCCTCTGGGTCCATCAGTCACTGGGGGGTGGAACAATCTAATGGGTCCAGCTTCTCTGCAGTAGATAGTGGCACTAGAGAACCCCAAGGTAATCTGGGCATGATCTGACCATGACAAGGGAGACATCAAGAGCTCCCCCAATTTCAGATTGCACAGCTACTACTCCAATAGGAACACCAGATCCAATATGTGACCACTGTCCCATATCAGTCTCTGGATGATCTGGGATAGGCCCATGGCCATCATGGGGGAAGAGTTTGGCGAACTCCACTGCCAGCCCAGAAATGGAGTCAAGGAGCTCAGGCAGGGAGCTTGCTATGCAGCAGAGAGGCTGGTACAACAGCAACAATTCCAACTAATCCCTAGAGCCCAACTTAATGAACAGATCTCACATCTGGTCACCTGTGGTACAGCGCTTCTGAAAGCCATAAGAGATTCCCCGATGACAATTGCCACACCTCCACCCCTGTCCCAGGGTCTGATGCCACACCCAAAGCCCAGCTGGGCATATTTTTGAAATGGCATATCCCCCTTCAGGACCCAGCCAGGTCTCAGTAATACATACCAGGCTGGCCCTCTCATCAATGATTAAATCACTAATGATGGAGGCCTTATTAAAGACTGGCCTGGCATTTAGTAGCAGCAGTTGAAAGCCAGGGCCTCTGACATTCTGCTGACAGGGTACTAGGACTGAGACCAGGGAGATGGAATGCAAAACCAGTATAAGACAATGGCCCCACATTCTCTGAGAATGGCCCACTACCTGTCTCCCACCATATCTCCCCATACCTCCAACATCAGCTCCATCTCAGAATCCAGCCCCCTCAATTCCCAAGACCAAGAATGTCCCACTGTCGTCTCCAACCATTCCTGGGAGGGGAAGCCAAACACCCTGAGGCACTTTAGCTTCACAAGCTCTCAGCACCATCAGGGTACCCAGGAACCAGCTCCTCAATTCATACTCACACTCACACACACTAGCATTCACAAGCACAATCCCCTGCTGCTCCCACCAGCTGGTAGAGGGCTCCATTCCCATTCACCCTCACCAATTCCTCCTCTGGCTTTCACCCAGAAAAGGAGTCAAATTTCAGACACAGTGGGAAACCCACAGTCCAACAATCAGGCTCTTAACCATCAGATGGAAGCCACATCATTTTCTTTTTCCTCAGGGGCTACCAGAAGGGAAGGCAAAAGGCCTTCATGGGGGAGGGGGATCCATAGCAGCCTGCCACTCCACTGCAACCTCCCTCTCCCACCTGGCCATCACCCACACCTCCAAAGCCCCAATGTCTAGCAACAAATAAATTAAAATAAAAGAAATAAGTTAAAATAAATATTAACATTCATGCATTGCTCGCTGAGCAGCCATATATATTTATTTTGTATTCATTTTATATTTTAACTGTTTTAACTGTAATTGTTTTAACTGTTTTATAGTTTTATTGTTGTAAGCCGCCCGGAGTCACTCACTGAGATGGGCGGCTATAGAAATCAAATAAGTTAAATCAAATCAAATCAAATCAAGAGCAGATGAGGCAGGAAGAGACAAGCTCCACTGAATCCACAAATGTGGCAACAGGAGAACAAAAGCAGCCTGTTCTTTGGTGTGGCCTGTCCTCTGGCCTGCTCCTCAGACTGCTTGACCAGGGAACAACCCAAACAGACCTCTGAAGCAGCTGGAACAGGTCCTTCAAGAGCACCCAAGCCTTCACCAAGTTAAAACAAAGTGTCCAAGTCCACAACAGCCTGTTCCAAGATCCGCATATAGTTGTATGCACCTCTGGTCAAATTATAAGTTTTAATGAATCCTAAGTGAATGGAAGTTGGCACATCATTACAAATAACTAGTTATATGCAGTTGTTTACAGATTCAAAATAAGAAGACAATGAATATGAAAGGTGTAGAAGTATCAGTCACTCTTTCAGTCAGTATTATAACAGCTTCTTTGCGAGAAATAACAGCTTCCAAATGTTTCTTGTTGCCAACTGCGTTTTTCTTTCTTCTCTCTTTTTTGCAGGTTTTAGCTCAGAAATATTCCCAGGTCTCCTTGCATGCATTACATGTTTGAGATCTTCCCACAGATTTTAAATAGTATTCTAGTCTGGAGACTGTGAAAGACATTCCAAAACCTTTATCTTTCTTAATATTTCACGGTAGATTTGGAGACATACTTCAGATCATTGCCTTGAGAAATATCCAATCTCTTTTCAGCTTCAGGTGCTGAGGAGCCACAATGATGTGCTGCTGATTGCAAGTAGTAGTATCCTAATAATATTATTGCTTTCCAACACAGTGCAAGGTTTTCACTATATCTGACAGGAACATTTAGGTTTCAAATGCTCCATTTTTCCTGACCTTCAGGCCTGAACACTGGAAATCCTTCTTTCCCTGGAAGTGTGAAGAAGAATGCAAGTGTGAAGAATTTATTAGGCATAATAAATGCAAGGATTACCTTACCAGCTCTACTGGTAAGGATCGTAGGCTCTGCTCCTCAACCAAGATACTTCGGATTCAGGCAGATTCACAACAGGCTATTTTATCATCATAATTGCACCAATCCATACAGATAGTCCAAACTCTAAGAAGGTTGCTTTAGGTCCAAAAGAAAAATCTCTTATTCTAATGACTGTAATCTCTTCATGACTTCAACTGTATTGTCCCATATTTATTATAACACACTGGATATATAACTGATTGTGTCTGAGGGTGAGGGAGAGCACCTCTAACTAGTTTAGACAAGGCAAAACACATTGATGTCATCCAGCAATTTTGGATACAACTCCAAAATGTCACAGTCCAAATTTGTTGAGGCTAATATGAATCAAAGTTCAAAATTTCTGAAAGACAGCAAGTTACCTGTATCTGAGGTTTACTTTTCCTTTCCAAGGTCTGTGTGGAGCCTCTCTTTTTCCATTGGGACCTCAAACAATTTTACATTAAATAAAGAAGAGATTGAGTCACAAATAGGTTATCTATTCCCTTGTTCCACATGTCTGCATTTTTTTTTTTTAAAGAAGAAGGATGTGAGCAATTTCCTGCTTAACAATTTTTTGAAAAAATAATAATTAATTACCACACCCAACCTAAAGGAACAATCTCAAAAATCTCAAACATGTATATGTTATTACTGAAATAGGAAGTAGGCAACCTCCTTCTAGGTCTAAAAGAAACAAAAGCTATGGAAGTCAGGTGGCTTTTCATTTCTAAACAAGAGCTGCAGTGGAGATAGTACATAACTGCCACTTAATTACAATAGGAATATCATAAATATCTCACAACTACTCATAAAAATGTCAGAGAGATTGTCAACAGAAGGGAACATGTGTGGTAGACATATGAAATGGAAGAAAATATTCAAAGTAAGAATTATAGTTAAAATATAGAATGTGTTTCAGAATTTTCAAGGGAGATAATGCTAAATTACATAAAAAGGAACTTTTATATTTTTACACCTGACAGCTAAAGTAATAATTGCTCAGCAGTGGAAGTTCATAAGTAATTTAGCAATTTAAAAAGTATATACTAAGGTATAGTCAATTGCTTCTTGAAAAAAAATTACCAATAAAATGTTAAGCTCACAGAGATATACAGTAAATCATATTTTTACTGGCTCTGGAAAGATTATACATTGCATTAATAAGAACAATATTTCTAATTTTAGGAAAGTTTGTGATCTATGGAAACTATGAATGAATTTTGATTTATACTTTTTTTGGAATACACACAAACCCCAGTGATAGATATTTCAAAATCTATATATACAATTAAAATACCACAGTGAGGATTCAAGTGCAGCTTTTCTTTGCTTTAGAAGAACTCTTGAGTGAGCATTTGTGATGAACTAGATGTCCCTGAAGGAGAAGGGAAGGTGTTGTGGCCAAATAGTGAATTCTGGTCAGCGCAGTCTCTCCAGAAAAAGGAGAGATCATGAGATCACCCACTTGCACTCCAGACAGCTGCTTCTCATAAGTAGACTGCAGGAAGTGAGGTTTTTCTGGTTGGGAGTTCAGTGGCTGGGAATAGAGGAATTTCAATCAAGCTCACAGCCATAATGCAGCCTATATGGACATAAGGTTCACTGAGCCTCATTTCTTAACCACTTTCAGATGTAACTAATTTACAGCTAAGTAGAGATTTTCTGAGTCGCAGGATAAGAAAATTCCACTTGGTGAGTTATTATTTTTTCTCTTATTACAAGTTATTACAAAGGAATAAAGAAAAATGTTTTTAAAGATGTAAACACTTTTGGCAAAAAGTTTAACAAGGAGTTGATAGAATGTTTAAAACAGATAAAGGGGACAGTTATTTTGAAATGTTATTTTGGGGGGGAAAGTGCTTTTGAACAAATTGGAATTAAATTAAATGAACAAACTGGACCATTGCGGGAATGGTTTTTTTTATTTACTACTAAAGAATGTAGACAATTGGTGGATTTTACAAAACAAAAGGTAAAAGTAATATGAGCCAGACTGTGATGCTGACTGTAACTATGGAGATGTTGATTGTGATGCTGACTGTAAGTATGGAGTGCCACTTGAGACAAAAGTATTAAGGGCACAGGAAGACAAAAGAGAGGGGGAAAAGGGGGGGAGCTTAACTTTTCTCTTTCCCTTGTTTGAGACAGTTTTATTTTTGGATTATTATATTGTAATGGCAATCACCAGAAAAGTGGCAAGAACAGAGGAGGATTGCTAAAGCAATCTGCAGAGAGATGATGCAGTTTGGGCTCTAGAAGATCCTTTAAAAGGAATTGAAATATAAATGGGCAACTTAAAAGAATTTGGTTTAAGATTAATAAACAGAAGAAGATGTTAACTAAAAATATGAAAATAGAAGATAAAACCCATTCTATTCATCATCTATTGATGAATAGAATGGGTTTTAAGATTTAGAAGAAGGTACCAGGGTATCACTATCACAGATGTGGATTGTATGTTATTTCAAAATAGCTATGTTAAGACTTGGAATGAAGTTAAAAAAGACATGTAAAGATGGGAGAAATTACAACTGTCATTGCTAATTAAAATTAGCTTTGTTGGAGATACTAATATGGTGACAGTTAATCACTACAGCAAAAAACCTAAACTGTTCTGTTGTTTGAGATGGATAAATTGTATTTGGCCCCATTAATTTGTCTGTTAGCACTATATGGTGTGCTTATACCAGTTATAAATGTATAATGATTTATAACATTCTGTACAGGTGCAGATAATTTCAGAAATGTCTGGTTTGATGAACACAATTATTAGAAAAAATCCCTTTGTATATCTTAGATGAGTAAGGCACTCACAGGGTGTTTATCAGACTCATGCTGTACAGCATGGGCAATAATGTTTTAACCTATTATAACTGTTAGTTGTAATGGATAGTTTTAAAATGTCCTTTTATTTCTGCTATCACCTAACACCTCCATCTAAGTCAAAAGTATCTGTAGATTATGTCAGAGTGTACTGGAAAGTGTTTGGCCCGAGAGATCAGAAAAATCACACACCAGGCATTTCTATAAAAATAAATTTATTTACAGAAAGCACAAAAACATATTTTTATGCTGTGCATTCACACACACTTGGAGAGGATGGGGATGAAGGCAGGTAGAAAGGAAACAAACTAACAAGCCCAGGCAAGCTGCCCTCCAGGCAAATCAGGAGCTTTTACCATATAATGCCTTTTTCACACCCAAAACCAAGGATACTTAAGTTTGATCTTCTGACTGCTAGAGTGATTTGTTACCATAGTAACCTTAATTTCTCTACAGCCAAAAGCAGAAAAAACAAATACCAACACTCCCCCTTTTTTATGTTAAGGAGTGAGCTATAGATCAATTTGCTTTGTTAACTCTTTGTGTCTTGGTAGAGCAAGAGGCTTGGTTAAAATATCAGCAATCATGTCTTTTGATTCACAATATTTTAACATTATTTCCCCTTTGACTATCATGTCTTTGATATATTGATATCTAATATCTATATATTTTGTCCTATTCTTACAAGCTTCAGATTTTGCCATTGCAATACAAGCTTGATTATCCTCATAAACAGTTATAGGCTGGTTCACTTCCATGCCTATGTCTTTTAACAAATGTTTAAACCATGTAACCTCATTACAGGTTTGTGTTAGAGAATAAAACTCTGCTTCTGCAGTGGAAAGAGCAACAAGTGTTTGCTTTCTAGAATGCCAGCCTAAGCTTGACCCAGCAAATTGAATTAAAATCCCAGAAGTGGATTTCCTGTCACTGACATCTGCTCCCCAGTCAGAATCGGCAAAAGCCTGCAACTTCTCTGTTCCACAGGCATTTAGCTTCAGGCAATAATTCTTCATTCCTTGCAAATACTTCATTAACCTCTTCAATGCTGCTTTTTCAGTAGATATAGGCTTTTCTACCTGTCTACTTAAAATGGCCACAGAGAAATATTTTAGATATCTGGGCGAGAGTGATTTGCAATGTAAACTTCCAATTGCAGATCTATATTTCTCTGCCTCAGTTAATTGAGTTTCTCCTATTTCTTTCTGAAAAGCTGGTATTATAGGAGTAGAGACTGGTTTACAGTCTTGCATGTTAAAATCCTCTAGGAGCTTTTGAATTTTACTATGTTGGCTTAACAGAAAGCTACCATCCTTCTCCATGTGTATTTCAAACCTAAGTAAATTGTTACTGTTCCAAGGCTTTTTAATGTGAAATGGCTTTTCATGCAGACTTCAAAATCAAGCCTTTGTTTTTCTGTTGATGTGAACAGCAGCAAATCATCAACATAAATGCACAGATAGCCTTGTTTGTCTTTCTTCACATATACACATGGATCTGCTTTTCCTTTTTCAAAACCAAAATTCTGCAGTTTTTCATCTAATTTTTGGTTCCAGGATCTAGCAGCCTGTTTTAATCCATAGATTGATTTCTGCAGTTCACAGACCAGATTCTCCCCTTTTTCATAGCCAGGGGGTTGCTGCATATATAATTAGTGGTCCAAATCCCCATAGAGAAATGCAGTTTGAATGTCATAGTGATGAACCAACATTCCTTTGAGTGCAGCAATTTTTAACAGTAATCTAATTGATTCACCTTTAGTAACTGGTGCAAAAGTCTTGTCAACATCTAAATCTTTCCTTTGAGTGAACCCTTTTGCAACCAACCTTGCTTTATATTTTTGGATTTAGCCATCAGCATCCCCTTTCAGTTTGAAAACCCACCTACAACCTAGACAGTGTTCATTGGGGTGTAGATTTACCAGTTTCCATGTTTTGTTTTCTTTCAAGGATGCTAACTCCTGTTGCATGGCAGAATGCCAATTTTGTGCAATCTCAGGTGGTAAAGCATTCACTTGTTCTAAAGACTCAGGTTCTGTGAATATGTGAAAAGCCTGTACTGTTTCAGCCTGAAAACATGATGGAGGAATGCCTTTATTACTTCTCTGAGATCTGCAAGATAATACAGGGCTTAAATTTTGACTCCTATCACTGTCCTGAGAAGCATCTGTCTCATCAGACAGATCTTCAGTTTGCTTTTCTAGTTTAATGTCCTCATCAGGCAAAAGATCACTATCAGCAAGTCCTTGCTGTTCTCTTGTGGTGATCAGATCAACTGGAGAGCTAGAATTCAATCTCCCCTAGTTTTGCTCAGCAAAAGAAGTGCTTTTGCTAATTATTAATTTCTCTCCCACTATGAACCTGTAGCTCTTCTGGCTTTGTTCATAGACAACAAAATGGCTTTCTTTGTTGTGGGGCCTCCTTTCCTTCTCTGCTGTTTTGGAATATGAACCCAAGCAGTACTACCAAACACTCTAAGAAGGTTTACCTTTGGTTTCACACCATAAAACAAATGGAATGGAGTGTCCTGAATCACAGTTATACAATCTGTTTTGCACATAACAGGCAATAGATATTGATTCTGCCCAATACTTAAAAGATAACCTGGAATCTTTAAGCATGCATTCCATCGCATTTTGCAAAGTTCTGCCCTTTCTTCCAGCAACACCATTTTGCTGAGGGGTGTAAGGGTTAGATAGAATGTGTTCTATCCCCTTTTCAGCTAGGAACCTTTTGAATTTGTAAGAAAGGTACTCTCCTTCTCTATCACATTGGAGTGCAGATACAGGCCTAGGGAAGTTTCCATTTGCCCATGTCACAAAACTTTTAAATTTCTCAAATGCTTCATCTTTATTTTTTAAGATGTAGATAAATGTGTATCTGGAGAAATCATCAATGATGGTCATTGCATACATTGCTTGTCCAAAACATGGAGCAAAAGGACCAATAATGCCAGAGTGTACAATTTCTAGAGGTCTAGTTGTAACTCTGTCACTGTGCTTACTCACAGGAGCTTTTAGTGTTTTGCATTCTTTGCAAACTACACAGTCTAAGTATTTGTCACAGGGTTTTCTCTTTAGGTCAGCACACAGCTGTGGCATTTGTGCTATATACTTGAAATTAGCATGACCAAATCTCCTGTGCATCAGGTGTACACATTGGTCATGATATGGAGTGTTGCCAACTGCAGCTTTGCAACTTGGCTTCCTTGCATTTTGCACAATTTACAAGGAGTCTTTTAAAATACCAGTAGCACACTTTTCCCATTTTTATGTATCTCACAACCACTTTTCTTAAATGTTATGACATACCCAGTTGCAGCCAACTGTGCTACAGATAAAAGGTTTGACTGTAGATTTGGCACATACAACACACCTTTCACAGTTTCTCCCAAGCAGGATAAATACATATCACCTTGTCCCATAATTTTGGTCACAGACCCATCAGCCAAAGATACACTTTGTCTATCAGTTTTAGACAGTGAAACAAAAGAGCTTTTACAATTACATAAATGACAATTGGCCCCAGAATCTAACACCCATACATCAGAATTACCCTTCTCAGCAACCTGTGCCATTTGGCTTGTCTGAAGAGCCTTCTTCTGTGTTGCCCTTGTGTTCTTCTCTGTCTTTCTACTCTTGGGTCTCAAGGCACAGTCTTTCTGTAAATGTCCAGCTGAACCACAATTGAAGTATCACTGGCTGGCTAGTGCTGTTGCCTCAGCTTCTTTTCCCTTCTTTTCCTTTGTTTTCTGGTGCTGCAGCTTTCCAGAAGAGATGGGGGGGGGGATCTTTCCTCTCTCTTCTCCCATTCAGCGAGTAAATGCTGTGTTACATATGATGGGGTGAGGTCTGCTTCAGGCATAGCCTCCAGGGTACAAATCAGCATGTCCCACATTTCATTCAGTGAGGACAGGAGGATATAGGATTTTGTGAGAGGTGTAAATTCCATTCCTCTCTCCTGCAATTCAACAAACAGCTGCTGAATATAATGCAGATGCTCAGGAAGGCTATCTCCCTCTGCAAGGTAGGCTTTGTACAGCTTTTTTGTCAGGGTAACTTTACTCCCTGTTGTTGCCTTTACATACAAGTCTCTCAAAGCGTCCCAGAGTTGCTTTGCAGACTGCATGCCACACATGTGCACTAGCTAATTGTCGTCAACTTCCAGGATAATGGTGGCTCTAGCTTGCTCATCCTGTCTAAGCCATTCAACACTGGGATTTGGGGGGGTTTCCTCACCAATTGGCAGCCAAAGATTCTCTCTGTGAAGATACATCTCCATCTTCAGGGCCCAATTCAAATAGCTGATCTCTGATAGGCACTCAAGAGGCATCACTGAGGGCTGGGAGGCAGCCATGGCTTCTTCCTTCTTTTGCAAGTCACCTCAGCTGGCTTCTTTGTCCTATAGACTGGCAGGAGCTGGAAAACTTCCAGGCGGCTCCAAGGGAAAATCTTCACAGGTCTTTGCTACCTGCCTTTAAAATGTTCCTTGAGGTGTGGAGCTGATCTCTCTGCTTTCTCTGGGGATTCACTGGTCTGCTTACTGGACCCATAACCTGTCAGAGTGTGCTGGAAAGCATTTGGCCTGAGAGATCAGAAAAATCACACACCAGGCATTTCTATAAAAATAAATTTATTTAAAGAAAGCACAAAAACATATTTTTAAGCTGTGCATTCACATGCGCTCAGAGAGGACTGGGACGAAGGCAGGTAGAAAGGAAACAAACTAATAAGCCCAGGCAAGCTGCCCTCCAGGCAAATCAGGAGCTTTTACCTTATATGGTAATGCTTTTTCACACCCAAAACTAAGGATACTTAGGTTTGACCTTCTGACTCTGCTAGAGTGATTTGCTACCGTAGTAACTTTAATTTCTCTACAGTCAAAAGCAGAAAAAACAAATACCAACAGATTATCCATATGGTGAGTGAAAGGTGAAATGTGAAAGGCTCCCTGTGCAAGCACTGAGTCATGTCTGACCCTTTGGGGGGACACCACTTTCGCAATGTTTTCCTGGCAGACTATAGCAGGGTGGTTTGCTATTGCCTTCCCCAGCCGTCACCTTCCCCAGCAAGCTGGTACTCATTTTACTGACCTTGGAAGGATAGAAGGCTGAGTCAACCTGAGCCAGCTACCCGAGAATCCAGCTTCCGCTGGGATCGAACTCGGGTTGTGGGAAGAGTTTTGGTTGCAATACTGCCACCTACCACTCTGCACCACACAAGGCTCTTTATCCATATGACAAAAGACCCTTATCTGAGAACCTTTTCCAGACATCCACATAATACAATGCTACTCTACCACCACCACCATCAAGTAGAATACATATCGGGGAGAAAGTCTTTGGGCTTTGATACCCTGCCTATTCTATACCTAAAATAAATACATTTGTCATTGTTCTTGTTTTTTTCAAGTTTTGAAAAGGAAACATTTAAGCCAAGGTTGTTTTTTTGTATTTTTTTTTACTTTTCTCCAAGCTTTATTATCATTTAATTCTTTGCAAAAATGAGTCTGTTATAGTATTGTTTTATTTCATATTTTTGTAAGCTACCCTGAAATACTAATTAGGCCCTGATGATACGAGTATGCATCTTAGAAATGATCACAGGCTGTGCAAATCTTTGAAAGGGCATGCTGCTTTTCTTCATAGAACCCATTTACATGATAACAACAGCTTCATAAGCTCAGAAACTAACAGCAAAATAAAGTGGCTATTTCAGCTGGATTGGCTCCACCTTGGCTCTTTATTTGTGAAGAGTGATAGACCCCTATGAGATGTTTGCTGCATTGAAGCAGAACAACATGCCTTTATAAAGCAAAGTATTATATCAAAATAGATTGTGGGCAACCTGCACAGCTTTACTTAAAAAAAAAAAAAGTAAATTAAATTTCTTGTGCTTTTCTATCCAAAGAAGAGCTTTCTAAAATCCAGCAAATATTTCTTATAAGCAATCTCCTTAAATCTTCTGCTGTATGCTGAGGGATCTTCCGAATTTAAGATCATTTATGGAATAGGAGGGTGCTTTGACAATGGAGAATCAATCAAATGAAATACTCATTTTGTGTTACTGGACAAAGAGTTTTCCATTAATAGGGCTCCTTACATTTGTAGAAGAGTGCTATTATATACTGTTTTTATACATTCAGATGTGCTTGAGACCCGATTGCTATTCAATATAGTTACCTTACCCTTTCACAATGTTTCAATTTTCATTTTTATTTTCCCAAGTTACTGTGACTAATGCAAACTGTTTTTTAAAGCTATATTTAAATATTTTTAATTATAATCATTTTATGTATCACTATTTCTGAGGAAGATTTTATAATAAAAATGCATCATTTTACCACTGTCTTTCAATTCAGTTCTTAATTCCAGGTAGAAAAGTTAATGAAGAATCAAATGATTTTTTATTAAGAGTATAAAATGAAAGTACCATGGTTAATTGATAACTAATAAGAAAACAAAGTATTATAAAGAAAGCAAACCCATCATAATGTAATAAATATATACTGTATATTGGAAACAGATTATGTAGAAGTAAAAATTGAATGATCTATGATATAAGAAAAAATAAATATCTACCTCTCAACCTCATTTTCACAGCAATCATTCTGTTAGATGCATTTTTTCTTATCCACAGACTTTTTCACTTCATCATTTCATCAGACACATTTCCATCCTTCTCATCAGCATAATTCCAGCCACTTTTATGGTACTCTGTATAGTAAGATAATTATTTTCGGTTAGTTACAAGCAGCTTCCACATCTTCTTCCATTATGTCCACTTTCCATTCATTATTTATTTCTCTTCATATATTCATCAACCACTTTCCACAAGATCTGACTACCTTTATTCAGTTCTATTATGCCCTCTCCCTTTCTCTTAGTTTCATAAGTATAATCTTATCAATTTCTATTTCTTTCATTTCACTGATAACTAAAGTTCTTTTTTTTTAATCCAGTCAGTCATATCCAATTCTCGGAGACTGCTTGGACAAGTCCCTGCAGTTTTCTTGGCAAGGTTTTTCAGAAGTGGTTTGCTACTGTCTCCTTCTTAGGGCTGAGGGAAAGTGACTGGCCCAAGGTCACCCAGCTGGCTTTGTGCCTAAGGTGAGACTGGAACTCAGGGTCTCCTGGTTTCTAGCCTGGTGCCTTAACCTCTACCCCAAACTGGCTCTCTAAAGTTCTTTACCTTTTACCCAATTTAAATTCTAAGTCACAATCATCCACCTGCCATGGTCATCACCAGAAAAATACTGACTCTCACCATACATCATTACAATGATCAAGTAATGCTTTTGCATAATGCTTTACTGTAATTTAGAGGAGGAGTATACTGGCTTACTAATTTTAATTGTGCTCATGCAACAGGCATAATTTCATCTAACACTAAAGATAATAGTGGCTTGTTTTAGCACATTTTAGCTAGTGTGACAGAAGCACAAAGGCCAATTTTACTTCAAGCACACCCACACTACTCTATGCCAACTGGGATCCCTAATATAAAGTCGGTCTTGCAAGTCAAAATACAGTTTCCAACATTCCACCCACTTGGATATTTGTGCAGTGTACTGGCACAGTCAGGATACAATGGTGTGTCAGTATTCAGTCCAATTTTATATTCATAATTCATAGTACAATTCATTGATGGATAGTATAATTTGTCAGTGGTACACAATACAGTTCTCATGTTTGTCTCCAATAAAGTAAGTCTAACTGAATTCAGGTGGATATTACTTTCAAACTACATTGCAATCCTATATGTTGATTTTGTATAAGTAAGCATTAAGACTAAGTGAAGTTGCAATCATCCCAGGAGGAAAGAGAGACTGGCCCTATTTATCTGTGCCTTGGTAATCCTTGTACTTCCCACTGATATGATTTTCAATTTATTTCTGCATCAAATACTGATTTTGATACTTAAAGTCTTTCAAAACATAGGACTGCTATATCTGAAAGACTATTCAGTTTTATTAATGCCTGTCCATATGTTTTAATCTTCAATAGAAGTCCTTCCTCTGGACCCATAATTTTTGAGACAAGGAGATAAGGCAAGTGATAAAAACAGAGAAGGTGGTTATTGAGTTACTGAGCTTAATCCTAAATGCTTTTTTTTCATTGCTTTGCTTGGCAATAGAAAGATAAGTAGACTGGTAGAAAAGGGCATTGGTATAATTAAATATTCATTAAAATTCTCCATTAATTTGTACAATAGAGTAGACCACCTACTATTCTTCACCATGAGACTTCTAGAAAGAGTAAATGTTTGACTTTCCTCTGACCCTAAAACAATAAAG
Organism: Candoia aspera; assembly: GCF_035149785.1. Classification (NCBI taxonomy): domain Eukaryota; kingdom Metazoa; phylum Chordata; class Lepidosauria; order Squamata; family Candoiidae; genus Candoia; species Candoia aspera. The sequence continues at coordinate 82,918,985 of NC_086157.1, read as the reverse complement.
ACTCATTGAATTCTTACAGAATAAAGCAGTGAGCCCAAAGAGGGAAAAGACAATACACATAAAGTACTAAATTTTCATAGAGCAAGTTATAATTATTCTAGCATACTAGAATTTCAGAATGCCTCCATCCTCACATGACTTCTTCCCCAAGTTTTTCTAAGCTTGTTGCTGTACTAGTTAGAAAAAGGTCCAGCTTGAGAAGATGGACTCTTTCATGAGAAACAGATGAGGAATTTGTTGAAACATGTAGCTTTTCATAGAGTTTGTGATCATATGGAAAACATGTCATTCTGGATGAACTATGTGGTTGATGGAGAATACAGTAATTGTCAATTGGATTTTAACTGAAAAAGAAACTGAAGCAAGAAACATTTGCTTTCATATTTAAAAAAAACAAAGCAAGTAACTATTAAAGTTTATGCTAATACCTACCATTCTATGCCCTTGAACTTAGTTAGTTATAAATAAACACTAGCCTATTTATTTGTCTAATTACCCTTTTCTGTGGAACTTATTGTCCAGTATGCTAAGCTGATAAAGTTTGAATACAAAATATTCACTGGCAGCAGTACTTCAAAAATAAAAAAGGTTAGATTTAATTTTATGAAGTAATATAATGAATCAAATCATTCACATATGATAAATATTCAGATGGATTTTTTTACAGGTGTATTTTTTAAATCCTAGATGAAAATATTTTTATTGATCATGTCAAAATACTTGTGTAAAAGACACTAACAGCATAACTCCTTTTTACCCCTTTCTCCCATCACTTGAGCAAGGCAAATTGCTTGAATAGCATAGTATCATCAGTCTTGGCATTTCATATCTCTCAGTTTTTTATTAGCTTACAGATAGAAGAGCCTGCAGCAGGCTGAACTGACATTTCAAAAGATCTTGACATTATTCAGAAAAAAAACATTACACATTACTGGTGGACTTCAGTATAAAGCAGTCATTGTCTTTTGGCTATCAGAATTTAGCTCCAGTTAGAATTATTTCATCTTTCTCTAATGTAATAAACATTCTTTAGAAGGCCATACATTCATCACTGGTTTGATTTTTCATTCCCATACTTCAAATAGAATGAATGAATGAATGAATGAATGTGTGTGTGTGTGTGTGTGTGTGTGTGTGTGTGTGTATGTATGTGTGTATGTATGTATATATATATATATATATATATATATATATATATATATATATATATATATAAATATATATATAAATAAAAACATACCAGGAGCATCATGTAAGTGAATATAACAAACATAAGAATAATGGTAACAAATGCTGAGCAACACTACTGTCTTTTGACTCCAATATTGTCAAAACTGTCTAACAGATGCTCTCCAGGGTTTCGAGTGATTTCTTTTCAAGCCCTTTCTAGATGGTAATTCATTCACATAGCTTGTGCAATTGTGCAAATATAGTATATCATTATAGTGAACTTGTAAAAGTATTCAGAACAATTTGCAACAAGGGCTTTAACTTCACTTGGTTTCATATTCCCCTCACCCACTAGGATGATATATTTCCAATTTTTCCAGGAACTTAAAGATGCCTATATAGTACATTCTCCTGCAACAATTAAAAAAAAACCTTTAAAAAAATCCATCAAAATTGTTTTCAAATGTGAATGATATGAATGTGAAATCATTATATTATTTTATAAAGTTAAGTTGGCTGAGAAATAATGACTGTCATTGTGTTAATGTTGTCCAATGCCTGAAGGTGGATTTGATCCTGAAGGCCTCCATTCCTAGTTCAATGCCTTAACCTCATTTTTAAGCTACATGCTGGAAATAGGAGGAAATGCCTTCACCATAATTCCAGAGTGATGATGCTTTATAAGATTATTCTGTCATAAAAACTTTCTCATCCACTTTCACAGGCAAATGTGCATATAAACATTTAAGAAATATGTGATGGAAAGAAGATATCTATTAATTTGTGATGCTGACTGATATGATCATTGGCCAGGCATATAAATCAGGAGTAGGAAAAGATCTATCTGCATACAGCAATATATACATTGAGCTATTTCATATTGTTATGAATCTGCATCCATAGAACTGAAGTATGTACAAATCACCGGAGTTACTGAGTATAATCACATTCTTATCTATATCTATATCTATATCTATATCTATATCTATATCTATATCTATATCTATATCTATATCTATATATCATGTATATCTATATCTACTGTATATCTATATCTATATCTATATCTACTGTATATCTATATCTATATTTATCTATCATCATGTACATCTACATCTATCTATTGCCTGCCTGCCTGCCTGCCTGCCTATCTATCTATCCATGTAATGATTGCCTATTCTGACATACTCAGCCTCACAAGCAGGTTCTTAATGAAAACTGATTTATTGAAAGAATAGTGTGCAAATACAAAGAAAGCTGAGAATGAGCAAAAGCGCGCCAAATACAAACTAAAAACCCTCGCTTCAAACCCAGTTCTGCCCCCCTCCCGCTTAGCAACCACCCCCTCCCCGGTGTTAGCAACGGTTGCCCACATCAGCCTGAGAAAGTAACCTTGAAGACATTCCATAACCCAAACATACATTCCACAGTTACAGTAATGAGATTACAGCCTGGCACGGCTGGAAATCTCCACTCTGCAAACACATATCAGGAAAGTGACATGCAAAACATTACGATGTATTCAGAACATTGGAACAATGAACATGACATACCGCCCCCCTTAAAAAAAAAAAGTTGCAAAATTAAGAAGCAGGTTTAGCAGGATAGGCAGTATGAAAACGGGTAACTAGAAGAGGGGAGTGAACATCGTGGGCAGCAACCCACTCAGGATGAGGGAAATGTTTCCACCGGACCAAATATTGCAAAGTAGAATGAAGAGAATGAGAATCCAGAATCTCCTGGACTTCAAAGTGTTGCTGGCCATCAATCAAAATGGGGGGAGGTGGCGCGGGTTGTGGGTGCCAGCGATCCGACTGGTGGAAGGGTTTGTGTAAGCTGCAATGAAAAACGGGATGCAAACGTTTAAGATTATGAGGCAAATCTAACTTAAAAGTAACAGGATTAATTTGAGCCACAATAGGGAAGGGGCCCACGAATTTTAGTGCCAACTTCTTAGATGATTGGGGCGATTTGATAAACCTTGTGGAGAGGTAAACTTTATCCCCAACTTTGAAGGGTGGCTGAGGTGCCCGTTTGGTGTAAGCATGGCATTTGTAAGCAGCCTGGGCATCGGCGAGAGCTTGTTTGATTTTAGGCCATGAGTCTCCCAGATGTGCTGCCCAGTCTGCAGGGGAAGAAGGAGGTGATGTTGGTTGCGGTAGCTCAGGGATGGGCATGAAATCCCGACCAAAGACAGTGGAAATGGCACCTGACCAGTGCTCTGATGCACTGCATTGTTGTAGGCGACTTCAGAAAATGGCAGGAGGTCGACCCAATTATCTTGTTGATAGTTCACAAAAGCCCGCAGATATTGCTCCAGTGTGGAATTAAGTGCCTCTGTGGCTCCGTCAGTCTCAGGATGCGACGCAGTGGAGAGCGCTTGCTTGGTGCCCACCAATTTCATAAAAGCCCACCAAAATTGCGACGTAAATTGTGTGCCTCTGTCAGTCACCAAACGGGAGGGGCTCCCGTGGAGCCTGTACACGTGTACAAAGAAGAGGCGGGCGAGTTGCTGTGCTGAGGGAATGGAAGGACATGGAATGAAATGGGCTTGCTTTGAGAAAAAGTCTTTTACAACCCAAATCACAGTTTTTCTCTGACTTGGAGGTAGATCCACGATAAAGTCCATAGAGATTTCCTCCCAGGGGTGAGAGGGACTGGCGACTGGTTGGAGCAACCCTTGAGGCTTCCCCACCTTCCGTTTGGAAGCAGTGCAAACAGGGCAGGAGGCAACATAGTCTTTAACATCACGCCTCATCGTTGGCCACCAGAATTGGCGCCTAACGAAGTGAAGTGTTTTAACAAATCCAAAATGCCCCGCTAGTTTGTCATCATGGCAACGGAGCAAAACGTCTTTGCGTAAAACTTCAGGTACATAGAGGCGATCATTCTTCCAAGCCAAACCCTTGTCAAAAGCAACAGTGTGTAAATTTGCTTGTAACCAAGTGTCAGATTTCAATTGGGAAAGAAACTGTTGTTGCAAATCTGAGGGAACTGGCAATCGTCCTGGAGGGGTTGAAATTGAAGCGTCTGTTTGCTGCGCACGAGTCTGGCTGTGAGTCACAGCTGCCAGACTCAATTGTGGCTCCATGCAGAGAGTCCCTATTACATCAGGTACAGTGCTGGAATCTTGGGGTCTACAGGACAGTGCATCAGCCAGAAAGTTTTTTTTTCCCTGGGATAAATTTTAACTTGAAATCAAAACGGCTGAAGAATTGAGCCCATCTGATTTGCTTTGGGTTTAGCTTACGAGGCGCACTGAGTGCTTCGAGGTTTTTGTGGTCAGTCCAAACCTTGAAAGGATGGGTAGCCCCTCCAACAGATGGCGCCAAGTGTCCAAAGCAGCTTTAACAGCAAAAGCCTCCTTTTCCCAGACATGCCACCGTCTTTCCATCTCAGAGAATTTATGAGAGAGATAAGCTCAAGGCTTTAGACATCCTGATTCATCTGCTTGTAGCAGGAGTGCTCCAACGGAAAAATCAGAGGCATCTACTTGCACCACAGATGGTTTGTTAGGATCTGGATGCTGTAAAATGGGTTCTGCAGTAAATAGTTTCTTAAGCTTGTCAAAAGCCAGCTGGCATGCAGGCATCCATTTTAGTAATGCCCCTGAATTCTTTGATCTCTGGGTGTCCCCCTGCCCCTTAGTTTTAAGCAACTCAGTGAGGGGCAGGGCGATTTCTGCGAACCCCTTGATGAATGACCAATAAAATGTCGCAAAACCAAGGAAACTTTGAAGTTGCCTTCGTGTGCGTGGTGCCTCCCATGCCAGAATGGCCTCAATCTTAGCTGGATCCATTTCAATACCCTTGTCTGAAATTCTATAACCCAAATAGTCAATTTGAGATTTATGGAAAGCACATTTGGACAATTTAGCATACAGTTCAGCCTTCCTAAGCTTGCTGAGCACCTGTCTGACCAGTTCTATATGTTCCTCCATTGTTTCAGTATAGATTAACACATCATCCAGATATACCAAGACCCCTTTGAATAAGTGGTCATGCAAGACCTCATTGATCAGTTGCATAAAAACCCCTGGCACTCCCGCCAGCCCAAAAGGTAACACTTTATACTGGAAAGAGCCCAGAGGACAATTGAAAGCAGTTTTCCATTCATCCCCCTCTCGTATACGAATGCGGAAATTTGCCTCCCTCAGGTCCAACTTAGAGAATATTTTCCCCTTTGCCAGATGTGATAACATGTCCTTGATTAACGGGACAGGATATTTATTTAATATTGACACTGCATTCAATCCATGGAAATCCGTACATAATCTCAAAGTCCCATCTTTCTTGGGTCTGAATAGAACAGGAGCACCCACTGGGGAACTGGCTGGTTCGATAAAACCCCTGGCTAGGTTTTTATCAATAAACTCTCTTAGTGTTGCCAGTTCCTTCTGGGTCATAGCATAAATTTTTGGCTTAGGCAACTTTGCATTAGGGATAAAGTCTATGGCACAGTCGGTTTTGCGGTGTGGTGGTAGCTGATCCACCTCCTTTTCACCAAACACATCTGCAAAGTCCTGGTATTGCTCCGGCAGTCCATCCAGCGGACCCGTAAGGAGATGCGGAGTTGTTGCTGCCACCCTCCCCACCTTGCTGTTGTCCAATTCATCCCCCTCAGGGGCTTTGTAGAATCCATCCGCAAAAGTCACAGTCCTGTGCACCCAATTTATGTGTGGGTTTTGCTGAACAAACCAAGGCATCCCCAAAATGACAAATGGGCCCCCCACAGGTGCCACCACAAAACGCAGCTTCTCCCAGTGGCTACCCATTTGCAATGCCACCATCCCTGTGGAGTGGGTCACTGGTTTCCCCCCCGCCATAGATCCGTCTAATTGGGTGAAGATCATGGGCCATTTCAAAGGGAACGTGGGTAACTCTAATGCAGCTACCACGTCAGGGTGCATTAAACACCGTGAGCACCCCGAATCAACCATTGCCCACACTTCCACAGTCCGTGTCCGTGACCCCAATTTCACCTTCACAGTCAGGGTAGGGAAGTTTCCACTCACCGAAGTGTGGTCGCACCCCTCCTCTACCACCTGCCCAGCGGCGCCTCTTAGGGCAGGTGGCTGGCGTTTCCCGCCGGCTGAGATGGCTCAAGCTCCCCTTCATCCCCATAGAAAGGAACGTTCTCAGCCTCGGTTTCAGCCATCGCTGCCTTCATCTTCCTGGGCCCGGAGGGGGATTTCTCTGACTCCTTTTCCCGACGTTCCTCGGTCTTCCTTTGTGGGCACGCCGCTGCTCGGTGCCCCTCCTTCCCACATCGCAGGCATTGCCCTTTCGCAAGACGGCTCTCCCTCTCCTCCTGCCAGCCCGTACGTCCCGCTCTGCCAGTGGTGGCCGGTGGTTTAGCCGTCCTTGCCATGGCCGTTTGCTTGGGACCCCTCCTGGTTTGTGTGAACCTAGCCTGGGCTTGCTCGACATTCGCCGCTAGTTGAATCCAGTCATATAGGGTGAGCGGATCTGGCCTTCCTAACGCCCATCTCAGTAAGTCGGGTCTCATTCCGTCTTTGAACATTTCTATTAGCGTGGTTGGCGACCAATCCACCTTGGCCGCTAGGGCTTGGAATTCTAGGGCATAATCTGCCACGGACTTTGATCCTTGGATCAGTTCCCTCAAAGCCACCTTAGCCTTTTCTTTTGCTAACGGGTCAGCAAAATGCATTTTCAGCGCCCACAGAAAGTCTCTGAAATCATCCAACTCCAGGACGTCCATCTTGGTTAATTGGACAAACCAGTCAGCTGCCCTCCCCTCCAGTTGGGTAGCTACAGCGTTTATCTTCGCCCTCTCCAAAGGGAACAGCCTCCCAAATTCCTCCATATAACTTTTTGCATTAGTCAGGAAGAAGGACAGTTTTGTGGGATCCCCATCAAACTTAACATTGAAATCCCCATACCTGGCTCTTTGCAGGCTGTTCTTCCTCTCCTTCCTCCCGGCCCTCCTCCTGGGCTCTGGAGACCTCTTCTCCTGAAGGGGGAGGGGACTCGCAGCTCCAACTTTGGGACTCTTCCTCCGATCTCTGCTTCGTCCCCTCCCAGCATCCTCGGCCCACCGCGGGGGCGACAGGGATGCCTGCCAGGGACTGCGTGGTGGTGATCCCCCCCAGTACCTCCTCCGGTCTTTCCTCCTCATGCTCGGGGGGGGGGGAAGGAGAAACAGATGGAGACGACCGTCTGTAACGATATTCCCTTCTTCCTCTATCCTGGCTGCCCCTTGCAAATGACATCCTTGCCATCATGTCTTCCAGAGACTTTACCCTGGCTTCCAATCTCTGTGATTTCTCACTGGCCTCAGAGACGTCTGACCCACTCCTCACCCTTATGGCCACCTCTGGGGACAGCAGATACTTTGGCTTCCCAGGTGCCTGGGGCATTCCGGACCGGGTTCCCTCGTCCTTCCTGACCACTTTGGACTTTACCGCTTTCGCAGTAGCTGAGCTGGCATCTGAGGTCTCCGACAGCTCCTCCGACTCTGGCGTGAGGGTCCTTTCCCTTCTTTGCCTCATGGAATCCGGTTCCCCCACGCTGGAATCCTCACTCTCTCCCGAGCGAGAAGTAGGTTCAGTCATCACTAACTTTATTTCCTCACAGTAACACTGGAAGGAGGTTAGTGGAAAGAGTTTTAGGATTCTCAGCTTTATGTAATGATTGCCTATTCTGACATACTCAGCCTCACAAGCATGTTCTTAATGAAAACTGATTTATTGAAATAATAGTGTGCAAATACAAAGAAAGCTGAGAATGAGCAAAAGCACGCCAAATACAAACTAAAAACCCTCGCTTCAAATCCAGTTCCGCCCCCCCTCCCGCTTAGCAACCACCCCCTCCCCGGTGTTAGCAGCGGTTGCCCACATCGGCCTGAGAAAGTAACCTTGAAGACATTCCATAACCCAAACATACATTCCACAGTTACAGTAATGAGATTACAGCCTGGCACGGCTGGAAATCTCCACTCTGCAAACACGTATCAGGAAAGTGACATGCGAAACGTTACGATGTATTCAGAACATTGGAACGATGAACATGACAATCTATCTATCTATCTATCTATCTATCTATCTATCTATCATCTGTCTATCCTTATACTACATTTTCTATTTGTGAAGTACTCAAGGTGGTTTATACATTTGTGGAACCCAAGGTAGTATCTCTTTTTGCTCTGACAATTCTTATGTTCACCAAGTTATGTGAAAATTGTTCCATCCTTTAAATCACAATCCTAAGCTATTTTTCTATGAATTGACAGTGCCTGACACTAGCTGATTGGAACATCAATATTACAATAATATCTCCCTCTGCATTAATACTGGCTAAAATCAGATTGGCTGTAAGATGATTTTACAGGCAATATATCACATATAAGACACTCCATTAATTCTACTTATCTACTGTATCTTTTCTGGGATTTGAGATTTATCATTTACAGGTAGGTAAGTCTTTTCCATGTTAGATATCTATTCATCTTTTTAATATTATTTATCTTGGATTACTTATAAATTTTCATGTAGACAGATATTTTAAGACTTGTTAATTTATTTAACTTCTACTAATGTATTGTTGTTGTTGTTATTAGCAAATTCCACAATCTATACTCCTCTAAATGTATTAAAAGTGGTTAAGGCAATGGGCTAGAAACCAGGAGACTGTGAGTTCTAGTTCCGCCTTAGGCATGAAAGCCAGCTCTGTTGTCCTAACAGTCAGGAACCACGCTGAGACAAGGAATAGGTCTCTAGTGTTTTATTACTGCTACATTAGACAGAAAATCCTAACAAACTGAAGAAGCGTGGGAAAAGCCCAGACAGATAAACCCCAAAAGTTAAGGCAGGTCTGATCTGTGTCTCTTTGAATGGCTGCTTAACTCCTCAGTACTACGCATGCGTTTTCCCCCCTGGATAGGGGCCCCCTCCTGCTCAACATCAGTACTCATGACATGTGTGACCTTGGGCCAGTCACTCTCTCTCAGCCCAACTTACCTCACAGGGTAGTTGTTGTGGGGAAAATAGGAGGAGGAAGGAGGATTAGGTATGTCCGCCATCTTGAGTTATTTATTAAAAAAAATAAAGGTGGGATAGAAAATAAACAAACAAACAAATAAATAAATAAATTTCTACACAGAGGACAAGGTGGGAAAATAAAAGAGTTATAGGAAGTAGATTGTAGACTTCTGATCTTTACCTCTAAAATATCTCTAATCTTTCAATTAATCATTAAATGCAATATTCCTGAATTATGTATTTTGCTAGCATGTTTTTTTGGTAAATATATCCTATCCTATCCTACTGGGACGTGGTGGCACTGCGGGTTAAACCGCTGAGCTGCCGATCGGAAGGTCGGCGGTTCGAAACAGCGCGGCGGGGTGAGCTCCCGCTGCTCGTCCCAGCTCCTGCATACCAAGCAGTTCGAAAACATGCAAATGTGAGTAGATCAATAGGTACCGCTTCAGCGGGAAGGTAACGGCGTTCCGTGAGTCATGCTGGCCACATGACCACGGATGGGTCCTTAGGGACAACGCCGGCTCCAAGGCTTAGAAACGGAGATGAGCACCGCCCCCTAGAGTCGGACACGACTGGACTTTACGTCAAGGGAAACCTTTACCTTTACTATCCTACATATATTTAGGGTAGAGGGGAGGGATGAATTGGTAAGAAGGCAATAGAGTTCCCAAATAATAGACTTTTGCTGTAGTGAGTAAATTAGTTATGTACTGGTAAGTTTGCATTCTAATTGCAATGAAATATATAGGAAATACCTCTATTCTATTGTGGATCTTAGTGTCTAATGACATACATTAATTTTATATTAACCATATTATAGAACTTATTCTGGACAATGATTCACCAGCGCTAGCCATATAGAGACAGCACATTTTTCAAAAGTTAATCAGGATAAGCAGAAAGATTCTTTTTTTTTTAAATCTACTGTAATATTTTCCAAAGAGAAAGTAGGATATTTCTGGCTAGCTTGTACATTCTATATCTGTATAAACAAACAAACAAAATGTTCTGACTTATAAATGTATAACAATTTTTAAGACCTCCATCACAGATCATGATTTTTGTGCATTGTGTGTACTTGTAATTTGATCATGACTTGTGATCAAAGCTTCAAAAGATTGTTTTTCCAAGAGAGTAACAAATACTGCATGGAAATTGGGAGACTGTCTTAGCATAATTGTGCATAGAATATACTTAGATAAATACTTGTCATGTTATCATTTCCTAAGAGAAAAAAATGTTGAGGTTCAGTCTTGTAGCTTCACATTTATGGAGGGAGTAAGAGAGACACTTTTAGAGCACGTATAATTCTCTCATTTCTCCGTGCACGTACAAAGATGTAAATATTATTCAGTATTTCTCTGTGTTTCTGATGGGTATACGTGTTTGTAAGAAATGTGCTGAAACAGAGCTTTGGTTATTCTCTCACTTATTTCTGAAGTTCAAAAACATTTCACTTGTTGTGATATGCCATCATGTCATTAGTCTATCCAAACCCATTCCAGTTTAAAAAGAGAATTAAGCTGTGGATTTAAATAAATAAATAAATAAATAAATAGTCAGCTGTTTTCCTTTCCTCTTTTAACCCAAATGAGTTTCATCACATGCAACACTTTGCCAGGTTTGTTGAGTGACACCTAAGCCAACCTTCTAACACTTGTGGTTTAACCTTACTGAATGTCCTACTGGGTGAATTTTCTCTATATTATTATAGGAGGCTTTGAATAGTTTTGCTCTGTATAGAATAAACCCAATGACTATAGAAAATCTGTCTCCTAAGGAGCAGAATGTACTTTACAGGCATTCATTAAGGTTCATCACAGTCTGGAGAAATGGGTATTATCATTCTTACAATCATATTAGAGAATGCTTACATGCAGCCAAAGAATTGTTTAGTGAATGAACACAAGTCACATAATGTGTCAGTGAGTACAAAATACAAGCCTCTTGGCTCACAATTCTGTGAACTAATTATTTGTGAATCTTTAGTCTTCCCAATAGAAACTCAAAATGCTCCAGTAGCTGATGTCATTCAGGAGAAGAGAGAAAAGAGGAAGACAGGAACAGCAACTGTAGGCATACTAAGGAATTCATGGCTGTGGACAGCTGGTCTGTGATCTAAATCAACTGTTAGAACAATTAACAAATCCAGTTAGGCAAAAAAAAAAAAAAAGCTTAGAAAAAGGTTCAGGTGATAATTCCATTTTTTTATTGGATGCTTGGTAGCATATCTTTCTGGCCAGTCTTATCTTCAGGGCCAGCTTAGGCAAAGGCTGAGCAGGCATTGACTTGGATGCCAAAACTTAGGGGGTACCAACACCATCCCTCCTTTTGAAAACAAAGCCCCCCCCCAAAAAAAAATTGTTGAAATTTCATCTACCTTTAAAGGATCAATGTTTCATATTGTCAATACAGGATTTTAGTATTTTGCATTGAAACTTAGATACCTTCAATTGGCCACAGTTGGCAACTGTGTTCTGATAAGGTGGTGGACCAAGTTGTAGTGGCCAAGGTCATGTCATGCAGAGCAGATGTTAATCATTCTAAAACTACAAATATTCATATTGGCAGGACGTGGAGCCATCAGTCAATGTGGCCGATGTGTGACATGTACCCTTCAACCAGGCACTGCTTATCCTTGTCTTCAATATCACCTTGAGGAAAAGAAGAATGTCTTCAGGAATGCCTTTTTATTACCTTCCATGGACTACAAACCAAAAGCCTTGAAATCACACTGAGAGAAGTTCAGTTGATTGAAGAGTAATTTTTCTGAATATTTGTACTTTGATGGCCTGGTTGGCTGTTACTTTGGAGAAATTTATACAGAACTTCTTTACCTAAACCAAGGGAAACTAAGCCATGATGATTATTACTTTTTTGTAGGTTCACCCATAACACCTCCCCATCCTACTTTAGCATTTCATCATCTCAACATTTACATGCATGCAAACATATATGTGTGTGTGTGTGTGTGTGTATGTATATGTATATGCATATGTATGTATGTATGTATGTATGTATATACATATACATATATTCCCACAGAATTAACACAAACCATTAAAAGTGCCTAGTATGTGGGATAATTAGACTCTAAACTACAAATTATTCTGGATCAGACTACATCAGGTTCACATACTCAAAATCTTCTAAAATTTTGGCTAAAAAGAGGGCAGCTGCCCATTCACTCACTGGAAAAAAATGCATGGTATGGTATGGTACTATACAGTGAGGGGTTGCACATACCATTCAATTTCTTAAGACCACCTTGTTTCAGAATTCTAGAAACTATCCAATTTAGCCTTTGTTACTGAGGAAACAGACCTGAGTTAAATCCCAAATGAGATTTCTCCAGAAAAATGTCCTACTATCATGAAAAACACAAATTACTGTAAATTAAAAAAATGAATAATGTAAAATACACAACAAATTAGAGCTTAGTTACAGAAAAAACTAAGATAACATTGTAGACATTCAATCTAACAATTAACATTATTTACAAACCTGCAAAATGAAAACCTCTAAATTTCTAAAAAGCCTAGATAAAATGGCAAATGTTTCATAGCACATGCAGAGCCATGAAAACATATGTTATGTTGAATTTATCTGTGGTGGGACCTGCACCTATCACACTGAAGATCAAAAACATGAGGCACTATATGCATGGATAAATGTAAGGTCCCTCTGAGTTAAGCTTTACTTCTAGTGAATCTTTAAGGAATGCTTAAAAATCTGGAATGTACAGAGGAAGGAAGGAAGGCAGGAGGGGAGGAAGGAGGGGAGGAAGGGAGGAGGGAGCTGCTTAGATGCAGGCAACTGAAGTGCAATAAAATCTAATTGGACACTCGGACTGTTTTAGATTCTTTCGCCACTTACTTTTTATCTTTACTTTTATTTATATTATTTATTATTTCTATTTTTATATTGTATATTTGTGATTGTTGTTTTAATTGATTGTTGTAAACTGCCCAGAGTCCCCCAATGGGAGGAGATGGGCGGGGACAAATTGGATAAATAAATAAATAAATGTTGTATTTCATGGTGAGAAAGAAACTGTTTATGATGACATTAAATCCAATATGAACTTACAGTATTTGTGCTTTTTAAGTAACATTTCAATCAACTACTTTATATAACTTTTTAAAAAATATATATGCCTTTGGGATGTAAAATATTTATTTCTACCCAGAATTATTTGGTCATTATCTCTGTCTTTTTACCACTATATCCAGCTTCATGCTAACTGGATTTCCCACTTGATCATAATTTTAAATACATGTATTAGATCACTTTAAAATATTTTTGTATTCAGTACAAATCTAATTATACTGTAGCTCCCCAGACACTGTGGTTGTCCAAAAGAGTATAAGGCAGAGAGTAATCCAAATTCCAAATAAGTTCAGGGAATGCTATCTCATTCTTAATACACTCATCTTATTTAAAAAGCCAGCGGTGTTTCAGATCAAAGCAAAGTGATGCCACCACTGAGGCCAGACTGCCACTGTCTTCTTAGCACTTCTTTGCTGGAAAGGGAATGGTCTACATTGTATCAGCTACAATAAAATGCACTGTTTGGTTCAAGCTAGTAACCAAGAGACAGTTGTACCAACAGAGGATAGTATTTCAAGGACTAATATCTTGCAAACATGAACAACAATTTAATTTTTTCTCCACCCCATTCCCCCCACCCAACTGATAGGGTTGTATCCTGTTATCATCTTTGCATCGTTGGGATTTTGGGCCCCACAAAGTGTGTGTTCCCTGTCATGCTTGGCATTTACTTTGTACTCTCAAAACTGAGTGGCCAGAAAGGCCTTAAAAGGAAACTGACCCCTTTTCTCTCTTCTCAGTGCTCAGATGATAATGGGATGGCTGACAAAAGGCTTAAGAATCTATCCAGTGCCTTGATTTTGAGCCCTACCTTATAGCAAATTGTATTTTACTGTATCAGGATGATAATCATAGGGAAAGTTTAGGCACATCATGCTTGAATTTATGTTAGTCATAGAGTAAATAATAGATGTCTGGGCCAAGTGGAATTCCTGATGCTATCTCAGTGCTTTCCAAATGTGTGGATTTCAACTTCCAGATTTCCCATTCCAGCATGAGCCTGCTGAAAATCTTGAAGGTTTAAGTCTACCATCTCAGGAGTGCTCAGACTGGCTGACAAGGTTTCAGAATCTGAGAATTGGGGTTATATTACAAATTATCCTGAGGGGGATTAATACATTCCTAGTAAAATTCCACCAAAAAATGTCTTTGTGTCTGTTGAAATCTATAATTCCCAGAATTATAGGAATTATTTATTTATTTATTTATTTATTTATTTATTTATTTATTTATCAAATTTAGCCACTGCCCATCTCCCCCAAAAGAGGGACTCTGGGCAGTTTACAATAAAATTATGCACAAAGAATGGGCATAAAGGCCAATAGTTTTTATATCACAATTGACTGACTGAATCCTTACATTCCCAGATTTCATCATATAAGAGAAGTACAGTTAATAAAAGTATTCATTAAAAAGCAACTTATATATTGTACATTACATATAACTGATGTTTTCTACTGAAGCCCTCAACACAATTACTGACAGGAAGATTTAGATGCAAGTCAAAATTTGCTTAATACGAGTGGTTAGCCGTATACTTTCTTCACACAAATGTTACATAAATTATGGAAATCATCTTGCTGTATCCAAGAAGAGACTTTTCTGTGTTGAACATTTTTTAGTGCTGAGCAAATGAACATACTATTTTAAGCAATGCAGCTCAGACTTTGGAATGGCACACTTAATTTCATATGCTATGAAAGCTGACTTATCTCTGCCCCACAACACTTTCCTCCTATCTATATAAAAATATTGCCCTGTAACAATCATCCTGCTCCAAAGTTCTCTAAGCCACAGCAAAGTCATGAATGCTTTGTGAGTAGGTAACTAAGCTGTTTCTATAATTAATCCAAGAGCTTCCAAGGTGCAATAAAACTATTTATGTCTAATAAACTCACTTCCATTTTTCTACTATATCAAGAGCTGGTTTCATTCCAGTAGAAGTCACAAGATATTATAAGAATTTTAGTTTCCAGTAGATAAGCCCACTTCTTAGTTGTTTACTTATCTTCCAAGCTGATGCTTCCATTAGCAGATTTATTGTCAGACACACACCACACAAACATATATATATTAACTTATACCATATTAAAGATAGATCAGCTATGGTTTTAACAGTATCATTGAAAGACAAAATGGTAAACTTACCAACCACATTCATAAAACCACCAGGAGCCATTGCATGTCTCATCAAACATTAAAAACATTTCACTATCCCTCCATGAGGTTTGTACTTATTCACTAACTAAAATGGACATATAAAGATTTGCACTGACTGATTATTGGAATGATCTTTCAATAACTCCGCAGTCGCACAAAGTTCATGTCCCTTCAGAACACCAATTCCACTTGTACAAAATACACTGTCAAATCCTCTCAAATGCATCAGCTTCACAATATTTTTTTTAAAATATGTTTTAAATTTTGTTGGTTAGTAATACTTATTTTATAAGACCTAGTACTCTCCTTTCTTCTGAAACTAACTTAAACTATTTTATAACTATTATAAAGTTATTTCCACTTCACCTTCTAATAATTTTACTCCCCAATGTTATCTTCATTGATTCACCTTATAACTTTGTTTGGGTTATACAAACCAGAAAGTAGCAAGTTAGCAACAGTATCAGTTTGTAAGTCTTACATGCATTGAAATAGAGCTGCAAAGGTCAGTGAGGGCAATGCTACAGGATGAGGAGCCATAATTGCAAAGACATAATTTTGAATTAAAAATCCCACAGATATGAATTAGAGATAGAAATCTATGTCTGATAGGTACAGAGCTTCTCTAGGCATACTAGGTTCCACTGACCTGTAATGAAATCATCATCATCATCATCATCATCATCATCATCTCTCCTCAATTTTATGTCAAAGAGTATAGATTAATTGGTGTAGATTTTGGCCATAAATGTAGTTTATTCAACACATTTGTTATTATTATATCTAATGTTATACATACTATATATTCATGTAAGTCTTATTCTGGAATCTATTGGGATGTAGGCTGCTCTGAGACCTGTTCTCACTATCTCTATTTGCCTATTTCAGAAGTCTGTGTTTAGAGTGAAGCTTTGAAACGAATTTGTAATTACATTTAGAAATATGCACTTATACTGCACTCCCTTATACAGTCCTCCCTTAGGACTGTCAACTCTAGTTTCTAATCATGATGTATGTCTTACCACAGATATCCAATTATGGTGTTTAGGAAGAGGGATACTAACATTACTAAATGTCCTAATGTTAAGCAGGCAAGGTAGATATTTTCGTTTAGTTCAAAGTTTAATGAGATACAATTTGCACTTCTAAAACCAATCTGCTAATTGGAGCACAGTTACAGTATACAGGCATATTCAGATGACATTCTAATTAGCAAGGTAGTTAAGTGTGGGCTGTATTACGAGTGAGTGAATGAGTGAGTATATATATCATAGTCAAAAACCATACTCAAAGAGTGCTCATCAATGGTTACTTCACCAAAAAAGTGCTTCTCTGAACACCCTTTTATCTCATGTGGGTTGAGTTCCAGTGTACCCCCTGTTGAGTTGAAAGCAGGTTGATACTGATTGGGTAAGATATTCTGACAAGTGAATGTATGCCAAGCCATGCCGAGCTTTAAGGTTTAAAACTGGAACCTTGTTTTGGGCCTGCAAGCCTATTGATAACCAGTGCAGTGACCCTCAGCATAAATGTAATGCTGCTAATCCCATCAATAGTTGGGTTGCTGTATTTTGAACCATCTGCAGATTCTGAGTTGTCTTCTAGTTATTATAACATACAATAATTATTATAAATGTGATCAATGGCGTGATATAGCTACAAAATAGGCAAATACAATTTCAGGCTACATAAACAGAAGTTAAATTTAGAAACTATGGGAAGACTTCTACTTTATTCCTCAATGCTCAGAATCTACCTCAAGAATTGTGTCCAGTTCTGCGTAAATGCTTTTTAAGGAACAGAAAAATTGGCATAGATTCAGGTAAGAGAAACAAGGGTGATCAAGAAACTAAGTCCTAGTAATAGAAAATGAAGGAGTAGGGTATGTTTAGCCTTGAGAAAAGAGTGAGGTTTGACATGATGTGATAAATGTGAAGGGAAACCACCAAAGACCAAAAAATGTAAGAAACCAAACTGTATGTGAGAGCAGACCTACAAACAGATCTTGGCAGATTCCCATCAAACTATTTTGCAAGATATTTGGGATATTGTGGAAAATATCTGCTTTAAAATGTGTCATCTGGCTGAGGACATTTTGGAAGAAGATGAAGATTCTACCCAACATGGAGAAGTTTCTACTGACAGTGAGATTGAAGTTCCTTCTAAAATGGCAGACAAAGACTATATTCTGGAGGTGAAGGGGTTAAAGGGACAGCAAATTACAGATACTGTTGTTTATCTGAGGGAATGTTATGGGAAAGAAGAGCTTTTGTTCTGTGGGAGGTTTTTTTGTAGAGAACTCTGAGTTTTTAAGGGGGCAGTTGGGCTGTTTCATTTCTGTATGAAAAGTCCCTTGTGTGTAAAGGGGAGATATGTAGATGTCTTGGTATATTTTGAAGTGGGGTAATGGGCCCACTTCACATCAGATGACCACCAGATCTACTACTGTGGACAAGAGGACCACAGAAGAAATTGAGTAGCCTTCATAATTAATAGTAAAGTGACTAAAGCAGTGCTCGGATACAATCCAAAAAACGATAGAATGATCTCAATTCGAATTCAGGGCAAGCCAGCTAACATCACAGTGATCCAAATATACGCCCCAACCACAGATGCTGAAGAAGCTGAAGTAGAGCAGTTCTATGAGGATCTGCAGCACCTACTGGACAATACTCCTAAAAGAGATGTTATTTTCATCACAGGAGACTGGAATGCTAAGGTGGGCAGTCAGATGACACCTGGAATGACAGGTAAGCATGGCCTGGGAGAACAAAATAGAGCAGGACATAGGCTGACAGAATTTTGCCAAGAAAACTCACTCTGCATAACAAACACTCTCTTCCAACAACCTAAGAGACGGCTTTATACATGGACTTCACCAGATGGACAACACCGAAATCAGATTGAGTACATCCTCTGCAGCCAAAGGTGGCAGACATCTACACAGCCGGTAAAAACAAGACCTGGAGCTGACTGTAGTTCAGCTCATGAACTTCTTATTGCACAAGTTAGGATCAGACTAAAGAGATTAGGGAAGACCCGCAGATCAGCTAGATATGAGCTCACTAATACTCCTAAGGAATATGCAGTGGAGGTGAAGAATCAATTTAAGGGACTGGACTTAGTAGATAGAGTCCGGGAAGAACTATGGACAGAAGTTTGCAACATTATCCAGGAGGTGGCAACAAAGTACATCCCAAAGAAAGAGAAAACCAAGAAGGCAAAATGGCTGTCTGCTGAGAAACTAGAAATAGCCCAAGAAAGAAGGAAAGCAAAAGTGATAGGGGGAGATATGCCCAGTTAAATGCAAAATTCCAGAGGTTAGCCAGAAGGGATAAGGAATTATTTTTAAACAAGCAATGCGCAGAAGTGGAAGAAGACAATAGAATAAGAAGGACAAGAGACCTCTTCCAGAAAATTAGAAACATCACAGGAAAATTCCAGGCAAAAATGGGTATGATCAAAAACAAAGATGGTAAGGACCTAAAAGAAGAACAAACTATTGGGGATAGTTTGTCAGTGTGGTCAGTGAGCTAGAGCCAGACATCCTGAAGAGTGAGCTTGAGTGGGCCCTAAGAAGCATTGCTAATAACAAGGCAGCAGGAGATGATGGCATCCCAGCTCAATTGTTCAAAATCTTGCAAGATGATGCTGTCAAGGGAATGCATGCTATATGCCAGCAAATTTGGAAAACACAAGAATGGCCATCAGACTGGAAAAAATCAACTTATATCCCCATACCAAAAAAGGGAAACACTAAAGAATGTTCAAACTATTGAACAGTGGCACTCATTTCACATGCCAGTAAGGTAATGCTCAAGATCCTTCAAGGTAGACTTCAGCAATTCATGGAGTGAGAATTGCCAGAGGTACAAGCTGGGTTTAGAAGAGGCAGAGGAACTAGGGACCAAATTGTCAATATCTGCTGGATAATGGAAAAAGTCAGGGAGTTTCAGAAAAACATCTATTTCTGTTTTATTGACTATTCTAAAGCCTTTGACTGTATGGACCATAACAAATTGTGGCAAGTTCTTAGCCGTATGGGGATACCAAGTCATCTTGTCTGCCTCCTGAAGAATCTGTATAACGACCAAGTAGCAACAGTAAGAACAGACCACAGAACAACGGACTGGTTTAAGATTGGGAAAGGAGTATGGCAGGGCTGTATACTCTCACTCTACCTATTCAACTTGTATGAAGAACAGATGATGCGACATGCTGGGCTTGAGGAATCCAAGGCTGGAGTTAAAATTGCTGGAAGAAACATTAACAATCTCAGATATGCAGATGATACCACTTTGATGGCTAAAAGTGAAGAGGAACTGAGGAGACTTATGATGAAGGTGAAAGAAGAAAGTGCAAAAGCTGGCCTGCGGCTAAACTTAAAAAAAACCAAGATTATGGCAACCAGCTTGATTGATAACTGTCAAATAGAGGGAGAAAATGTAGAAGCAGTGAAAGACTTTGTATTTCTAGGTGCGAAGATTACTGCAGATGCTGACTGCAGTCAGGAAATTAGAAGACGTTTAATCCTTGGGAGAAGAGCAATGACAAATCTCAATAAAATAGCTAAGAGCAGAGACATCACACTGACAACAAAGGTCCGCATAGTTAAAGCGATGGTGTTCCCTGTATAACATATGGCTGTTTGAGCTGGACCATAAGGAAGGCTGAGAGAAGGAAGATAGATGCTTTGGAACTGTGGTGTTGGAGGAAAATTCTGAGAGTGCCTTGGACTGCAAGAAGATCAAACCAGTCCATCCTCCAGGAAATAAAGCAAGACTGCTCACTTGATGGAATGATATTAAAGGCAAAGCTGAAGTACTTTGGCCACATAATGAGAAGACACGACACCTTGGAGAAGATGCCAATGCCAGGGAGAGTGGAAGGCAAAGGAAGAGGGGCCAACCAAGGGCCAGATGGATAGATGATAATGTAGAGGTGATGGACTTGTCCCTTGGGGAGCTGGGGGTGTTGATGACTGTTTCGGAAGGTCTGGTGTGGGCTGGTCCATGAAGTCACGAATAGTCGGAAGTCACTGAACGAAGAAACAACAGAAAAAAAAATTAAGAATGTTTAATTGGATTGGTTTTAGGTTTAATAGGGTCAAGATTATTGTAGTATTATTAATTATAAAGGTAGACAATTTATGTGTTGTTATAGTTTGATTTTTATTATAGTGGATAGAAATATATAGAATAGTGTTAGGGAGGAAATAATTAAATAAATGTTGTTTCTGGGGAGGGAAGTTGGTGTGTGTATATATATATATACACTGTGTGTCTGTGTGTCTCTTTATATATATGTGTGTGTGTATACTGTGTGTGTATGTACGTATATATGTATGTTTATGTATGTGTGTATGTGTGTGTATTGTATGTAAGCGTATGTGTACATACACACACATATATATATTTACACACACATATATACATATATGTGTGTGTATGTAAGTATATGTGTGTTTATGTATATGTGTGTGTATGTATGTGCGTAGGTATGTGTATGTATTGTATGTATGTATGTGTATACACACACATACACATACACACACACACACACACATATATATATATATATATATATAGAATGTAAAGGGGAAGGAGCGATTGTACTTAGTGATTTTCATGTGTACTAATGGAATGATTTATAGACATAATGTTTTCTTGGTTTGATATAGAGTAAGAGATTGATTTTGGAAAGTATTGTATATTATTGTTGTTGAAAGTTGGAAGTCACTTCTTTAATTCTTTAAAATTCTTTTTATTGTGTTTCTCACTCTTTTATTTTTTTTTAATTTTTGTAGTTTTTTGTCTTTTTGTGGTTTTTATCTTTGCTTTAAACTCAATAAAAGTATACATACATATACATATATACATACATACATACATATATATATATAAAACAAAAGGAGAAACTAGGCCTGACTGAAATTGAAAGGTTCATCCAACCACTATATTCAGTGTTTTTTTTTTTACTAATTATTGCTCAACATTTTAGAAGAGGAACAATAAGAACAGATTTGATACTGGTGGGGAAGGTGAGGATTTGGTTGCTTGCGTGAAAAATGCTAGTTATATGTCTTCCTGCTTCTTCTTATATCCATTGTGCATTCTTGTCCTATTGCACTTGTATTTTTATGCTAATTGCTCTAAATAAACAATAATCTCTTAAACTATTTATCTCTCTATTATCTATCTATCTATCTATCTATCTATCTATCTATCTATCATCTATCTATCTGTCAATTACATTTGACCTGTACCTATCCTTCGGGATGCATTTCATTTTCATATAAGTTGTTACTGTATGGGGGAGCAATTGTAAGGTTTTGTTTTGTTTTTGTCTCAAAAACAAAATATACAAACAGTATCTCTCCATCCTCCCACACAAATATTGTGTCAATCTTTAATTATGCAGGCATCTTGATTAGTTCTGTGATGTATGTTTCAAATGCCTCCTAATATAAAAAAAATGTTAAAGATAAATCCATTTAGTTTCCACAAAATTCCATTAGTCTGCTCATTTGACTCTTGGCAGCCATCATCTGGTCTGAAGGGGAAAATATGGCTGTTGAGCAAATAGCATTTCATTCTAACAATAAATGCAGTTCTCATTTCTAAAAAAAAAATAAATAAAAACTTTTAAAGTAAAGGTAATTAGCTCAAACACCACTGATCCATTTGTGTAAAATTAAAAAAAAATCCATTTGTATAATTATATATACTTGCTTATGCTGAAGAAAAATATTTGCTTCCCTTTGTAAAAAAGCAGTATTTGAAAATTAAGAGAATAATGATTAGCATTTCTAAACTATTTTAATTATTTATAGGTCACTTTAAATACCTTTTCAAAACAATCTTTACATTTTGGAACAGCAATTTAATTTATAATTGGTTATCATTCCCTGTAAATATTAGAAATTGAAAATTATTGTTGGTATCATGATATTGTATTACTTTTTCCATGAACTTCATTGCTTTGATATTTTATTGTTTTCGTGCTGAGTTATAAGCATATGCTGCTATTGATATTTTCCCCTATCATTTGCTGTACAAGTTAATAAAGATTTATTATGTTTAAGGAGATTTACTCCCAGTTCATATTAGCATGTATAAGTTGCAGATTTAGATAACAATGTGTATAGTACAACATTTGTGCTACTCTGGCTCTACTTTGTCTCTGAATACATTATTCAGTCACAGGTTAAACATGTGCATCCAAGCATTTAATTTTGCAGAAAGATGGGGTTAATTTATTTGAATGGCTTGTGAGTATTGGAATGCTGAAAGCTTTAAAATATTGTAAGTAATAAGTCATTAAAATTGCAGTCCTATGCAGTTTCTGGAGAATAACTCCACTGAGTATGATAAAAGAAACTGTTTTCTCAGTTAAAGAAAAGAAAGCCTAAAATTCATTCACCTCTATTATTCTGAATGCACAAGCATGAAAACATATATCAGATTTCTACAAATACTTTACATTCTACTATTAATTTTATTCCTTATAAATTAAAAGGGACTATAGTTAGGTCCCTCCGCAAAGGATCGTTACCTTGTCGTGGTGCTGGAGCTTGAGCACCTCAATGATGCCATGAGCTAAACCGTGAAGGGCCACCCAAGACGGGAAGGTCATGACAGAGAGGTCAGACTAAATGCGATCCCTGGGGAAGGTAATGGCAACCCACCCCAGTATTCTTGCCGTGAAAACTAAATGGATCAGTACAACCAGAGATATGTCGGTATACCATCGGAAGATGAGACCCCCAGGTCGGAAGATGGTCAAAATGCTACTGGGGAGGAACAGAGGATGAGCTCAACTAGCCCCAGTCGTGATGACGCAGCTAGCTCAAAGCCGAAAGGACGGTTAGCGGCCGACGGTGCTGGTGGTGAACGGCGAATCCGATGTTCTAAGGATCAACACACCATTGGAACCTGGAATGTAAGATCTATGAGCCAGGGCAAATTGGATGTAGTTATTGGTGAGATGTCAAGATTAAAGATAGACATTCTGGGCGTCAGTGAACTGAAATGGACTGGAATGGGCCACTTCACATCAAATGACCACCAGATCTACTACTGTGGACAAGAGGACCACAGAAGAAATGGAGTAGCCTTCATAATTAATAGTAAAGTGGCTAAAGCAGTGCTTGGATACAACCCCAGAAACGACAGAATGATCTCAATTCGAATTCAGGGCAAGCCATCTAACATCACAGTGATCCAAATATACGCCCCAACCACAAATGCTGAAGAAGCTGAAGTAGAGCAGTTCTATGAGGATCTGCAGCACCTACTGGACAACACGCCTAAAAGAGATGTTATTTTCATCACAGGAGACTGGAATGCTAAGGTGGGCAGTCAAATGACACCTGGAATTACAGGTAAGTATGGCCTGGGAGAACAAAACGAAGCAGGACATAGGCTGATAGAATTTTGCCAAGACAATTCACTCTGCATAACAAACACTCTCTTCCAACAACCTAAGAGACGGCTTTACACATGGACTTCACCAGATGGACAACACCGAAATCAGATTGATTACATCCTTTGCAGCCAAAGGTGGCGGACATCTGTACAGTCGGTAAAAACAAGGCCTGGAGCTGACTGTAGTTCAGACCATGAACTTCTTCTTGCACAATTTAGGATCAGACTAAAGAGATTAGGGAAGACCCACAGATCAGCTAGATATGAGCTCACGAATATTCCTCAGGAATATGCAGTGGAGGTGAAGAATAGATTTAAGGGACTGGACTTAGTAGATAGGGTCCCGGAAGAACTCTGGACAGAAGTTGGCAGCATTGTTCAGGAGGCGGCAACAAAATACATCCCAAAGAAAGAGAAAACCAAGAAGGCAAAATGGCTGTCTGCTGAGACACTAGAAGTAGCCCAAGAAAGAAGGAAAGCAAAAGGCAACAATGATAGGGGGAGATATGCCCAATTAAATGCAAAATTCCAGAGGTTAGCCAGAAGAGATAAGGAATTATTTTTAAACAAGCAATGCGCGGAAGTGGAAGAAGACAATAGAATAGGAAGGACAAGAGACCTCTTCCAGAAAATTAGAAACATTGGAGGTAAATTCCAGGCAAAAATGGGTATGATCAAAAACAAAGATGGCAAGGACCTAACAGAAGAAGAAGAGATCAAGAAAAGGTGGCAAGAATATACAGAAGACCTGTATAGGAAGGATAACAATATTGGGGATAGCTTTGACGGTGTGGTCAGTGAGCTAGAGCCAGACATCCTGAAGAGTGAGGTTGAGTGGGCCTTAAGAAGCATTGCTAATAACAAGGCAGCAGGAGAAGACGGCATCCCAGCTGAACTGTTCAAAATCTTGCAAGATGATGCTGTCAAGGTAATGCATGCTATATGCCAGCAAATTTGGAAAACACAAGAATGGCCATCAGATTGGAAAAAATCAACTTATATCCCCATACCAAAAAAGGGAAACACTAAAGAATGTTCAAACTATCGAACAGTGGCACTCATTTCACATGCCAGTAAGGTAATGCTCAAGATCCTGCAAGGTAGACTTCAGCAGTTCATGGAGCGAGAATTGCCAGATGTACAGGCTGGGTTTAGAAAAGGCAGAGGAACTAGAGACCAAATTGCCAATATCCGCTGGATAATGGAAAAAGCCAGGGAGTTTCAGAAAAACATCTATTTCTGTTTTATTGACTATTCTAAAGCCTTTGACTGTGTGGACCATAACAAATTGTGGCAAGTTCTTAGTGGTATGGGGATACCAAGTCATCTTGTATGCCTCCTGAAGAATCTGTATAACGACCAAGTAGCAACAGTAAGAACAGACCACGGAACAACGGACTGGTTTAAGATTGGGAAAGGAGTACGGCAGGGCTGTATACTCTCACCCTACCTATTCAACTTGTATGCAGAACACATCATGCGACAAGCTGGTCTTGAGGAATCCAAGGCTGGAGTTAAAATCTCTGGAAGAAACATTAACAATCTCAGATATGCAGATGATACCACTTTGATGGCTGAAAGTGAAGAGGAACTGAGGAGCCTTATGATGAAGGTGAAAGAAGAAAGTGCAAAAGCTGGCTTGCAGCTAAACCTCAAAAAAACCAAGATTATGGCAACCAGCTTGATTGATAACTGGCAAATAGAGGGAGAAAATGTAGAAGCAGTGAAAGACTTTGTATTCCTAGGTGCAAAGATTACTGCAGATGCTGACTGCAGTCAGGAAATCAGAAGACGCTTAATCCTTGGGAGAAGAGCAATGACAAATCTCGATAAAATAGTTAAGAGCAGAGACATCACACTGACAACAAAGGCCCGCATAGTTAAAGCAATGGTGTTCCCTGTAGTAACATATGGCTGCGAGAGCTGGACCATAAGGAAGGCTGAGAGAAGGAAGATCGATGCTTTTGAACTGTGGTGTTGGAGGAAAATTCTGAGAGTGCCTTGGACTGCAAGAAGATCAAACCAGTCCATCCTCCAGGAAATAAAGCCAGACTGCTCACTTGAGGGAATGATATTAAAGGCAAAACTGAAATACTTTGGCCACATAATGAGAAGACAGGACACCCTGGAGAAGATGCTGATGCTAGGGAGAGTGGAAGGCAAAAGGAAGAGGGGCCGACCAAGGGCAAGATGGATGGATGATATTCTAGAGGTGACGGACTCATCCCTGGGGGAGCTGGGGGTGTTGACAACCGACAGGAAGCTCTGGCGTGGGCTGGTCCATGAAGTCACGAAGAGTCGGAAGCGACTAAACGAATAAACAACAACAACAACAATAGTTAGGTCCTTGAAAGCACACCAAATTTGCCTAAAATATGGTACTTAAAAATCTGGGACCATTACATGGGGAATTATCAATTTTTAGGAACCTCCCTGTGTGATTTTATAAAATGACAGTACAGAAGGATTTGTAGAAGGTTGTAGAAATTTGGAAAAAGCACTATATCTTGAATAGAATATTAGAGAGCCAGTTTGGTCTAGTGGTTAAGGCACCAGGCTAGAAACTGGGAGACCTTGAGTTCTAGTCCCACCTTAGGCATGAAAGCCAGCTGGGTGACCCTGGGCCAGTCACTCTCTCTCAGCCCAACTCACCTCACAGGGTTGTTGCTTTGGGGAAAATAAGAGGAGGAAGGAGTATTGGGTATGTTGGCCGCCTTGACTTATTTATAAAAATAATAATGGCAGGATAAAAATCTAAAAAAAAAAAAAGAATATTAGAACCTGATGCCTCACTCTCAAGTAATTAGGGAAGCTGCATCTCTCCCCTGTCTGCCTAGGATATTCCTCCCCACCCTTATGTTGAGGTGAAATATCAGTACAAACTGTCAGCACAGTCCCTTTCTTGGAAATGCTTCATATTCCTGGAGTCTGAATGAAGTCTTTACAGTCTGCATATTTCTGGTCTTTTAAAAGTGGAAAGTGGAAATTAGAATGCTTCTTACATTAAAACAAAAGTGTATTATTTATGTATGCATTTATTACAAAGATTTCTGTAAAAACCCATGATAGGAATTTTACAGCCAATGAAATATTATAAATGCATTATCAAAAAAATGCTCCAGCAGCCCCACAATCAACCACTCAGACCCTAAATGCCTCCCCCAAACTCAACAGTATGGCACCTCTGGAGGCAAGCTGTTCCACAATGATAGGCAATCACAGTGATGCCTATCTCAAAGTTCACACTGACCTCATTTCATAAGGACGTGACTGAGAGCACCCATTCCTGGAATTAAAGGGTGAATAGATTCAGTTCAGAGGAATGGTCCCAAAGATACTGAGGAGCCAAGCCATATAGGGGGTTGTAGGTTCACACCAACACTTTGAATACAGAACTCAGAAACTAGTGGCAATTAGTCTAGAACAGGTATTATACTGTTATAGGACTTCTCACCTGCCAACAACTGGGTAACTATATTCTATACCAAAACAGTCTTTAAAGGCAGCACCTATTAATAGAGTACATTGCAATAGTCTAACTTGAAAAGCATGATGGCATAAGTCACTGTTGCTAGGGCTTGTTGCTCCAAAAATAACTGCATCTGGGCAAAGGGTTCCCTGCCTATAGGCTCCAACTGCAAATCAAGTTGGAGTCATGAGAGTAGGAGAAACCCCCAAGTTGCAGACCTGCTCTTTTAGGAGTGCAATCCTGTCCAGAATCACAATTTCCAGACTGAACAAGGAGTACTCATAGTCCTCTCTTAACGTCCATTCATTCAGCGACTGTTCAAAGTTATGACAGCACTGATAAAATGGACTTGCACTCGTCCTTGAACTTATGACTATCACAGTGTTCCTGTGGTCATGTGATAAAAATTCAAGCTAGCCCATATTTACAACCACTACCCCTGCCACCCTCCCCAGCTGACCTACATCATCTTTGCCTGCCTGCCTTGTACAGGGAGTCACCACAGCTCTGGGGCTTCTTGCTGCACCATGGCAATGGAGCTGCTTGCAAACTCATGCCTACTCCCCACCTGGCAGCAGTCACCCCCAGCCCAGCCTTGCCTTTCTGGCCACCTGCAGGCCTGCAACTAGGGTGTGTGTCACCAGGGGCAAACATGGATTCTGCACCCATTTTGGTGCCCCCCCAGTGCTCATTTTGGCACCTCCCCAGTGTGGTGCCCGGGGCACATGCCCGGTTGTCCCTCCCCTAGTTGCAGCCCTGGCCACCTGCACACCCTTTTGCACAGTCCCCCAGCCCTGATGCACTCATGCTGTGACTTGCCAGCCATCCATGAAACCTCATACACCCTCCCCCATCCCTGCTTGCAACTTCCTGCTGGCTTCTCCACCGACTTTGGCTGTTGGAAGCCAGGACGAAGTTGTGAGGAGGTCCTCATTTAATGACTCATGATCTTCACTTAGGGATGGTGATAGGAACTGCAGGGATTACCGTTGTTAAGCAATGCAGTCACACAATGTCGTGTTTTACAACTGCATTGCTTAGTGATAGAAATTCCAGTCCCAATTACCATTGTTAACCAAGCACTACCTGTAATACTACTATTACTGTATGTAGGATCCTTGAACCTCCCTGTTTTTTGTAAAAATAATGCTTTTGTTGATGGACATAATTGTTTCACCAAAATCAAAGATTGGCTTGTTTGGGGTTTTACTGTTCATGTTAATACTAGCTAAAGGATAGGTACTTATTTCAGGAAGGAAACCCATCTTCCAAGACCTGGTTTTGTCATCGCACCTGGGGCGGGGCGGGGAATAGTCTTTCTTGGGGATGGCTAGTGCCTTAGTAGGGCCCCTTATATATTCACGGACTGAAGTAGAACCTTATTGCCATCTGGATTTTATTGCATTTTAAATTTTACCTTATATTTGTATGTATATTTAATGGATTATTTATAGTTTATACTGAATTTTAAATTTTATTTTTATTGTAAACTGCTCAGAGTCCCTCCTTGGGAGGGAGATGGGTGGTGATAGAAATTTCATAAATAAATAAAATATTATACATTTTAGCAGGTGATGAGACTAATATGTACTACATCAGTAAAATGAATATGTCATTGCTTAATTCACGCTGATGTATTAAAGCATTTTGGATGACAGCATTAATAAAAGTACCATTTCTTGTGCATATGACTAATAGCGATTTCCATCAGAACCAAAAAAAAAAAAAAAAAGATATTGCAACAGAAAGTGCTCTCTCTGTAGATGAATTATGACTATTACCTTGACATTTAAAGGATATCCCATTGATCTAAAATAGGAAAAATGCCTGAAGGACATTAGCAAGGACCAAATATTTTCAGAAGTAGACTATGTCTTAAGTCTATTAGTTCCCTAAATATTCATTTGGCTTTGTAGTTTTACAGCATTTTTCATAACAATTTATTAGTGAATTGGAGAACAAGAGTTACAGTAAATGAGGAAGGATGTCTCCTTTCAAATCATTGCTCTGTACCTGATTCCTCTTAGAAACTTCAACACAGTATTTTAACCTCATGATGCCATTGTAATGTTGTTGTGCATTCCTCAGAAATATGTTTAATCTTTCAGTATATTTACATTGTTGACTTTACACTGCAGGATCAGATGAGCTGAATAAAAGGAGTATAAATTTTAAGCTGAGTGACAAATTAGATTCTATCTTTGCTCTTACATTGCCTAAATGGCTAGTATCATAAAATCCATTATCAAGGCAGGCTGAGTACAAGTGTATTGTTCAATAACTTTATTGACTAATATGAACTCAGTTCATAATTTGTCACCTCTGTGACTCTTTGTAGAATTGGTGATGTAAATAACTTTCAAGAAAATACCACATTCAAAAATATATTTAATATTGGAATCAGGTTAAATTTCCCAGTAACAAATATTTTCTATTCATCCTGACTGAACCATAGATATGAGATATAAATTACAAACATTTTTGTAGATGCTAGACAAAATTAGTAGGAACTATACGAAGTGTGTTTGTGTTTCAAACACAGTGTTTTATTAATGCACTGATGTCCATTAATTAGAAAAAGAATCTCTGTATTAGGTGTGCGGTTTCCCAAGGTTTCTGCAAGACTGAAAAACTGCCAGCTATATCACATCTTCATCAAAGTAATACTAGAATATTTACTACATTACATGAAATAATCCTTTTTACAGTCCATAGGACTGCTCAAAGCTTTGAAAGTGCTTCAAGTTTGATGGAGCGTCAGTTGAATATCCCTAATGAAGGGAATTTGTGAACTGAAACAGAGGCCTGCTTTGAAAGAGAGATTTGGGTCCCTTTGAAGCTTTGTATATTTGATGGCTGTTCTATTACTTCTGGTGTTTTATTATTTCAGTTCTGTATATGAGGGATAATAGAGTAACTGAATATTGTGATGGTCTTTCTAACTCTGATAGTGAACAGTGAAAAAAACCCTACACCACCCCACAAGAGCAAGTCACCAAGAAAAGCAAGTGGAAGGTATGACTTTTTAAAAAGTAGCTTGTGAATGTTTTTATTTTTAAATTCAGATAGCACACCATGTGTTGCTTTATGTAATATTCCAGGGATAAGAATATAGTGAATAATGAAGGAAATCAAACGCAATTAGATTCAGAAATAATTTGGGACATAATTTTTAGTACTAAAAGACACAATCAGTTAAGACTCCCTGAACATAACAGGGTCTCACTCACCCTCTTCATCACCCAGCTTTCTCCATCCATCAGGACTACTCGGATGCAGGGCAGCTGGGATGGCTTACACCATTAGTATTGCCATTACCTTCTTTTCCTTCCTTCTGTCAGGGATTATCAAGCTAGATTGAAAGAAGAAAAAAGGAAGGAAGGGAGGGCAGTTTAAGCCCAGAAATTGATAGTAGATTTTCTGTTTAAGTCTGATTAAGGCAAATTATCAGATTACAAATCACAAAACACAAACTGACATCAAAAATTCTGTTTAAAACAATATTTACTTTATTAGAAAGCACACAAGAGCAAAGAAAATCATGAACAAGTATTGGGCTTGGAGAAAAATGATTGGATTTGAAGCATAAGGAAAAGAAAATAATGTAAATTAATCCAAAATGAAGACTGAATCTCATGTGGAAATAGTTCTGAAAGGAACTAAACAAAATTTGAGCACATTAAAAATAAAATTAGAAATGTGACACACTCCAACTGATTACTTACTGCTCCTAGAATGTGATGTGGTTAATTCTTTCTTAAATCCTAGATAATTCTCACTCCATAGAACCTGAAGTAGAACCTGTCTTCTCCTAATGTTTCCTGGGGAAACTCTAAAAAAAAAAGATTCCAACGAACTCTTCCTTAATATTTAACTTTAAGGAGAGCTCTTTACTTTACTAGAAATAGAACAGATCAACCACAGGTCAAATATGAGTATGCTGCTGATCCAATGGGAATCTCTAGATGTACCCCTCTAGAAATGCTAATTGCAATAAAACATCCTTTCATTTTTCTTTCTTTTTTTTAATGATACTGCATGTTTGATACCTTTATCTGCAAACGTAGATGTATACCATATCAATATATAGACATGATGATTTTCTTCTGGCTTACAGAAGAAGAAATCATATTGAAAAGAACTGTGAATTTCTATTATTATTATTGTTGTTGTTGTTTTTGTTGTTATTATGACTTTTTAAATATTTATTTATTTATATTTCAAATTTTGTCACTGCCCACCTCCCTCAAACGGACTCTGGACAGTTTACAATAACTCAAGGCAGAGAACATTCCTAAGACTCCTGCCTTCCCCTGTGCTATGCTTTGAGAATAGCTCTCTTCTAATAAAAGTAACAGAGCCAGTTTGGTGTAGTGGTTAAGGCATCAGGCTAGAAACTGGGAGACTGTGAGTTCTAGTTCTACCTTAGGCACAAAGCCATCTGGGTGACCTTGGGCCAGTCACTTTCTTTCAGCCCTAGGAAGGAGGCAATGGCAAACCACTTCTAAAGTCTTGCCAAGAAAACTGCAGGGACTAGTCCAGGCAGTCGCTGAGAATCAGACATGATTGAATGGCAGGGTAAAAAAAAGATATAACTGAACTTCATTCCCATCCCATGCTGGTTGTTTTGCTTGTATGGATCTTGCTTAACATTGCTTTTAACTTCTTTTGCTGTGGTTTGTTCTGGTTTCCCACATAAGTTCTGCTCAGTTTGCTTGAACTTACTCGGTACTACTTGTTAAAACGCTCATTAAAACTTGATTCTTTTTGGTACAAGTGGGTTTGTGCTCAAACATGGCCTATTGAAATTCTCTCTGCATTTCACTGAACAACATCATGTACAAGTCATGATTTCCTGATCCATTTTTCTCACATCTCCCTTAACTGACTATTTGTTCCTTTATTTGAGATAGCTATCTATCTAACTGTCCATCTATATAAATTATATTTATCCTGTCTTCCCTCTAGCAAGATTTTTATACAACTTACAAAATGAAAAGGGAAGCAATACAAAGCAATACATTAATCACAATTAAAGATAAGAAATGAAACAAATGTCTATTTTGTCTTTGTTATGCTAGTATTTTATCTCATCTATTTGATTTTGTTTTGGTGTTGTATTTTTTTCAAATTTTGCTGGTCATTGACTGAATAAACTGTATTTCATTAGCCCAATGACATAAAACCTAGCATTTCAGCAGATAGGTCTGTGACTATAAATAATAATTGTTTATTAGAAAACTGAAAACCATTGATGCTATACTTTTTAATCCATTCCACAGGTGTCACCCATAAATTGTGTGTATACAGCTTTCATCAAAAAACTGCTCCCTAGATATGTTCAGAGTAAACCAGGCTGACTCAGAGCTGTGGTGGATGCTGTATAGTTTCAATAGGTCTGGAAAGCATCAGGTTGCATAAAACTAATTCATGATTAAAAGCCAATCCATTCCAATCTAATCACCCCTTTAAACTGAATTTTCAAACCACAGCATCAAATTGATTCTATGGGTTGAATTGCGCTCGGTGTTTTTAAATCAACTTCACAACTTGATGGACTTTTGCACACATATTTTAACCAAAGTGAATTGACAAATTGAATAAAATCAGTTCTAACCAATGATTTGCCTAGATTTATCAATCAAATTGACTAAACATTGAATTAGTAATATGAATTAAGTCCTCAGTGATTTGCATACTCCTTCTGTATGGAATCTGGGCAAGAGAGAACCTCTGTGGACTGGGTAGAAACTGTAAATATATTTCACACCATAAAGTAATCTTTATACCTCTTGGATTTTATATTTATTTACTGCATTTTATAATAATGGTAATGTGTCTGGTTTTATGATATTTTAACATTTATGATTGTAGTTTGATTTTATTGTGAACTGCCCTGAGTCCCTCTTTTGGGGGAGATGGGTGGTAATTAAATTTGAATAAATAAATAAATAAATAAATAATCTGAATTGGGTTTTTCCTTGGTTATTTTAATTTTTACAAATATGAAATTAGTGAGAGTAGGGATAATATCACAGCTACTTTCACTATATTTTGGGTTGTTGTCCCTCCTCCCCCACCCCCAGCCAGGCTTTATTCAAATGTTGTTCAAATGTTATCTATTTCTGAGATAAAAAGGAACATGTTATTCAATAGTTTACATGTGGCATTTCTATATATTTTATATATTGAAGTTTGGTTAGTGCAATTAGATGGTTTTTATCAGAATATTTCCTGTTATACTCTAATTTATAGCCAAATAGCTGTGGCATTATTCAAACATTCACTAATTTCATATTTGTTAAAATTAAAACAACCAAAGGAAAACCCAATTCAGATTACTTTATGGTATGGGTAAGTAGGACAATAGCAAGCCCTTTTGGAACTGTTATGGATCCACTTGGGACTGAATCCTTCAAAACAACTGTTTGCAATAGGAGAGAAACTCACATTGACATCATTAGCACTTCCTTCTTGAAGGAAATTATGTATCTGTCTTTGAATGTGTGTGTGAAATCTAGAAGTGGATCATAGTCAGAGCTACATCTGAACTACCCCTTCATGCCATGACCCTATGCTTGATAAGAAGCCCTCAACAGCTGCTGTTCACTTTTCAGAAACACATTCTACCACTATATAACTGTTACAGCTATTTGGCTCTTATCAGAAGATTATGAAGCTTACTTAAGAAATAAAATATAATTTATATTCAGAGACTGAAGTTAACTCAGCAGAGATAATTATTACTATTTTTATGGCATATTAATTGCATTTTTTTTTTATTTTGGCAGCATTTCAAAGTATTTTAACTAAACCAAAACTGAGAGAGAACTGGGAAATCATCCTTATTGCTTTAAAAAAAAGATGCAAAAAACAAAACACTGCTATTATTGGCCCAGATGTATTTTCTTATTAAGAAAAGAATTTGGAAACAGACACTGCTGTGCTTTATATACAATTAAGGTTAAATAAAGTGATAATACTAGCATGTTTCATCAAGGTATAAAAAAGTTTGGCACCAAAGCAAAGGAAATCTAAAATGGGGATTATAGTTAATACCTTTTTTTGTTATAGGTCATCAGAAACCAAAAACAACTCTCCTCCACAACCCCAAACAAACAAATTCTAGCTATGCTATTCAGCTATTTGGTAAAATAGAGACTGTCAAGTAGCTGAACAGTTGCCTGGCAGCATTTTAGTCTTAATAATAATAATAATGATGATGATGATGATGATGATGATGATGATGATGATGATGATGATGATGTTTCATGAATATAACTCCACTAATCTCATCAATGCAGGAAGGCCTATAGAGGCTGAACTTTCTATCTGGATGGTGGTGATGGGATGCTATTCTTTGAGAGCTAGACTCTCCCACATAATTCCATATCCCCCATACTGTTCTACATCTACCTGAAACCACTAAGGATGGTCATTCTAGCCATGGAGAATGGATTCATAAGCTCTGTTGCTTATTGCTATCAACTCCAAGAAAGCAATTTGCTGAATGTGTTATAACTATGACAGGCTGAACAAGGAGAACAAGCTGAAACTACATCCAGACATGACCCTACTGTCCTAAGGAATTTAAATTCAGCCTCCTTAAATTCTCTAAGGAGAAAAAAAAAATAATTCTCCTTAGAAGAAAAAATCTACAGTTTGTGTGTGACCTTTGATCATTAGTGTTAATGATTTTATACTGGCTATAGCAAAGAACACTTTTGATTGATGTTTATTTTTTGTTTATTGGCCCCTGTTTTGTTTTGTGGATTTTGTTATTAGAGCATTTTAGTACAGCCTGCCTGTTGATTTAATATTTTTAGCTGTTTTTTATGTCTGTTTTAGTTGTGTGTGCTACCCAGAGTCCACTGGAGTTAGGTGGCCAATGAATTTAAATAAATAATAATAATCCTGACTATTGCTATGTCTATTCTCTGTGGAGTTGTACTTGACAAGCGCCTGGAAACTGCAATTTTGCAAAATGCCTCAGCTAGTTAGTAACGGGCACACCAGACAGAAATCTCATGATGCATCTACTGAAAGATTATATGAATTGCCAGTTAACACTAATTCAAAGCTTGAAATGGCTGAGAGATGACCTATCTAAGTAAGGTTAAGAACCTGTCAGCCATCAGTAGGCAAGTCTCTTAGGGAGTTGCATTCATTGTGTCCTGTATTGTTCTCAGGTATGGAATGCACTTCTTTGGAAGTCAAGTTAGCTGTAATTCACTTGGCATTTAGAAAATCTGAAAGCTGCATCACTTTTACCAGTCTGTTACTAGTTAATGGTTGCAGTTGCAATGTTAATGTTAATTTATGTTTTTAACTGTTTAGATTTTGTTCAGATGTTTTTCTAAACAAATGGTCAGCTACTTTTAGTGTTCCTAAAATAATAAAAAAAGATAAGATATAACTCTATCCAGCTATAGATGTGTAGAGGGAAATCTACACCAGTATGTCAATGAGCTTTTGTCAGGTAAGAGTAACGTTGTTTATAAATAACATATATCCAGTATATGGTGTGTGTGTGTGTGTGTGTGTGTGTGTGTGTGTGTGAGAGAGAGAGAGAGAGAGAGAGAGAGAGAGAGAGAGAGAGAGAGAGAGAGAAATGTAACTAGAATATTTGGCTTGATTAAATTACAGGCATTATTTCAGTAAGATGTTGTTAGTTTTTCCTTTGCTCAATATTTAAGGTCAGAAGAATGATCAGATATTTATTAAACTAAAATGAAGAAATCTGTGAGGTATTAATGAGACAAAAGAATGTACAGAGTCATTTATTTCACATGTCAGCATAAATCTGATTGAGCTGTTTCAAACAGAGCAATAAAAATGTTTTATAATTCGTAGGGGAAAATCAATGTAAACAAAATTGAAATTATCAAAGAAAAAATCAATATACAGTTAGTCACACATTCTCACCATAATTAGCATTAATGTACAACAAGTCCTCACTATATGTTTATAAATTTACCATGCTTATTGATTGGGCCAATTCTGTAGTCCCAAGAAAACAGCTAGCTCAGTAAAACTACTAGAAAAACAGGAATACCCAAGAAAAGTTGTTTGACTTAAATTTATTTCAGTCTTATTGCAGAAGAATACTGTACAAATCATCTTGTTGTTTCATAGTCTTACTCAGTTTGATATAAAAACAAATTGCTCTTCTAAAACATTCAATAGAAACATTTATTAAGTTTCTATAGGCTGAGTGCAATTTCAACTTCCTTACTGGGGGCTACAAAGTTCTAAAGGGGCACTTCATTTCAATGAAGCTTCTATCAAAATTCCCATTCCACTTAAAGTGTTGAAGTGTTTCTGCCCTTTCTTCTGGAACAAAGTGGATGATAAAGGGGGCCTTAGCATATGTGCTGAGGTCTCTTTCTCATAAATCAAAGCATCCAGTCAAATTCAATTGGTCCACTTTGATACTTGAACATGAGATGGAATAACTTGATATTCCAAGCTGACCTGCTTCCTAAATTGGAGCATTAAGATAAACTAGATCCAGTTAACACCTCAAGAAGAGCCACATTGCACAGATAACACCTTCAATACAAAATTGAAGAAAGGATATCCTATATTTTAATGGACAATCATGTTCTACTATAGTCTTCCTAGTATGTTGTAGCATCCGTAATTGCAATGACAATCCAAGGGCGTCTTTCAGACTGGGCCAATTGAACAGTCAAAGTGCTGCAGAGCAATGGAAATATAAGTCATAGAAATAAATACACTCTTTTTCACAGAGAGAATTCTTAGTGAACTCCTTCATAAGACAAAGCAAATCTGAAGAAATTTTAATGTACACTGTGGATATGGTAAACAAATGAAGACCCATTTATGGAATAAGAAACAGATAATAATTCAAAACATTCCTTAGTTATATAATCTAAAAAAACTAATGGCATACATAGATGTGTTAGTACACTTTGCTAACATTATTCAGAAAATTCTTTTAAAAGGACTTACCAAAATTCCCTCCATAGCAGACACTGACAAATTTACCAACATATTTATTGTTTATGTATTTATTACATATTTATTCAATTAGGGATACAGCTCAAGGAATTCTTATGGTTTACAACAAGTAAATAAAAATGTCCACAGTAATAGTATCAAAAATGAAATATCCACAGTATAATTTAAATAAATTATTGTACTAAATTCAACCAATTGTAATCAGCATAATGAATTGAAACTTAAAATTGATGGAGACTTTCTCTACCCAGTAATGGATATAAAGCAATCAAAGCAATAATAACAATAATAATAAATAAATCATGCTAAATGCTGAATGCTCTATGGAAGAGCACCACCTTTATGATCTTCTGAAACCTTATAAAAGAAGAAACCAATTAATTTATGAAGGGAGGCTATTTTATAGGCTACAGCTTTAATAGAGAAACACTCCCTTAGGCCTCAGTCTTCCTCACTTCATAGAGATGGAGGACAATGAGCAGCTTGTCCTGGGTTCACTATATTGGGCAGGATGATTCTTGTTGGTAAAGTAACTTTATGTATTTTCCATTTTATATATATATATACATACATATATACATACATACATATATTTGTTGTTTATTCATTCAGTCGCTTCCGACTCTTCGTGACTTCATGGACCAGCCCACGCCAGAGCTTCCTGTCGGTCATCAGCACCCCCAGCTCCCCCAGGGACGAGTCCGTCACCTCTAGAATATCATCCATCCACCTTGCCCTTGGTCGGCCCCTCTTCCTTTTGCCCTCCACTCTCCCTAGCATCAGCATCTTCTCCAGGGTATCCTGTCTTCTCATTATGTGGCCAAAGTATTTCAGTTTTGCCTTTAATATCATTCCCTCAAGTGAGCAGTCTGGCTTTATTTCCTGGAGGATGGACTGGTTTGATCTTCTGGCAGTCCAAGGCACTCTCAGAATTTTCCTCCAACACCACAGTTCAAAAGCATCTATCTTCCTTCTCTCAGCCTTCCTTATGGTCCAGCTCTCACATCCATATGCATATATATATTCTCAAAATATATGTTAGTATGTATATTATACAAATTGCATAATTAAAAATGTAATTATACATTCATATGATGTATTTGTATAATGTATAATGTATTATACAAATTTATAAATACAAATTCACTTAAAAATAAATGTGTCTGTACATATGGTATGTATTCAACTTTTCTAAATACTAGGCTTCTGCATATTAGACAAAATTTGAATTGTTTGTTCATTTTTAAAAATCAATGCAATTCAAATAAGTTACAGTGCTTTTTTTAAAAAAATGTTGATACTGAATCATCAAATTGGGATGATTTGATTCATAGTTTTTTAATAAGCCAGTTTGGTCTAGTGGTTAAGGCAACAGGCTAGAAACCAGGAGTCTGAGAGTTCTAGTCCCGCCTTAGAAAGCTGGCTGGGTGACCCTGGGCCAGTCACTTTCTCTCAGCCCAACTCACCTTCCAGGGTGGTTGTTGTGGGAAAATAGGAGGAAGGAGTATTAGGTATGTTTGCTGCCTTGAGTTATTTATAAAAATAATAAAGGCAGGATAGAAAATAAATAAATTTCAAAAAAAAATATTTTTGCACAAGCTAATCATAAAAAATCAGTTGGAGAACTAATTTGATTCAGAGTGTGGATCATCTTTCTAATCAAAACTCAAATTCACAGTCTTACTAAATTTTTTGGTAAAGTTTTTGAGTAAAGAAATATGCAAGAAGTATTCAATTTTTAATGCATAAAATAGGATAAATTATCCTGGTGCATTATAGAAGCAGTAACACCAACCCTGCCACAAGTAAAACTGTAAAATGTTTTACAAATAGTACATGAAAGAAAATTAAAGATAAAAGCTATCATTCCATTTTAAGATAGGCACTTAGCATTTCAGACCTAAATTACTAAAATTCAGCAGCCTCTAAGAATTAAATGCCACTTAGTTTATTTATTTATTTGAATGTATAAGCTGTCCAACTCAAATAGACTGCTATGACAGTTTCCATTTTGATAATATGGTTTTATATAAAAATAAATCTATGATGGATTTCTTTTCCATCCATAATTCCACATCATGCAATAACAAACTTCTATGACTTAGTAAATGCATGGGGGGGGGAGAAAAAAAAATTGAACTGGGAAACAGAAATCTGTCAAAGAAAATATACCTGCAAAGCATTTAAAACCAAAATAACTTCTAATAGTTATTTGGACAGTTTAATGCAATTTCATATAGCTATTGCAACAGGTTGTATGCTATATTTTTTAAATGCATTTGTTTGCATTCACTGCTGGCAAGTGAATCCAGCTGAGCCATTCCATTCAGGAACCCCTTCCAGGATACATACATACATACCTACACACACACGTGTGTGTATTAATATACAATGCTGTAAATAATATAAACATATAGAATTAACATGCAGTCTTTAGAATCCAAATTAGCTCTGATTTAAATGAAATGCATTGAAATTTTGCAAAAAATCATGAATTATTTAACAAAGAAATATCCTATCAAGCTAAAAAAGAAGACAAATTTGTATCTTCTCTTCTTTATATTAAAATCTATGTACTTCCAAAACTTCATGAACGTTTAATATATCCTATGATAATTGTATAATACATTCAAAATCACTGATTGAGTGGTTGGCTCAAACCAGCCAGGCATTTTCATATTAAACTATTTAAAAAGGATGTGACAATTGGAGTCTTATATTTAGGTAATGTTCTGTGTTCCACATTACATCCTATCTGTCTGTCTGTCTGTCTCTCTCACAACTGAGGTTTCTATAACGGTGTCTATAAATCACTAAAGTAACATGCCTGTTATTTGTATTGTGTTTCATAGTGCCCTGAACTTTCTGACATTGTAAGAATTACCTTTTTACTGGAATATAAATAAGTTATTTCAGCTTCTTTTGTAAAAACTGTATTTCTCAATTCTTTTCTCATGGTTTGTGTATTGATTTAATAGGCAAGTCACAGTATTATACCTCATGCATCTACATGCCAAAAACTCCAAAGCAGATATACTATTTGCATCAACTTTGAAAGCCTTCATCTGAACACAACATATACTGAAACGAGCAGATTTCTCTCCCTCTTTCCTCTTTGGCAGGAAAGAGGGAATTAAATTCTCTATTTTTAATTCTCAAGAAACTATGTATGTGATACTTTGGAAGGAAGAAAGCCTTTGCCATGGTCATATTTCAAATTGCTCTATATGCCATGAACAATTGAAACATAACTAAATTTAAGAATAAAAGTGTAGATTTGTTCTTCAGAGATATATATGTCTATGATTGAAATATTGGAACATTCAGTCTTACTTTCTCAGAAATAGCCATGGGCTTATGATGAGGATAAAAACTGTCTGCTAGCCAGCACATAACCATCATATTTCAAAATACAAATATAAACACAAAATGACTTAGTAGATCTGCAAGTAATGGTCCTATAAAATATATAAATTTTAAGGAAATAAGGATCTTTTCTATTATAAGTACCTTTTTTTTTTGTTAAACTATCCATAAGTATTTTCCAGAACCTGTTATTTCCAAAAGATTTCCAAACGAGCCACCATGTTAGCCACCAGTTTGTTGTAATAAAAAATAAATAAGAGTTTTGTGGCATCTTAAAAATTAACATCTTTATCAGGGGTTTTGAGCTGTCATACTGAAGATCAGAAATTTCATCCAGAGACTTGGACATGCAGAAGCAAGTATAAATTCACAACTTTTATTGGATCACTTCCTGAACACTCTATTTTTTTGCCCAAACTTTCCAATAGAATATTTTACCATATGTTTTCAAAGTAGAATTTTTCCAAATGGTCAAATATAAATGAGTCATTATCAAAACCCAATCCATGCCTACATGGCCCAAAGATTTCTTGCCACACGGCTCCAGGAAATAAAACATATTTTTTACTATATGTTATTCTAAGAACTTGCCATGATTGCAAGGGAAATAGATAATAGCATTCCAACATAGCTCGTAAAGGGTAATCCTCCACTATATTTTCATTTCACATGCTGGTGTCTAATATAATATTAGCCTAATGATATTTTTGCAATTCATATGAATTAAAGACACCTTCCTCAAATTGTAGTCTTAATTTAGCAAAAAAAACCCTTGATGGTCCCCTATCCAAAAAGAATTTCATATGTGACCTATCAATCTGAAGGAAATATTTATTTGGTATTAACATAAGGATACCTATAAGGACATAAATCAAATGAGAGACAATATTCATTTTAATGATATTAATTTTACCCACAAGCTTAAAAGAACTTTATTAACAACCAATTCAATGCTTTCTAAAGGTTTCAATGTATTTCTACATATTTAGAAATATCTTTAAGTATAAGTCTCAAATATTTAATATAATCAGTAGAAATCACAAAACCCAATTCTTTACCTAATTGTATTGTTAGAATCAAATGGAAATAAGCAATATACAGTATATTCCTATTAATTTTTTACCCAGAATACTTTCCAAAATTCTGTACTACCTTTAAAATTAGGCAGAGAGGTACAGTATTGATCCAACATTGCCAAAATATCATCACCCTACAAAAATAATGTGATAACTTTAATGTCTAAAGACTGCCTTACAATGGTGGACAAAGGTTCAAGGATCAAATTAAATAGTAAGAGTGGAAATGACCAGTTCTGCTGAATGCCACGTTGTACCTCAAAAGAGTCTGAAATGCCATATTGTAACTTAAAAGAACCTGAAATCATTTGATTTGTTGTAACTCTGATGCAGGATTGCAAATAATAAATCTCAATCCACAGAGTTCATTCTATCCTTAGCTATATCCAATATATCAATTAATAATGGTAAATTATATGATGCTGATGATTTTTGATAAACCCTGACTGGGAAAGGTGATTTTTATATGGTAAAACCTTCTGCAATATGATAGTTAACATCTTAGTATCCACATTAATTAATGAGATAGGCCTATACCTATCACAAAATTTATGATCTTTACCTGATTTTAAAATCAGCCATATATACGCTTCATAGAACGAAGGTGACAATTTACCATCTTTAAAAGATTCATTATGCACTTCCAAAATATAGGGCCCAACAAACCTGCAAATGCCTTATACCATTCCACTGAAAAGCAATCTGGGCCAGGATCGTTACCATTTTGCAACAATTGTATAGAATCTAATTGTTCTTGAAGTATAAGTACAAAACAACTTAAAAAACCAAGGAAGTCATATAACACTGAAAGGACTGGCTGGAATCCTGGCACATTCCAAGCTAGTATATATTTTTGCTGACTTTGTGAATGCAAAAAAAAAAAAAAAAACCCTCATAGAGCTAAGATTAACAGAACTGTCTTTGTAGTCTGAGGGTATTAATTCTTCACCTGCATCCAGTTCATGAAGAACCCCTTCCATAAGCTTTGATTTCAAATTGCAGCCATTACATATATAGCCATTAATTCTTCCAGTTCTGTGAAACTGAGCTGGGATTGTGGAGCTACATCTGAGAAGGCCTCACATCTGTTCTGCACCCCGTGGAACCTGTCCAGATGAGCAGTTTTGCACTTGATAAGGTACAGGTAGTTCTCATTTAGTGACTGCCTCCTTTAGTGACCATTCGCAGTTACACCAGTGATAAAAAAGTAACTTTACGACCAATCCTCACATTTACGATATTTGCAGGTCTGTAAAGCAAAGGAAAGCTGAAGTAAGATCATAAGCACAGTCACAGTTTTACTTAGAGACTGCTTTGCTTAACAACCAAGTTGCCAGTCCCAATTGTGGTCACTAAACAAAGACTACCTGTATTTTCTGATGTGTTCCTGTGCTGTGCTGTGCTGCTTAGGGCTTTAAAAATAATAACCAGTAACAGATGACCTTGAAGACACTTCCAGCTCTTTAATTCTATGACTGTGTCCAAGTGTGAGTTCAAGATAGTGATTTATTATAAATGAACCTTGACTCTAGCCAATCATTGGAAAATATTTTGCAGTTTAAAAATGTAGCAGAAACATTTAATTATATGTCAAAAAGATGACAAAATTAAGCTTCTTTCTTTAGAGTATTCCCTAAGCACACAAATGCAGTAAGTTTTTTTTATTAATTAATATTGACAAGAAAATGCTATCTAGTCACTACTTCCTTTGGAAGGTGGAGACAAATGTTCTAGCCCATTCCTTCAAACCGATTGCTATTTTTTTTAATAAGCATTCAGTCAGCCAGAGATGGGGTACCCCCAGATTCACTGAATCCCCAGTGTTCTAGTATCCATATAGTTCTAGGTGGTTATCACCCCAGTACAGAAAATATAGTATTGTAGTGCTGAAGGTGTGGCACCTAGTTTCTTCTCCCTCTTCCTGCAGGTCTTCACAGCAGTTGCAGCTGCAAGATTCACCATGGGCTCTTCTGAATTTTAGTTCACCCTACTGATGCTACTGTGCTGTTAATCCTGCTCAGTA
Organism: Candoia aspera; assembly: GCF_035149785.1. Taxonomy (NCBI): domain Eukaryota; kingdom Metazoa; phylum Chordata; class Lepidosauria; order Squamata; family Candoiidae; genus Candoia; species Candoia aspera. Next base: position 82,875,202 of record NC_086157.1, on the reverse strand, counting down.
CAAGAGAAACTGTTGGTGTATGGGCTAGGCTGAGCAGCCAATGAGGTAAAGATGACTGAATGCCTTTAAGCCAGAATTCTATTCCACCAACATAACAATAGGTTAGGTTTTTTTTTTCTTCTTCTTTGATGGCTGGCAGTGGTGACTGCTGCTTCCTCTCTTTGTTCCCCAGATATTTTTAACATGTGTGCCTACTAAATCTTCATCTGTCACTGTCAGCTCCTCAGGATGCAGCTTCCTCCTCCAGGAAGCCCAGCAATGCAGTTTTAGGAAGTACATAGGTGATTGCTGCTGGTGGTGTTACTATGGCCTCTCTTTGTTCCCCAGACAAAGTGGCCTTCTTCTCACTCCTTCACCTGGACACTTTGGTGATTATGCACCAGGAGCCAAGCCAGTTATTACCTAAGTTCCCTGTCAAGGGGAAATAGAGGGGCAAATCTTTATCTTATAATAGTAACATTGATATACTTAGTATTTAGATTTTATGGATGTGATGCTGGCCATTGCTCTGCTCTTACATTTTCTCCCTATTAAGTGCACATCAAAGAAAAGCTGTTGCTATTAAGCCTGAAAAATTGGCCTTCTAACACGAACTTATAACATCATTCAAAAGTATGATTTGCAGAGGAAAGATCTTGTTAAACAGAAATTGTGCCTCCAAAGATTATCAATAACTAAGAAGAAAATGCAGACAAATGCAATAAACTCATACAGCTAACTTGTACACACACACACACATGTTAGCTGTATGAGTTTATGCCTGTTAATGCATAACCAAATTACTGCTGAGCAGACTGAACTAAACGGTCTTGCTCCCTTCTGCATCTACTGTAAGCATCCTTGAAATACATATAGTTGCAGAACCCCTAGGTTTTTCTCTTTCCTTAGTTCTCTTTTTAGAAAATGTAATGCTCAAGGATCAAAAAGAGAACTGAAATGGTGGAAAATGTACCCATTTTGAATATGTATCAGCTTTTATATTGCATCATTGTGACAAAGAAAGAGACAAAAATTAAATGAAGAGAAAAAAACCATGTTTTGTAAACCATGATGTGAATGATTAAAGAAGATACAGAGCAGCTGTTAAAACTAATAAATAACTTTATAAAACTATAAATAACTTTATAACCCCTGGTGTGAGTAGCTTAGACGTTCCCAAAAAACAAGAGCATCTTCCTGGCAGAGATTAAGAGCAATCATCACATATGGACTTCTAGCATCCTGATTTTGCACTTGGATCCTCTTGTGAGTACTTTATATTGTTGCTATTCAGAAGGCAACTGGCATTATGAAGAACTAGATGATAAATGTAGTCTATCCATTTTTTTAAATACAAAATTACTGTACTTGCAGTTCCCAAACATATAGGAAAAGTTGGACATACATGTATATGCTTATCAAGATCTTCACATTTCTGAATTTTGCAAAATAGAACCCAACTCAAAACTCAAACTTTCATCAGAGTCATTGCAGAAATTTCTATATTTGGGGTGTGTGCACACAACCATATTTAGAAAAAACCTTGGAAATCTCTGTGTGTGTAAAGTGAACACAAATATATACCTATATTAGTAGTAACAAAAATGCAAGCAAAATTGTCATGTGAAGATTTTGTATTTGTGAAACTAAGTAGCAAAATGAAAATAATCTTGTCCGAATTCGTCATTCCTGTACACAGGGACTTACAGAGTTCTATGTTTTAAATATAACCCAGATGGTTGCAGTAGAGTTGGGAAATAAGTAAACCTAGTGCAGACTGGCAGGAATTTGTCAGGTGAAGTCAAGAAGTTAAGTTGGGTGTTAAGGATAGAGTTGTACAGGTCTGTAACTAAAATTAGTAAAAAAACAAGAGGAAATAGATTCTCAGAGATAATAAGTTGGAGAGTTGGACAGTAAGAAAAGTGATAATAAGCTTCTAGCAGGCATCTTAGAGTCAATAAGGAAATCAGAGCTGAAGACCTCTCAGAGGGATGAAGTCTGTCCCAAAGCACAAAGAAACAAAACTCAGAAAAGTTATGGAAAGGTATAACAAACAATGGTGCCATGGACACACAGACAGATGAAGATTTGAAGATTTATCAGCAGAAAGGAGAGAAACAGAATAGGTTTAGCCTAGAAATGGATAGGAAAATGAGGAAAAATAAAAGGAAAAGTTAAGCCAAGAAAAAGGACACATAATGAATATAAAGAGACAAAGCTTTATGTAAGTAGAGAAAAACTGTTTGTGAGTAAGCAAGACATAAAAGGGATAAAACATGAAACTATTTTCCCTGCAACTTTTGCCTATCTGCATTTGACTGCCTATGCAGCTAACAAGGGGAAAGGGGCAACTGGGGGAAGGGGCATAGCAATGCTTCAGGAGTATCAGTAGGCAGCTCAGCCAGTAGAAAGAGATAATGCCCGGCATTTTCACTAGAGAGAAAATTGGCTAGTAGATTGTCTTATGGAGGATCATGGCGTAAAGAGACAAAAGAAAAACTAGCATATTGGATTAACATAGTCCAGGTTAAAGAAATCCAATCCAGGAGAAGAGATCAAGACTTGAGGGAAAGTGGAAAAACTGCTAGATGACACTTTCTCAGAGACAATAGTTCTTTGTAGGGTTTTTTTTTTTAATTATTTGCAAGGAAAGGGAAAAAGTTGGATTGTTTAAATATGTACTGTGCCTTAGCAATATGTGTTACTTTTAATAAGACTGTTCAGTCTGTTCTGTATGAACCATTAGCAACCCTTTCTGGAAGATATTAGGAAATTCATCCAGTTTATAGTTTTTGTACTGTCTGTGTATCTGTATGGGCTTTGATATTCCACTGCAGGTAACAAGTTGTTCTTATATGCTGGATATTTTTTCTTACTAGATGCCCCAGGAGTAAAAGAGGAAATTGCCACTTAGAGCTTTTTCTGTGGGTTGGAATCTTGGCAGCTGGGTGTTTCAAGTAAATTGGACAGAAACTGCAGAGCTCTAGTATGGGAAATCTCTGGAGGAATCATCTCCTCAATTCCAGAACAATTTCTGTGTTAACATAGGAGCTACATAAACATAGGAGCTACATACATAGGAATAGGAACATCTCAACTAAACCATTATATTGGCCAAGTAATGAACAACTGTAACTTGTGAGTAATACACTTTTGGTAGATAGTTTGCAGGAAGTCCTTGCTTAACGATGCTAATTGGGACCAGAAACTCCATTGTTAAGCACTGTGGTTGTAAGGTGAAAAACCATGTGACTGCACCACTTAGTGACAGCAGTTCTGGCACTCCCAGTTAGTGTTGTTAAGTAAGGACCATGTGGGTCATTATGTGAGGACCTCATTTGATTGCTTCTTCCAACTTCCTGCTGGCTTCCCCATTGACTTTGCTTGTGGGAAGCTAATAGGGAAAGTCACAAATCACAATCATGTGACCACGGGATGCTGTGACATTGTAACCACAAGGTGGGTACCGAGTGCCCAGATCACAATCACATGACTGCAGGGATGCTGCAATATCTGTATGAGGTCTGGTCATAACTACTACTCATTCAGCATTGTCATAAGTTTGAACTGTCACTGAACAAGCGGTTGTTAAATGAGGACCACCTGTACATTTTTGTCAATTTATTGTCCATCAGATTCATCATACTTGGCTATGTACTTATTGCATACCCAGTTGAATGGAAGGGTAATGCAGTTTTGATTACCTAGTACTTCTACTCTTCAAGATCTGGAGTTCTCTTCATTTGAACAATTTACATACATTGTTTAGATCCTTTAAATCATTGTTGTTTTCTTTTCCCTGTTAGGGAGAAAGTGCTATGCCAATATGTTTCATAACTTCATCCTCTTCAATATCTTATCTGGCAATGTACCGATAATAGTGAAGCACCATTGACTGAAGAGTTCATGAAGTAGTTTTTTCAAATGCTCTCTAGGATGCATGTTCTGTTGTATTTGGACAGAAGGTCGAAATCTACCTTCCTGGAACCAAAATCTGGCTGTTTTTCTTTTCTTTTTTTCTTTTCATCTTGGTGTTATGTTTGAACATTTGAAAACTATTCACCAACTATTCAATTTATAAAAAGGAAGGTGAAAACTATTCACCTTCCTTTTTATAAATTAAATGTCTGTAAAATCACTTTGTACACAAATGGAAGAATATTTATATATAACTTAGTATACAGTTCAGAATTGTTATTCACATTAGACAGCAGATTAACATAATCACTCAGTTTGCTTTAATACAATTAACCCAGGCAAAATGTTTAGATTCAGACCCACAGGCAGGCTGAAAAAGAATGATTTTCTTATGGGCCAAGGTTGCTCTTCACTGCACTGCTAATCTCTCATAAATATATATTTCTTCTGAATTTGGGAGTAAGAGGATTGAGTGAAAGGAATTAAAGAGATTTGGTATGGATACTATATTTGGAAGGTTTCTAATGAGATTACTTTTAAAAGTCAGTCTTATGCCTAGACTTTGAACAAGTCTAGAGACTCTAATAAGATCATGCTTTCTTTTTCTAGTGGGTGAAATGGTGCCAGCTGCAAAATGTGAGAATGAAAATCACCAGGCTCTGATTAATTCAGTGTGTCCACATGAGTACTTAGAATTACATACCTTAAGGTTCATTTACACAAAACTATTCAGAGCAGAATAGGAAGTCAGCACTATCTCAACAATGTGTATTGATTAACATGGGAAAACAGGAAGATAAGATTTAAACATTTCTCTTTCAAAACAGGAAGATATTACGGATTTTTATTATTGTTTTAATGGACTTGGAAGTAGAGTGGAAAATATCTCCCTCTGTTCATTGGATTCCAGATGCATAAAAGCCAGAGGGTATGAGCAAGGTTATTAGATATGCCTTTGCATTGAGGAAATGGTAAGGGAAAGACAGCCTGCCTGAAGTTACTCTTTGTAGATTAGGAAATGGCACAAGCAGAAGACTGTGACAGTTTGGGCAAATCCCGTGTGATCAGGATAAAGCTAAATGAACATTTTAATGAGGAAAGAAAATGCATAATGTTCAGAGCCAAGGGAGAAATATTAGCAACAACAAAGCTGAAGGTGAGCAAAACAAAGAAAAATTGGCTACAGAGAAGTAAAATAACAAATGCATTTGATAGAAGGAATTAGGAATATAGGTACAATTCACAGTCTTTGTTTAGTCTCTGGCTTGCTGGGCCACAAAACTACTGCAACTTAGTTCAAATGAACCTTTGAGAAATTCCTTCCTTCTATTGTCCCTTTGTCCCTTCTTCCCTTCCTTAGTCTCTCTCCTACTTCTCACTCCATCCATCCTCCAAAAGATCTCTTGGTATCAAAAGCTACTTACATTTAAGATGAAAAAAATGTTTTTTTTTTCTTCCTTCTTCTGGCCAACCCCCTTCTAAATATATTCAGAGAATTATTCTTTTGGCAGCTTGTTTAAAAGATAATGAAAATATACATATATTTGGCAATGAAGGTAGAAAGTCACACAAAGCACCAATGACATGCAAATATGGCTTCAAATATGAAACATTATTTTTATTCTGTTGGTTGTTTCATACACTTTTTCTTACACTGTGCACAGTATTCATTGGTTTCAGTGAATGCTGTTATTGTCTCATCTGCTTGAATGGACTGACATTAATGATTCTGTAATTTTTAAAAATGCATCAAGTAAAGCTATCCTTCATTCCTATTCTTGTACTGGAAAGTAGACATAAGAAGATAGACAAAGACAGTGCATAAAAGAGAGTTTTACTGGCAGTCATAAAGTACAGGTGTATGTAAAAAGACATAATTATTTGCTGACATGTTCTCTTATTTTGATTTCTCCCTCTTTTCCCTTCATACATTAACTTATGCAGGAGCACATATATACGTACATATGTGTGTGTGTGTGTGTGTAATGAGATGACATTCCTTGAAACTCAAACAGATAGGATGGGAGGGAATCTTATTTAAATAATGTTCTTCAGTTAAAGCTTCACTGGATACAGTCTGACCATTGTGTTTCAATTGTGAATGATGTTGCTGCATTTGGAACAATAAATGAGAAGGCTGGGTTCAGAATGGTCCATAATCTTCTCTGTGAGCAATCAGCAAAGATCACTGCATTTCCATCTTTTCTTCCCATTGGAACAATGGTGATTGGCAAACCTGCATGGTGCTGGTGAGTCAAGATTACACCACACATGGTACTGGTGAGTGGAGATTACATTACATCGGCCAGTTTATCAGAACACAGAGCTCTTTTTAAATTGAGCGTGTATTTGTATCTCATATCACCCTGCTACAGATAATACTATTCACACGGATTTAGTGCCCTTTTCCTGGAGCCAGCATGTTTATCCTGGCTTGATTAGCCCACTGCCAAGAAGCTTGCCTCATTTCCCATTGACCAATTTAGCATAGACTATCATTGAAAGTTTAAGAGAAGACCCTTGAGAGTAAATGATCATATAGCAATGGTCCTAATCTCAGAGCTTTGATTATGAATGCATGCTCCATTGAGAGCACTGTTATGTCCATCTATCCAACAGACATGTGGGAGTTCCAGCTTATGTGAACAGCAAGAAACAATGAGAATTTCAAACAATGAAATCTATGGATTTAAGAACCTCAAACAAATGTACTTTCAGAAAGGTAAGTTTTAATTCTGGGGATGTTGAAATTGACTGGGAGTGTAGGGATTTTTTTTTTTTAATTAGATTGAGAAGTATAAAATCAGCAAAATATAAAGTAGATCTGTGGTTAAAAGCAAAAAAAAATTGAAAATAAATATTATTGTCTTGCTAGCATCTTCATATCAAGATTTGATTAACTTTAGCTACTAAAAATGATAATTTGAAATCAGCTCAGATTGGTTGTAAGACCATTCAGATTGTGATCTAACAGAAAAAACAAAAAACAAATTTACAAAGCTTTAAAGGATTACATTATGCTTGTGTTAAAATATTAGAATATATTAGTTCATACCTGAGTTGGTTCAGAACACTACAAAAGGAGTAGCAATTGGAGATGGTTATTTATTTACTTTCTATCCCACCTTTATTATTTTTTTAATAAGTAACTCAAGGCAGCGAATATACCTAATACTCCTTCCTCCTCCTATTTTCCCCAAGAGAAAGAGACTGGCCCAGGGTCACCCAGCCGGCTTTCATGCCTTAGGTGGGACAAGAACCCTCAGTCTCCTGGTTTCTAGCTTGTTGCCTTAACCACTAGACCAAACTGACTATAGGGAGTATACAGCTGCTTTGTCAAAAAGGAGAATGAAACTTCACAATGTACTGGTCTGCTACTGGGAAAATGTCAAGGTGCTGCTTATGATGAGTGAAGTTTGAACCTAGGGTTTCTGAAGTACCTTGTTCTACGTACCTCCTGGACATTATAATCTGCAGGAGTCATCCTTTTCTTGATCCTGCCACCATCAAATGCACATCTGGATGGAGCATGAGTGGACTTTACATGCTTTAAAACTTCTTTCCAAAGAGATCAGTCCTCTATGTTATTCAATCATGCAAAAGCAATGATAGCAAATATTTAGGCAGGCCTTTTGCAAGGTTTTGGCTGATAACAATGTATAATTATATTGTTTTTAATTATTCTTACTAGCTGTCTTGAGTGAAAAAGGAAAGTGACAGCTCATTGTTGACATTTGCTGTAGAGCAGGGAAGGCAGTTTGAAATCATCAGGCTTGCAGAGTGCAGAGGCAGAACAAATGAAACCAACTGCAACAACTGTTTGTTATATAAGCAGGCTTTTCAAATATTAAATAGACCCTTTACTTGTTTTCCAAATAACAAAAGAAATATTCAGGGAGTACATAGAGATTACCTGTCCCATAGCTCAGTTGTGACAAAACCATTCTGCAGCATGTTTTTAACCAATTTCTTCTTGTCTAGCTCTGTAAGAAACTTTAATAAATAGAAAGACCGATTATGTTTATAACAGTGCTTAAAATCACTTTTATATTTTTCTTGCTAAATCAAATACCATACTCATCCCCTTCCCAACATTTTAAAAATAATTCTTGCAAGACAATGATAAAACTGTTTAATTTAAAGAGTCACATGATAATTCTTATGATCAAGGCAAGGAGAATGATTAGAAGCAGTTTAGGTTGTTTTGGGGAACTTTTATCCTCATTAACTGTCTTAGCCTCTAATCCTTTTCTCATCTTCTTCAGGTTCCTGTGGAGATTACCAAGAACACATTGATGTAGAAGAGGGGGTCCACTTTTATGTTTAAGTGGGATTATAATGCATCTCCAAGTTGTTTTAAGGCCTAAATGGTAAGTGTATGTCTTTTAAAAGAAATATTTTCATTACATATGACTTGGGAATTTTCCAGGCATGGAGAATAGGACAATTAGGCAGTTAAGGAATGTACTAAATGAATTGTATTTGAAAAGTGGGACAGCAAATGTGTGTTTCATTGTTTATTTTGTTTGTTTTTCATTTACTGTGTGCAGAAATAAAGGGGGAAAAAACCTTGATTAATAAAAATACAGGAAGCTATTAAGATACAATTAATGAAAGGAAGGGATATATTGAGGAATAATAGTCCAGCTTGCTCTAAATGGAGGAACTAATCAGAAGTGGCTAAGAGAACATCTTTAATCCTGTGGCCTAATGTCTTTAATAATGAACTAGAGATAGTATCTTCAGAAATGGTAATGAGAAATTAAACAGGATGTGTGGCAGGCACTCTAGTGAACAACATGGGACCATCTAGATGTTGTTGAACTATATTCCCAGCAGTACCCCAGCCAGCATGGCAATACTGAAGTATATTGAGAGATGTGGTTCAGCATCATCTAGAGGATCACATGCTGTGTATCCGTGTCAAAGCTTAGAAATCTGAGCCTTAATAATAGCACCTGAAGTACAAATTGGGAGGAAGGAATCAAGAAGGATGGTAGCATCTCATTCTAAATATGCCATCAGAGACCATCTGGTTCACATTCGAAGTTCCCAAGAAAATTGAGCAAACAGGCTTGGCAAATTGCTATGTAACTTAATCAAGGAGGTGTCTTCATTAACTGCTTTAACTGTTTTTCAACTTCTTCTTAAGGCAAGGACTTACAAGAGAAGAGAGACTGCAACAGATGATCATGGTAATTATATTCAGAATATGCTGTAAAAATAGAATATTTTAGAAGTAATAAAATTTTTAGACTTAAAGGAAAATTATCATTTTATAATGATTAGTTTTCTTAAGTTTGTATTCACACTTTCAAGTGCTAGTTAGGAAAAAGTCCATATAATCTACAGAAATACATATTCTTGGCTTTATGGACTGATATTTAAATCCAAGCATAAAAAGGGAAAATATTTCAAGGAAAATAAGAGCCTTTTCTTGGTTGGTGTGGATATCCTATATTTTAGGGAAAAATAAAATGTGATTTTCTTTTGAGAGTGAAAATCAGAATGAAGCTAGATAACACTTGTATCATCTACAGCCATATCACTACTATGTACTCAATTACAATCATTAATTGTATGTCACTTTCCTATCTAATCAATTATTTGTAAACCATATTTTTTCTTTCCCTAGCTTTCATGGATTTAAGATTCTTTTTAAAGGAAGTGACTGTGTATCACCTTTAACTGCATTCAACATAACTGTGTCATGAAATGAGCAAAGATTCCAACAATAAAAAGAGCTGCAGGTATCTACATTTCAAGCCATAGATGAGTTTCATTTTTGGTACACAATTCTTTAAAATGCCACCAAGAATAGATTTACTTAGCAACATGTTCTTTAACTCTTCCTCCTCAGAACTGGAATTGAGTACTTGTTTGTTGTTTATTCGTTTAGTCGCTTCCGACTCTTCGTGACTTCATGGACCAGCCCACGCCAGAGCTTCCTGTCGGTCGTCAACACCCCCAGCTCCCCCAGGGACGAGTCCGTCACCTCTAGAATATCATCCATCCATCTTGCCCTTGGTCGGCCCCTCTTCCTTTTGCCTTCCACTCTCCCTAGCATCAGCATCTTCTCCAGGGTGTCCTGTCTTCTCATTATGTGGCCAAAGTATTTCAGTTTTGCCTTTAATATCATTCCCTCAAGTGAGCAGTCTGGCTTGATTTCCTGGAGGATGGACTGGTTGGATCTTCTTGCAGTCCAAGGCACTCTCAGAATTTTCCTCCAACACCACAGTTCAAAAGCATCGATCTTCCTTCGCTCAGCCTTCCTTATGGTCCAGCTCTCGCAGCCATATGTTACTACAGGGAACACCATTGCTTTAACTATGCGGGCCTTTGTTGTCAGTGTGATGTCTCTGCTCTTAACTATTTTATCGAGATTTGTCATTGCTCTTCTTCCAAGGATTAAGCGTCTTCTGATTTCCTGACTGCAGTCAGCATCTGCAGTAATCTTTGCGCCTAGGAATACAAAGTCTTTCACTGCTTCTACATTTTCTCCCTCTATTTGCCAGTTATCAATCAAGCTGGTTGCCATAATCTTGGTTTTTTTTGAGGTTTAGCTGCAAACCAGCTTTTGCACTTTCTTCTTTCACCTTCATCATAAGGCTCCTCAGTTCCTCTTCACTTTCAGCCATCAAAGTGGTATCATCTGCATATCTGAGATTGTTAATGTTTCTTCCAGAGATTTTAACTCCAGCCTTGGATTCCTCAAGGCCAGCTTGTCGCATGATGTGTTCTGCATACAAGTTGAATAGGTAGGGTGAGAGTATACAGCCCTGCCGTACTCCTTTCCCAATCTTAAACCAGTCTGTTGTTCCGTGGTCTGTTCTTACTGTTGCTACTTGGTCGTTATACAGATTCTTCAGGAGGCATACAAGATGACTTGGTATCCCCATACCACTAAGGACTTGCCACAATTTGTTATGGTCCACACAGTCAAAGGCTTTAGAATAGTCAATAAAACAGAAATAGATGTTTTTCTGAAACTCCCTGGCTTTTTCCATTATCCAGCGGATATTGGCAATTTGGTCCCTAGTTCCTCTGCCTTTTCTAAACCCAGCTTGTACATCTGGCAATTCTCGCTCCATGAACTGCTGAAGTCTACCTTGCAGGATCTTGAGCATTACCTTACTGGCATGTGAAATGAGTGCCACTGTTCGATAGTTTGAACATTCTTTAGTGTTTCCCTTTTTTGGTATGGGGATATAAGTTGATTTTTTCCAGTCTGATGGCCATTCTTGTGTTTTCCAAATTTGCTGGCATATAGCATGCATTACCTTAACAAAAAAAACCAGATTTGCCTTCATCCAGTACCAATGCCATCAAGAATCTGACAAAATGTAATAAAATAGTCCTTTTAGTTTGCAAGTTCACTTTCCCTATTCAATATTCATAGCAGATAACTCTGATTTCAGGATAAGAGCAGCAACTGTCAGATAGTCCCAGTTCTACATTTCCACGATATGAAATATCAAGGCTATAAAAGTAAAAGCCATACTTAAGTATGTAACTTGTGGTAATATTAATCTCTCTCATTGGATAAACCCCATGCTTAAGTTATTGATATATAGCCCAGATTCCACCAGTGTGAACTGGCCTTTCTGTTTTCACATTTTCTATGCATCCTAACACTTAGAACTATTTTTTTAAAAATAAAATATCAATGGTGATTCAATACACTTATGTAATCTGTAATCAAATGCAGAAATATACAACCCAAGACTCTAAAAACCTTGACTGCATCCTGCTGGATCCTTCACACCGTAACCTTTAATAAAGCATGATAAGAACATTATGAAAAAAGATAGGTAGTAACTATATTAACTTCTTCTCATTTTAATTCATTCTAAATAAAAATTAAACATATATTTTGTCCTAGTCCCATTTTTAAAGAATGGCTCCTGGCATTCAAAGGGAAATATAGTACTTTACCTGAAGGGGAAAAAAAATCTGATTTTATATGATCAACAATTTTCTAGAAATATATTTTCTGCTTACATAAGACAATGGCTGGTACACATTTAGACTGCATTCTTCCCTGTCTTTTTGTTATTTTTGTTACTGTTATTTTGTTGTTATAGTTTTTTGTTTTAATTGGTTGTAATAGGTGAGTTATGTTAATTAGTTTTTGTTTGAATTCTGTACGCTGCCAGAGTCACACGCAAGTGAGATGGGCAGTGATATAAATTCATTAAATAAATAAATAAATAAATTCACTCTTTTGCATGTCTTAAACAGGAATGGACTAAACATATGCATGTTAATTGATAGGATTAAGCAGGCCACATGCTTATTAAAGAACATGATGTAACACAAATGATTAAGTTAAATATGGAAATAAATTGAGATGTTCAATGCACTTCTTTGATAGCTCTACTTGACCCAAAGCATCTCACCCAGAAGCTGCACTCTATAACTTTTCATGTAAAGAAAACAGTGTAAATTTGAATCCGTATTTAAGATGATAACAATCTCTATTAGTTGAACCAGAACTAAAACTGCACAGCTATAGTCAACAATCCTCTTAGGACTCACAGTTTTCTTAATGTCCTATAGTAGAATGGCTCAGTTAATGGCTCAGTTTGCGATTTCTTGAGTCCTTTCATATATGTTCTCATTCATATTTTATTCCTGATATTTTTCTTTGTCCACATGGGTTCTTCTGACAAATTAACAAAAGCTGTGACAAAAAAGAAGGTACAGAATAGGACAATCAGAGCGATCTGGATGCTTGAACAGTTGTCCTACTGTCATGTTCACTGTTTCAATGTGCACTGTACATCGTAACGTTTCACATGCCATGGCGCTGACACGCGTTTCTGTTTGGGAGGGAGCTGCTGTGAAACCTTGTACCAAGCTCTGTATCTATGTTCATTTCAATGGAATGTGTTTGGGTTATGTGCTCTGTTCAAGGACTTTTCCCGCAGACCATCAGAAGCCATTAGGAGCACCTGGGATTGTGAGCTTGGGAAGATTCTACGGGGGGAGGGATCTCATTTGCACCGAGGGTTTTTAGTTTGCATTTGGCACACTTTTATCATTCTCAGCTTTCTTTGTGATCCTGCTATTTATTTGTGATCCTATACTATTCTTTAATAAATCAGATATCTTTGCATTCCTGCTCATGAGTCTGAGAGTGTTTTAGAATAGGCATTCATTACATAAAGCTGAGAATTGCTAAAGCTGTACCGTTAGCTCCTACCAAGATCAGTTTCTTGTGAGGGAAAATAGTTTACAATGGCCGAGTCCAAGCTCACAACCGGGGGACTTGAGGAGCCGGCTAGCTTGATGCCCGAGTCGACGGTCAAGAGCGGAGAACTGAGCCTCATGCCAGAACCTTCAGATTTCCAGGAGGATTTGAGTTCCAGCCCTGAGGTGGAGGAATCTAACAATGGGGGACAACCAGAGCAACCGGCACCCAGCGTATCGCCCGCAGGGTTGATCACCTGGGATGCAATGGGAGAACCCCAGCCAGGGACATCCCAGGAGTCCTGGAAGCATCGGTTCCCATTGACCCCAGACGTAGAATCTACCTCGGTATCAATGGATAGACAGCCTAACATGCGAGGGAGGGAGGAATCTCAAACCCCTGAAAGGCTAAGAGTGGTGGAGGCCAAAATAGAATCAATGGAGTACATGTTAAGAAACCTGTCTCTATCATGGGGGGGGGGGGGGGCAGGGGAGGCACAACAGAGGTCCCAGCTTCATGCAACCATCCCCCATCCTCCCACCCGGACCACTGGCAGAGCAGGGCCGGAGATGGCTCCAGGATGAATCTCCACCCCACAGAGCGACAACTACCGTAACCTGGGGCCCAAACACTCAAGCAGCCACTGGTTCCACTCCAACAGGAGTGGGGGTAAAAGACTTTTCTGTCAAGTTTGATGGGGATCCAACCAAGTTATCTTTCTTTCTAACCAATGCTAAAAGTTACATGAGGCAGTTTGGAGCATACTTCCCTTCTGAAGAGGCTAAGATAACTGCCATTGCCACCGAGTTGAAGGGTCGAGCAGCTGACTGGTATGTTCAATTAAGTGAGGCTGACTCCCCTGAACTTGAGTATTTCAAGGACTTTATGGGGGTGTTAAAGCTGCATTTTGAGGATCCTCTGGCCAAGGCAAGAGCTGAGAAGATGCCAAAGGATCTTACCCAGGGCCAGCTGTCTGTAACTGATTACGCCCTGGAGTTTAAGGCTTTAGGTGGGAAAATCCCCAACTGGTCTCAGTCAACCTTAATAGAACGGTTTAAAGAGGGACTCAACCAGGACGTCCTACGATGGGCGTTGTGTAGAGATGACCCAGAGCCATTGTATGAATGGATCTGTCTGGCCGTCAAGGCTGAGCATGCCCAGCATACCTTCATGCAAACCAGACAACCTGAAAAACCACCAGCCACCATGAGGGGACCCCGAAGTGCCGCAACTGCTGCCCGGCCAAGCTATGGAGCCTGGGAAGAGGAGAGAGATCGGCGTTGTGCGAGGTGTCAGTGTCTCTGATGCAGAAAGGAAGGGCATCGAGCAGCTGATTGCCCAAAAGCCAAGGCTGGAGATTGAGCGGGCAAGCTGCTGGCCAAATCGCCCCCCACCCTCACGGCGGATGACAGCAGCCAAGGGGGCAGCCGACACTGAGGAAGTATTCTACTTCTGGGGAGAGGCTGAAGATGACTCTAAGGAGCCGGTGGGAAACGCCAGCCACCTTCCATGAAGAGCGCCTGCGGGCAGGTGGAGGAGGATGGGCGCGGTGATGCTATGGTGAGTGCTGACTGTCCCATTTTAGCAGCAAAAGAGAAATTGGGCTCCTGCACAAAGACTACAGAGGTCTGGGCTTTAGTTGACTCTGGGTGTTCCAGGTATCTAATTTCCCTGATCTGGTTGCTAGCTAATAAAGACACTGTTTCTTTTGAAAACGGTCTGGCATGGGTGCAACACCACCTTTATGTACCTGAAACTTTAAGACCTGACATTTTACAGCGTACCCATCATGATAAATGTGCTGGGCATTTTGGTTTTGTTAAAACATTGCATTTGGTTCATTGTCAATTCTGGTGGCCCACCTTGAGACGCGATGTAAAAGACTATGTGGCTTCCTGTCCTGTTTGTGCAAGGTCAAAGTGAAAAGGGGGGAAACCGCAGGGGTTTCTGCAGCCTGTGGCCAGCCCGTCCCGTCCCTGGGACGAGATGTCTATGGATTTTATTGTGGATCTTCCTCCCAGTCAGAAGAAAACTGTCATTTGGGTTGTAAAATATTTTTTTTTACAAACAAGCCCCTTTCATTCCATGTGAGTCCATCCCGTCAGCCCTGCAATTGGCGCTCCTATTTCTCATCGACATCTACTGTCTCCATGGTAGCCCCTCCCACTTGTTCAGCAACCGAGGGACACAGTTTACTTCCCAGTTTTGGAAACCATTTTAAAAATTGATTGGCACCAAACAGGTGCTGTCCACCTCATCCCATCCTGTGACTGATGGATCTATTGAGATTTTGAACTCCGCCCTGGGAAAATTTCTTAGAGCATACATTAACTCTTCAGCAAAGGATTGTTACCTTGTCGCGGTGCTGGAGCTTGAGCACCTCAATGATGCCATGAGCTAAACCGTGAAGGGCCACCCAAGACGGGAAGGTCATGACAGAGAGGTCAGACTAAATGCAATCCCTGGGGAAGGTAATGGCAACCCACCCCAGTATTCTTGCCCTGAAAACTAAATGGATCAGTACAACCAGAGATATGTTGGTATAAATTTGGAAGATGAGAACCCCAGGTCAGAAGATGGTCAAAATGCTACTGGGCAGCGACAGAGGATGAGTTCAACTAGCCCCAGATGTGATGACGCAGCTAGCTCAAAGCTGAAAGGATGGCTAGCGGCCAACGGTGCTGGTGGTGAACGGCGAATCCGATGTTCTAAGGATCAACACACCACTGGAACCTGGAATGTAAGATCTATGAGCCAGGGCAAATGGGATGTGGTTATTGGTGAGATGTCAAGATTAAAGATAGACATTCTGGGCATCAGTGAACTGAAATGGACTGGAATGGGCCACTTCACAGAAAATGACATCCAGATCTACTACTGTGGACAAGAGGACCACAAAAGCAATGGAGTAGCCTTCATAATTAATAGTCAAGTGGCTAAAGCAGTGCTTGGATACAATCCAAAAAACGGTAGAATGATCTCAATTCGAAATCAGGGCAAGCCATCTAACATCACAGTGATCCAAATATACGCCCCAAGCACAGATGCTGAAGAAGCTGAAGTAGAGCAGTTCTATGAGGATCTGCAGCACCTACTGGACAACACGCCTAAAAGAGATGTTATTTTCATCACAGGAGACTGGAATGCTAAGGTGGGCAGTCAAATGACACCTCGAATTACAGGTAAGTATGGCCTGGGAGAACAAAACGAAGCAGGACACAGGCTGATAGAATTTTGCCAAGACAATTCACTCTGCATAACAAACACTCTCTTCCAACAACCTAAGAGACGGCTTTATACATGGACTTCACCAGATGGACAACACCGAAATCAGATTGATTACATCCTTTGCAGCCAAAGGTGGCGGACATCTGTACAGTCGGTAAAAACAAGGCCTGGAGCTGACTGTAGTTCAGATCACGAACTTCTTCTTGCACAATTTAGGATCAGACTAAAGAGATTAGGGAAGACCCACAGATCAGCTAGATATGAGCTCACTAATATTCCTAAGGAATATGCAATGGAGCTGAAGAATCGATTTAAGGGACTGGAATTAGTAGATATGGTCCCGGAAGAACTCTGGACAGAAGTTGGCAGCATTGTTCAGGAGGCGGCAACAAAATACATCCCAAAGAAAGAGAAAACCAAGAAGGCAAAATGGCTGTCTGCTGAGACACTAGAAGTAGCCCAAGAAAGAAGGAAAGCAAAAGGCAACAGTGATAGGGGGAGATATGCCCAATTAAATGCAAAATTCCAGAGGTTAGCCAGAAGAGATAAGGAATTATTTTTAAACAAGCAATGCGCGGAAGTGGAAGAAGACAATAGAATAGGAAGGACAAGAGACCTCTTCCAGAAAATTAGAAACATTGGAGGTAAATTCCAGGCAAAAATGGGTATGATCAAAAACAAAGATGGCAAGGACCTAACAGAAGAACAAGAGATCAAGAAAAGGTGGCAAGAATATACAGAAAACCTGTATAGGAAGGATAACAATATCGGTGATAGCTTTGACGGTGTGGTCGGTGAGCTAGAGCCAGACATCCTGAAGAGTGAGGTTGAGTGGGCCTTAAGAAGCATTGCTAATAACAAGGCAACAGGAGACGACGGCATCCCAGCTGAACTGTTCAAAATCTTGCAAGATGATGCTGTCAAGGTAATGCATGCTATATGCCAGCAAATTTGGAAAACACAAGAATGGCCATCAGACTGGAAAAAATCAACTTATATCCCCATACCAAAAAAGGGAAACACTAAAGAATGTTCAAACTATCGAACAGTGGCACTCATTTCACATGCCAGTAAGGTGATGCTCAAGATCCTGCAAGGTAGACTTCAGCAGTTCATGGAGCGAGAATTGCCAGATGTACAAGCTGGGTTTAGAAAAGGCAGAGGAACTAGGGACCAAATTGCCAATATCCGCTGGATAATGGAAAAAGCCAGGGAGTTTCAGAAAAAAAACATCTATTTCTGTTTTATTGACTATTCTAAAGCCTTTGACTGTGTGGACCATAACAAATTGTGGCAAGTTCTTAGTGGTATGGGGATACCGAGTCATCTTGTATGCCTCCTGAAGAATCTGTATAACGGCCAAGTAGCAACAGTAAGAACAGACCATGGAACAACGGACTGGTTTAAGATTGGGAAAGGAGTACGGCAGGGCTGTATACTCTCACCCTACCTATTCAACTTGTACGCAGAACACATGCTGGGCTTGAGGAATCCAAGGCTGGAGTTAAAATTGCTGGAAGAAACATTAACAATCTCAGATATGCAGATGATACCACTTTGATGGCTGAAAGTGAAGAGGAACTGAGGAGCCTTATGATGAAGGTGAAAGAAGAAAGTGCAAAAGCTGGCTTGCAGCTAAACCTCAAAAAAACCAAGATTATGTCAACCAGCTTGATTGATAACTGGCAAATAGAGGGAGAAAATGTAGAGGCAGTGAAAGACTGTATTTCTAGGTGCAAAGATTACTGCAGATGTTGACTGCAGTCAGGAAATCAGAAGACACTTAATCCTTGGGAGAAGAGCAATGACAAATCTCGATAAAATAGTTAAGAGCAGAGACATCACACTGACAACAAAGGTCTGCATAGTTAAAGCAATGGTGTTCCCCGTAGTAACATATGGCTGCGAGAGCTGGACCATAAGGCAGGCTGAGAGAAGGAAGATCGATGCTTTTGAACTGTGGTGTTGGAGGAAAATTCTGAGAGTGCCTTGGACTGCAAGAAGATCAAACCAGTCCATCCTCCAGGAAATAAAGCCAGACTGCTCACTTGAGGGGATGATACTAAAGGCAAAACTGAAATACTTTGGCCACATAATGAGAAGAGAGGACACCCTGGAGAAGATGCTGATGCTAGGGAGAGTGGAGGGCAAAAGGAAGAGGGGCCGACCAAGGGCAAGATGGATGGATGATATTCTAGAGGTGACAGACCCGTCCCTGGGTGAGCTGGGGGTATTGACGACCGACAGGAAGCTCTGGCATGGGCTGGTCCATGATGTCACGAATAGTCAGAAGCGAGTAAATGAATAAAGAACAACAATACATTAACTACCATCAGGACGATTGGGTGGAGTTGCTGCCTTTTGCTGAAGTGGCTTACAACAATGTTGTCCATCAGAGTGCCGGGCAAACCCCTTTTCGTGTGGTTTCTGGTCACGACTTTGTTCCCATCCCTGAACTGCCACATCCCCCTCCCAAAGATGTTCTGCCTCTGACTTGGCTGTTAAGCTTGTTGATTCCTGGCCGGTGATTCAACAGGCTTTGGCTGATGCCCAGGCTGCTTACTAGTTTCAAGCTGATAAGCATTGTTCTTTGCAACACAGTTTCAAGACTGGGGATCAAGTGTATCTATCTACCAAATTCATCAAGTCCCCACAACCCTCCAAAAAACGTGCTCCCAAGTTCATTGGTCCTTTCCCTATTGTTGGTCTTATCAATCAAGTTACTTTTAAGTTGGATCTGCCTCACAATTTGAAACACTTGCACCCTGTTTTCCATTGCAGCTTGCTCAAGCCTGTCCACCACTCTTCTCGCTGGCATCTCCAACCTCCTCCTCCTGCTCCGATCATGATTGATGGCCAATAGCACTTTGAGGTCAAGGAGGTCGTTGATTCTCGCAAGCTTCACGGCACCCTCCAGTATCTGGTCCGATGGAAACACTTTCCTCATCCTGAATGGGTGTCTGCTTGCCATGTTAATGCTCCTGATCTAATTTGCCATTTCCACTTGGCGTACCCTTTAAAGCCTGCTGCTTAGTGTTTTCTTTCTTTTGAGGGGGCAGTATGTCATGTTCACTGTTTCATTGTGCACTGTACATCGTAACATTTCACATGCCATGGCGCTGACACGCGTTTCTGTTTGGACGGGAGCTGCTGTGAAACCTTGTACCAACCTCTGTATCTACGTTCATTTCAATGGAATGTGTTTGGGTTATGTACTCTGTTCAAGGACTTTTCCCACAGACCATCAGAAACCGTTACAAGCACCTGGGATTGTGAGCTTGGGAAGATTCTACGGGAGGAGGGATCTCATTTGTACTGAGGGTTTTCAGTTTGCATTTGGCACACTTTTATCATTCTCAGCTTTCTCTGTGATCCTGCATACTATTCTTTAATAAATCAGATATCTTTGCATTCCTGCTCATGAGTCTGAGAGTGTTTTAGAACAGGCATTCATTACACCTACAAAGAAAAGTCACAATATGTTTGCTTCTTCAGATTAAAAGAGAGAGGTGGAAGAGAAGTGATTAGAGAAAAGTGTTTCATTTTTCATATTACCAGAAATCCAGGTTTATATAGTTGAATAGTTAGAAATTTGGAAAAGAAAAAAAGGAAGTACTTCTTCACCCAGTATTTAGCAACTAGCAAAATGTAGTGATCAACATGGATAGCTTTTAAAAGTAAATGGGAAAAAAATATGGAAAAGCTATTGATGACCTATTATCTCCAGTATGAGAAGCAGTAAAGCAGTATACCTCTGGATAACAACTGCTGTGCAACAGAAATGAAAGGCTGCAATTCCACCTGTGGGCGGCTTCTATGCTTTATTACTCATTTGGTTGGGCTAAATAAATCTTTTGGTTATTTGGCTATGAAGCAGCAGGTTTTATTGTTGTTGTTTTGGTCTTAATCAAAGAGCTAAAAAGTTAAAGGAAGGAAGGCAACATGCATTCATGCAGGATTTCTTTATAAAGTAATATTAAACAACTTTGTAGAAAAGAAGTCATGGTGAGTTTCTTCTAACTCTGTGTTGTGACTTTATTATGATGCACTCTTGTCACACTTTTTTTTTTTCTCAAGCAAGTATATGTAGTATATATTATACTACAGCAGTGGACAACAGTTGACCAAACCCCTGGGATGTCAAAAGCTGCTACATACACACAAACACATGCACACAGACACATCCACACACACACATGCATACATACTATTTCTCAATCCCTCTCTACACACACACACATATTCACACACACATAAATGTAATTAGTAAGCACATTGAATTGGGTTCATTAAGCAACCAACGAACAGCGTAGCTGTTTCAACCAAAGGGATTGACAACACATCTGACAATCATGGCTCTTCATCAATGTTTACACATGCTGGGCTAGCTGCAATTTCAGATCCATCTTCAAGACCCACAAAGAGTCTGTTGAAATAATCCAACCTTGACATTACCAATACATGTGTATGCCAAAAGTATAATAATACTGACAGTATAATTTCAATATTCCAGATATCCTGGGAGGCAAAACAGTCTCTCTCTTTCTCTCTCTCTCTCTCTCTCTCTCTCTCTCTCTCTCTGTTTTTTCCCCTTTAGGTATTTGTATTCTCTGTTGTGTGAATTTATTAGAATAGATTCTGGGATGATATAGCAGCAATCATACTGAGATGTGGACATTTATATATTACATCCAAATTAAGAATTACTGGATATCCATACTGAATAAACTGAGCCAACATTGAAATCCAATGGGGTGCTTTGCTTCTGTGTTGCTTCTAGAGTCAAAATATTTTTTTTCTTCCTAGCATTTTCCACTTTTCGGATCAACCGAATGTTGATTCATTGGTTGCAATAGGAATTGATTGACTGGCTTGTTGCCCAAGCCTGACATCTTTGGGCCAGAGTGACTGGCCCAAAGTCACCCAGCTGGCTTTCATGCCTAAGGCAGGACTAGAACTCACAGATTTCTAGAGTCAACTTATAATTTGAAAATTCTCTATGGTAAACTATGAAAAGGATTATATTAGATCAGTGGATGTGGGAGTGGTGAAGGAAATTATCACTGCCTCAGTGTTTTTTGGTGCTTTTAAAAGATTTATTAGAGGGTTAGCTGGGATTAGGAGAATCTGTGAAATGTAGTTTGTCTTAGATGCTTAAAACACATACATGTGGAATTTATACAGTGATTACTCTAGCTTTTGAACAATAACACTTCTTTTCATTTTCTCAAATGAGTCTACATGATCTCTTTATGCAAACTACAAAAAGCTGAAATGTAATAAAAATGGACATTTTCCTGTGTATTTGTGAATTATAGATATAAAACATTCTGAAAGAGATAGATTTGTCTCAGTTTTAAGCAATGTAGACTCACTTTGTGTTGATTTTAAGAATACTATACTTGCCAGGAATGAAGAATAGTTTCCCCTTCCCAGAATATTTATAGTGATTTTTTTAGTTTCCCTATGAATATGTTAATATGGCTACCAAGGTTATTTTTAAAATCAAATATTCTTTTGGAGACAGAAATATCTTAAGAGCCTTTTAAAATGTAAATACGACACCCTTATTCCCTTTGGGATAGGAATAAGGAAAAGATTCCATTGTTTCATTTCTGTTTTTAATTGAAATACATTTTTATAGAAATCCATTTGTTCTCTACTGTCCCATATCAAAGAAATTATTACAACAGTCTTTAGAATAAAAGGCTTAAGCAATAATAGGATACAAGGCTCAGGAAAAAAAAAATCAATTAGTCATTGTCTTATTTGTTAAAATCAAAAATTATCAGAAAAATTAACATGTGAATCCATGAAACTCAAGTAAAATGTGTCAGAACAAATCCAAACTAATATAACCAAACAGATGGGTAGTTATAAGGGGATTTGATGTCAGTCATCATAAGAAAAGTAAATGAAAAGCATTACATAAAATTACATGATGACACTGGAAAAAAATTATGGTAGTGTATCATCAACAGAACCTTTTAAAATAATATCCTACAAAGCTTAATTTCCATTGGTAGAATGTGCACGTTTTTCAGTGTTCACATATCCCATCTTCTACTATTGATTACATCACTTTACAGGATTTTGCTAATAAGGTAGTTTCTTAAATCCATGTCATTTAGCCCAAGCATTTCTGATTTCTTATGGCTTCCCATCAACTTGCAGGATTCTGGCCATGAACAGTAATAAATCCAAATCATTGGTACAAAAAGTGGTATTCTTACATATTACAGAGTAGTGGTTTTTGTTGCAAAATGCAGGCAGAATTCTGCTTTCACAGCATTCTTGGATCAGCATGGGAGGTTTTCTTCCATTGAGAAAAGCAGGTATGGGGAACCTAATGCTGAATGGGACCAAGGAAAGTACTGAGACTTAATCTTTCCCTTCCCTTCCCCCATGCCAGCATATCAGGAGCTACACACAAATATCTAAAAATAAATTTAGCCAATTACATGGTTAATTTAGAGTGTGTCTGTTCTGCCAGGGGGTGAGGGATTGGATTTTTCTTGTTTCGTTGTTTATTCATTCAGTCACTTCCGACTCTTCGTGACTTCATGGACCAGCCCACACCAGAGCTTCCTGTTGGTCATCACCCACCAGCTCCCCCAAGGATGAGTCTGTCATCTCTAGAATATCATCCATCCATCTTGCCCTTGGTCGGCCCCTCTTCCTTTTGCCCTCCACTCTCCCTAGCATCAGCATATTGTCCGAGGTGTCCTGTCTTCTCATTATGTGACCAAAGTACTTCAGCTTTGCCTTTAATAACATTCCCTCAAGTGAGCAGTCTGGCTTTATTTTCTGGAGTAGGGACTGGTTTGATCTTGCAGTCTAAGGCACTCTCAGAATTTTCCTCCAACACCACAGTTCAAAAGCATCTATCTTCCTTCACTCAGCCTTCCTTACGGTCCAGCTCTCACAGCCATATGTTACTACTGAGAATACCATTGCTTTAATTATGTGGACCTTTGTTGTCAGCGTGATATCTCTACTCTTAACTATTTTATTGAGATTTGTCATTGCACTCCACCCAAGAATTAAATGTCTTCTGATTTCCTGGCTGCAGTCAGCATCTGCAGTAATCTTTGCACCTAGAAATACGAAGTCTGTCACTGCCTCTACATTTTCTCCCTCTATTTGCCAGTTATCAATCAAGCTGGTTGCCATAATCTTGGTTTTTTTGAGGTTTAACTGCAATTCAGCTTTTGCACTTTCTTCTTTCACCTTTGTCATGAGGCTCCTCAGTTCCTCCTCAGTTTTCTTGTTTTACTGGTTTTTAATTCTATAAGCCGCCCAGAGTCACTGCGTGTGAATTGGGCAGCCATATAAATTTGTTTAATAAATTAATAAATAAATAAATAATTGTTCAGGACAAGGATAAGCATACAAGAAACATCTTGTCTAGTTTGCCCTTTTTGTTTGGATAACATACTGTATATTAATTTACTATACTTCTTTGCTACTCTTCAGACAAATATGCCTCCGGGCAGTTTATAATAAGGAATTACAACCAAGACAATTGCCTAAAATAATTGTTGGAAGTTTTTGGCAAATCCAGCATGCCTCATTAACATGTAAATTAAATTGCCCCACAATGCAACTCTGAGGAAGCTGTTTGTTGCCACTGCCACTTCCTCTTTCTCTCCTCTTTCCCCCTTCTCCACCCAGGGAGAGGCAGCATGGATGCTTCTCTCTTCCTCAGGGCCATGTGCTTGGGCCTTGATGAGGGATTATGCCCCTTTCTTTTACACACCTCTTGGCAGCTGTAGGGCTGAGAGTTTAGGGCAAGATATGTAATTAGAAAGAAAAGAAGAACAAAGGAACTTCATATTTCCCACAAAGATGGATGTAGCAGAAGCAACAAAGAATAAAGTCAGTAAGATTCTTTTTACTTCTTAACCTAATATGTCTAAGCATGTGATTCTTTATGCTTGGGAGGAGTGAATGTGTAAGATCAATAACCTGTGTTTCTCTGGCATGCTCATTGGAGCTATCTAAGATAATTTTCATTTTCTGTGCCAGCTTCTAAGCTGTGCTATAAGCTCTACTCCTTTTCAGTGGTTCTAGCAGGCTGCTGAATTGGCTTCAATAATGACATCCTCCCAGAAACAGTCCTCAGCAAAAAGAAACACTGAACTCATTCCACAGATTTATCATGGCAAGATAATGAATGATGCAATATGAGTGTTCAAAATATAGTTTGTTTACCATCAGAATAAAAAAGAAAGAAACCTGAGATAATAAAGACATTTTAACCTGATACCTAAAAGTGAATACATTTTCTAGTCAAATGCCAGCATTCAAAGCAAACAAACAACAGCTGTTTCATTCGTGGTACCCTTTACTTGATTTCTAATGGAAAAGAGATTTGATATGGTCACTTGACTAATCAAAAAACAATGAACTAAAACTAAGGAAAAGGCACTTTGAGGAAGATCTCAGTGAATGTTGTTAATGCTCAAACAAACCTGAGGCAGGAGAGACTTCCTTTAGATTCAGAAAATTCCATAAAAGTACATATAATTTATTTGATTTAATAAATCACATCAGAAAATTCTGGGAAGCTTACAAAATCCATAAAAATGTAAAATAATTAAAACCCAAAACCACAAGCAGCTGACATTAAAATAACTAAAACAGCAAATAGTACAAATAGTACAAAAAACAATATGACAGGGGCTCAACCAATGGATCACACCCACATTAACCTCAAGCTTGGTAATAGAGCCAGGTCTTAAGGTTCTTCTGAAATCCCAGGAGAGCAGTCATTGTCTGTATTTCTGGGAGGATGCTGTTTCAGAGGGCAGGGGCCAAAAGAGAGAAGGCACACTTCCTCAGTCCCATAAGAAGGCAGCATTTAACTGAAGGGACTTGGAGCTCACCCACTCTCCAAATAACTGGAGATCAGGGAAACTCAGGTTACCAGGCCCATAATACATTTACCTGAAAACGAAACTGTTTTTTCCAGGGGGGTGAGGGTAAGGTAATCATAACCAGGGGACAATTCCTCTCTGGTGAAATAAATAAATGAATAAATATTTTCACAGATATGTCTATCCCCACCTGTACATCAGTTTTTGGTTTATTCAAGAACATTTTATTATTTTCTCATTCTTGTTCTATTTTATCCAGTTTATGTATATTCTGAAATTATTTCTGTTATTCTGAAAAGATGATGGCCTGTAGAAATTGATAACAAATATGAAAATTACTTGCCACCATGGGGAGTTGAAACATTTAATTACACGAAAAAATAAATGCAGTAAACAAGTCTATTTTATTTTTGCAGCAAAAAAGAGAAATATTTTAGTACTTTATAGTTATAGTGGCAATTTATGACTTTCATCCTCAAACAACCATACCATAAACATTTTACAATCTGTTTATCGATACAATAAATTGAGACCACTGCTTAATTTGCTTCAGTAGAACTTGCAGAAAGATAGAAAAATAAAACTGGATTCTTTTCACCAAGAGAAGGGTAAGAAAGTTAGCTATTGAATCTGGGTAGCTGTCTCAGAAAGGACATGACTTTCTCAGAACTTGGGCTCAGAATCTTCAAAAAAGTGATGGAACTTCTTCAGGGCATATTTATGGAGGCATGCTCCTGAGCATCAGAGTGCCCAAAATAAATTTTAATGGCCACCTACGTTTTTTTTCTCTACACTAAACCATACATAGCATATACAGGTCAGTAATTATGCCTGGCAAAAGGTGCTAAAAACAAACCAACATATTTGTGAGCTGTTAAGCCTTGTGATTGCAGAAGACATTGTATATAGCAGATATGTACCCTTAAAACATACACATACACACACAATTAGTTCTGTGATTATTTTCAGGACAACTAATACATTATTATACCATAATTTATAAGAAGAATTGGGAAGGAAGGAAGGAAGGAAGGAAGGAAGGAAGGAAGGAAGGAAGGAAGGAAGGAAGGAAGGAAGGAAGGAAGGAAGGGATTTTATTATTTTCAACAATTTGGGAGAGTAATTATATCTGAGATATGCCTCTGCAACTCCCCGCCCCAAGGCTGACATGTTTTTTGTTTTTTGTTTTGCTCTGAACATTAATTATTGTCCAGGATTTACATCAAACAAAAACAAAAACGAAGTCCTCTCTTCAATAAATTTTGGCTCAGTTTTGTAACAAATACAATTCATTAATCACATGGCATCCACCTCAAAATATATCATGTGAAAGTAGTGGACATGTCATATTTTTTCTCCAAATATAATATATGCTTAGAAGTTTTAAACCTGGTTACATTGCTATATGTGGGGAAAGTTTCCTTTCAAATATATTTGCCAGCTGGATTTCTATTCTTTTTTCCAGTCTTAGATTGGAATTAAATTTTGTTGACTATCCAGTCTGAAAACATAAAGCATAAAGCTGATAAAACAGATCTGAGTTTAACAATCCATGATGAGGTAGAGTACTAAAAATTCAGTACCAACTACTGCATCGTTTTCCAGACCACTGTTTAAAGACTGATGAGTTTTGTTATAAGGACAATTTATACAGAAAGGAAAAGGAAAACCTTAGGAGTTTTATCTGTTCATGCCTTAGATACTTTGTGTTCTTTAATGATGTTTTGGACAAGGTTGTATGGGTGTGTGGCACTATTACATTTGCCACATATTTCCAGCTACTTGAATAATGTATTCACATAATAGTATATCAATATGCCTATGCTTTCTCAGGAATAAATGAATTCACAACCACAGTATGCTAATAAATGAATTCACAACCACAGTATGCTAAGATTTTGTCTGTCACAACTCCCGAAATTAGTGATAATACAGTGGTAAATGACCATAGGAACATGAGTCAGCCAAATTATATTGGGAGCAAACATTTTGTGAATGCTTACTGTATTTGGTGTGGAGACACATTTCACACACAATTTATACCACCATGGAAAAGTTGGAATCATTTAGTCCCCCATTCCTTTTCTGTTTTACCTCCTGCATATCTTTGAAGATAATGGTATAAGTTAAAAACCCAGAAGGAGAAACTTCTTAAGAAACCCTCATTCTATAGGGGCACTTTGAGCTTTTAGAATAAAAGAGAGGGTTAAATTTGAATAATGCCATCTGGTTGGCTAGGGCTATGATTAGCCTGGTCTAAGAGAACTTCTCTGGATAAGAGATGATGAGAGATTGCCCACTTGTGCTCCAGATGGCTACTCCTCATGAGACTGCAGGACAGTGGTTGACTCATGAGTCTGAGCGCTAGGAGACAAGGAGCTCTCAACTGCAGTGGAGCCTTTAAGAACACTGGGTTCCTAAACCTCACTCTCTAAACAGGTTTGGATTTACAATTATTTCAAAGTTAAAACAGGTCTTTCAAGCAACAAGTTTGAAAAACTATCTGGTAAGTAAAACTTCATCCCCAAATAGAATAAAAAATTAAATAACAATTTAAAGAATATAAAGAATATAAAATAAATGGCAAAAAGCTAAATATAAATTTAATTCAAGAAAGATTTAAACAGATTAAGGGACCAGAAGAATTTGGAATATTGGAACTTTTGATAAGATTTTTTGAAATAGTAAGACAAATAAAACAATATCTTTGTGGGAGCCTAAATTGTTTAGTCTACCAGGAAAGAGATGATTGCTGAGATTCTGTAGAAATTGGACACTAGAGAGGACTAAAGTTCCAGGCAAGAAAAACAAAAAGGAAGAAAGAGACAAAGCTGTGTTGTTGTTGTTGTTTAATTTTTTATTTTGGATTCAGAAGAAAAGTAGTGAAACTCACAAAGTGACAGATAAAGGTATGGCACTTGAGATGTTTCAAAGGATCTTTAAAGAACTGGGAGAGAACTTATAGTTAAACTGACAGCAATAATTACTGCACCTGCTAATACAGTTCTTGAAGATCCTAAAAAGGAAATGAAAGATGAAAAACAGAATAATGTGGAAGAATTTACAGACTGACAGGATAAAGAGGTGAAACAAATTCCAGCTGATATAGAAACATTAGAAAGTAAATAAATTGTGGATTATAAGACAAAGATGACAGTTAAGTGGAAATACAAATGATAAGCCAATAGATGAAAAATGACCTGGACAAAGACTTATTAGTGAATTTACAAAATAGAATTTCTAAAGTTCTGAAGAAATTTTTGAGATGTGAGGAAGAAAGTTTAAATTGAAATTCAAGCCCACAATAACAACTTGATGAATTAAAGATAAAGATTGTTAGAACCAAAAATAAAAAGGAATATAAAGTTGTTTCATCAAGGATAAAATACAAAATATTGCCATAAAATGCTGGGAAACCCATGGACTTTTTGACAATACCTGGATAGAAATTACAACTTTTTTTTTCTTTTTTTTTTTGGATTTGTGAATGGAAAGGGGAGGATTATGGAAAGAAGTGGATTATAATTTTATAGGTGGTGGGGAAATATTAAATTTGCTTGTACTTGTGAAGATCAGGAGTCACTTCTTTAAATTTTCTTTCCTTTCTTTCTTTTCTTTTTTGTTTCCCTATTTTCTTTCTTTTTCTTTTTGTACTTTGTTTTTCTTTCTTCTTTTTTCTTTTTGATATTAGTTTGTATTATCTTTTAGTATTGTTTATACTTAATAAAAAGTATTTTAAAAATACTGAACTGGATGGATCTTTGTTTGCATTTTTAAATAGTTTTCAGAGGGCCTCCTCCGAACGCCTTCTGATGCTGACATGCAACGAGCAGTTATCCAAGAATTGGTCATCCTCGTGGATTCAAGATAAGGGTTTGCTATCAATTTTTGAAATGACTTTTTGTTCTAAAAACGAGAAAAGATGGAACAATATGTTTCTATATGGTCTAAGTTGATAAGTTTACCGATTTAATTAATCTTATCTTAATAGTATATAGAAATTGGTTATATTTTTTTCCTAGTTTTATCCCCTCCTGTTCAGTTTACTTTCATCACTGTAATGCATGTAAGCTTGTTGTTGTTGTTTTAATGTATGATCACTGATTTTTTTTGGTTTGTTAGATAGATGATAGATAGATGGACAGACAGACAGTCAGTCTAGACTGGTCCCTGCAGTTTTCTTGGCAAGATTTTCAGAAGTGTCTTGCCATTGCCTTTTTCTTATGGCTTAGCAAGAATGATTGGCCCAAAGTTAACCAGCTGGCTTCATGCCTAAGTGGTATTAGAACTCATGGTCTCCCAGTTTCTAGCCTGAGTACACCGAACTGGCCTCTATCTGTCATCCATCCATCCATCCATCCATCCAACCATGCATCCATCCAACCATGCATCCATCCATCCATCCATCCATCCAACCATCCATCCATCCATCCATCCATCCATATATACATACATACATACATACATACATCTCTATCATTCTTTGGAATGTTGTCCCCAGCTGGCACCATTTTACTATATCTTCTGCTCTAGGCAAAGACATCCCCATTTATCCCATTTACAATTTTTAAGCATTAACAGCTTTGAAATTTCTCAGGTGGTATAAATATAATATAAATCATGTTTTTAAAATAAATAATAAATAAATGCCCCATTTTTCTTTGACTATGTTAATCATTTGTTTAGGTTTGGGGAAAAGAGGGAGAACATCCTTGCACACATCAGTGCTTTACTACAAAAACTCTATATCAGGGTTCATGTTGTAGTTTAGTGTCTTAAGTTTAGTGTCATGAAGAAAAATTATCTCATATATCTTTCCTATATGGTTTGATAAAAGAGAATGTGCTTTTGAAATGTTTTTAAAGGAAAAATGGTAAGTAGCATTACTGCATTTTTTAAATCACTAAGTGTTCTCTGGCTGTGTGTGAATGTCCTTTCTTTCACTGTACAATCATCTCTCCAGGGGTCTGCAGTCTCCCTAGCTTTCCACACTTTAATTAAATCCAAACTGAAGATAATATAAGAAACTCCTCCCATTGGGCTTTCTGAGTTTGGGAAATGTTGCTGTGAAGGATGCTTTATAACAATGGAAAGATCAGTAATACAAAACAGCACCTTCAAGGATTTCCAACAATAAGATTCCAAAAAGTCCTCCAATATATCTGAAATAAATTATTAAATCCTCTGACAATAAAGTAGAAAAATATAAGTCTCTATTGCAGTGAAAAGAAGCTTTGAGAAACTGTAATAGATTTCAGTATAGTGCATCAATTTTGTTTTGTTTTTTAATGGAACAATAGAATATTTGGTTCTGGATGGGGTTGCACTGCCCCAGACAGACCCAGTGCGTAACTTGGGGGTCCTCTTGGACTCATGGCTCCTGCTTGAAGAGGAGATGGCAGCTGTGGCCAGAAGGGCTTTTGTATAGCTTCATGTTGTGCACCAGTTACACTCTTTCCTGGATCGGGAGGCCCTTTGAACAGTCACTGATGCCCTGGTCATCTCCCACATAGACTATTGCAATGCGCTCTACATGGGGCTACCCTTGACGAGTATCTGGAAGCTTCAGCTGGTCCAGAATGCAGCCTTGCAGACTATTTTTGGCTCCCCTAGAAGGGTGCACATAACACCTTTGCTGCACGAGCTGCATTGGGTACCAGTTTGCTTCTAGGTCCAATTCAGGGTGTTGGTTATTAACTTTAAAGCCCTATATGGCATGGGACCAGGCTACCTGAGGGACCGCCTCTTCCCTGCTACATCAACGTGTCCCACCCGATGATGCAGAGAGGGCATGCTATGGACCCCATCAGTAAGAGAATTCCATCTGGCAGGGTCCAGGAGATGGGCCTTTTCTGCAGTGGCACCTGCCCTTTGGAACATCTTGTCCCTGGAGGTGAGATTAGCCCCATCGCTCCTAGCCTTCCAGAGGGAATTGAAGACCTGGCTCTGCCACCAGGCTTGGGGCAGGGAGGAGAATAATCATACTTGGGGTTGGCTAGTGCCTTGAAGTGCCCCTCCTACGCAAGGACTGAATGAGACCACAGCCATTTGGATTTTATTTATATTTAGTAGCTTTGTGAAATTGTTTTATAGTGCACTTTTATATTGGAATTTTATTATATATTTATTGGGTTTTTTATTATTATTTTGCTGTAAACTGCCCAGAGTTCCTCCGGTGGGAGAAAATGGGCAGTTACAAATTTGATTATATATATATATATATATATATATATATATATATATGGATATATATATCCATAAATAAATTTACAGATAAATGACATGACATGACACATAGAGGCATTTGAAGAAAAACTGAACAAGAACAAATATTATTTTCAAAAGAAGGTGACATGTTTGGTTCCCCCCCCCAAAGGAATAAATTGAATAAATGTACAACAAACATGAAAGACTGATGAAAGAGTACAAATTGTTATGTGTGCCATTAAAGGGCAACTAGTCTGCCACATAATCTCATTGGACCAGAAAGTGACAGATTAATAAAGAGAAATCCTTTGAAAGAAAGTGAGAGCCATTTCTAAACAAGAAAGTAAAGTCTTACTAAGTTCAGAAATGATATTGTGAAAGAAGCAGTATTTGGCAACAACCCTAACTGCAGTAAAGCAACATTTAATGAGAATGATATAAAAATATAGAACCAAAGCATAGGCAAAAATAAAATTGCAATCAATAACAGCTTAAGAAATTAGAAGCTCAATTATAAACTTTGTAGAGTTAAATTAGCATAAGAAAATAATATTTGAAGTCATATGAAGAAAATACAAAGAAAAAATAAAGGTTTCAGCAAACAAGAAATCAAAGCTAGTCACTGTGATTCACATTTAATTGGTTGAGGATAACAGCTTCTCTCAACTGAAAAATCAGCTCATAGTTCCAGTTTGTAATGCCATAACTCTACTCTTAAAATGTCATTTCCAGACAGGTCCAGCAGGCACCAATTTTGTTATGGTTTTTTGCAGCAAGCCAATATTTTTTTTCTTGGAGTCTTATGAATTATTGGTTTGCTTTTATTTCATGTTGTATATCAAAATACCTTGAACTGTGAAATTTTAGAAATTCTGTTATAACAGTCTCTTTTGGTATTATTTTCTTTCTCTATTAAAAGTTGTGCAGGTTGGTCCCTTTTTATTCTGGTAAGCAACTAGTATTGAAAATCACTGTGTTTTTTTTGTCAATTACTGTATTTCCAACTTCATTTTAGGATAACAGCTCTCAGAATCTGCTCTCCCCCACCATTAAACATAGAACTTAAATAACTTAAATAACTTTATTTCACGTTCTGTTTTCTTTTCCTTGAAACAAGGAATGAGCTTTTTTGGATTTTTTTTTCTGGTTTCCATACTACTCAAAAACAAATGTCAGATTTCCCACTTGATGAGTAGATGGTTAGGTGGAGATGATGAAAACAAAGACATGCAAACCTTTTTATAAGCATGATACACTAAAAATAGTAATAATCATCTCCTGCCCCGAAGTATGAACTCATGTCCTTGTGGTAATCCTGGCCCCACTCATTTCAGTTATGTCCTGTCAGCTGTGACTTGTTATATCCCTTTCCACCCCACAAATTGTAGAAGTACAACTTTACATATTTAGAAAAAACAAAAAACTGCCCAGCCGGTCTAAAAACATATTTTAGAAAGTTCTCAAAATACAATAAATTTCTCAAGGCTGATGTTTAATGAGTATGAGAATCTCATATATTTACATAATGTTTGTGTTTGTCTCTGTGTGTATGTATATATATATACAACTTCCTCAAATCATTGACCATAAACTATAATATATGTAGTAGAGATCAATTATCACTTTTGGTCTCTCATAGATATAGATGATAAAGATGATGATATAGATATAGATATACTGTAGATAACTATAGCTATATATATACTGTAGATATGGATATACTGTAGAGAGATATAGATATAGATGATATAGATATAGACACACACACACACACACAAACTTGAATAATAAACTGTAGGGAATAGTAGTAAACATATATTTATTTTAATTAATTGAACAAATTGATTAATTAAAAGTGTTTTATGATCAAGTAATGCCAAAAAAATTTGCCTTTTTCAAATCGGAAATCTTCAATAAAGTATAATCTCCTTTCTTCAAGTTTCTTATTATATCTGGTCAGGAAACTGACTTTATTTTACATTTCTATGCTTTCCAAGCATCCAGATGTAGCGTTTAGATACATATGGAATATCGATGTATATATCCATGTATATTCGCTTCAATTGGTACATATGGAATACTCACAGTATACATTATGCATCCCATAAAATAGTTTTCATTCACACAAATTGTCAATTCACACGTTTACATTCATTCATCCATCCATTCATATACTACTGTAACCAAACATTTCCATTTACCAAAAGGCAAACTGTTGTGGTCCTGACATCTCTTCTACACCCTCCCTCCTTCCTCTCTAGTATCTAATTTAAATTTGTTCCTTTTATATTTAGGTTATACTTCCAAGCAAAGTACTGAGTTGCAGCCATCCTCCATCCTTATTTTTCAAGAATGTTTATAACATCTGTGTTGGGGCTGGAAACATTTTTGAAAATAAAGATATTTGAAGTTGGATTTTTTAAAAAAGAAATAAAATGAATAAGGCAATGTCTGTGGTCACATTGTCTATTCCAGCTACAGCTGGAGTCCAGGATTTTTAACCAATATCAAATAAAATTAAGATTCTGGCTGTTTTGCAATTAAGATGCATACTTTTTTGTGCCACTGGTATGGAAGGTTTTCTGGTTTTAAGTAATATTCGGATAAGTAAGAAGGAAAGGATAAACATGCGGACATACTGTAAGTCTTATTCATTTCAGCTTATTAAGCTGAGATATGCTTGTCTAAATGGCCACTCAGTTAGATGTGTCCAAATATCTAAAGAATTTGCCTATTTTTGTGAAATGGATATCACAAATTATATTTGCTGCTCACTTACTGCAAAGAAGATGCCAGATTTATAATCCTTTTTCAAAACATTGTGAAATCTGCAATAAAACTTTCAGCATTTCAGTTTTTATATTTCTCCAAAGACTTGCTTATTTTTTCTTTGATTAATAAGAATTAAGAATGAAGTTAGTTGTTTATTTAATGAGCTTTAATATTCTTATCTTTTGAATGAACTTACATTTCAGAAAGCTCAGGATTTTGGCTCTAGTGTATGGTAACAAAATATGGCAGAATCTAAATGCACAAAATACACAGAGGTTGCTCTGATTTTAAGCAAAGCCAGTCTGCACAAACAAATCAAGCAGCCACCTAGGTAATGTCCTAGCTGTTTTTATAATCATCTTTTGGTGAGATGATTAGCAGACCTTCTCCTACTATGCAATCAAAGAAGAGCTTCTAAAGCGATATATAACAGAAAGAACCCATGTCTAAATGATTCAGGAAGTATTGACTCAACCATGCATCAGATACTATTATTTGCCCTGCTTC
Organism: Candoia aspera; assembly: GCF_035149785.1. Classification (NCBI taxonomy): domain Eukaryota; kingdom Metazoa; phylum Chordata; class Lepidosauria; order Squamata; family Candoiidae; genus Candoia; species Candoia aspera. Next base: position 82,840,519 of record NC_086157.1, on the reverse strand, counting down.
TGGGATCCATAAAGTCTTGAGACAACACTATTGATTAGCTCAGTGACATTATACAGTACATCAACACTGTGCATGGCATATATCTCTATACATCAAGCCATATATCATATGTATCATTGGATCTGATGACTATATAGAAATTTGATTCAAAAGCATCTGCTTTGATCTCAGAACTGAATAGATTCATTAAATTATTGGGGTTGGATATGTATGAAAGTATCTTTTCTTCCCAAACAAAATTAACTTGATTCAGTGATACTATTCAATTTATTTTAAGAAATTGAATGGAATTGATGCTTCAGATCATATTGGGGATGATTCATACTATGCATACAAGAGCCTATTTTTACTGAAATATAACAGTGTAGGTTCCAGGCAAATGTCTATTTCAAATTGCAAAAGGCAGTGCTACACCAACCTTAATACCTTCCCAGGCATGGTTTGTTTGTTTGTTTTTGGTGCTGAAATGAATACTTGAAAAGGCTTTCTAAAAGCCTTGGGCACTGGGCAGTTCAACATTTATCCTGGAGTATTCCCATAAACACTGAAAAATGACCCTGTGAAAACATATATTTTAGACTTTCCAGTTGACTTGCCTTCTTCTCTTTTATTAAATGATCAGGTTAACAGGAATCTGAGTGGTATAAATTGGCTGTACGAGAAATATTTAAGTCAGTCATGAACTGTAACACAATATTTTCTCTTTACTGTTACTGTTCTGAAATATTTTTGAGATAAATTTGCCACTTTCCAAACACCAAAAACCTTCCCAATCTGTTGGCATTACCTTCTTTTTCTTATTGCAGCATGTTTCCATTTGAGAGGCAACTTTTTTCTATGATAAATATAATAAAATAAAGTTTCTTAGTGCATTGAATATACAGTAAATCAACATTATTCTACCAAATATTTAATAGGTCACTGATGGGGATACCCTAGTAACAGGGAAACTCCAGAAATTTTATTTTCACTGAGGACTTATTAAGAGCTCTCTGATCAGTGCAAGATTTCAACTGCTGTGAATAGTGTGAAACCAACTATGCCACTAAATCTCCCCAGGCCAATATGGATTTTGTTGTTGTTAGCTGCAAAGTTTTCAAGCTAATGTTAAGGATGACACTTAACTGGGATCATGGAACATACCAATATAATTTAATTACAGAATGTAGATTGTGTGGGATTTTTTCTAAAGATGTCTTCAATAGGATCACTTTCTCAGCAACTGATTAACACACACACACACACACACACATATATATATAATAGAAGGCTATATCTTTAAGAACATTCCAGCACTATCTATAGATATAGATATAGATATAGATATAGATATAGATATAGATATAGATATAGATATAGATATAGATATAGATATAGTGCTGAGATGTTCTTAAAGATATAACCTTCTATTATCACATGTGTAGATTACATAGAATACCTCACAGTGCTAAGATTGTAAAACTAAGCTTTCTAACCTAATAACATACTGTATCTATTCACTGAAATAAGGGATCTCTCCCTCTCTCTCTCATGTAGCCACATATACAGTAGCATACAGCTTCATGTGTACAATTTAATCTTCCCAGTACTTTCTTTATCCTTTGTCCTTAACATACAGCCCATTGCATTATTTTTTTTTCCATATATAAGTTTATCAATTCATGTTGAGCATTTCTCATACAAAAGTAGAAAGATGTGCAATAGAATAAATGCATTTAACTGCAGAACTATAATTCAAATATCAGTTTTCAAACTTCTAGGACCAAAGCTTGGGGGGCTGCTTATGAATAGAATCCTAACATGACAAAAAGTTTTATTCCTGTCCCTATTGCAGTTCCAATTAATTTCATCATTTTTACAAAGCTTCTACTCTCCATGGGAAGACAGAGTAACAATATTGATAGAGCTGTCAGCTGCAAAATTATGGATGTCCATGGGGCTGCAGCAATTAGATGCAGAAAATTCTAACATTATTGCCAACTAGCATTCATCCAAATATTTGCCACATATTTATGGTAGCCCTATACTATGAGGGGGGAGTGGTAAGGCCACAGCATTCCTTACCATGAGCCTTGTTTTAATCACAGTTTAGTAGCTGATAAGTGGCAACTAAATCTACCATAAATCTTTAAGAAAAATTGACTTAAAAAACAGTGGTGGAAAAACATACATGTAGGAATCCACCATTCAGAAGTAAAGCTTATTTTCAGAAGGTCTTAGTCTTAGAATCACAACATAAAATCACTAATATATAGTTGTGACCAACAGTGCATTTGTCCAGGAAATATGAAATATGAGTTCACTTACTGATGCGAATATTTTGCATCCTGATATGCATAAAGTTGCTCCTTTTGGGGTAAGCAACAGTATGTAGATGGATGCTTTAAACACTAGAAACATCTTCCACAAAAGGCTTAAGACATAGTAAACAAAATAAATAAAGGGATTAGATGAAAAAAAGGGGGAAAGAACTAAAGCTAGTTTGTACCAGTCAATATACCTCTTCATACTTAAACTTTTCTGTCCTGAAAAGCATTTTCAGTTCTACCACATCCATACTCTGCTTCATACATAGGTTTTTGTTCTTTAAACTGTTCATCTTTTTCTTTTGGATGATCTAATTAACTCCATTCAACCATGACATTCTCAGTTTTCTCCTCTTTCTCAATCCATTCATTCTTCCTTTACTTTTGTTCTTCAGTTTGATCCTCCTTTCTCTTCATATGAGCAAACCTCATCAGCATATCTTTCATATTTGTCACTCATTTTTGTATTCAATCCAGCATTTATTCAGCACCACTTATTCATTTTTGACCCAATCTCTTTTTGTTTTATCACACACATAAAACACTGCATTCTATGAAGCTTTATGTAACTCCTGACCTACTCTTACTTCCACATAAATAAATGGAAAGAAGCATTTTCAGATCCAATTTGTCCCCGCCTATCTCCTCCCATCGGGGGACTCTGGGCGGTTATCCCTTGCAACAAACCATGTACTTCATGCTAAATTACTGCCACTATTTGAATTTCTTAAAATGTCTCCATCCATTTTTAATCTTTAGAAAACTTTCTACCTATGTACAAAAAATAATCTGCTTGCTCTACTTTTTTCACCATACATGTTTACATTGTATAACTTGTGTATACAAGACAATTGAGTAACTTAAAATTGCCCACTACAATTATATTTGTTTTTCATACATTAATTTCAAGATACATTATGTTTGATGCATCATACATTCTATTTAACATTTGCTGCAAATCATTCAGGGTCTCAATCAATATCATGACATTGTCTGCAAACATACAATCATCTCTTGAACCAGTACACCTCTAGCATCTCTTTAACATCACCATAAGCATTCATCGTATATTTATCCATAAATACATTAAGAGGCCACAGGGACAACACATTTCCCTTGCTAACTCCCTCCTCGTTGTTGAATTATTCACTAAGCTTTCGATTTATTTATTCTTATACATGCTTTACTTCTATCATATATCATTCTTATTCACATTCAGGAACCAATCTCCAACTCTATATTTGTGCAAAACAATCCATAATTCAAAACTAGACTTTTTATATACTTTTCTTAAAGCAACTAGTATACAGCACACTTTCTCAGATTCATACATTTATCAATGATCTGCTTATTAGGAAAAATCACATCCTCACATCCCCTGCCCAGAGTAACAATGGTCTGCACACATACCTGCCAGCACTGACATACTGCACCTTGTACACTTTGTATCAGAATTCTGTTGAAAACTTTCCCAGACTAGACACTACTCTCTTCGTAATTTTGTATTTACTCTTGCCCCTTCTCCCTTTGTTTAGGGGAAACGTAATAAAATTCTTTCAATTGTCAGACACAGATGAAGACTTCACGCACACTTTAAACAAGTAGCATAGTCATTCCATAAGCAATCTATCCCCATATTTTTACACTTCTCCAGGTAAATATCTACACCTGCAATTTTACTGTTTTTCAACACTCTTAACAGCAATTCTGACTTCCATTTCACCTTTTTTTTTTTCTTGGACAATAATATTTATCTCATTCAATTCTACTTAACATATCACTAGCATAAAATTTCTAAAATACTCCTTTCAGTAATCCCTTATTTCAGTTTCATTCCAATCACTTCTTCAGTTTTATTTTTAATTCCATTCATTATGCTAGTTACCTTCACCTACTTCCAAACATTTTCTTTTTTAAATCTCAATCAAAATCACTCTCTGTTGTCTTTGTATCTGTTAATCTGAACCATTCCTTGTTCTTTGACCACATACTTTGCAATGATCTTTTTCTCTACACACACACACGATACGGCACCTTTCTCTCAAAATACTTTTTTTTGGCGGGATCCATTCCCTTACAATATATGGATTTCTCTTCACCCATGCTCTCATTCATTCTATCAAATGTGTATCCCATTAGTATACTTCCACATACTTTTGTGCTTCTGAAATACTCTATGACAAGTAGCTTTCACATCCTCATGCTTTATGTTCATTTTCTATACACTTTGTGGGGATATTATTTTTTTAAATAAGAAATTCATATACATTCTCTTCCTGCATTTGTTACCCTTTCATTCTTGTTTGTTTTGTTCATTTCCTTTTCTACTCTGTCCATTTATTCTCAAGACACTACTGAAATATTGTCTGTCCCACATTCAGAATATTTTAAGTTGTTTCCTTCACTAATTCAAAGTTTCAACATAAACAGTTCAATCACTCTTGCTTTTAGATTTATAGTATTAATAGTTTTATTCTTATACCACATATTCAACAGAAACAGGCATTTTTCTAAGCAGACTTTCTACATTCAACACCTTCATTCATTCTTGGATATGCTAATTTTATATCCCCAGTGATGATTGGATCTATAAATGGGCCAATCATCATTGGGGGAAGAAGATTAGCAATACAGGATACCACCAGCCTGCAGGATATCATTGCAGGAAAATAGAACGCCAGCCAAGAAATGTGATTGGCCAAATAGGGAGGCACACTGTGTTAATATGTTTTCTACTACAGATTAAGGTTACTATGGTAACTAATCATTTTGGCTGGGTGAAGAGGTTGAACTTAATTGTCCCCTTTTCAGTTGTTAATTTTTGCACCTGGGGGGAAGAACTTGCCTGGACTTGTTTTAGTTTCCCTTCTGTGTAGACACGTAGAGAGTTAAGCAGCTCTCACTGAGAGCCTGTAAATATGTTTGCTTTCTGTAAATAAAATTATTTTTATAGAAATGCCTGGTGTGTGACTTTTCTGATCTCTCCTGGGCCAAAGGCTTTCCTAGCAATCTGCTAAAACACTGAACAGGATGGTAGTTCTGAGTAGTTTAGTTCTGCAATCAGAACTAACAGAAAATAATAGGGCTACCAAACTGGACTGCAAAATAAATTAACTTACCAATTGATGGCAGCCAAAAGATACCAAAACCCACTCCTTATTGCCATCTTATGATCATCTGGATTTTTGCAGCCACATATGGTAGACTTACTTTAGCTTAACTTTTATTCATGCTAGACTGGTATTATTGCTTTACAAATACATTTGTTGCCATCACTGAATCTTGGAAATCCAGGTTCAGAAATTAATCTAGGAGTATGCTTAAAATATGAATTGGAACCTTCAAGATGTATGAATCTGATTCTTCAGAATGAGTATAAACCCAACCATAGTTCTTATTTACTTATTTTTTTATTATCATACAATCCATTGATACCATCTACTTATCAATTAGAAATTGAGTTGTTTACTTTGATTTAGATAGAAAGGACTTAGAAGTAAATGTCATAAGTATTTTAATGTCACTGAAGTCCATAACTCAAGACCATCCAGTCTTGTATATAGATTTAAACTGTACAGTGACAATATGGAACATTTACAGACATTATAAGCTTTAACTGACGTTCCTCAATATCACCTTTTAAAAGTGCTCTCAGGTGCTATTCCAGCTACATGATCCTAAATTATATTATGATCAATATTATTCAGCATAATGAGAAATCCAACATAATGAATGCAGTATGTGTGTATGTGTATGTATCTATATCTATAACATCTATCTGCATGTCTTCTGTTCAGCTGCGTATATATCTACAAATAATATTATGGATTTGCACTTATCTTAAAATGGGACACACAAAATTATAGTTAAATTATAATTTGCATAAATAACAAAATATTAAATTGACACTACATGTGGGAATAGAAAGTAGAATGTAGCCAGGAACTGTAATGTTTTTACGTTCTGTTTTGATTTGAAAGTAATATAAATTTATACCTTAGACCAAGAGGCTAAAAATGTAATTATCTGACAAGTGGATAAACAATTATAAGAGAAATAATAATTTACTGATATTTTTACTTACCCCATTGTGGACAAGTGGATAAACAATTATAAGAGAAATAATAATTTACTGATATTTTTACTTACCCCATTGTTTGTTAATCTTTGATGCCACCAAAATCTTGCTTTAGTAAGGGCTGATCTATATATCTAGTTCTAGGTGGAATATAATGGAAAATGTCACATGATTTATTTCAAGGTCATTCTGTGTGGAGGAAGCCAAAAGAAAAAAATTAGTTGCCATTTTTTCACAAAAATGGGTTGAATATTCAGCAGAAATCATTGAATAGCCCTTGTCAAATAAGCATAATATGAAATCCTTACTTAATAAAAGAACAAGAACTTACTCATGGGACAAGTCTTCACCTGGAAAAAAATAAGATGAAATAAAAGCAAGATCACTGTATAGACTAATAATTAGATTTCTTAAGACTTGCTCCTACCCAATGGCTCACTTAGCTATTCAGTTTCTAAAGCCCCAGGCCAAGTTGCACAAGGGGTTTAGAAGAGATGAGGATGGGAGTGGCACACTAGAGCCCACTGAAGGAAGAGTTTTATTTATTTATTTATTTATTCATTCATTCATTCATTCATTCATTCATTTAAAAGACTTGTATGAACACCCATTTTAGAAACATAACTCTGGGTTGCTCACAGTAAATATATAACACCAATCTCATACAAAAAATAAAAGAAAAAAACAGTAAAAACAGAAACAAAGAAACCTGGCACCACAACCAAACTCTCTTGATGCAGTGAACAGCACTGTCTTCCCACTCCAACTTCACCCTATCTCAGCACTTGGGCAAAAAGGCAATCCTTTATGGCTTTCTGGAAGGTTTAGAGGGTAGGGGCCTAATGGATCCCAAGGAGAAGGGTGTTCCACACAGCAAGAGCTGCCATGGAAAAAACATACTTCCTAGGTCCCAGGAAAGGACAGCATTTAAGGGAAGTGACCTAGAGGATACCTACTGTATCTGATCTAGTTGGACAGGGATATATCCTCAGGGAGAGGGATCCCACAACTAATCTGGCCCCATGCCATATAGAGCTTTATAGATGATAATCAGCACCCTGACTTGCACCTGGAAGAAAGCTGGTGCCAGTGCAGCTCATGCAAAAGAGTGTAACATTAGTGACCCTAGGGGCATCCAACACTGTGTGTGCTGCTACATCCCAGACCAGTTGTAACTTCCAGGTCGTCTTCAAGGGCAGTCCCATTGCAGTAGTCTAATCAGGATATGACCAAGCCATGTGTGACTGTGAGCAAATCTCCCCGGTCTAGGAAAAGTACAATTGGCACACAAGATGCATCTCTACAAAAGTCTAAGCTATGTATCTCTTAGTGTCCTGTTTCAAGCTTCAAACTCACATACACAGTTGCTAGGTGAGAATAGCAATTTACTCAAGGCTGAGCAGATAATGGCAGACAAGGGAAGAAATGTAAATCAACAAATTATCTTGTAAAGAAAGCTTGCCTGGGTGGTTTTGGTTTCAACTGGTACACTCAGAAGTAGTCAAAATCCAGTCCAAAATTTAGAGAGCCAAGTCATGTCTGTCAGTCAGTCCAAGGTCAGAGTTGCATGAACAGGATTCACATGACACAACGGAGCAGGAAATCAGACAGTTGTTTCCAACAAAGAAACGTGGGTCAAGGCTGCTTATTAAATCAGGCTGCAGCCAGCTATCTGCAATTAAGATGACAAGGAGCCTCACTGACCATCTTCATTCTGATCTCCACTCTACTCACTGAGTCTGAGGGCCTGGGGACCATGCCTCATCACCTGACTGCTCCAACTGTTCTGATAGTGCCTGTGTTTGATCAGCCTCAAGTGATTCCTGACTTGGTGTCTCATGAGGCTGACACCCCACAAGTTCAGCTGGAGCAGCTTCTTCAGAGTCAGAGTCTGAGTCTGACTCCTGGGCCATGGCACTTAGCCCCTGAGAAATATTACATAACGTTTAGAAGTAAAAGAAAGATGCAAGCTACAATATTTTCCATGCTCCAAAAAATTGTTTCCAGGAACCATAATAATAAGATTAATGTGCTATTTACTGCTAAAACTCAGTTCCTCATTTGGAAGTGTCTGTCTCACCTGTGTCCCTAAGGGAGAGAGACAGACAGACAGATGGAGAGGATCAGACTGATCAGTGGAGTTTTCATTAAATGTGGAATAGGTGTAAATGCTTTCACTAAATTTTATTCCCTCAGTTCTTTTGGTCCTTGTGTGCCTTCATACTACACCATAATATGTCCTTCTCACCCTCCTCCTAACTTCAGCTGCTCGGCCAGTTGTTGTTTTCATCACTTAGTTGCAGCAGGCCTGTTTTTATTTTAGCTGAAAACTCTAATTACATCTGTGGCCTCTATTCCTCATAACAGTTTTCAAGGTTTCAGTACCTATTTATTTATTTGTTTGTTTAACACATGATGAAACAATACATTAAAATAATTAAGCCACTAAGTATCAGAGATTAAAGCAGTTAAAGCTAATTTGCACACCATGTTAAAGCATTAAGGTTAAAATTACATGTTATAAATGCTGTGGGGAGATACCAAAAAAAAAATATTTTGCAATATATAGAGGGTGGGGGGAGAGGAGAGGATGGCATTCTAACATTGCAACTGAGAAGGACCATCCTTAAATTGCCTCCCTCCATCTCAGTAGGGATGGCACCCAGAATAAGAGCTTTAAAATGTTGTGGGGTTCAGGAGGGAATATACCAGGCTAGTAAAATGCATGTCATCTAGACCCAGTTCTTCACAGGTCATTTTACACCATAGCCACAGCTAGCTTCATCTTTGCACCACAACTAAACATAAATGAAAATGTTGCTTCACTGGATTTTGAGAGTCTATTAATATGCTTTGCCCACATTAAGCTGCTTATAAATATTGTGGTGATATTCTCCTTCTAAGTCCAGCCTGGGTGGTGATGCACAGGGTAGTGTTCATACTTAACTGCTTATGGTGCCCCTCTCTCCCCCTCTGCCACTTTTCCTGTTTCTGGGTCATGCCTTCAGGTTCTGCTTTTTGCAAGATGCGAGCACTTCTCAAACTAATATCATTTTCTCCATGTCAGGTTCTTTTGTTTTATACTGCTTCAAATTGCATCTGTCTGCTTTTTGGAAAAAAGCCTTTTTTGCTGGGATTTGCATTTAGCTGTTGTTTCAGTTTATTTCTCACAATGTGTTCAGACTTAGGAAAATCCTTTCAGAAAAACACTAAAATGAAATTTGCATCCACTAATTTATTCCTCTTCCATTTCAAAATAAATGATTTATAAAATAAATTGTTCAATTAATTTCTACGAACACAAGCAGAAAAAAAAATATCCTTTTCAATAAAGGTAAGGTGTGTGTTTCATATTATTAAAAAGGGGTTCATTTCCCAGGTTCCTTCACAACTACAGTACATTCTTCAATTGGTAACAACATCAGAATTATAGTAAAAAATAAGCTTTCCTTAAAAGTAGGCAGAATAAGTATGAATTGCATTGTTTTCAATATGCATAATACATATTTTTTTAATGTCTTTAATCAGGATGATGATTGCTTTTCCACCTCTGCCATCGTTCTTCAGCTGCTACTTTTCTTCCTGTTTTCCAGATTGTTCATACTATATAAATAGCAGCCAACTCAGATGAGTGAAGTCTAGCAATTCTATTTTGCAATTGTTCTGGAATTCCAATGTTTACTTAGTTTGATTTCTTTATTTCTGGTTGGAATTACCCAATATGGTATGAAGCAGGGAGGGATTTTTGTCTATGAACTATTAACCTAAAATTAGACAATTTTGGTATGTTCTTTTTGGGAGATTTGACAGTGGGGCAGAGTGGTAGGTGGCAGTATTGCAACCAAAACTCTCCCCATGACCCGAGTTCAATCTCAGTGGAAGCTAGATTCTTGGGTAGCTGGCTCAGGTCAACTCAGCCTTCTGTCTTTCCAATGTCAGTAAAATGAGAACCCAGCTTGCTGGGGAAGGTGATGACTGGGGAAGGCAATGGCAAACCGCCCTGCTATAGTCTGCCAAGAAAACATTGTGAAAGCGGCGTCCGTCCAAAAGGGTCAGATGTGACTCGGTGCTTGCACAGGGGACCTTTCACCTTTCATATTTGGAATAAAAAATGGATTTATCCAGCCCTGCTGTGCAGTAGTAAAATTTTATCATTTTTGTAGTTTTTATTGCAAAAGTTTTAAAAATCTGGTGTGAATGATAATGTACGGGAACTATACTGCTAATTCTATCTCACACATTTTAGCAGTTGAGGTTTATCTCCACCTCAAAAAACAAAGATTCTAGAAAATGTAAATTATACATTCTAATCCAACAAAAGTCACTGAAAAACATTCTGAAAGTATTGAATCCTAGGAAGAATCTAATATGGTCAGATTTGAATGTTGCTGTGTAAAATAATCAAAAACAAGACAGATTTTTGGCAATTTCATACAAAACAACTTAAATAGTAGTTTTGGTTTGTTGTTGTTTTTGCAAAACATGCAAAAGTATAAGTACAGAATCATATCGTAGAAGGAACTATTTAAGGTCTCTGAGTCCATCCACCTGATCATTGCAAGTATCTAAAATGGAAGATGGCAGTCAACTTCCATTTGGATATTTAAAGTGAAGGACAGCCCATCCCTTCTCTGGATGACCAGATCCATTGTTGAATTTCTTTTACTGGTAAGAAACTTTTCTATTATTCAGTCATAATCTGTTTTTCTATCATATAAATCCATTATTCTTTGTATTGCATTCTTGGGATGATAAATAACAGGTCTTGACTTTCTTCTGTGTGACTTCCTTTAAGGATTTGGGAGACTTCTACTATATCCTCCCACACACACACACACACACACACACATTTTCAGGTCTAAACATCAAAAATCTACCACAAAAATCTGCTAATAAATTTCTAGCTTTTAAAACACTATTCTTTCCTTCCACTTTTGTTTCATTGTTCATCTTGATTAACCCAATAACATGTAAGGTTGCCCCAATCAAGTACAGCACAAGAACCTATTAGTTTGATATACCAAAAACATGCTTCCCAATCCTTGATTGAATTAATAGAACCCTACCAAAATCACCCACCAAAATGCAATTGTTAATGGTAATAGAATAGGGGAAATATTTTTAAAAAGCAAAGTAATCATACTAACTTTCCTAGCAATTTAGTTTTTGTTGCAATTAATATCACATGTAGTTTTGTCCTTGGTCCAAACATTATTGGATGGAGGGTGGTCTTAGACTAAAAACAGTTATATTCCTTGGCAGATAATTTTTATACTAATTTTCATTTCAACCACTTTTTCCAAAGAACATAACTCTATGGAATGAAAGCATCCACAATGTTCTTGAATGCAGAATGCAGCCATATGCTCTTAGAAATGCAGAATATAAGTGCACTGTCAAATCAATGGCATATGCTATCCATTTTAAATATGAATAATTGATTGATTTCCTTCTTTTCTTTAAAGCATTATCAGAACATTTCTTTGGAAGTATTTTTGAAGAAGGGGTTTTGCTCGCTTTATTATAATAAAGAAGAATTCGTACATACTTGCCAGTTTCTCCTGTTCTCTCCCCCAACTCCCATGTCCCCAGTTTTATACTAGAAGTTCAAACTGGAAGGAGATTGTGTCAGTTTTACATCTGCATGAAAAGAATACAAGGACTCAGTGGAAATTTTGAAGGTTCTTATCAGGAAAGTTCAGCATATTTAATGGGCTCTGTCAAACTAAACAGAGTGCTTAGAAATAATATTTCTGTTTGAGATGAGTGATTTAGCTACCTCCTTCCTTCTTTTCTCTTGGAATCTATCTATCTTAGAAAACAGATTCTGCTAGAACTAAGGCTTAGTAAACTCTAATTCAAATTTTGTTCCCCTTCTGTAGGAGAAGAAAAATTCCTTCTTGTTCCTTCTGGTGCTTGAGCACAGTGTCTTTTTCTCTCCTGCTGGCAGCTATTAATACTTACCTGTTCTTGGTAAGTATACCTTTAGTACACCTTTGAAGACAAAATATCTCTAGGGGAAATATGCTAGCACTGTTTTCATCAGCATGTGAACTGATAGCATTTGGCTGACTGCCTTTGCAAACAGAATGCTAGGCTACATTCAGAAAGATAATGTGTGTCTTCTTATCTATTCAATCAGCACCTGAAACAAACACTGGAGGAAAAAATAAATAGGAACAAAATGTAAGCAGATGGGATAGGGGCTAAGTGAACTGTGGGACAGAGGTTACATTCCATCATGATCATTCTACCATGGAAAAGGGTAAAAAGGTTCAGAGGTCTTGGCCACAGAGAAACATTTAGACACAGTCATATCCCACCACAAGATCAATTACCTCTTGAAACTTTTTGTTGCATACTTTGACATCGATGATATCAGCGTTCATAACAGAAAGGTGAAATGTGCTTTTGGGGCATTTTCTAAGTGTGCTATTGATTTCTGTACAAAGAGTTTTTGAATAATCCAGTTGAAGAAGATGGAACCACTGCCCTCTACCTCATTGGGTAGAAGTAGCCCACCTACCATCAACATCCTGAAAGCCATATTCTATAACCTAGAAGAGATGCCCATACCTTCTTCATTTTAATATCCCCCATTCAACCAAAGGCACAAGTTGATCAAATTCAGGGGTGAGGAGCTTTGACTGTCCATATTAATGGATTTATGTGTTGGTATATGTGTATTTTTGTGTCTGTCTGTTTGCCTTTCATGATGTTTCTCCTTCTGACTTCCCCAAACATATTTTTTGTATACAGTAATTTCAAGAAGGAGAAGGAGAAAGAAGGAAGCCTGGTTCATTGATGTTGCTATACTGGGTGATGCTAGGATTGAGGAAAAGCAACCTGAAAAATTTATGAATTACCAGGACTTGCAGATTGAAATTGAATGCTTATGGGAAAAAATCTGCTGTTATACCAATCATGATTGGAGCTCTTGGAGCAATACCTAAAAGACTCCCTCAATATTTGGACATTTTGAATTTATCGGACCTGAACACCCTAATTTTACGAAAAATACCCTGCTTAGAACTGCTTATATCCTTAGACTCTACCTTAATAATTCTTAGGTCCTTGGTTAGGACTTGAATTATTAAGTTTTCATCACTGTGGATCTAATTTTATATTGCCAAAATAATAATAATAATAATAATAATAATAATAATAATAATAATAATAATAATATAGTTGAATCTTATGTAACCCAATAAAAGAAGAAAATTATTAGTGTTCTTTCCTAAAAAGACTTGTTAAAGGAATCATAGTTCCCTAAGCAAAATTAAACAGCAAGGAAACCTGAGTACATTAGTCATTTCTTCACCTGTAGGCATAATTAGAGTTAATTAGGTTAAAAAAAAACTTTTGCAAAGTTCCTCATGCCTTGAAGTTGGCTCTTTCTTTTAAATGGCTTTATTAATTTCATAAAACAAAAATAGTAAGCCAAATGCAATAAAATAAATGTGTCTTCTTACTGCATTGCTTTTAATATGCTGCTTCAAATCACATAGAGTTCCCAGAATCCCAGTTACTAATACATTGAAAATACAAACAGAATTGCCCCAAAGGGAGTATCAGTTTCCAAGCAGTATCATATTCAGGTACTGGACTCAATACAATTTGAAACAGGAGTCTTGTAATATTGTTTAGGACTCATAGGAGTTGAGTAAGAGGCTTATTGCATATATATATCTTTTGGGGAGCAAACAAGGGAGTATAACACCTTCATTACATCCGTAGCCCAACTAGGTGGCAATGAAATAAAGGAAAATGGAAGATGATATGAAAATTCTCTCGTTATATGACATAGTAAAGGAAAGCTAATAAAAACATTGCCCTCCTTCAAAATTTGAAATTCAGTGATTAATTAAGATCCATGATCTTAGTGATCATTCTATTATCTCTTTAGATAAATGATCAAAATGCTATATTTAATACTCAGCAATAGCAATGTGCCTCATTACCTTGTTTTACCTCTGTTAAATTATACATGTTTTAAAACTTTGCTTTAAAATATTAAGGAAAATACTAATTTTCTGAGCCAAAGTATTCTTCTGGGAAACCAACCTGATCAAGAAGATAAACTGTAATCACCTTGTTCATTTACAGGTGCTTACAAATCTGCTGCTTGATAACCTTTTCCAGGATTTTCCCAGGTATTGATGTCAAGGTGATTGGTCTGTAGTTTCCTGGATACACTTTTTCCCCCTTTTTAAAGATTGGAACCACATCAGCTCAAGTCCTCTGGCAGTTCCCATTTGGTCCAGGAGCTCTCAAAGATCTCATTCAGTGGTTCCAAGATCACATCTGTCAGCACCTTCAGTACCCTGGGGTGTAAACCATCAAGTCCAGGAGACCTGAAATCATTCAAAGCAGCTAGGTGATCTCTTACCAGTTCCTTGCCTATTATGACCTGCATTCCTCTTGTTTCTCCCACCATCTTTTGACAGGTTGGACTATTTTTTTTTTCCTTTTGCATAAAGACAGATGCAAAAAAGGAATTAAGCAGTTGCCTTTTCCCTGTTGCCTGTCACCTTCTTGCCATCTTCTCCCACTAGTGGACCAACAATTTCCTTGACTTCCCTCTTGTTCCTTACATATCAAAAGAATTTTTTGTTGTTTTTGTTATTTTGGCATTTGTTGCAAGTCTTATCTTGTTTTTTAGTTTTCCTAGGCATCTTGAACCATTTTTCCCTCTAGGATTTCCATCCATGGAATCCTTCCTACTCTTCCTCTTAGTTTGTTGAAGTCAGCTCTCTTAAAATCTAGAACACTTGTCTGACTGAACAGTTATCCTTGCCTGCATTATGGTGAATCCTATTATGACATGGTCACTCTCTCCCAAAGTTCCTACAACTTCTACTCCATCAACCATTTCATCCGTTTCATCCTTATTAGTAAGTGTACTATATCCTTGTATCACTTTTAGAAATTTGCTCAGTCTGAGGTATGATGACAGATCAACATGAATAAGTAACCATTTCCTCTATGTAAACTATGAAAATTCCATTTTCCAAGAGCTAAGTATAGTATCTTTTCTCTAGCACTAAATAAGATCTCAGACATATAGACTTCCCTCTTGGCGATAAGATACTCTATTGCTTCATATGTCTTCAGTATTGGCATATACCTCTGTGAGCTAGAGGCTGATGTCTACAATAAGAAATGCCCTTAATTTCTGGCAGTTCATTATTTTTCGTTAACTTAAGAGTATATATCATTTCACAAACAGTGTGATTATTTGAATGCAACAGAAATAAATAAATGTTGTAGTTACTGGTTTTACAGTATAAGAAGGTACTACCAATAGATAAATGCTTTCAGTTATAGTGGGTTTTTTTTCATTTTCCCTGTTTTATATTATTCAGTTGTCAGGTATTGATATGCACCGCATCAAAACGTAATTCAGATTTATTCTAAACTGTTCATGAGTGCCACATTCAATTTGCATAGGCTTTTATAATTTCTAGTTCAGCTCTCTGACTGGTCAAAATATCCTATTTTAACTTTTTAATTCTACTCAACCATTCAGTCTGAAACTTTATAGATTTGTTTCATAGATTCCACTTGAATCCCTTGTATGATCACTTTCTCTATTTGTGTGCTCTCTCTCTCTCTTGCACATGTGTGTTTTAGCTGTTTATTGGATTATTTTATACAAAATGTGTTTATATATCCCACTTCTCCAAGGAGCTCAAAGCAGCTCATTCCATTTATTGCTATAACAGCAACCCTCTCCTGTGAGGCTGTGGGAAAGTGACAAGGTCCTAACTACCCAATATTTATGGCTGAGGAGAAATTTAAATCTAAGTCTCTCCAGGCCTAGTCTAACTCTCTCCTGGGTCCCCAATATGGGAACACATAGATTTCTTATATCAAAGATATACTGCTGTCCATAATGTGCACTGATGATACCTAATAACACAGTTTACAACTTTCAGAGAAGATGAGGTCAATGCTCCAAAGCTGGACAGACCCAAATCACAAAGAAGGCATGGCCTGGAAATTAAATACAATTTAACTTAAATGTTTAATTTGAATTAGGTACATTTAATGTAATTAAATATCTATGTTGTGCCTTTTATTATAAAGTTATTTTAAAAAATATACTTCCATGATGTATACTTCACCTGGCAGCTAAGTGAACCGCAACCATGGCTTGAACATCCCTGCAGTATATACAATATATATGTGTGCAATGCATGTATAAAAGTATGTATAAGAAGTCTATCTTGTCTTTCCACTGAATGACTTACTCAAAGCAACTAATAACAACAAAAGCTTCTGTGATTCTGAAAACCATTAAGCTGAACTTAATAGCTGAAAATCAAATCCACAATTGTCTTGGAGATAAATTAACTTAATATCATTCACAGTGCAAGTCATGTGATTAATCTGTTTTACAAGGATTGGACTAGATATACTATTGGGCTTAGAGAATAAGTTGTGCTTTTTTCAAATGACCAGACTTTTCTTTAACACAGACTTGTTATTTATATTTATTAAAGTTACCCAGTCACAGGTTGACTTGTCTGGAAGGGCAGAAAGAGGCACAAATGTCAAGAGCTTCTGATGACAGCATCTTCTATGAATCTGATTGCATAGAAGAATGCCTGCAGATTTTAATAAGTAACAAATATTATGAAATAGAAGGCTTACCAAAAAAAATAAAAGTCTATTGTGAATTCATTGCTTCCTGACTAGCCCTGTGACTGAAATTCTCTATTCAGCCAGCAATTATTTGTAACTTCCTCTCAAAAGTTAAAGATTTGTCTGTCCAGCTTGCCAGAACTGGAAAGTGTTCATCTACCTTTGGAAAAACAGCAAGGAACATGACTAATTGAAACTCAGATCCCTTCCCCTCATCCTTGCTAATCTTGTTTTCACTGTTAGTTGAGTTACAAAAGCTTCTCTAGCTGAGCTCACACAGGTTGGTACAAGAACAGAGTTCCTATCTTATCCAGGACCAAGGCCACTTTCTAAAGGTTTAAGGGGGGGAAAAAGTATTTCTTAATTGAATCTAGCTCCCTTCAGGCATTGAGTTGAAAGTGTGAGGGTTTCAAATTCAGCAGAAAATGGAGTGTACACTTTCTCCATTCTCTTTCTCTTCCTGGTTTCCACACATTGAGCTAAGGAGTCTGAAAAGGAAATATGGCAGTGCTTGCTATATGAAATGAAAAGTCAGTACTCAACATGATCTAGATTGTTGCACTATTAATATCCCAGATTTATTTATTCCTAATTTTTATTTTACCCCATTTATACATTGCCCCAATCCAAAATAAGTCAGGGTGGTGCACAGCAGCATAGGAAAATAAATATGACAAAACAATATAAGTCTCTAAACAAATATTTAAATAAAAATAGTTAAATGATTAAAATAACAAAAATAGCTGAAGTAAAAGAGATAGATGCTCACAATCGAGTCTACTATCAATGAAGGCTTGTTGCAATAATTCTGACTTTAACTGTTTATGGGTAATTAACAGGTTAGGGAAGGTGTACATCTGATGAAAGGGTGTTCCAAAGAATGGGAGCTACTGTCATCTAGTCCATGCCCCTGAGGGAAAGAGGATGCTCAATAGGCCCTCACTAAATGACCAGGCCAGATGGCATATTCAAATCTAGCAAGCATTTCCAGGTGTAAGTGCTGCCCTGTAAAGGAGTAGCACTTTGAATTGGGTCCAGAAGCCTCCTGTCAGTCAATGCAGTGACCTTAAAATTTATGTTGCATTACAATGGTGGTGTAGTTCCACCAACAATCTAGCCACCACATTTTCTACTAACTGCAGCTTCTGAGTTATCTCCAAATGCAGTCCTACATAGAACAGGTTGCAGTAGTTCAAGTGAGTGGTGATTGGGGTATGAGTTACTGACTTCAGGGTACATTGTACAGAGAGATGATCTCACGTTTGAGCCAACATGAGTGTACTTCCTTTTCAGTCCTCCCAGCTAAATACACAAAGATTAGGGAGACTAAGAGATAAGGCTACATGACTAGGATCATTCTTTATCCAGTATAAAGCCTTAAAACATCAGTGTTATGTTCAGTCAATAAAAAATAAAGTCCTCATATAAAGTAGTTTTCTTTGCAGTGTTAGATCAGTACATCATTGTCTTCTGGATTTTTTTTTAAAAATCTTCCCAACCCAGCCCACTGTTCTGGATTTCCCAGACAGACTCTCATGTAAGTACTAACCAGGCACAATTTTGCTTAGCTTCTAGGTGATCTAGGTACCGCCACCTCCTGAGACATATGGTCAGTGTGTGTGTGTCTGTGTCTATGTGTTGGAACTATATGGTCTCTCTGTATGTATTCCTGAACTCAACTCTTGCACATTTCTACTTTTTTTTTTAGAAATAATCTAGCACAATGTATAAGAGCAGAAACATAGAAAAAACATGTAAGAGCTATGCTGAATCAAGTGACTAGCCTATCTAGTCCAACATTCTGTTCCTGCACTGACTGATTGGATACCTTGGGGAAGTCCACAAGCAGAAAATAAATGACATTACCATGAAATTTATTTTCCTTAGCAGTTGGTATCAAGAAACTTGCTGCCTCTAATACTGGAATAATAAAATACATAACCATTAATAGCTACTGAGTTTCATGTTGCATGCTTATGTCTAATTCCTTTTTAAATTGTACAAATTGGTAATTATCAATATGTTGTGGCCATAAATTCCATAGTTTAACTATGCATTGTAAAAATATTCAGTTATTTTTATCTGTCCTGAATCTTCCACAATCCTGTTTTGTGAGAAATTTTAATACTTTGAAAAGCAG
Source organism: Candoia aspera (assembly GCF_035149785.1). Taxonomy (NCBI): domain Eukaryota; kingdom Metazoa; phylum Chordata; class Lepidosauria; order Squamata; family Candoiidae; genus Candoia; species Candoia aspera. The sequence goes on along the minus strand of NC_086157.1, from coordinate 82,821,348 downwards.
GGGAAAAAAACTTTCTCTATTCCCTTTCACCACACTGAATACAGTGTTGAGTTTTCATCAAAATGATGAAATCCACATCACATGATCTCTGCCCCCTCATACTTGTATGTGACATCATAAAGCAATTAGAAAAGGGGCTGAATTTGTGTTGTGATATTGTGATGTACTTGATCCCTGAACATGCCCATGTGAAAATTATTTTATATTTCTTCTGTTTTCCTTTAGTTATTTTTTCAGAAGCTGAAGAGTGCTAAATATTGTAACATCCTCATAATGGAGTTGTGTTAATTGCTTAATCATGTTGGTTCTCCTTTTTTGGCATCATTTCCAGTTCTATAATATATATTTGAGGTACAATTGCAACATAGATTTGTTAAAGGCACTACATCATTTACAGTTTTAATTTCAATTCTTTTCCTAATGGTCCCTGATAAGGAATATGCTTTTCTTTTCCTTCTTTTTTCATAGCACCCTCTAAACAGAAGGCACAGTATGTGTGACGAGAACATCATTACATCAGAAAAATAGTTGGTTGTTAATCAAGAACTTCCTTTTGTAATTCTGCCTGGCTGTCTCTTAGTCTGAACAGGACAGTAATCAGCAAATTCATATCAGCAAAGGGTTCTCATCCAAAGGAAAACTTTGGCCTTTCAAATGTTGTTAAACTGCAACTCCCAGTTTCCTTCATCCTTAGCTAGCCAGATCTTCAGCAGGACTTGTGTTCTGTCAAATGAAAAACAGGAAAGCAATTAGGAAGAGACAATGAGGGAAAAAGAAAAAAAGTGTATTTTAGAAAAGCCTGTAAACTATATTATTTATTATAAATGTAACTTACAACAAGTCCATAATTTTACCCTACAAAATTAGTGTTGCTACTCACAGATCTTCACAATACTGCAATGCTTGTTTAAGTAGCTCAGGACAAGAATGGTTTTGAGAAAAAATGACCTTTTGTCTGCAGTCAAATATTTGTCCAGTTGTTTGGTACAAAGTTATGAAGTTACAAACCTGTAATCCTCATCATAAAGAAATTAATGTAAGTCAGAATTATAATATAGACCTGGTTCGGTGTAGCGGTTAAGGCAACAGGCTAGAAACTGGGAGACCATGAGTTCTAGCCTGCCTTAGGCACAAAGCCAACTGGGTGACCTTGGGCCTGTCACTCACTCTCAGCCCTATGAAAGAGGCAATGGCAAACCACTTCTGAAAAACCTTACCAAGAAAACTGCTGGGACTTGTCCAGGCAGTCACCCAGAGTCAAAACTGACTCAAGGGGATTTAAAAAAGAAAGGTTATAACTACAATTGGAAGGAAATGATGATAGTTCCCACACTAAAGCATCATTTCCCAACCAGGCAGCTTCTCTAGGCTCTTCTGAAAAATCAGCCTTTCTATCTGTCAATCCTTTTCAATCCGGTTTAAAATTTACTTCAGATTGATATTGGCTGCTTTATTTTTATAGCTATTCAGACCTCAGGACGTTGATTTGGCTCTGTCTTGCTGCCAGAATTGAATCTGCCCTTTCTTTGAAAATATCTCAGTCCTTGGTGCTCCACAGGAAGACAGACAGGCAGAAGACTAGCAGAGCACATCCACGAACACCAACTAGCAGTCAGAAGACATGATGAAAACTTGTTAATCTCACAACACATGGAGAGACTCAACCATAGTTTCAACTGTGAAACTGTGATTATCCTAGACCAAAATAAATCCAAAAATGCCAGAGAATTTCTGGAAGCTTGGCATTCAAACACATCAGCCATCAATAGACACATAGAGATAAACCACATTTCCACACCATTCAAAAGAGACAAGTAGAAAGCTAAGAAGGAAATGAAAAGACCAGAACACACCCTCTCCAGAAGCCTACATCCAGATAAGCAGGGATAAACACCAGACAAAAATCAAGCAGAAAACAATACTCTAATCAAGGAACTACCAAGGAGAAAACCACACCCACACCAGCACTGGCAAGGCAAGCTACTGTTCAGTGTTTGGTTCTATTGTAGGGATACCTTGCAATCACAAAAACCCAGTAACAATGCCATGTTCCCAGTGAAGGGGATCATGTCATTTCAGTGCTGTGACTGTAGCATTATCAAGACTTTCAGAAGTGTAGAAATACAACTCTTAGCTAGAATTATGAAAGCCCATGCTTTTTGCAAATGCTGCAAGTTACAGCTGTCGTAACAGTATAAAGTACCAAGTTGAAGATTGGATTTTTTTCCATACAATGTACTAATTGGGAAGGGGACATCAAAATCCCTCCCTGCCCTTCCATGCTGCCCTCCAAAAATCTTCAAAAGGTGAACTCTTTTACTGGCTATAGATTTTAGCATAGGCTATTCACAAGCATAAGGCAGATAAGATTTATGGGATGCATACATCTAAGTTAAAGGCATGAGGTGACTGAAGAACAAAGAAAGCCAGTCCCCAAATTAGTCCTTAGTTTGCATTGAAGATTTGTTCAGAAATGTTTTCTGCTACTGCCAGACAGTATGCTCTTAAAATCAAAAAGATGGGATGCCTTTATCAGAAGCTTGGCCAATTAGGAACCTCTGTGGGAAATGATGAACATAGTCTTTCAGCAAAAAGATTTTTTCTTCCTTGATCCTTAGAAAAATCTACGTCTTCTCCCTTCCTGCCAAATTGTATGATATCCCCCCCCCCCAATTTGCCTAGAGCATTGGCACTGTTGCTTCTCTCCAGCTCATGTGCATCTCCGCTAGTCAAATTTTCATGTGCATCTCTGTTAGTCCAACTCTGACGCCACCTCTCCCTCTTTCATTCTGCTGGTCAAGTCCAGGATACACTGAATGAATACTATAGCTGCTATTGTTCTATTTAGTCAACAGTCTGCCTCAGCATTTATGTCTTTAAGGGAGGGGGCCACAATACAGCAAGCTTCAATGGATTCTGACAAAGATACATAGCAACTTTCGCCAAGAAGTTTCAATTTAGTATAATTTGTACCTGACAGTCTTGACCTTATTCAAACTATTGAATTTCTACCCAGGCATAGTCTGTGACACAAATTCCAGTTTGGGGGATAGTTACAGTCAACATTCATTAAAGTTCAGGCTACACCAAGCTACTGAAAAAGCAAGAGACATGGAGTCCCAAAGGAAAAGAACTTTGCTCTCCACAGCTTCTGTGAAAGAAATATGAGCCATTGCGCCAAGCAGCAAATTACAGACTTCCTAAAATCTGAAAACAGTAGAGCATCTCAGATTTATATATATATTGTATGCAGCACAACTGTGCTTTTCCATATATCGGCTCCTTCAGAATATGTTTTTCCTCAGCATTGTTCCAATAATAACTTTGTTAAATAATAAAGCAGGTAGCCAAGCAGAATTTCAAGCAGGATATCTTTGAAGCAAGTTCTCAGAATGACATAATTGTTTTGAAGTTGAGAAAATACAAGTCATCATGCATGTTTAGCTTTAAACTGTAGTTCAGAGCACCATTTGTTTTAATCTTCCAACTCTGGAAGCCAGAAACATTTATTATAGCATTATGCCCTGATTTTCTGGCTATCAGGTCTCCACTTACCCTGACAAGAAGTAAGCAAAACGGATCAGCCATGAAAAGATCAACATTTTCAAAAATATATTTAGGAGATATCGGGAGTATTGTATAACTGGAGCATCTAGTTATGATGCAACAGCAATAATGTTAAAGAAGCATTTGAATAGTTAAAGTGCAAAGATATACTTTTCCTTGGTTACAAAGTACTCAGAAGCAGCAACATTTTGCAAAGGAAGAAAGTTTTCTCCCTTTCTCTCTTTCTTCCTCCCCCCCCCGCCCCTCCACCCATGACCAGCCTTCAAGATCCAGACATTGCCATACTTAGAACTTATGTTGATTTAAATAGATATAATATATTGACTCCACGTATATTAGAACATGAATAAAAAGACTTTTTAAGTGAACAGTCATCTCCCTCCCCAGAGGAATGGCCATTGGTACATCATTCTATCAAGGCACAGAACATTGGATTTTTTTTTTCTCCCCCAGTTTGGGGGAAGAGGAAGGGGAAGGGGAAGAGGGGGAGGAGGAGGAGGAAGAAAACACATTTCTTCTACAATTTTTTAGGATTTGCCAGCCTTCTAAAAATCAATCCAATCTTTGGAAGAGTTCTTTTCTTTTTCTTTTTCTTTCTCTTTTTTTCACAGAACCTCCCCCCAAATTGCAGATGCTACTTACACATACATTTAATTTAATTTAAACTTTAATTTAATTTAACCCACACATACTTATTCATGGCAAAATTTTATGAAGACTTAAAAAAAAAGATTAATACAGAGACATGGCAGAAGAGATGCATGACTAATCCTTTGACTAGTCCTTCCCTACTGAATTTAAATCAGAACCATAAACTGATTAGGAACATCCTGTGTGGATGTTACCTCAGTAAGATTTGAAGGAAGCCCAGAGTACCTGACCTGATCTACTGATACATTGAAACAATGCATAAAGTGGGAAATATTTTTTTTTATAATCTGAACAGTCATTCACTTTGCAGGTTTTTTTCTGGCACTGAGATTTTAAACTCTGCCAACACAGATTCTCAAAGGAAACGAACACATGCTAACATTTCCACATCTTAGCAACTTTCTATAAAACTTCAGACTGCTGCACTATCCAAGTCACCACACTTTGCATCCCAGATACCATTAGAAATGTTAACAAGGCAAACATTAATACGTAACTCAGAGTTTACTTTCTTGGGAGATCAGGACAAATCCGTAATGCAATACAAAATGCTCTGTTAAGGTTACTAGCAGGAACTGCACATTTTCTCTGAAGAAAAAAACAACAACATCCAGTTGTTAATAAATATTGTGCTATTGCTACTATATAATTTATATTGATTGTATATGAGATAATTTACTCAACAGAAAAACATACAGCTCTTTAGAGATAGGCATTTCCCCTTTTCATTATTGTCAAATATTTGTAATAAAAAGGGATAACTATGAGCTACAAAGCTAAAATGCCTCTCCTAATTTTATTATGTTGAAGCCAGAGTCTAAAGCTAACTTCAAAGATTCTTCCCTGATTTTTCAACTTTTAAGGTGGCTGAAAAGGAAAATTATTAAGTGCATGGAGAATGGTAATTATATTTAATTTTTATACTTTCTATTTTAATTAAAATTAGAATTGAAGAAACTTAATGTATTTCCCATCCTAACTTACTCTAGTTCCTTGTCTTGGCCAGAGGTATCTGCATATGCAATAGAGATGGGGCTTTAATCACAGGATTGCAGCCTCCATCTTGATTTTTGTTTCTTGTTTTATTTTTTTTATTTTTTTGTCCCTGACTCCCCACTCCCAGCCATTTGTGGACACTCCTTATCTTTGACCATTCACTTCCGGAATATTGCTTGTCAACATTTGCATTAGGCTTCTTTTGACAAAGTGGTAAGAAGTCAAACAATTTGGTCAATTATTTAAAAGTCATTTCTTTAATGAAGTTATTTTCCAGACTTATTCCATAAGCAGATTTCAGTTCTACTGTTGTTTCTAAGGTATTACATAAGAGCTACTCCTAATTTTCCATTATCCAAATATTGCTTCCCAACTAAATTAATTTTCTATACATAGGCGATAAAAAGCACTCACAATGTGAAGGGCAAACTAGATGGAAAACATATCCAAGCACCACTTTATTATTAATGGGGGGAAAAATTGTTTCCAAGGCAGCTTTCTGTTTCCACTCTTCATACATCAAGCCAAACATAGATAGAATAATAGATAAGATTCCACAGCAACTTTGTTTGCATTAAATACTGAGTAAACTTCAGTAAAAAAAGGGCAAACTTGTATCCTTCAAATGCATTTTTTTTTGAGCATTTGATCTTAAGTGGGATATACTCTAAATACAATAATGAAAGTAATTTACCAGATTGGTCTGAATGCATATGAGGGGAATTCAATAGCTATAGTATGCTGCATCATTGATAATGTTATCCATGCACTTGCTATTCCATTAGTGGAATAGTTTGCCTGAGAGATTTGGAAAGTAGAAAGCCAGCCCAATCTTATAAATTTGCAAACATGCACACAAAGCATATTTCTAAACTACTAAGCATATGGATCACATTCCAATATACCAATTGAATCTTTGGGTGGATGGCATTCAGATGTTCTAGGAATTTTCCAAATTCTTCTTTACTATTCCCACAACTCCTAGAATTCCTAAGACACCTGAATGCCATCCACCCAAAGGTTCAATTCACTATGGAAGAGGAGAAGATGGGAAACTCCCTTTCTGGATGTTCTAATCACCAAAAATGAGAATTTAAAGCTAAATCACATGGTATTCTGGAAACCCACCCATAGAGATGGCTATCTACACAAAGATTCAAAACTTCATCCTGGCCAGAAGAGAAACATGAACAAAATGCTAGGTGACCATGCCAGATGCATCTGCAAACCAACTATCTGAGGAATTAAGACATCTCAATCAGGCTCTACAAGCCAATGGATACTCCACTAGTGAGATCAGGTAAGCTTACAATGAAAGCAGGGGAATAAAGTAGATACATCCATGGACAAACAACCCCCAATAGAGAAGGTATTTCTCCCGCACATAGAGTAGGCCACTGAGAAAAAAGGAGCATTATTAGAAAAGTACTACATTAAAGCCATCTACGTGCCAACTGAGAAAATCCAAGAAATCATATGATCAGCCAGGGACAGCAGAGACCCACTCACAGCCAGGTGTCTGTCATATCCCCTTTAGCTATGGACAGGTATACATTGGTACCACAAAAGGCAGACATGACTGAAGGAACACAAGAGGCACTGCAGACTAAGACAGCCCAAAAAATCATCAATGGTAGAACATGCGCTGCACCATAATGTTATAAAATTCAATTCAAGGACACAAGTGCTGTCAACAACATCAAACTATTATGTACTCCTACACAGAGTGGCTATTGATATCCACAAACATCACAACAGCTTCACCAAGAAAGAAGAAAGTCTGAAGGTTAACAAAGCCTGGTTACTTGCCTTGCACTAGACCAAGATCCTGCCCAAAAGCAGGACCAACCAGGAATCTGCTCCCAAAAATGACCAAATCAGAAATTTGTCTGGAGTAGGATCCAGTCAGGACTCAGCTGCTCAGAATAACCAACCAGAACCCAGCACAAACCAAGAATCAAACAGGAATCAGCACTCCAAAAACTTCAATCAGAAGCTGGCATGAACAAAGGACCAATCAGGAACCAACACCACCACAACAGCCAATCAAGATCAGGGACAAACAGCAAACCAATCAGAGATCACTGCCCACCAACCTGTACCAATCAGAAATCAGCTCAGCTAAAGGCCAATCAAGGAAGATAATGGAAACCTGGCTTTAAAGACAGGATCCCAGTCAGTCCCTGCTCAGTTGACTGTGGTCTGCATAGCAGACTACTTTGCCTCTGAAGATGCCAGTCCCAGTTGCCAGCAAAATGTCAGGAAATCTGTTCTCTAGACCATTGTCACTAGACCCTGAACCGAACCCTGCCCAAGAGATATTGGCTGTGAAAGCCTACTCCAGTATATTGTCTACATCACTCTTTCACTTTTTCTTTGCTGAAACAAACATTGAAGAACATCCTCCAATCACATCTGAGTATTGTATTGTAATGTTTGCACAATGTTTCTTTTGTCTTATATTGGCATGAGTTATATCCTGAAAATGCTCTCTTTCATATACAAGAGCTTCAGAGATCCAAAATATGACCCTACAATGTCATGGGATTTTCATATGTCTTTGTCAGCTGAGCCAATTAACTTAGAAAGTGAATTACTTCTCCTATTGCTACAGAGGAAATATTGTGAGGTTAATTTTACAGTGTTTTCTGGGGAACTGTGTGATCAGTGCAGATGGATTCCTTGCCAACTTAAAAGGACCTTCAACAACCAAAGGTTGAAGATAGCCAGAGGGCAGTGCAAGTATGGTTATGAAGCTTCAATGGCTAAGAATGATGGCTTTTGATGGCTGGAAATAAATATCCACTATATAATAGCATATTGGGTGAGAAAAGACATTATAAGGAAACAAATACTATGGTGAGGCAATGTTTTGGATTTTGATACCAAAGACTGTTCAGCTTCAGTGGAAATCTCCCCATGGTTGGCATGTACACCCAGAAAATAATGCAGCAGCTTTATGAGCCAAGTCTTGTATTCACATGCCTCTGTATTCCGAAGCACCTATTCTGAATCAAATACAAAGCATTATCCATCCTAACATATATAATTATTTTGAAGATAGTAACATTAAAATCTAATTGCCTTATTCAAGATTAATTGAACTTGCTTGATCAAATTAAAACTTTTTTAACACTGAGATTTGAATGGGTGGGTTTTCAGAAGGTTCACAAGACTTTAGACTCCAACACCTACAGTATATACTAGGCTTGGCCAGTGAGAACACTGCCTCCATCTGCCCCACAATAGTTTTGGCAAGCAGCCAGGGCATTCTAAGAGCAATGCTGACCTTCAAGGCTGTACCTGAGCCTCTCCTCCCCATTTTTTTCCTCTCTCCTTCTGCTGACTCCTGCTAGCTCTGCAACAGCCAGCCTAGCTGCAAAACCCATAAGCCACGATCGGGTTTCTTTTTTCTAAGAAGTGTATAGATATTTTAAAACAGTAGAACAGTTTTATTTCTGTTTAGTTTATATGCAATACTATAAATTAATAATTAAGGTTTTAAAATAAATGTTAATTGCAGTGTCTTTAAAGTTTAATAAATTTATTATTTTTAACGTCTATTTGTCAGATCTTTTCCAGCCATTTATTTACTTTTATCTTTACATTTTTATGGACTGTTTTTACTCTGTTTTTACCTGTTTATTAGCCTGTTTTTATTCTGCTTCCATCTTAATGCTTTTTATAATTATTATAAACCACTTTAGGATTTTCTAGATAAGAAATAATATATTAATAGTATGTTGAAATCGTATATTAATTAATAAATAAAGTTTTAAGAGTTTTTCCAAGCAAGACTTTCTGACAATATATGAAACACTTTAATTTGGGAATAGTGTTGATCGATTCTTTCTTTCTTTCTTTCTTTCTTTCTTTCTTTCTTTCTTTCTTTCTTTCTTTTTCTTTCTTTCTTTCTTTCTTTCTTTCTTTCTTTCTTTCTTTCTTTCTTTCTTTCTTTCTTTCTTCTTCACATTGACTTGTTTATCCCTGAATTTTTTCATCAGTTCTTATTGTTTAACATGCAACTTCACATTCATCTTCAGTGGACTTGCTTTGTCATAGTAAACAACATCAATAAACTTAATCTTTCTCTTCTGAACCTTGAGCAGTAGAATAACAATGCAGTGAAAGGTTTATGAGTTGTCATGCACTGAAGAAAGCCACACTGTTTTTACCTGCTACAGGAGAAAATGCTTTTGGAGTCGTGGGGTGGTGAAAGAAAAGTTGGAAAAGGCAGGCAGTTAAGAAACAACAGTACATAGATAGAATATACCTAAGGACTAATATGCAGCATGAGGGGATCTATATATCAGTTCTTCCTAATATTCATTAGAAATAAACTCTACCAAAGTTTGTGAGACTGGTCTGTGTTAAAGTTGTATATGAAATTGAGGAGGGAGAAAAGGATTATTATATATTTTTTTGGGTCAATGTAGGCTATGTGTTCATTATAAACATTGTAATTGAACATTTACAATCAAAGCAAGAGCAAGAAACTAATAGACACGAAATGAATTGAAATGATCTCACCAGTCATTTTCTTCCCATCAGTTGAACCACTATCAGATAGGTCTTGAGGAAGGAGATTGGTCTTGAGGGAGAAAAGGAAAGCCAATGATGGAGCCCTCAGAAACCTGCTGTGATATGTGCTTTGAGATGAAATAACTTGGATTCCTGCTGACTTGAACACTGCATTCCTGAAGAAACCTTCCAATTGATTTTTACCAACTACCACTCAATTGTAAAGACACATTTTGGAGACAATATACTTGAGAAGGAGGTGGCTTTGCAACTACAGATGTTTTCAGTCTGGGTTCAGATCTGATGTGGGGACAAAATTTGCTATGGTTGTCCTTTTGCAGGAAGGAAACAAAAGGAGTGTGATTCTACTGAGCCTGCTTAATGTCTCAATAGATTTTGTTATCATCATCCATAGTATTCTCCTGGACCATCTCAGTGAGTTCAGGATTGGGATCAAGGTGATAAGTGGTCCTGCCCCGATGGCAGAGATGGTCTAATAGAACAATATTATGTGACTCCTTTTCACCTTGGCAGCTATGCTGTTGACTGCCAGAAGACATTTAAGCTTATAGCATAGGGGTTTCGGTGGCCAGGCTTGTCTGCTGATGTGCTGGCATGAGTCAGCATAAGGAGAGAGAAAAAGTGGGGACATGCTACCAGTGTGAACTATAAACGAGAGAGAGAGAGAGGAAGGAAACTGAGAGATACATTGCCACATTTCAGCCTGTGCTGCAAAACATGCATTCAGTGAGACTGTGATGAAAGATGTTTGGCTGGAGAGAAACATTGCTGTAAGTGTGCTGGAAAGTCAAATGTGCAGTTGCCATTTCCTGGCCCCAGAGTAAGAACAGGGTGAAGAACAGGGTGAAGACTTTGTCTGGAGGCTTCCCTGGCAAAATCCCATAGAAAGGGATGTGCTATACCCAAAACCCAAGGCAGATAGGGAAGGAGAGAGATGGATGCCTGCAGATGGATGCCTGGAGTCTTCAGAGAAGCCCCAGACCAGGAAGGGCTGGGCAGGAAACCCAGAGGAAAGTACATGACACACTGTCTATGCAGACGGATGGCGGATGAGGTCCAAGAAAGTATGATGAAAGACATTGAGTTCACTCCAAAGTAATTCAACCAATTCCATCCCTATCTTTCTTGTAGTATGAGAAGGAGGGAGGGAGAAAAAAGAGTGGGTGTTTGCTAATGAATAGCCCTGGGAGAAAGATAGGAAAAGCATTGACAGCAGAAAAGTTTGGACATGCTCTTGGAAATAATTGTTCCTAATGGCTGTAAACAGGTTTGTGTATTGTAAAGAAATATAAAAGCCTCCACTGTCTCTGTCTCTGTGAAGCCATTGTCCTACTTAAATGCAAGGTCCTAGTGCTATTTCAATCTATATGGGGTTGGATATTAGCGGTTTTGGAGCTAGGTGTCACCAATATGCAGATAACACTCAGCAATGCTTCTTGTTCATTTGAACCAGAAGCTGGGCATGTTCTGAACCACTACCTCAGTCCAAAGACGGAGTGGCTGAAAGTCAGTGAACTAAGATTAAATCTTGACAAGGCAGAGACTTTATAGCTGGGTAGCTTCTGCTTTCAGAATTGGGAAGTTTACTTATTCTAAATGGAGTTGCAGTCCCTCAGAAACAACAGATATGTCATGTGGGAGTTCTTGAAGAATAGTTTTTGTTGGAAGACCAAGTCAGCTCTGTGTCTAGGAGTGCCTATCTTAGCTAGGAAATAAACTACATCCCCTTCTGGATGGGAATAGCCTAGCTAACATTGCCCATGTGTTGTCATGTCTAAGTCATGTCTAAGTAACTGTAATGTACCCTCTGTGGAAGCCAGATTTCTAAATGGGATACCCAGCCATACACATGTTACATTATTATTAAAGAAAAAACACAGGGTGCCAAAAGGTTTCAGGGTTTGGATCATGATTTATAAGGTCCTAAACAACTTGGAATATCTGTTGATTTGTCTTCCCTGCTACAAACCTGGTAGATCACCAAGATCATCAGACAAAATCTATGTATCTCTTATTTAGAATTTTGAATGTCTCTAGTGGCTGCTTGCATATGGATCTTCTCTGTAGTGGCACCCATGTTCTGGAATGTTCTTCCCTCTGAAATTTGGGAAACGTGTACTATATTATCTTTCAAGTGATATTTTTCTAGTATGAATGTTGAAAAATTGTATTCCTTTATTCAGCTCATCTTTTTTTACATGTCTTTGATTAAATATTTTATATTGTTTCAATTATTGTTTTATTATGCATTTACTTTGAGATATTTTAGTATATGTAATGGTATATAAATGTGTTAAACAAATAAAATCAATATGAATACCTTGTAGAATCTGCATACTTTCTTTGTCAGATAAGGTAGATGAATATATTCACTTTTTTTTCCTTTAACATGGGTACATAACAATCTTTTCTGATCCAAAGACTACCTTTGACCTTTCTGGCAGAGGCTACAATCCCCAAAGTGTCAGACTCCAGGACAAAAGAGTTGATGCATCCTGGATAATAATTATTTTCTTTGTATTACATTTAATATTGAGCTGTGCAATACATTAGATTTGATTCCAAAAAAGTACTTCAGAGCACAGAGGCACAAACACAGCAGCTGGTCTGCAACTATTTAATGTAGACACATATTTTCCTAAAATTATGTGGCAGTTGCAGGGGGAAATCAAATCCAAAGCATTACACAGCTCTCTTAAATATAATACAATTATAGCCCATATATTTAATAATGCTCCCCTTTTATCTTATTAAAAATTACAGTTGGCAGTAACATTTGAAAATGTTATGAAGGTTGCACCAAAGGCTTTATGTATCTTTGCAGTAATATAGCAGAAAAGTAGGATAGCCTCCTAAGACTAGAGGCAATGATAAGGTCTTTTATTAACATTTATATAACAACGTATCAAGTGGTTGTAAACAACTCAAGGTAGCCATCAGCTTTGCCTCCTGGGTTAATGCTGCCTAAACCAGAAGCAAATTGTTTATTTTAGAAAGCACTAGCCTTGGGAATATTCACTCTCAGCCTTGTACCTCTTTCAACATTAATGCTGTGTCTACTTGTTGATCGAAAAGAAAACAATATTGCACAGCCATAATAGGTAGGATACAATAAAAGGTGCAATATGTTGAGCAGTTATTCTTATGTGTGACCTATTAGATATATTTGATAACTAAAGAAGCAAAGGATATGCAAGCTATAATAATAAAAGTCAAGGAGCACAGTGAAAAAGAAATGAGACCAAAGTTAAATATACTGTAAAGAAAACCAAACTAATGACAGCAGGTTCAACAACCTGCCTTAGAATTTACAATGAAGATATTATAGTGGTAGAGAGTTTCTACATTTTGGGATCAACCATTAACAGTAAAGGAACAAGCAGTCAAGAAATACAACACAGATGAGCACTTGGTAGAGCAGCCATGAAGGCCTTAGAAAAGATATTCAGATGCTGTGATGTGTATATACCTACAAGGATCAGAACAGTACAAGCAATGGTATTCCCTGTGACACTCTATGGAAGCAAGAGTTGAACTTTGAAGAATCAGGATAGGAAGAGTATTGATGCTTTTGAACTTTGATGTTGGAGAAGATTCCTGAGAATATCATGGACAGCCAAGGAAAACAAACAAACAAACAAACAAATGGATAATTGAACAAATCAACCCAGAGTTCTCAAATCACAAATGACCAGGATCAAGTTATTCTACTTAGGACACAATATGCAAAGACCTAGCTTTCTAGAGAAGGCTCTAATGCTGGGAAAGGAGGAAGGAAAGAGAAGAAGAGAATGACCAGCAGTAAGGTGGATGGGCTCAGTTACAGTGGCAATGGGGGCATCATTAGAAGGTCTAAATGACCAAGTTAGGGGCAGATATCCTGGAGAAAAATCTATCTATGTGGTGGCTAAGAGTCAACAATAACTTGGTGGCACATAATCAATCAATAAATCAATAAAAAATCTATTAGATAAGCAACCCTAAGTACTATTGTGGAGAAAAAAAAATCTTGCATATTTTACTATCTCCTTTCTTATTCAATTTGATAAAATAGAATTTGCTTGTGTGATCTAATTCAAACTAGAAGAAAATTTCTGTGAATTCTCATGGATGGATGCTGTAGGTTTGGACTTGTTTAGTTAGAAGATGGCTAAAGAGTATCATCCATCTTTCATGGCACTGTCAGCCATTCAAGGTAGACCAGACCAGGAAACCAAAGTCATACAGGTTAATACTACTTTTATTATAGAGCTATTGTAACAGAATTTTGCAAATCTGAATAAGCTTCCCCCCTCCATCCCTTTATTTTTGTGAGAACTACAGATGTCTTGTCTGAGACATTAATCAGGTTACAATTCTGGACCAGACTCAGATTTATTTTCACCATTCTCTTGGTTGCAGCTCTTCCACCTGCTCTTCAAGATTATTCCTTCTGCCCATTACACATACAATCTTCTGTCCAACAGGTTGCACCCTCCCTGGCTTTTCATGCTAGAGTTAAATTGCAAGGAAATTTAACTCTAAATCACTCATCATGGAAAGATGAATAACAGAAAACAACAACACCAACACAGCCACCCGCTATACCTCTATTTTTTGATTGATTGATTGATTATGTGCCATCAAGTTCTTTTGGGTTCCTAGTGACTACATAGATAGATAGACAGACCACTCTATAAACTAATCTTAAAAATGCAACTAAGAAAAAAAATATTATATGACCATAATAACTTTTTAATTCATACATTAATTCTCAAACACCCTAAAATAAGGTTCAGAAAAGAAACCTCTTTTGCAGAGGAATAACTTAGGAAAGTGGTACCACCCTGGCAATAAAGCTTTTTCTCTTTTTCTTTTGATTTTTTTTTTTAAATCTGTTAATGAAAATGAAGATCCATAGAAATAAATTGCTTTTTAAATAAGTAATCACTAAGAAAATAATGGGCTAGTCATGTGCAGTCATAGAAGCATTTTCTGGATGCTTAAGAAATGTAAGAATGGTAGCAGTTAAAAATTCAATTTTAGCTTTCAGCAGAAGTTGCAGCCACAACACATAACACAAGTACTCTTTGACTTACGACCATAATTGGGACCAGAAGTTATGTCGCTAAGTGAGGTGGTTGTTAAGTGAGTCATTCCCAATTTTATGACCTTTTTTGTCATGATCGTTAAGCAAATCACTTGGACATTAAGCAAATCTGGCCTCCCCCATTGACTTTGCTTGTTGGAAGCTGGCTGAGAAGGTTGCAGATGGTGATCATGTGACCCCAGGATGCTGCAACCATTGTAAATATATGCCGGTTGCCAAGCGCCTGAATTCTGATCACTTGACAACAGGGACACTGTGACAATCATAAGCATGAAGACTAGTTGTAAGTCCCTTCATTCAGTGCAGTCATAACTTCAAACGGTCGCTAAATGAATGGCTGTAAGTCAAGGGCTACCTGTAATCTTTCCTTGCTGTTCAAATAAGAAACCTCATATAATGTGAAATGTTTACAGAATCTCTTTAATCGGCATTACTAGGTTTTAAAACACGAGAACCAACATTTGTTCTTGACTATATATGTAGTTTTTAAAGTGTTAATGTCAAACAGCCCCAACTAAATCAGGTACATTTAGTGTAGAACATTTCATTTATTAATACCTAACATTCCTGCTAAATGGCATAATTATCATTTAAATATGGACCTTAGATCTGAGATGTAATGTAACTTTTCATGGATCTTGCTTCAGAGAATACTTCTGTAGACAGGTATGTAAGTAATACCAGGTTTCAAGAGAATAATTATCTAAGTCCTGTCAAATCAGCAATCAGCAGGATAAACCCCATTAGATACTATTTAAAAGAAGGAAGAAAGGAAACAAACAGCCCACAGTACATCCACTCTAATAACCAACACCCAGGTAAACAGGAAACAGCACCAGATAAACAACCAGAGAAGAAAAAAATATCCTAATTAGAACACTATTAAGAAATAAACCCCACTCCATAAAATCTGACAGGACAAACCACTCCATATAAACAACCAGCAAACTTCACTCCGTCATGCACTGATGTGTTACTGAGCCTGGTATTGAACTATCTGCAGAAAAACAGCCAAGCTCAAGGAACACCCCAAGAACCACAGGAATAATTCTAACCAACTGATCAATGCAATAATAAACCTTTGGCTTGAATTTATTCAGATACCAAAGAAGAATAAATGTATATAAATTCAAGCATATAGTATACCCATTATGCAGTTAAGCAACATTAACAAAGTTCAGAAAAGGAAATCTTGCACAAAAGAAATTAAAGAGAAAATGCAGCTCAAAAGAAATATAGTTAAATCTCATTTACACTAACACAATTCATTGTATCTCTACATATTTTACTAGCCTTGCAAACCATCCTTGCTTTCACCATACCCTGTACTGTACACCTCTCTTTTTTAGGTGCTGATAAACCCCAACCACATTTTCTCTTCTTTCTCTTGACCCAGTCACTCTTTTATATATTTATTTTCCAATTCATTCCTCAGTCATTCTCTCTATATGACCAAACCACCTCAATGCATTTCTTTTGTACTGGCTACTGACCTTTGCATTCAGTCCATGTTCATTCAGTACCCATTTACTCTTAATCCAATCTCTTTTTATTTTACATACACTTTTTTTAGTAATCCATTTCTTCTTCTCTTTTGTTCCTTCAACTCATTATTGACCTCTGGAAACAGCCCAGACGACATTTTCCTGGCAACATTTTTGGAAGTGGTTTGCCATTGCCTTTTTCTAGAACTGAAAGAGAGTGGCTTGTTCAAAGTCACCCAGCTGGCTTTGTTTCTAAGGCAGGACTAGAATTCAGTCTTCCAGTTCCTTGCCTAGTGCCCTAAACCACTGCACCAAACTGGCTCTCTTTCTACTACATTTGATATACTTCAATGTTTTCTCTGATACATATAGCCCTCATTTCCCTATAACAAAGTGGGCAGAAGCATATTCCTTAACAGAGATGTTTTTACTTCTTTTGACAAATATTCATTCCTTGAAACAGATCACATACCTCCCACCTCCATTCTATGACAATTTGCACTTAATTAAATTTCTCCATACATTTTGCCATTCTTAACAAACATTCTATCATTCTACCAGACTGTCATTCGTTTCCTTCGGCTTCACCTCACCCTCAACTTTCCACTCCTCCCTCTTTCTTTTCACCAAATCATTCAATCCAATTTCTTCCTCCAGCTCTCTCTTCTTTCATTATTTGCTTCCTCATGTTTTGTCATCAGACATCACCCATCCAATCTCCCATACATCTCAGTTGATCTTTCTGTATGTCCACCTCCTTTCTCCAACAATAAGTAGTCCAGAGTCAATCTTATAAACTCTAGCTGTCATGGACTGTTCCCCTACAAAAAAATGCTACCCCAATACAAAACTAAATATTATAATTCCAAAGAGACTTCTTGAGATCCTGCCTGGTGATGTTTTCTGATCACTGTGGTGTTTGTAAAAAATGACACATGTGCCTTTTAAGAGATAACTCTTTGGAAAGGACCAAAGGAGCCACAATTATAAGTTCTATTCTCAGAGTGACCTTACAGGAAAGAACCAAAAAGTTCTACTTCCAGAAGTAATTCAGTCTAGGCACTCGTTTGATTATTTCATTTATAGTAATATGTTAGTATCACATTAGCCTTACACTCTATGTCTCTTTTTCTCTCTGTCTGTTATTTAGTATCCAGTACCCAGATAGTGGGTGGTATAAAAAAGATATATGTTATCAAAACATAGTGCCAAAATAGTTTGTGGAAAAGCATAATATCTTCCAGTTCCTAACTTGTTATTGACATGCAGCTTTACTACTTAAAATTTTATGAAATACAATTCCATAAGAGATTAAAGAGCATAAAAAACACACGTTCAGCAATTCTCTCTGCTGCTGAATTCAGATGGCTCCTAAGCACCACTCTTTTACTTCTATATGTCTTTGTTGGATTTATGTCCTCCCTTTCTTTTGGAAACTCAAAGAAGCATACTGTGGTTGGGATCTCTCTTGATTTTTGTTTCCACAACAGCAATTTGTGAGGTTGAGCTGAGAGAGAGACTGGCTCAAAGTCACCTAGTGAGTTTTTGTGGCTGCAGGTTAACTCCTCCTTTCTGGTCCTAGACAACAACTTAATCCCACATTACACTGGCTCTGATTGTATTGCCTTGTATTATCTCCCCCTCAGCCTTGGGACATTTTTGTTCTTCCTAATATTAGAAGCTTCTCCGAAGCTGTGCATGTACTATAAATTTTCATTGCTCTAAAGATTATTTGCTTTGTCCAGGAGCCTTGTACAATTTCTTAGCCCTTTTCTCCAGCCACACCTTCCATAATTCTTTAGATCAAATTATGAGAATTATGCTAATATAAAACACTCAGGCTTAGTTCACGTTTTGTTCCCATTGGTGGGAGCATCACCTGAGCCATGAAGTCAGAAGGTCTTTGTCAACTGTTTTGTTCCCCACAGACTCTAAAGGAACATATTTTCACTGACTCCAATGGGTTGAGGGAACCATCTGCTGAAAGTGCAACAGTGTAGAGAATGATTACAGTAACTGAAAGTAAACGGGAAATGGTAAGAATCAAGTCCCAGTTCTCTTTTGAGTTTTCTATGAATGAAGGGGTCTTCTCTTACAAAAGAGAATCTAGGGATATTGGTGCTGTTGCTCCTTTCCTGGTGTCATATTATAATAATAACAAATAATACAAACAGCAAGCCTTGTGTCAGAAGAAGAGGGACAACACTACCTCCATGTTGAGTTAGGGAGACCTGAAGTCAGCTGGCCTCTGACTAGGTGTGAGAAGAAGGCTATCTCATGTACAGATTTCCTTGAAGAATGGTTTGCTTACAGCCAAATTTGGAGGCATGTGTAGATGTGTCCTTTGTGAGTCTGCAAAGACAACACAGCATAAATTTCTTGAGATTGAAGCTATCTATTGCTTGGACAGTAAAACAAAGCATCAGAAGAACAAAGTTCTACATATTCTCAAAAGACTTCTTAATATGAAGAATCCAGCTAGGACAGAATCATTTCAGATTTTCCTCAGCATTGATTTCATGGCCAAACTTGCTTGGAAGAAAATAAGCAGATCTTGAAAACTAATGTTTAACTGATTAAGGATATACTATGGATATTAAAAAAGGAGACACTGTGTCCTTCCAGATATTATGAAAGTCAAACTCTAGCAGCTCTTGTCAGCACAGCCGGTGGGCAGAGAAGCTGAGACTGCAGGAACATCTAGAGGCCTACATATTTCTTATTCCTACTATAGAAAACTATCTAATGAAATCTAATAGAAGAAAAGCCAAAAAAGATATAGAGAACATATTTTCCATGTTTCCTGAAAGCTTGCTATAGAAAGCTTGCTACAAATCAAGTTAGAATGGATAACAATAGAAATGGCAATTGTACTCTAGCTAAACCATCTTTCTTTTGGAATAAAAGACGGCTGATCAGGTTAAGAAATTTCACAAAATGTAATAGAAATGCTGTTTTTTCTTAAAAAGGACATTGGATATACATGTCTCAAGAACTGTATTTGATAGAAGAAGCTCTTTGCATGAGAGACATTGTAGAATTCCTGCAATTTGCCATTAGTACTGTATAGAAGTCTCCAGGAAAAATAGTTCATATTCATAGGAATACTTCCAAATACATTGGAATTGTTTTTTTTTAATGTGCTATGCAACTTTGCCACACACTTGCACAGATTTACTACATCAACTATTTCTTTCCATTCCTATTTTAGAGATATAGTTTACTATTTTATAATATATTTTGTTTAAATATATACGATCTAAATGTTTGACTTCTAGAAGAAGTAGGTTCTGCCTGAAAAAAATATTTATTAAAGTATAAACTAGTTAATATTAGTAGTGTGCATCAAAACTTGAAATGTTTCCATTATTTGGAGCTCAGAAAAATATCCTTTTTTCCTAGAGCTTTAAAGTCATAGAGTTAGAAGTACCTGAGAAGTCATCTAGTCAATCTCCCTGTTCAGTGCAGGATTCACTAGAGCAGGGTTCCTCAACCTTGGCAATTCTAATCTGTGCAGACTTCAACAGGCTGGGGAATTCTGGGAGTTGAAGTCCACACAGCTTAGAGTTGCCAAGGTTGAGGAACCCTGTACTAGAATATCTTTAAAGATCTCTATTAAAGGAAAACACAACTTCAAGTGGCAACCTGTTCCACTAGCTGATGACACATATAGTCAGTTTCTTCTGATGTCTAACCTGAGCCTCCTTCCTTGTAATTTTAAGCTGTTGGTTTTGCTTCTTCCTTCTAAGGGCTTTATGCATTTTGGTCCACAAATTTTGAATGTTATAGAAAACAATGGGACTTTGAAGCAAAGCTCCTGCTCCCTCCTTTGTTTTTCATCCTAGAACCACAGTCCAGGTGTATTTGTATACATGATGTTCAGCTTAATCAAACTATCAGAAAAAAAATGACCAAGTGGATGATTTTATTTTTAAATTATTTATTTTTAAAATGCTTATATAAAACAAAGAAAGCAAGTTTGGAGCAAAGTGTTCTATTTTTATTGTTCTGTTTCATGAACTGTTACTATGCACATGGTAGTAGTGCATGAAACAAGTAAAATAGCTTAATTTATTTTACGTGTTTAGTTATTTAAATGATTTATGGATCCACCCATCTCACAGCAGTGATTCTGGGAGGCATAAAAAGATTAAATATATAGCAATGTATAACCCAGTTAAAACAATGGCACCCCCACAAAAAAAGCCACATCACCAACAGGCCTTGCCAACTTCCTGGCCCAAATTCCTAGAGTCTTCAATGCCTTTTGAAAGCCTAACAGGGTCAGAGCCATCTGGATCTCTAAATTATATTTGTAAAAAGTAAAATGAATAAAGTAAAAAAAAAGTGTAATGCATAATGTATATGTATTATACAGTATATGCATTAAAAGAGCAGAATGCACACACACACAAAAACAAACACAGGTAGTCCTCGACTTACAACCATAATTGGGATTGGAATTTCTGTCATAAGTCACTGTGGTCATAAGTCGAGTCACCGTGTGACTGGACCCAATTTTATGACCACTTTTATGATGGTTGTTAAGCAAACAACTATGGTTGTTAAGCAAATCATGGATCTTTAAGCAAATCATGGGTCATTAAGTGAATCACCATGGTCATTAAGCTTCCCCAATGGATGTTTTTTGCTGGAAACTGGCAAAAAAGGTCGCAAATTGCAATTACATGACCGCAGGATGCTGCAACCAGTCATAAAGGCAAGCTGGTTGCCAAGCACCCAAATTGCAATCACATAACTGCGGAGGTGGTACGATGGTCATACGTGCAAGTACAGGTCATAAAGCACTTTTTCCAAGACTGTTGTAACTTTACCAGACTTTAAACAAATAGTTGTAAGTCAAGGACTATAAATATAAATATAGCCAAAGAGATAGATAGCAAAAAGACTCTATATGTTAGATAGTTAGATAGCAAAAGAGCCTTAAAAAAATGAAGAAATCAAAGAGATTAGAAGGTGGGGTTGTCTGAAGAAAATTAATGTGTATGTGTGTGCGTGTGTGCGCACATGTGCCAGAAGGTAACCAAATGGCAAGTTCATTTTTCTACAAAATAGATACTGAGCATATTCCAGAATTCAAGCTGATGTGTCAGGCTGACACCAAGATACTTGCTACTTCAAGCTGCTAATGCAGACTTCACATGTTTGACTTGCTGATCATGGCATGTACAGAGATTTATTCCAAACTGGTATTATTTAAAGGTGAAGTTCAGTCTAGTGGTTAAGGCAATGTGTCCTGATTACCAGGAAACACACTGAGGCGAGGACTTGGTCTCTAATATTTATTAGTAGTACTTAACAAGAATCCTAACAAACTGAGAAAGCGTGGGAAAACCCAGCCATATAAACCCCAAAGGTTAAGGCGGTCCCGATCTGTGTCTCTTTGAATGGCTGAACAGTTCCTCAGTGCTACGCATGCGCTTGACAGTCTGGGTGAGAGCCCCCTGCTCGCCATCCTTACTCATGACACAATGGGCTAGAAACTGGGAGACCAAGAGTTCTAGTCCCGCCTTAGGCATGAAAGCCGGCTGGGTGACCTTGGGCCAGTCCCTCTCTCTCAGCCCAACCCACTTCACAGAGTGGTGGTTGTGGGGAAAATAGAAGGAGGAAGGGGTATTAGGTATGTTCCCCGCCTTGAGTTATTTATAAAAATAATAAAGGTGGAATAGAAATAAAATAAAATAAAATAATAAAATAAAATGAAAGCCCAGAGTTGCATTTACATAGGGTGTGTAACATCATCATCCAGCAGAAATCACAATGATGTCATATGCATCATGACATTGTCATGAAAATACACACATTATAGCATTCACATTAGTCCCATCATGAAATCATGACACTAATGACATTTGCAATATTTGCATGTAGATGCCATGATATGGTGGTTCCTTCTCTCTCCTTAGTACTTTACATACAGGTGGCTAAACATCTTTGAACCTAAATGCAAAGCAGTAATAGAGACTGAACAAGATGTCTATTTGTTTTTAATAACATTTTATCTTAAGGGACCATAAAGTAACTTTTTCTGTTTCCTTCCCACTGCCAATTCTTTGTACTTCATGTCTTTCTATTGTGAACCTGAAAAACAGAGTTCTCATATCCTAATACCATTTTTATGAAGTATTCAGCAAGTTGATATTTAGTAAAGCGATAGTAAAAATGCTATAAAAAGACAAGAAAATAAATGCATTCCTGGCATACAATGCATCAATGTCCAAAAAACAAAAATTACTTCCTTAGCATAATACATATTTAGCATATACACAGAATCTTATTTCTTAGAGGACAGGAAATATATTGATTTGCAAAAAAATTAATATGACTGTACACACACACACACACACTGTGTATGTATGTGTGTGTGTGTGTATGTATACACACACATGTATATACACAAACAGATTTGTATTAGAAAAAATCTGCATATGTCAACATGGAAATAAGTCTGATATTTAGTGGAATAAACAGTCAAATGAATGGGATGGTAGCATTAACATCGATACCTACACTGAAAGTGCAGTTTGCCCATTGAAACAAAATTAATTGCAGTAGATTGTGAAACACAACTTTGAAAATAAATAATCCAGCACACATTCTTTTTTTTCTCTCTGGCTAAATCCTTATTGACTGGAATTCATCATACTGTCTCTTATGGAAAGTATGTTATCTGCCACCTATTTGCAGTTCATCCTGAAAAGATTCTCCTTTATTCTTCTTCTGATTTAATCCTTAAACTAATGAGTGTGGTATGACTTCTAGTAGGTGACCTAAATAATGTTCCTATTATTTTTCCATCAAGTAACTAACTGTGTATTATAGTATGAAATTGACTATCTTCGTTTTGATTTTCACACACACACACACAGACACAAAACACACAAAAGTATAAAAGAAAAATAAAAGCTTAAAAAAGAAATAAAAACATATATTTAAGATATATATTTACAGACATGCATATATCCATAAACTGAAGCCATAATCATTACAGTCCTCTGTAGTTGGTCTGTATTAAACAATTCTGCAAACTGGCGAATAGTTGGAGCCGTACATTTGTCTTACTGATGCTGAACAGAAAGTCCTTTGACTCTAAGTCCATTTTCTTTGTCTAGAAATCAACTCCCATGTGATAAACTCCAAAAAATATAAACATCTAAAAATATTAAATCTCCAAGTTGAATTATGTATGTAATTACTTGTTATGGAAATGGAACAATGCCTTTAAATAAAGTCTTAATTTCACTGCATCTCCTATGACATAAATGCACTGAGGTCATTTCTAAAATATTATTGCTTGTTGAAAAGTGTATAATTTAAAACACCTATTGAAATATTTGTTGTTGTTTTTATGATCTCTTCTTTTTTATAGTGAAGTAAAACATGCAGGCAAAAAAGCAAAAAGCAAAAGAAAAGGTTCATATACATACCTAAGAGATTTTGAATAATAATAATAACAACAACAACAACAACAACAACAACAACATTCTGGTAGCCTCCTTTATTTTCTTCTCCACCTGACCTTTTTTTATCCTAGGCACTAATTGCTACTTAAATATTCTTATACTTTACTTTGGACATCACTATTCATTTCTATTTGGATGATGATGATGATGATGATGATGATGATGATGATGATGATGATGATTTTAAAAAACATATTCTTCAAAAAACATATTCTACGTGTCATAGCTTGCCTTGCGGTGTGATATGTTATATATAAGGGAACTTTTCCTGCCTGAATTTGGTTAGACTTTTGCTGTCAATGTACACTGTCAGTTTTTCTATTGCTGCATATTCTTCAATTTTAGGTACCCAATCCTGTATTGGCAAGGTTTCTATTTTTCAGTGTTGTGCCAGATTTAGTTCTTGTTGCTGTCATCACATACCTTAATAAAAACCTTTCATTTAGGTTTTCTGGTATCATACCTAATAAAATATTTGAGGATTTAATTTGGATTTAATTTTCAGAATTTTATGAATGTTTTGGTTTCTTTCTTTTTAGTACTTTTGAGGTGGGTTTTTTTTAACATTTATTTATTTATTTATCGAATTTCATCACTGCCCATCTCCCCCAAAAGAGGGACTCTGGGCAGTTTACAATCAAGCTAAAAGAGATTGAAATACAATAAAAACAATAAAAACATAACTTTGTTGTTGATTCATTTAGTCGCTTCTGACTCTTCGTGACTTCATGGACCAGCCCACGCCAGAGCTTCCTGTTGGTCGTCAACACCCCCAGCTCCCCCAGGGACGAGTCCGTCACCTCTAGAATATCATCCATCCATCTTGCCCTTGGTCAGCCCCTCTTCCTTTTGCCTTCCACTCTCCCTAGCATCAGCACCTTCTCCAGGGTGTCCTGTCTTCTCATTATGTGGCCAAAGTATTTCAGTTTTGCCTTTAATATCATTCTCTCAAGTGAGCAGTCTGGCTTGATTTCCTGGAGGATGGACTGGTTTGATCTTCTTGCAGTCCAAGGCACTCTCAGAATTTTCCTCCAACACCACAGTTCCAAAGCATCGATCTTCCTTCGCTCAGCCTTCCTTATGGTCCAGCTCTCGCAGCCATATGTTACTACGGGGAACACCATTGCTTTAACTATGCGGACCTTTGTTGTCAGTGTGATGTCTCTGCTCTTAACTATTTTATTGTCAGGGTCAGGCTCGCATCGCAATAAGACACGGACTCACTTAATGGGTATTAAGGATTTCCGGTTTATTGGAATGGTAGCTGACAGAACGAAAAACGGGAACGGGGGTGCGGTGGTGAGGCACCCCGTTTATACCCTCTTTCTGGGTCCCGTGCTTCTCCACCCTTCATTGTCCCTAATCCCTCTTGATGGGTGCCTTGATGGTTGCATGGGCATTTTCCCGGTGTCTTCCCTTGTCCTCTTGATTCCGGTATGTCCTCCAGGGCACCAGGTGCGGCTTATCTCTGCTTATCGGAAGCCCTTCTTTTCGGCTGTATATGAGTCCATGGGTGTGGGTGCTTTGGGTGCTTGTTTTAATCTCTGATTTAATTATCTCCTTCCTCTATTCCTTTATGATCATGATCTACGTTGTGAGGCTCTTTGTGCCTTTCAACGAGGTCATGACATTTATCGAGATTGGTCATTGCTCTTCTTCCAAGGATTAAACGTCTTCTGATTTCCTGACTGCAGTCAGCATCTGCAGTAATCTTTGCACCTAGGAATACAAAGTCCTTCACTGCTTCTACATTTTCTCCCTCTATTTGCCAGTTATCAATTAAGCTGGTTGCCATAATATTGTTTTTTTTGAGGTTTAGCTGCAAGCCAGCTTTTGCACTTTCTTCTTTCACCTTCATCATAAGGCTCTTCAGTTCCTCTTCACTTTCAGCCATCAAAGTGGTATCATCTGCATATAAAATATTCCTACTTTGTTGTGGCATTTCCAACATTTATTGTTGTATGATTTATCCACCTCAGCAATTGTTAACAATGGTATGTATCATCTCTAGAACATTTTCTACCATTTTTTCTTCAGACTGTAGCTTGGTGTAAATGTTGATTTTTTTCATAGATCTTGCCATTGATCCACTGTAATTGTTTCTTTGAAATTTTCGCATCCATTTTATCATGCAGGTTTTTTAATTTATTCTGTCTTCATATCATATTTAAGTAGAAATTTGTAAATACTTCCTAATAATATATTTTGATTCTGTATATGTATTTCAAATTCTGTCATCTTCTCAGGATCCCTCCTTCTTTAAGATCACTTTTTATTTTTTCAGTTATTGCAAATACATTAACAATGGTAGAGATAATCCTTCATTAAGCAATTCTTGTTATGTCTTTAATCTATTTCTCAAGTCCAGATGTATCATGTTGGCATATGTAATCAGATCTTTCTTACTGTAATTGTCAGTGAAATAAAAAGCATTTGATGGTAAAGCTGGTGCTGAAATTGATAAAATTGTTGCTTTTAAGGAATTCCATTTTTTTAACAGACTTCCTCATACAATGCATCTCTTTAGATTCTTGTCTTCTATTTTTCCTTACACCATAAATATCCGTGAAGCTCATTGACTAAGCCTGCTCTTTTTATAATTGATATTCTACTTTTAGGACATTTTATCCATTATGTTATCCATGATAGATAGCTTGCTCCATAATATAATCTGAGAGTAATCCACCTTTCTGTTTTATGTCTTCCAAAATTCTGAAATTTACTCTTGGTTTTTCCTCATCCCATACAAATCTATTTTCTTTGCCAATCTTGCATTTTTCTATCTAGAATTTGCACTGGCGCCATTTGAAATAAGAAGTTTCTCTTGGGTAATACATTCATTTTTATTGTTGAAAGTTTTAAGGAAAGTTTTAAGCCTTTCCACATTTCTGTGTCTTGTTTTATTTCTTTCTGTAGTTTGTTGTAATTGTTTTAAAACATGTCTTTGTTGCATCCTGTCTAAATATTTCACTCAGTATTTTGTTATCTCACATCCACTCTCTTTCTTCACAAAATTTTCTTCCTCAGAAGTTAAGTGCCTTGCTATTATCTTTGTTTTCTTTTCATTGATTTGTATCCAGAGAAGCCACCAAAATCTTTGATTACTTTCATCAACTGCCGTATGGAGCTTTGTGGTTTCCTGATTGTTAATGCTACATCATCTGGATAACATTTAATCATGTGTTACTCTCCTTGAATTTTGATCTCCATTATCTGTTTATTTTTTCAGATCTCGTTGGCCAAGCTTTCCAGAGCGATTACAATAGAAAATGGGAGAATGGTCATCCTTGCCTTGTGCCTTTGCTAAGAAATCCTGAAACTACATTTTGAACAATATTCCCATGCAACTTGCTTTCTCACCCCAACTCATTTTCAGAGAAAGCAGGAGAGAGAGAGAGAGAGAGAGAGAGAGAGAGAGAGAGAGAGAGAGAGAGAGAGAGAGAGAGATTTCCCCAGTGCTATTAATGAAGATATTTATGGATTCCTTCATGTTGAGGGGGACATGAAATTTGGAGATGTGGTTTCTGAATGAGTGAACATATTCCCTTCCTGCACAGTTTGGCCCTACAGTTACTTTAGAGAAAAAAAGAAAACAAAGTAAATGTCATCTACATATGATGTTGTTAATGTGATTTAACTGTCTGTGAGAATTAACTAGGTAGGAAAAGCATTCAGAGCGTGGGTTCTGAAATTCTTCTGAATCCCTCAATAAAAGCTCCACTCTGAGTTATGTGATCATATGGGAAGAAGGAGGGAGACTTAAAAAAGAGCAGTCAGCACCTTTCCAAGCTTCCCTCTCCAACTACATCTTCCAGGAGTATTCACTGAGAAAATCTGGGGGAAGAGTCTTTTTTCTTGCAGGTCCCAGTTTGTTCTAGTGGTTAAGGCAATGGGCTAGAAGCCAGGAGACTGAGAGTTCTAGTCCCACCTTAGGCATGAAAACCGGCTGGATGACCTTGGGCCAGTCACTCTCTCTCAACCCAACTCACCTCACAGGGTTGTCATGGTGGAGAAAATAGGAGGAGGAAGGAGTATTAGGTATGTTTGCTGCCTTGAGTTATTTATAAAATAATAAAGGTGGGATAAAAATTAAATAAATAATAAATAAATTTAGACTTGATCATTCTTCTGCTAGCTTCTATGCATACATCAAATTTGACTTCAAGGAATTCAGTGTTTGAAGGGTTCTCCTGCTGATTACAGAGTCACAAACCCTTTATAGAATTTATTTCCACCATTCCATTGGACTGGGAAGAAGTAAAGTGAACGTCTTCTTCAAACTGAGCTTACTTCTGGCGACTATATAGATATGTCTTTTAACAACTTCTGAGATTATTTTTTTCACTGTGCAGTCTTACTTTATTTTTTTTTTTCCCCCTGGTGGTCTTACATCTAACTACTTACAACATCCTCCCCAGCTTAATTTCTGAGTCCAGACAAATTTAGCCAGGTGCTGGCACTTCCTGAGAATTTAGCAGAACTTGCTTGGATATATTTGGACCAAGGAAAAGTCTTCCTTCCTTCCTTCCTTCCTTCCTTCCTTCCTTCCTTCCTTCCTTCCTTCCTTCCTTCCATTTGTATTTGCTATTATACATAAAACATTTCCCATAAACAACAGCAAGAGAGAATCAGTGAAAGGTCCAAGGGAACTCTGACTCATGTAGTAGTATATAATTAATTATTCTTCTCTTTTTTTCTCACACCCATATTAGCTTATTAGTTGTAGGCTTTCTTTCACCCCACAGTTCTATTTTATTTTTCCCTTGTTCCACTGAAGCATAGCATTAATAAGAATATTCTGGAAGATGTTTCCTACTGTGTCAAAATGTTGTTGTAGCCATATTTTTCCCCATTTCCAAAAAGCAGTAAAAAGTGGCAAATAAAAAACAGTTTTCTTTGCAGTAAAAATGCCCTTGATATAAAATGTTGTCTCCATTATTTTTCGCTTTAATTCTCATCTGATAATTTTGAAACCTATTTCTTTTCTGAGGGACTAAATAAATAGAAAATAAAGTTCTGTTATATAAAATGCTTTTGCAAGGTATTGCATGAAATAAACCCCAGCTGACTAATAGTGCTCTTTTAGAAAAGGAAGTGAACAGAATGTGGTTACATATAATGAGGAATCTGTTTCTTCTTTCCATGGTGCATAAAACAGCTTGACACTTGTTATTGCAAACTAGACTCCTATGTTTATTGGTCATGAAACACTTGCAAATAATGAGGAATATGGACTTAGTGTTTTGAGCACTGAGACATTCAATATTTCATATATTATGGCTTTCCCATTATTGATAGAACGCAAAGCAATCTGCAAAGAGAAAAGGATTTGTTTTGAGGAAGTAAAGGGAGATATCATAAAAACATCTCACTTGGATATGTGCTCTCACAGTGAATCCAACCCTTATTTGGATGATCACTCTTTCTATTTATATCTTTCTCCCATGATCTCCTAAAAATCCTGTTGAGAAGATTTGAATTCTTTTGACCTGGACTAGTTTTGAAGAAGACAGCAGGATAAAGGGGAACGGCTTGTTGCAAAGCAACAAAATGTCTGACAAGGATCTGTGGAAAGAGACCAGTCGCATAGTAGCTTCATGCTTAAATAAACTCCCCACAGCCTGCAGGTGTTCCTAATGGTTCCTGCCGGTCTTCGGGAAAGTGTCCTTGAACAGGCAAGATAACCCAAATAGACATTCCAAAGTCTTTACATCAGTGCCTGGTACAAAGAACAAGAGCAGCCCCCTCCCAAACAGTAACACGTGTCAGCACCAGCATGGTATGGGAACTAGTTACAATGTTCACAGGAACATTGGAACAGGAACCATGACATGAATTTTAATAGTAATTTATGTGACAAAGGAAGTAAATGCATAACAATTTAGACTTTCACCCTATTTTTTTTTCATTTTCTACATTTTGTTGAAAGTAGAAAACTGTATGTGTATGATTACTCTTCAACATGTGCAGTAGACCCTGTATGTGATGCTTGTTATATGGACAAATAGTGTTTATTATGTACTAAGGAAACACAATTTTTAAAAATATATTGTTTGTTTAAGATCTGGCCTTAGCCCTGCTGAGTTGTAGTTACAATTTGCAGGGCATATTCTTATTCAAGGCTTTTTCTACAGCCATACTTAATGGGTGTATAAATCTCATTGACTCAAGTGAGGTCATGTATGCATATAACTAAGAGCAAGGCTATACTGCTTAGCAGTGTATTCATGGCTTGATAAAAATAGAGGACTGGAGATGCTGGAATTCAATGAAACAATGAGACCCACTGCCAATAATGCACCAAGGACTGCAAGTTCAGAGCTCAGGTTCTAGGCTTCAGAGAAATGGTAATCAAGTCAACTATATTATTAATAGAATATTATGAAGAGAAAGAAAAGAGAAATCATCCTGGTTTAAAAGCTTTGTATAAGTGTACAGCTGCAGCTGTGTAATAATAGAAATCCAGGCTATCTTTTAAAAACAGACATTAATGATACAATATAGTGTCCAATTAAAATGTCATGTTAATATATTTGCAAAATAATAAAATTACAGTGGGAGGATAGTAAAATATAATAATTTCTTCAGCATTAGATTAAAAATGATTAAAAAGCAGCCTTCCTTATTTATATATTTGATATTCTTTATTCCATCAATCCTCATAAAACAGCTTCAAATGCAAATATATAAAAAAAAGGAAATAATAAAGTAAATATAATTAAAACAGCATCAGGCTGAAACATGTAAATGCATTAAATTCAATTTTAAAAAGGTAATGAATAAAACAATGTGGCTTAATAAAATACTGTCTTTAGAATTATGAGATAGCAGACAAAATGGAGTTTTCAGGGGAGAGAATACCCCAATTGTGGGACAACATAAGTGGGGGAGGGAAATCCCTTTCTCTGGCAAGCAGATTGGTGGCAATGGGCCAAAAACAAGAACTTTGAGGTTTATATTAATTCTAAACAAATTAATATGAGTGAAGCTTAGAGTGCCACCACATTTCTTATATTTAAAGTTCCTTGGACACCACCTTCTACATACTCTTGTTTGTATGGAGAAAGATACTAAAGGAAAATAACCAATGCTCATTTTGTACATGGAAGCAATTATCAGCAACAGGATAATTGGAGAATACTTTGTATCTTTCACGAATGAGTCACGGATCCTGTCTTTTACACTCACCTTATTAAATGCATTTTAACTATATCTATCTATATATCTATCTCAGTGATGGATATTAATTGTTAATATCCATAATTAATTGTTAATTAAAACGATTTTGCTCTACATTTATGCACTAATCAGGTCCACTAAGATTACAAATAAGTCAGCCATCTCAAATTACCATTAGTTAAAAATGAAATCAAATAACACTGACAATGAATCAATTAACCAGAAATATAATGTATATAATCTTAACAGATGGTTACAGAAATTTTACCCTCCACATCAAGTTTTGGTTATGAAATTTAAGTACCAGGTAAAAAACATTTAAATTGATACATTGCCTATTTTCCGTCATCCAAGAATGTAAATGTTTAACCAATAGGATTTTATGTTCAGAAGGATGAGAACAAATGAAAGCAACAATTGAAACTGTGAAGCATAGTCCAGGGAAAAGTCTCATCCAGAAATTGCACCCAGGTGGTGGGCAGGGGGGAAGGAGTGACTGGGCAGGAGAAGTTTTCACAGAATTAAATCTTCAAATACAACAGACGTATACAATCTGAAGTCTGAGAATCTCATGTGCTACCCTGAAAATCTTGACTAGCCCCTCCCCCCAAGTTGTTATCAGATTTTAATTATTAAAGTGATAGAAGAGGAAATGTACAAATATATCTTATGAAGTATATTTAACTTCCCTTATAGTTTAAATTTAGGTTTTGTTCTGCCCTATACACACATACACACACACACATATACATACATACAGTATATTGAGATTTTGCCCCTGAAACATCACTCCAAGAGTTATCCATCTGAAAAACGTAAAGAAAGCCACAATTTTCCAGTCCCACTCTTTTTTTTTAATAAAGCTTTATTAATTTTTTCAGAATATAATTAAAACACAAAATACAGAATATAGAACAGACAGAATACAAGTCTAAAAAAGAAACAAGAAAAACAAAAACAGTGCAAGAATAGACAGAAACACATAAAAGACAGGTGACTTCCAACCTTCTCCAACACAGATATAAATGCATATAAAAGTTAATCTCTTGCTATTAATTAAACTTTAGTAACATTATTTCTCTAAAATCAAACCATTATCATCAAAACCCAAAATCAGAAATTCATTTTTTTTCCATTACAAGCAAATTGTCCAAAAGCGACTTCCTAATAGAAACAAATACAGTATTTTCTCTTATCAATGCTGTCAGTTTAGCCATTTGCGCCGGTTCCATTAACTTAATCATTCAGTCCTCCATTGAGGGAATTTGTGCATCCTTCCATCTTTGACTGTATAAGAGTCTTGCTGCTGTTATCATACGGTATGTAAGAACAGAGTTTCATGTTGCGTCTCAAACTGTTGGTCCATCAAACCCAAGAGAAACAGCTCCGGTTTCAACTGTAAGTCTACTTTGAGAATCTTTTGAATAATAATATTTGATTTCAGAATTTCTTAGCTTTTCCACAAGTCCACCATAAATGATAGAAAGTTCCTTCACCCTGTAAACATTTCCAACAAACATTTGATACCCCATTATACATTTTGGACAGCTTATCAGGAGTTAAATACCAACGGTACATCATTTTATAAAAATTCTCTTTCAAATTATAATTCAAAGTAAATTTCATATCTTTGTTCGACATATTCTTCCATTGTTCAAGCATATTATACCCAAAACTCTTATCCCTTTTAATCATACAATCTTTAACATATTCAACTTCTAAGTTCAACTGCAACAACATTTTATACATTTTCTTAATACAATGCTCATCATTTGTACAAAGTTCCATTTCAAATTGTGTTTTTTTTTCATTAACAAAATTATGTACCTTCTTATCCAAATTAATCCATTCTGACAGTTGTGTGAAATTAAACTAGTGACAAATATGACCTTCCAATTCTAGTTGTTCTCTTGTTTTAAGTTTAGGTATAGGTAAAGGTAAAGGTTTCCCTTGACATAAAGTCCAATCGAGTCTGACTCTAGGGGGCGGTGCTCATCTCCATTTCTAAGCCTTGGAGCCGGCGTTGTCCATAGGACACTTCCGGGTCATGTGGCCAGCATGACGACACGGAACGCCGTTACCTTCCCACCGAAGCGGTACCTATTGATCTACTCACATTTGCATGTTTTCGAACTGCTAGGTGAGCAGGAGCTGGGATTAACAATGGGAGCTCACCCCGCTGCGCGGTTTCGAACCACCGACCTTCCGATCGACAGCTCAGTGGTTTAACCCGCAGCGGTATACCTTCTTCAAAATTCAGCAAATCTTCATATGTTCAACCAGCTTGGTTTGCCTGCCATCTCTCTTCTAAAAAAGGCTTCTTGAGGGGACAGCCACATAGGTACGTAAGGAGACAATACTGGTTTATATTTATTCCAAACCCTCAGTATGACACACCTAACAAAAATGTGTTTTTTTAAAATCTTTATTAACTTTACCTTTATCATACCACAGGTAGGTGTGCCACCCAAATTGGAGACCATGTCCTTCTAGTTCCAATAATTGCTTGTCCTTCAAAGTCACCCAATCCTTCATCCATGGCAAACAGCAGGCAACAAAATACAATTTCAAGTCAGGAAAATCTAGACCTCCTCGTTCTTTAGCATCTTGTAACAATTTATACTTGATTTTTGGTTTCTTCATTTGCAAATGAACTTAGAGATAAATTCTCCAGTCCTGCTTTTGATGGATCAGGTGGCCTAAGTAAGAACTTGGCTGGCTCTACCTATGGGGGCAGTAAATGTGGACTCTCTCAAGACAAGGAAAACACCAATTTTTCCTTTTTACTTTTCTTCCAATATATTCTATTGTAGTTTATTATAAAAGGATGGAAAGCAAATGACAGCAGGAAAGGAAGAACGGGAGGAAGGGAGGAAGGAAGGAGTAGTGCAAAGGAGGAATTAAAAAAACCAGTTTTGTAGAGAGAAGAGGCAGTGGCAAAGATATGGTAATACATGTAGTCCTCATTTAAATTCCACTCATTCAGCGACCCTTCAAAGTTGTGACAGTGCTGAATCAGGGGGACTTATGATGGGTTGCAGTGTTCCTGAAGTCACATGATCATGATTTGGGTACTTGGCAATCAGCTCACAATTACAACGTCACATGTCCCACAGTCACATGATCACCATTTGTTACCTTCACTGCCAGCTTCCAACAAGCAAAGTCAATGAAGAAGCCAGCAGGACATCAGAAATGGCAATCACATGACTGCGGGATGCTGCAACCATGCAGGATTCACCTAACAACAGCAACTGGGACTGCTGGAACTGTTGTCATAAGTTGGTGTGGTCACATGATGTTATGCCTAACAACCACATCACTTAGCAACAGAGCTGCTAGTCCCAAATACCATTGGCAAGCGAGGACTACTGTAGTTCATCAATTTCTGCCTGTTTTTTTTCCAGGACATGACTTTCTCATGCTTAGATAAGCAAGAATGTGCTTTCTTGTGTCCAGAAGTTTCCCTGCCATACCCATTTTTAAAAATTATCCTTTTATTACAAGAAAATAAATAAGAAGTTGACATGTTGCAAAGAAAAGTAACAATGTTTAGCATTGTATATTTCTAATTACTTTGGGACCCCACTGGAAGGCAAAGAGCATCAAGAGAAACCTTGTCTTTTTTGTCTTCTGCTAAAAGGATTTCTTAGGATTGGTCATATCCACTGTAACACTCATTTCGTGAGGGCACTCACTACATGTTCTCAAATTTCTAAATGTGCCCATGGATAAATATTTGCCTATTCCTGTCTTATCTGCCATTCGAAAAATTTCAAAACAGAACACCTCCTTTTAGGAGGATTCCTGAAGGAAGCAACATCAAATGTAGAGGGCTACAGTTCCAGTACCTTCCAACTGTCAACTAGAAAAGAGACATTTGGAAGATTTGGGTAAAGGATGTGATACACTAAAACTCCGAAGCTTTACCCAAGAAAATGTTTCCAGCAATCAGAGGGACTGGTTTAAATAATGGTAACTTAACATGGAGAAAATCTATCTATATAGTTGCTAGGAGTCAAAAACGACTTGATGGCACATAATCAATCAATCAACTTAATGTTGTTGCTGTTGTTTTTGTTGTTGTATTTTTATCCTACCTTTTTTATATATAACTCAAGGTGGCAAACATACCTAATCCTCCTGCCTCCTATTTTCCCTACAACAACAATCTTGTGAGCTGGGCTGACAGAGAGTGACTGGCCCAAAGTCACCCAGTTGGCTTTGATGCCTAAGGGGGACCTAGAACTCATAGTCTCCTGGTTTCTAGGCCAGCACTTTGACTGCTACACCAAATCTGGCTGAAGCCAGATCTCAAAGAAACAATATATTTAAATATATATATATGAAGAGTGCTAGAACTAGTAAATGAAAAATAACCAGGAATGGTTAAGTTACCAAGAGTCAAGGAGCTAGTTTGGATAGAAGAATCATCTCTGAAAATTAACTCACAGAAACATTTATTGACAGTAAGCTTGTTATTTTAAGATAGATATGCTAACTTAAATTGAGCTTTTAACAACAAATATTAGTTTTGTTTCTAATATTACACTGTTGACTGAATTTATCTATATTCTTCCTACTTTGCTCTGACTTTATTGAATTAAACAGAAAAGTTTCATATTGGGAAAATATTTGATGATAGCAGCGATACCACAAAATATCTTATATATCACCTTAGAGGTATATAGCTCTCATTATTTCTCAAGAGACCACTGAATATTGGTTCCTGGCAATATATCTGCTTGTGTTCAGCCCTTTCAACTTTCAGCTGATGCTTTTGGCATCATGATGAATTGCCTCTTCATCATATATCATGTTTAGCCTCTGACCTTGTGGGTCCTGACTGGTCTGATATTTTCTTACAGTCCATCTCTCTTTTTTATCTTTTCCTCACCCTTGTCAATTTCTGTGATAAATACTTTACATCTAGGAACAAAACCCAAATAAGTCTGAGAATCATGAATGATCTTACAAAGCAAACATTATCAGGAACAGGAGCAACCTGTGGTCCTTTGCTTGACTATTTTCTAAGCAGGGATTGGTGTATTAGAATGGAATTCTTGTTGTTTGAAATCCATATGGTCAGCTCCTTTTGCCAAACACATCAATGCAATCTAAATAGTTGAATCTTTCATCTAAGCATTAGTAACAAAGTATTTCCTGTAATAAGTAAATATAAATATAGTACAAGGACATGTAAACTTATGTTGATGTTGTTGAAGCAAATCTTCTCAGTAGAGACAAAATTGACATGTTTGGAACGGTTGAATAATCCAGGTAGATAAACCACATTTTTTCCTATAGAGTCATAACTGTAACTCTTTCACAACTGATCTCAAATGTTCTTTGTTAGTTCACAATGGAAGGGAGTATTGCAAAAGAAAAAAATAGAAGTAAGAAAGTAAGTGTTACTTTAAAAAAAAAACTCTCAACAGCTTTTTGTTAACCAATAACTAGTAGTTCCAATTTTGTTGGTACCACACAATCATCTCACGCTAATGTGTATTTTTTTGGAAAAGACTGAGTTATAAAGCTTTCATGGCACATAGGATCTGAATTAAATATGCTAGGCTCCATACACATATTGCAATTGAAGTACATAAGCTGGGTGAATAATCAAAAAGGAGTTGCCATGCTGCAGTTTGTAACTCTTTGAAACTCTAGCTGAATGCCAATGACTTTTTAATTATTCCAGCCATAAAACCTATGAGGGTGCTTTTAAAGAGCAACCCTAGAGCTCAAATAGAAAATATGAAGCATCTTTACACTAACATTAAGCAGCTAATTAAAACATGATGTTAGCCTCCACTATTGTGCTGTTTGTGTGTTATTTTTATACCTAACTTCTTAAAAGCAAAACTTTCTAATTAAGAGGCTCACTGGATGACTTTGGGTCAGTCACACTCTCTTAGCTCAACCTTTCTCACAAGGTTGTTGTGGGGAACAATAGGTCCTGTACTACAGTTACAGATAAGCACATGTCAAATAAAAATACTAAATGCTGCTAAGTAATCAGGACTAACCTTCAAGTTTTCTTTCTTCACCCAAGTGATTGATGCCTTTCAGTTTGTCCAAAATGTATTTGAAGCCTGTTGCTGCCCTTCAGTCAAGGTATCCCATTTTCTTCTTGACTACCATATTCAGTGTGGAGACCCCAAAGTAAGCTGGACTTATCTTCATGTTGTTTTTTCATTCTGTCTACTCTGTGTAAAAAATTCAATGAATGACCAGAGCATTTCTCATTAATGAAGTGCTCACCTTTTGATGCTTAGCTCTGAAACCCAGGATTAGGACTTCATTCATTCATTATCATCCTGTTTTAAACTATACTGCAGACTTTTTGCCCAGCTAGACTTGCTGCTAAAGAGCCCCAGCTTGTATGTCACTCTTTGTTCAACACTACTTGAAGCTTCCTAGCAGCTTTCTATTTTGTAACACAGGAAGATCATTTCTATGAGATCAGTCCTGGTCTCAGGGGTACTACAAATCTGTGTCTTTCCTAAAACATGATTTTAATATTGAAATGGCTGATATTTTATGGGGCTTCTCCTATGATTCTGGAACCTCACATTCAGTTCCATCTCATTTTACATATTGCTGGTGCTAAGACCATAATGTATTTATTCGGTGAAAAACATGACAGCTCAGGAAACTGTCATAAAGTATTTAAAAATGCTGAACCAAATGCAATTCACATGCCACATTTTTAGTTAGCTTCCTGCTTATGCTTCGCCTTCCTCATTTCCCTGGTCTCTTCATGCATTGTTCATTTTTCTAGGTTAGTCAGAGTCCAAAAAAGAAGATCTCTTTTTTTAGGCTGCCATTTCAAAGTCTCTGTGCTATTTTTCACATTTCTATAGTTTGTTGTGAAACAACAATCGAGCATATAGCTGTTACAATAAAGTATATTCACTCATACAACAGACTAGCATCTAATGTGAATGTCACAAATTGACCTTTGAGAGGTGTAATGGCTTCACTCCCCAAAACAGGCAGGTCCAAGCCAAAAAACCAATTAGATTTCATTTCATTTACACATATACAGTATTTAATTAGCATTTAATTAAATGAATATGATTGCTTCCCATCATTTTAAAATTTCCTGTTTCTATCACACAACAAAGCTACAAATTGGTAGCAAATTTGGAAGTGCTCTGAAGCCATAGGAAAGGATTTCAGGGGCCTCCAATTATGCATGTTTCCTACATTTTAATGCAAATTTTATCACAAAAGTAGGAGGAATAACAGTAAAATTCTTCTCTCACTTACTTATTATTAAAATACTATGCTGTTACTGCAAGTGAAGAGTTTCTCATACTTAACAAAGCTTAAGCATTTTAACTTTAGATGCCCTTCTGAGGTTGAATTCTGAGGTTTCAGGTTTCTCCTTTCACCAAAAGAAAGTTGTTGATCCCAAGACATATGTTCTAAGGGTAAGACACATGCAGAAAAATTGGAGTTCAAAAGTTACATGAAGCCATTTATTTCAAGGTGCATTGCTCACCATATGGCTGCTTTCTTTCTATTGGCTGCAATGTAATTGAATCAATTGCCCTCTGATAATGTGGTTCAACCAATATGGACATACATCATTTACCAAGTACTAAGCATATGGCTTTTGAAGGCATGCCTTCTGTAAAAGAGGAGGGAAGGATGAAAAACATTATAAATCACTGTTGCTTGGATTAAAGAGCAGCTTGAAATTTAAAGTGTTTAGTCAAATCAGTGTAGCAGTTTTAACAAAGTGTCATATGAGTAGACTTGTTCATTTGAAAATGGTCCTGTGTGATAAAAGTGTATATGAAGATAGCCAGGAACAGAAGTAGGACCTTGAAAAGCTAACATCAATAGTGAGATGTCACTAGTAAAATGGAGATGCCCTACTTAGAGGATGAAAAAAAAAAGGGAGAACAATCAGCCTTTTCTATTAATGGCCTTGTAAAAGACAAATAAAATACAGTTGTCTAAATAGGATCGTGGCTGACTGTTTCTATGATGTATGGGATCTATCTTGCTATAAAGTTGCAGTTACTCAGAGTACAACATTTCAATAGGTATAGTGTTCTGAAAAGACCTTGAAGAGAAATTGAGGATCTGGAAGATCTTGGGGAATACAAGCAGATGAGACATACTGTATAAAGAGCAACTAACGATCATGACAAAGTATCGTAAGAAAAAATAATTTGCCTCTGTTTAATATCTATTTAATTTTATTTACTTTATTTACTTAATGATTTGCTTTCTAGGACTGAGGACTGTCAGAGTGTACACAGTGTTTAAACAAATAAAATAATAAAAAATACATATTAAAATTATAGAATTACAAAGCTGATTGAACAAGATCTGATCCAATCTACAAAATCATACATCAGCTGTAAAATATGTTTTGGCAAACAAAGGAGTATCAACAAAATATCAAAGTTGATATTAGGTGAGCTTTTCAGGGAGAGGCATTATCTCACTGAGGCACCATAATGAACATGAACCTACTCTAGTCACAACCTCCCAAGCAGAAATGAATTATGGCAGGGTTATTTTGGAAAAGGTAACCTTCCAAGGTGATCTAAGCAAGTCCCCTAAATTATATTGCATAATCAATACACATTTAACACTTGTGTGAAATCACCATGGGTAAAGAATGGTTAATGGTTCCTCCCAACACACACACATATGCAGACGCATGGACAGATATCATTTTCACACCTTTTCTCAATGCTTCTTTCTATAGTTGGTCATATAAATTACATTTTACAATACAGAGCGAATATTTGTGTAAATACATTCTTAAGACTATGCCTACGATAAAAGATATTTAAAAAGATAAAATATATCTTTAAGATATTTTAATACCTCCTTTCTCTTGTACCTGTATTTCATCACTATAATAATGTAAAGATCAACTTTCTGAAATATTTGTGAAAGTCTGCT
This sequence comes from Candoia aspera, assembly GCF_035149785.1. Taxonomy (NCBI): domain Eukaryota; kingdom Metazoa; phylum Chordata; class Lepidosauria; order Squamata; family Candoiidae; genus Candoia; species Candoia aspera. Next base: position 82,781,425 of record NC_086157.1, on the reverse strand, counting down.
AAAACTAAAAAGGAGGGGGAAAAGGAACTATTTGAACATGCACCTTATCTCCTTCCCTACCTAGTATTTTTCCCTGAGGTTCATCATCATGAAAGGAAGTTCACTGTCTGGCATTTGAGAGTTATCATGAATTCCATACTATATCCTCATTTATTAATCAACCTTATTCATCTCCAATGCATGTTTTCCCCTTGATATTCTCATAAACTCTTTTCTTTCTCCCAGTTCCTTTGATTAGTTGAACTTATATTTGTCTGACTGTTTTTAAATTCTATTTTATCTTTTTTTTACTTTGCCATGTGTTTGACTGATGATACTGTTTTTAAGATATTAAAAACAATAACTATAGCTGTGTATCATCAAGATACTGATGATATTGTAGCCACATGTCAGCTTGGCATTCATGTAAAATTGAAAAAACATTAAAAGAAAAAATCTGAGAAACTGCTGAAAAATCCCCCCAGGAAGAAACAGTTGTTTTTCAAGAAAATGTAAAACTACTAGAATTGTAATCCTGCGATGCTAACCCATTAAGACAGATGAGACAGATGCAATGGATGATACTGCTAAAAGCTTCCTTTAGGTTCAGGGCAGACAGGTTATCTATCGATGCAGTCAAGACAGCTTCAGACTCCAAACTGATATGGAATAAATTTGAAGTACATCTCTTTTCTATCCTTTTCTCTTGTTCCTAAACATCTGTACATTTCTACATCTAATTTCATATGTGATTGTATCAAAAGATTTTCATACGTGATTGTATCAAAAGATTTTACATAAATATTTAGGCTCTATGACCATGGCTCTTCATTATTTAACCTGAGTTCCAATTACATGCCTGATGTTCATTTAGCATTGGCTAACAGTGCATATAAGTATGTTTGAACTGTTTTTGATTCTTAGATGTATTCATAATACTTTGCAGTAGTCTAGTCCTCATTTTATGGGACACAAAACTTGGATTCTATTAAAAAAATAATAATTCAAAGCTATCATGTAGCCATTTGGAACAGAATCCATGCTTCCATTATTTATTTTTCTTTTTTCTTGGTACATTCTCCCTCTGTATTTACACTATAAAATTACCTTGTGAAAATCCCCAAGGAACGGTAAAGATCATTATAACCTCAACTGTGGCACTATTTTATGAAGTTAATAATGAAAATAAATTTATGATAATCTTTAGATAGCACCTTTATTTGATTTTCCATAGGTTATGGCTCCAGATGACTCTTCTGTAAACCTTATGAATGAATTCATGCAATATATTTTATTTAATCAAAATTTCATCACCACCAATCAAGGTATGTGAAGCTCACAAATTTCAGTCAGTTATCTTATACTAACAGAAGTTAAATCAAGGATGCCATTTCTTCCCTCATGTCTAAGGAACAACATTCTATTCAGAACTCAGAATTACTTGACTTCAGTTGTCTTTCTTGTCAGAACTGTTTTGGGAAAAAGAGAACATCACAAAAATCTGCTATAGAATTTGCTTGTTTGGGCTAAACAAGAAAATGGATTAGCTTCTTCTGAGGCATGTGTTAATTTCATCCTTAATAAAAACATCTAGTTGAAGCACATAGTATGAGGTAAAGGGATTTCTACAGCAGCCTGCTAAGCTGATTTTACTGCAAGATAATTAATTGACATGAGAACAGCAAAATAATGAGGGGAAAAAATATTTTGTTAGCTGTGTGTGTTTGGCAGCTTCTTTTCGGGACAAAATTCTCAATGACAGATTCAAGAGATAAAAGAGAATTATTTCCTTAGTGAAGGACTGACATCTTTTGCTAGAGATAGAACAAATCAGGTAGAAGCATCATTCCTCTGTTTACTACTACATATTTTAAATGTTGAGTGGGTGACAGCAAACTGAAAGTGATGAGAATATTTGGAGGAATATTTAGTTGTTTTCATCTCTTGAGAAGCTAGTTGTGTCTATCCACACTTTCTTTAACAAAACCTTTAAAAATATTTGCCACTGTCCCACTGATGTATGTTGTCCAGTAACCATGAGTTGTGCAGTAAATAAAGACATTCCTGAAAACCAGTTGGTGTATGGTTAAGGTGAGGGGCTAGAAACCAGGAGACAGTGAGTTCTTTTCCTCCCTTAGACATGAAAAGTGTCTGGGTAAATTTGGGTCAATCGCTTTCTCTAAGCCCAACCCACCTCACATGGTTGTTGTGGGGAAAATAGCAGTGGAAGCATTATGAACTCTGCCTGGATTTGTACAAGATAAAGATGGGATAGGGATCTAATAATAAACCAATAAATCACTGTATTTCAAGAAATGCTTCCATCATTAATACATCCCTCTGCCTGTAATCACAGTTGCCCATGATATATAAAGTTACTTCTTGTGTTTCTTTAGAGTGTGATTTATTGTTACACAAACAGATTACAACTATTAGCCAAACTTTGATTATGTTCTGCAAATGTTGGTTCTTTTATACCAATGCAAACACACTGATTTATCACTCAGTCAAATTGGTTAAACTTTTACCTGAAAGAGATTTGCAAGGTTGGAACTTGTTATGAGCCAATTCAATATTTCAACAGTTGCATGCAATCTTAAGATCAAATATTAAATACTTTCAGGTTCTCATTAGTATATTTAGATTTCTGTAGCATAGGCACCTGCAGCTAGCCAATATGACATCAAAATGGCAAAACATGCATTGTGATGTCATGCCATATGCTCTGCCCTTTTCTACTAGTGTGTAACATTGCAATACAAGTGCATACTGTAAGGGGCTAACCTTGAATTCGCAAGATCACAATGTATGTTTTGTCATTTGCTTCCCCATATGCTTCCTTCTGCAATTTTCATGATCGAAAGTGTTGTGTAGAATTTCCTGATATGTTGCATAGATTTGTTCAGGTTATAGTACTCATGTATAATAAAAATTAATTACTGCTTTTCTCCAGAAACTGTTTTCTAATTCATTTTAGCTTCCATCATAGATTATCCATTTTCAAAGAGCCCTATATATTAACTGAAGAGAAATGCTATGCCACTGGCCCAATTCCACTATCACTTATGTTTTAGATTAGATAGTTTAAGAAAAAAAAATATGCTGCAACAGCTGGTCATATATCTGCCTCCATATGACTAAAAGATTGTGATATCAGGAGTTCTAATCATGTTAAGTCTATAAGATAATTTCCTACAACAGATACAGTATTATATTCCTGTGAAGCAGGCCAATGTTGCTACTTCAATAGTCAAGAAGCTACTTTATACCAAAGCAAACTGTGCATCCAGGACAGGACTTCTGCACTGTCTACTGCATCGGGGTGGCCCAAGAAATGTTGCCCCCTGAGACAAATTAAGGACAAGATTTTTTTTCCCCACTCATCCACATAATGAGGTAAACTAGACTTCCATATTTCACCATGGCACTTGAATAATGTCTTTCATGGACTTCCAGTGGGGACATGGAGGACTGAACAGCTATGCCCGCCGGCTCAGTGGGCAGAACTAACATTGCGGCAGGTTTTTCTGGCTCAGGCAGGTTTTTCCTGAAGCCCAGGAGTGTTTTTCTGGAAAAAAGAAAACACCTGGTATCACCCCATCTGTCCTCTGGATGGCTGCTTGCAGCCAGAGTTTGCAAACAGCATTCACATTCGACTGGTAAAAGCTAGCCAGGAGGCTGGGATGTCACCATTTTCCAAGCCGTGCTGTAGCCTTAAAGGGACACTAAGACCAGCCACCCCATTTCTAACTCACTCTATTTATATTTCTTTTAAGTACATGAACCCTAAGAGAGGCTTTCTACAGCAAGGATATGCGAGGTTCTCTTGGTGCTTATCATTATTTCTGGGATCATTTTTTTTTTAAAGTTCTTTTTAAATTTTGGACCTTGTTTTCCATCCAATATTAAGGAGGATTCAGAGTAAATAATTGTCTCCCTGTTATTATTTTTGTACTAAATTTGAAGATATTATCATTTTCCTACATGTTGAATCGGCTGTTTTGAACTTTCAGTTTTCTGCTTCTCCTTTCCCTTGAAATATTCAACAACCCACAGAAATGATCATATGTAGAAAAATCTACAGGATTTTCCTTCCAGGAATTAGCAGGATTTTTTTAAAGTAGCATAACATGTCTATGATATTCTGTATCATTCTATCAAATTTTAAAGTTTAGACATACACACACAAACATGTTGTGCTATGATTATGATGTGCACTCTGCTATTGGGGCACTGGACATGGTCAGGGCTTGTGATGAAGCTATTTTCTGTTGTATCTGTGCAATCTCTGCTGTGTTTAGATCCTTCAGTCTTCCAATTTTATCTGCTCTTTAGTGAGCTTTTCCCTTTTACTCTCCAAGTTGCACTGTCCACTATTCTGCATCATGGCTGCTGGGCCATGCCCTTGGGAAATACTTCCTAGATCTCACTAGTGCCCTCCATGAGGTCATTATTCTGATATTTTGTTCTCCTCTCTAGGATTTCTGCAGAATTATGTGCAGTTTTTCTTCCCTTGGGAATAGGAACCCTTTCCATTGCCTTAGCTTTTCCCTAATTGTCCATTGTTGTCAAGCTAAATATAAACAAAAAACTGGATATGTCCATCTGATGTGGTCCTTTGTTTCTCCCCTTCACTTATATTTAAGGCCCTCAAAGCTTTTTTTTTTTTTTTAATAAAAGAAAGAAATGTATGAGTGTTAGAAAGGAAGGTGGGGATTTTTAATTTTTTAATTTTGTTTGTTTGTTTGTTTGTTTCTGATTTGGAGAAAGTGTATGATAAAGTGAAGTGGGTTCTCATTATGTAATGTTTTAGGCAAATGCAGAGTTGAATGCTGGTTGTTGGATGCAATAACAATGGAATTGCACAGAGCAGAAACTAAGATAAGGACTTGTCATATACCCTTGGTTAGTCAATGTATTGAAAAGAGAGAGAGAGAGATTAAGATTTTTAAAAAGCTTTAAGAAAACACATCACAGAAGTGTTGCTTGGGAATGTGAATATGGATGTATTTTTCTATGCTGACAATGTCATTTTGTTGACAAGGAGCCCATATTATCTGCAGTGAAAGTTAAAGAGATTGTATGACTCATTGAAGAGTATGAATATGAATAAAGAGCAAATATCTTGAGAGGAAAAAGAAGATCACAAAAGTTACAGTTGGATGGAGTTGACAAGATCCTATAAAGAGGGAGGTGATAAGTTTAAAGTATAAATGGCAATGTATAAAAGAGAGTATGGCTGTAGAAGAAGCAAAGACAGAAAATTATGGGAAAGTATAATGAATGAAGTTGGTGTAAACTAGATTTAGTTTAATTTCATTTTCTTTCCTCTTATCACTTTCATTTAATTTCTTTTCCACTAATCATGTTTTTTTCTGTATTTCTTATAACATTATTTATCCCAAAAGTGAATAGCACAATGTGTATGCATGTAACTTAGAATTTCAGTAATATAGAGTATAATTGAAACAAAAATAGGTGATAGTAATGTGTGATCCTTTTATGCATAGATGTATGTACTACTTCAAAGGCTGTAGCCATTTGGTCTCTACTGTCCTGAGGTAAGTAACCTTCTTCTTCTTAGAGTTTTTCCCATGCTAAGGCAGGGTCCACTTGTCGGCATATCCGTCTCCATTTGGCTTGGTCCAAAGCATCTTCAGGGGTGATGTTCATGCATTCCATGTCCTCCTTTCCTGAGGTAAGTGAATGAGAACAAAAATTCAGATGGCTTCCTCTAGCTTGTTGCTCACTAATTGCTATTTTGCTCAGTTGCAGTAGTTGCAATTAATTGTTTGATAGTAGATGCTATGTTAGTGCCTTATTCAAAGCACTAATAGCAACATTTTAAGACCTCTATTTAGGAGACGTCTCTTTAGGGGGGAAAATCCTAGTGTAAACTAGTTTCAGCTATAATTCTTCCTCTTGTCTTGTCTTGTATCATTCCTTTAATTTCTTTGGCACAAATATTTCTTATTCTCTTTCTGTGCCTTGCATAATATGGCTTACCCTGAAAAGGAATAGAATCCTGGGTATGTATGCATTCATGGATGGATGGATTCTCTTGCAAAATATGGCATGATGATGAACATAACTATGTGGTTCAATTAAGCTAGTAAGGATTCATTATTCCTTCTCACTGGTGTGATGACTTTATCACCATATCCTCCAACTAGAATATCCATAAAGATATTGGACTATCTCAGGATATGGAAGTGAAAAGAAGGAAGTGACATAAAAATTGTCTGTGTTTATTTAATATGGACATTAGTGAACAGTAAAATAAGAGCAACTCCTTTTAGTAAAAGCAATATAGATCAAACCAAAAGCTCTGGATTTCTTCCCAGATATGAGATTGCTTTTTCACCTCTTGGTGGGAATTTTGTTTGGGTGGAACAGAATTTGAACAATGAAGTCAAAAATTGTGGAATAGTATAGCTAATTATGCCAATGAAAATCATTTCCATATTTTTGACCCAGCTTATATGTTCATCTCCTAGACAAATACTTCGGGATATACAGTAAGCTGAAATACCTATCTAACTCACAGTCAATGCAACGAGACAGAGTATCAGAGATAAATTGATAAACTATGTGCCATAAGGTCCGTGCTAAGTCTTAGCAACCACATAGATAGATTTTCTTCTGGAAAATCTGTTTCTAACTTGGTCCTTCAAGTCTTCCATCACCACTGTAATTCAGTCCATCCACTTTGCAGCTCTTATTAAAAGAGATCATCTTCTTCTTCTCTTTCCTTCCACCTTTCCCAGCATTAGAGCCTTCTCTACAGGACTTTGCATAACGTGTCCAAAGTAGGATGGTTTGAGCCTGGTGATTTGTGCCTCAGGTGAGAACTCAAGATTTATTTGTTCAATGATCAATTTGTTCATTTTCATAGCTATCTATGAAAATGAGAAAGCCAAAGAATACCAAAAAGAAGTCACTGTGTGCTTCATTGATTATAGAAAGGCCTTCATTTGTGTCAAACTTTTCAAGCTGTGGAATGTGCTTAGAAAATTGGGAATCCCAGAACATCTTATTTACTTCATGTAAAACTATACACAGGACAGGAAGCTATAGTACAGATAGAACACGGTAAAACAGATTGAGGTGGCAAAGGAGTAAGACAAGGCTGTGTTCTCTGCCCTTATCTGTTCTACATACAGTATATGCTGAAGTACACACAGATACAGACACACACAACACACAAACTTATATATAACTGGATAGCATAGTGGTTAGAGCACTGCCCTTTGATGTGGGAAACCAGGGTTTAATCCTGGCTTGTTCCTACCTTACCAATAGGGGACCTTGGGCAAAGTCCCCCTAACACTTTACCTGCCTACCTCACATATGAGAGTGACACAAACTAAGAGAGTCATGCTGGCTCAGACATTGCCTGGATTAACAAGGTCCGCACCAGATGTTCAGGAACCAGGACAATCTGACAATAAGTGGGATACTGGAACAAACCATACATGGATGAGACAAGAGAAGCAGGAATTGATGGAATGCTACTATAAGACCTAATAAGAGGGTATATACAATACACATGAGCGAATTATGGATGGAAGGAAGACCTGCATCCACACTAACTGAGAAACAGCTTGTCACCCAACTCTTCAACATAGTGAAGAGGAAGTTGCTCTCACAACTTGAGATAGACCAACTACACATAACATTCCAGACTCAAGAAGACCTGGGAGAACAATTGAAGATGCAGCCAACCACTGAATCTAGAACTGCCACCCCTTCCATTACAGAGCACAGCAGCTGATATGAGGCATAAGATCATGGATAAGCTAGCTACAGTCAACTTTCAAAACCAATTACCAAGGCTCAGTGGAGAAGTACCATCAGATAGTATGCTAAGATATTTATTTATTTTATTTATTTATCATATTTATATAGCTGCCATCTCATGAAAGTGACTCTGGGCAGCATACAACAGTCTACTTAATCCACGCCATCAACATGTTTGCCCTGCCAGCCATCAGATACCCTGCAGGTATAGTGAGCTAGCCAAAGGAAGACATGGAGGCTGCTGATGTGAAGATCTGGAAGCTCCTCACAATGTATGGAGGTTTCCACCCCAAATCCAATACCCAGAGACTGCAGACCAGCTGAAAAAAGGGTAGGCGGTGTCTGGTGATTGTCAAAGCCACTGTCCTGAAGAAAAGCCAGAGCATCCAGGAATGCATCAATAAGATGGCACCCAAAGATGAGCTGCTGAGAGAATGCCTGAGGCAGCAGCAGACATGAGAGGAAGATCAAGCAGAGCAAGTGCCATGAAAAGAAAAGACCCTGCATGAGCTGTACCAGATAGCTGAGGTGGCTGACATTGGGAAATCCTACCAGTGGCTGGAAAAAGCTGGACTAAAAGACAGGCACTGATCATAGCAGCAAAAGAACAAACACTAAGCACCAGATCCATAGAAGCAGGGGTCTACAACCACTAGACAGGACCTGAGGTGCAGACTGTGCAGAGATGCCTCGGCCTTCGACACAGTCCAACACATAGTGTCAGGTGTAAGATGCAGGCAGGAACATGAGATACCCAGGGAAGGTACTTACCAGGTTATCTGAGACCAGTTCGATCCTGTTGAACCCGAGGAAGTGGACACGATCCTTCGGACTATAAATGCTACCATGTGCCAATTAGACCCATGCCCCTCCTGGCTGGTGAAAGCAGCTTGGGAGGTGACATATGGCTGGGTCCAGGCAATGGTAAACACATCCTTGAGAGAGGGGTTGTTCCCAGCAGCCTTTAAGGAAGCACTGGTGTGCCCCTCCTCAAGAAACCATCACTGGACCCTATTATACTGGACAATTTTTGCCCAGTCTCCCACCTCCTCTTTTTGGGGAAGGTGGTTGAGAAAGTGGTGGCTTTGCAGCTCCAAGGATTCTGGATTAAACAGATTATCTAGACCCCTTTCAGTCAGGTTTCAGGCCCAGTTATGGGACTGAAACGGCATTGGTCACACTTATGGATGACCTCTGGCAGGAGTGAGATGGAGGCAATGCATCCATCCTTGCTCTTCTTGACCTCTCAGCACCTTTCGATACCATTGACCATGGTATACTTCTGGACCGACTTAGGGAGTTGGGGGTGGGCAATGTGGTTCTGTGCTGCTTCACCTCCTTCCTCCATGGTCAGTTCCAGTCGGTGTTTATAGGGAGTGAGAGGTCCTGCCTGCGGCCCCTCCTTTGTGGGGTGCCGCAGGGTTCGGTACTCTCTCCACTCCTTTTTAACATCTACATGAAACCACTGGGTGAGATCATCTGTCACTACGGGGTGAGGTATCATCAATATGCAGATGATACCCAATTATACATCTCCTTCCCAGGTGAAGTAAGTGATGCTGTGGCCACCCTTTCCGAGTGCCTGGGACTGTGGGGGCCTGGATGGGGGACAACAGGTTGTGGCTGAACCTGGGGAAGACAGAGTGGCTGTGGATTAATGGCTCCTCGATTTCTGGGAAATTGTCATCTTTAGTTCTGGAAGGGGTTGCACTGCCCCAGACAGACCCAATGTGTAACTTGGGGGTCCTCCTGGACTCACGGCTCCTGATTGAAGAGCAGGTGGCAGCTGTGGCTAGGAGGGCCTTTGTGCAACTTCATGTTGTGCACCAGTTACGCCCCTTCCTGGAGCAAGAGGCCCTTCAAACGGTCACTCATGCCCTGGTTATCTCCCATAAAGACTACTGCAATGCGCTTTGCATGGGGCTACCCTTGAAGAGTACCTGGAAGCTACAGCTGGTGCAAAAAGCTGTAGCTTGGGTTTCCCAAGATCAGCACATGTCACCCCTTTGCTCTGCAAGCTGCATTGGTTGCCAGTATGCTTCTGGGTCCAGTTCAAGGTGTTGGTTATCACCTTTAAAGCCCAATATGGCACGGGTCCAGGTTACCTAAGGGACCGTCTCCTCCCCATCACATCAACCCATCCCACCCAGTCGTGCAGAGAGGGCATGCTACGGATCCCGTCTGCAAGAAAATTCCATCTGGTGGGGTCCAGGAGGTGGGCCTTCTCTGCAATAGCCCCTACCCTTTGGAATATCCTTCCCCCAGAAGTGAGATTGGCTCTCTCCCTCCTGGACTTTAGGAAACAGCTAAAGACCTGGTTCTGTAATTATGCCTGGGGCAGGAGAGAGAGTAGCCATTCCTGGGGATGGTCAGTTTCTTAGAAGGACCCTGCTCTGCCTGCAAATCATAAAGTACTTCCAGCCATCGAGATTTTTATTATATTTATTTTATTATGTATTATAGTGTTTTACAGTTTTATATTTTTATTTATGTTTTATTGTAAACCACCCAGAGTCCCTTTTGGGAGATGGGTGGTGATAAATTTGATTAATAAATAAACAAACAAACAAACAGAATACACTGAATGGCACAACCAACTAGTTGGCAGTGTATATAGGAACAATGTTCCTGTATATACAGGCACAATGTATGGGCTTGACCCTCCCAAGTCCAGGTGGGAGATTCCAGAGAGTGTTGTGTTGAGTAACACACACACACACACATATATATATATAAAGAGTAGCTAGATTGCAAGAAGATGAGTGTGGTTTTATAATTGGAAAGAGAAACATCAATACCCTGCATTATGCTGATGATGCTACTCTGATTGCTGAAAATGCAAATGGTCTGCAAGCTGTAGTAATGAAAGTCAAGGCAAGGAGCACAGTAAAACATGGGACTAAGATTAAATATAAAGAAAACCAAACTAATAACAACAGATATAGCCAACAGATTTAGAACTGACAATGAAAGTATTAAAATGGTGGATAGCTTCTGCCTTTTAGGATCAATGATCAACCAGCAAACAAGAAATACACTGCAGACTAGCACTTGGTAGAGTAGCAATGATAACCTTAGAAAAGGTATTCAGATGCCAAGGCATGTCTATGTCTACAAAGACCAGAACTATGCAGGCAATGGTTTTCCCTGTGACACTCTATGGAAGTGAAAGTTGGAAGAAGCAGGACAGAAAATGTATTGATGCCTTTTATCCAGATTGTTTAAAATTACATTTTGCAAACTAGCTTATCTGTATCGATATCTTCACCTTAGCAGAGAGATCCTTTCCATTCAGCTGAAATTCAAGTCTCAGTGACTTGGCTGTGTGATCTTAAAAAAGAGTAAACAGAAAATGCTTGATGGTGTTTGTTTGTTTTTTTGCTGATGTGTGGCTAGAGAAAGAAAAGGTACATAAATAGATGTTCTTGAAAGGGAGAGTGATCCAGTAACAAAAGAAAATTTGAAAGACATTAGCAAATGCACTATTGTCCTTTGCAACAGCATCAATCAAGTTTAAAATATGCAGTGAGACAATCTAATGGTGAAGTCTGTTATGGAGAAGCATGTGCTGTTGGGGACTTTTAGGTTCAATGATGTGTCAGATTTTATGATATTAGGAGTCATGAGGATATCTAGGCCAGAAATATGCTTGCAAACAAATATAAAGTATACAAGCCCATCCTGTTTTAAATGGGGGGGGGAGTAATTGTGTTGCTACTTCTCTTGTTTTCTGTTTGTATTATGTATATATTGTTTCTCTTATATATGGGAGAAATAAATACAATACTGAATATGTTTCAATCAAATAAATGAGGCTATAGTAACTTTCAGGATGGTTTGGTACAGATTTGGATTATGCTTATGGACAGAGTATAATAGTAAAAATCAAAGACAAAATTGTATTTTTACAATTTAGATAGGTCTAATCTGACAGAGAAAAGGTAAAAATAAAATGATCATTATTGGCTAGTAATGATCAAAACATGCAAGGTTGGTATTAGTCAAAAGACGTGGAAAAGACATGATGGATGAGGGGTTTGGTCTATCAGTATTTTTAGAATATAATAATTTCAGTTCTGGCATCATCCAGTGGCACAATTCCTAGATTCAATAACCAACATTTCCAGGTAGGGTAGAGAACAGTTCCAGTCTGAAATTTTGAAGAACTGTTGCCATTGACCATAGAGAATAATGAGCTGGCTGGGACGGTTGTCTGCCTCAGTATTAGACATTCCTTGCATTGTGGTAGAAGAATCTGAAAGCAAATCCCTGAATTTCCAGAATTTTGCAACATGTTTTGTATTTTAAAACATATACACAGCCCTGGATTAGTAAAATAAGCACGTGTTTAGGGCACCAAGGGAAGGAGGACACCACAGATTATTTCTCCTAGCTATGATGCTCTTAACTCTTTCATTGCCACACTCAGCTTTAGTCGAATTTTGTGTAGTTGTCCTTATTTGTTATGTTCAACATTAATCTGTATTGTTAAATGTTTTCTTTGGCATGGTGAGTGACTAAGTTTAAAAGTTTGAAGGTGTTTGTTTTCATCTCATGGCAGGAGAGTTTCATTTCCGTCAAGGGGTACAATTTTGGGGCTGTGCTTAGGACATCAGCTGGCCTTAATCCAGCTTTGCTTATGCACATGCATGCAGACACATGCACGTAAATGAAAGCTGATGAGAACTTTTCCGGACAGACTCATTAATACTTGGGTCATCCCTGACAAGTAAGAAAATGATATAGTAAGAATTGCCTGTTACGGTTAGCCTTCTTCAAAATAATTGTGTGTCATTACCATGTCTACTGTGCCTCTGTATTTACGGAAACATTGTTGCGGTGTAGGGTCCCAATGTCTGAAGTACCTTTACTTCCCAATATAGATACTTCAGACAACATGTATTTAATATCAACAACAGTTTATTTGATCAAAAAAACGGCTGGGTGCTCAATACACTGGGTGCTTGGGAGTCCCCAAGATGGTGGAAATTCACCGTCTTGGGGACTCCCATTTTAAGGTCCTGGAGGATGGCCTGTCTAGCATGATTAAGGGCCATAAGACCATGCTGGTTATTGGCGTCCACCTCGTATGTCGGGTTCAAAAGCATGTGGGGCAATGGCCAGGCAGCTTCGGGATCATGCCGTTCTGCTGCCACAGCCTGTAAAGGGGCATAATGTTCACTAGCGGCTTTTAGGACTTGTCCTTTAACTTCAGCCCCTAAAAGGCCAGACAACAAGGTAAAGAGATCAGGAACAGTGGGGCGGTGGGTCTCTATTATCTGCTCCACTAAATCCACGTATCTTTGGGGTGATTCCCTGTAAGGGGGAAGAATTTCCTTCCAGTTAAAAAGATCGGTGGTGGAGAAAGGGGTATGGATGAAAGTCAATCCATCCCCTGTCGGCACCTGCCTCAAGGGTGCCAATAAGTGAGCCATCGAGGTTGAGGCATAGGGATGGCCAGAACGAGTGTGGGGAGGGCTAGAAAAATCAATAAAAGACTCTCCGGGTGCATGAGGTTCTACCGCAGCAGGAGAGGGTAAAGTGTCCCGAGGGAGGGGAGCAGTGGGCTGATGATATGGCAGGAAATTCCCTTTCCTCCTCATCCGTGGGGTCCGAACGGACCCTTGCAGGACAAGTAAGCACCGTTTTATCCACACTTTCCCTAAGGTTACACTTATGCTGTAGATCCTTTCATTCCGCTAAATTTGAAAAAAACTCCAGATAGTCCTGTTCCTCCATTTTCCCTTTGGTTTCCAAAAAGACCTCCATATCATGTATATTTCTTCCAATAGGGTCCCACCAGGCAGCCATTTTCGGCGGCCTGTCCCTAGGAAGTAGCATGGCCAAACATGGCTGCACAAGAACTTCAAACTGTCGGGCTTCAAATTCATTTTGTACACCAATTGGGGATATAGTTCTTTAAAATGCTTTAATACACACGATAGGGGGGTGTTTTCCTCACCCACTGGTTTCCCGGGCTTTCCACAAGTCTTTTTCCTCAAACTTGAAGCTTTGTTACCCATCTTCCTCTGTTAGGTCCTTATTTCTCCACCCTTGGGAAGTTTCTCGGGCCTTTCTGTCAGCTCGAGGCGTGGCCCCGTCGACCTTTTCAACCACTGCCCCCTCCCTTTTCTATCTTGGAGAAATATAAAATATAAATGCCTTACCTGTGCTGAGTATCCTGGTTCCCCAATGCATTTTCTGCCCCCCCCCCCTAAAAATACGTGTTGTTTTGGCATTCGGGTTTGGAATCCACGAGGTCTGCCACCCGTCTCTATTCAATGAGGTGGCCGAACAATTGGTCTGGGGCACGCTGCCACGTCATTGCTTACCGAGGGTGGTTTTCCCCGGGATCCGCAGATGAAGGCGAACCAACCTTAAGGGTCGGTTTCACAGCCCGAAGGAATTTGCCTTCGAGCCCCACGTTGGGTGCCAGAAATGTAGGGTCCCAACGTCTGAAGTACCTTTACTTCCCAATATAGACACTTCAGACAACATGTATTTAACATCAACAACAGTTTATTTGATCAAAAAAACGGCTGGGTGCTCAATACAGGCTTCACTTGGAAAACCACATGACACACACACGGTGGAGGTATTGGGAGCTTTTATACGTGCCTGAGACATGATGCATGTCCCCTGAGGGGTGGCATGGTCCAATCACAAAGCTATCCTCAGGTCTTTGCCCCCACTCAACAGCAATCTGCTTGTCTCCTCTGTCCCCAGTGCAAACGTATTACAAAAGCAAGATAGCAATAGTTAGACCGGCTCTTCAGGGGAAGTGGGGGAACTTTGCTGTCTTTTATATGTGTGTGTGTAGAACAATATATGATAACACAAAGTAAATGGACATAATTCCCTTATGCTTTTTTTCCCTCCTCGTTTTGGTCCCCCATTATACTATTCTTCTTGTAAATGGACCATACAAAGCCTTTTGTTTAATAACATATAATGTAATAGTTTAGCCTGTTTCATGAGATTCTCTCTTAGTTTTCCTATTCTCTTATATCCCCTGTACGTAATCTATAGTAAAGCTTCTGTCATGTTCACACTCCTGTTGCCGCATAATTACAAATTGCAGAAAGTAGATGGAATTTGCTCAATTGTAAGAACGTTGTTTTGTCATAAATTGAGTTGGGCCTGTGCATTTGATACTGAGAAGAAGTGTGTGTGTGTGTGTGTGTGTGTGTGTGTTCATGATAAAGAGGCATTATATCCTTAAACTATGAGGTTATCTGGTGCAGCACTTTGTGGACTTCGTGAATGTCAAAGAGAAATGGATCACAGTGACTCCATTTTCAAGTATCCTTTTCAGTATTATAGACTGGGAGAGTCTCTGCAGGGCCTAATCTCATACTGCCAAGGTAACTATTTTAGTTTCCCTTCTGGTTTCATCAGAAGAACTTTATTTTCAGTCTGGTTCTGAAACTACAAGTCCAATGGCAAATTTCACATGTAAACATTAATGCAATGATACACTGAAAAAAAGTAATTTGTAAAGTAAGAAATAGATGGAAGGAAGAGTAGCCCAGTACCAATTGGTCTGAAGTTGAAACAGACTCAAGATATGTTCTGTGGAAATCCATTCTTTGAGGCTGAGAAATAGAAAATGGTATTTCTCTCACATCACTTATGAAGAATAGAAACTGTCTTATGACTTCAAGTATATTAAGGCAATTGAAATTCTGCACATTTAGTATCCAGTAACTTTATTAAAAATTAGTCTGAAATGCTATTGTTTCACATGAAATTTAGGACAGTAAATGTAAGACCTTAAATATACATAATAGCTGGAATCATGGTACTTGCTAAGCCATAACATGGTTTATTTGATTTTGGCTTAATGTGATAAGTGTTTGGACATTATGGATTATCAACAAACCATGGTTAAAATTCTGGCTTAGTATAATGCAGTGTTTCTTAATACTTAACACTTGCTCTGAGGACCCTTCCCCACTTTTAAAAATTATGGAAGACCCCAAAAGAGCTTTTGTCTGTATGGGTTATATTTATCAATATTTACCATATTAAAAATAAAATTGACACATTCATAGAATATTTATTTATTGAATCATGTAAAAATAACAGTATTAAACCCATAAGATAAATAACATAGCTAAAATATTTTTCATGAAAAAAACTGTTTTAACAAATAAAAAATCATAATGAGAAGAGTGACATTGTTTTACATTTTTGCAATTATCTTCAATATCTGGCAAATATTTTTGATTTTAAGGACCCCTGAGAAGGCGTTCTTTTTTATTTTAAGGACCCCCAGGGTGTCCTTGGACCACATTTTAAGAACCACTGGTATAATGCATGAACTCAACCAATATCGAGATAATCTTTGAATAGTGGAAAAATGACTGGATTGCTTTGACTCTGTTTACTGCCCATGAAACTCAAAAAAACGTTGCTGGATATACAAATGTAGCATCTGCCCATACCTCCTTAAACTTGTCTTTCCCTGAGATTATATATTCAAAATTCTGGAAAAAGGCACAGCTGCTTTAAGAAATTGCAGATAAGGGCTATGTTTAATATTTACCATATTAAAAATTAAAATTGATTCCTCTATCATGCCAAACTACCTTTTTGTTTTGAACCTGAAGCATTGCACATACCTTTTCTATATGTTTGTTGTCCTATAGTAAGACATTTTTTTAAAAAATTGATTCTATTTTTATTTTGTACTTGGCATGTCTGTCTCTCCCCCTCTCCCATTCCCAGTTTGGAAACTTTAGTCATGCAGAGACACCTGATTTGCTGTCTGAGATTTAGTTGCAGTTGCTCAGCTTCATGTTTCCAATATTAGGAATCCACTGTAAATTGCCCATGATATTTCCTCTGATTAGGTCATTATAGCTCAAACCCGGGAGGGCTCTCACCATGGTCTCTGCCCTAATGTATTTGCATAGACCTGAAATGTTCGGCCTCAGTTATTTTTAGGCCACTTGGGAGTTTGAAACTCAGTATATCGGCTGAGAAAGACAGAACTATTTTAGTCACATTGTTGAGATCAGCAGTCTCTTAGCTTCAGATTTAAAAGCAAGATAAAAAAAAAAGGCACTGAAGTATCAAAAGCTGTGTGTGTCAGGAAGGAAGAATACATTTAAGGAATGGAATGAAGTGGCATCTGATTACAGCTTAAAGCTGATTTTACTGTGGGAGGAGAGTATGACTTGTTTTCAGCATTAATCATAACTGAAAACATCTTGTGTGTTTGTTTGTTTGTATGTTTTGCTTTCAGAACCCCTGAGGTCTCGCCCAACACATTGTGCCTTTTAAATACAAGATTTGTAAATGTCCTCATGTTAATGGTCTTTTGTTCCCAATTGTTTTTCTGACTGGTTTTCTTCTGTGTTGTCGCCCTCCTGAGACTTATACAAACTGTGCTTTGTTACTTGTAAGGCAATTGATTGGGCTTCTTCATTTGTGATTTTTGTGTATAGGGAAATTCATTTACCTAATATTCCGAGACGTAGGCTACAAACATCCAGGCAACCATTAGATGTCAGCAATGAGATACAGAAATGTTTGACTTTTTGCTGCCATCTAGTGATCGTATGGATTTTTGTAACTGGTAGCCCTAACTGACTTTTCTGAATGTTCTAAGCAGAAATACAGTCCCTCTTCATCTAAAAGACTGTACCAACTTCCCTATTCTTGTCTTAATCATCACATTGCTAGCCAGGCCCCTCGTAGCCTTCAAAGGCCAAAACAATTTTTTAAAATGTGGTCTTTCGCCACAGAAAAGACCTTCTCTCACAATTTGCTTTAAGGTGTGCCACACATCTGTATTTGTGCACAACTTCTTTGGTACACACTATTTGGTTTTTATTTTTATAGAAACCGCATTGGGAGCCTCTCAGGATAAGGGCTAGGTGGCTTATAAATGCTTGAAATAGAGGAATAACTAAATAATAACAGCAGCTTCTTGACACGTTTTGTTAAGTTCTGTTAATCTTCTTTTAAGAGTATTGTTTTGCCACTGGGGTGAATATTATTGCAAGTAATGGACACTTGCTGAGAAAGAATATGCAGTAACTTCTGTTCATCAGGTTAAATCAAAACAAGAGTTTTCCAGTACATTATGAATAAAGAAGGTGAACAAGTTGATGAGGTTGATTGCAATAGCTGAAGTAGAGAAATCTAAAACAGATGGATGTTTAATAAAAGTTTTAAGATTATGCAAAGCAAAGGAAATGGAAAGCAACTAATATGAACATATTTCGGTTTACACAAAGAAAACAAAAGAATTTTAAAAGAAGGGTCTGGAAAATAACAGTATTTTTCATTTTGGCAGAGATCAAAATGTGTCACAACTAGGAAGGCCCACTATTTAATTAAATTAATAAAGTGTAGTTAAATATCCAATACTGTAAACTAAACCTGGGCATTCTATGGCCCACTAGTCACATGCAGCTTCTGGACTCCCTTTTTATATCCTAAACCTCACTCTGAGTCTGCTTAAAACATTCCACTGAAAAAAGAGCACAAATACATATTTTTGTGGTATGGGGAAGCTGGAATGGAAAACAATAAATTTAGTTTCCTAACCAAAGAGTTAGCACACACAAGCCCTACTTGTATTTATTTTAAAATACTGATTCTGGTCATTAGCACTCTAAGAAATGTTCCTAAAATCTTTGTTTCTCCCATTATATTTCCAAAAGTTATTCAGCCCTACAAAGATATTTCCCAAGTTTCTATTGCTCTGATAATTGTCACAGCTGAGCTGCACTGATACCATAAGGGAAAGAAGAAAGAAAGAGTCTGCATTAGTGTCAAAGAACAGAATGTGGGAAGGAGGGTGAGGGTGAAAGCATACATGTGTGCAAACATCAAGGAAAAAAAAATAGAGAGACTGGTGAGGAGCGAAAAATCTTAAAAGGGGAAGGCAGGCATTCCTAGACCAGTCTGCACAGGAGCCAGCCAAGGAGGCTTGCCTTGTTTGGATGGATGGGAATGGCAAGAAGCATGGGAATGACCAGTGAGGTCTTGCAGTGGCCATAATCCAGACTGAGCACTAATCTATCCCCATTGCCAACCCACTGCAATTTGTACTGGAAATTTTGAAATTGGCTTCAGAAATAGCTGGAAGCAGCATGGGAGACAAATGGCAGTGCAGAATTGCCCTTAGTTATTTAAAATGTCAGTTCTCTGATAAATTATTTGTGTAGTTGCATATCAATAGTATGCCATATTAAAAGGTCAGTGGAAACAGTGCTTAAAACAACACATTTGTCAAATGCAATTGCTCACTCTGGCTAACTGCAGATCAGATGGTGACAATGGTAGTAGAGCCCAAATGTGACTGTATTAGATTATCATTCTAGGAGTCGCTACAAAGAAGAAGCTGCTTTTAAGAAAAGACATATCCTGTTGTGGGTATGTGGAGTTTGATGATAATAGAAAATAAGTAACCTTATCCTATAAGTAAGTTACCTAGAGGGGTCAGAGAATATATGTCTAGATATTTCACTGAAAATCTATTTTGCAAACAGAAAGTGAATGTAAATTTATGACTTCCTATTAACAAGAAATAAGAGGGATGGTGGCAGTTCTTTGAAAACATAGGACTATGTTTTTACTGCCCTACTTAAGCTTTGTGAAAGAAGGGTATGAATAGTATAGGGAAATTATATTACATTGTGTTGTTATTCCATGTCCTACTTACATACAGTATTTGTAGACAGCAAAAGGAGCACAGAGCAGCATTTTTTTCTGTAATCTTATACTGTTATCCAGATTTTTCAATCCATTAAGGGATTAAGTGCATATGTGAAAACACGGAATAAGCTTGATACTAAATCGAGATTCTCTGAAACTCATATGGCCAGACTAGGAGTCATATAGTACAACCAGGAAACAGTCCAGTAATGTGTAGTGACCAACAAAATGCAATTTTGTTTAAAATACATGATCAGAGGACCAAAGTAGCTGCATAATGTCATCAATAAGGTCTTTTCATTCAATTCTTTACAGATTTTTTTTTAAAAAAGACATTTACGTTAATGTAGAAAAGAGCATTGCTTTAAGATATAATAGAACGTTTGATATTAACAATCATAAGTGGTCACACTTCAGTAGTTCTTGATTAAAATGAAGTAATTTAGACCCAGCATCTAATTTCACTCTTGAACATGACTATAGAGCTTCTGCACCTTGATATAACCAAAGATAGTGATGTTTTTCACTTCCTCTAGAAACAATGGACCTTAAGTTAGCCATTATTAATTTATTCTAGTTCATTCAATTAAGACTGTCATCTGATTAAAGAAATGTGAATGGCAATAGTTTGACTGGAAAAAAAAAAACTATTCTTTTTAATTCAGGTTTAATTGCAAATGCCCTCTTCCAAGAGTAGATACCAATTTCAAATGATGCTTCCATCTCTACAATACAAAAATATTTTAACTTTCTTCTTACCTCCACCTATATGTGTATGTACTGTATGTTTGTGTATATATATGTATGTTTGTGTGTGTGTACACACACACACACACACACAAAAGTTATATAGGGGGTCAAAAAAGTCAATATGACATTTGCAGCAGAATGATCAAAGCCCTGCCCTTTGCAGGGCTGATGCAGAAACAAAACAGGTGGAGCTTCTATCATGTTGCCAAAACTTCCATTTTGATTTTTTTGACCTCCTGGGTGCCATAAAGTTTTTTTTCCCTATTTATACTGATCTCAGTTCTGCAGCTACACTACTGTAACTTACACTAACTTTAACTGATCTATCTGGCTGAGAACCTGGAGATCAGCTCCAGCACCAGGTCTCCATCGCTGTCCTTCTTGTGCTTCTTCTGCTATTATTGGCAGCCACTGTATTCTTTCCATGTCCACCATCACAACTCATGCTGGCAGCACTGCCAGTGTAATTCATCTCCTGTTGCCAGCTTTGTCATTCCTTGAGGATTTATGATGTCTCAGCAATAGGGTTTAGGTGGAATGGATAGAGGACCCTTCACTGTCCATCTGTCTCTTCCACTTTTTTGTCATCTCCCAATTCATAATTCTCAAATCTTTTGGTTGATTTCTCTACTGAGAATACCATCCCTAATCTCATCCAAATATATGATTGTCAAGCCTCATTTAGCTGGCAATATCAAGCAGCAAGAACCTCACAGATTTCAGAAAGGTATCTTTAATGATAGCCTGGGTAAAAATATAATCCCTAAAACAGTAAGTTCCCAAAAAGACTTCTAAGCAAGCCAATTAACATGTAATCTCTGGACCACTCTTTGTCTGAAATATTACTTTCCCCCTCTGGGCTGGGCTGCCTCTTTTCATACCTATGGAAATTCCCCTTTCCCACTGGTTCCCACTATCTCTCACAATGATGAGATTTTCAACAACTTATTTATTTGTTTGTTAGATTTATATCCTGTTCCTCTAGGAGTTCAAAGAAGTATACATAACAACTCCCTACTCCAAAATCTCCACAACAACCCAGTGTGGCATGTTGTTCTGAAAGACAGTGAGTTGCTTAAAGCCATTCAGTGAGCTTCCCTGCTCTAGTGTGGACTTGAACCTGGGCTTCCTAGTCCAACTCCTTAATCACTACATTACACTGGCAGCAAGCATGACATGTTATGCTAGTTTATCAGCTAGTTTATCATGCATCAAACAACATGATTCAGTTAAGTAGACACAAGTATTTTCAACAGGAACAGTGCTACTGGTCAACAGCATGATGTTGGTGTTCAACTTTAAACAGTTTAATGCCTATCAGAAGAATTCTCTTTGATTAAAGACTTGTCTGTATATTAAGATTTCAGGAGATTTCCTTCAGAAAATGCCCTTCAATCAAAGGCTTCTTCATCTTGCATATGGAAGGTGACATATTCCTGCATTGTTACCAAGCTGTGAAACATGTTCTCTTGACCTGTACTCTCTTTTGCTCTGGAAAAATAGCCAAATTCAACTATTTTGCTATGGTTTTAACTGTAATTAATGTAAGTATAATTTTTAATTTGTTCCAAAAATACATGTTCTGTATTTTAAATGTATTAGCTGCTTTGAGTACTCTATTTATTAAAAAGTAGGATTTAATTCAAATCAACAATTGAGTAAAATATATTAGAAGAGGACATAGTCTGCCCAGCTTTCTTCTTAGACAATTTACCTTTCAAAATTCAGAACTGTGCCTAGTGTGATGCATCAAGGTAAGGCAATTTTCCTCTCTTGCATATCTCCTCATATAGTTGCCCTTCATTTCACTCTTCAGTCTTAAATCTCTGATACCTCTGTATATTTGCCTAAAGGTCAGTGTGGGTTTCCAGTGTTTTAGCAAAATTAATAGTCCTCGTCACTCCCACCAGACCTGGCCCTGTGTATCTACTGTATGTGTTTCTGTGCTTACATCAGAAGAGCAAAGAAGTCACTCACTGAGAAAGCTATTGACAGCTGCTAAACAAGTCTTCTTCCTTGAAAAAGAAAATGCTAGAAATATTAAAGTTATACATTCTCAGTTCCTCAGGGGATCCTGTGATTAATCGGATGCCCTAGGACCCCAGCTGGAATGCTAAATTAAAATCAAAGTATTCTTCCATAAGTATGTAACACACTGAACCACCTCACAGCATGGTACTTGGAAAAGCTGAACTAAAACTAATTGTCTTTAAAAAAGGAAGTGGGGGGGGATCTACAAGAATAACTACCTCAAAGGGAAGCCCAGTAGAGAATGACTCATGACATGGGGGTCATGGTAATGTTTTCTATCAACCAAGAAGGAACAAATGTTTGAAATTTAGCTATTGTATAAATCCTTCTTTCATATTGTGTAACTCTAACATTAGTTTTAGCATCACCTACAGAGTTTTAAAACTGAATAAGCTCCAATGTAATGTGTTTCCTTCCTTCCTTCCTTCCTTCCTTCTTCCTTCCTTCCTTCCTTCCTTCTTTTGTCTTTTTCCCACACTGAGAAGGATACATTTCTTGTTCCTTCTTCTCTTCCTACAGTGCTCTCCAAAATAACAACAACAACAACAACAAGAATGCTGGTTCTGAGATAACATTTTTCTTTTACTTTTCTTCTTTTTATTTTTCTCTTTAAAATCTGGAGTTTCCATTTAATAGTTTAATGTCAAATCCTATAGGCTAGCGTATCATCTTAGATTATAATTTATGTGATGCTAATATCAGGATCCCAAGTCTGCTACTATTTTCTTTGGAATGCAGATATATCCAACTTCTAATGGTTGGCTGCAATACAAATCAAGCACAATTTTCCACGAAAGTTACACTCTGGCCTGAAAAGAAAGAAGAATGAATGAATGAATGAATGAATGAATACACACACATATGCCTGAAGGGCTGTTTCTTTCTATATATACCTTATGTGGACCTTGAACTCTTCTTGAGAAACCAGGGTTCAATTTTTTGTCTGGAGAACATTGGAGAACTGATTATCCTTCTGTGTTATATAGGAATGTAAGATAAGGAGTTGACAGCATTTGTTAGATCCTTAGCTAAGAACAGAGTAAATACAGGGCCACTTTTTCCATGGGAACACTTTATAGTAAAAAGAACATCACCACTTCTTTTTACCATCAGATCTTGAAGGAAACACACTGCATTCTGGAGACAGCAAAGTTAGCTTTCTTCCCTCTTTCTTGCAATGCCAACACAGATTGACTTTAACTTGAAATACTATGCTAGACCTTTACTTGCTGACCTGTATCACAAAAGGGATAGTAAGAGTGAAAACAGGACATGTGTACAGCTCTTTAGAAGAGTTTCTCTTTCTCCCAGGGTGAGAGATGCCTTAACTGATTCTGAAGCCTCACTCTTAGAAATCCATACCACAAACACTGGAGTGGTCAGAAAGCTGACTAAATAGAAAACATTGATTTGAGAATTTTTCAGAGCCAGGCAGCTCCCAGAAGTTCACAATGAAGAGTTAGCATTTCTGGCCACTTACTAATAAAGCCTCATTCTGATGACCTCTTGAAGAAATTATTGGAGGAAGGGAGGGAGAAGCCAACAGAGCACAGAAAACACAGTACTTACCAGAAAAGCCAAGAAGTGAAGTGGTGGTCTCAACAGTAGCTCTCCCATCTATAGCAGTTGGTGTACTGGGGCTATATCACCACTGAAATGAAAATCTGTCCAGTGATGGTGGTGGTGTGATGGTGGTGCTTGAACATACCATAATTTACCAATCGAAGTGAATATTTGTAGCTCAGGGTTGAACTGTGGAGTCCTTGGTGCTCTTTGAGCCTTGTTGTTTTCTTGCAGATGTTTCATTGCCAGACTAGGCAACATCTTCAATGCGAATGTTCTCACTGAAAATGTTGCCTAGTCTGGCAATGAAATGTCTGCAAGAAAACAACAAGGCTCAGAGAGCACCAAGGACTCCACATACTGTAATTTGATTTACAGCTTTTTTCTATAATCCACAAGAAGCCTTGAGAATGCATATATCAAACCAGTTTGGATAGTTTGGCAATTTCAAAAACATTAATTGATAGCCAAATTTTGCTGATGGAAGTTCACCATCAGTTTTGTTAAAGAAAGCATGAGGAGATCTTGATGAATAATATCCATTATGATGCTGAGATTAGAAAAGTGGTTCTTTTCTAGGTTACAGGATAAAGGCAAACAGCATTCCAGTACACTACTAAATACTACTGGGTTTAGTTGTACATGTTGCATCTTATTATATAAATACTGGCAAAAAATAACAACTCTTTTATTCAAATATATATCCCTCTGGGCTTCACTAGAAGACCAAGAGCAATGTACCAAGCAGAGTCAACAAAATATTGTATATTTATATTCACCAAATACTTACTCTACAAAGTGCTTTCAGTACAAGATGTGAGTATGTCTTTGTAGCAGAGAAATTTGTTCTTGCTTCTACTTGTGGAAATAGATTTTTTTTTTCATTCTCTGATCCATTCTTAGAATAATTGGAACTAACTTAATGTTCCCTTGTTCATACAATGCCACTATAATCAACATTGTGCTGATCATTGTCCATCTACCAGCACTGGTATTTGTTCAGATTTTAACAAGCAAACAGTAACATGGGTTCTTCAAATTAGATATTGTGAATGTATGGATTAGAGTAGAAGTCTGCTACTGATTCATTTACTAAAGTTAATTCCGGCCTTTCTTCCATTATCTGCTGGTGCTATACATAGCATTCCCTCCTCTCTTTTTTTCTCCACACAAGCAACCCTGAGATAGGTTCACCTGAGAGTTAGTGAGAGGCCCACAGTCACCCAATGAGCTTTCATGGTGGATGATGGAATTGGTTTGGGTCCCCCTATTCCTATTTTAGCCACTTAACCACCACACTAGGGTAACCTCTTCCCTTGAATTTATTATTGATCATAAGACTCTGCAGTGTGGCCCACAAAGCCAACCCCACTGGTTACAGCCTTATCCATGACTATGCCATATATATATATATATATATATATATATATATATATATATATATATATATATATATATATATTTCCTTCTTTTATGGCAGTACAGGGAATGTGGAAAAGGCATCACAGAAAAGCATGGGAATGGTTGTTGTCTTTGTTCTTTTGTCATTTTGAGCAATTTTTCTCAGCATACAATACAGAAAGGCAGCAAACTATTTCAAGGTGATCTGTCTTTCATGCATATTTCCCTAAATCTGTCTATGCTCAAGATTCCAGGGAAAAAAAAGCAGGAAATCTGATGTGCCGCCAGAAAAAACTGGCTATAAATATTTATTGCAGTCTTGTCTAATCTAGAGGAATTACTCTGCTTGGCAATTTCAAGCTTACTATTACAATCCTGTGCCCATAGGAGACCCTGATGTTAATGAGACCAAATCCTGATTTGGGGTCATAAAATATTCCAGTTGAAAACTTCTGAGTCCCCAGTTAGTTAGAATGAAAATTAATACAAATTTGAAGTACAGAAGAAATATGGTCTAACCTAATTCTGGGAAAAAAGAAGTTGTGCTTATACTTGCTATTTTTTATCATGTAAAAGGTGATACATGTGACTGGACACATTCCAACATTCCAGTGAATCTGTGTATTTTGTACCCCAGGCCATGTGAACATTAGCCTCCATGATAAAGATCAGTGAGCCAGTTTATTCTGGCACTACTCTAGCAGCAGCTGAAGAACTGTCTCAGGACGCTTCAGTGCAGATCCAGGGAAATATATGATAATAATATGAGATGTTCACCAAATAATAGTATTGGTCATGAGGATGCTTGCAATTCAATTCACTTTTTTTTTAATATATTCATCCAATCTGCATTTTCTGGATACATATGGAAATTGTAATACATTTGTCCTCTAATTTTATCACTTCTTGGCATTTTGTGCTTTGCTTTTAGGTTCAGAATATATACAAAATAATGCAAAAATACACATTATATGATGAAGTAGGAGTATTTTAAAATATATAAAAATAGGACAGAATAGCTTAATACTGCACTCATGCAAAACTGTCATGGATTAAAACAGAGTGGGCTGTCCAAATAATCTGTCCATCTGTCTATTTTCCATAGCATGATAGAAAATAACACCCATGTTCTGCTAATTACAATTGCACAAAGTTTGACAGTGGCACAACCTCTAGAAACCCATTCTGCTGAGTTGGCAGGACCTCTGGCATTCTCAGAAGATGTCAGAGCAATACTTCATGGCATGGCACAAGCCTGGCATGGAAAAAGCTGAATCTCATCCTAACTTCATTCTCTTAGCAAAGAGGCTCATAGCCTTGAGCCATATGAGAGTTCTGTGTAAATCTGGGGTTCTTTTCTGCAATGCTGCTGAAATTTAACATTAGTTGTTCAGAATACAAATTTGCTGAAAGCTGGTTCCTTAACTCTGAGCTGAGATTATTATCTCATCTTTCAAGAGAAAATGGATGTTTAACCAGCATGTCTATTATCTATCTATCTATCTATCTATCTAATCATCTACCTAATAGTTTTCCTTTTCCTATCTCTTCTATAAAGCTACTAGTAAGTGGTGAACAGTATCCAAAGTGGGATAAGAAGAGGTCATCCATCACAATTATTATCTGTAATAGAAAGTTTTATAACTTGTATAGATTTTAAGGATGGGTTAAAAATCTATACACTGCTGCAAAATATACTAATCTAAGAAATAGCAATCGCCCAGTATCAGCCCTTTGAGGTAGGCCGGGTCAAGAAATAGGCATGGCAGAAATCCCAGGAATGTTCTTTAAGGTAGAATAATAGAATTTGAAATACTCTCCAAGTTTCTCTCTGTTACATCTTAAACTAAACAAAATCAAGGTGGAGTTATTCTGAGGTTATTTCTCATGGTTACCTCTTTTGCAGGATTATGTAATCTTTTCTGCCTGTCTCTCCTTAATTTCCTATCCCTAAAGTCAGCTCTAAATTCCTTCATACTCAATGAGCTCCATAATCAGATGGAGATTTGTCCCACTCTAGCAGTTTAAGTAATGTCTCTCCTTACCTACTAGCATAGAAAAGATTTGTACATTCTGATGTTATTCAGTAATGTAGTGGTATGGAGAGAAATTAAGGCATCTAATAGCAAAGTAAGACAGTGTTCGTAATGTCACATGCCAAAACTGATACCTTGGCTTCAATTTATTTCTGTTCTTATTTCTTATGTATACATTCTTGGAATTTAATGCAATTTTTGATATTATATTTGATGTGTTTTATTGACTGGCTTGCTGTACATTTCTCAATATAATTAATTGGGAAATATACTTTATTATGGATATTTCCTACAATATATTAGACCATTATGCATCTCCCCCTCCCCCCAAAAATAATCTAGGCTATTATTTTATGGAGGCATTCTGATTCAGTGATATATTCTTTTCCCATTCTCATCATAGACACCTCAAAAATAATAATTGAAATAAAAGCAAAGATTGCAAATAAAATCAAAAGCCAACATTCAAAATTGAGTTGCATAATATTGTGTCCAAACAGAACAATGCATTTATCACACCCTCCCAGAAACCTTTTGGGGTTGGTGATTAAAGTTAATAGCTCTGACCTCATTGTCCTATCTCTAATGAACTAAAATGGACAGAGATGTCCTTGATCCAGCTGGTGCTCCCTAGTGTCTTGGACTATAATTTATCTTTCTTAACCCCATGGATGGTACAACTGACTAATGTACCGGCCTATCACCTCTTAAACAGGGTTGGAAATTCTCTGGTCTACAGAAAAATTAGTCTCATTCAGCACAAGAAAAACTAGTGTTATCCAGCACCATTTTCAGTCAAGTGTTGGCCTTCCTATGGAATCATGAACCACAAATACAATTATGGGTAGAATTTTGGTAAAAAAATGTTTTAGGAAATAATAATAATAATAATAATAATAATAATAATAATAATAATAATAATAATAATAATTTCTACCAATCCATCAACAGAGAGACTGCAATGAACCAGCCAACACCTGACAAAGAAGAAACAGTGCGGTTCTGGGCACAGCTATGGGACAACCCAAAGAAATACAACAAGAATGCAGCTTAGATAAAGGAGGTAGATAAGGAAAAAAAAAAGAAGCTGAAATGAAAGAACTTGTAACGACAGCAGAAATGGTGGAGAAAAAGGCAAGGAAGATCAAGAATTGGTCTATACCAGGTGAAGATGGACAGCATGGTTTTTGGTTAAAACATTTGACTGGTTTGCACACACTCATAACCAAGCACTTTAACACCATACTTCAAGGAGATGAAACTGAAGATTAGTTAACATCTATCAAAACCCACCTGATAATGAATGATCCAACAAAAGGGCAGCACCAGGCAACTACAGGCCAATTATTTGCTGACCAACAACTTTCAAATTGCTAACTGGTGTTGTAGCTGATGCAGTCCAACAGCATCTAGTTGAAAACAAGCTCTTCCCATCTGAGCAGAAAGGAAACCACCCAACAGCAGAGCGACAAAAGACCAGCTTCCAATTGAAAAGATGATTTTGGAAGATTGCAAGAGAAGGAAGACCAACTTGAATGTAGCTTGGATTGATTACAAGAAGGCATCTGAGTCCCTGCCACATGACTGGATAATCAAGTGCCTAGAAATAACAGGAGTTAATAGGAACATTAGACATTTTTGCAAAGATCAATGGCATAATGGAAGATACAGTTGCTGGTCAATGGTGATAAACTGAGAGAGGTTAACATCAAGAGAGGAATCTTTCAAGGAGACTCACTATCACCTGTTGTCTTTGCACTGATTACTCTGTCAACAATACCAGACAACTCAGGCCATGGCTATCAAACATCAAAAACATCTGCCAGTCTATCCCATCTCCTTTACATGGACGATCTGAAGCTGTATGGAAAAACACCATCTGAAATGGAATTGCAGCTCAACATTGTCCGAATATTGTATGCAGCCAAGTTATTGCAATGGAGCTTAGACTGGACAAATATGCCACCCTTACCATCAACAAGGGGAAAATAATGAAAACTGAAGGAACCAAGATGCCTTATGGAAATAACATCAATAGTGGAGTCCTTGGTGCTCTCTGAGCCTTGTTGTTTTCTTGCAGACATTTCATTGCCAGACTAGGCAACATCTTCAATGAGAAAAGGGAGTGTAACTGAAGTACCATTTGTTTTACCACTTATAGAAATTAGAAGGAAGATTCCTAAATGCTTCTAAATATTTTTTTCTAGTGTTTCTAACTTTTTAAGCCAAGAAACTATGGAATTACTTTTTTTCTTGATGTTGTCAGTCATGAAGTACTGTTATGAAGCTGAAAATAACTTCAAGTTTCAGACCAACTACGGATTCAATCAAGCTCTATATACTCATATATAATGCTTGATTGAATCAACCCTACTCAGATGGATTTCTTCTTTTTGCTTCCCCCCCCCCAGATTTTCCAGACATCATTGTTGATTTTTGCTTTTGTTCCCAACTCTAATTCATTTCTCAGAAGAGTGTTCTGTCCATAGATTTCTTCCTGTCTGCATTACTTTTCAATTCACAGGATATGCTTTAGGATTATAAAATGCTTAATGCATAGAGAATGCTAAATGAGCTACAGGTATGGATGCATTACTTAGCTTGGGTAGCTGCCAGAGCATAATGGCAAAATGCATGCTTTCCATACTGATGTTTCTAGATTGACTTCTTAGCATTTCCAGATTAGAAAAATCAATGCAGTTGGATTTCAAACCGATTCATTTCCTAAAGTCAGTGGGACCAGGTCAGTTTAACTCTGAGTGCTATTCCATCATAATTAGTTTGTTTATTGGAGTCCTTGAACTCTACATCAGCCCAAACCTTCCTGTGAATGCAGTAAATCACCAAGTGAGCCGGGTTTTGACCTGAAATACCAGTAGCAGTTTGCAAAAGAAATCTCCCCTGGATGTCTGTGGAAGTGGATTTGCAAGACTACACTGTGGTATAAAGAGCAACGTTAGAATGTGCAAGTGAAGATCTTTCTAGAATAAAAAATGCACAAAATTTAAAGCTGCTGTATTTTACTGTTCCCTGTGAAAGGTGTAACTGAAAAAGAATGAGTATTTCTGAAAGTTGCATTAAAAAAAGCACAACATCAAAGAAATTTATATTATGAAAAGCTATATCCAAAGCTTCAGTACTTTATAGAAAGCTGTGTATAAAAATAAATGGATACTTTTTAAAATTAATGTTTTTTTTTAATCTATAGAAAAGCTTTGGCAGATTGAGATACTGCCTTAATTTTGAAGAACATGATCCTCACATCCCTAACAACTTGGGGATCGCATGGTAAGAAAAATTGTTGTTGTTATCAGTTAAAAAGTCATTTTTAAAGACATATACTTGCTACTTAAATAGGTTCCTCAAAATAAGACAGTTAAAAGTGATTTAAATAATATGAGATTTATGGGATCTATGATTGATCAGGATGAAAGACAATGCCTTTCCACTCTGTATGACACTCCAAATGTGGGGAATTTTAAGAAGTGAAATGCAAGTTTTAAGACACCCCTTTGGCTTTTTCCATAATTTTGTATATGGTCTCTCTCTCTCTCTTTCTCTCTCTCTTTCTCTCTTACCTTTGAGTCAGTGTTGCCTGCCTGGACAAGTCCCTGCAGTTTTCTTGGCAAGTTTTTTTGGGAAGTGATTGCCACTGGTTCCTTCCTAGGGCTAAAAGAGAGTGATTGGCTCAAGATCACCTGGCTGGCTTTGTCCCTAAGGCAGGACTAGAACTCACAGTCTCCCGGTTTCCAGCCTGGTGTCTTAACTACTGCACCAAACTGGCTCTCTTTTATCTTGATCTTAATTAATAAAAGAAACACATAAAAGATTATATGTAGGATGACACTTTGAGATAAAGTGGCCATGCCTTTTTACACTCTTACATCATCAATAGTATTTCTTTTTTTTGGAAAAGTCAGCTACAAATGAAGAAACCCATTTATTTTTAATCCTGATGAATGTCAGAAACTCATGATATAAGAGGCATAATATTAGGGAATATTATAGCAACTATAAATTTATTTCCTTATTTTTCTCTTTATCAAGTTTTTTCCCCAGATATTGGTATTGTTCTTATTATTATTGTAATAGAAGAAGCCAAGAAAGACACTCTACAATGTTTCCCAGTTGCCTCATTGCTGTAAGAAATCTTTAATTTCCCAAAGGAAAGTAACATACCACCACCTTCAAAAAAATTAATTTGTATTAGAGGGAATGGAAGCAAAGGATCTCTTATAACCTACTTTGGGTTTCTTTTCTAAAATAAATTATTTATA
Source organism: Candoia aspera (assembly GCF_035149785.1). Lineage (NCBI taxonomy): Eukaryota > Metazoa > Chordata > Lepidosauria > Squamata > Candoiidae > Candoia > Candoia aspera. The sequence continues at coordinate 82,749,915 of NC_086157.1, read as the reverse complement.
ATTAAAATCTTAGGTGGGAGGGAGGGAGAAGAAAGGCAGGCTAGAACAAGGCATATATCAGAGCCCTTTGGATGGCCACAACTATTGAATAATTAGATTAAGATGTATGAATGAAAGGTAAAGGTCTGTATTAAATTATCCAGTGGTGCAGAGATATATTTCAGCTACCTGAAAAGGTTTCAATGAAGAGAATTCTTAGGGTCATAGAATTCTGCTGAAAAAAATAACACCAGAATAGTAAAACAGCATGAATAACAAACATGGGGTGGGGGTGGAAATGGGACATAATGCCATGATACAATTAAGAAGATACAATGCAGGTAGCTCAGATTTGCAGTTAGTGCTGATTTAAACAGAATTTAATAAACCAGACACATTGCATTGCAAGTGAATTCTCATTTTGCCCAAACACTAACAGATGTTTAATCAATAAGATGGACTATAAAGGGCAGCACAATTAGTAGGTCAGAGAAATGTTCTTGTTTGGAGCTTGAAAGCTTTAATTATGGAGCAGATCTCATAAGTGCTTTGTACCAATGACACATAGGACCAATATTCTATCTTAACAGGAAGAATGTATATACCACATCTCATACAATTAGGAAAATGGAAAAGAAAATGGCCCACATCTTTGAGAAAGCACTTAGGCAAATACCAAAATTGTCATAGTGTAATATCTCAACAGACTTAATTCCTTCTTGGAATATACATCTTTGATATTGAACTAATTGCATATGGACAGTATAAAAGAATTGAAAATACTAAAAAGTTCTTTCCTGAAATGTATCTCAAACCAAACATTATTCTCATTCTATTTTCCACTGATCATTTTTCAAATTCCCCCTGAGAAAGAAATCTAGCAGTTGAAAAATTTATTGGAAAGAACTTAAAATTGAATTTGTTTTCTCCAGTGAAGTGGCATAAGTAGAAATGGCTAGAAGAAACCAGATTTCACCACAACTCCCATGTATAGACAACTGAGTGGAACAAAGATATAAGACTCAGTTTGGTATAAACAGACAACACTTTATTAACTTAAAATGACAAACAAGAAGAGTAACTACTTTGATGGAATCTAAAATCTATCTGTATTAGTCCCAGGTTTTCATGGGAAAGCTAAAATGATGATTTGCATAATATTAATTTGTGCAGCATGATAAGAAACTTCTTTAGATGTTGCTGAACTACAATTCACAGCATCTTTTACTAGTATTCACCCTCATTGGGGCTGTTGTAAATTATAATCTGGCAGCATCCAGCCAGCCAGATACAAGTTTACCATCCTTCCTAGAAAAATGTGGCTTCACCTTTGTGCAAGTGCCAAGTATAAAAGTTTTTGGTGCTCGTCTTTGTCTGTATGTACTGTAGTTAAGAAGATCCTGACAATTTCTCAATACAATAACTATGCAACACATAAAGTGATGTCTGGATAACCATGATTCATGTTCTCCTTTTGCTAGCTGGATATTAGAAATAATTAAATATTGAAAAAAACTCTCAGTTTATTTTCAATGCCAATATGAGAAAAGGAGGGTCTTCAGTGCTCCAGAAAACAAGCCATCTATTTTCCTAAAAATCATTTAACCAGGCATTACCTGACCAGGCCTCATAAAAGCAATAGTGGCTTATTTATCATTCTGATCTTCCACCCAGTGTGTTCATCACACTGTGTATCACCCAAACTGGGCTTGGTGACCAATAGAAAATGCAGCTCCTCCATGGATGAGTGTAACTGCAATACCACTTAGAAGATGTCCAGATGGAGTGACATACTATTATCACTGCACCAACCCATGTATGAAGTGGTAGAAAAATGTGGGAAAACAGAATATTTCCTACTTCCATGCATATCACTGGCAATTCTCTTGTAGTCCTAAAGCAACAGAGAAGGCTGTATGGAGATTGTACTGTGATTTCTGAGAAAGTAGGCAGACAGCTGGATTTTTTTTCCCTAATTCTTATTTTTATCTGATACTGACTTTTAAAAAGTCAGAAGTTTCTATCCAAGAATTTATAGTGACACTTCAATGTAATGGTCTTCAAATACAACAGACCAAATTTCTATGTAGGATCAGTTGTCTCCAGCAGCACGCTGTCTGCGCGGCTAACTTTTATCCTGATTCTGGGCACACTTGGAGTCTCCTGCAGCCAATTGGGCTGCCTTCTCCTTTGCACACTTTTCAACCCCTCTCTAGCTCTCACTGATTGGCATATTTGAATCTTCCTCTGGATCTCGCCCAATCAGCAATGTGGATTCTTCCCACTCTGCTGAGTCATGCTGGAGTTTTGTTTCTCCAATTTCAGCATGGTAAGTTTCCAATTTCTCCTCTGACTAGGAATTAGTTTCACTTTACAAGTCAGAGGCAAGCTTGGTTTTAACACCTTGTAACATTTATTCCCTTATCAATTTATCTGGATACAAGAAACCTTTTTTTTTTTTTACCAAGGCTCAAGTTTTTGGATAATTGAAATCTCTATTTCTATCCATCCATCCATCCATCCACCCATCCATCCATTATAATAGGTACCTTTCAAGCTGCCTTCTCTCTGGGCATGTAAAGGAAAAGCTATAAACAGCAATGATTGAAGGCACTCCCAGATCCTTATGGAAAGCCAATGATTGGAATTGAAACTCCAAGGCCCAGCATTCCCAAAAGGAGAGAGTTGTTGCATATGTGTGTCTAATGCTCCTGGTCAAATGCTGAAAACATTCCTAGTTTTTGAACTCAGAAAATATAGTTGAGAAACTGCCAGTAGGGAGTTACAGTTCTATACAGAGAATTGATGTTACTGTGGAGTGTGCCAAGAAGTATAACATGCCCAAAATGATCATTTGCCATTGACCACAGCAGCCAACATCAGTGAGTAATTTCTAAAGAGGAGGAGAGAGTGATATCAAGACTCACTGCTGGAAACAAAAGTTTCCTGAACAGGAAGCCCTGCACTTTAATCCTGCAGGCCTACTTAATAATAAGAGAGAGGCACTCTTCTAATCCCAAAGACGCTGAAGGTATTAATACTTGACAGGCAGGATGCTTATGTGTTATTTTTCACTCCTGTCATTCTTTTCAATATATTTTCAATCCATTGTCTCAGTTATACTACTTCTCCCTTTACAAAAGGCAGGGTGGGGGGGGGGAATGAACCTAGGACTCACATCCTTACCAAAGCTTCAGGTCCTACTGATCTTTTCTTTAAAATGTAACCCTTCACCTCTCTCTGCTTCAGTTATCTCACATCAGTCTCCACAGATTTCTCTGGGACCAGATTTGTGAGATCTGCCAAAAATAGCAATAAATGGAGTCTGTGAGCATCCACCAAGTACTCAAATATTCACACACAAACACACTTTGCAAAAAAAAAATAAAAAAAAATGCACCAAATACTATTTTTTCCCCCTGAAATTTGTATTATCAATTAAAAGTGTTTCTATTAATGCTCACAATGTTTTAAAGAAAGGTTTACACTGTGGAAATTCACAGCAAAAAGTTGGTATCAAGGAAAATGTGGTTAAAGGATAAAACAGGAAAAAATACATTAAAAAGAGATGCTGCAAAATTTATGTTGAAAATAATGTAAATTAGGGAAGCTACACACAAAAACTACATGTTAAACCAAGTTGTAAATTATCTTATTTTAATGGATTTTTCTCAACGTTAAAAAGTGAGGGGGAGAGAAGCTTCAAGGATACTGTTGATATGATTACTATTGGAATATATAATAATTTTCCCATTCTGTCACGTCAAAAATTACACTTCAGTGACAATCCAAAACACACCTTGGAGGGAACATTGTGGCTTGATTAATTTAAGATGTCAACCCATTTCTTTATTTCATCCTTAACAGCAGAATTAAACTAGACAAAGAGAAAACCTAACCTCTGGTTTTTATATTTCCATTTGCTACATATTTTTAATTTGCTGCCTTGTCTCTAAAGGGCCTGAAGAATATTAAAAATGAATCAATTCTTGGTGAAAGTCCTTCTAACTGAATTTTTAAAAAGACTTTCTAGACTTCCTTCTAAGAGCAGCAGAACCAGCCCACTAGGTTTTACTTTCCTTTTTCCTCTTGAATTATACAAAGGCATTCATTGTTTGATCTTTGCTTTAAATATGTAGATATCTAAATATTTGAAACAAGCTCATATAATACATGCACTCATTTCATTGGTTTTGGATCTTTTTTTTTTCTTTTTTCTATTTAGTAGCATGAACATGGGTAGCTACCAATATATCAAAGTGAAGAATTTTTTTCATTCTCTGTAACTGTCAGAATTAATTATATTCAGACCTTTTTTGCAACTATTATGAAAATTCATGAGATCCTAAGTCTAAAATTATTATTATCTGGATCCACTGAACTACAAATAGATGTACAATCAGTGTTGCACTTCACTGGTTAAACAAATTATCATAACTACCACTGTCATCACCACTGCTTTCTTGTGAGAAAATAAAGACAGTGATAGATTTAGTGTCTTGAAAAAGTTAAACACACCCATATAAACAGACAGTTCGGGCCATCAGTGGCCATACAATATGTAGTATATATAGTGTAATTGTATAATTGGGATTAGATGACTTTTTGGAAACTAATGGACATATTTGGAATTTTGAGAGCATGTGATAAGTTCTGTCACAAATGAGTGCCACAGAGAATTGTCTGAAAAAAAAAGTCATGGTAAGCCATGTTTCTTCTTTTCTAGAATCAAGGATAGGAACTACTTCATTCACTGAAGCACCTGAAATGGACACTTCCACTGAAACTTTGTCAGGGTGAAAAATGGGAAATCCATTGGTCTTTATGCATCCCTCACTAGAGGCTCAACAGTCTGCTTTAAGCTTCAAGGCAATGAAAGACCTTTCAAAATTCAATCAAAATTTAATAAAAAGATTTTCTATGCATAGATTTTCTAAGCTGAGAATAGACTTGGCTTTTGAGTGCTATGGTGCTATAATCCAAATAGCAATAGGTGGGATCAGGACAAAAGCTAAATTTGATTTCTTTTCACTTAATTAAACTTAATTACAATTAAATACATTTAATACGGTTGTACTACTATCATGAATTTAATAATTTCTCATTATTAAACATGACATTTGGAAAACAAGTTCTGGAGATCATAACAAGTCTTTCAAGACTGCAGGCAGCTTTGAGGCCTCAGGTTCTTTTAGCTGTGATGCCTTAGGCAAGAAATGATGCATTTATTTAAAAAAAATAATTATATTAAATATTATACTGCATTAAAATTGCAGGAGGGAGATGTGTTGTGTGTCTAAGGTATATAGGCAAGTGGAGGAGCTGGATTTATCCCATCCATAACAAACAGATTTTCTGCAGTTTGCACTGACATAAGTGGAAATGTTCTGGAGTTGTTTGACTAAAATGTGAATCTTCCCAAACCATATTTCACAGCTGTCAGACCTGAGAAGGAAATAAGCTTTGGGCAAATTTTCCCTATCCCTGACTGATTAGATGTTCTTAGGAAAAGGAAGCCATTTGCTGTCTTCTGATCACGTGTTTGATGAGAAGGCACAAAAAGGCACATGGGAGATACCAGATATCACACGCTTTGGATTTTGGAAGTGTTCTGGTTTGGAGGAGAGGTTTTAGTGTTTTTCTTTTCTTTTAGGCCTATTTAAAGAACTACCCTACAGAATGTGTACTCACAGTCATATGATTACAGCACATAGAAATAATCAGCGTTATTGATTTTGTTGTTGTTGTTTATTCGTTTAGTCGCTTCCGACTCTTCGTGACTTCATGGACCAGCCCACGCCAGAGCTTCCTGTCGGTCGTCAACACCCCCAGCTTCCTCAGGGACGAGTCCGTCACCTCTAGAATATCATCCATCCACCTTGCCCTTGGTCGGCCCCTCTTCCTTTTGCCTTCCACTCTCCCTAGCATCAGCATCTTCTCCAGGGTGTCCTGTCTTCTCATTATGTGGCCAAAGTATTTCAGTTTGGCCTTTAATATCATTCCCTCAAGTGAGCAGTCTGGCTTGATTTCCTGGAGGATGGACTGGTTTGATCTTCTTGCAGTCCAAGGCACTCTCAGAATTTTCCTCCAACACCACAGTTCAAAAGCATCGATCTTCCTTCGCTCAGCCTTCCTTATGGTCCAGCTCTCGCAACCATATGTTACTACGGGGAACACCATTGCTTTAACTATGCGGACCTTTGTTGTCAGTGTGATGTCTCTGCTCTTAACTATTTTATCGAGATTTGTCATTGCTCTTCTTCCAAGGATTAAGCGTCTTCTGATTTCCTGACTGCAGTCAGCATCTGCAGTAATCTTCGCACCTAGGAATACAAAGTCTTTCACTGCTTCTACATTTTCTCCCTCTATTTGCCAGTTATCAATCAAGCTGGTTGCCATAATCTTGGTTTTTTTGAGGTTTAGCTGCAAACCAGCTTTTGCACTTTCTTCTTTCACCTTCATCATAAGGCTCCTCAGTTCCTCTTCGCTTTCAGCCATCAAAGTGGTATCATCTGCATATCTGAGATTGTTAATGTTTCTTCCAGAGATTTTAACTCCAGCCTTGGATTCCTCAAGGCCAGCTTGTCGCATGATGTGTTCTGCGTACAAGTTGAATAGGTAGGGTGAGAGGATACAGCCCTGCCGTACTCCTTTCCCAATCTTAAACCAGTCTGTTGTTCCGTGGTCTGTTCTTACTGTTGCTACTTGGCCGTTATACAGATTCTTCAGGAGGCATACAAGATGACTTGGTATCCCCATACCACTAAGAACTTGCCACAATTTGTTATGGTCCACACAGTCAAAGGCTTTAGAATAGTCAATAAAACAGAAATAGATGTGTTTCTGAAACTCCCTGGCTTTTTCCATTATCCAGCGGATATTGGCAATTTGGTCTCTAGTTCCTCTGCCTTTTCTAAACCCAGCTTGTACATCTGGCAATTCTCGCTCCATGAACTGCTGAAGTCTACCTTGCAGGATCTTGAGCATTACCTTACTGGCATGTGAAATGAGTGCCACTGTTCGATAGTTTGAACATTCTTTAGTGTTTCCCTTTTTTGGTATGGGGATATAAGTTGATTTTTTCCAGTCTGATGGCCATTCTTGTGTTTTCCAAATTTGCTGGCATATAGCATGCATTACCTTGACAGCATCATCTTGCAAGATTTTGAATAGTTCAGCTGGGATGCCGTCGTCTCCTGTTGCCTTGTTATTAGCAATGCTTCTTAAGGCCCACTCAACCTCACTCTTCAGGATGTCTGGCTCTAGCTCACTGACCACCCCGTCAAAGCTATCCCCGATATTGTTATCCTTCCTATACAGGTCTTCTGTATATTCTTGCCACCTTTTCTTGATCTCTTCTTCTTCTGTTAGGTCCTTGCCATCTTTGTTTTTGATCATACCCATTTTGGCCTGGAATTTACCTCCAATGTTTCTAATTTTCTGGAAGAGGTCTCTTGTCCTTCCTATTCTATTGTCTTCTTCCACTTCTGCGCATTGCTTGTTTAAAAATAATTCCTTATCTCTTCTGGCTAACCTCTGGAATTTTGCATTTAATTGGGCATATCTCCCCCTATCACTGTTGCCTTTTGCTTTCCTTCTTTCTTGGGCTACTTCTAGTGTCTCAGCAGACAGCCATTTTGCCTTCTTGGTTTTCTCTTTCTTTGGGATGTATTTTGTTGCCGCCTCCTGAACAATGCTGCCAACTTCTGTCCAGAGTTCTTCCGGGACCCTATCTACTAAGTCCAGTCCCTTAAATCTATTCTTCACCTCCACTGCATATTCCTTAGGAATATTAGTGAGCTCATATCTAGCTGATCTGTGGGTCTTCCCTAATCTCTTTAGTCTGATCCTAAATTGTGCAAGAAGAAGTTCGTGATCTGAACTACAGTCAGCTCCAGGCCTTGTTTTTACCGACTGTACAGATGTCCGCCACCTTTGGCTGCAAAGGATGTAATCAATCTGATTTCGGTGTTGTCCATCTGGTGAAGTCCATGTATAAAGCCGTCTCTTAGGTTGTTGGAAGAGAGTGTTTGTTATGCAGAGTGAATTGTCTTGGCAAAATTCTATCAGCCTATGTCCTGCTTCATTTTGTTCTCCCAGGCCATACTTACCTGTAATTCGAGGTGTCATTTGACTGCCCACCTTAGCATTCCAGTCTCCTGTGATGAAAATAACATCTCTTTTAGGCGTGTTGTCCAGTAGGTGCTGCAGATCCTCATAGAACTGCTCTACTTCAGCTTCTTCAGCATTTGTGGTTGGGGCGTATATTTGGATCACTGTGATGTTAGATGGCTTGCCCTGAATTCGAATTGAGATCATTCTGTCGTTTTTTGGGTTGTATCCAAGCACTGCTTTAGCCACTTTACTATTAATTATGAAGGCTACTCCATTTCTTCTGTGGTCCTCTTGTCCACAGTAGTAGATCTGGTTGTCATTTGATGTGAAGTGGCCCATTCCAGTCCATTTCAGTTCACTGACGCCCAGAATGTCTATCTTTAATCTTGACATCTCACCAATAACCACATCCAATTTGCCCTGGCTCATAGATCTTACATTCCAGGTTCCAATGGTGTGTTGATCCTTAGAACATCGGATTCGCCGTTCACCACCAGCACCGTCGGCCGCTAGCCGTCCTTTCGGCTTTGAGCTAGCTGCGTCATCACGTCTGGGGCTAGTTGAGCTCATCCTCTGTTCCTCCCCAGTAGCATTTTGACCATCTTCCGACCTGGGGGTCTCACCTTCCGATGGTATACCGACATATCTCTGGTTGTACTGATCCATTTAGTTTTCACGGCAAGAATACTGGGGTGGGTTGCCATTACCTTCCCCAGGGATCGCATTTAGTCTGACCTCTCTGTCATGACCTTCCCGTCTTGGGTGGCCCTTCACGGTTTAGCTCATGGCATCATTGAGGTGCTCAAGCTCCAGCACCACGACAAGGTAACGATCCTTTGCTGAAGCGTTATTGATTATGTGCCATCAAATCGTTGTGAACTCACATACAGATTTTCTCTGTGATTGTATGTGGAAGAGCAGGCTGCTGAGCAAAATTACAGGCACCTGTGCTGCCTTCTTTTCCTCCCATTTGAGCCTTTCCCCCAGCGTCACCACAACAGAGTTGCCAATAAAGCTGAAACCATGAGAAGGGTGGGGGAGGAGATGTGTGTTTTGGAGCTCTGCAGGCACCAGCAAATGGAGTACAGCAGCTAAAAAAAGGTGTTTGTTTTTTTTTTCCTTCAGAAGGAGTGGATGGTCCAAAAGAGAGTAAAAGAAGTATAGCATCACAGCAAGACAAAGCACACTGTAAAAAAGGTGCAAGAGCTCTACATGTTGGCCATTAACAGAAAAAGAAGAAGGAATCTCAGAGAGAGGGGACTTGAGACAGAATAGGCTTAAGAAAGAAATGTTGATGCATACTAGTAATAGTATAGAAAACAGTACATAGGTAATTGCAATGGAGTAATAGTAATAGTAACAGTATAAAGTATAGTATATTGAATAGTAACAGTACAGCCATTTATACAGTAATCCCATATAGACTACTGTAATGCGCTCTACATGAGGCTACCCTTGAAGAGTATTCAGAAGCTTCAGCTGGTCCAGAATGCAGCCACGCAGACAATCTTGGGTGTTCCAAGGTTTGCACACATAACACCTTTGTTGCGTGAGCTGCACTGGGTCCCAGTTTGCTTCCGGATCCAATTCAAGGTGTTGGTTATTACCTTTAAAGCCCTACATGGCATGGGGCCAGGATATCTGAGGGACCGTCTCATCCCTATTACATCCACCCACACCACCTGGTCATGCAGGGAGGGCATGTTGCGGACCCCATCTATAAAAGAATTTCATCTAGCGGGGTCTCGGAAGCATGCCTTCTCTGCTGTAGCTCTGCCCTTTGGAACATCCTCCCCCCAGAGGTCAGACAGGCCCCCTCGCTCCTGGACTTCCGAAAAAGACTAAAGACCTGGTTTTGTCTGCAGGCTTGAAATGGGAGGGGGAATAATTACACCTGGGGATGGCTAGCACCGTAAAGTGATTCTGAGGGGCCTATTGCACTCAAGGACTGATTAAGATATTTTTGCCATGTAGATTTTATTATATTTGTACTTTTACGGTATTTTGTATTACAAGGGTTTTGAATTTTAATCTTGTTTTATTGTAAGCTGCCCAGAAACCCCCCATAGGGTAGAGATGGGCGGTGAATAAATTTATAAATAAATAAATAAAATAGAAATAGAGTATAGTATATTGAATAGTAATAGTATATAGTATAAACATTGTCATAGTAATAGTAATTGAAGACTAATAGTATAATGTAATAGTAATTATCATAGTAAAAATATAGAGAGAGCAATAGAACAGAATATAGGAAGTACTCACACCACACTTTTATATATTTTTACAAAATAAAGCATCTCCCCCACCTTTACAGGTAGTCCTCACTTAACGACCCCAATTAGGACCGGAATTTCAGTTGCTAAGCAAAGCAGTCATTAAGCAAATCAGACCCAATTTTACAAACTTTTTTGAAGCAGTCATTAAGCAAATCACCATGGGCATTAAATTAACCACATTGTTGTTAAACAAATCACACAGTCCCCCATTGATTTTTCTTGCCAGAAGCCAGCTGGGGAGGTTGAAAATGATGATCATGTGGCCATGGGACACTGCAATGGTCATAAATGTGAACCAGTTGCCAAGCACCCAAATCATGATTACATGACCATGGAGATGATGAAACAGTTGTAAGTGTGAGGACTGATTGTAAGTTGGTTTTTCAGCACCGTCATAAATCCGAACTGTCACTAAATGAATAATTGTTAAGCATGAACTACCGATATAGGGTGATATAAAGAAACTACCTGTCCAGGGTCCAGTGCTTTTGTGTCCCTTTTGAGTCTGGGTCAGTCTAATTGGATACAGTTTTAAAAAGAACCAGTGACATGATCTGTGCCTGACTCAGCCTTTTGGGTCTTCCGGTGATGTACCCAGCACCACTGTAACTGAGTCCATCCACCTTGCTGCTGGTCATGCTTTTCTCTTTCCTTCCACCTTTCCCAGCATTAGAGTCTTCTCCAGAGAGTTAGTCTTCACGTAATGTGTCCAAAATAGGATAATCTGAGCTTGGTCATTTGTGCCCTGAGTGAGAACTCTGTGTTGATTTATTTGATGATCCATTGGTTTATTTCCCTTGTTGTCCACAGTAATCTCAGGAATCTTTTCTAATACAAAGTTCAAAAGTGTCAACACATTTCCTATCCCACTTCTTTAAAGTCCAACTTTTACTTCTATAGGGTATCACAGAGAATACCACGACTTGCACAATTCTCATCTTTATAGGTATAGATACATCACAGTATCCAAATATCTTTTCCAAGGCCTTCATTGCTGCTCTACCAAGTGATAGTCTGCGGTGTATTTCTTGACTGCTTGTTCCTTTACATTGATGCTTGATTCTAAAAGACAGAAGTTATCCACCACTTTGATGTCTTCATTGTCAACTTTAAGGTTGGTTGTTCTACCTGATATCTTCTTTATATTTAATTTTAGCCCTAGTTTTTCACTGTGTTCCTTGATTTTTATTACAAGAGCTTGCAGATCATTGTCATTTTTGGCTATCAAGGTAATGTCATCAGCGTAGCACAGGTTATTGATCTGCATTCCTACAATTTTAAAGCCATGCAAATTTTCTTCCAATACAGCTTCCCTTAATACATATTCAGAATATAGGTTGAATAAATAAGAGGATAATATACAGCCTCGTCACCCTCCTTTGCTATCCTGGTGCCAGTCTGTTTCATCATGTTCTGTCTGTACTGTGGCTTCCTGACCTGTATATAAGTTTCTTATGAGGACAATGGGATGTTCTGGGATTCCCATTTCTCTGAGCAAATTCCACAGCTTGATGTGATCAACACAATCAAAGGCCTTTCTAATCAATGAAGCACACTTCTTTTTGGTATTCTTTGGCTTTCTTGATTATCTAGCATGCATCAACAATAATATTTCATGTTACTTGGCCTTTTCTAAAGTCAGCTTGAACATCTAGCATTACTTTTTCCATTTAGAGCTCTTGGATGCTCCTAAGCATTATTTTGCTAGCATATGAAATTAAGAATATTGTACAATTAAGAATACTGTACAATAGTCTGTACACTCTGGTATCCTTTAGCATACCAATTCGAGGCTGGAGCCTCCTTCTGAGTTCAAAGATCTTTTGAAAGACCTTCCTTGTTTTTCCTTGTCTGTTTTCATTTTCAATGTCTTTACAGTAATACAATTTCTTGTCTCTTCTACAGCTCTCTGTAATTCTTTGTTAAGTTCATTTCTGAGATTTTTATCTTCCTTGGCTTTGACTTCTCTTCTCTTCTCAACAATTTCCATGGTTCGTTCTGACATCCAGTTTGCTTTCTTCTGTTTCTTCATTTTTGGCAGTCTCTTTTCACACTGATCCTTAACAACTTCTTTTAAGTTCATTCCATAATTCCTCTGGTTCTCCATTAATGAGGTTCAAGACTTCAAAGTGATTCCTGATGTTCTCTTTGAAAATGGTGGATATATGTTCAAAATCCTATCATGGAAACTGACTGGCTTTCTTCCTCTTTAGCTTAACTTGGAACTTGCACATGAGCAGTTCATGATCTGTTCCACAGTCAGCATCTGGCCTTGTCTTTGATGCTATGATTGAGCTTTTCCACCTTCTTTTAGCAATAATACAGTTATTTTGATTTCTATATACTTCACCTGATGATGTATATGAATAGGGGCACCATTTTGGTTGTTTGAAAACACTGTTAGCTATGAAGAAATCATTGGAGTGGCTGAAATTAATAGTCATTCTCCTGCTTCATTGCAGAAGCCATAGAAACCAACTACATGTTTCTCTGTAAAGTTTCCAATTTTGGCATTCCAATCTCCAGTCACTTGCAGCAGCATCTTGCTTGCATGTTTTGTCAGTTTCCAGTTGACTTGATCATAAAACTCATCAATCTCCTCTTCTTATGCATCAGTAGTTGGAGCATAAACTTAAGTGTCCAATCCCAGTCCATCTCAATTCGCTGATGCCTAAAATGTCTTTTTTTTTGGTAGTTTCATTCATCTTCCACTTGTGCTGAGCTTCCCTGTGTTTCTGCTTCTTATGTTCCATGTTCCTACTGTCTATGCAGCTTCAGATATTTTTTTTCCCCTTTTTGGTAACATCAGCAACTAGACATCCTGGAGGCTTTAATCTTGCCATATAATAAATGCCATTAGTTCTCTGAAAGTTCCTTAGCTCTTCATCAGTAGCATGTTGAGTGCCATCTGACCTGCAATCTAGCACTGTTCTAGTTAGACTATGAAGCGGCCAGAGAAGAGAAGAATGGAATTCTTTATTAACAATACAGCTATATACAATTAGCAATGGTCTCTTAATTAATAGTTCAGTTCAGTTCAAACCCAACCAGGCAATGGCAAAGTTTTTGGCAAGACAGCAAAGCCAGGCTCCACTGTAGGACATGGCGAGACAGCTGGACTCGACAAGGGAAAGTGACAAGGTGGCAAGGTAGAACTTGACTGTAAACTGCAGCACAGCGACTGGACAGGACTTGACAGAAGACCATGGCAAGGTGGCAAGGCAGAACTCAGCAGGAACTGGTGGCAAGGTGACTGGACTAGGTGTGACTGAAGATCGCTGACAGGCGGCAAAATGGGACTCGGTGGAAGATGGGAACAAAGTGTCTGAAGTAGCCTCAGCTGGAGAACGTGGCAAGACTGCAAGGCAAAACTCGGCTATGGATTGCAACGAGGCGGCAAGGCTTGACTGGACTCTGTGGCAAGGCGGCAAGACTCGACTGGGCTTCGTGGCAAAGCAGCAAGACTCAACTCAGCCGAACTCAGTGGCAAGGTGGAAAGACTCGGCTCCACTGGGTTTCATGGCGGGACAACAAGATAAGGCTCAGCTGAAGCTTGCTGCAAGGTAGCAAGGCAAGGATCAGGAGGCTGGGAAGGCTCTGGTTCCATATCGGCTACAGGGCAGGCTTCTGAGAATGGTTCTGGCTTTCTTTCTCCTTGAGAAGTTGTTAGCTCAATAGAACATTTGTCTCTGGCAGTCTGTTCCTTGCATTGGCTCCTTTTAAAGCTGTTCCCTTCATGCCATTTTTCCTCCACAGCCAATCGAGCTTCCTTTTGCTTGGCACACTTTTTCGCTCGGCTTTCCCTTGTGCTGTTTGGCAGCATTGAATCCTGATTTTGCCCAATCAGCTGCTCAAGACTTTCCCGCTCTGCTGAGTCACTCTTTGTTTTGATTTCCCCATTTTGCCTAGCATGGGTTTCAATTTCCCTTTCCTCAGCCTCAGAGTCAGATTCAACCCTTACAAGCACTACATTGTCTATAATTTTATACTTTTTATCCATGTAGTTTTCTTGGTAAAAATAGAGCAGCAGTTTACCATTGCTTTCTCCTGCATGGTGTGAATTGATGCCTCTGCTATTGTCACTACAGTGATCACCAGCCCCCAGCAACTCCCTGTATCACTGCTGCCCAATATAGGTGCCTGCTTGGTTTAGCTGGCCATCTGGAATGACCTTCACACCTTAGGGAATGTATAACCTTGGCAGGTTGTGGGGGGGGGAGGGGGAAATTAAAGAAAAAAAAATCCCAGAATCATTTTTCAGCAATTGCATCATTAAAATTAGATAAAGGTAAAGGTTTCCCTTGACGTAAAGTCCAGTCGAATCCGACTCTAGGGGGCGGTGCTCATCTCCGTTTCTAAGCCTTGGAGCCGGCGTTGTCATAGACACTTCCGGGTCATGTGGCCAGCATGACGACTCGGAATGCCGTTACCTTCCCGCCGAAGCGGTACCTATTGATCTACTCACATTTGCATGTTTTCGAACTGCTAGGTGAGCAGGAGCTGGGACGAGCAACGGGAGCTCACCCCGCCACGCGGTTTCGAACCACCGACCTTCCGATCAGCAGCTCAGCGGTTTAACCCGCAGCGCCACCGCGTCCCTCCATTAAAATTAAGTGGCATAATTAATTATGGAAAATATTCTTTGTATTTTTTAAAAAAAAATCCCATTCAATGATATTAAAATGACAATTTGCGGCAACTTTTGGAACAGCACCACAGGGACAATTACATTTTAGGGGAAAACAAAGAAACGGGTTTGGAATTCACCAATGTCCTATGGCCCAACCTTGCTAAAACATTAGAAAGCCTTTGGTGATTTGTTTCACTTTAGAAAAGTCCTATTTTTTGTAGATTCATGTCTATTCCAGTAAAATTGTCATCCCTATAAACACCAGATACACATCTTTGGTCCTTGTTTTGGACTGTCCAGGGAAGAGATTTTGAATTCAAATAGTGCAAATAGGTTTTCAAAATAGTTTCAGTCACTTTATCCACCCAGCTTGCTTTATCCACTCACTGTATATAATAATAACAGTGTACAATATATACAAAAACAATGTATATAATAATGCAGTCAAAGGCTCCAGATCTGGGACATAAAGATTCAGACAACCATTAGACTTTAGCAAAAAGGTCCAATAAACTCTCTTTCTTGTCATCTCATTGCCTGGATTTTTACTCTGTAGTTCTGGAAACCCTAGAACACTAACATTATTGCAATTAAAACACAAAACAAAAGTTAAATTGTTGTGACACTTTGTGAAACCACAGCATGCAGTATATCTGATGATAATAAATGCACCCCGTAAAGCTGACAGCTTTAAAGAAATGTAAAAAATCTGTTTTTTTTAACTCACTTAAAAATTCTATTTAAGTTCAGTCACTTTAAAAGATTTTTACCTGAATGCTTCCTGGTTTATATGGGCAGATTTCCACACCCATGAGAAGGAGACAGAGGAATATAGCTTCAAACTTATATATTTCATTGCTAAGATTTATGATTGTGAAGGCCTTTTTTTTTTTTTTTTTTTGTTACACACATTCTCTGAAAGGGGAGAAAAAAAGAAAAAGGATATCTGCTTTAGCCAGATCAATAACTATAAATCTTTACAAACGATCCCAGGTTTTATTTCATCCACTTTTATTGCAGGGCCCCTGCCATCTGCCATACATATTTAGGCTATTACGCTAATTTACTTTGCAAAGACTAACCACCAAGTCAAAAATGTCAAAGGGCAATTGATTAAAGCTGTGAGCCTGCCTTCACTTTTTCCTCTTCAGCCAAGATTTCTTCATTTAAGCTTTGAGTTGGAGTGATAATGGAATTTCATTTCTGGAGATAAATAAAAAGGCTACAATTTAAGTGTTCATAAATAAAGACTGTATTTTAAGCTTTTTGTGATGTTGGGAAGGGGAAAGAAGGTAGAAATTGTTATTAAAATGACAGCTTTTTTTATTACTGCAATGCTTAGGAGACCAAGCTGCTGTTTTTCTTAAAACGTTAAAAGGTAATACAGGCTTGACATTTCCATGAGAGGCTTGTCTAACAATTTCTTCATATATGTTTCTTAATATTTCTGATATTAAAAAGATAAGATGTTCCTTTGGCTGGTGAATCTATCCTTTGCCATGCATCCATGTGAGGAAGTGAGGAGTGAGGAAATTAGGCTAAAAGGAGATGATCCATCTATGGTATATTCATCTTATATTCCCATGCCTTGAGACGCTCTCAAGCTACAGGAGGATCTATTATCTATTAATATAGAGTATCTATATCTATATAGATATTAGTAAAATAAGGGCAGAACTGGCATAAAACTTGAGCTTGACAAAAGAAGGCACTTGGTTTTTGAAAGTCATGTCAGAGGTTGCATTCCAGAAAGTAGGTGGAACCAGTATAAGGAAGTGAGGGTCAAGGCAAAAACATGATTATTTAATTAACTGCAATTAGAATTTAACATGATTACACCCATGTATTTAACAATGTCCCTATTCGTGATGTTAAAACTGATAATTTGTCAGCAAATTTGAGTGGACCTTTGGTGGACTGTTAAGGGAGTACGTTTGGTCTGGAGTTACAGATTGTAAAGTTCTGATTTAGGGGAATGTTTGAGCAGATTCATTTCAATATAACCTCCAACAGTGTTTGTTAAAGGATAGTTAATGTTCAGCCTAACAATTTTCTTCTGTCATTCTCCTCTCTACCAACAGTCTTCTAGATTTGGTACAATACTTTTTACAAACATCAAAGTTTGAACACTAAAATAAAAAGTAGCTTTTAAATGTAAACATGAAAGTAATACTCCCAACTTAAATATGCTTCCCAATATGTTTTTACTATCACCTAGTGTGCAAAAGTAGGACTGCATGAAGCTTTGATTAAATGGATTGAGCTGAATTTCCAAATTGAATCAACTTTCCAAATACATTCAGATTAAATTAAATTAAGTTAGTGCCTTAAAGATTTTTGGATAATTTGGTAAATCAATTCGACAGTTCAGAAAACTGAATAAGTTTAATTTGAAATGTCAGATCAAATATATAGCCATTATGATGAGTGACCATTGATTTTCCTTTATAAATTTGCCTAATCTCATCTGAACACTATATAAACATGTATAATAAAAGTCCAGAGATGAACTATACTTTGTGAAAAAGTACTCCCACTTAATTGGATGTCCTTTGGTTCTAATATGAATAAAAAATAATATTTTGATACCACATAACACAAGGTATTATCATGTGCTGTTTTTTTATACCATAAAGCACTCAGAGTTGTTGAGTATTCTTTAAATCTCTGTAAAAATACACACATATGTTAGATACTTCTTTATCATTACTTCAGCTTGCTTCTTAAAATAAAATAAAATAAAATATCCAACCATGATAACTTTTCCTCATAGGGAATTTGTTCCAATCCCTTGTTTATTGCCCTTTACTTCTTAGATGCAAGTAGGTAGGTATTTAAAATTCAGTTGGTCAAGTCTATTTTTTTACAAAAAGATGCAGAAGATCTATCTCTTCAACTTTCATGTAAGTGTTAAGGATTTTGGAAATTATTCTAGAAAAATAATGTATTTTTTTCAAAAGCAAACATTTGCTAGTTATTTTATTTTATTTTATTCTTACAAAAGTATTAAAAAGTTTGCAATTGGTAGCATTTTAATATCTGGATAATAAAAACTGCCAAATATATTTGGGTTCCTGATGGATAACTATCCAATACAACACATATGAATTACATTTGAGGTAAATTGATGGATATGAGCATTTTATTCAAGTATACAATCATTTTCCCACACGTTTCTAACAACTTTTAGCTTTTTCCAACAAGGGGCCACCAGTGTCACAAATGTGAAATGGGCAGCTATACAAATTGAATGAATGAATGATTCAACTTTCAGAAATATGGCCAGTGACAAAGATGGTATGGAATTCTGAGAACAGTAGTCTTCACACTTATGGAAGGCTCCAGCTTGGATATGGATAAGGATATGGGATCACTCTATTCAAAAGGGTCACCCACTTTGTCATCATTGCCCTGCCATCTATTGTACCTCTGTGGTCCTGTGCATATGTTTGATATCCTAATTTAATTGAACGAAGAAGCCTTGCCAATAAAATGAATAACTTTTCTAAAACATATTTTTCAGCATGTATAAATGTATGTGTGCATTTTGTCTATAAAATACGTGCCAAGTTTTTCTCATAACACAATGAACAATGAAAGAGTCTCACAGGATGCCAGTCAAGCAACTTTCCAAATAAATGCCTTCAAAGCTTTTAATTGTGTCAAATAACATGCCAAAGGAAACAAAGTAGCAGAATTTACAGCTCCAGAAAGTATCATGGTTGAGTGCTTATGAGAACTACAGTTAAATTTACTCCACTAAACTAATACCACCAACTAGAGTGGTATAAGAGTGCCTGATAATCTTTTAAAATGCATACAGTTTTATAGACAATCTGCCCTTTCTCACTGGCTGCCTTGGGCTTGGGGAATAGCTTGTCCTTCAAGGTTAGGATGTCCCCTATATGCTAGCCTTCAGGAAATTAATGTTTTTCTCTTTTTTTAACTGTGAATTTGAAGTACAAAGAATTACCTTTCTGGGCTACAGTTTTGTTGTTGTCTTATATTTGTCAGTTTTAAATCTGCTTTTAAGGTTCTCAGTGTCAGATAATTTTAGATTTATTTTAATGGATTGTTGATTTATCATGTGGACTGTTGGGAACTATAATTTATTTACTGTGAGATCCAGAGTCTTTTGATGGGAAGTCCCCTAAACAAATCAGACTTTTCCAATAAACATTTTTTTTAAAATTCTGCCTTTATTATTTTTATAAATAACTCAAGGTGGGAAACATACCTAATATTCCTTCCTCCTCCTATTTTCCCCACAACAACAACCCTGTGAGGTGAGTTGGGCTGAGAGAGAGTGACTGGCCCAAGGTCACCCAGCCGGCTTTCATGCCTAAGGTCGGACTAGAACTCACAGTCACCTGGTTTCTAAATAAAAATTAGGTACCCAAAATTATTTTAGAAATTATAAAAGTTCAATATGCATAAATGTATAAAATAATTTAGGATTTTAAAATACTAATAATAGTTCTGTTAATAGTTTTAAAATCATGATTGATAGAAAAGAAAGACAACATTCTTGCAAAGGGAGCATGTAGCAAGTTCACATTTCTATCCAGATATGAATAAAAATAAACATGGGCACTGTCATGAGTAAGGATGGCGAGCAGGGGGCTCCCATCCAGACTGTCAAGCGCATGCGTAGCACTGAGGAATTGTTCAGCCATTCAAAGAGACACAGATTGGGACCGCCTTAACCCTTGGGGGTTATATGTCTGGGTTTTTCCCACGCTTCTTCAGTTTGTTAGGATTCCTGTTAAGTACTAGCAATAAATATTAGAGACCAGTTCATTGTCTCAGTGTGTTTCCTGGTTGTTAGGACAGGCACAGAACCTTGGCTGTCAGATAATGTTCAGACTGTTTTATATAATACAATAAAATTAAATAAACTGCAGCTGGCAATCCAGACACACATTTTACAGCAATCATGATTCCTCATCTTAACTTTTGGGGGTCTTTTTTTAACTGTTGTTTTAATGTTTCTGTATGTGATTTTCTCATATAATCTGCTTTTCTTTAAGCACTTATTGTTACCCCTATTTTACTTTGCAATGGATATGCTTCAGCAAACAAATGAGTATTTGTCATATGTGTCCAAGGTGTCATGTTCACTGTTTCGATGTGCACTGTACATCGTAACGTTTCACATGCCATGGCGCTGACACGCGTTTCTGTTTGGGAGGGAGCTGCTGTGAAACCTTCTGCCAAGCTCTGTATCTATGTTCATTTCAATGGAATGTGTTTGGGTTATGTGCTCTGCTCAAGGACTTTTCCCACGGACCATCAGAAGCCGTTAGGAGCACCTGGGATTGTGAGCGTGGGAAGATTCTATGGGGGGAGGGATCTCAGTTGTACCAAGGGTTTTTAGTTTGCATTTGGTGCGCTTTTTTCATTCTCAGCTTTCTTTGTGATCCTGCATACTATTCTTTAATAAATTAGATATCTTTGTGACCCTGCTTATGAGTCTGGTGGTGTTTAGAATAGGCAATCATTACATAAGGACACAGGCAGACCCAAAATACTGTATACACTCTTTGAACTTATCATTCTTATAGTGATACTAGAACTCCAAATCTTGAAATGCAGCCACAATTAAAGTTTATAGACAGTGTAGAAAAATGGGTATTTATGACTACTCAGAGTAATTCTCTGTGAATTCAATTGTATTTACTCTAGGTCTCTCTCTCTCTCTCTCTCTCTCTGTTTGTGTGTGTGTGTAGGCTGCTTTAAGTATTGGATTAACTTTAATGAATCACCTTAAATCAGACAAACTTTTTCAGCTTGAAAAAGGAGGGATTGCTTTAATGGACAGCAGAGAAGTACTGTCCATGGGACCAAATAAATTTAATGTTGGAAAGTTGAAAAACTGCTAATGTCTTTAGGACTGAAGCATTAGAAGGACATGCATGAGCCATAGGCACCAGTGACATAAGAAAAAGGACACAGCTAAATTAAGCAAAACTTGCATCTAGAGTAAGATGGATGTCAGGGGGCAGGTAAACAGAAATGCTGTGGCACTTGGTCTCCTGCCCAAATGCTAAGGCCACACCATTTGGTTTCGGCAGATAGTCATTGATTTGCAGAAACCAAATGGTGTGGCCTTAGCATTTGGGAGGGAGACCAGAGAGACCAAGGGTCAAGTACCCAATCAATATTGGAGCATACTGGGTTACTTTCAGCCACTCTCTCACCTCTGTTACAGGGAGGATTAAAATGAGGGTGTCTGCACATATGTTGTTTTGAGAAAAAGAAAGAGAGAGAGAGAGAGAGAGCGGCAAGAGTGCTTGATTTTTTTATTTTTTTTATTTTATTTTGAATTTTTCACCTGTATTTTTATTGTTGCGTTGCTATATTACTACCATTTTGTTTTATGCCTTCTGGAGGGGCAGATTGTAGATAAAATCATTGTTATTAAAATCCACTTTAGAATGTATTGCATTTAAGTGCACATTATTAAATTAATCAATCAAACAATCATAGCTAATTTTATCAAGGAGGCAGAGCTAGCAGCAATTCTACTTCTTGTGAGAAGTATGCCTCACAAAAAAAATGACTTCTTTCTGAATATATATGCTGTACAAAATCTGCTTTGTTCCTTTTAACAGAGTGAGATTTTCTCTATATTTCCATATAGTTCTTTTCTCTTGGAAGCCCAACTACTAATGTATTACAGTTTTGTAGCATGTGGTTCCTACTCACTTTAATTTTTCCGAATTGTGTTAATTGATTCTGGGTACTTCTGCATCCTGACATTGCTCCTATCCCATGCTGATGATGCTCGACTCTAAACTAGTTTAAGAAAATTCTGTCCTGATTGGGATGTTTTAGTAGTGGTTTGCCAGGAGTTAAGTCCAGACAGTCAGCTGCTATATTCCTCCACTGGATAGTTTCCCTACTGCTGAACCTCCCAGGTTTCTGTGTAGCTGTTCACAGAGTTAAAGAATAAAAATGTGCATCTGGCTACTTAATCTTTGCTTCAGTTAGAGGCATTTCATTGCAACATGATGGCAATAATATCTGCCTAACATTGAGAGGCTTACAGATTTTATTTAAATAGATAGATAGATAGATAGATAGATAGATAGATAGATAGATAGATAGATAGATAGATAGATAGATAATTGTTTATCTTTCCCTGAGCTACCCAGTTTTCCACTGGACTTTCTTTAAAAAATCCACTAGTTTACATTCCATTATTTTTACTGAAGGGCTTTACCACAGCTCTCAAAGAGTCAAAATGAATAATGACAAATTAAGGACTTATTACTTCATTTACTTAGAGCTTAGGTAAAAAAAAAAATACAATTCAGGGGTTTACTTTGTTTTTAAAGAACAGTGGAAAATTGGTAGTTCAGGGAAAGAGAAATATTAATTTAAAAAATCTGTATTTTTCACTCGTAATCCTTGGCATAATACAGAGAGCAAGTTTGGTCTAGTGGTTAAGGTGCTGGGCTAGAATCCAGGAGTCTGTGAGTTCTAGTCCCACTTTAGGCATGAAAGCCGGCTGGGTGACCTTGGGCCAGTCCCTCTCTCTCAGCCCAACTCACCTCACAGGGTTGTTGTTGTGGGGAAAATAGGAGGAGGAAGGAGTATTAGGGATGTTCGCCGCCTTGAGTTATTTATAAAAAATAATAAAGGCGGGATAAAATAAATAAATAAATAAATATGTAAATGTTATAATAACTATACTATCACTTCTATAAAGCAATTTCAGCAGAGACTGAAGAGCCAAACCTGAGGAAATGCGAGAAAAGAACTTTATGTAAAGCTAGTTGTTCTGTTGTGCACATATGTCTTTGGTGCTTTAATTTTGTATATATAAATAATAAGGAATATGCCTATTCCACTTCTAAGTTTCGTAATTCTCTCCTGGCAAGATGGCCATTTGCAGCCCACAGGTAAATGTCAAATCTCCTGTCCTAGATTACATCCACAACTAACTTCCCCTTCCCTGCAGACTGATGCTTGGAAGAGGAAAAAATAGGAACTTGACAGTGAATGATATTATTTTTAATTGTTCCCCACCAATTTACCGTGTGCTGCACCAACAGATTATTCTGGAGGGAAGTTGCTGATCCCAGGTTTATGACATTACCCAATTTGGACAATCCATAATTTTCAATAATGGGTTTCTCATTATTATGTTGATTTGTAATAGGTCAGCATTTTCATGTTGTAATCACGAAGTGCCATGGTAATTTTAAAGTTCTGAGCTACAGTTAATTTATTTTAAACATACGGATCTCTCTCCAGCCATCTGATGGACAAAATTTCCCTTTGGGCCAAGTGAGAAAACCAAGCTCATTAGAAACATTGTATCTTCTCTACGTTAGCTAATTTACTCCCTAATCCACATAATACTTGACCTGACTAACTTCACGTTCTCCCACTGAGGTCAATTAATATTAAGCATCCACTTTAGTGCTGTATATTGTATCTTATCTGTCTGACAGTATTTGGACAATATTTCATATCTGGGTCAAGTTTTATACTCACCAGTAGTGAGTCAATTAAGCTTTAAATCTTCTAGAAAGGAAAACGTACTCACAGAAATGTAATGCATGGCTTAGGACAGCAGATTTTAAGCTTCATACATTTAGGAACATTTTCTACTTCAATGTCACCTGTATAGTATTTGGCATGGAATCCTTGCCTATTGCAGACACCCAGACTATAGCTTGTGATATGTACGGTAACTCAGTGCATCAGGTACATGCCACACAGTCCATTTCTTGTGCCCAAGCTCTTGGAGCTTCTTCAAACTGCTGTTGCTGAAAGTTTTTTAATGACACATTTTTCTATTTTTCAGTGGGAAGTACATGAAAAAATGTGTAACAGTTATCAGAAGATTGCCCACCCTTGTTCTTTGATACATTATCCTAGACTTAAGACTACAGTATTGAACTTGATGATTTAGGAGAACAATTTTTAATATACAGTATATCTATTCATCTAGTTCAGGACACTGCAGTGGAACTTGCAGACAACTTGTTTGCCATTATGGATCCTCTTGTTGAATACCCAAGTATAGCCAAATCTCCCCACATTCATTGGATAACGAGTAGATTTGGCGTAACCAACTGGCAAAGCTAGATAGTTGCCCTGTTGTCTCCTACCCACTTCTGAGAGCCCACTGACTTCTGTCTCCTATTAAAGGCATTTCTGTAGAACATAGTTCATTTATAACAGTTTTTAAAAAATGATACAAAATAATCGTCAAAGGATGTGCCATGTATTTCTATATGGAATGCAAGCTGAACACAGTGCCAGCTGTGCTCTTTCGCAGAAGACAATTTCAAAATAAAAAGATTGATGAATACTAAGGATTGGAGCCATCTGTAACTGATGTTTTCTAGGAGAAAGAGGCTCAGTCAGTAGCCTACATTTTGCTGTGTAGTTTTTATGGTCTGAAATGTATAATTCCAGAAAAAGATAAAAGCTAACATATTAGTCAACATTTTCCATGATAGAATAACTGTAGTTCTGCCTAGAATCAAGGGAATTTGCCATACTAGATGAAATGTTATCTCAAGCCTGGAAATCTGAAGTCACTACCTCACGGAGTTTGTGTTGGGAAGAATGAAGAAGTGCTGTTTATACCACCTTGAGCTGCTGGGAGAAAAATGGAATATAAATCTAATAAGTAACTAATCCTTCAGCAAAGGATCATTACCTTGTCGTGATGCTGGAGCTTGAGCACCTCAATGATGCCATGAGCTAAACCATGAAGGGCCACCCAAGGCGGGAAGGTCATGACAGAGAGGTCAGACTAAATGCAATCCCTGGGGAAGGTAATGGCAACCCACCCCAGTATTCTTGCCATGAAAACTAAATGCATCAGTACAACCAAAGATATGTCGGTATACCATCAGAAGATGAGACTCTCAGGTCAGAAGATGGTCAAAATGCTACTGGGGAGGAACAGAGGATGAGTTCAACTAGCCCCAGATGTGATGATGCAGCTAGCTCAAAGACAAAAGGAAGGCCAGTGGCCGACGGTGCTGGTGGTGAACGGCGAATCCGATGTTCTAAGGATCAACACACCATTGGAACATGGAATGTAAGCTCTATGAGCCAGGGCAAATTGGATGTGGTTATTCATGAGATGTCAAGATTAGATAGACATTTTGGGCATCAGTGAACTGAAATGGACTGGAATGGGCCATTTCACATCAAATGACCACCAGATCTACTACTGTGGACAAAAGGGCCACAGAAGAAATGGAGTAGCCTTCATAATTAATAGTAAAGTAGCTAAAGCAGTGCTTGGATACAATCCAAAAAATGATAGAATGATCTCAATTTGAATTCAGGGCAAGCCAGCTAACATCACAGTGATCCAAATATACGCCCCAACCACAGATGCTGAAGAAGCTGAAGTAGAGCAGTTCTATGAGGATCTGCAGCACCTACTGGACAACACGCCTAAAAGAGATGTGATTTTCATCACAGGAGACTGGAATGTTAAGGTGGGCAGTCAAATGACATCTGGAATTAAAGGTAAGCATGGCCTCAGAGAACAAAACAAAGCAGGACATAGGCTGATAGAATTTTGCCAAGACAACTCACTCTGCATAACAAACACTCTGTTCCAACAACCTAAGAGATGGCTTTATACATGGACTTCACCAGATAGACAACACCGAAATCAGATTGACTACATCCTTGCAGCCAAAGATGGTGTAATGGTTGCCTATTCTGACATACTCAGCCTCACAAGTGGGTTCTTAATGAAAACTGATTTATTGAAAGAATAGTGTGCAAATACAAAGAAAGCTGAGAATGAGAAAAAGTGCACCAAATACAAAGTAAAAACCCTCGCCTCAAACCCGGTTCCGCCCTCACTCCTGCTTAGCAACCACCCCTCCCAGGTGTTAGCAGCGGTTGCCCACATCGGCCTGAGAAAGTAACCTTGAAGACATTCCATAACCCAAACATACATTCCACAGTTACAGTAATGAGATTACAGCCTGGTATGGCTGGAAATCTCTACTCTGTAAACACGTATCAGGAAAGTGACATGCGAAATGTTACGACGTATTCAGAACATTGGAATGATGAACATGACATACCGCCCCCCTTAAAAAAAATGTGAAATTAAGGAGCAGGCTTAGCAGGATAGGCAGAATGGAAATGGGTAACTAGAAGAGGGGAGTGAACATCGCGGGCAGCAACCCACTCAGGATGAGGGAAATGTTTCCACCGGACCAGGTATTGCAAAGTAGAACGAAGGCGTAGAGAATCCAGAATCTCCTGGACTTCGAAGTGTTGCTGGCCATCAATCATAATGGGAGGAGGTGGTGAGGGTCGCGGGTGCCAGCGATCCGATTGGTGGAAGGGTTTGAGCAAGCTGCAATGAAAAACGGGATACAAACATTTAAGATTATAAGGCAAATCTAACTTAAAAGTAACAGGATTAATTTGAGCCACAATAGGGAAGGGGCCCATGAATTTTGGTGCCAACTTCTTAGATGGTTGGGGTGATTTAATAAACCTTGTGGAGAGGTAAACTTTATCCCCAACTTTGAAGGGTGGCTGAGGTGCCCATTTGGTGTCAGCATGGCGTCTGTAAGCAGCCTGGGCATCGGTGAGAGCTTGTTTGATTTTAGGCCAGGAGTCTCCCAGATGTGCTGCCCAGTCTGCAGGGGAAGAAGGAGGAGATGTTGGCTGCGGCAGCTCTGGGATGGGCACAAAATCCTGACCAAAGACAGTGCGAAATGGCACCTGACCAGTGCTCTGATGCACTGCATTGTTGTAGGCGACCTCAGCAAATGGCAGGAGATCGACCCAATTATCTTGCTGATAGTTCACAAAAGCACGCAGATATTGCTCCAGTGTGGAATTAAGTGCCTCTGTAGATCCATCAGTCTCAGGATGCAACGCAGTGGAGAGCGCTTGCTTGGTGCCCACCAATTTCATAAAAGCCCGCCAAAACTGGGAAGTAAATTGTGTGCCTCTGTCAGTCACCAAACGGGAGGGGCTCCCGTGGAGCCTGTACACGTGTACAAAGAAGATGCGGGCAAATTGTTGGGCTGAGGGAATGGAAGCGCATGGAATGAAATGGACTTGTTTCGAGAAAAAGTCCTTCACAACCCAAATCACAGTCTTCCTCTGGCTTGGAGGTAAATCCACGATAAAATCCATAGAGATCTCCTCCCAGGGGTGAGAGGGACTGGCTACTGGTTGGAGCAACCCTAGGGGCTTGCCAACCTTTCGTTTGGAGCCAGCACATACAGGGCAGGAAGCAATATACTCCTTAACATCCCGCCTTAGTGTTGGCCACCAGAATTGGCATCTAACCAAGTGGAGTGTTTTCACAAACCCAAAATGTCCAGCGAGTTTGTCATCATGGCAATGGAGTAAAATGTCTTTGCGCAAAGCATCAGGCACATAGAGACAATCGTTTTTCCAAGCAAAATCACGGTCAAAAGTAACAGTGTGTAAATTTGCGTGCAACCAAGTGTCAGATTTCAATTGGGAAAGAAACTGTTGTTGCAAGTCTGAGGGAATTGGCAAGCGTCCCGGACGGGGTGAAATTGAAGCATCTGGCTGTTGCACGCAAGTCTGGCTGCGGGTCACCGCTGCCAGACTCAACTGTGGGTCCATCCACAGTGTACCTACTATATCAGGTACAGTGCTGGAATCTTGGGGTCTGCGGGAAAGTGCATCAGCCAGAAAGTTTCTTCTCCCTGGGATAAATTTTAACTTGAAATCAAAACGGCTGAAGAATTGAGCCCATCTGATTTGCTTTGGGTTGAGCTTACGAGGTGCGCTGAGTGCTTCGAGGTTTTTGTGGTCAGTCCAAACCTCGAAAGGGTGGGTAGCCCCCTCCAACAAATGGCGCCAAGTGTCTAAAGCAGCTTTAACAGCAAAAGCCTCTTTCTCCCAAACGTGCCACCGCCTTTCAGTCTCAGAGAATTTACGGGAGAGATAAGCACAAGGCTTCAAACACCCCGAGTCATCTGCCTGTAGCAGGAGTGCTCCAATGGAGAAATCAGAGGCATCCACTTGCACCACAAATGGTTTGTTAGGCTCTGGATGCTGCAAAATGGGTTCTGCTGTGAATAGTTTCTTAAGCTTGTCAAAAGCCACCTGGCATGCAGGCATCCATTTCAGTAATGCCACCGGATTTTTTGAACTCCGTGTGTCCCCTTGCCCCTTAGTTTTCAGCAAATCAGTGAGGGGCAACGCTATCTCCGCAAACCTCTCGATAAATGACCGATAATAGTTCGCAAAGCCGAGGAAACTTTGGAGCTGCCTCCGTGTGCGTGGTGCCTCCCATGCCAGAATGGCTTCAATCTTGGCTGGATCCATTTCAATACCCTTGTCAGAAATTCTATAGCCCAAATAGTCAATTTGAGATTTATGAAAAGCACATTTGGACAATTTAGCATACAGTTCAGCCTTCCTAAGCTTGCTGAGCACCTGTCTGACCAGTTCTATATGTTCCTCTATTGTTTCAGTATAGATTAACACATCATCCAAATATACCAAGACCCCTAAATGGTCATGCAAGACCTCATTGATCAGTTGCATAAAAACTCCCGGCGCTCCCGCCAGCCCAAAAGGTAACACTTTATACTGGAAAGAGCCCAGAGGACAATTGAAAGCAGTTTTCCATTCATCCCCCTCCCGTATACGAATGCGGAAATATGCCTCCCTCAGGTCCAACTTGGAGAATATTTTCCCCTTTGCCAGATGTGATAACATGTCAGCTTCCCTCCCCTCCAGTTGGGTAGCTGCAGCGTTTATCTTTGCCCTTTCCGAAGGAAACAGCCTGCCAAACTCCTCCATATAGCTTTTCGCATTAGTCAGGAAGAATGACAGTTTTGTGGGATCCCCATCAAATTTGACATTGAAATCCCTATACCTGGCTCTTTGTGGGCTGCTCTTCCTCTCTTTCCCCCCGGCCCTCCTCCTGGGTTCTGGAGACCTCTTCTCCCGAGGGGGGGGGGGGACTCACAACTCCGACTTTGGGACTTTTCTCCGATCCCTGCTTCGTCCCCTCCCTGCATCCTCAGCCCGCCACGGAGGTGGTGGGGACACCTGCCGGGGACTGCGCAGTGGCTATCCCCCCCAGTACCTCCTCCGGTCTTTCCTCCTCACACTTGGGGGGGAGGAGGGAGAAACAGATGGAGATGACCATCTGTAGCGATATTCCCTTCTTCCTCTATCCTGGCTGCCCCTCGCAAATGACATCCTTGCCATCATGTCTTCTAGAGACTTTACCCGGGCTTCCAATCTCTGTGATTTCTCACTGGCCTCGGAGATGCCCGACCCACTCCTCACCCTTATGGCCATATCTGGGGACAGCGGATACCTTGGCTTCCCAGGTGCCTGGGGCATTCCGGACCGGGCTCCCTCATCCTTTCTGACCACCCTGAACTTTACCGCTTTCGCAGTAGCTGAGCTGGCGTCCGAGGACTCCGACAGCTCCTCCGACTCCGGCATGAGGGTCCTTTCCCTTCTTTGCCTCATGGAATCCGTTTCCCCCACGCTGGAATCCTCACTCTCTCCTGAGCGGGAAGTAGGTTCAGTCATCACTAACTTTATTTCCTCACAGTAACACTGGAAGGAGGTTAGTGGTAAGAGTTTTAGATTCTCAGCTTTATGTAATGGTTGCCTATTCTGACATACTCAGCCTCACAAGTGGGTTCTTAATGAAAACTGATTTATTGAAAGAATAGTGTGCAAATACAAAGAAAGCTGAGAATGAGCAAAAGCGCACCAAATACAAAGTAAAAACCCTCGCCTCAAACCCGGTTCCGCCCTCGCTCCCACTTAGCAACCACCCCCTCCCAGGTGTTAGCAACGGTTGCCCACATCGGCCTGAGAAAG
The DNA here is from genome assembly GCF_035149785.1 of Candoia aspera. Lineage (NCBI taxonomy): Eukaryota > Metazoa > Chordata > Lepidosauria > Squamata > Candoiidae > Candoia > Candoia aspera. The sequence continues at coordinate 82,720,065 of NC_086157.1, read as the reverse complement.
TAACCTTGAAGACATTCCATAACCCAAACATACATTCCACAGTTACAGTAATGAGATTACAGCCTGGCACGGCTGGAAATCTCCACTCTGTAAACACATATCAGGAAAGTGACATGCGAAACGTTACGATGTATTCAGAACATTGGAACGATGAACATGACAGATGGTGGACATCTATACAGTCAGTAAAAACAAGACCTGGAGCTGACTGTAGTTCAGATCACGAACTTCTTATTGCACAATTTAGGATCAGACTAAAGAGATTAGGGAAGACCCACAGATCAGCTAGATATGAGCTCACTAATATTCCTAAGGAATATGCAGTGGAGGTGAAGAATAGATTTAAGGGACTGGACTTAGTAGATAAGGTCCTGGAAGAACTATGGACAAAGGTTTGCAACATTGTTCAAGAGGCGGCAACAAAATACGTCCCAAAGAAAGAGAAAACCAAGAAGGCAAAATGACTGTCTGCTGAGACAATAGAAGTAGCCCAAGAAAGAAGGAAAGCAAAAGGCAACAGTTATAGGGGGAGATATGGAATTTAAATGCAAAATTCCAGAGGCTAGCCAGAAGAGATAAGGAATTATTTTTAAACAAGCAATGGTTGGAAGTGGAAAAAGACAATAGAATAGGAAGGACAAGAGACCTCTTCCAGAAAGTTAGAAACATTGGAGGTAAATTCCAGACAAAAATAGGTATGATCAAAAACAAAGATGGTAAGAACCTAACAGAAGAAGAAGAAATCAAGAAAAGGTTGCAAGAATATACAGAACACCTGTATAGGAAGGATAACAATATCCTGAGTGAGCTAGAGCCAGACATCCTGAAGAGTGAGCTTGAGTGGGCCTTAAGAAGCATTGCTAATAACAAGGCAGCAGGATACGACGGTATCCCAGCTGAATTGTTCAAAATCTTGCAAGATGATGCTGTCAAGGTAATGCATGCTATATGCCAGCAAATTTGGAAAACACAAGAATGGCCATCAGATTGGAAAAAAATCAATTTATATCCCCATACCAAAAAAGAGAAACACTAAAGAATTTTCAAACTATCAAACAGTGGCACTCATTTCACACGCCAGTAAGGTAATGCTCAAGATCCTGCAAGGTAGACTTCAGCAATTCATGAAATGAGAATTGCCAGATGTACAAGCTGGCTTTAGAAAAGGCAGAGGAACTAGGGACCAAATTGCCAATATCTGCTGGATAATGGAAAAAAGCCAGGGAGTTTCAGAAAAAGATCTATTTCTGTTTTATTGACTATTCTAAAGCCTTTGACTGTGTGGACCATAACAAATTGTGGCAAGTTCTTAGCGGTATGGGGATACCAAGTCATCTTGTCTGCCTCCTGAGGAATCTGTATAACAACCAAGTAGCAACGGTAAGAACAGACCACGGAACAACGGACTGGTTTAAGATTGAGAAAAGAGTATGGCAGGGTTGTATACTCTCACCCTACCTATTCAACTTGTACACAGAACACATCATGCGACGTGCTGGGCTTGAGGAATCCAAGGTTGGAGTTAAAATCACTGGAAGAAACATTAACAATCTCAGATATGCAGATGATACCACTTTGATGGCTGAAAGTGAAGTGGAACTGAGGAGCCTTATGATGAAGGTGAAAGAAGAAAGTGCAAAAGCTGGCTTGCAGCTAAACCTCAAAAAAAACAAGATTATGGCAACCAGCTTGATTGATAACTGGCAAATAGAGGGAGAAAACATAGAGGCAGTGAAAGACTTTGTATTTCTAGGTGTGAAGATTACTGCAGATGCTGACTGCAGTCAGGAAATCAGAAGACGCTTAATCCTTGGGAGAAGAGCAATGACAAATCTCAGTAAAATAGTCAAGAAGAGAGACATCACACTGACAACAAAGGTCCGCATAGTTAAAGCAATGGTATGCCCAGTAGTAACATATGGCTGCGAGAGCTGGACCATAAGGAAGGCTGAGAGAAGTAAGATAGATGCTTTTGAACTGTGATGTTGGAGGAAAATTCTGAGATTGCCTTGGACTGCAAGAAGATCAAACCAGTCCATCCTCCAGGAAATCAAGCCAGACTGCTCACTTGAGGGAATGATATTAAAGGCAAAACTGAAATACTTTGGCCATATAATGAGAAGACAGGACATCCTGGAGAAGATGCTGATGCTAGGGAGAGTGGAAGGCAAAAGGAAGAGGGGCTGACCAAGGGCAAGATGGATAGATGATATTCTAGAGGTGACAAACTCAACCCTGGGGGAGCTGGGGGTGTTAACGACTGACAGGAAGCTCTGGTGTGGGCTGGTCCATGAAGTCACAAAGAGTCAGAAGTGACTGAACCAATAAACAACCAAGTAACTAATCCTTTGGTCTTCCCTTCCCCTTTCTCTTCTTCCTCCCACTCCTCCTTTTTTTTTTTTTTGATATCAACTCCTTTGAGTCCTTGAAGAGGCAACATAGGTTATACTTTTGGGTAGACTGGTGGCTTCAATCCTTATTTGATCAAGGAGCTTAGTAGGTGACTTTTAGGCAAGAATGATCTTGTGGAGATAAATTGGAAGGCTTGCTGTGTATGTCACCTTGAGTTCCTGAAGGAAAGGCTGGATATAAATCTAAATCTAATGATTTAAATAATAAATAACATGAAAAGCCACTATAAGCCATCTTGAATTCACAAGCTATAAACATAAGGCCATATAAATAATGAATAAATGCAAATATCTTCCTTCAATCTTCATAAGAGTAAACAAATTTAGTTCTTTTCATTTCACTTCATAAAACCTTAGTTTCCAGGTTCCTTCTTGCCTTTTTCTGAGCTTATTCCACTTTGTTTAAATTCTTTTTGAGGACTGATATCCAGAAATGAACAGGGCTTAAGTTGGGGTCTGATCAACTCAGAATTTTTCATGTGATTTGAATAATATACTTCTGCTTATGCAGCCTAAAATTGTACCCTAATATAATGCACTATTCTGCACAGATCAGTGTATAATGGTCCATACTGCAGTATGAAGATAAAGAATACATTTAAGCTTGTGACTTTATATACTACTTAACCAAATCTTTTAACTGGAACACCATATGCCAGGCAAATCCCATATGTTAAGTGATTCATCAGTGATGTTAGCTAAGATATTGGACCTTATCGGTGGTCAGCAATAAGGTAGTTCTCCTTAAAACAATAATATGCTGTACAATGAGTAATTGCTGAGTTACATATAGGTTTTTAACTGCAATAGCTTAAAATTCATTTCCAATAAATGTACATATGAGTCACACCTCCAGGAAAGAATATTATGAATGTTCTTATATTTATATTCTTGCAAATATTCAACACTTTAAAATGTCAGCTTTGGCAACTGATACTTAAATTCTTTTCTACCTTTTCCACCTTATAATCAATTTCATGCTATATTCCCATGTTAAGAGTAAAGCCATGTGTGTAGTTAACAAAACACTGTACAAAAGTGACAGTGCTCATTCTAAATACAAAATACATTATATAGTGGGATTCAAAAGACACACACAATATCCAAAACTTCACACGAATAATATATGATACTGAAGATAGTGATGCAAAATGTAGCTAGCCATCATTTGATCTGGTAGAGTTTCTAGGTAGTCCAAAATTTGGGATTAGAAAAGAGAAATGAGAAATAGAATCTTAAGTTCCTTTTTATATATAAATAAAAATATATTCCAGATGGATAATGACATAGTTATATAGTGACCATAGCATTTTCAGAAGGGTAGTTGTTTTAGTGTTTTGTAGCAAAAACAACAAATATTATTATAATACTTTAAAGAGTCACAAATATATTGCTGATTAATTTAATTTAATGAATTGAATTTTGAGGTTGCCTGACTTCAAAAAGACTCTGGGTGGCTTACAACATTTAAAATACAGAATTACAGAAACATCACCAGCAGGACAAAACCACATCAATAACATTATATATATATATATATATATATATATATATATATATATATATATGAATGAATGAATGAATGAATGAATGAATGAATGAATGAATGAATGATAGGGGCTCCACAAAGACTCTTACACCTTAATATGGAACATATTTTTATTCATATATAAATGAATAACTAATATATTTCTTAACTTGATTAATTTTCAAATAACATCTCCAAAGATGACTTAAGTCTAATATATTTTTCATCAAATAAAATTCATCCTTAATATAGAGTTCAGTTTTTGTTATTGAATATCTATAAAATTCCAGACAAAAGAGAAATTCTTTATCCTGGAACACACATACACACACTCTATGTCTGGCTGTGTTGGTAGGACATCTGTTGGGTGGGACAAGGGAAGACAAGGAGATAAAACATCAAGGCATCATGAAGCAAAAACTACATCTTATATACTGGTGTCAAATGTCAAGATGCAAGCACAGAAAGGCAGGATTTGCATCATGATGTCACTGCAATCTTGTCATCATTTCGACAATCTTAGTTTGTTGTGGATATGCATGTGTGTCGTTCTTTCTAATATAGCCCATATGGATGTGCAAGAACAGGGTAAACATAAATGAATACCTAGTTCGGTCACTGAGAATTTTAAAGTTTGAGAATTCTGATGTAAACTGACCTGATTCATGTCCCATGGATTAATGAGTTCAAAGCTTAATTATCATTCAGATTTCACACTTCTCTGCATCTGACAGTGCAGTTCTTTGCTAAAAATATCTATATCAAAATGCCTTTTATGTGTTTGTTTTGTGAAGAATCCTTCATGTGTTTTTACAGAACAATCTTATAAACGTCAATCTAACTGAATGTACAAATGTAAGAATGTACAGTAATCTGTAGAATGTCATACTTTTTTTTTCAGAATCACAAATTAATGTGGAAATATGATTAAATAGGCATTATGGTTAGTGACATGGACTAGAAACTGTATAGTCATTTCCCCTCTATATTAGAATCAAATAGCAGTTTTAGGGAACTGAATGTAACGATTGCCTATTCAAAACCACTATCAGACTCACACAAGGCTTTCATGGATATCTGATTAAATAATGAATAGTATGCAGGATCACAAGCAAAGCTGCGAATAGTAAAAGCGTTTCTCCCAGTAAAAACCCAAGCAGCTTCCAGTCCCTCCCCCCAGAGTCAGTACAATTCCATTCCCTGCAGGTGTCCTTAATGGTTTCTGCCAGTCCTCGGGAAATGTCCTTTACCAGTCAAGATAACCCAAACATGCATTCTTCACTCCTCGCATCGTAGCTTGGTACAAGGGAACAGGAGCAGCCCCCTCCTGTACAGCAACCCGTGTCAGCACCAGCATGGCACAGGAACATGTTACAATGTTTTCCAGGAACATTGGAACAGGGACCATGACACTGAATATGAATATAAAGTTTTAGTGAACATAAAGTGAACTTAATTTATTTGTAGATTTAGATGCTAAAGAGAGGGCATGTTATGGACCCTGTCCATGAGGGATTGCCAATTGGCAGGGTCCAGGAAGAGGGCCTTCTCTGTCATAGCACCCACCTTTTGGAACAAGCTACCCCCTGGGGTAAGACAGGCCCCCACTCTCCCAGCCTTTTGGAAGGGAGTAAATACTTGGTTATGCCACCTGGCCTGGGATAGGACGGGGGACAGTTATTCATAGGTAGTTGGCCCTGTGAGGGTGCCAAGGTTAAGATATTCCCATCTGGAATTTTATATTTTATATTATATATTATATATTGTATATTTTGTATGTGTATTTGTGTTTTTAGGTATTTATATTGAATTGTTTTAGTGATTTTCTATTTTTATTATTTGTAAGCTTCCCAGAGTCATTATACATGAGATGGGTGGCAAAGAAATTTAATAAATAAACAAAGAAATAAACAAAATAAATGCTAAAGTATAGGTATGCACAACTTCTATTGATTTTGAAATGTATGTTGAGGGTTGCATTGTAAAACTAGGAGACTGAATTCCCTTTCAGGCATGACCAGATCCTGGAGACTGTTGTTTAATAGTTTATGGAGGACAATAGTTTCCATTTCTTCTCTAATCTAACAATGTAAGGATAATTTTCTAATAATTTTCTAATCAATGATTTTCTAATATATTTACTAATCCGATTTATTCACAACTCTATGAAATGCTATCTACCTCATGTGGGAACATATACTAGTACCTTTATCATGTCTATATATTTCTCCAACTTTGCAGAAAAGCACATGGTTTGCACTAAATAAATAATCTTTCTGCACTATTCTACAGTATTGCAATATCATGTCTAGTTTGATCCTAAATTAGTTGGAAGGATCTGGTGTTCAATGTGGGATGAGTGAAGCAGAATAGTTCCCTCAGATAAGTATTTGGGACACTGCAAGCTAGCTAAGTTCCAATTAGTGATGCATTCTGAAGCTTGCTGGCTATTTTGAGCAAGTTAGAACATCTCACAACAGGATTACAAAGCAGCTTCACCTTGAATTCTGAGCACATATTCTATAGAGTAAGCTTCTTTTTGTGCCATGAGATTTATTTCTGAATAAACACGCATGGGGAATTTGTTATAAATCCAAGGTCTGAACTCCTTGAAGACATTCAGTGGTATATTCAATGAATATGAATTGCACATGCAGAAGATGCATTTTTTTCAACTATTCCCAAACACACGTACTGGGTTATTCCCCAAGGGAAAAGTACTCATTCATCCAAGGATATCTCCTGTTCTTAGATTTATGCTTTCAAATATGTTGAAATGTGAAGGGGGGGGGGGGGGGGGGAAGCCAGCAGCAGAAATGGTCCTGTGATCTTAGTGATGAAATTAAAAGTTCTCTGAATATGAGTACAAATAATGTACATGAGTATAATCCATTGAAAGCTATCTAAAATTAATTTAAATAAGTGAATATATTGAAGGACATTGTGCTTGAATGGTTTTACATTATATCAGCTTATTTTATTATTAATATGAAATTAAAGCTATTGTTTGTTTTGAAAGAAATTTCCAAAGAATGCCTGCCAAATTCTTTTAAGAAGCAACTCAGACATTGTTACATTCAGGTTTTCTGGGGGAAAATGGGATTTCAGTTTAAGCTAAGCTTTCCCAAAATAGAAGAATCAGAGATTTCATCAAGAAAATATATGACAATGGCCTATAGTCCAAGAAAGTCAAAACAGCTTTTTATTAGCTGAATTATAATTTTCCAGCTTCTAATTATACAGTTATAGTAATTGCCTTTTAATGCATTCTAAGTGTATATGTAATAGATTTGAACAAATATGGTTTGATCTATGGAGTGGATAATCACATGGAAGGGAATAAAAGTATAGCTTTAATTATGTATGAAAAGGCTAAAATATATCAGTAAGAGAACCATTAAGGTTGTTGGGGAGGGGTATAAACGTTTGAATCCATAGGTTGTGATAGTTCCATGTTATGCTTCAGTGACAAGAGAGAAATCAGAGATGAATTTTGAGAAAAAAGGCACAACATTCTGAATGAATGTGATCCAGGGATGCCTGGAGATAGGATTTGATGAAAGTATTTAAAAAGCAGTTGGGCCATTTGGAGACCCAAGAATGAATGAGAATGGTATCTAATAGAAGAGAATATATATAGCTCAGGGTTGAACTGTGGAGTCCTTGATGCTTTCTGAGCTTGGCTGTTTGCTTGCAGATGTTGCATTACCCAGCTAGGTAACATCATCAGAGCTAGTGAGTGTGGGGTTTGCTGCCTGTTTATATGCAGTAGCTTGTCCTGCCAGTGTTGGTGGGAGTGACAGAAGAAGTAGAATAACTGTAGAAGAGAAAGCATGAGTCCTATATGAAAAGTATTAGAAGACAGATGAATCTCCCAACAGATTATGGGAAAGTGAATGTAAATAATTATTTACAAAGATCATTGTAAATAATGCAGTCAAAGATAACAGGGAACAGTTAAGATAAAAAGAGGCAGAGAAAATGGAGAGCAATTTTGCTAGGAAAAAATATTTCAAAGTGAGTGGAAAGGGCTAAACAAGGAGCCTTCAGAGGAAGGAATGGACCTAAAAATGGAGAAGTATGAAATTATTTGGGACAAAATTAGAAACTGATAGAAAGTGTATTTTAGAGAATTATCTGAGAAGATGTTTATCCATACCCTAATAAAAATGTAAGAGACATGACACTGACAAAATTTGGCAAGTGGAACACATTTTTGTTCTTCAACAGATCTCACAGAAATGTACTAATTTGAGAAAGAAAGTTTATTGTACATTTGCTAATTTACAGAAAGCATGAAATAAAATGAAAGATTTGTATTATAGAACATGTTGCATGAATGTGGAGATTACTTACTGACTTTTTTGCTTACATTATTTGTTTGTCCTCATTCCTGAAGGCTATGGGAAGCTAAGCATCAAGATCAACATGTAATAAAAGGTACTTTCCCTCAAAAGTACTGCAATAAATAACCTCAGTGATAATATTTTTTTTTAAATGGAAATATTAAAATTTAAACAGAAAAATACCAGATATGCACCCATACAATTCCAATCTTCACTCAGAACATGCCCTGCTCCTTCACTAGATGGAGGTGTTTTCCTGAAACCCAAGAGCAGACCAGATCTTTCCAAAGTATGGAGACAGAGATTTAAAAAGCCCACTCCAAAGGTCTCATCAGCTGACAATGTCATATAGATGGGATGTGGAGCGAGTTAATCATATTAACTGGGTGGCCAAATGAAGGTTGGTAGCTGAATATATTAAGAGTAGAGCAGTATGTGATTAACAAAAGCATGTTTGAGATGAAATGGAATAGTTTATGGTTCAGTACTAATCAGGGTGTAAAACAAGGATGTGCTATTTTAATATAATTATGAATAAATGTATAATGAACGCCTAGGAATATTTTGGCCAGAATTTAAATGTGCATACATGCTTTATACGGATATGATTCCCTGATAAAGGAAACTAAGAAACCATTCACTGCATGCAAGGGAGCAATAAAGGACAGAGATGGGAAAGAACTGAATGATTAGAAGCAATCAAAAATATATGGAAAGAATAGGCTGAAGGAATATGATCATATCTATATCAGTGGATATATACTGAGTGAATAATGGATATACTAGTGTGCCACAATGTTAATACATGAATTTGTTTAAACTGAGTATGGTATGTTTATTTCTAAAAGGTACATTCCAAGTGGCAGACACTATGCTTACGCAGTAATGTCTCCCACTATGTACAGAGTAAGTAAAATGACCTTAACAGAGATAAACCAGATCTGTTACCAAAGCAATCTAGAAAAAAAGCATAGTTTAAGGCCAAAACAAGCAGAAAGTAGGGGTTAGTAAGTCAGACACTGCCCTAATTCACATTGCTATAAGAAGGAGAAAAGGCACAGCACAATCAGACTTGCAATATTCAGTTATTATAGCCACTCCTAATAAAAGTAGTGTTATCCTCCTAATAAAAGTAGTGCTAGTCTAGAACCTAGAACCTATGGCACTCCATCAGATTTGGCTAAGTCAGCACCAAGTCCATAGTTTTGTCCAAAACTATGTCAAAAATATGAGACACCAATGAAGGTCTGAAAAGATCAATGTTCATCCCAATCCCAAAGATGGGTGGTCCATGCAACTGGTAATACTACTGCACAGTCCCTTAATATTTCCTGCTAGCAAATGTTTATTGAAAACCATACCACAGTGATTTGGCCCAATGATGAAAAAAGAGCTGCCTGTGGCACAGTCTGGTTTCACAGGACGAAAAGCACTTGAAACAACATTGCAAACATTGTCTGATGGATCATGGAACAAACATGTCAATTTCAAAAGTATATATATTTATGTTTCATTGACTATAGCAAAGCCTTTGAGTGCATTAAACATTCAAGAAAAGGGTATTCCAGAACATTTGGTTAAGTTAATAAAATGACTGCACAACAACGAAGAAGTCACTGTCAGAACAACTTTGGAGTTACAGACTGGGTTAAGGGTTGAGAAAGGTATGAAGTGGCATGCAGCACTACTTCTATTGAATTTCTATATAGAGGCAGTTTTGAGAAATCTTAACTTATAAAAAGATTTTGTAAAAAAAACACAAAAAACAAAACCTAGAGCAAGTAGGATGGGGAAAGGGATGGATAAATGTTAGGTAAAGGTAAAGGTAAAGGTTTCCCTTGACGTAAAGTCCAGTCGAGTCCGACTCTAGGGGGCGGTGCTCATCTCCGTTTCTAAGCCTTGGAGCCAGCGTTGTCATAGACACTTCCGGGTCATGTGGCCAGCATGACGACTCGGAACGCCGTTACCTTCCCGCCGAAGCGGTACCTATTGATCTACTCACATTTGCATGTTTTCGAACTGCTAGGTGAGCAGGAGCTGGGACTAGCAACGGGAGCTCACCCCGCCGCGCGGTTTCGAACCGCCGACCTTCCGATCGATAGCTCAGCGGTTTAACCCACCGGATAAATGTTAAGACACATCAATTGTGGCAGAATGGTAGCAGGCAGCTTGTGAGGAATTATAGTTTCTTGAAAGAAATGAAAATGTGGAGTCCTTGGTGCTCTCTGAGCCTTCTTGTTTTCTTGCAGATGTTTCATTGCCAGACTAGGCAACATCTTCAGTGCAAAAAGGGAGTGGGGCCCCACCTCTTCTTCTCACTGAAGATGTTGCCTAGTCTGGCAATGAAACATCTGCAAGAAAACAAGAAGGCTCAGAGAGCACCAAGGACTCTACAGTTCAACCTCAACTACAAATATTCACTTAGAAATGAAAATGATTTTGATTACGTGTGTGCTTTTACCCACTTCATTGTTTGGAAGTGAGAGTTAGAAAATGGAACACATACTAGCTGAGATTAAATTAGTCCCAATCCTGCTGGCCTTTCAGAACACTCTTAAGACCTGGTGCTATTCCCACACATGTGGGTCAGGAGGTTAGTTGAGCCTGTGTAGATATTGTCTTTGGGTTCATTTTTGGCTGTCATTTTCTGCTTTTCTGCTTTTATTATATGCTTTTTATTATTTTTGCTACTAGTTATTATGATGATGTATTAAACTGTGTTAGCCACCCAGAATCACTTTGCCAGATGGGCATCCATATAAATCAAATCAAACAAATAAATATGCCAGGTGAAATATAACAGTAAGATGAATGAAATGTGAATGAATACAATGTCTATGTGGTAAAACAAGAGATATGGTCAAGAATAATTTTATGCTGAATAAATATAGATTGAATATAAACATGAATGACCAGTATGGAAGAATTATGTTGAGGAGATTTGGTAATATAGAGAGAATGAAAGAGGATTAGCTATAAAAAATATGAAGGAATGGTGAAAATTTAAGAGGAAGGGACACTGAGAAAGATATGGTCAGGTGAAATTGGTAATATTCTTAAAAAGAGAGGTGATAAGTTTAAATAAATTTAAATTAAATAAATTTTATTTATTTAAAGGAAGAGAGGGCATGTTATGGACCCTGTCCTTGAGGGATTGCCAATTGGCAGGGTCCAGGAACAGGGCCTTCTCTGTCATAGCACCCACCTTTTGGAACAAGCTACCCCCTGGGGTAAAACAGGCCCCCACTCTCCCAGCCTTTTGGAAGGGAGTAAATACTTGGTTATGCCACCTGGCCTGGGATAGGACGGGGGACAGTTATTCATGGGTAGTTGGTCCTGTGAGGATGCCAAGGTTAAGATATTCCCATCTGGAATTTTATATTTTATATTTTATATTGTATATTACGTATGTGTATTTGTGTTTTTAGGTATTTATATTGAACTGTTTTAGTGATCTTCTATTTTTACTATTTGTAAGCTGCCCAGAGTCATTATACGTGAGATGGGTGGCAAAGAAATTTAATAAATAAACAAATAAATAAACAACGCAGTTTTAAAGGCAATGTATGAATCACTATATGGATGTGATGGGAGTACAGATGTTTTGCATGGAAGGTTAGAACGCAAACTTAACTCCAGCACTGGGACATGTTATCTATGGCTCACGTAAGCCTACACTAGATTGGTGGTTTCATTAACAAATAATGAATGTCCCTGTATGTACATTTTGTTAATAATGAGACAAAAGCAGCCCTGGTTCATTTTGGTTACTATGGACCCAAAAAAAAAGAGTCAGTAACAGTAGAATATCATCACTTATTTTTTTTTTCCTCCACTTATCTCTACCTCCATCCTACTCCCCAAATAAATGTGGTGAAATAAAGAAATCTACCAGAGGCAGATTTTTGGCAGGGCAGAGGAGCATGTAATGTCATATGACATCTCTTATGCAGTTTGTACATTATGGGAAAAAAAAAGTTGGGGTGGGGGGAGAGAAAGCTTTTTGAAAAAGTTTTTAGTGGTGCATCCAGAAAACTAAAATGGGTTCAATGTGCCCTGTTCCTTCTTCTAATTCCTTCTGCAGAATTTTAAAAAATAACATACTTACAGATCCTCTTAATTTTATACAGTCTTTCCCAAAAAAGATGTGAAGGGGGGAGACTCTAACTGAGAATGGTGTATCACTCCCTGCACTCAGAGAATTCTGAAAGGTTAGTGGGGAGGAAATCAGGCATGAATGAAAGAAACTACTGGGATGAATATTTGCTGAAAGTCAGAATGGCTTTGAAGGATTGTGTTACATTTTTATTTTGTGGGGTTTAGGTTTGTTTTGTTTTGTTTTGTTTTGTTGTTAAACAGAACTTCCTTCCTACTAGGCTAATGAGGTGAAAAGTGACCTGCCTGCTTCTGTCTCTGTACATTGTAATGATATGACATGCTGGCTAGCAGCTCACTGCTTTCATATTCAGTGTTTTAAATTAGACCTATCCCTGAAATACAAACAGATATTCTTTATATTCTCCACAAGATCTATATGAAATGTAAGTTCTTTGTTTTCTTAATGTCCTGCATCATCACAGCAAGGCTCATGCTGGCATACTTCCCACTGATTACTGTTAGAGGTGTAATATGGGATTTCTGTTTAATCAAATATGGACTGAAATATTCACTCACATCAGTATCCGCAAGATATGAGCAAAATGTGAAAAGACCACTTGATCTTCTTCACTGTGCTATGCTCTCATCATCTGGCATGCTGCTGCTGCTGCTGCTGCTGCTGCTGCTGATGATGATGATGATTACTACTACTGCTGAATCAGTCCACTTCAGGATGAAAATCTCTTCTCTGAAGTTTATGGACCATAATCTACCACATCAGTCCAGGGTGGGTTGGTAGATAGATATTTCTCAACTTCCCACATAGGGGATGAGACAGAATCTGTCCCAAGTTACCCAGATGAATTCTGTGCCTAATAGAGGACAAGAACAAGGGTCCTCCTAGTCCAGATCTCTAATAACTATACCACATCGACTCTTGGTGTGTGTGTGTGTGTGTGTATTGGTCATATTTGTATTTGAAAGTCAGTTATGATTATAGTGGTATATATGCCTGGTAAATACATAACAACAACATTATTGAACTCTTCAAGGAAAGTTACACTGCTGTAGACAGTAGGAAATATTACCTTGATAGAAATATGCAGGAATTATTACCCAGGCAAAAGTGGCTGAAGCATTTTAAAAATCTAGAAAAATGAGATAACATTCGGAAGAGGCTAAGGCAAATGCCTCCCTAATTCATTGAATTATAAGAAGAAGGAAAAGGGACAGAACAAATTAGACTTGCAATATTCTGTTATCATAGCCAATCTGAATAAAAATAGTTTTAGCATTCCTGGAAAGTTGATTTCCTCAACTGGTCTACCTAGTGGGGCTCACAACTGCAAGGTGTATAAGGAATCTAGCATCATCCAAGAGTTTTTTTTTGCATACTAAAGAAATACAAAGATACCTATCAACAGAATTTGGTATACTATAAATGGTACAAGAAAAGGCAATATGTGGTCTTAGGTTGTTATTGAACTACAGTTCTAAAAGTTACCTATTTGACATAAGTTTCTTCATGTTGCCTCTTGGAATGGGACTCCTATTTATCTGTATGTAAGTCCTTATGATACTGTAACCATAGTCATAAATGTTGGTTCCTGAGAATAACAAGGAAAAAAATGGAATCAAGTGTCAGACAGATATTGTTCCTAGAACCATGGTGCAGAGTGGAAAATATGGTCAGTTTTAATTTCCTTTAAAATCAAGAACTCCAGCTTTAATTACTTGTCTCAGCATTCCTGGTACTTCGAGTTCCTCAACTACAATAAATTTTCTACATTGATTAGAATCAAGAATATCTAATTCTTTGGAAGCTTCCTTTACCCTCTAAAAAGAAAAAGATGTTAGGAAGACAAGTCAGATATTTGAGCTATTAAAATGTTGTTTACTTTGTGAATGCATTTGAAGCTTAAATAAATAAAACTAGTAACATATAAGTACCATATTCTACTTCAATCTATTAGCTTAGATTTAAAATGTTATGGGGAAAAACATTATAATCTTTTAAAATACTTCAACATTATTTTAATACCAAATATGTTTAATTCCTTATTTCCAAATAGATAAAATAGAATAATAGTAGATGCATTACAAAACATTTGAATTAGCATGTGCACATGTGCCCACCACTGCATACTTCTCCAAAAGGAAAGATAGGATTGGAATAATCACTGTCTTTTATTTGCTGAGATGAAATAAATCTTTTTTTCTTTAAGGCGAAAGTAGTATGTATTTATGATTTATCATTATGATTTATCTAATTGACTTTCAGCACTTTAATGTATACCATTTTTATCAGGGCAAAACTAGAAAACAACTTAGAAGGAAAAGGATGACAATTGAAATGAAAATCCAAGCTAAATCATCAAACCATTATGTGGGATAAAATGCTAGTGTAGTGCACTAAGACTGGGAACAGTCAGGTACAAATTCCTACGTATTTTGCAAGGGCTATTGTAAATTATTGATACTGTGCATGCTGGGAGGTAAGGAAGAACCATATGCTACTTGCTATTATAACTATCATAAATAAACTGTGATACTTATTCAATAAACAAATCATTAAAGTAACAAATAAGAGAGCAGCCTCTGATAAAGCCTGAGGGAAAGATACACAGTGTGTTAAAAATTAATCAAATGCAAACAGGAATGGCTTTGTCCTACACCTTCCTTCTCTGACTTTTGCCTTGTCTATTCTGACCATGCCCTAGAATTTGCACATCTTTCTTCCTTCTGCACAATTCTTTTATCCCAGCTGGAACCTCTTGCTATTCTCCCAATTTAAATAACAAGTAACTCTCCTAAATAATAAGGACGAGATGGTAACTTTCCTGTAACATCAATACATTGTATTTTGATACTAAACAATTGAAATATGTAACCATATTTAACTATATATGTACTCTTTGCACTTTTGTTAAATAGGTGCTGCTCATTAACAGAAAAGTTGACAATTATATTGAATCCTTCTTAATGCCCAGAGATCAGATCCCTGTTGGAATGACACTCTGGTATGAAGCATGAATCTTTGTTTATGTTAGCTTTTCTTGTTTAGACTTGCAAACTACATGTTGAGAGGGGGCTGTCTGAATTTTTTCTTCTTCTCCTAATTAGAAAGTGTCTTATTGGCATCATTTCACCACCATTTCAGAAGCAAAGCTAGATACCCTGGAACTTGTTGACAGTCAAAGGTGCAAAGCTACCTTTATTAGCATGCAGCCTTAAAAAGGCAACTTAAAAAAGCCATTCAAAGATAAAAGGAATTTTCATTTAGAAATGTTGATGACTGTATAAAAGAATGCTTTGAGATTAATGAATTCATCAGATTTTTATGACTATGTCATAAGTCATGGACTGAGATACTACTGCTGATACTGAGCTACTACTGCTGTAGAAAATGCAACAAATATATCTGAATGAACATTATGCTTTTGGACAGCTTTTTAATTCCCCTTTCATCTACAGATACAAGTAACAGGAAGCAAGACTACCATTGCAAAGCAGGTTAGAGTAAAAGACACAACCATGGTCAAATTCATAAGCTATAGGTGAACAATCATAGTCTATCATATGAATGCTGCCCCAGTGTCTTTTTCACACCCTTTAATAGTACTTGTGGCAACTGTTGATTCTAAATTGCTTTTTTAGAGAAATACAACTCAAGAATATCACATATGGTTGACATTCTGGCTATAGTATAAACTAAAAGGTAGAAATACCACAATTGTTACCCATTCTTTGCTGACAGATAATTGTGATTACTACAATTTGATTTTGCTGGTTTGGCCTTAAAAATGATTTTGAAATGCCAAATAGTTTAGACTTTGGCTATATCTCTGTTGACATTGAAAGAGTAGCAATGGCTATCAATTTTTAAAGTCCTGTTCAAGATAATGGATTGGTATTTACTGTCCTAATAATTTCCATCCTAAGTGTCTTAAGAAATAAATCTCTTTTCTAGCACTTTCCCTAAATAAGCAAACACACACACTTTTATGATTGACCAGTTAGGCCCTTGTCAGACTCCACAATCAAATGATTGCTGATTCGTCTGATTGTGTTTGTCTGCCATGATGAGTCAACATGTGTGAAGAACCGGATGGAAGGGGGAATCGCAAGGAGCATTCTGTTTGAGCTGGAAGGGGGGGAGTCAAGGTCATACTGGCAGAGGACATCTGTGCCTGGTATGGCTGACTGTTAGAATTAGGTGGGAAGAGATAGGAAGGGGGAGTGGGGTAACGGGAAAGTTTTAATTACCTAGTTTACGTGTAAAAGCTTTCAATCACAGCTTTTCTCTTGATCTGTACACAAATCTCAATAAATCTGAATTCTGCATATTCCAACTGTACATGAGTCAGGTCTTTATTGGGACCAACGGTGTCAGTTCTTATAGCCCTGTTCTAGGCATTATCATTTTTAGGGATATTTATTCTTTCTTACAAATGGGCCCTTTTTGTTGTGTGCTTGTATTATAGAATTCTATTCTTTTCATCATGGCCTGGTAAGTTTCTTGCAGCAAAGGGCTACAGGTGTTATGACCAGATGTGGCATCCCTGGACTGATGTTGGTTACCTGTATGTGTGTTGCTTAGCCCTGCTTTACATGATTCAAATATCATTCCTTACCTTCCTTTTTCAGACAGGAACTTACAGCTTGACTTGTCTAGTTTCCTCTATCTAGAATTTGTCTGACCTCTGAGGTCATTACAGGAGAAACTGCTTATAGACCACAGCTTCCTGGAAATAAAGACAGCAAGGCTAGGTTATATTTCTTAGTAGCAGGGCCAGCCCACTGGAAGGTACCCCTGTTGAAACCAGATTTGTCCATTTCCTAATTGCATTCAAGAAGATGCTGGAAAGTCAGTTATTTCACAAAGCATTCTAGCTTAGATCTTGGCATCCATTTAATTTTATTAATTAGTGGATATGGTTATTGTTTTTTAAAAAGCTGTTTTAATGTTGTCTTATATTGTGTAAATCACCAACAGGGTTTTTTTAAAAAAAAACTGTGATGGGATATAAGTGTGAAAAATAAATAAATATAACAAAATGTGAGCTTCCTGAGAAAACACTGGTTTTGTTTTGTTTTGTTTTGTTATTTTATTTATTATCCAAAAACAGAAACAAACATACCAGAGAACAGTAAAGCTACTGATACCAAGAAATTTACACAGTTGTATCCTAAGGTACTGCGGTTCCTATAATTATTAGACGAGCTTCTAATGGATATAGTAATTACAGTAAATGAACTTTTTCTGAAAATATCCAGAGACCTGTTAGCTAAAGAGTAGTAGATGCTGTCCTCCTCCAAACTGTATGAGAATGAGTTAGGAGAAGAATTATTAAGTTAACGCACCATGAAAAGCAGCATGAAAGCATGTGACAGTTTCTGTTACTTCCAATAAACAGGATGTGAGTCTCTGCAGTGCAGAAATAATAAGAAACCTTCCTTCGAACTCCAAGGATGGCAAAGCACTATAGCAATGAAGGTAAATATTCTATGTGCTAGATACTTAGCATGGAAAAATAGCCTCCCAAGCAGGGTGGCACTTTACCTTGCTCATTCTGGATATCAATATCTTTTTTTCAGTTCAGACTGAGGCTAAACAGATAGTGGCCTTCATACTGCACATGTGTTGGAATGCCAGTTTTTCAAGAGGACAAAGCATTTCCTGGAGGATCAGGAAAACTAAAGTGTTGCCAATTAACTAAACTAACTGAACTATTTGTTAAAATAGCAATTTAAACCAGTATTTCAAGCAGGAAAGCTGCCTATCGGTCACCATAGAAATTAGGCCAGATTCTGATCTCAACAAGGAGTTGGATACACAGCAAGGCACTTGCAAGAGAACTCTACAAAATTTAGATTGAACTACTTTGGTTGGTATGAGTCTTGAGAGTAGCAGATCTGTGTCCTGTACAGCAAAAGGCTCTGAAAATTTCTATAGCAATAAGGAAGTGATTATTGCTAGTACAATTGGTAAAATGTAAAATTGAATTTGCCAGCTGTGACCTTCCTTTGTTGATGCTCCAGGTAACCAGTGCTTGGAGATACAGTATATGCCCAAATATTTAAAGACTATAATTTAGTTGAGCCTAGAACAAAGTGTACCAGGCCTTTCAGAGAAAGTAACTACTTTGGTTTTATTGTAGTTGATAACTAGCTGCTTCTTGTCACAATATTGGGCAAAGGCATGAAGGGTCTGTCCCAGGGTGATGTGTATTAGAGGAAAAAAAAATGCTGCATTATCAGCATATAGAAAAACAGAGAAGAGTCAAACAGAGACAAGTCACAGATACTTAACATAAAGGGGTGGGTGAAATAAACACTAGTAGACTTTCACTGGTTTCCTTTTTTTTTTTTTAATTTTCCAAACCACCTTTGTAATTTTTTCTCCTTCCTTCCTTCCTTCCTTCCTTCCTTCCTTCCTTCCTTCCTTCCTTCCTTCCTTCCTTCCTATGGGGGGGGATAGATTTCTGCAATAGGGCAGTGGAGGTAGATAGCAGTTTTATAAACAGTCCTTCTCTAGGATAAAAGCAGTGTTGACACAGGCTCCTGATGTATGTGTGTAAGCTATACCAAAATAAGGCATTCTGGGGTTGTAATGACTCCTGATTCATTTCTACGTAAGCAATCTATCCATGTGGAAATGAATATATCCAGGAGTTGAATTGATGAATGGGGACCTCATAATCTGCTTGAACAGCACTGCAGACAGAATACAAGGTTCTTCCCACTTAAGGAGGGTAAAAACAACCTTTATATAGTCATATAATAAATGCTGACCAGTAATGATGTCAAATACCAATTATCTTATTTTTGATAACATGCGTTAGATGTTCTGCTTATAGTGAGAATACCCAGCTAAGAGAGCAGATGTCAGCAAGAGTCAGCTTTTGTGGTTAGTTACTTTCTAGTTCCCATTTAAAAATACAATTGCTGATTAAGATAACTCATGAGCCAGCATCTGCAAATGCCTACACAAGCTGTAAGGGAGCCTACTTGAGTTCAGAGGCCTTAGTAGTTTGAAGAACTTTGTTCAGGTATTTGTTTTACTCCTTCACTGTCTTTAAATACCATTAGCCTCATCTCATATAGCCAGCTCACATATTAAGATGCAAATAAGTGAAGAGAACAGAGGCATTCAGGCTCCTGATGTTAATAGCATAACAGTAAATGAAAACTTCAGCCTCAGGTCATCATGCAACATCACTTTGAAAGCACAAGCATAAATATATATATAAAACCAACAAGAGATTATATATCAATTAGGGTTTTAGACATAAAGTTTGCATTGAGGATTCTGCTATAGAAGCTAGTTGACAAATTTCATTCTCATATGTAAGCACACTAATGCAGATTAAATCCTCAGATTTGGCTATTATTTCTTTCACTAATTTAACTTCTTTTTATTAAGGCATACAGCCTTTAATATACTTTAGAGCAAAAATGGATGGCAGGCAGTTTATCTATCTCGATCATGAACTGCGAATGTGTTGTGTAGTGGAGGTTTGGGTTAGAACTGAGAATGCAATATGATTAATTATCAATCTTTTTGTGAAAACGGTATCAGAGGAATCTAATATGTATGGTGGGCTATTACCATTTCTTTATCCTCTATATTCTTCAAGCATTCATTCCACAGGAAAGAGAGGAAGAAAAAAAAGGGGGGGGGGCTATAATTAGAAAAAGAAGGAAAGAGAAAAAAATAAAGCTGGTTGCTAACTTAGGGAGGCACTTTCTATATCTTTGGAGAGTAGGGACTATTTTTATAGGTACATTGAAAGTAAAGTTTAATCAGCTAAGTTCCTTGTTCTATGACAAAAGTGTACCATTTCCACTGGGTCAATGGCCACAACCAGTTTTGTGCAGAATGCTAAAGTTTGCATTCCCAAGGTGTGACCTTACATTTTAATGGGCGCCTTAAGGAATGAAATGGATGGCTGGCATTTAAAACCCCCAGTTGAGAGAGAGAGAGAGAGAGAAATGCAGAAAGGGAAGTTCTTTCTTCTTCCCCCACCATTCTGCCACAAAATCACCCTACATTTTAAAGTTCCACAAGTCCACCCACAGCAAAACAGGCCAAACTCAGTCTTCCTCTGCCAAAATCACCTGTCCTTTGCTGTGGTCAGAGTAGTTTGTAATTTCTTGACCCTTTCACTCTGCTTTATCCTATTTTTCTCTTCCTTGTTTCTTTCTCATTCTTGTTTCTTACTGAATTTCTTTTTCTTCTTTTTTCTCTTTTCCTGTCATGCCACTACAAAGCATAATTCACTATAATTCACCACCTGGAACAAAAATTAAATATATAACTGGCACACTCCTGCAGAGCTCACATACACAACATCCTTTCTAGCAATATTTCTGCAGCTGGCACCTGATGGATTCAGCAGAGTTCCAGACAGGGCCTGAGGACTTTCCCAGCCATCTGGAGAGCAGGTTTCTTTGGTGCCTTGTTAGCCTTTGGACCACAGTACTGGAAAGAATTGCTCCTAAGCAGCCTTTCCCTGTAAACAGCTCTTAGGTGGCTTCTTGGTTTTCTGAAGAGCTCCAAGAAATCAAATGGGTGAAGTGAAGCCTGGAGTGACACTGCTAAAAAATGAAGAAGTGTGACCAGACACAAGTCAAACCCTATTCTGTTAATTAGGACAGTGAAGTAGAATTACTTCTACACCCCTACTGCATTTGTAGAATGGCAGCCAGCTGCATAATTTAGAATGTCTTGCCCTGTTAGTCAAGTACAGGACAAAAGAACCACTTAATATAAATTGTGATTTTCTGGCTGAGTATTTCATGGATAAAATCTCATTGGATTCACTCTGACTAGGAAGCTGGCTGGCTGGAATCTGTTGAAATGATAGAAGTGACATCTTGGGATATTACCAGGGTTTGGGGGGGGAAGGTTGAAATTTTGGATCTCTAGGAATTGGACAGAGTTATCTATGATCTTAATTTTGCCAGGACCTGGATATGGAAAAACAGACTTAAATTCAACCCAGACAAGATGGAGTTTCAGAGAAATTCAGAAAGTTTTCAGAGAGTTTCAGAAAGATTCAGAAGACTATGGATTTCAGGACAGTAACAACTTTGAATCTCAGTGGGACTGTGCTCCCTCAGAAAGAGCAAGATCACATCTTGCTTGGGGGTCTTCCTGGACTCACAACTTCTGCTGGAAGAGCAGGTAGAAGCCATGGCCAGGAAGGCCTTTGTCCAGCTTCAGCTCGTGTCTCAACTGTGGTCTTACCTGGAATAGGATGCATGAAAGTCTGTCACTCATGCCCTTTTCATCTCTCAGCTAGATTACTGTAAGGTGGCTATCCTTGAAGACGACCCAGAAACCTCAGCTGGTGCAAAATTCAGTAGCCCATGTCACTGGTTAGTTGCAGTTTATGTTTCACTGCTCCTGCTTGAACTGCATTGGCTGTCAGTATACTTCAAAGTGCAATTCAAGTATTAGTTGCTACTTTTAAAATCCTATATGGCTCAGGGTCTGGAATTCTAAGAGATTACCATTCCCAGATAATTTCTCTCCATCCAATATGGACAGTCAGAGAACACCTGCTAAGTGCTACCTACCTACCAAAATATGCTCTCTGTTGGGGCTCCCGTCCTATGGAAGAGCCTGACTATGTAGGAGGGATGGCCTCCACTCTTATGGCCTTCTTATTGAACGAGCGAGCGAGTGAGTGAGTAATTGTATGCCCTCAAGTCATTTCCAACACCTGGGAGCTGGTAAAAACCTGGCTCTTCTGGAAGACATTTGGGAAATAGTTGTGGGACATCATCCATATGCCTTAGTTTTGTTATTATAATATTGTTATGCATTATTATTGCATTACTTTTTATTAATAGTATCTGTATACTGTGTAAAGTCCATTTATAGTGAGGCAGTAGATATTCATAAATAAATCAAATCAAATCATGTAGAGCTGTCCAAATCATTAAAAACTGTCCACAACTAGTGAATTCCAATCATTAGTCTACCTTGTAGTGTATTGTTCATACTGACTGGCAGCATCAGTCTGGATCTTAGGGAATGGTTTTTCTAGCCCTACCTGAGATGGTACAGATTGAATCTGGGACCTCATGCATACAAAATATTTGTTCTACTGTTACACTTAAGACAAAATGTAAGTTTCATCCAAGTGGTATGTGACTACATATAAAACCATAGTTCCCTTCAAATGCTAAAAATATTGATTATAAAATCACTGAATTTTATTATTCAGTATTTTCAATAATAGCCCTTTAAAACCAACAAACCATTTGATAGGAAAATTGGGAAGTTAGTTTAGCCCCCCCCCCCCCAAAGAAAGTCAAAGTTAGGTTACTAATAGAAGCAGATAGCCAGAATTTTTTTCTTTCGCAAGCCTGACAATTATATAGAAAGATAGTTCACATCTTCATCAGGTGACAACAGTAAGCTTCCATTCCTTGTTATGCACTCTGTGTTGACAACAGGAGTATGAGAAGTAATTGGAAGTCTCTTCAGACCATCAAGATGCTGGGCTTTTCCACTAGCATAACTCCTATGTCCTTATCGAAGTGCATACAATCCTTTGCTACCTCTCTGGCCTTCCAGTGTAACTGTCAAACCCTCCAATAGATCTGAAGGGAGAAGAATGATGACCTCAACTGACTTACATGACAGCAACAGAACTTGTCATTTCTGCCTGGAGAAAAACAAAACCAGATTGCAAACTGATCAAATGACAGGAGAATATGGTGGTGTCTATGTAATCTACAGTTTATACTGAACACACAGACACACATTCAGTACGGCAATGCCCACTTCCAAATAGCCCACATTGTCAGTTTATATCTGATTAACTTCATGTGAACCTTCCTAGCAGTGTTGTTGTCACTGAAGGATAGGAAAAAAGCCATTTCCAATCAATCAGAAGATTACACTGAGGAATAATGTTTTCAAAAACAAGCATCCCTGTGCAAATGTATGCATTCCTTTTAACAAAAGTCATTTAATGATCAGCTTAATCACTAAGTGTCATCAACATAACAGTGTTCTGAATATGTGGAAAGGTTGAGAAGGCATTAATACAATCAATCAAATAATGATATGTTTAAATGTGTGTGGAATAATATTGTAATTATATTTTATACACACATGGCTAACAATTTGAATATTTTGGAAATAAATCTTAGATTTAAAAAAAAAATAGCTTTGTTACAGATTATAAATCTCAAGCAGAGGTGCAGAAAGTGAGACTTCCTGTAAAACTGAGGATATGACCCTCAGAGTCACTCTAGACAGTGCTACTTAATTGTAAAGGAAAATTAACTATATTAATTTTATTTTAAATACTTGCATTTAATTAATTTATTATTATCTTAATTCCATCTATATATATAACCAAAAAGAAATCAATTTTCATTTTTTATTTGGCTTTACCTGCTACTTTGTCCCAATTTGTCTACTTTTTCAACGGCAGCCCCAACATGATCTTCAGAGGCCAGGTGGGGCTTTCAGTGGGAAAAAAAAAATTGAGGAACCTTTCTCTAAAGCAGTAGACATTATTTTTATATTTCAAGATGGACCAAAGGAGCTCATATCAATAACCTGACATCACAATTAGATTGTTTATCTCTCCTTGGTTATATCAGTTCTAGAATATTAGATTACAGGTGACCAAATTTGGAAGGCTCTTATCTTTCGTGAGGCTTCCTTTAACATCCCATTTAGTCACATGAGAAAGGCTTACATCCTGATCCAGTTACTTTCAAATATACTTGGTTAGGTGTACATTTTCACTGTATGTAGAGAAGTAATGTTCATGTTATCTGTTATTTGATTTCATAGAGCAGCTGTAAATTAAAGAATAAACATGCATCTATTTAAAAGCTTTATAAGAATAGCTCCCCTCCCTAAGTATGCTTGCTCTTCTTTGTCTAGGACATGCTCACTATTTGTTCTACACATTTAGATTCTACTCATCACCCAGAAAGCCCTCCACAAAGGCCTATGATTCAGGAAACAAGACTTTTCCTACATTTAGATTCATAGACATGATAGCAAAGAAATAAAGGTCCTGGAGAAGAAAGGAAAACAAGAAAAGCCAAATAACAAGATCTTAGAATATCTAGAGTTAGTGTCTGAGTTGTTGTTCTCTCATTATTCCTGAAATAGACATTGTTTAAAGAAGGAGATAAATATTGACAGTCTTTCATGTGAGCCAAAAAAACCCCAAAACTTTTATTTATTTATTTATTCCTCACATTTCTTTAGCGCCCATCTCGCCAATGTGACTCTTGGTTTTCAACAGTAGTGATGGTGAATCAGCTGTCTCTGTCCTCGCTGGAATACTGTTATGATATTCCAATGCTTATGTTCCCAATACAGCACCTAGGAGCACCAAGGTGCCTACAGACATTTATCTTGCTTCCCCCAAACTCCTTTCTCTTCTGATTTTCTATGGTTAAAAAAGTGTTTTAACTTTTTTTTAAAAAAAAGGTGGGGGGGAAGCTGGCATAATGCAAAGCAAAATTTTCAGCTTCTGGCAATATATTTACTTTGAAGAATGCATTTCAGATATAAATGGCCCCTTAACGAGCTTTCTTAGAAAATAAAACATAAATAGGCTGAAATTTGGAAGTATGCCCACCTGCCTAGAAAAAGAAAACCATATTCAGGAGTAATATCTATAGGAAAGGATAGATAAAATATACAAGACATAACATTTCTTGTAACCTTCCCCCATGATAACAATTTTTTGAATGGGCATGCCTTTCCTAGTAGCAATTTTGCAATAACATATTTCAAAATCTGCTTACTAGAAAAAAAGGTCCTCCCATGGCGGACTTCTGTGGGATGCAGGGCAATTTGAAGATGTCTCCATGAAAGCGGAGCCAACAACCGTGGCAAAGACCAAAGAGCCAATGAGTAGACTGGTTCTTCAGAACCTCTCCAGATAAGGAGAGGATGGGAGATCACCCACATGTGAGATTCCAGCCAGCCTCTGACTCAGAAAACTAAACTCTTTCTGAGTCAGAGGAGGAAATAGAAACTTACCAGGCTGAAACCAGGAAAGCAAAACTCAGAGATGAGTCAGCAGTGTGGGAAGAGTCACAGACACTGATTGGCCAGTCTTTGGAGGATTTGAATCCTCCAATCAGCATGTGCCAATGACTGACAGAAAAGCGCACAAAGAAGGCAGCCGGATTGGCTGCAGAGGGAAATAGGTGTGTGAAGGATCGGCATAAAAGGCAGATGTGTGAAGAGCAAGCTGCTGGTGACAACCGATCCTTCAAGCCCACAGCTCCTGCAGAAGAGTCCTTACCCATGTTGGAAACAGCATCTGTTACCGGAGAGGAATCAGCACCAGCGTTTTCCACCAAAGAGGACTTGAATCCTGCTTCTGCTGCTACTGAGGATCTTCTCCTCACTGGACCCAGCAATCTCAGTCTCGCATCCAGCCTCGGTCCTCCGTGTTCACCTTGCGTGCATTCCAGTCGCACTTCCAGTCCTGCTTCGATGTTCTAGCCATGTCCAGAGTCTCCAGTCCAGTCTCATTGTGCTTCAAGTCCACAGCCAGGTGAGTTTATCTTCAACTCTGAACAAAAGAGAAATTAATTACAAGCTTAAGAACTTAAAGAATTTGACATAAACAGCAAAAAGCTAAATAAGATTTTGATCTAAGGAAGTAACAAATGGATTAAGGGTCCAGTTAAATTTGGAATATTGACTTCTAATATAAGATTTTGGAATGAACTATAAAAAAATGGCTTCTCGTGGCATCCAGAATTATTTTGGCTATCTTGGCTCATAACAAATAAGTGACTAAAATGATTTTAGCAACTGGACATTACTGTAGAGGGTAGAAGTAGAAGGGGGGGAAAAAAACTAGAGGGTCTAAGTAGAAGGAAAAAAATACAAGCCTGCTTTTGATAACTGGGACATACAAAATGATACAAAATGTTATAACATTGGAAATATTAAAAGAGATCTTTGAAGAATGGAACCAGAAATCAGTAGCTATAATATCAACAGGTCAGTAATGATATCTGATTCTATGGATAGATTATGTCCAAAAGTTCTAATGAGGGAATGACGGATGTGGAACAAATTTTGTCTGACAAGACATACAAAGTTCCTGTATTTGTCTATAGTTGTAATGAGGATTAAAAGTAACTTCTTTTATTAATATATATATATATATATATATATATATATATATATATATATATTTCTTTTCTTTTTCTTTATCATATTCTTTGTTTCTTTTTTCTTTATCTTTCTTTTTTCTGGCATTTTTTTATTTTTTTCTTACTATTTCCTTTTTCTTTAAGTTTAGTTTGTATTCGTTTTTACTATTGTAATTAAAATCCTATATATACTCTGTGTGTGTGTGTGTGTGTGTGTACACACACAGAGTATATGCCGTATATAGAGGTATATACACAAAAAAGTTCCTTTCACTTATGCTAATGTCTTCTATCAGTAGACTGATTCTTAGAGAATCTTGATTTGTTTATCTTATACTTAACATAGTACTTAACAAAAAGGGGAAGTCACCAAATCAAAATATGAAAGGAAAAAGAGGACAAACTTTCTAATCCAGAGAATAATTCAAAATTCTTATTGCTTTTGCTTCAAGAAAACCATTAAATGTAAAAATAATGTATGCTCGGTGAATTTCAGTCTTTACTCTCATACTCCAAAAAAACATGCTTTCAAGAACATTTACTTCTTTCTACTTTCTTTTCACAGTTCACAATTTCTCTTCCTTTGACAAGAAAATCCAAGGAACAGAATGAAATGTCTTCCAGGATGTGCTTTTCTCCCAAATAGCAGTGAGTTGTTGCTATTTAAAGCAAAGAATGTGTAGTGACACAGACTTTCTCCATCAGCCACCTCTGCACAATTAATAGGTCTCATTCATAACAAATAGATCTCAGATGTTTGGCCATAGTCCTTGGTTTTCTTCCTTTCATAAAAATTTTTCCTAAATGGGAAAACAGTATCTTTAATTGAATCACTCAATCAATTTAATTTAATTCAATTCAATTTAATTGAAGCAATCAATTGATCACCTGAATCATTCAATCATTCTCAATTATGATAAAATTACTTAAAGCTAGCCATTTCCTATACTGATAGCAGGATTCCAGTCTAAGGAGGAAAGATGGTACTCATACAATTGTTTTTATGTGTGTGTGCATGTGCACCTTCAAGTCAGCCTTGACTCCTGCCCAAGACTATTCAATGCAATTTTCTTGGCAAGGATTCTGTGAGTTACAACTCAACAACAACTGGAGGTCCAGTTTGCCTGTTTCAGATTTAAAATATGTATAACCCTCTTTTTCACCATGACCCCAGCTAATAACACAATGGATTAAAAGCCAGATTAGAAATGGGCTAGGAATCAGAGTCAAATGAAGCAGGTACCAGGGTAGAGTTAATAATCCTGAGATCAGGAAATATTTTGACATTGGCAAACTCTGGACAGCAAAATCCAACAGCTGCAGCAAGAGAAGAAGCACAAAATGCTAAGGAAGCAAAACAATGAAAAAGTTGAATTAAACTCAGATATTTAGTAGGATCTACTAAGACTTAAGTAAGTTTTGAAACCCAAACTTCAGAGATATGTCCAAGGCTCAGGTTCAGGTAATCACAGAAATTACAATATGTCCTTTATGTCTAGGGTATTTCTATGTCTCTGGGTGTTTAAGTGGGCATGACTACTATTAAGTGGCCATTTGAATTTACTGTCTCTAGGAAAGGTGGTGGAAAAAATGAAAGTGCAGCTGCAGAGGGCCTAGAAGAAATATATTATCTGGACCAGTTTCAGTCAAGTTTCAGATCTAGATTGAGCATGGATCCATATCATTGATTATGATATCTTTCTAACCTATCCCTGGGGATTAGGAGTGGGGACCATTTTTTCCAGTGGTCTTCCTCCTTCCTGAAATTGGTGGTATGAGTGGGGGGAGAGATTGAGCCTTAAGCCCCTCAATCACCATGAGGTGCCACATGGCTTGATGCTTTCCCCACACCTATTTAACCTTTACATAAAACTGTTTCATCAGTAATGCTGATAACACCAAATTCTAGATCTCAGCCTCTGGCTGAATGAGTGATGCTGTCAAAGCACTGTCCAGGTGGAGGCTAGGTGAACAGTCAGTCCCAGCAAGTCAGAGTGCCTTTGAGTGTGAAGGCCTACCAATTCCAGTGAGATTCCATTATTAGCTATGGACAGGATTGTACTCTCCCTCTCAGAGGTGGTTTACAATTTGCAGGTCTTCTTGGAGTCACAATCCTACTTAAGGTACAGGTGGTAGCTGTGGTCAAGAAGGGTTTAGCACAGCTCCATCTTGTGCACCAACTGCCACTTTTCCTGGAATGGCAGGTGTCACTCACTGTCACCCATGCCTCAGTCACCTCTCAATTGGACTACTGCAATTGGACAACCTACATGAGGCTGTCAGAAGCTACAACTGGTCCAGAATCCAGTGGCACAAGTAGTCATGGATGCACTTCATGATACCCACATAACACCTCTTCTCTAAGAGCTGCACTAGTTTCCAATTGGCTTCTGGATGCAATTCAAGCTGCTGGTTGTCATTTTTAAAACCCTGCATGGTTCATAGTGTAGGAAAGTAGCTGATGGATTCCATGGTTTTATTACCCAGCACCACCCCCCACTCTGCCTCACTCTTTACCTGCATTGACACCTATGGCCAAGTCCCCAAGAATTGGGGGCTTGTGATCATTGTCCCTACATATAAAAAAGGGAAAAGGGGTGATTTTTGCTAATTATAGACTGATCAGCTTCCTCAACACAAACAGCAATCTCTACTCAAGACACCTACAGTGGAAATTCCAGAACTGGCTCAAACAAGAAAATATACTTGTACAGGAGCAAGCTGGCTTTAGGGAAGGCCAATCCACCCTTGATCCGTAGTACCCCTTCAGCTTATTGAAAAATATTCCTCCCACAATACAGCCTCCCTTTATGCCACTTTCATAAGCTTCAGAGCAACATTTAATTCCATATCCTGAGCTAAATTGTGGGGAAAAAACAGAGGGCTCTTCAATTGACCGACACCTACTTCACTTCATTTAATATGTATGCAACAGGAAGGGACCTCACTCAAAGTAATATGTAACCCCCAAGGCCATCTCACCAGTGCCATTGAAATTGAGAAAGGCATCAAGTAAGGCTGAATATTGGCTCCACTCTTGTTCAGTTTCTATATCAACTCCATGGTTGGCCATCTCTACAAGGTAAACTTTCTCTCCCCAAAACCTGCTGGAAGACACATCTCTGTTCTACTCTATGCAGACAATGCAGTAATACTTTCAAGAACCTATTGGCCTTAAAAGAGCAGTGACAACACCAGTACAGTACTGTAGGGAAGACCAGCTAGAACTCAATTATCAGAAAACTAAAATCATGGCACTTGCCAAAAGGCCCAAGAGCCACTCCTGGAGCATAGATGGCCACAAGATTGAGCAGGTCTCCTGTTTCAAAAACTGGGGGTAGTTCTTCATTCTGCCAGCAGTAGGAAAGCCTACAGGGACTATGTTGCTGAAAATGCACAGATCTTTTGTGCATATATACAATATCAATCTATGTAGCAATGTATATGGCTTCAATCTATGGTTGTGCCCAACATTTTAGCCCAGTCCCCCATCCCCAAGCCAAATAGGTGCTTGGAATAGTATATTTAGTTACCTGTCAGCTTGCAGGATCTGTAAGTTGTGATATTTTTTAACAATAATCTAGTCCTCTTCTGAAAGAGAGAGAAACCCATGTCTCAAGATAGCTTGGCTAAAAGTTTGCAGATAAAGACAAAGAATGTAGGGTGAAACTGGGGGGAGTAACAATGTTGGCAACAAGGTCAATTTTGTACTTGTAACTGTCAGAATGTGAAAGAATGGATGGAGATGGCCTTGGAGCTGGAATGGAATAGGCAAATAGCACTGTCCACCCCATCAAAGTAATAATAGCATTAAAAGGATGGTTATTTATGGTTAAAAGGAAACCTTTTTTGGCAGAAGCAGAAGAAAACTTGCAATGCACCTAGTGGTACAAAACCAGCAACACACAGCTGGGAGAACCTCACTTTTTCCTAGTTGAATCCAATCTTCTGTACAGCAGAGCATTTCATTTTCTCAAAAATGTGTTAGTCCTGTTTTCTAAACCCATGTCTAATTCTTTTTTAAAAGATCAGTAAGCCCATGTTTATAAGGACCTCCCGTAATTCTTGACAAAAGCATCAGAAAGTACAAGTAAGTCATTAAATGTGCTGATACTTCTGTGGAAGCCAGGTGTCAAGTCTCCACTGCAGCCAAAACTGAAATTCCATAGCAACCCAGTCTGAGTGAGTGTCATCTTATCCAGAGTTAGAGATGGAAAGTTTCCAGATCTTGGAGGCCTCAAAACCCACATCCTCATATCCAAGAAAAATTAAAAGGGAATAAGAACCACAACCCTGAATGCAATTACCTGGAAATAAGTTGTATGGAGATCAGCAGTAGGTGCTTCTAAGAAATGTGTCTGATTGAATCCATAATCAGCTGCGTTACTGGCAGATCCATGTAGTTTGAGGAAATGGTGATTTCTGATTAATTCTGTTTGTGTGTGTGTGTGTCTTAGGTTGCTAAAATAAAGCCACTTCTGTTATATATCCCATATATGGAGCTACATTTTTGCCTTAGAAAAATAAGTACTCTAATTGCACCCAGAAAGAGTGCTGTTTTTATGTAAAAATGCATAGATATTTTCAAACTAAATGTATAAAAATCTATGACAGGAAAAGAAAAGTCACAACTTAGTGGCTTCTTCTATATGACAAAGTCAAGCCATTACATTTGTTTAGTAGATACGTGAAGGCTATTTAGCCAAATGTCAAAAAATATGAAGGTGGAATGATGTCCCAGCCACAAGATAGCATTGTTGGAGCAATTCACTTGTTTGTTTGTTTGTTTGTTTGTTGCAAGGTTAGAAACTTTTTTTTAGTCACCAGAACTTTAAAAAATCGTTATGCCAAACTCGATATTGAAAGGAAGTTTTCAATATGTCTTTCATTTCCTAATGAGAGTGAGAGAGACAGAGATTAGATACTTGGACCTTAATATTGTTATTTCTTACATTTGCCATATAAACCACAATAGATAGCCATTCATATATGGCTAATAAATAAATAAACAAAGATTCTGAGACACAAGATGTTGTGTTTAGAAGACAGGAACAATTGGAAACCAGATGAAAGGTCTGTAATCAAGATTTGTTTTTCACTATTGAACACCGTTTTCTTAAAACAGCCTTAGATACCTGTGACAGTTTCAAAGAAATAGAATAATCACTTTCTAACCTTTCTTCAACATTGTTCCATATCCAAATTCCAGCCTTAGGTGGATAATAACCAACGCTTTTCTTGTGTAAAAGACATTTGCAAAATCTGTTAGTTTAACATAAAGGACTATGTATTGGAAGGTGCAATTTATCTGGAATATTTCCACTTATCAGAAATAAATGGGATATTACACATTT
This sequence comes from Candoia aspera, assembly GCF_035149785.1. NCBI lineage: Eukaryota > Metazoa > Chordata > Lepidosauria > Squamata > Candoiidae > Candoia > Candoia aspera. The sequence goes on along the minus strand of NC_086157.1, from coordinate 82,688,159 downwards.
TAATCCTTTGATGATTTATTAGATGTTTATGTATTTATTTCTGGATTTGTGATAGATTACTAAAATAAAATAATTTCATTTTATGGGCCATATTATACTGTTATACTGATAGTTCACCACTACCTAATTATGTTTCAGTTTTAATGTTAAAAGTAAACACTGAAATGGGAGAAATTGAATTTAAAAGAAAAAGCATTGGAAAAATCTATTTACTTTTCCTAAAAAGAAATGATCTGGCATGTTTAAATTATAGACAGAATTCTAGACAAAAGAAAATGAACCAGGAATGGGATGATTATGATGAAAATCAGTTTCAGGTGGTAATGGACCAGTTGTCTTATCACTTAGAATGTGCTTATTAATTTATGGGTAAGGTTGGATTCCCAATATCTAATCAATATTGCACAGTCAGGAAGTTATCAGCTGGGCCAGATGTACATGAAGACTATAAGGGCAAGGACAACATCAGCAAACTCATTGTTCTACTCAATTTGAGTTCTTGTGTGTTCTTGAGACCAGGCTGTCTTAACAGCATTACCAATCAGATTAAACTATCCACAATGGAAGTGAGTAACAATATTACTTGCTGCTAGAAGTACTTAAATCATATTATAGATGCAATATTACTGCCCTCTTTTCATTGAATTGTTGAGTTATTTGAGGATGCCTATCACTCAAAGCAGAAATCACAACATAGCAAATTATGTAACAACTACATAATATTTGAAAGAACGAATGAAGGATACCAGGATGGGTTAGCCCTGTTTTGCATATTGCACTCACAGCACTAGTCATCACTACTCACAGAGCAACTGCTTGTCTGACATCTGTCATAAGGAAGAGGTTTCCACATGTATGCTCACTCCCTTTGTCTGTCTCACTCTCTAGGATGTTTCTTTCACCCCAATTTACTTTAATCTTTTTTCCCCTTGAAAACCAAGGAGACAGTGGCCATTGTTTTCATGTTGTTTTTCTTTCACAAAGCACCCTGAAAAGGTTGAAAAGCTGGAAGAATTCAAAATACAGCTTACTCTGAGGTATACTTAGTGGAGAAAAAAAAATTCAAATTAGTTATAGACTTTTGTTGATTTTACTCAGATTACTAACATTTTTACAGCCTGTTTAATGAAATACTATTTATTTAAAGGAATTTTATAATACCTAAAATTGGAGAAAAAGTGAAACAAATTGTTGCCATGATAATGTTAGCAATAAATTGGAATACTAATAATATCTAGTACACAAAAGGTATTGATTAACTAGGAAGCATTGTGTGGGAAATAGCAATGATAACAACCAGGAGCATTTAATAGATTGGGAGGACTGATTCATGGGGAAGAATTCCTGCAACTAAAAAATAAGCCTTTGAATGATTTACACTGAAGTTTAATCAAGCTATAAATGAAAATAAAAGTTCAGAGTTCAGAATTTCACTGAACAGCATATAATACCAAATAAGGAAATAAACTTGTGGTAGGAGGCTACAAAAGAGGAGGAGGAGGAGTGGAGGGGTGCAAAATTGCATTGAATATTAGTGGCAGAAGAAATAGAATACAATTAATGATGTATCTGTCCTCAGGAAACTGCCTTATATCAAGCCAGATTCAGTGTGGATTAAACATATTTTCAGTGTTTATCCAGAATTTTGGGCAGAAACTTTCTGAGCCTCATGGGGAGATGCCAACTAATCCTGAGAATCCTGAGAATGGTTTTTCAAAACCATTTGATTATATTCCTTACAACACAACCCTTCAGACTGTAGTACTACTTGCTTATTTTTGCAACTCCTTTCATAGAAAAACATGGCTAAATACAGACTAGTGATTTGCTCATTGGTTTGCTTGCCTTTGTAAGCTGCCTATAACAATAAAATACCACTTTAAATTAGAACTAATTTCCATCCACAAATTTAAATCCTGTACACAGAGGTGTTTGCAACAAAATGATGTTATGCATGCAGTGATATCATCACGGAAATGCTGCCATCTTGTACTTGCTTCCCAACATCCGATGCAAGTAAGAACTTGTGGCATTTGTGTGATTACATCATCATGAACATTGCATCATTTGTTGCAACACCAGAAATGCTAATGCCTGCACCATTGCTCCAACAATGCAAGCATGCATGTGTGCACATCTGCCAAGGAGCTTTATTCTTTGAATCAGAATTATTACCAATTTGGCAAAAATCATATATGTAATTCTGAAGCAGCACATCCTTTCTGTTCACACATTATTCTAATCCATGTTGTGATCTGTTTTTTTGACCAGTGTGTCATATAAAGCTAACCATTATAGTTGTAAATGTTGACCTAGTGTTATATGTGAAGCATTCATCAGTTCGTGGTTGAAATACATGCTTAGTGCAATATGTGAACACAGCCATTATAAATGTTGAGATATGATATAAGCAAGGATGAGGAGAAAATTTTAAAACCGTGTTTATGCTCATTAAGATTGTGGTCTCAGGATTAAACTAGTGGTTTACATGCAAAGTCCATATAACCTCCTCCATGTGTCCAAGCAGGTGATCAGGTGTTCAAACAATTAGTTCTTTTAGATCCAGAGACAATAAGCACGCCAGTGGATAAAGAGATTTTAAGCTTTATTAAAACTTAAACAAACAAATTTATAGCATGAAGAAAGAAAAATCCTAACATACCAAGCAAGTTGAAACCCAGTCTCCCATAGGCTGTCAGGAGCCCCTTAATAAGGACAGCGGAGATACCCCAGGATGGCACAATTTCCACAGCACCCAGTGCTCAGGTCTGTGCAGAAGCTCCCAAACTCAAAAGGCAATCCTCAGGCTTTTATCCAAGTCTGGCCCCAAACCCTCATGACCTTGTTTCCATGGTACAGAGACTGCAGGAGACCTTGACTGGTAGTTCTCAGGGTCTGGAGCACCTGTCTGTGGCATAATCCAAGATCCTGGAAAGCTATACAGATAAGCTAGTACTTAACAAAAACAACCTTGGGTTTTTTTCTTCTCCCCCACATTTCAAACAGAAATAAAAAACAAGCCAGCTAAACATTAGTATAACTCAAAATAAACTCTAAGCTTCTTTGTGTGAAGGAGAAAAATCAAGATATGTCACTTAAACTCCTCGAAATACAAAGGTCTTCCATGTTGCCACTACACTCCATGAGAGCAATTGCAATTTCTTGGCCATCGTTTATGCCTATGCCTATTCCCTATCTACAAGTTAACTATTCTGAGAGATATATAGACAATAAAGGGGAGGATACAAGATCTGCAAAAAGCTATACTACTACTTCCCTACATATGTCTTAAATTTCCCAATTAGATATCTATACCTATGGGGAATAAATGGGGATCCAGCAAACCAATAACACAGCAAGGGAAAGGAGAAGAGAGGAAGTTGATCTCCAGTTCTATTCTAAGACAAAGGTTTGGAGACTTTCCTTCCCATTGTTATCAGAAAACTTTCACGGTAGGGCTTTTTCTGTTACTGCAAGGCTTCTCATAACTAGTACAAATGGTAATGAAGGAGAAGGACACAGATTTGGTTAACTGCTAATCATTATAAACATTTCTCGGTCCTTAAGACATCATGCTAGAAGATCAAAGAAAGGGCAAACATAGTCCCTGTCTTCAAAAAGTAGCTTCAGATTGGCCAGCTTGGTCAAGATCCCTCAAAATGTTTACATGCATGTGTGTGTTTGTGTAATCAGTTAAATTTACAAACATGTGTGTGGGTGTGCACGTGCGCATGTGTATTTCAGGTTAAAATTTGCAAATGATGTTTCTTTAACTTTTACAAAAGGTGAAGCTATCTGTGGTTTTCATTTCACTTAACCCTTATTTGAATCCACAAGGGATTAGCATTGGGGGTTAAGGTTAGGTTAATCACTCTGGGGCTGCTGTGGTTTAAAAAGTTCTTTTTTTTTTCCTGCATTTGAGGGAGTGATTTTAAAACTGCATAGAAATAAAGCCTTTTTAGAAAAGGGGGTAAACGCAGGCTATGGCTGCATTTTAGGGTCTCCTTTTCCTGCATTCAAGGTGCTGATTTTAAAACTCCACAAAATTAAAAGGATCATTAAGCTATTATTTATTTCACAATGCACAGATAGGTTTTGCTTCCCAAATACAGAACAGCCTAGGGTTCTGTTAATTATATGAATCCAAATTGGAATAGGACTAGGTTTGGTTAGATAATTACACTGTCTCAAGGGTTGACTGTCACCATTTTCTTGATGGGATTATGTTCAATACTTTGTGTCTGGTGGGAGTTGTGACTTTGTGACCCCAGCATCATGTGAGGAGGGGGTATGCAAGACATATCTGGTTAGAGTCATGACCTTTTAACATCTGCATCATGTGGGATTTATTTACTTTGAGGACCGCTGATTGAACAAACAGATAAACCTCCATCAAAGTTAGTATACATTATTACTATTCATGATCCAATAGTGTAAACCAGCTGATTTATGTCTGTGTGTGTGTGTGTGAGAAGACCTACCAAGGTGTTTCTGTACTGAAAGGATTTCCGGTGATGTCACCATTGCCTGGGGGATGCCCGAGGGGGCTCCTTTCATGTCCCTGTTATTTTCCCACCAAAGTGGTACCTATTATCTACTTACGTTTGCATGCTTTTGAACTGCTAGGTTAGCAGGAGTTGGGACAAGTTGATAGGATCTCACTCTGTCATGCGGCTCACGCTCTTGGGTTTTGAACTGCTGAGCTACTGATGTTCATGGTCCTCTGACTCAGCGTCTTAACCACTGAGCCACCATGGCCCCTTAGCCAGCTGATAAAATGGCATTGCAGGTGCCTAAGTTTCTCTCTATTTTATACCGGAATATCGGGCAGCACGTTTTAGGTAAGAGTGCATTTATGAGGCAGCAGCTGAGATGATAAAAGGCTAGAATGGAAAAGAAGAGAAGAGAAGACTGTGGGAACTTGATACCTGTTGTCAAGTGTCTGAAGCACTTTCCATGTAGAAGATGAGGCAGAATTGTTCAGAAGACAAGAAATAATGGGTTTAAATAACAGGGAAGCAAATTTTGGTTGGTTATTCAGGAAACAAAAAAATCCTAACTTTAGGAATTGTGGAACAGTCTGTTTGGAAGATGATAGATTTTTCTTCACTGGGCTATTTAAATAGATAGTAGTGTATTTCTACACTGGAAATTATCTCTGAAGTCCCTTTCAATCCTTCAATTCTATTATTTTTTCCCTACTCAAGTCAGAAAAATGTTAAAATACTTAATACAGACATAAATAAGAATTAGAGAACTCTAATAGTAGCATTTTGTTTCCTTTTCCACTGATCCCAATATGTTGTGAAACCTGCTAACCTTGGCATAACAATCATCTTTTAATGTGTCTATTTTTCCCAGATTCAGCATATTTAGAGCAGATCTAGAATGCCCCTTGCAAAACAAAGAAGCTTTTTCCTCCCCTTTGGCATACTGTTCAGCTAATGGTTGCTGAAATCTTACACACTGTTTTGTTAATAGTTTCACAGCTTCTAAACACAGCTGTCATGTTTCTAAGCTGATGATCATTAATGACATCCTTTATTATGAAACAGTTACAGCAAAACTCCTGAACTGGACATGGAATATTCACGTGTCACTCTGTATATAAAGTTTCCACAGATGGTTTAAGTCAGGGCATGTTTTCTGAAAACTGTTTAATACAAGACAGGTGGATAATATCTTCTGAGTTTGGTGCCTATCAGTAAATATATCTCTCTGAAATCATTACCATTGTTTGCCACTTGAGGGTCTATTCATATGACACCATTAGAAAAACTAAACATCCAAACCAATTACTAATAATACTGTATTATTTCTACCTTGAGAAGGAACTTTATAAAATGTTATATGCTATGAACAGAATCACAGATTCAGTATAACTGCAGATAAAGTATCTTTTATTTTTCTTCTCAAACCTCATAAAGTATCAGTAAATGAATGTGTAAAAAGGCAAAAACTAAATGTTGTACAATTTAAAATCCCTTTTTTTTTCCCCTGTGGTTGGTTGGGATTCTTAAGGTAACATTTGGGCTATTTGAAAAAGCAACACAACTTCTACAAAGGCCACATTTAAGGAAATGTCTTTTAACAGCAAGCAATTCAGGGAGATATTAGACTGTGCTGAATTAATTATCCATTATAATGAGATCCTTTACCCTTTTCTAACTGTGTAACTGAGAGAATTTCTTAAACTATTGATGCATAGAACTAGTTTGTTTAAAAATCCTGGAAAGCATTAGCATCAGAAATCCCATGTGAACTTTTTCCATCTTTTTCTATATTTCATGAGGTGGTAAACTAGTAAATAACAATTTCTTCACAAATGATAATCAGCTATATAATTATCAATCAAGGCCTGGCTCTACTGAGATTAAGTAGCCATGGCTGCCTTTGTAAATGACCAGTGAGGTTTAATATTCTCTCTTCTAATCAATTTGTTAGAAGATGGTTAAGTCATTCCCACTATGGATACTGAATACAGACCAGCTGGTTAGAAAGGAGGTCTGGGTCATCATCCTGTCATTTGTTTGTATCTTCTTCATCTCAGGGGGCTACATCATTGGCAGGCAAATATTTTCTACCATCTGGACCAAGCTAGGTGACACTCATTCAGACTAATTCTATGCCAAATAAAGCCTTAGGTTTGGAAATACTGAGCTAAAGGATTAGGCTATAGAATGTGTGTGCATGCATATGCGTGTGTGCTCTCTCTCTCTCTCTCTCTGTCTCACACACACACACAGACACAGACACAGAGTTCATCAGTAAAAGCCTACCACAAATTAAAATATCGCCCCCTTCAAAGTTCCAACCTCAAATGGCCTTATGATACATGTAATTTGCTGATTTTAATATTTTTGCATTATCAACAAATAGTCTAGCATCCAGGTTTTATACTAGGGCTACATAATTTTATTCAAGCTATAGGCGGTATTTGAGATGAGGTGGCTCATTTCCAAAAGTGAGGTCAGGATACAGCATGAATTTAATTTAAATGCCATTAAATTAAATATAATTAGCTTAATGCAGTTAATATGATTCCTCTCATCACAACAAAATTACAATTTAGTAGCAGCTCTGAGGGTTGGAGCCAAGTCTTGAGAGAGATGGTTGTGGCCCTGGGGATTCAGCATCTTCACTCCTCTTCGGTGCTCTGCTTCTTGTGCCTGCAGAACAGTTTATGGAATTATACCAGAAGAGGGAAATACTCTATGTGGCTCTATAGCTGTTACTACAGTGTCCAACAGCTATTGCTATAGTATCCAACAAGCGAATGGTTGGGTGTTAATCAACTAAACATACTGGCATAATGGAACTACTTTGGGAACTTTGCACTTACCAAGGGATAGAGTGATTGTGAGTCAACCCTGAATAGATCACTGTCTATTTGAAGATATTTGAAGGCCTGCAAATTTGAAGATATAGAAGTTTACATTAAATGAGAAAAAGAAAATATAAGAGGGAAGAGGACAGGCCTTCAAGTTGCCCATCAAAATGTAACAATTTGTAAGGACATTGAGTGGGCACACAGGCTGCAACCTTTCCTACAGATGGGAGAGTTACAGAATTTCTATTTAAATTATAGTAATTATTTCCAAATTTGAATGAATGATTGAAAATTCACCCACATGGACACATTTTTTGACATACACCTATAATTTCTTTGACCTTTTTTAATAGTGTGTTTCCTCTTTGGAATAATGAATAAATGGCTCCCACACATAATGATGACATTTTGTAGCATCAGTAATTTTGTACGACAGGGTAAGAAACCAGTTCTGTTGAAAGCTATGTGTGTTATATTGTAAACATCTTTTATTTATTGAAGAAGTGGAGGAAATGTTGGCAGGAGTTTATTTTTTAAGAGGAACATAATCTTAGTAAGTTTTAATACCGTGTGTGTGTGTGTGTGTAAACACACTTATACACACCTGTATGTATGTGTGTGAGTTGTTTTCTTGTTTTCTTTGTAATTTTTAGTATCTTAAAATTATGACAATGGTTATCAGTGAAAAAGCTAAAGAAATTATTCTGCCTTTCTGTTTCTGAAGAAAACTACTGTATTTAAGCTTTTGGCATTTGTACCAGACTTTATGGCTCATTTCTATGCCAATCTACTCAGTAAATCTCAGGATTTAGTGAAATTTGCTCCCACATGAGTGTACACAGACTTGCAACTTCCATTCGTTTGAACAACAATTATTTACTGTAATAAACAATGCATTGACAAGAAATAAACCAAAATTGACCAGATACAAAAATCATCACACATGATCTACAACCTTTCAGAGAACCTAGACATCCATACTTTTAACATTTTGCATTATTCCCTAATTGTATTCCTTTATATATGCCTTGCTCTCTTAACCAGAAATGGTGGAGAAATATGTATATAGTATGTTGGAATATCTACGTTCAGATACTTTTGATGTTCTAGATGTTATTTGAGATTCTCTAAATGCTTTGTGGTTAATATTTTTATTTTCTAGTACACAGAAGGATAAATCGTTACTTTCAGAATGAGTTGGGCATTGTACAGAAATGTATTGGGAACTTCTGCTAAACATACAAATAGTTATACCATGGCCAATAAAGAAAGAAAGTTTTACAAATGTAAATTTTATTCTCAGAACTTCCTTTTGTCTTATGTCATATCACCAGTACCCTTCTTTGCTATTTTGTACACTTCACACAGAATAGCTGAGTATGCACTTGCTTTACCAAGAAAAATGGGTTGTTTGACTTGTGTATATACAGAAAGTACAGAAAATTGCTTTATACTCAAACTGGCCTTTGGGGGATAATTTTAAGCAATGTGAATAATATAAGTACAATCACTATATATACCCACTTCTACTAGCCAACCAAATCCCAGAATCCTGAGATGACAATGTGTATGTTTGGTAAAGATTTTCCCATTCACACATTACAGATATTACAAGAACAAATGCATGCATATCATAGAATAAAAATGAATGAAAGAAAGAAAGAAAGAAAGAAAGAAAGAAAGGAAGAAAGAAACTGTGTATTCAGCCAGCTGCTTACAAACTATATGTCCATGAAGATCACAAGTCAAAGAAAACTTTACCACTAAAGCTTTGCAAACAGTAAGTCCAATTCTGGCAATTGCAATTTATGATCAAATGTCCTATATATTCTGTTTCTGGGATGAAACAGATTGAGCATATTGATTCTGGCAGGATACAGGGGACCTGGCATGTAACCAACCAGTTCCCTCACCTTACTCAGGGATGATCTCAGCAAAGGTGCTGAGAATGGGGGCTTTGCCAGAATGCAATACATCTGCAATGGCAGCAGCAGAAGACATAGCTCAGTTTAGATAAATAGTCAGCAAAAAGATTGCAGCAGCATTTGCTTCGTTGGATAGGAATCATCTCATAGTACTTTCACTGCTGATTTTCACAAGAATTATAATCAAACTGTTTGTTCTAAAGGAAGTTCTGGAAAACAATGAAAAAAAGGGGCTGTTAATAAATGTACAAACACTCAAAAGTAGTCATGTTTATCATTAGCAGCAGGGATCCATGTAATTACAGACTCTGCACTAACAAGTGAAAGAAGAGTGGAAATTGCTGAGTGGTATTTAGAACTGAATGTTTCAAATACACATAAACCTGGCAAAAATACAAAAGCATAGAAAAGTAGGCTTAAGAAAAAAACAGATCACTATGTCCACTCTGAGATGGATTCATCATGTGCACAGAACTTTCTTCCTTTCACTTAGTCCTTTTCATCTTTGCACCCCTGTCATTCCCCTCCACTTTTTTCAATTGATGTACTGATTGCATAGAATAGAATAGAATAGAATAGAATAGAATAGAATAGAATAGAATAGAATAGAATAGAATAGAATAGAATAGAATAGCTTTATTGTTATTCCACTATACACTATACACCAAGTATGTAATAAAATGAAATTTTGTTGCAATTGGCTCACAATCACAATCAGACACTAAAATAAAAATACCATAATTACTATAAAATATACATTTTTTACGCATTCCACATTCCACTTAAAAAACTTACTGAGTATTCAGGGGTCTAGAGCTTCCTCCACTCCCTCTGGTTCTCCAATTGTTTCAGTTTCACTCCTTTTTTTTTTTCTTCCACAGCCCCTTTCTTCCTCTAGACTTCTCTCAACAGTATGGAATTAGGTCAAGGCCTACATGTGGCTCTTAGGCCATAGGTTTCTTATCTTGGACATATGCACTCTATCCAGATCCTGTTTTTCCCAGGGCCATATGAAAAGCCCACAGTCATGCTGTTGTTGATTCTAGCCATAGCATCACTATCAACATTTATAAGACTAGGAATATCATAGAATCATAGGGTTCGAAGGGATCTTGGAGGTCTTCTAGTCCAAGTCCCTGCCCAAGGCAGGAATTCTCATACCATCTTGGACAATAGAAATATACTAAATTATCCTACAACCCACAACATACTGTAAATATCATCATGTATAATATCCACTGTCACCATTTCAGGTTTCAGTCCTACCTCTGAACAAATATTGTCAACATAAACATTTTTATCCTGCCCTTTCTCCAAAAGGCATCCATGAAGGCCTGTATCTTATAAACAGAGATATGGGGCTGTCCTAGTCTGAACATCATTGGCAATGATCTATATCATCTGATGAAATAGGGTCTTGTCTACAAAATAGTAAGCATTAGAAATGTGTTTTCACAAGGTGCCATAATTCTGTTTCTTTTTACCACCCTGCAACATATAATCTTGCCTTTTAAAAAAAAAAAAGTCCTATCACAGCTTTAAATTGTATTTTTATAAATTTCAGGTTACACTTACTAATCTCTTTTTATAATGCTCAAGCCTGCAGTTCCCCCGTTTTCATAAGCCTGGTGTTCCCACAATGGAACATTAAATCTGGGAGCAGACTGTGCACCTTTTCATTAGTGGCAGCCATTTCAGTTTGGCAAGCACTGCAGACAGTTCATGGATATTGTCACAAAGGACCTATCAAAAACCCTTCTCTGATTCTAACCCTGAAACATTTGCTGGATATAAAGGTCTTGTGTGTTTTTCATCCCACATCAGGAAAATTTGTAGAGAAGACATAAGCCAGCAGTAAATATATCTGGTTGCTTTCAGTGTTTTAAAAATAAATCTTGCATCACCATCCCTGAAGGCAAGTACTCAGAAGCAGACCTATGGATATAAATAAATGGTTTAGGATGTGGCTTAATAACTAAAACTGTAGCAATATTGAAGTTTTGGCTTGTACTGATTTGGTAGCTTTACAGCAAAACATACCTATAAGGACGTGGAACACTAACATATTACTCCTGTATGAACTGAACTATGCATATATGTTTTATAATACTTTATTGTTTTATAATGGTTTCATACTGTGTCAAGCCCCTGATCCATCTGGCCCAGGACTGTCAATGGTTCTTCCAAAGAGCTTTTTCGTGTCTACTTGAAATGACTAGGATTGAACCTGGAACCCACTGCATGTAAAACATGTGTTCAACAATTGAACTATATCATCCTTCTTTTTACGTGGTCACAAATAAAAATGCTTATCAGTTTATCTATATACTTCTGAGTCCCTAAAAGAAGTGATAACAATAGCATAATAATTATGCTAGCCAATAATTAATTATTGTTATATTTACGTATAAAATGTGAAATACAGACAAAATTAAATATTATCTGCAATGTTCATTTTTTTAAAAAAATCAGATTCAAGGTGTTGGTTGCAGCTCTATCTGTAACAGCAGGCCTGAATGAAGGGCTTATTTGGAACAAGATAGATAGTGATAGATGGTAGATAGATAGATAGATAGATAGATAGATAGATAGATAGATAGATAGATAGATAGATAGAGAAAACTGTAATGTTAAAATGTGTAGCATGTTCTTTACATTTACAAAAACAAACTGTTATAGCTTCAATAATACAAGTAATATTTTCTAGGAGTTTGTTCCTAATATACTCACTTTGAAAGAAAAAATAGATGTCATTGTGAATAATGCATACATAAGTTAAGATATATTACCACAGAAGCAATTTCATTTCTTTTATATTTTAGGTTTGCACAATTTGGATTTTTATGGAATGCATGTTTACACTATTAGATGTCTATATAAAAGTATTCCAAGCATACAAAATTGTATGAGATGGTCATATTGGTTGTATAATAGTGTTAGTGAGAGCTTGGACTCCTCTGATTATCAATATGTATAAGAATTTATGCTCAAGAAATTTGTCAGATAGATATTTCAAGAGAGCAAAGTAATCTGTTTTCTCCAGAATAGGATCAACACAGACAAACTGTATCACATATTAGGTAACTCTTTAGTCTCACACACATATATAGTCTTAGCCACTTATGAAGCTTTACATTTCTTACAAGGAAATACAGACACTGAAAAGCATTGTGTCTAAAATGTGGTGAGGTAGGGTCAGTTGGTTCCCAGAGACAAATCATCACTTGAACAAGAAACATGCTCAGTGCTGAATTTTATTTATTTCCACTCTCTTATTGTTAACATAGAAAATTGCTGCTATAAGTTTTAATTTGTTGTGAAATCATTTTGGAGATGTTTTAAATATTCTCCTTTCATTTTATCTAATTTAAATTCCTTGTGTTTTGTCTTCTTTTTGAGTTTGCTATTATGTTGTATAAAATGTCCTCTCATGTAGGCCTTACTTGCATCCCAAACTGTCCTTATATTTATACCTTTATCAAAATTATTCTCAAAAAATTATTCTAACTTCTTTTTACAATCTTTTTACTATTATTATTTCTTTTTGCAATATTTCATTCAACCTCCATCTAAAGGAACTAATTTTCCTTTCAAATGCAGTAATGCAGTAGAATTACTGGATTATGATCTTAAAAAGTCTTTGGCAATATCTCCACTTTACGAACACTAGTAACCAAGTTCTTAGAAATCCAAAATATTGATTCTTGGAAAAGATCTATGTCTTTCAGAAAAGTAAGTATATTCTTTCAAGTCACCATTTTTGTATCTTCATGTATTTACAAGCTCTAAGTTGTCTATCTTATCAAAAAAGACTTTTGGCAATTTACCTTGTATTATCTTATTCTCAGAGGTTCTGCCTTTAGTGGGCAAACCACTCCATTCCAGTCTCTCATTAGGCACCAATTTTCATGTGATAAGTCCAGTAATTTACCATGACCAGTAAATTACCATAATATCTAGGGCATAAATTCCTAATATAAAATTCTTAATCCCTTAACTTCCACCTCCTCATACCTACCATAGTCATTCATCAGTCAGTATCAATTCTGGTTGTAACTGAGGGTTTATATACAAAACAATACATTCTTCACCTAATTTTTAAAAAATTAAATATTTTTTATCCTTTTTTGTAATATGTGTTTCTTGTAGACAGATGATATCTTGTTTCAATTATTTTCAAATAATGAAATAGTTTTCTTCTTTTTTGAGCAGCATTTGCTCCATTTATGTTCCATGTTAGATATTTAAATTCCATAGTTATGCCAAAATTTTAAAAAATCAGTATCTGTAGCACCTAAAGTGGTAGCTTCTTCCTCAGTTTCTTGTTCAGCCTTCTCACATCCATTTGAATTTCTTCCATTTCCTTTTTAAATTTCTCTTAACATCCCTTAAGACCTGGCTACATGATCAGGCTTGGGTGTCCCAGGGAACTGGGGAGATTTTTCAGTGGCTACCTTGCTATGGTTAACATCATCCTCTCTTGTTTTGTGTGCTTTTTTATAGTGTTTAAAATAGTTTTTAATGATGGTTGTTTTATATGTATTTATTGAATTTCTTTTTAATTGAGTGTTTTACACCACCGAGAGTCACTCTCTGTTAGATGGGTGGCTATATAAATATAGTATTTTTGAAGAATGCCAAACTTGATAATAGGCTGGATGAAGGGGAGCAATGTGAAACCACATCCAGATAACATGGCCGGGCACTTGGTAAGCAAAATCTGGATTCTAGATCAGAGGTTAAAGCTGTTCTGAATGTTGTTACTTTCCCCCAGAAGGAGGAAAATAACAGTTCAGAAGGGTTCCTCAACTCCCAGCTGGATTTGCATGTGCTGGCTGTGGCAAGGATGGTATTTCACAGATACAGCTGGTGTACCAGCTCTGACCCTTCCTGAACTCACTAAACTTTGCAACACTTATCCCTCCCTTGGTTAAAATCCATCTTGAGTACTGCAATGTGCTTTATGTGGAACTAGCTTTGAAAAGTGTCTGAAAATTGCAGAGTGCAAAATGTAGTGGTGAGACTGCTGACAAGTGTAATATTCAGGGATCATACAATGAATTTACTACAAGATCTGCACTGGCTACCAATTACCTACCAGACACAATTTAAAGTGCTGGTGTTAGACCTTAAAGCTCTAAATCACTTAACAGTTTGCTGATCTGCACAACTACCTTTCTTGTTATGTATCTGCCTGGTACTCAGATCAGCTTAAGCACCTTTGAAGTTGTCCCTGATGACAAAAGCTTGACTACTGGTTATGTAGGAAAGCACCTTTCCCTGTGGAGTTCCCAGGTCATGGACTGCACAGCCTAAGATGCTGTCACTGTCCCAGGATATAAGAAGAAAATTATTTCAGTTTAGCTTTGATTTTTTAACTGTCAATTTTGTCATGTTCCATATATTGCACTTCATTGTAGATCACTTTGATTATTGAAGGTGTTTTGGCAAAAAAACTGGCTCACCTAAAGCAATTAAATCATTTTGAAGAATCTGTGTGACCTGATTATCATTTACTCAGCATGCTAGCCATACTACCTCTGAGATAAGGTCAGTAAATAGAAACAATTTGGTTTACTGGGCCACAGGTTCTTTACTGATTCCTCTCCCTGTCACCAGTCAGGGTCAATTCAGCTTGCTGTGAATGTTTTCTTACACGGGCACTTTAAGCAGTTCATGGGGGGGGGGGGCAGGGGGATCTCATAGGTTTGGTAGTGAATGCAGCTTACATATGTATTGTGGGTACCTTTTACCACCACAAAGGCAAGGTAACAAATCAATAATAAAATAAATAAAACATGCATTTAAAACCTTCCTCCCTCCCTCCCTCCCTTCCTTCCACCAGCTTGGTTTCCTAATGACTAATCTGAATCCCACTGACTTCAGTAGATATATTCTAAGCATGATTAAATATGGATCCAATTAATGGGCTTCATCAAACGGGGCCTTGGGAGAATCTCCTAGTATGTATTGTGACATCAAAAGAATCATTAAAATGATTCTAAAGAGGATTTGATGTAGTTGCCATTATTCACTAGGTGAAACAGCCATTTTTTTCTCTTCTGTTTCATCTATTAGTGAGGCTAAATTTATATACTGTAGTGAAAATTCAAAATATGGAAGGTGAGTGGAAATGTTAGTGAAGTTGCTACTTTTTGTTCTAACTTTATATCTGAACAAGAGATTTACGTGCTATATAATTTTAGTAGTCACAAATGGAAATCATCAGGTGGTATGGGTACATTTTTATGATTTGGTCAGTGATAAACCAAACAATTGTTTTGCTAATTTTGGGAGGATACAGGTAAATCAGAAACAGTTGCTGGAGATTTAAGTTTAGTTTTGGATCCATTATTAGACTGGAATAAGATTTCTAAATACACAAAATTGCAATATTGTCTATACATGCATTCAGGAATTTAATTTAGTAGACATATGGAGACTGCTTAATTTCAACAGTCAAAAGTATACTTTATTATCTAGCTCACATGGCATATATTCAGGACTGGATTATTTTTTAATATCACACTCAATGGTTAATTTAGTTCAAATATGTAACATTAGTTCAATTTTAATTTCTGATCATGCACCTCTAGCAACATTATTGAACTAAGAAAATCTTGATTAGTGCAGATGGTAATTTAAGACTTTTTTGCTGAATATTTAGAGTTTGTAAAATAACAAAAGAATATAGATTTCCCCCCAAGTGAATAGAGGTTCAACTAATTTGGGAATACATTGTGATACATTTAAAATGTTTTTTATGTGTGTGATGGTGGTGGTGGTGGTAGTAAGATAATAGTATAGGTCTCATGGTAGGGGAAAAAAGATGCATGAATGACAACATAGAACACCTGTCATGTTCCCCATTGCAAGGCATAAGTGCATCACAACGGGGAACATGCACATCAGGAAAAGAGGAAGGGTCAACCATTGTCCCATTAACCACACACATAATCCCTTAAGCACACATAATCCAAAACCCATCAACAGATAATAGGAGAGCAACTCAAACAGGACATGGAACCATCAACGGATCGGGGGAACTTCTACCCATTACGCCGGGGGGACGCACCTGCACCGGACAGAGGCAAAGAAGCAAAGAGAAGACATCGGAGATAGCCCGGAAAACCCATCAGAGAGCGATACCGGCGCTAAGCACCATTCCGGACCCGGCTTGGGGACAATGGGGGGTGGAGGAGAGCAAGGTCCGCCACTAAAGTATAAAGAGGGCATCCTGCTACTACACCCCCATTCCCGTCTTTTTTCCTCGTACGCATTCTACCTCAATAAACTCGGAAATCCTTAGTCCCACTAAGTGAGTCCGTGTCTTATTCGAGGTAAGGGCTACCCTGACAACACCTAAATTAGAAGTAAAATAAACACTGAAAGAATATGCCACAGAGCAGACTCAGGAAATATATCAAACATTCTGATCTATTAAGCTAGAGTTAATCTGTTATGTGTTTTGGCCATGGAATATTTTTTAAAAAATGAAACATGTGTATTGGGAGCAGGAAGAAAACCTTGGGAAAAACTTGAACTCTCATTTGAAACATTTACAACAAAGTAATAATACCTTTAAGAAGACTCCATGTTCAAATCACTTCTCCATCTGTAAACATCTTTTCATGGGTACTGACTAGGGTTGCTAGATGAGTAGTCTAAATGATCTAGAGGGTACCAGTTTGAGGAAGTCTACTTTGGGGCCTTTTTCACCAATTCTCATCCTCTGTCTTGAAGAGGTCACATAACAAATTAAATGGAGAAATAATAAAGATATATAGATAAGAGAGCATAGAAAAATCTGGAATGGAGGGAATTCTCCTGGATAAAACATGAGGTTGCTCATGGACAAATAATCTTCAGTAGAAGATTTTTTTTTCCCAACTGCAAGAAGAATTGTAACTTAGTAAATAAAGGCAGAGATATTGGAAGTGAGGATTATGTACTCAGCCTCATCTTTGCTCCATCTTTGTCCTGAATGGGGTCTCTGCCTAATAAAATAGACATAAACATTATTTACCTTTGGCACTGCCAGTCAGAGCACCAGAAAAATATAACGCAAAAGGGAGAAAGTTGTAAATGTTCCAAGTTCATTGGGTATTCTAACAGGAAAGCAAATTAGTTGGCAATGGATCAATGAGAGAGCAAAATAATGGAGAAGGATGCAAAGAGCAGAACAATAAACAATAAAAACTGGAATAACTTGAAAGCAAATATGTGTTTATATTTTAGTATTTCTCTCCATTCTAACTGTTTTTCCAGCCTAACCATACCTAGCAATGTTCACAGCTCCAATATGGATTATTAAAAGAAAAAAATGGTAGGTTTCGCTTATATCTGAACTCTCAGGACATAGTTCACTTTCTTCCTTGCACTAGGAACCTGTCACTTTTGTACCATTTAGAAGGAGAAGCATACTCTCCTTCTTCTTAATGTCTCCTTTAACAGCAAACCTCTTTTTTTTCCCACTTCATTCTTACAACACCCAAGGAAAGAGCATCTTCAGCAACATCTCAGCCCAAATCTACTATTAGCTCTTTGGCCCTCCATTTCCAAGGAATGTTAAAAGATCTAGTTTTATTATTTCATCCTGGCTGTGAGGGCAAGTACCACTGACCACTTAAAAAGTTATAGTTTATCCCAGTGTTGTATATTCTAGAGCTGGTCTGAGAGATTTTGCTATCTGTTCCCTACTCACCTGCTCTCTGTCAAAATTGTATTAAAGGATAGCAAAGTCACTTTGGCACCTTGAAGCATTAAAAAATGTCACCTCCATAGCATTATACAGGAAGTCCTCAACAATCACAATTGGGACTGGAATTTCCATTGTAAGTCATCATGGTTGTAAGTCGAGTCACCAAGTGACTGGACCCAATTTTATGACCATTTTTAGAGTGGTTATTAAGTGAATCCAGCTTCCCCAGGGGGAGTCTTTTGCTGGAAAATGGCAAAAAAGGGCACAAAACGTGATCATGTGACCACGGGATGCTGCAACCATTCATAAATGCAAGCCAGTTGCCAAGTGCTCGAAATGCAGTCATATGACCTCAGGGGGGTGCGACATTTTGCAATGCTTGGAAGTGCTTTACAGGCCTTAAAGCACCCATTCCGAAGCCATTGTATCTTTGTACCATCGTTAAACAAATGGTCCTAAGTCAAGGACTACCTGTAAATGCAATAAAGAATTAAACAACAGTTTTTTTTTTCTTTATATCACTCTGCCTCACTCTGGATAACAGTAAGTCTGGCCTAGTGTGGCAGATAGATAGATAGATAGATAGATAGATAGATAGATAGATAGATAGATAGATAGATAGATAGATAGACAGACAGACAGACAGACAGACAGACAGACAGACAGACAGACAGACAGATGATAGATATGAATTTGTTACATTTTCTCTTCAGTTTCTAGACTAGAATCTCTCACAAGAGAGATGTTTATTTTACAAAAACATAGTACTTGACTGCACTCAGCCCTTATGCAGAGATTTAAGGATGATTTCCTGAAAACCTCTCCCTTGTTTTCTTTCATACCTATATGCTTTTGTAATTCACATGACTGATGTTAGTTAATCAAAAGGTATAAGACAATTTGCAAAACAAACCCCATCATTGCTTTGTAGACTCATAACAAAGCCTTTATTTCAATGAGTGACATAATTGATAAGGAGGGTTATTTTCCACACAAAGAGCGTCTCAAAGCAACCATTGCAGTGATGAAAATAAATCCCCTTTATTTAATTATGGAGAAAGTTGTGCATTGAAGACATTGATTGGGATGAAATGAGATTAAATGCTGCAAATTAATATGCCACTTTAGGAATAATGCATGGATGGCTTGGTTTCACCCAGCTAGATATATGCACAGAGAAGATGAAAACTATATTCAGTCTGAGAGGCTTTTGATAATAGAACCAATCAGCCAAAAGTTTTCCTATCACCCAGCCAACCTCCCAAAAAGAGAGGCTGAGACAGCCAGAGAGCTGCTGTTGCTGCTACTAACAGAAGGTGATGTATTTGCAGTTGACTCTGCATAAAGATTGTGAGATGTGCTGCCTCAATCTCAGTAGTGAAATTGTTGCCATTTCATATTAGTCTGATTTTAGTTTAGAGATGGATCTGTTTGCACAAGCTGGCCAACAGATGTTGTGGAGCTCCGCTCCCATCAGCCCTAGTCAATGATGTTCACAGATGAAAGTTTCTGAGAGTTCTAAACCAATATCTGGAGGGCAATGGATGCTCACTGTTGCTCCACTGGAACATGAAATAATAAAATGCCAGGTGATCATTACAGTATCTTAGAAATGCACTTTATAAATTAGAATCAGTTCCATTGTTCTTATTGTCAGATTATAACCTTGCTTTGATATTTATGACCCACACTATTCTCACAAGTTTTCTGCTCTGGTTCATTTTTTTTAAAAAAATTTGAAGACTAAAGCATTTAGAGCCAGTTTGGTGTACTGGTTGAGGCATCAGGCTAGAAACTGGGAGACCCAGAGTTCTATTCCCACCTTGGGCACAAAGCCAGCTGGGTGACTCTGAGCCAATCGCTCTCTCTCAGCCTAGGAAGGAGGCAGTGGCAAACCAGTCTGCAAAATCTTGCTAAGAAAACTGCAGGGACTTGTCCAGGCAGTTTCCAAGAATTGGACACAATTGAATTGATTTTTTTAAAAAAACAGCATTTATATTCACCTGCATTTTTTCTTCCAGTCCCCATTTAATTTAGTGAAAGACAAATTGCTTCAGAAATATATTTTATAGGGAAAGAAAATTTAAGAGAAATTCTCAAAGGTTGAATCACATATTCTTGTATTTAGTTACTAGGTGGATAGGAGATAAGCCTTTTATTATATGAGCTTGTCTCCAATCATCTGCAACTGTCTTTCTCTCTTAACTTTTAGTTAATTATCAGTGGTAGACATTGTGAAATAATGCCTTCCATGGAATTTGTTCAGACTGGGAAGTGTAAGCAGCTAGGGTGGTTTCAGAGTGATATGCAACAGAAAACAAACGAACAAACAGACTAGTAGCCCTCACCACCACCTGCAACAGTAAAGTTAACCTCAAAAAAATCACCAAAAGAAATTCAGAAAAAAATGTCAAATGCCTTGAGAAGAAGATTGTAAACAGTAGCTTACTTTGCAAGAAATAACTCTTTTTTTTTAGAAATTGCAAGGCAGATTTCAGAGCATTACTTCCATCTTCTCTTCCTCATCATCTTATCTCTTTTCTCCTGTGTGTGTGTGTGTGTGTATGAAAGAGGGAGACAGACAGACAGAGAGTATCTGAGGGCTGTTAAAGGTAGAGAAGACACTATCACTTCTCTTTATTAACATACATTGATATTAGTGCATGCAAACTAGATTATTTTGCATAATACTTCTCATAAATTTTAGTAGATGTTTAGGCAATCCTCTGTTCACATAGTTCCATAAGTAGATCTTAGTGAATTTATCTCCTTATTTTCTTGAGCCAGAAATGTAACCTTTCCAAGCAATGCTATTTGTTTGGCATCCATAAGAGGGCATTATTACAGCTTTAACAAACATGAAAGAGTGCTTCATAAAATTAGCTTCTCTCTCCCATTATAATTTCTCTTTTATTTAAATGTTGTTAGATTCATCCCCTTTTCTTTTCTTTTTTTAATATATCCTTGAAACACATTATGAAACTTCATTTCTATTTCCTTTTAACAATGTACCGGGAACATATTTGAAAAAGCAAAATAATCTAGATGGTATTATGAAGCTTCACTTTCCTGTGAAAAATACAAAAATGGTCCTGCTTTTCTGAGCTGCGGCATCACAATGAGTGGATTTTTCTCCAGCAAAGAGATAACCATTTTCTTTCTTTTGCTACTGCAATTATTTGGAGCTCATCATCTTGCAAAGCTTTATCCTCCTGTTCGGAATAAATGAGTGGCTGTAGTATATGCTCTAGGAAAACATGAAGCTCTACCTGCTTTCAGAAGTTGTCAAGTAAAAAAGAAGGAAAATGAAAATGTGAATAAAATTAAGCTTATTCTATTATAGGTCCAACTGTGCTATTCATGTCAGGAAGAGTTACTGAATTTAAAAAGGAAGTAATGACAAACTGGGTTCCATCATCATACATAGCACACCAGTATCTCTTAGAAATAGAAAAGTTACTATTTAACAACTCTAATTATGCAGATCATACATTCCTCTACTCCAAGGTCCCTTCCAACCCTATGATTCTATGGTTATATGAATCCTCAGTTAATCAATACCATCCAATGCTTTGGCAAAAAATTATATACTTAAACATGAGAACACACTGAAAGCCTACCCCAACAAAAATCCAAGAAAAAGCTTGGAGGTTTAGTATAATATAAATATAATATGTTCCCTTTGTGAACATATAATCTGCCTTATTGACGGACATTTTGCTACTACATCGTAAGGTCAGGATGCTATATTGATGGAGAATGGAAAGAGGTAGATGAGGAATATGGAATTAGGTTTATGTGAGAAGTCCTTCAAGGCCAGGCCTATCATTCAGCAAAGGCAGACAGTTGCCTCAGGCAGCAATTGTTGGGAGATGGCAAAAAGACATAGGAAAATAGAGCTGGTTGTCATTTGGCCTCCCAGTACTCCCAAAGCTGACTTGCTGCATTAAGATGCAGGAAAAGATGTTGTCTCATTGTCAGCATCAAATGAAGATTCAGATGGGTTGGCTTTTGCATGCAGAAGAGTACAGAATATTAACTTGTCATTTGCCTCTGGCAACAAACTATCCTGGGCTGCATCTATTCCTGACAGAGTTGGATCAAAGCAACTCTCCCTCATCCACAGGGAGAGGAAAAGGAAGTACATTCTAAATTATGGAAAGCAAAATATGAGAGAAGAAGAGAGAGGGGGAGGGAGGGAGAAGGGGGGAAGGAACATACAATCTGGCAAGTTGTAGAAAGCTGAAATGAAAGCACACCATTAAAAAATTGCATATGGTATATATAGATCACCAGTGAACAGAAAACACATCCACTTGAAAAAACAGTAACTTTTGCTACAAAAGAAAATAATGACAACCAGCAGTTGATGAAAAGACCAATAGGATCCCAATCTTTGGGATCAGTCATCATTTTCAAAGTATTAACTAAATTTAATATGATAGCAATCCTAGGAGGTAATTAGATTGAGAGATACCCAAACATAATACCACATTAATCACAAAGCTGCTGTCATAAATAGAAAAAAAGATAATTATTTTAAAGATTAGATTGTATAAAGATGCTAGTTATTTAGAAAGATGAATCATATGTCAATGAAGATTCTCAGTCATCCAGGTGGAATTGTCTGTAGGTTGAGTCATGGCAACTGGATTTCATTCTTTCGGTTGAAATGTTTCACTGCTTGTCCAAGCAGCTTCTTCAGTCTGTGCAAAGGTAGGTAAGGGGACCCCATATATGTCTTCCAGGGTGGCTGTATTGTCCCTACACCTGAATGGCTTCTTAATTGTGCCATGGAGGTATGGATTGTCTTTGGGATGTCTTACTCCTAAATCCCTCGCTCATCCCCAAGTGATGGGGTTAAGAGTGGCCTTCCTGGTGAACTTGTGAAGTGGTCTTAATCTTCCTGGGGACTAATGAAAGAGCAGCATGAAAAATGGGGGACAAATTGTGTCTGAGGCCTCTGCCTCTATTGAGGGAAGGATTTTCCACTTTAGCATGAATGGATTCCTTAACCCCTCTCTCAAACCACCTATCTTCTCTGTCCAAAATGTGAACATTGTTGTCCTCAGATGAGTGTCCTTTTTCTTTTAGATGAAGGTAAACTGCTGGTTCTGGTCCTGTGGTGTTGCTCCTCCTGTGCTGGGCCATCCTTTTGTGTAAAGGCAGTTTTGTTTCTCCAATGTAGAGCTCAGAACACTCGTCACTGCACTGGATTGCATATACTATGTTGCTCCTCTTACGTTTCAGTGTTGGATCTTTAGGGTGTACAAGCCTCTGTCTCATATGTTAGTGGGTCTGAAAAATACAGCTGAAGCATTTTCATTCTTTTTCTTTCTATGGATAAAAGAAAATATATGCCTCTCTATGCACCACCACTGATTACTTCATTTAGGATCTTGGCAAGATCAGTTCTTTGGCTCATGATAAATGGGTCTTTTTCCTTGTTGATTCCTTTTCCTTCATTTCTGCTAATGATTAGTTTCTAGGAAGAAAGATGCATATGGAAGTAGCAGTGGAGATAGATCTCGCAGTCGATGTGAGAGAGAGCATGTGAGATTGTAAGGCTTACCCCTTCTGAAGCAGTTTGCAGAAGATGTCTTGACATCATTCTGTAGGTTTTCTTTCATCATTCATTTATATTGACAGAGTTAATCTGGTTTGTGAATTGTACAAGATGAAATGTCTCTCCACATGATTAAAAGAATAAAACAGGAAAAGGCAGGTTGCAACTACAGAGCCTTGTGAAATTCTTAAGCCTCATTTTTATGGCCCCAGCCTCCTCTGAATAAGCCATTGAATTTTGGCAGTGCCTCTTCCCATAATAAGTGGCCCTGGTATATAGTGATCTTAACATCAGTTTAATTCCTCCACTCAATAGTGAGAAAGAAGGATATAGAAAATTACTGAGGGAGATAACTGGAGAGCTAGAGTTTCCCAGGGCAGGAATGTCAAATATATCAATAATCAACTGCCACATCACTGTATGAGAATTGCAAAATGAAGTGTCCATTAAGCCATGGGAAATGTGAGAAAGAAGTGTTAGGTTTAAATTGCAGAAATTGTATAGAAAGACTGCACTTTCATTTTGGCAGATGCAAACAAATAATTTAAATGGATTCAATTCTTACATTAACTAGGCATAACATGTTGTGGCTGGAGGAAAGTCATAGCCTGCCTGCTTGAAAGAGAATGAGGCCTACCAAGGAAATCCACTGATTGCCAACTGATGGACCAGTTAGCCAAGCAGGGGGTAGAAACCACCACCATCACAGTATGTGCCATCTCCCAGGGGAAACCCCAGCATATGCAGGAACAGCAACAGTTACATTGACTGCCATGGAAATAATGGTGATTGCCTGACAATTGCCAGACAATACAATTGACATCTCAGAAAGTTTACTGCCTTCCTTATTCAAGGTGAACTATATGTTTCTGTGTCAGAGGACTGACTAATTCAGAGTAGGTTTCTTAATAAAAAGAAAGTTTTTTTAAATATTTTTCTTATTTATGTTTTATTGTAAACCACCCAGAGTCCCTTTTGGGAGATGGGCGGTGATAAATTTGATAGATAAATACATAAACAAATCAATAAATAAATAATAAGCCTCATGACTGAGAGGATTACAAAGTGGGCTTTTTATTGATCCAGGCCAGATTGGTGTCCTAACTTCATGGCATAATTAAGAGCTAACTTTTAGGATTCTGTCATGGAGGTGGCAGCCAACTGTAAGATTTGCTTCCTCTGGCAGGACAAGTGTTGGTACAGAGTATGATACTCAGTCTCAGTTTCTGGCACAGGATTTAGGATGGAATAGGGTAGAGTAGCCTTAACTGAGCATCTTAAAGAAGGCATGTTTGATGAAAAACAAAATAAACTAGATTTCAGGAGACCCAGACATGAGGACTGAATTGATTCAAATCTGCCCGAGCATTAAGAGAAGCTCAAGGAACTGTGAGTGTGTTCTGCTGGTATAATGGGAATAACCTTGGAAGTCAGGTGGAAGAGCCGCAGACTAAACAGTGGTCAGACAAGCAGCAGCTGAGCCTGCAGAAAGAATGTGGGCATGACAAACAACTCAGAAAGGGTCCTCCCAAGTTTCTTGGACTGTAAAGGCAAGGGCAGGGGGAGAGATATACTTTCAGACATGCAAGATTCTGTTAATGTAACTTTACAATAAAGTTAGAACTAGTACTTCGGGGTGTGCTCCTTATCTGGACAACCTCACAAGGCTGACAGCCAGGAAGAGAAGAAAACTGGACAGAAACTGAACCCATGCATTTGGGATCCATCAGAACATTGCTCACTGCTCAAGGGAAATTGCACCATACACACATACATGGCTTTTGCTTATACTCTGGAGAATCTGGCCATTTCACATGAGGGTACCCTGCTAACACCCCTGTCCAAGCTTCAGTAAAGTGCCGTAATTAGCTTTACCAGCTAATGTTTTACCTGTTCACAGTCAGACATCCCATGAAAAAATGCAATCCCAGCTTCCAAGGGCTCTGAGGCTGGGGCAACTACCAGTTGATGAGAGCTCAGAGTTGCAGAGTAATTGATTGATAGTTCCATGCAAACCTGGACTGGAACTGGAATCCACCTAAAAGACTTTGGCATTACTGGCAATATCTACCCTCCCATTATTGCTGAAACAATTGATTGCCTGTTTCTACACTCTGATCCAGTCACTGAATACGATGAACCACTACAGGTCACCATTGGCAATTTACCTGGCTTTCCAATTGCATTTCTCAGCAGGAAAACAGACTCACAATCCACATATTCATCTTCAACTGCCTTGGATACAAAGCTCAGAGCTTGCAAAAGATTAGACCTTTTAAATCACTGATTCACTGGAGGGTGCTCCCCAACCTTGCCCTCGAAATATTTGAATTATGAAGATGTGTTTATAAAAAAAGGCCCAAATTCTTCTCCTTTCTGTGATTGCACAAGTAATTTTCCCCTGGAACTCTGGTCCCCAATCATTACCCCTATCCAGTATGTGAGGCACGGTTGGCTTGTCCAAAAGAAGTAACTGTTGAGACTTTACAAAAGGGATTTATTTACCTTTTCTCCCTCCCTAGTAGTGCATCCACCTCTTTTGTCACAAAGAGGGGTATCTTCCTCCGTGATTTCAATAAATTGTAGCTCCTTAACTCCTTAAGGCTTAGGATCCCTCATTTAGGATTTTAACAGCAGCTCGGAAGACATTAGTTTACATTAGACCTAAGGGTAGTATACAGTATAATTCATATAATGGAGAAGTGTGAATGCTTGAAAGCCTTTGCAGCTACTATGGGGAATTTCAATATATGGTCATCCCTTTTTGATTCTTGGGAGCTTCCTTGGGCTACCAAAGGCTCATGAATTACATTTTTCAAGTTTTTCTGGACAATTCTTGATACATTATTCAGAAGATCTTATTTATCTGAGGACTGTGCCCTGTATAGTGATTGTGTTTGTGCAGTTCTTCAGCATCACTATGACAGCAACCTCTGTGTTACGGTGGAGAAATGCATCTTTGTATTTATTCTATTACTTTTATTGATTCTATTCGTACCATATGAAGGAATACAGATGGGTCCAAATACAGTGCAGCCCAATTAATAGTCCCATAGAGACAGAACCTCGTTGGAGTTGATCTTATTTGGTCTTGTTGAATGGGCAGATAAACAGGTGAAGCAGTCCGTCAGATCACCAGGTCTGGTGCCATGTAAGGCTTTAAAGGTGATAATCAGTACCTTGAATCACACTTGAAATCTAACTGGCAACAAATGCAGCTTCTGGAGCAATATTGGGATACACCCCATCATTGCTAGGGCCACTGCATTCTCTAGTTTCCTGAAAGACAGCCCCATGTAAAGCAAGTTATAGTAATCTGCATGGGAGGTGACTAAGGCATAAAAGACTGTAAACAGAGCCTCCCAGTCCAGGAAGAGTTGAATTAGCTCGTAAGATGTATCTGTTCAAACCACACCATAATAAAGCAAAACAAAAGAAAAGGGAGGCTCCACAATCATCCTGCCTGAGAGAACAACCAGATTTTAAACGATTTCTTAAAAGACATAAGGGTGGGAGCTACACAAACCTAAATTCTTCACAGAAACCTTTCTGGCAATCTTGGCAAATAATCTTCCCTAGAAGGGAACAAGTTGTGTTAAAGAAAGCTGCTGGGCAGCATTCAGTGGATTCAATAAGGGTAACAAAATATCTCCTTTTTGATGTTTTAATTATTGTGACAGCTTGAGCGTGCACTTGTAGCAGTGTCTTATCAGACTTGAGATTAGTCATCCACCAGTGGTGCCGTACATGTCTTGTCTAATATATCATCTCTCTATGTTAGCTCTTTAGTGAACCAGGGATATGCAGGTGAGGAAAGGCCATTCCAGGGCAATCCAGTCCAGTACCCTGAATATCCTTTTATTCTAGTGGTGACCAGTATCTTGGCAAACTGATGTCAGATTCTCAAGAAACTCCCCAAGATCCCTCTGAAAGCTCACAGGGTCCATCAGGTGCCTGGGGAGGACCAATATAATACTGCAGTGAGGTTATACTGTAGATCTCTACAACAATCAAAGAATGATATTTACATGAGAAGGGGTGGAGTTTAATGCCCCCCCTTCACATTGTATCTGTTCTAAGGGAGAAAAAAGATCTAATACGTAACTCCTCATGTGTGCTGGACCTCTGATAAATCGGTAAAGTCCATGGTTGTCATGGCATTCATAAAATCCTGGACCACCATTTCCTTGGTGAGGAAATGTAGGTTGAAGTCTAAGATGGCCTATTTCATTCCCTGTCATGCTCTCCTTTGTCCCTGAAATGGACTTTCTGTTCATTCAACAAGTTTTCAATATTATGGTTGCCCAATCATCTGATAGCAAATATAGGCCCACAATTCATGACACAGTTATGGTAGGCCTTGTTTCAATTATGAAACAATATGCTCCATCTCTCGTTGGTACATCATCTGGAATTGGGTGGGGATTAAAATATGAAAGGGGTACCACTGTGAGAGTTTACTACAGGACACCTGGGTACACTAAGGAAGTGAATAATGCCTTTCTAAATCAAGTCATCCAGTTCTCAAGAACCATTCAATTAGAAGTGTTATTACAAATATGTCTGACTTCTTTTGCTGACAATTTCTTTTTTCAGAAAATGGAAGGAAACCCAAGGGAGTCAGCTATCCAGATCTAAACCTGACCATCAGAGAAGAATTGGTCAGTAGACTGAAAGTAGAATAAATATTTTGGGAAGGCAGCCACCTCATGCTGATGTTCAAGATAATCAAGGAAGGAGAAGTTAAGAGAAGCCAGTCATAAACTTTGGATTTAAGGAAGGCATATTTTAATGTATCAGTCAGAAGACAGACATCATACCTTGACTTAAAATCCTAAAAATAAAGAAGGGGAATGAAATATCCTGAAAAATTATGCCCTGAAACACAAGTACAAATAATCCAATGAGAAGAAAATAAGGAGTGAGGTTTCAAAAGGCCTATAGGGAAGAATTATATGCTTATGCTCACTGACAAGCTGAAAAGCAAAAAAAGGTGATTATAGAAAAATGGAAGCAAGGGGTAACAGCTAAATTAGTCACCTGAGTTAAAAAAATGAAGCCAGGAGGACTAAAGCTCAGAATGTTGTGGGTCTGACAAGGAAAGCAAAATATAATAAGGAATTTAGGGAGTATGTCTGAGATAAAATAAGAGGCAAGCAGGGTGGCCTATGAAGGTGAAAAAGTAATAATGGGGAATAAGAAAAAGACAGAAATCTTTAACACCTTATTTGCATGTGTTTTCTCTTAGATGGAGAAGCCCTTTCCAGCATGATTCAGGAAATAAAGGAACATCACTCAGTACTAATAAAGGTATGGTAGGAACCATTTTTTTTGTATCTTAAATGAACTTAATGTAAACAGTTTATACTAGGCTTGTGAAGAAGCTAGCAGAAATAATCTCATAATCACTGACAGGAATCTCTGAAATCTCCTAAAGAACTGGTGAGTCGCCAGGAACCTTAAGAAGATTAAACACAGTCACAAAAGGAGGAAGAAGGAGGAAACTTCAGACTAGTTCATTGACTTTTATACTAGGCAAAGTATTAAAATATATTGCCAAGAGTAGGCCCGTGAACATGTAGAAAAGAATGCTACCATTACTAGAAGCCAGCATGAGTTTGACATGTTAAGCTAACCTTGTGCATTTGTATGACAATCTGATCAAGAGAATACTTGATATAGCATATCTTGATTTCTGTTGCTTGGATTTACTCTGTGTTGAATTCTGGCTCGGAGGGCCCTATGGAACTGGCTGACTGAGGCACATCTTGGTTCAGTTATTTTGGTGGTGTTTCAGCTGGTTGGTCCCAGGGAAGTGGCAGGGTCTTTGAGGCTATGAACTCTGCCATCTGTGTTCTGGACCCAAGCCCTCCTGGGTTGAGGCTGGGTCCAAGCAGTAATTAATGCCTCTTTGCAGGAAGGGGTGGTTCTGCCTGCCTTGAAGGAGGTGGTGGTTTACTCTCTTCTGAAAAGACAGTGTTATGACCCAACTATTTCATACAACTTTCATCCAGTCTGTACCCTCCTTGCCTTCCAGAAAGCCATTAAGACCTAGTTTTTATCTCAGGCACTCGACAGGATGGGAGGTGAGCCCATCATTTATATATTTGAGAAGATAGTGTTATGGTGTTTGGTGCTGTGTAGGAGATTTTTTTTTAATCCTTTTATTTGCATATCTGTTTGTTAGCCACCTAGAATTATTTTAGATAGTAAGAACAGCCATATAAATATTTCTAATAAAGAAATTAATAAAATATGGAGAAAGTTGAACAGGACTAGAAATGCACTGGGGGTACTTAGAAATGGAACAGATGACAATGTGGCAGTCTTCACATTTCATTCTTCCATTCATTCATTCATTCATTCACTCATTAATTAATTAATTCAATTTGGATGTAACTCACTCCTGAAGGCTCTAGGTGACTAACAATTAAAAAAAAAACCCTTAGAAACCAACAGAAAAAAGCACACATTCTCCTGTCTTTGATAGAACAGCAAGGTTTCAAGTGCTCTCCTGAACCCAGAAAGGAAAGAGCAAACTGGATCTTGAAGGGAAGAGGGAAGGAATTCCAGAGTACTTTTCTTCATAACTCCAATTATGTATAGTGAGAAAAAGGTTAACATGATGAGATATTTAATACCTCTGTATGCATTAATCATGCAAAAGGGTATAAAGTCATAAAATTGGAAGCTACCAATAGGTCCTTCTATCAGTTATGGTGGCCTTGGGAAAAGCTAAGAAATTCTGGAATCAAATATATACTATTATTCAAAAGATTCTCGAAGTGTACAATTGAAACCAGAGCAGTTTCTCTTGGGTTTGATGGACCAACAGCTTGAGAAGCAACATGGAACTCTGTTCTTATATATGATAACAGCAGCAAGACTCTTATACGCTCAAAGATGGAAGGATGCACAAATTCCCTCAATGGAGGACTGGATGATTAAGTTAATGGAACCGGCGCAAATGGCTAAACTGACAGCATTGATAAGAGAAAATACTGTAAGTGGATTTGTTTCTATTTGGAAGCCACTTTTGGACTATTTGCTTGTAATGGAAAAAAATGTTCTGATTTTGGGTTTTGGTGATTAAATGGTTTGATTATGGAGAAATAATGTTACTAAATGTTTAATTAATAGCAAGAAATTAACTTTTATGTGCTTTTATATCTGTGTCGGAGAAGGTCGGAAGTCACCTGTCTTTTATATTTTTCTGCCTATTCTTGCACTGTTTTAGTTTTTCTTGTTTCTTTTTTAGACTTGTATTCTATCTGTTCTATATTCTGTATTTTGTGTTTTAATTATATTCTGAAAAACTAATAAAGCTTTAGGGGAAAAAAAGAAAGCTACCAATAGGTCCAGATCCCTGCACAGTCTAATGTCCACCCTTCTCTGGGTAATTGTTTCCACTGTAAAGACATTCTTACTACAAAGAAGCAATATACAAGCAACAGAAAACAGAATCACAGTGTGGGCACTAGTTTACCTCTACTCCTGTTTTAGATGGACAAAGTGCTAAAGGGAAGATTTGTACTAGGTTAGGGTTTACACAGCCAAGAGTTTTGGTTCTGCAAGACTTTCAGTTGCATAGAAGAACTTGTTTAAGTGCAGCTGTTTTTCACTTCAGACTTCTGTGTGGTGGGCAGGAAGGTGGGGCTGTCATCTAGTCATGTAGCTATATCAAGACTGACCCAAGAGGCCCCATCATATCCCCATCCCCCTGCCCTCTAACCCTGTGCATAACAGGTTTATGCCAGAAGAGGTGAGAATTTCCTCACTTTCACTCTACTGCACAGTTTGATGCTTGCAAAAGTAAATGAATCATTGGGCATGTGACACACCACATCCCCTTTCAATAGATGTTATGCAAGAGGGATCCTGTGTTGGTCATATTCCCTCATGTCTGCTGTGATACCCAGTCTAGGCTTGAGTGCCAAGTGTGAAGTGAGAATCTTCCCTTGGTAAACCTTTTAAATAATTGACAGTCTGAAATGAAGCAGAGAAAACTCAGGAAACAGGGATGCAAGGAAATATGCTTGAAATGTGACCACATTTCTGTTTGTTGCATTCAGAACCTGTTTGTCTTCCTTTCCAGAAATTAATATCCC
The DNA here is from genome assembly GCF_035149785.1 of Candoia aspera. Taxonomy (NCBI): domain Eukaryota; kingdom Metazoa; phylum Chordata; class Lepidosauria; order Squamata; family Candoiidae; genus Candoia; species Candoia aspera. The sequence goes on along the minus strand of NC_086157.1, from coordinate 82,656,529 downwards.
ATACAACTGGAAGAAAAGCTCTAGGCAATTTTATTTTTCATTAAGATAACCCAATAATTTAAACAATCATTCAAAGCCAGGAGGTATGACTCCATAGATTCTAGTTCTTTATTCTTTTGTTATTTGTGGTGTTGCTCAATTCTCTGAAATGATTGATGCATTTTTCACCTTAGAAGCAGTCACAGACTCTTGCCTGGAGTGATGGTTGTGGAGGAAAACTATTCTAATATCTACCCAGAACTGGAAAAAAAAACAATTGAATATACCCTATATAATTAATATTTGGTAACAGATGATTGTGCAGTGCAGTGTTTTGTATACAGATGGCCTCTGGAAATCTGAAAGCTTTGGGTAGATTTTTTTTGTGAATAAACAGTAATTTCTGATGTTCACAAAAATCTCTGCTTCGGCATATTAAAGGATAAGCTTTTACATGTTAGCTCCCAGATGTGGGCATACAGTTACGGTCTATGCTTTTTAAACTCCACAGTAATCGTAATTGAATGATGCATAAATTGGTGCACAGTTCTTTCCTCCTTTTCTGATAGTCCGATATAGGAACATAGAAATCTGCTTTGTAGTGAGTAAAACCATTTAATCTAGTACTGCTAACATTGATTAATAGAGGTAGGCTTTTTTAAAAAAGGATTTCAAGCAGGAAGCTTTTTCACCCTTAGGTGGAAACACAGACATTGAAACTGGAATTTATCACATATGAATTGTCATATCTACCACTGCTCAATAGCTCATTGTCTATGTGAGAGCATTCTAGTAAGGGTGGAAAGCCTATAACTTCTGACCATGGTTGCTGAACAGCCCAGTTCCACACCATTCATGAAATCATGAAAGATGTCACCATTAAAGAAAACAAGACACCACCTAAATCCCTTCCTCCAAAATGTAATGTTACCCTATTCACATCATGGTCCTCAACTTCCCAAGAATGTTAAGTGTGCCCTTGGCCATCAGAAGATTATTCTTTTCTTATAAATGCTTTCCTTAATTATATTTGTATAAAGATAATCAATTCAAGAATGCACAATCAAATTATAAGTTTAAAAAAAGATATTATTGGAACATTGCTATGAGATAAAAATACATCTAATATTCAGCTACATATATGAAAGTTGCTTTAATATTTATAGACTCTACCGATTGTAAATTTTATTTATATTTAGAAGAACTTGAATATTGCATATTTTATATAATAAATATTATGGAGCTTGAGGTAATCATGATTTTTTTTAACCTTACCCCTATATGGATTCAGGTATTAAAGTAGCCCTAGAGAAAGCTACAGGACTCATTACCCTTTAAAAAATATTTTTAAAAATAAGAAGAAATTGGATATAGAATCTTTGCTCATCTCAAAGATTCTTATGACTGGGTTAATAGAAAGTGCCATGGCTGAACAGATGGGTTTTCCCTTAAGAAAGGAGAAAAAACAAATTTGAATTTCATATTGAGAAGGAAAAAAAAAGTATGCTGGTTGAAGCTCACACCAATATTTTTTTCTGTCAAGCAATTACCTGTCTCTTTTGGCATAAGCTTATTGTTCTCTTCCAGGCCTTTTAAGCCATTTCAAATGGACTGTTATATTACTAAAATACAAGTGACACAAGGCACTAGTAAAATTATGACACTCTACTTCATTGCACTATAATGGCCTTTTCTTTGATATTTATGAAGTTCTGAAATGTGATTTCAAATTGATCTATGCCTAAACAATTCACTAATTAAAAGTCAAGTAGTTAATCAACTAAATAATCCTTAATTAGTTGACAGCATGAACTTAACAAATGGATAACTTTTCATAAACCATCAGTGCACACAATCTGCTTACTCACATATTATGATATTCACTTTGAGCTGAAACATTTGCTGAGACCATTCAGACTTGAATTCGTAAGGTGAAAACTAATAATGAACAAAACATGTAGTTTTTTTCCCCACTTTTCATAAATTGAGGTTCTTTCCCTACTGGGAATATATAAAAAATCCTTCCCCCCCCCCATTTACAAAGCTCTCTGTTAGAGTTCTGACCAGTTTCTGTGTCATGAGTAAGGATGGCGAGCAGGGGGCTCTCACCCAGACTGTCAAGCGCATGCGTAGCACTGAGGAACTGTTCAGCCATTCAAAGAGACACAGATCGGGACCGCCTTAACCTTTGGGGTTTATATGGCTGGGTTTTCCCACGCTTTCTCAGTTTGTTAGGATTCTTGTTAAGTACTACTAATAAATATTAGAGACCAAGTCCTCGCCTCAGTGTGTTTCCTGGTAATCAGGACATCAATCCTAACAAACTCATACTCCCATCGAAAGAGGGAGGAACAAGCAATTAAACAGATACGTTTAGAAATGTCTTCAGAAAACCAAGAAATGCGGCTCGCCATCCAGCAATTAGCAGCAGCCCTACAGCAACACCAGCAACAAGTAGATCTCCAGATCAACACATTACAAGCTGCCATGCTACAGCAGTTGCAACAACCAGCTCCGATTAACCCACAACCGGCACCAGCAGCAGCAGCAGCAGCAGCCCCACCGGTAATGTTGAGATCACAGGGCAGTCTACCAGAGAAATTTGGAGGAGAAGCAGGACAGCTGAGAATCTTTCTCACACAGTGTACTATGTTCTTTGACAGCAGACCCGCAGAGTTTCCCACAGACAGAACCAGAGTCACCTTCATCCTAGGCCTGCTGAAGGGACCAGCGGCCAAATGGGCTATTCCCATGGTGGAGAACAACGATCCGATTCTCAACGACTACCAGAACTTTTTGGCAGGCTTCCGAGCACACTTTGACGACCCCATCAGAGAGGCCACGGCCAGCCGGGAGATTCGGAGGCTCAAGCAAGGTAACAAGAGGGTGGGACTCTACATTGCTGATTTCAAGTTGTTAGCAGGAGATCTGGACTGGAATGAGAGTGCATTAAAAGACCAATTCAAACAGGGGCTGGATGAGGAGATTAAGAATGAATTGGTGCGCCAGGGAACACCAGCCACATTAGAAGCCCTATATCAGCTATAGGTGGTCATAGATGCCAGGCTAGAGGAGCTTAGGCAGATGCAGCCGGGGAGAAGCAAGACCCTCCGAGCATTTTCAGGATTCCCAACTCCCCTTGTAGCAGCCTCTCACTCAGCACGAGAGGAGCCAATGCAGATTGGGACAAGCAGGAGACTGATTTCCGAGACTGAGAGGCAGAGAAGGAGAGAGAGAGCCCTGTGTTTCTACTGCGGAGCCCAGGGGCACATGGTGAGAACTTGCCCAGCGAGAGGCCAAACAACCCAAGTAAGACCCCCAGGGCAAGCAGCTGAAACAGGACCCATCCCCGCCTCTGTTTCCAATCAGGGAAACTCCGTTGGTCTCCCTCCCAAGAGCTCAGCAGGGAGACCGTAAATCAATTAAGGAGGGCTCATTCCGAAGATTCCAGGCAAGACTTTTACTACTTACCCGTAAAAGTCCAAGTCAACCCAGAGCACCAGGTCAAGCTAGAGGCCCTCGTGGATTCTGGAGCTTCAACTAATTTTATTGATGCACAGACCGTACAAGACTGCAACATACCGACCAGGGAATTGCCATGCCCCATAGAAGTAGAGACCATTGACGGCCAGCCCCTCAAGGCAGGGCCGATTAGAAGGCTCACAGAACCGGTGCAGCTGACAGTGGGAGACCACACTGAGTGGATCCAGCTTTATGTTACTGCAGCGCTAAATGTGCCGGTAATCCTAGGCACGCCTTGGCTGAGGATCCACAACCCGTTGATGAACTGGACTACAGGAGCAATCTCCTTCCCAGCTAAGGAATGCCAGCACCACAAGAGTCAAGCCGCTCCACACTCTCCAGCAACCAACGCAGTCACAGTAGCAGGGGGGGTCCACTTGCCAGCCAAGTATGCAGATTTTGCAGACGTTTTCAGCGAGCAAGAGGCCACAGCACTACCCCCCCATAGGGACTGTGACTGCACCATTGAGTTGTTACCAGGAGCCAAGATCCCAGCAAGGAAACAATATCCCATGTCCCCCAAGGAGTTAGCCACCTTAAAGGATTACTTGGACTCCAATCTCCAGAAGGGCTTCATCCGACCATCTACGTCCCCAGCGTCTGCTCCTACCTTCTTCGTACCAAAGAAGCCCGACCCGTTGGCACCTGCAACTCAGGAGACACCCATGAGAGTGGTCCACGACTTCAGTTTCTTAAATAAACAAACAAAGAGAGAATCCTATCCTCTGCCCTTAATCTCGGAGCTGCTAGATCGCTTGCAGAAGGCACGCATGTTTACCAGGTTGGATCTCAGGAGTGCGTACAATCTGATCCGGGTGAAAGAGGGGCACGAATACCTGACTGCCTTCGACACCAGGTTTGGCAAATTTGAGTACCTTGTTATGCCCTTTGGCTTGTCTAATGCAGGAGCCATATTTTCCAGATTTATGAACCACGTTTTTGCTGATTTACTAGACAAGTACATGGTCGTTTATCTAGATGACATATTAATTTTCTCTGAGGATGCCACAACTCACGTAACCCATGTACGTAATGTTTTGCAAAGACTGAGAGAGAACAGGCTGTTCGCCAAGCTAGAGAAGTGTGCCTTTGATTTAACTGAAGTACATTTCCTGGGCTATATAGTATCCACAGAAGGCATATCCATGGATCCTGCTAAGGTCCAGGCAATTCTCTCTTGGCCACCCCCCCGAAATGTTAAAGAGATACAAAAATGGCTAGGATTCTGTAATTTCTATCGCCGTTTTGCCCCGGCCTATAGTCATCGGACCAGACCATTCACACAGCTCTTGAAGAAAGGCTCAAAATTCGTATGGGGGGGGAGGGAGCAAGCAGCGTTCCAGGAGTTGAAGCAGCTTTTTGCTTCCCAACCGCTCTTAAGGCACCCTGACCCCACGAAGCCATTCATAATGTACTCAGATGCTTCAGACGTTGCCATTGGGGCAGTGTTATTGCAATATACAAACAGGGCAGAGAATACATTGCTTCCTTGTGCCTTTTTCTCACGCCTACTCTCACCAGCAGAGAGAAACTATGATGTGTTTAACAGAGAGTTGCTGGCAATTAAAGCAGCATTCCAAGAGTGGAGGCACTGGCTAGAAGGGGCAACCTTTCCGGTGAAAGTTTGCACCGATCACAAGAATTTACAGCTTCTACAAAACACCAGATCCCTCACCCCACGCCAGATCAGATGGAGCCAGTTTTTCTCCCGTTTCAATTTTGTCATTTCTTATGTGCCCGGGGCGCAAAACTGCTTGGCAGACGCCCTGTCTCGATCCTTTCAGGCAGACCCCCCCACTCACCAGGAAGTACAGGCTGCTATATTACAACCTCACAACTTTGATCAGCCGATGAGGGGGAGCCAAACGGAGAGTTTAGCAGCAGGCAGCCAAGCAGAGGACCTATTTGCAAGAGCCAGAGCTCAGCAGCAACAGGACCCGTATGCCAGGGCCAGGATGGATGACCTCCAGAGGGCCCCGCAAGACACTGCCTCCCCATTCAATGTGGAGGCAGGAATCCTCTGGCATAGTGGGCGATTGTACATCCCCCCTTCATTGAGGGAAGAAGTACTGAGACTGTGTCATGACCACCAAACAGCAGGCCACGGAGGCGTTTTCAAAACTCTCCATAGAGCTCTGAGAGACTACTGGTGGCCTAAGATGGTTGCAGACATTAAGGGCTACGTTGCTTCTTGTCACACCTGCAGACGAGCCAAGCCTCTCCCAGGGAAGCCCACAGGACTCTTGCAGCCCCTACCCACCCCCAGTAGGCCTTGGGATACGATCTCCATGGATTTCATCACTGATTTACCCCCGGTCCAGGGCCTGACTTCCATACTGGTGGTGGTGGACCTTTTCACAAAGATGGCACATTTTATTCCTTGCAAGGGCCTCCCATCTGCACCAGCCACCGCGCAGTTGTTCATAGACCACGTTTTTAGGTATAGAGGCATGGTGAATCACTTGGTGAGTGACAGAGGCCCACAGTTCACTTCCAGGTTCTGGAGGGCCCTTTTCCAGTCATTAGGGGTCCAGATCCACCTGTCATCAGCGCATCACCCTGCCAGTAATGGGCAGGCCGAAAAAATTAACCAGTGGTTACAGCAGTATCTCAGGTGTTACACCACGTATCGGCAAGACAATTGGCCAGCCCTGTTGCCCATGGCAGAATTCACTTATAACAACTCTGTGCAGTCATCTACCCAGATGTCTCCGTTCCAAGCGCTCTATGGGGTTAACCCTCAGGTGTTGCCCACCTCTTCCCAGCAGGGAACTGTTCCAGCAGCAGCTGATTTTCTTAAAGAGCAACAAGCCGCACAGGAGTTGTTAAAGGAGCAGCTGAACAGGGCAAAGAGTGCTTACAAAAGGGCGGCAGACGCTCACAGGCAGGAGGGGCCAGCGATCGCAGTAGGAGACAAAGTGTGGCTCTCTACCAAGTTCTTGATCTCTACCAGACCCTCCAAGAAATTGGACTCTAAGTTCGTCGGCCCTTTCACTGTGGTGCAGCAGATAAATCCAGTAGCTTATCGTTTACAGCTCCCACCATCCATGAAGATCCATCCAGTGTTTCACAGAGCCTTGCTAGCCAAAGACCCTCCCCCAAGTAACTTGCGATCGCAACTACCCCCCCCCACCTCCAGTAATTGTGGAGGGAGAGGAGGAGTACGAAGTGGAAGAGATTCTGGACTCTAGGAGGAGGGGAATGGGCATCCAATATTTCATACACTGGAAAGGGTACCCTGAGGAGGAGCGCACGTGGGAGAATGCCAGAGATGTACATGCTCCAGCACTGGTTCATCGATTCCATCAGCTTTTCCCTCACAAACCCAAGCCTCGCATTTTACCCGAGATTCCTCTTTCGCCTGAGCAGGCCGAAGAAGCCCAAGCTGAGGAGTTCGTGAGTGTGTATTTCCCCCCGCCCCTGCCTGAAGCCTCGACTCCAGTTACAGAGGAGGTGGGGGAACCACAGCCCTCAACCTCGGGCTTGCATTTCCCAGGGGGGAGGGGGGCTGACCCTGCTAACTCTCTAGATGTTTTTCAGCAGCAGCCACCTGGCTCGGAGGCGTTATCAGATTGGGAGGGCAGCACCGCTTCGTCCGTGGAGGAGTTGTCCTTTGAAGAATTGCCTTCTTTGCCAAGTTCTCATGAGACTTTACAAGCAGACAACATATCTTATCAAGACTCTGGAGGGGAAGGGGCTGAAATGGAATATCAATCTGGAAGGGAGGGTGATGTCATGAGTAAGGATGGCGAGCAGGGGGCTCTCACCCAGACTGTCAAGCGCATGCGTAGCACTGAGGAACTGTTCAGCCATTCAAAGAGACACAGATCGGGACCGCCTTAACCTTTGGGGTTTATATGGCTGGGTTTTCCCACGCTTTCTCAGTTTGTTAGGATTCTTGTTAAGTACTACTAATAAATATTAGAGACCAAGTCCTCGCCTCAGTGTGTTTCCTGGTAATCAGGACATTCTGTGCCAAAAGAGAAAAACATTAAACGTTACTTGTTGAGAGAAAAAAAAATAATTAAACATTAAATAATTCAGTTTTAGCCTTGCTGCTTTCTAATCAACATTCATTCGGTTAATTATTTTGTTACAATTTTGGATGGTGCGTAATAGGCAGAAGACAATTGATGCATTCATGTGACATTGCTGAGACATACACTGTTTCCAGATCTAATTCAAGTTGTTGGTACTGTTCTTTTAATGATTAGGTTAATACCCAAATGTTTTCCAATATTGTTGGCATAGCTACAGTGCTTTCCAGGTTAGCTTGCTTTTCTTTTCTTATTCCTCATCTGCCATTATAAACTGTGGCTTTGTCTGATTGTCACCATGCTCATTTCTTTGTGAGTGTCAGGATAATTAAAATAGTCCAGTTCAAATTGTCAAAAGCCTTCTCCGCATCTAAAAAAATCACTGTGGCTTGTTTCATTATGTTGTTCCAAATATTCCAAAATACCCAGCAGAGAACATTGTCTTTTAACTGTTTTTTAGATAAGAATCCACACTAATTCTCATGAATAAATTATCACAAAATTATTTTCAATCTTTCAGCCAAAATAATTGTAAACATCTAGTAGTCATTATTCAATAATGATAATTGCCTGTAATTCCTTGCTAAAGTCAAGTTTTGTCCTTTTTTAGGTATTAATGTTATATTAGCCTCTTTCCCAGTCTCTGGCACTTTTCTACCCTGTTAAATAGAATTCATCATATTTTGTGAAGGTTGTAAAAGTTCATCCTCAAAGCACTTATAATAGAAACTCAATAGTCCATCTGGTCCAGGTACCTTTCCTGGTTTACTCTTTTTAATTGCTTCTGAAATCTCCTTTATCATTATAGGTCCATTCATAATTTGTCTTTGTTCTTCTGTAACCCTTGGTAAATTTTGTTTTCTCAGATATTCATCTATTTTCTCCAATGGAATATCATGTCCTTTATACAAATTAGAGTAATATTGATAAAATGTTTCTTGTTTAAGATTTTAGAGGGTATGAATTTTGGAGACAATTTTCCAAAATGGATGAAATTGATTTATACTTCACAGATGGCACAAATAAATGTTAATTGAGATTTAACTAAACCATGTGAGATACAAAAAGGAAAAAGACAAGGTTGCCCCACTGTCTCCTCTTTTGTTTATTTTAGTTCTTGAAATATTAAATAGAGATATAAGACAAGTTAAAAGGATTATGGGTGTAAAAATTTAAAAAAACAGTCATACAAGTTAAGAACTTTTGTAGATGACTTGGTTTGGCAGACCCCTTAAAGAGAATTGAACTTTTAATGAGTAAATTAAAATAATTTGGGGCCTTAGTAGGTTTCCAAATTAATAAACAGAAGACAAAGATGTTAACAAAAAATATGAAGATACAAGATCAAACAGAATTGATGAATAAAATGGGTTTTAAGATTGAGAAGAAGGTAAAATACTTGGGTATAAATATAACAAATATGTATGTTCTATGTTATTTCAAAATAACTATGTTAAGACATGGAATGAAGTTGAAAAAGATCTGTCACTCTTGGGTAGAATTTCTGTGATTAAGAGGAATGTTTTACTTATAAGGTTATTTTCATTTCAGACAATACCTGTTTTGTCAACAAATGTAGCATTTAAACAATGGCAGAAGGATATATCTAAATTTGTATGGAAGGGGAAAAACCCATGAGTCAAATATCAAAAACCCATGAGTCTTGTAGTACCCATAACTACTACAAAATGCAAAGGAAAGAGGAGGATTAGGTCTACCAGATTTGAAATTATACTTTGCTGCCCATTGTTTAGTTTAAATGAAAGAGTGGGTGTTGTTAAGAAATAGAAGGCTATTGGAGTTAGAACATGATTTGAGATTTGGGTGGCATGGATATCTAGTTTTGATGATTAGGAAAACAGTGGATAATAGAAAAAAGTGAGCTTTTTTGTAATCATAGAGTAAGAGATAATTTTGTAATCATACTTTTATTTGCTGCAGACAAAATCAGAAGCTTCTTTTTATTTCTTTCTATTCTTTCTCACTGCACTTTTGTTTTTTTGTTTTTTCTTCCTCTCTTCCTTTCTTTGTTCTCTCTGTTTTGTATTAGTCTTAGTTTTTATGTTCTCTTTAAAACTTTTATTAAAATTTATTTTTAAAAAGATAATTAGAATAGTAAGTTCTTTATACAAAAATAGAAGGAAGCAAAATAACTGTTTGAAGGTCCAGTAGCATGATCTTCTAAAGTTACTAGTTAATTTATAAACAAGACATTTACATTCTGAAAAAAAAATATGCATTGAATATCAGAAATTTGGAAAACATTGGCCAACATACCAAAAGGCTTGAAAGTTTGTGATATCATTGTTCCTCCTCAAGCAGCTTTCTCTGTCCTAAGGGATGGTTTTTGAATTCTGCTTTCTTTCATTTGATCTGCATTCTGAAATACTATTCAAATGTCTATCAAATGAGTTAAACTAGCAAGCATAGGAGATAGAGACATCTTGGTGGTGGTCCACTAAATATAGCATACCCTATTTGATAATGTCAGTGTTGAATATAAAGTAACATACAAAAATAACAACTTTATATGACAGTGCAGTATGTCAGTCTGGATTCTGGAATCCACATAATATTCTATACTACCCAGAACAGAGTATTTCTATGCTGGGCTGATGGCAAAATCCCATGATAGAGATAAATTCAAAGCTTTGCTAGTTTACTTCAGCCAGGGAAAATGTGGGAAACTAAACTTTTCATTTTTTTCCACATCCCATTCATCATAATGGGAGAAAAAACTAACTTTGAACCATTAAAAGAAACCCTGCAGCTGTAACTGCTCCAATTATAGTAATAAATTATAATACAAGAATTCACAATTCAGTTCATTTCTGCTTAAACTAGACCATTTGTGTCATTTGGTATGTCACACAAATATTCCATTTTCTCTCACAGAGGTCTATCTTTTAAGTGGAAAAGTAAAAATGAGTATAGGTTAGGTATATTTTCTTTCAAATTACTGGAAGGATGAACATGCATATAAGTTTTCCTTTTGTTCTTTTTTTTAAGTGTGCATGTGTATGTGTATATATTATCTCTTTTCCAAATATGTCCTTTTAGTTGAGCTTAGATTATAGTTAAAGATCATTTGCTTTTCTTGCACAGTGTGAGAAGCCACACTGAAACTTGCTTCAAGTTTTGGGAATTTGGGACAAAGACTTCGAATATCTATGTGGATGACAATCTTTCTGCACAGGTCCTCAATTTGCACCCTTTCATAAGCTTTCATGGGCTATAATAAAAAGATAGAAAGATGTATTTGTAGAACTTAGGTGGTAGAAGGACCAATAGCTGAAACAATAATTAGATATATTTATGAATGAAAAGAATAAATGGATAAGGAAACATACAATAGTCTTTAGCAGAATTTGTGTTCTTACTCCTCTGCTTCCTGTCCCAACCCCCACCCCCTCAAAAAGAACGTAATGGCAACAAGAAAGAAACCTGGTCCCATGAAAATAATAAGGATGACTTTCATAATGAAAAAAATATCATATAGGAATTGGTAAAACTGATGAGCATCTGAGCATCATGGCTTCCATTATTATTTCAATACCTTGCACAGCTCCTAAAGTTTAACAACAACCACCAACAACAATAAATTGTTTTTCCAAACCTGGCCATCACTAAATGATCTTGGATGAAGCTTATTATTTTTATCAATCCCAACCTGACTATTGGTCTAGATAAAACAAAACAAATTATTTATTTATTTATTCATCAAGTTTATTCCCCACCCATCTCACTCAGGACAGCAACTCTAGGTGGGTAACATAAAACAGATGTAAAACATTAATTAAAATACAATAAAACAGTAAAAACGGCACAATAAAAACAGTCTTCTTAAAAATAATGAATTCCAATAAGATGGCTAGTAAAAAGTTCTTGGTTTAAATTCCAGGGAGCAACTTAAGATGCCAGCCACCCCCAGGGTTGGCCACAGCTTAAATAAACAAATTAAAATCACCCTGATTGATGAGTAGAAAAAAGTGTACATTTTTTGTTGCTGGTATATTTTGGCTGTTTTTATTATTAATGACCATGGAATCTCCTCTGAAGGAATCCCTAAGCCTATGTGGACCTACTTTTATTCCTCAAGTTATTTTTGTGGCTGACAATGAAGAGATATTCTGGCTTTTCTTTGTATGTTTGTGTGTGGGAGGATATAGTATCATGCCTATGCTGCTGTTTTTTGTTTTGTTTTTTTAACTGAAACATTTAATTTTTTTCTATTAGTTTTGAATTGATATTTTAGTCCCCTCTACTAAACTGATACTTTTTTTTTTGTCTATTGTACAGTATATGCTATTTTATACTGTTGATATTTTAAAACCATTGCTGGTATAATATTTATAATGTTTTTCCTGGATTGCAATTATGTAATATTGAATTTTATGTATGTTATGAACATATTTGACAGGAGGCATATAAATACACAAACATAAAATATACACCTATCCATCCATGAAAGAAGCAATGGAGAAGGATGTTTACTTCCATATTCTGGTTAAGAACTTTTGAATGCACTAGATTTGATAAGATGATGGACTAGATGATGGACTACCCTTGGTCAGATTTACAAAACTATTCCTTATGTGGCTTTTCTCAATCTACTTGGCATGATATCCCCAAACATTGTTCTGAGTAATTATCAGTAATTTTCCACATTCTCCTATTTACAACATCGAGGGGATGGATCACAGAGTTGCTATGAAACATTGAGGAAGAATGGAACTTGCTGGGAGATTATAAAGCAGGAAAGATGTCTTCCTAACATAACTTAGGAACACAACTTGTTTTTCAGAATTTTGATTGTGAGCAAAATAATTGAAAGAATTATTAGAAGCACATACCTAATTGAGCAAGGCTCATGCTATAGTCTACAGACAGATAGCCAACAGTACAGGTGTACAAATAGTCAACAGGAGAATTATTTAGATGGATTAAGAACTGGGCTGACCCATCATCCAGTATCACAATTGCATCTAAATAGACCTTTAAGTGGGTTTTCAGAAATCAGCCTCTAGATTTATAGGCTCTACAATTGTTTTGACTAAGTTGGTGAGTATTCATGTAAAGCACCTTGAGAATTTAGATATTTTCTATAAAAAAAATAAAATTAGACACATAGGGGAAAACAACTGCTTGTGGCATTTCCTGCCTGCTTTGAAATCTTAGTTTCCAGTAATGGCTCAGAAGATTACTTCTAGTTATTGTATTTCCCATTCTTAAAGCTTAGACAAAATTCCTCTGCTCCTGAAGTTCATATGTGATTGCTACTTAATCACACACTTGTATGCACTACTCTTACACAAAGGGAAATATCAGCAGGCTTGGGAAAAACTCTTAAAGTTAATTGGGCAACTAAAAACAACTGACCAAGGACTGATTAAATTCAGGTGCTACAGAATACTGACGGACTACTGAGGAAAAAAATGGAAATGTGAAAGAATATTGTGGAGAAGAATATGTCTAATTGGAACAGAGAACAGCAATATTCCACAATAATTTCTGGAAAGTTACTTTCATATATTCATACTCATATACTTCTGAATTTGGAGTAATGAAACATGAATATTTGCATGCCCCTTTTTTACTATTTGAGCATATAATTATGAGATGTTTCCCCTCACTCAAGGGAAGGATTATACTGTTACAGACCTGTTTTCTCAGCAGTTTGTACATATAAAAGGCTTTTTGTTTTGTCCTGATACATCAGATGACTATGGGACAGAATCTTGAATCAAATGAAATGCTGAATGTAATTGATTAAAAACATTCCAGTGTGCAACAGTTGTTAGGTGGGAGATGAACAAATATTCAATTTCCCAAAACCTCAGCAACCACTTGTAAAAACAATCCCTAATACAAGCAAGAGTTGACATTACTATAAAAATAGGAATCTCTTTCCACCTGAGCAAAAAGCAGGAACATGAAGAAAAACATATATCTTAATAGGCTTTCTATGACATATATTTGCTTCAGGCACAGAAAAAAGCAGAAAAATATTAACTTGAAAGTTAACTTACACTACTTAGAAGACTGTCAGCATGTCACTGTTATGAAAATATATCACACTCAAAGTAACAAGGGCAGGAAAAGATTAGCTTCCTTGTTAAGTACATAACAGGTCTCTTGAAAATAAAAAATTCAGGCCACTACCATCCAAGATTATTATCATCATCACCATCATTGTCATTATCATCATTTCCAGCATTGGTGTGATGAACTACATTATCTGCCCAACAAACTACATAGCTTCACTTGGTATTTTTAGCTGTTTGTCTTGTCTCCAGAAACAAGATTTTTCAACACTGTTATTCATGTTTGTGGTTGTTGTTGATGATGATGATTACAACATTTCTATTCTCAAAATGTTAACAAAACCTTAGTGTTAGGTATATTCAGAAGGAAATCTGGTTGAGGTTAATGGGCCTTATTCCTTCAGAATAATATTGCAGTCATGAACAAAAAAGCCTTTCCTGTTTCTCTTTTAGACTTGTACTCTATCGGTCTTATATTCTGCATTATGTGTCTTAATTATATCTTGAAAAATTAATTTTAAAAAAAGAAAAAGAATAATATTGCAGTCAGTAAAATAATGAGTAATATGTACTTTATGAGTATATAGAACCAATATAGATCCATAAGATAAAACAGTACTGTTGATATATTAAACAACATTTCACCTATTTGTTTGGAATTGATTACAATATATCTGTTCCAGTAGTAGAAAAGCTTATAAGCTTTCAGATTTCTTTCTTTCAGATTTAGGATGGATTTTCCTAGACTTTCCCTAATACCAAAAAAACTAAGTAAATTTTCATAAAGACTCACAGACTATTTTCTTCCACATTCTGAGTAATGAAAATCTAAATAACCATTAACAAGTGCTGCATTATCTCAATTTCTGGTTTAATCAATTTCCCTAAAGAATTCAAAAGAACTAAAGTGTTAAAGCTAGGGACATAATATTTTGCTTTGTCTTTTCAGAATTTGCATCCAGAACTCCTTTGTTTGGGAGCAAATTCACCAAAAGTATTAAGATTGAAAACCTATACATATCACGCATGCAAATTAGTTCTGAACATATATGTTTAGAATATTAGGATAGCCCCTTATTAAGCTGCTATGGTTCCAACAGAAGTAATAATTTTGACTAGCTATTATACATTTATTTACGTCTCCAGGGAGTTAAGAGCAGCATGGTACATAACTTAAACACATACAACATATTTTATTACAGTTTTTAGGTAGCTTAACACACACACACAGACACACACACCAGCTTTATTTCTCTTATCTTTATTTTTATTCAATTGACTATTATCCTGATAGTATTTCTAACAATATACATGGACAACCAAAAACAAGATTTACTTGTTTATAAATAGTTTCTACCAATAAAGAGTTATGTTAATGTGAACCCACAGGACAGAATTTATCATGTTTTCCTTTATCCCAAAATACCCCTAAAGCAATAAAGCAGGACAGAAGTAGAGGTGATGCTCAACCTATTTCTGACACCAAAGCAACACTATTTTAGTTCTCTTCCCACTTCTGGTATCATTTCAAAAGAATTTTCTCTCAAGTTTGCCAAGCAGTTGGGAGCATATGTTCTTTATTAATGCTGTGTCAACAATTTGTTCTGATTCTTAAAAAAAAAACATTAAATCAAATTATTTTCATTTAATAACAAAACAGAGACTGAAATTCTGACGATGGCGTAACATTGTGTAAGAATGTTCTGTTTTTTGTCTCACAATGATCTCTCTAGACACTACCAGTTCCTTGGCCTTCCAAACCCAAAGTAACTAAACTAATGGATCCTGAAAATGGGACTTATTAGAACCTCTCACAAGAGGGTTTTTCTCTTCCATCAAAAGCAGGTCTGCCCCTTCATCTAGAAGACCCTCAGAATGAGAATCAGAATACAGGGTGGCTAGTGTTGCAGCTGAAGGACTTGAACATCAAGCAGGCTTTAAGCCTTTATTTCAAAATAAACATCTGAACAGAATTTTTATTCAAGGAATAATTGTTGGATTTTAGCTTACAGAAAAGTGAAACAGAACACAATAGAAAAGTAAGAACTTTTATAAGAATTTTGAACTATAGAGTGGGAAATTCTATGGCTTTGATTTGCTGTTAGAATTTAGGATGGAAACTGGATTATTCTTAGTCTATGCCAGGATTTCTCAACCAGGGTTCTGTGGAACCCCTGGGTTGTGTGAGAGGTAACTAGGAGTTCCCTGGGAGATCACAATTTATTTTAAAAATTATTTCAAATTTGGGCAACTTCACATTAAAGAGGTAAGTTTCATTCTTTATATACAGGCTTACACAGGAACCAAATATAATAATTTTGTAACTTCTTGCCTACATTTGGTACTGAATGTGCAGAGGTTCCCCGAGGCCTGAAAAATATTTCAAGGGTTCCTCCAGGGTCAAAAGCTTGAGAAAGGCTGGTCTATGCATATGGAGCTGCACCTTTCTGAGGGGGCAGCAGTGCTGAAAATAATCATTGTCTCTTGTTAACAAATGGTGGAACTTTAATGGCATTTGGAACAAGCCTGTACTTGGCTCTACATCTACAGTTTTGCCTGCATAGTTGCATTTTCTCCTCATTAAGTCTGTCTCAAGCAATTTGATGGGCTGGGTCCCTGCTGCCAGTTGTCAGTTTCATCCCACTTGTGTTGGGATGAGTAATATTTTTTTTTCTTTTCAGCTTGAATGGATTAAGGGGCTTTGCTTAAGGGCAGAAACAATTCCTTCAGGTCTGACAAGATTATGTAAAGTGGTGAATGGGACCTGGTCCCTGTCACATTTACAAGCTCAGAAAAAATGTTCTAGAAGTAGGGTTTTTTGTTTGTTTGTTTGTTTGTTTGCAACAACACCTCTTAAGCTAGTTTGTTGCCTTCAGGTGAATTTTATTTTAGTTCTGATGATGGGGCAGGGTACCCTATCATATGTCAAGGCATCAAGATAGTCTAGGGGGTATGAAGACATGCCCTGCCCATCATCAGAACTAAAGTAAAATTCAACAGCTAGTCTTATCTTCTACTGCATATAATCTGAAGCAGTAACAGCATCTTGTGTTTTTTTAGGCAGGAAGGTGTCCCTGATTGGTTCACCCAATGCACTGTACTTAAATTGAATACAACAGTTTATGGCTCAATGTGTTGTGGGAATCCAACCATTATTTTAGCACGTTGTGGTATCCAGGTCACTATACTAGACCAAAGTTCGGCTTATTGTTAGAATATAGCAATTATGTGACCAGGGTTTAATTTGTTACATGACCCAGCCCCTAGGCAGCTATCATTCTGAGCTTTCATTGCTAAACGTTAACAATTTTCTGCCTTGCTGCTCAGGGCTGAGAAGAAATGTTATGACAGCAAAACAAAAAGCAATCATTTAATGAATGCCTCCCCAATATCTTTCCCGTAGCATCACTCCAAGTCCCACTGTAGAACATTGTCATTTTGGGGGTCCCAGGAGGCATGCCCTCTCTGTAGCTCTGCTGGCCCCATGGAACAGCATTCCCCCAAGGTTCATATGGCCCCAAACCTATCAAACTGTGAAAACACTAACTCTGCAAAGATTTAGCCAGATATCTTCACAGATTTTACTGCGACATATTTTTGAAATCCCTGTTCACCTCTTTTAAGGCAGGATAGCAAGGATGAAAGACACCCAGCACCTTCCAATTTTCTATCAAGGAACCTATGGAGGGGCTCTGCTAAGCCAGTGTTTTATTCCAATTTAAACTTAAATCTTTCAAAAACTGTTTAAATGGATGTTAGTTTCCATTTGCCTGAAACTGAAGTATGCCTGTTTACTTGCCTTTTGTGTGGTGCACTTTGCTGACTCTGGTTACTAAGGTTTGGGATGTCCAACAATAGTATCTATATCAAGCCACAGTAACGTCAAAATGAGAACATGTGCACCATAACATCATCATATAAGTGAAACAATTATGCAATTTACGTCAGTTGCATCATGACTTCAGATGTTAATACATAAGCTTCATCATCATGACATATAGGTGGTCATTTGTCCTCCTTGTCCCCTATAGATGCCTATGATGCTAGGTAAATAAGCATAGTTTGTTAATAAGCATGACTCTTCCTAGGTAGCCCCCTCATCATTAACTTTAGTTGGACAGGACACATTGGCAAAATTTGGCCCCTTCTGGTAGGAGTCAGCTGTGTCAGGTTTGTGATCTGCAGGCAATATTCCATGTTAATAGTTAGAAAAGGCAGAGAAACAGATGGCACACTGAAATAGAAATGCATATAAAACCTGTTAAGAACAACTTAAATTATGTTTTCTTCAGATCATGTGGCAGCAGCTGTGCAAGTCCAAGAAAATGCACAGCTGCTTTAGGGTATTCCTGACAGGTGCTATGAATGTACCCATACACACCTCAAATCTTATTTTGCTCTTCAAATCCAGATCTCTGCACAGCACTAACATATAACTTGATACCCACCATATTTTTTTCCCATGTGGACCAGGTCTTCCAATTAGTGACAATGTGGAGGCACCTTCAATGCTGTGAAGTCAAAGCTCATATTATTTCCAAAGAAAATATGTTACTACCATTCCTGTGACTTAGAACGTGAATGTGCAAACATCCAAACTGCATTTATATAGGTGGACAAGACCTTTCTACAGCCTTCCTTTTTCCTTCTTAAGTGGTAAATACCTAGAAACTGGCCAACTGAAATTGGCAAAATCAATCTCTAGGATTAAATTAATTCTGGATCTCTGTTCAGTATATTTATTAAAGCAGAGAGAAGTTAGAAGTGGTTAGATGCATTTTAAAATAAAACAATACATGGACTTAACCACAATTGTTTAGACTTAGCTATATAAGCTTATCAGAAAACATCATAATTTATTATACATACAAGACAATTTCCTGAGATTCCACAGTAGGATCAGCCCTATTTATTCTCCAACAGCCTGTTTTGTTTTTGTTTTTGTTTTCTTTAAAAGCAGGTTTGTCCGGTGAGGCTTTCTAAGGAAGTCAGCGAGGGTATTGGGCAGGGGAAGGGAATCATAAAAGTGCCACAACTTACAACATTTGTGCCAGACTTTGTGATGGAAATATATAACTGTGGCATTTATGGGATTATGTATCACACACATGTCACAATTTTGATGTCATCATGATTTGTTATGGATGTCGCTGGAAATGGTAGTAGCTTCCAAGGAGAAAAAAACAATAAACTGATCAATCAGTGTCCTGGATCAAGTATCTTCCAAGTGATTCCTACAGTAACTGTTTAATATTCGGAATGCTGAATGTTGAATTAAGCAAATTTTATCTCAGCATACCTGGATGTTCTTTAGAAGAATGGACTAGCAAGTGAGGAGGTGAGGCTGGATACAAAGCATAATCTAATCTGACTCCCTTCTACAACCGATTAGACTGAACAGCAGAATCATGACTGTCAGTCATAGTACAACCCAGTACAACTCTAGGAAAGTACAAGCTCCTGGGGAAGCATAAAAGCTTCTATATTGCAAGAAAATGATACCAGTGCAGTAAACACTCTATGTATGGTATGGGTATGCAAAAGAAAAAAAAAAGATTAATTTATCTGATGAACTACAGCTCCTTCAACCCTAAAACAGTAAAGACATTGTCTTCTTTTTCAAAGACACGGAGAAAGTAGAACGGATGTACAATTTCACAAATGACTTCATTTCTATTCCAGACATGTCCATTCCGAAGTTAACAACAACAAAAAAACCCACCTGCTTTCAGCTTTGCAATTTGCAAGATACTCAGTGAGAAGTGTAAAATAAACTGTGAGGGGGAGTGCAGAAGAAAGAAAGAAAGAAAGAAAGAAAGAAAGAAAGAAAGAAAGAAAGAAAGAAAGAAAGGAAGGAAGGAAGAAAAGAGAGAGAGAGAGAGAGAGAGAGAGAGAGAGAGACCATACTGTACATGTGATCCCATCTTTCTGTCTTGTAGAAATCCATAATACACAGTTAACATGCAGGACTTTTCAAAAAAACATGCAGGAGTTTTCAAAAATCACAGGGGTATTAGTTTGAAAGCAGCCAAAGTTTTGCAAATATAATTCTGGGATTTCTGAGTTAAGCTAACATATTATCATACGATAGACATGTAAGAACAATGGTTTGTGTCTAGCCTACATATATGGGAAAAGAGATAGTAAAATCTTGAAGTATTAGACATCTAGAATAACACCATTTCAAACTGAAAGTAGGGGATACTTTTTTTTTCCCCTGTTCCCCATATCCTGGCAAGTAAAAGCAAACAAATTAGTAATTCAGTGCAAAAGGATTCTACTTAACCAGGCTGTTTTAGTTTTCCCATTGTTAAGAGCTGGACTTAGAAGCAGAGCAAGTACCCCAAAAGATATTACTGTATAGGGATGGCACACATAACAGTCTCCATAGAATTGGTGACTTTTTGGTAGCTAAATCTGAATCTTAACTGCTTTTAGCATTACTTTTTGTGTGCATCTGTAGCCCTCAGATGTTGCTGAATTACACTCTGCTGCATTCCTCACCATCTGGGGCTGCTGTAGTTGTAATTTAGGTATACTTAGAGCATATACAGACTATGGCATTAAAGTACTTTTCTCCAGTTCATGAACTGACAGGGAACTATGCCAGCTTTCTGATCACAGTTCTGTCTCAGCAATGAAACCAGGGACCAGTTCTGTCCATCCATCTGTGCTGATGAGCTGTTTAAGACCACCAATCACTAGATTCCTTGGCTTTGTTTCTGCCCAACACACATGCTGTGAGTCACCTGCTATAGAAAAAGAAGTGGCAATTGCTCTTCTTACTGTGGACAGGTTTTGGAAATGTGTGAAGATCCTTAAAAAGCTGTATAGTTTTCCCCATGTTAGAGGGCCACAGATTTTCTTCCTCTGCTCTAAATTCTTACTCTGATGTGTTCTGCTGAGAACTCTATTGAAAAACTGTTTGTTTCCTTTTGGCCTGCTTTACTTCTGAACCAAGTAACTTTTACCAAGTGCTTAATGCTTGGAAATATTCAATGTCATTATATTAACAAACTCCAGGTACTATATAAGATTACAGACATGTGTTGATAGCTATGTTGTATGATTGACCTAACTGTAATTCATCTCATTGAAGTGCTGGAGACCTATGAGCCAACTAAGCCATAGCAACAAGGAACATTCCCATATAAGGTAATTGGATACGATAGATAGATAGATAGATAGATAGATAGATAGATAGATAGATAGATAGATAGATAGATAGATATGTAGATATCAGAATAACAATAAACGTCTTTGGTTTATGATGCCAATGATCACAATAGCTTATAAAACAAAATGCATTGTCTTTGTTTTCTTCTTCAGATACAACTTTCTTGACTTTATGTTTCCAGATATAAGGTCTGTTTTTCCACACAACTACTTCACAAGCCTAACTGCTCTCTCCCTTTAACTCACAAATGGACCACCAAAAATGTGAAATCTTTCTCCTCTGTTAGCATAATCTTTTCTGTCCTCAAATTCCAAACTGTGAATTGGAATGATGCCAGAAATGAATTTTGCAAACAATGCTGTTGCTGCCGTTTTGCAGATGAAAGAGAGAAAAACAGAAAAAGAGAGAGAGAGAGAGAGAGAGAGAGAGACTCCTAGAAATTGTGCACAGCTCATTATATGGCACAGCATGATTATTAGTCAGATTAATTATTGCTTTTATCTGTTGAAAGGAAGCTGGATTGATAGCAATGCAATTTGGGAAGAATTTGATGTTCCGTTAAATGAAGGAATGCTAATGATTATTCCAGTTTTCAGTATTTACTTCACAGAGCTGGAGGCCTGACGGTGAAGCCCTCAATTGCCCACTACACCAGTTCCTCCAATGTATATTTTACTTAATGTTGCAGCCCACTAGTGTAAACAAGAGGGTCAGTATATTGCAGAGCTAAATTAAGCAAAACCTCAATCCATATGTTCTCTTTACTGATGGAATAACTTCAGGACACCAAAACAAACAAACAAACAAAAAAACCCAGCAGTATCTGGTTTTTTTCATTTGATTCCTGTCTTATTTATTTATTTATTTATTTAGTCAGTCAGTCAGTCAGTCAGTTTTGAGGCTGCCTAACTCCATAGCAATTCTGGGCAGCTTACAATGAAAAAATTAAAAAGAGAACAACATACTGTATATCAAAGAAAAAAATACTGCTGAGTAGAAGACAGAACTAAAAACCAAAGGGGCTCAACCACCATCTCGAACCAAAGGATTATCATATTCTATGATAATTCTGTCAATCAGGCTTTTCATTTTGGTCAAACTCTACACTTATTTCATTCACAAAGTTTCAATGCCCCCCCCCAAATAATGTTCATTATCTTTTCACACAGTTAATATCTATTTATATAATATAAATACCCCAAGTTAAATCTAAAAAGCAAAGTACTGATTATTACTGCACCTGTTTTATCACAGTTGTGTTTCTGAAAAGTATAGAGAACTTGTTCAACTGCAAACAATTAGATTATTGTTACAGAATTTTTTTTAAAAGATGTATATACAATACAGTTCAATAATACAGTATATCAAGGGAGCCATGTCTTCAGCAGAAACATCAGGAGGCCCTAGCTGTGTTTAATCCTGCAGTACATCACTTAATTGGACAGCAACTATTTTTCCTACTGGTGAAAGAAACTGTAGGGCAATTAAGTAATTTACTGTAACAGTAAATAGAAATAAGTTTTCTTGCTGCTGTCTCTTGTCATCCAGGATCCCTGTAGAAAGAATACTGAAGGAGTGTATGGCTCAAACATTTCACTGAGCCATTCCCACAAGAATTTCTATGTTGATGAAGGGAAATATTTTTGTAGCACTCCAAACATGGTGGCCAAAGGCAATGCATCCATCCTGGCCAATGTGAAGTCCCAGAGGAACTTCAGGACTGTAATAGAGGAAAGGTAGGAGGCTAGCACACATCCATTTGAAAAGATCCCATGTGCTGCAAGACTAGGAGCCAGACTTAGGTTGATTAAAAATAAATGTCCCAAATACACTATTTAATAATACTTCTGGCATAATCAAAACTCAGTGGTCAAAGGGTTTCCAACAAAAGTCCTGAGGAAAGAAGTTTTCCAATGACTTTTTTTTTTTAACCAGGATGACTTAAAGTGGTGTCTGACAATGAGTAGGACCAAATTTTTGGCCAAACATGTAAAATATGATGCCAACTCTAGAAACCCTGGAGACTAACCCCATCTCTAAATAAGGTGCAGCATTTTTTATGCATCTTGGAACTGCAAGGATAGCGCTGATAAACATAGACTGAATAGCTTAAGGATGTCAAGATTTCTAATAATACAGACTTGGACACCATAGAGAAAATGGGATGAAATGACCTTAGCTAGCAAGACCTTGCAAGCTGCAGGGGTGAAATGGTCTCCTTTTAAGTGGAAAAAATCTCAGGATAGTTAAGAAACTATGCTGAACAACACTTGCCAACTATAGAAAATGTTCTCTCCAAGATGTAAAGCCTGGTATGGCACTCTAAGGGCTTTATAAGTGAGCACATGTTCAATAGCATTCCCATTAATTTGCCAATTATGAATACTCAGGAAATAGCTCTCCCAAGATTCTTTTCATATTTGGCAGATTGGACCAAAACCTCTATCTTTAAGGGAGCCATCAACTAAATGCCAGAACCATAAAGAATGCTTGAACTTAGCAACTGCAGTTTGGTCTCTTTCATAGAGATCTACCTGTTGCTACTGACAGCAGAGCAGCTGTCCCAGGGAAGTTAGACTGTTCAGTAATCTATGAAGCACACCCTAGTTTATTTAGAAGGAACAAGTGTGCTTTGGTGAGGTGATTTATTTTGTTGCTGAAGGGATGGACTGATAGCTGAAGGGAGAACAGAGATGGAGACATTAGTCTTCGCAGTGAGGGAAAAGTATTCTTCTTGAGAATCACTGTTGACTTTAATAGCTTGGTTGACCAGAGATCACTTAACTCTCTTTCCCAGACAATGTTGCTTACCCAGATCTGACACATGGGCTTCAATAAAAGCAGGAAACTTTTCAGAGTGTTTTCAAGCAAAAGTTTCAAAGTCACATTTTAATGAGTCCAAGTTCTTATTAATTAAAGTCAATTGCTCAATCACCAAAATGATTCTTTCAGCCGTAAGGCAACACTGCTTACCCATAAATTCATTTGATCCAACATACGGGAACAGCCTCTTCCAGTTCAGTTTCTGCATTGTCTTATTTTCTGTAGAAATTATGGGTAAATTAGAAAGGATTGCTGAGAAAGCAGAAGGGACTAGAATATTGCACTAAAATATGTTCCTTTAAAACCTTAACCTTATTCCCTTGAGACGTGAAATATATAGGTACACAAACATATACACAACCACATACTGAATCCAATTGTCCAAGGAAAACTATAATGTTGGTTTTCACAAAGTCTGACATTAGCTATACATGTCAGTTCCCTTTAAAATCCCTTGTTATGGAACACCAAATATGTTTAGAAAGCAGTTTGATCTTTAATTGTCATGATTCATCCAGTTCTTATCATAAAAATATAACAAGAAAATTTGCTGAAACAAATCAAAAGTCGATCTGATCATTTTTAATCAGTGGCCAACAGTTACCTTCAGGAAATAAATAAGAAAAGGGTGAAAGCCATTGCCAACTTCTGCTGCTGACGTTCAAGGATTTTATTATTCCAAAATAGGAAAATTCTGTATAGCCATTGTGACCAATGACCATTAATACATTTATTCTACCATTACCACTCAAATGAATTTGATAAAACTTCTTTGGAAGATTTAGTCATTGTATTCCTTGATAGCCAATTCAACACATTAAATCTCTCCTTGTGTGGAGAGAACACTGCATTGTATCTGTCCTAAATCTACAGCCAGTATTCCTTTCAAGTTGCTGCAAGCTTTGCAAGTTTGGGGTTATGAAGTTTACATTATGAGTTAATGACGTCAGGCCAAACAATGTCACTGAAGTGATGAAAGGATAATTACTTGAAGAGATTGAAAGGGACATCGCAAAACAAGCTATAGGAAATGCTCTGTACTGAGCCTAATTAGCTGTTCTGATTCAAATCACTTTAGATTAATAAAACACCACATAAAATTGGAAGACATCAGCACTAAATGATGTCTGTTACTTCCTTAGTAAATTTGAAACTGTTCTGCTGGACTTGGACCACCATTTCTTGTCAGATTCAAATTCTGTGAGTCTTTGGACATAGCTTCCTGGGACAATTTCTATTTTATAAAACAAAATATCTGGATCTTTTCCTTCCCTTTTCCTCCACACTATTATTATATTTATAAATATGCTGATAAATATATAAGTTATAATACTTACTGTTATGGTGTTATTCTAAAGCTTTTTGAAAAGTTTTTAGTCTTTACATTTTTGCTGTGGAATTTTTAAAGCATCTGTATTCTTCATTTGCTCCTTACAGTCAATCATTGGTTTTAACAAAGATCCATTAATTCACTATTGTGATAAAATAATCAAATAGGTTTACTTAGATATCTGAAGTAAAGCCACTAAATAAATAAATTGGGCACAGTACAATTAAAAATAGTTTCAAATAAGTTAAAGAAAATTGATTTTAATCAATACCTACTTTCCAGTACCAGTTTCACAGCCAGGTCACATGGTCATCAATCATAGCATGGTTGATTTGGACCAAAAGATTGAATCAGATTGTTTGCCTTTCAATCAATCTGAAGATTCAATGGTCTTGTGTACAGAATGGTTGTTTGTTTGTTTTTTCCCTGAATTGAATTAACTCTCTAAATTGGATCACCTTGATTCATGATTCAGTTTGGAAATTCAGTTCAGAGATTCACATTTAATGATTATTCAAATCAAATTTGATATGTACACACCCATGTGAAAAGCCTCTGTAGTCTACAGCATCTAGCCTACATGTATTTATTTCACTTTATAAGTCACTCTAATCACTCAGTGTCCTAGAAGAAAAAACGTTAAGTCTCACTAACAAGTCCTTATATTAGCTTGGGATCATTCAAGAATTTGGCCAAGAAATGAAAACCAAACGTCTTCCTTCCTCCTAAGAAGACAGATCACATTTGCTATATAATGCCTACTGCTTATACAGTATCCACATAAATAAATATAAATGAATATGAACATTGTTACCAACTGCTACCAGGTTTTTATCAAAGATCATATTAGAGATTACTACCATAATAATGGAGTAGATAACTGTTGCAGGCTCTTTCTTGTTGTACTCAAGCCTTTTGTGGATAACCCAGATAATGCTTTATTTGCCACTGAAAATTGGCAGCAAGATTTGAGAAGGAATTTAATGATATCTAGAGTTGGTTTAGATCTAACAAATCTTACATAGAGTAGGGTCCAGTTATCAGTAAAGTACTTGAAAGTATTGTAAAATACCTGTGCAGATCTCAAAGAGGGGATTCATTTCAACAACATTTCAAGATAAGTATGTCTTCAAAGAAGGAATTATCACATCAAAATAGCAGGAGCAACTGGGTGATCAAAGCTCTGACTTTCTTCCTTTATTTGTCTTTATTTATTTATTTATTTATTTATTTATTTATTTTCTATACCACCTTTACTATTTTTATAAATACTCAAGGTGGTGAACATACCTAACACTCCTTCCTCCTCCTATTTTCCCCACAACAACAAGCCTGTGAGGTGAGCTGGGCTGAGAGAGAGTGACTGACCCAAGGTCTAAGGCCAGACTAGAACTCTCAGTCTCCTGATTTCTAGCCGGCTGCCTTAACCACTGGACCAATGTGATGTGTGTCCATAACACATATGTAAAAAGGGGCAGGCTTCAATCTCCTGTTTGCACCTGCCTCTTTGACCCTGTTGATCCTTCACCCTACAGATATCCATGATTCAAAGTATTTTGTGGTGCCCTGTGGCATTCTCTTTCATTTTCAAGAACTTTTGGATGAAAGCAAAATGGCACCTTGATCCACACCTGGCCCACCTCAATATTTTGCTGTACTATAGCAGAGTGACACACATCCACAAGGTTGAGATGTGCATCTGCACAGGCCTAGTAAATATGCAGCATTAACAAAGATTAAGGAAATTGAAATACTGTCATGAGTGCCGTTGAGCTGAAGACATCAGCGCAATGGCACACATGACAATAACGAGGAAGCAGGGGAAGGGGCTCAAGATAAGCAGCCATCAGCTCACAAAGAAGAAAGAAGAAGAGACAAAGGCTAAGCGGATCGCGAGGCACACCCAAGCTGTTAGCACCAGCGCAACGGAGATCGCCCAGCTGACGGCAATCACCGGCTGAATAAGGAAACCGATGATGGGCGATCCCGGAGCACCAGCTGGGGCCTCGCAACCCTTCACCTACCGGCAAGACAGCATGCAGGACAAAGGGGGGATGACGTAACCCTGAGTGAGGGGGCGCTGACCGGCACGGGGTATTTAAACCCCGCACCGGCGCGCTCCTGTCACTCTCAGCTTTTTTCGGAACTGTTACTATGTAAGGAATAAAACTGAACTTGCTCTCGCACGAATCAGCGTCAGTGCTTTACTCGGCACAGACAGGGCATGACAAATACCCCTGTTTCCAGCATAAGTTACATTCCCTTTTCCTCTAATAACAACAATAAATGGCAAGTGGGCACACCAGTTAGGAAGCTAGACAAGAACTTTTTGTTTGTTTGTTTTGTTTCTATTAAGGAAGAACAAAGCTGACAGTGGAAAATTCCTAAATCCATCTATATACAACTGAATCCTGTATGATAATTTTATCCATAAACAGCCCCATTTGCCATATGAGAATGCTGGTTTTGTGTCTACTGCAAACTTTTTTTTTTCCCTTCCATGTTATTCCTTGCTTGCTCTCAGTATTTCTTACAATTATATGCTCAGAGTGCTCCAGAAAATATCTGTTGCTGCTTTAGGCTGCAGTAAATATATCAGTTTCATTCTACATGTATTTCATTCTAGCTGTATTATCAAAATACATGTATCAATATCAAAAATAAAGTTGATAATACCTAACAAATATTAAAAAGACAAAGGAACGATCATGCTAATTCCATATAAGCTGCAGCATAAATGTAAAACTATTTTTTTCAGGAAATATTGCCAACTTCATATAACCACAAAAGAAACAACTGAAGAGCTTTGAAGTTGTTTTATTTATTTGTGACCACAGATTATTCCCTCACAGGAGAAGATAAAATATGCATGCCAACAAGCACTTTCATTAAGTTGGTTACATAAATCATCTTCCTGGACCAAGCAACTATTCTCAAAAAGGTAATTGGTTGACTTGGAACAAGAACCACCTTGTCCTTAACCACTTACTGTTACCACAAACTTGCTCCTTTCCCTGGGAATTGTACAGCTTATTTTGATTCCCATACAGTCTGTACATTTGTTTGTTGACCTCCTTGCCAGTACATTGTTTATGCATCTTATCTGCTTTCACAAAGTCTTCTAGCAAATTGTCTCTTTGGAGGACTCTCTGAATGACTTATAAGCTCCAACGTGGCTTCAGCTAGGTCTACTAATCTTTGCTGATTCTGGCTTCCTGAAAAATGCTGTAAAAAATTACTCAAGAGTAAATACTGTAGAAATGGTAAGCATACAAAAAATGTCCAGATAAAATACAGTCCCCAAATCCTGAGAGTTAAATTGCCTAAAACAGTCCATAAATAAAATGTCATTGTCTGATAAAAGTTCTGATCTGTTATGCGCGAGTGGTAGTAGAACAATATGAAGCAGAAGATATTTTTTTTCCCAAAACATTTTAGTGAAACAACTACTGTTGCTCTGTTACTGCAGCTGAAATTATATTTTATGCAGTTTTGTTTAGGTTTTAGATAATTTTATGATTTTTTTTTCAAATTGCACATTTTATTAATATTGCATTTGGTGCATTTTATGGAAGAAATATTCCTTTAGTAAAATAAATGAACATATGAATGAATAGCAAGCTACTAAGCATTTGCATACACATAGCTAAAAATTATAATACAAAATTGAGTGTAGTGTGCAGGCATAGGGGTAACTATATGTCCATCTGAATAATCATTCAGAAAATGGAATTTGCTTAAAAATGCAGACTGAAAAGAAAAACCTCTTCAAGAGTCTATTCTGTAAACTGCTATTATCATACAGTAGCTCAAAAGGAATTACAAAAATAAGGTAGGATACTCAGCAACCTGATTGAATCTGAAAAGCTTATAGCATAAAATTCAGAACACCTGCTAGGGTTTATTTATAAATTATTATTTGAAGTATGACTCAGAAACTGGTCAAAGACTTTATGATTAAATGCATGCAGAATTTAAACAGGACAACTGATGTGCAACAATGGGAATACCAATGGAAGATAAATATCAAATGTACTGTTAATTTTCTCTCAGAGAAAATTGGTACAAGATGTTTTATCATTAGTATATTACTTCAATACTGAATGCCAAAATAGATAATCTATATATATTTTTTAAAAAAATTATGGATATACAATTATCAGGTTGGATTATTTCTTCAGACTTGGTGGCAATGTCATAAAGCTCAACAATCCTAGAAGATGATTCATGGTAGAATGAAACAAAATTTAAATGTTGACTTTTCTTTCCTTCCACCTGTTCTATTAAGCATTACTAAGCCTTGCATTCCAACAAAGTAATTTACGGAGTTGGCTTTGTACATGACAACAGCTACTGAGACATTTTATGTTTCTTACTGGAAATTGCCTCCAATTCCTGCTTTAGAAGAATGGCAGACCAAACTATGGGAATAAGTATCAATATTAGAAATAACATTATATTTTTAAAAAAGTCAAATTCTGAATTTAATTTAACATTGAACCCATTTAGATACTATAATTCTTCAGTCCTTTACCACATCTGAAGTTTAGGTGTCTTTTAACACAAGGTATTAAAAACTTTTCTTTTTTTTTCCTGTGTGTGTGTTTTTTTTTTTACTTTCAAATCAGTTTTTGACTCCTGGTAACTGCCTGGACTAGTTCCTGCAGTTTTCCTGGTGAGTTTTTTCAGAAGTGGTTTGCCATTGCTTCCTTCCTAGGGCTGAGAGAAAGTGACTGGCCCAAGGTCACCCAGCTGGCTTTGTGCCTAAGGTGGGACTAGAACTCATGGTCTCCCTGTTTCTAGCTGGATGCCTTAACCACTACACCAAACTGACTCTATAAAATCTTAAGATTTTGCCTAATCGCTTATAGTAAGGACAGATTAGACAGAAATTCTTATTAAATGTTTATTCTGATCAATAATTCTTAGCAAGGCTGCCTTTGCTAATTATTTATTATTGAATTGATTTTAAAAATAATTTTAACTTGCTAAATTGAGATGAGATAATGTTTATATGTATTACAAATCTCATGTTACTTGCAAATTCTTATTTAATTTTACACAGCTTATAAATCATTTTCTATTTCATTGTTGTTGTTGTTCCTTTCTGTCTTTTCTTGGTTGCACTTTTAAATATATGGTAAAGTTAAATAGAATAAAAGAATAAAAGAAAAGAAAAAGTGTGTCTGTGTGTGTGTGAGAGAGAGAGAGAGAGACAGAGAGAGTCTGTTCTGCTGGCTGCATCTCTGCCATTCATTTTCAGGGGGTTGGTAAGCAGGAAAACTGTCCAATGGATTCTGCTTTTGAACTTCCACATCTGCAGGTGCTACTTTATTTTATTTGCATAATTTATACACACATTGATTTAAAAAAATGAAGACAATCATATTTTTAAAGACTTTGGTTTTTCAAAAGCTCTTGGTGCAATCAATGCTTCTATCTTCAGGGGATCTCTCAATTGTTAAGAAAAATGTATTTAATCACTGTGTGTAATATTGATCAGATCTTAATGTAATCTTGCCTACCAAAAAAGCTATTTGATGAGAATCGTATTACAAAACTGGCCATAAAATGTGGCAGGAGAACAGAATAAAAACCTATAGAAGCACATAAGGCCCTGTCAGAGTTAATCAGGAACAATCCAGGAAAAAAAAAATACAGATTGCTCTGGGAATATGTATGGGCAGAAGCATAGATAGAATAATTTGACTTTTCTGTAAGGTAACTTTGATCAGAAAATGAGCCCCCAGCAAGATAAAAATGGAAGCACTTGTAGTAGGCGTTATGGCGGCCAGTTATAGCACCTTTGAAAAAAGAGGGTGGAATGCTTTTGGTAGCAGTGCCAGTTAATGAACTGGCACTGTGGGAAACACTGTCACTTGAAGACTCCTTCAGAAACTAAGAATACAGAATGAGGTCAAGGGACTAGGAGTAGAGAAGCTTTATGCCACTAGTGAAAAGAAGTCATTGGGTAACCTCTGTTTTAGAGCAAAATCTGAGGCCAGGACAGTGTCTGTAGTTCTGAATGGAGGAAAAGAATAATAAAAAAAGAACTTTTATGAACAAGTGAGACTTTGCATTACCTAAATGCTAGGACTACCATATAGGTCTCTCTCTGCACATTTTAGCATTGAATAATGCAAGTATTTATGTAATCTGGTTCATGGAGGGCAGCGGCTCACATCTATCTATGAAACAAAATTTCATTTTGAAATGTCCTGAATATTAAAGAAAACAGTACATTAAGTTTGAACACTTTTTCCTAGCATCTAGTTTTCTATATGCAGGGATTAATAAACTGTTACAATTTTCTTTGCATGAGTAAGACACAATCTGCTATTTGATTGTAACTGAGAAGTGGCAAATAGTCCTTCCTGTAATATATTTGTCAGCTGTCCAAAGAAAACATTTCCCTGTATCAGTGAACCCATTGGTTATATTGTATACGAAGAGTGTGTAGTTATTTTACACCCCAGTTCTGCTACAATGAATTTTTCGAATGAGACGAGACCCATTATGCCCAGAGGGACTGCTTGTGGTTTTCAGTTCAGTGATGCCTTTAAAGACACACAGTCCATCACAACAAGACAGTTAGAGGTAAGTGGAAACAAGCTACTGAAAAATGCACCACAACAATGTAGAAAGTAAAGGCTTTTATATTGTGAGCTGATCTATAACTTGCCGCAGGTTTCAGTACAGAAAACTGTAATAAAAAAAGGCATCCTGCTGAGGATGAAGTGGATCTATGGTACTTTTGAAGAGGATGGAATGTATTTTCATGATGCCACCCACAAAGTGAGTAATGAAATTTGCTATGAATTGTTGCATTTATTTTAGACACATGGCTCTTGGTAGGCTGGAGGTCACGGGTTCTACATGCAAGGCATGCAAATATCCACAATCTTTTCTCTGTACTCCTGGTTTAGCATTATAAAGTGTGTGTGTGTGTGTGTGTGGCAGGCAGGCAGGCAGGCAGGCAGGCAGGAAAGAAGACACCAGAAATATCCTGGTGTTGACTTACACTCCTGATATTTCCTCTTGGTCTCTCATCTAACTGCTTATCAAGTCCAACCTTGCTTTGCTTCCAAGTCCTGACAGGATCAGCTTTCCTTTCAGCAATTTGTAGTGAAATCCGTACAATAAAGATCTTAAATCATTTAGGGCCAATGGACATATTTCCATTTTTGAAATGACATATTTCTATTGTTGCAGCTGTTTTCACAAAATGGCTGCTATTAAAGATGTGACCAGTCACATAACTTCCAATTACCAGGAAGCAAATTGCCAGAATTTTGTTATTCCCCCACCTCACAAGATGCCTTCCAGCACTCCAACTGATGTGTATTTCCTACTTGGCAGGTGAACACATTTCTAAAGCTCTGCATTGTAGCATTCACTATTTATATTGCTTCAAATGTATATGAAACTCAGATTCTTGGAAATAAAGGCCAGTTCCAGTTGGTGTTGTTAGGAGGGGAGAAGTCCAGCCCATGGCCCCTACTTTGTGGGGTGCTGCAGGGCTCAGTCTTTTTTCCCCTCCTATTTAACATCTACATGAGGTAATTGGGTGAGATGATCCAATAGTTGAGGGTGAGGTATCACCACTATGCTTTGCATACCTTTGGGTTGTGTGTCAGTTGCACTCATTCTTGGACCAGGAGGTCATGCTCACTGTCACTCATGCCCACAAGAACTTCTGTCTGGATTACTGCAATGCGCTCTTCATGGGGCTGCCCTTCAGCTTGTGCACAATGCAGCTATGCAGATAGTAAATGGTGTCAGTTATTCAGCACATGTAACACGACTACTCCATGAGCTGCATTGGTTGCCAATGTGCTTCTGGGTGCCATTCAAGGTGCTGGTTGTTACCTTTAAAGGCCTTCATGGCTTGGGACCAGGTTACATGAGGGACCATCTTTTCCCAGTTGCTTCTACCCATCCAATCTGGTCCAGCAGGATGGGCATGCTCCAGGTCCTGACAGCCATGGAATGCCAGGAGACATAACATTTGGGCCATGGTGCCCACCTGTGATGATTGCCTTACTCCAAATAAAACTCTCAGACTCAAAATCACACTTCAGGTTCTGGGTTTATTTAGAAAAGAGTGCAAACAGGCAAAAAGCTGAGAATGAGAAAAGCGCACCTAAACTCAAACTAAATATCATTGTTTCAAACATCAGCCCACCCCCTCCTTCGCATACAGTACAACCCCACATTCCCAGGTGCTCCTAACGAGCTCTGCTGATCAACGGGTAAAAAGACCTTGACATTTAAGAGATAGCCCAAACACATTCCTCCCTGGCACAGTCCAGCACGTCTCGAGTACAAGGCTCTCAGCAGCACCCTCCCAGCCAGCACACGTATCAGCACCTTGGCAAGTAAACCGTTACGATGTATAAACACCGCAACAGTGAACATGACACCACCCTATGGAACATCCTTCCTCCAGAAATCAGGATGCCCCAACCCTGTGGGCCTTTCATAAGGCCCTAAAGACCTGGTTACGTGCCCAGGCCTGGGGCCCTGAGTGTCCTGTCTTCTGGCTGTGTTAATATCCATGGATTGTAATATTGTTCTCAGCTACTATGTTTTTTTAGTGTTTGTATTGTGATGGAAATTTTGTTTTTAGTTTATTTTATGATTGTTCGCCGCCCAGTCACTTGTTGAGACAGGCAGCCATACAACAGATTAAAGAAATAAATAAATACTATCAAAAATGATTTTGTACAAACTAGGAGAGGACTTTGGCTGGCAGGGCATTCTCCTTTATTTTCATGTAATTGTTGAGCTTTAAGTATTCTATTCCTGCCTGGCTTCTGGTAGGAATATGGCAGGCTGAGCAGCTGTATCCACAAGCTCCACAGGCAGAACTGGCATATGGCAGTTTTTCTGGGCTCAGGCTGGTTTCTCTTGTAGCCCAGAGCTTTTTTCCAGATTAAGGAAAAAGCTTGGAATCAACGCATTTGTCCTCTGGATGGCGAGTTGCAGCCCGGAGATCATGGACAATGTGTGTGACCAACAGGTAAGACTTCTCCAGGAGGCTGGGATTTCACCATTTCCGAGCCACACTGCAGCCCTGAATTCTACCCCATTCCGCAAGTATATTTTTAGAGATGCACCAAAATGTCACCCCTAAGCTCTTTCAAAGTAAACAAGGAGTTTGTGAAAAAGAGGAGAACAGGAACAACCTAGCACATAAAAGGTTTCTACTATCCACTTTGTTTGGCCTCTTTTTCACATTTTGCATTATTCTGTTATACTTCTACAATTCTCTTGTCCCAGAATGTCTTTCCTTTCTTTAACATTCATAGTAGTTTAATTAAGACAAAGCCTTCTCTACTACAGCATCACACTGTGAACTGTTCACATTTGGCTGTATGATGATCTCAATGGGGGCACCTGAAACCACTTTGGTATCATCAGTGGCTGCAGGAACTGATGCCTTCATCACAATGATAAAAGCAGCATCAAGAAGCACATACAAAAGGGCAGAGCTTGCATCCTGGCGGCACAATGCTGCCTTGAAGTTCTGCAAAGCAATCGGTAAACTGAAATACACTACCTCAAACAGACAGGAGTATTTGAGACACTATTGCATGCAAACAATTATATTTTGGGACTAGAAATACATACCCTGTGGTTGCTCTAATAGTGAGAATAGAAATAATAGAGGATGGAATCTTCTGTTTTTGCCCTCCAGAAACGGTTGCTTGCCCTTTCTGGCAAAAAGGCATTCAGGCAGTACAGCTAAAACCAATGACTTGTGCAGTGCAGGAATAAGTCACTAAATGGGCCCTGACTTTGGGTGGCACAATTTTCAAACAAGCTATGTGTCCATTTAATTGTCATGCCATCAAGCCCTAAGTCAACTAGTTTTTTTTTAATCAGAATATCATGAGGTATTTGAAATCAAGATATATTATGACCATGCAGTACCACATTTTTTTAGGAAAGCTTCTCAGACAGAGTTAGTGAGAAGAAGATAGAGAGAAGGGTCTTTATGAAATGCTCTGAATTTTTACAGCAGGTTTCTCCAAAGTGGCCAATATCAGCTCCCAAGAGTTGATGGGACTCTCCATTATTGTTGTTGTTGTTATTCATAGTACTATTAGTTAAAGTGAGAGCCAGTTTGGTGTAGTGGTTAAGACACCAGGCTAGAAGCCAGGAGACCATGAGTTCTAGTCCCACCTTAGGAACAAAGCCAGCTGGGTGACCTTGGGCCAGTCACTTTGTCTCAGCCCTAGGAAGGAGGCAATGGCAAATCACTCCTGAAAAGAAAAAAAAAACCCTGCCAAGAAAACTGCAGGGACTTGTCCAGGCAGTGTCCAGGAATTGAAAACAATTGAATGGATTTTAAAAAATAGTTATAGTAGTATTTATTATATTATTGTCATGTCTGTAATTCTTTAGGACATCCTTTTCCCCACTTTTTAAAGATAGGGATATTTTGTTCTCTTTTAGGATTTCCCATCTTGAGCTCCTACTAATTCATGCCTCTTTTAATGGTTTATTTTCTCAGAATTTTGCAGTTTCGTTTTTGCAATTTTGCAATTTTGATAAAATCCACCTTCTATCTTTGTATTGGTGGGAAATAAGCAGTGTTGCTTTTATTTCTTCCTCCATTTACTTTAACCAAGGTACTTTAGAAAACATTGGTAAGCTCATTTCTTTGGCTTTCTGAGCAGGAATATCTTTAACATTAATGTATTGTAGTAAAACCAATTAACCCTTTTTTGAAGCCAGCCAAGCTGGTAGTCAGCACCACATCTCATGAATTCCGAAGTTGAGTTATGTGTTGTGTAAAACAATATTTTCTTTTTTCTGTCCTGATTCTTCCAGGATTCAATTTCATTGGGTGACCTCTGGTTCTAGTATTTTTGGGTTGTAGTGTCAGTTTGTATTCTCTTGTGCCTGCCATCTAATGAACATTTTCTAAGCTACTGAAGTCAGTTTTTTCTCTTTCTTTCCTTCATCCTTCATAGATAAGCAAATGGCTTTGCTCAGAAAAACTTAATTTCTGTACATCATATCATGTAACCTTAACAAGATCTTATAAAAGGATTTCATAATTTCTGATCTGTCTCTTTCTTTCAATCCTTTCACTATTTTTTCCTCTGTGTTCATTTCTGACACCTACTCATTTTACTATCATTTTGAAACATTAAACCTCATTCTTCCTAGCTTCTTTACAAACCTCTCATTATTTTATACTTGGTCTTTTACAATTGACAATTTTGCCAATTTTCCTGTCAGTCATATCCAAAGCCTAGATATTGTCTGATTTCCTACCCTCTCACATACTGCAGGATTTGTTCCAAACTCAGAAGCACAGATTATCAGAGATTTGCATAACTTTAAGAATATAAGTGACCTGATCTTGCTCTGTTCAAGCAAGAATCCTCTATTATTATTACTGGAAGTATTATATATAATAAATCAAGTATGAAGTGCTAATAGAGAAATCTGCTTGTTTCATTTCTGCAATGGTTTAAGCATGACTTCTTTTAATTTTTCACTTTTCTAAAAACAAAGTTAGTACTTGGTTTAAGTATATGTTTATTAATATTTTTCCTAAGATACTTTTTATACAGTATTTTTTCTAAGGTACTTATTTCTGTACATATTTTTATTCAGAATATTGCACTGTAAAATTCAGAGAACTCAAGGATTATTCTGTTTCAGTTTACATATTTATTCTGGAAGTGTAAATTAGATTGGTTTTCATTAAAAGGTGTAAATGTAGTTAGTTTATATTAAAATATGGATCAAATGTATTTTTCCTCCATTTCCACTGTGAACATTTTCATATATAATTTCATAAATTTGAGAGAAAGTGACAGTGATACCCCATCTATTAAGTTTCTGAGGCATCTCTTCACTCCTGTGCATCTAACTAAAACTAGGATCATAGGTTGTAAGAGATTGTTAGGTGAAATTCCAGCTCAGTGCATTAACACCTAGTAGAAAATCCCCATTAGATATTACCATTTGTCCCACTCTATTGCTGCCCAGTTTGTTATACTGACCAGTTGTGTCATAATGTTTTCTGAGCAGAGTTAGCAAGCAGACCTAGTGATTGATCTACTTTATGTAAAGAACAGTCTGTTTATATTTAAACTTTTGGCTGATCATAACAATCTTATCCAGTGCATTCAAGAAAGAATATTATGTATTAATAACATCCATTCAATCAACCTATACTTAATTTGGCAAAAGCATTCATACTCATGATTGGTTACTGGCTATATGCCATCAAGCTGGTGCTGACTCTTAGCAACCACATAGATATATTTTTTCCAGAAGGACTCCAGCCTGATTCTTCAGGTCTTCCAATGGTGCTGCTCATAGCTGCTGTAATTGATTCCATCTACCTTGCTGCTGGTTGTCCTCTTTTCTTCAAACTTTCCCAGCATTATAGACTTCTCCGTAAAGCTACGTCTTACCATAATGTGTCCAAAGCATGATCATTTGAGCCTGTTCATTTGTGCTTTGACTTTCGACTGAGAACTCTGGGTTGATTTTTTTCTGTGATCCAGAGTCTTTTCCCACGGCGATGTTCCAAAGCATCAATATTCTTTCTATCCTGCTTCCTCAAAATCCAATTTTCACTTTAATAGAGTATCACAGGGAAAATTATCTTTGTAAGTACAGACACATCGCAGCATCTGAATATGTCTTCCAAGGACTTTATTGCTACTCTACCAATTCTATGGCATATTTTTGATTCCTGGTTCCTTTACTATTCATAATCAATCCTAAAAGACAGTGGCTGATTAAAGAAATAAGCATCTTTTAAATTGTTCTCTCTTTCTCTATTTATCTATCTACTGTATGTATATTAACTTTATAATGTATGCTTTGTAGACCAAAAATCACTGGGCTAGCTGAAGATGTAGCCACATACAGGTAGGTCTCGATTAGTACAGTTAATGAATCCCATGAATCACACTACTCTATTCAAAGTGATATTTCTATGGAAAATATGATAATTGTTTCCAGCTCAACAGAAATAGGTAGAAATTAAACAATTTAAACATAATTTTTGATATGTTTATTAATGAAATATGGTACAACAGTAAACGTGAACTAGTGAGGTGGCTCTGTTATTATTAATATCCCTTCATCTACTATTTCTTTAGCTTTTTTTATAGTTTTTAATTTTTTAAATAATTAATAATGGTAATGGTTTTAAGTATTTAAATTGTTTTAGCTTTGTTGTATGCCACCCAGAGTCATTTGCTTTGTGAGATAGATGGCTGTATAAAAGGTAAAGGTAAAGGTTTCCCTTGACATTAAGTCCAGTCGTGTCCGACTCTAGGGGGCGGTGCTCATCTCCGTTTCAAAGCCGAAGAGCCGGCGTTTGTCCGTAGACACTTCCGGGTCATGTGGCCAGCATGACTACACGGAACGCCGTTACCTGCCCGCCGAGTATTAATCTAC
Organism: Candoia aspera; assembly: GCF_035149785.1. NCBI lineage: Eukaryota > Metazoa > Chordata > Lepidosauria > Squamata > Candoiidae > Candoia > Candoia aspera. Next base: position 82,618,177 of record NC_086157.1, on the reverse strand, counting down.
TCACATTTGCATGTTTTCGAACTGCTAGGTTGGCAGGAGCTGGGACTAGCAACAGGAGCTCACCCCGTCACGCGGATTTGAACCACCGACCTTCCGATCAGCAAGCTCAGCAGCTCAGCGGTTTAACCCACAGCGCCACCGTGTCCCTTGTATAAATGAGTCAAATAACTAAAAAATAAAAATAAAAAGGTACATATCCAAAGCGTACCTGCCATCTCCTATATTCTTCTGAAGGTCTTGAAAATAAGTGTCTTCCTTTTTGAGCTTTCCTCAGATGGAACCTTTCTTTTCTCCATTTTGCACAAATGATGATTAGCATCTAAAACCCCAACAGCAACTTTGCATGTGCTAGCCTCAATGGCATGCATGCTAACCTCACACTAACTGAATTTTGGCTTGCATTAAATGTGACCTGGTATCAGTTTATAAATTGATCAATTTATAACAATGTATATCAATTTATAAATTGAGAGACATTTTGGTCTAGTGGTTAAGGCAATGGGCTAGAAACCAGGAGACTGAGAATTCTAGTCCCGCCTTAGTCATGAAAGCCGGCTGGGTGACCCTGGGCCAGTCACTCTCTCTCAGCCCAACTCACCTCACAGGGTTGCTATTGTGGGGGAAATAGGAGGAGGAAGGAGTATTTGGTATGTTCGCCGCCTTGAGTTAATTATAAAAATAATAAAGGCGGGATAGAAAATAAATAAATATATAAAATGCACTAAATCAAATTTTGCACTAATGAAATTTACACTAATTTTGACCTACCTGTACAACAGAATTCAAAGGCAGTTTTGCCCACATTTTTCTCACCATGGAAAGGTACTTTGTATAACTTGGGGGAATCCCATCCTTTTCTCTCAGTTTTTCACATGTAAAGTCAAGTCTCATTCAACTCATGCTCAAGACTTCTCACAAGGTCTTCCTGGATATATCCATATAATTTTATTAATAATAATATGGAAGTGGTTTGCCATTGCCTTAGTATCATAGATGTGAAATGAGTCATTTAGGCTGTCAAAACCAACCTCTTGCTCAGTAAAGAAATCCAAATTAAAGCATCCCAGTCTAGTCTCCACATGAACCCATCAAATGTAGGAGACTCCACCAGTTAATGGTTTCACTGTAGAACAGCTCTTACTGTTTAAAAGTGGTTGTTTTCCCTAACATTCAAGTACAATCTGCCTTCCTGTAACTTAGATTATTATTCTGTGTCCTGAACTCTGGAATGAGAAAAGACAGGTTATGACCTTGTTTTATGACATCCTTTTAGATATTTGAAAACTACTTTCATATATTTCCATCTGTTCTCAAGGCTGAACATGCCCAGTTCCTTCAAACTCTCTTCATAGAGCTTAGTTTCTAGTACCCTGATCATCTTTCTTGCCATACTCTGAAATGCTACCAATTCCTTTGAATTTTCTTAAAGTGCATGCCCAGAACATGACACAGTACTTGAAGTGGGTTGTGACCAAAGCAGAACAGAATGGAACAATTTGGAAATTGGAAATTACTTTAGAAATGTTACTTTTCTTGATGAAACTAAAATTGCATTTTCTTGGCTTTATGAACAACAGTATTATCTGAGTTAAAGTAAAGTTGTCAGGCTTACCTCAAAGTTGTAAATTCAGTATAAGCAGACTCATTGAGATGACAATGTCAAAGGAACAGGAGGGAGGGAGGGGATGGAGAGAGAGAGAGAGAGAATCAAATTATAAGGGAGTTATTTGTAACTACAGTTATAAGATGGGAATTCATGCAGGCCAGTTTAATTTATGTTCAACATAAATTGCTAGAAATACACAGATAACTTAATTGGTGAATTAACACACCAAGAATGCTAAAAGCACAAGCAATTTTTATACTAATCAAAGGAAAGCTAGCTAGCTTCATAAAGGAACAATCCTTGCTGAGGGAAAATCAGTGAGGATTTTACAAAAGTATATCCTGTCTCACCAACGTTTTGGACTTTTTTTTTTTTGAGAATATCAATAGGCATGAAGATTGTGATAGGCCTGTCAACACTGTATACTTGGATTTTCAGAAAGCCTTTGACAAAGTTGCTTAAATAAATTTATTATCCATGGAATAAATGAACTTGTCCTTGTATGGATTGCTAACTGATTAAAAAACAAAAAAAAAAGAAAAGAAAAGTAAGAATAAATGGGCATTTTCCCCCATGAATAAAACTTAGAAGTGAAGTTCCTCTGTTTTGGCACCAGTGCTTTTTCACTTTTTAAAAAAAATGAACTTGTCATAAGGGTAAGCAGTGCACTTGCCAAGTTTTCAGATGATATTAAACCAATCAAGATGCTAAAAAGACAAAAGTGATTGTAAAGTGTCAGAAATATATCTTTAATTTGTTTGAGTAGTCAACCAAATGGCAAATGCAATTCCAAGTAATGCATATTGGGACTAAAAGAAACAAAACAAAACCTTAAGTTCACATCTACACACATTGGATCAAAGTTGTCTGTAACTAACTAGGAAAGTGATTCTGGAATTTTGGCATCATTGAAAGTACCCACTCAATATATGGCAGCTGTGAAGAAGACAAAATTTATGTTAGGAAAATTAGGAAAGTGATTTAAAATAAAAATGTTTATATTTTTGCATCCTTAAAAAATTCTGCATATATTCTTAGTCTTCAGTACTGAAAAATTTCAGCCCCACTTGGAAAAGGATATAATGGAACTGGAAAAAGTACAGAAGGGGGAAACCAAAAAGATCAGGGGGTTCAAACACCTTCTTATGACAAGAAGCTAGAATGTTTGAAACTCTTTAGCTTAAAAAAGGTAACTAATGGGAGAGGAAGGCATGTTTGAGATACTTCATGGATGGCAAAAGTGATCCAAGAGAATGTTTTTCCCTGACTCAAAACATTAGGACCAGGAAGCTGACTGGAAGATTTAAAACAGACAAAAGGATGCACTTCTTCACATAGCACATAATTGTCACATGACATGGCGCTGGGCACTAATTTGGTTTTAAAAGGGGACTGGATAAATTTATGTATTTATTTGTTTGTTTGTTTGTTTTATAAATTTATTCATCGCCCATCTCCCCCTCACAGGGATTAAATCATCATCAGATTAATGGATGACAGGTCTATTAAGAGCCTTGAAGTCTCAATGTTACTTCCATGCTGTTCAAATGTCACATATTGTCATGTTCACCGTTGCAATGTTTGATTTACATCGTAACGGCTCGCATGCCATGGTGCCGACGCACATTCCAGTTGTGAGGGAGCTGCTGGGAGACCTTGTACCAGGCTGTATGTCTGTTTAGTGTCCAAGGTCTTTTTACCTGTTGATTAGCTGAACTCCTTAGGGGCACCTGGGATGGGGAGCTTGAAATGGTTGTACGGGGGGAGGGCTTACTTTCACACCGAGGGTTTTTACTTTGTATTTGGTGCGCTTCTGCTCATTCTCAGCTTTATTTGTACTTGCACACTATTCCTAAATAAATCAGATTTGTTTCAAACCGTTGCTTGTGAGCCTGAGTGTGTTTAGGTTAGGCAAACATTACACATATCAACTGCAGGGGAACTATTGTGAGAGACGGATATCTGTCCCATCTCCTGTTTGTCAAACCTCAGAGGGAACTGGTTGGCTACTGTGAGAAAAACAGTCCTGGACTAAGATATAACTTAACCTGATCCAGCAGGGCTTTTCTTATGTTCTTATAGCCAGACCATTTCCTACTTCCTTCTGGACTAATTCCAGGATGGTGTTGACTGCTCCGTCTAGCTATATATGGATATCTGCAGGAAGTGAGGACAACTTTTGCATGCTGTGGAAGGATGAGCTGCTCTGAAACAAGAAAAAGTCACATGTGACTGTCAAGATCATAGTTTTTTTCCTCTGTAGTGGTCTTACTGTATAGTTTAGGTACATAGGCTGTTGTGGAGAAAAGGAAAAAAAAAGTTTAAACTCCTTAGAATTGCATGCAAACTGGCACATACTTTTCAAAAGGAGGAAGTATGAAAGAAACTAGAGCAAGAAATTGGGGGGGGGGGGTCTTCTAAGTTTGACAGAAGATGCTGCTGGAGTAAGAAGCTGCCAGATGTGGAGCACAGGAGGCATCAGCTGGAAGAATCAGGAGACATGCAGTCGATGGCCATGGGGAAGAACCAGAAAAGAGTCTGAGGTAGCCCTAGACTGTAGTCAGGAGGAAGCAAACTCCAAGTAGTTCAGGGGCTGGACAACTGGGCAACAGTGTGTCAATGGAAAAAGTTAGCATTCCTAAGTCTGTGCTGAAGATATGTAAATGTGGGAGGAGGAAAAACTTCCTTAAAGTTCAGATCAGCTGACTCAATGGACATATCCATGTAGTTTTGGGGGCAACCATACAGAAGTGGTTTGCTGTTAACTTCTTCCAGGATTTTGTTTAACTCCCAGTCTACTCTACAGCCTAAAAATATGTCCTTTTGGTACTCCATCCAAAAGCTAACCATGTTTCAGCTTTCTAAGATCTGCCAAGATTGGCTACGTTTTTTGAGTCAGGTTTACTTTGCAGCAATGGTGCACATCCTGTTTGGCTTCTGTATGGTGTGCCCAGAGGCATTGCTTCAAAATGTGGGAGAGAATAGATTTAATTTAAATTGTATTAAAAATGAATATTTAACATGCTTATGTATTTAGTAATTATCTCCTTCTGTAATACTGAAGATTATAATGTGTTGGGAACATTTGGAGATGACAGTTTGGGAGCTATCCAAAGCTTTGTGATCTGGAGCTGCAAACTGTACATCAATTACCTCATCTGTTATAGTGAGACTGAAAATGTTTCTCTGAAACAAGTCTAGTGACACAAGGAATAGAGTGAGATAGAAAAAGATATGGAGTGACCTTAGCCATACATAGATTGTATTTTTACTACTCCAGTTTACCAAAACCTTCAGCTACTGTACTCAGTGCTGATGATAGAAGGGCAATGGAGTGGTGCATCATCAGCAGCCTTAGCAACCATCACAGAAGACATTATCGTTGAAAGTAGCTTGCCACCTGTCAGTCTTGGACACCATGACACCATTTCTCATCCCACATCAGGTGGGGTGGCAGAAAGCTCCATAGCCATGACTTTCACTCATAGCCATCCCATTGACTGCCTGTAAGAAGAAAAGTGTCACAACAAAGAATGAGCAAGCCTTTCTCTCTGGTTTTATTGTAATAGTTTTTTTTTTTAATTGCAAAGAAGTGCTTACTTTTAATATATAACATATGACAAAAATACATTATGGACTTATCTGAAAACTAGAGAAAAAGGATAAATATGTCAATTTCTTCATCAATTTATGTTGATGTACCTGTTGGATTTTTTATCAGATCAGTTTCATACTTGACACAACTGTAGACCTCATCAGGTACTACATGACTGTCATGTTTCAGAATATTAGCTTCACAGATGGGATTTTTATAAGCAATAGAATTTTGAGGCTTCAAATGCCAACATCCTTTCTGTTTGTGCATGAAATATATCCTAACTAAAAGGGCATTAATATGCTTCTTTAACGATTGTATAAAAATTGCTTGTGCTTTTAGCATTCTTGGTGTGTTAATTCACCAATTAAGTTATCTGTGTCAACAACAATATTCTCTGGCAGCCAGAATAGGTGTTTGAACTAAAGAGCGATGAGAGGAGAAGATGTATGATTTACATAAAGACCTGAATATATATTCATATTAAACTGATCCTCTCTCTTCCAGAAAATACAAATGTATTGCACTTCAAATTTGCCAGGATGATTTACTACTTCACAAATTTTTAACTGCTGTCTCTTTTGTATTGCACTAATTGGTACACATGAACTCATTATTATGCACTGGTGAATTAGGTGCAATCTCATTTCTGTGTGGGAGGAAGACCAGAAGTAGGGGGGGAAAAAAAGAGTACAGGTGTCCTTTAACAATCCTATCTCAAGTTATCCTGTGTAACAGAAATGGTGACTGTAATGAAAATAAACTGAACAAGTGTTATGTTCTCAAAGGGTATAGTGTATCTCAGAATTTAAATATGGGTAAGTTGATTTTTAGCATTTCTTTCTTCTAGCACTTCCTCCACATTCTCTTGTCATATGTACTAGAAAACATTGTAACACTACATGGTTTTAGCATCTAACCATTCTTATGTGCATTACGATCTAGATTGCAAAGTAGCTGTTTTAACTATCTATATCTATATCGATCTATAGCTATCTCTCCCTCCATCCCTCCATCCCTCCATCCCTCCAGTGACCCAACTTGATAAAAATCCCTTGAGGGTAACAGCAACTTAAAAAAGAGACAGAGAGACCTTTCCTTTGAGCTGATCACAGTTAATGAATGAAAAAATGTTTTGCATGCAAAATGCTATCAAAAATAGCTGTTCCATTTAAAATCTTAAATGCTGCTATCAGTTGTGTGTTTAAGTTTCTGAGTTAGATGGACGGATGATATGACTTACTATATTTCTAACCAGTTTTTGTCCAGCTAGATTGTGAAATTGTTGGTATTGTTTTGGACAAGTTTTACCATGGTTCTATTCACTATTTAAATCTGGAATAGAGTCACAGAATCCAAAAGAGCCATAAACAAATATGTGTCTGGGATAATGACCTTCTTTTCCTACAGATGGGATGTCTCCACCATCTGGACTCATGCACATGGCAAGCATAAAGTTCTGCTACATGGAAGTGATTTTCAGCTTCCGTTCTCTTTCCTATACTCTCCCCATCCCACCTCATGTTGTTAATATGGACAAATAAAATTGTATTTGTTGCTTATACACATGCACACACATATATTGCACACACACACACACACACACACACCCCACACACACATATGTACACACACATACTACCATAGATACAGTGGCTATTAGGTACACATGGATGAAGTATGGACTGTGCTCAGATATTAATCTATTCTATCACCTGGAAGTCTGGATGATATAATGGTTAAGGATGGGCTACAGACCCAAGTTCATATCCACCAACAAGCTCACTGATTTTGTTGGTGGATACGAATGTACTGACAAAGAATATTGGATTGTCCAAAATCAGCAATTGTTTACTTGTATTATAAACAACAAAATTGAGAATATCTATCTATCTATCTATCTTCTTGTCATCAGGTATAATGCTAAAAACACAAGAAGACTGTACAAGAAAGAAGCAAGATGGTCCAAATATTAATTCAGATCTTAAGCCATGAGCTCTGAAGTTCAAAGTTAGACCAAGATGGTAACTGTCATCAAAATACATATAGGCATTGTTAATAGATAGAAAATGTTGGGTTGTTCCTGGCCTCCTTCTCTGAAAAAAACAACAAAAATGTAAAAGTATATCCACACCCTTTTTGCTTACTTTTATTATAAACAACAAAATTGAGAATATCTATCTATCTATTTTGGTTGGTCTTAGTAAAGGTATTCCTCAGTAATAATTTTGGATATATTTTTTTTAATCTCCTAGGCATCAACATGACTATGATACTAAATTTCACTGGAAAAGAAATCCTATTTATTTATTTACTTACTTACTTACTTACTTACTTCTTCAGCAAAGGATGGTTACCTTGTTGTGGTGCTGGAGATTGAGCACCTCAGTGATGCCATGAGCTAAACCGTGATGGGCCACCCAAGATGGGAAGGTCATGACAGAGAGGTCAGACTAAATGTGATCCCTGGGGAAGGTAATGGCAACCCACCCCAGTATTCTTGCCGTGAAAACTAAATGGATCAGTACAACCAGAGATATGTCGGTATACCATCGGAAGATGAGACCCCCAGGTTGGAAGATGGTCAAAATGCTACTGGGGAGGAACACAGGATGAGTTCAACTAGCCCCAGACGTGATGACGCAGCTAGCTCAAAACCGAAAGGATGGCTAGCGGCCGACAGTGCTGGTGGTGAATGGCGAATCCGATGTTCTAAGGATCAACACACCATTGGAACCTGGAATGTAAGATCTATGAGCCAGGGCAAATCGGATGTGGTTATTGGTGAGATGTCAAGATTAAAAATAGACATTTTGGGCATTAGTGAACTGAAATGGACTGGAATGGGCCACTTCACATCAAATGACATCCAGATCTACTACTGTGGACAAGAGGACCACAGAAGCAATGGAGTAGCCTTCATAATTAATAGTCAAGTGGCTAAAGCAGTGCTTGGATACAATCCAAAAAACGATAGAATGATCTCAATTTGAATTCAGGGCAAGCCATCTAACATCACAGTGATCCAAATATACACCCCAACCACAGATGCTGAAGAAGCTGAAGTAGAGCAGTTCTATGGGGATCTGCAGCACCTACTGGACAATACTCCTAAAAGAGATGTTATTTTCATCACAGGAGACTGGAATGCTAAGGTGGGCAGTCAAATGACAGCTGGAATTACAGGTAAGCATGGTCTGGGAGAACAAAATGAAGCAGGACATAAGCTGATAGAATTTTGCCAAGACAACTCACTCTGCATAACAAAAACTCTCTTCCAATGACCTAAGAGTTGGCTTTATACATGGACTTCACCAGATGGAGGACACCGAAATCAGATTGACTACATCCTTTGCAGCCAAAGGTGGCGGACATCTATACAGTTGGTAAAAACAAGACCTGGAGCTGACTGTAGTCCAGATCATAAATTTCTTATGGCACAATTTAGGATCAGACTAAACAGATTGGGGAAGACCCACAGATCAGCTAGATATGAGCTCACTAATATTCCTAAGGAATATGCAGAGGAGGTGAAGAATAGATTTAAGGGACTAGACTTAGTAGATAGGGTCCCAGAAGAACTATGGACAGGAGTTTGCAACATTGTTCAGAAGGCGGCAACAAAATACATCCCAAAGAAAGAGAAAACCAAGAAGGCAAAATGGCTGTCTGCTGAGACACTAGAAGTAGGCCAAGAAAGAAGGAAAGCAAAAGGCAACAGTGATAGGGGGAGATATGCCCAATTAAATGCAAAATTCCAGAGGTTAGCCAGAAGAGATAAGGAATTATTTTTAAACAAGCAATGCACAGAAGTTGAAGAAGACAATAGAATAGGAAGGACAAGAGACCTCTTCCAGAAAATTAGAAACATCAGAGGTAAATTCCAGGCAAAAATGGGTATGATCAAAACAAAGATGGCAAGGACCTAACAGAAGAAGAAGAGATCAAGAAAAGGTGGCAAGAATATACAGAAGACCTGTATAGGAAGGATAACAATATCGGGGATAGTTTTGACGGTGTGGTCAGTGAGCTAGAGCCAGACATCCTGAAGAGTGAGGTTGAATGGGCCTTAAGAAACATTGCTAATAACAAGGCAGCAGGAGATGACGGCATCCCAGCTGAACTGTTCAAAATCTTGCAAGATGATGCTGTCAAGGGAATGCATGCTATATGCCAGCAAATTTGGAAAACACAAGAATGGCCATCAGATTGGAAAAAATCAACTTATATCCCCATACCAAAAAAGGGAACCTCTAAAGAATGTTCAAACTATCAAACAGTGGCACTCATTTCACATGCCAGCAAGGTAATGCTCAAGATCCTGCAAGGTAGACTTCAGCAATTCATGGAGCGAGAATTGCCATATGTACAAGCTGGGTTTAGAAAAGGCAGAGGAACTAGGGACCAAATTGCCAATATCCGCTGGATAATGGAAAAAGCCAGGGAGTTTCAGAAAAACATCTATTTCTGTTTGATTGACTATTCTAAAGCCTTTGACTGTGTGGACCATAACTAATTGTGGCAAGTTCTTAGTGGTATGGGGATACCAAGTCATCTTGTCTGCCTCCTGAAGAATCTGTATAACGACCAAGTAGCAACAGTAAGAACAGACCACAGAACAACGGACTGGTTTAAGATTGGGAAATGAGTATGGCAGGGCTGTATACTCTCACCCTACCTATTCAACTTGTACACGGAACACATCATGTGACATGCTGGGCTTGAGGAATCCAAGGCTGGAGTTAAAATCGCTGGAAGAAACATTAACAATCTCAGATATGCAGATGATACCACTTGGATGGCTGAAAGCGAAGAGGAACTGAGGAGCCTTATGATGAAGGTGAAAGAAGAAAGTGCAAAAGCTGGCTTGCAGCTAAACCTCAAAAAAACCAAGATTATGGCAACCAGCTTGATTGATAACTGGCAAATAGAGGGATAAAACGTAGAGGCAGTGACAGACTTTGTATTTCTAGGTGCAAAGATTACTGCAGATGCTGACTGTAGTCAGGAAATCAGAAGACGCTTAATCCTTGGGAGAAGAGCAATGACAAATCTCGATCAAATAGTTAAGAGCAGAGACATCACACTGACAACAAAGGTCTGCATAGTTAAAGCAATGGTGTTCCCCATAGTAACATATGGCTGCAAGAGCTGGACCATAAGGAGGGCTGAGAGAAGGAAGATAGATCCTTTTGAACTGTGGTGTTGGAGGAAAATTCTGAGAGTGCCTTGGACTGCAAGAAGATCAAACCAGTCCATCCTCCAGAAAATCAAGCCAGACTGCTCACTTGAGGGAATGATATTAAAGGCAAAACTTTGGCCATGTAATGAGAAGACAGGACACCCTGGAGAAGATGCTGATGCTAGGGAGAGTGGAGGGCAAAAGGAAGAGGGGCCAACCAAGGGCAAGATGGATGGATGATATTCTAGAGGTGACGGACTCATCCCTGAGGGAGCTGGGGGTGTTGACGACCGACAGGAAGTTCTGGCGTGGGCTGGTCCATGAAGTCACAAAGAGTCGAAAGTGACTAAATGAATAAACCACAACTTACTTACTTACTTATTGATTGTACATTTATAGTGCTTCTCTCTTTCTCCTTCCTCACCCCATATCTCAGTCAGTTTTCTCTACCTAATTAAATAATATAGCCATATATTTAATACTGAAAAATCATTAAACTCTTTACTTGCTATGTCTTTTTAAAAATAATTTTATTAAAGCTTTTAAACAAGATGTTTAAACTAACACAAATTAATATAAAGTAAGAAAGTAAAGGGGAAAAGAAGGAAATTGAAAGAAAAAGCAAAAGCAGAAAGTACAAGAAAAGAAAAGAAAAGAAAAAAAAGTTTAAAGAAAAAATAGAAAAGAAAGAAAAGAAATATTTAAGGAAGTGGCTTCCAGTATTCTTCACAGCAATTATAAGTATAATATATTTTATCCTCTCTCTCTAACAATGCATCATATTACTCTTCTTTCCATAATCTGTCCTGTATCAAAACCATAAATCACAGGTTCATTTCTTTCATTTTTACACAAAGGTCCATAAGAGTCTTCCAGTCACCAATAAATAGTGTTTTTTCTCTAATCAAAGAAGTCAATTTATCCATTTCAGCAAAATCTGTCAACTTCACCAACCATTCCTCCGTAGTCGAATCTTTCCATCTCTGTGCCTATAGTAATCTTGCCACAGTAATCATATACTGAAACAATCTTCCAATCTAACCATCTTTACTTGCAATGTCTAAAGTGCTATAGCACAGCAGATTCTAAAAAAGAAAAAAGAAATTCAAGCTGTTCAGAGTAAATTATAAAAATGTGAATAAATGGATTCCATTGACATAGCTGTTTTTATTATGGTTATCTTTGCAAATGCTGAAGCAAAAAGTTTCACAAAAATGTTTTTATTATGAATGCATAATATCTGCAGATGTCATGTGTTGCATGCTGTCAAGGAAAAGTAGTTAAGGTGGTAGAAGTATTAAGCTGGGCACATTTACCATTGTGAATTTTGTTAAAAACATCTTTATACCTTATTGATTCATAGCTTTGATATCTGAACAATTTATTTTTCAATCAGAATCTTTAACCTTTAGAGTCTTATCATATATTACAAAATTCATTTTTTGTTTTGGAGTGTGTGTAAGTGTGTGTGTGTGTGTGTGTGTGTGTGTATACCTTAGAGTCAGTGTTGACTCCTGGCGACTGCCTGGACTAGTCTCTGCAGTTTTCTTGGTAACATTTTCAGAAGTGTTTTGCCATTGCTTCCTTGGGCTGAGAGAAAGTGACTGGCCCAAGGTCACCCGGTTGGCTTCATGCCTAAGGTGGGACTAGAACTCTCAGTCTCCCAGTTTCTAGCCTGGTGCCTTAACCTCTACACCAAACTGGCTCTCATATTGGAATATAGGAGCAAGTTAAGGCTGAAAAAGAAATAGTAGCTGAATACAGTAACTTACAGTGAAGGATTGCATCAAAAGAGAACTTTTATCTAGATAATTACTTTTCTGAAATGGAGTCATAATTCTATGATTTGCAGACTTATGACATTCTTTATTAGGCTGTTTAGGTGGTCTCACTTGGATTTAGAGCATGGAAAATTATATAGTGTCTCTTGAAATATTGAATATTTATTTCTTTATTAGATTTGTATAGCTGCCCATCTTATGCAGCATAACCCTTAACATAGTAAAAACAATAAAAGCAGTAAAAAAGATAAAAGCCAACACAGAACCTCCCAGAGACCCCAAACACAATACATTCCCACACATCCAAAAAGAATTTTAGAACTTTACTGGGCTCCAGCATCACACTATGCCAAGGCTATCCCAAGTCACAACTTTTCAGAAGGCCAGGAAGATAGGGGCCAGCCAGATCTCATGGAGAAGGGTGTTCCAAAGGGCAGGGGCTTCTACCAAGAAGGTGAGCTACCTAGTCCCACTAGATGGCAACATTTAAGGGAATGGACCTGGAGCATAACCACCCTGTCAGATCTAGTGGAACAGGCAGATACTCTCAAGGAAAGGTGGTCTGCAAATAACTTTAAGGGTAATAATCAATACCTTGAATTGCACCTGAAAAGAAACTGGGACATAGTGCAGCTCACCCAGCATCAATGTAACATGGGCAAACCATAGGGCACTCAAAAATTTGATCCAATCAAATGGATACCTGCTCAACTTTATCAAAAAGTGCCTCATCACCCAACCCACTACAACCCAACTAATGGAAACTATGAAAAGGATAACACTGCCATACATCAGAAACAACTCAGAAACCACCAACAGACTGTTAAAACCACATGGCATCACCGTAGCACATAAACCAACTAAAACTCTTCAAAACATATTAAGCAACCCAAAAGACCCAATAGCCCAAGAAGAAAAAACAGGAGTCATTTACAACATACAATGCAAAGACTATAACAGCTACTATGTAGGACAGACAGGCAGAAGACTAGCAGAGCGCATCCACGAACACCAACTAGCAGTCAGAAGACATGATGAGAACTCCTTAATCTCACAACACTTGGACAGACTCAGCCATAGTTTCAAATGGGAAACGGTGAGCATCCTGAACCAGGCCAAATCCAAAAACGTCAGAGAATTCCTGGAAGCCTGGCACTTAGACAAAGCAGCCATTAACAGACACATAGAGGTAAACAACATCTACATACCATTCAAAAGAGACAGTAGAAAAGCCAAAAGACCAGTACACTCCCTTGCCAGCAATCGACACCCAGATACGCAAAAATCAACACTAGAATTAACACCAGATGAACCATCAAACAGCACAATACAGCCTAATCAAGGAACTATTAACTCAGGCAATCAACCAAGCAGCAAACAACAGCCCAATCAAAGAACTCCCAAGGAGAGAACAACACCCCTACCAACACAAGCAGGGCAAGCCACATTATATAAACTGAGAGCAAGGCCCACTCCCTCTTTGCAGTGAAGATGTTGCCTAGTCTGGCAATGAAACATCTGCAAGAAAACAAGGCTCAGAGAGCACCAGGGACTCCACAGTTCAACCCTGAGCTACAAATATTTGCTTCGATTAATATAGTTAAATGTATATAAGTAATAAAACTTCATTTATTTTTTTATACTTTTATTATAAAATTTTTAAAAAATAAGGCAACATAAAACTAGTGGGATATTTGACCTTGTTTTTGTGAAACTAATGTATCTATGTCTGGTTCAATGAAAGTGGTTGCAATTCTCAGGAGGTTCTCAAGGTGCTCGTCAGAAATTTTAATTCTAATTTTACTCTTCATGTGCTTCATCCTTGAAAATAGTTGCTCACAAATGTACATGCTGCCAAAAAGCAATGTCATGAATAAGGCGTGATTGTGAAGCAAGGGATATTTTTCTCTGGGAAGATAGGTCTTATAAAATCCAGTAAAGTCCAGTAGAGAGACATGATCAAATTTTTATTTGAGTTGAATGTCTGATTGCAACTCTATTCATTCCATTTGAAAATTTGGAGGTAATGTAGTTATGTCAACTGAAAATCAAGTTGAAAATATACCAAAATATTGATTTTTTCAGAAAACTTGAAACTTGTTCTCAAATTTCCATAACTTGAGCTTGCCATACTTTAAGTTTCATTTCAAATGCTGTTATGGTTTGAAATATTGCAGTGATAAGTTAGCTTTCACCTTGAAGACGCATGTTTAACTCATTTAAATGAGCGATCAAATCCACCAAAAATGCTAAATCTGTGAGCCATTTTTCATCTTCAAGTTCTGGCACAAATTTTCTTTTTGATTCCGTAAATGACTTGATTTCATTTTGCAAAACATAAAATATATTCAGCATTTTACCCCGACTTAGCCACTGTACTTCAGAAAAGTAAATGACGTCCCCATAATTAGCATCCATACTTTTAAGGAACTCCTGAAATTGGCAATGATTCAATCCCTTGGCCCTTATGAAATTCACTGATTTGATGACAATTTGCATGACATCCATTTTTAAGGCTTTCGCGCATAAATTTTCTTGATGTAGAATGCAGTGATGCTTCATCAGACATGAGTTGCGGGTGCCACTTGCATCATCTTCTATCAATTTTGTAAATCCCTCACTTTTACCAGCCATCGCCATAAGTAGATATACCAGATATGTTGACAATGTTTAAAGAAAATCACTTTAATGTCATTTTTACTGCTTTGTACAAATCAAGAGATTTACTTTGTCTTTTAATGGCACCAAAGAAGCCATTTCTTCAGTGACATTATATCCGTTATCAATACCTCTAATAAAAATGGCAAGTTGAACCGTATCTGTAGCATCAGTACTTTCATCCATCACCAAAGCATAAAATTCGAAATTAGCAGCTTTACTCTTCAAACCTCTTTCGATAGATTTTCCTATTTCTTCAGTTTGCCTGGCTATAGTCTGGTGAGACAAACTGATTTTAGAAAAATCACTTTTTTTATTAGGACAAACTATATCTGCCACGCTTTCTATACATAGCTTACATACATTTCTATACATAAACTCACCATTGGTAAATGGTTTTGATTTTTTTGCAATCAGATTTGCTACAAGCTTTTATAATTGTCCTTTTAAGTTGTGACTTTTTAAAAAAAAATGTTGAGACAGATTTTTATCTCACCATATTTCCCCATGCCCATCACCACCATAATGCCCTCTCCTACCCTCTCACCCCCTCAGCTTCCTACTTCTGCTACCAATCCCTCCCACTTCCAAGCCATAGGGATCCAAACAATGTGGAATAACAAGGCCTCCCAATCCAGGATATCAGGACTTCTGTAACTCAGTGCTGGACCCAGGCTGTGTGTCCCATCCCAATCACTGTGATTATGACCTTTTCTTTGTCCTTTCCTTAGCCTCTCTATAGCCTGCTCTCACCTGGGCACTAGGGGACCACACATCCAATGGGGCTGGCAGGCAAAGCCTCCCCCACCCCACCCCTCTGCCTCACACCTGAGAGTGACCGGTCACATCCTCCACTCCAGCCAACAATCAGAAAGGTGTCTGATCCAGATCTTCACCCTCTGGCCACCAGCTCTGTTTCAATACAGAGTCCCAAAGGGAGAATGGAAGAAGCAGCCAAGATGGCTGCTGGAACATGTGGCCAGCCAGGCAGAAGCTTCAGGATGCAGGCCAGTTCTCCCACAAAACCACTGAGCTGCACCTGCCTGTGATGCTGCAGACCACCTGGGCTCCAAGTCTTCCTTCTGCCAAGAACTTCCATTCCTGGGATGCCATAGCTACAGCCACCTTGACATGGTAGACCAGCTCCATCAGCTCCTGCCATCCTCCCAATGCCAGCCATAAAATGGCTTCTTCCTTGCTACAATGTCTGCACACCCACAAGATGGCTATAGATCCAGTCACCACATCCCCAACTCATTGCCATATTAAAAAAGATAAATAGAAAAATAGAAAAATATATCTAAAAATCAAGATAGTAAATAGCTAAAAGTATCTAGTTCAGGTGCCTGATCTGAAACTCAAGAAAGGTCCCAATTTGTATGGATTATCAATCAGCTTACAAGTTTACATCCAAAACATTTTTTAATGGAACTCTATTCTCCTATACTTTAGTATGAGAAGAAGACAAATGGATGAAACTTTTTTTTTATTCTTCAGAAGAATGGGATGAATTTTGCAAGACTTTATGAAGGATGAAGAATGCCAGATTTCAAATACATCACTGTAGCAGTTTTAAACCATGCTACTTTAAATCTATTTTTGAAAAACTGCCTGTAACTTTATGACATAACCTAATTAATCTTGAAATAACAGTAGTCTCAAGGATATCCATTTCAAATTTCAGATAGATAGAGGTTTATGAAAAGAGAAATATCATTTATATGAAATAACAAAGCCTCTGGAGAGAGTAAAGCTGATTGTTAGGAGTTAAGGTTAAGTAAAGGATGATTTCACTGGTCTTTTCCATAGAACAAACCAGTTGCTAGGCCAGATCAGAAACTAACCCAGTTCAGAAAAAGCCATAATAAAATCTGTCAGGACTGATCAAAATGAAAAAAAGCCTCTTAATGGTGTAACTAGTAAAATAGGGATCTCTTCCCTGCATATCTTCCATCCATGCCAGTGATTAGAACAATCAGTGGTCACATCACAAGAGTCACTTTGAATTGAAGGTAGACATATTGGTCACTGAATTCAGTATTAACTCTTCTTTCCTTCCACAGCTCAGATTTTCCCTACCTTTACATAGTTTCTCCTCCTCCCTCTTTTTTTAAGTCTGCAAGTTTATGAAGGATAGTGTTACATTTGTATTCTGCTTACATTTCTTATGTCAAACTACATTTGGAAAGTTGTTTCAAACACAGTAAATGACTTCCCTTTCTAATTCTCTTTATAATTGTTCCTTAATGTCCAGTGATCTATTCAATTGTTTTATACAAGCATATTCAGCAGTATATTTCTGCAAGAAATTATAAACAGATTTTAAACAGGAAACCGTTTTAGACCTTTGGCCCATCTCCATATATGAATGATGTGAATATTTTAAGCAGCAATTCACCGAACTATGCAATCCTTTTAACTAAAGATGTAAAATGTAACATATAACGTGCGTGGTAGCTTGCCATTGTAACCTTGCTTTACTGGATGCTATTAAAACTTTAGTTTCATGAATATTGGAAGTAATATTAAGAGTTTGGTTTTATTCAGTAAAAAAAAAAAATAAGACTAAGACAGAAATGTGATGTTGTCAAAGCTACTGATACAATATGGGATAATACCATGGGTGGGTGACATTTCATTTGGAAGGGCCCTAGATTTAAGTATTTCCCTGCCTTCTTTAAAAAAGGAAAGGAAAAAGAAGGGGGAAAGGTGGGGGGAGAAGCCTGCAAGGCTTTTTTATCAAGAGTGGGGATAAGATTAATCAGAATTGTATCTCTCCTTTTTCGATCCAGCCCTATCAAACAAACACAATAAAAGTCAACCTCAACTATTTGTTAGCTGTCAAATAACCTAAGTTACAGCTCCTTACATATATTCTGACACTTTAAAGAAAAAACATCAAGGTGGTTCAGCGGAAGAAATGAAGATAAATATAGTCAGTTCTGACTTTTGAACAAGTTATATACGAACAGTCTTAAATCAGACATTTCACTGCAAACAGAGGTATCATTTAAGTGGCAAGATTTAGCCATTAATAATACTTAAAAGAAACATGTCTTTCTAGCTAACGTTGTCTAAATCCCAAGCTTGTCCTACAGCATTCTCCCTGTTATATATTACCTAAAAATGTAAAATACTTAACTTTTGACTGTTGTATATTAGAAATGATCTTAGTTATAAAGCTTATCAGCTTCTTGTGAAATATCTTTTCAGAACAATGGACACAGTAACAACTGTTTATCCCAAATCACACGTAGTTTTAGTGTTTGTTAAGATGGTTGCCATTTTATTTTTTAAAGGTGTTTCTATGAAAACCAGAAATCTAATGAATTCTTTTTAACTATGGCTTTATTTTGTTATGAACCATTAATTATATATCATCAGTTCATTCTGGCATTTTGTGTTCTGATAGCCAACATTCTAGAAAGTTGGCATATTGTACTGTTTCACACAAGATTCAGCCACATTCATAATAAACCATGATGCCAAACTGATGCATGCATGATGATATTATTATGCAAATAGCACAATCACATACTTGCTTCATGACACCTGATGCAAGTATGCAAATTACAGCATTTATATATGACATAATTTGCTCCCCATGTCACGTTTCCACATATGTCCATGACTAGAACTGACAGCTTTTGTTAGCCAAATTAAAAGAAATGAGGGAGCATCATGATACAATAGGCATGAGGTGCACGTTTGGTTTCATTGACTTCAACTATGACAGAGGCTTACAACCTGAGACCCAGGGCTGCATCAGACCACCAAAAGCTTTAAATATACTCTCCAGCGGTCTTCCAAATTTGTCACAAAATGGTAATTTTTAATATGATTGGGAAGAAATCATAGTAACATAATGATATGGTTGCCTGAACTAGGTCCTCATCTTCTCTGATGAGGAAATGGTTATCATACAGAGTTTGCCTCTGACCCATCTAGCTAGTTTGCATATATGCTGTTAGGTACTCCTGTCTAGTGAACAGACCAACAAACTATTTTGCTTAGTATATTCTCATTTAATTTTTTGAGAAAAAGATGCTTTAGAAATTCTTCCAAAGGAGAAGAAAAATTCAGGAAGATTTTATGGACTGAATGTATAGCATTCTTGCATTTATTTATGAGGAATAAGCACTATGTGTTTGTGCTTATGATCCTGTTTTGTTTTGTTTTGTTTCATTATACAGTAATGTAGCCTGCAGCCTCCTGGCTTCATAAACTTTACTTAAATCTCATAGGAAGATGTCATGAAAGGAATCAACAGCAACTGCAGGAGGGACAAAACAGGCAGGATGGCATTTGTAACAGCTTGACTCTTCTCATGCATGTACAAAAAAATGGGGCTTCAAACACCCTTCCATTAGACTTTTTCAGTAAATGGTATTAGTGCCACAAAATTCAGAGTAGTTTTCTAGCCAATTTCTCTTTCTCTCATGGAAAACTTTGGATAGCCATCAGTGCCAAGCTCTAATATTGTTAATGGCTCTAATAGAGTTAACGCATCTTTAAAGTGTGTTTTGTATTTTAGGGGGAATGACTGGTTTGCATCTTCCTTGCCACATAAACACACAAGTTATTTATTTATTATTTATTTTGTATGGCATAGCAGAATGCAGCATTGTTGCATAAAAATCACAAAAACAATATATAAAAGTGTTTTTTTGACTGCTTACAAGGATTTCCCAGCAAGAAGCAGCAGCATGAACACCAAAAATAAAAACACACATGTAAACTGATTATGCTGTAGAGTTTATTTGTGCACAGGTATAGCAATGGGCTTTTGCAAATCAGCCAGTGTGAGGTTCAGCACTTCATGGAAGTACAATGTTCCACTTTAATGAAGATTGAGATGGGACTGATCCATTTTGAAAGAGTACTTGGTTTTAATGTCAGGGGCATATGCACTGCATACACTGAAGCCCCTGTTATTCAGCAAAATAAAATAATGTGGCTGTTTAGAAGTAGGGTTCTGACTTCATTTCATGGTGTGGTTTCAAAAGGACGTTTCTCTCAAGTTTTCAGTTATGCAAAGCACCACTTCAGTTATCTGCACACCCATAACAAGGAACTGTACCACATCAGTGTATAGTAGAATATAATCACCTATAGACTGTATCTCACAGCCCTATTATTATATTATTACTAATGTTGCAAACTGTATGAACTTATTGTAGCAGCAGTTTTGTTACTGGGCTGAATTAAAAACCATACGACTATTGGTTATGATAGAAATGATTTCATTAATATGGCTTTGTCCACTTTCCTAGAAATAAACACATTACCAAGATCTTATAATGTAGATTCATAGAAGATTCCTCACATACAGTAGAAGTAGAAAATGAAGTTGCTACATGTGATAGATTTGTTTTTCTTTAAAAAAAAGGGGATGGGGTATTTTGATTTGACATCTTACTACGATTCATTCATGGTATGTTACTTATCACAGTTATTCTATGAATTGAGGGTGTTAGCTGAAGTGTAATATCAGCTCTCACTTTCTGAAAAATTGCATTAGTCATATGCCTTGTGTTGAAGGAATTCCAAACTGTGCTTCAGAGAATATATAAATAAACTGTTTTAGAGACAGAAAAATGATATTGGCTCATATTCATTTTTTGAAAAATTCAATGTAAGTGCTGTCACAGTAAGGTTGTAAATGTAAAACAAACATTGCCAGCTCTCCAGACTGGTAAAAACCAACATTTTGTTGACTTGAAAGGATGGGGGCAAAAATACTAGGATTTAAATTCTGGGAATGGCGTACATATAAGGCTTGATTTCTGTGTACTGGTTCAAGCAGATGTTCTGCATTTCAATGACTTCTTGCTTGTCTATAATAAATAAAGCTGTGTTGAATCTGTGAAATCACTGCTGTTAGATTGTTACTGAATCAAGGACTGAGTTTCTGGATCATCAAGATTTACCTCTGGCCTTCTGTGAAGGTCTGCCTACTCCTCCAGTGCTATGGGAGGAGAACCTGCACACCAGCCCTAGGGTTCAAACAGTTGCTACATTGCCTTTTGCAGCCATACTGACCATGGATAAAATTGCAATAATATCAGAACCAAATTACAACCCAGGTGGACCAGTTAGCCCAGCAAGGGGAACAGAATCTATGACTCAGGTACCTGTTGTAGCACAATATCCATCAGCTTTTGCTGTAATGGCTGCAGCCCTCTGTCACCAAACACCTGCCTGCCTAACAAATATGATGGGAATCTAGGCAAATGTATTACCTTGCTCACTCAGTGTGAATTCTACATAACACTAAGATGTAAGACGATTTAAGATCACTAAGAATTTTCCCATAGACCAAACTAATGTAGGACTTACAATTCTCCTAGTGACAAAGGGAGCTGAAAAATGAGCACCCTTCTTCTGATATAGAACAGCCCAGACTTGGACAACTACAGCAATTTTGTGACATTTCTGACAGCTAGCTTTGATGATACAAGTGTTCACCAACTAAGAAATCCATCACTCTTGACAGTATAGGTGTTTGGTATAAAAGTAAAGTGCTGCTTGGTCAGGATATGCTCTGGAATGAAAGAAGTTTACTTGGACAGTTTAAATAGGAACTATCAGATGAAATAAAGAAAATCTCATTTGTCAGGGGACTCCGGTCTGTATAAATTTGGGTCTGCTTGAATATCAAGGGAAGACTGAAGGAATCTTAGCAGAGTATGGTTGTAGAGTTTATGCCTCTATTCAGATGTCATCCTTTCAGGCCAACTATGGTTAACACCTGCCCCTACTGCCAAATGCTTCCCATTTCCAGATGCTTCCTATTTTCTCCAAAAACTGCAAACTTCTCACCACCTTCTCAAGGACTGACTGGTTTATGCCAAGGTATCCTACAAGCGCTCTACTTCAGACTAGGAAGCTTCCAGTACTGCTACTTATTTATTAATTTATTTATTTATCAAATTTGTCACCGCCCATCTCCTCTCATCAGATGTGCTATTGGAGTCCACATCTGGCTTTCTAACTAATTTCTATCTTCCACACAATTTTCTAAAAATGTAGGCCAATTTTAGTGGACCATTTTCCATAACTGCATAGTTTGGTCATGTAATTCTTTGACTATAGTGTCCAGCAACCATGAACTTACATCCAGTTTTCCACCATTGCTTTCTGGTCCCGGAATGACCCACATGCTTCTCACATATCTCTGCCTCATCCATCCCCATTTCAGTTATTGTATGATGCAAAAAGAATTTGAGATGGAATATATTTTGGACTCCTTAAACAAGTAGGATAGGCTAGAATACTTGATTCATTGGAAGGTCTATCTATACACAGAACAAACTTGTGAAAGAGCAAGTGAGCTACCTCCCTTCTATTCCTTCAGCAGTTCCATTTGCAATGCCCACAGAAGCCCAAATCATCCCACTGGTTGCAAGTTCCAGCTTTGATGCCTACCTGTAGTTTTGATTCTGATAGAGAAGAAGCCTGTTTGGGGGAAGGGAGAATATTTTTATAACTAAGAAATACAAACTATTCCACTTAAAACTGAGAGGGAGAATTCTGGAATTAAGGAAGATTCTAAAAAAAGTAAAAGCTTGGTATCAGGAGGAAGGAGGAGCAGAGGTTCTTGAAATGAGCAGAGGTTCTTGAAATGAACAGAGGTTCTTGAAAATCTCTCTGATTTCAGCCAAAGAAGATATGGAAATTCCCTCCCCTGATAGGAGGGAAGTATAAAGAAGGGTGAAGGGAGACTGTCAACTCCAGTAAATGAAAAAATAGAAATAGAAGTAAGAACAGAGATACACTTGGCATTTCCAATTCAAAGGGGAAGGGGAAGGAAAAAATTCAAAGGGAGGTAGTATAGTGGCTGAAGTTGGTGAGGCAGGGACAAGCTTGGCAGAGGCTAGACAGGATCCTTAGGTAAACATAGAATAGATGTCTCTGATTCTCAAGGCAAGGAAAGAAATGGCCCAGAGTCCATTGACTCAATATAGCAGAAGGAAAAGGCCTAGGATTTAAAGCCCCAAACACTCTCTCTCTCTCTCTCTCTCTCTCTCTCTCTCTCTCTCTCTCTCTCTCACACACACACACACACACACACACACACACACACACACACTGTACACAGCTTGATTCCAGTGTTCTGTGGTAGACATAACTTCTGCCAATATTTGGCTACATAACTGTCTTCAGTAAATTACTTTATGTGTTGAGCTTGTAAAATAACTGGAGTTAGCTAGTTCCTAAAATCAGAGTTGAATTTCTGGAGATTTAAGATGCATTGTGTGCCTGGTTTGACTCTCTGGTCCTGGATGCTCCAAAATCTGATGCACTCTTTAAAGATTCATGGTTTATTTTTACAAAGTTATTCCTATAAATAAATGTGATGTAAATGAACAATTCCAGTAGGTATTTGAATTCCTCTGGCACCTTCAGGTGGAAAAGACTAAACAGGTACAGAAAGTCTGTTACAAAACAAAATGGGATGGAAACTTCAAAGAAAAATGTTAGACTCCATCTCATTCCTTTTTCATCTTTTGTTACCCAAACTGCAGATAGTAAGCAACAGGACCTCTTTTACCACTACAATAGCCCCAGATACAGAAAAACCTCATGTAAGCAAGTTAATTTGAACATGATTCTTCATATGTATTGTTCATGATGTTCTTTCTTGTGCATCTTTTTATGATGTGCACTGTATTCATGAGTGTTGCTGATTTATTAGGAAGAAATGAATTGTCCAGGCTGCAGACTCCACTTGTTCCTAATACTGGATTTTGTTAATTATATTTCAGCATTACACTGTATTACAACATTCTCATCAGGTTGTTTTTTGGCAGAGCTGTACCCAAAATGAGGAACAGAATATGGAATGGAGTCCCCAGTTCAGTTTAGAATAACCTTGAGATTGTATGCATGCTAGCCCTTTTGCACATGCCTCATAACTTCTTAAAAATCAAGAATCAGGAATGTCATTATTTCTGCATCATATATATTCACATTTATGAAGTGAAATGTACCATGCTATAAAAAATCCCTACCCAAACTACTCTATTTTTTTTTACATCTGAGTAAATCAGTCCAAAATGCATCTGATTGTAGGTCTACTCCAACAATTATGCTGCTCTAATTTTTAAAGAGATTCTGGCAATCATTCCCTTTCAAGTTTGTCTTTTAATGTACAAAAGCAGGAACTTAAATTCCTATTTTCAGGAATCAGATCACTTTTTTTTAGCTTGACACTACTTACATTGACAGATGATGACTTTCCAGGGTTTCAGATAAGAGTCTTTTCTAACTCAATATAGAGATACAAGAATAGAATCCTGGGCTCCACATTTCATTTCACTATTACACAATAATTCTTCCTCAATCCATATGAATGCCTTGTTACTTAATTTGTGTTGGTTTGTCTATGAAACATAAAGTCACTATAAAGGCTATTGTAATGATTGCCTACCCTAACAAAGGTTCACAACCCCCACAATGGGAAAAGGACCCACAAACTTGGGAGCCAATTTTCGGGAAGGCTGTGGGGACGTTATGAACTTGGTGGAAAGGTAGACCTGA
Source organism: Candoia aspera (assembly GCF_035149785.1). Taxonomy (NCBI): domain Eukaryota; kingdom Metazoa; phylum Chordata; class Lepidosauria; order Squamata; family Candoiidae; genus Candoia; species Candoia aspera. The sequence goes on along the minus strand of NC_086157.1, from coordinate 82,593,812 downwards.
TCACTAATCTTAAAATCAGGTTGAAGGGCTCTCCGTTTATCTGCGTGCAGTTTATAAGCAGACTGGGCATCAGCCAATGCCTGATGAATCACCGGCCATGAGTCAGCCAGTTGAGCAGCCCAATCAGAAGCAGAATAGGGCTGCATAGAAGGTTGTGGCAACTCAGGAATGGGTACAAAATCTCGCCGAGAAACCACCTGAAAAGGGGTGTGCCCCGTGCTCTGATGGACAGCATTGTTGTAAGCCACCTCAGCAAAAGGTAACAGATCAACCCAATTATCTTGCTGATAGTTGACAAATGACCTTAAAAATTGTTCAAGGGTCAAATTTAAAACCTCTGTAGATCTGTCAGTCTCCGGATGTGAAGCAGTGGACAATGCCTGTTTGGTGCCAACCAGTTTCAAAAATGACTTCCAAAAGTGGGAAGTGAACTGTGTCCCATGGTCCTTGACCAAGCGGGAGAGGCTACCGTGAATCCAGTAGATGTGTATTAGGAAAAGGTGTGCCAATTGTGGGGTGGAAGGAATGGAAGTACATGGAATGAAATGGGCTTGTTTGGAAAAACAATCCTTGACGACCCAAATCACAGTCTTTCTGACTAGGAGGTAGGTCCACAATAAAATCCATAGAAACTCCTCCCATGGACAGGATGGGCTTGCAACTGGCTGTAAAAGCCCCTGCAGCTTACCCCCCTTCCGTTTTGACATGGCACAGACAGGGCAAGAAGCAACATAGTTTTTTACATCACATCTCAGGGTAGGCCACCAAAACTGGTGCCGTACCAGGTGCAATGTTTTTACAAACCCAAAATATCCAGCTACCTTATCATCATGAGACCTGGTTAAAATTTCCCTTCGCAAGTTGTCAGGCACATAGAGGCGGTTTTGCTTCCAAATTGCTAACCCATTGTCAAAAGTAACATTGTCTCTATTGCCCTGCAACCAAGTATCGGATTTCAATTCCTGGAGAACTGTTGTGCAATTGAGAGGGAACTGGCGTCCTCCTCCCAACCAGTGAAACCGAAGCTGGAGGCAGTTGCGCACGGGTTTGGCTGCGTGTGACAGCCTGCAGCCCCAGCTGGGGCTCCGTCCACACTGTACGCACGATTTCAGGGGCTTGGACCGAATCTTGGGGCAGGCGGGAAAGCGCATCAGCCAGGAAGTTCTTCTTTCCTGGGACAAACTTCAATTGAAAATCAAAGCGACTAAAAAACTGAGCCCAGCAAATCTGCTTAGGACTGAGTTTGTGGGGTGTTCGGAGCGCTTCTAAATTCTTATGGTCAGTCCAAACTTCAAAAGGGCATTTAGCCCCTTCTAGGAGGTGCCGCCACGCTTCCAAAGCAGCCTTGACTGCAAAAGCCTCTTTTTCCCAGACATGCCACCTCCGTTCAGTGTCGGAAAACTTCTGAGACAAATAAGCACAAGGCTTCAAGTGACTGTCAGTATCTGCTTGCAATAAAAGTGCTCCAACTGAAAAATCCGAAGCGTCTACCTGAACTACAAATGGTCTAGTGGGATCAGGGTGCTGCAAAACCGGTTCAGCAGTGAACAGGCTTTTGAGTTTGTTGAAAGCCACTTGGCAGTCAGTTGTCCAATTCAACAGTGCCCCCAGGTTCTTTACTTTGTGCGTGTCCCCCAACCCCTTGGTATGTAACAAGTCAGTTAAGGGCAATGCAATTTCAGTGAACCCCTGGATGAACTGGCGATAATAATTGCTAAATCCAAGGAAACTTTGGAGTTGTCTCCGGGTGCGTGGGTGCTCCCACCCCAAAATAGCCTGAATTTTCCCAGGGTCCATCTCGATGCCCCTGTCAGAGATCCTATAACCCAGGTAGTCAAGTTGAGTCTTATGGAACTCACACTTGGAACGTTTGGCAAACAGTTCAGCATTTCTCAGTTTGCTAAGCACCTGTCTCACCAGGCATTCGTGCTCTTCTTCAGTTTCAGTATAAATCAACATATCATCCAAATACACCAGTACACCTTTAAACAAATGTCCATGTAACACTTCATTCCGTAGTTGCATAAACACCCCTGGTGCCCCCGCCAACCCAAAAGGTAAGACCTTATATTGGAAAGAACTCAGTGGACAATTGAAAGCAGTTTTCCATTCATCCCCCTCCCGTATGCGGATGCGGAAATAGGCTTCCTGCAAATCTAGCTTAGAGAAGATCTTCCCCTTTGCCAGATGTGCCAACATGTCTTTTATTAATGTCAGAGGATATTTGTTTGATATTGAGACCGCATTTAATCCATGGTAATCAGTACAGAGTCTCAGTGTCCCATCCCTCTTACCCCGGAACAGCACGGGGGCGCCAACTGGCGAATTTGCTGGTTCGATAAATCCCCTGGCCAAGTTTTTATCCACAAACTCCCTCAACGCTGCAAGCTCCTTCTGAGTCATGGCATAAATCTTCGACTTGGGCAGTTGAGCATTGGGGACCAACTCTATTGCACAGTCAGTTTTTCGATGGGGCGGGAGTTGGTCTGCTTCCATCTCACCAAACACATCTGCAAAGTCCTGGTATTTCTCCGGCAAGCCCTCCAGTGGTGTCACATCAAAATGCGGGGTTGCTGCCGCAGCCCTCCCCACCGCAGCAGATGGAACTTGTTCCGCTGCAGGAGCTTGGTAAAAGCCATCGGAAAAAGTCAAAGTCCTGTGTTCCCAATTTATGTAGGGGTTTTGCTGGACCAGCCAGGGAATCCCCAAAATGACAAGAGGATGACCCACAGGTGCTACCACAAATTGTAACCCCTCACGGTGGCTGCCCAATTGCAATGCCACCGTTCCCGTGAAATGAGTCACCGGTTTCCCTCCTGCCATTGAACCATCCAACTGGGTGAAAATCATGGGCCGCTGCAATGGGAAGCTGGGTAATTCCAAAGCAGCGACCACGTCAGGGTTCATTAAACATTGCGAACACCCCAAGTCGATTAACGCCCAAACCTCAACGGTCTTAGTACGGGAGCCTAACTTCACTTTCACGTTCAGCGTGGGACAATTTGCACTCACCAAAACATCTTTGCGCCCGTCATCCACCACCTGCCCACAGGCGCTTTTCAGAGCAGGTGGCTGGCATTTCCCGCTGGCTCTTTTAGATCATTTTCCTCCTCTCCCCTGAAGTAAGGAACCTCCTCCACTTCGGTTTCCGCCTTGGCTGCCTTCATTTTCCTGGGCAGTGAGGGTGATTTGCCCACCGCTTTTCCAGACCAATCGTCTGGCCTGGGTTTTGGGCAAGCAGCCACCCTGTGTCCCTCCTTCCCGCACCGAAGGCACTGCCCTTTGGCATAACAGCACTCCCTCTCCTCCTCCCAGGCACGTTGCCCAGGTTTCCCAGTTGTGGCAGTGGGTCGGGATCCCTTGCTGAGTGCCGTGTGTCTCAATGCCTTCCTACTGTGTGTGAAAGTCTCGTGGGCATGTTCAGCCTTCCCTGCCAACTGTATCCATTCATACAAAGTATCTGGGTCGTCTCTGCCCAACAACCACCTCAGGACCTCCATGTTCAGCCCATCCTTAAATAGCTCTATTAAAGTAGCCTGGGACCAGTCCTCAACCTTTCCAGCCAAAGCCCTAAATTCCAAAGCGTAGTCGGCTATGGATCTTTGCCCCTGGCTGAGTTTAGAGTCCTCTTTGCCCTTTCTTTGGCTAATGGATCTACAAAGTGCAGCTTTAATGCCCACAGGAATTATTTGAAATCCTCCAGCTCAGGGGCATTCACCTCATTTAACTGGACAAACCAGTCAGCAGCCCACCCCTTTAGCTTGGCGGCAATGGCATTTATCTTGGCCCTTTCAGAACGGAAATACAGTCCGAATTCCTCCATATAACTACTTGCATTGGTAAGATGTCTTAAGCTTAGTTGGATCCCCGTCAAATTTGACTGTAAAGTCTTTTACCCCGCTCCAGGCGGGCCCCTCTCCACATCTGGTCAGTTGGTCTTTCTTTTGGATACTGGAGATCTCCGCTCTCGAAGAGGGGACCTTGAAATTCTCACTCTGTGAGCTTTTGGCTCAGCCCTGTGCTTTCTGCTGCTTCTTTCCACCAAGCGAGGAGGAGGAGAAGGGGATGAATACCTGGTGCTTGATTCTCCTCTCCCCCTCTCCCAGGGGCCCCAGTCCATTGACAGTTTCTTTAACATATATTCCATCAACTCAAATTTAGCCTCCAATAGTCTTATGCTTTCAAGGGTTTGAGAATCCTCTTTCTCTCCCCCGTCCTGCCTCACAACGATTGGGGACATCGGGTACTGCTGCTTCCAAGACATCTTGGATGTCCCTGGTAGGGGTCCCCGTGCTTCATCCCAAGTGATCAGCTCACCGGGTGACTCTTTGGTAGGCTCAGGGGCTCCTTTTCCTCCAACCTCCTCTTCCTCCGGACTGGAACTCAAACTCTCCTGTACCTCAGATGGTTCCCGAGTAGGGACCCTCTCCGTTCTCCTCACCGTGGAGTTGGGTTCCCCATCGCTCGTGTCCTCGCTTTCCCTGGTTTGGGATTTTGGTTCGGTCATCGCTAGCACTAATCCCTCACAAGATAAATCCGGAAAGGGGCTAACGGTAAGTTTTATAAGATTCTCAGCTTTATGTAATGATTGCCTACCCTAACAAAACCAGACTCACAAGTAGAAGCTTAATGATATCTGATTTATTAAAGAATAGTATGCAAATACAAAGAAAGCTGAGAATGAGCAAAAGCGCGCCAAATACAAACTAAAAACCCTCGGTGCGAATGTAATCCCTCCCCTTGCCCAAACCGTTTCAAATTCCCCACCGCAGGTGCTGGTGAAAATTTCTGCTGATGTCCTGGGAAGAAAACCTTGAACACACGAAATAACCCAAACACATTCCAATCCAGCTGAATACAGATAACAAACCCAGAAGACAGAATCCTCCTCCCCTCCCAACATAAACACGCATCAGCAAAATGACATGCGAAACGTTACGATGTACGTTTAACATTGAAACGTTGAACATGACAGCTATCAAATAATTGTCATTCAATTTGTGTGTGTGTGTGTGTGTGTCCCTGTGTGTGTGTCCCTATGTGTGTGTGTTAGTGGGTTTGTTTAAGACAGGTAATGGCTATTTCTTTCTTTTATTCTTAGAATAGCAGAATTTAGCAAAGTTGGGACAACAGATTCAACAAATAAGTTGACATGGTAATGAATCTTAATTCTCTAGGCAATCTTCCCTGTATTCAGGAACTTATGTAAAGCAGAAAGTCCCTGGAAACAATTTGGTAAGATGCTTTATTACAGATAAGAAAGAAATACATATGCAGAAGAACTGCCTACTGCAGGACTCAGAAATCAACATGTTTGTTTGTTTGTTTGTTTGTTTATTTGACTAATTTATATAGCCATCCATCTCACAAAGCAAGTGACTCTGGGTGGTGTACAACAAAGCTAAAACAATTTAAATACCTAAAATCATTATCATTATTAATTATTAAAAACATTAAAAAGTATAAAAACCATAGTAGAACAAACATAGTAGATGAAGGGATATTAATAATAACAAATCCACCTATAAACATATATATTTACTCTAGAGTTTGAGCTTTAGGACTTTTCTCCTTGCATTTTTGAGTCAATGGACTTTGGTCTATTTTTCTTCCTGGCCTTGAGAGTTGGAGACAATTACTCAGTATTTACATAACAATTCCATTTGGCCTGAGCACCGTAAATTGTGTGCCTTTATCAGAAATGAGTTGATTTGACGAAATGTGATTGGACAACTTGTTGAATAAACTGACCGGTTATTAGATGACCAGAATGAATGAATGAATGAATGAAATGTTCTATCTTAGACCAAGGTCCGTAATAGGCTCTTAGGAAAGTGTGTCCCAATATACATGTAGCAAGGGACTGTATCAGTTCAGATAGCTTCTTGGTGAATGATTTGGAATGGCAACAAGTGACAAGAAGAAACATAGGTCGTGACATCTGCTCTAATGCAAAGTCAGTAAAACTCATAGAGAGGATACGGACCATGTTAAATGTTCTAAAATGTCCAGCTAACTAGCTGTCATGTTGAAACTGCAAGACTTCATCCTTACAAGACTTATTCCCAAGCCAGTTCTTGCAATCCAGTTCTCTCCATTCCCAAGAAAAGGGGAAGAAAGAAGATAAGGACCCTGAAAATCATCTGTCTAACACTGCATATATGGGTCCTGATGTTGCTGAATATTAGCAGAGGAGGAGTTACTCTTCCAGTCCCAAGAGTTTCACAGTGGAGGCCAGGAGTTGTAGAGATGTAGTTTTCCAAATAAAGAATGGAAGTGGAAGGAACACAGTAGGGTAAGAAATATGCTGGCTTACATAATAAGATATCCATCCTCAGCTAGAAGTATAACAGATATGAAACTTGCAATGAAAAAGAAGTGTGCTCCCTAACCTGTTTTTATCTGAGTCTGTGAGAAATTTCTAACTATTCCACATTTCTGTGGCGTTTTGGACTTCAGTAGTACGTTCTGCCCTGTTAAGGAAAGGGTGCCAATTCTGGGAGGTTTCTGTGATGGCCAAAAGCTCATCACAGTTGCTTTTACTGGCAGAAGTTGCATGGAAAGGAATGCACAGGGGAGGAGGCTGAAGTTTGATTCTGGAGTGGATTGTAAAAAGATAGTTCCTAAGGTAAAATATTAAAAAAAAAAAAAATCAGACTATACAACAAAGGGCAAAGTGGGATTTAGTTAGTGGAAAATGGGCTGAGAAGCAACTGCCTAACTGAGAAGATTATCTTGTTGAGTGTAAGACTCCCATGTAAAAAGAACCTCTTTCTTGGTGGAAAAGTCAGTGGTGTAATCAGTACAGCAAAAGTAGAAACAATTTTGTGTTAAAAGTTGGCAAAGACCAGAAGATCTCCCAGATGGCAGGGAAATCTTCCAAACTGAATAGATTCTACTTTAACTGGATCCATCTGAGAATTCAGTTCAATATATGGCAGCCTAAATAATCAAATTCAATCAGATCAAAGGTCCGCTTTTCTATCTTAATGCATAGACTAAAGTCATTAAGGTGTTGAAGTATTCTTTGAACTCATTCTGTGTAGAAAGCAGGAACCTCAAAGTAAACCATTCAAATACTCAATGCAAAAATTGTCCAAAAATAATGAAATACATCTCTCTTAAGTTACATGAAGAGCAAAGGCACTTTAACCAATCAAGTACCATCAGCCTCCCCTGAACTTGTGTTTGGTAAAAATGTGTGTCTTCTACAGGTATTCCAAGAATTCAGAAATGAAGTGAAAATGGTTACAGAATTCAGGAGCAAATAATCATGGACTACATGAAGGAAACTGTTGTTCTTCTTTAAAACAACAATGCATTCTAAAATTCTACCCACATTGTATTATGATGTATTAGGGGTTTTTTTTTTCTCCTAGTGGTGTAAAATATAGAGTTAAATGAACTCTAAAGTGAAAAGCCAGGACATTCTTAAAATGGAATAAAAATAATTTAATGTTCTGTACTGCCTAACTGGTCTCACCAGGTCCATTTTTTAATCTGATTTGGAAGCGCAAACTATACACAGTTTTTGTCCCCCCGCTTTTGAATAGCATTATCCCCCCTGCTGATATAATTTATACATTTAATTTTGGTTTATAGGGTGCAATATAGATAATTACTTGAAAACAGCTTGGATGTACAAGTGAAATTTTCCTTTTTTATATAATTTGTGGCACATCAAGTGCAATAAGATACATTTAATTTCTCAAAAAGATAATTATGCTAATACAATTATTTGAATAAAAATTCACACTTGCACATGACATTGTTCTACCTCATAATTTACACTAATGTAAATCTCTAAAGAATCTTTAATAAGCCACTTCCGCCTTACACTGGCACAAACTAGGAATAAAATTACTGTCCATGTAATTAATCCAGCTAGAAATCATATAAAGATTCTGTATTCTAGAGAACTTATAATTATTCAGGGACTAATTATAGACTAATCATCTCAAAAGCAATCTCTCCCTTTTTAATTGATAAATTTGGAATTAAGTTTTTCCTAATAATCATTCGAAAAACAGAGAAGTATTTTTATGAAAAAATATTGTGAGGGGATAAATGATCTCAAAAAAAATAATACTGGAATCATGGAATTGGAAAGAATCATTTAAACTATCAAGGACAACTCCCTGCACAGTGTAGGAATCCAAATTAAAACATTCCTGATGGTTGTCTAGCTCCTGTTTGAATCAATCCATAGGAGATCCCACCACCTCTCTGGGTAATAAGTTCCATGCCGCCAAACTGTTATCATTAGATTTTTTTTTTTCTGAGACTCAGTTGGAAACTACCTTTTTATTAACTTAAACACACTGTTCCATGTCTTGTACTGTGGAACAAGAGAGAAATAGCTGTGACCTTCTATGTGATGTACTTTCAAGTATTTGAAGAGTGCTATCATTTTCCTTCCACCTAGTCCTCTTTTCTCAAGGCTAAACATATCTACTTCTTCAGTCTCTCTTCATAGGGCTGAATTTCTAGTCCCCCAATCAACTTCACTGATCATTTTCATTCTACTCTGAACCTGTTCCAATTTGTCTGAATATTCCTTAAAATAATAGAGAAGAGGTCTTGATCTTTTTTTTTCTCCATTACATCCTTTAAGGTAATTGAATAGTGCCATCTTTTCCCCTCCTATCCAGGCGTGTCAAGGCATGAGAATCCAGATCCTTCAATCTCTAATTTCTAGTGCTTTGAGCATTCTTGTTCCCTAGAACTGAACAGAAGATTGGAGGTGGGGTCTAATCATTATTTGCAAATTATCATTTGAACCTGAAAATTTATGTTTATTCAAATTAAATAGATATTCCCTGACCACCTATCAAATCTCAGTTTCAGTCCAGCTCCTTCATCCTTCTCTTCAAGGTTGGTGATGGAATATGTCCCCTCTTCTTAGAAAAGACTGACCTAAAACAAGAGCTGAATATTTCTGATAATTCCTTTTTAACCAGGTAGCACTTCACAGTTGCAACTGAGCAGCTAATATTCTTTTCTCGTATTTTGAATGTATTTGACAAAGGCTTTTTGTTTTCTTTGTTTTTATCCTTCATGAACCTCAGTTCTTTCTTACAGCATCTATAATTCCAGCCTGCCCGTATATAGTCTATTTTATCTATCCCTCTTTCCATCTGTATATGATGGAGTACTTTGTTTATGCTAAGCATCCCTGGATCTGGTCAGTACAATCTTCCACAACTTTGGTGCTCTCCAGAGGTATGAACTTCAGCTTCTAATATCTCCTCCTCCTCCTCCTCCTCCTCCTCCTCCTCCTTCTCCTCCTCCTCCATCATCATCATCATCATCATCATCATCATCATCATCATCATCATAGTTGCATTCAATTGCACAAGCTAGCAAGAATTTCCTATGACAGGATACTTTCCAGAATTCTTAGCAGTAGCCAAACTAGCTTGAGAATTCCAAAAATTGAATCAATAAATCTGAAGGATGTCCAGATTGGGGAGGATTGATCAGTATGTGAAATTATCTGTAATTTTCTTAATGCAACTTAATGCAAATGTAATCCATCTCTGATAACCATTGTGATCCATGGTAGAATAACATAACTGAACAAATACCCTTAAATAGGTAAGGGGAGATTCTGGTATTTCTAGAAGAGAAAAATGTGAATATATTGTACTTTTACTCCCTGTATCAAATAGCTTTCATATTCTTGGATGTTCATTCTGTGATTAATTGCAGCAATTAATTGTTTATCATGGAGGGTTTCAGATAACATCATTATACAGAAAGTGTTGCAGAGGTATGTGGGGTAATCCATCTCTGATAACCATTTGTCTAATAGTCATGCTTGTATTAATTATATATTGGAGTATATTGGAAAGGACTGTAGCATGCATGGAACAAACCTCTCTCTATAAAACTTACAGACTGGACAAGGATTTCCCTTTGTATAATGGAACATTGTGTATCTATAAATGTAAACATACAGAGCCCTTACCAATAGTTGTATGGATGGTATGAAGGATAAGCCTTGAGTTTGTTTACTTTATTTATTTTGTGTTTATTTAAAATATACTTTGTATTTACAGAAAATAACTCTGGGCAGCTAACAACAAATAACAAAATACAAAAAGTTACAAATTAAAAAACCCTTTCATACCACCAAGTGCCATAATCATCCCATCGCAGCAGAAATGTTGGACTAACCTCCCCACCTGAGAGAAAAGCCATGTCTTAACAGCCTCCCAAAAGGTAAGGAGTGTAGGGACCTTTCACAATTTAGAGGGGAGGCTCTTCCACAAAGTAAGCAAAGTTACAGAAAAGACTTACTTCCTAGGTTCCACCATATATGTAATGGTTGCCTATTCTGTCAAACTCAGTCTCACAGGCAGGTGCTTAAGGATAACTGATTTATTGAAAGAATAGTGTGCAAATACAAAGAAAGCTGAGAATGAGCAAAAGCGTGCCAAATACAAACTAAAAACCCTCGCTTCAAACCCGGTTCCACCCTCGCTCGCGCTTAGCAACCATTAACACATCATCCAAATACACCAAGACCCCTTTGAATAAATGGTCATGCAAGACCTCATTGATCAGTTGCATAAAAACTCCAGGCGCCCCCACCAGCCCAAAAGGTAACACTTTATACTGGAAAGAGCCCAAAGGACAATTGAAAGCAGTTTTCCATTCATCCCCCTCCCGTATACGAATGCGGAAATATGCCTCCCTCAGGTCCAACTTAGAGAATATTTTACCCTTTGCCAGATGTGATAACATGTCTTTGATTAACGGGACGGGATATTTATTTAATATTGAGACTGCATTCAATCCACGGAAATCCGTACATAATCTCAAAGTCCCATTTTTCTTGGGTCTGAATAGAACAGGAGCACCCACTGGGGAACTGGCTGGTTCGATAAAACCCCTGGCTAGATTTTTATCGACAAACTCTCTTAGTGTTGCCAGTTCCTTCTGGGTCATAGCATAAATTTTTGGCTTGGGCAACTTTGCATTAGGGATAAAGTCTATGGCACAGTCAGTTTTACGGTGCGGTGGTAGCTGATCCACTTCCTTTTTGCCAAACACATCTGCAAAGTCTTGGTATTGTTCTGGCAGTCCGTCTAGCAGACCAGTAAGGAGATGCGGAGTTGTTGCTGCTGCCCTCCCCACCTCGCCGCTGTCCAATTCATCCCCCTCAGGGGCTTTGTAGAATCCATCTGCAAAAGTCACAGTCCTGTGCACCCAATTTATGTGTGGGTTTTGCTGAACAAACCAAGGCATCCCCAAAATGACAAATGGACCCCCCACAGGTGCTACCACAAAAGGCAGTTTCTCCCAGTGGCTTCCCATTTGCAATGCCACCATCCCTGTGGAGTGAGTCACCGGTTTCCCCCCTGCTGTAGATCCATCTAATCGGGTGAAGATCATGGGCCGTTTCAAAGGGAACGTGGGTAACTCCAACACAGCTACCACATCAGAATGCATTAAACACCGTGAGCACCCCAAATCAACCATAGCCCACACTTCCACAGTTCTTGTCCGTGACCCCAATTTCACCTTCACTGTCATGGTAGGGAAATTTCCACTCACCAAAGCATGATCGCGCCCTTCCTCTTCCACCTGCCCAGCGGCACCCTTTAAAGCAGGTGGCTGGCATTTCCCGCCGGCTGATTGAAAACAGCCTCCTCCTCATCCCCAAAGAAAGGGACTTCCTCAGGTTCGACCTCCGCCAGCACCGCCTTCATCTTCCTTGGTAGAGAAGGAGATTTTCCAGATGACTTTCCCAGCCGGTCTTCAGTCTTTCCCTTTGGGCACGCCGCTGCTCAGTGCCCCTCTTTTCCACACCGCAGACATTGCATAGTGTCACTCCTTCTCTTCCTCCCAGGTCCGCTGGCTGGATTTCCCTGGAGGAGCCGAGGTGTGGGACCCTTTACTGAATCTCCCATATCTCATCGATTTTCGGTGGGCAAACGTCTCTAGGGCATGCTCAGTGCTGCTCGCCAGCTGAATCCCCACGCCCCAGAGACCACTTCAGAACCTCAGTTTCCAGTCCATCCTTGAACATCTCCACCAGCGTGGATTGGGACCAATCCTCCACTTTCCCCACCAGTGCTTTAAATTCCAGCGCATAATCCGCCACAGATCGTGACCCTTGCCTTCCTTTTTCAGGTGACCCCCATCCCATTGACATCTACTTCAGCATGAATTCGACCGAGTCTAATTTTGCCTCCAACACCTTTATACGATCAGGGGTGGGGGACCCCTCGGGCACTTCTTTCCTGACCACCTTGGGTCACAGTGGGTACCGCCGCTTCCAGGAGGCTTGAGCCGCCCCAGGGTCCAATTCCTCCTCCCAAGTAAGGTAGTCACCAGCCGAAGTACTGGTCGTTTCGGGTACTTTTTAACATCCCTCCTTCTCCTTCGAGTTGGGGTTGGGTTCTGCCCAGACCCCCAGAGCATTGCTGCAGGGTACCTTCTCTGCTCTAACCACCGTGGAGTTCAATTCCCCTTCGCTCGATGCCTTGCTCTCCATCTCTTGCAATCACGGTTCGTTCCTCGCTAGCGCTCCCCTTCACAGATGAATCTGGATAGAGGCTAATGGAATAAGGGTTTAGAGATTCTCAGCTTTATGTAATGGTTGCCTATTCTGACAAACTCAGTCTCACAGGCAGGTGCTTAAGGATAACTGATTTATTGAAAGAATAGTATGCAAATACAAAGAAAGCTGAGAATGAGCAAAAGCGCGCCAAATACAAACTAAAAACCCTTGCTTCAAACCCGGTTCCACCCTCGCTCACGCTTAGCAACCACCCCCTCCCAGGTGTTAGCAACCGTTGCCCACATCGGCCTGAGAAAGTAACCTTGAACACATTCCATAACCCAAACATACATTCCACAGTTACAGCAAGGAGATTACAGCCTGGCATGGCTGGAAATCTCCACCCAGCAAACACGGATCAGGAAAGTGACATGCGAAACGTTACGATGTATTCCGAACATTGGAACGATGAACATGACAATATGGCAACATTAAAGAAACAGGGACTGGAGTAATCTGGCCCTATCCAATCTAGTGGGTAAGGTAGGTTTTCTCAGCAAGAGTTGATCCTGCAGATAACTTGGCCCCAGGCCATATAGGGTTTTAAAGGTGATAAACAGCACCTTAAATTATATCCCCTCACCCTTGTCTTGTGCAGCCTGCATTTACAAAATAGTCTCATCTGTTCCTCCAAACCATCAGAGTCCCAAATGGAAGTCCAGCTAAAGTCCAAGTCCCAGGAGAGAGGGCTTGAGAGGATCACCAAAATGGCCACTGTATTATGTGACCGGGTGAGTGATAGCTGCAGGACACAGGTCAATCTCTCCTGAGACCACCAACCTGTGCCTGCTCCTGGTATCACTATCCACCTGTACACCAGAGCCCTCTACTCCACCAAGGGCCTTGGCTCCCCTAGCCACAGCAGCCCTGTCATGCCAGCCTAAACCAGCCAGCAACCACTAGGCACCAAGCAGAAGACACAAGATAGAGAGTAAAAATGAAGCTGCAACTGTCCCATCATTTCCTCTGCTGAGCCACCACTATACACACAGCTTTCAGGCAAGTGCTGCTCCTCCTCTGCACAGAAAACAGCTGATCTGTGGCACTGCCAGAGTCCTGTAAGTGCTGCAGGCTCTCCAAAGGCTCTCCATTGCCACAGGGAGTGCAGTCCAAGTGAGAACTGTATAGCAAAATCCACCCTTGGCAGCCCTATCCTCAGTTTACTAGGATCCTCAGATTACAGGATACATGCAGGGCTTCACCAATCTCCACCAGGTACCAACGCTAACACCACTGCTTCTCCTGTCACCTCTGGTGCCCTCAACCAGCTCTGGTAAGAGACTTCTTCAGCCAGGATTATATCAGACTTCCCCATGCTATTGTCAATGCTCATAAAATCACAGAGCTCAACATACATACTGTACATCTACCTCAGCATCATGAAAGAGGGGAGAAAAAGCATGTATAGAGCAGTGGCACTCGCTTCTACAATCCTATTGTGCATTCTTTAATTTTTGATATCTTAACCTTTTTTGAAGAATCATAAATCAATGTATGGACTGATAAAGTTAAAAAACTATGAAGAAAGGCAGGAGAGATATATCGCAATATGTTTTAACTTAAGTACAGTACTGAAGAAATTGTCAAGAACAGAAGTGTAATTATCTAATAGCCTTTCAGATATTAAGTAATTTGTTAAACATTTCCAAAGCTGCAAGTGAACCTTTCAGAGGGAACGTACAACCAAGGCTTATGCCAGCCTTATCCAGACTGGCACCCTCCAGATGAATTTCATAGGCAACATGTCCGTTGCTGAAAATTGGAAAGCATCCAAGTTGGGAGAACTGCTTTTGGAATTCAGTGCCCTTTTCTTCACTCATGGCTACTAGATGAGGATTCTGCCAGTTCATTTTACCCATGTTTAAAAACTTTAACTGAAGTGCCACCTGAAGTTCAGTTTAAACTTGAACCAGTATATTTGTTACCTTCCAGTATGGAACTTGTAAAATTGAATAAAAATAGTAAGTGATATATGTGCATTTAAAAAAGCAGGTGGGGGAGAACAGAAAAGGCATTATTTCCAGCACCGGTCTCTGTATAAGAAACAGCATGAAACTTCTCAGCAAGCTCCATGTACTCCAAACTCCATATTTGGGTTTGGGTTTGAAAGACAAAGAAAAAGTGGGTACAAGAAAAATCATTGAGCTCTGAGTTTAGATCAGAAGTGGGGTTTTGGGAAGGGGAAGAGCTGTGGACTTGGAAGATATTTGCAGCCTTTGGGCTCATAAAAGCTTACTACAAAGAGCTGATCATACAGTGAATCTGATCTTGATTGTACCATTGTGAGAGACTGTACAATTCAAAGCATTCTTCCTTTCTTGGAAAGTATCTTAACACTTACAGATGAAGACTAAATAGTGGTTGAGCTATTTAGTCTCTGACCCAATCTAAAAAGTTGTTCAGATTTATACCCAGTTTAATACTCCTATGATTCATGTAAGTATTTGATTAAATATGGGGTTCGTTAGAACCAATGAAATTCCAAGATGAAAAAATTCAAACTGAAGTTGAAGACTCCCTTGAGTCAAGTTTAATTTCTGATGACTTCATAGTCATAGATATGACCATGCAGTTTTCTTGGCAACAATTTAGAAGTGGTTTGTTTATTTTCTTGCATCTAAATAGTATGTACATTCCATCCTAATCCCAGAACACTCTAGGCAGCCCACACTACGGTACATATATATAATCAACAATACAAATCCTCAGATCAATACTTATGATAGTTTCCATTCCTCAGTCAACTGGGGATAAGTCTTGCTGAAACAATACAGCTTTTCTTTCTTTACAGAAGACTAAAGAGGTAAGGACCATGTGACCTATGGACAGAGTGTTCCAGATATTGGGGCTACCATGCAGAAGGCCTGCTTGCTGCCTAGTCCATTCCCAAGTACTTCTCAGGAGGGTATTCTCAGCAAGTTATCTCTAGATGATGGGACTAGATAGGCAGATTCTATTCTGGGCAGGTCTTGCCTGATATATTCTAGTACTGTAAAGGGTTTCACTATTACCTAGTTGTGGGATTATTTTTTTAAATTTTCCAGACTAGCCTCCAGCCCCACATTTTCCTGGTTGTTTCCACCAAATTACTAATCAGGTTCAGCCCTGCTTAGCTTTTCAAAATCTGCTAGGGTCAGCCAGGTGCTGAGCTCCTGTTTAACCTAAATAGATAGTTTATAGGCTGCCAAATGATATGTGAGTTACATAACAACCCCGCAAAGTAAATGCAATTGAGGCATAACTTTTCAATTCCTGAAATATAGAGCCCATGACACAATAATATTGCAAATAAAATTGTATTTAATTAGATTGCACAGTAATAAAAGAGCAAAACATGTAAATAAATCCTAAAAGGTAGATGGTGTCATTTGAATCAACTAGTGCATTATTTCACAGCAAATGAACCAGACCTAGCAAAAGAGTGCATATTTCAGACTTTTTTTTTTTTTTTTTTTTTTGGTGTTGGGCATTTTTCTCCTTTACCATAGAGAAATATATCACATTGTTTTTTGTTATGTTGGTGTCAAAATCAGCACAATTTTTCTAAAAGCAGCCTCTCAGCAAGCTCAAGCAACTTGACAATGCTCTTATTGAGGGAAGAGTATATGCTCACAATCTTCTGATAATTTATTCATGTATTTTTTCTTGAATTCAAAGCCTATTGAAAGTGTGAACAAAAATCAGTACTGGGAGATTAACACCTCTTTCTTATAATTGCTCATCAACATAATGTGGCGCTCTTGCTGTTAATATTTGCTGGGCAATGTTTGTGCAGTTCTTCCTTCTCTATGGGTTCCATATTTTAGTTGGAACTCTTACAAGTCTAAACATAACTGAACTAGTACTAAACAAAGAGACCTTTTGATATCATAAACTTACTGAATATAAAGGAGTACAGATTAAGAAAATATAGTTTTAGGTTTTGTAACCATTTGGGTTATGGGAGACAATAATATTACCCATACATATTTGATGCTGAACTGCATAGTAGGCAAAACAGGCAAGCTGAAACTGCCTGATGACCTTGGAAGGGAAGGAGACAGACAACAAAAACCAGGTTGTTGTCTTTTCTGTGGAATGAAGGGAATCAATATATGGGTACAATAAAGGACATTATTTATATCAGAAGGTATTAGTAACAGTAGAAAGGGTGGGCATAGAGTCTCTTTAGAAGAGGAGAAGTAGAAGTGCCAGGTCAGCCCATAATAATCATGCAGTAAAGTTTGTGTCATAATTTACACTGTTTTTGTAAGTCCTATGTATCATTTCAGAGAGTATATTACCTGTAACCTTCTGGACATTGGGGCCCTTCTGAGGAGCCCAGTGATCATTCTAGTGGTGGATGTCAATAAAAGATACTTCGTTGCATCTATCTCCAATCACTTTGATTCCTAATTTAACTAGGCATTTTTTTCACAACAGGAAAAAAGTTAAGATCTCTACCAAAGAAAACAAAAGGCAAGGATTAAAAAGAGACTATATTAAAATAAGAATGTAGTAGCATAGATATTAATAGTAAGAGAGCTACAGTTATAGTAAAGATGGTGATCCTTAATTGGCTTCCTGAAAATATTGGCACCATCTCAAATAGTGTGGTCTAACAAAATTGTTTTTTTTTTGGGAAGGGGAAACAGGTGCATATCTCCACTTGGCCAAGGAGCTCACTGGGTAAATATGGGGCTAGCATACTTCACAGTATTGCTCTGAGGAAGATAAAGTAGAAGGACTTGGTATACTATTCTTAATCTTGGAGTGAAAGAATATAAGAATCAATCCAAGCAGCAATCAATCTATCCCCCTCCCTCCTGCACATTTAATGACAGAGGAGAAGAACCAGAAACATTTTATGGTTTCTGGGACAAGCCTCTGACAAGATGTCACATGGGCGCAATCCTGCTCAAGGCTCCAGCTGCCTTCCTATTCCAGGTGGCAGCCAGGGCCTCTGCTGGACCATGCAGCAGCTCCTCTGGTATAGTCCCCAGCTCACTTTCCATCAGTCACTGGGGGCAGACCAATTGAATAGGTCCTGCCTCCCTACAGAGGGGGGCAGCATAGGAGAATCTCAAGGCCATCAGGGCATGTCGCTGCTCTGACAAGAAAACCAAATCCAGTGTGAGGCCACTGTCCCTAGTCAGGTCCTGAATAATCTGGCCCATGGCTGCCATGGGGGCCACGAACTCCCAAGCCACCTCTGAAGCACATCCCAAGGATGACATATTGAAGTCCCCTAGAACCATAAGTCTGGAGAGCTCCACTGCCAACCCCAAGACAGCCTCCAGCAGCTCAGGCAGGGAGCTTGCTAAGCAGCAGGGAGGCTGGTACAGTAACAACAGTCCCAACTGTTCTTGGGAGCCCAACTTCAGGAACAGGGTCTCACAGCCAGCCACTTGTGGAGCAGTGCCTCTGCAGGCCAGTAGAGATTCCAGGATGACAACAGCCACACCTCCTCCCATGCCCTGGGGTCTTGGCTGGTATCATACCATATACCCAGCCAGGCACATTTCCAAAAGGGGTACCCCACCCTTCAGGGCCCAGCCAGGTCTCAATAATACACATCAGGTCTCCCCCCTCCTCAGTGATCAGATCATATATGAGGGGGCCTTGTTGTTAACCAACCTGGCATTAAGAAGCAGCAGCCAAAATCCAGGGCTTCCATGGGTCTGCTGTCCAGACCTGGATCTGAGCACAGAGGGCCAGAACACACTACCAGTATGAAACACCAGGGGTGTCTTCCCCGAAGATGTCCTGCCCTCTGATTCCCACCATGGCATCCCTGCCCCATCACCACCTGAATGGTATAGCCCACCCTAAGTCCCCCAGAGCCTCCAATTCCATTTCCCCCCAATGTCAGACCTCTGGATTCCCTGGTTAGGGCTCCCTCCATCCTATCATACATTAGCAAACACACCCAATCAGCCACCTAATCAGCCCAATTAGCAAACACACCCAATCAGCCATCAATCAGCCATCAGCCAATCAGTAGGGGTGGTGGCGGACTCCCCAGCACTTCAACTCATGCTCTCAGTGCTACTGAACCCAACCGTCATCCCTACATCCACTGTGCCCCCTTCACCGGTCTCTCTCACTAGTTGGCAAGGGGTACTCCACCCACTATTCCTCACTCCCTGTCTCTCACTCAAGGAGTGAGTGTCTGCATATACACTCCACACATCCACTCTCAGACTTCCTCCCCGTCTCTCACACCATGGAGGGAGCACCCCATTCATGACACTGGAGGGACCGCAGCACCCCTCTGCCCTCTCTAGCCAGTTTGGAGGGGACAATCAAGTCCTTACAACTCAGGCCCCTTCACAGCCTGTGCTGTCCACAGGTTAATGATGATACAGAACCAAACCAGATGCCAGTGAATTGCTTTGGAAACATTTGAAGGTGATTTGAGCAACAAACATTCTTGTAACTTTTTCTTCCATATATGAACAAAACAGGAAGGGTGGGATTGCCTGCTTAACTCTAAAATTGACTTGAGTAGCCAACTAAACAATATCAACAAGTTTGCCAACTCAGACAAGCAAGACAACAGAAGATGATAGACTATTTTTTAGCAAGAATTTGTTTTTTATATAGTGTTCGATGGAAAAAATAAGTTGGCATAAAACTTTTTTATTTACTATTGTAAAAGATCTGCTCAGATCCGGACTGAGTTGGACTCCAAGCATGAGACAGAGTCAAAGGAGAGACCCAGGGAATGTACTTACCAGGTTATCTGGGACCAGTTCGATCCTGTTGAACTGGAGGATGTGGACAGGATCCTTCAGACTATAAATGCTACCATGTGCCAATTAGACCCATGCCCCTCCTGGCTGGTGAAAGCAGTGCAGGAGGTGACATATGGCTGGGTCCAGGAGATGGTAAACACATCCTTGAGAGAGGGGGTGTTCCCAGCAGCCTTTAAGGAAGAGCTGGTGCACCCCCTCCTCAAGAAACCATCGCTGGACCCTATTATACTGGACAATTTAAACCCAGTATCCCACCTCCCCTTTTGGGGGAAGGTGGTTGAGAAAGTGGTGGCTTTGCAACTCCAGAGGATTCTGGATGAAACGGATTATCTAGACCCTTTCAGTCAGGTTTCAGGCGGAAACGGCATTGGTCACACTTATGGATGACCTCTGGCGGGAGCGAGATGGAGGCAGTGTGTCCATCCTTGCTCTTCTTGACCTCTCAGCGGCTTTCGATACCATCGACCATGGTATCCTTCTGGACCAACTTAGGGAGTTGGGGGTGGGCAACGTGGTTCTGCGCTGGTTCACCTCTTTCCTCCAGGGTCGGTCCCAGTCGGAGTTGATAGGGAGCAAGAGATCCGGCCCACAGCCCCTTTGTGGGGTGCCGCAGGGTTCGGTACTCTCTCCACTCCTTTTTAACATCTACATGAAACCACTTGGTGAGATCATCTGTCACTACGGGGTGAGGTATCATCAATATGCAGATGATACCCAATTATACATCTCCATCCCAGGTGAAGTAAGTGATGCTGTGGCCACCCTTTCCAAGTGCCTGGGACTGTGGGGGCCTGGATGGGGGGCAACAGGTTGTGGCTGAACCCGGGGAAGACAGAGTGGCTGTGAATTAATGGCTCCTCAATTTCTGGGAAATTGTCATCTTTAGTTCTGGAAGGGGTTGCACTGCCCTAGACAGACCCGGTGCATAACACAGGGGTCCTCCTGGATTCACGGCTCCTGCTCAAAGAGCAGGTGGCAGCCGTGGCTAGGAGGGCCTTTGTGCAACTTTGTGTTGTGCGTCAGTTATGCCCCTTCCTGGAGCGAGAGGCCCTTTGAACAGTCACTCATGCCCTGGTTATCTCCCATAAAGACTACTGCAATGTGCTCTGCATGGGGCTACCCTTGAAGAGTATCTGGAATCTACAGCTGGTGCAAAAAGCTGTAGCTTGGGTTTCCCAAGATCAGCACACGTCACTCCTTTGTTCCGTGAGCTGCATTGGTTGCCAGTATGCTTCCGGGTCCAATTCAAGGTGTTGGTTATCACCTTTAAAGCCCTACATGACATGGGTCCAGGTTACCTAAGGGACTGTCTCCTCCCCATCACATCAGCCCGTCCCACCCGGTTGTGCAGAGGGGGCATGCTATGGACCCCGTCTGCAACAGCCCCTGCCCTTTGGAATTTCCTTCCCCCAGAAGTGAGATTGGCTCCCTCCCTCCTGGACTTTAGGAAACAGCTAAAGATCTGGTTCTGTAATTATGCCTGGGGCGGGAGAGAGAGTAGCCATCCCTGGGGATGGTTAATTTCTTAGCAGGACCCTGCTCTGCCTGCAAATCATAAAGTACTTCTAGCCATCAAGGTTTTTATTATATTTATTTTATTATGTATTATAGTGTTTTACAGTTTTATATTTTTATTTATGTTTTATTGTAAACCGCCCAGAGTCCCTTTTGGGAGATGGGTGGTGATAAATTTGATAAATAAATAAATAAAAACAAAACAAAACAAAAAATACAGCATCACTGATTTCATCCTGCACTGATTCTCTGAAAGCATTCATTTTTTAAAAGATTGTGGAAAGCAAAAAACTACTCCGTAGGCTAGTTGCTGGACAATTGGGAGACTAATGTGCTGTCTTTTCCCCACCCCATCAAATATTTCAACAATGTATTGCAATGAAGTCCTTAAAGTGATCCGGCTGAAGCTTGGCAAAGCTAATGGCCTCTAAATCCCATCATTTTTACCTCATTCAGCAAAAAATGAAGAAGCGCAGACGTTCTGATACTTTTCCATTATACCCTATAACTGAATATTTTATCAAATTGAACTTTAAATCTGTTCAAATCAAATCCAGTTGTTTTCAAATCTTGAACCTCCTGTTTGAATTTTATCTTGCCACCTAGTTATCTCAGTTTCAGGTCAAATCTTGGTTGATTCACATATTTCTAATAAATATATTATGGCAGAAATTCTGTGCTACTGGACAAACCCTAGACAAGTGAAAAGGCATTCAGGTTTGTAACTGACACTGGAGGAGAGGTCATGCTGTCATAGGCATTCATGCAGGAAAAAAATAGCTATTATTTGGTGGCAGTTTGCCTACCTGCAAATTTCTCCCACTTGCATGCTTTCTGGAGCATCTGATACCCATACGAGGTACCAGTCGAAGAGAATATCTGTAGCTCATGATTGAACTGGGGAGTCCTTGGTGCTCTCTCAGCCTGGTTGTTTTTTTGCAGACGTTTCATCACCAGACTAGGCAACATCTTCAGTGTTAGAATGGGCAATGGGTTTGCTTTCTGTTTATAGACGGTGGCTTGCCCTGCTTGTGTTGGTGGGTGGTTCCTTGATTAGGATGTTGTTTGATGCTTGGTTGATTGGCTGGGTTAATAGTTCCTTGATTAGGGTATTGTGTACTGCTTGATCGTTCATCTGGTGTTAATCCTGGTGTTACTCTTTGCATATCTGGGTGTGGGTACTTTTGGCTGTATGCATGGGAGAGCTATTGTTTCTAGATGCTGCATTACAGTCTCTGCTGTGAGTGCTGAGAGTGGTGATCCCATGAGAGTTCCTGTGATTTGTTGGTATATTTGTCCATCAAACTGAAAGTAGGTAGTGAGGCGGAGGTTGAGGAGATCCATGATTCTGGGTATTTTGATCTTGGTGTATTTGGCTAGCTCAGGTGTGTTCTGTAGAACTGCTGCCATGGATTCTTTCGCTAGTGCTGGTTCTATGGATGTAAAGAGTGCTGTGCCAATGAAT
Organism: Candoia aspera; assembly: GCF_035149785.1. NCBI lineage: Eukaryota > Metazoa > Chordata > Lepidosauria > Squamata > Candoiidae > Candoia > Candoia aspera. The sequence continues at coordinate 82,571,524 of NC_086157.1, read as the reverse complement.
GACACCATAATTTAATCTTTCTCTATTTTTAGGTCTTTGATTTTCTGGAGGCATTTCCAACAGAAGCTAGCAAAAGGATAACACTGCCATACATCAGAAACATCTCAGGAACTGCCAACAGACTATTACAACCACACAGCATTACCATAGCACACAAACCAATAAAAGCCCTCCAGAACATCTTAAGCAAATTGAAAGACCCAGTAGCCCAAGAAGAAAAAACAGGAGTCATCTACAACATACAGTGTAAGGACTGTAACAGCCACTATGTAGGACAGACAGGCAGAAGATTAGCAGAGCACATCCATGAATACCAACTATCAATCAGAAGACATGATGAAAACTCCTTAATCTCACAATTCATGGACAGACTCAACCACATTTTCAACTGGGAAACTGAGAGCATCCTAAGTAAAGGTAAAGGTTTCCCTTGACGTAAAGTCCAGTCGTGTCCGACTCTAGGGGGCGGTGCTCATCTCCGTTTCTAAGCCTTAGAGCCGGCGTTGTCATAGACACTTCCGGGTCATGTGGCCAGCATGACGACTTGGAACGCCGTTACCTTCCCGCCAAAGCGGTACCTATTGATCTACTCACATTTGCATGTTTTCGAACTGCTAGGTGAGCAGGAGCTGGGACTAGCAACGGGAGCTCACCCCGCCACGCGGTTTCGAACCGCCGACCTTCCAATCGACCAAGCCAAATCCAAAAAGGCTAGGGAATTCCTGGAAGCTTGGCACTCAGACAAGTCAGCCATCAACAGGCACATAGAGAAAAATTGCATTTACATACCATTCAAAAGAGACAACAAAAAAGCTAAAAATGAAACAAAAAGACCAGAACACCTCCTTGCCAGCAACCCAGATATGCAAAGATTAACACCAGGATTAACAACAGACAAACAATCAAGCAGTACACAATATCCTAATCAAGGAACTATTAACTCAGTCAATCAACCAAGCAGCAAACAATATCCTAATCAAGGAACTACCAAGGAGAGAACAACACCATATATAAACAAAGAGCAAGGCCTTCTCCCTTTTCTCACTGAAGATGTTGCCTAGTCTGGCAATGAAATGTCTGCAAGAAAACAACAAGGCTCAGAGAGCACCAAGGAGCCCACAGTTCAACCCTGAGCTACAGATATTCTTTTTGATTGATTATCACAACTGACAATGACTTTAAATAAAGTGAGAGAAGATCACTAGCATCTAATATACTTAAAGGGTTTGTGGGACTTACAGCAGATATCCTAAGTGTAGTAATACCAATAAGAGTAAGACTCACTCCATACAAATCTCTCAGCAATATGTATTATCTGTTTTCTCCCCATTTTCATTTATATCTCATAGCTCTATGTAAGTAAGTTAAGTTTCTATCTAATGTGTGTTTCATTCCTTTTTATAAATTAAATCTAAATAAAAGCAATATCCTTCAATAGGCAATGCCAAAAGGACAAATTATTCCTCTTCCTTTGAACCTGCAGCTATTTTGTGTGGGAATGATAAGAGAACAGTCATCCAAGAGTTCAAATGTTCCCAATGAACTAGGAATTTGTGCAAAGGACAAAGCTCCATGGGTGGGGGGGAGGGGCGGATATGTCAGCAAATTGCTACCAATTGAATAAGGTTAAGTGAAGGTACCAGCAAATGGAAAATATGGCCTGTTTTTTTTAACCCTCCCTGAGCTATTTAACAAAATGATTTAGAAAAAAATAATAATGCTTTTTGTTAAAACATGGACCAGACGAGCTTTCACATTCCCATAAAGTCCATTATTCTTCAGTCACAGCAGGACTTACATAACGTTTCTTCCTTGGGGAAATGTGGAAAAGACAAGTGATGAAAGCTCCTTTTGAAAACAATGCCTGCTATGCTATCATCTTATTATTTTGATTTGTCGTAACTAATGAACCAGTCCAGATTAGAGATCAACTGCAACCAAATAACTTCCAAGCTGAATATTTGACTTGATAATTCAAGAAAAAAAAAACAAATCCCCTAACAAAATCTCTTCTTTTTAGAACTAATATCTGGTGTTGTCATCAGGAAGGGTGAAAATTGCTTCCCATACTCAATTTGGCTTTCCTGGAAGAGAAGCAGCAGAATGGGGCCCCAAACAGAGTGAAAGTATTTTTCATTATATGAATGCATGAAAATTAAGAGTTATTTATTTACTGATCCACAACTAGTTTCATACTATCATGGGCATAGTATGAATACACCAATGGGTTCACTATTCATTGCTGGGACCCCTCTCCCCTCTGAAAATCTATTTTTTCATGTTGTATGAAAAATACCTGTATATATATTCCCCATCTATGGTTTTATACTTTTAATTTCTACTTTCTGATTTTTTTTAAGTTCTAATTTTTAATGCTTTGTTGATCACTATATGTTTACATTAAAAATAAAGGTATTCTCCAGTAGTGCTGTAACTATTTTGAAAATGATTTGGATGGAGTGCTTTAGACTTTGTATGAGCACAAAACCTCTCTTTTGCCTATTAAAGCACACTGTAGAAAGAGAGCCTTGCAGCACTTAGTGTAAGCCCTTCCTTCCCTTTTTATACTTCCCCACCCACCCTGGGACTTTAAGGCAGTGTGGGTAGCTGGACCACACAGTTACTCCAAGTATAAGGAAGGTGGTCTTTAACATTTAGCTGGACTTGTATGTTGAAAAGGGAGATTGCAGGAGTAGAGAAGGTTGTATAGAGAAATATGAAGATAATTTTGAAGGAATGCAGGAGCTGTTAAGGGAAGAAAAAAAGCAACAGCTGAGTCCTGGAAAAGGGGGAGGCATGAAAAATAAACTCAGAATAACCCTACCTTGATTGTGTTAGGTATACAATTGGGCAGAGGGAAACTATGACAGGTTTTCAATATTCAGATATTATACCCTTTAACAATAAAGTAGCTTTCCTGTAATCCTTATAGTGTTTGTTTCATTACATTGTCCTACCCTGACAGGTTGAAGGTGAGAGAGGAGGAATGCTTGGGGCATTGGGTAACTATAAAAGTGGGGTCAGAATTCAGATGCATAAGCAGCTGAAAGCTAAGTGGAATGGTGGAGTTTGGCATCCATGCCAACTGCTGCAGAAATACAGACAACCAATAGCCAGCTGGCAGCTCACGACAAAACGTTTCCCTCCCAGCCAAAGACTGAGAGACTGTGAGACACTAAGGTCCCTATAACAATTCAGCAGGATTTAGCTCAAAATACTAAAATGCCAGCCAGTAACAAAGCCACTCAAACTGAAGGTAGCTAAAGGGTGGCTAGAGATGGCTGTAACTCCAGCTGAGGAGTTTCCCCCACAATCCATAGCTGAGATAAGACTGGTTAACTAAACCTGCTATTTTACAGAGGTATACACAATTCATTCCTGCCTGTAAAGGAGAGAGGGAGGGGGGAGAGAGAGAGAGAGAGAGAGCTGATGAAAATTCTTACTAACTGCAGATACGAATCCTTAGAAGAGACATACTGTAGCAATAGGCACAAAGGTAAATAGTTAGCAATATGTGATAAGGGTTAGAAACAAATAAATGGTAAGACTTAGAATTTTAATATAATAAAACCTCCTTTGTAACACAGGGAAGACAAAAAAAACCACCCTCTTTGTGCTCTGTACCTTGTACATACAAGGGTGTTTTGTTTTTTGTTTTGGTTTTTTTGAGGTTTCTACACCAGCCTAAAAAAAATTTGACTGCTAAGTGCATGAATTGTCTCACAGCTAGCTGGCTCCAACAACCAAACGGACTTGTCTTGTATCCTGGACACATGTATAAAAGGATATTAATGGGTACTAAGGCGACATGCAGCATCTGGCTGGCAATATTGCAAACTGCCTTTGCTGCATTATGTTCTGAACCATCAACAACCTATTCTAGGATTTAACCTATTTACAATTCACAAGTGTGCAATATATTTGTTACAGCCAACTAAAATAAAGACTAGAAAGAGATCAGGGGTTTAGATCCTAAATTACTGAAGGCAGACTAAATCAACTGGGAATGTTTGGCCTTGGGATTAGAAGATTTACAGTTCATAATTTAATACTCTTCAAGTACTTGAAAAGATGTCACACAGAAGAAGGCCAAGTTATGTTCTCTGTCATCTTGAAGGACAGGTTATAGAACAATAGATTTTAGTTGCAGAAAGGCAGATTCCAGTTGAATAGCAGGAAAATTTTCCCAATAGTAAGAGCAGCTTTGCTGTAGAATACTCCCTCAGAAGGGTAATTGAACTTCTCTGCACTAGATACATTTAAGCAGAGGTTGGACTGCCATCTTTCAAAATAGCCTTAATTTATATCCCAGTGTGGAATGGCTTAAGTGGTCACTCTCAAATCTATGATTCTAAGAAGAAATGCTCATACCATTTAAATGGATGGATGAAAGGTGATTGGAGAATAAATTAGTATAGCAAATAATGGCAAAAAAAAAAACTTCACAGAAGTATGGTGTGGGAGGGAGCTCAAGTCATGATCTTTGGAATAAGAGTTTGAATATTATAAGCATATCATTTGTGAAATATAGACATATACAGTATTTGTTTGTATTTGAGCTGTGCTTGATATTACAATATTATTACCACACAGTTGAACATGGTGTGCCTTCTCTCTCACTTTTACACATCTCTCCATCACTGTATCACCTCAGTTCTTGATCTGAAAAAGTCCCTTGGGAAGAATGTAAGCCTGAAGTGATCCACAGGCATTTGACATAATTGTGAAAAGGAGGAGACAATTTCTACATAGTGTGGCAGAGTGACAGTTTCATTCTGTATAAATAATTTGGCATTATTAAGGAACTTCATGATTTGTCATGCAATGGCATTTGGATTTCATGTAGTTAAAGAGACAGATGAGAGAGAGAGAGGAAGAGAGGGAGGGAGGGAGGGAGGGAGAGAGAGATGTAGAATGAGGTAAAAGAGTAGAAATTTCCAAGAAATTGCAGAAAGTTTTCACCAAAACAGTAGAAATCTTTTTTAAAAAAATATTTTAACTGGTTTTCTTTTATTGGTTTCCCAACAGTCCTTTATTGCATTCTAAAGGGAATTTCTGGACTAATTCAGAGTTGAGCAATATTTTGTGATTAGGTTTCCCTCCTCATCTTTCTCCCCCACCCAAGGGCAACAGTTTGCAGAGTGGTGACATGATGAATTGGTTTGTGTGTATTCTTATTGAAGATGTGATTCCTCTCCTTTTTATGTTAAACCTATTTGATGGTTAGCATGCTGTATTCTGTTCATCACTAAAAATTGATGGGAAACTTCACTTCTAATGTCTAGCAGTTTTATTTATTTATTTATTATCCCACCTTTCTTATTTTTATAAATAACTCATGGCGGTGAACATACCTAACACTCCTTCCTCCTCCTATTTTTTCCCACAACAACAACCCTGTGAGGTAAGTTCATCTGAGAGAGAGTGACTGGTCCAAGGTCACCCAGCTGACTTTCATGCCTAAGATGGTGTCCTGTCTCAGGCCAGGCACCCACAAATACACAAGAGGTAGTTGCAGACTTTTACTTAGAGCAAGCAGCAATGAAAAGTTATGTGCAAACACACACATGTAAAGGCAACCAAGTTCACACAAGTCCAGCAACTTGCCTAAATAAAGAGTTCAAAGTCCAGGGAGCAGGCACAAGAATGGTCAGACAGTCCAGGAGTCCAAAGCAGTGGGGAGGTTGTCAGCCAGTCCAGGTTCAGAGTCAAAAGGCAAGGCACAGAGAGTCAGAGTTAATGAACAGTTGTTTCCAACAGCAGTCTTGGGCTCATAGGTCTTCTTAAATAAGAGGAGGATAGAAGATTGCCCACTTGTGCTCTGGACAGCTGCTCCTCATGAGGAGACTTCAAAAGAGCAGTTTCCCACTGGTTTGAGCAATGAGAAACAAAGGGAACCATAATGCTTTCGCAGTGGAGCCTTTTAAAGGACACTGAGTTTGCTAACTTACTTTTTTTTAAAAAAATAAATATTATTAAAAGTTAAAAACTGACACAAACTAATAAAGAATAGAATAAACAAAAAGAAAAGAAAAGAAAAAGTGCAGAAAGAAAAAATAAAAAGAAATAAAAAGAAGCTTATGATTTCCTTTGCAGCAAATATAAGTACTATTACAAAATTATCTCTTACTCTATGATTACAAAAAAGATCACTTTTTTCTATTATCCAACTTTTTTCTAATCATCAGAACCAGAATCATAAGTGCATTTTTCCCAGGTCATGCAAAAAGTCTATAAGGTGTTACCAGTCAGCCATAAATATGGATATTGTTTTTTCTCTGATCAAAGAAGTTAATATAGCCATCTCTGCAAGTTCCATCATCACCAATCATTCCTCTTCTGTGGGTAGTGTCAAATCCTTCCACCTCTGAGTATACAACAGTCTCACTGCAGTTGTCATATTACAAAAACAAAGTTCCATGAGTTTTTCCTAATTGCCTGTCCATTAGTCCCAAAAGGTAAGTCTCTGATTTCAATTGTATTTTATCATTAGGATCTTCTGAATTAATATATGTATTTGTATCCAAAACTTTTTAACTTTTTTGCATGTCCACCAAACATGATAAAATGTCCCTTCATGTTCTTTACATTTCCACCAAAGGTTTGAGGTAAGGTAACCACTTCTGATTTATTTTCCACTTTAGATTCAATATGCAGATTCTTCAGTTGTATTAGTATTTGTTATTTTGTTTTAGGTGACTTGCATTTTTACTTCAAAGAATGTAGTATTTTAGACCAGTACTCACACAATTTATTAATATACTTTATCATAGCAGCTTATGTTACACTTTTATGCAGACTCTCTGTTATGTTGGCATTTTACCTCATCTTTTTCAATTTGTCTCTTGTGTTTTGTAAATTTTGCTGGTCATTGACTGAATTTTTTAAAAATATAAAATTCCTGTATTTTGTGTTTTCTTAGAGAATTTGATTTAAAATTTCCTATTAGCTGCAGGCTAGTTCAGGAAACCTGAACCTGTAGAGGCCAAGTATAAAAACAGATCATGCTTATTCCTACAATGGAAGCTTTGATAACAACAGGAAAACATTCCAACCGTGTGTGTATGTATGTATATGAAATAGTGGTTCAGAAAGTAACCACTCAAAGCAATAACTGGGCATCAGTTTTCAAGTTAAGCATTCCCTAAGGAAAGGCTTCAGATCTTCAGAAAGGAAAAAATGCAATATTTTCTGCTGAACGTAGGCTGCAGGGCTATTTAATAAATTGTATTTGCCCAAAAGACTTCAAAAACAAAAGTCATGATTAAAAAAGATATTAAAGTAAAACATAACTGAGATCAAAATAACTTTGCCTGCAAGAATGCTTTAAAGTTCATAACTGGTCATGTTCAACATGAAGAATGTCAGCACCAATAACAACATCAATATTTTAGGATTAACCTGGCTTCTCAGTAGCATGGATCATCGGCTTTCAAGAATGCTTTAATGTGACATCAGTTCATAGTTGCTCAATATTACAGATGATGCTTCTATCCTCCTTTTGATTTCACATTGGAAAGTTGTTATAAAATTTAAGAGAATATGAAAATGCTATAAACTCAGTTTTCTCAGCTGAGAAGAGAGAGAACACATGAAACAAATATAATAATTTTGTTACTTCTGGCCTATATTTGAGCCTGAATGTGCAGGGGTTCCCAAGTCCTGAAAAATATCTTAAGGGTTCCTCCAGGGCCAAAAGGTTGAGAAAGGCTGCTCTAGAGAAAGAATCTGGTGAAAGTTGCTTCCTTCATCTGTAGATTGGAGGTTACTTTGTTTAATTAGGATGTTGCACAGAAACACATAAATGAATTAGAGGTGGTAGAAGCTTCCATCTCTCTACTGCTATCTCAATTTAGAAACGAATGAACTAGGGCTGTATTCTGGCCCCTCTCTTATGTGAACTCAGTGGTCATCCCCTTAACCAAATAGGAATTCCAACCCCCTAAATTTAACAAAAGATAGCTGGCTTTGTCTTTCCATGCTGATGATGTAGCCATTCTGTCCTTAACTAAGATTAGCCTTATAAAAAGTCATCAATAGACTCTAGTTGACTTCTGTAAAAAGGAAAGTCTCAACAATAAACTATTCTAAAAACCAAAATTACACAATGTTCAAAGGAACTGAAATGCCTCAAATACCAATGGCAGGAAAACAATAATAATGTAGATTAGGTTTCATCCTTCAAATATCTTGGCATAATATTCCAGACCTCTGGAATCTGGAGCAAACAAATTAAATCTATTTCTCACTGAGCCCATATTGGGCTTCTTTCACACTAAAAAGGCAAAGAACATTCCTGCTTCCATAAAACTCTTGAAAACAAATCTATCTTCCAGATGTTATATGGCTGTCAGGTGTGTGTAGATAATAAAGTCATAAGTTATCATTCAGTCCAGTTACTAAGAGTGTTATTCTTACTACTTTGTTCTGTTTCAAACATACCACTTCATTTAGAAACTGGGATGATTCCACTGGAATCTAGGTCCACGTATATTGGTTTTATTTCTTGTACAAGCTTCACTTTTCCAGCAATTCCTTGGCTACTATGATCCTTCTAGATAATTGTTCTTTCTGGAAAACTAGAATTCAGAATGATCTATACCAGTGCAGCCTCTCATATATCCTGTCTATGGGGCTATCAAAGAGCTAGACACAATCCAGCAGCAAGTATTTAATAGAGTTCTCTAGGTAGAATAGGGCAACTGAGGCAATCAATACTGGCAGGATATAAATAGGAAACTCCTTGCCCAGCAAATTACCTGTTCTATATTACCTGTCTGATATACTGTAGAGCTCTTTCCTTAGCTCACTTTAATGTCGTGCTTTCCACAATATGGAGACAAAGTATAACAATACCTCTTCTGCAGAATGAACCTAAAATTGTAGCCCATGTGTTCCTCCAATGTCCTTTCAGCAGCACTTCTTCATAAATCTGGCTGCTAACAGAAGTTCTACCTGTTCTAAGGAAAAGTACTTTTTTTTTCTTTTTTCTTTTCTTTTCTTTTCTTTTTTTCTTTTCTTTTTTTTTTTGCTGTTGGACTGAAACCTTAACATCTCTGGGCAAGTTGGAATATTTTTTTCCCTTGCCATTGTTTTATGCAGTAAAACGTTCTCTCATTTCTCTCTCTCTTGCTGACTATTTATCCATCTACATATAGTGCTTTATTCACAAGTCTTATAATTTAGTCTATTTGTTTTAACTATTTATATTCTTTAGTATTCTACTTCTTTTATTTATAGTTATTTTAATCTGAACCATTTTATTTCACTGATCTAAAAAATATTTATGTATCTAAATCTGAGTCCTGCCCCTTTTACAGAAATGGTATAAAATGCTGGTCAGTGACCGTGAAAGAGATGCTACTACTATCTCTCCCCTTTTTTATCACTCTCTGAATACGTAATTTAAACCAGATGCTTTATACTAGCACATGACTCCTCAAAACAAGAAAAATACATTTTAAAAAAATAAAAACTTTTTCATGACTTGCAAGTAAAATCACAATAGTTTGTTTTTAACAAACACACATAAATTAGTATCAGCAAGAACTTCTGTCTCCCAGAAATGTTACCACTCTTTGGGGGAGCTGGGGGTGGTGACGACCGACAGGAAGCTCTGGCGTGGGCTGGTCCATGAAGTCACGAAGAGTCAGAAGTGACTGAACAAATAAACAGTGACATCAAAACATAGGATATTGAAACTAATTGGTAATAATTACAGCAATCTAACCTTTGTTCATTCACATTATTTCACTATACATTTGCCACAAACAGATTAGAAAGCACTGTACCATATCATCTTTATTACTGATAATATCACTCTCTGCCATCTTTTCTGAATGATATAAGAAAATGTTTCCCACCATCTCAGCAATAACTTATTTATGTTCTATTGCCTGTGATTTCATTCTTATTTCACTGATCTAAAAGGCTTGCTAGTTTTGTTAAGAAGCAATAGCTTACATGGACAACTAAACATGTATACTTGGAAACTCATATCAAAGCCAAATGTAGTCCTTAAAATGGACACAAAAACTTGGGCACATTAGAAAGAAAGAGTTGAGCTCAAGCTCTATTTTCATTCAGATAAAAATCATATTAACCAAAGAATACCTATCCTATAATATAGGCCCTTAATCAAAGTCTGATCCAAATACCACTCCAATAAGATTTGTACTAAGAAGGATTTCTTTCAAAATAATCAAGGTAACCTCTGGCTACAACTAGGAAGATCTGAGCTGTTGTTAGGCAGTTTGAGGTGTGGAGCCATATAATGGCCCTACTGTAAAATGATCTTATTTTTTTTTTCAAATGAAGGAATATTCGAGTGAATTCCAAGTGAATTCCAAGACCATATAAGAAATCCTAGTGGGTTTTAAAGGGCTGGACTGGAAGGAATTCATTCTGATAAAAGGTGGTAAAATCTACCACCCATACAAGCTTTTTTCTCTTTCTGTTGCTTCTCTGCTCCTGGTCTGTTCAGAACCCAACACCTCTACCTGAATGCTCTGTCGCTCTGCCCCAAGTATCATTCCTGGACTTGGCTATGAATGATCTTGCTGAGCTGCACAGCATCACTTCTCTATGCAGTTTGAATTCCCCATTTTGCTTCCATTCCAATAGATTTTCCTCCCATGTATATTGCTCAGGCAGAAATTTAGCACTAACTTCTTTTCTCTTTCTGATCTATATTCTATGACTTCTAAATGCCACACTTTAAACCCTGTTTTCATTCTTAAGCATTATAAGCTGAACTTTTCAGAAATGTTTAATTATTTGACTCACAATTGAAGGTCAATTACATGAGCTAGGACATTTCCCTGCCACTGTATACAAGTCATTCAACAAATTGAAAGTTAGATTTAAATTATTGCACCAATTTTGTTTTCTTTTACTCTCTCTTCACTTGCACCCACTTCACAAATGGCTTCCCCATGTTGTTGTTTATTCGTTTAGTCGCTTCCGACTCTTCGTGACTTCACGGACCAGCCCACGCCAGAGCTTCCTGTCGGTCGTCAACACCCCCAGCTCCCCCAGGGATGAGTCCGTCACCTCTAGAATGTCATCCATCCATCTTGCCCTTGGTTGGCCCCTCTTCCTTTTGCCTTCCACTCTCCCTAGCATCAGCATCTTCTCCAGGGTGTCCTGTCTTCTCATTATGTGGCCAAAGTATTTCAGTTTTGCCTTTAATATCATTCCCTCAAGTGAGCAGTCTGCCTTTATTTTCTGGAGGATGGACTGGTTGGATCTTCTTGCAGTCCAAGGCACTCTCAGAATTTTCCTCCAACACCACAGTTCAAAAGCATCGATCTTCCTTCGCTCAGCCTTCCTTATGGTCCAGATCTCGCAGCCATATGTTACTACTGGGAACACCATTGCTTTAACTATGCGGGCCTTTGTTGTCAGTGTGATGTCTCTGCTCTTAACTATTTTATCGAGATTTGTCATTGCTCTTCTCCCAAGGATTAAGCGTCTTCTGATTTCCTGACTGCAGTCAGCATCTGCAGTAATCTTTGCACCTAGGAATACAAAGTCTTTCACTGCTTCTACATTTTCTCCCTCTATTTGCCAGTTATCAATCAAGCTGGTTGCCATAATCTGGGTTTTTTTGAGGTTTAGCTGCAAGCCAGCTTTTGCACTTTCTTCTTTCACCTTCATCATAAGGCTCGTCAGTTCCTCTTCGCTTTCAGCCATCAAAGTGGTATCATCTGCATATCTGAGATTGTTAATGTTTCTTCCAGCAATTTTAACTCCAGCCTTGGATTCCTCAAGCCCAGCTTGTCGCATGATGTGTTCTGCATACAAGTTGAATAGGTAGGGTGAGAGTATACAGCCCTGCCGTACTCCTTTCCCAATCTTAAACCAGTCCGTTGTTCCGTGGTCTGTTCTTACTGTTGCTACTTGGTCGTTATACAGATTCTTCAGGAGGCAGACAAGATGACTTGGTATCCCCATACCGCTAAGAACTTGCCACAATTTGTTATGGTCCACACAGTCAAAGGCTTTAGAATAGTCAATAAAACAGAAAGAGATGTTTTTCTGAAACTCCCTGGCTTTTTCCATTATCCAGCGGATATTGGCAATTTGGTCCCTAGTTCCTCTGCCTTTTCTAAACCCAGCTTGTACATCTGGCAATTCTCGCTCCATGAATTGCTGAAGTCTACCTTGCAGGATCTTGAGCATTACCTTACTGGCATGTGAAATGAGTGCCACTGTTCGATAGTTTGAACATTCTTTAGTGTTTCCCTTTTTTGGTATGGGGATATAAGTTGATTTTTTCCAGTCTGATGGCCATTCTTGTGTTTTCCAAATTTGCTGGCATATAGCATGCATTACCTTGACAGCATCATCTTGCAAGATTTTGAACAGTTCAGCTGGGATGCCGTCATCTCCTGCTGCCTTGTTATTAGCAATGCTTCTTAAGGCCCACTCAACCTCACTCTTCAGGATGTCTGGCTCTAGCTCACTGACCACACCGTCAAAGCTATCCCCGATATTGTTATCCTTCCTATACAGGTCTTCTGTATATTCTTGCCACCTTTTCTTGATCTCTTCTTCTTCTGTTAGGTCCTTGCCATCTTTGTTTTTGATCATACCCATTTTGGCCTGGAATTTACCTCCAATGTTTCTAATTTTCTGGAAGAGGTCTCTTGTCCTTCCTATTCTATTGTCTTCTTCCACTTCCGCGCATTGCTTGTTTAAAAATAATTCCTTATCTCTTCTGGCTAACCTCTGGAATTTTGCATTTAATTGGGCATATCTCCCCCTATCACTGTTGCCTTTTGCTTTCCTTCTTTCTTGGGCTACTTCTAGTGTCTCAGCAGACAGCCATTTTGCCTTCTTGGTTTTCTCTTTCTTTGGGATGTATTTTGTTGCCACCTCCTGAACAATGCTGCCAACTTCTGTCCATAATTCTTCCGGGACCCTATCTACTAAGTCCAGTCCCTTAAATCGATTCCTCACCTCCACTGCATATTCCTTAGGAATATTAGTGAGCGCATATCTAGCTGATCTGTGGGTCTTCCGTAATCTCTTTAGTCTGATCCTAAATTGTGCAAGAAGAAGTTCGTGATCTGAACTACAGTCAGCTCCAGGCCTTGTTTTTACCGACTGTACAGATGTCCGCCACCTTTGGCTGCAAAGGATGTAATCAATCTGATTTCGGTGTTGTCCATCTGGTGAAGTCCATGTATAAAGCCGTCTCTTAGGTTGTTGGAAGAGAGTGTTTGTTATGCAGAGCGAATTGTCTTGGCAAAATTCTATCAGCCTATGTCCTGCTTCATTTTGTTCTCCCAGGCCATACTTACCTGTAATTCGAGGTGTCATTTGACTGCCCACCTTAGCATTCCAGTCTCCTGTGATGAAAATAACATCTCTTTTAGGCGTGTTGTCCAGTAAGTGCTGCAGATCCTCATAGAACTGCTCTACTTCAGCTTCTTCAGCATTTGTGGTTGGGGCGTATATTTGGATCACTGTGATGTTAGATGGCTTGCCCTGAATTCGAATTGAGATCATTCTGTCGTTTTTTGGGTTGTATCCAAGCACTGCTTTAGCCACTTGACCATTAATTATGAAGGCTACTCCATTGCTTCTGTGGTCCTCTTGTCCACAGTAGTAGATCTGGTGGTCATTTGATGTGAAGTGGCCCATTCCAGTCCATTTCAGTTCACTGACGCCCAGGATGTCTATCTTTAATCTTGACATCTCACCAATAACCACATCCAATTTGCCCTGGCTCATAGATCTTACATTCCAGCTTCCAATGGTGTGTTGATCCTTAGAACATCGGATTCGCCGTTCACCACCAACACCGTCGGCCACTAGCCGTCCTTTTGGCTTTGAGCTAGCTGCGTCATCATGTCTGGGGCTAGTCGAGCTCATCCTCTGTTCCTCCCCAGTAGCATTTTGACCATCTTCCGACCTGGGGGTCTCATCTTCCGATGGTATACCGACATATCTCTGGTTGTACTGATCCATTTAGTTTTCACGGCAAGAATACTGGGGTGGGTTGCCATTACCTTCCCCAGGGATCGCATTTAGTCTGACCTCTCTGTCATGACCTTCCCGTCTTGGGTGGCCCTTCACGGTTTAGCTCATGGCATCATTGAGGTGCTCAAGCTCCAGCACCACGACAAGGTAACGATCCTTTGCTGAAGGGCTTCCCCATACATGAGAATAATTTCTTTAATGCCTACTCCTATTGTTAATACTTCAACAGAAGCAAAATGTTACAGCTTACCTAGCCTAATATCCGGGCTCGGTCTTTTGTGCTATGCTAACTACCAATTGTGAAAACTGAAGTCCCACACAAGTGGAAGTCACCTGTATGGGGAATATTGTTTTATAACAACAATTATGTGTTGTGCATAACAGCGCAAGACAAGACCTAATTATTTTGTAGATAATTGATAAATGGTATCAAAAATAGAGGATATAAGCCAGCAGGAAAATACCTATGTTTATTTACAAGGAAATAAAGACTGTTGAACTCAGTGGGTTGGAATAGATTTGCATGGAACTGTACATTTGTCTTCTTCACTGCCTGACAGATGTCAGAAGCATTTTTCATATGTATACTATTTAAAAACAAACACTCATCTCCTTGGGTCATTCAGCAAGAACTTCTGTCTTCCAGAAATGTTACCACTGTTGAAAGGTTTGTTTGTTTGTTTATTTATTTATTTATCCCATTTCTGCACCATCCATCTCAGAAGCGACTCTGGGCTTTGTCTTTAGCTGTGAGGATGAATCATGAATGAAAGAAGAAGTGTACTGAAGCTTGCCTTTCTGCAGTTCAACAGGTGAGGTGGCTTTTGCTATGCAGCAGCAATCCTGCCTGATTATGTAAGTTTGGAATACAGAGAAGAAAATAGTGTAACTGAAGTGACAAAAGCTCCAGTACCCCACAAACCCTCCCCAGGATGCAAAACTTCCTGGGGCAATTTAATCTGAGTGTTAAGAACCACTGCATTGTTTGAGTAGCACAGTTATACATTAACACAGCAAGATCTTCTCTTGAGGGAAAGTAAAAGAACCCTAATGAGGGAATGAACATTTAACAAGAAACATCTCAAGGCAGGAGTTTGTTTCATGGCAAAAAGAAAGAAAGAAAGAAAGAAAGAAAGAAAGAAAGAAGGAAAGAAGGAAAGGAAAGAAGGAAAGGAAAGGAAAGGAAGAAAGAAAGAAAGAAAGAAGGAAAGGAAAGGAAAGGAAAGGAAAGGAAAGGAAAGGAAAGGAAAGGAAAGGAAAGGAAAGGAAAGGAAAGGAAAGGAAAGGAAAGGAAAGGAAGTGTCTAAATATTTTTCTTGACCTTTATCTCTCATGACCATTACAATAAGCCTGAAACCTATCTACATTCCTTTGGATCACTAACATACTGAGAGAGTAATCCTTTCAGGAAAGTACTTGTGTGAAATGGTTCAAAATTCACAATCAAACCTGTACAATGCTTCCCTATTGCCACTGAAAAGAAGTGCATGTACAGAGTAAGTAATATGTGTTCTTGATTTCTAGCTTGAAATCAAGGAAGTAAGGATGACATACTGACAAACTGGGGATGGTCATTCCAGACAGGCCTTCCAAAATCTGGTTCTGCAACCGTATCAGAATCTTCAGTAAGAGACTCACACTTGCTACACTATCCAAATTTGCTGCAGCTACAGAACATTCCAGAAACATAATTCTATGAGGTCAATAGTGCATGGCCTCCAATCCCATTTTTTCCATGTTTAACAATTTTTGCATTTTATTTTTAAATTTATTTAGCTGCTATGAATGACTGTTTGAACAGAAAGTGAGGATATAAATCAAATGATTGATTATGTGCCATCAAGTCACTGTTGACTCTTAGCAACCACATAGAGAGAGAAAAAAAAAACATTGGTGTTGTATGTAATTGGTCATATATGTAGTTTAACTCTTAAGCGTGCTTCCAAAACATTTAAGTATTTATTGAAAGGAAAAGATCCCAAGAACAAAGAGAAGGACAATTGTTTTGTGGGGGAAATGCATTTTTTCTCATAAAGCTTTCCACAACAAACTGTTTTGGATGCTCTGCCAAATGTTGCTCTGCTAAGAAGAAAATGTTCCAGTGTTTTGCAAAAATCAGGTGGTTGTTATATGTGCCTTTATAGGAAGCTGACTGTTTGAGGACACCTGCATTGCCACAGGGCAACATTTGTAGCAGGCATTTCAAATCTATGTATCCCTTTAGGCAAGTAAACAAAAGGCTCTATAAGTAACTAAGTGAGTATATGATTGCTAGTTCAACATCAATATAGAACAGTAGTAATAACAGCAGGGTCCATAACAAAAATGCTTTATTTCTTAACCTAGAGTTTTCTATGACATTTAGAACAAGATTTTCATATAGAATTTCCTGGAATTATGCTATTAAGTACATAGGTGTGAAGGAATAGGGCATTTTTTACCTAGAAATCTTAGGATTGGTGTGCTTAGAATCCATTATATTCAATTAGCATAACAATTTTCTCTCAAATAAAGAAAAGTGAAAATATGCATATTTCACTCAAGGAAGCATTCCTATCTCCCTTCACAGATAATAGGAAACCATCATTTTTATTTGTTGACTAAGTATTGTATAGGTCCACTCATAACATGAAACAGCAAGCTGTGATTTAGAAATCAGTGGCTGGGTTCATACATTGCACTAAGCCAAAACCAAACAAACCACTTCATGGATTCAAGGAGATGCTTCACACATATCTGAAGCTCCCCCTGAAGAACTGCCTAGATGTAAAAAAAATTCCATGGGTGATTTCTATTGTCATTAATGGGGAGAGACTAAATTTTATATATTTATTTAAAGTAATCATTTAATTGAATGCTCATAAACATGCACAAAATAACACTTTGTCACATATTACTATCTACATGAAGAAGTTGCTCATACCACACCTTTCACATATTCCCTTTGTAAAGTAATAGACATTGATTTTCACCTTCTAAATTTGAAAAAGTATTGAGTCACTTGTTTCCTCAATCTCTTTATGTATTTTTGTATTATGCAAAACCTGGAAGAAAAAAAAGAAGTATTGCCTAAGGAAATACATAAAAAAAAACACTCATTGAAGAGACTAGGGTTTTGATGATTGAATGGTTTGATTTTAGAGAAATAATGTTACTAAATGTTTAATTAATAGTAAGAGATTAACTTTTATGTACTTTTATATCTGTGCTGGAGAAGGTCAGAAGCCACATATGCTTTTCTGTTTATTCTTGCACCATTTTAGTTCTTCTTGTTTCTTTTTTAGATTTATTTTCTATTGTTGTATATTCTACATTACGTGTTTTAATTATATCTTGAAAAATTAAATAATAATAATAATAATAATAAATATGAAAGTAACTTTGCCCCACAACAGATGTAGCAGCTAAGGAAAAGATGCTTAGAGTCCCATCAGCTAACAGCCATGCATGTTTGTTTGTTTTTAATTGAGAAAACAATCACAGTCTCAAGCCAATATGACATTGTAGATGTTTCTTAGTTCTGACTGTCTATATCATTCCTTCTTCTTCTTGACTTCAATCAAATGCTTGCATTTCTTCATGGCCTATACTGTTCTTCCTTCCCTTAACCTCTTCTTATTCTTACACTGTAAAGGTATTTTGAAGTGAAGGATGATACATTCCTGTTTACTATCATCTCCAAGCTATGCACATCTGCAGACAGAATATATGCCTGTGAAAAACTTGGAACATCAGAACAACAGATCCCAGGGATTAAGTTTTCCTTTCCAGTAAACAAAAATGAGAGCCAAAGGCTATTGTAGCTTAGAGAATATAGCTGCCCCATGGCTATATTAAAACCAGCTAAAATAAAATAAAAAAGTGAGAGAGCAACCTCTTTCAATATCATTTGGAGTGTTTTATTTCCATCTTGCCCTTCTGTGGCTTTGTGATCAGCTCTCATTAAACAAAGTTAACATTTGAAGTCCTGATACTTTGGGTGATAGTATAATTGCAGTTGGGAATAAATTACGCATATTTGGTATAGTACAAGCAAAATCTTGCAGTCTTTAAGCATCTTTAACAATAACCATTGGGTGCCCACACGTTAAAACTATTAAATCAGCAAACCAAACAGTTTTTTTGAAAAGCATTCTGTGGAACATATGGGATTAAATAAAGAAGATTGAATTGTACAGCTCTCCAAATATACATACCGATAAGCATTAGGATAGATCTATCTTTTCCCATTGAACCACCCAGAATGGTGAAAATCATTTGTTTTTAGATCTACCTCAAGTTGGGAAGAACACAGAAGAAAAGAAAATCTTTCTCCAGCAGTTTGATCAGAACAACTTATTTTTATGCATCTCAGCTCAAAAGCTCTTTAAAATGCATTAGAAATCAAGAATACAGGAAAATATTTATTCTTTACCTGTTAAACTTAATAGGATGCTACTACTTTAGAATGAACCAGCAAATTGATAAGATGGCTTTATTGCTTTTGCTTCCACTAGAACATTTTATCTTTTCTTGTGGCATTACTGAAGCAGCTGAGTATTCAGGAAAGGGAGGAAACAGACAGGGCAACATTTTTTAAATAAGTGTTACAATATCGAGTGTAATTGGAAACAGACTCTTATGTAAAAGAAATACTTCTTCCCTGCAAAACTGCTACAGGCATCAGTAAGGTTTTCATCTACTTTGTCACCTTTTCTATAGTCTGATATATGTTTCCCAATCTAAAAGCCAGTAAGGGGTTATGAGAAGCTGACAAGTTTGATTCTTCACTTTTAAACAGCTATTAGGAAATATTACACTGAGGAAACCAATATCTAGTAATCTTCACTTTTATCCTTCTAAATCTTCAGTCAGATCAAGCAACACTGTCAGGACAGCCAGTAAAGGGTGGGGGATCCATCAATATATTGATTGACAGATAGTTGGTAACCCATTTTGACCTGTTAAATCCTAGTTTTCTTTCTAGTGATCTTTGTGAGATTTATGCAAATACTTTTGGACTGCTTACTGGCCAGAAGCATTCACCAACAAAGCTCAACAATGAGGAAGAAAAATTCAAATTGGCCTTGAATCCTACAGTTGATCATCAATAGTTGGATGTTTTGGAACTTCAATCTGTCAGGACTTTAAAATGATAGGGAAAAGTCATGGATTATTCCTAGGAAATTCTAGTTCCTTAATTGATGAAATAAAAGAATACTGCTATAGAGGTTGTGGCCCAAATGAGAACATCAGATGAGAGCCATGGTTTAGACACACCTGCATAGCTACAGTTGTCACACATGTAAAGGTATTGCTGCATCTGGTTACTTCAGCCGGGTTGGTAGTTACTCATCCACTGGAAAAACTTACATTGAAAGCAAGAAAAAAGTTAAACAAAACATGTGAGATGATTAGCATGAGAGCAAAAATTGGAACTGATTGAAGATGTTGTGGTGACAGATGGCTGTCACATTGCCTTTAGTATTGCATTTAATTTTACCCACACACAGTTCATATATACATATGCCCATCAATCCACCCTGTCTATATCCACACTCCCCCTTCACATTTTTCATCCATTTAAATTCTGTTTTTCCTAAGTATTCATGGATAGCTCTGAGAAGTGTAAACACCTAAATAGAAGAAATGCATATAGTAAACTGTGGAACAAAAATTAAACATAGAGTACTTCCAGTAATATACTTAGGGATGTAACAAAGCAAGTGCACATTTGCTCACACATATCTCATCCATTCATCTGAATTAATAATGGTATAAATAATACTGTATATAGAGAGAGCTTTACATTTAAATATGCACTGTCTCTATTTTAAATGCTATACTGCAACATAAAACAAGCTCAATCCTAAAACTTTGGACCCGGACTCATATCCTTCCTTCCCCTTTGATCCTATCTCTGCTTCCAAATTTATGTAGAAGTGGCAGTGATGGTAGCAGCAATGGTGGCAATAAGTTTCTGTCTTTTCCCCTTAGGGTGTGTTGAATCTGAGATTCAAGAAACAATGAACTAAAGGCACTTTTGCATTTCTAATATTCCAGTGGAAAGATGAGAAAGATGGTGGAGAGACCCACTACTCTACTTGTTTTCTGTTATTTTTCTCTGTGGGTGTTTGAAAAGAATTGAGCAGATTCAGAAGTAAAAGGCTTTTTACAGCTGGTAATTATGTATTGTTGCTACAGAGCATTAAAATGTGTATGTGCGTCTGTGTGTGTGTGTCCTGTATAATTGTGCAGCTGCTAGTTTCTGCATACTTTCTGGAAAAAAAATTTTTTTTTCCCAAGTGCCAGCCCAATGTATTTTTTTCAGAATGAAACAATAAGTCAATAGCCTTAGTGAATTAGCATACATATATGTTTCTCTCTCTCTCTCTCATTCTCATAGGATATTTTCATAATTGAAAACTTTTGCATTGCAGACAATTAAAATTACCACTTTCCCCATAACTAATTCTATATTTTATACTGAGTTGGACTCTTTTTTAAGAGTATAGCATTGCTAGGCAACTAAATAGCAACATACCAAGCAATCTGCCATAAAACTGCAGTGTCCCAAATGTTGTATGACTATATTTAGATAAACATAATCAGAATGCACTAATAAATTATTAATTTTAAACTCCAGAGTGCTAGAATATTTTTAACTGCTTTCTCACTCGTTTTGTTTTTTTTTTCTATAACACTTCATATATAGACAAATTTCATTGCTGATTGCCTCTCTGCACCTGAATAAATTAACTTCCATGGACAGGATCACGACACTCTATAGCACATTTTGAAGATTGAATACAAAAAGCTACATAGCCCTAATGAAAAGGCCCAGTCCTTGGTAGACAGTCATCTCACCAAACTTTCAAAAAGCACCTGGAACAGCTGTTGTATGATCTTGGGAAAAGTTGCCTGTGCTTTAAGATGTGGAGACAAGACCTACATTTTCATTCTTGCATACTCCAAAGGTATTTTTGAAGACTAAATCCTAAGGGCTGCACAGCTCTACTTTTCACTAGTAATCTCCCAACTTTGTGTAATGCCTTCTCTTGTGAAGTACTTATTGCCTTTTTAACACCATGAAAGAGATTTTTTTTATTTCTTTGGGCCTTTAATCAAGTAATACCAAAAAAAGGAGACTTAACAGAGTGTGCAAACTATTGTAAAATATCCTTAATTTCATATGTGAGCAAAATAATGCTTAGGATCATCCAAAACAGATTAGAGCCCTACATGGACAAGGAGATGCCAGCTGCTCGAGCTGGCTTTAGAAAAGGCCAAGTAACATGAAATATTATTGTTGATGCATGCTAGTTAATCGAGAAAGCCAAAGAATACCAAAAAGAAGTGTGCTTCATTGATTAGAAAGGCCTTTGATTGTGTTGATCACATCAAGCTGTGGAATGTGCTCAGAGAAATGGGAATCCCAGAACATCCCATTGTCCTCATAAGAAACTTATATACAGGTCAGGAAGCCACAGTACAGACAGAACATGGGGAAACGGACTGGCTCCAGGATGGCAAAGGAGGGTGATGAGGCTGTATATTATCCTCTTATTTATTCACCTATATTCTGAATATGTATTAAGGGAAGCTGTATTGGAAGATGAGTGTGGTTTTAAAATTGTAGGAAGAAACATCAGTAACCTGTGCTATTGTCCTAACTCCCAGGAAACACTCTGAGACAGGGAACTGGTATCTAATGTTTTATTGATAATACACAACAGTAATCCTAACAAACTGAACAAACGTGGGAAAACCCAGCCATATAAACCCCGCAGGTTAAGGTGGTCCCAATCTGTGCCTCTTGGAATGGCTCACCAATTCCTCAGTGCTACGCATGCGCTTAACAGTCTGGAAGGGAGCCCCCTGCTCGCCATCCTTACTCATGACAGCTATGCTGATGACCCTGATAGCAAAGGATCAGCAAGCTCTAGTACTAAAGGTCAAAGAGCACTGTGAAAAAATTAAAGAAGACCAAAGTAATGATAAAAGGTAGAACCAGTCTTAGAATTTAAAATGAAAATATCAAAGTGGTTGTTCCACCAAGTGTCCAAGCAGTGATCAGGTGCTCAAACAATTGGTTCTTTTAGATCCAGAGACAATAAGCATGCCACTGGCAATGAGTGTACCATTGGGAGACTTGAAAGAACAGGTTAGGGATAGATCATCATGGAGAAGATCTATCTACAGTTATATGGTCACTAGGAGTCAAAAAT
Source organism: Candoia aspera (assembly GCF_035149785.1). Taxonomy (NCBI): domain Eukaryota; kingdom Metazoa; phylum Chordata; class Lepidosauria; order Squamata; family Candoiidae; genus Candoia; species Candoia aspera. The sequence continues at coordinate 82,549,328 of NC_086157.1, read as the reverse complement.
GACTTGATGGCACATAATCAATCAATCAATTTAAGTTTTATTATGAACTTAAGCAAACAAAGTTAAATAGGAACACAGTTTAAGCAGATTAAACAAAAGCATAAAAGCATAGCATAAAGAAAGAAATCATAACATACCTAAGCAATTTGAAACCCTATCTCCCATATGCTGCCAGGAGCCCTTTAATAAGGACAGCAGAGATACCCCAGCATGGCTTAATACCCACAGCATCCAGAGGTCAGGTCTGTGCACAGGCTCCCAAACTCAAAAGGCAATTCTAAGGGTTTTATCCAAGCCTGGCCCTCAAACCTTGTGACCATGTTTCCATGGTACCAAGGCTGCATGGCCTGACCTTGACTGGGATACTTCCCAGGGTCTGGAGCACCTGTTTATGACATCATCCAAGAGCCTGGGAAGCTTTAGAGATAAGCTAGTGCTTAACAAAAACAATCTTGGGGTTTTCTCTTATCTCCCCTCCCCATTTCAAACAGAAATAAAAAACAAGCCAGCTAAATGTTAGTATAACTCAAAATAAACTGTAAGCTTCTTCATGTGAAGGAGAAAAATGTCACTTAAAATCCTTGAAATAACAATGGTCTTCCAGGTTGGCACTACAGAGGTGGATAGCTTTTGCCTTTTAGGATCAATCATCAACAGTAAAGGAGCAAGCAGTCAAGAAATACAGTGCAGACTAGCACTCTGGTGAACTGCAATGAAGGCCTTGGAAAAGATATTTAAATGCCATGATGTGACTATACCTACAAAGATCAGAATTGTGCAGGCCATGGTATTTCCTGGACACTCTATGGAAGCAAAAGTTGGACTTTAAAGAAACAGGATAGGAAGAATATTGATATCTTTGAACTTTTGTGTTGGAGAAGACTCCTGAGGATACCATGGACAGCCAAGAAAACAAACTGATGGGTCATTGAACAAATCAACCCAGAGTTCTCACTCAAGGCACAAATGACCAGGCTCAAATTATCTTACTTTGGACACAATATGCAAAGACCAAGCTCTCTGGAAAAGACTCTAATATTGGGAAAGGGGGAAGGGAAGGGAAGGGAAGGGAAGGGAAGGGAAGGGAAGGGAAGGGAAGGGAAGGGAAGGGAAGGGAAGGGAAGGGAGGTGGCTGAACTCAATTACACTGGCAATGAGTGTACCATTGGGAGACTTGAAAGAACAGGTTAGGGATAGATCATCATGGAGAACATCTATCTACAGTTATATGGTCACTAGGAGTCAAAAATGACTTGATGGCACATAATCAATCAATCAGTTAATCAAGTAATATATAACCTGCTTAGAAATATTTAATATATTCCTGCTGTAGCTTTTATTTTTATACTATGTTTTTAAGTCTTTTTCAACAATTTATATTGTGATTTTAATATATACCAAACATCTCACATAGTTTTTAAAGGCAACTTATTGGCAACATATTGTTGAAATCAATTCATTCCTCCAAACATTTGTAGAGAGTGGTCTTGAATCTCCTTCCATTTTCGATATCAGATAGCTGCCAGCATTAGAGAAGGGAAAGATAACTAGAAAAATGACCCACTTGAATTTAGACGCAGCAACACAGGTAATTAGAACTTCACACTGGCATTCATCAACCTAAAGGGAACTCTGTGATATTGGCATCCACATATTTCCTCTCCAGAAATCTTAGAAAACATCTGAGGTTCTTCTGTTCCATTGTTTGTCAGGAAAATGTCTGAGGGTCACATCAACAGGACAAAGTATGTCTCCATGTACAAACCACAAAATTATGAACTATGACAGTGGCAACTCTTTTAAATAAATAAATAAATAAATAAAGATAGACAGACAGACAGACTGCAGCCTACCTCCGAGTAGGGCAAACTAAGAAATACTAGTGAAATGCTAATGAGCTCAGGCTATTGAAACAACTACAGAATATTACAAGCACTCCAGAATGAGGCAGATGGTAATACTAATATTAGAGAACATTACATAAACACCAGTTTAATCACAGACTAACCTTTAACAGCAGTGAAGGAAGAGGATGGTGTTAAAAGGCTGGATGTAGTTATATTTTGTGCATTTTGCTGCCTGGAATATTTTGTTGAATTGTTCTATTATATTTTACCTGCATTAGTCTGACATTCAATTAAATAGGAAAATAAGGGAAAAATTATATAACATCACCATAGCTAATATTATTTTTAGAATTATTCATCATCTATATGATGGGGAAAAAAACAAAACAACAAACTAATGCTGAAGGGAATGCTTTATTTTTGTAAATTGCAGGATGTTCTCTCTCTACCCCACACCCGCTGCATTTAGCCATCAAGAAAACAAAGCTCTTTTTATTTCATGTTTTTTTTTCTTATCTAGAAAAGCATAATTGAGTTCCAGCCAGACAATTTTAATTAGTCCATGTGCTCATGTTTTTAAAGAGAAAAAAAAAATCTGATCCAACAGCAAGATAGCATATCCTGAATATATGCCACCTTACCACATCTATACGTTTCATGATATTAACTGTCAGAGCTGGAAATTTTAGAGAGTGCAATTGTGATTGTACTCCAATTCATTTGGATTAACATCACAAATTCTGAGATGGCTTTTGTTCCTTTTTTGCTTGACACTTGTGTTAAAATCTCATGTCCAAAAAGTTTTTGCCCACCTTGGATATAATCGAAATGGGCACATAAATTTGCAGAGGTAATTGTAAATAATTGATCAATAACTCCAACCCATTTGGCAAGGGAAAAAAGTGTGAGACAACCAAAATAAATAGATGTAACTGATTGGTATGCAAATCTCACTGGTGTACAAAAAGGGAATAAGATCCTGTGAGACTTTAATGAATTATACCTATTATTATTAGTAGTAAAACTGTCAGTTTAATTATTTTGAAAGCTAGGATTGTAAGGATCTTTATTCTTATATTTAAGTCCCTCTTTTAATCATACTTTATCCCAAGACAGCTTACAATGGTGTATAGTGAGTTTTCAAATTATAATTAAGATCATAGGACAGTCCCAGGAAAGGGATATTTAGTAGGACAAGACTAACCAATATGAGTCCTTTCCAAAAGAGGTACTGTATCTTAACAACATAGGCAAATCTTGGTCATTTTAAGTTGCTTGGGAAGAAGTTGAGAAAAGGTTATACAAGAAGAATCTGAATCTATTATCCATCAGCTTAATTTCAGTTGACACATAAAAACATAACTGTCCTGTCTCCGACCAAGCACACACAAGTACACAAAGAGGTAATTGCAAACTTTTACTTGGTGGGTTTTTAAGCAAATAGCAAGCAGCAGGGGGAAGGTTATGTGCAAATACACACACACACCCACAAGAGCAATCAAGTCCCCACAAGTCCAGCAAACCTGCCTAAAGGAACAGGCACAAGAGTAGTCAGACAAATCCAGGGGTCCAAAGAGTAAGTGATGTCTTCAGCCGGTCCAGGTTCAGACTCACAGTCACCTGGGTTCAAGTCCAAAGGCAAGGCACACATAGTCTGGGTTTGTGGATGGTTGTTTCCAGCAAAGAGACTTGAGCTCATAGCTCTTCTTAAATAAGAGCATCCAAGCTTTTGCGTCAGGTAAATGTTCCCATTTAGTCGTGTCCGACATTAGGGGCAGTGCTCATCTCTGTTTCATGGCCAAAGAGCCAGTGTTATCCAAAGACACTTCCCCAGTCATGTGGCCAGCATGACAGTCACGGAATGCTGTTACCTTCCCGCTGAAGCGGTACCTATTTAACTACTCGCATTTGTATGCTTTCAGATTGCTAGGTTGGCAGGAGCTGGGGCAAGTGTGGGAGCTCATTCCATCATGGGGCACTCAGGTCTTGAACTGCCAAACTTGCAACCTTCCAGTCAACAAGCCTGGCATCTTAACCACTGAGCCACCACACCTTGCATTGGGAGGGGGTGGTAATTTCACACCCTTCAGAGAGCGGCGGGAGCTGTCTCTGCTGGTTGCTGGCCAGCCCCACTTCCTCTGCCCACTCAGGCTGCTGGTGATCCCAGAGATGACTGATGATTATCTATGTCTACTTCTGGAGCTGGCTGCTCTTTGGTCTCTGCCTCTGAATCTGCCTTTGAATCTGAGCCTACCATGACAATAACAAACTCCTTTCCAATTATCTCAGCGCCTGGAGGTCATCTATAGTTTGCTATCTTCTCCCCTGGCATTAATTCTGATTTATTATAAAGTCCAGGATATATACTATGTAAAATTTTTGACCAAATGTTCATATAATGAAACAAGGTTTTCCAATCATAAAATGTTGAAGGAGAGCCATGTTATGGTGGGGAAAACAGTGGCAAAAAGCCATCTATCATGGCAAATATCAGGACTCTGTTCTTACCTTTTCTGTCTAACACATTTTATTAAAAGGCATCCCCATTCATGGCTTATATATCTGATAAATGAGCTGTAGCTCACAAAGCTTATACCTTCTAATAAAATGTGTTAGTCATAAAATGGTAACCCTAATTTTGTGGATGGATAATTGGGTGAATGGAAGGATTTCGCTAAGGTATATACAAACAGCGTAGAAAATGAATTCAGATCCAGGCTGAATCATTGATTCAATACAGTGAGTCAAGCTGACTTGACTAAAATTGACACAATTCAAGCTGTCAATTCAATAAAAATACGTATGCAAAAGTCCAATGAAATATCCAATTTCATTAGATTAATTGTATCAATTTAGTAATTCAGTTCAAACCAATTCAAAGGGATGATCAATCAAATTATTTTCAAGAGGTATCTTTGAATAAAATATTTATTTGTCTCTAGTAGAAACTACTGCCTCTATATTTACTGATATGCTATAACTGCATATTGTTAAAACCTGCATTTTTGGCTGGAATAAGAGACTAACTTATTTCTATAAAGGTGTACTTTCATTCAGCAATTTTTTTTTTTTTACAAAATTAGTATATAATATGTTTCCCTTGATATTATTGGGGTGACACTATTTGGGAATAAGTATTTTTCCCACAACATCTGCTTTAGATGACTCTTGAAAAGATGTTATATTGGTTTCTATCATTGGCATAGATTTTAATAAAGAAAACTGATACGATAAATCCAATTTTATTCATTAAAAATTATTACCTCTAGAAACCTTCTTAAAATATATAGACTTTAAAAAGTAATTGTGAAATCAGACATCAGCCAGAACAGTTTTGTCAGAGAAAATGACCTAATCTGTCTCTCATAGCACTGAATATGCATGGATACACTGCACTAATTCTTGGTTTGTTCAATAGACTGCAGTTGACTGGTTTTAAAAAATAGCCTAATCTAAACAAACTACATTTATGACTTCAAATGTAGCATAAAGGTCAACCTAAGGGCTGTGGCCCAATTGCAATCAAATTCCATTTTGCAGATCCCAGAGCACAACTATATAATGCCAACAAAATGTGGTGGCAAAGCTTGATTTTCCATTGTTTTGGAACAATGTGCAAAATGTCATTGTGAGTTGAGTGGATTTATAAGTGGATTTTTTGCTATAAATAAATAAAACAGGTATAATAGGCCTTCCATGAATCTATTTTGCAATTAGCTATCTAAGTCAGTCTCAAGAGCAAAAGGTGTTTAGCCTCATTTTCTAATATCATCACCATATCCTTGACCTTCAGCTCTCATAAGCCACAATAATTTAAATAATAATGTGGCTCCAGAGTGAAAAAAATGTTATCTGCTTCTGCTTTAACTCAATATGTGAACTCTAATGATGTCTAGGAACCAAGAAGCTATTTTAGATAACTGCAAAGAATTGAACCCAAGAAGACATTTGATTTCATTAAAGCAGGCTTCTGTGTCATATGAAAAAACTATCTACAATTACCTTCAGTTTCATTTTGGTAGTAATTGTTGTCATCATTATGCAACATATGACCACTCCTGTAATAGATGAAAGACATGTACAAATAGTGTTATTCCACAGGATTGTTTGCACAGTAGTTTGGACCCTGGCTTATGCATTTAAAGAAGTTCTGCCATTATGGCCATTAAACTCAAAAAGCTATATGATTAGGAAGCTGCTAATTGGCTAGGAATAGCTGTATCCTAATTCTAATCATAAGTCATGTGTTTAGCATATTCACAGAGAGAACATTACTCATGAAACAAGTCATGAATTGCCATGATAAGCTGCTCCTATGCCTCTGGATAGTACAAATAGAGCTTTAACATCCAATCCAGAGATAGTATCGCAACATACTGTATTGACATCTGTGCAATTTAGCTATTATCAATAATTTTGTTTTTTTGTTTTTTGTTTTGTTTGTTAACAGAGACTTATTTCTGCAATCTCGATACTAAAACTTTTTCAGATGCAAGCTAGATAGTGGAACTTGTTTTTTATTTCCAGTCCTACACTCAATTCGTGGCTAACATAAATGTTTATCTCTTTTTATGGAACTAGTGGGGCAGGCACCTGACAGTAGCAATGTTCTCTTCTCAACCATCTTTTTAGAAACACGGGTTTTAATGCACATTTTCACCTACTATAAGGTGCACATCTGTATGTAATTGTATGTATGTATGTATGTTGTGATCTATAGTACATGGTAAGGTTTGTAAAAAAAGTGCAACAATTCAATCTTGAAAAAATAACCAGCATCAGACCTAATTAGGGCTTGGATCAGACCAGCAGAAGATCCCAGAGCTATAGGCTAGTGCAGGAAGTCAAGAAACATTTTGGAAAAAAGCAAGAATAAGTCTCCTTCATTATATGCCAGCAAAGGTATGCTGATTTTTATATGAAGTAATCAAGAGTTGAGGTGAGACTTATATTTTACATATTCAGGAATCATGAATTCAGTATATTCACATTAAAATGCAAATGAATTTTGCCTCCATCTCTAATGAGAACTAACACATTTGAGGCTTTTCCCCAGATAGAGATATATGACACACACACACGCACACATTTTTATTATATCAACTATGTGATTTCCTAATTAGCATCATTATCCAAAAAGAACTCAAAACTTCCATAATTATTTATTCATGGGACTGTGCAAATTCCTCAAAAGAGAGGCTATTTTTCATACAAAGCACTGTTTTTCAAGTAGTTAAGCTTTCTCTGAAGTGGCTGGGTATGCTCATCATGTAGATATAGCCAAGAGCAACTTTCAAAGCAGCTGTGTGAGCCTAGAAAAAGACACAGTTGCTTTCAAAAAGTGCTTCATGTATGTAGAATCCTGTGTATTCCAAAGCACCACTTTGGAAGTATTTGCACAGACTTACCCATTAACAACCACTGCACTGTTACTAAAGACTATAACCTTGTCTTTATTCGGTTTTGAAAATGGTAACACTCTAAGAATAGCAATGTATATTCAAATCTCAAGATACCCAGGCATCTGATGGATTTCGCCAGACATGCCACGCCATTCCCTGTGAAGTTATATTGCAGATGAAGATTTAGTCTTTTTTAAGAGCAGCAAGCAAAAACAAACCACTCCACTGACAAAAGAGGTGTCAGAGAAATGTTGCATGTGGCTATTTATGTGTAGAAGAAGTCCATAATACAGATAGATAGATAGATAGATAGATAGATAGATAGATAGATAGATAGATAGATAGATAGATAGATAGATAGATAGACAGACAGACAGACAGACAGACAGACAGACAGACTGAATATTTTTAGCTCAGGGCTGAACTGTGGAGTCCCTGGTGCTCTCTGAGCCTTGTTGTTTTCTTGCAGACATTTCATTGCCAGACTAGGCAACCTCTTCAGTGCTGATATGCATATATTTTTGCTACTCTTATATGAATGGTGTGCATGTGTGCATGTGCATGTGTGTGTGTGTGTATATATGCAGATGGATGGATGGATGGATAGTAGACAAGGACCAGAAGATAACAGTGGTGATCGATGTAGCGGTGCCAAGTGACAGCAACATCAGGAAGAAGTATGAGACACTGGAGAAGTACCAGGTCCTGAAGGAGGAACTAGGGAGGATGTGGAAAGTGAAGGCCAAAGTGGTCCCAGTAGTGGTAGGGGCATTCAGGGCTGTGACCCCCAAGCTGGGAGAGTGGCTCCAACAGATCCCAGGAACAACATCAGAGCTCTCTGTCCAGAAGAGTGCAGTGCTAGGAACAGCTAAGATACTGCGCAGAACCCTCAAACTCCCAGGCCTCTGGTAGAGGACCTGAAGAGGAAGACACATACCACCCATAGGGGTAGAAGGGATTTTTTTTTAATCTGTCTGTCAGCATAGCTATTCATGTTGTATACATTCACTCATTTTAGTTCCTTGCTAAGATAAAAATGTTGCTGAAAAAGCAACCAGGACGCTAAGTCTTGCCAGCAACCTGTTTGAGAAATGATGGCAAATATTTTTAAGGTGCCTGCCATGTTGGTATGCTTCTAAGAGGAGTAAGAAGTTGCTGAGTTAAAACTCTAATAAACTTTTTTACCATTTTAAAAATAATGTTGTTGTTTATTCGTTTAGTCGCTTCCGACTCTTCGTGATTTCATGGACCAGCCCACGCCAGGGCTTCCTGTCAGTCGTCAACACCCCCAGCTCCCCCAGGGACAAGTCCGTCACCTCTAGAATATCATCCATCCACCTTGCCCTTGGTCGGCCCCTCTTCCTTTTGCCTTCCACTCTCCCTAGCATCAGCATCTTCTCCAGGGTGTCCTGTCTTCTCATTATGTGGCCAAAGTATTTCAGTTTTGCCTTTAATATCATTCCCTCAAGTGAGCAGTCTGGCTTGATTTCCTGGAGGACGGACTGGTTTGATCTTCTTGCAGTCCAAGGCACTCTCAAAATTTTCCTCTAACACCACAGTTCAAAAGCATCGATCTTCCTTCTCTCAGCCTTCCTTATGGTCCAGCTCTCACAGCCATATGTTACTACGGGGAACACCATTGCTTTAACTATGCGGGCCTTTGTTGTCAGTGTGATGTCTCTGCTCTTAACTATTTTATCGAGATTTGTCATTGCTCTTCTCCCAAGGATTAAGCGTCTTCTGATTTCCTGACTGCAGTCAGCATCTGCAGTAATCTTTGCACCTAGGAATACAAAGTCTTTCACTGCTTCTACATTTTCTCCCTCTATTTGCCAGTTATCAATCAAGCTGGTTGCCATAATCTGGGTTTTTTTGAGGTTTAGCTGCAAGCCAGCTTTTGCACTTTCTTCTTTCACCTTCATCATAAGGCTCCTCAGTTCCTCTTCACTTTCAGCCCTCAAAGTGGTATCATCTGCATATCTGGGATTGTTAATGTTTCTTCCAGAGATTTTAACTCCAGCCTTGGATTCCTCAAGCCCAGCTTGTCGCATGATGTGTTCTGCATACAAGTTGAATAGGTAGGGTGAGAGTATACAGCCCTGCCATACTCCTTTCCCAATCTTAAACCAGTCCGTTGTTCCATGGTCTGTTCTTACTGTTGCTACCTGGTCGTTATACAGATTCTTCAGGAGGCATACAAGATGACTTGGTATCCCCATACCACTAAGAACTTGCCACAATTTGTTATAGTCCACACAGTCAAAGGCTTTAGAATAGTCAATAAAACAGAAATAGATGTTTTTCTGAAACTCCCTGGCTTTTTCCATTATCCAGCGGATATTGGCAATTTGGTCTCTAGTTCCTCTGCCTTTTCTAAAGCCAGCTTGTACATCTGGCAATTCTCGCTCCATGAACTGCTGAAGTCTACCTTGAAGGATCTTGAGCATTACCTTACTGGCATGTGAAATGAGTGCCACTGTTTGATAGTTTGAACATTCTTTAGTGTTTCCCTTTTTTGGTATGGGGATATAAGTTGATTTTTTCCAATCTGATGGCCATTCTTGTGTTTTCCAAATTTGCTGGCATATAGCATGCATTACCTTGACAGCATCATCTTGTAAGATTTTGAACAGTTCAGCTGGGATGCCATCATCTCCTGCTGCCTTCTTATTAGCAATGCTTCTTAAGGCCCACTCAACCTCACTCTTCAGGATGTCTGGCTCTAACTCACTGACCACACCATCAAAGCTATCCCCGATATTGTTATCCTTCCTATACAGGTCTTCTGTATATTCTTGCCACCTTTTCTTGATCTCTTCTTCTTCTGTTAGGTCCTTGCCATCTTTGTTTTTGATCATACCCATTTTGGCCTGGAATTTTCCTCCAATGTTTCTAATTTTCTGGAAGAGGTCTCTTGTCCTTCCTATTCTATTGTCTTCTTCCACTTCCGCGCATTGCTTGTTTAAAAATAATTCCTTATCTCTTCTGGCTAACCTCTGGAATTTTGCATTTAATTGGGCGTATCTTCCCCTATCACTGTTGCCTTTTGCTTTCCTTCTTTCTTGAGCTACTTCTAGTGTCTCAGCAGACAGCCATTTTGCCTTCTTGGTTTTCTCCTTCTTTGGGATGTATTTTGTTGCCGCCTCCTGAACAACGCTGCGAACTTCTGTCCAGAGTTCTTCCAGGACCCTATCTACTAAGTCCAGTCCCTTAAATCTATTCTTCACCTCCACTGCATATTCCTTAGGAATATTAGTGAGCTCATATCTAGCTGATCTGTGGGTCTTCCCTAATCTCTTTAGTCTGATCCTAAATTGTGCAATAAGAAGTTCGTGATCTGAACTACAGTCAGCTCCAGGTCTTGTTTTTACCGACTGTACAGATGTCCGCCCCCTTTGGCTGCAAAGGATGTAGTCAGTCTGATTTCGGTGTTGTCCATCTGGTGAAGTCCATTTATAAAGCCGTCTCTTAGGCTGTTGGAAGAGAGTGTTTGTTATGCAGAGTGAATTGTCTTGGCAAAATTCTATCAGCCTATGTCCTGCTTCGTTTTGTTCTCCCAGGCCATACTTACCTGTAATTCCAGCTGTCATTTGACTGCCCACCTTAGCATTCCAGTCTCCTGTGATGAAAATAACATCTCTTTTAGGTGTGTTGTCCAGTAGGTGCTGCAGATCCTCATAGAACTGCTCTACTTCAGCTTCTTCAGCATTTGTGGTTGGGGTGTATATTTGGATCACTGTGATGTTAGATGGCTTGCCCTGAATTCGAATTGAGGTCATTCTGTCATGTTTTGGATTGTATCCAAGCACTGCTTTAGCCACTTGACTATTAATTATGAAGGCTACTCCATTGCTTCTGTGGTCCTCTTGTCCACAGTAGTAGATCTGGTGGTCATTTGATGTGAAGTGGCCCATTCCAGTCCATTTCAGTTCACTCACGCCCAGAATGTCTATCTTTAATCTTGACATCTCACCAATAACCACAGCCAATTTGCCCTGGCTCATAGATCTTACATTCCATGTTCCAATGGTGTGTTGATCCTTAGAACATCGGATTCGCCGTTCACCACCAGCACCGTCAGCTGCTAGCCGTCCTTTCGGCTTTGAGCTAGCTGCGTCATCACGTCTGGGGCTAGTTGAACTCATCCTCTGTTCCTCCCCAGTAGCATTTTGACCATCTTCCGACCTGGGGGTCTCATCTTCCGATGGTATACCGACATATCTCTGGTTGTACTGATCCATTTAGTTTTCATGGCAAGAATACTGGGGTGGGTTGCCATTACCTTCCCCAGGGATCGCATTTAGTCTGACCTCTCTGTCATGACCTTCCCGTCTTGGGTGGCCCTTCATGGTTTAGCTCATGGCATCACTGAGGTGCTCAAGCTCCAGCACCACGACAAGGTAACGATCCTTTGCTGAAGAAAAAATAATGTATCTTTATCATATTTCTTAGAATTTCAACATATTAAATATTTTTTTAAAAAAACATCTATCTTTGTTTTAATTAGACTGTAGAAATTTTGAAATTGTGAAAGGAAAAGCTCCAACTTTCATACATAACAGAATATTTTAGGAAGTTCAAGCCATAGTTAAAACAAAAGTTTGAGAATAGTTTGATTAAAACCTGATTCTAAATCTATGTCATTATTCCCAGACTCACTGGGAGCAATGACATAAAATTATTTACAAAATTTAGTTCAAAGCTTTGATTCAATGAAGATCAATTTGAATCAGACATTTGAATCAAAACCGAGGATCAAAACAGAGTTCAATCAATAGATTGAATCAGATGACTCCAATTTTATCTGGTTCTTTTGGAAACTCTTTGGCTTTTCTCCTGCTTCTGAAATTCTAACAGACAACATGCCATATTGCAATTTTAGTTCCATATATAGAAAATGTTGGCAGGATGTGTGATGGATCCTGTGAAACTGACACAAGTAGCTGGCCAATGAGTTTTACTACCTTAATTGTTGTTGTTTATTCGTTTAGTCACTTCCGACTCTTTGTGACTTCATGGACCAGCCCACACCAGAGCTTCCTGTCAGTCGTCAACACCCCCAGCTCCCCCAGGGATGAGTCCGTCACCTCTAGAATATCATCCATCCACCTTGTCCTTGGTCGGCCCCTCTTCCTTTTGCCTTCCACTCTCCCTAGCATCAGCATCTTCTCCAGGGTGTCCTGTCTTCTCATTATGTGGCCAAAGTATTTCAGTTTTGCCTTTAATTACCTTAATTAGCAAAGCCTATTAGAGCTCTTTTGAGGTGGGACATTTGCTTTTCTGTCTCTGCTAGCTTGTTTCTCTTCACTCTACCTATTAGGATTTGTTTGCTAGAGCAGCTCATTCTGTTTGAGGAGAGAGAAAGAGAGAGACTTCTAATTTGTTGCTTTCATGCTGTTGTCTGTTTTTGTGTGTACTCCTACCTTTTCCCAATTTCAATTAATCTAGCCATCTATTGATTTACCCTATCCATCTATCTATTTAACTAAAATCCCAATTGTCTTTTTGTTTGTCTTGCATTTATTTCTACTGGTTCTGGTTCTTTCATTCTCCTTCCTTACTATTCTCTTCCTGCCCCCACTCATCTCCACTATTATTCTCCCCACTGCAAACAAACAAACAAACAAACAATAAAGAACTTTCCTCTGTTGATAAGTCTGTTACTTATCTGTCCTCAGCTTGAATGAGTAGGTCTTAGATGATGCATTTATAGTGTGGATATTGTCCATTGAATATAGATTACTTTCTTTAATAGCAGTCTATTCTCTACAATTAATAACACCATACATGTATCTTAGTTTTTATTAGTTTTAAATCATACGCATTGTTAGAAACCATGGCAAGGGTTCAAAGAAAGAGAAGAAAAATAAAGATGGCTTCGTATATCACAATTCTTTGTGAACAACACTTTGTTCACTTCTTATTTGGGAAGTGTCAGTTTGGATACAGTTTGTACACCACCGGCATAAGAGAGACCAAAACCTAGCAGCAGAGCAGTAGTTGTTGGCATTTCCTTGTTTTTTGCAAGGAGCAAGCCATTAAGTTACTATGGTAACAAATCACTCTGGCAGAGGCAGAAGGTCAAACTTAAGTATCCTTAGTTTTGGGTGTGAAAAGATGACCATATTAGGTAAAGCTTTTAATTACCCTGGAGAGATATTTGCCCGGACTTGTTAGTTAGTTTCCTTTCTACACAGCCTTCCTCCCAGTCCTCTCTGAGCACGTGTGAATGCACAAGCTTGTAAAAATATGTTTTTGTGCTTTCTGTAAATACATTTATTTTTATAGAAATGCCTGGTGTGTGATTTTTCTGATCTCTCGGGCCAAATGCTTTTCAGCACTCTGCAACAGTAGTGTTGGTAGGTGTCACTAGACCTGTGGCACAGAGACAATGAAGTGCATTCTATTGGGAAAGACACTGAGCAAGTGAAGAGACAGCTCTCTGCAGAAGAAGAGAGGGTCATAATCTAGGAGTGTACAAAATGTTCCATGCAGTGATTTTGGGTAATAAATGCCCAGCAGAAAATATAAGGTTTGGATGTTTTCATCTACTGTATGCATAGAATGACATGGGGATAGTGGAGTCCTTGGTGCTATCTGAGCCTTGTTGTTTTCTTGTAGATGTTTCATTGCCGGACTAGGCAACATCTTCAGTGCGAAGGAATGGAACTTTCTATAAAGTTAATAGTTCCTTGATTAGGGTATATTGTGCTGTTTGATTCTTCATCTGGTGTTAATCCTAGTGTTAATCTTTGCATATCTGGGTGTTGATTGCTGGCGAGGAGGTGTACTGGTCTTTTGGCTTTTCTATTGTCTGTTTTGAATGGTATGTAAATGTTGATGTTGATGATGGCAAGTTAGAAACACAAGTCTACTGGAAAGCTACCCACACTAACCAAGTGCTCCATTACCTAAGCAACAACCCAACCTCGCACAAGAGGAACTGCATAAGAACATTATTCAGACAAGCACTAATGCACTGCAGTAACCCAGAACACCAGAAAAAGGAAACAGATCAACTGTACAGCATCTTCCAGCAAAATGGATACCCCCTCAACCTTCTCAAAAAGTTTCTAACCACTCAACCCACTAGAACCCAACCAAGAGAAGCTAGGAAAAGGATAACACTGCCATAGATCAGAAACATCTCAGAAACTACCAACAGACTGTTACAACCACATGGCATCACCGTAGCACATAAACCAACTAAAACTCTTCAAAACATATTAAGTAACCCAAAAGACCCAGTAGCCCAAGAAGAAAAAACAGGAGTTATCTACAACAGTGTAAGGACTGTCACAGCCACTATGTAGGACAGACAGGCAGAAGACTAGCAGAGCGCATCCATGAACACCAACTAGCAGTCAGAAGACATAATGAGAACTCCTTAATCTCACTACACATGGACAGACTCAACCATACTTTCAACTGGAAAACGGTGAGCATCCTAAATCAAGCCAAATCCAAAAACGCCAGAGAATTCCTGGAAGCTTGGCACTCAGACAAAGCAGCCATCAACAGACACATAGAGGTAAACAACATTTACATACCATTCAGAAAAGACAATAGAAAAGCCAAAAGTACATTCCCTTGCCAGCAATCAACACGCAGATATGCAAAAATCAACACTAGGATTAACACCAGATGAACAATCAAACAGCACAATATATCCTAATCAAGGAACTATTAAGTCAGTTAGTCAACCAAGCAGCAAACAACAGCCCAATCAAGGAACTCCCAAGGAGAGAACAATACCTCCACCAACACAAGCTGGACAAACTACAGTATATAAGAGTCCCCCTTTTGAGGGGAGATGGGTGGTGATAGAAATGTGAATAATAAATAAATAAATAAATAAATAAATAAATAAATAAATAAATAAAAAATATATAAACAGGAGCAAGGCCCACTCCCTCTTCACACTGAAGATGTTGCCTAGTCTGGCAATGAAACGTCTACAAGAAAACAACAAGGCTCAGACAGCACCAAGGACTCTACAGTTCAACCCTGAGCTACAAATACTCGCTTCAATTGACATGGCAATAGTTTGTTCTGGATACAGACTGAAGTGTGTCCTCCCTGAATAATATCTGAGGAATCACTTGAGGGAGTTTTTATACATAGCTGGGCATAAACATGCACTTAATGCAATGCAGAAGTGGATACTATGTACACTTTTCCCTTACAGGGCATTTGTGAGGTTGGGACTTGGAGACAGGCCTTCTCTAAGCACTTCTGTACATAGAAGTGATGGATGGGTCCCCTACCATTTGTGAGCTGAGGCCTCCTATGGAAACATGATGGAAGAGCATCTTGAAGGTCAGGATAAGCTCACCCACAATCTTGTGGTGTCTGACAGTGATGCCAACATATCAAATGAGTGCACTATACACATTTTGTAGACATATACTGCCTTGCTCACATGCTCTGTATAATTGTCTAGTGTGTCTTGGGGTGGAAAAGGATACTAGAGAAACCAGTGCAGGAACTGTAAACCACCTCATAAGATCATGCTACAGAATTGCAGATTACTTCCATCACAGTATGAAAGGCAAAAAAGCTGCTGCAGGAGAAGCAGCTTGACAGTCTGCTTGCCCTGTGAAACTTGCTGTCTGACAAGCTGTTTCATTTGGCACATTATTTTAATTTGATAGCTGCCACCCTATTACAACATTTAACACTTGTCTGGATTTCTGCTATCCTGTTACCCGGGAGATTGGTCCTCTCAGATGGACAAGCCTTAAAATCACTGGTCTAAATTACTGCCAGCAAACTACAATTTTTGAGTTTGTATTATGGTGAGACTTCAAATTGGGCATTGTTTGGGGTCTTTTCCATAATCTATCTTGCCATTGCTTAAAGAGGACATGGTGTAATTGGCAGCCAAGAAGGAAGTAAGGCAGCAGAGACTATAATTTCCAGGGCTTCCAAAACAAAGACTTTAATAATATAAAAATGTAAGTAAATCTATTTTTATTTTATTAAACTCTTCACTCTGGAAGCCCTGGAAATTGTGTCCTGCCCAGGAGCCATAGAAAACTGTCTGTCTTCCCAGAATGATCTCAGAGTACATTGGAATGGGTAGGTCTGAATGTCAAGTCAGTATAAACTGAAGTAGAAGGCACAGAAGCCTTACAAAAGGGCTTTTCCCTGATGGGCATAGGTGGTAGGCTTGTAAGTAGATGGACAGTTACTGCAAATGAAGGAAATGATTTGGGTTTATGAATACTTGCTTTCTTATTTGTTAATCAACTTTTTAGTGGCAAAGTCTTTATTGTCTGTCCAGATGTTCACTATTGCTAGGTTACTGTTCCTTTGTCACATACTTTCTCAACTTCTTTATATGGGCATCCACTACAAAATGCAACTCTGCTCTCACTTCTGCTAATAGAATGCTCTTAGTTCTTTGTTAGCCACTTAATGTCTCACTTGGCCAGCCTATTTCTAAATTATATTGCCTACAAGGATACAATGAATCCTGACAGTGTGGAGGGAGGCCTTCGCAGGAAGGACCAAATTGCCAAACAGCTATGTCAGTTCCCCTGGCATCCCATAAAATTCAAAATTGATGGTAACCATGTACAAGTCTATGATGTCCCAGAAAAGCAAATGGCAAAGTAAGAGATCATTTTAAAAAAAGGGAAAAAATGAAAATTGATGTTTTTAAATTGTTTCTGAAACTTTGATCTTTTAAGTTGGAGTATCCACTGCATTGGCTCAACTAACCTTTTTTAAAAGGGTCTTTGCTACATATTAGATATACTTTACAGGCTTTTTTTTGTTGTCCTTTCCTCAGCTTTGTTCTCTACACCCTGAATATGGGGAAGGGAAATATTTCAAAAATGTATTGTGATACCCTGGTATCTAGCTGAAAACTAGTTGCTTTGTAGTTTTTATTTAATTTCATCTTACTTTTGTCTTATGTTATACTAAAGTTATAGAATAAACAGCATTCCTTTTATTCTTTCCAATCCAATGAAACTGTTGGACAGAAATTATGTAAAGGGACTCAGGGCTTGGTCTGGTTGTCTGGCTGTCTAGCTGTCTCCTTCCATCTGCAGGATAACTCTTCAAAAACTGAATAAAAAAGAGCCAAAATTGGCAGGAGAAGCCAGCAAAAGAAAAGTCTCCCAATTCCTATGGAATAGGAAGCTCGGGAGTAACTTGGAATATTACAGACTCCTCCAACTCTAAACTCCACTCCATCCCAGAGTTTTGTCATTATTAAAGTGTTGGGATAATTCCAGAAGACACACTCTGCATGTTTTCCCTTCACTGTAATTCTTTCCAACACAAACAGAATATTGATGAAAAAGATAAGGAAAAGGGATTGTGATGCTCTCTGTCTGTCGATCAAAACCAGAACAGAAGATAAAATGTGTCTGGGTAGGAGGGCTGGCGAAAGGAAGATGACATTTGAAAATTGGCTGAACTTGGCCAGGAGCCCCAAAGACAATAAAGAAAGTGGGGGAGTAAATAATTATCCCCGGACATTATATGGAAGAGGAAACTGGGAAGGAAGTCGGAATCTTGGTAATTACTCCATGTTAAGCACCCCTCTTTCCTCCCTCCCAGACACATGATGTAGAGCCGAGCATATGCAGCTCACTATGTGCATCCAAGTGCACATATGCACCCAAGCATACAGACACAACGTGGGGAGAATAAACACGCACATACATAACATGCTATATCATTACACAAAAGAAAATACAGATGCCTCCCTGTTGCTACCATTGGTTAAGAGACTGGAAAGAATTTCAGAAGCCATATTTTTCATGCGTTTTGTTCTGTTATTTGGTTTCCAATGTGTAAACCTAAAATAGAAAAAAATATTTTGTTTATATTTCCATATGCAAATTGTAATATCTTCAGAATTTAAGTACATGTGCTTTAATATAGGAATGACTTTTACTTAATTGTCTGGCACTTATTTGGAGTCCTTTGGCCCTGCCATTATAAATGTGCTCTACATTTTTTCAATTGTAGAGCAAGCATATTTACAATACAATGGGAAGCGATTACAGTCTGATGGTTTTAGAATGTAACTAAAGTCTGTCCCTGGGGATAGCTCTCCATAATTAGGTATGGCATAAATAATCATGATTAATTACATTTCTGTCTCTGATGAATTATTGTTTCCAATAATGCTGAAGAAAACCAAGTGTAGTTTAACTGAATGATTTCTCAGAGCTCATGTGGAATAGGCAGAGCAATCCCATACACAATAGCATGGGGGTATACTGGGTTAGCATGCCACAACCACACAAATCAAAACTAGTTTCTGGGACTTCCGGGGAAGAAATGGGAAACTGAAGATGGCTTTGTAAAAGTGGAGCCGATGACCACAGCAGAATGAAGAGCTGGCAAGTAGACTAGCTCTTTATAATTCCTCTCTGGACAAGTTGAGGATTTGAGATCACCCACAAGTGCTCCAGACAGCTGGTCCTCATGAGGAGACTGCAAGACAGCAGTCTCCAACAGGTTTAGAGCTCTGGGAGACAAGGGAATAGCCATCCTGTTCAAACCATGGTTGGTGCCTTCAAATAGACACTGGGTTTGCATATTTCCTTTTCTAATCACTTTCAGAAAATGCTTGTTAACTGCTTTTCAGCTATTAGGAACCTTTGGATTGACAAGTTTGAAAGCACTGGGTAAGTATCCTTCAATCCTTAGCAAAAGAAGTTTTCAATACATGTTTAAGGGCTTTTAAAAAATTGGGGGTGCATATGGAATAAATAGCAAAAAGGTGATTGGAACTTTGATTTTGGAAAGTTACAGATGGACTAAGGGTCCACATAGATTTGAAATAAGGTTTTGGAATTACTTATAAGAATCTTCCTGTGGGAAAATGTTTTTTTTTTTATTCTTTCAGAGAAAAAAAACATGATAGGAGGTGACTTTGAAGGTTGGACACTAGAGGGATTGAGAAGGAACTAAAGACTACAATTAAATGGGAAGAACACTTAAATCTGACTTACAAATACAGAATGGAGTAAAATATTTTAACATTGGACATATTGAAGGATTTTTTTGAACAATGGACTTAAAAGTTAATTTTAAGAGTGTGTGCCTCTATAGTACATTGTGTTTAAAAGATTGTTATGGAAGAGGAACAAATTTTACTGGATAAGACTGAGACTGATCTGAAAGTGGATTTAAAAATGACAGGATACAAGAATGATATGGGGGGAAAATGCTACACTGGACACACAAAAGAAACCGGCTGCTGTCTTAATAATTAAAAGGGATATACAACTAACAAACCAAGAGAGTGACCTGGATAATTTCCCATATTGGATTTGCAAAAGTGGCTTGTTAAAGCTTTGAATAATTTTATGAGAAGGGACAAAGAAAAAATGAAAAGAAATCAAGTTCTAGGGCATTATTTGAAGGGACTAAAGATCAAGATTATTAAAAGTAAAAGGAAGGAATATAAATGTGGTTTATTTGATCAGGATTAAAATTGATATGTTGTTATCCCTGGTAACCCTTAGTGGACTTTTGCTGATCAGGACTGAAATGACGATGCTTTAAGGATTTATTTATAGATAAGAGATGGAATATGGGAAGAAGAAAT
This sequence comes from Candoia aspera, assembly GCF_035149785.1. Taxonomy (NCBI): domain Eukaryota; kingdom Metazoa; phylum Chordata; class Lepidosauria; order Squamata; family Candoiidae; genus Candoia; species Candoia aspera. The sequence continues at coordinate 82,529,499 of NC_086157.1, read as the reverse complement.
CATTTGTTGTTTTTTAAGAGAAGGTAATAAGTTGCTAAAATTGTTTAAAGTTGTTGTGATCAAGGGAGAAGTCATATATATATTCTATAATTATTTCTTCCTTTTCTATTTCTTTTCTATTTTCTTTTTCTGCACCTTCTATTTTTTATTTTTATTCTTTTATTTTTTTAGCTTATATGAGTATTTTATCATTATAATCATAATTTTTAATAAAATTACTATTAAAAAAAAACAAATTGAAACTAGCATCTGTATTCTATGTGTGGTCAGTCTGGGTGGAGAAGGAAAAACACACAATACAAAATATGCAAACATGAGATAAATTATGCCAGATAAACAGGTGAAATGCCTTCATGCCATTCATAAAGACAGGTAGGCAATAAGCACATGACAGAAATATGCTCCCAACATACACTGCTCACATTATATGTGAGGAAATACCTCAGTAGCATTACTGACATATTGAACTCAACACCACAGTCTAAGTGTTTCACTCCTCTCGATATAGGCAGGGTGTCAAATCTTTTTCTGCTTCTGATAAGCACTGTTTTGATTATCACATTAAAAAGGAAGAAGATCCCATTAACCAGCCCTGTCAAATTTGCCTGAGCAGCAGACTTGCAAGAGAGCCAGTCTGGTGTGGTGGTTAAGGTATCAGGCTAGAAACTGGGAGACTGTGAGTTCTAGTCCCTCCTTAGGCACAAAGCTACCTGGGTGACCTTGAGCCAGTATTCTGTCTCAGCCTTACGAAGCAGGCAATGGCAAACCACTTCCAAAAAGCCTAGTCAAGAAAATTGTAGGGACTAGGAGTCAACACTGACTCAAAGGCCCACATACAAAAAAAAAAAAGAAAGGAGACTTGCAAAGACCACATATGAATAGCCAAGACCCAAACATGTTGAAAGAAAGGTTACATGTTATCAGGTTTAGAGATCTGGGAGAGGGTTGATGGATCACATTGCAACCTGATATGTCCCTAACCTCATATGAGCCAAAAAGTAACGTTAAACTTGATTATGCTGCAGATAGTGAAATATCTTTTTCTTGTATCAATATATTTGTTGTCCAGAACTCATGGACTGAACAAAAACATGTTAGAACAGCACAAGGAACTTTCTCAATTGTGAGTTGCAAATCAGTATCAGTGCATGTCCATGCCATTTAACTAAGACTATAATTTGATCAGCAGAAATCCTTCCCAGGCATCTGAAAAAGATATATATATATATATATATATGGAGGGCAACAGGGACTCATATAACCTTCTACACATTCTTTCTAAGAATGCATAAAGAAGAAAGATTTATTCTTTCAATATCTCTCTATGTTTTCTCAAGAACTACTAATCCTTGAGGTCCTCGGGCATTGACAGAAGGGGTGGGCAATTGGTGGTTAAGTAGAAAAGCTGTAACCGGTTAAACTTATTCATTCTCACACATGCAAAGTCTTCCCTTTGGATACTTATTAAGAAAGAATATCGATCTATTAAGAATATCCGTTATCCATCAACAATATTTAGATCTATTATCCCATTTGGAGTTTGTAAACTAAACCTGAAAAATCTGAGAGTCAAATCAGAAAGTCAGATTGCTTTTCAGATTATCTGGAAAACAGAATTTGTAACCTCATTAACTCCATATCCCTTTCTTATCCTTTATTTCTTTAGGTCTGTTATGTTATAGTTAGATATCTGGAATTAAGAACCATTAATTCCACAGACTTATTTCTGAGTATGCGTAGATAGGGCTGAGAGCCAGTGTGGTATAATGGTTAGAGTGCTGGGCTAAGATTGGGAAGGTCTGTAAACTGGCTGGGTGACTTGAGGCCAGTCATTGTCTCTCAGCTATAGCCCTGAATCAGTGTGGTAAATTATGTTCCATAAGTTTCAGTGAAGAGACCTTCATCCTTCAGTAGATTGATTTGAGCTGATAATAGTAATAATAATAATAATATAGGACTGCACTGTAAGTTTATTATTTGTATGCCCACATATTCTATCATTTTATCTATTGCTCAATTTCATGTTTGTGTGCCAGCTGCACCCTTTTCTAGACTAGGAGGCACTGCTCATAGTCACTCATACTTTAATTATCTCCCCAGTGGGTTATTGCAATGCAGTCTACATGGGGCTGCCCTTGAAGATCATCTGGAAGCTGCAACTGGTTCAGAATGCAGCAGCATGACTTTGGTACACCCAAGTTACACCCAAGTTACACCTCTGCACTGCAAGATGCATTGTCTCCTAGCATGCTTCCAGATGGAATTCAAGATGCTGTTTGTCACCTACAAATCCTTTCATGGCATGGGACTGGGTTATTTGCGGGACCACCTCTCCCAATTTATGTAAGATAGAACATATAGGAAACCAAAGTTATGCAGGCCAAAATTACTTTTATTATGAAGATATACAGTAGTAACAGAATCTTGCAGATCAGAATATGCTTCCCGCTCCCTCCCTTTATCTTCATGAGAACTAGGGAGTGTCTGAGACCTTTTCTTGGGTTACAGTTTTAACCTGGACTCAGGTTTCTTTTATCTGACCATTGTCTTGGTAGTGGCTCTTCCTCCTGTCCCTCAAAGCCATTCTCTTTCCCCACTACAATTTGTTCCTACTCATCCCACTGGGTCTGACAGCAGTGGCATGCTCTGGATCTCCTCAACTGAAGAATGCCATCCAACAGGGCCTAGGAAGTGGGGCTTTTCTGTTGCAGTGCCTGCCATCCACATCTCCCATGATTAGATTGGCTCCAACCCTTACAGCCTTTTGCAAAGTGCTGAAGAACTGGATGTGTTCCAGGTCATAGAGGTCAGGATGTTGGGTGGCCCCAGAGATATTTTCATTACTGCCGAGTGATTGTTTGGTTTGTTTTCAGTGACTATTATAGTTTTTTATGCTTTTGCTTAAGGGTGGGGGGTGAGGTTGAATTGTTTTTAATGTGTTTTGCTAGCCCCCCAGAGTTGTATTTGTAAGATTTTGTGAGATGGGGAGGCATATAAGTTGATTCAATAAATAAATAAATATTCTATCATGTTTTGCCAGCACTTGAGCTTTCTGATAGAATATAGCTTTGTAAACCCAAGCAGCCCCATTCCAAGTGTTAGTCCTTTCCCACTACTTATTAGGCAAAAGTTAATTCCCCATCACTATTTTCTCTGCAGTATGTTTGTTAGAAGTAATATATTGGTCCACACAGTAAACTATAATCTATTAATTAAACATTTTTCTGTTCTGTAACATATCTATGATTCAATAAAAGCTTGCACTTGCCTTTGAGTTCATTTCCAGATTTCAACAAGCTATTATCCAGCCTAGTGCATAAGCTTATTGTGTATGGACAATATTTTGAATAATAGCTTTGATTCCTACATTTGACCTAAGATATTTATATGTAAATTTGTATTATGTACCTTTATGAATCTAAGGTTACATTTCATAGACTTAGATAAAAATGTCAGAATACTTGGAGGAGTGAGGACCCCTTTTATAAAGTATATTTACTCCATGTGTCTTATATAGTAGAATAGTCAGAATGCCATTTAATATATTCTTTATTATTTCTGCATTTTAGAGAAGTAAATTAGCAGCAAAGTCTCAAGGGTAGTTGCCAAATTATTTAGGACACTTAATTTAATATCCATATTTGATTTTGACATATAAATATTGCTTCTGTACACCTTCAGTAGATACGTATCAATTGTCAAATCCCATAAGGTAGGTAGCAGCTGAACCATATCCATGCATTCTTTCCTTGACAGAGGACACTCCATTTTTAATCAGATTTCAAAAATTGAAATGACAGATGTGAATGAGTCATATTAAATTGCCTGGCAAGTGCAACTATATCCATAAAAACAAGCTGCTTCAGGTGCATCAAGAGTAACTTCTTTACAAACACTGAAGTGGACTTTGACCCAGAAATATGAACATCTAGTGAAAGAGGAACATCTTATATCTTTTAAACTCCTTTTAAACTATTCTTAGCAGTGTGTCTTGTGACTGATACTTCATAAAGTGATTTCCAAAGGACATTTTATTAAATAAACTCTTAATGCAGGGCCTACAGTCCACTCCAAGTCTTCACAAAAACCTGAACTATCTTCTGCCACCTTCTTTTCTCCTTCAAATTCCATCTCACAGCTACTTCTGAATTATACACCTATGAAACTGTTACACTTTAAATCCTGCTTGGGATCATTCATCCTGGTCATATGCATCTGACTGAAAATTTAATGGGAATTGCTTCCAAAAATGTATTAGAACACTTGACTTTCACAAACTGCAATATACCAGTATCCTGGTATATTGTATCAATATCCAGATGCTAGTCACTGAAATAAAGCAACTGAAAAAAAAGCGGGGAGGGGACTCAGGATCTATTCATTTCTTTACTTTTGCACAATACTTAATATATTTACCAACAGAAAGACTGATCCCCCACACACAAATAAATGACTATAGATATCACTGCTGAAAGGCATGGATGTCTTTGAAGATTAGCCTGAAGATTAGGAAGTACTTGGAGGGGCTTCATGACTCCTGAACTGAACTCTTTTTGTAACACTTAAGCAAAATGTCTTTCTCTCTTCTTTCCTTCCTGTCCATTCAGCTCTTCACATCCCTTCATTTCCACTCAGTTTCATTTCCTTGCCTCCTCTTCTTCTCCTCACTCCATCTCTATTCTCTGTTTCCCTCCTTTTTTGTTGTTGAAGGGAAGAGACTGTGTTTTGGTGTTTCTGTGCATGACAGTAACCTGTATATGAGCAAGAAAATAGTCAATATATGCAGATTGGGTTCAAATTAATTTTATAAATGTAATATCTTTGCAGGCAATTAATTTTAATCATTTGTTATTATTTCAATGAATGTTATTTATTTTTTCCCTCAGCCCTGGGTTTATTTTGAGGTGGGGGTGGGGGGGTTGGTTGGATTTTTGGAGTGCAACTTCTGGTTGGTGTATATGCACTAGGGGTGTGCAAAGCTTTCAGAAGCGGTACTTCACAAAGCATGTTGCTGTAAGCAAAGAACATCCCTGGGAAGATTCAGCATGGCTGCTTCAAGATCTTTGTCCAGTTGTATACATGTCCATGCCCAGACACTTCACTGGAACCATCAATAAAGTAAAGTAGCTCTACATGCATGTGGAGGAAACCAGAGAAGGCCTTCAAAGCAACCATACTGAGCATTCCAGATGATTTAGCTGCTTTATGTAGTTTAAAAAATGATGTGCCTTATTATACCAACATGCATGTATGTATAAAATATGCACACATTGGGAGAGTGGGGGAGGAAATATCCAGAACTGGTTTCAGCTACTATATTTAGGTTGACAATATGAGGAAACTGGACACTGCAGAGTTTTTGTTAGTGGTCTGGTTCACCCATCACACTGTGACTATTTTCTCATTTCAGAAGGTTTGCCTTAAATTCTGTCATGTTCATCGTTCCAATGTTCTGAATACATCGTAACATTTCGCATGTCACTTTCCTGATACGTGTTTGCAGAGTAGAGATTTCCAGCCATACCAGGCTGTAATCTCATTACTGTAACTGTGGAATGTATGTTTGGGTTATGGAATGTCTTCAAGGTTACTTTCTCAGGCCGATGTGGGCAACCGTTGCTAACACTGGGGAGGGGGTGATTGCTAAGCAGGAGGGGGGGCAGAACTGGGTTTGAAGTGAGGGTTTTTAGTTTGTATTTGGCACGCTTTTGCTCATTCTCAGCTTTCTTTGTATTTGCACACTATTCTTTCAATAAATCAGTTTTCATTAAGAACCTGCTTGTGAGGCTGAGTATGTCAGAATAGGCAATCATTACATAAAGCTGAGAATCCTAAAACTCTTACCACTAACCTCCTTCCAGTGTTACTGTGAGGAAATAAAGTTAGTGATGACTGAACCTACTTCCCGCTCGGGAGAGAGTGAGGGTTCCAGCGTGGGGGAACCGGATTCCATGAGCCAAAGAAAGGAAAGGACCCTCACGCCGGAGTCGGAGGAGCTGTCGGAGACCTCAGACGCCAGCTCAGCTACTGCGAAAGCGGTAAAGTCCAAAGTGGTCAGAAAGGAAGAGGGAACCCGGTCCGGAATGCCCCAGGCACCTGGGAAGCCAAAGTATCTACTGTCCCCAGATGTGGCCATAAGGGTGAGGAGTGGGTCGGACGTCTCCGAGGCCAGTGAGAAATCACAGAGATTGGAAGCCAGGGTAAAGTCTCTGGAAGACATGATGGCAAGGATGTCATTTGCGAGGGGCAGACAGGATAGAGGAAGAAGGGAATATCGTTACAGACAGTCGTCTCCATCTGTTTCTCCCTCCCCCCCTGAGCATGAGGAGGAAAGACCAGAGGAGGTACTGGGGGGGATCACCACCGCGCAGTCCCCGGCAGGCGTCCCCGTCGCCCCCGCGGCGGGCCGAGGATGCAGGGAGGGGACGAAGCAGAGATCAGAAAAAAAGTCCCAAAGTCGGAGCTGCGAGTCCCCTCCCCCCTTGGGAGAAGAGGTCTCCAGAGCCCAGGAGGAGGGCTGGGAGGAAGGAGAGAAAGAGCAGCCCACAAAGAGCCAGGTATAGGGATTTCAATGTCAAGTTTAATGGGGATCCCACAAAACTGTCCTTCTTCCTGACTAATGCAAAAAGTTATATGGAGGAGTTTGGGAGGCTGTTCCCTTCGGAGAGGGTTAAGATAAACGCTGTAGCTACCCAACTGGAGGGGAGGGCAGCTGACTGGTTTGTCCAATTAACCGAGATGGACGCCCTGGAGTTGGATGATTTCAGAGACTTTCTGTGGGCGCTAAAAATGCATTTTGCTGACCCGTTAGCAAAAGAAAAGGCTAAAGTGGCTTTGAGGGAACTGATCCAAGGATCAAAGTCCGTGGCAGATTATGCCCTAGAATTTCAAGCCCTAGTGGCCAAGGTGGATAATTGGTCGCCAACCACGCTAATAGAAATGTTCAAAGACAGAATGAGACCCGACTTACTGAGATGGGCGTTAGGAAGGGCAGATCCGCTCACCCTATATAACTGGATTCAAATAGCGGCGAATGTCGAGCAAGCCCAGGCTAGGTTCGCACAAACCAGGAGGGGTCCCAAGCAAATGGCCATGGCGAGGACGGCTAAACCACCGGCCACCACTGGCAGAGTGGGACGTACGGCCTGGCAGGAGGAGAGGGAGAGCCATCTTGCGAAAGGGCAATGCCTGCGATGTGGGAAGGAGGGGCACCGAGCAGTGGCATGCCCACAAAGGAAGACCGAGGAGTGTGGGGAAAAGCAATTAGGGAAATCCCCCTCCGTGCCCAGGAACATGAAGGCAGCGATGGCTGAAACCGAGGCTGAGAACGTTCCTTTCTATGGGGACGAAGGGGAGCTTGAGCTGTCTCAGCCGGCGGGAAATGCCAGCCACCTGCCCTAAGAGGTGCCGCTGGGTAGGTGGTAGAGGAGGGGCGCAACCACGCTTTGGTGAGTGGAAACGTCCCTACCCTGACCGTGAAGGTGAAATTGGGGTCACGGACACGGACTGTGGAAGTGTGGGTAATGGTTGATTCGGGGTGCTCACGGTGTTTAATGCACCCTGACGTGGTAGCTGCATTAGAGTTACCCACGTTCCCTTTGAAATGGCCCATGATCTTCACCCAATTAGATGGATCTATGGCGGGGGGGAAACTGGTGACTCACTCCACAGGGATGGTGGCATTGCAAATGGGTAGCCACTGGGAGAAGCTGCCTTTTGTGGTAGCACCTGTGGGGGGCCCATTTGTCATTTTGGGAATGCCTTGGTTTGTTCAGCAAAACCCACACATAAATTGGGTGCACAGGACTGTGACTTTTGCAGATGGATTTTACAAAGCCCCTGAGGGGGATGAATTGGACAACGCCGAGGTGGGGAGGGTGGCAGCAACAACTCCACATCTCCTTACTGGTCCTCTGGACGGACTGCCGGAGCAATACCAAGACTTTGCAGATGTGTTTGGCGAAAAGGAGGCGGATCAGCTACCACCGCACCGCAAAACCGACTGTGCCATAGACTTTATCCCTAATGCAAAGTTGCCCAAGCCAAAAATTTATGCTATGACCCAGAAGGAACTGGCAATGCTAAGAGAGTTTATCGATAAAAACCTAGCCAGGGGTTTTATCAAACCAGCCAGTTCCCCAGTGGGTGCTCCTGTTCTATTCAGACCCAAGAAAGATGGGACTTTGAGATTATGTACGGATTTCCGTGGATTGAATGCAGTGTCAATATTAAACAAATATCCCGTCCCGTTAATCAAGGACATGTTATCACATCTGGCGAAGGGGAAAATATTCTCTAAGTTGGACCTGAGGGAGGCATATTTCCGCATTCGTATACGAGAGGGGGATGAATGGAAAACTGCTTTCAATTGTCCTCTGGGCTCTTTCCAGTATAAAGTGTTACCTTTTGGGCTGGCGGGAGCGCCGGGGTTTTTTATGCAACTGATCAATGAGGTCTTGCATGACCATTTATTCAAAGGGGTCTTGGTATATTTGGATGATGTGTTAATCTATACTGAAACAATGGAGGAACATATAGAACTGGTCAGACAGGTGCTCACCAAGCTTAGGAAGGCTGAACTGTATGCTAAATTGTCCAAATGTGCTTTCCATAAATCTCAAATTGACTATTTGGGCTACAGAATTTCAGACAAGGGTATTGAAATGGATCCAGCCAAGATTGAAGCCATTCTGGCATGGGAGGCACCACGCACATGAAGGCAGCTCCAAAGTTTCCTCGGTTTTGGGAACTATTATCGGTCATTTATCGAGGGGTTCGTGGAAATAGCGCTGCCCCTCACTGATTTGCTGAAAACTAAGGGGCAAGGGGATACACGGAGATCAAAAAATCCGGGGGCATTACTGAAATGGACGCCTGCATGCCAGGTGGCTTTTGACAAGCTTAAGAAACTATTTACAGCAGAACCCATTTTGCAGCATCCAGATCCTAACAGACCATTTGTGGTGCAAGTGGATGCCTCTGATTTCTCCATTGGAGCATTCCTGCTACAGGCAGATGACTCAGGGTGTTTGAAGCCTTGTGCTTATCTCTCCCGTAAATTCTCTGAGACTGAAAGGCGGTGGCACGTTTGGGAGAAAGAGGCTTTTGCTGTTAAAGCTGCTTTAGACACTTGGCGCCATTTGTTGGAGGGGGCTACCCACCCTTTCGAGGTTTGGACTGACCACAAAAACCTCGAAGCACTCAGTGCACCTTGTAAGCTCAACCCAAAGCAAATCAGATGGGCTCAATTCTTCAGCCGTTTTGATTTCAAGCTAAAATTTATCCCGGGGAAAAGAAACTTTCTGGCTGATGCACTTTCCCGCAGACCCCAAGATTCCAGCACTGTACCTGATATTGTAGGTACACTGTCGATGGACCCACAGTTGAGTCTGGCAGCGGTGACCCGCAGCCAGACTCGCGCGCAACAGCCAAACGCTTCAATTTCACCCCGGCCGGGACGTTTGCCAGTTCCCTCAGACTTGCAACAACAGTTTCTTTCCCAATTGAAATTTGACACTTGGTTGCAAGCAAATTTACACACTGTTACTTTTGACCGTGATTTTGCTTGGAAAAACAATCGTCTCTATGTGCCTGATGCTTTGCGCAAAGACATTTTACTCCGTTCCCATGAGGACAAACTGGCTGGACATTTTGGGTTTGTAAAAACACTCCACTTGGTTAGACACCAATTCTGGTGGCCAACGCTAAGGCGAGATGTTAAGGAGTATATTGCTTCCTGCCCTGTATGTGCTGGCTCCAAACGAAAGGTTGGCAAGCCCCAAGGGTTGCTCCAACCAGTAGCCAGTCCCTCTCACCCCTGGGAGGAGATCTCTATGGATTTTATCGTGGATTTACCTCCAAGCCAGAGGAAAACTGTGATTTGGGTTGTAAAGGACTTCTTCTCGAAACAAGCCCATTTCATCCCATGCGCTTCCATTCCCTCAGCCCAGCAACTTGCCCGCCTCTTCTTTGTACACGTGTACAGGATCCACAGGAGCCCCTCCCGTTTGGTGACTGACAGAGGCACACAATTTACTTCCCAGTTTTGGCGGGCTTTTATGAAATTGGTGGGCACCAAGCAAGCGCTCTCCACTGCGTCGCATCCTGAGACTGACGGATCTACACAGGCGCTTAATTCCACGCTGGAGCAATATCTGCGTGCTTTTGTGAACTATCAACAGGATAATTGGGTCGATCTCCTGCCCTTTGCTGAAGTCGCCTACAACAATGCAGTGCATCAGAGCACTGGTCAGGTGCCATTTCGCACTGTCTTTGGTCGGGATTTTGTGCCCATCCCTGAGCTGCCACAACCAACATCACCTCCTTCTTCCCCTGCAGACTGGGCAGCACATCTGGGAGACTCCTGGCCTAAAATCAAACAGGCTCTTGCTGATGACCAGGCTGCGTACAAACGCCATGCTGACACCAAACGGGCACCTCAGCCACCCTTCAAAGTTGGGGATAAAGTTTACCTCTCCACAAGTTTTATTAAATCACCCCAACCATCTAAGAAGTTGGCACCAAAATTCGTGGGCCCCTTCCCTATTGTGGCTCAAATTAATCCTGTTACTTTTAAGTTAGATTTGCCTCATAATCTTAAACGTTTGCATCCCGTTTTTCATTGCAGCTTACTCAAACCCTTCCACCAGTCGGATCACTGGCACCCGCAACCCTCGCCACCTCCCCCCATTATGATTGATGGCCAGCAACACTTCGAAGTCCAGGAGATTCTGGATTCTCGTCGCCTTCGTTCTACTTTGCATTACCTGGTCCGGTGGAAACATTTCCCTCATCCGGAGTGGGTTGCTGCCCGCGATGTTCACTCCCCTCTTCTAGTTACCCGTTTTCATACTGCCTATCCTGCTAAGCCTGCTCCTTAATTTCGCATTTTTTTTAAGGGGGGCGGTATGTCATGTTCATCGTTCCAATGTTCTGAATACATCGTAACGTTTCACATGTCACTTTCCTGATACGTGTTTGCAGAGTAGAGATTTCCAGCCGTACCAGACTGTAATCTCATTACTGTAACTGTGGAATGTATGTTTGGGTTATGGAATGTCTTCAAGGTTACTTTCTCAGGCTGATGTGGGCAACCGTTGCTAACACCTGGGAGGGGGTGGTTGCTAAGCGGGAACGAGGGCGGAACCGGGTTTGAAGTGAGGGTTTTTAGTTTGTATTTGGCGCGCTTTTGCTCATTCTCAGCTTTCTTTGTATTTGCACACTATTCTTTCAATAAATCAGTTTTCATTAAGAACCTGCTTGTGAGGCTGAGTATGTCAGAATAGGCAACCATTACAGTTTGCCTTAAATTCAAGGACATCTTTGTTTTAGGTAACAGTCACATTCATAGTATAAGCTTCTGCCCCCATTTTAGCTAGTGATTTGTTACTTTATTCTGATTATAGAAAGATAAGATCTGCAAGCTAGCAAACTTTTTATCGACTGAATCCTATAGTTTAAACACTCAAAAGAAGTAAACCAGTTATAAGAATCACTATAAAATCTATCAAAGGAACAGGAATACTTGTTCAGCCATCAGTAGACACATACAGGTAAGCCACATTTACATACCATTCAAAAGAGACAATAAAAAAGCTAAGAAGGAAACAAAAAGATCAGAACACATCCTCTCCAGCAACCAACACCAAGATAAGCAGGGATTAACACCAGACAAACAATCAAGCAAAAAAAAACCACCCTGATCAAGGAACTACCAAGGAGAAAACCACACCCCCACCAACAATGACAGGGCAAGCTACCTTATATAAACATGGAGCAAACCGTACACTCACTCACACTGATGATGTTACCTTGTCAGGTAATGAAATGTCTGCAAGCAAACAACCAAGCTCAGAGCACCAAGGAATCCACAGTTCAACACTGAGCTATATATATTCTCTTCTATTGGATACTTTTCTTAGGTAACAATATGCAGTCATATTCATGGAGAATAGAGTTACTGAAGTGAAATACAGAATAAGCTCAGCACAATAGTGCAGACCCTATAATCTTTTATAAATGTATTATATTAAATATGTGCAATATTTTTTAAAAAAATGGAATAACTATGAATAGCATGGAAACTATACAAGAATGTATTTTTCATATTATTATGTTGTTTGAAAAAGGGATTTCATGGACAAATTAGTATTTGATAGAATATTTGCTTATGTAAACTGATTTCTTATATTTTAGGAATCATCTAATTGAAAATCAATAGATTTGATTTCTAAAATCAAAATATTTCTTTATACTTCTTATAATGCATGAAATTGAAAAGAGGATGGGTGAGATACAATGAGATTTTATGGGGAAGAATTGCTTACATCAGTTAAAACCAGAGGAGCTAATTCATCTTCCCTCAGCAGCACGCTCACACCTTCAAAATTTATTCCAGAGTATTTCCTGCCATTAAAACTCTCTGGAATGGAAGGCAGTATTACAATTCTTGTTTCTATGTTCATTCCATTTATATGATTGTTAAGGAAGTCAAGTTTATTCCTGACGCTTTCAAAAATTCAATTAAAATACACAAATCAATTAATTTATAAAAATACTACAATACTTAGCAAATTCAAAACTCCCTAAAATTCTCCCCTCCAAGATGGCTCCATACCTTCACAAAATCCACATTGCCATGGAGGTCAAATGTGTCCCAGTTAAGTTTAATTTTTAACAACATTTATAAAATATTTCAAAATTAGATTAAAAGATTTATTATACCTAAGAACCTGGATTGTATGCATTGTGTCCATCAATGTTTCCATTAAGGTAATTTCTAATTATTTAGATTACCAAAGATGCAAATCTGGGATACTTGCTTTCTTCCAATTCTGACATATTGACATTCTTGTTGCTTTCAGCACAAATCTAGTCATGTTATTTTAAAAATATTTTTATTATCCTCTTTAAGCATTACTAAAATATATTGCTAGAACTGATGAAGCACAAGTTCTATTTACTTTCATCAAGATTGTCCATCAAAACTGTTGGATCTTTGAACAATTCCACCAAACATGATGATACGTTTTGACTTTACTACATCCTTTGCAGCAATCCTGAGATATTTCTTGATTTTGTACTAAGATGGTTTGGACATAATGTTCTGTATCTCATATAGACTTTAAAGAAATTCTATTAATTTTTAAATGCATATCTTGCTCCTTCTTTTTAATTTTCCCCAACCCCAACAATCAGGAGTTCAGTGGACTACATCCAACATCATGAGAACAGACGTTCAATTGTGTAATGGGATTTTCTCTTTCTTCTTTTTCCACTGCACCCTCTCACATCTTCAAAACCTGCTGTAAAAGGCCCTCAGATCCTCTTCAATAGATTGAGAGAGTGTTGAGTCAACAGGGAAGAGAATTATTATTATTATTATTATTATTATTATTATTATTATTATTATTCAGTGACAGTGAATGGATATTATTAGATGCAACCAGAATAGATTACAATAATCAATATATCTTTCAATCAATTCATTAATTTCTATTTAAAAGATGTATAAACCATTTTAGAATTGTAAAAAAATTCAGGGATAAGTAAAGAATACTTAAAAGCAGCAGCAACATCCAATGCTAATAATAAAAGAATAGCAGTGATTTAACAGGGCTGGTGAACAAACAACCGATACAGCTCAACCAGTTGTAAAGGGTATAAACAGAGGTAAAAGCATGGAAGTTATGAGGTCTTTCTCCTGAAGGTGTGATTCTAAAATAGCCTAATCAGTAACCGACTCACTCCATCTGGTAAAAGTAACTGGAGGAAGGATCTAGATCTTAACACATAGGCGGACTGATGTGAGTGAAGATGGTTTCTCAGGAGAAGTCATTTCCATCAGAGATGTAGCTTGAACAAATATGTTACAATTGTTTGTGCAGAATTCATTCTGCTGGCTATGGAATAGATTTTATTTATTCTGCAATTATTTCTTTGGTAGTTCATATTATCCTTAACATCATAAATAAACCATCTCTGGAATATATCTAATGTTACTGCACTAATTATCCAGAAGGAAAATAAAAGATATGCTTCCTTATGTAGAAATTTTTTACTTATTCATATATTCAGTCTGTATTTAATTGCAACTGTACATTTTGGCTTGTAAGTCTTGTGCCTGATCTATAAAAATTCAGAAAAAGATTTTATTACATACTCATAACAACTAGGTATACAGACAATTGTTTTTCTCCTTTTGTATTAATTCAAATAAACTTTAATAAAACTTCTTAAGTTCTGAATAAACTTTTAATAGAATCTGCCTAGACTCCAGTGTGTCATGTTCACCGTTTCAATGTGCTTGGTACATCGTAATGCTTCGCATGTCATTTGCCTGATACGTGTTTGCTCTAGGGAGTGGAGAAGATTCCTCATCAGGGAGGTGTTATCTGTTGGCCGCTGGATTGGAATGTGTTTGGGTTATCTCATGTGTTCAAGGTTGCTTTCCCAGGATGTGTGGAAAACGGTTACCAGCACCTGGGAGGGGGGTGGTTGCTATGGCTGGTAGGGGGGAGGGATCACGTTTGGAGCCGAGGGTTTTTAGTTTGTATTTGGCGTGCTTTTAGTCATTCTCAGCTTTCTCTGTATCTGCCATAATTTCTCTAATAAATCAGATTTCATTTAAGTAACCCCTTGTGAGTCTGAGTACTTGGGAAAGGCAAACATTACACAGTGTTCATATTTTTAAATGTTATCAAGATTTCATTCCTGTAATCTATTTGTTAGGTTGAAACAAAAATATAACATGACATTGACACTTTTTTTCCTAAAATCTACTCTTCTTTTAACTGAATACAAGCCATTGAAATATTTGTGAATTACCAAGAACACATGCTTTCAGTGCGTATTTTCAAAAAGTATTTTCTTTCTGAACCTTAGCAATATCTGCTTCTCAAATCTAGCATTTGTGGCTACTGAATTGTCTTTATTTCTTCTGAATATCTAGTTATAATGTTTGTATAAAAATAATTTTGGAGAGCCCATAAATGTTCATTTTCAACATACTTCCTGCACTTGTTACTGTTTGCCTGTTGAGATCCTCATCTCTTTAAATGGATCACATAAGAAAAAGTTAAGAAATACTTAAAGGACTTTTATTTAAATATGTATATTTCTGCCCTACTTCCCACTTTCTCCACAAAGCTCTTAGTGAACAGATAGAGAAGATAATACTGCTTCATCTGACTTCTACATATCAAATGGCCAAACTTTTAAATAGCATGTGAGGAGAGAAACATCCTTGAAAAATTTCTACTGCCATGATACTTTTTTTTTCAGACTTCTCCTGAAATTGAAATCAGATTCTATGATTTTAGTAGCTGGAAAGGAGTAAATGATGATCATGAAAAACTAAGATGTAAATTTATGTCAAAGACGATGTTTGTCACTTGCTGAGATAAGCAGTGAAGACATATAATAAATATATAAATAAATGTTAATTGAATGTTTAATTAATGGCTCAACACTGAGCAGGGAATAAGACAAGTGTGATGTCCGTTGTTTCTTTAATCTGTTTATGGATAAATGTATAAATGTAGAAGGAATGTTTGTGATGTCATTGTTGGAGACAGAATGTAGCCAAGACCCTGGGAGCTACAACTGGTCCAGAATGCAATTGCATGAATAGTACCAGGTGTTCCTAGGTTCATCCACATTACACCTCTGTTGCACAAGCTGCACTGGCTCCTGGTTTCCTTCTGAGTCAATTCAAGGTGCTAGTTATCACCTTTAAAGCCCTAAATGGCACAGGACTTGGTTATTTGTGGGACTGCCTCTCCCTAAGAATATCTGCCCATCCCACCAGATCGGATAGGTGGGCACACTTCAGATTCCTTCCCTGAAATACTGCTACCTAGTGGGACCTGGGAAGCATGCCTCTTCCATGGTTGCCCCTACCTCATGGAACATCCTCTCCCTGGTGATTCAGCAGGCCCCTACCCTTTTAGCCATTTGGAAGGCCATCAAGGCCTGGCTTTTTATCCAGGTGTCAGGATATAATAGAATAGATAGAGTGGAATGTTGGAGCTGACTATGGGGCATCCCAACGGGTTGATTAAGGTACCAGTTTTTGTTCTGTTTCATTGTTTTATGGTGATGTTTTATAGTTATTGGTTTTATGCTGTTGTAAGCCACCCAGGGACGCGGTGGTGCTGCGGATTAAACTGCTGCGCTGCTGAGCTTGCCGATCGGAAGGTCGGCGGTTCGAAACTGCGCGGCGGGGTGAGCTCCCGTTGCTAGTCCCAGCTCCTGCTCACCTAGCAGTTCGAAAACATGCAAATGTGAGTAGATCAATAGGTACCACTTCGGCGGGAAGGTAACGGCGTTCCGTGTCGTCATGCCGGCCACATGACCACGGATGGGTCTATGGACAACGCCGGCTCTAACGGCTTAGAAACGGAGATGAGCACCGCCCCCTAGAGTCGGACACGACTGGACTTTACGTCAAGGGAAACCTTTACCTAAGCCACCCAGAGTTGCTTAAGATCAGTGGCCATACAAATCTTTTAAATAAATGAATGAATGAATGAATGAATGTTAGATAGATTGTATGATGCAATGAAGAATATTTATCAAAGGCAATTGTGTGACAAGGCAAAATGGAGTGAACAATTGCAAGTTATATGTAAATAGTGAAAAACTATATGAAGAAGATCAAATTGTGTAGAATGTTTAATAAAGAAATATTGGTTCTCATACATGTGGGCAATACAAAAAAAATGTAATTGGGTGGAAGAGACAGACAGACAGACAGACAGACAGACAGTGTGACAGTATGGTATGGTTGTTAAGGTGCCAGACTAGAAGTAGGGAGGCTCAGGTTGTAATCCTTCCTTAGACTTAGAAGCTGGCTGAGTGATTTTGGGGCAGTGTGGGAAACATTTGGTCCTAGATTGGGAAATTGAAAAACAGCTATCAATCCATACCAGACCAATATGGTAGATTATATTCCATAACCTTCATTGAAGAAGCCTCCATCCTTCAATGGACTGATTTGCACCGATTTTATGATATTTACTGTAAGATTTTATTTAAACAGTATAACCAACCCATATTTTTAGTGTTTCTGTACTGAATTGGCTTCTGGATGATTATGTGAGGATATGCAAAGTAGAATTACTGCATTAAAGGTGTAAATTTAGAAATCAAACAAGAGGGCATCCATTTTACAGCTTGCCAGTAGGAATATTTCAATATTAAATAGACTGCAGAATGCCAAGAACATTCAGTCTTTATTGACTATATTATACTTCCTCATTAGATTAAACAAAGAGAACAATGCTACACTTTCGAACATCTTGTATTCATGAAACCCATCAATTAGAGTCCTGCATTAATATTCAGTTTGGCTATGATTGCCAAAATGAATATATTAATTCTTGAACCTTGAGGTCAAAAGGACTCCACAAAAATACTCAAAAGCACTCTCCTCATGTAGTGAGGATATCCATAATATATCTTGAAAGTACATATTTTTAAATGGATAAATTGCAAAATAAATGCTCTTGGATGATCTGCCAACCTTTGCTGATTAGGACAATTACTCTTTGCACAGGCAATTAAAGTAATTTGCAACAAGGGGAAAAGAATATCAAATTCATCTCCATTATGTGGTCAGGACTTCTTAAGTACAAACACACATTAGAAAGAAATTCTAAATAGGGGAGGAAATGCTATCCAGGCTGAATTTTCCCCAGTGTAACTGTTTTATGCGTTTTTGTTGTTCTTTTTGAATAAAGTTAAACTAAATACTTATTGAAGGCATTTGGTCAAACACATTAACATTTATAGCATCCTTTTAAATCCCCCTTAGAAGAAAACAATGCATTTTTAAACAAGAATTATTTACCATAATAAGCAGAGACCCAACTGGTCTCTGGCTCTACATATGCAACAAGGCTCATAGTAGATTTGGTATTTTGTTGAGATGAAGTCAGTAATCTGAAAGTAAAGAAGTTTTCTATAACTCTGTTGTTATGAGCTGATCATTCTTTGGTCAGTTTTAGATTGGTGGCTGCTATGAATGTCTGGAAGGCATGGTGGGTGAGTTAAAATAATGCGACCAAGGTTCATTATAGACTGGACAGTTTTCTGACTGTGCTTGGGATTCTCCCACTTCATCTATCTGCCATACGGGCCATTCTATGGAATACAGAGATGAATCAAGTACCTGTCACTATTGATCCTAAGTGTTCCCTTCTCTCTAGCAGAGCTAAATTTGCACTGTCATTCATCCAGTATTCTAGAACACAAATGGAGGAACTCAAGACCAGACTGAATGCAGAATGTGGCCTGTTTTAAGGGCCACAAGAAATCCTGTTTTATGGCAATGGATTCAGGGAAGAGGCAATATTTAAATTTGTTTCATCTGTGCAGAACAGAGTAGTGATGCCATTCCATGCTGTGCAGTATCCCTTCCATTATGGTGCTGAGGAAGAGGCAATATTTAAATTCAGTTACATTTGCCTCAGTATCATTGCAAGCCTCAGCTCATTCTGAATCCTAGACTTCCTGACCCCATCCTTACATGTTTGGGCTATTCCCTGATGTTCTGTTAGTGGTTTATGACCTTTTCCCCATTTTTTAAACTTGTCCTTTTTGTTTCCCAGCTTGCTGGAGAGCTTCTTATGCAGTCATGCTGATTGCATAGGGTGTCTCTCATTTTTCTTTCTCTTGTTACTGTTTGTGTTTAAGCCTTCATTATCTCATTTTTTTAGAATTTCCCAACATCCTAAGCGGTGTTTCTTTGTACAATTTCTATTCATAGAATCCTTTCTACTTTTTCTAAGTACCTTAAGCTTTCCCTCCCTGCAGCATAGTGAATCCTAGGATGACATGGACACTTTCTCCTAAGTTTCCTACAACCTCCACTTCCTCAACCATTTCTTCTCTGTTGGTAAGTATTAAATCTGGTATAGCTGATCTCCTGGTTCTCTCCTACACCTTTTCAACAATGAAGTTGTTTGCAAGGTACATCAATAATCTATTGGCTCTCCCACTTACAGCAGTATTTGATTCCCAGTTGGTGTCAGGGTAGTTAAAATCCCCCATTATCACAATGGTGTGTTCCCTGGATCCTTTGGCCATATGATTTATGATTACACACCCACAGCAGTATCATTTTTCGTTTCCTTTCCTTTTCACCCAAACACCTGTAGCAGGTTTTTCACCCTTGTTATCATGAATATCTGTAAAGATTAAATAATTCTTTACATATAATGTAGCTCCCTCTCCTTTTGTTGAGTCTGTTTCTTCTGAACAAATTATATATTTCCAGTACTATATTTCAATCCTGAGTTCTTTCCCTTTAGGTTTTAGTAACACCATCAATGTCCTTCTCACTCAGACTTCAAGTTTTTTCCTGTTTGTTTCCCATACTCTGCATATGATTTAAAGATATCTGAGCCCTTTACTGCTAGCCTTCTTAGGTTTTCCTGTATATCTCCTTGTGTATCTTCAAGTGATGATCTTGCAACTCAAAGCCTGTGGCTCTCAAATATCTGCTGATAAGGTTCAGAAACAGCATGACTATTGGAAGATTACCAGCCTTTGGAACAGCCAGGTGATCAGCCACCTGTTGCAGAAGCCTAGCAGCAAGCTGAGTCACTGAGGTAGAGGCTGAACATGAAAAGACCTTCAGCCGCCACAAACACACAAAGGTCAATCAAACAGAACAAAGATATTAAATGAGTTTCACAAAGAAGGATGTATAATTCAGGAAAATAGGTATGCCTGGGTAAGTGATTTTTTTAAAGGCTTGTTAATCAGAGTTCTGTTGGTAAATAACTTCCAACCTGGGACATGATTCCCTGATTAACTGAGCAATGATTCCTGGATTTGTCTGCATGGAACTTCAGCTTCTGGAGTAAGCTTGTTTGTTTTCCTGCACTCTTGCATCCCTGCACTGTGATGAGATTTATAGCTACCATAAAGACTTTTTTTTTAATTTAAGTCTAACCTCTTGCATTTTAATTATTGGTACAGGACACCATTCTTATTATTTCCTATCTTGTTGTAAAGTTCACTGTCTTTATGCCTTGAATATAATTTGGATATTGGTCTCCCTCCAAATTTAGCTTAAAACCTGCCAGTTGATCTGAGCAAGACATCCTCCAAACACATTCTTCTCAGTCTTTGTCAAATGAGGTGATGTCTCACCAGATACCCTTCCTGGAGGTAGTGTAGACCATGGCCCAGGAATCCACCATTTTCTTAATGACACTATTCCTTGAGCCAGATTTTCACTCTAGAATCCTCCATCCTCCATGTCCTCAGACCATCACTTTCAGTTGAAAGTATGGACAAAAACACTACCTGTGCTCCAAATCTTTTGCTGCCTAGCTTTTCATAATCTCTTGATATTCTTTCCAGGCTATTTCTGTGAGCATCATTTATTCCAATATGAAACAAAAGAAAGGAATAGTGGTCATCTGGATGCATTAGTTGAGTCAGCCTCTCTATCACATCCTGGATCTTTTCACCTGGGAAACAATACAGTTCTCTTGATATGTCTGGTTTGATGGTCACCATCTCCATTCCTATTAGCAGCAAGTCACCAATCATCACTTCATATCTTTTCTACTTGGGACAGCTATTTGATCCATCCATGAAAGCCCAAACTTCTCTCCTTCCTGTCCCTGGAAAGCTGGGTGAAAACCCTCCTCCAGAAGTCTGTGAGTCACTCTCCAGGGATAGGCCTGTAACTGATTTTGTGGCTCCAGCAAAAAGGAGTTGTGTGAAGGTATGTGGGAGTACCTTGGGAGACAGGGGGAAGAGCCACAGCCAGGGGAACAGTCAGATAATAGGCAGCTTAGGCCACAAAAGGAATGTGGACAGGGCAAATGTCTCAGAAGGGACCCCCCCTAGTTTCTTGGGCTGTAAAGGCAATGAAAGAGAAATGTGCTTTCAGACTTCCAAGATTCTGTTAATGTAACCTTACAATAAAGTAGAATTAGTTCATCTGGGTGCTTCCTGTCTGGACTACCTCACAAGGCTGACAAATTGGTTGCTGGTTCTCTTTGTCCTTTAAGTTAAATTCTGTCTGTTCTCCTTCTCCAGGGCTCCTGTTTGCTTTGTAGTACCCTCCTCGTTCCTGTGTTCTTTTTGGAAACATCTTTCTGCCTTGTCCAGAAATTTCTCATCTTTCTGTCCTGTCTCTGACAGGACATGCCTCCGGTCCCTCCATTTTCTCCATCAGCAATGCAACAATTTTGCAGTTGGTATGGGTGTAGCTGGAATCTACCATAGGCAAGAACACAAATGTGTGTCCTAAATACTGTAGGGGAAAAAAAGGAAAAAGGGGGGGGGGGAGCAGGAAGCATTAGTTATTAAGTTTCTTAATGAAGACTTCTCTGCTGCTCATAGTGACCTTCTGCTTATTTCCCAGAATACCCAGCTAGATATGCTTAGAATTCTCCATTTTGATCTAGAACCTTACACAATTGAGGGTTCTGGATTGATTGGAAGATTCTAAATACACTGTTAGAAATGTCAATATTCTTTCTTTCAAGCTTTCTACTCAATACACAAAAGTATGGCTATCATTGGTTTTGGAGTCATATGGGGCTGGGCTAACATGTGGAAATGAATGGTCAAGGAATCTTATTGTTTTAATCAAAACATGAATATGGGCAAAGCTTGCTTAAGGCTTGGGTTCAATTGCTATCTTGAATCAACTTCATATTTCTAAGACTGGACTTTTATCAAGCTGTCATAACAGTTAAAAGCTGTCACATATTTCTGTGTAACAGCATAAATATTCAAATTTCTGTGCAAAAAAATGAAATAAAATTATAATTTGAATGGTAGATTTTATTGTTATGTTGGTCTTATATTTTGCTTTTATCATATGCTACAAGGAGTCCTTTGGGATAGAGGTGGTTTTAAATACTTTTAAAATATTTAACATATGAATTTATATATATATATATATATATATATATAGCATATTTTACATTAGTTATATAAATTACTTTCATCTAATGTTCAGAAAAAAGAATGGCAGATGTGTCAGAAAAAAAGTCAAATCTTGCTCTCTGCATATTTTTCTAAACAGTGAGCACTAAGAAAGCTTTTTTCCTCTTCTTCTCATTCTTTATATGTATGATTGATTTTTCTCCATGTCTGTAAGTGTCTATATATGACATTTCTGAAGTAAACAAATCCGTTATTTAAGATTTTTTAAAAAGTTTGATAAGTAATCATACTTACTGCTGGATGTTGTGTCTGGCATAATCTTCTCTCTTCTCAGCCTACCTAAATGATACTTGAGGAATGCAGTGCCTAAGATCTGAGATCAATTGAGGACCTCATCACTACCATCTCAGTAGTTAAAGGTGTACTTCATATTCTCCCCATCCAGCAGGAGTCTTAGAACTGTGTCCTCATTCTAACCATAGATATATATATTTTTATAACTGAGTGTACTTTGCAGGTACAGAGTCTCACCCCAAAGCTTAAACATAGGTTTTTCCCTCTTTTCCCAGGTAAAAGTATCCTGCACATTAAATCTTCAAGGGAAGCGGAGGAGCTGAGAACTGCCAGAGGTCTAAAGGTGCTAGACTTTGTAAAAGTAATCTAAAGATAATCCTTAGCCATTACATACTTAATCCACTATATACAATTGCAACCTTAATTCCATACTTAATCCACTATATACAATTACAACCTTAATTCATCCACAGTTTTGTTTTCCTTCGCCCTACCCCATTGCACATACACACAGGGAAGGACAGATACTACTGGACTTCACTAGTGGTAACATTTGTCTTACCATGAGGTCATCTGAAGGCAAAATCCCAAATACAGTATGCTCCTAGAAGAATTCATGGAGAAATTCTTTGACATTTTTACACTAGATTCTGGGAGACTATGATATATATTTTCCGCTCCTCATATTTTGTATTCATTTTATATCATGGAATAATACAGCAACTCAGTGATACATTGTACAAAGTACAGCAAACTAGATTTCTCTCTCTCTCCCCAAAGAGAAGACCATCTATTATGTTGCTGAAGATATACTGTATATTTCCAAAATGCTGGTCAAAGCAGAAGGAATCTAATCATATAGATTATCACAATATCTTTAATTAAAAGGCAGTCTGTGCATGATTTCCATAATTCATATGCAGGGAGAAAGTGGGTTTTAACATCACTGAGAGAAATATGGTATTCATTCATATTCCTCATATGTGTTTTTGATACCAGAATCCAAATCTTTTCCATTAGCCTACAAATTCAGAGTGATGTCAAATTAACAGTATGATTCTATATACATATATTCAAAATTAAGTATAATAAAGTTCAGTAGGCCTTTTTGCCTACTGTTTAGTACTGCCTGGACTCCCAAAGGGATTTACTGTGATAATGTGATATGGTTGTTGTTACACAATGAGAAAATTAGGCAACTGCTATGTAAAAACTCAGATGAGAGAAGCATATAAAAGAACAATACAAATTCACTCTTCTGAATGGACTGAACAGCATAGATAACAATTTCTTAATTTTAACTTTCCATAGGTACACTGATAAATGGAAGGTAATAGGCACAGTGAATTACAATAATCTAAAAAGGATTTAGAGCACATTATTTATTTTCCTCGTGTGTGACTTTGCAGATTAGTCCTTATTTTTGTATGTATATTTAAAACAGCTGCATTCTCAGAATACTATACCTCAAACAACATTCAACTGAGATATTAAAAGGAATAGAAAGGAAATAAATACTATATCTCCTATCTAGTACATAGCATTCCTGGAGAAAATATAAAAACTTAGCAATAGTGCTGAGGGAAAAAAAAACTCATGCCCCTATTAATATATTTATTAGGCCAACTAAAACCAAATAGTTCCTCAAGTTAAGCTTGACTCCATACAATTGTTACACACAAACACCAATATACTTTTCTCTGCAAGAATTCAGAAGTTGATGGCCATTAGCATCTTCCAGGACTGACCAACTAAAAGTTAACAAAAGAGATTTAAACTTTTTGAATGTCCAAGATCTCCTCATCAAGCAAAATCATGCCACATTTATCAGAAAAGAGTGGGAAGAAGAAATGATGTGGATTTATATCCAAGCCATGCCTACAACAGAATAGATAGACCCTCTTCTATACTCTTAACTATATTCAGTGATTTAATGAATCCAAAATAAGAAAAAAAACAGCTTTTGGGATTTGGGTTGTTGGGCTCCAGAGTTATTGATAGATGTTCCTTGCTCTGGTAAATAAACAAGGTGATAACAAGGCTATCATATTGTTTATGACAAAGCCACATAAAGAAATTTGGAGAATAATGAAAACTATAAAATAGAGCTATCTATCTATCTATCTATCTATCTATCTATCTATCTATCTATCTATCTATCATCTATCTATTTATTTGATGTGGCTGCTACCTCCTACCATCAATTGAAGTGGTAACTCCTTATTGTAAAATTCTTTACACTTTAAATAAAAAGCTAAAAGTTGTAGTGGCATTTCAGCTGATGAAATGTCACTTATTGAACCATTATAATTAGAAGTCAGCCTAAACTAATTCAGTGGATATTTTTTATTATTCAATTAATTCAGGATTTCTGAGTTATGATGAATTTTTATTCAGAGAGCATTTTGAATATTTTTTTAAAGAAGATTCTCCTTAGGGATCCAAAACATATCATGATGTGACCGAAGTACCTCCAAATTAGAGACTAGATACATAAACTAGGCAATTATGAAGAATAATACAGCCTTTTACTGCATAACAGTGAAGAAATGAAGCTACCATTGTTCAACTTGCCAATAACTAATCTGGCTACCTCCGTGCAAATTACCTTTTATACTTTTCTGCAAAAATTTTTTAAAAAGTTACTGTGTTCAGTTGTGACTGTAAATCCTTGTGATTTCCAGCAAAAGACTGGATTATGTCAGCCTCTATAGAATATGTGGCTGATCAGGTATGTACCCGAATAATAGGAAGCCCAGTTGAAAGAAGTCAGAATCCTGCTGTCATGTTCATCGTTCCAATGGTTTGCATACATCGTAACGTTTCGCATGTCATGTTTCTGATCCGTGTCTATCATCTGCGGGGTGGGGAATTCCAGCCCTGCCAGGGTGTTATCTCTGTGCTGCCCTGAAGGAATGTGTGTTTGGGTTATGACATGTATTCAAGGTTACTTTCCCAGGCAGATGTGTGACGCTTGCCAATGCTGGGAGGGGGTGGTTGCGATGTTGGGGTGGGGGGTGGGATCGGCTTGGAGGTGAGGGTTTTTAGTTTGTATTTGGCGCGCTTTTGCTTATTCTCAGCTTTCTTCGTATTTGCATACTATCCTTTCAATAAATCAGTTTTATTCACTAATCCCTGGTGAGACTGACTTCATTGGGATAAGGCAATCGTTACACCTGCCAAATATGGAATTCAAGTCAACATTCCAACTCCAAATTATTTATGAACAAGTAAAAAAACAACAGTTACAATCCTGTTCTGGGATAATGCCACTGTTTACATCCCTCTATTGTGAAAACTGTCAAAGTTTATATCATGCTTTTATTTCTAAGCAAAATTCCATCCCAGAGAAGATATAGTTAAGCATGGCATATAGGTAAGCATCCAAAATGTTGTTTGTGTTTAATATTCACATAGTCTGAAAATCCAGAGAACCATAATAAATTGAGAGAGATTAGCCAACATAATACATGGCTCTGTACATTAACCCTCAAACAACTAGTCCATATTCCTGTTCAGTTCCCTGAAAGTACAGTTTTCTAATCAGTCTAACTTTCTAGGTTGCAATAGAACTTTCTCCCCATTCTGCAAAAAGATTAGACCCATAGCTGCCTTCATTTGTGATGTAACAGCACACTGGCTTTGATGCTGATGCAAAGTTGATCCCACTGGTACCTTACATCCGGGAGCTACAGCCATTCAAGGAATAGAATCTTGATAGGTTATTTTTTCATCTTTGTCTTTAGATAAAGACCCATAAGTCAGTGACAGTAGTTTGTCTTTTGCACAAAGAAGGTCACAGATTCAGTCCTGGAGTGTCCACTTAAAGGATCAGATAGAACATAATGGAAGGCTCAGACCAAGAAAACATCCAGACAAGTGGCGACACTGTTCTGGTTATGAGGCAGCTTTCTCCTCTGATATATTTCTCCTTCTGGACATTTACTAATGGAGACAAATGAGAAAAGTTTATATGTTGCACCTATTAGGTCTGTTGCTGTTTTCATGTTGACTGCATTGGTGAACTGGAAGACTAGGTTGTTGGTGTTACTCTATAGATCACCACAGGTTCCTTGCTGGACAGATGGAATTTACAATTTGTAACAAATGGAGGGGAAAATGCTAATAGAATTCTTTTACTTTGGTAATCTTATCATGTGCAAACAGCTTCATTAATTCAGCACCTGCTAAAAATCAATGGAATGATAGAAAGAACTCTTTGAAGACAGTGAAAAATTATCTCTAAAAATCAATGGTGTTATATGGTCCAAAAATATGAAATAATATGCTTCAAGCCTTCTCTGCTTGCTGCAGTTCTTGGCACCAGCAAACTTACTCATTTCAAAAGAAGTCAGATGCACGTTTTTATATTTCTCACTACTCACAATGTTACTAGTACCTTTATCTTACTTCATTAAGACTTATTTCCATACAATTAGAGATTAATATATATGGGGATTGTAAATTAGGATTTACAATCCTAATTGCTCTAATCAGTTTATATTCTTGAACAGTTCTGCTGTACATAGCATTGAAATAAATACGATGTTCAATATAAAAACTTTAAAGCTGACCTTGGAAGTCATGATGTTCTACACCATGAAAAGTACTGATTTATCTCAAATCAGTTCCATGTTCACCAGGGTCACTGCACTGCTGTCTTCATCTGCTTTCTCCCATGTGTAAACTGACTGGCAATGAAACTTGCTTAAGAAAGTAAGTACTTTCTGGATTTTAGCTTTTTCTTCCAGTTTGACCACAGTGATAGCCCAGGGTGCTGCCCAGTCCACAATTAACATGGTCTCCAGCTGGTGAACTCCCCTGTTTCATTTCTCTCACTCCCATGCCAGTGAAGTAAGTGCTAATTGCTTTTCATTCTGCTGGCAAGTCTTTTGAGGACTGATTTTATTGCAATATTGTTCCTGTCAGTTGGGTTAGAAATGGAAACTTGGCACAAACCTTGTCAATTTCACTCATTTAAAAGAAGAAACCACAGAAACATCCTTTCTACTGCTGAAACTTAAAAACAGGAACAACTGGCCAACATTTTGCTGTTCTGAACCTGGGGGGGGGGGGAGGAGGAGGAGGAGGAGGGGGAGACGACAACCACCACCACCCAGACCTTCATGATGGGCAGCCCAGACCACAATGGCCTTTGAAGTCAGAAAAGCAGGAGGAGGAACGTGAGAGGCAGAGAATACATGAGCTAATTGGAATAGAGGCATTTGTCCAGGACAGACTGAAGCACAGTAGGTGGATTTAAGAGAGTGGGGAATACTACTTCTGACATGAAGCAGAAAAAATCATGTGGAAATTGTCTTCCCAGAAGCCTAGGGTAAACTGTGGACAATGCCATCTCTTTTTGCATTCCAGAAATAGTATATTGCCCATCCTCATGCTGGAGCATACAGAAAGCATGGAACAGTCCTTAGACAAGCCTTCCCCAACCTACTGATGTGTTGGATTACACATTAATAATTTAATAATCTATTATCAATTTAATAATTCTCAGTTAATACAATGGCCACGCTGTATACAAATTTTGTGCACTGTACCTCAACAGTATTTGGAGCACAGTATACTGTAAACATACATTGCTGAAACCTTTTCTGGTGAAAGTCGTGTTTATGGCTACTTAATAAATTATTTGGTATAAAGATTAGATCTGGTGGCTTTAAACATGAAAGGTGTCATGTGGTTAATCATACCCACCAGTATGTAGCGTTAATTTAAATAGATGCAGCGGAAGTACTATGTAGTGATTGACCAAATGAGTAAATCAGTACCCTAGTCTTCTGCCTATTCCACCTTATCACAATATTCTTGGTATGATCAATTTTCACTGTTTAGACCAAAGGCATAATAATGGGTTATAATCAAACAAGCATTTTTTGTTTAAAAACAAAAAAACAGACTTAACATCAGATTATTTTTGCAATATTTCCAGATAGTATATATTTTTTAATGTTTATAAATCTTTTTTCAAATAGAGAACCATGTCTAGTTCCTTAATAAATATTTTTGAAAACCTTCTAACTAATGCAAAATTTGCTATACTTCTTTAGCTTTTAATTTTATTCCTATATTAAAAGGAATTCAAACTAGTCCTGTTAAGTGCTTATGTTCCACTTAAATGTATTCCACCATTTTTATCTTATGAAAAATGGAACAAGCTGTTAATCTATCTCTCCTGTGATAAATCCTGCTCAGTTTTCTTTTCTGTCTAAAGACTGGTGCATTTTAAAATCACAATGGGTTGTTCAATTATTAATTTCTTTATAAAAGTCTCAAAAGCTTAAAGCATAAAATTATTCAGGATATTCCATAAATACTCCTGTCACTGCTATTAAACTTTAGATCATTTGCTTTCCAGGCTTCTAGCTTGCATTGCAAAATTCTTGGCAACTTAGTATTGATCTATAAGATTCAACAATGAAGATAAAAGTAATAACATTGGTAAGTATTGCTGATTCTTAATAGGGCAAAAATAAAGAAAAAGGAATGTGTGTTGTGCATGCTGTAAAATCTACTTGTCCCATATTGATTCCATAGAATGTAGTCTCAGTTCTAATTAAAAAAGTATTAGGGCTGCTGGAAGATATCCTTCTATCGGTTCTCTTTTGCACATTCAGTGTTGACATGAATGGAAGTATCACAAATGCAAACTAACAGTTTTTTATCTTATTTCTAGCTTTTGCTAGAAAGCTTGTTAAATGTTCTTGGAACATACACAGTTTAATTTTAATAATTCAAAAATAAAACAACTGCTGAATCACACCAGCCTTCTGTATTTCACACTGGGCAGCTAGACATTTGTAGAAAACTCACAACAGAATCATGGCCTTCAAACATAGTTTGCTTTTTTAAAAAAAACCTGTTATTCAAGGAGACTCTGAACCTAGAAGTTCTGTTTCATTTACAGTGATCAATAGCACTTGATAGACTTATCTTCCACAGATTGTCTAATTCCTGTCAGACAAAGTCCATCTTCTGCTCTAGGCTACCAAACAACAATGGTTATAGTATAACAAGAAAAGACGTGGATGAATGTATAAGTGTTTGTTGGGGGTAGGGGGGAGTGATGGAAATGCATGATGACATCATGATGCAAATATTGCAAATTACATAGCTGCATCAGATGTCATAACATAAATATATGAGGTAAAGTTTTGTGTTATGATATTGTCACATGCACATTGTCACTGTGATGTAAACTTACTCTGCTGTGTTTGCTGACGGATGAATATAGTCTGACAATATTGTAGGTGAACTCAGCAAGACCAATTATATAAGGCAATCTCCATGGCTACTCAGTGGCAAAGGCTCAATGGAGTCAGGATTGGTTATTATATAGAACCAGCTAGATTTATTAGTTTTACACATTACCTGCTTTGGCTAAAAATGATAAATGGTACTACCATATCTGGCTATTATTAAGTGTCACACAGTGTTCCTTTGCAGGAGCTTTACCTGAATGCATAAAGGCTTGAGAGTGGTCAGGTAATGTGGTATAAACTTTATGAATTCATAGAACCACAAAGAATCTGCCAAGAAACAATTGAACAAACTACCTTTTACATTCGCAAATACATGACATGACATTTCCCCTCAGTACAAAAAATAATTTACTGTACATATTAATCACCAAGTTTAAAGTTTTCTCAGTACTCCTTTAGATTCAGAAGTATTTCTCTGAGAGTTCTTAATCATTGTCCCCCACCTGTCATGGTCCCAATCAAACATTCCCAGAACATCTGTCCTAACAGTCAGGAACCACGCTGAGACAAGGAATAGGTCTCTAGTGTTTTATTACTGCTACATTAGACAGAAAATCCTAACGAACTGAAGAAGTGTGGGAAAAACCCAGACGGATGAACCCCAAAAGTTAAGGCGGGTCTGATCTGTGTCTCTTTGAATGGCTGCTTAACTCCTCAGTACTACGCATGCATTTTCCCCCCTGGATAGGGCCCCCCTCCTGCTCACCATCAGTACTCATGACATCACCCACCCCTCCAGATTCAAATTCCATTTCAGCCCCCTCCCTTCCAGAGTTCCTTCCTCCCTCCAGGGTCTCATGAGAGTCCATCTCCCCCTCCAAGCTCCCATGGGAACTGGGCAACGATGGAAATTCTTCAAAGGAAAACTCCTCCAAGGACGAATCAGTGCTGCTCTCCAGGTCTGATAACGCTTCTGGCTCAGGTGGCTGCTGCTGGAAAATAGCTAAGATTCTTCCCCCTTCCCCTTGGGAAATGCAACCAGAGGTGGAGGGCTGCAGCTCCCCTTCATCCTCTCTCTCTGGCCTCAGAGCCTCCAGCGGGGGTGGAGGTTGCCAACTTACAAACTCCTCTGCTTGGAATTCCTCTGCTTGCTCAGTCAAGTGAGGAATCTCTGGTAGAGTGAGAGGCATGGGTTTGTGAGGGAAAAGTTGCTGGAATCATTGAACCAGCGCTGGTGCATGCACATCTCTGGCATTTTCCCACATGTGCTCTTCCTCAGGGTACCCTTTCCAGTGTATTAAATATTGAATGCCCCTTCCCCTCCTCCTAGAGTTCAGAATTTCCTCGACTTCATATTCCTCCTCCCCCTCCACAATTACTGAAGGTGGGGGGGCATTTGCGATCGTAAGGTACTTGGGGAGGGTCTTGGCTAGCAAGGCTCTGTGAAAGACTGGATGGATTTTCATGGAAGCTGGCAGCTTTAAGTGATAAGCCACTGGATTTATCTGCTGTACCACAGTGAAAGGGCCCACAAACTTAGAGTCCAACTTCTTGGAGGGCCTGGTAGAGGTCAAAAACTTGGTAGACAGCCACACTTTGTCTCCTACTGCAATCGCTGGCCCCTCTTGTCTGTGAGCATCTGCAGCTCTCTTGTAAGCACTCTTTGCCCTGTTCAGCTGCTCCTTTAACAACTCCTGTGCAGCTTGTTGCTCTTTAAGAAAATCAGCCACAGCTGGAACAGTTCCCTTCTGGGAGGAGATGGGCAACACCCGAGGGTTAACCCCGTAGAGTGCTTGGAAAGGAGACAACTTGGTAGAGGCCTGCACAGAGTTGTTATAAGTAAATTCTGCCATGAGGAGCAGGGCTGGCTAATTGTTTTGCTGATAAGTGGTGTAACACCTGAGATACTGCTGTAACCATTGGTTAATTTTCTCAGCTTGCCCATTACTAGCTGAATGATGTGATGATGATAGGTGGATCTGGTCCTCTAATGACTGGAAAAGGGCCCTCCAGAACCTGGAAGTGAACTGAGGGCCTTGGTCACTCACCAAGTGATTTATCATGCCTCTATACCTAAAATCATGGTCCATAAACAACTGCACTGTGGCTTGCGCAGATGGGAGGCCCTTGCAAGGAATAAAATGTGCCATTTTAGTGAAAAGGTCCACCACCACTAGTATGGAAGTCAGCCCCTGGACCAGGGGTAAATCAGTGATGAAATCCATGGAGATTGTATCCCAAGGCCTACTGGGAGTGGGTAGGGGTTGCAAGAGTCCTGTCAGCTTCCCTGGGAGAGGCTTGGCTCATCTACAGGTATTACAAGAAGCAACGTAACCCTTTATGTCTGCAGTCATCTTAGGCCACCAGTAGTCTCTCAGAGCTCTATGGAGAGTTTTGAAAACACCTCCGTGGCCTGCCGTTTGATGGTCATGGCAAAGTCTCAGTACTTCTTCCCTCAATGAGGGGGGAATGTATAATCGCCCACTATGCCAGAGGATTCCTGCCTCCACATTGAATGGGGGGCGGGCAGTGTCTTGCGGGGTCCTCTGGAGGTCATCCATCCTGGCCCTGGCATATGGGTCCTGTTGCTGCTGAGCTCTGACTCTTGTAAATAGGTCCTCTGCTTGTCTGGCTGCTGCTAAAATCTCTGTCTGGTTCCCCCTCATAGACTGCTGAAAGTTGTGAGATTGTAATATCGTAGCCTGTACCTCCTAGTGAGTAGCGGGGGTTGCCTGAATGGATCAAGACAGGGCATCTGCCAAACAATTCTGCACCCTGGGAACATAAGAAATAACAAAATTGAAATGGGAGAAAAACTGGCTCCATCTGATTTGGCGTGGGGTGAGGGATCTGGTGTTTTGTAGAAGCTGTAAATTCTTGTGATCGGTGCAAACTTTCACAGGAAATGTTGCACCTTCTAGCCAGTGCCTCCACTCTTGAAATGCTGCTTTAATTGCCAGCCACTCCTTGTTAAAAACATCATAGTTTCTCTCTGCTGGTGAGAGTGTGTGGGAGAAAAATGCACAAGGGAGCAAAGTATTCTGTTTTGTTAGTATATTGCAATAAAACAGCCACGATAGCAAAATCTGACGCATCTGAATGCATTATGAATTGCTTCGTGGGATCAGGGTGCTTCAAAAGAGGCTGGGATGCAAAGAGCTGCTTAAATTCTTGGAAGGCTGCTTGCTCCCTCTCCCCCCAAATGAATTTTGATCCTTTCTTCAAAAGCTCTGTGAGGGGTTTAGCCCTGTCACTAAATTTATTTATGAATCTCCTGTAAAAATTGCAGAATCCTAAGAATTTTTGTACCTCTTTCACATTTCGGCGGGGTTGCCAAGAGAGAATTGCCTGGACCTTAGAAGGATCCATGGATATGCCTCCTGTTGGTATTTTATAGCCCAGGAAATGTAATTCGGTTAAATCAAAGGCACACTTCTCTAGCTTGGCAAACAGCTTGTTCTCTCTCAGTCTTTGTAAGACATTATGTACATGGGTTACATGAGTTGTAGCATCCTCAGAAAATATTAATATGTCATCTAGATAAATGACCA
The DNA here is from genome assembly GCF_035149785.1 of Candoia aspera. Classification (NCBI taxonomy): domain Eukaryota; kingdom Metazoa; phylum Chordata; class Lepidosauria; order Squamata; family Candoiidae; genus Candoia; species Candoia aspera. Next base: position 82,496,519 of record NC_086157.1, on the reverse strand, counting down.
GATACTTATCTAGTAAATCAGAGAAAATTTGATTCATAAATCGGGAAAATATGGCTCCTGCATTAGACAAGCCAAAGAGCAAAACAAGGTACTCAAATTTACCAAACCTGGTATCGAAGGCAGTCAGATATTCATGCCCCTCTTTCATCCGGATCAGATTGTACGCATTCCTGAGGTCCAACCTAGTAAAAATGCATGCTTTCTGTAAGCAATCCAGCAGATCGGATATTAGGGGGAGTGGGTAATTTTCCTTGACCGTGACTTTATTGAGGAGACTGAAATCATGCACCACTCCCATGGGTGCCTCCTGGTTTGCCAGTGCCAACGGGTCAGGCTTCTTTGGTACGAAGAAGGTAGGAGCAGACACTGGAGAAGTAGATGGCCAGATGAAACCCTTTTGGAGATTAGCATCCAAGTAATCCTTTAAGGTGGTTAGTTCTTTGGGGGACATGGGATATTGTTTCCTTGCTGGAATCTTGGCTCCTGGTATCAACTCAATGGTGCAATCACAGTCCCTATGGGGGAGTAGTGCTGTGGGCTCTTGTTCACTGAAAATGTCTGCGAAGTCTGCATACTTGGCTGACAACTGGACCCACCACCCCCCGCTTCTGTGACTGCATTGGTTGCTGGAGAGAGAAGAGCGGCTTGAATCTTGTGGTGCTGGCATTCCTTAGCTGGGAAGGAGATTGCTCCCGTAGTCCAGTTCAACAATGGGTTGTGGATCTTCAGCCAAGGTGTGACCAGGACTATAGGCACATTAAGTGATGCAGTAACATAAAGTTGGATCCACTCAGTGTGGTCTCCCATTGTTAGTTGCAAAGGTTTGTGAAACTTCTAATCAGCCCTGCCTTGAGGGCCTGGCCGTCAATGGTCTCAACTTCTATGGGACATGGCAATTCTATGGTCAGGATGTTGAGGTCTTGTACAGTCTGTACATCAATAAAATTGGTGGAAGCTCCGGAATCCATGAGGGCCTCTAGATTGACCTGGTGCTCTGGGTTTACGTGCATTATGACTGGTAAGTAGTAAAAGGATTGCCTGGAATCCTCAGAATGAGCCCTTCTTAATTGATTGATGGTGTCCCTGCTGAGCTCTGTGGAGGGAGACCGACGGAGTTTCCCTGGTTGGAAGTAAAGGCGGAGGTGGCTCTTGGTTCTGCTGCTTGCCCTGGGGCTCTTATGGAATTTGCTTGGCTTCTCGCTGGGCAAGCTCTCACCATGTGGCCCTGGACTCCGCAGTAGAAACAGAGGCTCTCTCTCTCCTTCTCTGTCTCTCAGCCTCGGAAATAAGCCTCCTGCTCACCCTGATCTGCATTGGTTCCTCTGGTCCTGAGTAAAGAGATGCTGAGGAGAGAGCTGGAAATCCTGGAAGCGCTCTGAGGCCTCTGTTTCTCCCCGGCTGCATCTGTCTGAGCTCTTCTAGCCTGGCGTCTATGACCACAGACAGTTGATATAAACCTTCTAGGGTAGCTGGTGTTCATTTGTAATTTCTTCATCCAGCTCCTGTTTGAATTGGTCTTTCAAGGCACTCTCATTCCAGTCCAGATCTCCTGCTAACAGCTTGAAATCAGCAATGTAAATTCCCACCCTCTTGTTGCCTTGCTTGAGCTTCCGAATTTCCTGGCTGGCAGTGACCTCTCTGATCGGGTCATCAAAGTGTGCTCAGAACCCTGCCAGAAAATTCTGGTAGTCGTTGAGAATTGGGTCATTGTTGTCCACCATGGGAATAGCTCATTTGGCTGCTGGACCCTTTAGCAGACTTAGAATGAAGGTGACTCTGGTTCTGTCTGTGGGAAACTCTGCCAGTCTGCTGTCAAAAAACATTGTGCACTGTGTAAGAAAGGTTCTCAACTGTCCTGCTTCTCCTCCAAACTTCTCTGGTAAACTGCCCTGGGATCTCAAGACTACTGGCGGAGCTGCTGCTGCTGCTGCTGGCACCGGTTGTGGGTTAATCAGAGCTGGTTGTTGTAACTGCTATAGCATGGCTGTTTATAATGTGTTCATCTGGAGATCAACTTGTTGTTGGTGTTGTTGCAGGGCTGCTGCCAGTTGTTGGATGGCTTGCCGAATGTCCTGGTTTTCCAAAGACATTTTCCCAAATGTCTCTTCCTTTTTTCTTGTTCCTCCCTCTTTCAATGGGAGTAGTTGAGTTTGTTAGGATTGATGTCCTAACAGTCAGGAACCACGCTGAGACAAGGAATAGGTCTCTAGTGTTTTATTACTGCTACATTAGACAGAAAATCTAACAAACTGAAGAAGCGTGGGAAAAACCCAGACAGATAAACCCCAAAAGTCAAGGAGAGTCTGATCTGTGTCTCTCTGAATGGCTGCTTAACTCCTCAGTATCACGCATGTGTTTTCCCCCCTGGATAGGGGCCCCCTCCTGCTCACCATCAGTACTCATGACAACATCTGATTGGACTCTCATGCATGAATGAAGTCAACATGTGTCAAGACTTGCAAGTTAATAGAAGTGAGAGGGGAACAAGCCAGGTGTGTGAAAACATCTTGTTTGGGTTATCTCTGGCATCCAAGGTCAAGCTGCTGAGCTGTTGGAGACATCTGCACAGAACTGAACAAACTGGCCCGAAAAGGGGGGGCTGCATACCAAAGAAGGGGGAGGGGGTTGAGTTCATTGGGCTGTTTAACTTGGAGAAAGCACGGGAACTTCTATTCACAACTTTTTCACTATACTGGATACTCCACTCCATTAAAGAGATTTCTATTTTAACCATGTATGAATTGAATTTAATGGTAAGCTGAGTAGGGCAGTCATCATACCACCCTTGACAGGAGTTAAACTCCAAACCACAGTGTCCATTGTATGTAGAAAAGCCTTGAAATCAAAGTAAGTATATATAAGAAACACAACCTAGTACATCTATTTCTTGTGTGGTCTCTCTTAGATATCTTTACAAGAGAGATCTTGTAAAAAAAGTAAAACCTTTTTTGTTGTGAACTGCCCAGTTTCGTTGGGACTTGGGAGGCATACTAGATAGATAGATAGATAGATAGATAGATAGATAGATAGATAGATAGATAGATAGATAGATAGATAGATAGATCTCTTGACGCAGTGAACATACCTAATACTCTTTCCTCTTCCTATTTTCCCCACAACAACAACCCTGTGAGGTGAGTTGGGCTGAGAGAGAGTGACTGGCCCAAGGTCACCCAGCTGGCTTTCATGCCTAAGGTAGGACTAGAACTCTCAGTCTCCTGGTTTCTAGCCTGGTGCCTTAACCACTAGACCAAACTGTCTATTTCCCAAATGGGAAATTACACCCACTGTAAATATTTAACAAAATGTGCAGTTTGATAATAAGCTTGGTTGTGAAAGATCAGACCAGTAACATTTGCAGCCTGAATTCTGTGGAACCTGATTTCTCCTATTACATTAATCAAAACCATATTCTGGCAGTACATTCCTTGGATTAATTATTTATTGGCTCTACATGGAGAAATCCTTTAGCTTGCCATGTATCTATTTCAGAGGAAAAACTACATAATGGTTAAATGATAGTTTGAATGATAGATGACACAAGTGATTTAGGGTTTGTTTTGTTTTGTTTTGTTTTTGTATGGCAGCCTTGAGTTACTTGTCTGTCACGTGTAAACCAGCTGGAAATGAAGTTGGCTTAAGAAATCCCTTTACAGCTATCAGCACTTTCCCCTCCCTTGGCCACTGAGATGACCAGGTATTCTGATGAGACCATGGTTAACACAAACCTTGACTGGCACATTCTTCTGCTTCCTTCTCCCACCCGCCCATGCCAGGAAAGCAAACACCAGTTGCTTTCCCTTTGGTATCCATGTCTTTTGAAGATTGGTGGGGGAAAAAAGATGCTAACAGTTCTTCTTGTCACTTGGGTTAGAAAAGAAAACTTGCAGGACTGTTCTCAGTTGCACCCATTTAAAACAAACGATCACCATTCCATTCCTGAACCTTTATAAAAAAAACCAAACAAACACAGTAGGCAGCCCAGCAGCCCAATAGCTTTGTAGTAGCAGAGAGGGAAGAGCTACTTTTATGTGAAGCCAGAAAAGTTGGGTTTCAGCCACCTTCCTCAAAGGCAAGGGGTGGGCTAAGGATGCCACCCTCTGTTTTTGGTAGGTGGCCAGGTCTCATGCTGAGACAAGCAGGGAGATCCACTCTAAGTGCCGATCTGACTCTGCAGGTTGGATTCTTTCTGCTGTTTCTATATGCAGTTATTTTCTGTGTCACCAACTCATGTGAAAATAAAACTACAATTTCCCCTGTCCTGTATTAGGGAGAAATGACATGAAGAAAAGTATTATACATGCCCCAATAATATTTGTTCTGGCAATGAGATTAAATTCATTGCTTACTACCTGTTTGAGTCAAAATGCCTTTTTTTAACTTAGGCAATATATTTATATCAGGAAAATCAGTTGAGATTCTAAAGTTGCATATTTCAGTCACAGCACACTAGCTAAAAGCCTTCAGGTTTCTGGTAAGCATTAAAAACATTTTATCATCTCAGAGTTGGACTTTGGGGAATGGGACCATAAATGCTGCAAGCATTGTGTTTCACTGCTGTCACACTGTTATTGCTGCCATATTCCATCTATCTTCCCTTCTCTATACTTGCATATCATTTGTTTATATCTTTCACTGAAATTGCAAGCCCTTGTGCTACTATTTTCCCTAAAGCCCAAAAGGCACCTTTCATTATTTAAAAAGTTATGAGTTTGACTTTGAATGACTAATTATTCAGCCCTGTCTTCCCTGCACAGCAGCAAGTAACAGAAAGCAGAAGTGGGCAATTATGGCCTGGAGGTCACATGCATGGGGTTTAGGTACAACTAAATAGAATGAAAAATATAATCTTTGAAAAAATAAGAAACAGTCAAAAGTGAAATAGATTTGTTCAACCACCCTTGGTATAGACAGAAGCTTCCTGATTTTGGTGGTCCACAGACCTCAGTCACAGATGGAACCTGTAGGAGCCTGTGGAAGGGCAAGAATTTTTTAAAATGTTTGCTAGCAGGAGCTACTGTATTCTGTGGATGGATGGTTAGAAAGAAAGTTGAATCTTGCTTAAGTAATGTGGTCTTCCTGTTACATCACAGTACTGATGAAAATAAAGTGTTCCTCCCAAAGCCTCGTATGCAGAACTCAATGATCGGCCAACAGTTGCTGACAAAATATAATTTTAACATGACATAAGATGAAAACTATAAGTAATGGAGAGTAATCATATTAGTTGTATTGAAATGAATTATATCATTCTTATTACGTCCCACGCAATTTTATGTTTCTCAAAAGCCATATATGAACCTCTGCTTTATAGCAGTCTTGTTTGGCCTGGTACAAGTTTTATGTACCCCAGTCTTGAATTTGCTGTGACCAGGAATTTGAATGACTATCTAAACCAAAATGTTGAGCTAAAACATGTTTGGCAGATGGAATCCCATGTGCTTTCTAACATCATGGACTTAAAACATTTGATAAAGCAAAAATCAAAGCAATGTTGATTTTCCCAGCACCTTGGAGTAACATCTGAAAAGAACTGTTACCTTTGGAAATCAATACAGCACTGCAGCATTTCTTCTCTTGGGCCCGTTGATTCAGCTGAATCATAGGCACCAAATATTGTTGCTTTTAGATTGTCATCTTCTTGTTCTCAATTGTTGCAACTCAGCTAGATTTTGTACAGACACTGTTTAGCACACAGCAAAAATCATTAGGGAAGACTGAAGAAAGTAGATATCTTGGAATTCAGGAAAAGAGTGATGGTGTGTTGCTGGGGCATTTGGTTCTCAGATTCAGTGATAAGTTTTCCGTTTCTTGTGGACAGGTAAATTAATTTACTGAAAGTGATTTACAGGTCTGATCAGAAACCACTGTCTTTAACCATACAGATCTTTCCTAATAACTAGCTCCAAGTCATTGAGAGCTGGGGGGATGTATTAGAACAAGATGCCAATTGCGTCAACCACATTCCCATACATCCATCTCTAGGCAAACTTCTCTGCCATATTTTTTTATGAAGAGACATGACTGTTTTCTCATGCTATGTTCTGTAAGTACTAATTTAAGGGACACCTTGAATTTCTGTTGTTTAAAACAGAAGATGTAAGAAACTATAGGTATAAAGTAAATTAAATGATTTTTTAAATCAGCTGTTGTGGTGGATTCACACAACCCACTAACCCATGATGTTATTTGTTTAGTTCTGGCTTAGCAAGTTTTGTGAATCCAGACACTGTCATTGGCAAATCATGGTTTATGGCTTAATGTTATGTGAACCATCAGGTTGCGTCCTTTGTTTCCTAGTTACTATGTATAGTATACTATGAAGGCAAATGTAAACAGGTTTGGTACAGTATTTTAAAGTTCAGACAACACTTAAGTCAAGTGCAATTTGGCATACAACTGGAATTTCTGTAAAAATTCCATTTTTAAAAGTAGGGGACTAATAAATAACAGGATTGGATCAAACACATGTTGGAGGATTTATTAGCCCTGTGAGGTAGTCCAGACAAAAAACACAACCAGAAGTACAAGCTCTATCTTTATCGCTAGGTTACATTAACAGAATCTTGCAAGACTGAAAGTATTCCTCCCCTCTTTTCTTTTTACTCTCTGGAAAACTAGGGAGGGTCCCTTCTGAAATGTTTCCCAGACCATCCCCCCTCCTCCCCCATGGGCTGAGACATCTTTTACATGCTAGTGGTCCAGTCTGTGGCTCTCCCTCCTGTGTCCCAGGGTCATTCGCATATACCATTACAGGATTTAACCTTTCAGTGCTTCCCCCTTAGCATTGAAAGGCAAGGTTTTCTGACTTTTTTCTTATTGTATTAAATATTAATTGATTGATTCATTGATTATGTGCCATCAAATTGGTACTGACTTTTAGCAACCACATAGATAGATTTTCTCCAGGACAACCTGTCCCCAACATGATCCCTCAGGTCTTCCAACAGTGCATCCATTGCTGCTGTAACTGAATCTATCTACCTTGCTATTTTCTTTTCTCTTTCCTTCCATTTTACCAGCATTATAGACATCTCTAGAAAGGTAGATGTTCACATAATGTGAAGCCTGTTTATTTGTGCCTTGAGTGAGAACTCTGGACTGATTTGTTTGGTGATCCATTGTTGTTTTTATTTTCTTGGCTGTCCACAGTATTCTCAGGAGTCTTCTTCAACACCGGAGTTCAAAGATGTCAATACTTTTTCTCTCCTGCTTCTTCAAAGTCCAATTTTCACTTCCATAGAGTGTAACAGGGAAAAGCTTTGCTGTATGATTCTGATTTTATGAAGTATAGATGCATCCTGGGATCTAAATATTTTTTCATGGCTACTCTATCAAGTGCTAGTCTGAAGTATATTTCTGACTGATGGTCTTTTTATTGTTGATAGTTGATCCTAAAAGGCAGAAGTTATTCACCATTTCTGTATCTCCATTGTCAATTCTAATTGCTGATTCTGATTGCTGTACCTGTTGTCATTTGTTTGGTCTTTAAATTAAATTAAATATAATTTAGACCCATTATTTCACTGTGCTGCTTGATTTTCATTACTAGAGCTTAATTATCAGAGTAGTGTCATCAGCATAGTGTAGGTTATTGATGTTTCTTTCTCTAGTTTTAAAATCATGGTCCTCTTCCAATCCAGCCTCCCTCAATATACAGTATATTCAGCCCATAGGTTAAATAAATAAGGGAAGAGTATATGCTGTAGCCTTTCCTCACTTCTTTACTGGCCTGGAGCTGTTCCATTTTGCCATTTCCCATCCACATAGCAGCTTCCTGATTTGTGTATAGGTTTCATGTGAGGACAATGAGATGTTATAGGATTCCCATTTTTCTGAGCACTTTCCACAGCTTTGCATGATTTATTACAAAGGTATTTCTATAATCAATGAAGCACATATTGACTTACTTTGGGTATTCTTTGGCTCTCTCAGTCATCTAGTATACACCAGCGATGTAGATAAGTTCTATTTTGCTACCAAGAAAGGGAGGTGAACAATGTCATGCACTTTGTCCTGTGTTCATGCTCACACACACAGAGAGTAGTGCCAGGAACAAGTTGATGATATATGTTTGTTTTGGCTTTCACTTTACGTTATATTGGCTATATAGGGAAATCCTTCATGAAAGATCAAAATAATAGTTAAAAGAAATGGAACGAGGGTCAATTATTGTCTTTGTGATGCTATTACTCTTTTCTGTTTAACTATGAGTTAAAATATTTTACCCCATGTGAAAGAGGGATGAGACAAGTGGAATAGGAAGCAGTGCTCTGAAGGCAGGTTTCATGCTGAGCAGACATTTGCTATAAAGGAACCTTTGTGAAGTGCTTCAGCACACATGCACACAGAGAGAGAGAGAGAGAGAGAGAGAGAGAGAGAGAGAGAGAAACACACACACACACTCCTAGTAGCCTTGAAAACTAAAACTAATAAATAATACAGCAACGTTTTAAGATTCTTTGTGCTAAAAGCGGGTGCTAAAATTAAACAGATCCAGCAACAATGTTCCTCTACAGAAAGGGAAAGTAAATAATCTTGCTTGCAAGATGGGGAAGTATCACAATCACTGTCTTGCTTCCTGATCAAATGTTCCCAGAATATCTCATCGTACTTGCATCCATTTTGGTGCACTGCATGTCAACCTGCGAGTAGACCAGCAGGGAGGGGGAGCATGGTTGGAGAGTGAATCATTTTGTTTGGACTATCTTCCAGCACCAAGGTCATCCGCAGAGAACTGTTACAGCCATCTGCTGGCATGAGAAGGAGGGGTGCATACCTAAGGGGGCAGTGGGGGGAGAATTTGGCTTTCCTGGTTTTTTGAATTGTAGAAACGTGCAGGAATTTTTATTCGCAACTTTTTCTCTGTATCGAATGCTTCACACCATTAAAATAGATTTCTAAGCAAAAGCTTATGAGTCACAATTCAATGGGAAGTTGAGTGTTCCAGTCATCATAATCATCACAACAAAAAGTATATCTGTATCTTTGTGGACATTCTGGAGTTCAGGCAAAAATGTGTAGTAAAATAAAACCTGATTTTCCCAAAGTTTCATAAAAGTTGCAATTTTCACCCCGAACTGGAGTATGTTTGCCTTTTTAAAACAATAATACTTTTCAACTTGTTTTCACAGCCTACTCAGTTTCCAGAATGCCACAATGCTTGGTGCTTGAGAAAGTAAGGTATTTCCCATAGGGATTAATGTGTTGATTGCACTTATGAAAACTGCCACAAGAGATGTTAAGAGTGCATTGCTTCCTAATACAAATGCCAAAAGGGGAAAGGCAAAGGGGTTCTCTTGTATGAGTCCAGGGATCAGAAAACAAAGCAAGTCTTCAGATCAACTCTGATCTGATACTAATAATTTATTCCATTGGAACATCCATTTCATTCAACAACTTGAAAATTGTTTTTCATAAAATCTTCTAACAGCCCTTCCAAACCAGCAAATCAATTTAAGAATTCAGCCTGAATCATTAATCCAATTTGGTCCTATGAAGTCCTATTCAGAAGTTTTATTTTTCTTCAAGTCAAATCTGAATTTAAGTGTCAGATGGCTTTAATATACAGTATGCTAAATATGGTTACAGTATCTTAAGTAGGATTGCATCTTGTTATTGGCAGTGCTATTTTTGATCTTCAGCATGGTGTTTTTCTTTAGCTGTGCTCTGACTAGTACAAACTTTGCATCGGAAGCAATGGGGAGATTTGGGGCTAGCAAGCAGAGATTCATAGACTGAATGTTTCACGAATTCATCTTTTTGATAAGCCAGATGATTTATTTTGTTTAGAAAAGCTGTGACTGAATATAAAACCAGCAAATGTCAATTATAAGCTTCAAGCCGTATGTACGACAGTCCTGAGGTTCAAACCTTATGTCTCTTTTTTTTTTCTGCCTGAATGCTCTAACAGACTAAGACTAGATCATTTCTCAGGGAGAGGAGCAGTTGACATCTGTGCATTATTATTTTAATGGATTCAACTGGTCTCAGACTCTTTGCACTTGACCGTGGTCCTTCTAACCCTCATATTGCTAGAGGAAAAGAGGAATTGTGTATCCCAGTCAAGTTTAAAATGATTACAGTTCCGATTTGGGCTGGTAGTTTATATATAGTACGGAGCTTCAGGGAAATGAAAAATTCCTGGGCATTTCCTATGGATTTAATGCCATTTCAAGCTGTAGAAGGACAAACACAGCAAAGAAAGATCCATAGTTTTAGCTGAACCAGGATGGGTAGGAATGAGTTCCACTGTACTTGCTTCCAGGAAGAATGTGTTTTAGATCAGGGTGTAAGGCTAGCTTAAATATACCTAATGTGTGTTGACGATTTGAATCATGCCTGAAGGGCAAAGTCATTAGAACTAAAAAAAAAACAAAAACCTTTGCATACCAAAATGCATTACATGAACCACTGTGGAATTGTTCTGAACTACAGTGACTCTCTGATCAGTTCATCAGTTCTAGTTTAGAAAGAACACTTGTTTCTGCATCTTAAGCAGGAAAACAGAAAATGTTTTCTAGGCTTTCAAGCTATATATTTGAAAATTATCATAAAATGGGAACTGTCCTCACCATAAAGGCTTTAAGCAGTAAATTTTTAAGATTATTAGACATTCATTGCAAATTTTTAAATAAATAATCCTTCAGGAGTCTTAAGGATCATGCAAAATGCCTAGTAATGGTGCATTCTATGCCTATGGAAAAAGGAAGATTAGGTTATAGGGGGTGAAGTTATGAATAACACACAGTGATACCAAACCCTGAAAGTATCTAAACCATTACCCTTAATTAAGCCTGGACAAGTGAAGATGGCATAACAAAACATGAGACTAATAGGCAGTTGGGAATACTATTTTAAAGTGGTTAAAAAAAAACCACTATGCCAGGCCATAGAGACTACTTGTGTCTCCAGTAACAAAATAAAGATGCATGTCAAACTACACTTTTGATCATTTTGAGAGCTGCAGTTTCTACAGGAAACTGAAAACCTTTATTTTACCCAGACTCAGTCACTGGACTGCCCATTATCCAGATAATTACAGACAGTGGTTTAACATTCCCATTATCTCATCTGTATTAGATAAAAACAGTAGAGTTGGGTGTCATCTGCATACTAATGAAACTCCACTGCAAATTTCTGGATTCTGCTTTAGGAGTGAGCTATTTTAATATCCATCTCTTGCAAAACTAATCTCTTAGTTCACCCATCTGTGGTCCTGCTGAAAATGCATCTCCATCCTATCTTTTGCAGATAGATACAACCATAAGGCTGTATCATATGGCTTGTGTCTAGGTATATGGTCATTTAAATAATAATTTCATGCACTGCTCTTTTATGGGATTTGTTCTGCTCAAAAAGTAAATGTGCTATTTTATAGAAGTGGTTTTATATTTCTGATCTACTCTGCAAGCCTTTATATTGTTCCTGATTTTTAAAAAAGTTAAAAGAAATCCTTATTTATTAAAAAAAAAAGAATTTTGTTTTTGAAGTGTTCTTTAAAAGAAAATGTCTTACTTATTATAAGAGAAAACAATAACTTTCCAAATGTTTATCACAATTTGTTAAAAGAGCTATAATGATGTAGCTTACTAACCTGATGTAGCTTACTAACCTGAGCTCAAAACTTGGATAAGAAAAAGAAATCAGTGTTTCACTTGAAATGTTGGCAAGGCAAGGCTTCATGTATCTGCAGCTTAGACTGTGATTCATGTGTCTTCCATGTTCCATGTGCAAGGTAAAATATCCTTGTTGTCTTAGCCCTAATAATCTCATCTATGCATTACCTGAGCAGTAGTCATGGAACTAAGACATATGCATAAGAGGGATATGGAAGAAATTCTTCAGAAAGGCACAAATATCCATGCCTATGTTGATATTGTGACAGAAGGTTTTGCCCAACCTAATTAAGCTCTCTATAAAGCCATTCTACTGACATTGTGCAAATTACCTAGAGCTTCTGTGTTGGAGGGTTTCTATTATATGTGGATACCTTCCTACTGAGAGTCAGTTTGATGTAGAAGTTAAAAACCTGGGCTGGAAACCAGGAGACTGTGAGCTCTAGTCCTGCCTTAAGCATGAAGCCAGCTGGGTGACTTTGGGCTAGACACTCTCTCTCAGCCCTAGGAAGGAGGCCATGGCAAACCACTTCTGAAAATCCTTGTCAAGAAAACTTGCATATACTTGCTCATGTAGTTGCCAGGCATCAAGAGTGACTTGAAGATGTCCCTGTCCCCCTAAAACCCAGATTCCTACCATCCCTGCAAAGTTATATATTATGATTGTGTAAAGAATGCAGGAATGATGAATGCTATCAGAGATCTACAGAAACTCTCTTCTGGATCCCCTCTCCATAAAAATAATTTCTAAATGGCCACTTATTGGCTTAATGTCCTCAAAGAAGCAGAGATAGTCTCATTTTCTCATGTTTATAGTACTGTCACTTTTTTAAAAAAAGGAGGGAATGGTATCCTTAATTGTTTTCCACTAAAAAGAGAAATTCTTTTTCATGGTAATACATGGCACAAACTAATTTCTCCTCAGTACACCAAGTATTTATCTCAGCATTCATTAATACATCCAATAGATGTAGCTATGAACTTTAATGTGTGTGGGATAGTGGTGGTGGTGGGGAGCTATCCTGTCAAATAATTATAACCAGACAGTGGACAGAATAGGAAGAGACAGTTTGCACTTGTAGCAACTTAGATCCTATAAAACCATGTAATGGAATAAAAACCTTAACAAAGAATTAAAACAAAGATTGAGGACTTTAATTGAAAACTTGATCAATTAGCAGAAAGGCCATAAGTAGGAGGCAGTAGAGCATGAAATTTGATTAAACCAAACCATACGTCCCACTTCATTTCCAGCAGTGTCACAAAACTGATGACCTTGAAAAGAGTTGATGTTTTAGGAGTGCAAAATACTGGTTAACTGAGTGCTGCTTTAAAGAAAGAACTGGTAATAAATGCCGTACCTTGAGAAAGCCTTAAATTAAAAATCACATACATATTCAGACCTGAAAGGTGGGTAGCCTATAAATCTGGATAATTGACACACAATCCAAATTTATAACAATAGGAAGAAGCAGAAAGAATGTGAAAAAGGCTCTCATTTAACAAATTTGACAAACTGAGATGATCACACACTAGCCTGCTGACTAGTCAAATTATTCACAGGCAGCTTGGTACTATACTAGCTCACTGTATGATTTTTGGACAATTGAGAAAAATCAGAGATGTGCCTTAAATTTTCCTTATTTTTGGTATGAAGAGGTACAGACATTCCCTTTTACTGGCAAAACATTCCTGAATGTTTTTACATGAAATCAGAAGTTAGACACTTGATTATCATATAAGGAATTAATTGAATTCAAATGTGTTTATTTATAGATGGATTTCTTCCTTTTTTTTTTCTTTCAAAAACCCTATAGCTGGATTTCTTCAAAGGGCTACTGCCCTGTCAGAAATAGAAGTATTTGGTTTATCCACCATCAAAAGTTTATTTTCTTTAACTGGTCTTCAGTTAAGATCAGACTGCCCAAACAGCATCTGCTCACTGTATAGGCCTACTGGCATGAATACCATTGTGGGGGTTGCGAAGAGGAGTTATCCTGTGCTGTCTCCTTCATTGATCTGAAAATGAACACTACCTACAAGATTCAACCTCCTGTGCTTAAAGCACCATGATAAGAGATTCACCCAGTAGAATGATGTTCTTAAGTAGAAAGATGCTTTTCAAATCACCTTCCCTTCTTCTTGGTAACCATGTCATTTTCCATATATAGAACCCCCCCCCCCAAAAAAAAATGCCAGACTTTGGCTTTGGCCTTCCAAAAGGGAATCAAGATTTGGCTATGCCACCTCACTTGGCGTGAGAGGGGGGATAGGCAATCATGGGCGTGGTTGGCACCTTGATGAGACCCTGGGAAATTTTATTGAGACTGTTGTTTCACAATCTTGTATTTTATATTTTATATTTTTATAATGAACCTGTTTTTATGATATTTTAATCTTTAATTATCTTAATTTGATTGTAAGCCACCCAGAGTCTCTTGCCAAGATGGACGGTGAAGAAATGTGATAAATAAATGAATAAATAAATATCAAAGTGCCACATAATTCCAAAAACTTCTGGAAAATCAAAATCAAGCTTAGCTATGGTGATGTCAAAAGGAGTTCCTAAAATACCTAATATAACCTGTATTTTAGAACAGGCCATCTTTGATGCACACCTATATAAGTTTTACTATTCTGTAAAATAGGATGTTAAATCTGTTAATTATATTTATTTACTTTAATATGTAGTTTAGTTCTAGAGAGGCATTTGTTTTTGGAAAAAAATACAATAATTTGAAACAATAGATCTAAGGCAGGGGTCCCCAAACTCTTCATCTCATCGACCCCTTCATGAAGTTTCAGATTGTTCATCAATCCCCAAATATCTATTATATGAAAATAATTTAATAAATACTACTTTAATAGTACTACAAATAACAAGAACAACAACAACATCGACCCTTTGGATAGCCCCATTGACCCTTGGAGGTCAATATTGATCACTTTGGAGATCCTTGATCTAAGATATGAAAAAGTATCATTATACATACAGCCCAGATCCTATATCCTAAACAGCAAAACTATGTTGAACAGCAAAACTCAATTTACATTAGGGCAATTAAATTTAAGTTTATGGAAGAAACATTTCCCATTCTCTTCTTTTCCCAGCATGATAACACTTTTTTTGAATATTATTAAGTGCTTCTAACAATGTGTGTTAGAGACAGGAGATATAAATAAAAAATTCTTCCACAAAATTATTTTAGGATATTTGCCCAGTTTGGGGTGACAGCTTCCTTCTCTAGTAATTCCCCATGCTCCACTGTCAATTGTTCAGAACAGTTGCTAAACTTCAGTAATATTATTTCATGCAATTGGGAAGCTCTAGGGAAAAAATAAGGAAAAAACCTTTTTCATCCTAAATGTATATAACATACAGTATATTTAGGAACTGCACATGTATCTAGAACCAAGGTAGCAAACTTTTAATTCTCCTTGGGAGTGAATGTGTATATTAAAATTATCATTTTTTTCCTGACACTATACTCACTTTCACACATTTCTTTTTAGGTGTTGAACCCACAGGAGTGTGTTTGTGTCTGTGTGTCTGTGTGTGTTTCTGGCAAGATCCGAGTCATACCAAGGCTTCTCCCTGCCAAAGTGAACATTAAAAGTTTATATTTTGGGTATCCTGTGCTATAACCTCCATAGATCAATCTAATAAAATTGTATTTTAGGGGGGCAAAGCTAAGAAACCCAAAAGCCTAATTTGGAGGTGGGGGGGGGATAGAGAGGGATGGTATCTGGTGGAAACCTCTCTCCTGACAAAAAGACAGCTTATGGGAAAGTCATAAACACTGCAGGTAGATCAGGCTATTTTTCCTTTGAACTTTTCAAAGTCCTGATTCTGATGCACTAACAGCTATTTGTTTTTAAAAATTCAGCAAAAGCCCACCTTTAAAAAAAATGATACGCAATTAACTAATTTTATGGACTTGTGTTTCAGCAAATATGTATCTGCATTTTAATGTTATTTTAATTTTCAGTGTTGTGCTATTTTATTGCTGGTTTAATAATGTGGGATTTTTTCATTGTGTTACTGCTGTATTTTACTACTGCAGATGCATGCAGCCTTACTGGGGATAAATATTTAGGATATGCATATGTCTTAGATGTAGCCCAAAATATACACTAAAGTAAGAAGTCTCACTGGTATTTGGACATTCTGCAAAACTAAATAGATATTTCTCAAAATGAGACAAAGAAAAGCAGATTTATTCCAAAGCTGCAAGTGCTTTGGTACTTCATAGGATACTGGGGCAACTTCCAAAGTATAAATCAGAACTGTTCTGAAGCTTTGTATGAAGAGTCTGACAACTGTCTTTATATGCTGGTTCAGACCTTTACTTCCTCCCTATACAAATCTGAAAAAAAGTGGAAAGTAAACTTTATACAATCTTAAAAACAGCTGGGGACAGGGGATCTTCTCTAAATGTAAAAAAAGGAAAAGAAATGGCAGTACCACTATAACTCAAAATCAGTTTCTATATTCCATCCAAGTAAATCTATAAAACAAAATAAGAGAAAATATTAGTAGTAACCCTAAAAGCAGTTATAGCAATAAAAACAATGATGATGATGATGATGATGATGATGATGATGATAATTGCTACACAATGAAGACCAGCAATTGGTACAACACATGTTACACCTCTGGTTCATGAGCTGCATTGGTTACCAGTCTGTTTCCAGGTCCAATTCTGCTGGTGTTGACCTTAAAGCCCTTCATAGCAAGGGACCAGGTTATTGGAAGGACTGCCTCTCCCTGATTTTATCTGCCCATCCCACTAGGTCCAGCAGAGTGGGTATGTTATGGGTTCCATCATCTAGGGAGCTACATTTGGCAGGCCCCAGGCAACGGGCCTTTTCTATTGTGGTGCCCACACTGTGAACCTTCTCTCCCCAGAGACGAGGTTGGCCTCATCATGCCTGAGCTTTCAAACATCCCTCAAGACCTGGTTATGCCCAGGGGATGAGTGATCTAATGAGGTGTTTCCATTAAAAACATCACTTCACCCAAAATTTTCTTTTCTATTTTAGTTCTGCTTTTATAGTTTTTAATGTTTTTTAATTATTATCATTATATAACGGTTTTTAGGTAATGATCATTTATACACTACTGTTTCTATTGCATTGTTGTATACTGCCCAGAGTCACTTTCATGAGATGGGTGGCCATATAAATTTGATTAATAAATAAATAAATAAGGACAACAAGGACCAAGACCCAGAAACATTAAGGAACAAAGCCGATATATCATTACCCCAAAATGTAAGTTATAATATCATCAATAGTTGCTTCAGCAAAGTTTTGGTAGTCCTAAAATAGTGTAGCAGTTAATTGAATCTGACCATACACTAGCTTTCTATTGACTTTCTTCTTGCTAACTTTTTGATGCCATCCTTTCCAATGTCTCTTAAAAGATCTCTACATAACCATTCTCAAAAGGCTACTAGTGAATCCTATTAAAATTAATTATCAACATCCAAGATTTGTTCTATAATTTCATTTTTTTGAATATAACATACCGATTTATTCTTGTATTTTCCTCTTTTAAAGACATTACAGTACATTACAAATCCCTGGTATCCCTTAAATAGTCAGTACTTAGACAGTGAAAGCAGATGTCCAGTAAAGTTTGTTTACTTTTCCAGTAAATGGTCATATATTGACAAAGGCAGCAATGGAACATTTTAACACAGGGTGCTTTCAAACAGATGTGACAGCATAGAAAATAATGTTTATGTTATATAAGATACAACCCCATGAACGCTTCAGTAGCATATTGCACCTAGAAAGAATGGCATTCTAAATACTTTGTCTTAATGCTGACCTAGTAGGAAAGGCCTAGAACTTAGTTTTGCACTATCACTGTTGTCATTAAAGATGATCATTGAATTTCATCAACACTGAGGATATATTGAAGAATTTGATTTCTTTGTGAAGCATGCCATCTTGGAATAAGAATAGTATGAGTCAGGAACATTTCATGGATGCACTTGGAATCCCACGCTAGAAGACTGCCTCACATGCTAGAAGTCTTCAGAGTAAAATGTTTGGCCAGTTTAACAAATGCCATCCAGTGAGAAGTTTGAGCATCTCAGGTAGCATCCCAAAATGGACTAGTAACATCTAAAGGCACTCTTTAACCAGGGATAAGCAGTTAACTTCTGTTGACTGGAACATTTTCAGTGGACTCCATCAGCCACAGTGTTGATGAATTCTTATTCCTTCTGAAAATTATTCAGCTTGCAGCTAAGATTCTTTCCTAGGATAGGATTTGGGATGGATTTTAAACTACCTAGAGCAGCCATAAATTCAGCTGAGAAGGAGCTGAAAAAAAAGTATATTACTATGGATGTATTACTTGGAATGAAATTTCTTGAAACTACCATTTTTATATTTGACTAATTTTGAAAGAACTAATCCTTACTTCTTGTTCCAACCTGCTGAATTTTAATATTTCTTTAGCCCAGACATATATTAGATTCTGGAGACCTCATTTTTTCAAAAAATATTTATTAAGAACATATACTGTATTTGTTGTTCTTAGTAATATACATCAAAGCCTATAAAATAAAATTGTTTTGATCATCTATCTTACTGAACATCAAGCCTTAAAACTCTTAAAGAACAATACTTGAACAGACACAAAAAGAATTACACAGTAACTGATACTTTTGACTAGTATATAAATGTCCAGGAAAACAGTGAATGACTTGTCCATCTGGATTTCTGCCTATGTCCTGACCTTCTTTTCATGTAATGGTATGTGGGAATGACCTTGGGAGACTACGTCCAGAGACGCTGCCTAGGGAACAGTCAGATAAGAGACTGCAGCTGGATAGTGGGTGAGGCAAGAGGCAAGAGGATAGTCTGCAGCTGGATAGTGGGTGAGGCAAGAGGCTCAGAAGAGACCCTTCCTAATTTCTTGGGGTAAAGGAGACAGCAGGAGAACTGTACTTTCAGACCTGCAAGATTCTGTCAATGTAGCCTTAAAATAAAATAGAATTAGCTCATCTGGTTATGTTTCCTGTCTGGTCTATCTGGTAAGGCTGACATTTTGTGACACCATTTGCTTGTTTAATTTTGTTGTTTCTCTTTGAACTTTCTGCTGTTCCTTCTTCCCTGAGTATCCGGTGCCTTTTTAAAATTCCCTGGAATGCATTTGGCTATTTGCTTTAGTGATGCAGAGATAATATAATTTTAAAACATTACAGTAGATGAAGAGTGTTGCTGAGTATTCACCTTCCTGACAGTCAAGAGGAATATGCTATTTTAGGTGTTAGTGCCATCACTTAATGCATTTGCTTTTCAAAACAAAGGAAAGGAGAAACTTCAGTACAGAGAAGTAAGTGCTAATTCAGATGCATCTAAAAACTAAATGGCTCCCAATTGTAGAAAAACATGTTTTATCTGTACTTTGCTATATAAACTGAAGGATCTAGGGAGAAATACTACCTGACTATGTGGAAGTTAAATTCTAAATGCACTGGTACTCTATACGAATATAGAGAAAAAAAGATGTGCTGACAGCAACAAGGAAAAGCTTTTCATGAACTTTAGTGCTATATTACAAAACTGTCAGTCACTGGAGTCATGCCAGTAAATAAACGAAAAAATGAATAGAGCCATTTTAGCAACTTCATTTGAATAAATCTGTCCTCTTCAGATTTTTTTTTTCTTGTAAGATTCCAAGCAGGAAATGAAGAAGGTGGAGTCTACTTCCATCATTAGAAGCCTTTGATGGTCACCTAATTAAAAATAAATTTCCAAGCACAGCCATGACATTATCTTAATAATAATAATAATAATAATAATAATAATAATAATAATAATAATTTACACTTGATCACATCAAAACAGGCATATATAGTGCCCTGATGCAAGTACCAATGGCATTTTTCTCACCTTTGAGAAAGGGCCACACTACAGAGGATTAGAAAAAAGGTTTCTGACTCAAATTCCAGGCGCTGGAGAGCAGCACAGGCACTACTCAATTTAAGTACTAGTTATAGATTCTGCTGATGCCATCATTTCATGAAGAAAAATCATCCTGTAATTCACAGCCAAGCTGAGAAATTGCCACCTCCAGAATCCAAAATATATTATCTAAGCAGAAGCATACATTTAACACATCTAGCTAGCAGTCTCTACTAAAAAGGCTCCAATGTTGTTTAGATGTAAGGATCAATATGAATCTGTATTTTAATAATGGAGAGCATTTAAGTACAATTAGAAGAATGAGTTATTTTAATGAATGTGGCCAGATGCCAATGGGATTTTATAAATGATTTGTCTATAGAATGAGATGTGTCATTTAGATCCAGGCAGAAATGGATCATCTTTTTTCTTCAGGACATGACATAAATTCCTAAAACCAGGCTTACAAAAGGCCAAGCCAGACATGATGCCAAATGAATTGATGGAGAGTGGTTTCCAATATCACTATTATTTATTATTTTAAAATAACAACATCTGCCTGTGTTGCTTAGCGAAGCAGAGTTTAGTATTTTTCCATATGCTATGACCTTACTGAATCGTTTCATCCTCTAATGGCACAGTTAACTAATGTTTTTAATCTGGATCTTAGAAGGGAAAAAAAGAATTAACCATCCTTCTCTGTCAGCTATGGTTGAAAGCTGTAATATATTTCAATTAATTTTAGTGAAAAATCTAATAGCTATTAAACAATTCTAAACAAATAGGTCAAATAATGAATAATCTCATTGTCTTCATATTATTGCATATACAATCTTCTATTCTCATTTTGCACATAAAGACACTGAGAATGCATGAAGATATTCACTCCTATGGGGAAACGGAGAGGAAACTCAGCTATACCGAAGGGGACCATATTGTATTATAACAAGCACTTTGTCTCTATTGCCTAGTTCACACTTCCCCTTTTCCATGAGTTAGTTTAATTAACTTGTCAGAAATGGCCCTGTCATTCAGAAGTGTGAGGCAGTTGTCTCAGGCAGCAAATACTGAGTTACAGGAAGTAATTGCAACACTTTGGAGTTCATGGCTGTGTGTAGCATGGAGCCTACTCTGCACCTGCTGTTAGAGGCAGATAAGTTGGTGCTTGTAGAAGTTTTAAAGTACAGTTCTCACTATTCTTTGTCACTGATCATAGAGACTGGGGCTGATGGAAATTGGAGTACAATTCTTCTACGAGACATTAGTTCATCTAACTCTCAGGTGTGATGTACAGAGATAAGATTCACCATCCAATCCAATGATGTTTTCTGTTTAGAATAAGACGTCACTTCGTCCTTCCTTCAGGCGAGAATATTTTTTAGGTTAAGTCTGAGAATTCTAGACAAGAATGAAAACAAAGTTCAATACATGTCAGTGCTACTGTGCAGCTTTCTTATACAGCCCAACTCAAATGGCTGGAGTGTTGTGTAAGCTGTACTCTTCAGTACATTTTACCTGATGCTCACAGACATATTTTAATTAAATAAAATTTAAATAATAAAAAGTATTGTTAAAAAGAGAATAATTCTGCTTTTCAAAATAGTTCTCACTGAAACAGCGAATTAATTCTCCCTTTAATGCTTGTCATTATTATTATTATTATTATTATTATTATTATTATTATTATTATCCTGAATCAATCCACTGAAAGATGAAAGCCTCTTCATTGAAGGTTTTGGATGTAATCTACCACACTGGTCCAGTGCTGAGAGAAAGAGAGTAACTGGTCCAAAGTTTGCCAGCCTGCTTCCATGGCTAGTCTTTCTCTCCACTCCTAGCCCAGCACCTTAATCACCACACCGACTCCATGTATGCATGTGTGTGCATACCCAAACACACATGCACAAGACATTTAGAAAGAGGGTTGTCTGCCTTTTTCACATTATTTATAATGTTCTAGCAACATTCAAGAACTTATATATAGGACTTCCAGTGGGAATATGGTGGACTAAGCAGCTGTGCCTGCGAGCTCCGTGGTTAGATCTGGCATCATGGCAGTTTTTCCAGGCACAGGCTGGTTTCTCCTGTAGCCCAGAGTGCTTCTTCCAGATTAAGGAAAATGCTTGGAATCAATCAATTTGTCCTCTGGATGGCAAGTTGCAGCCAGGAGATTGTGGAGAGCATGCGCGATCGACCAGTAAGACTTCACCAGGAGGCTGAGATTTCATCATTTCTGAACCACATTGCAGCCCTTAAAGGGACAGTAAGTCCAGCCACCCCATTTCTTAAGCACCCAATTTATTGGTTTTTTTAAAAGTTTTTGTACCCTAAGAGAGGCTTTCTACAGAAAGAAGAAGTGGACTCTCTTGGTGCTTATTGTTATTTCTGGATTTAATTTTTAAAATCTTTTAAAGTTTTGGCTTGTTTTCCCATCTAAAGTTTAAGAGGACTGAGAATAAAGAATTGCCTTCCTGCTATTATTTTTGTACTGAATTTGAAGGATTTGGTGCTCTCCTACACATTGAATTTGCAGTTTTGAGTCTCCAGCTTTCTGTTCACTTTCCCTGGGATCTGCTTGTTAGTATACTTTCTCTTGTTCAATTTCATTTGGAAGTTTCTTATTAACTCATTAACTCCTATAGATGTGAGTCAAGTATCTAGGGGATGCCATAATCTACTGCCTGAAACATGGAAGATTTCAAAGAGGATTTTTCAGAGTTCCATTGTGAGCCTGAGCAGACCCTCAAAGAGATATTTTCAGAGTGCTGTCAAGCTATTCTGCAAACTATTTGGGACGTTGGGGAAGATATTATATCTAAAATGTGTTACCTGGCTGAAGATGTTGTGGCGGAAGATGGAGATTTGGGCAAAGATGGAGATTTTTTTGCTGTCTGTGAGATTGAAGTAATGCCAGGCAAAGACTACATTTTGGAGCTGAAGGGGTTAAAGCAACAGCTTAAGCTGCAGATTACAAAGAGAGTTGTTTTTCTGGGCAACTGTTATGGCTTTCTGGGGGATTATTATGGGAGAGAAAAGAATCTGCTTTGTGGGAGATTTTTTGCTGAGAAGTTTGAGTGTTTAAGGGGGGCAGTTGGGCTGTTTGATTTTTGTAAGAAAAATGCCACAGATGTAATAGGGAGATATTTAAACATCTTAGTATATTTTGAAGTGGGGTCAAATTTAAGAAAGTGTAATTGGATTGATAACAAGGATATTATGATTTCATTTCTCTTTAATGATTTGGATAAAGATTTCTTTGGACTTTTTCTAGGTTTGTTTGATTTGTAATATTTATATGGTATCTATAAGGTTTAATAATAATTGCTTGGTTTTTAGGTTTAATAGGGTTAAGATTGTTGTAGTATTATTAATTATAAAAGCAGACAATTTATATGTTTTGATAATTTGATTTTTTTTCTAGTGGAAATATATAGAATATTGATGGGAAGGAAACAATTAAATAAATGTCGTTTTATGGGGGAGGGAAGTAGATTTAGAAATATATAACTAGAGAGGATGTGGAAAGTGAAGACCAAAGCAGTTCCAGTGGTGGTAGGGGGACTTGGGGCTGTGACCCCCAAGCTGGGAGAGTGGCTCCAACAGAACCCAGGAACAATATCAGAGCTCTCTGTCCAGAAGAGTGCAGTGCTAGGAACAGCTAAGCTACTGTGCAGAACCCTCAAACTCCCAGGCCTCTGGTAGAGGACCTGAGGTTGAGGAAGACACAAACCACCCATAAGGGCGATAAGGGAACTTATTTTTATTATCTACCACCCATCTGTCAGTTTGTCGTACTGTGATGGCTTGTGTGTTGCTATGATGCTGGAAGCTATGCCACCAGTAGTTCTACTGCCAAAAGGATTTCCCATGGTGGACAGGTTTCAGCAGAGCTTCCAAAGAACAGACTAGGGAGCAAGGCCTGGCAATCTACTCCCGAAAACATGCCAATGAAAACCCTATGGATTACAACAGAATGTTTCGCAATATAGTGCTGGAAGATGAGCTCCTCAGGTTGGAAGGCACTCAATATGCTACTGGGGAAGTAGCAAAGTTCTCAAAGTAGAGCTGAGTTTTGTGACATGGATGGAGTAAAGCCTCTGGGACCTTCATTTGCTGATGTGGTATGACTCAAAATGAGAGGCAAAGACAACTAGGCTTAGACTGTCATACTTTGGGCACATCGTCAGGAAAGACCGATCGCTTGAAAAGGACATCATGTTTGGTAAAGTCGAGGGCTGGCAGAAAAGAGGAAGACATTCAATACAATGGATTGATACCATTACAGCAACAATGGATGCAAACACTGGAACAGTCAGGCATATGGTGCAAGACCAAACAGCATTTCGTTCTGTTATGCATAGAGTTGCCATGAGTCGTAAACGACTCAACAGCAACTAACAACATATATATTATATATTATATAAGGGGAAAGAGCAATTGCATTAAGTGACTTGTATATGTGTTAATGGAAGGATTTATAGAAAAAAAATGTGATCTTGGTTTGATACAGAGTACCAGATTGATTATGGAAATTGCTGTATATTCTTTTTGTTGAAAGTTGGTAGCCACTTCTCTATGTAATTTTCAAAATCCTTTTTTCTCGTGTTTTTCGCTTTTTTAGGTTTTTTTCTTTTTGTACTTTTTTGCTTTTTTGTAGTTTTTATCTTTGTTTCAAACTCAATAAAAATCTTTTTTTTAAAAGAACTTATATATAGGATTCCATCTTAAATTACAAGCTACAACTATCCATCAGAACATAACCACAGACACAGTGTCTGTGACACTGCATAATTTTTGCCCCGAGGTGGTGAAGAGAAAGCAACAAGCCTCTTTGTGTCCATTATTCAATTCTTTACTTCTTAAGAGTCACTCAAAAAGCATATTCAAATCTACAGTTCTATTTCCCCTTCACAACTTAGTTTTTAAATAACAAATAAAAAAGCTATGCATTTTTCACATCTATGGTCAAAGATGAATATAGGACAGAGGTATTTTTAAAATTGAAATATTTTTTTAAATGTATTGCACAATATTTACATACCATCCAGCTCATTTGAGATCGTGTATAATAATAAAATTAAAAATACAGAAATCAGTCATTTCATTCCAACTCAGCAGTAAATATGAACACCAGATTTCAGTTGGAGAAGACAGGAACTGGAATATTTTGAAGCCAAGGCATGTAGGGCTATAGAGGTCAAATATAGCACCTTGAAGTGGACTCAGAGAACTATTGATAACCAATGAAGCAAACCATGGGTTTTCACAGAGTGGGAAAGGGGAGAGGGCGTGAAAAAACATATATTGTAGTGTTTAATGCAAACTATACCCTTTACATATCTGGGTATGATGTCATGATACAAGTACCAAAGAGCAGAGCTTGTATCATAATGTCACAAAGCATGTTTTGTCCAACTAGCAACACATACATTAATTTGCTATTATTCTGTAAACTTAGCACAGCAGTCCCTGAATACCTGAAAACTTATACTTTCTTATAGTTATAGCTTTAAGTTCTGATATAAGATATGTATAACTGATTTTTTTTTTGGAGTAGTTTATTTTATTTATATATTCATTACACTTCTATACTCATTATATAATCATTCATTTCAATTCTCATGAGTACTTCAAGGCAAATAAAAATTGTAAAAAATTATGAGCTAACCATATTGCTCATTGAGATTACTTTTCCTGATTTTTTTTCAATAGTTCCCATTTAATTTGATAGATAAACATTAGGGTTAGATTTCTGATCCTGGATTTGAAGAAAAAAAAAACACAGTGAAATTCTCATTGAAGGGAGTTTTTGTGCTTATAGTACCTGAATTATAATCTGCATCAATTACCTTTTATTTATTTGTTGTTTATACTATGTACTACAGTCCCTCCATAAGACTATAGTCTCCCTGACTTTCCATACATCAACAAAATATCCAAGAAATAAATTATAAAGGAATCCCACATATGGGTCTTCTCAGATAAGGTAGCAGGAACAACCAGTGAATGTTCAGTTAAAAGTACCAAGCTCTCTGCTGACTTGCAGCTATCTATCTATCTATCTATCTATCTATCTATCTATCTATCTATCTATCTATCTATTTCTCTAATTTCGTTGCTGCCCATCTCCCTCAAAAGAGGGACTTTTTTTAAAGAGGGAAGCTATAACTTAAGTTGGTTCTAACTATCAAAGGAAACTCTAAAACATCCTGAGACTCAGGTAGGAAAATAAGCCTCTTTCTCTTCCAGTAAGTAGGACAGATTTCCACACAGTGAAGTTTAATAAATACATGGACAAATCAAAATGAATATACAACATATGCTCTGAAGCTGATTTACAAATGCCAGTTGACTGATGATATGGATGTGGGTTTTAAATCACCCATAAGAGTAAGGTAATAAATGGATAGCAATTCACAGTGGTTTGAAAAGTCAGATAATTAGATTAAAATAAACATGAAGAAATACTCTTGTAATGACAGTTCTACATTATATCATAATAGGTTTTACCGGCCAAGTGGTCTCATGGCTTGAAAGCTTTCTCTAAAATCTAATTTAAAAATGTCCTTCCCTTCAGTAAATCAGAACTTTTGCTGATCACAGATGTTCATCAATTGATCCTGTAATAACATTTTCTATTTGTAATAACATTTTCCATTTTTGCTAGAACATCACATTATTGACTCATGTTTAGCTTGTCATCCATTCTAATTC
This sequence comes from Candoia aspera, assembly GCF_035149785.1. NCBI lineage: Eukaryota > Metazoa > Chordata > Lepidosauria > Squamata > Candoiidae > Candoia > Candoia aspera. The sequence goes on along the minus strand of NC_086157.1, from coordinate 82,470,261 downwards.
CCCGTTCTCTGCAATAGTCCTATAGTTTAGCAGATTGATTATCCTGGAAGTATTTTTAGTAAATGCAGTTTGCTTCACATTTCTAATTAATCTTAATGGAAGTTGTTTGCTTGAGGCACAATATTAGCTCTTTAATATTAATTCAGAATGCCATTTCTGACAATATATTTTGTCCAGAGCTTTTAAGTAAGGACCACAGAGTGCATTACTAACATTCCCCAGTGATATTTGCAGGGGATTCTTTGTTATCAGGCTTTTCTACTCAATAAGAAATAAGTATTAACACATGCTCATAGAATCACATGACACAAATATCTCATTTAATGCATTTCTCTTTAAAGTTTGCACTCAGCCCCTGGGATTTAGATGCTTATTTTCCCTGAGAAATGATTGATTTGCTCTTGAGTTTATGAGAAGGCCTGAGACTCTGGGGGCTATTCTGTTAACAGTTAATGTGGCTATGGATGGATTAAAATAAAGTATAATAGTATTTCTTTCTATAAGCTCTGGAAAGCAGACATACTGATTTTTTTCCTTCCCAGAAAACTCTGATAGAATTAAATACCTAACTTAAAAGTGGATTATTATTAAGTATAATTCCATGTGAAACTTAGCAATGATTGACATAGTTTATGGTTTGATAAGATTAAAAAAATCTCCAGAGATAATCACTCATAATGAATCATTTATTATGTATATTTCTTAATTCTAACAGAGTTAAGGATGACTGAGCATGAAAGCCAGGGAAGAGTTTTCAACATCCCATAAATGTGTAGATATTTATATGTGTCCTGATGAATTAACATAGGGAAAAATAGAAAGAAATCAAGGACATATTGCTCCTAAGTTAACTATTCGCCGAAAGGATTTTCCAGCTGCATATCAGATATGCAGAGAAAGCTGTCTTTGAAAGAGGAGGGGAAAATGAGGGGAAAGTCATTGTCAATATGCAGAATTCCAAGTGAAACATTGTATATGGAGGAGCATCTGGCTGGCCCTAAATGTCTCTTCTTTTCTTGGAATTTTCATGGTTCTACTTAGAAAATAGTATTTACTTCACCTATACTTGCCTCATTCAGACTATCCTTTCTTTTTGTACCATATATGAGCCTGTATTGATCCATATAAATACTAGTAGTGATTGGTTTTGAGAAAGAACAGGCTTTCATCATTAACTCGCTCTTCCCCAAAATGTGCTTTTTAAACTCGGGTACTGGATGCTTCTTGAAAGACCTGTGAAGTCTACCCCAAACATGGGGAATTTCTTAATTCCACCAAAATCTCCTCAAGAAAGCCTTGTTCTTTCCCCAAACATATCATCCCATCCATTTTCTTTAGCACATGATTCCCTCCTTCAGGCTACCTCCCAGAAAAAGGGAGATACTCTCAGATACTTTCTCACCACCTCCCACAAGGCTTAAAATAGCTGGCAACAGTAGAGGTTATTTTAAATCCCAACTGCCAGCAAAAGGAGGAGGAGAAGGAGGAGTTTCTGTTTTGGATATGGAAGAGAATCCAGTTATCCACTTAAAGAGAATGAAGACCCTTCTGAAAACTTAACTGTCAAGTCTAGTTTCTTCTTGGTTAATCTTTTCCTACGTTTTTGGCATCCTGATAAGTCAGCCTCTAATTTATACATGTGATTGATATAATACTTGTGTAACTTTATTTAATATGCCTTACTTTAGTCCTTCCATGACTATTTCATACTGTGCCCTCAAAACTGGAATTGTCTTTTTATGCTCATAGTGCCACAGTCATTGTGACAATAAATAGTATCTCGATTATCATTATTGTTCTTCTTAGCTCTTAGGAAGAAGCCATCTGAGTTCTGTTAAACTTGACACAAACAAATGGAATCTTTCCTTTATGAATGAAGTATTTAGCATCAATCCTTTGTGTGATATCTTTTTTCTCCAAAGCTGGCAAGAAAACAACAAAGGAATGTTTCTGAGTGGCAGGCATTATATACAACATGTAAGATTGCACAGTCCTGGCTTTCATAAAACATGGCATTCTTGTTGTAGATTCTTTGGAGGCTTGCAAAAAAAATGTCCTAATGTCCTTGGTGCTAGAAAGTACCACATTATGAAGCACACATTTCTGTCATGAGCACTGATGGTAAGCAGGAGGGGGCCCCTATCCAGGGGGGAAAACACATGTGTAGTAGAGAGAATTTGAGCTGCCATTCAAAGAGACACAGAACAGACCCGCCTTGACTTTTGGGGTTTATCTGTATGGGTTTTCTCACACTCCTTCAGTTTGGTAGGATTTTCTGTCTACTGTAGTAGTAATAAAACACTAGAGACTTATTCCTCATCTCAGCGTGGTTCCTGCTTGTCAGGACAATTTCATTCCATTTTGGCTAGCACAGCTTTGGAACTGACCTTGGGATTCAGCAACCTTCCTGTTAATATTCTTGGCCGAATGAAAAGTTTATATTTTCCCAAGACTTTGAAATATTTTTATCCAGTTTTAGCACACATCCCTCAGTTCACAGGAAAGATCACGGGATCACCCATGTGTACTCTGAACAACTGCTACTCATAAGTAAACTGCAGGAACTGGGGTTTTTGCAGTCTGCTGATGAGTGGAGTGGCTGGGAGTTGAGGGATTCCATCTACGCCCACCACTGTAATGTAGCCTACTAAAACTCTACTGTCTGTTTGTAACCTTCAATTGTCCGAAATGGTGCATCATAGGGCAACAGTTTTTGAAGCAAGGTACCTCAAAATGGCTAACTTAAAGAATGTGTCCAAAATCCAGGACCCATGACTCCCATGGAATTGAAATTTCAAGGATCTTCAAACCAGTACTGTTCCCAAAATTGTGGCTGCTGCATCACCACAGTTAGCTACAGTCATGTGACTGTGATTTCCAAATACACTTCCCAGAATCCTGTAGGTTGTGTGATGCAAGGGAAGATGGAAGGGGCATATCCCCACCCTCTTTCCCACTTCCCTCTGGTCCCTGTGCCCAATCGGCTGGTGGCAAGGCCCAATAGGCAAGCAGCAGTTGGCTGATTTGGAACCAAGGCCAAAACTTGAAATCTCTTAATGGTGGTAGGCAGTGAGGGAAGGATGAGGGAGCAACTCAGATGCCTGCTAGTGAGGTATGGCTGGCTGGGGTATTGGCGATGGAGGGAGGAGGCCCTTGGGGACATGCCAGGATGGGGAGCAGGGGTGCCATTTTCATCATGGTCTATGGTTCCCTTTGTTCCCCATCCCCCCAGCAGAGTGGCAGGCAGTTCCGTGGGTCAGCCAAAGAGGAGGAGGAGGAGGAGGCTTCACTGGGGCTCTGCTGAGGGCCGTGAGGAGAGGGGAAACATCACCAGCTTATATCTTAAGAGAAAGTGATTGACTTCCTGTGGGGACATGGTGGACTGAACAGCTGTGCCTGCAGGCTCAGTGGGAGGAGCTGACAATGCAGCAGTATTTTCATGCTCAGGCAGGTTGTCCTGAAGCCCAGGAGTGTTTTCCGGAAAAAGGAAAACACGTGGAATCACCCCATCTGCCCTCCAGACAGTAGCTTGCAGCCAGAAGATCGCAAACAGCATTTCGCATTCAACTGGTAAGAGCTAGCTGGGAGGCAGGGATGTCACCATTTTCCAAGCTGTGCTGTAGCCTTAAAGGGACACTAAGACCAGCCACCCCATTTCTAAATCACCCTATTTATATTTCTTTTAAGTACACATACCCTAAGAGAGGTTTTCTACAGCAAGGAGAAGCTGGTTCTCTTGGTGCTTGTTGCTATTTTGGGTACTTTTTAAAAAATATATATATTTTTAAGTTTTGGACCTTGTTTTCCCTCCTTAAGGAGGATTGAGGGTAAATAATTGTCTCCCTGTTATTGTTTTTGTACTAAATTTGAAGATATTAGCATTTTCCTACACGTTGAATTGGCTGATTTGAATCTTCAGCTTTTTGCTTCTACTTTACCTTGGGAACTGTCTGCATATCTCACTTTCACTTGTGTAAACACATTCCGGAATTCTTCAACATATTTTCGACTTTCGCTGGTTAAGCTCCTAGGGGGTGTCATAATCTACTGCTTGAGATGTGGAGGATTTTAAACAGATTTTCTCTGACTTCCACCAAGATTTTAAACATTCTTTCTGACTCCTACCAAGTTTTCATGCAAGGCATTCAGAACATTGTGGAAAATATGAGGTCTAAAATGTGTCATCTGGTTGGGGATGTCATGAATGAAACTGAGGAATTTAACAATGATGGAAATGACTCTTCTAAAAGTGAGATCAGAATTTCTATTAAATAAATGTTACCTTTGGGGAGGGGGAAGTTGTTTAGGAGGTTTATATTAATTTTTCTTTCCTTTTTTCTTTTAATATAAGGGAAGGGAGAAACAATACTTAGTGATTTTTATAATGTGCCAATGTGGAATGATTTATAGAAATAATGCAGTTTTGGTTTAATATAGAGTAAGGGATTGCCTATGGAAATTTTTTGTATATCCTTGCTGTTAAAAGTTGGAAGTCACACTTTCTTTCTCTTCTGTGTTCACTCTTTTTTTTCTTTGTAGTTTTTTGTTTTTCTGTAGCTTTTATCTTTGCTTGAAATTTAATAATATTCTTATAAAAAAGAGAAAGTGATAAGTTAAAATTGTTTATATTGTTGAGACAAAGAAGGAAGTTACTTCTATATTTCATTTTTTATTATATTTTTTCTTTCTTTTCTATTCTTTCTTTTCTGCACTTTTTTTCTTTCTATTCCTTTATTTGTTGTAGTTCGTATTAGTTTTTCTCTGTACAACTGTCATACTTAATAAAAATTCTTTGGGGGAGAAGGGTAATATAATTCATTGGGTAATGAATTTGTTTTGGCCATAGGCACAATACATGCTAATCCACATCTTGATTCTTTGTTTGTGTTGTGTTTGTGGTCAGTTGGCTCTCCCTCTCTTCCAGGTTCTCAGGCCAGGACTGAGGAGTTGTTTTCGATTCATACATTACATTTTTATCTAAAATACTGAAATATTAAGTATTTAAAGTATGTTGTAAAGTTTAAATGTATTTTATACAGTGCAAATGGGGGAAAGCTAGCAATGGGGAAGGGGAAGCTTCTAGTACACCCTGCTAGTGCCTTCAAAGGATTTTTCTACCCTTAGATGTTATCTGTCCAATCTTATACAAAGTCTATCTCTCTCTTCCTCCTTGGTTCCTTAATATCATTTATTTTGTCTGAAAAGTAAAAGGTTTAAATACCTTTACCACACCAAACATTAAGGAGTATTATCTGTTTCTACAGAGGCAAACAGAGATAACACTGGTGAAGGTATGCAAGAACTGATAAGAGAGACAGTAGATGTTATCTCAGTCCTGGGAAAGGAGGGAGCATGAGAAAGAAATTCAGGATAACCTTGACATGACTCTGTTTGGAAATCACAGAAGCTTTCAATATTCTGTTACTATACCCTACAATAATAAAGCTCCAGTACAGTTGTCAGTGTCTGTTACCTGACTTATCCTACCTTGAATGTCTGACAGTTTCCAAGGAAAAGTGAAGAATGCCTATTTGTTTATGTGTTTGTTTGTTTAAAATCCAGTGTAATTTACTCGTTGTTGTTGTTGGCTTCATATATTTATTTGTCTCCTCAGCCCAAGCCAAAATGGTCATGGACAACAGTGCTGAACAATCAGAGGCCTGCACTAACATAAAGCAATCAACAGAAAGTTCCTGAATCTGTTATCATCACCATCATAGATCATTTGCATGGCAAACTTTGAGTCAGGAGAAGATGAAAAGCACTATTTTAAAAGTGGAACAGATAAAAACAAATGTAAACTGCCTCCAAGGTGGGCTGACGAAAAGGCAAAAGCAGAATTATGAAGACACATCCTTTAAGAATAGTTAACAAGATATCTTCATGCCAGTGCCATGGTTAGAGGAATATGAAGATGTTTTGGAAGAGGCTCTGCATGTTTACTGTCAAATAAATATTAGAACTTACAGTCTAGCTTATTCTTACATAAATGTGCATAACACTATTGGGTAAAAGCCCTTTTAGAACATGACAGAGAGACAATTACATCTACCATACAGCATGGAATTGTTGGCAAAAAACATTTAAAGACTAATGAAACTATAAGATAAAATACATTTAAACCTTACAACATAAAATACTTAATATTTCACTATTTTAGATAAAAATGTAATGTATGCAGACAGAAAAATGAATTTATAGACAGAAATGTTGAATAACAGTTCAATATTAATTAAAATAAATAGATAAAATTATTTGCTCTAGAACTCCACAAGGCTGATGTAGGAACTCTTAAAGAAAAGTTAATATGAGGCAAGCTACATTAATGATTTTTAATTGTTTCAGTTTTTAGAAGTTTTCTTCCACATGTTTAGATAATTGCTTTTCCTACCCTATTTTTCTTCTCAATTCAGATACTGTCAGAGTGACACAAAAATCTTCAGATATATGATTGTATTTTTTTTTTCAAAAAATGCTACTTTCCCTAGTGATACTGTCTAATTTATTTAGAGAAGTTATTATCTTAGTGAGTACGATAGTATAAAAGTGCAGAATCTTATCTGACTGATGAGAGCTAAACTGCAGATTTCATAATGGCATTTCATGAAATGGCTTATTAGCACTTTGTTCTTTGTATAACCTTCCATGTTGAAAAGAAATCACCCACATATAACCAAAGCAGATATCATAAATTTATTTATTTATTTCTCATATTTCTACACTGCCCATCTCACAAGCGACTCTAGTTAAAATAAGAGATTAAAAACATAAAAACAAATACATCATAAAAAATATAAAACATAGAAAAATATTTAAAATTTATATAAAATATAAATTCCTTGAGCCACATCATGGTACCTACCACCCCCATAATAGGCTATCCCCCCTCCCACCCCAAGCAAGGTGGCAAAGCCAAGTTTTCACTCCTTTCTGGAAGGCTGGGAGAGTGGGGGCCTGCCTCACCTCTGGGGGTAATCCCAGAACCAAAGATAGTAAATTCCTGGATACCAAGGAGCCCCCAACCCACAGCCACTCTGTCTTACCAGGGTTCAACTGAAGCCTGTTGTTCCCCATCCAGACCCCTACAGCCTCCAGGCACCGAGAAAGAGTGATCACAGCATCACTTAAGTCACTCAGGATGGAGATGTATAATTGGGTATCATCAGCATATTGATGATACCTCAATCCATGATGATGGATGATCCCACCCAGAAGTTTCATGCAGATGTTAAAAAGGAGCGGAGAGAGTACTGAACCCTCTGGCACCCTGGAAAGGAGGGTCGTGGGCCAGATCTCTCACTCCCTATCAACGCCAATTGGGACCGGCCCTGGAGGAAGGAGGTGAACCAGGGCAAAACCGCACCACCCACCCCCAAATCCCTGAGCCAATCCAAAAGGATACCATGGTTGATGGTATCGAAAGCCACATATCCAGGCCTGAAACCCAAGTGAAAAGGGTCGAGATAATTCATTTCATCCAGGATCCTTTGGAGTTGCAATGCCACCACTTTCCCAACCACCTTCCTTAAAAAGGGGAAGTGGGAGACTGGATGAAAATTGTCCATTACGGTGGGATCCAGTGATGATTTCTTGAGGAAGGGGTGCACCAGCACCTCTTTAAAGGTTGTTGGAAGCACTCCTTCCATCAAGGATGAATTCACCATCACCTGGACCCACCCACACTTCACTTCCCAAGCTGCCTTCACCAGCCAGGAGGGACATGGATCTAATTAGCAAGTGGTGGCATTTACAGTCTGGAGGACCCTGACTACTTCCTCAGGCCCAACAGGCTCAGACTGTTCCCAGATAACTGGGTAAGTATGTTCCCCAGGCATCTCCACAGGCCATGATCCACACTTGGCATCTAACTTGGTAGGAATCTGAGCGATTTTATCCTCCAGATGCTTGGAAAACTCCTCTGCACAGCCCTGTAGGTGGGTTACTGGACCCACCTTCCCCAATAGAGATTGGGTGATCTTAAACAGGGCCACCGGGCAGCATTCTGCGGATGCAATAAGAGCAGAGAAATATTGACATTTTGCCGCACTTACTGCCACAAGGTAGGACTTAATAGTGGCTCTGGCTTGTGTTCGATTGGATTCGGTCCTTGTCTTCCTCCAGCAGTGCTCTAGACATCTCTTAATCCTCTTCAGAACCCTCAGCTACTCCGTAAACCATGGGGAGTGTTGGGTTCAATGGGACAAGAGAGGGTGCACAGGCACAATCCTGTCCAAGGCCCCAGCAACCTCCCTATTCCAGGTGGCAGCCAGGGCCTCTGCTGGACCTTGCAGCAGATCCTTGGGTATAGCCCCCAGCTCCCTTTGGAACCCCATCAGGTCTATCAGTCACCAGAGCAGACCAGTCCAATGGTTCCTGCCTCCCTACAGAGGGGGGCAGCATAAGAGAATCTCAGGCCAACAAAATGTTTACTACATATTGATAAAAGCCTGTTCAGTAGCCTTTTGTTACACTGTTGATTTCACATACAATACAAAGTGTTACTTTTTTTTTCATTCAGTGATGTTTAAACTATGCAATCTTTGAAAATCAGTCTGATATGTTTATTATATTCAGCAATGTTTACCCCACTGCAATCAAATGATTCTTATGGTATATATAAAACAAGAATGAAAACATCCACAATCAAATTAATAACCAATCCCAATCTCAGTCACAATAACAACATAAAAATCTCAGCACAACAACCATAAAGAACAAAATATAAAAATAAAGGAAATAAAAATGTGGAAACATAAAAACAAGATGACACCAAATCTAAACTGAAGAAAAGGTCTTCTGAAATAATTCAATTTTTAGTTTCTACCTGGATATTCTAATAAATCGGGATGACACTGGTTGGAGTTAATCAATAGTTCTATTGATTAGCTCCAGCCTTTTCTGTCATAGCACGTGCCCTCTGGAATATCATATCCACTGAGATCTGGCTGGATTTTGGGAAGCCTTAAAAGCATGATGTTTTCCAAACTGGGTGAAGGGGAGTTGGGAGGTGAAAGGGTCCTGTAAGGTGGATGTTATTGCAGTGCTAGTTGTTGTCTTCAGCTGCCACTACTTGTAGATTATTATTACTGCTCTGGGTAGGTTTTTTTTAAAAATCAGTGTTACCTTAGCCAGCCAGATTTGCTGTTGGGAGATGGTTGGAAATATAAGTTGATTGAAATAAACAAACAAACAAACAAATGCTCACAATTATATCTGGTTGAAAAGGAGACTATATTTAAGATCTTGGACTATGATTATTTATTTATTTGATGAATTTATATAGCTGCCCATCACACTTGCATGTGACTCCAGGCAGCGTATACAATTAAAACAAAAACTAAACAATATAATTTATCCATTAAAACAGTTAGAAACAATTAAAAAACTATAATGACAAAATGACAGAGAAGAATGCCATCAAACATATACTAGCTCCACAGTTCAATGGGATCCTCAGGCCTAATGGCAAAACCAAGTTTTGAGGCCCTTCAAAAGGCCAACAGGGTTGGGGCCAATCTCAACTCAGAGGGAGTGATGTTCCAAAGGCAGGTGCCAGGGCAGAAAGGGCTCTCCTGGGTCCCGCCAAATGAAGTTCCTTGGCTGATGGGGCCCACAACATGCCCCTCCTGCCAGACCTGATGAAATGGGTAGATGTAATTAGGGCAAGGCATTCTCTCAGATAACTTGGCCCTGTGCCATGTAGGGCTTTAAAGCTCATCACCAGCACCTTGAATTGGACCCAGAAGCAAACTGGTAATCAATGCAGCTTGCAGAGCAGAGTTGTAACATGTGCCATTCTTGGGGCACACATAACTGCCTACACCACTGTATTTTTCACCAGCTGCAGCTTCTGGATACCCTTCAAGGGCAGCCCCATGTAGAATATGTTACCGCAATCCATTCAGGAGGTCACTAGGGCATGCGTGATGAGAGTACAGCCTCCAGGAAAGTGTGCAACTGGTGCACAACATGAAGTTGTACAAAGGCCCTCCTTGCCATGACTGCCACCTGCTCTGGAGTCTCAGCTGATGCCACACCCTAAATCCAGCTGGGCACATTTCTGAGATGGAGACTACCACCACCACCACCGGCTTCCATATCCAGTCAGGTCTTGGTAGTATATGCCAGGTATTTATAACTTGACTACTGTAAATATCTTATGGGGATAATATTTTAATTAACCATATCATTTCATTTAAAAAATTAAAGTGCAGGCAGGCCTACTACATTAAGTTACATGCATATGAATTAAGCCAGTAGATGTGCATGTGTTAACTAATGCAAAGCTAAATAGAGCATTATTGCTATTTACAGTATATGACTTATGTACACTAATCCAATGAGGCATCTTGTGAGATAATTAAAATGGAAAGTCAGGCACAAAAGAGGTGAGAAAGTTCTATGTAGCAAAGTGTTGTTAAGTGAATGCATGCAAACAAGCATGGATACATGGAAACATTAACTGAATGCCTTCAAACATCATTCAGTTGGTTAGGATCAGGGCTGAGATGCAAGGAAAAGATAGTTATAGTTCCATAAAGTAACCATTAACATTCTGTACTTTTAATAATTATCTAGGCATGCTTCTAAAAGAAACTGGGTTTAGAAAAGCCAAGAGGGGAAGATCAGACCTTTTGAGAATACAGTCATTAAAAGTATCTAATTTAGTTTACTGTTGTGAGTTGTTTTATGACAATGCCACAGTTTGGTATGTTATGCTTAATTGTGTATATCCACGTGTGTGATTTAACATATGCAATCTTGAATTCTGAAGCAGAACAAAAGCAAATAGATATTATAAATAATAACAACATCCTCATGACAAACATTAAAAAAAAAGTGCCAGCATCATAGGGAATTCAGGTAGTTACAATTGTCTCATTAACAATTAACCTAGGCAATCAACCAAGCAGCAAACAACAGCCCAATCAACGAACTCCCAAGGAGAGAACCCCCACCAACAGAAGCAGGGCAAGCCACAGTATATAAACTGAGGGCAAGGCCCACTCCGTCTTTGCACTGAAGATGTTGCCTAGTCTGGCAATGAAATGTCTGCAAGAAAACAACAAGGCTCAGAGAGCACCAAGGACTCTGCACTACTGTATCCTGTGTAAAACTGTAATAAAAAGGGTCCAGATAACCAGTTTCATCCAAATACATTTGGAGCTGTAAGGCCATCTCTTTCTTAGTCATGTTAACCAAAATGGAATATTGGCATCTGGCCTAAAATTAGAAGTCAAGGGAAAACCTTTTCAACAGAAGTCTTATAAATACCTTCTTCAAACAGGTAGGAGCACCCCTCATTAGGAGGCATTGTTCAAGAAGGCATTCATACCCAACTCTGCCAGTTATCCAATCAAAAGGAGCAATGCTTCAATAAGGAGGTGGTAGTTCTTAACTCTCCAAACACACTGCGTGATCTACAAACTTAAAAGAATCTACATGAACAGAATAAGAGATTGTCAGCTTCTTTATGACTGTCCCAAAACTGGAATCCAAGTTAAGGTGAATCTGATCAACTTCATCTGCATAGCACAATGATTGAATACAATGAGCTTCTGACAGTTCCAGCTTTCTTCTCCCAATATTCTGACAGAGGAGATACTGCACAATACAAAAAACATTGGCTGTCTATTCTACACAGATGTGACAAAGACAGAAAAGTAAGCTCTCTCTGCTTTATCCACTGTCATGGATAAGGATTTCAGATGGCCCTTAAAATGTAGCACACTCTGTGTCAGTGAACACATCAGAGAAATCCTCTACTTCCTATCCAATTGTCTATCTATCTACTTCACTGTTCTCAGTCCCCTGGTAAACTAAATGCTGATTAAGCTTTGCTAGAGGGAAGAGACACTTGGAAGCAATATTGTCAATCATCTGGGCCATTTCCATGTCCAACTGATCAGCCAGGATTTCAACAGTACTGCCAACAAGTGAGCTGAGAAATTCCCCAAGTGAACTCAAGAAACTATTTGGATCAATCATGCAACTGTTGAAGACCATTTTAACCAGCCTTCCATTCCTGCAAATTTGTATAGCAACCATCAGTATAAAACTGACAAGATAGAGATATATCCATGGCAAGAGAGTTACTAGGGGCTGTTCTAATCTCTAGCGGAACAGAATACCAAATCCAGCATGTGCCCTATTCAATAGTATTGAGTCAACTGGCAGGTCCATAGTCATCATGGTGAACAAGAAATCATGAAACAAAGATGACTATGAAACCTGAGTCTGGATATGAAGGTAGTAAGAGACAGTTGAACAGTGGAATAGAATGTTTTTACCACAATAATTTGCACTTATCACCACCTGTTTGGATTACTGCAGTGCACTCTGCATGGGGCTCCCTCTAAGAACCAATCAGAAACTACAACTGGTACAAAACACAGCAGCCCATATATTAGTGAATCAAAGTTGATATAATTGTGTAACACCTGTTTAACTGTTGCTCCATTGGTTACCAATGGGTTTCTGGATACAATTCAAGCAATTATTTTGATCTATAAAGCTGCATGAAGCTTAGCACAAGGGTACTTATAGGGAACATCATCTTCCATACAAGTAATCAACCCAACTTGGCCAGTGCTCACACTGCCAAAATAATGTAATGCTCCACAGATACATGAGATGAAAGTGGGTGTGTGGCTCATAGACAATGTTTTTAAGTTACAGCCAGATATTATAGAAGGAGTTATTATATATTATATTCCAGAAGCTTTCCTATGGAAATTGGTCTAACACCATTACCGTTGACCTTCCAGAAATTATAAAAGACAGCTGTTCCTGAAAGTCTTTGGGGAATGAATGGTTACTATTGTGCTTGTATAATACTGCCCAAAGCCACGTTCTGTAATGCATGCCAGGACAGCACATTCATTCAGAATTAAATCCAGGATCATAAACACTGGCATTAAACTGCAGAAACTTTGGTCAAAGGGCCCACCTTTGCTGTCATTTCAATTTCCTTTGTTATACCTTAACCAGAAATGAAATAAAGATAACCAACAGGCTGTCTTTTTTTTTTTCAATGGCCAGGTTGCAGCCTCCCACTATATAACCCCTTACCAGTTACTACTACTCCTACATATACTCTCACTTCATGCTTGATTACAGTAGTAATGGAAACCTGTATGGACAGATTGGAAACATCCTAGAGAAGGTCTATCTGTATGGACACTAAGAGCAGATACTGATTCGTTGGCAAATAATCAGTCAAAGATGTTCCCAAGGAGCAGTTTGGATGTCTTTACAGTTATCCCAGTGGTGGTAACACACCACCTCATAATAGTATTCTTTTTACATTTGGTGAGCAGGTGATGAAATTTCTGTAGAGTGGCTGTAGTAAGTAGAACTGGTCCTGGTTCTGCTAAAAGAGCTGGCAGAGCAGCTGCTGCCTTTACAACATCTCTATAAATGGTTGCTAGTATTAAGCAGACTCAAGGCAATGTCCCATTATACACAGGATATAAGTGATATAATCATTCTAACATCCTGTACATGCTAATTTTCCCTTGAAACATACCTTCTGTTGAAAATAGTGCCTTGAATTTAGCCTGGTTGAAGCATCTGTAAAACTACTGAAGTTCTGGAAACCACTGGCTGTTCCTATTTCATTGTCCCTCTGTGACCAAGCCAGATTTATTTGGATAGGTAGCATAAGTAAGATCCACTAAGCATTGGGATTGCAGGCTGTCATTAACTAGCCAACAATTGATGTTATAATAGGGAATTGTGGAAAATTAATATGGCTTTCATATACTCAGGTACTTTTAGGTACTCAGAATCAAGTACTTAGTGCTTACTGAAACACCCAGGAAGAATTTCCAGAGAAACATAGCAATGTTTCAGCAATCAATAGATTTTGTTAACTTCCTCCCATGCTTTTATTAAAATAAGTACAGAATTGTTCTGAAATTGAGGTGAGGAACAGCCATTTCCATGTAGAATAATTTACTTATTTTTTTCAGATTTTATACATACATAGCTCCTCTTTCAACACTTCTATTGCTAATATGAAGTAAAATACTACAGCTGCCGCCTTCTCGTTTATATTCTTCCATCCACGTGCTCTTTTAATTGATTCCTAACACTGAGAACTCTGAAATATTGTCTCAGGCAATTTCAGCTGGCAGTGAAAGAGTATTGGTGCTTCTATTCTGGACTAATAAATTGTTAATACTTCTTTAATAATGAAATAATGCCATGCAAACTTCAATAATCATTACAAAATATGCTTTTTCTCCAGAGTAATATACATACCCCATTAAAATTATTCTCACCTCAAATACACCCAAGTAGAGGTGAAAATAATTTTAATGGGGTGTGTATATTACTCTTTAAACATAACTATGTTTGCTTTAAAGTATATGCTTTAAACATAACTATGTTTGATAATAGTTTCCTTAAAGGGAGAGTGACTTTTTTTTCTAGAAAATGCATGATACTGTTCATTTGATTAAGCCATTTGCCAATAAAACTTAGCAATATTATTTTTCAGAACTACTCCTTGTGGTTGAAAATTTTGCACAGAACAAGATTTAATTGTGTTCATCTGTAAAAAGTCCTCTGTCTGCTACTCCTATATTACAGCTAGCAAATCTCAAGGGATGCAGACAATTTGGGACTGGTGGACACCACTGCATGTGGCTCAACTGGCAAGATTTAATAAGTAACTTATTTAACAAACTGAAAAACATTTAGTGTAGGGATTAGCCTTTGAACAAGTATTTTGAATCCACAGTTTTATGCTTCAAAATGCTTTTTACAGAAGGCAGAGAAGTTAAATTCATCAACAAGGGACTTCTCCATAAACTAAGTCCAAGGTTGCATCTGCGAATCCAACATCCATTTATGATTCTGAAGCAGAACACTACATCTGAAACACTCAAAACTATTTACTAATTAGGAGGATTTATTTCTGGAAAACTGCCAGACTACAGTTGAATGGCCACATTGGCTTGGTCTGTAAGAAGAACAGAACTTTCTGGTGTTTCCTTGAGCATTCTCCCTCTGGAGACTGAATGTTTTGCACATACCTAATTGCTGCGCACTTACTATTTTTAATGTGATGGAAGGAAGAATATTGTAAAAGAAGTAACCATATTATCTTTAGTCATTTATGATCAATAACATTTAAACTTATACTTAAATTAAATTACATTTTTGTCCTAACCTCATCCCTTTCTTTCACTGGTGGAAGTATGAAAGTGACCTTGTAATGAGTTCCAGTTTCTTCAGCCAAGTAGTATTCATTTTGCTTAGAATTGATCATGATAACATAAGGGTAGCCATGCCGCATCTGACTGAAGCCTATCTTAGTCCAGAATTTTGTTTCCCAGTCAGATACATCTGGGTGCTTACAAGCAAGAGATGGAGTCTTACCCCTCTGACACCATTGTTCCCCTGAAATTATTATTTGGAAGCATGCTGTCTTCAACCTGGAAGTAATACTGAGTCTCCTATACTAGTATCACCTCCTCTCCTTCACATTAACTACTGTCAGCCCCACTAGGTAAACCAGTCCATAAAATCAACACAGGATGTCTACAAATAGTTTTATTGAGATTGACTATAATAACAGAATCTTTCAAGTCTGATTGTGCTGTACCTCCTCCTGCTAATTATAGTTCCCTGAATTAAGGAGGTGTCTGTCAAAGCTGCTTCCAAATGATATATAGACATTCTGGACATTTAAAAAATACATTAACCCCTGCTGCCTTGGTAATGGAGTCTGCATATCTCCTCCAAGATTATCTTACTTACTCTCTACAATTACCCCTGCAGCCCATAACCATAGTTAGAGGCATTGAAAAAAGTTTCTTGTGCAAATTGATGATATGATATATCCACCTTCACAATGAAGGTGAATTTTTAGTACAGTAGGGTTAGGGTTAGTTTGACCCTGTTACAGACACTTGGGGTTCTGTTTCTATTTTCCCAGTAACCAAACACACACGTACTAGATGTGAGGTGATCTATTTGTTTCATTTGCTTTCTGGATGAGAAGTTAAGAGGTAGTAGGTTTTCTTTTTAAGATAGCGTGGATAGGGGCATTCATTTAGTCATGTTCTTATGGGCTCCTATTTGTCACTGGAGGAAGAACCCTGATTGGCTCATGTATTCCTGGGTGTTCCAGGTGAG
The DNA here is from genome assembly GCF_035149785.1 of Candoia aspera. Classification (NCBI taxonomy): domain Eukaryota; kingdom Metazoa; phylum Chordata; class Lepidosauria; order Squamata; family Candoiidae; genus Candoia; species Candoia aspera. The sequence continues at coordinate 82,454,115 of NC_086157.1, read as the reverse complement.
CAGGAATGGGGACATTGGCAGGTTCCCTTCTAATGGCTTTGCACTGAAACAATGCCATATGGATAAGGCTACGGTGTGCATTCAATCTCCTAATTTGCCCTGGTGCTAGTTTCTCTCTGTCAATATTAACACACATTGCAAATAAGAATGTACTGTTTGTGAGTGTTATACTATATTTCAGTCCTGTTCATTGAGTAAAGGAGTAAAATATAACTGCAAAAGAACTGCTTATTTTAATTGTTTATAAAATTATTTCCATGGGTAACCTGGGACCACAGGGTAACAGGAAAGACACTACCTTGACCTCCTAGAGCAGGGTTTCCCAACCAGTATTCCGTGGAACCCTAGGGTTCCGCAAGAGGCCTGTATGTATGCATTAGCAGTGTTCTTAAACTAAAAATAAAGAATGAAACTTACCTCATTAATGTGAAGTTGTCCAAATTTGAAATATTTTTTTAAATAAATAGTGATCTTCCTGGGAACCCCTAGTGACTTCTCCTGGAACCCTGGTTGAGGAACCCTGTTGTAGACATTAAAAATAATAGAAATAATTCTGAAAAAGTACAAGTTTCCCTTACCATTATTCCCTGATTTTTTTCCTGATTTTTTTATACAGAGAGGAAAATATGAGTAATGTTCAGTTGTCCATCAATTAACATCAGGTGAATTCTGTGTCATTTAGCAACAGGATTTTTTTTTCCTTTTTCCCTCCATTGCTCCATTCATTGTCACCACCTGGTGTGTTCTGTATCCTCTGCAATATTTCCTATTATCAGCAAGAGATATGGGAGTGGAAAGCAAGCTGTTCTCAGTTACTATTAAAGCATCCTCCCTCCTTGTGGCCTTCTGTCATTGTTACACAATTAACCAAACACACTGGGTACAGCTGAACAATAGGAATTAATAGGAGATATTATGTAAGAAAAAAATGGAAAGATTGTATTAAAAATAATGCAACCATTACCTTGTTCTTCTAAGTCACAAACCTCTTTGGAGGAATAAGAAAAAAAAATAGGATTATAAACTCAGAATTAATTAAGAAACTCACCAGGAAATTGACTTTTTAGAAAAGATATATAGCTTAATTTCTTTATTATATTTTTTTTGTAAGTTTGAGACCATGGGCATCCACATGAGAGGCAAGGGGAACAAATGACAAACTGCTCATGATGATGTAGTTATGCAAATTCTGCCTCTTTAGGTTGTGTGCGACTATGTAATGTCAGCTTACATTGTGACATCAAAACACTAGGTTTGTATAAACCTTCAGTTACTACAGACACCCACATCTGTTCTTAAAATGAAAACGAAAGGAAAAAAATGCCAAAGATACTGCTTTAGATTAGTGTTTCTCAGCCTTGGAAATTCTAAGATGTAGGGACATGCTGGCAGGAGAATTCTGGGAGTTGGAGTCCCCACTTCTAGAAGTTGCCAAGGTTGAGAAACACTGCTTTAGATCAACAGCATGCAGATTGTAGGCTGCTCAGTGTCTTATTCCTATATGCATCATACTGGAATGTGTGTATCATCAGAGTTTCCCCTTCCAACTCTGCAAAAGCTTCATTTTCTTACTCTCAGGGATCATCACCTTCTGAGGTAGAATATAATATCCACATCAGATGCTATTAAAGATGACCAAAACCTGTGTGCCCATAGCTATTTATTTTGTAAAATACATGTTTTTAACTGAAAATTATGGTCATTTGAATAATCAATAAAGTTATTTAAAAAGATGAAAATTATTCAGAATTCTTTTAATTGTCTTGCCATCTCCAATGGGGTGTTCTAGGAATCCTCCAAGACTCCATGAAATTGTGCTATAACATACCCTGTTCAGACATTAGCGCATCTCCCAGCCAATTTTGGAAAGAGAATTAACCGCCCAGAGTCCCCCTGTTTGGGGGGAGATGGGTGGTGATAGAAATTTGAATAATAAATAAATAATAAATAAAAATTACAAACTCACAGAATATCCCTGAAAAGATCAAAGCATGGATTTGATAAGACTATATATATGCTGAATACATTAAAAGAAGATTTGGTCACCTGTTCTAACTTGAGTTCAGATGAAATAAGTGCAATCATTTTGTGTAATGAGTTGTTACCAATCAAGAATTTCAGCAAGGTTAGAAGAATGATATACATATACAGTACCCCATTTAAAATCAAGGGAATCTCTTCAATATTGTATGGAGGATTTATAGAAACTACAACAGCTATTCCTTAAAGTATTTAAATGCATTTCTTTGTGTGTATCTATATACAGTAGATAGTAAGGGATTTGAACTTAATGAATCAGCTTTAAATCCTTTATAATGTAAAATTCCTTTTAAATATATTTTGTCAAGTCATCATTAATTAACTATAATACATAGATGTCACCACCCCATTTAATTGCATCATATTATTCAAAATAATTCTATGTTGTTTTGGAGGGGTTTTAATTAGCTTGTATGTTACCTTGCCCAGTTAGTTACTTTGTTTTGTTTTGAGGAAATGGGGTGGATAATTAATTAATGACTAAAGTGCCTTTAATTTCGATTTTTGTTGTTAAATGCCAGATGTAGTTTAGCAAAACATGAGAGAGCTAAAGCACATCTTTATTTAAAACAATTTTATTTAAAGGTGTGGTAAATAGCCTTGAATGCAAAATTTATATAAAGAAAACCTTTGAAGATTTATTTAATTAAATATATGTTTTATTCACATTTATTCTCCTTTCTAAAGTTCTGTTAACAACAAAATTCCTAATTTTTTACCTCTTTCCATACAAATGTATTTTGGAGAAGAAATACTGAACATGGCTGTTTAAAGTTCTGTATTCCTCCCTCATATTACAAATATATTTATATAAGCTCTTGAATTATGTGGTTTAACTTTGTTTCTTTTTTTTATCATTCTATGTTTCTCTCTTTCTCTGTCCTACTGCTTTTTATTTTCAGTGTTTTCTTGATTTTATATGTTTAATTTAAAAAGAGTTCCTGGCAGAGTGGTTTTGAGTGATCTATGTATGCCTAAAGTCTGGGTTTGAATACCTGCATGTTCTACCATGTTCATAGTACTGAATTAGGGTTGCCACTACTTTCTTCTGACTGGCTCTTTATCTTTAACAGCTAGATGGCGGGGATTTGCAACATGGTTCAGAATACCAATTTAGCTGTGTGTAGATGTTTGAAGATCTCATTTGGTTTATCTGAGTGTATCTGTATAGCTAAAAATCAGATTTCTCCATGAACAGACAAGAAATAAATTGCTTCACAAAGATTAAGCATTGGAGTAAGTGAAATGGACAGTTTCATCTGACTGTAGATTTAATTCTGTTTTATAGAGTGGAAAAGCCTTATTAAGATGAAATCCTGGTCTGAGACTTTAACCAATACTTAAATTATCCCACGATTCCTCCTCCAATGACAGAGCATTCCTGACTGCCAGGAACTGATCAGGGAAAATGGATTTAGGAGGGGCCAAAGAGTTGAGTGGATTTCTGCCAGACGACAACTTCAGGCAATGAAGAGCTGACTGCTATTTTCTGTCCCATTTCTGTAATTCAGAAATTCCTAGGTTCAGTTTTGATAGATCTGTGTAGAATGATCAGAGAAAGGATACGAGGATGCTTCTGGCCAAGAACCAAGAGATCTGTTGCATTTAGAGTAGGCAATATTGGCTAGAGTCTGACATGGATTCATAGATACCCATTTTTTAATTTTTTTGTTAGAATTTTTTTATCCCACCTTTATTATTTTTATAAATAACTCAAGGTGGGGGACATACCTAATACTCCTTCCTCCTCCTATTTTCCCCACAACAAGAACCCTGTGAGGTGAGTTGGGCTGAGAGAGAGTGACTGGCCCAAGGTCACCCAGCCAGCTTTCGTGCCTAAGGCAGGACTAGAATTCTCAGTCTCTTGGTTTCTAGCCCAGCACCTTAACCACTAGACCAAACTGTCTCTCACCTCCCATTTTCCCCACAACAACCCTGTGAGGTGGGTTGGGCTGAGAGAGAGTGACTGGCCCAAGGTCACCCAGCCGGCTTTCATGCCTCAGGCAGGACTGGAACTTATGGTCTCCTGGCTTCTAGCCTGGTGCCTTAATCACTAGACCAAACTGGCTTTCTAATACTATAAGGGACTGAGAAGTACCTCTGATTTTTATCTTTGGTTCAGTTCAGTTTATTAATTTATTATTCAGATAGATTAAAATGGCTCGATTCAACTTGATTTTCTGAACAATTTTGAAAAAGGATCTTGCACATCAGCAAAAGCTTTTCCAAACAATAGAATTAAATCAGAGGCATTGAAATAATATAGTCAATTATTGATCCAGTATAGAAAATAGATTTGGATTAAGAGATTTGATTTAATTTCCTTCAGATTGAATTTCTATACTGCAGCTTCACAAGGCCATGGCAGATGTCATTGTATTGTTTAATTGTTTCAGAATGTACTTTTGTATCTTTGATTTGAAAGCCACTTTGAGGACTAGTGCCTCTGCCCAAAATATTGGCTATCAGTTACAGAAATCAATGGGCATTCCTATGGCCATTAACCTTGTAATAAGCTCTATTGAAGCCAGTGGGCTTTACTTATGATTAAAATGTATGACTTTTAAAAACTGTCTAAGAAGAAGCAAGTTCCTTACATCTTGCACTACATGAAGCTTTCCAGAATGAAAAGAGTGTTCTCTGAACTGTTAATGATCTATGATTCATTAAGAGTTGTATATTTCTTGCAGAAGCATTGTGAACTACAGCACTATTTTTCTTAATTAAAAGGTGGTCAGCAAATTCCTTCTTGACTATGCCTCACTTTTTCAGCAGCAAAAATAATATTTCCTCATTTACCTACCCACCTTCATCTCTCACGAGTTTTGAAAATTAATTGGATGTTTTAAAATCTCTCTGAATATGAAAAGCTAGTGTGAGGATGATTGATATATATGTCATGCTAGTAATGGAATCTGTACTGATATTGGGTAAAATGAACCACACATTTCAATTCAATGAACATGCAGTTAATGAAAACCTATCTAAATCAATGTTTTCAGAAAGCTTGTCTAAATCAGCATTTTTCAGAAGCCTTTCAAGAGTGAGTTATTGCAGTAAGGATTGTCATTATTGGAAACATGTATGTACATGAAAACAAAGAAAACTATTGCTGATCCATCCAACATTATCATGACCAATGTGTGATCAACACAGAAGCTTTCTGGTTAAAAGCAAAAGCATTTCAATATTGTTTTAAGACATGTAATACATTGAAACCTGTTTTGGACATGATTTAAAAATCTTGCATGTTAATGTCAGAGGCTCCCACATTTTAGCTTTTCAACAGTGGAAGTAACATTTCCTATTGAGGAAGACACTATGGTTCACATATTTGAACATCCAGTTTTAAAGTATACAGTAGTTATCCACTTTGAAACAATTTGCTTTGATAAGGTAAAAAGCTAACCAGTGGCTTAATCCAAAACATACATCTTTCATCATAAGTTGAAATCAGTTTATATACATGTGTATAGGTGCTATTATTCATATCTCAGACTACACAGGTTTACTGCTCGCAAATACCACAATGTAATCTAATTATTTTTCATTCTTCTGAAGTTATTTTGTTAGACTGAGAAAAAAATAATATCCTCCTTATTCCCATGTAGAGATTGATAGAGAGAACTCACACAACTGACTTTCACTGAAGAAGATTAATATATATTTTACTCATCTATTTACTTACTTACTTGGGCTTATATGACATTCTAATCCATGGAGAGTCAGAGTGATTTATAAAACCCTCTCCAGTAAGAGGATTAAAAACAGAACATCAAAATAACAAGATGAAACAACTCCTTACAACTTTGCACCAAAGGAATAAGCAAACATAATATGTTCTATAGAAGGGGGGCACCTTCTTCACAATTCTTCACCCCTCCCCCACCAGCCCTTTGGAAAAGCCAGGTCTTAATAGCTTTCTGGAATATTAACAGGGAAGGAGCCAGTCAAATCACGGGCAGGCAGGGCAGGGGGGAGGATACTGTTTCAAAGGGGGAGGGCACAACTGAAAAGTCACATTCCTGGGGTCCCTGCAGATGACATTCTCTTAAAGAAGGGAAGCATATTTTGATTAAAAATAAAAAATCTCAAACCAGCAAATTTTCCATTTACAAATAGTTACAATGTAGTCAACAAAATCGTAAATCAGCATCTTTTTTTTTTATTTTGGAGAAAATATAAATTCAGGAGAATCTATCTGGGATGTAAGAAAAGCTCTGCTGCATGTCTATGTCATTCAGTGCCAAACAGATGCATTCAGACAACATGTCATGAGAGCAATATTTATCTTCCTCTGTTGCTCCTGACATTGGAATTTAGCAGGGCTGTGCAGCTCTTTCAAGAGTTACTTTGCTTCATTTCTATCCAAGTGAAGCAACCCTATAAAGTGCACCTCCAGCAAAGTAGCCAGGCTGCTTTGCTTCACTGAGCAACAAAGGCTTCTACACATGAACAGTTCATGTGCAGAAGTTAGTATGGGTGAAATGGTTCACCAGGTGAGGCAGCTTGCTCCATCTGGGCAGTTTCTCATGGTGGAATAATGCACTTTGGTGAGGTGCTTCACATCAAAGTTTCTAAGATATGAAGCTGGTCTCCAAGGAGGAATGCCTACAATGTGTATAGCTCTACAATTCAGGAGCATTACTACTCTAAGTACTCCTGGTATTAATAAGAATGGGCAGGTTAGGTCCATTGTGACTGATTCTCAGAAGTAAATCTTGTATTTAAGGCTCACTGCCTTGGATTCTGGAAGTAGTAAACAGCCATCACCATTACAACATTACTAGCTGGTGAGGGATCTCTTCTTTGTGAAATTGTTTTTTCAGCAGGTGTCAACTTCCAACTGTTTAGCTTTTGTTACAGAAGAAGAGAGGTGAGTATTGAACATCGTGCAGAAATGCATTGTTGGCATAAATGGAAGAAAGGGCTGTGCTTTCTGGCTATATCTTTTCCATCCCATTGGTGCCGACCAGCAGGGTTGTCCCTCACAGGAGGACAGTGGGTTGAAACTCTGCAGGTCAAAACCTTCAGACCTGTTTTTGTTTTGTGACTGTCATGCTACCACAACCACAGAGAAGCTCCAAGATACAGTGCAGGGACTGGGAGCCAGAAAAAGGGGAAAAAGAAGTCCATCTAACCTCACATAATTTCAATCACTTGAGAATTTTTAATTCCTGAATGACTAATCTTTAGTCCTGAAGCTTGTTTCTGACAACTGGCCCATGGGTTACAAACTTCAACACTTAATTTCATTCATCCTATTAAAACCTGGGAAAGGGGATTTAAAACCTTACTGGTAGACTTCTTCCACAGGCTCCCCAGAAAATGATACTTATGATAGGCTGCTGCATCTGCTAACACATTCTTCTCTATTTGGTTGTGGAGTTGTGAACCCTTTCATCAAGGACTTCTCTTTTTGTCTTAATCTAGGAAAATAAAAAGGAAGATTGTTTAGATCTTCCTGCCTAGAATCCAGAAATATAGAATTTGCTCTTCCAGGCCCTGGGTGTATCAGTTGCCTCGTTTCCCAATAAGGCACGGACTCACTTAGATGGGGCTAAGGATTTCCGTTTATTGAGTACAGAGTGCACGCACGCAAAAAGATGGGAATGCGGGTGTGGTTGCGGGGTACCCCGTATATACCCGCGTGGCAGACCTTGTCCTCCTCCACCCCCTATTGTCCCACAAGCTGGATCCGGATCCTTGATGGGCGATCTGGAAGCGATACTGGTCTGTTGATGGGCGATTAGGGTGATCACCGCTGGTTTCCTCTGTCTCCTTTCCTTGTCCGGTGCAGGTGTGTCCCCCGGGGTAATGTGTGCAAGTTCCGGTGATATGTTGATGGCTCCTCTGGTCCGGGCAAAGGTGTGCCTCCTTTGTCCTTGTGATTGCTTTTAGTGTTTAAGTGTTTAAAGGATTAGGATTATCCCTTCCTCCTTCCTGAAAGGCATGTTCCCCATTGTGATGCATGGATGCCTTGCAACGGGGAACATGACACTGGGTTAAGATGGATAGAGCCCTTTGCTGGAGATATTTTTGTATATGTTTTTATGTTGAGTGACTGGATCCCATCTTGTTTTGTACTGTTTTTATTGTGTGCATACACACACACACACACACACTTAACAAACCTTTTGCCAATCCTAAAGCACAAAGTATCATGGTGGGCTCAGATTCGGAGAAAGAATCTTCAGACAAAGAAGGGCAGCTAGCTCCAGAAGTGGCCGTAGATGATGTACAGTCAGCTGTGGGGTTACCAGATGAACTGCCACCTGAGCAGGCAGAGCAGGCTGGGCTAGCCAGCAACCAGCAGAGACAGCTGCCATTGATCTCTGAAGATGAGGGTGCGGAATTACCTCCCCCTCCCAGTGCAAATGCTTGGTGGGTGGCAAAGACAGCAGAACAAAGGAATTCATCGAGGTTACTGGCTAGGAAGCAGTCTCACCCTCCTAGATGAGACACACTAGGACTGCTCTTATTTAAGAAGAGGCATGAGCTCAAGCCTCTTGTTGGAAACAACCATTCGCAAACCCAGACTCTCTGTGCCTTGCCTTTGGACTCGAACCCATGTGATCATGATCCTGAACCTGGACTGGCTGACAACCTTGCTAATGCTTTGGACCCCTGGATTTGCCTGACCACTCTTCATGCCTGCTTCTTTGATTTTGGACTATCTCTTTAGGCAAGTTTGCTGGACTTGTGGGGACTTGATTGCTTTTGTGTGCATGTGTGCGTTTGCACATAACCTTCCCTTGCTGCTTGCTATTGCTTACAAACTCACCTAGTAGAAGTTTGCAACTACCTGTCCGTGTACTTGTGTGTGCTTAGCCTGAAACAGGACACAAGGGGTAACTGTGTAAAGATGTTCTACATCTGGACTTAAATAAAATAATGAAGCCAAACTTCTAGATATAAAAAGGAATTTATTGATAAAAGGGACATATAGGAAAAACAAGGAAAAGCAACAATCACAGATACAAAATTCCAGAGAAAATCAGTAGAGAAAATCTAGTTAAACTTGTGACTTACAGTCTGCTTGCATGAGATATGGATTCAATACCATTACTTTGCAGATAATATGACTGGAGAGAGAGGTAATAAGGACCCTCCTTCTTGGATGTTTTTAGGCAGGACACCATTGCCTGTCCTTCCCTCCCTCCCTGCCTCCCCCAGTTCCCTGGGAAGTCTGGATGTTCTGTAGGTCAGTGACAGTTGATGCAAAAGTTTTCTCATCCCTGGTATATAGATTAGATCTCCATCTCCTCTTTACATTTAAATGTCACACAAAGATGGGGAGAAAAGCATCAGAATTTGTACAGAATGTATATCTACAATTAGTAGATAGAATTTCATAACTTATGGAACTTTTTATTTATGTAAAACTTTATATTTTTTTGCTCCTTAGGTACTAGATGTATCTAACAGCAGATCTGTCTGACAAGAACTTGGCAATGGAATTTCTTCTCCTATAATTTCCAGCATGAAAAGAAATGAACTATAACTGAACTTTCCAATCATTTTGTCCACTGGGACCCATTTGGAACTTTAAGAGTATATAGTAGGTGCTAAGGCTGCCATGATGGGGCACATAGAAGACAGACAGACAGAAACTTTATTTCAGTCATTGACCAATAAAATACATTTTATAAAGCAAACAAGCAAAATTATCCCTTAATATCAGTAACTGTTGGCAACCATTTGTGGGCGAAGCTTACACATAATGTACCAGAATTTTGCTGCTTTCAAAGAAACACATTTATCTTGGTTGTTTAACAGATAATATAAATAAAAATTATCAGAGTGCCTCAGGAATTTAAATAAAAAGTGGGTAATCAACTAGTGGTGAATGTCCCTGTAGAATTGACAATACAAAAGAACATGGGCCATGGTTTCTATGGCACCTGTGTCACAGGGGCAATATTGGGTTTCATATGAGATTTTCCTATATTTTCTTTCCAAAACAGCTGTGGGTGGGCATTAAATCGGGCTAGAGAGAGGGCTCTCCTGAATTTGGGAACTGTGATATAACATAAATATGAAACTGGTTTATTCACTAAGATTTGGTTATTGACAAATATATTATGAGGAAAAGCAGCAATTTCTGTTTGGCCTTCTATGTCTAAGATCCTTTGTCTTAGTACTGATCAAGCTTGGTCTGACTCTAAGGCTAAGATGGCATCACTAGAGAAACCATAGAGGCTCGGTCTCTTTTGAATAGCTACTTCCCAAGATTTGAAATTATCTGCCAATATTAGATGGGTCAGTCCACTGGGGTTGTGATGTAATTTTAACCAGTAGGTGAGGATATTTATCCAGAGATTAGATTCAAGTTTACTGACTCCTGCTTCCCATCAAAGTACAACATTTGGAACACAGCAGGTAACCCGGAAGATATTTCTTAGAAATTTTGTTTGGATTGTCTCTAAGGCAATCATGTTGTTATATGGTCCCAATTGAGCCCTGTATAGCAGTTGTGCTTGGGCAGGCACATACAGGGTTACCACTTCACAAAATGACTGCCATCACCACATGACCAATCACAAAACAAAAAATGTGAAGTCAAGAATGGAGCCTGGAGGCATAAAGAGGAAGTCAATTGGTTCTCATGGATAACAAAATGAAAGAGCTACCAGATATAGGCAGTAAAAACCCATATGGTCATTAGGTGTCAGTGCAGGCAGACAGATAAATGTTTGCTGCCATCTAGCATTTGTCTGGATTTTTGCAATCCAGATCTTGGCCATATTGGAGAACTATGACAACTATACAGTAAAGGGCAGGGGGGTGTTTTCAAAAGTGTACACTGAAAATGATTTTAAAAAAAAACTGTTTTCCAGTTTCCCAAATATTTTATCCCCTTACCTACCAAAAATAAAAATAAAGAAGTATGCATGATTCCACTTCATTCACAGGGCACTTTCTTAACATACTTATTGTAATGAGATAGCTAAACATTTGGTTTCTTCTGTTGTTAGAAAAATATCTGGCATTTATGTATTACCTGATTTATTGCTTAGCTAAAAGATCCTTTATTGTATTAATTGGTTTTTATAATATCTTAGTGATACTTCCAATTGTGTATTTAATTTGTTTTATTTTTCTTTTATTAGAGCACTAATAAAAGAAAATTTTATAATAATTAAAGTATCATTTGTTGACAGACATATAAAATATTAAATAAATAACATACATCAAATACATAGATATTAGATGCCATGTATTGATCAACTCATAACTAAGGTGGACAATTTCTTCTTTTTAGAAAACCTAATTTTATTTTCTGTTAAACTAAATAGTATTGGTCAAAGAAAGAAAATTTTGACATAGTACTATTAAAAGCCTCAAAAATAGCATAAATGAAATGCTGATGTTTGAAAGAGATTACAGCATTATCATCAATGGATGGATGGATGGAGATTGCACAAAACTCTTGAACCCATGAAACCTAATTTCTTTTTTTAAAAGTTGCTGATGGTGTGATGGCATCGATAGTAAAACATATGGCTAGAAAGCCTCAGTCAAGAAATTATTTATACCACTTCATTTTCAAAATTAAATATTCTGTCTTATAACACATATCTTGTATTTGTCAAAGAGACATTAAGAAGTTGTTCATAGAGAAAGTTTGTGAGACTTATTAGTAAGTTCTAAGAATTATTTGAAGATGAAAAATAATATATTAATAATTGTAGAGTTGTTGGTGCTCTCTGAGCCTTGTTGTTTTCTTGCAGATGTTTCATTGCCAGACTAGGCAACATCTTCAGTGCGAACAGGGAGAGGGCCTTGCTCTCAGTTTATATACAGTGACTTGCCCTGCTTGTGTTGGTGGGGGTGTTGTTCTCTCCTTGGGAGTTCCTTGATTGGGCTGCTTGGTTGATTGCCTAGGTTAATCGTTCCTTGATTAGGGTGCATTGTGCTGTTTGATGGTTCATCTGGTGTTAATCCTAGTGCTGATTTTTGCATATCTGCGTGTTGATTGCTGGCAAGCGAGTGTACTGGTCTTTTGGCTTTTCTATTGTCTCTTTTGAATGGTATGTAAATATTGTTTACCTCTATGTGTCTGTTGATGGCTGCTTTGTCTGAGTGCTAGGCTTCCAGGAATTCTCTGGTGTTTTTGGATTTGGCTTGGTTTAGGATGCTCACAGTTTCCCAGTTGAAACTATGGTTGAGTCTGTCCATGTGTTGTGAGATTAAGGAGTTCTCATCGTGACTTCTGACTGCTAGTTGGTGTTCGTGGATGTGCTTTGCTAATCTTCTGTCTGTCCTACATAGTGGCTGTTACAGTCTTTGCACTGTATGTTGTAAATAACTCCTGTTTTTTTCTTCTTGGGCTATTGGGTCTTTTGGGTTACTTAATATGTTTTGAAGAGTTTTAGTTGGTTTATGTGCTATGGTGATGCCATGCAGTTGTAACAGTCTGTTGATAGTTTCTGAGATGTTTCTGATGTATGGCGGTGCTATCCTTTTCATAGCTTCTGTTGATTGGGTTGTAGTGCATTGGGTGGTGAGGCACTTTTTGATAAAGTTGAGGGGGTATCCATTTTGCTGGAAGATGCTGTACAGATGATGTTTCCTTTTGCTGGTGTTCTGGGTTGCTGCAGTGTGTAAGTGCATGTCTGAATAATGTTCTTACACAGCTTCTCTTGTGGGAAGTTGGATTGTTACTTTGGTAATGGAGCACTTGGTTGGTGTGGGTAGCTTTCCTGTAGACTTGTGTTTCTAACTTACCATCATTTCCTCTTCTGATGAGAATGTCCAGGAATGGTAGTGAGTTGTTGTTTTCTTCCTCCCTTGTGAATTTTATTCCATTAAAGATGTTGTTGATGGTTTCATGAGTTTCTTCCAGTTGTTTCTTTTGTATTATGATGCAAGTGTCATCCACATACATAGATATTACCTTCCTGTACATGCATAAATCTCTTGTGGATGCTCTTCAAACCAAAACAAATTGCTTGTTGGTATTTCCATTTACAGACTTTCGGTAAATTGCTTTTGTTAAGAACAACATCATCACTTAATCATTGTTGCTCTTAAGCAATGCTTCCCTTCATTACATTCACTACTCTAGTTCTCCTGTGATTATCATATGAATTTCCAAGACTGAAGCTTTACTGATAACACCATTAAGACCTTCACCATGAATGAAGTCTAGTTTCCAAGGCCATGTTTTCTTCTGCATGATCAAGGCCAAGTATGCAATTAACATAAGAATAGCTTTAAAGTAAATGGAAGTCCATTGTATTCACTTGAAAGTAAATTAGCAGCAGGGTAATATGTTTATTTTTCAGACATTTGAAAATCACTCATTGTTCAAACCCCCATAACTTTTTAAAATGCAAATTAAATGCATAAATATGTAACTTTAAACCTATGGAGAATTTTTACAAGTCATTTGTGTGGGGTTTTTTTTTATTCCATAATGATTCTTTCCTGCCAACTTCCATCTCTTAATTTCATGGAAATAGCATGACATCCACAAATTACAAAAGCCCACACTTAGGAAGCCTACAGCTTTTGATAGTTTTATTTGGTTTTAACATGAGGGAAAAAAAATCATAGTACTTCTTTTTTGCAACAAATCCCAATACTGGTAAGTGTGTACAAGGTCAATAATAATTCCCAATTTTAGATGTATGATTGTATAAGAGAGCATGGCTATTCAAAATTGCTAATAGGCAACATAACCTACATTTAACAATGTAATAAATCAATGCAAATAAAACTCAGAGTTGTAGAGTGGCAACTGGCAAAAAGGCCAAGACTGGCAAATAATTTCACAACAACTCCAATGAAATGAATATCAGTTGTACCTTTTTATTCTGTTTATTTATTAACAGATGCAGATAGTAGAGGGAGATAAAGCATACTTCAGGTACAATACAGCTGTTTATGGAAGTACAAAAATATTTTTAAAAATAAAACCGAGGAGAGGACATCTTCAAATCAACTTCTGTTCTTTGATATCCTTCAAACCAAAGTTTGTTTCCACTCAGTCTATAAAGACTTAAGTGTATATACTGTATCCCACTTCTCTCAAATATTATTTTAATTGTTCCATTCAAAAGCAAATTATGGATCACAAATCTGTAGTTTGCTCCATTTATAAATTATATAATGAAATGGTATGACCAAAGAGGAAAACTAAAGAGCAAATTGTTGGTTTCTGAAAGAGATGTGCAACCTTACAAGCATCTGCTTCCCTAGAAGTTAGGTCAGAGGATTGGGAATGTCACAACTCAAGTACAGTATATATTACTCCAAATCAGTTGCCAGGCTTGGCATTTAAATAACTTTTTAATATGAACATGTATAATAGAATCATATTAGGGACCAAATCAAAGGGACCTAAAAGGTCATTAGTCCAACTCCTTACTTGGTGTAGAATGTGCTAATACATTTCAGATAAATAGTTGATCAGCCTGTTTGAAGATCACTTGTGAAAAGGGTCATACCATTTCATGAGGCAACTTATTCCAGTGGTTGAATAAAATTCCTAATATCTAACCCCTCCTGGAGCACAGTGGAGCTTATTCTGAAGCCCCACAGTGAGGCTTATCCTAAAGGAGGGCAGCTACTTGCATCTGCACATTTCATGCTGATAGCTCAGTTGATAGCTCAGATGTTATATGAAGACTGAGATCTGGGATTGGATCTGACAAGAAGGTCATTGCCCAGTTGAAAATAGCCCAGAACAGGAAGATTTTGGACCTCCATTAGGATACTCCTGCTGCCTATATGTCAGCCCTTCTACGTAGACTAGACTAGGAAACAAAGTCATGCAGGCCAATACTACTTTTATTATAATGTTATAGTCACATTATCTTGCAAGTCTGAATGTGCTTGCCCCGTCCCTCCCTTTATCTGACCATTGTCTTGGTTGCAGCTCTTCCGCCTGTCCCTCAAGGTCATTCATTCTTTCCACTACACTATCTCAGGATGGAAATGGGGTTACCCACAATCTCTGTTAGAATTCACCTGGCACTGTAAGGTACTGTAAGAAATTAGAAAGCCTCCAAGATCCCCACTGAGTTAAACTTTGATTCTTGTATTATATGGGTGGAAATCAATGGACCAAACTCCTGTTACTTATCCTATAACTGTATTCCTCACAGCCTTTAGAGGAATTTAGTTCTTGGAGAAGTGAAAACATCAGAGATAAACTTTTCCAACAAGATGCCTGTAGAGATGCTAGTATAGTACAATCTTCAGAGTTTTCATCTTGGTATTACCATTATAAAAAACATAGAACTCTCTTCCAGTATCTGTTCAATCTCACTAATCCTTCATTGAGGAAGGCTTTTACATCTCTTCACTTCCAAACCATGCCCACTGCATAATTTGAAGGAAGACTTAGTAAACATTTTGTAAAAAAAAAAAAGATTTTGTAGACATCTAGTAGAACAGTGCATCTTCCGTTATGGTATTGGCCAAGCATCATCCACTACATCCTCCACCATCCTATCTACAATGAAATCAGGGGAAAATATTGATGACAAACAAATGAAGAGGTTGGATATTGAATGACTGACCTACCTCACTGAGGATATCATTCCAACTATTAGCAGCCAGGTTGTTATCTATGCTATGCTTCCTTTAAAATTTTTAAGCCCTCAATTTTAGTACTGGTTCCATCTTAACTCAATTCTTTTGTATGCCTTTTTTTTATCTTACTTTTTAAAAAGTTATTATTAATTTTCTTTTTTATCCTACTAAAGTTGTTATAACTTATGATCATAGCAATAAACTTACTGGGAAAAATTGATAATATCTAACCAGAATCTACTTACCAGTAGTTTCAACAGGGCAACAGAGAACCAATCTACTCCCTCCTCTATTTGATAATCCTTTGGATAGCTGAAGTCTGCTATCATATCTCCCATCAGTCTTCCCTTCTGCTGGTTAAAGATACAGTTTCTTTAACTGTTCTCAAAGGACTTGGTTTCCAAACTCTTCATCATTTCGGTAGCTCTCCTATGAACTTGTTCCAGCTTGTCAATGTCCTTTCCAGACTGGTGCCCAGAACTGGACACAGGATATCAAGTGGGGCTAGACTAAAGCAGAGTAAAGTGGAACAATTACTTTCCATGATCTGAACTCTGCGCTCCTGTTAATACATCCAGGAATAACTTTGCCACAGGGCTCTGTTGTGAATTCTATGCTGTTCAACTTCTTATCTACTAGAATACCCAGATCCTTTTTACATGTTCTACTGCCAAGTCAGGTGTCTCCTTCATCCGATTCTTGTGTCTTTCATTTTTTTATCTCTAGATACAGGACTTGACATTTCTCCTTGTTAAATCTCATCCTATTTGTTTCAGCCTATTGTTCAAGCCTGTCTAGGTTTTTTTTTTAATCTTTTCTTTCTAGTAGTAGCCACTTCTCCTAATTTTTGACATCTACAAATTTGACAATCATTCCTTCAGTCCCTTCAGTCCTGCTTTCCAAGTTGATGTTCAGCCATCTTCTCAGAAACCTTGCCTGCTATACACTTCAAGCTAACAAATCTGTAATTTCCTAGGTTCCTCCCCTTCCTTTTTTTTTGTTTTTGTTTTTTGAAGAGAAGGACAACATTTGCCCTCTTCTAGTCTTCTATAACCTTGTCAATTGTTCAGAAGTTCTCAAAGATTACAGTTAGTGATTATGGAATTACTTAACTAGTTCCTTCAGTATCCTATGACATAATTTACCTGGATCTGGAGACTTGAATTCATTTAAATTAGTTAAATGATCTTTTATCCTCTCCTTGTCTATTCTGAGATGAACTCCCCATCTTCTAGTGGAACAACCATGGCCAGCTACGGCTCCCTTTTTCTTCTAACAAAATACATTATGAGTTAAAACATTCTGGCTGCCATCCTCACTTTCCTCTAGTTTAACACACTCCTGGTGAGATATATGAGCTATCTGCTGAACACATCCTTTCCCAGCTTCATGAGAAATAGCCTGTCTTTTGCCAGAAGTCCTTAATACAGGTAGTATAGTCCATGGTTGAGAATCTCATACTCTACTCAGCAGCATAATCTATGCACACCTAGTTGTTCACTTCCAGTATAGCTGGATGTATTCAGAAAAACAATATTTGTACTTTAAGTTCCTTCACCATCCTGCCCATTGTCTCATAGTCTCAGGACAGCCTTTTAAGGTTTCTTCTAGCTGGAAAGCTTAGGAAAGCCTATGAAGGAAACAAACAGCCTAGATCACATCCCCTCTAGCAGTCAACACCCAGATAAACAGTACATTAATCAAGGAACTATCAAGGGAGAAACTACACCTCAACCCTACTGGCAGGGAAAGGTACTACATATAAATCACCAGCAAACCACACTCTCCCAGGCACTGATGATGTTACTCAGCCTGGTAATGAAACATCTACTAGAAAATAACCAAGTTCAGAGAACACCAAGAACCCAACAGTTCAACACTACATAAATCCTCTACCATTGGTGTGAGGATTTGTTCTTTAGGCAGTAATGTTCTTTAGGCAGTAAGACAAATATTTAAATGTCTTGCAGATCACTACGAAGCTTCCTTCACTCTTCATGTGCTTGGTATTGTTTGACCTTTCCCTGATGCATTTCCTCTGACAAATCCAATACAAAATGTACCTATTTACAATCTCTTCGTTCCTCAGTGAGCCCAAGATGTGTACACACACACAAGCACACACAGTTACAAGTCTAATTTATTACATTCTTGTAACACAAATGTGTACTTCTTTAATATTTTATTAAGCAAAAACTTATTTAAAATTGGTGTCAGCAATTATATTTATTTGCAGAAAATTTCTAGTGAACATACATATCTCATAGAAAACAGCTAATATGATACAGTGGTTAAGGTGATAGACTAAGAGCAGGGAGACTCTAGTTCTACTCCTCCCTTAAGCATGGAAGCAGACTAGGTGATCATGAGCCAGTCCCTTCCCTCTCAGCCTAAACCAGTGTCAGGCTGTGCAACCAACCAGCTGAAAAACAACCACCTTTATGGCCACATGCACTGATAGTTTCACAGTGTAAACTAGACAAGCCCAGTGCAAACAGACCCTGTGACCAAATAGGACAAATGCTAAGAAAAATAAGAATATCTCATGGAGAACAAAAAACACAAGCAACAGTAGGAGCATCATGACAAGATCAGAACCAGCTAAAATGGTAAAAAGTAGGTAATTCATTTTTTTGATTTTGTGGGATTTGTTCGTTTTCTAAATATGAAATATTTTCCCCAATAATGATATTATGTTTCTGTGGCATTAATCTGCATTTCTGAGAATTAAGAAAAAATGGCAGGATTGGCAGCATTGTTAAATACGTATAACATGTTGGCTTTTCAGATGTTGAGTGCATGCTTCTTATACTTTTAAAAATATTTATCTTGCAGTAAAAACAGAAGTTGCAATAGTCTTTCACTTTAACTACATTGATATTCCAAACTCTTTTGGTCTCTCTAACACTGTATAAAGTATGTTTTTGTCCTGTTGTCAAATAGCCAAATCCACATTTGCCATCTATATTTCTAGGTTTCTCTAAAAGTGCTATTTTAATACCCTTTAGCCAAGTATTTATGAATGCTGCTTGCCCTTCTAGGCAACACATTTACTACAGCCAAGTTAGTGCACACTGTGAGTGATATGAAAATGTTGCTCCTCCTGTTAACATGTCATTGCTTAAGCATAGTACTGAGGAACACTTTCTTCCAGTCTGTCTTTTGTCACATAAACAATCTGGACATCCGTAATTACTAGATAAGTGCGCACATGCCAGTTCATAATAGGAGAGGAATCCCCATGATTGTTCACTCTTCTAAAGCCCTGGAGATGACGAAGGGTTCTTGGAGGAAGAGTCTATGGTCAAATGGCACCTGGACAACAGCTGAGGAAAGTCTTTCTGAGTATTCTCCCCTTTTTTCTGCCCCACCCTCTGCTTCAGTTTGCCTCCAATTTTGGTGGAATTTGGTTTCTATATTTTGGATATTTTGGTGGAAATGGTGCCAAATTGACAAACAGCACCTTTATCCAAGATAACTGGGACAGGATAACAAGATAACAGTAACTGAGATGGGATGTTGTATCTTTTGTCCCTGGCACAAAGGAATTTACTCCACCCTGGCCAAAACTGTATAAAATGAATCTTGGACGTCCTGGGGGTATGTGTTATTTAGTTGGGTAGGAACATGAAGAAACTATCTCCTGCTAGATTTTTTTTTTCATATTGCCTATGCTACACTTTGTTTTCTTTATTATTGAATGTGGAGTGAAGGGCTGTCTTAAAACAAATGTCTTTGCCATTTCCAGTGATTCCCATAAACCAAATAGACTGGGTAGATTGCAATGCATGTGGCATATCCTTGGAGTGTTAGATTTGTTTATCCTATTGTGAAGGCATGTTTAAATGAATGTTCTATTTTCCCAAAAAGCCTAATTTACTTTTTTTTTCGTTTTGCCTAAATTTGGTCTGGCCTTTTCCAGACTGCATCAATGCCTCCATTTTACCTCTTAGCATCTTCACACCTCTGTTGCTGAAGGAGGAAGCATCCTAACTCAGTCAAGCTCCTTTGTTTTCTGCTTTGGAAATGTACTCATGACTTACTCCTTTTGTCTCCTAGCTTGCTCCTTTTGTGAGTGTGATTCAATTACATCTGTCAGTCCAAGAAATGTATATAAATCACCTTTGAACTCTATACTACTTTAAGAAAAACTCTCTCCTTACTTCCTTGAATAAATAAACTTTCTTCACCCACAGCTGCATATCCTGCACTTTAAATCTTTTTTTTTTCTTTAGCAATAGTCAGCTAGTATACATTTCAGAGTTTTTGCTATCCTATGTTCCTAGCTGTTCGCTGTTCTACATCTGCTGATTGTATGGTACTTGTTGTGTTCAATACTCCCCAAACCCCTTAATCTAGAGCCTTCAATAGTTATCTTCTTACAGCTGTAAAACTAGTTGCTTGCTATTGAAAGAGCTGTATCCATTCTTCTTTCAAATCTGGTTTTAAAGAATGACACATGATTAATGTAAGGCTTTAATGCATCCTTGTCTGTATACAGCACAATCCAGGGTCATTAAACTGAATGAAAGCTTTTCAATTGACATCGGTATGATATTGATTGCACCTAAAGGCTCTAATTATGAAAGGTTTTATATATAAAAATATAGCAGTGTTAGAACCATTTTCATTAGAATAAAAAATAAATTTACCTGTATTTTCATGACATATAAGATTGCCTTAATATTTGAATGCAAATCCTATACGTTTTTTTTAATAAGTCCCTCTTAAAATGATCAGAATATTTGTTAAAAAAGATTTGCACATATGTTGCTATTATTTTGTTTAGTATGTTTTTCTGTTTTTCCTCTCACACATACTCCATGCCTTCATATTTCCCAGCCAGACAAACTTACAAAATATAAATATATTCAGTGCGAAGATACTGATCTTTTCACAGAAATTATCACATCATTCTCAGCCTTCCTGGGAATTGTCAGACATGAACAAACTGAAATAAACTGTACATAGAAGCAAAAGCTGCAACTCTCAAGCTCTTGAGCTCATGAACAGTACTACAATTGCTTTGGCTTCTGATCCCAAACAAGCTGAATCATTATGAAGGCCCTGTACTAGTTTTAAATGCTGGTGCTGTATCAAACCAGGACAATGCAGCTTTGTTTACTGTCTGGATTAGGAAGGATTAGGCAAGGGAAGAAAAAAGGAAGTTTAGATTCAGGTTTGAAAACTAACTTTACAATTTTTGGCCACCCTTATTTTCTAGCTTTGGAGTTCTGCAGTGTATATGTTTTCAAACTTTTTTTAATTTATCACAGTATTACCAGAGGACTTCTGTTAGAATTAGCCATAGGAGATTTTGTACTGGATTTCTTTAACTGACAGAAATGTCTTTGAGGACCAACTTTCTTTCTAACTTTCTTTCTTTCTAACTGCCAAAGGCTTCATCTTCAAATAGAAGGAAGCTTCTGTGATGACTGCAACACTCTATTACTATTAAATCCAATTCATACGTAAATACAGTAGAAATCTTTTTAATGGAAGAAGTGTACAGAATGGCAAAAAAGTTGCGAATGAAAGTTCCTGCGTTCTTCAAATGAACCACATTTGTTGACACAGAAGGATCTGAATGATCTTACTCATGATTTGAGCTTATCTAAGAAGCAGGCTGAATTATTAAGTTCATAGTTAAAGGGCTGAAATTTTCTCTTTTATAATACTAAAGTTTCTTTGTTTTTTCATAGCCTCCAAGATTAATTTAATGAATTCTTCTCCTAAAAAGATGGACTAGAGTTTTGTAAAGATATTTGTTCAGTTTTCCTTCCTCCTTTGCAAATCAAGCTCAGAATATAGAGGGGAATCCAACTGAATAGATTTACATTTTCAAATACCTGGGAACAATTTTCCACTCCAACAGAACATGGAGGGCCCATCATGATTATGTCTCCCAGACAACATTAAGATCTGCAAATGCTATCAAACAATTATATTTTACCAAAAGAGAAGAAATAACTGCCCAGAGTCCCACTTTTCGGAGGAGATGGGAGGTGATAGAAATTTGTAAAATCAATCAATCAATCAATAAAACTGGCTGCTTTGAAACTGTTTTAAGCTAAAAACCTTGGCTCAAGTACTGTTCAGAGCCTGGGGGTGGGGGGCATCTTTGTGCTAGGAATAATGTCCTTGAGGTCCTCCCAGCTAAATTTCTAAGATCTTTACTTGCAACACTCAGATGGGTTGCCAATGCCCTCCACAGGTTAGAAAGAGAGATGCCTAAAATTGGGATTAGGGCATGAAGGTTGATGTTAAACTACTGGCTGAAAGTCCAGTTCTTCCCCTCATGACTACTCCCATTAATAATAATTGATTTTCCAGCTCTTAAACTGGAAAAATGTCATAGGACAAAAACTAATGACTTGTAGGTTATCAAAGTTTCTATGAACCTTGGGCTGTGACTGTGCTAAATACATACTTCTCCAAAGATTTAATGACATCAAATTATATAGTAAATAGCTGGTCACAAAGAAATAGGACTTGGGTAACAAACATAATGACCAATTATCTCTTTACTGACATTCCCCAAACTAAGGAAAACTTTCTTCTGGGCAAGGCTTAATATATTGCCTTCAGCATTACAACAGGAAAGGTATTCTAAAATCACATTTGAGAAATGTATTTGCCCATGTGGAACTGGAGATGTTGAAACAATCCAATGTGTTATTTTGTGGTACCATCTATAGAGATATTCATAATGCCCATACCCTGCCACTTTTACATCTTTACCCTGGGTGATCTGACAATACATTCATTTTTTTTTCAGATTGCAAATTATTTTTAACTCAAGATTGTAGCAAAAGTTTGTACAGCAGCCATGAAAATAGGCATCAATTAGTGAAAGGCCTCCCTCAGTTGTAATGTACTTTGCATATCAGCTATTACAATTACCTGTATCACTCTACTTTTATTTAATTATTTTGTTAGTTTTCAGTTATACCTTCTATCTCTGTCCTTTGATTATAATAAAGATTCATTCATTCAGAAGTTCATAGCATTTTTTTTTACATTTGGGGTGAAGTTTAGTTTCTGAGATTTAACTCACCACATACCCATAGGAGTAGATATCAGGATGACTCACAGTTTTGCAGAATGATAACAGTATGTACATAGGCACAACTCTTTACAAGCAATCTAATATTTAACTCTAATACAGAGAATATACACTTTAACAGTAAGTCTGGCAGTAGAATGACAAGGAATTCTTCTCGAGGCAGAGATTGGGCTCATGTGTAGAAATGTCCAAACATGATTCCACCTGCACAGTGTGCTGTTCAGTGCTACCTGCCTGGCCTTCTACCTTTGTCTTAAGATTATTTAACAATAGTAACAACTAGGTTTTGCTTAATGATTGTTACAAATACACTACTATAGTTAAACATGGTACCATAATGTCACTAATTGTACATAATAATGAAGATGGGATCACAAGAACCCTAAGTCTGATGGGAAAAAAAATCTGATTTTATTTTTAAATTCAGCATGAAAAAGTCTGCTTAGAACACCCATTACAATCCATATAACAGAACTGTTATTTTTCTGGGGTGGAGGGAGGCGAGAGAGGGAGGGGAACTTAGTTCCAACTAATTTGGATGTGCTGATGTAGCATAATATAAAAGCCAGGCATTCCAACAAATGTGATAAAGAAATTATTACTATGCAAAACATAGTTGGTAGATTTATTTACATGGTCCTACATATAGTTAGATAAAAAGGCCCCATTGATTTCCTGCTGACACCTTTTCCAAGTTAATGAATAACATCTACTTGTGTCAAAAAGGTAAGCTTATTCTGAGGATGCTGATAAACAAGACAAAAACAAGGATTTGAGAGAAGTTGTGTCATAATTGCCCAGCATGCCAATTTAAAACATGCACTATTAAATCCCTGCTGCTAGTCTCGCATGCTAATGGCTACCTTGAGCAGTACTTCTTTTTCTGCATTACTTAGCCCACTTGTTCTTATTTGACTGCATCCAAAGGATCTTCATTCTGTCAATTGCTCTAAGGAACTGCTGTTCAAAATTAGTTGAATTCTATACTGTGCCAAAGCCAAAATAACAGTGGCAGAAAACACTAAGGCTTTATCAACTTTTTGGCTAGTTTCCTTCAGCTTGCATAGACTGGGTGGCAACTTACAAAGGGGCTTAATTCTCAAGAAAGCTGCCCCAAATTAAGCACATATAGAATGGATTTTCAGGAAACACATGTACAAATGTGAGATTTTTAGTTTATAATGCAAAGATGCAGCTAGAAAATGATTTGGGTGGAATTTCTAAATTGCTTAATAAAAAGGATTCAGTAATAGAATTTGTTCATCATTTATTACCTATTACCCAGTTCTGGATTTTACCCAAAGCCATCAGTGTTGATAGTTGGAAATCTATTAAACAAAATACTGTGATACTTTTTTTTCCTTTCCAAGGGATTGAAAGGAAGGTATTCAGTGGTTGACTCTCCTCTCAATCCCTTTGTGCATGTGTGTGTATACACACAAACATATACTTTGAAAAAAAATGCAGTAGTGCTTCTCTAGTTTTACCAATTTTAGATATTAACAGTCTGTTTGCTCTTCCAGTCTCAGAAGTTATTACGAATTTTCAGTAGCCTGAACCATCAAACTTCAGCAAAGGATCATTACCTTGTTGTGGTGCTGGAGCTTGAGTACCTCGATGATGCCATGAGCTAAACCATGAAGGGCCACACAAGACGGGAAGGTCAGGACAGAGAGGTCAGACTAAATGCGATCCCTGGGGAAGGTAATGGCAACCCACGACTGTATTCTTGTCCTGAAAACTAAATGGATCAGTACAACCAGAGATATGTTGGTATACCATCGGAAGATGAGACTCCCAGGTCAGAAGATGGTCAAAATGCTACTGGGGAGGAACAGAGGATGAGTTCGGTTAGCCCCAGATGTGATGACGCAGCTAGCTCAAAGATGAAAGGACAGCTAGCGGCCAATGGTGCTGGTGGTGAACAGCGAATCCAATATTCTAAGGATCAACACACCATTGGAACCTGGAATGTAAGATCTATGAGCCAGGGCAAATTGGATGTGGTTATTGGTGAGATGTCAAGATTTTGGGAGTCAGTGAACTGAAATGGACTGGAATGGGCCACTTCACATCAGATGACCACCAGATCTACTACTGTGGACAAGAGGACCACAGAAGAAATGGAGTAGCCTTCATAATTAATAGTCAAGTGGCTAAAGCAGTGCTTGGATACAATCCAAAAAACGATAGAATGATCTCAATTTGAATTCGGGGCAAGCCATCTAACATCACAGTGATCCAAATATACACCCCAACCACAGATGCTGAAGAAGCTGAAGGAGAGCAGTTCTATGAGGATCTGCAGCACTACTGGACAGTACGCCTAAAAGAGATGTTATTTTCATCACAGGAGACTGGAATACTAAGGTGGGTGGTCTGTTGACACCAGGAACTACAGGTAAGCATGGCCTGGGACAACAAAACGAAGCAGGACATAGGCTGATAGAATTTTGCCAAGACAACTCACTCTGCATAACAAACACTCTCTTCCAACAACCTAAGAGACGGCTTTATACATGGACTTCACCAGATGGACAACACCGAAATCAGACTGACTACATCCTTTGCAGCCAAAGGTGGCGGACATCTATACAGCCGGTAAAAACAAGACCTAGAGCTGACTGTAGTTCAGATCACGAACTTGTTATTGCACAATTTAGGATCAGACTAAAGAGATTAGGGAAGACCGACAGATCAGCTAGATATGAGCTCATTAATATTCCTAAGGAATATGCAGTGGAGGTGAAGAATCGATTTAAGGGACTGGACTTAGTAGATAGGGTCCCGGAAGAACTCTGGACAGAAGTTCACAACATTGTTCAGGAGGCAGCAACAAAATATATCCAAAGAAAGAGAAAACCAAGAAGGCAAAATGGCTGTCTGCTGAGACATCAGAAGTAGCCCCAGAAAGAAGGAAAGCAAAAGGCAACAGTGATAGGGGGAGATATGCCCAATTAAATGCAAAATTCCAGAGGTTAGCCAGAAGAGACAAGGAATTATTTTTAAACAATGTGTGGAAGTAGAAGAAGATAATAGAATAGGAAGGACAAGAGACCTCTTCCATAAAATTAGAAACATCAGAGGTAAATTCCAGGCAAAAATGGGTATGATGGTAAGGACCTAACAGACAAAGAAGAAGAGATCAAGAAAAGGTGGCAAGAATATACGGAAGACCTGCATAGGAAGGATAACAGTATTGGGGATAGCTTTGACAGTGTGGTCAGTGAGCTAGAGCCAGACATCCTGAAGAGTGAGGTTGAATGGGCCTTAAGAAGCATTGCTAATAACAAGGCAGCAGGAGATGATGGTATCCCAGCTGAATTGTTCAAAATCTTGCGAGATGATGCTGTAAAGGTAATACATGCTATATGCCAGCAAATTTGGAAAACACAAGAATAGCCATCCAATTGGAAAAAATCAACTTATATCCCCGTACCAAAAAAGGGAAGCACTAAAGAATGTTCAAACTATCGAACAGTGGCACTCATTTCACATGCCAGTAAGGTAATGCTCAAGGTCCTGCAAGGTAGACTTCAGCAATTCATGGAGCGAGAATTGCCAGATGTACAAGCTGGGTTTCGAAAAGGCAGAGGAACTAGGGACCAAATTGCCAATATCCGCTGGATAATGGAAAAAGCCAGGGAGTTTCAGAAAAACATCTGTTTCTGTTTTATTGACTATTCTAAAGCCTTTGACTGTGTGGACCATAACAAATTGTGGCAAGTTCTTAGTGGTATGGGGATACCAAGTCATCTTGTCTGCCTCCTGAGGAATCTGTATAACAACCAAGTAGCAACAGTAAGAACAAACCACGGAACAACGGACTGGTTTAAGATTGGGAAAGGAGTATGGCAGGGCTGTATACTCTCACCCTACCTATTCAACTTGCATGCAGAACACATCATGCAACATGCTGGGCTTGAGGAATCCAAGGCTGGAGTTAAAATCACTGGAAGAAACCTTAACAATCTCAGATATGCAGATGATACCACTTTGATGGCTGAAAGCAAAGAGGAACTGAGGAGCCTTATGACGAAGGTGAAAGAAGAAAGTGCAAAAGCTGGCCTGCAGCTAAACCTCAAAAAAACCCAGATTATGGCAACCAGCTTGATTGATAACTGGCAAATAGAGGGAGAAAACATAGAGGCAGTGAAAGACTTTGTATTTCTAGGTACAAAGATTACTGCAGATGCTGACTGCAGTCAGGAAATCAGAAGACGCTTAATCCTTGGGAGAAGGGCAATGACAAATCTCGATAAAATAGTTAAGAGCAGAGACATCACACTGACAACAAAGGTCCGCATAGTTAAAGCAATGGTGTTCCCCGTAGTAACATATGGCTGCGAGAGCTGGACCATAAGGAAGGCTGAGAGAAGGAAGATAGATGCTTTTGAACTGTGGTGTTGGAGGAAAATTCTGAGAGTGCCTTGGACTGCAAGAAGATCAAACCAGCCCATTCTCCAGGAAATAAAGCCAGACTGCTCACTTGAGGGAATGATATTAAAGGCAAAACTGAAATACTTTGGCCACATAATGAGAAGACAGGACACCCTGGAGAAGATGCTGATGCTAGGGAAAGTGGAAGGCAAAAGGAAGAGGGGCCGACGAAGGGCAAGATGGATAGATGATATTCCAGAGGTGACAGACTCATCCCTGGGGGAGCTGGGGGTCTGGACGACCGACAGGAAGCTCTGGCATGGGCTGTTCCATGAAGTCAAGAAAAGTCGGAAGCGACTGAATGAATAAACAACAACGAACCATCAAGCCATTAGCTGCAAGCTTTTTCTTGATGCTTTGCATATTTTCTTAGAAATAAGCCTTACTGGGTTCAAGATGGTTACTTCATGGTGTTTATCAGTGCAACTTTCAGCTTTGTAAAATAATTGTTTTGATTTCGTTAGGCTATACTTGCACTCCACAAGTATAAATCAACTATTGATTGCCACATACAAATAACTCGATCTTCCCTCTATGATTAAAATTAGCTGTATTTCTAATTTCCTCAAATTAATTTGTATGGGGGTCTCTTATTTTACTAGTGATCCTTTAGGTATTGCTCCAAGGGCTCCAATCACAATTGGTGTAACAGTGGTTTTCTTTTTCCATAGGTGTTCAACTTTGATCTGCAAGTCCTGGTATTTCGTAATTTTTTGGGATTGCTTTTCCTCAATCCTAGCATCACCCAGTATACCAACATCAATAAAACAGACTTTCTTCTTTTCAATGACTGTTTTATCAGGCATGTTATGAACAAGGTACCTGTCTGTTTGGATTTTAAAATCCCATAAGATCTTAACCCACTCATTTTCTAAAACCGTCTCAACTTGATGGTCCCTGTGGTTCTTGCTACATTCAAATCCAAACCTCTGACAAAATTTCCAATGAACAGTTTTGGCAACTTGGTCATGACACTGCTTATAGTCCATTTGTGAAATTTTGCTGCAGCCACTAATCAAATGGTCAATTGTTTCATCCTTCTCATTACAAAGGCAACATTGACTGTTGTTTGTTACATGAATTTTCACTTTGATGCAATTAGTTGGCAAAGCTTGTTCTTAAGCCATTAAAATAAAGCCTTCAGTTTCTTTCTTTAACACTCCTGATCTTAACTTGCTCCATGTGGGGTTTTTTCTGCTTTTCATTCTATATCCATCATCATCATCATCATCATGTTTATCTTTTTCTTCAAAAACCATATTCTATGTGTTTTAGCTTGCCTTGCTGTATGATATGTTGTATATAATGGAACCATCCCTGCTTGAATTCTGCTCTGACTGTACACTGTCAGTACACCATCAGTGTTGCATATTCTTCCATTTTAGTCTTCCAATCCTGTATTGATGGCAAGTTTTCTCTTTTCCAATGCTGTGCCAGATTGATTCTTGCTGCTGTCACCATATCTTAACAAAATAAGTTTTTCATTTATGTTCTTTGGGATAACCCTAACCCTAATAAAAATACTAATATAGATCAACCGTAGATCAATATAATGAATCATGTTTTCAATTTATCGATATACAGTATGTATATCTGTAAATATACATTTAGTATGTTTTTGTATGTTTTTGTTTCATTTTTTATAATGTTATATATTTATTCATTTTCTTCATTTTTTGTATTTAATTTATTTTAAAAAGTAAAAAAAATAAAATATATCAATAAAACATTCAAGACTTCAATTACTGTATTATAGTTGTGTTGAGTTAGAAATGCTTCCAGGTTTGCTATTGTTTTTGCATCCTTTCTGCAAAACTGGCTGCAGTGCAATACAACAAGCAAGTTACCATGCTATGAGCTTAAGGGTTAGGGTGACTTCTTGGCTTTTCACTGGATTCTTCTGGCAACAAAAATAACACACTTCTAATACACTCCTAAGAATACCCCACCACTGTGACTATGAAAAGTGGATCAGTGGACCAGAATCACTCCTCCCAATTTCACTCAATTGGTTCCAAATAAGACATTTCAATTTAGTGTCATAACAATTGATACAGGCAGCAAAATGCCATTTTACATATGTCATAAAACTGTTAAATGGGAGAATACACCAGAAGAATTTATTTTTATCTGCAGTAATGGACTGTTGATATGCATTCTTTGTTAGTTAGTCCTTTTCACCAAAGAGCAATGGAGAGGATTTTCAAGCAATTGAGTTAAATTTCCTTGGATTATTTCTGTTTATGTTTGTATAATTACAGGGAATTTTCTTCATTTTTTACAGCATTTCTGTAAAAAATGCATTTCTACTATTGTAGAGAGCTGTTGAAATATTAATTAAACATGTGGAATTCTAGCTACAAGGGAAGCTTAGAAATTTGACAGATATGATTTTGACTATCTATTTGTCCTGTTCAGACTATGAGATGGCCAGGCAGGATTATAAGAGGGAAATCTTTATTTACAACTATTTACAACAGAAAAACAGTTCTTATTAATAGGCAATATGATTCAATCAAGTCTACTCAGGCAATGGAGAAACACAGGGTAAGGCTGCCAGATAAAGAGTAGCAGGAGATTGTGGCAACACAGCAAGACAAAACTCGGCTAACTGTCTCAATGAATCAGCAAGACTGGGCATGGCTAGAGTGCGTGGCAAGGAGGTAGCTTGAGGTTTGATTGCAGGACAATGCATGGAGGCGAGGCGAGGCTTGACCATGGAAATTAGGCAAGACTCTGCTGGAGCGACAAGGCTCGGATCTGGAGACAAGGCTGAACTTGACTAGATCGGCAAGACAAGGCTTGGATCTGGAGACAAGGCTGAACTTGGCTGGATCTGCAAGACAAGGCTTGGAACTGGAAGCAAGGCTGGACTTAGCTAGAGTGACAAGACAAGGCTTGGAACTAGAGCCAAGGCTGGGCATGGCTGGATCGGCCAGATGAGACTTGGAACTGGAGGCAAGGCTGGACATAGCTGGAACAGCAAGGTGAGGCTTGGAACTGGAAGCAAGACCTGGTTTGGCTGGAATGACGAAACGAGGCCTGGAACTAGAGGCAAGGCTGGGCTTGGCTTGGCTGGAACGGCAAGATAAAGCTCGGTACCGGAGGCAAGGCTGGACTCAACTGGAGCAGCAAGACGAGATGCGGAACTGGATGCAAGGCTGGACTTGGCTAGATCTGGGTGCGAAGTGGTAGGTCTGCATCGGTAGAGGGAGCTGGCACTGATTCTGTGTCGACTACAGGCAAGGCTCCATTTCCTGGTGAGGATTCTCCTGTCAAAGCTGTAAATGCAGTAGAACAGTTGTCTCCAGCAGTTTGCTCCTGGTGCTGGTGCCTTTTTATGTGATCCTTTTCGCATCGTTTCACCTCTGTAGCCAATCAGGCTGCCTTTTGCTTCGCATGCTTCTCCATTCCCCTCTCTTGTGCACTAATTGGAGGATTCAAACCTTCCTCCAGATTCTGCCCAATCCATGTCTATGAATCCTCCTGCGCTGCTGAGTCATTACTAGTTTCTGTTTCCCCAGCTCTTTCCCAATAAGTTTCGTTTTCCCCTTCTGGCTCAAGATGAGTTTTGTTTTCAGAGTCAAGGTCAGACTCAAACCTCACACTACTCAATATTCATTATATTTATGCACTACAATTTGAACAAATTGAATGATGCACAAGTTCAAAAAAATACAGTGACTCCCTCACAAATCATCCTGTGTTTGAGTGTGATATATCCTTAAACTTTAATGCCAAAGTTAAGTTACTATAAATAAGCAAAAGATGCATAAATTTAATAGCCTAATTTAACCTATGTCAATGGAACAATGAGTAAACTGGAAAAAAAAATGCCACATGGATAATTTGAAATTATTTAAAATCAGTTAACAATACACTTCGTAAATACATTTTCCTAATATCTTTGAAATAAGAAAATATTGTTAGCTCTTCTCCTTATCTCTGCAGGATCTTTATTGGAAAACAAGTTTCCCACCCCCTTATAGTCTTAGTGGAAAAGAAGATTTAGAAATAATTATCATTATAATAGTGGGAAATTTTGCTTACTTTATTGCTTTGTCATTAAGAACTACTTACAATGCATTTAGAGAATATATTTAAAAATAAGAAAAAGTGGGAAATTTGGCAGAAAAAAATACGAGGCTTGATAGTTTATCTAAAATATTTGAATTCTGAATGTAACGTGTTCCACTTTATATGCTCACTCTCTTGCTCTCTCTCCAGGTTACTATTTCTCTGAATAATTTTATGTAAAATCTAGATATCATACAGAAAGTTTGGCTAACATCTACATTATCCTTCAACATTCATTGAACTCAAGATTTTATTTGGCTAATGTAGCCAATTAATCATTTTGAACAGAACTTAAAAAGCTTCCTCTGAGGATTTTGAATATCATCCAATTTAAGTTTGAGCATTTATAATTAATACTTACAATACCCAACTTGCTTTGGATCCTGTGCACAGTGCACTGATTAATTTGGCCAAGTCAAAGAAAATATAACCTACTGGAGGGCGGATAATAATTTGTATAGTAGCCAGATAATTATTACCCATTTTCTTTTGGCCCCAGTTCTCCTAACTGCAGAGGAAGCTCAGGAATATTTATACAGTAATGAGGTAGTAATAATATTATTTTTCTAGAGTCTTAGATAATGTACAAGAAATCTAAATAAATATGAATAGGTTTATTTCTGACATGAGCCAAACCTCTCCTTTCCTCTCTCCTCTCCTTTCTTTTCTTTTCTTTTCACATTAGTCTGTTTTCAGACTGTTTTTCTGTGATCTTCTAAGAAATGCCTTCTAAAATCAGAGATCTCCTTAATATTGTTTTTCTGGCTGATTATACTTGGTGACCATATTCGAATAGGAACAGCTGTACTTTAGCTTTGTCCAAATATTGACTTCTTTCACTATCATAAACACATTTGCTGCTCTGTTCTTAAACTGGATCCATGTCCAAAGCTCAGTTTTTCAATATCATAGAGCATGATTCACAGTATTATGCAAGAACAGAGTTTGTACGGATGTTAGCCAAAAACAAAGTGTAGCCCTTGAGGTTATTCATTTTATTGTACAACTGAATCTATCAACTTTTCCTTGATCACCAGTTTGTTCTGAATTCACTGAATCTTTTTGGTTAGTGTATGTGAGCATTTTCTCACTTCTTTGCTAAAGAACAGATGAGAAGTGCTGGGTCAAAAATTTATGTATTCATCCATATCCTAATAAAAAGAAAATATAGCCTTCTAATTATGGTATTATTTTAGTAAATTCTATAGTAAGCAATAAGCTCCTTGTAGTTAACAGCCAATGTGTATAATTTCATATAAAGTTATAATTAATAATTCCTATATATGCCAAGAAATGAAAAATATTCATAATCTCACTATCAAAATAAAATAGATATAGGAAACTGAATATACAATCCTGTACTATGTAATTCTGGCAATATACACATATTGCGTTTACCTGGAAAGAAGGGTGTTTTTCTACAATTAATTTGCTTTTACAAAGGGAGGCTCATCTTAGATTTATTTAGAATATGGCACTTAATTAAATTAAATCAAATGAAAATAGACTATTTTTACAATCTATTTTTCCCTTTTTAAAGCCTGCTGATCTTGAATTGAAGATCAGCTTTCAGGAACACATGGTAGAAAACAAGTTATGTTTAGTATTTGTCTTTGTTAGATTTATATCCTGCAGAATGTGTGTTTCTTAAATTTATATCCTGCCTTTCTTCCAAAAAATCAGGGTAGCATTCGTCTGGGTAGCATGACTGTACCTGTCATTTCAAGATAAAACACTGTTCAGGTATTCATGCTACAAGAAATAACATATCTGCAGTGTAATCTTATCCTAGGTATATCAACTCAAAAATAATATTCACTGAATGAACCTTAGCCAGTGCCAGCCATTTCCTTAGCAAGGCTCCAGACTACAATGTTCAGGGATCTTTCTACAAGAAAGTACTTTGCTGGTAAAACTGGCCTAATAAAAGCAGGAATAGCTACAGCAGGAACTGTATAACTGTGTGACTTCATTCACACCACTTGTATTTCATCAGGTGCTGCTAGATATCTAATCATAATTCATCACAAGGAATATCTGGATTTGCTCTTAACATAAACTGATTCAGGCCCAGTTTGAATTAAAAATCAAATTAGCTCTTTTATGGAAGCTAACTTCAAATTGATATAATGAAATCTTATCCATACTACTACACGAACTATGAGCATGCCTTTGAAGATTAACCAGGAAACTGCAATTGGTACAAAATGTGGTGGCCAGGGTACTTGCAGGTGAGAGCTGTTAATGCAAAGAAAACGTGCATTTTGCGATCAGTGTAGAGGTTACCAATAGATTTCTGAGTCTAATTCAAGGTGCGGGTATTTAACCTATACAGCCCTTGGTGAGTTGTCTTTAAGATGCCTTGTGGCTCATCTTCTCTACATGGATTGGTTTCGCCTGGCACATGTCAGTGTTAACTGCCCAGAGTTGCTCTTTGAGTGAGATGGGTGGTGACAAAATTTGAAATATAAATAAATACAATAAATAAATAAAAAGGAAGGATGCTTAGGGCCCCAACCTATGAGAGTTCAAAAGGTGTGTCAAACACTCATTAGCCAACTCACAATCAAGAAAGCTAGATTCTCGCTGAGGCACATTTCTTTTTTTAAAAGAAAAAAAGGTTCAATTACAAAATCTTGGAAAGCAGATATGTGTGCTTAAGCCAAAATTTATCAGTGAGTAAATTTATTTAATTTGTATGTATAAATTTGTAAGGCTGCCCAACTTTACAATGACTCTGGGTGGCTTACAGTAAAAACAATCTTAAAATACAGTGAAAAAAATCCAAATGTCAGAAGAAAAACAACCTTTAAAGGGCAATAATGCAGGACCCACCACCCAATCTAATTCAAAGCTTGGGAAGAGAGCTAGGTTTTCAGAGCCCTTTTGAACATGGCCACAGTTGGGGCTAGTTGTATCTTGAGGGAGATGGTGTTCCAGAAGACAGGTGTTGCAACAAAGTAGTCCTTTTTCTTAAGTCCCGTCAAACTACACTGTCTAAGGAATGGGACCTGGAACATGCCAACTCTGCTCAATCATAGAGGCTGAGCAGGAGTCACAGATGACAGATGGTTCTTTACAGGTAGTCCTTGACTTACTATGGCAATTGGGACTGGAATTTCCATTGCTAAGTGATGCGGTTACAAAGTGTGACCACATCACTTAACGATGACAATCCCTGCAGTTCCAATTGCTGTTGTTAGCTGAAACCCATGGTCTTTAGGTAGGGTAACTTCCTGCCAGCTTCCCACAACCAAAGTCAGTGGAGAAGCTGGTAGGAAGTGGCAAGTCCCAGGCTGGCAACCAGGTAAGTGGCTGCTGCCAGGTGAGGGAGGAAGGGTTGGGGAGGGGGTGCAAGGGGTTATGTGAGAGGCATGGCACAAGTTGGGGAGGGTGCAAGGGGGTGCATGAGTGGCCAGCGCAGCATGAACGCAGACGGGCTGGGGATGGTGTGTGGGTGGGGGAGATTTACCCCAATGACTTCTGACCTTTCCTGCTGGCTTCCCAATGACTTTCTCAGGAAGCCGGCAGGGAAGATTGCAAATGGTGATCACGTGATCACAGGACACTGCAACCGATCATAAGTGCAAGCTGGTTGCCAAGCACTTGAATTTTGTTCACGTGACTGCGGGGGTGCTGGGACAGCTTGAACTCCGAGTACTAGTCATAACCACTATTGGTTCAGCACCGTCATAACTTCAAATGGTCACTGAACGAACGGTCGTAGGTCAAGGACTACCTTTATATAATAAGCCCCTATGCTACCTAAAGGCATAGGGATTCAAGTAGGGCCTCTTTGATTCCTTTGATCCTCTTTCTAACAGCTTCTTGATGCAGAGGAGATGTTGCCCGTTTGCCAGATGTGGAAAGAACGGACTTTTTACTCCTGCACTATTTTGCAAATGCGGTTACCACTCCCAGTCTTACAGAATTCTATTAAAGAATGTAGACCTTTCCACCATCTTTTTCCGAAATGACACCCATGCTGTGCAACATGACACACAAGCCTTCTAGTGGTGCTTTTAACATTAATTTGACCTCCTGCAGAGGTCTTAAGACTGCTTTGTTTAAACCAGCTTTTGGATGATTTTCCATGTTGTTATATGAGATTTTATCCTGCACTGGCCTGTTTTTGTTTTGTTGCAGTTATAGGGGTTTTTTTGGGGGGGGGGGTGGATGATGGTTGTATAGTCTGGAGAGGGCTTCATTTTCTTATTTAGACTACTGCTTCTTTTTTATTTTCTTCTGGCTGATCTATGTTTTTATGTAAATCCTGGGAGCTTGGTCATATATAAATACAAATAAATAACCATAGTACTATATAAATGGAAGAATATGATGTAGACTGAGTTTTTTGCAGGGTACAACAAAGTTTTCTTGCCCATTTTATCTAATCCCTTTCACCGAAGCACTGTCCTGACTCCCAGGAAACACTCTGAGACAGGGAAGTGGTCTCTAATGTTTTATTGATAATACACAACAGTAATCCTAACAAACTGAACAAACGTGGGAAAACCCAGCCATATAAACTCCGCAGGTTAAGGCGGTCCCAATCTGTGCCTCTTGGAATGGCTCACCAATTCCTCAGTGCTATGCATGCGCTTAACAGTCTGGAAGGGAGCCCCCTGCTCTCCATCCGTACTCATGACAAGCAGAATGTTCACATTTTGTTAATTTGGTTTCTTTCGATGATCTGGGTGAAGTTGCACTTTACAATATGCCATGAATTTCCAAAATATAGTAGTTGGATTCCCCCATGTTAAGCTAAAACCAAACAAACTATTTTCAGCAAACCTTGTGGAAATTAGTGATAGTGGTTTTATTTTTAAGTGCATTTAATTAAGTACAGAACAGACATAGAATAAAGAAACAACTGAAACATAATATATTACAAATAATATGGTATGGTAATAGGAAAAACTGAGTCTCTAAAAGGTCCATGTCATAGAATAATAATCTCTATGCATTCAAAGTGACCAGTAAGAATTTATTTATTTTAAAGCAACTTCACAGTTCAGAGGTGGGCTGCCAGTATGGCGAGGGGCCTAGAAACCAACCATGAGAAACAGTTAAAAGGCTTTGCTATATTTAGCCTGTGGAAGAAACTGAGGGAAGATTGAAATATTTGAAGAACTATCACATAGAAGGAATGGACTTATTTCCTACTGCCCCGTAGGGAAGGACCATAATCACATGAGTTAAAACTATATGGAAAAAGGTTCAGCTAGACATCTGGAGAAACAATATTATAGTTGATTCTATAATAACTGTCAGCCAATAGAACAGGTTGCTATCTGACATGGAAAATTCTTTACTGAAGGTCTCCAAACACAGGTAATACAGCAGAGATGCTCTACTGGTTCCTGCATTGAGCGGGCTTTGGACTATGTGTTCTCTAAGGTCCCTTCCAACTTTATGATCTATAATTCTATCGTGGGCTTCTCTTTTCTGAGGTACTTAAAAAAGCCAAGTGAAAACCATTTGAACGGATTAGCATTGTCATTACACTGCAATATCATTACATTGCAATAATTTTACTTGCGTATTATTTGGCAGTTGTAAAAATATTGTGGGTGTGTTAGAAATATAATAAGTTTCCATAACCCTGAAAATTTTCCTTCCCCTTTCCACACCTTCCATTCATTATTTTATAATTGATTTCTGAGAATGAGATGTGAGCATGAAAGCTGGATATCTGTTTTAGTAAATGAGCATGTAAAAAGAGAATTCATCAAAGAAATCCTTTGCACGTCGTGGTATTGGTTCAAGTAGTCTTACAAGTCCTGCACTGATCAGACTTCCTCATTCTCTCTTTTGATAATACAATTATCACTTCTAACCTGCCAGATCCTGAAGGCATTGTATAAAATCACTTTGCTTCCATTACATAAAATTATAAAGAAATCTCTGCTGCCTTTAGTACAAGGAAATTTGATGTTGTTGCTGAATTTGCTCTTTGTCTATTCTAATAGTGGACTTGGCAGTCCATTTATCAGCTGGGTAGAAAAATGGGGCCACCTACAGACAAGTGCTAGAAGTTTTCAGACTCAGAGGACATCTCAAGATTGATGTATTAATAATCCCTTCCTTCTTTTCTTTCTCCAGGAAACTATACGCTGTCCAAGAACTGCAGTGGACAATTTCTACTAGGGATTTCTCCTCACATTCTCCTGAAATCTTTCAGTCTTTATTAATAAAAGCCAAATAACATTATGCGTCTTTTCTTCCAGGCTAACTTTAATTCTGGATAGTAGCATTCCTGTGAGAGATTTTTTTTTCCTTCTTACATAACACAAGTTTGCTAAATCCCTATTGAGTGAATATAAAAATAGTAAAGTAGTTGTTTTGGAATATGCAAGGTAATTCTCAAGTAAATGAAGATTTTTTAAAGAAAACCCAGAAACTTCAATCAACTTACTGAAGAGTAAACATATTCACTGTCCTCCAGGAGGCATGAGACATGGAAACATCAGTTGAAAATAAAAGGGCAAAGGTGCAGAAAAATTGGCCTATCACAGATCTTTACACACTCTGATTCCTATTCCCTTTCCAATATTCACCAGTACATTTGCAGATCTCTCTTGATTGCTACCAAATTCCTTGCCTCTCCTCATTTGGTGGAGTATAATTTTTTTTTCCAACATGGCGACCAGAATGTTGCAAAACAAAGCCCCAGCCTCATTTTCATTTTCAAGAATTCCTATGGTAACTCTGCTAAAACAGATTTAGCTGTTTAGAACAGCTTTTATTTTAAAACACTCTCTGCTTATCAAAAAGGGAGGGAGGGACGGAAGGAAGATTTGAGGCAGTGTCTTAAAAGTGTAAAAGGGATCCTAAGGAAGCAATAGGTATTGGTAGAAAGTATAAAGGTGTCTTAACACTGTAGGGTTGGTTTGATCAGGAATGAGCAGGATAAAATACAATAGATTGAAAAAAAGCCTTTTTATATTGTTGCATGTGTTAGCTTGTTTATGAAATCTGTCTCCTTGGTCTGTGTAGGTGCATGTGTGCACAGTAGGAATGTTCTTTTTGCTGCTTTTGCTTTTAAACCTGGGGATTAAACCTGTACAAACAGCTCTCAGATTGATGTAAAGGAGCAATTTGATTCAAGGTATCTTGAAAAAGCAAGGTGCCTGTGTTGAGGCCCTCCACAGAAGCATCAAAGACAACTGTTTCCTTTGGCCAGTTCCTTTACCAGAAGTGCTTTCTGAATACTCACACGTGCACAAAAGATAACTGAAGGCCCTCAAAGCAACCATTTTGATTTGAACCATGTTTTAATCAAGGTTTCCCAAGCCTCAGTGGTTACATGCCATATGTGTATGCACGTGCACATTTAAACTAATAGGGGAGGGGTGTTCCATTTTGCCTTCAGTGTCTTCTGTGAAACAGGCATTTGTTGTGCTTTGTGGTGGGAAATATGAAAGGTTATTTGAAGCTCAGACCTACCTCTGCCCTTATACCCAATTACTTGGCTAACTTGCCTTTCTCTGTCTTATGTGAAATAGATGTTCAGAAAGTTGTTGTTCAAATCAATAAAATTAGAGACTGAAAATGTGCAGGAAAGGGCTTTATTCTTTGATTGCAATTTATCTCCCAAACTGTCTCGTACACCATGAAAGATATATATAAGCTTACAGCCATGCACTTTTAATCTATGTTCTAAAGGAACTGTTTTATGTATCCCAGCTCCAAAATTTCAGCAGTCAGCATTTTTATGGGGCGACTGCACTAATATGCTAAACTAGTCCATTATTAGGTAAAGATGAATATATTATCTAACTCCAGAGTGCAGCAATTTCACATCTATGTTGTTATGGGCACAGACAGGGCAGGGAACATGGGAAATTATAATGTCCATATATGTGATGCTTTGGAAGGGCCCAGTTTGTTTTCAGCTATTTCTGTCTTAGGGTATCTTTTACTCAAGAAAATATGCTATACATTATAAAAAAATTCTTGCTCTCATACCATTAGCAGAACTCATGTCACAAGTGAGGCTTGTTTCATAAAAACAACAACAA
Source organism: Candoia aspera (assembly GCF_035149785.1). Taxonomy (NCBI): domain Eukaryota; kingdom Metazoa; phylum Chordata; class Lepidosauria; order Squamata; family Candoiidae; genus Candoia; species Candoia aspera. The sequence continues at coordinate 82,414,923 of NC_086157.1, read as the reverse complement.
AAATGATTTAAATAATTGCAGAATGAAGTATCACAAGAGTATTACTTGGAAGATGCTGATTTGTTCCTCAAGTTCATAAACATCTTTTGGAAATGTTCCTGTAATTAAAAAAAGAGAGAGAAAAGTCGACTTGCAAATTAATGTGAAGTAATTATTAATATAACTATTTTTCTGCGCATGCATGTTTAAATGCACTACGGCACACTTGTCCGATCATAGTGATCTTTTTGAGAACCGCTGTAAGCCCCTTTGAGCGAAAGAAAGAAAAGAAAAGCTTAAAATTCAATCCCCGAAAGGCACATACGATTCCTCTAAACCAATTTCTCTGTTTAACTTGTTTAAGATCAACAGGATAATTGTAAAAGAAGAATCAAGGGGTTGGCAGTGCAGAGTTAAAAATGCAACAGTTTTTTTCCTAACTACTCAGGTCCAATTCACCCTTCCATCTATCACCTACCTATTTAACTGAAGCCTTTGGCAACATCTGGGATCACAGAGGTACCAGACTCTCCCGGGAAAACATCTACTTAAGAATTTAAACACTGTATTCATCATAAAGTTAAGCGATTGTAGTCCTTTGGGATGAAGCCCTGAAAAGCAATTATGTTGGTGCAAGTGAACAGAATCCTTGTCTTTTACTCCATATCCTCGTACGTTTGCTTAGAAGTCTTACTGGGACCTATTCCCGGGAACCTCGGCACAATGATCTTTGCATCACTATTCTCAACTGGCTGCACCTACGATTGCAGCTGCGGTGCTTTTTCATTGGAATTTCCCTGCAAGCTGGCTCTTACTTCGTGGTAGCAGATGGTGCGTTCTCCTCACATCGCGCGCTTCTGACAAGAGATCCCAGCCTCGCCACATTAAGGCCACAATCTTTGCTAGGAGCAGGGAGCCGCGGATTCTTTCTAGTACGCAGCAGTCCAACGCAATTTCCATCCTGGGGACGATCAAGTTTCCCTTCTTCCACCCCGTCCTCTTTGGGGGGGGGGCGCTTCCTTCTCTCCGGAATAAGGCGCCCTTCAGCCGGATCCGGGGTTCGGAGCACCCAGGTCTGCATCCTTTGCACACTTCCCTGGGAGTAAGCTCCCTTCCAAACAGTGGGACTTACTGCCAATAAACACGCATAGGATTGCAGCGGAAGATGCCCTAGAATTTCGCCAGCTCTGCTGCTATCACCTCCTACTCTGCCGGAACCCGAGCGACCCTACACTGCACTTGGATAGTTCTCTGTCCCGCTATTTCCCAGGCCTTTTCATTCCACCCCGTCAACCTCTTGCTGATCAAGATACGTCTCGGCTTCCATTTCGCATTTCTACTGCCCCTTACTTTGAATGCTCCCTGCCCCGCTAGAGGAAAATTGCGACGGCCGCTTTCTCCGTACAGTAGTCGCGCTCCCCCACTCGCCCACTTCTATTGGAAACCGACGGCCGAAGGCTGGAAACGGCTCTCGGCAAAGGACTGGGCGCTTCGAGCGGGCGCAGGGGCGGGTCCTCCCTCGCTGGCCCCACCTCTTTCTTTCAGCTTTCGGTCTTGGAGCGCCGCTAGGCTGCCAGAGCAAAGAGTCACCTGCTTCTGAGCGGTCGTGACTGGCAACTCGCTGGCTCGCTCCTTCGCCGCCGCGGAAGCTGTAGCGGCCGCTTCCCCGAGCCTCCAACTTCTTCGGCTTTCCCCCTTACTCGCTGGAAAGTTCCGGACCTGCCGTAGTTCTACTTCGGCGAAGGAGTGCGCTTTCACCCTTCCTTCCTCGCCTTCGGGGGGAGCAGCGGCCGAAGTCGCAGTTCGCCTGGCGGGGCGGCGGAATGGAGATGCCCTCTGCCGTCGCCTCCTGTTTTCCTTACCGGCTGCAGCGGCAAGCGCCGCCACTGCTGCTCCTGGGTTTGCTGCTGTCTGCCCTTTCCCTGCGGCCAGGTGAGTGAGTGAGTGGAGCTGAGCTCAACTTCCGCCGGCCGGGAACACTCAGTCGCGCCGCGGGGACGTGTGGCCGCCCAGGGAAAGCTGTCAGGGTTCCGGCTTCCCGGCCTCCTCGCCGCCCGCTTTCTCTTTCTCTTTTTTGATTGCGTGGGACTTTAGGGACGGCGAGCCGCGTTGCGGCTGCAAGTGGATCTGTGTCGCTCTCCGGCTGTCTCGGATTCTGCCGTTCAGTCGCGATGCTTTTCCTCGAAATTTGCCTTGCTGGTCCGGGCGAGCCTCGCGTTCTGTGATTTAGCAACCGAGTGCCTTATCTTGTGGGGGTGAGGCACAGTGAGGGGCAGATGGATCAGAATCTACCGGGCTAGGGAAGTGTGTGGATAGATTACCATCCCCAGTTCACGTATGCTGCAGCACGTACGCATGACTGCAGTCCCGTGGACTCGTTGGGACTTTTGTAGAAAAGTGCAGACCTTCATGCTGCGCGGACCGGAAGGGTCCTTGTCACGGAAGCTTTGAAAAGCATTCCTTCTCTTTTTAAATTAATATTTCCTTTTCGGGTTGGTTGCCCTCCCGCTTCCTGGCCAAATCATCTCACTTTGAAGGTTCCACTCTTGTCGTCTGTATTTATTTAGGAGAAGCCTGTTGATCTTGGCCAGCTTTAGTTCTGACTGTGCTGCTGCTTCAAAGTGATTCACAGGCCACTTACCATTGAGCTTTTGATAGGTGGGACTGTCCTATTTTAATTCAAATTAAGGGTTGCCAGTCCTTTTCTTCCTACATAGTGCAGATAGCCAAATATTGCCTTTCAGTTATTTATTTATTTATTTCCTTGTCTGCTTGGGTTTTGTTATGAAAGCAAGCAAAATGTGTTTGCCAGCTCCCCTTTAACTCTCTGGGAAGCTCAGCAAGATTTGTCAGATACAGAAAAGCCTTCATCTTGGGTGGGTTTCTTCTGCTCCTTTTGAAAGTTGCCTTACTGGTTGTGCAGAGAGAGCACAAGGCAACTTCATCTGCCTCTGCACGCGTTCACACACAGACACCACCACCAACCACCTCCTGTAGCTCAAAGGACCAGCAAGTTATCTGTGTAAAGCACGAAAAATAGGGTGAGAGGTAAACAGTGAGAGGTAATTCAAACGGACTAGTTTAAAAGTTCAGAGCAAATTTGTGGGTTCCATCAGACCGATTTTAAGGCATTAATACCATACATACCATTGCAATAAGCCTTGTAGAGAAAATTGCCCCTCTATTTATGTAACAGTTCAGTAAATGGCTCCTTAGGCTGGAACACCATTCTGCTATTCCTCTATGGGAACATTTCCACCTGTGTAATTCTGTATAGACTTGCTTCTCTGTCTGTGTTGTATATACATGTATAAACCACATTATTGGATGCTGACAGATTCATTATTGTATTGTTTTCAGAATTTGAGGGACCAAGAAATGTAGTCCTAACTGTTAGTGATCTTCAACGGTTGAGTCTTTAGGGATGACATATTATAACATTGAAAGATTAAGCCTGTTCTCTGCTTGCAGTCACTTGGAAAGTCTTCAAGCAAAGAAGTGTGAGATCCACCTGGAATATTCTTCTTGGTGATGTAAGATCAATTAGGATGTTGAGAACTAGCCTCTTCCAGTTCTAAAAGCATGAGCTTTGTGTTTTGGAGCCCTTTAATTTTGGAGCAAATTCATTCAGACCTGGTGGAATTCCTCATTATGTGTGACTTTCAGCTTGGTTCCTATTATCCTTAGGCTTTTCAGAAATAAGGTAAATGGAACTACTGAAATAGCTTAGGCAGTTCTGTTTGCAGTTTTCTCGCTGAATCAAGTTGTGTATTAACCAATACTGGGACAAGGGAAGCAAACTGCAAACTGTACTCTTCCTACACTGTGCAGCCTCTCATTATTCTTGTAGAAAGAGCGTCAGCCTGTGGTGACATTTTGTATTACTTGAAGAGAGCAGCTTTGTGTGTCAGCCTTTGAATAAATACAGAAGCTTTGTACTGGGTTCAGTGTTTTCAGTGTCTAGATGGCACATTTGGAAAACGCCCCTATTAACTGTATAAAGGCCAGCTTTTAACTGGGGATACAGAAACTAACTTAAGTTATGTGCATATTTAGGCACATTCCTTCTAACTGGTGGTGTTTTGATTAGTACAATCTAAATTTCTAATTTCAGTTAATGAAACTAAATATTCTTGTAATAGAAGTGAACAGTGCTTCAGTTAAATTTCATTAAATGCAGTATTTAATTATCCTGTCTTTAAGCAGCAGTAGGGTTGCATTTTCAAAGAAAACTGAGTGCAGTGCAAGATGAAAAGACCTGGTAAGCCTGAATTCAGTGGTTCGATTAAGGGTGTTTTATCTAGCAACCAGTTTTATGCATGATTACTAGAGAGTAAGCCCCATTGGAGACAGTGGGATTTACTTAAAGGAAAAAAAAAGAATGTGCTACAATATAGGAGAGGGGAGACTGCATACTCCCCCCTCATAAAAAGTGTTCTGTATATTCTGTATGATATCATTCTGGTATGGAGTTATACTAAGCAAACAAAGAACTACACAGAATGTCTCACATTCTGCCATATAATGCTTTGGCTGCTCTTCGTGTTATCTATAATGTAATATATTACCATCTTCAATACTGCTGTTGTACCAAAAGAAAGGAACAGTAGGTTGCCAAAAACATGAAATATATCTATTTAATGGCTTAATGACTTTTGCGTTAACTCAAAGTCATTTACTGTGTGAACAGTAATAGGATTTTTGCTTTTTCTTCCTTAAACAATAGCTGTTTTTGCTTCAAAGGAGAATTTTCAAGGAAATAAAAATGCCATTTGGCTGAGACAGCCACCATTACTAGAAAGTAAGTTGATTGAACTCAGTGGGTTTTACCAGTGGACTGTGGTGCTAGTGTTGCTATGTGGATGCACACAGACACATGGTTACTTGAGATAATTATAAGCATGATATCTGAAATAGGTTTTCCTTTAAAAATATATTTTTTTAAAGGAAAACCTATATACCATATAGGTTATACTAATTAGTATATGAAATATACTAATCCCTCCTTCCTCTAATGTTATATAAATGCCACGGAAGTCAAAGCTAATGACAGTTGACCAAGGAAGGCATTTTGAAGTGATGGTGAATGGCCCAATGGAAACATAAGCTACTGTGCAGCCATGGAAATACAATACTGTGGACCGTGAGGAAAAGAATTAAAAACAAAAAGACCAATATTGTAAGAATTTCATATAAAGCTGTACACCCATACTGTTGTTTACAGTCCCAGAACTTTCACCTTAAAAACTACTGTAGAGCTGGGCCCAATCACTAAGGTGGTCATGGAGGATGGGTGGGAGAGTAGCTTAGAAAGAAGAAAAAATATGATGGAAATATATTAACATTGTAAAAATATTAGACTGACCCAATGAGCCTAAAGTGGGAGAGCCAGTACAAATACAAAGTTTTTCTGATAGTTGACCAGTAGAATTTGCTACCCACTTGCTCAGAATAGGACAGTGCTGTATATACAAAATCATGAAGTTTTAGGCAATTAGTGAAACTAGTTGTAATTACCACATACTATGTGTAGTAATGGTGGCAGAAGGCCTATCATGAGGCTGTTTTTTCTTGTGTATGCTTGGTATCCCTCAGATCCCTTTGGTGGATTTAATGGTCTTGGTTTGGCTTAGCACAGCTTTTTAGTTTTGTAAGGCCTGCCATTTAATTGTTAATTACTTAAATGTTTATTCCAACATTTATTCATCACAACTAAGACATCCATTTCTTAGCAAAAATTAAAGTATTTTTCTGTACTTAATGATATGGGTTCCACAATAGATAGGCTTAGAGTACTGTAATAGACGGAGAAAGGTGAGTTAAATGTTTCCAATTCAAAATTCATGTGTTTTATGAATATCTTTCATTAGGTTTCCTTAAGCAAAACACCTCTTTCTTACTCTAAGAAAAGTGCTATTGCTTATTTTTATAGGCAAGTGTCAAAGTATGCTTAAGTGATACTACATATTATGTAAATGTATTATAAATAAATATTTATAACATTTATATTATGTGTGTGTGTGTGTGTAAATGGTGTATCACTGTCATAGCATCAATTATATATAAATATATTGGCCAATATTTTGATAAATGTTGTGAGATTTATGAATTGCTCTTGAAGAGCATTAATGTGAAGTACAAAGGTCAATAAACCAATCTGTAAACCTTTTAAGGTAGAGACAGAGAACCCATGGCCATCCAGTTATCATGGGCAGTTGATTGATTTGGTTTCATTTGTTATATTTATATAGCTGTTATAACAGTGCTGAGAGTTACAGTTCTTTATTTATGAAAAAAAAACCCTCTTAATTACTTATTCAGAGGTTAATAATACACTTTTATACATATACTGTAGGTGCTATAACATATTTTCAGCTGGGTTTTGGTAAGGTAAAAGGTTGAATATTGAGGTATGATTTTTGCAGAGGGAGATAGTTTAGTGTTTAAAGGCATTGGGCTAGAAGCTAGAGATTGTGAGTTCTAGCCTTGCGTCTAACCTCAGTCCTAGAAAAAGGCAGTGGCAAACTACTTTCAAAAATGTTGCCATGAAAACTGCACGAACTTGTTCATTCAGTCAACAGAGTCATGATTAATTTGAAGGCACAAACAGTGTATCATATACAGTATATAACAAAATTAAAGAAATATGCACATTATATATTTTGGTGGGTGGATTTTGTACACTTGCAAATTAGATTACCTTCCTCCATTTGTTGTTCAGCAACATCTGGAGAGCCAATGATTGCCATCTAAATTATTGCTGTAAATTATTGACCCAGTACTTTATATCAGTCCTTGGTATGCAGATTCCAGTACATCCACACAACATCTCACTCTCAGGGGCTTGATCTTGACTTTAGTGCATTTAAAGTACTTTCTTTTCTGAGATATTAGAAGGCATACTTTTTGCTGAGTTGAGAATAGGGGAATTTTTCATTTCTCGATGACAGACTAATGTTTTATTCACATTATATTGCATCTTTGGCTTATTCTAAGAAATATGGTAGCTCCTGAATGGGTGAGCTTAATCTGTATTCTCCAGTCCTCTGGGTTCTCCTCTTGAATTGCCAAATTTTCTGATAGGATGTTTTACAGTCAAGAAAAAGAAAAAGAACTGTGAAATGTGTAATAGTTAAATGGGATGGTACCCACCTAGATCGTGGAAGGATTTGCATGATGTTTTTGTGCACACTGTTTGAAAGATGGCCCAGTTTAACTGAGCAATGTGTAATTCCTACTCACACTTATTCTAGTGGCTGTTAATCCGATATTCTAATGGGGAAATTCTCTTTGGATGTCTACTTAGTTTGTGATTCATTTGGCTTTCCTTGGTTATTTACGTGTACCAATCGAAGCGAGTATTTGTAGCTCAGGGTTGAACTGTGGAGTCCTTGATGCTTTCGGAGCCTTGTTGTTTTCTTGCAGACATTTCATTGCCAGGCTAGGCAACATCTTCAGTGCCGCTATTTACATGTTTCTACAACAAACCAGTATCTAGTGGCTTAGTCAGGATTTTTTTCATTCATAAGAAATATGCTTCCCCCTCCTTTTCTATTAAAAGTGATGAAACAGTGAAAAGAGAAAGCAGGTTTCAGGCTGTAATTAAAAGAGGTTACCTCATGTTTGTAATAGTCCTGCAGTGTTTACTTAAAAGCACCTGAAGTAAAGAAAGACTCAATTGTTCCCAACCAGCTGTCAAAAGGTGATTTGCTTATTTTATTTCTGTCCTTACAAATTATTTTAATTGCTTTATGTATTTAATCTTGATTTCAGTCCTATAGCGTCTTCTCATCTTGATGTTACTTAATCTAGTTTTCACTAAATTGATCACCTTCCGATACATTGGATAAACCTCTATAATTGTTAGTTATTTTTAAGAAGATACATTAGTGAAGAAAGTACAGAAACATCTCATAATTAGTTCAATTAATGCAGTTTGGATTCGACACAATTTAGACATGAGAGTATTAATGTTTTAAAAAATGTTCAGAAGATGTATAATAGCTATAATTCCAACAAGTTTCCAGGCATTTATCTTGAGGAAAATATGGCCATAATTTCACTACTATATTTACAGTATATGATATAATATCCTATAATGATATTATGCCACACATAATATAACTATATATAATTTGCTGACTATAATAATATGATCTGTTAGTATTTTATAAGAATATAATGTAGATTAATTGCATTAAATGCTCCTTCACTGTACTGTCTGGTGGTATTATATAATTTACTTCAAAAGACTTCAGCAAAAGATCATTACCTTGTCATGGTGCTGGAGCTTGAGCACCTCAATGATGCCATGAGCTAAACCGTGAAGGGCCACCCAAGACGGGAAGGTCATGACAGAGAGGTCAGACTAAATGCGATCCCTGGGGAAGGTAATGGCAACCCACCCCACTATTCTTGCCGTGAAAACTAAATGGATCGGTACAACCAGAGATATGTCGGTATACCATCGGAAGATGAGACCCCCAGGTCATAAGATGGTCAAAATGCTACTGGGGAGGAACAGAGGATGAGCTCAACTAGCCCCAGATGTGATGACGCAGCTAGCTCAAAGCCGAAAGTATGGCTAGCGGCCGACGGTGCTGGTGGTAAACGGCGAATCCGATGTTCTAAGGATCAACACACCATTGGAAGCTGGAATGTAAGATCTATGAGCCAGGGCAAATTGGATGTGGTTATTGGTGAGATGTCAAGATTAAAGATAGACATTTTGGGTGTCAGTGAACTGAAATGGACTGGAATGGGCCACTTCACATCAAATGACCACCAGATCTACTACTGTGGACAAGAGGACCACAGAAGAAATGGAGTAGCCTTCATAATTAATAGTCAAGTGGCTAAAGCAGTGCTTGGATACAATCCAAAAAATGATAGAATGATCTCAATTTGAATTCAGGGCAAGCCATCTAACATCACAGTGATCCAAATATACACCCCAACCACAGATGCTGAGGAAGGTGAAGTAGAGCAGTTCTGTGAGGATCTGCAGCACCTACTGGACGACACACCTAAAAGAGATGTTATTTTCATCATGGGAGACTGGAATGCTAACGTGGGCAGTCAAATGACACCTGGAATTACAGGTAAGCATGGCCTGGGAGAACAAAACAAAGCAGGAAACAGGCTGATAGAATTTTGCCAAGAGAACTCAATGTGCATAACAAACACCCTCTTCCAGCAACCTAAGAGACGGCTTTATACATGGACTTCCCCAGATGGACAACACGGAAATCAGATTGACTACATCCTTTGCAGCAAAAGGTGGCGGACATCTATACAGTTGGTAAAAACAAGACCTGGAGCTGACTGTACTTCCGATCACGAACTTCTTATTGCAGAATTTAGGATCAGACTAAAGAGATTAGGGAAGACCGACAGATCAGCTAGATATGAGCTGACTAATATTCCTAAGGAATATGCAGTGGAGGTGAAGAATAGATTTAAGGGACTGGACTTAGTAGATAGGGTCCCGGAAGAACTCTGGACAGAAGTCTGCAACATTGTTCAGGTGGCAACAAAATACATCCCAAAGAAAGAGAAAACCAAGAAGGCAAAATGGCTGTCTGCTGAGACCATAGAAGTAGCCCAAGAAAGAAGGAAAGCAAAAGGCAACAGTGATAGGGGGAGACATGCCCAATTAAATGCAAAATTCCAGAGGTTAGCCAGAAGAGATAAGGAATGATTTTTAAACAAGCAATGCGCGGAAGTGGAAGAAGACAATAGAATAGGAAGGACAAGAGACCTCTTCCAGAAAATTAGAAACATTGGAGGTAAATTCCAGGCCAAAATGGGTATGATCAAAAACAAAGATGGCAAGGACCTAACAGAAGAAGAAGAGATCAAGAAAAGGTGGCAAGAATATACAGAAGACTTGTATAGGAAAGATAACAATATCGGGGATAGCTTTGACAGTGTGGTCAGTGAGCTAGAGCCAGACATCCTGAAGAGTGAGGTTGAATGGGCCTTAAGAAGCATTGCTAATAACAAGGCAGCAGGAGATGACGGCACCCCAGCTGAACTGTTCAAAATCTTGCGAGATGATGCTGTCAAGGTAATGCATGCTATATGCCAGCAAATTTGGAAAACACAAGAATGGCCATCAGACTGGAAAAAATCAACTTATATCCCCATACCAAAAAAGGGAACCTCTAAAGAATGTTCAAACTATCAAACAGTGGCACTCATTTCACATGCCAGTAAGGTAATGCTCAAGATCCTGCAAGGTAGACTTCAGCAATTCATGGAGCGAGAATTGCCAGATGTACAAGCTGGCTTTAGAAAAGGCAGAGGAACTAGAGACCAAATTGCCAATATCTGCTGGATAATGGAAAAAGCCAGGGAGTTTCAGAAAAACATCTGTTTCTGTTTTATTGACTATTCTAAAACCTTTGACTGTGTGGACCATAACAAATTGTGGCAAGTTCTTAGCGGTATGGGGATACCAAGTCATCTTGTCTGCCTCCTGAGGAATCTGTATAATGACCAAGTAGCAATGGTAAGAACAGACCACGGAACAACGGACTGGTTTAAGATTGGGAAAGGAGTACGGCAGGGCTGTATACTCTCACCCTACCTATTCAACTTGTACGCAGAACACATCATGCGACATGCTGGGCTTGAGGAATCCAAGGCTGGAGTTAAAATCGCTGGAAGAAACATTAACAATCTCAGATATGCAGATGATACCACTTTGATGGCTGAAAGCAAAGAGGAACTGAGGAGCCTTATGATGAAGGTGAAAGAAGAAAGTGCAAAAGCTGGCTTGCAGCTAAACCTCAAAAAAACCAAGATTATGGCAACCAGCTTGATTGATAACTGGCAAATAGAGGGAGAAAATGTAGAAGCAGTGAAAGACTTTGTATTTCTAGGTGCGAAGATTACTGCAGATGCTGACTGCAGTCAGGAAATCAGAAGACGCTTAATCCTTGGGAGAAGGGCAATGACAAATCTGGATAAAATAGTTAAGAGCAGAGACATCACACTGACAACAAAGGTCCGCATAGTTAAAGCAATGGTGTTCCCCGTAGTAACACATGGCTACGAGAGCTGGACCATAAGGAAGGCTGAGAGAAGGAAGATCGATGCTTTTGAACTGTGGTGTTGGAGGAAAATTCTGAGAGTGCCTTGGACTGCAAGAAGATCAAACCAGTCCATCCTCCAGGAAATAAAGCCAGACTGCTCACTTGAGGGAATGATATTAAAGGCAAAACTGAAATACTTTGGCCACATAATGAGAAGACAGGACACCCTGGAGAAGATGCTGATGCTAGGGAGAGTGGAGGGCAAAAGGAAGAGGGGCCAAACAAGGGCAAGGTGGATGGATGATATTCTAGAGGTGACGAACCCGTCCCTGGGGGAGCTGGGGGTGTTGACGACCGACAGGAAGCTCTGGCGTGGGCTGGTCCATGAAGTCACAAAGAGTTGGAAGCAACTAAACGAATAAACAACAAACTTCAAAAGAAGCCTCACTGCATATTTTGCAATACTTCTGCTCCTCAAACAGTATAAAATTATTAACTAGTATAGTAGAAAATGTATATATCCAGTGTTGCAGAGTCATAAATAATTGTAGTAGGATTAGGCTGATATATTTAGCATGCTTGGAAATCTTTTCCATTGTTACAGATCCAGTTGTTGTCTTCAGACATGTGACTTTGATTACTGTTTATGTGTGTTGATAAGTACTTTTATGCTTGTGCTGCTCAAGGATAAATTCTTGCCATATGAAGCTCACCATCTGGACCACTCAGCAATGTTCAGTACTATCAGCTATGGCAGGTGTAGATAATCTGCCTCCAGATGTTTTAGCCTTCAACTTCCACCAGCATTAGTGAATACATCTAAAGGCAAGAGATTATGGGAATAATAGTCCAAAAATAAAGTTTGGTTTGTGGAATTCTTCAGGCTCCTTTATGTATTCCATGTTAAACAGCTATATGAAAGTTCTTGGTGAAGTCATTTGAAGTTTGGGGACATATTATTACTAAAATGCTGATAATATTCCATACTGTCCAACAGTCCCAAATAAACTATGGATGTCCTTGGCTGTATTGGTCTAAGTGAGGAATAACTAACTAAACCAGACAAGATAAACATTTTAATATAGTGTGTACCCTGAACTTTCTGTCATGACTAAAATATTTTTTTAATCTCAAAAAAAGATAAAAATTGATTATTATAACAGACCTGAAGAAATTTGGAAATGTCCGTTGTATTTAAGATGCTGCAGCTGAGCTTCTTGAGCTTCTTGTGGATAAGCTAATAGGGGTTATATTAATACTTTTTAAGGCATTTACCTTAACAGCTTGCATTCCATTCTCTAAGAGTTTTCTATATCTCCAGCTTCTTTTAAGAAAACTTTTCCTTTTTAATTAAGCTTTTTAATTTGAGCCTTTCTGTGCCTTGGCAGATGAGAATTTTATGGTTTTATATTGTTTTTCATGCTAGATCTTTACAGAGTAGAACAGGTATAAATAACTGTAGAAATTTTGTTTGGAACTTCCCTGTACCATGTGTCTTAATGGAATGCTTCACAAGTTTTCTGCAATTTTTTTCTTGACATAGAAAAAAACGAGGAAACAATACTTTATGCAAAGTTCCGTGAACTCATCATATTAGTCATATATGACTAATAAAAGTTGGCTCATAAAAATATGACAAGCCTGCAGTTCAAGTATCATTTAAGTCTTTCTGATTTACTCACAATATTAAAGATAAGTCTCCTGTTTATACTATCATGTGCCTTGTACTATATCGTTAGTATAACACTATTTTTCTGATGCTAAATTAATGTGGTAGTTTTCAAAAATTGAGACTTAAGTAAACAGTATGTCTTAAAAAAAAATTTAGAGCATGAAGTTTATTTGTTAATAATGTATCAATAGAGATACATACAGTATACCATATTAATATGTATAGGATCAAAACCCAATGCAATTTATGTTTAAGTCTTAGACTTAAGCCTTTCGAGCAATAAATATATTGCTTGAAAACCAGTGCTGTTTTCGTAGAAATATCTTTTTACTGTTTTTGACATATATATGTCATGTAGTTGGATTGTTATCATGTAATTATATGATAATACTTAGAAATGTTCAGGTTTTCCTGATCTACTCTTGAATGCTACTTCGTGTATGCAGTTTCCTTATCATTGATTTCAAAGAACAATCCCCTTATATACTCTGATTGCATTTTTATTTCAGTATGGAGAGCATAGATTTTGCAGAGGATAGACTTTGCATTTGTAAATTATAAGGGTCATAAATACTACCACTTGGGTATGGAACTACAAAATATAATGTTACAGCCAATACTAACAACGGAACAGGTTTACTTACTTGGAGAGCGTCAGCATATTTATTCATTCATTCATTCATTCATTCATTCATTCATTCATTCATTCATTCATTCATTCATTAAATTTATATAGCTGCCTGTCTCAGACCAGTGACTCTTTTAAACTCTATGATATGCTAGGACCCTTTGTAAAATAGAAGTAGATGCAATTTAAGTCAGTTCTCTTTAATTAATTTATATAAGTAAAAAAAAAATCTGTATATGAGATTGGTGTTTTGGTATCTGTGATGTTCAGGTGTTAAGCATTCAAATTATTATTATTATTATTATTATTATTATTATTATTGCATATTCTTATTTCCATAGAGGGTCTTTGTGGGGTTTATATCAATTAAAAGAATAGTTAAATGTATAAGCTAAAAATAACTCAGACATTTAAACTGAAGTACAACAAAAGAGTAGTTAAAATATTTTACCAGGCAATATAACAATGGTTTTCATTTGTTTTCCATTTAAATATAATGAACACCTTAGCACTCTTAAATTATATAGTAATTAATTGCTCACACATAATTATTTTAAAGAAATATACTGTAGTTCCAATACTAAAAATGTATCATATATGCAGTACAAATTATTTCAGTGTAACTTTTGAAGTGTTTCAATTTGAATTGAAGATTTTAATATAGCTAAATAGAAATATGCTACTTTTAAACCTGTGAAACCTCATAGGCTTGCAATCTCATCTATTCAAGGAGGGTATTCATAATTATATTTCAGGAACTGAAAGTGATGGCTTTACCCTGTGGAGAATATGATCTGTTAAGATCAAATTTCCTACCTATAATTTGTTTCCACTGAATCTAAATATGTTAAATTTAAAGTTAATGGGACTTACATAAACATAAATAATGACAGAATTGCATTTGGACAGTATGTAGAACTAGGAAAACAATTATTTACAGTGATGTCAAATGTTGAATGGGACTTTTTGAGCTCAAAACCCCACTTGCAGGTAGGTAGGAAGGCAGGCAGGTAAGCAGGAAAGGAAATAAACTGGAAGAAGCAAGAAGCATACAAGCTACAGGCATTTGAGCCTGGCAGCCACAAATGTGGATACTAAATACCCGCCCTAGCCAAGAGACCATGTGGAGGCTAAAGATCAGAGCTTAAGAACACTGGAACCAGTATGATCACCCAGCCAGACACATTGGGCTGTTCCAGAACCCAGAGGCAGCAAAGAAAGGATTAGAGGTGAGCAGCAGATTAGGAACTGGGCACTGCCAGCTGCGCCAGGCCTGGGGATTCAGCAGATTTTGTCCATTAAATCTAAGTCTACTGAACGGAGGGCTGTTATATTGAGGGTCTATTAGGTATGGATAAGTTAGATACATTATTTCTCCTTAAATAAAAACAATGCTGTTTCTTGCATACTAAAAATAAGCATTTCCAGCCCATTAGAATTAAATACAAAATTATGCCTGTTAGGGGCAATATGTAGCTTTGGATCATTTCCTCAATAAATCAATCAACAAGTATAATATTTTTTACTGATTTGTTTAATTGGGTGCTCTTCATCTAGTTTTAGGACTTGTGTGGAGAACAGATCACATTTGAAGTCATACTGATGCAGAAATATTGAAAATTCAAATGAGTTCACAAACTTTTAAGCATCACAGTACCAAGAGAAAGTGCTGCACACCACACTTTCAGGAGGGTTAGGGAGCTGAGGCAAACAGGTGCTGTTTTTCTGTTGTAGCACTTATTCCATGCAACAGTTTCCTTGTGGAGATCAGGGTAGCTCCCTCTTTGCTGGTTTTCCGCAAGTGCTTAAAGACCGAGCTTTCTCAGGGAGCCTCCCTTGGTTTGATTTGACATTGCCATCTTTTACTTTCTTTCTGTTTTTGAGATTGTTGTGTCCTTTGTTGTTATTTGGGGCTTTATATTATATATATATTTTTTCTATATGAGCCATTGAGAGTAGTTTTTGATTGCAGCAGCGTAGGAACATGTTAAATAAGTAAGCAAGCAAACAAGCCATCCTTTTGTGGGGCAGAGCTGAATGAAGTTCATAGTTGTCTTTCCAGAAGAGAAACCCTGGGAAGTTTCAAACAGATGGATTTGCAGGATGCTAATGGTGCTGATGGTGGCTCAGCCTTAATGTATATTAAAAGGCTGTACTTCTCCCAATTTTGTGTAAGTCTCTGTGCACATGACAAATATTATCAAGATGTGCTCATGCAAATATGCACCCTAACTACACCATTTTAGAAATTCCAGTTTAAGCCTGGGTTTTACTATCTGTTTAATTGATATAAAATGAAAAAAAGTCTGTGCAGTTTTATGTTTTATATTTCTCGCACAACTGTTTATTAGGATGGGGGAGAGTATTTTTTCAATTTATTGCTATATGCCCCTTTCTTTTCAGTACTTTCTTTGAATGGAGAGGTTATGGTAAATGTATAAATTCGTGCAAACACATTATCAGTGTCTTTCTCGGTATCTGAAATAGGTCTAAAGATTTAGGAATAGCTGATTTTGGTTTGAGCTTCTTCTGAAGATGCCACCTTGTTTTAGAGAAGTCCCAAATGACTCCAGAGGTTACATCAGGATTTGCTAAAGTACATAAACACTCCTAAAGAATGTATGGAATATAATTCTATAGGATGTAGTGATGTTTACTGTAAATCAATGAAGTTCCATTTTAATTTTAATGTAAATAATAGCTTCAAACGGTGATATTTGAAGTTGCAGGATGTGTGGTGAGTTTAGCTCTGCTGTGTTATGAAAAAATCTTCAGAAGCATCTTCAGAGGAACGTAACCCATTAGGGGTAATTCAAACCATCCCATCAATATTTCCTTTTTTTACACTTACACATAATTCAAAGGGTTCCAGTAGCTCCTGCTTAGTTTACACACGCACACACAGAGAGAGAGAGAGAAAGAGAATGAGACTGAGACTCTTTTGGTCATTATGTTCTTATTAAATGACTCACCAGTTTCTCAGAAGACAAGCAGGGGCTTTTGCCCTCTGTGTGATGAGCTATCAAGTTCATTCCTAATTGGTTCTGCTTTGCTTGATAACTAAACTTCCATGGATACTGTGCAGTTTTAATTCTCAGTAACAGACAGTGGGCAAGATGGTCTTCAATGGTTAACTTTCCTGTTTTTCTGAAGTACCTAATGTCTTCTGCCTCTGTGTTGAAACTCAGACCAGCCTTTTGCTACCAAGATTTTGATCACTATCCTGCTTAAATCACAGAGTGTGTTTCTTTGTTATTGTTACTTACCTACCTCTTCAGGAGTATAACATTCAGGAGAATAACTTCTTGATTCATCAAAGCACCATGTGCTAACACTATATAAGCTCTTTAGTGCTTGCTATAAATGTAACTATTTTGTTGTTGTTGCTGTATCTTTCATGTGAATGATTAACAAATTTGCTGTATGTTTTATGTTAATCATTAACAAATACTTCAAGTCACTGGTACTATACAGACATCAGCACCACTTTCTGAAAAATGTTCATTGAGATATGAACAGAACTACCACAAAGCTGCTTCACCCTGACATAGCTTGGATAATCTTTCCAGAATGATAGCTCAGTTGATGACATTGAAGGCTGCTAAGAAGTCCAGATATATCAACAGCATCGTGGCAGAGATCATCCCACAGGGTGACCAAGGTAGTTTCTGTGTCAAAAGCATGCTGAACTCTGAGAGAAATGGATTTTAAAAATCTACTTCATCTATCCCCACTGTTCAAGTACCTTGTCCAGAAAGGAAATGTTGGCCACAAGTCTGTGGATGCTCAACGTTTTGGGGTCTAGTGATTTTTTTTCTTGAGAAATGGTTTTGCGATGGCCTCCTTTAATGAAGCTAGAACCACTCTATTGTGTAAGGAGAATTTATAACCTCTTGGCTCCAGCCAAGCACCCCCATCCTGCCAGGTGTGATATGCCATGTGAGACATGATTCTAATGAACTAGTGAGTGGCCACATTGTACAAAAAATTGTCCATGTCCTCAGGCTTTAAGAACAGAAACCTATTTGACACAGTGCCTGGTGTAGTTTGAATTGCCAAGGCTGTTAATAGTTTTCTAATGTTGCAATTATATCAGAAAGAATCTTATGTTAGAAGAGCCATGACTTTTCCTTCATTCTGATATAGATATAGAAGAATCAGTCTGTCCTCATATATTTCCTCTTCTTAAGTCATTCTTGTTTCCTGTTCTTTCAGTGTAGGCAGTTCACAACAGTTCCCTATTATACATCTGTTATTCAAACCAAACTGACATGTTAGAAAAGGGAAATTGATTTTCCTCTGTAGAGGAATGAATTCGTCATTGGATCCTCCCACAGTTTTTTTTTTTCATAGTGATTCACATTCACATGCTCAGAGTTGTGCTGCTCAAGTTTCATGTCTCTTTTCAGTTTGGCAGTTGATTCCTTCTTGACTCGAGCATATTTCATCTTTTGAGACCCCTATTCTAAAATTGTTCTATTTCTTCCTAGCTTGGGGTACTGTATTTTCTTGAAAGTTCATGGTAGTAGATTTAGCGCAGTAGCTGAGAATTTAGGGTTTATTTGCTTTGGATACTTTTGTTCATGAATGAGAACGTAATATGCAAAGAGAAGAAGGATGTATTTTAAACAGCTCAGCTAGGAATATGCAATTAACAGTTTTTGGCTGAGAACATAACTAAAAGGTAGAAAATGAGTCTGTACAAATTGCTACGATTATCTCATCACAGTTGTTTTATGTTTAATTAAAATACAAAGAAATCCCTTAACACAGATTTGTGGTTTGGTGGCAGTTTTTAATGAGACTTTTGTGAAAGACATGTCTTTATAGATACTTATCTTTATTAGTTTTGAGATCAGCATATATTTAATTAAAATGCATAGCTATTGGAGTCTGTGATGTTTGTTTCTGTATTTGTTGGTTCATTTTTCTGGCTACAGTCTGTAATCTAATTCAATTATATTGCTAATAATATGTATTGTACTTTTTTTTTTCCTGAAGAGCTGTTGCAATTAATCTCCTAATATGAGCATTTGCTAGAATGCTGAAATATCTTACTCTTTTAGGATTGCGCATTTGGACAAATATTTATACGAGATGGAATCCCATATGTGGTATCTTGCACACCAGTGAGTTTTTCTTTCAGTCTCTGTATGGTGGCACAGTGTCCAGAGACAGAAGCTTTCTGCCCAGAGTGTTGTTCTTCAGAATCTGTTTATCTGGGAGATATTAGGCTGGAAAAGACATCTTCCTCTTCTGGCTCTTCACCCAGGACTTTGGCAAGGGAGAGTGAGATCCCTCACTTCATTGCACTTGCCATCTTTTATCTTTATCATTTATGTTTTATTGATTTTATTGTAATTTCTTTGTTTTGAGCCACCCAGAGTCATGTATGTATGTGTATGCCTGTGTGTGTGTCGTGTGTGTGTGTGTGTCATGTGTGTGTATAATCATATATGACTGCCAAGAATAATGAGTGAAAAGGAATTGTGTCTTGGCTTGATTGCTTGAGACATGCGCAGAATTATCTTTAGCTGCCCTGGCACGTAATAATTGCCTGCTTCAGGACTTTATTGTGGTACTAGCCTGCTCACATATAATGCTCAGCCATAGTGTGGTTTACAATTTTTACATAGCACAGCCTCCAATTCAACCATTACGCCTTAATGTTATATGCAAATTAAGCCATTATGGCTTGTCCACTGACTATAATTAAATATTCTGGATTAACTATTATGCAATATAGAGGAGCAGCTTGTAAAATGGCTTACCCTTTTGCTTTAGCAGTTCACAGCTTTTTTCAGGCCAAGAGTACATTTGACATTCAAGTGATGTACTGGGTCATATTCCCACAAAAGATGGAAACAGGGTTCATGAGCTATCAAAACACTATTTTTCTTTTATTTAAATATAAATGCATTTTAAATTAAAGGAATGAACTAGATTAATACAATAGCTCTTTACATGTTTAGAATTTTCCCTTCTATCCCATTAGTAACCCTAGAGGTATACAAAGCTTCAGATTTTTTTATTTGTTTATCTATCTATCAAATTAGTATAACTGCCCATCTCACAAGAAGTGATTTTCAGCAGTGTACAAACAGGATACTTTATTAGCATCTGCTCTTGTGAATCCTCTCAAGATATGGATCTTCTGATGGTCTTGGAAAGCTAAGCCAGCTAACTTCACTAAGTTTGCTTTGTGTTCCTGAGGAAACATTATAATACCTCTTTTGATGATGTGATGAATATATAATTTCCTACTGGAGGAAACCATTAACATGTCCTGATTCCTGGGGATTTCTTGCTCCCTCTAGTTGACATGGTGCCTTAATGCTCCCTTAATTATACCTAGACACTCCCAAGTATAGTGACATTTGGTGTTACTATGCATAGTGGCATGATATTTTGGGGTGAGCTCACAATGAACAGCAAATACAGCAAAATAAAGTTCAAGGATCCAGTGGGGAACTCCAGCAGCATTGCAGGTTTTGTGTTCCCCCACTGACAAAACTAGAGAGAATGCCACTTGACTCCATGAGGACTATTGAGGATGCTCACTTAGTAGTGAGAAATCAGTTGTGTTGAGTTTGTGGACCAATGCTGTTGGTGAAAACTCATGTGAGAAAATGTTTTCAGCACTGTTTGATTTTACTGAAATATTAAACTCTTATCCATTATATTTCCTTTTTTATAAGAATTTTATTAAATTTCAAACAAAGATAAAAGCTACAGAAAAACAAACCACAAAGAAGAAAAAAAACTTAAAAAATGTGAAAACACAGAAGAAAAGAATTCTTTGAAAGGTTACAAAAGGTGACTTCCAACTTAACAGCAAGAATATACAACCATTTTCCATAATCAATCCCTTACTCTATATTAAACCAAAGTCACATTATTTCTATAAATCATACCATTGGCACATCATAAAAATCACTAAATACATTTGTTTCTTCCCCTTATATTAAAAGATAGATATAGATATAGATATATAAATATATACTCTGTGTGTGTGTGTGTGTGTGTATCTTCTAATCAACCCCCCCAAAGATTACATTTATTTAATTATTTTTCCTACTACTATTCTATACATTCCTGTCTACTATAATAAGGATCAAACTAAAAAACATAAATTGTCTACCATTGTACTTGATAATACAGCAATTTTAACAATCTTAATCGTTAATCAAGTCACACCCAAAACGAAACATCCTTTTTTTGTTGTTATTATACCTTAATAATCTTAATCCAATTTTTTAAAAATAAATGAAGTCAGCCAAACCCTTAAAGCAATCCAGATAAATATTCTTAAACCTTTATCCCACTTCAGAATAAACTAAAGCATCTACATATCTCCACAGTACGCACAGGGCTTTTTTCTTAAAGAAATGAAACAGCCCAACTGTCCCCCTCAAAAACTCCAACTTCTCTTCAAGAGAACTCACATACATATTAACCCCTTTTTTTCCAAGGCACTCCCTCAGAAAATTTATTTATTTATTTATTGCTCAAATTTAGCCACCGCCCATCTCCCCCAAAAGAGAGATGGGCGGTGCTCAAATCCATTTCACTTATGGCTTGCAGCTTGATCCCTCCCTTTAATTTCTTCCGAACTCTTATCCATTATATCTCAGTATCTATATTCATACATTATTTTATCAGAAAAACGAAGAAGCTAAAAGAACAGTTCATTTTAAAATATTGCTGGAAATGTAATAAGCAGAACAAAGCATTCTTTTATCTCTGGTGGCAATGTTATAAAGCGTGATACAATAATTCCAAAAAGTAATTCATACCAAAGTGAAACAAATTTTAAAAGATGAATTCCCATTTTAACCTGCAACATTTTTATTAAACTTTACCAAACCATATATTCCCTCAAGGTTTACTGATCTAGCTTTCTACATGCTAACTGCTGCAAGGATTTATATTTTATCACTTTTCCTGTTCTTTTTCTTTGTTTGTATATCTTCTTCAAAATGTTTCATTAAGGAAAATAGTAATGAAAAGTAGAAGATACCTTTATGGACTACCTCCAGAGTTTTTGAGAAAGGGTAGATACATAGTTGTAAAGATTCTTCCCAGGTAACTTCTGCTTCTTTTTCCAAATGAGTTCCTGCTTGAACTTTTTAAATGAAGGTCAGTTTTCCTCAGTTCCTAGTCCTTGTTTCAGTCAGTGACTGAGCAATAGAATGACACTGCTTGATTGTTTAAGAATCAGAAATTGTGCTATTTGGAAAGGTTGTAAGATGGGGAAACTGTGAGATTAGAAACCCTTGCATTGCCAATTTTGAAAGCTGTTTGCATTGTTACTGGAAGATGGAAAAGTATAAAATAACAGTAGATTTCTCTCTATATTTTAAAGATAATTTAAAGCCAGTTTGGTAAACTGTTGTATGATTGATGTGGGCAACTATGATGAGAACATTGTGTTGCACATATTTTTAAATGAAGAACTGTCATACACTGGGAAAAGTCTCACTTTTAAAATTACTTTCTTGATTCTACAGTATCTTAACTATTAAGATTTCAGGTGGGGTTGCACACAGCTCAATCTTTTCTGTTCTGTGCTTTTTTAAAAATGTTACTTAACAATAAGATTCAAGAGCAATACTGAATTAAAATCTTACTTAGTATCCAGTTGCTCTGATTACAGCTATTTTGATTCTATTGCTTTTGGATTTTTTTCCAGTTTGTCCCAGTGAACAAACTGGTATTTGCAAGCATGGTAAGAGTTAGCTGATTTTTTCTGAATAACGCATTCATCAATTTATTATTTAATAGATGTTTCAGATGTAAAACTAGTACAGGTGAAAGAAGTCAGGATCGGCTGAGTCCTGGCATATTGTGGTTGTGTTAAAATCTCGAAAGATACCTGCCCTATGACCCTAGATTTTTGGACTATCTGTTGAATTAGTAAGTCATATAATCAGTGGCATGTAAAGAAAAACACAGTCAGCTCGAAGACACAGCTTCCTAGGGTTTCAGGAGATGCCGTAGTATCAACTGCTTCAAGACCATGTTTGTTTATCCAGAATAGAAAGCAAATTGCTATAAAAGCAAGTTTTTAGTTCCACTGAAGTCCATGGAGCTGATTGGCATTGTTAACTAAGGCATAACTATCTCTGCATTTCCCTTTTCTGACAATAAGCATATATGGAAAGAGAGAGTACATAGTTTCCTGCAATGACATGACATGTTTCTGCTTGCTCTTTGTGAGGTGTGGTTAAGGGACAGAAAAAAACATAATACAGATATGAGGGAGCACATTGAAATGAAATATTCACAGAAAGAAAATTTCCTGGGAAAGAAAGTGAAGAAGTAAATACTACTTATTCTTGGAGCATACAACATGTCACCGTACGGAACAGTGGTTTTTTTAGTTAATTTAAACTAAGTTTTAGGCATAAGGAAGACTTTAGATAGCTGTTACTAATCATAATCAGAAGTCTTCATTTGGTGCTTTCTAACAACTGCACAATCAGATACCAGATGGACATCTTGACTATACAGTCTGGATGAAAATGCATTTTGCTTCAGCAGATAATGTTGCCATGTACGTTCTGTGAAAATGCAGTATCAACATATAAATCTTATACAGACTGGTAATTATACAGACTGGTTATACAGAATCTCCAGCCGAGTTTAATTTATGTGTCTAGAAAACGAATATTGCCTTTAATACTGCTACCTGACTTTAACTGAAGATTCTAGACTTTGAGGCAAGGATGTTTTGGATAAAAATAGGTGACTGTAACTGAACTATGGCCTATCTGTAATAGTATTTTTGCAGAAAAGTTCAGCATAGCTCTAAAATCTGAGTACAAAGCAAAGAAATGCATGTTCATTGCAATAAATTGATAAATGGGGAAGTTACAAAGACATTAAAAGACTGCAGTAATTTTAAATTCATTTAAATTCTGTTGACTGCGTAAATAAATGTATGTTGGTAACACTCTTTCTTTAGAAAATGGTCAAGAATTGCAGAAGGGCTGACAAGAATAGAATCATGGTGTTAAAAAGATGGGAAGTGCCATTAAATAAATGAGAATTTATTTCAGGCATTAGGTCTGTTTAATCTTATAATTTGTTCCTATATGTATTGTCATTTTTTTCTACTGCTGTAATGCTACTTATGGCTGGGACCGTTAACTTATCTTCACTGTATGCATTTGATCTTCAGTGACTAAGTGCTCATTATTCAGTGTTCGTTGGGAAAAGGTTAAACTGAAATATTTCTGTTTATTAGGGCAGTGTTTTAAACTCAGAGTAGTTGGGGATGTGAATGCAGCATCTGATGACAACTCATTAAGGGAGCATGACTGTTTCTAGGATTCAGTGGCTGCAGTGCAAGCCTTTAATGAGTATTCGACTGCACTAAAGTTGGTTGGTTTGTCTGTTGTTTTTTGATCGTTGATTGCAAGATGGAAGGATTTATTTGGACCTCTGGCACAGGATAAACTGATTGTTGTTGTAAGTTCTTTCTTAATTTGATTTGCTGTTTTAGGTTTTAATTCATCGTCAGCCACCCAGAGTAGCAGTAACAAGAAGGGCGGCCATATAAATTGTTTAAAAGCAAACAAACAAACAAAGCACTTTATGGAATAGGATCACTATATGACCCTCAAGGGCTGCCTACCCTTATATTTGTGTGGCTGCTAAAATTGTCTTCATAAAACTTTATTTGCTGTCCTTACATTTAAAAGCTTGATGAATGGCAACTAATAAGATTTTTTTATTATTATTTTGGTGCTCAGTTATAGAATGCTGTTCTCAGAAATGTTTGCTTGGCTCATAACCTGATACTTTTAAACTGATGCCCAAACTTATTTAATAGAATGGATTCAACTGAGGCATACTCGATGTGAGTTCACAGGGCACTCTGAGTGTGAACCTATGATTTGTTAACAAATCTATTATAATTAAGTTCATCCATTACACTAACTTAAATGGCAGGATACACTCTTTGTTCTAAACCACACACAGTCCCAAAAATGATTAATAATAGTTTCAGTCCTTTATTTGCACATTTTATTTCTTCTTGTTATTGCTACAGTTGTCAGATGGTCATTGTGATTATTTTATTGTTTCCTGAAAATTTATGCAGTTAGATTCAGTCAAGGTTTTTGCATTCATTTTTTAATTGGAAGTCTCTTTGTGAATGTTGAGAACAGAAGTGGGAACTAATTGTTTTAAATTAAAACTGTATTAGTTTATATAGTAAAACACAAAAATATAACTATCTTGAAGAGTTCATAATCTAAAATCAGAGAAAACTATGGAAACGGGAGAATACTGCATTATAAATTGAAATCTGATTTTCAATTAAGCATAATAAAATATTGCAAATGATTAATTTCATCACGTTATGTGATTATTTATTAGTTTGGTTCTGTATTAAGGCAACTGTAACAGATGATTAGCAATACTGTTTCTATTGAAGTATAATTTTGAAAGTTGATCATCAAGAAGTTATTAAATACTAAAGGCTATGGAGGAGTGTCCCACAGTTGGTTGGTTAGTAACTGCCAACATACTTCTATCATGGTAAGCATATATAAATAGGTTGGATATAGGAAGTAGAAAACACATTTTCAAGTAGTTTCAGTAGAGATTGTCCTGGTCATATGGTATGTGTAACTGCAGTTCTTTAGGTCTGAAAAGTTGCACACTAGTAATGTATAACCTGAAGCAGGAAACTGTGACAGCAGAAGATATATATAAGTTGTGATTTATAAAAATAAATGTTGAAATTACTGTCATTGTTCCTAAACCACACATGAGGTTTATGTTTCCCCAGGCATTTTGGCCAGGTGGGTAGATGAGCAGTGTCATTATTTTTGTGGTTGTGGGTCTTTTTGTTTATGTGTGTGAGTGGGGTTATTTTTTATCCTTGGGTGCCAGGGGGTTATATATGGTGGGTTTCTGTCTTTTAATCTTTGTAAGCCTCTCAGAATTACTTGTGTGAGATGGATGGCTGTATAAATCATATAAATAATTATCTATAAAAATAGGTTAGTCGTTACAGAGTAGGTTCTTATCTTTGAAATATGGAGTGATGCTTAGTTTATTTATTATACCTGCACAATAGGTATAGGTAAAACAAATAAAATGCAAACAACAGATTCTGTGCTGCATGAAACAAACCCACTTTGCCGCTCACCATTCTGCCCAGATCACTCTCCTCAAAAATGAAATGTTAACGGCTGGCCGTAGTTGTCAATTTCAACTATGTTTCAGGCAATTTTGTTTGTTTTCAAGAATTGTTAAGTTACACTTTAAAGAAGCTAGGGTGGTTCTCTCCTGATACGTTGTTATTGCTATCTAAACAAAGCTTGTTGGAGCCTGAACTAGGTGCTCTGTCAGTCCTTACTGTCCGAAGGAGACATGTTCAGCCTCAAGGATTTACTTCGTTCAGCAGAGACAATGCCTTCTACCTCATGAAGTGTCAATCAGCCGCTGTCGTCATGGTTACTTTGCCACTTAGCCTGGGGGGACATCCAAGGTCAGTTCCTGTAGATTCTGTCATTTGCCATGACACTAGATATTCCTAAGAATGAATTAAACTTTCATTCAATCTGTAAATCTACCCAGGATTTTTTGGTATTGTAATAAGTGTGAGATGGAGTGGTTAGTACCTACCATCCCAAAGATGAATGCGTTGGAGGCACAGAACAACCATCAGAGGTGGTTGCTTTTAATATGCGATAGAGTGAAGCCTGCTGGGACAGTCTCAGGCAACTTACTGGCAATTTCACAGGGTATGTGAGAAGAAGAATACTGTTCTTTGCTCTTTAGAAAAGTTCAGGATATAAAGAAGGAAAGGGGGACAGTTAGCTGTCTTTAACTTGGCTGACAAAAGAATGGAGATGAGCTTTTTAAGGAATATGATTATATATCACCTACAAGAAGGTTTTACCTTTTTAAAAGATTATACTTTGGCTCACTCTTTCTAAGTACTGTAAAAGCTTCAGGACTCATTAGATGAAGCTAAATTAACTTACGTTCTGTCCTTTTTGTCCTGCTGATAGCTCTTTATTTTTCAAAGAGACATGGCTCAATTCTGTGTAAGGCATGACCTGCTGAAACTGAACTTTTGGCTGCAGTAGGAAGTGATCCTGCAAAATAACTTGGAGTTTCCACCTAGTTAAAATGCAGGTTTTTGGAAAAGTGCAATCCTTATAACAAAAGCCACTCAACTTTATTATTCAAGAATATAATTAAGTCATTTGTAATTTTTTCATCTATAAAAGTGAACGTATTAGGAAGATAATCCTTACTTTTCTTCACCTCCCTCCCTCCCCCCATTTTTAGGATATTGTAAATATCCTGTCAGAAACCAGCAGCATATATGTTATGATTAAAAGAAACTTGACTCTGGTATTCTGTATGACTACTACTACTACTATGTTTCAGGTTTTTTTGTTGTTGTTTCTTATTACTTTAAAATAATATATTAATGAAACTTTTTAAAATGCTTTTAATAAGGTGAATTGCTTTGAACTTACACAGTTGGAAACCAAATCCTATAAATAATTTAATTAGGTGTTTTATAATGAAAGTGAACTAGCTATACTTTGAACACTTTCTCACCTATAATTACATTTCGTCTTCATTTGAACACATTTATTCCTTATTACAATTAAATGTTCTAAATTGATTTTAGAAAAGAAAGTTATCTAGTTTAATTAAAAATTGTGATAGTATCAGTTACTTTTAAAGCAAGTAAACTTGCTTAGAAATATTTGTCATGTATGGTATATGGTATGGTAGATTAAAGTATGGCAAAATAATGGCAAAGTTTACTAAAATTGTATACATTTTGTACATACATATTTTTGAAATTTAATTATTAGTCATTTTGTACAGGTAGTCCTTGACTTACAACCACAATTGGGACCAGAATTTCTGTCACCAAGCGATATGGTTGTAAAGCATGACATCATGTGACTGTGTCACTTAGTGACAGCAATCCCAGCACTCTCCATTGCCATTGTTAAGCAAATTCCACCGATCATTAGCCAAGGACCTACCCCAATCCAAGCCATTCCAGGCTTGGTCCCTCCCAGTCCCGAGCCTCAGTAAGATAAGGGAATGCCTCCAACTTCCCTCACCCACCTACTTTCCCCCATCTCTGCCCTTTTGGCCACCCTGCACCCTGCCTTGCCATAACTTCGGGGACCAGTCATAAGTCCATTTTTTCAGCACCGTCGTAACTTCAAACGGTCTCTGAATGAATGGTCATAAGTTGAGGACTACCTGCATGATTTATAATTTTGGATGAAGAGCAAACCAATTGACTTTGATTATGATTGAAATCAAGGTTTGTTGGTTGTTGGTTTTTTTCTCCACTTTTATAACTTTTCAGATGTATTTAACTTGCTCTGGATCCAATCTACAATCTCTAGCTTCTAGTCTAAAGTACTGGATGAAACTATGGAAAAGGAAAAGGCTGGTATGATGAGAAATATGTATATGAAAGTGCTCTAATTTCTGAGATTATGTCAATGTCACAGTATCTAGACCAGATTTAGAACTTTAAGACAGTTTTTAACATTTTAAACAGTTACCTTTTATCGCCTTTTACTCAGGTTTTATATGATTAAATATATTTGGAATCGATCAGTTACATTTTTGCACTGAATATACATTGTTATAATTTCCAAAACAAACATACAAAGCCTTATAAAATAAAATAAGCAATGCAACTTTTCTTGTATGTCTTAGTGTCTAAAACTACTTTTTCCTCTTGTGATAAATCATATTGATTTGAAAGGGGTTTTTTTATCCACTTAAAGAACAGAAAACATGTCTGTTTTTCCGAGTGTGAAGGCAGTGATCAGGTGCCCAGACAATCAGTTCTTTTAGATCCAGAGACAATGAACACACCAGTAAGTAAGGAGGTTTTAAGCTTTATTGTTTAACTGTGGCAGGCAAATTAATCAGAAACACAAGAAAGCATACTAAGCCAGATGATAAGAAATCTCACTTCAGCTGTCAGGAGCTCCAGTAAATGACAGCTGAGAATCCCCAACCCAATTTTGCACACAGCACCCAGTACCAGGGTCTGTGGCCAAGCTTCAAACTCAAGAGGCAATCCTAAGGTTTTTATCAAAGTTTTGTCTGGCCCTAAAACCTCATGACCCTGTTTCCATAGTACCGAGGCTGCAGGATCTGACCTTGACTAGATAGTTCCCAGGGTCTGGGACACCAGTTTATGACATAATGCCTGGGAAGCTATACAGATAAACAAGTGCTAACATAAACAATCTTGGGGTTCCCCCCCCACAACTTTTCAAGCAAGAGTGAAAAACAACAAGCCAGCTAAGCATTACTACGGCTCAGAGTGAACTGTAAGCTTCTTAATATGAAAGAGAAATCAAAATATGTCATTTAAACTCCTCAAAATATTATGGTCTTCTGCATTGCCACTATAATGTATTTATGAAATTGATCCAGATTTGTTTAGTCTAATCCATTGGCCTCTGCAATATTAATGTGCTTTTAGATATTCAAAAGAAAGAGGCAGATAATGTGCTAATAGTTTTACGCATATATAGAACAGAAAAGATCGTTGGTATATATTCCTATACTAAAGAAGGGAGATTCAAGAAAATGTGCAGATTATCGAACAGATTTACTGATTGCTCATGCAAGCAAAGATTTGCTTAACATCTTACGAAGAATAGAGCCATGCATGGAGAGTGAAGTGCTAAATGATCAAGAAGTTTTCATAGAAGTTGTAGGGTCATAAAATCAGATAGCCAAATATGGTGGATAATGAATAGACCAAAAGAATACAAGAAACAATTTTACCTTTGCTTGCTTTGCTGGCTCCAGGAAGAACTTGGACTAGAAAAATTATTATGCCTGTTTAGATTGAGATTAGGAGAATAAATTATTGTTGCTGTTGTTTTATACACCACAACCTGAAATCATGGCTGCTAGTTCTTTAGTTGGTGTTGGCCTTCATTCGCATCGAGTTCTTCCCAAGAACCTTGGATGTTGTAATGTATCAGCATAGTATATATGCAGATCCAAGCACTGTGGCCTTTTGTAACTGACAGATGGAAATTCTGTAAATGCACAGATTCTAAATGCTGTCCAAGGTTTTTTAATAGGGCACCCAGTGTGCTGATAATCACTGGGACCACCACTGCCAGTTTATGCCATAATCTTTCAAATTCATTTTTCAGATCTTGATACTTTGTGATCTTCTCCAATTCTTTGTGCTCTATCCTACTATCCCTTGGTATTGCCACATCAATTATCCATACCACCTTCTTTTCAACCACAGTTAAATCTGGTGTGTTTTGCACCAAAAGTTTATCAGATTGTATTTGGAAATCCCACAATATTTTAACCTGCTTATTTTTGACTACTTCTTCAACTATATGTGCCCACCAATTTCTCATTACTGGCACATGATAACTTTTACAGATGTTCCAGTGAATCATTTTGGCAACTGTGTTATGTCATTGTTTATAGTCAGTTTGTGTGATCTTCTTGCATGAGCTGAGTATATGATCTACTGTTTCTTCTGCTTCTTTGCACAATCTGTATTTCGAATAATTTGATGATTTTCCCATTCTGGTCTTGATTGCATTAGTTCAAATAGCTTGCTCTTGAGCAGCCAAAATCAAGCCTTCAGTTTCTTTTTTTAATGTTCCAGTTATAAGCCATTGCCAGGTTTTATCTTTATCCACTTTCCCCTTGATCTTTTCTGGAATTGTAATGCTTTTCATTGCCAGCATTTTGTTCATGTTTTTATTACATTATGTTGATATTTATGTTTTGTTTCCTGTACATTCAGTAAGTTCCAATTTTTAACTTGCATCAGTGCTTGTTCTGGACTATCTTTTAGATAATCAGCCAATGCATGCTTTTCTTCTTTGACAGTTTGTTTAACTTGAAGTAAACCTCTGCCTCCATTTTTGCAGGGCAGGTATAATCTATCAATATCACTACGGATATAATACATAGTGAATAGTCATGAGTTTCCTTGTTTTTTGGTCCAAACTGTCCAGTTCAGCTTGTATCCAGTTAATAATTCCAGCAGTGTATCGTATAACAGGTTTGGCCCAGGTATTGATGGTTTTGATGTTGTTTCTACCATTCAGTTTTGTTTTTAACAATTTTATTATTCTTTGGATGTATTCTTTACTGATCACATTTTTAACTTGTCCATGCTTGATGCTATCCAACTGTAAAATGCCCAGATACTTGTAGGCTTCATCCTGATGGCTCCTGATGGTTTGGCTATTCAGCATTTCAGTTCTATTACTGTTTGTAACTTTACCCTAATTTATTGCTACTGTATTTATTTGTTGCTTTATGATTTTCAAAGCTTCTTCAGTATTTCTGGTGCTGAGCCAATACTTTTTTGTTAGGCTTGTCTTGATCCTTACATTCTTCAATTTTTGCTCTTTCATGCTCTTTAAATTACTTGCATCTGCTCTTAATTTCTTTATCTTGGCTTCTAGTCTGATCCTCCACTTCGGGATTGAATATGATTTTGCTTTTGGTTTTTTAATTTTGATACCCAGTTCTTCTGTAACCACCACTGCTGTACTGTAGGCAAGCTCATTGGTCTGTTTGATAGATGTTGTTTTAATTGTTGCAAGCAACTTATTCACACCCTTCATTGTAGATGTCAGGTCTTTTTTGGTCACTACTTTCAGTGCTGGCAGTCTTTGTCTTTCCGTGAGTAATTCTGCATACACCATGATTTTCCCTTTTAGTTCTTCTTGTCGGGAGGTCAGTTCATAAGTTGTTTCAGTGCTGGCCTGTACTGGTTCTGTTGTTATTACTTCTTCTAAGTTATTATTTCTGTAGTTGATATGAGCTGTTTCCTCTATATTTCCAATTGCTGTTATCTGAGTTTCTTCTACTATTCTACTATTTATTTTGGGTCTTTGATTTTCACATTTTTCTGAATTTCTTCCCATTCTGCATCCCTGAATATTTTATTTCTGATAATGAATCTCCTTTGATCTGCTAATTGTTTTTCAGTGATATTTGAGTCTGGGTAAATTCCTTTTCACAGTTCAAATATTCGCTTTAAGTAGCCCTGCTTTGCTGGTTCTGATTTATAATAGCAGGCCATAATGGTGTGCTTTTCAAACACAGTATACTTCTGTCTTTTCTATGGTTGTTGTTCTTCCAGTAATCCTACAGGGCTAAGCCCTGGTTGCCCAGCCATAGTTCCGGAGTCCTGCTGCACACTTGTTGACATATGCCCAGGAACTCTAAAACCTGACGTGGTCCTTGTTGACCCAGGCGATGACCAATCCGGTATAGGATTCATTTTCTGTTTTGTCACTATAGTTAATGGATTGATGGATACATTTAGTCTGTCTCTTCTGCTGAGACCTGTCTGGCTTAGATGACCCTTCTGGTAAAATACGCTACTGCCAGCATAGCTCTTAACCTCATCAGAGCATCACAACCCTCTCCCCCATGACAAGTGGGTATCCATGGAGGGGTGGTGGTGGTTGTTGTTACTTTTAAGATTTATGGGCATAAAATGGATGGATAAAATCAAAGATATTACTGGAAAGCTGCTACTGGAGTATTTTTCAGCAAACCTGATTTGAGGCACCTAATTGACTAATTTCAAGCAACAGTTATCTACACTTCAGAAAAATCCAGAATTGATTACTGCAGTCTTTCATACATGGAACTATCATAATTTGCCAGATGGATACATTATAGTGTGTTTAAATATGGCTTATTTTTTTTCTTTTGAACAAGATTCAAAGTACTTTTAAAATGTTTAGATTATGTGTGATTACGAAGCTTGAAGGATGGCTTTCTTTTGAGTCTTCCCACTATTTACGATCTGTAGCTGAAGCCTTCTTTGTATGCCTGTGCCATTTGTTTGGTGTGTGGCTCTGAATTAAAATTATTTCACATTTGACACTCTTAGTTTGGAATTCAGTTTATAAAAAGATTCCCCAATGAAGTCATTTAGTTTTGTAGGCACCTGCCCAAAACTATCCTATTTTTAGCACTTCTAGCTGACCTTGTGTTTGTTTTGTGCAATTTTATCTTATTTTATATGAAGAGGAATAATAATATTTTAAAATATATAGTCTTTTTTGTATTGAGTGCAAGCTCATTGTTAATAAAATTCCCCAGATCAAACTACTTGAAGCAGAGTGTCATCCATTCAGATCTGTGGATTACTTATGTTCTAATTCTTTGCTTGCATGGTCATTCTGATTGAGATTATGTGAGCTATAATTCTTCAATTAGAGAAGAGACCAGATTAGGGATATTGGCTCCAAACAAGAAAAAACTGTAGTATCTCAGAACATACTTTCGTAAATGCAAAGAGGAATATGAAGGAGTGACTGCTTATAGAAGCCACTTCCATGAATGAGAGATACTGCTCAGGAAAGTGAGATGGAGAAGAAGCCAAACTTACAGAGGTCAGTTGCAGCAGAAAAATAAGATAATGATGAAAGGGACATAGTGGTTGAATACATCAGGATGGTTTGGTCAAGGACTTTAAAAAGGAAGGACAAGGAATTTCAAATTGATGTAAAATATAAAGAGCCAGTGTGAAATCTTAAAATGTAATAGCAAAGCTAAAATGAAATAAGAAGAAAATATTGTTTTGCTAAGAAATTTTGACTTGATTGAAAAGGTAAGAAGCTGGGAAGATACTGAGGAGATTAGGGTAATCAAAATGAGAAATGACCATGATAAGAGAGAGAATTCTTGCTTCACAGCAAGAAAACAGGACAGATTGTACAGGTATTGTACAAGAAATCCATCATTACGCTTGTAGAATCATGATAGAAATAGAGATAAATGTGATTTAATTCATATGTTCAAGACGTTATTCAAAGTTGATTCAATGTGTATTCATTTTGGAATGAAGTCACATGATAATGCTCATTTTTTATCATGGAAAATATTATTGTGAAAACCTTCATCACAGTGCCCTTGCAAACAGAGTTGATTGATTAACTATCTAATACATTTCTAGAAGACTGATCTTTCTATAACTTGACAAATGTGTTTGATTATAATTCCCAGAATTCTCACTTGGTATGGTTTTTGGACATGCTGACTGGGAAACCTAAGAATTTTAATCTAACGTACGTGCAGACTATACATGGGTGGAGGTGTGTGTTATCATAATTTGCTAAGATACAAAATATAATAAAACTTAGCTAGAATAAATCAATCCAAATTAAACTCTACAGTTTTTGAAAAATGAAAAAAAAAAGGCTTAGAAGAAGAAAAAGTTATTTCTCAATGCATTGGTAAGTGGAGTTCCAACCATGGAATCATTTGTGTGATTTTTCTGATGCTGATTTAAAGTCTAGTCAGCTTTACAAATGATGAAAATCCTTCTTTAGGTAACCTGGCCTCAGGCCATTTGAGGTTTCAAAGTTAATATCAACATTTCAAATTGCACTTAAAAAATATCTGAAAGCCAGTCCAAATCATAATATGATCATGGAAAGAGTGCTGATAAAATGTTGTTGCCCTAGTTTCCTTTTTGTTTTCAAGTGTAATCCAAAGCATAATATTTTATGTATTCAAAAGAGAGATTACCAGGATATGGGTAATTGTAGCTAGACTGTGTCTGTCCAGGCAGTGCCTTTGATAACAATGCTGGGTCTACACTTTGGTATTGGTCCTGAAGAGCAAGAGTAGACAAAAGCAGATGAAAGAAGCATCTAGAGGAAACATTGCCAATGATGAGGGTTGCTGGGAATTATAGTTCTGTTACATTTAGGGAGACCAAGTCCTTGAAGAGAGTGCTGATCTTCAAAGCCTTGTTTGAAAATGTATGAATTATATAAGTATATAATTATAATGTATAAATTCATAAACACCAGATGTGTTTATTAGGGAAGTAACTGAACATGCTTTGTTATACAACCTTGTTCTACTGGTAGCGTTTATGTGTTGCACTTCAGCACCTGTGCTTGCCCAACCAACCAATGACACTGAAGTCTAACAAATATGGGGAAAGCTGCATTAGAGAATAAGGAAAAAGGAGACATATTCATGATGTACTGGAAACTGCTTTTTTACACAGTGGGAGATTTTTTTTTGTACAGAGTGTTATAAGTGCATTGCATAGCTCATTACAAGTTTTTTAATTGTTATGTATTTTACCACCACAACTACACTTTTCTCCCTCCTTGTTTTTTCTCTTTGCAAAATGCACTCTGTGTATTTTGAAGAAAAATCTTCTAAATACATTGTTTCTGGAATGTAAATGCAAATGGACTAAATTAAAAACAATGTTCTGTATACAGAAAGTGCTTTCTACTCTAAGTTGTAGGTTAACCTAACAAAAACTTTTTAAAAGGCAATTTCTTGAATGCTGGAAAAATGTGGTATGCTAATTTTCATTTGATGTGCATTCAAAAGAATGTTTATGTAAAGTGACCAAATAATCATTGCTATAGGAACCACTTTCAGACAGCCTGATGCAAGTACATGTATGAAATTATGCCCTTTTCTTAGTAGCGGTAATTGCTGTGGGTGCTAGTAACAAAACAGTAATCAGCTGGTGTTTGCATTAGAAAGGTTTCTTAAAAGACTATTAGGGGAAAAAAAGCACCATTAATTTGCAGGGAAATTGAAACCTGGTGAATTTGCTTTCACTGACAGTGTTCTAGCATTTGATAATCATATCACTATTAACACCTAATGTTCACTATTTAAAAATGCTTCTTTTTTAGTAGAAAACTAACATTTATGTGAAAAATCCTATTTGCTTTTCTTTCCCCACTGCTAACTTAAAATACTATCAAACTATGCTTCAGCTGACAGGGAACTATTCCAGCATGAAATTTGCTGTTCCCATTTACAGTCCCTGTTCTGCCTCTATTGACTCTATTTCATGTTTCATGTATTATGTCATGCTTGTTTAATTAAGTTGCATTTACCATTTAAATTCCCATTTCAATGGGACCTATTCTCGTTGGTCCCAGTCCAGGAGTTAATGTTTTGGGGGGAGCTCAGTTGTGTTTCTTGTTGCTGTTATGATTGTTTTAGTCCAGGCTGTCTATTTTGCTTTATGTTTTTAAATGTTTTTACTGATTTTTGAGGTTGTACATGTCCCAGAGTCCACCAGATTTAGGCAGCTATGACAAATGTAAGTAAATAAATAAATAAATAACTTTAGTTTGAGAAATAATCCTTTTGGAGTTTTTATTGTCTTATTTATTTCAATTATCCCAACTATTCTCTGTCATAGTCAAACTTGGCAGTTTCATTACTCATTCATGCCAGTTCACTTATGAATCAATTAAAAAAATCAGTTCTAAGGCAAATCCTTCTGACCATTTATTCCTAGCTTATGCTTTCTAGTATCCAATGAGTTACAAATCCATAAAAATACAACATGGCCTTGGAATAGGAATATTACCTTGCAGAGCACAAACATCTATTGATTACCATCAATATGTCAAGTATTTGGAATTTGGCCAAGTTAGTTTCATTTTTGCTGAAAGAGGACTTGTTTGTTTATGCTATGATATTCTGCTAGCAAAATTAATATTGTTGGCAGTTACTTTTAATTATGGATTAAATAAGCTCCCTAGTTACTTAATAATGATTTATAGTTGATAGTTTGCCTAAATCATCCAAAAGGAAGATGAGGATTCAAATTCAAACTTTATTTAATGTATTTTATGAATATATTTTTGGATTCTGCATATGATAACATAGTATCATATGTTAGCTGGAAAACACTGAAGTGCAATGTACAGTACTTCACTGTCTTATTGAACCCCAGGACTGAGTAGCAGTTGATTGGTTTCCACTTGTTTTTCATTAATATTTTTCTTTTATTTGGAACAGGTCATCTGGTTTGCTAAGCAGTGTATAATCATATGCAGGGAATAATTATATACAATGCTTGTTAGACTTCTTATGATTTATTGTTGTTGTTGTTGTTGTTTTTATCCCACCGTTTATATATATATAACTCAAGGCGGCAACTAATGTTCCTGCCTCCTATTTTCCCCACAACAATAACCCTGCAAGGTGGGTTGGGCTGAGAGAGAGTGACTGGTCTCTCTCCAGCCTGCTTTCATTCCTGAGGGAGGCCTAGAACTCACAGTCTCCTGGGTTTTAAGCCAGCACCTCAGCTGCTATACCAAACTGATATTCATTCATTCATTCATTCATTCATTCATTCATTCATTCTTACTTAGTTTTTAAAATACTTTCAAATGTCTATTTACACCAGGCACCAGGTAACCTTTAAAGGAAGGGAACATTCTAAAACGTAATGAATAAATATCAACCAGTTTAGTTTGATTTTTAAATTTATTTTTGGTCCTTTGTTGTCTAAACTGGACTCTGTACTTTTGAGCATTTCTTTCTCTCTCTCTCTCGCTCTCTCTCGCACGCTCTCTCTCCCTCTCTCTCTCTCTCTATATATATATATATACACACACATATATATATATATGGCACTTTTTTCTAAAACATAAGTTTTACTAAAATACTGTACCAGATGTAATTGTGCCAAAGCATCAGAATCTTCATGTTTCTTCTTGCAGGGAGGAATGTGTTGTTCTTTAATAACTAATCTCTAAAACATTTCATTTTGTATGCTTCCCTGATTCAGTCTGATTGTACGCTGTAATGATTTATTCTGCTGTGACTTGGAAATCAACAAAGAACAAGAGAAACTCAGACCTGAATAAATAAATAAGTTTGAGGGAATGAAAGAAAAAGTGAAATTGCGACATACATATGCTTTTCTCTTTATCAAAAATATGCTCACATAGCTTTAACAATGGAGCTACATTGTTAGGTTGCTTTTGTATTTGCTAAGGAATAACTGCTAAAGACATTCAAATATAGCACATCACAATATAGTACACAATGTTTCTGTGAGAGAGTTTAAAGACTTGGTCGTGGGAATGGGGAAGTATGAGCAAACTCTTGGGGGGGGGGGCTTTCATAAAAGGTTCCTGAGGCCTAAACAAATAGAAAGCATGACAAAAAAATTCAGAACAACCCTACTTTGATTTTGTTAGATACTGTATATGACAGGGCAGAAAGAACAGGCTTTCAATATTTTGTTGTTCTACCTTACTATAATAAAGAGCATTCCTGGAATCCCTTCTGTGCCTGTTTTTTCACCTTCAAATGACTGGCAGAGAGAGAAAAGAATAAAAATTGCTGTAGTACCATATGAGGACGGATCTATTGCACTGCAGCTTCGGTATTTGGGGGTTAATACCACTTTGGTCAAGTGTATAAAATACACCATCATAAAAATCCCCCAGTGATAATTGGAAGCTGTAAATACAATCAAGTGGTAGGAGATTATAGGAGTTATAACACTCCAACACATCTAAGGAATGTTGTATAAAATAAAGGGGGAAAATGCTATTGATTATTGGGATAATTCTTGAAATTAAACTACTCTTATACTGTTAAATAGTTGTGTGGGTGGACTTGAGGTCAAACCCTATGAGACCCACTCTGTTCTTACATTCCTCTGAGATCAATTGACAGTTATATTTTAATTCCCAACCCGCATTGAGCCAGACAAAATCCAAGTGATTAATTAGAGATATTTGTCTCTGTGAACACAAAACCCATGGCTTTGAGGGACATGGTCAAATGGACATAAATGTTTTACATAATGTCTTATAAATTAGAGTATGGCATCAACATAGGATTGGATCTAGTCATAAATATGCTTAGCGTAGATACATTAACATTACTGGAGCAAATTTTTCATGCTTAGTTTGAGGCACACAAACTAAGCACAGATCAAAACAATAATGCATTTGCAATTGCTTCTAAATCATTTCTGAACAGAATTATTTTTACTGTAATGAGCACTGTATTGTTCAGTCAAGCTCTTAATATATTGTACAATAAAATGCAGATACTTTCGGTGAGTTCTCCAGCACTCTAGAGCAGATATGGGGGTTGGTAGGCAAATTATTGTGCCATCAATAGGACTTACCAGTTGGAGTTCATTCTTTGCAAGAGTTCAGTAATTGCCCCTTCATTTTAAGGGGGAAAAATCATTGTAACTGTATGACTACAAATTGCAAGAAAATCACCCACTGACTTAATTGAAAGGATATTTGATGAATACTTTGCAAGTACTAGCCAATACTAAGTCAGAACTGTTGAAACAATATTATTACTATACTGTGATTGCTTAAAATATCTTAGAGTACAAATTCATAAGAGAACTTATGAATATACAGCCAATCCTGTATATATACCACCCAGAGTCCCCCTTTTGGGGGGAGATGGGCAGTGATAGAAATGTGAATAATAAATAATAAATAAATAAATATAGTGTGTACACACACAGATACATACACTTGTATATAGTCATCAAAATGTGTTAACATATATTGCTAGGTGAGTTGTCCATATAGATACACAGAATTATTTAGGCATTTAAACTAATGCAAAGAGCATATTTTAAATCTAAGACAACTCCAAGAAATGAGTGAGAACTAAAGCAGAACTTGCCATCGATAGGTCCACCCAAATTCTTAACAAGCTTTTTTTCTTGCCTAAATATTTCTATATATAGTAAATTTTGCTTTGTAGTGGTAAATATTCAGTATAGGTACATTTCTTGAAGGTATCAAGTAAGTTGTATCTTGCAGAAAATGTAGTCAGGCCATTCCACGAGTCCAAATAAAGATTGGACAGTAGCATCAGTTTACTGGTGTATCACTAGCAGCTGTGTGCTACACTCTGTGGCACTGTATAAGCTATTTCCTCACAAAGGATATAAGCAGAAAATGGCTAGGCCATGCCACATACTTCAGAGAGATATACTGTATATCAGTGGCACTGGTTAAGGCCAGATGGCCATCTGCCTTTCTTCTAACTATCTAACCAGTAAGATTAAGGGGAAAACTGGCTGTGACATGAGAGGATGGATCTCTGGAACCTCTCTGCCAGAGATCATCATATCTGGAATAACTTTTAGTTGAGACTATCAGATTCCTTTTAGGGTGGATGCAGCTGAACATTCTTGCACCACCTGCACGGTGAGTCACAGAACAGTCTCAATGCAGGTGTGTAGCAATTTCTCACCCATAGGTTTATTTTAAAGTTCACACAAAAAGTCACATTCCTAGTAAACTTTCAAAGGTAGCATTTTTGTGACCCTGATTTGTTTGGTGGATTCTAATGCATTTGGTGGAAGTTACTGAGGAAGAGCTGGTACACTGAGAATTGTATTTCCTAGAGGAAATGGTTGGTCACAGGTAAGTGACCAAGGAAGAACTGGAAGTCCTCATCAAAGACCTCACAAGTAAATTTTATGTGAAAGCTGAGTCAGGACCAGAGGAACTCAGATTCTACAAATGTGCTAGACATGCTAAAATATCCTTCCAAGGGAGTGTTGGCAGGAACCTTCTCCTGCCTCCCCTGGAGTGACAGCAGAGTTGTGGGGTAGAGGTGGGAAGACTTCCGCACAACTTGAAAACCCCTGGGAGACAAACTCCTGTGGGGACGCTAGGGTAGGATAGAGTAGGATAGGGAAGGTACTGGTGGATATAGTTTGGAACATTAATGTTGATAGTACTAACCTGCATCTGGCAGGTAGGGTTGCTTCCATCCGCTCCTCATTGGACTCCAGCCTTAAGGCAGGGCCAGTGGAGGCTGTGGGGGCTAAGTCTGGCATGGTTATCTGGGGGGAGTTTGATCCGGTTGCCCCTGAGGAAGTGGACAGGGCCCTTGCAGCTGCTAGGTCAGCCACTTCTGCATTGGATCCATGCCCCTCCTGGTTGGTCAAGGCTGCCCGGGAGGAGGCACGTGATTGGGTCTGGGCGGTGGATAATTCCTCTTTGAGAGAGGGGGTGGTCCCGCCAGCTGTCAGCACCTGCTCATTCAGGCATTCACACACACAGTCAAGCAACTGGGGTTCTTTGAACTGGTTTATTGAAGCGTAATGAACGGTACAGAGGCCAAGCTGCTAATAAAGACTTCCCGCCAAAAACCTACTTAAAACTACATTCCCTTAGCTAGTTCCCTTTCCCACGAAATGTGTCACTCCCCCTCCCAACCAGATGGCATTTCTGTCGTATCTCAGCCTCCTGTCCTTGATGTGCTTATAGCCAAAACAACCTCTTACATTCCAACTTAAGATACCCCCTTCCATCTCCTTCCCATCCTACAACCTGTGAGAATGACACAATGGGAGAAGTCCTGATAAGGGTTTCTGTGAAACCTTTGATCAGGGAATCTGACACTGGCTCTTAAGGAGGCAGTGGTGCATCCTCTCCTCAAGAGGCCATCGCTTGACCCCACCAACATGGATAGTTTTCGTCCAGTCTCCAATCTCCCCTTTCTAGGGAAGGTTGTGGAGAGAGTGGTCGCGTGGCAGCTGCAGAGGACCCTGGATGAAGCGGATTATCTGGACCCTTTTCAGTCAGGGTTCAGGCCAGGTTATGGGACTGAGACAGCATTGATTACACTCTTAGATTACCTCTGGCAGGAGAGGGATGGGGGCAGTGCAACCATCTTCGCTCTCCTTGACCTCTCAGTGGCCTTCAATACGATCGATCATGGTATCCTTCTGGACCGGCTTCGGGAGTTGGGGATGGGTGGCACAGTATTGTGCTGGTTCTCCTCCTTCCTCCAGGGTCAGTTCCAGTCGGTGTTGATGGGGAGAGGTCCAGCCCACGTCCCCTACTTTGTGGGGTGCCTTAGGGCTCAATTCTTTCCCCTCTCCTATTTAACATTTACATGAGGCTTTTGGGGGAGGTGATCCAACGGTTTGGGGTGAGGTATCATCAATATGCTGACAATACCCAGCTTTATATCTCCACCCCCGGCAGCCTGAGTGATGCAGTGGATGTCCTGACCCAGTGCCTGGAGGCTGTAAGGGTCTGGATGGGGTGCAACGGGCTTCAGCTCAACCCAAGCAAGACTGAATAGCTTTGGGTTTGTGGGCCTACTGGTGACAGGGTTTTTCCATCATTGGTCTTGGATGGGGTTGCACTGCCCCAGACGGATCCGGTGCACAATCTGGGGGTCCTCGTAGACTCACGGCTCCTGCTCAAAG
This sequence comes from Candoia aspera, assembly GCF_035149785.1. Classification (NCBI taxonomy): domain Eukaryota; kingdom Metazoa; phylum Chordata; class Lepidosauria; order Squamata; family Candoiidae; genus Candoia; species Candoia aspera. The sequence continues at coordinate 82,373,560 of NC_086157.1, read as the reverse complement.
AGCAGGTGGCAGCCGTGGCTAGGAGGGCCTTTGCACACCTTCGGGTTGTGTGCCAGTTGCACCCATTCCTGGACCGAGAGGCTCTACTCACTGTCACTCATGCCCTCATGACCTCCCGTCTGGATTACTGCAATGCTCTCTACATGGGACTGTCTTTGAAGAGCATTCGGAAGCTTCAGCTGGTGCAGAATGCAGCTGCACGTGTAGTAAGTAGGGTCAGATATTTGACACACGTAACACCGCTGCTACGGGAGCTGCATTGATTGCTGGTGTGCTTCCAGGTGCAATTCAAGGTGCTGATTGTCACCCTTAAAGCCCTTCATGGCTTGGGACCTGGTTACCTAAGGGACCACCTTCTCCCATTAGTTTCTACCCGTCCAATTCGATCTGGTAGATTGGGCATGCTACGGATCCCATCAGCCAAAGAACGTCGGTTGGCAGGGACTAGAAGGCATGCCTTTTCAGCCGTAGTGCCTGCCCTTTGGAATATTCTCCCCTCAGAGATCAGGATGTCCCCAACCCTGTTGGCCTTTCGTGAGGTTGTTAAGACCTATTTATGTGCCCTGGCCTGGGGCTCAGAGTGTGGTAATGGTCCCGTTTCTTGGTTGTATTAACATCTTACATTGTTTGCTTGGCAGCCATGTATATTTATTTTTTATTGTAATTGTTTTTATTGTAATTGTTTTTTCGTTTTATGGTTTTTATTGCTGTAAGCCACCCAGAGTCACTGGTTGAGATGGGCACCTATAGAAATTGAAGGAAGGAAGGAAGGGAGGAAGGGAGGAAGGGAGGGAGGGATACGTGAGTAGTCAAGTAGCTGTACTACCTAGCTGCAGTTATATCCACATACATGGTGGCTAATACTGATGGACTACACGTAAGGCAACATTATGGGATGGCTATTACGATGGAGCTTCAGCAAAGGATCGTTACCTTGTCATGGTGCTGGAGCTTGAGCACCTCGATGATGTCACGAGCTAAACCGTGAAGGGCCACCCAAGACGGGAAGGTCATGACAGAGAGGTCAGACTAAATGCGATCCCTGGGGAAGGTAATGGCAACCCCACCCCAATATTCTTGCCGTGAAAACTAAATGGATCAGTACAACCAGAGATATGTTGGTATACCATCGGAAGATGAGACCCCCAGGTTGGAAGATGGTCAAAATGCTACTGGGGAAGAACACAGGATGAGTTCAACTAGCCCCAGACATGATGACGCAGCTAGCTCAAAGCCGAAAGGACGGCTAGTGGCCGAAAGTGCTGGTGGTGAACAGCGAATCTGATGTTCTAAGGATCAATGCACCATTGGAACCTGGAATGTAAGATCTATGAGCCAGGGCAAATTGGATGTGGTTATTGGTGAGATGTCAAGATTAAAGATAGATATTTTGGGCGTCAGTGAACTGAAATGGACTGGAATGGGCCTCTTCACATCAAATGACCACCAGATCTACTACTGTGGACAAGAGGACCACAGAAGAAATGGAGTAGCCTTCATAATTAACAGCAAAGTGGCTAAAGCAGTGCTTGGATACAATCCAAAAAACAACAGAATGATCTCAATTGGAATTCGGGGCAAGCCATCTAACATCACAGTGATCCAAATATACGCCCCAACCACAGATGCTGAAGAAGCTGAAGTAGAGCAGTTCTATGAGGATCTGCAGCACTACTGGACAATACACCTAAAAGAGATGTTATTTTCATCACAGGAGACTGGAATGCTAAGGTGGGCAGTCAAATGACACCTGGAATTACAGGTAAGTATGGCCTGGGAGAACAAAACGAAGCAGGACATAGGCTGATAGAATTTTGCCAAGACAATTCACTCTGCATAACAAACGCTCTCTTCCAACAGCCTAAGAGACGGCTTTATAAATGGACTTCACCAGATGGACAACACCGAAATCAGACTGACTACATCCTTTGCAGCCAAAGGGGGCGGACATCTGTACAGTCGGTAAAAACAAGACCTGGAGCTGACTGTAGTTCAGATCACGAACTTCTTCTTGCACAATTTAGGATCAGACTAAAGAGATTAGGGAAGACCCACAGATCAGCTAGATATGAGCTCACTAATATTCCTAAGGAATATGCAGTGGAGGTGAAGAATAGATTTAAGGGACTGGACTTAGTAGATAGGGTCCCGGAAGAACTATGGACAGAAGTTCACAACGTTGTTCAGGAGGTGGCAACAAAATACATCCCAAAGAAAGAGAAAACCAAGAAGGCAAAATGGCTGTCTGCTGAAACACTAGAAGTAGCCCAAGAAAGAAGGAAAGCAAAAGGCAACAGTGATAGGGGGAGATATGCCCAATTAAATGCAAAATTCCAGATATTAGCCAGAAGAGATAAGGAATTATTTTTAAACAAGCAATGTGTGGAAGTGGAAGAAGATAATAGAATAGGAAGGACAAGAGACCTCTTCCAGAAAATTAGAAACATTGGAGGTAAATTCCAGGCAAAAATGGGTACGATCAAAAAGAAAGATGGTAAGGACCTAACAGAAGAAGAAGAGATCATGAAAAGGTGGCAGGAACATACAAAGACCTGTATAGGAAGGATAACAATATCGGGGATAGCTTTGACGGTGTGGTCAGTGAGCTAGAGCCAGACATCCTGAAGAGTGAAGTTGAATGGGCATTAAGAAGCATTGCTAATAACAAGGCAGCAGGAGACGATGGCATCCCAGCTGAACTGTTCAAAATCTTGCAAGATGATGCTGTCAAGGTAATGCATGCTATATGCCAGCAAATTTGGAAAACACAAGAATGGCCATCAGATTGGAAAAAAATCAACTTATATCCCCATACCAAAAAAGGGAAACACTAAAGAATGTTCAAACTATTGAACAGTGGCACTCATTTCACATGCCAGTAAGGTAATGCTCAAGATCCTGCAAGGTAGACTTCAGCAATTCATGGAGCGAGAATTGCCTGATGTACAAGCTGGGTTTAGAAAAGGCAGAGGAACTAGGGACCAAATTGCCAATATCCGCTGGATAACAGAAAAAGCCAGGGAGTTTCAGAAAAACATCTGTTTCTGTTTTATTGACTATTCTAAAGCCTTTGACTGTGTGGACCATAACAAATTGTGGCAAGTTCTTAGCGGTATGGGGATACCAAGTCATCTTGCCTGCCTCCTGAAGAATCTGTATAACGACCAAGTAGCAACAGTAAGAACAGACCATGGAACAACGGACTGGTTTAAGATTGGGAAAGGAGTATGGCAGGGTTGTATACTCTCACCCTACCTATTCAACTTGTATGCAGAACACATCATGCGACATGCTGGGCTTGAGGAATCCAAGGCTGGAGTTAAATTCGCTGGAAGAAACATTAACAATCTCAGATATGCAGATGATACCACTTGGATGGCTGAAAGCGAAGAGGAACTGAGAAGCCTTATGATGAAGGTGAAAGAAGAAAGTGCAAAAGCTGGCTTGCAGCTAAACCTCAAAAAAAACAAGATTATGGCAACCAGCTTGATTGATAACTGGCAAATAGAGGGAGAAGACATAGAGGCAGTGAAAGACTTTGTATTTCTAGGTGCGAAGATTACTGCAGATGCTGACTGCAGTCAGGAAATCAGAAGACGTTTATTCCTTGGGAGAAGAGCAATGACAAATCTCAGTAAAATAGTCAAGAACAGAGACATCACACTGACAACAAAGGTCCGCATAGTTAAAGCAATGGTGTTCCCCATAGTAACATATGGCTGTGAGAGCTGGACCATAAGGAAGGCTGAGAGAAGGAAGATCGATGCTTTTGAACTGTGGTGTTGGAGGAAAATTCTGAGAGTGCCTTGGACTGCAAGAAGATCAAACCAGTCCATTCTCCAGGAAATAAAGCCAGACTGCTCACTTGAGGGAACAATATTAAAGGCAAAACTGAAATACTTTGGCCACATAATGATAAGACAGGACGCCCTGGAGAAGGTGCTGATGCTAGGGAGAGTGGAAGGCAAAAGGAAGAGGGGCCAACCAAGGCCAAGATTTATGGATGATATTCTAGAGGTGATGGATTCGTCCCTGGGGGAGTTGGGGGTGTTGACGACCGACAGGAAGCTCTGGCTTGGGCTGTCCATGAAGTCACAAAGAGTCGGAAGCGACCGAACGAATAAACAACAACTTTACGATGGAGGGGGAAGAATTAGTTACTTCTGGAGAGTTTGTACTGGGACTCAAATTAAGACTGTGACAGGCAGGAGTATGGATTGTGGCAGGTACTGGATAGACCATTACAGCAGAAAAATGATCCATATACAGTGGGGCTTAAAATATGTAGCTTTGGATCATTTTTGTCAATAAATAAAGGAACAAGTATAGTGTTTTTAACTCATTTGTTTAATTGAATTCTGTTTATCTAGTTTTAGGGCTTATGTGGAGAACAGATCACATTCTAGGTCATATTTATGCAGAAATACTGAAAATTCAAGAAGGTTCACAAACGTTTAAGCACCACTGTATTGGTTCTGGCTCCTTCTTCTGAACTAGTTATTCAAGGCCTGGTCTCCAACTGTTGCTGGTAAATATCAGGTCAGCATGGAATAAGACCAGGTCTACCAGGTCCTTGGGAGGGAGATGGGCGGTGATAAAATTTGATAAATAAATAAATAGGCTTGCTGTCCTGTCCCAAGCTAATCATGCACACTCCCCCCAAAGAGTTTAATTGCAAGACTTTACATTGAGTTTGTGCATTGTAAAGGCAAAGGCAAGCAAGTCTGTGTGCTAGGGCACACATGGAGCAACAAAGTCCTTTTCTCTAGGGGGAGCTTGCCCATAAAGGATTCCAAACAGTTAGAGCCCAAAGTGTAGCAGCAAAGGTTAAGTCATGGTCCGGAAGTCCAAGAGTCCAAATATAGGTCATTAAGTGATCTGGGTTCCAAGGGGCAGAGCTTCTACAGGCAATGGACTCAGGAGACATAGAGTTCTGGTAAGGGAAGGTATACAGCCTTGTCTCACTCCTTTGCCAGTCTGTTTCATCATGTTCTGCCTGAACTGTGGCTTTGTGATTTGTGTATGGGTTTCTCATGAGGATAATTGGAGTTCTAGAATTCCAATTTTCTAAGCACATTCCACAGCTTGACATGATTGACATTTCTATAATCAGTGAAGCACATCCTGATTTCTTTATGATATTCTTTGGCTTTCTCAATTATGAGCATACATTAACCACATGCCTCGTATTCTTTCACCTTTTCTAAAGCATCTCCCTTTCCCTGTAGGGCTCTATCTGTGTTGAATATTCCTAAGCATTATATTGCTAGCGTGCAAATAAATTAATTACAGTTGTAAGAATAACTGTTAATATTCCCCATTTCTACTTAAATTGTTATTTGTTTACATACTTAAAATTTATATTAAACATTACAGTAAATGGCTGCAACTTCTAGATGGCTTTTAACTTCAAAAGGATTTTGAGGAGTTTTCAGGGACCATCGGTAAAATGTCCCTGCTGAATAATTTGATTTCTATGTTACTAAAAAAAAATGTGAAAGAGGAAAATAGCCATTGGATGTGCTTCTGCTTTCCCCTCAAGTGGCACATGAAGTTCTTATATCAACTGTGAGGCTCTTTCCTTTTTCTTTTCTTAATCTAGCACATAAAACTTGAATTAAAACTTGTAAAGCTGATTGATTTTATTAGTCTTATAAATGGAGGGGGGAAAGAGGGAGACATTTCATTTCAACCTTCACTTGACTTTGACAAAGCTTTTTAAATGGCTGAATTGCTGACTGCCTTATCAGACAGACAGGGTTTGTCCAAAGTAGATTAATTAAGCAATGTTCAAGAGTTACATTGAAAGTTTTTTTAATTTATTTTTTGCTGTACATATCTAATCATGTAGTTATGATAAGAAAAATAATTAGTATTTAATTATTATGTGATTTGTAAATGATTTACTTAAGATTTTTTTTCTGACTTCAGCCATATTCTTCAAAGTTGATCAGAAGTGATAAAAAATATGGAAATACAGATAATATTAAATAAATGTACTATGGAGGAATAACATTCTGGGATAATAAAATACCTTTTTTCATGAAATAGTATAATTTACTCTTTATTGCAAAACTTTATTACATAGAATACATGTGACTATTTCATCAGGTAAATAAATAAAATTATTTTAAACAAGTTTATGATTCTTTGGAAGAATATTTTGGTGCCAAAGATGCAAAGTCATTTGGTAAATCTGCTTCTATTTCCTAAAACAGAACTATGTCACATTCAAACCCAATCTGATATAAGCATTTTTTTCCATAATACCTGATCACCCATTCTGAGTGTGTGTCTGTGTACTGCATATACCTTCTGATTGGACAGGGTATGGGTATGTTGGCTTGCAAGGTAGTCTCTAGATAGCAGTCCTAAGTTGCATAGAATAGTGTGAGCATCCTTGAGGTAAAACTGGGCATTGCCTGTGCTTGTGGCACACTTACCACAATGTGCCCAAATTGACCAGCACTGACCTTATGAACTGGGAATGCTGCATGTGAGTCAGGTATGAGTGAGGCTAATGACCTAGTTACCATTTTTCTATCTTACTGAACCTGAATGTGAAAGCCTTAATTGATTAATTAAGATAGAACAAAGAAAAAAAGCTACACTGTATATGGAAACTAAAAGAAAGACAAATGAACAAATGTAGTCTAATCTTGTAGAGTAAAGCTGATGAATACATGCAAGAAAGTGAAGGTGCAAGTTTAATTATGAATGAAAGGGCTAAAATGTATGTCATCCTTTTTATATATGTCATGTCATATATGTCATGTCATATGAATTGATGCTGTCTAGGTTATTGTGAGTTTTTGTAAAAGTAGGAATATTGTTGTTAGTCACATGTTACACTTCAGTAAATTGTGATAATGGAAGAACCGGAAATGGGTTTGGGGAAGAGTTATGCAACATTCAAAATGAATGGGATGTAAGTGAAAGAGTTTACTCAGCTAGGTGACATAAATGTATAGGAGAGAAATAAAATTGTACAGATAAAGTGATTGGACCCAAGAATGAATGGAAATGTTAAGTGTTTGGTGAGTAATTGATTAGAAAGAGGTGTTTTTGTTTTAATATGTGGTTTGAGCTTAAGTCTATTTAGGTATACATGTCAAAGGAATGACTATAAATCTAAAAACATGTTGGATTTGATAGCTTATTTTGAATGACAGAGAGAACTAGTGAATTATGTAAAAGTGGTAAGAGGTTCTGAATACAGGACAAACAGTTTTTGGATACTGTCAGAAATGTATCTTGGGAAAAATTGAAACTAAAAAAGGAAATAAATTTTTAAAAATAGAATAAAAGTCAAATGATTCAGGAATATAAACTAGTCCTGTATGAAAATAACATACTAGAATAATTTCAACAGAATGAATGGGAAGTAGACATGTAGGAAAAAGTATGTGGAAGTTGCTTTGAAGAAAGCATTATGTTACATAAGTGTAAGTATACAATTATGAGGAAAAATGCTTTAGTGGAATAATAAAGTGAAAGAGACTGTGGATGAGAAAAATGCCAGTGATACAATGACTGCTACAAGAAATGAGGATGAGAAGTTTAAAGAACGAAAGGGACTGTATGAAGTGATGTATAGATGTGGTGGGAGCAAGGATGGTTTCCAGGGATAGAAAGGTATGGTGAGATACAGTGTAAATATAATACAGGAAAACCTCACTTACCAACTGCCTCAGTCAGTGACCATTTGAAGTTACAACTTGCAGGGAAAAAGAACCTTTACAACCAATTCTCGTGCTTACAACCTTTGTAGCATCCCTCAGTCACATGATCACCATTACAGTCAGTACATGTTGTCCTGTGCCTGACCTGTTGTTTTTCTTTTTTTCCTCCCCTCGCAGAGATTTGAGAGGAAGGGATTGCAAGAGAGTAAGCAGGCACACAGTGGGGAATACACATCAAAAGGAATGTGGTGGCGCCAACAGCCCCAAGCACACTCAGGGTTGGGAGCCATGAGTGTGCTACTCTAACAGCCTGGTGTATTTCCCATTGAATGCCTGCTTACTCTCTTGTAATCCCTTCCTCTCCAGTATCTTGACTCTGCAAGGTTGGGGGAAAACAGGTCAGGCACAGGAGAGATTGCCTACAAAGATCACCTGGGTTTTTTTTCCCCTGCCTCTTGCAGAGCAGAATGATTACTTAAATAAGCATGAAATTAGAGTTTCTGCAAGCATCTCTAACATTCATTTTTTTCTGCACTGATTTGCTTGCCTCCCAACTTTGCACAGTGAGTCTTTGAAACTTTTGATTACTGTCCCAATAGCACTGCACACTTGTATAACTATATTGTTGCGCAGCCATAAGCAAAAGAGTCAGTAAATAACCTGTGGATTTGATATCTTCTAATCAATATATTCAAAGACTTCATAGGCAACTTGGAAATCTACATTCTTTTTGTCCGAAGTAGTCCTAGATTTCAAAATTTGGCAAAGAATTATCTTTTGGCAGGTAAAAGCGTAAGTAAGTAAGTAAAAACCCTGAAAAATTCTGCTTCTCCATTTCATGCAACCTGCAGGCTAAATTTAACTGTTAAAATGAGTGGTTTAAAAAAAATACTTTTAATGAAAGCTTGATTTGAAAGGATTTTTTCTTTCTTTCTAGCACTTTTCCTGCATGTGCAGGGTTCGCTTTTTTCAGATCAATCAAATGTTGATCAGTTGGTTGCGACAGGAATTGACAGACTGGCTTGTTGGCTGAATCTGACATCATGGGCTGAGAGAGAGAGACTGGCCCAAAGTCCATCGAGTCAGCTTTCATGCCTAAGGCGGAACTAGAATTCACAGTCTCTTGGTTTCTAGCCTAGAGCCTTAACCAGTAGACCAGACTGGCTCTCCTTATACAAAAATATAAAAATATATATGTAAAAAAGCCCCAGAAAATTCTGCTTCTCTGTTTCATGCAACCTGCAGGCTAAATTTACCTGTTAAAATGAGTCTTTTTAAGAAAATACTTTTAATGAAAGCTTGATTTGAAGTGAATAATAACACAGTAAATCTGTCAGAGTTATTAATTATGCATCATGATGAATGTGAAAGAAAAGTGACGGTTTTGATCCTGAAGGAGACTCTTCTTTACCCACCCACCCCAAATATTTTAAATAAATAAATAATACATTCTAGGCTGTTTTCATGAGAATAATGATTAGGAGAACTTTGGATATAGCTCTTTTTTATGAAAGCAAAATTGAATTATAACAATTGGGAAAATTTTCCACACTGTATATATTGCATCTAAAGTACTACAAAGATGTGGGCTACTTTGATGTTAAATATTCATCTTTTATTCTATAAATGTGTTCAGATAATTAAGACACTGGGAAAGAAGTATTAAACCAAAGTGCTAGGGTTTCTTTACAGTTTGGAAATAGATGCTTTTAATGTACAGTCATCTTAAAATGTCCTGATTTTACTGCAGAATTACAAGTTGGTAATTTATTTTATTTTATTTTATTTTATTTATTATTTAAATTTATATCACCGCCCATCTCCCCTGACAGGTGTAATATACATATCTGCTCTATTTGTCGCATTTGGTGTCTGCAAAATATTTGCTGATACTGGGGGAAAAAACCAGTCAGATACCTTAGCAATGCTAAGTAGCTTGTTGAACAGTGATTCATTAAATAGTTTGGCAAAGAATTCCTACAAGAATTCCCTTTTATACTGTAGTATTAGAGATTAGATTGGTTGACTCTGGCAGTACTTTTCTATCAGCATTTTCACTGGCAACTTTCAGTAAACAACAGATCAGCTATAAAAAGTTACTTTATTTGGAAATCACAGTTTTCAATCCCTTTCATTTTCTCTTTCAACAAAGTAAGAAGGGGCATTTTTAAAATGGTAAAAGCCCAAAGAATATTTTCATATTGGTTGTTTATATGCCATCAAGTTACTGTTGACTCTTAACTTGTTTTTTGATTGTCCATAGTATTTTCAGGAGTCTTCTCCAACACCAAAGTTCAAAAATATTCTTGTATTTATCTAAATGGAGAATGAACAGGAATCTGGACCCAAGTGATCAAGGAAACCTAAGGCTGCTTCAGGGACCTGGGAAGGTTTATGAAGTCGAAGCAGTATAGTGAAAGGGCTACATCAACCCCCAACATCAAGGAGGCCAACTAACTCCTTGGGGATGAAACTGCTAATCTAGCTCAGTGGAAGTCCTCAACAGGCCTTTGACATTTTGTGGCCAGACTGGCTGGGCTCAAGTCCATCCATGACAGAGAACTCTCAGATAGTTCAGAGAGGCTGAACAAAGGCTCACAAGTAGTGTGAGAGATCAATGCTGGCCACCCAGTTTGCAGTGTCCATTTGAATGACTTCAGCTAGAGATGGAGAGAAAACTCAAAATGAGGGAAGTCTCCCTGTTTGCCCAAACTGTGGTTTGTACTATGTCTACTTAGTGTGGGTTATTCAGAGGAGCTGTTTTGTGTCATCCCCTTGTCAATAGCAGTTTCACAGAAGACTTCCCAGTCTTATCTTAAAAATGAGTTGTTTTCATAATCTTGCATTCAAGGTGCTTGGCACAGATGAGAGTTGTAATCCAGTCAGCCTTGGTCCATTTTTTCACAGTTGGAGTTTTATCCCTATAGGCAGCAGTGGCACTAAACCTGAGCAAAAGGTCACATTTGCAAGTGGTGGTGGGAACTAAGGTAACAATATCTCACTGCTCTGCAGTAACCCCATATTTCTTTCAATATCTTCCACGTTATGACATTTTTCTATATGCCTGTCCTGTTCATACTATGAGATGGCGAGGCAGATTTACTAATAAAATTATTTATTGAATTAACTATTTACAATAGCAAAAGTTCTTGCAATAGATTAGACTGTATAAAGCAATCAAGTCCACCCAGGTAGCAAGAGACACTCAGGCAACACTGCAGGGTCAGACCGTGGCAAGACAGTGAGGCAGAACTTGGCCAATCCTCTGACTGAAGTTGCAAGACTGGAAGGAGCTAGAGTCCATGGCAAAGGAAAGGCTGAACACTCAGATTTGCACCCTGGCACACAGGCTGGATGAGGCTGGTACACGGAGACTAAACAAGGCTGGGCTGAGGTATCTAGGCAAGGCTTGGTTCTGGAGGCAAGCCTGGACTTGGCTAGAGTGTCTAGGCAAGAGTTGGATCTGGAGACAAGACTGGACTGGGCTGGAACATTCTGGCAAGGCTCAGACCTGGAGATAAGCCTGGACTGGACTGGAGCATCTAGGCGAGGCTCGGCTTGGAAGGCAAGGCTGGACTGGACTGGAGCAGCTAGGCAAGGCTTGAATCTGAAGGCTAGGCTGGACTGGACTGGACTGGACTGGAGCCGCTAGGCAAGGCTGAGATCTGGAGGCACACCCGGATCGTGCTGGAACAATGCAGCGAGGCTTAGAGCTGGATGCAAGGCTGTGCTTAGCAGGGACAGCAAGGAGAGGCTCGATGGGAGCGACATGTGCTGGAAGCTGGTCTGCGATGGCAGAAGGCTCTGGCTCTGGTTCCATGCTGGCTACCAGCAAGGCTTCTGATGCTGGTAAGGAGTTTTCCACAGGTGCTGTGAGCTCGAAGGATCGGTGTCTCCAGCAGCTTGCTTCTCATGCGCCTGCCATTTTATTTGATCTTTTTTGTGCTGTTTTCCTTTAGCAGCCAATTGGGCTTCTTTCTCTTTCATGCACATCTCTGCTCTCCTCTCTTGAGCACTGATTGAAGGCTTCAAATCTCTCTCCAGAGTTTGTCCAATCAGCATCTGCAATTTCTCCTGCTCTGCTGAGTCACTTCTCGGTTTTGATTCTTCAAGTCCTTCCTGTAAAGTTTTGTTTTCCCCTTCTGACTCTGGATATGTTTTGTTTTCGGAGTCAGAAGCAGGCTCAAACCTCACAATGCCAAAAATGGTGCAGAGTGGAATTTCAGGGGTGAAAGTGTCTCAGAGCAAATGAAAAAGGATGAGATCCTTAATCAAATTTAGGCTTTGTCATAGCAGTCAAACAACAACTGAGCTTCTTGCCTCCTTTTTCTCTAAAACCACCTTGGGTGTTCCAAAATCAGTGTGGGACTTCAGTGAAATCAGAAGCTATAAATCTGTCCTGTAATTATGAATAGTAACAAAGAACATTAATCCTGCTTTCATAACATGTAGTATTTCTTAATAACCAGTGGTAAGCAATAAACAATGTTTAAACATGCCTGTTGCTGTTGGTCTGGTACCTCACTTCTTTGAATATGCTATTCTGATAATCCCATGCAACAGACTTGATTACTCTTACTTGTTTTAAGAAGAAAACCAGTTGTTTAAATGAACAAAGAATCTCTTCCCCAGGTCCAAAATACACAGTCTTTGGGCCTCCATTTTCATTGGCAATGCAATTCCCAGAATTCCAAATGAACAAGTAGGCAGGACTCCTGGTGGTGGTACAGCCCAGTAGAATGACTGAGGTTTCAGGTGACATGGGTTGACCATATTTGGGTCAATAACTTTTGTATATTTGTAATTAGTTATAATGAGATGTTGTTCTATTGTTTCTATAACTTTAATGGAATTAATGGAAAAACTATACATATGTAAAGTTCATAATTATGTATCTTCACAAGTACCCTGAGAAACTTGTAGTCTGGTAGAAGCTAAGTTGTTTAAAGAAACATGGAGAGTTGAGTTTTGGTTACCTGTAGCCAAATCTAATGTTGGGTAAGGTAAAGGTAAAGGTAAAGTCCAGTCGAATCCGACTCTAGGGGGCGGTGCTCATCTCCGTTTCTAAGCCTTGGAGCCGGCGTTGTCATAGACACTTCCGGGTCATGTGGCCAGCATGACGACTCGGAACGCCGTTACCTTCCCGCCGAAGCAGTACCTATTGATCTACTCACATTTGCATGTTTTCGAACTGCTAGGTGAGCAGGAGCTGGGATTAACAACGGGAGCTCACCCCGCCGCGCGGTTTCGAACCGCCGACCTTCCGATCGACAGCTCAGCGGTTTAACCCGCAGCGCCACCACGTCCCATAATGTTGGGTGCACAGTGCTAAATGATAATTCAGCACTCTGTAATGAACATCTATTATCTCAGCTTCATATATTGTCTTCTCCCCTCTTATAATGGTTGCCTATCCCAAACACTCAGACTCACATGAAATCTGATTTAGTAAGGAAATTAAGGCAGATACAGAGAAAGCTGAGAATGACAGAAAGCATGCCAAATACAAACTAAAAACCCTCGGCTGCAAACGTAATCCCTCCCCCCTACCAGCCAGAGCAACCACCCCCCTCCCAGGTGCTGGTAACCGTTTTCTACACATCCTGGGAAAGCAACCTTGAATACATGAGATAACCCAAATACATTCCAACCCAGCAGCCAACAGATAAGAACTCCCTGGAAAGGAATCGTCCTCCCTTCTGAGATCAAACACGTATCAGGCTAATGACATGCGAAATGTTACGATGTACCAAGCACATTGAAACGGTGAACATGACATACTGGCCACCCCCCAAAAAATTTAAGGACCCGGTTTGGAGGGGTAAGCATTATGGAATCGGGTAACAAGTATAGGGGAAGCCACATTGTGAGCGGCCACCCACTCAGGGTGAGGAAAGTGTTTCCAGCGAACTAGGTACTGCAGCGTGTTGCGAAGGCGTCGTGAGTCAAGAATTTCCTTTACTTCAAAGTGTTGTTGCCCGTCAATCATGATGGGAGGAGGTGGTGGAGGTTGATCATGCCAACGTTCAGAGCGAGTAAGGGGTTTGAGCAAACTGCAATGAAAGACAGGATGTAAGAGTTTCAAGTTATGCGGCAAATCAAGTTTAAAAGTCACAGGGTTGATTTGTGCGACAATAGGAAAAGGACCCACAAACTTAGGAGCCAATTTTTTCGAAGGTTGAGAGGACTTGATGAATTTAGTAGACAGATATACCATGTCCCCCACTTGAAACGCAGGGTGAGGGGCACACTTTTTATCAGCGTGCTGTTTGTAAGCAGACCGGGCGTCCGCTAGTGCCTGCTGGATGACCGGCCAAGAGTCCGCCAGCTGTGTTGACCATTCGGACGGCGAGGCCAGCGAAATGGACGGCTGTGGCAAGTCGGATAGGGACAAAATCCCTGCCATGTATGGTGCGAAACGGGGTTTGACCGGTGCTTTGATGAACAGCGTTGTTGTAGGCAACCTCAGCAAAGGGAAGGAAATCAACCCAGTTGTCTTGTTGATAATTCACGAAAGCTCGCAAATATTGCCCCAATGTGGAATTGACCGCCTCCGTGGCCCCGTCAGTCTCAGGATGCCATGCCGTGGACAATGCCTGTTTAGTGCCCAACAGTTTTAAAAATGCCCGCCAAAATTGAGAGGTGAACTGTGTGCCCCTGTCCGAAATCAAGCGGGAGGGACATCCGTGTAACCTGTACACGTGTACAAGGAATAGGCGGGCTAATTGTCATGCTGAAGGAATGGACACGCATGGAATAAAATGGGCTTGCTTAGAGAAATAGTCTTTTATGACCCAAATCACAGTTTTACGTTGACTAGGGGGTAACTCCACTATAAAGTCCATAGAAACCTCTTCCCAGGGGCAAGCAGGACTAGCCACTGGTTGCAACAATCCTTGAGGTTTCCCCACTTTGCGTTTCGACATAGCACACACAGAACAAGAGGCCACATACTCCTTCACATCCTTGCGCAGTGTGGGCCACCAAAACTGTCTGCGAACGAGGTGTAATGTTTTCACAAACCCAAAATGTCCCGCAACCTTATCATCGTGCGAACGGAGTAAAACGTCTTTTCGCAAACTGTCAGGGACATAGAGATGGTTGGATTTTCAAGCGAATCCCCGGTCAAAAGTAACATTGTCTCTATTAGCTAGCAACCAAGTATCAGTCTTTTGCTCTTTTAGAAACTTTTGTTGCAATTGAGAGGAAATGGACAAAGTGCCTTGCGGCGCTGAATCACTGCCGGCTGGCTGCTGCGCATGGGCTTGGCTGCGAGTCACAGCCGGCATTCCCAGTTGTGGCTGTGTCCACAACGTGCTGACCACTTCTGGCGCTGAGCAAGAGTCCTGGGGTTGCCGGGACAATGCGTCTGCTAAAAAGTTATTTTTCCCCGGGATAAACTTCAGTTTGAAATTAAATCGATTAAAGAACTGAGCCCAGCGAACTTGTTTAGGGCTCAGCTTGCAGGGGGTACTAAGGGCTTCCAAGTTCTTACGGTCAGTCCACACCTTGAATGGATGATTAGCCCCTTCCAGCAAATGCCGCCAAGAGTCCAAAGCCGCTTTGACTGCAAACGCCTCCTTTTCCCACACGTGCCAACATCTCTCAGTTTCAGAGAATTTACGGGACAGGTAGGCACATGGTTTTAAGCACCCCGCCCCATCGGCTTGCATCGACAAGGCCCCAATAGAATAATCAGAGGCATCTACCTGAACCACAAAAGGCTTGGAGGGGTCAGGATGTTGTAAAATCGGCTCCTGTGTAAAAGACTCCTTCAGCTTATCGAACACCGCCTGACAAGCCGGCGTCCATCTCAGCAGCGCGCCTGGGTTTTTTACCCTGCGGGTCTCCCCCACCCCTTTTGTCCGAAGCAACTCAGTCAGTGGCAAGGCTATTTCAGCGTACCCCCTTATGAATAACCTGTAGTAATTGCTGAACCCCAGGAAACTTTGAAGTTGCCTACAGGTGCGGGGTCTTTCCCATTCCAAGATAGCCTGAATTTTAGCAGGATCCATTTCAATGCCCTTATCTGAGATCCTGTACCCCAGGTAATCAATTTGTGTTTGATGGAAGGCACATTTTGACAGTTTGGCATACAACTCAGCTTTCCTGAGCTTGCGAAGCACCTGCTTAACCAACTGTACATGTTCTTCCAGAGTTTCAGTATAAATCAATACATCATCCAAGTACACCAATACCCCTTTAAACATGTTCATGGAGTACCTCATTGATCAATTGCATAAACACCCCAGGAGCCCCAGCCAAACCAAAAGGTAAAACCTTATATTGAAAAGCTCCCAATGGGCAATTGAATGCCGTTTTCCATTCATCCCCCTCCCAGATCCTCACACGGTAATAGGCTTCCCTTAAATCCAGTTTTGAGAAGATTTTCCCCTTAGCCAGATGTGATAACATATCTTTTCTCAAAGGCAGGGGATATTTATTGGATATTGAGACTGCATTGAGCCCACGGAAATCGGTGCAGAGTCTTAATGTCCCATCCTTCTTTGGACGGAAGAGAACCGGTGCTCCCACTGGTGAGCTAGCTGGTTCGATAAACCCTCGTGCCAAGTTTTTGTCCACAAACTCCTGTAACAAAGTTAGTTCCTTCTGAGTCATTGAGTAAATCTTTGGCTTAGGTAATTGGGTGTTAGGCACCAGCTCAATGGCACAGTCAGTTTTCTGATGGGGGGGCAGTTGATCCGCTTCTTTCTCCCCAAACACATCAGCAGATGCCTGGTACTCCTCTGGTAGACCCTCCAGAGGAGGGGTTGGGTACTGCGGAGTCGCAGCTGCTGCTACCCCCACCACCTCCTCTGGGGCTTCATTTCCCTCTGGTGCTTGATAAAATCCATCCTTAAAGGTTACAGTTCGATAGACCCAATTTATTTGAGGATTCTGCTGGACCAACCATGGGACACCCAGAACCACCAAAGGACCCCCCACCGGAGCCACTACAAACGACAGTCCTTCCCGATGGCTACCCATTTGCAAAGCCACTAGACCGGTGAAATGCGTGACCGGTTTGCCCCCAGCCATGGATCCGTCCAGTTGGGTGAAAGCAATGGGTCTTTGCAAAGGAAAGGTGGGTAGCTCCAAGACAGCTACCATGTCGGGATGCATTAAGCACCGTGAACACCCCGAATCAATCATTGTCCACACTTCTATTGTCTTCGAACGGGATCCCAATTTTAATTTCACAGTGAGAATGCGATAGTTGCCACTCACCGACACAGGCTCGTGCCCCTCTTCCACCACCTGCCCTGCGGCGCCCTTTAGAGCAGGTGGCTGGCGTTTCCCGCCAGCTGTAGCAATTCGGGTTCTCCCTCGTCCCCGTAGAACGGCACGCTTTCCAACTCACTGTCGGCCACAGCTGCTTTCATTTTCCTCGGTAGAGAAGGGGACTTCGCAGTCGACTTCCCCTGCCGGTCATCACCCTTCGCCCTCGGGCACGCCGCCGCACGGTGCCCCTCCTTACCACAGCGCAGGCACTGCCCCTTTGCGTACCGACGCTCCTTCTCCTCTTCCCAGGAACGTCCGGATCTTCCCAAGGAGCCCGACGGGTGGGTGGGTTTTCCGTCTCGCCCCGACTTCGTTGCTCGTCTCTGCGCAAACACCTCATGGGCATGCTCAGCCTTTCCAGCGAGCTGGATACACTCGTACAAACTGTCAGGGTCATCTCGTCCCAACGACCAGCGCAGCACTTCGGTGTTTAGGCCATCCTTGAACAGCTCTATGACCGTTGCCTGCGACCAATCTTCCACCTTCCCCGCCAGCGCTTTAAACTCCAGCGCGTAGTCAGCCACCATTCTCGATCCCTGCTTGAGTTCTCTCAAGGCACGCTTCGCCCGCTCCTTGGCTAAGGGATCCTCGAAATGATGCTGTAGAGCCCAGAGGAATTTGTTGAATTTCTCCAGTTCAGGAGCTTCCGACTGGCACATCTGTACATACCAGTCCGCTGCCCTCCCCTTAAGCTTGGTGGCAATGGTGATGATTCTCGCTTTTTCCGATCGAAAAAGCAACCCCCACTCCTCCATGTACGCCTTGGCATTCATTAGGAAGAACGAGAGTTTTGTCGGGTCCCCGTTGAACTTGACAGAGAAGTCCCTCAATCCTCCACCCGACGGGCTGCGCCCCCCCACTGGCAGTTCGGCTGCTCTGACAGGTCCCGCCTGCCTCCGCTCAGGGACGGGCGGCGACGCTAGGTCCACTCGGGGAGCCCAGTCCCCCTCTCTCGGGCGCGCTGCCCTTCTCCGTTCCGGGGACTGCACCTGGGAGGAAGGGGTCGAATGCCGCTGGCTTGACCCCTCCCACACTTCTTTCAGCGAACTCAGGTCCATGCTCATTTTCTGCAGGATAAGTTCCAGAGAGTCCATCTTCGACTCCAGCACCCAGATTCGGTCTGGAGTGGGGGAGTCCCCCCTTGGCGGCACTTGAACTACTGTGGGCGATAGCGGGTACCTCTGCCTCCAGGATGAACCCCTTGCCTCTGAGAAGTCCCCCCTACTGTCGTCCCAGGTGACCAGTTCACCCGGGGTTGTTACCGTGGTCTTTGGCACGGTTTTCATGCCCGCAGCTTCGCCTTCCGACCCCGAACTCGCCTCCTCACGAATCGCTGAGAGTTCGCCCAGGGGGGGTCTGTCGGGGCGCACCACGGTAGAATCGGACTCTCCCTCACTCGACCCCTCACTCTCCACCAGTTGCACATCAGGATCAGTCATCACCGGCACTCTCCCTCACAGGATCAGACGAACCTGTCTTTCCTGGAAAGGGGCCAGCGGGATTTGAAGTTTTGGATTCTCAGCTTTATGTAATGGTTGCCTATCCCAAACACTCAGACTCACAAGAGGTTGCTAAATGAAATCTGATTTATTAAGGAAATTATGGCAGATACAGAGAAAGCTGAGAATGACAGAAAGCGCGCCAAATACAAACTAAAAACCCTCAGCTGCAAACGTAATCCCTCCCCCCTACCAGCCAGAGCAACCACCCCCCTCCCAGGTGCTGGTAACCGTTTTCTACACATCCTGGGAAAGCAACCTTGAATACATGAGATAACCCAAATACATTCCAACCCAGCAGCCAACAGATAAGAACTCCCTGGAAAGGAATCGTCCTCCCTTCTGAGATCAAACACCTATCAGGCTAATGACATGCGAAACGTTACGATGTACCAAGCACATTGAAACGGTGAACATGACACCTCTTTTGTCCAGTTTAAATCAAACTTTGGTCAGTTTCAAAGCAAGCCAGATTTAAACCATGGTTTAGTTGACTTATCCAGCATCTGAGATTTTCTTTTAAATCATGATTCCATTTCTTATGACAAGCCAACTTGGTCTCATTTGTGATGGGGCACACTTGTATAGTGCTGGACCATTATTTTTGCCCAGAGTCATGATGATGAGATGGGCAACCATATAAATTGAAATCAAGCAAACAAAGTTGTGCCTGAACACAGTGTCTTCTGGAATATGGATACTAAGAGATGCTTTATTAAATGAATTTGGAAAGCTTAATGTTGCTTTCCGTCTTTGGAACATACAAATATATTTCTATTTCATAATTTTTTCTTTTGATCCTTTCTCTTTTTCCGTTATTTGCAAGAGATTATTGAACTAGAAAAGATTAAGGACATTTGTTGTTGTTTGACATGAAAAATAATTCTGAATATGCATTAGCATTACTTAAGACCAATAGCTAATAGGTCACAATAAATGGCCATTGCAAGTACTAATAGTGTGGTTTGCAGACACTAAAAAGAAAATAAAACAGGAATTTTTTTGCTGTAAAAAACTGAATTGCAGCTTTACTTTTCATCCTGAAGCAGAACGGACAATTACGATAGGGATAAAGGTGGTTTTAAAGGAAGTAAGCAACCTAATCTCTCTCTCTCTCTCTCTCTCCACACACGCATGCATGCACACACTGGTATAGTACTATCACATATGAACTCTTAAGTAGGCATGCTTGCACAGTCTCTCTCTTTTCTGAAAATTAAGTAGAAGTTAATGCCTGATCTGATCATAAACACTCAAAACACTGTGCATTTGGGTAAATTTTTGCTATTGCCTTAGTGTGTAGAGCAACATTGCTAATTAATTTCCTTTATTTATTTGTTTGTTTGTTTGTTTGTTTTTCTATCCCGCCTTTCTTATTTTTACAAATAACTCAAGGCGGCGAACATAGCTAGCACTCCTTACTCTGATTTTCCCCGCAACAACAACCCTGTGAGTGGGTTGGGCTGAGAGAGAGTGACTGGCCCAAGGTCACCCAGCCAGCTTTCATGCCTAAGGAAGGACTAGAATTCTCAGTCTCATTCCTAAACATTATTTCTCATTATTTCCTGTTAGCTTCCAAAGAAATCCTTGGCAATTAAGATTGATTGAAAGGACCTTCTTCACACATGCTACAATAGTCACTTCTCCCTTTGGAAACTGAAGTCAGTCATTCCTTCAGGTGCTACTTGCAGGTTAAGGTTACAATCTAAAGCATACGTTCAGTTGAGAAGCACTTCAGAGAAATATCATGGTGAGAAAGGAAAAAAACAACCTTTAATCTTTGCTTTATACTGGTAATTATCTCTGGAATGGCATCTGTTGAGTCAGCCTTCACTAGTTTTGCCTTGATGTTTGCCCCTTTCTGTTTTTCATGCTATTTTCAGTCCATGTGGAAGCAAATGAGTTCTTCCTGCAGGAAGAAAGAAAATTGACTCTTCACTAGAGAATCAGATTGTAGCAAAAATCAGGCATAGCTGCTGCCAATGAGTAGCTCAAAATAGACTAAGCAGCCAAAGGAAGCTTAGTTGAAATAAAAATTTAGGAGGAGGGAACAGTTGCTTGGATGAATTGTAGCCACAGTGTATTAATGTAGATCACAAAAACTAGTTGCTATTCTGAATGTGGTTCAAAGCAAAAGAGCAACAAATAAATATAGCCAGTTATCGATCAAGCTGGTTGCCATAATCTTGTTTTTTTTTTAGGTTTAGTTGCAAGCCAGCTTTTGCACTTTCTTCTTTCACCTTCATCATAAGGCTCCTCAGTTCCTCTTTGCTTTCAGCCATCAAAGTGGTATCATCTGCATATCTGAGATTGTTAATGTTTCTTCCAGCGATTTTAACTCCAGCCTTGGATTCCTCAAGCCCAGCATGTCGCATGATGTGTTCTGCGTACGAGTTGAATAGGTAGGGTGAGAGTATACAGCCCTGCCGTACTCCAGCACTCACCTATCTAAGTGATTTTTTAATTTTTTTCAGTTAGAAGGAGAGGTAGGCAGAAGAACGGCCAATGGTTTCCGTATTATGATGCTAAACTAATGGATAGCAAAACTAAAGAAGAGGAGTCAGAAATGCCACATTGGGAATAAGAGCAATAGAGAGGATGCTGATATGTGCAGATGTTGATAAATTTGATGTTCAAGTCATTCCTTCATTAATTCTTAAAGAGTGAATAGATGAGTTTCTGCATGTTAGTATGAATGAAAGTTACTTTCATTTCCATTTAATTTAAATTTAATCTAAATTTATAGTTAATACATTCCTATTTATGAACCAGAATGCAGTTGTATGCCAGATTTCCTGTATTTTTGAATTCTGCAGACAATTCCAAAAATAAATGCAAAAAATGGATTAGAGAAAAGCATGTATAAAATTTATATAAGAAATGTGTAAGAAAATATGCAAAAAGGGTCATGTAAATGTTTCTCTGAAAATCCCCAATTAATCTCTTAGCTGCAGTTTAAATACCATTTGATTAATCTATTTAGCCACATTAGATTAACTTTGTATTTTCTTTCCTCAGTCCCCACATTCTGTTCTTCCTTGATGACAAGTATCATTAAACTATTATTTTTGTGTAGTCAGTATGATGGCCAAGGCTGAAGAAAATTAGAAATTGGAAATTATTAGAATTATCAATAGCTTAAAATATTTTTTCTGATTTTGTTGTCTAAAATCACATTTTGTATGCTTTTTTGTATTGTGCAAACTCTCATAATTTTTGTAGCAAAAAATAACATTGATTTAATTAAAAGGCAAATTAATTTTTTAAAAACTGGTCCAATCAACAATTAAATGGGTTTAAATTCATTTATTTTATGATGGCAGATATATACAGAACTGTGCTGAATTGAGTAAATTTCATTCTAGTAGTATGATTATTACTATTAACACTAGACATAATTCTTCCTGGATCTTCAGGTCAAATCAAATTGATTTTTATTTGGTCATAGACCAGCAAATAAAACAGAAGATTCACATCTAACTAGAATGAAAGGAAACACATGTAAAATTCTAAAAAATCTAAGAAAAATTAGAGAAATGAGGAGGAAGGCGTATTAGGTATGTTTGCCACCTTGAGTTATTTATAAAAAATAATAAAGGCAGGATAAAAAATAAATAAATACTGCAGGGTACTGTAACTGTACAAGCTATAAAACAATATTTAGCTATAGTCAATGAATGAAAATAGTATGACAGTAACAACTTAAGATAAAACGAATCCGAACGACCTGGATGTTTAGTAAAGAATGGAGATAATAATTCCTGGCGAGCATCTACATGGAGAGGACAATACAAAATTACATGTTCCATCATTTCAATTACTTTTCTGCCACATGGGCAGTCTTTGTTCAAAAGGGATGTTTCGGTATCTCCCTTCAACAACAGCTGTCGGAAGGCCATTGAGTCTAGCCAAAGATAAAGCCCTTCTAAATTTTGGAATTGTTATGCAGCTAAGATATCTGGCTGGTTGGAAAGATGCACAGAATGCCCCCCCAAAAATGTTTTTAGGTAGAACAGATAAATCTGATTGCAGCTCTAAATCGATGGCCCATTGTTTGAGATCAATTAGTGCACGTTCATAACCATCAGGATGATGGCTGCCCATGAAAGGCCATATAATTGCAATTTGGCATGTATTGCCTGGCACGAAGAAGCCTGAAAGCTATTGGTCATAATCAAAGAGGCCAAGCCAACTGGAAAAAAAGAAAGCTTAAGCCAGTAAGAAAAAGTATAAATCCAAGCAGAAGATTCTGTTTTTAGTAGGTCAGCTTCACAGCAAAGCACCACATTGGGGACGCAGCAAGGTACTTGAAAAATAGATCTTAAAAACTTGGATTGAACTCTTTCAAGTGAAAGGAATGACCTGTAGGGGTCCAATTGAGCTCCAGAAAGGAGCTAAGCTGGGATCTTAGCTGAGAAAACATTAATCACTGCAGGTATATGCTGAGCTCCTTTGGAGAAATAGAAAGATTGTAGCGCTGACGCTGTTTTTTTGTGCATTCTGGCTGACATAGTTGGTGTGGAATTTGTGGTTACCCATGGCATGGAAAACCCCAGATATTTAAAGGTCTTAACCTGCTCTATTAAATTATTGTTTTGCCACTAGACATGTGCCTTAGGGTGCTTGGTAAAAACCATAACCTTGATTTCCGAGTAATTTATTTCCAGCCATTCCTCTCGGCAGTGCTCAACAAGTATATAGAGCACCCACTTCAGGCCAATTTGTGTCTGAGAAAGCAACATGGCACCATCTGCATATAAAAGAACAGAGATGTGTCTATTTCCCAATTTTGGGGGATGAAGAGGTGGGCTATTCAGTTCTATGAGACAGTTAATATATAGGTTAAAAAGAAGGAGAGCTAGAATACACCCTTGTCTCACTCCTCTCTTGGCTGGGATTTCCTTGGTGCAATGTCCATGCACATTACATCGCACCTTCATCCGGGAATTTTCATAAAGCTTATATATAAGAACAAGTAATCTATCAATCAAGGAGGAGTTCAATTTCTCCCATAGTTTGGCTATAGAGATGAAATCAAACGCACATCTAAGATCAATAAATGCTGCATAGAGTGGTGAGCAAGCTCCGGAGGAATAGTTCTCGACTAGATGTTGAAGAGTTAAAGTGTGGTCAAAAATTGAGCGGCCTTCTAGGATCTCCAGGTCTAGCGAAGAAATGAAACAAAATTGCTTCTGTGCTTACTCTGATGGATAATCTACTTCTGAACTCTTTACACTTTGGGATAGTAGCCAAAGGCCATACATCTAAGTGAACTGTATTACGTTGCAGAGTTTAACACTATCAGTCTGGAGGTATTGCAGCTTCAAGACCTTATGGAAAGGAATTATTTGCACTAAATTAGCTTTCCACTTGCCTCTTAGTTATATATCAGATGATCATGATAGAAAAGTTCTTGTCCCTAAAAGTAGTTACCTTTAACTCTGCAAGTTCAGTAGTTGTTTCATACGGTATGCTCTAAAGATTCTGTGAATTGATATGGCAAAGCTATTTCACCTTTCTCTACAAACAAAAAGATCCTTTATTTTGCTAAAGTGGGGACATGAACTTTGGGTGAAGGATTTCCTCTCTTTCAAATCATTCCTGTCTTACTCAGTTGAAAATGTACCCCCCACTCCTGAAATCCAAATATACTCCAAAATATTGATAGATGTCAAAACAGCACTCTTCAAGGGTGGGTGTCAATATTGGTCTGAAGGGATTGTATACTCTTTGCAAGGAATTGTTAGGGAAAATTGCACCTGCCAACATGGGAAGGGAAATTATATGTGGCAGTGGCATTCCTGTGCCTTAAATTCTACATATGTCCCCAAAGTAGGGGATAAGTTTGTGTCATATCTAATTATATCATTAAGTGAAATAGAATTATCCTGGCAACCAATTCACAGCAGAAATAGAATAAAATGGGTTTATAAGCTTAACAATTAAAGTAATATATTGGCCAAATACTATTAAAATATGGATTTTTTTTGTGAGTAGGGTGAAGTGTTACTATGCAGCAGTAACAGTCTGTTCATGTGTTGTGAGATTAAGGAGTTCTCATCATGTCTTCTGACTGCTAGTTGGTGTTCGTGGATGTACTCTGATAGTCTTCTACCTGTCCTATATAGTGGCTGTTACAGTCTTTGCATTGTATGTTGTAAATAATCCCTGTTTTTTCTTCTTGGGCTAATGGGTCTTTTGGGTTACTTAGGATGTTTTGAAGAGTTTCAGTTGGTTTATGTGCTACGGTGATGCCATGTGGTTGTTAACAGTCTGTTGGTGGTTTCTGAAATGTTTCTGATGTATGGCAGTGTTATCCTTTTCATAGTTTCTATTGGTTGGGTTGTAGTGGGTTGGGTGGTGAGGCACTTTTTGATAAAGTTGAGCGGGTATCCATTTTGTTGGAAGATGCTGTACAGATGTTCTTTTTCTTTTTTCTGGTGTTCTGGGTTGCTGCAGTGTGTAAGTGCTCATCTGAATAATGTTCTTACACAGCTTCTCTTGTGGGAGGTTGGATTGTTACTTTGGTAATGGAGCACTTGGTTAGTGTGGGTAGCTTTCCTGTTGACTTTTGTTTCTAACTTACCATCTGTCCTAACAGCCAGGAACCACGCTGAAACAAGGAACAGGTCTCTAGTGTTTTATTGCTGCTACATAACAGGAAAATACTAACAAACTGAAGAAGCATGGGAAAAACCCAGACATATAAACCCCAAAGGTTAAGGCGGGCCCGATCTGTGTCCCTTGGAATGGCTACCTAACTCCTCAGTGCTACGCATGCGCTTTACAGCCTGAATGGGAGCCCCCTGCTCGCCATCCTTACTCATGACATCATCATTGCCTCTGCTGATGAGGATGTCCAGGAATGGCAGTGAGTTGTTGTTTTCTTCCTCCCTTGTGAATTTTATTCCATTAAAGATGTTATTGATGGTTTTGTGGGTTTTTTCCAGTTGTTTCTTTTGTATTATGACAAAAGTGTCATCTACATACCGGATCCATACTTTGGGTTGTATGGGTGGTAGTGCTATCCTTTCCAGGCGCTGCATTACGATCTCTGCTGTAAGTCCTGAAATTGGTGATCCCATGGGTGTTCCTTTGATCTGTTGGTATATTTCTCCATCAAACTGAAAGTAGGTTGTAAGGCAGAGGTTGATGAGGTCCATTATCCTGGGTATTTCTATTTTGGTGTATTTGGCTAGGTCAGAAAGCCATAACATTCCCTCAGAAAAACAACTCTCCTTGTAATGTGCAGCTCAGACTGTTGCTTTAACCCCTTCAGCACCAGTATGTAATCTTTGTCTGGCATTACTTCAGTCTCACTGTCAGTAGAAAGATCTCCATCCTTATCAAAATCTTCATCTTCCATAATATCTTCAGCCAGATGACACACTTTAAAAATATTACCTTCCCCAGTGTCCTGAATATTCTGCAGAATAGCCTGACAGCAGTCTGAAAAAATCTCTTTGAAGGTCTGCTCAGGCTCACAACAGGACTCTGAAAAAGTCTCCTTGAAATCCTCCATGTTTCAGGCAGTAGATTATAGCACCCCCTAGATATTTGACTAGGGTAGATTTTTATTAATGAGTTAATAAAAAACTTCCAAGTGAAATTGAAACAGGAGAAAGTGTGCTAACAAACAACTCTCAGGGAAAGTGAACAGAGGGCTAGAGATTCAAATGGCAAATTCAACATGTAGAAAAATATTGAATCCTTCAAATTCAGTACAAAAATAATAACAGGGAGGCAGTTATTTATTCTCAGTTTTCCTTAGTCTTTGAATGGGAAAACAAGCCAAAGCACCAAGAGAGTCCCCTTGTTCTTACTGTAGAAAGCCTCTCTTAGGGTACAAAAACTTTTTTAAAAAGTAAATTGGCTGCTTTAGAAATGGGGTGACTGAACTTAATGTCCCTTTAAGGGCTGCAGCGCAGCTTGGAGATGGTGAAATTCAAGCCACCCAGCAAAGTCTTACCCATCGATTGCGCACACTGTCCATGATCTCCTGGCTGCAACTTGCTGTCCGGAGGACAAATGGGTTGATTCCAAGCGTTTTCCTTTATCTGGAAAAAAGCTCTGGGCTACAGGAGAAACCTGCCTGCACCTGAAAAAGCTGCCATGATGCCAGTTCTGCCCACGGATCTTGCGGGCACAGCTGCTCAGTCCACCATATATCCACCAGAAGTCGAAAAGATGACTATTCTCAAATACATCATTATTTGGGGATGACTGGCAACATGATACCTTAATTGTTTTTTCTCGTGGTAAGGTGGCTAAAGTCCACCATATTCCCACCAGAAGTCAAAAAGATGACTATTCTCAAATACATTGTTATTTGGGGATGACTGGCAGCATGATACCTTAATTGTTTTTTTCTGTGGTAAGGTGGCTAAACACTGGTTTGGATGCTACTTATTGGACAAAGGAGCTGTTTCCCTCTGCCCTCTAGAGAACCACTTCTCAGCCACATGAAGATGTCTGATGACTCCAGGTGCAGTATCCTGCTGCAACTGCATTTGGTGCAGGGGTATCATGAGTTGTTTCCCAGGGTGAAGAAACAGTATACATTCTTCCCATTGAAATAGAAATTCACCACATGAAAGCAACTACCTTAGAAATCAGTATCCATAATAATCCCTCTCTCCCCCCACCCCTTTGAATGTCTTTCTTATATCTACACTTTCTTTTTATTCTGCATAACACCTAACACCTAATTTGGCAGCTAGTTATTTTCTCTACTGCCTGGGACTTAGGTTATAAATTATCAATCTGCAGAAAAATGGCTTAGTAAATGAACTAAGTAAAGATAATGCTTCACAAGATGTACACTCTTCATTTACTCTGGCAATTGGACTTTAACATCTTTTAATGCTTTGTAATACAGCAGTAAATGAACTGTATCATATTTTTGTAAAAGCGATGAAATTCAAGTTATAGGTGTGCATTTATTGCAGCTGATATATTCTAAAATCTTCAAAGGGGGAGCCTGTGTCAATATGGATTATAAAAGCTATGTTAATAAAGACACTATAGTGTTATTATTGAAATGAAATAAACTTCATTATATCATTATGTGAGGGAGTGTTTAAGACATAAGTAGGTATATTTATATCCTTAGCAACTTAATAGAGTCTGAGCTGAGCTTGTCTTGTAGCAATTCCATGGATATCTATATTGTTTTCTTGGCAATAGCATGGAAATGGTTTGTCGCTGCTGCATTCTGGGTTCTCAATTTCTCAGTTGAGTCTACAGTTCTAGAATTAGCAGGTTGTCCCCCATGCTAGCGTTAATTGGGCCTGGCCCTGATGTTTCCAAAATTCATTGGGTACTGCTAAATCTACTTAAAAGTTGGCTGTTTGGTGGTGGGATGGTAGTTCTCTATTTATCTTGAAGTCAGTTCAGTTCAACCAAATGAAGCATACTTCTCAGTGATGTACATAAGGTTGTTAGAATTTCAGTTCTTTGGAAATTAAAGCCCTGTTATGAATATGCCATGCTATGTTACCTTATTCCTCATGAGAATTTTTCCTCACTTACTAATATAATGAATGCATCCACTGAATTGTTTCCCTATAATACATACATTTTACCTTGAAAAACATTTGGAAGAATACAGGCATGCAATTTCTATGAAATTACCAAAATTTCATGAGTACAGATTGCCTGGGTCAAAAGCATCAGAAAACAACAAAACAATACAGTCTGCAATTTTGCCTGATACATTAGATATTAAGTGTGGATCTTTTTTTTAAAAAAATCCCTTACTTTGAAATGTGTATGTGTGGGGGGAGTGGGGGTGGATGTTGGTTAGGAAGGCCAAGGGAAGAAATTGGATCACCCTTAAAGCATTTTTCCTAGCCCCAGGTATGCAGGAATTATGATGACAGAATATTTAGGGGTATGTGGGAGATTAAACAGTACTCTAGAAAACCTCTTCTGTCACTTACTTAAGTGGCCATTTGGCAACAGTAGGATGTTTAACCATCAGCTTCATGTGCCATGTGGAAAGAAAGATCTACCTGAAATTGACTGTGGCCAGTAACCTCAGGAATTATCTTGTCTAGTGGGACTAGCAGCAATGCCAGCAGCTCTTATCTGCGTTAACAAATCATTGTGGTGTTGTGCCTTTTTTTTCTTTTTTCCCACCTCTCCTTCAAACTTTGTGCATTGGGTTGCAAATAGTTATGGGAAAGGAATAGTGTATCTCAGAAGAAAAGGCCAAATATGGTGATAGATTTTTCATTGGAGATGTCAAAAGAACAACTTACTAATAGCAGATAATTTTTGGGTGCCATGAATTAATGCCTTTGAGAAGTCAGGTTCATGAGAAAAGAAGGCAAACAAAGCATCTAGAGAGCAAAGAGCAACTCCCAGTACGTACCAACTTTCTTTTGTGAGGCAAAGAGACATTTCTCATGTTAGGAAAATTAATTCCATGAATGGTAGGTCTGTCTCAGTGGTGATTCTGATCGATTTAAGAATGCCTATTTTAGCAAGCAGAGCAGAGCCAATAGGATGAAAAGATGTAACTCTCAAAGGTCCTGTTCCAGAAAGCTCTCTAGGTTTCACACCCTAGTGCCACCTTCTGTCCTAACAACCAGGAAACACACTGAGACAAGGAACTGGTCTCTAATATTTATTGCTAGTACTTAACAGGAATCCTAACAAACTGAAGAAGCATGGGAAAACCCAGACATATAACCCCCAAGGGTTAAGGCGGTCCCGATCTGTGTCTCTTTGAATGGCTGAACAATTCATCAGTGCTATGCATGCGCTTGACAGTCTGGATGGGAGCCCCCTGCTCGCCATTCTTACTCATGACATCACCCTCCCCTCCAGATTCACATTCCATTTCAGCCCCCTCCCCTCCAGAGTCTTGATAAGATGTGCCGTCTGCTTCTAAAGTCCCATGGGAACTGGGCAAGGATGGCAAGTCTTCAAAGGACAACTCCTCCAAGGACGGAGCAGTGCTGCCCTCCCAGTCAGATAACGCCTCCGAGCCAGGTGGCTGCTGCTGGAAAACATCTAGAGAGTTAGCACGGTCAGCCCCCCTCCCCCCTGGGAAATGCAAGCCCGAGGTGGAGGGTTGCGGTTCCCCCGCCTCCTCTGTAAGTGGAGTGAAGGCTTCAGGCGGGGGGGGGAATACACACTCACGAACTCTTCTGCTTGGGCTTCTTCGGCCTGCTCAGGCGAAAGAGGAATCTCTGGTAGAGTGCAAGGCTTGGTTTTGTGAGGGAAAAGCTGATGAAAACGATGAACCAGTTCTGGTGCATGCACATCTCTGGCATTCTCCCATGTGCGCTCTTCCTCAGGGTACCCTTTCCAGTGTATGAAATATTGGATGCCCCTTCCCCTCCTCCTAGAGTCCAGAATTTCCTCCACTTCGTACTCTTCCTCTCCCTCCACAATTACTGGAGGTGGGGGGGGGGCAGTTGCGATCGCAAGTTACTTGGGGGAGGGTCTTTGGCTAGCAAGGCTCTGTGAAACACTGGATGGACCTTCATGGATGGTGGGAGCTGTAAATGATAAGCTACTGGATTTATCTGCTGCACCACAGTGAAAGGGCCGACAAACTTAGAGTCCAATTTCTTGGAGGGTCTGGTAGAGATCAAAAACTTGGTAGAGAGCCACACTTTGTCTCCTACTGCAATCGCTGGCCCCTCCTGCCTGTGAGCATCTGCCGCCCTCTTGTAAGCACTCTTTGCCCTGTTCAGCTGCTCCTTTAACAACTCCTGTGCGGCTTGTTGCTCTTTAAGAAAATCAGCCGCGGCTGGAACAGTTCCCTGCTGGGAGGAGGTGGGCAACACCTGAGGGTTAACCCCGTAGAGTGCATGGAACGGAGACATCTGGGTAGATGACTGCACAGAGTTGTTATAAGTAACTTCTGCCATGGGCAGCAGGGCTGGCCAATTGTCTTGCTGATAAGTGGTGTAACACCTGAGATACTGCTGTAACCACTGGTTAATTTTTTCGGCTTGCCCATTACTGGCAGGATGATGCGCTGATGACAGGTGGATCTGGACCCCTAATGACTGGAAAAGGGCCCTCCAGAACCTGGAAGTGAACTGTGGGCCTCTGTCACTCACCAAGTGATTCACCATGCCTCTATACCTAAAAACGTGGTCTATGAACAACTGCGCTGTGGCTGGTGCAGATGGGAGGCCCTTGCAAAGAATAAAATGTGCCATCTTTGTGAAAAGGTCCACCACCACCAGTATGGAAGTCAGGCCCTGGACCGGGGGTAAATCAGTGATGAAATCCATGGAGATAGTATCCCAAGGCCTACTGGGGGTGGGTAGGGGTTGCAAGAGTCCTGTGGGCTTCCCTGGGAGAGGCTTGGCTCGTCTGCAGGTGTGACAAGAAGCAACGTACCCCTTAACGTCTGCAACCATCTTAGGCCACCAGTAGTCTCTCAGAGCTCTATGGAGAGTTTTGAAAACGCCTCCGTGGCCTGCCGTTTGGTGGTCATGACACAGTCTCAGTACTTCTTCCCTCAGTGAAGGGGGAATATACAATCGCCCACTATGCCAGAGGATTCCTGCCTCCACATTGAATGGGGAGGCAGTGTCTTGCAGGGCCCTCTGGAAGTCATCCATCCTGGCCCTGGCATACGGGTCCTGTTGCTGCTGAGCTCTGGCTCTTGTAAATAGGTCCTCTGCTTGTCTGCCTGCTGCTAAAATCTCTGTTTGGTTCCCCCTCATAGACTGATCAAAGTTGTGAGGTTGTAATATAGCAGCCTGTACTTCCTGGTGAGTGGGGGGTTTTGCCTGAAAGGATCGAGACAGGGCGTCTGCCAAGCAGTTTTGCGCCCCGGGCACATAAGAAATAACAAAATTGAAACGGGAGAAAAACTGGCTCCATCTGATCTGGCGTGGGGTGAGGGATCTGGTGTTCTGTAGAAGCTGTAAATTCTTGTGATCGGTGCAAACTTTCACAGGAAAGGTCGCCCCTTCTAGCCAGTGCCTCCACTCTTGGAATGCTGCCTTAATTGCCAGCAACTCTTTGTTAAAAACATCATAGTTTCTCTCTGCTGGTGAGAGTAGGCGTGAAAAAAAGGCACAAGGAAGCAATGTATTCTCTGCTTTGTTTGTATATTGCAATAACACTGCCCCTGTTAGGACAGCCCCAATGGCAACATCTGAAGCATCTGAATACATTATGAATGGCTTCGTGGGGTCAGGGTGCCTTAAGAGCGGCTGGGAAGCAAAAAGCTGCTTCAATTCCTGGAAGGCTGCTTGTTCCCTGTCCCCCCATATGAATTTTAAACCTTTCTTCAAGAGCTGTGTGAATGGTCTGGTCCGATCACTATAGGCCCGGACAAAACGGCGATAAAAATTAGAAAATCCTAACCATCTTTGTACATCTTTAACATTTCGGGGAGGTGGCCAAGAGAGAATTGCCTGGACCTTAGCAGGATCCATGGATATGCCTTCTGTGGATACTATATAGCCCAGGAAATGTACTTCAGTTAAATCAAAGGCACACTTCTCTAGCTTGGCGAACAGCCTGTTCTCTCTCAGTCTTTGCAAAACATTACGTACATGGGTTACGTGAGTTGTGGCATCCTCAGAGAAAATTAATATGTCATCTAGATAAACGACCATATACTTATCTAGTAAATCAGCAAAAACGTGATTCATAAATCTGGAAAATATGGCTCCTGCATTAGACAAGCCAAAGGGCATAACAAGGTACTCAAATTTTCCAAACCTGGTGTCGAAGGCAGTCAGGTATTCGTGCCCCTCTTTCACCTGGATCAGATTGTACGCACTCCTGAGATCCAACCTGGTAAAAATGCGTGTCTTCTGTAAGCGATCTAGCAGATCCGAGATTAAGGGCAGAGGATAGGATTCTCTTTTTGTTTGTTTATTTAAAAAACTGAAGTCGTGGACCACTCTCATGGGTGTCTCCTGGGTTGCAGGTGCCAACAGGTCAGGCTTCTTTGGTACGAAGAAGGTAGGAGCAGACGCTGGGGAAGTAGATGATCGGATGAAACCCTTTTGGAGATTGGAGTCCAAGTAATCCTTTAAGGTGGCTAGTTCCTTGGGGGACATGGGATATTGTTTCCTTGCTGGAATCTTGGCTCCTGGTATCAACTCAATGGTGCAGTCACAGTCCCTATGGGGGGGTATTGCTGTGGCCTCTTGTTCGCTGAAAACGTCTGCAAAATCTGCATACTTGGCTGGCAAGTGGACTCCCCCTGCTACTGTGACTGTGTTGGTTGCTGGAGAGCATGGAGTGGCTTGAATCTTGTGGTGCTGGCATTCCTTAGCTGGGAAGGAGATTGCTCCTGTAGTCCAGTTCAGCAACGGGTTGTGGATCCTTAGCCAAGGCATCCTAGGATTACCGGCACATTTAGCGATGCAGTAACATAAAGCTGGATCCACTCAGTGTGATCTCCCATTGTCAGTTGCACCGGTTCTGTGAGCCTTCTAATCGGCCCTGCCTTGAGTGGCTGGCTGTCAATGGTCTCCACTTCTATGGGGCATGGCAATTCTCTGGTCGGGATATTGAAGTCCTGTACGGTCTGCACATCAATAAAATTGGTTGAAGCTCCGGAATCCACGAGGGCCTCTAGCTTGACCTGGTGCTCTGGGTTGACGTGTATGAGTACGGGTAAGTAGTAAAAGGCTTGCCTGGAATCTTCGGAATGAGCCCTCCTTAATTGATTTATGGTCTCCCTGCTGAGCTCTGTGGAGGGAGACCGATGGAGTTTCCCTGGTTGGGAGTAGAAGCGGAGCTGGTTCCTGTTTCAGCTGCTTGCCTTGGGGCTCTTACTGGAGTTGCTTGGCCTCTCGCTGGGCAAGCTCTCACCATGTGCCCCTGGGCTCCGCAGTAGAAACACAGGGCTCTCTCTCTCCTTCTCTGCCTCTCAGTCTTGGAAATCAGTCTCCTGCTTGCCCCAATCTGCATTGGCTCCTCTTGTGCTGAGTGAGAGGATGCTACAGAGAGAGCTGGAAATCCTGAAAACGCTCTGAGGGTCCTGCTTCTCCTCAGCTGCATCTGTCTGAGCTCTTCTAGCCTGGCGTCTATGACCACAGACAGTTGATATAAACCTTCTAGGGTAGCTGGTGTTCATTTGTAATTTCCTCATCCAGCCCTTGTTTGAATTGGTCTTTTAATGCACTCTCATTCCAGTCCAGATCTCCTGCTAACAACTTAAAATCAGCAATGTAGATTCCCACCCTCTTGTTACCTTGCTTGAGCTTCCGAATCTCTCGGCTGGCCATGGCCTCTCTGATCGAGTCATCAAAGTGTGCTTGAAACCCTGCCAAAAAATTCTGGTAGTCGTTGAGAATCGGGTCGTTGTTCTCCACCATGGGAATAGCCCATTTGGCTGCTGGTCCCTTTAGCAGACCTAGGATGAAGGTGACTCTGGTTCTGTCTGTGGGGAACTCTGCCGGTCTGCTGTCGAAGAACATAGTGCACTGTGTGAGAAAGGTTCTCAGCTGTCCTGCTTCTCCTCCAAATTTCTCTGGTAGACTGCCCTGGGATCTCAAGACTATTGGTGGGGCTGCTGCTGCTGCTGCTGCTGGTGCCAGTTGTGGGTTAATCGGAGCTGGTTGTTGTAACTGCTGTAGCATGGCAGCTTGTAATGTGTTGATCTGGAGATCTACTTGTTGTTGGTGTTGTTGCAGGGCTGCTGCCAATTGCTGGATGGCGAGCCGCATTTCTTGGTTTTCTGAAGACATTCCAAACGTCTCTCCTTAATTTCTTGTTCCTCCCTCTTTCGATGGGAGTAGGAGTTTGTTAGGATTGATGTCCTAACAGCCAGGAAACACACTGAGACAAGGAACTGGTCTCTAATATTTATTGCTAGTACTTAACAGGAATCCTAACAAACTGAAGAAGCGTGGGAAAACCCAGACATATAACCTCCAAGGGTTAAGGCGGTCCCAATCTGTGTCTCTTTGAATGGCTGAACAATTCATCAGTGCTACGCATGCGCTTGACAGTCTGGATGGGAGCCCCCTGCTCGCCATCCTTACTCATGACACCTTCTGGCACCTAGAGTAGAAGCCTCACCTATTCACTAAGGAGCACCTTACCTAGCATTGTCCCCCTAACTCCAGTGTGAGAGAGAGATAGGGCTTCCGCCTCTGTTTTTCTATCTGGCGACCACTAGATAAAAGTGTAATACAAGAATTCTGGCAGACCATAAAATGGTGGTAATTTGCTTCCAGTGAGGGAAAACTGGCTTTTAAGATACCAGTAGCCCAGATTTTCTGTAGATTTGTTTCAAATTGGCAGAAAATATAATATACTTAAATACAGCAGAGAAAATAAAATTAGTTGCACCACCCATAAAGCAAAGCACAGTTCTAGCTAGTTTATGGAACAGATATACTATATACCTAGCTAAATTTGGCTCTTGCATTGGACTTTCTCCTTCTGATTCAGTTTTTCCTGGACTACTACTTCTTCCTCTTCTTTTTCATTGGGAGGAGGGTTCTCCACTTTATTCTGGTGCTTTCTCCTTCACTTCACCCTGGCACATCTCTCCTTGTTCATTTTCCTTCCCTGGAGATCTGGGTCCTTGTCCATCTTCCTTCCCAGGGGAACTGTCTGAAAATAACAAAGTTGCTTCCTCTTAGAGAGGAAAGATTGGCGGGGCGGGGGGGAGGATTTTCCTTTTGCTTGTGTGCCAAAGCCCATGTCTGAGAGAAAGATGTATTTAGTATTCACTGTCTTGGAGCCTGTCTGGTATGAAGGGATGGGAGGGGGCTGACTTCACCTGGAATATTTTTATTTTGCATAAGATCATTTCCACCCTTATTTAAAAATGAAACAATACTTCCAAAATTGTTAATTAGATGGGAAGATGTACAGAGCAACATTCAAGGTGTAATGCTGTACAGTGTAGCAAAATCATATATGAATTTCACATGAATTAAATCTAGCTTCAGTCCTGAGTTTTATTGTTTTGAAATAAGACCGTGTCTAAAGTATAATGCATTTCCTTTTAGTTAATTGTTAATTGTTATGCAGTAATAACATATTCAAAAAATCGAAGCTTGATTTTTTTTCCCCATATAAGTTTCAGCTCATTGCCATTCATGAAGCAAGATACTTGCCTTGCCAGCTTCATAGATCAGTGAGGAGCTGCTTAAATATAAAGAAGGCTCAGAGGAACAGCCAGTAATTTGTTTAGCATAAATCAGAAGGATTCCAATCTGACTCACAGCATTATCCTTTAAAACCAGCCCCTTTCTTTTTCTGTTACCTATAATATTTTACTTTTAGTGGAATGATAGGGTTTGCCTCTAAACAACTAAGACTTGGTGATGATTCTAATTAAGCAGTATTATGTCATCTGTGTGCTTTGCCATTGCTCTTGAAAGCAGATATAACTTCAAAGAGTCAATTTTCATTCAGAATCCGCCCCCAGTTGCATTAACCATATCATGCACTTGTCAGTGATAGAGATGTACTGTATTTATGCAATTCTACTGCAATCAAATTTAATAGGATCAATCTACCTTGCTTTCTGCTGATTAAAGGATTTGTTTATAAAACTCCTTTATTTATTGTACACTTCATATTGTATCTCTGAGAAAAAATATAACTCCCTTGGATATTTTCAATAGTTAGGGTTTTGTACACACAACAGGTACTATAACACCTGTTGAATCCAATCCACTGAACGAAGGAACATCTTGTAAAACTATAGCAATTGTTTCGGTGAATTGGTGCTATAATGTTTATGATAATTTAATTTTTTAAGATGTACCCTACCTTTCCTCCAGAAGTACAATGAACTGTATATGCTATCCTTGCTTCCATTTTTTCCAATAACTATAACCTTAGGGAGCACTTTGGGACAGGATCCTAGTTCAACACATCAGTTACACACAATGCATTTTAATTATTTGATAGCCTCTCTTCTGCATTACACTACTGGCTGTGATTGCCTGACAATTTTAATGAAATGCTTTTGCAAATTTTACAGTCTTTACCATTTGGTAGCTAGTTTACATTTACACATCCTACAGATTCACTAAACAAAATGAACAATGCCATTTGCAACCAGTTTGTGTCTGCATGTGTTGTTACATCATTGTACTCTTTGGTGTGCTTTCTGTCTCCCAATGAATGTAATAAACAGTTGACTTCCAGAAGTCCTGACTACTCCAGATGAACTGCTATCTCCTCACTCAGCCCTCCTCACCCAGCCCAAGCAGTTACAATTTTCATGGGCTGTCTGTGTTTTTCTTAGCAGAAAAGGTTTCTTAGCTAAGAAAGTTTTCTGAGCAGTGAAAATTGTTTTCATTGGTCTAACTTCTTGGGAGAGCTGTTTGGGAGAGCTTTAGATGGCTTGGAACTCAAAACTGAGTTCTCAGTGGTCATGACTAAAAACTATGACTTAGATGTAATCATAAGTATACAACTCCGAAAGCTGTCTCCGAAGTGGATTTGAATGCCTCATAAATCAATGCAGTGTCCAAAGCTCTGCCTTCCTATGTATAGTTAGTTAAATTCTTCATACAACCTAGATTTTATTTTGCCTCTGGAGATTCTCACAAATCCTCAGGCTCCTCTTGAAGAAAAGCTGGAGACAGTACCGTATTTCACCCACATGAAGGATGTATCTGCCCAAATACACGTTTGTGTGCATATAGATGTACATTTGCAGCTCCTTCCTGTCACTTAGAATCTTATTTGAGAATACACTGGTATCTCAGCACTGGCTCTTAACAGAAAACAGCAATGGCCTGTCTCTCTTTGGAAAAGAAAATGAAGATATTGTATGAGAAATGCAGAAATCTGACCACTGAAAATGCCCATTTAGCAAAAAGGCAGAGTGGGAGTTGCATATTCAGACATAATATATACTTTTCAATGGAGAACAATGTTTTTGAAAGTGTTCCATCTGCATAAAAAGAAACATGTTTTTGGCGTGCTTGTGATTCTCTGTATTTATGAATGGTTTAGCAGTCAAGGTATAAGGACTAGTGTGACTGCCTGTGTGATATTGTGGTTAACACGTTGGATTAGAAACTGATTTTCAGTCATTCATGAAAACTCACTGTGTGACTTAGGATCAGGTACTCTCTGTGAGCTACCTTACCTTACAGGTGTGTTGTGGGGATAAATAGTAATGGAGTTACTTTGTTAGCCAGGCCTTATGTTGTAGAAGACAGTTGCCAAACAGCTGTTACCTTTGGTTACCTCATCTATCCCGATGAGATTTTTATTTGCAATCAGATTCACTGATGTGATTTTGTGGAGGTACAGACATTTTTCACTTAGAATAGTCCTGTGTTTTCCTATCGTTTCATCTTTCATTTCTTCCATGGAAAATCATTTGCAGAAAAACAGAGTGAATTTGATATAATAATAGGATCCATGCCAGGATCCATCTGCCTGGAAATTACTGCTTCTATAGAATTCTTTAATTGGGTCTGTCTGTCTGTCTGTCTGTCTGTCTATCTATCAGAATAAGTACAGATTGCTTTTGGTCTTAACTTGACCCCTTTTAAACAATTCAACTGTTTTCAGACTTCTTGAAAAAATGGTATCACTTCTTCAGAAGACTTGATTATTTGTCATAATGATTATACAATTGCAACTAACAGTGAAGCAGAAAACATACGTATTTTCCAATAATCAAAGCACCTAGTGAATTATTTGGTTAAATGAAATTCCCTCCATTTATAGGATGAGTCTGAGTCATCTTCAAAGTATCCAAAACTAGTGATTTAGGGTCAGAGGTAGACCAGACAGATCACTTGTAAAGCCTTCCTCTCTTCTTTTTTTACAGGGCTTTGTGGCATTTGCATTTCCTCTGTTTTAGCGTTTGAGGCAATTTTGGCTGGCAAGCTTTTATTAATATTAATAAAGTTTATTAATAATTAGAGCTGACTTTTCATAGTTTTCAATTATTATAGCTGATGGGTGGCTTATTAGATTAAGTTCAGGCTTTTGCAAGCCTTCTTAAAAGGGGTCATAGGTTTCCTGTACAAAATGGTACAGAACATGATACCAGTGAAATGTGCATTGTGATGTCATTATGCAAACCCTGACCCAGAATATTTGTATACTGATGTGCATGCAGGTGCATAGCTTGTGTGATTTGCACTGTGCTATTGTAATGGGTGCTTTGTCATTGGCCCCACTTGCCCTCTACCTGGGGATGCCCTTGGTGATGGTACTGTAAAAATATCATAACAGTTCATTAAGCAACAAACTGCAAAGCCAGTTTTGCAGAGTGGCTAAGGTGCAGGACTAGAAACCAGAAGACCGTGAGTTCTAGTTCTCCCTTAGGTGTGAAAACCTCTGGGTTACTTCTGGTGATCAAAGTCAGTTCGATCAATCTCACAGGGTAGTTGTGAGGAAAATAGAAAGTGGGAGCACTAGATATATACACTGCCTTGAGTTGACTAAAAATAAAGGGATAACAATCTAATAATAATTATATTGAACAGTGATTTCAGAATTACTCACCAGTTTTCTTTTACATACTCACTCTTCCCTCACCAGATATTAAATTCATTGAAAACTTAATTAATGATTGAATTTAATGGTCCTTTAAAATATCTTGTATTTGGCATCACCCTACTCCCAAAACGTTCCCTCCAAAACATTTTTAGAATTAGGGTGCATAGCAGTCTTCTGTTCCCATTAAAAAAAACAAACCTATACTTTGTCAGTGTGGCAGCATTTCCATCATGAAATTAACCAAAATTTGGCTGCTGTTAATTAAAAACCAGGCTGTACTTAAAATACATATTTTTATAACTAACCCAACTGAAGGAAGTGTGATTTCCAAGAGACATATATTAAGGTACTCGATAATTTAAAGCAGTGAAAAAAAATGGTAATTTTGTTTTGATTATTGCATTTTTAGAGAATGAATCAACATGACTACAACAGGAAACAGTAGATAAATGCAAATACATAAGTTACATTTCTAGAAATGGACTTCTCCCAAAGTGGGGTGTGATTTTGCTGCTGGTGGTGGTGCTTCTCCTCCCCCTTTCCAAACAGTTTAATTCTCAGCAATGACATAATGGTGCTAAAATTGTCTTAGTTCAAGATAAGTCATTTTTTAAAAATATACAAAAAATGTTGGATTCTGCTGAAAAAGTAAGAGTAGGAATGGGAAGAGAATGAGAAACAGTGTCCTTCTGCCATCATAGCAATTTAGAGGGTATGAATTTAGCGAGTTCTATTCCTTCCATTTTTATTTTTTCCCCACTGATACATTTTTAAAATTCCTTTTAAGCTGTTACATAGTGCCCTCCACCCTTGATGCAATTTTATAATTTCTGTAGAGATTTTTAATTCTCACCTTTTACTTCCTAATTTAATATTCAGCTTGAGGCTCTTACATCTTGACAAAGGCCATATCAATTTGGTAATTGGTTGATATTAGCAGAAAATGAAATAAAAGAAGCTTCACGCCTCTAGGTGACCAAAATGCTATCATTCTCCAACTCTGAAGAAAACAGTGCAGTTCATTTTAGCAACCTTTCAGTTTTCCTTATTCTCTTACCGAGTTTCCATACAGCAATAATATGGCAATTGCTTGGAAACATCAGCAATTCAGAAGCAGATCAAATTGATTTCTATGCTGATAATGTGAACAAGATGGCAGGAGCTCTGAAGAAAATAAGAGCAACTGTCATACAAAATTCACTTACGATGTTTATGCTAGAAAGGCAAAGTAACTTTACCTCCTGCTGACTACATGGACACATCCATGCAGTTTTCTTAGCAAAAGTATTAGAAATTGTTTGCCATGGTCTTCTTCTGGGATATCCTTTCCCTCCTCCTCTTCCTCCTCCTGCCCCCTTCTTCTTTTTCTTCCACTTCTTTCCCAATAAAACATACAGCCCTATATTCCCATCCAAATACAAACTAGAATCCACCTATGTAGCTTTTGAGC
The DNA here is from genome assembly GCF_035149785.1 of Candoia aspera. Classification (NCBI taxonomy): domain Eukaryota; kingdom Metazoa; phylum Chordata; class Lepidosauria; order Squamata; family Candoiidae; genus Candoia; species Candoia aspera. The sequence continues at coordinate 82,333,214 of NC_086157.1, read as the reverse complement.
CTGGACATGGTCAGCCTGATTCTGCCACTTATTGAGAAGTATTGGAATCTATTGCACCAAATATGTTTTCTATATTTCAGGCATCTCATAGCTTCCACTAGAAAAGACATTTTTCTTTATCATCCACCTTGTTGCAGAGCCTGACGTGGATGAGGGTTGAGAGAGAGTGCCTAGCTCATGGTCACTGATTTCCTAAGGAAGAACAAAAACCTGGGTCTCCCCACTCCTAATCCAGCATCTTAACCAGTATACCACTCTCTATATTTCATAAGTATGCAAAATAAATTATGTATATTTTAAGATCAATCCATACATTGTTTCATGTGATCAAAGAAATTAGGAGTCATTGGGTAGAGGAGAAGTAGTTGAAAAATAATATGCCATTATTGTGATGAAAAGAGTAAGCAGTATAGAAAGAGACTTCAGAACCCACTAATAGCAATCAAAACGTTTAAGCAACAGAGACAAATTCTAGAGCAATTTAATATAAAAGTTTAATAAAGGGAGAGCTTTCACGAAGAATTTGTCTAAATGATGTTGCACATGCTTTCTTCCAGGACCATTCTATTTTATTTAAGCAGTTTATCTAGTGTCTCAATCCTCATGGATTCTAAGTAGCTTACAAATATTAAAATAGTAATAATTAAAAATACATTTTTAAAATTCAGTAAGAGAAATATAAGCAGCAATATTAACTACTATGCACACAAAATGCACATCCATGTACATATCCGTATGTAATGGTGGCTCTACAGTCCATGCTCCAAGGATGTCCAGAAGGGTTCAGTTTTCATTTATTTCTGGAAAGCCATGTGAATGGGTGCCATAATTGCTTCACAGGCGAGCTGTTCCATAGGAGCCAAGCTGCTGTTGCAAATGTTGAGTTTATCAGCATAGGTAGAAAGCAGGTAGGTGGGTAGGTAGAAAGGAAAATGTTGTTCGGTTTATTGTAGCATATTAGGCTCATGTGTAGTACATTTTTATCTCTTCACGCTAGTATAAAACTAATTTGATTCTAGCAAAGATGTAAGGATAATTTGTATGGAAATGTATCACTTCAGAATGGTGTTGAAAAAAGTAAAAAGTTTAACTTTTCCCTTCTCTTGAAAAGCTATGGGTGTTGGAAACACTCTTTCTGATATGCTGTCTTTCCATGTTACAGAATATTTTTAATATGGAGATAGTTGCTTGTTTCTACAAGATACAGTTGTGTGTAAATGCACATGTTCACACATTTCTTAATGTTTGACTTGGCTTAAGAATGAGAAAGCTCAGTTTACTTTTAATATGCTGAACTACTTAACAAAAGAAAGAATGAAAGAAGATTTGTAGAAGAGTTCAATAATATAAACAAATAAATTATAATAATTTAAATATAATAATAATTTAAAAGGGAAGTAGAAGGAAGGGATGTCAAATTACATAATAAAACAGTTAAAAAAACATTGGTTTAACAGCTTGGAATTGTTGGGAGAATATTGGGGGTGGAGAATCTAATACTGACAGGCAATACTATCAATGGTACATTTTTTAAAAGATTTTTTTTATCCCACCTTTATTTTTCTTATAAATAACTCAAGGCAGCAAACACACCTAATACTGCTTCCTTCTCCGATTTTCTCCACATTGCTGCAAATCAGGTGTAGGTTTTCTTTCTATTTCATCTGTGATAATGTGACAATTAATAATTTTGCTATCCCCGTGCCCCCAAAATCCACAGTTCTTCCTATTTCGATAGATTCACAATATTGGTGATATAGCCAAAAAGTACATACGAATCACCCAGTAGAATCACCCACTCACATCACTGTGTCACTCATGACACAGAACGATTATACCTACCAATCCATGTTTATCTGTGGCTGCTCCAAGGTTTGTTTGTTTTAAACTGAATGAATTTTAAAAACACATAGGCCTTCTTGTAAACAACAATGTAATTTTTGTTTTATATTTGGGTTATTTGGCTATCATAATGCAGTTAAAACTATATTATCAATAGGATCACCTTTGTTCAAATTCTGAAATATCTTCTTTGCTGATGCTATTTAACCAGTGTTCTAATCCTAGTATGAAATGCCTATCTTACTTTTTATTCCCATATTATTCCCTATATGTAACAGAAATCTACCCATAATGGTATTTTAAATGGGTTAAATTATGGTTTTACAATCTTTCTTTTAGAGCAAGAGATCTCATATTCCAGACACCACATCACATGCCATTTTCACTTTTTCCTTTTTTTCTTAAAAGTTCTTCATTTAATCCTTTTACTTTAAATTTCTCTTTTATCTTTCAGTAATATTGCTTGTATGTATGTGTGTGTATGCCTTCAAGTCATTGTTGACTCTTGGCTACTGCCTGAACTAATCCCTGAAGTTTTCTTGGCAAGGTTTTTCAGAAGTGGTTTGCCATTGCTTCCTTCTTAGGGCTAAGAGAGAGTGACTGGCCCAAGGTCACCCAGCTAGCTTCATGTCTAGAAGAGCTAAAGGTCTTTTGGTTTCTAGTGTGATGCCTTAACCACTAGACCAAACTGGTTCTTTGATGTAGTATTGCTTGGTCCATGTAAAGTATTGTTTGGACCATGTAAAATCACAAGCTGATATGATAAGTTAATACCTTATTTAGTAATACATTCCAAAATGTGTTGTCCAAAAGTTTCTTTTATGTGAAAAATTCTTCTGCTATCTTCCATCATTATTATAAGGGTTTAAAATGTATTTCAGTGTTGTGGTGATGGTTGGTTATGTTTTTTAAGTTTGCTTTATTATTTTACAAACAAAAGGTGTTAATATTGTTGGAATTTTTTCTTCTGTTATACAGTATATCACTCCATCACTGTATAGCTGGTTTCAGTATGTATCTATATAAATCATTGGGGATTTAATTGAAATGTCAGAAGCCAGGAAGGCTGTGCACTGCTGGAGAGATGGCCATTCAATTAATAAAAAGACACCTTGGTCACCTCATAACCAAGGCAAGTACAAAAACAATGTGCACCCTTCTCTTTACTCACAGGAATATACTGGAAGTTTCTTCTTGTTCAGGGGAGAAAAAGTTCAAGAGTAATTTATTTTTCAACAAATTGAATGAGAAAAGTGAAATGATGCACACTTTTTGGGCACAGCAAAAAAATAAAAAAAATGTTTTATTTTTAACTAATAATACATTCCTCCTGCCCGCTGCTCTCCAGAAATCTACCAAGAAGTAACATCTCATCTCATTTTCTTGGTTCCATTTAACAAATAACTAATCAATGGAAAATTCCCTAATCTTTTGCTGAGGCAACAGGACTTAATAAATGCAGTGTGTTAACTCTATATTGAAAATTAATAGTAATAAAATTATTATAGCACTATCATCAGAATATGAGAGTGCACTCTTAGCACTCAGACTGTGTTGGAAATTTTAATCGACAAATTAAAATGTATTGCTTTCCTGAGTGTAAATTATAGAAGCCATTCTAAATGTACTGCTCTATATATTGTCCATATCATGGTACATCTTAAATGGAGATCATCATAAATATTAGGCACATACAATTAAAAACCCTAGCTCTACTCTCCCATCTCCTTTTTTTTAAAACATTCCCCATCCCTAACATCAAGGAACCGCCTATGAATTTGTGTTGAAAATTTTGTGTTCTTTTGCATGTTTATGTAGCTCTAATATTGACCATAGGAAGCAGTAGATGACTGGTTTCATCCTATGTTGGAGCTCATCATATGTATGCAGCCAGATATTTATATGGGGTTCAAATCTTGTACCTGGAATTGAACTTATGGACCATTGCACTTTTTTCAGATGACTGTATACAATGCATTAGCTTCAGGACCTCTGGGCATGTATGTACCTGCTATTCAGTGAAAATCAAGGAACAAGGATCAGGGAGATTTCCATTTAAAGAAAGGATAGCTAGTTTTTAGTTTTGTACCAAACTTAGGCAGTTTCATGGAGAATCTCATGTGTTTTTTTTAAAAAGAGGAATAACTCCCAGTGGCAATAATGATAAAGGTTATCAATCTTTATAGTTGCTTCTCTTAATTGTCCTCTTTTGTTTGAAACTTTTAAATTACTATACTCCAAGTTATTGATAAAAAGCTTCATGTCTGTTTTATTTATTACATCAGGATATGCAGATTTCCCTTCACAAATTCCACTTTTCAGAAAATACATTTTCACACACTCACATAGCCTCTGATCCATTCTGAAGCAGGATGTCATTATTATTCTTTCAAGAATTACTTTTTCCCACATAGATAACCAGATATAAACACCAAGTGTATATCTGCAGATATACATCTATCTACAGAGTCCCTGGGGTTTCAGATGGAAAAATAAGGGAAAGTTTTCCTGTTTCTGTTCACAGCAGTATCTGCACTGAGTAATAAAATATTTACATCAAGTAAGCAAGACAGCCTTTCCCTCAGCTTAATTAGTTCTGAAGGATGTATATATGTGGACACTCTGATTTAAACAATAGCAGTATTGCACTATTGGTAAGTAGTTATTGTAGATAAGTTAAAAAGTGAAAAAAAAATTGGTTAATTTATTTTCAATATGACTGTTCATGTACAAGGTACTAATAATTCAGTAGGAAGAAGAGACTACAATTAAAAATAAAAACATACTATTTTCTGCTTAAACAAAAGCAAACTACTTATGCCTCAGAAGAAGAAATAGTTTCCTGATTGGTTAATATCCACAAATGGAATAATACTGATATTTGAAAAAGTTTTTTTTAAAAAACCCTCAGATATAAATACTTTTGATTATTATTTTTTCATTGAAAGACATTCTGAAAGCATTTATAAAGTAAGTCATACTTTTACAACTCCTCATTTTAGCAAATGATATTTCTGTAAGTCTTCCTCACACATGCACACACAACTTGAGTGATACATGATAATATTATGAATGGTCTCTTTTACAATAAATGCTTCTCAAAATAGTCACTCTTCTGCCATATGAGGTCCAGACAACTGTATTAAATAGTTTATTTACTTCAATTTAGCATCAAGACGTGTTGCTGCCAGAAAACTTTTAAATAATCTTCAATATTAAACATTCAAAAAATTGGAGCACAAATATAAGAACTGATCAAGATAGCTGCTGTCTATACTGAACTATTGTTCTCTACAGTTTGAAACTGCCTTAGTTTGAAATGTAAAAATGCTAAAAGCCACTGTAGAGTTGAGCAAATTTGTATTTTTAAGAAAGATTATTTGATCAAGTAGGTATACAAACTGCATGGAAATGTTCTATCATCACCACAGAGCATGGCGTAGAAGGACTGATGAAAAAAATTCTATGCCGGGAGGCAGATAGGCAGGCAAGGAAGAAGGTTGTCCTAGAGCTCGTTGTCATTTTGTATTTTAGGAAATATCAAAATTTAAAACAGTCCAAAACAGTATAAAAAGTACTTCGGCAAATTTATTGTGCTATCTGAATAACTACTGTTAGTTAGTTAGTCAATGAGTTAGGCTTAACTGCTTTTGATCAGTAAAGTTGCAAACAATCCTGTTTGAAGCAGATCAATAAGCAGCATAGTGCATTACGTCATTGCCAAAAGCTTATATTTTAGGTAGCAAGAGGTTTTGATTCTCTTTTGGCTGCTGTGCAAGGTACCATGGATAGCATAACTGCATTAATATAGCAATACATACCTGGGTTGAACTCCTAGTACAGGTCAATGACTGTCCTATAATATTGTTACTAAGCCCGTAATTTAATTAAACATGTTAAGTCATTATGCAACTGTAATGTAAACAGGAGACTTAGGGCTGGTCCCCTCCCTTCAGGTTGTCTCTTCATGATAATATTGCAACATTTTTCTCACTCAGTAATGAATCAAAGCAACAAAAGTATGTGAAGAGGTAGGAGTGGGGGCACAACTGTGATGAGCTATTTATCTGATTTCTGTAAATTGTGGACTTTTAATAGCATCATGTAATACTTTGAATTTTGCATAGTAAATTCAAGTTAGCTCTGTCAAGAATAACAAAGGGTCCCAATGTAGTATTTTAAACCTTAATCGCATAACATTTTGTAGCATACATTTTCCAAGATTAGCACCTACAACAGCTTCTCCCAACCTGATGTTTTCCAGAAAGCATTTTTAGCTGGAGATGATTATAATGTCTTAATTTGTGTGTATCTGAAATGATGCTTGTTATGTGGAATTTTGAATTGCAATATCACTGATATGTTATTGTACATTTTTACTTAAAATGTTTTTACTTAACATTTTTACTTAATGTTGGCTTAGAGGTGGTGGGGAGGAGATTGTATACAGTATATATACAGTATATACAGTACACACACACACACACACACTGTATATACATATTGAATACATACATATTCACATGTGATATATTGTGATGGTGATATATTACTGGAACTTTTGAAAAGTTGCATTGATGATGAAATATTTGGGGTCTTTGTTCTAGAGAAGCATTAAGCTGTATTTTTTTCTTTTAATTCTAAAGTGTTTATTTCATATTCTCTTAGTTTTTAAAAACTTTCCACATGGACACACCTTAAACAATCATGGATAGGTTATGCTATAGTAAATGTACTAGTTTTTAAAGAGCCAAAGGACTCTATTTTTTGTTTATTTGGATATATTTCTGTGTGGTATCTTAGCAAACTGGCTATATTGAATGTAAGGAGACTATCAAACTATTGCAAAATATTTTGATTAGCTTTTGTTCTGCCATATTTTGTTATGCTTAGATCCATATCAAAAATCCAAAGGAAACTTTTATTTTTGTGAATGATGTTATAGCCCTGGACTCTCCACCCCCACCAGTTCCATTTACATTGCCAAAGTTATGTGTTGACCGATACTGTGCACTTGTTACTATAGCAACTTAGAAGGGTTAACATCCATTGTTTTAAAGTAAAGGGAAAAGATCAACAGTGAAACTCACATAGGAACATTTTTTTTTATCATGACATTTAGTGTACATTAGCAGGAAAGCAAATACTTACCCTCCTTTTTATCAGGTGCAAAATTATGTTCTGTCTCTGCCCTCAATTCATCCTAGTGAAAAATGTCAAATTTCTTTCGTATCCTCACACAACAAGTTCTCTTCTTTGTACTATATCAAAAATTAACTTGTAGATTTCATTCTTTCGTAGTCTAGTTTATAGGTGTTCGGGATAGGGGTGTGTTTCTTTGCAAATTTCTATGTGTTTACTCTTTCTCGTTAATCTATAAATGTTAACAGGTATATTAAGCAACCAAAAAAGTTTATATTTCTTTAGCACCATCTAGTGGACAGAGTGCTATATTCTTTAAACGATAAAACAGCTGTTTTCAGCTTGAGCTCTAGATGGGATTGACAATTTAATTTAGAACATGAAACAAAATATTATAGTTGAATGCATCACTGCTCACCTGCTAGATAAAACTACTGATCAGTTGCTTTAGGTTCTGCAAGTGTGGGTAAAATGTAGGTTTACTTTTATAGTTATACCGTAACATTATGTTTAGTATCCAGTACTATTTTCTGTTGCATGTTTATTCACAGATGAAGTAGAGATGAACTGTATACTTTGAACAAAAGACTGCTACTCAAATACATCAAAAAGATTTCATCTCTGTATTGCTATAATTTATTCCGTAACAGACGTTTTACTATCCAAGGCACCCGTGTTTAGAAAGTTTATAATTATCTAATTATCATTACCGTTGTGTGTTGGTTGTCCCTTCTTGTTGAAAGAGGGATGGGTATTCACTGAATCTGATTGTGGTGGATGAGCTATAAGCTAACTTATTCAACATCTATACCCTCTAGATAGATAATTGTGAGACAGAAAAAAAAAATCTCTCATTCTCTATATCAAATATATTCCTTGTTTGGGTCTTGGAGTAATATATCCAAAACACAAAATGGGGAAAGTGATGGAGATGGGGAAAATGATTAGAAAAAGACAATGACCTTTGGTCATATTTATTTAAAAAATAACAGCAAGCCTTAATTTTGTTGTATACTACAGGTAATCCTTGCTTAACAACCACATATGGGACTGCTAAGTGAAGCAGTCATTAAGTGAATCCAACCCAATTTTACTACCTTTTTGCAGCATCCATTAAACGAATAACCGCAAGCGTTAAGTGAACCATGTGGTTGTTAAGCAAATAAATATTAAATAATATTCATTTAAATATACATGATATTTCAGGAAAGTAAGGGTGAGAAAAGGTATTTACAGTAGGAGATAAAGTGTCAAGCAAAGGGAAAAAAATCAAATAAGAAAAAAAATATACAAGAAAACAGAAATGCACAGAATAGGTTTGTACAGGTGGAAAGTATGCTGTTGCTAAATGATTTACTAGGGTCTTCATATACTTCCAACAAGGCTTCGCAACCCATTGCATCCATGTGCAGTGTACAACCATTTGCATAATTCCATAATTCTAATATGAAAGACATCCATATGGTACCTGTTATGGAAAGACATTCCCAGAGGAGTGCAATTAATGTAGCATTACTACCAATTATTATAGAGTCTAATATTTACTGTACTTTATAATTTGCATCCTGTCTATGCAATTATTCTTAATCAACTACAAGGTTTAGTCTTATTCACAAATGTTTTTGTATGATCTGAAAATCGTATTTCACAAAATCTTACATTAAACTGTAGCCATCATGCTGAGATAAAGTCTCCATATGACCAAAGGCCTTTGCAAATATTTTATCTGGTATTCTACTTTAGATAGAATAAGCCAAAGGATCTTCAGCAAAGGATCGTTACCTTGTCATGGTGCTGGAGCTTGAGCACCTCAATGATGCCATGAGCTAAACGGTGAAGGGCCACCCAAGACGGGAAGGTCATGACAGAGAGGTCAGACTAAATGCAATCCTTGGGGAAGGTAATGGCAACCCATCCCAGTATCCTTGCTGTGAAAACTAAATGGATCAGTACAACCAGAGATATGTCGGTATACCATCGGAAGATGAGACTCCCAGGTCGGAAGATGGTCAAAATGCTACTGGCGAGGAACAGAGGATGAGTTCAACTAACCCCAGACGTGATGACGCAGCTAGCTCAAAGCGAAAAGGACGGCTAGCAGCCGACGGTGCTGGTGGTGAACGGCGAATCTGATGTTCTAAGGATCAACACACCATTGGAACCTGGAATGTAAGATCTATGAGCCAGGGAAATTGGATGTGGTTATTGGTGAGATGTCAAGATTAAAGATAGACACTTTGGGCGTCAGTGAACTGAAATGGACTGGAATGGGCCACCACATCAAATGCCCACCAGATCTACTACTGTGGACAAGAGGACCACAGAAGAAATGGCGTAGCCTTCATAATTAATAGTAAAGTGGCTAAAGCAGTGCTTGGATACAATCCAAAAAATGATAGAATGATCTCAATTTGAATTCAGGGCAAGCCATCTAACATCACAGTGATCCAAATGTACGCCCCAACCGCAGATGCTGAAGAAGCTGAAGTAGAGCAGTTCTATGAGGATCTGCAGCACTACTGGACAATAGGCCTAAAAGAGATGTTATTTTCATCACGGGAGACTGGAATGCTAAGGTGGGCAGTCAAATGTCACCTGGAATTACAGGTAAGCATGGCCTGGGAGAACAAAACGAAGCAGGACATAGACTTACATAATTTTGCCAAGACAATTCGCTCTGCATAACAAACACTCTCTTCCAACAACCTAAGAGACAGCTTTATACATGGACTTCACCAGATGGACAACACTGAAATCAGATTGACTACATCCTTTGCAGCCAAAGGTGGCAGACATCCATACAGTCAGTAAAAACAAGACCTGGAGCTGACTGTAGTTCAGATCACGAACTTCTTATTGCACAATTTAGGATCAGACTAAAGAGATTAGGGAAGACCCACAGATCAGCTAGATATGAGCTCACTAATATTCCTAAGGAATATGCGGAATAGATTTAAGGGACTGGACTTAGTAGATAGGGTCCCGGAAGAACTCTGGACAGAAGTTCGCAACATTGTTCAGGTGGCAACAAAATACATCCCAAAGAAAGAAAACCAAGAAGGCAAAATGGCTGTCTGCTGAGACACTAGAAGTAACCCAAGAAAGAAGGAAAGCAAAAGGCAACAGTGATAGGGGGAGATATGCCCAATTAAATGCAAAATTCCAGAGGTTAGCCAGAAGAGATAAGGAATTATTTTTAAACAAGCAATGTGCAGAAGTGGAAGAAGACAATAGAATAGGAAAGACAAGAGACCTCTTCCAGAAAATTAGAAACATTGGAGTTAAATTCCAGGCAAAAATGGGTATGATCAAAAAGAAAGATGGCAAGGACCTAACAGAAGAAGAAGAGATCAAGAAAAGGTGGCAAGAATATACAGAAGACCTGTATAGGAAGGATAACTATATTGGGGATAGCTTTGACAGTGTGGTCAGTGAGCTAGAGCCAGACATCCTGAAGAATGAGGTTGAATAGGCCTTAAGAAGCATTGCTAATAACAAGGCAGCAGGAGACGACGGCATCTCAGCTGAATTGTTCAAAATCTTGCAAGATGATGCTGTCAAGGTAATGCATGCTATATGCCAGCAAATTTGGAAAACACAGGAATGGCCATCCAATTGGAAAAAAATCAACTTCTATCCCCATACCAAAAAAGGGAAACACTAAAGAATGTTCAAACTAACAAACAGTGGCACTCATTTCACATGCCAGTAAGGTAATGCTCAAGATCCTGCAAGGTAGACTTCAGCAATTCATGGAGCGAGAATTGCCAGTTGTACAAGCTGGGTTTAGAAAAGGCAGAGGAACTAGGGACCAAATTGCCAATATCCAATGGATAATGGAAAAAGCCAGGGAGTTTCAGAAAAACATCTATTTCTGTTTTATTGACTATTTTAAAGCCTTTGACTGTGTGGACCATAACAAATTGTGGCAAGTTCTTAGTGGTATGGGGATACCAAGTCATCTTGTCTGCCTCCTGAAGAATCTGTATAACGACCAAGTAGCAACAGTTAAAACAGACCACGGAACAACGGACTGGTTTAAGATTGAGAAAGGAGTACGGCAGGGCTGTATACTCTCACCCTACCTATTCAACTTGTACACGGAACACATCATGTGACATGCTGGGCTTGAGGAATCTTGATTGATAACTGGCAAATAGAGGGAGAAAATGTAGAAGCAGTGAAAGACTTTGTATTTCTAGGTGCGAAAATTACTGCAGATGCTGACTGCAGTCAGGAAATCAGAAGACGTTTAATCCTTGGGAGAAAAGCAATGACAAATCTCAGTAAAATAGTTAAGAGCAGAGACATCACACTGACAACAAAGGCCCGCATAGTTAAAGCAATGGTGTTCCCCGTAGTAACATATGGCTGCGAGAGCTGGACCATAAGGAAAGGTGAGAGAAGGAAGATAGATGCTTTTGAACTGTGGTGTTGGAGGAAAATTCTGAGAGTGCCTTGGACTGCCAGAAAATCAAACCAGTCCATCCTCCAGGAAATAAAGCCAGACTGCTCACTTGAGGGAATGATATTCAAGGCAAAACTGAAATACTTTGGCCACATAATGAGGACAGCCTGGAGAAGATGTTGATGCTAGGGAGAGTGGAGGGCAAAAGGAAGAGGGGCCGACCAAGGGCAAGATGGATAGATGATATTCTAGAGGTGATGGATTCATCCTTGGGGGAGTTGGGGGTGTTGACGACCAACAGGAAGCTCTGGCATGGGCTGGTCCATGAAGTCACGAAGAGTCGGAAGCCACTAAACAAATAAACAACAAAAACTTTAGATATAAGAGTTAAAAATCAAATTATCTCAAAAAATTGTTAAATACTGAAAAAGAACTGTTCTCACTGAAGGAGTTTATGACCATTTGTTTTGAGTACAAAATGATCAAGCTATTGTGTAGTATCTATTTTAACTGAACAGATTGCAGATCATATGCTGTACCAGGAAGTAAATGTTAGGATGAAAATATTACAATGTTTTGATTTACTCCTGAGGTTGAGGAAGGATGTTGTTGTTATTATTAGAAGTCAAAATTTGGCTCTCAGGGATAAAAGATTGGATTCAGATTTATTTGTAATTAAAGAAAATAATTGATATGATTAAACTTGGATCCAAAAATCTAGTTTGTGAGGGTTCTCTGTTTTCCAAGTACTGGACACACCACAATGTAGAAGATAAATGTATACAATGCTTTATTGTAGCACGCATCTTCCCCGGTAATTGGTTGGTGCCTTGGGTTAACTCCATATTCCTAGGCTTTGCAAGTTGATATAGCCACATAAATAAATAATTCTTTGATGCGCAGTCCTTAACAACAGGTAAATATCTTTAAGTTTCTGAAGTGGCACACAGCCTTTGCCTCCCTCCAAAAGTTCTTGTACTTGTTCAGATTAGGTGCTGTCTGAGTGTGATTGCTCTTCTTTTGGTTGTTACCAAGCTCTAGGCCAAGTTCCAAGCTCTACTTCTAAATAGTGTTGCTTTTGAGCAGTCCAGCTGAGCTTCCAAGCCAAGCTCCAGGCAGGAATCACACCAAGAAGTGCTGCTTACCGTAGCTTGTGCTCCTGGCAGTTGACTGACAGCCCTCTTGCTTGCCTGTAATAGTTGCAATTACCAGATGTCACTTCCGCCCCCTCCTCGTCCACTTGCTGCCTTCTCCTTATTTCCTTTTCTCCTAAACACCCACACCACACTGTATTAGCTTTCCCTTTTGTAGGCTGAGGGCATGGGTGGGGTATGGCTGTCTATGGACATTGGCACATTCCCCAAAACACCGGAGTGTGGCTCCCATCTCCTCTCAGGTTTCCGAGGCTATAAACTTTTATGGCCTTTTGGGGAAAAGGATGAGCTGAGCCTAGCCTTGGGGAAGTGGGGGTGCAGTCTGTCCATGCAAGCACAGACAGCAGTCTTAGCTTCACTTCCTCACATACCTCACAATCCCTTTTGAGAATCCAACCTATGTTATTTTCCAAATTACTTAAAACTTCCAAGTATCCTACCACACTACGGAGATTAAGTTAGGTCACTGGTAGTGCTGTACCTCTCAGAACCCAGAATTCACCTGGGAATGCTGTATGCTAGCACTGAAACTTTTTCTCTTCTTTGGCCATTCTCTAATTAACAAATGATATATCACAATACTTTAGGACAATCAATTATTCCACTGACTAATAAGAAAGAATCATATACTACTACAGCATGTCATTTAGCTAGACACAATGTGCTCTGCAGTGGCATGCCCACTGGGGTGGAGAAAGAGGGGGCAAATCATAGCACGCATGTGAAGATATAATTATGCAAATGCTGCAAATTACAGACTTGTGTTGGATGTTCCACAAACTGTGAAACTCACTGTTCTTCTAAAATTGCTGTCAGAGGGATTTTGCCAACTTTGTCTCACAGCTTAATTTTGAACCATGGTGAACGAAAGACAACAAATATTTAATGTGACATGAGCTAGTTTTAATTATTTACTGAATTTTGAAAATCTGTTTCAGTTGTACACACATTTTAGCTAAGACATAGAAAATTACAATAATATGTGATTAATAGTTGTTTCTTTTCATTTTTGATAGGACTTGGATTATATACAGTAAACACAGTATATGGGGACACCATTATTTTGCCTTGCCATGTAGAAGTTCCTAATGGTCTTATGTTTGCAAAATGGAAATATGTAAGTATAAATTATCTTGAATTATTTCTGTTATTGCAATGTGGGAGCAAGTTTGTGGGACTAATGAAAATATTATTCAAAAGCATGTCTTTGAAATTATGTGTTAAATGTGTAGTTTAAATAAGTCCTTTGGTATTTTTATGCAGAAGCTTATTAAGAATATGGCACTTCTCTTAGTGTTCATTAGGATAAAAGAACCATAATAATTTGTTCAGTCATTTTGAAACAGATTGCATACTTGTTAAACAAAGTGTTTCATTGTGGTAAAAAGCCTATTGCTATATTTTTATTACACTCAGACTGTTTCATACACTGCTGTTTTTCATGTTCACTATAGCAACATGAAGCAAGTTCATAGAATCAATAGTTGTGTGTCATACTGTGTCTGAAAGCGCACAGTCTGCATAAAGGAAACCAAATGCAGGTCCAACAGAATGTTGATAAAAATTGCTGAGGTTGTTCCCTAATCTCATATAGGAAAGGGATGAGCTGAGCCTAGCCTGTAGAAAGCACTACAGAATAAATAGCCCAGTCTACTTACTATTAGCAATAACAACCACCACCAAAAATCCAGTTATAGCTTTCTGTAGCGACAAAGAAAGAAAGGTTTTCTGGATTTTGTGATTTTTTTTTTTTTTTGGTAAGGAAATGTTCGGAGGTGAATTTCTCTCTTTCTCTCTGAGTGTGTGTGTGTGTTTATCTGAGTTGATATAAGCAAGTATATGTGTACTACACAGAGGCTTGGGGAAAAAAAGGTCAGCCTTTACTTGTTACTACAAGAAAGTGCTAGAATGCCAAGAGATAAGACTTCAGTAAATAGTTACTGACGAATGTGACAGGAAGCAAACTCCTGATGAATCTTCCAACCAATTCTTCAGGACTCTTCTCTGTGGAAGTGCCTGTACACATCTTCCACATGTGCAGAGAGTTTTCTGTTGCCATTACCACATCCAGTCAAATTCTAGGTTACTGAATATAACAGTTCTGATTGGATTATTTCTGGGCCGGAGAATGATGGTAACTAACTTCCTTTTTTCACTTTAAACATTATTTGTTTTTCTGCAAAATTTAGTTTCCCAAGCTTGGAATACAACTGCTTAGGAATTTTTTCCAGCTACTTTAGCGCTTATTGCCAACTATGCAAGAAAACAAGAGAAAATATTGGATAGCACAAATTCAATAGTAACTCATTGCACAAGGCAGGAAGTTCTGTAGGCTTTACCAGGAATAAACCAAGGTGTTTATTCCAGATCAGTCTTTCCCCGCCTGAGGTCCTTAAGATACATTTAATTTTAGTTCAATGCATCTTGAGTGCGTCAAGTTAAAAGTATCTCCAGATGTTTAGTAATTTTTATTTCTTAAGAACTGGACATTTCCTGATTAATTCCTGCTGCATAAGATCAAATCTATTTAATCCAGTATTTTGTTACAATAATACTAAACTAAAAGTTTGTGGGAGCCACAAGGAAAATATGATTTCATTAACTTTTTTCATGTATGTTTCCCCAACACATTCTGAGCAGCAACTTGCCTCTGATGCTGCAGGTAATATCGTATTTAGTATGTAATTAAGCTCTGGATATGTACCTAGTTCTGATTACCCAACTTGGCATATAAGCTTATTTTATGGAGATAATACTGCAGAATTGGTCTATGATTTGATTTTCATATATCCCTGCTTTTCCCCAAATCTTCTGTGAAGCATAATCCCCAGCCTGGCCTACCTAGATAGTGTAAATTTACACACAAAGACGGTGAATGCAATTTTATTCCACTTGTGATTTGCTAATATACTTCTATGTAGTAATTGCTAAAAGAGAAAAAAGGTATGAAAACTAGGAATTATTTTCTTTTTGAGCAGGAAAAATACATCACAGGGCTTTTGAATTGGGGTTGAGAAAACTGATTTCCAGAACTTTATTCTGTAATGAGAAACGATCAGGAAGGGTCAACCCCATATCAACTGCCATCATTATGTGCATATAATTGGTTCATCTATGTAGATATATAAATATATCAATGTATTTGTAATGTACAGATGTGTGTGCTCTCACACATGTACACCCACACGCTATCTTTAGCCTTGTGAAGAAAAAGTTCCAATTTGCATGAAATTGATTCTTTCGTCATGTGTCTAATTGCCACATGAGAATACAAACAAAGTGATGCAGTAGGTCAGATCCAAAAGATCTATAAGTCATATTCAGCTTCTGGACAGTTGTTCACCACCTTTACATTCAAAACTGATTTCCAATTTGAGAATCTTTAAGAGTTCCAATGTGTATTTCTGAACTTGGTTTAGGAGAACTGTTTCAGAAACATTCCTTGTTTCCATACTTCCCACAATTGCAAGTACTTTGTAGTGCTTCATACACATTCTTTGCTATTTATGCTAAATTATGCTACTTACAAAGCAACCAGGGCCACAACTGGGGGGGCAAGTGGGGCATGTGACCCGGGCGCTGCACTGGGGGGCACCAAAATAACAAAATAGTATTTGTATACTGAATGTTTCCTGGCACTTATAATAATTCCCACAATAAAACTTGCTAACACCTCCCTCACCAACCCATGGGGGGGCGCGGAATCCATGTTTGCCCTGGGTGACACAGACCCTAGTTGCGAGCCTGAAAGCAACATACATATATTTCGTGATTTCACTTAAAGCTTTTGGGATTGATATATAAGAATAGATCAAGAAACACTCCTTAATTTATTACAGTGGTTCTTAAACTCAGGATTATTACTCTAAGGGGATAATTTGGGCATATCATGACAGTAATATACTACTGCTGCCAAGATGTTTGTGTAAAACAACAGAGTTTGGGGTTTCTTTGAGGGGGAGGGCTAATGACATTATTCAAGACTGGGAAAAAGGTTGAGTCAAACAGTTTAAGAACTGCTGATTTATTGTGCTCCACAGGTTTTTTCATATTTTGAATGACATGCTGTATTGTCAATGCCTTGCAAACTCATAAGCTTTGTAATTTGAATTTTCTTATGACGTTCCTCCACAATCTGAGCCAATGTGGCCACTGCTGAGAATTCTGGAAATTGGTCTACATATTTGTAGGAACCCAGGCTGGGAAAAGCTGGGTTCCACAATAGTCAAATCTTTATATTCTACTTGAATAATTTCCCAGAGATGTACTTAAATAAAAGATTGATTCAACTGCCTTGAAAAATTGAATATATTTTATTTGTTCATAATTTGTATTGTGTAAATATAAAGTATTATATATGAAGGGCACAAATAATAGCCATTTAAGCTCTGAATTATTGAAATTATATAAAAACATTTGAGAGAGAGAAAGAGAGAGGAGAGAGCTTGATTTAATACTTCCAGAGTCACTGTGTGTGAGTGTAATGCCATATAAATTTGATAAAAAACTAATAAGAAATAAATAAATATTTTCCCCATCTAGGAAATTGCAAACACCGCTTCAGAGTTTATTGCATTCCGATCTGCAAAAAAACCAAATGTACAGTACGACAATGTACCAGAATACAAAGACCGAATAAGTCTTTCTGAAAATTATACCCTCTCCATTAATAATGCAAGAATTGGAGATGAAAAGAAATTTGTATGCATGCTTGTAACTGAAGACAATATCTTTGAAGAGGCCACACTTGTCAAAGTTTTCAGTAAGTACCACTTAATTTCTCTAACAGAAGGATGACATCAAGGCTCTCTTCAAAAATCGCTGCTGAATTGTAATTTGTCTTGTGACCTAAATTAAAAATTACATGGAAAGTAATCATAGTACTTGTAGTTAAGTTAATTTAAATCAGATTGAACTTCTGTCCTGGCTATTTTGTGATACTCTAGATATTGTTGAATTGCAATTTTCCGCATCTCACTTCATGGAACATTTTTCCTATGGTTGCCGTGCTTGTCCAGAATGGTGCGTTCCAGAATGAGAGGCTGAACACTCCCTGAAGCAATGGTCAATTAGAATTCTGAGATCTTCAGTAACTCCCATCTGGAGAACATCAACCTGGGAAAGGATGGTCTAATGCAGTGTTTCTCAGCCTTGGCAACTTTAAGATACATGGACTTCAACTCCCAGAATTCCCCAGCCAGCGTTAAAGTTGCCAAAGTTGAGAAACACTGTTCTAAAGACTCAGTAGTTAAACCTTAAGGGCTGTGGGGAAGAGCACACAAACTGCAACCCAACCTGTTCCCCAGTATAAGGTTTCTTTGTTAAACATTCACTTTTTGAGTGATCACATTTGAAAAGATTCAGCGTTTCTGCCAGAACAAATTTTAAGTTTTCCTTCCCTCAAATTAAAACCCCAGTTGTGGAAATTCTTATAAGTTTAAAAATACATATAAACGTGTATAACTGCAAACATTAATCTGCGTCTTTTGTACTATAATCGGAATTTGCATCAGGGAGGTATATAAAAAAGCTATATAGAGGTTGTTTTTATACTCACTCTTTGTGAGTATAAAAATAGTTTTGTGAAAACTTTGTGAAAGTTTTCCTCTAAAAACTATTGTGGAACAATAATGGATTCATATTTTGTTTGCTGCATTTCCATGCTGGGTGGTAAGAAGGTGTGCCCCTTTCTTATCATATAGCACTGAAAAACTAAATCTCTGATCTATGAAGCAAGAGGGGGGGTGATCATGGGGAGAAATCTTTTTCAGGAATCAATCCTACTGTCAATTTAGTGCAAGAGAGAATAGATGTAGTGTTATAAGGCTGTGCCAGTGGAGACTACGGAGGCAAAGTCTGGCATGGTTATCTGGGGGGGAGTTTGATCCGGTTGTACCTGAGGAAGTGGACCGAGCCCTCACAGCTGCTAGTTCAGCCACCTTTATATTAGATCCGTGCCCCTTCTGGTTGGTCAAGGCTGCCCGTGAGGGGGCATGTGATTGGGTCTGGGCGGTAGTTAATTCCTTGAGAGAGTGGGTGGTGCCATCAGCTGTTACGGAGGTGGTGGTGCATCCTCTCCTCAAGGGGCCATCACTTGACCCAACCAGCCTAGATAGGTTTCATTCAGTCTCCAACCTCCCCTTCCTAGGGAAGTTTGTGGAGAGAGTGGTCATGTGGCAGCTGCAGAGGAGCCTGGATGAAGTGGATTTTCTGGACCCTTTTCAGTCAGGGTTCAGGCCAGGTTACAGGATGGAGACGGCATTGATCGCACTCTTAGATTACCTCTGGCGGGAGCGAGAGGGGGGCAGTGTGACCATCCTTGCTCTTCTTGACCTCTCAGCGGCCTTCGATACCACTGATCGTGGTATCCTTCTGGACTGGCTTCGGGAGTTGGGGGTAGGCAGCACAGTGTTGTGCTGGTTCTCTTCCTTCAGGGTCAGTTCCAGTTGGTGTTTATGGGGGGGAGAGGTCCCATGCATGTCCCCTACTTTGTGGGGTGCCTCAGGGCTTGGTTCTCTCCCCTCTTCTATTTAACATCTATATGAGGCTGCTGGGGGAGGTGATCCGATGGTTTGGGGTGAGATATCACCAATATGCTGATGATACCCAGCTTTATATCTCTACCCCTGGCTGCCTGAGTGATGCCGTGGATGTCCCAGTGCCTGGAGTCTGTAAGGACCTGGATGGGGTGCAATGGGCTTTGACTCAACCCAAGCAAGACTGGGTGACTTTGGGTATTTGGGCCTTCCGGTGACAAAGTTTTTCCATCTTTGGCCCTGGACAGGGTTGCACTGCCCCAGACGGACCCAGTGCACAATCTGGGGGTCATCGTAGACTCACGGCTCCTGCTGGAAGAGCAGGTGGCAGCTGTGGCTAGGAGGGCCTTTGCACACCTTCGGGTTGTGTGCGAGTTGCGCCCATTCCTGGACCGAGAGACTCTGCTCAAGTCACTCATGCCCTCATGACCTCCCGTCTGGATTACTGCAATGCACTGTACATGGGGCTGCCCTTGAAGAGCATTCGGAAGCTTCAACTGGTGCAGAATGTGGCTGTGTGGGTAGTAAATGGAGTTGGATATTCGATGCACGTAACACCACTGCTATGTGAGCTGCATTGATTGACGGTATGCTTCCGGGTGCAATTCAAGGTGCTGGTTGTCACCTTTAAAGCCCTTCATGGCTTGGGACCAGGTTACTTAAGGGACCATCTTCTCCCAGTTGTTTCTGCCTGCCCAATTTGATCTAGTAAGTTGGGTATGCTGCGGGCCCTGTCAGCCAAGGAACGTCAGTTGGCAGGAACTAGAAGGAGTGCCTGTTCAGCCATAGCACCTGCCCTCTAGAATATTATCCCTACAGAGATTAGGATGTTCCCGACCCTGTTGGCCTTTTGTAAAGCTGTGAAGACCTCATTATGTGCCCAGGTCTGGGGCCCTGAACATGTGAATGGTCCCATTTCTTGGTTATTTTAACATCTATGCACTGCTTACTTGGTGGCCATGTATATTTATTTTGTAATTTAATTGTTTTTAATTGAAATTGTTTTAATTGTTTTATAGTTTTTATTGTTGTAAGCTGCTCTGAGTCACTTGCTGAGAAGGGCAGCTATAGAAATCGAATAAATAAATAAATAAATAAATAAAATAATTGTTCCATTAATCTCCAACCTATTTTCAGTTTTTGTGGGGTTAATTTACCATGGGAATATCAGAATAGCCCTGCAAATCAGGTTTAGATCCATTTTAATTGAGCATTTTGTTTCTCAAAATTTGCCAAACAGATGTCTCTAGGCTTTTCATAAGCAGGACATGGATGAAGTGCATTATAATATTGACAGTTTTATTTTCAGGCCCTTTAGTGTTGATTTCTGGGGCTGAATTTGCTTTTTTCTGAACTGCTGCATATTGTGTTGACATATGGATATATTTACAACTTATAGACCTTTTTTTCTGGTTAGTTACAGATAGCTTAGATCCCATCAGTGTATCGTTTGAACCCCAACATCCATTGCTTTATTCTTCTTTTGAAGTATACTTCTTTTGCAATTTGGTTGACCATCCAGTTTAGAAATACCATTTTAGAGAGCTTTACAATCTTGTTTGGTTATCATCACCCCAAAAATTTGGTATCACCCACAAACTTGCCAGCTCACTGCTTACCCCTAAATCAAGATAATTTATAAACAAGTTAAAAGGTACTAGTCCCAACACATATTCTCTTTATTGGAAAAAATGGTCCATTTATTCCTACCCTTTGTTTTCTGTTTTTTTTTTAATCAATTAGCAATTCATAAAAGAACATGTCCTCTTATCCAATGATCAGTAAGTTTGCATAAGGACCTTTGATGGACCTTTTGTCAAAGGCATTATGAAACCAAGTATATGGTGTCAAGAGGATAATTTCCTTTAATGTGTCTTTCCAATGAAGAAACTGTAGAAGTTTGGTGAGGTAGAATCAGTGTTGATTACTGGATGTCCCGGGGAAATCTATTTTATGTGGCACACTTCTGTGTGTGTGATGGTTTTAAAAGAGAAAATAAAAAAGATGTATCATCCTATTCTACTCAGTGTTGTGCTACAGAAAATGTTTATTGTAGCCTATGTACTGCAGCACTGTACTTGAGACAAACCCTGCAAGCTTGTCCTTATGTTATGTTCAGGCTGTCGATTACAATCTGACCATAGCAAGTAACTATAATATATCAGTGCCCACACAACTAGCATTTGGAAGCTAAAAGCCCTTTGGTTTTTTTTTTTTATCAAGATGTTAGTCATTGAGCCTATTGCAATTGTGTCTTAAAAGAGGGAGGAATGTGTTTTGTAAGTCCAGGGTCCTTGTAACAAAAGATACTAAGAATTGATTTAATGGTTTTCCACAAATATGTGCTTTCTGCAATTCTACTTCAATCATGCAGCTGCCCTCAGTTTCTATATTGGATAGCACTTTGCCATCATTCCAACCTGGTAACATCAAAACAATGTTTTTCTTCTCCACAATTTCCAAACCAATCATTCTGCTTCTTTGTAAATAATAGCAAAATATACATATATTACAATGAATTTTTCAGTTTCTCACATGATCTGATTCCCTCCATGTTGAAAAATCTGCATATAGGTAGTCCTCACTTAATCGCCACACTTGGGACAGGCAACTCTTTTGCTAAGCGACACAGGAAGTAGGACATTACATGACTGCAATGGACTTATGACCTCACTTCTGCCGTGGTTGTTAAGCAAATCACCTGTGGTTGTTAAGCGAGACATCACATGAGTGCGACTTGCTATTTTACTGCTGGCTTCTCCATTGACTCTGCTTGTTGGAAGCTGGCTGTGAAGTGCACAAATGGCGATCACATGATGTGGCACACTGCTATGGTAGTAAAGTCCCTGATCTTAATCACGTGACCACAGGGTTGCTGTGACGGTCATTAAGTGCGAAGACCAGTTGTAAAGTTACTTTTTCAGTGCTGTTGTAACTTCGAATGGTCACTAAACAGGGCAGTCATTCAGCAAGGACTAACTGTATGTGAATCAAGCCCAAATATCTGAAAGTTGAAATATAACCAAGTCTTTATCATTTTGTTCTTTCACTTAAAAAAAAACAACAGAGCAGCCATCACAGCCTGAAATTGTAAGTCAAGCAGAGTTTCTAGAAACCGAGCAGCTAAAAATGGTAAGTGAACATTTTTCCTGTTAAATACCTTTAAACTGATCTGTTGTTATAGAATGTCTAGGAAAGTAGAATAGAAAAGGGGCTGTTTCAAAAGAGACGCTTCAGTCCATAAAAGGGGGGAAGACTCAGACAACCTATATTTTTCATAGGAATTTAAAGAGAGAGAGTAAAAAAAGAAAGAAATGAATATTTTCTTCCCATCAGAGATACGTTTATTATAAACCATTGGTATCTCAATATACCAATGGTTCTGAGATCAAATATTTCAAGATCAGATTATTTTGCGCATCTGATCAACATCAGCCAAATCACAAGGGGTGGGGAGGGATCCTGGGAGTTAGGAACCACTAGAGACTCAGAGGAATTTTATTTCCTCTTTTATTTTCCTCATATCCCTTTTATTACTAAAATCAAATGGGAAATAAATAAAATGTGATTTCTCAATCCAGACAGCTCAGATAAGGAAGAGCAGAGAACTTTCGTGTGAATCCTATTCTAGTATATAGGAATTGTTAATGCAAAAAATCATGTCATCTGCAGCAGAGTTACTACTGTCCTTAGTTATGAGGAAAGCTTCCTTTATAATGGTATAGAAGAGTAGATGGGTTGGAAATAATAACTTTAAATATACAGGTAGTCCTTGCTTAACGACCCTAATTGGGACTGGAATTTTCATCTCTAAGCAAGGTGGTCATTAGGTGAAACATCACATGACCACACCACTTAGCAATGGCAATTTCAGTAGTCCCAATTATGGTTGTTAGGCCAGGACTTCACACTTCTCCTGCCCTTCCATGTTCACCTCCGCTTCAACTCCCCCACCTGTCTCTTTCCTCCCAACTCTACCCTTTTGGTTGGCCGGCATTCTGCTATCCCTGCTGCCCTGTGCTCTGCTGCCCCTACCACCCTGCACTCTGCCACCTTGCCATGCTGTACTCCACTGCCCCTGATGCCACCAGCTTACCTTTGCCATCTTCTTCCTCCTGCTACTGATAAAGCGCACCCAGCCTGGCCCTTGGTCCTGGGCAGCAAGCGTGGCAGAGTACAGAGCAGAGATGAGGAGATAGGTGAATGAGGGAAAGTTGAAACTTCTCTGCTCTTCCTGTGCACCTTGCGGTCATAAATGCAGGCAGGCTGCCAAGCACCCTAATTCTGATCACATGACCACAGGGGCACTGAAATGGCCATAACTTCAAGGACCCGGCATAAGTACCATTAGTTCAGTGCTGTTGTAACTTTGAACAGTCATTGAACAAATGATCGTTAAGTGAGGACTACCTGTATGAATAAAGGAATATGCAATCTCCAGTAAGCTGAAATTCATAACCAAATCATATATTTGAATTCTTAGCTTGGGGAATGCATTACAAAAGATGGTTATCCAGCCGGAAACATAACATGGTTCAAGAATGGAGCTATTTTGCAACATACTGAAGAAGGTAGGTTTTTGAAAAGTATCTGCATATTACTGCATGCATGCATATGTATCTTCAGATATCATTTTGAACTAAGATTATTCTAAGCATGGATATCATTAGCCTTGTTAACAATGCTGCAATTAACATACTAAAAAAATTGGTTGGATTTTGTTGTACTCTTTTGACACATTTTCTCTAGTAATTATTGACGCAACTTAAAGTAGTTATTTAAAAGTATTGTTATTAATGTCTACTCTAAGAGCCAACATAGTGTAATGGTTAAGTGTTGGATGAGGAGCCTTGAGTTCTAGTCCTCCTTAGGCCCAAAAGCCAGCTGGCTGACCTGGGGCCAGTCACTTCCTCTCAAATACTAAGAAGAACAATAATATGATGCTTAATTTATAAGCTACCAGTAATAACCCAGCCAATAAATGCCCACCAGAACCAGCACGGTCTGCATGCTTCAGGTCATTCCATTAGGAAATGTCATCTTGTGAGGCCTAGAAGCCATGCCTTCTCTGTTGTAGTACCTGCCCTATGAATGAGCATCCCTCCAGAGGTCTGTATGGCCCTTACCCTTCTAGTCTTTCATAATGCATTAAAGAGCTTCAAGCACTTGGTCTGGGAGATTAAACCAGCCTGTTGTCTGTATGGATTAAAACTGGATTGTTTAGGGGTCTAACCATACAGTTCCATATTATTATTTTATGTTTTTATCTGATATATTTAGTTTTACATCTTAATCTTTTGTTGTCCACCCTGAGTCACAACTGTCACTGTCTAAATTGTTTAAATGAATAAATTTAGGATGAGACTTACACAAAGTCAGTCTTCCATTTGGAAATCTTAAATTGAATCACTATTGAATAAAGCCTTTTCTATATGTATATGTAGAATTTTTATTGTATGTTTGCAAATATCCTTAACCTTATAAAAATCATGCTTTTTCTTTTAAAAGCTGTTGTCATAAATGAACAACAAGATGTAGATAAAGCCAGTGGACTCTACACCATCAAATCTTCCCTAAAATATAAGCCAATAAAGGATGACACTGGTGCACAGTTCACCTGCACAGTGACATATTTGGGGCCAACTGGACAAGAGATAATACGATCAGAATCAGCGGTGTTTGACATTTACTGTAAGTTCATGAATGGTTTACAACATTAAAAAGCTAACAATAAATAACTTCTTAAGATAGGTTTTGCACAAATAATGCAATTTCCATCAATCAGACAACCATAATATGTACACACATTTGTTTGCAATGTCTTGTCCTTCCCCTTTTCAGAAAAAAACATTTATTTCTTTAAGAAGCAAGAGTTAAATATGCCGTACACTTGTGCTTCCTAATATTTGACTTAGAGCGGAAACTACCTACACAACTAGATGCTGGGTAATGGACTTTCCTCCCATGTATATATGTGTCTGAGTAGCTTTTCCCAAACTGGGTATTATCCAGATATGTAACTTCAGCTCCTAAAATACTTAGCAGTGTTCATGATGGCTGGCAAAACCCAAGTTAAAAACTATGTGTAATTTGCCCTATTCTAGGTTTTGTTCATTTATATAACACATTCTCAATTGACTAAAGGAAAATTAGGTTGCCACCAAGCACCTACTGAATCTAGAAGCTTTTTAAAGAGCAGATTAACTTATAATGTGATTTATTTGATTTTCTTTGTTGAAGCTGTAACTTCAGACAAAGTATGCTCGTGTGTGTGTTAGCTTGAATGTGGTTAATATTTCAGTCTTTCTGTATTTGAAGTTTTCATTTTCATTTTTGTTTGCAACATTATTGATCCTGAAAATCTTTGTCTTGGCCCATATGCAAAGTATTTAATTTATTTATAGCACTGATAATCATACATTGTTCAGATACTTTTAAAATAAAACCTGAAAGATGAAAGCAATTTAACTATTATTTGTGTAGAACAGCTGCTGTTTTTACTATTGAAAAGGTCATTGATTTACAGAGGTGGGAGATACATTTATTTTATTCATGTTTTAAAGGACTGTATGTTTTCTTTCTTGACAGTACACTGAAATTGTTTCAGTTTTATCAGGTTTCCAATAATGGAATGCAACATTTATGCAAAACTATATATGTCTAAAAATGTGCATGAAAATGCCCATATCCATAAAAATCATTTCCAAGTGCATTATATCAACCATATATATGCAGTTTTTATACAGATTTTTAAAAGGTGTACAAGTTAATGTGGAAACAGGGTAATTTAAATTCAGTTAAAAAATTGGTACAGCCACATTCTACAAAACTAAAATGTATTAAATCATAAGTAGCTATATATTGGAGAGCCAGTTTGGTCTAGTGGTTAAGGCACCAGTTTAGAAATCAGGAGACTGTGAGTTCTAGTCCCATCTAAGACACAAAGCCAGCTGGGTGACCTTGGGCCAATCGTTCTCTCTCAGCCCTAGGAAGAAGGCAATGGCAAACCATTTCTGAAATCTTGCCAAGGAGATTGCGGGAACTTGTCCAGGCAATCCCAAGGGTCAACACTGACTCAAAGTCACCAAAAATAAAGGCTATATATGAATCTTTCCTTCCAAGATTCTGAAATGCAGTAAGGTTCTTCAGTGATGTTTCACATGTATGCTGTATATGCAACTGCTAAACAGGTGGTGGTAATATAAGACTTGTTCGCACCATTTGGAGAGGAAATGTAGAAGGGCTGAATCAAGACTGTCAAGCAAACAGGTGATTTGCCAGTTATGACCACCACATATTTTGCCAAGGTGACCTAAAGCTAGCCCCAGCATTCTTTATTTGGCATAAAGTTCTTGATGCATATAGCTTCACTGCCCTTGCTTCATACAGATTTATGTTACCCTCTCTGATGTATTTGGGAAAGAGTCAGATTATTAACTGGTTGATGTTCCTTTACAGATCCCACAGAAAAGGTTCAGATTGAGATCCTTTCAGAGAGAAATACCATTAAGGAAGGTGACAACATTACCCTAAAATGTTCAGGAAATGGTAATCCTCCACCTCAGGAGTTCTTATTTTTCATCCCTGTAAGTGTTGCCTATCTGTAAAGCCTAAATCTTGGGGGAGGGACAATTTGGTTTAGACAGGAGGGTGTCTTTTTCATGCTATTCTGTTTTTGTATCACTTGTTTAATTAATCAGTCCCACATCTTTCCATTCCTACCTCCCAGTTATTTTTAGTTCTCCTCTAAATTTCATTCAGTTTTACTTTTTAAATTTGTACTAGTGCACTCTGTGACATCATAAATTGTACTTAAAAGTTAGCAAGATGACTGGAGTAAGAGACTCACAGTAACACAAAAAAATCTGAAAGCATAAGTAAACTTCTACAGAAAACATAAACAGACATCTTGTTTTCCTATATTACAAACTTTTCCATTCAACCTTTTTTTTAAGGGAGAGCCTGAACCAATTCAAAGTTCCAGTCTTTATATACTGACCGATGTAAGAAGAAATGCAACAGGGGAATACAGATGTTCTCTGACTGATGAAAGTTTGATGGATTCCACTACAGTTACAGTACATTGTAAGTCATTCTCCTTCATTCCTTCTTACACTTGTATATCATTTTATAATATGTGCCAATCAGTGTTTTTGCCATACTCTTTGTCTCTTGATAAAATCATATATGGATGTTTCGATCAGGGCCAGGCCAAGACTTTTTAAAAATTCATATCTGAGACTTATTTTAAAAGTTCAGAAGTGTGGTTTGTTCCATTCATCTTTTTGTTTTTTTCTCTTTCATCTCTTAACGATCCTGGGTAGCTGTGGTTGATTAGCTGCCTTAAGGAGTTGGCACAAGCTGTAGCCTTTAGGGAACTCCTCTTGAAATGAGGGAGTCATGATCCAGTTTCAGTAAAAACTAGCCCTAGGTATAGATAGGACTTAATCTGGCCTATATGTTCCCTGTCCAGGGTCCAGTTATACCTGATCCTCCTCTTCCCAAAAACAACAACCTTAGTCTTAGATTTGTTGATGTGTGCAACACATGCTAATCATTTGTAGCAGTCTTCTCATTCCTACTTGGGTATGTGACATCGGTACCATATCATCTGCGTAAAGCAGTATATTTACATGTTTATTTTTTATTTTAGGCATATGTGTATCCATTAAATATAAAAACTTTGAGATGTCACGTATATATAAATTAAACAAAATAGGGGCCAGTATGCATCCTTGTCTGACGCCTTTGTGAGTATTAATAGTCCCTGTTAAGGAACCATTTGCTTCAGTACATACCCTTAGGCAGGAATTTGAATATAATGTCTTAATTAGAGAGAGGAGTCTAGGTTCCATCCATATCTGTTAATTTCTTCCAAAGGAGGTCCCTGTTTATTGAGTCAAATGCTGCACTAAGATCAATGAAAGTTGTATACAGTTGATTCCCATTAGCTGTGTATTTGTCTATTAAGTTGTGTAAGATAAAACAATCATCAGTGTCTAAAACCAGCTTGCTCTTTGGGTAGCAGGTCCTTTTCAATCACCCAATCCTCCATCTTATATAAAAGATATTTAGCATACAATTTAGCTTCAATATCAATTAGACTGATTGATTGATAATTAGAGGGGTCACCCTTATCCCCCTTTTTATAGATGGGATCATGATAGAGAGCTCCCAACCAGCTGGAATTTGGCAGGAGTTGTTTATGTGGGTAAATAAGCCTGCAAGTAGGGGAGCCCACCAATTAATGTATCCTTTAAATAATTCAGGGGGAAGAAGATCTAAAAGTATATAACAGTAAAATTATTCCAATGATCACATATGGTACAGAATTGTGGGGTCACTTAAATGTCCCTTTGTTCGAACGGATACAGTTCTCTTTTCTGAAATGCATCTTGGGGGTGGATAAGTCAACACCAACTCGAGCAGTAAGAGCAGAGTTAGGTATAGCCCCCATACAAAGCCACTCAGTAACAAAAGTATTTAATTATTTAATTATTGGCTGAAGATCCTGTCCATGGAGTCAAACAGATTACCCAAGCTGTCATGTTCATTGTTTCGCTGTGTCTGTACATCGTAACGGTTTGCATGCCAGAGCGCTGACGCGCGTTCCTAGCTGGGCGGGAACTGCTGATAAACCTTGCACCGAGTGCTATATCTCTCTGCGCTAAGCAGGAATGTGTTTGGGTTATCTTTTTGTGTCAAGGTCTTTTTGCCTGTTGATCAGCAGAACTCGTTAGGAGCACCTGGGAATGTGAATTTGAGACGATTGAAGGGGGGGTGGGACTCTTTGTAACGGGGCTATTTAGTTTGATTTTAGGCATGCTTTTCTCATTCTCAGCTTTCTTTGTGTTTGCACTCTACCCTTAATAAAATCAGAACTTAAACTTTGCTTTTGAGTCTGAGTACTTTATTGGGAGAGGCATTCATTACATAAAGCTGAGAATCACTTTAAAATACCTCGCTAGTCTCTACCAAGAAATTTTCTTGCGAAAGAAGAAGTTAGCAATGGAAGATTCGAAACAGGAGTCCACAGGGTTCGGAGAAGCGACTAGACAGCTCCTCAAGTCGGCATTCCCAAGCCGGGATCCGAGCCCCCTCCCTTCTCACCTCGCCCGCTACCCGGGGGATTCCATCTCCAGCCCGGAGTTGGGTGCATCAGTGGAGGGGGGAGAAACGCAACAACCCGTAACAACTGGCTCCCCTCCTCTGGAGATGATGTGGGATATGATGGGGGAACCCCGACCGGGGACGTCTCACATGTCTTGGAGACTCCATTACCCCCTGACTCCTGAAGTGGAGTCTACAACGGTGGTGGCGGGATGACAGCCCGAGGCTCAGCGACAGGAAGAAGCTGTCACGCCCGAAAGGATAAGAGTGATAGAGGCGAAGCTGGAATCGATTGAATACATGTTGAAATCGATTTCTTTGGCAATGGGTGGCCAGGTGAGAGGCGATGGGAGTCCAGGTCCCCATCCACCATCCACCATCCCCCCTCCCCCGTCGCAGATGCCGAGAGGCTGCGGACGGCCGCTTGACACATCCCCGCCATGGAGGGGTCCGCCGTCAGTGTCCAGGGGGGCGCCTGCTCTTGCCGCAGCCGGAGGGGTCGCGAAGGACTTTTCCGTTAAGTTTGATGGTGACCCTACCAAGTTATCCTTCCTCACCAATGCCACGAGCTACATGGAACAATTCGAGCATTGCTTTGCGTCGGAAAAGACTAAAATCACGGCAATGGCCACGAAGCTTAAGGGCAGGGCAGCTGACTGGTATGTACAGTTAACTGAGGCAAAAGCCCCTGAACTTGGCTCTTTTAACAATTTTTTAACCACCTTAAGGCGATATTTTGAAGATCCACTTGCTAAGGCTAGAGCCAAGGAGGCTCTGAAAGATCTCGTTCAGGGCCACAAGTCAGTTGCTGACTATGCCCTAGAATTCAAAGTCTTGGCGGGAAAAGTGCCCGAGTGGTCAGAAGTGACTTTAGTGGATAGATTTAAAGATGGGCTCAATCGAGACGTTCTGAAGTGGGTGCTGGGCAGAGATGATCCAGAATCGCTACATGATTGGATCTGTCTAGCCAGTAAGGCTGAACATGCCCAGCGGACCTACATGCAAGCCAGACGGCATGACAGACCACCTTCCATGGGGAAGGGACCCCAACAGGGAGCCGCAGCAGCATGGGACGACGAAAAACAACGCCGGTATGCCCGTGAGCAATGCATCAGATGCGGCAAAGCAGGACACCGGGCCGCAGACTGCCAGAAGGGCAAGCCTGCAGAGCGCCCGCCAAAGGTGCCACAAAAGGCACCTACCCCCGTCGACTGACTGTGGCCAAGGCAGCGGCGGATGAGGAGGAGGATGTCTACATGACAGGAGACGCACAAACTGCCTCAGAACAACCGGCGGGAAACGACTTCCACCTGCCTTAAACAGCGACGATGGGCAGGTGGTGGAGGATGGGCGTGAGGATGACCTGGTGAGTGCTGACTGCCCCATTTTAGCTGTGAAGGTCAAGATGGGCTCCCGTACCAGAACTGCCGAAGTTTGGGCTTTGATCGACTGAGGGTGCTCCAGATGTCTAATCCACCCTGACCTAGTGGCCGCATTGGAGTTAGCTTGCTTTCCCCTCCAGCAGCCACTGGTTTTTACCCAATTGGATGGATCTACGGCAGGTGTAGGCCAGCGACACAGTTCACTGGCTCGGTAGCATTGCACATGGGCAGCCACAAGGAGACTTTGAAATTTATTGTAGCGCCAGTGGGGAACCCGCTGGTAGTCCTGGGGATTCCCTGGTTGGCTAGCCTCAACCCCTACATCAATTGGGCACACCGGACTGTCACTTTTGCAGACGGGTTTTATCAAGCCCCAGTACCCAAAAGGTCCCTGACTGTGGGGGTGGGGTGGGCTGAAATTGTCGAACCCCAGCCCTCCTGGCTGTCTATGGACGATTTACCTACCCAATACCAGTACTTGGCGGATGTATTTGGGGAGGTTGAGGCGGACCAATTGCCCCCCCACCGCAAAACCGACTGTGCCCTAGAACTGCTTCCAGACACACAGTTGCCTAAACCAAAGATCTATGCAATGACCCAGAAGGAACTTTCTGCGTTATGCAATTTCATTGACAAAAACCTTGCCAGGGGTTTCATCGAACCGGCTAACTCGCTGGTTGGGGCTCCCATGCTTTTCCGCAAAAAGAAGGATGGCACGCTTAGACTTTGCACAGACTACCGCGGGTTGAATTCGGTCTCGATTTCCACCAAGTACCCTTTGCCCCTTATGAAGGACATGTTAGCCCACTTGTCCACTGGTAAAGTCTTCTCCAAGCTCGACCTCCGCGAAGCGTACTTCCGCATTCGCATTCGGGAGGGGGATGAGTGGAAAACAGCATTTAACTGTCCCTTGGGTTCTTTTCAGCACAAAGTCCTACCTTTTGGTTTGGCAGGGGCCCCGGGTGTTTTCATGCAATTGATAAATGAAGTGTTACATGATCATTTGTTCAAGGGGGTCTTGGTCTACTTGGATGATGTCCTCATTTATACTGAAACGGAGGAAGAGCACGAGCGGCTCTTAAAACAAGTATTGACCAAGCTCAGAAAAGCTAAGCTGTATGCAAAACTTTCCAAATGTGAATTTCATAAGACTCAGCTTGACTATCTAGGTTACCGAGTCTCTGACAGGAGTATTGAGATGGATCCTGCTAAGGTTCAGGCAGTTCTACATTGGGAGCGCCCCCGAACTCGGCGACAGCTTCAAAGTTTTTGGGGGTTCGCCAACTTTTACCGCAGTTTCGTCCAGGGGTTCGTGGAAATTGCGTTGCCCCTCACCGATTTACTGCGCACCAAGGGGCTGGGGGAGACGCGTAATGTGAAAAACCCAGGGGCAGTGCTTAACTGGTCTCCTGCCTGTCAAACCGCTTTTGATAAGTTGAAAGCCCTCTTTACCGCTGAGCCCATTTTGTCACACCCTGATCCTGAATGACCCTTTGTTGTCCAGGTTGATGCTTCTGATTTTTCTATTGGGGCTATTTTGCTTCAAAAAGATTCTAGTGGGCACTTAAAGCCTTGCGCTTATCTTTCCCATAAATTTTCTGAGGCTGAGTGCCATTGGCATGTTTGGGAAAAGGAAGCGTTCACTGTGAAGGCTGCCTTAGAGACTTGGCATCACATTTTGGAGTGGGCTAAGTGCCCTTTTGAGGTTTGGACAGATCATAGAAACCTGGAAGCGCTCCGCACTCCCCGGTGTCTCAGCCCTATGCAGATCCGCTGGGCTCAATTTTTTAGCCACTTCGATTTCCAACTGAAATTCATCCCAGGGAAAAAGAATGTTTTGGCTGAAGCTCTGTCCCGTTTGCCCCAGGACTCAGGACCGGTGTCCGATGTTGGCACCATCCTCACAGAACCTCAATTGGGTTTGGTCGCTGTCACTCGAAGCAGGTCCCGGGCACAAGCACCTTCCACCTCCCAACCCACGCCACAACCGTCACGGACTGGGGCCCCTCCTAAACAGAAGCGCCTCCAGATTCCTGGTCAGTTGCACGCTGATTTTGTCTCCGCTTTAACATCTGATCTCTGGTTCTTAGCAAATAAAGACAAGGTTTCTTTTGAGCATGACCTGGCTTGGGTGGGGGACCGGTTGTACGTCCCGGACTCTCAGCGGGCTGCTGTACTCAGCCGTTCTCATGACAGCAAACTGGCTGGTCATTTTGGCTTTGTCAAGACCCTACATTTGATTCGCCGGCAGTTTTGGTGGCGGACCCTGCGACGTGACGTCAAAGACTACGTCGCTTCTTGCCCTGTTTGTGCCATGTCCAAACGACAGCCTGGCAAACCTCAGGGTCTTCTGCAACCAGTTGCTAACCCCTCTCACCCTTGGGAGGAGATTTCTATGGATTTCATTGTGGATCTGCCCCCCAGCCAACGGAAAACTGTCATTTGGGTGGTCAAGGATTACTTCTCAAAGCAAGCCCATTTCGTTCCCTGTGTGTCCGTTCCCTCCGCGCAACAACTTGCACGGCTGTTCCTCGTACATGTCTACCGTCCCCACAGATGCTCCTCCCATTTGGAGACTGACAGAGGAACACAATTTACTTCTAAGTTCTGGAAGGCTTTTTTGAAGTTGATTGGCACTGAACAGGCATTGTCCACCTCTTCGCATCCCCAGACTGACGGATCTACTGAGGTCCTTAATACCATCCTTGAGCAATTTCTTAGGTCCTATGTTAACTACCACCAGGACAATTGGGTGGACTTATTGCCTTTCGCTGAGGTGGCGTATAACAATGATGTTCATCAGAGTATTGGCCAAACCCCCTTTCAGGTTGTTTCTGGGTGGGAATTTGTTCCCGTTCCCGAGCTTCCACAACCCCCCTCCCCTGCCGTGTCTGCCTGCGACTGGGGTGCTCGGCTGGCTGATTCCTGGCTGGTCATTAAGCAGGCTCTCACTGATGCTCAGGCTTCTTACAAGAGCCATGCTGACAAGCACTGCTCCATGCAGCACGCTTTTCAGGTTGGGGACCTTGTTTACCTTTCCACCAGGTTTATCAAGTCCCCTCAACCATCCAGAAAACTCGCTCCTAACTTAATTGGTCCCTTTCCTATCACTGACGTTATCAATCCTGTCACTGTTCGTTTGGATTTATCACATAATTTGAAGTGTTTGCACCCTGTCTTTCATTGCAGCTTACTTAAGCCTGTTCATGACTCTGCTCTCTGGCATCCACGACCTCCCTCTCCTGCTCCTGTCATGATTGACGGACAGCAGCACTTCGAGGTCAAGGAAGTTCTGGACTCTCGCAAGCTTCGAGGCACCCTGCAGTATCTTGTTCGCTGAAAACACTTCCCCCACCCCGAGTGGGTCCCTGCTCGAGTCGCTGCTCCTGATTTAGTGCAACGTTTTCATGTTAATTACCCTTCCAAGCCTTCTGCTTAGTTTTCTGGGGGGGGCAGTATGTCATGTTCATCGTTTCGATGTGTCTGTACATCGTAACGGTTCGCATGCCAGAGCGCTGATGCGCATTCCTAGCTGGGAGGGAGCTACTGATAAACCTTGCACCGAGTGCTATATCTCTCTGCGCTAAGCAGGAATGTGTTTGGCTTATCTTTTTGTGTCAAGGTCTTTTTGCCCGTTGATCAGAACTCGTTAGGAGCACCTGGGAATGTGAATTTGAGACGATTGAAGGGGGGGGACTCTGTTTGTAACGGGGCTATTTAGTTTGATTTTAGGCGTGCTTTTCTCATTCTCAGCTTTTTTTGTGTTTGCACTCTACCCTTAATAAAATCAGAACGTAAACTTTGCTTTTGAGTCTGAGTACTTTATTGGGAGAGGCATTCATTTGTTTTGAAAAGCAGATGCAAAGTATGGTTTCTCATGATTGGGCACCCCGACTCACCAATATCACTTCACAATATGGATTTTCAATTCATTTTCTAGTTCAGTAAGATTTGAAGGCCAAGAAAAACTTCAAACAAAGGGTTCTGGATGTGGCTGCCCAGAAGGACATAGCATCCCTTAAATACCTGAAGGCCTTGAAGTGGCTGGCCCAACACAAATCAGTCTTTCAATTAGAAAAGTATTTAACAACTTCCTTGCCCCAATATCTCAGAAGAGCCTTTACTAGAGCTTGTTTTGACCAGTTAGACTCTATGGTAAGATATGGGAGGTTCCAAGGAATTCCATACGAAGAAAGATTATGTATTTGTGGCTCCCCAGGTGTTGAAGATACCACACATATCTTATTTGACTGTAAATTATACTCTGTAGAAAGGACTGACCACTTAGATTTATATTTAAAAAACAAAAAATACTGGAGCAGCCAGCAGAAACTTCCTTATTTTTTACAGGGTAAGAACCAGCTCATTACCAGCAAGACTGCACTCTTCATATCAAAGGCAATCTTAAAGAGCACAGATTACTTAGATCAGATTGGAGTTGACTGTAGGGGTGATGGTTTGATATGAATCTGTATTACAGTTTTATTTGTATCTACTCATTTTTATGTGTATGCTTATAATGGCTTTTATGTTCTTTCATATTTGATATGGTCAAAAGACTAAATCAATAAAGCATCTATCTTTCATCTCTAATGTTCTGATTTTGTTTTTAACTAATTAATTGGCATTCAAATTTCATGTGGAATATAAAGATTCTCTTATTTTCCAATCTTTAACATTTGGATTGCTTAAAGCATAAATAAAGGGAACAAATATCATATTACTCCACAGTTAAAATGTGGTGGTCTTGTTTTGGAGGAGGGGGAAGGAAGAGATCGATCTCAGAGTTAAGGCATAAGGACTGTAATTGTCAGACACACAAGATTTATGGTTAGGGATAGTCCATTGCAAGGGGCTGCCCTCAGTTATTATTTTCCTGCATTTTAATGTTTCTAGAGGTCAGGAAATACTGATATAGGTGCACTTGCTTATGAGTATAATCCTACTTTTCCTATTAGGATTCCTTTATTATAGGGCAAATAGACGAATGGGAAAAATGTCTGGCTCTTAAAATAATGCCTGATGTGCTAACCCCCATTTGCCACATGACATGAAAAGATACAGAGAAAATTCATGGGCCAATTTAATAAAATACACTATAGAAAAAATTGTCATGAGGGCTTTGGGTTCATAGGAAATAATTCAGACAAAAACTCTCACTTCCTAACCTCATCTAGAGTGGGATAAGAATGTGGCAGATTTATTTCTACTTGTGCTGATATACCTGTAGGTTTTCTCTCAGATGGACATTTTAATTGCTTAATTATATCGGATTTAGTTGATTTATCAATAGATCTGTCAGTATGCTTATCAATAAAAGTGTATTTCTGAAGGGAAAAAAAACCCTGTTTTTAGTTTGTACATGCTCGTATCAAAATAGCCACATCCTTAAAAGAGATTTTAAAATACAAAAACAAATTATACCTTTGTACGGAAGGGTTTGTTTCTTAACGCTCACCACTTGTATTTTGTATGTTTTCCTGGCCAGGATTTACAAATTGCTTTTGCTCACACTCCAAAAATAATGGGTGGAGCAGGACATCCTTAACTGAACTATAAATTTAAAATGTTTAACTTTATTATTGTTTGGTCATAAATTTAATAATTTTCCTCTTCTGCCACATCCAGAATTATTATTTGGTAACAACTATTGAAAGGAATTATTTTTAAACAAGCAATGCGCAGAAGTGGAAGAAGACAATAGAATAGGAAGGACAAGAGACCTCTTCCAGAAAATTAGAAACATTGGAGGTAAATTCCAGGCAAAAATGGGTATGATCAAAAACAAAGATGGCAAGGACCTAACAGAAGAAGAAGAGATCAAGAAAAGGTGGCAAGAATATACAGAAGACCTGTATAGGAAGGATAACAATATCGGGGATAGCTTTGACGGTGTGGTCGGTGAGCTAGAGCCAGACATCCTGAAGAGTGAGGTTGAATGGGCCTTAAGAAGCATTGCTAATAACAAGGCAACAGGAGACGACGGCATCCCAGCTGAACTGTTCAAAAACTTGCAAGATGATGCTGTCAAGGTAATGCATGCTATATGCCAGCAAATTTGGAAAACACAAGAATGGCCATCAGATTGGAAAAAATCAACTTATATCCCCATACCAAAAAAGGGAAACACTAAAGAATGTTCAAGCTATCGAACAGTGGCACTCATATCACATGCCAGTAAGGTAATGCTCAAGATCCTGCAAGGTAGACTTCAGCAGTTCATGGAGCGAAAATTGCCTGATGAACAAGCTGGGTTTAGAAAAGGCAGAGGAACTAGGGACCAAATTGCCAATATCCGCTGGATAATAGAAAAAGCCCAGGGAGTTTCAGAAAAACATCTATTTCTGTTTTATTGACTATTCTAAAGCCTTTGACTGTGTGGACCATAACAAATTGTGGCAAGTTCTTAGTGGTATGGGGATACCAAGTCATCTTGTGTGCCTCCTGAAGAATCTGTATAACGACCAAGTAGCAACAGTAAGAACAGACCACGGAACAACGGACTGGTTTAAGATTGGGAAAGGAGTACGGCAGGGCTGTATACTCTCACCCTACCTATTCAACTTGTACGCAGAACACATCATGCGACAAGCTGGCCTTGAGGAATCCAAGGCTGGAGTTAAAATCTCTGGATGAAACATTAACAATCTCAGATATGCAGATGATACCACTTTGATGGCTGAAAGTGAAGAGGAACTGAGGAGCCTTATGATGAAGGTGAAAGAAGAAAGTGCAAAAGCTGGTTTGCAGCTAAACCTCAAAAAAACCAAGATTATGGCAACCAGCTTGATTGATAACTGGCAAATAGAGGGAGAAAATGTAGAAGCAGTGAAAGACTTTGTATTCCTAGGTGCAAAGATTACTGCAGATGCTGACTGCAGTCAGGAAATCAGAAGATGCTTAATCCTTGGGAGAAGAGCAATGACAAATCTCGATAAAATAGTTAAGAGCAGAGACATCACACTGACAACAAAGGCCCGCATAGTTAAAGCAATGGTGTTCCCTGTAGTAACATGGCTGCGAGAGCTGGACCATAAGGAAAGCTGAGCGAAGGAAGATCGATGCTTTTGAACTGTGGTGTTGGAGGAAAATTCTGAGAGTGCCTTGGACTGCAAGAAGATCAAACCAGTCCATCCTCCAGGAAATAAAGCCAGACTGCTCACTTGAGGGAATGATATTAAAGGCAAAACTGAAATACTTTGGCCACATAATGAGAAGACAGGACACCCTGGAGAAGATGCTGATGCTAGGGAGAGTGGAAGGCAAAAGGAAGAGGGGCCGACCAAGGGCAAGGTGGATGGATGATATTCTAGAGGTGACGGACTCGTCCCTGGGGGAGCTGGGGGTGTTGACGACCGACAGGAAGCTCTGGTGTGGGCTGGTCCATGAAGTCACGAAGAGTCGGAAGCGACTAAACAACAAATTGAAAGTTCCTGGGAGTTGCACCGAAGCTTTCAGGGGCTACATGCAGCCTTTGGGCCCCACACTGTACACTTCTCACACACATACATACACACTTTTCTGCTATTGTTATATCAGGAGCACCATTTACTCAATTCAATACTGCAGCTCTATTTTATATGGAGTTAATATTAATTTGGAAGTAGATTTATTATAGGAAAATAAATGAGAATCTCAAGTTATTTAAGTATGATTCAAGAAGATGAAGGTAAAAGGTGAATAAAATTGGGTAATGCATTAAAGAGAAACTGAAAAGACAACCATTTAGGGGAAAAAAGTGTGATTCATTTTTACTCTTGATGTATTTTGATAGGTTTAACATTTTAACTGTTTCTTAGAAAAAGTTTCAGATCCAACCTTAAATTTGTTGTGTTTATCCAAAAGATGTAGAGGTGATGGTAAACGAACTCTTTTCTTCACACTCATTGATTACAAAAAAATGCTTGTGGCATATTAAATAGAGTAAAGCACCTAATAACAAAAAGAATGCTGCTTGTTTGTTTCTTTATCAAATTTCTCTGCCGCTTATCTCGTACACAACGACTCTGGGCGGCTTACAGATAATAAAATAACAGTGAATAAAAAGAGTACAATATAAAATCAATACAATATAAATATACATAAATATCAATAAAAATATAAAAATACCAGATATAACATGTAAAATTCAAGATGACAGTAGGGTTTTATACTTGGCATGATCACAGTACCAAGCACCCCCAAGAATGGCTATACCCCCTCCCATCCCAAGTGAGGTGGCATAGCCATGTTTTTACCCCCTTCCAGAAGGCTGGGAGAGTGGGGGCCTGTCTTACCTCCAGGGATAAGCTGTTCCACAGGGCAGTGCGATGGCAGAGAAGACCCTCCTCTTGGACGCTGCCAATTGGCAATCCTTCATGGACAGGGTCTGTACCATGCCCTCTCTACCTGACCAGATGGGACAGGTCAATGTGATGGGGGTGAGGTGGTTCCTCAGGTAACCTGGACCCATGCAATGTAGGGCTTTAAAGGTGATAACCAACACCTTGAACTGAACCTGGAAACAAACTGGTACCCAATGCAGCTCGCGCAGCAATGGCATTATATGTGCCCTCCTTGGGGCTCCCAAGACTGCCTGCGCAGCCACATTATGGACCAGCTGCAGCTTCTGGATACTCTTAAAGGGTAGCCCCATGAACAGCACATTACAGTAGTCTATGCAGGAGATGACCAGGGCATGAGTGACCATTCAGGGGGACTCCCGATCCAGGAAGGGACAGAGCTGGTGCACAACATGAAGTTATGCAAAGGCTTCCTTGGCCACAGCTGCCACCTGCTCTTCAAGCAGGAGCTATGAGTCCAGGAGAACCCCCAGTTTCTGCACTGAGTCTGTCTGGGGCAGTACAACCCCATCCAGAAGCAAAGATGGTAAGTTCCCGGATACCCGGGAGCCCCTGACCTACAGCCACTCCATCTTGCCAGGGTTCAGCTGAAGCCTGTTGTTCCCCCTCCAGATCCCTACAGCCTCCAGGCACTGAGAGAGGGTGGCCATAGCGTCACTTACATCACCCGGGATAGAGATGTATAGTTGAATAACATCAGCGTACTGATGATACCTCATCCCGTGGCGACAGATGATCTCACCCAGCAGTTTCATGTAGATGTTAAAAAGGAGCGGAGAGAGCACCAAACCCTGCGGCACCCCACAAAGGAGGGGTCGCTGACCAGAACTCTTGCTCCCTATCAACACCGATTGGAACCAGCCCTGGAGGAAGGAGGCGAACCAGCGTAAAACCATGCCACTCACCCTCACCTCCCTGAGCTGCCCCAAGAGGATACCATGGTTGATTGTATCAAAAGCCTCTGAGAGGTCAAGAAACTGGCAAAGAGGATTAAAATTATAATAGGGAGGAGGGACAATATTTAGTTATTTGTCTTTGGTGAAAAACTCTGTCTTGGGGTTTCTTCTTTATTTTTTCAAGTGGGGGAAAATTGTGTTAGATGGGAATGTTATATTTCAAGTTGAACTGGACTATAGAAATAATGTTTACCATAGTTAAAATTGGAGTAAGAGATTGATGTTTCTTTTACGTATATCTTTGCTGTAGAAAGTCGGAAGTTACTCTTTATATATTCTTTTCTATATCTTTCTACACCTTTTAGTTTTTCTTCTGTCTTTTAATTTTCTCTTTCAGTCTTTTTATCTTTTGTCTATATCTTGAAAATATAATAAAGTTGTTCTTTAAAAAAAGTTTTAAGCTAAGATAAGAAAAACAAGCATATAGTATGCCATGTGAACTAAAATTCTAATTCTGACAGTGTGGCAATGCTGAATTAACATGTTTTAACAACAAACCCAGTAAATTTGATGGTGTTGGAGGTGCTTGGTGACTGGATTAATAACTTTAGGATTTTTTCAATTAATTCTGAAGCTGTTGTAGTGCTAAACATATCATGAAAGCAAGGCTGAAGGAGGAGGAAGTTGTGTAAAAATGCCTCTTACTCTTCTAAACATTGTTTCTTTAAAGAAAAATTAAACAGATGGAGTACTTCTTACCATTTTCTCATTTCACATATTATTTTTCTTTACCCCCAAAATCTTTTTAAAGTAAAAAAAAAATGAAATGTTTCATTTTATGTTACTCAATATTTACACACACACACACTCACTCACTCATGCACACACATACATTATATACACACAAATATAGTACATGCAAATATTTCTGCTATATTCTTCTGAAGATTATTTTCAATCCATTTGTGAAAAGTAATTGGTGGAGACTTTGAGAAATTGCAGCTTTAACTGAAATTAACTGAAATTACCAAAGAGTTCTTTTTGCTTTTTTAAAGCTCCCTAAGTAAGCAACATTTATGAGCATGAATCACAATCCTGAATTTCTTCACCACAGATTTGGATTTGTCACTTACTCCCAATGGAGAAGTTATTAAACAGATTGGAGAAGCATTGCCTGTATCCTGTACAATTTCTTCCAGTAGAAATGCTACTGTGTTCTGGCTGAAAGTAAGTATTTTTAACTTGACTGTTCTTAACCAATTCCTTTATCTGGAATGGTGATCCTTTAAAGTTCATAAGGGCCCAAATGGTATGGAGTGCATAGCCTAAGGCCAAAGACCAAATGCAGCCCTCTAAAGTATTGTATACAGATCAAGATGCCCTCCAGACGGTCACTCATACCGTGGTCATCTCCCATGTAGACTATTGCAATGTGCTGTACATAGGGCTACCCTTGAAGAGTATCCGGAAGCTTCAGCTGGTCCAGAATGCAACCGCGCAAGCAGTGATGAGTGCCTCAAGATCAGCACACGTAACACCTTTACTGCACGAGCTGCACTGGTTTCAGTTTGCTTCCAGGTCCATTTCAAGGTGTTGGTTATCACCTTTAAAGCCCTACATGGCACGGGGCCAGACTACCTGAAGGACCATCTCATCTGCATAACGTTGATCCGCCCCACCCAGTTATGCAGGGAGGGCATGCTGCGGATCCCATCAGCAAGGGAGTTTCACTTGGCTGGATCCAGGAGGTGAGCCTTCTCTGTAGTGGCACCCATCCTTTGGAACATGTTGCCCCCTGAAGTGAGGCAGGCCCCTTTGCTCCCGACCTTCCGGAAGGGTTTGAAGACCTGGTTCTGCTGCCTCGCCTGGGATGGGAAGTGCAATAGCTCTTCCTGGGGGTGGTTGGTGAAGTAGAGTTCTCCCTACCGAATGGAAATCTTCCCACTTGGATTTTATATTTATTATTTTAGTATTG
Organism: Candoia aspera; assembly: GCF_035149785.1. NCBI lineage: Eukaryota > Metazoa > Chordata > Lepidosauria > Squamata > Candoiidae > Candoia > Candoia aspera. Next base: position 82,291,427 of record NC_086157.1, on the reverse strand, counting down.
TAGATGCTGATTTGGTAATTTTATGTGTTGAGGTTTTAAAGGAGAATTTTATTGTAAACAGCCCAGAGTCCCCCTCTTGGGGGGAGATGGGCAGTAATAGAAATGTGAATAATAAATAAATACAGACTTCAGAACTCTTCCAAAATTGTTTTCTGAATTGTAATGCTTAATATGCAGAAGAATACAGTTATTAAACATGTGCAAAATAATAATATCTGCATTTATTGCAATGTTAAATTTAATTTAATCTTGGAAAAAAGCTTCCTAACTGTTAGAGCAGCTTGACCTAGAACCAGTTAAAGCTGTTAAATGAAGCAATATGGCCCTTTCACTTTAAACAGTGAAACAAAACAACCATGATGCTTCAGTCTGCTCAACTTCCTAGCTGCTTCTCGGTATAACACTTGCACAGAAGCCTCTTCTGGCTTTGGTAAGCTCTGAAAAATGCTGAGATTACTGTAGCTGCAAGGTAGTACTGTCCACTCAGCTATTGCTGCCACCACCTGCCAGATCCAAAGCACCTCCATGTTGGAGACATTTGAAAGGTTTCAAGAAGATCTGAAGTTGAAGCATATTTGCAATTGTCTCTTCCCTTTGATGAAGAAAACCAGGTTGCCTCTGCACTGTGTGCTTCTTCGTTAGAGTAAATCTAAATCACTTTGTTTAGGCCTAGAACTAATTACCCCAAGAGCTGGTGGGCTCCTCTTTACTGGATGTGTTTAAGCAGAGACTAGACATCCAACTGTTGCCTTCAAATTTATTGAAGGAAATTACAAGCCCACCAACATGATGTCTCTCATCCTAAGCATCCTATGCCACGCTGGATAGTACAGTTTCAGAAGTCATATTTGCAATGCTCTTTTAGGTCACACTGATACCTGTCTTTCTTAAAATGTAATTATTATTCTGTAGAAATCTGTTGCAGTCTTGAGTCTTCTTTAAAAATTGGCATTTGTTTATTGGGTGTGATATGCTTATCAAACCACATCAATGAGAGGTTTCTAAGATTTCAGTGATAAAGAAAACTGGACCATCCCAAGTAGAAATCAAAAGGACAACAGTGTGGTTACATCGTTTTCTTTTCAGAAATACATAAGAGCAAGAAGAAAACTCGGTTTTAATTGTTAATTTTCTAGGAGGACAGACTTGAAAGGAAAACATTAACTGGCTTTATTTATTGGCTGAGGAACTAAAAAGTTACTGAATGTGTGTGTGTCTGTGCGTGTGTGAAATGCTTTAGGAGAGGGGATTGCATTGCTATAACCTGTGGAAAGTTCCTATTACAAATATTTGATTGAAAAATAGATATAAATATTTTTATTGATAAATACAGTAATAAGGGTGAAGATGTACTGTATTCATTTCTCTAAAACATAAAAATCAATATATTTTTTTTCCTGAGGACAGGTAACAATGTAAATAGGTGTTGTTTTTATATAGTATTAAATACAGTTTAATTGGAGAATCAAAAAATAAAAATTGTTTGCTAGTACTGTGGTAGCCTGTCCAAAGTGGTTAGCTCAAACTAATCGTATTGAAGGACTTTGTTGTTGTTGTTGTTTCCTTGAAGAAAATAGATTACTATATTTAAGGATATGGACATTTTTTTTACAGGATAATAACAGAATGCGGTCAAGTCCTTCTTTTTCAAGTTTGCAGTACCAAGATGCAGGAAATTACATCTGTGAAACAACTTTACAGGAAGTTGAAGGCTTAAGGAAAAGTCAGATTCTGACACTGATAGTACAAGGTAATGTAGACTCTTACCATCTTGTACTGTTGTTGTGTCTAGTTTGTATGCTGGTACATAATTATGAAATGTCCAGCAGTTGTAAAATACCCACCTAAGTCTAACACTGCAAATAAAAATAAAATTAAAAAGTATTTAGCTAGCTTTTAAGAAATAACAGTATTTTATACAGTTCAGCTTTGTGTGATTTTTAATATATATTCAGTATACACAGACACAGACACACACACACACATATATATATATTCTTTTTTTAAAAATCTGGACATGAATATCTAAATTAATTGCTTTCAGATTTGTACTGTTTAATAATTGTATTTTAATTGGCCTTGAATCCCATGTTTCAGTACTAAGAATGTAGCAATTAATAAATAAATAATCTAAAAATTCTTTTGCATTTTAAGGAAAGCCTCAGATCAAAATGTCAAAGAGAACCAGCACAGATGGATCGTATAAAACTATAGCCTGTCATGTAGAAGGCTTTCCTAAACCTGCAGTACAGTGGACTAGCAGTGGAGGTGTCATAAATAAAGCAAGTAATTTTCTCATTATTTTTTGCATGTTCATTTCAATTTCAGTACATACAGTGTTATTTAAAAATAATTGTTAAAGAAAAAAATAATGTAATGTGTTTTTTATGTATTTATTTAATAAATTTATATGGTTGCCCATCCCATATACATGACTCTGGGCAGATAACAATTAAAAATGGAATAATTGTAAACATAAATAGCATAAAGTAGTAGCTGAGAACATTCACAGCATCCCACAATCAATATAACCAAGAAATGGACTCGCCCATGCTATCAAGGCCTCAGGTTTGATGGCAAAACCAGATTTTTAATGCTTTGTGAAAAGTCATCAGGGTCAGGGCAAGTCTAATCTCACGGATAACGATGTTCCAGAGGGTGGGCGCCATGGCAGAAAAGGCTTTCTTCCTGGGTTCCACCAGACGGCACTCTCTCCCTCTCTTGTTACCTGAACATTATCAATATACAATTTACTGAAGCCACAAAAAAGTAGAAAAGAAAATGAAGGCGTAGTACCGTCTTACAAATACTTGCTTAGAAAATAATTAGAAAAAGTTTATGTATTTAGTTAAAGAATTTACAAGGCCACCCAGCTAATAATTTATGACTCTGGGTGGTATACATAAAAAAACTAAAAAAACAAAAAACAAATCAAACAACAAATAATATAAAAACAGTGAAATAAAGCACAGTCCTATTCATAGCCAAGAGTAGGCACAAGGTTCCCAGCATGTATATTGTCACCAAAACTGCACTGACTTTTCGATAGGGTAATTTTTCTTCTATCTATCTATCTATCTATCTATCTATCTATCTATCTATCTATCTATCTATCATCTATCTATCTATCTATCTATCATCATCTACACGCACGCACACACACACACACACACACACACACAATGGAATTAACTAGATCATAAACTGTGCATATTAAGACCTTTTTTAATACGTATGAATAACCAATAATAAGACAGCCAGTGGTTAAGAACTGTGAGTTCTAATCCTGCCTTAGGCACAAAGCCAGCTGGGTGACTTTGGGTCAGTCACTCCCTCTCAGCCTAGGAAGGAGGCAGTGACAAAGCACTTCTGAAAATATTGCCAAGAAAAATGCATGGACCAGTCCATATACTGTAGTTGCCAGGAATCAAGACTGTTTCAAAGGTGCAAAAAAAAAAAAAATCATCCTAATAATAAAATTCTCAGGGAGAATTTTGTGATAGAAAATCAATCTGGAGACTACAATTGCAGATATAAGTAGCAGATGGAAATGAACTTACAGCATAAGTCTTAAAACAGGTTGCTACAGTATGTACACAGGTACATACATGCAGGGTATGTCATCAATATAAATATTTAGCCAGAGAGTATTTAAAAGTGAGTAGGCATGCACACACACAAACCTGCCCCTGCAGGTTCCTTCTACTTTGAAGTAACTTTTTAAAAAATTTATTTCCAGACAGAAGAGACTAAATATGTCAATGGAAAATTTATTAGTAAAATCAAAATTGCTCCTGAAGAGAATGTTACATTAACCTGTATTGCTGAAAATCTACTAGAAAGAACGGTGACCTCTTTGAATGTATCTGCTAGTAAGTACATCTATTTATTTTTAATTCCTGAAAAAAAAGAGAGATGAGAAAAAGGCCAAGGGTGATCATTTTTCATTATTCGTTTACCTTTATATAAACAGCTATTACTATTCTTGCTTTCTTGTAGGTGGTTCCATTTTAGAATTTTGTTTATGAGTTGCTTCATTGTCCTCCCATTGACAAAAAAGTGTATATTAGCATCTTATTTCTTAGAACTGTGTCACCATGGTAATTCCTTATTTGTCATTTTTTTCCAGAAGATCCACAGAAATGCAAATGAATTTGGTTTTACTTACACACTGCTAGCTGATAAGTCTGTGTACTACCAAATCCCACAATAAATCAGAGTTCATGGTCTCTTGGTTTTTTCATATTTCATTCTTTTTGTCATTTTTTTTAATTCTTGTAATCTGAGAACTACCTGTTTTCTTCTTAAAAGAGCAATCCTATAGGTGGGTGGACATCTAAAGGGAGAGGGACCACCTTGCATCACTAGTGCTTGCATCACACTAACAGGGTAGAAGAGATGGAAAAGCAAAGTTTTCCTTCCATCTGTTCCATATGGATATATTCTTCCCTTTGGTTGTTAAATAAATAGGTTAGTGTAATTAATCAAGAAATACATTTCACTGAATTCATTGAGACTTGCTGCTGTGGTAGAGTATTGTTAAGGTGACAACCAGTTACCAGTTTTAAATTAAAACAATGCTACTTCAGACCTGGAGTAAATCATCTCGAATGTATGGTTATAACAAAATACATTGCGAAGCTTCTGTTTTCGTTTTTTAAATGTAATTTAGGGTGCTTTCAGAGTTGAGAGCCATTAATGATAGTCAATCACACTTCTTCAGTGCATGTAGTCTTTGAGCTTTTCATTCTTATTCTATTCAGCATAGCACTAGTGGAAAATTAGTTATTACTGAATACACAATTTAGCAGTGATTCTAAAATAGGTTCTGTAGTGGCACTCTGATGAAGATTTCATATTATCAATTCGCTCTGAATTATTCTATTAAGCGAGTCCTTTTCCTTAAGAGATCACCAACTGTGCACAATTTCTTGCCACAGGTATGGGAAGGAAACTTTGCGATCCAGGTTTCTTGTGCTGTTATTTAAAAAAAGAAACTAATAGGTGAATGTGCACTATATATGAACCCAATACACAATATGGGCATGACAAGAGGAACTATAGTTATTGTCACTAATTATATCATACAAAATATTCATTGGGTCCCTTTAACACACAACTGCACACCATATGAAGAAATCATAACAGTAATTAATTTTGCTGTTGAATTACTTGTTTCTTACGTGCCAACTTTGAACTTTGATTATTTTTAGTGCGCTGTCTTCCAGAAATAAACAAGAACATGTGAGGACTTAACATAACAAATAAATAAGTGCACAGTAACAGTAAACAGTTACCTAGGTAGACAAATTATTAACTATTCAGAGAATAAACTTATCCTATTATAAAGATCTACTTCTATATGTAGAACACTTCTGTGCCATCTACCATTTCCAAATTCCCCAAATGTATAAATATCATTTTCTGTTATGCAGTCTATTATGGGATTTGCAATGAAGCCATCTAGGGCAATTCCCATGAATTGTTTGATGCCCTTCTCAGTCTGCGTATGGACTCCAGAAGGGTTGATCAAAGGATGTTTTTCTAAATTCATCCAAAGGTACTAAAGTTTAATCAACTCGCTGTCTACAGTAATAAAGTGAGGAAAAGTCAGAATGCCGGACAGAATAACACATAAATACTTCTTCTGACTAGGCATTTATAAGATTAAACTTGTCATTTTTAGAATAAAGCACTTTCACATGATGCATTATAGATACAAGCAAAGATTGCTGCCTTAAAAATAAGATTAATCATTTTGTTGTGTGGCTGATGCTGCATTAAGAACATTTTGGGCTCAGCTGAAATATAGATTGCTAAACATCATAATAGATGGAAATTTTGAAGGTGACTTTTAGATATCAGCAATTTTATTTTTTTTATTGTTCCTTTGTTTCAGTAAGTATTCCAGAATCTGATGAACCAGAAGAAAAAAATGGTAAGAACATAAAAAATATACCACATTTAACACTATTTATTCAAAAATGTTATACTCATTTTTCTGGATAAAGGGTAGAGTTCTAAAAAGGAAAATAAATAGAAGTGATTCTAAATGCTAGGTTATATTGCTGCACAATTAAAGTAGTACTAATGTTAATACATCAATATGTAAAATAAATACAGAGTTCAACTCAAATACCATCATACTATATTCATTGGAATCAGTGGAACTTAAAAGTTACTGATTCAAAAAGTCAGCTTTTGCCTAAGTCTAGCTCTAACCTATGCACATAAGGATAATAAGCAAAGAGCTGTATTCATGGGAAAAAACCTACAAATTTTCCACAAATTTATATTGCTGTTCATGTAGAACTAACCTGAGTATTTAATATTTAGTGTTTACTATTTAAAAAAAGGTGAAAAGATGAAAGGTCCCCTGTGCAAGCACCAAGTCATGTCTAACCCTATGGGGGGACGCCGCTTTCATATTTTCTTGGCAGACTATAGCGGGGTGGTTTGCCACTGCCTTCTGCAGTCGTCACCTTCCCGATTTTACCGACCTCGCAAGGTTGGAAGGTTGAGTTGACCTGAACCGGCCACCTAAGAATCCAGCTTCCACTGGGATCGAACTCGGGTTGTTGGGAGAGTTTCGGTTGCAATACTGCTACCTACCACTCTGCGCAACACGAGGCACTCTGTTTAATATTTAACAGTATTTAATATTTAGTATTTAATAAAGAAGGCTGTAATCCTCAAATCATTTATTCCAGAATTAGCAATATTTACCTCCTAGTTTTGCAGTACTATATCACTACATATACAAACTATACTTTATTATACAGACTTAACTAAGAATCATTCTTTATTTTGTAGTAAAAAGTGCAGATAGAGATTTTATTGTAGGGGAGCAAGAAGCTGAAACCCTTTATCACCTTAGTTTCTCATCCAGTATAGTGGCTCAGGAGTTCTGGCACTGTCAAAAATAATCTATTTGAAGGTCCCTGATAGGTGCAGTAATTGCAACTGATCAAATTGACTAGATAGCCAGGAACACAGCTCTTAAACAAGATTTTAAAAAGGATCCAATAGCATTTATATACAATGAAAGAGATCTATGAAAGCCTCTTTGGGAAGCAATATTGCCAAATCTGGATTGAGATTTAATGCAAAGTGGAAAATATTTGGCAGTTTCTGTGACTGTTCTGTGTTTCCTTTTCTTTTCCTCTCAGAATTGGAAAATCCCAAGCTCAAAAAGCCTTGAAAGGATACTCATGGAGGTCTGCTAGGAGTGAGGCAGGAGCAGCTTTGGGTTAAAGTTATTTAAAAAAAGAAAAACCCTAGGCTTCAAATAATAGGAAAATGGCTAAGCTAATTGTATTCCTTCCTCCCACTGCTCACAGTGGAAGATAAAATGTAAAGAATACCACATTTCAGGCATAGGATTGCTCTGCCTACTTCAAAAGCACCAAAGGTAGATTTTCAGACAGTTCTCAGACTGCAAAAATCTCATTTGTAAAATCTCAGAAGAAATCTCTGTGCCATCCTTGTGAAGTAAGGGGAACTACAAAATGATTGTAAGGCAAATGATTTAAGGATTGCAGCCAAGATATCTTGTACTATAAAATATGTATGCATTCATAATGGTAGTTTTGTTGTTTGTTTTAAAGAAGCTTTTGAACTTAAAAATGCTTTTGAATATTATAACCTATAGTGAGTGTTCCATATTTAGTTTCTTGAAGACACCCCATCATCATTTTCTTCTTTTGTTTTAGATGATAATAGGGAAGATATTAATGATCAGGCAAAATTAATAGTGGGAATCGTGGTTGGTCTTCTTCTAGCAGCAATGGTTGCAGGTGTTGCTTACTGGCTATGCATGAAGAAATCTAAGTAAGTCTTCAGTAATAACATTCTTAATATTTTATAGTGATAAAAATATGTTATCTCACCAAATCTGCTTCTATGATATTCTGTAAAAATAGGCAGAAGTATGTTTTTGCGTGTTTATTTGTCTAAAATATTTTTCTTGTCCTTTATCTAAAGTAATTCCATGGCAGTTTGCAGGTTTTAAAAAATCTATAAATATATCAAATACAAAAAAGCAATGAGACAGCACAAAAAATATACTGGCATAGGCTTTCACAGCTGGTGCAAATCAAGTGGTGATGAGCATCTAGGCTAAATGGCTACGGCCCAATTTTCTGATATCCTGAGTTTCACTGGAAGCTGTAGCTGACATCTTCAGAGGCAAAGTGATCTTCAATCCAACAATAAAAATAATGAGAGAGAGAAAGAAAGATAGCATCCCCAGTGGGAAAAGTGTTTCTCCCTTATACTGAGGGTACAGATCGAACTGGAAAATTATTGGAGAAACACAGCCTAAAAACCATCTGTGAACCAATTAAGAAAGTCCAAGTAATTCAATCACCTAAGGATGCATAAATCTACTTTCATCATCAGGAATTTACCACATTCCCTGCATTGTGGACAGGTATATATTGGGACCCCCGAACACAGTATTTCAATTTAAGGAACACAAGAGGCATTGCTGGCTAGGACAGCCTGAAAAATCAGCAATAGTAGAACATACAGGGCTACATAATGGATACAAAATCCAATTTAAAGACAAACAGTACTGGCAACTGCATAGAGAAGCTGTCAGGATTCACAAACATTTCAGCAACTCTAACAAGAAGGAAGAGAACCTAAGAGTCAACAAAGCCTGGCTATACCAAGATGAAGCAACCTCTAATTATTCAATTGTAAGTATCTACAGCAGTTTCACCTGAGGGGTTGGGGGGGGGGACCCACCAAGACAGACTAACCAGGAATTAGTTCTCTTGGAATTTCTTCAAATTACAGTAGATCAATCGAAATTCACCTGGATGAATCAGGAACTAGCTTCCTCAAATTCCCGTGGCAGAGTCCAATTAGAGATTAGTTTGAAAGAAAGATCAATCAGAAGCTAGATTACCTCATCACAAATACAAGAGCCCCAGTCAGTGCCTGTTCAGTTGCCTGTGAGCTGCTGACAAGTATGCTGTGGAGCAGATCACTTTGCCTCTGAAGATGCCAGCCACAGTTGCCAGAAAAATGTCAGGATACCAGAAATTAGACGGTGGCCATTTAGCCTGGAAGCCCATCACCATTTGACAGCACATAAAATTTTGTATAAATAGTTCAAAAACTGGAGCAAACAGAACCACTTTTTTCCAAAGCAGCATTACTATCCGCATTTCTCTTAATCCATAGACAAAATGCTACAGTACAAAAAATATCCTCTCTGTAATGTTTATCCACTTCAATTATGATGAGGAAAGTACGTAAGAAAAAGCATTAGTAGACACAGTTTAGTGTATAGGGAATAGGGGTGTTCCAAAGAGACATGTTATCCAGCCCTGATCTAAAAACAGAAGACTATCATTATGGAAGTAGTTAGCCCTTCTCTAACTAGGTCCAAGCTATTATGACTAATAGGTTTGAATGTTGCAACTAACCGACAAAATTGTTTAAAAATAAGCAGATACTGTGGTATCTTGAGGAGCACTTGTTAGGTAGAAATAATTAATCACCATGCAGGTATTACTTTTCACTCTTGTTAATTACAATATCTCTAGGTAATTGCAGTTGTCATGCTGTAATTGTGATTAGTTCACATGGACCTTTAATAAGACAAAATAGGATATCATATTGTCAGAGTAATAGTTATCAGTGTGTATTCCCCATGGCCTGGAGTTGACTGCTAGGTTGGGTTGCCTTAATGCATGTTAACGGATGCTCAGTGTACATGAAGTTCTATGTTATAGCTCACGAAGTTCTTTTATGAAATGCTGAAAAATTAAGATACAAAAAAGAAGACCTTAGGGCTAGTTTATGCATTTTTTTTCCTTTGAAGGAAAATACTATTTTATATATAAAATAGTGTTTTAGTCATCTGATGTTTGGTATCACATATTACAATGATTTTTCACCTATTTAATACATCATGACATTCCAAAAAATTCAGTAAAATGTATTCCATCTACTTGCTTATTTGTAAAGTAAGTCCTTCTCTGTCAGTTCAGTGTTGATATTTAAAAACTACTCTTATTTACTGCAAATTAGCAAACAATATTTAAAATATCATAAATGTTTACTAGTCAGGGACTTGAGACTATGTGGAAAGCAGCTTGAAACAAGCCAGACCAATTTCTAATTTGTTCATTAGTAAGAAAAGAAGAGGAAATAAAAATCAATTTTTCCTATATTTTATTAAGCAATGTTACTTTGGATATTTCCCATCAGTTTTGCCTGAAAAAGTTGGGTGGAGTGTGTTGCAGAGTGCTGGAAAGCATTTGGCCCAGAGAGATCAGAAAAATCACACATGAGACATTTCTATAAAAATAAATAAATAAATTTATTTATTTAAAGAAAGCACAAAAACATATTTACAGGCTTGTGCATCCACACATGCTCTCAGAGAGGAGCAAGACTAAAAAACTAAAAACAAAAGCTGCCTTCCCCTCAGGCAATGCAACTATTAACACCTAAACTGAGGACAATTAAATTCGACCTCTTCACAATTAAACTGAGGACAATTAAATTCGACCTCATGCTTAAGGAAGTACTTAATTATCATGGTAGCCAAGAGCAGGAAAAAAATGCCAACACTCCTTTTTTTTTATGCTAAGGAATAAGACACAAACCAATTTTCTTTGTCAATTCTCTATGTCTTGGTAGAACAAGAAGTTTGGTTAAAATATCAGCAATCATGTCTTTTAGTTCACAATATTTTAATATTATTTCGCCTTTGGCTATCATGTCTTTGATATAGTGATATCTAATATCTACATGTTTTGTCCTATTCTTGCAAGCTTCAGATTTTGCCTTTGTTTTTCTGTTGATGTGAACAGCAGCAAATCATCAACATAAATGCAGAGATACATACAGTCTTGTCTTTCTCCACATATATACATGGATCTGCTTACAAAACCAAAATTCTGCAGTTTTCTGCAGTATCTAATATCTAATATCTACATGTTTTGTCCTATTCTTGCAGGCTTCAGATTTTGCCATAGCAATGCAAGCTTGATTATCCTCATATCCTCATAAACTGTAATAGGCTGGTTCACTTCCATGCCTATGTCTTTTAACAACTGTTTAAACCATATAACCTCATTACAGGTGTTTGCTAGGGAATAAAACTCTGCTTCTGCAGTGGAAAGAGCAACAAGTGTTTGCTTTCTAGAATGCCAGCCTAAGCTTGACCCAGCAAATTGAATTAAAATCCCAGAAGTAGATTTCCTGTCACTGACATCTGCTCCCCAGTCAGAATCGGCAAAAGCCTGCAATTTCTCTGTTCCACAGGCATTTAGCTTCAGGCAATAATTCTTTGTTCCTTGCAAATACCTTATTAACCTCTTCAATGCTGCTTTTCCAGTAGATGTAGGCTTCTCTGTCTACTTAAAATGGCCACAGAGAAATATTTGAGATATCTGGGCGAAAGTGATTTGCTATGTACAGTAAACTTCCAACTACAGATCTATATTTCTCTGCCTCAGTTAATTGAGTTTCTCCTATATCTTTCTGAAAATCTGTTATCGGAGTAGAGACTGGTTTACAGTTTTGCATATTAAAATCCTCTAGGAGCTTTTGAATTTTACTACGTTGGCTTAATAGAAAGCTACCATCCTTCTCCCTGTGTATTTCCAAACCTAGGTAATTTGTTACTGTTCCAAGGCTTTTTAATGTGAAATGGCTTTTCATGCAGGCTTCAAAATCAAGCCTTTGATTTTCTGTTGATGTGAACAGCAGCAAATCATCAACATAAATGCACAGATACATACAGTCTTGTTTGTCTTTCTTCATATATACACATGGATCTGCTTTTCCTTTTAGTAAAGGTAAAGGTTTCCCTTGACGTAAAGTCCAGTCGTGTCCGACTCTAGGGGGCGGTGCTCATCTCCGTTTCTAAGCCTTGGAGCCGGCGTTGTCATAGACACTTCCGGGTCATGTGGCCAGCATGACGACTCGGAACGCCGTTACCTTCCCGCCGAAGCGGTACCTATTGATCTACTCACATTTGCATGTTTTCGAATTGCTAGGTTGGCAGGAGCTGGGACGAGCAACGGGAGCTCACCCCGCCGTGCGGTTTCGAACCGCCGACCTTCCAATCAGCAGCTCAGCGGTTTAACCCGCAGCGCCACCGCGTCCCTTTGCTTTTCCTTTTACAAAACCAAAATTCTGCAGTTTTTCATCTAATTTTTGGTTCCAGAATCTAGCAGCCTGTTTTAACCCATAGATTGACTTCTGCAGTTCACAGGCTAGATTCTCCCCTTTTTCATAGCCAGGGGGTTGCTGCATGTATAATTTGTGGTCTAAATCACCATAGAGAAATGCAGTTTGAATGTCATAGTGGTTAACTGACATTCCCTTGAGTGCAGCAACTTTTAACAGTAATCTAATTGATTCACCTTTAGTAACTGGTGCAAAAGTCTTGTCAAAGTCTAAATCTTTCCTTTGAGTGAACCCTTTTGCAACCAACCTTGCTTTATATTTTTGGATTTTGCCATCAGCATCCCTTTTCAGTTTGAAAACCCACTTACAACCTAAACAGCATTCATTGGGGGGTAGATTTACCAGTTTCCATGTTTTATTTTCTTTCAAGAATGCTAACTCCGGTTGCATGGCAGAATGCCAATTTTATGCAATCTCAGGTGGTAAAGCATTCACTTGTTCTAAAGACTAAGGTTCTGTGAATATGTGAAAAGCCTTTACTGTTGCAGCCTGCTAATTATTAATTTCTCTCCCACTATGAACCTGTAGCTCCTTTGGCTTTGTTCATAGCCAACAAAGATGGCTTTCTTTGTTGTGGGGCTTCCTTTCCTTCTCTGTTGTTTCAGAATATGAACCCATGCAGTACTACCAAACACTCTCAGATGGTTTACCTTTGGTTTCATACCATAAAACCAATGGAATGGAGTGTCCTGAATCACAGTTATACAATCTGTTTTGTACATTAACAGGCAGGAGATATTGATACTGCCCAAAACCTGAATGATAACCTGGAATCTTTAAGCATGCATTCTATCGCATTTTGCAAAGTTCTGCCCTTTCTTTCAGCAACACCATTTTGCTGAGGGGTGTAAGGGTTAGAAAGAATTTGTTCTATCCCCTTTTCTGCTAGGAACCCTTTGAATTTGTGAGAAAGGTATTCTCCTCCTCTATCACATTGGAGTGCAGATACAGGCCTAGGGAATTTTCCATTTGCCCATGTCACAAAACTTTTAAATTTCTCAAATGCCTCATCTTTGTGTTTTAAGATGTAGATAAATGTGTATCTTGAGAAATCATCAATGATGGTCATTGCATACCTTGCTTCTCCAAGACTTGGAGCAAAAGGACCAATAATGTCAGAGTGTACAATTTCCAAAGGTCTAGTTGTAACTCTGTCACTGTGCTTACTCACAGGAGCTTTTAGTGTTTTGCATTCTTTGCAAACTACACAGTCTAAGTATTTATCACAGGGTTTTATCTTTAGGTCAGTACACAGCTGTGACATTTGTGCTATATACTTGAAATTAGCATAACCAAATCTCCTGTGCATCAGGTGTACACATTGGTCATGATATGGAGTGTTGCCAACTGCAGCTTTGCAACTTGGCTTCCTTGCATTTTGCACAATGTACAAGGAGTCTTTTAACATACCAGTAGCACACAATTTCCCATTTTTACGTATCTCACAACCATTTTTCTTAAATGTTATGGTATACCCTGTTGCAGCTAATTGTGCCACAGATAAAAGGTTTGATTGTAAATTTGGCACATACAATACACCTTTTACAGTTTATCTCAAGCAGGATAAATATGTATCACCTTGTCCCATAATTTTGGTCACAGACCCATCAGCCAAAGACACACTTTGTCTTTCAGTTTTAGACAGTGACACAAAAGAGCTTTTACAATTACATAAATGACAATTGGCCCCAGAATCTAACACCCATACATCAGAATTACCCTTCTCCGCAACCTGTGCAATTTGGCTTGTCTGAAGAGCCTTCTTCTGTGTTGCCCTTGTGTTCTTCTTCTCTGTCTTTCTACTCTTCGGTCTCAAGGTACAGTCTTTTTGCAAATGTCCAGCTGAACCACAACTGAAGCATCGCTGGCTGGCTAGCACTGTAGCCTCAGCTTCTTTTCCTGTCTTTTTCCTTATTTTCTGATGCTGCAGCTTTCCAGAAGAGATGTGGGGGGGGGGGGAATCTTTCCTCTCTCTTCTCCCATTCAGCGAGTAAGCACTGTGTAACATACGATGGGGTGAGGTCTGCTTCAGGCATAGCCTCCAGGGTACAAATCAGCATGTCCCACATTTCATTCAGTGAGGACAGGAGGATATAGGATTTTGTGAGAGGTGTAAATTCCATTCCTCTCTCCTGCAACTCAACAAACAGCTGCTGAATATAATGCAGGTGCTCAGGAAGGCTATCTCCCTCTGCTAGGTAGGCTTTGTACAGCTTTTTCATCAGGGTAACTTTACTCCCTGCTGTTGCCTTTACATATAAGTCAAAGCATCCCAAAGTTGCTTTGCAGACTGCATACCTCGCTTGTGGACTAGCTGATTGTCCTCAACTCCCAGGATAATGGTGGCTCTAACCCACTCATCCTGTCTAAGCCATTCAGCACTGGGATTTTGGGGGGTTTGCTCACCAATTGGCAGCCAAAGATTCTCTCTGTGAAGATACATCTCTATCTTCAGGGCCCAATTCAAATAGTTGGTCTCTGATAGGTGCTCCAGAGGCATTGCTGAGGGCTGGGAGGCAGCCATGGCTTCTTCCTTCTTTTGCAAGTCACCTCAGCTGGCTTCTTTGTCCTGTAGACTGGCAATTGCTGGAAAATCTCCAGGCGGCTCCAAAGAAAATTCTTCACAGGTCTTTGCTACGTGCCTTTAAAAATGTGCATGAGGTGTGGAGCTGATCTCTCTGCTCTTTCTGAGGTTTTACTGGGCTGCTTTACTGGGCAGAGTGCTGGAAAGCATTTACCTGTTGCAGAGTGCTGGAAAGCATTTGGCCCAGAGAGATTAGAAAAATCACACACCAGACATAAAAATAAATGTATTTACAGAAAGCACAAAAACATATTTACAGGCTTGTGCATTCACACATGCTCTCAGAGAGGAGTGAGCTGCTTACTCGGCTGCAAGGCTAAAAAACTAAAAACAAAAGTCCTGCAGGCTGCCTTCCCCTCAGGCAATGCAACTATTAACACCTAAACTGAGGATAATTAAATTAGACCTCTTCACCCAGCCAATGCTTAAGGAAGTACTTAATTACCATGGTAGCCAAGAGCAGAAAAAAAATGCCAACCAAGTGGGTCTTTTTTTTTTTGCAGAATACATTAGCCTGAAAGCTACTTTCCACGGTTACTCACTGTGAGTTGAAGTAGCAGGGACTCCATTAAATGTGGGAGTTTCGGTTTAGCAGTAATCTCTTTACCGTAGCTTTTGGGGAAGCTAACTGCTGAGGAAACACATTGGCACTGCTGAGTCTAAACTCTTCTTTCTCTTTCTGCCAGTCAATTACTCATCTTAAGTTTACTTTGTCTTGTGTCTCCTCACAGTTAATAATAAAATAACAAAGTACCAATTGAGTATTAGACCATAATAAGCAAAATCTAATAGAGGTTTCTAAGTTCCTAAGAACACTGTTATATGAATGAATGTAAAACTTCTCTTGCCTTTGTTTAATCCTTTTTCTTCCCATCCAACTGCCTGAATTCTTTCTTCATTAGCTGGGTATCAATGATACTAATCCTTTTCCAGACATTTTACTTACTTACAATATATCAGAAAGTAAGAAGGCAGGAAAATCATATGCTTGTTAGTCTTTGGCTTTATTTCCATCCACTGATTCTTAGAACAAGAATGGGGAACCCACAGCCATAAAGAGGTTGCTGATCTAAATCCAATAATACAAGGTTCCAGGTCATTTGGAAGCCTTCATGCATACATGAAAGTCTTATGCTATGTAGAAAGTCCTCTGTTGTGTAAAATCATGCTCTACCCATGGAATATTTCCACTGCAATCACAGCACAAGTTTACAGAGGAGAACAGCTGTTCATTTCTGTGTTCAGTGCTACTTCTGAGCATTCTGCTTGAACAAGACTTGAGTTAGTCTAATTACAGTGAAGGAAGTTGCTTTCCAAAACTAAATAGATAAACTTGCATTGTGATATTTTCTGTTTTTATTTTAATTTCATCTTGATTTCTTCTACCTATTTTATCAATAGCAGTAGGACAGACCAGTCAAAAGAAGTTAAATAACAGCTGCAGTTCTAGAGATGTAGGTATTCTTTAAAGTGCTTATTTAGGCAAAACTAACTACATGTCTTTGTCTTGGTAGATTTTGAAATACCTTTGAAATACTACCCTACCATTTAATTAACTTATGTATACTATACTTTAAAACATATATGATCATGATGGATTTGTTCCAATACTGTAAGGGTAAGATAGATAGACAGACAGACAGACAGACAGACAGAGACAATAAACATATGATGTATCACATTCTCATTTTTATGACTTTTCTTTGGCTGGTATCTAAGGAGGGTGAGGAAACTAATATAAAGATATCTCAAACATATTTTAATGACATATTGTGTTGAAATTGTTATTACTCCCTATTTATCTCACCATAAGTTAGAGCTTAGGCTTTAAATGCTTTCTTTCATGCTTCAAAATTTGGTCTGGCACTCTTCTGACATACAGCAGCCTAGGATTAATTTTATGTCTTTATTTCATGATAACCTGCCCACGCACTGCTTTTACTTAGGTATTATTTCTACTGTTATCCACACAGTCTATTCACTTTTTGATTTTTAAAATTTATTTCTTAATTTATTTCTTTAAATGCATGAAAATGATCAATCAACAAGTTGTCCCTGATTATTTCTTTGCTGGATTTGCAGTCGTAGTGCTGAACTTGATCCCTTAGCTTTAAAATATTAACACTTATGTTTTATTGCCTGCAATAATAAATATAAATATGTTGTCAGTAGTTCAAATTCATTTCTGAAGAGGGCCGACTGATAAAGAAACTAACAGACATTACATTGGGAACTGAGTGTTGCTAAATCATAGATAATTACCAGGCCTGTCATTTTAGAATAAACCTAATCACTTGAAAGATTGTGTGTAAATGTGTTTTATTATACGTGGTTTGTGTGTTTGTGGTTTAGTATATGTGCTCTATATATGTAGTGTGTAATGTAGTTTATTATATGTGATTTATATGTGCGGTTTGTATATGTGGTGTGTAAATGTGATTTATTATATGTGGTTTATATGTGTTTGTGGTTTATGTGAGGTTTGTATATGTTTATAAACCATATTTACATACCATTCAAAAGAGACAATAAAAAAGCTAAGAAGGAAACAAAAAGACCAGAACACCTCCTCTCCAGCAGCCAACACCCAGATAAGCAGGAATGAACACCAAACAACCAAGTAAAAAACAATATCCTAGTCAAGGAACTACCAAGGAGAAAACTACACACACCCCAACACTGGCAGGGCAAGCTACTATATAAACAGGGAGCAAATCCCACACTCAGTAGCACTGATGATGTTATCTAGTTGGCAAGCAAACAACCAAGCTCAGAGAGCACCAAGACACCATATGGTATAGTATCCAAGCCACACCGAGTTGTACCTATACCTATAACATTTATCTGTTATATGTCTACATATTATTTATAGCTATAACATGGTTTCTCTGTTATATGCCTTCATATTATTTATGAGTGCAATGAGTTGGATAAGCTTATTTTAAGAGTTTGGTCATTTATTTCATACTGAAAATGTTAGAATCTAAATTGTGCTTACATGGAAAGAAAGTCCAGTAAAATCCAAGTAGAGGCATTCTTTATGGTGGACAGCCAAATTACATTTTAAGAGTTTGGAAATACAAAAATGAAGCTACTTATTGCAATAAGTAAAGGTGATCTGCCTACATGGCTTGAGCATATTGTAACTATTAATAAATATTTACATGCCATTTATATTACATCATTTTAGGGCTTTGCCTTTTCTTTTGACTGAACATTCTTCATGCCAGTGACAATGAGAAATAATAAATGATATAAAAATGGAATATTGGTTGGAGACAGTGTAACCCTAACCCTTACAGTAGCTCGGGTCATTAGCACATGGATAGGATTCATTTACTTTGGAAGTAGCAGCCTGCTCCTTCATGAAAGCAAATGCTACAAAAGCAAATGAGTTGTTAGGGATGTGGAGATACAGGGAGAGTGTGCGAGACAGAAAGGCCCAAAAGCTGAAGACTGCTAAAAGCTAAGAACTACTTACCAGTGGCAGAGAAGGTGTCCTGCCTGCCTGCCTTTTGCATGAGTAAATTCTCCCCAGTAAATAAATTTGCATTTTCAGCCTAAATGTTGGTTTGGAAAAGAAATTAGAAGTGTTAGAAAGAGGCAAAACTTGTATGTTTGGAGAAAAACTTGTATCAGAGTTATGGGGTAGTATTAGTGAAATAAGCTATAGTTCTGTTTATTTTTATTTTTCTAGAACTTGCTCATAATTAATTGAAATCCCCCCAAATCAGTTTCTCACACAGAAGGAGAACCCAGCTAGAAATATATGACTTTTACATTCTAATTTCCAATAGTTCAGTTTAAACCTCAGAAAAGCAATTATTATCTCAGTGCATATAAATGGAGTACTTTAATGATAAAGATGTGTTAATAGCATTTCAGCGTTAATATGCATATTCTTTCAAGGAACCTGAAATTAAATTTTGCTAATAACTTTTCTTAAAAATGCAAATTCTTCCAGCCAAACAAGTTAATGTATATATTTATAAATGAGAGCAAAATAGAAAATGAAAGGTATAACTATGTATACATTATTCATCACATTATAGTCTTTCATTTGCCAGTAAAATCAGATTCCTATGTTAGTACCAGAACAATCTTCTGTTGCAGAGGTCAAAACGTTGTGTGCCGATCCAATAATTGGATATCACAACAAGAGCAAGATGAGACATCAGTGTTGTTGTTTCTATTTCAGATCAGCTTCAAAACATGTAGATAAAGATCTTGGAAATACAGAGGAAAATAAAAAGTTAGAAGAAAATAATCACAAATTGGAAGCCTGAAAGACCAAACTAGTTGGTTACCATTCCAGGTACGTTTTAACAACTTTAAAATGTATTATATCCTCTGAATATAATTTAATCCCGGCATTAGTTAAATTAAGGGATAAGGAATTTCTGATATATATTCATATTGCGAGAAATCCAATTTTACCTGTTTAAAATTTGAAGTGCCTTCCACAGCAATAGTTTGTCATTTTCAATGATTAGAAAAAAATGATGCTCTAAAATGTGCTACAAGTTACACATTATAACCATGCTGCTTGTGTCTTAGACATCCTGTAGAGGGAATAAGGAATGGCCTTGAAGAACAGGAGGAAGAGCCACTACCAAGGCAACCATCAGTTAAGCGGGACTTGAGCCCATGCCAAAAAACTTATTTGAGAAAATGTCTCAGACAAGCCCCTCCCTCATTCATACAAAGATAAAGTAAAAGAGAGAAAGCACATTCAGACCTGTTAAGATTTTGTTACTATAGCTGTTACAATAAAAGTACTCCTGACCTATGCCTACTGAATGAACCAGGAATTCCATGCAAGCTGTTGATTCAACTCATTCTAAAAGCCTAAAATGTACCATCAGGAGGAAATGTTAAGCATATATATATAGGTAGTGAACAGGACTAGATCAACTATTTGGTTCATTCTGATGTGTCAGTCTTGAGCCATTTCAAAGAAAACATTCTTTTCTGAAGTCATACATTTGATCGCAGAACCAAGGTTCACTGCATCAGCGGGAAAACCTCCCAAAAGAACTTCAATCAACAAGGTCCGATGATACAGAGGAAAGAGTTTATTTGTAACGCGTTTGCAAAGGCGGGTCCCTCCGTGCAAGGAGGAACCCTGAACGAAGTTAACACAAAACTTTTATACCCTATCTGTCCTCCCCCTCTCCGAGGGCTCAGCTCACAATCTTCCTACTTCACAAGTATCCTTGATTACTGGATTTACATGTCAGCAGGATGTTCCTGCAACTCTTATCACCTACTTGTTTCAGGGTCTCATCCTACTCAAGCATATCTTTGCTGGCGCCAGCCAGCAGTTTATACACAATGAACTACAAATTTCTAACCTAAATAACTTTATCTGACATGTCCTCCATTCTCCCCCCCAGTTCAGGGTCCGGTGGCATATTTCTCTTTCCATGAGTTTGAGGCACATACAGGGGTTTTGTCTTTACCTTGCCCCCCCCACTCACAATTCCCCCCTTTTTCTCTTTCCCCATTGCCTCAAACTCAAGTCGTTCCAGAATATGCTTCTCTTCTCGGTACTTTTCTGGATCACTCCCCTCCAACTTCTGATACGTAACCTTTTGGGGAGCCATATTTTCAATAGTGCTCTGAACAATAATTCTAATAAGCGGGATGAGGCACGGTATACACATTAGTCCTACTAAAATTAAGATTCCCATCATTAGAGCTTGTTTCCAGCTCGTGAATAGTCCACCTAAGAACCCCCTCCCACCTCAGAGTTAAATGTCCCCTTCCAAGTTTGAACTGGGACGTGTATCAGTTTTCGAAGATCCCGGGTGAGATCAGCCACCACCTTCCCGGTCTCGTCTATCTCTAAACAGCAGTTACTTAGATTAAATTTTCCACACACTCCCCCTTCCTTGGCTAGTATATAGTCCAGAGCTAACCTATTTTGATATACAGCAGTTCTCAGTTTATCTTGCTGCTGGGCAACTCCATTTAAAGCAGCATCTATTCTTCTTCCTGCTAATTCTAACACAGCCTGTAAACGCATTATCCTGTTAATCATATATATCGGGGTGCGGTAACCCCAAGACCCATCTTCAGCCCAAGTAGCGGGGTCATAATAGGCGATAATTCTTTCAGGAGGCCACTCATCCTCTTTCCATTTGCCCACTGCGATTCCTGCTAGACCCTCTGTCTCTGCCGTGCCTCTCTTTGTTCTACCTCCCACTTCATCATATATGGGCACCCCCAAGATTTGTTTAGTTCTCATGGGGAGGAGGAAAAATGATGGTCTAATCCATCCTAACGTACAGGTTCCGCTCCAGTTAGCTGTGATCTGCTCATATGCTCTATTTCCGCAGATCCAATACATCCCCTCAGGAGCTACCCTATTTTCCCAATTAATACGTTTGGGTTCTGGTCCTCCTCCGGCACTCCACCACTTATCCTCCAAATCCCAAACACCTTTGCACATCAGTTCTCCTACTTCCTCAGTTCCATTTCTACGAAAGCAGCTTTGTGCCACTAAATTGGTAGTGAGAGACCAAACAACGTCCGTTGGCTCCTTTCTAGCAGTTATGTTACCTGCCTGGGTTAGGCTGTTAAAATACCCTGGGTCCGCCTCTTGAGCTTCCCAGGGCCATTTTTCCCCCATTGTTGATGATGCTGTTTAACTGAAGCTTCCATCTCTTGGATGGTGTGAGTTATAGGCACCAGCCCATAAGGCTAACAAATCCAAACCAGTGGATTAACTGTAGTTCCATACTACAGGTAGGCTGGATTTCAGAACTGTACCCTAATCCCTTTTCATATGGAAATAGAAATTCCCTATTTTTCTAAATTGAGTACATCTTCAAAGCTTCCCTTGAACCCTGTGACTCTCTTTTCCAGGTTCAGGGACTATTATGGTCATCAAAACTACAAGGTTTTAGACAAAAGTTCAGGCGCATTTTTTCTTTTTCTGCACAGTCCAGCAGTATTTGGCAACACCAGTGTCTTCTTTAGGGTTTCTCCCAACTCAGTTGCCGACTCCCCTCCATCTGGTTTGACTCAATTTCCAGACTTAAAAGGATGCGCCTGCTGTTCCAACAGTAGGGCTCTGTGTTCCTGTAGATAGGGAGACAAGGACAAGACTTGCGCAGATAACTGTTTCAAATACCTGCAGACAAATGTCTTCCCCATGGCATGCATGTCTCCTACTTCTCCACTAAGAATCCAAGATAGAGTCACCCATCTCAAATGGACTGACTCTTAGTCTTTTCTTAGGAGCAATCCAGAGACTTAGTATTGTCACTAAAAAGGCTTGTGTCCATGTGGATCCTGCCTTTGGTCCTAGCCTCTCCAAGTGTCTTTTTAGCCTATAAAGAAAGCCTTTCACCCATTCTAAGAAACGGTTCACCCCAAACCCCCCTTTTGGAGGTTCCCCTGGAGTTGAACTTGGTTGGTCTTTGGGTTGTCCTTTTGGCATACCACACATCTCTCTCACACACCTGTTTGGCTTTCAAAAAGATTCCAGGACAAATAAATATTCTAGACACACAATCCCCTAAAGTGTTTGTCCCATGTGACTAGATTGGTAGGTGTAGTTTTGGATATATCTAAGCACTACTTTGGATAAAACTAATTTTCCTGCCCTAGCAAAATACCACCCTAAGTAAGTAGGCTGGCCATCTCTTCGCCACCTGACCCAATTGCTTAAACAACAAGTTTTTTTTTTTTCAAAACCCCCAAAATTGGGTCAAGACTTTTACAGCCAAACCTCTAATTTTAAAATATATATAATGACTTAAAGTCCCTTTTTTTTCCAATAAGAACAATATTATACTTCAATTGCCAATATTTAATTCCCCAATAACTTCCCTAAAATCAAAACTTGTAAAACTAGGAGAAAAAGAAAGCATTGACATAAGAGTTTATCTAGTGTTTGGGCTGTTATATAACCAAATTTTAAAACAAAAGAAAAA
Organism: Candoia aspera; assembly: GCF_035149785.1. Lineage (NCBI taxonomy): Eukaryota > Metazoa > Chordata > Lepidosauria > Squamata > Candoiidae > Candoia > Candoia aspera. The sequence continues at coordinate 82,268,684 of NC_086157.1, read as the reverse complement.
AACCAAAAGAAAACAAAATTCAGATAGATCATACCAGTCCATGGAAGCTCTACTTAAAACCATACATTGTCCATTTTTTTTTCTCTTCTGTTTTTATTATAGAACATCAGAGAAGTGCAATTCTGGATGGTTACCCCATCTATACCCCTGTTACATACCCTTCGTACACAGTCAGTCCCACTCACATTCACCCAAGTCTGGTTACAATAGAAGCCGTAGCTCTCCGAGCCGGGAAGGCCTCTATCCACCCTGTCAACTGGTCTTTAATTACCAACAAATACTTCCACCCCACTTTTTCTGTTAGCTCGGTATAGTCTATCTGTGCTCTCTGAAACGGCCAGGGGGCCAGTGGTCTGCCTCCTGCCTCTTTCTTTCTTGCTGCCTTTTTATTCACCTTCAAACATATTAAACATTTCCAACACACTATGAGCTATAGTTCACATTTTTAAACTCCAATATTTTCCTTTTACAGCCTCAACCAGAGCATCAGCTCCCCAATGCCCTCCTTCATGGACTTTTTCTTAAATCCCCCACATAACTTCAGAAGACACTATTTCAACTCCATCAGTTGTCTTCCATCCTCTTTCCGCTTTCTCACATCCTTCAGCATTCAACTGTTCTCTTTCTCAATGGGTTCCCATACCGGGTTTTCAAGCGGGGCTTCTAGTACTGGAATCGCCACCATTTGCAGCTTGACGTGCCCAGCTGCCTCCTTTGCTCATTGGAGACAATCCACACGCTCAACTGCCCTATTGTGATTCAACTCAACTCCCCTCCCCAGAGAGCCTGCGCCTCTCCAGGTCCTGTCCGTGCCTGTCTGTTTCCCGAGCCCTCCATCCCATGGAATACCTCCTCGACCCGATCTTCCGAGAACTCCCCCTGCCTCCCCCTCTTTGGGGCCACAAACCTTGAGCTAAAACAAGACATTTCCCTTTCTTTCTGCCTTCATTCTCTCATTTCTCCTATTCCTCTCCATCTCCTGGGTTTGCCCTGCAAACACCCTGTCCATTTATGGGCTCTGCCAGAATATCCTCCCAACCTTTCCCTTTTCTGCCCTATTTCAATAACCATCCTCTGTTCCTCCAGTGTCAGGAAGACTGATAACAGAGTCTGAATATCTTGTCACCTTGGATTGTGGGTTTGCATCAATCCAATCCACAGACTCTCAACTAAATCACTGACACTTCGTCCATCCAACCTTCCATCCACATACAGTTGCCAATCCTCAGCTCTCGTTTCCAAATTCGAATTAAGCAAACAACACAAAACACAAGGCTTCCTCAGGTCGGGCAAAGCTCCTGTAATTGTGGTGTTATTACAGGGAAAAACTTCTTTCCCTTTAGTCCCCTCTCTAACCATATTTTTCCAAAATTGTGTACCACCCCATAGGCATTCTTTCTCTCAAGTCATCTCAACATCACAAGTTCATTCTTATTTCTCCTTCACTTTATTTAATTCACTTTTACCCAATTCCCTTCCACACAAATTAAATTGGTCACCTACTCACAGCACTGAACACATGGCACTATCAAATCCCATGTCCCTCCATTCACAGCAAATAACAGAAGGGATTGCATAGCCAAAAATGGCCAGGGCTATGGATTTCAAAAAACCTGAAGCATTCCCCTTTTACTGTGGAGGAGTTCAGTTCCTTAAAGGGACAGACTCATGTTTAACTCCTTAAGGGACAAGCTCACATAGCTTTTCTCTTCCTCTTCAGACTTTCTCTCCTCAGCTCAGGACAGATGCCCATGCCACACACACATACATGAGCACACACACACACTCTGCACCATTTCCCTCAACAAATATACATACCAATACACAGACAAATACCTACAAACAGAAAACATTTTCACATACTCATACAAATTCTGACAGTCCTGAAGGACTCCCAGGATTGATTTCTACCGGTTCTCTTCTTCCCCGCCATTTCCACACCTATACTTTTCCTCATCTCTGAGTGGCGGCGTCCTGCTGTGTTCCCTTTGTTCCATAACCTTCCCTTACTGTTGCTACCATGATCCTGCCCTTCTGCTTATGTTTTTCTCTGTTTCTCTTTGCACATAGATTTTCTGCGTTTCCTTTAAGAGATCCTCTATACTCTTCTCAGCCCATCTTGGTTACTGCCTTCTCTCACCCTGATCCTTGATCAGCACTAGCCCCCTCTCGACCTTCAGATTGTTTTACACCCAAGGTAGAGTACTCCAGCCCACGCTGGATTTGCTTTCCAGCAATTTTAAGCCTCTGACTGTCGGGGGCAAAACCAGGCCGGCCTCCCAGCAAGCGCTGGCTAGTTTTAAAGTCCGACCTCAACCTATGGCATCGAGATGAGTTTCGAGAAGCGTTTCCAATGCTTTAACATGCACTTCAAAGGTGTCTCGGGGCTACTACTTCCTCCCCCAATTTTCTTCTATCAAAACTTGCCCTAAAGGGGAATCAGGGTCCGGAGGGCGTCGTCGCCCTTCCGGTCTTCCCTGTTGCGCGCATAGTCCCTTAGTATACTTTTTCAGCCATGGCATATCCCACTGATTAATCAGCTGTCCCAGGGGCACATCCGGATCTGGCCCCCTTCCTGGCGTCTCTGCACCAGGACCCTCCAGTCTCCCAGGTAGTTTACTCTGTCCTTTTCCCATGGTTGGTCGACCTTCTGACTGATTTCGCCCCCAAGGGAGAGGACTCCAGCCCACGCTGGATGCGAATTTTAAGCCCTCTCTTGCGGCGAAATCCAACCAGACTCCCAGCAGACGCTGGCTAATTTTTTAAAGTCTGACTCCCCTTTAACCCGTCCTCGATGGAGCACTACAGCCGACCTGAGGCACCGGACCCTCACGGCTACCTGCAGGAACTGCGACTGTTTAACCACCCACACAGCCTAAACTCAACAACCATCCGACAGATCACACAGCAGCCGGTTATTCTGAACAAGCACTCACCTATTCCAGCTCTTGTCAGAACCTACGACTGGTCCCACCAACCACTCACCTAGCAGCTGGACTTTCTCCACCAACCACTCACCCAGCGGTTGGACTTTCTCCTCTCTTTTCTCTGTACCGTCTCGTTTAATCGGGGCCCTGGGAGTCGCTCCAGGAGGACCGGGCGAAGTCACTTCATCAACGGGAAGCGGTGGCCACTTACCCCACCCTGATCCTTCCGGACCGATATCACTCCCAGGACTCCTGGCTGGCTCGCCAAATTGTCAGCGGGAAAACCTCCCAAAAGAACTTCAATCAACAAGGTCCGATGATACAGAGGAAAGAGTTTATTTGTAACGCGTTTGCAAAGGCGAGTCCCTCCATGCAAGGAGGAACCCTGAACGAAGTTAACACAAAACTTTTATACCCTATCTGTCCTCCCCCTCTCCGAGGGCTCAGCTCACAATCTTCCTACTTCACAAGTATCCTTGATTACTGGATTTACATGTCAGCAGGATGTTCCTGCAACTCTTATCACCTACTTGTTTCAGGGTCTCATCCTACTCAAGCATATCTTTGCTGGCGCCAGCCAGCAGTTTATACACAATGAACTACAAATTTCTAACCCAAATAACTTTATCTGACATGTCCTCCATTCTCCCCCCCAGTTCAGGGTCCGGTGGCATATTTCTCTTTCCATGAGTTTGAGGCACATACAGGGGTTTTGTCTTTACCTTGCCCCCCCCCCCACTCACAACTGTGAAAGATTTATTGAATTTTATGGATAAAATCTCTTACATTACAGTCTGGATGCTACCATTTATGCATAGTTACATGTTCTACCATTTGACATTGTGACTCTCGCATAACATGGCTTATAATTTTTGGGCAGAAGTTATTAGCTATTAAAATATGTTTAGATTTTACATGGCTCTATCAGGGAAGAAAGGATGCCTCCCTGCTTTAGAGATGCCCAATTATTAAGCCAGTCTTCATGCTCCCACAGTGGATAACGTCAACAAACAAGACAGTGACTTTTTCGCTGTATATAGTGCTGGTCTGGCTGGCTTCGAAGTAGCATCCTTTCTTCAATGCTTTTCAAAATCTGCAAAAAGCTATTATTACTGCAATCAAGGACCAAAAAAAAATGGTTTATTACTAAAAACTATAAGCCACAGTAAAAAAAAAGTCATCTCAATATGAATTCTATAGACAATATAACAATATTAGAGAGATTTAATGAAATTACATCATCCTCATTTGATAGTACATACATATTGTCCTGGAAACTTACCTGTTAATCAGGATTTATATCATGCTGTCTGTTGGAATACCTGAAGAACCAGGTTAGGAACAAATCCTGGAGAAAATCTATCTGTGTGGTTGTGAAAAGCTAACACCAACTTGATGGTATATAATCAATAGTACTCAGATGTCCTTATAAAAAATCCAGTGTAAGAAGAAATTAGTTATGGTTTCCACAGAGCTGATCCTACACAGATAAAGCAGATTATCATACTGGGTTTTCCTATATCTCCATTCCTGTACAGCTGTTGATAACTCATTGAAGTGTGGTAATGATATAACTCCTCTGTATTTTGAAATTTTAGTTTGACTTACTTAGCTCCACTTGAATTAACTGGCTGACTATCAAGAAAAATATCTCTTGGCAGATATCTTTGTACTTCTTACCTTTCTATATCTAAGGCTTTCTAGCTTAGAGAGAACTTAGGTAACTCGAGTGGAATGATATTCAATATCCTGATAAGTTTTTCTGTAACAAATTCAGATAATGCCTTGTCTTCCTTCAAATGCTAAATGCAGATGATAATGGATTGGATTAAAGATCTGACTTTAGACATGAGAAAGGCTCATTATAGGAGCAGGGATGCAATAAACCAGAAGTATTTTACAGTTTGGGGCTGCTTCTAGAGCCAGGTAACTCTCTGATTTCAAAGATGGAGGCAATAGCGAGAAGCAATTTTTTTATCAGCTTTAGCTGATACACCAATTTTGTCCTTACTTGGAAGACAATTATGCTAAATTACATGTGCAGCCAACTTTTGTATGAATAATACATTTCATTTGGTACAGAATTCAGCAGGAAGGTTAATTTCTGAAGTACTAAAGAGAACATATAATCTCTGGTGTTAAAAATATTTCAGTGCTACACAATACTTTTAAAATTCTAGAAGGCTTTGGTCTGGGTTACCTGAAAGAAATGTCTTCTTTCGTATGATTTTCCTTCTAGATACTGTGGGCTTATTTGGGATCAAATTTTCAATGGAGCCACTCCAGATATTGGAATGCACAACCTGATTAGTTGAAGGAACAGACTTCTTTAGTGACTTTTAAAGGGGGCTTTAAAACATTTTAGACAAGCTTTTTATTGTTAATTATTTTAATGGATAATATTTTGCATTCAGTGTTTTTATTGCAAATCACTAGGATATTTCACTAGTATAGAAATTCATCAGTACACTACACATACCTCTTAGTTGACGGAATGAAGGCAACAGTACGTTGGCATTCAAATCTCTAAATTAGAGGTCTTAACTTGCAGTGAAAGTTCATGAACATGCTTGGGTTGAAAAAGGGCATGGGTGGCATATGTAGCATACTGACCAAAATGCGCCAAAGCTGGCTGATGCTGCTTTTACTATCAGTAGGGAATGTGCAGTATGTGGCACAGGTTTGATTAAGGATTCAGACAAATCTATACCTTCTGTATCTTGCCAAAAAGTATTATGTGAAAGCCTTAATTGACCAAAGACATATGAGCTGCATATAGCATATAGCATCTTAAATCTAAACCATTAGTCTTCTCATACCAACAGCAAATGCACAGAACATGGCTATCTTGAATATTTCAGGTGGCCTTAGTCCAGATGAGGCAGTTTGGGATAAAATCATTTTACTGGGCAGTAAGCTTGAGGATGAATGGAGACCCTCCTTTTTAGGAAATCCTAAATATGAAAAATAGTTATGTCCCTGTTTGGTGTGATACATTAGATATAGAATCATTTCAATGCAATAAAGAGGTCAAGTTAAAGGCTTCATAGAATTGGAATAGAAGAATTGGAAGGGATATGGGAGATCGTCTAGTCCAACTCCCTGCTCAATACAGGAATACGCTATTACTGCATTCTCAACAGATAGCCACCCAGCCTCTGTTTAAAAGGGAGTCCTTTATTTCACAAGGCAGTCTGATCTACTCTTGAACAATTCTTACCAATCAGAAATTCTTCCTGATGCCCATCATGAGCCACTTCTTTGTAATATAACCCCTGGTTTCTTATCCTATCTTCTGGAACAATTCTTAACCATTTTGCTTCATATTCTACATGGCAGTCCTTCAAATACTTGAAGACAGCTATTATTTCTCCTCACAGTCTTCTCATTTCCTGACTAAACATCAGAGCAATTTTCATTACCTTCTTTATAAGCACAAAGTAATGTACAAGCTGTGAAGAGTTCAGTACAGATGTTCTCAACTAGTTTCTCAAAAACTCTTAAAAACAGTATAATTGGAGAACAGTGATGAACTCTAAATAACCAATTATTTCTGGATACTTCTGTTATCCTAACAAGATATTATATGCAGTATATTGCTTTTGCTGCTTTTTCCATGCTGTGCTGTCATTATTCTTTTTTTTAGATTTCTTTTATCCTGCATTTATTATTTTTATAAATAACTCAAGGTGTCAAACACACGTAATACTCTTTCGTCCTCCTATTTTCCCCACAACAGCCACCTTGTAAGGTGACTTGGGCTGAGAGAGAGGGACTGGACCAAAGTCACCCAGCCGGCTTTCATGCCTAAGGCAGGACTAGAACTCTCAGTCTCCCAGTTTCTAGCCTGGTGCCTTAACCACTAGACCAAACTGGATTTCATTTACTTACTTACTTTCATTCATTTATTTACTCATGTTTACTACCCTACTGCCCCCTACAGCTTTCAATTTAAACAATATATCAGCAAGATCTTTCTAGTACTACAAAAGTGAGCTGTTATGGAGCAATTTTCTTTACCTAATTACTGGGTACATGCAGAAACTATCCTAAAGTTTCAACCATATCCCTCTATGCCCTTTATACCATCTTTATACTGAATCATCTTTACTTATTGTTCTTTGTTCTGTTTTTAGAAAATAGACATAGACCAACTGAAGCATGAACATGGATTATATTTAAGATACATATGAAGATGTGACGGCTTTTCATGGTTCAAGTATTACCAGACCATTATTTCAAGTTTTCAAAAGAATATATCCAGTTTTCTCAAGCTAAAAAAATATCAGCAAAACTAATTTTGGCAACAGCCGTAATAATAGGTCAAAAATTGTGTTCAGTTTGAATATATATATTATTTTTTTGTAAATGTCTGCACTGAAGATTTCTTTTGGTTTGCCTTTATGTAAATTTTTTACGTAGCTATTTTTATACACTGTAAGGCTTTGTTCTGGGAGTTGCTGGTAATCTGATGTATAGTGTAATGTTTTTATTTTCATTAGTTTTTGCACCCTTTAAAGAGGTACATTTCTAATTCTGATTGCTATCAGTAAATCTCCTACTTTGCACAGTGAGTATTTAATTTATAAAACTGCCTTATGGAAAAATGAAACATTTCTTTCTGTTTTTCAAACATCACTGTTGGAAAAAAATATATTTAAAAAAATCTGCAAGGGGAAAAAACAGAAAAAAAAAATCAAACCAACCAACTTTATAACATAATGAAAATCTGCTAAATTATTAAGAACATGTAGATAATTGTCAAAGGGGAATCAGGTATTATTCAAGATTCATGTTATTGTGTATACTGATGTCTATTATGAAGTATTTTTAGACAGGAAAATCTTTTTATTGATAGCATTCTGGAAAACAATTGTTTTCACGGTTACATGATACATAGTATGAATGACTGGATTAAGAATTAGTTCAGAATTTTTTGTTATCCACTGCCTTAAAATTACCTTTGTTTTTTTTGTTTTTAATTTCAAAAGGAAAGAAAATTAGATAGAATTGGAGGATTGTTTCTTTTTTTAAGTGGTCATACCTAAGCTGCATTTTTCCACAAAATAGAATATATATATTTTTGTGTGTGTGTGTGTTTTTGTTAACAACACTACAGATATTGCACCTTGAGATAATTTTAGTGTTTTTAACTGGTACATAATTTATCAAAAAATACAGGCAATTGTAACAATAAAATGAAATCTATGTATCTTTAGTTACACTCAAGACTGTAACTTTATAGACCTGTTTTATGCTTGAGAATTTTTTTAGAAAGTTAGCATAAAAAAGAAACATTTGGATAGATCAGGACAAATAGTGATTAGCAACATTTCCTCTTTTAGCAGAAGACTAGCATTTGGGAGGACGTAATAATATTTTTTGATATCGGCAGGAAGATAGTATTAGAATAAACATCAGGTTTGGTTTACAGATTTATGAGCCTGGGAAACAGGATGAGTCTGTAGCTTGGGAAGTTATTTAGAAGAGAAATGAAGGTGGAAATTAGGAAAGGTATTTTGCCACATAGGAGGAAAAAAAAACTGTTGTGAATTTGTAAAATGTTAAATGTCTGGGCAGTAATGACTAATGTATTAAATAAAATCTTCCTATAATGTATTGGCATGGATTAAATACATGAAATGTTCTAGAAATTCAATACTGTATAAAAATATTACAGCAGAATCCTGTTAAAAGTCCTCTCTGCACTGGTTAAGGCTTTATTTGGCAATGGAACAACAACAAATCTTGATAAATGTTAAACCAAAGTTAAAAGGGGGATAAAACCAAAGTCTTGTGTTCTATATGGCTAAGCCATTTATGAAAACTTTGTAAATACTGTGATTTTTCTTTTTCTCCTTTTCCTTTTTTAGAATTTGTTTACAATAATTCTAAAATTTTTAAGCACCTGTTTTCCAAAATAAAATGTGAACACACGCAAAAAATATTATATATAATTTGTTTTGATGTGAAGCCATCACTACGTATAAGAGAAAATTCAACTGATATTAGTATAGGAAAGAGAAAAAAAAAGATTTAAAGTGCTACATCATGGCCTTGGAAAATATGAAATACAAAAATAAATACAAAAGTATTCCCATTTAGGAAAGGAGATCTCTTTGGTCTATTAATAACAAAATAAACTTAATCACACAACTGACCATACTTGAAATGAAACTGAAAGAGAAAAAAATGGAAGTGTTTAAATTCTGCATCCAGTGTCACCATGAGAAAGGACTAAAACTCTCACATTTCAAAATTCTACTTACCAATGTTATTTGGGGGGGGGGGGTCCGCTTTACTGTTCAGAATTCATACTAAACATGTTACAGAAATCTACAGTACAAATTAAATGTTGCCGTTAATGCCTGAAAGACAATAAAAGTGAAGTATGTTTTCACATTCCTGTGTGACATTTCAGTTCAAAAATAATATTTGTATATATATATTTTTTCCGGATATTATGGTAGCATGAATCTTCAGCTTTTTTCAGGTATTTTGACATATGCCAAGTGAAGCATCTACATGCATTTTATTTATCCTTAATTTACCTGTTCCTTATATGATGTATGAAAGTTTAAAATATTTAAAGGCAGAATTTAAATTAACAATTTTGTGGTGCTCATTTTATTTATTTTATTTTATTTTTATTCTGCTTTTTTATTAAGCCTGGAACAATTTACAGTTAAAACTTAAGCACCAAGGTTGAGATCATTTTTATCCAGCATCTTCATTAAAAAATGTATTCTCTGATATGTTAAGGTAAAATTATCTTTCATGACTATGAGCATGGTTCAACCATTTTTGCATGCTTATTATGTCAGTTTCATGAGGAAACCAAATTACATTTTATACAAAAATACTTGTTAATTTAATTGATCTTTCAGTGACAGAAAAAGTGATTCATTTTAGACTATCCTTTAAATTCAAAATCCAGTAAGATTAGTTACATATGAGTTGCATCTTTGGCCCATAATCATTAAAAAATGGAAATACTTGGATAGGAATTCCAAATTTAAGCCTGAATTTTTTTTTTAATGTGAAGTGTTAGCACTCTACAGTACTATTCTAATTTTCCTCTAGTTTTGCCATTCTCTTTTTCCCATTGAGATAGCAAGAAATATACAGTTAAAATGAAAAAACAGTTGTTTTGCATGAGTAATGTCATTATTTTTGAAATTATGAATAAGGATAAGGTTTAGAAAAATGTAATTCTCATGGAAGAGAATATGTTGAATATTTTCCATCCAGAAAAGTTTAAATCTATTTAAGTACTACCAAAAAAAAAAAAAGCATGGCAATCAATTTTTAAATTTAATTTAGTTTTTATTTAAATTTTAACAGAACATTCCTATTTGCTCATAGCATTCAAAAATTTCCTGTGGTATTGTCTGCAAAGGCAGGAAAGAATGGAGAAACTTTACTATAGCAAGTAGTAGAAAATAAATAACTTTTACTAACCAGTCCCCAAGGTAGAGACAAGTTATATTAAGAACTGAAATAGTCAGAATTGAAAATCACATCAGAGTCAATGTCTCTACCTTGGGGACTTTAAGATATTGGCTTTCCAAACTGGAAAGTGTAAACAAGGGAAAGGATATCAAAGTGATGTTTTCTCTCCATTTTTCTAGAGAAAAATTGAATAAATCTCCTGTCACTGGAGTGCTGACCCAACAGTCATAAGCCTTGTCCTTAAATCTGATTGATTTCACCACTATTTTGTGGGAGATAATGTTTTACTGGATTGGCTCTGGACCAATTAGGGAAAAACCAGTTAGGGAAAGATGGTTTTGGAAAGCTGATGGAGGGATGGCTGCCATAGCTGTTAAAAGGTCTTAAATGAGTTAAATATGCACAGCTAAACATGTAGAAACTAGTCAGTGGATTAAATAATTCTAAACCCAGGAACATTTGTACTGAAAGACATTGGTCTGATGACTAATTTTTCCATAGAGCAAATAATATAATGATGATGATGATGATGGTGCCCAACTCCCAGCAACTCCTTTATTTCCTGCCATAATGTGAAGTATTCTTGATGGTATTCTTGATGGTATTATTTACTGGGTCTAGGATATTTGAAGGACTGAATTCATTTATCTGCCTATTGTATTCTATTGCTATCAGTAATAACCCTGTCCACTCTCCCATTTCTTTTCTAAAAAGTTAATACCCTCTGTTACTACGTAGTATGTTTTTCTTAGCTTTAGTTTTTAGTACTATTTTGTTTTCTTATTATATTTTACCACATTATGTGCCACAAACTGGGTGTGTTGGAGGCCTGTTGTACAGACTTTATGGATTTATTTTTTATATTAGTAACATTTTTATACTGCCTACTTGTGTAGACTCTGAGCAGTTTACAAAGCAAAATAATAACAACAACAACAACAATTGTGTTCTCCAAAAACCAAAATTCTAGCCCTTCAAATAAAATAGAGTCAAATACAAAACCCTCAATGGTCAGCCAGTCCCAATCAAATGGCCACTGAAAAATAAGCATCTTTAGGGCATTTCAGAAGTCCAGGCATGAGGGAGAGCCAGGTGTGCCAATGAAAACAATGTTTTTCAAAACCCTGGAATTCACCACTAAGAAGATCTGTCTTCTGGCCCATTTTCATCTCTTGAGAGGACAAGAGCTTATGTAGGCCCCGCTCTAGAGAATCTCAGAGGACATTCATTGTGAAAAAGGCAGCCCCTAATATATACCTGGGCCACACTGTGTAGTGCTTTATAGGTGATAACCAGAAGTTTGAATTAGACCTTGAAGCCCACTGCCAATCAGTGCAGTGCCACAAAATACCTGTAGCGCTACAATAAGAAGCTCTACTCATCAGCAGTCTAGCCACTGCATTCTGGACTAGCTGTAGCTTCTGAGCCATATTCAGAGGGTGCTTCACATAGGGCACATTGCAGAGTCACGATGCTGTTGATAAGGGCTGGCACTTCTTGAACTTCAAGCACAAATCTCCTGCCACAAATCCAGGAGAAATCCATATCATGGATCTGTTTTAAGGGGAGCAGAATCCCATTTACAGTAAGAATCAAAACCAATGCTTCTAGAAAGCTTACAGGTGAACAGCAGATCCTTCACGCCAACTTAATCAGAATGGCTTTAAACTGAATCCTTTGGGGATTGGAGACAGAAAGTGCAATGGACCTTGGATAAAGTCATTGTGGAAAGATGTAGTAGTGATATTGTAATTGTAAGTTACATTTTAGTCACAAAGGCCATTATCTCATTAACGTGTTGTCATTTGTGGTATAGGTACTAATGTTTAGTATGGGAAATAAAATTACCTTGAACTTCTAGTATAGGAAGACAAACATGATCTAATAGGTATAACACAACTAGTGAAATGACTCCCATTATTGGAATGTAGCCACCGAAAATCACTGTTTCTTTAAAAGGAACAAAAGTAATACTAAGGGAGAAGAAGTTGAATGAATCTGACAGTGCTGTAGAGGGCATGTGGATTAAAATACTTATAGTAATGAATAAAAACAATTCTGTTGGTGGTGTCTGCTATCATTCACTCAACCAAGGAAAAGATGTGGATGATATGTTCCAAAGGAAACCGCAAATCATTCAGACACATGAAGTAGCAGTGATGAGTGACTTTAATTACTCTGACATCTGCTGGAGGAAAAATCCTTATTTCTCAAGATGGCAATTTCTCCTTCAGAGTGGAGAAAGGCACAAGAGGATCAGCTATCCTTAACTTGATATTGAACAATAAGGAGGCTTAATCAATGAAGTGTAAGTATAAGGAACCTGCAGCTGAATGCATGTCATTGACTTCAGAAAAGACAGTTTTACTAAACTCAGAGCAATGATACAGTATGTAGGTTTCCATGCCAAAAGAAATTAATGGGAAATTAATTGGAAAAGTTGCTCAAAATGTTCAAGACTTCTTTAAAACTAATACTAAATGTACAGTTGCAAACTGTGAATAATAAAATTCACAGCTTATTGTGAAAGAAGAAAAAACAACAGAAACCAATGCAGTTGCACAAAAGAGTCTGAAAGGAGTAGAATTAAAGAAGGTCGGAAGAGTTTAGCAAAGAAGAGTATGTAAAAGTTGTCCAAATGGTTTCAGGAAAACTAAATTCCGAATGATCTCACACTTGTGAAGAGTTTAAGTACAATAAAATGGTTTCTTCAGATACTGTCTTTACTGAAAAAAACAGTACAGTGTTAACGAACAAAGACAAAACTAGTCAATTTCTATTTCATACTCTTCTACAAGAGGATGTATGTTCTGCTACCAGTTGTGAATGCATTAGATAAAGATGGGAGGACATGGTATAATTATGGCTGCATGCAAAGCTGCCTTTCCACAAAGTTAGACTCTGATCCTGTATGCTGTTAGTGGAATGCTACTGATGGCCACCCTCCATGGTTTTAAGCAGGAGTTATTTCTAGTATTCTACAGATACTGGAGATACCATAGAATAAATCTGGGACTTTTTGCACACACAGCATTTACTCTGCTTCTGAACTTCCTCAAACAGGAGTAGCAATTATAATATGTTTCATTCATTCATTTTTTTTTTCGTTTGTTCATTTTCAAATAAAAGTGGGTACCCAGCATCTGGAAAAAAAATGTTTCATTCATATCCCTCTTCACTAGCAACTAATCTTTCTTTTTGTCACTTGGGTAAATAATTGGTTAGGCACAATCTGAAATACAACTCATTGGATTGGATGTTGTTTTCATGAGCACAGAATACAAACTCCTGTTCCACAATTTTCTCCAAAAGACAGAAAGGAAAGTGGTTGGTTAGTTTTGAAATTAATTTTGAAGTTTTTCTGTGAACAAATCCTTCAATGCTGCATGAAAGCAAGCCTGGTTTAAGAAATGTTATTGCTTATTCTATTTACAGCAAATCTCAGTAGGTTTAAAGAAACAGATTAATATTTCAAAATTAACACATTTTGGAAAAGTCTTTTTATGGCAAGAAGTATCTCACATTATGAGTGTGCTTCAAAAAAGAGAGAGGAAAAAAAGAAGCCATAGCACTTTTTACTGGGTCATCATCTCAGAGTCTTGTAATTAATTTATCAAACATCACAGCTTGAAGTCCAGAGTTTTACACACTCAACGTATGTCACATTTTTAACTGACCGACTTTATTTCACTATTGATGTGATTAATTCAAAGCTGTTTGGTCTAGATATAAAGCCACAGAAGCAAATGGAAGTGAACATTTCACTACGTGGACACCTTATGTACAAAAATGTATATCTTTGCTGTTCCAAATAACAGTCATACATGTGTGAAAACAGGCTTGTATGCACACATCAGTGGATTATGAGCACAAACTAATGTTTATGAACTTTCAATGGGATTATATGAAGATTTACAAAATTGTGTGTGAGACAGAAAGCAGATAAGGAGATTTTCCCTTCTCATATATTAGAACTTAGGTTCATCAAATATAAGCTATACTGCAGGAAAGTTACTCTTCTTTTAAATCTCACAATACTCAATTAGCTTGGGAAAAGCTACAGCTCAATGGCAGAATACATGTCTTCATGCAACGGTTCCCAGCTTTTAGTCCTGACAGCTACCAATAGAGTTTAAAGGGCTTTTTCAGGCTAAAAGAGTCAAACAAGAACTCTTACTGCTGCTACTTTATGATAAAAATAAAGTGCTATATGAGTGAGGATTGAATTTATGCTAAGATAGTTTCCTGTATTTCTCACATGAATTTGCTGTCATATAGTATGGCCCAATCCCATTGCTTTAGAAGATTTAAAAATATTATACGATTTATAATAGAGTTCTCTGCCAGCATTTATTAACTACAATTGCTAAATGAAATCTCCGTAGTGCTGATTGATAACTCCTGGGGATATATTATGCAGAATGACTCTTGTTTTCCCAGTTGGCTGGTGTTGAAATAGGTGGACCTTATTTACAGAATTTATGTATCCAGTAGATTACAAATATTTTACAAAATTGAAGGATGGCACCCTTCACAGTTTAGAAGCACTTAGGTGTCACTATAACACTGGTGCAAGAATGAAAGCAACAGAATAGTTTTAGAAATGCAAGAAAGCCATTTGGAACATGCTATTCTTCTGACTGCGCTATACCGTTCTTCACTCTTGTCACACAATCTACCTCCAAATCATACAATCTGCAAACTTGCCTGTTTATTCATAAGATACCTTCTGGAATAAGCTGTCAGAAGGCAGCATTCAATAGTTGAGAATTAGGACAATTTAGTTTAATAGACATAGATATACTATGACAACTTATACTAACTATGGCATTAAGCTAGATAGCTATTACAATGTGTGGGTGAAGGAATAAGGAAGACTGAGAACTTCATAGGAAGACCTGAACTACAGCTACGAATAACAAAACAATATCCAGACTACACAAAAACCAAATACACACAAACACCAGGAAAAAGATGGAAGTGAAATTTGATGCCTTGTCAACAACCAGATGCTGTTCCAGATTATGAAGATGTTAGCAAGGTCCCAGATATCCTAAGTATCAAGTCCCTGGGAGTAGTGCATGACTGAGGGCAAGTTTCATATTCAGTCTAATTAAACAATTCTCATTCTAGGAAAAATGAGTTAGGTAACAAAATCTTGGAAACAAGTATATTCTAATCTTCATTTATTAATGAGTATGTTGAAGTGTAACTGAGAGCCAGTTTGGTGTAGTGGTTAAGGCACTGGGCTAGAAACCAGGAGACTGAGAGTTCTAGTCCCTCCTTAGGCAGGAAGCCAGCTGGGTGACCTTGGGTCAGTCACTCTCTCTCAACCTAGGAAGGAGGCTATGGCAAACCACTTCTGAAATCTTGCCACGAAAACTACAAGGACTAGTCCAGGCAGTCACCAGGAGTCAAAACTGACTCAAAGGCACGCCCACCTGCAAAAAAAAAAAAAAGTGTGGTATCTATGTTGTCTGATCTTCTCTCACACAATTTCCCAAAGAGATGGACTGATGCCTCACTTGAGAGTTAAATGGCTGAATGTCCATTTGCTTAACATCTATGTTTTGAAAACTTCATTTTTCTTTACCTGATTCTTGAGACTTCCCTTACATCAGGCTTCTCATTCCTAAGAGACAATGTTCTCAAAAGAAAGATCCCTCTACATCAACAGTAGGCTCTTGGAAATACACTGACCTGCTTACCTGTTAGCAAGGAAGCAGCTTGAACTCTGAAGGTAGGCATAGATTATTTTCTTATCTTCTTATCAACAAGCTAGAATGCAATTATATCTACCCAAGCTGGAAGGCATAAAGACAGTTGAAAATCCCCATATTGGAAGCTGACCAACCTAATTCAGGATACTTCATCTGTACATCGATTGGACTTGTGTAATAATCCCACTTCTCTAACCTAACACATCACTTTCACTTTGGGCTAGAACCTAAAATTTGTGATGTAAATATAAATGAATGAATGAATATGAAGTGAATGGTGAGAAAATACTCCCATGGATTCAGATATGAAAGAGTTCATCACTCATTCACTCTAGTAAGCAAGGGAATCCAGAAAAGCTTGAGACACTCACACTTTAAACAACCAGTTAGGTACTGAATATTTCCCCTTTCTCTTGGTGGGTTTTTAAAAGGAAAGGGTGGGGGGACTCCATTTTGCCATTGTTCTTTATCTTCCATCATTAGGATTATTTTGTTAATTTATATTATGGATTAAACTGAGCTGTTCTTTGTGTGTCTGCTACCATTTTATTCTGTGTCTGTGTAGGCTCCTTGCAGCTAGCAAGAATCCTTTTAATGCTAAATGGGCTCTTAACTGTTAATTTACATAACAACAACTGCATTTTTTTCATTATTTTGATTTGTTAGCTCTGTCAGAGAAGTAGCCTGAAATATTTGGAGCTTTGGTGCTATAAAAAGGAAGGCAAAATAAAAGCAGGAGGATCATTCATTTTCTCCCTCTAAACCAGTGTTTCTCAACCTTGGCAAGTTTAAGATTTGTGGACTTCCAGTCTAGAATTCCCCAGCCAGCAAGGGAATTGAATTCCACACATCTTAAAGTTGCTAAGGTTGAGAAACACTGCTCTAAAGTAACTCACAGGGGGAAATTTGTCCCCAGATGAAGGAGTGCTGGCAGCTTACTAACAATTGCCCTCTCAGATTGTGGGAAATTGCAGCACTTAGACTCTGAGAGAAGAGTTTACAGGCTCTACTGAGGGAGGCTTAGAAGCCAATCCACCACATTCCTGTGTATACGTGGACCAGTATAAGCTCCACTGGATAGCCTACCGACCCCTCTTCTCTGTCCTTTTAAATCACCTTCACTTTGGGAAAAAAACTAGAGTTGGAGAAGTAAATATAAATAATTGAGTGAATGAAAAATATGGATTGATGTCGTACCATCTGACTTATTGATGATAATGCATGAGTGTGCATGTACATGGTGATATAAACATCAAAACACATGGACAACCATGCATTCTTCCTGAAACCTAATTACAAGACTTCATCAGCAGCATTCAGCTTGCCATTCATTTTAGCATTCATTCATTTATAAGTCAAATAATCTTTTTTTCTGTTCTATTGAGATGTATGCCATTTCAAGGCATCTGCCTATTTTGTTGTTTTATAATGCTCAATTCCTTTTGTTTTTAATTATAAATTGCTAAACATAAGCTGGGATGAACTGAAGCTCTCATTTATCAACCTTTATTTTGACCCACCTATCTGAAATTTATTTGCAAATTCCTAGATCAGTAGGAATCTGACAAAATTCAGTTTGCGACATCAGTTCAGTTCAGAGAAATCAACTCAATTCAACAGTTTGAACCATTTCAGATCATTTATCCAGTTTGGATTTCTGAATTGATTCACAAAAAATGCCTGTGCAAAAACATCCAAATCAAACCTGTTGCATCCTGTTCAATTCTATAATTTGATCTGAGTTGTGATTTGGTGGGCATTTGAACTGAATCTCCACCTCACTTTTTTAAAATTATAGCTTCCTTTCCCAGGATGAAAATAAAATTCAAAAAAATCACTTCTCAGCATGAGCAGCACTACTTGTACATCACTGCATTCCATATATCAGATTTTGAAAAACCTGTAAATATTTTCCTGTTGGACTTAATATATTTAGGATTTTTAAAATCATCATTGAGTAAGCCTCTTTTTCTATTCCTACCTCACCACACCAAATCATTTATCTTGTTTTAAATTGACTGCTAACTTGTTTTGCTTTTTTCAATTTAATGGTCAAGGCTGTTAATTAGAGTCTGGGCCTTTCTGTTAAAAGTACAAAGTGATTGGCACAGACAATTAGGCTCAGTGTGAGGATACACTAAATGCAAAATGCACATGGATAAAAGCTCCCAATTACTGAAGACAGAGTAAAGAAAAGCGGGGGGGGGGGATACACACTATCTGGCAGGACTGATTGCATTAAAGCAGGAGAGAGAGAGAGAGAGAACTGTGCAACCAAAATTAATCATGTCACTGGAGAATATTGAAAGGAAATTGAGCTGCCAGAGTTTCATTCCTCCAGTGGATCAATAACACAAAAACAATTGCAAGCTAAAAAGCATGAGATTACATTTAAAACAGGTAGAACAGACAATATATCCTAAGCATTCAATCTATAGGAATCCTTCTACACTTACTGGTCATGAAGGAAGGGGATTCAATCATGATGTGAAACAACAGCTGACATAAAGATTTCAGTTTTGGATTTATCATTGAAATTTAGAAGTACAGTTTGGAAGGGCATGTGTCTGTTTCCCAGTGTTACTTTGTGAAGAAATCAAACGCCACTGTTCCTTGGGAATACCTTAAATATGGGGCTGCCATCTGCCTTATTTTGATTAACGTGATCCATCAGCCTAAAGCAGTTTTCTTGTTGTGGAACCCAAAAGGAAAATCTCTCTCTGTTCTGATGCACAGTAGCAGAGCACGTCAGTAACAATTTATACCACAGGCCAACTCAGATCACTATGGTGGTCTGGGGAGCTCATTTCAGAATCTTACTAGACAAACCTGTGACACATTGGGTCATCATTTGAAAGGTAGCACAGTCTGATGTGACCAGAATGAACATTAAATTTTATGTGGTCCAGGTTTATGTGGTTTATTGAAAAATATACTGGAAGATCCAGAGCTCCTTTTTTGTGTCCTTTGCTGACTTTAGATCAGCATTCAATTTTATTTCAAGGCCTCTCCTATGCAAGAAACTCCAGTGTCTTGGCATTGACTGGAGATTACTGTTTCTAATCCAGAGTCTGTATAATGACTCTAGGGTTAGAATATGTTGTGACCCACAGGGCCTACTATCAAAGCTAATTCCTATACATAGAGGAGTTAGGCAGGGATGTATCTTTCCTCCTTTCCTATTTAATCTATACATAAACTCACTGGCTAAGGAACTTCCGAACCCAAATTCTCATCCTCCCAGAATTGCAAATGTGAATATTCTGCTATTACTTTATGCAGAAAACAGCCACTATATACTATATGGCTGTGGAAGGAAAACCATGTAGTGGCCAGCACTGAGCTCTTCCTTCCCTTCGTTTTCTTCTCAAGGACTTTAAGGCAGCCTGAAGAGCATTGCACCACACCTACTTTTCAATTATAAAAGGAAAATGCCAAAAGCACCAGAGTGTGGGTGTGTTTGGAGGAAGACTTGTGTTGTAGGAGGAGAGCAGAAAGGAAGAATTTTCAGCTGGGAGTGGAGCAGCTGTCAGCTCAACAGGCAACTGATGGTAGAGGAGGAGCAGGCTTGGACTTCACCAAGCCAGCGGCAGACAAGCTGAAAGGAGAAGCAGAGCCCAGCAGCAACGCCGAGGAGTGCCAGCCAGTCAGCTGCAGATAAAGCAACTTTCCTTTCTCACCCCAGCATGGACTGAGAAACTGCCAAGCCAAAGCTTCAGCAACAGTTTAGAACAGCAGCTGACAGCAGCAGAAGCCAACTTGAAGGTGGTTAAAGACGTTGGTGTAAACTCAAGCAACAAAGAAGAATAGACTGTTTAGGAATAACATATAGACATAGGCGTAGACATGGTGGTATAGTATAGGATAGCATAGGCTTAGTAATAAGCAGTAAGGTAGAAAATAAGTAAGTTTGTTAATCTTTTTTTTTTTTTTTTAATAAAAGCCTCCCTGGGGAAACACGGGAAGATAAAAACAGCCTGTTTGGTGCTGGTCAGTACCATTTCCCAAAAGAAACCCCCCATAGTGGCCATCATAAATTTAATAAATTATATATGTGAAAATAGGCAAATCAGAAAAAATAGAAATTATTCTTAAAATTTTAGTAATAATTCCTTAGCAATAGAACTATTATACTATTTGCCATTCAAATATGGGTGACCATAGTGGTGCAGTTCCAGGAGCCTAGCTCGAGGCAGAGATTGCCTTTTAATACATCACAGAGAATTATTCCCACCAGCTGTAAACATTCACTAATGCCTAGGTCCCTTATAACATGATAAACATCACATGCTAAAATTAATGAACTGCCTACTTGTTTGTGTTAATCCTTGCAGAATGACAATGCTTGGCATTTTTTTAAAAGTTGGTACTGCCTAAAGAAACATGGGGCACCTTGCAGCATTAAATAATAGAATTCAAATAAACATCAAAAAAAGAGAGGAAAATTAGTCCAGGAAGAAACATTGTAAGAAATCAAAATTTCTGAATAAATTCTACAGGCAAGTGACAGTGTATTTCCTAAGTTACTTTAAAAAGTATACTATCTTGAGAAATAAGTTCCAAATAGGCTGAAAGAAAAAGAATAAAGTCATGAGACAATCAATATAATTGTTAGTCTGTTTTTTTTTTTTAAATAGATATTGGAGAAATGCTGAATTTGGTTCTGATTGTACCTTGAATTTAAAGGATTATAAGCATAAACAGCAAAATAAAACTATTTAAAAAAACATGCAAAGAACAAAATGGCAAATTACAGTCATATTTATGGGCGAATTAAATACTATATATAGCAGCAACAAGACTTTTATACGTACAGAGGTGGAAGGACTTACAAATACCAATGATACAAGAATGGATGGTGAAGTTAATGGAACTGGCCAAGATGGCAAAATTGACTACTTTGATTAAAGACTTTGTCTAGCTATGTTTCTATTTAGAACCCACTTTTGGACTTGAAACTGAAAAAAATGTAACTTTAATTTTGGGATTCGAATAGAATTGCTTATGATTATAGAAATATTGTGTACTATTGTTAATTTTAGAGTAAGAGGTTAATGTATCTTATATTTGTATCTGTACCAAAGAAAGTCAGAAGCTATTATTTTCCTTTTTCCTTTTTTCTGCACTCTTAATTTTGCTTTTCTGATTTTTTTTCTATTTCTTTATATTTTATCTCTTGTTGAAAATAAAGTTTTATGAAAAAAATGAAATTCACAAGTTATGACATTTCTAAAATTTGTTTACATTTATAGAAGTATAAATATGTCAGCTCTTATGTACTAATAAGCTTCAGAAACAAACAAAGTAGCGCCTAAAATGATAACTACTGCAGAGAGGGTGACTAGAAACTACATAGATCGTTCTAGGTTTGGCAAGTAATTCTATGTACATAAATGAGCAATTCTAAGGATTTGGGCACTGATAATGAAAAATGTTAATTTGTTAAAGATTGTATCAGTCATAATCAGAGTCAGCAAACTCTCCCATAGTTTGCTGACTGCATCAGCTCTTTAGATGAACAGTTGGTGTGATCAGAATATGCTCACCAGCTGTTTCCTCTAAGATATGGCTTGGTGTGTCATGCAAACTAGCCCTATAGGGCAACCTGCTAGTATTATTTATGCCAAGCCTTCGATGTGGGTGTCCCTGTAAAACTAATAGAAACAAATATGGTCGCTAAACACACATTCTTGAGGTCTGTTATTAGGAGGCAAATTTTGCAGGACAGGGACAAGTCTTGAGTAAACTTAAAATATCTCTCTATATCCCAACAATGAAGGATAAACAACTCAATTGGTATTTAAAATATTTAGGGTACAAATTAGACACATGTTAGAGAAGGGTAGTAGCTAAGAACTATGGAAAACTATTTTGCAAATGCACATCTGTACATTCTGATACCTGCATATATGTATGTGAGAACGATATGCCACAGTATAGCAAAACTAGGGTGATACATGATAGAAAACAAAGAGAAGTCATGTTTTTAACATTAATTTTATAAAATACAAGAACAATATAGTAACTTGAGATTACATAATATTCAGAATTGAAAAAAAGAATGCTGAATAAAATATAAATTGATCACATCACTATGTTTGCCACATTAAACAAGTTTATAAAAGTTTTTTCTTTCTTTCAGATAAAATAGTTATTTAGAAGAAACACCTTCAAAATGAAAACTATTGAAGTCCTTTCAAGAAACCAGTCTGAGAAGCATTACGTTCCAGGTCATCAGGCTATGCCTTATTTAGAAGTCACTTGTCTGCTTCCAAATGTATCAAGCTTTAAGACACAAAACATTTACCAGGTCAGTGCAAAGTAAAGCTTCAAGCTGGAAACAGGAGAAACAGAAGAATGTTTCTGGTCCAAAATAAATTCACATTATGAAAAATCATTAGGCATATTCTTGGGATAGAAACAAACTGGCATTAGACTACTGGTAAGAACAAAGATTGAGCCATTAAACGGGTGATGTGTTAGTTTAGATGCTGAGCATCTGTTCCTGCTCTATAATGTGGGAAGTTATCAACACAATTGGTATGCATCACTATCTGTTTAAACTATTTAGAATTGTTTAGCTGCAAGGCAAGGATGCATAAACTGCCCTCCCTGCCCCCAAGACTTGCATATGTGCTCCCAAAGCCATTCCTAAAACTGCCATCTAATTGTAGTTTTTTTTTTTAATAAAACAAAAAAGGAAGTATTAAGTATGTGGGAAGTAATCATATTAACTTTATTTCACTTAAATCAATTTAGTTCTTGTACAGGACCACAGGACCCCATTCAAGGCCAGGTGCACCCCTTGGCCTGATCAACACCCATCTAAAAATGTAAAATAGGAGTTAAAATATGATAAAAAATATTTCAGTTTTTGAATGACTGTCCATTGGAGGAATATGGTCATACTTCCAACCTAGCAAGTAGCTTATGGATAAACTCCAAAACTGATTCATTTGGCAAGTGTACCATCTAGCACAATATTACGTGCTTAAATACGTCTGTATACTTGTAAGAATGTGTCCCTTATCTCTGGAAACACAGAAATCTTGTACATAATGTTTGCTATTTATGCTTGTGGCTGCTAATTTGCGCACATCAAGCAATTTATCAAGGAATGATTTAGCTTAATATTTTGTTAAATTTATATCCTGCTTTTCCTCTAGGAACCAAATACATGATGCACAGCACTCTCAAAAAATTTACTCCACAATAACGGCTTGGCAGGTTGAGCTAATAGTGACCAATCCCAAGCCACTCAATGAGCTTCCTTGACTGAGGATGGACTTGAATCTGGCCCAAGCCCTACTTCATCACAACTACATTACACAGGATTTCTATTTCGGATGGCTTTCTTCAAAAGCTGCACTTGAGGACCAATAGATGACTTCTGGAACGGTGAAGAGATTTGTAGAAATATTGTTCGTTTGGACATGATATCCTTGTAATCTCTTCAAGAATTTATTTTATTAGATGAATCCTGGATTCTCTTTACTACTATGTTGGCACAATCAATGTAATGATTTTAAACATTCCCATTCATAGGAATTTGGGTTTTCTTTTTTAAATACACTGGGCATGGTCTTCTGATTACCCTAAACTATTACAGTTAAAAACTATGCACAGGCATGCGTGCACAAACATACACATATACAATCCATTTTTCTCCACTAGAACTGGAAAATTTTATTCTATGAGAAAGTATATTGTAGGTGAATTGCAGGCTTTAACTTAGCAGCATATTAACTTTTTAATATATACTTAAATTGGGAGTATTAAAAATCCTTTTTGGATTTTGACTTCAAGAGAACAAGAGAAAGACTGTAATTACACCTTTTGATACATTTGGATTTAAATGTGGTCATATTACATGTTTATTTTTCACAGGGAATGATAGGGCTGAGGTACAATCCTTGAGTGTCAGTGAAAATTCTATTTTTCAGCAATCAATGTAAATGAAGTTAGAGCTCCTACAGTTTTATTAGACATTTCTTGACACTTTTCCAAATGACCAGGGATAACAGATGTAACACTGACATTACAGGGGAATACAGGCGTACCTGGCTTCTTATATTAATTGCAATTTCCATTAAACTGAATCCAATCTTTTGGATTTACCACTGCTTTGGCCTGTCAAAAGGTTCATTGGATGCTGAAATACCACAAAGCCAAACCATATAAATTCTACATGTTGTATGTCCTTCCCTCAGAATCAACATTCATTTGGATGTCTCTAGTCTTGGATTACATAACATATGACCTTAAACAGGTCAATGAAGGATATATGGTGAAGCATGCCCAAAGTATAATATAAATGCCAATTTCCTCCAGCAAGAATGTATTTCATATGTTAGTCTAAAACAAGATAGGGAAAACAATCATCTCAAGGTTAAGTTTGTATTCAGATTACCCTGCTTCAAGTCAAAAATTTCAGAGAGTTTGTGAAATGGAAATTGGAAGATCTAGGGCAGTGTTTCTCAACCTTGGGAATTTTAAGGAGTGTGGAATTCAACTCCCAGAATTTCTCAGCCAGCATGCTGAAGTCCACACATCTTAAAATTGCCAAGGTTGAGAAACACTGATTTAGGGGAAAAAATTGAAATCACTTTTGGAATTATTCTAGGTTGAATATAGCAATTCATTGAAAAACCTGATTTGGCTTGTGCTTCAAAAGATCACTAGCAACTCAAAGCAGAAAGTTATGTCCAAGAACAAAGACATAAGATAGTAAGTTGATCTGGGGACTGAATAAACATTTAAGGAAATAATGCAAATTAATTAAATGCTTTGTACAATTTGTTGCTATAGAAGCAACATAACAGCATGGAAGATTTAAAGTTCCGTTAAAATGATCCTATCCCCAAAGCTGTGATGCATCAGAGAATAATTATCCACACAGGAAATTAACCAAAAACTACTTTCAAAAAGACAGGATAATAATTTACCTGACCACTGATAATATAATTCACTATGATGGATCTATTTCACATACCTACAGTATTAAGGCATACACAGCCTTTCATTAAGCTTACCATGGAACAAAAGTCTAATTTTAATCCCATAACCTCTGGATCTTGAATAACTATACCAAAATGGATTTAAATTTCGAGGTCATTATCATGCAATATTGTATATTTTAATTTTTTAAGTTAACCATTTTGATCTTGAAGCTTAACAACCACATGTCAGAGAAAAGCTACCCAGTGTTGCTGGTCAAAATCCCTTTAAAATAGACCAGAAACAAAGGAACATGTTACACATTCATTTTTCTTTTTCTTTCTGTAAATAGCAAAGGTCTACCAGAAAAATAAAATCAGTAGTGAAGGCCTCATTTTTCTTGCATTTTATTTGAGCAGAAATGCAAAAAGCTTTTAAAGCTCCTTGAAAAATAAAAATGGAGAGTGCACTTATATATGTATAAAAAGTAACTGACTTAGTAAATGGGGCACATCAGTATAAAGACAACTGGAAATGCCTCACAATAGAAAATACGAACAAGAACACAGGAGGACTATCAGCTTGAAAATTGTCATTTACCATCTTGTAAACATGAAAAAAGCATTTCACAGATTAAAAGTTCATGGGAAGTAAACTTCTTTAAATTATTTGTCAGTTCAACCCTGATTCAAAAAATATGGCTAGCAAAAATACAGATTTAATTCACTTATATCTTGAACTGAGCAGTTGATCTTAGTCTGAAAAACTGCTCCAACTCATTCTTTGAAGATATATCCAGGAAAAAACATCTCTCTTGAATCCCATCTCATAATTGTACAATATTTCTCATGTTTACACATACACATATATGGAGAATTAGGCTTGCTGCAAGGTTTTCCATACTACTATAGATTGAGTCGTGGGGAAACGGATGGAGGAAAGCAAGCAAATTCTCTCAGAATGCTCCGTGCTACATCAAGATTATTCTGGGCTATTTCAAGGGCCCGCTTCACTTCTTCAAAAGAATAGCCTTCTCCCATAAGTTTTGCAATTTTTGCATCGACATTTTCAATAGATGTATTAGTATTATGTGCCTTCCTATGGTGTATTTCTGGAGCAGTCCTACGAGGAAGTGGTTTTGGAGGTCTGGCTGGTGCTTGCGAACCATCTATATAAAAAGAAAAAAAAAGAAGAATGGCCAATTGATATTGAAAAAGAAAAGATATTCCTGGTTAATTCAAAGTCATTGGTTCTATTCAATTGTATCACTATCAAAGTTAATTGCAGAATTTGAACTGGATTGTGGATTCAGATATATTTAAACTCTGCATAGATAGAAGCAAAATTGTTATTTGTTTTGTTTGGTATAGGAACATGCCCTACTAGAAGCCACTGAACAATACAAGAAAGATATAATTAAAACTAATTCATCTTATACTTAACTGATTTCATCAAGCAAATGTTTTTTATGAATGGTACTCTGTGCTGTTTAGTTCAAAACCTTCATGTTTATGATCCTCTGTTATAGCAATGTTTATCTCTTTAATGTGCAGTTGCAAAAAATACTATAAAGTATTATTGGAATTTATGAAAATAAGGGATAGCATTTTAAAACATAATTTAAGAAATATAAATGCAAATGAATATCTCAGAAATAATTACATATCAGATGACCTTCCATTCTTAAGGTTTTTGATTGAACTCATTCTAATATATTAACTAGAATGAAAGAGAGTAAGGATACTTATCAGCTTCCTTTCTCCTTCCAGAAGTGCTTCTTAGTTTCATTTTTTACTATTTTTTCTAATACTAATGCCACACTCTCAGCTATGCGGTCCTTTGTTTATTGGCCATACAATCTTCACTATTTTAGAAAAAATATATATTTTCAGTTATCCTATGATTTAGTACACAAATTTCCATTTAATTTGGCTTTAATGGTTATTTGTATTGATACAAATAATTCTGCATTACTGTATTACTCGCAATGTGACTAAGGATATGGATATTTAGAAACAGTGTATTTTAAAAAAATAAAAAGCAATTTCAAATATTAAAACATCTATTTGAAGTTGCCAACAATGAGCATCATCCAGTAGTAACATTAACCCACTGGCTAGTATCCAAAGTCCCATTGCAAACAAACAACCATGTTCAAAAAAACAAAGAGGACTCCATAGTTCAACCCTGAGCTATATATATTCTCTTTTATTGGAGTAAACAATGCATATAGCTTATGCATAGCCATTATAGCTTTACACCAAGGATACCAACGTCTGTATTAAAAAGATATCTGAATGTTTTAACTTGTACAAAACACATATGGGAACATATTACATAAAACTGATGAAATTGAATTTCAGATAAAGATCTGTATTACTACTACTACTAGTAGTAGCATTAGAATATCTTTGAATTTGTTCCCCAAATTGTCAACTATTATTAATAATTCCCTATGCAAACATGTCGATGAAGATTCTCAGTCATCCAGGTGGAATTGTCTGTAGGTTGAGTCATGGCAACTGGATTTCTTTCTTTTTGGTTGGAACATTTCACTGCTTGTCCAAGCAGCTTCTTCAGTCTGGCAAAGGTTGGTAAGGGGACCCATATATGTCCTCCAGGGATTTAGGAACAAGGGATTTAGGAGTAAGACATCCCAAAGACAATCCACACCTCCATGGCACAATTAACAAGCCATTCAGGTGTAGGGACAATGCAGCCACCCTGGAAGACATATATGGGGCCCCCTTACCAACCTTTGCCCTGACTGAAGAAGCTGCCAACCTACAGTCCCTATGCAAACCAAAGCAATATATTGTAGTAACAGCTTGAAGATATTTTTTTTTCATACCCACTATTAGACTAAAACCTCAAAACCCTGGGACAGGTCTTATTACAAAGCAAAATATGTTGAAGTCAAATTTAAACTCATAGACTTAATAAGTTCAGGTATATAAGGAGTTTCTACTGTTCCTACAAGTGCACTGAGGATTATTTGTTCTACTGAACTTGAGATAGTTTTGATTCAGCAGACATTAATATAGAGAATGTCCACAGAATTTGAACAAAGGAATGTTCTGCTCATATTTTTTTCCTGGAAGTTTTAGAAATCTGTAATTTTTCCAGCATAAGTTCAGCTTTGTTCAACGTTATTTACTTTTTATAGTTTTCTGGGGAGCTCTGGGCAATGAAATAGGTCAGGACAGCTAAGTGTAAGACATACCATGGAACCAACTGGATATTCCTTAATTCACTCAATTCAATATTCCGAAGTAGCTATCCAGCAGAGTTTAGAATGGTCAAGCCTTATCATCATCTCCCCCAGAAAACTATACTGGAGCCTCAACGACCACTGTAACAGATTTGCAAGTCATTTCAAGGATAAAATTGCCAGAATGCTACTTCTGACATACAACACCTTAGGTGACCAGTTCTAATGGTTTAAATGTACAGGAATGCTTTCAGGTTTTGAGGCCTCAGATTACAGACAAGACACTTTACTTGCATAGCCTTATACTCTTATAACACCTCTATGTTTTAGTTTATTAAAGTTAGGGGACTGACTAGGCAACTCCAAGGCAATTATAACTGCACCTTTCCACCACAAACCTTAAAGGAAGCAGTAGTCTATTCCTGAAAAGTTCTCCCTGGATCCCTAAGGTTACACTCACTACCACCCAATTACAAGTACCTCTCTCTTCCTAGAAATATAGATCATAGAATCAAAGTTGTAAGGTATCTTTTAAGCCATCAAGTCCAACTACCTTGCCAAGAATAACGGTTTAAAGCTTCTCATAATGAAGACTGTCCAGCCTCTGTGTGGGCAACATGCTTGATGGGGTAGTAATCGGATAGCTGCAGATGTTTTCAAATGACATGATTTTAACCCTTTTCTGGGCTTAGGCCTGGATTTGAGAATTATTGTATCAGATGCCCTTCTGCAGGACAGAGATAAATGGAATGTGATATTACTGATGTTTTGATGTCCATGTAGCTTAATACTGTCAACCAGAGTATTCCCCTGGCTTGTCTCTGAGTTGAAGGCACTGTGCTACAATGATTCTGCTCCTACTTGCACAAACTTGAGTGACTACCTCTCCATCCTGGCAACTAAGTTGCGGGGTACTTGAAAGCATTATTTGTCCTCAGTGATACTTAATATCCATACAAAATTGCTGGGGGAGGTCATCTGGTGTTTGGGGACTAGTAATAATCAATATATTGATGACATCCAGCTCAAGTTCTCTGTAACCTCTGAATCAGGAGAGGCGTATTCCGAACCAGGACAGCAACGAGGTAGATAACTGCCAGTAAACTGAGACTGTATCTTTAAGATTTTAGGGTGGGTGGTTTCCACATATGAGAATTTCAGAAATCTGCTTGCTTTAAAAAGGTTCCTCCTAAAGACATTATTACCAGTGGAGCCTAGTGATGTATTTCCAATTTTGGTAAGTGCATTAATTATATCTTTTCATGGAAAGGAACAGTTTAGCTATATTTGTTCAGGCAGGGGTAACTTCATGTTTGGATTACTATAGTATGTTCTATGAAGGTATCCTTGTGCTTGATCTGAAAGGAGAAACTGATACAAAATGTGACACAGCCAGACTAAGAATGGCACACGGTCATGCACACATTATGCTTCTCCTGAAGCAACTGCCCTGGCTTCCAATTAAGTTGGTTGAAGATTCTGCTTTTTACATATAAGGTCTCAAATAATGTGGGACTAGGATACCTAACAGATCATTTTTGCTGTTACAGACCTGATTGATTGGTAAGATCATCAGAGGAGGTTCTGCTGCGTGTGCCGAGACTGACTGAGTGTCATCTTGCGGTTACTCGCAGACAAGCCTTTTCTGTGATGGTGCCTGTACCCTGGAATGCTCGCCCACCTGAAATTCATGAGGCACCTACTGTTACATCTTTTAGGTACCTTGTGCCTGGATTTCCTTCTATGAATGTTGGATGGATAGCTTTGCTTTGTTTAATAGGTTTTTACTTTGTCTTTACTGTTGTATTTTAATCCTTTTGATTGTAAACACGTTCAGTATCTGACTGTATGAGAAGCACTACATAAACATTAAAGATACATCATGAGTTTGCACAATATTTCAACACATTGAATTATGGATTTTTTTCTTAGTAGTAACTGTGATGTTTCTTCTTTTTCTAAGCTAGTAGTGAACATCTAGATTCTAACACTAACAGTTATAAACCACTGTAACCAAGACTGACTCCCAGCAATTTACAAGACAATTAAAAAGAGAAACACAGATTAAAAGCAGGAATGAAAACAATGAGTAACATTTAACAGCACACAACTTTGATGCCAGCCCTAACCCAGGAACAATAGATAAGCCCTGTGGAAAAGCTCTAGTTTCACTGCCTTGCAAAAAGATTAAAGGGTTAATACAAACTGAAGCTCTAGAGGGAAGGTTGTTTCACAAGATGGGACCAACCACCAAAAAACATTGCTTCTGAGCCTTCCCCTCTCCTACTTCTTGTATGTGGGAAACTTTGAGTATTCCTAGGACGAGCATGTAGCACCAGTCAGCTTTATGTAAGGAAGGAGTCCTGAAGGTACCAGGGAACTAAGCCATATAGGACTTTGTACCTGGAAACCTATTGTAAGCCTAAGAGTTAAATGACACCCTATTCAGAATTAAGAATTTAAAATGAAGCAAGTAAGTGCAAAATAAGAGGGCAAGCTGAAATATTTTCACACAACTGAAAACAAGTTTATCTCTGGGAAGCTGGCAGGGACCATCAGAAATCATTCCTCATCCTCAGCTGACCCACAGAACTGCCTGCCATTTTGCTGGGGGGTAGAGGAACAAAGGGAGCCACAGACCATGAGGAAAGCTGCAACCCCGATCCCCATCCCAGCATGTCCCCAAGTGCCCCCTCTCTCCAGGGAGGAAGAGGGCTCACCCATCAACCACTGGCACCCCCCAGCCAGCCCTACCTCTCCAGCAGGCATCCAAGTCGTCCACTATGATTAAAAGATTTCAAATTTCAGCCTCAGTTCCAAAGCAGCCAATCACCGCTTTTGCCTGTTGGGCTTTGCCGCCAGCCAACTGGGTGCAGGGGCCAGAGGGAGGCAGGGAAGAGGACAGGGGTATGACCTTCCCATCTCCCCTTGTGCCACACAACCTACAGGTTTCTGTGAAGTGTAGTTAGGAGGTGCGGTGGCATGGAAGCAGCCATAACTTTGCCGGATTTCAATCCCATGGGAGTAATGGGTCCCAGATTTTGGACACATTCTGTAATTTAGGCCATTTGAAGTATCTTGGTTCAAAAACTGTTGCCTTATGATGCACCATTTTGCCCAATTGAAGGTTACAAACATAAACAGACATGAGAGTTTTAGTAATATATAGATATATATTTTGAAAGATTTAATCTGAAAGATTAAAGCAACAAATTCATCTTTCTGGAATGATGCAGGAAGATGCCAGAGAAACAGTCCTGCAATTTTATTCCTGTATATTATGTTTTAATTACCTGAAGAAGATGGCAGTTGGTCATAATTCTGGGATGTTCTGTGGGTCTTCATATTTTCACCAGTTGATCTTCTAACAGGGGGTAAAGGAACTGAGCCATTTGCAGGATCAAAGAAAAGATCTATGAAATGAAAAATAAAATCTTTCTACGCATTTCTGTTCATAGGATATAAGCTGACAAAAGAATTTGAAAGTTTGAAAAAAAACACATAAGAGATTAATGGTATAATACATTAAATTTTAATTTAATTGAGCTGAATTATAAGGTCCCCCTCGTGCAAAGGACTCCCTTCTCATGCAGATTTCACCTTCCCTTTTATGGTTTACTGTGCTAATCAGAGAAATTGTGGTTAATACTAACCAGCATTTCTTTCAGTTAGGATTTCAGATGAAGGTTACAATATAGTGTGCTACTTGATCATATTTAACTGTTGAGATATACTGTCAAAAAGTTGTAGAAAACTTGAGGTACACAATGGAAAATATGTGCTCTAGAAGTCTTACAGATTTAGTCTTCATGAAATCTTTCTATCCACCAGTTTGTGGCTATTGCTCCCCACTCACCTGCTACTGCTTTGCTCCAATTTGTATTTTGTAAACTTAGTTAGATCTACAATAAAAAGCCACCCATGCAACAAAGCTTCTCAGAGCTTTCTTGTAGCCTCTTTAAAGATTTCTAGAATAAGCTGGATATTTCCTCTTCAGTGGGAGGAAAAAAGATTACTCTAGGTGAAGATACTGTACCTTGCATGAAGAGGGTGTCAAACTAAAGGTTATTGGCAAAAAGTTAGTAAACACAGGTATGCTGTACTTGCTCTCTTCAACAAAGGAGAAGAGTTATGTTTAACTAATAAAAATTATCATATATAAATGCAATTATTTTTTTACAACAATTACTGGAACTTTTCAATCACTCAAGCAGTAGCTATTTCAAAATGAAATACTTTGAGAATGAATTAGTGTGCAGGCTAAACAACATTTCCAGACCAAGTGCTGCACTTGGTTTTGAATAGCATGCTGGGAGCTTCATGCCCTGAGATAACTACTAGAATCAGGACAGAGGCTAAATTTGATTTCACTTCATTTAGTTTTGCATTGAGTTAATATTAAATTCAGTTACTACGATTACTCTCTAATCATGTTTTTAATTTTCCTCTCATGTCCCTTTGTACTTTGAGAACCTCTGGAAGTCTCTGAGGACTACCCCTAAAGACTTTTGAGGGCCTCATGTAAAGTCAGAGAAGCAAGCATTAGCAATATTCAATAAGAGACGCAGGGCATTAAAAATTAAAACAGAAAGTTAAATTTATAAAATACATAAATTATGCAAAATTAGACTTAGCTAATTTTACCATTTTATAAAATTCCAGAGGTAGAGGAAGGACGAAGGGCAGAGCAAACAGCTCTAACAGTTATAGATCTTCAGCCAGCTACATTAATAGTCTGCAGCAGAGGGAAAGCAGAGAGCAGTAGCTATGGATCCTCCCCTTCTTGAATTTCCAACTTTGCTTCCTGCCTCTCACCTTCATGAATGTGTTTTAGGTACTTCCTGAACCAATTTTTATAAACTGTACGAATTTTTATAAAGGTGCTAACTTTTATAAAGGCACGTTTCTGGATATTGCTTTGGTTAGGGTAAAATTGCTTCAAACGAAATAAACAATTGCCCTACACCATGAAAGACAATGAGTAGTGGTTGTCTCCGCTGAAGTTTATCTCAGTGTTTCACCATACAATTAAATCCTGATACAGAAATAATTTTACACTCTTTATTAAATGTACATTTAATAACCTTGGATAAAATATTCTGGCACAGGATTCAACTGTAACTATCCAACTTACTTTTAAATAATACTCATTAAACAAAAACTACTTTTTACTTAATTTTTTCATAGTAATTTTATTAAAGATTACAGTTACAACAGTAAAAACTAACACAAACTAAATAAGAAAAAAAGAAAAAGTGCAGAAAAGAAAGAAAAAGGAAAACTTGAAAGAGAAATAGAAAATAAAAAATAAGAATATAATAATAAAAAAGAAAATATATAAAGAAATGAATTCCCTCTTCATCACAACAAGCATCAACAATTTTAATAACTTATCATCTTCTCTTAAAATACAATAAATGATCTCTTATTCCCATACCCCATCTCTTATCTATAAACAAATCCATAAAGTCTTGTCATTTCAGTTCTGATGTCACCAAAAATCCAGTAAGGTTACCAGAGCAAACAACGTATGTCATGTTCACTGTACATCGTAACGTTTCACATGCCATGGTGCTGACGCGTGTTTCTGTTGGGAGGGAGCTGCTGTGAAACCTTGTGCCAAGCTCTGTATCTATGTTCATTTCAATGGAATGTGTTTGGGTTATGTGCTCTGCTCAAGGACTTTTCCCGTGGACCAGCAGAAGCCGTTAGGAGCACCTGGGATTGTGAGCCTGGGAAGATTCTACGGGGGGACGGATCTCGTTTGTACTGGTTTTTTAGTTTGCATTTGGCATGCTTTTTCCACTCTCAGCTTTCTTTGTGATCCTGCATACTATTCTTTAATAAATCAGATATCTTTATAAACCTGTTCATGAGTCTGATGGTGTTTTAGGATAGGCAATCATTACAACATATCTATTTTAATCTTGATCAAATAAAACAACTTTATATTCCTTCTTTTACTTCTAACAATCTTGATCTTTAGTCCCATCAAATAATGTCCTACAACTTGATTTCTTTTCATTTTTTCTTTGTCCCTTCTCACAAAATTCTTCAAAACGTTAGCAAGTCTCTTTTGTAAATCCAATATAGGAAAATTATCCAGGTCACTCTCTTGATTTGTTATTTGTATATCCCTTTCAATTATTAAGACATTGGCCAGTTTCTTTTGTATGTGAGCGTAGCATCTTTCCATATCATTCTTGTAGCCTGTCATTTTTAAATCAATTTTCAGATCAGTCTCAGTCTTGTCCAGTAAAATTTGTTCCTTTTTCATAACATCTTTTAAACACAATAGACACTATTAAAATTAACTTTTGGGTCCATTGTTCAAAAATATCCTTCAATATGTTCAATGTTAAAATATTTTGCTTCATTCTATAATTGTAAGTAGAGTTTGAATGTTCTTCTCCTTTAATTATAACCTTTAGTTCCCTCTAATTTCCTCTAGTGTCCAATTTAAAAACAAAAGAATTCAAAACAGAAGCATTTTCCCACAGGAAGGATTCTTTATAATTAATTTCAAAATCTTATTTCAAATTTATCTGAACCCTTAGTCCATTTGTAGCTTTCTAAAATCAAAGTCTTAATCATCCTATTGCTGTTTATTCCCCCCAAAAATATTTTTTTAGGTCCTTATAATTGTATTTAAAACTTCTTTTGCTAAGGATTGATGGAAACTCACCTGGTGCTTTCAGTCTTGTCAATCAAAGGTTCCTAATAGCTGAAAAGCAGTTAACAAGCAATTTCCAAAAGTGATTAGAAAAGTAGGTGAACTTAGTGTCCTTTCAAAGATGCTGACCGTGGTTTGGGCAAGATGGCTATTCCCTCGTCTCCCAGAACGCTAAACCTGCCGGAGACCTCTGTCTTGCAGTCACCTCGCAAGGAGCAGCTATCTGGAGCACTTGTGGGCGATCTCTCCTTGTCCAGAGAAAAATTAACAAAGAACCAATCTAGTCGCCAGCTCTTCATTCCACACAGTCGTTGGCTCTGCTTTTTGTGGAGCCATCTTCAGTCTGCCATTTCTTCCCTGGAAGCCAGAACTCCTAACAAAAACTACTTTTTAATTTGCAGATCACTATAGCATGAATACTACATATATTTAGGAAATGGAGGCAATTAACTGTCTTATTTTTCTAAATAATTTCATAACATTCTTCCATTTTATAGTGCACTCCTCCAAATGCATAGTTAGAAGTATGCTGAGAAGTAGCTGAATATTCGAGGACATTTTTTTCTAACTAAACCTCTACTATAAAATCAAATCATTATCACCGTTATCATCATCATCTCTTACCAGCGGAAGGGAGGTATAGTTCATGTCCAGACAGAGGTCTGTTTCCTGTAACAAGTGGCCTTGTTTGCTCAATGAAGCTATGGCGTGCAGGGGGTGGTGGAGGTGGAGGAAGGGAAGGTGGTGGATTGTCAGACAAATCTTCACCTGCATTGACAGAGAACATATTGTATAAACCCATTTTCATTAATAGATCTTTCTTCAAAAGTTTATCTAGCATTACAGTGACTTCAGTAAGGACACTGTAAGCTTCACTTCTAAGTAATTTAAGCTTCCTTCTATCTCCCTAAATCCCTTGCTATTCCTTTTCTATGGCTTTTTAGCAAGTTTGGAAAATAGAATGGCTAATTCAGCAAAAGATAAATCTACATACACATTGGTCAACAAACTCTTATCTCCTTCCCAAGTTATAAAATTATTAAAGCACATTTGGGAGATACACTGGTTGCTTCCTTGACCTCTTCAACAATCTTCTTGGCTGAGGCTATAGTCAATAAGAAGTTGCGGGACAGAAATGTTCAGCTGTTAGAAGCAGAAGTATTTTGGGCTTCAAGCAGCCACCTTGTTTTTTATCTGAATCCTATCTGTGGATACAGAATCACCATGGACTCAAGACTGAAGAAAATTGTTCTACTGGCAATTTTTCTCTCAGGTTTCTCCTTGGCTACAATACTGTTTGGAGGAAAGACAATCAGTGCTACCTCAGTTCAGTTATTTGAGATACATACAGTACTTCAGGATTTCAATCTAGACTTGTCCCTTTGCAGGAGCCAAACTTTTTAGCAGCTATATGAATTGAGGGGGAACAAATTTCCATTAGATCAGTCCTCAATTAAACTCCAAGGGTATTCTGATTGATACAATGGAAATAAATTTAGCAAAGAAAGTAAGAATAAAGGACTTTTGCTTCCCCATTTCTGTGTCAAATGTGTGGGGTTTATTTTTTTTTGGGGGGGGGGGTAAAAACTTCCAGCTCAATATTTTCCTCATGGAATGTAAATTTCTTTGATGAGTACACACTTTGAATCTGTATCCAGACTCAACATTTATGCTGGTAGAAAGTTTCTTCATTTGCAAGTTATTTCTCCTTCCTTTGTCCAAATCAATGGTATACAACACTGCAGGAACCTACAGTCACTACTGCATTTTATGTTTCTTTTCCCTGAATGAGGTTTGTAAAGCTATTCAGGCTCTCCCACAGCTGACGCAAGACACAGCCCCACCTTCTCGTGACATCCTACATTAACTATAGTTCTTGGAGGTGATTCCACAAAATAAAAGTAAAGTTTCTGGCTAGAGAAAAGTTGCTCACCCTTGTTTTAGGTTCAGATACAAATAAATAACATAACAAAATATCCTAGTCTTCTTTTTTCTCTAAAGTGAAAACACACACACACACAAAAACTAAAAAAGGATTTGTGAACTGCTTGAGGAATAACAGCCAGGCCAATCCAGCCAATTACAAAAAAAAATATGTCCTGCTAAAATTGATGATCTAGTTTTTGGGGGCAGTTATATCTCCCCCCCCCCGCAACTTTTGGGATATAAATTAAAATAGAACACAGCATTTTTCTGCAGTATTATAATTATGCTGTTATATTTCTGACTATCTGAGATGGAATTTAATTCATTTTGATATTGAATAAAATGTCTACATCTAGCTAAATTTATATGCAGAAGACAAATACGTAAAATTGGCCAAAAATATTAGCACTGCTTAATCTAATACCACTAGATATTAATACATCAAATAGATTATATTATCATCATTGGCAGCAAAATGTATTATTGGATTGAACTAGATATATGTAGAATACATCCATAAAAATGAGGCTTCAGTTACTCAATACTGATTTAGTGTAGGATATTACATTTAGCCTACATATAGCTTTGTTTGAAGGACTTATTATAAGGGACTCACTGTATTGGAGAGAAAAAAAGAATATATAACCTGGAGGGTGCACCAGCAAGTCATAATCAGAGGACGTTCTATTGAGTATGGATGCATGTTTCAAATTTTCCCTCAAAGGAGGTCGCACAGGCGGCAAAGGTATTGGGATAGTGGACTCAAAGGCTTCTCCTAAACAACAAACATTTAAAATACCTTAATTTTTAAAAAGTAATATTTTAAAAACAGCATATTATTTTTTCTTCTCTAAACATGTACTACTCATACCTATATCAGGATGTTTCAATTTTTTCATCTCAGAGGACGTATTGTGCATTTCATTAGTTATTCCAGAGCACTGACCATTCTCAAATACACTGTAAGCAAACATAAAAACTGGAGTTTTAATGGAAGTCATATGGAATTAGATGCAAAAATGAAATGCAAAATGAAGATATTTAAGCTAGTACTAAGAACTAATTTACCTTTGGACAAGTTCAACTCTTCCCCCCTATCCCTGTTTTTAATGACTATCAAATGTTTTAATTTTTAATAAAAGACAGCAATATCATTTTCTAGCACCAACTGCACATCAGCTGAATAAACAGAGGTAGAACAGAATTAAGTCAAACCAAATAAAGTTTAATGAAATAATTGACAATTATAACTTCTTTCACACTGCTTCTATAAAGGTAAATAAATTTATGAATTCTTAGTTAAAGAATAAATTGTTCTTGCTAAATTAAAAAAAAGTACTAATACAACCCTGGTAAGAAAATCAGTAAACTCACCAAGGGCAAAAATCTCTCAGCTATAAAAAAAATCTGTCAGGGGTGTGTGTGTGTGGTGTCTGTGTGTGTGCACACTGCTGAAATATATATTAAAAAGGTGATACTCCATTAAGATATTTAAACTATAATTGTTAAAAGCTGAGAAACTAAGAATTATATTCTGAGGAAGTACAAGCCAGCAAAAAAGTGTATTCTTTATACTGTAAAAACCAACAAAAACCAAAAACACTGTAAATAATGCCTAACATTCTAAAAATTTAGCAGATAGGTACTGATACATGATACCAAATATTTTAAATTCTATGTAAAGAGATAATTTTAAAAGTAACATTATAATTATGATTAACATCAATGAAAACATAAAACCAAATTGAATGTCATGCCAAATGGTTGCTCTACCATCATCTTCAAGTAACCTTACCGAACATGAGGCTTTATATTATGACAATGAAATGATTGTGAAGGCAAAGAAACAGGATGCGATGAAGGAATCTTGTACTCATCATCTTCTACATGCTCTCTTGATTTTTCAGGAAAGGAATTTATAACAGCAACAGAAGACCTCAAGGGAAAAGTACACCAGATCCACATGAGTTTTTGTTGATACAGAAAATAAATATATCAATCACTGCATTACGAATGGATTGAATTATATTTTTCTATTTTATTGCCACAGCAAAGCGAAAAATAGAGTAGGTATGTGCAGCTTAATGAGACACAAATGTGTTCCACTTCCTTAAGGAAGTAGTGCACTTTGCTCTCTTCCCTCTTCTTCCATACACCAAGGAGACGCTCAGAAACTTCCAGTTTTGATTAACTGCAGCTTGCTCTACAAAACAAACTCAGACATCCCAATAGAGAGAGAAACAAAGCAAAACTTAAGTTTAAGTCATACTATGCTATTTAAAAGAAATTAGAAGACCTGAATATAAAATTAAGGAATCATAGCTGCATTTTGTTTGCGTAAAAACTTAGACTCTATATTGCATTTCAGAAAACAATTATTCCCTGAAATCATTCAGTGAATTAACAATTAATTTATAATTTATAATGAAAATTATCATTAAAATCTACATCAGAATACAAGATTTTTGTTGTTTATTTGTTCAGTCGCTTCCAACTCCTTGTGACTTCATGGACCAGCCCACACCAGAGTTTCGTGTTGGTCGAATACAAGATACTATGAATCTATTTCCCAACTCTGAGAGCCCGAATGTAATTTTAGGAACATTCACGAATTATGTATGGATTCAGAGAGATGTTTTAAAAGTAGATATTTAAGAAGTTTGGCTCGTATTACAGTTCTCTAAAGATTCTGTTTATACTTGCAAACACCTCAATGCATAAAGTTATGGCTTGTTTAATGAAACCTGCCTATGTCCATTTTTGTTAGCTTTAGGACAATTAAAAGTGGATACAATGGGAGAAAAAAGGTCCAGTGTGATGCAAGGGAGTGGAAGAGGTAACTAGCTTCAAGCAACTATAATTTAGGAGGAGGAACATAAGAGAGGGAACATTCTCCCTTCCAAAGCAGGCTTTTAAGTGTCAATTTTCACTATTATGCATTTTGTACTACACAAATTGTAGAAGGTATTTCAGAGCAGTTATTACTTGAAAAAAATCAACCTATATAAAGTATAACCATGAGGAAGGTGGCTTTTTAAATTAATTTCAATAAGAAGTACATAACATTCAGTGAAACAAAAGGATTATAAAGCTGAAATGCAAGATTTCACTACATTTTGTAAAAAGTCTCAAATGAAACAAGAACAAAACAGAGATTTGTGGTTTTTTAAATCAGTAACTCAACTGAATATTTCACTTGCCAGCAGGAACACTATATATACTGTAACTACAGAAACTGAATTCAATTGGATTAACAAAGATGTGATTCAAGATTCAATATTATACTTAAACTTAAACCATAAATATGACATGCTTAACTAGCACTGATCATGTGAGAATCCAGCCTGCCTCTGACTCAGAAAACAAAACTCTTTCTGAGTCAGAGGAGGAAATAGAAACTTACCAGGCTGAAACCGGGAATGCGATACCCAGAGATGAGTCAGCAGGGAAGAGCCACAGGCGCTGACTGGCCAATCTTCTGAGGAGGATTTGAATCTTCCAATTAGCATGCGCCAACGACAGGCAGAAAAGCAGGTGAAGAAGGCAGCCCGATTGGCCGCAGAAGGGAACAGGTGTGCGAAGGATCGGCATAAAAGGCAGACACACGAAGAGCAAGCTGCCGGAGACAACTGATCCTACAAGCCTGCAGCTTCTGCAGAAGCATCCTTACCAGTGTCTGTTACCAAAGAGGAATCAGTGCCAGTGTTCTGCACCGAACAGTACTTGAATCCTGCTTCTGCTGCCACCAAGGATCTTCTCGTCGACCCCAGCAACCTCAGTCTTGCGTCCAGCATCGGACCTCTGCAGTCACCTTGTGCGTGTTCCAGGCACGCTTCTCGCCCCATTTCAAGATTCCAGCCATGTCCAGAGTCTCCAGTCCAGCCTTGTCATGCCTCCAGTCCAGTTTTGCCCCAAGGCTTTGGTGCAGCCTTGCAATGTTTCTAGCTCGCAGATTAGTTCCAGGTCTCCAGTATGGGTTCAGTGTGCCCTTGACCTCCAGGCTCGCCGTGAATCTCCGGTCCAGTTCAGTCATGCTTTGGGTGCTCAACCTTGTTTAGGAGTTCCACAACTATCTGGCTGCAAACCCGAATTGCTCCGAGTTCTCAGCCTTGCTCTGAGTTCCTAATCCAGAGTATCCAGCTGAGTCCAGCCTTGCTTCAAGTTCTCACCCTTGCTCCAAGTCCCTAGTCCAGAGAATACAGCCTAGTCCAGGGCTTCCAGCCAAGTCCAGCCTTGCTCTGAGTTTTCAGCCTTGCTCTGAGTCTTCAGTCTCCAGTGTCCAGTCCAGCCTGAGCCATCGAGTCCGGTCCAGCCTGGTCCTTGGATCCCAGAAGTATCCAGGGGGCACCGGTCAGCGTTGCCCAGTGTTCTGGTGCCAGCCTATTTCAAGTGTTGTGCCAGTTCAAGGTAACTCGACTTCAGTAGTGCCTCGCACTCCAGCTTCTCCCACTCTCCCAGTCTCAGTTAAAGAGTCCTCCCCCACTGCCTTGCTGCTGCATCCTCTTGCAATCTTGCTGGTTTCTTTGTTGCTGCCCCGTTGGTCTTGACTAAACTCAGTTCTTTCTTGATTCTAAGGACTTATTTATTGTAAATAGTTATTTAATAAAGAGTATTTTTGATATTTAATCTGCCTGGCCACCTCTAAGTCTGATCAGGACAGATTATCTCTGGCCAGAGGAAGTTTGCCCCTGATGCGCTTCACCATGGCACAAATGGGGCAACTTGCAATGTACTCCTCCATATCCTTTCATAGGGATGGCCACCAAAATTGCCATTACACTAGGTGTAGAGTTTTCACAAATCTGAAGTGCCCCACCACCTTAGCATCGTGGCACTGTTCCAGGACTTTCCATCTCAAGGTTTCTGTTATGTATATCTTCTCTCCCTTCCACCATAATCCCAACTTTTCCACCAAAAAGGTTTTATTGTTCTGTAGCCAGCCATCTTGGAGAACTGCAGACTGAAGTTTGGTGTGTAAGCCCTTCTCCACCCATGCAGCCATGCCAGCTGTCCAGCTATGAGTGGGAGCCACCATCCTGAATTGGGCAGGAGAAAGGACAGAATCCAACCTCTTCTCTCTCACTGTTATGTTGGGGTAGGTGAGATAACATGCCAGCCAGGAAATTCCTACCACCAGGCAAGTA
Source organism: Candoia aspera (assembly GCF_035149785.1). NCBI lineage: Eukaryota > Metazoa > Chordata > Lepidosauria > Squamata > Candoiidae > Candoia > Candoia aspera. Next base: position 82,226,694 of record NC_086157.1, on the reverse strand, counting down.
CTTTAGCATGAAGTTAAATCTACTAAAGAACTATGCCCACCTGCTATGTTTGGGATTCAGTTTTCTTGGGGATTTCAAGGTCTCTAGATTCTTATGGTCTGTCCAAACCTGGAATTGGTGTGGAGCTCCCTTGAGCAGGTGCCGCCAGGTGACAAGTGCTGATTGTACCGCAAAAGCCCACTTCTCCCAGATGTGCCAACGCCTCTGTCTCCAAAAATTTGTGTGAGGTCTCAGCTCTCCATTTACATCTTTTTGTAACAGGATGGCCCCAATGGCTATATCCGAGGCATCTGCCTGGACGATCAGGGGCCATGCGGGGTCGAGGTGTCTTAGAACCAGCTCAGATGTGAAGAGTACTTTGAGGTGGTCAAATGCATCCTGGTATTCAGCTGTCCATTTGATCAGGACTCCAGGTTTCTTCATTGTTTTTGGGTCTCCTTTTCCTTTCATCTTCAGCAAGTCTGTGAGGGGCAGTGCTACTTGGCGAAGTGAGGAATAAACTGCTGATAAAAGTTGGCAAATCCTAAAATACTCTATAGTTTCCTCCTGGTGCGCAGTGGTTCCCAGTGACTATATCTCTGACCTTAGCCGGGTCCATCTCCACACCCTTACTAGAGATCCTGTACCCCAGGTAACCCAGTTGCATCTTGTGGAACTCACAGTTCAAGAGTTTTGCATACAGTTGATTTTTAAACAGCCGCTTCAGAACTTCTTTCACCAGCGTCAAGTGTTCATTGTTTCAGAGTAGATTAGGATGTCGTCCAAATAGACTAAGATGCCTCGGTAGAGGAAGTCATGCATGATTTCATTTATGAGGTCCATGAAGGCCCCTGGTGCCCCCTGCAGTCTGAGCGGCATAACTAGGTACTCAAATGACCCGAGTTGGTAGTTAAATGCAGTTTTCCACTCATCCCCTTCTCAAATCCGTACCCTGAAATATGCCTCTCTTAGGTCAAGTTTAGTGAAAATCTTCCCTCGTGAGAGGTGGTCCCATCGGAGAAGTAAATCTGCCTTGATTTCCAATTTACTCTTGGGTTACAGTCCTGGAACCAAGCAAGCCCTAAGACCACAGGGTGGATGGTGACTGGGGCCACTAGGAATCTCAAAACCTCATGTGTTCCCACCTGCATGATTACTGGCTCAGCGTAATATTTAGCAGGGTCCCCTTGCATGTCCCCATCTAGTTGGGTGAAGATGATGGGGTCCTTCAGCCTTTCTACCCTCAACTTCAGTTTAGCTACCATTGAGCGGGGCAGCAGGTTACGAGTGCACCCAGAGTCCTGCTAGTTCAGCATGGTCCCCTCCCTCAGTGGCCTAAGCTGGGCGCTCACCATCAATACAGGATAGTTACCACTCATCATGGGGTCTTTGTGCCCATTCTCACATGCCTGTCCCTCTTCAGCTGAATCTTCTGAGTTCTCACAGGCCTCATGGTGTTTTTTTTTCAGTAGCCGCCGCTGCTGGTGCCCCGATCTTCCGGGCTGGGGTGTTCATGTCGGTTCTACTGCCTTTTGGCTTTCCTTGCCAGTGGGGGGTATGCAGTCAGCTGCTTGATGCCCCTCTTTCCCGCAAGTGAAGCATAAGCCCTTTCGTGCTCTTTGCTCTCTCTCATCTCTTGGATGGTCAGCTGTCTTCCGCTCAAAAGGGTCTTTTACAAATGTTGAGTGCTTTCTGGTGGCATATGACCATTGCTGGCATCTTACTTGGGCCTGCACTTCCTCAACTTCCCCCACTAGGCAAATCCAGTCCCTTAATGATTTTGCGTTTCCTCAGGCCAGGGACCACTCTAAAATTTCGGGGCATAGGCCCCCCTTGAAATGTTCAATTTTTAGGGACTCCGGCCAGTTGGTAAGTCTCCCCACCAGAGTTCTGAACTCTATGGCGTACTCTGATACCAACTTGCCTCCCTGTCTTAGGGTATGCATACTAGTTCGGGCCCTTACCACTGCTAGTGGGTCTTCAAATTGCTCTTTTAGTGCTTTCATAAAGCCTTGGAAATCTCAAAGTTCTGGGGCTGCTGCCTTGTGCAGTCCCTCTAACCATTCCGCAGCCACTGCTCTGAGGCGCCCCAATACGTATCGCACCTTGGCATCCTCTGAACGGAAGGTCCCCTTAAATTCTTCCATGAACTCCTTCATGTGTATAAGAAAGCATGCTAACTGCTTAGGGTCTCCACTGAATTTGATGCTCAGGCCTCGGTCTCCAAAGGATTCGTCCCTCTTCCATGGGCTACTCGGTCCTGTAGGGGTTGGCTATCCCGCATACCAGGCTCCCTGTGCAACAACCCCCCAGTTGTTAGGCCTTGTTGCTTGTTAGGTTTGCTGCATTCCCGCCTGTAGATGGCACCCACCTTGTCATCACGCCTCTTGCTGCAGATTTGGCCTGGTTTTTAGGCCTCTTAGTTTCAAACGCCCCCCCCTCCTCCAAGCTTCACTCACTTCTATGGGGGTCGGGGTTGGTGCTTCCCAGGGGCTCAGCATGATCACCTTCCAGGCAGGAAATCCTCCTCCTCCAGGTGCAGCTGCCGTGCTTTCATGCCTAGGCTGCATCCCTCTCCCTGTCGTTGCTGGGCTTAACGCTGCCTGGGCCGGGTTTTTGAGTTTCCTGCCTTTGGGCTGCCTTGCCTTTCTCTTTGCTCTGCTCGCTTGTTTGCCTATTTGCCTGGGGCTAGGGGTCCTCGATTCCCAGGAATCCAGTGCCACCCCCCCAGGCTGTAGGCCCTCTCCCCTTGCCTTCAGGGGACATTAGCATTGCGGCTCTGTCCCTTGTCATGGGGGTTTGGGCTCCGCAGTCTAACTTCCAGAGCAGGTCTTCAATTGCCCCTCATAGGGCTGACACATCTCGCTCTAGATGCACCATCTTGCTGCCCGACTCCACTGGTACCTTATGCTGGGGTTGGAGCTTGCTGCCATCTCCCCACTTGCACTTGGGTATCAGGGGGTCTCTGAGGTCTTTAAATCACTTTAGATCCATGCATTGCCCTATGGGGCCCCACACACTCCTGGGTTCTGCTCTGGGTAGGTTGTTTCAGGCCTGCGGCCCAGTGTCCTCCATTCTCCCCATGGTTTGGGAGCTCGGCCATCTGGGTTGTCTGCATCGCTCTGCCAGTTGCCCTGTGTGGGCTGCTTTAGGGTGCTCTGCATCCTCCAGTAGGGCCACCATTGTGAGGAAAAAGGAGTTGTGGCTTTCTGTGAGGTTCTTGATCTTTATGCCCCAAATCCAGCAACTCACATCACAAGCCACTAGAGATATGCGTAGTTCTTTATTGGAACAGCATCAAACTCTGTTAAAGCCACGAATGGGGCCTACTTCCTCCCGGCTTCTCTTTTAAGCCTCCTGCCTTCTGCTTCTGTCCTGCCCCTTCCTCTCTTCAGCTCTGTGTAAGGCTGGAGCACCCAGTCGCAATTAGCCATTGTGACTGGGTATTCCATCCTTACAGGTTGAAAGCTCACGAGCCCCACATAGAGTGGGCAAAGACTGCAATTTCATTTCCAAGTCCATGATGCTCCTCTTATCTCTCTAGTACCTTGGCGTCCAGTCAAATACAGCCTTTGAATTCCTTGATTCCACCCCAGCTGCAAGATTTTGCAGACATTTTTGACAAGAAGGACGTGGATCAGTTGTCGCCTGTATAATTGTGCCATTGAACTGAAAGTGCCAAACTTCCTATGGGAAGGATTTACTCATTGTCAGAACCAGAAAGAGCTGCCTTGAGAGAATTCTTAGATACTAATCTGAAAAAGGGGTTGATTTGACCCTCCACCTCTCCTTTAGCCATTCCAGTCCTCTCCGTCAAGAAAAAATCTGGTGAGCTGCGTCTTTGCTTTGACTATTGTTTAAATGAAATCACTGTCAAGAACCGGTACCTGCTGCACTTAATATCGGAACTATTGGAAAGAATAAAAGGGGCCTGGGTCTTTACCCAATTGGACCTATGTGGGGAGTACAACCTCATTCGAATAAAGGTGATGAGTGGAAGACTGCATTTCGCACCCAGTACGGACATTATGACTATACAGTCATGCCCTTTGGATTGTCGAACTCTCCTGGTATGTTTATGCACTTCATGAAAAATGTGTTTCAAGATCTGCTAGATCGAAATCTAATCATCTACCTAGATGACATCTTGATCTTCTCTTCTTCCTTGTCAGAACATTATCAGCATGTATGTGCACTACTGCTACGCCTTCGAGTGAATCACCTGTATTCGAAATTGGAGAAATTTCAATTTGCCAAAGACCATAGATTTCTTAGGACACTGAATCTCTCATGCTGGACTGGCAATGGAGCCAGAAAAAGTCGAGGCTTTGCAATCCTGGCAATCTCATAGGGCCAAGGACATTCAGAGATTGTTGGGGTTTGCAAACTATTATAGAACTTTTATTCCTCAGTTTGAGAAGCTTACAGCTCTGCTCTCGGACCTGTTCTTTTCGCAATTGAACTTCTGAGTCACGTACATTCCGTGTGGGCAAAATCAAAGAGCTAACACTTTATCTAGAAAACCTGAATATGAGAGGGATTCTCTCCCTCTGCCTCCTCATTCTGTAATTCCCGTAGAGAAATTTGCAACTACTCAAGATGCTGGGGATTTGCTCCAACAACTTCAGAAACAGCATCAGAACGACCCCTTTGTAAAGAAACAGAAGAGTTACTCCAACTCCCAGCTGAACAAGAAACATTATGGAATTGGAACCATGAACTGCTGTTTCTGTGGTTGGCACTATGTTCCCCCTGGGGAACTTCATTAAAGAATACTTCATTGGTGTTATGATAACCTAGCCATGGGCCATTTTAGCTTCTTCAAGTCTCTGAATCTCATCTCAGGAATTTTGGTGGCTTCACATGTTACATGATGTGAAACAGTATGTCCTTTCCTGTCCAGAATGTTGGAGGGCAAAGAATCAGATGGGTAAGCCTTCAGGACTTCTCATGCCGCTTCCAATGCCAGAGAAACCTTGGGAGGTGGTATCAATGGATTTTATAACTCATCTTCCAAGATCCGATGGAGCCGCAGCTATCCTTCTTGTCATAGATAGTTTAACCAAGATGGTGCATTTTATCACCTGCCCAGGACTACCTACAGGTCAAGAGACTGCACAATTGTATATACAAAACACTTTTCACTTACATGGACTGGCCAAACGAATAATAACTGACCGCAGTGCACAATTTACAGCAAAATTTTGGAAGGCGCTTCTCCAAAACTTAAAGATCCAAGGAAATCTTCCATCTTCTCACCACCCCCAATCAGATGGAAAGATTAAACGTGTTAATGCCACCTTAGAACAGTACTTAAGGTGTTACATTAACTATCAGCAGGACAACTGGTTCAAGCTTTTGGCCCTCACCGAATTCACTTACAATAATTCAGTACGTTCCTCAACTAAGACCATACCTTTTATGGCCACTTAAGGTTTCCATCCTCACCTATTTCCCCTAGAACCACCACAGTCATTGTTCCCTGCCTCTGACCGATTCATAGAAGAGCTCCAAGCTTGTCACCAGGTATTGCGGAATCAGCTGGATCAAGCCAAAGCTAATTATAAAAGATTCGTTGATCGCCATTGGAAAGAGGGCAGCAGATTGGCAGTAGGGGATTATGTTTGGTTATCAACTTGAAATCTACCTTCAGCACGCCCTTCAAAGAAATTAGACCATAGGTTTGTGGAGCCCTTTCCCATTGAAGCAATCATCAATCCTGTGGCTTTTCATCTTACTTTACCCAGACATATGAAAATACACCTGGTGTTTCATCAGTCATTGTTGGTTCCTGCCACAACCTCAAGTCCATTGAGAACATCCAAGCCTGCTCCGCCGCCTCTTCACATTAATGGGGAACCAGAATATGAAGTCTCTTGGATTCTAGATTCTCAAAAGAGGCATGGGAAGCTCCAATACCTCATTGAATGGAAAGGATATGGTCCAGAGGAGAATTCTTGGGAGTTGGCTTCTGACATACAGGTTCCAAGGAAAGTCGCTCAGTTTCATTCATGTTACCCCCTGAAACCAGCCCCCAAACTGTGAGGGAGGGGTATCCTGGGGGGGGGGGATAGTGTGAGAATCCAGCATGCCTCTGACTCAGAAAATGAAACTCTGAGTCAGAGGAGGAAATAGAAACTTACCAAGCTGAAACCGGGAAAGCGAAACCCAGAGATGAGTCAGTAGCACGGGAAAAGCCACAGGAGCTGATTGGCCAATCTTCTGAGGAGGATTTGAATCCTCCAATCAGTGTGCGCCAACAACGGGTAGAGAAGTGCAAGGAGAAGGCAGCCCGATTGGTTGCAGAAGGGAACAGGTGCATGAAGAATCGTCATAAAAGGTAGACACGCGAAGAGCAAGCTGCCAGAGACAACCAATCCTACAAGCCTGCAGCTTCCGCAGAAGAGTCCTTACCAGCGTTGGAGACAGCATCTGTTACCAAAGAGGAATCAGCGCCAGCATTCTCCACCGAAGAGGACTCGAATCCTGCTTCTGCTGCCGAGGATCTTCTGCTCGCCGAACCCAGCAACCTCAATCTCATGTCCAGCACTGGATCTTGACAGTCACCTTGCGCACATTCCAAGCGTGCTTCTTGCCCCATTTCGAGATTCCAGCCATGTCCAGACTCTCCAGTCCAGCCTTGTCATGCCTCCAGTCTGCAGTTTCGCCCTGAGCCTTTGGTGCAGCCTTGCAACGTTTCTAGTTCACTTAGTTCCAGGTCTCCAGTATGGATTCAGTGTGCCCTTGACCTCCAATCTTGCCGTGAATTTCTGGTCCAGTTCACCTGTGCTTTGGGTGCTCAACTTTGTTTAGGAGTTCCACACCTATCTAGTTGCAAACCCGAATTGCTCTGAGTTCTCAGCCTTGCTCCAAGTTCCTAGTCCAGAGTATCCAGCTGAGTCCAGGGCTTCCAGCCGAGTCCAGCCTTGCTCCGAGTTCTCAGCTGTGCTCTGAGTCTTCAGTCTCCAGTGTCCAGTCCAGCCCAAGCCATCAAGTCCAATCCAGTCTGGTCCTTAGATCCCAGAAGTATCCAGGGGGCTCTGGTCAGCTATGCCCAGTATTCTGGTGCCAGCCTATTTCGAGTGATGTTCCAGTTCAAGATCATTTGACTTCAGCTTCAGTAGCACCTCGCACTCCAGCTTCTCCCAGTCTCCCAGTCTCCGTTAAAGAGTCCTGCTCCACTGCCTTGCTGTCTCCTCCTGCAATCTTGCCAGTTTGTTGCTGCCCAGTTGGTCTTGATTGAACTCAGTTCTTTCTTGATTGTAAGGACTTATTTATTTACTTAATAAAGAGTATTTTTGATATTTAATCTGCCTGGCCGCCTCTAAGTCTCATCAGGACAGATCATTTCAGGTGTAACATTTATAGGCTCCTCTTCATCTGTAAGAATTATACCAAATCACATCATTGCTCTGGAATTCAGTTGTCAACAATGACCAGCAAAGTGTTTCTATGTCATGCTTTATTGTGAGCTTCTCACATCTCCTCTTATAATCTAATGAACAGATGATAAGCACTGGCAAGTTAGATTTACTCATAAAAGCTTGTATGTTGACAGAATCAAAACTGGATGTTGGAGTGCCTGCTCCATAATAACTATGAGCAAATGATAGTGCAGATACACATATGAGGTATTATTTCTGTTTATACAACTTAGTTGATCCATTGTGATGAACATGCATAGATCAGGTAAGCATACATAACATACAAAGTAATAAAATCACACAGAATAGTCATAACAATGCATTCTGGCCTGTGTATTGAAACACTAAAAACTGTTCAATTGCATATTCTTTACTTCATATCACTAAACTTTGTTGCATACACATTTTATACAGTACTTGTTACTGAACATAAAGCCACATTTACAATCAATCCACAAAATGACTTAATGTACAAGGATTTTTATTTGCTTGAATAAAGTACCTACTGTTAAAGAAACATTTTTGACAATGTTTCTTTAACAGTATTTAAATGTTCTTAGTTTACAACATATGCTATTCTTAGTTGTATTTTTTGTAGGGTTTTAGTTTGGCTTGATTGATTTCTGTATTTAAAAACTTGTTATTCTAAATCAACTGGAGGTGTATTAGATGTGCAGTAATGAAAGAAAGAAAGAAAGAAAGAAAGAAAGAAAGAAAGAAAGAAAGAAAGAAAGAAAGAAAGAAAGAAAGCCGTCTGATATTTTCCTGCATTTTTTTAAAAAAAAACTCAGGTCTCGTGTTTTATCAACTGCAGTACGTATCATGTGGCTTATGTAAGACACCAGCATTAATAAAATAACCAATTTCCTCAAGATCCACTCAGATGTTCTTGCATCTGCCACTTCCTGTTTACAGATTTTCTTGACTAGAAAGAACACACTCTTGCCTTTATACTTTCAGCCTATAATAAACAAGGATGATGGCAACCTCTCAAAGAGGTGGTATCAGAGATATTTATATTACCTTATTCACAGAATTGAAAGTGGGGGGGGATTCATTTAGTGGTGAAAAGGAGTATTTATGAAGCAGAGTCCCTATAGAAAAAAATAAAAAATCTTATTACAAGTCCTTTTATTAGCACTATAGCTAATCCTGGGTTTTGTTCCCCCAGATATTTGTGTGCGTGTGTGAGACGAGAAAGAAAGAAGGAATGAAGGGGGCTCAAAATCCATCATCCTGTCTCCCTTAGGTAGTTAATTTCCTATTCTGAAGTTCCAATTTGAAATTTTAGGAAAAGTAAGTTCTTTCTTACTCCCTTCTCTATTTTTCTGATGATGGCAGGTTGGGGACCATCATAACAACTTTTCCTCAAATCTGGCCATTGCAACTGCCAGATCTTTTTTAAAACTGCTTTTGAAACAGTTTCAACAGCATCCTTCCATGCAGTATCAAACACTTCTATAATTAATTAAACATTTCATTGTGCATGTGCCTTGGAGTCAGTGTTGACTCTTGGTAACCGCCTGGACAAGTCCCTGCAGTTTTCTTGGCAAGATTTTGGAAGTTATTTGCCATGGCCTCTTCCCTAGGGCCGAGAGAAAGTGACTGGCCCAAAGTCACCTAGCTGGCTTGGTGTCTAAAGTAAAGCAGAACTAGAACTCACAGTCTCACTGTTTCTAGCCTGATGCCTTAACCACTATACCAAACTGGCTCCTTACATCTGAACTTATACTATAGTTGTTCATTTGTAAGAAATGTCAGGATTTTTAATTTATGGTTTGACTCAGACTTAGTCATACTTAGCCCAGAATACATCCCACTGGAATTTTACCAACAATTCATTTTAATAGGTCTACTCAAAAAATACTTTAAATATTTCTTTTATGTACCAAGCATTTTATGCATCAAATTATTTCATTAATATTTAGTAACTCTGTATGTCAGTTACTTAAATTTTCATGCATCCAGTTTTAGAATGGTTAAGATGTACCCATTATCTATATACTACTAAAACTCTTGTGTCTATTTGTAACCTTCAATTGAGTGAAACGGCGCATCATAGGGCAACAATTTTTCAACCAAGGTACCTCAAATGGGCTAACTCACAGAATGCTTTTACAGAATGCATCTAAAATCCCACCCTGAAATTTGGCAAAGTTGTGGCTGATTCAGTGCCACCGCATTGCCGCTACTTCAGTGTTGCCATACTGCCGCGGTCAGCCTCAGTCACATGATTGTCATTTCCAACACTTCCTGACAGCTTCCCACCAATCAATGGGGAAGCCAGCAAGAAATCTAAACTTGACTGTGATTGCCAATGCTCCCTGCAGCTTCCCACAAGCAAAATCAGTGGGGAATCTGTCAGGAAGTTGCAAGCCCAAAGCCAGTTGGCAGGATGGAGGGAGGGAGGGAGGGAGGGAGGGAGGGAGGGAGGGAGGGAAGGAAGGAAGGAAGGAAGGAAGGAAGGAAGGAAGGAAGGAATAGAGAGGGAAGGAATGGAGGGAGGGATGAAGAGAAGGAGGGAGGGAGCGAAGGAAGGAGGGAAGGAATGAGGGAGGGAAGAAAGGAACAAGGAGGGAGGGACGAAGGAAGATTAACGATGCTCCATGCCAGCTTCCCACAAGGAAACTCAATGGGGAAGCCAGCAGGAAATCAGAAGTCGGTCCCACTCCCACTGTGTTTTTGCCCGCCCATGGTCATTCTGTTTCTCTGTTTAGGTAAGGAAATATCTCTGAAATGATGACCCAATGGGTCATGGGTTGTTGAGTTATGTAATTAAAAATGTTATTCTGCACAGAATTTTAACTATTACATTACACTTCATATTTTCCATTTTAATTTGAGTTATTAGTGAATACAAAGAAACACAATATTGTTTTATCTCTACTAAGTCATTTTCTTAGCATCAACTTACTTTTTATTAGATGGCATTATGTCATTTACATAATAGCATTTGAATGAGGTGAATACATTCACAGTCTCTAGAAGACATTTCAGCATATATCATAGCTTGTCAGAAAACAGTGCATTTGCATTCTGTTCTAATTTTGTTTCAGTATACATATTATTAGCTAATAAAAATATTTAAATATCTGACTTACTTAACTAGCAATCTTTAATGAAACTATGTGAATTCTCTTCCCAAATTCTGTCCATTTCAGTTCTCAAAATATTAACAAGCACCCAAAAAATCAAGACGGCAGTCATGTCAATGCTATCAGAGCCCCACCCATTTTGTATATTTGCTCACAGCACATACCCATATAAAAGGATGTAGCTTTGATCATGCTGCTGCAACAGCTGTATCTGTCCTATTTCAGCCTTGCATACATACATGGTTTCTTGGAAGATTATCAGGTTTATTTTCAGGTAACAGAGTTAGCAATGTATTCAGGAATGTCAAACAAAGCAAAGGCTTGCCTACGAAATCTAAAGTTGGCCCAAGATTCAAGAGCCGGGTCAAGGCTGGTAGCCAGTCCAAGGGTCTAAGGTTTCAATAAATTCCTACACAGGGATGACACCTGAGCTAGACGAAATTTCCAGTAAAGAGAACAAAGATAGCCAAGCCTCTTATATAGGCTGCAACCAACTGCCACTCATTGGAATGTTTACTCTGTTGCTTGGCAATAACCTAATAGAACCTCTGTTCTGCCTTCCTCAGGTCACTGAATCAGAACCAGTGAAGAAAACTGTCTTGGAGAAATCTGTATCTGAATAGATTCTAGCCACATCACAAATCCAGTCAGTCTCAATAATGTTACTGTTTTTGAATAACCTTTTTACAACTGAGTGAGCTGTAGTTTATAAAACAATTTCTGAAATACCTCCTCCATTCTGAAAACTTTCATTATAATCATACATGTCAAAACATTTTGAAATCGAAATGCCCCATTTCTAGCTCAAAATTCAGTAGGAAATATATTATTACTAAGGAGTTTTATAACACTAAAAATTCTAAAAACATATAAAAAGATTAAAATATTAAATCACTGTAAAGAAATAAGTATAAATTTTAATAAATCAATCAGATATAAACAATAACAAATTATACATTAAAGTTGTTAAAGTATTGACAACATCCTTCTACATTAATGCCTCTTACAAGACATAATTTTTTTCAGGATAATTTAAAAGCATTAAACTAAAGAGATTGAACTAGGCAAATCTGCTGACATAAAAGGAGTGTTTTATAAATGAACAATAATTTAAACTGGAGATTTAATGTTTTGGGACCAATCTGGCTATACAATATGTATAAGCTTAATCATTTCTTAATCATTTCTTCAGATGTAAAGGAAGCAGCATAATGCTCTCCTGCTGATTCTGAAAGGATAATTCTTTTATCAGAGGAAAATACTAAATGGACAGTGTCAAAAATTTACACTATCTTATTAAAGGCCTCTGGAATGCCTTTAACAACCCACAAAACAGCTATGGGAATGTGATCTTGCTATAAATGTGGAAGATGAGAAAACTGAATAATCTGTGGAAATAGAAAGAATTTTTGGTATAATTATAGAAAATTGTTGAGATTAGTACACTGTGAGTATTCTACCATGATCATCCTAGCAATTTCTTTTTTAAAAATGTGTATCAGGATTCATGTGAAAAATGTGTTAATGTTAGAACAAATCAGCATGTCTAGTGGATTGTCCAATGACCCAACAGTCTTTAGGGAGATAAATCTATGTTTCCCCAGTTTTAGCAAGTGTCATTATCACTGTTTAAAGAGGAAACTAGAAACCAACCTAATGATGCTTTAAACAGAATTTTATTTCTCCTGGCAAAGAGCCTGCTCAGGAGCTGTTGTTTCAGCAAATTATACAAGACTAACTGTAATCTGATTGTTCCTTTTTATAGTGATTAAACAGAGGTGAAAGAGAAAAAGACTGGTTAATTCTAGCAACTATCTTTTGACTTTAGTGAATCCCATATTGATACAAAACTATTATTTCCTTGTTAAGTCTGATTTTTCAGAGCTTTGTATGTACCAGAAGTTCTATGTTTTTCAAGAACTTGAGTAAAGAATGATATTCTTGTAATGTATAATTATGAAATGCCTGTCAACAGGATATGGAGGAACTAGGGTATGGTAACTTTCAATATTTATTCACAGCCTTCATCTAATGCTCTTGTAAAATATTTTTAAAAATATTTTCTAATTCACCCTTGTACAACGTCTGTGACTTCTAGACAAATGGACGAAGATCTGAAAGGTCCCAAATTTGTGAACATATTCTATTCAATACATAATTCTAATTTGTAAAAATAAAAAGAAAACAAACTTTTAACCAGCTGAATTTTCCTTGTAGTTTATATAATCAATGTTCTTAAATTTAACATTGAACTTACTTCATATTTGGCATGACTGAAACAATTGGTGGAGGGGGTGAAAGGCGAGGTGGAACATCATATTCTTCATTACCTAGATGGCCGTTTGAAAATATCTGCAACAGATGAATTTCTCAGAATGGTAATTTGTAAACTATATACAAATAAAATGTTCAGTTAAAGCATTTTTGGAACCCATTCTCAACTTTAATTTTATGTTTCATTCTGCATGTCTGCAAATTGCCTGTCATCAATATAAATTCCATGTGTTCAGCACTATAAATAATTCAGCTAAGGTTCCCTCACACACTTTAATAAACATATTCCTTAAAAATGCCTGACAGAGAATTATTTGCTTTTAGCCATTTTATTATATAATCTTCAAACATTATAATTAAATGGGCCACTAAATGATAAGATGCAATTATCCTTCTATTGTTTACAGGCATTTGTGTTAATTAAACTTCATGTATCGCATCACATATCTTTTATGTTAGTATCTTCTAATGGTAATTCAAGACATAAGAATTTTTGCAGAAATCTTGGATCATAATCCATGCGACAATGTTTTCTACTGATATTTGAGTTTGCAGTAAGTCAGGTTTGGGATAATAGGGAAATTATCATTTCCTACTAAATGACATTCTATTATTTGATTATTCCCACACACTCCTCTGGATCACCAGGCTTCAACAGCAACACTCTTAACTAAAATTAAACTTCATGCATCATACCATCTATCTCTTACCTTGGTACCTTCTAAAGGTAATTCATGGCATCTGTGTTTTCGCAGAAATATTGGATCAGAACCCATGCGACAATGTCTTCCATTCATATTTGAGCTTGCAGTAAGTCCAGGTTTGGGACAATTATCATTTCCTACTATACGACATCCCATAATTTGATTATTCCCACATACTTCTCTGGGGCACCAGGCTTCAAGTGGCATTGGTTGATCTCTGGCAGATACACTTTCAGGATGATGCAAATGTCTACTTAACCTATTATCTGGAGGAATGGGTGGGGGCCTTTCTGGTGGAGGTGGAGGTGGATCTCGAATTGGTGGTGGTGGTGCTGGAAGAGGCTTGTCTTGTTTCCTCATCATACATGGAGAAGACTAAGACACAACACAGATTAAAATGTTTCATTAAGTATATCATGTATGTTGTTATTGTTCAGTCATTAAGTCGTGTCTGACTCTTTGTGACCCCATATATTTAGTGACAAATACAGTATTTTGTATAGTCACCTTCATACATCACTGCTTAAAATGATGAGCATCAAATAAAAACAATAAACACTGAAAACCATTTGAATGAATCAATACATACACACCTAAATATAAAAACAAATTGATTTCAAAGTACCCAGTTTGTTGTTTCAAATCAGTATCTGTACTCTCTATTAAGACCAGAAACCTAATCTTTTGATGTCAGTTAAAATGACAAAATTAATTAAAATGATATCAATAAGCAAACTTTTTGTAAATTTCAATAAATTAATATCCAACCATAATTGAGTTAACATGTAAAAAAAAGTTGTCAGGTCAGGAAATAAAACACTAATATAGTACATTGCTAGATGTTTGCATACAAATGGGAAGAACATATTCTCAATAACTTTTTTTTTACTATGCATCCAACATTCAGTTAAAAATCTGTGTTTAGTTTTCCAGTTATAATCCAAAGCTGGATTTTCTTTAGTATGCTTATGAAATAATTATTTCCCTTCTTATACAATATTATGTTTATTGGAAACAGAAATAGTTTCTACAATTTTCTTTTAACCAGTTGTAGACAATAGGCTCAAGTCTCCCACATAATTTTATTTGCTCTAATATCTGACAAGTGAAAATAAATTGTAGAATATGCAAGTAAAGTAATTAATTTTACAAAGTATCTTGCGATTTTTGAAAAGAACACAGAACGGTGTGTGTGTGTGTGTGTGTATAAAACAACTATTATGAAAAAGGCAGATCAAAGTATCAGTGTTAACATAGAAAGAAGCAGAGCTCAGAGTTCAACACTGAAGATACACATATAAATCTATATCACGGTTTCTCAACCAGGATTTTGTGGAAACCTAGGAGTTCCCTGGGAAATCACAATTTATTTAAAACATTATTTCAAATTTGGGCAACATTTACCTCTTTAATGTTTCATTCTTTTAGTTTAAGAACACAGTTAATGCATATATACAGGCCTACACATGAAGCAAATATAATAATTTTGTAACCTCTGGCCTATATTGAAGCCTGAACGTGCAGGGGTTCTCTGAGGCCTGAACAATATTTCAAGGGTTCCTCCAGGGTCAAAAGGTTGAGAAAAGCTGATCTATATATATCAATATAAATAGCAATAGCAATAGTTTATGCTTGCTCTAATTGCTGTTGGAAATCTTTAGTACAGTTGGATAGCAAACTCTAGGATGACTGTAAAACTGACTTTAAATTTAGGCCCGTGTGCAGGTATTTTTTTAAAAAAAAATCTGTTCAATCGTGCCTGATTCTCAGAGACTGCCTGGACAAGTCCCTGCAATTTTCTTCGCAGGATTTTCGGAACTGGTTTGCCATTGCCTTCTTCCTAGGGCTGAGTGTGTAGCCCAGAGCCTTAACCACTACACCATCTGGCTCTCATGTGCAGGTAGATAAATAAATATATATATAAAAGAACAGAGAATTCAGAACAATACGCATTAGGAGTATATACGCAAAAGAACCAAATGTAAAAGGATTTTGTAATTGTTGGTTTACAAAATACCTGTACAATTTCCTCACTGAGCACAAAAGCTCACACTGAACTTTTTCCAAAGACATAGAATATTGGCTTGATGAAAGAAAAACATGGAATTAGGTGCAGGAATGACCACAAGTTAATTAGGTGAATTCAGTAGATTTGAGTAAAAGGAGAAAAGCTCAAAGAACAGCAGTTGAAAGTGAAAAGAAACCATAAGAGTAAAGAATCAAGGAAAAATGAAAAGAAAACAACCTTTAGCCAATGATCAATGATATTCAACTGCAGTGATCTGCATGTGGTTGGGCTTGTGTGTGTGTATGTGGGCATGTGCACACATGCATGAAATACTCATTCTTATAACCATGAAATTGGGAAGAGAAGCTTAAGAAGTCCTCAGTATGTTTCTAAGAAAAAGAATGATAAACTCTTATGTTCTATCACTAAATGGTACTTTTACCTTTGGTGAGCTTGTTGGGCTGGCGCAAGGGGATCGGGAAACTCCTTTCTGTATTAGATCCAATCGAGGAGGCACTGGTGGAAGGGTAAGATGGGATCCTTGTATGGTATCAGGAAGTGGTTTCCTTCTTTGAGCAAGTGGAGATGATCCTGGAGATGTCACAGGGGAATTCTGTCTTTCAGTACACTGCAACAGAAAATGTTATGAAGTATGTAATATTCATTGCTCAGGAAAAGCAGAAACATGCAAGTTCTTACTAAGCACCTGTCAATGATGACAATTACTATTATTTACATTATTGCAGTTATATCCCACTTTTTCCAGGAGCACTTAGCAAAACTCAGTTCTTCTTTCTCCTCACCATTTTATTCATAAAATACATCACCTGCTCATTTAGTGACCACAATCTGTTCCTTAAATCAGAAGTGAAATGGTCACTAAGCGAACACAAGAGAGAGAGAGAGAGAGAGAGAGAGAGAGAGAGAGAGAGAGAGAGAGAGAGAGAGAGAGAGAGAGAGAGAGAGAGAGATGCTGCAAAGGTTACTGGATGCTGCCACCTCATTCAGATAAAGTTCTCTCGTATGGTGTCCTATGCCAGACCCTAAAAAGTGCTAAGGCAA
Source organism: Candoia aspera (assembly GCF_035149785.1). Lineage (NCBI taxonomy): Eukaryota > Metazoa > Chordata > Lepidosauria > Squamata > Candoiidae > Candoia > Candoia aspera. The sequence continues at coordinate 82,210,148 of NC_086157.1, read as the reverse complement.
GTTAAAAAGTTTGGCTCTGTGATCTTAATTAGTTGATTAGAACCTCCCATGCACTGCTGCCTGAATTTTACCAGACCTTAATCAGTTTCACATTGAAGGCTTTTGTTGTCAGGTGCAGGAAATTTGGTCATAAATGTGTGCAATGGTGTGAAAATGATTTTTTTTTTATTTTACTATTACCGCCGTATTTGAACAGTCGCTAAACGTGGTAGCTGCTAAACAAGGAGTGGCTGTAGTTCCGTCAGGTTAGGCTAAGAGCTTCATAGACAACTAAGGATTTGGTGTTAGGGTTGTTGGATACATCATTCCCATTCACTAAATTGTTTCCTTCCTGGAGCAGAATAGAGGAGAAATTGCCTGCTTTTGCCAGCCTTTTGTCCCATTTTTGCCAGTTAATGTTCTGTTGTTTTGCTGATGTTTAATAAATAATCCATCTGCATTTTCATCTTCATGAAAAGGTTTAATAACAAAGCAAGAGGTGATAAATCTGCTCATTCTTTTTCTATGTTTACCCATACTTTTAATATGCTGTTTATTATTGAATGATTTCCCCTAAAGTGTCTGTTTCTGTTTATATCAAAGGTTTTTGTCTAAAACAACTGGAAGTCCTGTTCCCTCAACACAGGTAACCCAGCTAAAGTCAATGTAATCCAGTCTGTTATCAAAGTTAGACAACTAGCTTGATAATAAAGTTTGAAGTTTGATGCCGCTAGACAACCTCATTCTTTCAAATCTTGAAATACCTTAAATTTAATCCTCAATCTTTGGTTCGATCTTTAAAAAAGTTTTTTATATAAACTATCATATAAAGCATATATAACATATAAAGCTAGTTATTTGTCTCTGTCAGTAATTTAGCTTTTTTAAAAAAATCTGTTCAGTCATGTCTGATTCTCAGAGATTGCCTGGACAAGTCCCTGCAGTTTTCTTAGCAAGGTTTCAGAAATGGTTTGCCATTGCTTCCTTCCTAGGGCTGAAACAAAGTGACTGGCCCAAGGTCACCCAGCTGGCTTTGTGTCTAAGGAGGGGTTAGAACTCACAGTCTCCCAGTTTCTAGCCTGATGCCTTAACCACTACACTAAACTGGCTCTCCTTAGTAATTTAGTACCCTATCTTTAATATTTATTGGAGTCCTTTAAAACATAAACCTAAGCTTTGGCAGAATGTTCATTTTTATAGCTGCAATTCTTCTTAAACAAGACTATTTTAACTTTCTACATCTTATACTATCAGCCATTATATTTTTCCAAATCAGTGGATATATTTTTTTTAAAGATCTTTAGAATTCCTTATCAAGTAAATTCCCAGGTATTTAACCTTTATAACAGTAATATTGAAGCCCACTGTTTGTTGCTTTTCTTCTTCAGGTAAGTTCCATTACAGTTCTTCGTAATCCGATAAGTCCTTTAGATAAGTAAATGTAAGTAGAATATCATCAGCATATAATTTCAATTTCTGTTCTCAGTTTGCTAATTTGTTTCCTGAAAATATATAAATATATTTGTGCAATGCATGTATGTGTGCACATGTGTATATAAATATACTGTCCTAACAGCCAGGAAACATGCTGAGACAAGGAACTGGTCTCTAATGTTTATTGCTAGTACATAACAGGAATCCTAACAAACTGAAGAAGCGTGGGAAAAACCCAGCCATATAAACCCCAAAGGTTAAGGCGGTCCCGATCTGTGTCTCTTTGAATGGCTGACCAATTCCTCAGTGCTACGCATGCGCCTGACAGTCTGGATGGGAGCCCCCTGCTCGCCATCCTTACTCATGACATATACACATATATGTATACACACACACACACACACACACACACACAAACATACAGAATCATCCCAGTGGGCAACTTTATGCAGGCTGGATAGCAGCCACCAGGATTGCCACCTAGTCAGAAAGTTCAAGCAATACAAATTGTATCATTATTTTTGTTGTTGATTTTGTTTGCATTTGCTTCTTTATTTATTTTATTTGTCAAATTTTGCCACCGCCCATCTCCCCCCAGAGGAGATATTACCTTCATTTATTGGTTTTCTGTTGCAAGTTAGGTGGGAGCAACCCCAGAACTCTACCCCCAGATTACTCTATCCAGGCTAAGGTAACAGCATCACAGACATAAATACAGTGTAAATACAGCCATTCAAAAGTTTGTTCTAATTATGAATAAAGCCTGCTTTCAACTGAGCTTCATAGAGATCTGTTACAATGTTTTGTTCTATTCTTAGAACTCTCAAAACAGCTTGAAGTATACTAAAATATAAAATATATTAGCAGTATATATTTTTTTTATTTATCTAATTTATCACCGCACATCTCCCCGGAAAGGGACACTTATTATATTCATAATCAGTTACGGAAATAATATCTTCAGCTATAAATAACATACATATATGAATTGGTGACAAAATAGGGTGGCGGAGTACCCATGGTCCTGCAGATAACAAAAAGCTACAACATCAGGGATACTAGGAATTGTAGTTCAGCAACATCTGGATAGATGCAGCTCACTCTTATATTTTAGAAATTTGCCTTTAACTATGACTAGTTATGATAATTAATGGAATACCAGAGTGAGTCTGTCCCTGCAGCTGGTTTTAGACAGAAAACAACATAGAAAATACTGATGTATCCACACCTTTTTTATGGAAGCACTTTGAGGGCTATAATTAGGTATAAGCTGCTGAGCGAAATAGTTCCCTGTAATAATGCAGAAGGGCTCTTCTTATTTTTCAAAACAGTCTCCAAGAAATGAAATGAAATGAGGAAAGAAAAATCAGTTTATACCCAGTGAATATGCAATTTTGTGATCCATATTTTTATTACACTGTATAATAATGTGGTTGTGTTAATGTTTAACAAAATTTATTAATTTAGCATGTATTAAACAAATGGCAAATCCTTTAATGAATGTGGAAACTATATTGCAAACCGCAAAGACATTACATATTTCAGGAAAAAAGAAATACCTTTCGCACAGAAGCTAATCGATTCATCATCAAAGACTCTTCTCTGTCATCATCATCATCTAAGTCAAGCATAGGAATACCAAAGCTATCCAAAATGCTGCAGCACCTTGTGTTTTCATCTCTGGGATCAAAAGGGTCCACAATTATAGGTTCAGTTCCTTTGATTTCACAACGACAAAAAGGACATCCTTGACCATCAGATTCCTGCATTATGAAAAATAAAAACGTTTAATTGCTGAGAACAATTTAGCATTATTTTACTACATAGAAAGATCTTACGGTAATGAAAACCAGATTAAAGCACACACACATGCAGATGCAAACACATATACATATTTATATATATACCAAGGAAACCAAGAAAATCCAAACGAATACCAGTACCAGAATTTTCGGTTACATATCATGTTGGGGAAGACTAATTGTAGTTGGACAGACTATTAATTATGTAAAATATGCTGAAGGTAAGAAAACCTTCAGCATATTTTACATAAATAAGATAAATTCATGCCTTTTCATCGATCTTAGTACTCAATTGTATTGAGAAATTGGAAAATTGATATTATTATCCTAGGTGTTAGGGAATATAACTTTCTTGTCTAGGAAAAGGCAATATTCCTTACTGATCAAAGAATGAAGTAATATGTACTACTTTGGGAAGATTTTAGAGTATTTTACAATAATATTTTGTATTTGATTATACGATAGTACTATATGGTATTTATTAGTATACCACTGATGATTTATAAGTTTAATAATTAAGATTTTTTTTAAAAAATCTTTATTTTCCCTATTTTTTTCTAGTTTCTATCATTTTTTTAAAGTTTAAGGATTGTTTCATTTAATTGTGATTTTAGTATACTTTAGTGTTTTGTCTATATTTGTATTTTTTCTAAATTTAAATAAATAAAAAATGTCAAACAAATTGGTGACAGCAGATGAAAAATTGCATGTCGCTATTTGTGAGCCTTTGGTTTTTATCTGATCGAATGATTAAGCGCCATCAAGTTGGTGTTGACTCTTAGTGGCCACACAGATTCTATTTAAGTAAAAGCAGATACAAGATCAATAAACTGCCTCTGAAAGGAGAAGTTGTAGTTGTGAGAAAGTAGTGTAATGAGATGGTGGATCGGTAACATAATCAATACAAGATTCTTTTAAGAAAAGCTATATTCAATGCATTTCTATCAAATATTTCATTCAGGAGCTTAAGGTGCCTTCCTCTTTTAATTTTCACAACAATCGTGAAACAGTTAAATTGTAGCAATTCATCAAAAGTTACCAACTGAATTTCATGGCTGAATGGAGATGTGAACCCAGATCTCCTTAGTACAATGATCACATCACAGTGGCTTTGTAACCAGTATTGTCTATAAATGATTAAACTTATATTTGATTTTCAGAACAGAAGAATTCTAGGTAATATTGTGAAAAGTTTGGGGGGCTACAAGTATAAACTTTTGTATTATTAAGGACTAAGCTGAGGTAAAATTCTAAAATCTCAAATCAGAATAGCCAACTACCATTGTCCCTCCTTCTTATGTATTATAACTATTCATTACCATCACTTCTAAATACATAAATTATATACTTTTATATTTTAAATACATAAATTATGTATTTTTACCTAAGCCTTGTTAAATATTATAATGCAAATGAAGGTTTTCAAAATTCTTTCTACTGAGAGACTTAAACATTAATTGGACCTGGTCAGCTAAAAAATTAGTGGACGTTACCAACCCTGCTATAACTAATATGAGCTTATACAAATGGGTTATTTTTGTCTGTTCTGTTGAACTGAACTACAGAAGCATAAAGAATGCTTCTAAAACCAAAAACAAAAATATGTACAAGCTCCAACCTATGTAACTCAGTTTGGGCTTTGGACAGGTACCTGTCAGGTTTTAAAATGTTTGCTATAGAAAAGGTGCCAATTTATTCAAAGACCTCTGCTTCAGGCTTTAAGTTAAGCTTTGAATCTCTGCAAAATTATATAAAAATAAAAATATATATATAAAATGTTGCTATATTAATCTATAAGTGGAAAGCAGTAAGAAACCTTTGCTTTAGATAAAAAAACTCATCTCATCTTACCTTAGTTTTATTTATTTCAGTGCCTTTAAAACAAAGGATACCCAACATGCACAGGGACTGTTTGACCTTCAGCATAAAATATCCTGCAAATACGATTTTGTATTCACTGAGGAGTTGGAGTACCTTATTTTATTAAGTAAAACAGATGCTTTATTATGAGAAAAAAGTATTGGCACTCTCTCCTTAGGCATCTCTAACGAGCCATTATGACAGCAATTAAACACTAACCACTGGCAAGTAGTAACTGAACTGTTACAATATGTTCCCTTCATCAGCTTGTTAATTATACAGAAGTTAAATGTGCAATGAAATTTGTTTTAAAGGAAATGACTGTTAATGAAAGGAAAACCTAATACTCCATTTCCTTAGAGGTCACTTGCTAAAGTTTACAGCTTAAGTGGAAATTAAATATTTTTGTTTCATTAAAGTCTGAGTCTTCATTCCCAATGATGCTGTGTCACAGAAAAATTCTATGATGCTGTGCTTCTAATTCTATATTGTTTTCACAACTGCTCCCAGGAGAGAGAATCCCCATCAATGAACAAATGGAAAGTGTTTTTTTAAACAGGGATTCCTATCATTTGTGTAGCCTCTCTCAATATTATAAATCGTTAATTCTTCTGATTAACTGATTTCAGAAGTTACAAGTCAATGTGGCAGATGAAATATTTTTACTGGCTGAATGTTCATCTTAGGTGGGAAAGTTATACCGCTGGTTGAATTTTGTCTCAGTTATTTGGGAATACTTTTCTTTCCCAAATACACATTTCTTTTACCTATTCCCAGTTTTACACATGGCCAGTTATGTCCCTTTGCTCTTACAAGTGTCAAACCTTTAGGAGCCACTTAGAAACAAAAAGCAATTCAGAGCCTTTTTTAAGCAGATTTACTGCAAAGGAAAAGGGAATTAAGTTACATAAAACTTGGCAGTTGGGTATATTAAAGTTAGTGCTCAGGTTTGTTAATACAGAGATTTTTTGTTCTTCTTGCTAACTACCTACTGATACACTGCATTTTCCAGATAAAGAATATAAAGTGTTCTATGCTCGCAATATTTTGCAAGATGCCTGCTATTTCTTGCATATGAACGAAGTATAAGTTAGGATTTATTCCTACAATTGGTATCTTTAAAACATTAGTAAAAGTATAGAACAAAAAAGAGTGAAAAGTAGAAAAAGAACATGTCTATGAATATGGTTACAGAAAGACAGTTACCTGCCATGCTGTCAGGCAAGATGTACACATCAGATGTCCACAAGGTTCAATCTTCACATCTTTGTCATTTTCAGCACAAATTTTACAAAGCTGGAATGTGGAACCCATTTCACAATACAATTCATATTGTTCCTGGAAAGGAATGACTGCAATGAAGAGCCTCTGAAAATTATAATATAAGAGCTACTTGGCTTACCATTCAGATTATAACTTCTAAGCCATAACATACACTGGTGAGACAAACTGTTATTGAAGACATTCATATGATAAAATATATGTGTTATAGTTTTTCAAACTTGTAAATGTATTTACACGAAAATCCCATAACTCATAAACAACCATAACAAACCACCCACACAGTCTAGTGGCACCTTAACTAAAATGGGTTGTTCTGACCCAAAACTGTTGCACAAGAGTATACTTCATCAGATGAATGACACATTATTTTCAATTGTATTCAAACATTACCAGTAGGGGCAAAATTTTAAGCAGAGAGTCAGAAGAAAAAAAATGGGAACAATTCAACTATTTTCTTTACAATCCAACCCCAAAGCCTACTATCAGCTGTATCTGTTAATGATAAAAAGACACTAGTTCATTAAAATCTATACCTAATAGATTAATTCAGGTTTCAAAAAGCCCAAATACTTTTAGTGGTTTATGCTAAACTAATATTTCAGGACTTTTAGAAATGCATTATATTTTTCTGATATATATTGAATTTGGTATCATTTAAATAAGTAGTGCTTTTTTTTGTAATACAATTGTCATATTGATGATACAAAGTCTCAACTAGCAGCAGAAACTGCTACTGCTTAAAGTATGTTTTGTTAGACTTTTTCCCTTAGACTTTTGAACAAATATTGGTTGCTGTCTCTTTGCCATTTTTGAAATAAATTTATTTAAATTTAGGGGAAATACACAAAATATAGGTAAAAATACCAAAATATTCTTTAAAAAGTTAAAAAGAACAATCCTTAAACTTAAAAAAAGGGATAAAAACCAGAAAAAGCAAACAGAATCAGGAAAAAAAAACCCAAACAAACTAAACAATAAAAAATAAAAATCTACCTGTCTCTGTCATGGTTAATTTCCTTTTAAAATGAAAACTAGCTATGGCTAATCTTCTCCACAGGAATAGAAAATTCACTGAAGTGATCTACTTATGGAGATACAAACTTAAAAGATACCCATAATAATCTTGGCAAGTCTCTTCTTGCCATGGTTACTCCTGTCAAACCTGGGTTTTAAAATCATACTCAAGCTTTTCATGCTCCTGCCAGATGTGTTGAACTGCTGCCCCCAAAACCCTTCATCAACACAGCCATGCTGACTGCTATCAGCCATGCTGACCTTTTGTTATCAGGGGACACAGTACGTATTAAGCGGTGTTTAAATATGCTTATATATACATATTAATATATTTAATGCCCTTAGTTCTTTTCAGAATGCCTTCTACAAACCTCTTCTTTCTCATCCTTTTCAACTAATTTGGCTTCTTGTTTCTCATGTTGGTCTGAGCATCCTTTAACAGCAAGTTTTAATAAATATTTTTTTCTGAAAAATTAATATATATATATATATATATATATATATATATATATATAAAAACAGACAGACAAACAGACAAACAGACAAACAAACATACATCATACCTGTGTAACTTTTATGTGGTCATGTGGAATAGGTTCACATAGTCCTGTCAGATCAGGATTATAACTTCGTCCATCTGGATAAAGATAGCTGAAATGCAAATAAATAATTTTTGGCTCGGCATTTATATACTTATTGAATACTTAGATGATGAGTTTGAAAGTTTTTGTCTTTTCCATTACAAGCAGCCCTCAGTTGACAACGGTAATTGGAACCAGAATTTCCATTGCTAAGTGATGCGGTTGTAAAGTGTGACATCACATGACCATGCTGCTTAGCGATGGTGGTCCCAGCAGTCCCCGGTTGCTGTCATTAGGTGAGGACCACACAGGTGGCTAAGCAAGGACCTCACGTGATCATAAGTTCCTGCCAGCTTTCCCATTACTTTTGTTCATGGGAAGCTGGCAGGGAAGATCACAAATTGCGATCACATGACTGCAGGTTACTGCAATAGTTGGAAATCTGGGCTGGTTGCTAGAACTTTGGGGATCAGTCATAACTACCATTCATTCAGCACCGTCGCAAGTTTGAACAGTCGCTGAACAAGTGGTGGTTAAAAGAGGACCACCTGTATCTCTTGCTCAAAACTGCCTTCCAGAACTGCCCGTTCCTCATCGAAATGTCTGTATTCTTAATGTTTTGCCATATATACTCTCTTACTGCACTTCACTTTCCAGCACTAATTTCATTTCACAGTTGACCTCATTCTAATTCTGTTTGCCCTAATCTGGGACACAAGACAATTTCTCACTGCTTTAAGGGAAAACTAAAGTTACATTTATTTGAGGAGTTATGAAAAAGGAAATTACACTTTGCAATTAAGATAATCAAATTAGATCAAACATACTTATGTGTTACTTATGCACCTTATGTGTTAGCAAACCAAGTCTTCTGTTTATAAAGTAATAATAATTTATACTCACAATCCTTCCCGGCTGCCATCAATCAGAGCTTGAAATAAAGGCTTATTGTGAGGTATGGTCTGTAAAATATTTCCATCACCAGTGACATAACCAATAGCCCACTGCCCAAGTCGAGTGCAACTTAATCTGAAAATGTAGCTGTAAAACAAAGGACAATGCTATAGTTAATAAAAGGAAAAAATGGTTTAAATTGTGTAGTCTAAATGTACAGTTATCTTTCCAATTTGACTAAAAAGTGGATAAATAAAATCTCATGTAGTGCTTTGTGCAAACCTAAGTATTTTGTAATATAGTTGTGGTCAGATCCAGTGCCAAGCTACAACTTCACTGGCACTTATTGACTAAGAGTGTGTTATAAAGATTAAAAAATATGACTGTCAATTAGTTCTACTACACTGTCATTTCCCCAATACCCATCTACTATGGCTGTTATTTTAAGTGCTTTTGTTTTGACATGGCTCACCATGTCACTAGTTTTCCTGTCACCACTGTTTGGAAATGAAGACAACACAAATCATTTTCTTGTTGTAGATCTTTAGCTGCTCTCAGCAGACCTAAATACAGACTTCAAGTTTCCCTCCCTGTCTAGATATTCTTCATGAGGATAGTTACTATTTCTTTGAATCATTTCCTCCCAATCCCCTTGAACCAAATCATCTCTTACTGCAAGGTTTGTTTGTAGTCCCATGTCATTAAACTATGAAATTTGCCATCCATCCAGAAATGTGACTAATTAGTGGCAAACTTCCATAATCTACTGGGTCAAATTGATAAGAAATATTGAGTCCATTACCTTCCTGGTTTGTTGCTATATTTCTGTAACCGTGCTTTAACTTCATCGTAAGTCAGAAATGCCATATATCCAGGATGAGTCACAGCTAAGAAGTTCCAGTTTCTTAATATTGAACCCCAAGGCTTAACACAAATGAAATATATACAAAAATGTATTTATATGTATATACTTAATATATTACTGTATTCTCACTTCACTTTCCTCTAAGGATAATGAAAATATTTTCTGTAATATTTGCTACCTACTCATCAACGCTAAGAGCCATGTGAAGTTACAATGAAAGATAAGGCTCATTTTAATGTAATGTTCACCTTAAAAAACAATAGCTTAGAAGCATGCAAAGCATTAAGAATCTGAATAGCTATCCCAAGTTACTGGAAATAATCCAAGCTTGAAACAACCACATTTCAAACCCAAAACTAATGAAATCTAAAAGATCTTTCTGTTTTTTATTAGAATGATGAAAGCAGCATCACATTGCAAGCTCCCCCCTTTGAGCTGTATGTGTGACATCATAATATATATAGAAAAGGAAAAAGCTTCTGTCATCTACTGCTTTCATCAGTCTGCCCTTCACCCCTTAACACTTACATTATGCCTAACTTAAACCAATTTCGCATTTTGACATAAAAATTTAGAGTAATTAAAAATAAAAAAATAAAACAGCACATGAAGAGAAGGGAAACAGGATTAATGTGCAACTTAATAAATCATGGTTTATTAAGCCAAGGTAATTATGTCTGAACCAGAACAGAGTTACAATTCAAACCCAAGTTTTCATAATATACTGTAAATTCATTATTCCAGCCAGTCACTTTTAAAATTTGTATGTCTGCCTTTTAGAGTTTTATGCTATGTACAGAACTAGTAATACAGCGTTAATTGTCTCACCTCTGCTATGACAAACTTAAATTATATCATATTTACCAAAAAGGAATAGAATCCTCAATTTACAACACCACCTACCAGGAAGAGTGGATAGGAAAAAAAATAAATACAAAATCCTTCCACACCTTTGCCTAGAATTGCAAAATCCATCTATATTCATATAATACAGAAAAGTAATGTTCAGTATTACTTCATCTTAACTAAATTACCTGAAATAATCTTGTGAAGATATCAAATTCAAAAACTGAAATGTAGTCATTGCAAGTTAGATCAATAGTAGACTTCAAAGCCATCGCTTCCAGACCAGAACTAATCTGATGCACCTCGTGAAGACATTGTCGGAATACTTTCCAAGGCACTATGGTCCTAGAATAAGAAAACAATATATATATATATATAAAGTCAATGGGGAAGCTGGCAGGAGGTCGCAAATGGTGATCAAGTCACTGCAGGATGCTGCGACCACATGGGATTCACCTAATGATGGCAACTGGTACTGTCACAACTGCTGTTGTAAGTCAGCAGAGTCATGTGACATCTCACTTTACAACCGCATCGCTTAGCAGCGGAGTTGCTGGTCACAATCACCATTGTTAGGTGAGGACTACCTGTTGTTTTAAGAAAGGCAGTTGGTGAATTAAGCTCCTTTTATTTGACTCCAAAAATAAGTAATCTTGTCTGTTGTAACCCAACTTATTGTGGACTTCACCAAATTAGAACAATTCTTCCTGTTTACCAAGTCTCTTTTGACACTGATAGAGAGCTCCACCACATTCCTTTAATATCAAAATAAGATAAATTTCCCCAAAAAGTTTAAATGAAAACTAACATCTTGGACATGATGTTGAAATCATAAAATGATCCAGAAGTGGTCAGTCAGAAGGCTCTGCAAATCCTCAGAAAGAGATGCTTCACAGTGTATGGAAGTATGCAGGAAGCATCTCTCTTCAAATCATTAAGCAGCCATGTTTTCTCAGGTTCCTGTTGCTGTTTCATAAGCTACTCCCAGCTGTCTGCATCCATGTAAATGCACAGCAGTATCTTTTTCCAACACTGCATACTTCACAAACTGTTCTTCCTGCTGTCTTCATATGAAAAAAAAAGGCCAACCACAGATGCTTTTATGATTTAAAGAGAGGTGCTCTGTACATGCTTCCATGTGCTGTGAAATACCTCGTCCAAAAGATTTGCATATGCCTATTTCATCAAAGCCCTAAGTCCTGGGCCTGCATCCCTCTATCCCTCAGTCCCACTCTGTAAAACCTCTGTTCTCCTTGTTTTTAAAGATGCACTGCCACTGAGAATTCTTTTCCTCTCTTCATCTCTGCAACTCAGTAGATCTAAATTTTGCCTTCTACCTGATTTGTCCTTTTCCTTTCCTACCTGGACATACAGTTTCTGACACTTACAATTCCCCATTTTACTTTCCACATGTCTGAGGCAACCTTTATTGCTCCAGTATTTAAACACCATAATAACAATAACAATAACAATAATAAATCAAATTTATATGCTTCCTAACTTCCAGTGACTCTTACTATATTGTAATTGGAAAACAAACTTTTCTCCCAGTTATTACCCTTCCTGTGAAACCTAAAAAGCATCTTAGTATCTCAAACAAAATTTCTAATATTACCCATTATGCATAATCCTTAGAATCTAGTTTACAAAGGTTTTTAGGTCCAGATCTTAATTCTTCAGTCTTTTAAAGAATGTAATACAGAAAACAAATTTTGGCCGCTATAACTACACATCTCAAAAAAAATACAGTAACATTTCTTTAAAAATACTTCATGAAGGGACACTGACAGAGCAATAAGTGTAGAATGTATTTTTTAGAAGATTCAAAAATATTCAGAAAATACGTTATATATTTTTCTCTGTCTCTGTATTGCCATTCCTCCAGAAGCTCAAGGATGCATCTAATGTTATCCTCACAACAAACCTATGAGGTAGAGTGAGCTGGCTCACTTATTGAGCTTTCTGACTGTGAGGGAGCCTGAGTACACCCAGTTTATTTATTAGGTTACTATCCCCCTTTTCATTCAAGTGCTTCCCCCCTTACATCTTATCTATGAATTTTGAATTTTGAATTTTCAGTATTTCTGCATATATGTGACCTAAAATATGATCTTTTCTCCACACAAGTCCTAAAACTAGATAAAGAGAGCCCAATTAAACAAATGAGTCACAAACATTATACTTGTTAATTTATTCATTCAGGAAAATGATCTGAAACTACATATTTGTATGTGGTAAAAATACGTGAATCTTTGCTTTCAGTAACTGGTGTGTCCCCCTTGGGCAGCAATAATTGCGACTAAATATTTCTGATAACTGTTGATCAGTCCTGCACATTGGCTTGGAGGAATTTTAGCTCATTCCTCTTTACAGAATAGCTTCATCTCAGGGATGTTGGTGGGCTTCCTTCCTGACTTGTGTGTTTTGATCTCTGTCTTGCTGCATGACCTACCTTCTCTTGAGCTTCAGTTCACGAACAGATACCCTGACATTTTCCTGTAGAATTTGCTGGTGTAATTCAGAATTCATAGTTCTGTCAATAATGGAAAGCTGTCCTAGTCCAAAGTCAGCAAAGGAGGCCGAAACCGTGATATTGCCACCACCACGTTTCACAGATGGGATAAGGTTCTTATGCTCAAATGTAGTATCTGCCTTTCATCAAATATAACACTTTGCATTCAAGATAAAAAGTTGTATTTTGGTCTCATCTGTCCACAGAACATTCTTCCAATAGCTTTTTGGCTTATCCACATGGTCTTTCCCAAACTCCAGATGGGCAACAATGTTCTTTTTGGAGAGTAACGGCTTTCTCCTTGCAACCCTGCCATGTACACCACTGTTGTTCATTGTTGTCCTGATGGGGATCTCATGAACACTGACAATGCAAGAAAGGCCTTTAGTACCTTAGAAGTTATCCTGGGCTGGTTTGAGACCTCCCTCCTTGAGTACTACATGCCTTGCTCTTGGTGTGCATCTTGGTTGATTGACCACTCCTCGGGAGGGTAACAAAGGTGTTTAGTTACCTCCATTTGTAAACAATCTGCCTAAAATAGTTTTGTAATCTTTTCCAGCCTGGTGAGCATCAACAACTGTTTTTTGGCGGTCCTCAGAAATCTCCTTTGTTTGAGCCATGACACACTTCCATGTACCTGTGTTGTGAAGATCAGACTTTGATAGTGAATATCCTGTCTTGAAATAAGGCAGGACCTCCCACATTCACGCCTGATAATCCCCCATTGATTGAAACACCTGACTCTAATTTCTCCTTCAAATGAAGTGATTATCCTAGAGGTTCACAGATTTTTGTCATACACAAATATGTAGCTCTGGATCATTTTTCTCAATAAATAATGAACAAGTATAATGTTTGTGACTCATTTCTTTAACTGGGTTCTCTTTATTTAGTTTTAGCCATGCTCTGAGATGGAAGCTATACACATTTGCTAAATAAATAAAATAACAAATATTGTGTAGTCAATTATGTAATATAAACAAACATAAATGCAAGTTTTGCATGTGGAAAAAGTAAATACGCCCCTACATTTATCACTACCTCAAACATCTAAAATTAGAAGTAGATGTACTAGATCAGGGGCAAATGATTAGAACATCATTAGAGAAGACCTGGGAGAAACTTGTTTTATCTAAACCTCAGATTTAGTTTGATTTGCTCTTAGTTGTTGAAGTTTGTGGTATCACCATGCCCAGACTGAAACAGCTCACTGGGGCCTTCAGAAAGAAGGTTACAGATGCGGATGAGTCTGGGAACAGATTTTAAAAGTTTGTCAAACAATTGGACATTAAACAGTCCACTGTCTGGAAGATCATCTACAAGTGAAGAAGATTTCAAACAAGTTCAGCCCATCCCAGGAAGTTCAGCCTGAGAACAGAATGCAAGATGCTGAAAGAAGGCTCTAAGAACACCAGAATTTCATTATGTGACCTACACATAATGCACAAATCAGATCTACATTGGAGGTGTGCCAGGAAGAAACCTCTGCTGTCCAGAAAGAACATTGGGCAAGACTAAGTCTGCTCATGAACACTTAGGCAAAGTCCAGGACTTCTGGAACAATGTGCTCTGGACTGATGAGCAAAAGAGTTACCTGGCCACCATACCAGAAGACATGTTTGGCAGAAACCAAAGACAGTATTTCACCAGAAGAACCTGATACCAACTGTAAAGCATGGTGGTGGAAACGTTATTGTTTGGGGCTGTTTTACTACGTCAGGGCATGGGAAGCTCACCATCATAGAATCCAGTAGGAATTCTTCACTGTACTACAAGGTGTTTGAGAATAATGTGAGAAGACTGAAGTTCAACCAAAAGTGGACCTTGCAGCATGACAATGTCCCTAAACATTCAAGTAAATAGAGAATTCAGGAATGGCCAAGTCAAAACCTGGATCCAAATCCCATCGAGATGCTGTGGGTTTGTACAAGAAAGCCCCTAAACATCGCACAGCTTAAAAAATTCTGCATGGAGGAATGGGAAAAAATTCCTCTCAATGGATGTCAAAGACTGGTAGACAGGTATAAGGAACACCTACTTGAAGTTGTTTCTGCCAAAGGGGGTAATACCACATATTAAAGCCAAGGGTGCAGGTACTCCTCGCTTATCAACCATTCATTCAGCGACCATTTGAAATTACTACAGCGCTGAAAAAATGGACTTACAATTGGTGCCTGAAGATATGGCTGTTGCAGTGCCCCCACAGTCATATGGGCACTTGACAGCCCGCCTGCACTTACAACCGCAGGGGTGTCACAACCCCACCTGCCTATCTCCCCCCATCTATGCCTTTTTGGCCCCCTGCCACCCTGTGCTCCACTGCCCTGGCTGACCTTGTTGCTGCTGCTGCTGACAAGGCATGCCCAGCCAGGCTTCAGCTGTGGGGGGGAAAAAAGCAAGCAGCCCCTTTGCAAAGAGCTGCTGGGTGGGGCTAAGCTAGCTGCACTTTAAAAAAAGCTAGCTCAGCCCTACCCAAGAGCTCTTTGCCAAGGGGCTGCCTTTACCATTTTTTACCACTTGCTCATACTTCCTTTTGCCACTCCTGCCACCTGGAAACCTGGATATTGCTGAGGGCCAAGGAATGCTTCTAGGCTTCAGATCTATCTTTTCAGAAAAAAATGCAACTCCATTCAGAATAATCTGACTCCTCCTTCCACAGCCTGTTTGATTACCTACTAACAGCACTTCTGTCTTAACTGGATTAATTTCAGTTTGTTTACCCTTATCAAGCCCGTTTATGAGTGTATTAAAGAGTCAAGGAATCAACTTGGAAGTTAGATGGCAAGGAGCAATAAACTTGGAAGCTCCTTGTTCCAAAAAGCAGAAATACCTCTACAGCATAGTGGAGAAGATGGAAACCTGTAGGACATCATGGGCAAATACCCGAGGTATCAAAGAGTAGTATATAGTGTCACTTTCTGGAAACAACTGATAGAAAGGAATTGAATCATTGCAAAACAGTGTCCCCAAGATGCAACCCTACCCTTATTTCAGGAGAATAGCACAACCGATATTACTAAAAGCTATTGAGAAGTCCAAGCAAAGCTAGCAAAAACATATACTTCATATCCAATTCCTGGCAGAGGTTATCCACTAACAGACCAAAGCAATTTTATTCCCATTTCCTGATTGGGATCCCTGTTAAAGTAGCTACTTATCTATCCTCCAGATGTGCCTGGATTTCCAAGGCCCTTGCCTTCTCACTCATCATAGACAGATGTGGTAAATTTAAGACCAGACCTTCCTTATCAAAGAAAGTAGTTGTTCTTTTTTCTAAATGGCCTTTTAACCAACTTAATTAAACTGGAGGACAAATGACCCCCTTCAAGGAAGATATTAAGTCTCTTTCAGAATGGGGCCACACCCACCTTGACAAGTTACATCAGCCAAGATAAGCAAAAGTCAACTAAATAGATGCAGCCTGCCTACATCTTCAAGATCCACAACTAAAAAAAAAATGTTCAAAACAATAGGATAAATGGTATGTACTCCAACATTTAATATTTGTGTTAGCATGACATTTAACTATAAGTTATTGATTTTAACTATATTGGTAAATGTAGTAAATGACGTATGAGGCTTGGCATTAAACTAACTCACTGACTAACATTCAGAATGCCCTAAGGAGGCACATTTGCTCCATTATCTGGTTAAAACATGGTTGCAATTTGGTATTCATTAACTGCTGCTTTTAATTTTTGATTTTATGACTGCTTCTGTTACTATTGATTAGCTTTTATCTTGTGTTGCTTTGAGCCAAAGTTTTTTGTTGTCTCTCCCTGTTATTTTTTTGCTGTTTTATCATGTTTTGATTCCTGCCAATTGATAATTATTCATACTGCCTTATGACCATAGCTAACTTTTCCTCCTTAAAATCTTCCCAATAAAAGACTAAATATATTATTTATAAATGTAAAAATAGTAAAACACTGCTGTCACATTACAGTAGTTACACAAGATTCTGTTGTTAATGGCAATGTCTTCTTACTGAGTTTTTCACTTAATTCATACACTCATTGTGATTTTACTACCTAATGCCAAGTTATTATATCATTAACTTTTGCATTATAGCCAGGTAAATCCTTTGGTACACTACACGTGATGTGTAAACACCTGCAATTATATACAATAAACCAATTCAACTATGTGTCCTTCATCAAGTCTTCATTTAGTAACAATAAAAAAGCTTATTTTCCTGTGTATTATATATCACACAAAGTTGCTGTAATCCCTGAACACTGGTTCTGCGGCTATCAATTAAATGTATTTCTCATACAAATTCAAGAAGTCATAATCAGTTTTCAGGTTTTTATAAAGAAGTATCACTTGACAAAACACCCTAATAAGATAAAACAATATCAGAGCTTTTTTTCATGTACATTGAAATATACACTCCTGATTAGATTAGAGATATTTAATATTTTGTATGTTTTTAGGCTGATTACTGTAAAGTCTTGAGAGTTTGTTTGATTGGAGTGGCATATATGCCGAAGTAATAAATTAAGAAATAAGAAGCATTTTCCAACTACCTTTTTATAACAAATATAGTTTCAAAGATATGATCTAAGGCAATCAGACTTGTTGATTAAAGGAGCTTTCATAAGCAATAGGTTTCAGGTGTTTCTTTAGACAGTACTAAGTATGCTTCATATTAGCAATTTTTGAGAAGCTATCAAGTATGCTTCCATCAGCCATTTTTGCAAAAATATTACCAAAAAAGTCAATTTTAACAGGAGGGGGGGAGAGATGTCCATTTTTAAGGAATCTCCATTAAATATGAAAGTGCACCATTGCAGGGATTTATTTGTTGTATTTCTTTATTTCTTGTATTTACTGTATTTATTCCATTTGTAACTCACTGCAAATTATGTCATTTGTGTGATGACATTATACAATTTACATGAATGGATGTAAATGAAAATAATAAAAATAATAAAAAAGGCATTCAAGAGAAATAACCACTAGCAACCATTCTACCTTCTATACTGATATAGCTGATACTTACTTTTCTCCAAAGAACTTCTTCCAGAATTCTGCAGCATCTGCTTTTGTGATACGAAAGTTGTCACCCTGGAACTGGGCATTAGGGAAGATTGCCTTTATTTCTGCAAGCATATGACTGAAGATGAGGGACAATTTTGTAAGATTTCGCCTGCCAATACAAAAAAGAAGAAAAAACATAAAATTTGAACAAAAATTCCACTGAACAGAAAAAGGGCTACATCATACAATAGGAATCCCCTTTCCTAATATTAGGAAATAGCAGCGACTTATAATTGAAGAAGGTACACCTAAAGACAAATAGAAAATGTAAAGGCAGAAGAGCCACCTGAGAGGAAAACAGCTTAAATCACTGTTGACAAGCAAAGGGCCATCATGAACTGGGCTAGGGCACAGAAAACACTCCAATAAATTTGTTTTGAATAGAGAAGGCAGTCTATATGTTCCAGAATTACTGCTTCTACATATAATCCTATATAATCTGGGTAAGGTGGGGGAGCATAATAGGCTTGAAGAGAACAATTTAATTTTTGAGATAAAATCCACAAAAAGGGATAAAAAAGGTAAGCAGAGGCATCTGCACTATAGCCAGTGAAGTCAATTGACATAACTTCATTTCCAGAACTTTTTTTTTAAAAAAATCCAAACTGAGGGCAGTCAAAAAAAAAAAAAAAAGGCACCTTAATTCTTACTTGCTGTGAAATCCAGGCTAGCAACAGGCTACAGCTACCCTACTCTCAGTCAATACCATCAGAAAGCAAGCTGGTTGGGTTGCCTAGGCTGTTTTTTGTCAGCAATTATGGAACAAGATTGCTTTTGTGACACCTGAGCAGTGACATCACTAGGTAGGCCATACCCTGCAGGTACATAAAAGAGGGACTTCTGAAGTAAAGCTTGTTAGAACTTGACATTCCTGCCTGGAAAAAATTGGCACATTTCCAACTAGTTCAACTCTTTCAGCTGTACTAAGGAAGGGTACAAAACATCTGAACTTACTTGATAAAAATAAAATTAGCTTCTACTGAATTATTTGAGTATATTATCCTACCATTGATTAATATACTATCTCAGATTAGTACATTTTCTCCTCTTTTCCTTAGGAAAAGGAGGGCAGCAAGTGAGTTTGAGTATTGAGTTTAAAATCAGAAAGTGGCTGTGGGTAGTAATTTAGGCTTAGATAAATATTTCCTTAAAAGTCTCTCAAGTCTTTTCAAAATCTCACAGCACTGACTACCCGTACAACAGGAAAATTCTAGCAGTTTTAAAAAGTATACAATCTCTGGTAAAGTTATTGTCTTGGCCTACTTAAATTTGTAATTTACTTTCCCCCACTTCCATTTATTTTGGTCCAGCTAAGCCTAATGAGAAATTCAAGTCCTATTGATATTGTTTCTAAATATTTTCCTAACTAAATGAAAACTCTATCACTATGACAATAGCAGACAGTAAAGTGATTTAAAGACTAATTCATTGTGACAAATGTTTATGGACCAGAGTTTTAACCATGCTACAAAAAACTATATTTTCTATAACAGACAAATTTAGGTAATTTCCATAGAAGTTATTGGGTTCGGAAATGAACTTAAAGTATGGGAATCTGCAGTATGGTTGTGATGAAATATTCATTACAAGGAATCAAAAATTAATCAAAGGACAATGTCCCATTAAACAAAATGTTTTCATTTTTTGTCTTCTAAAGCCTTCAGTTTAATTTGCTAAGCTTAGATACCTATAATAATCTGCAGAGTCATTTATTTTCACATTTCTTCAGCATTCTAATTCCTTACTCTTTCATTAGATTCACAAACTTCCTTCATTCTGTCCTAAAGAATTAAAGTGTATATGCTGACTTCTAATCACTTGGAAACAAACCTCTATCACATGTCCACAACTCGTTGACTTTAGTAGCCTCATATTATTTCTAATAGTAAGCAAGAGTACAGTAACAAGTTCCTCCAAAGGCTTTCCCTTTCTATCTAAGCAAATTGACACTTTGCTTTTCTAACAGAACTGAAAAGGGCTAGTAACAGGGCATATGACATCAGCAATGTTTTCAGGTGGTAGATATCATTGGACAATCTCACTTTATGGCACAGGCACCAAATAATAAATTGTAATATTATTACTACCAATACTAGTACTACAATAATGGTAATACAACAGCAATAGTGTTAAAATCCTGTGCAATCTCAAGCACATATAAAACTTTTTACATGGCAACACAAACATATTTCCTAAAAATACCAATATTGGGCAAGATTTCAGCATTTTTTTTTTTAGAAAAAATCAATTTTAAGATATCATCTATAGTAGGAATCTTAAGGTCAACCCCTATCATATAGCATCATTTCCTACTACCTTGCAGGTCTGTTTTTGCTGAATTTAACATTATTAAAGGCTATCCTTGCTATGCCCAAGCATTTTTTTAAAGCAGTGTTAAAAAGGTTAGGTGATTTTACTTTTCGTATGAAGGAACAAAAATACAGATTTGTATTCCTTACATGCAACAGTTTATCTTTGCAAATCATTATATTCTTCTTTTAATTAACCCCTTATTTCATTTATTAGTGAAAAGGGGAATAGAATTGAGAAGGGGGGAAAAAGGTGTAAATAGATTTGGGGAATGAAAAAGGCTATACAAGAACATACAAGGCCACACTAATCAATCTATTTAGATGCAAATTTATTTGCTCTTTAAAAGAATCTACCTGCAGCTGGAATGAAATAGAGCTTCTTAGGAAACAATACAAGCTAAGAATAAGGTGAAATCTAGAGTGATAGGTGGGAGGCAGAGCCA
Source organism: Candoia aspera (assembly GCF_035149785.1). Lineage (NCBI taxonomy): Eukaryota > Metazoa > Chordata > Lepidosauria > Squamata > Candoiidae > Candoia > Candoia aspera. The sequence goes on along the minus strand of NC_086157.1, from coordinate 82,189,279 downwards.
CAATTGGCCAGGGTAAATATTTTGTTTCATCTTGTTGCTACCTTTGTTTTTGTTTCGTTTTTTCTTTCTGACATTCTTATACTGTTCTCCTTTTCCTCTTTGACTACTGGGTTTACTTTAGGGAATTTAAAGACTATTTGTCAGAGTTCTGAACTTATTATTTGCAAAGGCCTTTTGCCACTAGGCCAAGGACTAGTTACAACTTTAGGACAAGTCATTCACACATGAATTAGATATTCCAATTTCCTTCACATGATTTTTTTCAGTCTCAAAAGATTATAACCTGGATACAAATAAGTATCTTAGAATCAGCTAAAGATACACATGGTAATGTTTCTCTCCCTAAAAGCACATTTCCCATGGTTCTCATTACTGTTTTTCAAACCTTATTCAGCTTCAGAATGCATATGCCACTCTGATCCACTGGGAGTTAGAGAGGCACAGAGATGTTAGTAATAAAAATGAATGAACTAAAAAATGTCTGCCAGGTAGAATAGGGAGTTGCTCTTCAAACAAGCATAAAGATTGTCCATTGCATTTTATTATTCTGTGTGATTAACTTAGGAGAAGACATTCAGTATTTTTATTATAGAAACTATTTCTAAAAAATAAAAATGCCATATTACATTCCCCATAGCTATTGTCTACATTTCTTTTGTTCTTAAATTCTAGGCGAAAGACTGCAGCCTAGGGAGGACCTATTCAAAGAACAACCAGACAATAGACTAGACTCTGCCACTGCAGAGTTCTAGATGACGAAAAAGTAAAGCTGGTACTTTACTGTTAGAAACCACCCATGCCACCACCAACAATTTCTGTAAGAAGTAGGACTGTGGTTTTACAAAAAGAAAGAAAAAAATTATGCAAGTATCCAGTTTTAGTTTTTGTTTGGCTAACTGGAAATCTAACACAATCCAACTAGAAATACTTTTCATTAGCCGTGAAATGTTACATTGAGTATTTCATATAGCTATTACGTTTGTTGTGTGTACTGTTTCCAGTACTGTTTTGAACTGTTGATTTGCAATGTGATGTTTTAGCAATGTTACTGCTTTACCCCAACTGGAATGCAATTTTTGAAAAAAGTTAAAAATAATGAAGCAAATCAAAAGCAAAGCTTAAAAAAAAAGTAGTTCCATAGCTACCAAATGACAATACAAGATAAGCAACTGGGCAATCAAACTTCTGATCTGAAGAACATTTGGTGATGGGGGGGGAATCCTTTTTTATTATTTTCAGAAATATCAAATAGTTTTCTACGAGCAAAATTCATTTCAACCCATACCTGAGTGCTAAATTATGACTTAGGATGTATGAACATATTAAGTAATGATAGGGAAAATTGTTTTGAATCTGTAACATTTCAAATTCATTCCTGCAGAGCCAATTTTTTTTCTGTTTCTACAATTCAGTTTTAAATGGAAGTGATGAATAGTTTTCACAAGAAAACAAAAAGACTTCACCAGCCCAAATATTTATTTATGTACTTTATTTGTATGCCACCCAATCCCAAAAGGCTCCAGGCAGCTAACAATCCCATTATAAAATACAAGAGAAGAGAGAAAAGAATACATTATCATAAAAGAGCCAGTCAGAAATAATAACAACAGGCTAAAATCAGACACTTGCAACCACAGTACCAACCAAAGAATCTCCTCCTGTGCTGGATGGAACATACAGGTCTTAATAGCTTTCTCAAAGCTCAGGAGGGACAGGGTGATGAAATCTCTCCAGGACAGGAGTTTCAAAAATGGGGACAGCTACTGAAAAAGCCAACCTCTGAGGCCTTGTCAGATGGCAATCACAAAGGGACAGGACATGGAAGAAGTTCACCTTATTCAATCTTCTCATAGAGGCAGATGCATACAGGAGGCCGTCCCTCAGATAACTAGGTCTGGAGCCGTATAGATCTTTGAAAGGGATAACCAGCACTTTAAATGGTTATCCCCTTCAATCAGTCCCAGCAACAAATGCAGGTCCCTAAGTAGTGGGATACACCCATCATTGCCTAGGCAGACACACTGTGTTCCAGCTTTAGTTTCCAAATATTTTTCAAGAGCAGCCCCAGGCACAGCCCATTACAGTAGTCCAAGCAGGAAGTGACTAGGGCCATTTTTAATAATATTTTTATTAAAGTTTAAAGATACAAAGATAAAAAACTAATACAAACTAAGAAAAATATTAAGAAGTTTTAAAAAGTACCAAGAAAAAAAGAAAGAAAAAAGAAATATAAAGAAATGACTTCCCCTTTCATCACACAAGTAGAAACAATTTCAGTAACTTGTCACCTTTTCTGATACTACCACAAAAGATCTCTTCTTCCCATATCTCATCTCCTTTTAGAAACAAATTCTAAAGCCTCATCATTCAGTCCTAATCAGCAGAAGTCTATTAAGAGTTACCAGAAATAACAACATATTTAACCTCAACCAAATAAATCCACTCTATATTCCTTTTCTTTTGACACAGCAACTTATCACTTTCTCTAAAAATGCAACAAAATATCTCTTCTTCCCATATCTATTTCTTGTTTATAAACAAATCTTTAAAGCCTTGTCATTTGGTCCTGGTCTGCGAAAATCCACTAAGAGTTACCAGAAACAACAACATAAATATTTTAAGCTTGATCAAATAAACCACCTTTATATTCCTTCCCTTTGCTTTTAACAATCTTGATCTTTAATCTCTTTAAATAGTGTCCCAGAACTTGATTTCTTACCAATCGAAGCAAATATTTGTAGCTCAGGGTTGAACTGTGGAGTCCTTGGTGCTCTCTGAGCCTTGTTGTTTTCCTGCAGATGTTTCATTGCCATTCATAGTCTGGCAATGAAACGTCTGCAAGAAAGCAACAAGGCTCAGAGAGCACCAAGGACTTCACTTGGTTTCTTTTCATTTTCTCTTCTCAGAAGCTCCTTCAAAACTTTAACGCATCTCTTTTGTAAATCCAAAATAAGAAACTTATCCAAGTAGCTCTTCTGGTTTATTATTTGTATATCCCTTTTAAATATTAAAGCATCAGCTGGTTTCATTTGTAAATCCAGTGTAACATCTTTTTCCAATATCATTCACATAGCCTGACGCTTTTAAATCCACTTTCAGATCTGCATTTGAATCAGCCTCAGTCTGTTTTGTCCAGTAAAATCTGTTCCTATTCAATAACCATTTTTAAATCCATTTTTATAATAGCAGATAATCTTAAGAGCAATTTCTGAGTGCACTGTTCCCAAATATCCTTGACTTCTTCCAAAGTAAGATTATTTTGCTCCATTCTGTATTAGTGGGCCTCTTCTCCTTTAATTATAATCTTTAATTCTTTCTGATCCCTTTAGTGTCCAACCTTCAAAGTCTCATCTTACCGTGTTTTTTTTTCTAATCAACAGCATTTTCCCACGGCATTTCCCCATTTCTTATATTTAATTTCAAACTCTTCATATATTTTTTACTGAATTCTAAATAACCCACATAAAGGATTCTTGTAATTATTTCAAACTCTTATTTCAAATCCATCTGGCCCCTTAGTCCATTTATAACTTTCCAAAATCAATGTTCTAATCACCCTTTTGCTGTTTATTCCAAAACAAGAATTTTTTAAGTCCTCAAACTAGCATAAAACTTCTTTTGCCAAGGATTGAAGGAAACTCACCTGGTGTAATGAACCTTGTCTTTCTGAAGGTTCTTAATATCCAAACAACCGTTAACAAGCAATTTTCAGAAGTGATTAAGAAAGAAAGTATGCAAACCTGTTGTCCTTTTGAAAGGCACTGACTGTGGCTTGGGCAAAGATGGAAAACCCTCAGCTCTGCTCACTCCCAGAGCTCTAAACCCACCGGAGACTGCTGTCTTATAGTCTCCTCACAAGAAGCTGCTGTACGGGGCGTGTGTGGGCTATCCTGAGTCCTCTCCTTGTCTAGAGAGGAATTCTGAGAAGCCGGTCCATTCACCGGCTGCTGCAGTCATCAGCTCCGCTCTGAGTGGAGCTGTTTTCAGTTCACCATTGCTTCCCTAGTCAGGAAGTGACTAGGGCCTGAATGACTATGAAAAAAGACTCAGGAATTGCTGTAATGTGACACACAAGATGTACCTGTGCAAAAGCCCTTGTATCTGCTACCTGTTTCTCAAGCAAAGCTTTGAGTCTAGGAGGACATCCAAATTGCTTACCAACTCTGAAGGAGGAAGTACAACTCTGTTCAGTCAAAGATGGCAGAAGCCTGCAAATCCAAAGCCACTCCATCTTAGAGGCATTAAATCTGATCCATTACTCCCTATCCAGACCCTTACAGGAATTGGTTCAGCACTGCACCAATCACTTGTTTGGCCTGAAGCTGAGATGTGTAACTAGATATCAATAACAAACCCCCATGCCAATACATGACCTGGTCCAGTGGTTTCATGCAGGTGTTGAAAAGAAGTGAAAAGAGTAATAGTAACAGACTTAGAATATAAATTAGGACTGTGCAACACTATAACTTAGATCTCCAGCAGGTGTTCCTCAGCATGCAGAAGTACAAACACAGTACTTATCTAAAACAGCTTAAAGCAGAGACATCCTTTTCAAGAGGCATGACACAGTCACATGATCTGAGGAAAAGATGTAGCTGGTTTAAGGTATGGCAGAGAGGTGTTAAGTTTGCATTCCTTTGTAGTCCAAACTTTGTTTTGGAGATTAAGCCTATAGCATTGCATAGCACTAATACTAATATTAAGCACATATTTAAAATCTATTTGAAATCTTAGCCTCTAAAAATTCAACTTTTTAAAATTAAGACAGAGCAGAAATTCACTAATTTAGAAACATTAATATTTTGAATATATATATAACCATAGAATATTCTGTAAATAACAGTTACATTAATGAAAACATTAAACGTTCATAGATATATTGTTAAAGGCTTTTAACTGAACTGTATTCAGGGGAAAAAAACAGTAACAAAAATGATACAAGGCTAGAAACAATGAATACATGAATAATGACTTTTAAACTACACACCACTTTTTAACTTACTAATGCTAAGTTCTTCTGTGCCTTCACTTTAACATTCTGATAGCAATATGATTTATATGGAAATATGCCATTGTTACAGCTTAAATGCCTGAAATTTCATGATAATTATTTTTAATTACATTGGTGGGAAAGAGATGAGAGTAAACTGCCCTATTTTTAACTGCAAGACAGATTGAGAGGTTTTGGAAATGTAAACTCTACTTTATTGGTCACCAACAGGGCAACATCTGAAGCAGATGGCCGCTGGTACTCCTTCAAAAAGTTTTGCCAGTGCAGGTGTGTAATTGCACTGGAGGACAAAATAGGGAGTTTTTAAGGGCCTGGCTCCATCCATTGGGTAGGTCACGTGGTGGGTGGCTTCTCTTTGAAGACCTTTTGATCTGGATCCACACTGTTTATACAGGCTTTAGCTGTAATACTGTACACCTGTGCAAATTAGTGCCACCTGCTCACCTGGTCTGACAATACCTTCACAACTAGCTGAACCACCCTCAGCTCCAGTTGGTTGAAAGGCAGCATCAATTCATGACAGGACCATAATCCCTGCACTGATCTGTTTGTGAGGTAGATTTCTACCTCATCAGGCAAGCACCTGAGTGGTCTCTGAGACATTCCCTATGCTAGTTAGTCTAAGATTAACAACCAATGCAATGATTCAGCTATCCTACTTGGCAACACTATTTCTTAGGTAGAATCAGTTGATTGTGGGGTGGGAAAAGGAATAGCCACTGGAGCAGGAAGCAGACACCACTGGAGTAGAAGTAGGCTTTGATAATTAATCCAGAGCCTCAACCATTAGCCCCATCTAATCTTCCCAAATCTCATGGGGCTCAGGGCAAGCATTTATTTTTATTCTTGGTTTCCACTAGGGTAGAGTTGACTTTTACTCCCCAAATAGCTGCTTCTTCAAGGACTTTGCTGCAAGGTTGGCTCTTGTTTAGTGGATCCATGAACCACTAATGTATTGCACTTCAAAGGCCTTGGAGATGACTGAAAATTATAAAGAATACACTAACATGTATTCTGTGAATTCCACTGTTCCAGTTAATTCGTTAATGCCTTCTCTTAAGCAATGGGCTTCTACTAGGATCTTTAATTGGAGATCAGGTGTGCATATCGCTGACATCTGGGTGATGATGGGAGAGATGACTGCAGCTGATTTCCAGTACTGTTGGTTCATGGGCTTGCCTCACCATTCCATGTGTTCTATTTTGTTGGGCTTATGAGCACTTCTCTTCCCTCTTTTGGAACTATTAATATAGAAGTCAGGACTGCTACTGGCTTCAGTGCTGCTGCTCCTCTTTTTCAAGCCTCTGAGAAAAAATTAGCATAGGAGCACTGTCTCAGGTGACATCACTTGATCTCCTCTCAGGCCACTGGAGAGGATTACCACAATTGACTGTACCTGGTACATAGTCCAACAGTGTTATAGAGGTGTTTGATGTTGATGCTGCTGCTTGATTGCTTCACTTTGCTACAGTAACTCTGATGATCATTTCCTTGCTACTTGGGGTTTGCTCTGATCCTTGTGGCTGGCAGACCTCCTCCTTAGTTTCTAATTCTTGGCCATCATGTGGCCTCTTGGTTTGACCCATTTTTGGCGTACCAAACAGCTCAGTTTTGGATGCCAGAGATGCCTAGCATGCTCACATTTGGCTCACAGTGCTAGCCCTGCCTACCACCTTTTCTGTTCTCTTTCCATGGCTTTTTCCAAATGCTCTCCCAACTTCCCCACTTCTTCTTTCATCTTCCTAGAAGGTATGGCTAATGATTGAAGAAAGGGGGCTCTTCTAGAGACAGAAAGAAGTCTTAAGTCTATCTTCTATCTAGATTAGGTGGACACAACTTTTCCTATTTCCTGTCATTGTCCGGCCATAGATCTGGAACATCTGGTTCAGGTTTTTTTTTTAGTTGTCATAGAGATTTTTTTTCCAAAAGGCTTTTGTTGGCAAGTTATACTTTTATGCTTTGATTCTGATTTCTGATCCTGACTTAATTGTTCTATATTGTATTTGTGAAACTGTGATTTCAAATATTAAAATGGAACAGTGCTTTTACAGTAGACAGGATATAAAAGTCAATAAAAATGAAAAAAGGAGTTTAAATAAACTAAGTAACACTACCAATTCAAGAAATCAACAAAATATAATCAATTCTTATCACTTGAGCAAATTTATTTTGTTCTGTTTTGTTTTGGAAATATGGTGTTTGCCAAAACCCTAATTATTATGAATTGACATAAGAGTTTTCTGTAGGACTGCATACAATGCCAAAGTAGATTTTCTCCCCCCCCCCTACTCTCCAAAGCTGTTCTGCACTTAAGAGACCTTGAGGAACAGGGGGAAAGCCAAATCACATAAAATTGGGTGCAACTATAATTTACATTTCTTCTAAGTTTTAACTAATAACTACATTTAATTAAATATGATTACATGATCACCCAATTTTAAAGTTGTGTGTCTTAAATATGATATAGCTTTTAACTGTCATGTTCCCCATTGCAAGGCATAAGTGCATCACAACGAGGAACATGCCCATCAGGAAAGAGGAAGGGATAACCATTATCCTTTAAAGACACACATCATCCCTTAAGCACCCAAACTCCTAAAACAATCACCAGGACAATAGAAGCGCACCTCGGACAGGACATGGAAACCATTAACAGATCAGGGGAACTCCCACACATTACCCCAGGGGACGCACCTGCACCGGATGAAGGCAAAGAGACAAAGGAAACCATCGGAGATCACCCGAATCGCCCATCGTCAGACCCATACCAATTCAAATCACCCATCCGGACTCGGCTTGGGGAACAATGGGGGGTGGAGGAGGACAAGGTCCGCCACCAGGGTATAAACGGGGTACCCTGCTACCACGCCTGCATTCCCGTCTTTTTCTCCGTATGCATTCTGCTTCAATAAACCCGGAAATCCTTAGACCCTCTGAGTCCGTGTCTTATTCAAAGTAAGGCTACCCTGACATTAACTGATAGTTTTATATTCTGTTTTCTTTTATTTATTTATTTATAAATTTGTTTTATGTTGTAGGATACTATTATTGTTATACTGTATTTGCTGTGTTTTATTATTTGCATTAATGCTTTTAGCTACTTTGGAGCAGTTTGTGGAAAAACAAGATATAAATTTAAGAAATAATGTAATAAAATTACCAGATGTATATTTACATTTGAAGCAACCCCTTCAGATGAGATTTTTCACTCTTGAGAAGGTACATTAATGAGTAATTTCGAAGCCCTTCCAGAATGGACTGTCTGCTGCTACTCCATGATGTATTATTTATTATTTATAAATCCATGATTTATTATTCCCTATTCTATTTCCCTTGATCTTTCTTCTTTTATCTATTGGTACATCACAACATCTTTCTGCAGCTTATAAAATCTCATTTACTAGGAGAGTCAAATAGTTTCCCTTAAAAGTGCTTCACATGTACTTTAATACAACTTCTCAGAATCTTTATGATGTGACAATTTTCAGATTTCTTTTTTGAAGTCATAGTGCAAGGGAGAAAAGAAGTTTTCATGTTTGAAAGCACATATCTTATAATTTATAACTCCTAAACTTCTGACTGGACAGTGTCTTATATCTTACATTTGAGGGGTGTATAACCCTGTTCTCTTTTGAATTCTTCTGTCTGGCCCAGTGCTACAAAGGAAGCAGCAAGCCCTCACTCAATAAAAACTGATGCTTTCTGCTGCTGACTGGCGGTAAAGAATTTGATTACCTGGCTGAAGCAATCTCCATGGCCCCAATACTGTTTTATTTTTAAAGTTTCAGTTCCAATTCAGCATAGTGGAAGGAACAATGTCGATCTTTTTACTTAGATAAAAAAGAGGGATTATCCCATTTACTTCCATTCCATTACCTTTCAAAATCTCTTTGACCTAAAAAAAAAGAACCTTCCCTCCAAAAACTGTCCTCCCAAACAATAGCACTGTTGTTTGCTAGATGCATGTGCACATATAAATAGGACCCTTTTTTCTTGTTTCAGTCAGAGGTATGCTGTTTCTAGCTAGGACTATATCTCCTCTGTAAAATCCCACTGAACAAACCTCACCTAGGTGATTAGTCAGGGGGGTCAGAGCAAGATCTGCTGGTCAAGGGAGGAGGAAACTTGACTTTAGTACTGTTTTCTCTCCATCCTGGGGCAGAGCTCCACTCCTCAGACAAGTGGAGGATACTGATGCTTCAGGCAACCAGCCTGCTCAACTATATCCATTAGCAATCTAGGAGCTGTGGGGAAGGGTCAGAAGGAGGAGCTGCCCCCTTCTGAATCTGAGTCCAGGGCACACGGTGGAAGTGGTGGCCCATGAAGCATTAACAGATTAGCCACTTCTGATGAAGTTGGTATGCTGTAGGTTTGAGGGCATCATGGCATAGACACCATTTGACCCTAGATAACCTTAAATACCAGTTGAAGGAATTATCCAAGTATCCTTCCTACCTCTAATTGTCTAGTTGCCTGTCACACAACTGTGACAAGGCATCTATTCTCAAGCAGAGCAAAATCACCCATGCAGTCAACCCCAATCTGTTCTAGGTAGTCTAGCCTCTTCAGCATGGTCTTTGATATGAAAATTGTCCCTGTAAGAAGTACAGTACGACACTTATCCTGGATGTCTCAATATTTCTTAGTTTTTTTAAGTTAGGAACTAAGTGAACAGCACTTTCTGCAGAATATAGTTTGCAATCAAACAGGATACATATGTGTGATATCTTCAACAGCTGATGCACCACATATAAACAGTCTCTTCAAATGGAACTTCATGGAACCTCCCATATCTTGGAATCAAGTTGTTCAAAAATGTTCTAGAGAAAGCTCTTCTAAGATGTTTGGGCAAATAAATTATTAAATACTTTTCTATATGGAAGGCTAATTTGTGCTGAACCAGACACTTTAAGGACTTAGAACATTTATGGAATGTGATATTATCTTAGGCAGCAATGACCCAACAAACAACTTCATTTGAAATTTGTTGGCCTTCACAACTGATTGGACAGGGAATCCATACTGTGAGATGGTATTTGCAAGTTGGGCAGTCCAAGTGCAAGGAGACATATTAAATGTCTGTTCTTTGAAACACAGCATTCTACCTGGGTTCATGAATAAGATCTTCAGCCAATAGTTGAATACTTAAATTGCTAGGTGACTTTGTATATAAGGTATACCCAACTCTGCCCTTACTGCTGGAATTGGCCTAGATTTGTCCACCCCCATAATGCTTTTCAGGAAAGCAGATTGTTCCAAAAAGGAAGCATTTATGTATCCCCTTAGTTTTGCACCATATGTAATTAGTAGTAATATTTCAGTGTTTTTGATGAATTAGGGAATCAGGGTAGCTATGGCTGGTGAGCTGCCTTATGACACTGGCTATAGTCATTAAAGAACTTCTCTTGAAATGTGGGAGCCAGGAGCCTGTTTCTGTGAAAACAATTCCTAAGTATAGATAGGACTTTGCCTCATCTATAAGTTCCCTGTCCAAATTCCAGGTATACCTAGTCCATCTTTTCCCAAAGACAGACTTAGACTTATTTATGCTTATATAATTAAGTACACAGTATGCAAACTAATTCACATAATTTGTGCAATAATATCATAACACATGTAATGTCACTTGCCTCCCTTGTCCTTCCCTGCTGACACACATGCATATGGCTTGTCGTGTTATCTGAACATAGTAGTCCAATGGAACTAGGATGAGTTAGAACGATCAGCAGAGTTTTACAGTACAGGCACCTTCAAGGAATTCATACTGATAAAGTATTACTTTTTGGACAAAATGTAGAATTTTATAGAAGAAAAGAAATAAATAAATAAAAGGTAGTTTTGATATTTTAACAAGAAAAAGAAGCAACACATCACTGGCATTGAAGAAAAAAGTGTCTAAGCTACTAGTAGCTGTATTTTTAAAAAAAGTATTATAGGCAGGAAATAACAATCAGCAAATCCTTTTGACTAAGTTGTGTAGCAAATATTTATTCTGTTTATATATCTTTACATTATGGATGCCATTAAAGTAGCCAAAATAAACTGATTTAATTGATGAAACATATTTATTTAATTCACTCTATATACAGTTACTTTTATATTTGGCAAAAAAATAATAAATGTTATCAAGTTGATGACTAATATCTGTTCTATCTATATTTTACTATCTATTCTAATCTTCAACTCTAAAACTGTTAAAATTAATATTAGAAAATTAGGATAACTGACTTTACTGCTGCTAGAGGCAAGAATGTATTTGTTCATAATAAAATGAGGAATATTAGCTCATGAATGCCTTGTTTGATTCATGGAAAGTACAGAAAAGTCATTAAGCAAACTCTGTAGAAATATTACAGTTATTGGGATGATTATTTTATCTATGTAAATCTATCTCAGGATTATATACATACATAATATTCACAATAATATTTTATGATTCAGGAAAGATGTTATTCTCAGTCTATCTGCATTTAAATCTGTCAAATGTGATATATTAACAATTACATAAATATTAGATTAGGAAGAATATTCAAAGGGATCTCCCACTGAAGTCATCCAGCTTAGCCACAATGGACAGCTCAGTCAGATCTTGCTTGTGTATGGTCTGGATAAACGATTAAGCAAATTACTTTTTAAGTCTTGATATAGAAATATGCTGATAATTTGATTGTCAATACTGTTTATGCTAAATTAACTTTCCACTCTTGATATTTTTGCCTGCTTTAACTTCAAACAGAATTGTGTTTCAATAAAAAGACACTTGCCTCAAAAATGATTCAAGATAAATACTCAGCATTTAATAACACAGCCTATTAATTTAAGAGAAATTTAATAGTATATGTCAAAAACTCTTGAACATATATGGTAATTGTTAAACTATCAGCTTAACTAAAATTAAGATATATACAAGGAATTTTGAATACAGACAATCACTGTCAGTGAAAAAAATTATGGACAAATGAAAATTAAAAGGAGATTTTGCTGAGGAAATTAAAAGTTGTCTTGTGTAAGCACTCTTCCTTCCCCCAAATCCCAAAACAAAAAGTGAATGAATAGAAGCAATGGAAGAGGCAATGCTACATATGCCACCTTGAGCTTCTGCATGGAAGATGGCATATAGATCTACAGAAAATAAATAAATAACCGATAGATTAACCAACAAATAGCTATGCATATCACGAGGCTGGGGGGTGAGAGGTATGCTTGGTAAAAACTTAATGCAGAATAATAAAAAATACTGAGTGGTTAAGTTTGCTTACACCATCAAACTACACAAGACAGTAAAATCAAAGAACCAGGATTATGAAGAGTTCTCATAGTTAGAACTTTGGTGAGTTCCAAAGATCCCACCAAACTAGGTGAATAGGCTTCAAAAAGGCTATTGCAGTTCAATATAGGTATGTACAAAATGATGCGCACTGGCACAGAAAGGCCTAAATTCACATCTTAATTAAAGGGTACTAAGATGGTGTGACTGATTTCGAAAAGGATAATCTGTTGATCCATAACATTATTCATATGGTGTATACCTGCTGTAAAAAAAAGTAAAAGAAAAAAAGCAGATTCAAATCTTGGAATCATTAGAAAGAGAATGGAAAATAAAACAGACAATTCATTAATGACCTTTTCATCTATACTGAACCTACACTTGGAATATGGGCTATGTCACTATACATCAAAAAGGATATTGCAGAGCTGCAAAACTGCCAAAAAAAAAAAAAGTACAAAAAGAGTAGCCAAGATAATTAGGGGTTAGAGCAGCTCCCCTACCAGGAAGGACTGGAGCTTTTAAGCCTGAGTGAAAGACAAATAAATAATAAAACAAATACAAATTAAATAAACAAACATGACAAAGTTGTATCAAATCATGAATGGATTAGAAAATATAGATAGAGTTTCTCCTCCTCTTGCAATGTTAGAATAGGAAGTCATCTACTGAAACTAACTGCAGAGTAATTTGAGACCTGTATAAAGTACTTCTTTATATAAATGCATAGCTGGATTGTAGAATTTGCTGCCATCCAATGTGGTGATAGCTTTAAAAGAACAGACCAATTCATGGAAGGCTAGGTATCAATAGCTATTAATCTTAATAGCTGTTTTCTATTTCCTGAATCACAGGTATCTTGTTTGGAAGCAACAGAGTCACTTAACCACATAGAGTGAGGAGTTTGCAGGGGTGTTTTCCACAGAAATCATTTCTGTAGGAATGGCTTCATTTTGTTTGTCAGTCCAGACAATATGATTTACTATTAGAAAGAATCCTATGAGTTTTGTTTATTTTCATTTTTAAAGAACAAACTTTGGACTTTGTAAATAGGTACTACAGAACTCAAGCATATGGTGTATATGCCCATAGAGGGAACAATACTGTCAAGTGTTATTTTGTTAAGTTATGTTATTTTGTTAAGGAAAGCTTTAGCAAAAGATGAGTGAATCATTATTAGCCTGCCACGGTTCTACTCTGTGTGCCCCTTCTGTCATAAAAATCTGTTTCTTACATTTAACAAAGCTACACTATACGATTAAAATTCATTTTTTCCATAACATTTTCTATCTGCTATTTTCCCATTTTCACATACTTAGAGGACTTCAAAGGGTAACACAGATTTACAACTATTTTTCTTATTTCTTGTAAATTTTGTGGGGAACGCACTGCTCATTAGCAATACATTTCTGGCAGGGATTCAAGTGGAAAAAGTAGCGATCATGTCTTTTCATAAAATTGGAAGGAAAATACTTTCATTCTTCCTCTTACATTTTAATCCCATTTTGGTTGCTTAAAACTTCTTAGCCATCAAAACAGAACCATGCTACAACCCACATTTTCTATTAATCTAACTATCCTATGAGAGCTTGAATCAAATGTAATGTTAAGACAAAAATTCTGTAAGAATTCAAGGACATTTCCATTTGCATGTGTTTAGAGATATTTCTAATTATCTAGCCTGTTAACACATCAAGTGTTAATTTGCCAAAAGAAACTAAAACATCTTTCTGCTGTTCTCACCTGCCTTTTAACTAACCACAAAAATATATAAACAGGAAATCTGTTCTCAGTATGTTATACGGCAGAAGTTTTTACAAAAATGTTTGCTATTTCACAATGGCAACAAATTTTAATTATTCAATATTTCCATTTCTTACAAAGCATTATAAAAACTACATGTGATAAATCTGTTTTATTTCTAGTACATTAATCATACCATGTAAATACCAGCAATAGCATATAAAATATACTTCCACCATGAAATTTGCTTAAAATGAATGCAACATCCATCAAAAGAACTATGTATTCACTAGCAGGATTAGGAGTCTCCACATTTTTCCTCAGACAGCACAATTTGGGTTTAGACAAAACAAGGTTGAAGTTCAATCCAAGAAAGATGGAATGGTTATTTGTTCAGCAACTATGTGGTGGTTGGGTGACTCCTACTGGATTTGGTGAGGGTCTCATTCTCTGTGAAAGAGTAAGTCTACAAATAGAGTGCCTCTGAATTCATGGCTCTACTTAAAACAGCAGGTGGAAGCTACAGGAATGCCTTTACCCAGCTTTGGCTGGTACACCAACTGTGATCCTTTCTGGAATAAGAGGCTCTCGCAATCGTCATTCATGTCCTCACTACTGAATCACTGCAATGCACTCTACCTGGGGATGCCCTTGAAGACTATCCAGAAACTGCAACTGGTGTAAAATATAGCAGCCCACACATACACACACTGATAGATACAAGTCAATTCAGCAATACAGCACCTATTTTCTAAGTGGTGTACTGGATTCCAATGGACTTCCTACCCTGTGGGATATTTATCGCAAGATTAAAAAACTGAGGCAATGCTAACGAGTCATCCTAATTATATATAAGACTTCAGACATACAAAACAAAATAAATCTTGTTGAAAATGGTGAAGAGAGGTACAACATTCTCATGAAAGCTTATGCAGGGCATTGATAACTAGCTCTATATGACACTTCCCATCTGTAAGTTGCATGCAGTATAGCATAAAAATACTCAGAAAAGTAAAACTGGCTGTACAGTTAATCAAATTCCAAAAATGGGTTTGGCTATCTTTTTTCTCTATCACCTCAGTTTTGACAATTAAATACCAGGCCGAGACACTGAAAGAGAAAATTTTGCTTGGACAATTCACAGCCACTTCATTTCACAAAACCCTATCATAAATTGCTTATAAATTATAAATACTACAAAACAAAATAATAATACTGTGTTTCTTGCATAATAAGCAGGAAAAAAGTGAACTTTAAAATTTTATAGACATAAAATGTAAGATTTCTTGAAAGAAACCCATTTTAAAAAATACACAAATGGAAACTGGATGAACTCTATGTGAAACTTGAAACTATTTGAGGTTTAATACCTATTTTTAATGTCCCAAGGCAATTTATTAAGAAAAAGTATTACATAATAAAAAAGCTTTTAAACACAGAAGTAAGAATATTTAAAACAGCCAGGATTTAGTTAAATTAAAATTTTAATTAACTTGTTTACAATCTGATGGAACACTCTGGGCTGACTGAAACAGCCCCTTCATCTTTTGTGATGGAAATAATACAGCAAGGTATCTTTGTTACCTATCGTTTCTTGCTTAATCTAAACCAAGGTTAAAGGCTTTGGAACAACTAGGGCAGGAAGTAAAGTTCAAATTCTTTCTTCATGGGCTGCCTGAACCCATTAACCACTGTTGCTCAGTTGAAATGAAACAGGAAACTAATTCATAGAAAACTTCCTGGTTTGGCTACTGATGAGAAGGGGACGCACACATCCAAAAGGCAAGATATGATCATCTAAACTGAACCATTAAGAGCATTAACATTTTGAATGATTAAGCTTTTTATGTGCAGAAACCTGAAGCATTTACTGTTCTACCACTGACAAAGCAAACTAAAATGGCTAACGTGGCAGTGACCCCTTCATATAAAGATGAGGGGAGCGGACAAGCCCTTGCATGTGCCAGAAAGCAAGTACTAGACTAATGATGTCCAAAATAAAGTATAAAAATACTCAAGTGGCAATCAGTGGTGGGGGGGGGGGGGAGAGAAAAAAAAAGAGAGGGGAGCTACCAGAATGTCATTTTTATAACGTTTCTTAATCCTTTTTGGGTTTTCGTTTTAAAAACTTTTTCTTCAAAATATTTTCTGTATGTATATGTATGTTTTTCCTTTCTCTGTATTTCCTTTTTTTGTTTGCATGTTTTATTTAACCAATGAAAAAGAAAAAATGTAAAAAAAAATCAATAGATTTTTAGATTACATGTTTTTCTACAAGAAATATTTTAGAAATGACCTCACTGCATTTACAGGTAGTCCTCGTTTACCGACCACTATTGGGATTGGCAATGTGGTTGTTAACTGAAGCAATTGCTAAGTGAAACTGTGACCATGCTTACAATCTTACTTCAGCTTTCCTTTGCTTTACAGACCTGCAAAGGTCATAAATTCAAGGTTTGGTCGTAAAGTTACTTTTCCATCATCGTAACTGTGAACTGTCACTAAACAAGCAATATCTATATGTTGTTGGAGATGCAGTGAAATTAATGCTTTATTTAAATATATTGTTTCATTTGGGAAAGAAGTTATTGCATGTATTAACTCTGAGAGTTAATATTTTTGGATGTTTATATTCTTTTGAAGTTTATCGCTATCATATGGAAGTTGATATCTGAACAGAGAAAATTGATTTTTTGTGCTTGCTTATACCCAAAAAACTTACTGTTCAGCATGGGAAAAACAAACATATGACTCCAATTATTCAGTAATCTGCAGAACTGATTAATGTAGATTAACTACGGATGACTGTAACAAATTATGGCTTTCATTTATTGATGTGTATGTGTAATTACATGCTCTATATGTTTTTGTTTTTGTTTTTTTCTTTTATAATTTTTTTTTTGCATTAGCTAATAAAAAAATAAAAACAAGACAGACAGACAGACAGACAGAAGCCATCTTAGAAGTAGCAGTTTGTCCGTTTACTCCTCTCCCCAACAGGCAAGTCTGGAGCACCAGCCTCAGTTGAGAAAATTTACTCATCCTTTTTCTTGACAATAACTAGCTCTGTTTCCTCCTACTTGGCATTCTTTCTCTGGGAGACCAGCTTGGGAAACCCAGGTCTCTTTGAAGGGTTGGGGGAGTATTACAGGCCAATAACAGTAACTGGCAAAGCCAATAACAGTGAGTATGTGTGTGTATGTGTGCATTATTTTTTTATTCATTTTCAAATAGAATTGTTCTCACTATATCCTAGTAACACAATCTAAATGAAATTTTTCATAATGATGATCTCTTTCTTTCATATTATATTTATATCCCAACTTTCTTCTATGATAAAACTAATTATTACAATTAAAGACTCCCCAATCAATTTTCTACCAAGGTACTGAGCAAATCAGGAGCTACTAATCTAGATTTTAGAATGCAAAGATATTCTTTTTTATTCCTTTATATACTTCAGGGTTTTAAAGGATTGTAATACAACCTGAATTTTATGCAATATTCTGCAAGTTGGCTGTTACATTCTGCCTTATTGGCCAACTTCAACATTAATTATGCATGAATATAGTGTTCCAATATGAACTCCAAGAAACTTAGTAAATATTACTAAGTCACTGACATTATAGAGAAAGCTTAGATGAGGAAATAAGCACTGCTAAATTACAAACTTGTAACTGGAAAAAAAAAGTTTAGAAGTTCAGTTTTGAAATCTGAGGGGTACTTATGTCTCAATGCTGTTGAATCGGAACTACCTAGCTGATTTTGGTATACCTTCTTCAGAAACCTAGCCTGATCTGAGCCATTTTCAGAGTCAATCTTTCTTTTGCCCTTCCCACACCTCCCAACCAGTGCTGTTCAATTTTTGCTAAGTCATCCTGCTGACAGAGCCCCAACCTCCCTTACATAACTTATTTGCAACCTACAGGTAGTCCTCGACTTACGACGGCAATTGAGACCAGAATTTCCATCCATAAGCGATGCAGTCATAAAGCGCGACTGCATCACTTACAGACAGCAATCCCTGCAGTCCTGGTTGCCGTTGTTAACTGAATCACACAGTCATTAGGCGAGGCAACTTCCTGCAGGCTTCCCACAACCAAGTAATAGGGAGCTGGCAGGAAACTGCAAATCCCAGGCAGCTTGCAAGCAGGCCAGCAGGCAGGTATGTAGCTGCTGCCAGGTGGGGGAGGGCACGAGAGGGTGTGCAAGGGTACAAGGAAGGTGCAACGAGGCTTGGGGAGGGTGCAAGGGACGTGCAGCAAGGCTCAGGGAGAGTGTGTGAGGGTGCGCAGCAAGGCTCAGGGAGGGTGTGAGGGGGTGTGCGAGGGTGCGGAGGAGGTAGGACAAGGCTTGGGGAAGGTGCAAAGGATGTGCAGCAAGGCTTGGGAAGGGTGCATGGAGGCGCATGAGGGTCCGAGGGAGGTGCGAGGCTCAGGGAGGGTGCACAAGTGGCCAGCGCAATGCAAGCACAGGGATGTCCTTGACTGTCCTTGAGATGTCAAGAATTGTTATTAAAAGAACTATTTGCAATTTGAGATGGTAGTAGCCACTTTTAAATCACAAATAACACCCAACTACAGGGACTGCATCTTCTCATTCAGCCTATCCACCCTTATGCAATTTTGCAGTTTTTGCCTGCATGGTATGACCCACCCGTTTTTTCCCCCTTCACCCAGGTGATTTAATTTAAGTTCATGGTTTTCAATTCATTTTACCTGTGTCTGATTATTACTGATTATAATAATACAAACTCTCACGTGAAAAAGTACACCCTTGGTCTAATACCTGGTCCCCCTTTGGCAGAAACAATTTCAAGAAGGTGTTTCTCATAACTGTCTACCAGTCTTTGACATCAACTGAGAGGAATTTTTCCCCACTTCTCCATACAGAACTTTTTCATCTGTGCAATGTTTGAGGGGTTTCTTGCATGCAGAGTCCATTTCAAAGCAACTCTCGGCATCTAAATGGGATTTAGATCCGGGCTTTAATTTGACCGTTCCAGAACCCTCCATTTACTGGAATATTTAGGGACATTGTCATATGGCAAGGATGACTCAACTTTCAGTCGTGCTTCAAACTTCTAGCAGATGGTCTCACATTATCCTCAAGCATGTACAATGAAGAATACGTAGTGGATTCTATGATAGTGAGATGCCCAGGCAGCTCCAAACAATAATGTTTCCACCATCATGCTTTACAGTTGGCAAGAGGTTCTTCTGGTAAAATGCTGCCTGTGGTTTTCACCAAACATGTCTTCTGGTACGGTGGCCAAATAACACTATCTTTGCCTTATCTATCCAAAGCACATTGTTCCAGAAGTCCTGGTCTTTGCCTAGGTATTCATGAGCAAATGTTAATCTTTCTGGACAGCATAGGTTTCCTCCTGGCACACCTCCCACTAGTTAGATCTAATTTGTGCAGCTTCTTTCTTACAGTAGACTCATGCATTTTGACATCAATAGTGGTGAGAGCTACTGTACCTGTAGGTCACATGATAAAATTCTGGGGTTCTTAGAGACTTCTTTCACATCTTGTGTTCTGCTTTTGGGCTGAACTTGCTGGGATGGGCTGAACTTCTTTGAAAACTTCTGCAGATGATCTTCTGGACATTGGAATGATTGATGTCCAGTGAGCTCTTTCAAACTAAGCATGGTGATACCATACACATCACCAACAAAGAGCAAATGAAACTAAATGTCTGTAGTTTAAATAAGACAGGTCCTTCCCAGATCTTCTCTAATGATGTTCTAATCATTTGCACCTGATCTGGTGCATCTGATTCTAATTTTAGATATTTGAGGTACTGATAAATGTAGGAGTGTATTTACTTTTTCCACATGCAAAATTTGCATGTATGTTTATTCAAATTACAAAATGGACTACAAAATGTAAATGTTGCATGACATTTGTTATATTATGCCCCCTTTATCAATATTCTTGAAATGAAGATCAAATATCTATATGTTGAAATATGTTTAAAAAGTAAAAAAAATGTCATTGAGTGTACTTATTTTTTCACAAGACAATTGTTTATTGTTTATTATTCCCATATTCTAATAGGATAGAGAGTGTCTATGCTATATATATAAACATACAGATATCATGGAACCTTTTTCTTTTTCTTATTGGATTCCCCAAAACTGAGAATTTTCACTGTATTTAGGAGAAGAGCCATGGATCATCACATGGAAACAAACCTTTTCAATGGTATGGTTGTAGGAGATTTTTTCTAAACATACATTCCATATACTACTTTTCATCTTAACCTCAGACATAAGTTAATATAGCTTCCAACCAAGGCTTTCATGGTTTTCAATCAAAGGATGAACAGATCTAATTATTCCCATTTTATTATACAGTTGAACTAACATGTATTTCCATGTTTCCAGATGAAAGAAAAACTGTAAAAAATTATTGTATAAATCCTATTGTGCAAAACTTGAAAAACAGATTTTTTAATAACAGAATCCTCATAAAGAACTCTTAAGCAGTTGGGATTAATTCTCCTATGCTCATACACACACACACACACACACACAGGGAGAGGGAGAGGGAGAGGGAGAGGGAGAGGGAGAGGGAGAGGGAGAGGGAGAGGGAGAAAGGAAAAAAATCCCAACCCTGCCATATAAAATCTTTCAGAACTAGACATGCAATGTGCTACTTCAAAGTGATTGCTGTACATATTTGTTTATTCCAACTACTTTTTACATAAATAGCCACACTTTCATATTTCAAATTAAAACAATATGTTGTTAGAAAATTATTCAAATGAAGTTAGTAACAGTTGCTCAAAGTGTGACAATGCTTAAGCACCAACTAGTTTGGTCTTAAGTGATCAAGTATATACTTTCTGCCAAAGGATAAGCCAGTTCTACTGCGGAATATTTACCACTCTGTTAGTCTTAACAGGGAAATGATTTGTGACACAAAAGGAAGTCTGAAACTCACAGACTGAGTTCAAAGATAACATGCCAACCATAGTTATTGGTATATAAAGTAGAATTGCCTTAGTCTTAATAAAGATTTCTCCTTGTTCATGTTTCTAATGACAGTGTCTCACTACCACTTCAACAAGCCATACAGTATATCCATCAGTCTCAGGTTAACTGTTGGCACAGATGTTACAATAGTGAGTTATATGGACATGGTTTCTTGATTTTATTAACATATCTATATTAAAGTGTAATAAATGGAATCTGGAGTACACTATTTTAGGGACTCTCCAATTTTGTTAATAAGTTGTACTCCTGATTAATTAAAATATCTAAGCTACCAAAAACATGTACAGGACATATATGGGTTGATGTGTTATTAATTGAAGCATTTCCAACATCAGATTTTGTCATCCAATAAATTAGTGGATCAGTTTTATTATCATAAAATTCCTTTAAATTATATTTGAAAGAAAAATATCTTTATTTCACTGATATTTGTGAAGAAAAATATCATCCATCTATTGATAGCAATAACATTACCATCAGGTATCTGTTAATATGTCCCATTCTATTCCATCTCCCCACCTGTTCTTGCCTGTGCAGCTAAAAAGAGAAAATGTAAGCTTCTTTCCAATATACTACTATTTCCCTCTTGCTTTGCGGTGCCCTTGCTACTCCACCAGACTTTTTCTGTACCTAGGAGCATACTGTATATCGTAAGACATTTGATTTGGGAGGCAATTCTCAGTGTCATTAGCAATTAGAATTGCTAATGAAGATATCAAAGTGGTAGATAGCTTCTGCCTTTTAGGATCAATCACCAATAGTAAATGAACAAGCAGTCAAGAAATACACCACAAACTAGCACCTGGTAGAGCAGGCCATGAAGGCCCTGAAAAAGATATTCAAATGCCGTGATGTCTCTATACCTACAGAGATCAGAATAGTGCAAGTAATGGTATTCCCTGTGACACTCTATGGAAGTGAAAGTTGGACTTTGAAGAAGCAGGATAGGATGAGTATTGGCACTTCAAACTTTGGTGTTAGGGAAGACTCTGAGAATACTATGGGCAACCAAGAAAACAAACACATGGATCATTGAACAAATCAATCCAGAGTTCTCACTCAAGGCAAAATGAGCATGCTCAAATTATCCCACTCTGGACACATTATGCAAAGCCCTAGCTCTCTAGAGAAGGCTGTAATGCTGAGAAAGGTGGAAGGGAAGAGAAGAAGAGGACAACCAGCAGCAAGGTGGATAGACTGAGTTACAGTGGCAATGGGTGCACTGTTGGAAGACCTGAAGGACCAGGTTAGTGACAGATCATCACAAACATCTATTTATGTGGTCACTAAGAGTCATCACTGACCTGATGGCACATAATCAATCAATCAATACCAAAAATATTTATAGAAATATATTTAAGGCAACTGAAGAAAAGAAAAAAGGGGAAAACCTCAGTTTTAACCAAAAACTTACTAAGGCATAATTCAGGGATTACGCCCATTTCATAAAACAGAAAAGCACATTCTCTCTTTTCCATACCCTCTTTTATCGATTTACAAGGGTCAACTGCACACCCTTCAAGGTATAATATGCAATGATTGTGTCTATCTAAGGGTGTAAATTTGCTACTGCAATGTTGAACTTACAGAAAGGGGGTTTCAAATACATATGGCTAAAACCAGATGAACAAGTTGTAAGACTGCAGCCTATAATCTGCATACACAAATGAAGAAAAATAACTTAAATAAATTAAAATTAAGAGAACAAAGTGAATAAATCTAGGAAAATTGATGAGTTCCAAGAATGAACATACTATTACTGTGACAGCTGAAAAGAAACTGAAGAGGTTCAGCAGGAATCATGCAAGCTATACCTGGGGCAAGCCTTCTGCCAAGACAATACGTACATCTAGACGACTGCAAAGAGACTCTGAACAAGCACATTATGTATGAATCATAGGAGTTCACAAAGAATAACTAGTTACCATTCAAGAAACATATATAAAACTAATATCAATATACTCCAAATTGCTTGCACACACACACCAGATACTGCTCATGGTTTCTTTCCTCTGCCCCCATTCCTCTACTCCTAATTCTTGGTGTGTCTTGATTTCTTTAGACTGCAAGCTTGAGAGTAGGCTTTGTCCCTCTTCTTAAAATGAAACTTTTTCTGAGATCATAATTGCCTGAAAAACAAACTAAAAGTTAAGGAAACAACTTAACCCTGTTGGCTAATCATGAAGGGGTCTTTGATTTGAATATGTATATAATCCATGGATGATAAGAATATGATCTCTTCAGTTATTTGGGATGGAGATCTATTGGAAAAGAGGTCCTTCCCTTCCACCCCAAAGTAATA
Organism: Candoia aspera; assembly: GCF_035149785.1. NCBI lineage: Eukaryota > Metazoa > Chordata > Lepidosauria > Squamata > Candoiidae > Candoia > Candoia aspera. The sequence continues at coordinate 82,165,952 of NC_086157.1, read as the reverse complement.
TTTGATCTTAAGGACCCCAACACCCCCACATTTATCCCTGTCCTTAAAGGCATATGCAGAAAACCCAAGGCATGCATGCATTCATTCATTCATTTTTCAAATTTCTATCACTGCCCATCTCCCCTAAAAGGGGACTCTGGGTGGTTTTACATGTCCCTTAAGTAATTCAGAACCTTCATTGAAGAAGTCCTCCCTGGACCCTGAGGCTTAGAATAACTACAGTCCAGTTACTACTTCTGGGGGGGCAAGAAAATAGCCATTCATCTACAAGTGTGTTTGAAGGAACCCAATTACCTAGCTCTGTCTCACTCTGGTTCAGGCCTGGATGTAGCACAGACTCTCTTCCTGAGATTCTGGCATATGTTTGTACAGGGAACAGACAGTACTATTACTAGAATTGTCAACGAAGTGAGGTGGCTGTGCATGCATGTGAATGCACAGATTCCCTTTGGAAGTCTTCAAAGAAGTCATGTCAAACCTTGCAAAGGATGCAGCTGTTTCAATGTCTTTACAAGGAGCAATTGATCACACTAACAAATTTTGAAAAACACTCCTTTGAAAGCATTACACAGCCTTAATGCATATACCTACATTAGAGAAGAGACTCTGTAGAATATAATTAGCTTAAATTCAAAATTGAAAAAAAAATATTGGGGGATAAAAGCTGGTTAAGATAACAGAAAATTCTATGTGTGCTGACCATGAAATAAGGACTTGTGAGTTCAGTAGGATTTATTCTTTGTAGGTATGCTTCATATTAGTGATTGTATCATATTTCTACATTATTCAATAACATTCATGTGCTTTATATGGAACTCAACATAGTGTCTTAAGCAGTTAACACACTTTCACCTGTGCTTTGAATTGCCATTTTCTTTCCTCATGGCACAACACTTATCACATACACAATATGTGTGTGTGTGTGTGTGTCATTTGTTACTAATTGGCTAACTTCAGGTAACAAGCTAAGTAAATTGAAGCTATTCTGCTTTGCATTTGTTGTAAGATGTTCCATTGTTTTGTACCATTTATAAAGCTGTTTAGTGGGCTGTATGGGGTGTCCAGGGAGGGGTAGCACCTCTGGTGGAGGGGCCTGCCATGCCCCTTTTTAGGGCTGCTCATTCACCCTTGGTCCCCACCTGGTGCTAAGCTCTCATCTGTGGCTCCAAGTAGCTGTAACATGCACAGCGGCCATTCCCTGGTAGACCATCTTGACAGACAGGCCAAACCAGGTGAGGGTAGCTGATGGGTCTTCGACTCTCAGCGAGATAGGGGATTTGTCTATCTCAGCATGTGAAGTCTGGCCCTGGCAGATTGAATGGTGGAGACTGATCAACAGTCCAATGGTCAAGAAGGCAGGCCCAGCAGGCATTGTGGAGCACTAAGAACACAACAAGACACTTAAGACATCCTGCTTATCCATTGCAGCAGGAGAGGTCTCCAGCTGTAATGGTTCTCCATGCCACTGGATTAAGGTCTTTTATGCTGAGAGTGTGGGACTGCCCCTGTGCAACAGCTGTTCCACTTAAAACTGCACAGGTTTATTAGTAACAAGTGATTTAACCTTTAAATATAAAACTCTGTTTCTATGTATATCCATTTGCTGTTTTACTCTGCTTATTAATGGGGAAAAACCCCTTCTAAGCTCTTTCAAATATGAAATGATGGGTTAGGCCACTTTAATTTAAAGTCAGAAATCAAGAAAATCTTTCGTGCAATACAAAAAGCAAAGAGGTACTAAATTCTTCCACTCATGCTTGCCACCCACTTTCCTGTCTCAAAGTCAAAAGGTTCTCCTTGTTTTTGAGTATTTCTTTCTCAAAGCAACACCTCTAATTATCTATTTTTAGAAATTAACTTTATCCAATGTAGGAATCTTTGGTATGAAAAATTGTTTCCTATAAACGAAATCAATACACCAAGCAGGTGGATACCTTTATTCTTACATCACAGAAATTGTTAATTTTAAATGAAAACATGCTTGGTACTCTTCATTTTAAATTATGAAATGGCTCTAGCCAACAGAAAGAGATTGCATTTAAAATTGCCCCAAGCTGTTAAAGATATTAAGATATGGAAGATATTAAAATGTGGCCTGCATTCTAGGCACTAATGGTTAACATTAAAATGTGAAGTATTAACTAAAGAGCATATATTTTAAAGCATGATAATTATTTCACATAAATAAAAATACAGTTCCATAATGTGGTTCAAAAATATCATATAGTACCATTAACTCACAAGGAAACAAGTGTGAGCGTTGACATTTAGAAGCCTTCACAAACACAGCACTAAACTTCAATTGGCCTAACAGAATCTCCAAAACTATTTTACAAATAAGAGGAACCAACTCCATTCCAAATTGGTATTTCCAAACAAGTTAATCTTTATTTGTCCTAAACATTCTAAGGATCCATAACCAAAGCTCAGTTGTGGCTCTCTAAGAAAACACACCTAAATTGTGCAACATAAACTTGCACATTCATTAAAATGTTATGTATTTTCACTTTGAATAGCAACAAAAAGTCTGATAAATTACTACATGGTTCCTATATTCAGAAAGTATGTACAACATTCCCAAAAAGAAAAAATATCTAAATATACACTGAAAGTATTAACCAATTTAGATGGATATGTAAAAATTCTCTTACCTGTCCTGTGACTGCTCCTCGTACATTCTCTCCTTTCCCTCCTTAAAAAGCCTTATAGCTCGTTTTGACTTTTTCATGAGACTATCAATATAGATTTTAAAATATTCATTTTCACTGAGCTGTGCAAGTTTCTGGTTGTCATCATACTTGCTCAAAATAAGTCGCAAGTGTTGGTAGGTATCCGGTAAAATGTCAAGTATGTAAGGTGGGCTATTTTTCAACTGAAGTTTGGGATTCTGACACAGTCTGACCTACAATTAAAGAATAATTTACATAAATTTAACAATAAATTCACCCAAAGTCAAAACTTTACTGTACATAAGAAAATGGTGGAAAGCTGACACCTAAGCTATAACATTATCCAGAACTCAACTGTCCAAATAGAGAGACCTATTGTGAATGCAAGTCAAGAACACTGTTGGTTCCTAACTTACTTACTTACTTGCTTATTCAATTTCTATAGCTGCCCATCTCAACAAGTGACTCTGGGAAGCTATAGAAATCGAATAAATTTCTATAGCCGTTGACAAAGGCTGTTGAAAGAATTTTAATATTATTGATCAACAAGAAGAAAAAGCAATAAAAATAGCAAGAGTTAAAGACAAAATTGTACTGAAATCAGACTGTATGATTTCCTCATCTTATAGCTTTATCAGGATATTTGAATAAATACAGCACCTTGCTGGTCATACATCAAAAGTGAGGAAAGAGTGATATTTATCTCTTGTCTTCTATTTATGTGCTTTTAAAATTTTACTTCCATTACAAGCCATAGGAAGGAATTAATTGAACACCATCCCCAAAACAGATTTAAGTTTCCACTCCAGGTATGGTACAGATTTGTCAGTCTATCTAAATCACAAATTCGTCCAAACAATCTGTCACAACCAATTATGTTACCATTGTTATTACTTATTAGAATTCTTTATCTCCTACCTTTTCAGAGGAGCTCAAGGCAGCATGCATAATGATCCCTCCTTCTATTTTTCTCCAAAACAACCTTGTAAGGTAGGTTGGGCTGAGAGAGAGTGACTGGTCCAAAATCACCCAGTGAGATTCCATGGCTGAGGGTGAACTAGAACCTCCCTACTCCTAGTCCAACACTTTAACTGTCACACAACACTGCCTTTCATAATATAAATTATGACATATATTACTGCTATTGTTATTGTATATTATCTGTAAAATCATTTATCATTTTTCATTATGAAAATAATATCCAAACAAGCTTTATATTGTCTTTTATCTTATTAAGCTGTTCAGAGTCCTCTGGAGTTGGATGGCCTCTGAATTCAGTAAAGCAAATACATGTTAAAGATTTTATTTTTTTAAAAAAATGTATGGAAATGAAAATAGGCATCTTCGTCATCATACAGATATGTCAAAACTTTACACATACTGCTTATGTGTAGCAAGTATTCCATCTGACTAAAGAGACAGCACACCCTACAAAAGAAAACAGTTCCCCTTTCAGAGGCTCTTCCATTACACTGGAGGCCAATACACTTAAATAGACGCAACAGAACAATTCTGCAGTTACCTTGGTATATCAGTTAAGGTTTTTGCAATGGGCAGAGCCAATTAAAAGAAAAAAAAAAGTATACTGTCAATATTTTGTCTTTGCTATATGATTAGGAAAACATATGTTGTATGCAAAATAATATACTAAGTTTCCCTTCTCAGCTAGTGCTACATTTCACCTATTGTATAGTTATTTATTCTGTTTTTTTAATGTTTTAATAAATAAACTATTAAAAATATTTCAGCTGAAATGAATTGGTCCAAGGGTCTTATCTGGGGTTTCTGAGCATATTTTCTAATGCAACTTTTAGATATTTGTATTATTCCATAGTTCCTATGAACAAGATGACTTGAAAGAACATTCACTTTGTAGTAACAAGACGCCAGTAAGTCAGTAACATAATTTTTTTACAAACTGAATTTGTAATGGGAATTTTAATTTCCCATTAAAATACATACACTTGATTATTTTCTAAGGTTACAATAATTGTTCAAGAGCATTTTAGTCTAAATATTGAGTGCATATTTCTGTATAAGTAGTACATAATTAAGCAATAGGTCACATTTAGCTAATAATAAACTGCAGGAAAAATATTTTTGGCTTGTTTTAAAAAGGCCAAGATTCCTTTTTTGTGAAAACACAACTTTTAAGGTTTTCCAAAGAAGGGAAGGGGAAATCACAAGGTTTGATTCTGCACACCAAATCACTCCTTGTATACTTCTATACAAATGTGAACAACTAATTGCAATCCCACGGTGGAAAAGTGGTCCTTGTAAGTCTGCCCTTAAACAGTTCTTCATAAGGGAAAACTTCAGAAACACTTCATCCAACAAATAATAAGGAGCAATCTAGTTCCTTTAAGAATGTTTCATTCACTGCATAGGGAATGCAGTCAAACAGTTCCAAAACAGTTTTAAAGTATAAAAACTATGCATTATTTAGTTATTTATATGGATCTGGACAAGTATAAAGCAACTGGCCCAGACTTAGTTGCAAAGACACTCCATTAAAATTAAGTAAACATCTTACATACTTTATCACAGCTAAAAAAAATTTCTTATGAGATTATCATTCTATTCTATACCAAAGGATGGTTATAAAAATATACATATAAATGAAAGCAGGCTTCCTTAGCACAGGAAATCAGAATGGCCTCACACCCGTTACACCACTTCCTCATATACAGAGTTAATTACTCTCAGGTGCTAAAAATTTGGCCAGAATGAAATTGGCCCATTTCAACTGCTTGCCTAATAAACAATAAAATATCAACTAGATAAACTGGTTTACCTGACAACAAGCAGATCCCAAATATTTTAAGTCTTTTTTTTTTTTATCCAAAGAACCAAAACCTTTTTCTGCAAGGAAAAAAAAAGCCTAACTATGACAGAGTACAGAATAAATTTCCATAAACTAGTTTTAGTTTATATGAAAACCATGTGCCTATTAGCAAAGATACAATTGAAACTAAAATTTCAATTAAAAAACAAAGTGAAAAGATTTATTGATGACATTTTTAGTGGGACAAATTAAATTCCTGAGCTGACAGCTGTAATTTGTCAATAACAATCTTGATAAATTACTAGGGTTTTTTATCCAATATTTCCACAGTCTAATTCTCCATTAAAGAGGTAGAAAATTAAGAGATCCTCCAATAAAACTGTAGAAATGGGATAAAAAAGCAAATACTTCTTTACTTGGCACTGGTTAACATATATGACCATTGCTGAGAATTCTGTAAGAATTTTGTCCCTACACCAGGAAAGCAGTCAAGTTGGGAGAATGCTGGACTAGCCTACAGTTTGTTGTAATCATGAGTCATTTAACAAGACTGTGTCCTATTTTACACTACCCAGTTTACAGACCATAATATATGACTACATATCACACTAAGCCCCATTCCCCAACCCACATTACTGCTTAATATGATGTACAAACTCAGTCATAGTCAAGGTAAGAATTTGCTACCACCAGTGCTGCCAACACTGCTCATTTTGGTGCAAGGAGAGGGGTTGTTGATTGTCACAAAAAATATTAATTAAATATTTATTATTAGTTCTTTGTATGGGCCATTTGACAGGGACGCGGTGGCACTGCGGGTTAAACCGCTGAGCTGTCGATCGGAAGGTCGGCGGTTCGAAACCGCGCAGCGGGGTGAGCTCCCGTTGCTCGTCCCAGCTTCTGCACACCAAGCAGTTCGAAAACATGCAAATGTGAGTAGATTAATTGGTACCGCTTCGGCGGGAAGGTAACGGCGTTCTGTGAGTCATGCTGGCCACATGACCCGGAAGTGTCCTATGGACAACGCCGGCTCCAAGGCTTTGAAACGGAGATGAGCACCGCCCCCTAGAGTCGGACACGACTGGACTTTACGTCAAGGGAAACCTTTACCTTTACCTTTACCTTATGGGCCATTTAACTGGAAAAAGTGATTCTCTGTTTTTAAGGGTTAATAGTAATAGAGCGACATTGGGCTAAGGGTAGCATGTATCAACTGAGGTATTAGGTATATTAAATGCAAATTAGAAATAAATAAATAAATAAATAAATAGATTTATTTCCCTGCCTTTATTATTTTTATAAATAACTCAAGGAGGCAATCATACCTAATACTACTTCCTCCTATTTTCCCCACAACAGCAACCCTGTGAGGTGAGTTGGGGTGAGAGAGTGACTGGCCCAAGGTCACCCCCCCAGCTTTCATGCCTAAGGCGGGACTAGAACTCACAGACTCCTGGTTTCTAGCCCATTGCCTTAACCACTAGACCAAACTAAAGATTGGAAATCTGAAATGTTTAGCCAATGGGAAGGTATTCCCAGAAGCAAAGACAGAGACAATGAAACAGCGTGCTAAGAGCTGAATTTAAAATTGTGCCACATATCAGACTGATTTGGAGAGAAAAATAATACATGTAGAGAGAGAGAAATAACAATTCAGGGCACAAATGGAGGCAGGAAAATCAGAACTACTGACAGAAAGCCAATGGGAAGCAATGAAATTTGGGAACAAGCAAGGTTCCTCCTAGTCAACCCTAGCTGATATTGAAAAGTTAAACAGGATTAGACCTACTAAATTGTATTTGGACAGGAGACAACCAGGGAAACATCAGCAATGTAAGCTAACTGGTATCATAGAAGTAACTGCTGAGCAACAGAGTAGCTGTATTTTGTTGTGAACTACTTATGTGTTAAGAAAAGCAATATACACAATTATACATTGACTATTCATAAAAGACCCTTTGGGGGGATGCCGCTTTCACGAAGTTTTCTAGGAAGACAATATCGGTGACTCAGTCCTTGCACAGGGGACCTTTCACCTTTCATTCATAGAAGAGAAGCATGTACTTATCCTTATTTATCAGAGGTTTCTGGCTAAATATTAACATGCATGGAAATACAGGTTCAAATATAGAAGTTTTACATCACAAGAATGTATCTCCTCTCCCTTCCAATCAGCTTCCAAAAGATCTTTCTGACAATCAAGATACATACAAGAATAATGAGGGATTGCTACATGGGCTATCATAAGATGGAAAAATTATTCTAAATAAGAATTACATGCACAAAATTTTGATAAACCAATTCAAACATCAGAACAATACATTGCTCAGGAGAGCACACTGAACTGTGGTGGGCAGGGGGCATGCAGGAGACAGGAAGCTGTTTTTGAAATTCCTTATCTTAGAACATTGCTCACTATATTAAGGCACTTCAAAAATCATGTGCTGGTGAGGCATAGTCCAATCTAAACAAGAAGATTAAACATTTTCATATTGTTTCAATATCAGTTATAAAATGAAAATATCATCGAAAAGCTTCTGAAAGCTTGGTCCCAAAAGTAATAGTGTTCGATTTTGACCAGTGAGCTATTGATTATGGATAATCTGAACACCTAAACAAACTTTAACACACAATTTTCTAAATCTAGACTTAATCAGTATACACTCTGCCATTTTGGGGTGGGGGGGACTTGCTATCACGTCCATAAAGCAATTTCCTGTACTCTCAGTTTTATGTTGCAGCACAGAATCTTAGTAGATTATCCCAGATCATCACAGTATCCAAGGAGAAACTTAAAACTACACATACTACAAAACTTAAGATGTGACAAAATATCTCAGCAGATATGGTTTTTAAATGGCATGCCACAGAGGTTTAAACCCAAGGACATTAGAAATCTCTCTCAAATCAGATAAATATCATGATTAGTATGTAAGTTTAATTCAAAGGATGAAGAAAATTAATATGAATTTATAACATGACATTTTAAAAAATCTTTCCCATAGAATACCAAAATTAAATAAAATTGATATATTAAACACACATTTCACTGAGCCTTTAAAAAACAGAAGCAAAATATAAAAACAAAACCCAATTCAGTTAGAGTATCATAAAAACAAGGATTTTTAACTTTAAACTAAATAAGTATTTTTCACATACACAGATCATGGGAAGGAAATATAACATTTTGAAGCTCAAACAAATCAAAATCCTACTTGATTTTGTAGACCAAGTACTAACAAACTTCACAGTCGTTGGGATCAAAGCCATGATTCCATTTACCACACTAACTTACCAAAATAGTATCAATCATGGTTTTTAATATTTGTGTTGCTGGTTTGTGTTTTACAGTTTTAAACTGCTACCATGTAATAGTGCTGTGCAAATCCTTCAAAAGAACCTTCTCAACTGAAAGAAGTGTGGCAGAAAAAAGTGTGGCAGGGGGAGAGAGAAAGAATTGATGTCAAGGTATGCATCTGAGTGTGAAGCCTTTTCTCTAGTCTCAGAGAAAGACATCCAACTGATTCCATGAACTGGGATTGCAGGCTAATTGTTCTTTAAAAATTAAAATAATCAAGAAGAGCTGGTTCAAATTCTTTTCAAATCCCAAATCCACTAAAAAAGATGGTTCCAATTGTTAAAGCAACCTTTTTCTAGAGTCATGCAGCTGTTTTGGGAACTGCTCTTGACTGTTTGCATAGATACGTGCATGCACATATCACAGCCAAGAGACCCAATGAATCAGCCATATAAGCCTAAAAAAAAGATATGGCTGCTTTAACAGTTTGAAAATACTGGCTTCATTTATAGTCTGTGCTGTTCTGAACCAGCTCTTTAGAAGAATTTTTGCAGCTCTAATATTCAATTGTTATAAGATGTCTTGAAATCTGAGGTAAACAGGCAAGATATATTTTAAATAAATAAAACCAAAAGTAAGGAGTCAATATAGGTATCTTATATTGTGCATTTAAAGCATGGCCAACACTTTTAAAAACATTTTTACTTTGGGAAGACCATAATTAGCAGTCAAGCATTTTTGCAAAATGCTCCACATTCAATTTCTGGTATTTCTGGTCAAAAACATCAGAACAGAAAACGCTGTGAAAGATTCAGGCCCTAATAGGCAATGCTAGACTGTATAAATATTCTGAATTGGCAAAGCCAACTTATTATGTTTACATTCAATGTAATATAAGAGCCAGTTTGGTGTAGTGGTTAAAGGCATCAGTCTAGAAACTGGGAGACCATGAGTTCTATTCCCACCTTAGGCGCAAAGCCAGCTGGGTCACCTTGTGCCTGTTACTTTCTCTCAGCCCTAGGAAGAAGGCAATGGCAAATCACTACTGAAAAATCTTGTCAAGAAAACTGCAGGGACTTGTCCGGGCTGTCTATGAGAATTGGACACGACTGAACGAATTTTTTAAAAAAGTAATATAACTAGAATTGCGCACCTATATTCTGTAATTTGCTCAAATTTCAAGTTACAGTATTTCACAGAATTATACAGTTGGAAGAATAACCCAGGTTACATCATGTCCATCTCCCAGGTTAATACTGGAATCCAGCAAAAGTCTATACAGCCAAGAAAGGGACAGACCATAATCTCTGCACTTAATTGTTTTCACTCTTAACTGCTTTTACCCTAAATAAAAGTTTGTTTGTTTAAAATTGTACTAACAACTATGATCAAAACTTAAAAGTGGAATTCCAAACAAATACAGATTTGGAATTGACAATGACCTGGGCAATTAAATAAAAAGCTTACAGGTCTTCCACACTGAGTTAACAATAAATTTATACTGGTATTTTAAATTCTGAACTGATTCTAAGGAAGCAGGCATTGCAAAAATATGTTTTAATCTGAGTTACTGCCACACTCTTGACAGTACTTACTATCTTTAAACAACTTTCATAAAAAAAAAAACTAACTTTCATGAGACATCCAAAGCAGGTAGTACATCAGGATTCAATTCCTGGAAAAAGCTGTAACTAACTTGCCACACAACAGTAGTGGGAATAATACAATGCATAAATCCCCATAAGTAACTTGTGTACCTTGATTATTAATGCAAATGCTTCCAAGTGTTTATATCAGGCCTATTTCATGTACAGAATCCATAAAGAGGGATTATTAAACGTTTGCGTGGAAACATGTACTATTAGACAAATAGATTGGTGATCTCTTGAAAAATGTTTTATACACTGTGTGTAAGAGTATCACATAGTTCTATGCATTTAGCATTCTCTACTTACAATTATGATGTTTTATATATATGACAGTGAAAGCACCCACACAAATCTATGCATAAAATGTAATTCTGAAGGATTAAAAATAGGTCATTATATCAAGCTTATCACAAATGGTCCATATATAATTTTAAGAATGTCCTACCTCTATAACAATAAACAATGTTTTAGTTCAGGAAAAAAAATGCGCTCAACTCCTTCTATCTGTATTTCCTAATAGATGACCCTACTGCTATAATCTACAAAGTAATTCTAGTTACTTACTAAAATACTATTACATGTTTTATCCTACAAGGATAAATAATTTTTCAAGATCTGGTTATCATAATACAATACATTTTAGTGGGCCATTACAACTGAAGGCAATACTTAAATTGTTTGTTCATTTGATCAAAATAATAAACCTATTTCTTTCACAGTAGATTTGATTACATGCATATGATTATCGTAAGAGTAGTTCTCAGCCTGGTTGTCTTAACTGAAGTTTCATTTTCAAGGAAACAGTGTAACAACATGAGCCAAAGTGGTATATCTAAAACAAACTGTATATTCACAATCCTACAGATATCTGAAGAGCTTAAGAGTACAACATTTAATATTTCTTCTTTTGTACTGAGAATAAACACAGCTAAAGGCAGAATAAACATGGAAGATCTCTCATGAACCTGAAAACACATATTGTTTCATTTGTCTAATCCAATAATAACAATTCCAGTGTGTGTGTGTGTATTTGTTACAAATATAATTCACAGACTCACCACTTTATCCATTAATTTCCAAGTTTTTTCCACAGTCCTGCGATCAGCAGCTGCCTGCTTGGGGGGGCCAACTGCATCCTGAATAGCATCAATGAATCCCAGAATACGCCCTTTGCGGGGGTTTCCTCCTCGGCCACCTGGGTTCCGGCCATTGAGGGAATTGGCCATCTGGGATCTTAATTTTATAAAAGAAAAGAAAAAAAATGTAATGCTGTGATATTGTTGCTCGCCCTTGCCCAAGCATAAAATAAATCAACACTGATTTCGCATAGTCACTGAAAGAAAAAATATATGTAACAGTATTGTGGGAGTTTTAACTTTTAATGGTTAAGCAGAAAAGCCTGGTAATCTTTATCAAGAAGAAATTCGATCAAATGTCACTGTCTGTTAATCGAGCACATCTTATGGAAATATACAGTCTTAATTGTCAAACACATTACTGCATTTTCCTTCCAGCTCTTTTTATACCCTTAAAAATGTTATCAGCCCACTCTCAGTTTGCATGCTCACTCTCCCTTGTTAAACTTACTTTCACAAGGGACAAATACATTTAACGAGTAACAAACACCCACCCCAGCATCTGGTGGAAGAAGGGAGGTGAAAAATTACATCTCTTACATCATGCATGTAATTGGTCAGATACATTCAAAATACGTACAAGTCTGCAACTATACACGATACTTGTATGTAGGTACTGTTGTGGTTTTAAAAAGTAACGAGAAAAGAAAATAAATTCCAGAGAGGAAGGGAAAGTTGCTTTTGTAAATCCACAGTGTCCAAGATTAGTTCCAAACAGCCATCAGTCTCCTTTCCCTTCCTGGCCAGCGTTGGAGAGGTCGAAGGTTAGGCAACAGTGTCCCCAAGAAGTGTCTCCTGGTAAGCTTTTCTGCCTCCTCACTTTGATCTCTCGTTTTCTCTTTTCCCTGCCTCCCCTCCGGGCACACAACAGCACGCAGCACAGCCCGTGTTATTAAATCCCAGCAGTTTTCCTGGTTCCGGTTTCTCGTTAAGCGCTCTTCGTCCCTCGGAGCAGCGGGAGCAGCCAGCAGCACCACGCGACACGCCTTAAGCCTCCGCAGCGAGGCCGGCAGGGCCAGCAGTGGTGGGACGCCTCTTCCCCAAGTCGTCGCGGTTGCTGGGGTTCCAGAAGGAAACATGGGGAGTTAGTTCGCCACCGCGGGCCCGTCGCAGCGGCGGCAGCGCTGTTCTCGCCCGCTCTCGCTCCTGGCTCGGCGGCGCGAGGGTAAGGGGCGTGTGGGGGCGGGCTGTGGGGGCGGGGCTAAGAAAAGACAGGGCAGGCGGCGCTGAGACCCGCCGCAGCCCAGCCTTTTCGAAACGGCGGGCGAGTTGCTTTAGTTCTGTTCTCGCGTTCGGAATACTCTGGTAAGAAACCCGCACGCCGCCTGCGTACTGACACGCTCGCGCCGGCCCTTCTTCCCTCCCTGCCCCCCCATTCTAACGGTATTAGGGTTCAGTTCCCAGATGTTGCCCAATCCAACATGAGCGCGTTTCGGGAGGCAGGCGGCGGGTGTGGGAGAGATAACTGAGACAGAGACGCCGAAAGGACACACATTCACTGACCTAAAGAAGCGAGACCTTGCGAAAAAAAGGGCAACAAGGCCACAGAACTCCCTTTTCTCCCCCTCCCAACTTAAAGAAAATATGCAGGGCAGCGTTGGGAGTAAGTTGGTCCTCCAGTTCCTGATTGATAAAGTAAAGGGCCAATGAAAGCTCGGGAAGGACTTCCGGCTCTGCGCTTTCCTCCTCTCTGACTGTGATTCAAGTATTAGTTGGAAAGGTGAAGCGGTGGGCGACTTCGGGACTTCTGCATAATATCTGTAAAAGGGCCGGAAGTAATCCATATAGAAAAGAAACTGAAGCGCTTCTTTGGAAAAGACGACTTGCATAAGTAAATAGCCATCGATTACGACGGTGGCGAAATGCTTAGATAGTCATTAAGGGAAATCGTATTGTAGCCCAAGGCTTACTGTATTCAGTAGCACTGTGTTTCCTCACTCCATCGTCCTGTGCATGCATGGACTTGTAAACCAGTATTCAGAATAGTGTGTCATATTGCCTATCAAATTAGTAATCCTGTAACACTAGAGAGAAGATCTTTTTGAACTCCATAGTACTTAAATTCTGACTAGACATAAAGAGGATGGCATTGAATGAAACTTCCATTTGCCACAAGATGTGAAGTAACCAACTTGGACTATAAGATGATGCTCTTACATAAACAGCAAATTTATGTAAGAGCATCAACAGCAGTAAACACAAATTGCTGGCAAATTGAATAATGGAGAATAATGGAGTTGCACTTAGGTCCATCTGGTAGGCTGTTGACACATTTCCTCTGTGCACGAAATATTCTTGAATATATGTTTCATCACAGAGGCAGGAACAGATGAATTTATTTTTTAATAGAAGTTTATTAAGTTTACAGCAAAGTTAAAAACTACAAAAAAGCAAAAAAACTACAAAGAAAAAAGTGAGAAAACAGAAAATGAAAAAAAATATTTTTACATAACAAGGTGACTTCCAACTTTCAACAACAGGAATATACAACAACTTCCATAATTAATCCCTTACTCTATCTAACCAAGATCACATTATTTCTATCAGTCATTTCATTAGAACATTATAAAAATCATTAAACACAATTGTTCCTTCTCTTAAATAAACAGATACATAAACCTCAAAATCAACTCACCGCCAAAAAACATTTAAGTATTTCCTTCCTACCACTATTCTATATATTTCTGACCACTATAATAAAAATCAAATTATAAAAACATTTAAATTGTTTACTTTTATACTTAATAATGCTATAACAATCTTAACCCTATTAAACCTAAAACCAAACAGCTATTAATAAATCTTATAAATCTCAAAAAATCAAACTTTAAAAACAATGGAATAAATCTTCATCCAAATCATTAACAAAAAATGGAATCATATGAGCCTTAATATCAATCCAAATACATGTTCTTAATTCTTTATCCCACATTGAAACATACCAGAGCATTTACTTGTCTCCCTGTTACACTTAGGGCATTTTTCATTAAAAAAAAAAAAATCAAACAGCCCAACTGCCCCTCTTAGGAACTCAGACTTCTCAGCAGAAAACCTCCCACAGAACAGAGCCATTTCACTCCCAAAATATTCCCTCAGCAAAACATGCCCATCAATATCTTGCAAGTCAAACTGTCTTAACCCCTTCAACACCAAAGCATATTCGTCACCTGGCATTTCATCAGAGACTCCAATCTCGCTGTTGGTAAAGACGTCTGGATTAAACTCTTCCTCTTCCTCCAGAACATCCTCAGCCAGCTGACAAATTTTAAAACTGATATTTTCTGCAATATCCTGAACATCTTGCAGAATAATTTGAAAGGTATCATGAAAAATCTGTTTGAGTTCACAACAAAGCTCAGAACAAAACTCTGAGAAAATCTCCTTAAGCTCTTCCAGGCAGTAGATTATGGCACCCCCCCCCCCCTAGATACTTGGCTAGCGCAGATAGGAGCTAATGAAATGACTAATGAAAGGCTTCCAAGAGTAATTGATGAAAGGGAATTCTAGGATGCAGTTCATCTAGATCTGGAACTTTATACTCATTCAAATTGTGTAGGATTCTTGATCACATTTCTCAAATTAAATAAGATTCTTGATCATATTTCTCTAATGTTTAAGCTTTAATTTTCTGCTTCTGTAAAGCTTCTACTCCTTCACAATTTAGCCATACTATATGTATTTTCTTGTTGACAATACAAGTTCTCAGCAAAATATGATTTATTTATTTATTTATCAGATTTGCCACCGCCCATCTCCTCCCACCGGAGGGACTCTGGGTGGTTTACAACAATATAATCCAAAAAACAATAAATATATAATAAAATTCCAATATAAAATACGCTATAAAACAATTTCACAAAACTAAATGTAAATAAAATCCAGATGGCTGCGGTCTCATTCAGTCATTGCGTAGGAGGGGCACTTCAAGGCACTAGCCAACCCTAAGTATGACTATTCCCCTCCCTGCCCCAAGCCCGGTGGCAGAGCCAGGTCTTCAACCTCCTCTGGAAGGCTAGGAGCGATGGGGCTAACCTCACCTCCAGGGGCAAGACGTTCCAGAGGGTGGGTGCTATTGCAGAGAAGGCCCGCCTCCTGGACCCCGCCAGATGGAATTCTCTTATCGATGGGGTCCAGGATTAATTAATTAAGTAGATCTTCTTTTCCTTTCTTACCTGTTAGCATTTTGCTGTCTTGAATTAGTGTAAAAATCCAGATCTGGATGGAACATTTTCACATGTTGCAGTAAAACTTTTAAGCGTCAGATTTATTTCATAATAAACCTCTTCTGAGATAATTTTCATGAGTATATAAAACATTTTGTGTTCTTCCCCCGTTTGCTGTCTTCCAGTCAGAAAAGTATCTGCCATTTTGAATAAAAGGCAGGCGAAATGGACTTAAATTCAGCCCTTAATAGAAAGCAAATTATATGAATTACTTACAAGATTTTTGCTGCCTGAGAACAGGAAAGTATTTAGGTCTATCATTTTGATCGTATGAACAAACATGTAAAGGAAGAACTATTCTTTCAGCAGTTCAAAATATGTTATTATCCATAAAAAAAAGGCTTTTAGCACAAATGAAGCCCTTATTTCATGTCTATAAGAAATTATCTCCAATCTTCGGTTTGCTGATTCTGGAAGAAATTTTTGATCTTTGATGTCTCAAAATGTTTGGGATCACACACAACGTTCTGTATAAAAATTATTTGTGCAGCTTAGTATTTTCATGGTAATGGCATATCATAGTACAACATTGATATCTTAATATCTGTATCACATTAAGATCTTAGCTGTTCCATTAGTTGTCTTCTGGTTAACTATTGTGGGAACACAATGTTGGACTAGATAGGGCTTTGTTCTAATACAGCAGGAGTTCTTATTTCTGAATAAAAGTTTTTACAATTTTGAATCTAGGCTTCCAGGGTCCTATGTACTGTAGATGAAAGCTGCATGTCTATTTTCAGCACTTGATCTAAGGTATATAAGCAGCTAGAATGCTGCCCTTTCCTACAACAGCCCAGCATCACAGTCTCTTGCTGCCAGATGTCCATTCACGTTGCCCATCCATACTTGCTTTTCTCCACCCTTTTCCTGGTTACCCATCTTTGGTTGAACATTAAGATAACATTGAGAATGCCAAAGAATAGCATGCCCACAGTCCCCTGAACTGGCCCTTCCTGCCTTCCTTCCTGCCTTCCTCTGATAAAATCAAGAGGAAAGCTTACTTTTGCAGTTTTCACCATTTACAGGTAGTTCTCAGGTTACGATGGCAATTGGGACTGGGAACTCTGTGACCCAGATATAAAGTGCAACATCACATGAAAGCGTCACTTAGTGGCAGCAATTCCAGCAGTCCCAGTTGCCATCATTAAATGAGGACTGTGTGGGTCATTAAGTGAGGATTTCACATGATTGTGACTTCCGACTTCCTGCCAGCTTCCCTTTGACTTTGCCTGTGGGAAGCCAGCAAGGAATGTTGGAAATCATGATCAAGTGATTGCAGCTCGCTGCAACATAATGGCAAGCTGAGTGCCGAGCACCTGGATCACAATCATATGACCACAAGGATGCTGCAACAGCTGGAACTCTAATAAGTCCTTCTCATTCAGCCCGTTGTATCTCTGAATGGTCACGGAATGAATGGTTGTAACCCAAGGATTACCTGTATCATAATTACTGAAGACAGGACCAATAATTTGCTTCAGGCAGCACCATAGAATAAATAAAGGCAGTAGTTTTTTCTAGCACTAAAATATCATGGATGACACTATTAAAAGTTGATAGTTTTAACTGTAACTTTAGGTGGGCATAAGAACTCTCTATTCAATTTTCATATACAGTATATATAGTTTGTTCCAAAAACAATGCCCCTTGCACTGTACAGGGTATTTTTTCTAACACTAAAGTAATCAGACTGATTAACTTAGTTTACTCTTTATCTTAGATTTCATCTGTATGGGCAGGCAAAAGTTTCTGGGAACTCACTATAAAGAACAGTTAGTTGAAGGATGGTATTTCCAAACTTTTAAGTGCAGGGTTTAATTTTAATTTTAATTTATCACATTATCAAAATGCATAAGCTTAGGTTCAAAACACCTTTCCCCCTGAGGAAATTAGTTTATTTTCGTTGCCATGTCCCTTTTTAAATAATTTCATTCCAGCTGCTGAAACAGGTGCAGGGGGCTCCAAGTAAAATGTAACAATATTCTAATGCCTTAAAACAACCTCTTTCATTTCTCAAATCTGCTAAATAACATTACAGAACATTAATCAGTTCTGATTGTATTCAAGTTTCATTGAGGTACATATTTTTCAGTTTTTCTGTCGAATTGTTTTTTTTTCCATGTTAGGAAATTGGACTTCTAATCAAATTGAATTTTTTATAAGTAGTAAAATTGTGTAGCTTTGCAATGTATCATTTTCAGTTTTAAGAAAGACTAGCTCAAATAATCTCTAGCTTTCATTTGGATGAATTTTTAGCATAGGGTGCTATCCTTCCTACATTCTTTTGTCTGTTTATTGCCCACTTAAGGTGAAGGATATTTAATTTTCTTGCAGTTGGAGAGTGTTTTGTTGTTTTAATTTAAGCTAGGCACATTAGAATATATGTCTCTGCAGCTACCCAGTGTTTACTTCATCGTTACCCTCTACTGGCATGCTGCTACAAGGGCAGAAGAAGGCCTTGGCAGAAGGAAAAAAAAAATATTGCTTTCTGTTATTTCAGATCTACAGGTGCTACCAGTATAGTCTTGTTTAGCCCTGCCAGACCACATTCAGCTGTCTCAACTGAAAGAAGTGTGACAGAAAAAAGTGGCAGGGAGAAAGGGGGAGAACTGATGTCAAAGTATGCATCTGAGGTTGAAGCTGTTTCTTCAGTCTCAGAAAAAGATACCCAACTGATTCTACAATCTCAGGATTGCACACTACCCGTTCTTTAAAAATTGAAATATTGCTAAGTGGTATAAAATCTTGGAAGGGGTATTCCTAATATTATCACTTCCAATGGTATGATTTTAAATTAATATTACTGTAGCCAAAGTAAATGTATTTGACAGTATTAATATGTGGTAGTTGTATTTACAATAGAAGCATTTATAATAAATGTGCAAGCTACTTCCTCATCTCTAAGACCCTGTATACAAACTACACATGTATTTATTCTTTTAGTAATCTTATGTTCCTCAAAAAGGTGATTTGTATTGCTTCAGAGGGCAGTAATATAGAACAGAGACAACATATTTGAAATTATTAGTGTGAGGAATAGAAAATAGAAAAATGGATCTGGCTGTCAAAAAATAAGCTGAAGGAACATGTACTTTAGCCAATTAAATAACATAATAGGCATAGTGCTTTTGGCACAGTACAGTAGATTGTAGACAATCTTGTTGCATTCATAATTATATTTTATAAAGGGGCTTTATCTTTAGAAAGTATGATCATTTTTGGATTTTTTTTTTGGAAGCCTTACATTTTTAAGCATTAACTAGTGAACATATTAGTAAGAATCAGTTTTGTTCCTATCACCTTATAACGTGCAGGCTTTGGTGTACTTTGGAGCAGATTATTAATGAATGAATGAATGCCAGTGAAGTATTTAAGGCTGTCCAGTACCCTGCAGAAACATGTACACCCTAGAACATTAATCTGTAAAATGTTAAATTTCAGAAATCGTTTTTTTTAAGAGCTTCTAGAAAGGCAATCCAGTATAGAAAGCACTCCCTGAAACTAGGATGAATGAAAACCATAAACAGAGTATTGAAAATCTCTCAGATTGAAAGATACTTTCTTTTTACACTTGTCCTGTTACATTTATGTAGATTGAAATAGGACACAGTCAGAAAAATTAAGAAGGCTTTCATAATTTAGAGGCTGAAATCTTGATGCAGAAGACTTGGGTATCTTCTTAGTACTGGAGGAGGAGGAATCCACTGGATAGACATGAACCAACTGCTTGTACTTTGGGACATTTATCTGAATCGCTTACAGAGTATTTTCTGACTAATAGGAAGATGCAGACCACAAAGCACTTTTCAAACTCGTGACCCATTCTAAAAATTGCGAAGAGAATGACTACAGTATATGAATAACTGTGATAGTTATGAACACAGATGTGAGAATTTAGGACATTGAATTCAGTAGGTTGTTTGCCATTGATTTCAGCAGGATATGTACCTCTGTGGTAACTGATTTCAGTGTGATGTGGAATTCTCTGAGACCCCAAACAGGCTGAACATACAGTAAATTATCAAAAATCTAAAATTATGGTTTTTGCCAATAAACTAAACAACGAGCTGGGTTAATTGAACAGAACAGGATTGAACAGGTATATTCCTTTAAATATCTAGGAGTAGTTTTCTGTGATGAGGTCCTGGAAAACCCATCATGAATATATTAAGCAAGTGGCATCAAGATCTACACAGGCTATTAAAAGTTTTTGTTGTTGTTTTTACTCCAAAGGAGGTGAACTGATACCTCCAGTGTTAAAGCCTTTTGAAACTAAAACATTAACCCAATACTTTATGCAGCTCAGGTTGGCCTATATATGAAGAAAAAACATCCTAGAGACAATTCAAACCAAGTTTTTAAGGTATTTTTTTTGTTGTACCCCAGGGCACCCCCAATACGTACTCAGGCTTGAGTCTGGGATATCCAAAATTGAACATAGGGCATGGAAACTATCAACAGCATATTGGTTAAAGATCAGATTTTGTCCTACAGAGTTGCTACTGCTACTCTTATCTGACAATTATCTCTCACTCGAGACAAAAGCAGAAGAGCAGAAAATTAAGACTATCTGAAGTGTCTGTACATTCCTTATTAACTTCAGACTTTGTTCAGGCCAAAAAGCTGGTGATGCAAAGATTGGAAGATGTTGAATATCAGTCTGATGTCAGCTCATGCTCTCAGAGCCCCAGAAGTATGCTAGACATAGGCTGTTACGAACCTGCAAGATCCTTCTCTAGCTTCAGAAAAGGATTTTTCTGGGCCAGGCATAACATCCCCTCTATCTGTGCTATAATCTGGCAAGTATGCCAGTATTCCTCTAGCTCAGCACACTTGGCCTTGTGATTCTGGGGAAATTGAGACAATTCAACATGTTTGTTTGTTTTTTACTGGAACCTTTATAAGGACCTTAGGAAAGACATTATAACCTGTATTTTACTAAGTACTGCTGTGAGAACAGACAATTTTTACACCTATTCCAAGAGTCAAACCACAAAACCACTTACACAGTAGCCAAATTTATAGTTGCAGCAGTTAAAACAAGACAACAACTAAGTTCAAATATAACTTGACAATCCTTTCCTTTCTTGTAACTGTTTGATTTTATCTAGTGGTATCTATTGGTGATCTCTGATCATAAGTAAAGAATGTTATTTGATTTAAATAAATAAATGTCATGCTCTGTGCAATGCAGATCAAAAGAGCATCTGCTAATTCTGTTAAAATGGCATTGCAAACTAAAAAGAAACAGCTATAGAAACCAATTCCTAGCATTCCTTTTTCTAATCTTTTTAGTTTGATATTTGATGGCTATAAAAAGCTGAACATTCTGAAGGCGACCTACAGTATTATGGTTTTTTTTTTGTCTTCAGCTTGTTTCTGAAGAATGGCAAAAATATAAGCACTAGGTTGTACCATTGTGGAGAGTAAAAAATAAAAGCTTCAAGTTGAGTTTGACTCTGTATGAATGCATCGATGTAGCATTACTGCCAATGATACAGAAATAGTTGGCATTGTCTTCATCATGGATCAGTTTTTGACTTCTAGTCTTGTCTACAACCTTGTACTCCCTGGGGGTCTTCCATCCATGTACCAGCGAAGCATAATCATGTATAGTTTCTAGCCAAACAAAGTCAGCCAAATGCCACTACCTGCTAAGTAACTGTGCAAAAAAAAAAAAAAAAAACGAAAACTAATACTGATTTTGTTTGTATTTTTTATTCATCTTTTTATGGCATTACTCCACAGGAATTTTGCTATAGAAAAAGAAATCCTGCTGCATTATATTTTATTCAGCAAAAATAGTTTGTAAACTATTACAAGGTCAAGGTCAAGATTTTGAACAGTCATTGGTATCTGTCTAGTACATAGATTTGGCTCAAGCAAGGCATTTTAGGTTTTGACACAGAAATCCAGACGGCTTCCTCACCTTCAGTAAAATAATTGCCAGAAATAATTCTGTCCACTCTTTTTCCATGGAATGAAAACTCATCTGAAGCCTTGAGCTTCATGATCTTCTTTGATAGCACCTTCTGAAAAAAAAGAAGCAAGAGAATAATAGGTGTACAGCCACAGCTCCTCTGTAGTCTCCTGGAACATTTTATTGCTTATTCTTGAATTTCCTTCCTTGATCCAGCCTGACTTTTCCATGAATCATGCATGATCTGCTCATCTTTATTAATCCCATTTATGCTATGTAGATCCTAAAATATAGGATGGACCAGCCCACGCCAGAGCTTCCTGTCGGCTGTCAACACCCCCAGCTCCCCCAGGGATGAGTCCGTCACCTCTAGAATATCATCTATCCATCTTGCCCTTGGTCAGCCCCTCTTCCTTTTGCCTTCCACTCTCCTTAGCATCAGCATCTTCTCCAGGGTGTCCTGTCTTCTCATTGTGTGGCCAAAGTATTTCGGTTTTGCCTTTAATATCATTCCCTCAAGTGAGCAGTCTGGCTTTATTTCCTGGAGGATGGACTGGTTGGATCTTCTTGCAGTCCAAGGCACTCTCAGAATTTTCCTCCAACACCACAGTTCAAAAGCATCGATCTTCCTTCTCTCAGCCTTCCTTATGGTCCAGCTCTTGCAGCCATATGTTACTACTGGGAATACCATTGCTTTAACTATGCGGACCTTTGTTGTCAGTGTGATGTCTCTGCTCTTAACTATTTTATCCAGATTTGTCATTGCTCTTCTCCCAAGGATTAAGCGTCTTCTGATTTCCTGACTGCAGTTAGCATCTGCAGTAATCTTCACACCTAGAAATACAAAGTCTTTCACTGCTTCTACATTTTCTCCCTCTATTTGCCAGTTATCAATCAAGCTGGTTCCCATAATCTTGGGGTTTTTTTGAGGTTTAGCTGCAAGCCAGCTTTTGCACTTTCTTCTTTCACCTTCATCATAAGGCTTCTCAGTTCCTCTTTGCTTTCAGCCATCAAAGTGGTATCATCTGCATATCTGAGATTGTTAATGTTTCTTCCAGCGATTTTAACCCCAGCCTTGGATTCCTCAAGCCCAGCTTGTCGCATGATGTGTTCTGCGTACAAGTTGAAAAGGTAGGGTGAGAGTATACAGCCCTGCCGTACTCCTTTCCCAATCTTAAACCAGTCCGTTGTTCCGTGGTCTGTTCTTACTGTTGCTACTTGGTCGTTATACAGATTCTTCAGGAGGCAGACAAGATGACTTGGTATCCCCATACCACTAAGAACTTGCCACAATTTGTTCTGGTCCACACAGTCAAAGGCTTTAGAATAGTCAATCAAACAGAAATAGATGTTTTTCTGAAACCCCCTGGTTTTTTCCATTATCCAGCGGATATTGGCAATTTGGTCCCTAGTTCCTCTGCCTTTTCTAAACCCAGCTTGTACATCTGGCAATTCTCGCTCCATGAATTGCTGAAGTCTACCTTGCAGGATCTTGAGCATCACCTTACTGGCATGTGAAATGAGTGCCACTGTTCAATAGTTTGAACATTCTTTAGTGTTTCCCTTTTTTGGTATGGGGATATAAGTTGATTTTTAACCAATTGGATAGCCATTCCTGTGTTTTCCAAATTTGCTGGCATATAGCATGCATTACCTTGACAGCATCATCTTGCAAGATTTTGAACAATTCAGCTGGGATACCATTGTCTCCTGCTGCCTTGTTATTAGCAATGCTTCTTAAGGCCCATTCAACCTCACTCTTCAGGATGTCTGGCTCTAGCTCACTGACCACACCATCAAAGCTATCCCTGATATATTGTTATCCTTCCTATACAGGTCTTCTGTATGTTCTTGCCACCTTTTCTTGATCTCTTCTTCTTCTGTTAGGTCCTTGCCATCTTTGTTTTTGATCATACCCATTTTTGCCTGGAATTTACCTCCAATGTTTCTAATTTTCTGGAAGAGGTCTCTTGTCCTTCCTATTCTATTGTCTTCTTCCACTTCCATGCATTGCTTGTTTAAAAATCATTCCTTATCTCTTCTGGCTAACCTCTGGAATTTTGCATTTAATTGGGCATGTCTCCCCCTATCACTGTTGCCTTTTGCTTTCCTTCTTTCTTGGGCTACTTCTATTGTCTCAGCAGACAGCCATTTTGCCTTCTTGGTTTTCTCTTTCTTTGGGATGTATTTTGTTGCCACCTCCTGAACAATGTTATGAACTTCTGTCCATAGTTCTTCCGGGACCCTATCCACTAAGTCCAGTCCCTTAAATCTATTCTTCACCTCCACTGCATATTCCTTAGGAATATTAGTGAGCTCATATCCAGTTGATCTGTGGGTCTTCCCTAATCTCTTTAGTCTGATCCTAAATTGTGCAAGAGGAAGTTCGTGATCTGAACTACAGTCAGCTCCAGGTCTTGTTTTTACTGACTGTATAGATGTCCGCCACCTTTGGCTGCAAAGGATGTAGTCAATCTGATTTCGGTGTTGTCCATCTGGTGAAGTCCATGTATGAAGCCGTCTCTTAGGTTGTTGGAAGAGAGTGTTTGTTATGCAGAGTGAGTTGTCTTGGCAAAATTCTATCAGCCTACATCCTGCTTCGTTTTGTTGTCCCAGGCCATGCTTACCTGTAATTCCAGGTGTCATTTGACCACCCACCTTAGCATTCCAGTCTCCTGTGATGAAAATAACATCTCTTTTAGGCGTATTGTCCAGTAGGTGCTGCAGATCCTCATAGAACTGCTCTACTTCAGCTTCTTCAGCATCTGTGGTTGGGGCGTATATTTAGATCACTGTGATGTTAGATGGCTTTCCCTGAATTCGAATTGAGATCATTCTATCATTTTTTGGATTGTATCCAAAATTATGAAGGCTACTCCATTTCTTCTGTGGTCCTCTTTTCCAGAGTAGTAGATCTGGTGGTCATTTGATGTGAAGTGGCCCATTCCAGTCCATTTCAGTTCACTGACGCCCAAAATGTCTATCTTTAATCTTGACATCTCACCAATAACCACATCCAATTTGCCCTGGCTGATAGATCTTACATTCCAGGTTCCAATGGTGTGTTGATCCTCATAACATCGGATTCGCCGTTCACCACCAGCACCGTCGGCCGCTAGCCGTCCTTTTGGCTTTGAGCTAGCTGCGTCATCACGTCTGGGGCTAGTTGAACTCATCCTCTGTTCCTCCCCAGTAGCATTTTGACCATCTTCCGACCTGGGGGTCTCATCTTCCGATGGTATACCGACATATCTCTGGTTGTACTGATCCATTTATTTTCATGGCAAGAATAGTGGGGTGGGTTGCCATTACCTTCCCCAGGGATCGCATTTAGTCTGACCTCTCTGTCATGACCTTCCCGTCTTGGGTGGCCCTTCATGGTTTAGCTCATGGCATCATTGAGGTGCTCAAGCTCCAGCACCACGACAAGGTAACGATCCTTTGCTGAAGAAACAACAACAAAATTTATACCCTGCTACAAGACAAATACTATTTCTATTACTATCACTGTAGGAAGTAAATAACATAAAGGTGATGTGATTAATATATTTTGTTTTTCAGTATAATATAGATTAAGAACCGGTAGCAAGTAGGTCCTTTACAGAGAATTTAGTAGGCAATTTGATTTCTATTTCCAGTATATAAGATAAAGCATCTACAAAATATGTGGAAGGCAAGGGGGAGTAAAAGATGAAGCAATATTCAAAAAATAATGTGCATTTGACATTTAGGTACCATTCCTTTAAGATTTTTTTCTTAGGATGAGAATACCACTGTTCATTTAGAGAAAATCTGTGATCTTGCTATAATCATTTTTTTTTGTGTGTGTGATAATACTGTGAGTATGGGGTTTCACACTGCTATACTAGGCTTATCTGAAATTCAAAGCTTTGGAAAAAACAGATTACACTGAAGGACTTCTGCAAGTATATTTTGAACTATATTCTGAGACCTCACAGTTTCAAACGGTGCTTAACAATTACAAGATTGGACTATGAACAGGTAAATTTAAATACTTAACAGTAAGTGTCCATGATCTTGTGCTAAGGGGCTTTCCCCTTTTCAGTTGAATTAGCCTTGTTAATGTCAACGGAAGTGAAAACTTTAACCACAGGCAATGTGTCTTTGCAGTTGTCAAATCTCCCATTTCTTAATTCTGCAAATATAAAACTTACAACCTTTAAATAAGCTTTCCTTATTCCAATATTTCTATCTTGCACAATTATATTTATGCACTGTATATTCTTGGGCAGTATCAGAATCTTATTTAACCAGTTTGATCAACATATAATTATCAAATGCTCAGATTTAAGCAATTAACTTGCATCAGTACAAGAAATTCAAGAACTCTTACTCTGATGGCGGGAGGATCACTTGAAAGAAAAAGATTAAAAATTGATGCAGCAGCCTTCCTTATTCTGTTCTGATTCCTCAGAGTCCTTAAGACACTCATCATTTTATTTATTGTCACTTGGCAACCCAAGCACTGTTAACATCTGTTCATTTCAGTGAGGTTTCAGATGAGTTTTCAGAGAAACTGCAATGAACCAGTACTAGACAGCAATAACCTTTGATGGGCTCCTTTTGTAATTCCTATCTACAACTGTCTTAGTACAATGAACCCATAAAATTTGTAATGTTGATTAGCTATCCCAGAAGAATGTGGCTGATTGCTCTTTGCTCACATGTTACATCACATGAATGATGTGAGTGAATTCACCCAGATTTCACCATATCTAAGGGCTTCCAGTACAAGCAAGTCCTGAGTCCTTTCTGTTTCTCTCCATGGCAATAAATGTTAAAATCTCAAACTGGATAAATAATTCAGTGTGAGCCTGTGAGAGATGAAATTCACGTGTGCCTTAGAAGTGTTTATTATTGTTATTGTCGTCATTGTAACTATGTAGATTTTGACGGTTTATCATCAAAGGAGCTAAATACTTTAGTTTGATTACATTATAACATTATTGCAATTGATCCACCAAAATACATCTCTCAATTTTTGAAGGTATAAATGGCTATTTACTTATTTAGTTATCTGTAGTACTAACCTCTTCCATTTTTTTCTGAAGCAGCTTGCCAATAAAGATTAAAAGCTTAACGTTAAAAATACCTACAGTAGTAACCATCAACATATTAAAGATACACATTCAAGCCAGAATAAGAATATGAATAAGAATAATGTTTAAAAACCCACCCATTGTAAAAGGTGAACTAAATAAATTTTAAAAAAATACAGAGGTTCTCCTTTTCTGCTGTTTGTGGTCATGTCCTGTTTTCAGTATTTGTGGTCAAAGTTCCTGCCTGTATTATTTATTTATTTATTTATTTTCATCCCACCTTTATTATTTTTATAAATAACTCAAGGCGGCAAATATCCCTAATACTCCTTCCCCCTCCTATTTGCCCCACAACAACAACCCTGTGAGGTGGGTTGGGCTGAGAGAGGGGGACTGGCACAAGGTCACTCAGCCGGCTTTCGTGCCTGAGGCAGGACTAGAACTCAGGGTCTCCTGGTTTCTGGCCCGTTGCCTAGACCAAACTGGTTCTTCACACAACTATTCACTATTCACACAACTATTCACACTACTGACAGAGTCTTCCATGTAATGTATCAAAATATTGTTTACATGTCAGAAACAGTGTTCCTAACTAGACCACTCACCATAGTATTATTATTTTTCTCAACCAAAATAACTTAAGTGAAACATTCTAATAATGCTTTTTGTGCATTATGAAGCAGTAGAAGTTTGTGGCATATTGCAGTACATGCCTACTTTGTCGTTTTAGTTGTTTTTGCAGATATCTCATGTATTTTCTTATATGATACTCTGTTTACAAAGAACAACATAAAGTACCTAAATTATTTAAAGTTTAAAATTATTAAAACAAAAGGACCTTCATTGTACTAGTTTGTGCAAGTAGTATTTAAAATCTGATGCCAAGTTATCTTTCAGTGATGGAAGCTCTTTTTCAACTATTTCTATTTTCTTTCTTCATTCCTTACCCTTTCTATCCTGCAACAAACTTTTTCTTTAAAGCAAGAACTACCAGTGACATTCTGCCTATTGTTTGTTCCTTTAATACAATATAGTCAGATTTGTATTTCATAATATTGCTATATGGATAGGCATAATACCTGTATACAATTAATTTAAATCAGTGTACATTAAATCATATTTAGTTCTTTCCTGGTTCCACCCACACCTTTGTGTTGCGGTGGACAAAGAGCAAGGAACCAGGAAACAGGAAGAAGGAAACATATTCGGGCCGTTCCATAGCACACAGGGAACGCTTAGCCAATGAACAATGAAAACCACCAAGGATTACCATATATGGCAAACTTTATGTGCTAATGAATATTAAGTGACCATGTGACCTTTTGTCACGCGACTTGTAACTCAATAAAAGGGAGTCGTGGAGACCGTTAGAGGGTTCTCTCTCTCTCTACTTCCCCCACCACGAGAAAGCACTTGTGTCTGTGTCATTTTTTGGGGACGAGGACCCGCCGGGTCAGTCGGACCTGGTGCATTCGTCCCAGTATTGTGGCGCTCACCTCTCATCCCGGACGGGACCAGCGAACGGCCACAACTGGTGACCCCGACGTGATCGCAAGGTGCGATCTTTGGAAAAAGGTGCACCTCCTTCGCTCCTGTACTACGCACCTGGAATAGGCACGCGCATCGTAAGTATGGGCTCCTCATTTTCTCAAGTTCAACTCAGGCATAGGGATGAACTTCTCGTTTTAGTGAAGAAGGCAAATTGTTTGCAAAAAGTTAATGGCACAAATGTGTACCCGCTTTCAAAGCGAGAATTGACCTCTTTTCTAAATTATTTAGAAAAACACTGCCCCGCATATCCGGCGGAGGGCACGTTCAAGCGCTCCACTTGGGAGCGTTTGGGAAAATGGATACATGAGCCCCCAAGGGCCCCGGCAAACATCATGTGTACGTGGCGTGCTCTAATGGCCGCCATTAATGTCTTGTATCCTCTTGACACTCCAATCCCTGAGATAGACAAGAAAAAGGAAGAAAATAAAGACGAAGACTTGCTCTCACCTGCCTTATTAGATAAAGAAGAACCGTCTCCTAAGACACCAAAGAAAGATTCGTTATATCCCGTCATCCCCGAACCCGTTCCCTCGGCACCACCGCCTTATAACGCGGCCCCGAAGAATTCTCAACAGCCCGTATTAAACACCTTTCAGACGGCATTAGCCACCGGAAAGATCTCTTCTGATGATCTTTCTTGTTTTCCCATGATTATGCATATTCCCACTGGCGCCGCGGCTGCAACCCCCCATTATGTTCCGATAGAGTGGGAGTTATTGAAAGAACTTAAGACTGCGGCCACCAAGTATGGTATGACCTCCCCGTATACGCGCCAGTTGTTGGACACCATTTCGGCCCACCACAATATATTGTTTTCTGAATGGAGAGGCATCGCTCAAATGCTTCTTACTCCGGCCCAATTGGCGGCATGGCATAATGATTACTATCTTTCTGTTGCGGCTTCTCAAGCCGCTGGCCTCCCCCAAGGGGTCACTATGGACCACCTTTTGTGCAAGGGCACTGTTCTTACCCCTCAGCAAGAAATTACGGTGGGACTAGGAGGATATGCGATCATGCGCCAAGCCGCTTTGACTGCCTTTAGACGCATTCCCGACCCTACTAAGCCCACTCACTCCTTTACTTCAATTTTGCAAGGGCCCACTGAGCCTTATGCCACTTTTATCGATTGGTTAACTGAAACCATTAATAGGCAGATCGATAATCCTCAAGCACAAACAGAGCTGTTGCTACGCCTGGCAGTGGCCAATGCCAATGTTGATTGCCAAAAAATATTAAAACCTCTTCAGGCAGTGAATCAACAAAACATTGCCGAATACATCCGCGCCTGTCAAGAGGTGGGAACTGAGTCCTATAAAACTGCCGCACTGGCCTCTGCTCTCAATTCTACTGTTGCGGTTTCTTCTGCACCCCGAAATGGTAATTGTTTCGGCAAGCCCGGCCATTTTAGATCTCAATGTCGGGCTCCGGGGGGGGGGGGGTGCTCCAAAAGGAGGGTTCAAAAACCAAAAAGAAGATGTCGCCCAAAAACCAAAGACCGTTTGTCCTCGTTGTCGCAAGGGTTTTCATTGGGCAAGCCAGTGTCGATCCAATCCTCCCCCTCAATCACAGTTGGAAAACTAGAGGCGGGGTGTTCGGCCAGCCCCACACCAAAGGCTGACACCTTGCTGTTGAAAAGGGAGACTACGCCTTTAAAACTAGGCAGCCCCCCTTCAGCCTCACCACAGACCATTTCTACGTCCTTTCCAGTTTATTTGTCCCAATCTATTGTTTATGATGAGCCTGGTTCAGTTTTCTCAATTCCTCTGGTAGTTGAACTTCCAGAGCCTTTACAACCTTATCGCCCACTCCTTATCATCCCGAACGCCTCTCTTATATTAGAAGGGGTGGTGGCGACACCCTTCTTATATGATCATGTCTCTTTACACGATCTCTCCATTGTGTGCATTGGAGATCGTTGTTTTTCCATGTCTGAAGGGACAATAGTGGCTACCCTTATTTTGTTACCAGCCTTAGCTGAAATAATGGCGTTAAGCCAGACTGTTGACCAACACAAGCCGATGTTAACCGTTCGTTTAAATGATCGTCCCTTTTTAGGCTTGATTGACACTGGTGCAGACGTGTCGGTTATTCGCCTGGACGATTGGCCCACCGATTGGCCCCTTTCAAAATCTCCGTCTGTTCACGGCGTGGGAGGCACTCAGGTGGCGCAGGTTAGCTCTCGTTGGCTCCAGGCTTCGACGGCTGAATCATCTCGCCCTGCTCACATCCGCCCCGTTGTGCTCCCGCTTCCGTTTAATTTGTGGGGCCGAGACTTGTTGTCTCAGTTCCATGCCTCTTTATATTTTCCATAATGACCCAACAATGGTCTACACCCCCATTGCTTCAATTGGCACTAAAATCTCCTGTTCCTGTATGGATAGATCAATGGCCGCTTCCGTTGGAAAAACTAAGAGCTTTGTGGAAGCTGGTAGACGATCAGTTGGCCCTGTCTCACCTTGAGCCTTCTACCAGCCCATATAATACACCAATCTTTGTCATACGAAAAAAGTCTGGAAAATGGCGATTGCTTCAAGACCTTCGAGCGGTCAATGCCATTCTTCAACCAATGGGCGCACTACAGTGTGGACTTCCTAATCCCAATCTTATTCCAAGCAGCTATGACCTTATGATAATTGACTTAAAAGATTGTTTTTTTTCTATTCCCCTTTGTGTTCAAGACCGCCTTCTGTTTGCATTTACGGTGCCCGAACTGAACAATTCTAGACCGACTCGCCGGTACCAATGGAAGGTTCTCCCACAGGGGATGGTCAACAGTCCCACCATGTGCCAGTCTTTCGTTGCACGTGTGTTAGAGCCGTTTCGCACGAGTCATCCTACTTTTTTGATTTATCACTATATGGATGATATTCTAGTGGCAGCCAATGGCCCAAGAGGCTCCGTGCAACAGACCCTTCCTGAGCTTATCCACATATTGGCACAAGGTGGACTCCACGTGGCCCCTGAAAAGGTTCAGTCTCACTATCCTTTTCAATATTTGGGTCACCGCCTTTTACAGTCAGCCGCCAGCCCTGATGTCCCTCACATTACTCTTTCTGTTGACCCCACCCTTGTTCAGTTACAACAATATTTGGGAACATTAAACTGGGTCCGCCCATATTTGGGCTTGTTGACACATGAGCTGGCCCCTCTGTTTCAAGCCTTGGCTGGCTCTAAGCTCCCCGCCCAAAAAATTACCTTGACACAACAACACCAGGCGGCCATACAACGAGTTAACCAGGCCCTAGGTCTTACATGGGTTGATCGCATGAAAGAAGACTTACCTGTTTCATTGGCCATACTGTCTACTCCATCTTTGTTAACGGCTATTTTGCTTCAGGTCCCAGAGAAACCAAAAAACAAAAAAGGGGTCATAATTCTAAAATGGCTCCATTTGTCTAACACCCCGCGCACTACGATAGTTACCAAGGCCTCCCAAATGGCATTGTTGTGTCAGAAGGGGCACGCCAGGCTGAAAAGCCTCGTAGGGATAGAGCCCTTTGTCATTTTTATTCCCTTTAAATTAAACACCTGGGAACACCTATATCAAAATTCAGATGATATTCAGGCCGCGCTTGAGGGCTGGTGTGGCAGAGTTTCTTGTCATCTCCCGTCTGATCATCGATTACAACTGGTGAAAACTGTTCCTATCACCTTTCAAAACCCTTTGGTTTTATTCCCCATTGCCCGGGCCATTACAGTCTTTACAGATGGTACCAAGGCCGTTGGTGCCTGTGTTTGGCAGACTGATGATGGATGGAAAAAACGCTTAACACAACCTCAGCCATCCGCCCAAAAGGCAGAATTAGCTGCGGTGATATTGGCTGTCACTTTGTTTAAAAGAGAGCCGCTTAACATAATTACTGACAGTTTATATGTCGCTCATGTTACTTCGAACATTTTTGGTTCGTATCTTTCTCCGGCCATAGAAGAAGGGCTGCTGTCGTTAATTCTGTCGCTCCAGCGGGTGGTCACTGAGTGATCATCCCCCTTTTTTATCGCTCATATTCGGAGCCACCAAAACCTTCCAGGGTTTTTGTCTGAAGGAAACCAGCGCGCTGACTTGGCTTGTCGCGAGCTACTTCCTGTGACCATCATAACCCCCCGGCAAAAATTGCCGACGGCAACTGAAAGTCATCAATATTTTCACCAAAATAAAAAGTGCTTGGCTAAGCAATTCGGCCTTTCCTTGGCTGAGGCCGGCGCTATTGTTCAACAATGCCCGACTTGTAGCCGACAAGCCCGAGCATATCCTCAGGGTGTTAACCCTAGAGGAACCAAAAGTTGTGAAACCTGGCAAATGGATGTCACCCAATATCTTCCATTTACCCCCTGGAAATACTTACATGTGTCCATTGACACTTATTCAGGGTTTATGATGGCCACCCCCCAAAGGGGTGAGACCACCAAACATGTTATAAATCATTGCATTCGGACTTTTACAGTGCTGGGATGCCCAACCACGTTAAAAACTGACAATGGCCCTACATATACCAGTTCTGCCTTTGCCACTTTTTGTTCAAAATGGACAATCTGTCACAAGTTTGGCATTCCATTTAATAGTCAGGGCCAGGCAGTTGTTGAACGCGCCAATTATACCTTAAAACAGGTGCTAGATCGCTATATAGGGGAAAAAGGGCCTGGCCCCCCCTGCCTCCCGGCACTGCAAGATGTTTTAAATCTTTGTCTATATACTCTTAACTTTCTTAACCTTACTGGCACCCCTCCCTTGACGGCAGCCTCTCACCATTTTTCTCACCCACCTGTTCCCACTTCTAGACCACTTGTTTATTACAGGCAGCCCCCCGATCCAGCTTGGAAGGGCCCGGCGGAGCTGATTACGTGGGGACATGGCTACGCTGCGGTTCAACTGGCAGATTGAGCTTTGTGGGTTCCGGCCCGCTGTGTGCGTCCGTGTCATTTTCAGCCCCCGTCTAGCTCAGAGATTGATATATCTCCAGACAATTTCTTATTGAACCTTTAAAAACATGCTTTTTTGCATTTTGTTTTTTATTGGCCCCTATGGTTGTTTGGCTTTTACTTTTGCTCCTCGAGTGGCCATTGTACCATATAACTTCTCTCTTGTTTTTTCCTTTTATGCCACTTATCAAAACCATTGTTCTTTTCAATTTTTGTTTAACGACCACCCCCTTTCCTTTAGTGATGACGTATGGATAGATTATCACCACTCTCCCTGTCGCATGTTTCTCCATGTGCGGGAAACGCCACAAACGGTGGGGAAATATACCTGCGCTGGTCTTGCGCTCAACATTGACGGTACCATGACACAGGGAAAATGGGATGTTTATCTGTTTTCTCCTCATTCGGTGACACCCCCCCCCCTTTGTCTCCATTTTTTCTTTATTGGTTAGATTTTTTTCATCTATACCCTCGCTGTTTTCCTCACTTTTTTGGGCCCCCTACACCTGATTTTCGGAAACCCCTCGTGTCACGCGCTCAGGACGCGGGCACAGTTATTTTGCCTTGTCAACGGCATCGACGCCCCCACTCCCCTGCTGAGAGCTCCCACCGCCCAATTAATTATACCTGGACGGTGCGGGATTACCAGGGGGTTCCCCTTTACCAGGTTTCCAATCGTACGTCATGGCCCTGGTTTCCCGTTCTTCATTTTGACTTTGCCGAGATGGGCTCGGGTGTCACTGCTTTTCGGGACAAAACCTCTTGTACTCCATCTCCACGGGAAGTTTCTCATTTGTATTTATATTTTTGCCCTGGCCATCCATCTACGCCGACTCGTTCTAACCTTTGTGGGGGGCCCGGCCATTATTTTTGTTATAGATGGCAGTGTGTGTCCACCGGAGACATCTATTGGACACCTCCTGTTACTTCAGATTATGTTAATATTGTTCGTGGCCATGGAAGGCCATCTTTGTCGTGTCCAAATGATTGGCATTGTTGTGGGCTGCGGAAAAACCCGATGAACATCACTTTTACTGCTGCGGGTGAGGCGCTTCCTATCGGCTCCTGGCTAACGGGTCAATGGTGGGGAGGCCGCGAGTGGAGCGGCTCCGGCGACGACGGCCAAGTCTTTTCCATTCAGCTTTCTGCGACCCCAGACCTGTCTCTACCGGTTGGCTTTAACCGCGTCCGGCCCCCCAACCCGTTGATTAAACCTCAAGCTCCTCGTCACAACCCTCTTTTTCGGCTACTGGATGACTCTTATGCCATGCTTAATACTTCACGCCCCAATCTCACCACTTCTTGCTGGCTGTGTCTAACTACCACCCCACCTTTCTATGAAGCCGCTGGATCAACTGAAAACATCACCAACAGCACGACCGACACCTCCTGTCGCTGGCGCAACACCTCACAGACCATTGCGGGACTTGTGGGTCAGGGCTGCTGTTTGGGTCTCATCCCCAGCAATCTTTCTCACCACTGTTCTTACGACCTTCTATGTAACATACGGGTTTCTCTTCGACCCCCAACCTATGGGTGGATGCTTCCGTGGAATCGTACCAACACAACAGCA
Source organism: Candoia aspera (assembly GCF_035149785.1). Taxonomy (NCBI): domain Eukaryota; kingdom Metazoa; phylum Chordata; class Lepidosauria; order Squamata; family Candoiidae; genus Candoia; species Candoia aspera. The sequence goes on along the minus strand of NC_086157.1, from coordinate 82,131,171 downwards.
GACTTCTCTGACCTCTTTTTTAACCAATATTTTATTCCCGGAAATAATTCCATTTGGGCTTGTTCTTTTGGCCTTTCCGCCTGTGTGTATGGCCCCAGGCTTTCACAGTCTGATCACTATTGTATTCAGGTTTATTTGTTCCCGAAAGTTATATATCACTCTGACCCTGACTTGCTTTCTCACTTTTCTTCTTCCCCTCTGTTGGTTAAAAGAGAGGTTGTCACGGCCCTTACCTTGTCTGTGTTATTGGGCCTGGGAGTGGCCGGCGCGGCCACCGGTGTTGCCGGTATTGTTACCAGCAATAACAATTTTCACTCGTTGCGGATAAGCATAGACGAAGACCTCGAAAAAATTGAACAGTCTATTTCCCACCTTCAGGCCTCTCTCACATCTTTATCAGAAGTGGTATTACAAAACCGTCGAGGCTTAGACCTCCTTTTTCTTAAACAAGGAGGACTTTGTGTGGCCCTGCAAGAGGAATGTTGTTTTTATGCTGATCATTCAGGCATTGTTATAGATTCAATGAAAGAGCTACGAACCCGGCTTGCCGACCGCAAAAAAGATAGAGAAGTTCGGCAGTCCTGGTTCGAAAATTGGTTTTCGGCATCTCCTTGGCTCACCACTTTGCTTTCGGCAATTGCTGGACCAATAGTTATTGTACTGTTAATATGTTCCATAGGTCCCTGTGTGTTTGGAAGACTCCTGTCGTTTTTAAAATTTCGCTTAAATTCGATTGATTCGGAAATTTCTAAAATTAACGTTCTGTTCCGCATGGGTTCCCCCTCTCCCCGAAACCACGAAAAACGCTCCCTGTTAACCCTTTCAGATTCCAGTGACTCTGACGAAGAGACCTTGGTAGCTGACAAACTTCCTCGGGTTCTCTTGCGCCAACAAGACCTCGACCTGGTGGGGTCCTGAGCCCTGGGTCACGCAAAGAGATAGAGGACGGTTTCGGCTAAAAAATAAAAACAGAGGAGATGTTGCGGTGGGACAAAGCAAGGAACCAGGAAACAGGAAGAAGGAAACATATTTGGGCCGTTCCATAGCACACAGGGAACGCTTAGCCAATGAACAATGAAAACCACCAAGGATTACCATATATGGCAAACTTTATGTGCTAATGAATAGTGACCATGTGACCTTTTGTCACGCGACTTGTAACTCAATAAAAGGGAGTCGTGGAGACCGTTAGAGGGTTCTCTCTCTCTCTACTTTCCCCACCACGAGAAAGCATTTGTGTCTATGTCATTTTTTGGGGACGAGGACCCGCCGGGTCAGTCGGACCTGGTGCATTCGTCCCAGTATTGTGGCGCTCACCTCTCATCCCGGACGGGACCAGCGAACGGCCACACCTTTGCCCTGGCCCTACCCACTTATTAGAGCAGAGTTTTATAATGCTACTGAAAGGCCAAGCTTTATAAATTTCGAAACTATATAGATAAATAAATCTTACCTTCAGGCTGAGTGAGAGCTTATATGAGAGAAAGCAGGGGAGCAGAAGTTCAACTTATATGAGAAGAAACAACACAGCCAGATTTGGGTGCCCTGGGAAGGAAGCATTTCAGAGAGACTGTGCCTTAATTAACTCACTATAAGTCTGCCTGGCAATGTACTCTTACATTTTCCAAGATTATTTTTTCTTCCCCTGACTAGCAATAAAGATTCCTTTCTGAAATGCATGTGGGTCTTGCTTCTTTGTTTGTCCGCTACTGTACATAAGGTTTGACAAGCTGAAAAACATTGTGTACAATGGATACCTGTGAAGGAGATAGGGGAGCAAATGCCAGAACTTTTGCCTTGTGTTGTGACCTCATATACAAGTACATAAGGGACAGAGCTTAGACTGAGATGTCACAATGCATGTTTCAGCATTTTGATGAAATGTTGATTTGCCATGGACACCCCTATTGCGCCCCCCCAAAAAAAAGAAAAAGTAGGTAGATCTACTGCATGCACTTTCAGGAAATTAAAGTAAGGGTTGTTTTGTTTGTTTGTTTCTTTACCTCACTTGACATGTAAACCAATTTTACTGCATTCCATTGCAAAAAACTCCTTCCCCCAACCCTTAGATTAAATTTAATGCAGTTTAAATTGCAAAGAAACAGCATTTTTCCCTATATCCAAGACTGCCTAAAACACTAAGCACAGTGGTAGAGAACTAGAGAAAGATGAAGAATGTCAGGAACAAGCATGGGTTTATCAAGAATAGGCCATACTGAGGAAACCTGACCTCCTTTTTTGATAGAGTGATCAGTTTAGTTGACAATGGGAAAGTGATAAACTTAGTGTACATTAACAGCATAAAGTATTTGACAAAGTCTCCCATGAGATTGTAGCGCAGAAAATTAGGGCTGAATGAAAATTAGGGATGAATATAGGGCTGGCTGAACAATCATGCTTCCTGAGTTTATGTCAGTGGTTCCATGTCATGCTGGAAGGACAGGTCAAGTAGCATGCAACAGGCTTTTTTCTAGACACTTACTATATTTTTAAGAGACTTAGATGAGAGGTTAGGAAATATTACCAAATTTCTAGAAGAACAGGATAGCAAAAACTTTATAGTATCAAGAGTCAATGAGGATCCCAACACGAAATAACAGGCAGAAACTAGAAGATGAACATTAACAGAGTCAAATGCAAAGTCTCGCATTTTGTTAGTAAAAATCAAAAGTATGAATATAAGCTGGAGGGACCAAGTTCAACAGCAGTACATAAAAAAGGGCTGGGTTTTTCAGCAATTATTTGCCATCTTCCTTACTAGAATCTTCTGGGCATCTTTGTGGATCACACACCACAAGAATGATGTAGTTGCAAAAACACAGTTACCATACTAGACTGCATGAAACAAGTAAAAGATCAAAATCAAGTCATTGTTCTTTACATTGGTCAGATCTAATGTATAGAATCATAGGGCTGAAAGGGATCTTGGAAGTCTTTTAGTCCAAACCCCTGCCCAGTGCAGGAATACTCATGCCAGTCTGGACAAATGGCTGTCCAGTCGTTTCTTGAAAACCTCCAGTGATGGAGCACCCACAATTTCCGGAGGCAGGCTGTTCCATTGCTTAATAGCTTTCCTAGCCAGGAAATTTCTCCTTAGTTTAGGTTTGGATATTGCACTGTAAAGCTTCGACCCACTTCTGGGTAGAATACTTAATGTCCAATTCTGGGCACCACCATATTAGAAGAGACATTGACAAATGATGATAACCAGAGGAGAATGACTAAGATGATAAATTAAAGCAAATAGATTTTGGTTGGACATCAGGAAAATGATGGACTGACTGCTGGAGGTATTTAAACAGAAGCTGGATGGCCATCTGTTCGAAATGCTGAGATAGTAGATTCTGATGGGCAGGGGTTAGACAAGATGGTTTTCAAGGTTTATTTTATTTTATTTTATTTCATCTTTAAGTAGAGTGTAAGCTTATCACAAGATTAAAAACAACAGCCAATAGTATTTATTAATACCATTACAAATCTTCATAACGCATTTGGAATTATAACAGGTCTTCTGTAAAAAATCTGCTCTATTTATAGCAAGAATTCTGGTATGTATTTAACAAAAGGTCATTTCAGAGTTTTGGAACCTTCTTTGTATACTGTGTTCTATGGGTTTTCACACAACTTACTGTATATATCACTAGGAAAATGCAACTTATTACAAGTATCCCTAGATTTTGGCACCATAGCACACTGTCACTAGTTATTAAGTGACCTGAGACTATGATGCAGAACTAGGGTAGATAGTCTTTTGGGCCAAGACACATTTAAATTTTGAGAGCATGTAGTGGGTTCATTCTCAAAATAACTACCATGGAAGATTTGAGAGATTCATAAGAGGCAATGGTCACAAAATAATAGGCCTGTGCAGATTTTCTGCTTTCCAAAAGTACATGGTAACATGCTTTAAAAAACTAAGTGGCCAAGTTTGTCAATCACTGGAAACAAAGCAAATTGTTTCTGTGAGTACGCAACACAAATTCAGAAGCTTGTTCTGCAAAATGGAATTGACAATGGAGGCTTTGAGGCAATGTGATGGCAATACATGGTGTTGCCAAACTCTATTGCTTCTGTGGTGCAAAGCACCATTTGAGACAAATCGTGACTTCTCTAACACCCCTACCAAACACCCATTGACAAGAACCCCAGCTAGCTCTCTTATATGCTCCATTTGTGCGGTCCAGACTTCTTACAAATAACTTAAGATACTTTGCTTTGCAGCAAGCCAGCTCCCTAGTAGTTCTTGTTGTTTCAGACAATTATTTTTTAAGTCAGTGGAGCAGGGAATCTAATGTGCACCAAGGGAGGTCTCTTAATACTGATAACTATCACTGATGTAAAACATTTGGGTTATCAATTGTGAAGCCTCCCAATGCCATTTTGTGTCTAAAAATGTGAGCTTATTGATAGAAGTATAAAGCATTTTTCATTCTCATAAAAGGAATCTACAAAATATTTTAACACTTGGATCTACCAACTGCCCTGCTTTTCCTTGCAAATATAGGTCATTTGCTTGTAAAAGGATCTGGCTCTGGTGGAGAAATATTATTTATCTCCTGTATTTTCCTTTTCCAGTTTTAATGATTCATGGGATTTTTAAAAGAAAAAAAAATGAATGAAAACTTCATTGACGTAAGGAATTGCATAAGAGCAGAGCTTTCCAACTATTTGTGAATCTCCAGTAATGCTTCATTCCCATATGGTACAAATTTCTATTGCGTTTTTGTGAATAACTGCACATATTCCCTGTTGAATGTTTGCAGGAAGAGGAAACATTGCTGATGTTACTAACCTAGGCTTTGATTTTTTTTCTCCCTTTAGACAGGATTCCCAACCACAACTGTAGCTACGTCATTTGGAAACTTGATCGTTTTTCCACTAGTTTGGGAATCTAAAACTTCAGAAAAAACTTTAACTTCATTCAGCGCTTCCAGTAACCTTATAAGGACATGAGGGCTTTCTACTGAGCAACAGTTTCTTGCGTGGAATGTTATTTCTGCCTCATGTAAAAATACTGGCACATTCTACCCAAACAACCAGAAGTTTTTAACAGTAATTCAAAGGCTTGCAGTATCTAGATTTCCTGTACTCTAAGAATAGTTTCAAATATAGCTAGGATTGGTAAAAATCTGAATATAATAAACAATGCATGCCATATGCACTACATTGTATAATTGTATAATTGTACAAATGTAAACATAATTTTTAAAATGGTATTGGGTTGGTGGCTCCATTTTGTCCAAGAAATTAATTGGGTAATCCCATACATTTGAATCATATTTTAACACTCCATGCTGAAGTGTTAAAGTACAAAGAAGTGACATAGTTTAACATTTCCAAGATGTAGTTATCTAAAATGAATGGTTACATCCCAGAGGCATAATCCTACTAGAATTTGAATCACTTGCTGTACATTGAATGTTTTGTACAATACTGTGCATTGAATGTTCCAGGAAAATATTTCTTGACAATGCCTACTAAATATACTCCTGCCACATAATCTCTGTGAATTCCCGAGGATTCAAGGACATGTTTTTGAGTGCAGATTTAGTTCATGTGATACATTCCTAGACCTTCAGTCATGCTATTGTCAGTCCAGGATGTGTTGTGGAATACACCTAATAATTTTCTGTGAGTTTGCAGTGAAAATTGATAGTGTTAGGCAAGCTGTTTTTCACTTCTCTGGAAGCTGTGATAAATTTCTAAAGGCTGAAATATCTTTTGAAGAAATCTTGAGAATATTTGATTTATCATTTTTGACAATATTTGATATTTGACAAACCAATATTTAAAAGTAAGTGGCACTTAGTGGATAAATGAAAAGGACAACACGCAGTAAGATGTTGATAGCTTATGGTGTTTTTAAAGAAAAAAATATTAAAAAGACACTTTCTCTAATTCTGTTAAAAAAATAAAATGCAGCACATCAGAACCCTTATGAGCCAATTTTATGCACTGTCTGGAGTACTTCAAGACTGAGGCAGTTGATCGTACAAATAAATGAAATGGAAAATAGCACTTGAACAGGTGCTTCCCGAAATGCTCTATAAAAAAAGAGTACAGAATTGCAATATGTGGCACCTCAGAAGGCTGGTAATAAACATCAATTAAGTCTTAGGAGATATTCCATAGCCTACAAGGTGCACATCCTCTGTGCCTCATACAGTGGAGGGGAAATTTATTTATTTATTTATTTATAAATTTGTTCACCGCCCATCTCCACCTCATGGGGGACTCTGGGCGGTTTACAATAAAATGCAGTTAAAATTTAAAATGATTTCAATACAACAATACAATAAAATATAATAAAATCTAAGTGGCAAAAGATTTTAATCAGTCCATGAGTGTAACAGGCCCCTCAAAATCACTTAGGGCACTAGCCATCCCCAAGTATAACTATTCCCCCTCCCATTCCAAGCCTGCTGACAAAACCAGGTCTTTAGTCTTTTTCGGAAGTCCAGGAGCAAGGGGGCCTGTCTGACCTCTGGGGGGAGGATGTTCCAAAGGACAGGAGCTACAGCAGAGAAGGCACGCTTCCGAGATACTGCTAGATGGAATTCTTTTACGGATGGGGTCCGTAACATGCCCTCCCTGCATGACCGGGTCGGGTGGGTTGATGTCATAGGGTTGAGACGGTCCCTCAGATATCCTGGTCCCATGCCATGTAGGGCTTTAAAGGTAGTAACCAACACCTTGAATTGGACCCGGAAGCAAACTGGGACCCAGTGCAGCTCACGCAACAAAGGGGTTAACGTCTGCAAATCGTGGAACACCCAAGATTGTCCATGTGGCTGCATTCTGAACCAGCTGAAGCTTCCAGATACTCTTCAAGGGTAGTCCCATGTAAAGCGCATTACAGTAGTCTATATGGGAGATGACCAGGGCATGAGTGACTGTTTGAAGGGCCTCGGTCCAGGAAAGGGCGTAACTGGCGCACAACACGGAGTTCAGCAAAGGCCCTCCTGGCCATGACTGCCACCTGCTCTTTGAGCACTAGTCGTGAGTCCAAGAGGACCCCCAAGTTACACACTGGGTCTGTCTGGGGCAGTGCAACCCCATTCAGCACTAAAGATCACAAATTCCTGGCACCCGAGGTGCCGTTAATCCACAGCCACTCCGTCTTACTAGGGTTCAATTGAAGCCTGTTGTTCCCCATCCAGGCCCCCACACCCCCCAGGCACTCAGAAAGGGTGGTCACAGAATCACGTATTTCACCTGGGATGGAGATATACAATTGAGTATCATCAGCATACTGATGATACCTCATCCCATGGTGACGGATGATCTCGCCCAGCAGTTTCATGTAGATGTTAAAAAGGAGATGGGAGAGTATTACATTACAAATTATAAATACATTACAATTTTTTTGTAATTACAAATTACAAATACATTACAAATACTAATCTAATACAAATTGCATATGTGTTAGAAAAGATACGTTTGAATAAAGGCAATCCTTAAACAACTCGGGACCATTTAGAAATTTAACAATGAGTTCAGCTAAACCAATCTAATAATCAATGGCAGTATTTCTTTTATTTATTAAGTTTGTAAGCTGCTGAATCATTGTGACTCCCAGCAGCTTACAACAAAATAAAATACACTAAACAGCCAGAGTAAGAAAAACAAATGATAACATAATAAAACATCCATAATAAGGAAAGAGGAAATACAGTTTAACATTTGCTCCAGAACCCATGTAATACCAGAGCCTTGAATAACTCAAAAACCTGCAACAGTAACAGTATTAAAACACAGAGACACACGGAGACACACACAGACACAAACACACACACACTAAAGAACAAATTATAATGGCAAAGGATCACATCTCAAATTCCTTCAGAAAGAGTTTGGCCTTTGCTGACTTCTAAAAGAGTATTACGAAAAGAGCTAGTCTAAGGAGGCCATTCTAAAGAATAGGCCCATTAGATTATTTTTAAAAAAATGTTTTCTATCATGGCACCCCTCACCTCACAAAAAAAGGGACCACTATCTTTAGGACCTCCTGGGAGAACCTTCTTGGATGGGTCAACATTGACTGGAGTAAGCACTCCCGCAAATACTTTGATGCCAATACATGTGGGGCTTTATAAACTAGCACATATGATCAGTCCACACTTTCTGTCCCTTTTCCATGCATCATTTGCCCATTGTGGCTGCAAAGTAAAACATGGTATAAAAAGTAAAAAGGAGACAGATAAAAACTTACTCAGAGTCCTGTTTTAATAGCATCTTTCTAAAACTTTGAATCTCAGAACTGGGAAGGAACAGTTGACTGTGTATGTTTAACTGATTGATTCATCAAGTGAGTGTCAACTCTTTTAGCAACCACATAGATAGATTTTCTCCATGATAACCTAGTCCTAATCTGGTCCTTCAGATCTTCCAACAGTGCACTCCTTGCCACTGTAAATGAGTCCATTGACCTTGCTGTTGGTCATCCTTTTCTTCTCATTCTTTCCCCTTTCCAAGCATTAGAGCCTTGTCCAGAGAGCTAGGTCTTCGAATAATGTGTCCAAAATAGGATAATTTGAGCCTGGTCATTTGCGCCTCGAGTGAGAACTCTGGATTGATTTGTTCAATCATCTATTTGTTTGTTTTCTCAGCTGTCCATGGTATTCTCAGGAGTTTTCTCCATCACCAAAGTTCAAATGCATCAATAGTCTTCCTATACTGCATCTTCAGAGTACAATTTTTGCTTCCATAGAGTGTCACAGGAAATACTGTTGCTTATACTATTCTGATCTTTGTAGGTATAGACACACCATGGCATCTGAATATCTTTTCCAAGGCCTTCATGTCTACTCTACCAAATGCTACTCTGCGGCATGTCTCATGATTTCTTGTTCTTTACTGTAGATGTCAGTAAGTAGTCTATGCAAATATACAGTAGTTGTTAGGCAGGAAATTTTTTAGCCTAAATAGCTCCAGGATTATTTGGGGCTAAAAAAATCTCTCTGGGTTAATTCTGGAAGATAATTGATTCATTAGATTGTTCATATGAAATATTAATCTCATTCCCTGACTCAGTTAAGGATTTCATGTGAGCAAGACCAGTGGATCTGATGCATCTTATATCTCTTCTAAAGATGGTCATCTACAATAGCAAAATAAATCTGAAGCCAGAATAAAATGGATTTTTAAAAAATAAGGTTATTCTTAGAACTTAGCTACCTTTAAAAAGCCAAGAGAGTATATGCCAAGAGAACACATTGTAGGCCACATAGCTACAAGCTGCTTGTCTGTGTTCTCAGCCTTCTATAATTGATGGATCACAAAACTGGAAGGCTCCAACACATACTTCATTCACTGAGGCAAATATCAGTAAACTTTTCACCTCTTGAAAGAAGCCTGTTGGTTGTGATAGTGTGATAGATAGAAAAAACATGCCTTTGCTGGTCCCCAAATGGTGTGACTATTTGCTCAAGTGTTCATTTAGCTCCACAACAATTCTTGTGCCATTTTACTCTCTAGCTGTAGATCAGTCTCCTATTAGAAAAAGCAAAGGAAATCCCAGGCTCTGCAGCACTAGAAAGGCTTAAGGACCAATATTAAGGACCGTAGCAAAACTGTTGTCTTGACAAGTCTATTGGCCATAGTCACTGGAAGTCTCCTAGAATAGTAAAGGTTATTATTGAAAAGATTCAATATTGTTTTGGATTTTGGAGTCTCCTGGAGTTGGAGTATCTTAATAGATAGAATTCTTGTAGGTCACTTCTTTCCCTTTGAGGTTATCTTGTTTCTCCAGAATGGAGGTAGCCTTTCAATGAGGGAGGGAGGGAGAGAATTAGTGTTGCCCTGAACCTATTTTATTAGGAAAATGAGGATGGGTATGTTTTTGACATTGCCCTTGTTCTCTTGCTAAAGGAGACCTTCAGAGACATTAACATCAGAATATCAGTCTTATATTTTAAGGTGGTTCTCCTTTTCTCATTTGTTTCCCTTCTTCTTTTAATTATTTATGTGCTGCAAGTTCAAAGCTGAATATTTCACTTAATTATATGCTGCAGAGCAGTGACTCTATGGTTCTGGTTCACTGAACTTGGTTGAAATCTGACTAATGACTGTGCCTTATGATTGTACATGTGCATGGTAAACTACACAGTTCAGGTCATTAGATATAAAAAAGAGGGACCTACAATTGCTGTGAATTACTGACTGTTAAAAGGAATAGTTTTCAGTCTGGCAAACTTGGTTTTTAGGTGCAGGCTGTATTCTTCCTAACACATTTAGCTACAAGAAATCATTGCTGAGATGAAAAGCAGATGCTAATCTTCAGTATCTTTTTGTCTTGAATAACTTGGCCTACATTACTTGAAATACTGCTTCCCTGTGTATAAGCCTGTTAGATTGCTACAGTCAGTAAGAAAGTTTTTGTTAATGACACTACATTCTGCAGATATGGCACTCACTTAGAAAAGACCAATTTTGGCTATTAACCCTGTCCTTCCTCAGAATTCAGTATGCATTATATGTATGTATATTGTATGTATGTATGTATTGCTCAGGCCCTTCTCTGAAATTTAATGTAGTGCTTTTATTAATGTAAGTTTTTATGAATGTTTTATTGCTAATTGTTTTCATAATGGACTTGTTCTGTTTTATTCTTTATGTCACTTACAAATTATTCAATGAAGGTTGGCTTCAAATTATTATTTGAAATAAATAGTATGTATGACACCAGTGACTTTGTTAGGTATAACTCTTCTAATAACAAACTTCTTTCAGTTTGTTAAGAGGATTGAAATGAATTCTCCAAGAAACAAAAGGTTTGCAGAAATGAAGGAAGAAGTCTAAACAAATAAAGCTTCTCAAAACCTCCTAATGGACCTGTTCACCTGACATCCTACTTGTGGTCAGAGTTAATGTATCACATGAACTCTATAACCCCAGTCAGCAGTAAAGGGAGTAGCTTTAACCTTAAACAATCACAGACCTGTTTAGAGCTATATTAACTACCTCCAGTCCATTCTCTTGTGCAGATAGAAAAGGGGCTTAATGGGGAGAGAGTCCTATCTTCCTGCTGCCCTCAGAAAAATGAAGTTCTTCTATAGTCCCACCCAAACTCTCTGCTGGGAGTCCTGTCCTGACAGGGCAACTGCATTTATTTAATTTTTAAAACTTTAATATATATATATATATATATATATATATATATATATATATATATGTGTGTGTGTGTGTGTGTGTGTGTGTGTGTGTGTATGTGTATATGTATACACACACACACATACACACACGCACACACAGATACACACATACATACACACACACAGGGAGAGAAAAACAGGAAATGTTAGCCTCCAGCTACCTTTGCAATAAATGGAAAGCCATCAAGAGTGGCTGCTTAACCAGGGCATCTGTGCCGTGCACAGCTAGTACCTGGGTGTGCTTACCTTAGGAAAGCAGCTGGATACAGGCAATATGTTACGTGCTAGGGCTGTGTGGATAGAAGACTCCAATTCAGATTTTTCCTTCTTTTTGCAGGTCCCTTTTTTTTTACATAAATATAACAAAGAAAAAAGGTATGCTTGTGAACATTTACATATTTAAATGAGAACTTTTTCAAGAACAAATATTCAGATTAATATAGAAATACTGTAGAAAGACATATAATGCACCAATATATCTGAAAACCATAGGGTCAAGAAATATATCCATCTGTCTGAGCATTGTGACTATGACTGTTGGCATGGATTGCACAGTTTTTGTAAGTAAATTGCCTGTTGGAATTCTGCCTGTAGGTTTTTTTTAATCTCCCAAAATGCATTCTAGATTAACAAATCTGTTAAATCCCTGCTCTTCTTTAACATAGTTCAAATCTGGCATATAAATGCAGCTTTTACTGAATGTTAATGCTTAACCAATGTACAATCATCCATAGGTCTGTATGGATCAGCCCTGAACTGGAGATGTGGCTGAAAGAGGTGTGGTTCACTTTAGGTTTGTGAATCAGTATCTGAAGGAAATCCAATTTGGTTCAAACTATTTTAAGATTCAAAAGATAATTTGAAAAGATTTGTCCATAGCCTATAATGGTGAAACTTCAAAACATCTGAAGTGCTTTTTTGTTTAACAGGATGAGAGGAAAAAAATAAATGATGGTAGACCCTATAAGAAGACATTGACTGTACCAGGTTTCAGCAGGATGCCTTCAACTGTTTCATTGCAATAAATGTTTGAAACATTCGTGTTCCGTGTCTTGTGGGTGGTGTGGCTTTACTGACTGATCACTGGAATTTCTGGAGCTCATAGTTTGGTCCCTCTGGAAAAGTTCCATAATCACTAGCAAGACTTAGCTATACAGGGTTGTGTTTGATGGAAATCTGCTGTGTTAGTTAAGAATGGCAGCAGAAGCAAGATGACATAATGAGAATGAGAGAGGCAAACCAGTGAGAAAGAAGCTGAGAAAATGGTACTTGTAGCTTTACCATCACAGACCTAATTTTAGATCAATAAACATTTGGGACAGTGTCAGTGTTAGTGTGACACCATTTCGCTTGTCAGGAGAATTAAATCTGTCAGAATATGCAGAATTTAAAAGTAAGCATATACAGTATCTGAGCCCGTATTTAGAGCAATGTTAGTCTTGTCACCCCTAAAGAACTGTTAATACCCAAGAGTTTAATGAAGTGGTAGACTCTCTGACTCTGACATGAACAATGTCATTTATTTATTTAATTTGATTTTTATCCCACCTTTATTATTTTTATAAATAAGGCAGGGAACAGGCCTAATCTTCCTCCTCCTATTTTCCCCACAACAGCCACTCTGTAAGGTGAGTTGAGCTGAGAGAGAGTGACTGGCCCAAGGTCGCCTGGCCGGCTTTCATGCCTAAGGCAGAACTAGAACTCTCAGACTCCTGGTTTCTAGCCCAGCACCTTAACCACTAGACCAAACTGGCTCTTTAATCTTTTGTTGCTGCTGTTTGGTTTCATACTACAATTGTTTTGTTACATTTTACAATGTTACATCCTATCTAGTCAAAGCGGCTTATTGATTGATTGATTTAACTTACTAGATGACATGGAAGTAGCAATTACGTTGTGGAAATTAATTCCTATATGTTAATTTTCAATCACCCTCTAATTGGCTTTAATATTTTAAAAGCTATTTCAATTCTGTTAAACTAAATGTTAAATTTAATACTATATAGTTTCTAGCAGAACAGAAAATCAAATTAACACGGTCCATTATTTTCCAAACATAAGAATATAATCAAATATTGATTATGAATAATAATCTATTTTTAACTATATTACAGTTCTCCCAAGGGACGCGGTGGCGCTGCGGGTTAAACCGCTGAGCTGCCGATCGGAAGGTCGGCGGTTCGAAACCGCGCGGCGGGGTGAGCTCCCGTTGCTCGTCCCAGCTCCTGCACACCAAGCAGTTCGAAAACATGCAAATGTGAGTAGATTAATTGGTACCGCTTCGGCGGGAAGGTAACGGCGTTCCGTGAGTCATGCCGGCCACATGACCACGGACGGGTCCTTAGGGACAACGCCGGCTCCAAGGCTTAGAAACGGAGATGAGCACCGCCCCCTAGAGTCGGACACGACTGGACTTTACGTCAAGGGAAACCTTTACCTTTTTACAGTTCTCCCATATATGCATCTATTTAAACTAAAAGTAATTTTAATATGCTCCAAGGTCACCTTCCTGCCTCTTTCTCATTGAACACAGTGTTTAATGTTTTGTTTTGTTTTATTTTAAGAATTTATTGGCTGTCCAATATGAATAATGTGACTGTGTGTCTTACAACAGAAAACAACTAAGATAAAAAAAAATCAGCTGTAAACAATATTAATTAATAATAGGTGACTGGCTCACATTCATACTCTGTCCCAATGGGAACTTACTCAACTTACTCATGAGGAATAACTGAGTTTTTAAGGACTTTCTAAAGACCAGCAGGGTCAGGGCCAACCAAACATTGTGGGGCAAATCATTCCAAAAAGCAGGTGCAACTATAGAAAAAGGGATGCCTACCAGGTCTCATCAGGTGGCACTGTTGAAGGAAGGACCCAAGGTGGGCTCGCCATGTTAGAGCAAGTAGGATGGACAGAAATGCAGCCTTGTGTGGCACAGAATGGTAGGTGGCAGTATTGCAGCTGAAACTCTCCCTATGACCCGAGTTCAATCCCAGAAGAAGCTGGATTCTAGGGTAGCCAGCTCAGGTTGACTCAGCCTTCCATCAGGTCAGTAAAATGAGTACCCAGCCTGCTGGGGAAGGTGATGACTGGGGAAGGCAATGGCAAACCAGCCCGCTATAGTCTGCCAAGAAAACGTCATGAAAGCAGCGTCCACCCCAAAGGGCCAGACATGGCTCGGTGCTTCCACAGGGGACCTTTCACCTTTCACAGGATAGACAGATGTCTCTGGGGAGAGGTGATCCTGCAAATAACCCATCCTGTGCCATGTAGGGCTTTATGGGTGATAAACAGTACCTTGAAATGCAGGTGTTGTAAGCTGATAGGGAGCCAGTGCAGCTCCCATGTCGTAAGAGTTGAGTCTGACTCTGAGGCTGAGGAAGGAGAAATCTAAACCCATGCTAGGCAAAATGGAGAAATCAAAACTCCAAGTGACTAAACAGAGTGGGAAAGTCTTGAGCAGCTGATTGGGTGAAATCAGGAGCCAACTTCAAAACCGCCAATCAGTGCAAGAGAAAGGTGAGCTGAAAAGCACATCAAGCAAAAGGAAGCCCGACTGGCTTTGGATGAGAGATGGTGCAAAGGGAACAGCTTAAAAAGGAGCCAGCGCAAGGACTGGGTTGCTGGAGACAAATGTTCCACTGAGCTAATGACTTCTTTAGGAGAAGAAAAGCCGGAACCGTTCTCGGAGCCTTGTCCTGTAGCCATTACAGAACCAGAGCCTTCCCAGCCTTCTGAGTCTTGCCTTGCCGTCCTGCCATGAAGCCCACCCAAGTCGAGCCCTGCCACCTTGCCTCTAAGCGCAGTCAAGTCTTGCTTTGCCACGTCACCACAAAGCCCAGCTGAGTTGAGTCCCACCATCTTGCGTCAAAGCTCCACCGAGTCTTGCCTTGATGCCATGCCATGAAGTCCAGTTGAGTCCAGGCTTGTCACCTTGCCACAGAGCCCAGTCAAGCCTAGCCTTGTTGCCTCGTTACAATCCATAGCCACGTTTTGCCTTGCAGTCTTGCCGAGTTCTCCAGCCAAGGCTGGTTCAGTCGCCTTGTTGCCAGTTCCTGTTGAATCCTGTCCTGCCTCTCTGTCACGGTCTTCAGTCAAATCCTGCCTAGCCACCTTGCCGCAAATCCCAGTCGAGTCCAGTCCAACCGCATTGTTGTGCTCTTCAGCTGAACCTGGCTTCGTTATCTTGCCAAGCATTCTGCCATTGCCCAATTGGGCTTGAATTGAACTGAATTATTATTTAAGAGACAATTGCTAATTGTACATAGTTGCAAATAAAAAGAATTCTTTTTACTTGCCTGGTTGCCTCATAGTCTGAACAGAACACCCAGATTGTGTAACAAGTCTGAGTGCAATGTCTCTGTAATAGCTATCATTGCTCCTGTAGAATAATAATGCATAGGATAATACCGTGTGCAGTAAGCAAGCAGAATAAATCTCAGTTCTGGTCAATATTCACAGTACAAACTAAGAAATTAGTGGAATAAGCCATACATCCCCATTAACTAACTGATCCTTGGCATTGATTGATTGACTGATTCTTTTTATTCTTTTTATTCTTTTTGTTTTATTTATTTTCTATCCTGCCTTTTGTAAATAACTCAAGGTGACAAACATACCTAATACTCCTTCCTCCTCCTATTTTCCCCACAACAACAACCCTGTGAGGTGAGTTGGGCTGAGAGAAAGTGACTGTCCCAAGGTCACCCCCCCAGCTTTCATGCCTAAGGCGGGACTAGAACTCACAGACTCCTGGTTTCTAGTCTGTTGCCTTATGTGCCATCAAGTCAGTGTCAACTGTTAGCAACCACATCAATAGGCCTTCTCCAAGACCATCTGGCCCTTCAGGTCTTCCATCACCACTGTAATCAAGATCAACCACTTTGCTCTTCTTCTTTTTCCTTACACCTTTCCCAGTATTATAGCCTTCTTAGGAGACCTGAGTCCTTGCATAATGTGTCCAAAATATGATAATATGAGCCTGGCTGTTTGTATCTTAAGTGAGAACTCTGGATAATTTATTCTTTGATCCATTTGTTGGTTTTCTTGACTATCCCATGGTATTTTCAGGAGTTTCTCCAACACCAAATCTCAGCATTTACAAACTACAGCAGAACCCAGATCTGAATGAAATGAAAATATCATTTAATTCATCACTGTATAGTCCACAGTGGCCAGCCAGATGCTCACAAACAGAATATGAAAATAGTATGTTCTTTAGTAAGTGGAAAGTAATGCTTGAGACAGAATGTGCATGTATAACAGCTTCTAATGCCTTCCACTGAAACAGATTCAAATATACTATGTACTTAACCACCAAGATTTTACCTTTATTAGAATACTCAGATTCTAGTACTATTAGACATGGAGGAAAACTACTTTCTAACTGTATTTGCTGATATATCACACAGATTTATCACAGAGATGATCAATAGTGACTCTCAAAGATTTTCTAATGAAAATTTTAAAAAGCTATTTCCAATGTCTTCGCAAAAAGGAAAAATGGAAACTCATGATGATGCAGCAAAACCTCAAAATCCTTTCTTAGTTAAGCAGTGGCAGTCTAATTATACAGATCCTCCTGAATTACATTTTCTAAAGTGCATTTAGAGATATATTTTACAGCCTAGTCAGTTGGGGTTTGCTCATTCAGACTGTTCCAATGAAACAGCCTTTGTGATACCCTGGAACATTTGCCACATATCCTGCCACATCACAAATTGCTTGCTCTGCTAAATGCTACATCCCACATAAGAATGAAGTAGGATTGTCAGTGGGAGACTAGGAAGTGGGAGTGAGATGTCATTTGTTTATTCATTTGGCTTCAGTAAAAGAGCAGAAAGCAATCACACAAAGCAAATGCTTTCATAAACAAAGCAACAGGAAGCCAAAACATTAGAAATACACTGGAATATGAAAACATAGTGACTGGTTTGGGAATATGTTCACTGTTCTTTTTTTTCTTTTGAAATGAATGGATCTTTGTCCAGATCAGCATTTTACAAGAAAGCACATTTGAAGCACAACACAAATGACCCAGCCATCCTCTCCCTAGTCAATAAATTCATTTTTATGTGCAGGCAGCACATGATTCAGGATATCTGGTCAATAATTCACCAGCCATTTTTAATCTTTCCAGCCACTCCTAAATTCACAGATGATATTTGTTATTTCAAGAGATGAATACACAGTTCCAATAAAATAGCTTTGCTCTTCGTCAAATGGCTCCATTTTGAGATTCAGCGTGGTGGGGAGAGAACTTATGCATTTTTTGTGTGCGATAAAATACCTGCACATCTGAGCTAGTGCACATAGGATTGCATTACATGTAACTTTGGGGGCTAACTCACTAGTCCTGGTCTGACTTTTCTACCATTTGTAACCATTGACAAAACCTTTCCATGCAAAGGCAATGCTTAATTAATTATTTCCAGAATCTGTGAGCTAATCAGATTTTTTTTTTAAAGTCATCTAATGATTTTCTTTCCCTTTCCAATTCCCAAGGAAATATTAAAGTTTTAAAACTGCCTCTTTTCAGAAGCTACCAGTATTCAGAAAAGATTTTTAAAGCATTATCATGGAATTTGTCTTTCCCTTCCACCCTTTCCAAATGGAATTTAAAGCTGGAAAATGTATCTACAGTGGTGTTTTAAAGGGATGGTTGAGCTTTGCATAAAAATCAAGGGCAAACTTAAACACCCACCCAAATGTGAAAAAAGAGGCTTTTAACTTATATCTGAGAATGGATTGTTTTAGAAGGTCAGCACATAATTTTTCTGTTGCTATTTTATCTTGACAGCTTGAAGAAACTGATGATTAGGAGTATGGATGGATATTAAAGGTTACTATTCTTCTTCATTTTGTGGATCGTAAGAAGAAATTCCTTAGAAAATTATTAGAAAATTGAATATCTCTTATGCCACCAATTTATCTTATTCAGATAGTATACAGTGTGTGCCTTACACATTCAATTTACATGTGAGGATCTCAGGGTTTGTTTGCAATCCAAACCTTTAGGTTAAAATGTGCTTTTCCTGGAGAAAACTATTTTCCAGCATCTGCCTGTAAGCATAGTGGCTTACTTTAAATATTTGGGGGAGTTGGTCAAACTTAATATATTATACAGTAAAATGAAGAATTCATAATAATACATGACCCAGAACAGTGTTTCCATTTAAGAGATTTCAGGCAGTTTTAGGGTCTGAACTTACCTCCTAAGATGACTAAATGGGGGATAAACTAAATGGAGACACTGCTATAAACTACCTTAAGTGCCTGGTGAAAAGATGCAATATCATCATCATCATCATCATCATCATCATCATCTAGAATGGGAGGGACAAAAGCCAGAGGCTAGGGAGACAATATCAAATATGTACATTCTTTCTTCCCTCTTTCTGGCATTCCCCTGTCCAATGGAGTAATTACAGAGAGCTTTTGAAATTAGGGAAGAGGTACATGTGACTGTAGAGCAGTGTTTCTCAACCTTGGCAGCTTGAAGATGTGTGGACTTCAACTTCCAGAATTCTGGGGAATTCTAGGAAGGCTGGGGAATTCTAGGAGTTGAAGGCCACACATCTTCAAGCTGCCAAGGTTGAGAAATGCTGCTGCAGAGGAATGAAATGAGATTCAATAGTCATTTAATTATAGGATTCTTTATAGTTGTGCCAGTGTTCCTTCAATTACTCCAAATACCTATAGAATTTATGTCTTTAATGAAATGCAGCAGACTCAGGGAGGTGATAGTAATGTCTTATCTTTCCTCCTTCCACAGCTAAGGACAAAGTCAGCTTGTTAGAATAACAATTAGAGATTTGACACCTCTCGTATATCAAAGCTGCTATGTTGCATTTCAAAGAATATTACTGTAGTGTCTTCACATTTTGAATAGTATTCTTGCCTCCCTTCTAGTTTTCTTGCATCCTTTATCAGTCACAAAATAATTCTTCATCACGTAGAATGTATGTACAGTATGCTCAGTCTTTGATCAATATATATGTAAGATCTATGTAACTATGGCTCTTGCTTTTGACTTGTCTGGGTGCAAGAGGCCATTGATTCACTGTAACCTGCATCTTTAGATATAATAAAATAATCATTGGATCCTTTTCAATTATTTGCATTTCTTGGATGAGTTTTCCATCACATGACCCTACATCCATAAGATGCTGACTCTTATTCCAAGCCTCTTCGACTCTTCTGTAGTCAATTCAAGAAACTATGCATTGCTATGTGGTCACTGGTAAACAAGTAATGGTGCTGCTGAACCACCTGGAGGCAAAGTGGAGGGGCAGGTTATTATAATACACTCAGATGTGAAATTTTCCTTCATATGCTTTATCTTACATTTTTTCTAAAAAGTGATATAAAGGGAATAAGAATATTCAGGCAATTTCTGCATAGTTCTGATTTTGTGGATCAAGATTTATGTTACAAAATTATGCCTTTAGATATATTAAGAAAATTTGTTTGAAACTTTTTAGTCATATTGATAATCAACATTTTGTTAACTTGTTCATTCAGTGACTACTTGGCCACAGTGGGCCATTTCAGCTATTCTGAAGCTCCTACACTGAAAGCATTTCAAGATGTGATTACATTATACGTATCAATTTGTGTGTACAGTATGTACAAACATACATACAGCACAGTATGCACATGTACAGTATGTACACACACATGCATATCCAACTTGCCAACAATGTGTATTGAAGTGTACATTGCAAAATAAATCTGTATCGCTTTTCAATACGGCAG
The DNA here is from genome assembly GCF_035149785.1 of Candoia aspera. Taxonomy (NCBI): domain Eukaryota; kingdom Metazoa; phylum Chordata; class Lepidosauria; order Squamata; family Candoiidae; genus Candoia; species Candoia aspera. The sequence goes on along the minus strand of NC_086157.1, from coordinate 82,111,261 downwards.
TCTCATAAAAATTCCATACCAGTTTATTTCCAAAACAGGTACATCAGACCTGTTTTGAATATCAGGCAGCAAATATGTGAAGCTGTAATGAGAATCTTTTCTGCATCAAGGGCCACATTCCTCTGGTAATAATCTATCAGTAATCTCGGGGCGGGGGGGCAGAACCAAAAGAAGGTGGGTCTGTCTTTTCTTCTACCACCCTTTTGTTGGAATCAAACTACATATTTGGCTCTGCACCCAAAAATCTACTGATCACTAAAGGTAATAGGTGTTGAGATAGTTTGCAGTGGGATTCTCCACTTTAATCACCTTTCCTTGTCTAAATGACTTACTTTGCATGTCTCTATGTGTCATGCCTCCTAGTAGCTGGACTGGCATTTGCACTTCCCTCCCCTCTCAGTTCAGCTCTGACTGTGACCTGTGCACTTCAGGTATTTCCATGACCCACTTTTTTTCTATAATGGCAGAGAGCATTTTAAATAAAGATTACCTTCAGTTTTCTTTCATACAAGCACCTGCCTAGAGAAACACTAAAGTTAGAAATATATCTTTTATAAGCCTCTATCTCTCCACACAATCTTCCCATTATGTAAAATCATTATCTGCTATCTAATGCTTTTTTATTTCTTTCTGTCTCTCTCCATCAAATGTGAATGCCAGGGGAGGGACAGCACCCTTATACTACAGTATGAAAAGTGTCCAGAGGCAATTGGAGTTGGGCGTTCCCTTAAATCTATGTAAAAATAAACTACATACCAGGGGAGTTTGAAATTCTGTTAAGATGTCAGGATGCCCACTCTTCTCATAATAGAATTTATTTAATTAAAAATTGATGTAGGAATTTGAGAAAGAGATAAAAAATTGCAAAAACCAAACAAAAAACCCAACTCACCACCAGGATAATAACACCAGGAAAGAAAATTGTGTTTCCCCCATCCCCTTAAAGTACCACAAGGTGCTTTATAACAAAGAGGGCTGTTAGGCATTTCCAATGAAAATGTATGTCTGGTTAAGCCCCTCCCCCCACAAAAAAGGGGTAGAAAGAATGAATGACAGGCTGTATAAGAGGGCTATGCCATTGCAACTTCAGGAAAGTACCTAAAATACATTTGGTTAGCCTCCAGGGAGCCTAATATTCAACACTTTCCTTTCAGTTTGCCCATTGATGTGACTTCTGGGTCCCATATTAATATGGCATCTCTCTTTACATATTTGTAGCTACACTGATTTTAGTAACTGATGCTTTTGCCTTAAGGCACTAATGTTGTTCCAAAAATATAAAGTTAGAAATTTATTGTAGACAGGATCAAGGCTAACCATTTTTTTAGCAAGTCCCACTTGCCTTTAGAATCTATTCAGTAAAGGAATGCTTTGTATTCATGTACAGGAGCCTTTTTAATTGTATGTATTTTACAGAGAAAGGGACTTGCTGCTGTGGGTTGTATGTTTACTTTTGATAGCTAGAGGAGAGCTAAGCTTTTCATTCCAGCTTTGGGTTCCAGTGGACTGCCTCAGGCAATACATATATATAAGATGGCAGAGTGCCTCTCCAAAAACATTCAGAAATTACTTTGATGTATCTTCCTGAGTTGACAGTTTGATTTCATCTTCATGCCACTGGTAATTTTTGCTTTTGATTCTGACTCTGAATTCTGATTCACTGAGCCTGAACAGTAACAACAACTGTAACAGAAACGATTATCTTTCTAAGATGAACTGTATAAATCAAAGATAGGTCAGCCTCATGCCTTACGGATTTCTGGAATAAAACTTTCATTCTACAGTGACTCAACAAACATCTATTCATATGCCCCACTGAAATGATTCAGAACAAGTCAGTTGCACTGGATTTGTAGACATTGGCTCTTCAGTGATGTCGCCAGTGAAGATTTATAGACAAGAAGGGTAGTGAGCATCTACGGGTAAATGTTTCACCTGGACAAGGCTTCCGACAGCTTTTTAAAATGTTTTAAAATAGAAGAGAGGTAATGAATTACAAAGCCCTGCTCCTGTTGCTCTGTTCCCTCCCCTTTCTTGAAATAATTTGGGCATTGGAACCAAAACACTCAGCTAGCCACTTATGAATCGAATGGAATAAACAAATAGTAAATTAGGCATGACTTATTTGTGCATTCATGTGAATAGTGGAGAAGGGGCATGGCTTGGCTTCACACTAAGAAAAATCTCCAAGACTGTTAAGGATATCACAGATTTGTTTGTCCGATATGGATTAATGACTTTTAGGAACTTATTTCTTATCATACACTAAATGACAATGTGATTAGTTTGGTTTTGGCTTAGCATATTTATGTGAATCCATAAAACATGGTTAAAACTTAGCACAACATGTGAGTTATTGCTCTCAGATTTTCTTTGCTGCTGTTTCTTCCTTGTAAAACTATCACATCTGAAGACAAAACTTACCTTATTGCTGGAAAACTCTAGCCAAGACTTAGTTCCCAATAAACCTGTCTGTAAGCAATGGAGTTTTGTTCTCATTAGTAAGTGTAATGCACAAGGTAGGAATAGAAAAAACATAGAGAATTACATAGAGAATGTCCTTAATAGTATAATCTGCAAAACAGCTTCTGTCCATTTCTGCATATGAGTTCTTAATTCAGCATTATCAACACTGTGCCAATTGCATATCTAAAGTGTAAAACATCCAAAATTCATGTCTTGTATTAATTTATACATGAGTATATGATGTGAATTAGAACCAATGGAAGTAATTGTTTTAATGACCAAGATACTCTCTTATTGTCAGGAAAGCCAGCCTTTTCACATGTACTTCAGCCAATGTTGTCATCCCTGTGCAATACAGTACTAATGGGCTGGTTATTCCATTCAGCATAGTGGAGTGAAGGCAGTTAGAGGAACATTCTGTTCTTAAAAGCTGTTCCCAGAACTATCACTTCTAAGAGCTTTAAATACCTTTGCAAAGGAAGTTAAGGCAGTCATAGGTCTTTTCATGCCAAATATACTGGAGGAAAACATCTGTTATTAAATGAAAAAAGGGAAGCTAAAGAAATACTGAAAAGGAATAGACAAGGCAAAATCTCTTTAAATATGGGTGTATTTCAATTTCTGGAACAGCATCCAGACGGCTAAGGACGGCACCCTCTCTCCTAGGGTTCTGGAAAGCTTTGAAAACCTAGCCGTGGTCCCAGGCCTGGGATGGATGTTTGTTATTTGTTGAACGGCCCTTGTTTTGTTTTGCGGATTTTGTTACTAGAGCATATTAGGCCGGGCTGTCTGTTGATTTAATATTTTTAGTTGTTTTTATGTCTCTTAGTTTTGGGCACCACTGAGACTCCACTGGAGGTGGGCAAGCAATAAATGTAAATAAATTAAATAAATAAATTTTGTGCAAAGCAAGGATTGGTCATCCTATTTTAAAAACAAAACGGATACATGGAGTAAGAATTTTCCCTTGACTTTTTTTTTTCACCTTGACTTGTTTCTGTATTACTACACTCTACAGATAATGGGTATATGTAGAAAGGAATATGCTAGGGAAAAATATAAATATCTCGTGATCTTCAGTGCTTATATCAGTCATCACCATGCTTACCATGTTATTGCAGATTTATGTTTACCTTGATTTTAGGTTTTTAATACGTTTTATGGATTTTTTTATGATGTTAACTGCTGAGAGTTGTATTTTAATAAATAAAATAAACTAAAATGTAGAGATATTATATTATACAGGATTATGTAGATTTGTGAACATTCACTTGCAAGCTGAAGTAGGAAACTAACATTAAAAAATTCTAATTTATGAAAAAGGAATACAGGATAAAATATATATATATAAAACAAATTAAGAGAAAACCAATATTATCCAACAAATCAGTTATGGAACTGTAATTCCAAATACAATACAATAAAAATAAAATAAAATAAACAAATAAACAACCCCCTCTAAGGAATTAACATACTAAATTGACATACTAAATTGTAAAACGTTACAAATTCTGGCCAAAAGGACAGATTAAGTCATTTTTACATTAGTAGCCTTTTCAAAACTTGATCAAAACTTTCCCTCAGTCTTTACCATTTGAATGTTCATTTTCTAGTTCTCAGTGCGTCTGTGTGTACTGCATGAATGTGCATATGTGTGCGGGAGGGAAGAGGGCATGTGTGTAGGGAGAGGGAAAGAGGAAGAGTTGTTTCACTATATATACTGGAAAATCTGGATGCTAATGATGAAAAGCACATTGTTGCTTAATGCTGGACTAAAGGTAAACAGTCGTGGATTCTGTATTGTCATTAATGGTTTCGATTTTACTGGAAGTTCATAACAGTGGTATTAAAATGTCTGTTCCCTCCGTCTCTTCAAAAAGAACTTCTAAACTTCAACTGAACAGCTTCATAAGTGTTACTCTGCCCTTTCTTTGCTCCAGTCCAGTTTTGATAATGGGAGTTGTAATCTAATACATCAGGAGGGCACTAAACTTGGGAAAGCTGTTCTAACTTCCACCTTAAATCCAATATATTTTAAAACATAATAAGGAAGACCTTCAATTCACTGTGATTAAAACAAAACTCCCTCCCTCTTCTCTTCCACTGTATCTAGATATCTTCTTAGCTGGATGTATTTATCTGGAGATTATGAAGTACAAATAAACATTTGAAAATGATTTATTATTTTTCATTATTTAGTCCACCACATTTTAGCTTTGTCTCTGAGTTTAAGCCAGTTTACCAAATGAACAACATTTTTCTTTGTCTTAAATTTAAGTTACCACATTTTAATTCCCCACTAATACTTCACTAAGATGAAAGCCCAAGAAAAGAGCAACAAAAAGAAATAAAAACAAGACATAGGGGAGCTAACAGTAGCTGGAGTTCATGATACATAGAGCCAACTATATTTAGGTGTCTTCCACTCTCCTCTTCTGAACAAAATAAGGACATTTAAGCATTGTGTTATAATATACTATTTAAATAAACTGACAACATTACCAATCTTTACCAATTATGGCACAGATGTCTTTGTTTTAATTCTAAAGTGTATCTCAGGAAGACACCAGCACTGTAACCTTGTAAAGAACACTCAGTAAGATGAGATCTGAGGTGAGGAAATTGAAAACTAGCGTGCTGTTTTGGATCCTTATCCTATGACTAGTAGCCATTTATAGGTCATGCTCATTTATCTAACCAAATTAACAAACAACCCCCTCCCTCCGATTATAATAAAGATGTACCAAGATCTATACAAAGAGGCAGTTTGCTGTAGTGGTTAAAGGCATCAGGCCAGAAACCAGGAGACTGTGAGTTCTAGCCCTGCCTTAGTCATGAAGCCAGCTGTGTGATTTGGGACTAGTCATTCTCTCTCAGCCCATAGGAAGAAGACAATTACAAACCATTTCTGAAAATGTTGCCAAGAAAAACTGTGGGGACTTGTTCAGGCAGTCACCAGGAGTTAAGACAAACTTGAAGACAGCAAAAAAAGAAAATAAAAAGGACTATTCCAGATTTGTTGTAGTGTTATAATAAACCAACTTTGCTTATCTCTTCGTATAAACCCCAAGACAATTAAGACAGACAGGCAATATATGTAAATAAAAATAATTTTTTAAATTGTCATTCAAGAGTCTTAATTGTCTTGGAAATTAGACAGGCAAGCTTTCTCAAAGAGACCTTAAGCACTTTTATTCTACTGAGGCTCAGAAAAACGGGGAATTTTTCTAGGCAATTTAGCATTAAGTTGGAGTGGCTTTAGACACTGTGTTCAAACTGTGTCCTGAAGAATGGCATTCAGCACAACTTTTCATCTTGGGTACGCTGGGCCACTTTGTACTGGCACTTGGGATTCCTCTCTGACTTTTTTGGTAACACACAAAGTTTTCATTTAGGCCCAACACATTGCAGAAAATACTCTCATTTTTCAGTGTTGCTATCAAGTTATATTTACCATTGCTTGAAAGTAGTCATTGCGACATGTGAATGCTGAAAGTAATATTATTTTAAAACGACGTAGAATAAATATGGCACAAGAACTGTTAGTTGCTTTATTTAAAAAGATAAACACTTCAGACAAAGAAAGCTAAGTACTTCCCTGGTAAGTTATCTCAACCCAACTTACATAATCAGTTTGAAGGTGTCAGCAAGTTTGCATGAAGGATATTCAGTCACATGCAAATGTTTTGGTTGCCCTGGCCAAATTGTATATTTCAATCAATCAGTAAGTGAACAGAAGCTGACACAATCTCCACGTGGTATAAACTAAGCATAACATTTTTTTACTATTGATGTCCAGTGTATATAAGCCAAGATGGCCATGGCAGTGCTAAGTGATTAGAGAAGAAGAGCGTGGCTACTGTAGTCTCAGCTAACCAATAGGATTTGGCAGATGCGAGCCCTGATTGCATAATCACCAAGATGGTGAAGGAGGTGTCAGAGATTGTTTATACAGCAAGAAATGGGAAAAAAGAGAAAATACTACTTTAAAATTGGAACAGCTACAGACAAGTTTAGGCTGCTTCCATAATAGGATGAGGATGAGTCAAAAGTTGTGTCCTGTTAGCTGGGCATCTCTGAACTATAGTTACCAAGTTGTGCAGAAAGAGTCCAGTGCCTGTTACAAGTGCCTAAATGCACAAAAGAATGCCAGTTACGGATTTTTATATGTAAGCTAAGCTAATGTCTCATCTTTGAAGCTAGCTTTGTACTTCCCTTTCCCACCCTTGGAGAAGAAATCCAGCTAAGTTTTGTTTATCTCTTAACAGTCACAAAATGCTACAAACCATTTGATGCCTACTAGGCTGCTAAACTACACCTCTTTGCATGGTTACTGCATCCAATAATATTTTGGCATGCAAACGATATACTTTTCGGATCTAGATGGTCACACTGATAAATATGTGGTTTGTGTAATTTTTAAAATGTATGTTTTCTAAATAGTAAAGGAAAATATATTTAAACACTTTTAGCATACTGAGCAGAATGTAAACATCAACTGTATATGATATGTTCATACATGTTTTCTAATTCTAATGTGACATACATTCAAAATTATGTCATGAAAAGTTTTTTTTGAAATGCACACTCTAAGTAAAATAAAGGCTTTATAAGGAATCAGAAGTTTATATCATCTTAAAATAATCCAGTTAAATGATCAAATACTGTATCAGTTTTTGTTGGTTTGATATAATTAATAAGGGAAACTGATATGGAATAGTTTCTATAGAGCAATTTCCATACAGATGTTAATGGAAATGAATAGGGATTGTATCTCTACCACATCAAAAGAATATGAATGAAATGATATAACTTTTTTCAGGGGCCAGTGGTTCTGAACATACAACATATGGAGAATAGACTGGTTTAAACTGAGAACAAGGGGGAAAAAAACGAAGACAGCCAAAATATTTTCAGAGAATTCAAAGCCATTTAACTTATTGGCTATAATATTATCTGTTAAATAATAACAAAATGTTATCACTGTTATTATTTAAAAATAACCCTTAAAAAGAACAGAACTTTTCTTATGGGCCTTTGATTCTGGAATCTGAAATTGGGTGGGGAAAACCGAGAAAAGGAGAGGAAATGTCCAATTTAATCTTATCTCTTATTTCATTCCCTTATTTCTCCTATATCAATATATAGTTGTTTGAGTTGCAAATCGTGGATGAAATATTATACAAGTGATGAGTGAAGACCATCTTGTCTGGTTGGGGTCCTGATCCAAAATTCCAGAAACATGCTGATCCTATCTGGGTTGCTTTGGTGCTAGTCCAGTCTAATTTGAATCCTGGATACAGAGTGAGGTTCAGAAGACAGAAGTCTTGTTTTCCCATAATACCATATCTTTGGTATTTTTTTCAGGACAGTGGAATGAAATCTGCAGACAAACTAGACTCTTATGAAGGGATGAAGACTCCTATGAAGGGATGAAGTCTGCCCAATTTCATAGATGATGGTATAAGGATTTTATTTAAAATCTGTTGTTGTTCTTTTAAAATACCCACAATTTTGTAAGACCCTACAGGAACATTCTGTCATATTTTAGACAGATATGTTACAGGAGTTTTGTACAAAGGGAAGGGGTGTTTGTAAGGCATAATAAGGCTATTTTCTAAAAGTATAGGGCTGATGCTCAGCATTAAAGTGGAAGTACAAGATTTAATTCACTATTTATATTAACTATAAAATAAATAAGTCAGGTTTGCTAGCTAATCTAGAACATTACAAAATATTATCACACATCCACTCAGGACTGGAGACTGGATAGAGTAAGTGTTCTTTTAATCTATAAGATTTCTCCATTCCTACAAGATGCTGTGATTTGGGCAATGGATATGACCTGATCACAAAGATCTTTCTTAGTGCTATTTGCTGATTTCTATAGTCTTCCTCACTTCTTCCCAAACCAGGGAATTTTACATAAATTGTTAATACTTTTTTCCCCCCTTTTCATGGGTGGTACAGCACCATCCCTTGTAGCACATTAGAACACCAGAAAACAAGAATGAATGAAGTTTTCCAGATGTGGAAAGAAGTGGATCCAGACAGTAGATTGTGGGAGGATACAAGATTGATAAGGTTGGCATGGATGTCAGTGTGGCAATACCTATTTTGCTTTGAAGATTTATTTGTGTCTAAAACTATAACGTCCGTTTTAAGGCATGCACTTCAATTTCACTTGTGTCCCCACCCTCCATCATAACAGCAGTAAATTCTGATAACTATTTGTAGAATTGTAGCTGGGCCTGACACTTGCAAAATACAAAGTAAAGGATTTGAAGCCTACAGATCCTAACTGGTGATTTAATTATGTATTTTCCAATTATATTTTGAACATTCACAAAATGGGCAAATCATTCATGTCTACCATGCATCAATAGAACATTTCAGTATGCAGTGTCATGTATCATACGTAGGTATTGTAAGTCACGTTTGCCCATAGTATCTGAAATGTATTTAAATCACATTAAATGATGAAAAAAAATTCCATACATTAATTAAGCCATTCATTTTGGAATTTATTCTGGATTGACAGATGTCAACAATCTAATAGTTACCAAGATGGCAGGAAACATCACTTACTTGCTCCTATGTTGTTTGCTCAAATCTGTTGTTTGCTCAGCCTTTAAAGAGAGTATCAGTGTGCACAGAGGGTTTCTTAAAAGTGGCATTACATTTTCTGACCAATAAATTTACTAGGATTGCAGCCATCCAATGTCGACTAATCTCCTGCTCTTCAAAAACTATTCCTGCATAATATCCTCCCAGGTTGCCCAGTTTTGTGCTACCGTTTGCTCAATACTCCACACCATCACTTAGATTTTGAATTTCTGAACATAGTATTTTATTTCAATTCGTTTTAATATTTTCATTCTTAATTAATTTTGGATTATACAGTAGTATATTAATTGCTTTTGTTTATTTATATATATATATATGTATATGTATTAATGTAAGACTGTTGCTATTGTATAGTTTTATTGTGTCTGGCCTTAGGGCTGTAATAAACGTGATGATGATGATGATGATGATGATGATGATGATGATTCCTGCATGATACGATTTTTGAAACACTATTTAATCATGCATCCTGGATAAAATACTTAATGATTTAAATGTCCCAATATTTAAAAAGTAGGTTCATTTTAGTTCAGTGTTATCCCTGACAATACTTACCATTTTTATCAGGAATAAGAGCAAGAACATTGGCATAAAGAACATGAATTTAACAAAAGAAAAAACAAACAATAACTATACCTCCATTGGCAAAGAATGCAGTTTTGTTCTTTCAGGGGAAACTGTGGTAGAGAAGCACTTTTTCTGAGGTCAATGAATCTGACAGATAGCAGTGGTTTGAGGAACTGGCATCCATAGTCTTTAGCGGTAGAATACCACTATGCCATTCTAAAGTTCTGCATTTTGTTGTGGCTTTTTAATTTTTTTTTTAATCTACAGCATTTTTTCATCCTGCATCTTCCACTTTGTCAGTAGTAGATGCTTATAATTCAACTTCTTATATGCATATATGCCAATTTTCTGATTTATTAAATATATGGTAGGTGGCCAGGAGATTTATACTAATTGTCAATTATTTCTGTATCTAGCACTGGCTTAGTTATTCAGTAATAGGATGATTTCCTCATCTGGCAGCTGTCTTGTGAGCTGTGTTATTTATAAGACACAAGACACAATAGTAGTTGTACTGATTTTGAACTTAGAACTTCTTCTAGAGTTATGTGACTGATCTGAAAACAGTATTTTAATTATTTCTTGATTACCATAATTATTTATTAGTGATAGTACTAGGCCACTTTTCAGTATTGTTTTTTTCAAAGTGGCTTACTAATTAGAGCAAAAATTAAAACAAAACAAAATTAAAAAGCAGCAATATTATTAACCATCAGCATTTAAAACTCTAAAAATATTAAGTCAATTTTATTTATTTACTTACTAGATTTATAAGGCCACCCAATTCAAACAATGTGAGTCTGGGCAGCATACAACAGAAAAACAAACAAGCAATAAACCAGGAAAAAAAAACAAGTAACATAAAACAAACACATATAAATATAAAATGGCCAAGGACAATAGTAGAAACAAATCATACTTTCAAATTAGCCAGATAAAAATAACAAAGTAAAATCTCAACATGAATACTGAAAAACCCACCTTTGTTAAAGTCAGTCCAAAATGTAGTAAGTCTGGAAGACTTGCTTGAAAATTAGCAAAAAATGCCCAATCCTAGAAGATGAAATTCCACAAATGAGGGCTAATGCTGAGATCATTCACTATGTCTATCAATAACAGGATACTGAGGAGGGCTTTTCTGTCAGTTTGTAAATCTTAAATTGATGCATGCAGGGTGATTTTGGTAATCTGGCCTCAGCTCCTTGAATTGAGCCCAGAAACCAAAGATTAGCAAGTGCAGTTGGGAAATATTGGGTGCAACCCACTCTAAATGACTTCCAGCTGCCAGCTATACTCTATCTTGTGCATGTCTGTAGAAGAAGCCAGAATAAGGTACCTTTTAACTGAGATGTGATATGCAGTACTATTTAAAATGAATAACAACTTCTTATTAACTAATTTGGGGGACAATGAACAATAATGTACAGACTGGGAATAGTTAGCTCAACAAGTTCTGACAGTCACAAGCAACAGGGAAGAATTAACTCTGTTGTTAAAAAGTCAATGATTCAGTTTAAAAGATTGTTTTATCCCTACATGATGCATTTGATTTGTATACTCAGCTTTGAAAGATTTGAGATTAAAGTCCTAGCTCCTGTTTTTTTTATTTCAAGATGCTTATAAAAAAATTATGAATTTTTCCCAAATGTTCTGACATCAGCATTATGTCTCTAATTAGGTTCTACTAAATAGATTCCTTTGTTTTACTATAGCACTTCTTTGCCAAATATGGAGGTTTCATTGCATCATTATTAAATGGTTTATGCTTAATTTTCATATCTGCAAACTTTTTGTCTTATCTGATAGCTTGATGCCTACTTCAAGGCAAACAGCTCCATATATTAGTACAAACCATCATAAAATCATTAATAAAACTGAATAAAATGAGGACATCCAATCCAGTGGAATACTATTCAGCAAACTTCATGGCTGAACAAGGACCTGAACCCTGGTTTCTTTAATCCAAATCTAGAATTGATTCACTTTCTGCAACATGCAATGGTATTCATTTATTGTACCCATCTTGTGCATCCCAATACAATCCAATTGCTAATCGGAATATTAAGGATATGTTCTTAATGTTGTTAGCATATTTTAAAAAAAATATTATTTTAATAACAGTCTTGGATATATTTTGGTAAGCAAAACCACCATTTTTGTTTTTTGTTTTTAATTGGATTAATCAACAAATGAAGATTATGGTGATTTTATTCTGTTTTACGCAATGCATATGCTAAAGAAATCGTATTATTTCTTGGGCTCAGAACAGCTCTGAGGATCTCTTCAACAAGGTGCAGTGAAAACCTGCAAGCTAAATTCTGTGTCCTTTATGTAATGTTCACTAGGTGACTTGCTAAATACCAAACATCTCATGTGATTCTCCTGCAGGCATTCTTGTATAGAAACTGAATGTCACACAGTCAGCTGGGTTTCAGGCATGGAAAATTCTGACACTACTCTTTATTGACAGCCAGCTTGGAAGCCTACTTTTGCCATTAACATGGGCACCTTGGTCCTTCTGAAACTTGCAGCTTCAAATTTCAATGTTTACCACAACAGAAATTAAGCCTAGTGAAATCCTTATTTCATCTTCTTTCACCAGTTTTTTTCTTTTTTTAATTCTTGGTTTTAATTTTAGTTTTTATGGTTTGTAGTTTTATTATTGTTGTAAACACCCAGAATTATGCTCTAAGATGGGTGGCCATACAATTTTTTTAAATAAATAATAAAGACTTCCTCTCCCTGTTTTACTTATTGTTATTTTGTTTGTCCCACAACCTCTAGATATAATCTGTATACAACTTGGAGAGGAATCTATTTTAATTATATTAATGTCATAAATTACAACATATACTAATGGGGTATGAATGGATGATCATGCCATTCTTTTCTTCGTGTCCTTACTCACCTATCCATTACCAGTTTCATGGAGCATGAAGAAGAGGCAAGCAAGATGGTGTGCCTCTGACAAAGGGAATGCAGTCAATTATAACAGAGGTTAAATAAATAAATTGAACAGAACTTCAAGCAGGAATAAAAGTTTTATATTAGCACTACCTGTCTCACTTTGTCAGGGATCAGAAATAAGCAGCATTGGACCTCATTAGTACCTGGATGGGAGAGTACCAGGGAATTCGAGATCTGTAGGTTACACTGAAAAGGTGAAAAACACCCCAGAAAGATGCAGTGACAAACCACTTCTGCTATTGTCAAGCAAACTGTTTGGATGTAGTCATCTAGAGTTAAGCTTGATTGAAGACACTTTGAAAAGCCCTATAGGACTTAAAAAGAAAGGGGATAAAATAGAAAAGAAAGACAAAGACTCCGAAAACTAAGTTGAGTAGTTGGGGAGGGGTGACTGCAAGAAGGGCAAGTGACAAAACACGTGACATGAAGTTATCAGCATCAGACATCAGGATACAAATATGTAAAGGTGGATTTTGCATTATATCGCCATGCACATGTTGTTTTGACTCAATCTTGGTTTATTTTGGATACCTATGAAGCAAAGAATATATACTAAGACTGTAAAAGAAAGAATGGCAAGGTTTGATGGTGATGAGCTGTACTTAACATATTTTGAAAGAGTGATACTACAGTACAATACTCAAAATAATGAGAAATGGGTGGGCAGAGCCAGGATTTTCAGTTTTTCTTCTCAGCTTGTAGGAAGACATTTAAGACATTTGTTTGTGTGTTTGCTAATTACCTAAATGATTTAAAACTAATTAATGATATGGGGCATTTGACCTCATAAGAATACAAAAAAGACAGGTGGAGGGTTTCAGGCAGCTTCAAACTGAAACATGTCCTTTGTTGGCTTCAAAAATATAACTCATATAATCAGTTTGGAATGTGCTTTTCGAACGATATTCAAGAATTTTTGTTAACTTCATACCTCTAATTTTTGGAGTTCACAATCCCCATCATTCCTGGTAATTGAATATACAGGATTATGCTGATGGAAATTGTAACTGAAACCAGGAAGTGAGTGAAAGGTTGCCTCTGCTCTTAATTTGTGTCCTTGTTTTGGCATAAGTCTCTGGAGGAAAAGAATTGGTTCCAAAATTTATTTTTCTCTATTGGTATAATAGGGGACAATCTTAACCGAAGCCAGTAAATCTATATTAGCCACAGTACATTGAATAACTGCCCAAATAAGCAGCCCTAAATGCTTATTTAGCACTTATTTATTTATTTATTCATTTATTTAGCATCCCATTAAACAGCTGTGATCTCATAAATTAATCCATATTTCTTAAAATGTTATTACAAATTTTAATAATAATTCACAATGTAGACAGGCTTTTGCAGAGCTACTACTGTAGGTTCAGTATTTATAATATGCTTCCTAAACTGCTTCATTCCCATAAACAAACAAAAACAATTTAAAAATTCCTGTATCTGTGATGACCTCCAAGGGGTGATTTCCCCAACAAACAGAGTTCCTTTGTTTTTCGAATGACCCATTTTAAAAATGCATTTAATGAGAAGCATGACTAGGCATGGATTGCTCAACCTTTTATGCCTAATGCTCTCTAGAGAGCTTTTAAAAACCATTGTTCTTGGCAAGGCAGAACCTCAAACACTAAGAGCCTCAGTTAGAGAGGTGACTCACAAATGAGCATGTGTCTGTGTGTGCATGTGTGTAAAACATATAGTGGAAAATCAAGGAATCTGCTCTCCTTGTGTGAAATTATGCTGCTTAAAGTACAAATCATGTTCACCATGTTGTTGCCTCTATTATTTCTCAATCTGTGTGATGTTATAATGTACATAGGAAATATACATTTACACTGGCTTCCTGTTGTAGAGATTAGAAATACATGTATAAATACCATATGTGGCTATTCAGTGGGGGAAAGTCAATTGGTATTCTGAAGGGTCTGGGCCAAAAGATAACTTTCCAGACCAGGGTCTCTGAAATCAATGACTTACCCTGCTGTTCTGACTTGTCAAAGATTCAGAACCAATCCAGATGTTTCACACTCTCAGTCAATCACAGAATCTGTTTTACATCCTTATTCCTGAAGTGAACTCTGAGACTAAAGTATATATTGACAATAATAGCTCACTAAGTTAGACCATAGCTTTAGTACTACCAATTAAAAATAATTATGAAGGGATCTTTCCTTCCTTAATAGAGGTAGAAAACAAAAAAGAAATGGGGGAGGGTTTACAAATGGAAAGGTGCAATGTCTGTATCTGCTATAAAATCCATGGAATTAAAGAACTGAAAATGACCTTAGAGATCATTTCATCCAATTTCCTCTTCAGTGCAAATTCTACTAAGATTACCGTACAGCGTCTGAAGACATTTGGTGAAGAAATACTTAACCACTTCACATGGCAGTGTTTTCCAATGGCTGATAATTCATAGAATTATTTCCTCCCAGTGTTTGTCCTGAACCTCCTTGTACTTTTAACCCACTGGTTCTGCTACTGTCCTCTGGGGCAATTGAAAATAATTCCACTTATCCTTCTCTGTGACAATCCTTCATATATTTTAAGACAGCTATCATATCTTTCTTCAGTATTCTTATTTTTTAGGCTAAACCTACCTAAATGTTTTAATCAGTCCTTATAAGGCTTGGTTTCAAGTTGCTTCATCCTCTTAATAGGCCAACCATGAATTTGTTCCAATTTGTCACTGTTCTTTTTGAACTGTCATGTCCCAAACTAGATACGGTTTTCCAAATCGGCTCTGACCAGACCAGAACAGAGTAGAACAATTATTTCCCTTTTCTTCCATGAATAAAATAGAGTAATAGCATAATAAAAGCCCCAGAAACTCTAACCTAACATACATATTTATGTATCCATCAGGCTAGTGCTTTTTGGCATGAGTACACAAAAAAAAAAAATGAGCAAAAGAAATTAAAGGCAGGATATAAAAGAAATGAAAAGGAAAGTTAAGTTAAGCATATCCAGTTTATAACTGCACCATTCACTGTACTTCCCCATACTTTTCTGTCCCTATCAACCATCCTTGCTTCCATCACATATGTTGTTCAAACTTCTCACCTCTTTCTTTTTGAGGATTTCATCTATTCCAGCCAGCCAGGAATTTATCAGTCTTCTGTTTCCTCTGAACTCACTCACTCTTCCTTCATGTACTGTATTTGTTTTGCAATTCAGTCTTTACTGTATATGGTTTCATTATATGATCAAACCACCTCAATGGACTTTTAATTGGTCATTCACTCTTGTATTCAGTGCACGTTCATTCAGTCTTCATTTGTTCTTGACCCCATCTCTCCTTGAACCACACACAGTGCTTAAATATCCCATTCTTGGTACATACAACTTACTTTTATATTTTCCTGTACCCAACTCTCACTTTCACAAAAAATTGGGTAGATGCATATCCTTACATACAGCCATTTTCTTTTGACAAATATTCATTCCTTGCAACAGACCACATGGTATCCTTTCTGTCAATATTTCTGTGTCTTAACATTTCTCATCCATTTCCCCACCCTTAGTAAACATTCTACCAACATGCAGAAATGCACCTACTTTTTCTAATTTTCCACTAGGACAAAAGCAGTCTTATGGCCCCAAATATGCTTCTCATCTGGTTCCTCTATTTCCAGGAGCAGTTTGAATGTGCCATAATTATAGAAGACAAACTGATAGTGATATACTGGTCTGGGACTGGTCTGGGGTTTGATTTGAAGCACAAGCTAAAGTTCAGGCCATGGAGTTTTTGTTTGTCTGTTAGCTGTTAGCTTGCTTGTTTTGTATTTTGCATCCAGCCTATCTATCATCCATGGCTTTGTTTTGATTTTTCCTTAGTTCAGCCATACAGATAACATTGGTGTGCAAAGCTTTAATAAAACATACCTGTTGTTTAATACATGCTGTGCTGCTCACCTTGAAAGTGTATAATGCTGAATGTTTTAATGGCCCACTGAGTTCAACTGATTTTCAGAAAATGCACTGAATACTTTTCCACTTTAGTTGGGAACCAAAACAAATCTTAAAATTATTCTGGAAGATGAAGGAATTTTGTGTCTGGAAACTGAAGCAATTCTTGGCAGCTGCTTTTTGGTTGAGAATACTGCATCAAAAGTGACAAAACTTTTTCAGAAACAGTTCCTTTTATCCATCCAGTACTGTCTGGCACCAGGGTCTAAAGAGACTGACATAGCTGGCACAGGAAGGAGATAATATTTTGCATGGGACATATTGTTGTTCTTTGGCAGACATGGACAAGGCAGAGTGTTATCCAACAACATGGAGGCAATAGTTGCACACTGCTATAGTAAAATAAAAATTGGTTGATCTTGGTTGAATGTGCCACAATATCTCTTATATTAAAATCATCTTAGATGTTCAGACTTATGTCTAGATGTAGGATTGTTGAAAGAGTATTCAGGGATCATTATTGGAAGTGAAACATTATTTTGGCATATAGGGGTCATTTAAATGCTTTTTCGTTTATAAATGTTATAATCCAGTGACCCTGTTAGTGAATTGCTTAAGATAAAATATTGGTTCAGCCAGATCTTGTTCAAACATATCCTGGAAGGTCAGCAGTTAGATGACTCAGGTAGGTTCCTTTCTCCCCTTTTCTTAAGAAATGTTAACTGAGTCAGAGAAGGGCAGAGTAAACAATAGTCCTGTAGCAATGCCTGAAAAAGATGCAGAGACTGTGGAAGTCTGAAGCTATGAGACTGGATGCTCCCTTGAAATCTGATGAGGAATAATATCTTTTAAAGATAATTTTAAAATTCAAGGTTCAATCTTATGCTCAGTCTAGATGTAAATGTAAATAAGTATGATATAATAGAAATGTCATGTATGTTCAGTGGCATTCTTTTATGGAAACCAACCCTGGTGGCAGAAATCCCACCTGGAAAACAAGAGTACATAACCATCTTTTTAACAAGTTAGGATGACAATAGAGTCTATTCATGTATTCAGATAAATACATGAAGGACTTCATACTTGGTAATGAAAGGTGTATTTATAAACTTATTCTCTGCCTGCTGTTCACATATTCAGCTGGAGGTCTGAATGTGCTGAGGCATATTCATATTTGCTTGAATGCACATACACCCGTCTCCACAGTTCAGGACTCTACACTGCACGAGAAGTCTTTGTTCAAGATTAGGATGAAGTGGATGAAGTAGTTGCTCCCCTTTCTATTTTTGACATTATTTTATTATTCAATTCCTTTGAACTTGCTACCTTTCCCAAGAAGAAAAATACCAAGAGCATCACTCTGAGTCATGTTTTCATGTTCTTTAATTGTTTCTTTCTTTGCTTTTGTAAGAGAAAATTATGCATTTCTTCTTATATGTAGTTTAGTTTTCTCTGAAAGTAATTTTCAGTTTTGTTAAGTATAACACAAAGAATAAAGTAAAAACATATCTTGCAGAATTTCTTCCTCTATCATTCTCTTCCTGTATCATTTGAGAACTGAAGGCTCAAAACAGTGGTTCTACCATGGCATAAATCCAGAATTACAGGTGAAATCCTACACTTGTGTAGGGTTGCCTTGAGAGAAAGGCAAGGATTATGGTGGTTGATGAAAAGCAAGAAACTTTTTTCTTTAAATCCTAGGCTTATTAGTTACACTGGTTTATGACTGTAATAAAGATGAGATTGGATCGGTTCATTGGGTTCATAAGCCACATTCCCATGATAAGGTTCCTCTTACAATATAAATCCCTCCAGAAAGATATGTCTGAGTGTATGTGCATGTGCACATGCACATGCATGTGCATATGTGTGTGTACCTTTTCTAATTACAGGATTGTGGGTAAAGATTTAGTCTGGAAGTCTATCTCTATTTTCAGATAAATGGTTCTGGTCCAGTTAAAAGATAATAGGCACTGGAGTTGCACTGAAGGCATACAAGAATTTTAGAGTAATACAGCATGTTATCTGACCTATGGTAAAGGAACCCACAAGTCTGGGAAGCTGGACTGAATAATAGTTCCCATCAATGGAATCTCCCTAGCAATTTAATTCTGCCTCAGGTACCTGAACAATATTGGACAATACTTGTTAGTTGTTTTTAAATGTTTTAATAATTTGCAAAACTGCCCAGAGTTTGCTGGGAGTTGGGAGTGACATATGAGTTTAATAAAATGGTAAATTAAATTAAATACTGATCTAATGTGCAAGATGGTTTTATTTAGTTTCTGAGTTGTTTTCACAGGAACCAGGGCTTGGGAAACAAAGCTATAAACAGAATTGTTATAGAATTGAGTAGTCTTATAAAATTAATAATAATAATAATAATATAAGAGCATGATGGGACTATAGAAACCATTATATAATTTGGATCTCTACTGCAACATGACCAGAGAGACTTTATCTTGAAACTGAAGATATGGTATTGCGAGTCCATATACCTACCTAGCCCTACATACTTCATACATACTGTTCTGCCCCCAGTGCCTTCTGTTATTCTACATGTCATTCTAGCTTTTCTAATCTATACTCCTATGTCATCAGTTGACTTATTCATGATAACTTCTGCAACCACTTGTTTCAGGGCTATTTAAATCCTAAAATCCTATGTGCTTAGGCAAACCTGGATATAACCGCATCTAAGGGTTCCCACAGATTCCTACCAGGATCAGATGTTCAGGAGTTCTCAATTAGCAGATGTGATCTCCAGGCATTAGTAGGTTCTAGAACCTTTTAAACTTTATCATTCCTACATATCTTATCATCTAGCTAGCATTTCTTTGTCTTATCATTCTCAGCAGCTAGCATTTGTTTTGAACCAAAAAGGTTTCATTTGCATTTTTACTGTACCATGAACAATCAATCCCTTTATTTTGTCCTTGCTGTAAAACAATACACATATTTGGGGCTATACGTAAACACTGGAATGCTATGAACTATACTACCTGTTGAATAGATTCATATGTATCTGTCTATCAGCCTGTCCATCCATCCACATAAATAAACATATTCATCTTCATCTGAGAATACGATTGACAACTGCTCAATATACACACCAAACACACATAAGCATATACATACAGAGAAAGCATTTCCCACCATATGCAAACACCCCCATTTTCTCAGTGAGCTTGTAAAAAAACAATTTGGTTTACTTGTTTTAAAAGTTCCAGTAACTATTTTGACAGACAGTGCTGTCAAAACAAACAAAAGGGATTAATAGAGACATCAGATTAATGCAGTGAGTCATCACTGTACAAAATGTGCACTACTAGAATGAGGTTACATGACTCCGTTCTCCACAATTCTTCTCATTGTGTAGGTGTTTTAGATGGGAACCAGATGTGAGGTCGCATGGATCCTGCAATACCTAGGGCAAGCCATAAGGAGAATGCCTCAAATGGAATGTGACTGCTATGTGTTTGTCTGCCGGGCATGTGTATTAAGATTAAAGGAAATCTACTGTTACTTACCTCTATAAACAGACTGCCTCCACATGTTTCTTTTGCCATGCCTGTAATGGCTCAACATTAGGTCAGGAACCATTTCAAAATCTGTAACTGTAGAAAAATAGCTCCATCTAACTGTATATCCATTGGAGTTACTCCTAAATTTATACTATAACAGCAAAACAGAATTTATCAGACAGAAACACCTTGGTGATGATGCACTTTGTGCCTAAGGCAGGACTGGAACTCTCAGTCTCCCTGTTTCTAGCCTGATGACTTAACCACTACACTGAACTGGCATACATTGTTGTGAATTAAACCATTCCATTGGAAGTAGCTTCCAGTATAATTGGGGTGGGAGAGAACACAAAATAATAAACTTATGTTGATAATATTGGGCCAGTGGAGAGGTCTGGAAATGGAGAGGCTAGAATTTAAGTTAGTCCAGATGCTAATCAGTGACATTGGCCTGGCTTACCTCTTGTGCTAAGTCATGATATACGTAGTTTATTTGATTCTAGCTTAGTATATTGTGTGAATTCAGCCACTGTGGTCGGAACAATATGTCTTATGGCTTACTGAACTAATCATGAAACTGATTTATTCAGTGAACTATGGTTAAGGAAACTATGGCTTAATTAGAAAATGGAAAGAGGGAGAGAGAAGGGAGAGAGAAATTATATACTGTACATTGCCCCTAGCTTTGTGGAGTGTAATGCAAGTGAAATTCATTATTACACTACTCTTTCAAAATATATGCAATCCAAATAGAAATAATGATAGGCAAAGAAACAAAGGGATATCTACTTGCCTGCAGAGGATGTAGTAAAACACTCTCTACCACTCCATAAATGTCAGAGCCCAATCAGTAGCAACATCCCTAGTGAAAGCAGAAAGTTCTAATGGCCTTTTCCAGCATCAGGTAAGAGAGCAGCTCTATTTTGACTTGAAATGGTCTTCCAGAAATCAACCCAGACCAATCTAATTTTTCAAAGTCAAAGAGTCGGCCTTGATGAACATGACTTCAAATTCATAATGATGGATGAAAAATAAATCTACCTTTTGGAATAGAAGTGCTGACTAGCAACAGGGAGACTCAGATTTGAGACCATCCTTGGCCAGGGAAGCTCACTGGGTGATTTGGAGCTTTCTCTCAGCCCAACCTATCTCAAAAGGTTGATGTGGGAAAAATTGGAACGCTGTGTATGCCACCTTGTGCTACTCTATAAAAGGCAGGATATAAATAAAGAAACACACTTCATTGATTGCTTGATTATGTGCCATCGAGTTGGTGTTGACTCTTAGATTTTCTCCAGGATAAACAGTCCCCAACCTGGCCCTTTAGGTTTTCCAGCAGTGCACCCATTGCTGCTGTAACTGGGTCCATCCACCTTGCTGCTGGTCATCTTCTTTTTTCCTTTTCTTCCACCTTTCCAAGCCTTATAGATTTCTCCAGAGAGCTAGGCCTTCCAAAATAGGATAACTTGAACCTGGTCATTTGTACCTCAAGTCAGGCTTCTGAATTGATTTGTTTGATGAAAACAAGCTTCATAGTATTATATATTTATCTGATTTATATATTGTTTTCCATACTTGGCCATATACATAGTGCTCCCTCCTCCCATTTTCCCTGCAAGGTAGTTTGGGCTGCAAGAGTATGAGTGAGCTTCCATGCCTGATGGTAGAGCATTTTAGTCCTGCCCAGACCAGCCCTTTAACCACTAAGTAACACTGCCTTTCTTCGTTGGTAGAGACAAACATTAAGACTCAAGATTTCAAATTCCTTCACAAGACCCTTTAAATTTCACTGGTGCAAGCCATTAGTATATGAGACCATGCTGATAAAATAATTAATCAAGCAGAGACAATGAATGAATAGACCATATACTGATTAATTTTAAGAGGAGAGGTATTTTTGTGGCTTTTGGGGGGGATTGCAGGTACTGTTCACAATAATGGGATTTTTTTTTATAATGATGTTATTATTAGCTCACCAGAATTAAGAATATTTAATTGAGAAACCAAATTCTCCAGGGCACCACAGAAATAGCCCTATTAATATATTTATTTTAGTATACATACATAAGAATTTCTGTGGAAGGAACTGGCTATGTCCAGCCTTTGCACAGAACTCCCTTTACCCTTGCACTGAATAAAGGAGTGTGAATGCAAAGGATCTTTATGGTATCCCCCATCCTACCACTATTTTCACTCCCCAAACCCTCAGAGTTAGTTTAAATCCAATCTACAGTTGTTGTCATGAGTAAGGATGGTGAGCAGGGGGCTCCCATCCAGGCTGTAAAGCGCATGCGTAGTACTGAGGAATTAAGCAGCCATTCAAAGAGACACAGATCAGGCCCGCCTTAGCCTTTGGGGTTTATATGTCTGGGTTTTTCCCATGCTTATTCAGTTTGTTAGGATTCTGTTTATGTAGCAGTAATAAACATTAGAGAACTACTCGTCTCAGCGTGTGTCTCGCTGTTAGGACAGTTGTCCTCACTACCACTGGCTTCAAAGCACAGAAATCACTACATAGGGGCAATGGGGACTCCCTTCTGCTGAATAATAGATCCACAAAAAGAGCATCCAACCAGTGCCCATCCGCCATTCATGGACTGTTTTGTTTGGAGCTTACTGCTTTTTAAACAATCAGAGTGATTGCCTTGGATGGGGTGGGGAATGCATAACTATCAAGGAGGCACTCCTTCACTCAATTTATAAGAGTAGAAAAATGTGACTATGGAGCTATCGGAGCAAAATCCCAGGAGCTGGGAAGCAGGGTGAGGTGATCGGTGATAGTTCCTTCCAATGGAAGACTATTCCCCCCATCCCCTACTTCCAGCACTGATTTCTGGTGCTTTTTGACCCTATACAATCAACTTTCTAACAGGTGTATACATACCAATATTGGTATTGTTCTCTTCAGGTTTTCAGCTAAATGCATGGAGAGCTGGAGGGCTGGATAGAGGACAGGGCTCTGTGTGCACAGACCTGCCCTCTCCTCTGTTCCAGCTCCTTGTATTCTGTTGGCAGTCTGAAAGAGAACTGTGCTCACCTTTACTCCAGAATAGATGTCTATACAGTCCAAGAGCTTAATAAAGACGGGTCACTGATCATGTGGAGAGCAGGACCCATATTCCTGCAAATATGAATACAGTTCTTCTTAGATCTCTGGATGAAAAAGTGAGGATTGGGACAAGCATATGCAATCCCATTTTTTGCCAAGTGATTCTCCATTGGTTCAGATTAATTTCTTATCAGGAATTAATTGGTAACATAATCAGAGAACGGTGATAAATGCAGCAGAAGCACATTAAGGAGTACACTGATGGATTTCCTGTAGAGCAACAGAACTAGTAAATCAGCAGAAGTGGAATAACAACAGGACAAAACTAACAACAGCCATCTGGATGGGTAGAACTTTATCAGCCATCTGTCAGGGATTCTTTAATTTGGATTCCTACTCAGAGAGAAGTGTTGGAACTTGATGACCCGAATTGCATTTCCAACTCTGTGATTCTATACAAAATATACTTTCATACTTTCTGCTTTTTTTTCCATCTTAAGATAGATTTCTGTACTCCCATATGTTGCACTGTTAAGCGTTTGTACTACTGTACTTTCTTCCTAATTTAAGTCAAAAAGGAAGAATGAGAATTCTTGTTAATAATGCTGTGATGACTGAACACATTTGTAATGAAGTAGCAACTGATTATTGAAGTTCCCCAAATAATAATCTTTGTTTGCATACAAATGAACTGGAGAGTGCTTAATTAATAAGTACAGATAGTAGATTATATTAGTAAATGTATATGACACCTCATAAACAACATACCCAGTTTATGCATGAAAAGGTAGAGTTTTTCAAATCAAAGGGGAGTTGAGAAGAAAATGTGGGGATCTCCTTTGTTGCCATGATGCCTCATAATTTGTACAAAGATGACAGTCCTGGTTTTGCTGAGGCTGTTTTAAGGAGTTGCAGGCATATTCTGTATTTGCAGCTTCACATGCTCCGCAGTCACTTTTCTGACTTGGAATGTGAAGCACTACACAACCTTGCTCTTGATCAATCTAGTTTATCTTTGTCTTCTTTTTTGTCTTTGTCTTCTTTTCAGGCAAGTGAGTCTAGAAACGCTGATTTTTTTTTCAATGTCTTTTCTCAGGTACTTACATCATGCTTATTTGGATATTTTGGAGAATTTCCCTAAATCTGTGGGACCATTTTGTAGAACTTGCCCCCAAGGTGTGCAAGCAGAGAGCCCCTACTATGAGTCCCAACATCTTACAAGTAGCAAAGGGAGGGGCAGGCAAGAATTCTCTGCAGGAAGTCCTCTTTCTTGGAATAAGACACCAAAATAAGATCTCTGTCATCAATATTGACATTTAGAAAGCTTGTTAATGCTTACAAAGCTGTTTTGAAGGGCTTTTAGGCTTGAAGAGTTGATGCCCTGACTATTGTTATTAGTGAATATTTATAACTGATTATATATTTTGATGTTTTTATTATGATTTTATCATTGATATTTTTGTTATATGTTGGCTTTGTAAGCTGCTTATTTTCTATTGATTGAAGCAGCATAAAAGTGCCACTAATCAATCACATCTATTACAAAGAATAGAGTTGTTACTTACTTTTTTAGTCTTTCTGTCCCCCTTTCTTCCTAGTTTTCAAGGATGATGTATAGATTTGAAAACCCACCCCCTGCTTTTGCTCCTTTTATTTAATCTGTTTTCTAACTGATTCTGAATCTCAGAGTTTGCTTTTTTAAATATATATAGTGTATCTTTGGAAACTTGGTTTTAACAGAAAATTTAACTGTATTTTAGTCTTTTAAATTATTTTTGTTAGTAGAAAAGTGGGATAAAATGTTTTAAATAAACAAATAACAGTGCCCTTTTATTTTGATTTATCCTTTCTGCTATGGATAAAACTGTGCCAGTTATTGTTTAAAATCGGGCTTTTTTGAAGTAAAAAATTGAATTTCTTGTAAAAACCAAGTAGCAAAAAAAAAAAAAAAAATCAAGCCTCCTTTAAATTACTAGATACATGTTCTTTTCCAAGCCCTAAAATGCTGTTTTCAACTTTTGAAACAGCATCCCTGTACTCCTAAATATAGCAGTACAGCAAAACAGATAAAAAACATCTTAGTGGGTTTGTCAAAGCAGTCACAGTGTCATTTCCAAAGGCAGACATAAAAATAATAACTATCAAAAAAATGGTACTGTTATTATGGGCTCTAGTGTATTGGTTTAGTCAGACAACAGCTTTCTGGAAAGAAAGTAATCACACAAAAAAAGGGCAATTGCCACCAACTCAAATGATTTTTTTTTAATGGTGTTGCCCCATGAAAGAAGGTTCCCATTCAAAGGTGCATATATATAGATAGCATTTTCCTTCAGAGCAAAGGGGTTATCTAACTACTTTTATTTAAAAATAATAATTTCATTGAAGTTTTTAATAAACTTAGTAAAAACTAATACAAACTAAAAGAAAGGAAAAAAAAGAAAAAGTTCAGAAGGTGCAGAAAAAAAGGAAAAGAAAAAGAAAAAGTAGAAGAGAAAAGAAAAGAAAAGAAAAGAAAAAGGCAACGAAGACAATAATAAAGAAGTGGTTTCCAACCTTCATCACACCAAGCATAAGCTAATATAGTAACTTTTCACCCTCTTTTAAAGTTACAAATAAAAGAACTCTTCTCTCCATAGCCTAACTTTTATCTATACACAATCCAGAAATTGTCTTCTTTTCAGTCCTGGTTCAGCAAAAAGTCCATTAGGAGTTACCAGAAATATCAAACAAATAGTTTATCCCTGGTCAAATAGTCCAACTTTATATTCCTTCTTTTTGCTCCCCATAATCTTGACCTTTAAATCATTCCAATGGCATCGCAGGATTTGATCTTTCATCACTCTTTGGCATTTAAAAAGAGCCTTCAAAGCTTTCACCAGCCTACTTGGTAAATCCCATAAATAGGCTTGTCGCAGCTGTTCCTTGTCCAGATCCTTTTCTTGATTTGTCTTTTGTATTCCCATTTTGGTAATCTCAGTTTTGTTGTCTTCCATGCCTTCAAACTCTATGATGTCTATGTCAAGTAAAAGTTTCAAAAAAAATTCGCATCATCTTCTAAAATGTTTATCCATTGAAATCTCTATCCTTTCTGAGATATTATTTATTAATATTTAAGTCCATGTTTCTAAGGACTCTTTAAGACAAGAAACAGTTATAGCTGGCTTAATGATTTAACTCTTTTCTGCCTGGCCCTTTAGTTCCCTCTAGTGTCCATTTGCAACCTTCATCAAGCCTCAGTTCCTAATATGGGTTTAGTTTCATTTCAGTCATTTCCCACAAGTATATTATTTATTTATATACTTGTTTTTCAAATCTTAGAGCAAAAATAACCAATATTCCAAATCTTTCTGGTCTTCCAATCCATTTAAAACTTCCTTAAATTGAAATCCTTTTTTGCTTTTTGTCAATTGTATATTATTTTAAATTCTTAAGTCTCTGTTTAAAATTTCTGAAATCCAAAGAAGATGGTAAAACTCACCAGGTGTCAAATTAAGCTCACTGTTTTGAAGGTCTCTAATATCCATAAAGTGTTTAAATTGAACATTTCCAAATGCGATTAGAAAGTGAGTTTGGCTGGTTTAGTGTCCTTATTAAAGGCTCTGCCACTGCTAAGAGCAAAAATGACTGTTTTATGGTCTCCTTATGAGAAGCTGCCATTCAGAGCACTCATGGACAATCTCCCATTCTCTCCTTCTCTGACGAGATTTGTAGGATCAGTCTACTCACTGGTCTTTCATTCTTCACAGCAGTTGTTGTCTCCACCCATTCACAGAGACATCTTCAGTCAGCCATGACTCATTCTGGAAGCTGGTTATCTAACTACTTTCCAAAGGATTGTTAACAGCACATCTGCTGACCTGCACATGGTTCTGAGCAGTTTGGATAAGAAAGAATGATCAAGTGAGATTGACAGACAGTTCAAAGGAAGGTCAATAAAATGATACAATGTGTTGAGGACTGTGACTGGTGAAGAAGAAAAGTTTCTCTGCTACATTTTGGAAATTTAACTGATTAGAGATTACAATGAGAAGTGTGGGGTGGAACAAAAGCAGATTTCAGCTATTGGAAATCGTTGTTCTGGCCACAAGCTTGCTGTGTATGTAAGTATTTTATTTATGTATTTACTTACTTATTTACTGGAGCCTATATGCTGCTCAGTTCCTGAAAGATTTGGGTATTCTACATACATCAGTAAACAGGGCATCAGTAAAAAGAAACAATAAGTAGTATAATCAATAGTATTAACTTTATTGATCAGTTCTTGCAGATGCCTAAAGAGTGAGCCCAAATGGTAATAATTCCAATTTTTAAGAAAAGAGACAAGCTTAACCTGGCCAATTACTAGCCAGTCAGTCCACTAAACATGTGCTAGACACCTTTATATGAAATATATTGACTGCCTCACAGAAGAGAAGGTGTTGCCTGAGGAACGATATGGTTTTCAAGCCAGACAATCAACATTTGATCAATGGATTATATTGCACCTCTTGGTAGAAAAATACTCCAGTGCCAAGAGAAACTCTTTATGCTGCCTTTCTTGATTTAAAGTGTGATGCTGTGGAGAAAGCTGGCAACCTCATCTACAGATCAATGTTTATTAAGGTTGATAATGATGCTGCATGAGAACATCTATCTTCAGATAAGATGTGTTGCTGCTGGAAGGCTCTCTGGTTCAATTTCCATTCTGAAGGATGTTAACCATAGGTGTATTCTTGCCCCCACTTACTTTTTTTTCTCCACTGAGTCTGTTATAAAAATTAAGCTTATCCAAAAGCTTTGCCCTTTTTCCATGCTAGGCAACATTCCCATTTCCATCTTACTATAAACTGATGACACTGTAATCCTTTCATCGACTCAGATTGGCCTTTGGTGATGTCTGAAAACCCCTGAAACATTTTGTTGTGATAGAAAACTTGAAAACTGTTCCAAACCAAAAGTGGTTCTATTTATTAACTGTTGTGTGAACTGCCACTGTAGGTGGAATATCAATAGCATGCAAAAAGAACAGACTAGTATTTGAATACTTGGGAATTTGCCTTCAGTTCTCCAATGTATTGGAATATTAGTTGTGACCTCTCAGTTTGTTGCAGAAGACTTCAGATGCTATGATTAGTTTTGCTAGAAGTAATGTCAATAATTTTGTTCAGCTGAATCCAAGCTGTTAAGAACAAAGGTGCTGAGCCTCCTGAATTTAGATAACTTGAATTTATAAAGACTTGATTTCAGTTGAAGCAATTTAGTCAAAAAATTTAAGAAACTTGAGAACCTTGTTCAGTGTCGCTCACTGTATGCCTAATGCATTTCTTCATTTGGAGCTTGGTTTCACTTCTTTTGAGGGTTTGTATGAGACTTTGCTATTTAAAAAGTTGGATAAAGCTAGGCTTTTGGGGTGGAACCCTTGTTCAGTTCATCTTTACTGATAGTTTTCTCTATTCAGAGAAAAAAAGATATAGTGAAGGATTTAGCCTATTGTGTCCTCTCAACTGAATCTCTGATAATGCTTTGCCCTGAAGAAAATCTTATAGAAGCCAAACAAAATCGTTGATTTATATTTGCAGAGAGACAGATTTAAAGACTTGAACAATTGCAATAGAGACCTATTTAATAGGCCTTTCTCTAAACTGTTTTTTTTCATATTCTAGTTGTTCCTCATAGGACAGCCTTTACACTAGTAAGTGTTGTTATCTTATCTTCTAGGTCCTAGAGAAAAGATATAGCAGTCCCCCACTCTCTAACATTTATGTCCAGGTCCAGATGGTGCTACTTAAACAGTTGTCATGTATCATTGCACTCTTTTTATGATAACTAGCACCCAAGCAAATAACTCCCTTCCTTATTGAGTATCTAAGTTATTCTGAAGGGGAGATATTTTCTATTACAGGATTAGTCTGTGTCAGGGTAGCCCTTACCTTGAATAAGACATGGACTCACTTAGTGGGACTAAGGATTTCCGAGTTTATTGAGGTAGAATGCGTACGAGGAAAAAAGACGGGAATGGGGGTGTAGTAGCAGGATGCCTTGTTTATACTTTAGTGGCGGACCTTGCTCTCCTCCACCCCCCATTGTCCCCAAGCCGGGCCAGAATGGTGCTTAGCGCCAGTATCGCTCTCTGATGGGTTTTCCAGGCTATCTCCGATGTCTTCTCTTTGTTTCTTTGCCTCCGTCTGGTGCAGGTGCGTCCCCCCAGGGTAATGGGTAGGAGTTCCCCCGATCTGTTGATGGTTCCATGTCCTGTTTGAGTTGCTCTCCTATTATCTGTTGATGGGTTTTGGATTATGTGTGCTTAAGGGATTATGCGTGTGGTTAATGGGACAATGCTTGACCCTTCCTCTTTTCCTGATGTGCATGTTCCCCGTTGTGATGCACTTATGCCTTGCAATGGGGAACATGACATGCTGCCCCCCTAAGAGAACTTTACGGTGCTGGTTTGTCTGGATATGCTTCATGGAAGCTTTTGACCAGTTGGTTTGCTGACACATGTTGTGCTTAGACCCATTCCGGGTGGGAAAAATGTCTCCATTTGACGAGGTACTGCAGGGTGCCCCTTAATCTCATTGAGTCTAGTACCTCTTTTATTTCAAAGTGTTGTTGCCCATCTATCATGATGGGTGGGGGTGGGGGGGTCATTGTGCCATTTGGAAGGGGTGGCCGGTTTCAGCAGGGCACAGTGGAACACTGGGTGTATGCGCCGCAAATTGTGGGGTAGTTCCAGCTTGAAGGTGACTGGGTTGATAATTTCTGTGATGGGGAATGGTCCAATGAATTTGGGTGCCAGTTTCTTTGAAGGTTGTGGGGATTTGATGAACTTAGTGGAGAGGTAGACCCTATCTCCCACTTTGTAGTTTGGTTGCACTGCCCTGTGGTTGTCAGCAAATCTCTTGTATGTAGCTTGTGCGTCTGTGAAAGCCATCTGGATGATGGGCCAAACCGTGGCCAGTTGTGCTGCCCAGTCGTCTGGGGAACAGGGTGGGGTATCTGGTTGGGGTAGTTCCGGGATTGGTACGAAGTCTCTGCCATAAACCACCTTGAATGGGGTGTGACCTGTGCTCTGGTGCACTGCATTGTTATATGCTACCTCTGCAAATGGTAGCAGGTCCACCCAATTGTCCTGTTGGTAGTTGATGAATGCTCGTAGAAATTGCTCCAGGGTGGAGTTGAGAATCTCTGTAGAGCCATCTGTGTGGGGGTGCCAAGCTGTGGAGAGTGCCTGCTTGGTGCCAATAAGTTTTAAAAATTCTTTCCAAAACCTGGAGGTGAATTGTGTGCCCCTATCGGTCACCAAACGAGAGGGGGCACCGTGGAGCTTGTAGATGTGGGTGAGGAATAGGCGTGCCAGCTGTTGCGCTGAGGGAATGGACGCGCAGGGTATGAAGTGTGCCTGCTTGGAAAAGTAGTCTTTTACCACCCAGATGACTGTTTTCCTTTGGCTGGGTGGTAGATCTACAATGAAGTCCATGGAAATCTCCTCCCAGGAGCGGGAGGGGCTTGCTACTTGCTGCAGCATACCTTGGGGCTTCCCCCCCTTTCATTTTGATGTGGCACATGTGGGGCAGGCAGCAACATATTCCTTAACGTCCTTTCTGAGGGTTGGCCACCAGAATCGCTGCCTGATTAAATGTAGTGTTTTAACGAACCCAAAGTGCCCGGCAGTCTTGTCATTGTGGGAGCGGTTTAAAACTTCCGCTCGCAGTGTCTCTGGCACGTACAGGTTTTTCTCTCTCCAGGCTAGGTCGTCCTTGAAAGATACATGGTGTTGGTTGTTTTGCAACCATGTATCTGTCTTGAGGGTTTGAACGAGTCTTTGTTGCCAGTTTGGTGAAATTGACCTGCGTCTCCTTCCATTCGCGGGTTTTTGCGCTGCGGTGCGTTGGGTTCTTGTCTGGCTGCGCATTACAGCAGGGCAGCCCAGCTGTGTGTCGGTCCACACGTCCCCACAATGTCTGATTGCCTGGCTGGCATCCTGTGGCCACATGGAAAGGGCATCTGCAAGGAAGTTCTTTCTCCCCGGTATGAATTTTAATTTGAAATTAAACTGTCCTGACTCCCAGGTAACACTCTGAGACAGGGAACTGTTCTCTAATGTTTATTTGCTAATACATAACAGTAATCCTAACAAACTGAACAAGCGTGGGAAAAACCCAGCCATATAAACCCCGCAGGTTAAGGCGGTCACAATCTGTGCCTCTTGGAATGGCTCACCAATTCCTCAGTGCTACGCACGCGCTTAACAGTCTGGAAGGGAGCCCCCTGCTCGCCATCCTTACTCATGACATCAACCTGCTGAAGAATTGTGCCCAGCGCACCTGCTTTGGGCTGAGGCGTTTCGGTGTGCTGAGAGCCTCTAGGTTTTTGTGGTCAGTCCAGACCTCGAAGGGGCAGGAGGCCCCTTCCAGGAGGTGCCTCCATGTTTCTAAGGCTGCCTTGACTGCGAACGCCTCCTTTTCCCACACGTGCCATCTCTGTTCCGTTTCAGAGAACTTGTGGGAAAGGTACGCGCAGGGCTTCAGCTGATTGTCAAAATCCCGCTGAAGCAGGAGTGCCCCTATGGAGGAGTCGGATGCGTCGACTTGCACGACGAAGGGTCTGGTGGGGTCAGGGTGTTGCAGTACTGGCTCTGCTGTGAATAGGCTTTTGAGGCATTCAAAAGCCATTTGACAATCAGTTGTCCAGTTCAGGAGCGCCCCCGTGTTCCGTGATTTCCGCGTGTCTCCCAGGCCTTTTGTCCGGAGTAGGTTAGTTAGGGGCAGTACAATTTCTGCTAGCCCCTGGATGAAACCCCTATATAAATTTGTGAACCTGAGGAAACTTTGGAGTTGTCTCCTCATGCGTGGGCGCTCCCACACCAGTATGGCTTGGACCTTGCTTGGGTCCATCTCGATTCCCCTCGCCGAGATTCTATAGCCCAGGTAATCAATTTGATCCTTATGAAACTCGCACTTGGAGAGCTTGGCGAATAGCTCTGCCTTGCGAAGTTTCTTGAGCACTTCCTTTATTAAGCGTTCATGCTCTTGTTCTGTCTGAATATATTAAGACATCATCAAGGTAAACAAGCACCCCCTTAAATAAGTGGTTGTGCAAGACCTCATTAATTAGCTGCATAAACACTCCCAGTGCCCCCGCCAGCCCAAATGGTAAAACTTTATATTGAAATGACCCCAGCGGGCAGTTGAAGGCCGTCTTCCATTCGTCCCCCTCCCTTATTCGTATCCGGAAGTAGGCTTCCCTTAGATCCAGTTTTGAGAAAACCTTTCCCTTTGCCAGGTGGGACAGAATGTCCTTTATTATGGGTAAGGGGTATTTATTTGAAATGGACGCGGCATTCAAACCGCGGTAATCGGTGCATAACCTAAGAGACCCGTCCTTTTTTTCATGAAAGAGGACTGGGGCTCCGACTGGAGAGTTCGCGGGCTCAATAAAACTCTGCGCCAAATTTTTATCAACGAACTCCCTTAATGCTGTCAGCTCCCTCTGAGTCATTGCATAGATTTTGGGTTTAGGTAGGGGTACGCCAGGGACCAGTTCAATGGTGCAGTCTGTTTTCCTATGGGGTGGGAGTTTGTCAGCCTCCTTTTCGCCAAATACATCTGCGAATTCTGCATATCTGGCTGGCAGGCCCTCCAGAGTCATTGCCTCCCTATGCATTGAGGTCGTCGTCACCCTCCCCATTGCAGCACGGGGAACCCTGTGGGTGCTTGATAGTGCCCGTCTGAGAACTTGATTTCTCTGGTTTCCCAGTTTATTAGTGGATTGTGTTTCACCAGCCATGGGATCCCTAGGATAATTAGGGGTTGGCCCACCGGTGCCACAATGAACACCAGTCTTTCCTTGTGGCTGCCGAGCTGCAGCGCGACCTCGTCTGTGTACTGGGTGACCGGGCCCCCTCCCACTGCTGATCCATCCAACTGCGTAAACACCAAATGGTGCTGAAGTGGATAGCAGCGGAGGTTCAGCGCGGCCACCAGGTCCCGGTGCATTAAGCATTTTGAGCAGCCAGAGTCAATTAGTGCCCAAACTTTTTCCGTTTTTTCACCATGGGTGAGTGTGACTTTGACATATAGGGTGGGACAATTTTCACTCACCCCGAAATCGTCGTGCCTCTTGCTTCCTTCCACCTGTCCTCCGGTACTCCTTAGGGCAGGTGGCCCGTCGTTGTTGCTCTCCTCTCTTTCAGTGCAGTAGGGGAAGTCTTTTGCTGTGGTCTCACCCATCGCGACTGGCAGTTTTCTGGGTGCTGGGGTTGGCTTGGTCGGTGCCTTCCACAAGCTGTCCCTCACCTTCGCTTTTGGGCAAGCCGCCGCCTTGTGATCTTCCTTCCCGCACTTGAGGCACTGATCCTTTGCGAACCGTCGGTCCCGTTCTTCGTTCCAAGGTTGGGGTCTCGACTTCGCCGGTCCTGCAGCTGTGCGGGGCCCTCTTGCTGCCTCTGCTTGCTGCGCTTCCTTCTTCACATGGAGGAAGGTGTCCTGGGCATCCTCTGCTTCTCCTGCTAACCTGATCCACTCCACCAGGGTGTGGGGGTTGTTTCTGCAGAGTGCCCACCTGAGTACATTCAGGTTGAGTCCCTCTTTGAACTTCTCAATGAGGGTGGATTGGGACCATACTTTGACCTTACCGGCCAGGGCTTGGAACTCCATGGCATAATCTGCCATGGAGCGCTGCCCTTGTTTGAGGGTTTTTAGAGTACTTTTCACCCTCTCCCTTTCCAGGGGGTCCCTGAAGTATAGCTCAATTTCCCAGAGGAACTCATTGCAGTCCTCCAGTTCCGGGGCGCCTGACTGGCATAACTGGACGTACCAGTCAGCGGCCCGTCCTTTTAATTTTATGGCTAGGGCATTTACCTTGCCCTTTTCTGTCTGGAAGTAGGGACCCCATTCTTCCATGTAGTTTCTTGCATTGGTAAGAAAAAAGGAGAGTTTTGTGGGGTCCCCATCGAACTTAATACCGAAATCTTTAATTGCTGCTCTTGGTGGGCTCCAAGCCGCCTCTGGGTGTTGCTCTGTGGTTCACCCAATCGGGGCTTCCCGGGTTCGATGTGGGGATTCCCTCCATCGGGGTTCAGGTGGCGTTGGTGCGCTCTCGTACTGGCTCCCGCTGCGATCCATCCATCTTGCCATCAGGGTGGGAGGGGGGGAGGCAGCCCATCTGGCGGGTTCTTGGAAGCAGACCCTGCCTTGCACTGTGTCTTCCTCCATACCTCTCCTCCGTCTCTCCGGCTGGCACGTCTCCACGGTGGGGGTGAGGGATGTTGGGCTTCTGGTGCCTGGCTCCCCTGCTCCCCTGCCGTTGGATTCTTGCGCCTCTGCTAACTGCAGGAGCAGCTGCTGCACTGCCTCCAGCTTTTCTTCTAGCACACTCAGCCTTGCTGCCATTCTCGAACCTTTCCTGGTGCGGTTGCCACGCTGCTCTCCCTCGGTTCCCAATGCCGTGGATGAGGGGACGTCCCGCAGTTGCTTTGGGGCTCTGGACGATCCGGGCGAGGAGTCCTCCGCCTCATCGATGGTCATCCATGCTCCTTGGGACTCCCTGGTAGCGTTCGCTGACCCTTCTCCCTCCGAACCCGATCTCGAGCTCTCGTGGATCTCGCGCCGCCGGGGCCTTGGGCATCTTCCATTGCTGGTCGCCGGGTTGCTGCTGCGTCGTGGGTTGGATTCTGCCATCACTAGCCGGTTCCCTCACAGTACGAAGCTGGATTGGTGCTAGTGGAAAAATTTTTTTTTGGATTCCCGTCTTTATGTCAGGGTAGCCCTTACCTCGAATAAGACATGGACTCACTTAGTGGGACTAAGGATTTCCAAGTTTATTGAGGTAGAATGCGTATGAGGAAAAAAGACGGGAATGGGGGTGTAGTAGCAGGATGCCTTGTTTATACTTTAGTGGCGGACCTTGCTCTCCTCCACCCCCATTGTCCCCAAGCCGGGTCTGGAATGGTGCTTAGCGCCGGTATCGCTCTCTGATGGGTTTTCCAGGCTATCTCCGATGTCTTCTCTTTGTTTCTTTGCCTCCGTCCGGTGCAGGTGCGTCCCCCCGGGGTAATGGGTAGGAGTCCCCCTGATCTGTTGATGGTTCCATGTCCTGTTTGAGTTGCTCTCCTATTATCTGTTGATGGGTTTTGGATTATGTGTGCTTAAGGGATTATGTGTGTGGTTAATGGGACAATGGTTGACCCTTCCTCTTTTCCTGATGTGCATGTTCCCCGTTGTGATGCACTTATGCCTTGCAATGGGGAACATGACAGTCTGCCAATATCTCCACCAAAATAGCCATATTATGTTCTGTTACAATTGCCATCAGAAAACACTAGGTTTGAATTTGGCCATAGGATCTCTATTACATTATTTATTTCATTAGTTATGTTTAAATGAACTTCTGTTAACTATCACTTGTGTATGTATTTTATTCTCTTTTTTAATTCTGATTGTAAATAAATAAATAATTGACCTGATGCATCATTATGTATGTGTGTACATATGCACACAAAACTTGTTTAGGTACATATGTATACACTTGAGTTATATTCTACTTTCCAACCTGTCATGTTCATCAAAATCCCTAAGAACACAGCAATACTGTAAAGTGGTTAAAAACGATGCAATAAAAAAACTACAGTCCATGTATAAATGCTAACATCCTTAGTACTGAAGCAATGAAAAAAATACAGATGTATTGCCTAAATTGCTCCCAATTTAATAGAGACACTAGCCCAAGTTTTCTGTCCTGTATTTTCTACTGTATACAGAAACTGTAGCATCATGATATCTACCTCCACTTAAAAAAAATCCAGGTGGATGGATGACTTTTATCTAAACTATTTATCACTAAAGACCCCAACATCTTGTGGTAACTAGCAAAATTTAGTTTGCAGCCTGCCAATTATATGGACAAGGAAAAGAACAAAGCGTAGGAAAACAGAAATTAGTGATCTTTCCTTTTGACAACAGTATATTACTGTGTGTTATATTGATTTTATGAGAGGTTATGTAGCTTGTATATCTTTTACTATTCAAAGCAGTGTAATGAATCTTTGACATGACACTGAATGTAATAAAATTTATTGACTGACAGATTTTAAGGGTTTTTTTTAAAGACATCTAGAAACATGTTCTATGTAATTTAGATCTCTTAGCAATAATCTTGGGAAGTCATATGATTTTTTTTCCTGAAATGAACACAACATTAAAATAATCATTTCCTGTATAACCCTTAAAGTGTTTTCAAAAAAATTGTAAAAAGAAAGATAGTCATGGGGTTATAACAGCATTTTCTAACAACATATCTTCATTTATTGTTTAAGCTGTTCCTGTCCTATGCATATGTTGGTTTGACTCTAAGATAACTTATGAAAATCTTGTCTGAACTGAGGTACTTTGGCAACAGACAACTGGCTACCATGGTCTCTCACTGGATTTCTGTACTCTTCCAGCTCCTGTTCCAGAAAAGGAAGTGCCAATGATTCTCCTTCCTGTAAACAGTTCTTACTTGACATACAAACTTGTGTGGATGTGTGTGTAAGTTAAATTGAATTTATTAATACAGTTAAAATATCAAAATGCATATGCATGCAGGCACAACAGTTTTTTTTTCTTTAAGAAAACTTTTATTCCTGTCTTCTTGCTTTCTAATATCTTTTAGAGTACTCTTTACTGTGAATGCTGAAATGATACAATGATTATAACACTGCCCTTGTAAATAGAAAATGGCTGGTTCAAAACCTAGCAGAAATCACTCTAGATAGAAAGATTTCATCCTCAGCTCCCAAATAGTATGTGGACTGTTTGAGAGCAGGGAGTTAAACCCTTCTATTTCAGGTAACTGGTAAATGAAATAATGCACTAGCGGGCTTCAAAAGAAAATAAAAATCACAAGAAAAAGTAGGAAGCTCAGGGAAAAAAATAGTAACAAAAATGACGTTTATTTCGTTTCAAACTATAACCTTCTATTTACAAGGCAATTGCAATAACCCTTGTGCTATTACAGCACTTGTAATAAATATAGCTTTACAAGATAGTAGAGAGTATAGTAAGCATTGTCTCAATTGAAGGGGCACTCCTGCCTTTCCATAGTAGCCAATGGACTACTGGAGTTAGCCATACTGAAGTAGACAAGAACACTCAAGGCAACCTAACATAGAAAAGTGTATTTCAGAGATGGAGCAGAAAAACAAGCCCTGAGGTCACTTTGATGATAAGTAGGGGTCCATAGAAGGCAACATAATCCATTTCTGTTCTCAGAAACAGTTGCTGGACCATTCTGGCAATAGGGCAACAAGACAATATGAACACACTCTCAGAAGCAGTGTTTGCTTGTTGGCAGACATGATGAAAAAAAAATCTTTGTCATAGGCCTAAAATCTTGAGCTTGAGCTTCCAGAATTGGTGCCCTGAGGCAAAGTCTCTTAAGACTTGATAAAGGCCAGTTGATAGCATGATTGGAAAATTGGATTGGAAGGTAATAGAGCCCCAGTTTGGTCTAGCTGTTAAGGCAATGGGCTAGAAACCAGGAGATTGTGTTATGGAGATCGCAGGTGAGGAAGGAGGGGGCGCATTCCAGGGGGAGAAATGCACTCACAGTGTTGAAGACCTTGGGCGCCCAGCCAAGAAGGTCAGGCAGGACCCACCTTAGAGTTTCTGGAGTTTTTCTCTTAAAACCTGCTAGTTTTGCTTAGTTTGGCAAGATTCTGTTTGTATGGTAGAAACAATAAACATTAGAGCTTCACTCCTGGCTCAGCATAGTTTCTTCATCTCAACCTTGACAGATTGAGAGTTCTAGTTCTGCCTTAGGCATGAAAGCCGGCTGGGTGACCTTGGGCCAGTCACTCTCTCTCAGTCCAATCCACCTCACAGGGTTGTTGTTGTGTGGAAAATAGGGGGAGGGAGTATTAGATATGTTTGCCACCAGTTATTTATAAAAATAATAATAAAGGCAGGATAGAAAATAAATAAATGATAGGTAGGGATTAAAAATGTTTCTTTTCTATTCCTCTGAGTGGTTAAAACAGAACACTCATCTGAACTGCCTTGCAAATCTTTTCCTAAACCCCTAACTTACTCAGATAAAATCATACAGGCACACATAGCCTTAAAACAGATAACAAGAGTGAAAAGTCCAGAGACATAATTGTTTAATTCTCTAAAATGTATACTTAAAAATGTATATATTTAGAAAGATATCATAAAAGAGATTATATTGTCTCCAAACCTAAGCACTGAACCACTGCAAAGAAGAAAATCCTGTTGATACTTGACTGAGCAATTAAGAAAAGCAAACAATTGGGGTGTGGGAGAGACAAGGCATTACCATTATTGAGGATAATTCAACATAGTAACAACCCATTCAGCAGCAAACAGACTGAGTAGTATTAAGGAAAAGGAAGAAGTTAATCAACATAAATGATTAAGAAAAAAAGAGAATCCCTCTATAAAAAGGGCTGTTAACCACAAGTACCATAGGAAATCCCAATCCAGATAATCAACCATAAATAAGATCATTATAGAAAACTGATTAAAATGAAAAAAAATGTAATTAAAAAATGTGCCGTGAACACTGAAAATGGAAGTTATAAAACTGGCAAACTAAGACTCAGTAATAATGTGACTTCCTTTACTAAAAATCAAGATAATTGTACAAACCATACCTACAGTATCTTCATACTTATTTAT
Source organism: Candoia aspera (assembly GCF_035149785.1). Classification (NCBI taxonomy): domain Eukaryota; kingdom Metazoa; phylum Chordata; class Lepidosauria; order Squamata; family Candoiidae; genus Candoia; species Candoia aspera. The sequence goes on along the minus strand of NC_086157.1, from coordinate 82,072,502 downwards.
TTTACTATGTTTGCTAATCACTTTAATCAAATGATTCATGAGACAACAGCAGCAGCAACAATTCTTTAAAAATTGTACTATTAATTTGCAGGGGGACTGCCAGAAAACCATGGATGACAGTTTAAATCTGAGTTAATTTGTTAAAAGTAAACTTTTTTTGTTTGTGCCTTGAAGTCACTGATGACTCCTGATGACTACCTGGACTAGTCCCTGCAGTTTTCTTGGCAAGATTTCAGAAGTGGTTTGCCATTGCCTCCTTCCTAGGATTGAGAGTGATTGGCCCAAGGCCACCAGCTGGCTTTGTGCCCAAGGCAGTACTAGAACTTAGGGACTCCTGGTTTCTAGCCTTGTTTCTTAACCTCTACACCAAACTGGCTCTCCAAAAATAAACTAGCCTCTCTTTGATCTGTTTCCTAGCTGTTTCTTAGAGGTAAATTGTCCTTAAAAAGAATATGTGTGTGCTAATATACTTTAAAAGAAGCAGTCCAACCAACATTTTCCTCCAGAGCTGGTTATGGTTGAGGTTATGCCTGGCCCAATACTTACTTTCTCCTGCAGTCTAAAACAAGGAAGAACTTATTACAACTCTGTTTAAAGTTTTGATTGTTTAGATTCAACTAGGAAAAAAAAAATCATTTATTGTTCATGGTGAACACAATATATACATGATTACAACTCATAATCATACATAATCTCATTGTAATATGAAGGGTTTTTTTTTAATGATTGTGTCTGACCCTTTGAATTAGAGTGATACTCTAATTCAAATCTACTTTTCCTATAACAGATTTAGAAAGTGTTTTCCAAAGTAGGTTTGGCATGTGGTAGGCTAAAGGAGACATGGAGTGTACTGTATATATGCTTATGAGAAAAAGGCTGCAGCTTATTTCCTATTAAGTAGACAGATAAAGACAAAAGCTCCAATATTCCATGTCCCTTTGAGGAAAAGCTATAAAGCTATATTTGAAATAGGAGACTGACTTTATTTTAAAGGTTATTCTTGCATGGAATATAATAAGCTTTTCACTGTGAAAAAAATCTAGCATTAAACAAAACAGAACACATGTATCACAGAATTTATTGCATTAAGTAATCCAGGGAAGGGGAAAGAAGAGATCTAAATGGTAAACATTTCATACCGGTTGTCTGTTAACAATATATCAGAAAAAATCCATCCATTCCTAATTCACTAACTGCATTTTTAGTTTGATAACTGCCACCAAAAATTTGGCTATCGCAAGAGTCACCTTGGAATCCTGATTAGAAATCAAGAATTGAATATAGTCACAATCAGATATGGCCATTATCATTTTTAATATACAACATGTCAGATTCTGGAGAAAGCCTGCATATAAATTATGAACATGTGGAATATGCTCCACCGATTCTACTACTTCTTATTGCCCAGACTGAACCTTTGTGTGAAAGGGCATCCCTCAAACCTACTTTCACTATATGTGATGATAGGATATTTAATCTGGCCATGGTAAAGGTGATCTGATTTCTGCTATGACTAAGATTATTTAAACAAAAAGCCGTATAGAATATAATCAATGCTAAACTTACATACCAAGCAATATGATTAGCTTTATCTACTGGCTCCTGAACAAAGACATTCCATAATCTTTGCTTAGTGAGAAATGAAATGATTTTGAAAAAAAAAATAGTCTGGTAACAGACCAATATAGGGAATTTTTTTGAACAAGTAATTCAGTGTAGTAACTGGTAAAACTATCATTCAAGAGTTTAAGCAACAACCTGCTAGCATTTTAAAAAGCATGTATTTTGGGACAAAAATTTATGGAGATAGGAGGGCTTTAAATTCAAAGTCCTTGTCCAGACTGGAGACGGAGAGCAATATTTGCAATGTTCCTGGCAACTTTAAGAAACTCTACATGAAACTTGTGTGTGTGTGTGCCTTCAAGTCAGTTTTTGACTCCTGGCAACTTCTTGGACAAGTCCCTGCAGTTTTCTTAGCAAGATTTTTCAGAAGTGGTTTGCCATTGCCTCCTTCCTAGGGCTGAGAGAGAGTGACTGGCCCAAGGTCAGCCAGCTGGCTTCATGACTAAGGCAAGACTAGAACTCACAGGCTCCTGGTTTCTAGGCTGGTGACTTAACTACTATACCAGATTGGCTTTCTTTTACATGGAACTTACCTGAGGACTATTTAGATCTTTAGAAGCTGCCTTAATACATACAGGTTTCACAAAGAAATTGCAGTGATAACTTAATGTTAGAAACCATAATAATGGCCAGGATGAACTGCCCACCTTCAAAGTAAAAAAGCAAAGCAAGGCGGACAGAGCGACTTCAGCCTTCTAGAGTGCAAAGCTACAGTGGGCGAAATGGGAATAGGAAAAGGGAAAAGGGAAATAATAATGGGTGGTGAAACAATACTCCTAGATAGATGAAGCTTTTAACCTCTCCACTAGATGGTTATAGACAGTCCCTCTATAAGTGGTGGGTTTTTTCCCCTCAAAAACCATGATCTTGGATTTTCCTAAATTTATCTGAAATTTCCTTACAGTAACTTGATAAGCAAATAGAAGATGCCTCAGCCCTAAGGTGACTTGTGATGGCAAGAGTGTGTTCTCTGCAGACTGGAGTGCAAATTTTAAATGAAGGAATGTGGAAGTAACAGCAAGAAGTAGAATAGGGACCTTCTCTGTTGCAGTGCCTTCCCTCTGAAACAGCATTACCCTGGAGATCCAGATGACCCAACCCTGTTAGCCTTTTGCAAGGTACTAAATACTTGTAAGTTCCCTCAGGCATTTGGGCTGGGAGGTTAAATAAGCTCTGCTGGTTGATTGGTTTTATTGCTGTTTTTCTTTATCGTAAATTGGAAACAATTATTTTTGACCTCGGACATTTGTTATGTGGAGTGTTGGTTTAATTTTATTGGCTTTTTAAAAACTCTGTATGTCACCCAGAGTCATTGCTATGAGGTGGGTGGTCATAGTAAACAAACAAACAAATAGGTATCCTTACTCCTTTGTTATCCTGTTGAGAATAATTAATTGCTTCTCTAGAGAAACTCTCTCTAGATTTAACCATAAATTAACACTAGAGATAGATTTAAATATAGTCCTTAAATTCGGAAATGCTGCAAATATTTTTCCCTTAAAAGACCAGAGTGCTTCTCCACCAAATGAATAGTACCAGATATTGATCCATTCTTGAACAGCCTTATCTAAAATCCACTGGGTTTTTGATAGTAATGATTGATATACAAGGCAATGGATTGGTCCCTTACTGAAAATCTGGCATACAGCTTTCCTACTATAGATAGTAAATGAATACAGCAATAGTTGGAAGGCTCATCAGCCTCACCTTTTTTATATCTAGGGATCATGATGGCTCTGTTTCAGTTGTAGGGGATCTGCCAGTTCTACTTATTGTAATAAATATTGCTCCTAATAGTAAAGTCCATTACTCAATATTCTGTTTATTAAGTTCAGTTGGAGTATTATCTCATTTGGCTCTTTCCTTCAGTTACACTGCTGAATTAACTTGCAAGTGACTCTTGTAGATAGAGTATTGTTAATATGTTTTCTACTGCAGATTAAGGTTACTATGGTAACTAATCATTTTTGGCCAGGTGAAGAGGTTAAATTTAATTGTCCCCTTTTCACGTGTTAATGGTTGCATTGCCTAAGGGAGGAACTTGCCTGAACTTGTTTTAGTTTCAGTTTCCCTTCTGTGTAGGCTTGCAGAGAATATGCAGCTGAGAGAAATCTCTCCTCTCAGCAAAAACCCTTTAAATATGTTTGTTTTCTGTACATAAAATTATTTTTATAGAAATGCCTGGTGTGTGACTTTTCTGATCTCTCCTGGGCCAAATGCTTTCTAGCACTCTGCCAAAAAGTATAAGATTATAGTTTTCTTGCACGTAAGGATAGATGCCTTCCCCATAGGACAGCAGGCTGAACTCAGTATTAAATGTTAACAGAAAATTAATTAAATAATTTTCTGTCGACATTTGTGTACATACTCAATATCTACAAATATTAATTCAGTTTTGTCCAGGAGAAACATCGTCTCTCCCAAAATAATTCTAATTCTTCCTTATACCAATTCTACAATGTTCATTATGTTTTGCCAAAAATAATGAACTAATGACGCAGACTAAAAGGAATATACTTTTCGATAGCAATTCATATTAAATATACATGTACAAATACAAAATTAAAATATCTACCACAGTTTAAATAGAAATAGAATAGAGCATGCTACAGTAGTGAAGACTATGCTTTCTTTCGAGCGCAATCAGTGTCACACAAGCAGACTTCTGCATGTAGAAATGTAGTTCCTGTTTCCTCTCTCTCTATAACTATGTGCTCATCAGATCTTCTCCATAGAGTAACCTATCCTTCTGAAGCAGATTTGGGTAATTCTGAATACAGCTCTCAGCCAGTTATTCGGATATAAAACACAGGCAACTTCAGGATGGTTGCACTCGTTATGATTCTTTATTTTGGTTGGACAGCCTTTCAAATAAAAAACACATATTCAGAAGTATAATTTCTATTATAATGATGATGATGATAATGTCTCACAACATTGCTTAGATTAGCTAATTGTGTATTTTAATATATACTGCATTTTTAATTTGGAAAAATGAAAAAAAGAATCAGATGACATTTTTATTTCTAAATAAACTGTATCTGAAGACAGTCTGTTACAAATAGGAATTATGGCAAAGTTTAAAGGCAAGTACAGGTCTGTTGAAGATGTATCAAGCTATCAGCTTATTTTAATTAAAGTTATGTGTTTTAAAGGCCTCTTTGCATAGGAAATTGGGGCTGATTTAACTGATGATAATGAAGTTTACCTTTTCTGCATTATGATGAAAATCTAATTGTGGGAAAAATGGGATTGGCTTTGCAATCAGCCTACTCAAGACTTTCTGGTACCTCACACAAGGAAAAGGCCAGGACTGTGGGGGATAATGCAGGTTACAAGGCATAAAATTATCTGAAAAGGAACAAGCACATCTATCAAACCAGTTCCATTTTTCTTAATTATGCAGATTTAAAAAGGGCAAGAAAATTTACATGAAAATTCAGATGAAAATTGTCACGTTTCTATCCATTTCATTATGTCTACATTGCATTTTGCCATCAATTCCCACTCTTTTTCCCTTAAGCTTTCCTGTTAAGTAGCAAACCACTGTGGAAAATTATTGCAGCAACCAAGGGAAACATAACTGCAGATTCACTTAAGTGTATTCAGTTATGTAATATTTATGAATTATCTTGGGAAGAAGTAATCAGAAACGGAGGAGAAGGAGCTATCGTACAGGAGGAAAGAAAACAGTGCTCAAAATGCATATGCAGATAAAAGCACTACATTTGCAGAACAGGACGGGAATTGGCAAGCGGGATTATATATGCCTAGCAGAACTCAGTGAAGTTTTGGAGGAAAGTGTGAAGAAATATATTCAAAAACACACACAAAAGATTACAAGTTTCAGAGAAAGTTGCCACAACCTTATGGTTACAGCAAGCATATGGTTTGGTGCTATTAGGCTCAGATCCAAATTCTGTACATTTCCAGCCATTTTGTGGACTGCAAAATCCAAGGCACCACTGGAAATGGCAAGTTGTATGGATATGTGCACTGAACACATCATGTACTTACTTCCATCACCAGATGAGGGGAAGCCAACTTTCAACACAAGCTGGGCCCAGCCATGAGATTGCTCCCTGTCTTAGCCCTGCCTCAAATCCTTATCTTTGCTATAGATCTGGCCCAATGTCCCAAACACCACAGAGGTGAGTAACACTAGTGGCCAACAAACCACCAAACCTACCACTGTTGCAAACAACAAGAGAAGCTTTCACAAATATTATCTAGCTATAGATTTGTCCAAAAGACTCTGCCATTAAACCAAATTTGAGTAAATTTTATGATATGGCCCATAGATTAGGATAATTTATCCCACAATCTTGTTGACTTCTCTACATTCCTTGCCCATCTCTTAAATTTCCTCCATGTTCTCCAGGCAAGCAAGTCCTATTATATGATGTATAGAATTGGGGAAACATCTTGCAGCTCTCAAGTATTAGATGTACCCACCACATTAAATCTGTGACCCTTGTGCTTGTCCAGGTCATTATTTCCCAGCTGGACCAGAATATTTGAGGAGGGGCATTAAGAAGGGTCAGTTGTCAAATCCCCATTTGCATTTCTTCCCTGATATACAATGCATGCATAGCCGTGTGACTTGGAGCTTGCCCTGAAAGCCAAATTGTGGTCTTCATAGTGGTGGAGATATTTTGTTGTTTTTAAATGCCAGTTAGACAATAATATGCATGCATTTCCAATCTCCAAGTGGGAGTAGCCTCATGCTGCCAGTGGAAAAATGTAGCAATAAATGATCAGAGCAGTTTTAAAAATAATTTGTAACACTCTACCTTCATGCCACTGACAGGCAATCCCCATGAAAATGTAGAAGTAGCTATCCCACTTCTTGGGGAAAAAAGTGCTAAAATATTGGATGCTTTTAATATACACTAGTTTATGTTAATTACTTCTACATTTTACCAGAAAATTGCTATAAATTGGAATTTAGTAGGTTGGAAAAAAAACATCTTCAAAAAAACTATCTTTAAGAATCCAAGAGGGACTAGATGAATTGCAAACATGAAATGCATTCTCTGTTCTAGTTGATCAGTGTTAGTTCATCTTATATGAATTATTAGTTCTTCCCACTTCTATTGTACATCTTGAATTCCAAAGTGCTTTTTCATACCCAAATTTTGGATGCTGTTATCAACCCCCTACTTCAGATTTCCTAAAGTAGGCTAAAGAAAGGCTTCCAACCAGGATATACCTAGTTGTGGAGTCCTTGGTGCTCTTTGAGCCTTGTAGTTTTCTTGCAGACGTTTCATTGCCAGACTAGGCAACATCTTCAGTGCAAAGAGGGAGTGGGCCTTGCTCTCAATTTATATACCGTGGCTTGCCCTGCTTGGGTTGGTAGGTGTGTTGTTCTCTCCTTGGGAGTTCTTTGATTGGGCTGTTGTTTGCTGCTTGGTTGATTGCCTGAGCTAATAGTTCCTTGATTAGGATGTATTGTGCTGTTTGATGGTTCATCTGGTGTTAATCCTAGTGTTGATTTTTGCATATCTGGATGTTGATTGCTGTTAATTGGAAAGGTGTAAGCCCTATTCAGCAGAAAGGAATGTATCTCTCTTCTTGGAGAAGAATGGCATGATAAGAAGCTTAAGTAATGCTTATAGCTAATGCTGATAGAAAATGTCTTGAAATAAGTCCAGGCTCTGTACAACATATCAGGAAAGAAGACCATAGGCATACATGCTAACTGTGTTCCCTTATCCCTGTTCTTACTATCTTCTTTATGTTAAAAATGAATATCGGTGGGGTGGGGTGGGGGGCTTTTGTGTCCATGTAGGACTCAGTACTACACTCTAAAAGTTTGCCCAACATGGAGGATATCGAGGACAAGGAAAGAGGAGTGTTGTTACACTGATAAAGATCATAATAAGGCAATAATGCTCAATCTTATAAATAAAATACTGTTTTTTGTAGATCAATCCATACAGTAAAGATGCCATATTTCAGGCTGTGAGTAATCAAACTGTGACATTAACACCTGCATTTTCTCAGTGCTACTAGGAAATTATAATTCCATATGACATCTATGTAGACAACATTGACTTCCAAAAACTGTTATTTGCCCTATAAAATCATTATAGCAAAGCTTCTCATTACATAAGGGAAAGAAAGTATTCATAACTGGAGCCATGTACACTATTCTAATAAGTATATGCAAAACTGGGGCCATGTACACTATTCTAATAAGTATAATGTTTCTTTGTTGAAACTCCTTAGATGGGTGGGTAGGTGGAGGGTAGGTTGATAATGACATTTCTTGAAATAAGATCAGTGGTCCTTTTTTTTTTTTCATTTAGATGGAAAGTGCAACGTCCACAATTCTTTGATGAATCTTTTGCCATGGGCAGATTCCTACTTATTAAATGCATGGACCCTCATGAAAGCTGTAACACTTCACATCTGTTGATGAATTGTTCATATTATAGGCAAGTACAAGAGATCAAGAATAAAACCGCAACTGTATTATGTTGCTTTTCAGAATTTGTCAATGTTAATTTGCTGTATAAGGTCATTTCCAAGTTGTCCAATAATTTATCTTCAACCCCCAACACACATTCCAGTGGCCAGAACTGTTGAGAAAACATCCTTAACATTTTTATCTTGTATAGGCATTTAAAGTATATTGTACATACACATTCTGTGTCATTTAGTCTCATCTCATTTTGTGTCAGAAATGCAGGAAATAGAAAGGGGGAAAGTATTAAAATTTAAAAAGTTAAAAACATGTAATAAAAATATAAAATTTATATAACTCTAACCCAATGCCGGGCCACAGGATCCCTCCCAGAGGTATAGTACATGGCTGACATTTGCTGGTCAGGTTAGATATTAGCTTTCACAGCTTTGGAGACTGCAGGAATGTGTTGAAGATAAATTGGAAATGACCTTATACAGCAAATTAACACTGACAAATTCAGAAAAGCAATAAACTGTCATTTAGTACCAATTCACTATTTCACATATGGTCTTGCTTCATAAGAGATTGCATAGTACAGTGTTTCTCAACCTCAGCAACTTTAAGATGTGTGGAATTCTCGGATTCTGGGAAGTCTACACACTTTAAAGTTTCTGAGGTTGAGAAACACTGGTATATAGGGGCAGTTTTTGACTGCAACATATACTGTACCAGGCAAAAAGCTTAGGTCGCTAAGGCAAATGGTGCCAGGGTAGTATGGTAACTTGACAGCAGTTGTTAGAATTGGTCTCACAACCTCCGATGTATAGCTCTTTCATCACTAACTAAAATGAAAGAATACACTCATTGCACTAATCTCACAAGAGCATATTTATATCAAAATTGTATCACATTTGTCCAATGTGTCTATGTGTGACTTGCTTGTCCCTTGCTCCCTTGCTCCATCCTGGTTTCAGAAGTTTCCAATTATAGGAGAATAATGGCAATTGCTGTTTTTCCACTCTTGATCTACCTTCTTACATTTCCTTGCAAGCTTTCAGGATAGTGGCTTTGTATCACGTTGCAAATTATATCCAGTAGAATACAGATCTACCTTAATTGCAGCAGTTAGGTGGTAACATAGTAAGATTATGGCCCTGGATTCCTGGCATTTGCAGTCATTGCCAATACAGCCCTATTTGTATAACCAGTTGGTGCATCATAAATGGGGTTATGGCCAATGGAGGGCATCTTTCCTTTTCCCTCCTCCCCCATTTAGGTAAAATATTCAATGGGCTGAAGTTATTGGCTGCATTTCCATTTCTCCTAACAAGTATCTAGTTAATATATTAAATAGTCTCCTCAACTGACAAAAACAAGAGGCAAGATCTGAGGGTCCTATGCAAAAAGGTCATGTAATATCTGCAGATAAAGGCACTTTATAAATAGTTACATTCTTTTAATAGCCTTTGAAAAGACAGTCTTTAAAATCTTTACTAACTTGCAAGAATACTTAACTCTGATTAGAACTGAGTCAAGATTTTCCTCAAGTGCATAATTTAAATCAACATTTTTTTTTTCCTTCTGGTTATTTGTTTTATATAACAAAAGAAGCTGCCCACTTTTATGAGGATGGAAAATATGTCCATTCTATCTTTCAGCTTTTCCCTAATACAGTAACATATATGGAATGTCTGAACTGGAATGATTAGTTTTTTTGTGTCCTTTGGTTAAGCAGACTGCATGTTTTATATGCAGTTTTTGACAGCAATACTGTTATGTTTGTGGGTGGCCCTAAGACTTTTTTGCTGTGCAAAAAACAACCCAAAAAAGGAGGTCATATGTCAGCAGCTCTACTGAATTGCTGATAGATCAGATTACAGCAATGTGCAGCAGCTTTGCAGAATATCCTAGTTTAGCTGGCAGTATTTACTGTATAAGCAAAGCAGGTACACTGGGAGGGTTATTTATAGCTATTTCTTTTAGGTAAATGGAAGTTGACATTTTTGTTCTATACATGATTTTGAAAGGAGCTGTTGAGGTTCCTCTTTTACCACTGTTAAATAAAATGCTATATATGATTCATGGAGTGAATTTAGTTTCAGACATCTACTTCTTTACCCAACTTTCCTTTCCATTCTCTGACATGCCTATCTGAGTAGATACAGAGATTCCTAGATTCAGGGCAATTGTCGCACTTATCAGCAATAATGGTCTAAGAGAATTTTCTATTTAAGAAAAAGATGTTTTCTCTTCTACTCTGTGTACAAGAGCTGGTAGGATTTGTTATAATGGAAGCTGGCTTGGCTAAGGGGAGCAAAACAGGCTGTGTGGCGCCTACAATAGGTCTCTCTCCAACTTGTTTAACTTTCCAGCAACAGGTAATCTCTTTACTATTTATATCTTCTAGTACAGCTTTTTGTCATAAGAAGGAATGTCAACCATTCACTTATATTGGAATGAACTAGTAAATAGATACATTTGAGGATATCATCAGGAAATGGGAGGAAAACCTGCTTTCTGCATATCATGATTAATATGAATGAAAATCTAATTCCCTTCTATCTGCATAAACCAAGCTCTTGTTCCATTTCTTTTCGTAACTAAAAATAATGCATTGCAACTTGAATTATTTTAAAAAATACCCTTTCCTGTATTTTAATCCAGTGAATTGAACTGCTACCATCATTACTTGCAAGGTCTGTTTGGCCTTCTAGGAAGTTGCAGCCAATATATCCATTAAGAATTTGAAATAACTGATTCTCTACTGTTCTGTGTTAACTCAACAGTGCTTCCTAACATTTCTGGCTACTGATCAGGAACATGTGATGGACAAAAATAAAAAGCTATCTCCCTTCCTACTCAACCTTCTTTTCTGAATGAAGGCCACCAGCAATGAAAAATGAGCTATACAAATGCAAGAGCTAAACAATGCTTTGTCAAAGAGATGGCAATTATCAGACAATGTGTATCCAAATTGTTCTATGGCTTTGGCTTACCAGCATAATATATCAAATGCTATAAGGCTGTGGTGTTCTTGCAGAACAGTTGGATACTGATACAAGCTGTTCCTCCCTCATCTTTTCCAAATGCATCAGGACTAAATGTTTTGAAGATTAGAGAATCAGCACAGACTGATTTCTGAAAAAGAATGTTCATTGTCTTCTGCTTTGCCTTCAAAAATGAATTTCAAAGCAACTATCAAAGTGAAAAAAGTATAAGGATATACAGTATGTTTCTGTTTTATGATCCTTATAATAAATATGTGAAACATTCTTCATGAATAGGTTTGTTTATTGCTGCTTAGAAGAGGTCAGGTTGTTACTTTATAATCAACTATATATAAAACTTAGAACAAAAATGTTGAGTTTAATACTATCCTTATAAAGGATTCAGTGCTGCAATGACTGCTGAAATTCTGCCAGTGTAGTGAGAGGTACAAGATTCAGTATACGCCCCATGATATGTGACAAATAACCAGATATACTAATGGAGCACTTCAGATATGTTACTGAACACTTTGTTCTACCATCAAAAACATTGATGCAAGAGTTGAATCATGAATAGATGGGAAGTGGGTGAACAGGGAAAGAATGCATTTGCTGCATATAATTTATTCTTGCAATTCAAGGACATGCTCCCATCAATAACACTGTACCATTTTCATACCACCACATCCTGGTGAACGTCTTTTCTCTCTCATTTATTTTAATGGTTGGAAAACAATTCCAAAATTGCTGTGGATAAGTCAGATGTAAATTGTCCATCCTAATCCAGGAGCTATGTAATCTAGCTGCTGAATATTTATGATCTCTAAGTGTCTCTATTTACCATTCATAAGTCACTTTCCTATAGCTAAGAATCCTTTATGGGGAGTCTAGCTTCTTGACCAGGACTGATAACTAGGCTGTTCTCAACTGTTCCTGCTTGAGGTTGTTAACTTATTTGTTCCACCCAGGCTATTACACCTTTACAGTGGGTAGTTCTGAAGGTATTACTAGCATGGAAGTGGCACAATAGGAACACTATATACTGTATGCTATTATGCTAATAATCAAGCCAATATCTAAGGCACTAAGCTACCCCCCCACAACTTTTCTAACCTGTTTTTCAGGATAGAAATTTGGTCAATTTTGAACTTGAGTACTATGGAAATGGTGGAAGGTATCATGCATACTGTCCTCCCTGGTGCTTTTCTTCAGTTCTTCTGAAGGTAACAGAAGGAACACTGATGGAGGAGGCAATGTATGTCTCATCATATTCTCGGACATTCATAAAACTGCTGGGATGCAAATAGGGACAGGCATTAACGGTAAAAAGACAAAGTGTGGGAAAGAATAGCTTCATGTTGATTTTTTATAATAAAGATTGTGTTCCTTATTTTGTAACCCATAAAAAGGCACTGAAATGATTGCATCAAGCCTACCCTGAGATGTGGTAATCCTTCACTTCCAATATGAACTGCCATATTTTTCCTTTGTTCTGGCACATTTTTTTACCCTTCTCCAGATTCTAACCTATTTATATTGCCAACATTTTTCTGTTTTTAGATTTATGTCCATTTGTGAGATATATTTTTGATGTAATACTTATGTTACAGTGACAAAGCTTAGGCATTTTTGAAAAAAAATAATTTGATGCTTCCCCAATAACAAATGCTCTCAGCGCCATATTTCTGATAAAACAAAGTTAAAATAAGAAATCATATACTAGCATCCATTATAAATAAACATACATATACATGATAATGAGAACAAGCTCGGGACTTAATTTTATTCTTATTTCTAGTTTTATACAAGTGGAAACCATTATTCTGAATAGTAGATGAACTCTGAAGCATTTTAATTAAATTGGGAACCATGATTTTGAGGATACCATTTTGATAAATCAGACATAAATAAATAGCCTTCTCTCATACATTCAGAAGACTAGCCTTCTCCAGTTTGATTGCTTTGTGGAGATCCTACTTCTCATGCAAGCTAGAACTTCTAGAATTTGTATTCCCCAACATCTGGAACGTGCCAGGTTAAGGAAGGCTACAGTAATCTCTATATTGCCTGGCAACACTCCTCCAAGGTTCAGGTAGACGTTTTGTTTTGTTTTCCAGATTGCAGGAGTTGAATCTTCTTCATTCAAAGCATTTGCACTACTGCTGAATTCAGACAGTGACTTTGTTTTGTGTTATTCTCCTTGGACAAGCATACACTTTCTGTACCAGACCAAAACAAATTAACAAACACTCTAGAGATCTTAATGTGCTGCTGCTTTATATTTTTTTTAAGGTTCATACACTGTATGTCCATGTGAGATCTTTGCTATATTTCTTGATAATTTTCCTAAAATACTACAGAAGCCATAAGAGATAGTTGTGTTTACCTTCAGCTCTTCTACGGCAGTCTGTTTCTGCTGGATCTCCAGATGCAGTAGTGATAAACTGATATAATAAAATGAGGGGGATGTAGGAGAAAGAAAAAGAGAGAACAATAATCAAGTGTAAATGAAATGTAATTAGAGCAGTTAGTAAAATGCTTATTAAAATAAATCCATCTAAGAAGTATGAACTAAGAACAATGAGTATATAATTAGCTGCTTTCATATCAACATATGCAAATCTACACACATCTTTTCAGTGTAAACAGATCTAGCAATTAAAGACTGCTGAGAAACTAACAGTTTAAATGCACAGATGCTGATTAAATGTATTTCACAGGTCCATATCAGTGTGTGTAGAAATTAAATATTGTTACAAGATGTAATGTTGTGTAAGTCTATAATGGTGTTACCAATGGGTTATATAAGTAAGAATGCAGAATTTTCTCCCACATTTTCATGGAAAATTATTTTTATTTCTGGATTATGCTACGAGAATCAACTTTCCCCTGTCATATAATTAGGACAATAATCAAATGGTTCAGTTCCAATAGTGAACGTTGTAATCATTCACCTTCCTCTGCAAGCCTCATGGAATGTGTACAGACGCTTTGGCTGTACCACAATCTTATTACAAAGACTACACTGAGTGTATGTGACTTGTTAGCAAATTTAAGTATAAACAATGATTTGAACCCAAATGTTTCTTATCTTAATCCAACATACTCTCCCCTGTCCCCATACTAGCTGTCCAGCTTGGAGTATCTCCTGATAGCTATGAAGAGCTGGTGAATGAAAATAATGAATGGCTGTCATATAACAGGTAAGGTTGGTGGGCTACAAGCAAGAATACTTAGAATCCCACCAACTGGAATTTAGGAGAGGCTCCATTCAAAGAGTTGTTGCTGTTTACTTGAATTTGTAAACCACGTCATATGTGAGAGTCAATGTGTTTTGTGATAACAGCAGTTGGCCTAGGATTATGTAGATTAAATCTCAAGTTCACTGTCACTCATGGAAAATCACTGGATGACTTTGTACCAGTCAGCCTTTCTTAAACCAAACCTCCTTGTGGAGAGAAGATAAACCTAAAGAAGAGAAGGCTGAGTAGAGACATGAGAATAGTCCTCAAATACTTGAAGGGCTGTCACAAGGAAGAGGATATGGATTTATTCTTAATACTTCCTGAGAGTAGTTCAAGAACCAATGGGTAGCTTTACTGAGAAAAATTCAGACTCAAAATAAGGAGGCCCATGAGGGATATTAAATCGTGGAACAACCTGCCTCTTGGAGTCATAGGTGCTTTTAAGCAAAGTTTGTCAATCATTTGTCTGGGATGGTCTGAGGATTCCTGCCCTGGGTGGGAGAAGGAATAAAAAACCTCTAAGGTTCCTTCCAATCCTATGCTAATATGATTCACAGTGTTGTTTTAATAGGAAAAAATGGAGAAGATAATGCTATGTATACTGTCTTTTGATTCCAGAGAGAAAAGGCTAGATATTCCAAACTTCAGCCCTCCACCCTCAATTAAATTAATAACAAATTGTGCTCACATACTCCTCTTGTATTCCAGGAAACCTAGGAGAGAGTTTTGAAAGTATGAACTCAAAAGAAAAATATGCATACGTATGAACATAAGGAGCAAAATGACCTCAAAAGATCCACAGCCTTAGTATGTAATTGTCATCCACTCTACAGTCTTGAAAGGCAATGGTAGGCAATATTTTTAGGGCTGTATTTGACTTTTGAATGGAACACTGTCATACAATTGGGATGATAATCAAATATTCAGTTCCAAAATATGTGACAGCATTGATGGGCAAAGTTTCCATAACTCCATGTCTATCCAGCTGTGTATATCAACACTACCCTGGTACGAAATGTTCAGCAGAACCATTCAGAAACAGCTTTCAGTGGCTCCATGCAATTAGAAAAGTGGTTTGATTCTGAAAACTATAAAGTTCTTATAAAAAAAGACAAAAGTGGTTTGATTGGAATAACCTTAATAGTTCTGGTAATTCTACAGGACCCACTTATCCTTTATGATGTTTTTCTACTGAAGTAATCTCACTCACAATTTAAATACTGGCACAAGACTAAAATATAGCTCATTTCTTATACTTTCAAATGTGAGTTTTAATGTATTCTTTGTGCCCATCCAATCCAAGCAAATGGTTTTATGACATTTTGGATTGACAGAGTATAAATCAGATTGCAAATTCACTTTTATTATATATTTAAAGAGGAATTGGATAAGCCTGTTATCAGTGGAAAAAACACAGTTTGGCTTCTACTTTCATAATGACCAAAACATCTCACTGGAAGCAGAAAGTTGGCAAAATTGGCCTAGAAAGAAAATTCCAAGTAGTACAAAAATATGGAAAAGTCATCTGTGAGCCAGCTGATCTGAACCATATACTGCAGTTATTGCAGTTCATCTAGTACATCTATATTGGGGCACAGAGGTGGCAATAATTACTATGTACTCTTGGGATGGCTTTTGAAGTTAAGTGTTTAACTGGTAGGAACTGGTACTAAGAGGACAAACACTGGTCTTAATTTAAGCATTTTATTCCCTTCCTGAGATCATTTGAGAATACGAACAAGAACATGGTCCAAATCTCCAAATGAAAACTGGTGATGCATATTCAACAAAGTGTGGCAAAATGGTATCTTGCATTCAACCAAAAATTACAGGTCAAGAGATGACATTCTAGAACTACCTCTTGAACCCATCAGATAAACAGGAAAGAAATCAAAATTAAGTTAATGGGGCACATACTTTTCATATAGAAGTTCCTAGGATGAATTCTTCACAATAAGAAAAACGATGTAGCATACGGCAGAGCCATAGACAGTTAAGAAATACTGAGCTACAGTATATTGCAAATTTTGGATATGCATAGATTTTTTAAAAAGTCTCTCACTGGGAATTCTTTTCTATAAATAAGCATAGTCCCAGCATATCATTAGGTATTTCATTCCTCCAGCATCACCTATTTTTACTATATAATCATTAACTCCCAAGATACTGCTGCAAGAAACACATTAAATACATTTGTCTTATTCTCAGGAGCTACTGAATAGGGTTCTTGAATTAATTTATTATTGATCATTGTTTCCCACATAGTTTGTCCACAGAATAACCTGAAGACAACAGGGAATAATGATAATGGTAATGGTAATTTATTAAACTTGTATGCCACCTGACTCTCAATGATTCTGGGTGGCTCACAACAATTAAAGAAATTACCATAAAATCAAACATAAAAAATAAAGATAAAAGGTGGCAAGCACACTGAAGTTTCACTCTTTCTCACCAAAGGCCTGGATGAATAACCAAGTCTTTACAGCTCTTCTAAACAACAGCAGAGACGGGCCCATCTGAACCTTGGGAGGAACCACATTCCAGAGGGTAGGTGCTGCTACAGAGAAGGCATGCTTCTGGGGTCCTGAGAGATTGCATTGTTTAATTGAAGAAACCTGGAGCACGCCAACCCTGCAGAACCAAATCATCTTGGCTGATGCTATGGAAGATAGGCAGTTCATCAGATAACCAGGCCCTATGCCATGTAGGGCTTTATAGATAACAGCCAGTCCCTTGAATCACACCTGGAAGCAAACCAACAACAGTACAGCTCATAAAACAGGGTGAGCATACTGAGGCATGCTCATCACTGCTTGCACCACCACATTCTGGACCAGTTGAAACTTCTGGGTGATCTTCAAGGGCATCCCCATGTAGTGCATGTTATAGTAGTTAAGCTTATCCCATGAAAATCCATTTTATTCCATTTTATTCCTCTGGACCAGCTGTTTATTGATCATGCAAATCACAACATGAGGTTAATTCTTTTAGGTTCAGGTGGATACATTTTGAAACAGAAGAAGGACTGATCATGCTTGCAGAGACATTATTCACTTGTCCCACCCAGTTAAGAGCCAACTGTCAGGAGGACGTATAACTAATAGAATGCAAATATTTTAAAGGTGGGGACTTGTAGCTCCATCAAAGCCACTAGATTTCAATTATTCAAAATTTGCTATACTTTGTGTATTAAGAGAAGATTCCAGCAGTAAGTACAGTTCAGCGATAGAAGAAGCTGATCACGGTAGCTAGGAAATCTCCATCACAACAGCAGATTTGTCTTTGTTGACTTTACAGAAATGGGAAATAGGAATCCCTTATACTGATCTCCTAACCTCTATTGCCAAGAACAGCTAGGATTCATGAAATGACATTGGCACTAGACATGCCACAGAAGTTCCAGATACATGTAAATATACGAAGCAAATTTTATAGTGATGGGCCTATGAAATTAATTATAGAATTCTCATACAGTTAATATACAAATATGTACAATAAAATAATAAGAGTAGCAATCCCAAACCATCTTACATGATTTAGGTAGCCCATGGCCTGTAATTAGTATAGAATCTAGCACTCACCGCTGTTGCAAAGAACCCAGCACTCTGGTCCTGGTCTAACTATATAGTAAAATATAGATAGATAGAGCCCCTCCCTGTGGGAGGGATGGGTGGTGATAAAAAATTGATTAAATAAATAAAAAAAATCCTGGTTTTAAAAAAACACCCATGCAGATAATCCTATTGTTCTGTCAGAGTTCTTAAAAGTGAGAGTGCTCTGAGCTATGAACCAGAAGAATGCTCTGAATACGACACCTTAAGCCCTGACAGCTACTGTATGCAGAAATAAGTGCTTTTTTTCCCATTGACTGTTTAAAATACAGTATTATGTAGATTGAGTCAGATAAAACATTGGGAAGTCTAATATTGAGGAGAAGGAAAAGTAGGAAGCAAGGCATCCTTAAAATTAGTGATGAACAGGCTCAGAAGTAGCTTTGCATGTCCTAAGTTAGACTTCTCTGGCACTCTCCTGATGTGCTGGGACAATAATTCCAGAATTCTGGTAAGGTCATCCTAAAGGGTAGCAATCAGAGGACGCACAACAGCACATTATCACTAGTGTTAAGCTGTAGAACAGGCACTTGGTCTTGTGCTAGGCAGCATAACTTCCTTTAGAGCTAATGATGTCAATGGGGATGTACTGCATCACTTGTTTCAATTAATGCTATTAGGAAGTATGGGCCTTTGCAGATCCTACTTTTCTTTTATGTTGCTTCATACAGACTCCTCTTCAACTTCTGCCCAGCATTTAATTTAATGGTATTTCCTACTGTAGAAGAGAATATTTGTAGCTCGGGGTTGAACTGTCGAGTCCTTGGTGCTCTCTGAGCTTTGCTGTTTGCTTGCAGACGTTTCATTAGTTCAAAAGGGTAATGAAACATCTGCAAACAAGCACCCAAGCTCAGAGAGCATCAAGGACTTCACGGTATTTCCTACCATTAGTTTACTCAGAAGGCAAAGCATTCTAGGCTTCAGTTTTAACACATAAACACACACTGGTGTACTGTAACTAACGCGTTCTGCCAGGCAATATGGATTTCCTTCTGCTTACTAGTATCTGACATTTAACAGTTTAATTAAATTCACCCCAAGGAAGAAAATGCAGCTAGAAGAGATTTATTTCCCACTAAATAGAAATGTCAGTAACTGAAGTAAGAAGCCCTTGCCAAGAACTATCAGCCACTACAGCTTCACAGTGCTAATGAAGTCTGTGCAGCAGAGATTACAGTAGAAGGACAAACCTTTACCTGAAAGCTACCAAATGGAACTGAAATATCAGAAACAGTGACATCCATGCACTGACTGCGATGCCATTCAGGACCCAGAGTCTGATTGTTTTTTCAAGGGTATGGCTGAACATAAAGCATTTTCTCCTGCTGTAACAAAAACTTCAGTTATCCCATGAAGATAGAGAACTGCCAAATCAGTTATTAGAGATTTTGCTGCCTAAAATCAGAAGAGAAAAAGAGAAAGATGCAGGCAATATGTTTTAATTTGTAAGCTACTAAGAGATTTCTGCAGACATCTGAACAAATCATTTAGTAAATGAAATAATTAAAATAAACAATGTTGGACTAAAGGGTTTTAACTACATGGCAGAGATTTGTTGTGGCAATATATGCTTATATGTGCTTTCTCACGTTCTCAAAATACAGTAAATCAGCCCTGCTGTATGGTGAGTGGGTGGTTTCCCATTTATATTCACTGAGAAAGGCTTTCAGCTTTTGCCCTCGAATCTTGTCCTGATAGGTAAGTTACAGATTGCTTATGCTTCAGAAAACAGGCCAGAGGTTCAATAGGATCTTGATTTATTTGAACATTGGGCCTTTTCCCAAAAGAATACAATTCATTAGCAAGAAATGTAGTGATTTGCATTTACATAGCCAAAATCAGATGTGTAGGTACAAGACAGGTGGTACCTGACTCAGCAGTAGTACCTGTCAGAAGAATATGGGTGTCCTGGTAGACCAAAGATTAAGCATGAGTCAACAGTGTACTGCAGCTACTAAAAGAGCTATTGCAATCTTGGGCTGCATCAACAGAGGTATAATGTTGAGATCATGGGAAGTTATAGTTCCACTGTATGCTGAACTGGTCAGACTGCATCTGGAATACTCTGTCCAGTTTTGGTTGCCAGAAAACAAGAAGGATCCTGAGGAACTGGAAACAGTGCAAAGAAGAGTAACAAAAATAGTGAAGCTAAATCCTTCAAAGAACAGTATGTTTATCCGAAAGAAGAGAAAGCTAAGGGGAGACATGATAGCAGTCTTCTAATCCTTGAAGGGCTATCACAGGGAAGAGTATGGATTAGACTCTTGAAGTTCTCTTAGAATTTCTCCCAACTCCATTTTATACTAAAAAAAATCAAGGTAGGGTTATTCTGACTTTCTTTCACACACTTTTCTCTGTCTCAGGACTGAATAGTCTTTTCTGAAACTCCATTTGATCATTCCTTCTCCTTTTCCAAGATCAGCTCTACATTCTTTCACATATGCAGAACAAGACTGATGTTTAAAATTCCTTAAGGAAAAAAAAAGGTCAGTCAAGTGACCTTATTTCTCTTCTCAGTCCATGAGCAGTCTTAAGCTGCTAAATGATGCATAAGAACAAATTCACCATCAACACTTGAGAAGATACATTTATACTAAAGTTCAGGCCTTGACTGGTCAACATAATGGTGCACTGAGTGTAACAGTGACCTCTTATTTGCATCACTCACTAGACGCTCACTGACATGCAGGCAACTTTTTTACAGTAGTAGGGCATCTATTCCATTGCTTGTGGCAAAGGAAAGAACATCTTCCCATAACCTAGTTATTCACACCTCTCTGCTGATTCACTGGGTCCTAGCAAAAGAAACCTCATGAAGAAGAAGAAGAAAAAAAATCTCTGGAGCCTTGCCCACCTTGCTGGAGAATGAGCCATTAGCTTGAGAATTGCTTTCTTTTCAGGCTCATTAGGGAGCAAGTTAGCAGAATATAAAGCAGAAATATTTCTATTCTCACAGCATAGGCTTTTATGGCATCAGTCTATCCAATATCTCTCTTTGGGTGGGGAGAGGCAGTAACTTGTGTACTCTTTACAGTGCATACTAATTGCTAAAGTGTTCTGGGATTTGCTGGAGGGAAAAAAAAATCTCCAGGCTCCATGGAAACAGCATATTGTCTTCTGCAGGAATTTTACTTTATGGTCTGTTCTGGCTGTGATTTGCAGAAAGCCTAACAAAATTAAGAACAAGATGTGTGCTCATGTCCATGTTGCCCAAGGTAACAGAAAAAAGAGGGGGGATGGAGTGGTTTTATCTACTTTTGTCTCTGACCCCACCCAGTTTTCATTCTAGCTGCCCATTACTCTCAGCAGCCCCTCCCAGATGACTTTACGGAATGTGCAATTCCCCTCCCCCCCTTCATTTCAGTTCTATATTTAGTAGACTACACTTGGTTGAGAGAGGATTTTGGTTCAAATATTAGAAGACAAAACATAACAATCCAAACCATATGATGGAAAGACTTTGTAGAATAAAAATTATCTCTATGAAAACAGAAGAATAGTATGTCAGTTGATCCAAAGCCAGACTTAAGGACCCTCAAGAATATTCATGCTTTCATTTATCTATAAATCACTTCTACATTAATAGTTCTCAACCTCCAAGGATATTTTAGCCACCTAATGTCAGTTTTAATCAATTTATAGTCTCTCTCTCTTTTCTTCCTCTAGTGCAACTTGCTGCTTCTGGGGTTCATCTTTAAATTGTTTTGTTTAAAGACAACAGTTTTAAGCAAAGCAATGTAGGTATGTAACTATGTCAAAGAAGTTGCAACAACTCTAAACTTTTAAACGATGCTGAAATCATACCTACTAGCATTTTTGCAGTCAGATAATAAAGGCTATTCCTCCACTAAAAGATCATAGAAAATAATTTATATATAATTCAAAATATTCACCCCTAGTAGCCATGTAAACAGAATACCAGTGATTAATACAATAGGAATTTACACCAAAGTCACCATGACATTTTGGTAAGAAGGACCTTAAACTATGAAAATTGATCTAAGCAAATTTTAACATACTTTACTGGAGATATTTAGAATCAGCAATTATTTTATAGAAACAGGATTTTTTAAATACCATAGCTTAGCAATATTAAATATAAAATAGAAATTACCGGTAAACAACTCATTTTTACATTGCAGTCCTGTAGCATTTAAGAAAGCATCTCAGAAGGATAGATTTCCTGCTCTGAATTTTGAGAACTTCAGTCTTGGGGAGAGAAACCTAATACAGATTGTTCTTCTCATCTCTTGCAGAAATATATATATTCCATCCTGCCCTATATTGGGATTTAGATGATGAATGATACTGTAAAAGGGGAAAGAATGGGTTTGTGAAATAGGTGAGATGGGAGAAGCTTTGTGAATCCAAAGTCCTTCCAGCCCTCCAGGGTTCATGATTCAAAGTCATATGAAAATTTAAACCAAGTCTTGAGTTACTCTAAATCTGGCAAGGAGTGATAGGAGACACCAAAATATCTCTCTGTCTGCACTTCTGTCCTGCTGGCACCTGTGGAATTGGATTTCCTGATAGTAGAGCACTGTAAAGAGAATTATATTGTACTGTCCATTTTTATTTAAGAAAATATAATAAATAGTTACAAATAACCATATATAATTTCTCAAATAAACGATGCCTTACATCATATTATTGTTTCCTTATCCTAACTTAATGTGTCCTAGAAATTATGACTTTCTAATGCACAATTGTGTACCTGCCCTGAAAACTTTTATACTGCAAGAAATCTGGGACATATTTAGTTCCTATGGGATACTGGCAATGTTAAGCATTATTGTTATATTGCATCAGTTAAAAATAAATCCCATTCTTAGACCTAGAACATATTGAATTCCAAAACATAATTGCTCTTCCAAAATAGTTGACAAATATTACTGATCTATTATTTGATATTCTCGATTAACTGCATGGAATACTAGGGTTTCCTAAAGCAGAGTTTCAAAATCACATTTATAATAGACTTGAAATGTCAGGTTTAATATATTTCCCTGACTATTTTTGAAAACTGAAAAAAATGCAGGATTTCTTAGTTTGCAACTGTGAACTTTGGTTTTACATGTTCAGCCCATTGATATTTTAAGCACTCTGTAAATACATTTGGCCTGATTGCAGATAAAATAAAAGTTTACTTGCTGCCCATCTTGTTAGCTCAGTTAAGGGTATGTTGATTCTTCTGGGATAGGTCAGGATAATTAGCATATACTTTATTTGGGGGATACTAAACATATTGCCAACTTTTTATAGTACTGTGCCCTATGATTAGTGGACATTTTACTTTTATTTGTATACATGAGAAGTGTGAACACTGAATTAAATAGTAGATAAATATAAATCTAGTTAATTTTTTTTCCTCTTACCAGATAGTTTGGAAAAGTGTGGTTGTACAGAAACTTCTATTTAGTTTTAATATAAAAGATATTTCCAGTATGAATATTTCAACAACAAGTAAAATGCATTCATTTGTTAATGGATTTATTTTCTGAACCTATTAGACTTACAGGCCATTACAAATGGGATTCATTCATAGTAAGAATATGGGAATTTCAAAATGCGTATAATTAAATAAAGGAACAAAGTAGCTCCAACTGATTTGTCCCTTGAGATAAGAATTTATGATAGATTATGTGAAAAGATGGCAGAAGAACCATCAGGGGGACTGTTATGTACTTGAACATTTGAAGGAATAATTCACAGAACAGAAGTCTTGGTTGAAGGAAACAGTCTTCGGTATAGGTACAAACATCAAGTTTACAATTCAAGTCACTTTTTTAGGTTCCCCAATCCTCCCCCCACACCCAAGATTACCACAGACCAAATCTGGTCATGTGAACAAACCCTTTGAAATTGAATAATAGCTCAGTTCTACTCAGGAGGCCTCTTGGGCCACTCAAAGCTACTAATTTGGCTATAGAGAAACAGTAAGTGTGCATTCTTTATACTGGCCAGTTCTGTTCTTAAAATATGGTATCTACCACTCCACCACACACCATAAAATGAAATAGACTGTGCCTTATATGATTATCCATTCCTACTGATCTATATGAGCTACCTTTGAACCATACTGTAAAAAGGAATGACAAACAAAAACCTACTTCTCTCCCTCTCTCTTTTTAAAATATTACTTTATTATATTGTTATAAAGAGAGCCAGTTTGGTATAATGGCTAAGGCATCAGGTTAGAAATTGGGAGACTGGGAGTTCTAGTCCTGCCATAGGCACAAAGCCAGCTGGGTGACCTTGGGCCAGTCACTCTCTCTCATCCCTAGGAAGGTGGCAATGGCAAACCCTTTCTGAAAAACCTTGCCAATAAAGGGGACTTGTCCAGGCAGTCTCCAAGAATCAAACACAACTGAACAGATTAAAAAAAAGATGTTATTAAAGACATAATACATTATATTACTTGGGTTCAATGCCATTTATACAATATTGACTGGAGATTATTACTACTCTGATGATTTAGTTAACTTAAACTTTTAAAGATAAAAAAAGGTTATGTTAATGTTTTCTAAAAGGTTAATGCTGATAAGCATAACGTTGCTTAAATTTTACATCTAAAGCTGAGTGCAGCATTGATAAATAACTACAAAATGCATTAAATTATTGGTTATATAATAAAGATTTCTGTTTTAAGCATAATACTAAATACTAAAGTCTCCACTGAATTGTTACTGTTGCTTATGAAAATTAAAAAGAAAAAAAGTTATAAAAGTTAAAAAGTTAAAAAGCTATTTGGTTTCTAACTTCCCCCTCGTTTATACCTCATCCAATTTGCTGTTTATAAACATTTAGGTCCCCTTAGAAACCATACTAAGTGTTTATATTTACCATGCTGCTTAATATATTGTATATATGGAAATAATTCATGTTTGAATTTGGTTAAACTTCTGTTGTGAATATATGCTGTTAATTTTCCCATTGCTGCATATTCTCCAAATTTAAGTTCCCAAGTCAAATATCCTCAGAGTTGTGGTGTCTTTCTTCCAACGTTGGGCAAAATTTATTCTTGCTGCTGTGAGTATGTAAATTATAATATTTCTTGATATGTTCTGGGATTATGCCTACTAAAAAAGTTATTTCATTTCAATTTTAATTTCCAAAATTTTATGCATAGTACTATGTATATCTTTCCAGCACTTTTGAGGTTTTTTACATGTCCACCATATAAAAAAGCCCACATCTCATTTCCTTAAGATTAAGCAGTTTATGCTGAACAATAATAGCATTATGCTTGAAATCCTACAACAAGTTTTCTCATTTCCTTTGAATATGTAATATTCAAATGGTAGACAATCGGCTTGACTGTTGACAAACACTGTTTTGTGGGGTACCTGCTTTCAATTCTATTTGAGGGCCCTTTCATGCCTCTAATTCATTGGTAGACTGAAAGTAGCTCAAGTCACAACATCATGACACAATCTTTGGGATATATTAGACTTCAGTAACACTGAATTCCCTGAGAATCCAGATAACAATGCATATAGTTGATTCATTTTATTTAAATATTATGCAAATATATCAGTATAATTCTACTGGGCTAAACTATTATCCCAATTCTCTGAATTCTAAGGTTTCACCTACCCACAACATAAAAAGTAGTGGGGACTGCTGATCTTACTTATTTACTTATTGTAGCTATACCTTGGAAATGGCTTGTGGTGATCTATGAAGTAGCTATCTGATGCCTCACACTGAGAAATCTTTCCATAGATGGAGACATCAGGCTTAGTCAGTATGAATAACTCTGTGGATGGCAGATTGTGATGGATGACATTGGTTTAAAATATGTATTTGATGGTGGCTCTCTTGGCAATAATGTTGATGAGGATGTGATCTATCATTTTGTTGATACACTAAGACAAGAGTCTTACCCTGCATAATGGATTAACATTAATGTGGTTGCCTGGGGTGTAACCTTTACCAACAGTTGAAATATGAATTTAACTTTTCTTCTGAGAGGCATATGTTAATATTTTAAGAATATAAGTATCATGCTGAATTAAACCAAAGGTCCATTTACTTCACCATCCCACGCATGGGGATATCCAAGCAATATTTTAAGTAACCTACTCTTCTCAGGCTGTAACTTCCCAGTAACTAGAATTCATATTAAGTATGTTTGTTTTAAGAGAGTAACTTCTTGATCACCTTCTGGAATGAAAATGAAAATGGAGATTGTGTCTTATTAAGCAATGTCATACTTAACATCTTTGAATATGATATCGTTCTCTTCCAAAGATATGAATGAAACTAGTGCTGACTCCGGACTGCCCAGTAGAAATGATATTAATTATTAGATGGCATTATCATAATTAATTCAACGTTCTATTATCTACCACTCATTTTTCATGCAATAGATTTCAAAAATTTCAAAAGTAAAAAAAAAATGGTATCTTAATTTTATTATTCTTTTCATTACATCTAAATTTGACTTTCCTTGAACTCACTTTATTTACAGTTTTAGACAAATTTCATTAAATATTCTGAGCACCCAGAACTTGGTTAGATGATGATGATGATGATGATGATTACCATTATGGCAATGACACTACTAATTCATTATATTATGCCTTCTCTATAGGAGATCAAGGTGATTTACATGGGGGTGTTCCCACATTTTATCTATTTTATTTTACCTTGAGTTAGAGGTAAGTATTGAACTGGACAGGTTTGTAGACAATACTACCTATTCAGGTCTAAAATACTGTGGGGAGCTCAGGAAGGAACTCATAAACTGGGTGAATGGTCAATCAAATGGCAAATTTGGTTCAGTTTAAGCAAGTAAGGAACACTAAAGAGTGGAACTAACTTCATCACTTATACTGATGGGCCTGGGCTGTCTGTAACTAATCAGGAAAAAGATATTGAAGTCATAGTGGATAGCTTAATTAAGATGTTAATTCAGTGTGTGACAGGCATGAAAAATGTAAATTCTATGCTAGCAAAGATAAGGAAAGGGACTGAAAATGAAACTACTCAATTTATATGTGTCATGGTACATCCACATCTGGAATTCAGTTCTGATACCAGATTTGAAAAAAATAATTAACAGAGCTCGAAAAAGTGCAGAAGAGTGCCAATCAAAATGATTAAAGAGCTTGAACACCTTCCATATAAAAAACACCTAGAAAGTTAGGGATTGTTCGTGTTCATACATACTCAGTTCCCTTTTGGGAGGAATAAGCAACATTATGCAAAGTGCAAAAAAGGAGTAAGAAATAGTAAGTCAAAGAAATTAAAGGTGTGATATAAGAAAAAGAAATAAAGCTAAATCTAGTTTATAACAACACTATTCACTATACCTCTCCATCACTTTTTATCTTTGTCTCCACCACATCCATACACCAATTCATATATTCCATTTTGTTCTTTAAACTTTTTACATCTCCCTTTTTGAGAATCTCATTAACTCCATTGAAGCATGACTTTATCAGCCTTACACTTCCTCCTGACCCATTAACTGTCCTTCATATATTGGTTTTGCAGTTTGATCCATATTCATTCCCTCTGTATGACCAAGCCACTTTGATGTACTTTCAGATGGTTACTCACTTTTGTATTCATTCGTGATCCTATGTATTTTGCTTTACCACACATACTCCTTAAATAGATGTATTGGAATCCACATGGGTATGTACAGGATATAGTTCTTGGGCCCTGCTAGTTCCTTGAGGAGTCTCCAAACCTCAGCCCATAACCTATGGCATTATGCCTGCAACTTCTGGGGAAAACCAAACAGATCTAATGCTACAGCTACTTTTCTCCAGATAAATCTTTTCTGCCATTGATTTACCAGGGAATGTAGAGATGGCCTTGGATTGGAGAAGTTGTTAAGGAAGGTAAAACACAACTAAGTCTTGGGAAAGTGCACAAAAAAGAAACTCAGAATAACCTTGCCTTGATTTTCTTTTGTATAGGATATGGCAGAGAGAAACTCTGACAGGCTTTCAATATTCTGTTATTATACTCTACAACAATGAAATAGCATTCCTGGAATCTCTGGTGTCTGTTCCCTGACCTGGGCAACCTTAAAGGGTTGACAGCTACCTTGGACTTTGATGCATTTATTTTTTTTAAAAAAGCACACATATTTTCATGTCTCCACACACCTCTACCATCATCTCAAGTATTCCTTATATATTAAATACTGCCATGCCTGGGAGTCTGGCAATGGTGGGGAGCTTTAACAATGGCTGCGTTGAGCTGATGTAAAGATGGATTCTTCCAATTATCATGCTTTTTTAAAAAATTGATTATCGAGGGTTTTTATATGTTTATATACTGGTTTTTAACTTGTTTTTATTGAATTATTTTTTACCTGTTGTGAGCTGCCCAGAGTCGCTTGGAAGCGATGGGCAGCCATACTACTACTACTACTACTACTACATTAAACAAGCAAGGGAACATTACATATCTTCACCAAGTTTCAGTTCAGTTTTCTTCTCTTAGCTGAGGTCAGCCTTACTAGGTAGACCAGACAGGAAACATGACCAGATAAGCTAATTCTACTTTATTGTAAAGCTACATTAACAGAATCTTGCAGGTCTGCAAGTGCAAATCTCCTGCCATCTCCTTTACAGCCTGAGAAACTAGGGTGGGTTCTTCTGAGCCTCTTGCTCCACCCACTATCCAGCAGTGGGTGGGTGTTGACTGTTCCCTAGGCAGCATCTCTTCTCCCCATCTCCCAAGGTCTTTCCCACATACCATTACAACTGAGCATTCCATTTATTCCCATACATACTATGCATTACTTGCATCATACTAGACTACTCTTATCTTATTCAACAACCAACCATCAGCTCCATTCCCATGAAAAGCATTCCACATTTCAAAGCTATTTCCATTATCACATGGCTTTTTTCATTAAAAAAATTAATTTTCCTTCTCACATTCATGAATTTCTTAATAACTTACTGAAGAGCAAAAATTTGCTCTGCACATACTCTGCATGACATAAAACCACACTGCCCTTCCCACTTTTTTCTCTGTGTCACCTCTCAGACTTAAATCAGAATTCTGCCAAACATCTTCCAGGGTACATTTAATAAACTAACCCCCATTTATGTTCTTCATTCACTCTTGCTGCCTTTCCTTTTTATAGCAAAACAATAACAGCATTCTTTTAATCATTGGGCACAGGTACAGTCTTCACACACATATATTAACCAAACTGCATAGCCATTTTATAAGGAAACATCATCCATATTTTAACATTAATTCAGTTGTACCAGCTACAATAGCAGCATATTTTTCAGTGTTCTCAGAGTGCGTACTCATGTATGTACACATACACACCACAAAATCCCTATGAGAGAAGCAAGGTACAAATCCAGTTATGGACACTAATTCCCCTGTGAGTCCCATGATCAACTCTGGCTCGAATTAACCAGTACACTAGACTTACTAATGTTACGTTATCATTACTGATTAATTAAATTGCCTTAATCTTATCTCCAATATTTACTGTCATGAACTGAGGATTAAAATTTGATGCATGTTGATGTTGATGTAGTGCCATTTGAAATTGAAGAGCATTCTTTATTTAAAATATTTTAATGTACTTTTCTATATGCTCACATGTGATAAAATACTAGTTTAAACTGCCACCTAAACCCTACAAACTATCTAAACCAGTGCTTCTCAAACGTCTTCCTTCATTACCCAAAACTGCTTATTAGATAGTCTTTTTACCCAATGTAGGTAAAACAGTTTAAGTCAATTTAATGGGTGCTTGTGTCGTTACCTAAATAAAAAAACACTTTTACCCAATTTTGAGTAATTTACCCAGGTTTTTTATAGGGACGTGGTGGTGCTGCGGGTTAAACTGCTGAGCTGCTGAGCTTGCTGATCAGAAGGTCGGCAGTTCAAATCCGCATGACGGGGTGAGCTCCCGTTGCTAGTCCCAGCTCCTGCCAACCTAGCAGTTCGAAAACATGCAAATGTGAGTAGATTAATAGGTACCGCTTTGGCGGGCAGGTAACGGCATTCTGTGTAGTCATGCCGGCCACATGACCATGGAAGTGTCTACGGACAAACGCCGGCTCTTTGGCTTTGAAACGGAGATGAGCACCGCCCCCTAGAGTCGGACACGACTGGACTTAATGTCAAGGGAAACCTTTACCTTTACCTACCCAGGTTTTTACTGGGTAAATTTACTGATCTAAACTCCAAGGTCTACATGAAACAATAATACACAGCTCCTAGCCAAAGCCACAACAAAAAAATCCTGCTAGATCAAGTAAAGATTCTCTTTCACCCAGCATTCTTTTCCTACTCTGGATAATTGGATGTTTTTGAATACTCTACCAGTATACAGGTGTAATAACAGCTTCTCAGTAATGTTTATATACACACACACACACACACACACATATATGGTGTGTATGTGTACATACATTTTATATATCAAATTTAGTCACTGCCCATCTTGCTCAGAAAGCAACTCTGGGCAGTTTACAATAAAGCAGGAATAAAATATTAGTTAAAATACAATAAAACAATACAACAATACAATAAAAACAATCTTATTAAATAATTAATACTTTCCAAGAGGTAGATGGTAAGACATTCTTAATTTAATTTCCAGGGAGCGCTTTCAGGGCACTAGCCACACCCAGGTTGGTTACCCCTCATGCCCCATGCAAGGCAGCAGAGCCAGGTCTCCAACGTTGCTCAAGATCTGTTATTGAAAAGCTTACTTCCTCTGATACGGTGAGTAAAATCTAACCATTATGGCTAATGGTTAGCCATGTGGGGGAGATGGTCGGTGATAAAAATATGATAAATATATAACTAAATAACTAAATAAATAATAGTTTTTGATAGCCTTATTCCCCATGAATTGTCTAATCCCATTATGAATTTGCTCAAGTTTGTGGCCATTACTAGGACCATGTTCGTATGACACACTAACCAACCAACCACATTTTAGCCTGGCATATTGTGAGAATCCAGTCTATATGGTTTGTTTATGCTTCAGTATGTTGTGAGAACCCAAAGAATTGGATTGGGTATATCATGGTATATTTAAGTATGGTAAACATATTCCGCCGACATAGCCTACAATTTATGGAATGAATGCCATGGTTAGATATGATCTGTTAGAGGAAGGTCTTACTTTTCCCATCCTAAATCACCTACCATTTGGCTTTACTGGATGTCTTTGGATTATAGTATTATTGAAGAGGGCAAAGCAATTTTTACTTTTAATTTTTTTGTACACATTCACCTCTATCATTTCCACACTGCCATTTTTCTAAGTGAAAATAATATTTTTTTTCCTACTTCCAATTCTTCCTAAAGTCAGCAAAAGAGCTAGAGTCATGTACCTTAGCAGGGCAGTTTGACAACCCCAGGCCTACTCTGTTCATAGCCCTGTTCCTTACAATAAGGAACCTTTTCTTATTGTACGTTCCTTTCATTTCTTTGCGGTCATTTACAATACAGATTGAATACAGTTATCAGGACTGACATTAGGAAAGATTTCAGGCCAGGAGGATTTTAAAAAATAACATTAGTGTAGCATTGAAACATTTGCGTTTTGAAATATTTGTAACTGGGAGAGATTTGGAAACAATCCAGTCCAGGTTTTTCAAGCAGTATTGGTATGGCGGAGAAGAAAGCAGGAGAGTAGACTAAACTACAGCTGCAAAAGTTGATGATGAGGATGATGAAGAGGAAGACACTTGTCTTTTGTTCTAGTTCAATCTTTTTTGTGGGCTTAGATCAACAAATCTCACAAATGGTAATCTAAACTTCACATGTGTGAAGAGAAAAAAAATGCTGACATCCCTCCACCCCACCCCAAGAAAGAACTGGAAGTAAGTGAAGATAATATAGTACAGGACATATATGGTATGTTCATGTCTCTTCATTTTGGATTAGAAGCAAAGAAGCAAAAGCCATGTATTTTGTTTTTCAGTTACAAGAAGCAACTCCAGATAAAGATCATTACAGTAAGTCATTTCTTGATATTATAAAAAACAGATCTGAATTTATATAATACATATAGCCTTTATTTCTTTTTTCAAAGACAGTTTATGAAGGCCTTTAGTCAACATTTCAAGCTGTTTTGTAAAAATCTTGATCAATGAAGGGTTGTTTTGCAGCAATTTAAAGTGTTCACAAATTTTCTCTGAATAAAAAGTAACTTGCCAGCTATTGAAAGCCATCATGTGTGAAGAGAAAAAAAATGCTATCCCCCCACCCTCACTCCAGGAAAGTGAAAGCATGAGCGTCTTAATATGACAAACTGCTCAGTCCTTGGTACATCTAATCTTTGGTAAATTCTGTGGGGCTCACTGAGGCTTAACTCCAGGTGACAGCACTGCCGCCATATGTGACTTTATGCTGTGACATAGAAGCCACATTTCTTTATGCTGCAGAGCCAAGTTTTCATGCCCTGCCTCCAAAGCAGTCTATTTACTGCTTGCAGGTGCTTCCTGCTGAGACAAGAAGAGACAAGAGACAGTATCATTTGGGAAGAAGAACAGCTTAGTTTTTATTTACCTGCCAACATTTGGAAATGGTTTAAGAGTCATAAATTACCTGCGTACAAATATACTCCAGATATACATTTTGAATAGTGATAGTTTGAGACTACAGCATGTTGCAAGCTCTTGGATTTTTCCCCCTTTCTAGGAGGAAACAGTGCTTCAGTTATCACTTCTCTTTCTACATTGTGAGATAAAACCTGGATAGTGTCATGTGCGCCGTTTCAATGTCTTTGATGCATCGTAACGTTTCGCATGTCATTAATTGGATGCGTGTTTCATTTGTCTAGGGAGGATGGGAACGCTTATATTTTGGCTTTGCTTTGGAATGTGTTTCTGTTATCTACTGCGCTCAAGGTTACTTTCCCAGGCTAGCAACTCTGACGATTGCTAGCACCTGTGCCGGGCGGGGCTGTTACGAGGGAGGCGGGATATGTTTGAAGCAAGGGTTTAAGTTTGTATTTGGCGCGCTTTTGCTCATTCTCAGCTTTCTCTGTATTTGTCTCTAGTACTTTAATAAATCAGATTTCATTCAGCATCCTCTTGTGAGTCTGAGTATTTGGGGCTAGGGCAATCATTACATAAAGCTGAGAAATCTCAGTTCCTAACTCCGCTGGCCCCTGTCCAGGGAAGACACGCGTCTAACCTGTGAGGGAGAGAGCCCGCGATGACCGAACCCGACATCTTGATGATGGAGGAAGGGGAACCGGACTCGACCGTGAGGCAGTCCGGCCGCCCGTACCAAGGTGGAGAGCTGTCCGCCATCAGAGAGGAGGCGAGCTCCGAGTCGGAGAGCGAAGCCGGGGGGCTGGAAACGGCCCCGGAGACCACCCTCAACTATCCGGGTGAGCTGCTCACCTGGGATGAGACCCGAGGAGATGCCACAGCAGAGGGGGGCCCATCCTGGAAGCAGAGATACCCATTATCCCCCAACGTGGTGCAGGTGCAGCCAACGGAGGGCTCACCCACTCCGGATCGGATCCGAGTGTTGGAGTCCAAAATGGACTCGTTGGAGGCTATACTGAAACAGCTGAGCTTGGATGTGACCTCGTTGCGAGAGGTCCGGGAAGAGTCTAGCCAGAGGCATTCAACCCCTTCTTCCCAGGGGCTGACCCCGGAACGGCGACGGGTGGTGCGGAGGCGTGAAGGGGACCAGTCGGTCCAGATGGAAATCGCAGCATCGCCCGGGCGATCGCCCCGGGGCCCCGTGCCGCCCCGCGTCAGGGAAGCACCCGCCGCAGCAACACCGGTGGTGGGGCGCAGCCCGGCGGGAGGCGGCATGCGAGACTTCCCTGTCAAGTTTGATGGGGACCCGACCAAACTCTCGTTCTTCCTGACGAATGCGAAAGCCTATATGGAAGAATGGGGGGCGTTTTTCCAATCGGAAAAGGCAAGAATCATCACCATTGCCACCAAACTGAAGGGGAGGGCGGCAGACTGGTATGTCCAGATGTGCCAGTCGGAAGCGCCTGAACTGGAAAGTCTCGAGGAGTTCCTCTGGGCGTTGAAGCAACACTTCGAGGACCCCTTGGCCAAGGAGAGAGCAAAGCGAGCCCTGAAGGAACTCAAGCAGGGGTTCAGATCAGTGGCCGATTATGCGTTGGAGTTTAAAGCGCTCGCTGGGAAGGTCGATGACTGGTCCCAAGCAACTATAATCGAGCTCTTCAAGGATGGCTTGAATACAGAGGTGCTGCGCTGGTCCCTGGGGAGGGACGACCCATACACGTTGTATGAGTGGATCCTGCTCGCAGGGAGGGCTGAACATGCCCAGGAGATCTTTGCCCAGCGAAAGAACGCCAAGGCGGTGAAGCCCAGCCGCCCATCGACCACCGGGGGGAAACCGGGACAACGACCCTGGGACGAGGAGCGAGAGAAGCGGTACGCCAAAGGCTTGTGTCTGAGATGTGGTAAGGAGGGGCATAGAGTGGCAGCATGCCCGAAGGCAAAGGTAGAGGAACGGCCCGGAAAACCGCCGGCAAAGTCCCCTGCATTGCCGAGGAAACAGAAAGCTGCGGTGGCTGAGACCGAGGGAGACGATGTGATGTCCTACGAAATGGAGGGGGAGACCGAAATCCCGCAGCCGGCGGGAAACGCCAGCCACCTGCTCTAAAGGGCGCCGCTGGGCAGGTGGTAGAGAATGGGCGCGAGCCTCCAGCGGTGAGTGGCACTTACCGCATACTCATGGTCAAATTGAAATTGGGCTCCCAATCCAAGACTGTGGAGGTATGGGCCATGATTGATTCGGGGTGTTCCCGGTGTCTTATGCACCCCGACGTGGTGGCAGCTTTGGAGCTCCCCACTTTCCCTTTACAAAGACCCATCGCTTTTACTCAATTGGATGGGTCCCTGGCAGGGGGCAAACCGGTCACCCATTTTACAGGGCGGGTAGCCTTGCAACTGGGCAGTCACCAGGAAGGGTTGTCTTTTGTCGTGGCTCCTGTAGGGGGACCATTGGTGGTGTTGGGGGTACCCTGGTTGGTGCAGCAGAACCCCCAAATAAACTGGGTTTACCGAACCATCACGTTTAGGGATGGGTTTTATCAAGCGGCAGAGGGCAAGGGTGCCCCAGAGGAGATGGTGGGGGTTGCGGCAGCTGCGACTCCGCCTTACCCGGCCTCTCCTCTGGAAGGCTTGCCGGCCGAGTACAGGATGTTTGCTGATGTATTCGGTGAAAAGGAAGCTGACCAGTTGCCCCCTCATCGAAAGACGGACTGTGCCATAGAACTGCTGCCCAACACCCAATTGCCTAAACCAAAAATTTATTCCATGACGCAGAAGGAACTGACTCTGTTGAGGGAATTTGTGGACAAAAATCTGGCGCGCGGATTCATTGAGCCGGCGAATTCACCCGTGGGGGCGCCGGTTCTCTTTCGCCCGAAAAAGGACGGGACACTGAGACTTTGTACGGATTTCCGCGGATTAAATGCCGTCTCAATTTCCAACAAATATCCCTTGCCATTGATAAAGGACATGTTGTCACATCTGGCCAAGGGAAAAATCTTCTCTAAACTTGATTTAAGAGAAGCCTACTATCGTGTACGAATCAAGGAGGGGGATGAGTGGAAAACTGCATTCAATTGCCCGTTGGGAGCCTTCCAGTATAAGGTGTTACCGTTTGGGTTGGCTGGGGCCCCTGGGGTATTTATGCAATTAATCAATGAAGTTTTGCATGAACATCTGTTCAAAGGTGTATTGGTGTATTTGGATGATGTGTTGATTTATACTGAAACCATGCAAGAGCATGTAGCTCTGGTAAAAAAAGTCTTGTGTAAACTCAGATCTGCTGAATTGTATGCCAAGCTGTCCAAATGTGCTTTTCATCAGACCCAAATTGACTACTTGGGGTATAGGATTTCAGATAAAGGCATAGAAATGGACCCTGCCAAGGTGCAGGCTGTCGTGGACTGGGAGAGTCCTCGCACCCGCAGGCAACTTCAAAGTTTCCTGGGGTTCAGCAACTATTACAGATTGTTCATAAGGGGGTTCGCTGAGATTGCCTTGCCCCTAACTGAGCTGCTTCGAACAAAAGGGGTGGGAGATACTAGGAGAGTCAAGAATCCCGGAGCGCTGTTGAGGTGGACGCCTGCTTGTCAAACGGCGTTTGAGCGGCTGAAAGCAGC
The DNA here is from genome assembly GCF_035149785.1 of Candoia aspera. Taxonomy (NCBI): domain Eukaryota; kingdom Metazoa; phylum Chordata; class Lepidosauria; order Squamata; family Candoiidae; genus Candoia; species Candoia aspera. The sequence goes on along the minus strand of NC_086157.1, from coordinate 82,036,494 downwards.
GTTCGTCAAAGAGCCCATTTTACAACATCCTGATCCCTCCAAGCCTTTCGTGGTACAGGCAGATGCCTCCGATTATTCTATTGGGGCATTATTGATGCAAAAAGATGAGGCAGGATGCCTCAAACCCTGTGCCTATCTATCCCGCAAATTCTCCGAGACTGAGAGACGTTGGCATGTTTGGGAAAAGGAGGCATTTGCAGTGAAAGCTGCATTAGAAACTTGGCGGCATCTATTGGAAGGGGCAAATCATCCCTTTGAGGTATGGACTGATCATAAAAACTTGGAGGCTCTTAGTACCCCTCGAAAACTGAGCCCTAAACAGGTTCGTTGGGCTCAATTTTTCAATCGCTTCAACTTTCAGTTCAAATTTATTCCAGGAAAAAAAAACTTCTTGGCTGATGCCTTGTCCAGGCAACCTCAAGACTCTGGGGCGGCGCCAGATGTGGTGAGCACCCTCTGGACGGCGCCCCAATTGGGCATGCAGGCTGTGACGCGAAGCCAAACGCGCGCGCAGCAACCGCCTACCACAAGCGCTGCTCAGCCAAGCGCTTTGTCAATTCCCTCCCAATTGCAACAAAAGTTTCTAAAAGAGCTAAAAACTGATACTTGGTTGCTTGCGAATAAAGATACTGTTACTTTTGACAGAGGCTTTGCTTGGAAATCCGACCGCCTCTACGTTCCTGAAACCCTCAGGAAAGATGTGTTAACACGTTCCCACGATGACAAACTCGCAGGTCACTTTGGGTTTGTGAAAACCCTGCACCTCGTTCGGAGGCAATTCTGGTGGCCCACATTACGCAAAGATGTCAAAGACTACATTGCTTCCTGCACTGTCTGTGCAATGTCCAAGCGCAAGGTGGGCAAGCCCCAGGGATTGCTGCAGCCGGTAGCAACCCCCTCTTCCCCTTGGGAAGAAATTTCCATGGACTTTATTGTAGAGCTCCCACCCAGCCAACGCAAAACGGTCATTTGGGTGGTCAAAGACTATTTTTCCAAACAGGCTCACTTTATTCCTTGCGTGTCCATTCCGTCGGCACGTCAATTGGCCCGCTTGTTCCTTGTACACGTGTACAGGCTACACGGATGTCCCTCCCGCTTGATTTCGGACAGGGGTACACAATTTACCTCACAGTTTTGGCGGGCTTTTCTCAAGCTGTTAGGCACGAAGCAAGCCCTGTCCACGGCTTGGCATCCTCAGACGGACGGGGCCACTGAGGCTGTTAACTCTACTCTGGAGCAGTACCTTCGCGCTTTTGTGAATTATCAGCAGGACAATTGGGTAGACCTCCTACCATTTGCTGAAGTGGCTTACAACAATGCAGTGCATCAAAGCACTGGACAAACCCCATTTCGGGTGGCTCTGGGTAAAGACTTTGTACCTATCACTGATCTCCCACAACCTCCTGCCGGTGCAGTCACTACGGATGATTGGTCAACACAACTGGCTGACTCTTGGCCAATGATTCAACAGGCATTGGCTGATGCACAAGCAGATTATAAACTGTATGCTGATCGGAAGCGTGCCCCACACCCTGCATTCCAAGTTGGGGACTCGGTCTACCTTTCTACCAAGTTTATTAAATCTGCACAACCTTCAAAGAAGCTGGCACCTAAATTTGTGGGTCCTTTCCCAATTGTTGCTCAGATTAACCCTGTGACTTTTAAACTTGACTTGCCTCATAACCTAAAACGCTTACACCCTGTTTTTCATTGCAGCTTACTCAAACCGACTATTCCTTCTGATCGCTGGCATCGCCAACCTCCACCCCCCACCCCCATCATGATTGATGGTCAGCAACACTTCGAAGTTAAAGAAATCCTCGACTCTAGACGCCTTCGCAATACTTTGCAATATTTAGTTCGTTGGAAACATTTCCCTCATCCTGAGTGGGTCGCTGCACCAGATGTGGCTTCCCCGGTTCTGGTGGCCCGTTTCCACTCCGCTTATCCCTCGAAACCTGGTCCCTAGGGGTATTTTTAGGGAGGCGGTATGTCATGTGCGCCGTTTCAATGTCTTTGATGCATCGTAACGTTTCGCATGTCATTAATTGGATGCGTGTTTCATTTGTCTAGGGAGGATGGGAACGCTTATATTTTGGCTTTGCTTTGGAATGTGTTTCTGTTATCTACTGCGCTCAAGGTTACTTTCCCAGGCTAGCAACTCTGACGATTGCTAGCACCTGTGCCGGGCGGGGCTGTTACGAGGGAGGCGGGATATGTTTGAAGCAAGGGTTTAAGTTTGTATTTGGCGCGCTTTTGCTCATTCTCAGCTTTCTCTGTATTTGTCTCTAGTACTTTAATAAATCAGATTTCATTCAGCATCCTCTTGTGAGTCTGAGTATTTGGGGCTAGGGCAATCATTACATAGATTATGAGGAGTTGGATCAGATGAATGAAGAAAAGTACCCTCAGGTTTTGGGATACTGGAGACAAAACACTAATAATGGAAACTGCATTCTGAACCAACAGTCATTTCCTAAGATTTGAGGGGTATAAGGGCTGTCTAAGGCTATATCTTGGAGAGGGGCAGGTTAGTACTTCTTTAACTTCAGGTGGTACAATATATGATACTGTTGTTGCTCACAAGTCTGTTCAGAAAACCTGCTATTAATATGAGAGTGACATTCAAATCACCTTGCTCTGAGATTATTGCAGGATGCATTATCAGTCATAAACAAGCAGTATGTTTTCAAAAAAGTAAAATAAGAGAATAAAACTAACATCTGTGTAAAGCCATTAAACCAACTGCCAGCACTGTTATAAACCAATGATTCTGATGCCTGTTCAGGTGCAACATTGGGAACTAAGCTCTTCTTTTTATTAATCATCCCCTAACTTCTCAATGAAAGAAACTTCAGCCTCTGCTCCAGGACTGAAGATAGCAACTCTGATAGATAATGATGAAGCCAGTAGGCACAATGTCTTAACTCTTCTTTAAGATCTTGTATCTTGTGAGAGCAAGACCTATCTTCATGGGAGGTGTGTTTTGGTATACAATCCAGTGAAAACAAGGTTATGTTAATTCCAAAGTCTTCAGTGCTGCACCAGTGCCCATAATGAACATTTCCCTTGGCATACTTCAGACAGTTGCTATGTTGCATTCCTGGTGTGCGTTGATCCTAAATTAAAATTAAAAAAAAAATCTGGAACAGCATCCCCCCAGAGAAAGGGACTATGCCCTTTCTCCTAGGTTTCTGGAAAGCTCTTAAAACCTGGCATTAGTCCCAGGCCTGGGGTTGATGTATGAATGTACTATTGTATTTCTGGGGCCCTGTTTTGTTTGATTTGTGTGGTTTATAAGATTGTTTTAGTCTGAGCTGTCTGTGTGGTTTTATGTTTTATCTGTTTTTATGGATTTTTCAGTTTTGTACACCACCCAGAGTCCACTGGAGTTGGGCATCTATAATAAATTAAAATACATAAAATAAATAAAAAAGCATAAAGGATAATTTTCTACCTTCTCACACAGGAAGAGAAGTTCTAAGGTGTAGATATCATTGCATGCATCTGGTTATAACCCTCCACTGGGTCAGAAGGCTTGACTGTATTACTGCACATGCGTTTCAGTGGAGATTTTCCTCATTAGCATGTGGAGGTTGGAATTAGAACAAATGTCCCCATCACCTTCCATACGTTAGTTTTCGGTCCTTGTGTTTATTCAATATCAGACCCTAAAACTAAGCAAGGAAACACTAGCCAACAACAAGCCAACGACAAGCAATGGAATAATTAAGAAGCAGGAAGCAAGTTAAAAAGAAGGAAGGTAGGGCTAAAGAGTTGAAAATAATTATTCTCAAATTGTGAGTCATCCTGCTCAGGGGGCTCTTGAGCAACTTAGAAGGGTTAACTTTTTTTTTTTTTTAATACTTACCAGGTTTGTGCAGGCAAAGGAAGACTGCTGTGAGGCTTGCACAGGCAAAGCAAAAGACAAAGCCAGAGGGAGTTTTGAGAAATAGCTAAATCTGTGGGTCTAGTCATTGTTAAAGCCATCTGCCAATCATAGCTCTTTTATTTATTTATTTATTTTCCTATTTCTGTTATATTATTTAGTTTTATTCCTGATGAGGATCACATACTGTAAATATTTTAGGTCATCATAGTTTTGCAAAGTTTGAGAACCCTACGCTACTGTAAAATCTTAGTGTTAAGAATCCCCATCCAAGGTACTATGCACTGGAGAGGTTCAGGGCACGCTCAGATCATAGATAAAGATCATTGTTTACAGCAATCTGGATAACTGGACATAATTTACATCATATGCACCATACATTATTTGTGTCAATTATACACAAATGATATCACATAAAGCAATTTTTGTTGATTACATAATCATGCAAATAATGTAAAGATGCAAATGAAGTAAATTTCTTCATTCATACAAAGTCAGACAAAGAACACACAGCTTTAACACTCCCTTTCCCCTCAAGTTGGGATTTTATGGTACTTGAATCTAACACTAAGCAAACTGACTGTACAACAAATCCAGGATGACTTTTTTAAAGATCAGACAAATCCAAAGCCTACTGCCATATGTTTGAATCAACAATAATTGCTCATTATTGCTGTAAGAGTGCTATTGCTGTAATAGGGTTCAGAATTAACCAGGTCATTTTCATTCAGTACATATTGATATAATTACCCAAGTTAATATAATTATCCAGGATTTTAAAGGTATTGGACTGTGTTATTCTGTATAAGGAAATAGTTAAAGCCTACTGAACCATGCTGGTATACATGCTACTTTGGACTACCAGATCCTACCAGCAAGCTGCTGAATGACCACTGCATAGTTTTTAATATCTCTTTCTGTCATCTGGAGGTCATCCAGAATTTGGTAGCTGTAATGTAACGTTTATCCTTCTTTCTTAATGTTACAAATTAGTGAAGACCTTATTGTCTCATTCCGTGCATCCAGCCTTCTTCATTACAAACACAAGAAGTGGGCCTTGAACCAAGGCAATCATGTGACTGTTTGATCTGCATCACTTATTGCAGAACAATGCACCACCAACCATAAATATGTCAATAAAATCAGAAACATAAAGCATAACTTCCCTAAGGATGTTACTTTATCATCTGGTAAGTTTATTCTCTCCTCTCAATATTTTAATTGTGGCCAATAAAAGTAAACAAAGTTTCTATTCTGGGTCATTTTATCACTACCAGCTTTTTGTGTTTAAGATTTTTATTTTTAACCTTAAAGCAAAAAACTCCTACAGCTCCAAAACAAATAGATATCTTTTACTAATCCTTCTGTTTCTGTTTCCTTCCTGTTTGCAGAGATTTATCTTCACTCTCCATTTCAGTTTCAAATAAAGTTAAACTTTGGTAGAGAAATATAGAGAACATCTGTTTTTATGCTATCTGGAATGATTTTACAAGGATTGCCAATCCTTGTATGTTGAGAGAAGTGATAACTATAGAAGGAAAATTACTTCATTTGCATATATGTATGTATAAGTACAACCCTAAGATTTCTAAGAGAATTAAATGCATTTCTTGCCAGGAGGTATGTCTCAGAAATGATTGTACATTTGCTCTTTAAAATGCTAAATTAAATTGAATATTTGATCTGAATACAGCTGCTATAGAAAGAAAGAAAGAAAGAAAGAAAGAAAGAAAGGAAGGAAGGAAGGAAGGAAGGAAGGAAGGAAGGAAGGAAGGAAGGAAGGAAGGATTGAGCTTGGAGATTCTTTTTTAACAACACATGGTCCTTCCATAGCCATCAATGATTTCCTTAGCATTAATTTCATGTTGTCTGCTAGATTTTACTACCTGATGCTTATTAGGTTATTTGTCTTAGCAACTGCCAAAATCACTGGTAGATTGCATGACAATCCTAAAAGAAGCCATAATCATGGTAATGTCAGCCATTATTAAAATGTTCACAGCTATTCACAGCAAGCCATACATTAGGAGTGGACAACATTTTGGCATCTGGAGATCACATGTATCATTTGTGGGTTGGTAGTGGTGGTGAAGCAGATCGGTCTCACATTTGGAAGAAATCTGGATTTTTCTCTCTCTCTTTTCTTGCAAGGCAGGGTTTACTTTTACTGGTGTTGACCCTATTTTAGGATACTTACTTTTGTGTGTTTCCCACTTCCAAATGGCAAGAAATTACATTGACAATTTTAAGTAATTGTGAGTAAAAACAGAATGGATCAAGAGGTTTGAGGGTTCTGGTGCTTGCAGTTGTCTGTCTCTGCTATAAACCACACTGACTCTATAATTATAATTCAACTTTTCCAGTATGAAATAATAATAATTTAAGAACTCTATAGAAAATGATTACATTTTCCATGGAAGAATTCAAGATTCACATATACATCCAGAATTGAGAAGCTATCAGGAACACAAGGAACAGAATAGATAGCTAGTGCAGTGTCATATCACATCAGCCTAGGATTCAGGATACTCAGCTTCATATGCCCATTTAGTCAGGAAGCTCCCTGGTGACCTTGGATCATCCACTGTCGGCCTAATCCTTCCCACAGGATTGAGAAAAGCTTAAATAATAATATAATAATTTATTAGCACCTTTGGTAATACAATGTACTGTATGATTGTTTTTACTTTATGCCACCAAGAGTCACTATATGTTTGGGAGATATAATAAATTTCAAAAATAAAATAAGTAAATATATTGTTGTGGGATACACCCTGACTTCACTCACAAGGGTGGATTAAAACTATTTTCAGTGGGAGTTCCTGACTTGTACGCTTCCTATAGCTAAAGTGTTGCACTTCCTGTTTTCACACAGCTGTAATTTGAAAGATGACTTCAGGAAAGAAGAAATACATGCAGGTTGATTCATAATCTAGAACCTATCTATTATTCCACACAAGTTCCTTTTCAGATGTTAAAACAGCTGCAAAAAACAGGAAGTATAATTTGGACTCTTCAACTATTAAATCCATGAAAGGTTTCAGTGCTATCTCATATACGTACAAATATGCATATGTGTGTCTATGTATATGTGTGTGTGTGTGTGTGTGTATGTATTTGTATGTGTGTGTGTGTGTGTGTGTGTAATGTATGTGTGTGTGTATATATATATATATATATATATATGAGACAAGACTACACACAAGATCCAACCTCCTTCATTTTTCAAAAGGATTGACTTGAATTGTTTTCAAGGCATGTGATCCCTTTAGTCAACACAACTGAGCTCAACAGTCTTTGTCTACACAGCATACTTGCTGGCAATTTTTGCAATGTTGGGTGATCCCTTTGGACAAGCTGAAAAGCTGCTCTAAGGCATTATAGACCTGAAACAACAGACCTGTGCACCTTTACTTCTTTCTTTAGCCCTTGATTAAGGGCTATTTGCCAGAAGAGAAATGCATACTCCATGTGTGGGTAGGCAGTCCTCAGCCTCCAAGCTACAGGTAGCCTGTGAAACTTCTGTGCCCCTGTGGATAGATTTTCAAGATAATATGCCAATGATGGCATGACTTTTTCAATATAAATTAAACACATACACATCACACCTAAAACCCCAAAGGTAATTATCAGGCCAAAATGCTATCTTTCTGAGGAAATCATTATATCAGTGTCCTATTCCCAATGTTCCTTTGATTTTAAAATGGGGCTGCATAAATGTCACCTGCCCACACTATTCATCCATTTACATGTAAGCTCTACATATAAGCAATGGGAGTGTGACTGTGGTGTTAGTTCTTCCCCTTTCTTCATTATTTTCCCCACCTTCTGCAGCCCACTCTAGGCTGAATTTTCAGAATAATTGATGGCCATGGGAGAGCCAATATACCTTCCCACCTTTCCCTTATGGGAGAGCACAGCTGTTTAAAAGTCTTTAGGGTCAAAATAAATCTGCATTTGTTGTACTGCTTCAGTTAAACTATAAGCAAGCAATAGGAGAGAATATAATAGTATTAACCGCTGTTCTTTTCTTATCTCCCTTGAACAACACACATTTTCTGTGGTATCTAAACACTACTTGCAGTGCTGGCTTGCAGTGATGATTGTGGGCCTTATATTGACTCCCATCCAAAAGCACATCTAGGTTCTTTGATATTAGAGTGATTCTGAACAGAGAAGACAATGAACCATACTATCAACAGACTATGAGCTAAATCTCAAACCACATTATTATTTTGTCACAATAATCTTGGTTAAGAAACTGAAATGTACTACTACAATCAAAATATTTTCTTAAAATATTTATATTTGCAACTTAATTCAATAATATAACCTGCATTTGATTTTAAAAGTGTTCCTAAAAGCTTTTGTATGGGAACAATTACAGGAAAAAATGTTATAATTGAACTGGAAAGCAGTGCACATCTTGAACCAAGAAGCTGGGAAGTAGCATGGAAAATCATCCTTTAACTTGCCTTTTCATTGCATAGGCCTATGGAAATATTAACATGAATAGGGTTTACTGAGTTTCAGCTGCTAGAGCCACTGACTTCCCTACTCAAGTTAGTACTGCCTGCAGAGCTCGCCTACTATTATTTGTTAGTATGTAGTCTTATAGTGTTCCTGGTTTAATCCCATTCAATAAGAATGATGATCTTGAAGTACAAGCAAGTATTTGGAATGAATGTGAATGTAAGGATCCCACCCACATTAATCTGAGCGGAGTCTAAATGGGGGGGGGAATGCTATTTTATGAAAAAAAAATCCCCCTTGAAATATATCTCATGTGGCCTTTGTCAATAATGGGGAAATTTCCAAATAATATGAACTGGAATGAGAAGAGGAAGCTATCATAAGATGACTTTATGTTGTCGATTAACCAAATCAGATTGGCTACACAAGCCCTGAGGTTATTATATTAGCTACCTGGTCTCTATTTGTCTGGATTTTTGAAAATGCAGCAAGAGAAAGAGAGAAATCACTTGTTACAGATATTTTAAAAACAATTTTTATGATGGATTTGTGGAGACCATTTTCTATCAAATACAAGTACAGACACAAATCCTTTATTACTGTCAATGACCATATGTAGGTACAATTCAGTAATAATATTAGAGGGGAAAACGGAAGTGGGTTAAAGGTAGCTGAGCAATTTACACAAAAGAGAGGAAAAAAGAGAGGAAAAATAAAACAGCAGGTAAGAACTGGAATATCAGACATCGTTTAAAGCATGTGAGACAGTGAAAATTGTGAGAAATGCTTGACTGTTAAGTATGTACAAAGCTATATTGCTATATAACAGCCTTGTAGAATATTGAAACGCTAATATATTAAAACATTTAGATAATTAAAAATGTGGTGATAAAATGCTGAGGTGTATACTAAAATAATAAACTTCTACCTGGAATACTTTGAGCACAATTAATTATACTTACTTAATGCATACGTAGTTGTTTATTATAATAATAATTCAGGGATATATAAAAGAAGGAGAGAGAGAAACAGAAGGGAAAGAAAAATAAAATAGTGCAAGGACATTGAGCTATTAGGTTGAAGTTTACTGTTGCCTAGTTTGAACTGCTGCAGGGATAAATTTAGTTACCATGTGGGTGATCTCATGATTTGTGTCTGAAAGGAGGTAGTGGATATAGAAATCATCCATTCTCCCCAGGACTCCCAGTATAAGGGAAGTTATACCATTGTTTTGAAGATCCTTATAGAAGTTACAGTAAAGGAGTACATGTTGGGTTGTTTCAACTTCCCTGGAGTCAGAAGGGCATGCACTGGGTACAGGGATGTTGGCATAACTGCTGTAGAGAAGCACCCATGGGAGCATATTGTGCCTAGCCCTGAAAGAAATTCTTTCCCCAACTTAGAGGAAGTGAGAGTGTAAAAGAAGTTTGCTGAATCCCAGGAAATTGTATCTAGTAGGATTCTAGAGAATGAACTGATTTCAGATTGATATTCCACATCAATTTTTGCAGCACTAGCTTTTTGGCCTGAGTGTAGTCCAAAGAATCTACAGGCAGTCCAGGAGTTCATAGTTTTGGCTCTTCTGCCAGTGTCCATACTGAAAGGTAGTTACCAGATAGGACTAGTGGAAGCAGGCCAATGGGAAAGAATCTAATCCTCATCCAGTATATAACAACTAGTTTCCATGCCCTAAATTCAATTTTAGACATCCCAGATTCAAGCCTGAGTACTGCATTGGGCACAACAAATCGGGACCTTAGAAGTTTAGTTTGTATTGTCTCTAAGGTATTCTTCTTCATGTATAGTCCAATCTGTGCTGCATAAAATATTTGGGCTAAGGTTTTAGCTTCAAAAAATCTTGAGCACTGCTGGTATCAGTTCATGTCCTTGGAAGCAGAAGAATCTTTTGTAGATTGTAATATGCTCACAGTGCACTTTCCAGGATCCTCTGTCATAGAAGACTACCCCACAAATATTTAAAGTAGTGTACCTGTTAAATTTTGTTCTGCTCAATTATCTAAGCTTGTTGTTTTGGTTTCTTGGCGAAAACCATGATTTTAGATTTTTGGCAGGTTATAACCACTCTGCTTTGAGTGAAGTTGTGAACAATGGTTCTCACCACTCCTTTGGTCCCTAGGGGTGTGGAAGAGATAATTGCAACATCAACTTCATAAGGTGATGTGGGCGTCTTATGTTCCACAATCTTTGGTGCAAGAAAGTCTGGGGAATCCAAGAGATCATCCATATGATTTACGTGAAGGTTAAACAAGGTGGGGGACAAAATGCAGCCCTGTCACACCCTTCTGTCTCCATGTATGGTGTTAGAAAGTGTTCCTTGAGCATTACATCTCACAGTTGTCTGAATACAGCTCTTGGATTAGGAAGAATAATCACCTATCAGTATTAGTGTTCTGCAGCTTCTCCCATAGTAATGTCTGGGATATGGAATTAAATGCAGCTTTAAAATTAAGAAAAGCTACATAGAGTGTAGACTTCAGTTTGTGGATGTGCTTGTCAATCATGTGATGTAGCACAAGGATGTGATCCACTGTTGAGCATCCAGTTCAAAACCCTGCCTGTTCTCTGAGCAGGCCTTTGGATTCAATTCATTTGGATAGTTTCTGGTGTGGGTGTTTTGCATATAATTTGCTTATCATGCTCAAAAGGCTGATGGGCCTATAATTAGCTGGATCCTTTCATTACCTTTCTTATTACACTGGGACTATTATCACCAATTCCCAATCTTTAAGGATATGTCCCATACAATCAGCATGCATGAAAAGTGAGGCAAGGAGAGGTTTCCACCATGCGCAGTTCCATATGAGCAGTTCAGAGAGAATGCAGTCACTATGAGAGGTTTTTCTATCCTTAAGGGATTCAATCTGCTTGACAGCTTCGGAGGGACAGGCCAAGCCTGTAAAGTAGCAAACCTTGAGGGTTCAGTGGTGTTTGCTTGGTTAGTCTATGGGACCAAAGTTCTGAAATGCTCCTCCCATATTTGTATAGGAGATTTTTTTTTATCCACAAACTCACTTTTTCCTTGATAAAACAATTATTTATAGAAATTCAGCTCAGACTTTTAATGTTCCCCAAAGCTGAATGGAAGTTTTACTCTTCTATTATACTAAACAATAATTCTAATAAACACTCCTAGTTCATAAAGAAATGCTAGGAATATACTGTATTTCATTTATTTGGATTTGTTATTTTGTTCATTTGTAGTTAATTGTTTTATCACACATCTATCCATCCAATCAACCATCCAAATTTGATTTGTTTTCAGTAGTAATTCATGATCATATACCCTCATTTTTCTTCTTTTTTCATTTTCTTTTCTTACCCTTCTGTATGCTGCCAGTTGCTATGGTGCCAGTAGAACAGATTTTAAGGCATTAGACAGATAAAGTCATTTTGTCCACACATGTTTTAAGATGGCTAATTCTCTACTGTTGCTGTAAAGCTTGTTGCTAATCAAGGGACTTTGATATTCTGATTTTCTACATTTGTTTATAAATAGAAATAATTAATTAAATATGTTTATTTAGAAATAAAGACCAACAAAGGGAAAAAGTCCAAGTCCTGTTCAGGATTCAAATATTCTGTTTCATTTGCTCTTTTCCTATGGTTTTCTACCATCTCACTCATCAGCTTTACCCACTGAATATCCTCTCACTGGAATTTTTATTTTTATTTTGTGGGAAGCTAGATTGCCATAATGTGTCCCCCGCCTCTTTTGGGGTATAGTAAAGGATACATTTTTGCACTATAAAGATTGGTATTTGGTACTACAATTAGGAATGTATGGGCTGCCCCTTAGGCAACAAAAATCCATTTTTCATATAAAACACTGATTTCACCGAAACTTAATCTCTCTGAATGATTATTTTTTTAAAAAAATTACTACTGCTAATATATTATACTTACATATATTATCATCAATAATTTGTATCTAAACAAACTGAAAAGCAATTAGAATAGCAAAAACTGCTAAAAACACAATGTAAAAAGTCTGGCCACATAAATGCATTTTTAAGGCTTCTTAAAGTCTATCAATCATGTTAGACCCTTCCCTGTAGGAAGCATGTTCTAAATATCTTCACTAGAACAAAGGTAATCTAACTTTGAGTTGTTCCCAGACTAGTGATAGTTGCAGGAACAACTATTTCCAAACAACTTTAATAAGCAATGAGAATCACGTGTAATATGAGCTTTGTAAGAGAAGTGCAAGATTACTTTCTGAATATATTTAGGATTGCAAGTCTCATAGACTTACCAGTCTGTAGGCACAACTTCAGTACCAATCATCTAGCGCATCACAGAGCAGCTAAATTTAGCTGCCATTTTGTGTTAAATTTCCTGAAATCAGGAATATGTGGATTAAGAAGGCAGCTAGATTCAGCTCAAGGCAAGCATTAGCAGATCCTGCTGGAGAATTGCTGTTCCTATATGGAAAGTGTGAGGACTCTCCTGTGTAAGCAGCCATTTTTCAATTAAGCTATGCTGATTTGAGGGTTGAGCTCTTATATGGATTCTTTATTTTATGTACTTAGGCTGACCACTCAGAATCAACTGACCAGAGCAGTAAAAGCATATTGTAAATAGAAATAATAAAAAATAACTATAGACCAAACAACTTTCCAAGAATGAGGGATCTTAATGCCAGATTGACTGTTATACAAGCATAGTTATAACCTACACTAAGCTTAATGGATTTTTTACAGTATACTGGAATATACATAGGATTACAATGGTGGGCAATTATCTTGGGCATATTCAATTATTGTGCATCAACTAAAGAAGGTCACAAGTTTTGTACTGTATATCCAACTAAAAACTTGAAATCTGAAAGGCATATAGAGAAGGATTATGCAGCCAACATTCTGCTGGCAACTCTTCAATTGGAAACTAAACATACAATGGCTAAAAGCTGAATACCTTATAAAAAGCACCTCCTTATAAAAGAAGCCAGAATGGCCAATATAGTACATGTACCATGAAGCAAATCAAAATGAACTGCAGAGTGAATACATTAGGATTTAACAGTTCTTCATTACACTAGAAAACAATGTTATTTAGGACCAACTGTTGCTAAGCAAAGTATCTCTTCCCCACTGAGCAAGGAGCCTCTGACAGTGGCAAGCTGCTCTGCAGATGGAATGAGAAAATGCCTTCTTATGTCCATCTGTCAGTAGCCAATATTTATCTTTTTGCTGTATACAGGATCCATGAATAAACTGTCTGCAAAGTTCTAAGGAAGACAGAATTTATTAGCAGTAATACATGTTTATTTGCAATTTTTGACATTTAAATTATTAACCATACATAAATGAGATGAGCTCTGCCAAGCCAAAAGCCCATTTACATCCAGCATTTTACTTTACTGTATCTAATGGCCAACCAAATATCTCCCAAAATGACCTGAGTCTGAAGACAAAAAAGTCCTTAATATTTATCCTCAGGGTCTAATATTCAGGGATTTATTGCCCTTGAATGCTGAGGTTCCATACTGCCATCACAGTTTCCTGAAGGCGGTTTCATACTACTGTCAATAGATAATAGCTAGACTTATCCTTTGTGAAACTGTCTATTTGTCTTTTAAAATCTAAACATTGTGTCAATCATCCTTCTAATAATCACATAAGGTAGATCAGTATTTGCTCCATTTTGTAGATGCTGGGATAGAGAGAGCAGTGGCTCACATAAGACTTGGTAATGTTATGTTATGGTATGAACAAAAATTTTGGTTATTGATGTTCACATTTAGACATTTTCCCAACCATTTTTAATAGTAACAGTAATTTTATGTACCTCATGCCTGTAACTGAACATGTTATAAGCTATATAATGCAAACACAATATATTATATGCAAAATAAAATTTAACGTACAATCAAACTATTCCTCAACAGAACAAGAAGCCTAGTTCTCAAAGTTAAATTGGCACAAGAGACTCAAAAAACAATAAGCAAGTGCTAATAAAAAAAATAATATAATATATAAACATTTCAAAATTTTCCAGTCTTTACTAGATTCTACAAACTAATAAAGCAAAATCCTATGATATTATTTGCTTCCCTAATAATATAGTATTATAATATCCTTTCACTATTCTAGAACATTATTTTAAATACTGTTTGTTGAATAAGCTCCAATTACTAGACTCACATAATATGCATAATCTATAATTTTCAATCCATAATGGCTGGATTCACACACTGTTGTAAGCAAAGACTGAAGAAACCACATACTGGCTTAGTACAGCTCATGTCTGTTTCCTTTCGCCTCGCCCCCACATTCCTCAGTTCTTTTATTCATTTCTTTTTTTCATTGGAAAGGCTTCAAAGTGTAAGTGCTGACTCATATTATCATGGATTATCCTGTGAATCATTTCTGGTAGCAGATATATATTCTCCAGAAGTTGCATCAGAACTTTCCCAGGAATAGTAATTCTCTGAAATGAAACCCTTTTTTCCAAGGCAATTGTTGCTCTATAAAATATTTCCATCACGTAAAAGATACTCTGGGAATAAGATAGTAAAATCACACTATGTGAAGACAGTTTATTAAGGCCACATTCAAACCCTATTCAGAGAGTATGAAAACTAGTAAAATCCACCATGAATGGTGCCCCAGGCTGAGCAGTATTGATTTATACTTTTGGTATAGATACACAGAACAGGATGACAAAAATAGGACCTGACATACTACCTATTGGTCAATGTATTAGAGTCAGAAACAGCGATATGGTTTATTCAACATGCTGCAGTTGGTACAGTATGCAAAAATGTATTTATTATTGCTTTTCTTCCTCCTTCTCTTCAAAGGAAAGAAGTAATAAAACTGAGGCTTTTTACCTTTATCAGAACTGTGTCTCAGTGAAAAGAACTATGTGATAATTGCTTTTGAATGATACCTATGTTCTTTGTTTGCCAATGATTGATAAAAATAGATAAGGTGACTGGCTTTTGTCCCTCTGCATGAATATTTGCTAGATGTTTCAGTGACTGGGGATGTTCCGTTTGTCAGTTTACTAAAGTTTACTAAAAGACACATAGTTGCTAAGCTTATTTTATTCATTTTCTTCTATTAATTTAAGTTAAATAGCTAGCTGAATAACAGATATTTGCCTAGCCAACTAAGTGCCCTAGGTTTGTTAACCAGCATGATCAAAAGTAAGTAGAAATCCAACACATCTGGAAGACATCTGGTTGGATAAGCATACTGCAGCTAGAACCCAAAAGAGTTATATTACCACTGCAATAATATCCTTGGGGAGGACATTCCATAACTCTATCACAGCAAAACAAACAAACAAAAAAATGTCTTGTGGTTTGTTTCTATAGTACCTCCCTTCTGATAGAAAAGTCACTTGAATGTAAGCATCAGCAATTAAGTTAAAAGCTAGTCTGGTACAGAACCACCATCTTTCTCTGATTTTTTTCATTCATGAGATCAATATATTATTTTCCATGTCATGTTCCTCCCCAAGGGAAAGAAATGAAACGTCTCAGATATATGAGGAAGGATACTCATGACAGGAATTTCTTAGAAGTGTTTTATCCAGGCTTCCTTAAGAATGAGAGGGAAAGCACTATATACTGTACAAGACACAAGACACATTACCAGAGCTTTGACACACACTGCCCAACAACACTGAAGCCTTGAAACCTAAAATAGCAGAACCCCTAACAGCAAAGTGGACGATTTTAGAATATGCTTGCATGGCTCAATGAAATACAAGTTCCTGGTGGGGAAAACTTAGGCAACACTCTTTCTTTTGCTAATAATCTTAAATCTGGGGAGGATGAAAGAAGAAGGAACAACCTATACAAGTATATCTAATCCTGTTTCCCTTTGTTCCAGGAAATACAACGCAGAAGACTGTAAATAGTTTATAGCAAAGAGTAGATCTTTTTCCTGCTCTTGGATAAGTATCTATTATGTTTGGATTAGAAATACCAGGTAGTTTCCTTTAAATTATTTCAGGTTATAGTCTCACTCTTGTGACATCAATCATTACTACACAGTGATACTTTGCCTGAGTCAGATTTCAGGAGCCTTCGGCAAAAGATTAGAATTGTGCAACCATGATATTCCCTGTGACACTCTATGGAAAACTATTAACTGCTTTATGGTCTTGTTGTATGCTGCCCAGAGTCACTTTTTCATTTACAGTATATGGGCAGCCATATAAATTTGATGAATAAATAAATAAATAGAAGGGAAAGTTGGACTTTGAAGAAGCAGGATAGGAAGAGTATTGATGCCTTTGAACTTTGACGTTGGAGAAGACTCCTGAGAATATTGTGGATAGCCAAGAAAACACACCAAACCAATAGATCATTGAACAAATCAACCCAGAGTTTTTACTCGAGGCACAAATGACCAGACGCAAATTATCCTACTTCGGACACTTATGTGAAGTCCTAGCTCTCTGGAGAAGTTTCTAATCTGGGTAAGGTGGAAGGAAAGAGAAAAAGAGAACAACTAGCAGCAAGGTGAATGGACTCAGTTACAGTGGCAATGGGGGCACCATTGAAAGACCTGAAAGACCAGGGTATGGATAGATTGTCATGGAGAAATATATCTACTGTATGTGGTCACTAGGAGTCAAAAACAACTTGATGGCACATAATCAATCAGCTTATCACCTACAGGAAGGGAGGGAGGGAGGGAGGGTTGTGGTGGGACATAAGTTCTGAAAATGGGGGTTCAAAGAATTTGCAGGAAGAGAAATTCTTGGATGTAAAATAAAGTTTTATCCTTACTTCTGCCACTTATATTCCTGCTTCCTCTTTGCATGTGGTTATTCCTGCTTCCCCATCTATTTTATGTGTGTTGAAAAGACCACAAACTGCCTAAATTTAGATCTTAAGGTTTGGGGGTAAGGATTTGTTTCTTGTATGTTTTACCTAGTAAAGTTCTATGAGCTATTTTAAAGAATCCTAAAGAAAAAAAAAATCAAGATATCACTTGCTATAGTGGCATTTTCAATCTAAAGATTGAAAGAGAGCAACACAATTTGTTTAAACATGAATCAAATATTCAGGTAAAATTTGCACACAAATCAGAGCCTGGATGATTTGGCCACTGTGAGATAGGCATGGATGTATCCATATAAACCTGGTCTGTTTCCACACTGCTTCTACTTATGTGTTATTCCGTTCTATCATTTTTTAAGTAAATCAATTTTTTAATGTGATCATTCAGATGAAAAGAATTTGGGATGCATAAATGCAATGTGTTTTGTAAGTCTTTTTGTAGTGAAATTATGTTATCTACTTATAATTGTTCCTTTTTGTAAGTACCATTCCTATTTGTATTTTTCTCTATATATATTTTCCTAACATAACTTCAGTCAGTTAAATAGATAATATTTGTGCCTTCAGGTCAGTCCTGACTCCTGGCAACTGCCTGGACAAGTCCCTGCAGTTTTCTTGGCAAGGTTTTTCAGAAGTGGTTTGCCATGGCCTCCTTCCTAGGGCTGAGAGAAAGTGACTGGCCCAAGGTCACCCAGCTGGCTTCATGCCTAAGGTGGGACTAGAACTCACGGTCTCCCAGTTTCCAGCCTGGTGCCTTAGCCACTACACCAAACTGGCTCTCTAAGTTCAGTTAACCTTAATATACAATGTTTGGTATTGACCTTTTCAAGTATATCCTAATTTTGTATGGAACTTTCACAGATGCTTATTGTTTATAATAGAACTTTCTCCAATGAAACACTTTTTTATTTTTATTTTTATTTTTTTTGCAAAGAACAACATGGCAAAGAGTGTGTGCTGTGATTATGTCCATTCATACAGTTCAGGATATTTGTTGAAAATTTTCTTTTACATCCTTATGTCTAGTAAATCTCTTTAATATTCTGCCTGTTCAATATCTGGGACACACTCCAGAAGAGAGTGAAAGGTTTGCAAAACACACCACAGTAGACAGTATCCTGCTCACTGGCTCACAACCTAATTACAAATTGCATTAATTGTGTGGCTTGTGATCACAGATTTTTATTGGTCTGCAGCACATGGAGCTGTTTAAGTCTTCTTTGCTCCCTATGATCCTAATAGAAACAACTCCATGTTGCAAACTATGATTAAAAAAAAATGTCCCATTGGTTCTAATTGAAGCTTTTTTATTGCTAATTGTAGCACAGGGGGAGGCATTTTTCATCAGAAACAGTACAGGGGAGAAAAAATGTAACCCTCCCAATGCTTCATGCTGTAGCGCTTTTTTATTATTTATTTATTTATTTATTTATTTATTTTTAATATAATTGCATTAAAGATTTTTTTAAAAGGAAGGTAAAAACAAGTACAAACTAATATAAAGTAAGAAAAAGAAAAGAAAAAGAAAGAAATTAAAGAGAAAGCTAAAGGTGCAAGAAAGAAAAAAAAGTAAAAGAGAAATAGAAAAGAAAGAAAAAAGATACAAAGAAGTAGCTTCCCATCTTCTTTACAGCAGTTATAAGTACAATTATTAATTTACCTTCTTACTCTATAGTTATAACATAACTCTCTTCTTTCTATAATCTATCCTGTCTAATCATCACAGCTATAAATCATACATTCATTTTTTTCGGTTTCATGTGAAAATCTGAAAGGGGTTTCCAGTCAGCAATAAACATAGATATTGTCTTTTCTCTGATTGAAGAACTCAATTTAGCCATCTCAGCAAGGTCCATCATCTTCACCAGTACTTCATCCTGTAGCCCTGATTAATTCTTTCCCCTACAGGTGGAATCTTTTTCTTTCTAATGGCATCACTGTGAACACATTTAATGGAATGTTTAGTTGGGTGCTAAATTTTTGTGCGAGCCAAAGGTTTATGGGAACTGATTGAAAGGCAGATTATTCTCCCTCTCCTTTGGTAGTAAGTGCTACTAACACATATACAGTTCAATGAAGTATCCCTTGTGCCAAGTTGCCAGCACAATTATGCCTTGCATGGTGTTCCCAGTTCAATTAAATCATGTAGAAGAACTTTGTTGAGGGTGGTGGTGGTTAGGGAGCCAGCTACAAAGTGAAGCCATGATTTATTCCTGTACTTGAACTTTTTCTGCTCTCTTTTTAATGCTGTCTCTGAATTGCAGCGGCACTGAATATTTCCTGAGGACATCATGCAAATACTCATGACTTCAGGACTCATTTCCTCCCCTGTTAATATTTAGCAGCCGACATGACTTTTCTAATTCAAGATAATTATTACCAAAACATTTCTGTGGCAGATTTTATTTTACCCTACGCTGTTCCTTTCCGTTTCAGCATCTGTCCTTAGACACAGTGGTAACATGGTAAAATTATTTTGAACAAAGTTAATTGAAGTGCCTATAATTTGGAAAGAAAGAATGTTTCAATGATGCCAAGATGGGTTTTTTTTAAAACTGTTTTAGTTAAAGTCCTTATGGGTGAGCCAGGCCATGCAAGTGAATATCGTAAACAGCGTGAAAAACATGTTGGCTTGTTTCTTTTTCCTACCCCTTTTACTTTTCTCATGTTGCATAAAGTGGGCATGGCCA
The DNA here is from genome assembly GCF_035149785.1 of Candoia aspera. Classification (NCBI taxonomy): domain Eukaryota; kingdom Metazoa; phylum Chordata; class Lepidosauria; order Squamata; family Candoiidae; genus Candoia; species Candoia aspera. Next base: position 82,016,621 of record NC_086157.1, on the reverse strand, counting down.
TTCCTTGCCTATTAGATCTAAACTTAATTCAGAGAGCCAGATGGAGTTACAAAGTTTTAGCAAATTGTGTCTCTGTGTTAATTAGGTTTTAATTGTTTTTTAAATATATTTTACATATTTAATTAGGTTTTTGATCATGTTCATTTTTTGTTGTTCCGTTCTGCCCGCCACTTTTGTAAATGTATGCAAAGTCACAATGCACAGACAAAAGAAGAGGGACTTGTGACACAATGCTGTGACACTACTTTCATCCACCTACCCCCCGCCGACCACCCCAGAGTTGCTTTTGCATCTTCACACATTTTTTGAAACCAGAATGGAGAGTTATACAATTGTCTGGGAAATGTGTCCCTCACGTAGTTTGCAAATGATGCAGGAGAACAGCTTCTCTTGCATACCCTCCAAACAGGCTTCCAGGAGCAGGAAGGAAATACATCTGTGTACTGCGGATCTTAATGGACAGATTCATAACAAGAGCCGGTCCTTGAAATCGCCAGACTGAACTGAGGCTTGAAAACAATAGGCCATGACTGCAGGTCTTTCATTGTAGACAAGATATGATCATGGTGCCATTTGATGTGACACTCTTTGGAATTGCCTCTGAATTAATCTCTGATGTCACTTTTGTAACATTTATGCTACATTTATTTCTTGACTTGAATCCTTCAGGATATACAGATTTGCTCTTTGAATCAGTTTGTTTAGTTATACTGAACTGAAGCTCTATCTTAGAGGACTATTTTTGATGTTGTCAGATAATTATTTCCACGGTTTGGTTGTCCTAATGATTTTTTCATTTTATTTCTTATGCCATTAGCAGCTTTGAATTTCTTCTTGGATGATAAAGCAGAATATAAATAAGTGTTGAAATTAAATCAAGCCAAAGAATGGCTTTATCCCCAAACTGTTTACTTGTAAGAGCCACTGACTTGAGTGAAATATTCTCCCTTAATATTTTCAGTCTTAGCTTCATCCAGTGACATGAGCTAACCCTATATGCTACATTCATCATCAAATGAGCTGATATTTCTCTGAAGAATATTTTCTGGTAGGGTTTTGTTTTCTTCTGTTCTGCCAAAACTGTTGGAAAATTCCACAACCAACTGTAGAATATATAGCAAAATGTCTTCAAATTTCACTGCACACAGCACTGCTTAGAGGGGCTATTTTGCTCAACTCTAATCATTCTGCTCTCTTTAAAGAACACAGCAATTAAAAATAAGAACAGGTTCTGCCCATAGAACTTCAGTGTAATACATGCAGGTCTAAAGGAAGATGAATTGGAGAGGGCAGGAGAAAACTAATAATGGAGTTAACTCCTCTTTCTGGAAGAGAGAGAGAGGAAGCAGCTTCTTTGTCTGATTAATGGGGTTTCTACTTTCCTTGTTCTCCCTGGGAGTCAACAATTACCATCTCCCAGTGGCCTTTTATCCACTGATTGGGAGCATAGCAATGGTGCCTGCAGGATCTAAAACACTGCCACAAGCTCCATCCCTTTTTAATGTGCATGTGATGACACAGCACACAAATGTAAGGGACAGAGCTTGTATCAGGTTAGTGCACCATTTCATCATTTGCCCTACCTCACTGCCTGTACCGACACCTCTATAGCACAGTAAATTATACTCTGCTTTCCCACAAATATCTCTGCATTACATACATGCATTATCCTAACACCATAGAAGAAAACATATGTGCACCTTCTAATATCTTTAAAGAAATTTTATTATTACAGTTTGTGTTCTCAAATTCTTTTAAACTAATAGGTTTTTCAGTCTGAAAAAGCTTTAAAACCTTTGTTCTAATACGCAAAAGTTGCTTGTTTTGGAAACCCTTATTCAACAATATTTCAGAACAGGATTATTTCAATGTAACTTACATATCACCATGTGCATGCACACATATAAACTCTTTCACTTCTCCTAGCACTTATACTATTTCTGAAGCTCTGAAGGGACAGGTCAAGCAAGACAAAGCTTCCATGTTTATGTTTACCCATCACATTTTTTTTGGAGTACAGAAACTTTTATAGTCTAATTCCAGGAAAGCATTCAAGATCCATGTTCCAATTTTGATTGGTCCAAAATTAAATTTATAGTTAAAAGGAAAAGGCACACAAAGACATTAATTACACATGACTTATGCAGGATTCTGATTTTTAACATTCATTTAAACATGAAATTAAGCATCTATTGCCTAAAACAACCTGTAGTCCTTTTTATCCAAATATTTTGCTTTCAACTTGATGGACAAATTTTGCATCCTGTTATGTACTTCTTGGAAGAACATAACAAGATGGTAATAACTGGCAAATTTAGTAACAATGCTATTAAAAAAAAATGCTGGAAGAGATGTGTGTGTGTGTTTGTATGAATGTATGTATATATGTGTGCATGTGTGTGTGTGTGTGTATATGCACATACACACACACATACACACACATACATACTGTACATACACTGTATATACACACACTCACAAATGCAGAATATATATATATATATATATATATATATATATATATATATATATATAGTCATGAGTACTGATGGTGATCAGGAGGGGGCCCCTATCCAAGGGGAAAAACACATGCGTAGTTTGGAGGCTTTGAACCTTCCTTCAAAGAAACTCAGAGCATACCTGCCTTGAGTTTTGGGTTTATCTGTGTGGGTTTCCCACGCTCCTTCAGTTTGGCAGGATTTTCTGTCTACTAGAGTAGTTCAATAAACACTAGAAACCAAGATACAGTCTCAATGTGGTTCTTTGCCCTAAGACAGGACATACATACATACATACATGCATACATATATATAACTTTTGTTGAGGTTCAAAGTAGCAACCCTTTTATTTACAAGGCAAGTATTACAGCCATGGTGCTATTATTTATTTATTTATTTATTTTATTTTATTTTTCCAATTTCTATTATAGCATTCCTAATTAAAAAATAGCTCTAGAAGTCATTAGGAACCATGGCAAGCATTGATTTAGTTGAGGCCATTTCCTCCTCTGCAAAACAACCAGTGAACTGTTCAGGGTTTTTTGCAGGGACAGGCAAAAGAATCAAAATGGCAGATGCAACAGTGTGATTGAAGCCCTGCCCCTTTTTTACCTGCATTGCACATGCTGCATGTAAAAAAGCAATGAAGCTTTGATTGCATAGTCCCAGCTTCCATCTTGACCTTTCTGACCCTCCTGCAAATACCTTGGGAACTATTGATTTAGTTTGCAATGAAATAAAGCACATCAAACTGACCTTAGCATGTAAGGGGGCATAAGAGAAAAAAGATTATTTTAAAAAATAGAGCAGGAATCCACCCAGAGATCTAATCTGGGATGGGAGCTGGGTGACTACAGAGCAACCTCATCTACTTGTTCCATCCCAAAATAGTTGCTGGCCTTTCAGGCAATAGGGCAACTGGATAGTCAAGATAAGACTGCAGAAAATTCTAACTCTTTGTTGCCATCTTGTGGCTATCCAGGTTTTTGTAGCCCAAATTTTTAAATCCTAGGCTGCCTAGAAATTCAATGTAGCACCTTCCAAGTAAGTATGTCCAAGTCTGGGTACTCCTTATAAAGATTAAACAAGAAAATAATACATTCTTCACATAATTAGCACAGCCCCATTTTCATCCTTTCCTTTTGTCTGGTGAATGCAGGACAACCATCTAAGGAAACACTTTTTTTCCGTACAATATTTGGATATTAAATTGTCATTTGTCATTTGGTATTTTCAATACCAATTGTCTTATCCAATATCAGAGTTAAAAAGTACAATACACCTTCTGACCTGCTTCTTCAAAGTCCAACTTTCACTTCCACAGAATGACACAGGAAAAACAATTGCCTGTACATAACACCTTTGTTTTAGGAATTGCATTGGTTACTGTTTATTTCCAAGTGCCATATAGCTTGGATATCTTTGAAACTGCCTATTGTGAACAGATTCTGCCCAACCAGAATGAGCAGTGAATGCCATCTGACAAGAGGGCATTTGAGACCTGAGCAGGGGGTGGAACTGACAGCCAAGCTATCTACATCACAAGTATAAAGTTAGTCATGGTAATGTGATGCCCTTTAGATTATTTTATGTGTTTACAGTTTGCATTGGATTGTTGTTTGAGTGCTGCTTGAGGCCTTTCAAAGATTGAAGTAGCTTTATACATTTCTTAAATAAATATGCAAAAAATTCTAAACATTTATTTATTTATTAAATCAATCTATATTGATGCCCACCCTGCAAATGCAACTCTGAGCAGCTAACAATATGCTAAATTTATTTTTTAAAGAATATTAGCACCAAATACAATTATATTGCAATTCTGTTTTTTTCAAAATCAGCAATTGGAGAAAAGCAGAATTTAGGCAGAAGAGTTTCTACAGAGACAGAAGTCTCTATCTATTCCTTCTCACAGTATAAGCTTATTGTGTTCATGACTTCAGATTGAAGATGATAACATGAAAAGGAATATAAACATGTGATGATTTGATTCCTCCCCTCCTCCCTACCTTAATATGCTGAAACTTGTCTGAAAAAGAAGGTAAGACGTTTGATTAAAATACAGCTGCTGCACAATGCTGAAATTCTGTAATAATAATAAAGCAGGAAAAGAAAGGGGGGAAAACAAGTGATAGAGATTTATTAAAGGAGCAGAAGAATAGCAAAAAAGTGGGGAGGGAATCAGTTGAAACAACTTTTAAAAGGAAAACTATCTCTCTAGGCAGGACTCAACTGGCAGGATTAAATCCCTAAATAAATGTCTTAGGAAATAGGTATTGATCCTTATGTATGAGATGAGCCTGGGTCATTCATCAAAGAGCAAATGAAAGAACTCTGTTTGCAGTTGTCTAAACAGAAGAAACCTCTATTGTTTTGTACTTGCTTTTCTGTCCAATTTACACCAGTCAACAAGGCAAAACTGTTTGCCTTCTATCTTGCACTCACCACTCCCTTCTCTACAGCTCTCTAGATGAAAGACTGAAATAATCACGATTAAGACTATAGCTACTTCTGTTGAACAGATACAATCTTTTCCTTGAGAAAAGCTGTTTGATTCCTCTTCCCTTCCCTTTCCTTTAATGCTCTTAGACATACACCCTATGCCCCAAGCATGATAAAACAAGAAATGAACAAGGAATCCAAATCCCTCTGCCTCCTCCTTTACAGTCCTTCCTGTTTTCACTTATCTCCATATTTCTAAGCTTTACCAGCTGTGTGGCACATTTCTTCCAGCTGAAAACCACCAGATTGTCTGCCACTCATTGAATTTGGCAATCTAGTAGACACAGATGCTCCTGGATATGTTGGAAATTCTGATCCCTTTTGTTTTATTTCTTCAAATGTTACAGAACATGGACAGATGACCAAGGGGCTATTTTATCCATGTATGTTTAAGGGGATGACTGCCCATACCAATAATTTTCAAAGTGTGAAATGTATCTCTTGGGAATCTGCAGGTTGTTTAAAAAGGATAAAGACTGCCAGATTTCATACTGAGAGACAATTTTAAATTTAGATTTTCTTTTTGAGAGAGAATGCAAATAACTTCTAAATTTTTTGGAAGTGAATGAAGCATGCAGGCATAATTGCCCATCCTGAGCAATTACGGCTGCCAAAGTTTCAGATGGCTAGACTTAGGCAATTATTTGCAAAAGGAGATTTTGTAATGTAAAGGTCTCCAAAAAAGATGGTGTTTCTCCCTGTGCTTCTGCAGATAGCTATCATGAAAATGGCATAAGGTGAATGTGCGAATTTCAGAAGGTAAACTGCCCTTTTTTTTTCCCTTTTGGAATGGCAGTTGAATTGATGTCACTCTGAGAACTTCTGAGTAAATTAAAATGTCACAGCTACTTACTGGGGGATAAGCTCTAGTAACAGCAATGAAGTACTCAAAGCTTTTATTCACTGTCTCCAAAATCTGTGTGCAATTTCCAGCTGCCCCTTACCCTGGTCCAACGTGAACTAAAAGTTCTTTTTCAGAAGTTTCAGTTCAGCATTATGTGTAAAAGATTATTTTAAATCAGTAAGACCCATAGGACATGAAATACACAAGGTCAGAGTTTCATCCCCGTTTTTATTGCCTTAAGTTGACTCTATCTTATTTAAAGTAAACATTTATAAATACATACATGCATACAATTTATAAGCCATCTGACTCCCAGTTATTCTGGGCAGTTAAAATTAAAAGTAAACAATACAAAACCCCCAGAAAAATAATGAACAGCCCCACAAACAACATATAACCAAAGAAAACCCATCCAGCAGGAGCTCAACCTTCACTTTGCCCCGGCACCTGGGAGAATAGCTAGGCCTTTAATAGCTTCCTGAATGGCATCAGGGTGGAGCCATATGGATCTCTGGGGGAAATATCATTTCTTGATTCTTTTATTACTGAATCACAAGGCAGCTCCTGAGCATAGACAGTATCCTGAAAAGTATCCTGAAACTGACCAAACTAAACAGAAATTGATTTATTCAACTTCTTCACTTCTGTAGTTGGGTAGTTGTGATTTTCACATCTTATTTTTCTTAAGGAATAATGTTTTGGGATGTTTTCACCAGTGATCATGAACTAACAATATTTTAATATTGTCATTTGTATCTAAGGTGGGTTCCTTTGGATTTTGATCTGTTCTAATCAGGATGGTATTCTAAAAGTCTAATTTGTGGTGGGGATCTAATATCTTGCACTGGTAGATTTTACTTCAAAACCAAATGTTCACTGGATACCAAATGTTCATTGTTAAGACCCTTCAGCTTAGCATTTTGTGTTAATAATAATTCCTAATAAATTAATTTATCAAAGCACACTGGCATTTTTCTCAAGTCATGCCAGTACATTAATTAATATAACTTAAATAAAGTATTGGAGAGAATTTTAATTTAAAAATAATCCAGTAAAAATCCCCTTGCTCTTTTCTTCATAACACAGTCATTAACTGGCAGTATAATTTCTGGAAGCAGAACCCTAGAGTTCTTAAATACAATGTAGATTACTTGCTTCTTCTAACATAATGCAGTTGTTTTTAACTGTGTTTGTGCACAGAAGAAGGAAGGTTGTGTGGGAGGAAATTTCGAAAGGTTAGTCAAGGTGAAGTTGCTGCAGTAGATATTAACTTGACTAAGTAATCCTAACAGCCAAACATCTCTGGGTTCTGAAAAAAAAAATTATGGAACAATGCAGACATGTACAAAGTGTCCCATATTGTACAAAGAGAAGATGAAGAATAGTGCCTTTTATCTCAGAAGTTGAAACATCTGTTGAAACAATAACTGTTCCAAGGCTGTAGTCCTGTGTGGAATGGGTGGCATATGCAGGTCAACACGGCTTATTAAGAATTGACAGTTCCCAAGGATAGCCATTTGATGAGAAAGAAGAGGGCAATTAACCAAAATGGCTGTTTTTTTCATCCAAAGTTCCCCCCCCCCGCCATTTGATATTCTTTAGATCATACTGAGTAGAATAACAATATGGTTTTCCAAAGCTAGATACCAATATATGCATGGGACACACCTAGGAACATTTCAGAGGAAAGGAGTAGATAAATTAGATGAAAATCTCATGTGAAATGATAAAATACTAAAGCATTCAGGCATTGATGAATGTATGCAAGAGAAGGCAAGTTAAGGGGAGGGGAAAGAACATTTAAAATAGGAAGAAACAGGTTTGAAAGGGAGCATACATAGAGGCTGCATGTTAAAAAAGCAGCTGCAATTAAAAAAAGGAAACCATTTAGAGTGAGAGAATGGAAATAGACATAGTGGGAGGACATTTTGTAATCTTCACAATTAATCTTTTGTTTCCATTGGATTTATTTACTATTTTTAATTAGATAAATAAATAACAGAGCATAGTTTCATTACATTTTATTGCTGGTATATTCACGAAGAAGTGCAATGTTCCTATCTTGTCAAATCTACAAGGATGCAAAATAAAAAAATACTACTGGAACTCCATATTTGTGGTTACATTACCCTGATCAAAGCTACTATATCTGAAATTTGTTTTTTTATGGGAGAAATCTGAAACTTGAAACTATGTAATTATGAGGGCAAACTAGGGCTAGGAAGTCCTTTTGTACAAATCTTGCTTTGGAGCCAAACCATGTAATATAGTAAATACATGCAGTCATTTAATATGCCTGATTTTGCTAATGCAGTTATCACCTACTAATCAAGAATAATAACAGATTGCATGGAGAGGGGGCTAACCTTTGCCCCCATTACTACAGGCCTGTGAAAAATGCCACCACACTGAAGTTGCTTTAAGTCCCCAGAGGGAAGCTTCTTAAAAGAATGTTTGGGAAGTAGAATTTTCATTAGGAGTAAGGAGTAGAGAAAAAAGGGCTAAATTTTTCACAACACTGAATAGTCCTAATCCTGATTAAGTTTGCTATGGTTGCTCTTGACGTGTGTGTTTTCTTAAATAAAATACATTAAACAAAGTCTAGACAGATAGAATCTACTGACCATGTCCTCTTCTATTGTCACTTTTATAGGAAGCCCCACAGAGGTTACTTTGTTTCCAAACATCATTACAGGACATCGTCACTGAACAATATGGACAGTTGTTGCTGTCTAACAACAGCCATGAGACAAAGTATAATGTATCCAGATTGTGTGTGGCTGCAGGTAAGGTAAGGTACATGGCTACTAAAAGCAGATGAATCTGCTTAATTATGCTCTCATAGATATGGCTTATTCCTCTCTCTAAGTTTAGGACTTTTAAAATTATTTTTTAAAATTTATTATTGTTGTTGTTGTTACCCCAAACCACTCCTATTTTGGGTGAACCTTTTCTTTTTAGTCAAAATTTCTATTTTATCCTGTCATTTACTTTAACCTTTTCAGTTTTACCCTTGGGTCTACAGTTAAACAAATGTTTTTTTAATTATTTTTATTTTTACATTTCTTTTAGTTAAAATTACTGTTTTGTCCTCTGTCACTTATTTTAATATGTTTAGTTTCATCTTTAGGCTTAATGTTATATTTGCTTTGTACTACAATAAAGATTGATTTAACTTTTCCCTGTGCACATGAGCTCATATGTGGCTTTTGACACATTACTGTTTTGTAGCCTTGGTTTCCATATTCAATGTGATGATGATAATGATAATATTATGGTATTACTATGTAGTATATTATATCAATGAAATGGAGCTTGCATAAAGCACTTTGAAATATAAAAGTCTTTTAATATTAATATGAAAAGGCATACCACCCTTTCACAATAAAAAAATGCTAAGAAAACTTGGAATTGAGAATATCATTTCATTTCAGTCAAAATCTACACTACACATGCTCTGTCCTAATAATGAAAATCTCCCATATACAACCTGTCGGTGGAAAATCTCTTTAAAAACCTTGTTGTTCTGCACTCTCACCAATTAAAAACTTTATTTTAAGTCTAATATAATTTCTCAAAGCTGTGTACTTTTTTATCCTTCTTACAATAAGGCTTTTCAAAGTTCCAACTTATTCTGAACATCATATTTGGATAAGCTGCTGCTTCCTGTCATTGGATGTATTCTATTCTGGATACAATTTTCCAAGAACTTTTCTATTACCTTGTATTCTTCAGCTGTATTTCTACTGTTCACTTCTCATTCTTTATATGCTTGGTGGGACGGTATACAAGTGGTCAGACTGGGTGATAAGTCTTAAGTTCATGTGGTTCATACAGATAAACATGCAAGGTATGCTTTACTTCTTTAATTATTCAATTTCCTTTTACATTCATTGCATCATCTATGCACTGGGCTGGAATACACTTTTAGCTCTTAATGATTCTGTAGGTATTTCATAAAAAATTGGACAGAGCCAGAATTAGTAAGTCATTAATGATGCCTGATTTATCTTTCTCCAATCACCAAATATACTGATTCAAATCTTCCAACGTATGTGTAGATCCAGCCATATTTTTCATATCTCACCATCCCCTGAATCTCTTTGAGGCACTAAGATAAATTAAAAAAGGACCTAGCTTTAGCTGTCAGTAGTACTCAGGATTGTCTATCCCATGCTTCACAGTCCATTTAAAGCATTACAAGGAAGGGATTAAACTAGGTTTTCTGGAGAGGATAGTCTATTGTGGGCAGGCTGCTAGAGAAAAAAACATGGGCTAGGTTCACAGAAGGCACTAAATTAGCCTAAAATGGGATTGGATAAGGTTCTACATTTGTGGGAACCCAGCCATGTCTTAGCAAATTGTGTGAATCATGCCATCAATTAATTGTAGAACATAAAGATGATCTTGGTCGAAATATGCAAGAAACATTATCTAGGCAAAGGGGAATGAAACATCTTTAAGTCCTAAAAATGAGATAATATTCTGAAGTGACTCAGGCAGACACCTCCTGATTCACTGGAATGGAAGTTGGGGGAGGGGGGGAGTACAGCACAATCAGACACATGTCAGCCCCATAGGTAGAACAGACCAGGGTATTAACTCATCATGTGAGACTGTATAATGCTTGGGCTTAGCATATTATGTGAACACAGAAATTAATTTTTAAAAAATTAATTTGGTCTTAGTTCAGCATTTTGCATGAACTTGGACAATGTCTGATATACTGAAAAATACTTTCTTAATGCAGTGCCCAGAGAGGTGCCAACACCTAACTAACCATGGCTGAACTCAAAAGCTAAGCAAGGTCAGATTTCATTAGTATTTGAATGGGGGGCAATAGGCTCTGATTGGACTAGAAATTTGACAAAGCAATTATTGGATTAATAAATAATAATAAATAATAAAAGAAAACAATGGCAAACTACTATATTTCTATTTTGTTATCAGAATCCCATTCTTTTTACCATTCACCTTCAGTTTGATAGAAAATAAATTCTTTTCAAATTTAGTTCATTGAAGTTTTCTTTTTTTCTTTTTGAAATTCCCACAGATGAGTTGTGGGGTTCTTACATTTACCTTAGTTACAATGTGGCCAAAGTTTTTCATTATACTGTTTTTCATTATACTGTCATCCCACCAGTGAACTGCAGCTTCTCTGCTAGCTTCCCATGGTTCAAAGAGAAGATGCAAAAGTAATACACAACCATTTATAAGTACCTTTGGTTGTAGTTGTCCAAACAGTTCCAAATCACTTGGACCACAGTACTGCTTACCTCACATTTGTCCTTCTTGTCTAGATAGATATCACGGGAGACTCTATTATTATTATTTATTAAATTTATATCACCACCCATGGTCATTAGTCTATTACTTTACTGAGAGCCAGATACACTGCTTTGACACATTCCCTCAGTCTTATCAAATCAGGGGCATTATTCTGGCAATCCTTTCCAGTATGTGCAAACCAGTTATTAAATTGTTGTGTTGCACCTTTTAGAACAGCAGAAACAGGGTGAGCCAAGCTTCTTCTACCCTAGAAAAGTGGCAGCATTTAACTTTCTTGGTATATTTGCCAGGGACTGCAGATAGGCCTGGGCATTTAGGTATACCTCACTGTTCCCAGTCAGCTTCTTGTACTTGACCAATGAGATCATACAGTCTGCAGCTGGGGGATCCAGGTGAGGCCAGACACAGCAGAGAACCTCTGCTAGGGCAAATCAGGTGCTCAAATCTTGAGTGGAAGAAATCCTCAAGAAAATGTGATGCCTCTGAGTAGTCCCCCCTAAAATGCATTCATTGAAAGTTCAGAGGCAACACCCAGAAACATTTACAAAGTTCTGATTGTCAAGATAGCTCAGCCTTCCCCATTCCTCCATATATTATTTGGCTACAACCAGTGTGATTAGCATGGGCCGTTTGAGATTCTATGAGCTTAATGAATCAACATGAGAACTAGTTGTTGCCTAATTTAGATAACATTCCTGTACCAAACTCAGTCCTAAAAGCAGTTGTTTCATTCTTGACAAACTCAGGCTGATTCCTGGTTATTGTAGCACACATTCTTGAACCTTTCCCAGTACTAGTTTGTAGCTGCTCTTCTCCAGCCTTCTGGCACCACAGCACTTCTCCAGAAGTTTTCAATCAATCAGAAATTTTGAGGTCACTGTTACCAGTTCTTTCATCATTCTGGGATGTGTTTCATCCAGCCCTGGAGACTTGAATTCATTTCAAAAAGCAAGGTAGGGTCTTGCTAGTCCCTCATCAGACCTGAGCTCTTTTACCCCTTTTTTCAGTCATGTTATTTATTGATTCCATTTATTAATTATATTATTCTTCATTGGTTCCATCATTTATCATAACTCAGTTGTTTTCAGCACTATTGCCAAGTTCATTCTGAGTGGATGTGGAATCTTTTAACACTTTATTTATTTATCAAATTTTATCACTGCCCATCTCCCCCAAAAAGGGAGACTCTGGGCGGTTTACAAGAACAAAGTTAAAATTCAGTGCCATTAAATACAATAAATATTTATAATATATATAAACAATATACATTGCAACTTCTCCTTTTTTATTCCTTCTGCTGTTTTTGAACAAATTGTATCCTTCAGTTGTTATATTGTTTCACCAGGCCTCTGCTATACATGTGAAATCATATTTACTTCCTGTATAGTATGTTCAAGCTCATCTTCTTTGTTTCTCAGACTCAGAGCATTAGTATATAAACAAAGGCCATGAAGTTTATAAAACAATATATATTTTTCCATTGTATTCCACTGATGATATTCCACTGAATGATTTAATACTCCTGTCATACTCCTACCTCAGTGTCCAATGCAGTCTTTCGTTTCAAGTCAACTTTATTTCAAAAGTATTGGTCTTAAAATCCTCCTATTCAGACTTATCATCCTTGAGCCACAGATTTTTACCAGTCTTTGTGAATAGTAGCCCATGACCAAGAAAATTCATTATTGAAATAAAACCTTGACTTAATGAACCATTTATGAGGAACCTGTTAAAACGAAATCTCCATTACTTCTAAATTTATGTAATAATATAATAAATGTATTTTGTATAATTATGTAATTGATGATTTTTACATAACTTGCATAATTTCACAATGTAAAAACTTCAGTAAAATCATACATATATAATGATAATACATATCATTATTATATGGTGGGCATTTTTTTAAACTTATACCCTACTTTGAAAGGATTTATCTCTCAAAAATAGCATAGAAATCTTCAAAATAATATGCAATAGATCTCCACTGAGAACCTTATTAAAGAAGCTACTAATGTGGAATCTTATATTTCATTCTTCAAATTAATCTCACCTATCATTGTCATACCCCACCCTAGACATTTCGGATGAGTTAGGGTCTGAGAATTCCTGGCCAACATGGAATACATCAGACTGTAGTCATAGGCAGTGGTTCTTGGAATTTAACAATGGAGCATTTGTTTAACTGCTGAGGCCATTAACTGAATCTGGAGCTGTTGCATGCAAAACGTGCTGTGCTATTAAGGTACAGCCCTTCATGGTGCTGAATTATAGCCATTTTGACAGCATAAACCTAGAATGCATTTTTAGAAGATTCACATATGAACTGTCCTCTGTCTTTAAAATCCAGACACTGTAACTAATTTTATGCTTTTCTTTCTCTCTGTTGCCACAGAGAAGACCAAGACTGTTTACACTGCTAATGGGGCATCTTTGAACTGAAATTGCTTTGACAATCTGTGTTTTTTAAGGGATTTTTTACTGGAAACTTTCATTACAGTCTCTCAGTTTCTACTGGGAATTGAAGAGCATTTACATTTTTTGCAATAGGTACTCTGTGGATCTCATGATCAGAGCCCTGAGACTCCACTGATGACAGAGATAAGCTGCCCAGATTCTTAGTCACAGCTGCAACAGGACACCCCTTTAACTAGGCTTACTTTTAATGTCTCAGAATCCTGCTGAGCCTGTGGAAATCAGGGTGTAATAATAGCATCTGCAGCCATTTAGCTTATTCTTTTGTGATTTCCATCATTATCATGCTGTTTGCAAACTTCAGCTGGAAATGGGCTGCGAAAGATGGGAACTCAGAGATAAAGCATACAAAAAGTATGACAAATTGCGTTGTAAGGTTGTGCTAATGGGTTGTTATCTAGGAAATGAAATGTCTGCCATGACAATACACACAATTTTGAGCAATATTGTATTTTGATTGATATTAGAAAGATGCAGAATTAGAACTCTCACCAATCCATTGTGCACATTTAGCAGGAACAAAGGGATATTACCAACCATATAAACAAAAAGGGATGGATGGATGTTTAGATACAGATACAAAAACAGAGAAATGGAGTGGGGGTGGTTTTCCAGGTTTCTGCAGTCTTAAGTAGTTCAGATAGGTTTGGTCTTAGTAATAATGAAGAGATTCACAAGGATGTTTGTTGTTGTTATGAACTGACAATGCTTTGAAAATGGAGGCTTTTTTTAGTAGTTAGTCTGGTAATAACAATTTCATTCCTTAACTGCATCAATTGGATGCTGCCATGGTTTTAGATAAATTTTATTTAAAGCCATTCACATCATCCCACTAGTCAAATTATAAGAAAAGGTTTATTTAAGAAAAGAGAAAAGAAAAGAGAAAAGAAAAGACAGTGAGTTGTATCCACACTACTTTCTGAGGAAAGCATCCAGGATCCATAGTAGGAATGAGTCTTCATTAGAACCAACCTGAAATGACACAAACGAGTTGGAAGTTCTCCAGAACTCTTCATCAGGCAAGACACTGCAAAAAGGAGGGCGTTAGAGAAGCAAGGCAGGCCAAAAATCTGTAGTTTGAACTCAGTCTAATGATGGAGATTTAAGTCTGAATTTGAATTCTGAAGTATTACAATGACATACAAGGAAGAACAGGGCATGGCAAAGCAAAATTCTCACCTTAAAATATTGTGTTAAATAAGGAAACACAGTTGTTCTTTCCCCCTTGTCTCTGAACCAAAACAGGATAATTCTCTAAGACTGATTTTCTTCTCACACTCATTGCTGGTATAGCTGATACTCTACCTGTGGCAAAATCTGTAACAGGAAACACACATTTTTTAAAAAAAATCATTAATATATCTTGTTGACAAAAAGAGTTCATAGGATAAGAGTATATGTATTATGTTGTAATTTTAGAAAAAGAGGTTAAAATAAATATTTCCCTTTTATGTTTGCAATTACAACACAGCTTTTTAATACTGCCACATGTGGTGACCTTATGCTTGCTTTAGTCAACCGATTTGCTTTCTTCTTTCATTTGAGAACATGTTTTTATAATCATGGGATGAAAAGCCTATTCTTTATCTTACAAATATATAGGGATAACTTTTTAATATAAATAATTTACATATTGTCTGCTACCAAAAAGGCATCTGGGTCTTGGCATAATTTTATAATTAAAGGGTAGACCTAATGACCCGTCCACCCCATCAGAGCTGTGGCTTCCCTCTCTTTCCACTTTTCCATCTGTGCTGAAGGAGAAAATAAATGGTCCATGGTTGATAATCAAAAGAACCACAAAGGATGACTTCCTTTTGTTCTGAAAACAGCTGGGAATGAGGATTGATGATGGCTGTCCTCAGGGAGAATATTCTGCAGATGGGGCCACACAACCAAGCAATTGTATACTAATGAAGTTGACATCACAGTCCTCTACATCTTTCACAGAAGAGCTGAGTTTCAGAAAAAGTTCATTCCTGATAGTTAAGTCCATCTCTTTGGTTTCAACTGAGGAATCATTTTGGAGAATACTTTTCTCATCAGGTGCTGCGATGAAAAACTGCATCTCAGTTACTAGTTCATTATTCAACTACATGTTTCCTTTCTTTCACTATTTTTAATCTTCCCACATAAATTTACTTCAAAAAATTACAAGAACATCAGGAGTGTAACACAAGGGATATCAAACAGATAATATTATAATTTTTCCAAGCTATTTTTTTTCAATATTCAAGTCAGACTTGTGGTTATTTTTGAAAAATAATTAAATCAGTGGGTGAACAAATGTTTCTGGCTGATATCTTTCTATTTTTTAAATAATCTCACTCGACAATCTTGAATGTCAATTAAGTAGTTTTAATAAAAGTATGAGAGTTAGTCTCTTTTATTACAAAGTGGAGTAGAGCTATAATTTAAACATGAATTTGTGGCAATTTATCTAATAATAATGGTAGCTCTGGTTACAATTAGCTATTGGTCCCATTAATAATCTCATATGTGCCAACTAATTCTGTACATTGATTTCTGCATATTGAGGAGCTTTATGTAAATAAGTTGACTTCCCCTTCAGATATTCTCCAACATGCAAATATTTGAAGGAAAAACAATCTGGGTAATTTATATTTAAAGTGGGTCTGGGAGCACAATCTTGTTCTCCCTTTATGCATTATGATCCATGCATAAAGATCATGTCTGGAGAAGTATTTTTAGGTTGTGATATACTCAGCATAAAATAGCAATTAAATATTGGATTGGCATCAAATAAATCCCAGGTTTAGGCCTCCCTTAAACATAATGTAAGTAAAAAACCAACATTGGCCAATATAGAGTGGGAGTTGGCAACCTTTCTGACTTGTGGGTAGGGGAAGTATTAAGTGGGATCCTCCAAGCACCATCCTTGGCCCATTAGTTTTCAACATCTTGCAAATCTCTTAAGAGGAATTAAAGGGATGCTTATCGAATCTGAACATGACAGCAAGTATTTGGCTAATACCTTAGAGCAGTGTTTTTAAACTTTTTTGTCCTTAGGACCTCTTGCCACTTTAAAAAAATATGGAGGACCCCAAAAGAGCTTTTTTTTTGTATGGGTTACATTTATCAATATTTACCATATTAAAAATTAAAATTGATGCTTTCATAGAATATTTATTTATAGAATCATGTAAAATACCAATATTAAATCCATTAGATATTAAGATAAATAAAATATTTTTCATGAAAAATCCTAATTTTTTTTAACAAATAAAAATAATAATGAGAAAGTGACATTGTTTTAAATGTTTGCAAATATCTTCATTATCTGACAGATATTTTTGATGCTGTGAACCCTGAAAAGGTCTTGGGGGATCCTCAGGAGTCCTTGGACCACACTTTAAGAAACACTGCCTTAGAGGACATTACAACTGGAAATGACCATGATAAGCTTGAATAGTGAGGTTAATGCAAGAAGGTGATATATTGTACCTAGGTAAGGGTACAGAAGGGTAAGATCTTGCACCTAGGTAAGAAAAACAAAAACAAATGTGTAGGCAAGACTTTATAAGACTGAAGAGATCTGGTTGGTAGCACTGCGTGTCAGAAGGTTCTAAGGGTATTAACAGACCACCAGCTAAACATGAAAAGCAGTGTGAGGCAGCAGCTAAAAAGGCCAATGAAATCTTGGACTGCATTTGTGGAAGAATTGCACCCATATAACAGGAGGAAATAATTTCCTGTATTCTTTACTGGCAAGACACCACTTAGAATGTTGTGTCCAATTCTGGACAACGCACTTTAAAAGGGATATAATGAAATAGAACAGTTCAGAGATAAGCTATCAGGATGATGAGGGGCATGGAAACCAAACCCATAAGAAACGAGTTATACATTACATCTCCATTAAAACCAACTATATTAACATCAAATATATTGGCCTTTTGATAACCTAAGAATTTTATTTCCAGCCCTAACATCCTGATTCGAAGATATGAAATCTGTGTTCCTGCAAGCTCAACATATGACAAGTGTCATCCTTTAATTCACAATTTACCATTTGTTAACTTTCTCCTTCAGAGTACTAAGAAAGTACAAAAGGATCAGCTAAACTTCACTCGATACTGTATTTAGCAATGGTGACCATTTAGTTGAGGAAGTGAAATATCAGGAACATTGGGGAACGGACTACGTTATGCAAGAGATACTTATTTTAACCAAAATTAAAGCTGATTGTAGTAAATCACATTTTTTTAGAAACAAAAAGGGGGTTTTAATTACCTCAAAGCAATAAGTAGAATTTCTTGGTAGAAGTAGCAAATGGGAAAAGGGAGAGTGGGGCTGGGAATACTTTAATTGCACTTGCAGGAAATTCCAATCAGAATAAACAGGGAAGACAGCAAATAAAGCCAAAGTGACTGCTACAAAAAACTTAGTGAAGATCCAAAAACAAAAAAGGACACATCTAGAATGGGAAGGAGGGCCAAGTCACCAGGGAAGAATATGTATGGATAGCATAGAACTGTAAAGATGGTCTCATGAAACCTAAAGTCCAGAATGAGCTGAGGTTGGCAAACAATGCCAAAATGAACAAAAGAAGTGTTTTAGTTTCAAAATGAAAGAGGAAAAAAAAATCAATACAGCAGTTGCTCAGTGAAACACAGCAAAATGTAAACAAACTGAAAGAAAAAGTTGAGCTACTCATATCTAATTTTGGTCCAATCTTTTACAGTAAGAGGGTATATTTTCAGCTAGGCAGTTGTGAAGAGCAGGGTGAAGAAACAGGATTGAAGAATGAGATTAACAGACATATGGTCAGGGAATACCATTTTATTTTCAGTGACTTAAAACTCAAGGGCCGGATATTTATACTGTAATGTACTGAAGGAACCTAATTATTATCTGACTGAGCCTTTGTATGGTATCTGAAAAATCCTCAAGAATAGGTACAATGCCAAAAACTGGAGAAAAGCATATGTTACTTCTATCTTTAAAACAGAGAAAAAAGAAGATCTAGGGAGTACGAACTAGCCAATCTGACACAATATCTGAGAAGAATTTACAGCAGATCATAAAATGATCTGTATGTAAGTACCTTGAAAACAATGTGGTAATTACCAGAAGTCAGCATGGATGTATCAAGAAGTCTTGCTATGTTAACCTTACCTCATTTTTAACCAAGTGACTTGCATAATAAATTGTGGAAATATGGAATCCAATAGATGTAATATATTTTGATTTCAAAAAATGGAACAGATTCAGAGAAAGGCAGTGAAGATTATCAGAGTATTATAAATGTAATCCTGTGAAGAATGATTGAAGGAATTGGGAATGTTGGTTAGCTGTGTATTGTCTGTCTGTTACTGATCTGTAAGATGAAAGGGATTTAATTGGATGTCCACATTATACACTCATTGTAGTTCTAAATATTTTTAATTATATTTAATTATTCGTAACTATTTTAATTATGGTTTTGGATTCTTTTTACTGTTAGTCACAGCCTCAAGATGGGCAGACTTATAAATTGTTTAACTAACCTACTAACTAACTAAATAAATTTAACCTTGAGAATCTGTCATCTAGACTTCAGCATATATGGAAAAAAACTTTCATATGCATAAGATGAATTCAGAAGAGACAGGGGCAGAAAAAAAGGAAGTTGTAAAACAATGTCTGTTTTTGCTTTTTCTTTACTACACTAAGGATTTTGACTGTTTAGACTACCCAAAGATATGTATACCCCTTAAAAACAAGGGGCATCTGACCTATCTATTGGGGAATTTATATGATAACCAGAAGCAACAGTTAAAATAGAGTATGGAGCAACTAAATGGATCTAAACTGGAAAAGGAATGCACCAACGTTATATGCCAACACCTTATTTATATAACATATCTGCAGGGTATATAATACAAAATTTAGGGCTATAAAATTAATAAATTAGATTTAAAATTTTGCTGGGAGAAACATCAATAACCTCAGATATGCGATGATATCACTCTAATAACTAGGGCTGAGGAAAGCTTAATTTTTTTTTGAATGTGAAAAGAGAAAGTACAAAACCTGATCTGCTACTCAATACTTAATAAGCCCTACAATTATATCAACAGGAAATGCCAAACTGTAGCAGCAGGGTTAAACTACAGGATGAGGGTTGGAGGTCTCAATCCTCTTCTCCCAGAAACCCTCTGGCTTTTACAAACTCTGGCCCATTCTCCTACCCTGTGTAGCTACTTGTTAGTTATCACAGATATCACCTATATACTTGAAAGATGCTTCTACCTGGGGTCCAACTCAGCTGTATATGAGAGAATTCCCACAGCCTTTATATCTTCTTTCAAACAGAAGAAAAGAAAGACAATATAAAGGGAATGAATTTATAATGCCACATCCTAGGCCTTATAGCCTTGAGGTATGTGATTAGGTAGAACAGCCCTTCCCTTTTTGGAATATTAGACCAATCACAAGTGATTTTTTTAATCAGTTCATTAAAAATTAAAAAAAAAGAAATATAAAACATCCTTTACTTTAAATAGTCAAGAAAGAAAGAAAGAAGGAAGGAAGGAAGGAAGGAAGGAAGGAAGGAAGGAAGGAAGGAAGGAAGGAAGGAAGGAAGGAAGGAAGGATGGATTTTAGCTTTAGTTTTTTGGCTAAGACCAAGTGAGAATAGTTATGTAATATTTATGAACAGACTTTAAAACACAGGGTGGGGGTTGGTAGGAGAACAACAGCCAATTTTGTTGACAAAATGGAAATTACCCAAAAAGGTGGCACAATCATAAGCTTACAAGAACTTGACAGATGATTGTGCCAAAATTATGAGTATCTGGTTATGAAGAGTTGGAAATGACTGATCATACAACAACAAACCTTGAGATAATAAGCCTGAGGGGGGGTGGATATGATAGCCCTTTTCATATATCTGAAAGGATATCACAAACAGAAGCTCAAAATTATTCTCCATTGTTCCATAATGCAGAACAGGAGATAATAGATTTAATTTACAGGTCAGATGGAATGTTAGAAAAAACTTTCTAAATGTAAGAGTGTTGCTTTTTTTAATCCGTTCAATCCTGTCCAATACTTGGAGATTGCCTGGTAGTGTTGACCATAAAATCAAATGCCCAGAGAGGTAATTGGCTTCCCTTATTTGATGTGTTCAAATGGAGGCCTACCTCACATCTGCCAGGGATGTTTTATTTGGATTCCTCTGCTAAACAGTGCTTGGACTTGATTGCCTAAATGACCTTTTCCAACTCTATTATTCTGTATTTCTATGAAGTTGGCACTGCACTCTGACCCTTTCCTGTTAAGGACAAAAAGCAGAAGCATTCATCTAAATATCACAGTAGCAACTAGTATCCTTTTGCTTTCAGATTTGTGTTGTTTCTGACTTGTTTCCAGAATATCATCTAGGAAGTTTAGATGCAATTAAATTCAATTTGGTTGAAAACATGTTGTTGAAGATATTTTTTTAAATGATCACGTACTTCATCTATCTATCTATCTATCTATCTATCTATCTATCTATCTATCTATCTATCTATCTATCTATCTACAGTATCTATCATCTATCTTCACAGAAGCATTATGCCTTTCCTTACCAATGAGATAGCATAAATGTCATCCTTTCTCAGTAAATAATATAAATAAAGATGGAATTTGGTTGTATACTGAATGTAGTCATTGAGATTTATTATAAATGTCAGTAATGGCTTCCATTTCCAGTGGCTTCTTAATATCATTCATAAACATCAATGTTCACTGAGTTTTTGACATTTGTCATAGCATATACATAATAGTTTGAAAACATAAGACACAAATCCAGGGATGCTGCTAAAGAATCTGGACAATGAATAGCTTTAAGGGTATCTGGGAAAATATACGTAAGACACTCATGTAATATATTTATATGATCATTTATCCTGTCTTTCTGTTATGGAAGGCCTCAAGGTAGTTCAAGAAATAGCAGCTGGAGAAAAATCACAGACTTCTAGGCTTTGACCATTGCCAAGTCTGAATCTGTTCTTCTTGAGTTGAGCTAAGTTTGGGTGGGCTACTGAAACCCTTTTTGGAATTAATATATAATTCATTATTTGGGGTTTTTTAAAAAATTAAACTCAGTGTATGTTTTGTTTTAAGCTAGTATGTGGGGATATAAAAGAAATCAAAACAACTGATAAGCCTAAATAATCTCTGCAAAATTTGGAGAAACTACTGAAGTTGAATTGAATATTGGTTACTAATAATGTGTTTTAGATATGTTTGTATTGAAATAATGCTATTAAAAATGAACCAAATGTCTTTGTCCCTTCTGTTGGCAACTTTTATAACATCTTGTCACAGTTTTCCTTTTTTAAAAAAAAAAGTCTGTATAATATTAGAGATCCTCTTACATTCAGAGATGGAGGCCTGTCAGAACAGTTTACAAGCTATAATGACTTATCAAGTGTAACACAACTTTTATGCTGTCAACACAATATGTGGGCTCTTCCACAGACAATAACTTGAAAGTGTCCTGTGGATAGATGCTTCTAAGGACCAAGACAGCAATGAAAATGGATCTGTGAGGAAAACTCCAAAGGACTTATAAATGAGCAATTATCCAGCCCTTCAATATTAATTAAAATAGCTATTGTTACTGTCTCCACATGTACAGTATGCTATGCTATACAGGTCAAATGACATTAAGATGAATTGTCTTGCTTCAGTGCTAGAATTTAGCACTCCCTTACCTCTTTCCTCCCTACTCATGTCTTTTAAAATATTGATATGACAGAAGCTTAGTTCTTTCAAACAAATGTAGCAAAAGCCAATAAGTTTCATGCAGGTATACCTACCTGTTCACTACTAGAAATATACAATACCTTTTCTTTTTCTTTAAATGGAAAATATCCTTTCACTAACTACAAAAGCTGCAGCAGCACTGGATTTAGATGCTGACTTTGTGCCTCTTCATATCCTAGATAAAATAAGCTGTCTTGGTTGCTTATGGCAACATGATTTCCCAAGTTAGGGAGAAGTACTCAGTAACCTCTGCCAGCTTTCTCTCCTTATTGCTGAATGGCAGTAGAGTGTTAGTGTATGCCAAGTCATGCTGAGTTCCATACACCTTTCATATACCTCATCCGAAAATCTAACTATCGATTTACAATTTTCAGAAAAGTGTCTGTGTACGTACATACATACATAGTCAATTCTCATTATTCATGGTAGTTATGTTCTATAAAGTCACCATGAACACTGAATTAATGAATACTGAACTTCAGCTGGCAACGTTCACATTGGGGGACTCACATTTTTTGCTGCTCTGCACATGACCCCAAATGACCACAAAAGCAGTGAGAATATTTATTGTAGGATTACAAATAAGTTTTAGCACAGCTTTTAGGCATGTATTTAAAATATTTTCAATGTTTTATTTTCAAGTTTGGGGAAAAAATTGCAACTGTACCATTGTCTAGTCATAGTTTCGTTGCATACATGTAGCCATATTTTAAGCAGCTTATTACACTTACTTACCTTCATTCCAGTCCTTTTGACCCATCCACACAATAATAAGTCCCATGGAATTCAATGAAACTTGTTCCATTTGAATAAACTGCAAGAATACTTATTGTGGCAGAGACCCTTGTAGGCAGAGAGGTGGGGAGCTGATTGGAGAGTAACATAAAGCAAACACTAGACTCTCCAAGATATACAGAACCTGATGAAGTTCATTCCCCCAAGTCACATGAGCATTCAAGGATAGGGGCTGACAACACCACCAGACTTTTTGGAGCCTCAGGAGTCCAAATCAAGAACTCAAAGTAATTCTCAAAATAAAATATTTAACCAAGGAAGTAAATGGATTTGGCAGAAGCACTTTGAGGCCAGTCACTTTCTCTCAGCCCAGTCTACCATACAGGATTGTTGCTGTGGGGAAAAATAAGCGGAATGAGTACTATATATGCCACCTTGAGCTCCTGTACAAAATGTACAAAAACTCATTTAAAGTGAGAGAGAGAAAGCAAAGAATACATTAAAAATGTTAATTGTAATGTTTTTGAAGTTTGAATGCATTTTTAAAAGTGTAAAAATAAAAACAACTACAACAAAAACAGCAACAAGCAACAAAAACACAATAACAATTGATGCTATTCCTCAGGGGAAGGCTCTAACTAAGATATCCCAAAGCTTTGTCATACACCAATTTTTCTACAGCCCTACAAAAAGCAGCAGGGCTGAAGTGTTCTAGATGTGCAGGAGCAAGCTGCTCTGCAAAAGTGGGGAGAACACTTAAATTAATCAGTAATCCACTGCTTACTGGATCCCTGAAGATGAAACTCTCTTGGCAATGGGATCCTTCTCTCCCTGAACTCACTTGATGGGCAGATTCATTTTGGCACAGGCATTCTTGAAGATATCCAGGCCTTAGGCCATGAAGAGCTTTAAAGGTGAAAACCAGCACACTGAATTATACCTGGAGCTGACTGACAGCCAGTGCAACTCCTGTAACAGTGTTACAAGAATGAATTTAGATACACTCATAACTAGGATTAAATCCAGAGGGACTGCAGAGTAACTGGGGACTCGGGCTCTCTTCTCCCATCCTAATCAACTAGTACTGACCTCTTAGGAGGGTACAGAAGCAGTACACAATGTGCCAACCTCCTCCAGCCCATAGTCCAGAAGGATATTATGGTTAATGGTATCAAAAGCCACTGGCAAATCTAACAAAACCAAGATGGTCACACTTCCCCATCCCAATCTCACCAGAGGTCCAGTAACAAAGACAGCAAATGCAGTTTTAGTTCTATATCCAGGCCTGAATCCTAGCTGATGTAGCTTGAGATGAACCCTGAGAAAATTCCTGCTGAATTAGGCCAGGCAAGGCCATAAGCAGAATATAAATGCAGAACACCCTCCAGTTTGTTACCAAGAGGCTTACTTTTTCTAATACTGGAAATAATTTATAGCCATTGGGCTTAGGAGACGTTGCGAATCTTTTCTTCCACAGATTTGTCCAATCCCCATTTAAAATCTTCTGCATTGGTGGCCAACATTATTTCTGTAGTGGTGAATTCATGAAGTTACCTATGTGCTATAGTATAAAGTATTCCTTTATTCTTTTACCATTCCAGCTTTAACCGATTTTTCGAGTGCAAATAATTTGAATTTTGAAGAATTTACCATAGTTCTTTACACCATGCATAACTGCAGAATACCTTTATCATGTACTGCTTACTTGTCTTTATCATGTACTGCTTACTTGTCTTGAAACTACACAGTTTCAAATGTTGCAGCTTTTTCTCACTGGAGAATTGTTCCAATCATTTCATCAGTTTGCCCTTTTCTGTACTTTTCCAGTTCTACAGTTTCATCTTTGCAATCCATAACTGTACATAGTATTCTAAATCTCATTTTAAATCTCTCTGAAAGCATTATAAAAATGGTTTATTTTTGCTCCCCTTCTAATGATCCCCAGCATGCCACATGCCATTTTCACAGTTGCTGTCTATTACATTGCCATCTGTGAAACATCTAAAAGAAACATACAGCTAAAGTCTTGTTCAGTATCAGAATATTTAATTTGGCTAAATAAATATTTGGATATTGAGTTTTCTGCAGAAAACAGAATCAGCAGCTGAATTCTATCAAGAAGTCTATTGCTCCTTATTAGGAAATGATAATTTTTCCATCAATATTTGCAGAAGACAAATTTATTTTGAGCTTTCAGTCTGTTATGATGTGACACAATATATATCAAAATCAAGGGTTCAAATAATTTAATTCAGGCACTTCAGGATAATTATATTTAAGTACAGTATAACTAAAATGTGGCTAAGGCTATGTGTTTTTGTTTTTAACGGTAGATTCTCATTCCCAGTTATAATACTCCTCAACAGTTAACTCCCCTAAATTATTCTTAGCCATTCATTCTGAAGTTACCAAAGTTCTGGATACAGCCTGAGTTTCCTACAAGAAGTGATTTCACACTGAATATAATCCTTGATCTTTTATTCAGCAAGGCTGGTATGATGCATTCATGTTTTGTTCTGAAGCAATGTCTTTTTGGGGAGGCTGCTCCAGGGAAAGTCTGCTGCAGTTTTTTTTGCAATTCCATTCATTTTTAAAGGACTCTTTTATCCTGAAATGTCCTACATATCTGAAGTATTTGAACACAAGTGAAGTGTTTATCATCCTCCTGCCAACATGTGAATAATAGGTTTCTGTGAAGGGAATTATAAAGGCTAGAACACCGGAAAAAAAGAAATTATTTTTGAATATTCAGAATAATTTTAGAACTACTAAGAGCCAATCTACACATTACATTAGTGACTTCTCATTTTCTTGAGCTGTTTCAGGGGACTCACCTGGTTCACCATGACACATATGGTTCTTCTGAGTAAGCTCAACCATGACCCTTTGATTTTGGAAGCCCTGTGTTAATTCTCTGATGGGCTCAACATATTCTCATTTTCAGCAATTAGCCACCAACTGATTCCCATATTTCTAATTACTGGCTGTTTGTTGTCCATTAGGCATAGATCTCATTCTACCCATCTACTCACAAAGCAGTATCTTTTACCAGTTAAAGGACATTGCTAAGAAAGATAAAACCTACACCATTGTTCAAACAATTTGGAGGCATCACAAAATTCCTTCCTAGCCTTGAAATGGCAATCACTGGGGCGCACCTAAAAACTAAAAGAGGCTGAGTTGGTCTTCCAAGGTCTAGCATATGTATCCCATCTCTGCAACTTGACAACCCTTGTCTGTAGAGAACTGTGCATTCAAAACTGCTGTATATATTCTTGAACACCCTAGATCCTTGTTTCCTTTTGCAAATACCATCTCTTGCTTCCACTATGGGCGAGTGTCCATTTTTCCAGTATCTGAAGGATCCGTTTTCTGTCTGGCCTGCATGCCATGTGTCTACCTCCCAACTCATGTTTCTCCAAGCCAAGCCCAGAAAAACTCTCTTGAATGATGACAACAATAGGAAAACCAGCAAGCATGAAACACTCACAAGCTTTATAGGGAAAGTGGAGCTCATCAGCAATGCTGATACGCCACCATGAAGTAAAGGAACCATAATTCTCAAATGCTTCCCTGTTGTAAGTGCCTGACAAATGCACATAAATACAGGGGACAAATTCAAGGACTCTGTGTGGGAAGAGGGAGGGGATGCTTTTTTGCCTTTCTTTAAGCATTTGTTTCTCTTTTTCCTGCTTATGAATTCATGGAGTGCTGGAAGTAAGAGAGAAAGCAGTAAATTCACCTGGGAGAGAGCACTGATCAGCTGTCATTCTCAGGGGTGCACTATTGGTTGACTCAATCTTAGCAGTGAATAGATGAAGATGCTATCTGTGAGCTGCAGACACATATAGTAGGTCTAAGGATAAAAGGGTAAAAGCATCCATAATCTGAAGGAGGGGAGGGCAATCAGAAGGAAAAATGGATTTGGTATATAACTCTTTTGAACTCTGTTGAAGATCAAACATGAGGTGGTACAGCAGATCTGGTAGGGATGGGGATGGGGCCTCTGTCCAACTGTCTTCCACTTCACCCATCTTCAAGGTGTCTTTGAGCTTATTGCTTTCTCTACTAGCTAACAAGGAAGTGTCTCTGCAGCCTGCTAGTGCAACTGGCCTAAATGGATCCTCTGGGACTCTGGCATTTGGCTCCCTTTCTTCTTAAATGGATCAGTAAAGAGAATCTTTTTTCTGCAATCTCCCTATAAGAATTTTCCTTCCATCTATCCATCCATCATTTTTTGTTTGTTTGCTTGCTTGTTTTGCCAGTGAGCATTTATCTTTCCTCTTTTTTTTTTCTGCCTAAACTAAAGAAAACAAAAATCACTTCTTTCACTTCACACTTCAAAATCCCCAGTTGCTTAAAAACAGGTATCTCATCCAGTATAGTATGTTGTTGTTTATTCGTTTAGTCACTTCCGACTCTTCGTGACTTCATGGACCAGCCCACGCCAGAGCTTCCTGTCGGTCGTCAACACCCCCAGCTCCCCCAGGGACGAGTCCGTCACCTCTAGAATATCATACATCCATCTTGCCCTTGGTCGGCCCCTCTTCCTTTTGCCTTCCACTCTCCCTAGCATCAGCATCTTCTCCAGGCTGTCCTGTCTTCTCATTATGTGGCCAAAGTATTTCAGTTTTGCCTTTAATATCATTCCCTCAAGTGAGCAGTCTGGCTTTATTTCCTGGAGGATGGACTGGTTGGATCTTCTTGCAGTCCAAGGCACTCTCAGAATTTTCCTCCAACACCACAGTTCAAAAGCATCGATCTTTCTTCGCTCAGCCTTCCTTATGGTCCAGCTCTTGCAGCCATATGTTACTACAGGGAACACCATTGCTTTAACTATGCGGGCCTTTGTTGTCAGTGTGATGTCTCTGCTCTTAAGTATTTTATCGAGATTTGTCATTGCTCTTCTCCCAAGGATTAAGCGTCTTCTGATTTCCTGACTGCAGTCAGCATCTGCAGTAATCTTTGCACCTAGGAATACAAAGTCTTTCACTGCTTCTACATTTTCTCCCTCTATTTGCCAGTTATCAATCAAGCTGGTTGCCATAATCTTGGTTTTTTTTGAGGTTTAGCTGCAAACCAGCTTTTGCACTTTCTTCTTTCACCTTCATCATAAGGCTCCTCAGTTCCTCTTCACTTTCAGCCATCAAAGTGGTATCATCTGCATATCTGAGATTGTTAATGTTTCTTCCAGAGATTTTAACTCCAGCCTTGGATTCCTCAAGCCCAGCTTGTCGCATGATGTGTTCTGCATACAAGTTGAATAGGTAGGGTGAGAGTATACAGCCCTGCCGTACTCCTTTCCCAATCTTAAACCAGTCCGTTGTTCCGTGGTCTATTCTTACTGTTGCTACTTGGTCGTTATACAGATTCTTCAGGAGGCAGACAAGATGACTTGGTATCCCCATACCACTAAGAACTTGCCACAATTTGTTATGGTCCACACAGTCAAAGGCTTTAGAATAGTCAATAAACAGAAATAGATGTTTTTCTGAAACTCCCTGGCTTTTTCCATTATCCAGCGGATATTGGCAATTTGGTCTCTAGTTCCTCTGCCTTTTCTAAATCCAGCTTGTACATCTGGCAATTCTCGCTCCATGAACTGCTGAAGTCTACCTTGCAGGATCTTGAGCATTACCTTACTGGCATGTGAAATGAGTGCCACTGTTCGATAGTTTGAACATTCTTTAGTGTTCCCCTTTTTTGGTATGGGGATGTAAGTTGATTTCCAGTATAGTATACTGTATAATAAAATTTGGTTTACTGGGGTTTTACATCCTTTTTTTTTTTTTACAACAAACCCCACCCCCACCCCCCAAAGAAAAACACCCCAAAAACCCAGTAATGACATGTCAGGTAAGTGCCATAAGATAGTACAACAATGATTTCAAGATGCAAGTGAACCGTCATTATTCTTATCTCATGAATATTGAGATTTTGTATGGTCCACTGTTTGAAGAGGAACAGCAGTTCTGTCTTGGCAGGATTGAATCTGAGATTATTCTGTCTCATCCATTCCCACTGGTATTAGTCAGGATTCCTATGGCATCTCTGGCTCAGCCCAGGTTGGCAGCACAATATACTGATGACTCCTCACTCTGAACCAATGGTTGACTCTCCCAGCAGTTTCATATAGATGTAAAATAACATTACAACTTTATGACTACCAAACTGGAACCATCCATTCAGGTAACAGCAGAACCACCGTAAAATGATGCCCTTATTTCCCACCCCTACAGGTGCTCCAGGATATCACAGTTGATGTTACGGTGTATGCCGTACGATTAATAGGTTACATGCCTCTAACAAGTTAGCAATGGTCATCTACTATCCAATGCCAGGGACTGAATCCTCCATTTCTTCTAGGATTTTTAAAGCTTAAAATGTAGAAGGGAATTGCCCATTGATAGTTCCAGTCTCATAGTCCCTGTATACTACCTTAACAACATTCCACCAAGGAATCTTTGTATCTCTCTTCTCTTTCTTCAAAGCAACACCAATGAATTAAAAAAATATCCAGAGTATATTCTAGATTCTTACAAAGGAGTAAATCTCACTGATCTCAGTGGCTGGGTTTGTGTAACATAATAGGTATGCTATGTGCAAACCTAAGCAATTGCATTAATTCAATAAATCATAGGCTAGCTAGCCATGGGTTAGCAGGCTGTATTTACAATAGACCTGAATTTCTAGCCCCCAAATAGGAACTGTTGCTATACTAATATGTCACATATACCACTGCAGAATATCTACAGTATTCTAACAAATGTCGTTTTGAGAAGCAAAGGCTAAAGGTGCCTGACGAGCCTAAAAATATTTCTGAATTGTATTAATTAGTATCTTCTTTTGTTTATTTGATTTATGTATGTCTATTTGCTTATTTGTTTTTAGTAGCAAATTGTAATATTTTTATTAGAAGTCATCAAAAGATTTCATTTAAAAAAGGATGTAATTGCAATTAATAGTTTCAAATAACACTGCTACAACACTAAAGGATAGGGAAAGCTCTAAAAAGCACAAGGTCCCCAAATAAGGTTTGGCAGGAGAGCACTTTTGCAATAGGCACTCATTCAATTTTCAAGCTAATTAATGTTATTCACATCTCTATTTGGTATTATTTATTCATGCTTTTCACCATGCATTCCTTATTTTAAAAGACATATTCCCTTTCTTCCCCCCTCCCCCCATTTTCTTCTTGAGAAAATTCATGTTGCTTTCAAAATGGAATGCCTCCAAATATTTCTCAGGTCGAAAATAAGCACTGAGCTACTTATACTTGCTCTATGCTTCTCTTTGTCTTACTGCATTGAAGTAGAATAAAAAAATGTGCTAGCAGCAGCAGCTATGGCTATTCATAGCAGGACAATTTCAATTTCACTCATTTCATGTGTGAAGTGTGGACATTGGTAGCCTGGCTTCCCAGGGTTTGACTATGGAAGGAACTGGAGAACAGTAGCAATGAAAGTGGATGAAAAGATGCTTCTCAGCCTTGGAGGTAGTTCAGAGAAGAACCATGCCCAGATGTACGCATTCTACTTTATTGTAAGGTTACATTAACAGGCTCTTGCAAGTCTGAATGTACATTTGTCCCCCATCATCTTTGCAGCCCAAGATACTAGGGACAGTCCCTTCTGAGATGTTTGCCATTCCTACATACCTGCTGCAGGCTAAGCTGCCACTTATCCATCTGTTCCCCTGGCTGCGGCTCTTCCCGTCTCCCAAGGCCATTCCCACATACCATTACAATGCCATATAGAGATAATTTAAGTACCCCTTGGTAAATGGAGGCTCGTGCTAAGTACAACTGAAAAACAGATTATACTAAACCATTACTAAAAGTAGGCTGGGTCTCTGGACAACCAAGTTCTTGCCATTTATATCTATTCTAGCTATTTAAGTAGTCTTGCCAGTTTCAGGGAATCAAGTTCCAAAGTTGTGCCTGAGGTAGGTTGTTGAAACTGGGAACAGAAAAACTAAAAAAGGTTCAATAGACAATCTTCTAAATATATAATAATAAGAAGTTTGCTGTGCTGGACTAAAGTTTCATTCATCGGTGTTCTAATAGTGTGCAATTAATATACAAGTAGAATATGAAAATAATACAAACAAATCTGAATTCCCCAGGAACTGATACTGAGGGATATCCTGCCTCTGATACTTAAAATAAGTAGAGGTGGGTACAAATAACCTTTTTAAATTCTCCACCAGATTTCTCATGATGTCTTTCATTCAGATATAACTGAGGTGTGGAAAGCCGGACAAGGCTACAGACTGCTGGAAAGAAGTCAATGCAATGAAAGACAGACCATTCTTTCTCACGCATTCACAGTCAACTTGTAATTAAATACTATAAGTGCAAGAATGCTCCACGTATTAGACTATCTTCAAAATTCTCTTCTCCTTTGAAATAATTTATATAACGTATTATTTTTCTCCTCTAATTTCTCCTCTAAGTGGTTAAAAAAAAGATGCAGGATTACTCAATGGTATTAAAATATAGCCTCATAGCTGGTAGACTTTGGTAGCTTTTCATTAATTTGTGTAATTTCCTTTCTAAATAATCCAGGTGAGAGATCATCACTACAGTACTTCTTCTGGTAACCTTAGTCTTATGTTCTATACAGATGTCTCCCTCTCTAAGCCAGATAGTTAATGTCACTAAAAAGCCTTATCCACAAGAAAAGTGAAGCTGCAATAGGAAAAGTCTGCATACTCATAAAGGTTTCCATGTTAGCTGAGTCTGTGGTAATGAAGACAATTACAGTATGCCCATGGATGATTGGTATTTACAGATGTCACAATATGACTTTATAGAGGAAGGGACTGCTGACCACAGCTGGTGTTTAGTTCTGTACAAGAACATATCCCCTGAACGTGACTATCAGTAAATTCCACAGTTTTCTCAGTGAAATAGATTTATGACTTACAGTTTTAGGATCTGAAGAAACATATGACAACAGTGTTCTAGAAATAAGTGGTTTGTATTAGAGTATTTTTGTTTGGCAGTTTTGCAGTAAAAACATTAAAAAGGAGGATTTTGTGGGATCTACAGTAGTGTTGCATTGGGTATTTGCTATTAAAAAAATGCTGAGCTTTCAAAACTTTTGGTCTCTTTCAGAATATGCTCATCACCATCCATCAGCCATATCTGATACATTGCATTTTTTGTTACCTTGGTCTAAATTGAGTAGAAAATATTTAAAAACCTCAACTTGTAATTCATAATAACTTTTGTTCCTGAACTTACTCTTTGCCAGTTTCATGATTAGAAGCATATCTATGGACATTTTCACAAAGGTTTTTGAAATAAAACAATGATGCATTATTATACACCATCCCTAAGAAGAACTTCCTTGGAAGCATTTATTTAGAAGATTCCCTTGCATTTATTAAAATGCATAGCATTCCTACTCTCAATCCACCATAATTCATGATGTTACCTTTAACTTCAGATTTCTTTAGGTACTCAAACCCATCATTTCAACCAGCAAATAAGAAAGCCTGAGAAATTAATAGGGACTTTTTACATCTCAGCTTGTCTTTCTGATCTAATTTTAGATGGCAGGAAATATGACAATATTAGCCACTAATTAGAATTACTCATTGGAAATTATTTGTAGCAACCCCCCCACCCCCAGCTTATTACAGCAAAGACACATGAAGAATACTGCCAACATAAACATGTCAGAAATGATTTGGGGAGAGAATACTATAAGATGCAGACTTGGCAATGTTTGAAACATATTGGTCTTTACGCCGAGTTATTTTATCAAAGTCAGTCTTTTCCCAGCAACACAAAAGTACTAGTTGATCTTGTGGTTTGTCAGGTCTCTGTGAGTGCTTTGTATAAGCTGCTAAAAGTTACTCAAGAATTCTTTGAAGTAAAGCTGATAATTAAGTTTCATTTCTCATTTGTTTTTTGGAGCTAGTTCATAAGCTCTTGTGGTGCCACACTGCTGAATTCTGATTATATTCAGATGGGATTAAGGACTAATTCACATTAAAATATCACGTTTGTTCTCTAAGAAACAAGATAATATTTCATGAATATGTGTCCCAAGCTGTTTGTTCATGCAGGTTTGGACTGCCCTGGAAATGCCCCTTCCCCAGATGTGGAAATGTGAGGCGCATCCTATTTAACCAAAACATAACCTTCATTACCATAAAAATATCAGAGATGCAATATTGCTGGTAGTAGTGTAGGTTTTATCAGATTAGGGCCTGCATGTTCCATTTGCTGCATCAACGCAGCTAACATGATTTATGTGACCAAATACAAATGTCCAGATGATATGCTGTCATCCCCGCACAGCTTTGTGCTTTCAGAGGCCTTGGGATCTGAAAGGCAGCAGTTAAGCTCAACAGCATGTAGAGAATGATAAGCTTAAAACCTCACTTAATACCAACTTCACTGAAATCAGTTTGATCCCTGGTGCAGCACTCAGCCCATGTTGCTGCATTTTCTGAGCTGCCAGATAGGGTTAGGGAACTAAGCAAATGCACAATCCTTTCTCCATTAAGATGATTATCAGGGTCACAAGTTGGACAGACTAGAAACAGAGTATTTGCCAGCCATACATTTTGGAACTAGTGCTCAGCAGATGTTGGAGCTGAAAAACTGCTGCTACTAAAGCATTTGGGCCAGAAAAGGTACAATAAATGACTTCAGACCCTTAAGAAAGTATATGAATCACTTCAAAGTGGTGGTCCCTGCCTAAACAAGCTAAGCACAAGATTTTGGGATCGCCCGCATGCATTTACACCAATGTTTCTCAACCTGAAGTCCACACAGCTTAAAGTTGCCAAGGTTGAGAAATACTGGTGTACACACATACACAAAAGACAGGAGATAGGGAAGATAGGGAGATAGAGAGATAGGGAAATGTATGTTCTCTACAGGTCTCATGTGCTAACTTGAAGGAATTTAAGGTACATAAAGCTTAGATATCTGGTAAAAGAGAAGTGTCCATTCCTGGCAGTTTGCTATATGATAAAAACAGAAAGAAAAGGAAGTGACAGACAAGGGGCAGCCTCTCCCACTTTTGCTTCTGGCCTTGCCACCAGTTGGTTCATGCTTGACTGCCAAGCAGTGCAGCTGCACAGAGATTAGAATGTGGCCCTTGACAGGAAAAACAGTTGCCTGCTTTTGTTTTAGAGCAGGAGTGTGTACTAGGAGGGCTATTAAATTCTCCTCAGCCCACTGCTTATTTTGGCATGGTCAGTCCCTGAGCACTTTTCTCCTTAGTCAAATGCTGATCTTGGCAAGGGGAAAGTATTCAAGGCAGGTGCTCTTTCTCCACACTAGCTTAAATTCGTCTGCTTTTGTTTTCAGAACTTCAAGATGTGGGTTATCACTGGGGAGCAAAGGATACTGTTATAATCCCTTTTTGATTTACTCCATTTCTAATTCTCTGCTAAACAGTTAAAGCTGAAGCACAAGACGGTTTTCTTTTTTGTAATGGGACCAATGTAAAACTGCTGGTTGGCACAAGAGGTTGAAATGAGATATTGTGATAAGAGGTGAGCCAAAATAAGTTGAGAATGAGACACAGCCTTATGCCTTATATACCTAAAATATGCAAGAATAATGTAGCAACTGTCACAACATGCTGAAGGGGTTGTTCCTTATTTTTTCCCCATTATCATTCCTATTGACAAAACAGAGCAGATGTGTTGAAATGAAGCACTGGTAAGTGTACTAAAAACACTTGCCCTTATATCAAACTATTTGTGAACCTGTCAAACTGGAAAATATTCAAGTTTTTCTCACTTGTTCTTCCTTTTTATCTCCAAAGCTCTATAAAATCACCACTGCATCATATGAAAACCTGCACTTAAGAAAACTGTGTACACTTTAATGCAGTCCTTTTCGTTGCTATACATAGAACACAAACTAAATATATTTTGGTTTTTTTTGCTACTTTATCTATGATGGCAAGAGAAGGGATTAATCTTCCTAAAGCTGAGATAGCCAGTTTGCTGAGGTTGATTCAAAAGTCAGAAAATTATCTTTTGAAGTGACCACATATATACCAAGCTGAAACTGCTTCGTATTTGAAGTTGTTTTCAAACTCTGCCTTGTTTTGCCTCATTAGCTCTTTGTTGAATGTTACATACAGTAACATTTTTACTGCAGTAATTCTTGTAGTTTGCTAATGGGCAGAAGTGTCTGACCCAAGGGGTGTGTGTGTGCATGTGCGTGTGTGTGTGTATGTCTGTGCCTTTGAGTCACTGTTGACACCTGGCGACTGCCTGTACAAGTCTCTGCAGTTTCCTTGGCAAGCTTTTAGGAAAGTGATTTGCCGTGGCCTCCTTCCTTAGGCTGATTGAGAGTGACTGGCCCAGGGTCACCCAGATGGCTTTGTGCCTAAGGTGGGACTAGAACTCACAGTCTCCTGGTTTCTAGCCTGGTGCCTTAACCATTACACCAAACTGGCTTTCCTTATACAGTTACCTCGGGAATAATTATTTGCTTCCTTAGGATTTAAATACACCAAAATCTTCAATCACTGTATGAACAATGAACAATATTTGAACAATGATAGTTTCCCATGTATCAGTCAAATATAAGAGTAAAATGCATATTACATTACTAACCATGTCTGAAAAATGTTTAAATTGTCTATTTTATTGTAAAGAGAAAAACAGTCCAAGGTCTTCAGCTGGAAATATTCTCAGATAAAGAACCTATATCATTTTCTTGGATTTATTTATTAGTGCAAATATAGCACTGTTGGGATCAAATCATAGTTAAATATGTAATTTTATAGGAAATGGTTTGGATTCCAATCTAGCACAGTATTATACATTCCAGATTGGAACAACATAGCTGCTTTTTCAAAACAAATGTGAAGTGACCATATTTTACAATGCTTGAATGTGAGACTTCAAAGCTGTTACACATGTGTATTTGCTTATAATTGTACTACATACCCCTTGACCTGTAAAAGCATGAAAATGTTGCATATATAGTAAGAACAGATGCCAAATAAAATGTTGTAAGACTAACAAATATACTTATGAACTGACAGTTTATAGCATATAAAATAACTGTATATCAGCTAAGATTACAGAGGACTGGAGGGAAGCTATAATTATTCCCTTACATAAAAAGGGTGATAGGAATGACCTGGCTAATTATAGGCCACTTAGTTTATTGAAGACCATTAGTAAACTATATCCCAAGTACCTATTTACCAAAGTCCAAATTGGGGTAATAGGTAAGGGAATAATCAACCCAGGGCAAGTAGGGTTTCAACCAGGCGTTCCACTATAGACCATTGCCTAGTGCTTCAACATCTGGCAGACAAATATACAAATCACTGACTTGAATCTATATGCAGGCTTCATTGATTTCAAGGCAGCATTGATAATATCCAAGAGTTAGACTCTGGGACAATATAGATCCTCTATAGACAAAAGACTCTTGCTCCTAATTCATAAGTTAATGTTCCAGAAGTCCCTCAAGACCTGGTCGTGTCACCAGGCTTGCAGGTACCAGGGAATCAGTGACATTTTAAGATGGCTTCACTATTGTGGTTGAACTATTCACTCTCTCCGTGCTTTGTGGTTTGTATATTTTAATTTTTAATATTATTTTAATTTTTAATATTTTAATTTTTAATAATGACTTTTTAATATTTTATAATGATTGTTTTTATATATTGTTTTATTTGATTGTTGTACACCACCCAGAGTCACTTCTTGTGAATTTGGTGGCCATATAAATTTATTTATTTATTTATTTGATTTGATTTCTATAGCCACCCGTCTCAGCAAGTGACTCTGGGCGGCTTGAATGAATGAATGAATGAATGAATAAATAAGTTATATGATAAAACCAGCCTTAGAGTAAGATGTAACCAGAGAGGGGACCTTTCTGACTCTATTCAGACCGTCAAGGGGGTGAAACAAGGATGTATTTTAGCACCATTGCTTTTAAACATATAAATCAACTCTCTGATTAAAACCCTTCAGAGTGTTGATATCCATGCATCTGAATTAGCTGTATTAGTAGAATCTCCCAATTCTACTCTATGCTGACAATGCAGTTCTTCTCTGCTTTTCTTTTGTAGGCATGAAGTAGGCACTAAGACCCCTGGCATCCTAATGTAATGAAGAATTAGTTATCAACTATGATAAATCTAAAATTTTAGTTTTTTCCAACAAAAGACAAAGGCACAAGTAAAAAATTGGTTCCCATGCATTAGAGCAAGTCAAATGTTTTAAATACTTAAGCACAGTATTTCAGGCCTCTAAGAAATTAAGAGCCAGGTAAATTATTTTATTTATTAATTAATTTATCTATCAATCAATCAATCAAATTTATATGGCCATCTCACAAAAAGTGACCCTGGGCAGTGTACAACAATTAATAAAAGAATAAAAGAATCTATATCTATATCTATATCTATAAAATATCATGCCATTTCTACTTCCCAAAAGAGCACACTAGCAATAACTATATTTTCTAGGCAACAGGAGGCAAATTACATTCCAGCAGCAATCTATGGCTAAAATGGTTGCCCAACTATTATATGAGATACAACTTGGCCCATATACAAACATCAGGGCTTATGAAATTATTCAGTAAAATTTCCTTAGGACTTCGATACCCCAAAATGCACCCCTAATGCAGCCTTGAGGTTTGAAGCTAATGTGCCAAATTTTAAGGCCCAGGCCTGGACCTGGATTCTAATCTCAGGACTCAGAACATGTTTGACCCTACAGGCCTGATGTCTCTGCTGTTGTCAAACAGCTACCAATCTCATTGGCACCATACCTGTATAGAAGAGCTTTGCAGTCTTCTCTCTCCTGAGTATTTTGGCCAATTAACCCTTAAGAAGGCCAAATCAATAGTAAAAGAAAGAATTAGGGATTTTGATCATGAAACTGATATCACCAGTGCTCCCGAATTCTATTGCCAAATTTCAGAGAGCCACCACAAGCTTTCTACTGTGGGGTATCTATACAATCTAACCCTAAGCAAATATAGATAGGCCTTTTCCAGAGCCTGCTTTGATACTCTCCCTTCAGCACTGCTGACAGGAAGATTTCATGGGACTCCTTATTTACAGAGACTTTGCCCTTGTGGATCTAGGGAGGTAGAAACTCTTGCCCATGTCCTCATACTGTGTCCTTTTTATGATGCCCCAAGATGTGCTTTGATCTCCTCAGTCATCTCTACATTTGAGTGTCATACTGATAAATTTTATGTTTATTACCTTTAAGGGATGCTAACCTTACACTCATACACCAGGTGGCCAAATATCTTCATCAAGTCATACAATTGCCCAAAACTTTTAATTAGATATGTTGTTTTATTGTCTTATTGTTTTCTTTTTTTCCCTGATAATGAATTGCTGTA
Source organism: Candoia aspera (assembly GCF_035149785.1). Lineage (NCBI taxonomy): Eukaryota > Metazoa > Chordata > Lepidosauria > Squamata > Candoiidae > Candoia > Candoia aspera. Next base: position 81,978,151 of record NC_086157.1, on the reverse strand, counting down.
CCAAACTATTTCTCTTTTCCTAATCTAAAAGCTGGTCAAAGACCGTAATAAAGATATTTGATTTGTTTAGCAGGAAAAATAAATAAATGGGATTTGAAAATAGACTGTAGGTCAAAATGGTTTTAAAAGAGAATGTGGTTGCAAAAACACAAAATCTAAAAAGCTTTAGGTATGGCTGTACCCATGATTTGTTGAAAGTAGGGAAAAATGTGGTAGAAGTTATCAAAAAATTTGGGTGAAATATTGAGTGATCAAGATCTTGTAATGCACCTGCAATTCATGTCTCCTTGCAGAATCGTTTCTTAAAACAAAGTGATTCCTATAGTAACAAAATTAAACATTAGATATGGTAATACTATAGTGTTTATCATAAAAATTAGTGGTGCTCCTATGTTACCATTCAAAGTTCTTCACCACTGTATATGGTTAACATATAAATGATATTTTATAAATTACCATATTGGTTCATTCTGCAGTTATTGTATTGTGTAGATATCTGTTTTGTATCATTACAATACAAATGAAAATCAATAATACTGCAGAATCCATAAATAGATAGCATTAATGGTGTGAAAGTTCATGAGATCGTAGGAACAGATTGCAAGTCCAGAACTAGACAACTATTATAATTTTCTAGGCACTTTGGTGGGGAGGCTGAATTTGAAAGTGTTATGGTTCTCTAGATCAGACATATTTGGTAGTTCAAGACTAATTCTTGAATCATACAATATTAAATAATTAGAAACATCAGACCAACCCTACCACTAGGCAGATCAAGGCAATAATCAGAGTTGATAAATGCTGGGAGGTTGCAGCACATTATTACAGGAGAGAGCTGTGTGTCATATACCTCCTTTAACCTTTCCCTCTTCCCAGCCATCTTGCAGCTTTCAAGAGCAGTGGGGAAACTACTTGATCATTACTGTTGAAGATAGTAAACATGTGCAGACTACATAACCAAGTGTAATATAGATTGGTAGCATTAGCAGTGTTGCATATTCTGTATGTAGTAACTGTCACTGACACTTTCTTCTGTATTCAGTTTTAAAAACAGACGTACTGCTTGCTATATTTTTAACTTTGGGCTGATTTGCATGACTAGTTTGCTGTACCAAAAGTATAGTCCACTGATTATTTCTCAAGGGCAGGAAAGCATGATGTCATCCTCAGCTCAGAAAGGTAACCTTTGCCTGTCTTTTCTGCTAGGTGTCAAAAGTAGTGTTTTCTGATTTGTGCTGGATCAATGGGCATGTCCGGTTTGCCTGGTCTGTTTCATTTCATTGTATGCAAGGACCTCCACTCCAGTTGTCTACTGTGTGCTACAACATAGAGAAGTTCTTCCCTCTGGTAGCTAGTCTCCCTCCTTTGGTCACTGGTTGATGTCCATTTTTTAAAACAAGGTTACTGATAGAACAGTGAAAGAGGGTTTTTTTTAATCAAATGAAAATGAGAAGTCTGCCACTGCCCCCTTTTAGCCCAAGAGAAAAGAATTGTAAAATGCTTTTTCTTCTCCTTCTCTTAAACAAATCACCAGTGAGTGCACCAGATGGGAAGATGTCAAGTATGAAAGGGAGTGAGCGGAGGGGTTCATAAAAGATTTTTCAGTGGAAACCACATGCCCTCAAATACTTGCCAACAAAAGTGTTGCCTTTGTGTTGTGTCTGGCAGGGCATGTTTAAGAAGCAAGGCTATACACATATCAGGGGCTGTGGTAAACATCAGGTCATCATCATGACCAAAGTGGAGGAAAGGGTTGACATTTGAAACAAGGTTACTTAAATTGTCTTCATTTCCAGCTGTTTTAAGCACTAGAGTAATCAGCCTAAGGCTGAAGTGCAGAAAAGTCCTTAAACTCTGCCAATGCTACTGAATACCATAATGTCTGGCTAGAAGTAGTGTAATTCAGATGTATTCAGTTAGGGACACTTCAATTCAATATGGTTTTTAAAATATCCACGTAGCACCTTTTTCATGCTTGAAATAAAGCTGCTTGCTTTTTATCAGGACTACATATCTCAGTGGCAAGCATTTATGAAAGAAACACGCAACAGTGATATGGGATATATTTATTTTCCATGCTAAAGGCCCAGTCAGTTTGTTGGTATGGGAAACTAATCTTGGTTATTCTGCAGCAAAAAGCAGCATTGCTTGTATAAAATTGTGTTTTTGTTTCTGTCCCTGCCCATCAATTCCTTCAGGCATGGCTGTCATTAGCATGCAAGGCCACTTAAGAACAAATTACTCCTGTAAAAATGTGGCCTTGATAGAAAAATGCTTATTCCTGTTTTAGAGCAAAATAATGCACAGCTAGGACCATTAAATTCTCTGCAACCCACTGCTTTCATTGGCACCCTCAGTCCTCAAGCAGTTTTCTCTTTAATCAAACTCTATTTTTGGCTAGAAGAAAAAGCATTTATTTATTTGTTTGTTTGTTTGCTTGCTTTTTTTAAACTCAGTATTTTCCTCAGTACTTCGAGATGTAGAGTGGTTGTGATGGACCAACAATCAGTGCACTGCATTGATTTGTGTTCTGTAATGGTTTATTCTGATTAGCCTGTGAAATATTGTGAGGTTGTGTATAAGAACAAAGTTTCCAGAGCTTTTCTTAACCAATATTTTATTTTTAATCTTCTCACAAATTCTCTTTTTCTCCATATATTGCTTGTGTCTGACAAAGTTAGAGATAAACATTTAAAATGTCAGGAAAACAAAATGAAAGCACCTGCCAGTAAAAGATATCAAAGCAAAAGAACAGAATCATGGATAAAGAAACTGGTTAGAATAGAACTACTGTAACGTCTCAGAAAGATACAGCCTCAATAGTTAAATTGTTTATGCTTCAACCAATATGTATGAGAGGTACAATGGATCATATTCATTTTTTTTTCCTTCTGTGAGTTCTTGTGGTTCATAGTGAATAAGAAAACTAAAGCAAATTTGTTATGCATGCTTAGCACCAGATTAGCAGATCTGAAAATTGTACATAATTTAATGAGCACTGACTAAAAATTGTCTAGTTCTATTAACAGGGGAAGAAACCCATTTTTAACAGAAATAAAACAATCTCCTAGAAACTGCTATTTTTATTTAGTCCTCTGTGCTTAGATAATAAGGGCCAAATTGAAAAGAAAGTGTTTACTGAAATGAGAGAGCAATGCTTTCATAGACTTCCAAAATGTTCAGAAAAAAAATGTCTAAATGCAGAAGTAATTAACATTAGATAAGAAACAATAGAAATGCTTTTATCAGCAACTGATTACAGGGACTGAAATAATTCATGACAGCTCAGGGGAAGACTTCTGTATTTATAAAGGCTTAGAAGCAAGATCACACCTGCCTGCAACATGTGAGATTTGTATTGCTGTCCAAAAGGAATCTGGACAATAGAAATGAGTGAGTGTATTTTTTTTTTCAGGAATGTAAAGTAAATTTATGGGCAATTTTCTTTTAGAAGTAGAGTAGCAATGGATATTTTTCATACTCAGAAACTGATAATTGTATTTGGTATTGGGAGAAAAATATATTCATTATTTGATGTAAACACTGGTGTTTCAAGACATTTGCTTGCGATGATGTTTAACAGCTTCAGAAATCTAAGAATAACTGTTCAAAAGTCCTGTATGCAAGCAAGTTCACAAATAGGGATTTAAGGTATGGATTTGAGCAGGGAAGAAAGAGGTTGCTTAATCACAGCATTTAGGTTCTTGGTTCTCAATCTGGTAAGCTCTGGGGAAGTATATTCTGAAGAGATCATTCTCTAATGCACTGCTCTTTTCATGTGGCATTCTGGTTTCAATAGTGTAAATTGGGAAGTGTGAAAGACATATTCCAGCATTTATTCATACAAAAATTATATCCTGCCCTCCTAGTGTATATGCCTAATTCTGGGCAGCTAATAACAAGAAGAGGCAGATGAAAAGCAGTGGACCCATCCTCCCATTCTTCTACAGATGCCCCAAAATACACAAGCCTGGCATACCACTTCGGCCAATTGTATCATTACCAGGGACTCCTACGTACAACATAGCGAAAGAGCTTACAAATAAACTTGGGCATCACACTGAGGAGAGTAAATACTCCATCAACTCCCCACTACAGTGCCTCCAGAAAATCAAAGACCTAAAAATAGAAGAAGATGAGATTATGATGTCATTTGATGTTATAGCTTTCTTTACATCCATAGATCTGGCACTAGTGAAAGAATCCATGGCAGCAGTTCTACGCAACTCACCTGACCTAGCTAAATACACCAAAACAGAAATACCCAGAATAATGGACCCCATCGACTTCTGCCTTATGACCTACTTTCAGTTTGATGGACAAATATATCAACAAATCAAAGAACACCCATGAGATCATCTATGTCAGAACTCATAGCAGAGATTGTAATGCAGCGTCTAGAAAGGATAGCACTCCCACGTATACAACCCAAAGTATGGATCCGGTATGTAGATGACACTTTTGTCATAATAAAAAAGAAACAACTGGAAGAAACTCATGAAACCATCAACAACATCTTCAGTGGAATAAAATTCACAAGGGAAGAAGAAAACAACAACACACTACCCTTCTTGGACATCTTCATCAGCAGGGGAAATGATGGCAAGTTAGAAACACAAGTCTACCAGAAAGCTACCCACACTAACCAAGTTCTCCATTACCAAAGCAACAACTCAACCTCCCATAAGAGGAGCTGTGTAAGAACATTATTCAGATGAGCACAAACACACTGCAGCAACCCAGAATACCAGAAAAAGGAAACAGATCATCTGTACAGCATCTTCCAGCAAAATGGATACCCCTCCAACTTTATCAAAAAGTGTCTTATCACTCAACCCACTATAACCCAACCAACAGAAGCTATGAAAAGGATAACACTGCCATATGTCAGAAACTGAGAAACCACCAACAAACTGTTACAACCATACAGCATCACAGCAGCACATAAACCAACTAAAACTTTTCAAAACATCCTAAGTAACCCAAAAGACCCATTAGCCCAAGAAAAAACAGGAGTCATCTACAACATACAGCATAAGGACTGTAACAGCCACTATGTAGGACAGACAGGCAGAAGACTAGCAGAGCGCATCCATGAACACCAACTATCAATCAGAAGACATGATGAAATCTCCTTAATCTCACAACACATGGACAGACTCAACCATACTTTCAACTGGGAAACTGTGAGCATCCTAAACCAAGCCAAATCCAAAAAATGCTAGGAAATTCCTGGAAGTTTGGCACTCAGACAAAGCAGCCATCAACAGACACATAGAGGTAAACAACATTTACATACCATTCAAAAGAGACAATAGAAAAGCCAGAAGACCAGAACGCCTCCTCGCCAGTAGTCAACACCCAGATATGCAAAGATTAACACTAGGATTAACACCAGATGAACAATCAAACAGCACAATATATCCTAACCAAAGAACTATTAACTCAATCAACCAAGCAGCAAACAACAGCCCAATCAAGGAACTCCCAGGGAGAGAACAACACCTCCACCAACACAAGCTGGACAAACCATGGTATATAAACAGAGAGCAAGGCCCACTCCCTTTTCACACTGAAGATGTTGCCTGGTCTGGCAATGAAACATCTGCAAGAAAACAGCAAGGCTCAGAGAGCACCAAGGACTCCACAGTTCAACCCAAGCTGCAAATATTCGCTAATAAATAGCTAATAAATTCCCCCCCCCCATTTTTTTTTAAATGATGCTCATCTGGAGGTTCTCAATGTGATACTTTTCCAGAACAAGACGTGGTTCATGATGGTCAAAATGTGGTCCAACCCAAAATGGGCCTTGAATATTGGCTAGGGCTATCAGCAGTCTCTAATCGCCTTTCTAATAGCATTGACACTTTTAGCTGGTTTATGCTGAGTAATTTTATGATATCACTATTACGAGGACAAAACTGTTTAAGAAGAAAAAAATGGTGCTGTGGATGCATGATAAAAACTTCTAAAGAAAATTACTACAGAAAAAAGCTGTGCCAACCTATATACCAGATGAATGCTGCTTTTTTTCTGAAGTGCAGGAAAAATGTGTTGAAAAGAACTCCCCTTTAAAATATCATTATAGACAGTGTCCATTTGACAGGAAAGAAAATGTTCATTATGCTTTGGCTCAGTCTTAGTTATTAAGTTTAATAAAGGCTGTTGGCCCCTTTGCAATTCCTGGAAACATTTGCTAAATGTTTTCTAAAAAAAAAATCCTTTTCTGGGAAAAAAAGACCCTGCAAGACAACTTATGTATTTATTTTTTAATTATATATGCTAAGAAGATTTCCTTTCCTTGCTACACACACAGAGTACTAAACTAGTGAGCTTAGAAAATGTCTTATTATTTCACATTGATTCTAATGAGATACTTTGCTGAAATCTGTAACAGCATTTTATTAATCTTTCAAATATGCCAGTTTTCTTTCTTCTGTAATTCCACAAATTATATCCTTTCAGACTTAAAATGGTACTGGGCTTTTTGTTTCTAAGTATTAAATAATGTTAAACTTGCACCTTTATAAGCTTTAAACTAGTTTGGATCATCTTCTGTCTTCCCCAACCTCATCTTCTCCCTCAGTTGTATAGTGTCACCAGATTAGGATAACTATTTAACAAGAATCATTGGAAAATACTTGGAGTATTTGAGTTCAGATTGTCTCAATTTCCTTGAAATTGCTACTCCAGAAACAGATAACCAAGAACACCTGTAGCCCTGACAGCATTTGTTTGAATAAGAAGCCTCTGCCAAGCAACACCATACCTGATTGCCATTCCTAAGTAGGTTACCTAAGGCATCCTGTTGAATATACTGCTCCTTCTTGGGCCATGAAAGGTTGGTGGATCTGTCAGAAAAGGAATATGAAACACTGTTCCAGATAATAGTTCATATATTTGCCCCAGTAGAGCAATATGACCAGATAAAAGGTAATGATAATAGTCATAAATACTTACTAATAATGGGGTTTGAGGAGATGGGAGAGTATGTACTATCCCATCTGCTATGTGTCTATCTTAGTAGAAGCAATTATAGGAGGGAGAGAGAGAGAGAGAGAGAGAAATTTTATCATTTTATGAAAGCTGATATGGGGATCCTTTGAGGCTGAAAAGTGAAATAGAAAATAATAAATCATATACATTTATTTAGTTTAGGCTACTTTATTTAACTGTCATTTCTTATCGGAAAAATACATTTATTTATTTAATCACATTTATATATAATTGCTGAAACTCTTAAACTTCACATATCACTTGTTAAGTGATACCAATAATGTATCTTAAAAGTTATTTGGAGCTGTATCTTGTGACAGGTAATTTAGTGGTCATCTTTGCAGAAACCAACGTGTTTGATGAGCTTTCCTGGTATTTCAGTGGTTATGATGAAAGCAGGTCCAGAGAGCTGATGATACAGAAAGAGCCAGTGGTAAAAAGTGCATATACTGATCTCACTTCCAGGTTGTGCAAGAGGGACAGTCTGCAAGTCTTAGTCCATACTGAACATGTAGTAAAATGTAAGAAATTAAACAGGACAGCAAGCACTTGCCAGCAAGTTGTAAGGCTAGATCAGCAAAAACATTTCGCTAATAAAACTAAGGATATATTTTCAGTGTCATTGCTGATTACAGAGAATCTTGGACATACCTGGAAAACTAGCAGGGTTGCATACACAATTCTACTCTGAACCCCTCAGCTCAGTTGTTAAAGTATGAGCTTTAAAGTAAAGCAATATTCCAAATATATATTTCACACAAAAGTCCCTTTGATTCTGTAATCACTGTTATTGTAGTCTTTGAATCCTCTCCAAATTGTTAATAGGTTTTGGATGATTAAGATACCAGAAGTTGAATTTAGATGTTTTTCCAGAATGATATTCTGTTAGCATTTAGCATGCAAGAGTGCTAGCTATTTACTGTCCTGTTCCATCATTCAAGGATACAGAACACAGTAAGAAACTTTTCAAATCCAGGTGTTTCAAAACCTGAATGTGGAAGCAATACAACACTGAACTGTACCCACTGTTTCATTAGCAAACCTGCCTTGCTTTGCTGATAAAACACTTTCCAGTTTCAGATATGTAGTTCATATATACAGTATAGATGCAGCAGTATCAAGTGACAGCAACATCAGGAAGAAGGATATGAGAAGCTGGAGAAGTACCAGGGCCTGAAAGAGGAACTAAAAAGGGTGTGGAAAGTGAAGGCCAAAGTGGTTCCAGTGGTGGTATGGGCACTTCGGGCTGTGACCCCCAAGCTGGAAGAGTGGCTCCAACAGATCCCAGGAACAACATAAGAGCTCTCTGTCCAGAAGAGTGCAGTGCTAGGAACAGCTAAGATACTGCGCAGAACCCTCAAACTCCCAGGCCTCTGGTAGAGGACCTGAAGTTGAGGAAGACACATACCACCCATAGGGGTGAGAAGGGAATTTTATATTACAATTACAATAATAAAAACTAATACAACTGAAAAAAATAAAAGAATAGAAATAAAAAATAGAAGGTACAGAAAAGAAATAAAAAGAACAATAGGAAAGAAATAAAAAATAAGAGCATAATAAAGAAAAAGAAAAGAAATATATAAAGATATGGCTTCCCCCTTATCACAAGAAGTATAAACAATTTTAATAACTTATCTTTCTGTTAAAATACAATTAATGATCTCTTTTTCTCATATCTCATCTCTTATCTATGAACAAATCCTTAAAGCCTTGTCATTTCAGTCCTGATATCAGCAAAAGTCCATTATGGGTTACCAGAGATAACACATCTATTTTAACGTTGATAAAATAAACCAACTTTATATTCCTTCCTTTTACTTGTAATAATCTTGATCTTTAGCCCCTTCAAATAATGTCCTAGAACTTGATTTCTTTTCATTTTTTATTTGTTCCTTCTTACAAAATTCTTCAAAGCTTTAACAAGTCTCTTTTGTAAATATAATATAGGAAAATTATCCAGGTCACTCTCTTGATTTGTTATTTGTATATCCCTTTTAATTATTAAGACATCAGCTGGTTTGTTTTGTATGTCTTTTTCCATATCATTCTTGTAGCCTGTCTACTTTTAAATCCACTTTCAGATCAGTCTCAGTCTTGTCCAGTAAAACTTGGTCTTCTTCCATAACATCTTTTAAACACCATCTATCTATAGAGGCAGACACTCTTAAAATTAACTTCTGGATCCATCATTCAAAAATATCCTTCAATATGTCCAATGTTAAAATATTTTGCTTCATTCTTCATTCATAAGTCAAATTTAAATGTTCTTCTCCTTTAATTATAATCTTTAGTTCCTTCTAGTTCCCTCTAGTGTCCAGTTTTTAAAGTCTTTTCTTATTGTTTTTTTTTAATCAAAACAAAAGCATTTCCCCACAGGAAGGATTCTTTATAATTAATTCTAAAATCTTGTAGCTTTCTAAAATAAAAGTTTCAATCACCCTTTTACTGTTTATTTAAAAAAAATTAAGTTCTTAAACTTGTAGTTAAGTCTTTGTTTGGTAAGGATTGATGGAAACTCACCTGGGGTTGTAAAACTTGTCAATCCTAAAGTTCCTAATAGCTGAAAAGCAGTTAACAAGTGATTTCTGAAAGTGATTAGAAAAGGAAGTATGTGAACTTAGTGTCCTTTCAAAGGTGCCAGCCACAGTTTGAGCAAGATGATTATTCCCTCATTTCCCACAGCTTTAAACCCACCAGAGACTCTATCTTGCAATCTCATCACAAGGAGCAACTGGATGCAGCACTGTGGGTGATTTCAAGTCCTCTCCTTGTCCAGAGAGGAATTACGAAAAGCTGGTCTACTCGCTGGCTCTTCATTCCACCATGGTTGTGGCTCTGCTTTTCATGGAGCCATCTTCAGTCCACCATTTCTTCCCTAGAAGTCAGATAGATAGCTCTTATAATATGAAAACCTATGGAGGATCTCAGTTCTGGTTAAAAATGGGATTATCATTTTCTCCATGGTTTCAATGAGGATACTATGAAATCTGTTGGCATACCATTCAAACCACTCCAGAAATACCAATTTCATTCTTTTACAATGTCATGAAAGTAGTATCAGCAAAAATGTGTTTTTGAGATTAAAATCTGCATCATATCTCTCTTTTTGACTAATTTGTAATAAGATATTTCCTTTGTTACCAAAAAATCTGTGCTTTCTGTCTCATGCCTTTTTTTCCTTTGAATCCCATCAACAAAATTAATAGTATTTTTAGATGATGGACATCAAATGAGAAGTAGATCAGAGAAATCCTTGAAAAAAATACCCTTGAAATTTGCTCCACAATCAATTCATATTTGTGATGCTAAACTATGGATGGGGACCCTATGACTTCCCAGATTTTGCTGAGCTACAACTCCCAACAACTCATAATGGGTAATAACAAAGTATGTTGGAAGCTGTATTTTAGCAATGTCTGGAGGGTCACAGGTTCCCCACTCCTGCACTAACCCACTGCTTAGTCTTTTTAGAATGAATTACTAACTAGAGACATTTGAAAATATCGTTAATTGCTAATATTGCTAATTGTTCATGTTTTCCACCTGGATCAATCTCTTCAGCATGAAATATAGCAGGCTCATCACTTTTACAGAAGTTGGCACCTACCCTATATTATGAGATCTTTTGAATAATGTATTATTGATTAACATGGTTTACTCAACGTTCCCAAACTTAAAAGTCCAGACACCATCATACAAATTGAAACTTTGAAAGAAAAACTTTAAAAAAAGGAATCAGATTTATTTAAAGTATAGATTAAAACAGAATAGCTGAGAAAATTACATCTGAATGGCCAAAGCTTTATTTAAATAACAACGTAAGTATGACCACAGTAATCAAGAATGTTAGGGATCAGTCTGTTCTTCATTTTAGAAGCTGAAGATCTTGATCATAGTAAGTCTTAGCCTGTACTAGGAATTAACAAAAGAGAATACATGAATATAAGAGACACTTGAACAGACATACAGTAGGTACAACCTGGAAACAGTTGAACCAGTTCTTGAGTTAGAGCAAGGTCCCAAGCTCTGCAAGACAGCAAACTATGAAGGACAGAGCAATGAAAGTCAAGCTGTCTATTTGAAAGGGAAAAAAAATATTCAGTAAATTAACTAAGGTGATACCCAAGGCTATAAAAAAGAAACATCTGTTTGACTAGCTTTTTTGGCAAACTTTCCACCTTTTTTGAAACTCTGTCCATGAATTATCTCTCTGAACTGTAGATTGGACACTGACTACTTTTGGGCCCTCTCTGAACCTGTTAGCCCTTCCAGGTAGTCCAGACAAGAAGCACAATAATGAACACTAGCTCTATCTTTATTGCAAGGTTACATTAACAGAATCTCACCAGACAAAGTATTTCTCCCCTCTTTTCCTTTTACTCTCCAGAAAACTAGGGAGGGTCCTTCTGAAATGTTTCCCATGCCCCCTTCTTTTCTTCTGACTGAGATACCTTTTACATGCCAGTTGTCCAGTCTGCAACTCTTCTTCCTGTACCCCAAGGTCATTTCCACATACCATGGAAATTACAGAACCATTACAGAACCTCTGATTGGCCTCTCTGGATTCTTGGGCTCATTTCTATGAAATAATAATCAAATAATGGATTAGTACCCAAAGCAGTAGTTGTTCATGGTCAAATCGCCTTGCTACAGCATTCTGAACAGAACACACTGAGACATAGCAACATCTGTAAGAGGTAGGGGTGTTAAAATCTGCAAGTTGGTGAGTGTATCATTGCAATTGAAGGCCATTTATTTTGCAGATGTGGCAACACTGCACACACCTAAGGAGTAGAGCTTCTAGCATGACATTGTGCCTACTATCTTGCAGATTTTGACATAACCTTCCACCCACCACCCACCTATGAATGCTCATGCTTAATTTTGGATAGGAAATTAAAACTTTCCTAAATAAATGTCATCTGGCTTTGTGGAGAGCATGCATTATGCAAACTCAATAGATAAAATAAAAATAACTTCAGTCCAAATCTAATATGTAAGTTGAAGCCAAATACATAGTTTCTAAGATATTTAGTGAAATCCAAAATAGTTAATGGATATTGGACATGAATAGAGGCATTTGAAGAAATTATCTGGATTGTACAAATGCAACACTTCTTTGAAAGATACAAATGCCTTTTGCTCCATTGGAGTTCCAAAATCTTTTTTAACCATATGGCCTTTAAAGCACTTATCTCCAACATTATGGTTTGACTACAGAAAGAATAATGGCTTCTTTGGAGAAATTCTGACCTTTGGGCTAATAGAACATTATTGCCATTTCCCCCAAGCTTTCACTTTATAGATGCCGTAAAGGCACACAGCCAAAATTTGGATAGATGACACAAACTGAGTAAAATTTAAGCCCTGCTATCTTAGTTGGTTTTCTTTCCTCCCAATTCTCTTGCTGACAATAGTATACAGATCTTCCTGTTCCCATTATGAGAAGTGGTTCCATTGCTGCTGCTGCCACTCTTACTTGGTCAGCCTGGATTCTTTCTATGTTAACTTGTACCACAACTTCATTTCTTAATGTTCCTATTTTTGCCTGTTACTACTGTATCTAACCTATCCTATTACCTTCATTTTAGACCCCTATGGAACCTCTCTTTCTACTACCCAGATATTTCAGCTCTGTTCCATTCAACTACTCAGTCATCAGTCTTATTACTTGCTCATCTTCTTTGTCTTTATTTCCTTTCCTTTTGACCTTCACTTTCTCTAAGAGGAGGTATTTGTGAATATTCCATGTTTCATATTTCATGACTCAGTCAACAACTAGGTAATTCAGAGGTAACATCCTGCTTTTAATCTGTTGTATCTCTCTTTTTCTGAGACTATTTCTAACACTGAATGCCAGAATAATTAATATTCTTTTTTCTTGGACAAATCATTATGGATAGAAAGAAACCTGTGTTACATTAAGATTTACATTAATTTAGGTTTGGTTCAATATCCTCCCAAAGATTAAGCTACTTTTTTTGAATACGTATCTCAAGAGCCAAGGCCAAACAGATATGCTGCAGATATGCTTATAGTCCAGTCCCATTGAAACCATTAATTGGGATCACAGACACTGTTATTTAAATGGAGATAGAGCATACCTGCTTTTTGAGATCTTGTTTCAATGTCAGATAGGAGTATAAACTTTCAGAAATCAGTCCTGAACTGAACAGTTTAGAAATACTTGTAATAAATAAATGACTTAATACTTTTTTCCTATTCACTTCTTTACAGTCCAAATTGCAATCTATCAAGTTGGAGGTCACACAGTATACAGACACTTGTTAAGGATGCTACTTTACAGAATAAGAGGGTTGAAGAATGATGGGGAGCAAAGGCAGCATTTACAAGGGATAAAGTAGAGTCATCACAACATGAGATGGGCAGTGAAGAGATATGATAAATAACTAAAAGTAAGTGAATGTGATAAGCTCTTAAGATATAATTATAGCTCAATAGAAAGATTTAGAATTCAAATATGTGTATGTTTAAAGAGTCAGTTTTGCAGATGCTTAGCCTTTTCTCATGCTTTGAACTAAAGATATTTTTCAAATATGTGAAAAAAATACCTACATGAAAAAATATGTAGCTTCAAGGATGTGTTTTGAATGTTTGATCGTATTCTGAAAGCAAATTGTAGATCTGATCCCTCCAGACATTTAGTTCATGTTTTCCAATGGGTATGTGTTTCTCATCTGAAATGTACCAGATAGCCTAAATACCCTAAAGAAAAACTTGTGAAATGGCATAGGGAATTGCACTGGAAGTGGAAAATCTGATAGAATTAAGTAGAGGCAATGAAGTAGAGGCAATAGAATGCCCACTGTAACCCACAAATCTCAGTCCAAATCCCTTTTAATGTTCCTCCAACCAGGAAAATTTATTTTTAGGTTACCTGGGGACTGAAATAAGGAAGGAGGAGGAAGTCTATTGTGCAAGTGACATGATGGTAATCGTTAGCCTAGAGGGCTTAATAGTAGATTAAGCAACATCATGGGAGGTAATGTGTAGCAATCTTATTATTACCAGGTTCTCAGTCAGTGTATTTTTTAAATATGAGTTATTGGGGATCAAAAGTGGGAGAGGGCTATTGTTCTCATGTTTTACTTTTAGTCTTCCTAAAACAAAAACTGGAATCTGGTCTAGAGAGGTCTTTGACCTAATCCAGCAAGGCTGTTCCTATGTTCTGTATTTAAGCAATGCTTTAAATTGGGACGCGGTGGCGCTGCGGGTTAAACCGCTGAGCTGTCGATCGGAAGGTCGGCGGTTCGAAACCGCGCGGCGGGGTGAGCTCCCGTTGCTTGTCCCAGCTTCTGCACACCAAGCAGTTCGAAAACATGCAAATGTGAGTAGATTAATTGGTACCGCTTCGGCGGGAAGGTAACGGCGTTCCGTGAGTCATGCTGGCCACATGACCCGGAAGTGTCCTATGGACAACGCCGGCTCCAAGGCTTTGAAACGGAGATGAGCACCGCCCCCTAGAGTCGGACACGACTGGACTTTACGTCAAGGGAAACCTTTACCTTTACCTTTACATGATAGTTGATGAACTACATCTTTTTTCCCCAATCAAACAAAGAACTCAACTTTTCAGTTGATATTCAGAAGGGATATTATTTCTGAAGCAAGAAACAACCCAACTATTATGATGGAATTTATAATTCAGTAGCATCATTAATTAGGAATACTGTGCCGTGATTCATCTAATACCATACTCTGTTTAACAAAGCACACACACAAAAATTACTGCTAAATAAACAGATGCATATTCAATAAGGGTGAGAGCCCCCACCAACAGTTGCTTGTGTTGTTATTCTTTAACAAATGCATAGTTGCCTTAGAGCAACACTATTCATGATCCGTTTGGAGTAATAGCAGCAACAATTTAAGTAAGAAAACTCTCTGGGTCTGTTTTTTTTTGCCATGACTTACCCCTTATAGTAAAAATCTACAGGGATCAGATTGCCAGTAGCATTTGCTTTCAATTGTTCATCCTAGTGATGTTGGGAAGCAGAAAATAGCCTAAGAGAATAGTAACGTTAAGCAAACAATGAATGTAAACAGCATCCTGGTGTGGCCAAATTTATAATATTACTGTAAAAAAAAAAATGGAAGAAAAGGAGGAAAGCTAACCCAACTAGACACATAGAAAATGTAGCCATATTTAAGTATCCAAGTGCTTGGTAAGTCATTTTTTAGGTTTGGAAACACATGTAAGAAAAGATAATATATTGTGTAGGTTATCATGATATGCACATAGGGCCTTTGCTCACTGCTGAGTTGAAATGATCTCCACCCACTCTTGAGTCAGCAGAAAACTATACCAACATGACATTCGCTATTCCCATTCCTGATTTCTGTCCTGCCTCCTTTGCCTTTGTTTCCAATCACTGTCAGTCCCCTGACTTCCCTCCATACTAACAGGTGACAAACTTTGTCCTATGATTAGGTACAAATATTTATTTACTTGAATTTATTAGGAAAGTAGGAAAGGACTCAGATGAAATATTCAAAGATAAAATATTCTATGACATAAAATCAGAAGGTACCAGAAGATCTGGATAAATGTTAATTTTGTCATTATTACTCTTTGGATAGTATTTGATATGGGCCACAAGATTATCCCTTTTAATAGCCAGTTTCATAATTGTAAATGAGAACAGCTTATAGAGATGTTAGATTTTCTATGACTAACCAAATGAAATAAAGCTCAACAGCTGCACTGGGTGATTCATCAAAGTGAAATGTAGTCCAGAAACCACAATTGGGACTCCATAAATGGATGGCCATTGTTGGCTCTTGGTTGGCTATAATATATATCTGGTGAGTTAAAATTGCTATAGTAGGTAAGCTGGAATATGGCCATTTTTGTGACTAAATTCTCAAATAAGAATTCTTGAAATAGTATTAGTATAAAGCTAGCCACTTTCTTAACATGCCAAATTCTTTAATGGATCCTAGTAATTCACATTATATGATGCATTAATGCTGTCTATCATGTGTACATGAGTGAATAGTCTGTGTATGTGTATGTAATTATATCCATTTTATGTTTCATTTATGCATGCTTTCCAGTTTCAATTAACAGTAGCTGACCTTGTTCTACAGTTTGGCTTTTGTCTCCTGGTTCCATTGTTGCTTAAAGCAACAATAATGGCTGAACATGATTTCTCAAGAGTCTTTTATTATAAGGTTCTCATTTAGTGTGGATTCTCTTTAATAGACAGCTTTGCTAAAACAGGTTTTTCAAGTTGTTTTAAGTTCCTGAAAAACTGTAATTCATATAATGGTGCTAAAAATATATATTAAAAATCACGGACAATGTTGATAGAATGGGATATGCCAAAAGCAGTACAAATGCTGAATTCAAATGCAGTGCATATTTATCAAAATTTCATCATGCAGTCTTATTTCAACAAAAGCATGCATCAGAGAAAATTTTATATAAATGCAAGGAGTCCTCTCAGAGTATTGTAATGGTATGTGGGAATGACCCTGGAAGGCAAGGGGAAGAGCCACAGCCAGGGGAATAGTCAGATAAGAGGCAGCTTAGCCCACAGCAGGAATGTGGGCATGGCAAGGGATCCTCCCTAGTTTCTTGGGCTGTAAAGGCAATAGGGGAGAAATGTGCTTTCAGACTTGCAAGAATATGTTAATGTAACCTTACAATAAAGTAGACTTAGTTCATCTGGCTGTGCATCCTGTCTGGACTACCTCACAACGCTGACATCAATCTCAAAGCTCGTCCCCCTTTTTTACATTCATTTATGCATGTAAAAAGGGGTGGGTATTCAATCATTTGATTGCAGCCTCCATCTTGACTTTTTCAGGGGCATCCCCGCATGGGGCAGCCCCCGCTAAAGTGCCCCAGGCACTTCCTTGTCATTTCCCAAAATAAAGAAAAGCTTCTCATTCTGGTGGCAAATTGTAAAGAGACTTTTGACAAGTTTTTATGTGTTGGTTTGAGTTGGTATCATCCAAGTTAGTGTTGTGCAAGGGCAAAAATAGGGCTGGCTTTCATCAGTGACAGGCACATCGCAAAACCCATTGAACAAAATAAATTCCTGAAAAATATCCAGTATCACAAACAAATGTTCAGGAAACCTATCTGGTCTATTCACATTTATTCTGAATCACAGTGGTTGAGGTTTGCCTATTTTTATATGGGACATTCTCCCAATTCTTGGTTCAACCAAAATGAACTACTCACTCTATTAGTAATACAAATACCAGTCATTGTTTATTATTCATGGTTTTTAAATTTGAAACTATAATGCCAAAGTAATGAGAACATTGTAATATGCTTTCTCTCCATTTATTTATCAATAAATAACAAGTAAAAATATGATTATATTGAAAAAGCATTTCCAGGCTTAGGTGGTGTCAAGATAATTATTTATTCCTCTGTGTGTATCCCTGTCTTTAAAGAAATTGCTATTGATTAGATCTTTGGGCAAATTTGAATCTGTGTTATTACTCAAGTGTATATGTATGCCATTCAGTCCATGGCTCATGAGCTGTAATTCAGTCAGATTCCTTAGCCAACATTTTATATCAGACTAATGTATCAGATACTAAAAAAAGAAAAAAGATCCTATGAGTTTGAAGTCTATCTGCCTTTGATGTAGAACACTGAGCCCTAAGCAGAAATATAAATGTTGATTGCAAGACTGGCAGCCAGATATAGGGGGAGAGGGCTCCTCATCATTTATTTATTTGTTGAATTTTATCACCGCTCATCTCCCCCCCAAAGGAGGGACTTATACAAGAGTATTAATGGAGTTTGGTGGTAGTGAAGGCAGAGCCAGGCTGAGTCTGCACTGGCCCACACAGTACAAATGTTACAAGAACATTGGCCTGTGAACCCAGTTGACATGGCTAGTTACTCACTAGGTACTATGCCTGAATGCTACATCTTTATCCTTGCTATCACCAACTGACATTCTTCAAACTGATCCTTTTTTTGTGTTGCTTGGCTTCTCCCCACCCTGTGTATAACCACATAAAAGTTATTCTCCTTCCTTTATATTATGCCCAAGGTCATGTTTAACATATCTGGAGAGCTAAAGGCTACAGTGAATGAGCTGATGATGCAAAATGTTCATAGACATATCATGCAAGAAGAAACCATTGTGTGGACAATATAGACAGAATAGGAATGTCAATATTTTTATTATGTTTGGTGGGGATAGCTCTTCATTTTTCTTTGGTTATGTTTTTGTGGTTTCTTCTTCAAAATGGCAGAAAATCAGTTTTTGAGAATTGAGGTTGAAATAGTTTCAGGGATTGCAAAAAATGGTTCTTATATGAGGTTCTGACATATTTAATATTTGTTTCCATTAGACTTGGAAACTGCTATTTTTATGACACTTAAATATTTTATTTTTATTCTCAATAGGAATTCCCATCCAACATTAATGTTTGGAAATCTCATTTTTATACAAGCTTTTGGTCAATATTTCCTTTTATATCTTTAAAAGCAAATGATTATATACAAGCACAATCTCACATAAGATATGCATTTTTAAGTAAAATATACCCTCATGAGTTTTCTTTAGAGGCCATGTACATATTGTCAAAAAATCATCTTATTTTCTTAATATGAAGGCATATGCACTCCATGACATTTTGAAGAAAGTCAGCACAGAGGGACAATATGGGTTGTGTGATTTCCTGCTAAGTCAATATTCCTTTGCTGCTTTCCTTTCTCTTTACTGTTTCAGACTTTACTGGGGATTTGAAATCAACGGAATTTGAGATAATAGGCAAGGGCTTATTCTGCAGGAAGTTATATCTATAGGAGTTGTATTACAGCTGTAAGCAAAGCAATTGTAGATTTATGCCCTCCTGTCATTCCTTTGTGACAGAATTTAAATTTATTCTTTTCACTGAGGATACAGCTACAAAAAGACACAGTAAAGCAGAATTTACACAGGTAGACATAGTAAAAGTGAATTTGCAGTTGGTCTGAAGGTTAATTTTTACTTGGTGCCATTTCCTACAGCCAACGACATCTAGACAACAACATCTAGACAAGAGCTGTGCTGAAATCTAGCCTCCAGTTTCCTAAAAGTTTGTTTGCTTCCCTATCTCATTTTCAAGACTCTGGGGAATTATTTGACTTATTTTAGTAGTGGTTTGAAGCTTACCTTGTTGTGAAATGACCACATACACTTTTAGTGTCATTTTTTTCCTCCCCACACTCTCAAAGACAAATTCAGACCAGTGTCCTGACCACTAATCTCAAAATAATGGATCACACAAAGAAAATAAAATAAATTGCTAGCAATCCCATGAAAGCCTCTGGAAACTGGGATGCAGGTTGATCAGGAGTTTCCTCCAAGAGGTAAATGGGCAGCCTGTAAGCTCCCTGAATTATCAGCACTGCAAAGTGTTACAAAAGGAAATATTATCTTTGCTGCAATTTCAATCACACCAGCTCAGCTGGAAATCGATTCTCTCATTACTGTAGTACTGCTGATATTGTAGGATTAGGGTGACTCAGAGTTGCTTTGAAATTATGCAGTATCCAAACATAGAAATGTGGATGTTGGACCTGTGTGGTTATTCATCTTTTGTTATACCTCTCTCCATTGTTCTGCAGCCTTGTCAGCCATTGGAGGTAGTCCAGGCAGGAAACCCAAACTATCCTACCTGGTCAGGCAGAGAGGGAATGCTTCGGACTCTGTCCATGAGGGATTGTCAATTGGCAGGGTCCAGGAAGAGGGCCTTCTCTGTTGTGGCCCCTGCCCTGTGGAACAGCTTAACCCCAGAGGTGATTCAGGCCCCCAGTCTCCAGGTCTTCCAGAAGGGGGTGACATGGCTATGTACCTTGCTTGGGATGGGAGGGGGGATAGCCATTCTTGGGGGTGGCTGGTACAGTGATTGTGCCAAGTACAAAATCAGATTCCCATCTTGAATTTCACATTTTATATCTGATATTTTTATATTTTTATTACTATTTAAGTATTATTATACTTAAAGATACTTAAAAGATACTATTTTATTGATTTTATATTGTATTGTTTTTTACTTACTATTTTATTTGTAAGCTGCCCAGAGTTGTTGTGTACAAGATGGGTGGCAGAGAAATTTGATAAATAAATAAATAAACCCAAACTATGAGGCTTTACTTCATGAAATGGGAAGACCTTACCTAGTGTGACATCTGGACTTAAATACCTAAGGGAGACTGCATATAGAGAGTATGGTCAGTGAAAAACCATAGGAAAAACCATGCATACACCCCTTGGCCTCTTTGTGCCTGCCTTGAAAACATCACTAAAATCTTCTTGTCTATTGAAATGGTTGTTATCTTATCTGTCAAACTAAAAGAAAATTATTTAAAATCGAAAAATGTTTTGGCACAGCACTGAATACTTCACCTGTCCAAGATTACACAATTTATCAGATGAAATCACAGAGCTATATAGTGAATAAGATTTGGTTACATAAACATGTTTTTAGGACAAGCAAAAAGAGTAAGATTGTGAGGAAAATCAGTAAGTGGACTTGAATAAATTATCATAACAAAGTGAAGGTGGTTTTGGTACTAAAAAATGAAAAACAGTTTCTTCTAAGACATTAAACACTACAAAATTACTATGGTATAAAATTTTATAAACTGGAATCCACTAATGCTATAATAAATATGTTCTTGTTTGAGGCATTATCAGGCTATTGACTTTTCTGAAAGTCATTTCCATAACACATGGTTCTTTTTGTCTCTCCTCTAATTGATAATGATTTTATGTTTTCAAGTTGATTCAGGGATATGCAGTTATTATTCAATTACATTTTAAGCAACATCATTGGCAAATTTTGGAATCTGTTTACTGCTCATGCTATAGTTTTTTTTAATAATATGTTGAGATCTTCTGAAAACCTGGGAACCTGGAAGATAGATTGTTGTTGGGAGCTGAAAGCTTTTGAAATCTGGGGTTATTCTGTGAAGCAGAAGTGTTTTGGAAAACTACCCTAGATGTTTCCAATATTTTCCCCTTGAGAATTAGGCTCTTGAATTGCTTTATTGTATAAATATTAGTCTTCAGCAAAGGATGGTTACCTTGTTGTGGTGCTGGAGCTTGAGCAGCTCAATGATGCCATGAGCTAAACCGTGAAGGGCCACCCAAGATGGGAAGGTCATGACAGAGAGGTCAGACTAAATGCGATCCCTGGGGAAGGTAATGGCAACCCACCCCAGTATTCTTGCCGTGAAAACGAAATGGATCAGTACAACCAGAGATATGTCGGTATACCATCAGAAGATGAGACTCCCAGGTCGGAAGATGGTCAAAATGCTACTGGGGAGGAACAGAGGATGAGTTCAACTAGCCCCAGACGTGATGATGCAGCTAGCTCAAAGCCAAAAGGACGGCTAGCGGCCGACGGTGCTGGTGGTAAACGGCGAATCCGATGTTCTAAGGATCAACACACCATTGGAACCTGGAATGTAAGATCTATGAGCCAGGGCAAATTGGATGTGGTTATTGGTGAGATATCAAGATTAAAGATAGACATTTTGGGCGTCAGTGAACTGAAATGGACTGGAATGGGCCACTTCACATCAAATGACCACCAGATCTACTACTGTGGACAAGAGGACAACAGAAGAAATGGAGTAGCCTTCATAATTAATAGTAAAGTAGCTAAAGCAGTGCTTGGATACAATCCAAAAAATGATAGAATGATCTCAATTTGAATTCAGGGCAAGCCAGCTAACATCACAGTGATCCAAATATACGCCCCAACCACAAATGCTGAAGAAGCTGAAGTAGAGGAGTTCTATGAGGTTCTGCAGCACCTACTGGACAATATGCCTAAAAGAGATGTTATTTTCATCACAGGAGACTGGAATGCTAAGGTGGGCAGTCAAATGACACCTGGAATTACAGGTAAGCATGGCCTGGGATAACAAAATGAAGCAGGACATAGGCTGATAGAATTTTGCCAAGACAATTCACTCTGCATAACAAACACTCTCTTCCAGCAACCTAAGAGACGGCTTTATACATGGACTTCCCCAGATGGACAACACCGAAATCAGATTGACTATATCTTTGCAGCCAAAGGTGGTGGACATCTATACAGCCAGTAAAAACAAGACCTGGAGCTGACTGTAGTTCAGATCACGAACTTCTTCTTGCACAATTTAGGATCAGACTAAAGACATTAGGGAAGACCCACAGATCAGCTAGATATGAGCTCACTAATATTCCTAAGGAATATGCAATGGAGGTGAAGAATCGATTTAAGGGACTGGACTTAGTAGATAGGGTCCCAGAAGAACTCTGGACAGAAGTTCGCAACATTGTTCAGGAGGCGGCAACAAAATACATCCCAAAGAAAGAGAAAACCAAGAAGGCAAAATGGCTGTCTGCTGAGACACTAGAAGTAGCCCAAGAAAGAAGGAAAGCAAAAGGCAACAGTGATAGGGGGAGACATGCCCAATTAAATGCAAAATTCCAGAGGTTAGCCAGAAGAGATAAGGAATTATTTTTAAACAAGCAATGCATGGAAGTGGAAGAAGACAATAGAATAGGAAGGACAAGAGACCTCTTCCAGAAAGTTAGAAACATTGGAGGTAAATTCCAGACAAAAATAGGTATGATCAAAAACGAAGATGGGAAGGACCTAACAGAAGAAGAAGAGATCAAGAAAAGGTGGCAAGAATATACAAAGACCTGTATAGGAAGGATAACAATATTGGGGATAGCTTGGACGGTGTGGTCAGTGAGCTAGAGCCAGACATCCTGACAAGTGAGCTGGAATGGGCCTTAAGAAGCATTGCTAATAACAAGGCAGCAGGAGACGACGGCATCCCAGCTGAACTGTTCAAAATCTTGCAAGATGATGCTGTCAAGGTAATGCATGCTATATGCCAGCAAATTTGGAAAACACAAGAATGGCCATCTGACTGGAAAAAATCAACTTCTATCCCCATACCAAAAAAGGGAAACACTAAAGAATGTTCAAACTATCGAACAGTGGCACTCATTTCATATGCCAGTAAGGTAATGCTCAAGATCCTGCAAGGTAGACTTCAGCAATTCATGGAGCGAGAATTGCCAGATGTACAAGCTGGGTTTAGAAAAGGCAGAGGAACTAGGGACCAAATTGCCAATATCTGATGGATAATGGAAAAAGCCAGGGAGTTTCAGAAAAACATCTATTTCTGTTTGATTGACTATTCTAAAGCCTTTGACTGTGTGGACCATAACAAACTGTGGCAAGTTCTTAGTGGTATGGAGATACAAAGTCATCTTGTATGCCTCCTGAAGAATCTGTATAATGACCAAGTAGCAACAATAAGAACAGACCACGGAACAACGGACTGGTTTAAGATTGGGAAAGGAGTATGGCAGGGCTGTATACTCTCACCCTATCTATTCAACTTGTATGCAGAACACATCATGGAACATGCTGGCTTGAGGAATCCAAGGCTGGAGTTAAAATCGCTGGGAGAAACATTAACAATCTCAGATATGCAGATGATACCACTTTGATGGCTGAAAGCAAAGAGGAACTGAGGAGCCTTATGATGAAGGTGAAAGAAGAAAGTGCAAAAGCTGGCTTGCAGCTAAACCTCAAAAAAACAACAACAAGATTATGGTAACCAGCTTGATTGATAACTGGCAAATAGAGGGAGAAAATGTAGAAGCAGTGAAAGACTTTGTATTTCTAGGTGCGAAGATTATTGCAGATACTGACTGCAGTCAGGAAATCAGAAGACACTTAATCCTTGGGAGAAGAGCAATGACAAATCTCGATAAAATAGTTAAGAGCAGAGACATCACACTGACAACAAAGGTCCACATCGTTAAAGCAATGGTGTTCCCCGTAGTAACATATGGCTGTGAGAGCTGGACCATAAGGAAGGCTGAGAGAAGGAAGATCGATGCTTTTGAACTGTGGTGTTGGAGGAAAATTCTGAGAGTGCCTTGGACTGCAAGAAGATCAAACCAGCCCATCCTCCAGGAAATAAAGTCAGACTGCTCACTTGAGGGAATGATATTAAAGGCCAGACTGAAATACTTTGGCCACATAATGAGAAGACAGGACACCCTGGAGAAGATGCTGATGCTAGGGAGAGTGGAGGGCAAAAGGGGCCGACCAAGGGCAAGGTGGATGGATGATATTCTAGAGGTGATGGAGTCATCCCTGGGGGAGCTGGGGGTGTTGACGACCGACAGGAAGCTTTGGCGTGGGCTGGTCCATGAAGTCACGAAAAGTCAGAAGTGACTGAACGAATAAACAACAACATAGATATTAGTTCAATTTCTAACACTGGATGTCCAAAGACAGCAAGAACTCATGCATGATGACATAAACATACCCAATGGTCTTGACTTATAAGTTCATAAATCATGATGTCTGTTTGTTTACTTCATGTGGCAGCATTTTAGCACTATCACCATTAGCTGCAGACGTGGCTACAGATGAAGTTGTGCTGGTTCATATAGTGTTAGATTCTGTAGCTGTTGACTAGTTTTGAGTAATTTTAGTCTAACATCAAAACTGGCAACTGCCATATTATGGGAATGTCCTGTAACCCTTTTGAAATGTTCAAAATTGTAATGCATGAGATTATGGGAACAAGTTCCTTTGCACATTAATTTCAATAAAACACTTTCTATTTAATGTGTGTTATTCTAGGTTTTTTGGCCCATTTCATGTTATTTCATGATTAATTATGGATACATCTTTAGGCATAAAACTATTTTTAAAAAGTCAACGTAGTTAACACCTCTGTTCAAAAGTTCTATAATGCCTTCTGATTAATTAAAAGTCTAACACTCATTACTGAAAGCACTACTTTTCATTTCTAAAGATTAAAGGGGTGGAAAATAAGAGACTTTCATATAGCACTCAGATCTAAATATAAATAACATTCATAACTTTAAAAAATAGAAATTATATTAAAAAGTTAAAACAGAAATGGCAGCCTGACTTTTAAAGAATATATTGTGTTCATATAGAGAGCATATGATAAACATGTTGTAAAATGAGACAAAATACACACAGTGTATGTATTTATTTGTCTTTTTACAACATGTTTAATATATGTATTTAAATTCATCTGGAGAAGGTCTATCTATGTGGTTACTAAGAATCAACACTGAATTGATGGCACATAATCAGCCAATACGTGTATTTAAATGGAAGTTATGGTTACCTAGATAGCTATCTAATACCTAATTTCTGTACAGTATACATTTCTGGTTTTCCTCTTTCAGTTAAACAAGAGTGAACTGGCAGTACCTTTGCTTTAGGGGAATTTTATATGTTCAGCAGATGTTATAATTTGATTTTTTATTAAGCGCTGATTATTTTTAATTTTACTCAGTAAGAATAACAGTTTGTAAGAAGATTTCTTGCTGCTTTGGTTGGTCTCATGAAGACTGTGTGTGAATATTATTGTGTCATGATGCATAGCCTGGTTGTCCTGCTATATTAAGTTTTAGGTTCTGATTGTTTGTGAGCTCAAACATAGCCCTTTTTAGACATTTACCTACAAAAGAGGGTTGAAAGTCAGTGGCTAACACTTACAGCCCCACATCCTATTCTTCCTAGTTTTTATGTATCCAGCTTGGGGCTCTGAATGGGAATTATATTCATATTCCATTAAGTTAGCATTATCTTTGGCACAACCTGGGATATTCAAAGATTCCATATGGTTATGCAGTTCAATTTTGCCCTACAAACAATGTCACATTGCTCATTGTCTTTATGCCCATAATCAGATTGCTGCCAAGTTATGTTGCTCTTCTGTTTGTTTGCTGCAAAACAAAACAAAACAAAACAAAACAGCTTTTGTTTCTGCTTTCTCAGAACTCCAAATCATGTTTTATTGACTCACCTTGGCTGAATAGCTCTCTCTTCTCTGTTTTATATTTAATATTTTATACTGACCTTCATCTTCTTATATTAAGGCAGGTTATAAAAATAGACTGAACAAAATATATTAAAATATAAAACTAAAAATCAGAAGTTATATTGAATAGGTAGATACACCCATTGTAAATCCATCAGTAAACAAAATGTTTTTGAAGTTGTGCTGAAAAGAATATAATATCTGTGCCAATTGTAACTTACAGGGATAATATATCACATTCAGGGCACCAACACTCTGTTGATGTGACTTAATACTACTAGGATACATTCAAGATATCTTGTTAAAATATAAAGCCCTACACTGTCTAGGGCTTTCTTACCTGATGGATCATTCCATTCTATCAACACCTGGTGAGGTACCCTCTGGAAAACACCACCATTTCCAGGCATCTCTGATGTGGCAGCAGGGGTGTCCCTGGGAGAATCAAAATTGACAAGATGGCAGGCATGGGATCATAATTCTCGTCTTGCAGATTTTGAATCTCCACTACAGCACATGAATGCTCCTGTGTGGCAGCATAAGAGAAGGTATTTACAACTGTGAAAATGCTTGCTTAGTTACTGCTGTGATTAAGTCTGGTAGAATTTCGTGCCAGCTGAACACTTGTTAACTCAGTCTTTTAACTGAAACTCTGCTTCCATTTGGATTGTCTTTGGAATAGTTGCCCTTGTTTAATGTCTCATTTTTAAATATTCTATGATGTCTGGTTATGATATGATAGGCTTACAATGATATACTTTATTATTAATCTTATTGAGTTTTCCATTTGCAGATCCTGATTTGTAATAACAAGAAGTTGGTAACAAACTTTTAAAAGAAATACATAAATAATAACCAAATAAATAACTAAATATTGTAAAATTATATATTAAAGATATTTGGAGAAAAACCAGATATTGGGAGAGGCACACTTTCAGATAAGAACATGGAAATGTAAGGGGTTGGGGGACAGTTCTGGTGGATCAGGCCAAAAACCCTTCGAAATTCAGTATTCTGTATCACATAGTGGCCAACCAGATATATTGAGAAAGTTCAGAAGCAAGGCATTAACCTTGTCCAATTTTTGTATTTAAAATATGTTCACCTTTGATACTAGAGGAAACCTACAGCTACCATTAATAGTCCATTCCCTGAATTTGTGGCTCTTACAGCATCTGGGATAAGGAATTCTATGGTACATTTGCCATGTATTCAGAAGACCATTTTGTGAAGTGGGGCAGTGCTCCTCCAGACTTCCTGCACGGCTACTTCTCTTCAGTGGCAATCTCAGATAGTCCTTTCCGTACATGCCCATTATGCTTAGAAGACCAAGAAAAGTCTTCAAAGCAGCCATGCTGAGCACTTCAAAATATATGGCCGTCTCAAAACAGTCGGTTCATAAGATTGCTTTTCAAAACACCCTTCCAAATGCTAGGGAATTCAATAATACTATATAGATACTATGGAAGTAAATAATTCATTACATAAATCTCCCTTCATTTAGCTTGAGATCTTTGTACATTTAGCTTTATTTCTCTGAATTAGGGAATTAAACCATTTAAGATAAAATATTTGGGTTTAAACCAGGAGATAAAATGAATTCCATCACCAGTCTCGCTGGAGTAAATTTGGAGCAGATCCCATTGAAAGAGATGGGAAACTGATCCAAACTGTACTATGAGCCCTAAAATAAATATTTAATATTAAAAAAAGCAAAGTGACACCTCTCTCCCAAATTTGCCCACAAATGTGTGATACCGCAATATTTATTTTGAGACTTTCACCCCCTGCCGTTACCCCCCAGGTTCTGCTGTGCTGCCTCATCGTGGCAGGGGTGTTCCTGGGATGGATGAGAAAAGAAAGTCTGGAGTGTTTGCCAAGAGTACATGTTCCAGGCAGGGTTACCTAAGGCATGCAGGTCATCCCAGATGTCCAGTTAAAGCAAACAGGTGCCTGTATTGGGCAGCAGCAATATAGAAAGATGCCAGAGGTAGATGATCACTTTAATGACAATGGCATCATTTCATATTGCGCTGGTGAAGACAATGGTAAAACACTCCTTTTTCCCATAAAAACCATATGGATAGACAAGATAAAGTGATTAACAATTTAGTGCTTGATTGTGGGCTCCTCAGGTTGGATGGCACTCAACATACTACTGAGGAAGAGCTGAGGATCTTTCAGAGTATTAATGGTGTTTATGATGTGGCTAGATTAAAGCCTTTGGGACATCTAGTTGCTGATGTTGCCATATAGGAAAAGAAAATCCAAAGCTGCAAAGACAAAATTACAGTAGGAATGTGGAGGGTAAGAAGCATGAACATAGGAAAGCTCAACACAGTGAAAGATGAAATGAAACAACTACAAACTGACATCTTAGGCATCACCGAATTGAGATGGACTGGGATGGGACACTTTCAGTCAGATGATCACACCATTCATTACTCAGGACGTGAAAAACAAAGAAGAAACTATGTTGCTTTTATAGTTAGGAAGGATATAGCACCAAAAGTACTTGGCTACAATGCAATGAATGACCAAATAGTATTGATTAGACTTCATGGACAACCCTTTACTATGACGCTCATTCAAGTTTATGCTCCAACCACTGATGCAGAAGAAGAGATTGGTGAGTTTTATGATCAAGTCCTATTTGAAATCAACAGAACATGCAAGCAAGATTGTGACTGGACACTGGAATGCCAACGCAGGAAACACACACAAAAAAGAAAATGTAGTTGGATAATATAGCTATAATATGATAATAGATTTAGCTTAAGAAGGTACATGTTTAATATATAATTAATCGCTTTCAGGCTGGGTAGAATTCAGCCCCACTGACCATCTTGATTACATGTCAATCTTGTTTGAATTTTATGCAATGCACATAAAAACAGGTTCTGTATAATCAATATTAGGAACATAAATATACTCCTGTATGAATTCATTTTAATAGAAATCCTGAGAACACAATTTGGTCTTTGCTTTATTGGACATGGATTAGGATAATAAATGCATAAAATACAACACCTATAGTATTTTGCCAACTCTACACTTAACTAGTAGGAAGAGATGCATAAAAATGTACTTACAGGATGCCAAAAACCCTCCACCGCTTAAAGGAAATAGGTTATTACTGCGGACCAGGCTCTAATAGCACATAACTACAAATTCATACAGCTGTCTAAATCCAGGATTGTGGGCAGAGCTGCATGAATAGCTACCTGGGATTGTTCTGCTAGGCAGCTGCAAAACATCATCTAACATTTCTGACAATGCCACTGACTATAGTAATGTCAGAGGCTTGGATTATTGTGGGAAATTTAAAACGATGGGTCAAAAATATGCATCATTGCCTCTTTGGGAAGCTTGTGGTTATAGAAAGGTTTTGTTTTTTATATGTAAAATACACTATTTGTCAAAGAGTAAAGTGTTTATTGCTATACCACAGGTTACTCTGTAATGGATTTTCAGTCCTAAATACTCCAGAATGCACAAAGTCATCTAACAGATTTTCTATTAGGTACACATGAAGCACTAGGTTAAAATGCTTGGATAACTGAGCTCATAGGCTGTCAGGGCAGCCACGCTCTGAATCAGACACAGACTCACTTAGAAGGTCTAAGGATTTCTGGCTTTATTAGAACGGAGTGCGTGCAAAGAAAAAGACGGGAATCCTTATGTGTTGACAGGGTGCCCTGTTTATACTTTGCTGGCGGACGTTGTGCTTCTCTACCCTCGAGCCAGGACCGGATGGGTGCTTGAGACCGCGATGCGTCAGCTGATGGGCGATCCCGGCGATCTCCTTTGCCTCCCTGTCTTCGTCCGGACCAGGTGCGTCCCCTGGGGAAATGGGAAGGTGTTTCCCCCATCTTTCGATAGGCGTTAAGTCCTGTCTGATGGGCGCTCCCATTATGTTGGATATTCCTCTGTGGACATGCGTGCCTGAGGGAGGTGTGAATGCATCCCCGGGGGGAATGGGAAGGCGTTCCCCCTATCTCTTTATGGGTGCCAAGTCTGGTCTGAGGGGCTTATCTATTGTGTTGGGGATTCCCTTCTGGATATGGGTGCTTGGGGGATGTATGAGTGATTTAGGGATTATGCTTATCCCTTCCTCTTACCTAATGTCCATGTTCCCCATTGTGATGCACATATGCCTTGCAACGGGGAACATGACATAGGCTGCCTTATTGTCCCTCACCACACTCTCACATTTTATCTAAATTGTGTGGTTTACTATGTCACCCCACCTTAATATCTTTCAGGGGTACATTGGAATCCATGGAGGGCTTGACTACTTCTTCCAGCCTCCGACGTCAGCCCAGAAGCCTGAAAAGGTGTTCTACTTGAGTTTACTTGAATGAAAGTATCATTTTCTGTAAGCTCTGGAATTATACTGCTGGCTCATATTTAACCTAGATCCTTTTTACATATACTACTGTCATGATAAGTATCCTATACTTGTGCTTTTCATTTTTCATACATTTTACATTTTTACTTTTTCCCTATTAAATTCCTTTATACTCACTTCAGCCCTCTGTCTAGATATTTTAAAACTCTTCTCTGTCTTCTAAATATTAGCCACCTGTCCCAGCTTTATGTCTGAGAACTTGAGAAGCATGCCTTCAAACACGCCCCCTCCATGTCACTAATAAACTTGTTTAAAACCACAGGGCCCAGGAGCAAGCCCTGGGTCCTCCACTTGATACTTTTCTCCAAGATGAAGTGGATCCATTAACAATGGTCATTCATCCAAATGTGAGTATCATCTAGACCATGCTGACTGGGAACTCTGGGAGTTGAAGTCCACACATCTTAAACTTTCCAAAATTGAGAAACATTTATCTAGACCATATTTTACTATGTTATTAAATAAAATATTGAAGGCTTTGCTGAGGTCCAAGTCCACTATGTCTATAGCATTCTCTGGTTTCTCTTACCCCTTGAAAAAATGGTTGACAGGTGCAGGAAGCTAGTTTGGTAGAAGCTGGGTATCCCATCTCTCCTGAACCTCAAATTAACATGGCCCTGGAGGGCAGTACAGAACTACTAGAAGACAAGGGTGTGCCTGCAGCAGCCTGAAATGGCCAATACCAGTCCACCATCATGTCATCATGTGGCAGAAGGGTCTTAATTTGTTTATACAGAAAGACTCCTCCTACTGTTGAAATAATAAATAAAACACTATTTTAATATCAGATCATCTGACTCTAAATGTGTCTTTAAGCTGCCTTCACTTGTCTATGTCAGTATTTCTACCTACCATTCCAGTACTTTAAAATGTTTACTCTTTTTTAATGCTGAACAATGTGTTTTACCCTTAATTTCAGCTTTGCACAATATGTATCATTTTGTACAGAACATTCTCTAGTAATCGTAACTTTGTACATAACTTGATTTAATATAAAACAGTCCTAGTAAACACTCTTTTAGTCTAAGTATTCCAACTTACTTTTTCCTTTTGTAAACAAGATTTACAAATATACTGTATATATTCTTTTTTAAAAAGCATCTTACCCAAAACTGTTTTGAATGAACTTTTGAGCAGAGCATATTGGCAGACTTCATCTACTGCTGTTCATCTGTGACATGGTTTAGTCACATTTTATGGATTCCTCCATTTCATTCTCACTGAAATAAATGATAAAGTTCTTCTACTTCCTTAGATAAAAATGGCAGATTTTTCCCTGTAGATAATTGGGTGCAATGATACACCAAGAGCCTTCTTTTTCTGTGATACTGGAAGGAAAAAAACAAAAACAAAAATCTCTGTCATCCATTTCATATCCACATCCCAATAGTTACAAAATTATGTTATGGAAAAAGCAGATGAAAATGCCTGTGAACCAGCCCAAAGGTAAATCAGTGGGGTACACTCCTGATACCATGCCATAACAAGAAGCTTTCTGAAATAAAGGGGTATCATTTTGAGACCAGATATTTTACCTCAGAAATCCCTTTTTGTGTCCACAGTAGAAAAGTTCCTAATTGTCTGAGTGGAGCATCAGTCTGTAACTTTGGCTGTGTTTTGAAACAGGCATAAAACTAATTCTGAAATAGGCAGTGCAACTACAAATGGCTGGCCACAATTTACACTAGGTGTCGATTTAAAAAGAATAAACAAACTGCTAGAGATTTTGTTTGAGGAATTGATGCCTTTTTTGTATTATTTGATGCCTACAATTAGAATAGTTTGCTCAGTTTTACAACCTTATTTATTGTTTGCTTGTTTGTTTGTTTGCTCCCTCCATGGATAGTGCAACTTGAATATTCAACGCTTATCCTGGAGCAGTGAATCAAGTGGGCTGCTCCTTGCTGTTCACAGTAGGCTGGTTTTCATCTTCCTAACTGCTTGATCATTGTCTTCTAACTAAACTCTGAGCATCTCAAGTGTGTGTTGGTGAGATGAGCAATGTTGAGATAAACTCTAAAATGACTTTGAAAAGCAAATCATGTTGCATTGTTTAAAATGCAGTTTAAAACTCCCTTTTAAGCAAATAAATTTAATATTGTTAAAATGAAGTGTTCGTGTGTGTGTGCATGTGTGTGTATTCAGTGTATGCTCTCATTACTTATTTTCATGTGATCTTTCCCTAGATCTTTGCAAAATTGTACCCATGGCTTGCCTTTCCTGCTTGCTTTATCTCCTCCCCCACCCCCCCCAGGAAATCCTACTATGAGATGAACTAGCTCAGTGAAATGTTTAAATAACATTCACTATCTCATTTTATAACTATTTAAAAATCTATATACTGAAGGATGTAGTCACATTCACATTTGCCTTACTGAGTAGTGGTAATTTAGAAATGCTGCCGGCAGAGGCTAGATCCATCCATGTGATGTTACTATGGCAATGTAGCTGCTGAAAATAGGTTGAAATTGTACCTTTATTGAGCTTGGTTCAGAGCACTAGAGGTGGTAACTAAAACGGAATAGAAAATAATGTATTTCTTCAGTGACAAATAATAAGGTAGAGACTCAGCAATAAGACATCAGAACAATATATAAGGGAAACCTATGTAATAACTGAAAGGGAAAAAAAGATAAAATAAATTATAGTGCATTAATGTAAAGGACAAATATAGTTGGGATATATAAATTGTGTGGTGAAAAGGTCCCCTGTGCAAGCACCGAGTCATGTCTGACCCTTTGGAGGGATGCTGCTTTTGTGATGTTTTCTTGGCAGTCTATAGCGGAGTGGTTTGCCATTGCCTTCCCCAGTCGTCACCTTCACCAGCAAGCTGGGTTCTCATTTTACCGACCTTGGAAGGATGGAAGGCTGCGTCGACCTAAGCCTCCAATACAAAGTAATTAAAACTTATTGCATTCCCAGCTTGAATATAAATTGTATATTTAAGAAGAAAAAGGAAGATGGGGAGGGGGAAGGGTTATAAGGTTCTATAAGATAAGTAGTATAAAATAGTAGCAATCTCTAATAGATAAGAAAGCACTACATTTCAGACTCATGAATGATTAAATAAAATAAAATAAGCATTAATTTACAAAAGCCAAATGTTAAAAATATTTTACAAACCAAAGTGCCTCCAAGTGGCCGAGGCAAGGTTCAAAAACTGAGGGGGACCATCGTCACAGCAAGGAATCACTTATCTTTAGAACAAATAGGAAGGCAAACTGAGATCCCAAAAGCTCCTAAACAGTCAAACCAAATGGTAATGCACCATGAAGACAGAAGTGATAAAGTGAGGTCTAATACTGATTCACTGTCTCCCACAAATTTTCTTCCTTCTAACTGATCTTTTTCCTATTTCTCATTTGTTTCCCTAAAAAATGACTTTTGGTTTGCCCAGTGATAGGTTGGAGACAGGAACCTGCAAAAGTAATTTTCAATTGTTTATGAAGACTAAGATGTTTCCATCTTAGCAGGTAATATAAGCCCATGGAATTTGGCAGCTGGAGATAGAGAACATTTTTTCATAGTGGCCCATTGTTTTAGCCCAGTTTCCAGCTTTATTAGCATTTATCTCACTTCTTCTTATCCCAGAATCCAGGCAGATATTTGCCATCCACAAGACAAGCAAGCTTTGTAAATCAAGCCATACACTGGCCTTTTCTTTGGTTCAAAAATTCTCCTCCATTCCACACTAGTCTTCTGTCCCTGGTATATCTGGACACCCTCATATAAATAAGTCCTCTGCCACAGTGATCATCCAAATAGTTCCCATATCTGCACCATTGAGGCTCTGCACTGCAACTATAACACATTAAAATAGGGCAGGGTTTGTTTGTTTTTTACAAATAACTATGCTTTTTTTTGTTATACAAACAAGTGTACCTCTTTAAACATATTGTGTAGAAAATATGACAGTTTACAATGGAATGGAAAGTAAGCATGTAGAAATATAATGTTCTGAATTATAAATGCATCTTCGTTAAAAAAAAAGGTTTAAAAATTAAAGTGACATAGAAGTCACAGACAGCATGGCTGGTTCTGAATTAAACCTATCCCACTCCAACTTATCCCCTTCCAAAATACCACTCAAAATTTGAGACATGAGGGAAATTGTCTTGGAGACTTTTCAGATCTAGATAGTAGAGCAGTCCAGAAGCTACAATAAATCACATCTTTCTGTGCCTGAACTTTAAAATCCTCCTGGAATTATCTTTTGTTGTTGTTTTGTTTTTAAAAAGTGGATTGCAAAATGGTTTTCCTGTCCTGTTTTAGAAGATCAGTAACTGCAAACAGTGTATACATTTAAAAAAAAGGAGGAGGAGGAGGAATGGGAAAGAGAGATTAAACAGGGCAATCCTGTACAGTGGGGCAGTTTTATGTCACAGAGGTAAAGATATTAGGTTCAATTCTATAGCTGCTTACTTGGAAGTAAGCCCTCCTGAAGTCAGTGGAATTTACTTTTGAGTATATTCAGATAGGATTGTGTTAATAGTAATACCAGGAGGCATTACTAGGCTGTAGTTGTAATGAAATGCAGGAACCCAGGAGGGCAGAGCAGTGGAATATGGGTAGTAATGTGGGTAGTTCAGGGGAATGAAGAAATCAAGTACAACAGGGATTTTCTTGTGGTTTACTGAGTCTCAAAAAGGGAGTGTTACAGTATTTGAGTGAGTGTATGAATACAACACTGAGGTGTTTCTTTTATATATTATACTCTACGTTTTTAGTTAGATACCAGTGTATATTCAACACATAA
Source organism: Candoia aspera (assembly GCF_035149785.1). Lineage (NCBI taxonomy): Eukaryota > Metazoa > Chordata > Lepidosauria > Squamata > Candoiidae > Candoia > Candoia aspera. The sequence continues at coordinate 81,943,108 of NC_086157.1, read as the reverse complement.
GAAAGCCTGTCTGGGACTGTAACTTAAGAGGAAAATGCATGCATATTTAGAAATGTTACATGCTGTTTTATTGCTTTAATGGTTCTGTGCAGTTTAAAACAAAAACATATGTTAAAAAAACAGCATAAAAAGTATAACAAATAGAAGCACAAATGAAAACTGGAACATTAGAAATGCTGTGTAAATAAGCATGTTTTAAACCTCCTCTTAAACTGTAAAGGAAGGACCAGCCTTAGCTCCAACAGCAGTTGATTCCACAATGAAGTATATATAATTCAACACAACTCTGCTTATGCAAAATGAATCATTAATTGCTACAGTTTTGAAATGATTGGTGAATAATGTTACCTACAGGAACACTTGCTTCCAGTGCTCATTCCTTCAATGAAGTTTCACAGCTTATCCACAGCTCCTGTTGGTGCTATAGTAGCATTTCTCAAGGACCATTTTTCAAGGATGGGGACATACAACACACTTCTAGAGCAACCTCCATCCATCTTTTTGTTCACTTCTGCTGAACTTTACCAGTGGAATCCTCTCCTCTCCTCATAAGGTGAATTGACAAGAGATCTATCAGATTCTCCTTCCAGCCCATGACAGGAAGAATGGTAAAATTGTGGTGTTTTCTGTGGGTTTTTCTCCCCTACTGGTCCACCAGTGGATAGATAAGAAAGTGCCAGATATGAGGAGTGAATCAGTGTAGTGATGCTCAAACAAAAGGCTTAACAACAGAAATCACATATTTTCCAAGACCCACCCACAGAAAGAAAAGTGCTTAGTGCTTGCTCCCCAGCATGGGTGGGAGGGATATAACAGTGGGCCAATCCATCAATGAGGAACCATGGTAACCACTATCTAGGCAAAGCATCTGGCCAACATTGTTACCAAAGTTGAAGAACTGATTGAAATTCAGACTGCAGTTTCTTTGAACTGGCTTCATTTCCTGCTGATTTCAGCACTGGAGAAGACAAGGAGCTTAAGGGTGCTCTGTGGAAAAGCCCTTAAAGCTGCTGTTTGTGAATCCCCACTTTGGAAATTACAACTAGTGCCAAATTTTTCTGGGAGTAGTCTTAGAAAATGATACCACTTATTACATTAGCTACTTTCTGGGATCAGATTAATGTGCTATTTTTTTTAGATTGTTCCAGGCTTTAAGGATGATAGCTAAGTAGGTCTGCCTGGGTTTTAATTAATTAATTTCTTTTTTAAAGGCCCTACTCTTACTATAATCTGTCATGTAACATAGACAGGACCTTTTCATTAGTGGTCAGTTTTAGCCTTTAAGATCATCTCTAAGAATTCCTTCCTCTCTTCCAGTATTTGGTGGATTTACTGCTTGCAGAATGAATTCTCTCTCCTATTATAAGATCACGTATGTTTGTGCATAATTTTAGAAATTCTTTTAAATATGACCTTAGGGCTGTATGCTGTAAGCTGGAATATTAATCTTTCATAACATAAAATATATATAAAAGAAAAAATAAATAAAAATAAGAAGTGCAGAAAAAGAAAAAAAAAAGAAAGAAGAAAGAAGAAATCTCCCCCTTCATCCCCAGCAAGCATAATCAGCATTAAAAACTTATCACTATCTCTTAAAGTAAAACCAACCATCTCTTCAGCCCATATCCTCACCCTATTCTCTATCATCTGCCTATCTTAATCAGCAAAAGTCCATTAATGGTTATCAGAAACAACAATATAACTATTACAAACTATATCTACTAAACCCAATTTGAATCCTTCTTTTTATATTTATATATCTTTGTATTCAAACATATCCTCCCTATTTCCTTGCTTAAAATAAACAAAATCTTTAAAACATCATCCTGATCAGCAAAAATCATTAAATATTACCTAAAATAGTAACCCATCTGTGTTAACCTTGATCAAATAAACTAATTTTGTATTTTTTCTTCTTTCTCCCAAAAATCTTTAGTTCCATCAAAGTCCTAACATCTGTTTTCCCATACTTTCCCTGTCTCTTTTCTCAGAATCATTGGCATCTCTACCAAGCTCCTTTTGTAATTCCAGTAAAAGAAAATTATCCACGTCACTGTTCATATTCTCACTGTCTCTTCTCACAAAATCTTTGACAGCTTCAAGAAGTCCTTTTTGTATTTCTATGTCTTTTATAGTTCTTAAATCATCATCCAGTTTCATTTGTAAATCCATTATTTCCATCTCTTTCTTATAAGCTATCATTTTCAAATCCACATTCAAATTAATTTCAGTTTTGTTCAATGAAACTTGTTCCTCTTCAGTAAAATTTTCCAATTTTTCTATAATAGCAGATAACTTTATGATTGTGTCTTTAGCCCATTCATTGTAAATCTCCCTTAAAGTAGCCATTGATACTGTACATTTATTTCCTTCTAGTGCCCTCTAATGTCCAACCTTCACAGTTGTCTTATCAGTTGTTTCCAAATATAAACACAGATATATCCCATGTGAAAGGATTCTTTTAATTAAGTTCAAAGTCTCTCTTATAGCCAATTTCAAAATTCTAATTCAAGTCTATCTCAACCCTTAATCTGCTTAAAACTTTCTAAAATCAGCAGTGTAATCACCCTTTTGTTGTATATTCTGGAGGAAAAAAAACTTGCACAACCATACAGTTGTAATTTTCTTTCTTAAAGGATTGAAGGAAAACTCACCTAGTGAGTGTGACCAGACTTGCAGTTCTGAAGGTTCTCAATCTTTTAACAAGCAATAAAGAAAAAAAGTAAACTCCAAAGTGATTTAAAAAGTGATGTTTGGTCAAGCCTTAAGTCCATAAAAAGGCTACATTAACAGCTCTGAGCTCGGTGGAATCCTACAACTCCCAGCTCTTTGGAAGAGACTGCAAAAATGTCAGTTTATGCCATCTACTCACACACACAAAAAGCTGTCTGGAGTATGTATGGGTGATCTCAGGATCTCTCTCCTCCGAAGAGATTTTTGGCAGTCCAGATCCAGCATCCACCTGCCTTTTCAGCTGTAATGTCTCCCACTATCTGTGGGATGTCCAGTTCATCTTCCTCACCAGAAGCCCTGGGATATTAATCTTTTAAATTATAAGATTGTTGATTCTGAAAATTCTTTGGACATCTGTTTTGCCTGAAGAAAGGAATTATTGTAGTTCTTAAAGATATATTTACACAACAAACCACTGTTATTACCTTCTTGTAAAATGTAAGGCATTGTACACATTGGTTACCTTACATTATACAAATATTATAGTGTATTTGAAAATTAATCCTTAACTGTGAGCATCAAGCATGCAAGCAGCAACCTGTAATAGTAACTATTGTAGCTGTATATTGTTTGGCAAAAATGAATTAATTATTTTCCCTTCCACAGAATGTTATAATAAAAATATTAATAAAGATACATTTAGTTGTTGGCTCTCTATGCATTAGCTTCAAGAACCAATTCTTACTTTTCAACTGTCACTGGATTAAAGTATCACCTGCCAATAACATTTTTACTGTCTTATAGATATGGATTTAATTGATTATAAATATTACTTGTCTTATAGATATGGATTTAATTGCTTATTACAATTAAATTATCTGCAACGATACAGAGGTTGAAAATGTAAAAATTATGTAATAAACTATCCAAATACTTTACAAAACCAGCAGAGATATATAGATGCTATCAACTCTATTGAGAAAAGAAATCTATGCCAGTATCATACAATGAATAGAGTACTGGATTGTGATTCACATTAGAAAAAAACCAAATAATAAGTAATGTATCAACATAGAAATATATAAATTAATTATATATCTAATTATTATTATCAAGGCACTTTAGCTTTTACCTTACTCAGGCACACATAGTTAACTTTTCATGTGATAAATACTGGATATTCATCTAAAGGTACAAATATTAGTAAACAGAATTTTAAAAAGTATGGGTTTGATCCAGATCCATATTATATCCGTGGAACTTTAGTTATGAATAATTAATTGCATCAATTTTAGTGAATTTGCTCTAACTATGACTCTGTCTGAATGTTGCCCATGTCCCTTAATTTTAGAACAGTAAGGCTGCAATCTTGCACTCAGTTATTTGAAAATCTGAAAGGTGAAAGGTCCCTTGTGCAAGCACCAAGTCATGTCTGACTCTTTGGGGGATGCCACTTTCGCAATGTTTTCTTGGCAGACTATATTGGGGTGGTTTGCCATTGCCTTCCCCAGTTGTCACCTTCCCCAGCAAGGTGGGTACTCATTTTACCTACCTTGGAAGGATGGAAGGCTGAGTCAACCTGAGCTGGCTACCTGAGAATCCAGCTTCCACTGGGATCAAACTCAGGTCATGAGGAGAGTTTCAGTTGCAATACTGCCGCCTACCACTCTGCGCCACATGAGGCTGTTCTATTTGAAAATAAGCTCTAGTAAAAATAATTAAGCTTATGTCTAAAGAAACACAGATAGCATTGGACTGTAAAGTAGAATAACACTGCCAGTTTCTTCTGTGACAGAATATATTATCTGTGTAGTTTGATAATATGACATGATGTAATCATCAACTTAAATTATATCAAGATCACGGTGAAGAATATAATATAATAAGTATGTGCAAAGATCATCTATCTATTTTGAGAATATGAATCAAAGCTATTTAAACATCTGATTCACTCTAGCTTGCTTCTGCAGTAGCCCAATATGACTTGGTGTCCACATTCAGAAAATTATTCAGAAAAACAGAGCTAAAGGAAAAAAATCCCAAAGTCTGCAATTATTTGTTTTTCAATTGCATAGAATGGAAAATGTAGCACTATGTAGCTTCATGTCAGATTTCATTAAAATGATTGCACAAGTTTATTTTATCTTTTAAAAAAATCCCTGTGACTGTTATTTTGAGGCTGAATATGCTGAAATTTTCAGCAATAGAAACTGTTATGTGGAGAATGCCCTTCTTAGATTTGAAGAGAGCTGACAATTCATATTTCATTAAATATCAGTTGTTAGGCAGGTAAGCTAGCTAGTACAGATTAGGGATGCTCAAGCCAAGAGACTGGACAACATTGAAATCACACTGTAGAGCCAAGAGTCCAAATAAGAATCCCTCCCTTGCCTTATAATTTTTCTTTCCATCCAAGATCCAGTAGCTGAGGTGAGCAGTGGTGGTCTAATCACCTGTGATTAGATTCAGTTACAAAATCTAAGAATCCCCTTCTTTCCTCTTTTCTCTTGAAAATGATTCCTCTTTTGATGCTGCCATTTGAATTCCAAGCCAACAAATTGGAACTTGAACCTCAGGAAAGCCAATATTTAGGAAAGAACCCATTTAGACCAATTTGTTCTGCCTCAATTAAATTAAAGTCCAAATTATTCCAATTTCCTATGGAATGTGAACTTCAGTGCAATTAGTTGTACGTGTCTGAATTATACGGTATCCACCAGAGAGAGTACAAAATACAGCCAATCAAAAATTATGGATGGCATAGGTTTTAGGCAACCCTAAACCACAACTATGTTCTACTTTCAGCATATACACTAGGTAGATAATATCTGTAGAGAAATATGTATATTCCTTCAACACATCCCAATGTGTTAGAATCTCCTGTTCTTGGAATCTACTACTCCCCAGTATCAAAACTTGCATATTGAATACTTGTACTTGGTTGTTCGCAACACAGTGAGGCATTGCTTAATGTATTATTGGAATATTTTAGAATAGCAATTCAAATTATTTTGTGATAATCATATACTATAAAATTTGCTTTGGAAACACTTTTGTTTTGCTGGATTATCTGCTGATGTGAAAATACCTCCAAAATTTGTTCACTTCTGTGCATTACAAAGCAGTGACATGTACTCAATAGGCATCACATTTTTTGGCATCTGCAAAAATATTAGTCAGGAATCTTAGTAGCCATTCAGTAACTATGTTCTTGGGCCAGAAGACTCTACATTTCTCTTCATCAACCATTTCTAATGCAGCATACAATTATTTCACATTAAATCCAGGAAGTGGTTTTAGTCAGTTTTAGGCAGATACAGCCTATTTGGTCACTTGTTTCTGCTCTGAACCCACTTCTTCTTTCCAATCATTGGATATAAAAGATGTGCCTGCTTAGGTGGGATATAAATACCTTGTTTGCTGTTTTTTCTATGTTTTCTCCTTGCTTGATTTCTTGCTCAGCTGCATGCCTGTGCACATTTTAATACGTTTTACAGTAATATGACAGTTGCCACAAAGGCAACATTCCAGAATTGTTTTAGAAAATGCAGTTACCACCCTCTCATCAGTGAGTCCTCAATCCCAAAAGACCACTCAGTTGTTCAGTCACTGCTAACACAATTTACAAAAAGAGCAAGGGATACAGAATGACAGGAAGCAATTGATGCAAACAGTGTATGTGCCTTTGTGGAACTATATAGTCAGACACATAATCTGGTAACACAGGCATCTGCTCAGTAATTCAGTGGGCAGCTTGTAGCAGCCAACTCATCTCCTGGCTCTGAACTTAATCTTAGGATGAAATGAAACAAACAAATACGCCTAAATTCAAAGATGTTCTACTAGGCTGGGCCAAAATATTTGGCAGAAAAGTGGCTTGAAAAACATGCATCCGAACTCAGAGATAATGGGGAGAGGGACTGTGTGCTACCACTAAGGATACTTTTTTTTCAAACTCAGATTAATACTCCAATTAATACTGTTGCTTCCAGCAGTTTTTGTTTGTTTGTTTGTTTGTTTTTAATTTAAATTTTATTGAACATAAAAAGCAGAATCAAAAAGAGGCATAAAGGAACAAAATAAAAAAAGCACTAAGTAAATAGATTTACAAGTATTTTAAGATTAAGTAAATTAAGTAAAATTATCAGAAACATTGACTTAGTTATATGAATACCCTATATAATTTTAAAACTACGACCATTATTAAAATTCAGTTAAGGTACAATAATCAGCACAGTATGAAATATAATATAAATATAAAGTGAAGAATTACAATCTTATCTAATCCATAGGAAATCTATCCTTCTTTAACAAATCATCCATGACTTAAATGTTAAAACTTTAAGAAAAACCCAAATTTCAGCTGTGGTAGAAACTCTAATTGTATTTCCACAGGTTTTAGAAAATGAATTATAAATTTTAGTGATAAATACTAAACTTGGAGAGCCACTTGGTCTGGCGGTTAAGGCACCAGGCTAGAAACTGGGAAACCATGAGTTCTAGTCTGCCTTAGGCACAAATCCATCTGGGTGACCTTGGGCCAGTCACATTCTCTTAGCCCTAGGAAGGAAGCAATGTCAAATCACTTCTGAAAATGTTGCCAAGAAAACTGCAGGGACTAGCCCAGGCAGTTGCCAGGAGTCAACATTGACTTGAAAGCACAAATCAAAAACAAAAATCATGCCAGTTTTCTCTAAGTGCGATGTTCACTGTAAATCTAATATTTTTCTTCCACTGAAATTCCCATTGTTGAATATCAATTGCTCTGTCTAAATTCTGCATCCATTTAATCATATAAGTATTAACTTATTTAGTTTGAGTCCTTTTTTTATCAGCAACTTATAAATAAGACCATTCTTCCAGCACTTTTTATCAGTATTTCTCACATGTATCTCAAGGTGGAAGCCATTATCTGGAAGCAGAGAAGCAAAAGCACTGAAAATGTCAAACAAGACCTTTCTATGGTGTAAAAAGAGAGTGGATCAGAATCCCCATAAACTGTGGAAGAAGCTGACAATTATCCTGTTCAGACTAAGAGGCGGCCAGACAGAATTACAAAAAGAATTTTTATTTTCAACAAATATTTACATCAGAAGAAAGTCCTTAGTAAGTTAGATAATCAAATCCACCCAGGCAGTGAAAGGCAACAAGGTCAGTCTGCAGGATCAAAGGCAGAACCAGTTCTTGGCAATACAGCAAGACAAGGCTCTGGACTGGAGGTGAGAGTAAGTTTGGCAGAAGTGGCAAGGCTAGGCGTGGCTGGAGCGACAAGGCAAGACTCGGAGCTGGAGGCAAGACTCAGCACGGCTGGATTAGCAGGACTTGGCTCATAACTGGAGGCAAGACTAGGCGCGGCTGGAACAACAAGACAAGACTCAGAACTGGAGGGAAGACGAGGCACAGCTGGAACATGACAAGGCTCGAAACTGGAAATGATGCAGCATGGCTGGATCAGCAGGACTTGACTCAGAACTGGAGGCAAACAAAGTGTGACTGGAGCAGCACAACAAGACTTGGGACTGGAGGCACGACTAGGTGCAGCAGGAGCAGCAAGAAGCTGCTTCAACCTGGGAACAAGGCTGGACTTGGATGGAGCAACAAGATGCAGCGGGGATCTGGAGGCAGGGCTGGATCTGGCTAAAGTGGCAAGATGAGACTCGGAGCTGGGAGCAATGCACAACTTGACTGAATCAGGGTGTAAGGAAGGAGGATCCTCAGAGGCAGAAGAAGCTAGTGTTGATTCTGTATCAGCTACAGGTGAGGCTCCATTTCCTGGCAAGGACTCTTCCCAGACACTGGCAGCTCGAAGGATTGGTTGTCTCTGGCAACTTGCTTTTCATGCTGGAGCCTTTTATCCCATTCTTTTTGTGCCATTTGTTCTCTCTAGCCTTTTGCCTGGCACACTTCTCTCCTCTCCTCTCCCAAGCCCTGATTGGAGGATTCAAACCTTCCTCCAGATTCTGCCCAATCAGCCTCTCCAAATCTTCCTGCTCTGCTGAATCTCTCCTGGTTTCTATTTCCCCCAAACCTTCCTGAAAAGTTTTGTTTTCCCTTCCTGACTCAGCATACGTTTCATTTTCCAAGTCTGACTCAGGCTCAACCCTTACAACAAAGCACACATGTTTGGGGGTGGAAGATGTATTTTACCCACCCTCCTTCCCCAAGATAAGCATGGGAGCTTCGAACATAGAAAAAGGAGATTGGCAGCTTATTCCTTCTAGGATCACTAAAGAAGTCTTTGCCCTGCCTATTATCCATGGCAGGCTTGTATGAAATGACATTGTTTCCCTCTGATGAAGTGTTCTGAGTCATGGAGTTGACTAGATTCACTCTGCCAAACTGATGATGCTACCTGATTCACCTCAGTGAAGCAATTCAGATGACCTTGAATCACTTTGGGCTAATGCTGCAGGAGAAAACTTTTCTCAGTCTTCTTTCCCAGTGCCGACCAAGGGTGTTTCCAGCTGGGCAACTTTGATACTGTCTGCAGCCTTCACCAAAGCCAATCAACTGGGAAAGCTTTCAGTGTGCATAGAAGAGGGTTCAGGCCGGCACCTGAAGCACATGTTGCAGGCAATCCTGCAGCATCTGCTAAAACCAAACCTAGAAGCACTTTGATCAGTGCTGCAGGAGATGGCAGCACTTTTGGCCTTCTCCTGCAATGCTACCAAAGATCTTTTGGGATGTTTCTGTCAGAGCCGAGCCTGCATCTGACTCAGAAAGCAAAACTCCTTCTGAGTCAGAGGAGGAAATGGAAACTTGCCAGGCTGAAATCGGGAAAACGAAACCAGAAGATGACCCAGCAGCGCAGGAAGAGTCCAAGGTGCTGATTGACCAGGATTCAGGGGAGGATTTGAATCGTCCAATCAGTGCATGCCAACAGGCAGAAAAGCACATGAAAGAGAAGGCAGCCTGATTGGCTGCAGAAGGGTTCAGGCGTGTGAAGGATCAGGATAAAAGGCCGATGCACAAAGAGCAAGCTGCTGGAGACAACTGATCCTCCAAGCCTTCAGCTTCAGCGGAAGGGTCCCTACCTGCATCAGAGACAGCATCTGTTGCTGAAGAGGAATCAGTGACTTTGCTCCGCACTGAAGAGGACTTGAATCCTGCTTCTTCTGCCATCAAGGATTCTGTATTTGCCATGCCCAGCAATCTCAGCCTTGCATCTAGTGTTGAAACTCCGCGATCTTCTGCACAGCTTCATCATGCCTTTGACTCTCAGTCCTGCAGCAGTCTTTGGTTCCATCCAACCATGCTCTGGGGGCTCAGCCTTGCTCAGGAGTTTCACACCTATCTTGTTGTGAACCCGTTTCTCAGTCCAGTCTTGTTCTGAGTTTCCAGCCTTGTTCCAAGTCTCTAGTCTAGAGAATCCAGCCCAGTCCAGGGCTTCTAGCTGAGTCCAGTCTTGATCAGAGTTCCCAACCTTGCTCCAAGTCTTCAGTCCAGACAGCCCAGCCTAATCCAGGGCTTCCAGCTGAGTCTAGCCTTGCTCCAAGTTCCCAGTCCTGATCCAAGTCTCCAGTTCAGTGGAGTCCAGCCTTGTTCCCAGTCCTTAGTCTTGCTTCACTTACCGGCTTCCAGTCCAACATGAGTCTTCAGCTACCCAGTGTTCCAGCACCAGAGCAACTCAAGTACTGTTCCAGTTTGAGACCTGTTGCCCTCAGCTTCATCAGCATCTTGTGTTCCAGTCTTCCAGTCATCCAGTTCCCATTGGGGAATCCTGTTCCATGGTCTTGTGGTTGCCCAATTGGGCTTGATTGAATCCAGGTTTTTTTGTGCTAATTATTGTACAGAGCTATTTAATAAAAGAGTATTTTTGATATTACTCTGCCTGGTTGCATAGTCTGAACAGACAGTTCTTGACCCAGTGGAAGAACAACAGTAGCTTACTTCCATACTATTTACGCTCTCTCAACCACTCCTCAGCTAGTAAGTAGTTGTGAAAACCAAGTAGCGTGAAAAATATTATCCATGCAATTGACCTCTTTTGTCCACTGCCCAAAAGCTATGGGAAGCAATTTGAAGGTAGGTCCACACTGGCTGGCTCTGTGTATGTGTGTGTATCTTCAAGTCAGTTTTTGACTCCTGGCAACTGCCTGGATTATCCCTACAGTTTTCTTTGCAAGTTTTTCAGAAGCAGTTTGCCATGGCATTCTTCCTACGGCTGAGGGAGAGTGACTGGCCCAAGGCCACCCAGCTGGATTCATGGTCTCCCAGTTTCTAGATGGATGCCTTCACCACTACACCAAATTGGTGTATATGTATATGTTATATGTATACTGCAGGGTAATGCACAGTTTGCTCCTGATCCCCCAAGACTGGAATATCCTCCTATCACCTTTCTCTACCAGCACTCACTGAAGGAGGCTACTTTGCCTTGTTCTATACCATAAACTCTGCAGGAGATGGTTAAGGAGTGCTTCACCTTCAAAGTGAGGGGACAACATTGTTTCATTAAGTAGCTTCCATGGGATGTTTAGAATATATTCTTTCTGAGGTACAAAATCTAATCTATTTGTTTCTTAACAGGCCTTAATATCATATCACTTTTTAGAAGTTTAATTTTTGATAATTTAAATACAATTTAATGGTCTTAGTTTTAACCTGACTAAAATACTGTTGTGATCTATTATTATTAATGCAAGTTAGTATTAGAGAAAAATACAATGCAGTCATTGTGCTGCTAAAATTATTCCCAGCAGCTGAACCAGGGAGATGCAGTGTTTCCTTTTCTTTCTGTCCTTAAATTAAGCTCTGAAGGATTCTTCTACTCTATCAGAACAGATTGTGAATATGTAGGCTCTTACCACAGGAAATGGACTAAACTGGATTTCATTATTATTTAGTTGTAGCAGAACAGTATCTGACCACTTGGTTTCCAAATATGAATCAAAGCCAAGAATATTCTGACTGACTTTATTTTGAGAAGAGATGGGTTTCTGTTGAAGACGAAGATAGTAAGAAACATTCCAGTACAGGAACAAATCTAATGACAATATTATATCATTTCCCAATTACAAAGACATTATAAACGATATTATAGAAGGTTTTAAGTATGACTTATTTTACCTATCTCAGGATATAAAAACAATCCTGGTTCCTAATACAGGATCAGTCAGTCCCAGATTCTACCCTAAAAGGTATTTTGGGCCTAGAAAAAGAAAAAAAGGAAGGAAGGAAGGAAGGAAGGAAGGAAGGAAGGAAGGAAGGAAGGAAGTTACGATACAATATATCCATGTGTCTGCATGCTCACTCAAACATGCCCAATGGAATGAAATGGGAATTACTCCTAGATAACTGTCCATGAATTGCAGCTGGAACCCTATTAATTAAAGACATCTATATAGCACTTTAATCCTCCAAATCTATACAAGCCCAGGGATAGTTCCAAAACTGAAAGGCCTGAACAACCTTCTTCTTTCTTCCCTGGCCAATACCATGTTTGTAAAGCTTCTCCTCTGAATGCTGACTCTTAGGCTCACTCATTCTCCAACTCTTTACAAAACTGCTACAGGTGCACTAACTTCTCTATCTTTTTCATTAGTGGACTGAGTTGTATTAGCGAAAGGTCACACTTTCATTAAGAAAACATTAGGCTGTGAGCTGATTATGTCATCAAGTGGGTGGAGGTGATGTCTCTTGTCCTTTTGGGAGAGATTGAATTGGAGGGATTAAAAGGCAAAATAAATGCATTCATTTTATTTTAAGAAATGCGCACACAGGAAAAATTATCCAAAGTGGATGCTAAAGGGGAGATAGAGCTCAAGGCCACAATTGGCCATCATGTCAGAGGGATGTGGGTAGGGAAAGTAGGGGTAGAATGGGAAGGTAGTAGGGAGTTGCTGAGAGGAAGACCAGGCAAGTAGCTATTTGTATGCAGCCTGTATATGTTGCCTTGTTAAGGAGTAAAGCACAGCTGGAGATGGATCCAATGAGTACTGTGAGATAATTAAATTATGTAAATAGGAAAAGCACCTGGCTGGCTGGCTGGCTGGCTGGCTGAAAACAGCTAATAGAACAAATATCAGAAATAGTGGCAACATCTGGTCTCTAGATATAGGATATCTGAGGGACCATCTCATCCCTATTACATCTATCCACCCCACCTGGTCATGCAGGGAGGGCATGTTATGGACCCATCCATAAAAGAATTTCGTCTAGTGGAGTCTCAGAAGCGTGCCTTCTCTGCAGTAGCTCCTGCCCTTTGGAACATCCTTCCCCCAGAGGTGAGACAGGCCACTGCTCTCCTGGACTTTTGAAAAAGACTAAAGACCTAGTTTTGCCAGGAAGGCTTGGAATGGGAGGGGGAATAGCCATACCTGGGGATGGCTAGTGCCCTAGATTGACTTCTGATGGACCTATTATACTCACGGTCTGATAAAAAACTCTTGTCCATCTAGATTCCATCACATTTTTACTTTTATTGTATGTATTGTATTTGTAACTGTTCTGGTTTTAATTCTATTTTATTGTAAACTGCCCAGAGTCCCTCCTTGGGTAGGAGATGGGCGGTGATGAAGTTTGATAAATAAATAAAAACAATTTTAAAAAATAGTCACTATGTTGATGCTAGACTTGTATGTCAAGTCAAAACAAGCTCCACTGACTTACATGAGGTTTATTTACATGTAATGCCCCAATATTCCTGGATTGACATTAATATGGACATACTTTGAAGCTCTGGGTTAATTTGCAAATTGCTTCCTGGTGTATAATTGCTGATGTGCCATTAGCACCTACAAAATGCACCTAGGTTCCTTCACCTCTCAGTAATTAGTTTATATCCTTGAATACAAGAATCTTTGTACTCAAACCAACTAAACTGGAATATTTAAGAAGGATTTGTCTGAAATATATTCTATTAGAATTTCTGAGGTGTTTTTATCCTTCTACAAACACCTTCCCTTGCTGAGATTGAGAAAATCTTACTTTTTACGCATGTATTGGCAGCAAGAAAACTAAGCATTATTTTCAAGCAGATGTGTTCGCTGAACAAATATCCACCATTTGCTGTGAATTAGGGAGTGACCTTAAGACATTTGTAGGGGATCATCAGCAAGTATAAGCAGGTGCTGAAACCATCTATCTTTATCAGTTCACTCCTGCAAATGTCTTTAAAGACTGTTATTTTCTCAGCTGCTGTTCTTTCTGTCTGCTCACCGCTTTTGAGTTAGGAAGAGAAATACACATGCACACCCACTTATGAGGAGAATTGGCAGTTGGTCAGACATCCTCATATCTCAATGCTATCATGTATAACTTCTGTACTCTAGAATTAATAGTGCAAGGCAAACATGAGTTGGGAATCCAATCCAATGTTCGCTTTGTAAAGTGTGATTATGTCCATGAAGAATAAATGGAACTCAATTAAACTACATATAATTCATTTTGAGCTAAAGTAAGAATTATGTTAATATTTTATTCAAAATGCAAAACACATGCTGAAGATATTGCTAATAAAAATAATAGAAAACAATATATATTTGCAAGGAAGGGCAAGCTTAATTAGAAGGCAAACAGCCTTTTAAAAGAGATTATGTTAAAAAGTGAGTGGCAGAATTTAATACCTGGTGCAGGATGCTACAGTTTGTTAATATGAAAAGAAATGTTAGCCTCCAGGGTAATTCATTGCTTCTGAAAATACAGTGTGAAACTAAAGGTCACCGTTATTAGTTACTAGCACATATGTTTAAGTTATCTCATGACTAACCTTTTCTTAATTCTATGCATGGGTTTCATGATTAATGATAGGTAAAGATTCGGAGTGATAGAGCTCCTTTGGATTGTTGACAAATAAGCCATTCATTGAACGAAAGATGTAGGTTCATAATGTTGCATTCCTTTTCCCCAAACTGATTAGAAACCAAGTAGAAAATATGATCTCCAGATCAGAAGAGTTGACCTGTGAAATAGCAGAAACAGAGGAATCAGTGCAAAGGTAACACATTCCTATAAGTCAGTGTTATTCTTGGTTGTCTTCTAATGTATTTCCTTATCACAGTGTTAAATATTGCTGTAAGAGAGGACAATGGATCTTGACTATAGCCATACACTTACTTAGCATTTTTGTTTCTTTGTTTTGCAACCATATAAAAGTCAAATGAATTTACAAGATAAAAAGCACAACATACTGTATAACAAGAATATCCTGCAAGTGTCTAATTAAGTAATTCTGGGACATTCATATCTTGCTCTTGGTAAAGTTTGTTTTCAGATAATTCAAAAAATTCACATTATCAGGGCAAAGACCTCTATAGAAAAATTGTGGACCAATGAGTCATTGCATATGAGATCATTTTTACTGTCAGTATATGTGGCCAAACTAACTCTAACAAGATCTTTATTAAAGTGTTACTCAGTTCACTTTAATTAATCTATGCAGATTTTACTTTTTGTTCTATAACTCTGGACAAGATAATGTAGTGTTTGTTTCAAATTTCAAGTTAGCTTGAATATGAGTACAATGAATAGTTGGTTGAGTTTGAACGACACACTTAGCTGTGTAAAGTAGGGTTAATGTGTTGGGCAAACACCATAATTCAGTCATAAGGGGGTTAGAAGTTGTAGTTGTAGTCCCCTGAAGCTAATCTCCTCTGCTCAGCCATGCCATCTGAATAGGGTTGAGGTAGTTAACAGAAGATTAACTTTTACTTCCTACTACTGGCACAGAAATGAAATCTCTGTGGCCCCACAAAAATCAGGGCTGCTGTAGAAATTTTCTCTTGTTTCATTTATTTTTCATGATGGCCAAATGGGGGAGTGAAGGAGGAAGTGAGAGTGGAAAGAAGCCTGTTCTGACACTGTTGGCAACCCCAATTTGTGTCACCATGAATATTTTTGTTACACAAATGATGTCCATCCTTGTATGCCACTGGCCCATGGGATGAATATTTCCCCTGGAACAGCATCTGACTGAGTCTAAACATAGCTATTTCATCTAAACATAGCTATTCCTGTGGCACATTTAACACCAACACATTTGTAATTGTATAAATATTATTGCATAATATAAGCTAGACCTGATTTCTCTGATCCACAAAATATTTATGCCATAATGGATATGTTGGCCTTTAAGGTAGCACAGTAGCCTGTTGGTTTAGCTAACCTACCTAACCTTTATGGAAACTGAATATGAGAATTTTCCTTGTGTGTCTTGCTTCCCTGATTAACTTAGCATGCAGGCACTTGCCAATGGCCTTTAAAGCCATTTTCCCATAAGATAGAAAATGAAAGAAGTTGGTTTTCAGATGCCTTACAATAACAAGTACCATCTGGATAATGTTATAGGGAAAGAGGATTAATGACCTCCTGTCATGTCATCCCCAATCTTGAGAACAGATGCTTACAAAACATATTTGTCTCTTTTCTTTCTTTCTTTCTTTCTTTCTTTCTTTCTTTCTTTCTTTCTTTCTTTCTTTCTTTCTTTTCTTTTCTTTTCTTTTCTTTTCTCTCAAAGAGCACAAAGTGGTTGAAAACAATGATTACTAGAATTAAAATGAATCTGCTTGCTAAAATGGTATATGATTCCTTTCATATATCACTGTCACATATTTAAGCAGACATCTCAAGTAATATGACAGCTAACATTATTTTCAGGAGCAGGCTAAATTACATATAGCAAAAGAGATCCAGGACTGAACATCCCAACTTTATAAACTTTGAAATTGTTGTAAGGGAGGAGTTAATATTTTCCCTGCATCTTTTCAGCAATGTATACACACACACACACACCAACACATTTGTAATTGTATAAATGTTATTGCATATGTTATTAATATAAACTAGACCTGATTTCTCTGATCCACAAAATGTTTATGCCATAATGGATATGTTCGCCTTTAAGGTAGCACAGTAGTCTGTTGGTTTAGCTAACCTAGCTAACCTTTATGGACACTGAATATGAGAATTTTCCTTGTGTGTCTTGCTTTCCTGATTAACTTAGCATGCAGGCACAATCCCAACTACCACCATAACTCAAAGCAATGAACTGGTATATGCTACACCGCTGTAATCCTGGAGATGCTTGACTGCACAATCGAGGTCTGACTTATCTGAAGCCCTAGAGACTGATAAACAAAGACTCACAGCCCTGGCTACAGAGCTAAGAAGATACACTAGAGAAGCAGAGGCCAAGAAGATAAATGCCCTGTTCTCCAAAGAACCATCCAAGGTATACTCCCAACTGCACTGCAATAACACGGCAACAGCAGAGCCACCAACAACAGAAACTGAACAGTACTGGAAGAACACATGGAAGAAAGAGAAGTGCAAAGTGGCTGCAGGACCTGAGAGCAGGCCACAGCAATCTCCCAGAACAGGAACCAGTCACCATCACAGTAGCAGATCCAACTGAGGGTCAGGAACATGAACATCTGGACAGCACCTGGCCCGGACATGATCCACACCTACTGGCTAAAGAAATTAACAGCAGCAAATGAACACCTAGCAGCACAGATGAACCAGCTGCTAGCACTAGGCTCCTACCCAGACTGGCACCCAGACTTCCACCCAGAATGGCAAACACTCAGACTGGCAAACACAAGGATGGACAGTGCTGATCATGAAAGACAAAGTCATTCTCCTCTCCCAAGACTGTTTAAAAGTCAACAAAATAAACTTTTGAAATTCCAGACATAACTAGTGTGCCCCTGTCACGCTCCCTGATCAAATGTTCCCAGAACACCTTATGGGACTTGAGTTCATCTTCCAACAACCCGTGTCAACCTGTGAGTTGCCAGCAGGGAGGGGGAGCCGGGTTGGAGTGTGAATCATTTTGTTTGGGCTAGATGCTCCTTGCCCCAAGGTCATCGGGAGAGAAACCATTTCAGCCATCTGCCAGAACGGGAAGGAAGGGCACATACCTAAGGGGGCAGTGGGGTTGAATTTGAAGTCTCTGTGATTTTAAATGTAGACATGCACAGGAAATGCCATTCACAACTTTTTACCCTGTACTGGATGCTTTGCTTCATTAAATAGATTTCTAGGCAATTGCTTATGAGCCTTGATTGAGTGAAAGCTCCAGTCATCACATAAAGTGGCGAATCTTTAAACCTGCAACTCTACCTGGTGACTGTTGTACCCAGTTGAGAGTGGAGGGAACAAAAGATTACCTCATGGAGCTAGAAAGTGAGCTCATCACCTAGACGTAACTCAAGAGCAGGACCGTGGTACCAGACCAAGGGGTGACCAGATTCCAGGAAGTTGGATTGGTCACCACGCAGAGATCAAGGCTGATCTGTGGGAGCCAAGGGTGGAGTGGAATTGGAACTGCATATCCCCACTGAGGCCTGTGTCTGGGTCTGACAGCCTGGCTCCCAAGGAACTGAGAGTAAAAAGGGAACTACCCCGCAGTGGCTCCGGAGTCTGGAAGCCTGGATGACAGTCGTGGAAGAAATGTTGCAGCACATGTCCCAGGCTCTGGACTATTTAGTGAATCAACAAGATGAAGGGTCTGTACCCTACTCAAGGAGGTCCTTTCCTGACCGAAGTGAATGTGATTTATTAAAAAACATCAGTACTGGACTGTAATTTCATACACCAGGTTGAACTAAACACCAACATGGAGTTGAAAAGCCATGGAAAGTGATGGACCTATTTCTTTCTCTCCTCCTCCTACTTCCCCAGAATGTGCCTGAGATGCTTTTTCAGCAGATAAGTTTACGGTTTTTAAAACGTTTTTTTTCGTATGGGGATAGAAGTGAACAAAGAAGGATTTAAATACACTTTCCCTCTGCAGTTTTTCTTCCTCAGACCGCTTCCTCCTGAAGCTGCTTTTGCCTTGGAAAAGCAGCTGTTTCACTTATTTTACTGCCCTTGTATGTGTACTACGTCATTCTAACCTATGAATTTAACCCAAAGCCTAAGTATTAACATTTAAAAGAAATTTGAGAACAAGAGTTTTGTGCATGTTGGGCATGCTTGAGTTTTACTTCCCATTCTAGAATTTAACTCATAGGCTTGATCTTTGGCAAATCTCTACTGCTCAGTTTAATGTACCTCACAGTGCTGTTGTAAGTTCCATTTGAAAATCCCAAATGGGAGCTTGGTGAAGAAAAGGTGATATATTAAAGTGACAAATAGAAAACCACCTTGTCACCATTATTGCACATTTTATTTTATATTGCTATGCCTAATTGTCTTTATCTTTAAATTATTTTGGCATATAGAATCTTGTCTTAAAAATATGTATATAAAATAATTTACCCAATATGTAATATAATTAAAATATGATGAAAGAAGATCTAAAAATATGAAAATATAATTCCTCATCAGTGTGAAAAATACATTTCATTCAAGGCTTCAAAGAAACAGCATTTCAAAAAGTTAATTTATAGAAAGGACTAGAGATTAATATGCTAGACACTATGTATCCATGCTATAGACAAGCTTATAAAAATGTTTCAACATGCTAACCCTAGAAAAATAAAGCTGTGGTTCATGGAACTGTGAGTAAGCTTTCCATATTTTTTGACATATATAACTGAGAACATTTGCAAGCCAGTTTGGTCTAGTGGTTAAGGCAATGGGCTGGAAACCAGGAGGCTGTGAGTTCTAGTTCCACCTTAGGCATGGAAGCTGGCTGGGTGACCTTGGGCCAGTCACTCTCTCTCAGCCCAGCTCACCTCATAGGCTTGTGTTGTGGGGAAAATAGGAGGAGGAAGGAGTATTAGGTATGTTTGGTGCTTTGAGTTATTTATAAAAATAATAAAGGTGGGATAGAAAATAAAATAAAATAAATATAGTAAAACTGTATTGTTTTGCAAAACCATGGATATTGCTTTCATGTGACTCACATATTAGGACTCAGGTTATTTTTATTTTTGCTGATATTTAAGTACATTGAAACTGTAAAATTAAATCAGAAGTCAAGGCCTCACTCATAGGAGGTGACATTCCAAATGTCTGTATAAATCACGGTAGAAATTTTATCACTGCACACATTAAATAGAGTGATATAGTAAAGAAAGTATAGAGTGTAAAGTATATCAAATCATGGCTTTGCAATGACTTGAAACTCCAGTTGAATGGATAATTCAGGCACAAATGGAAAGTTGCTTACACAGTTTAATGCCAGAATTTTCTCTGATGAATAACCCAGGATAATTGACTAGGTGATAGGAGCATTATTCCTTCTCCTTACTGCAGTTCCAATCAGGACCTCTGTACCTGCTATTTTCATGATAAAAAATTCCCAGTGAAACTAGTAGTAATTCTTTCCATCCAAATAATTAATCTAGAATGACTTTTTGTGCAGAATATTCTTGCCTGCAAGGCAAACCACGTGATAAATAATATCAAGTGCTCTCATTTGGATGACATTCCTGCATAAAGATAGGTTATATTCACCATTTCAGCAACTGAAAGTACTTTGTTTTAAAAATACCTTGTAAGTCAACATTTTAAATATTTTTTGGGGTACACATACATACGCATAACAGTGCTTATCCTGATGCTTTGGACATTCAATCTAATTCAATCCTATGAAGGATTTCTGAATGCCAAAGCAGTTTTCTACTGTTTCAAGAAATGCAAATTTATATCATGATTTTCAAATGAAACTTACAAATTGTTGCATATCAGTATTATGATGACAAATAGATTAAAACCAAGTTGTACAAAACACTTAGTAGCAGAAGTGAAATTAAATGAGATCTTAGAAAAATGCTGGTTTGGATTCTCCCTTATTTTGTAAAAGAGCAATCTTATATATACATATTCAGAATGTTTGGAGATATAGTTATGAGATCATGCCATGCAAATTTAGATTACTCAGTAGGAAGCTGAAAATTTGGACTTCCAAACTAGCATTCTTTGAAATGCTATCTATTCCACAGGCAAGGCCATTAGGCAAAGCTGAGATGTCTCTATATGTGAGTGAGAGATATAAGAATGGTAGTTTAGATATTGTATGAACTGCAGAATAATTTGAAAGGAACTAAGCTTGTGCAAAAGGGATAAGAACCACTTGAACCATAATAAAATACCACCATTAAAAAAAGGTATCAGGTGGCTGTTTAAGCTGAACTCTAGTGGAAAGCTGAAAGATACTGTGAAATATCACCTGAAGATAAAATCATCCTTAAGGGCTGAAGGTGCAATTTCACTTACACATAAATAGAAAATTGCCCAAGGACATCCAATTCGGTCACATATAACTTTAAAAGAGGAGATTTTAAAACAATGAAGGCTGGGTAAAAAAACAAAATGGAAATAGGAAATCAAGGTCAAATTTTCAGGAATGCTTGGAGGTTAATTAAAAGCCCAAGATAATAAAATCTCAGCTTTAATGCATACCATAGGTCAGGAAAAGTACCACCATGGGTACCACTGAAGCTCTAGATTAAAAAACATACTTCAGAAAATAGATGTCTTGCCCAAGGGAGAACAAAACACAATCATGTGACACAAAAGAAGAAGATGGTGAGAGTTGCAAAAAAGATTCTTGAGAACCATATTGATACTTAAATATATAGAGTATGTATGTGTGCGTATACACACACACACACACGCACACACACAGAGTATATTAAAATACAATAGAACTGCAAGACAGCGAGTTCTCAAACTCTATGATATATAATCTCCTAAAAAAAATAATGGATCTGTATGATACCTCCCACCTTGTGATTAAAACCAATGATTTAACTGGGGTTAGGGTTAAGCAGCCAATAATTACCTACTAGTTCTTAAAAAATATGTAACTTTTATCATACTTTTTTTTTTTACTTAGGCCTACTTTATCAGCACTACCATCCTAGTCATTTTTAGCTCCTGAGTCACACATTTAGCCATTGTTCAAAAATTGCTCTGGCTTTGCTTCCTGCTTTGCTGTGCATATCCATGCTAGCCTTGCTCAGGCAAAGCAGGATCAAATTTTGCTTGCACAACCCTGATTGCTTTAAAAACACCTTTGTAAACCACCTCTCTCATGACCCCCAGCAGATCATAGCACATGGTTGACAACCACTGGGTTAAAGAAATGGTTGGCCAAGTGGCTTTCAGAAGGAATGTTTCGTGATATCTAGACAATAGACAGTACAGGCCAAATGCAAGTACCTGTTGGGATGATGATGATGATGATGATGATGATATGGTATCTCAGTAACTAAAGTAAAACATTGTGGTGTGAGATAAAGGTATGTATCTAAAAACAGACAAATCACTAGATCTTTTCACAAATTCTGAAACAATTTGGTTATAAGATTCACTCAACCACTTAAAATATGTAATATATATGTATGCATGTATGTGTTTGTGTGTATATATGTGTGTGCGTGTGTATACATGGCTACTGTTTATAATATCTTTCTATAATCAGGCTTTTTCAAAAAGGGATTTGGGAATAATTTGGATATTACAGATTAATTAGTTTATCATTTGTTCTTAGTAAATTGGTAGAAACATTTATTAATGATAAAATTATCATTTATGTAGAAGGATAAATCCTACCCAAAAAATGATATGACTTCTGTAATGTCCACTCTCACTTGCCTTTTGAAAGTGTCAACATGATAAAAAAAAAATTGTATACTTATAAAATTTTATACTTATAAAATTTAAAAAAATCAACACATTTTGATATGGTGAGTAGTAGACATTACTGACTTGCATGTTTAAAACCCTTTCACAAGATCCCTCGATAAAGACTCTTAAGAGAAGTTTTCTTATTTTTAAATCTCAGAAAGCAAAAAATAAAAATAATAAAAATTAATAGTTCTCACAATGGATCAATGTAAGAATATTTATAGGAACTGGTGCTTTTAATGATTCATAGATGAACAGGAATGACATGAGCAGTAAGATTCCTAGATTTATTGATAACACAAAATTATTGATAATGGTTGAAACTTAAAAGGTATAAATGAAGAACTCCAAAAGCATACTCTGATGTAATGGACATTATTGGTTTTTTTCAGTATAAGGCCAGGCAAACCAAATTTCCAATTTTCATATGCAGCAATGCAGTCTGAAGTATTGGTGGCTGATCAGGAAAATGTTATGGTGTATTGTTGATAAAAGCATAGACAAATCTTTTTTGTCTATGGGGTTTTAGAAAATGGGGTTTTGGAAAAAAAAGGCAAATTCCATTGATTATTAGAAAAAAAATAAATTCCTATTATAATAATTAAATTATTAAAATATTACAATCTTTGCACTTATCTGTAGTGTATGTTTTAGTCATTGCTGGTCAAAGAGTATACCATTCAGTTGAAAAAAGTGAAGAAAAGTATAAAGACTAAATTATTAAAATAAATGATTAAGAAAGCTGAGGGAATTCTATCTGGAAATTGTTGGGGCTACATTGCTTAGGAAAATTGTGGTAATGGGAAGGCATGATAGAGAAGGAGTACATTATGCATGAAATAGAAAAAATAGACAGAGAAAAATAATAGTGTGCCAAAATATGACTCCACTTTTGTTTTGGCTTTGTTCATGAAAGAAAGGAGCAAAATCAAAGTATAGTGATCCTAAATGGGTCTGGGACTGAATTTTGATCAGGTTGAGAAGAGGGAATCCCATTTTTGTCCATATCTCCTCTTCTTCCTTCTTAAAGGCAGTCCTCATATATCTTCATAATTGATAGGAAGGCTCTCCTACCCATCTTCCTTCTCAGTAAACAACAATAACATAACCATTTTAGCAACAATGTGTCTGATAGCAGAGGCAGTATGCATTCGTTTCCAGGGAATTTGACTGACAGAATGTTGTTGGCCAATCTTGCATCTGAAGGCTTGGCTGCTCTTGCATCCAAAGGCTTTAAGCATCTAGTTGGCTCCTAGGAAAATATTGGACTGAATATTTTGGTCTGATCAAGCAGGATTCTTATGTTCTGTGTGTCTCACAAAATATTTAATATTTCATACAAAAATATTCTAGGTATATTCTGAGTAGTGTTCAGCAGATTCTGTTCCTCAGTCCAAACTCTGAAATGATGAACTTCCGGGCTGATTGATCTCTTTGTCTTTTTATGCTTTCTCAAAGATTGCAACAACGATTCTTTTGGCATTTGTCCCAAACCAATGTGAGTAGGACGAGGTCTCAGGAAATGAACACATGACAAACACCAGCTGCAGCTGTTCCTCTGAACTGAGCTGTGGCTGTTCCCTTTCTACATCAGGACAAAGACATTCTCAGTCACGTTCCTTTCTGCTCAGTTGGTGTAGCGAGGGCTCCCTCTCCTGTTTTACAAGTGGGAAAGCCTGATAATTGATTTTGACTTCAAGCAACTTTTAAATCCTGTCTGCAGTACCGTGTGCCTCAATGAATCAGCTAGACTTTTAAAGCTCTTGTGCCACATTTACTTCTCTTGCTTCTAAATACTCATTTTTTCTGGAACTAGGACTGATTAAGTTGAATCTCACTAAAATTATTATGTATTATTATTTTCACTTTACAAAATGCTTCGTTGACTTTTATATCCATTCAGTGTTAAATAAAACAATATGCAGTACCTGGTAATTTCTACATAGTATAAGGAAAAACATTCAACTGTCTTAAAACCTTAAATTACAGCTGACTTTGTTTATTACTCAGGCTTATATACTACTTCAATCTCAACTAGCTTTAAGTGCCATAGATTCCAATTCAGTAAACAGATTAGTAATAATATAACCAGATACATGGAGGTGGAGGGGGGCCTCAAAAAAATGAAGATGGCAACCTCAATCATGCAATCACAGCTGCCATCTTGACTTTTTTGATTCTTCCTGCCAGTTCTTCTGATAATAAGATACACCAGTGACATAATTCAATTATACCAAGAAATAATGTTCTAAGATTGTGTTAACAACCACCTACAGCAGGGGATCCCACAATCTCTAAAGGCTTCCTAGAATAGCCAAGTCTTGATCACTTTCCTAAATACCAACAGGTATTCTATGAGCTAATCCTGGAGAGAATGCTCTTCCAAAGAACAGAGGAATGGAAAGGAAAGATCTGCTTTTACGGTCTCTTATGGTAACATATCTTTAGACTGGGGACCAAAGGAAACCTTTCTTTCCAGTTCTTATTGGATAGACAGGCACTGCTGGAAGTGAGCAGTCCTGAACTTGGTCTAGCCCCTTGAGTTGTACCTGGAAACTTACTGATAACCAATGCAGGGTTCCAAGGTAGGGCTACTATGTTCTAAACCAGCTGTATCCTCCAAGTAATGTTTTAAAATGTTTGGTTAGGCAAAAGACAAATAATTTTATGTGCTTCCCCACCTCCTTGACCCTTGTGTATTTCTCTCTTTCTCTTTTCCCTCTATTTTTGGTGGATAAGTAGAATGTAGAAAATATTGAAAGGCATGATAAAAGAGAAAATATATTGGATTTCAGATGTGGCAAACTAGCTTTGCTTGCTTGCTGACTGCTAACTTTGATACTTACAAAATAGAAGCCAGCCAGTCTTAGAAATCAAATAACTACAATTTTAAAACCACTATGAAATTTATGAATACTTATTTTTGTCCTTGTTATGTAACTCTGCATATAGTATATGTTAATTTGATTACTGAACAATTCTGTTTTTGAGGATTATATTAAGAGCAGGATGTAGTATGTGTGTGTATGTATATATGTGTGTGTGTGTATAAAGTTTGTTTATATATATAAACTTGTTCATTTAATATGAAGTTTGTTGGGAGTACATATACCCCTATAAATAATGTAATAAAATTATTGTGCATCTGGTAATCTAACAACATATTCAGATACACGTTAAGAATGGAATCCAATTATGCTTATCCCAGATACATGAGCATGGGAAACAAATATCATGCAATATATCACAAAAAGTAAGCATTTCAGTTCTGTTCATACAGCTGCCTCCCCAAAAGTTCAATATTACCTATGCACTCTTATCCAGAACTGCAGCAGAGCCACAAAGATCAGCATAAGTGTCTGAATTCAGTTGTGTCAAGTATTTGAAAAAGTTTCATGGACTAAGAAGAGCAGTGACTATGAATACAATAGCCCTGAAACAGGGAAGGAATAGTAAATAATTTTCTTGCTGCCATAGAAGATTTCCAAGTATAATGCATGAAGCTGGCTAAAGAAGAGCAGTCTTCATTCCCAGGCAATTTTCCAGTGGATCCACTGTACAGCTTTGTGACAACCATCCACAGCTAGTATGTGATAGCTGATTTAAATTCTATCAGATCGAGGCTGCCTTTCTGTGACATAAATTAAACTTTTTGTCTTAGTGGGTTTGTGATGACATCAAGCTGAGTTTCATAAAACATTCCAGAAAAGTTGTTGGCTGCACAGAGACAGTAATTCTCTAATATGAATATAAGGATCACTCACTTATAATGGGTCCAAGGATAGTTGGAGAAAAGTCTCTCTCCATTGCTCAATGGAAGAGCACACGTTTTGCATATAAATTGTCCCTGATCCATTATGAAGTTTCCGGATGGCAGAGCCCTGAAAGACTCTCTTCTGAGATCTAGGGTCTCGGTGTGTCATTCTTTACAGAATGCAGTATTTGGAAAGCTTTCACTTCCAAGTTTGGTTCAAAGTTTTTTAAAAAAAGGAATGTAAAAAGAGAGAGCAGATGTAGCCCATTGATAGTTTCTGAAGAGCTCGTAGAGTAGACACATATGCATTATTATATTGCCTTCTCTATTAAGATGTGTTGTATTTGTTTCTATTTCAACAGCAGTAAGTATTTCTAATTTTGAATGTATGCCTGTCATTGATACATGAAACTTTAATTAAATCTGTATCCTTTTTTGTTCTTAGTTTGAACCGGCATTTTCTTCTATATGCAAGTTTGGGCACTCCTGATAAAATGTATGTTGTAATGAATCTCTAAGTAAACAGAAGCTGACCCAATCTCTACTTACTGAACATACTGAAGAGCCATTGTTTGACATTATAAACAATACTGCATATTGATGGGCCAATGGCATGATTTATTAACTCAGTTTACGCATCATTCATGCCATGTTTTGCTTAATGTTTTTTGGAGTAAATTAAAATTGGCTGCATTTATAGATTGGCAATCCAGACTATGGTTTGATTCACACCAGACCAGCATGCCTGGGTTTTTACCACATTATGCCAAAACCAAACAATCCATATTTTGTCAGGTGTGATGTATGAACCACATTCCAATGTAAATCTTCTTGGAGAGTTTGGGACAATATTCAAGGCCTTCCAATGTTACTGAACTATGACTCCCAGTAATTCAGCTTACATGACTAATTGTTTAGGAAGGTAGAAGTTGTAGCATAGGAACATCTAGAAGGCCACAGGCTTCTCATCCTTCCTATAATATGACAAGGCTGGTTTTTAGTCTCCCTCTTATTATTTGCTATGCTTCAGAAAATGTATTGTTGTTGCTATTCACATCTTCTGGCTGACTTGCTTCTTATCTATTTGTAAGCATTTTCTGACACAGAAGTCAGCATTCTTTTTCATGTGTAGCTGTAAATAGAATATTTTTCTTCTCCAACACCTGGTCTCCTGTCTATTTCACTATTTACTACCACAATTTCTGTTCCTTTGATTGCCCTGTTGCCTGTTTCCTTTCCTACCTTCTTTCATTACTTTAAATATAGATTCTCTGCACATTTCCTGAACTGTGATCTGCAGCAGCAGCAAAGAGAGCCAAGTGTCTGAAGATATCCCTTGCCAGAGAAGTTCTTGCCTGGGCTTTTATGCACATGGCTTTTATGCACTGCAGCCTTCTTTGTGTCTCCTGAGCCCAAATTGGCTGGAAATAAAGCTGGTTTAAGAAATCACTTTCTTAAAATCTTCATCTTTTTACTGTTTCACAAGGTTTTTTTTTATATGTTCAATTGTGTCTGATTCTCGGACACTGCCTGGACGAGTCCCTGCAGTTTTCTTGGCAAGGTTCATTTGAAGTGGTTTGCCATTGCCTCCTTCCTAGGGCTGAGAGAAGGTGACTGGCCCAAGGTCACTCAGCTGGCTTTGTGCCTAAGGTAGGACTAGAAGTCACGGTCTCCCAGTTTCTTACCTGAAGCCTTAACCACCACACCAAACTGGCTCTGTTTCATGAGTAGTGGACACTATTAATAAGATCATTTTTGCTGAGCATATGTTTTGCATTTCATTTCCTGTTTATTATCTTCTCTCCAAACATATGTGGTCATACTTTTGATGAACAGGGACTCTGGCCACTGAAAGCTTATGATGTAGAAAATTAGCAGCTGTTGTTATCATTGTTACTTTTTAGAGATATAAGCCAACAAAGCATCTTTTTCAGTAGAAGGTAGGATACAGATTTGCTAAAATAAAGGAATAAACCAGCAGGCAATCACATCACTTGGGCTGCAAAAAAATTTTAAAAAATAAAAAATAAAGCATGTGCATGTGCACTGGCCTCATTGTCTTGTTCTCCTTTGACTTAGGCCAATGAACTGACTCCATATAAGACACTGCACATAACACATTATGATTGGGTTTTGTTATTGTTTAATCATGTAGCAACTCAAAATGCATTTTTTTTAAAAAGAATTGAACTAGCACATATGTTCAGCCCATGTAAATCATACCAAGACTATAGGACATACTGAATTACTGAAACCTGGATAGATGAGGGGGCAAGGGGCCTATAGAGATATATCCATTTGGATTGAAAGGACTCCATCAGCCACAACTCCAGCATGAAAGGCATAGACAGCCTTTGTTTGTCATCACCTGCTGTAGCTGGAGGTACCATTCTGCAGATGACCATGTGTGATGCTTTATATGTGAGATTGGGCTGTAGGGACAAACTGGGATTGTTTTTGTACCAACTTCCCTGCTGCATAGCTATATCCCTAACTTATTTGCTAGAACTCATTGCAGGATGGTGTTGGAGTCTCCTAGGCTATTAGTGCTGAGGGGTCAATTTTCCTTTTCTGGATGAGGAGAAAGCTCAGGAATTCATGGCCACCAGGCAGGTCCAATCTATATAGAAGGCCATGCATTAGACATCGTTTTAATGTCAGAGGAGTTGAGATGTCATCTGAAAAGGGGACATTTCTGCCAGTTCCTTGTCATAGGCAGATCACTGTCTGGTTTCCTTGGATTTCCCTTAGGCCACAGGTGAAGGAGATGACCGTAGGCACGTGATGGACCCAAAGGAATTTCAGAGGTCCCTTGGGTAAGCTATGGCATTCAATGCTGTCTCCATGTTCACTGATCCAAAGAGGCTTCTTACTTTCCTGAGGAGCTCTGGGAGATGAAGTGCCAGAGGAGACCCTGGAA
This sequence comes from Candoia aspera, assembly GCF_035149785.1. Classification (NCBI taxonomy): domain Eukaryota; kingdom Metazoa; phylum Chordata; class Lepidosauria; order Squamata; family Candoiidae; genus Candoia; species Candoia aspera. The sequence continues at coordinate 81,914,237 of NC_086157.1, read as the reverse complement.
TGACACTAATGAAAAACAAGGGACAAATTAGACCAAACATAGGTAGGAGCTCATAACTGAGTATATACCATGCAATAAGAATAGTAAAGTAGGGTTACTTCTCTGCTCTTTACGCACCCAGAAGTCGCTATACGACAGCCTTATTTAAAGTGGCCCACTCCCTTTTAGGGAAATCAGGTCTGGAAGAACTGCTGATGGGTTGTTGTGAGGAAATTGCTTCACATCTGGAAAATAAAATTGCTTGTATTTACATAGAGCTGAACACTAGCTGGGTGGGTCCTATTGAGGTGATGAAGACATGACCATGCTAGCTATCTGGAATCCGTTTGAGCCAGAAAGTCCTGAGGAAGTGGACAGGATACTTGTGCTGTGAGTCCAGCATCCTGTGGACTGGATTCTGTCCCTTTTGGCTAATAAAAGGGTCTAATGATGTGATGGTAGGCTGGGTACATTGTGTCTAATATGTCCTTGGAAAAGGAGCACTGCCTGTGGTCTTGAAAGAGGGACTGGTGCCCCCTTTTCAAGAAGCTAACACAGCAATTCTGAGGAACTACAACCCATTGTCCAACCTTCTTTTTTTAAAAAATGGGATAACTTTAACATGAAGCTGCTTGGTGAGGTAATATATCATCATGGAGTATGATATCATTAATATGTAGGTGATACAGAATTCTGCATCTTCATCCCTGGTCAAACAGGTGATGCAATGGAGATAATAATTTGGTGTTTGGATAGTGTTAGGAATTGGATGGGAGAACAGGCTTAGACTGAATTCTAGCAAAGTAGAATTGGTATGGACCTGGATACCCTCTGACTCCAGAGATTTACCACTTTTAGTTCTGGATGAAGTCACATTTCCTCAGATGGAATTGGTTCCTGCTTGAACAGCAGGGAAAGTCCGTGATCACAACAGTCTTTGCCCAGTACATCTTGTGTACTAATTTTGATCTTTCCTGGATTAGGAGGCATTACTCACAGTTACTCAGGATCTTGTCACCTCATTGGACTACTGTAAGTCACTCTAAATGAGACTGTCATTGAAGAACACCCAGAAGTTAAACTGGGTCAGCATGCAGCAGCCAGGGTAATGCTGGCACCTTGAGATTTGCATACATAAAGTCTCTACTGCAAGAGTTGCACTGGCTGCCAGTTGGCCTCCAGATGCAATTCCAGGTGCTGGGTATCACCTTTGAAGTCCTACATGGCTCAGAAGTGAATATGCCCATCTTATAAGGTTGTGACGAAGATTCTAGTAAGAGGTCCATCTCCAAAATTTTCCATCTACAGGGCATCCAGAGCAGGGCCTCCTTGATGGTGATGTCCCTTCTATGGAACAGGTTGCTCCCACATATAGGAACTGCTCTTCTCTACAGAGTTTCCAAAGTGAAATGAAAACTTGGTTCTGGAAGTGAGCATTTGGAGGATGTTAGTTTTAGTTTGATCCATCTTCACTGGTTACTGCTAGTGTAATAAATATTAATTGCCACTGTGTTGATGTTTTTAACCTTTTATTTCTGTTGTAAGCTGCACAGAGCTGTTTTGGGGTAGAAGAGCATAGAAGTATCAGTAACCAGTCAATCAATCTGCAGAAAATTAGAAAAGATTTACAGAAGAAATATCAGGAAGCTCTGGCGTGGGCTGGTCCATGAAGTCACGAAGAGTCGGAAGCAACTAAACGAATAAACAACAACAATGCTTTAACTATACTTTCTAGGTGTGAAAGAGAAAGAACAGCCACAATAGATAACAGTATGAATTTTGAAGAGATTTATTTCAATTTTTAGTTTCTTAAACTGAATTAACTGCATGACTGGGTTAAAGGTGAAACATAAGTGACATTTATTGACACATACAGTGCACACAGTGTTAAGGACCTCTTTTATAACAAACTTTTATCTTCAAGAAAGAGGTTAAATGTGTCCCTGAAGCTTACAGAGGCATTTTTTTTCTGACCATTTGCAAGGATTTTCTGCTGAGAGTGTGACATTAGCCAGTCCCTTAAGAAAAGATGAAGGAGAAAGCATTCATAAGAAAGAATAAAAAGGAGAGTGGAAAGCTGATATTCTTCTATAGCATAAAATGGGTGCTACTAAGCACAATTACTTTAAAGAAGTCATTAATCTAATGTGCTGGATAATGGAGGGTTATTTGTAGAACTATTGATAAACAAATCATTAGAGCTTCCTCTTCGATACCAGGGACATATATTTATGATAAAACGCATTCATACATACACACACACACACACACACACACAATCACATGAAGGAGGAAGAATTCTGATTTTTCCTTTCCTTTCCTTAATCCATAACGAGGGCTAACAATACATAGTTGCTGGGCTGGGGATGGCCCCTTTCCAAGTTTGGAAATGGAGCATAATTTATTTTTGTTAAAGTGCTTTGAGGAAACAGTTTGAACAAAACTTTGAAGCTTTGCACAATTCTGCTATTTGGTAGTTTTAGATAGTTTGCTGATTTCTTGTAATATGTAATCTATTATTTATTTAACACATAATACTTTATAGAGTAATTGACAAGTGCTTGCCTTGAGTACACACAATAGTTTGTCAGACTTAGATGAAAGGAACATCTTTACATCTGCTGCTTTGGTTCTATTTAAGTTTCTGGTTATGTTGAGACCATGAAAATCATTTTTGACCCCAGCCTTGTGGACTCAAGAAAAGTGCAGTGGTCTTCATTCCAACATTCTTTCTCACTCAAAACTCCTCCCAGCTCTTGTCCAGTTTCATTAAAGTATACAGCACTAAATAATACTAGTATCTTCACACAATGAAATGCATAATAACATAAGAAGACTCCTGCAGGATCTCTAAAAACCATAGTTTTTGTGGAACATGTATTGTGTAAGAGATTCTTTTATAGGTCATGAATTTCTCATTATTTAATAGATATTGAGGTAACCTTACCCATTCTTGGACTAGATCCAATTATTTTATCATAAATTGCATGAGGTACTGTATCTTCAAGAATGTTTGAAAACCATGTCAAAATTATTGTCTGGTACTAATAATGAAGAATATATAATACCAAACTCCATGAACCAAATTCAAGAGGTCACTAAACTAAGTTAAATGTTTTCATGTTTGCTGAACTTTGAGGGTGCTGTTACCTTGAGATAAGATGTGTGACCTTGAAAAGGCAGAAACCAATTTATATCAACAGAAAATCAACCCTTTATGATGGTGAGAAATGGGAAGGACTTGAGGCAAGTAAGTAGAAATAACACCACATTTCCTTGGAAAATGGAATATGTACTTAGACAAAGTGTTTAACAGCATATTCCACCAGAGAAAGGAAGGCAACATTAGCTCTATATGGAATCAAAGCATTTGGTCGGTCTAATCCAGTACCTTCTGCACTGGCAGTTAGTGGCATTCTGTGAATTTTGTCTCATTCTCTCTCTCTACACAGAGAACTACTCCATCCAGCATCTCGAATATGTGCCTAGTACTTTTTGCCAGATTATATATCTGCATGCATTTCCCCCAATGGATTTGTTTACTGTCCTGTGTATAAATCACTAATTCAGAGAGATGAATGCCCAATCTCGATTTCTCATCTTCTTCAGTTTTTCAAACAAGAGATCCTATCAATCTCTTGTTTAATTGGTGTAATCGGGACTTTTATAACTCTTACACTGAGATATATGTGTAAATGTCATAAAATAATAAAGTTGGAAATGTCATTCATACAACTGAATCCAACCTCTTGCTCAATACAAGAATCCAAATTAAAACATTCCTGGCAGATGGCTGTTCAACCTCTGACTGGACACATCAGTGAAAGGGAGTCAACTAATCACATGTTTGGATCTACTATTGAAATGCTTGTTAGGAAGTTACTACCATCATTTCTTGTAGAATATACACAGTGTCCTCATTGTCTTTCTTTCCATCTCCTGTTCCAGTTTTTCATAATTCTTCTTAAAGTTTGATGCCTAGAACTGACAGGATTTGTAGTGGGTTTTGATCAACTCAAAAAGACTTCATGTGTTGCTTCATGTGACTTGGAAACTATATTTCTATTGATGCAATTACTATGGTTTCCTCTTTTGCAGCCATGTCACACTGCTACTCATGTTCAAATTGTGATCAACTTCTACACAATCAAATATAGCGTCTACAAATGTGCGCATGAAATATTTCTTTCAACTATACAAATACATAAGAACTTTCTGTTCTTTCTAGGAGTTTTAATTGAACCAGTGGTGAACAATGTGATATGGGCACCCTGTATGGAATACATTTCTAGTGCTTAAAGCAAATATCCCTTTTTGATCTACAAAGAAATAACAGGTTAGCAAGGAGACCCAAAATCTCAAGGACAAGTGAGTCCATTCAAGTATGGACAAGTATAATGAAATATGGGAGTCATATATACAAAATACAATAGGTTAATTTAAAGTAAAAAAATATGGTAGTCATATAAATGTATTAGAAATATATACACATCCGAATAATGTTTGCATTAAATATAGATAGATTTGTAACTGTTTACTGTTTTAATGATATACTATACCAAGTTTTTTTTTCCTTTGTCGTTTTTTTTTCAGTTCTTGTAATATCACTTTTTATGTTTTTTCTTCTTGTTGTTGTTAGTGTATGTATCTTTATTGTTACTATTTTTGTGTTTTGTTTTTGTGTTTTTTTTTGGTACTAATTAAAAAGCAATAAAAATTATTAAAAAAAAGAGGACAAGTGAGACCAAAAAGGCATGTTCTTATCACAACAGTTCCTAACATAACAAAGAAGTTATACAAGCAAAGCATGAAGTAGTGTCTGGTTGTTTAAAAACACACAGGTCTTATCAAGTGTCTTATTTATACCTTTACTGATTAAAAAAAATGCCTATGTAATTTAGGCAGTAATTTAGAACTGCCTTCTACACTGTACTGCTCATGTTTTAAAGTATTTATATTCTTAGTCCTTGAGGTGTATCAATAAATATATCCACCCCCCCAACACGTACACACACACAAACACAAACAAACAAAATGGATCCTGTCTGATTGATTTGGTAAGTTCATTGCATGCTATTTTCTATCACATCTGCCCTTTTAATTTTTAAGATAATTTTATTGGTGGAAAAAAATAAATGGGAAATTGGCATGATGCAAAGAGAAGCACTAGTTTTATTTTAAAAACATTTATGTGTCTGGCTCTACATAAGTCTCATTTCATTCTTAAAAGATAGATTGTATGTGACTGCTGTCCGCTGTTTTGTTAGGAACTATGGCCACTTTCCAATAAAGAAAAAGAATTAGGTCATAAAGAACATACAAAAATGGTGGAGAGAAAAAGGTGCAGCTGCAGCCAGATGTTTACTATTCAACAACCTGAAAGAGGCCACCCCAATTCTATATCCCAGGCTTATTCAGTAATGGTTTGTCTTATGTCTTGTTAGCCTTCAGCATCATTACTTGTTCACCCAAGTAAAGTTCACCCAGTAAAGTTCAGCTTTTGGTTGAAATTATACTGAGGTATCATTTAGTGTTCTGCTTTTATTGTTATTGTGCTGTTTTTTAAAAACAAATTTTATTAAGTTTTGAGACAAGGATAAAAGCTATGAAAAAACAAAAAAACTACAAAAAAAGAACTAAAAAGGTGTGAAAACACGAGAGAATTTTTTTCCCCCCAAAATTACAGAAAGATGCAACTTTCAACTTTTAATAGCAAGGATATACAAAAATTTCCATAATCACTCTCTTACTCTATATTAAACCAAAACCATATTATTTCTATGTCATTTCACTTTAGCACATTATAAAAAACACTAAGTATAGTTACTCCCTCCTTATATTAAAATAAAGAAAAAAATTCATATAGATCCCCTAAACAACTTTCCCCCAAAAGAACACTTTTGTAATTATTCCCTTCCTACTACTATTCTATACATTTCTGTCTACTATCAAAAGAATCAAACTAAAAAGCACATAAATTGTTTGCCATTATTCTTAATAGTGCAACAGTTTTAATAATCTTAATCTTAATAACCCCCCCAAAACCAATTCAAAACAGTAGCCTAAAATCAAATCCCTAAAAGCATCCAAATAAACATTTTTATACCCTAATAACCTTAATCCAAATCCCTAAAAGAAAAAAAAACATCAGTCAAACCCTTAGAGCAATCCAGATAAACATTCTTTAACCTTATACCACTTCAAAATAAACCAGAGCATTTACATATCCCCACAATGTGCACAGAGCTTTTCTCTTGAAAAAAAATCAGACCAACTGTCCCTCAAAAATTCCAGCTTCTCTTCAAAAAACCTCCCACACATAATGACCCCTTCTTTTTCATGGCATTCCACCAGAAAGTCAATTTCACTTATTGCTTGCAGATCTCTCTCTCCATTAAATTCAACTCCAAAATTTCTCCAACTCCACTATCCGATCTTCATCCAGCATCTCAACAGAAATCCTGATCTCATTCTTAGAAGAAACATTTCTATCACTGTTGAATTCCTCAGTTTCATCCACCACATCCCCAACCTGATGGCACATTTTAGACCTCACATTTTCTGAGATGTCCTGAATAGCTTGAATAAAAGCTTGGTAGAAGTCAGAAAAAAATCTGTTTAAAATCTTCCATGTCTCATGCAGTAGGTTATGACGCCCCCCACTCCCCCAGGAGCTTAACCAGTGAAAGTCAAAGATATGAAAAAGTTCCGGAATGTATTTACACAAGTGAGAGTGAGATGGGTATACAGTTCCCAAGGGAAAGTAGAAACAGAAAGCTGAAGGTTCAAATCAGCTGATTCAACATGTAGGAAAATGCTAAACTTTTCAAATTTAGTACAAAAATATTAACAGGAAGACAATTGTTTACTCTCAATCCTCCTTTATATTTGGAAGGAAAATGAAGTCCAAGACTTAAAAAAGGATTTTTTTAAAAAAAATAATACCAAAAATAACAATAAGCACCAAAAGCGCCAGCTTCTCCTCACTGTAGAAATCTCTACATTCTACATATGTTAATACAATCATATACTGTATTAATGATTTTTAAAGTGTCCTACTGCCGTTGCTTATTGGCCAAAATGATGCTATTGATTCAGGAAAAGGGAATATCAGGCAGTTGGTGATAAATGGAGGGACCCAAGGTTTGCAGAACTACCCCCCAAAAAATCTGTATAGACTCTCTACCTCCATAGGGAGGCAATGTCACCCAGCTACAGTTAAGCATAGTTAGCAGGCTCCCTCTCTTCCTGATTAATGAATCAAATAATTCCCCCCACCCACTGCATGAGACAGGAAAATGAATGGTTTTCTTTTAGACTGTCCATAATTGCTTTTAACCAGGCTGGTTTCATATTGAAGGGGACACTGGCAAAGTCTTGTCTCTCCTAATAAACAAAGCATTTATCCTTAGCCAAAACCCTGGTCTATCAAAGCCAAAATTGTCTATAGTGATTGGCAGTGGTTCTCCTAGGATTCAGGCAGAAGGTCTCCAATGATTCCAGCTCACGATACTAGGTATTAAAGTTAGAAACGTTTGCTCCCCACCAAGTAAAACTAAAGCTAGGACAACATATAGGCATGTGGATCCAGTATAATGTAGTCAGACAACTGCACTCAGGTTCTTAGCAGCTGCCCAGGATGCCAAGTGCTATCCACATCAAATTAATAGTTTATGGCTAATACTTTTGGTGTTCTTTGTTATTACATGAAGTTCCAATCCAGACTGGCATCACCAAGTGTAGAAAGAAGAATGTAAAAGTCCCTTTGTCCACCATTAGTTTGCTCCCGCAAAGGTTAAAATGAGAGAGGGAAAGCTTTAGTTGACACCAACATACAGTATTTGGAAAAAAAGTTTATAAAAAACTGAAATTTCATTTAGGACCATTCCTCCTTCTGAACATGCAGAGTGTGAGCACAGCACCTATTTAAATGAGCCATGCATCAACTCACTGAAGCAGATGCATTTTTAACACAACTTAGTGATATATATTTTTTATACAACTACATGTGGCCTAGGGGGAACAGAAAAGCTGATCAGCTAAATCAGATATTTCAAGTTAGGGAACAAAGAGTACTGCAATTATATGTTGTAACGTCATCCAGATTCTCCCTAAAGGAAGACAGTGGTAGATAAATCAGCAGAGTGGAGATGGCTAGCACAATTATAAGGAGAAATATAATGAATTCAGCAAGATTACTGGCCAGTAACTTGCTATGGTAATAAATGATACTCATTAAAACAGTTGGAAACCCATTTGGAGATCCAAGAATGAATGAGAATTATGATTATTTGATGAGCATCTGCTTAGAAAAAAGGTTTGCCTGTTTTTCTGAATATGTGGTTTAAGCATAAACTATTCATAGATACACATGGCAAAAGACTGAACATAAATCTAAAGCATATTTGATTGTGTTGAAAGATTGAAAGAAATAGTAAAAGATTCAAGAGTGATGTTTGGTTCTAAATGTGGGACAGACTATTTTTTCAAAGGGTCAGAAAGGATAGTGGAAGAAATGGATATAAAAAAAGGAAAGAAGGGAAATAAATGAGAATAACTTCAAGAAGTTATTGTTAATGTATTAACAATATATTAATATCTCAACAGAATAATGTAAAATAGACATAAATTTTGATTGTAAACCACCCAGAGTCCCCTTTTCGAGGGAGATGGGCGGTGATGGAAATTTGAAAGATAGATAGATAGATAGATAGATAGATAGATAGATAGATGAAAGAAAGAAAGAAAGAAAGAAAGAAAGAAAGAAAGAAAGAAAGAAAGAAGGATGTGGATGCTGCTTGGAACAAAGTGAAAAGGATTACATTACTTACAGAGTGCCATAGAAGCATGTGGACTCATACCTGATGGAATGATAAAATGCAAACAAGAGGATGGGGATGAGAAATAGATGTTTACAAGGTGTGTAGATAGGAAAACATAGTTGCAAAGAATATAGTCAAGAGAGCATAGAACAGCAGCAATTAAAGGGAGACAAAATACAGTTATTTTGATGGAAATAAAAAAAACTGTTTGGAAATGGATAAATTGGATAAACAAGGACCCTGCATCAGGGTGAATTAAATTAAAAATATATAAAATGAGTTAGAATGATACTCAAATGAGCATATGCAGGAAGAAGTAGGTGGTGTTTTGTTTTTGTTTGAGATTTGTATTCAGAAGCTGAAGGCCCTCTAAGAACGATTATTCTAAAAGTAAAATAGGAGAGCCGAAAGGCAGGTTTTCTTTGAACATCAAGAGAACTAAGGTTATGATAACTGGAAAACTAGAAAAAATCAGATAAACCTTGAGATGATGAGGAAGATGGCAATTGTCTAGGCTTCAGAATTGATAGAGATGTTGGGTATAGGTGGAAGGAGAGCCTTGTAGTGGTCAGTGCAAGCTTTTCCTTCCCTTTGGTGTCTCCCACACCAGGACTTTAAGGCAACCTGAGAAGCATTAGAACACACCAGATCTCAAGTTACAAAAGGAGAATGCTGGTAGTACCTGAGTGTGAGTGTGTGCTGGAAGGACATTCTTGTGGGAGACCAGAGAGGAAAAAAATTACAGGCGAGAGAATAAAGCAGCCACCACCAGAATAAAGAACAGTACAGCAAGTGACTGACGATGAAAGTGAAGTAAGTGTGGATTCCAGCGAGCCACAGCAGAATAGCTGAAAGGGTGTGATGGAACATGAGGGTGACCTTGGGGAACAGAAGGAAGAGATGCTGCCTAGGGAACAATCAGATAAAAGGAAAGGGAGTCCCAGAGATGGTAACAGCCTAAAGAAGAAATTTAGGAAAGACCTGTCCTGACCACTCAAGTGATAAATAAGGAAGGTGGGAGATTTGTACTTTCAGCCTTGCAAGATTCTGTTAATGTAGCCTTACAATAAAGTAGAATTAGTTTATCTAGTCGTGTTTCCTGTCTGGTTTACTTGGAAGGGCTGAAAAAGGAGAGCAGAGCCCGGCAGCCAATCTACTCCCTTGAGATGCTGACAGCCTACAGCCAGCCAGCATCTGGTAAAGCACCTTTCTTCCCCCTTGCCCCAACTGCCCCGATGTAGACTAAAAGACTGTGCAAAGCCAAAGCTTCAGCAGCAGTTTAGAACAGCAGCTGGCAGCAACAGAAGCCAACTAACTTCAAGGTGGTTAGAGACTTTCCTATAGCTCAAGCAACAAAAGAGAAAACAATTGCTTATAGGATTCTTTAGGATATAGATACACACACAGGCATAGACATACTGTATAGTGTAGGTTTAGTGGTAAGTGTGAAATTACAAATTAAGTATGAACCCAGGTGATTTGCAATATACAAATACAATATAACAAGAACTGTGGATTGGAAAATTAATGCATCAAAAATTTCAAAGGAAATAATATGAAGGCTATGTGGATACAAAGAGTGTGTATCCCCTGAAACAAATTCATTGATAGAATAATACCTTAATTAATATTATTAATCAAGCCATTGTTTTCTATAGAGTAAGTTAGCGTCTACCTCCTTCAGTAAGTCTTTGGTTTAGTTTAGTATGTGCTTATATTTACAGTAATTTGTTTTTCTTTCAACTTGTCCTTTCCGCTTTTCATTACCAGAAAACCAGACCTAGGTTGTATAATTCGAGATAGGTGCTTCAGGGCAGCAAAAAATTAGAATTATATGTATCTCTCTGCTGTCACCTAGTGTTTGTTTGGGATTTTTGCAGGCCAGATTTGGTATCCTAAGTCTCCAAGCATCCTCATTCTAAGAATTCTAAATCTTTGGCACGTGTTAAGTGTATCAGTTCATCTCTCAATTATTAGATCACCTTAAACTGAAAACATCTTTCTCAGTCTCAAGCTAAGCTTCTGTTATGTGAACCTCTCTATCTGCTCTCTGTATATAACAATCTACTTCTCCAGGGAGTATACATGGTTTGGGTTTTCCATTTCCGCTGCATGTAGGTAAATTACCTTCTTCTGTGGAGAGCTGTTTTTGTCAGCTGTCAGCTCAAATTACTTTGATTAGACAGATAAGAAGACTGTGTGGAAATCAAAGGATTTTTCTTTTTCCTGAGCTATGGAGAACCATGTTGTAATAGCAACATGTTACAACAAATACTTCAAGCAGGTTTTCCTTTTTTTCAGAAACTAAATTCATGACAGTGACAGTTTAATTTTATTAATCACTGAAATTGGGGAAAAAATAGCTGCCCACTCATACATGCTGTTTTACTGTGAACAGCTAGATTATATACATTCTTGCCTGGTATGGAGCAAGTGGTGAGAAATCAAATCTCGTCTCTCCTCTTGTAATACCAGTCCACTGGTTAAACAAAGGGAGGAAAGGTGTACCAGTTAACATACTTTCAGATGGAGGAAGGCAACTCATCAGCCAAGAACAAAATGGACACAGAGGGCAATGACCTACGATTCCTGCCACATTAGTAGTCCACTGAGTTGTTTGCAAGGAAACGAGACATTTGCAGGCAAACCAGATAGTACTGTTTGTGTTAACACAAGTAAGAAAAATTAATTTGATGCATTGTAGGAAAAGATAGACAGAGATGTGTTAGGAGCCATAAAGGATGAGATTGTGAATTATCTCCATTGAGAAACAGTGGTCCATATTTGTTCTGTAGAAAATTAACTAGGCAGACAAGCCCAAAGAATGGGACTGAGTTACATCAGGGGTTGCCAACATAGTGCCCCTAAGCACTAATGCATCCATAGATACAAATTTGATGCCTGCCAGTTTCCCTGCCAGTTTCCCTGCCCCATTCAATGTTTTGTTTTGCTTTTTTATTTTATTTTATTTTATTTTGTTTTGTTTTGTTTTGTTTTGTTTTGTTTTATATTTTATTTTATATTTTATTTAATCCTCACTTTCTTATTAAACAAGAAACAAACAATCTGCCAATCTGTAATGAAATGTTCCTATCTAAGGTCACACCTTAGAAAGAAATAGTGTGTGGCTGCAACCCAGCATTTTGTTTGGAAGTGTGACCACTTGACCAGGCAAAGATCAGCTTGATGAGACACAACATCCTAAGTTGCCAGACAAGATGAGGGGAAATAGTTTCACTGCTTGAACTTCTAGTAAATGGACATACCTACCTTGAGACCCATTTTTCTCATGGTGTGGGTAGGCTTAAGAGTACTCTCAAACAACTGTCAACAAAATGGGGGTTAAATCTTTAAAATAACAAAAGTGTTTGCATGCCTATAAATCTGATTATATTTCTTTATATGATTATATATTTCCAGGAAAGCTACATTTTAAAACTGGAACAAGCACTAGGCAAAGGTTTATTTTTTAGTTTAAACAACTTTTTTAAATTAAAAAATGTATATCCAGTATAGCCCTAGTAAAGATAAATATCTCCAGTTGCAGAGATCTGTCTGTACATTTGGACCAAATAATGTATTGAGACATTAGGTTCCAGAAACCATGTTTGCTAAGACTTTTTCTGGTTCTTCCACCAGAGAGTTTTGTCTCTTTACTGCTTGAAAGACAACATGAAGTATAAACCTGAAAGCACTTCTAATTTTTACTGTGGCCTCCAGTATCAGCAGGGACTTGTAGAGTGTTTGAATTCACTCAAATCAAGTTAACCTTCCATAGAATATGTAAGAGACTTGATAAGGGAAGTAGTATGTGATAGAGGTGATGAGTTCATAGAATAATCCATGCTTGAAAAACAGCCCTTCCATACTAGCTAAGAGAATGCAGCACATAAATTGCATATATGCCAAAGTACCTGAAAATAATTTGGATACCCAGTGAAGCAGAGTATTGTATCCAATGGTTCACTGCTAGGGCAACTTCATCTGCTTTTCATTTCACTTTGTAAGAAAATGAACGACTCCACTTTTGTGCATCCATTGACTGTCCAAGAAATCAGAGTTATCGGAGAACTGCAGAAAAGAATCATATACTGTAGGTAAGAATTATAATTTTGTTAATTTTATTAATATGATTTGGCTCTTAAAATCCTCAAAATAACTGAATTTTCAAACAATATTTTATGATAGCTGTGCCTGTCAGATGTGTATACAGTGTATATATAAAATGAAGGATTTAAAAAACAAATTCAGAGTATACATTCTCTGTGTCAAAGCACAAACTGTTCTTAAAGTGTGCTTATGTTTACAGAGTGGCCTTACTTTGGTTTAAAAAAAAAGGTTAGATACAGAAGGAATACTGGAAATGTTCAAATATGCGGTATTTGCAGTCACCCTGCATGTACCAATCATTCTCATGGTCTCAAAAACAGGGAGAAGGAGAAGAAAATACGCAGATGATACATGTTCTTACTATGCAAGTATTTATACTTTGAACATAGAGCAGGGATTTGCAACTTGTAGTATCCTATGACTTTGTGGACTTCAGAGCCCAACAGAACTAATGCAGTTTCTTCCCATTTAATACAGGAGATAACCAGACAAATGGTTATGGTTTACATCCCTGTAACCTCCAGATTTAAATTATCTGCAAAAAACAGGCAAATCATTCACAGTGTGCCAGTTCTCTTCCTCCAATAACTTGATGGAGAAAATGCCACACACTAGGGAAGAACAATGTCAGCCTATTTTGTGCAGATGCAATGAAGGCAAAAAGGTAAACATTCTTGACTATTCTATTGTTGCAGAATAGGAGTTCAATAAGCCTTCATGTGGGTTTCATTCCAGACATTATCTGATACGTTCCCAAGAACCCTTCCACTGTCTCTCTAGCTGAAGTTGTATCTGCTTCATCACTCTCAGCACATGACTCCACAAAGGGGTGCTTAGGAGCAAGAGTGTCAGTTGTCCATATTTCACATATCAGTTCAGAACATCAATAGTATCACCAACAAATTATGTGGAAAATTGCCAAAGTACATTAGTAAATTATCTGGATATATTAGGAACCAGCACTGAACCATTTTGACCAATTGTAATGGTTGCCTAATCCCAAATACTCAGTCTCACAAGCTCAGACTTAAAGATAACTGATTTATTAAAGGAATAGTATGCAAATACAGAGAAAGCTGAGAATGAGCAAAAGCGCGCCAAATACAAACTTAAAAGCCTTGCCTGCAAGCCAGTCCCACCCCAATCATCCGTCAGTGCGCACCCCCTCCCAGGTGCTAGAAACCGTTACACACGCCTGGGAAAGTAACCTTGAACAGGATCGCAAACCCAAACATACATTCCAAAGCTCCAAAACAAAGGAGGGCGCAGGAATGGAAAAACCCTGAATGAGCAAAGCGAATGGACACGGAAAATGACTTGACATGTGAAACGTTACAATGTTAACAGAACATTGAAATGGGAAACATGACGCCAATCCACCATCCCTGTGAAGATTTGTATTGGCTATCAGTCTTCAACTGACCAGGGAGTGATTTGTCCATGACCACAGAGTTACACAGCGCTCTTCCACCCTCAGATAACTAGCTCCTCCTGAACAGAAAACTAAATCTCAGATGTGTGCATTGGAGCAGATAATATCTGGGGCAGGCCTATGTTCCTAATGAAGGCTGCTGTTGACTGGAACTGGCAAACTCAGGGTAGACATTAGATCCTATAGAACAAAAAATCTAAAGTAATCCAATGCCAGACTGGTTGATATGTCATCTTAGTTCTTTTCCATGAGTTGACCAATGACTTTTGAGTGTGCTAATGTAGGGATAGCTAGTCAGTAATTAACATCCTTAGAGAGAAAGGGTTAGTTAACTTGCAGTGTTTTAGACTTCAAGTCTCATCATGATCAACATGAAGGCACCATGAATGGCTGTAGTGGTACCTGTCACTCTTGCTTATATTTGCTGTTTTTCCCATGCTACTTTTAGTTTTGTATCAGAGGCTGCATCTCAAAGGATTAATTTAAAGATAATGCATTTCCCATTCTCTCTTTCTCATATTTTCTGCTTCTGTGTGTGTTTGTATAGAGCATTCTTCTTGCTTATCAAAAGAACAGTAAAGTCCCTGCTTGCAGGGAGCTCTACATGAATTGTGGGAGTTCTAGGATTACAGCCAAGGTAACAAACAACTCCTTTTTATAATACATTACATAAAAGTGGAAGAATGATTATTCATATACCTTTGGGGGTCGGGCTATCATGTTTCTTACCATTCTACAGTTGGAGATGCATACATAGGCTTCTTTTACTTGGCATTTGCTCAACTGACTGAATATTGGAGAAATGTGTTACTACACATAGAGGAGTTTTAGCAAATAGCAAAAAGGTTTATAAGCCAGCCTTCTAAGTCAGTGGCATTTCAAAGATATGGCATTTGGGCTGGCAGATAGAATGGACTGTCTTTTTTTCAAACTAAGGCAAAAAATATGGCATTCAGCCTCAGCCCTGATCCTCATGTTTAATTTAGTGGGTATAAAGAGATGGTGTGGATTTTTTGGGCAGAAGAATAGGAAAGTCATTGTCAATATTTTATGAATCCCCTGAGATGCTGAGGTACAGGAAGATACTGGTTATGCTGAAATCAGTTGCCTCCAAAGAAGAGTAGCATCTGCTATGCTAGATGTTAGGGAAAGGACTTTTAAAAATTAGTGTCACACTCCCTCCACTGTGCCAGCAAATATCTCATAGTTAATACAAAAATGTGGCAGGCATATTTCCTTATAATAATCATTATACATTATCCTTTTCATCATCCACATAGAAATACCCTCCTTATGATTATACAAATACATTTTTGAGTGTATTTTTTAACCAAAGAATTACTCTTTCTCTCTGCTCACATATTTTCGACATTACCTTTAATTAAGCTTATCCTAAGAGGCTTTGAGAGGAAGATAACCTTATTAGTTTAAAGAAATGAATACAAACCAGGGATTGTTTTCTGTATCTAGTCTGTTAGTCATGTACAAAGCTTGTATTTAGTATCCTTTTAAGCTTGTCTGTTTCATGATTCATTTTATGTAAACAGTATTTATATAAACTGCTTGATAGACTACAAGGGTAGCTCAGTAGCCTTAATTTCAGTGTCATTTTCCAGATGTTTTGGTCAAGCTTCATGGCTGGATTTAGCATACTTACAAAGCAAAATGAAAGTCTATCTCATTGCTAAATCTGCTTCAGAGCAAAGAACAGTCATGGTAAATAACAGGCTACTGGAAATCAAATGGAAATGAAAGCACTGCCCTCACATTACCTAACTGCCAAAATAGAGACAGTGCAAAACAAAAATGTCATTCATGGCATTCAGGTTCTGCTTAATTAATTTATTAGTTAACTTTTTGAAAATTCATTTTCTAATGAACTGATAGCTTATACACCAATGTAATAGCAATAGAGTATGTTTTGTTTTGTTCTTAACCAGTGTTTTATCAGATACAATTATCAAAGACATCATATCAGTTAAAATGAATTTGGGAAGGCAGATCATGGCCAGTGATATTATTGGAAAAACTGCAAGGGCGAGTATTTCGTGTCTGCCCAGGCCACACTGTTCTTTCCTCTCTCCATCATACAGTCCAGTTTTCTCCATATCATAATGTCATAAAGTAATTTCCTTTTTTTAAAAAAAGAACTTTATTAATTTTCAAAGTATAGCTAAAATACAGAATATAGAATATAGAAAAGAGAATACAGAACTAAAGGAAAAAGAAAAGCTATAAAATTGCAGAATTAGATAGAAAAGTAATTTCCTATATGTTTTGTTTTCTTTTTTTTCTGCAACATCGGCTGCTAGAAAGAAAGCAAAGTAGAGTGGATGTGCCTGTACAGCTAGCAACAGCTTACAAAATAGACAGCTGAACCTTGCTTCAAGATGCATCTGCTTTACTTACTGGAACAAAGATGTTTCATTCCTGCTCCCAAACATTTTGAAGCACTTCTTTTGAATGCTTTGCAGAGCTCTAATTTTTCATAACATTTAGGTATTTTTAAATATGCAAAAGAACAAAAGTGAAAATTAAGAAGAGATAAATGTAAAAACAAAACCAATACAAATTCTTAATTTTAAATAATATATATTAGAATATCCATTTGTAAGGAAACAGCTCAGAGTCATGAAGAACTAGATGGAGTTGATAGATTAGACTTTCTTCCCATTTATTCTCAAAGAAGTTCCAATAGAGATCATTTTTAACAGACTCAGTATAGAATTGCTCTGCATTCCATTTTTCTCTTTGCTGTAGCATAATTATTTAAGCCAAATGAGCATGACCAGGAAGTGTTATGAAGAAGCTAAAACAAACCAATGCAGTCTTGATCTGTATTAACAGGAACATGGTATAAAAACATGGAAGATAGCAGTTAGAGTACTCCCCACTACAGTACTACAGTTTAAAAGAGGCAGAGAAAAGTTGGAACAGATCAGAGGATAACAGACCACAGGAGAAGCCAGGTCCTATGAAGAATGGTTTAAAGAAGTTTATCATATTTAGCTTCCAAAAGAAAAGACTAATGGGAAAGATGAGAGCGGTCTACAAATATCTAAAAAACTGATATGACCAAGGTGAAGGGATGGAGATGTTCTGTTTTGAAAATGAGAGCAGGACAAGGACCAGCAGGTTGAAATGAAATGAAAGAGTCAGGGTGAATATCAAGAGGAATTTCTTGATAGTAAGAGCTGTTAATCAGTGAATCAGTTTGTTTAGAACAGTTGTAAGCATGTCCTCTTTAGAGCTTTTCAAAAGAGCTATCGGAAAGGGATGGTTTAGAGCAGTGGGTCTCAAAATGTTTGGTCTCAGGAACACTTTACATTCTTGAAAATGATTGAGGACACCAAAGAGCTTTGGTTTATGTGGGTTATATGAATCAATATTTACTGTATTAGAAATTTAATTTTAAATTTAATTTTAAAATATTTATTTGCCTTTGCAGAACCCCCAGACCATACTTTGGGAACTGCTGGTTTAGAGGATTCTTTCACTGAGCAGGGGTTGGATGAGATGACTTATAAAATACATTTCAATTTAATATATTCTGTGATTCTAAATAGAAGACTGTTGCTTACAAGTATGCCATAATGCTTCAGGTCAATCACAATGAAGACATGCAATGAAAGCCTGTTCGCAGCTACTCAGAAGTAAATCCTACTGAATGCAATAGAGCTTACATTCAGATAAATGTGCATGAAATTGCAGCCTTCATTTCTGATGATATCACACATCTGAGAAAATGTTTCACAGGTCTTGATTTAGTGTACATTAGAGCTAAAAAATGGGACATTACTTCCCCACAAATAAATAGCTAGGATGAAATGTGTAGAGTATTATGAAACATGGTTTAATATTAATTTCTCTTATATTCTCTGAAAAAGGCTATCTCTATTTCATAGCATATAAAACAGTGCTCCATAACTGCTGCAGATAAATAGTGTTCTGACATTGTTCAGCATAATATATGCAATCAGCTAAGCTATTTCTAAAATAGGTGTAGAAATTAACCTGTTTTTAACCTACCTGGTGTAACTCACTCTGCTTTTCATTGCATTAGTTGCATATTGCAATCTAAGTCATATTGAAAATTGACATAGTATTTCAAATTTAAATCTAAACCACTAAATGCCAGCACAGAAGTTTTACAAAACTCTTTATCTTTGCTGTCATCTAGCAGTCATCCTGATTTTTGCAGTCTAGGTATGGTATACCTACAAACAATGACTGCTTTAACCTATAGAAACTCCTCATTCAATTTCTCTTGTGTTTCTACACTTCTTTAGTTTTTTTTCTTTGTAGTTTTTTGATTTTATGTAGCTTTTATCTTTGCTCAAAACTTAATAAAATTCTTATATATATAAAAAAGAAACTCCTCATTCAAAATGCAACCAACAATGGTACCTAAATTTGAGCCTTATCATTTTATTAATAATGACAAAATCAAGCTCTCTGGTGATTATTTATGCATTCTGAACCTTGCAGAAATAAAGTGATTCTGATATTACTGAATTTATAGCTAAACTTCTGGTAAGATCAGGTTACCATTTTTCCTACACATGCTTATATATTCTAAAACTGACTGGCACATATACATCTGTAATATATCCTTCATTTCAGTCTGCCACAGCTGAACCTTTAGGCCTGGAGGCATATTATCAGGAAAACTCAGTACACTTGAGGGCTACAATTTCCCTTTTAGAAAGATCCTAATATTTAGCACTACTTTCCATAAAAGAATACCTGCGCAGTGTAGTGCATGACACCCATCATACCTATTTATTTATTTTATTTTCACATTCTATCACCACCCATTTCCCCCCAAAAGGGAGACTCTGGGCAGTTTACAACAAGAACAAAGTTAAAATTCAGTGCCTTTAAATACAATAAATATAAATATAATAAACAGTAAAAATATAAAACGTAACGAAATCCAGATGGCTAAGGTTGCATCCTAACCCGTGAGTACAAAGGGCCCTTCGAGGGCGCTAGCCATCCCCAGGGAAGACTGTTCCCCTTTCTGCCCCAGGCATGTTGACATAACCAGGTTTTTAATGTTTTTGGGGAAATCTAGGAGAGAGGGGGCCTGTCTCACCTCTGGGGGAAGGGTGTTCCAGGGCAGGAGCTACTGCAGAGAAGACTCGTTTCCTGGACCCTGCTAGTTGGAATTCTTTTACAGATGGGGACCATAACATGCCCTCCCTGCATGATTGGGTGGGACAGGTTAATGTCACAGGGAAGAGGCGGTCCCTCAGGTAGCCTGGCCCCATGCCATGTAGGACTCTGGGTGGTTTACAACAAAATGGTAAATAAAACAATAAACATACCATATAATTACAATATATAAATCTACTCTATATAAAATACAATTACAAATAACTAATCAATATAGATAAAAATAGAGCCCAGATGGCTATGATCCAATTAAGTCCTTGCATTGGAGGAATATTTTAGGGCACTAGCCATCCCCAGGCATGACTATTCCCCTCCCCACCCCAAGCCAAGTGGCAGAGCCAGGTCTTCAAATCCTCTGGAAGGCCAGGAGCGATGGGGCTAGCCTCACCTCTGGGGGCAAGATGTTCCAGAGGGTGGGAGCTACTGCAGAGAAGGCCTGCCTCCTGGACCACACCAGATGGAATTCTCTTACCGATGGGGTCCGCAACATGCCCTCTCTGCATGATCGGGTGGGACAAGTGATGTCACAGGGAAGAGGTGGTCCCTCAGGTAGCCTGGCCCCATGCCATGTAGGGCTTTAAAGGTGAAAACCAACACCTTGAATTGGACCCAGAAGCAAACTGGTATCCAGTGCAGCTTGCTCAGCAAAGGAGTTACATGTGCTCTTCTAGGGGCACCAAAGATAGCCCGTGTGGCTGCATTCTGGACCAGCTATAGCTTCCGGATACTCTTCAAGAGTAGCCCCATGTAGAGTGCATTGTAATAGTCAATATGGGACATAACAAGGACATGAGTGACCATTCAAATCCAGTGACTCCTGATCCAGGAAAGGGCATAACTGGTGCACAACACAAAGCTGTGTAAAGGCCCTCCTGGCCACAGCTGCCACTTGCTCTTTGAGCAGGAGCTGTGAGTCCACGAGGACCCCCAGATTACGTACCAGGTCTGTTTGGGGCAGTGCAACCCCATCCAGAACTAAAGATGACAAAGTCCTGGATACAGAAGAGCCATTAACCCACAGCACTCCATCTTACCAGAGTTCAGCTGAAGCCTGTTGTTTCCCATCCAGGCCCCCATAGCCTCCAGGCACTGAGAGAGGGTGGTCACAGCATCACTTACCTCACCCGGGATGGAGATGTATAATTGGGTATCATCAGCATACTGATGATACCTCATCCCATGATGATGGATGATCTCACCCAGCAGTTTCAGGTAGATGTTAAAAAGGAGCAGAGAGAGTACTGAGCCCTGTGGTATCCCACAAAGGAGGGGTCGAGGGTTGGATCTCTTGCTACCTATCACCACCGATTGGGACCAGCTCTGGAGGAAGGAGGTGAACCAGCGCAAATCTACGCTGCCCACTCCCAACTCCCTGAGCCGCTCCAAAAGGATACCATGGTCAATGGTATCAAAAGCCGCTGAAAGGTCAAGAAGAGGAAGGATGGATGCACTGCCACCATTCTTCTCCTGCCAGAGATCATCCATAAGTGCGACCAATGCCATTTCCATCCCATATCCAGGTCTGAAACTGGACTGAAAGGAGTCTAGATAATATGTTTCATCCAGAATCCTCTGGAGCTGTAATGCCAGCACCTTCTCAACCACCTTCCCCAAAAAGGGGAGGTGGGAGACTGGACGAAAATTGTCCAGTACAGTAGGGTCCAGCGATAGTTTCAGCTATATGGTTGATCAGTTATTGATTTGTTGCCATATGATTCCCAGTTACCAGATCATTTTTAGAGAGGGAACAAGGGGAGGAAAGAAAACAAAAGACTATCATAGTAATCAGGGCATTGGAAAAAACCTTCCATGCCCCCAAATCGTTTTATAAAGCCTACTGAGGATTGGTCCATGTGACTCTAGACCAGGGTTTTTCAAATTGGGTTCTGTGGGGACTTGAATGAGTTCTGTGAGGGGCTAAAAGAGGAAAAAGAAAACCACATTTCCATGAAGTACTGGGGGGGGGGGGCAGAACCAACCTTTGAAAGCACTCAGCCGTCTGCTTCCGCCTTGATGCTTCTCTTCCCCTCTTACTAGTTGTACATCACCAGTGTTTGGAATCACTCCACTCAGAACAGGCACAAAAACTGACTCATTGTCTGTCCCCAAACTCTGTCAAATATTTCTAACCCTTGAAGAGTGATTGTGATGGGGCCCTCCCTCCTTCTTCACTTTTCACATTGCATTGTATTTGCAGGTTCGTGTCCCCAGGAGGTCACTTAATAATCAAGGTTGCATCCTGTGTATACATACTTAGGTTTAACTCCACTGACCTATAGTATGGGGAAATTAACAAAATTTGGGATTTCACTCTTTGGTTGCAGGGATCTTGTGCCTCAGCATCCTTTAGAGTGGGACTTCTTCCAGTGTAAACATACTGTACATGAGAATCACATTTGCAGTTCTAGAAAATTTACATTTAATTCATACACACAAAAAGCTAATCTGTAAGTGTTACTAGTTAAAAACAGAATGCATTATCTCATTTATTTATTTGTTTATCATATTTTTATCGCCGTCCATCTCCCACACATGAGGGACTCTGGGCAGTTCACAATAAAACAGTTTAAAATTCAATAAAATCATAAATAATATCATTAATCCATAAATATCAATATCAATAAATAAATAAATAAATATAAAATGTGACGAGATCCAAGTAATGGCAGATCTAATACCACCCAAAGGGGAACAAGACCAGCCTCAGCAGGACTAGGGAGACAACCAACCCCAAGAGTGGCTCTTCCTCTCTTCACTCCAGGCATGGTGACAAAGCCAGGTCTTCAATCATTTCCTGAAGTCCAAAAGAGAGGAGGCTACCCTCACTTCCTGGGGAAGGATGTTCCACAGGGCGGGAGCTACTGCAGAGAAGGCCCGCTTTCTGGACCCCGCCAGATGGAGTTCTCTTGCAGACGGGTTCTGCAGCATGCCCTCTCTGCATGAGCAGGTGGGATGGGTTGATGTAACGGGGATGAGACAGTCCCTTAGGACTCCCTTTATCAAGAAATGCTTTTATATTTGGTGAACCCTATATATAAATATCATAGAGAATATAATATTCTGCATTTTCCTTGAGACATATCCTACCCCAATTGCTTAGAATGAATTTTTGAAATGTTTCAAAGAATTTGGAAGCTGATGTTATTTTCTTATACCAGTTAAGACCCAGGATACTGGCTGTCTCTTGGCAAGCCATCCTTTCAGATTAAAACTGGGCAGGTTTCTAAACTGTAATAGAAAGAAGGTGATTAATACTGATCTTGAGGGAACAAATTCACATAAATATAGAATGGAGGCAAATTCAAAGATTTTAGAAGCTAAGCCACATTTCTACTTCCCATTTCAATGAACAGAAGCTAAATATTGTATTTATTTCACAAAATGTGGTTTGCAGGGCAAGTTCAGGATTCACAATTGCAGGAAAAGGACTTTCAATTCTGCCATTTTCCCTCCTCTTTTTTAAAAAAAAAATGGAGCTCTGCCAACCAGTATCAGCTAGACCATCGGGTACAATTTTGTTTGAGCCAAGAGCTAGGAGCTTAGATCCAGAATCAAACTGAAATAAGGATAACCAGAACAAAAATAGGACCACATGCAGTGCATATAAAAATGGGCAGAGCTTCAGTTGCACCACTGTGGCCACCATCTTGACTCTGTTGACCATTTTCTGTGGAAACCGCTGCACAAAGATACTGGAATCTTGTTGCGCAAACAAAGTTCCACTGAAATAGGAAACTCTTACATGGTTCCCTGCACTGGAGGAGTCAATGGCCAGCCTGCACTGAGTCAGTCTGAAAGACTTTTCCTTGAGAAGCCCAAGTGCCGCACATGGCCACATGGGAGCAGTTGCTTTGCATTTGCTCACACAGCTTTAATAGTGGTTTAAGTAGTATCGCACTGTAGCTGCTGCCACCATTGCTTTCCAAGATGCCTTTGGAGATATACTTATGTAGTTAGCCTTTTTCCCTGCAATCATTTTGTCCCTCCCGTTTTCTTTTATTTCAACACTTCACCTGAAATGCCTTACTCCAGTTGAGGGGACCAGTCCCAAACGTTACAGATCGTAGCAATTTCCAGGTGCTCAGTCTCATGGTTAAGAAACTTCTGCTACTTGCCATTCATTAAATAAATAAATGCATTCTTCTTGCTGCTTCCTGCTTGCTAGCTTGCTTCAGTTTTGCCCCGATATTTCTAGCAACACAAAATCTTTCCTTAAATTATATCTTGTCATTCTTTTCAAATGAATAATTTTATCATATAGGCTCTTCAATCAGGTCCTCTGCAGTCTCATATTCTCTGGACCTTTTTCAAAAGAGGGCAATGAGGACAATGTCCTGGGCCCGTATGTGGAGGGGCCCACTTCAGAGTATAATTTTGTATTTAAAGTGATCGAGTGGATCAATATTTTTCATTCAAGGCAGCAAAACAATTCCAATAAGATAAATGGCAAGAGTTTAACATTTTGGTTTTCAGCACACACTCCCAATTACTGGGCTACTGACTTCAACAAAAGAAGAAAAAGTTACGGTGATGTATGATGCCATAAGAAGAAAGAGGGGAGGGGTGTTTACATGGACATTCTGACCCCGGGCCTGAAAGGGTTCTGCATCACCTGATCACAGGGAGAAATTTTTAGAAAAATTATCCTTCCTGGTTTCAGTGCCTGAAAACAGGATAGAGTATTTTGAAATACTGTTTGCTATAGTTATGGAATAATCCATTGTACCAGACTGGAACCAAAAGAAGACTTTTCCATTTCATGCATTTAAACTAAAGAATGCCCAATTTTACCTTCAGTTATGGCAAAATACACCTCTTTCCATTTTCATTAAGTAGGGTGAATAACAACACTACCTTTTCTCATACGTAGTATCAGGTTGTAGAAACCTTATATGTGGGAAATTGTCCTGATTCAGTGGTGCTTTTAAATGCAGTGGCCTTTCCCGTGGCTTTTGATTAACTTCCGAGTGGCAAAGCAATTCATCCTCTGTGCCCTTAATTTATGACTTAATTTGCATTTGGAACAATCTTTGGAACAATGCCTTTCTCTTCTTTCCTTTTTTATTTGTTTGATTATTATTATTATTATTATTATTATTATTATTAGCATATTTGCTTTTTCTGAATTTATGAGCAAATGATAGCACACACAGGCATAAACACCTTGACAGATTTTTTTTTTAAAGATGTATTTAGTGGGAGATAATTCCACCCATGTATGTGCTAACAATTTCAAAAGTGCCTAATTATCCTTAAGATAAGGAAAACTATACCATCAATCAATGCAAGTAGTTTCCTATCACAGAAGCGTAGCACTCTGGTAGCTCTTGTATGTAACATAACTGCATAAATTAATGTCTATAAAGAAGCATTACACATCACTCACAAGCTCTTGCTATTGGCATGTAAGCATAACCTGCATTAAGTCTCTAACAGAAAGAGGAAAGAATAAAGTTAGTTAAAGTTGCCTTACTTCGCCTCCAATCTGTGAAGCATACTAAATTTCTGCTGATGAAAATTATCTACTATTACACTTGGATCTGGTTTTCTCTCCCACTCTCCCTCCCAAAATTGCTGATTGTTCAAAACCTGAAAAAGACGTAGTATTCTAAAACTGGAAAAACAGTTAATGAGTGTAAAGCAATAGCGCCACCTAGGGTTTCCTTAGAATATGAGAAAATTAAATTACAAAATCTACTTGGAAGAAGTGTTCTAAATCGTAATTCTGAACACAGCCATTTTAGTACAGGTGAACACTGCAGTATCACTGCAGATTTCTTCATTTAATTATTCCCTTTATATATAATTACATAGTTGTCTGTTGCTAACTACAATAAGGAACAACAATGACATGCCTGCAGTGATGTTAATATACAAATCTCATCATTATGTACTTGCATCCCAAAGTTGCATGCAACTATGTAAGTTATGGGTCTGCATGGTTTCATCTCTTATGCAATATATTATATCATATAAATTGGTACAGTCTCTCATGGTGGTAAATGGATGGATCTCTTAACTGGCACATCAATATTGATTACAATTATTGAGGAAGAATTGTGTAAAGAATCTCTGATGAATGAACTGAAATGTAGCTAATATTTAACAAAGAAGTGGCAAGAACCTAATCACAGAGAAGTGATTGATGTGATGACACAAAATATCTAACCTGGAATTCTGATAGTAGGGGATTCTGTATATTCCATGTGCACAGTTGTACACATAAAGAGTTCCCCATTGCAGAAAGTCATGCTGTATTCATGGAGGTCCATGCTTCATAAAGCAGATGGGAACAATACAAAAACATTGGCAGGCCAAGGACAAAAAATAAATTTGATTTAATTCAATTTACATGAAGTTTAATTTTAATAAGATAAATACCGTTATTTGATAGTTCTTTTTAATTTCTGTCACATTAAAAATTATTATTTCCTTAATTGTTGGGGGGGGAGGCTCATGATGCCTCATGATCTTGGTATGAGACCAGCAATTCTGCTGTTACTTTGCCACTTTCTAGAGGACCTACTATGTGTTTGGTAAACATCTGAGTGTTTGGTGCAAATGCTGCCAGTGGTGGAATTCAATGCAATTATTTTTTGCAGCATGGTTTTACTCATCTGCTTTGAATATTTCACCAAAGGCCATTCTGTTTTAAAGGATGACAACAGAGAATATGTTGTACCTGTGGTCTGGGACTGACAATGAGTTTGTTCTTCAGAGGCTGTCATTTGACAGAAATGGTGGTTCTGAAAATAGATTTAAGAGGAAAACAACTCAAGGTGATTATTCAATATACATGGTCTGAAACGCTGATTGGGTGCTTTTTATAGTTCAGTAGGAAGTGTGGGGGAAGTAGTATGAGCAAAACATACTTTTAAAAAAATTATCCAGATAAATCTTGTAAGTACAAAAATTCTACGCACCATTTGAAGACTTTAAAATATTTAGACATAATTTAACTAAAGTTAAGCCTTCCTAAGTCCCATTGATTGTAATGAAAGATAAGTAAATACCAGTGGAAATCAATAGGATTTAACTTTGGCAGGATCCACCCAGTGAGTGCTGCACCCACTAAGCTGTTTACCAAATAAGATATGATCTTTAAAGCTAGATCTTAGGCTAGTACTTTTTAATATATGTATATATACATACTGTACATACATACATACATAATCAGCCAAAGTACTAGGAAGTACTGCAAAAAATCAAGATTTTAACTGTTCTCTGAAATAAATACTTTCAGGCTATTATTATTATTATTATTATTATTATTATTATTATTATTATTATTATTATTATTATATCAGCCCTGTTACAGCATTGCTATTGTCTATGAAAGCTGTAATTTATACTGAAGAGATACAGACTAAACCAGTGTTTCTCAACTTCAGCAACTTTAAGATGTTTGAACTTCAACTGCCAGAATTCCCATTGCTGGCTGGAAAGTCCACACATCTTAAAGTTGTGAGGTTGAGAAACCCTGGGCAAACAATTGTCCATATCTGCTGCACCAACAACTTCCTCAAGACCCTCTTTATAGACTAAGAGTAAAAGCAAAGCAAAGGGAATGAATGGACAGGGCATAGGATCTGATATTTCACTGGCTTCCCCGGTATACTTGCAACATCTGTATATTTTCACATAAATCAACATTCAGTTTTTAGGACAGAATGAAATGGCTAATTATTACCATTATGAAATCCATACTATTCCCCCAATGGAAGACTATTCTAAAAATTATCTTTGTCTCTGCTTCCCTCTCATTTGAAATAATGTCATGAGAATAAGGAATGTTTGTAATATTTTTCAGAAATGTTTCTCTGGTTAGAGCAGGTTAATATGGACAATGGATACACTGTTCTACAGAATATGAAGGTATTAAATCATCACTTTCTTTACATAAACATGAGCAAGGAAAAATCTGTATCCCTAAAGTTTTCTTTGGTCAGTTCTGGAGGCAAATAAATCTAAACTAACTAACTATGATTGAAACTAGTTCAATGTGAATACACTTAGAGTAGTATAATCCCTCCACATTAAGAGCTGTTTTACCTGATTACATGGTTCAAAGTGATATGACAAACCTTAGCTGTCAAACATGAGAGATGATATTCTTCTCCAAGCATAATCTTGAAGATTAAATCCTTCTGTTTTTCTTTCACTTTGTTCTTTCTCTTTCATTGCTTTTGTCCTTTGGAATAAGACAAGTTGGTAGAAATCAGAATCCTCAAAGACTCCGAAAGCCAGGTCTCATGCTTGATAAGCTAAAATGACACCTGCAGAAATCCAAATCGAAAGACAGACAGACTACAGACCACAAACCACATGGGCATACTAATGCAAGCATACCATTTGTATGTAGACCTAAAGCCACTAGATTTCTTTCTCATAGTGAAATCCCATACAACTGTGTTTGTGTGTGTAAGAATGAGTAAGTAAAGCAATAGAAATTCATTGTTGTTTTCATGTAATCTGCACTCTCCTTTCCATCAGTGTTCTGTTTGGTAGGAACTGTAGCTTCTCTCATCCATGTGGCTGCTTCTTAATATTAACACACATCGAAAGCATGGAATCATTGCACATAAGGAAACAATTCTGATATATCCTGTAAAACTGTGAAGGCTGCTACAGTATGTTATGATAAAAATGAGCAGATCTGAAAGTAGTTTCATCTCAAAACAGTGGAATTTTCATCAATTTTAGAATTAGGACACCCAGAATTCAGCCTCTTTTATTTATACTATCTACTGGGGGTTGGAGGTGGGCAGGAACAGTTTGATAAGTTTGATCTGTAAGTAACCAAATAACTAGTGAAAATAAGCCAAATCAGGAAACTTATATAAACTGTGAAAATGAAGGAAATTGGACCAGTCCACGCCAGAGCTTCCTGTCGGTTGTCACCACCCTCAGCTCCCCCAAGGATGAGTCCGTCACCTCTAGAATATCATCTATCCATCTTGCTCTTGGTTGGCCCCTCTTCCTTTTGCCTTCCACTTTCCCTAGCGTCATCATCTTCTCCAGGGACAGAACAGGAAGCTCTGGTGTTGGCTGATCCATGAAGTCATGAAGAGTTGGAAGTGACTAAACCAATAAACAAAAAAATTGTATGTGAACCTCCCTATTATCTATTTGCTTTTGTACCAGTGGACTTCTGGATCTAGAAGGAGGAATCTTTATCATATCCTAATAAGGAGGGACTGGGAATAAGAACAATTTCCTTCATTTTCACAGTTTATATGCGTTTCCTGATTTGGCTTATTTTCACTAGTTATTTGGTTACTTATAGATCAAACTTATAGCATTGAAAAAAAAAATTAATGCCATACCCACAACCTTACAAAGCATTAATTTTAGTGACTATGAAGGATGTCCTTGCTGTCATTTAAACTACAATTAATTTTCAAATCTGAATGAAAATTATTGTCCACATTAAACTTCACAAACAAGTTTACAATTAAAAATTATAGTCATTCACATATAAAAGCACTACACTTCTAGAAAGCATTATTACATTAATAGAAGGCTAAGGACATCCAAATTCATTATTGCTGAATTTTTACTATCAGGAAGCAATATTGTGACTTCATTAAGTGCACTTTGGTTTGGGAAGAGGCACCGTTTGTCTCTTCACTTCAGGCAATGACATGTCTTGGGACTAGCAGTCCTAGATGGATTTGGAAACCTTAACAGATTACGCTGGACTGAATTTTCTTCCTTTTGGTCTATTAGAAGCATAATGGCAAGAAACAAGCGTATCTCCCAGTAAAATAGTTTCAAAGCTACAAATCTGTAATGAAATAAAAAACCTTCTCTAGGGTGATTTTTAATACAAATGATTACTGTTTCTCAAACACTGAGCCCTGTTGAACCTCTATAATCCCATTTTACAGTAAGAGTAATAAAATAAAACATACTGGGCTTTTATTTACATATACCTATATTCACCATAGGTAAATAACAATCTAACACAATGTTTCAGTTGCTGATCAAGTTGATATTTTATTCCTGAAGCAATTCAATGAAAAAAACACTACAAATTCAAACATTTTTGTAAATAATAGTTTCCTATTTCTGCCAGAAATGGCTTTCATTTAGTATTTTCACAACCTTGCATATGTTTGAATAGATAATCTATAAACAACTGTCTATGAAGCATTTCTAATCATTTTATCAATAAGCAGATAAAAATAAGCTTTGTAACTCATAGTCACTTCATAATAAAAGCAGATCTGAATTTCAGAATTTCAGTTTGTCACATATAGCCATAAGGGTCAACAGTGATGAACTGGGTCATACAATCAGCAACAGTCATACTTCGGCATAACTATATTGGCTATGACACTGTGTCATACTGAGATCTTACCTAATGAAATTATACCAGCATTTATTTCATGTGATGTGACCTGCAAAGTAATATCTAATGATATCTAATGTCTCTATGATATCTAATGTCTGCATACAAAAACAAATGGAATGTAGCAATTAATAAATATGCAAAGAAAACCCAAATTATGGCACCCAAATATCCATCCAGTCTTCTTTGAACAATTGCTAAAACGTAATGATAAACTGGGCCAGGCCTATAAAATTGAAGGCAAAAGTATTGATAGTGAACCAGTGGTAGTGGTAGAAATTTGATTCTGCCTGTCACTGATAAGGTTACAATTTCTCCGAGTTAATATTTTTACATTTATCGGTTTGAAGGATTTATATATTGTTCTACACCAGAAGATATATCAAAACAGTTTACATTAAAATAATTACATCAGACCAAAAGCTATCTACAGATATATAATTAACTGTATTTCCAAATATCTGTAATTATTTAAATATAAATGTAAGACTTTTACTCCAGCCAAGATCCATAAATATTAGGAAAAAATTAGGCTGATCCGTTTACCTAGAAATGTTGTTATTGACTATCCTGAAGTTATGTTTTAACTGAGAAATAATGGAGTCAACATTTCATGAGGCATTAATTTGCGCAGTGGAATTAACCTGAAAGTCAGCAAGCAAAATTCAAGATCAGAGCTTGATTTTTAACATTATAAGCTGTCACACAAGGACTGATCAGCAGAGACTGGTATGCAAACAAGATTTTTAACTAAAGAGTATTTACAAACTATACATCCCAGAGTAAATATGTACTTCAAAAATGACTACCACACACTACTCAGAATAAAGGCTTGCATTTTATTGTGGAACTACATAAAATGAAAACATATGGATGGGAAATGACAATGAAGCAGAACATAGCTATCATTGGGAAAATACCATTCAGTGGGGAAATAACCTTTAAAACAATAAACCATGTTGAGATAATAGCTATGAAAACATGAACATAATTTATAAAGCACTCACTGGAGGAAGTAAGAGTACTGGAAATGTCAATAAAGGGGAAAGTAGCAACTATTGGGAAATAACATTCAATGGGAAAGTTAAGGAATATTAAGGGAACAACAATGAACAGTTCTGGTAGTTAGCAATAGGGTAGATATACACTGGAGATTTCAAAGAGAAATCCAATATATGCTCTGCACAAGCTCCCTCTCCCCCCCCTTTTAGGGTGTCCTTGGTTTCACATTGAATTCAGTGGGAGAAAGAGGAGAAAGGGAAAGGTATGCTGAAAAGCCAACATACAGTATATGCAACAGATCAGAGCAAAGATAAGAGCAAAGACAAGGAAGGAAAAAGAAAATGCTGTGGCAGATAATAAATAGTTCATATGGGGGTAAGAGGAGAAGACAATTTAGTGTACCTTTTCATCATACAATCCTGGTTTTCAAAGATTCAGAGAAGAAAGGGAAGGAAAATAGGCAGTTCCCCTCAATACGTGCATACCAATGTCATCTGACTGGGTCATCTCAGCGTGCTTCTTGGCTTCCCGAGGCCACACTCTTCCTGGAGCTGTGGAAGCAGACTAATTTACAATATAGGCATTGCTGTCCTGGACTTAGATGATCAGGTGAAACCAGTTGGCTCTTCCCACCTGTGAAATGCAACAGAGTCTGTTTTAAGGACCAACGAAGTTGTAAGGAAGCAGCATCTGGAGGAAGTAAACTCAGCTCCTGAAAGGCCCAACAGGCTCCTTGGAATCCTCTGACATTTGTCTCATCATCTGGATGATGCGGTGAAGCCAGCTGACCCTTGAATTGATACTAATATAAGATTATGGGATATAAATTCTCATATAATGTTGGAATATTGATACAGCATTGTATTCTTCATGAATAATAATTTTCTATCCAAACACATCCAACTGATGCCACTATGATATGGTACATTTTGGAATGCTGGAGACTGCAGTATTAGATTATCTGGCTAGCTACTCAGTATTAATTGTTGTAATTGATTACAACAATACTCAGGGTTAGAGGCTTAAGTCATTCTCCTCACATATTACCCCTGATTAAAAGGATTCACACCAGGGATTGGACTCTGACCCATAGATATAACCTTCTGCATCACTTATCTCTAATTCAAATCAGACTTCTGAACAAGAGTCATGACCAAGAGGAGAGAATCTGCAGCCCTTCAAATGTTGTATTACATTCACTACACCATACAATCAGCTGCATTGTCTATGGCTAATGGGGAAATAGAGTCCTAGTCCAGTAAGATAGTTATTTTTTTATAAACAAACACTATAAAAAGGGAAGTGTCTTGCCTACTGATGTAAATAATACAGTTTTCAATGTAATTTGGCAAATGCAGTTCAAAAAGTCTCTTGTCATTAGAAAACAGTATCATATCCATTCAAATGATAAATAATGTTAGCTACAGATGTTTGCTCAATAACCCTTATATCTTCAGGTCAATGGACATGGATCAACTGAACTGTGCTTGTTTTTAAAATGTAAATGAGTTGCTGATATAACCTGTCAGCATTTTTATTTGGTGGGTTTTTAAAAAATATTTCTTTAACATTACCCAGGCTCATGTCTTAGTACATCCTTTATACTCTTAGTAAGATTCTCATTTTTTTTAGCTCTACAACATCACGGCTATAGTGAATAGCAGTTTCTAACTAATCAATGCATCTCTTATCCTTTTATTCCTTGGGCTCCAAAAATGGATATTTAATTCCTTGCACCTGTAGTCAATTATCCATTCAATGCACCATGTGCTTTATATGGATAGATTGTTCTGCCAATCTGAAAAGCAGAAAAGTTTTTGATAACAATTTGCCCAACACGTATCTCTGTACACAACTTCCCAAAATAGATTATTTTCCACTTTAAAATAGGTCACTTTCACATCAGAATGAAGACATTTCTTTTCCTTCTAAACTAAGTATTTATTTTCCTTTTACAAGGAAGTTTTTGGCAGATATTCTCAATAAAAACAAGTCCCTAAATTAGAGAAAATTGATGCTTTTGTAGAATGGTTTCAATGCTTTTGTGGAATAGGCAGCATAATAACAGACTTCTGTTGATCTGGGAGACCATATATTTCAAATGTAATCACTTGGAAATTCATTGATATCTGATAAGATAGCAACTTCCTTAGAGTGATATCAATGAATTTCCAACTGATCACATTGTATACAATGCCCATTATAACTCTGTCCCTGTCCCTGTCCCTGTCCTATCTTGACTGAATGGTCAAATAAATAATTACTGCATATGCCTTGGCATGCTGAAAGAAGCACAAACATATCTTACAAGGATTTCTGCCGCCCAGGTAAGTTGCTACTACATTTTTGCAAATATAAGAACTAAACAGTCCTAGCTTTCATTTTCCTACTATGAATAATTTGGCTTTCATGAGTTAGCCTGAACATATTTGTACATTTTTTAATAATAAGTTTTTTTAGAATTTAAAAATAAAAAGATAAAAAACTAATACAAACTAAAAGAAATAAAGAAAATAAAGAGAAGGAAACAGGTAAAAAGAGATAGAAGAAAATAAGACAGAAGGGGAAAAAAAGCAGATATATAAAAGATGACTCTCCCCTCCCTCTAGACAAGTATAAACACTTTCAGTAACTTAACACCTTCTCTAGTATTTCAATAAACAAACAAAAGAAAATCTTTTCTTCCCATATCTCATTCCTTATCAGTAAACAAATCCTAAAAACTCATCATTCAATCTTAATCTGCAAAGGTCCATTAAGAGCTACCAGAAATAATATGGATTTTAAACTTAATCTAAAAAAAATCCATTTTATATTCCAATTTATCACTTTCTCTAAAAATAAAAAAAAAGGCAAAAGAAATCTCTATCCATTTATAAACAGATCTTTAAAACCTCATCATACAGTCCTGGTCACAAAGAAATCCCATTAATAGCTACCAAAAATCACAACATATATTTTACCCCAGTCAAATCACTTTGTAGTCCTTCTGTTTACTTGAATAAAGTCCCATAAGTTGGCCTCTTATCATTTTCCCTTTATCTGTTCTCAGGAACAGTTTCAGTAGTTTAATACATCTCTTCTATAAATCCAAAATAGGAAAGCTCTCAAAATCACTCTTCTGGTTTATTATCTGAATGTCCCCTTTGATCATTATGTCCTCAGCCTTTGATTATTATGTCCTCAACCAGTATAATTTGTAAGTCCAGTGCGGCCTTTTTCTCCATGTCACTCCTGTAATTTGACATTTATAAGTCCATTTTGAAATCCACATCTTCTTTTCCCATATCTCTTTTATGGTCTAGCAATTTTTTAAAGTCCAGTTTTGAATCCACATCCAGGACAGCCTCAGTCTCAATTTTATCCAGTAACATCTATTGCCTCTGTTAGATCAATTTTTAAAGTAGCAGATAATTTTGAAAGTAAGTCCTGAGTATATCATTCCCAAACAGACTTAATTTGTTTTATAATCAAGTAATGTTGCTCCATTATGTTAATAGGTATCTTCCCCTTTAATTACTCTCTGGTTCCCTCTAGTTAACCTTCAAAATCCATTCTTATCCTATGATTATTTTTCACTGCCTGAACCTTCCCATGAGGGAATTCTTCCAATTAATTTCAGAATCTTCAAATATGTTTCTATAAAATTTTAAACAGTCCATAAGAAGTATTCTTACAAGTCTATCTCATGCTTTAACTATCCAAAATCAACATTCTAAACTCCCTTTTGCTGTTTTCCAAAAGTTTTTTTTTTCTTTTTAAACTTTAAACTTACAAAAGTCTTCTTTCATCAAGGATAGAAGGAAATGTTCCTGGCGTGCTGAAACTTCTCCTTCAGAATGTTCCTAATTTTCAAAAAGCTCTTTAATGCTAGTTTCTGATATTAAGAGAGGAAGGATGACTGAATCTAGTGTCCATTTGAAGGCACTGAACTGTGGAATAGGCAAGCTGTTCCCCATGACTTCCAGAGCGCTCAACCCACTGGAGATCACTATTTTGTGATTGCTTCATGGTGAGCCTCTGTAGGAAGTACTTGTGGATGATCCAGTCCTCTCCTTGATCCAGAGAGCATTCCAAAGAGCTGATTCTTTCACCAGTTCCTCTTACTCACTGCAGCCGTAGGGTCTGCAAAAGCAGAGCTGTCTTCAATCCGCCATTACTTCCCCAGAAGTCTTGAACGTATTTGTTCTTCAGGCATTTCTATTTACAAAAGATTGTGCTTGTATTTGCAACCACATACGGGCCTGACCCACAGTAAGGGGTAAATCATAAAACTAAAGAAGCATTTATTTCTGATATTTTTGCTTCTGAAAATCACATGGTTAATATCTAACTTTTTATTATTTAACAGTAATAAAATACCAGATGTACAATGCACCTACAGTCAGGTTTCTGGTGAACTTCACTGAGGCAATTTTGAGACTACACAAGAACAGGTATCAAGAAGCC
Organism: Candoia aspera; assembly: GCF_035149785.1. Taxonomy (NCBI): domain Eukaryota; kingdom Metazoa; phylum Chordata; class Lepidosauria; order Squamata; family Candoiidae; genus Candoia; species Candoia aspera. Next base: position 81,878,911 of record NC_086157.1, on the reverse strand, counting down.
ATGGACTAGGAGAAAGGTAAACCCTGCTATTCATCCCCAAAGTGAATTCTGGTATCTGCTTTCTTCTACCCTATGATCAAAGTCAAGCACAACAGGTAGAAAGTACTGTTCTAACGAATTAGACAAGGGTTGAAAAGGGCCTCCTGATATTTATCCAATAAGTCAGAAATTTACAGATGTCATTTTGTTGGCAACTGAATGAGCTCATGCTGCAATTCTGTTCTTTTTATGTCTGACAGAACATGGTTTTGGACTTTGAAGAACATAGTTTCAGCTACTTAGGTCTAAAGCTCAAATCATATGTCAGAGTTCCCAGCACTCAAGAGCAATAAGAATAAGGTCAACTACAAGAGTTTATATGGGGATACTTCCAAGATATTCTCTTACAACTTCAGCTACTTACTACATTTGGAATCACATTTGAATATAAACCATGGTAAACTCAAATTAAATTCAAGTTAGTAAAATTGAGAAAATAATTTAAGCTGAAAATTTAGGGAAAACTCTATAAAAAGAATTTCATTCAATTCAAAATTTTATGCTTGTGGTAAACCTGTATGTGAACTGAAGCAGGCATGGAAATCTGCAATATTCTGAATGTTGAGATATGATTTGAAAATCTGAAAAGTATGCTGAAAAATGTATATTATAAAGAAAAGGTATACACAAATATATGTATATTAGGGGCAGTTCTCACAAAAACTGCCCCTAATACAAAAACACCTTGGTGGGAGATGGGCGGTAATAGAAATTTGAATACTAAATAAATTAAATAAAAAAATATATATCAGAGTCAATTGCTTGCAAAAAATATAACTGGTGAAATGCATGCAAAATATGCATAAACATCTAGGTAGAGCTTTTTTTTTTTTTTTACTAAATTCACAAATTAACTCAGAAGAAGGACAAAATCCATTTATCATGAACATGTGAATCTGGCTGAAACTGAAACTGAAGGATTCACTACACTCTAGAGAGATACTTGAGATTTAATTTTCAACATTTTTACAATATCTTATCCACATTAAATTATTTTGAAGTATCTGCATGTAAGAACATGTACCCTCCTCCCTTCCTGACACCTCACTATGCCTCTTGGGTATTTCCTTCAATTAAGTCTTTTCAGAAACTTAAATTACTTATTTGAATAATAAATAAATCGATAAATCAATATATCAATAAAGCATTATGCTGATATTAGTGCCAGAGCAATTCAAAACAGAACACAGAGTATATCAGAGCAGGAGAAGTTCAGGGAACATGAGTGTGTGTATAATGAACAAAATATACTTTGGGCATTGATTTTATGGTTTCATAAAATGTGTAATGTTTCACCAGAAACAAGAAAGGTCTCCAAGGAACTACAGTTTAAAGAATGATTAATATATTTTCTAAACATCTTATTCCAAGTACACTTTTCCCTCAGATATCCTAGAACCTAGATTGTATGGGAGCCAGTTATTGTAAAAATGTACTAACAATGGGCATATAAAATAATAATGATCAAGAAAATGCTTTTTTCTTCTATCACTTCTGTATAGCAAGGCATTTAACCTGTGTGTTGACCTAAAGAAAATAATGTAGTATAACATTTGTCACTGTTTTACATAGGGGAAGATCATTGTTATGATAAATAACCTCCCATCCAATGGAGAGAGCTATAAACAAGATCTGTCCAAGCTTAAGCAAACAGGACATTAGATACATAGGTCAGAGAAAGATTTGCTGCCCTTTAAATATCATTTGCATAATGGTCAATAAAGCAGACTAATTAGGAAGAGGGGCCGACCAAGGGCAAGATGGAGGATGATATTCTAGAGGTGACGGACTCATCCCTGGGGGAGCTGGGGTTGTTGATGACCCATAGGAAGCTCTGGCATAGGCTGGTCCATGAAGTCATGAAGAGTCGGAAGCGACTGAACGAATAAACAACAATTATTAGAATAATGTTCTGTTCCTTGAGGACAAGCTTATACTGCTTCTGATTTAATTATATGACTAGTTGTTTTTTGTGTGCTCACTTTAATCCCCCAAAATATCCATTTCCATCCCTTTACCTCTCTGTCTTGATTGTCTCTGGGATTTAAAGCAGTAGAGAACTGCTCAAAACTTTATTCCTCTTGCCATTTTCCTTTTCCTTTTTTGTTTTTCTGTGTTGGATACAACAGCAAACTCTAGGTTTCACGGAGCTCAGCTATCATTCAACATTTATTTTGCTTTTATGGAGGAAGGGGTAAACCAGTTTAATCTGAAGATTGAAAAGCCTACTCTAAGAGAACCAGCATACACAAGATTCAACTTAATTAATTTCTCAATTGTTTTGTTAAAAGATGTGTTGTAGGAAGGAATCAATTAACTTCTAAGCTGAGAAATCAATATATTTTAAGGTGGGAGGTAAATTTATTTCAAAAGTGGGAAATCGATTGAAATAATGTAACACAACTGAGTGGATTGGGAGAAATTAAATAATCTTATTTAATATATTTTATTTAATGCTGGTCTCTTCCTACTTTTTATTTATTTATTTATTTATTTATCGAACTTTATCACCAGCCATCTCCCCCACACGGAGGGGCCTGGCCCTAATCATTTAATGGAATACATGCTTCAGGCTACCATTCTTTGGCTAAAGTGGACCTCAGCCCCAAAAAACAACTAGTTACTCCCTGTATATTTCATCCTCACAACATGAGATAGGGTAGGCTAATCAAAGATCAAACAGTGATTTTCCAGAGTAGAAAATTGAATACAGGTCTCCCAAACCCAGGACAGCATACTAGCTGATACACCACATTGTCTTCCAAGTATTTAATATGTCCATATGATTTTTCTCATTTAACTCAGAATTAAATTCTCAAAGTCAGATGCTACATGGATTTCTGGACTAATAAGAGGAGCTACATTAGACATATTAGGTTAGGAAAAATCACTGTATGGAAGGAACACTAAAGGAACAGGGGAGAAAGGTAAAAGTAAACTGAACACAATGGAAGAGTTTATCAGAGGTGTGTGCAATAAAACAAGAAGAAATTGGGTGAAGAATGAATGTGTTATAAATTAATGTGGATTGAATACAAAAGTAAGTTACCAGTACAAAAGTATGTTGAAGTTGTATGGTCAATTTGAGAAAATGATTGAGGATAGAATTATAAAAGGAAGAGTAAATGGGTTGAGAGGAAGGGGAAACCTGACAAAATTGGTTGGAGCTAATATTGCACTTTGCATACCAGTTTACCGTACCTTGTCTACTTGTTATCTAAATTTACAAAGTGTCATTTTGCTTCTTTTAATATAGCCACCATGCGGGGTAATATTTATTAGAAAGGTTAATTTATATGAATAAAATAAAAATAAATAATATAGTCAGTGAGAATCCCAGAACATCTCATTGTCCTTATGAGAAACTTATATATGGGTCAGGAAACCACAGTATGGATAGAACACGATGAAACAGTATGGCTCCAGGTTGGTAAAGGAGTGAGACAAGGGTGTATACTCTCCCCTAATTTATTCAACCTATATGCTGGATATATATTAATGGAAGCTGGATTGGAAGAAAATGAGCGTGGTATTAAAATTGGAGGAAGAAACATCAATAAACTATGGTATGCTAATGACACTACCCTGATAGCCTAAAATGCAAAAGATCTGCAAATAATGGGACTAAAATTAAATATAAAGGCCAAACTAATGAAAACAGAATAACCAGCCTTAGAATTGACAATGAAGCAATAGAGAAATACATTGCATGCTAGCACTTGGTAGAACATCCATGAAGGCCTTGGAAAAGATATTCAAATACTGTGATGTGTCTATACCTACAAATATCAGAATCTTGCATACCATGGTATTCTCTGTGACACTCTATAGAAGTGAAAGTTCAACTTTGAAGAAGTGGATAGGAAGAGTATTGACAACTTTGAACTTTGGTGTGTTGGAGAAGACTCCTGAGAATACTGAGGACAGCCAAGAAAACAAACAAATGGATCATCAAACAAATCAACCCAGAGTTGACTCAAGGCACAAATGACCAGGCTCAAATTATCCTACTTCAGACACAAAATGCAAAGATCCAGCTCTCTGGAAAAGGCTCTAATGTTGGGAAAGGTAGAAGGAAAGAGAAGAGGATGACCAGCAGCAAGGTGGATAGATTCAGTTACAATGGCGATGGGGGCACCACTGGAAGAGCTGAAGGAGCAGATCAGGGACAGATGATCATGGAGAAAATCTATCTGTGTGGTTGCTGAGAATTGACAACAACTTGATGGCATGTAATCAGTCAATCAATCTCTTCCTTTCAATTACAGTCTGGAAGATAACAACATCACTAGGAACTTCCAAACTTGAAATGCTTACTAGCAAAATACTTGATGTATTGAACTGCCCAAATCTTTGTCTTGCTGAAAATTACATTCAACAGCTCCTGAAAATTGACTCAATATGACTACAAAGGCTGCTATTTTTGTAATCTTAATTTGTATGTAAAATACCAAATTTAAACTTGTGACTAAATTAGTAATATCAAGTAATTCAAGTTGTAGCTGAGTGATGAAGGCACAGCAGTGGGGTTAAAGAGAATTATAATCTCATCTATAAAATAGTGTACATGCAGTATCTAAGAAAGGTTAATTGTTTTTTTCCTTAGTTAATATAAGAGACATTTTATTTTTAGTAGTGTGTAAGAGATGTGTAAGAGATAATACAGCAGCTGTATTAACATGATACCAATCCAGATACAGTACAAGTTCTTATTTTGGATTAGATAAATACATGAAGAAATCATGTAAATTAAATTTGCATTTAAATAGCCCACTCAGTACAAATGGTCTCAATGTGAATCATTACTAGCCATTGGATATTTCTAATTAAGATTTTTTAATTTGTTTTAACTTAATCACATTTTATTACAAAATCCTTGCAGTTTTGTGCCCAAATTATACTACATTCAAGGGCCTTTATTTATTTAAAGCAAGCTAAAACTTCTGCTTTCTGGAATTAGAATAATTTGGTTAAAATTAGAATCTTGCCACAAGCAAAACAAGCTATGACTGCTAATATTTTAGAAATAATATTATTTCTTAAATACTAATCATTGGAATAAGATTTTCTGTCAGATTTCTGTTTAAAAGTAGAAACTAAACTCCATTTGACTGTTTCTGTTACTCATGCAATATTTTTTCCTAAAGAAGTAATGACCAATCATACATAAAAACTGCTAACGTAACAAAATATTGCTTCCTTAAACACAGAACAAGCTCTTTGTTAGCAAATCCACCATATTAAAAACTTCATTTCAGAAATAAAACCATCTCAGCAGATCCAAAACCTTAGGAACAACTTTTAGACAGCAGATCAGGGCAGATTAGGACAACCTTAAAAGAAAATTGCAGTATACACACATGTATCAAATATATAAAACATATTATACAAACAAGAATCCAAGCATAAATGTCCTTAGCTATATTTAAGTCTTAGAACAAGTGGCTTCAGAACTCCTAACTCTGAAGGTTTCAAAAATGCATTAAGCATTATTAACTTCCGTGTTATGATTTTTATTCCAGTGCTACTCTGATCTGCTAGATTCAGGTAACTATGGAGTCATTGGTGCTCTCTAAGCTTTGGTGTTTTCTTGCAGATGTTACATTGCCAGACTAGGCAACATCTTCAGTGTGAAAAGGGAGTGGGGTTTGCTCTCTGTTTATATACAGTGGCTTGCCCTGCTTGTGTTGATGGGGGTGTTGTTCTCTCCTTGGTAGTTCCTTGATTGGGCTGTTGTTTGCTGCTTGGTTGATTGACTGAGTTAATAGTTCCTTGATTAGAGTATATTGTGCTGTTTTGTTGTTCGTCTGGTGTTAATCCTGGTGTTAATCTTTGCATATCTGGGTGTTGAATGCTGGCCAGGAGATGTTCTGGTCTTTTAGTTTTACTATTGTCTCTTTTAAATGGTATGTGCCTGTTGATGGCTGACTTGGCTGAGTGCCAGGCTTCCAGGAATTCCCTAGCATTTTTGGATTTGGCTTGGTCTACGATGCTCACAGTTTCCCAGTTGAAAGTATGGCTGAGTCTGTCTACGTGTTGTGAGATTAAGGAGTTTTCATCATGTTTTCTGACTGCTAGTTGGTGTTCATGGATGTACTCTACTAGTTTTCAGCCTGTCTGTCCTACAGAGATGACTCCACATGTAGATGACTCCTGTTTTTTTTTTCTTTTTTGGGATACTGGGTTTACTGGGTCTATTCTCTTTGATTAAATTCAAGTAAAGAAATGCATAAGAAGCAAAATAACACTTTTAAATATGATCTTAATACAATATATTTTTATGAGAATTTATAGACATATTTTAATCTATAAATACTGCTGAATTCCTTTTGCATTTTATTATGGTTACAAAAGTTAGATAACCTTCTATATATTGTATATTCAAATTACTATATTCTGTAATGATACCATATTCTTGTTATTTGCCTGTGGAATAATGTCATTAGGAAAGAGATGTTTTCACCCTCTGCTATATTACAAGACCATCCACTTAAGCTGAATCATAGAAGAGCTGGGACAGAAAAAAGGAAGAATTTCATTCTGCAAACAGATGAATTATATAATTTGTTCCCAGAAATGGTAGTGATGACTACTAACTTGGATAGCTTTAAAAGAAATTCAGATATATTAGCGGAGGTTAAGGATAACAGTATTAATTATGATAATTATGTCTCTTTTTTAGTAACCGAGACTAAATATGCTTCTTGGAAACATAAGTGGGAGACATTGCAGGAAGAGAGCCATGTTAGTTTATGGAAGTCAAAAATCAAAAGGAGTCTGATAACACCTTTTCAGACAAACAATTTTATTAAAAGGTGTTAGTGCTAAAGTTGATACCTTACAACAAAATTTGTTAGTGTGAAAAGGTGCTACCAGAATCCTTTTGTTTTATGGGTGGAATAGATGGTCCTTGTGATCATGAACTTTTTATGGGTTTTCCCAGAGGCATCTTGAAGGTTCTTTTGACTCAGCACTTCTTATTGTTTCCTTAAATTAGAGGTATGTATGTATGTATGTATGTATGTATGTATGTATGTATGTATGTATATATATATATATATATATATATATATATATATTTAAAATCTCTTCTTACCTCCACATTTGTTTCTCCTGTTCATCAGTATCAGTATATCACTTGATATAACCATTTAATTAAGTAGTGAAGCATATGTTTATCTCTTCAATCTTTCATTTTTTTGATTCTACATAAACTCTGAAATTTTCCACAGCAGTTAATAACATTTTAGATTTCTTTGGTTTATCAGGGGTGAAAACTGGCATGAGCTTTCCAGCTACAGGGGGCAGCTATATCACATAATTCAAGCCAGGCCCAACAGAAGACTTATTAACTTCCAGTCCTTGCTGCCTAACTCCCTTAACCTGATACGCCCACCAAATGCCTTCTTTTCATCTTTGATAGATCCATATCCAGCCTAGCTGGGAATACAGATCTTATTGCCAGTAACTTGCCAAAACTGTGTGCGTTGACTGTAAATCCTTTCAAACTCAAAAAAATATGATGTTGTTGTTCCTATAGTTATTATCATATACACAGCATAAGCTTTTCGTGCAGAAAGTTCCATTTTCAATCCCTGATTACTATTTTTAGTAGTACTTACCAAAAAAAATTTTTTTTTTCCTGAAAACTAAATAAGCACTGCTGGTAAAAGTAAACATGACTTCTTCTGGAATTCCAAGAAAGTCTTGAGGATGTCCTATTAGATATGGTCAACTGCAGAACATCCTTTGTCAAAAGGCGAACTAGGGAAGATGCTCTCTATCACCATCTGTAATTCTCCTCACAAGTCTCCAGTTCATTATTTTAAACATGGAAAAGACAGAAGTCATTGTTGTAATGCAGCACCTCCTTTGCAGCCAACAACCTTTTCTTTCTAAGCAGGTTTATGGGGTTTATATGGAGGCAAAACTCATATATAAAAATTAAGCCTCAGGTGCATCTTTGCTTTGCAGCACAATAGCTTCCCATGTTAAAATTTAAAAGATTTTTAGTCACAAATGGCAGGTGGATAGAAAAGCAACTGTGGGCCTGTTGAGCTCCTGCTTCATATTCTGGTTGTTACCTTAACAGAAGGCAGCTTCCAATTTTAACTATTATTTGTTGATGTCATTATCAGAGTCATCATCCTGTCTTTTCCAAGTCCCGATACGTTTGAAGAATGACCTTCCAAATACATTTTTAAGATCAATGACTAATCCTTTATTTTAACTAGAGAAATGTGAAGTTGATATTATATGGGCAGTTGGACTTCCAGTTTGCTTGCTGAAAAAATTTTGGCAGCAAAAAGAAATAGTGTGATGGGTTTCTATGTATGAATTCAAGTAGAGACTTTAACAGCCATTTCCAATTAACATAACAGTAAGGCTGAACCCAAATTCAAAAGTGCCTTTCTATGTCCTTAAAAAAGCAAAGCAAAGCAAAATAAAAATACTGCCTGCCACTGAATTCTGTACACATTATCATGGCCCACTACTCTAGAAACCTTTTCCCATCCCATAATGATATTCTTGTAAAAGGAGTTGCTATTAGCTGTGCAACAGAAACAGCTTTGTATAATGAAATTTAATATCAAGGGAATTGTTACTCAGTTTTGGAATAAATAAGACAAATATATTGTTATGCTAAAATATACAAATGAGAGGAGCTGAATGAAACTGACAGGCATGCTCCACAGGGGATACTACAAGAATACTGCAAAGTATAGAGAAAAAGAGAAGAGAGATTGGATCTTCTCATTGAAAGAAGAGCAATGTTTGCAAAGAAATGGATATAACTGTGAGTAAAGAGTAGAATAAAATTTCCCACTGATCTTGAAAGTCTTGGCAGCATCATTAGTTATTGTGAGAATATTAAATTTTAAAATATTCAGTATCAGGCTCCTTTGAACCCTTTTGACAAACATTATGAGATCATCTGAATGTCTGTTAGGATACTTAAGGAAACTGGATTTTGCAAATTGCTACACATGTGGTGTGATTCACACTTTGCAAACTAACGTGTAGACTGAAACTTAGCTATTGCAGAAAATTCACACTTTTCCAAATTTTGAGATATAGACAGGAGTATGAAACCGAAACATGCATTTAAAATTGTACATTAAGAGTGAATCCATTCTTATATATAAGTGTGATTTGGATCAATCAGAGGTGTATAATTTATGTGTTGATTCTGAATGAAGATTTTGTAATGTCTGTAATTCAAAATTACCTGATCCATTTGCAATATCGGAATCCATATCGATATGAATTTTCTTCTTTTCTTTTTTACTTAAGTATGTATCAAGCTTCATGTTTTTTTGGATATATGGAATGTCCTAGCAATTTGGAAAGCTTTCTAACAGGCCAATGCTGTTCATAGGCCGTAGCACTCCAACTTCAACTTCATAGTTCTTTGACTATTCTAATTTTTTTCTATCTACTGAAAAGCAGGGTAGAAGTAAGGAAAGATAGATGTTGATATCTCATTACCCATTTCCAGGAACTGTTGAGAGGGGGCCAGAAACACACCAGATAGTTTACCACTCACTGCACCCAGTACTGGAGAAGTAATGAAGGGCTGGGGTTCTTAGGATCCACTATTTTTGCATACCTATGTATTGCAAAACCCATTTGTAAGCTTCAGTACTGTCCTTATGTACTAAACAAAATATTACTTTAAGTCCCTAATTTACATGGATATTTTGGCAGAATCATTTAGTTTTATTCTATGCTTATTTATTAACTGTACTTCTTCAAGCACTGAATATAGAAAACAAAGGCATTATGAAGTATAATATTGTCTTCAAATCAATTTCAAAGCTTTTGTCTAATCAATGTACAGTAGGATGACAAATTACTGTCTTTAAAACTGTCCTTGTAAATTTCTATATACCATTTGTTGCTTAGATAATTTACCCATAATTTCAGATTGAAGGCTTATTAATCAACTCAGTGTTAATATGTTTGCTAAGTACATAAATATATATTAGCTTTATTGACCAAGGTTGTATTGCTATGGTCAGTCATTCATGAAACTTATTGCATTATCCAGCAAGAGAAGACCATGCATTACAAGGATGCTTGTAATATTTTATATAATCAATCAAATGCTAGTGGATTGAGCACAGATGCACCTAGGTGGCTTTGCACTTAGTATTTTGCCAAAATAGTGATGGTAAGTCCCCCAAAATATAGAATTATTTCATCATACAAACCTTTGTTATCATTAGGCTTTGACTTGATAAAGTGAAGTACAATTCACTCAGAAACAAATATTAAAATAGATGAGGATCATTCATAAAATCCATTTCTATCTATTTCAATATAACTTGCATAAAAATGTAAATTAATGTCATAATGTTTGGCTATCACATTAGATGCATGAGTGCTAACACATCTAATCAAGACATTCTGAACATCATATAATGATAATAGGAAGAACTGAATTGATAGAACTTGTAAACCTTACATGTATTTTTGTAAGTGATCAATTTATTACCACAGTAATTATTGATTAGTAAAAAAAAACAATAAACAACCTACTTGGAGCCATTTCATACATTGCAATTTGTACATTTAGTAGCTAGCACAAGAGACTGCCTTGCTATGTATTTACAAAGTATTTCAGAAGCAACTCCTGTAAGCCATGAGCATTCAGACATGTAAAATACTATGATATTTTACATATCCAGATAGCCAGTTTGGTGTAGTGGTTAAGGCAACTGTCATGTGCGCCGTTTCAATGTCTTTGATGCATCGTAACGTTTCGCATGTCATTAATTGGATGCGTGTTTCAGTTGTCTAGGGAGGATGGGAACGATTATCTTTTGGCTTTGCTTTGGAATGTATTTGTATTATCTACTGCGCTCAAGGTTACTTTCCCAGGCTAGCAACTCTGACGATTGCTAGCACCTGTGCCGGGCGGGGCTGTTACGAGGGAGGCGGGATACGTTTGAAGCAAGGGTTTAAGTTTGTATTTGGCGCGCTTTTGCTCATTCTCAGCTTTCTCTGTATTTGTCTCTAGTACTTTAATAAATCAGATTTCATTCAGCATCCTCTTGTGAGTCTGAGTATTTGGGGCTAGGGCAATCATTACATAAAGCTGAGAATCTAAGTTCCTAACTCCGCTGGCCCCTGTCCAGGAAAGACAAGCGTCTAACCGTGTGAGGGAGAGAGCCCGCGATGACTGAACCCGACATCATGATGATGGAGGAAGGGGAACCGGACTCGACCGTGAGGCAGTCCGGCCGACCGTCCCAGGGTGGGGAGCTGTCAGCCATCCGAGAGGAGGCGAGCTCCGAGTCGGAGAGTGAAGCCGGGGGGCTGAAAACGGCCCCAGAGACCACCGTAACTTCGCCGGGCGAGCTGCTCACCTGGGATGAGACACAAGGAGATGCCACGGCAACGGGGGGTCCCTCCTGGAGGCAGAGATACCCATTATCCCCCAACGTGGTGCAGGTGCAGCCAACGGAGGGCTCACCCACTCCGGATCGGATCCGAGTGTTGGAGTCCAAAATGGATTCGTTGGAAGCTATATTGAAACAGCTGAGCTTGGATGTGACCTCGTTGCGAGAGGTCCGAGAAGAATCAAGCCAAAGGCATTCAACCCCCTCTTCCCAGGGGCTGTCCCCGGAACGGCGACGGGTGGTGCGGAGGCGCGAAGGGGACCAGTCGGTCCAGATGGAAATCGCAGCATCGCCAGGGCGATCGCCCCGGGGCCCCGTACCGCCCCGAGCCAGGGAAACACGAGCCGCGGCAGCACCGGTGGTGGGGCGCAGCGCGGCGGGAGGCGGCATGCGAGACTTCCCTGTCAAGTTTGATGGGGATCCGACCAAACTCTCGTTCTTCCTGACGAACGCGAAAGCCTACATGGAAGAATGGGGGGCGTTTTTCCAATCGGAAAAGGCAAGGATCATCACCATTGCCACCAAACTGAAGGGGAGGGCGGCAGACTGGTATGTCCAGATGTGCCAGTCGGAGGCGCCTGAACTGGAAAGTCTCGAGGAGTTCCTCGGGGCGTTGAAGCAACACTTCGAGGACCCCTTAGCAAAGGAGAGAGCAAAGCGAGCCCTGAAGGAACTCAAGCAGGGGTTCAGATCAGTGGCCGATTATGCTTTGGAGTTTAAAGCGCTAGCTGGGAAGGTGGATGACTGGTCCCAAGCAACCATTATCGAGCTCTTCAAGGATGGCTTGAATACAGAAGTGCTACGCTGGTCCCTGGGGAGGGACGACCCATACACGCTGTATGAGTGGATCCTGCTGGCGGGGAGGGCTGAACATGCCCAGGAGATCTTTGCCCAGCGGAAGACCGCCAAGTCGGGGCGGGAGGTGAAGCCCAGCCGCCCATCGACCACCGGGGGGAAACCGGGACAACGACCCTGGGACGAGGAGCGGGAGAAGCGATACGCAAAAGGCTTGTGTCTGAGATGTGGTAAGGAGGGGCATCGAGTGGCAGCATGCCCAAAAGCGAAGGTAGAGGAACGGCCCGGAAAACCGCCAGGAAAGTCCCCTGCATTGCCGAGGAAACAGAAAGCTGCGGTGGCTGAAACCGAGGGAGACGATGTGATGTTCTTCGAAATTGAGGGGGAGACCGAAATCCCGCAGCCGGCGGGAAACGCCAGCCACCTGCTCTAAAGGGCGCCGCTGGGCAGGTGGTAGAGGACGGGCGCGAGCCTCCATCGGTGAGTGGCACTTACCGCATACTCATGGTGAAATTGAAATTGGGCTCCCAATCCAAGACTGTGGAAGTATGGGCCATGATTGATTCGGGGTGTTCCCGGTGTCTTATGCACCCCGACGTGGTGGCAGCTTTGGAGCTCCCCACGTTCCCTTTACAGCGACCCATCGCTTTTACTCAATTGGATGGGTCCGTGGCAGGGGGCAAACCGGTCACCCATTTTACAGGGCATGTAGCCTTGCAACTGGGCAGTCACCAGGAAGGGTTATCTTTTGTAGTGGCTCCGGTTGGGGGACCATTGGTGGTGTTGGGGGTACCCTGGTTGGTGCAGCAAAATCCCCAAATAAACTGGGTCTACCGAACTATCACGTTTAGGGATGGATTTTATCAAGCGGCAGAGGGGAAGGGTGCCCCAGAGGAGATGGTGGGGGTTGCGGCAGCTGCGACTCCGCCTTACCCGGCCTCTCCTCTGGAAGGCTTGCCGGCTGAGTACAGGATGTTTGCTGATGTATTTGGTGAAAAGGAAGCTGACCAGTTGCCTCCCCATCGAAAAACGGACTGTGCCATAGAACTGCTACCCAACACTCAATTGCCTAAACCAAAAATTTATTCCATGACGCAAAAGGAACTGACCCTGCTGAGGGAATTTGTGGACAAAAATTTGGAGCGCGGATTTATTGAGCTGGCGAATTCACCCGTGGGGGCGCCGGTTCTTTTTCGCCCAAAAAAGGACGGCACATTGAGACTTTGTACGGATTTCCGCGGATTAAATGCCGTCTCAATTTCCAACAAATATCCCTTGCCATTGATAAAGGACATGTTGTCACATCTGGCCAAGGGCAAGATCTTCTCTAAACTGGATTTAAGAGAAGCCTACTATCGTGTACGAATCAAGGAGGGTGATGAGTGGAAAACTGCATTCAATTGCCCGTTGGGAGCCTTCCAGTATAAGGTGTTGCCGTTTGGGTTGGCTGGGGCCCCTGGGGTATTTATGCAATTAATCAATGAAGTTTTGCATGAACATCTGTTTAAAGGTGTATTGGTGTATTTGGATGATGTATTGATTTATACAGAAACCATGAAAGAGCATGTAGCTCTGGTAAAGAAAGTCTTGTGTAAACTCAGATCTGCTGAATTGTATGCAAAGCTATCAAAATGTGCCTTTCATCAGACCCAAATTGACTACTTGGGGTATAGGATTTCTGATAAAGGTATAGAAATGGACCCTGCCAAGGTGCAGGCTATCATGGACTGGGAGAGTCCCCGCACCCGCAGGCAACTTCAAAGTTTCTTGGGGTTCAGCAACTACTACAGATTGTTCATCAGGGGGTTCGCTGAGATTGCCTTGCCCCTAACGGAGCTGCTTCGAACAAAAGGGGTGGGAGATACTAGGAGAGTCAAAAATCCCGGAGCGCTGTTGAGGTGGACGCCCGCTTGTCAAACGGCGTTTGAGCGGCTGAAAGCAGCGTTCGTCAAAGAGCCCATTCTACAACATCCTGATCCCTCCAAGCCTTTCGTGGTACAGGCAGATGCCTCTGATTATTCTATTGGGGCATTATTGATGCAAAAAGATGAGGCAGGATGCCTCAAACCCTGTGCCTATCTATCCCGCAAATTCTCCGAGACTGAGAGACGCTGGCATGTTTGGGAAAAGGAGGCATTTGCAGTGAAAGCTGCATTAGAAGCTTGGCGGCATCTATTGGAAGGGGCAAATCATCCCTTTGAGGTCTGGACTGATCATAAAAACTTGGAGGCTCTTAGTACCCCTCGAAAACTGAGCCCTAAACAGGTTCGTTGGGCTCAATTTTTCAATCGCTTCAACTTTCAGTTCAAATTTATTCCAGGGAAAAAGAACTTCTTGGCTGATGCCTTGTCCAGGCAACCTCAGGATTCTGGGGCGGCGCCAGATGTGGTGAGCACCCTCTGGACGGCGCCCCAATTGGGCATGCAGGCTGTGACGCGAAGCCAAACACGCGCGCAGCAACCGCCTACCACAAGCGCTGCTCAGCCAAGCACTTTGTCAATTCCCTCCCAATTGCAACAAAAGTTTCTAAAAGAGCTAAAAACTGATACTTGGTTGCTTGCGAATAAAGATACTGTTACTTTTGACAGAGGCTTCGCTTGGAAATCCGACCGCCTCTACGTTCCTGAAACCCTCAGGAAAGATGTGTTAACACGTTCCCACGATGACAAACTCGCAGGTCACTTTGGGTTTGTAAAAACCCTGCACCTCGTTCGGAGGCAATTCTGGTGGCCCACATTACGCAAAGATGTCAAAGACTACATTGCTTCCTGCACTGTCTGTGCAATGTCCAAGCGCAAGGTGGGCAAACCCCAGGGACTGCTGCAGCCGGTAGCAACCCCCTCTTCCCCTTGGGAAGAAATTTCCATGGACTTTATTGTAGAGCTTCCACCCAGCCAACGCAAAACGGTCATTTGGGTGGTCAAAGACTATTTTTCCAAACAAGCTCACTTTATTCCTTGCGTGTCCATTCCGTCAGCACGTCAATTGGCCCGCCTGTTCCTTGTACATGTGTACAGGCTACACGGATGTCCCTCCCGCTTGATTTCGGACAGGGGTACACAATTTACCTCACAGTTTTGGCGGGCTTTTCTCAAGCTGTTAGGCACGAAGCAAGCCCTGTCCACGGCTTGGCATCCTCAGACGGACGGGGCCACTGAGGCTGTTAACTCTACTCTGGAGCAATACCTGCGCGCTTTTGTGAATTATCAGCAGGACAATTGGGTAGACCTCTTACCATTTGCTGAAGTGGCTTACAACAATGCAGTGCATCAAAGCACTGGACAAACTCCGTTTCGAGTGGCTCTGGGTAAAGACTTTGTACCTATCACTGATCTTCCACAACCTCCTGCCAGTGCAGTCACTACAGATGATTGGTCAACACAACTGGCTGACTCTTGGCCAATGATTCAACAGGCATTGGCTGATGCACAAGCAGATTATAAACTCTATGCTGATCGGAAGCGTGCCCCACACCCTGCATTCCAAGTTGGGGACTCGGTCTACCTTTCTACCAAGTTTATCAAATCTGCACAACCTTCAAAGAAACTGGCACCTAAGTTTGTGGGTCCTTTCCCAATCGTTGCTCAGATTAACCCTGTGACTTTTAAACTTGACTTGCCTCATAACCTGAAACGCTTACACCCTGTTTTTCATTGCAGCTTACTCAAACCGACTATTCCTTCTGATCGCTGGCATCGGCAGCCTCCACCCCCCACCCCCATCATGATTGATGGTCAGCAACACTTCGAAGTTAAAGAAATCCTCGACTCTAGACGCCTTCGCAATACTTTGCAATATTTAGTTCGTTGGAAACATTTCCCTCATCCTGAGTGGGTCGCTGCACCAGATGTGGCTTCCCCGGTTCTAGTGGCCCGTTTCCACTCCGCTTATCCCTCGAAACCTGGTCCCTAGGGGTATTTTTAGGGAGGCGGTATGTCATGTGCGCCGTTTCAATGTCTTTGATGCATCGTAACGTTTCGCATGTCATTAATTGGATGCGTGTTTCAGTTGTCTAGGGAGGATGGGAACGATTATCTTTTGGCTTTGCTTTGGAATGTATTTGTATTATCTACTGCGCTCAAGGTTACTTTCCCAGGCTAGCAACTCTGACGATTGCTAGCACCTGTGCCGGGCGGGGCTGTTACGAGGGAGGCGGGATACGTTTGAAGCAAGGGTTTAAGTTTGTATTTGGCGCGCTTTTGCTCATTCTCAGCTTTCTCTGTATTTGTCTCTAGTACTTTAATAAATCAGATTTCATTCAGCATCCTCTTGTGAGTCTGAGTATTTGGGGCTAGGGCAATCATTACAGCAACAGGCTAGAAACAAGGAGGCTGAGAGTTCTAGTCCAGCCTTAGGCATGGAAGCCGGCTGGGTGACCTTGGGCCAGTCACTCTCTCTCAGCCCAATTCACCTCACAGGGTTGTTGTTGTGGGGAAAATAGGAGGAGGAAGGAGTATTAGGTATGTTCGCCGTCTTGAGTTATTTATAAAAGTAATAAAGGCAGGATAGAAAGTTAAATAAATAAATAAATAAATAAATAGATCTTGCTACTATAAGTCCCCCAGAGGAAAATTTGGGTACAGAAAGCATCAGGTTAAACCTGAAATATCCAGATAAAACTCCCCCCCCCCCCAAATAATTCCTTCCTGGAAATTACAGCGTATCTCTAGGAAATACTTCCTGTGCTTCATTAATATATTAATTAATTAATATATTAAACTTGCATAAATTGTTCTCAGCATATATAAGTATTTTGAGTTCATCCAGTAGACCCAGTAAGATATTTTCTTCAGTAAACATAAAATTCACTGGATTTATTTTGTTTGTATTGTGTTTTCCCAGCCAAAAAGGACACTTGAATCAGCTAAAAATTATAGCAAAATAAAGTATCAAGACAATTTTTAAACAATGTATTGCAAAACATAATTAAAATAGACACATCAGATGGGCTAATCCATCCCTTCTCACATATTGTTTAAATTCAAGAAGCAACCCACCCAACTCCTTAAGAAGCTAACTGTAGCATCCTTGTCTTTTGATTAGACAAAATCATTTTTTGAGTTTAGTATGGAATCTGATGCTAGGACATCACTTTTTTTTAGTGCAGAACACAAATTGATTCATTTATTATTAGACCATCCTACATACTATGATTGTGACATCATGGTGATATTGAAAAAGGATATTCATAAAGTAACTACTATTAACTATTTTAAAGAACTGTGCAAAACTTTAAAAAGAGGAAATTTGAAATGTGCAGGAATGCAAACAAAGCCCTTTTTTCAAATAATTAAAGCATCCATGTCTTTTTCCAGGCTCACATGGCTCCTTAGGAAGCTGTTCCCAGCTGTCACATCCTTGTGAAAGCAGCTGCTGTACTTTCCTGTGTGCACTTGGAAAAAGATGCTAATTGGTTACTTTAATTTTTTAAATGCACTCCCATGCATCCCTAATCACATCTTCAAAGGATTTGCACAATACTACTCTTTCATTAAAAACTTTTTTACATTCAAGATTGATTTAAATATTTTATTAATTTTATAAGAGGCATGAGCTGTTGCATTTCTCTGAGAAATTGATTATTTGTGGCTTTGCATATGCATGTATTTCATTTGTATTCACACAACTAAATTGGCATGCTGCATAAAGTACTCTGATGTTATATATTTCTCTGTGCAATGACACCTTTTCCCTTGTTCTCAAAATCTGGTGTTACAACATTTCCATAGAAAATGTAATTTACAAGCCAAATCTGACAAATCCATAGAATATCTTGATTGATTACATAATTGATTAATTGCAATTGAACCTGTACACTGAAAAAAGCAGCCAAAAGGATTGTTGCATCAGAATTATTTTTTTTAATGCAGCACATTTGTATCTATGTGTGCCTTGCCTTATATGGACAATTTATCTCTCAGAGTATTCATTTCATAGCAGAATGCAACTTTCTACTTGAAACACACATACACACACACAAATGCACACAGAACCAGACTCATGACGCCTGCTCAATGAGAAGGTGGCAGTCGTGGCCAGAAGGGCCTTTGCGCAACTTCGTGTTGTGCACCAGTTATACCCTTTCCTGGATCGAGAGGCCCTCCGAACAGTCACTCATGCCCTGGTCATCTCCCACATAGACTATTGCAATGCGCTCTACATGGGGCTACCCTTGAAGAGTATCCGGAAGCTTCAACTGGTCCAGAATGAGGCCACGCGAGCAGTTATTGGTGCCCCAGGATCAGTAGATGTGACACCACTGCTGCGCGAGCTGCACAGGGTACCAGTTGCTTCCGGGTCCAATTCAAGGTGTTGGTTATGACCTTTAAAGCCCTACATGGCATGGGGCCAGGTTAGCTGAGGGACCGCATCATCCCCATAACATTGACCTGCCTCACCCGGTCATGCAGAAAGGTCATGCTACAAACCCCACCGATAAAGGAATTCCACCTGGCAGGGTCCAGGAGGTGGGCCTTCTCTGCAGTGGCACCCGCCCTCTGGAACATTCTGCCTCTGGAGCTGAGACAGGCCTATTTGCTCCTGGACTTCCGGAAGAACCTAAAAACATGGTTCTGCCGCCTCGCTTGGGGTGGGATGGGCACCAGTTCATCTTGGGGGTGGCTTTTATAGGTTTCTCCCCAACAAACAAGATCTACGCTGCTGGATTTTATATTTTCTACTGTATATTTATTTTATTTTATAGAGTATTTATATTGTAATTTATGTATTTTAACTTTGATTGTAAACCACCCAGAGTCCCCTTTTCAGGGGAGATGGGCGATGATGGAAATTTGAAATATAAATAAATAAATAATCATAATAGGTTATTCCCATAACTCTGAAATATGAGACTTCTGCCTGGGGCACGATCCGTGTCCTTATTGTAAATTAATTTCTTAGAATGAATGCATTTGTTCCTTCCCATATTAATCTTATTAACACTGTTTAACCTTAAATTTCATTATTGTTTTATTTCTTATTTCAACATTTAGCTTTTACATTCATTTGAGGGGGAGTGTTGATAATTAGCCCATCATCCTACAATCAGATGTATTAAAATTACTATTAATTATACCCCCAATGCAAACATAAACTTTTTTTAGGCCATACATTTCCCTTACTAAGAACTGGTACTCTGCTAAATAACCTGTGCTATACCCAATATGTATAATCTTCTCCATTTGCGACAGAATTAATGGCAACAGTCAATTTGTTACAGTTGAATGTAATGTGCTATCTCTGGTATAATTAACGTCTGACAAGATATTATGCAAATATCCAATGCTAACTGAAAATTAATCACTATAAACATTCTGTAAGGACACATAATTCATTTTAATTAATTTATATACTGTGCACCATGATGGGCTACTACTTGCAAGGGAACATGCAATAACTGAATGAGTTGAAATAACTTTAGCTGCCAATATTTTTTGTTTGCAAATTTCTTCATTTTACAACACTAATTACTGGAAATGTAGTCCGGAGTTTCCTAAATTCCAAATCCTGACCAAATTATATTGTATTCTAAGGCGAGCAGGATTACCCTGAAATGACCCAAATTAAACATGAATTTATGAATGAATAAAGCTTTGGATTTAAGATTGGATTAAAGTTTATATGTGTGATTCAGAGCAATAAACAGATAATCTTCCTTTGAGAACAATGGCAATCCTAGGTTTAATGTTATTGTAAAATTCCAGAGAAATGGAACAAGAAAGGACTTCAGTCATTGATAGATTTATCTTCAAATTGCAAGCAGTTATTCACAGGTTCTCCAGTCACACTACTTTGTACTTTGTTTGCAAATGACACCCAATTAAGTGGGCAAACACAAAAAAGTGCTTTACTTTTCTTTAAAATATATACAAATTTAAAGGAGTGTATCTGCAAAATGTTTACACCTGTTCTTTTGCACACACACATCTACATCTCACTATTCCCTTTTCACATAAGCAAAATAATGCAAAGCAGAGGAAAGAAGAAATAGTAAGCAAAAAAAAGTTTAAAAGGTATATGCTAAGAGAAAAGATATAGAAATAACTATTTTACACCAACACTACTCCTGTTACTCTTGCTGTTTTCTCTACTTCCCACTCATCTTGCTTCCACAAATGTCTATACATTTATGCATTTCCCTTTGTTCTTAAAACTACTCATTTTTTTTCTTTTTGAGAACCTCATCAACTCCACTGAACCAATTTTCTTGATATTTCCCTCTCTCAGCCCATTCACTTTCCCCCTATCTATTTATTTTGTAATTCAATTCTCATTCAGTCTGTCTATATGATCTTATCATCTTAACATGCTTCTTTCATGCCATTTTTTGTATTCCATACACACTCATTCAGATGCCATCATTCTTAACCCCATTTCTTCTTGCTTTAGTGCACACATTTCTAAAGTAATCTATTTCCACTCCATTCAACTTTTAAGATTCTCCCTTGATGTATCCAACTATCACTCTCCTATTCAAAGATTTTTTTTATTATTTCTTTTGATACACACTGATTCCTCACAATGGAAGAGACAACTATGTCTACAAGTAACATTTAATTTATCTAAGTTACAGAGCATTATTTTAAACAAACAAACTGCTATTTCAAAGAATCCCATTGACTCAATTTATTTTTCTGATGCTAGAAGATAGGGTTGAGCAAATCCTTTGAAAGAAGGGTAGATGATCTTATATAAGGTGCCTTTAAAAAAAATAAAATAAAATAGGGATCTCTTGCCATGCTCACAATGCTGTTTCAAAATCAGCTCCTGACTCTTCAGCACCTTTGTTTGATGAAGTGGTTGTTCATGTATGTGTGTACAGAGACACCTGGGAATAATTTCTAAAGGAGATGGAGAAGCCTGGAAAAGGACTATTTTGAACATTCTCCTGAGAATGATTTACTGTATCTGATTTTGTTCAAAAGAAAACAGTTCTAGTCAGGGGGAAGCATAAAGCTTGGGGTTTCTTAATCTCCTGACTTCTGAACCTAACTGGGCAGTTCCAGTTTCAATCAGTTTGGGGTGTTTTTCAAAGTTCTTCCTCAGGCTTCAACTGAATTATGATCAGTGTAGACCCTTATTAGTAACTAGCAAAATAGCTATTAACTATAACAGATCTGTGTACAAATTTCAGAGCTCCTAAAACCTAACTTGAATTACAAAGAATCCATCAGTAATGCTTCAGAAGTCCCTAGATATTGCTTCAGATTTCACTACTGCTGCATCAAGAAACTAGCCATTGGGGTGTTTAACTAAAAGAAGCACCTTAGGAGGCAGAGATATATTTTCAGAAGAAGTAGCCATCCTGTGGAACTTTTGTATATAAGTCAGCCTCTTCTAATGGAAAAGGGTTACCAAATAGGCCTAAAGAAGGATTTTATCAACCTTCTCCAGACTTGGTAATCTCCAGAGATATGGACTTCAAACCAAATTTACTCTTCTCTGAGCAATATTTGAGTTGCAAAATGCTTTACAACTTTTGAACAACTTTTCAATTTCGATGTGTAATTGTGATGCAATTCAGTACTGGTTTGGTAATTACATACTGAACCTTAAACTGTAAGCCAAACAAACTTCTCTCTCAATTCCAGTCCTTTCCAGACTTTTCTCATCAAGAAATTTGTAAGCAGTAAACATGTCAGTTTGGCAACAGCAAGGTAATGAGTAAAATGATAAAATGTATTTATTGCGGCTCAAATTCTCTCTCATTACATATTCCTTAGGGGCTGCTGAAAATCATAAACATATTGATTTTGTTCTAAACAAATTAGTAGAACAAATTAGAATAAATTGAAAAGCTCATCAAACAAGTATGAATGCTGTTATATCGCTTCACCCATCATAGTTCATTCCTCACTGTGAATATAAGACTTAAAGACCTTGTATACTTAAGTCATGGTTTTCATGGGTGAAATATCATAAATGTTGTTTGATGTACTGTACTCTTTAATGGATACTTATTGGGAATGTGCATTTTAAAAAAAGATAATAGTATTCTAATACAAAGGCCAAGGTACCCAATTCCCTTTATTGGAAATGAGAACAAATATTATTCAGGTACCTGTTTAAATTCCATATACTGCTTAGCTGATTTCATTCATGGTTTCATATAATTAATTTAAATAAAAACATGGATTATATATTTCTTCACATTCTTACCTGATTTGTGTTTTCAAAGTGTTTCTTCCTCCTTTAATACCTGTAAGTTGCATAGCCTGACTTCTCCAGAGTCAAATAATTACCTACAGTAAATGCAAGGAGGTTTTCTCTTTTTCCTAAACCTATAAGATTTATAAACCTTCTAAGCCTATAGACGTTCTCAAATGTCACTCTACAAAAAGTATAGATATAGCCAGAGATGTGTTTTAAAGAATGGCAAAAAATATTTTTATCCCCACATCCTTAAAGAATGAATTTGTACTTTATTGGAAAATTATTTAATTAAGATTTTTGGCAATATTTTATTAAAAGTTACAGTTAAAAAGATAAAAGCTAATACAAACTAAAAAAGAAAAGAGTAAAAAGAAAAATAGTGCAGAAAAGAAATAAGAAATAGAAAAATAGAAAAGAAGTAAAAAAATAAGAATATAGTAAAGAAAAATAAAATAATTATATAAAGAAATAACTTCCCCCTTCATCACAAGTATAAACAATTTTAGTAACTTATCACCAATTCCTAAAACACAACAAATGATCTCTTCTTCCCCATCTCATCTCTTATCTATTTAAAAAAAACAGCTTTAAAGCCTCATCATTCAGTTCTAATCAACAAAAGTCCAATAAGGATTACAAGAGATAGCAATGTATCTATTTTAACCTTTATTGAATAAACCAACTTTATATTCCTTCCCTTTACTTTTAACAATCTTGGTCTTTAATCTCTTCAAATAATGTCCTAGAACTTTATTTCTCTTCCTTTTTTCTTTGTCCCTTCTCACAAAATCCTTCAAAATGTTTACAGGTCTTTACATTAAACCAGTATAGTGATTTGGATAACTTTCCTATAGTGGATTTACAAAAGTTATCCAAGTC
Organism: Candoia aspera; assembly: GCF_035149785.1. NCBI lineage: Eukaryota > Metazoa > Chordata > Lepidosauria > Squamata > Candoiidae > Candoia > Candoia aspera. The sequence goes on along the minus strand of NC_086157.1, from coordinate 81,855,641 downwards.
ACTATACTGGTCTGCTATTTTATGTCCCTTTTAATTATTAAGACATCAGCCAGTTTCACTTGTATATCCAATATATCATCTTTTTCAAGATTGTTCTTGTAGCCTGTCATTTTTAAATCCACATTCAAATCAATTTCAGTCTTGTCTGGTAGAACTTGTTCCTGTTCCATAACATCATGTACACGCAGTCTATCTACAATGGCAGACATTCTTAAAATTAACTTGAGTCCATGGTTCACAAATATCCTTCAATTTGTCCAATGTTAAGTATTTTGGTCCATTCTTAGCAAATTGACTTTTAGCAAGTGTACTTCTCCTTTAATTGTAATCTTTAGTTCCTTCTAGTGTCCAATCTTCAAAGTCCCATCCTATCTTTTTTTTTTCAGAATTTAAAACAACAGCCATTTCCCATGGGAAGGGTTGTTATAATTAATTTCAAAATCTTATTTCAAATCCATCTGGACCCTCAGTCTGTTTATAACTTTCTAAAAACAACACTCTAATCACCCTTTTGCCATTTATTCCACCAAAAAAGATTTTTTTCTAAGTCCTTAAATTCATACTAAAATGTCTTTCATGAAGGAAACTCACCCAGTGAATGCCATAAAACTTGCTGTTCTGAATGTACTTAATATTTGAAAATCAGTAAAAAAGTAATTCTGAAAGTGATTAAGAAATGAGGCTCAGCTGAGTTTTATGTCTATATAGGCTACATTACGACTGTGAGCTTAGTTGGAATCCCTCGACTCCCAGTCGCTTGACTCCCAATCACAAAAACCTCAGTTCCTGCAGTGTCCTCATGAGGGGCAGCTGTCCAGAGTACATGTGGGTGAGCTCATGACCTCTCCTTTCTCTTGAGAGATTTCACTGGCCAGGAGCCACCCTCCAGCTGCTGATCTCTGCCGTAATGCCATCCCCACTCCTTCAGAGATGTCTAGCTCACTATGTCCTTACCAAGACATTTAATTAATATCTAATTCCTTGCTGTACTTTTTATCCTAGGAATTCCATTTTAGTAGTCATGTGATATATTAATGAATCTCACCTTTTAAAGAGTGGATATGAGGATGATTATTCCATTAAGCAGTTGTGACTGTAGGCATGTGTGATGGAGAAGTAATCATATAAAGGACAGATAAAATATTGGTCTAGTTTTGTCAGGTCATTGGGGATAGAAACCACGCTGACACCATATTCCAACTCTAGTTCTTTATGGCTCCTATCCTACAGTCAGAGTCTTGCCAAACTGAGGCTACTGCACTAAGCTAAAGGAAATAACCCAAAGGGGCTCTAAGGAGGGGCTGCCTTGAACTTCTTGACCTTCCCAGCCACCTGGTCTGGGCTGTGAAGTCGTTTATCAATCTGGAATGCTCTCTCCCCCTGGGAACCAGACCCCTAGCTGGAATCTACCACAAGTTTCATAGTAATTGTCAGCCAGCTATCCTATAATTTTAATACAAAATCTGCTTTGTTTAATGGTGCATTAAAATGTTAATTATGATACGTAAGTCACAATCATTAACTATAACACAGTCCTATTTTCAAGAGCAAATTTTAAAAGATACAATTTTAACTGCACATATTTTTTGGTTTTAAACCTGATAACTTTAATAAAAAAAAAAAGACATTGCTTCTTTGATACTTATTAAATAGTGGAAACAACATACAATACATATTCATGTATAAGTCCATCTGTGGATAAGCTGATGCTCAAAATTTTAATTTGTTTTAATTTTCACAATTGGTTTAGCCATGAGTAAAATGGCTTTACTCATGGATTATACATTTTTCATGATATTTTGGTTAAAAATTCAAGGGTCACCTTATCCGCAGATGGGCTTGTATGCAAATATATATGGGATATATGGGTACTTTTAAAAAGTATTACAGTATTGACTGATGGATAAGCCCATCTGTGAATAAGCTGAATCCAATTTTGGAGTATATTTTAGCACCTAAAATTCTTGGCTTATCCACAAGTATATATGGTAGCTACTATGAGCATGTTAGAGTATTAGAACCAGAGTAATCCTTTTTGCAATTGGTGGACTTTTCCATTATGTAAAAGGGAGTAATATGGAGCAAAATCTCCTGTTTATTTTCATCTGAAGTCCCTAATGTCACTATCCCATGTTGTTTCACAAGTTCATCCTACTATCCATGCAAATTTAAGCAGTTTCAGAGTGTCTAGAGACCACTTCATCAGATACACAAAAGTTGAATTTCCAAAATAACACATAGTTGTATGAAGTGTATGCAATTATTAGGTTAGGAAAATGAAATTTCAAACTGTGACCATTATTTTAAACTTTGAATTTATATAAATTGGTACCATTACTGCTTCAGAAACTAGTGTTTATCATAATGCAAACATTCATTCTTAAGTGTATTAATACCTGTAGTTATCTTTGCAATACATGCATTAAATAAAGTAGGTTCTAGTTTACAAAATCTTTCTTAGTAAGTTTGTAATTTTCTTATATTTGTCCCTAGACTCTTTACTGATTCTGTTGCAAAGAAACTATCCTTCTGTCTGGAAATTATTAGAGACCTTCCCCTTAAACTGCACTGGCAAACTGCTGCTAGCTCTTCCTATTTGTTCTTTTTAAAATTGTATTAAACTTTCTATAGAAAATATATAAACACACACAGAAAATACATTAAAAAATAAAAGAGTAAAGCACAAATAACCACTGAGGGATCTAAAAATGTTAAGGAAGTTATAGTTTTCTGGTATATCATTAGTTAAGTATGAATGTTTGAAGATAATATATTGAATTAAAACACTAAAAATCACTATTAAGCTTTAGGTAAGGATAAATATTAAGAACTATGGCCAACACAATATATATCACCAAATAAAATTATAGATTTGAGTCAAAACTGAGCTGTCTTAAATATTCCATAGAAATATATATAGAAAAACCCAAATTTTGGATGAGGTATAAATCTGTGTAGGGACACGGTAGCGCTGCAGGTTAAACCACTGAGCTGCTGAGCTTGCTGATTGGAAGGTCAGCGGTTCAAATCCGCGTGATAGGGTGAGCTCCCGTTGCTAGTCCCAGCTCCTGCCAACCTAGCAGTTCGAAAACATGCAAATGTGAGTAGATTAATAGGTACTGCTTCAGTGGGCAGGTAACAGCATTCTGTTTAGTCATGCCGGCCACATGACCACGGAAGTGTCTACGGACAAACGCCGGTTCTTCGGCTTTGAAACGGAGATGAGCACCGCCCCCTAGAGTTGGACATGACTGGACTTAATGTCAAAGGAAACCTTTACCGTTACTATAAATCTGTGTATTAAGTTAAACCTAATACACCCTCTCCTCATTTAGCAACCACAATCCGTTCCTTAAATCAGAAGTGAAATGGTCACTAAGCAAACACATGACTGAGAGAGAAAGAGAGATGCTGTGAAGATCACTGGTTGCTGCCATCTCATTTAGATAAATTTCTCTTGTACAATATCCAGTCTGATCATTACATTTCCAACAGTTTTTAGAGAATGAATTGTGCATTTTAGCAATTTAAGCCTGGAATAAATAAATGGTACAAGTATCTTGTACCATTTTTTCTATATAGGAAGTAAATATTTTTCATCCATTGAAATTCCTTTTGTATCTCTATTACTGCACTCAAATTCTGCATCCATTTAATCATGCATCTTTTGTTTGGATACTGAATCATAATTTACCAACAGTATATAAATCAGGCATAACAAATGTTTTGAGTTCTGTACTATATGACTTTTAAATTCAGTCAAGCCCATCAATATTTGCCCTTGTTTCCGCAATTCTTTTAGTGCTACTTATTTGAAGGTACTGAAACCAGTTAGGAACATTAGATCATTATAAAGTACCATTTTGTTCTTAGGGTAATCATACTGTTCATATATTGGGCTTTAATGCATATTCAGATTGTTCCAGAATTTACTTACTTACTTACTTACTTACTTACTTACTTACTTACTTACTTACTTATTTATTTATTTATTTATTTATTTATTTATTTATTTATTTATTTAAAATAGCTGCCCATCTCAGACCAGTGACTCTGGGCAGCTAACAATAATAAAAATATTCAAACAATTAAAATGATACAGAAAATTAAATATAAATATAGCCAAGAGATCTTAAAATCCATCGGTGTCAACACAACCATGAAACAGGGCCCTTCACACATTTGGGGCCCCAGGCCTGGACACAAAGGCAGGTCTTCAAGGCCTTCCAAAAAGCCAAAAGGGTCAGGGCCATCCTAACCTCAGGAGGAAGGATGTTCCAGAGGGAAGGCACCACAGCAGAAAAGGCACATCTCCTGGTCCCTGCCAGCAAACATTCCTTCACTGATGGGACCCGGAGCATGTCTATCCTGCTGGACCGGATTGGACGTGCAGAACTAACTGGGAAAAGACAGTCCCTAAGGTAACCCGGTCCCAAGCCATGAAGGGCTTTAAAGGTGACAACCAGCACCTTGAATCGCACCCAGAAATGCACCGTCAACCAATGCAGCTCCTGAAGCAGTGGTGTTACATGTGTGGAATAGCCGACACTATTTACAACCCAGGCAGCTGCATTCTATGCCAGCTGAAGCTTCCAAATACTCTTCAAGGGCAGCCCTATGTAGCACACATTGCAATAGTCCAAACGGGGGGGGGGGGGATCACAAGGGCATCAGTGACAGTGAGTAGTGCCTCCTGTTCCAGGAATGGATGCAACTGGCACACAACCCAAAGGTGTGCAAAGATCCTCTTAGCAACAGGAGCCGCAGGAGCCGTGAGTCCAAGAGGACCCCCAGATTGCACACTGGGTCTGTCTGGGGCAGTGCCACCCCATCCAGGACCAAAGATGGAAAAAACCTTGGTACTGGGAGGCCCAAACACTCAAAGCTACTCAGTCTTGCTTGGGTTGAGCCAGAGCCCATTGTGCCCCACCCCAGCCCCTACAGCCTCTAGGCACTGAGATAGGACATCCATGGCATCACTCAGTCATACCGTTGCCATGCTTTCCAGTAGATGTTTTGTATGTACCCCCTACTTTTTGATCCACTGGAAATGTTGGGAAGTTTGACATCATGTTATAGACATTCTCAGAAAATGACTGTTCTGCCAAGTGTCCAAGCAGTGATCAAGTGCTTAGACAATTGGTTCATTTAGATCCAAAGACAATAAGCACACCAGTGAATAAAGAGATTTTAAACTTTATTATAAACTTAAGCAGATTTAAAGAGAAACATAGCTTAGACTGATTAAAGAGATGCATATACAGCATAATATAAAGGTTTTTATTGTAAACCGCCCAGAGCCCCTCCTTGGGAGGGAGATAGGCAGTGATAAAGTTTGATAAAGTTTGAAAGGAAAGAAAGAAAGAAAGAAAGAAAGAAAGAAAGAAAGAAAGAAAGAAAGAAAGAAAGAAAGAAAGAAAGAAAGAAAGATCATTACATACCAAGCAAGTTGATACCCAATCTCCCATAGGCTGTCAGGAGCCTCTTAATAAAGACAGCGGAGATACCCCAGGGCGGCTCAATTTCCAGAGTACTCAGCCCAAAGTCTGAGGAGAAGCTTCCCAAGCCTATTTTGCACACAGCACCCAGTATCAGGCTCTGTGGCCAAGCTCCCATACTCAAAAGGGAATCCTAAGGTTTTTATCAAAGTCTGGCCCTCAGACCTCGTGACCCTGTTTCCATGGTACTGAGACTGCAGGATCTGACCCAGGGTCTGGAGTACCTGTTTATGACATCATCCAAGAGCTTGGGAAACCATACAGATAAACTAGTGTTAACATAAACGATCTTGGCGTTTTCTCTTATCTCCCCCCCATTTCAAACAGAAATAAAAAACAAGCCAGCTAAACATTAGTATAACTGTAAGCTTCTTCATGTGAAGGAGAAAAATCAAAATATGTCACTTAAAATCCTTGAAATAACAATGGTCTTCCGTGTTGGCACTGCAATGACTACCCTGACAGGCATGACCAGTCACAAACCACCCATTTACCAAAAACAACATTGTTTATAGTACTGCCCATCACTCTCTGTAGCTTCCCAAGATGCTGTCTATTGTTATTCCTAGTTTTGATTAAATGATTGGGGGGGGGGGGGAAATCATCCTTAATATAACTTTGCTGCTTCAAGGAAGTTTCTTTAGACTTATGTGGAGCAGTAGGAACATCCCTATATTTATGCAGTTATTCTGATTGCCTGAGGCAATGACTCCATTTATCAAAATAAAGTCCAGCATTTCTCACCAATTTAAGCAAATTGTGGATACCTATCTGCTTTGGAACTAATTTTCTTTTAAGGTTGCCTTTAATGAACTTTGATCAATGTCTTACAGTATAAGAAATAAGCGAGATTAATAAAATGGACTATTCCTTCACATGTTATTTTTTTCTTCCCATGCATAAATACTTTAATAACATTTATCAAAGCATGTTATGTTTAAAGAATTTCAGTCCTGCCATTACCAAAAGCCAATCATGTGACAATGTATTTGTTAGGGAATGCTAAAATGCCTAACCATCATGTTTATGCTGAAGAACTTGGGATCAATGGAGAGGAGGTAACAATATAGCCAGAACCTACATGCAGGCTGTAATCCACTATATTCACATTTCACTATGCAAAAATAATACTAAACTATGTTTTCATTCAGCCTTTTAAAGAAAACATAAACCATTTCTAGGGAGAGATTAGTGTGCCATTTTTACATCCTGTCTTTTCAGTAGTGATGTTAAAATTTCTAGACCTGCCTTCAATAAAGATAGTAAGGTTCCACCACCACCCCAAAAATAGATGACCACTATATCAAGAGAGTTTTCTGTATGCTTCACTGCAATTTAATAGTCCAGATTTTTGCAGTCCTGATATACTAGCACTAAACAATAGGCTGTAAAAAAGCCCACAGACCAGCAAAACTCAGAACACTCTGCCATGACACCTCCCTCTCATTTCCACTATTCCTCTGCTCTTTTTCTTTTGGATCCATCCTAAAGGAACATTTAGCAAACTGGAATATGAAACAAAAATCCCAAATCTTATCCAGGGATTGGTTGGTTGGTTGCTTGCTTGTTTTGACTAAAGTTCCTCACTAGACTAATCAGTCAGGTTCCCACAGCTCAGCTGCTGTGTCTGAAAACTTGGAGAAAGTCTTCCACTATGTTTATCCCAGCTCAAGGGCAATAAGAAATGCTTTAAAACTAGAATGTAAAACCGTATTTCATTAGACTCTTCCTTTTGGTTTCTCTTCTAGAATCAAGTTTCTTGAGGCTGCCAGTTGCTACACAGCACAATTCCTTCTTCTGAACCCAAAAGACATGGTACATTAAATAAAAATGGTATGCACTGGTGCTTAAAATTAAATGTCATTTTTACTTACAGGCACTAATGTGTGCTGGGCAGAAAAATCACACACCCAGTAAGTATGAAATAGGCAGAGAATAGAAGAGCAGGTACAGACAAACATCCCCTCAATGCTACCAGTGCCTTTCCCTAATTCATATACTTCCTATGAGTCAGGAAGAAATATTTTGCTTCAATTGTCATTATATCCATCTGCTGTAGCATCCTAGAATCAAGATTTTTAAGTAAGCACCACATTTTCACTTTGCAAAGAGCATCCAGATGTAGCACCATTTTATCTGTACTCCAGTAGGCTCTTAGGGTCCAGGAATCTGAAAAAACATGCAGCTTGTGCCACAATACTAGTTCAAGAAACAAGCCATGGGGAGACCAGCCAGCCACAAAGTTACTTAATTGACCAGAACACATCGTGAAATAGTTTTTAGCTCCAGAAATTTTTCCAAGTCAAATTTGCTTATTTCCCCAAAAGACTACTGTATGGTGATACAGACTGCTTTTTGCCCTATGTACAATATAGTAAGAATTTTAAAAATTCTTACTTAATTTAAAAAACATGGGGCTGAGTGTCAAATTTCCCTTGGCTTTCAGATTTTATTATATACAAATGTTTAAAAGGCAATCAATATATGTCCAGTAGTTCCCCCTAGGAAAAACCTATCACACAATTTACATAGCCAGCTACTTTAATCTACCTAATGAGCAAGTATGCTGAAATTAAGTAAAATAGTATGTAGGTATGAATTTCACTGAAATTTTATTTCTGCCTTATTTTTGATTTGATACCCTCATCTTCATGCTCTTTTTAGATTATGCTGTGATGCATCAACAGGAAGAAACAGAAAAAAAAAGAAAGAAAGCCTCTAAATAACCCTAAGTGATTCTTTTATGTATTTGCTTTTCCTGCCAGAAAGAAAAAACTACCTTGCCATTTGTATTCAGTTAGTCATTTCATGCAGATGTTTCTTAATCCATAACATACCTACTGAGAGATTTCTAGAAATCTAAGCAACCTGCCACTCTCTGGATCTCTGCAACATAATTTACAATACCTTATTCTTAACATCCTGCCTAGGACTAATGGAAGTTGAAGCTCAAAAAAACCTGCAAGGGATCAGATTACCTACTGATTTTCTAATGCCATGCATGCAGGTATGTATGTACAGGTAATCCTTGACTTATGGCAGCAATTGGGTCCAGAATTTCTGTCACTAAGCAATGTGGTCATAAAGAGCAACTGCATCACTTAGGGACAGCAATCCCTGCAGTCCAAGTTGCCATTGTTAACCAAATCCCATGTTGTTAGGCAAGGCAACTTCCTGCCAGCTTCCCACAACCAAAATCAGTGGGGAAGCTGGCAGGAAGTTGCAAGTCCCAGGCCAGCAGGCAGGTAAGTGGCTGCTGCCAGGTAGGGGAGGGAATGAGGGGGATGCGGGGGTGTGGGGGAGGCACAAAAAGGGTCAGGGAGGGTGCATGAGAGTGCAGCATGGGTTGGGGAGGATGCACAAGGGTGCAGTGCAGGTCAGGGGTAGTGTGCAAGGGGGTGTGCAAGAGGTGTGGCATGGATCAGGGTGTGTGGGATGCATGACAGATGAGGCATGGGTCAGGGAGGATGCACAAGGATGTGAGGGGGTATAAGAGGGTGTGAAGTGGGTTGGGGAGGGTGCATGAGGGTGTGGTGCAGGACAGGGAGGGTGCACGGGGGTATGGAAGTGGCTGGCATGGCAGAAGTGCAGAGGGGCTGGGGGAGGGTTCACAGGTGGGGGAGACTTACCCTAGTGACTTACAACCTTCCCTGCTGGTTTCCCCATTGATTTTCTGGGGAAGCCAGCAGGGATGGTTGCAAATGGCTGAGAAGGAGTGACTGACCGAAAGTCACCCAGCTTGCGTAGTGCCCAAGGCGGGACTAGAACTCACAGTCTCCCAGTTTCTAGCCTGGTGCCTTAACCGCTAAACCACACTGGCTCTCATTTGAAGAACTGGGGTTGGGCCAAATTTGCCTTTTTTACATGTCATAGAACAAAAGGAGGTGAAATGGGCAAAGGCAAATACTTTGGCTGCTAATACTTTGCAAGTCAAGTCTGAAAAAACAAATGTGAATTCAATATGCTAATGTACCTCACAACAAGAAAAGATTACAAGTTCTCTGGAATACACAGAGAGACAGACATACAGATGTATACATTCTCTGGGACAGATATATAAATCCCTGTTGGGTATGCTAGTCCTCCTTGCCAATGTTTCAGTATTTCAAGAAATCTAATCCTGTGCCCTAATTTACCAGAGCAGAGAAATCACCATCACTGGTGTTGTCAAGCATTCTGTTTATTCAAGACACCTGGATCCATAAAAACTGTTCGTTCCAAAAGGAGAGATTGGCATATTGCCTTCTGAAAAGGCACAGAAGCTTTGCTGAACTAAAAGATAACAATCCAATAGAGAAACAGGTTCCAATGGTAGGAACAACAGAAGTCCCCACTTAGTTCCATAGTTGTTTGACACTAAGAAGCAGACTTCATGAGCTTGGCTTTATCTCAAGGGGCTGCCCTTGAAGAGCATTCGGAAGCTTCAGCTGGTACAGAATGCAACTACCTGGGTTGTAAATGGTGTCGGCTATTCCACACATGTAACACCACTGCTTTGGGAGCTGCATTGGTTGCTGGTGTGTTTCCGGGTACAATTCAAGGTGCTGGTTGTCACCTTTAAAGCCCTTCATGGCTTGGGACATCTTTTCCCAGTTGTTTCTACCCATGCAATCTGGTCCAGCAAGATGGGCATGCTCCAGGTCCCTTCAGCCAAGGAATGTTGGCTGGAAGGGACCAGGAGATGTGCCTTTTCTGCTGTGGTGCCTGCCCTCTGGAACATCCTTCCTCCTGAGGTTAGGATGGCCCCACCCCTTCTGGCTTTTCAGAAGGCCTTGAAGACCTGGGTTTGTGCCCAGGCCTGGGGCTCCAAGTGTGCAAAGGGCCATGTTTCATGGTGGTGTTGACACCGATGGATTTTAATATCTCTCAGTTGTATTTATATTTTATTTTCCGTATTGTTTTAACTGTTTGAATATTTTTATTATTGTTAGCTGCCCAGAGTCACTGGTCTGAGATAAGCAGCTATATTGAATGAATGAATGAATGAATGAATGAATGAATGAATGAATCAATCAATCAATCAATCAATCAATCAATCAATCAATCAATCAATCCTCTCAGAATTCCCCAGCCAGCATGCTGGGTGGGGAATTCTGGGAGTTGAAGTTCACATGTTTTAAAGTTGTTAAGTTTGAAAAATACTGTTCTATAGCTTAAGAACTGCAGAACATCAGCAGCTTCATTTCTTGTCCAGCAGAGTGTTTTGTGTAATCATTTTTATAAAGAAATAAAAATATGATCATAGAAATGAGCAAATAATGAGCTATTCATACCCTAACAGCACAGTTTTGTTTTCAAATGAGCCTTTTATTGCAGCATGGATTATGTTCAAAGTAACTTCTGAAATGCTATAACATTATTTTTCAGATGTTACTTTATATATTATGTTCTTTGAAAGTAATTGTCTAGGTCTTAATTCCTTGCTTTGGGTAGCTTGTTTTATGCTTGTGGCATCTATTAAACAAAACCTTATAAAACAGATTGGTTTAGAGACGGTCTAAACCTTACAGATGGAGGGCATCTGTTGGGAAACTTGCTCCATGTCACTGAGGCAAAATACTAAACTGTGAATCAAATTGATCTTTTCCCCAGCAGCCATTATTATCATCATGACTGCTGCCAAAATCAAATTGACTAGATTTTCATTTCCAAAGATACCGGTTAACCACAAAACTGGGCAATGGGTAAATCATATAAATCATATTATCTCCTTACATATATTTGCTATCAGAGTGAAAAATTGCTTTATTTGATGCTCTGTCTCCTTCGATTAGTTACTATTTTTGATATTTTGCAAAACAAAAGGCACTGTACCATCAAATTGTTCATCATCAAATATATCAGCACAGATTAAATCTGGCTACCAATAGTTTACATCTTCACGGAGGAAGTTTATGAGATTTAAACCCTCTTCAGGCATTCAGAAATATCAGTATAGAAGAGAGACAGGAATGGATATTCTATTTCTTCTCTTCCACCTCTAACTTTTCAGATAGATGGAAAAATCTGAAGAAAAAACTATAACTATATGAAACTGAATGCTAATGATACTCCCCAATGAAATTGAAAGACTACGTGCTCTTCTTTAAGCAGGTAGGAACATACCCCACACTTAAGAGGTATTAATCACTTCCATTAACCATGGCACCACTCCCTAACTTTCAGATTTAAGCAGCCTAGAGGGGAAAGAGTCAAATAGGTGATAGCCTTCAACTCTCCATATATCTTGAGCAACTATATGCTGCTGATAGTTCACTATGCATTATCAAGCAAGTCTTGACCCAATGCCTGAAGCCTGTAAGGGACTGGATGAGATATAATCCATGCAAGAGAGAGGTTCTGCTTATCCAGAACCATCTGGCTCTTTCCCTGTACCAGCGGTAAGTCTAGAAAGTGAATCATTTCCTCTGAAAGAGCAGGACTTCAACTTGAGGGTCCTAATGGACTCACAGCTACTGCCTTGATAAGCAGGTGGAGAGGACTTCTGGTGGGGAACATGGCCGACTGAACAGCTGTGTCTGCAAGCTCTGTGGACAGAACTGACAATGTGGCATCTTTTTTGGCAAAACTTCTGTCCATTGTCCAGTTCTGCAATATGCCAAGTTTCTACCTGAAGCCCAGAGCTTTTTCATGAATAAAGAAAAAACTTGGAATCATCCCATCTGCTCTCCAAAATGCCATGTAGCCAGAGAATTGCAAACAGTGTTTGCAACAATCCGGTAAGAGATGATGGGAGGCAGGAACATAATCATTTCCAACCTGTGCTGTAGCCTTAAAGGGACATTAGGTCAAGCCACCACATTTCTAAATTACCCAATATATATATACATATATTAAAGTTTTTGTACCCTCTTGTCTCATTTCATGTCAGAAGTGCAGGAAATTGAAAAGGGGAAAGTATTAATTAAAATGTAAAAAGTTAAAAACATTTTTAAAAAATTATGTATAAAATTTATGTAACTCCAGCTCAATGCTGGGCCACATTGATGGCAGAGGTGTGCATAAATCACTCTGTGTGCATGTTGGTCCCAAAGGGCACTGTAAAAGATGGGTAGTTGTTTGAATATTGCTGCATTCACAGCAAATACCCTTGCCCTCAGGGAGAAACCCCCATTTTTCCATATAATCTTTAGTTCTGGCCAAACCAGTGCGCAGTCTTTTTAAACATCTCCAAGCCATTCACTCCTCCTCTGAACCTCCAGGCAACTTCTCAAGCAGTCCTATCCAATTATGAAGATGTTTTACCTGAGATTTCCATCTTTTTAATCATTCTGTTTGAGGTGTAGTAGCAATCTCCTCAGCACAGTCTAAGAAGCTCCTTCTTGACTTCAATCTTTTTATAGGAGGTACTTGGCCAAATAATGGGTGTGCTGGATCATGTAACACCTTCAGAGCCACAACTGGGGGGGGGGCAACTGGGGCATGTGCCCTGGGCACTGCACTGGGGGGGGCACCAAAAGGAGCGCCAGAGGTGCCAAAATGGGTGCGGAATCCATGTTTGCCCCAGGTGACACAGACCCTAGTTGCAGGCCTGAACACTTTTCCATATTCCATGCCTTGTGACACACTCCTTCTAATGCCTGATGGGGCTACTCCTGCCAAGATACATAATTTATCAAGTGGAGTGAGGGGTAAACATCTGGTAACAATGTGGCATGTGTCACTAAGTGCCCTATCCACCTTCGTAGAGTGAGCAAAGAGGCCCCAAACAGGGCAGGCATACTCTCCCGCCGAGTAGCACAATACAAGGGCAACCATGTGTAGAGTAGTAGGGTGAGCACCCCAAGTAGTACCAGCCAACTTCCTGAGAAGATTATTATGGGTGGAAATCTTTTGCTTTAAGTTGCAATAATGTCTTTTAAGGGTTAATGTTCAGTCCAGTATTACCCCAAGGTAACATGGCATCTCACAATGTACCAGACTCACTCCATCCCAGATAATAGCAAGCTGATGTCTGGCCTGCCTATTTTTGAGGTGGAATGCACAGACATTAGTTTTTGATGTGTTAGGTTTTAGTTCATTCTCGTTATAATATTCAGACATATTCTTAAGAGCCAGAATAAACTTCTCTTCCACTTCCTTGATGTTAATTCCCTGAGCAGTAAGTGCCAAATAGTTGGCAAAGATCAAGAACAATGTATCAGGACCGATGAGTTGTTCATTAGTATATATATATTGAATAACAGGGGGCAAGCACACTCCCCTATGGGAGACCATGCCGCTGAACTCTCCACTGACTCTTTTTACCCTGGAATTCAATTAAGAATCGTTGATTCTCAAGTACTGCCTCAATGCATTTAGTTAAAGAAAGATCATGTGTAATATTATATAATTTCAAGAGAAGCTTGAAGCTCATACCCAAAGAGAGGCTTTCTATAGTAAGAAGAAGCAGACTCCCTTGGTGCTTATTGTTATTTCTGGATTAAATTTTTTAAATCTTTTAAAGTTTTGGCTTGTTTTCCCATTTAAAGACTAAGGAGAACTGTGAATAAATAATTGCCTCCCTATTATTATTTTTGTACTGAATTTGAAGGATTCAATATTTTCCTACAAGATGAATTTGCTGTTTTGAATCTCTAGCCCTCTGTTCACTTTCCCTGGGATCTGCTTGTTAACGTACTTTCCCTTGTGCCAATTTCATCTGGAGCTTTTCTGTTAACTCATTAACTTCTATCTGTGCGAGTCAAGTATCTAGGGGGCACCATAATCTACTGCCAAAGTTCCATTGTGAGCTTAAGCAGACCTTCAACGAGATTTTTTCAGATTGCTGTCAGGCTATTCTGCAGAATATTCGGGACACTGGGGAAGATATTATTTCTAAAGTGTGTCATCTGGCTGAAGATGTTATGGAAGAAGATGAAGATTTTGACAAGGGAGGAGATCTTTCCACTGACAGTGAGACTGAAGTAATGCCAGGTGAAGACTACATTTTGGTGCTGAAGGGATTAAAGTGACAGTCTGTGCTGCAGATTACAAGGAGAGTTGTTTTTCTGAGGGATTGTTATAGCTTTCTGAGGGAATGTTATGGGAGATAAGAGAATCTGCTTTGTGGAAGTTTTTTTGTTGAGAAGTCTGAGTTTTTAAGGGGGGCAGTTGGGCTGTTTGATTTTTGCAAGAAAAATGCCTTGTGTTTAATAGGGATATATGTAAATGTTTTGGTATATTTTGAAGTGGGGTAAAAATTTAAGAATGTGTAATTGGATTGATAATGAGGCTATTATGATTTCATTTATCTTTAATGATTTGGATTAAGATTTACTGGACTTTTTAAAGGTTTGTTTGATTTGTAAGATATATGGGTATCTATAAGGTATAATAATAATTGCTTGCTTTTTAGGTTTAATAGGGTTAAGATTGTTGTAGTATTATTAATTATAAAAGTAGACAATTCATATGTTTTTATAATTTGATTTTTATTATAGTGGACAGAAATACATAGAATAGCGGTGGGATGGAAATAACTAAATAAATGTTGTTTTATGGGGGAGGGAAGTTGATTTAGAATATATTCTTTTTTTATATGTAAGGGGAAGGAGCAATTGCATTAGTGATTTGTGTATGTGTTAATGGAAGGATTTATAGAAATAATGTGATCTTGGTTTGATATAAAGTAAAGGATTGATTATGGAAATTGCTATATATTCTTTTCGTTGAAAGTCAGAAGTCACTTCTTCATGTAACCTTCAAAATTATTTCTTTCTTGTGTTTCACACTTTTAGTTTTTCTTTTTTTCTTTTTGTAGTTTTTTGCTTTTTTGTAGTTTTTAAACTTTCTTCAAACTTAATAAAATTCTTTATAAAAAAAGATAAGCAGATGGAGACCACAGTTAAATGGGGTTTTGCCCAGCTGTATCTGGTGCAACCCTTCCTGGAGCATGTTATCCTGGTGACAGTGACTCATACCTTATCACAGTACAGTCAATGAACTGAACTGGCAGTTGGGAATCAGTAACCAAAGAACATGGGATAAATCAGGACTGAAAAGTAAACCAGGTTTTGGAGCAAGCAATTTAGCTAGCATCACTTACCACCAACCCCATCCAAATCAGGAAACTCTTAAAGAATTTCTGGAGGCAATGGACCTTTTATAAACTTTTGTTGGCTGAAACAATTACAGTACAATAAAGCCCATAATTCAGGCACGGTGCTTTAGCAACAAAGAGAAAAGCCTGTAGCATCTTAAAATATCTTGACCAGGGCTCTAAATGGCACTCCAAAATATGATATTGCAGTACATATGATAGGCGTTGGTCTGCTAATGCAAAGTCTGTGCTTAAAGCAGACAAAAGCAGACAAAAGAAATTCCAAAAGTAGGATTAACTCCTTTTTGCAATAGCATGTCTCAGTTATTACATTTTTTGTTCAGTGTACTTCCTCTTTTTCCTTTACAGAAAGTATGCAACAATATCAAGTCATTGGCAAAAATTATACAAGACCACTAAATGGGATCAATAATTCTTTTTTTAGCACCTCTATATTTTATATTTTTTTCTTTTGATGGTTATGCTAATTGAATTAGAATATATCTTGTGGAACTAGTTGCAGGTATTTGACTATTTCTTGGTATGATAGCAATACCTTGTGATTCTGTGCCAGTTGTTCTTGTTAACAAAATACAAGAGTATGCAGAAAGGGTTCAGGAAAATAATGTTGCTCAAGCAAGTGTCATCTGAAACAAGAAGGTTCTTATAATCTTCTTAATCTAGTAAGAACCAGTAGCCAGTCTGGTAGAATCCATCCAGAACTACAGAAGCTGCCAACGATTTACTAATGGAGAAGTAACACCAGTAGCTCTTGTTAAATTGGACTCAGTCCCATATCATAACCTTGCTTTACTCAAAGCAAAAGTACATAAGATCAGGGACCATTGGTTCAAGTATGGTCCTTAGAACTGATCCATCCAACAAAGCAATTAGAATCACTTCAGGAAACAGTCCTGACTAGCCCCCAAATATAAGCCCATGTTTTTATGGCCTTCTATTCCTTAAGGGAGAAATTGAGCCTAGATAGGATGACCTGACCAAAAACATTTTTTCCTCCAAGTTCTAAACATTGTTGCTTATGCCACATTATTTCACATGTGACTTTATGCTATTCAGACCCATAAACCTTTTATCAAGAAAAACCTGGACATCCATCTTTCCTCTCTCCATGTCCTGAGAACATTGTAAGTATAATAATTAGCCAGTGCATTTAAAGATAAAAATTGAAGCATTGATAGAAGACAAGGGTTTGTAAGGGCTGGTGATTTGAGTTGTCATTCATGCATCATTTTGGAAAATGGCATTATGAAACTTATGAAGAAAAGTTCTAAAAAATGAGCACCAAAAGTCTCCCATTATGTCTGTGTATGTATATAGATGTGTGTGTTGTCCTAAAATTTCAATTAAAGCTAAATTGATGATAAACATCATGTTGGGTCTAATTTAATTCTTGATTCAATTTTAGATTGCTTGGCAAACAGATTTATGCATATTAATTATCCTTCTAATGAAAAATATTTGCAAGATGCATCTGTTATACCAGCAGAGCTTCTTGCAAAATGGATGTGTAACATTAGTTTAACCGGCTTACTAGTATATATGGGATGGCATATACTTCTGAAACTCTATCTGTAGATCCCTAAACCACCCCTAATGGCATTTCCAAAGTTTTGTGCCCTGATTGCTGAGGGGTTTTTGTTTTTAATAATTTTGGATTGATAAGATGTTTAAAATAGACTTAAAACAACATAGAAGTCAACGCAAAACCTCAAAAACCAAATGATTAAAAAATGGAAAATCCACATGTATAATACAGACCAACACATTTTATATAATTCTTTGCATCTTGATCATTGTGATCTACTGTATCAAAAAGTAATGTGCTACATCTAGCCACCAAAAGTAGCCCACTGTTGCTATAATTAGACATAACTAACTATAACAAAATGAAATGAAAAAGTAGTTCAATATAAGAAACAACACCCATAATATACAAAATATGCAGTCTAAAATCATTCAGATTAAGCATTAGATATCATTAGAGAATTCTCAAAAAGTAGCAGTCATGGGGGACTTTAATAGCCTCCAAAGGTATGTTGTCAGCATAAAACATCCAGAAGTCAGCTAATGAGAATAGTCTCTACCAATGATTAATCCCATCCCAGTTCACCAAATAGTTAATGAAAGAAGTTAAACTAAAAGATTTGCTTTTTACTTGCCTAACAGTAACAGTGGTTATATTATATATAGTCTATTAATTCACAGCCCATCAAGCATGGACCAACTCTGTGTATTCCACACAAATGTGGGGTAGGTATGTGTAGGTACTGGTGGCTAGACAATAGCCAATACATTCTAGGATTTAAAAACAATACTCTCACACCAGGTTGAATGCCAAGGAAATTTTATTTGGTATAAATTAAGAGAGCTACAGAGTAAAAAAGAAAATATACCACACACTATGTCCCTTAAGCTGCTAAGGAACCCTTGAAATGACAGTGGACTGGTGCATTCCCAGACCTCCAAGTCTATGCCCAGGTTCAAAATGTTTGGGGCCTCAAGAATAACAATGACATCATAATTAAGCAAGTTGACAAAATAGGGCCAGTTGTCATTATGATAAGGTGGATTGTGTCAAGGAAGCCAAGAAGCAGCTCTTCACACCATTTTCTACCAATATCCTCCACAAACATGGATTCCAAATCATCTGTAGCATAATCATTGATATCAATACAGCACACATCACAACTAGACTGTATAAATTTGTACTCACTCATAACTACTTATTTTTGCCAACAACATATTCCTCAAAATCAGTGACACCATAATACCAACATCTTCATGGCTGACCTAGTACAATACTATTTTTAATTCTTACCATCTGAAATCTGTCATTTACTTGAGATTCATTAATGACATTTTCATCATCTTGACCAGTAAAAAAGAATCTCTCATCAAATTCCATCAAGACCTTAATAATTTCCACCCCACCATCAGCCTTAGGCTCTTCCTTACTATAACAAGTCTATCTCCCTGATGTCATGGTAAAATTACACAATGGACACATAAACACCATGTTATACAGGAAACCTACAGATCATACTTACGTGCTTCCAGCTTCCCCCCAATATTCTGATAGCTAATAGTACAAATGATCTGCAAGCTGTACTAATGAAAGAGCTTAGAGAAAAAAATTGGACTAAAATTAAATATAAAGAAGACCAAACCAATGAAAACAGATACAGCAACTAGCCTTTGAACAAACAATGAAGATATTGAAGTTGTGCATAGCTTCTAACTTTAGGATCAACTATCTGCAGTAAAGGTACCAGCAGACTAGAACTTTGTAGAATAGCCTTGGAAAAGATATTCAGATACCAGTATGTGTCTCTGCTTACAAAGATCAAAACTGTGGAGGCAGTGGTTTCCCTGTGACAATCTACAGAAGTGAAGTTGGACTTTGAAGAAGTAGGAGAGAAAAAAATATTGATGCTTTTGAACTTTGATGTTGGAGAAGACTCCCGAAAATATCATGGATAGCCAAGAAAACAAATTGTTCATTGAACTAATCAACTGAGAGTTCTCAGTCAAGGCACAAATGACCAGGATCAAATTATCATTCTTGATGCAACATTATGTGACAACCTAGCTCTCCTGGGAGAAGAGGAAGGAAAAAGTAGAAGGAAAGATAAGAAGAGGATGACCAGCAGCAAGGTGGATGGACTCAATTACAGCAGTGGTGGGTACACCATTGGAAGACCTGAAGGACCAGGTTAGGGACAGATCTTCCTGCAGAAAATCCATCAATGTGCTTGCCAAAAGTCAACACCAACTTGATGACACATAATCAATCAATACCAGGCTATTAAAAGTATACACACAAGAACATATGAAAAGCTCCTCTGAATCCAAAGAAGAATATCATCATTGTCTTCTTCTTCTTCTTCTTCTTCTTCTTCTTCTCCTTCTTCTTCTTCTTCTTCTTCTTCTTCTTCTTCTTCTTCTTCTTCTTCTTCTTCTTCTTCTTCTTCTTCTTCTTCTTCTTCTTCTTCATCGTACAGTAACTCCTGTTTCCTGCAGAGATCAACCAGATGTCAATGGAAAGCCCATAAGCAGGGGCAATAGCAACCCAACACTTATTTTCCCTTATGTCAGTGATGTAGTTAGATAAATTTAGAACCTCAATTTAATAGTCTTACTGAATGTATATATACATACTGTACTTCAAATGTCCATTACATGGGAATAACCACTCTTGTAGTTTAAAAGAACATATTTTAAAGCAAAGAAATAAAATGAGCATCTGTAACAACCTCTTTCTCTCTTGTTTATAAATACTGTATGCCTATGCCTATAATGGCCCAGATGTTGCATGCACCAAGCTTTTTTGTGGGGAGGGGAAGAGGGTGTCATTGCCTTGATCCCCTCCTGTTCTGTAGTTTGTTATCTTTGGGTGTGGTCCTGATTCTGGAGATTGTACATAATCATCAGGACTAATAAACTTCAACAGGCTGCTCCATAAAACTTCTTTAAAACCATTTAAATTATCCCCTTAACCATATCATAAATGTGTCCTGGTAGCCATTTTTTAATGCCATGCCCTCATGATGTTGCATTTGTCTCATCAGAAGCCCAGCACTGAGGAAGCTTCAAGTTGTCTTAATCCATTCCAGTGTACAGTAGCATTTTGTCTCTTCTTAATAACATGGCTGGTTTTGCCATGGCATAATATGGAAAGATACCTGTATGGTATCTGGTCTCTTCTGCAGATTGAGCCAAAATAGCTATGGAGGACAGTACCCAGATACTTGAGGGAGGGGCACGCTAATAGCATTCTAAAGTAGCTACAGTAATAACAGTTGGGCATCCCAACTGCATCAGCAACCTTATCATCACTGAAGTGAGCTAGATCATATCTACCAAAAAATTGTGATGCCAAGTATCATTAATTTGAAAATGCAAATGCTACATGTTTAACCTCCAAGACTGTAAATGTCACCTACATTTTCTCATGGAAATAGGCACTCAGATGCTTTTTATGGCTTCATATCTGCATGACCAACTCATTAGGGTTCAGCAGGATTCTGTCTGCTCCTCTAAAACTCATGCCTAGCTACTCCACTCAGCATGTTGCATAGTCTTAGAATGACCTACCTATGCTGTGCTTAAAGGATGAAGGCTTTGAATAAGAGAACAGCATGATGGCTCATAACAATATGTAAAGCAAACTGTGATGTGCTTTGAAGAGATTGCAATATCAAATCCTAGTATACATTCAAACAATAGAGAAAAGAGAGATAGCATTTTGTTTGCCTCTGATTTCTCCTTGATACATTTTCTAAATGAGCACAACATTGTCAAATAACAAAATTACTACAGCATAACTAAAATAACACTCCCATGATTGGCTGAGCCCTTTGAGAATATTACTGAATTGGAAGGGCTGTTAACTATCTAACATTCCCTAAACTACCCTGCCTATTAGAAAACCTACCCAGTTATAATACTGCAGCAATATTAAGGCATCTTATTAAGGAAATTCATATTTAAGTTAGGTTTTCACATTTCTATTATATGACTTGAATCCATTTAATGTGAAAAAAACAATGGACAATTCTTTTATTAAGAATTTTTTTCAGATGTGTGGGCATTGAGCTTGGAGGAAAAAGTATGCTAAATAATGCTTGGACTGTGAGTGAATGTGACTTTTTTTATCACTGAAATTACATAATTGTAATGAAGTCTACAAAACATTTTGTGTCAGTAGCTAAAGCTTTTTTCTCCTTTGCTGTTTGATCCTGGAATAAATTCCTTCTTATATGAGATTCATATTGGTATGGGTTAATAGCTCAGAAGAGTATATCAGCTCCTACTTTATGCCTGTAGATTTTTGCCATGATTATTTCTTAGCAGTATTTAATTGTTTTGATAAAATGAATCTATAGAAGCTCATGAGGCATAAGCCATTGAAAGTTATATAAAATATATCTAATAAAATATAAGAATAAGATATATTTCAAACCTCATCCCAGGAGAAAATAAACACTAGTTTAGCAAGGAGAGTTGGGAGATTTCAGCTGTGCTCCAAAATGCTACTTTAATTATCATGACATTTTCAGAATATGAAACGACTCCAGTCCTTCCATTTGGATGTTTGACAGGCATCCTGTTCTTGTTCTGGATGTCATTTCTGGGCATTTTCCATCATCACAGAAATATGAATGAGGTGTCAAAAGCACTGAACATGAAAAATAGTAGTTATGCCAATTTGCCCCTCAAAATGACAAAATCAGAGATAAACATAGCTTGGCTATTATCTGTGAGGCTGTGAATGCTTCCAAGCCATTAATTCAGTGGCTGTCATAGCACAGAAGTCTAAATGACAGAATTGTCTACATTTAGGGGCTTTATTGAAATGAGTAAGTATGAGCTCAACATGAAATAAAGCAAGAGAGTCCAAAGAGAGGCAGCATTTGAGGTTCACAGATACACAGGTTGACTAGATCAGGGGGTAGGTGGGTGAGGCTGTCTTTGAGCCAGAATCTACTATTAAAATCCCATCACAGGGATCCTTAAGTAAAAGCACACAGTTCAGGCAAGACAAAGGGGAGTCTTTCTTTTTCTTTCTTTCTTTCTTTCTTTCTTTCTTTCTTTCTTTCTTTCTTTCTTTCTTTCTTTCTTTCTTGTATAAATTGCCCTTCTGCCCACTGGATGATTGACATGATATACCAAATTCAGGTTAAAATGGCAGTATAAATAGAAAATGAGTTATGCTCAAGAATAAATTAGAAACAGAAATATAACAATCATGAAAAAATCAGACTATAATAAAATCAAAATATTAGCAAGTGGTAAATTGAAAAATCAGGTAACCTGCGAAGAAAAGAATATTATATTTATTATCCTTATTCTTTCTGTTCCCCTATGATATTCTAACCCTAGTCTCTGAAGATTCTTGCAATTTGACTCATCACCTGATTATCAGGTTGTTTCAATTTCTTTAAAGTAACTGTCCCATAATGACAATTGAATGCTTTGAAGTGTTTTCAAAGAGAAGAATGGAGAGGTGTTCTTTAGAAGCTCTGTGATTTTGCAGTATTAGATTTTAGGGATGTATATGCAACACTATAGAAAAATCTTTTTAATGCTGTAAAAGAAGCTGGGCAAGTGATGAAAATCTAGCAGTGATTTGAGGTATACCTTTTTTTCTTTTTTCTTTTTTTTTCCTGAAAGCCACTTGGATTTTTCACTAGTTTCAATATTCTAAATCATTCAAAGCAGTCCAGGTGCACAGCTCAACCAGAATGCCTCTTTGAGTTGGAGTGATTTGGAAAAGATATCAATTTATTCTGCCATCATAATGTATAACTGAAGGGTTTCTTTCCCTGTATTCATAATAATGGAGAAAACAACCAGCAGCAAAATACAGTTTCATACAACATCAGAGAATATTGATCACTAGTCATGTCTCAAGCAATTGGGGTAGCAAATGGAGTAGAGAGGGACAGGTTAATCCAAATTGTAATGTGTAATTGCCCATATCTGAAACTTAATTTAAAATCTGAGCTTTATAAGTCAGAATAAACTAATGGAATTGTGTTATTTTTTTAAATTCAGGAGTAACTCAAAACATTTGTTTCCAACATTCTAGACAATCTCATCTAGTAGCTTCAAAATAAATGTGAAGAAGCCTTAAAAGCTTTGTAGAAGAACAAGTGGCTTGATGAATCAAAGCTAAGCCATGACATTAAGCCAGTGAAATACTTTCATATAGAAAAAATAATTGCAGAAACAGTGATGCCTACATATGAGAACAATATGAAAAAAGTTGATGAAGCCCTATATGTTGATGCTTTTTTTGTCTAAAATAGGGGGACTTAGGTTTTTTATAAAGATGCTTACTAAAATAAAATATATTACAAACACAGATACACAAGTGAGTGTAGGTGAGATTATGCAACTATCTCCTTCAAATTACCCGGAACCTTTCTCTATACATTCAGTTTCATCTGGCTTCATTTATTTCTATTCCAGTCCTACTGCAGCCAAAGTCCATGAATATGAGCAAGGAAAGTGAAAATGTGAACAAGAAAATATGATTAAGAAAAGTGAAAATGTTTCACTCTTCACCATCTGAGGACCAGTGCATAGAATGAACTGTGTTTCATCCAGACTTGACATATTTCTGAATACTTAATGCTAAGGAAGAAATGTATTGGAGAACTGTTTCCATACCATGGGGTGTAAGCTTCTCAGGGACTTCTGGTGATCACTGTTGGAAATAGAATATCAGTCTAAATGGGCTTTTGGTTTGCTTCCAGTATTCTTCTTGTGTTGTTTATGTTTTTATGTACAAACAACAGGAGTTGTTCAAGTCTGTTTATTTTTCATACCTACTTCCCTGCCTCTAGTCATACTAAAACAAACAAGAACTGATAGCCAATTGGCCATGTCAGTGTGGCCATGCCATTAATGTACTGCTCTTGTATATAGTATCAGTATCATACCATATAATAATGATACTATGTCTTGTAAATAATATTTTATTAAAAATCTTCCATCTCTTAGTACTATTTAACTCCATATTCTAGTAAGTCATGTATTTTATTTTGACCTGAAATGTGAAGTCCTCAAAGATATTTTGCATGTAAAACATTTCTGCTACTAAAATAGAGAGACTTTGATAATTTGTACATTTGCACCCAATTAAATTAGATCTAATGATGTTCCCTTCATTTTCACATATTTTTTTACGATTAACATGCAAAAGCTCATCATGCCCAGATTTGTCCTGAGAAGTGGTATGATAATATAGTTCATAATTCAAATGTGACAAAATACCTTATCCATGAAAGAAGGTAAAGTAATAATTATATAGATGTGCTGGGCAAATGGTAATGTGTGATTAAAAGCCTGTTTCATTGGAAGATCTACTACTATGGTAACAGACAAAGGCCTAATTTATTCTGACTAATCAGGATTGATGTTAATTAAAGAAGATTTCAGGATAATGATTTCTCATTACTAGTTGTTAGATAGAAATAGATTGCTCTACCTCTAGGTAAAATAAGCAATTAGATAACTTCTGTTAAGGACAGGGTTTTTTTTCAGAATCCTGATCTCATCATGTCATCTTCTTTCTTCATTAAGATAGTAATATCTACATGTCTGTTCTGATAAGTACTCCCCAGAATGATTTTTTTTAGATGACACTTTTCTAGGCTAACACTTTTTGAAAACAACTTCTGCCTATAAGAATATATTAAAAAGTAAGTTGAGGAAACATTTAATAAATTAGATCATAGCATCATTATTCAGGACACAGAGGACTTATAAATGAACATGATGATAGATAGATAGATAGATAGATAGATAGATAGATAGATAGATAGATAGATAGGAATGACACACAGAGATATACATGAGAGAGAGCGAGCAATTAATCAAGAAATATTTTGCTCCATGTTCTGTGTAACCCCTCTTCCTTTCTTCCTCTCCACCCTTCTCTTACCATTAGCATCATGGCTACAGCAGTATCAAAGACATCAGAGACATTGACATAGCATTTTCAGAAGTTCCAAGAAACCTGTTGCCACATAAAACAGGACGCTCTATAACAGAAATGAACAATGGAAGTAACATTCTGTAAGGAAAACAGACAAACAGAGGAGCAGGCACAGTGGATGAGAGTAACACCCAGAAATAAGAGACGTGGAAGATAGTATGACCCATTAGCGCACAGAAACCTTTTTCTCATTCTTTGTGATGAAACAGGTTCTGAGCATTCAAGGGAAGAAAAAGAGATACAGGTAGTCCTCGCTTAACAACCACAATTGGGACCAGAATTTCAGTTGCTAAGCAAAGCAGTCATTAAGCAAGTCCAACCCAATTTTACAACCTTTTTTGTGGTGGTTGTTAAGCAAATCACCATGGGCATTAAGCAAACCATGTAATTATTAAGCGAATCATGCAGTTCCCCATTGGTTTTGCTTGCCAGAAGCCGGCTAGGAAGGTAAAAAATGGTGATCATGTGACCATGGGACGCTGTGATAATCGTAAATGCAAACTGATTGCCAAGCACCCAAATTGTACACTGTGTGAGAAAGGTTCTCAACTGTCCTGCTTCTCCTCCAAACTTCTCTGGTAGACTGCCCTGGGATCTCAAGACTACTGGCGGAGCTGCTGCTGCTGCTGCTGGCACCAGTTGTGGGTTAATCGGAGCTGGTTGTTGTAACTGCTGTAGCATAGCTGCTTGTAATGTGTTGACCTGTAGATCTACCTGTTGTTGGTGTTGCTGCAGGGCTGCTGCCAATTGTTGGATGGCGAGCCGAATTTCTTGGTTTTCTGAAGACATTTCCAAATGTCTCCCCTTAAAATTCTTTGTTCCTCCCTCTTTCGATGGGAGTAGGAGTTTGTTAGGATTGATGTCCTAACAGCCAGGAACCACGCTGAGACAAGGAATAGGTCTCTAATGTTTATTACTGCTACATAAACAGAATCCTAACAAACTGAATAAGCGTGGGAAAAACCCAGACATATTAACCCCAAAGGCTAAGGCGGGCCTGATCTGTGTCTCTTTGAATGGCTGCTTAATTCCTCAGTACTACGCATGTGCTTTACAGCCTGGATGGGAGCCCCCTGCTCGCCATCCTTACTCATGACAGCTTTGATTGCAAAGTTGCAGCAGTCATCTTTACTTTTTGACCCCCCTGCAGACACTCTTGACTTACACACTGGCATATGACACAGATCCTGCCTGTGACTGTATAGTTCAAGAATTACTTTGTGCAGCAGAAATAAACGTACTTCCACTCCTGTAGTTTGATGTGATTGACAGTGGATAGATACACATCTTCTGTTTCTCCTGTTTTTTATTTATACCCAGCTATAACTAAACTCATTTAATTTACCAGTTGAATATATATATCTTTCAAAGCATGGCTTTCTCAGTTTAACGGCTGAGACTCTGTGGGGGTATATATGTGTTTATGTGTGCCGCCAAAATATAAATTACCAATTGAAATATATCTTTCAAGGCATGTCTTTCTCACTTGTGAATAAAAAATGTAAGGCATTGATAGCAGAACTATTAAAAATTAATCAAAAAATTTAAAAGCATTGTCATGATTGTAAACTGACAAAGAATCTTTATGCCTGTAGCCCTTGTGAAACCCAATTTAATATGTCTGCCCATTATTTTGTTAGCTTCTTTGATGAAACACATGGAGGGAAAATTGATTAGAGCCTATAAGAAACAAATTACCAGTGAAGGCTTTTTTATCATGTAATGAGAAGACTTCATAATTGTGAAAAAAAGCTGGGTTTTAATGAAGAGGCTGACACAGCATAAAAACATTTAACAGACAAAAAAGGTGAATTAGGATGCCATTGGAAATCTCATTAAAGGAT
This sequence comes from Candoia aspera, assembly GCF_035149785.1. NCBI lineage: Eukaryota > Metazoa > Chordata > Lepidosauria > Squamata > Candoiidae > Candoia > Candoia aspera. The sequence goes on along the minus strand of NC_086157.1, from coordinate 81,828,752 downwards.
ATTATAGTTGAACAATAAAGTGGAAATAACAGGTCAATAATAGTTTAACTTTTGATGCCTAAGTGTAAAGGAACATTACTGTAATCCTCCAGTCATCCCTCTTTTTATGAAAGCTGAAAATAAGTCAATATAATCCATTCTTAGTCTCACAGGTAACCAGGTCCTAAACCATATAGGTTTTACAGGTGATAACCAACACTTTAAATAGCAGCTGGAAGCCAACCAGTAACCAATGTAGTCTTGCAATAATGCTGTTTCATGGCTAACTTGCCACGTAGGTAGCTTATCCTGTGGTTTCCAACAATGATCTTCAAGGGCAGGCCCAGGAGCAAATTACCACAGCCTAGTTGTGAAGTAACAAGGGCATGTGGGAAGAAGAGGGAGGAGGAGGAGGGTCAACTGGAATACCAGATGCTCAGACAAAACATTTCCTTGCCATAGCTTCTACCTCTTCTTCCAGCAGGAGTTAGGAACATGAGAAGACAGCCAGATTGCAAGGCTGCTCTCTATATGATAATGTAATACTCTCTGGAGTCAAAGTTAGAATTTCTCTTGAATGAGAATCAACAGTTATTCTAGATTGTTGGGATTAAACCTAAGTTTTTTGTTCACTCTCCAGACCATCCATTACTGGCAGATGACTTTCCCCAGTGGCTTCATGTGGATGTTACATGCAATAAGATAGTAAGGGCTGAACTCTGGAGTATCCCATATCAGAAGTCCTGAGGGCTCAACCTTCCTTCCACCTTCCTAATGATTGGAACCACCCATTCAGGAAGGTAACACAGTGCCTCAGTCCCAACCTTTGCAGGTCCAGCAGGATATCATGCTTAATGATATCAAAGATTGCCAAGAGATCCAGTGACATACTGTCACTCTTCTTTTGAAATAAACCAATACATCTAAAATCCTACTCTGCACTCAATTCTCAGTGGAAAGAATCTAAGAATAAATCATATGAGGAATGTCATCATATTATGTATTTTACCCTGTCACTTTGGAATGATAGACAGAGTACAATGGATTCACCCATGGACCAGATCCATTTAGAGGCTATTCAAAAAAGTCCAATGTTCCTGATTAAATGTATATGAAAATGTAATCAAACCTTTGTTATTACATCAAGACCAGCAGTCAGTTAAAGATAAAAATAAATACAATTGATATCTATCTATCTATCTATCTATCTATCTATCTATCTATCTATCTATCTGACATTAATACTTTTTTTTCAGATACAAGGAGAGGGGGATGGTGCAGATGGTGGCACAAAATTGGGCAAACTGAGAGGATATATCTGATAGGAGAAGTGACAAATAGAAGTCATGTGCCATGGTCTGTGCTAGAATTTTCTTCAGGACAGGATGAATAAATGTCATCCAGGACTCCTTGGAGAGAGAGCAATAAGGCAGCATATGGCTCAAGGACTCTATGGTACTGAGCCATCCACACAGTGACATATATGTTGGTGCAGGGCAGTATTTTTGTAACACCCTGCAGAATGGCAGAGGGGAATACATCCAACTTGGCCAAAATGAAGGTCTGGTAAAATTTCAGAACTGTGATGGTAAGAAGCTGACACATACCCATTTGGGAAAATCCCACATGCTATGAGGCTAAGGCCCAGATTTAGACTGATTTGATGATCAGTGTTAGATATGCTGCTTAATGGCATTTTAAAGACTAAATCTAATAAATAAATAGCTAGAGCTTTATGAAATGAAGCTTGCCAATTTTTTTTTAATCACTTAAAGTGGTCACTAAGTCATACCTACTCAGAAGAAAATTAACTTTAGCCAAAGATTAAAAAGTACCAAATTCTAGAGTCCACAGAGACCAAGTCCAAACGTAGAGCAGCATTCTTAATACATCTTGGAAATGCAAGGACAGATCTAAGAAAATTAGACTGAACAGCTTGAAGGGTGTCAGGTTTTCTAAAAGTACAGACATTCCTACCATAGAGAAGCTGAAAAATTATCTTGGTTACAAAAACCTTGCAAGATGCAGAGATAAACAGAAAAATGTCAGGATAGCTGAGAAACTATTCTGAATAACACTTGGGGATATAAAAAGTGTTCTCTCGAGGACAATGAGGCCTAGAACAGCACTCTATGTATAAGTGTCCATCTACTCAATATCATTCCCGTGACATTATGCCAATTATAATTTTATGACAATTATGTGCAAATACTAGGTCATGAGTTTTCTGATAGTTTATTCCTAGTCCTTTTTCTGAGCAGAAAAACGCCAATGCCCTCAGTGCTCTTCAAATTCTCACCTAAGAGACAGATATGATTATAATGCCATCTGCATATAACAGAGCTGGAACCACTTGACCTCCTTTTGGGGGAGATGGGCGGTAGCAAAATTTGAATAATAAATAAATAAATAAATAATACAGGAGGGTGATGAGTGGACAGAGATGGACTGGATTATTCTTCCCAGTCCAGAGGCTCCCTCTTTGCAGCCTTTGTTGATTTTAAATCAGCCTTTGGCTTAATTTGAAGGGAAAGGCTGTGAAGGAAAAAAAAAACTAAATAGATTTCCTCAATAGATAAAAGATCACTTCTTCTCATTCAATCACTCCATTCCAACACCAGTTTGAGAATCAGATGTATATTTATTTGTTTATTTTATTTTTATTTAGATGCCACCCAACTTCAACTGGATAGCTCATAGCTTAAATACAGAGCAACAATATACAATCCAGATAAAAAACAGCAATAAATAGATGGCAGTTCTGGTCAACACAATATACTGTATCTCATATCCAACAAAAGGCTCCAACTACCCTAGCTCAAAGCCTGTGGGGCAGGGGGGACAGGTCTTCAAGGTCTTCTGGAACACCACCAGGGAGATGGTGGATCTTATTCCCGGGCTGTGATAGATGGCATTGCTCGATTGAAGGAACCCAGAGGATGCCAACCCTGTCAGAATGAACTGGCCTTTACAGACATCTCTCTGGAGCTGTCACTTCTCAAAGAGGGGTGAAGGAGGGAGAGGTATGTTCTAGTGTCTCTACCTTTAAACTTATATATAAATTAATATAAATTAATATATTTCAAAAAGGATAATAGTATACCACAAATTGTGCACATTTGCTGCTGATCATGATAAAAAGTTATTTTTTATCAGTTGGGTAACATACAAGTACACAGCACTTGAGATGACTGCACATTCACCATAAGGTAAATGCAAATATATTGTAAGGATCACTGTACTCAGATCCCAAATATTGTAGCCTCACACATTTCCACTGTAGAAAAGAAAAGCTCTTTATTTGAAGACTGAAGTAAGCAGTTCAAGAGAAAGCTGCAACTGTCAAAATTGGCATGCAAATACTAATTAAAACATTCCCTTCTCAGTGAGCTCAGTATTCCCCTCCCACACCTGGCTCAAGCTGTTGCGATGACCTTTGTTCCCAGTGCTCTGGCTCCTGTTGGAATTCCCCCCTCCCTCCATCTAACACAAACAATCTAGACACACGTTGAGGCTTCTCGGTCTGACTGGCACTGACAGGAACCAGCAATCTAATGCACTGAGTTCATTTGATTATATGATCCTGACATGGCGCCCTTCTGAAAAAGAAAAATCTAGAAAGCAGTTAATAAAAAACAATGCATATGAAAGACAGAAAGTGAACCATCTATTGTGGTTTGTTGGGGTAACGCTGGTGGATCTTCTTCACAAGATCAGGTGCATGGACATGATGACTTGTGACCCACTCATTTGATGACTTGGGGAAGTGTTTCCACTGGATCAGATATTGCAGGGTTCTGCAGACCCATCTCAAGTCTAAAATTTCTTGGACTTCGAAATGCTGCTCCCCCTCAATTATCATTGGGTTAAGAGGGGGCTGTTTGGGGTACCATTGATCAAATGGTTTTAATGGTTTGAGCAGACTGAAATGGAATATGGGATGGATCCTCATGTTTTTTGGTAATTGCAATTGCACTGTCACTTTACTGATGGGGAATGGGCCAACAAATATGGGGCCCAACTTTTTTGATGGTTGCACTGCTTTCAAAAACTTGGTAGACAGGTATACCTTTTCACCCACTCTCAGCAGCCATTCTGGGGATCTCTTGTGATCCGCATGTTTTTTGTAAGCCTCTTTTGCCTCCTCCAAGGCTTTTTGTATTACTGGACACATTTTGTTTATGTTTTTAACCCATTCATCAAGCAAGCTCATGTTGGTGGGCTCTTGAGGCAATTCTGGGATTGGTACAAACTCCTGGCCAGTAGCTACATGGAATGGTGAATACTCAGTACTTTGGTGAAGAGTGTTATTGTACGTGACCTTGGCATAAGGTAAGAGATCTACCCAGTCATCTTGTTGGTAACTTATATAACATCTAATATACTGTTCAAGTAGAGAGTTCAGTCATTCAGTGGCTCCATGCATTTCCAGATGGTGACTAGAACTCAGAGCCTACCCCACTCCAATGAATTTTAAAAATGTTTTTTAGAAGGTTGAGGTGAACTGCATACCTCGATCACTGATCACACATTCAGGGATCTCATGTAATCTATACACATGTTGAATAAAAAGCTTGGTGAACTTTCCAGCCATTGGGATGCTGGCTATTGGCATGAAGTAGGCTTGCTTCAAGAATAGGTCTGTCACCACCCAAATTACTGTCTTCTTCTTACTCTCTGGCAGTACTACAATAAAATCCATAGCAATCTGTTTCCATGGCTGTGTAGGGCTCACCACATTTTACAATAGACCATGCGCTTGCCTCCTCCCCATTTGGCTGTGGCGCAGAAAGGGCAGCCTATTAGGTAGTCTTCTATGTCCTTCTGGAGCGACAGCCACCAGAATTGCCTCCTTACTAAATGTAAAGTTTTAACAAATGCAAAGTGCCCCACGGATTCAACATTGTGGCTTCTTTCTAGAATTCTTTTCCATAAAGTTTCCAGAATGTACAGCTTAGTTCCATTCCACCATAGCCCTCTCTTTTCCACTAAAGAGTCCTTGTTAGAGTGGAGCCATTCATCCATTTCTAAGGCTTTTTGAAACTCCTACAACAATTCAATTTCTACCTCCAACACTAAGGTATTTTTTGGGCTTCTAGTCATGGCTGCCAGACCCAGCTGGTGTGCCAGAATCACAGTGTCTACAACTTCCTCCATCTTGCTATTGTGCTGAGGAAGTCTGGACAAAGCATCTGCTAGGAGGTTTTTCCCTCCTGGCATTTACTTAAGGGAGAAATTGAATCTGCTGAAGAATTTCACCCATCTGATTTGCTTTGGGCTTAGCTTGCAGGGTGTTTTTAGGGCCTTTAGGTTTTTGTGGTTGGTCCACACTTCAAATGGATGGTTTGCCCCTTCAAGCAGATGCCCACGTTCGGATAGCCCAGCGAATTGCAAAAGCCTCTTTCTCCCACACTAGCCATCTGCACTCAGCTTCGGTGAACTTTCGAGATAAATAGGCACATGGGTGTAGAACCCCATTTTTGTCCTTCTATAGCAAAACATCTCCCAAAGCAACATCTGAGGGGTCAACCTGGACCACCAGGGGTCTTCCGGGGTCTGGGTGTTTCAAGATAGGATCAGCCATAAACAGCTCTTTTAGCCACTCAAATAACTCCTGGCATTTGGCAGTCCACTTAAGCACCGCCCTGGGATTTTTCACCTTGTGTCTCCCTGCCCTTTGGTTTTTAGTAAATCAGTCAAAGGCAAAGCCACCTGGGCAAAATTCGGGATAAATTGGGGATAGAAGTTAATGAACCCCAAGAAGCTTTGTAGTTGCCTTCAGGTTCTTGGGGGTTCCCAGGCTAACACACCCTGTACCTTCATGGAATCCATCTCAATTCCTCTGCTGGAGACCCTATATCCCAAATAATCCAATTTCTCCTTATGGAATTCACACTTTGAAAGCTTGGCAAACAACTGTGCATCCAAGAGCCTTTATAACACTCTGCATACCAGTTTGATATATTCTTCTAGATTTTCTGAGTAAATGAAACCGTACTTCAAAACTCATGTCTATAAACTCCCTCTATGCCTCTTGTTCCTTCTGAGTCATTGTATATAGTTTGGGCTTGGGTAATTTCACTCCCAGCTCTATTTCAATTGCTAAGTCACAATCCCTGTGTGGAGGGAGCTGGTCTGACTTGGCTTCCCCGAACACCCTCTTCAAGTCTCTGTATTGCTCCGGTATTAAAGTCCCCTCACCTTGTGGCGCTTGTGGCATTGATTCCACTATCATCCCCGACATCTCCACCTCTGAGACCAAATCTGCTGGGTTCATGCCCCTATACGACCCATCTTTGAAGTTGATGTCCCCAGTCTCCCAGTCTATGTGAGGGTTACGCTTCCTCAACCAAGACAAGCCCAATATTGACTGGTTTCCAGGGTGACAAGGAACCACAGTATCTCTCGATGGGTTCCTACCATGAATTTCACTGCCTCAATATAGAGTTCCATGGGCCCCCTGCTTGCCTCCAACCCATCTGTGTGAAAGTTATTGGCTGCTTAAGCTTCCCCACTCCTAGTCCAAGTCCAGTCACTATTGCTGGGTGCATTACATTGTGCATGCAGCCTGAATCTAACATGGCCACAAGGTCTGCCCTGCACTTGGACTCTAGAGTCTGCAACTGCACCCTCACCAACATCATGGAGCATTCTTCACTCACCATAGGATCAATGCTCCTGTTTCCCACTGCCTGCCCTTCAGCGCCCTTTAGGGCAGGCGATCACTGTTTCCCACTGGCTGGAACTCCTCTCCCAGAACTGCTGCCTCTTTCAAAGAAACTATCTTCTCACTTTTCTTCTGTTTTACAACCATTCCCTTGCCTTTTTGCCCCAGCATTGGTGCTTTAATCCTCTTTGTCACCTCTGGTGGCCAATTGGGTGCCTGATGACACTCAGTGGCATGATGACCTTCTTTGCTGCATCTGAAACATGAACCTCTTTGGACACACCATTCCTTCTCCTCACCCCATGCTTTGCATTGGCTTCGCTTTTCTGCCAAAGTGCTCACTGGAACTGATCTCCTCACAATAGCTTGGAACTGCATCTGCTTGTTCAGGCAGAGCTTTGTGTTTTCTACTGACCTGGCTAGGTACACCCACTCTTTAGGGTCTTGGGGTCCCCCCAGTTTAGGCACATCTCTAGAATCTTGGGTTTTAAGCCCATCTGGAAATACTCAACCTTGAGCAACTCTGGCCAGTCAACTAGCCAACCTGCTAGCCTCTTAAATTCCAATGCATACTCTGCCACTGAACAGTCCCCTTGCCTGATGGTCTGTAGTCCAATTTTTGCCATTAGCTTGGACAATGTGTCCTCAAACTGGTCCCTCAGGGCCATGATAAAATTGTCAAAGTCCATCAGCTCCAGGGACCCTGGGTCATGCATCTCAACTAACCAGTCCACCACCTCCCCTTCCAGGTAGGCCAACACTTATCTCACTTTTTCTTCTTCATCAGCGAATGACTCTTTGAACTCCTCCATGAACCCCTTGATGTGGGTCATGAAACATGCCAGCCACTTAGGGTCACTGTCAAACTTCACTTTTATTTCCCTGGCTTCATCTGCCAGCTGACCCTTTTAGAGGTTCTAAGTTTCCCCTCTCACCACATTTCCCTCTCTGCTCATGTTGGTATTTCGGACCTCTCCATCACTGGATCTACTTTCGAAGGCATCCTCATCTCTTTCCTCCAAAGTTGCAAGGGAGCTCTCCAGATGCTGTCCAGCCTCTGGCCCTTCTAAATGCTGCAGCAGCCTCTCGAGGAATGTTTGCATCATAGCCATGCATTAAGACAGGGACTCTATCTTGGTCCCCATGTTAACCACCCAATCCACTGACACCTTGTCAGAGTGAGAACTCTGCCTGGTGGTAACATGCCTGCCCATTTCGCTGTCATTTACTCTGCTGATCTTCTCTGACCACTGGCGCTTCGACTTTGGCATTTGTTGGTCCATTCTTGATGGCCTCGGGGTATCGCGTACCAATTCATCCACACCTCTGGCTTCTCTCTTAATAGTTGCCTTTTTCAACCCTGTTGAAGCCTTGCCTGGTTTTGAAGCCCCCGTTTCAGGGTAGGGTCCACTGTTGCTGCACCCAGTACCATTGCCATCCCATTGCTATGCACTGTGCTGCTTGTCCCCTCAGCCCGAGATCACCACAGGTGCACCCTCCATCATCACTTCCCCTGCAATGGTAGACCCCTCAGCGATCCTGCTCAGATGGAAAAGCAGTTGTGCAAGTCAGCTTTCCAGAGAAGGAGACTCCTCTGGCAAAGGAGTATCCTCTGGTAAAGCAGACATGTAGTTTTGGAGAGTTGCAACTTAATGTAAGGATTGCTGTACTCAGATCCTAAATATTGTAGCCTTACACATTTCCAGTGTAGAAAAGAAAAGCTCTTTATTTGAAGATTGAAGTAAGCATTCCAAGAGAAAGCTGCAACTGTCAAAATTGGTGCACAAATCCTAATTAAATCATTCCCTTCTCAGTGAGCTCAGTATCTCGCTCCCACACCTGTCTCAAGCCATTGCGATGATCTTGGTTCCCAGCGCTTCAGCTCCTATTGGAATTCCCCCCTCCCTCCATCTAACAGAATCTTGACGCGTGTCGAGGCTTCTCGGTCTGACTGGCACCGATAGGAACCAGCAATCTAATGCACTGAGTTTGTTTGATTGTACAATCCTGACATAAATCATCACTTTAAATTCTAAAATTCTAAAGCACTCTTAGAATGAGGCAATAAAATGGGGGGAAAATAAGAAATCGGTTGATAGAATCTGGAACAGAACTAATCTGGTAGGAGGGGCATTACAGATATGCTTCAGGCCTAGGAAAATGTAATGAAGTAAAGAGAAATCAGAATTATTTGCTTTGTTTCTACTCAGGATAATTATGTATCAAAGTTTGCAGCTTGTAAGATTTTTTTCAGTTTGTTTTGATCTAATGCAATAATAGCAACATGTTTTTCTTAAAAAAAAGTACCAACAAAATGTTCTTCTAACATATTAGATAGATTTGTTCCTCAAGATAAAATGGATTAATGGCAATTCACAGGACACTTTTAAATTCAAATCTACAAAAGACTAATGGAATGTTATTACAATAAGTGGCATTTGAAATGCAAAGCATAATTTTTTTATTTCCCATAGTTGGCTGCAAATTATTAACTGGATAGCTGTTAGGACATTTCTTCTGAATTCTTAATGTGATATGACAGTTCAAAGCACATTCGCTAAACTGCAGAGAATTGATGCCATGAAGATAAAAATTGTATTTGCTAAGCTTACCAAAAATGTGTTTATTCCAAGAGCTACAGATGGGATTTTCTTATATTCTAAATGCTGTTAACTCTACTTGCTGATGAAACTGAACACATATGCACATCTGGCTCTATCAGCAGAACAGGCATATTGGCTCTACTAAAAATGTTACTATACTGTTACTCATCTTATTTAATTCATGGATCATTGACATAATCCCTTACCAATATGTACTAAGGGAATTCTTAATTTGTGGATCACTGCAGTAATCCATGAAAATAGCACCTAGGGAATAATATTATTACTGTGGATCACTGCAGTGAACCATGAAAATAGCAGCCAGGAAATAGGAAGATCAAAAAGCAACTGACCTCAGAGAAGATTCAAAGGTGGAGAAGAAGTGGAAGAATAAATGGTTAATTATTTCTGACACATTGTGACAATTCTTTCCCTTCTGATGTTATTCCCATTCCTTCTGGCATCTTGGCCCTATCAAGTATCAGGTATCATCTTGCCAGGGGTAGCATTTTGCATATATCTTCATGCTAGAGTTATAGCAAAACTCAACTTGGGAAGCTGATTCTAGCAGCCAAGTGCAAAATTCTGGAATAAAGGAAGCCATAGAACAAACATTCTGAGTTTTTCATATTCAGTTTTACAACTTGTTTAGCTGATTCCACTAGTGGCTGTCAGGGGTCCTGCTGCACAAGTGGCCAGGGGTGAGACCCTGTTCTTCAAGCTGGGTTCCCAAGAACAGTTGGGAGTGTTGCTACTGTACCAGCCTCCTGCTGCATAGCAACCTCCCTGCCCAAGCTGCTGGAGGCTGTCTCAGGTTTGGCAGTGGAGTTCCCCAGGCTTATGGTGTTGGGGGACTTCAATCTGCCTTCCCTGGGGTGGGCCTTGGAAGCAGCCTGGGAGTTCATGGCTACCATGGCAGCCATGGGCCTGTCCCAGATTTTTCAGGACCTGACTCGAGACAGTGGCCTCACCCCAGACCTAGTTTTCTTGTCAGAGCAATGGTAAGATGATCTGAGGGGAGAATTACATCTTTCCCCTTTGTCATGGTCGGATCATGCCCTGGTGGCCTTGAGATTCTCTCGTGCTGCCCCCCTCCTCAGGGAGGCAGGACCCATTTGATTGGTCCACCCCTGGCAACTGATGGACCCGGCTGGGTTTCAGAGGGAGCTGGGGGTTATACCCGAGTCTCTCCTGCACGGTCCAGCGGCGGCCCTGGCTGCTGCAGGGAATAGCAAGGCAGCTGGAGCCTTGGACACGATCGCGCCTGTGTGGCCTCTCTTGCCCACCCAAACCCGGCACTCCCCGTGGTTTATGGAGGAGCTGAGGTTATTGAAGAGGGTTAAGAGACGCCTAGAGCACTGCTGGAGGAAGACAAAAACTGAACCTGACCGAACACAAGCTAGAGCCACTATTAAGGCCTACCTTGTGGCGGTAAGAGCAGTGAAGCACCAGTACTTCTCCACTCTTTTTGCGTCCGCAGAATGCTGCCCTACGGCCCTGTTTAAGATTACCCAATCCCTTTTAGGGAGAGGGGAGTCAGAAATCCATCTAAAGGGCCATGCGGAGGAATTTTCAGGGCACCTGCAGGATAAAATCGCTTCGATCTGGACTGAGTTGGACTCCAAGTATGAGACAGAGTCAGAGGAGATACCCAGGGAACATACTTACCAGGTTATTTGGGATCAGTTCAATCCTGTTGAACCCGAGGAAGTGGACAGGATCCTCCAGACTGTAAATGCTACCACTTGCCAATTAGACCCATGCCCCTCCTGGCTGGTGAAAGCAGCGCAGGAGGTGACATATGGCTGGGTCCAGTCAATGGTAAACACATCCTTGAGAGAGGGGGTGTTCCCAGCAGCCTTTAAGGATGCACTAGTGAGCCCCCTCCTCAAGAAACCATCACTGGACTCTACTATACTGGACAATTTTCACCCAGTCTCCCACCTCCTCTTTTTGGGGAAGGTGGTTGAGAAAGTGGTGGCTTTGCAGCTCCAGAGGATTCTGGATGAAATCAATTATCTAGACCCCTTTCATTCAGGTTTCAGGCCCAGTTATGGGACGGAAACGGCATTGGTCGCACTTATGAATGACCTCTGGTGGGAGCGGGATGGAGGCAGTGCATCCATCCTTGCTCTTCTTGACCTCTCAGCGGCTTTCGATACCATCAACCATGGTATCCTTCTGGACCAACTTAGGGAGTTGGGGGTGGGTGGCGTGGTTCTGCACTGGTTCACCTCCTTCCTCCAGGGTCAGTCCCAGTCGGTGTTGATAGGGAGCGAGAGATCCGGCCCATGGCCCCTGCTTTGTGGGGTGCTGCAGGGCTTAGTACTCTCTCCACTCCTTTTTAACATCTACATGAAACCACTGGGTGAGATCATCTGTCACTACGGGGTGAGGTATCATCAATATGCAGATGATACCCAATTATACATCTCCATCCCGGGTGAAGTAAGAGATGCTGTGGCCATCCTCTCCAAGTGCCCGGGGGCTGTGGGGGCCTGGATGGGGGACAACAGGTTGTGACTGAACCAGGGAAGATGGAGTGGCTGTGGATTAATGGCTCCTTGATTTCTGGGAAATTGTCATCTTTAGTTCTGGATGGGGTTGCACTGCCCTAGACAGACTCGGTGCATAACTTGGGGGTCCTCCTGGACTCATGGCTCCTGCTCAAAGAGCAGGTGGCAGCTGTGGCTAGGAGGGCCTTTGTGCAACTTCGTGTTGTGCACCAGTTACGCCCCTTCCTGGAGCGAGAGGCCCTTTGAACAGTCACTCATGCCCTGGTTATCTCCCATATAGACTACTGCAATGTGCTCTACATGGGGCTACTCTTGAAGAGTATCCGGAAGCTACAGCTGGTGCAAAATGCAGCCACACGGGCGATCTTGGGTTTCCCAAGATCAGCACATGTCACCCCATTGCTCCATGAGCTGCATTGGTTGCCACTATGCTTCCGGGTCCAATTCAAGGTGTTGGTTATCACCTTGAAAGCCCTACATGGCATGGGTCCAGGTTACCCAAGAGACCGTCTCCTCCCCATCACATCAACCCATCCCACCTGGTCGTGCAGAGGGGGCATGCTACGGACCCCGTCTGCAAGATAATTCCATCTGGCAGGGTCCAGGAGGTGGGCCTTCTCTGCAACAGCCCCTGCCCTTTGGAATATCCTTCCCCCAGAAGTGAGATTGGGTCCCTCCCTCCTGGACTTTAGGAAACAGCTAAAGACCTGATTCTGTAATTATGCCTGGGGCAGGAGAGAGAGTAGCCATTCCTGGGGATGTTTAGTTTTTTAGAAGGACCCTGCTCTGCTTGCAAATCACAGAGAGCTTCCAGCCATCAGGGTTTTTATCATATTTATTTTATTGTGTATTATGGTGTTTTACAGTTTTATATTTTATTCATGTTTTATAGTAAACTGCCCAGAGTCCTTTTTGGGAGATGGGCAGTGATAAATTTGATTAATAAAATAAAATAAAAATAAAATAAGTAAAAATTCTCCTACTAGTGAGGCTCAATTGAGCAACCGATATGAATTTGGTCTCATCACCTGCCTAGTTAGAACCTAGAAGGAATTAGTTTAGGGGCAATTTTGAAATAACTGGTTGGAATCCTCCAGTTCATTCACTGGGCTTCATATTTTGCAGAGCAAGTTAGTAGAACCAAACCCATTAAGAGAATAACAACAACAACAACAACACACAACAACAACTAGATAACCTATTGACCATTAGGTCATTGTTTCAGAGGTATTTCCTTACCAGATTCCTCAATGCCTTCAACAGTGGCAGAACTTCTAATGTACTGCCTTCACTGGAAAAGGTCTTAAAAATTCAGGGAGACATTCAGAGATGTATCTGCCTTGAAAGCAGCCAATGTTGAATTGTATAGCCCAGTCAAACATCAGGAGTTGACCACAGGAAATGTTTTATGACATTTTTATTATGTCATAAAGTGTTTTATGATAAGTTTTATGTCATAAAACATTTTATAAAATTTGCCAAATTTCTATTTCATGGGAGTCATGGGTCATGGATTTTGGATGCATTCTGTAAGTTAGCCCATTTGAGGTACCTTGGTTCAAAAATTGTTTTCCTATATGCACCATTTCACCCAGTTAAAGGTTACAAACATGAGAGTTTTAATGCTATATAGAAAATGATAATAATTTTTATGCCACCTGATTCCCAGGGACTCTGGAGAGAGATACTTAATAGGTCTGTGTAGCACTTTGTATTAGATTTGAAAACAGTACTTCAGAATGTATGTGTGAAAGCATGAATGTAGCATCTATCTCAGCTCTTTAAAGCACCTGTGCCTTTTCCCAGGATCATGTAATGTGATTTTAGGAAATAATGAAGCTGTTTTAATGAATTGAAGACAAATACTGTATTCGCAGTCCTGTGCAGTCTGATGCACATTTTTGGAATGAATTTCAAAGTTCAGCAATAATAAACAAACAAACAAACAAACAAACATTAGGTCCAAAGAATAAATTAAGTTTCTTAAGACGTGTACATAGAAAGCCAACACCTCTGAGCTTTTAGTCCTTGGGGTAGTGATTAGGAGATAAGATAGAGGAATGACCCTCTATTTTTCCTTTAGAGAGGAAGCTAAAAGGAATACAGTATCAATCCTTCAAATACAGGAAACCCAAACAGAGACAAGGAGAGGAATGAAGGAGTTCTTGCCTTTCTATCTCTATTCATAATACCCCTGGTGGTCAATAGAAAAAAAGATGGAAATAGTAGAAAGTTTCCAAAGCTGTCTCTCCAACAATTAGCACATTCATATGAACAATTTAACTAAACTCTGTGTCTCTCTCTGTGTGTGTAATTGGACCAAACTTTCTTGCTTTATACGGCATCTGTGGACTTTTCAGAAAAACAGGTTTGCTGACCTATTTTCTCTTATATTTAGGTGGCACCACTGTTGTAGATAAGGCTTGCCTATGGATTACAGTTGATAGGTCTTGAGGAATCAGTAAGAATCAGTAAGAATCCTTAGGTCTTTTATCAGTACCCAAGAAGTCCAGGCATGGGATCCTAGCACTGCTATCTGCCTTGGGATTCCCATATTGAGCAACCAATAATTTGAATATTTCTACAATGTCTTAGGTTCTATACAAGTTGGTACCTGATATCTCAGAGACAAGAACAAGAGAATTAGAGTTTTCTTCTCATACTTTCAAGGCTATCTGCAAACTGGATCTTCACACATGGATCTAAAGTCTCAGTTGGGAAAATGTATAAAAAATCAGATCAAATCAAACCTGCTTTTAGACTGTGTCTCCTAATCCATGCAGAGGTAAGCCTCCATCCCTGATGACCACCATCCTGAGAATGAGCTTTCTTTCAAAATATTATATAATACATATATAGAGATCTGTCTAGACAATGTCACATATCAGGGAACACCTGCTCAGTTTAATTCTCCAGCCAACTTACTAAAAGCTTACCAAAGTTCTTCAAGAGGGAGTTGCTGAGAAGTGTACAAATGTAGAGAGATTGACATGGTTTAATGTGAGTTTTCCTGAAACACTGCTTAAAATATAAAACAGTTGGAAACTTAGTAAATATCATGCCTGGTTGAACGGATTACTTGTGAAATATTTATTTATTTATTTATACGTACATACATACATACATACAAAATCAAAGATGAGGTATATTGTAGTGAAAGGAAAAATCATTTTGTATTGTTCTACAGGTGTTACCATTTTGGCATTAGCTTCTTGTCAAAGCTGATAATTATATAGCTCAAGCGGATAATGGTAAGCAAGCAAATATTATATTTCCCATTGCTGTAACCTTCAATGAGAATGTACTGTAGCTGGGGGATATTCTCTTCCATCTGGCTTGAGTGTAGTATGCTACTGAATTTAAAGGAAGACTTAGCAACAGCTGATAATTAAATGGGGCTTTAAAAAGTTGAAAGATGTACCATATACATGTCTACTCAGGAATATGTTTCATAGTTCTCAGAGGACTGACATTCATATAAGTGACTGTAGGATTGTTGCAGTCTGAGCTAATGCATTTAGATTTGTTCATACCTTCATGGAGAGCAGAGATCCAGATTGATTTCTAGGTGATGGCTATCACATGGCAAATATCAATATATCTTCAACAGGGAGACAGAGCAATTAAAAAGATACAAGGGGGAATGCTTTGTGTTGGAGAGAAGACAGATCCTTCTTCTTGAAGAAAAATCTGAAAAGAAAATTGCAACATAGCACCTGCTCCTCTCAAATCCTGGTTAGGTGATAGGGACATGTTAAACAGAATTTATTATTTTATATCACCCTCTATAGAGTCCATAGCACAAGGAGAAAGTATTAATGCAAGAAGTGGAGACAACACATACCCAATCGATCCCCAGATGGCAGCAATATTTCCTCACAAGCTCCCTGTCTCTCCTTTCAACTATATCAGGGTAACAAAGAAACAAGGCTGCAGGCTTGGAGAAAATTGAATTGCTGGAAATACAAATGAACAAGCTTTGAACATCTAAGAAAGATAAATTTAGCTCACAACAAGTGAGTCCCTTTGACTGCATGTTTAAAAGGAATGATTGAGCATCGTTCCATGAAGAGAATCTTAAAATGCTACTCATAATGCAGAACTATTTTTTCAACAATGAAAAAGGATTTAAATTACTCTGTATGTGTGCCATATTTTCATGATAGAAAGTTTCTAAACTGAGCATTATCATTCTGCTAGCTGGAATGTGAGCTGGGTACACCCACAACTCATGATGTATAATGTTCAACAGGCTGCAGTGTGAACAATGCAGGCTCAGTTTAACAAAAAGAAAAGGAAAACAAAGAAAAATGTCACAGCAATGGCATTTATGTGATCTTCTAAAACTGGACTTGAAATGCATCCTTAAAGTTTTATCTTTCTTTACGTTGGATCTTACATCTTTTCTTTGATTTTTCAATATACTACTTAGATTACATTATCTACAGGTAATGTGGATTTCTTGAAACCGAGAGTTTAAAAAAAGATCTGTTGATTGCAACAAAGGCCACAGATAGGATTTTCTACAATAAAATAAAATAGAAATTAAGGCTTATCACAGAACCTAGAAATAACATTGTGTAGTATACATATCGCTTATAGGATAATATAGCCAAATGGGTTTGTAAGGTTTTGTAAGTTAACAAATTAATTAGTTATATGATACCAAAAATCATAGCAATATATAATATCAAATATAATAACAATATATAAAATTGTACCCATAAATTTGCTTAGTCTTGTAAAATATTTTGAATTATATGTAAGGGAAAACATTCTGTGTCATTCTTTGATTAGTGGAAAAATAGCCTTTTAAAAAATGGGTAAGGTACATATTTCTTGAATTCAGTTTTTGATACCCAAGGTAATAGTACTATCACTTTTCCAATCTCACAATGTAATTCTTTTGGCTGTTCCCAAACCAATTTAACCAGTGCTGCTCAAAAAGGTCAGATCCCCCAACTTTGAAATATAAATCAAAATAATTCTGACATCTTTAACTTGAAAACATTTACCCAGACATCTATTTATTCATGTTATAACATTCTTCCAAAAAGAAACAAAAATCAGATATGATCAAATCATGAGTGATTCCCACAAATTTCTTACATCAATAACAGAGAAAAATCTACAGAGCATCCTTTCTGACACATACTTTGAGGAGTCTAATAGACTCAGTATAAAATATTTTGATGGATTAATTTCAACTTCAAGTTCAAAGAAGTAAGCTTAACTTTTTCTTTAAACTTGGATACATTGATCCCAACCCAAACCTGAAAAAAATGGGGCAATCTGACTGAAATAGATGAATGTTATCTCATAACCAATTGAAAACTTGCTTGGAAAACACACAAGAGAAATAAACCCACTGGGGCTGTAGCAAATCCTTACATGAGGTGTGGGGAAGAGGAAGTAGGGTATCTTTGACAGGCTGCTATCTCTTAACTACAATGATCCTAATAAAAATAGTATCGTATGAGAATACATGAGAGAAGAATTGTAAGGTGCCTTATACATTAGACTAAAAAAAATGGAGAATAAAATGACTATTTGACTGAAGCTGATATGGTGAAAACATTGGCAATAGTTGCAAAGCATACTCAGATTTTGTCCTTACTGTAGTTATAACAAGAATGCTTTCTTAATCCATGTAGCTATTGTTATATTATATCATGATCTTTATTTTTTTATAAAGCTTTATTAATTTTTCAACATATACATAAAATACATAAAAATTAAAAAATGAAACAAAGAATACTACAAGAAAAAAGAAAACTAAAAAAGTGTGAAAATACATAAAAGACTGATTACATGGTGGCTTCTGATTTTCTACAACAAAGGTATATATAACTCATTATCAATCTCTTACTCTAATTTAAACTAAGATAAACATTATTTCTATAAAGCATTTCCATCTCTATATGACATTCTCCTCTAAAGCAAGCTCTCTCTCCCTCTTAAAAAAGTAAAAAAACCTTTTCTAACATAATTATTTGCCTAATAAGCAAATACTCAAATATTATCCTACTTCACTAAAATTTTACTCCTTTCTGCCTACTAAAATAACAAAACATAAATTATCTACATTTGGTTGATGTCCTTTTACCCAAGGTAAAATCATTATCACCAAAACAAAAACATCAGTCTAAACCCTTAAGGGACCATCCTGATTTTAAACAATTATCTGAATTCAAAATAGACTAAGGCAGTTACATATCTCAGTATTACACACAAAGCTTTCCCCTTACAACTCACAAATTCAGCAGCCAGCCTTGATTCTTGGTCTCGATTTTCCATGGATACAGCCAACTGTATCTCAACCTTTGTGCTCGAAACTCTTCTTTTTTCAGAATCAAAGTTAACCCTCCACAGTCCAATTTTTCTCCCTTCACTTTTTGAACTTAGAAATGTTAATCCTCATTTTCTTCTTTAAAGAAGGAGCACTACTCTCAAAGTAGTTTTCACTCTTGTCTTCTTTTTCAAGTTGTTGGTAGGCTTTAGACTCCACGGGTTCTAGGAGATGATCCAGGGCTTGGGTGACATCAAGATAAAGTTCTTTAAAGATCGCTTTCATTTCTTCCATGTCTCTCCACAGTGTGTTATCAGGAGAAAAAAGACGTAAACAAGAGCCATTCTCACAGGAAAGCAGAGGCAGATAGCTCAAAATTCAACTCTGCAGATTCAACAAAGTAGGTAAATCTTTTATAATCTTCAAAACATTGAGAAAATGGCAACGAAACAGCAAAAATCTTTAAATCCCAATATTAGAATTTAAATATTAAAAAAGCCAACTTTCCAAATTAATAAATTCCAAAAATAATGAAAATCACCAAAAGCTTTGCATTTCTTTGTTGCAAAAGGCCTCTCTTTGGTAACAAATAAACAAACAAAAACCCCTTGGTGTTTTAGAAATGGGGTGTCAAGATTTAGTGTCTGTTTTACAGCTTTAGTGCAGCCCTGAACTTGCTGATATCCGCGCCGCCCAGCATTCTCAATCACGGATTGATCGCAGTGACTCCGTTCCACGACTCCCCCGCCCACAAGAAAATGCTGTCCAGAGAACAAAAGGGATAATTTCCTGGATTCTCTTTACCTGGAGAATTCTTCAGGCTGCAGGGACCCAGCCCGCATCCAGAGATGCTGCACCTTCAGCACTGCTTAAAAAAGCAGTACTGTTCAGTCTGCCATTCCCCACAGGAAGCCGTATCATGATCTTTAGTACCAACAGCATCACAGTGAGGAATTATTATGTCTACAGTACACACAGATAAAAGGGCTACTGTAGAATGGGAACATGCAGAAATTTGACCAGTGCTATTCCTGAGCTGGCAATGAAATATAAGGCTCAGTGTGAGGATTCATTATTAAATGCAGAGGAGCTGAATTGCTTGTCACTTGCCTTGTCTCACACAGTAATTACCAGGGGCTGGTAACAGCCATGTAACTACACGTTACACAGTGGGCAATCTGACTGAATAAACAAAAGTTGCAACTTGAATTCTGTACAAATGTGATATTTTCCCAGTAGAAGTCTAATGTCAGTGGAACATCTCTAAGTGACGTGCAATGCACGAGGGGAAAAAAGCTGGATTTTTTGTACAACGATCATTTCTTATTTTGTGGACAATTTGACTACTAAGGGTTGTGCGCAGCATCCTTAATTGACATCTGAAACTTTTCCCACTGAGAAACCAACAGCATGATGGAACATCCAGTTCTTTTCAATGGTTTGGCTTCATTTTTTTAATCCTGCTCTTTGGATTTCCTTTTTGTCTTTACTATCCTCAGAGTTCTTGATTTTTAGCCATTTAAATATGGCATTCAGAATCAGCCAATTTAAAGTAGTGTTCCTAGCCTCAGGCCTGGTTTAGGACTATGCAAGCCTGGGGTCAGCCAAGATCCTGATGCCAAGGAAGAGACAAAGAATTCAAAGGGAAGGAATGGGTTGCTGCTTCTGGGCATGTGGCCATGTTACCATTGCTCAGCCAATCTATTTATAATGCAGCTGATAGCACAGCAGATGGAAACTCAGCAGAGAATTTATCATCTACCTAGATAGAAATGAAATCATTTAGCCAAGATGTTTTGTGGTCTATGTCCCATCCTGTTTTAACATAAACTAGATTATGGCTAACTTAAGGCCATAGTCAAGGTAAAATACAGAAAACTGTTTTGGTTTCCATAGCCTATACCTAAATAGTATGTTTGATACAAAGACCATGTACGGTATTTGCCTTTATATCTTTGCTTAGGTTTCCTATCCCTGTGAGGAAGAGGAATTGTAGAATATTTACCATTATGAAACAGCTGAATTGTTCAGCTTTTTACTGAGTTCTATGTGTAATGCTTCTAGAAACAGAAAGAAAAAAAATAATATTTACCTTTTATACAACAATGGTAAAGTCTTGACTCATCATCCATGGATTTTCTAGTTTAATCTCTAAATTCTTTTCTGTAATGCTACCACATAGCTATAAAATCTTTCCCTTTCCCAATTTACAATTTCCCTTGTAAGATTCTGAATTTTTATGCTAATAATCCTGCAAAAAGTAAGTTCTTTCTGATTTTTTTCATTTATTATTAAAGTGTCAATTGCCCATATTATTGATTATTTATTAAGCCCTGTGCCAAATGTGATTATAAGGATGAGCTAAAAAGCAAAATGTAATCATCCCTGGCCAGTTTTTATGTTTTTTTTTCTTGCCCTTTCAAAATAGAACTTATTGACCTAATGAAAAATGCTGCAGTTGATTTAAAGCATGTTTTATTCCTTAATAATGAACTGTGCCAACTCCATTTTGCCTAAGATGCAAGAGGAGCTGTCTAATATATTAAGTCATTTCCCATATTCTTCTTCCCACCCAAAATTCTTCTAGGCTATTCATTCCAAATCCAGCCAAACTATGAATACTTTTTATTCATGGGCCTTGACTCTAGTGTTATTTTATCCAAGTACTTTTCTATGGAACAGGCCTTTCTGCTATTGCAATATATTTCCATTTCTGTTTGTGAAGTTAGGAGTTTTAAAAAATAGTACCAATTTTTAGAAGCCATTGAGCTAAGTAAATTCAGCCTTCCAGTCATCTCTCCCAGTCATAAGCCCTAGTACTGGTGGTAAAGAACATCCCATAAGTATGTCTTTCTCTTTCAGGTAACACATGATTCTATCTCTTGTTTTTTCTCGCATGCAGACATCTTTTCATGTGTTTAAATAAATATAATTTGTAAACACACAAACTGATAATAGAAGAAATCAATCCATAGTGTTCATTCAAGGTACTAATGACCAGGTTCAAATTATCATATTTTGGACTCATTATGCATACATCTATCTCTTTTGAGAATTCTATAATGCTGGGAAAGGAAGATAGAAAAAGAAAAAGAGGACATCCAGCAGCAAGGTGGATGTACTCAGTTACAGGAGCGATGGTACAACATTGAAAGACCTGAAAGGCCAGGTTGGGGACACATTGTACTAGAGAAAAGATATCTATATACTTGATATCTTGATAGAGTTGACCATGACTAGTTGCCACATAATTAATTAATTAACTTGAATAAACCTCATATACTTCCCATAGCTAGCATGTTTCTAAGAAAATGTATAAAAAATTAGATTTCAGATTGTTTCATTTTTTTAATGGGGGGGAATTATTCCAAGGAAATTTTCTTCATTTGTGGACCTAAATATATTAAATTATTTTATCACAGATAATGCTGTTATAAATTAATAGTTGAAAAACCTATTGAGATTATAGGTAAAGGTAAAGGTTTCCCTTGACGTAAAGTCCAGTCATGTCCGACTCTAGGGGGCGGTGCTCATCTCCGTTTCTAAGCCTTAGAGCCGGCATTGTCCCTAGGGACACTTCCAGGTCATGTGGCCAGCATGACTCACGGAACGCTGTTACCTTCCCGCCGAAGCAGTACCTATTGATCTACTCACATTTGCATGTTTTCGAACTGCTAGGTGAGCAGGAGCTGGGATTAACAATGGGAGCTCACCCCGCCGCGTGGTCTCGAACTGCCGGCCCTCCGATCGACAGCTCAGCGGTTTAACCCGCAGCGCCACCGCGTCCCCTTGAGATTATAGAGAATGATAAATGTTATAAAATGAACTTTTACTTCAATATTGGTATATTTATTTTGTTATTCATTATTTATTTATCATTATTTATTTATCAAATTTATATGGCCACCCATCTCACAAAAAAACGTCTGGGAAGTATACAACAATTCAGTAAAACAATAAATATATTAAAAATACCCATTATTATTAAAATATAAAACAATCATTATGAAAATATAAAAAAACAAAGACACAGGAGAGAGTGAATATTTACTGCAGTGAAGGAACCACCTTAGGATGTCACCAGTCCTCTGGGAGCCCTGGGCCTGACATAGCCAGGTCTTGAGGGACATTAACAGAGATAAAGATAACCTTACTTCAGAGGGGAGAATGTTCCATAAGGCAGCCGTCATGGCAGAGAAGGCTTACCTCCTGAGACCCACCAAGTGTAAGTCCCTAGCACATAGGACCCACAGCACGCCCTCTCTGCCAGATCTAATGGGACAGGCAGATGTAATTGGGGAGAGGCAGTCCCTCAGATAACCCAGTCCCATGCCATGAAAGGCTTTAAAAGTTAAAAAACAGCACCTTGAATTGGACCCAGAAGCAAACTGGCAGCCAGTGTACCTCACAGAGCAGAGGTGTGACATGTGCTGTTCTGGAAGCACACATAACCACATGCACCACTGCATTCTGCACCAGTTGAAACTTCCGGATATGCTTCAAAGGCAGCCCATGTGGAGTGCATTATAATAGTCCAATCTGGAAGTGAATAGGGCATGACTGACTTGAGAACCTCGCGATCCAGGAACGGGCGCAACTGGTGCACAACATAAAGCTGTGCAAAGGCCCTCCTAGACACAACTGCCACTTGCTCTTTGAGCAGATGTGAATCCAGGAGGACCCCCAGATTGCACACTGGGTCTGTTTGGGGCAGTGCAACCCAATTCAGCAGCAGATGGCATAGTCCTAGAAATGGCAGGCTGCAAAACCCAAAGCCACTGAGTCTTGCAAGGGTTCAGCTGAAGCCTGTTCCCTATCCAGGCCATCACAGCCTCCAGGCACCAGGATAAGGCATCCATGGCATCACTTAATTCACCAGGGGCAGAAATGTATAATTGGGTATCATATTTACCAATAGACCAAGTATTGCTATGACATTCCTTATATAAATTATTTTAAACTGATTGATAACATATTTTCTATGGAAGACTTCCAGATTTTCTTTGTTGGTATTATGGCTATTGTATAATGATGGAGTTTTAGCTTTCCTGACTTTGTTTTATAATTTTAGCTTTTTTTCTCTATGGAGTGTGACTAAGATTTTTTTTTTAAAAAAATGGGCAGAGTTATAAAATTATTAAATTACCTCTTTGGCACCATGGCAAGGCTTTGGCTCCATTTCACAATAGTTGACCAGTGTTTCCTGCATCAAAGGGTGCAGAGTACATTTTGGAAATATTGGGATAAAGGTATAACTTTGGGTCTTATACCCATGATACTATGAATTCACTGGACAAATTCAGTATGAAAATTGCAGGAAAAATTTATGTGGTAAAAACATAATAAGAGGTAGGAACATTAATACTTTAGATGGGCTTCTTATCAATATTTATTTTAATCATCTGAAAAAGGAATATAGATTGCAAAAACTGCAAAATGGCAGTATGCTGAATGAAATGCAAATTTCAGTATTTTATTTTATAAAATCGGTTTCCATATAAATGAGATTTTTTTCTGGATTTCTTATCCTAAGCACTTGATTGATTTCAATTTACCATCATTTAAGACCATATGAGCCTCCTTGTGATATGTAGCTATAAGTTCAAAACAGTATGAGCATCTTAAAAAAAAGAGTCTTCTTGAACAAAATTAATAGGTTAGATAACTTCTACACAAGTAGTAGCCACTACAGCAAAAGATCACATCATGTGAACTGACTTGCTCAATTATTAATGTTTGTGGGAGAGGCTGTTCAGAGGACATTGCCATCCAAACAGCCTTCTGTTACATTTCTTCCAAAGGACAGAATGAATTCTTTTCAGAATTTAAAACTGACCCACCCCAATGGTTTTCAGTAGGCTTATTGTTGTTGTGTTTGTGTGTATTTGTTGTACTTCTTTGATTTATTTTCTTGCACATGGATGATGTGTTTGCATTTAAATGGGTGCATGTATTTATTTATTTATTTATTTATTTATTTATTTATTTATTTATACATTTGTTCACCGCCCATCTCCCCCTCATGGGGGACTCTGGGCAGTTTACAATAAAATGCAGTTAAAACTTAAAACCATTTCAGTACAACAATACAATAAAATAAAGATATAGTAAAATTTAAGTGGCAAAAGATTTTAATCAGTCCGTGAGTGTAACAGGCCCCTCAAAATCACTTAGGGCACTAGCCATCCCCAGGTATAACTATTCCCCCTCCCATTCCAAGCCTGCTGACAAAACCAGGTCTTTAGTCTTTTTCGGAAGTCCAGGAGTGAGGGGGCCTGTCTGACCTCTGGGGGAAGAACGTTCCAAAGGGCGGGAGCTACAGCAGAGAAGGCATGCTTCCGAGACCCCGCTAGATGGAATTCTTTTATAGATGGGGCCCATAACATGCCCTCCCTGCATGACCGGATGGGGCAGGTCGATGTAATAGGGATGAGACGGTCCCTCAGATATCCTGGTCCCATGCCATATAGGGCTTTAAAGGTGATAACCAACACCTTGAATTGGACCCGGAAGCAAACTGGAACCCAGTGCAGCTCATGCAACAAAGGGGTTACAAGTGCAAATCTGTCCTAACAGTCAGGAACCACGCTGAGACATGGAATAGGTCTCTAGAGTTTTATTACTGCTACATTAGACAGAAAATCCTAACAAACTGAAGAAGCAAGGGAAAAACCCAGACAGATAAACCCCAAAAGTTAAGGCGGGTCTGATCTGTGTCTCTTTGAATGGCTGCTTAACTCCTCAGTACAACGCATGCATTTCCCCCCTGGATAGGGGCCCCCTCCTGCTCACCTCAGTACTCATGACAAAATCTTGGAACACCCAAGATTGTCCGAGCAGCTGCATTCTGAATCAACTGAAGCTTCTGGATACTCTTCAAGGGTAGCCCCATGTAGAGCGCATTACAGTAGTTTATCTGGGAGATGACCAGGGCATGAGTGACTGTTCGAAGGACCTCTCAGTCCAGGAGGAGGCATAACTGGCACACAACAGAAGTTGAGCAAAGCCCCTCCTGGCCATGACCGCCACCTGCTCTTTGAGCAGGAGTCGTGAGTCCAAGAGGACCCCCAAGTTACACACCGGGTCTGTCTGGTGCAGTGCAACCCCATCCAGCACTAAAGATGACAAATTCCTGGCACATGAGGTGCCATTAATCCACAGCCACTCCATCTTACTAGGGTTCAGTCGAAGCCTGTTGCTCCCCATCCAGGCCCCCACAGCCCCCAGGCACTCGGAAAGGGTGGTCACAACATCACTTACTTCACCAGTGATGGAGATATACAATTGAGTATCATCAGCATACTGATGATACCTCATCCCATGGTGACGGATGATCTCACCCAGCGGTTTCATGTAGATGTTAAAAAGGAGAGGGGAGAGTACTGAGAGTACCCATGGAGCCGACTTCTCCTCCCCTATTACCACCGACTGGGACCGGCCCTGGAGGAAGGAGGTGAACCAGTGCAGAACTACGCCGCCCACCCCCAGCTCCCTGAGCTGACCCAAAAGGATACCTTGGTTGATGGTATCAAAAGCCGCTGAGCGGTCAAGAAGAGCCAGATGGATGCACTCCCTCCATCCCGCTCCCGCCAAAGATCATCCATAAGTGTGACCAATGCCATTTCCATCCCATAACCGGGCCTGAAACCTGACTGAAAGGGGTCTAGATAACCTGATTCATCCAGAATCCTCTGGAGCTGCAGTGTCACTACTTTCTCAACCACTTTCCCCCAAAAGGGGAGGTGGGAGACTGGGCAAAAGTTGTCCAATATGCTAGGGTCCAGCGATGGTTTCTTGAGGAGGGGGCACACCAGTGGCTGCCGGGAATACCCCCTCTCTCAAGGAAGTATTTACCACTGCTTGGACCCAACTACACGTCACCTCCCGAGCTGCCTTCACCAGCCAGGAGGGGCATGGGTCTAGTTGACAAGTGGTAGCGTTTACAGTCTGGAGGATCCTGTCCACTTCCTCAGGCTCAACAGGCTCAAACCATTCCCAGATAACAGAGAAAGAACGTCCCCCAGGCATCTCCCCAGACACTGCCTCATGCTCAGAGTCCAACTTAGAATGGATCTGAGCGATTTTATCCTGCAGATGCCCAGAAAATTCCTCAGCTAAGCCCTGCAGATGGATCTCTGGATCCCCTTTCCCCAGAAAGGAACGGGTAATCTTAAACAAGGCCGCTGGGTGGCATTCTGCGGATGCAATAAGGGCAGAGAAATACTGATGTTTTGCCACTCTTACTGCCACAAGGTAGGCCTTAATAGTGGCTCTATCTTGTGTTTGGTCAGGTTTGGTCTTTGTCTTCCTCCAGCAGCACTCTAGGCATCTCTTAAACCTCTTCAGAACCCTGAGCTCCTCTGTAAACCGCAGGGAGTATTGGGTTCAATGGAATGAGAGAGGCCGCATGGGCACAATCTTGTCCAAGGCCCTAGCCACCTCCCTGTTCCAGGCTGCCTCCAGGGCCTCTGCTGGACCATGCAGCAGATCCTCAGGTATAACCCTAATGGGTCCATTAGTCACCAGGGGTGGACCAATCAAATAGGTCCTGCCTCCCTGCGGAGGGGGGTGCCATGGGAGAATCTCAGGCTCACCAGGGCATGATCTGACCATGACAAAGGGGAGAGATGTACTTCTCCCCTCAGATCACACCACCATTGCTCTGACAAGAAAACTAAGTCTGGGGTGAGGCCACTGTCCTGAGTTGAGTCTCAGATAATCTGAATCAGGTCCATGGCCGCTATGGTGGTCATGAACTCCTGAGCTGCCTCCGAGGCCTGCCGCAGGGATGGCAGGTTGAAGTCCCCCAGAACCATAAGTTTGGGAACTCCACTGCCAACCCCGAGATGGCCTCAAGCAGCCCAGGCAGGGAGGTTGGTATGCAGCAGGGAGGCTGGTACACTAGCAACACCCCCAACTGTTCCCGAGAACCCAACTTGAAAAACAGGGTCTGACACCCGGCCACTTGTGGAGCATGGCCCCTGAAAGCCACAAGCGATTCCCAGATGACAACAGCCACCCCTCTTCCCCTGCCCTGGGGTCTTGGCTGGTGCCATACTCAAAACCCGGCAGGACACATCTCTGAAAGAGGAACACCTCTTTCCATGCTAGCCAGGTTTCAGTAGTGCACGCCAGATCGGCCCCCTCCTCTGTGATCAAGTCGCCGATGAGGGGGGCCTTGTTAACAGACCTGGCATTGCAGAGCAGCAGCTGAAGTCCAGGGCCTCCATGGGTCTGCTGACCAGGGTCTGGGTTTGAGTACAGAGGGCCGGAACACACCACCAGTAATAAGCACCAGGGGCATCTTCCCCGTAGATGGTCTGCCCTCCGTTTCCTGTCATAACATCCCTGACCCATCACCACCTCAATCCTATGTCCTACCCTACAGTCCCCAGAGTCTCGCCATCCATTAGCCCCCAATCCTGGACTCCGAAGACCCCTGGTTAAAAATAAAGATTCCTCCAGCCAAGCATACACTCACTCCCACCCTCACATTCACTCAACTACAATTAGATGGTGGGCCCTTCGAACACACCAGCTCCCACTCTCGGCATTGTCAGGGCCTCACCATCGCCTGTCCACTCATTCACTGCCCCCCTCAGCTTCTCTCACTAGTACGGAGGGGGCACACCAGCCACTACTCCTCTCCCCCCTGCCTCTCACTCAGGGGGCAATAATATCCATACAGTCCATACAGTCCTTCTCAGCCAATAACCCATACACCCTCACACGCCTCTCACACCTGGAGGGGGTACCCCATACACCTGCAGGAGTCTTCACAAGGCTAAAGATGGCTAATGATAACTAAAGGTTGGGGGGGGGGAGGTGGCTAGGGTTAAAACCCAAGGAATTTGGCTCTTAAAGTTAGAATTCATGCCCTCAGGCCAGTTCTTCTACAGAGTGCTAGATACCCGCTCAGTCCAATTATCCTGTGCTGTCGATGTAGTTGTGCCCAATCTGTTGCCCAAGCCCGATGTATCCTTCAGGCTAGTTATGGTTGCGTAGCTCCCATCGACTCCCTGGACTTCCCCCGGTAGGAGACAGCCTGTCATCTGTGTCCATAGCACCGTCGGCATTCACCAGCCTCCCCATGCTCACCAGAGTAGGCCGCCACTCCCCAGCTCATCTGGGGGGCTCCAGCATGCCTCCCAGCCACAACTCTAGCCATGACCCTGGCCACTCGAGGCCCACTGCATCAAGTCACTCCGACCACAGCTCTGGCTGCAGTTCTAACAGGGGCCCGCCACGCCACCAATATCTCCCAGGTACCGCTGCCACCAGGCCCTGTCGCAGTCGGGTCCCGTCGCTGCCAGGTCCTGTCGTCACCAAATCTTCCACGCTGCCAGGCCATCGCCATTGGGTCCTGTTGCTGCCAGGTCCTGTCTCTGTCGAATCTCCCGCCCTGCCAGCATCTGTGCCCCATGTTGCCGGCGTCTGCATCCGGGCAGCGCCAAGACTCACCTCAGTCTTCCCAATCCCCTGGGGAAAACCAGAACCAGTCCCAGCAGCTCCAATTGCCCCAGCTCCGACAACCTCCAGCTCCAGCTGCGGCCCTGGTCCTGGGACGCTCTGGCACAGCACCCCGCCAGGCCCCACTGACCTCCACTGTTGTTCCTGCCAGGGGCTCCCTCCAGTCCTACACAGCCCATCAGGTAAGGGGATTATAAACCTTCCAACCTCAGCAGGCAGGCTAAGGCTAGGGCAAAAGACTGAGAAATTGGAGCCCGCCCTGAAGAGCGTTCACTCATGGCGTTCGCTCATGGCGTTCGCTCACGGCTACCATCTTAGATCCTTCATGCTTTTAAACTCATTGGGCTTTTATTATAAGTCTGATTCACTGTTTATCTACTGTGTTTTAAATATATATTTTTAAATCAAGTGTGTTAATATGGTCTGAATCATATTCTTTGCTAGTTACCAATAGTAGAAAACCTATTCTCTGGAGTAAAAATGTTTACATGTGCAGAGTGAGAGCAATGTAATAGCCTGCCAAAGTTTCTGGTGAGAATAATGCTGAACTTTGGAGGCAGATGCTTATCTTGGAAATACTACCTTCACTCTTGGCAGGACAATAAGAATTTGTCATACTGGAAAATCTGATTTTGTAGACACACTACAAGTGACCATCCCCTTCAAACCTCACAGTAATTAAAAGAAAAAAAAAGAAACAAATCACAAATACAGGAAACAGGCAGAAAATGCAATCAATACCAACAGGATTTGGGGGAGAAAACAGATCTCCCAATCATTCTCATAATAAATATATCAAAATTCATAGTTTGAATTAAAAGATTGTTTCTGAGTAGGTTTAGAGTACATTAGCTTCACATCTGACAAATCATACATTCTAAATAGTTAACAAGCCATTTCTGTTCCTAAGGATATATCCCAAACTTTTGGCTATAGGTAGTTAGATTATAATTCTAGGTAGAGTTCAAATAGAGACAGCAAAACTCAGGTACAGATAATTACCTGAGAAGTACAGAACAATTATTCTTCAATTACTTTGAAATACTACACTTCAGGTTATTTTGTTTTGTTTTGTTTGTATAGTTATTAGCACAGATGAAATTGGATAGATTAAATCAATAGCCAATGCTTACAGTTCTAATACCAATTTACACAGTCAATCTGACACAATGTCTGCTGGGAGAACGCTCTTGTTGATAATTATGTTTTAGATTAGAATGAAGACTAAACCTGAAATTGTATAATATAAATTTTGTGTAAATGGAAAACCAAATTATCCATTAGGAAGCCAAGTACTTTCTAGCTGTTTTTAAGCTTATTTTTCCAGTTGCTTTATATTTTATATAAAAAGCTTACTCTATGCTTTCTACTTTTGATCCAATTACCTTCTCTATGTCAATGTCATCCTTTCTCTGGCTTGTCAGAGGAAGGAAGGAAAGCAAAAAGAAATAGAATTAAAAAATGTGAAATCAGGTATTCCAGTCAATGCATTTGTGATCAAGGAAATCAAATTAAATCTTTCAAATCTTAAAAATGTCACATTAAAAAAAATTGTCTGATATAACAACCAGGGCATATTTTAAAAATGGGTTAGTAATACTATTTTTTTTAAAGAAAAGCTAAATAATGTGGATTCCCCTTTGAGAAACTTTCCATCAATCAAAAAGTCTCTAGACTCTAGATTCCACAGTTCTTTGCAAACCACTCCAAGTTGCTCTAAGTAAATGGAAAAAATTGCCAAGGGTTGTTCATTCATTGTTGTTCATTGTTGTTCATTCATGTGTTATAATATAAAATATAACATTAAATTTCAAGAATACTTATTTTATGCTGTCTGATTATGTTAAAAATGGTTATTCAGCAAGAATATTGTATGAATACAACTCCATCAGATATGGAAGCCTTCAGATACTGAGTGATGAAACTTCTTTGTTGCTTCTGATGGGACTGTGTCCTTCACTGCACCTGAAAAGAACAAATAGATTAGGGAACTCACTTGAGGTAGAACTGTGAGTGCTACAAAATCTGTCCATGGCATTTACTGCCTGGGTGCCACAAAATTATGCATAGTATTTACTGCATGAATTAAACTGCTTCATTTTATCTAATGGAAGATTCCCACTACTTATAGTGTGAAAGAAACAGCAGCTTTGGATTTTTTTTCTCTTCTTATTTTTGGTTATGCCTTCTCTCTATATGAACCTGAGCTCTGAACACCTCAGTCTCCAAATTTCAAGAAAACAAGTAAGACTGAAAAAATGTAGCTTTAAATATTAGTTTATGTCAGTGAAAAATAATCATTTCTGATTTCATCTCTGTTCTATTTTTGTCAGAAAACTTTTCAGTAGGACCAGAATAGTTTGTCAGATTTTATGGATCTGGGACCAGCTTAGAATCTTAGAAATGGGACATTTTTTAGCCTTTCATGCATATTTGGGCATTAAAATAATGAATACAAATAACTCAAAAATATGGTGGTAAGGCAGGTATGTAGCCACCATTCCTTTTGGCTGTTTTTACTGGATTGTGTTTTTTTTTTAATGACTTTGCAGCACAAATTGATACTCAGAAAAGTATTGATCATTTGGAAAGACCAAGTATTATATAGATTATTTAAGATGTAGACATGGAGTTAATATAATATTATTCCAGACCATACCACCCTAGATTAATTCCTTCTTCCTGCAAAGGAAAAAGTAGCAAAGATTTATTGCCATTCAATGATAGTGGAGAATCTGAAACAATATTAAGCTGTTCTGCAAGCTGGAAAATATGATACAAAGTCCCACTTCTTTCTCTTTCTAGTTATCTTGAAATTTCCATCCATTCCCAGGGGAAATGCAGCATAATAATGACAACTTCTGCACCATAAATATTTTTGTATGTCACATTGTGATAAGATATCTCAGTGGGTGGAAGTTGAGTCCAGGAATCATAACCCAGAAAAATCTATCTGGCTATGAGTAAACTACCCATCAAGATCTTGTCTGATATTTGAATGGTTTTACATCTTTGTTAAATATCTTCCTACCTTCAGAATACAACCTTATTTTTTTCCTAACATTTTGATTATTTATTTATTGAATTTTTATCCCACCTTTATTATTTTTATAAATAATTCAAGGCAGCGAACATACCTAATACTCCTTCCTCCTCCTATTTTCCCCACAACAGCAACCTTGCGAGGTGAGTTGGGCTGAGAGAGAGTGACTGGCCCAAGGTCACCCAGCCGGCTTTCATGCCTAAGGCGGGACTAGAACTCACAGATTCCTGGTTTCTGGCCCAGCACTTTAACCACTAGATCAAACTGGATTAAATATTGTGACAAGCTCAGCCTTTTTCCCTTCATGCTGTAACAAGTTTTCAAAGAAACTTGTTTAAGACTTGCATGGACATATCCAGAGAAAAATTTGCATTGCTGTATATACACTATTTGAGAGCCATTTCATGGAATTTTCTTGGGAATTTTTTTTGCAAGTTAGGTTGCCAGGTCTTTCCTTAACCCTCCCCATTTGTCTGGGCTTGGGACTGGCATGCACACTTGGCTGAACATGGAGAGTGCTGGCTTATGGAATTGCCAAGGGTCGGATACGACTGAATGGATAATTCGATTCAATATACACTATGAAGCTGATGTCCCCCATGCCACAGTTACTGTAGGAATAACCTGGAAATCACATTATTTGATTATTCCAAGGACAAATTGCTCAGTCTGAATTTCTTCCTTCAAATATTGCAATAATACATTTGTATAAATACACTGATGAAGAATAGCTTCATGTTGTGTTCACAGGAATTGACAAAATCATCTAAAAAAGAGATTATATGCTCAATAAAATGGCAACAAATATTGCCTTGGATTTCGAGTATTAAAAAAAGCACAGAAAATAAAATTGGATTTGTGGGTTTCTTCAACTGATCATGTGCAGTATTGGCTGTTTGGCTCTCCCTTCTCCATGCCACTCTTAAGGTACTATGACATCTTGCCATACTTTTACCATGCTTTTTAAATTAAATGACATTTTTTATTCTTCGTTGTGAAAAAAGGAAATGCAGTGAGACAGCAACATGGACAGTGAGTGGACACTGGCTGGAAGCCAATCTTTGTTTCTTCATTAATTAGCTGGAAGGAGCACTGGGTGGCTCATAGATAAAACTAACCACTATGAGAATAGCACTGATGAGAATTCACACAGGGCAATAAGAAAAATGCTTCTTTCACAGAATTATTCCTTATCTTTATTTGGAGACTAAATGGATGCTAGTGTTAAAATTGTATCATGACTTCAAGATTTAATTCTTCCTTCTTTGTCTTTTGATTGTTCTAAGAAGGTGATTTGAGATAAATAATAATAATTATCATCATCATCATCATCATCATCTTTCCCAATGCTGTGTGTATTCCTGGCCTAGTTTCCTTTCTTTCAACAAATTGACATGGTTTTATTTTATGTGCATTTCTTGTAGGCAAACAATATTAGATTTGAAAGTTTTGAGTTTCTTAAAAAGTCACTTTCATTTATGAGGTAAGTTTGGTCCATTTGCATTTAGTGAGATCAACACGATTTCTTCTATTTGGGTTTATTTTACCAATTTTTGTGATAAAAACATCTGACAGCTAAAAACAGGAATTAAGTTATTTTCTTATGTTACTTCAATTTGTTTGCCCTAGGAAAAATGGACATTAAACTAAGAGAGGAATAATTACAAGAAACCATTGAGTGATTTTAAAGGAGATGCAAATTTTGTTCATTCTTAATGCATGGAATGGGAATTAGGTCAGGCCTAAGTGATACAGTATATGCATGAGGGTTCTGTATAAAAAGTAATGATCAACATAGAGCTGTTGCAGATTGTTTCAGTCCCTTCCCTCATGAATTGATTGCACTAACAATAAAAAAATATAGAAAAGTGCTATAGCAATAAAAAGTATGGATAATATTTGTTACTTTGGCTGTATCCAAGAAAATTAGCATTTTCTGTAAAAGATTCTATTGTCCCACAAAACACTCAACTTCATTCTCTAGAAAAATAAGTAGGAGATTAATATATCCAGCACAGCATGTACTTCTGATTGAATCAATTAACAAATTTCAAGTCAATAAATGCTAAGCCATATTTACTTTAATCTGGTTTACATAGTTATGATTATTAATTTCCAAAAGAACTACCATATTCAAGGGTGTGAGGGCTTCTATTAGAGCAATTAAATTATACTGTGATTAAATTTTCAAGAGCAGCAAACAGGT
The DNA here is from genome assembly GCF_035149785.1 of Candoia aspera. Taxonomy (NCBI): domain Eukaryota; kingdom Metazoa; phylum Chordata; class Lepidosauria; order Squamata; family Candoiidae; genus Candoia; species Candoia aspera. The sequence continues at coordinate 81,794,979 of NC_086157.1, read as the reverse complement.
GAGCAGCAAACAGGATACATCTAGCTGATTATTTAATTCATGAGAGAAAGTGAGCAAGTGACAGAATGATTGGACAATATTTAGTGAGGTTCTCAAGGCACAAGAAGATTATGTACATTCAGAATACGGGATGTTTGAGTAGTTTAAACATTGATGCTATATTGACATTGCAACTGTTAATAATTATATTTAGTTTTTATATTCAGTATTGTGAACTGTGTGAAATCTGATGAATGGAGATGTTTTTCCCAGTTGGGGGAAGGCTATAGTTGCAAAGCTAATTATACTTAATTTAACTGAAACAATAAAATTGCATCAACTACACAAATTATATCCGAAAGCAACATTCAGCTAATCTCTGTCATCACTTATTTACAATATTTCAAACACTTTTGAAACTGCTTTCTTAGGAATAGTTTTGAATTAATTCTAAAGAGCTGAAGACAAAAAAATAAATGTTAACCTAGGATCTATGCTTTTATAATCTTGCCTTAAAATCAACAGTGTTCTAAAGCCACTGACAGATATTTTTACAGCCTACCCCTAAAACCCATTTAAAATATAAATGAAGAACTATGTTTTCAAAACTTCTGACAAACAGGAAGCTCTCTATAAGAAGAGAATAATCAGTGTTGCTGGTTATTGATGGCTAAATTTGATCAACAAATAATAAAAAGCTATCATAACTAATTTTACATCAATTTTGTTGATTACATAGACAAGATTACACTATGCAGTTGTAGTAAGATTCTCTATATCAGATTTATTTTTTCCTCCCTTTGGCCAGAAGGTGGTAGAACTGGGAACAGAAAGGTACAATAGAAAAGAAGTTAAGACAGGGCTGAAACTAGGGTGGTGGGGGGGTGTCAAGCAGGGCATGTGCCCCAGGCTCCGTGCTGGGGGGTGCCAAAATGGGCGTGGAATCCATGTTTGCCCCAGGTGACACAAACCCTAGTTGCAGGCCTGAGTTAAGATAACAAAAGCCATATTAAATCAGTGATAATATTATAATAATATAAATGATACAATGATTGGTAATAAAAATAATATTGAGTATGCATTGTTAATTTTTATGGATCCCCTACCCATGACCCACCCACCCACCCAGTCATAGCTATTTCTAGTCCTGTTTTAATTGTTGTTTTAACCCTTGTAAGCCACTCAAGTCATATATCAGTGGATAGCCATAGAAATCAAAATAAATAAATGCTAAAATTGCACGTGTAAAAGTTTCTGCCACAACTGTCATAAAACAAAAGCACCTGAAGATTTAGAAATTATAATACTATAAATACTATCCCACAAGCATGGAAAGCTTATTTTTGGGAGGAAAAGTACAGAAATTATTATTTTTTGCTTGCTTTCATAGTATCTACTGTGATGACTGACCACTGTATGAAAGAAAAGTTATTCAATATACAGCTTTATCTGACAAAGTTCATATTAGAATTGTTGTTTCACACTATGCTCAAAAAGTAATAACATTCTTGAAAACAAAATGATGAGCAAGCATCCTGTTGTGACATCTACCTTCAGGTGACAAAAATAGTTATAAAATGAAAATAATGGAATCCTATCATGGATAAATGTACTTAAGAGATCTATGAAGCACCTTTTAGGATACAAATTTTATGAAGCAAAGGAAATATTCTAAGCATCTATGATGATACTATAAATACAATGCATGGTTAGGAACCAGGAGCAAGAAATAAATATTGTTATAATTCTTATTATCACTACCATACAAAAACTAAATAGAATCAGTGGAAGGATTTTAAAAGTCAGAAGAGTCAAAGATTCTGTCTTATGAACAGTTACTATTACGGTTATTAAAAATAGATGAAGTCCTATCCCACAGAGTTCCCTCATCATAGTCTTCTCAGATGTATCCTGTACCAAAGAGACACTGGAAAAGCAGAAGCTGGAGGAAGAAGATGCCAAGATTGATCATTAAGAACCTAGCTCAGAACTATCTGCCAACTTCTTCTGAGTTTGCAATCAGTCTTCCTGGCACAGCCTCCAAATTTATGCCCGCTACTATGTTCAGAATCAAAGGATAAAGAGAAACATGAGTGCCAAATTGTTGAAAGAGTATCTTGGGAGCTTTAGCCTATTTGGGAAAATGATTTATTCAGCAATTGGTCATCACTCTGCAACCAGTCTTATCAGTGCCAGGATGTGTAGAGGCCAAGCATCTCCATTTTATAATGTTCAAATGCTGAAACAAATTTAAATATTCTATATCTATACTTTCAGTGATTACCCAAGTATTTTTTTTACTATGCTGGTATTTTAATAATACTTTGCTGCTCACTCCTTTGAACTTGCTACTGATGATGGAGCTTGAGAAATGCAACTGTGGACTAGATCTTACTCATGCTTTTGTGTACCACTTTTATTATAAATGCTCGAGTTGATTTTTACCAACCACAGCACCTATCATTAATTCAAACATACTAGCAGGTTTAATGCAGGGGAAATAATACATTGGAAAGCCACTTTGACTTTCTCACTGACAACTATTCTAAATCTTCGTTTTAACATATGGTATGTTTATTAAATCATTTTAGTTGCTTCTAAGAATGCTTTCCTGGTGGTTGGTGGCATGTGAAATGGGCAGAAACAGAATGGGTGGATAGACATCTCATTATGGCATTACTAAGTTAAGTGTTATTCAAGGATCTAAACCAGGGTTTCTCAACCAAGGTTCTGTGGAACCCTAGGGTTCCACGAGAGGTCACTGGGTGTTCCCTGGGAGATCACAACTTAGTTAAAAATTATTTCAAATTCAGGCAACTTCACATTAAAGAGGTAAGTTTCATTCTTTATTTTTAATTTAAGAACACTGTTAATGCATATATACAGGCCTACACAGGAACCAAATATAATAATTTTGTAACTTGTGGCCTATATTTGAGCCTGAATGTGCAGGGTTTCTCCAAGGCCTGAAAAATATTTCAAGAGTTACTCCAGGGTCAAAAAGTTGAGAAAGGTTGATCTAAACAATGTTGGAGGTTGAAATGCTCTCTGTGTTGAGAATTCCTGACAGTGGAAAGCAGCTTTTATAACTATAACATACTTATTTACAAGAAATATCTATAAGGATTGGCAAATTATAGCACTTAGCTAACAACATCTTACTGGGAGAGTCAAAGAGCATATACTCCATTTGCATGTGCCTGGGAACAGAATGAAGTAATATGAGATAAGCAATCTCTTAGACCAGCCTTTCTCAACCTTTTGACTCTTTTGACTCTGAAGGGATCCTTGAAATGTTTTTCAGGCCTCAGGGAACCCCTGCAGATTCAGGCTCAAATATAGGACAGAAGTTACAAAATTATTTTGTTTCATGTGTAGGCCTGTAGAGTTGCACTCCCGAGTGGAGATAGTTCATAATTTGGAGGTTGTCTTAGCTCCTGCTTGAGGAGCAAATAGCAGCTGTGGCTTACTCAGATCCATCTAGTGCTCCAACTGTGAGCTTTCTTGGAACAGTGGGCATTATTCACTGTCACTCATGTCTTAGACAGCTCTTGATTGGACTATTGTAATGTGTTCCACATGGGGTTGCACTTGCATATCATTCAAAAGCTGCAGATGTCCAGAATGAAGTGGCTCAAGTAGTGACCACAGGGTACAAATGTAACTACTCCAAGAATTGCTTTCAGGTGTATTTCAAGGTGCTGGCTGTCACCTTTAAAACCTTTCACGGTTCAGGACCCAGCAATCTGCAGAACTGCCTTCTCTCAATAACATATCTCTCTATACAGTAGTAGGGTTTACTCTGCATGCATCCCTTCAATTAGAGACTCTCATCATTAGAGGCCATGAAAGCATACTTTTTATTCATCACCTCCTCTTCCTCTTCTGGATGTGAAATCAGACTATTTTCTTCTGGCTTTTAGGAAGCTGGAAAAAACTTTGTTGTCCACTTCCACTATAATGGGAAATTTTACCTTTCCTCAAGGTATGTATAGTCTTGTAATTAGCCACTATGGTGAAGAAGACCTGTCATGAAGGCAGCTTCTGCTAGTCTATGGACTGAGCTGGAAATTCCAAGAGGCTGACACTCATTGGCTTGAATGTCTTCTAGTCTAAAAGTGAGGATGATATGCTGTTCTGCCAAGTGTCCAAGCAGTGATCAGGTGCTCAGACAATTGGTTCCTTTAGATCCAGAGACAAAGCATGCCAGTGGATAAAGAATCTTTAAGCGTTATTATAAACTTAAGCAAACAAAGTTAAACAGAAACACAGTTTAAACCAGAAACACAGTTTAGGCAGATTAAACAAAAGTATAAAAAGCATAGCATAAAGAAAAAAAATCATAGCATATGTAAGCAAGTTGATACCCAATCCTTTTTATGTTTCCAGGAGCCTCCTGACCAAGGCAACAGGGACCCCCCCCCCCCCAGGGTGGCAATTGTTCTACAACACCCAGTGCACTGGATCTGTACAGAAGCTCCCAAACCCCCAAAACAAGCCCAGGAGTTTTATCAAAGCCTGGCCCTCAAACCTATGACCATGTTTCCATGGTTGCAGGCTATGAGACCTGACCCTGACTGGCTGTTTCTCAGGCCAAAAACACCTATCTATAAGAGCCTGGGAAGTTTTACAGATTTACAAAAACAATCTGGGGGTTTTCTCTTATCTCTCCCCCCCCCCGACTCCACATTTTCTGGCAGGCTGTTGGAGGAGTGAGCTTATTCTCAAACTAACAACCTTGTGGTTTTATCCCCCCCCCCCCATGACAAACAGAAATAAAAACAAGCCAATTAAGCATCAGCATAACTCAACATAAACCCTAATCTTCTTTATGTGAGGGAGAATATCAACATACGTCACTTAACTCCTTGAAATTACAGTGGTCTTCCACATTGCCACTACATATGCCCCTCATCACACAGTGAGATGGTTTATTCCCATCCTCACTATATAAACGATATATGCATGAATAATCAAATTCTGGTTTAGAGTGAATCACGCTCTTCACCTCCTATGCTTTGAACAGGCTGTCCACATTCTATTACTTGTGTTTATCTGTTCTAGTGCAAATTTGCTCTAGTCAGAGTATGAAGCTTTAATGATAATATCATAGGTGCCAATCAGTTTTGCTGCCAACGTCTGCTATAAAACCACAGGGTTTGTTCCTCCTGCTCCAGCTTGATTTGAAAAGGAAAAGTACATATGGATAAGTGCAATGAGATCCATTCCAAATCATGTACATCGTGGTTAAAATATTGCTTTGTGCCTAAGATCTAAGCTAGGCAACCATAAAAATAAGTCTGAGTCAGCAAACTATATATGATGTTCTGTTCCATGTAGACTTTTTGAAATATTATTGTCCTAACAGTCAGGAACCACACTGAGACAAGGAATAGGTCTCTAGTGCTTTATTACTGCTACATTAGACAGAAAATCCTAACAAACTGAAGAAGCGTGGGAAAAACCCAGACAGATAAACCCCAAAAGTCAAGGCGGGTCTGATCTGTGTCTGTTTGAATGGCTGCTTAACTCCTCAGTACTACGCATGCATTTTCCCCCCTGGATAGGGGCCCCCTCCTGCTCACCATCAGTACTCATGACAATTATTTTAATCAAATGCAGCTGCAAAGCTTTAAATCTGACCAGGAAGACCCAACAAGTAGGTTTTACTCTGCCTACTCCCAGATGGTTTTTCTGCTACTACTTTTTACTATGGTTTATATTTTCAATGCCCAAAACTCCCTAATGTGGTAATTGTAAGCAATTTTCATAGCAATAAGTTTAATTGTAGTAAAATGCAATAAACTGAAAAAGAGCAAAAGTACAAAGAAAGAGACAGAAAAATCAATAAAAGTTTAACACAGACTAATCTTTAGATAAATACAAAAGTCTTATTTCTTGTGGTATCAAAAATAAATTGGTTGCCTCTAGATGAGCTACCCCTCAAAGAGAACACAGAGATAAGGTGCCAAGGTAATAGAAGACTTGGCCTTTTCTCACTGCTTCTTTGACTGGATGATGAATAGATTACAAAACCACTTCCAATATTAAAACTTGGCAGATTCACATAGAAGTTGCTAGTCCCTGTGGTATCTTCACTGTGTGCTGGTCAGGATTCTAAGAGTCTGAAACAGTTTCTTGAACTGGGCCTAGTAACCAATGTTTTGAAGACTGATGGGAAGTGTTCAATGAACATGATGCCAGTCATTAATCTAGTTGCCCTGTTTTGCACTGTGTATACTTTTTCCGCTACCTTTGGGCACAGCCTCAAATACAAAACACTCTAATAAACTAACAGGAGGTTACCACAGCATGAAGTTAACCTGTTATCAAAGCAAAGCCACTTCTGTCTAGAAAAAGCTGTAATTGACACAACTGTTTTAGAGTGAAAAGTGCTAGCCTCATCCAAGGTCACTGGGCTTTAAGGGAACAAAGGATCTGTCTCAGTACAGCCAACTTGTTCCTTATGAAGACAGGCAGCGCAGCTCAGAAATGGCAACATATCATTTCCTGAATCAGATTCACTATCTAAACAGCACTTTCACATTGTGAGATTAATTGCCACCCACTCAGCTGCTTTCCTCTAGAAATGTTAATGAGTGTTGAATTAGTATAGGGCTCAGAGAAGAGATTAAAATTAAGGGCTTTATTATTATTATTATTGCTACATTCTGCCAGTGCTCAGATTACAAAAAGGAAAAGAATGAATTGTCCCCAAATTTCATTCTTAGGCTGAATAAAATCAGAAAGGGTTCATTCACCCTGCCTGGCTGCCTCATTGTCAGAACAGACAGGCAACCATTTCTGGAGGGTGAAAACAGATGATGTCACCCTCTATTAACCCCCTACACACCATCAAAGCCACCTCAGGGTGTGCTTTTTCTGCTCCATTTCTGAAGTACACTGTTGCACACTATGTCACCTTGAGTTCTTCTGTCCAATTTGGATAATGTGCTTCAGTTTGTTGCAGGCAAATTCCAATGCTTCATTGGATTCTTTTCACACTTTCAACTGAGGCAGTGCTTACCACCTTCTATAATCCTTTTAAAGTTGCCTTTCACAATGGCTATTATTCTTGCCTTGTAAACAGAAGGTTGCTAGTTTGAAACCCAGCAGATTTTTTACGTTACATTTTTCCCTTTAGCGTTTTTTCCTGTGTTTTCATTCCTTAACGTCCAATGGTGCATCGTTTTATTATTTTTCCACTGTAGCTTTTCCTACAGTGTTTTTATGTTGTATGTCTAGAATTACCTATTTTATTGTTTGCTGGTGGTTTTTTTTAATTATTATTTTGCAATAAACCTTTTTGGCAGCAATGAGCACAAAAAAGCAGAAGCATTCACTTTATTTTGTCCTAGACTGACTACATCATTCTTCTTGCAGTCCACAGTACTCTTAATGAGTATCTGCAAATCCATAATTTAAAGAAGCTTTATTGTTTTTCTGTCACTCTTTTTTAATGCCCAGCTTTCACAGATGTACATTACCTCTAGAAAACTCATTGCTTTAATTATTCTGATATTTGCTATCATAGAAATATTTTTAATTCTTCATGATATTTTCAAAGTTTATCTTCTCTAGAATTAATCCTATTATTATTGTTCCTTGGAACAATAATCAGACGCTCTATCACATCCTTTAACATACTGTACTCCTTAAAATCATAGGTCTTTCTAAAATCAAAGGTCTTGGGATACATTGTAAAGCAAAGGAAAAAATTCCTTCTTAAATACTCTTACTTTCTCCATTATCCATTTTATAATAGCTATCTGATCTCAAATCTCTCTGCCTTTCTGAAATCTGCTTGATCATTTTGAATTTCTCTGTCCATATACTGTATGCATAGCTCTATTCTTCTTTGAAAGTTATTAGGCAAAACTTTGCTTCTGTGAGGAAGAGGTAGAAGAGAGAAATTACTAAATATCTGTGAGGAAGAGATAGAAGAGAGAAATTAATAAATACCTGCCTCAAGCAAAGGCATATTAAATGTATTTAATACAGCAGGTGGTAGCATCTAGGCAATCTAAGCTGATCTTGGATAGCTAAAGAAAATGTATGTTAAATCAAATTAAGTTTTTTCTGGGCTTCACTCACTTTTTAGAAAGTGGTTTCCAGAATTCCATGGAAGGCCAGAAATATCCCATGGATTGCAAAAAACTATATATACTTATTTAAAGGGAAATTTATGATTAGGTTGGGAAACTTTCTCTGCTGAATTCCTAGAGGAGTGAACATTTCATGCTCAAATAAGATCTGCAGATAATCATTTGCTAGCCTGCTTGATCACAACATGAATAAAATGGTTACAAGAGTCTTACTAAAAATATAGCTAATAGTGAAAGGAGTTATCTTCATGCTGATTCAAATGTTCTGCTTCAAAGCTACTTTCCCATTTAGGTCTTGAGCATTAGAAATAATTTTACTGTTGACTGCTATGTCAATAAATGGATACCTACAAAACAAAAGCACTTAATAATATATCAGTTGATCAGCTTCAATTCCAGTGTTGCTGAACTGTCCTATCATTTGAAATGACCATTAAAATTACTCAGTTTTTGTGAATATTATTGACAATACTAAATTAATAATAATGATGTAACATTTAAGTGTATGTGGATGTGTAATTTTTGACACTCTGGAAAATACTGGTCTATATATTTATAATACTATTCTAAGCTGAATTTATCTGCCCTCCATGACATTACATAGTCAAATGTCTGCTTGACAATGTCCAGATAATTAAAGCAATTCACTAGGGCTTCTAGAATGATTTATCTATAAAGTTAGGCTCTCCATTTCAGTAGGCGTTATTTACAGCTTTGATTTATTAAGCAGGCAAAGTAAAACTTAATAGAGCTCAACAATATTAAGCTGGGACATACATTCCTGCTGGGAGTAAGTAGGGAAAAAAACTGAATCTTACAAGTATATTGATATAATAGCATTAACTGGATTGCACAATGCAAAAGAAGAACATTTGTACAGAGAATGTATGGAGATAATAGGGAAGCAGTTTATATAAAACTTTTCTAACATCTCCTCTTGTTTTTAATTCAGTCTGTTATGAAATATGTTAGACAGCAAGAACAAAGATTCATCAAAAAAAGAAAGGAATCTATATGAGAGTATACTGGGTAGATTCATCAAAGCTAGAGCTTAGCATATTGAAATCCACAGTAAATTATGTTGGGCAGGTAATTGATTAATGAAAGGGAGGAAACATATGAAGTATCACTCATAGAATATAATACTTGCAAAGAAACTACATTATATCCCAAATAGCCATAGCTTGCTCAGAACAATGGCCTGACTCCCCCAGAGAATGGAACTGCTTTGTGCCACTCTGACAACCTAATATGAGCATATAATGGGGGAAAGAATTACCATTGTTACCATGGTAAAAGTTGGATTTTTCAAAGAACTAATGCAGCACTTCTTTAACTGCTACTCTTTTCAGAGAAGAATGCAGGCAATAGAAAAAGGGATTATTAGGTTTTTCTGATCTCTCTCTCAATATCTGTAATATCTCAGCATTGCATGATGTGGCTTCCAGCACAGGAAAACCAGAAAGAGCAAATATGAGCTTTATGACTCTTCAGTAAACAATTCTCTATGGGCCACTTCACATCTTACAAAGATGATTTCAGGATTGATTTGAGAACTGCATCAGTTAAAGTAAGTGGGATGCCATATGATGAAAACTAAGTATAATGCAAATCAGTGTTTTTCAAATTGCCAACTTTAAGATGATGTTTAAGATGATATAATGATATTCAGAGAGAAGCACATAGGGAGTGTTAGATGGACTGGAGGGCAGAACCAGAAGCACTGGGTTAAATTTAAAAGGAAAGGGATTGAGGCTCAGTTCCCAGAAGGAACTATTCTAAGATCTTTTTACAGGTACCATTACCAAACTAGGCATTTCCTATTCTAGATCTGTTAATGTGATTTTTATTTTCTAAGTAAAACACTTGATCTCTGTAAAATTGAATTTTGCTACTTCTTCTCTAGCCAATGAATATTTTTTAAATGTTATTTCTGTCTGCTAGGGTATGACCTCTCAAACTGAATTTTGTCATCTCCATGTTACATGAGCATTCACTTCCTTCTTCATCCAATTCTGTAATATAAATATTAAGGAGTATAGGACCCAGGACAGAGGCTCATGATATCCCCCCCCCAATACCTCTCTTCATCTTGATTAAGAACCATTGATAAACACTTTTTGAGTTTGATTTTTGAGCCAACTACTATCTGCTTAATTTTCATGACATCAACTCACATTTAATAGCTTGTTTTTTCTCCTCCTCCCAATCTTTTTATCCTCAAGTACTGTAATTCTGAGAAGTATTTTGAAGATCAAATAAATAAAAATTACTTTCCATAAACAGTATCACTAAAACACAGAAGATGGTATCAGCAAGACTGGAATAATGTCAGGTTTTGTAAAATTATAAAAATATTTAAGGAAACATCACACATAACTGTATTTTAATAGGCATGGAATGCTGACTGACTGTTAAAGGGGGAAAGTGAACAATAATGATGGAGACCACATAGAATACATAAAATAACATTTTATTTCAGGTATGATAGAAAGTTTTGAGGGATGGATACTCTATTTTCTATGTAGGTTCAGCTATAGCATCCCAATTGTGTGGTTGTTATACATTTATTCTATATATTTATTGAATATATTTATTTATATTTATCTATAATATGATGAGCCAGTTTGGTATAGTGATTAAAGCACTAGGCTAGAAACTGGAAGACTGTGAGTTCTAGTCTCACCTCAGGCATGAAGCTAGCTGGGCCAGTCACTTTCTATCAGCCCTAGGAAGAAGACCATGGCAAACCACCTCTGAAAAACCTTGCCAAGAAAACTGCAGGGACTTGTCCAGGCAATCTCTGAGAATCGGACATGATTGAACAGATGATTGATAGATAGATAGATAGATAGATAGATAGATAGATAGATAGATAGATAGATAAAAATTATGTATTATATAAATATTTATAAATTCATTGACCTCCTCTTCCCCAGGAGCTCAAAGCACTGTTCCAATGTTTCCATATAATAACAATCTTGTTAAGTTGGTTAAGTTGGCTGAGAGATAGTGATTGACCATAAGTCACCCAGTGAACTCCTACAGCTGAATGTAAGTCTAATTCCTTACCCCTACAGTGCACTGTCTTGTACATGTTTTGTTGTGCTTTATAAACAGTACTGTTCTGTTCCCAACTACAATATGAACAAGAAGCAGTTAACAGAATCCACCCCAGAAATGCATGAGTACACAAGAAAAGAACAAGATCTCTATTTTACTAGCATTGGGCACTGTAATATGTGATTCAAAAATATTTGCAAGTTAATGATAATATACTCTATGTACAACATCTTGTATGCACCTATATACAGCACATTAACCAATACAAAAGGACACAAGACAGATTTTTCCTCCCAATGCAAGACACATTATAGCCTTTTTGTCATCTTTTTCCCCTGCTGATGCCTTGAAGGAGATTTGCTTACTAGGCTTGTCAATTGATACAAAAACTGATGAACCCTGGAAAATTGTACAGCAAATTCATTAGTGATCACTGCAGTTGATGGCTCTTTGCAGCAAAGATGAAATAATATACATCAGCTGTCATCTTGCTACCTAATGCAAGATCCATGAATTTACAGCAAAAATCCACCAGGATGGTCTGCTCAATTTACCCAACCTTTCATATCATGACTAGCTATAAAATGCACTTTAGTCTCACTTTATGTAGATTCCCCATAAAGCACAGCTGCTAAAATAATATTCATAGAGCCAGTTAATATACAATTGCTTTCCAGAGTTGTGAAAAATCTATGCATGGCTAAACAGCTTCAGGTGCTCATATACTGTATGTGGCATTTCTTTTAGCCCTTCTTGAATGAGAAATCAATGTGTATCATTGTACAGAGACTCACATACACACTTTGTATCACATTTCTGGATTAAATTATTCATATATTAAGAAAGGAAACACACACAAATGCACACACACACTATACAGTATATATATTGCCATGCAATTTGTTTTTTAAATGACAGCCAAGAGGGAAATGGTATGGAATAACCTTTAAGTTGGAAAAAGAAATGAGCAAAATCCAGCTTGACAGATCTGGCCATCGTGGTGTACATGATGGCTGTTACTCTAAATGAAACATTACAGTGATTTCCACTGTCTGAGATAAAAAAGGGACAAAGGTCCTACCTTTCAGAGAACCTTTCGTGTAAGTCCTGTCTCAGATTATTTACGTCCCTTAAGCTAGAGTGATTGTTGCCTTTGAAGACATCTGCTCTGTGCTTGTATGTTCAGAAGGGGACATGTACAGCAGCAAAGGAACAGCATACAAAGCAAAGAATATTCTGTCCTGCACCCTGCTTCAAAGAAGGATCAACTAAGAGCGGAAGGATTGGGTTAAGAGGCACCCCTCAGAGGTCTCCAGCCTTTTATAGTTTTTCTTACAACTACCCTCATCTTAGTACAGTTGCCACTTTAATGGAGCTTGTGTGTTTTCTGTCTGTAACTTTCATGTTTATTTGTCCTGCTGATAAATGGGCAGTAGTAGCATCTCTATGATTACTAGCTAAAAGGAGGAAGCAGGCTTACAGACCCTGGTGTATGTATATCTTTCTTATCACCACCTGCTCAGAGAAAATAATACTTCAGCCTGACAAGATCAAAGTGAGCGTCATCCTTTCTAATTTAAATTTAATTTGCACAAAATAATTTTCTTCTTGCTCCATTTCTCCAAATCCCTTTCCCTTCCTTTACTGCTCATTTTTCTTTATCATTTCAAAGTTGCTTTCCTTATCAATTCCACTCCCACCTGTGCCAACGTATTTCACCTTTATACAGTGTCCTGCCCATACCCTCTTCTCCCAGACCCTTTAACAGTTGTAAGAAATAATTTGTTTCAGGTTCAAATGTAAGGTTCTCTAAGGAAAATAAAATAGCGTATTTTCTATGGATAACTAATTTCAGGGTCATCAGTTCTTGCTCAGCAAGGTATGAAATGAACATAATAGTACATCAGAGATGCACAAGCTTTTTGATAGCTGGGTGCTGCACATCATATTATTTGGAGATGTGATGCCAATGAATGAGGTAATGAAGCAAAATGGGCAGCACTATGTTAAGCATCTTCAGCAAAGGATCGTTACCTTGTCGTGGTGCTGGAGCTTCAGCACCTCAATGATGCCATGAGCTAAAGTGTAAAGGGCCACCCAAGACAGGACGGTCATGACAGAGAGGTCAGATGAAATGCAATCCCTGGGGAAGGTAATGGCAACCCACCCCAGTATTCTTGCTGTGAAAACTAAATGGATCAGTACAACCAGAGATATGTCAGTATACCATCGGAAGATGAGACCCCCAGGTCGGAAGATGGTCAAAATGCTACTGGGGAGGAACAGAGGATGAGTTCAACTAGCCCCAGACGTGATGACGCAGCTAGCTCAAAGCCGAAAGGATGGCTAGTGGCCAAGAGTGCTGGTGGTGAACGGCGAATCCAATGTTCTAAGGATTAACACACCACTGGAACCTAGAATGTAAGATCTATGAGCCAGGGCAAATTGGATGTGGTTATTGGTGAGATGTCAAGATTAAAGAACTGAAATGGACTGTAATGGGCCACTTCACATCAAATGACCACCAGATCTACTACTGTGGACAAGAGGACCACAGAAGAAATGCAGTAGCCTTCATAATTAATAGTAAAGTGGCTAAAGCAGTGCTTGGATACAATCCAAAAAATGATAGAATGATCTCAGTTCGAATTCAGAGCAAGCCATCTAACATCACAGTGATCCAAATATACACCCCAACCACAGATGCTGAAGAAGCTGAAGTAGAGCCGTTCTATGAGGATCTGCAGCACCTACTGGACAACACGCCTAAAAGAGATGTTATTTTCATCACAGGAGACTGGAATGCTAAGGTGGGCAGTCAAATGACACCTGGAATTACAGGTAAGCATGGCCTGGGAGAACAAAACGAAGCAGGACATAGGCTGATAGAATTTTGCCAAGACAATGCACTCTGCATAACAAACACTCTCTTCCAACAACCTAAGAGACAGCTTTATACATGGACTTCCCCAGATGGACAACACCGAAATCAGATTGACTACATCCTTTGCAGCCAAAGGTGGTGGACATCTATACAGTCGGTAAAAACAAGACCTGGAGCTGACTGTAGTTCAGATCACGAACTTCTTCTTGCACAATTTAGGATCAGACTAAAGAGATTAGGGAAGACCCACAGATCAGCTAGATATGAGCTCACTAATATTCCTAAGCAATATGCAGTGGAGGTGAAGAATTGATTTAAGGGACTGGACTTAGTAGATAGGGTCCTGGAAGAACTATGGACAGAAGTTCGCAACATTGTTCAGGAGGCAGCAACAAAATACATCCCAAAGAAAGAGAAAACCAAGAAGGCAAAATGGCTGTCTGTTGAGACACTAGAAGTAGCCCAAGAAAGAAGGAAAGCAAAAGGCAACAGTGATAGGGGGAGATATGCCCAATTAAATGCAAAATTCCAGAGGTTAGCCAGAAGAGATAAGGAATTATTTTTAAACAAGCAATGTGCGGAAGTGGAAGAAGACAATAGAATAGAAAGGACAAGAGACCTCTTCCAGAAAATTAGAAACATCGGAGGTAAATTCCAGGCAAAAATGGGTATGATCAAAAACAAAGATGGCAAGGACCTAACAGAAGAAGAAGAGATCAAGAAAAGGTGGCAAGAATATACAGAAGACCTGTATAGGAAGGATAACAATATCGGGGATAGCTTTGATGGTGTGGTCAGTGAGCTAGAGCCAGACATCCTGACGAGTGAGGTTGAATGGGCCTTAAGAAGCATTGCTAATAACAAGGCAGCAGGAGATGATGGCATCCCAGCTGAACTGTTCAAAATCTTGCCAGATGATGCTGTCAAGGTGATGCATGCTATATGCCAGGAAATTTGGAAAACACAGGAATGGCCATCAGATTGGAAAAAATCAACTTATATCCCCATACCAAAAAAGGGAAACACTAAAGAATGTTCAAACTATCGAACAGTGGCACTCATTTCACATGCCAGTAAGGTAATGCTCAAGATCCTGCAAGGTAGACTTCAGCAATTCATGGAGCGAGAATTGCCAGATGTACAAGCTGGGTTTAGAAAAGGCAGAGGAACTAGGGACCAAATTGCCAATATCCGCTGGATCATGGAAAAAGCCAGGGAGTTTCAGAAAAACATCTATTTCTGTTTTATTGACTATTCTAAAGCCTTTGACTGTGTGGACCATAACAAATTGTGGCAAGTTCTTAGCGGTATAGGGATACCAAGTCATCTTGTATGCCTCCTGAAGAATCTGTATAACGACCAAGTAGCAACAGTAAGAACAGACCACGGAACAACGGACTGGTTTAAGATTGGGAAAGGAGTACGGCAGGGCTGTATACTCTCACCCTACCTATTCAACCTGTACGCAGAACACATCATGCGACGTGCTGGGCTTGAGGAATCCAAGGCTGGAGTTAAAATTGCTGGAAGAAACATTAACAATCTCAGATATGCAGATGATACCACTTTGATGGCTGAAAGCGAAGAGGAACTGAGGAGCCTTATGATGAAGGTGAAAGAAGAAAGTGCAAAAACTGGCTTGCAGCTAAACCTGAAAAAAACCAAGATTATGGCAACCAGCTTGATTGATAACTGGCAAATAGAGGGAGAAAATGTAGAAGCAGTGAAAGACTTTGTATTTCTAGGTGTAAAGATTACTGCAGATGCTGACTGCAGTCAGGAAATCAGAAGACGCTTAATCCTTGGGAGAAGGACAATGACAAATCTCGATAAAATAGTTAAGAGCAGAGACATCACACTGACAACAAAGGCCCGCATAGTTAAAGCAATGGTGTTCCCCGTAGTAACATATGGCTGTGAGAGCTGGACCATAAGGAAGGCTGAGCGAAGGAAGATAGATGCTTTGGAACTGTGGTGCTGGAGGAAAATTCTGAGAGTGCCTTGGACTGCAAGAAGATCAAACCAGTCCATCCTCCAGGAAATAAAGCCAGACTGCTCACTTGAGGGAACGATATTAAAGGCAAAACTGAAATACTTTGGCCACATAATGAGAAGACAGGACACCCTGGAGAAGGTGCTGATGCTAGGGAGAGTGGAAGGCAAAAGGAAGAGGGGCCGACCAAGGGCAAGATGGATGGATGATATTCTAGAGGTGACGGACTCGTCCCTGGGGGAGCTGGGGGTGTTGACGACCGACAGGAAGCTCTGGCATGGGCTGGTCCATTAAGTCACGAAGAGTCGGAAGCGACTAAACTGATAAACAACAACGTTAAGCATGTTTCTGGGCAGAATAGGAATTGTGCTCTCCAAGTTTTCTTTTTTTTTTAAGGTTGGAGTCTTGGATTCTTTTGAATTTTTGAATTTGTACCACAGCTTTAATGTATTTCCCAACTCAGGGTAAAAGAAATTTTCAATGACCAGAAAGGGATGGAGGGGGGGGGGGGTTTCCTAATAAAAAAAAGGGCAAATTGCTTACCACTGTCCTAAATGCAAGACTGCAATTGAAACTGGCAGTCGCAATTCCCTTTTCTTGTTTGTATCTCAACTAGAGTGTCTGAAATTGCCCAACCAGCTTTTCTTCTCATCTATTTATACTACTGCTAAATGTATAGAACCAGCTTTTCTTCTCATCTATTTATACTACTGCTTGAATCATAATTGAATCTTCCCCATGCACAAGTTGGTTGTAAATGAGAAGGTTTCCTGCACCCTTTTGCTCACCTGCTATTTCCCATATTACCAGTGCTTATTCTCTCTAAAGGCCAATATGTTAGGTCCCGGAATAAACAGTCTGTATTTCAGCTCTCATAAGACCCAACCTGCATGGTTAGTAGCTCAGGATTGTGAGAATGGTAGTCCAGGCATCAGTTACCTACCTTTTTTTTATTTTTTAGCTCATATATACAAAATACTGGGACTTGCATGAAAGTTAATATTTAATCATCAATTTATATAACAAATAGGCACTTGAAAATAGTGGAATAGCAATGGCAGGAAAAATTATGACCAATGGGCAATTCACACCATCTCAAAGGATTTCACCTATACCCACCCCACGCTCCTTACCTTACCATGCTGCCTCTCTGTTCAGGGGCTGAGAATCCTTTGGCAGGGAGCTCTTTAAACAGCCCCCAGAGACAAGAGGGAGTCCTTTCGGCAGGAAACAGCAGCTTGCAACCTTTTCTGCAGCTTCTTCTCTGGGGAAGCTGGCAGAGAAGATTGCAAATGGTGATCACATGATCATGGGGCGCTTGGCAACTGTTTGTAAGTGCAAGCATGTTTCCAAGCACCCAGGTTGTGATCACATGACTGCAGGGGGATGGTGCGACATTTTGCAACAGTAGGAAGTGCTTTACAGGCCATAAAGCACCCTTTCTGAGGCTGTCATAACTGAACGGTCATTAAACAAGGACTACCTGTAATTAGTTTTTACTTGAGAATGGCCTAACAACTGCATACAGTGTGTTCTGACAAGTGATTGGGTGCATGTGCTACTAATTTATCTTTCTTCCTTTTTTCATGGATTTGGGGGTTGTAGCTTTAGGACTTGCAATAGCTTGGGGTAGTGCACTATATGAATAATTATTTTGCACTGGCCTTCTGCTCAGTTACAGGGACAGTACTGACGGGTTTGTGGAGTAGCTGTCTATTCTCTGTGTTTCACAGCTGGCAGAAGTAAGAACAGTCTCAGGTATCTTTCAATGTAGCTTGTGAAATATCAGGTAGTGAAAACAGTGCTGCATAACAATGCCCACAATGTTCAGTTCAAAGGAGGAAGTAGCTAGAAGATCAGGTGCACAAGCTGAGGAAGGGTCCTTATAGCAACAGGTCACAGCATGTTTGGGAAAGAACTGCAGTACATTCCACCTACTTTGCCTATTGTTTATTTCCAGAAGTCTACCAGAGGAAGCAGTTTCTGAAAAGAGATATTTGTGCTGTCATAAAGCAGATGGTGAAGGAGATGTGTCATTGTGTTCTGGGAAGGGAAGGTTAATTGGTTAATTTGGACTGCTTGCTTAGAAGGACATACTTCGTTAGAAACCTCCACATTAAACCAGCAGCACAGACGTGCACAATAAATCTGGTCTTTAATGCTTCCATGACAAAAACAAAGAGGGAAAAGCACAGAACATTAGGCCTGAAAATATGAGGCAACATCACCTACTGTTTGGAGGCGTTGCTGATACAATAATTACAATAGTTTGAAGCCAGCCCCTCTAGGAAGAGTAAGCACGGTGTACAATGTTACTCAGGTCACAGCTGGAGGAGATTAACATAGCTATGAAAAATATTGCAAGAAATTAGGGTTTGAGCTACTCACATATCAACTTAATAACTTACAGTCTTTTGCACCATTAGAGGGTTAGTGACTGTGGTTTTTTAAACAATGTGTTTTAAGACTGTAGCAAAGCTTCTTGAAACTTTATTCAGTTACTTCTGAAAGGCTGATTTATTGCACATTGCTGCCAAAACATTATTTAGCTCATCTGTTGTGAAATGCTTTGAGCACTGTTTCTTTTCTAGAAAGACAGCATATAAACATTAATTTAATATACTGTATGCCTGCCATCTTGAAGTCATTGGAGGAGAGGTGGGATAAAAATGCAACATGTAAAATAATTTATAATAATGTTTTTTATTGGTTCCATTGCTATCACACCAAACTCTGAAAAGTACCTAGATAGGCCCATTTTTGCTTTTCCTCTTTCATTAAGTTTATTGTCCCACTCCCCATTAGTATGCTTCCTCAAAAAGATGCCTTTTAGAAGTGTTTGGACTACACCTTCCACAATTCCCAGCTAACAGAGTCAATGGCTATTGGATTCATTGGCTATTGGACTCATTGATACATCTGAAGAATACTTGATTGAATATACTGAGTTAAGCTATATGTATGAATTTTAAAAAGTTTAATATAGGTATAGGCAATCTGGTGTCCTCCACACAACCATTAGCAAGAAATTGTTAGAACTGCAATCTAAAGCATCTTGAAAATGACGACTAATCTATCTTTGATCTAATAAATTAGTACTTCAAAAAAATAACAGAAAATTAGCAGACATAAACCTGCAATTGGTTAAACATACAATAGGCTTGCTATCAAATTTAACTTGTCTATAATTTCTTACAGAAGACAGTCCAGAATAAACAAACATTACGCAGTACATTTCCTAATGATTTATTTTCATGTGTGTTAATGTTAATGATATAATTTGCAGTCATAGCTGTATTATTAGTTATGTGAGTTATTGTGGTGTATGATTTATTCCCATATTTAACAATATGTTTACACATATCAATGACATTGCCATCAGCAAATAATCTTTAACATGACACAAACATTTAGATAAGTTATAGCAGAAGTGGTTTAGTAATGTCTGTCATACAAGCAATATATTGTGTGGTTTTTTCACCCAACCTTCAATATCTTTGTATATAGAAGAACCTGTCAGTCTCTGGAGTTGAAGGCATACAATAAGGTATATGAGTTATTTATAAAAATAATAAAGGTGGGATAGAAAATAAATAAATAAATAAATAATCTTGGATTCTCATCACTTCATTTATACAGGTCTCTTACGTTGTGTTATATTCCTATACTGAGACCACTCTCCCCTGATAGAAAAGAATCTGCCAGCATAATTGATCTCTCTTCTAGCACCCACATCCCCAAATCATCCCTAGATGGGAAGAATCTTTCATGGTATATTTGGGAAATGCACTGGAAGGTTACAGAGGAAAAGAATGAAAAGTTACATTGTCTGGACATCATGTTTAATATTAGATGTAGCATTTTGCTTTCTTGTGGTCAGTCAGGAAAGGACCTACAAAAGAATGGAACATGTCATTGGCTTCCCCATATATACTTGCTTATATTTCTTTTTAAAGAAGAGAGGATAATACATAAAAAAGCGTAATACATTTTACCTCTATTGATTTTGTAGAATAAGGTATTATAGAAGAGAGAGAGAGAAACCAATGCCAATGATTTATTTGCAAGACTTGTTTCCCTAAATCTGCATATGACAACCCAGTGTCTATGAAGGGACCCTATGTTTTGACTACATAAGGATTTGCATTTGAAAAAAAGGAAAAGAATATTAGTATATATCATTCTATTCTTTTTATTAAAAAATCAAACTTGCAGCAGCAGTCCTTCCTTATTTATTGTTTGGCACACCTGAAACCAATGACATTAACGAGGATTTACCTAGCATGCTTTGAATTAGATTATTGCTGTAAATTAATAATAAAGGTTAAAATGGCTAAACATATGCAATATTACCTTCTGATCACCAGTCTTTCTCAATAACATCTTGAAGATTGAATTTTCAGGCTCTGAGATCTGAATATGTTGGTTCCAAATTCAGTTTTAATAACAGAATGATTGAAATTAATATCATTGCAATTTAGCACATCAAAACCTGGGGGAAAATCCCTCATTTCTGGGAAACAATGTATTTGAAAATATATTTTGATAACTTTTTTTCCAATCCTGTGATATTCTCCATAATACAGCGATAATTAATTGACTTTCATGAATTTGTAGAGTTGGAAAAGGCCATTCAAGCCTTTCAGTGATATGCAGGAATCTACTTTGGTGCAAGACTCTGAATGAAAGTATCCCTAACAGATGGCTGCCTAACCTCTGTTTGAACATATCCACGCAGGATGAGCCCAGCATCTCTCTGACGTATCAATTCCATTATTCACCAAGGTGACTTTTCATGGCATGACTGTTTGTTGGTGGATTTTTAAACTAGACCTATGTCTTTAATTGTCTACCATAACTGGTAATACGAAAGTTACATAATACGTAGTTCTCTTCAAGTTCAAACTCAATTCCTAATGGCTACATAGTTACATTAAGCTCAACTACTGATGACATGCAGTTTTACTGGCAACATTAGGAAAATAGTTTGCTATTGCTTTCTTCTAGGACATTCTTTTAATTTCACAGTCTAGCTTACACACCTGGGGTTTTATGCTGGTTCTTGAAAGTACAACACAGGTCTGATCCAGGTTAGTTTTCTTTTGTTTTCTGCCTGGTGGGGATCAAAAGAATTTGAATTAACTGCTTCTTGATTTTATATTCCAAAAATTGAAGGGTATTATTATTTACAGGTTTCTTCTTCTTACCAGGTTTTAAGAAGACTGTAAGCAGATAGCAATCTGGTGTTAACATCAGTCCCACTCTCCCCTCCTTTTTTATTGGAGTATTAACCTACTGCCTGATAAAGATTTCTTGAAAACTCCAAAGTTTGCACACTATTTTATAACCTTTCAGTTACCCTAACAAAAATATTGTCTTAAGGTTGATTTTGGGTTGATAGTTACAAACCCAAAGGCTGCAAAAGGCTGTTGTTGTTGTTGTTGTTGTTAAAACTCCAAAAGAAGTGGGTCTGCAAACCTTTGCAAGGATGTATATGCAAAAATATCAGAGACCAATAAAAGGAGATGCTTTCAAAAGTCAAATGTTTTTAAATAAGGAAATATCACTTTGCTTGCTTGTTTAAAATAAGCAGTGCTCACGCTATTCAAAATAGGAGTTTCTAATCACAACAAAAGTTTAGATTAGATTAGCTATTCAAGCAAAAGTGATACAATTTAGAGACTAGCATCTTCATCCTTTTAATACTGTTTCCAGTTTGCATAAGAATTATGTAAATATCTTGGGCATATTGTTAATTTTTTATCAAAGGATAGGATGTGCAACAGTGACATCTAGTGATTTGTTTTAAAAAAGGAAAAATATATGCTTGTTTTTGAGGTGGGGACACCATTGAGAATAGACTGTTACCCACAAAAATGGAAGTAGCTTCCAGCCATCATGATCAGCAGCCATTGATGGTTTTAACCTCTACAAATTTATCTTGATCCTTTTATCTCCGACTTCTTGTGACAGCTCATTTCATTTGCTCTGTGTGAAATACTTCCTGAATCTATCCTGAACCTCCTGCTGAGGTTTCTTCTATTGATTAAAGATCCATGTGAAAAATGTGGTCACCCTGCAATACATTGTAAGACATTTAAGGTATGCTATACTATCCAAGATGCATAGTGCTCTGTATGAGCACGGATACTGATATATGAAATGCAAAATGTGTTCATGCCAAGCTCTAAGATTTAGCTGCCAAAAATAACATTACAGTTTTAACAAATCATCTCCCAAAGAGAGAGAGAGAGAGAGAGAATCAGTAATACAGAAAGGTTTTGAACTTGAAAAATTGAGGCAGTTGAGTTCATGCAAAGTTTCTAGTGATTTAATGTTTAAGTTAAAAATGTGTGTATTCTCTGAGATATAGCTAGTTTGTTTGTTTTCACTCAAACAGCCATGTCAACATATGCTTTCCTTTTCTTGTATGGTTGCCTGGCCTGAGAAATTTTGAATTTTTGAATTTACTATGAAAAACAAGAAAGAAGATATGCAGCATTTATATCCTCTACATACCAAATATCAAATGAAAACAAATGTGTTATCAGAATTTTCTAAAAATTAGATTTATGCAATTTGAAATTCTTTAGATATTCTGAATTATAACTCTTATAGTCCCTTGCCATGACGCTGCTAGCTATTAAATAGAACTAAAAACAATCTGAAAATTACCTCATTGCCTACCCCTGTCATAAAAAAAGGAAACTACTGCTTTACATCTTTCTGGACTATAAGCAGAAAATATATGCAAGTTTAATTTAGTAAAAAAAGAACAGAATATGCCCATTATATTGGAATCTTATGTGGTATTGATTTTTATGAGAAATTAGAATTTGTAGGTAAATATTTCAAAGGAGCACTTAATTTCACAGATTATGTCGTATTTAACAATATGTAAAAATACAAACATTTTAAACAATAGAATGTTAACATAAAGATCTTCAGCAAAATGTATAACTTTCTTTTAACTAGTAACATCTAGATTTCCAAAACATTTATACATCTAACATATCCACTTTTACATCACCCAGCACTCAGCACCTACTAAGAAGACAACAGAGGACACTGATCTACATAAAAGTTATATTTAAAAATTCCCTTCTCACCCCTATGGGTGGTATGTGTCTTCCTCTTCAGGTCCTCTACCAGAGGCCTGGGAGTTTGAGGGTTCTGCGCAGTATCTTAGCTGTTCCTAGCACTGCATTCTTCTGGACAGAGAGCTCTGATGTTGTTCCTGGGATCTGTTGGAGCCACTCTACCAGCTCAGGAGTCACAGCCCTGAGTGTCCCTACCACCATTGGGACGTAGATAGACAGACAGACAGACAGACACAGACACACTTAAAAGTAATTACTGTAATTTACTGTAATTGTGAGAGCCAGTGTGGTGTAGTGGTTAAGGCATCAGGCAGTTTTCTTGGCAAGATTTTTCAAAAGTGGTTTGCCATTGCCTCATTCCTAGGGCTGAGAAAGCGCAATTGGCCCAAGGTCACCCAGCTGGCTTTGTGCCCAAGGTGGGACTAGAACTCAGGGTCTCCCGGCTTCTAGCTTGATGCCTTAACCACTACCCCAAAATGGCTCTCTGATGCTATTTTTTTAAAAAAATCATACGGCATAGTAGTTCAGTGTTCATGTTGCTTTTTCTTGCTGGGAAATCCTTGTGACGTCCAGCAGCCAGATGTGTAGACTATTTAGCCGTGACAAGTCATGTTGCCCAAGGTGCACCAAGTTGGTGCAAAGTGACTGGCCCAAGGTCACCCAGCTGGCTTTCATGCCTAAGGTAGGACTAGAACTCACAGACTCCTGGTTCCTAGCCCAGAACCTTAACCACTAGACCAAACTTTCTGATTCTATGATTAAGAGTTATATAAATATTGCAATCTATGGAAAGTATACTACTTCATGCTGGCACTAATAACCTGAGTGGACTATGAAAGACTTCATAAAATAAGAGCAATTGAACCTGCCTGAATATGAATAGCCAGAAACGGTTCAAGCTCAGCATTAATCATTGGCTACTTTTTAACTTCTTTTATGCTTTGGTGTGTACTTGCCATGTCAGCTATTATACTCTATTCTTCTCAGGTCTGATGGGTCTGTAAGAGAAGTTTATAATTCTTAAATCTCTTTTGGATAATTTTATTGTTTTATTTATGAGTGCGTGTATACACACACACACATACACACTATATATATATATATATACACACACACACATACATACATACATACACACACACAGATACATACACACAGATACATACATATACATATATACACATACATACATACACTGTATATATATATGTATTTGCATTATATTTGTATTTTATATTGCTATTTCAAAGTTTATATTACCCAGTGAACACCAATCCCATAGAGAAACTGGACAACCAGGTAAAAAGAATTCTCAACAACCTCACCAAGAAAGGTCAAATTACACAAGAAGAACAGAGGCAGGTGAAAAGCAGTGGACCTGTCCTCCCACGCTTCTACGGATGCCCCAAGATACACAAGCCAGGCATACCACTTTGGCCCATTGTATCATTACCAGGGATGCCCACATATAACATAGCTAAAGAGCTTACAAAGAAACTGAGACACCTCACAGAGGAGAGTGAACATTCTATCAACTACCCACTATACTGCCTCCAGAAAATCAAAAACATAAAAATAGAAGAAGATGAGATCATGGTATCCTTCAATGTTATAGCTCTTTTCACATCCATAGATCTGGTACTAGCAAAAGAATCCATGGCAGCAGTTCTACACAACACACCCGACCTAGCCAAATACACCAAAATAGAAATACCCAGAATAATGTACCGCATAGACCTCTGCTTATGACCTACTTTCAGTCTGATGGACAAATATACCAACAAATCAAAGGAACACCCATGGGATCACCGATTTCAGGACTTATAGCAGAGATTGTAATGCAGCATCTGGAAAGGATAGCACTCCACACATACAAAAAGTATGGATCTGGTATGTAGATGACACTTTTGCCATAATACAAAAGAAACAACTGGAAGAAACCCACAGAACCATCAATAACATCTTTAATGGAATAAAATTCACAAGGGAAGAAGAAAACAACAACTCACTACCATTCCTGGACATCCTCATCAGTAGAGGAAATGATGATAAGTTAGAAACACAAGTCTACAGGAAAGCTACCCACACCAACCAAGTGCTCCATTACCAAAGTAACAATCCAACCTCCCACAAGAGAATCTGTGTAAGAACATTATTCAGACAAGCACTTACACACTGCAGCAACCCAGAACACCAGAAAAAAGAAAAAGAACATCTGTACAGCATCTTCCAACAAAATGGATACCCGCTCAACTTTATCAAAAAGTGCCTCACCACCCAACCCACTACAACCCAACCAGTAGAACCTATGAAAAGGATAACACTGCCATACATCAGAAACATCTCAGAAACCACCAAGACTGTTACAACCACATGGCATCACCGTAGCACATACACCAACTAAAACTCTTCAAAACATATTAAGCAACCCAAAAGACCCAATAGCCCAAGAAGAAAAAAACAGGAGTTATTTACAACATACAATGCAAAGACTGTAACAGCCACTATGTAGGACAGACAGGCAGAAGACTAGCAAAGAGCATCCACGAACACCAACTAGCAGTCAGAAGAGATGATGAGAACTCCTTAATCTCACAGCACATGGACAGACTCAACCATAGTTTCAACTGGGAAACTGTAAGCATCCTAAACCAAGCCAAATCCAAAAATGCCAGAGAATTCCTGGAAGCCTGGCACTCAGACAAAGCAGCCATCAACAGACACATAGAGGTAAACAACATCTACATACCATTCAAAAGAGACAATAGAAAGGCCAAAAGACCAGTACACTCCCTTGCCAGCAATCAACACCCAGATATGCAAAAATCAACACTAGGATTAACACCAGATGAAGCATCGAACAGCACAATACTCCCTAATCAAGGAACTATTAACTCAGGCAATCAACCAAGCAGCAAACAACAGCCCAATCAAAGAACTCCCAAGGAGAGAACAACACCCCCACCAACCCAAGCAGGGCAAGCCACGGTATATAAACTGAGAGCAAGGCCCTTTCCCTGTTCACACTGAAGATGTTGCCTAGTCTGGCAATGAAACATCTGCAAGAAAACAACAAGGCTCAGAGAGCACCAAGGACTCCACAGGAATTCTACTGTTATGGTTGTAGAATTTAATCTCTTCAAGAACCATTTATACATTCCAGTTGTCAATAATGCTAGTTCTGTATTATCTGATTATCTTCTGCTGATCTGCAGTTAATTGCAAGTGACCAAAGCTTCTTGAAGGGAAACATTATTGGACGACTCTAAGTGTGAAGGAGGTTTAGCATTTCCTCCCCTTTTCTCCCCTTACTAGATGGGCTTCTAGTCATGCAACATAATTAACGGTATTAGAATTGTCTGAAATAGGCCCTTTTTCATACAGATTTCAGTTACCTTGCCAGATTTTGACTTTTCTCCCCAATAGAACATTTACTACTTTAGACAGGTATATTATCTCCACATCATATTCATTATCAGACTAGATTGAAACAGATACCAACATACTGATATGCATTTAATGAAATTTGCATTTGAAAGGATATTTCAAAGGTGAGAAAGTTAATTTTAAAAAATCTGCAACAGAAAGTCACACAATATAGCCTCTTCCAGAACCCTACTTTTATGGCTTATAGAAGCATTGTGTTTTATTTTTCATCTTACTCTTCATTACTGACTACATGAATGAACCCATTGTTATATCAGTGCAAATGACTGATTTCTCCCTCTTCCTATGTGTGGAGGCATATGGTCTCAAGTTAACATTGTCATCACTATATGAAAATGGTTAGACTAGGTATGAGAGAATAACAGAAAGTAGCACAATGAAAAAATTGACACATATAGGCTTTATACATGGACTTCACCAGATGGACAACACCGACATCAGATTGACTACATCCTTTGCAGCCAAAGGTGGCGGACATCTATACAGTCGGTAAAAACAAGACCTGGAGCTGACTGTAGTTCAGATCATGAACTTCTTCTTGCACAATTTAGGATCAGACTAAAGAGATTAGGGAAGACCCACAGATCAGCTAGATATGAGCTCACTAATATTCCTAAGGAATATGCAGTGGAGGTGAAGAATCGATTTAAGGGACTGGACTTAGTAGATAGGGTCCCAGAAGAACTCTGGACAGAAGTTCGCAGCGTTGTTCAGGAAGCGGCAACAAAATACATCCCAAAGAAGGAGAAAACCAAGAAGGCAAAATGGCTGTCTGCTGAGACACTAGAAGTAGCCCAAGAAAGAAGGAAAGCAAAAGGCAACAGTGATAGGGGGAGATATGCCCAATTAAATGCAAAATTCCAGAGGTTAGCCAGAAGAGATAAGGAATTATTTTTAAACAAGCAATGCGCGGAAGTGGAAGAAGACAATAGAATAGGAAGGACAAGAGACCTCTTCCAGAAAATTAGAAACATTGGAGGTAAATTCCAGGCAAAAATGGGTATGATCAAAAACAAAGATGGCAAGGGCCTAACAGAAGAAGAAGAGATCAAGAAAAGGTGGCAAGAATATACAGAAGACTTGTATAGGAAAGATAACAATATCGGGGATAGCTTTGATGGTGTGGTCAGTGAGCTAGAGCCAGACATCCTGAAGAGTGAGGTTGAATGGGCCTTAAGAAGCATTGCTAATAACAAGGCAGCAGGAGAAGACGGCATCCCAGCTGAACTGTTCAAAATCTTGCAAGATGATGCTGTCAAGGTAATGCATGCTATATGCCAGCAAATTTGGAAAACACAAGAATGGCCATCAGACTGGAAAAAATCAACTTATATCCCCATACCAAAAAAGGGAAACACTAAAGAATGTTCAAACTATCGAACAGGGGCACTCATTTCACATGCCAGTAAGGTAATGCTCAAGATCCTGCAAGGTAGACTTCAGCAATTCATGGAGCGAGAATTGCCAGGTGTACAAGCTGGGTTTAGAAAGGCAGAGGAACTAGGGACCAAATTGCCAATATCCGCTGGATCATGAAAAAAGCCAGGGAGTTTCAGAAAAACATCTATTTCTGTTTTATTGACTATTCTAAAGCCTTCAACTGTGTGGACCATAACAAATTGTGGCAAGTTCTTAGTGGTATGGGGATACCAAGTCATCCCCATGTATGCCTCCTGAAGAATCTGTATAATGACCATGTAGCAACAGTAAGAACAGACCACGGAACAACGGACTGGTTTAAGATTGGGAAAGGAGTACGGCAGGTCTGTATACTCTCACCCTACCTATTCAACTTGTACACAGAACACATCATGCGACATGCTGGGCTTGAGGAATCCAAGGCTGGAGTTAAAATCGCTGGAAGAAACATTAACAATCTCAGATATGGAGATGATACCACTTTGATGGCTGAAAGCGAAGAGGAACTGAGGAGCCTTATGATGAAAGTGAAAGAAGAAAGTGCAAAAACTGGCTTGCAGCTAAACCTGAAAAAAACCAAGATTATGGCAACCAGCTTGATTGATAACTGGCAAATAGAGGGAGAAAATGTAGAAGCAGTGAAAGACTTTGTATTTCTAGGTGCAAAGATTACTGCAGATGCTGACTGCAGTCAGGAAATCAGGAGACGCTTAATCCTTGGGAGAAGAGCAATGACAAATCTCGATAAAATAGTTAAGAGCAGAGACATCACACTGACAACAAAGGTCCTCATAGTTAAAGCAATGGTGTTCCCTGTAGTAACATATGGCTGTGAGAGCTGGACCATAAGGAAGGCTGAGCAAAGGAAGATAGATGCTTTTGAACTGTGGTGTTGGAGCAAAATTTTGAGAGTGCCTTGGACTGCAAGAAGATCAAACCAGCCTATATTCCAGGAAATAAAGCCAGACTGCTCACTTGAGGGAATGATATTAAAGGCAAAACTGAAATACTTTGGCCACATAATGAGAAGACAGGACACCCTGGAGAAGATGCTGATGCTAGGGAAAGTGGAGGGCAAAAGGAAGAGGGGTGGACCAAGGGCAAGATGGATGGATGATATTATAGAGGTGACAGACTCGTCCCTGGGGGAGCTGGGGGTGTTGACGACCGACAGGAATCTCTGGCGTGGGCTGGTCCATGAAGTCACGAAGAGTCGGAAGCGACTAAACAAATAAACAACAAGGTCTGATGTCCTCATGTAATCCCAGTTGTTCTACTTTTCCAAAACAACCACGAGGCCAGTTCATGTGCAGGCCAAAAGTACCAGTTCCAAAATTCAGTATATTTTTAACCCTCCTGAGAAAACTACAAGAGTATAACAATAGGTTATGAAACTGCTTTAAAATTTTACTTTTTTGTAAATAAAACTGATATGCAGCTATTGGAGGCAGGTTTTTTAAAATTATAAAGAGAGACAGGGAAAATGTACTAAATGGTTTTAAAAGAAATTACAGAGAATACATTGAATTGTGTATTGAGTTGTTACTAATACAGTAATATTTATTAAATACATTTAAAATGCCATTTTTTAAAGGCTAAGAACTCTATCCACAGGCTTACAATTATATATACAAACATGATGAAGGGATGAGAAGGCAATGGAAAAATGGCAGGAAACTAAAAGCCCTTAGGGACTCTGCACTGAAATGGTTCTGTTGTAGGATTATATCCTCACAACTATCCCAAGATCCTATAGATCCAATGGATCCCTCTTTTGATGATGGTGCTCATCTGTTCTGTGGATTCTTTTGTATTCATGGAGATTCTTCACATAGTTTTCCAGGGTTTCATATCACGTGAAGAAGCATCACACAGAATAGCCTTTTTTTCCTTTCCCCATATAACTGTACACTATTTCCTTACATTGTAATACAGAGTATTTTAATAATTTTAGAAAGAGAGAGAGAGATAGAGGGAGGGAGGGAGGGAGGGAGGGAGGGAGGGAGGGAGGGAGGAAGGAAGGAAGGAAGGAAGGAAGGAAGGAAGGAAGGAAGGAAGGAAGGAAGGAAGGAAGGAAGGAAGGAAGGAAGTCAAGAGAATAATCAAATTACTAATTTGGAAATAATGTTCCTTGTAGAAAGAAAACAAAAGTAGTATATGCAGTCTTAGGGTTTTTCAGGCTAATGTAGGCACTGATCATTTTGATCTACTAAATGTAATGATCATATAGTTCAAAGAATTCTGGAATCATAAGGAAGAACATTAATATTTAGTAAATAAAGTATTAGGAATCAGACTATCAGGAATCATTGGATGCCCTTCCATCCTCAGCATGTCTTTAGATTGCAGCAGTAGTAATTTTAGCCACTGTGACTGTCACCCATTAAGGAAGGCTGATCTTAACACTGAAGTCTTTTTTAGCCCACACTAGACCAGGCAGGGATGGAAACTAGGACATTCTGCATTCAAAACAGATGAAATTGCAGTGAAGTACCTTTCTCACCTGATCCTCACCTGAATCTTGCATATCTCTTTTTATGGATAAAGTATGAAGCCCCCAAAATAATATGGCCATTCTTATTCTATTCTAAGTAGTCTAAGAATTATATGCAAAAAGGGAAACTGCATGAATTTCTTCCTTTATGCTGATAATGATTTTTTTAAAAAAAATGGGTCTATACTATCAATACGATTATCCTGGGCAGTGTAAACAACCAAGCAGAATAAAGGAAATAGCAAGTGGCTTCAAAAAGTCAGTTTTCTCCCCCCCCCACCCCGAACAAGATTCCTTTAAAAAAAAAACCAGAAATAGTTGAAGATTACTGAAATAATTATTGTACATCTATTTACACATGGAAGATACACAGACACAAACACACATGAGGCATCATCTATCTTTTTCCCAGTGCCAGTCAGAAGAATGGCTTATTAATAAATGTCAGCTTTTATATAATGAATTGATCTATGTTTGAATTGTGTTATGCACAAAGATAAAGCTAGTGTCCTAACAGTCAGAAATCACGCCGAGATGAGGAGTAGGTCTCTAGTGTTTATTACTGCTACATTAAACAGAATCCTAACAAACTGAAGAAGCGTGGGAAAAACCCAGACAGATAAACCCCAAAAGCTAAGGCGGGCCTGATCTGTGTCTCTTTGAATGGCTGCTTAATTCCTCAGTACTACGCATGCATTTTCCACCCTGGATAGAGGCCCCCTCCTGCTCGCCATCAGTACTCATGACAGCTAGTGAGTCTTTTTCCCCAAGAGATATTTGACAATGATAAGTCAAAGATACAGTAGAGATCCCTTCTATTAACTTATTTCTTTTTCAACACTCAGCGTTTCAGTCATAAAATATGAATGATATTTTTCCAATTTTAAGAGACTGTGTTAAATCTGATTAATTATCGGCCTGTATTCTCACCTAGTCTATATGGTAAGTACAGCAATCAATCAGTGATCATGACTAGTTGAAAAGTAGAAAAGGAATATACTATAGTGACTAATATGAGACGGACAACAACAATCAGCAAATTTCTGGACACTTTAGGAAAGCCACCCATCTCCTCAGTTTGTGATGTAGATCATCCATCAAGATGGCTAAGACAGTTTCAGTGCCATGCTGGGCCAAAAGAGAAAAAAAGATGATCTGTCAGATTGCTAGCTGACCCATTTGATGAGCTCTTCAAATACAATTTAATAGTTCTTCCTTACAATAAAAGATTCGCTGGCTCTAACTGAGCACTCTATTCAGCAGGCTGTTGGTTCTGGTTGCTGAGTTTCTTTTCCAGGCTTATGTCTACAGTGACCTATGTCTCAGTCATTATGCCATCTGCTGTTCTATCCAAAAGAGAAAACACTATGACAAAGGCAGAAATAATCAACAACTGGAACATTGGAGAATTTTTTTCACAAATGTCACAGAGGCAGGTCTAATTGTGTAGCAAAGAAGCAACAGTCAGAACACAAAGCATTGGCACTAGGGTATGAGCAACTATGGTTTACAGTATATACCAACACTAGGAATACAATGAATACTCATAGCAGAAGAAAAGTAGCAAGGATGCCCAGGTTCCATTTCATGTGCCAGAAATAAGAGAGCTGTACAATAAAAAGAGAAGACAACCATATTAGTTCCAAAAATCTAAATAAGAAAGCTTAGTTTGAGTCTCTTCAGCAAAGGATCGTTACCTTGTCGTGGTGCTGGAGCTTGAGCACCTCAATGATGCCATGAGCTAAACCGTGAAGGGCCACCCAAGACGGGAAGGTCATGACAGAGAGGTCAGACTAAATGCGATCCCTGGGGAAGGTAATGGCAACCCACCTCAGTATTCTTGCCGTGAAAACTAAATGGATCAGTACAACCAGAGATATGTCGGTATACCATCGGAAGATGAGACCCCCAGGTCGGAAGATGGTCAAAATGCTACTGGGGAGGAACAGAGGATGAGCTCAACTAGCCCCAGACGTGATGACGCAGCTAGCTCAAAGCCGAAAGGACGGCTAGCGGCCGACGGTGCTGGTGGTGAACGGCGAATCCGATGTTCTAAGGATCAACACACCATTGGAACCTGGAATGTAAGATCTATGAGCCAGGGCAAATTGGATGTGGTTATTGGTGAGATGTCAAGATTAAAGATAGACATTCTGGGCGTCAGTGAACTGAAATGGACTGGAATGGGCCACTTCACATCAAATGACCACCAGATCTACTACTGTGGACAAGAGGACCACAGAAGAAATGGAGTAGCCTTCATAATTAATAGTAAAGTGGCTAAAGCAGTGCTTGGATACAACCCAAAAAACGACAGAATGATCTCAATTCGAATTCAGGGCAAGCCATCTAACATCACAGTGATCCAAATATACGCCCCAACCACAAATGCTGAAGAAGCTGAAGTAGAGCAGTTCTATGAGGATCTGCAGCACCTACTGGACAACACGCCTAAAAGAGATGTTATTTTCATCACAGGAGACTGGAATGCTAAGGTGGGCAGTCAAATGACACCTCGAATTACAGGTAAGTATGGCCTGGGAGAACAAAACGAAGCAGGACACAGGCTGATAGAATTTTGCCAAGACAATTCACTCTGCATAACAAACACTCTTGTCCTGATTACCAGGAAACACACTGAGGCGAGGACTTGGTCTCTAATATTTATTAGTAGTACTTAACAAGAATCCTAACAAACTGAGAAAGCGTGGGAAAACCCAGCCATATAAACCCCAAAGGTTAAGGCGGTCCCGATCTGTGTCTCTTTGAATGGCTGAACAGTTCCTCAGTGCTACGCATGCGCTTGACAGTCTGGGTGAGAGCCCCCTGCTCGCCATCCTTACTCATGACATCACCCTCCCTTCCAGATTGATATTCCATTTCAGCCCCCTCCCCTCCAGAGTCTTGATAAGATATGTTGTCTGCTTGTAAAGTCTCATGAGAACTTGGCAAAGAAGGCAATTCTTCAAAGGACAACTCCTTCACGGACGAAGCGGTGCTGCCCTCCCAATCCGATAACGCCTCCGAGCCAGGTGGCTGCTGCTGAAAAACATCTAGAGAGTTAGCAGGGTCAGCCCCCCTCCCCCCTGGGAAATGCAAGCCCGAGGTTGAGGGCTGTGGTTCCCCCACCTCCTCTGTAACTGGAGTCGAGGCTTCAGGCAGGGGCGGGGGGAAATACACACTCACGAACTCCTCAGCTTGGGCTTCTTCGGCCTGCTCAGGCGAAAGAGGAATCTCGGGTAAAATGCGAGGCTTGGGTTTGTGAGGGAAAAGCTGATGGAATCGATGAACCAGTGCTGGAGCATGTACATCTCTGGCATTCTCCCACGTGCGCTCCTCCTCAGGGTACCCTTTCCAGTGTATGAAATATTGGATGCCCCTTCCCCTCCTCCTAGAGTCCAGAATCTCTTCCACTTCGTACTCCTCCTCTCCCTCCACAATTACTGGAGGTGGGGGGGGTAGTTGCGATCGCAAGTTACTTGGGGGAGGGTCTTTGGCTAGCAAGGCTCTGTGAAACACTGGATGGATCTTCATGGATGGTGGGAGCTGTAAACGATAAGCTACTGGATTTATCTGCTGCACCACAGTGAAAGGGCCGACGAACTTAGAGTCCAATTTCTTGGAGGGTCTGGTAGAGATCAAGAACTTGGTAGAGAGCCACACTTTGTCTCCTACTGCGATCGCTGGCCCCTCCTGCCTGTGAGCGTCTGCCGCCCTTTTGTAAGCACTCTTTGCCCTGTTCAGCTGCTCCTTTAACAACTCCTGTGCGGCTTGTTGCTCTTTAAGAAAATCAGCTGCTGCTGGAACAGTTCCCTGCTGGGAGGAGGTGGGCAACACCTGAGGGTTAACCCCATAGAGCGCTTGGAATGGAGACATCTGGGTAGATGACTGCACAGAGTTGTTATAAGTGAATTCTGCCATGGGCAACAGGGCTGGCCAATTGTCTTGCCGATACGTGGTGTAACACCTGAGATACTGCTGTAACCACTGGTTAATTTTTTCGGCCTGCCCATTACTGGCAGGGTGATGCGCTGATGACAGGTGGATCTGGACCCCTAATGACTGGAAAAGGGCCCTCCAGAACCTGGAAGTGAACTGTGGGCCTCTGTCACTCACCAAGTGATTCACCATGCCTCTATACCTAAAAACGTGGTCTATGAACAACTGCGCGGTGGCTGGTGCAGATGGGAGGCCCTTGCAAGGAATAAAATGTGCCATCTTTGTGAAAAGGTCCACCACCACCAGTATGGAAGTCAGGCCCTGGACCGGGGGTAAATCAGTGATGAAATCCATGGAGATCGTATCCCAAGGCCTACTGGGGGTGGGTAGGGGCTGCAAGAGTCCTGTGGGCTTCCCTGGGAGAGGCTTGGCTCGTCTGCAGGTGTGACAAGAAGCAACGTAGCCCTTAATGTCTGCAACCATCTTAGGCCACCAGTAGTCTCTCAGAGCTCTATGGAGAGTTTTGAAAACGCCTCCGTGGCCTGCTGTTTGGTGGTCATGACACAGTCTCAGTACTTCTTCCCTCAATGAAGGGGGGATGTACAATCGCCCACTATGCCAGAGGATTCCTGCCTCCACATTGAATGGGGAGGCAGTGTCTTGCGGGGCCCTCTGGAGGTCATCCATCCTGGCCCTGGCATACGGGTCCTGTTGCTGCTGAGCTCTGGCTCTTGCAAATAGGTCCTCTGCTTGGCTGCCTGCTGCTAAACTCTCCGTTTGGCTCCCCCTCATCGGCTGATCAAAGTTGTGAGGTTGTAATATAGCAGCCTGTACTTCCTGGTGAGTGGGGGGGTCTGCCTGAAAGGATCGAGACAGGGCGTCTGCCAAGCAGTTTTGCGCCCCGGGCACATAAGAAATGACAAAATTGAAACGGGAGAAAAACTGGCTCCATCTGATCTGGCGTGGGGTGAGGGATCTGGTGTTTTGTAGAAGCTGTAAATTCTTGTGATCGGTGCAAACTTTCACCGGAAAGGTTGCCCCTTCTAGCCAGTGCCTCCACTCTTGGAATGCTGCTTTAATTGCCAGCAACTCTCTGTTAAACACATCATAGTTTCTCTCTGCTGGTGAGAGTAGGCGTGAGAAAAAGGCACAAGGAAGCAATGTATTCTCTGCCCTGTTTGTATATTGCAATAACACTGCCCCAATGGCAACGTCTGAAGCATCTGAGTACATTATGAATGGCTTCGTGGGGTCAGGGTGCCTTAAGAGCGGTTGGGAAGCAAAAAGCTGCTTCAACTCCTGGAACGCTGCTTGCTCCCTCTCCCCCCATACGAATTTTGAGCCTTTCTTCAAGAGCTGTGTGAATGGTCTGGTCCGATGACTATAGGCCGGGGCAAAACGGCGATAGAAATTACAGAATCCTAGCCATTTTTGTATCTCTTTAACATTTCGGGGGGGTGGCCAAGAGAGAATTGCCTGGACCTTAGCAGGATCCATGGATATGCCTTCTGTGGATACTATATAGCCCAGGAAATGTACTTCAGTTAAATCAAAGGCACACTTCTCTAGCTTGGCGAACAGCCTGTTCTCTCTCAGTCTTTGCAAAACATTACGTACATGGGTTACGTGAGTTGTGGCATCCTCAGAGAAAATTAATATGTCATCTAGATAAACGACCATGTACTTGTCTAGTAAATCAGCAAAAACGTGGTTCATAAATCTGGAAAATATGGCTCCTGCATTAGACAAGCCAAAGGGCATAACAAGGTACTCAAATTTGCCAAACCTGGTGTCGAAGGCAGTCAGGTATTCGTGCCCCTCTTTCACCCGGATCAGATTGTACGCACTCCTGAGATCCAACCTGGTAAACATGCGTGCCTTCTGCAAGCGATCTAGCAGCTCCGAGATTAAGGGCAGAGGATAGGATTCTCTCTTTGTTTGTTTATTTAAGAAACTGAAGTCGTGGACCACTCTCATGGGTGTCTCCTGAGTTGCAGGTGCCAACGGGTCGGGCTTCTTTGGTACGAAGAAGGTAGGAGCAGACGCTGGGGACGTAGATGGTCGGATGAAGCCCTTCTGGAGATTGGAGTCCAAGTAATCCTTTAAGGTGGCTAACTCCTTGGGGGACATGGGATATTGTTTCCTTGCTGGGATCTTGGCTCCTGGTAACAACTCAATGGTGCAGTCACAGTCCCTATGGGGGGGTAGTGCTGTGGCCTCTTGCTCGCTGAAAACGTCTGCAAAATCTGCATACTTGGCTGGCAAGTGGACCCCCCCTGCTACTGTGACTGCGTTGGTTGCTGGAGAGTGTGGAGCGGCTTGACTCTTGTGGTGCTGGCATTCCTTAGCTGGGAAGGAGATTGCTCCTGTAGTCCAGTTCATCAACGGGTTGTGGATCCTCAGCCAAGGCGTGCCTAGGATTACCGGCACATTTAGCGCTGCAGTAACATAAAGCTGGATCCACTCAGTGTGGTCTCCCACTGTCAGCTGCACCGGTTCTGTGAGCCTTCTAATCGGCCCTGCCTTGAGGGGCTGGCCGTCAATGGTCTCTACTTCTATGGGGCATAGCAATTCCCTGGTCGGTATGTTGCAGTCTTGTACGGTCTGTGCATCAATAAAATTAGTTGAAGCTCCAGAATCCACGAGGGCCTCTAGCTTGACCTGGTGCTCTGGGTTGACTTGGACTTTTACGGGTAAGTAGTAAAAGTCTTGCCTGGAATCTTCGGAATGAGCCCTCCTTAATTGATTTACGGTCTCCCTGCTGAGCTCTTGGGAGGGAGACCAACGGAGTTTCCCTGATTGGAAACAGAGGCGGGGATGGGTCCTGTTTCAGCTGCTTGCCCTGGGGGTCTTACTTGGGTTGTTTGGCCTCTCGCTGGGCAAGTTCTCACCATGTGCCCCTGGGCTCCACAGTAGAAACACAGGGCTCTCTCCTTCTCTGCCTCTCAGTCTCGGAAATCAGTCTCCTGCTTGTCCCAATCTGCATTGGCTCCTCTCGTGCTGAGTGAGAGGCTGCTACAAGGGGAGTTGGGAATCCTGAAAACGCTCGGAGGGTCTTGCTTCTCCCCGGCTGCATCTGCCTAAGCTCCTCTAGCCTGGCATCTATGACCACCGATAGCTGATATAGGGCTTCTAATGTGGCTGGTGTTCCCTGGCGCACCAATTCATTCTTAATCTCCTCATCCAGCCCCTGTTTGAATTGGTCTTTTAATGCACTCTCATTCCAGTCCAGATCTCCTGCTAACAACTTGAAATCAGCAATGTAGAGTCCCACCCTCTTGTTACCTTGCTTGAGCCTCCGAATCTCCCAGCTGGCCGTGGCCTCTCTGATGGGGTCGTCAAAGTGTGCTCGGAAGCCTGCCAAAAAGTTCTGGTAGTCGTTGAGAATCGGATCGTTGTTCTCCACCATGGGAATAGCCCATTTGGCCGCTGGTCCCTTCAGCAGGCCTAGGATGAAGGTGACTCTGGTTCTGTCTGTGGGAAACTCTGCGGGTCTGCTGTCGAAGAACATAGTACACTGTGTGAGAAAGATTCTCAGCTGTCCTGCTTCTCCTCCAAATTTCTCTGGTAGACTGCCCTGTGATCTCAACATTACCGGTGGGGCTGCTGCTGCTGCTGCTGCTGGTGCCGGTTGTGGGTTAATCGGAGCTGGTTGTTGCAACTGCTGTAGCATGGCAGCTTGTAATGTGTTGATCTGGAGATCTACTTGTTGCTGGTGTTGCTGTAGGGCTGCTGCTAATTGCTGGATGGCGAGCCGCATTTCTTGGTTTTCTGAAGACATTTCTAAACGTATCTGTTTAATTGCTTGTTCCTCCCTCTTTCGATGGGAGTATGAGTTTGTTAGGATTGATGTCCTGATTACCAGGAAACACACTGAGGCGAGGACTTGGTCTCTAATATTTATTAGTAGTACTTAACAAGAATCCTAACAAACTGAGAAAGCGTGGGAAAACCCAGCCATATAAACCCCAAAGGTTAAGGCGGTCCCGATCTGTGTCTCTTTGAATGGCTGAACAGTTCCTCAGTGCTACGCATGCGCTTGACAGTCTGGGTGAGAGCCCCCTGCTCGCCATCCTTACTCATGACAACTCTCTTCCAACAACCTAAGAGACGGCTTTATACATGGACTTCACCAGATGGACAACACCGAAATCAGATTGATTACATCCTTTGCAGCCAAAGGTGGCGGACATCTGTACAGTCGGTAAAAACAAGGCCTGGAGCTGACTGTAGTTCAGATCACGAACTTCTTCTTGCACAATTTAGGATCAGACTAAAGAGATTAGGGAAGACCCACAGATCAGCTAGATATGAGCTCACAAATATTCCTAAGGAATATGCAGTGGAGGTGAAGAATAGATTTAAGGGACTGGACTTAGTAGATAGGGTCCCGGAAGAACTCTGGACAGAAGTTGGCAGCATTGTTCAGGAGGCGGCAACAAAATACATCCCAAAGAAAGAGAAAACCAAGAAGGCAAAATGGCTGTCTGCTGAGACACTAGAAGTAGCCCAAGAAAGAAGGAAAGCAAAAGGCAACAGTGATAGGGGGAGATATGCCCAATTAAATGCAAAATTCCAGAGGTTAGCCAGAAGAGATAAGGAATTATTTTTAAACAAGCAATGCGCGGAAGTGGAAGAAGACAATAGAATAGGAAGGACAAGAGACCTCTTCCAGAAAATTAGAAACATTGGAGGTAAATTCCAGGCAAAAATGGGTATGATCAAAAACAAAGATGGCAAGGACCTAACAGAAGAAGAAGAGATCAAGAAAAGGTGGCAAGAATATACAGAAAACCTGTATAGGAAGGATAACAATATCGGGGATAGCTTTGACGGTGTGGTCAGTGAGCTAGAGCCAGACATCCTGAAGAGTGAGGTTGAGTGGGCCTTAAGAAGCATTGCTAATAACAAGGCAACAGGAGACGACGGCATCCCAGCTGAACTGTTCAAAATCTTGCAAGATGATGCTGTCAAGGTAATGCATGCTATATGCCAGCAAATTTGGAAAACACAAGAATGGCCATCAGACTGGAAAAAATCAACTTATATCCCCATACCAAAAAAGGGAAACACTAAAGAATGTTCAAACTATCGAACAGTGGCACTCATTTCACATGCCAGTAAGGTAATGCTCAAGATCCTGCAAGGTAGACTTCAGCAGTTCATGGAGCGAGAATTGCCAGATGTACAAGCTGGGTTTAGAAAAGGCAGAGGAACTAGGGACCAAATTGCCAATATCCGCTGGATAATGGAAAAAGCCAGGGAGTTTCAGAAAAACATCTATTTCTGTTTTATTGACTATTCTAAAGCCTTTGACTGTGTGGACCATAACAAATTGTGGCACGTTCTTAGTGGTATGGGGATACCAAGTCATCTTGTCTGCCTCCTGAAGAATCTGTATAACGACCAAGTAGCAACAGTAAGAACAGACCACGGAACAACAGACTGGTTTAAGATTGGGAAAGGAGTACGGCAGGGCTGTATACTCTCACCCTACCTATTCAACTTGTATGCAGAACACATCATGCGACAAGCTGGCCTTGAGGAATCCAAGGCTGGAGTTAAAATCTCTGGAAGAAACATTAACAATCTCAGATATGCAGATGATACCACTTTGATGGCTGAAAGCGAAGAGGAATTGAGGAGCCTTATGATGAAGGTGAAAGAAGGAAGTGCAAAAGCTGGTTTGCAGCTAAACCTCAAAAAAACCAAGATTATGGCAACCAGCTTGATTGATAACTGGCAAATAGAGGGAGAAAATGTAGAAGCAGTGAAAGACTTTGTATTCCTAGGTGCAAAGATTACTGCAGATGCTGACTGCAGTCAGGAAATCAGAAGACGCTTAATCCTTGGAAGAAGAGCAATGACAAATCTCGATAAAATAGTTAAGAGCAGAGACATCACACTGACAACAAAGGCCCGCATAGTTAAAGCAATGGTGTTCCCTGTAGTAACATATGGCTGCGAGAGCTGGACCATAAGGAAGGCTGAGCGAAGGAAGATCGATGCTTTTGAACTGTGGTGTTGGAGGAAAATTCTGAGAGTGCCTTGGACTGCAAGAAGATCCAACCAGTCCATCCTCCAGGAAATAAAGCCAGACTGCTCACTTGAGGGAATGATATTAAAGGCAAAACTGAAATACTTTGGCCACATAATGAGAAGACAGGACACCCTGGAGAAGATGCTGATGCTAGGGAGAGTGGAGGGCAAAAGGAAGAGGGGCCGACCAAGGGCAAGATGGATGGATGATATTCTAGAGGTGACGGACTCGTCCCTGGGGGAGCTGGGGGTGTTGACGACTGACAGGAAGCTCTGGCGTGGGCTGGTCCATGAAGTCACGAAGAGTCAGAAGCGACTAAACGAATAAACAACAAAGTTTGAGTCTGGGCAGAAAGTTACAAGAGAATATGACAGCTGACATTGTCTCCAGCATTTGGTTGCTTTTTTTCCCCCAGACTTTTGTTCAGCCAACACTACCTAATCTCAGCTGGCTTCATTAGCTCCCAGAGAATGCGGAGAGTTCATTCTTGACTCTTAAATAAGGTTTTGCTTTCAAGAAGCCTCACTTTGAAGTCTTGCACTTCTGCATCATTCTAATTGTTATTTTTTTCAATGACCTAGTACTGACTGGCTAATGCTATATTGTGAGGCATTAATAAGATCCATTCATAGGTCTTTGGTGCTGGCCAAATAGGAAATGGATAACTAGAGAAAGATACCCTTTCTCTTACGTAGGAGAAACTGAAAGCCTTGTATTATGAATGTTCTCATGTTCTATATTAGTTCTTTTCTTTCAGTTTTAACCTCCCCAGCTACGATTCTTATGAAAAAGTGCATCTTGCTGTAACTAGCCATCAGCAAAAACTGTAAGAGTTTCAGCATATTCTGCAGGAGAAGCCTAATTTATTTATAGCCCAATTTCAATTCACAGATCCTGTTTCGCAGTGCCTTAATGGCAACAGAGAACAGAGTCGAGATCCATGACAGTGAGAATGACAGGTGATTCCACTTTCTCTTTTCCCCCTAGGAGCACAGCTTGACCTGTCTTTGATCACAGGTCTGGGCAGACTGGATTAAGGATGTCACCTGTTCTATATTTCAACTAACTGATCCTTATTTAGCATTAAAATTAGCATTCCATTCCAAGTTAATAAGGAATGTAATTTGTTTCCTTTTGGCCTTGGAAGATAAGGACCATAAATGGAAAAGATAAATGTAATTTAAACTGCCATCTGTATATATTGTTAAAGATTTTATTATTAACCAGTTCTGTTGCTTTGTTTTAATGCTGTATTTCAAAATAGTTCTTACTGTTTTATAGCATAGCATTCAGAATAAAATTACTCATAAGAAACACCACTTAAATTAATGAGACAATTAGTCTTCACAACTAAATAAATCTCACTAATATCAAAGGGGCTTAGTTATAAATAATTTAATCTGCATGTTATTAACACCTAGAAGCAACTTGCTTAGAATGGCTGTATTTCAGTATATTAAATAAATGTAAGCTAAGTAATATATTTAGTATATTTAAATAAAACATTGATGGTGTTTTGATATATGCAATACATTAGTTTGTTTATTTCATTCTGGCATATGTAATACACTATTTGAGTACAATGTGTTCTTTATTTTGGTGCTCTGTTGGTCCCTGGGTAGCTATACACAGATCAAGACATAGGTAAGAAGCTTAAATTGGAACTTGAGAAACCTAAAAACTGAACTGAAACAAATACATGGTATTATTCTGCTCAAGGACATCTTCAGGGGGTGATCAACAATGTCTAAGTGGCAGATGCAACGGAGAGATTGAAACCCCACCTTTTTTAACATGCATTGCACATATCACACACATGTAAAAAGGGGTG
This sequence comes from Candoia aspera, assembly GCF_035149785.1. Taxonomy (NCBI): domain Eukaryota; kingdom Metazoa; phylum Chordata; class Lepidosauria; order Squamata; family Candoiidae; genus Candoia; species Candoia aspera. The sequence continues at coordinate 81,752,685 of NC_086157.1, read as the reverse complement.
AGGCTTCAATTGCACCTGCAATTTTGATTCTGTTGATGAAGTAAAAAGAAGTCTAGGTGTGACTAATCAATCTAGAAGTTTCATACTGACTTTTGATAGCTGACCTTTCTTCTACTCCTGAATAGAATTCTGATCCTTGTGTACTGCATACTGGTAAGATTCTGGTTCATTATATCTGCCAGTAGCACTTTATCTATACATGAATAGAATATCTAAAGAGAGACTGTAATTGGGTAGACTGAATTTATTTTTATTTAAACTGTCCGTAAATTATGAAAACAGTTTAAGAACAGCAACAGAAATATACACTAAAAAAGGAAGTTTTCATCAACTTTCCAAAGGCCATTAGTAAAGATGTGAGGTGGATGTTCTTCATAAGAGTTCCAGAACTTAGACACAACCACAAAATGGGTTCAATATAATCAGAGTATTCTGGACAATTGTATAGGACCCTCAGAATTCCTAAGCAGATGGGAGACTATAAACAGTCAACATGGAAAGCCAGACATGTTTATGTTTGGGTAGGGATAGGACTCTAGTATATTATCTCAGCTCATATACTAAGATAAGGGAATCAATGTTTCATTTCTGTTATGAAATGATAATCACCCAAGTGCCCAATTCTTTTTCTACAGCAGTACCCTTGGCTCTCAAATCAAACCTACAGCAAAGAAACCATTCCTTATTTCATGTCTGAGTCACACTGATCTCCTTCTAAAGAGAACAACACTCACTTCTGACAGCACCTGTGTGCAGGTAGATAAAAAGCACATTCTTTAGATATTCTCAAGCCTGCTAAGTGAACCTAGAATATGGACACAAACTGCTTTGCCATTTAATACACATGTATTTGATGTGAATATCAAGGAATGAGAGAGCCAGTTTGGTGTAGCGGTTAAGGCATCGGGGTAGAAATTGGGAGTCTGTGAGTTCTAGTCCTGCCTTAGGCACAAAGCCAGCTGGGTGACCTTGGACCACTCACTCTCTCTCAGCCTAGGAAGAAGGCAATGGCAAACCACTTCTGAAAAACCTGCTAAGAAAACTGCAAGGACAGGCAGTCTCCAAGAATTGGACACAATTGAACGGATTTAAAAAATCAAAGAATGAATGGTTCCTCCCTTATGCATTTGTTTGCATTGTTTGATCACCTTTGGAGACCCTCCTATAGATGTCCCTGCCAAGCCAGAGCCCTGATTATATTATAAACCTTCCACACCAGGCAGATCCTCTTCTCTGAAGCATTTTTATTCTTCTGTACCTGACCTGTTCTACTCTTGTACTAGATTGTTATGTTTTATATCTTCTTTGTGCTATTAATTGTATTCTAATATTTTTCTATTAAAATATTTTTAGAATTGTTAATATTTAAAGTACCTTTGTAATCCCTACAGAGAATATTAGTTATAAGGTGGATTAGAAAGTCCTAGCAGGGACATGTTTCAGTCTTTTATTTTAAAATTGGATTTTGCTGTAATTGAATAGGAAGTTCTTTTTCTGAAAGCAGGGGGTAAAATGCTTGCTTTTCTCCCTCCCCTCACTGTTCTGCAAACCACTGCACTGAATCTGATTTACTAAAAATACATCTAGGCATTTTGAACAGCTTCATATATTAGATAAGTGCATTCTCCTAAGAACAGACTTCCAATACAGACATTCTTAAGATATTTCAGTGGAAGATAATGTTTGGTGCTCACAATTTTTTGAATAGGTATTGTGACTTGTTGAAAAGACTTGACCTGAAGCTGATATGTGCATTGAATCATCAATAGTGATCTATTGAACAATAATAGGAAAAGAAAACTGTCAATGTTGTAGGCGGAAACATGTAGTGACACAATGTACAGTAAGTGCTACAAAATAGGAGAGACAATTGCCTCTAGGACACAGGAAGCCAGCTTTGAAAAGGTGAAGGACCAAGACAGCCTCCAGACCTGCAAAGGAGCTGAGGATATCATCTCATGATGCAGTTACATCACTGGAAGCATGGGGCTGAAGATGTATGACCTGGTTTTTCTTTGGTTTAGGCGTTATAGAGGTTAAGAGTGGGAATGAGAATGACTTCCTTCCCAAAGGCGCTAATTCCTACTGTTATTTTCAGGAAAAAAGACAATAAAATTTCCATTGAAATTTCACCATTTTGCTGCTAAATTTTGGCAGTGTGTTCTCATGGGACTAGGACCTACAAATGAGGTACCAGGTACTATCTGAACATAATGTTTCCTAATTCTGTTTTGTTGGAACCTATAGTGATCAATCCATTAAGATACAGGTATATTAAAATGATTAAAAAATAAATTTGCATATTATCATATCTGCAATGGGGTACATTTTGATATGAGTATGTACTATGGGTACTTATTGATAGAAATGTGAGACTGTTTGTTTATTTAAAAAATGTGCTTTTTAACATCTCTATTACACATCAAAAATAGCCCCTCCCACTTAATCAAAAATCTAAGTATTTAGAGAAGAAGCTACAATGCTTCTGGTGTCTGTAAAAAAATAAAATGAAATGAAACTTTAACCATACTCTTGCTAAAGTGCTGTTAGAATGTTTGTAGTCCTTCCAGTAGAACAAAAGTGGTTATCTATGGTCCAGCCCCATTTGTAAATCTAAATAACTTATTTAACAGAATTTTAGGAAAGCTTCACAGACATTTTGAAACTTAGATAATGTAACCTAAGTTGTAGAATGCCAAATTATATTATTATATAAACTTCTTCAGGCACAGAACACTGTATGTTATGGGCTTCCATTGAAGAATGCAATGATATTCTCTTCACATCTCTATCAACCTGGAAGGTATGGGCTGGGCCATGATTTCATTTAAATATTTTGAATGTTAATCCTTCAATAGATTTTTAAATTAGACTTGTCCTCTGCAAGGATCTCTGGGATATGTTTTGTTTGATTCTTTTTTTTTTCTTGTTTGCATTTATTGATGAACAATGTTATCATAATTTTATGGGTGCAGTGCAGGGGTAGACAATTTGAGGCTCTATGACCACATGCAGTCCCCATGCCCCTTCTTCGCCTCAAGAGCTGCCTCTGAACACAATTGCCAAAAAACAACTGCTTCAAAACTGCATGATTTTGAAACAGGAAATACACAGAATTTGCAGCCTTTAGGCTCACCTAAATCAACCAATTCACTTTGAAGATACAACACAATTTTATTTAGCATGCAATCAATAAACAGTGTGCATGTGTGTGTGTGTGTATACATACATACTGGGCTCCCAACAAAGCTTTTGCACTTTGCTGAACAGCCATGAGCAAAAGGAGAACCAGAGCTTATATACTTTTGGCCTACTACATTGCAAAGGAAAGACAAGGAAAAAAAAGGCAGACACAGTGGAATTCTACAGTGTGACATTAGAATGTTTTAGATAAACCCATCTGGGTCACCCTATTATCATTTCTTCCTTCCTACTAGGTCAGCATGCCAGCCATACTATCTCTGAGATGTGGTCAGTGAATATAGACAACTTGGTTTACTGGGCCACAGATTTCTGATTCTTCTCCCTGTCACCATTCAGGGTCAATTCAGCTTGCTGTGAATGTCTTCTTACAAGGGCAGTTAACATGGAAGCGGGGAGCATCACATAGGTTTGGTAGTTAATGCAGCTTACATGTGTATGGGGAGAGTATACCTTTTATCACCACGCATAGCCTTCACATCATTTTAGAAAAAGAGGAAAACTCCTATGCTTCTAAAGATCAGACACAAATCCAGAATATTCCAGCAAAATGACATGATTCCACATACTGTTATGTCACTGCATGCTGTGAATTCCATCTTTCTGAAAGGGATGATAAAAGGTAAACTGTTGATGAGTAGAATAAACATGAAAGGCAGTATGACCACTTCAAAAGAGTGTCTGAATGAAACTCAAAATATAAGGTGATGTAGCTGCACTTAGTGTTGCTTTCTGTGAAATGGGTCTACTTCACTTTGAGGTGTTACCTTGTGGTAGACTATTGGAGCAATTCAATTTAAGGTGGAACTTGAACCTGGGATGTCAAGTTGCCATGCTTCAGCATCTCAAAGTGAAGCATTAAAGTATGTTGATTTGATACAACCACTTGGTCCCCTAGAAATTGCACACATTTAGCATCCAGATGAAAGCACCTCTTTGTGTTTGGTCCATCACTGTAGTTTTTATAAACTAAAATAAAACTAAGCAGGTCTTTGAAATTCCATATGCTTTAATAAGTAGTACTCTGATCAATGCCAGGCATTAATAGAATGAGGAACATGAAATTCAAAACATAATGCAAAAAATTGTCCATTAAATTGTAGATTATTTTACTGTTAACTGATGTATTGTTCTTTTTCTGTGCACTCCTCTGTGCTTCTCAGGAAATACAAAAATTAAGAGAATAAGGTTTTATAAATAATAAAGTATATATTCATGCCTGCTTTTCCTTCTTCAGGTAAAAATATGTAATTTTGATCAGAATTTTCAATAAAGAAAGAGTAAAATAATGGTAAGTTGGACATTCATTTTGACTTCTGTTTCTAATTTAATATACAGCAGGTCCCCAGTTTAAGAATATCATGGTTTACAGATGACTCCTAGTTAAGAGTGGAATGCCATAAAGACTATTATATTAAAAAATAGAGTTAAGTACAATGTTTCAGGTTATATACATACTACTTGGTGTATTATTATGTTTAAGATGTTTTAAGTGTATTTGGAAGTGTTTAAGTGTTTTATATACATAGAAAGGTAAACTATATACTATATATTAAGAAACATTTGACTAACTGATTCTAAATAGCTGTTTTGACTTGCATACAAATTCAACTTAAGGACAGACTTAGGAACAGAATTCGTTCTTAAATCGGGGACCTGCTGTAGTTGAACTATAACCCAATAAGTCAGTTATTGTGATGGACTACAGTAATGCCGCTGGTTCTCAGGAAGGAGGAAGCACATTCCAAGGAGGCAGGCAGGACAAGAGACAGCATAGCCTGGAGATGGAGCGTGGAAAGACAAAGAGATTCAGAATAGCCCTACCCTGGAGCCCCACAAGTTATTTCCCTTAGGTTAGAGTAGAATAGAGAGGGACGCGGTGGCGCTGCGGGTTAAACCACTGAGCTGCTGAGCTTGCCGATCGGAAGGTCGGCGGTTCGAATCTGTGTGATGGGGTGAGCTCCCGTTGCTAGTCCCAGCTCCTGCCAACCTAGCAGTTCGAAAACATGCAAATGTGAGTAGATTGATAGGTACCGCTTCAGCGGGCAGGTAACGGTGTTCCGTTTAGTCATGCCAGCCACATGACCACAGAAGTGTCTATGGACAAATGCCGGCTCTTCGGCTTTGAAACGGAGATGAGCACCGCCCCCTAGAGTCAGACGTGACTGGACTTAATGTCAAGGGAAACCTTTACCTTTACCTTTTAGAGTAGAATAGATTTAGTCTGGCAAGATTCTGTCTATATGGTATGATCAAATAAAGAACTGAAGTTTGGCTGGACTGATTCCTCATCGGTCTGGGCTAGGCCTGACATTTATTAACAGAAATGCATTACAGCAGCTTCAAAATGTAATCAGCCTATAATATTGGAAGGCAGAGCTCTTTATGGCTGCAAATTTATTTATTTGTTTATTTATGGGTAGCCATGACTTGAGGGGATGGGAGTGGGGCAGTGATGTAACAATCTTTCCTAGAAGAAGGTAAGATTGGACTTTTTAATCCTTTTTTTTTCCATTGAGCTTTAAAAGTTTTTATAGATGTGCTAAACCTGTTGGAGGATTGACATAGTTTATTTAATTTTGCTTTCAAAGTTTTGCTAGCCACCAAATGTCAGTAGCAGAATCTTGGAGAGTTCCAAAGATTATTCAAAAGAGCTTGGGGTCAGCGTGATTTGCCTTATACAAGAGTGAAACTCTTGATGTATATTTAAGTCTCTAACTTCATGAAAATGTATAATGCTTACATGATGTTCTACTCATTTTTATTTCAAATTGAACTGCTTGATGATTTAAGACATCCTTTAGTGTTGTCCTATTTGAAATGTTCTATTATTAGAAGTTTTAAGCAGAGAAATAAAATGCACTTCTGCTAAATGGAGTCTTCATTTTCTTTGAGTCTGTTATATAATATGCAGCAGGGGCTGTTGATACACTTCCTGTCAATTTCAGTATAACATATTAAATAATGTATAATATTTAGGTGCTAGTCTTACAGAGCTGAGAACCTTGCATTTTTCTATATTTGCAGAGACAGTGAATCTGCTCTAGAACGTCTATGCCACCACTCATGCATTTACTTGTTGCTTTCAGCAATAAAGTTTGCACACATCATTTCAACCTTTATCACGTGAAGCTGCTTGAATAATGTATGAATATGGCACTGCCCTTTGATTTGTAGCTTATAATGTAGTAGAAATGGCTTTTGCTAAAAATATCTAAGAACAAGTAACCATAATGAAAAAGCCCTTTTGAGACTAGGAACAGCACAAATATTTGGATTTTTTTATAGGAAGAGAAGTCTGCAGGAATGGAAGAAACAAAATCCTTCTTGCTGTGAAACATGAGGAGGAAATTATAGATCTTATGTTATATTAGCTGCATTGATCATTTTCCTTTTTTAACTGTCAAAACTTGCAGTAGTAATAATTTTTCAATTATGTGACAAATAAACTATCTCCCTTCTCAGGTTTTCCTTTAATTTCGGTAACCCAAGTCATATGCATAGCCCATTTCAACATCAAATTCACTTTCCTCTTGTTTGCAGCTATCTTCCAGGAGTAACAAATATAGATTGTTTCATATGCAGCACAGAGAAAGAGAAGACAAGAATAGACAAGGAATTATTATGGAATACATTTATGGAACTAGAAGGGTAGAATATGTTTTTTTTTTCTTTTTTCAAATTAATGAGTTCTGCAATTGCCATGTTGGTATGATGACTGCAATGATTTTAAATATACAGGAAATAAATATATTTTTCCTGCAATAACAATATACAGCTTTATTGATACTTGTGTTTATTACTTCCATATATCTTCATGACCATTATAGTAATGCATGAGATACTCATCTAACCGCATAGATTTTGCAGCTGTCCATTATCACACTGAGCTCATTAACTCCCTTTAAAAACACTTGAACAATGTCTGAAGATATTTAGGGCTTTTTGATGTGTCCATGTTATCTAACTTTTCTATGCAATTTTAAATCAATGCTTGTACTCCAGTTTCAACATGTGGTTAAATTATGAGAAACTATTTATGTAATACCAAAATGTATTTTCATGCTATTTTGAATCTTGTCTTATGCCAGTACCAGAGAAAAGGGGAATCACCACGGTTATGCTTAGGTTAAGGCAAAAAAATATTTGGCCTTCAACTGAAGTAGGCAACATTCATAAATTGTAAAAAAAAAAAAAATCTATAGTTTGTTGGGTAAGTTATTGGTTTCACACATAGCATACAGATCACAATGACTGGATTCACAAAATGTGATAAGCTAAAGCCAAGTAAGCCACATTATGGTTTAGCACAATGTATGACTGTACCACTTGTTAAACTATAAATCAGGTAAATCACATACATTATTTTTAGTGTAGGCCAACTACAAATAACGGGGGAGGTTAGTTATGATTAAATTTGGTCTCATTAACTTCAGCCAGTTTACTATAAGCATTACTAAATCAGGATCCAATCTCCCAAGCACTTTTTTAGCCCTGTCGTTAAGAGCACAAAGAAATGGAATAAAATATTTGCTCTTTAAAGCATGCTGGAAAAACTGCTCACTCCACAGTGGCCCTGCAATATCCTTCAGCTTCTTAAGGAAACTTATTGGCTTGAGGATAATGTATTCTACAAAAATTCTGATTTTGTTTTGTCATTTTAATATAACCAAGCCTGAATAGCTGGGAAGTTATATGTCATCATACTGCCAACATGTTCTGGAACTGTCTGGAGCTAACTCAGGAAGAAACAATTTTAAAAATATAACCACATCTAAAGAAAAAGAATTAGTTGTAAGCAGATAGCAAAACAATGTACAAAATTCCAATGTACAATGGAAATTTCAGGAAATTCTTCCCTTTACCTCTTCTCCAGAAACATTCATCCAGATAATTCATCTATCATGTAGCAAATCCTATATACTCTTGCTAAAAAAAGAAAGTTCACTCAATTTATACAGGATTACGCTATATGCATAATCAAAATCATAGTCAAGGGCAACAACCCTGGAAAATTTATTTGCAAACAGATTCTACAACCCACTGCTCAGGGTTGTAGAATGTGTCTTGCTAATGGGATAGTCCCCATCTCATGTAAAGTAATACAGTATTTCAAGAAATATGTTTGCTAACTGGAAACAGAACTGAAAGAAATCATCAGAGTTGTTCAAAGCCACAATTCTGGTACTGTTTCTTATAAGTCCAGCACACCTTTCCACCATCTTGCAACTCAATATCCATGGAAGAACTGCTGCAGGATAACTAAGGCCAGATGGGTGGATCACAGTCAGCAATCAAAACAGAAGAAGCAGTTATTCTTTTTCTCCTTAACATTTGTATGTATGTGAAAATAAAAAATAGCAGAAGGAAAACATGGGTTGAGGGCCGTGATGCCTAGAATCCATGTAAAATGCTTGGAATGAAACAATGTGATTTTTATAACGAAAGCCTTGTTTGAATATCCTAAGTAAAATGCTAAAATGGGTTTTCAAGACAAAGTTATGGCTAATATATGACAATCACAGCAGAGCATTTCCTCACTGTTACAACTATTTTCCTGAGCAAAATAAAATTATAGGACAACAGAGAGAAGCAAAGATGTCTATGTTACACTAGAGATAGCAAATATGTTGGTTTCTAGATGTTGTAGAATTGCAGTTCTCAACAGCTCTGGCCAGCATGGCCAAAGGTGCTTAAATTTTCATAAGCTCTAAAAAAGACAGTTCTAACATTTAAGGATTTCTATCTTTTTCCTTCCTATATTCAGGTATGAATAATATGCTGAGAAGATGGTGAAGGCCAAGAGATGAGATAGACTATATTAAGCTGTGCTGGTTAAACATGGCTCATCAACTTCAGAATATCCATTATATAAAAATTAGTATACAGTAATATAGAGAAAAATATTTGGTTTCTGTTGCTAGTAGATCAAGGACCTCACCAAGATTTGGGCATTTTATAAATCCTCCATTGTGTATGGGATTTGCTCAGAGCCTGCCATACCGCTAGGAACAGTGAAGTAATCCCCTGAAGTGGCAAACATATGGAGACAACAAGATAGTGCCCCCAATGTTGTATACTGTCTTTAGATACACTGTAGAATATTGACCCAATGTTGAAAAAAGATTAACTGACGGACCAGTCAGGTCCTATACAATGTCCATTGAATGGTAAAAAGTGATGTTTTGTTTATGTCTCAAAGAGCAAAATGTCTCTGATATCAGACCTAAATCAAATGGGTCAGTTTCACACAGTTGATCCATGATATTGGACATCGGGCAAGGGAAGAGCATTATCTCACCAGTTCGCCTGCTCCTTATTCCAGACTTGGCTGGAGTCCTGGAGGAGTGGCATGAGAAGCGGGGTGGGGAGGACCAGTTCTCTGAACCCAGAGATAAATTCCATGCAATCAGAAATGTAATGGGGAGTCAGTCCCTCTCCCATTCCTTTGCCCTCTTAATCTTAGCAGCTGGTGGATATGTTCATGCTGTAAATGTTTCCTTATCAGTTTGGAAAAATGTGGAAATCAATCCTGTATTATCTTCAATACTTTAATGATTTGGATGATGAAGTACCAGATTTGCAGATGACACAAAACTTACGTTAAAAGATGAAATAAAATTTGCATAATGAGGTAGAGGAAATGTCTATCAAATCTGCAGATGACATGAAACTAATAACCTAAAAGATGAAGTAAAATTAAAACAATCTTGATAGATTAGTGAAGTGGATTGAAAGTAACAGGATAATATTTAACAGAGACAGGTGTGAACAAAAATCAAATGCACAGGTGTAAGTTGAAGGATACTTGACTTCATAATTGTACTTGTGAAATAGATCTTAGAATAGAAATTGATTGAAAACTGAATAAATCTACAGTATTATATGACTACAAAGAAGGAAAATATAATTTAAGCTCTAACAATAGAAATGTAATGTCCTAACAGCCAGGAAGCACGCTGAGACAAGGAATAGGTCTCTAGTGTTTTTTACTGCTACATTAGACAGAAAATCCTAACAAACTGAAGAAGCGTGGGAAAAACCCAGACAGATAAACCCCAAAAGTTAAGGCGGGTCTGATCTGTGTCTCTTTGAATGGCTGCTTAACTCCTCAGTACTACGCATGCATTTTCCCCCCTGGATAGGGGCCCCCTCCTGCTCACCATCAGTACTCATGACATGTAATTTCCAAATTACTGGAAGCAATGGTTCCACTCTGTTCTGCTTTGGCCAGACTGCATCTCCAATTCTGGGCACCAAACTTTAAGAAGGATTCAGACAAATTAGAATAGATTCAGAAAAGGGCAACCAAGATGGGCCAGAAACTATACCTTATGAAGAAAGATTGAAGGAGTTGAATAAAGGACTTGAGAAAAGATGATAGAAGATAGATGATTGCCTTAAAGAAGATGATAACATTCTTCAAAAACCTGAAGGGATGTCACTTAGAAGAGTGTCAGGACCTGTTATTTCTCATTTCAGATATCAGGACATGGAATAATGGATTTAAGTTACTGGAAGCAGATTCAAACTGAATGCTGGAAAAAACTTCCTAACAGTGAGAGCAGTTCAACAGTGGAACCAATTGCCCAAAGAGGTGGTGGACTCTTTTTTCATTAGATGCATTCAAGCAGAAATTAAACAGCAGCCTGCCAGGGATGCTTGAACTTGGATTTCTGAACTGAGCAGATGGGTTGAACCTAATGGTCTAAATGGGCTCCTCCAACTCTATAATTCTATATAATGCAGGATATAACACAACAGAAAACATTAGAGAATTGGATTCCTTAACAGAGTTACAGTGGATGACAATATCTGGCCACAAACCTAAATAGTCTAGAACTATGCTATCTACCACTTGATCAATTTACAGAGGGTGATTGTGAAAGAAATAAAAGAAAGCATCTAAAGATAAATACTTGTAATAATCAGACTATTCAATTATACTGGGTAAATTCAAGTTCAGGCTTAAAACATTGGCTTTAGAATTGATTCAGCGAGAATCAACTCTAAGAAGTGGAGTCCCTCAAATATCGGTATTATAAACAGTAGTTTTCAACTTATTCAGAGATGATCTTTACTTCCAGGTAAGTAATGAGCTAGCCAAATCTATGGATGATGTTAAATTCAGAATGATAAAAAAAATGATTGTGAAAATCTCAAAGAATGATCTCCTGGATGAATGGTTAACCAAATCGCACACGCTATTCAATTTAAATAAATATAAAATGAGACACATTAGAAGGGAGAGAGAGAGAGAGAACCCTTAATTTCACATAGAAATTAGAAAGAGAGAGAACCTTTAACTTCACATAATCACTGATGGAGTGGTGTAGCCAGGAAAAAAGATCTTGGGTTTATAGTGGATAGCTCAGTGGTTAACTCAGTGTGGCACAGGTGTAAAAAACTTTAAGTTCCATGCTATGAATTACTAGGAAAGGGATTAATAAAATTGCCACACTGAATGCCTAAAGCTATGATATGTCTACAACTGGAATATTGTGTACATTTCTGGTTGCCACATTAGAGAAAGGTATAATGAAGTTGGATAGGTACAGAAGAGGGCAACCAATATTATCAGGTGATACAAACATCTTTCTTACAAGAAAAGGCTAGAATGTTTTGGCTTTAGTCTGGAAAAAAGGCAATCAAGGGGAGACTTGACTGAAGTGCATGAAATCATGCATGGTATGAAGAAAGTTAACAAGGAGAAATTTTTGTCCCTCTCATGAAATGCTAGAAACTAGGATTATCCATGAAGCTGATTGGAAGGGGATTTAGAACAGACAAAAAGAAGTACTTCACATCATTAATCTATGAAATTCATTACTATAAGGTGTGATGGTGGCCACTAACATGGATAGTTTTAAAAGGAGATTGCATAATTCATGAATAGCAAATTTGACAAGGTTATTAATTTTAAAAGCTCAGTGTTACCTCTACTTTGGAGATAACATGCCTCCAAATAAAGGGAAAAACTGTGGGATGGGGATATGACTCTGTCTTCTACTTCTGAGCACTCTGGCTTGGAAATGCAAAAAAAAAAAAATGCTAGACTAAGATGGGCCTTGACTGATTTAGCAGGACTGTTCTTATGTGCTTGAGAAAACAGCAAGGGCAGTCAAAAAGGGAAATGTGAAATGTCTTTGTCAGAGTGGAACCATAAGATTAAGCAACACTAGAGTGAGAGAATATCATACTGTTTCCAAACTCTTATGACCCAATATGATCAGCATATGCAATCATTTCATATGCTTATAGTATTCTGATCATTCTATTGTTTTAATACCTGTGAATTTTTTTTAATAAAATCACCTCTTAAGCCACCCTCAACTCAGGGATCAGGGATAGTAAGGTTCCTAAGCAGGTATTTGCATTTCCATTGAGGCTGTTAGTACTAGCATGAATGAATTCAGTCTTAATAATAAACTTGATGTTTGTCATCCATTTAGTATTATTAACTCTAACTAACACTCTTCAATACCTGGTTTACAATGACTACAAATTGTTTACTTTGTAATCTTTCCATTAAGTTATTACTAAATAATTGCTAAGGTCATTGGTTGCTTCAGAAACCGATGAACAGGATGATCATGTGCTAGGTGTAATGTTCTCAATCCCTTTTTATACTCTTGAATTATAAGAGCAATAATGAAACTGTCACACTCTGTTTCAAGGCAATATTGATTACTGATTGATATTTTGCAGATCAACACAGTTGCATCCAAGGTCACAACTGCAATGATGTCAGCTGGTTTATTAAAAAGAGCATTAATTTATCTTTCTTTCCCATTCATATGTATTTTGCATTCTTCTTAACTGGGGGTAAAAGAACAGAGTGCATGTTAAACCATGAAATATGTCTTCTTTGTATGTTGTAATTTGAAAATAAATTATAGAGTATATTTTATCATGGTTTTGTGATGGCACAAACAGATGCATAACAATGACATGGCATTTTTAATACTGTCAATAAAATATTTATAAATGACATAAGTGATGTCAATAAAATATTTATAAATATGTGAAGGAAAATATGCTTTAAAGAGTAGACAGAGTTTAATTGTCTTCCTTCCTTCCTTTCTCTTTTCAGGGAGTTACAGGAACTTCATTAACTAAGAGGAGCTAAAAATCTACTAAAGGTGTTTCTGCACCCCTATCAAGTCCTACTATGCTTTATGGCCAGTCCCAACAGTTATATAAGTTAATTATTTGTATAGTATACCAGTGTAGACAGGTATACATTAGAAATCAACATATATATTATTCCAAATCTAATACTTCCTAACTTTACCACTTCCAAAAGCTGTGTCTACATCTTTGCACAGCCATCTCCTTTAATATTAACAGTTAACAAAGCCTCTACATTTATTGGAAAATAATTTGGGAAAGTACAGCCAGGATTAATTATTCTTATTCCTTTTTATGTCAGGATATTTAGTGAAAGTGGCTTACAGAAACAATTAAAACAATCCATCAAATACAGACAAGTTAAAAATTAAATGTAAAAATAATATAAAACGTAGAAAGAAATCAGTTGTATATGATTAAACACTGGCTAAATTGAGGTATGTGTAATAATAAATCAAAATTATAACACAGTGGATGCCAAATGGCTATTTTAGTAGAAGAAATTCTCCAACCAGAGTACTGCCTTCCAAACAAACAAACAAACAAAAACTTTTTAGCATTTCCTTTGGATGATTCTTAGCTAAAGATGGAACATAGAAGAGGACTTCTCAGATGTCTCAGACATATAGAAATGGTAATATCTACACCCAAGCTACATAAGGCTTTAAAGCATTTGAGTTGTGCCTGTAAATGTAATATAAGCCTATATAACTGAAGAATTGAGCTTCATATGGTCCAATATGAAAGTGCCACATGATAAAACAGTTTTCATGAAACCTTCAGAAACTCAATCTTTGGAATGGATATGGGTAGTGGCTTAAGAGTTTTCAGTGTTGGATCTAGAATACTACACCCACTTTTTGACTTTGAGGTCCTTTGGCATCAGGTAAAAAGCTGGGTTGTTGTTTTTCTCAGATGTTTTAAATCGTGTATTCTACTTGTATTTTAATCCTTTGCATGCAACTGCTTTTTCTTTTACTTTGTATTAGTATCAGTTTGACTGTTGTTCTTTGTAAAACTATATTCCTTTATTTAGGTCCTTATTTACTTAGTTATTGCTATCATATGTTTTCTTCAGTTAAATAGTGGGTTGCAGATATTTGAGACAAATACATACCCAAATATGCTTACTGTACATTGTTGAATGTTTATTGCAGTTAATAAGTCAGGCATACAAATCAAGTTACCCAATTTTGGTTATAGGTATGTAATAGAAGGGACACGGTGGCACTGCGGGTTAAACCCCTGAGCTGCTGAGCTTGCCGATCGGAAGGTCAGCAGTTCGAATCAGCGTGATGGGGTGAGCTCCCGTTGCTAGTCCCAGCTCCTGCCAACCTAGCAGTTCGATTTGGCGGGCAGGTAACGGCGTTCCGTTTAGTCATGCCGGCCACATGACTGCGGAAGTGTCTACGGACAAATGCTGGCTCTTCGGCTTTGAAACGGAGATGAGCACCGCCCCCTAGAGTCGGACATGACTGGACTTAATGTCAAGGGAAACCTTTACCTTTACTATGTAATACATAGGGACATTACTACACAAATGAGACATGAAGTGAAATAAACTTGACATAGCACTTAACAATAGCACTTAACAAGAACTGCTTCCTTATTCTTATGGCCACAGGTACATATTGAAAAATCTTAAATGTATACTAAATAAATGTCTTTATTTATTTATTGTACAAATTTATATAGCAACCCAGCTGCCAGAAAGAACTCTATGGAGGTCTCCCTAAACATGCAGAAGCCTAGTAAAGGTAAAGGTAAAGGTTTCCCTTGACGTAAAGTCCAGTCGTGTCCGACTCTAGGGGGTGGTGCTCATCTCCGTTTCAAAGCCTTGGAGCCGGCATTGTCCATAGGACACTTCCGGGTCATGTGGCCAGCATGACTCACGGAACGCCGTTACCTTCCCGCCGAAGCGGTACCAATTAATCTACTCACATTTGCATGTTTTCGAACTGCTTGGTGTGCAGAAGCTGGGACGAGCAACGGGAGCTCACCCCGCCGCGCGGTTTCGAACCGCCGACCTTCCGATCGACAGCTCAGCGGTTTAACCCGCAGCGCCACCGCGTCCCTATAAACATGCAGAAGCCTAGGGTGCAATAAAATTGCAATCTCTGGCCTGGTATGGAGCTTTCTGAATGAATTTCCTCTCTACTGATACTTATTTTTTAACTGAGTGAGACTGGGATACAGTAAGGGTTTTAATATATTGGTCTGGAAATAGATTTGGTGAGTTTGGAGCTACAGAATAGAGGTCACAAAATCCAGCAAGTAATGATTGCCCTGTATATGTGTTTGTAATCAAAATAACAGGTATATATTGCAATAGCAGCTCAATAAAGCAAAGCTCAAATCAGCAGTAGTTCCTCATTCTAACTATCATATAACTCGTTCCATATAGTTAATGCTGAATTGAATACAGAGGCAGCGTATTCGGAACTCGGTGTAAAGAAATCTGAAACCAAGTTTCACCTCAGCATTTGCAATGTCTCATGTTAGACTAAATTACAGTGCCCTAAACTGTATGGGGTCAGTATTTTCCTACAAATGCCTTTTCGGCTTTGTGTTCCATGGCAGACCCTGAGACTAAGATTTGAAGATGCTTGAAGGAAAGAATTAAAACCGTTCTGGGAACTTTAATTCTTTTGGTACAAGGGAGTCAGTTTGGAAACAGTATGGAAAATCCATCCATCCATCCATCCATAGGCTAAGAGAAGCATAAGCATATTTGGTCTAATCCTGCCTTTGATTAAATTTGTTTCCGAATTTCTATTTGTTTAGATTTATATAGCAGCCCCTCTCATAAAGTGACTTAGTGACCTTGAGGCCTCCCATATTTTTCTTTTTTCAGTGCATCTCTTGATGGCTTCACACATGGGTCTTCACTGTGTGCATCTTTTTTTAATGTTAGACAAGTATGAGTACATTAGAGTAACATTTTTATTTTTTTATTTTTTAATCAAATTGCTTACATCTAAGACTCCAAGATGAAGCTGCATCATGATAAATTTTCAGGGTTACTATTTATTTTTAAATCACTATTTAAGTATTTTTAAAGGATATAACATTTTGCTTCTAATATGGAGAAAAGTACCTCTCAGTGGGATTGTTTGTCTGCAATGATTACTTCATCCAAGTCCTTTTTAAACTTTACTTAAATGATGCCTTTATCTATGATGTGAACATGACAGGAGTCATAACTACCCAAAAATGAACAAGCAGAGACATTTTATCTTCCCCTATTTGAAAACTGCATAAGCTTCAGTAGACCAAAACATATTGCTGACACACAGCACACCAACACACACAACATCAGCTTAGGCTGTAGTCTTCCAAAGCAGTCTTCCAAACCATACTTTCATTGAAAGGAAGCCAATTTCTGTTATGTTTGTCAGAGGCATCTGTGGGATCTACTTATGAGAGCAGTGCTGCACTGTCTCAGTGCAAACCCTGCCTCTTTCTTATGTGTTCATGTAATCAAGGGAGAGACCCTACATCACAATGGTGTGATGAGGCTTTTGTCATTACCCCTTTTGACTCCTGCCCATGAATGCCTCTGATACTTACTTAACATTGGAATATTCTTCAAGCTACAGACCTTATGCATTTTTGTTTGTTTTTACTGCAACAAATTATTCACTTTTAACATGAAACATCTGATAAAGATCTATGAAAGCAAAGGATAAAAGACAGTTTCAGTTTTATCTATACCTCTTGGTACACTCTACCCCTAAGTAACTGTGTATAAGATTGTACTGCAAATAAACTCCTTTTTGCTTCCTCATATATTAAGATATTTACCCTAAAATGATTTGACTTGACATAATGCTAAGAATAATTTCATAGTAGTAGGTCCGTATAGCTACACGCACTTAGCTGGGAATAGCTCCACTTAATTCTTAAATTAATGTTTAAGTACATTGGCATAGAACTATTCTAAATGTTTGTCTTTCTGAAGACATCTTCATATTAAAGCTACAGTAACTGGTTTGTATAGTAACAATGTATGCAAGGATAATTGGTTTGTTGTTAAACTATGCCATGAATTTCATTTTTGGCCATCTGTTAGCTAGCAGCGCCATCTTCTGGACTAGAATAAAGTTTCATTTTGGTAATTAAAGGAGAACCTAGCATCTGATCACTTGGGTATCCAATGACAAGCTTTTCTATTACTGAAACATAGCTTCTTTTGTAAGTATAAAAACAAGTAGTTTTTCCTAGAATCTGATGTATTCCCCTCATCCTGAGGGGAACTGGAACTGTTGTCTCTAGACAAATAACATGTTTATAAACAAGAAGGATCATAATGTTAGCCAAAGATGTTGCATCTACCCTATCGGTCATAGTGAAATGTTACTATGGAATAACCAAGAATGTTTATGAGAACAACAGAACATAGGTATTTGAGGTGGGAAAATTAAACCATGTTTAAATATCATATTATCAATAAACATGTCAAACATTCCCACCATTATTAGCTGTGAATGGCTCTTGAAAAGTGAATTTCAGGCCCAGAATAGCATCACTGGGAAAGGCAGGCTGCAATAGTTTTTGCCTCAGAGTGATTCTTACTTGATTCTGACTTGCTGCATTTCTTATTTGCACTGGGGGAGAGGGGAAGGAACTCTCCCAGATCCAGAATGGGATTCAGAATGAAAGTGGCTAAATGGTGGTTAGAGACTTTGGTGTAAGCTTAGGCAACAAAAAGAGAATAGAACTGTTAAAGGCTGTTTAGGAATAAGATCTACATGGACATAGATGTTAGCTTAAGTATAGGATAATATAGCATAGGCTTAGTAATAAGTTTCCTAGAATTTAGGAAAATAAGTAAGTTTGTTAAATTGTATATATTATATAAATTGTATATAATAAATTGTATATCGTAATAATAAAGTCTCCCTGGAAACACAGGGAAGATAAAAACAGTTTCTTTGTTGCTAATTTGTACCATTTCCCAAAAGAACCACCTCACAAATATGATTTTACTTTATTTTTTATGCATTTATTTATTAGATTTACTATATCTGATCTTTATTTTGTAAAACTCAAGGTGGTATAAAAAATTCTGCCTCATCCTATTTTCCCTACAACCACCAACCTGTGAGGTATTGGGCTGACAGAGAGAGACTGGCCTAAAGTCACCCAGATGGTTTCCATGCCTATAGGAGATTTAGAATTCAGTCTCCTGGTTTCAAGTTCAGTATCTTAACCATTCCCCCTGAAATCGTGCTGTGCTGATTCATCATGGCAGGGGGGTTTTCCTGGGAGGGATGAGTAAATAATGTTGGGAATGTATGCCAAGAGAATATATTCCCAGCAGGATCACCCAAGGTGTGAAGGTTGTCCCAGCTGCCCAGCTAAAGCAAGCAGGCACTCTACTAGGCAGCAGCAATATAGGAAGATGCCAAAGGCAATGATCACTGGTAGTGACAATGGCAAAGGCATCAATTCCTACTGCACAGGAGACAGCAATGGTAAACCACTCCTGTATTTTTACCAAAAAACCCCACATGGATAGGAAACATAAAATGATTGGTGATACAGTGCCGGATGATGTGGGCCCCTCAGGTTGGATGGCACTCAACATGCTACTGAGGAAGAGTTGAGGATCTTTCAGAGTACTAATGGTGTTTATGATGTGGCTAGATTAAAGCCTTTGGGACATCTAGTTGCTGACGGTGCCAGACAGGAAAAGAAAATAGAAAGCTGCAAAGATAGAATTCAGTAGGAACATGGAACGTAGGAAGCATGAACACAGGAAAGCTCAACACAATGAAAGATGAAATGAAACAACTATGAACTGACATCTTAGGCATCAGTGAATTGATATGGACTGGGATGGGACATTTTCAGTCAGAAGATCACACCATTCATTACTCAGGACGTGAAAAACAAAGAAGAAACAATCTTGCTTTTATAGTTAGGAAAGATATAGCAACAACAGAACTTGGCTACAATGCAATCAGTGACTGAATAATATCGATTAGACTTGCAACCACCTCTCTAGTGCATTTTTGTGTGTTTGGTCTGGGACAGGACAGTTGAAGGGCCAGAATCTGAAAAAGGGGGTCAACTGTGCAGTGCAGTCTGGGAGCTGTAAACTACCCTAAGAAAATAATGTGAGGGAAGGAAAGACGATGGCTTTCCTGGGAGTGGCAGACACTGGGAAGGGAATACCCAACCAAGCAGGCCAAAAGAAGTCATTTCAGGCCACTTCTCCAATATACATCAACATTATCTGTACACAGAATCTTGAGGCAGAATAGTAGGGACATACCACTTCCAGAACATTGTACTTTATGGATCTATGCTTGGGAAATGGCTAGTGGGCTGACCTCATGCAGGGCAAGGAGGAATTGCTCCAGTCATTCAGTGAGCTTGGTGACAAATGGAAATTTTAACCTGAGCATCCTGGTCCCAGCCTAATTTTCTAGCCACTCCACAACACCACACTCACACCTTTATTTCTTTTAATTTGGAAGCTGTCACTATAATGCAATCAATGGTTTATGGTCACGAGTATATTGTACGCTCAGTGTCTGCTTAGCTCATGTAACTTAAAATAGTTTCACTGAAACTAAGAGAAGGGAAGAAGAAGGGACAAGGAGGAAATGGTGAGGAACAAAGCTTTTCCCTGAGCTGATAAATTATGGTTTATCATACTATATTCATTAGAGCTAAACTTATCTAAAGCCTGAAGCAAATTTTATTAAGAATATTACCTTCCTTTCTCTTCATCTATAAAAGAAGAAGTTGACATTCATTAATATCTTCACACATTATGAATCAGACTTGTGGCAGAGTGCTGGAAAGCATTTGGCCCGAGAGATCAGAAAAATCACACACCAGGCATTTCTATAAAAATAAATGTAGTTACAGAAAGCACAAAAACATATTTTTACAAGCTTGTGCATTCACACGTGCTCAGAGCAGACTGGGAGGAAGGCTGTGTAGAAAGGAAACCGAAACTAACAAGCCCAGGCAAATACCTCTCCAGGGCAAATCAGGAGCTTTACCTTATAAGGCCATGTCTTTTCACACCCAAAACTAAGGATACTTAAGTTTGACCTTCTGACTCTGCCAGAGTGATTTGCTACCATAGTAACTTAATGGCTTGCTCCTTGCAAAAAACAAGGAAATGCCAACAAGACTCACAAGCTAGACCAGCTTTCTACATATTAGGACTACAATTCCCAAATATTCCAGACAAATATAACTGTCTGGGGAATCTGGGAATTGTAGTCCCAATACATATGGAGGACAGAAGGTAGAATAATTTAAATCTGATTTGTTTGTTTCTTTACTTATTTTATAGTACAGTATGTGTAGACAAACCAAGTTATAATATACTTTGGGCAATGCCCAGAAAAATATTGTGTGCTAATTCAACACTTTCTATTCTAATCTTCAGACTGTTCTGCTCAATATTCTGAATTTCGCTGAATAGTTAACAACTCCAGAGACATCCACAACAATATACATATTTCAAAACAGTACCTAAAATACATTCTAAAGGTAAACAACTTATGAAAAATGGGTATATAAGGAAAAGTTTACACCATTTTAATTTTAATTGCACACAAGGATTTTCACACACATGTTGTAAGAGAAATTACAAACTGAAATCTAAGAGAAGCTGGAAAAATGAGAAGCTGAACAAAATTGGACTGAACCATTTCACCTGTCCTTGCACTGCTGTCGTTATTCATCCTTTGTGTATTTGGGCTGCCCTCTAGTGGCTGAAATGCTATATTATTGAAGTCTACACATTCTGTCTGTCTGCTAATAGACATCATGATATTATTAACTTACTGGAAACATAAAAGACAAATTTTATTTGAGTTATGCAAATATTCATAAAATATTGTGACTAAAACAGGTATTTTCCTTCTGGTACATTATAAAACTGATATGCTGTACTATAGCTGAAATTATTTTAAAAGTCATTTATAGTAATAAGAACAACAATATACTTTTCCCCAAATTATCTCAATGATGTTAATAATGTAAAGAGGTATTACAATATCTGAATCATTGCAACACAGAAAGAGTCAAATGGAGAAGTGAAACTTAAACTACAGAATTATAAAAACTGCAACAGATATTAAAGAGCTGTACTGAGCTGTACCAAATTTTTTGAATTTGAGACTTGGCGAGGGAGATGTGAAACTCAGGGTCTTTGAAAAAGTATCTGAACTGTCTATCCCTGGAAAGTTAATGTAAGAAGAGCAAAACATTTTGGATCTATTTCTTGAAAGCATCATCTGCATGAGGAAATGGATTCCTCTATTTCGATAAGCTTCTGAGTCTTTTCTATAGTTATCTGTTCATTTTTGTAAATATGACTATGATTATTTTGCCACTATGATTTATCATTGTTTTTTATGTTGTTTTGTAGAACTTGTGGTTATGGATCAGTTTCTTCTTTATATGGTTAACTATCGTGATTTGCATCCATTACTATTTTAAAACGGGAGTTTGGTAACTTAGGTACAAAGCCTAGAACATTTTTGTCCGCAGCAGCAGTGTAACAGTGACTCATCAGGTACATTAAGCTTTATACTGTCTCTGTCAGAGCTATTATATCTGGGCTGCAACAGTCCAGATGACTACTACATGTCAACACAGAGATAAAACAAACCCTGTTTGCTGCCAGCTATGCTTCTCCAGATTTTCCCAGCCCAGCAGCCCTAAACTTTGGCAATGCCTCTCTCTCTCCCTCTCTCTCTTTTTGCAAAAACGAAGATGGGAATAGGTGTGGAAATCTGGATGGCTAGGCTGCATTAACTCCTGAAAGCATTGGCTGCAGTGTCCATTGCCCCTTCAAAAATTGCCAGCAAGGTTTTTAATTGTTACTATGACAGAAGAGAAGAAATATTGGGTTCATGAGTAACTGCATTTAATTCATTTAATGAAATTGAAATCAAATCAAATTTAGCCATGCCTACTTTATAAAACACAGTTTAATGTGTTGTGTGGCCTGAAAAAAATGTGCCTAATACAAATACTATTTATAAGAATTACATTTTCTAGTCAGTTCTTGTTGCCTTGATTCTTTAATTTCACTGTGAAATAGTTTTGTTATAATCATTAGTTGCTTTTTTCCTCAAAGCAACATCATATTAGGCTACTCATGAAGGCTGTATGTCAAAATCCATTTGACTGTATTATAAATGTTACCTCAGGCCTATAAAGATTTTGTGTTATACTCTATAAGTCATCCTTACAAGGATGAGCAAGAAGCAAATAGGATGTATAATCAACTATCTTATAAAAGCCAAGACTCTGAATTTACACATGGAATGAATGTCAGTGAAATGCCTCATTCAAATCCATTTTGAAGAAAAAAATTACCATGGGACCACTTTATGTATTTTTTTTTTCTACACAGAAATCATCTCTGTATGGGAAACATGTACCCATTATCCCTTTAATGCAATCGATCTGGGAGTATGAATGAATGAACAAGAAGAATTCCTGCTGGTCCTCAATCTGCTACCTTCATTCAAATGAAGCTGTAACACAGAGTAATTCTGTGCTAAAATTTGTCTGCTAGCTTCCCAAGAGTTTTCTTCTTCTGGTACATATATCAACCAACCTTATTGATAAGATGTTTTAGAATTAGTGTTGAATTTCTTTGGATGGTGTTTTTGAACTTTATGTTTATGAAGGTGGTAGAAATTGATGCTGTTTTCTGTCACATGTTTTCATCGTTCTTTAACAACTTTGCTGCCCACACTTCTTGGTCTGAAAAAGACTCATGCAAGAAGTTCCCTCCTGATTATTTGGCATGGGAAATAAAATGGCATTGAATAGTTAAAAAGTGTGCCATTGCCTCCAGTGGAGTTAGGGAGGTTAGGTTTAGCAATGACTTTGAAGGTTATAGTGATTTGGAAGAGTGTGAAACTGTGGGTTGATGGGAGAGATTATTAGAGAGTGCATGATTAATGGAGAAGTGGCTGCAAGAGCTGGAAGGAGTGGGCCCTACTATAGCCAAGGAGTTTAAACATCTGGATCATGTGACACAAAATGAAAGCATATTCACTATAAGCAGGACAGCTGAGACCACTCTAGGAAGTGGAGAATAATTATTTATTTATTAAACAATTTATGCACCTGCTCATCTTACTGCTGTAACTCTGGACAATAAATTAAGACCAAAGGAACAGCAAAACAACCCCAAGCAATTTAAAACAGAAATTACAGTAATCAGTATATCATGTATATAAGAAATAACTAGCACCTTGAATTGATCTTTGAAGCTCACTGAAAGGCAGTGCAGCTCATGGAGCAGTGGTGTTATATGTGCATATCATGAAATCCTCAAAGCTGCCCATGCCACCACATTCTTGACCAGTTGCAGCTTCCAAATGCTCTTCAAGGGCAACATTTCCATGAGTAGGGCCTCCTGCTTCAAGACAACCGGGCTTCAGCCACTGGCTTCGCATAGGTGTTCAATAGGAGCAGAAGAAAGTAGAGCCCTGAGAAACCCTTTCCCCCACTAACACTGACTGGAACCAACCCCAGAGAAAGGAAAAGAACCACTATAACACTGTCCCTCCCATTCCTATTCCTGAGCCAGTCCAGAATGATAACATGATCAATACTATTAAAAGCCACTGAGAAGCTGAGGGAGGTCTGGATAGATGCACTGCCCATCCCAGTCCTGCCACAAGTCATCAACAAGTGTGATTAGTGCCATCTATAGCCAGGTCTGAAATCTGACTGGGAAAGATACAGATAGCCTGTTTTCTCCAGGGCCCTTTGAAGCCGCAAGCTATCCACCATCTCAACAACCTCCCCTAAGAAGGAAAAATTGTAGACTGGAAAAAAGTTGTCAATTACCACTGGATCCAGCAATGGCTTCTTGACGGAAGGGTGGAATATTGCCTTTTTCAAAGCAGCCAGAACCACCTCTCCCTGAAATAAGCATTAATCACACATGAACACAACCACGTGTCATCTCCCGGAAGGTCTTGACTAATGAGGAAGAACTTGAATCTAAAACACAGGTGGCCAAACTCACAGTTCTAAGTACCCTGCCCACTTTTTGAGTACGAATCTGTTCAAACTCCTCCCAGATAATCTGGTGTGGTCAGGGAACCCCATAGGATTGTGTAGCTAGAGTCCAATTCAGAGCAACTCCAAGTGACTTTCTCCTAGAATAATTCTCACAACAACCCTGTAAATGTTGCCCTGATCCCTGCTTGTGCAAGAGGAGCTGTGTCATCTTCAACAAGGGCATTGGATAGAGCCTTTTAGGAAAAGATGGGGCAGAATATTGGTTAACAAGGGGTTGTGTCAGGGCCAGCCCAAGAACAATGTTGATTCAGTGTATTCCAAACTCCAGTTCTTTATTGCTTTCATCATACAGACAGAATCTTGCCAGACCAAAGCTACTCTGACTGATCTAAGGGTAAATAACCTGGGAGACTCTAGGGTGGAGCTACCATGAACCTCTTAACTTTCCCAGCAACAGTTTCCGGACTATGAATCCTCTTATCTGCCTGGAATGCACTCCTTCTTTCCTGGGAATCAGCGGCAGTGCCAAAATCCACCACATCACCCCTCCTTCAGGAACACATTCCATCACAGGTTGTTATGACTTTATGAGGCATCTTAAGGATAAAATCACTATTTTAGAATTAGATGCTGGCTGGATCATTCCATTACAATTAACACAGCCAATGTCTTGCAATGTCACCTGCACTTCAGCCTATTGATTCTAAGGAAGTAAATAGGATTCTTTGAGACATGAGCTCTGCCATATGTGGATTAAATTCCTGCCCTATATCCATAGAAGCAAGGGTCTACCACACTAGACAGGATCCATGGTGCAGACTGTGCAGAGAGTCTTCAGAAACAGTCCAACACATAGTGGTAGGGTGTAAATTGCAGGCAGGAACAGTATACACTGAACAACCCAACCAAGTAGCTGGCATCGTGTACAGGAACATCTGTACAGTGTATGACCATCCCAAGTCCAGATGGGAGATTCCACAGAAGGTTGTGGAGAATGACAGGTTTAAGATCCTGTGGGACCTCCATGTCCAGACAGATAGGCAGGCACTGGCCAATCAACCAGACACTGTGGTAGTAGACAAGGAGACAGCAGTGGTGATATATGTAGTGGTGCCAAGAGACAGCAACATCAGGAAGAAGGAGTATGAGAAGCTGGAGGAGTACCAGGGCGTGAAGGAAGAACTCGAAAAGATGTGGAAAGTGAAGGCCAAAGTGGTTCCAGTGGTGGTAGGAGCACTTGGGGTTGTGACTCCTAAGCTAGGAGAGTGGCTCCAACAGATCCCAGGAAGAACATCAGAGCTTTCTGTCTAGAAGAGTACAGTGTTAGGAACAGCTAAGATTCTGTGCAGAACCCTCGAACTCCCAGGCTTCTGGTAGAGGACCCAAGATTGAGGAAGACACATACCACCCATAGGGGTAAGAAGAATACACACACACACACACACACACACAAGTATATATATACTCAAGGCAGCAAACATGCCTAATACTCCTGCCTCCTATTTTCCCCACAACAACCCTGTGATATGGGCTGGGCTGAGAGAGAGTGACTGGCCCAAAGTCACAGCCAGCTTTCATGTCTGAGGGAGGCCTAGAACATACAGTCTCCCGGTTTCTGGGCCAGCACCTTAACCACTACACCACACTGGCTGAAGTTATCCTGCTTTCTGAGTGGTAGTTTCAGTTGGTAGGGGAGGGGAAAGGTTGAGCCTTTGGGCTGCCCTCCATAGCTTGCCACAGATCCAGACACTAACCTCCAAGGGGTGTGGGGAGGACTATCCCATAAATAGAGCAAATGCAGAACACTTCATTTCTGGCTCCCCAATCATATTACCTCCCATAGGTTAGGGAGCGTCAACAATCTGGACAAGATGGAGTGAACTGGTCAGGTCAATTTATTTGGAATAGGTACTTCTGAAAGTACCCAAGAGTCAAGCTATTTAGATATTTAGAGGTCAAACACAATACTTTTAATTGGACCTGGAAACATATTGGTAGCCAATGCAGTGTTCACAATATACTGTATGTGTTACCAAGGTGTAGTATCTCTCAGTCTCTAGCATGTGGTCAGCAGCATTCTGCACCAACTGAAGTTTCCAAGCAGTCTTCAGAGCTAGCCCCATGTGGAATGCATTGCAGAAATCCATCCTGAGGATGATGACAGCATGAGTTGTCACTGCCAAGTCTTCCCATTCCATATAGGGCTGCAACTAGCACATTAGCCAAAGGTAATCCAGACCTGACAGATACTTCTCCCAGGAGCCTCATATACATTTTAGACAGCAGGGGTGAGAAGATAAAGCCCTGTGGGTCCCCACAAGGGAGCACTCAAGGGGCTGGTCTCTCTCCTCCAGCCATTATTGGTTCAAATAGCCTGCTCAGGAAGGATCAGAATCACTATGGAAAACAGTGGCTCCAACTTCCAACACTTACAAGCAATGCAGAAAAAGATCATTGTCAGTGGTATTAAAGGCTGATTCCAAGGACTAGTGTACTTCTCTCATCCAAGTTCCATCAAAAGTAATCAGTTTTTATTAACCTATTAAACACTACAGCCAACAGATTTCTTACTGTCTAAATACAAATACTAAACCTTTGTAGATTGATTTTTGTGTTTAGTTACATTAAGACTGGTAGGCATTATAGAACATGGAGTATTGTGCAGAGTGGTATGCACACCTCATTTGTTTTAATGAAGCTACCTTGAAACAAAACTCTCAATTTTGTCCACTTCATTTAGATACCTTATTTATCACTGTTGCTCTTTGAATTCTGCCATAATCTCAGTCAATGATTTTATTCACACATTGTACTGAATAAATTGTGCTTGAATGGGTTCACAAAGCATGCTAAGCCATGATTTATAGAACTTCAATAATTGGGTTCATACCATATATTAAACCAAAACCAAAGAACCCGTAATACGGCTTGGTGCAACATGAAACACTTCAGTAATCTAATGGAAGGAAGAACATATCAGAATCATGGTCACAGATGGATTTTGTAGTCACCACTTCTTCACCACAATGTGAAGTCTCTGTTAAACTGTATTTCTTGCTAGAACCACATATAAGTTTCAGAGTTATTTCAGTTCCAGTTTCAGTACTGCTCCATCACTAGATCTGCTTCTCATAACTAATGTTGGCCACCTCAGTTACTTTAAACTAAACCTCTGAACACCATAGTATCTTTAGGGTCTGCTATCTGCCAAGAATAAGGCCAGTGCCCTATCTGAAAAGAAGTCATAGGTATCTGTAGGCTGTGGTCAAAAAAATCAAGATAGCAGCCATGATGGTGTGATCAAAGCTCTGCTTGTTTTTGATGTGCTGCTTCTGGAACTTTTTTTTTTTACCATACCTGTGGACATGCCTGAAATAAGTTATTCTTTCAATGCTCCAAAATCATTCAGCTGTTATATCATTATATCTGGAACTAACGTGTACATATGTATACGAAGAGTCCATATGAGTATATTATAAAAATGGCCGGGAATATAGGACAGACTCTTTCACCATTTAAGATGGTGTTGTCTATTTTATTTGACATCTAATGTCCAGAGTCTAAGATAGATCCCTTTCCCATTAGTTGTTCCTTTTTAAAACTGAAAATGTCAAGGACCAAAACTGGAACCTTTCAAAAACATATATTTGATACATTTGAGCTATTACACTTTTTAAAATTGTAACCACCTATTTTAAGAATGCAAACGTAGTTTATGTAAAGGACAATAAAATTTAGTAAAGAGCGTAGTATGATTGATTAGATTTTTAAAGATACAGAATTCTGTGGGGAAGAGTCATATCAAAGTGCATTACATCGTAAGACTGTGTGGGCATAGAAATGTATGAAATAGGTTTTTAAGTACTTACACTATAGTTCAGGAGTTTCTATAGTTGAGTGTTACACGGAGCTTTATCAAGTTCACATGAAATAACAGATATATAGTGGATATATAGTACCAGTTGACTTCTATTGGCAAAGCCTGGTGTTCTGTTGTTATCTTTAAGTATCTGTTATTCGTTGAAATATTTGTTGATGAACACTGCACCAAACGCAGTAGGGTTAGTCATTCTTATCTGAATTTTAAAATAATTGGTTTCTTTTGAAATTCATTTTTAATTTGACAAGACACTCCATATACATGATTTGCATTCCGATTAAGCACCTCTGGCTCAGCTAACAATCCAATCTTTTAGCATCTTGTTGATGAATACTCAATTTAAAAATTGATTCACCAGTAGATGGCCCACATCTCAGTTACTTTGAAACTAAATCAATGATCATAGAAAACTACTTTGACTTTTCTTAAATATTATTCCTAATTTTAAGGTTTTAAAAAAGCACAGATTTTAAATTATTCTGTTTGAAAATAGAGATCTGAAAGTATTCAAAACACAAAAGATAATATTCCTGATTTATTCTAAATCAGGATGATGCCATCCTAATACTAGAGAGTTAAGATTTCAGTTCTGCAAACCAAATGTTTTAACCAATATTTTGTACTAGGAACCATTAAGGATTTATTTGAGAATAATCATAAATTTATGAAAGACAGCATCTTTGGATATAAAAGATCTTAGTTTGGATAGCAAGTCTTGGTATGATCTCTTTCTGGAACCTTTGGAGACCATAGCGAGAGGAGACAGCACTAGTCTATATGATGAACTAAGTCAGGGCTTTAACCAATTCAGGTAAAAAGTTCATGGCTGCATTTGTACAGCTTGATTGGTTTAATTGGCTTTAACCTTGATTAGTTGTGTGTGTGTGGCTAAGTGTGCTAGGAGAAGCTAGAGAATTTGGTTATTTATAATTTAATATATATGTGCAAATTTTGTAAATTGATTAATCCAGTTGTCAAATTAAGTTTCTTGTCAAATGTAATTAATATACAGCATTATTATTTGATTGTTTCTAGGGAGATGAGAATATTGCTTGGACAGATAATATTTTGTAGTGTTTATTTTCCTATTTTAAAATGGACATATAGCAATACTCATATGGGAACTTTCCAAGATTAACCTAATCAATATAAAGACATAAGAGTTAAGAAAATAAATTGCATTTATTTTGAGATGGATGCAGCATAAAACAATCTGTAGAAGAAAGCAAAGGTATTTTTAAATCAATAACTTTCGTTTAACTTCTGTGACAACTCGCTAACTCTAATAATGTCTAAAATTGAAGAATTTTATGCCTTCAGACATAGCAGGTTTTGTTTGCTTATGAATAAAGTACTCTGTGATTATTTGCAGTTGATTTTTGTATTTCAGAAATAGTTGTCCTACACAAACTATGTCAGGATAGAAACAGCCTCTCATCTTCTAACACGTATATACTTATTCAAGTCTTATTCAAGTCTCTACAATACTAATTTTCTATTTTCATAACAGAAATGACATACTTTCAAAAATAAAAATCTACCATATGCAATCTGAAATGATAAAGTTCCATCCTACCATCTCAGTATTCAATCATATAAGTGTAGAAATAATATTAATTTCAGTAAAAGAAACCATTATAAGAATAGGACCTTTTATAAAAGATAGTTCTTTGATTCATTCACTTTCTGTTTTAGTTGCTAGTGTATTTGTACTGGCAACTAAATTATTGAACTCTTGAGAGTTTAGAATCCCCCAAAAGATCTATTTCAAAGGTAATAAATATCTCAAAGGAGATGTAATGCAATTATCAATTGTGAGGTGATTGGAATAAATTAATACAAACCAGTAGGTGGCCTACGTCCTGTAGATGATCAGGTAAAGACAACATCCTCCTGTTCAGGTAAGAACTTAGCTCATCTTCCACATCAGAATAGGAAACAAACAGTCATAACTAGCAAAGTGTACTGTATGTGTAGATGAAGAGAACACAATGGAATATAGCATGTACAGTATATCTATGGTATAATTGTTATTTGAAGTTAACTATCTGTTTAGATCCTGCAACCATTTTGAAGGGTGGGGAGGGGAATTATACAAAATATACTGGAAGTTAATCCTCCATGTAAAGAACAAATTCAATATTCAAGGGGAAAAAAAACCCCCTCAAATGTAGAAGAAGCTACAAGCAAAAAAGTCTATCAAATACAGTCCACTCTGTATGAAAAATAGAGATATCTCTGCATAATACTGATTCGTCTTCATCATAAGAATGATATTCTGAATAACATAATGTGTCTCTAGAGAAAGAAAATGGAGGAACAAATACAGTTAGATTGCAGTGTCAATATGACTGATAGAAATAATTGATTTTCCTCTTTGCTTTACATGAAAACAGAAACATTTAGTAATCATATATTTGAGAAGTACAGCTTGCTGATAAGTCCTGAGACAGGATCCAAAATTAAATCTTACTGCCAAACAAGATCTCTAAACATCAGTTGTTATCACTTTTTCATTTTGAATACTGAAGCTTTATATGAAGTCAACCTTGAGAAATCCCTTATACATAATCTTGTTATAGATTACACATGAAGACTTTTTAACTACATAAGATTCATACAGTGAAGGAATGAAATAATACTTTACACCATTTTATTACTGTCTGAATTCATTGTCACAAAATGCAGTGATGTGATTTTAAATAAGGATTTATTAGAAATCTGTGCTGCCTACTATAGCCCTTCTATTAAATCAAAGCTTGTCCCAAAATCAAGAGCTGGTCTTCCCATGAGATTCTGCAACTCTTTTCCACTTTAGCACCAAGCAATGTTTTCACCTGTTAGGAAGGCACTAATGGATCTATCCACCCTCCCCCCTTGATAGTGAACAGTAACAAATTCATTCCTAATAATAGTCAAATAACTATAAAGGTATACAAATGATTAAATTTATATAAGCAAAGCTACTGAATGACTGTCTCTTCATACATCCATGCTCCAAGTCTCAAAGTTGTCTTTTGAAGTGGTTCTTTTGAAGTAGTTTTAAAAGCACACTACGCAATAAACACACTAAATGCTCAGCCATTCCCAATTTGTTGAATAACAACAGGTTATTCAACAAAACAGGTCTGCAAAGTCTAGTGTAACAGTTTTCCTCACTCTTCTTCTACTTAACTCTAATCCTAACCTGATCCTCCATCTGGCCAGTTCATTGATCATTAATTAATTAGATTTATATGACTGAATGCAGCACTTGTGAGGGTTGGAGAAGGTGCACTAGGGTGCAAGGGAGGCATGGCAAGGGTCAGGGATAGTGCCTAAGGGTGCTGAGTGGCTGGTGCGGTGTGAGCACAGAGGGGTTGGGGGAGGGTGCGTGGGTGGGAGAGACTTACCCCAGCAATTTATGACCTTCCCTGCCAGATTCTCTATTGACTTTCTGGGGAGGCAGGCAGGGAAGGTCGCAAATGGTGCTCACATGATCGTGGAGTGCTGCAACTGGTTGTAAGTGATAATGTCAAGGAAAAGGCCATCCCAACTCCAACTACTGACCACAGAAGGAACAGCAGCAGTTATTTTCCTTACGGCTGTTCTGACAGATGATAGATAGATAGATAGATAGATAGATAGATAGAGAGAGAGAGAGAGAGAGAGAGAGAGAGAGAGAGAGAGAGATAGATAGATAGATAGATAGATAGATAGATAGATAGATAGATTTCAACTGCCAGATGTTTTGGAATTAGAGAGCAGAAAGGAAATACATTCTGATCCCATGCAAGGATCAAGGATTGTAGATCTGGTTGTGCATTTGGCTTCTGTTGTTTTGTATTCTCCTCTTTGTAAGCTAACTTGAGAGTTATTTGATTGAAAGGCAGTATATTAATCTTCAAAGTAAAGAAAGGCGTCCATAACTACATATAAGGTTCAGGGCAGTATTAAACAAGGATTACAAAAATTTGGGAAGATGCCATTATTTTGGTTTTCATTTAACATTATGTATTTTCATAGGCCTAGCTGTATCAACTCTTCTTTTTCTCCCAGTGTAAGGTCAGACTCACAAAATCTTCAGTACAATCTTGAAAGGTCGTTTTATGTGTATAGTACTTGTTGGTTTCTAAACAGGCTGAAATCATCAAGCTATTGTTCCCTCTTATCACTATCAGCTAATTTGACTGGTATAAAAAAGAGAACCAATAATTATTTTCTCACCGCTATTGAACACATTTCTGAGAGATGGTAATCTAATTCGTAACAACAATAAAAATTCGTGATTCAGACAATCTACTCTGACCTAACATTTGAGAGGCATGATTTGCCTCCTCCCTAAAGGGAAGATTATTAGTGGCATCAGAGAATTCAGTGAGGAAATGTTCCCAATAATTTCTAAAAAATCATGCTACTTGCACTGGGCTTTTTTCCTTTCATGAATAGTGTAAATCATAAGTTCCGTGGTTTCATTTCAGTTACTGGAACAGGGGAGTTCTCTCAAGCCTCACGGATAACAAAACTGATTTTCCTTTGCAAATTAGGCTTTTTTTCCCTCTACTTTATTCTAACGGATTTTAAAAGTATTTATCTATCTATCAAATTTATACGGCCACCCATCTGTCACAAAGTGACTCTGGGGGGCGTACAATAAAACCAACAATTAAAACATTCTGCAAAACCACATTAAAAACAATTAAACATAAATAAAAACAAGATCGTGAGAGGGGAACACTTTAAGTAGTGG
This sequence comes from Candoia aspera, assembly GCF_035149785.1. NCBI lineage: Eukaryota > Metazoa > Chordata > Lepidosauria > Squamata > Candoiidae > Candoia > Candoia aspera. The sequence goes on along the minus strand of NC_086157.1, from coordinate 81,719,719 downwards.
TTTGAGCTTACTCGAGTGTTGCAAAATAGTTTGAGGGTACTGCTGTTGTAGTTTTTACGTTATGCATCTCTTTGCTGTTGGCAACCTTCTTGGCTGCCCTGAATTTCATAAAGCCCAATGGGAGGAACAATGGGGAGGGCAACCAGACCCCAGTTCTTGGCCAGAAAACAAGCAGCTGCTCCAGTGCTTAAAAAAATGTATAAGGCAACAATAATAACCATCATAACAATTTTTAAATGCTTTCTAGTCAGCTGGGATTGCATGACCAGCATGATGACATTAAAAAGAGGCTTGGCCTATCAGATTTGGTTGCATCATGTAATACTATCAGTGACATCAATGCTTCTGCAATTATGTTTGGAAAAAAAAAATCCCGAAAAACAATCCTTTCCATTTTATCCTTTAAATAACTTGAGCTTGAGTTGTACCAATATGCTTGATTGCATTAAGTGTAGCATATTATTATACAATATCAGTCTAACTTCTTATATAGTATCTGTTTTGCGATCAAGCATCATGGCAGCCTATTTGTAAGTGTTCTCAATATTTCAAAATATCTCCACTGGTCCAAAAAGGTTATCTATCCTATACTAGAACTAAGAAATCACCTTCAGATTCTGGCAGAAAAGATTGGGGCTAAGTATGAATAGAATTACCTATAACAATTTTTGCTGGAAGAAAGGAACTACAGTAAAGGAAAGAACCATTTCTTGCAACAAGAACAGGAAAGGATGAAGCTGCATGGTTATAAAGCTTTAAAAAACATTCCAAATGCGCCATTTTTGTGAAAAGGTCCACCACCACTAGTATGGAAGTCAGCCCCTGGACCGGGGGTAAATCAGTGATAAAATCCATGGAGATTGTATCCCAAGGCTGACTGGGGGTGGGTAGGGGTTGCAAGAGCCCTGTGGGCTTCCCTGGGAGAGGCTTGCTCGTCTACAGGTATGACAAGAAGCCACATAGCCCTTTATGTCTGCAGTCATCTTAGGCCACCAGTAGTCTCTCAAAGCCCTATGGAGAGTTTTGAAAACACCTCCGTGGCCTGCCGTTTGATGGTCATGGCAAAGTCTCAGTACTTCTTCCCTCAATGAGGGGGGAATGTATAATCACCCACTATGCCAGAGGATTTCTGCCTCCACATTGAATGGCGAGGCAGTGTCTTGCGGGCCCCTCTGGAGGTCATCCATCCTGGCCCTGGCATACAGGTCCTGTTGCTGCTGAGCTCTGACTCCTGTAAATAGGTCCTCTGCTTGTCTGCCTGCTGCTAAAATCTCTGTCTGGTTCCCTCTCATAGACTGATCAAAGTTGTGAGGTTGTAATATAGTAGCCTGTACCTCCTGGTGAGTAGTGGGGGTTGCCTGAATGGATCGAGACAGGGCATCTGCCAAACGGTTCTGCACCCTGGGAACATAAGAAATAACAAACTTGAAACGGGAGAAAAACTGGCTCCATCTGATTTGGTGTGGGGTGAGGGATCTGGCGTTTTGTAGAAGCTGTAAATTCTTGTGATCGGTGCAAACTCTCACAGGAAAGGCTGCACCTTCTAGCCAGTGCCTCCACTCTTGGAATGCTGCTTTAATTGCTAGCAACTCCTTGTTAAAAACATCATAGTTTCTCTCTGCTGGTGAGAGCATGCATGAAAAAAAGGCACAAGGAAGCAATGTATTCTCGGTTTTGTTTGTATATTGCAATAACACCACCCCAATGGCAATATCGGAAGCATCTGAATGTATTATGAATTGCTTCGTGGGATCAGGGTGTTTTAACAGCGGCTGGGATGCAAAGAGTTGCTTGAATTCTCGGAATGCTGCTTGCTCCCTCTCCCCCCAAATGAATTTTGATCCTTTCTTCAAAAGCTGTTTGAGGGGTTTAGCCCTGTCACTAAATTTTTTAATGAACCTCCTGTAAAAATTGCATCCTCAGAGAAAATTAATATGTCATCTAGATAAATGACCAGATACTTATCTAGTAAATCAGAGAAAATTTGATTCATAAATCAGGAAAATATGGCTCCTGCATTAGACAAGCCAAAGGGCAAAACAAGGTGCTCAAATTTACCAAACCTGGTGTCAAAGGCAGTCAAATATTCATGCCCCTCTTTCATCTGGATCAGATTGTACACATTCCTGAGGTCCAACCTAGTAAAAATGTGTGCTTTCTGTAAGCGATCCAGCAGATCAGATATTATCACCATGGGATAATTTTCTTTTTTTGTGAGTTTATTGAGGGAACTGAAATCATGTACCACTCTCATGGGTGCCTCCTGGTTTGCTGGTGCCAACGGGTCAGGCTTCTTTGGTATGAAGAAGGTAGGAGCAGACGCTGGGGAAGTAGATGGCCGGATGAAACCCTTTTGGAGATTAGAATCCAAGTAATCCTTTAAGGTGGCTAGTTCCTTGGGGGACATGAGATATTGTTTCCTTGCTGGAACCCTGGCTCCTGGTATCAACTCAATGGTGCAATCACAGTCCCTATGGGGGGGGGTAGTGCTGTGGCCTCTTGTTCGCTGAAAACGTCTGCGAAATCTGCATACTTGGCTGGCAACTGGACCCCCCCCTGCTTCTGTGACTGCGTTGGTTGCTGGAGAGAGGAGAGCAGCTTGAATCTTGTGGTGCTGGCATTCCTTAGCTGGGAAGGAGATTGCTCCCGTAGTCCAGTTCAACAATGGGTTGTGGATCTTCAGCCAAGGTGTGCCCAGGACTATAGGCACATTAAGTGATGCCGTAACATAAAGTTGGATCCACTCAGTGTGGTCTCCCGTTGTTAGCTGCAAAGGTTCTGTGAACCTTCTAATCGGCCCTGCCTTGAGGGGCTGGCCGTCAATGGTCTCCACTTCTATGGGACGTGGCAATTCTATGGTCAGGATGTTGAGGTCTTGTACAGTCTGTACATCAATAAAATTGGTGGAAGCTCCAGAATCCACGAGGGCCTCTAGCTTGACCTGGTACTCTGGGTTTACGTGCATTATTACTGGTAAATAGTAAAAAGATTGCCTGGAATCCTCGGAATGAGCCCTACTTAATTGATTGATGGTCTCCCTGCTGAGCTCTGTGGAGGGAGACCGATGGAGTTTCCCTGGTTGGAAGTAGAGGCAGAGGTGGTTCTTGTTTCAGCTGCTTGCCCTGGGGTTCTTACGGAATTTGCTTGGCTTCTCACTGGGCAAGCTCTCACCATGTGCCCCTGGACTCCGCAATAGAAACAGAGGGCTCTCTCTCTCCTTCTCTGTCTCTCAGCCTCGGAAGTAAGCCTCCTGCTTGCCCCGATCTGCATCGGCTCCTCTGGTCCTGAGTGAGGAGATGCTGCGGAGAGAGCTGGAAATCCTGGAAGCGTCCTGAGGCCCCTGCCTCTCCCCGGCTACATCTGTCTGAGCTCTTCTAGCTTGGCATCTATGACCACAGAGAACTGATATAAAGCTTCTAGGGTAGCTGATGTTCCCTGGCGCACTAATTCATTCTTAATTTCTTCATCCAGCCCCTGTTTGAATTGGTCTTTCAAGGCACTCTCATTCCAGTCCAGATCTCCTGCTAACAGCTTGAATTCAGCAATGTAGATTCCCACTCTCTTGTTGCCTTGCTTGAGCTTCCGAATTTCCTGGCTGGCAGTGACTTCTCTGATCAGGTCGTCAAAGTGTGCTCGGAATCCTGCCAGAAAATTCTGGTAGTTGTTGAGAATTGGGTCGTTGTTCTCCACCATGGGAATAGCCCATTTGGCTGCTGGGCCCTTTAGCAGACTCAGAATGAAGGTGACTCTGGTTCTGTCTGTGGGAAACTCTGCCAGTCTGCTGTCGAAGAACATTGTGCCCTGTGTGAGAAAGGTCCTCAACTGTCCTGCTTCTCCTCCAAATTTCTCTGGTAGACTGCCCTGGGATCTCAAGACTACTGGTGGAGCTGCTGCTGCTGCTGCTGCTGCTGCTGCTGCTGCTGGCACCAGTTGTGGGTTAATCGGAGCTGGTTGTTGTAACTGCTGTAGCATGGCTACTTGTAATGTATTGATCTGGAGATCTACTTGTTGTTGGTGTTGTTGCAGGGCTGCTGCCAATTGTTGGATTGCTTGCCAAATTTCCTGGTTTTCCGAAGACATTTTCCAAATGTCTCTCCTTTATTTTTCTTTGTTCCTCCCTCTTTCAATGGGAGTAGGAGTTTGTTAGGATTGATGTCCTAACAGTCAGGAATCACGCTGAGACGAGGAGTAGGTCTCTAGTGTTTATTGCTGCTACATAAGACAGAATCCTAACAAACTGAAGAAGCGTGGGAAAACCCAGACAGATAAACCCCAAAAGCTAAGGCGGGTCTCTCTTTGAATGGCTGCTTAATTCCTCAGTACTACGCATGCATTTTCCCCCCTGGATAGAGGCCCCCTCCTGCTCACCATCAGTACTCATGACAGTAACGTTTCACATGCCATGGCGCTGACACGCATTTCTGTTTGGGAACGAGCTGCTGTGAGACCTTGTACCAAGCTCTGTATGTGAAATCAGTACAATGGAATATGTTTGGGTTATTTTCTCTGTTCAAGGACTTTTCCCACAGACCATCAGAAACTGTTAGGAGCACCTAGGATTGTGAACTTGAGAAGAATCTACGGGGGAGGGATTTCATTTGCACCTAGGGTTTTTAGTTTGAATTTGTCACGCTTTCATCATTCTCAGCTTTCTCTGTGATCCTGCATACTATTCTTTAATGAATCAGATATCTTTGAATTCCTACTCATGAGTCTGATGGTGTTTTAGAATAGGCAACCATTACACACAGACAGCACGGCCAACTTGCAAAAAGGAGCCCATCATATACAGTTAGTCAGTGTCAATTGCATTCTCCAGAGTCATGTAGGATGGCCTTGGGCTTCATCAGGCCAGCGCTAAGATCATTCAACATGCAGGTTGTTAACAAAACTTTTCCAGACAAGTGCCATAAGGTTACTTGAGGGACTGGTTCTCCCAGTCACATCTACCTGTCCCATCAGGTCTGGCAGAAAGTGCAAGTCCCATCCGCTATGGAATGTCATCTGATGGGACTCAGGAGGAGAGCCTTTTTTGCTTAGGCACCCACCCTATGGAACATCATTCCCCCTGAGGTCAGACCGGCCCCACACCTTACTGGCTTTCTGGAAGGGCTTGAAGACGTGGCCTTGCCGTCTGGCCTGGGGATATGGTAGTGGTGGAGTGTGCAAAATGGCTGTATTATTAATGAGATTGATTGTGCTCTCCCACAGATTATGTTTTTATAATGGTTTTAGTAGTTTTTATTGTTTTATTGTTTTTTGTTCTTATGATTTTGGTTATTTTTATATTTTTGTATGTTTTTAACTCCGTAAGCCACCCAGAGTGATGTATGTAAGATGGGCTGCTATATAAATCAAACAAATAATTAAACAAAGATAATTTGTTATTTCCACTAAAGTGCAAAAGAGAGGCAGATATAATCCTTCAGGATGCCTCTACCCAGGAAACAAAGATGATCAGCAAACTGGAAATGCTTATGAGAAGGGACTGAAACAACTGATTAGACTGAAAGAATTGAAAAATAAATTTGAATTAAAATATAATAACAGTGACAACTTGCTCTCTATGGAGCATAGGGCAGAGAATAATAAAGCTAAGATAGATCAGTCAATTTCAGTTTAACATCAGGGAAAATAATAATAATAACAGGAATAGCCAAACAACCGAACCTATTGTTTGGGGAGGCAGTGAAATTTTGTTTACTGGATATATCCAAGCAGAGGTTAGACCTGTCAGAAATAAACTGGAATTCTGAATTGAACAGAGGTTGGACCTGATGGCCTGAATGGCCCCTTTCAACACTATGATTCTTATGAAAGTCCCCCAAAATAGCTTTAAAAACTATTGAGAACCTGTTGTTTACTGTGCTGCACTGATATATTTGTATACACAGTACTTTACTACATTTTTAAATTTGCCTTCTCCCAAAAGTAGTTGGAATTAGTCTTAATTATGACAATGTATATACAACTAACAGTCTGTTTTTCATTGCTGTGCAATCCTATATATTTTAACTCAGAACATAGTCCCATGCAATAGCACATTCTTAGGTAAATATGTATGAGTTGGCAGCTTTAGCAAATCTACATAGCCCCTCTCTTATGAAGAGATATACCCACTCCAGAACTGGCAAAATATCTAGATCTCAGGATTCTAGATCCAGGAATCCTCTGGGTTTGTATATGTAAGTATATTGGCTGTTCATGCCAAGATCTTGCATTCTTTAACTCAAATGCACTTAAAATTAAATGGGTAAGAATTGCTTCTGAGCATCTGTCACAGCCTTCAGACCCTTCACTAAAATCTACTTCCCAATTTTTTCCTAATTTTTATCTTGTTTCAGAGAATCTTTCTGTTGTTGTCATTGTTAAGGTTAAAGTAATAATTTCCTCAAAAATCCTTACTGGTCTATTGCAAATTTCACCTGATCTAATTTTTGTCACTTTTGCTGTATTTAACTACTTCCTGTTTATAAATGAACTTACTGCTACATCCACCAGGTGTCAAGATGTTTTCTTTAGGAATGTCAGGAGAGAAGATAAAGAAAAATGATTATAGGTGTTAGAATGGTATGCAATTTGGGTTTTAAGTTACCAATAATTACCCTTCTATTTAACTTGACTAACATGAGACTTATGACAAACATAGTCATTACTATGTGGTATGATTGATTTCTTCAATCATATACAGCTAGTTATATACAAATAAGATCTACTGATATCAATAATGTTTGCGTCAATGTAATTTAGCACAGAATCACAGCTCAGGGTTACAAATGGGTTAATTAGCCAGGTTATAGTGAATGAAAAGGGTTAGCTAGTGTCTAATTCCAATTTTTAGAAAAAAGTAGATGCTACAGTTATTCAGATGATATCATTTCAGTTAACAGGTAAAGGAGATGGATGCTTGAATAATCTAGATATTTTCTACATAACATAATTTAATTTTCTAGGGACAAACTGAGGCTAAAATTCTCTATATTGACAAGACACTGTTTAGTATTGCACAGTATAAGTGGGGGATTTCATACATGTGAAGTCCTATAAGCGAGTGACACACACACATTTGTAACATGCCACTAATTAATCTTAATCCTTTAAATTGAGAAAATATATTGGTTGACTTATTTCATTTTTACCCTCTGCTTCATTAAAAAGTAAATAAGGGATATATATTTTGCATCACAATATCTGAATTTTACTTAATTTTGTCCAGTATTTCCTTTAAACCTGTAATTGTTTAGCAGAAAAAAATATATGCTACTGTTGTTGTTGGTTGTAACAGTATAATATACTGTTATTATATTATTATAATTTATGGACAGGGGAACTTGTACTTATGACTAAATAACTTTCAGAGAATACCCAATGTAATGTACTTGGGACAACTGTATAATAGAATTCTACACTGCAGTTTCTAAAAGAGTGGAAACCCTATATCAGGCCTGCATAACTCATAATGGGGAAAGATTCACACTGGTATATTAAAAATTATCATGGGCCACAAAGGAGCAGTTTGTAAGAAGTTTATTACTAGAAAATATTAGGAATATGATACTACTATTTATTTAAGTACAATATATCAATATGATATATTGCAACTTTTTTAAAAAAATTGGGAGGGTATTGTGGGGTTAAATGAAATGTTGATACACTTAAAATGCGGAATCCTTGGTGCTCTCTGAGCTTGGTTGCTTGTTTGCAGACATTTCATTACCCAACTAGGTAACATTATCAGTGCCTCATCGTACTTAAAATGTCTTCCAAACATTCATCACTGATAGAAGAATACTGTTTTTTATTCTTGTTCATGATTGAAAATGTTTGTTCACATATAAATGTGCTTCCAAAAGCACAGTACATTTTCTGAGCAGCTTTGATGAGCTTTTAAATTTTCCCTTCTTTAAACATTTGTAAAAGTCAGTCAAACTGTTTTCCTTAAATTTTGATTTATAAGTTCCTGAACACTGCAAGTCAATTATTTCCAACTATTTGGAAATTTAGTGGTATTTCTTCTGGATTTACAGAAAATAGATTTTCAATAATATTTTACTGAATCTATTCTTCTTTGGTCAAAGCAAACCTTTTGTCAAATTCTTCAGTTAGAATGCTAACATGCTGGCCATATTTTTTTCATAGGTGGATGTGCTTGCATTGAGGAATACACTGAACGTAAGTAGGAAAGTGACCCAGCTTTCCTTTCTTGAGTTGTCCTTTGAAAAAATGCAATTTCATTTTAAATGCTTACTGTTGCATGACACACAAGACATACAATTTTGTCTTTCAATTATCCAATCTATACGTTCTGATTCATTTTACTTCCTCTTGCATTCACTCATGGTACATATGGGTTCCTGATTTTTTTAAAAAATATCACTCAAAGTTGCCTTTTTAAGGCAGGGGCAGTTACTGAGAAGGCATGCTGTCTAGGTCCAACTTGTGGCAACATTTAATGCTAAGTGGTAGCATTGAAACAATAAGAAACATTATTAGAAGAATAAAAAACCAACAATGGTCACTGAAGATGAAACCAACAAGACAATAAACAGAAATCTTTCAATAGGCCAACTAAACCTTTTTTGGAAATGGGCCATACATAAATATTCTCAATACAACTACTGTAAAATGCCTGAAGGAATCAGTAGGTTCCGTTTCTTTGATGCATTTAAAAAAAAATATGGTACCAAGGTCGGTTGTGCATTTGGTTATTGCACTGGCTTTTATATATTGCATATTAGCTTTTTCCCCACTTGCCCATATTTTCCCTGTGATTCCATACAGATCAGCATAATGAATGCCCAGCTGACTGAATATCGCTCCTCTGTACCTTACTTTGAGTCAACAATAAAGATAATGTGGATCTGAGTCATAAATTAGTCTTTCCAAATCTTTCTTCATATAATAGTCACTATCACACATTCATTTTCTCTGTATCAGTAACTTCAGATCCTTAGAACTTCTACACTAGATAATAACAATTATACCCTGAAAATACAGCATGCTACTTTTCATTTCCAATTGCTTATTCAAACCCAGACCAAATTTCTAGCCTTTATTTGTTTATTTATTTACATGGTTTTATTTGGTGAAGAGCCAACAGGTCATTAATTTAACCAACAGTACAGACAGACCATGAACCAACTTGAGATGAAATCCAGACCATAACTTTTGATAACAAGAGAAGTACCACAGAAGCCCCAGAATTCAAAATTATGTTCTAATCAATTAGAAGTCTAGTGCAACATTCCCAAATCATGCTGTCCAGATGTGCTTGACCACAAATCCCTGAATTCCCAGATGGAATGACCAAAGATATTGCTAGGAATTCTTTCTTTCTTAGTGATCACAGCCAATCAGAAATATGTAGTAACAATATCAAAATACTACATCAGCAATCAAATATGCTTGTGTGATGTTGCCACTGAGGACACAAGATGCCAGTTAAAAACATCCCCATTTTGAACAGATCCCAAAGAAGCAAAAGGAGTGAGGCAACTGGGCCAGAGCGCTCTCCCTGCTGTGCTGCAATGCTTTAATTGGGTGCCACTACTGTTGTTAGTGCTGTTGCCACAGTAACTGGACCAGTGGTTCCCTGTTCACCAGGCTATAGCAGCTCATCACCTAGACCCTTTTTACTAACACAATCACCATCACCACCATCTTTTGACAGAAGTCCTGAAGGTAGTGAAATACTTTGTCACTGGGAGAATTGTGCATGATCAGGTTAGTCCTGGCAGCATTTCATAAGATAACCATTCATTCCCTTTTTGAAGGAAATTGTGAATTTCAGAGACTTCCAGTGTTTGTTTATGAAGCCAGAACCCAGATTTGTAGCAAATGAATTTTACAACTACATTTGTAAGTAACAGTTTTACTGTTGTGTAGGAAACAGTGTCCATTAGATCAGTAAGAGTCAGAAGAACTCAACAACAATAACAAGGAAATGCATCCCCCCACCACTGAATATATAATCCCAAGATTCAAGTAAGTATTTCTATAGTAATCCAGGGACTTCTCAGTGCAATTTAATTTACAATTTATGTAAATGCCATAAATGTATTAAGATCTTATGCATAAGATCCTAATGCATACACTATACTGGTGATCAATGATACACTGAATTTAGCAAAACGATGCTTAAGTACATAAGCAAAACCTAACATAAAAGCATATTAATTTTACTTTACAACAAATTGTTGTAGAATGTAGGGCTGTGCAACACTAATGGTGCAGGCAGGCGAGGATATGTACATGTGGGACATGTATAACAACTGCCTGCAACTCCTTAAACTAAACAGGTATTCTCCCAGGATCATGGTACAACTGTGGAGGGCAGTCATGAAACCTCAGAAAAGATGCAGTTGCTTTAAGGAGTTGCTGACAGGTGATATGCAAGTACTCCACATTTTGAAGCCCCTTTCTGCCTTTAAAATATCAAGTGCTGTACAGAAAAGGCCCCTACTTCTTGATCATCATATAATTCCTAATAGCACCGATAAAGATTTTAGTTTGCCAAACAAAAAGTTAAGGATATTTGGAAAATGGTGTCAACGTTTTTCGAGGAACAAAGCCGTAATTGTCATAGGAAGCCTGAGACATAATACCCAACATGTTTTGGAGAGCTTCCTGCTACAGGGGTAACCTGTGATGATGATGATGATGATGATAGCAGCAGCAGCAGCAGCAACAACAATAATAAAAAGTTTTATGCCAATATAAAGAAAAATTCCCAAAGGTAAAAAACCAAAACTATAGTATAAGCCATGAAGGAAAATATTGTTTTTTTAACTGAATTTGTAGTATTTTACCTTTTTAACTGACTGGTATTGTATCCTTAGCAATAGCAGAAAATGCTGCATATAGCATAGATACAATTAAAGCTGGTAAGCTAGTCTACACTTCCTTTATATTAATGAAACACATTTGTGAAAACCTCAGCTGACCAATGTGACAATGAATGGTGAAGGTCAGTATTTTTAGGCTGTAGTGACAGCTGTGGCATCTGGAAGATTGTGACTTGGAATGTATCTGGAATGCTAGATGAAAAGCATGAATTAACAAATAAAATGAAAGGAAGAAAAATATGAAATTTAAAGGAAGGGAAAGCGTATCCCCAAGTGGATGAATTAAAAATCCTTTACAATAAAATTTGATTAGCAACATATATAATATGCTAGCCCAAAACACATATAGAGAGGAAAAGTATTCAGATATACATTATTTTATCCTTTAAACAATGATAATCAAATAGATTAAAATTAGTTATTACATTACAAGATAAAAGCCCATGAGTCAAACAGCATGTATCTTCCCTAGCTGAAATCATACACCAGATACCAAATCAGAGACCGTAACTGCACATAATAGAAAAGCAGCTTTCATAAATGCAAAACTCTTCATTAGGCTAGATGGAAGAAGTAAGAATCTGTAAGTATGAAAAACTGCCATGAATTCTAGTATCTCATTTTTGTCAATAATGTTGCACTATGAAGAATTCTGGTAACACACGAATCAGTTTGGGCATACTGTAGATAATTATATAACATAGTTCTTAAACCCATGAGTAAATGGTCACCAAAAAAATAAAAATCAAAGACCCATTAGTCTTGAATGACTTCAAAATTGCAGCTGTAATATGGAAGGAGTTTTCCTTTTGCCAGCTTTTTAACAAATACCCAAAGAAGAAGAAGGAACAACTACAGGAACCAATTTTCAAATGAAATGGCAATGGGGTTTCAAGTAAAATAAACAGAGTCTGATTTTCAATAGGAATTCTGGTTGTAGCAGAGGATTTTTAGGAAATGCTGTCCCACAGACAGCAATATAGAGTGAGTGACAGGAAAGGATCCTTCCAAACAAGTGGCTATTCCTCCATCATCGTTTGACTCTCCTAACTACTTGAAGGAAAGGCACTTTTCATGTACAAATAATATTCAAGCCATACCGTAGAAATTAAGATTTTCTTTTTCCATCTTTACTTGAAAATTAACTTCTGAGGAAAGATGGAATATAAGTGTGTGTGTGTGTATGTGTGTGTGTGTGAGAGAGAGACAGAGAGAGAGAATAAAAAGCAGCAGTTGAATTTCAGATACTGGCTAGGCAATGTAGCCTTATTTGTAGAAAATAACAGTGAAATCTCCCAGTTTAGATGTTTTCTCACTGTATAAAATCTTTGAGGCAAGGCCTTTACTTATTAGTAGTACCTTCTATTTTTCAGATTCAATAAATGAAGATCATGTTGTACTAACCTTCATAATACAAAATTGTGCAGGTCTTCTAGTTTTCAATGGTCTTCATGCATTTTATTTGAGGCATTTCTTGCCTATTGCAACAATCATGCAACACTCATATTTTTTAGTTTTCAAATTTATGTGTAATCTTCATTCATCTATATTTATAGAAACATTTTTTATTAAATACAGTCACTTTTCATTTTATTTGAACATTGGCTCAGTAAATAAGCAACATGTAATGAAACTTATTTCAGATGATGGTGATTTCAAACATTTCATTATATGAGTCATATAATTCACAAAAATACAAACATGAGTATTTATTAATATTAGTAATCTATATGCTTCCTACCCAGGAGGCTATAATTTTAAATGAGAAGTTAACATATATTCATTTAAGTTTTCTTAACATTCTGCACTGGAGCTATGTTTTCCTCTAAAAATGCTGCCTTTTTCTGGAGGAATTAAATAGCAATTAGGAAAATGTAAAAGAATTTTATGAAATAAAAAATTACTAGGTTCAGAATATGTTGGATTCACAAAATAAATTTTGAATCTCTTAACCAAACTCCAAGGAAAATCTAGAAAAGCAAACTTAATATTAGATAGATGTTAATTTACATGGTGTCTTTCAAATTACTCAGTCATTTAGCTAATGTATGAGCCTTGCAATTTCACAAGTTTTTTTTTTCCCCACAGTACGCTTAAGAATTTATTTTAGGACGTGTTTTTAAGTTTTTAAGTTTTCATTATTGGATGTGGTGAAGAGTACTACTGCTGGTATTACTATTTTCTGTTATACATCTTTTCATCACTCTGTAGCTATGCACCCATTTACCAATGTGAAAAACACCAACAGGAAGAATTCCCTCACAACATCTTCCTTTGGGTTTAAAGTTTGGCATCAAGGGAACCAGAAGACTACTAGAGTTATTGTACAATAAAAAGCAGAACAGTCATAGATACCCTGTGTACTTCCAAAATGCCATGTGTCACATATAACAATTTCACTGAAATTCTCTTTTCCTTGGGGGGGTGGGGCGGTTAAAGCAAATTATTTTTCATTGATTAAAACCAGAAATGGCACAAAAAAAATGCAAGTTAATTTTTCTGAATGCATTAATGTTTATATACTTGTTTCAACTTTACATCTAAAGGTCTATTGTAACTAAGCTAAAGTACATGATTTATTTTTTAAAAATCTTATACTCACCCAGTATTTCTCTTTTCTTATCTACAGTACTTCCCCACATTTTAATTTATAATGTGAGACACCATTCCAAGTTTTAATTATTTACTTTTTAATGGTTTTTATTTTGTGAGCCACTTGGAATGATTTCTGTTGTGGAGAGGATTTTAAAAAAAAAACCCTTACGTTAATATGCTTAGAATCCTCATATAAATTGCATCTTCTCATTCAACAGATGATCCAACTGTTGAACAGTCATATACTTAAATAGCATTTCCCATCCAAACATGTAGGGTCAATTCCCTAAATACCAAATAGTTATTTCAACCATATCTATCAGCAATACTGAAGATGGAAAACAAATAACTGAGGTCAATATGATACACTTCCTTTTCAAAATGTCTAAAGAATAATTGATCATAGGTATAAATAAAAATTGGAACATTAAGAACATATCTACTAGCTAGAAAGTCATCAGTTATATAAAAATATACAGTATAACTGGGAGTCAGGGGGCATATAAATTTAATATATTATGGTTGATTGCACAGTCAGCCAGATGTTTAGATTGGATTTGGCATTTTTGTCCACCTATTGAGTCCTTCCCAAGGACCTGGGATAGGCAGATGTTGTTGTTGAATAATATATATTGAAATTGCCTTTTGCAATTGACTGATGGTGATTGTGTCAATGCTGATGATGTTTAAGTGGTGCTCCAGATGTTTTGGAATTGCACCCAAGGCACCAATTACTATTGGTACTATTATTAGTAGTAGTAGTAGTATTATTATCAAATACTTGCTTTGAATATTATATTATCAAGTTTTACCAGTTGTATAAGATTTACATTATGGTGAAAAAATGATTCTTCTTTGTCCTGCCTTCCCTTTAAGGATCATAGTGTAAGATAGAAAGGTATGGAAATTATTATTACGAGCCCAAATCAATTCATTGCAGAATGAAGGCCTTTCACTGAAGGTTATGAACTGTAATCTACCATGCTGGACCAGTGTGCTTTAGTAGATAATGTTTTTTACTTCCTAGTCTAGAAAGAGAAACTGGCCCAAAGTCACCCAGCTGGCATCTGTGCCTAGGGAAGCAGTAGAACATGTGCTTCCCCACTTCTAGTCTGTTACCTTAATTACTACACCACACTGGCTCTCTTTTGCGCATGCACACAGACACACATCCTGGACTTTAAGAACATGGTATCTTTTACTGGATAAACATAGTGATACAACAAAATGTTTTAAACAGATGAAAGGAAAATGTATTCAATAAATTGAAGTATTTTTTTCTATGTTAGCTGCTTCTCATTTTACTGCAGTAGACCTCTGCTCTGCCTTCTTTTCTGTTCCTCTACACCCTGATTCACAATACCTATTAGCTTTCGTCTCAGACATTGACACTCATCCCTGCCAGCTCATCGGAAGTAGAACTCCCCAGGGGTACACAGAGAGTCCCAGCTACTATGCTGCCACACTAAGACATGATTTATCAACAGTAATGTTGCCACGTAACTCTACAGTCTTGCAATATTTTTGCAATTTGCTCCTGGCTGTGGACAGTGAGACAGCTTACACAGAGGACTCTATTGTCCTTTTATGTTGCCAAGAGGACCAAGGACATAAGGTCAACCTGGCCAAATGCAATTTTTTAAGACACATGTGATATATTTGGCCCATCTTATCTCAAAAGGGACATATTACTTGACATCTGAAAGAGTGCAGGCAATTTCAAACCTCTCCTTCCCCACTTCTGAAAAACAACTCCACTTCTTCCTAGATCTGTTGATTTTTGCTATCCATGGATTCTTGATTTCGCTATATTGATAAAGCTAATAGGTATTGTGAATCTCCTAACATGCCCTCCCTCCTCCTTCTCCTGGACACCTAAGGCTTAAGGCATACTTCAAGATTTAAAACAGATGCTTGCCTTAGTCCCAGCATTAGACCTTCCCAACTATTCTCTACCTTTCAACCTTTTCTGCCATGAGTGTGATGATATAGTTACTGGATTCCTGGTCCAGTCTTACACAGATTGCCTTTGCCCAACTGATCATTCTTATCCATTAGACATCGTAGCTGATGCCTTACCTCTCTGCATCTGGGTGGCTGACGCAGCTGCAATCATGGTCCAAAAATCTTCCAATTTGGTCCTAGGGTTGTCTTTTACTGTTCCTGTTCCCCATACTGTCATTCTTCCCAAAGGCTCTCTCCCTCATAGCCCAGTGCCTTACTAAGTTGGAATTTGTCCTTCTGAAGACCCTAGCATTACCCTCTTCCACATTTCTTCACTTGACCCCCTCTATCCTTTTCCCTTTTCCTTCCCCTCCTCCTGAAACTGACTCTGATTGCTCACTGCTGGTTCATGCTGCCACAAACATCATTTTGACATTTACTATTTACTTTATTTTATTTTTATTTTATTATTTACAGAACCTATATAGCCGCCCATCTCATATAATGATTCCAGGTGGCTCACAACAACTAATAAAAACAAAGATAAAAACAAAACCATTGTTGCCCCAGGTGTCAGACCAAACAGTGGCCCAGCTCAACTCTCATCCTCACCCAATGCTTAAGGGAAGAGCCAGGTCTTCATGGCCTTTGGGAAGGGTAAAAGGGTAAGGATCCCTCAGATATCAGGTGGGAGACATCCCTGAAATCCCCATTGCTAATACTGATTTCAAGGTGTACCCTGACAATACATATGACTCTGCCTTCCATACAGACACAGGACACCACATCTCAGTATATGCTGTTTACTCCCCGTATGAATGCCTAGAACTTGGTTCTCTATCCACCTCCTGCTTCACATAAGTAGGAAAAATTATTGCCCATACTTGTGCTTATGTAATAGCAGCCAACTGCTCAGTGAATATTTACACAGAGAGCTAATATTGCTTTGTTGTAGTCCACAAATTTAGCCAAATCTGGAAAAACAGGGGCTACTTAACTACATCTGGCTATCCTATCTCTAAGGTCTCCTATGTTCATTCCTTACTTGTCTTCTTAATTCCTTCTCAAATCAGGGTAATCAAAGTAAAAGGCAGTTCAGATTGCCACAATAATTCTTTTGCTGATGCTGTTGCTTAACTGTGTTACCCTGACATCTCCCAGGGACTCCCAGGAACTCTTCAACATTTCAGGTGTCTCTTTTGTGCCCCTCTGATATTTTTGCCCTCTTTACCAAGCACCATGGACCTCTTGGATCTATGCCAATTGTGCTGTCAGTCTTTCGGGAGTCCCAGAGTACCCAGATGTTGCCTGCTGCATTCTCCTATTGTTTCTTCCCCATATAGTCCATTCTGTGGGACATGCAGCCAAATGGACGATGCTTGCTGAAATTAAAAAAAACAATGGTGGGGCCAAGAGTAACCCCCATATTAGAAACAAGAACTTGTCCTCAATGCCAACTGTACAATGTGGCACAACCAGTAGCCAATACCACTGGATATCTGTGCTACCAGAGAGAGTATTCTTGGACTTATAGATGAACTTTGTAGAATTACCACCAAAAAAGGGGTACCTTTATGTTTTATATGTATTATAGACATGTTTAGTAAATGGACTGAAGGTATCCTACAAGAAGGCTGACACAGCCACAGCTACAAAAAACATTTGCAGAAGAACTCATGTTTGGTATACTCTATTGATTAATGTGATGGTTGCCTTATTTGAAAAAAAACACAGACTCACCAGCCAGGGCTAAGGATATCTGGTTTATTAAGAATAGAATGCAGACACAGAGAAAGACGGGAATGAGCACATGGCATGCGAGGTAGCTGGTAAATACCCATGGTGCGGACCTGATCCTTCCCCACCCCCCATTGTCCCAAAGTCTTGACCGACGGTGAACCCGGAGTCTCGATGGGCGATCAGGTGGCGATTCCGGAGTCTCGATGGGCGATCAGGGGGCGATTCCGGAGTCTCGATGGGCGATCAGGGGGATTAGCGCTGATTACCTCTGTCCTCTTCCTGTGTCCGGAGCAGGTGTGTCCCCCGTGGTAATGCAGAGCTGTCAGGGAGATAGGATGATGGCTTCCTGGGTCAGGGCAAAGGTATGGCTCCTTTGTCCTTTTGTCTGTATTGTCTTTCAGTGCTTATGGGATTAGCCCTGATTCTTTCCTCCCCCCTCCCCTTCACCGGAAAGGCATGTTCTCCATTGTGATGTGTGTATACATCGCAACGGGGGACATGACAATTAAATTCAGAGAAGTGGTATCACTTCATTCATTAGGCCATTTTTTAAATTGGCAATGGTAATACAAATTGATTTAAATAATCACTGTGCATATTGCCCACACAATTTGTGAATGACTGAATGATATAATGGAATACTAAAGGGTAAATTGGTAAAAATATTCCACATTGGCATGACCAGATGTCTAGCCTTTAGTGCTAATGGCCATTTGTGCAACCTGATTTGCAAATAACAAATTGTCACCCCATGAAATAATAATGGATCATCCTATGTGCACTGTCACCAGATTTAAACTTTTACTGTCTTCTCTAACAGTGACTGGTGATTCCCTCCTTTCTTATATGCAGCAGCTGACTTGGGTCCTCAAGGACATTAATAAATAAAAAAGATAATCTCTCTCAGTGTCCATCGAATCACCAGCACTGCTAGAAGGAGATCAAACCCTAGTAAAGGTTCACCATCACAAGAACTGCCTACAGCAAAGTGGAAAGGACCTTCCCAGATTTTGCTGGTGACCCCTTGACCTGTCAAGCTAGAAGGCAAAGATGATTGGACTCACATATCACACTGCAAAAAGGTAGACCCTTCTCCTTTGATGAAAGGATGAACTGATGATCCACTTCCACTTCAAAGACTCTCACTCTTAAATCTCTTCTGTATTTGTTATCTGTATAACAGGAAATTGGAAACCAAATGTGTGTGTGCAAACTCTTTCCCCCCCTTTTTATTGTATTACACTATTATAAAACTTGATACATTGTATTATTTCAATACAGTGATATTTATATAATATAAAGATTCTTGACATTCTATTGCTTAGAGTATTGAAAATGAGAAGAAAAATATTTTGTCAATATGAACTACAATGAAAGATATCAGTATTACAAGCTTAAGATTTTTAGCTTTTCATCCGAAGTTGAATATAACATTGAGAAAAGAACTGCTCTGAATCACATCGAAGTATTTGTTACATGATAAAAGTTTCTATCTTAAACTAATTATTTAATATTAACGTCTCCACTGTGTTATTACTTGGTATGTATGTATTTAACAATACATACTAAAAAATAGAAAAAAAACACTAAATACTAAAAATAGGGAAAAAACCCCAAACTATTGGGTTTCTAACTTTCCCTTTTTTATATATCTGCTAATTTGCAATGTTTGTAAACATTTAGGCCCCCTTAGAAACCAGACTGTAAGTGATTATATTTGCCATGCTCCATGATGTGTTGTACGTATGGGAACCATTCTTGTTTAAATTTAGTTAAACTTCTATTGTGTATATATACTGTTAGTTCTGCCATTGCTGTGTATTCTCTGAGTTTAAGTTCCCGATTAGATATTGTTGGAATTGTGTCTTTCTTCCAATGTTGAGCAAAATCTATTCTTGCTGCTTTAAGCACATATCTCATTAAATTATGACGTTTCTTGTTGATTTTTTCTGAGAGTATACCTAGTAAGAAAAGTTGTGGTTTCATTTCAAATGTAAATTCCAACATTTTATGCATTATACTATGCATGTCTTTCCAGTACTTTTGAGTCTGTTTACATGTCCACCACATGTGGTAAGATGTTCTCTTTTTTCATTACATTTCCAACATTTATCACTGTATGATTTGTCTATCTTAGATTTTATTGATGGCATGGTATACCATCTGTAAAACATTTTGTGCCAATTTTCCTTTAGGTTATAACTTTGTGTAACAAACTCTTAATTCAACCACTCACATGAGTAATTTATCTGACCGCTGGATAAATTACCAGCTTATATAGAACGTTATGGTTGCAACTCCTGACCACTTTGATCTATGGATTTGTCCGAAGACAGCTAATGTTTCTTTTGACCAAATTCACCAATCTCAGCCTCCACACAAAAACCCTTCCAGTCTCTCCTCCTTGTTAGGAGTAAAGGATATCTAAGCTTCTCTTTCAGGCATTACAAGACCACATAGGAAGAAAGCCATTGGACTAAAATCTACAACTGGACTTCTGTAGAAAACCAAACAGGCTGCAGAAGTTATTTGGAGTATCACTCCAATGGAAATTTGAGGACTACCTGTATGAAATAAATATAAACAGAAGAGATTGTGCTGTTGGTTAATTTATTTTAACCATTCATTCGTTCATTCTTTAAATATTCAAATCATGCATGCTCACAAAGGGGGTTTCAGATATGGATATCATATTCTAAATGCAAACTATTTCAATGGTCCTCTAGGCAGCATTCACATAATTTGGTGAACTGTACAGTAAGACAGTTAATGAAAGGATGGTACTATTCATTCCTGATTTAATCAATTTTTTCAGGTCTTTATTCATGTGCTTTAATGGTTTATATATTCTATTTAATGGTTTATGTATTCTATTTAAGGAGCACCACTTTGATGTCCACTTGTACACAAAAACAGGTTATTCATACTATAAATAAATATTTATGTTGATTGAATACTTTTCTTATTGATAGGATGTGCTTTTCCCAACTATATGTTAAAAGTAATAAAATTGCCTATTCAAAAATGGCTTAACCTTTGCATTCAGAATAGTTTTATCTTGATGTGCTTGTGCTTTGAACTTGCCTCTGATATTTCTTTTGCGTGTCTTTAGCAATCTCTCAGTGGTCCTAGTTTTAGCACAGAATTTAAAATCCTATAGGTCCATTGTCTTTATATATTCATATAATTTAGATGTGTGTCACATTTTTTTCCAAATAGCTTCACATTTGGACAAAATTAACACTGATTTCTGAATTTATTTTTTCATGCATAAAAGCCACTGACTGTGAAAGAAAACATATAGTAGCTTCCCTCTCCTGTTTTCCATTGATTTGATTATGTGCCATCAGGTTGATATCAACTCTTAATTACCACATAGATTTTTTCCATGATAATCTGTCCTAACAGAACTTCAGGTCTTCCAATGGTGCACCATCACCACTGTAACTGAGTCCATCCACTGTGCTGCTGGTTGTTTTTTCCTTCTCTTTTTTTCCACCTGGGAAAGTATTTACTTTGCATTACAGTCTTCTCCAGAGAGCTACATCTTTGTGTAATGGGTCTGAAGTAGGATGATTTGAGCCTAGTCACTTGTGCCTCATGTGAGACTTCTGAGTAGATTTGTTTGATAATCAGTTTTCTTGGATGTCCATGCTATTCGCAGGAATTCAAAAGCCTCAATATTCTTCCTATCTTGTTTCTTCAGAGTCCAACTTCTGCTTCCATAGAGTGTCACAGGGAATACCATTGCATGAAATATTTTGATTGTTGTAGGCATAGACTCATAGTGACATTTGAATATCTTTTCCAAGGCCTTCATGGCTGCTCTATCAACTTCTAGTCTGCAGGTTATTTCTTTTTTTTATTATAATTTTTATTGCAAGGTTTTATTCATTAAAAATTTCTACAAAAAAAAATTCTACAAGACATATATACAAAAAGATTTTTCAACAAAGCAAATTAACAAAAAAAATCAACATACATTTTTACACATCTTGCTATAATGTCTTATGATTTTAACTTTTCTCTTTCCTAAGGAAAATAGGTGTATCAACATATACAAATCATATAAGAGGTTTCCGACTAAACTAGCTAAAGATATATTAAAACCCCTAATGTAACTCCCGATAATTTTGAACTCTTATTTTACTATTTCAAAATATTCGCTTCTTTACAATACAAAACCCATTCTTCATTTTCATCAGCTGCATACAGGTAATCTAAAATTGGTTGCCACATTTCCTTAAATTTCAAAATATTATTATCTTTCATTAAACATGTTAATTTTGCCATTTGTGCTAATTCAATGAGTTTTATTATCCATTCTTCCATTGTTGGAATAGTTTCCGTCTTCCAATACTGTGCATATACTAATCTGGCCTCTGTGATCATGTACAGCATCAAATTACTATATTTTTCTTGCTGATCGCCATCAAAGAGACCTAATTAAAAAAAATCTGTTTTTTTTCCCATCTTTTTCTTAAAAATTTTCTGAAACATATCATGAATCTGTGCCCAAATTTTTTTTGCTTTGCTACAAGTCCACCACATATGATAGAACGTTCCTTCCATTTGCTGACATTTCCAACATGTATTTGAAGTGTTATTATACATTCTTGCTAGTTTTTGTGGTGTCAAGTACCATCTAAACATCATCTTATAAAAATTTTCCTTTAAATTTTAACTGTCATGAGCACTGATGGTGAGCAGGAGGGGGCCCCTATCCAGGGGGGAAAACGCATGCGTAGTACTGAGGAATTAAGCAGCCATTCAAAGAGACACAGATCAGACCCGCCTTGACTTTTGGGGTTTATCTGTCTGGGTTTTTCCCACGCTTCTTCAGTTTGTTAAGATTTTCTGTCTTATGTAGCAGCAATAAAGCACTAGAGACCTACTCCTCATCTCAGCGTGGTTCCTGACTGTTAGAACAATAACATAATGAAAACTTTAAATCCTTAGTCCACATTTTTTCCCATTTTTCTAATGGAATGTCATAACCAATATTTCTTGCCCAATTAATCATGCATGTTTTAACTTGTTCATTTTCCTGATTTGTTTGTAACAAGATTTTATACATTTTTGTAATAATATGATCATTATTTAGATATAATTGTTTTTCAAATTCTGATTCTTCTTTTTTAAATGTATAGTTCTTTTTATCTAACTTGAATCGTTCATTTAATTGGAGGTAAGTAAACCAATTACACGTGTGGCCTTTATTTTGTAGTTCTTCTCGAGATTTTAGAATAGGCAGACCACCTTGATCAAATTTTAATAGATCTTTATATCTTAACCATTTGTCTGGTCCCCTAAGCTTTCTCTTCTTGATAGAGCTTCTAATGGTGATAACCAATTTGGCATATTTGGAAGTAATCTTCTTTTGTATTTGTCCCAGGTCTTAAGTAACGTTTTTCTAATAATGTGATTATTAAACTCTTCGTTCAATTTTACTTCTTCATACCAAATATAAGCATGCCAACCAAATTTAATTTTGTGTCCTTCTAATTGTAACACTTTTTGATGTTACAATATTAACCAGTCTTTAATCCATAGAAAACAACAAGCTACCAGATATAACTTAAGATCAGGTAATCCCAGGCCTCCTTTCTCTTTGGCATCTTGCAATAGTTTAAATTTAATTCTTGGTTTTTTTTACCTGCCATATAAATTTCAAAATGTCTTTTTGCCATAACTTATTTTTTTTTTCATTTATCAAAATTGGAATTGTTTGGAACAGAAATAACATCTTTGGTAATATATTCATTTTAATTGCAGATATTCTTCCTAAAAGAGATAATTGTAACCTACTCCACCTCTCTAAATCTAATTTAATCTCAGACCACATTTTCTCATAGTTGTTGTGGAATAATGCATTATTATTAGCTGAAAGTATTATACCCGAGTATCTAATTTTCTTTTCTATTGTAAAGCCAGTTTTTTCTTTTAAAATTTGTTGTTGTTTCTGGGTCATATTTTTACTCAATATTTTAGTATTTTGGTTATTAATTTTAAATCCTGCTACCTCTCCAAATTCTGTTATTTTTTTCAATATATAGTCTATCGAATCTAATGGGTTTTGTAAAGTAAATACCAAGTCATCTGCAAATGCTTTCAATTTAAATACTTGTTTTTTAAATTTTTATCCTTTCTATTGTTTATCAAATCTTATCTCTCTAATAAGAACTTCTAAGACAAGAATGAATAATAAAGGTGACAATGGACATTCCTGTCTCGTTCCCTTTTCTATTTTACAATTATCTGTTACTTCTTCGTTTACTATTATTCTAGCTTCTTGTGATGAATAAATTGCTTTGATCCCCATCATAAAGTCTTTACCAAACTCCATTTTCTCCAATACCTTAATCATAAATCTCCAATTTAAATTATCAAAGGCCTTTTCAGCGTCATTATGATGATGTGCGTATTCCAAAATATCTATCACTGTTCTTCTGTTGTCTTTTATTTGTCTTTTTGGTAGAAAGCCATTTTGATCTTTATTTATAATTTCTTGAAGGACTATTTTTAATCTTTCAGCTAATATCGCCGTAAAGTTTTTATAATCATTATTAAGCAATGAAATCAGCCTATAATTTTTAGTTAAAGTGGGATCTTGTTCTCCTTTTGGGATAAGAGTGATATTTGCTTCAGACCATGACTTGGGTATCTTGGACCCCATCAGAATCAAATTCATTAAGTCTTTAAGTGGCATTAAAATCTGTTCTAAAAATAATTTATAATAGCCTGTAGATATACCATCAGGGCCTGATGTTTTTCCTATTTTGAGTTTTTTTACCGCATCTATAATTTATTGGTTAGTAATTGGGCCATTAATACTGAGTTGTTGAGTTTGTGTTAATTTGGGAAGATTTTGGTTATTAAGATACATCAATTTTTTCTTCTGAAATTTCCTGCTTTTGATATAGCTTTGAGAAGAAAGTAAAAAATGCTTTTTTAATTCCTTTGTTATCTACCACGTCTTCCCCACTATCTCTTATTCTAGTAATCATTTTTTTCTCTCTCTCTTGTCTTAATTTGTAAGCCAGCCATCTACTTGGTTTATTAGTAAACTCAAAATTTGTTTTGCATAGCGTAATTTTGTTTCCATATCCTTTGTCATAAGCTCAAGTTGTTGTTGTAACAGTTTGATTTGATATATTAAGTTTTCGTCTGATGAATTTTCTTGTAATTCTCTTTCCTTTATTTTAATCTAATTCATTATTAATTGAACATTTTGTCGATATTGTTCCTTTATTTTATGGTTCAAAGATATAAAATGCCCCCTCATTACAACCTTACTAGCATCCCAAACAGTTCTAATATCCACTTCATTGTTCAAATGTATATCAAAACATTCTTTTAATTTCTTTTTACACTCCTCTATTACTCCCTCTTTTTAAAAAATACTCTTATTCAATCTCCATTTTGTACCTTTGGAAATCCTCGTGTGTATAACTTTCACTGGGTTATGGTCTGAAAAGTTTTTGGTAAAATTTCAGCTTTTATTATTTTATTTGCTAAATTTTTAGATACCCTTACCACATCAATTCTAGAAAAGGATTTGAATCTATCAGAAAAAAAAATATAGTCTTTCATTAAACCATTTTTATGTTTCCATGCATCTATCAAAGTTAAATTTTCCATTAATTCAAAAAAAAAATTTGGGGGGTAGTTTTCTGTTTATCTTTAATTTGTTTGTCTGATTTTCTGTCTAATGCTGGTATCGTAACCCCATTCCAGTCACCCATTAATATCCAGCTGGTATAAGAATATTTTAATAATTCTTCCATTAAATTCTCATAAAAAACCTTCATGTCTTTATGGGGTACATATACTCCCACTACAATTATTTCCATATCTTGAACTTCGATTTCAATTCCTAAAAATCTCCCTTGATATCAGAAAATAGCAAACGTGGTTTTAAATGAGATTTAACATATACTACTATACCATTTATTTTATCATTTGCTGTTACAAATTCATTACTCAATTTTCTATTAAGTAAATACTTTACATCCTTTTTTTTTAAATATGTGTTTCTTGAAGGCAAATAACATCATTATTCAAATGTTTAAGATGGTGAAAGATTTTTTTCCTTTTTTGGGGACTATTTGCCCCATTGATATTCCAAGTAATATAACTAATACCCATCACGCCAGTAATTCTTTGTATTCTTTAGAAGTTGTGGCTGACTCTTCTCTGCTAGTTTCTTTGATATTTGTCTTAATATGGTCTAAATCCTTTTTGTATCTTTCTAGAAATTCTTTAGCCTTGTGCACTGAATTCAACTTAAACCTCCTTTCCTGAAAGGTAAAGCTTACCCCCTCTAATTTCTCCCAGCGAAATGGTATGTTGTTTCTTTTCAACATTTCTATTAAACCTACATATTCCTTTCTTTTTCTCAAAATTCTTATCAGTATTTCTTTGAGCACATCTTTTTCTTTAATTTTAATTCTATTGTCAAAGTGTGCATGTAATATCATCTCTTTAGTTTTTCTCCTTGAAAATTCAATCAATATGTCTCTAGGTTTATTATGTGTCTGTGCATATTTTGAATTTATACGAAACATCTTCTCAGTCTCCTCTTCCATCTTATCTTCTTCCCAATTTAGTACGTTTACTAGTGTTCGGACTATTATTTCCTCTATCTCATCCTCCTTTCCTTCTGGTATACCCCTAAACCTCAGACTGAATTACTTATCTCTTAGTTCTAAAAGGACTATTCTGTCTAATTCATTTTCTTTCTCTACTTCCAATTCTCCTACTCTTTCAATCACCTTTTTTATTTCCCCATCTATTTTCTCATTTATTTTATCTAGATTTTGTTTCAATCGTTTCTCAAACTTTTCAAAATGTTTTTCCAACATTATATTTACATTTTGCAAGATTGTTTGTGTAATCTTTCCAGAAAACTCTTCAAACATTGCTCGAAGTCCATCATTTTCTCCTGCTCCCGATTCTCTTCTGTTTTGCCTCCTGGTATTCATTGTTAAAGTGTTCATATAATATACAGTATTTTAAAGGTTATATCCACCACGTTATAAGGAGAAACTTACTATACAGCTGTTGTCCACCAACTCCACTATATGGAGAGAAGTAATATAGTCGCAAGAAAATGGCTACTATATATTAATAATTAACTTGCACTCTGTTCCTGTAGTCCTTATTTCCTCCTTTTAATCCCTCTACAGTTCATCTACCTGTTTTGAAATAAAGCGACTCACCAGGCTTTCCTGAGTCTCTACAGCTACATTTAGTCTCTTCTTCTTTCTTCTATTAAGTTGTAAAATAGCCAAGGAAGTGGAGTGGTCGAGTGTATTGTCTTTTAACAAGACGTTCAATTGCAGCTTCTGCTTACCGAAAAGAAAGTGCTTCCCAGCTGAATCTCTGCTTCGCGAAGAAGTGACATCTGCCGTTTTTCTTGCTTGTCAGCTGTCCAGAGAGCACTTTCGCTTTCACACTCACAGCTCCTTTCACCAGGAGTTGCTTTCAGTCTAGAAAAACCTTCCAACTCATTATATCAAGCCGCAATGAGAACTCTTATCTGTAGAGCTTCAGTAGAGTTCAGCCTGACACCATTGCTCCCACACCGGAAACCCTAGTCTGCAGGTTATTTCTTGACTGCTTGATGGTTGATCCTAAAAGGCAGAAACTATCTATCACTTCAATTTCTTCATTGTCAATTCTAAGGTTGGTTGTTGTATGTATTGTATTAGTTTGGTCTTCTTTATATCTAATTTCAGTCTCATTTTCTCACCATACTCCTTGACTTATATTACTAGAGCTTGCAGATCCTTCTCATTTTCAGCTATAAAAGTAATGTCATCAGCCTAAGGCAGGTTACTGATGTGCCTTCCGATTTTAAAATCATATCATCTTCTTCCAATCCAGCTTCCTTTAATAGAAATTCAGCATATAGATTGAATATGTTTTCCATATTGCATTCCATTTCTACTTTCTCATTTATTTTTCTCTTATATTTTTTTCCTTCTTTTTCTTAACTGATTAATTAACTAAATGGTTTTCAAAATGCATTATAAGAGAGACCTCAAGTTTCTTGTACCAAATATTCTTCATGGAGAAGGTCATTAGTGGTATAAAATTTCAGAATGTCAGAAGGCTGACCCACTTGCAATAGGTGATCACTGAAGACTGAACATTTTCTAGGACACATTCAGTTTTGTCTAAAGCAAAGTAGTCAAACTACTTCCAACATGAAATCCCTTAAAAAAAAAAAAAAACTGCACATTTTCATCATATTGTTAATCAAAACACCAAAACCTTTCCCTGGGCAAATATTGCTAGTTCAGTCCCAAAGTCATCTATGAAGTCAGTTTTTTTTACTCCAACATGCATCACTATATACTTGTTTCTTTGCCATTGTAAGGCCTATTTCTCTAATTTGATTTCATTGCTTACACTGTGAAGGAAGGGGTGAAGAGGCTATAGACTCATCCTTGAGAATATATATGTATTAATTTGCTATTCTAGTATAAACTTTGCCAATTATAATTTTTTTCATTTATTGTATGGTCTTTTAAATTTGTCAGCACTTGATTTTTGACATCTAAGTGTTAATCAAAATGACTATCCATTTACAGTTGCTGTAGCTTAAGGATTTGATGAGATATACTAGAAAGCCTAGACAAGTGTACACCAGCAGCTGAAACATAGTCACCAACAGTTTTGCACTGTTCGAAAGGTGAAGAGAGAATATATGGAAGTGACTAGCCACTAGCAACTAAGTGTTTTTATTATTTGCAGATTAAAACACATCTTGCTTATTTTCTTATAAACTTTGTTCTACCTTTTAATTTGACTGGTTCTTTTCATTCACTCTCTATATAGTATCCCACATACATTCCATTCCATTTCTTTTTTTTTCTGCAATCTTCCAGCCTTCCTTTCAAAAAACCCTTCTGGCACCATTTCAACTCCCCAATTCCTCTAATGCATTTTGTGTTGGAGGTCTCAGCAAATCAGCATGCCTCATTAGCATATGGATGAGTTCATTCTAGGATGCAAATTCTGTATGTGCTTCTGGAGAAAGCTGTTGCCCCTGCCACATTCCTTTGTCTCTTCCTCCTTCCTTCATCAGGAATGAAGGTTCATGCAGCAACAACTCTTTCCATCTCTGGGCGCCATGCATGGGCCTAGAGTCATGAGTTTCCCCCTTTCTGCATGCAGCTCTTAGCAGCAATGAGGGCTAAGAGCTAATTCAGTTTAGGGAAAGAAAGAAGAACAAGTATCATTTTTCTGAATGGATGTAACTGGACCAAATAAATGAATAAGACTTCTTTTTGCTTACTTTTGAAGCTACTTTGTCTAAGTGTGTAATTCTTTATGCTTGGGTGTCAATAACCTATATTTCTCCAACATGTTCATTAATGCTATTTTAAATAATATTCTTTCTCTGTGCACGTCTTTTGCGGTATTAAGCTCTGCTCCATTCAGTGGTCCTAGCTGTCCATTAATGGCTTCATAGGGTTATGGGCCCAGATTTTTACAGAAGGAGAATTTATTTTTAATAGAGAAAAAAATAAACAGCAGAAAATTTCTTTCTTTCTTTTTCTTTTTGGCTTGTTTTGTTTTTGCATGAGCATTGTTGTTTTTGAGAGAGTATTCAGTGTAAATTGCTGAGGAGGTTATCTTGCACAAGGAAATAGCCAGAAAGCATAAAGGGAAGATTTTCTTTGAAGTGATTTTTATTTTAAACCTTCTTCTTAAGACAAAATGGCCAGTGTACCCCTGCCTCACAATCCGGTAATTTTTAAACTCAATCCTGGAGAGTTTTATCTCTGGAAAATTTGGGTGGAGAACAGGCAAGGATTCTGAATCTACATAATATTTTGAAGGAACATCCTCCAACTTGAGATTCAGAAGGCTATGCAAACTGAGTAGCCAATGACCTAAACTCCAATGACTAATCACGAATTCCTTAAATGGGCCAATGTTGGTACAAATCCAGCACAGGGAAACTGCAAAAGGAATGATGGAGGAATTGTTTAAATTCTTTGGGGAAGGAGGAGATTCCCAAGTTGTTAATTTGGTGGAAGAGTTATCCAATGTAAAACTGCAACCAATCACAGGCATTGATGAACATATTTCCAAAATTAAGTCATTATTACACAAACTTGCTTGTAATGATGTGATTCTGGATAATAGAATTCAAGTGGAATTCCTTTTAGGATCTTTACCTGAGAGTTTCTCAAGCTTTGCTACCAGTTATAGAGGATCCAGACAACCCCTATCAGACTTTATTCAAGAATTAAAGTCTGAACATAGCAGGCAGACCTCCTATAGAAATTCCAAGCAGACCCATCATGAGGCAGGCTATTTTACAAAGGTGCCTCAGGGCAAAGATGGTGGTCAGAAGCAGAGGAGTGATTCAAAAACAAAGAAACCCATCAAGTGCTATTTTTGCGGCGAGGGTGAGCACTTAAATAAAAATTGTTGGTCCAGGAAGGCAGATCAAAAAAACAAAGAGAAAGCTCCAGAAGCGAGTCTTCTTGCACTTTCAGCCATTAATAAAAGTTGCTTGTCCTTCATTATAGACAGCATACATATGACAAAATATCATGATTTCTTCATTGAATTGAATCCAAGTTCAAAGGAAGGGATTGGCTTGGCTGATGGAAGAACAATCCCAGTGGAAGGGGAGGGCCGTGCTCTCCTAAGGTGCAGAAATGGTGCCACCCAGAGGGATATGATTACAACTAATGTTCTATTTGTTCCAGATTTAAGTATGAATCAAATTAGTTCATCTGCACTAATGAAGATCAGCTATACTCTTCAATTTAAAGGTGACAAATGTAAAATAATGGATCAAAAAGGTGTCTTTTTAATAGGATTCCTAGATCAAGGATTAAATTTTCTCAATTGTGAGAGGCCAAGTATGGTGTGCGTCGCCAGCTACCAAGGAAAGGACGACGACAGCGCCACCCTCTGGCGCAGACAATTTGAACACAGAGATTTAAATGCAATTCTTCAAATGAAGAAAAATGGATTGGCAAGCAATTTGGAAATCAAGGACTGTGGTAAGACTGATGCAAGGTGCAAAACCTGCATGCAGGGAAAGGCCACTAGGCCTGCAAATCCAAAACAAAGCACCAGGTGCTCCAAGTAGCCACTGGAGCTAATTCACACCACCCTATGTGGGCCAATTCAAGCATCTGTTGGGGGTAACAGATATTGGGGGAAAGTAGCAATGACACCTACCCACCATATTCCAAAAGAGAAAAGAACCAAATTAGATTCCAGGGCAAAAGAAGGAATCTTATTGGGGTACCCACCAGGGAGCAAGGGATATAGAGTTTTAGATCCAAAGACTGGGTCAATTCATGCTTTCAGAGTGGTGCATTTTGATGAAACAGAGCCAAATCAAAATCCTCTAACCAATAGCACTGCAGAAGGGGGAGGTGATGAAGATTTGTTTGAGGTACCTTACCCAATGTTTCCAGATGCAGCGAGCAGGCAAACCTAGAGAGAGGAGATCGAGATGGAGATTCTGCCTGAGTCAGATGATGAGGAACCAGGAGGAACAGAAGGGGCAGAGAGGCAGTATGATCCACTCCTGAGTTCTGTTCTGGACCTGAGATGCTCATCACGATCCAACAAGGGAGTTCTGGCCAAGCGACTGTCCTACC
Source organism: Candoia aspera (assembly GCF_035149785.1). Taxonomy (NCBI): domain Eukaryota; kingdom Metazoa; phylum Chordata; class Lepidosauria; order Squamata; family Candoiidae; genus Candoia; species Candoia aspera. Next base: position 81,688,953 of record NC_086157.1, on the reverse strand, counting down.
TCACAGGGTAGGAGCATATGGATGAGTTCGTCCTAGGATACAAATTCTGTATGTGCTTCTGGAGAAAGCTATTGCCCCTGCCACATTCCTTTGTCTCTTCCTCCTTCCTCCATCAGGAATGAAGGTTCATGCAGCAGTAGCTCTTTCCATCTCTGGGCGCCATGCATGGGCCTAGAGTCACGAGTTTCCCCCTTTCTGCATGCAGCTCTTAGTAGCAATGAGCGCTAAGAGCTAATTCAGTGTAGGGAAAGAAAGAAGAACAAGTATCATTTTTCTGAATGGATGTAACTGGACCAAATAAATGAGTAAGACTTCTTTTTGCTTACTTTTGAACCTACTTTGTCTAAGTGTGTTATTCTTTATGCTTAGGTGGGCTAAGTGTGTAAGATAATAACCTGTATTTCTCCAACATGCTCATTAATGCTATTTTAAATAATATTTTTTCTGTCCATGTCTTCTGCTGTATTAAGCTCTGCTCCATTCAGTGGTCCTAGCTGTCCCCTAATGGCTTCATTTTGAAGTTGGCCAGGCTGACCTCAGAACACTGAGAGTAGACAGGCATCACCATCAGGCAATCAGTGTTCCCCCCAGCTAATGAATAGGAGAATGCAAAAATTGTAATTTTGTCAATGCCATGGCCCCTATACTGCAATACAGTGAGTACTGTATAGTACACATTTGTGCAACTGATTTCAGTAGAAATCATGTTATGATGTACTAGAAAACATTCTATACTTTCACTCAAGAACATTCTTTATCACATGGTTATTTTAAAACCCTCACCCTCCATGTATGGTACAGTAAATGAATTACCTGTAACCAATTTGATGCATTAATTACAGAATAAAATGTTATTAGGATAACAGAAGGGAAGAACTACAGTTATCTGTGCCATCTGTTTCCTGTTCAAAAACCATTCTACAAAACCAATGGAAAATGATCAGAGGGGAAAGGAATAATGAATCTCTCACTGCCATTTTTCTACTAAAATCTGCAAGGCCTGACAAAAGATATCTGAAACTGCATCTTTATGCTGTCCTCTAGTGGAGTTTCAGATTGAATGAAAACAAACAATGCAACCATTCCTATTTAACTGTAGGAACAATAACACAATATCTGTACAGAAAACTAATAAGAAATCAGACATAATACACAGACAATGCAAGAAGATAGAGGAGGCAATGGTGGCAAAACAAATGGTCACTGCTCACTTAACTTGTTTTCTCTTTAGCACAAAGGATCTTCTGTTCCAATGTTTCTATAACTTAACCGAACAAAATCTAACAATAAGTCAGCAAGCATTTTGTCACAAGGAGTAATGTTTAAGTCACTAAATCAATTCATGTTATAACAACAACAGCATGATTACCAGAGAAATCCCTGGATTGGATATAAAACAGAATTTTTCTGTTGAAAATTTTATCCAAAGGCATTATCCAGTTTCTTGTCTCTATTTCAGCAACTGCCACTGAGGCCTGCTCTGCCCTCCTGGTACCCATTGTCATTTCCCATCCTCCAACCATAAATGGAACTTTTCAGATGATAAGGATATCATTATGTCTGGTGGAAACCAAATACTGAATTCCTCAATAAGAAACTTGTACCATCAAAAATAGAGGTGGTAGCATCATGGTTCAGGGATGTTTTGTTATCTCAGGATCTGCATGACTTGCCATCACTAAAAGAAGCATTAATTCTGCTTTTCTTTTCTTTTTTTAAGTGAGTTCTACAGGAGGATATCAGGCTGTCTATTAACTGAAGCTGGAGTGCAAGTACGTCAGGAAACAAAACAATGATCCCAAATATGCAAGAAAATTTATAGAAAGAAGACAAATTGTCAAAATCCAGACCTAAACTATGCAGAAATGTTGTGGCAGCAATTGAAACAAGCAGTTCATTCTAGAAAACCACTTCAATGGTACTGAGCTGAAGGAGTTCACCATGGAAGAATGTACCAAAATTCCAAGACAGCAATGTGAGACACTGATCACCGATTAGAGAAAGTATTTGCTGACAGTTAATGCAGTTCAAGGTCATGCAATTATTTATGGAATCTAAGGGGGATTTCTTTGTTACATGGACATATTCATATTGTATGAACCTGTTTATTAAATAGATGAAATAAGCATCACAGTTAGGTGTTGTTTACTTTAGACTCCCTTTATATATTAGCAAGTCCCATATGGAATTCTGATAACATTCAGTGACAAAGATATGAAAACATTCCAAAATTCCAAGAGGACAAATACTTTTTTTCAAAACTATATGTCTATCTTTGGTAGTGCATTGTTATTCTGATGTTCTGTGAAATGTGGTTGTATTTCATAGGTATTTATTGGACCAGTGACAAGCAATTTTTCCTCCCTCTATCTGCAATATTTTGTGAATTTGCTATGCATTCACTTTCTATTATTGTTAAGCTAATCCTAAATTGTAATGCTCATCCTGTCCCGTTTATTGGGGAAAAAACTGGAATACTCCTAATCCTTCTGCAAGTTGGGGGAAATTTACATAAAATTTATTCTATTCATTTAACTTTTTAGCTTTATAACTGGTCTTCCAGCATGTAGATCTAGCACTGCCAAGCTCATTTTCTATAAACTGAGTAAGATGACACTGGTCATTCTGGATCTACATGCTGGATATATTACAAAACATGTTAAAAAGCAAAACTTAGGAATACCAGCATAACTATCCTCTGCAGCAAGGCAACCCACTATCACCCAGGAGATTGAGCTACTAGTGTTCAGTCAAGCCTTCTCTAAAGATAATCTTAAAGAAAAAAAATGCAATTTAAACAAATGAGAGGTTAAAAAGATCAGTTTCTTTTCTTTTTTTAATTAACACTTACTGTGGGCATTGACTGCTGATATTGCAAAGCTGGTGGAAATCTTATTTCCAAATTGTCTTTTTAGGGCAGCTAAGTTGTTGACTCAGTCCAATAGTACCATAGTTCAGCCTGAAGTCAAGAGCAAGCAGCAGGACATGGGCCAGAATGTGAGCTTGCTTGGGCTATGGTTCCTTCTGATACCATGAAGAACAAAGGATTCAACAGATACAATACTTTTTCGGGGAATGAAATTTGTAAAATGTTGACAATTATCTGAGAATAGCAGTGGGATGGTATAAAAACACAGATTGTGAAAGATGAGAGATGGGTTCCACTATTAATTATTTTACATGTATCACTGAATATTGCCACCAAGTATGTGCCAATTTTACTAAGTATGAAATACTAAACATTGGTATTTGAAATACTGTAGTTCAGCTGAAAACTAATATTAGGAAGTCATTCTCTATCCTAATGTGTCCACCCTAATTCATTGTGTTGATTATATAGCAAAACATAAATTAATTGACTATTCGGAGAAAAGGGGAATCTGTTAAAGTTGAATCCACATCATTTACAAAATGGTTATTGGACACTTTTATGTTATTTGTGTCAATTTATATCATTGCATCTTTATATTATTATTATTATTATTATTAAAATATGTAACTTGTATCAATTGACCAAGCTGCTTTGGAAACAATAGTTTTTGTCCATCATTTGTGGTTGAAGTTTGAACTAAAAAAATTTCTGTTATATCTATTATCCACTGAGTGGAGTTCTAGAGAATCTAGGTTAACTATACAGAATTAGAATCTACACTAGCATTTTATTCCACTGTACATCTTCAATTATACAGCAAATGATACACTCCTGATCTACTTCTTATGATCTCACTTCTCTTTTGGGAATCTAGTTTTCCCCAGGATTTTAATGACTTTTGTGTATGACTATTATTCCGATTGCTATATGCTTCCAAGTGATGTGTTCCTGTATGGTGGCTTTATATATTTACCACGGGAGGCTTCAAAGCTTCAGAATCTGTTTTGTGAAAATCTGTCTCCATATTCTGCTTTGTCTTGCATGCACTGAGGACTAAGAACTCTGCTATCATGCTTATTACATCTTTTTCCACTTCTTCCTTCTCTGCAGGAATTTTGACTTTGTCTCCCTCTATGTCTTGAACAGACAAAAGGTAAGAGCCTGCACGTGAGTCTGGCTGGATCTGTTGTATCTCCCTTGAATGTCATAGAGTAATGTGACAACCAAGACAAAAATAAAAGGAAAACACTATCTTGTTCTTGTTCAATGTCTCTGTGGCCAACAAAGAATTAATGTCTAAAAGAGTAAGTTTAGGTTTGCTAAGAAGCCAAACCTTCTTCTTTGGATTGATCTAGAAGTAAGGGGTTTAGAGATGAGAAATAAGTGACATCTTATCTGTAACAGAGCTACAAAACTTTGACAACTACACCATTTATTCAGAAATATGCATTTCAGAGCAACTGTTACAGGTATAAGTGTATTTACTGAACTAAAGAAGTAACCTGAAGCAGCAACAAACTGCTTATGGCATGCTGTTGTGCTATTACCGGACTAGCAAAAAATAAGTTTCGAATTCTATATACTTCTCTAGCAATTATAAAACTATGCACTGGTATAAGGCACTAGATTGCATAACAAATACAACAGAAGTTGTGCACCATCCATTTAAGTAAGCTCAATGTGCTTGAAATGTGTTTTCCCCATTCCCGGGAGGGGGGGCACCCTGGACAGCAAATGCCTCAAAACAAATTAGACTCCAGTGTAGAATCTATCCTGGTTTCTGCTGAAAACTACAAATAATTCTCTTTCCCCCCTCTAGCTTATAAAACATTATGTCATTCCTAAAAATATGTTTCCAACTGCCAGACCCATACAGTATATAATAAAGAAATTACACTCTCTCATAGAGAAAATATGTTTTAATACCTCTTCTAATTCAGATGGTCTTTTTAAAAAAATTACTATGTAAATACTTCAAAAATTGTTGCATAATCAGCCATATTGGGTTGACAAAGCTTTAACACAAGTGACCATCATTATATCCCATTCTGTGCCCCAGTTCCTGCACACCTAATGTTCATAAGTTAGTAGATCAAACAGACGAATTAAGCATAATACAGAAAAGAGCAATAATGAATGCTAATGATCTGTTTTTTATTGTATTAAAAAGGCACGTTCACTAGAAAGGTGAGGTATGAAACCTAGAAAAATGCAATGTATTTGTGCTTGCTTGTTTCTTTTTGGTACTGAATCTGAGAAAAAATGGCTCCAGGATCTTTCTTAACTCTCCTTAAGTATCAGTATTCCTCTTGCTATAGTGGCTTAGTACCTGAATGGCACTTTTAAACTCAGTATTCAGTGTTCTTCCCAAACATTTCAAAATAGGCCCAAAGATTTTGGATGTGGTAACTGGTTTGCAAATATGCTGAATTATGGAACTTTAGCAGGGTATAGAGGGTTAGGAATCATAAATTCCTTTACATTAGTCTTAATCTAGTCATGCCACCTGTGTGCTTGATCCATGCCCTTTCTGACTCTTTCAGACAGCCAGGTAGAACATGAATGCTTTGGTCACAAAGTTACATTTCCATCACTGTCATAACTATGAACAGTTGCTGCCCAAGGCAGTCACTAAGCAAGGTCTATCTGTAAAAATGAAGCAGCACTCAACTCCACAAGTGCTCCATTATGGAATATCACAAGGCTTGATACTTTACTTTATTTAACTTTTATATGAAGCCAATGGGCAATCAAACCTTAAGAATACTGATGACATCCAGGTTTACATCACCACTCCAAGCCAAGCCAAGATATGCTACAGATAGTCTGAACCAGTGTCTGGAGGCTGTCAGGATCCAGATAGGGCAAAGAAAGTTCAAATTAAATCTTCCATGACTGAGCTTTTTGGCCATAAACATTGAAGTAATGTTTAATTCAGTAATAACTCTGAATGGGCAGCACACCCCCAAAGGAGTTTGTATGCAATGTGGGCATACTTTGGACTCATGCCTTCTGCTTAAACAGGAGGTGGAACAGAGGGTCCTTTGCCCAACTCCAGCTGGTACACTAGTTGTGTCTCTTCCTTGACTAGTAACTCACATCTTAATCACCATGTGGGTAGACTCTATATGGGGCAGACCTTGGATATAGCCTGGAAGCGCCAATTAGTCTAAAATGCAGCAGTCAGACTGCTAGCTGGACAACCCTGTCATTGCAGAGTAAAACCAATTTTGAGGTTGCTGCACTGGCTTCCTATTGGGTTCCAAGCCTAGTTTAAAGTGCTACTCATTACTTATAAATCTCTGTAAAGCATAGCACTGGGTTACATCAGCCAATGCGTTGGCCCAGGTAACTCAACCAATTCAGACATCTAGGGAAGGCCTTGTTAAGGGTTCCTTCTATGTCCAAAGTTCATGGATTTGGACAAGATGGAAGGCCTTCTTTGTGGGGCCACTATATTGTAGAAAATGTTAAACTTGGCGGCTTGAACAGTGCTCTCCCTTCTTATATTTGGGGAGATTGTGAAAACCTTCCTTTTTCAACAGGCTTTTGGGACTGGTACTCTTCTCTATGTGTACAAGTTGTTTTATTTTAAATGGATTATTTTATTTTTCTACTGGTACTGATTTGTTTCACTTGTTGTACACACACAAAGTTAAAAACCCTGGGATAGTTAAATAGATATAGTAAACAAGTAAGTCAATCAATAAATATTTTTGTAGGTCTGATAGTATATTTATTATGTGTATCAACAGGAACAAATAACCTCATGCATTCCAGACATTTTGGTTACAGTTCCCACAATCTATAGTAAATTATCTTACCACATCAGGTTACAGCTATTGGCCATGTTGGCGAGAGTGACAGGAGTTGAAATCCATACTATCTAGCAGGCACCAGATTGCTGATACCCGTTCTAAATTTCCTAAAGCACAAATTAAAAATTATACTTTGTAGCAGGCATATTTCAAGAATTTGGTATTTGCAAATGCTTATATGAAATTCCTATGGGATTGTGGAAGTGTGTAAAAGTATTAAATAAATAAATGTAGTAAGTTAAAAGAAGTAATATGCTCGGTCTGCCTGTATCAAATTAAATTGATAGCTAAACTGTATAAAAATAAATAAAATTTTATATTGAAATATTTGATTTATATTTCACTTTGTTTTCTATATTTTAATAATTAACCCTTAATTATTAAAATACAGAAGACAAGGTGGTTTTTAAAAATATGTTAATATACTGAAATTCATCAATCATTACAGTGCCAGCCTGGCAAAAGAGATGCATTTTACAATTTTCAAACAAGAGAATGAGGGCCAAATACAACTCCTGGGAGAGCAAATTCCATAATCTGGGAGTGATGCAGGAAAAGGCCCTGTCCCTCATGCCAGATAAATGAACTCTAGCAGTGGAGGCACTTTTATAAGGGTTATGCTGCAAATCCTAATGGCAGACAGGTTCATAAAGGGAGAGGCAGTCCCTCAGAAAACCAACCACTAATATCTGATAGATAATGAAAATCAGTATAGCTATTTAAATACAGATGCTATATGAACCTTGCATCTTGCATCTGTTAGCAAGAATAATTACCATATTTAACAGTGATTGCAATTTTTGGACACTGTTGAAAGATAATCCCATAAACAAGATATTGCGATAGTTAAAATGGTGATGTAACCAAGGCATGAAGTGCAAAAGCTGGCTTGCAGCTAAACCTCAAAAAAACCAAGATTATGGCAACCAGCTTGATTGATAACTGGCAAATAGAGGGAGAAAATGTAGAAGCAGTGAAAGACTTTGTATTTCTAGGTGTGAAGATTACTGCAGATGCTGACTGCAGTCAGGAAATCAGAAGACGCTTAATCCTTGGGAGAAGAGCAATGACAAATCTCAATAAAATAGTTAAGAGCAGAGACATCACACTGGCAAGAAAGGTCCGCATAGTTAAAGCAATGGTGTTCCCCGTAGTAACATATGGCTGTGAGAGCTGGACCATAAGGAAGGCTGAGAGAAGGAAGATCGATGCTTTGGAACTGTGGTGTTGGAGGAAAATCCTGAGAGTGCCTTGGACTGCAAGAAGATCAAACCAGTCCATCCTCCAGGAAATAAAGCCAGACTGCTCACTTGAGGGAATGATATTAAAGGCAAAACTGAAATACTTTGGCCACATAATGAGAAGACAGGACGCCCTGGAGAAGATGCTGATGCTAGGGAGAGTGGAGGGCAAAAGGAAGAGGGGCCGACCAAGGGCAAGGTGGATGGATGATATTCTAGAGGTGACAGACTCGTCCCTGGGGGAGCTGGGGGTGTTGACGACCGACAGGAAGCTCTGGCATGGGCTGGTCCATGAAGTCACGAAGAGTCGGAAGCGACTAAATGAATAAACAACAACCAAGGCATGAATCACTGTTGCCAAATCTGACTGGCCCAGGAAGCACAGAAGTTAATGAACTAGCTATGATTGCACAAATAGGTTTTTCACCACAGTTTAGTCCATCAGATGGCCCACAAGGATGCATTTAAACATTTTCAGAAAAAATATGTACCATGTCCATATCCTTTAAGTGAAAAACATTTTTGTTATGGGATTTGACATAAAAAAACATACTTAAAATATTTTTTAACTAAATGATTTGCGGGGGAGGGGGCTTCGAGTCAGTTTTTTGACTCCTGCGACTGCCTGGGCAAGTCACTTGCAAGTCAATGCACTTGCAATTATTTATCTTTTAAAAGAATGTATGTAACATTTCTGATTTTTTAGAATCCAAAACAGGTTTACAATTATAAAAACGTAAGATAAAAACATAATGATAATAGGGGGAAAAAAAGGAAAAAAGAATAAAACAATCTATATAAAGACATTTCCTTAATCAAGAGGAACAGATGGGATTGTAAGAGTTTGAAGGGCTCTCTATAGAAACATGCACATGCACACGCACAGACATACACGATATACCTACAGTACTTACACCAACTTTTGCACCAACTAGTACATCAGTACAGTTCTGACTTACTTATTCCTTTAATAAAGTAGTGATAGAATTATGAGTATCACAAGGCTGCTTTTGGGCATAGTATTAAACAATTACATTTGGGTAACTTGTGGATCCAGGATGAAGGTACTACAATAGATCCAAGGAGATCTGCAGTTTATGTATTTATATAATCAACTAACTTGTATGCCGTCTCAATCATGGAGCATCTAGGTGACTTACATATTAAGGTGAAAACAAAATAGTAAGAATGAACTTAATAATTGCAAATAATTTTTCATATTCTGAGTAAGAATAAAGTTAAATCCCTCTTTGACCATGGAACTCACAGGTGACTGAGACAATTATTTCTTAGCCCAATAAAAAAAAATGAGGACCACAATGCAGAATTCTGGAAAAAGGGAAGATATAAATGCAATGATATGTATATAAAATAACAAAATATGTACCTAGCATTTGAAAAATTGAAAGATTTTAAAACAAAAGATGAGAGCAAATGCATTGGACCATCTATTTATGTGGGTTCCAGGCAAGGTTTTTCCTAAGACTGAAAGATACCCAATAACCTTACTGATGAGGACAGAGCAAAATATATTATACATGAGGAAAATCAGAAGATCTGTGGATATAGCTCATAACTATGAGAATATTGTTGCACAGATAAAATATGTGCTTCTCTGGCAGCCTTATAGTCTCTGTTTTCTGAAAATACAATGGCCTTTAATATAGCTGGTCATGGTAAGAGCTCATATACGAGGCCTGCAGGCTCAGGCAGCAGCTGGATGGCTAATGCTTCACATCTCTCATAATAAAACATGCAACACTACCCAGAAAGATCATGGCACTGCAGAGCCACCAATGGTCACCTCTGCCCCCAGGCAAAGGGCAAAAAGAGTAGAATAATAAAATATCTCATACATGTCTCAATTTGTGAAGATTTTCTTTAAGAAACCTGTTTGTTTCCAAAGGAAGATGCTAGCAAAGTACATTTTGTGTATTGCAATGATACCATTCTTCAATTGCACCTATTTTCTTTCTAGTAATTCTTGGTTACAGTTATGATTATTAACTGAAATATTTAATACAGATTATCTGAATCTGGACTTCAAATAATAGGAATTATAAATTATTTAATGAACGTTACTAAATGATGATATGGTCTGCCCTCCATATATCTGGCATTATAATCCTTTTTATTCACTGTTAATAATCAAGATAACATAGCATTATTGCACAATTAACTGGTTTGCTTTGTTCAGCGTGTGTACCATCTTGTATACTTAATTACCAAAGTGATTCCCAGTCATTCACCTTTTGCTAATTTATGCTCTACTAGTTTTAGTTAGTTTTAAGAAACAAGTGCCCTTGTGTAATAGTTACTTAAAATCTAATAAATCTATTATTTAGATATTCCCCCCTCCCCTTGAATGAATCACGCTGTGCTGTCTTCTCAAGTGGCTCCGAAAACGAAACTTATCCGTAGTCAGAAGGGGAAAACAAAACTTTACAAGAAGGACTTGAAGAATCAAAACCGAGAAGTGACTCAGCAGAGCGGGAGAAATCACAGACGCTGATTGGACAAACTCCAGAGGGATATTTGAAGCCTCCAATCAGTGCTCAATAGAGGAGAGCAGAGAAGCGTGCAAAAGAGAAAGAAGTCCGATTGTCTGATAAATGAAAATGGCACGAAAAGGAGCGAATAAAAAGGCAGGCGCGCCAAGAGCAAGCTGCCGGAGACAACCGATCCTTTGAGCTCACAGCACCTGCAGAAGAGTCCTTACCAGCATCAGAAGCCTTGCCTGTAGCCAGCATGGAACTAGAGCCAGCGCCTTCTGCCATCACAGACCTGCTTCCTGCACAAGTCACTCCAGTCAAGCCTCTCCTTGCAGTCCCTGCTGAGCACAGCCTCGCATCCAGCTCCAAGCCTTGCCACATCGTTCCAGCGTGATCCAGGTGCGCCTCCAGATCTCAGCCTTGCCTAGACGCTTGAGTCCAGTCCAGCCTTGTCTCCAGATTCAATCCTTGCTTAGACGCTTGAGTCCAGTCCAGCCTTGTCTCCAGATTCAATCCTTGCTTAGACGCTCCAGTCCCGTCCAGCCTTGTCTCCAGATCCAAGCCTTGCCTAGACTCTCCAGTCCAGTCCAACCTTGTCTCCAGATTCAATCCTTTCTTAGAAGCTCCAGTCCAGTCCAGCCTTGTCTCCAGATCCAAGCCTTGCTTAGACTCTCCAGTCCAGTCCAACCTTGTCTCCAAATTCAATCTTTGCTTAGACGCTCCAGTCCAGTCCAGCCTTGCCTTCCAAGCCAAGCCTCACCTAGATGCTCCAGTCCAGTCCAGCCTTATCTCGAGATCTGAGCCTTGCCAAAACGTTCCAGCCCAGTCCAGTCTTGTCTCCAGATCCAAGTCTTACCTCGATGCTCCAGCCAAGTCCAGTCTTGCCTCCAGAACCAAGCCTTGCCTATATACTTCAGCCCAACCTTGTCTAGCCTCTGTGTACCAGCCTGATCCAGCCTGCATGCCAGGGCACAAATCTGAGTGTCCAGCCTCTCCTTTGCCATGCACTCTAGCTCCTGCCAGTCTTGCAGCTTCAGTCAAAGGATTGGCTGAGTTCTGCCTCGCTGTCTTGCCACAGTCTGCAGTGTTGCCTGAGTGTCCCTTGCCACCTGGGTGGATGCAATTGACTTATACAGTCTAATCTATTGCAAGAACCTTTGCTATTATAAATAGTTAATTCAGTAAATAATTTTATTAGTAAATCTGCCTGGCTGTATCATAGTCTGAACAGGACACTGGTGGTGGTGGAATGTTCCAGGGAGGGAGAGTAAAGAATGCCGAGACTACATGCCAAAGATATATAATCCCAGTAGGGTCACCCAATATGTGAAGGTAATCCCAGCTGCCCAGCTAAAGCAAGCCACACCTATATTGGGCAGCAGTGACATAGAAAGTTGCTGGAGGTGGATGATTACCTTAGTGACAACAGCAAAGGCATCAACTCTTACTGTATGGGAAAAGGTGACGGTAAACCACTTCTGTATTATTACCAAGGAAATCATATTTATAGAAAATATACTAAGTTGATCAACAGTATAATGCTAGATGATGGATGGCAGGTCAGATGGCACTCAACATGCTACTGAGTATGAGCTGGGACCTTTCTGAGTACTAATGGTGTTTACGATGTGGCTAGATTAAAGCCTTCAGGACATCTAATTGGTGATGTTGCCTTGAAGGAAAAGAAAATAGAAAACTGCAAATACAGAATTACAGTGGTAATGTGGAATGTATGAAGCAGAAACATGGAAAAGCTTAACCAGTGAAAGATGAAATGAATTGACTACATACTGATATTTTAGGCAGCAGCAAATTGAAATTGACTGCCATTAGACACTTTCAGTCAGAAGATCACACAGTTTACTACTCAGGACATGGAAACAAAGAAGAAATGGTGTTGCTTTTATGGTGTGGTGAAGGTGAAAGTCCCCTGTGCAAACACTGAGTCATGTCTGACCCTTTGGAGGGACGCCGCTTTCGTGACATTATCTTGGCAGACTATAGCGGGGTGGTTTGCCATTGCCTTCCCCAGTCGTCAGTCCCCAGTTGCTTTTATAGTTAAGGGTATAGCAAGAACAGTACTTGGCTACAATGCATTCAATGACATATTATGAATTAGACTTTGTGGAAAATCCTTTCATACAACAATCATCCAAGTTGGTGCTCCAGCTACTGATGCAGAAGAGAAAGTTGGTAAGTTTTATGATTAAGTTCAGTGTGAAACTGACAGAACAAGCAAGTATGATGGCTGCTTATGGACGAAGAATGGAATGTCAAACTTGGAAATATTAAGGAGGAAATGTAGCTGGACTGTATGGCCTAGGAAATGGAAATGAAGCAGGAAAACTATTTTGAATTTCAGTCAATCCAGTGATTTCTTCATTGCTAACGTAATCCTCAAACAACCAAAACAACACTTATATACATGGACATCACCAGAGTAACAGGAATCAGATTGACTACATTATTGGTACAAGGTGGAAGATTTCACTTATAGCAGCAAAGATGTGGCCAGAGACTTCCTGTGAAACAGATCACAACTTGCTTGTGTGTTAAGTTCCAAGTAGAGCTGAAGAAAAGAAGAAAGCCCACCAGCGTCTATTATATGATGATGAGCATATACACACTTTTTTCAAGGAGAACATCAGGAATCATTTTGAAATCCTGAACCTCATTGATGGGGAACAGGAACTGTTGATTGAAATTGTTGGTGAATGTGAAAAGAGACTGGCAAAGACCAAGAAACAGAAGAAAGCAAACTGGATGTCAGAACAAGCCACAGCAACTGCTAAGAAGAGAAGAGAAGCCAGAGCCAAGAAAGACAAAGATCTCAGGAAGGAACTTAACAAAGAATTCCAGAGAGCTGTTGAAAGAGCAAAGAACCAGTATTACTACATATGTAAAGACATTTGATATGAAAAGAGACATGGAAAAATAAGGAGTCTTCTAAAAGATCTCTGAACTCTTAAGGAGATTGCAATCTTGAAATGGTATGCTAAAAGATGCTACTGGCCTCTCACAGCACACTATGACTAGGGACCATATAATAAAGCTGTTTAAAATGAGGTTTAAACCCATCAAAAAGAAGTTCTTCAAAGTGCATAATTAACTTGTCAAATTTATTACAAGTTGTGATGATAGCCACCAATTCGAATGATTTTAAAAAGAGATTAGGTATATTTACAGAAGAATATCCATCAAGGATTATTGGTCTTGAAGATTGTTACATATGAGTTGGAGACAGTATGCTTCAAATACAGAACTAATGGCAGGGGAACAACAGTGAAGAAGTGTCTCCATGTTCTGCTTATGAGAAAACAGAGGAATTTGTAAAAAATCAAAATGTTCAGCTAAGATGGGTCTTGGTCTTACATATGACATGGAAAGAATGGACAGAACTGTTCTGTCTTCCTCATAATATTAGAACAGAATGACATTTAATTATGAATTAGGTCAATCATAAACCAAAACAAGTGCTATCACCCACAATGTATAATTTTGTGGATTTTGATGCTACAAGATACAGTCATGAGCATATTCATGATGTGTGGAAAAAATAGATAAGGGATATTTTTTTCTCTTTTTTTCTTTAGTTTCTACCAAACCACTCACCAGCTTTTTTATACTTTTGACCATGATATTGTTCTGTAGAGGCTGTTCAGGGTGGCTTGGAGGCATTGCATTTTCATGACCTGCTGGTTGGTACACAGTAATGCCATGAAGTATCAAGAATCCCATCTTCTATTCTGTTGAATGTGTAAATGAAACTATTGAAATTATCCAGTGATTTTGTATGAGGTGTTAATAATGTGGTGATAATATCTAATTCAACTCCTTTTCATTTAATTCAACTCCTTCCTGATTCACCAAGATCCTTCTTGTTCCAACAACTCTGTTCTCAGGAACCACAACAACCCAATATTTCATCAAAATGATGACATGTGTGTGGTGCTGTCACAATGCACACATTTTATGTATTTATGAATGATATTGTATCACAAGTAAAAAAGGGGCAAAATTTGAATCATAGTATAGAGGTGCGTATTTTGTCATTAGTCCTTCCCATAGATATCCATGTTAAAAATTGACCACTGACAGTAAAATTGTTATTTAGTCTCCAGCTGCTAATATGTCATTGTTCCTATTATTAAAAAAATCAACATACTGTATGTAACATTCCAAGTGCGTATAAAACTTTATTCATTGTCAACATTCTAATTCTGTGCACTGAATAGAGTATTGTAAAATACTCTAATAAAATAGCTCACTAAAAATATACGCTTTAAACTTAAGAGAATCCAGTTTCAGTATTTTAACTATCTAATATCTGTGATTTTAAAAAAATCATGTACAGAAGGTCTGGCCAAGTCTTTTGCCAGAAGTACTGTAGAGAGACGGCTTGTCAAGGTAGATGTGATTAGACTCAGTTGTACCACTGGCAAATTCAGAGTAAGAATATTCTGATTCTAAAATTATAGAAATATGTCCTTTTCGACATCTGTGGAAATGTCTGAAAGCAGTGTTTCCGAATTAATTTGGCTAGACACCAATATACATGAAGATGGATTATCTGGGTAGTCATAGTATGCATTTTTTAATGTAATATTAGAATGTTTTCCTCTGTCAAATGTCATTATCACCTGATTCAAACATAAATTCTAATATTTATAATATCTACCTTTATTTACTTATGTGTAATGTGTAAACCCATACATTAAGTATGAATACTGTGTGAATCAGATCACCATGGTTTGTTCAATAAATCAGGAATTAAAATTCTAGTTTAATATTTGATCCAGTCTAATATGTTGTTTGATCACAAGAAGTGTATCTGTTCTAATTATGGCTAGATAAAGTAAAACAGATTTTTATAATGCATTTCTTATACATCTTTCAATAGTGTAGTCTCAATGCCATGTTCAATTTTCAAACATCAACTGCATAAAACTATATACATTTCTGGTACAATATTTAACTTGTGTAGACATTATTAGTAAATTTGAAATTTATATACTGTATATAAAAAAGGAATAATAGCATCATAGCATCACATTTAATACTATGTTAGGTTAATAATTAACTTTACATAGACATTACTGTATATTACTTTGCAATAATTTTCAGGGAAATATCCAGGATAATTCAACTATTTATTTTCTATCCCATCTGTTATTTTTAGAAATAACTCGAGGTAGCCAACATACCTAATACTTCTTCCTCCTCCTATTTTCCTCACAACCACCACCCTGTGAGGTGAGTTGGGCTGACAGAGAGTGACTGGCCCAAGGTCCCCCAACCAGCTTTCATGCCTAAGGCTGGACTAGAACTCATTCTCCTGGTTTCTAGCCCGTTGCCTTAACCAGTAGACCAAACTGGCTATATTACTGAAGTTAAATTATTTCACTTACAGTTGATCAGAATTATGTCCCACCATTAAACTGTCGATTTCAGGCCATACTAGAATGGTGTTCACATTAATGGAATTGTTGCTATGAGCCACAGAGTTATGGAATGGGTGGCCATATAGGTTTCCTAAATAAAGAAACAAATCCCTGTTGCACAAACAGCAATTATATAACCCTAATAAATATATTGTGACATAGACTTTTGAAGAACAAAGTTTACTTTAGATTTTAAGGCTTCACATGAGTGTTGACTATATCCTGGAAAGGCGACTGTGAGCATGAAAAATGGTATCGCCTTCTTAGGTGCACCCTCTGTAGACTGACTTTACCTAGCTCAATGTTTTGTATATGTCTAAGTCTAAGAAACATATGATTAATAAAAGAAGTTATGTTTTTTTCATATTTTTCTCTTCACCGACTTGGTCTTTTGGATTTAGACAACATGCTTAGCCATTGTCAATTTAGCCATGGTTTACACAGTGTAACTGATTTTCTAGTTTTAATCAAAACTCTTGTATGATCTAAAGTGTTATTTAAGAAATAGTTCATGAAATACATGTTGAAACTGAGTGATAATACAAATAATTATTTCAATATTCCTAATAATACAGGAGCTCAGTATCATATATTGCCATAGACAGAACATACAGCTGATCAATATCCACAGTCAAAAACTATATATTTTTCTTTAATAAAAGTTTGTGACATATTATGACATTACTTTTGAAAATTCCCTTAGTTTCAAAGTAAGTATTCTTACAGATTAAATAAAGAGAAAAGCATCTAAGAATGATGAGTATTCCTTAAGTGGAACCAGTTAAGAAATTTTGTGGAATTCATCCATAATGAAAGACAATAACAATATTAATAATAATATTAATAATATATTAAATGTGTATGCCACCTGACTGAGTGGCTCACAACAATAAAATAAATTACAATAAAATCAATAAAACATATAAAATAAAGACAAAAGATGGCAAGCCCAATGAGTGAAGGTCTCAATCTCCCTTGCCGAAGGCCTGGGTGAAGAACCAGGTCTTCATGGCTCTTCTAAACAACAGCAGAGTAGGGGTCATGCATGCTTTAATCACTTTATCACTCAGATGCATATCAGAGAGCCTAAATTAACTACAATCCTTGATAGCTGTACACATACTGGCAAAATAATTGTTTTCTAACTCACAATTTGTTAAATGAATGAGTTCCCTAAAATTTAATATACCCTTTGGCATTCCTTCCCTGTAAAAATAAAAACAAACATTAAAAATGCCACAGAGATCTACATCCTGGAGAAACTTTTTCTATAGAGAGAAGTTACTTCACTTTTTTATTCAAATGCTGAAAATACATGGAAATGAAATGTGAGCATAATATTTTACAATGAATACCTAAATTTTGGAGCCAATTTAAATTTTTTCCCCAGATTTGCTTTTGTTAAGTCCCTCTGCCCATATCATCAACCTCCTCATCCTCATTTCATGATATTTTTGCACAATTTTTATAAATCCTGAGAGAAGCTGATTAGGAGCAGGCATACACTGATGGTTAGTTAGTACAATATCTTATCTATCTAGATCTAGATCTATATATAATTTATCATTATCTTAAAATCTACCATTGCAATACACAATGTAATTACTAGGTAGGGAAGCACATATTATATGTATTATATTGAACACTTGCAGACATTGCAGAAAAATGGACACTAAAAGATTCTCTCATATCATACTGCATATAACACTGGTGGGGGGGGGAGAGAACTGTTGTTATATATTGTTGAAAATTCCACTGATAGCTGCTCTTCCAGTTCAATACTGTGGTTATATGATGCACATTAATCATAAATAAATTCAAATTATTCAAGTACTCTTCCACATCATGCTACACAATAAACTAGGCCAGTTAAGCAAGCTCCAAAATTTGCCAACGAACATATGTCTGATATTGGTGATACCATGCTGGTTCAAATGTATGATAATAGGTTGCTGGTTTAATTCAGTTTCTAGCAGATCAGCCATGTAAGTCTGTTGAAGCAAAAATAACAATCTCAGTGACTCTGAAAAAAGAGATATGCAATAAATGGAAAACAATTCAATTTACTAGATGCAAAATACATCTGACGAAGTTGATTGTAATCCATGGAAGATCTGCCATAATAAAGTCATGCCATAATGAAATGTCATCTGAATAATCATCACAATTTTTTCCAGCCGCAATTTAAAGGTATCTATATATAAAGGTAGAATTGGCCCCTTAAAGTCTGAATTGTGCAGCTTTCTTAGAATCGTTTTGCTGTGATGCTACTGGACGAGAAGGTTTTGACAGTAAAGTCCAATTTCAGTGGATTTTTTTTCCTCCATTCCTGAGGAGGGGTGCTACTTCTAAGTAAGAAAAGTATGCGTCTGCCCGGCAGCGCCCCCAAAAGAGTCATTTTTGGCGTTATGAACTTCTCGGGATTCTTGGCCTCTCTGTGAGATCAGTCCAGCTTGGAGTCATTTCAGCAACAGCCACTAAAATTCAGCCCCGCGGCAATTGTTTACCAGCTCCCCTTGGAAGTCGTCGCACAAAGCCCTGCTTTTCCGTGGGGCACCACATGCCGGCGACCAAGGAGCCCACTTTTAGGTCCAGGGTACTTGGGAGTTTATGACCCAAGAAACCCTCCCACGTCAGTTAATGGACATTTGTACGCGCGTCTGCGAGCGCCTGTTTCTTCTCCGACCGGAGTTCTCTTTTCTACCTGCGTCCCTAGGACCAAGCTGCCTACAGATCAAGAAAAGACCGATTTATAGGTACGTGATCACATTTGCGTGTCTCTGTGCGTGCACGCGCCGCGCGAGGAAGACCGTGTATGTGGCCGTATGTGTGCGCCTCCGTGTGAGTGTAGTTGCGTGCGTTTTTCTCTTTGGGTGTAACAGGCTAGCTGTATGGCTGGCCAACCTGTCCTTCAGTCCACGAGCCAATGGCAGGCTCCCTTCTATAAAAATGAATGTTTTCGGTCTCTCCGGCTTACATGTACTGTATGTGAAACAGTGTACGGTGGGCTCTGGTGAGAGCTTCTCTCTTCACTTTCACATAAAGAAACACTGACTGACCACTGCTGGTAGCACGCGCGCGCACTCTCTCTTCACTCACACACATACACACAAGTGGAAGGTAAGTGCCCCAGTCTCCCCCTTTTTTCCTTAGCGAGTCTGGAGAAAAGGGCTCCTCTTCGCAACACTTCCCTTTCTATTATTACTCACTTAAAAGCATTGGGGCAGCCCCCAAGGACTCCGCCAGCAGCGCCGCCGCCGCCGCCAGCAGCAGTAGCTGCCTCAACCGGCAGGCTGGACTCTTCCGAGGAAGGCGCAGACCTTTTGACGTCCTCCGCCTCCTGCCACAATTCCCGTTCACTTTCTGCCTCAGCGCTCGCCTGCACCCTGAAACTTTGGATGGGGGAGCCAGAGAGAAGGTCAGCGGAGGGTGGGTTGGGGTTCCGTCGTGTGTGTGCGGCTGTGCGCGCGCGCGCCGGGATGGGGGGGAGGTGGGAGAGGCGGAGGAAAGAGGTGAGTTGTAATGCAATGCATTAGGAGGAAAGGCGGCGCGGGAGGGGGGACAAGGGTAGGCCAGCCAGTGCCAGGCGGCGTTGGAGAGCAGCACTTCTCTCACCACGCAGAGACGAGCAGCAGCGACGGCAGCAACGGAGAGAGTGGAGGAAAATAAAATAAAAGCTGGCAGCCCACCGAAGGAATGAAAACAACCTTCCCCTTCCCCTGGTGTGTGTGTGGCTTGACAGGGGCAGCAAGAAACGAAACTTGATTGTAAGAGTAGAGGCACGGAGCTGGGGGGGGGGGGCATGTTGGTGCGTTGATTTATTTGCGTTGCGTGGCTCGTGATTTTGTCACAGAGTGGGCGGCGAGGGGGGGGGAGAGGCTGGGTGCAGGGCGGAAAGCCATCCAGCGGGGCTCAGTTCGACTTGGTGAGTTGAGGATCGGCATTTTCCGGTACAGAATCATATCTTGCAAGCACTTTCCCTCCCTCTGCTCTTCCACACAAACAACAAAATGTGCAATTATTCGAGGATTTTTTAAAGGGAGATAGTACGAGCTGAGGAAAAGAATAAAAGAGATTGTGGGGGGGGAGGAAAGGACGTAGGAGGAGAGAGAGGCTGTGTCAGGATTTTGCATGAATGTGGGATTATGTTGTGTCAATAAGTTTAAGGTGGAGAGCGAGCGAGGCTGGGGGGGGAGAGGAAGGCCTTGGCAGTTTAAAGTCCTATTTCTAAAGGTAAATTGTAACACGGAATGGTCGCGATGACAGAAAACTTAAAGATTATTTGCCCAAGAAGAGGAATGTGTGTCTTGGAGGCGTTATTGAGATTTCAACCAGCAGACGGGTGGTAAACTGTTATTTGCTGCTGCGAGATCGGGTCGCTGGTAAATTACAGAAATCAGACTTGCATCCTGCTCTCTTCTTCCTCCCTCTTCTCTCCTTCCTCCCTGGTGTTTTATATGAAACTTGTATAGCTAGATCTAGCATCGGGGCTTTTTAAAACAGTTTAGCAAAAGGAGGTAGGGATGGAGACGGAGAACGTCTCCTTAATCCCGGGATCTAGAAAGCAGTAGGTTTGTGGTTTGTGTTAGGAATATCTGTAACAATCCGCTGCCGTTGAATGGGGAAGGTAAAATGAAACGGCGCAAAAAGAAGCTGAGACAACACGTACGACCGAAGGGAGTGTGGGGGGTGGGGGTGGGGGTGGGGGGTAGAAAAAGGGAAGAAATGCTACCCTCCGCTTTCCTTTTTCTGTCGGGGGGGGAAATAAGGGGGGGCCGGGAGTAAAGCAAATGCCCGGGTTGCGGTCATTCTTGTTACGACCGGGGTTTGATTCCTGTTTGGTTCATTTATTTTTCATTTTCGGTTCCCCCAAAAAGTGTAAGGGCCAAATTAGCGACTACTTGCTGGTAGACGTCGGAAAGTTTGTCAGAGACGAGCGGGGCGGGAGCGGTGAGCGTGGAAGGGAAAGAGCAGGCTGAGGAGGATCACTTGGCCTGGGGTTTTGAAACCATTGCCTGTCCTGCTCTTGACACGTTTAGATCCCAGCTCTATGCACGGATGAGATAGAGGAGACAATTTATCACCCATCAGACGCCCACTTATGTCGGGGTCTATGCGCGCACGCTTATATCCCCTCCCCCCTTTCCGCCCCGTCTGTCCCCAAACGTGTTAGAAGATGGAGCTACCATAGGATTCTGAGTTTCCATGTGGCTCCAGCAGCGGCACTTCTTTCTGCTCCTCCCCGGTGGCAGCAGGGATCATAGCTTGGGCCTGCGGGAGGGGGGGGGAGCAGGGAAGTAAGACCGGCGGCAGAAGGGAGGTGTTTTCTGCCAGTTTGATTCACCAAATATCGCTGGGGAGGCAAAGAGTGTGGAGGAGGAGGATGGGGCAGATCTGGCATCCCCCTCTCTATGCATCCTTCCTATCTCTCTGCCTGCTTTCTTCTGCTTCAGGCTCTCCTGCAAGGTGTTGTGCAGACTTTTCCCCAAGGAAGGTTGAGATTTTTATATTACATTGCAGCTTTTCCATAAGGCCCCCACCCCAGCAAGATGGACTCTCTCTTTTCCTCACTTTCTTTCCCTGTGTCTTGTCACCCTTTAAGATCGACATTTTGTAACTAAGATGCAAACTTGATGGTGACCAGAAGAAAAAAAAGAAAAGCTCAGGATTTCTTCTTAGCTGCACTCCATATTTACTAACCTTTGCTTTCACCCTCAGACCCTGGTGGCCCTCCCTACACTTTACATCGAGGGGTAGGTGGCTACTCAGGTGGGGGTGGCTTGCAAGCAAAAGCTTTATTCCTTGCCAGTGGGCTGGTGGGAGTCAAATCTATCCGTTATTTTTGTCTTTGGATTTTTGTGGTGAGAAAGGGAACAGGAATTTTAATCAGGAAGTATACTACAATGTTGCTGTTTCTGCTGTGTAGATCTCTAATCTACAGTTTGGGTTCCAGGTTTTATTTGGAAGATGATGGTGATATAGTTTAAATTTATATACATCACTGATTGATCAATTACATGTACATATCAAGGGGATTTCCTTCCTGTTTAGATTCTTACTCTGATTTGAGTTCAACTTTCTTGGTATTTGCCCTCTTCCGTGTATTAGATAATGGTGACCTGAGAAAGAATGAGAGAAGGAAAAGCAAAAACAAACCACCCTTCTTCTGGTTGCTTAGTCCCAATGTCCTTTTGTAAGCATGATGCTTCATTAGCTATTTCATCTTGTCACTTTTGTTTTCTCAAGGCACAGCCGGATTTACTTTTTGATAACAACTTAATGTTGGGGGGTTAAAAGGTGAAGCAGAATTAAGTTAGAAGTTTGGGATTCCTTCAGCCTTGCTGCAGTATTGATATTCCTTTATTTAATATTTTCTAGGTCACTGTCACATGACAAGGATTGGAGACAGTTTAATTTTCCTCTCCCTGTGATTTTCATTTACTATCCCAGGTAAGTATGTAAACTGTACATTAGAAAATTATCATTGGTATTAATAAGATAAAATCTACTATTTGGGATCAAAGCTGCTTGATCAGATTTTAGCCCTCACAGAGATCATGTCCCCCATTAGCACTGTCAGCAAGTGTAAGAACATGCAATATACATATGTGTAAGGTGAATTTCGTTGTTGGTACCTGTGGTGTGTGAATACATAAATTAGTTTAATTGTGTTGAAAACTTGTTTCCAGCAAATATTTTAAACAAATTTATTATTTTAAGAGAGAAACATCCCTTCCTAGAGACTTGTTTGTTTGTTTATTTTGATTAATGTTTTGTAACAGAGTCATAGATTATTAAAATGTGCAAAAGAGTTACACAGTGTGCAAAATGCTTCACAACTGTAACTAGTTGAAATGGTGAGAATAATCTAAAAGTTATGTGTCAAAAATAATATTAATAGATGCACCTTTTAGAAATAGGGAACAAGTTCATCTGATTTTATAAATGCAGACATTCAATACTACATTGATGCTCATTGAAATTTCTCTTGTCCTTTTTATAATAATTTTAATTAGTTAATTTTTTTGATTATGTATATAAAAGTAAAGCATTTCTCCCATAATATTAATAGTTATGGATTCCTGATATGAGATGTATATGGATGGCATTCTTATAAATAGGCTAGTGTAATATCTGCAGGTTTCCATTTCACTCATAGAATATTAGGATGTATGCCTTTTTAGAACTTCAGGGAAGGAAGTGTCATCTCCAGGTCTAATTTACTTTTTCTCTATAATTTAAATTTCCTAGTGAAAATAATTTCCAAATTTTAATTATTAGGACATCGTATCAATAGGAACAATAGCTGTATTTTAGGTCCTGCAATTTTTGTCTTTAAAAATTATGTATGTATGTATTTCACAATATTTATAGCCTGTTCCAATCCTGAGATACTCTGGGCATGGTATAAAAAGTTCTGAAAAACAAAATATAAAAGAAGACCACAAAATTAAGGCATCATCAAAAGATCATCAGTAAAAGTGATGGGTGTTCCTGAGACTGAACATTCTAAACTAAGGGCCAAACTCACTGAAATAAAATTGCTTTGATCTACTTACGGAATGCCAACAATGTTGGGCCATCTATACTTGTGAGGAGGCACTTTATAAAGTGGAGCTGCCCCTGAGAAGGCCTGTTGCCTGATCCATGCCCCATGAACTTTGCACAGAGATGGGACTTGTAGCAGGCCTCTCTTGATTACCAGGCCAGACCTGCAGACTTGATTCTGGCATCACATTGCCTGATATATTATTGATATGCCTTATTATGGACTATGTGCATTTGGCTCCATACCTGACTGTTTTTAAAAGGAACTTAGATCTGGAGTTTACTTTTACATGAATGGATGCTCATATTTATTTTGCCATTTTGAGTAGGTTGTGCTGTTGTTTGAGGTAATGAACAGTTTCACTTTTTGTTATGTAGATAGTTTTGAGAGAGCTTTGTTTGGAAAGGGATATCCCTTGGCAAAGGATATAAATTATTTGAATAAACCGATTGATTTATTACAGCTTGTATCAGAAATAAACATCTCCAAAAATAGATAAAGTTCATAATTCTAAAGCGAAGATATAGTACAGTTATAGTGTAGTACAGTACAGTTTCAGATGCTTTATTACTGATTTATGGATATTATGGATAGAAATTTATCTGCATCCCTCTTCCAATATTTATACTACATGGTATGCATCAAGAATCTCATCTTTATCATGGAAAGTGGTAAACAAAGAATTTGCTGAGATTCCCTACTTGAATTCTGGCATAAAAAATCAATCTACCTCATAGTTCAGTAGTAAAATAATAAATAATATTTCATACTGTGCAATTCTAAATGGATGTTCAAATCCCTTAACATGTAATTAAATTAAAATTCTATGATAAGATGAAATATGGTGATGTAGGAAGGAAAACTGTTTTATGTCTTCTTTTTCCACATTACTGTATTAGTGCAAAGTTTTAAGAAAGTGATGAATACAGAAAACTATATTGTAAGTAAATAATATTTATTGTCCTGACTACACACACACATAGACACAAACATATTTGTTTATTATGTGTTATAACTATGCAGTTTAACAAAGCCTTACAAGTATACAACTGTTTTTAAACAATCTCTATTGTAGGTTAAGTGTAGAGGAAGTTTAGTTTTTAGTAAAAAATAAATAAATTTTTTACAAGAAAGTGTTGAAGTAATTTGTTGTGAATTTGCACACATTGAGTTGTAACATGTCCAAAATCTCAAATATAAATATATGAAAGTATTTGTGTGAGTGTATGTTTTTCAAGTCACGATACTGAATATGTTTTTTATAGTCCTAATAAGTTTAGATTTAGATAAACTTAATAGCAGAATTATGAACTAAATCCCAGTATTGACTTAATATTTACAACCTTTGTATTGTGTTTGAGTTGAATAAATGGACATGTATCTGTGTTGGCTTTGAAAGCACTGGGTTCAGCTTAGTGAAAAGCATGGTTAAGTTTCATTCAGATTCAAAGAGATTTGAGAGTACAAGTAATAAATGCAGGCTGACTTTACGTATGTTTATTTGGCTGAATATACCAGGTAGGTATCCTTAAGATATTTAAATGAAATCCAGATAAATGCAGGTGCTGTTTGTAAGTAGATTTGGAAATTGTTCAGCAACTTTACAGTAGGGCTGCCTTTTGGGAGAGCTTTTTGATTCTTGACTACCATTGAATTCATAGTGACTGTGGTGCAGAGTGTTTTTGCACAGTTGTAGCTAGTGTACAGTACTTGCTATTATTTTTCCTGAGCCAGTAATTTGGTGAAGTTATCCATGGCTTAATTAAATTCTATCTTCACTACTGCAGTGAACTACCCTTGGAAAGGTTCTACAAGTTGTAATTGGTGCAAAATGTGACGGCTAGGTTGCTATCCCATACAAGGTACAAGAACCACATGCTACTTGTATTGAAATTTGATTGGTTGGCAGTTGTTTATTGCACAACAGATAAGGTATTGACCTTTTAGTACCCTAAATTGCTTAAGGTACAGCTAAGATCTCTTCAATTACACACCTGTCCAACCATGACGATCTGCAGGAGAGGTCCTACTGAAGATTTTCTTGCTATCAGATGCTTGTTTTGTTGTTTATTTAACAGATTCATATCCTTCCTTTTGTTCAAGAGCAAAGGTGGCATATAGTGCTCCCTCATCCCATTATTTCCCAATAACCCTGTGAGGTGTGTTGGGCTAAGAGGCTGGGAGAAAGGGCTGTACTGCTTCTGGGCTCTCTCCAGAGCTGCAATTGGCCTCTTCTCTCTTCCAGTTAAAAAAATCTGGAAAGGATGTTTTCAGAGGCCAGGATGTTAATTATCAGTTAGCTTAAAAATTACTATTTTTTTTTTTTTTTAATTTTGTTATTTACCTTTTGGGTTCATTTGAGCCAAACAATGGATTATAAATGGAATAAATTAATAATATCAACAGAATTGCAGTTTTTCAGCATTTCTGATGTTGTGTCCACATGGCACAACTGATGCACCTAGATTAGTTCAGTGCAACATTTATTGGATATAACTGACAAGACCAGCATCTTCATTAGTATGTTAATAATTATATTTTTATCACATCTGGAGGGCACTGAATTAGAAAAGGTTGCCAATGCACAACTATTATTTGTCTGACTATTATAATCCGTTGTAGTTCAGACTGAAGTGTCTGTACTAATCGCAGATCTGTCAACCATATTTAAAAGAAGGGACCATTATGTAAAACTACTCTGATGCTCAATAACAAATTAATACGAAGACTCTGGAAGCCTTTTTTTATCAGAAAGTGACTCATGTCATTTAACTTAACCAGGAGAATTGTTTTTTAACTCGTAATGTTCAGGACCAGAAGATTCAGTCAGGCTCTGAAAAACTGAGAGAGGTCATCAGTTGATCTGGTGAGAAGTGCCATCACTATGCTAATGACACCCAGTAATATACTGACACCTCTGACAAGCTGAAGATGCCATGAAAATCCTGAACCAATGACTGGAGACTATCAGAATCTTGTTGTTGTTTATTCGTTCAGTCGCTTCCGACTCTTCGTGACTTCATGGACCAGCCCACGCCAGAGCTTCCTGTCGGTCGTCAACACCCCCAGCTCTCCCAGGGACTAGTTCATCACCTCTAGAATATCATCCATCCATCTTGCCCTTGGTCAGCCCCTCTTCCTTTTGCCTTCCACTCTCCCTAGCATCAGCATCTTCTCCAGGGTGTCCTGTCTTCTCATTATGTGGCCAAAGTATTTCAGTTTTGCCTTTAATATCATTCCCTCAAGTGAGCAGTCTGGCTTTATTTCCTGGAGTATGGACTGGTTTGATATTCTTGCAGTCCAAGGCACTCTCAGGATTTTGCTCCAACACCACAGTTCCAAAGCATCGATCTTCCTTCTCTCAGCCTTCCTTATGGTCCAGCTCTCGCAGCCATATGTTACTACGGGGAACACCATTGCTTTAACTATGTGGACCTTTGTTGTCAGTGTGATGTCTCTGCTCTTAACTATTTTATTGAGATTTGTCATTGCTCTTCTCCCAAGGATTAAGCGTCTTCTGATTTCCTGACTGCAGTCAGCATCTGCAATAATCTTTGCACCTAGAAATACGAAGTCTTTTACTGCTTCTACATTTTCTCCCTCTATTTGCCAGTTATCAATCAGGCTGGTTGCCATAATCTTGGTTTTTTTGAGGTTTAGCTGCAAGCCAGCTTTTGCACTTTCTTCTTTCACCTTCGTCATAAGGCTCCTCAGTTCCTCTTCGCTTTCAGCCATCAAAGTGGTATCATCTGCATATCTGAGATTGTTAATGTTTCCTCCAGCGATTTTAACTCCAGCCTTGGATTCCTCAAGCCCAGCATGTCGCATGATGTGTTCTGCATACAAGTTGAATAGATAGGGTGAGAGTTTACAACCCTGCCGTCTACTTTCCCAATCTTAAACCAGTTGGTTGTTCCGTGGCCTATTCTTACTGTTGCTACTTGGTCGTTATACAGATTCTTCAGGAGGCATACAAGACGACTTTGTATCCCCATACCACTAAGAACTTGCTACAATTTGTTATGGTCCACACAGTCAAAGGCTTTAGAATAGTCAGTAAAACAGAAATAGATATTTTTCTGAAACCTCCTGGCTTTTTCCATTATCCAGCGGATATTGGCAATTTGGACCCGAGTTCCTCTGTCTTTTCTAAACCCAGCTTGTACATCTGGCAATTCTCGCTCCATGAATTGCTGAAGTCTACCTTGCAGGATCTTGAGCATTACCTTACTGGCATGTGAAATGAGTGCCACTGTTCGATAGTTTGAACATTCTTTAGTGTTTCCCTTTTTTGGTATGGGGATATAAGTTGATTTTTTCCAATCTGATGGCCATTCTTGTGTTTTCCAAATTTGCTGGCATATAGCATGCATTACCTTGACAGCATCATCTTGCAAGATTTTGAACAGTTCAACTGGGATGCCGTTGTCTCCTGCTGCCGTGTTATTAGCAATGCTTCTTAAGGCCCATTCAACGTCACTCTTCAGGATGTCTGGCTCTAGCTCACTGACCACACCATCAAAGCTATCCCCGATATTGTTATCCTTCCTATACAGGTCTTCTGTATATTCTTGTCACCTTTTCTTGATCTCTTCTTCTTCTGTTAGGTCCTTGCCATCTTTGTTTTTGATCATACCCATTTTTGCCTGGAATTTACCTCCGATGTTTCTAATTTTCTGGAAGAGGTCTCTTGTCCTTCCTATTCTATTGTCTTCTTCCACTTCCGTGCATTGCTTGTTTAAAAATAATTCCTTATCTCTTCTGGCTAGCCTCTGGAATTTTGCATTTAATTGGGCATATCTCCCCCTATCACTGTTGCCTTTTGCTTTCCTTCTTTCTTGGGCTACTTCTAGTGTCTCAGCAGACAGCCATTTTGCCTTCTTGGTTTTCTCTTTCTTTGGGATGTATTTTGTTGCCGCCTCCTGAACTATGTTGTGAACTTCTGTCCATAGTTCTTCCAGGACCCTATCTACTAAGTCCAGTCCCTTAATCTATTCTTCACCTCCACTGCATATTCCTTAGGAATATTAGTGAGCTCATATCTAGCTGATCTGTGGGTCTTCCCTAATCTCTTTAGTCTGATCCTAAATTGTGCAAGAAGAAGTTCGTGATCTGCACTACAGTCAGCTCCGGGTCTTGTTTTTACCGACTGTATAGATGTCCGCCACCTTTGGCTGCAAAGGATGTAGTCAGTCTGATTTCGGTGTTGTCCATCTGGGGAAGTCCATGTATAAAGCCATCTCTTAGGTTGTTGGAAGAGAGTGTTTGTTATGCAGAGTGAGTTGTCTTGGCAAAATTCTATCAGCTATGTCCTGCTTCGTTTTGTTTTCCCAGGCCATACTTACCTGTAATTCCAGGTGTCATTTGACTGCCAACCTTAGCATTCCAGTATCCTGTGATGAAAATAACATCTCTTTTAGGCATGTTGTCCAGTAGGTGCTGCAGATCCTCATAGAACTGCTCTTCTTCAGCATCTGTGGTTGGGATGTATATTTGGATCACTGTAATGTTAGATGGCTTGCCCTGAATTCAAACTGAGATCATTCTATCATTTTTTGGATTGTATCCAAGCACTGCTTTAGCCACTTTACTATTAATTATGAAGGCTACGCCATTTCTTCTGTGGTCCTCTTGTCCACAGTAGTAGATCTGGTGGTCATTTGATGTGAAGTGGCCCATTCCAGTCCATTTCACTGGTTCACTGATGCCCAGAATGTCTATCTTTAATCTTGACATCTCACCAATAACCACATCCAATTTGCCCTGGCTCATAGATCTTACATTCCAGGTTCCAATGGTGTGCTGATCCTTAGAACATCGGATTCGCCGTTCACTACCAGCACCGTCGGCCGCTAGCCATCCTTTCAGCTTTGAGCTAGCTGCATCATCACGTCTGGGGTTAGTTGAACTCATCCTCTGTTCCTCCCCAGTAGCATTTTGACCATCTTCTGACCTGGGAGTCTCATCTTCTGATGGTATACTGACAATCTCTGGTTGTACTGATCCATTTAGTTTTCATGGCAAGAATACTGGGGTGGGTTGCTGTTACCTTCCCCAGGGATCGCATTTAGTCTCACCTCTCTGTCATGACCTTCCCATCTTGCATGGCACTTCACGGTTTAGCTCATGGCATCATTGAGGTGTTCAATCTCCAGCACCACGACAAGGTAACAATCCTTTGCTGAAGATCAGAATCTTGGTTGTTATATCCTGTCAGGTCAGAGCTTCTGTTTGTCAATAAATATCTGGTGGCATTGGTCCCAGTAGTTATTCCTGCTGAGTTGCAGTCCTCTGAAAGCGGTGGCCTGTGACGGAGTTCTCTTGAATTCATGCGTCCTGCTTAAACAACAGGTGGAAGGTGCAAACTAAGCAGCCTTTGCCCAGCTCCAGCTAGTGGGCCAGTTTCAGCCCTACCTCATCAAAATGATGATGCTTTGGTGACAGTAGTTCATACCTTGATCTCTACATGGCTGGACTACTGTAATGCTGTGTATGTGGTGCTGCCTTTGTGGAGATGACTCAGAAATTCCAACTGGTGCAGAATGAGGTGGCCAGACTACTCACAGGTCATATCCAATTTTGCAGAATAACACCTATTTTTAGGTCACTGCATCAATTGCCAATAGGTTTTTAGGCCCAGCTCAAGGTTCTGATCATTACCTTTAAAACTCAATATGGCCTAGCAGTATATTCAACTTTGATAAGCAAAGCAGAACTTTGCTTATCAAAGTTGAATATACTTACCCAAATATCAGTAAAGGGCCTCCTGAGAATCCCCCTCCTTGCATTGTGAACCAGACAGCAGATCTTTTTAGTAAGCCCCCACTCTATGCAATAGTACTCCACAGAAATAGTTGCAGTCCCGTCATTCCTAACATTTTGCAAGGCTGTGAAGACCTAGTCCAATATTCCTTTGGCCTTGATGGATAGTAAGTGACTCTTATATTTAGGAATTACGTGGTTGTTGATACGCATTTTGTTGCTTTTATTACACATCAAGAGGCTTGATTCATACCGTGATTCACAGATAGCGTGAAACAAATACACTAGCAGGTGAATTAATTCCATTCAGAAATCATGAATCAGATGTCAAGAATACAGTAATGTAAAACCGTTTATAGAAAAGTTGCAATTTTGTTTCTTTATTTTGGCTTTCTGTCTGCCATATCTAACTTATATGGGAAATGCCAGACTTTTCAATCAGGGACTTTGAGAACAAGATTAGGGTGCTTGACTCTCTGAGTACTGTTAGAACTTCCTGGGTCATACTTGGATACAACCAGTATCATTGATCAAAATAGAACACTTTAGTAACTAACTCAGCAGCTGTCAGGTGAGACAAAAGAATTCCCCAGCTTTAGAACATCCCAGACTTGGCCTGGCTGTTTAGTTTGAGCAATTGGTTAATTGATTCAACACTAGTCTGCTTTCAGACTGTCCCCAGAAGCCTATTTCTTTTTCTAGTGTGCTCATCTGCCTGCACAGAGCTTGCTTTGCCTGCAAACAGCTAGCTCTGACAATAGGTCTGTGTCTACTGCAGATAGGAAAGAGCAGCAGGAGTCATGGTAATTTAATGCAATAGATCCATAGAAAATAATTGATGGATATTGTTCTGTTGGTCATGGGGAGGAAAACAATACTGCTTGTTTTCAAGTTCAATTGAAAATTCAAAAATACAGCATGTCTTGCTATGTGCAAGGTGGACCAGAAAGATTGTATGGTCCTCAGCAGTGTAATTATTTTGCATTTTACTGGTGAAGTGAAGTATATAGGCTATTACTGTTATGTAATAATTATGGAGAATTCATCTGGGCATGTGCAGACATTAAAGATATAAAACATGGGAATCATAATAGCAAGAGTAATCCATCCCTGTGGTGATGAAAAGGTCATCATCAGGTACAATATTCCAAGTACTGTACATGACCCTTAGTAGAAAATATAAGCATTCATTTTGAAATGGCCCCTAAAGAACAAGGGTGGACTTAAGTGATGGTGAGATATAACATACCATTTGTACTACTGGATAATGCAATTAGGCATAGGCCTCAATGGCAGAAATATTCTACTGTATGTGGCTTCAATTGGGGGATAGCAACTGAACAAATAGCATGTCAGCGATCTTATCCAGATTCACTTTCAGAGATGGCTAAGGTTCTATTATTGATATAGTTTATCCTAAATTTGAAATTGTTTTTCTCCTAGATTTGAAACTGGTCTTATTTATATAGTCTGTTTGCAATAAATGCTTTTCAGGCATTTGTTAATTGCTTTTAATAGAGCTAAAATATATATTGAGCTTCAGTTGGGGACAGTACCTGGCTGACGTTGTCTGGGTAGGAAGCTATAACTGAATGCAAAAAGTTTAGATATCCCAGGTTGAATTGTATGTTTCAGCGAATCCCTAAGTGAACAGAAGCTGAAACAACCATAGCACAAAGTGAAATAACATTTTCCTAGAAATTTGAATGTATAGTCACTTCCAGATTCAAAATAAAACAGTGAATATGGCAGGTGAAGAATTTGGGACACCCCTTCAGTCAGCAATCTGTAACACCTACTTTGGCAGAAATAACTTCTTCCAAACATTTCCAAAGCCAGCCAAGAGTCTATTCTTGCTTTTGGAATTTTTTTCCTTGCAGAATCTTCTAGCTCAGAAATATTCTTAGGTCCCTTGTATTTGCTACATATCTAAGATCTCCTGATAGATTTCCTCAATATTTTTGGAGACTGCGAAGACAATTCCAAAACATATCTACCTATTCATTCTGTAAGTAGTTCATGGTTGATTTGGGAGTATGCTTCAGATTATTGTCTTGCTGAAATATTCTGTCTTTTTTTAGCTTTAGAAGTTCTACCAAAGGAGATGATGCAAAGCACTGATTCTCATGTTCTGTATGTTTTTATTTTGAATCTCAAGCAATTACAGAAAGATGTTGAGTTTAACTTTGTGCAATATAAGTGTTATATCTGTTTCTGCTCACTTTCACTGAAGCATACAATTTGACAAAGGGTGATTAAACTTTTTCATACAAGTAGAGCTGAGCATGGTTAATACTTAGATGGGAGATTATCAGAGAATACCAGGGCTTTAGACTGATGGGAAATTGAAAAACGTCTTGGAGAAGGCAATGAAAAACCACTTCCATCCACTTGGCAAG
The DNA here is from genome assembly GCF_035149785.1 of Candoia aspera. Classification (NCBI taxonomy): domain Eukaryota; kingdom Metazoa; phylum Chordata; class Lepidosauria; order Squamata; family Candoiidae; genus Candoia; species Candoia aspera. The sequence continues at coordinate 81,656,379 of NC_086157.1, read as the reverse complement.
AATACTGCATGGACACATCTGTGAAGCCTTGAGGAGTCAGACTTGATTCAAAAGAGACTTTATTTTTATATATACTTAAGGTATGTATAACTTTCCAACTAAATGTAGATGACTGCTTATTGCTTTAAAGTTTCATGTTATGTATATTAGGAAATCTTTGGCAAAATCCCTTGAATTGGTATATATATATAATACTTTTGCATGTGCAGAAGTCACAAATTACCTCATAGCTTGGCTGTTTTGCATTCCTCAGTTCCATTCTACCTTTATTATCCAGGTAATGAGAATATAAATTACTGTGTTTTTTAACCTGTTAAATTGGGCATTATGAATATTTACTGAATATTTATAGTACATTGTGATTCTCATTTGACTCTGATAGGTGTCTTTGAGACTTTTGCTTAATTTTTATTCCAGTTTTTAGGTTTTGCGTACTTGTGGCAGGCATCTGGTATAACGTTGGAGAAACATGTTTCCCAATTTCTGTGTTGTATAAGTGCATATTCATCATATCTTCTTTTGCTCCAAAAAGACATGCAGGATTTCAGGGAATCCCTCGTCTTCCATAAACAGATTGCATATTTTAAACCAGAACATTATTATATTTTTAAAAGGAATGTATACTTTCAGAATCCCACCTCATCTACAGATACTAACTTTGGGATACTATTATTCCTTAGATTCTGTTAGATCTTGGTTTGTTATATCATAGTTGCAGAGTGCTTCATATAAATGAATCTTAAGTGGTAGAAAAATGAGAAAATGAAAGATACTGCCACATATTCATGGTAATTATTTATTATTTATTTATTTATTATATTTTTATCATCACCCATTTCCCCCACATGGGGGAGCCTGGGCAGTTAATGATACTGTTACTCCAATAAAGGTCCTCAGTTAATGAGTTCGAAATTATGACAGTGTTGAACAAGGAGACTTGGGACCAGTCCTCAAAGTTGTGGCCATTGCAGCCTCCCCGCAGTCATGCGATCATGATTCAGCCACTTGGCAACTGGCTTACAGCCAGTTGCAGCACCCATGGTCACATGATCGCTATTTGCAACCTTCACCGCTGGGTTGCTATTTTTATTGGTTTATATTTATTAAGAATTTTTTCATAGGATAAAATACAAATCTAAAAAAAGGAGAGAAAGAAAAAATGCAAGAGAGAAAATAACTAAAGTTAAGGAATATAAGAATGACTTCTGACCTTTTCAAAGGATAATTACAATCTTATTATCCCTCTTCCTTCTTAGATGTTATACAAGTCCCTTCAGCCTCTCATTTAATCTATGTCTTTCTTAATCTTCAAATCCATAAATCAACATTTCATTTCTACTTTCAGCAAAAAGTTCATATAAGGTTTCCAGTCTTTCAGGAAAGTTTTTGCTGTTTTTCTCTGCCATTTCTGCAGATTCTGACATTTTCACAACCCAGTCCTCCACTGTGGGAATTTCAGTATTACATGTTCATTGTTTGTACATAATTCAATTTCAAATTCTGTTTTGTGTTTTTTAATTCCAATTTTCTTTTTATCCATATTAAACTTTTCTTTTAATTGTACATACGAAAACTGTTGAAAACTATGTCCTTCTGCAATCAGTTCTTCTCTTGACTTCATCTTAATTTCTCCATCCTCCTGTATTAATAAGTCTTGATATGGTAACCATTTCTCTCTTATCTGCTGTTCTTCTTCTGTAGAAAGCTTTGTGTGCTGAGGTCAATAAAGGTATCTTCGGGCACAATCTGGGCTTGTATTTATTCCATACTTTCAATATGGCACTTCTCACATACTGATTTTAAAATCCACATTAACTTCAGCTTTATTGTATCATAAAAACCCATGCCAACCAAACATCAGGTTATGCTCTTCCAATTCCTTCATTCCAGCTTCTGAGCAGCAAAGTCAGTGGGGAAAGTCATTGACTTTGCTTGTTGGAAGAAAGCTTGTTGGAGAAAGTCATTGACTTTGCTGGTCAGAAGCTGGCAGGAGGTTGCAAATGGTGATCACACAATATCACATCTAATGACCGCAACTGGAATTGCCGCTGTAAGTTGGTGCGATTGCATGACGTTGTGCTTTATAAATGTGTCGCTTAATGATGGAGTTCCTGGTCCCAATTACCATCATTAACTGAGGACTACCTGTAATTGCACTTACTGCTATTAAAAAGGAACCAGAAGGATTTATCTGCAGGACAACTTAACATTTTCTTTTCTATAATAGAGTAAATGTGGCAACCCTGCAACAGGTTTCAAGCTAATTTGAGAAAATGAATTTTTGATGAAGCCCTGCCACTGCACATCGTATAGACAATGCTTCAAATATGTTTGTTAAGGGGAAAAAAAAACTCTTTAAACCTATTCAAACTACATGGCAGGAAACCAAAATAAATGAGGTGGAACTTAATGTGATTAATTCTAGATATTTTTATCTAGAATCCTATGCTTGTGTTCCTTAAAACCTCACAGAAGACAGCTTTATATTTTGATTCTGTGGGTTAGGGTTGATGTATATACAATACATTAAGTTGCAACTAATTGACCTTTTGTGTGCAGGAGAGAGATGACTATCAGATCAAATGCCTGTTCTTTCCTATATAGCTCCACATTCCCATATATTTCCCCACATGCCCCTTTTTGGAAACTTAGGTGGTCCTCTAGAGCAAACTTTTTGGGTGGGGGATTGTGCATATTTTAAAACGGTCAAAAGGAAAAGGAAACTCTGATTGCATGAGTCACAGTATGTTTGTTTATTACTACTTGTTCAATTGTGTAAAAAAGTATCCCCCCAATTCAGATTTTCTGAATTTTTACATACCCAAATATACCAGAGCTTCATGGTCTTGTTTGAAATAGTGGGCTAATTGCAGGAAAAATGAACAATCACTAGTTTATTCTAATTAAGGGGGCCAGTTGAGTATATATTTCATTAAATAATCTAAAATCCCAGTCCTGCTGTATATAAATCTCACAAACTTTGGCTCCTTTCATCATAGTCAGGCTTGTACCATGCAAATTCTAGAGGCACAATTTCTAAAGGTGTCCTTTTAAAAAGTCATTGATTCCTGTTAGTCTGGAAAAGGTTACAAAACCATTTCTGAAGTAATGTTGTTTTGAGGCATGGTAAGAAACATAACCTTGAAATGAAGAAGATACGGAATAATAGTGAATCTTCCCCAAAGTGCTGTCCTCTCTGAACCACAGTGTAGCATACAACTGTACAAGTGACTGCAAAGAACCCTAGAATAACATCCAGGGACCTAAAAGCTTATCTAATTTGAAATCAGTGTTTACTATGTTACTATTGGAAAAGTGACGTTTCATTCTACAATAAAACATCAGACAGCATGGAAGTGTTTTGCTGACATTTGTCATTGTTAAAGGATTCATGACTTCTCTTTTGTATCAGAGAATTCTATAAGAAATTTCTAACCCATCTGTCCATTTCTATAAGAAATTTCTAACCCATCAGTTGGGCAAATGGGTCAAATGGCAATAAACTCAAACATCTAAGCAAATCTATAAGAAAATCAATGAAGAACAATGTTTTGGAACACCTGGGCCAAAGTTCAGATCTAAACTCCATGGAAGTGTTGTGGCAGGACCAGAAATGAGCATTCATGCTAGAAAATACTTTCAGTATTATTGAATTTGCCATAGAGGAATGGACCCAAATTCCTATACAACTGTGTAAGAGACATTGCCTATTAGAAGAAGTGTTTGGCTGCAGCTATTGTAGCTAAATGTGCCATGGAATCAAAAGGGGCAATTATTCTTTCACACTGGAAGATTTCATCTTGGATATTTTGTTTATGAAATAAATGAAACAAGCCCCAAAGCTTAATGACATTTATTTACCCGAACTCCCGTTATATATCAGGAAGACCCACATGAAGTTCTGATAACAGTCAGTGGTAAACATATGCACAACTTCAGAAAATCCAAAAGGATTTTCATACACACACACACATACACACATTTTGTTCAGCGACCATTCAAAGTAACAATGGTGCTTAAAAATAACTTTACAGCCCATTAATGTCCTTTGCAGCATCCCTCAGTCATGTGATCGTCATTACAGTCAATATACATCCTGTGCCTGACCTGTTTTTTTTTTTCCTCTCTCCCTTGCAGAGCAGAGAGATTGGAGAGAAAAGGATTACAAGAGGTTTAGTTGTTTGCTCTTCTACACATTGAAAGCAATGTGATCACATCTGTAGCCTGGGGCTGGGAGCCACGGGTGTGCCACGCGAACAGTTTACAGTACTCTCTTGAAATCTCTTCCTTTCCAATTTCTTCTCTGCAAGGGGGATGGAGAGGAAAAAACCAGTTTGTGTAGGCAACCTTTGCCTGATCCTTTCTCAGTTGTATTTTGCTTGATGTGTAGAAGGGCAAATGTCTTACTCTCCTGAAATCTCTTCTTCTGCAATCTCTCCACTCTGGAGCAGGGGGAAAAGAATCAGGCAAAGGGATTGCCTACAGAAATTGCTTGCTTTTTTTCTCCCCCCAAGAACAGAAAGATTGGAGAGAAAGGGGTTTCAAGAGAGTAAGTAGTTTGTGTGGTACACCTGCTTCAAATCAATTTTCCAAGAAATTCACCTTCCCTGTAAAGGTCTTAACTTTTTAGATTATATTCAAACAAACTAGTTCCTGTGTAAATCAGTGGGTTTATTTCACACTGATTTTCATGGGCAAGAATTAGTTAATTCTAGATCACACCACCTGGACGTAACAGGGTCAGTGTTTAAAGCTGTAATTCTGCATACAACTACAGTGGGATATATTTCCACCAAAATATGTAAATATGTGTTGTTAATAATGGAAAAGCAATAATTTTGGTGGGGAAAAAGGCAGAAGTAAAAGGAAATCATTGGGGGGAAAAACAAATCATTATTATTATTATTAAATTTATATCACTGCCCATCTCCCCCAGTGGGGGACTCTGGGCGGTTTGCAATAAAGTAACACTAAAAACATAACCACCTAAAATTACCATTAAAATCTACATAAAAACAAACATAAAATCCAAGTGGGCATGGAACACAATCACTAAAATGGAAGATTTTTGTCATCTGAATGGTCTCTTAAATTTCATGATAGCGGTAGACCAATCATATAATAACCTTTTTTTTTTTTCTGAAACAACCTAATAGCTACCCAAGAAGTTCCACACTGTTCTAGAACGATGGTTGAAGATTAGGAAGTAAATATTCAGGAAAAGGGCAATTGCTTTTAGATATCAGAAGTTCAGCTGGGGGAAATATATATTCAGATTAATTTAAGATAATTTTCTAGGTGTCTAAAATAGCTATTTTCTAATCAAATCTTAATGGAAAACTAAGATGTTTATCTTTTTGTACTATTTAGCGTTAAGGCTCAGAAGAATAAGAAAAGTGAATTATGAAATATTCACTAGTATTTTCATTTAAATAAAATTTAAAAATGATGTGTGGAAAGGGTAGAGAAGTTGGGTCCCAGATCTCAATATAGGTAAAACTTCAGTTTTCATATATGCTAAAATTATAAAAATAAAGGATCTGAAAAAGTTGAAATTTCTGATAATGATAAAATGTCAGATTTAGAAAATGAAACTGAATAGACAAATATGAAGAGATGGTAAATTCCTTTGAGTACAGCAGTTCGTAGTTCTGTTCATACCAAATGTATAAAAACTGAATAAACTGTATATCAGATTTAAATACCAAACATGTTTGTATGCAAACCAAAATACACTTTATACATTGTATAATGTAACAAAGTATTTTCAAAATTAGTTATTGGATGAATTCAGTATTTCCTCAAATTTTGGTTTTGCTTCATAGTTTCCAGAAAATTTTCATATCTAGTTACATTGCATGCTTTATTGTGGCTCTGGAAGATAAACTGAGTATTTCTAGTATCTATAACATAAAGCATTTAATTTGTATAAAATAAAGTATGGTGACCATTTTCCATTTCTTCTCAGTTGTTCTGTTCACATATGGAGTGTGATTTGCTGGAGTCCCTTTAAATACATCAAACCATATTTTATATTTAAATCAAACCAGTAGCTCCCAGGATATGATCTGAAAGCATCTGAAGCAGTATCCTTAGTTAAGAGCTGTGCATATGGCCATTGCTTAGTGGCAGTTTTCAGTTCAATATATGCTACCATGAGTTTCAAGGAAAAGGCAATTTGAGTTTTTAATTCAGTGACCAGGCTGCCATAGTTATACCTAAACTTTATACTTACACTATACGTTATAGATTATGAAGCATAAAAAGCATAAGATCTTCTAGTCTTTCTTCAAAATCATGAGGTCTAATGTCTATTTTTAAAAAATGACATCGAAATACCCAGGCCTGGTACAGGTAGTCCATGCTTAATGTGTTTGTTCAGCAGCGTTCAGAGTTATGATGGCACTAAAAAAATGGACTCTCAACTGGTCCTCGAACTTAGAACTGTTACAGTGCCCCCACAGTCATGTGATAAAAATTTGAGCCTGCCCACATTTATGACCTTTGTCATCATTTTCGCCTGCTTCTCCTCCACTGGGCTCACCATCCTGGCTATGTATGGGGAGGTGCTTTGGAAACGTCCCTTAGGCTGGTGACATCAGACCAGGGTGCAAGGGCCACTCTAGGAGGTGTGGCTCTTGTAAGACTGCTCCTGCAGCAGCAGAGTCATAGGTATGATGGACCTGGGTGAGCGATGCTGGGCGCTTCTCATTTTGTAAGCCACTGATGAAGCATGGGAGGATGTGGGCTCCTAAGCAGGCGCTTCTTGATGTGCTGTGGTTCGGGACTGCTTGCTCTACTGCTGCTCGGGGGCAATTTGAGGCAAGAAGCCCGTGAGCCATGGTGTGGCAAGTAGACATCTTACCACAATGCGCCAAGAAACCCCAGAGCCACGGTGCATCAAGAAGCCCTTTGGCTGCAGAGCAGCAAGCAGCCCCAGAGACTTGCGGTTTTGGGGCTTCTTGGTGTGCCATGGCTTGGGTTTCCTAGAGCACCTTGGCTCAAGGGCTTCTTGGTACAGTGAGGCTGCTTGATGCACCGTGGGGCTTGGGGCTGCACTCCTCAGTGTTGGTGGCAAGCCCAGTGGGGGAGAGGAAGGACATGTGGAGGAAAAGGAAAAAGGTCCACTGGGGGAGGTGGCAGGGGAATACAGTGGCCTCTTCATGCTATGCAAGGTGGCTGAAAGGGCAGAGATGGGGGTGATAGGCAGGTGGGCAGAGTTAGCAGGGAGGCAGTCCTCTGCCTTGGAAAATCTTTGGATTGGGGCTGGGGGGGACCAAGCTAGGAATGGCTTGGATTGGGGTGGGTCCTCGCATAATGACCCATGGGATTCGTTTAGCTGGAACTGCCATTGCTAAGCAGGATGGTCACGTGATATGTCTGTTAACCACTTTGCTTAGCGACAGTTGCCAGTCCCAATTAGGGTCATTAAGTGAGGACTACCTTTATTTGCAAAAGCCCAGTAGCATTTCCACTTATACTTGAAAGACTGCTATAACATTTGTATACCATGTTTCCTCCTAATGCTTTGAAAGAAATATTTGACTCTAGGCTTTTGAGTTTCATTGAGAAGCATTGTTTATAGCAAAACTGTTCATATTAATAGGGAAAAGGGTTAGCACAAATTATTTTTTTTCATGAACTTATTTTTGTCTGCTATTATTTTGCAGGACATAGTACCATATAATGATAACAATAGGAAAACAGTATTGAAAACTATAACAGTGATCCCATACATACTTGCTCAGAGAAAGGATTTTTTATCATGATTAATTTTGACATTTATTATTTTTTAAAAGTTCTATTTTTTTTAAAGTTAACAGACAGTTGAAAATTTGAATCAGTGAAAAGTAATAGTGATGAAATTCCAGTAGTTTTACAAATGACTTTACTTATGCAGTTAAGCATTGACTGCATGTGTTTAGAGACACAAACATGTAAAATTCATGGGGTGTTTTTGCTTATTCTAATCACAAAACCTCTTAATATTATGCTCAGTATAGAAAGTTGGATCTTCACATCTGGTTCAGTAGCAAGTTGATTTTTCTACAACGAAACCTCAATTTCCCGGATCCTCATTTAGCAGTATCTTGATTCAATGGTTTAGGTTTTTGTCTGAACCTCTTCCCTAAATGACAGATATGTTATATCACATTCAAAGTACTCAAAACGAAACAATTAGTTATCTTAAACTCAGAGCGTCTGCAGTGACTTACGTAACTTACGAAGTAACGTCATTATGCAAATGACATACCTGTAAATGGCCATGATTGTGTACTTTTGTATTTAACGGATATTCAGGAGTAATGAACAAATGATCCATTTAAATAAGGTACCACTATATTTGCTTTTCATTGTAACATGATAGGAAAATTTTGTTCCATGTAAGTCAAACAAAAAAGAAGCAGCTTTCAACTGTATGTTTTGCCACATTTGGATATTGTTGAATTTAGCCCCTCCCAAAATCATTTAGTAGAGCCGAGAGTCAGAAACTAAGACAGACTGTTGTGGATTACTACAGTTATGAGCAGATGCCTAATTCAAGCATTGTTGTCATTTTTGGAAGAAAACTGGACAAACCCTGACCCGTTGGGTCATCCTTTCAGAGATATTTTCTTACCTAAACAGAGAAACAAAATGATCACAGGCTGGCAAAAAAGCAGTGGGAACAAGAGCATCTTCCAACTTCCTCCCAATTCCCTATTGACTTTGCTTGTGGGAAGCTGGTAGGGAGTGTCGGAAGAAACTCCTTGGCTGACCCACAGAACTGCCTCCCACTTTGCATGGTGAAGGGGAACAAAGGGAGCCATGGATCGTGAGGAAAACAACCCCACTCCCCATCCTGGCATGTCCCCAAGGGCCCTCTCCCTCCAGGGAGGAAGAGGGCTCATCTGGCACCCACTACCCCAGCCAGCCCTACTTCGCTTGCAGGCATCCAAGTCACTCTCTTGTCCTTCCCTCAATGCCCACTGCCATTAAGAGATTTCAGATGTTGGCCTTAGTTCCAAAGCAGCCAATCATGGCTTCTGCATGGGGCCTTGCTGCCAGCCGATTGGGCACTAAGGCCAGAGGGAGGTGGAAAAGAGGGCAGGGATATACCTCTCCCATCTTCTCTTGTGCCACACAACTTAGGGTTTTTGGGAAGTGTAGTTGGAAGGCACCATGGCACTGAAACAGCCACAACTTTGCCAGATTTCAATCCCATAGGTATAATGGGGCCTGGATTTTGGGCGCATTCTGTAATTTAGCTCATTTGAGGTACCTATGATGTACTGTTTCACTCAATTGAGAGTGACAAACAGACATGAGAGTTTTAGTGTATAGGTATTCTGAGAATGGAGGGTAAGTTCCACAGGTGCTGTAAAATGGCACTGCAAATTTAATGATCTACTGAATTGGCTGGATTGTACAGTTAACCGTATTAATGATGTTCACTAACCAATTGTGATGTGTTGTTATATCATTTCTCTGACACTCACACCATTGTAGGAACACAGTGACAACAGTGTTAATAAAAGTTTTTGTAATCATATTTTATTGTATTACACATTGTATTTTGACTGTATTCATATAAGTGTCTATAATCATTCTATTTTAAATATTATTTGAAGGAAGTCCAAAGATTCACCATGGAGAAATCAAAATGGATACTGTTTTTAAGTGTGTAGCCTGTGAAAGCAGGAAAAAGACTTTTAAGTTAAGCAATTATTTTTTGACAGAGCACGTGTTCCACAGAATACAGTTAAGGGAACACAGACCTAATTTATTTTATTAATTTATTTAATCGATTTATATTCTCCCCCCCCCCCCCCCATATGTGATTCTGGGCAGCTTACAATAGCAATAGATAAAACCTAAATAAAACACATACAGTACAAAAAATAAAAACACACATAGCCAGAATCATAAAATAGCCATTAATAGCCAGGAGATGGACTCTGACGCACACCTGGGGCCCCAGACTCGGGCACAAAACCAAGTTTTCAATGTCTTGTGAAAGGTCAGCAGGGTTGGGGCCAGTCTGAACTCCCGATAAACCAGAGGGTGGGCTCCACAACAGAAAAGGTTCTTCTGTGCCCCACCAGCCAACACCTCTTAACTGATGGGACCCGGAGCGTAACCCCCATGTACGTTTTGTTCATTTAGTTACTATATTTAATATACATTATCTTCCAATGTAAAGGCTTCTTGGAGGAGTTTACTAAAGATAATTATAATGGTAAAGGACTTTTAAAAAACTAAATAAAGTCATACAGTTACAAAAACTGAAAAACAGCAGCACCCGATCATGCAGAGGAGGCATGTTGCGGGCCCCGTCGGTAAGAGAATTCCATCTGGCAGGGTCCAGGAGGCGGGCCTCCTCTGCAGTGGCTCCCGTCCTCTGGAACATCTTTCCTCTGGAGGTGAGGCTAGCTCCATTGCTTCTGGCCTTCCAGAGGATTTGAAGACCTGGCTTGGGGCGGGGAGGGAAGTTGTCATGTTTGGGGATGGCTAGTGCCCTAGAGCGCTCGTCGCGTACAAGGACTGAGTAAGATCATCTGCCACTTGGATTTTATTTTTATCTGTAATTTATTGTTTATCTGTAATGGTATTTTTATATATTGTATTTTATATATTGTAATAGTATTGTATATTCATTGTTTTATTGATTATCTTGTTGTAAACCGTCCAGAGTCCCTCTGGTGGGAGGAGATGGGTGGTGACAAATTTGATAAATAAATACATAAATTTTAGACTTTAACATTTAATATATAGATTTAAACAAAAGCAGATTTAAAATTCAATAAAGACTAATAAATATTAGAGAAATAATTCCAAGTATATGGAAAACATCTAAAAAGAGACTTTAGTCTGCAAATCTTGGCGGTTGTATACTTTAAATCATAGGCCTGAATGAACTCCTGCACAGATTTTTATATGTATATGGGTGAACTTAGCAAGGTTGGGCCTCTTGACTAAGGCCTTTTAACTGCTCCCATTAGTGTTTCCTTTTTTAAAGTCAGGTGTGACTATTTTTAAATTTATTGAATATCCATCTATTGTATCTCTCCCTGTTTTCTCCTTCCTTTATCCACTAGATGAATACTGCTGGCAGTATATGCGCACTAGTGGAGTTTCCAGAAACATATGGTAGCTTAATACAATGTTTATTTGAAGCAATTAAAACAATCTGTGAACAAATTTATTTATTCAATTTCTATAGCCGCCCATCTCAACAAATTAAAGTAACATTGCATCTCCGTTTACTTCTTACCAGGTGAAAGAAATGATGGTAGGCACATGTAATGTTTGAAAATGGAAATGGTAAATTGCAGAATTGTTTCTTCATGAACTTTTTAAAAATTACCAGACAGATTGCATCCTGGGACCAGTTTTGACACAATTAAAATTATATTTAAAAAATCAACTGTTGCTAAGCTATGTGGCTATTAGGGGTCACATATGTGGGATATGGTGGGACTTGGCAATCTTACTTCTCAGTAGATATTCTTCAAAATGTATTTTTAGCATAAGAATATTATAAGGAGGCTTTCTTGTAATGCAGACTATCAGTGATTATGTATATATTGTTATTTCATGTAGCAAAATATACATATAAGCAGAGCCTTATCTTCCCTGTTAGTTACATTAACAGAAGTGCATATTGAACATAGTAAAAGAGTTTCAAATTATATTATCATGGATAAAGATCTGCAGGTATATGAATAAATATCTTTGCAATGCTATGTTCCACAAAAATATTTTGTTGAAATAGTTCCTTGCTATGATTATAATGATTTGGGGTTCCATATCATTCTTAGGATCATCTCTGGGTTTTCATGTAATTCTTAGGAAGATGTCTTACATACTGAAGGATCAAAACTTTCAAGGAAGTGCTGTACTTCAGGCAGAACCTTTTTTTCTGTTGCTAGTCGGAACAGGCAATCCTGAATTAGGTTAACAAATGGTCAGACTTGCTATAAGGCAGTGTCCTTGATATGGGGTCAAGGCCAAGCAGATTCTCAGAATGCATCAGAGATACCCTTTTGGCTTCCCTGGCCTGCATTGAGTGAAGAGGAATTGTCTTGGGCCACACATAAAATATATAATATAGTTAATGTATATAAGTAATAAAACTTCATTTAGTTTTTTTATATTTTTATTATAAAATTTAAAAAAGAGGGCAACATAAAACTAGTGGGATATTTGACCTTGTTTTTGTGGAACTAGTGCATAAATGTCTGATTCGATGAAAGTGGTTGCAATTCTCAGTGAGTTCTCAAGGTGCTCATCAGAAATTTTAATTTTAATTTTACTCTTTGTGTGCTTCATCCTTGAAAATAATTGCTCACAAATGTACGTGCTCCCAGGAAGTGATGTCATAAATAAGGTGTGAGGGATATTTTTCTCTGGGAAGATAGGTCTTATAAAAGTCCAGTAGAGAGACATGATTAAATTTTTCTTTCAGTTGAATGTCTGATTGCAACTCTATGCATTCCATTTGAAAATTCGGAGGTAATGTAGTTATGTGGACTGAAAATGGAGTCGAAAATATACCAAAATATTGATGATTTTTCTGAAAATCTTGAAACCTGTTCTCAAATTCCTGTATCAAACTGAAAAGCAAGGCTGCATATTTCTCGCTGTTAACAGGATTGTGTTTAGCCAAAGTATTAAAATGTGTAAAATTATTTTCCATAACTTGAGCTTGCTGTTCTTTAAGTTTCTTATGTCGGTCTCAGCAGTTGTGATAAAAAAGTTAATCTATTCTTTTTGGGGGGTTTCTCTCCTACATATTTCTCAATTTCCCATTCATCTCTTGTTTCCTTTCTGTTTCCTTCCTTTTTGCAGAAATGTACTCCCATCTTTGTTTCTCCTCTCACCAAATTATCTTACAGTTTTGAAGTACTTTGGCCAGCCCTAATCAGGAAAAACTTAGTAGTAATGGCAAAACACATATCGTTACTAGAGCAAACTCAATCACAGCATATGAGGAGTATTTTGGGTATAGATAAAAGGACTGCTGAGTTAGAACTGAGTCGGGAATTTATACATTTTGTTCTTTGTAAAAAATTAGGGCATATAATTGCTGGTGGAGAACCAATTCAGTGGAAACTGATAGAGCCCCAAAATTGTGTCTGATAGACAGACTAAATCTCAGTTAAAGACCTCTTGGACTACAATTTCCAAATTATGAGTTGTAGCCTCCCTGTTTTTTGTCTCTCTGTTTTCTGTCCAACTGTCTCTGGACAGGAAGTTAAAAAAAGACTGCTGCACAAAGAAGTTTGGATTTGGAAGTTCAAAGAGATATAGCTACTCTCCACAATGCATGTACAATGAAATGGATGAACTGCTATAAATGAAGCTTTCAAATTGGAAATATCTAAATACAGAAATGTACAACCATCTCAATAGGGTATTTACTTGAGAGAGATTTGAGCAGCTAGATAACAGTGGTTAAATGTGGAAGTTTCTTACCATGAACATACATGAATTTGTGGTGCTCCAGACATGGCACATATATTATTTGAATCCAGCTGTATACTAAAGAGAGATCAGTATCATGGTCCGCACAAATGGCCTATTGGGATCCATACATTAGAACAATGTATTTTATATGATTAGAACCAAAATGTTACGTATAACACAGCCTTTTATTTGAATAAAACAGTTCAGTTGACCATTGCATTATGTGAATCTGATTGGGGTAAATTGTAGTGGTGATATAGAAATAAGAATTGTATTTTTTTTTAGTTCTGCCTTTTACTCTATTTTATTATAAAGTATATGGTCTCACTATTGACTTGTATTTTGTATTTTGATATAGATTCACAGCTAATCAGTAAAGCATTAGTACAACTGCTGTTGTGACTCATGCTGTATAAAATCATACTATTAGACATACAGAACTGTTTTTGTGTTCCTAAACCCTTCTGTGGTTGCTCTGTGTTCTCTGGTGGCACTCACTGAGAAACTCTAGTTGGCACTATTAGTCATTCCCATTTCTGGCACTCACACGCTATAGGATAATCTGTTCAAGAAAATTATCTGCCATTGTCCTGTTCAGACTATGAAGCGGCCAGACAGGTTTATTACCAAAACCACTCTTTATTAATACAACTATTTACAATAATAAGTCCTTGTGATCAATGAGGTAGGCTGGTTCCGATCAAGACCACCCAGGCAACAACAGGAGAAGCAGCAAGGTTGCAGGAGGAGACAGGCAAAACAGGCAGGATTTGCTGACCAGAGCTGGGAAACTGGAAGAGGCTAGAGTATGTGGCAGAACTGGAACTGGAGGTGAGTGTCCGCGATCTGGAACACCACCCAAACTAGGCTGGCACCTGGAAGCTAGGCGAGACTGAAGTGGAACCACTGGGAAAGGCTTGGCTCTGTAGGCAGGACTGGTCTGAAGTGGACAATCCAGGCTGGACTGGTTACACTGGGCTGAAGACTCAGGACAAGGCTGATAACTTGAAACAAGGCTGGACTTGGCTGGAGATTCCGGGCTAGGCTGGGAGCTTGGCACATGACTAGGCTGGACTGGAGACTCTTGACTAGGCTGGGAGCTGGAACATGACTGGACTACAGATCCTGGACAAGGTTGAGAACCCAGAGCACAACAAGATTGGCCTAAACTTCCTGAACAAGGCTGGCTGATTGAAGCATGACTAGACTGGACTGGAGATCCTAGGCAAGGCTGGAAGCTGGAAGCACGATGAAACTGGACTGGAGAGGCTGGGTGAAGCTGGAAGCTGGAAGCATGATGAAACTGGACTGGAGACCCTGGGCAAGGCTGGAAGCTTGGGGCATGATGAAACTGGGCTGGAGATCCTGAGCATGGTTGAGAGCTAGGAACAAGGCTGGGGACACGCTTGGAACGTGCAGAATGGCAGCGGCAAGGTCAGAAGCTGGACACTAGGCTGAGGTTGCTGGATTCGGCAGGGAGAAGATCTCTGTGGCAGCTTGTGCAGGGTACAGGTCCTCTACGATAGGAAATGCAGGTGCTGATTCCCCTCCAGCTACAGACAAGGTTTCTGACGCAGGTAAGGACGCTTCCACTGGGGCTGTGAGCTTGAAGGATCGGTTGAATCCGGCAGCTTGCTCTTCGCACGTCTGCCTTTTATGCCAATCCCTTGTGCGCCTATTCCCCTCTGCAGCCAATCGGGCTGCCTTCTCCTTCGCACACTTTTCTGCACACCTTTCCTGTGCGCTGATTGGAGGATTCAAATCCTCCGAAGATTGGCCAATCAGCATCTGTAACTTCTCCTGCGCTGCTGAGTCACCTCTGGGTTTTGCTTTCCCTGTTTCTGCCTGGTAAGTTTCTGTTTCCCCTTCTGACTCAGAAAGAGTTTTGTTTTCTGAGTCAGAAGGTGGCTGAAACCTCACAGCCATGATCATCTTAATCAGGGACTACTGATAATTGTAATTTAAATTAATGTAAAAGATTCTTTTTTCAAATTTTATCCTGTTTATACTGTTGGCCTTTGTAACAATGTATGGCATTTTAACAGTATTTTTTTTTTCTGACTTCTTGTTGAAATTCTAACAACTTTTGTGGTGCTTTTTGAAATAAATACACCATCCATTCATTTTAGCTGCAGAAAATCTGCCACTAAGGCAGTTGGTTTATTCTGTCTAGTAGAAGAGCCAACCCTGACTGTTTCATTACGTTAAAATAATGCAGGAGTTTGGGACTTTACTTGATATTTAGAAAAACACCTCAATGTTACCTTATTGAGAAAGCCACAAGAAAGTTATGGTTTATGCTTTATTCTTTTCCTGTCACTTTTTAAAATTTTGTTGTTGAGGAGGAAGTATTTTTTATGGAATTATTTGTGTTTTTGTATTGATCGTTATTTTTAGTTTTTCAATTATATATGATACTCTATATTGTGTTACTTTATACTTGCCACATCATCTATGAGAGATATAAATAAACTAAGTGTATAAGTTTAAAAGAAGTAAATAAATTTCCATAAATCCAAGAGTTCAGACCAGACCTAATCAGCTTTTTCCAGTATGGTAACCTTCAAATATTTGGCTGTTATCTCCTATAATTTTTAGGCAACATAGTCTACACATGAAAAGGTGGAAGGGGAAAGGAAGTATCTTTATTTGCATTGCTGTTTGATTATTATAAATTTAATAAATAATATTTAGTTGATTAATTATCTGCCTTATAACTGATATAACTGATGAATTATAATTTAAGAACAATTTAAATGTTCTTAATTATATTCCCACATACAAATGGAACATTTAAAGCCATATTCTTGCTTCTGTTGTGTCTGATTCCTTTTCAGCCACTCTTTGTTGTCTTCATTGTTTGAAATTTCGTATTAAAGACCCTGGTGTAGAGTTCCCTTTATTTTTTCAAAATATAATACTTTTTTCCATTTTAATTTTTATTAAATACTTTAAGTACAGCAGTAAAAGCAAATACGAATTAAAGTCAGAAAAAGAAAAGAGTAGAATAAAAAGTTCAAAGTAAGAAAAAGAAAAACAGAAAAGGTGTGCTAAAGCCTTGAAGAAGCCTTTTTGATGGGAAGAAGAAAGAACATCTGAATGAATTAAATATCAAGATAGTTAGAAGTAAAAGAAAGGAGTATAAGGTTTGTTTGTTTGATCAGGGTTAAAATAAGACATGTTTTTATAAAGCTCTGGTAACCCTTTATGGACTTTTTGCTGACACCAGACTGAAATGATTTATTGTTTTGCATATAGAAGGGATGGGTTATGGAAAGAAAAGATATTTGTTTGTAACTTTATAGGAGGTTATACGGAGTGATGAGTTATCAAATTTGTTTTTACTTGTGATGAAAACTGCAAGTCACTTCTTTACCTATTTCTTTTTTTTTTATTTTACCTTTTTTTTTTTTTTCAAAATATAATACTAAGGATTTGCAGATGTATATAAAAAGGCTCATAACATTGCTGCCCCATTTCTCTATCTTTGCAATATCAGTCTTTGGAAGATTAAATTTTGAGACTGAATATCAGGAAAAAATCAGAACCAGTATAGACATATGCAGCAGGATCCTCCTTGTCTTATTTAACACATTTGAGTAATTCTCAATCATTTTTCCATAAGTTTTAAACTAGCTGCAATTTCCTGTTACATTAAAACTCAGGAAAATAGGGCTTCCTTAAACTGTGGTTTCAGAACAAGCTAGTATGTTGTTCTCGTTCACTCTAAGTGAAAGAAACCACAATATTCTTCAGAAATGAAGACTTCTCATTGTTACTATGAAGTCCAAGGTGTTAGGTGAGAAGTAGTCCTGTCTGGGAATAACATCGACAATTTGATCTTGCTGCACTGCAAAATACATTACTGAGAGAAAGTTAAATAAAGTAAGATTACACCTATATAGAAAAATAAGATTCATAAAATAATGGACAAAATTTAATAGTTTGATTTCTGTTGGCCAGCAAAGGCCTTAGTTTGCTAAGATTTTACAAAATACCAAAGTGGAATTTGGGAAGTAGGAGTTCTGAAATGTACCATCTGCTTTATATATTAAATTATAGCAAGCACCACATGCTCCAGTTCTATTCAGGTTAAGTTCTTATGACAAATAGGTATGTTATGTTTATCATACTATTAATTATAATGTTATAATTAGCAACATGGTGACTATGTTCCAAGGAGGTGATATTTCCATTTTTTACTCCATATCTGCAAAACTGAGTGGTTAACGCTGGTTTAAAGTCATCTGGTAAGCTTGTATAGACTTTAATTTTGGTCTCTACCATAGCAATTTAATATATTAGCTCTTTAGGTAAATAAAATAACAGAATGCCACTCAAAAAAATTACATCTTCAGTTTGTGAAATCATTTTCAGGTTATTAAATTTATTTTTCAAGCAACACCTGCAGAAATGGTTCAACAAATAGTCGGTTACATGTTCTACAAGCATGTACCTATAGCAAACCTCATTTTATTGGGAGTAAAGGTGGTCCGTTATCCATTCATATTTATTAACAATAAAAACAATAATAATTTATTAAACTTTTCATGGTATTTTAATCAATTTATTTCTTAAAATGTTTAAAGAAACAATAAAAATAACTACATTAAAAAGATAGAGGCATAGTGGATAAAGAAAAAATATCAGTAAATATTTACAATTTTACAATTATAAAATTTAAAACTCATTTCATTAATTAATTAAATGTTTAGAACACCAAAGTTTGTAAAAATGGTCTTGCAATTGTTGATCTTTTAAAAGAATGCATATAACATTTCTGATTTTTAGAATCCAAAACAGGTTTATAATGACTATAAAAAAATAAGATAAAAATAGAATGATAATAGGGAAAACAGAAGAAAAAAAGAGTAAAACAATCTATATAAAGACATTTCCTTGAGGCCAAGGATCAAGAGGAACAGATGGAATTGTAGGAGTTTGAAGGTCTCTCTATAGACACACACACACATAAACACACACATACAATTTGATATACAGGTAGTCCTTGACTTAACAACCAATTGTTTAACTATTGTTTGAAATTACATCCGCACTGAAAAAAGTGGCTTGCAGCTGGTCCTGGCACTTAATGACTATTGCAGTGTCCCCACGGTCCTGTGATAAAAATTTAGGCATTTGGCAACCAGGATGTATTTACTATGGTTGCAGAGTCCTGGAGTCACGTGATCACCATTTGCAACCTTCCCAGGGGGCTTCTGATAAGCAAAGTGAATGGGGGAAGCTGGATTCACTTAACGACTGCATGATTCACTTAACCACAGTAAAAAAGTTCACAAAATTGGGTGCAACTCACTTAATGACTGCATCGCTTAGCGACGGAAGTTCCAGTCCCAATTGTGGTCATAAGCTGAGGTATCTATGGTACTTCACTAACTTTTGCACCAACTAGTACATCAGTACAGTTCTGACTTGTTCTTGTATCAGAATAGTAATAAGGTTCTGATTATCGCAAGGCTGTATATAATTGGGGTGTACACATTTTGGGCATAGTATTAAACAATTACATTTGGGTGACTTATAGATTCAGGATGAAGGTACTACAATAGAGCAAAGGAGATATGCATTTTATTTATTTATATAATCAACTTGCATGCCATCTCAATCATGGAGCATCTAGGTGACTCACATTTTAAGATGAAAACAAAATACTAAGAATTAACTTTCTAGCCCAGTGCCCTAAACGCCACATCAAACTGGCTCATTAAAACAATATTCGGAAACTAGGTAGTTTAAAATTCCCTGATTGTCCTTGACAGATGATTGTATCAGTATATTGATAAACAGTGAAATTGCTTCTATTACTGTCTTCACATCAATTATTTCCCCCTTATCAACCATTCTCTGAGTGTCTGAGTTTGCCTTCTCGTATAACTTATAAGATACAGGGAGCCATTCTTAATTTAGTCAAACTATTCTATTCTGAATGTATACTCTTAATTATGCCGTTGCTGTATATTCTCCGGGTTTGGTCTCCTAGTCTGATATTGTTGGCAGAATGTCTCTTTTCCAATGCTAAGCTAAATTTGCCCCCATCAGCATATATCTTAATAAATTGTGATCTTTTTTATTTATTTGATCTGGAACAATTCTTAGTAGAAAAAAATGAGACTTCGATTCAAACTTCGTTTTTACATTTTTTGATTAATGCTGTATATTTCTTTCCATTACTATTGAGTTATTTATTTTTACAGGACCACTACGAATGATAAAATACTCAATTTCTAGCATTTTTTGTTGTATGATTTATCTATTTTTGCAGTTATTGACAGAACTATGTACCACCTGTAAAATACTTTGTATCAATTATCTCTTAAATTATAACATGGGGCAAATTTTATTGAATTTTTCCATAAGTCCTCCCAAAATTGTAATGTAATTATTTCTTTAAAAAATTTGCATCAACTTTATCATACAGTTTTTTACTTGTTTTATCTCTCTGTCATGTTTTAATAGTTCATATACTGTATACTGTATGTTCTAGTAGGTAGTCTTAGTTCGGTATACATGTTTTAAATTCTGTAATTTGTCTTAAAAACCCTCCTTCTTTCTTAAGATTGCTTTTTCTTCTTTAAGCAATCTGTAAATACAACAGCCATGGTAGATTTTGGCCTTCACCAGATCGTTCTTAGTTTTTCTTTAATCTGTTTCAAGAGTCTGGAAGTACTCCATAAACATATCCATAAACATAATTCCACTTTTCTTGCAATAATTATCTCCAGAGTAAAAAGCATTTGAAGTGAAATAGAAGGCGAGATTGCTGGACAATAGAAAAATCTTGAAGAGAAAATTTAATAAAATTTAGCTATTTATACCTTTTACATCTGTATATCATGTAAATGTATGCATCATGTATTTGTAGCAGTCTAACTGACAAAACTTCAAATTTGTGATAGCATTAAAACTCATAAATGTTGGTGACTGAAATTGTCCCACATAGCAGTTTTTAGTAATCTTATCTTTTGGAATATAACATAATTTAATTTCAAAACTGTAAGCTTTAAGAAACTCTTTTTTTTTTTACTCATGATGGAACTGATTTGAGTATTTTCATTGCTAGGAGAGACAAGCTGCTATGCACACAAGTTTCCTAAAAATCATGTCTGAAACCCAATGATTTGGGAGGGGAGTATTGCAGTATTCAGAAATATGGAGATTTGAAAATACAGATTATATTTTAAAATAGGCTAGTTATTCCTTACAGACAATGCTGTTTTTATTTGTAGGATTGGTTTAGAAAAAAATTATTGTAGAAATGTTCTTGAAAGTAATTATGAAATATATCTAATGTTAGAAATAAATAGGAAGCCAGTTTGATGCATATTTGTGACACCTATCAGAGCATCTTGCAAACAAAACATAAGGAGACATCAATTGGCCTAGCTCTTATTTGAAAATTCCTATGAAGTTTCTAGGCTTAAAACATCCCAATTATTGTGGGGTTAAATACTGATTAAATATTTGATTATTACTCATTATTCCATAGAATTGTTCAATCAGATAAAAATGTCATGCTTATGAAAACGTCTCTGGAAAATATCTAAAGGAAGAAAGAAAGGTAGAAATTGTTTTGACAGGCAGCAGAAAATTGCAATAATATGTATGCAGGTATGTAATTTGATGGTAAATTGTTCTATCCATTCTTACATCGTTGCATAATTTTATAGCATAAACAACAGGATATATTTTAAATTATATATGTTAATTGATATTTCCTTCTCACATGTTAATTAGTGTTTGCTCTTCACATGAACCTATGAAATTGTCACGTTGCCTTCTTTCTTTTAGGAATGCTTTGCTGCATCTAATTATGCATACATATATACATATACATATGTATATGTATGTATAATTAGATGCAGCATATATGTATCTATATACATTATACATAACTAGATTAGATGCAGTACATATGTATCTATATACATATACATATACTGTATGTGTGTGTGTGTGTGTGTGTATGTATGTATGTGTCCTGATTCATGACAGTATGTGTGTGTGTGTGTGTGTGTGTGTATATATATATATATTCCTTGTTACAAAAGTGGCAATCAAAGTTAAGTATATTGCAAGCTGAAGAAATGTTTTAATATGTTACATATACCTGTGCTGGAAACAAGTAACAAATAGTGTAAGGTGTTTAGTAGAACTTAGGAATACAACAGAAATAAAGAAATTAACGTAATGAAGAATTGCTATAAAGAGTGACATAAGTAGTTTATCCAGTTTGATATCCGGTCCAAAACAGCTTCAAGGTATTGAATGCTCTACAGAAAAGAAAAAAAGGGGGGGGGGGGCGACGAAGAGGAAATGACTCACTACCTGTTGTTCACTTCCAACTTGTGGAAATCAGATGCTTTGGTATGCTTTGCAAATGAACTTATGTGATGACTGGTAGCAATTTTATCTTCCAAGAATCTGTCAAATTCATAGTTAGATATCAGTTGGGCTCTTCCCCAGTACAATATTCAAAAGCAGTAATTCTACAACTTAATGTGTTCATTCGGTGCAAAATAATTATTTCTTAACTATAGCTTTGAACTTTTTTTTAGGAACTTTATCCACCTTTTAGTTTTCCTCTTTTATCTTCTGTTGCACCCCTGGTGCGCAATCTAGGGGTCCTCGTAGACTCACGGCTCCTGCTCAAAGAGCAGGTGGCAGCCGTGGCTAGGAGGGCCTTTGCTCACCTTCAGGTTGTGCGCCAGTTGTGCCCATTCCTAGACCGAGAGGCTTTGCTCACAGTCACTCATGCCCTCGTGACCTCACATCTGGACTACTGTAATGCGCTCTACATGGGGCTGCCCTTGAAGAGCATTCGGAAGCTTCAACTGGTGTAGAATGCAGCTGCATGGATAGTAAATAGTGTTAGCTACTCAACATACGTACCACTGCTACGGGAGCTGTATTGGTTGCCGGTGTGCTTCCAGATGCAATTCAGGGTGCTGGTTGTCACCTTTAAAGGCCTTCATGGCTTGGGGCCAGGTTACCTAAGGGATCGCCTTCTCCCAGTTGTTTCTGCCCATCTAATTTGATCTAGTAGGTCCTGTCAGCCAGGGAGTGTTGGTTGGCGGAAACTAGAAGTCATGCCTTCTCTTCTGTAGCCCCTGCCCTCTGGAATATCCTCCCTCCAGAAATTAGGATGTCCCTGACCCTTGTTGGCCTTTCGTAAGGCCATGAAGACCTGGCTTTGTGCCTGGGCCTGGGGCCTCGAGGGTGTGGATGGTCCCGTCTCTTGGCTGTATTAACATCCATACATTGCTCACTTGGCAGCCATGTATGTTTATTTTGTATTTGTTTTATATTTTAACTGTTTTAATTGTAATTGCTTTAATTGTTTTATAATTTTATTGTTGTAAGCCACCCAGAGTCACTTACTGAGATGGGCAGCTATAGAAATCAATCAAATAAATAAATATTTTTTGTACTTTTATAATGATTTCTTATGGCTTTTTTATTTGTAAGCTGCCCAGAGGCACTTCTATTGTGAGATGAATGGTTTATAAATTAAATAAATAGATCTTTATTAAGAGATGTATCATGTCAAGTTAAAATTCTACTGTTAGTTTTTTCTCATGTAAAGTCCTAATTGTATTTACTTTATTTGTTATTGTAATATTTATTTATTTACTTACGTACTTATTTATAAGATTTATATAGCTTCCCCTCTCACACAAGTGACCCTTGTGGCTTACAAGATTAAAACAGACAAACCCACCAAACATGGCTTCTTGTGGGGAATGGCAAACTGAACTGTAGCGCTTTTTTAAGGAGCGCCGAGGGTGCAGCATTTCTGGGTGCAGACTGGGTCCCTGCAGCCTGAAGAATTCTCCAGGTAAAGAGAATCCAGGAAATCATCCCTTTTGTTCTCCAGACAACATTTTCTTGGGGTGGGGGTCATGGAACGGACTCCCTGCAATCCATGACTGAGAATGCTGGAAGGCACGGATATCAGCAAGTTGAGGGCTGCACAGTAGCTGTAAAAAGGACACTAAATCTAGCCACCCCACTTCTAAATCATCAAGGGTTTTTTTGTTCATTTGTTTGTTACCAAAGAGAGACCTTTTGCAATAAAGAAATGTGAAGCTCTTGGTGATTTTCATTATTTTTGGAATTTATTAATTTGGAAAGTTGGTTTTTTTAATATTTAAATTCTAATATTGGGATTTAAAGATTTTTGCTGTTTTGTTGCCATTTTCTCAATGTTTTGAGGATTATAAAAGATTTACCTACTTCATTGAATCTGCAGAATTGAATTTTGAGCTATCTGCCTCTGCTTTCCTGAGAGAATGGCTCTTGTTTATGTCTTTTTTCTCCTGATAACACACTGTGGAGAGACATGGAAGAAATGAAAGCGATCTTTAAAGAACTCTATCTTGACGTCACCCAAGCCCTGGATCGTCTCCTAGAACTTGTTGAGTCTAAAGCCTACCAACAACTTGAAAAAGAAGACAAGAGTGAAAACTACTTTGAGAGTAGTGCTCCTTCTTTAAAGAAGAAAATGAGGATTAACATTTCTAAGTTCAAAAAGTGAAGGGAGAAAAATTGGACTGTAGAGAGTTAACTTTGATTCTGAAGAAAGAAGAGTTTTGGGCACAAAGGGAGAGATACAGTTGGCTGTATCCATGGAAAATCGAGACCAAGAGTCAAGGCTGGCTGCTGAATTTGCAAATTGTAAGGGGAAAGCTTTGTGTGTAGTACTGAGATATGTAACTGCCTTAGTCTATTTTGAATTCAGATGATTGTTTAAAATCAGGATGGTCTCTTAAAGGTTTAGACTGATATTTTTGTTTTGGTGATAATGATTTTACCTTGGATAAAAGAACATCAACCAAATGTAGATTTTTGTTTTGTTTTGTTATTTTAGTAATCAAAGAGAAGTAAACTTTTAGTACAGTAGGATAATATTTGATTATTTGCTTATTAGGCAAATAATTATGTTAGGAAAGTTTTTTTATTTTTTTAAGAGGGAGAGCTTGTTTTAGAGGAGAATGTCATATAGAGATGGAAATGCTTTATAGAAATAATGTTTATCTTAGTTTAAATTAGAGTAAGAGATTGATAATGAGTTACATACAATATATCTTTGTTGCAGAAAGTTGGATAGAAAAGGCAGAGAAACTCGGGACCAAATTGCCAATATCCGCTGGATAATGGAAAAAGCCAGGGAGTTTCAGAAAAACATCTATTTCTGTTTTATTGACTATTCTAAAGCCTTTGACTGTGTGGACCATAACAAATTGTGGCAAGTACTTAGTGGTATGGGGATACCAAGTCATCTTGTCTGCCTCCTGAAGAATCTGTATAACGACCAAGTAGCAACAGTAAGAACAGACCAGGGAACAACGGACTGGTTTAAGATTGGGAAAGGAGTACGGCAGGGCTGTATACTCTCACCCTACCTATTCAACTTGTACGCAGAACACATCATGTGACATGCTGGGCTTGAGGAATCCAAGGCTGGAGTTAAAATTGCTGGAGGAAACATTAACAATCTCAGATATGCAGATGATACCACTTTGATGGCTGAAAGCGAAGAGGAACTGAGGAGCCTTATGACGAAGGTGAAAGAAGAAAGTGCAAAAGCTGGCTTGCAGCTAAACCTCAAAAAAACCAAGATTATGGTAACCAGCCTGATTGATAACTGGCAAATAGAGGGAGAAAATGTAGAAGCAGTAAAAGACTTTGTATTTCTAGGTGCAAAGATTACTGCAGATGCTGACTACAGTCAGGAAATCAGAAGACGCTTAATCCTTGGGAGAAGAGCAATGACAAATCTCAATAAAATAGTTAAGAGCAGAGATATCACACTGACAACAAAGGTCCGCATAGTTAAAGCAAAGGTATTCCCCGTAGTAACATATGGCTGTGAGAGCTGGACCATAAGGAAGGCTGAGCGAAGGAAGATCGATGCTTTTGAACTGCGGTGTTGGAGGAAAATTCTGAGAGTGCCTTGAACTGCAAGAAGATCAAACCAGTCCATCCTCCAGGAAATAAAGCCAGACTGCTCACTTGAGGGAATGATATTAAAGGCAAAACTGAAATACTTTGGCCACATAATGAGAAGACAGGACACCCTGGAGAAGAAGATGATGCTAGGGAGAGTGGAAGGCAAAAGGAAGAGGGGCCGACCAAGGGCAAGATTGATGGATGATATTCTAGAGGTGACGGACTCGTCCCTGGGGGGGTTGATGACCGACAGGAAGCTCTGCGTGGGCTGGTCCATGAAGTCACGAAGAGTCGGAAGCGACTAAACGAATAAACAACAAACAAAGGAAGTCGGAAGCCACCATGTAGTAGTCTTTTCTGTATTTTCACACTTTTTTAGTTTTCTTTTTTCTTGTACTATTCTTTGTTTCATTCTTTTTAATTTTTATATATTTTATGTATATGTTGAAAAAATTAATAAAGCTTTATAAAAATAAAAGACAAACCCACCAAACATAACCCTGGTTGCCCAAGGATAAACAGTTGACCCAACTCACCATCAATAGTAACAGAGCTCATCTACCCTCCTGACCCAAATGCCTGGGGAAACAACCAGGTGTTCACTGCCTTGCGAAAGGCTAATAATTAGTTTAAAACGAGTCTTGTGTGTTTTTGTTTCTCTGGCCAAACTGAAGATATCATTGGTTAATATATGCATATTATACTTTTATACAGGGCACTGGATAGTAAGAACTTGCAGTGCTTTGGATTTTAAGGCAGAAAGTGCCTAAATGTGTTGGCAGGGGAGAGCATGCAAAAGCACCTATCTGTATCTCCTTAAACCTAATGTGGAATTGTGCTGTAGGTGTGGAAGAAAGAAGTGCAATACTGAAAACGACCAGGGACAGCTGCTTTAAGGAGTTGCAACCGGTGTGAATATCCTGCATGCTCTGAATCACCTTTTATGTTTAAATCTGAAGTACTGCACAATCTGTTGGATGCCTATTTGCAAATGCAGAAACAATGTAAATTGAGTGTCCATAAGCCCTAATAAGAAAAGTTCTGGTTTTATCTGAATGTTAATTTTTAAAACTCTCTGCATCACCATATATTTGTGTCCAGTATCTTTTCACTTTTTCACAAGTCCACCATGCACAATAAAATGTCCCTTCATGTTTTTCACATTTCCAACTATGATCAGAAGTACCTTTGATCAGTAGTACCTTTATACATCTTAGACAATTCCTCTGGTGTCATGTATCAACAGTACAGCATTTTAAATAAGTTTTCTTTTAAATTGTAAGATAATGTGAATATCAGACCTTTTTTACCATATTCTTTCCCACTGATCCATTTGAATATTATAACCAAACTTCTTGGCCCATTTTATCGTATATTCTTTAACTTGCTCTTCCTTCATTTCAAATCTCAGCAAAAGTTTGTATATTTTAGCAATCACATGTTCTTCATTTGAATATAATTCATTCGCGAATTCCATTTTATATTTTATTCCTGGTACTTTTTTATCTATATTAAATCTTTCTCTTAATTGTGCATATGAGAACCACTGAAAACTAAATCCTTATGCAGTCAATTGTTCTCTTGATTTCATCTTAAGATCCCCATTTTCCTGTACTAGCAAATGTTTGTATGTTAACCATTTGTCTTTGCCCATTGTTTCTTTTCGATAAAACACTTCTTGAGCTGAGGCTAACAAAAATATTTTCAGACATAGCCTGGGTTTGTATCTATTCCATATTTGTAGTTTTGCATTCCTAGTATAATGATTTTTTAAAAACTACATTTACTGTACTTTAACTTTCATACCATAAGTAACCATGCCACCCAAACAACAGACCATTACTTTCTAAATCTGAAAGCCTCTTATTTCTTAACTACAGGTGTTCCTTCATCTAAACCAAACAGCAGGCAGTAAAATACAATTTAAAATCAGATACTCCCAGTCTCTTCTTTCCTTTGCATCTTGTACAGTGTGTCTTCTGATCACTATTATAGTTGATATTTTTAGATTTCATTTTAATCCATGTAGTATGTCTGAAGTAAAAAATTAAGTTATACTACAGGCAGTCCTTGTTTGGTGACCACAATTGGGACCAGCAGCTCGGTCACTAAGCAGAGCAGTTGCTAAGTGGGAAATCATGTGACCAGGACTGTGCTTTCTGGCTCAAAGCTGACAGGAGTAATCAGTTTCACACTTTTGGCTTTTGTTTGCCTCCTAATCACTCCCCCACTCTTTTGGAATGTTCACCCCATTGCTGGATAATTAACAAGAAGAGAATTAATGTTTATATTTACATTCATTGGAGAGAGAGGGATTAGAGCAGAGTGGTCACACTGAAAGCAGTGTGCTGATCTGAAAACCCATTACAGACGTTTTTGCATGAAGCAGAAAAAATGAACTTACGATTCATGGTTTTGATAATTAGAAATACTAGATTATAGGAAAAAAAGAGTTATGTTGTAACCATGGAGCAAGAGGTAAATTGATGATTGTACTTAAAACTGCTGTAAAGAAAAATCAGAAGCTGCTGCTTTTTAATCTTCTTTCTTTGCTTTTGCAGTTTTAGCTTTTCTTTGATTTCTTTTCTTCTTCTTACTCTGTATTAGTTTCTGTTAGTTTTTATCTTCTTTCTTAAAATTTTTAATAAAATTAAAAAGAAAGCAATGTGCTAATGACGCAGCCGCTCAGCAAACAAAGAATGTATTCCCCGTTGTGTGCCTGTTTACTGTACTCTCTTCCAGTCCCTTCACCAGCAATCTTTCTCCTGTGTGTGGCTTACAGAAATCGCTTGGTGGAGCCCTTGTTTTCTGGGGGAAGGGTGCGGGGAAGAGGGGTTGCAGTTGGCACATGGGAGGGAAAGAAGAGCAGGGAAGCATCAGACCGACTTGGGCATCAATAGGAATGGGGGGAGGAAGATGTGCAGATGTTTCTCTTGCTTTGCAAACTCAGGGCCAGTGTGTTTGGACAGGAGGGAAGAAGGGGAGGGTTCCAGGTGTGCATATTGTGCGGGGCAATATGAGGGATGGAAGGCAGGGGAAGCAGTGAAGGATGGGATGTCGCTGAGGGCCCTGTTTTGCACAGCCCCCAACTGGAGCAGAGTGGCAAGGCAGCTTCCCTTGTCTGCTGCTCCTGTCCAGGGCCTTTACTTCTGTTTGACTGTGAGGGAGACTGGGCGTTTGCCTCAGAAAGATGCCTGTCAGCACCTGAGCATCTCCTGGTCAGCACTGTATCTGAAGGACCCACAGCCGGTGGCACTGGGCAGAGTGAGAGGCAGCTCCATGGCCACTCACCAAGTCCCGCCCCCTTTGCAGTCCCCTACTTTCAGTGAAACTTTTCTGGATGGGGTCCCGAGGTGGCATGACTTAAGCTGGCCAGATAACCGCCCATGGGCACCCTCTCTTTGCAAGTGTTCCAGGGCGGAGACTCCAGACATGTGCAATTTGGAACATCAAATGGGGCTGGGAAGGCACCCCTTTGGGTCCTTACGCATTCCTAATAATTTTTTGAGCAATGCTACATAATTCAAGAAAATATTACCAATTCATGTGTATTTAAAAAATAACAGTTTACAGTACTAGTAAACACATGCATACCTTGATAGTTTGTCTTACATTTAATTTTCAAAAATTATCCATTAGTTTAATTTACTGTTTTTCTAGTCTATGGTATTAAGTCAATCATTTGTCTTATGCAAAGAATCTCAGAAATAGTGTTGTACCTACAATTTTTAATATAATATATGTTAATAACTAACATTTTTAAAGGATTTGCTTAAATGTATTAGAAACCGCTGTCTTAAAATTGTATTTTAGTGAAACAGCAGAAGATATTGACATGATATATTTTTGCAAATTTTAGGAGGCGAAATTAAGGATGGGTAGAAAGGCTCTGCTAATCTGGTGAGGTGATGGTAAGTGTAAAAGGCTGTTTGATAGTGGGGAATCAATATGACTTAGTTTTGTAGCAACTGATTAAATATGTCATGTTTATTAACATGTCTACATTTCTTTTTTCTTGTCTATATTCATACTGTTTTCTTCAACCTCTTAGCTGCCAATTTATTTTTTATCACATTCTCTCCATTTGACCATGAATGCATGAAAAGTAGTAAATTATCACCCCCAGCAGAACTCAGCCCTGTTAAAAGTCAACCAGTTTTTATCCTACTTCTGATACTAATAGTTCATTGCATAAGGCTCAGATGTAGAATCTACCACCTCCATAGGTAGACTGATCCACTGTTGTGCTGTAAATTAATGTTGACTTGGCAATGGGTATGGGGAAGAAATGAATATTGTAAAACATTAATGTGAGGGTTTCAGAAAAGATTACTCTATCCTGAGAAAAGAGGAAAGCGTGAGAAAGAAACTGAAAATAACCCCACCTCCTTCTGTTTGGTATTAGATGGGACATGGAGAAACTTTGACAGGCTTTAAAAATTCTGTTATTCTACCCTACAATGATGAGTATTCCTGGAACCCTTGCCATCTTGATGTTGCCTACATAAAAGGACTGACATGTACAAATTTTTCTATAAGGGTTTTTTCCCTTATATTTTAGCAAAATCTAGACCTATAGCCATTACAGTATTTCCGGTCGTAGTTTTTATAGCCATGGAAAATAGTACGTAATCATCATATCTGTACATTTGCTTTATGTACCTGAATATAGCTATCATCTGTTCCCTCAATCATATTTTCTCCAGATTGAACATCCCGGGTTCCTTCAGGTTCCTTAAAGCATATCCCCTCAAATCCCTGTATCATCTTTGCTGGTCCCCTTTGAAATTTCTCTATCAATATCCTTCTGGAAATATAGTACCCAGAATTTTACAGTACTTCATGTGTGGATTCACGAGTGTCAAATAAAAAGGAATAATGACTTCATGTGACTTTGATATAGTGTTACTTCTAACACAGCCCCAAACTGGATTAGCTCTTCTGACAGCTTCTCACACTGCTCACTCGTGTTCAGCTTGTTGTCAGCCCTTCTAATATGTAGCGTTTCCAAGTCGTGGTTCCTGTTCTTACATTTGTGACCTACATGTTTTTCTCCCTAAATGTAATATCTTATATTTTTCCTTGTTAAATGACATCTTGATCCTGTCAGTCCAGTCTGCCAATTTCTCCAGATTAGACTGCACTTTAATTTTGTCAACTTGGAGGTTGGCCAGACCTCCCAGTTTTGTCATCTTCAGATCTGATAAGGAGCCCATCAGTGTAATCATCCAGATCATTAATAAAAATATTGAAAATACTGGTCTCAAGATAGATTGATGTAGAGCAGTAGCTAACTCCCAGAGCAGTTAGCTAGCCAGTTGTGGTACCATCCAAATCATAACTTAGGTCATCAGTGAGAATGTCATGTGGAATCTTTTCAGAATATTTGCTGAAATCAAGGTAGATTATATTTCACAGTATTCCCCTTGTCTGTTGGAGTAGTTACTCTGCCGAAGAAGGAAAAAAGATTTGTGTCACAGGATTTTTGACAAAGCCATGTTGGTTCTTAGCAATTATAGCATTATCTTCAAAGTACATACAGTGCCCTGTTTTATTACCTGTTCTAACATCTACTGTATCTAGCAATCAGGAATCAGTAATTGATCATTACTGGATTTCTCTTTTTTCCTTCTTGAAAAGAGAAACAGTGTTTGCTCTTCTTCAGTCCTCTGGCACCTCCCCAGATTTTAGGATTCATAGAAGATAATTGAGAGTCCTGACAGTTCTTCAGTCAATTCCTGTATCATTTCTAGTTGTGCAGTAATGATGAATTTGGGGAAACTGAGCTATGTGATTCACTATCCACAGGCTTGCACAAAATTATTATAAAATCTAGGCATAACATTCCTGATCTCGTAATTCAGGTTAATGGGGGAAAATGGTGATTTGGAAGGCTATTCAGGCATAGGCAGAGGTTTCATCTGAAATCTTACAACAGTACAATAAGGCTTCATTCCTAGAATAAAAAAGACATAATTTTAATAATTGGCAAAACTGTTCAGTATAGCTAACAATATAATTATTTTAGTATTTATGTATTTTAGAATAACATATATGTGTGTGTGCACACACACACAAATTAGAATGAATGAATATATATATATATATATATATATTCATTCTAATTATAATTCGTGTTATGTGTGTGCACATATATATATTATTCTAAAATACACCCCTCAAAAAAACCTGATTCTATGTGCTTTAAAAGTTATATTATTATATATTGTTATATATTGTTAGCTATATAAAAGATTTGTGTCACATGATTTCTGACAAAGCCATGTTGGTTCTTAGCAATTATAGCATCATCTTCAAAGTACATACAGTGTACCTTGTATGTACCTGGTATGTACCTTGAAATTAAAAACCCAGTAATTATCAGTTACTGATATCTGGTCGCTAGATAGATGTTAGAACAGGTAATAAAACAGGCCTCTGTATGTACCTTGAAGATGATGCTATAACTGCTAAGAACCAACATGGCTTTGTCAAGAAACATCTGACACAAATATTTTTCCTTCTTTCAGGGTAACTACTCGTATGTACGTATGTACGTATGTATGTATATCCCCATCCATCCTTAAAGAGGGAAATGCATACTGAGTGAGATCAACTGCCTTAGTTGCTTCTTTTTAGATATTGTGAAAGCTACAACCCATGAAATTGTATGCCTTTTAATAAAATCTGTTAGTTGGAAAGATGCTTCCAGACTCCTCATTTTTTTGGTGCTTTTTAATAGTAAAGTTTCTTCTCTAGCTAGAAGCCTAACTGCAGGGAAGACAACAGGTAAGTTGGGTGGGTGGGATCATGGTTATTATAAGTGTACCTTTGAAAGAAATATGCATTTGTTCCAAGGGGCAGGTTGAAATGGTGAGTGTCCATACAGGATTAGACCTACCTTGATGACACTTAACAAATAGGTATATCATTTGAACCAGGATCAGAATTACTGGGAGGTTCCATATTTTTTGTTAGTTATCTGGACGGTCACTCGTATCTTCTAAATGGACTGCATAGGTTGTATAAATAGTAGAACCAACTACAATGCAGTTTTATAGGTTTTTTTAAAATTTGCCTTGAGGTTATAAAGGCTTTCAGTGCAATGATCTGTTCTTCCACTAAGTAATCTCATAGCGATATGCACTTTTCTGGATGGCGTTAGCTAAACCATAAACAGATGACTGACAAAAGTAAATCTGAAAGCACAGATTCTGAAACCAAAATAAATGTGTTTTAAGAAAAATGGTGGAAATACATAGAAGTACTTCAGCTTTATCATTGGTTGCTGTTGTGTTAAAACTTTAAATTCCTGGAATTATCTACAGAAAATATCAGGCAAAATTATGATATAGTGGATCTTCTTTATTTGTACCAGTTAGACTTGCCAGAAAGAAACATGCTGCATTCAAACCATGCTTCATTTTTCAGGAATTGATTTCTTCATTTAGTATTGCCAACGTCAGATTACTTGTCCACATTGCTTTCTGGTCTAATAGAATAACATCAGTGCCATACAAACTTTAAAATTACATGACTCACTCATATTCGTTTTGCTACACTACACTACACTACACAAATAAATAAATAAATACTTATTGAGTCATAGGCACTCGTTTTAGGGGACAACTCTATGGATAACACTCTGGAAGCATAACGGGGAAACAGAAAAAGGACTAAGCTGTGTAGTGCACAGATTGGTTAGGTCTGCTTATTTTTACTCTGGTAAAAAATGAGTTGACTTTAGTTCAGTTACTCATGAATCCTATATCCAGCCATTCTATCTATTTTTAAAAAAATCTTTTTAAAGAAGAAATAAATGGTAAAAATCAGAAAAATGCCCTTTGTGTGCCCTTCTTTTGAACTATATACAGAGAGAGGCACTTAGAAAAAGAAATTACTAGTAAGCAGCTCTCAGCTGTATGTCTGATGAAGCACCCAGTTGTACAATGCAGAAAAAATTGTGTTATCTCAACTGTCCTGATCTAAAACGATCATCCAGTTTTATTAACTCCCATTTCCATTTTCGAGAAAGGGTGCAGAAAGCCTTTTGTTCATGTTAAGCTCTGATTACATCAATTTTTGTATCATCTCTTATGGCCTTATTAGATAAATCGGGACACACAGCATTTTTTTATGTGGACAGTAGAGTGTCTTTTTAAATTTTGGTATGTGTGTGTAGATGACAGGTAACATTTATGTGGTACTCTTAACTTACTTGGCTATGGAGTTATATACGTGTATGTAACATGATTTGAAGAGGGGTGCTGTGGCATAGGATTTTTCATTTCCAAGTATTTTTTAATCTTTTTCTGCATTTGTAATCTTGGGGCAGATTTGATACAACCCTCTAAAAACATAACAAGAACCTCTCTGCCAGAAACAATGATGCATCTTTAGTATCATCTTCAATTTTATAACGATTGTTCTTCTGTGGCCTTAGTTAACAAATGTACTAGAAACCTACATACCTGAGGCTCAAGCTGTTTTCAGTATAATAATTTCTTCAGTGAGTCAATTTGGGGGATGGGCTAGTTGTCTAATAATGTAAACATTCATGGCCACTAAACATTCACTGCCACATGAAAGAGTGGCTGGGTTATTATTGTTTATGTTACCGTTTCTATTGGTATGTCAGTAATGCAGTGCTCTTTAGTTTAGCAGCTAAACATAGTCTATAAGAGTCTTGTCTGTGCTTCATTCTTCCTCTGCTCAGTTCTTTTTTGCTCCACCCCATTTTTCTGTGTATTGCTGAAATCACTTTCCTCTATTTTATGAAAGCTAGAAGCTAATGCTCCACATCTGAAATAATTTCCGTATCTCTAGCAACTATTTTTAGTGCCTGATTTCCCCTTTTTGTGTGTCACTGATAAACTTACACTACAACCTGGTAAAGCTTTTGTGATTAAAAATGATAAAGCAAGATATATCTTAATTAACTTGCTTGCCACAGTGTTATAATCAGAGTTATAGAATTTTGCACCAAGAACATTTTTAAAAAGTGTGAATCTAAAATACTGAAGGTTAAATACAGTATTAGCTGGAGTCAAAGCGGACTGTGTGCTTAAGTCTGGAACCCTACACCCACTTATCTGGGATTAAACCACATTAAATTTTGTGGCACTTGTTCCTGTATAGTCTTGCATTGTAATTGAAAGTCAACTGTTAATGGATTTATACTATTATATATAATCATTTTCACCATCAAATGTATCTATTAAAATGTATTTCTGATTGTTTATATTCTTGTTTGGTTCTACTATTTAATTTTGCTTTTAATCTTTATGAACACTTGTAACAGGATTTGATAAACATAACACTTAACAAATGTCCAAATGTAGGGTGGCAGGTTTTTTTTTCCTTTTCTCAAATGGCATGACCTGCTGTGTACATATGACCTGCTATGTTAAAGCTGCTTTAATCAAAGAAGCTTGAAAATAGTTCTGTTTTGGATTGATGAAGATGGTTTTATTCAGTGAGGGTGGGGGTGGCTCTGCAGCCAGTGAGATATTGATGTAGATAGCATACAACCCTTATGAAGTTAGTTCAGTTGAATTCAGTGGGGTGTACTTTTGAATATCTTAAGCTTCTAGAGGAAAGGTAGGATATATATCTAGCATGTAAGTTCATCAGCCATTTCCTTACACCAGGACATAGTACTTGAAGTAGGTCTTTATCTGATGGTTTTGACTGATGATCTTTGTTTTGTGAAAGACTCTGACCAATAAAATCATATTATAGCTGATGTTTTCAATGTAGAGTTATCTCATTTGAACACAATGGTTTTGGTAGAAGCTGATAGAAGCTCACTTTCTGGAAAGTCTCAGAGTTGAATGTGCTTCCAACAGGAATAGTCACTGAAGTTTTTCTAAGTTATCAACTGGAATGAGCATAGCTTCCCATCAAAAGAGCTTTTCACAGAGCAGAAGTATGCTTCCTTTCTGTTCTTGTCCCTTTTAGCCAGTAAACTCGGCATTCAAAATGCCTTAATAATTAATACGGCTTTAAGATACCGAAAGGGAACTTTGTTCACTGTCAGGTGAATTTCATTTTGAAGTAGCTAGAATTTTATAAGTTATGTAATTCACTGCATTTATTCAAAGAAATACATTAATGGCAATTGCAGTATTCTTATGAATTCACCACCTGCAGAAAGACTGTGGCCTGGTAACAATTGTAATTATGCAAATTAGCAAGACAAAGCTTAAAACGGATATAATTTCTTGACTTTCAGTTTCCTCAAATAAGAGGATAAACACATCTCAGCAAAGTTAAGCAAAACAATGTCCATGAGATCTCTGAAAAGGATCCAGACAAGTAGTATACTTTCGTCACTGACTATGCTTGGTATAAAAATCCCTTAAATTTGGTTGGATTGTCATGCAGAAAATTTTTGCATAATTTTAGTATTTGTAAATATGAGTTATATTCAGTGGGACACTTCAGTACATATATAATGAGGAAAAAATAAAATTGGGTATATTATTAATGGTTCACAAAGAAACTCACCGAACCTAATGCTCTCTAGATATGTTGAGCTACGATTCAGATATCCTAGCTAGTGTCGCCAGCAGCCATATTTCCTGGGGATAATTTGTTGTTCAACAAATCTGAACAGTTTGCTAAATATGCTTCATAAGGATTAAACTACTTGGTTTCCTAACTCATTTTTAAATAAATGTGGTAAAATACGGCCTTACAAATTCAAATTGAAACTGCTAGGTTAAACTACTATATGTTCTTTACCAAAACCATATATTACCAGTGAAAACTTTCCAGGGTAGTGAATCACTGTATGTAATGTTTGGTTGAAGACAATGTGTGAGAAGATGCTACAGTAGAAGAGAGAATAATGGTTGGGATACCAAATCAGTATACCTCTAAGTCATTCATACTTATTTCACTGAAAGCCAAAATGCAAAACATAGGAAACTATATTATACATAAATTATTTGCACATTTAGGAGATTATATACCTGAGAGATAATTGCTTTCTTAAAATATTAGTAATGAAGTAAATTGTTGTCTTCAGAAAAAATAAAAAGAAATGTATAGACACCAAAAAGTGTTCCCCATTTTGGTAGAGAGGTTTATTTGGGATATTGTATGACTTGTTTCAACTCAATGCTTATTACAAGTTAGGATTAATTGTTCCTTTTTTCCACTAGTTGAAATTATTTATTCAGCTCATTGTAAGCATAGGGCTTCTGTACATGCACTGATTTTTCTGGTTATTGCAAAGTATGAAGAGAAGACATAGTATGACTGTGGTAGGATCTTGTGGATGAGGGGCAAGCTTACAATTTTTTTTGATACGTTGTAGATTTTCTTTCCATTTAACAGAAAAAGTAAAAGGCCCATATATGGCATATGGTTCGGTATTTGTTGGACTGCCCTGCCATCAATTATTTCTGCCTGTACCACAAGATCCAACAGGGTTGACACACTCTATGTGCCATCAGTTAAACAGTGCCATCTGATGGGGCCAAGAAGCATGTCTTCTCTGTCGCTTGCCTACCCTGTGGAATAGGGTAGATTCTGAGACCCTGAGACTGATGGCCCCAATCCTATTGGCCTTCTGCAAGGCATTAAAAATTTGGGTTTTCCCTCAGGCATTGGGCCTGGAAGTTAAATGTGACTGTTTTTAGAGCCGTGTGTGCTGTCCTAAGCACAAAGGGTTCTGGGTTTTTGGTTTTAATTTTAATTCCTTGCCTAGACCTATATGTTGAGTGCAAATTAGTAAACAGTATATGAATACCTTTAAGGGTTTTCTTATACTTTTGTGATTTTCTTTATTTGTGGGTTATACTTTTATGTTTTAAGTTTGAATTTAGTTTATAGTACTTTAAAATGACTAGAAGTACTGTTAAGCAGGCATATGGATGAAATCAATTCAGTAGATAAAAATCCATGGGTATTAATTTAAAGCATTTATGTTATGTGTTTCAGTCAGAATGCATAGGTATTGAAATTTCTCCATGGTGCTAACAGTAATAGTTGAGCAAGTTACTGTATATTGAAATAAGAAATGAAAAGGAGAAAAATGAGCAGATCAAAAAACTAATGATGGTAAGACACAAACTAAATCCTTATCTGGTGCCACCAAAGACTTGAGTTAATCAAAATGTTTTTATTTATTGCCTGGGAGGAAATAAAAGGTATCTGGCAAATATAGTTAGGGTAAGCATAACAGAGTATTGCAATGGAAATAATTGCCATGGATGGTAGTACTATAGGTAACAGTTTGATTTTTGTTCTCACATATTACAAGATTTGTTTGTAAAATAATTTAATAATTTATTTTATTTTTATTTAATTTGTCAAATTTATATAGCAGCCCATTTCATAAAACAAGTGACTCTGGGTTGATGTAAACAAAGCTAAAAAAACAGTACGTTACTAAATAACAAACATTATTATTAAAAACATAAAAAATTATAAAACACAAAGCTAAAAAGAGGAAATATTGGGACAAGGGTTGTTAATAATAATGGAGCCACTGCAATAATTCACCAGTCCCTTGGGATCCCTAGGCTTGATGACATAGCCAGGTCTTGAGGGAAGTGTTCTGTTCTGAGTATGAATTGGCCAGGAGGATGCAAAATCGTGTTTTTTATTTACAAATTCACAACTATTTACACCAGTTAGAACTTAATTCAAGTAACAACAGTATTAGTCATCTCTCAGTTCCATCCTGGCAAGGAGGTAGCACAGATCTGGGCTGCAGAGTTCGGGACTTTTGCTGGATAAAGTTCCGGCGTAGCACATGGTAACTGGGCAAGGCTAGGTTCAGTTGTAGAATGTGGCAAGGTGGCAATACTAGATTCTGCTGGAGGTCGCGATGAGACTGCAAGGCTAGGCTTGGCAGTGGAACAAGGCAAGACGACAGGGCAAGACTTGGCTGAGGAATGCAGTGGAGCAACTGAGCTGGGCTCAGCTGAAGAATGCAATGGAGCGGCAAGGCAAGACTTGGCTGAAGAGCACAACAAAGCGACAGAACAAGACTTGGCTGAAAAATGTAGCGAAGCGGCAGGACATGGCTTGACTGAAGAATGCTGCAGTGGCAGGATGCGACTTGGCTGAAGAACGCAGCAAAGCAGAAGGACGTGGCTTGACTGAAGTATGCAGTGAAGCGGCAGGACAAGACTTGGCTTAAGAATGCAGTGAAGTGACAGGACGCGGCTTGAGTGAAGAATGCAGCAAAGCAGCAGAAGAACACAGTGAAGTGGAACCAAGCATGAGGTCCAGATTCAGGAGGCATGATTCAGTTGCAGCCTGAGTCTTTGCAGATATGGACTGGCTCAGAGTTTGTGCACTCGGCAGTTGAAGGCACAGGATCAGACTGAAGATCGACAGATGGAGGCTTCAATGGAGCTTCTAGCAAACGGTTGTCTCCAGTGACCCATTCCTGGTGCTTGCGCCCTATTATTCTGTTGCCTTCCCACCATTTCTCATCAGTGGCCAATCAGGTTTCTTTCTGCTTGGTGCACTTTTCAGCTCGCCTTTCTTGTGTACTCATAAGTGGTGGCGAATCCACCTCCTGGCTCTCACTCCGCAGCTCCGGACTTTACCGCCTTGCTGAATCATGCTTTATTTCAAATTTGCTGCCTTTATTATTATCCATGTTCAACTCCAACTCCCCCTCCTCCAATTCAGAGTCAGACTCCATTCTGACAGGAACTTCTGAAACTCAAAAATGATGAAACCCAGCCTCTCTTGGGGGGGAGGAAATTCCATAACATGGGCACCACACGAGAAAATAAGTCAAACGCTATAATTATTTGTTACATTTATATCTTGGGGAGATCTGTCAGGCACCTGGGGCAAACCATTCATATGTGTCCCACTCTGCAGAGGTTAGGGATGGCAGTCAGTCTAATCTGGATCAGGCATGATCTGATTACAACAGAAGGGTGATAGAAATCCTCTTCACCTTCAGATTGCTTTATTTGAGGCAAACACAAGATCTGTTGGCCACCTATATGTCTATGCCAGAGATTAACTGAAATTTGCCATTGAGGCCATAAATTTCTGGGCCTTACCAGATCTCACCCCCAAGACATGGAAGTTGAAATTCCCCAGACGTGCTTCTCTACCCTAAGTCCTGAGGCTAGGTCCAGGAACTCAGGGAAGGTTCCAGCTGGATAACCAGGTGTCTAATACACCAGCAGGATCCCTATCTTATCTCTGTTTCTCACTTTCACATATAGGCTCTCTCAGCCCAGTATCTCAAGAGCAGCATTCCCAATCACCAAAAGAGTGTTCCTAACAATCAGCACCATCCGCAGCTATGGCATCAAGAAACTGATGGACATTCAAATAGTCCTAGAGTAGGTACTTTGTGTACCATTGCAAGAAATGAACCTTGAAAGTAGGAAAAAATGTGTTCTTTTTTCTACTTTGCTATATCAATGTGAGTATTCATTTTGTCAGAATAAAAAAATAAGATAATTACAATTGGAATTAGTTGCTTAAAAAGCTTATGTGGTAAAATGAGATAGGATCAAGGATGAATGAATGATGAATGTATATTGATTGAATTCAAAGTGAGTAACTGGTATGGAAGAAGTTGGTTGAAATGGTTTGGTCAGATAGAGAAAATGAACAAGATGCAAACTGGAAAACAAATATCTGAATAAAGAGGGTGCACCAATGAAAGAAAGGGGAAGACTGCAAAAGTTTTGGTTAAATGGAGTTGATGAAATCCCAAGGAGTGAGAGGTGAGAACTAAGATGTGAGTAAGACAGCATACAAATTTGGTATGACATGGTAGAATCAAGGTTGATAAAAAGATATTGAGAGATACAGTGAATAGTATCAGCACAAGCTATATATAGTTTTTTTCCTTTATTTTTTATTTCCTGCCTTTTATTTCTTTTACTTAGCGTTACTTATCTTTCAGGGGGCACTTTGTATTTATATATACTGCCATAATTTTAAAACAGAAAGTATTTCAGAAGAGTTGCTTTGTTAGTCTGCAGATAATGGGGAAAAAAATACTGTGACACATTAAGGTTTTGATATGGTATGCAGTGTATTTGTTTATTAGTTTTTTACTCTACCCAAATCAGAAAGATTCTTGGTGGTTCATATACATCAATAACAATGCATAAAATATCCAGGGTACGCTATTTATCCATTTTTACAAGATAAGGAAAAATTTGTAGGCACCAATACTGTGTTAGGCCACCAGAGGTCTCTTCTCTTTTGCTGAAAACTGCAGAAATAGATAAAAACATTTAGATTTCATCCAGCACAAAAAGAGAGATTATCTGTGAAATATATCATGCCACTGTTTGAGGGAGAACTCTGTTGTGGCAGACAACTTTGATTAGATGGCTTGTTTTGTTGCCTAGAGAAATACCATCTTACATAAGCATTCCAGGTTCTATATTGTTAGACAAAAAATTGACTTGCTATTTTATTCTACCCAAGAGTGGTAGGCTCCATTCCGCCCTAGACTTTCCTGAGTTTTGTTTGATCAGACAAATCATATCTTAAGAGTGTTTTCAGGGTTCAATCTGATTGATAAATGGATATTCTCTAAGCATGATGCTGTACATAAGGCAATCTTTGGTGACACTTTAGTCTACACTTAAAGACTTATAAGTTGTGTTTGCATAACAGTACTAGGTCACCAACATATCTCCCTGCTCTCAGTATTTCCATTTGCCTCTGTATTTGCAAATACATTCTCTTTCATTTACTGTCATCTTCCTCCCATTTCTTATCAGACTCACTTCTCACTGGAGTAAAGGACTTTTGGGTGGGAGAGCACATACTGTACTTTTACACCACTCAAATAGTAATGTACTTCTGTTGTATGAAATGTGAATAGAAGTTAGAAGTAAACCTGTCCTGCTCAAAAAAGTAAGGCAGTATAGTTGATACAGTATAGCAACAAAGAAATAAGTTTTATTTAGGTGAGTGGAGCCTACCATTCTTGGGTAGAATAAAATAGCAAACTGAATTGCAGACTTAGAGTACCTGACAAGATCAGAAGAATAAGTATATTTTAAATGTAAATAAATTTTTAACAGAAAAAGTGCATATTTTTATTAACCAACTCAGTTTCTGCATATAGTATGCTTATGGCACCAGCTTCTGTAATAGCCCTTTCTAGTCAACAAGTAGGAGTTAAACATTTCCTATTTATTTCACTGAGCCATTCCAGTCATTAACTAACTCTGAGAGACATACATTCCTATAATATGTTGAGAAGAGTTTTGAAATAGCAAGGTTTTAATAACTTGCCTGATTCTAATAATGTCAAATCTCTAGGGAGATGCTGTTCCAGAGAAGTGGGGCTACATTTGAGAAGGTCTGCCTCCAAAAATATTGTAGATGGTATCTTCTAAGAGAGGGAACCCAGAAGGAGCCCACTAGAACTCATCCACAAGTGCAGTCAGTGTGGTTTCAATACCATACAGTATGCAGATCTGAACCGAGACTGAAAAAAGGTCTAAATAATTCACAGGATGCTACAACTGTTGTAATTGCACGGCAGTTGCCAAGCACCCAAATCACGATCATGTGACTGGGGATGCTGCGACATCCGCAACTTCAAGGGCTGAATGTAAGTCTCTTCATTCAGTGACTTCATAACTTTGAACAGTCGC
The DNA here is from genome assembly GCF_035149785.1 of Candoia aspera. Taxonomy (NCBI): domain Eukaryota; kingdom Metazoa; phylum Chordata; class Lepidosauria; order Squamata; family Candoiidae; genus Candoia; species Candoia aspera. Next base: position 81,614,341 of record NC_086157.1, on the reverse strand, counting down.
TGAACAGGTGGTTGCTAAGGAAGGACTACTTTTATCTAGATAACTAAAAACTGTTAGCAGTTTAGTCAGTGTTAAACATAACTCTTAATGTTGAAAGCAGGGTTTAGCAGGCAGAGGCAGAAATGCTTCTGTGCTACTGGTTGCACATTGCTATCAGTTTAAAACAATAACCATTTTCATTTTAACTTACCTTGGTGATCATAATATTGCCAAAATGGGTAAGTGGAGAAAATATTGAAGACATTTGTAACCTCTCCACACCGGATTAACATTAAATCTGAACTGGACCACAAAAAGTGCAGATGTTTCCATATTAATAATCTTGATGCGGGCAAAAAGTTTTATAACAACACTAAAATCAGCTGCTGCTGTTTGTTTACAGCAGTGTGTATCAGTCTAAAAGTATTTTTTTAAAAAACCCTAAGCCATATAATAGTGCAATTCTAGGCATGTTTATTTGGAAGTAAAGTCCATCACTGATGTTTAATGCATAATAACAGTGCTTACAATTGCCCTGCTTGGGTGCTGTTTTAGTGCAACTTTACTACAAAAATGCTACACTGAATCTGGACTTCTTTTGTCAGTAAGCATAAATAGGATTATATTGCTTGTTATTAAAATAGAAGGTTTTGTTTTAAAAAAAATCAGAACACAAGGAGGCAGTCTGAAACTTAATAATTTAGATTTTATAAAGCTGGACACTGTTGAACTAATATAATATGTAAAGTAATATACATGGTCAGCATAACTGTTCCGTGCTTTTATAAATATAAAATAATTTTTCTTCTCATTTTGTAAAGATTTTTAGAGTATTGTATGGTGTAATCTATTCAGATACTCTGGTAGCTGAAAACTCAAAGGATCTGCAAGGTCCAGTAATAAAAGTAAAGGAGCACAGTGAAAAAATGGGACTAAGATTAAATATAAAGAAGACCAAACTAATAACAGATTCAACAACTAGTCTTAGAATTGTCAATGAAGATATCGAAGTGGTAGTTAGCTTCTACATTTCAGGATCAATCATCAACAGTAAAGGAACAAGCAGTCAGGAAATATGCTGCAGACTAGCACTTGGTAGAACAGCCATGAAAGCCTTGGAAAAGACATTCAGATGCCTGGATATGTATCTATACCTACAAAAATCAGAATAATGCAAACAGTGGTATTCCCTGTGACACTCTATGGAAGTGAAAGTTGGACTTTGAAAAAACAGGATAGCTAGAGTATTGACTGAATATTGGTGTTGGAGAAGACTCCTGCCAGCGCTATAAGGTAGACCAGACTAAGAATGTCATATAGGTGAGGACTAACTTAGTCTGGTTTTATTGTAATAGTTGTAGTGACAGAATCTTGCAGGTCTGAATGTGCTTCCCCTCTCCTCACTTTATCTAACTGTGAACTAGAAAGGGGCTTGTCTGAGACTTTTCTCAAGTTATATTCTTGGCCAAGAATCAAGCCCTGCTTATCTGACCATTGCCTTGATAGCAACTCTTCCTCCTGTCCCTAAAGGCCATTCCCTATGCTCTCTACAACTCCTGAGAATACCATGAGAATCCGAGGAAAAAAAATGGATCATCAAACCATAATTCTCACTTGAGGCACAAATGCCCAGGTTCAAATTATCCTACTTTGAACACATAGTGCAAAGACTCAGCTCTCTGGAGAAGGCTCTAATACTGGGAAAGGTAAAAGGAAAGAGAAGAAGAGGACAACCAGCAGCAAGGTGGATGGAATCAATTTTTTCTTGGCAGTGAGTGTACCTTGGAAGATCTGAAGAACCAGATTGGGGTCCCGGATCATCCAGGAAAAAAACTGTGGTCATTGAGAGTCAGCACCAGCTTGATGACATATAACCATCAAGCAACTATGTTGTTATTACTGTTGTTGTTAGGGCAGTCAGTTATCCTTTTCATAAGGAGACTGTTCCCTCCTTTCAAAGGAAACCCTGGAACATACTTTATAAATATAGATTATTTAACATTTTAAATACAATCAAATTCAGCTTAGCTTCTTCACAACAAATGATCTACCAAAACAGTTCCTTTAGTAGTCCATTCCATTAGTAGTCTGGAAATCTGAAAGGGAGTAGAAAATTGTGTGACTGCTCTTGAAAAATGAGGCTTTTCCATTCATACATTTTAAAATAGGCTTGTTGAATTGTTGAGTATGCAATGTATTTGTTGCTCTTTGCTGTTTAAGAGCTATTTAGTAATGTAAGAGAACCCTTTTGTAGCAAGCTAACTTCTCCTTGTTACAGTGTCAATGGATGCGTCATTGAAGAACCAAGTTAGGGACAGATCATGAAGAAAATCTATGTGATCACTTAAAGTCAACACTGACTTGATGGCACATAACCAATAATTCTTTTCAGAAGCATATGTAATTCGGTACAGCTTATCATGTTTGTATGGAATTGTATTTTAAATTGGATAATACAGTCCTTTCAAATACTGTATCATTATTACATTTATTGGTAATCCATCCAAATATTTGTTAACAATTTTACTAATTGAGGGGAAAAAACTGTGTGAATCCAAGAGAAAATTAATTAGTAAGGGTTTGCAAAGCATTCAAAAGAAGCACTTCATAGTTTTTATTCATATGAGCCGTGCACTACTTCTTGAAGCATTAAGTTGTCATCGACTTCAGAAGGGCGGTGAAACTGCTTCAGAGGCTGTTGCTGGCTGTCTATTTGTGTTTGTGCATGCAAAGCTGTTTCATTGGCAATCCCACCAGAAATATTGCCTCTGTAGAATATGCAAATAATAAAGCAGCCATGTGAGTCTCCCAGAGGACATGACTGTTTTAATGCAAGAGAGGCATTTTTTTACTCATGGATTGCAAAGTATTTCTCTCAGATATTTTGTACACCCTATTAATTAGGTTTTAAATAGTGTTATTCTTAATTTCCTTGACTTATTTCAACATATCCCATATGTGAGGTGATTCTATCCTAATTGCTGTGGGGCCAATTCATCACGCAATTCAGTGTATTTGATTGTAATATGTTAATTAGTATAAATCTAAAGAGGTGATGATACTAAATTTCCACATCTAAAACTAACTAAAGGTCAGAGACCTGCAAATTCCAGTATTTGAGGATGCCCAAGTAGCCAGAAATTATGTATCTGCTGCAGCATGGCATGATGCTGCTCTAATGTCAGGTGTCGTTCTTCTTAATTAAAAGGAAAACTAGCAAGAGGTACAGAATGACACCCATGCAAGTCACTGATAATAGTATTAAGAGATTAATTTGTTCTCTGAAACCCATAGAAAGATTTAAATTTCAGTGAAGTGCCAGCTTTATAAGCCAATTCTGTAGATGCCTACTCAAAAGTAAACTACCCTGAAAAATTGTTTTGCCTTATTTATAAGAAATTATTAACAATAAAAAGACCACTGAGTCCAGATAATATTTGGGAGTTCTTAAAGAATCGAGATGTGAAGTTGCTGATCTGCTAATAGAAGTATGTAACATCTTTAAGATCAGCCTCTTAAATAATATGAATAAATAATAGCTATTTTAAAAAGACTTTAGAAGATCCAGATAGGTTCTTTGCACAAGTTCTGTACATTGATGCAAAATTTTATTTAAAATAATGTAGTATTGGTTCTGCAAAGTTAAATCTTATTATCCAGATAAGAAGAGCAGGTTCTACCTACTCTCCATAATGATCTCTGAATAGTGGAAGAAATTTACCTTCCTTTGAAAATTAACCTGAAGATTAGTTGTTCTTTGGGGTGGGCTGATTGTAGTATCTAAACAAACTTAACACTTAAACAGGTTTTATTTCCTTTCTATATCTAGTTATTCCTTCCTCTTGATTAAGTGCCATTAAGTCAGTGTTGACTTTTTAGTGACTACAGATAGACTTTCTTAGATCAACTGTTGCAGCCTTCCCAGACAGGAAACACAACCAGATAAATTAATATTACTTTACTGTAAGGCTACTTAACAGAATTTTGCAAGTCTGAAAGGATCTCCCACCATTTCTTTTGCAGTCTGAGAGGGAGGGCCCCTTCTGAGTCTCTTTCTCTGCCATTTCTTTATTTAATTTTTATCCTGCCTTTATTATTTTTATAAATAATTCAAGGAAGCAAGCATACCTAATACTCCTTCCTCCTCCTATTTTCCCCACAACAGCAACACTGTGAGGTGAGTTGGGCTGAGAGAGAGTGACTGGCCCAAGGTCACCCAGCCAGCTTTCACGGCTAAGATGGCACTAGAACTCACAGAGTCCTGGTTTCTAGCCCAGCACCTTAACCACTAGACCAAACTGGACCAAACTAGACCAAACTTATGCAACTGTGGGCTATTTCCTCTCTTTTCTGATCGTTCCCTGGACAGCATCTCTTTCCCCCATCTCCCAAGGTCTTTCCCACATACCATTACATCTATCCTTAGCCTGGCCTTTTAGGTCTCTCAGTGGTACATTAGTTACCATAATTAAATCTATCCACTTTGCTGCCAATTGCCCTTTTCTTCTCTTGTCTTCCACTTTTCTGAGTATTATGGACTGAGAGATGAGTCTTTGCATAGTGTTTCCAAAATATTATAGTTTGAGTATTGTAGTCTGATCATTTGTGCCTTGAGTGATTTGTTCTGTGAGCCTTCTGTCTTGGCTATCCATAGTATTCTCAAGAACCTTCTGCAACATCAAAATTTAAAGACATCAATATTCTTTCTTCTTCAAAGTTGTTCTTGCATCCACAGAATGTCACAAGGAATACCATTTTCTGCATGATTCCAATGTTTGTAGGTATAGACACATCATGACATCCACATATTTTATTCAATATTCCATTGCTACCCTACCAAATGCTAGTCTGTGACATATTTCTTGAGTGTTGGTTCCTTTACTGATGATAGTTTATCCTGAAAGATGGGAGGTATCCACCATTTCAGTGTCTTCACTGTCAGTTGTAAGGTTGGTTTCCTGTACCTGTTGTCATTAGTTTGGTCTTCTTTATATTTAACCTTAGTGCCAGAGTCCCTGGGAGTCGAGCGGCATATAAATTTAATATATTAGTATTCGTATTTGTATTAGTATGTTTTAAAATTATGGTTTCTAACAAATATGTGTGTTCACACATATATGCAGATAGAGACAAAAAAATAGATGATATATATACAAATGTGTGAACACTTAGGGCGGTGGGAATGAAATTTTCAGGAATGGTTTCAGCTGGAATTAGCAATCCTAGGCTCACATGTTACCTCTGTGTCCATATATGTTTTCTAACTACAGTACTCTTCTTTGGGAAGGACATCATAAATTTAGGGTCATGTTCCTTTTTGGTAAGTACACTACTTAAGAAAGGTTTTGCTGTAGTGCTTCAGGAGAGGAAAAATATGTCATGAGTTAACAATATCAGCCATAATATAGAAAGGAACTCTTATAGATAGGTAGTTGCTTAAAGTACAGAAAGTGAAGAGTAGGACTTGTAAGTTCTCATAATGAAAGCATATGTTACTTTTTTGTTATTATAAATAGTTAATATAGAATTGTTAAAATACGCTTATATAATCACATCCATTTATGCAATCTCTCTTCCCCACTCTCCTTTCTGTGTATAAAATCTACTAATAGCAAGAGTTGATAATAAAAAGCTGGAAAAGAATCTCAGGGTTAGGATGGCTATTTCAAAAAATGTATGACAGAACGTGCTGGAGCTGGGAATAGGGAAATACATATATACATTTGGAACATACGTATGCACAGTTTTGTTTATTTTATGCCTAAAATAAAAAAAAAGTCAAAAGAATTTTAAAGAAGCAAAATTATCAGAATGCTAGAGCATCTTTTATGAGAAAAAGTTATAAAATTTGGAGTAGCTAGTTTAGAAAAAGGAAGCATGATATTATTACATAAATTGATGTAGAGAAAATGGATAGGGAGAGGTTCTCTCTCTCCTATAAATACTAAACCCCAGGTCATTCAGCAAAGGTGAATGATAGGAGATGCAGGTAGATGGGAAATACTTTTGAACAGAGTGTAATATTCTTCCAGTACATGTAGTGACAGCCATCATCCTAAACAGCTTTGAAAGTGCATTAGATAGAAACATGATAGGAAAGGATAAAAAGGGTGTCACATTTTAAGGATTTCACCCTGCAGTATATAGATTTGCAGCCTTTTTAAAAATAAAGATTAATATCTAATCTTTGAATGTAATGTATATGCAGTACAACTTTTGATCTGGAAACTCTGTATTCAGAGTCCGAAAATGAGCATTATCCTTTTTCCCATCTTAATATCACTGGTATTTTTTTGAATGCTACAACATTTGTTCTTAGAATTTGTAAGGCTCTTTTTCCTCTGAAGAACAGCCTTATTAATAAAGTATTATTACAGATATTGATCTTTGCAAATGTTAACCTGAACCTGATTTAGTAATTATTGTGATTGAATATTAAAAGAAACAGAACAGTTAGTACTTAGGCATGAAAACATTAAGCAAAATTATTCTTGTGGGAGGAAATACCTGATGAAGCTGATGAAAATAATAATGTTTTGACTTCAGCAGCTGTAATTTATTTATTTATTTATTAAATTTCTCTGCTGCCCATCTTGTGTACGGTGACTTGTGCTTGTAATCCTGTAAAGACTAGCTGTTGTTCAATTTAAGTTATTAAAGTGATGAAATAGAGATTTAACTTGATCAGTTATTTGTTAAGAAAATAGACCAGACTTCCCCAAACGGGTTTTCTTCTGAGATTGTATTTTAATTTCCAGAAAGTAGTAAGACTGATTTAAATGAAAGCAGTAGAGCCAGTTTGGTGTAGTGGTTAAGGCACCAGGCTAAAAAATCGGGAGACTGTGAGTTCTAGTCCCACCTTAGTCAAGAAGCCAGCTAGGTGATGTTGGACCTGTCAGTCTCTCTCAGCCCTAGGAAGCAGGCAGTGGCAAACCACTTCTGAAATCTTGTCAAGGAAACTGCAGGGACTTGGCATTTGTGACTCAAAAGGCACAAATGAATAAATAAATTACCCAAATAGTTCCATTGAATCAGAGACAAATTATTTTTGTCCCATATCTTAATTTTCCTCCAGTGAAGTGTATTGGTCTGCCTGTAGAATGATAAGATTGTTTTTCTGGTGAATTTAACACAAGAACCTATGATAGCCTTTATTTTTTATTTAGGAAATATAGTCTCTAAGGTGGGCAAGAAAGCATATACTGTATTATCATTATTTATCTGTATGTTAACTTTGTGGGACAGATGGTTCAGTCAGTCTTTGAAAACAACCTAAGGCAATGAATGGTGATTTGAATCCAGTATGTTGTTGTGACTTAAGTGCTGGAAATTTTAACAGATGTACATAGAGGAAAGATGGAGTACAATATAATCACACTGACCCAAAGAATGCTTAACTTTAATGAATGAGCATGCAAAATATGCATTTTAATTTTCTAAAGTGTGTGGCACAATTGGCATCGAGTAGGAAAAAAAATTGAAAAAAAGATAAAAAGTATTAACTTCTCCAATGTTATATCTTACTTTTTAATTTTGTTTGCTATTTTTGTTGCACTGTTTCTCATCTTACATAAATATCAATACAAGAAAATGTCAATACTGGAACCAAGATTTTAGTAGACAATAGGGTTGGTTGGTTGGTTGGTTGGTTGGTTGGTTAGTTAGCAAATTTATATAGCTGCCCATCTCACTGAGCATGACTCTGGGCTGCATACAACTAACAACAATTAAAGCAATATATAACAACCAATAAAACAAACATAAGTGTTTTAAAAAAACAAGATTATGAATTTACAAGTTAATTTGCTCTGAAATATATATTCCAAGATGTAAAGTGTTCATGGACTGTCTTTGACCATATATATATATATACATATACATATACATATACATACACACACACACACACACACACACACACACTTTTGGAAGTTTTAAAATAAAGTTTTAAAATATATTCCATTTGTTATTTTGGAGTACAGTTTATGTAGTGTTTTATCCATTATAGAAAAAGTCTTGAACTTATTGAGTAATGTCTGTTTTGCATTATGGTGATCTAACAAATCTGTCTTGAAACTTAGTAGGTGCAACTGATGCACATATGTGAAATATAGCAATAGTTAAAAAGGGGGTGGGGGGACTACCAAAGTTTTAATGTGTTTTTAAACAGAAAGCATTAATCCCCCCCAAACAAGTAAGGCAGTGTTCTAGAACCTTGAACTTGAAATATTCTAGATCACAATGTGCAAAGTAGTGAGGGTTCCTGTATGTTTACCTGAATTGATTTCTTCAGACAGCAACAGCTCAAAGACACATGGTAATAGATTCATCAGTACAGTACTGCTATGGTCTACTTGAAGCAGATTATGTAAGTTGCTAAATCAAACCAAATATAAGTGTTTTTTGTAGTCTTAGGACAACCTTTTGCAAACTGATACCAACCACTCTTGAGGTTTTATTTCTCAGAACTATCAGCCAACAGCATATCACTCAGCCTTGTTCACTGGGAATTCTGAGATACGTTGTCCCAATACATTAGGATGCAATAAACAAGCAAGTATATCTTTGTGCTGTACTTGCTATGAGCAAAAGCAAATTAAAAAAAAACATATTGATTTGAGGTGTAATTTCCCATTTCCTGTATGTTAAATGTTTCTGATCAGAGAGCTATGCCTACCTATAGTCCTTTTGTGAGCACTGTTATAGATACGTATGCTATAATACTGTTTCTTCACAAAAATAAATAAAATTTGGGATTAAAGGGTATCATTTTCTAATGTATATTTAAAAGCATGCACAGTCACAAAACTAACGTTGTGTGGAACTGTTGGATGTGAGTGCCCAACGTATTAGATGAAGAATTCAAGAGTTTGAACTAATATCCTATTACTTCTTGCATGGGAATGAACCTATTGAATCACTAGGACTTATTGTGAATAGATATTTATAGGAGATAAGAGATATATAAGAGATATGCATGATGGACATAGGAGAAATAGTGGTCTAACTTAGAGGAGATAATGTGCATTTGCTTACTGGAGATCTCTCTTCAGTCCCCTTAGCACATGGAATCCTTCACAGATACTACTGTACATTGCTGTTCTGGATGAGTGGAAGGTAAAGTTTATTTTTTTTAATGAAGTTCTGTTACAGAAGTCAACATATTTACTTGTTACCAAGTAACCATTTATCACCTCATATGTTTTTGTCACTTTCTAATTTTATATACATTATTTGCCTGTACATTGCTTAAAACTAAACTTCTGAAAAAAATGAAATGGGGTATCTGGCAGGGGTAACTCAACTATACCTTGTGCTATGATGTTTTTCAGTTAGTAATAATTACAACAATTGTAACCAGTAAATAATTTGCTATAAAGTGCTGGAGATGGACCAGAGAGACTCAGGATGAAGTCTATACTTGACCATGGAACTTATTGGGTGACTATGAGCTAGTGATTCTCTTTAGCCCTGCTCATCCCACAGGGTTGTTCTTGGAATAATTAGAGAGTACCATATGTAAGCCACCTTCAGTTGTTAGAGAAAATGCAATCTGTTAATAAAAATGGTTATGCATCCTTCAGAAATTATTTCAGATTGCAGACAAGCACAGCTTCTCTGTTCTTCATTAAAGTAGGTCCACTTTTTTCAAGTTTCCACACAGGTTTTTAAAGAGCTGCAGATGTTTAAAGAGCTCCATTAACTTTAATGAACAGATTTCTTAAAGCAGCAGCATCATTTCTCACAGCAACAACAACAATAATAATAATATATCCTGACCTAACCCTAACCCTTATAAACAGATTGCTTATCTTGTTTAAGATGAACTTGATGAATGTATTACAAAGTTGTAAATTCAGTCCAAGTTTCATACACATAGCTAAACATAGTCGGTAGGCAGGCAGCATATAAAAGAACAGAAAAAGAGAGTTCAAAGATAAACTGAATCAAATTACAAGAAAAGCAATTCTCAGCTTTGGTTTATAAAAGTACCTTCTGTGCATTGAGAGGGCTTTTGTGTTTTTAGAAAGGCAGTGCAAGAACCAAGCTAATGTATGTGTTTGTGGTATAAAGGAATTCAGAGAGGTTTACTTGATTTACTGAACAATTTGTATTGGGGTCTTAGAGGAGAACTAGGGAATTTCCTTTGCATTACTGTTGTAGATAGGCACAACATCTGAGAATATGCAGTGGATAGGTTCATACATTGAATAAAGCAATTATATATTGAAACGGTAGTTTATTAAACCAGGGAGAGAGGTTCACACATCATGAATCATGGTTTATAAATCACACTGTCTGGATTTATGCAAAAGCATAGTACATTATGGTAAATGCAGTCAGTAACGTCATAACTTAATTTATTATGTCCATGCTTTTTAGAATATGAGGAAGCTTTAACCCAAAGTGTTGGGGATTTTTGTTTTCATTTGTAAATCAAATGTCCTAAATGTGGTGGGTTTTTATTCCTCTCCAGATAAAGAATTCTGATACCATTTGCCCATAAAAACGCTTTGTGGGTGGATATCAACTGTTACTTGTTTTCTTTCACTTTGTGCTCAGTCTTTCTAGCCCTTATTATTGTCGCTATTATTAGCTTGTCATTCGTGGTTAACATGAAAATTCACTTGGAGAATTTAATAGCACATTATGCCAGGCTTATTATTAATATCAAATGTCTGCTGTTGCTGTGGAACTATCTGCTGGGTATTCACTTTCTGCATGGCAAAAGTTTAAAAAAAAATTACTGATATTATTTTAATTCCCTTTTGTTAAGATTTGGAGTCTTTGAAGGTAAATTGGTTTTAAACTGTTCACTTATATCCTGCTCTTCAACTATCAGAAATACAAGTAATTAAAATTAAAAAATAAAATAGAACAACCACAAACCCTATATATTATATTATAAAATAGTAGTACATGGCACATGGGGCAATACAAAAATCCTTTTGAAAATTCACCATTCTAACAATTGGCAATGACAGACAGACAGACAGTAGATGTAGACGTAGACGTACACACACACATATACATACACCCACACCTATATATACAGTGTGTGTGTGTGTGTGTGTGTGAGAGAGAGAGAGAGAGAGAGAGAGAGTTACTGATGTAAAAATTATAGTATGATAAGAGTGTTTAATATTAATATAGATCAGGTCTGGGAAATCTTTTTATAACCTTGCTTATGTTAACATTTCTGGGGAGCAAGTGCCTTAACAAATGGGGAAATAATGTACTGCAAAGTAAGTGATGACAGTATTTTAAATGTCCCCTTTACAGGTATTGGAGGAAGTAGGAATTTGAAATTTTCTTTGTTTTTATTCTTAAACTAGGTACATTACAATTTTTAGTGTTTGCTACTTTAAAATGTCAGGAAATTTTGCCACCAGATTTTAACAAAAGTGGTTGTTGTTGCACTAGGGACTATAAAAAAAGGACTTTGCAGCTTCATGCAACCTGGTGACTCAAGTTTTCAATCTCTGTTACAGAGATTGTTACTCTGCTTTAAGATAAATGTTAGCATACAGCATTTCCTCCTTCCAGTTTATATCTGTCTTGTCTATTTAGGGTCACACACAAACACATATATATAGTGTGTGTGTGTGTCTGTGACATCCAATCTTCCTTGATTCTTTGCCTTACAAATATATTGGGATATGATTATCATCCTAACCAGTTTGGCCATTGCTGACTTTGTGATTGCCAGAAGTTGTAATTTACAGTACCTAGAAATCAACAGGCTGCCTTAATTAAAGCATCAAGTCAAATGTGTTTATTTGGGTAAAAACCAATAATAAATAACTGTATTAAGCTTGTCGAGTAGGTGGCAGCTGTGGTTGCCTTTGCACAGCTTCATCCTGTGCACGAGTTGCACCCTTTCCTGGATTGGGAGGCCCTTCAGACAGTCACTCATTCCCTAGACAATCGTGACTCAACTCCTGCAATGAGCTCTGCATGGAACTGCCTTGAAGACCACTTGGAAGCTTCCAGTGGTCCAGAACATAGAAGTGGTTCTGAATGGGCAGTGGTGGGCATGGCTCGGTATGCCCATGTGACACCTTTGCTCTATAAGCTGCACTGGCTGTCAGTTTGTTTCTAGGTGTGATTCAAAGTGCTGGTTATGACTTAACAAAACCCTGCATGCCATGGGGCTTGGTTATTTGTGGGGCTGCCCATCTCCCATGATGTCTGCCTAGCCAGTGTGAGCTGACAGGGTTGGTGCGCTTCAGGTCCCTTCAATTAGAAATTTCAGGACCCAGGAAGCATGCATTTTCAATCGCAGCGCCTGCCCTCTGGAATGAGGTTCCTCTGGAAATCTGTGTAGCTCTCACCCTGATGACATTCAGGAAGGCTTGTTCTTCCAACCCTTTGGCTAGGGTGGGATCCCTGTGGGATGTGTTTTATGTGTTCTTGTTGTTGCTGTTCTTGTTGTTGTTGTTGTTTGGTTCTTATTTTTCTTGTTCTTTATTTTGTCTCTGATTATTCTTATTGTATTTTTAATGTTGTTACATCATGAGCCACCCAGAGTTGTCCGGAGTCAGGTGGCTCCTAAACTGAATTAATTTAATTAAACTTATTATTTCTTTACTATTTTTGTGTAGATGCTTTAAAGAAATCTTAGACAAAGGTGGCAATAAGATTCAGTTGAATTATGAGAAGTAATCTCTCAGATAGTCTTGAGAAAGCAAGTCAAATATTATGATTATTTCAAAAACCAAATTACTGAGCTTTAGTTTAGAAATTCTGATCTTACCGAAGATCATCACTAGTATTGCCAATTAAAGTGCTGGATTGAAGTGTGTGTGTGTGTGTGTGTGTGTTATTTAGAATTAGATGATTTTTTTCAGTCTTGATTCTTACTTAAATGGATTTTTGGAACTTACCTCTGGTACCACTAAGAATAAGTATAATTCAGTCCAATAGTATTCTGAAGGAACTCCTATTAATTGAGAAGAATGCATTTTTATGTAGATATGTGTAAAATTCTAGCCTTTCACAAATTCCATAAGTCATTTGAGATGGTTTTAAGATACTGACCGTTCTGTCTATTTTTTAAAAAAAAAATACATATTTGGAGGAAAGAAATGGAACCACTACATTAGTTGGCAATATCCTAGAAAATAACCATGCATGGGAATGAATTTACAAGGTTGGTGCTCACTATAGGAGTGAGACAAGGCTGTATACTCAGCATTTATTTATTCAACCTTTATGCAGAATATATATTGAAAGATTTGGATTTGAAGAAGATGAGCATGGTTTTAAAACTGGAAAAAGAAACATCAATAATTTTGCACTATGCTAATGGCACTACACTGATAGTTGAAAAGACAAATAATCTGCAAGCTCTAGTGATGGAAGTCAAGGAGCACAGTGAAAAAAATGGAATTAAGAATTATCTTAATTAAAATATAAAGTAGACCAAACTACTTCAGCAAAGGATCGTTACCTTGTCGTGGTGCTGGAGCTTGAGCACCTCAATGATGCCATGAGCTAAACCACTCTTAGAATTGACAGTGAAGATATTGAAGTGGTAGATAGCTTCTGCTTTTTAGGATCAACTATCAGCAGTAAAAGAATTAGCAATCAAGAAATACAATGCAGACTAGCACTTGGTACAGTAGCCATAAAGACCTTGGAAAAGTTATTCATATTTCTGGATGTGTCTATACCTACAAAGATTGGAATTGTACAGGCAATGGTTTCCCTTTTGACAGTCTGTCAAAGTGAAAGTTGGACTTTGAAGAAGCGGGTGGAAGAGTATTGATGCTTTTGAATTTTGGGTTTTGGAGAAGACACCTGAGAGTAGCCAAGAAAACAAATGGTTCATTGAACAAATCAACCAGAGTTCTCACTTGAGGCACAAATGACCAGGCTTAAATTATCCTACTTCAGACACATACAACAACCTAGCTCTCTGGAGAAGTCTATAATTCTGGGAAAGACGGAAGGAAGAAGAAGAAGAGAACGATGACCAGCAAGGTGGATGGACTCGATTGCAGCAGTGATAGGTGCACCATTGGAAGACCTGAAAGACTGGATTGAGGACAGATCCTCTTTTCGAAAATATGTCTGTGATTGCTAAGAGTCAACACTTACTTGATGGTTGTAATGGTTGCCCTAGCCCCAAATACTCAGACTCACAAGAGGCTGCTAAATGAAATCTGATTTATTTAGAGTACTAAAGGCAGATACAGAGAAAGCTGAGAATGAGCAAAAGCGCGCCAAATACAAACTTAAACCCTTGGTGCAAACGTATCCCGCCTCCCTCGTAACAGCCCCGCCCGACACAGGTGCTAGCAATCGTCAGAGTTGCTAGCCTGGGAAAGTAACCTTGAGCGCAGTAGATAATACAAATACATTCCAAAGCAAAGCCAAAAGATAACCGTTCCCATCCTCCCGAGAAAGATGAAACACGCATCCAATTAATGACATGCGAAACGTTACGATGCATCAAAGACATTGAAACGGCGAACATGACATACCGCCCTCCTAAAAATACACTTAGGGACCCGGTTTTGTGGGATAAGCAGAGTGGAAGCGGGCTACCAAAACAGGGGAAGCTACATCTGGTGCAGCGACCCACTCAGGATGAGGGAAATGTTTCCAACGAACTAAGTATTGCAAAGAATTGCGAAGGCGTCTAGAGTCCAGAATTTCTTTAACTTCGAAGTGTTGCTGACCATCAATCATGATGGGGGTGGGAGGTGGAGGTTGACGATGCCAGCGGTCAGAAGGAATAGTCGGTTTGAGTAAGCTGCAATGAAAAACAGGGTGTAAGCGTTTAAGGTTATGAGGCAAGTCAAGTTTAAAAGTCACAGGGTTAATCTGAGCGATAATCGGGAAAGGACCCACAAACTTAGGCGCAAGTTTCTTTGAAGGTTGGGATGACTTGATAAACTTTGTTGAAAGGTACACAGAGTCCCCCACTTGGAATGCCGGTTGGGGGGCCCGCTTCCGATCAGCATATAGTTTATAATCTGCTTGTGCATCTGCCAATGTCTTTTGAATCATTGGCCAGGAGTCAGCCAGTTGTGTTGTCCAATCATCTGGAGTGACTGCACCAGCCGGAGGTTGTGGTAGATCAGAGATAGGTACAAAGTCTTTACCCAGGGCTACCCGAAAGGGGGTTTGGCCAGTGCTTTGATGCACTGCATTGTTGTAAGCCACTTCAGCAAATGGTAGGAGGTCTACCCAATTGTCCTGCTGGTAATTCACAAAAGCTCGAAGGTACTGTTCTAGAGTCGAGTTAAGCGCCTCAGTGGCCCCGTCCGTCTGAGGATGCCAAGCCGTGGATAGGGCTTGTTTCGTGCCCAACAGCTTGAGAAACGCCCGCCAAAATTGCGAGGTAAATTGTGTACCTCTGTCCGAAATCAAGCGGGAGGGACATCCGTGCAACCTGTACACGTGTACAAGGAATAGGCGAGCCAATTGACGGGCCGACGGAATGGACACGCAAGGGATGAAGTGCGCCTGTTTGGAGAAATAGTCTTTGACCACCCAAATGACCGTTTTGCGTTGGCTGGGCGGGAGCTCGACAATAAAGTCCATGGAGATTTCCTCCCAAGGGGAAGAAGGGGCTGCCACCGGTTGCAGCAGTCCTTGGGGCTTGCCCACCTTGCGCTTGGACATTGCACAAACAGTGCAGGAGGCAATGTAGTCTTTGACATCTTTACGTAATGTGGGCCACCAGAATTGCCTCCGAACGAGGTGCAAGGTTTTTACAAACCCGAAGTGACCTGCAAGTTTGTCATCGTGTGAACGTAGTAACACATCTTTTCTGAGGCTTTCAGGGACGTAGAGGCGGTCGGATTTCCAAGCAAAGCCTCTGTCAAAAGTAACATTGTCTTTATTTGCAAGCAACCAAGTATCCGTTTTTAGTTCTTTTAGAAACTTTTGTTGCAACTGGGAGGGAATTGACAAAGGACTTGGCTGAACAGCGCTTGTAGTGGGCGGCTGCTGCGCGCGCGTTTGGCTTCGCGTCACAGCCTGCATGCCCAATTGGGGCGCCGTCCATAGGGTGCTTACCACATCTGGCGCTGCCCCAGAGTCCTGAGGTTGCCTTGACAAGGCATCAGCCAAGAAGTTCTTTTTCCCTGGAATAAATTTAAACTGAAAATTGAATCGGTTGAAAAATTGAGCCCAACGAACTTGTTTGGGGCTCAGTTTTCGAGGGGTACTAAGAGCCTCCAAGTTTTTATGGTCAGTCCATACTTCAAAGGGATGATTTGCCCCTTCTAACAGATGCCGCCAAGCTTCTAATGCAGCTTTTACTGCAAATGCCTCCTTCTCCCAAACATGCCAACGCCTTTCAGTCTCAGAGAATTTGCGGGATAAGTAGGCACAGGGCTTGAGGCATCCTGCCTCCTCCTTCTGCATCAACAATGCCCCAATAGAATAATCGGAAGCATCTGCCTGTACAACAAACGGCTTGGAGGGATCAGGATGCTGTAAAATTGGCTCTTTGACAAAAGCTGCTTTCAGGCGCTCAAACGCCGTTTGACAAGCAGGCGTCCACCTCAACAGCGCTCCGGGATTCTTGACTCTCCTAGTATCTCCCACCCCTTTGGTTCGCAGCAGCTCAGTTAGGGGCAAGGCAATCTCAGCGAATCCCCTTATGAACAATCTGTAATAGTTGCTGAACCCCAAGAAACTTTGAAGTTGCCTGCGGGTGCGGGGACTCTCCCAGTCCATGATAGCCTGCACCTTGGCAGGATCCATTTCTATGCCTTTATCTGAAATTCTATACCCCAAGTAGTCAATTTGGGTCTGATGAAAGGCACATTTCGACAGCTTAGCATACAATTCAGCCGACCTGAGTTTACACAATACCTGCTTTACCAGAGCTACATGCTCTTTCATGGTTTCAGTATAAATCAATACATCATCCAAATACACAAGTACACCTTTGAACAGATGTTCATGCAAAACCTCATTGATTAATTGCATAAATACCCCAGGGGCCCCAGCCAACCCAAACGGCAACACCTTATACTGGAAAGCTCCCAACGGGCAATTGAATGCGGTTTTCCACTCATCCCCCTCCTTGATCCGTACACGATAGTAGGCTTCTCTTAAATCAAGCTTAGAGAAGATCTTGCCCTTGGCCAGATGTGACAACATGTCCTTTATCAATGGCAAGGGATATTTGTTGGAAATTGAGACGGCATTTAATCCGCGGAAATCCGTACAAAGTCTCAATGTCCCGTCCTTTTTTGGGCGAAAAAGAACCGGCGCCCCCACGGGTGAATTTGCCGGCTCAATAAATCCGCGCGCCAGATTTTTGTCCACAAATTCCCTCAACAGAGTTAGTTCCTTCTGAGTCATGGAATAAATTTTTGGTTTAGGCAATTGGGTGTTGGGCAACAGTTCTATGGCACAGTCCGTCTTTCGATGGGGGGGCAACTGATCGGCTTCCTTTTCACCGAATACATCAGCAAACATCCAGTACTCGGCCGGCAAGCCTTCCAGAGGAGAGGCCGGGTAAGGCGGAGTCGCAGCTGCCGCAACCCCCACCATCTCCTCTGGGGCACCCTTCCCCTCGGCCGCTTGATAAAACCCATCCCTAAACGTGATAGTTCGGTAGACCCAGTTTATGTGGGGGTTTTGCTGCACCAACCAGGGTACCCCCAACACCACCAATGGCCCCCCAACCGGAGCCACCACAAAAGACAGCCCTTCCTGGTGACTGCCCAGTTGCAAGGCTACACGCCCTGTAAAATGGGTGACCGGTTGGCCCCCTGCCACGGACCCATCCAGCTGAGTAAAAGCGATGGGTCGCTGTAAAGGGAACGTGGGGAGCTCCAAAGCCGCCACCACGTCGGGGTGCATAAGACAGCGGGAACACCCCGAATCAATCATGGCCCATACTTCCACAGTCTTGGATTGGGAGCCCAATTTCAATTTCACCATGAGTATGCGGTAAGTGCCACTCACCGATGGAGGCTCGCGCCCATCCTCTACCACCTGCCCAGCGGCGCCCTTTAGAGCAGGTGGCTGGCGTTTCCCGCCGGCTGCGGGATTTCGGTCTCCCCCTCAATTTCGAAGAACATTACATCGTCTCCCTCGGTTTCAGCCACCGCAGCTTTTTGCTTCCTCGGCAATGCAGGGGACTTTGCTGGCGGTTTTCCGGGCCGTTCCTCCACCTTTGCCTTCGGGCATGCTGCCACTCTATGCCCCTCCTTACCACATCTCAGGCACAAGCCTTTGGCGTACCGCTTCTCCCGCTCCTCGTCCCAGGGTCGTTGTCCCGGTTTCCCCCCGGTGGTCGATGGGCGGCTGGGCTTCACCTCCCGCCCCGACTTGGCGGTCCTCCGCTGGGCAAAGATCTCCTGTGCATGTTCAGCCCTCCCCGCCAGCAGGATCCACTCATACAGCGTGTATGGGTCGTCCCTCCCCAGGGACCAGCGCAGCACCTCTGTATTCAAGCCATCCTTGAAGAGCTCGATAATGGTGGCTTGGGACCAGTCATCCACCTTCCCAGCTAGCGCTTTAAACTCCAAAGCATAATCGGCCACTGATCTGAACCCCTGCTTGAGTTCCTTCAGGGCTCGCTTTGCTCTCTCCTTTGCTAAGGGGTCCTCGAAGTGTTGCTTCAACGCCCAGAGGAACTCCTCGAGACTTTCCAGTTCGGGCGCCTCCGACTGGCACATCTGGACATACCAGTCTGCCGCCCTCCCCTTCAGTTTTGTGGCAATGGTGATGATCCTTGCCTTTTCCGATTGGAAAAACGCCCCCCATTCTTCCATATAGGCTTTCGCGTTCGTCAGGAAGAACGAGAGTTTGGTCGGGTCCCCATCAAACTTGACAGGGAAGTCTCGCATGCCGCCTCCCGCCGCGCTGCGCCCCACCACCGGTGCTGCCGCGGCTTGTGTTCCCCTGGCTTGGGGCGGCACGGGGCCCCGGGGCGATCGCCCTGGCGATGCTGCGATTTCCATCCGGACCGACTGGTCCCCTTCGCGCCTCCGCACCACCCGTCGCCGTTCCGGGGACAGCCCCTGGGAAGAGGGGGTTGAATGCCTTTGGCTTGATTCTTCCCGGACCTCTCGCAACGAGGTCACATCCAAGCTCAGCTGTTTCAATATAGCCTCCAACGAATCCATTTTGGACTCCAACACTCGGATCCGATCCGGAGTGGGTGAGCCCTCCGTTGGCTGCACCTGCACCACGTTGGGGGACAATGGGTATCTCTGCCTCCAGGAGGGACCCCCCGCTGCCGTGGCATCTCCTTGGGTCGTATCCCAGGTGAGCAGCTCGCCCGGAGAATTTACGGTGGTCTCTGGGGCCGTTTTCAGCCCCCCGGCTTCACTCTCCGACTCGGAGCTCGCCTCCTCTCGGATGGCTGACAGCTCCCCACCTTGGGACGGTCGGCCGGACTGCCTCACGGTCGAGTCCGGTTCCCCTTCCTCCATCATCATGATGTCGGGTTCAGTCATCGCGGGCTCTCTCCCTCACAGGGTTAGACGCTTGTCTTTCCTGGACAGGGGCCAGCGGAGTTAGGAACTTAGATTCTCAGCTTTATGTAATGGTTGCCCTAGCCCCAAATACTCAGACTCACAAGAGGCTGCTAAATGAAATCTGATTTATTTAGAGTACTAAAGGCAGATACAGAGAAAGCTGAGAATGAGCAAAAGCGCGCCAAATACAAACTTAAACCCTTGGTGCAAACGTATCCCGCCTCCCTCGTAACAGCCCCGCCCGACACAGGTGCTAGCAATCGTCAGAGTTGCTAGCCTGGGAAAGTAACCTTGAGCGCAGTAGATAATACAAATACATTCCAAAGCAAAGCCAAAAGATAACCGTTCCCATCCTCCCGAGAAAGATGAAACACGCATCCAATTAATGACATGCGAAACGTTACGATGCATCAAAGACATTGAAACGGCGAACATGACAATGGTACATAATCAGTCAGTCCATCAAAATGCACACTTCGGAAAAGATTAGGAAGATGTGTTTCAGACATTACATGAGCACAGCACCTCCCTGCTATTAAAGCAACCCCTTTTTTCAGGTTTTCATGCAAGCCTGAAGAAAAGTTATCATGCTTTAAGGAATCAGTTTGTTAAAGTTAATGCAACTCTTGAAACAGCTACAAACAAGTTGCTTTGATGAATAGCAAAGAAGTTATATGCTTGCATAAGACGCTATTGCATTTCTTCATAATCATTTTGAAGTATGCACAGATTTAGTATGTATTTATATTTTGTTCATTTGTTTTCAGTATTAAAGCATAGGTTCTCCTGCATATGTATTGAAAACATCACCTACACATGAGAGTTACAGAAAAATTTAATTAATTTAAACAATAGTCCATGAGGATAAAATATGAGGGGAAAACGCTGACACTGTTGCGCATAAAAGAAAAAGAAAAAACTGATGTTTAGAAAAGGAAATGCATGGGTTTTAAACAGGAGTGTTACATTTTTTGTGCAGTTTTGTATTTTTAAACAAAATTAGGCGATCATTCTATTTCAGTGTTCACAAATATGTCAAGTTCTAGAATATATGAAATCACCACTAGGTGGCACCTAATTCTCACACAATATAATAAATGTTCTTTTATTGTTGTTACTACTAGCTGTTAAGAAAACAAATGACTCTGAAAAAATATAAATTTCTGCTTTTAAAATACTGTATATGAATATTTTTCAGCACTAATTTGCAGCTATGTAGAATGATTTGCTATCCTGAAGACAAAAGAAAAAAAGTTTTATACTTTTTTTTTTTTTTGCTATCTGTAATGTCAAATAATGGAAATAGCATTTTTTAAAAAGTAATGTGTCCATAGTTATTCCTTTTGTATATGCATCACCTGCAATCTTCCAACAAAGGTACGGGCTAGCTCACCACCAAAATATAAATATTTTTATTTGGTAATTTAGAAACTGTCCATTAGAGGATATCGGGGTCAAGCATCTACAGTAATTATGCAAAAGATTAGAGGTCTATCCAAGTCTTTGAATAAGGCATTTTCAGCAATGCCAGAAAGAGTAGCAGTGTGTGTTTGCTTTGGGGAGATGCAGCAGCATGTATGGAAAGGCTCTAATTATGCATTTGTGTTAATTTGCATTGAGTCTGAAGGAAAAAGAGTTTGCAATAGAACACAACAGGAAGATAGGAAGCTCTTTGCAACAGTGTGTCTGCCCTCAAGGTATGAGGAAGCTAACAAGTGTGTCAGATGCTAAGAAACGGAACCATCAGGAGAAAGGTGGTGAAAGATGGTGGGTGCCAGAAGGCAACAATATCTCACAGTGGTGGGTTTTTTACATGACCACTGAACCTATACTCTAAAAGCTAGCAAGTCATATATGTTGTACATGTTCTGTGTCAGATATTCTGCTGGGCATTCAGTTTTGAACCATGTCAAGGATAGAAACAAACTGTAGGTGTATAAGTGCTTTTGGAATAGGTTAAGGAAAGAAATGGGCAACCTGACTCCGGAAACCTGATTAGGTACCAGAACTAAGTTATTAGTAGGATCGCAAGGGGCAAAATGAAAAATCAAATCAGTGTGCTGAATGTAAAAGAATAGGCAGTAAAACAGTATGGACTAAGGAGGACTGTAACATAGAATGGCCCTGAAAAGACTGGCCATTAATATCTCTCAAGTCTATTGAGTGTTTCCTGAGGGAGCTAACAATTGCCAGAAAAAAGAAAACAGGGACAGTCTGGATAATGAAAGGAAATTTAGTATTATTTGGTTTACAAACCACCTTTAATCAAGTACAGCCTGCAAATGATGAAATGAGTTGTGGGGATGTTACTGTGACCTATTGGGAAAGAAGTAGTACTTGCAATTTTGTTCTTCTAGTGAAGACTCTGGATTGGTTAATCAAGTAGTTTTCCATATCCATTTATTACCAAGATGGTGATTACAGAATATATAAAATATAAAATGAGCAACTCCACTTCTGGTTTTCTTCTTCTGTTTAGTGCAGGTGCCCATTAACCTGTTTTAGACTTATACCTTTGCCACAGACAACATAAATCCACCAGAGTTATAAACCCAGCTGTGTATCTTCAAGAAAGTAAAATATATTGTATTCAAAAGCATGAATACAATAAAATTGTCCTAACAGGAATCACGCTGAGACGAGGAGTAGGTCTCTAGTGTTTATTACTGCTACATAAGACAGAATCCTAACAAACTGAAGAAGCGTGGGAAAACCCAGACTGATAACCCCCAAAAGTTAAGGCGGGTCTGATCTGTGTCTCTTTGAATGGCTGCTTAATTCCTCAGTACTACGTATGCGTTTTCCCCCCTGGATAGAGGCCCCCTCCTGCTCGCCATCAGTACTCATGACAAAAATAAATAAGTTATAAATAATTTCCAAAGATGCCTTGCATTGTTTGGTTCTCTTTAGTTTTTCTTTATTTGGTTCTTGATCAGTGTTCTTTGGGTAAACTATTTGTTAATTACCTGTGTTTTAGATTTATTACTTGTCTGTCTTGATAAGGTCTGATAGTTGTTAAGGGTATGAACTAGCACTTTCCAGAAATTGACATATCTCGCATTCCATAACCATTCTGAAATAACTAAGGTTGTCATGAGTAAGGACAGGTTCCTTGAAATTCAGATAATGTTTAGTTCCTTTATGATAGTTATATATGAGACTGGCAATTATTTGAACTGGAAATGAACTGGAAGTTCTGTTATGACATCCTTAGCTATTCAGTGTGATAAAAATTAAATGCACATTTCCAAACTATTAATTAGCTACTTCCTTCTCACTTGGCCAAAGTTACACATTGAGAATTCAGTAATAGAGTCCAGCAGAGGGACTGTTAGAATATCTATTAAAATGTTGGTTCCTTTTAAAAAAGATATGTTACAAAACTAAATAAACATATCACCCTTCTGATTTTAAACTGTTAAAAGAAATGAAAGCAATAACAGTTTTAAAATGGAAAGGAGAAACAATACTCAGGAAAAAAATCAAGGGACAATTTTGCTTCTCTGTTAGTTACTTATGGTAACTCAATTTATTGTTCATCTCTGCTGGCAAACTGTACCATTTGCTCACAGCATGTTCCCCATTAGACCACTAATTCTGTAAAAGTTAGAAATGCTCATTACTAGCTCTCTGCTGTGAAACAGTACAGAATTGATTCACTGTCTGGCCAATAATTAGTACCAAGTAAATGAGCATTTTTCTTCTTTACATTTCATAAGCTAAATTGATAACCTAGTTATCCTAGAGCTAAGATCCCAATTAAAAATTTTAACTGTTTTCTGAAGTTTAAATATCTGTCTTGTTATTAAGTCAAAGAATAGAGAAAATCATATAGAAAGACATAAACAGACATAGGTTTTGCATTTTATCACTGCAACATTGTTGTTCCTGTAGTCACTATTTTCCATCAACTATTTTTACCTGTATTTTGCGATGGAAGGTGAGGGTGACCTTGGGTGCAGGGTGGGGCAGGGGGAGATGCTGCTTAGGAATGATCGGGTAAAAGAGAAAAGAGCCTACAACAGAGTAACAAAGAAAAAAACTTAGGAAGGACCCGCCGTAACTACTCAGGTGGTAAATAGGGAGGGTGGATGGTTTGTACTTTCAGACTTGCTGGATTCTGTTAATGTAGCCTTACAATAAAGTAGAATTAGTTCACCTAGTCATATTTCCTGTCTGCTTTATCTGGGAGGGCTGACATATTTGTTGAAATCTGTCCCATGTTGTTTTTGTCCCAGCCCTTTTTTGGCTGAATTCCCCAGCCACATTTATTTATTTAATGCATTTAAAATAATTTTTCATCCTGTTTTTATCCATAAAAAGCACTTGAATACTGCAGATTCCATCCCTGACCCTTTCAAATAATAGTGGCAATGTTTGGTGACTGGGAGCTTCTAATGATCCATGTTCAATGTTCTAAAAGTTTTCATAAAGTCAATTTTATGTGGCATCATGATTCACTGGCAAATTGAGGAAGTGATTCATTTTAAATTTTATTTAGTGCTGTCCTTCTGCCATGATAATGGAAATTACTACTCATATGCTTTTCAAATATTCAAGAACTTCTTTAACATCTATGTCTTGGACTATATTTTTTTATATTTTTTTATTTAAGAATATCGTTTTACTGTATCTTAACTTAAAATACTAGTTAAAATACAACTAGTATTTATTCTTGCTTTATTGTAAACCTCCAGATTCGCTCTTTGAGTGAGATGGGTGGTGACTCAATTTGAAAAATAAATAAATAAATGTCTGAGAGTATATTTGGGAGCACTTGAGGCCAGAGGATGGAAGAACTGGGGCGAGCTTTTCTGCATTATCAAATCTCTTTGCATGTTGTTGATAGAGTCCATTGTTATTGCTATAATCCACCTCATGAAGCAGCTAATAGTAAACTCCAGTATGGAGAGAAAAGACATGTAGTTAATCTGCTTGTAACTCTAGTTGGAGTCAGTCTCATGAAGTGCCCTAAAGGTTATAGTAATAAAGCAGATAAGTAAATAAATATTTCTGCCACATATAAATTGTGTAGTCAACCACCACAGTGGGAGTTTCTCTCTAATTAATCTTTTGTAGTTATCCTGACACATACTCTGCAGTGATGTTTCAGAGTATTGAATCTAGCATGTTATGGTGTCTCCTCTCTTTTTAATGATACCAAACAATCAACAGTAGGAAACAACAGCAAAAAATAATTTGCCATAATCTGTTACATGATAGAAGCAATGAAAAATTATTGAAAAGTGAATAAGCAGTGTTCAGATTCTGTTTTAAGAATGTTGCTCATAATTCTGTTAACTAGAACAGTATTTCTTTTTTTTCTCTTTCTTACATATATATTACATATTGTGTATGCTTTTGTCAGGTTTCTGATTTTTAGTAAGATTCTAGGGAGAATATGTATGTTGCTTCTAATTTCCTTTCAGGGAACTTATGAAAATTGTTTGTAGAACTGATGAGGGCTTTCAACCAAGTGAAGAAATTTTGCTTTGGCCATAGTTGTGTGCATTTATCTTGTTCTTAATTCATGTTTATTAAATAATTGTTTTTCTTCATTTTATGTGTATGTATGTGTATTATTATTCTTTAGCCATAAAATGTTCTCATAAGTCTCTGTATAGAAAAGGATATTGGTCCTATTTCATGGGACTGAAATAAAATGGCCCCTTCAATTTTAGCTCATTTGAAGATATAACCCACTTTTTTCGAACTAACTATCAGTTACTGTTTCCCTGTTCCCAATTTAGATAGGAATTTCTAAGGAAAGAAGAGGGATATTTATTCATTCATTCATTCATTCACCGCCCATCTCTCCCCAGCAGGGGGACTCTGGGCGGCTTACAATAAAAGAAGATTAAAATATGAAACCATTACAATTAAAATACAATAAAAATATAAATATAATAAAATCTTCATGGCGAAGAGATCTTAATCAGACCTTCAGTGTGGTAGGTCCTTCCAGATCACCTCATGGCGCTAGCCATCCCCAGGTGTAATTATTTGCCCTCCCATTCCAAGCCTGTCTACAAAACCAGGTCCTTAATCTTTTGCGGAAGTCCAGGAGCAAGTGGGCTTGTCTCACCTCTGGGGGAAGGATGTTCCAAAGGATATGCACTTTTTTTCTACAGGAACTCCATAAAATCATCTTGCAATCTGGTTCTTATTGATTATTTAATTATTTAATTGTTTTAAGTGGGTTTTATAATAGGTTTTAATAGTTGATTTTGTTGTACACCACCCAGAGTTACCTTATATGATATGGGTGGCCATATAAATTTGGTAAATAAATAAATAAAATAATTTATACCACCATACAGTAGCACTCTGGATGGTTCTGAAGAAATGGTGTAGAGTTGCTGTGATTTTCGCTTTCCAGGTCTCCTATAGACTTTCAACCCTACAGTCTTTGCACAGTTCAGCTTGAAAAAACTATTTGAGTTCAGCGTCAAACATTTAGAGAGTTTGTGTAATTGGAAATTTTGCACATAGGAAAATCTATTGGGTGTTTAAGGTGCCTGTGATTGCTTGAGGTTCTTTATTCTGTTGTTCATTGCTGTTTTATATGTGGAGTGCGGGATTTTAGTTAAGTAGTTTCTTACTAGCTTCTTTTTTTAAATTACCCTTCACGAATAATGCTAACCTACAATGTGGTTTACTTTTACTTAGAACAATGTGTAAACTCATTCTTTTCCAATAAAGACTTCATCACTTCCAAACTGGAGTAAAAGACTTTATACATCCCATTAAGCTAAAACTGAAGCCACTTTATGTTTTAATATGGTGTGTAAATCATAGTACAATCATATGCAGCACATACTTGCTTATATGTGGAACCTGTGACCAGGAACTAACTAATAAAAATACAGATCTTTAGACAAAAAGCCAAGAATATATAAAGAAAGTTAATACAGATATCTGAGAATGTAAATGTAAGTGAATGATGAATAAACTATGTATAATTAAAAATAAACCACCCCTCTCACTCATACAGTACCTATTTTTTATTTTTATTCTGTGGAGTCCTTGGTGCTCTCTGAGCCTTGTTGTTTTCTTGCAGACATTTCATTGCCAGACTAGGCAACATCTTCAGTGTGAAAAGGGAGTGGGCCTTGCTCTCTGTTTATATAATGTGGTTTGTCCAGCTTGTGTTGGTGGAAGTGTTGTTCTCTCCTTATGAGCTCCTTGATTGGGCTGTTGTTTGCTCCTTGGTTGATTGACTGAGTTAATAGTTCCTTGATTAGGGTATATTGTGCTGTTTGATTGTTCATCTGGTGTTAATCCTAGTGTTAGTCTTTGGATACCTGGGTGTTGATTGCTGGCGAGGAGGTGTTCTGGTCTTTTAGCTTTTCTGTTATCTCTTTTGAATGGTATGTAAATGTTGATGTTGATGATGGCAAGTTAGAAACACAAGTCTACCAGAAAGCTACCCACACTAACCAAGTGCTCCATTACCTAAGCAACAACCCAACCTCCCACAAGAGGAGGTGTGTAAGAACATTATTCAGACAAGCGCTTACACACTGCAGCAACCCAGAACACCAGAAAAAGGAAACAGATCATCTGTACAGCATCTTCCAGCAAAACTGATACTCCCTCAACTTTATCAAAAAGTGCCTTATCACTATAACCCAACCAACAGAAGCTAGGAAAAGGATAACACTGCCATACATCAGAAACATCTCAGAAACTACCAACAGACTGTTACAACCACACGGCATCACCATAGCACATAAGCCAACTAAAACTCTTCAAAACATCCTAAGTAACCCAAAAGACCCAGTAGCCCAAGAAGAAAAAACAGGAGTTATCTACAACATACAGTGTAAGGACTGTAACAGCCACTATGTAGGACAGACAGAAGACTAGCAGAGCACATCCACGAACACCAACTGGCAGTCAGAAGACATGATGAGAACTCCTTAATCTCACAACATGTGGACAGACTCAACCATAGTTTCAACTGGGAAATGGTGAGCATCCTAAACCAAGCCAAATCCAAAAACACCAGAGAATTCCTGGAAGACTGGCACTCAGACAAAGCAGCCATCGACAGACACATAGAGGTAAACAACATTTACATACCATTCAGAAGAGACAATAGAAAAGCTAAAAGACCAGAACACCACCTCACCAGCAGTCTACACCCAGATATATGCAAAGATTAACATCAGATGAACAGTCAAACAGCACAATATACCCTAATCAAGGAACTATTAACTCAGGCAATCAACCAAGCAGCAAACAACAGCCCAATCAAGGAACTCCCAAGGAGAGAACAACACCTCCACCAACACAAGCAGGGCAAACGGTATATAAACTGAGAGCAAGGCCCTCTCTCTCTTCACACTGAAGATGTTGCCTAGTCTGGCAATGAAACGTCTGCAAGAAAACAATGCTCAGAGAGCACCAAGGACTCCACAGTTGAACCCTGAGCTGCAAATATTCGCTTCAATTGGTATTTTTATTCTGTTTTAACAGGTATTTCAAAATGCAACCAAATGCAACTAAGAAAAAGAGGAAAAGAAAAAAGGAACAAAAAATTTTTTTTTACAGGCTATGTAAAATTGAACAAGATATGTCCAAGTAGATTACATTAGATTAGTAGTAAATATAAAAATAATCAATTTTATTATTAAAATCAAATAAATAATTAGTAGGGGCAACCAGTATAAAAGTCATCGATCAAAATAAACAATTAATAGGAGTTTCTGTATAATTTAAGAAAGTCTGCCTTTATAATGAATCAGGCAAAAGTCTAATATTTGAAAGACTTAATCTTGAGAGAAACTGAAATGTTGGATGTAGTACCAGTTCATGTTCAGAATTATAGCCCAGAAATAGTTTCCAGTGAAGTTAAATTCTGTTGCAGTCTTGTTTTTGTTTTTGTTTTGACATTGATGTATATTCTCACAGCTTAGAGTGCTATTATGAAAAGTAGAAAGTCAGTACTTAAGATTTCTTTCATTGTATGGTCAATCATCTTGCAGAATTTTTGGGTTTCATGACATTCTCGTCAAATGTGAAAAAAAAAAAGATTCAGTATGACATTTCCAGCTATTTTGTTAAGATGTATTACCAATTTTGGCAATCAACACTGGAGTTGATAATTGATTAATCCATTATAGACTGTGTATTTCTGTTTGTATCCAATCAAGAATATTTATGCAAGCTGTCTGGGAGTCCTACTTCATCAGTAGAAGTAACCCAGCCATATGGTGGTATAATCCAGTCTGTAATCCAAGTTAGTCTGCTAATATAATTTGAGATTTCGTTCAGTCCGTTTCATTCTTCCCCACCTTGCAAATCGTATATTTATTTTTATTCAGACATTAGATGGAATGGTTCACCATAGGTTTATAGGGAATCAGAGTATCTGTATTTACACTTCGTTAACTAGTGAAAACAGTAAATGCAGGTTTCTCATCATAAAGCATCGTTTCACCAGAAGATTGTACATTGTGAAGTTCTTTTATCCATTGGTAGTACAAAATAAGAATATGTTTGTATTATACCCAGAGTATATCTCTTTTTTTATTATTGTTTTAGTTTCTTTTGATTAAACTGCATATTAAAACACTGAATAGGTGAATTAGAAAGGCAGTAGAATAATACGAAACTAATAAAGTAAATAAATTTCAGGAAACATAATCTGCATGTTGTGCCTATTCAATAAAGTATATTTCAGTCAGTTAATGAGATAATAAACAGCTGAAAAACTTGTAAAAACATTGTAAACACTCCTTCATAAGACAGAGAGGATAACAAATAATGGCTATTGTAATACTTTCCATTAGGATTTGGAAGGACTATTAAAATGCTTTTTTCTCCTTGGTTTTAGACACGATGTCATTCTGAAAAATTCTCAAGTGCTGTACAGTAGAGCACTTAAAATCATGCTGAGGGATTATTTATACACTGGGAAGATTTCTTAATCTCATTAAAGATGCAGGGAACAAAATGATGCAGTTCTAGTTGGTTGCAAAACGGTAACAGTTCATCAGAGCCTTTTTGTGCAAAATTATTTGCCACTTCACAAACATTTTTTTTTCTTTAAACCTTTTAGTACTCCTTCAGTATAATTAGGTATCTGTACCAACTGCTTAATTAACTAAACAGAAATGGATGGAATTAGTTTGTGGAAATGAAATAAGCAATCTAAACTGCTGGGCATACTGAATATCAAGTCATAATATAGCTAACATAGACATAGTTCAGTTTATACTGAGATATGCAGTGGTCCTCCAAAAAGTGTTATTCCTACTTTTTAAAAAAATATTACAATGATTTGGATGCATGTTAAGAAAATCTCATGAGGATCTGAACATTGAACAATTACCTATCATCCACATATTTTTCCATAGGTGGTAGAATATACAAAAAGACAATCAAGGAATCTCATTGTAAACT
Organism: Candoia aspera; assembly: GCF_035149785.1. Taxonomy (NCBI): domain Eukaryota; kingdom Metazoa; phylum Chordata; class Lepidosauria; order Squamata; family Candoiidae; genus Candoia; species Candoia aspera. Next base: position 81,584,492 of record NC_086157.1, on the reverse strand, counting down.
TGTAGAATATTAGTGTTTAAACTAAAGTTTCACGAAAAACACTATGCTGTATGAAACATAATTCTAAGAGAAATGCAAACTGCACCTTAATAGCTGTTTTTTGGGGAAATACTCTAAGTTTAAATTCTCAAGTAGATTTATGAGTTTGTATGCCGCCCAAAGGCAGTGTTGATGTTGGTGGCCTTATGAGTCTAAATTATAAAAATAAACAAATACAGGTAGTTCTTGGTTAATGACAGTAATTGGGACTGGAGTTTACATCGCTAAGCGATGTAGTAAAGTGCAATGTCACGTGACCGCATCACTTAGTGATGGCAGTCTGAGCAGTCCCCGTTGCTGTCATTAAGCGAGTCCCAGGCGGCTCATGAGCAGGCTACAGACAGGTATGCGGCTGCTGCCAAGCAGGGGAAGGTGTGTGGGTGGCCGGTGTGGTGGTGGCGGGGGTGGCTGCTGCTATGTGGGGGAGTGCAAGTGACTTACTTGAGAGACTTGCAACCTTCCCTGCTGGCTGCACGTGACCTTGGGACACTGCAACCATCATAAGTGAGAGCCGGTTTCCAAGTGCCCAGATCACTATCATGTGACCGCGGGGGTGCTGGGATGGCCAGAACTTCAAGGACCAGTCATAAGTACCACTTCTTCAGCACCATCGTAACTTCGAGCAGTCCCTGAACGAGTGGTCATTAAACGAAGACTACCTGTACCAATTTTATTTATAAAAATCTATCGCTGTGAAGCTTGTCACACAGGAGCACAGAAATTTTTCATAGTATTAGCATGAGTTACGTGGTAGGTGGCTGTCAAGTGTCAGTTACCACTTGTGTTTTCCTCAGTTTTCATATGGCAGTTGTAACCAGAGAATAAACTGATCCTTTAAAGACTTAGACCTTAGAGCCCATATTAGACTTATTTATCATATTTATTTGCTTGACTGGGGAATTCTAGAGAAAATTTTGGTATGCCACATGGGGCTAAGATAGAGAAAAAAAAATCCTGTTATACGTGTAATATTTGATTTACCATATATAATCCACTGTGAAAAAATAACATCAAAACTGGATAGAAGTGTAATGTTGCCTTGCTTCTCAAGGATCATAGAATTGCTAGATTTGCTATCATTTTTATATTCACATGTATTTTCAACTTATTTTTGAGAAATATTAGATAAGAGTCTTACAAATTAAAGATACGGATCAAAAACGCAGGAATGTGTTACATATAATTAACAGTTATATTGCAACTGAATGTAAATGAATAAATGGGTTTCAGGTGAAATTACAGAAATAATAAAATGTTTGAATATAAAGGTGGTAGTATAGGGTGCAGGTTGCTCCAAGGAGACAGAAGCAATATTCTGTTACGTGTTTCCTATTACAGTAAAAATGTGATCTCATAGTCTTGTATGAACATGGCAGATTTCCATCTTAATACTGCTAATTTTTAATAACTTACTTTCTCTAAACTGAAATTCCTTTTTGTATTTTCATCCAGGAGTATTTCCTCAGGCATTCTTGTGTTAATTATATATTTATAGCTAATACTAAAGGTTTTTAATTCTGAGACATCATGGACTGGAATTTCTATATGTCGTTAACAAGAACAGTGGGTAGCTGAGATTCCTGGTTCCACAGAGATGAATTATAGTTTAGTGAAGAAAATAATGAGCAATTAGAATTAACAATCAGCAGTACTTACATATCTCCTGAGTATTTGCATTTTAGTGTAAATAAGTTTAGGATACTCAATACTACAAAAAATTATTCTGAGAATATCCAGTTTAAATAATGGTAATATTAAGAGCCATTTTGGTGTATGGTGAAAGGCACTAGGCTAGAAACCAGGGGAACAGGAGTTCTAGTCCTGCCTTAGACATGAAGCCAGCTGGGTCACTTTGGGCCAGTCATTCTCTTTCAGCCCTAGGAGGAAGGCAGTGGCAAACTACTTCTGAAAATGTTGCCAAGAAAATTGCATGGACTCTGAAATCAACAATTGAATTGTTGATTTCAATTAGAGGCTGCACATATATTTTACAAGATTACTAGCAAAAGTATTCATATTTGTGATAATTTTTTTCCATTGATATTGGGAAGAAGAAATTTTGTGTTAATTCACTTGTTTGATTAACTTTCAATCAAATTAAACAATAAGAACAATTACCAAGGGAAATGATTGTTTCCCTTGGTAATCGTTCTTATTATTTAATTTTCTCCAACATTCAACTTGAATCTGTCTTTAAGTAGTTTATTCCCTGTCCTTGAAGTGAAAGAGAACAGGTCTTAACCTTCTATGTAACATACTTCTACTTTATTGAAAAACGCTATTGTATATTGGCTTCTTGGCTATCTTTCTTCCTCTCCCACCCTATTAAAGTTAACTACTTGTATAGAAGCATCGCCAAAGGCTATAAACTCTTATGGACTTAATAATGAATTATTTTTGCTAACTTTACAAGCTTATCTTTGCAGTGCATGTATTTTTAATATATGAAATGTGTGTGTGTGTGTATGATATATATTTATATCCTCCCTCTGCCCCTGTAGGTCACAGTAATGAAAGGCGGCAATAGGAATAAAGATCACTCAACAGACGGAGAAGGAACTGGAAAACGACCAAAGAGGAAGTGTCTTCAGTGGCATCCACTACTTGCAAAGAAAATTATTGACTTTTCTGAAGAGGAAGAGGAAGAAGAGGACGAAGACGATATTGAAAAGGTAAAATTATCCCCTTTGAAAAGTAGAATTAAGACCGTGGCAGTGTCCCTGCAGTCACGTGATCAAAATTCAGGCACATGGCAACCGGCATGTATTTATGACAGTTGCAGCTTCCAGGGTCACATGATCGCCATTTGCGACCTTCCCAGCCAGCTTCTGACAAGCAAAATCAATGGGGAACTGTGTGATTTTCTTAACAACCGCATGATTCAGTTAATTGTGATGATTTGCCGCAAAAATGTCGTAAAATCGGGTGCACTCACATGATACCTTGCTTAACGACCACATCACTTAACAATGAATTTTCTGGTCCCTGTTCTGGTCATAACTGGACTACCTGGATATGCTAATGCTCTGAATATGGAAAATAAAATGAGCATCAACTAGTACAGAGAGACAAATGCAATTTAATAATGTAATAGACATCTGGTGGGATGATTCCTGTCACTGGGTTATAGCAGTTGAAGGATCTAGTCTGTTCAAGAGGATCAGAAGCCATAGACAAAGAGAAGTCCAAGTTAATGAAGTTGACAATACTGTAGAGAGGAACTGGGTTAAAAGTACATGGAAAAACACTAAAAATGATGTTGGTGTCTGTTATCATCCACCCAGTCAAAGCGAAGATGTGGATGATGTGTCTAAAAGCAAAATTGCAGATCTTTCAAAAAGCATTGAAATAATACAGATAGGGATCTTAATTACCTAACTATCTGTTGGAAGACAAATTCTGTCAAGCATGGTACTACAACACTGACAGGTGTTTCTCTCAACCATCTGTCAGAAATGCTTTAATTTGAATTCCTGCACTGAGCAGGGAATGAATCTCAGTGGTCTACAGGTAGTCTTCAGTTAAAGATCACTCATTTAGCACTGAACAAGTGGTACTTACAGTATGACTGGTCCTTGAGTTCCAGCCATCCCAGCAACTCCACAGTCACCTGATCTCAATCTGGGCACTTGGCAACCAGCTCGTACTTAAAACAGTTTCAGCATCCCGCAGTCACATGATTGCCATTTGCAACCTTCCCTGTCAGCTTCTCACAAGCAAAGTCAATCTGGAAGCAGCAGGGAATGTTAGAAGTTGCTCCGGTAAGTCTCCCCCACCTGGCAGCAGCTACCCCCTGCCTGGCTGCACTAGTGCCATGCCTCACTGGCTGTTCACACACCCTCCCCTACCTGGCAGCAGCCATCCCTAACCCCACCACACTCACGCCATGCCTCACCGGCCAACCACACACCCTCTCTTACCCGGCAGCAACCACTTAACTGCCTGCCGGACTGCTTCTGAGCTTCCTGGAACTTCCAACTTCCTGCTGGCTTTGCTTGTTGGAAGCCATCAGGAAGTGTAGAGGAGGTCCTCGCTTAACAACCTGCAGTCCTTGCTTAACAATGGCAATGGGGACTGCCGCGATCGCTGTTGCTAAGTGACGCGGTGATGTGACATCGTGCTTTACGACCACATAACAATGGAAATTCAGTTCCCAGTTACCTTTGTTTAGCAAGGACTACCTGTAGGTGGTTCCTTCCAACATTATAATTCTGTTTCTCTGCATAGATAAGTAGTTGATGTTAGTTCATCCTGCCAAATCCTATTATTTATTCTTCCTATTAAAATATTGTCGTTTATGAATTTGTCCAACTCCCTTTAAAATCTTGAGGCAGCTAATTTTAACAATTACTAGAACCTGGTTCTCCCTGCTCCTAGTCTAAAACCTTAACTATTATACCATATTGGCACTCAAAAGCGAAGAGAAGAAGGAAAGATTTAGGTGGTTCTCCCTTCCTGGTAGTTCCAGGTGCTGGTAAGGAAATAGAATAATATCCATCTGAAACTCTTAGATCCAGAACTTCTACTAAACATATGTAACTGACAGATAACTGATAAATCTGGCTTCACTATCTTATGTTTTCCATCCTCTAATACTTTAAATGGGCAGTGTGGATTTAGAGAATCACTAGATAATATGTGATCTGTTGGGTCATCCTTTCAGAGACATTTCCTTACCTAAATAAATAGAATGACCACAGGCAGGCAAAAAAGCAGCAGGAGCAGAAGTGACTTCCGACTTCCTGCCAGATTCCCCATTGACTTTGCTTGTGGGAAGCTGGCAGGGATCATTGGAAATCACTCCTCCCCCTCCTTAGCTGACCCACAGGACTGCCTGCCACTTTGCCGGGGGGAGGATGAACAAAGGGACCCATGGACCACGAGGAAGAGTAAACCCCCACTCACCATTCTGGCATGTCCCCAAGGGCCCCCTCCCTCCAGAGAAGGAGAGGGCTCATCCATCGACTGCCAGCAGCCCCCAGCCAGCCCTGTCTTGTCAGCAGGCATCTGAGTCACTCCCTTGTCCTTCCCTTGCTGTTCACCACCATTGAGCAATTTCAGATTTCAGCCTCAGTTCCAAAGCAGCCAATCACCGGTCACCTATCAAGCCTTGCCGCTAGCCTGTTGGGCACAGTAGTGGGAGCGGGAACGACTTCCAACTTCCTCTTGGGTTCCCCATTGACTTTGCTTGTGAGAAGCTGGCAGGGAGTGTTAGAAATCACTCCTCCTCCTTGACTGACCTACGGAACTGCCTGCCACTTTGCTGGGGGGAGGGGAAACAAAGGAATGACCATGGGCAGGTAACAAAGTGGGAGCGGGAGTGACTTCCGACTTCCTGCTGGCTTCCCCATTGACTTTGCTTGTGGGAAGCTGGCAGGAATTGTTGAAAATCACTCCTCCTCTTCCTCGGCTGACCCATCGAACTGTCTGCCACTTTTCTGGGATGAGTGGGAACAAATGGAGCCACAGATTACGAGAAAAACTGCAACCCTGATCCCCATCCTGGCAAGTCACCAAAGGCCCCCTCTCTCCAGGGAGGAAGAGGGCTTACCCATTGACCGCTGGCGCCCCCTAGCCAGCCCTACCTCACCAGCAGGCATCTGAGTCACACCCTCGTCCTTCCCTTGCTGCCCACTGCCATTAAGAGATTTCAGATTTCGGCCTCAGTTCCAAAGCAGCCAATCTCCGCTTACCCAGTTGGGTGTAGGGGTCAGAGGGAGGCAGGAAAGAAGGCAGAGATAAGTCTATCCCATCTTCCCTTGCATCATGCAACCTACAGGTTTCTGAAAAATGTAGTCAGAAGGCATAGTGGCGCTGAAGCAGCCACAACTTTGCCAAATTTCAATCCCACAGGAGTAATAGGTCCTAGATTTTAGACACATTCTGTAAATTAGCCCTTTTGAGATACCTTGGTTCAAAAATTGTTGCCCTATGATGTACGATTTCACCCAATTGAAGGTTACAAACAGACACAAGAGTTTTAATAGTATATAGATTTGTTGTTGAAATTAGAATAACTTCTATTACTTTTTAATTCCATCATGCCATAATTTAAATACTGATGTCCCACTCAAGCAGGTTAGTAATATAAACCTTTATTACAGTCTTTGACCAACATGTGTACACACACACACACACATAAAATGCATAAAATATACATTGGAAAATGTTAATTAAAAGAAGTTAAATAAGAGGAAGAAAGGAAAGGAAGGAGAGGGGAAAAATTTACAGGTATCAGAGAAACACATTTTTATTGGACAATATTTGTTTCTTCACTCTAGTAGCAGCTTAACAAAAATAGTGAGGGAGATAGCACTAATAAATTGTAATCAGAAAAAGAAGAAATATTTTAGTGTCATCAATTAAAACACAAATTATTGCAACCTAGATTATATATTTTATGTATGATTTACTTAATTTATATATTGCTTTTAATGTCAAAGAGTTCATACTTCCAAAGTCCTCTAAACTGGAAGATTTTAACATCTTAGTGGATGTTCTATTTTGAGGGAAGCAAGGTTTTCTTTCTTTCTTGGGAAGAAGTTGCTAAACCTGGATACAGACGTATTCCTTTATTTGAATCTTCTGTTTTGATATTTTCAAATGTACTTTGTCCCATGAAGAATTGATTGTAATTATTTATGACACTAAATAAACTATTTTAAATGCAAGTTAGCTGCATGTTTCAGGTTAAGTATCAGAGCAAATAACGTGTGGATGGGGCAAGAAATCCTTGTCAGTTCCATTCTCTGTACATGTTATATTTTCTTCACTGTAAAATAGGTCCAGATTCTCAGTGCTGATGGTCTTGAGCATGATGCTGATGAAACAGAAGACGACGAATCTTCAGAACAGCGAGCTCGCAGACCAATGAATGCATTCCTTTTGTTCTGTAAACGTCACCGTTCCCTTGTCCGGCAAGAACATCCCCGTCTGGACAATCGTGGTGCTACCAAGATATTGGCAGATTGGTGGTCTCTTCTTGATCCTAAAGAAAAACAAAAATACACTGACATGGCCAAGGAGGTATACAACTACAGGATCAATATGTCTTTCAGTTATATATTGTTACTTTTTCTTGTGTACCTAAAAGTATACGTCCCCCGGACTAAGCAATTAATAACAACAAATACAGGTGGTCCTCGCTTAATGACCCTAATTGGGACCAGAATTTCCATCCCTAAACGAAGCAGTCATTAGGTGAAATACAATGTGACTACCCTGCTTAGTGACAGCAGTTCCAGGAGTCCCAGTTGCAATCATTAGGCCAGGACCACACGCTTGTCCTACCATGCTACACTCCTCTCCACTTCAATTCCCCCCACTCACCTATCTCCTCTCCATCTCTGCTCTTTTGGTCACCCTGCACTCTGCCATCTACCCCTGCTGCCTCCACCAACCCCAGCTGACCTTTGCCGTCTTCTGCTGCTGGCCTGGGATCCAGGCGCTGGGTGAGGATGCAGCCCTGGGATGCATGCAGCAAGCATGCCAGAGCGATGGAGCCTTATCTGCTGAAGCGACCTTGCCAGGTCTGGCCAGAAGGAGGCAGTGGGACAGCGAGGCAGGACAGGCGGCGGCAGCTCCCCAGGCAAAGGTAGAGGCTGTGAAGGAGGCACTGTTCAGAGTGGTGGCAGAACTGGTAGAAGTGGAGGGACATGGCTTCCTGGAGAATTGGCCTGTGGGCTTCAGTAAGGGGTAGAGGCAAGTCCAGCACTGGCAAAGACTACCCAGAGGCCCTCTGCTCACTCTTGGCCCCGCCTTCCTCCTGCAAAGCCTTGCAAAGGGCCAGCAGCTTCCAACGCGCTGAAGCCTGCAGACTGGTTCTCCAGGGGAGCTTCCGGCATGCACTCTGAAGCCTGTAGACTGAGTCTCATGGAGCGCTTCCAGTGTGAGCTGCAGAGTGCCTGCTGTGCCTTGGGGAAGCCCTCATCCCTCTGCTTTCTCCAGTTCTGCCACCTAAACAGCACTTCCCACACTGCCTGTGTCATTTGCACCTCTTCTGTCTTGCCCAGCAATGGAGAGCACCATGCCTTGCTATCCCATCCCACTGCCTCTTCCCCGACTGGGCCCAGCAAGCTTCCTTTGGCAGACAGGGCTCTGCCCCCCTTACGCACTCACTGCACACATCTCAGGGCTGCTCCCTTGCCCAGTGCCCGGATCCCTGGCCAGCAGGAGGAGGAAGAAGAAAGAGGTCAGCTGGGGTAGCTGCAGGTGTATGTGGTGGAGTGCAGGTTGGCCAAAAGGGCAGAGATGGGGAGGAAGATAGGTGGAGGAGAGTTGAACCGCCCCTGTGAACATAAGTGTGGGTGGGCCACCAAGCACCCAAATTATGACCTCATGGGCCAAAACTTGAAGGACTGGTCCTAACTACCACTCATTCAATGCTGCCATAACTTTGAACAGTCACTGAATGAATGGTCGTTAAGCGAGCGCTATCAGTATAGTAAATATTTTTAAAAGTATCTTAATGTTTGCAGTTTAGTGCTACACTCCCCAAACCGGATGCTCCAGTGATGAGAAGGATGAATTTTCGGAAGGACTGGATGCCCATCTGCGAACTGTTGGCCCCAAAGAACATCTGGTATTAGGAGATGACTTCAATGGTCATGTTGGATCGGCGAGATCCAACATACAGCCAATGTCATGGTGGAAATGGGTTTGGCACTCGCAGTGACGATGGGATCTGGATCTTGGACTGTGCCAAAGCACACGAGCTGGCAGTGGCCAACATTCTTCAAGAAGAGGCCTACACATCTCATCACCTACACCAGTGGTGGGTGCAGGATTCAAATTGATTATCTGCTTGTGAGACAACGTGACCTGAAATTGGTGACCAATGTAAAAGCGATCCCTTTGGAATCAGTCGTCCCCCAGCATTGGCCTCTCATCATGGACCTCCAGTTGGACATTTTAGGCCGAAAGCAATCCCAAATCACTGGAGTGGAGCGGACAAAATGGTGGCACTTACTGGAGCGCAAAGCTCAGTTTGTGGCTGCCCTTGGTCCCATCAGTGTTGACATGGACCAGCCAGCATCGGCCATGTGGGACAAATTGATCAGACAAGTCCACGCTGCAGTGAGAGCTGTCCTTGGGAGGATGAAGCCAGGGAAATAGGCCATCGATAAGCAAGTTTGGTGGTGGAATGAAGAAGTGCAAATAGCTGTGAAGAAGAAAAAGGCATTAAAGGCATGGTTTCAGCACTGATGAAGAACTCGGGTATTACAAGGTGCAAAAATTGGCTGCCAAGAGAGCAGTAGTGGCAGCCAAGGCTGCTTACTACGTCCAGGTATACGACAAATTGGACACGCCCGAAGGAGAAAATAAAATCTATCGCTTGGCCAATGCACGTCATCAAGCCATTCAGGACATTGGCCAAGTCAAGCATATAAAGGACAAAGACCATCGACTCCTTGGAGACCCACCTGTCATCCTCCACTGATGGAGTGATTACTTCTCCAAAATTAGCAATGAGGAATTTGACCACCCTCTAATCCAAGGTGCTGATCCGGTCTCTCGACCTGTGCCATGAATTACCATCAAGGAGGTCGAAGAAGCAATGAAGAAGATGAAGAATGGGAAGACAACCGGCCCTGATGACATCCCAGCTGAAGTGTGGAAGATCCTTGGCCGCCAAGGTGCCACGATTCTCGCTGCCCTCTTTAACCGAATCATCGATGAGGGTGCAGCCCCAGCAGCTTGGACAACCAGTACCATAGTACCAATTTGGAAGGGCAGTGGTGATGTGACTGAAGGCTTGAATTATCGGTCAATCTGGTTGCTGTGTCGTGCCATGAAAATATTTGAATGGGTTATTGATGCCAGGCTCCACAAGATTGTCTCCATCACTCCAAACCAATGTGGCTTTGTCAAAGGGAGTGGAACGACGGACGCCATTCATGCTGCTCGGTTGTTTTGGAGAAGCACCGTGAGAAGACCAAGCCTGTCCACATGGCATTCCTTGACCTGGAAAAAGCCTTTGACCGCGTCCCACACAAACTCATTTGGCATACCCTACTATCTCATAATGTCCCCGAAGCCTATGTCCAGTGGATTCAACTACTGTACCATAGCGTCACCAGCATAGTCCGATGTGTAGTGGGAACATTGCCTCCCTTCGCCATCACCGTCAGAGTACATCAAGGATCAGCGCTTTCAGCCCTACTATTTGTCCTTTGCAAGGACACTGTGACGCTTGACCTCCAGTCGCCTCATCCATGGTCATTCCTCTATGCCAATGACATCTCCTTGGTGAATGAACAACGTGAAGCCCTCCAAGAGCAAATGCGGCAATGGAATGAACAGCTCAGCGAATTTGGACTTTGACTGAACATCAAGAAAACGGAATATATGGAATGCGGCCCCCAAACCGATGGAACCATCAGCATTGGTGGAGAAGACTTGAAGAAAGTAGAGCAATTCAAGTAACTCGGCTCCCTCATAGTTGGCGATGGCGATAGCTTTCCGGATGCCCGCGCCTGTGTCAACACCACCTGGATGACATGGCGTCAGTTGACTGGAGTCCTATGTGATCATCGGATGCCCCTACGCCTCAAGTCAAAGGTCTACAGAATGGTAGTGTGCCCAGTCGCTCTCTACGGATCAGAGTGCTGGCCAGTGACAGAAAAGCACGAGCAGGCCCTGCACGTGATGGAAATGTGAATTCTCCAGTGGTGCCTTGGACTAACGTGATTCGACCACGCCATGAACAACGATGTCGGACGACGACTGGGAGTTACACCAATTGCGGCAAAACTGCAGGAAGGAAGGCTTGCATGGTATGGACACATTGTATGTGGCAAAGAAGACTCAGTGGCGAGAACAGCCATGCATCTGGACCCTGGTGGCCAGTGACCCTGTGGTAGACCCAAGAAACTGGATGGACCGCATTAAGGAGGACATGGAATGTGTGAACGTCAGCCCTGAAGATGCCTTGGTTTGAGTCAAATGGAGACAGATATGCCAACAAGCAGACCCTGCCATAGCTCGGAAATAATGCTAGGAAGAAGGTCTTAATGTTTGCAGTTTAAAACAAAAAACAAGGAAGCTTCTAACTCAGAAGATGTTAGGCTGTGAGCAGGAGAAGCGATTATATTTCTATAGAATAGAGAATGTTTTTCTCACTGTAAGAATTACCATTTGGGGTTATTTTATTTTAATGGGTATTGCGGGACTGGATAAAATAAAAATTAGTGACCAGAATTAATTATAGGCTTAAATATATACATTTTGTATTATGTCCTTGTTGTATGTAATTCGTCTGTGATTTGTTTGTAGGAAAACGGAAAAAAATATATTTTACATGGTAAAAAAAGAGGATCACAAAGAGATTGATTTCCATTACCAATATTTATTACATGTGTAGTCAGCTTCCAGGTGTTAGGCCCCCTATTAACAAAATTAGAATTATTAAAACGTTGGTTAACATTTTGGCTTTAAAAAATTTATAAGAGTGCTACTCTTATTCTAAATTCCCGTGATTTGTTAGGAAATACACTAACAGTAGTTGTTTCAAAGGCAAGATAAACATTTGTTATCCTTAAGATTATTAAGGTTATTGTTGTCTTTGAAAGACAACAAGAGAATTTATAACAGGAATGGACAACCTGTATATGGCCCCAGATTTATTTTTTGCAAGTCCTGGTATGCCATCTGACCACAGTTTCTGAAAATATGTGGTTCCCATCTTTATGAGAAAAGAAACACATGATAATTTATTTGTTTGATTTAGGCTTCATTTTTCTACTTTGGCAGACAATAAAGACAGCTGACAATTTTTTTTTAAAAAAAAAGTACAGTCTATTAAAAGGATAAAGCTACAATTTAAAATTAACAGTAAAATAAGCACTAAAGTAATTTGATAAAATTATTGTGTAAAATGTAAAATCAGCAAGCAGGGTGAAAACAAGCAAACAAAAATTCTTCAGAGCTTCCATCCCTCCCTCTTTGGTTTATTGTTCCACCCCTGCAGCCGTTGACCTGTTTGGCATGGCCCCATACACCAAAGGCTGCTGGCCCACTCTGTTTTAGAGGAGATCTTTCCAGTGAACTATGTTAATAAATATCAGAAGAAGGGATTGGCAATGGCAAGGACTGTGTGACTAATATTCTAGAACATTTGGAGAGCACCCAAATACAATTCAGCCAAAACAAGATAATATGTCAGTAAGCCGTGTTTATTATTTGGTTCTTAACATTTGCAAGAAGGTTATATGCTTGACCACATATCTACATTTTGTGATCTATTTAACTCCTCACATAGAGGTTCTCTTACCTTCGTATAGAGATAATTTTCAGAAACAAATTTCAAACTAAGATTACCCTTAGGGGTAAGATGGTTCTCCAGTTACTGAGGAATTAAATAGTTAATATCACCAAGTTCTCTTTCTTAACAATGTATTTACAGGCAAACTTAACATTTATTTTAAAATCCTTTACTATGCAATCCTATACCTTGCTATTTAGAAATGCATCTTACAGGTATTTTGGATATAGAACTGCAATCAAAAATTATAAATACCTATTTATGTCTCCGCCAATTTGCTAATCTATATCAAGCAATACATATCTTGGCCCTTTACCAACACCAATCCTGAGCTGTCAGATTCAGTGGTAAGGAAGTTATAAAAATAAAATTCTACCATGGAATTAAAATGTAAAAATATCGCCATTACCTTGGGTGGAATGAAGCAGCAGGGCTTTGGAGCTGGTTGGTTGTCTTCTTCATAACTTGCACAACTCATCTGACATTACTTAACATTATTTCACTTGAAGATGGAGGGAATTTACGACATTAAATCCTCTGACATAAGGAAATGGTTATATTTATCTAAAATAATTAATATCCTGCTCTTTATCCAAACAAGTTTAGGTAAAATTAAAACAGTACCGTAACTAAAATTAAAACAATACCATAACTAAAATAAAATCTAAATAAAATGTAATTGAAAAGCAGTAAAATATATAAATTACCTGGAATTTTAAAAGGTTTGTGGCAGCTAATAGTATTGTTGAGGAGAATATTCTGTAATTGTAGTGTTACAATGTAAATAGCGTCATTACTGTCTTTTGTCCTGAACATGTTATTCCAAATAAACAAATAGCAGGTAACATTGATATTCAGTATAATTTTGCTGTGATTTTTTAAATAATGAAATTGGAGACTATTGGTTAAAATGGTGACAATAAATGAACTAATCAATTAATTAAAGAAATCAAGTAAATACTTGGAATAATGGAGCAGTAAATTACTTATTAGGGATAGGGTAATGTACTAGGAACTTTTTTCTCTGATGAACAAAGCCTTAATTCATGAGGGGGGAGGGATCATTGTATAATATTCCTGTGGAAACCTACAGATCAAAAACTGTTAAGAATCATTTTTCTTTTAAAAAAGAATACTGTGCCTGTAGTGATATGATTCTAAAAGCAAGTTCCACATTCTCTATTGAAAAGAAACAATATAACCAAGTGTGTTCAGCCCAGGAATGTTCATTCCAAGAATGTGTATAAGACACGCGATTAAACATATATTTTTTATTCTTTATGCAGTTTAAGAGTGCAACAGCAGTAATTAGCAACAAAAACTTGCCACTGAGTCTCCTTAACATTTCTTTGTCTAGAGGAGGAAAATATACATAGAAAATAAAGCTTTGTATTTTCAGTGGCATTCCTTATTTCAGCTGATATTTTGTCTTTATTATGATGTGTACAGGCATGACATATTTATTTCAGTGAGCAGACTATAACCCATGAATATTTAATAGGGAGTATGTGCCACTGAACACTAGTGGTACACAGAACAGCACTCTTATGTCTAAAATTCAGCTTAATGGGTCTAAAGACCAAGCCATGGGGGGGTCTTCTGGGGGAGATATGACAAACTGAAGGCGGCTCTGCGAAAGTGGAGCCAATGATGATGACAAAGATCAAGGAACCAACGAATATCAATCAATCAATTCTTTTAATTCTCTTTTCTTTCTTTAAATTTAGTTTGTATTGGATTTTACTATTATAATCATATATATATATATATATATATATATATATATATATATATATATAATATAATATATAATATATATAAAAATTATATATAAAAATAAAAAATAACGACCAAGCCATATGGGGAATAGTTAATAGTTAAACTGGACATGTTTACCTGCAAAAGAGAAAAGTGAGAGAAGATATGCAAGACAATTGAGACCTTTGTCTTTTACAGTGAGAACAGGACAATGACCAAAGGGCTGGAATTAAAAGAAAGGAGACTAATTGTGATAGGAGGAATTAGAACTGTTATGCTGTGGACTTCCCTAGAACAATGGTGGTCTCTACCTGATGAGGAATTTTCAAGTGGGGATGGATGGACTACTTATTTGAATGAAATAGATGATTAATCTGTAATTAGTCCCTTACAACTAATCCATTTTTCCCAAATAAATATGCTGTGTCTTAAAGCAAATTACCTGTTCTCTTCATAGTACAAAGATGCATTTATGAAAGCAAATCCTGGCTACAAGTGGTGTCCACCTACAAACAAACCTGTGAAAACTCAGTCACCCACACTTACAAATCGAAAAAAGCTTTGGGCTTTCCCATCAGAAGCTACAAAAGATTTGCCTAGTCCAAAAAAGTTAATAAAGACAGAAGAAATGCCTCAGCTGAATTTTGCAATGGCAGGTGAGTTTGTCAGCACCAGTCTTACAAGTTTACAAGCAGGGTGCTTTGAGTTGTGGCTTTTACTGGGTGGGAAGAAAAAAAAATAAAGTTCCCTTCAAATATTCATCTCCCGTAATCAAAAACCACCTGGATTAGAATAAACGCCTATCTAGTTTAGCATTCCATTCACCGAGTATCTAACTGGTATCTTTTCTACCCATAAGTACTATAGTAACTTTTTTGTTGCCTGTTATTCAGAAGCTGTTCTCTGATAAAACATACCTGTCATAAGTAGTAGCCATTATGCTTAGTGAATTTGTCTAATCTCTTAACATCAATCCCCATCAATCTTGTTCCTTGTGGAGGAAGGCCTGTTCTCCTGCCTTATTCCCATTGGAGAAGAAGATTTAGAATGCCATATTATACTGTCTTCTAAATAGTAAATAGCTTGGAATAGTATTCCATCTGAAGTCGGACAGTACCAACTTGTTGGCATTCAAAACGTGGCTGTTCCAAAGGCATTTGGAGATTGACTGTATGGCAGGTCCCCTCACTGCATAGGCAATTGTTGGTGCTAGGACTGTTTTCTTTTGTGTGTTAATGGCTAGGAAGTTGGTGGTTGTTAGGCTTAGATTTTTAAAAGAATTGTTTCTATTTTACTTTTGTATAATTTGTAAGCCGCTCAGAACCATTCTTGAGTTACATGTCATATAATTTGCAGTAATAAAATATAAATAAATAAACATCTAAAGAATTTTCAGGTTGTGTACATACCTTTTCTGATGTTTATTGATCATAACAGATGTGTTATGTAGAGTGATTTTTAAAAAAAAAACTTACTGTGATTCCTACTATTCATTTTTCCTACAGTGGCTTTCTATTTTTTAAAGTAAATATCTGTATTACCCTTGATTCTTTTTCAGTTAAAGCAATCAAAATAGCTGTATGGTTGCCTATGTGTATGTATGCATATAAACATACACACAAACACACACACCTAATGGTTGTCAAGAAAAGACAATCTATTTTTTCCAACATGTTTTGAGATATCTTCTATGTTAAGGTATGCAGTTATTACCATTTCTTTCAATATTAAAGCTCCAGATGTTTAAGGCAGTAGATCTGCCTAAACCAACTTCAAAATAAATATTTTGACTAAAATGTTTCCATATATAATTTCTTCTCTGTCAGATCCTACGCAAATGGGAGGCCTCAGCATGCTACTGTTAGCAGGAGAACATGCCTTGACTGCACAAGAAGTAAGTAATTATCTTTCCTGCTTAATTATTTCTTTAAAAAAAAAGAAAATGTTTAATAGGTTATATTACTACACAACGTATTTTCACAGCTATTTGATACATCTTTTATCCTAGATTAGTGACATCATTTTAACACTTAAGAGAGAAGGTTGTTTTTTGCTGAAAGAGCTGATGATAAAATATCTACTAGTTTGAAACATTCCTTCTCCCCCTATATTTAGAGGTTTGGGAGTTCTTTGGGGCATGTACAAAGATATATTAAAGGAAGACAAGGCAGAGGACAACTCATTGCATACCTGTCACATAACTTTGATTATTTTCCTCAAAGTCTGATACTTTGTATTGTATGGTATGAGAATTAAATGATTAAGAAAGTAGAACCATGCGTTTTCATATATGTAGTTACTTACAAGAAAAGACCTAAAATCAAGAGGAAATATCTCCATTTAAGCTGTTA
This sequence comes from Candoia aspera, assembly GCF_035149785.1. Classification (NCBI taxonomy): domain Eukaryota; kingdom Metazoa; phylum Chordata; class Lepidosauria; order Squamata; family Candoiidae; genus Candoia; species Candoia aspera. The sequence goes on along the minus strand of NC_086157.1, from coordinate 81,568,082 downwards.
AAAAGGATGTTAATGGTTCTCTGAACAACAACAGCAACAACAAAACAGCCCAGCATCAAAGAAAAACTGTTCTCTTTCTTTGATGTGCAGAAGTTTCAGAATGTTTCACATTCAAAATGTCCTGGTTTGAGCATATAGCAATTGTTGAAACAAGAGTTAAATAGTGGTCAAAAAGTACATTTCAATCCAGAACAGTTGTTTAGAACTCAAAATGGGGCTTTTCAGATATCAAAGGGTTCAATTATTAATCACTTTCAGATTGATTGCATTTAATAACGTGGTGTTCTGAAACAAAATATGAATGTGAAGAGTTTTTGTTTGAAGTACCACTAGCTGCATTCCATTTCTATTCTTCAACCCATTGTTTCTCTTTTTATCTCCTCCACACAATTAGCCCAGTTGTTTCAAGGGTTTTTTTCTCTTCAGTTGTGCTGTTCATAGGGGAACAGCCACATCCACTTTCTGGGTTAGCTCTGCATGGGGATGGACTCACCCTGAAGGAGCAGATCAGCAACATGAAGATTCCCCTAAACTCAAGCAGCAGGTGGAAGCCATGGCCAGGGGAGCCTTTGTACACCGTCAGCTGGTGGACAAGGAACTAGGAATCCCTTACAAGTCATGCCCTTATCACTCCATGCATCCTATCTGAGACTGCCTTTGAAGAGAATTTGAAAACTGCAGTTGGTCCAGACTGTGGTGGTTTGTTGGCTGGTGGGAATAACCACTTCAGTAATATAATACTCATGCTAAGGTTGCTGCACTAGTTTGAAATAGTTTTCCAGATCCAATTCAATTCAACTTATAAAGTCCTATGTGGCTTGGAACTACTTAAACCCGGCTTGCTGGATTTTTTTGTAAGGCAGTTAACATCATTTGTGTTCCATGAAGCTAGAGTGGTATTGGTGGCCTTTTTTCTTTTTCCTTTGGAATTTGGTTGATTTTATTCTAGTTACAATTTTTATTTTAGGTGTTTATGGCTTTATAGAAGATGGTAGGGAAGTAGGAGATTTTTTAAGGGCTGCTGTGTATTTTAGTCTTTTTATTTTTTGTAAACCATTTTGAATCTTTGCAGGTGGCCTTTATATGAGTATGTATTGTAAATAAACTGTTTTCATTGCTAGACAGTTTTTCTCCATTTGTTTTTAAGTGTTTGGTTGTTCGAGAGAGCCTCTGTTAGCTGTTTGAATTCTGCACTGACATCTGCAGATTGCCATTTACACTGATCTTGGGAACACTTTGAACACTGCTCACTGTAAAGCAGGAACTGATCTTTTCCAACCAAAGTAATTAATACAGATAGTCCTCACTTAATGACAGTAATTTGGACCAACAACAGTTGCTAAGCGATGTGGTCATAAAGCGTGACATCACATGACCATGCCAACTTACAGTGCAGCAGTTCCAATTGCCATCGTTAAATGAATCCAAGCGGTCATTAAGCATGATGTCATGTGATCATCATTTGCAACGTCCTGCCGGTTTCCCCATTGACTTTGCTTGTTGAAAGCTGGCAGTGAAGGTTGCATTTGGTGATCACATGACCTCAGGATACTGCGACCATTGTAATTACAAGCCAGTTTCCAAGCACCCGAATTGTGACCACGGGGACACTGTGATGGCCGCAACTACAAGGATTGGTCATAAGTCTCCATATTCAGCACTGTCATAAATTTGAACAATCGCTGCACAGTGGTCATTAAACAAGGACAACCTGTAGATGTATTGTTTTGCAGTCTTCCCATGAAATGGAGACCTTCATCCATGTAATCGTTGAAGATGAAAAGAATTTGTCAACATTAATCTTTTCTCCAAGCATTTATGCCAGTTTAAGTACAGCTAGTTCTTGGGTTACGACCACAGTGACTGTTCAAAGTTACAACTGCACTGAACAAGTGGTACTTATGACCAGTCGTTAAAGTTCCAGCTGTCACAGCACTCCCACGGTCGTGTGATTGCAATTCGGGCACTTGGCAACCAGCTCATACTTACAACAGTTGCAATGTTCCATGGTCACATAATTGCCATTTGAGACCTTTCCTGCTGGCTTCCCACAAGCAGAGTCAGTGGGAAAGATCACAAGTTGTTCCTATAAGTTGCTCCTGCCACTTTTTCTCCTTGGGATCTCGTACTCCATAGCACCCCACTGCCTGCCTGCAGCACCCACCCGCAGCCCTGGTCCACCTGCGCTCCGTAGGGTCTGCCCACAGCCCCCCCCAAAACCCACCCACACTCTCTGCTGACCTGTCTGTGCTCTGTAGTATCCATCCACAGCCCCCTTGACCCACCCATGCTCCGTAGCACCCCCCTGCACTCTGTTTCTTGGCTCCCACCTCTTCCCACTTAACAACCCAAGCAGTCCCAGGATTACGATGGCAACCAGGACTGCCAGGATTGCCATCACTAAGCGATGCGGTCACATGACGTTGCGCTTTGCAGCGGCATTGCTTAGCGATGGAAATTCTGGTCCCAATTGCTGTCATAACCCAAGGAATACCTGTACTGCTATGCTCTAACAATTCCATTTAGGAAATTATATTTCTGTAGCCTCCTAAGAATTGATTTGTAAATTTAAAGGTCTTCCTAAAACCTTCATCTTCAGCAAAGGATTGTTACCTTTCCGTGGTGCTGGAGCTTGAGCACCTCAATGATGCCATGAGCTAAACCATGAAGGGCCACCCAAGACGGGAAGGTCATGACAGAGAGGTCAGACTAAAGGCGATCCCTGGGGAAGGTAATGGCAACCCACCCCAGTATCCTTGCCGTGAAAAATAAATGGATCAGTACAACCAGAGATATGTCGGTATACCATCGGAAGATGAGACTCCCAGGTCGGAAGATGGTCAAAATGCTACTGGGGAGGAACAGAGGATGACTTAAACTAGCCCCAGACGTGATGAAGCAGCTAGCTCAAAGCCGAAAGGACGGCTAGCGGCCGACGCTGGTGGTGAACGGTGAATCTGATCTTATAAGGATCAACATACCATTGGAACCTGGAATGTAAGATCTATGAGCCAGGGCAAATTGGATGTGGTTATTGGTGAGATGTCAAGATTAAAGATAGACATTTTGGGCGTCAATGAACTGAAATGGACTGGAATGGGCCACTTCACATCAAATGACCACCAGATCTACTACTGTGGACAAGAGGACCACAGAAGAAATGGAGTAGCCTTCATAATTTATAGTCAAGTGGCTAAAGCAGTGCTTGGATACAATCCAAAAAATGATAGAATGATCTCAATTCAAATTCAGGGCAAGCCATCTAACATCACAGTGATCCAAATATACGCCCCAACCACAGATGCTGAAGAAGTTGAAATAGAGCAGTTCTATGAGGATCTGCAGCACCTACTGGACAACACACCTAAAAGATGTTATTTTCATCACAGGAGACTGGAATGCTAAGGTGGGCAGTCAGATGACACCTGGAATTACAGGTAAGCATGGCCTGGGAGAACAAAACGAAGCAGGACATAGGCTGATAGAACTTTGCCAAGACAACTCGCTCTGCATAACAAACACCCTCTTCCAACAACCTAAGAGACGCCTTTATACATGGACTTCACCAGATGGACAACACCGAAATCAGATTGACTACATCCTTTGCAGCCAAAGGTGGCGGACATCTATACAGTCGGTAAAAACAAGACCTGGAGCTGACTGTAGTTCCGATCACGAACTTCTTCTTGCACAATTTAGGATCAGACTAAAGAGATTAGGGAAGACCCACAGATCAGCTAGATATGAGCTCACTAATATTCCTAAGGAATATGCAGTGGAGGTGAAGAATAGATTAAGGGACTGGACTTAGTAGATAGGGTCCCGGAAGAACTATGGACAGAAGTTCGCAACATTGTTCAGTAGGCGGCAACAAAATACATCCCAAAGAAAGAGAAAACCAACAAGGCAAAGTGGCTGTCTGCTGAGACACTAGAAGTAGCCCAAGAAAGAAGGAAAGCAAAAGGCAACAGTGATAGGGGGAGATATGCCCAATTAAATGCAAAATTCCAGGGGTTAGCCAGAAGAGATAAGGAATTATTTTTAAACAAGCAATGCACGGAAGTGGAAGAAGACAATAGAATAGGAAAGAGAAGAGACCTCTTCCAGACAATTAGAAACGTTGGAGGTAAATTCCAGGCCAAAATGGGTATGATCAAAAACAAAGATGGCAAGGACCTAACAGAAGAAGAAGAGATCAAGAAAAGGTGGCAAGAATATACGGAAGAGCTGTATGGGAAGGATAACAATATCGGGGATAGCTATGTCAGTGTGGTCAGTGAGCTAGAGCCAGACATCCTGGAGAGTGAGGTTGAATGGGCCTTAAGAAGCATTGCTAATAACAAGGCAGCAGGAGACGACGGCATCCCAGCTGAACTGTTCAAAATCTTGCAAGATGATGCTGTCAAGGTAATGCATGCTATATGCCAGCAAATTTGGAAAACACAAGAACGGCCATCAGATTGGAAAAAATCAACTTATATCCCCATACCAAAAAAGGGAAACACTAAAGAATGTTCAAACTATGGAACAGTGGCACTCATTTCACATGCCAGTAAGGTAATGCTCAAGATCCTGCAAGGTAGACTTCAGCAATTCGTGGAGCAAGAATTGCCAGATGTACAAGCTGGGTTTAGAAAAGACAGAAGAACTAGGGACCAAATTGCCAATATCCGCTGGATAATGGAAAAAGCCAGGGAGTTTCAGAAAAACATCTATTTCTGTTTTATTGACTATTCTAAAGCCTTTGACTGTGTGGACCATAACAAATTGTGGCAAGTTCTTAGAGGTATGAGGATACCAAGTCATCTTGTATGCCTCCTGAAGAATCTGTATAACAACCAAGTAGCAACAGTAAGAACAGACCATGGAACAACAAACTGGTTTATGATTGGGAAAGGAGTACGGCAGGGCTGTATACTCTCACCCTACCTATTCAACTTGTACGCAGAACACATCATGCAACATGCTGGGCTTGAGGAATCCAAGGCTGGAGTTAAAACCTCTGGAAGAAACATTAACAATCTCAGATATGCAGATGATACCACTTTGATGGCTAAAAGCGAAGAGGAACTGAGGAGCCTTATGATGAAGGTGAAAGAAGAAAGTGCAAAAGCTGGCTTGCAGCTGAGCCTCAAAAAAACCAAGATTATGGCAACCAGCCTGATTGATAACTGGCAAATAGAGGGAGAAAATGTAGAAGCAGTGAAAGACTTTGTATTTCTAGGTGTGAAGATTACTGCAGATGCTGACTGCAGTCAGGAAATCAGAAGACGTTTAATCCTTGGGAGAAGAGCAATGACAAATCTCAATAAAATAGTTAAGAGCAGAGACATCACGCTGACAACAAAGGTCCGCATAGTTAAAGCAATGGTATTCCCCGTAGTAACATATGGCTGTGAGAGCTGGACCATAAGGAAGGCTGAGCGGAGGAAGATCGATGCTTTGGTACTGCGGTGTTGGAGGAAAATTCTGAGAGTGCCTTGGACTGCAAGAAGATCAAACCAGTCCATCCTCCAGGAAATAAAGCTAGACTCCTCACTTGAGGGAATGATATTAAAGGCAAAACTGAAATACTTTGGCCACATAATGAGAAGACAGGACACCCTGGAGAAGAAGATGATGCTAGGGAGAGTGGAAGGCAAAAGGAAGAGGGGCCGACCAAGGGCAAGATGGATGGATGATATTCTAGAGGTGACGGACACGTCCCTGGGGGGGTTGATGACCGACAGGAAGCTCTGGCATGGGCTGGTCCATGAAGTCACGAAGAGTCGGAAGCGACTGAATGAATAAACAACAACAAAACCTTCATAAATATATTGCAGAACAATGCCTATTATTATCACCTTTTCTAACCTTTCCTGAACTTTAGTCAGCCTTTTTGATTACAATAAATAAGGGGGGAAATTTAATAGTTGTAAGAGCAGAAAGAAAATACTTTTCCAACCTTGATTTTTATGTGTATTTCATTGACAGAAATTAAATAGTATTGTGTTTCATTAAGAATACATTTCACGACAATTAAGCTAGCTGCACTAATGATTATCTACTAAATATTTTTAACATCAAAAAATGGATATTGACAATTACTAGCTTTGGTTAGCTTCTTTTAAAAAACCTAATTGTAGGGAAGCTGTCCCTTGTAGCAAATGCTGTGAATGATTTAGAATGCTTTTATAATATTTGTACCGGGAAAGGAAAATGAAGAATCAGTGCAGGTATGTGACAACATTTTTAAAGTATCAGTTGCACCCTTCAGCTTATATAATGAAAGAGAAATAATATTCAGAAAAATGAAAAGTCTATTTTTGTTGTTGTTGTTCATTTACTTTTATTCCTGAACCACTTTTCAGTTTTATGGTAGGACAGAATATAATGGTTGTCTGCTCTTTAGTACATTCATATATGAAAATCAGAGAGATCTTTGCATATAGTCCTTTTTGAATGGGATAGGACAAGGCAGTCCTAATCTTACCACCACACATTTTATTTGGCTTTATTTCTTACCCCAATTTTTGTTTGTTTGTTTATAAAACTCTGAGTATATCATGAACCTTGTCTTTTGTCAGTTCCTTTTTCTTCTTTAAAGTAGTTTCATTTCTGTACAGATCTTAATTTAAAATACTTTTTTTTTTTTTTGCTTTAAAAATGCTTTTTGCTAATTTTTCTTAGCATTCATCTCTTTATTTTAAGAAGTATCTCTTGTTCTTTATATATTCCTTGGGAAAGAAGCATATTCTGATTGTCTCTGTTGTCCTATTTCTTTGGAATATACTACCATGAATATTCAAGTGTCTTTGTTAATTTTGGTTTTAATCAGCATTTCTATTTCAAGGCTTTTTTGCTTATAATTTCTATGATTTTTTTTCTTGCATCCAGTTCCTATTAAGTATTCTTATCTGTCCCCCCATTTATTTTCCCATTTTTGTCTGATATACTGTAAATCTCCAGGAGGGAAGTCTTGTTATTACTCTTACATATTATTGAAAACAATTTTGGTTATTTGTTCAATCCTTAAATTTTCCTTCTTATAATGTTTATTTTAGGTTTCTTCAAATACATGTCATTCTGATTCTTCTAATTCTACTGAAGGATGTCTAAACTCAACAATGTTACAATTTGCTGAGGTAAACTTCTTATAATGCCCAGTATTTTTTTTTCTTAAGTGATACAGCGACACTACTCAAAAATATTTCTTTAGTGGAATACCATTTAATTAAATGAAAGCTTTGGTTATGCATCAGATCTTGACAGTACAAGTGTTATGGAGTAACCTTTGGAATTAAAAAATGGAATCATTATTTCACTATTAAGCCAAGCGGAAGTCTCTCTTCAGTATACTGGATCATGCTCTAATTGGTTATTCTGTGTAATCAAATCAAAATTGTCTCACAGAATGTAAGAAAGATCCATTCACATTCTACCAATTTATTTATTGCCCACATTTGTGATCCCTACAAACTTACATATTTATTTATTTATATTTCAACTTTTGTCACCGCCCATCTCGCACAAAGTGACTCTTTTATATGTGCTCAAGGCATTGGTACCAGGCATTGATTGATCAGTAGGAATTCCCAGGATCACATCAGTATTTTTTCTAGCTGACACTATAATGGGTTTTGTTACAGATTATATACATGACTGCTCTATGCATATTTATTTAATTACAGTGAGATCCCATTTGTCTGTTTTCAATGGATATTAGTTACAGTTAAGTAAGCTTGTAGACATTAAGGTGGCTATTCTGAGTACACTTACTAGGAATTAAGGCGTATGGGGTCTACATTCTAAACTAAATTGAACTACATATGATACTTTCTTGATCTATTCTGTATTGTTTCAAATATTAATATGCAATGTAATTTTCAAGGATATAGGTATATGTTAAAAGCTTAGACACAATTAAAGCATATCACTAAATATATGCTGCTGGTTACTTATGGGAATAAATACAGTTCCCAGGCAATCATATGGGAAATGTTTTATCAATAAAAAAGGTTTTTGGTTTTTTTTTATTTCAGATAAATAGTTTATTTCTCTGTGAGTTATCAGGCTCTTATCAATGTTGCCATGACTTAAATTCCATGGACATATTAGTAGCCTTAGGTCCTTCAGCTGAAAATTTCTTCGAGAAATAATAAGAGGATACAATGAGATTATATTTTCCCTTTTTGATCTCTTTTTCTGAGCATGTAAATAGATTAAATAACTGAAACAGCATTTATGTAATGAATATTACAACAACTATGCAGGTGGAACAGAACTTCCCAAATATAATTTATTTTAAAAAATTACTTGAAACAAAATAAATCAGAAAATAGAATTTGGGAGGTTCACCCAGAGAATCTCTTTTATATAACATTTAAGTTAAGAATATGATTTTAAGCAATATTGAGTTCCGTTTGAATGTTAAACACATTCTTAAATACTGCCTGTTGTAATCAAAGGAATGTGAAAGAGTTTAACAGGATCACACTCTTATGGCTTTCCAAATAATCCAGAAAGGTTCTTCCAAATGAGGGATATTTCAGTCAGACAGTTAAGGTAGCCATTTTATTATATGCCAAAATGAAAGTTCTAGAACTAACACAGTAGAGAAATTTCAGTGGAAAAAAAGTGTAAGCCAAAATACATGCAGATGTTACTTCTTACAAATAAAGTATTATTTGTTTTAGACTGGAAAATCTATTTTTTTTTTCTAAGGTTCATGGAAGTCATGGATTATTCTAATGCTTTGTAAGCACCTAATTTATCAGATGAGATGCTTAATTTTATTCAGTTAACCCAAATATTCAGTTAAAATCTTTGATTTGGGTAAAATCTGGGTAACACTTCTTTTCCTGTTCCCTTTGTGACTTTGTTTTCTGTTGTTGTTTTTTTTCCTTAAGATTTTCATTGTGAAGGTTATGTCAATTTTTTTTTTAGAAAAAAATACCACTTGCTTTGGAAAATGGTCTTCTTTATATTGCTTCTTGTGTGTCCTGAGGCCACAAATACCAAGATGATTTTGATGTTTCATATGAAAAATAGACTTTGTTGGTATAGGATAACTTAGTGATTATTTTGAAAAACATCTTTCCATCAGATTTCTTCAAACCTGTCAAAGGGAACTGTTCCTGAAAATCCAAAAGAAAGTGATGAATCAGCTCTACTTCAGTTCTCAGAGGTACAATAATTCTAACCCTTTGAAAAGGAAGAAGAAATGACTCCCAGTTTTATAGAGATATAATGTAGCTATTGTTTTAAATTTAATGCGTATGGTTTTAATTCCAGTTACATGTTGGGTGGGGAATTACACACTGCTCAGATGGTGGGTTGGACTGTAAGAAAATAAAAGAATGCAGTATAATGTGGCAGAACAATCTTCACAGCAAGTTGATTTCAGGTACTGATTCTAACATTGATTTGAGTACACATAGTCCTCATTTAGCAACTACAGTTGGGACCAGCAACTCAGTCATTAAGCAAAAAGGTTGCTAAGTGAAACCACGACTGTGCTTATGATCTTACTTCAGCTTTCCTTTGCTTTACAGACCTGCAAAGGTCGTAAACAAGAGGATTGGTCGTAAGTTACTTTTTCATCACTGTTGTAACTGTGAACAGTCGCTGAATAAGGACTACCTATATTGTCTTTTGATTTGAGTATTTGTTTAAATACATTATGAATCCGATCTACTAAAACCAAATGATAGTGGAAATGCAGTTCTCTCTCCTTGAAGTTACTTTAAAGTACTGTAGTACTGTATTTGTACTGTAGTACTGTATCTTGAAGTACTATCCACTAGTTATGGACACTGTATATGTACAGTAATATTGGGACAACAATAAACGGTAGCCAGTATTCTGAACATCAGTAAGTAATATGCTTTAATTCTGCTACATTCGTCTGAGCTCATTCATCCTCATTTAATAGTATGGCATAATAATTTCTTACAGTTGTAACAAATTTATTTTAGCATCTTGGGACCAATTTTGAAATGAAGAGACCAATAGGTTGATCACTAAATATTGAGGCTACCAATTTTTGTATAAGGAAAAAAGGAAAGTTGACTTTCCCTCAATCATTTTTAGTTTCTTTTATCTCCATGTCAGTAAAGTTCATTTTCTCACCCTACAAACAAACATCCTACTTTCTCTTTCTTGGCCCTTTCCTAATCTCTTGGACTTCTGCAAAATCTCCTTCCAGTTCTGCAAAAGATTCTGCAAAAGATTCAGAGTGAAATTTCTGGCCTAGTTCTAGATTTTAAAAATAGTTCAGATAGATTAATTAATTAAAATTCAATAGTTCTGGGACAGCATATTTCTGTTATAACCAAGTAAAATATTAAACACTGCAGTCTCTAAGAAGTTTGCAAATCACAGGTATAGATTCAATAATGGAATCCCTGGTGCTCTCTGAGCTTGGTTGTTTGCTTGCAGATATTTCATTACCTTTCATTACCCAACTAGGTAACATCATCAGTGCTAGTGAGTGTGGGGTTTGTTTCCTTTTTATATATAGTAGCTTGCCCTGCCAGTGTTGGTGGGGGGGGGTGTTTGTCCCCTTGTTAGTTCCTTGATTAGGGTATTGTTTTCTACTTGATTGTTTTTCTGGTGTTAATCCCTGCTTGTCTGGATGTAGGCTGCAGGAGATGTTGCATTCTGGTCTTTTTGTTTCCTTCTTAGCTTTTTTATTGTCACTTTTAAATGATGTATCAATGTGGTTTATGTGTCTATTGATGGCTGATTTGTCTGAATGCCAAGCTTCCAGGAATTCCCTAGCATTTTTGGATTTAGCTTGATCTAGGATGCTCACAGTTTCCCAGTTGAAACTATGGTTGAGTCTGTCCACGTGTTGTGAGATTAAGGAGTTTTCATTGTGTCTACTGACTGCTAGTTGGTGTTCAAGGATGTGTTCTGCTAGTCTGCTTGTCTGTCCTAAGTAGTGGCTGTTACAGTCCTTACACTGTAAGTTGTTTTTTCTTCTTTAGATATAGGGTCTTTTGGTTTAATTAAGATGTTTTGGAGGAATTTAGTTGGTTTGTGTACTATGGTGATGCCATGTGGTTGTAATAATCTGTTGGTTGTTTCTGAGATATTTTTGATGTATGGTAGTGTTATCCTTTTCATAGCTTGTGTTGGTTATGCTGTCATGGGTTGAGTGGTCAGGCACTTTTTGATAAAGTTGTGTGGGTACCCATTTTGCTGGAAGATGTTGTATAGGTGGTTTCTTGTATAACACCAATGATGTTATCTAGTCGGGTAATGAAATGTCTGCAAACAAACAAGCAAGCTCAGAGAGCAACAAAGACTCCACAGTTCAACCCTGAGCTACATATATTCTCTTCTTTTGGTACCTACCATTTTTAAGGAGAACATCAGAATTACTTCGAAATCCTGAACCTCGTTGATAAGGAAGTCAGAAGAATTGTGCAAAGAAATTAAATTGTTACGGATGAATGTGAAAAGACACTACTGAAGACCAAGAAACAGAAGAAAGCAAACTAAATGTCAGAACAAATGGTGAAAATTTCTAAAAAGAGAAGAGAAGCCAAAGCCTTAGGAAGGAGCTTAACAAAATTTCAGAGTTGGTAGAAGAAGCAGTTTAACAATGACATATATAAAAAACAATGAAGATGGAAAGACGCAGAAAAAGAAGGAAAGTCTTTCAAGAGATCTCCAAACTCAGAAGGTTCCAACCCCAAACTTGTATGCTAAAGGACACTAATGGACAGCTTATAACTGATTAAAAGAAGATCAAACATAGACCAAAGGAATATACTGAAATTCCATACAATAGAGATATCAGCATCTAAGATATCTTAGAAGATACTCCCTATTTACAAAAAACACTAGTAGTGTAGAGCAAGGCAGAGATAAATGGCAATAGAGACCAGTAGTCTTTGCAGTGTCTGTTTCCTGGCCTACCTCAAATGGCTAAGTACGAGAAGATGAAGTTATATCAGCACTCTGGTCATTATCAACTTGGAAGACTATGAAATATCTATAGAAATATGGCTAGCAACAGCAGAAGGGTCATTAAAGATTTTAACCAAACTGTGCCAGTAAATCTGGAGAACAACATAGTTGCCAAGACATGTTGGAAGAGGCCTGTCTACATATCAGTATCAAAGAAAAAGATTTAACAAAGTGTGCAAACTATTGTACAATATCCTTAATTTTACAAATAATGCCTTGGATCATCTAACACAAATTAGATATCTACATGGAAAGGGAGATACCAGATGTTCAAACTAGCTTTAGAAAAGGCCAAGGAACAAGAGACATTATTGCTGATGCATGCTGGATAACTGAGAAAGTCAAAGAATACCAAAAATAAATCATTATGTGCTTCCTAATTATAGAAGGGCCTTTGATTGTGTTGACCATGTCAAGCTGTAGAATGTGCTTAGGAAAATGGGAAACCCAAAACATCTAATTATCCTCATGAGAAACCTATACATAGGTGTCAGGCTCTGCCTGAGACCCAATAAAAACACAGACGCTAGAGTAGACTTAGGTTCTGGTTTTATTTGGGAATAGAATGCATGCCCTTAGAAAGCTGAGAGTGAGGGGAGCGCGCCGGAACGGGATTTAAATAGCCCGCGCCGGTCAGTGCTCCACTCCACCTTACCCCAGGTGCGCCCCACGAGTCCCACCAGTTCGTCCTTGCCAGGTGAGAGGTCGTCCAGCCCCCTGCATCCCGGGCATCGCCTCGATCGCCTTCCTGTGCGGTGATGATCCATTGCCGGGCGATCAGGCTTCTAATTCCTCGAAAGCCCGGGCGCGCCCTTCCGAACCTCGCCTCTTCGGTTGTTGTTCAATTTCTTGTCAGTTACCTTTTATTGTTGCTTCCTGGGCTGCCAGCCTTGGTTGTTACATTGTTTCTTTAGACCCATTACTGCTTTTTGTGTTTCTCTATTGCCATTGCCTTATCAGCCAGGGACCCATATTCTTGTATTGTCATGCGAGCCATTGCGATGTCACAAACATCGCAACGGCGATCATGACAATAGGTCAGGAAGCCACTGTCCAGACATGACAAAAAAACTGGCTCCAAGTCAGGAAAGAAGAAAGATAAAGCTGTATATTCTTTTCTTATTTCTTCAACTTATATGCTGTATATATATTGAGGGAAGATGGATTAGAAGAAGATGAGCATGGTTTTAAAATGGAAGAAGAAACATCAATAACCTGTGCCAAGCTGATGACACTACTCTGATAGCTAAAAATGCAAAATATCTGCAAGTTCTGGTAATCAGACTCAAAAAACACGGTGAAAAAATGAGATTGTAAATATAAAGAAGACCAGACTGACAACAGGTACAGCAATAATCCTTAGAATCAACAATGGAAATATTGAAAGGGTGGAGAGCCTCGGCCTTTAAGGATAGGCTATCAACAAATTACTTACCATGTACTGACTTTAAATGAATCAGCAGTGAAGAAATATGCCACAGCCTACCCCTTGGCGTAGTAGCAATAAAGACCTTGGAAAAGACATTCAGATGTTGTAACGTGTCTATAACTGTAAAGATCAGAATTGTGTAGGAAGTGGTTTTCCCTGTAACACTTTATGGAAGTGGAAGTTGGACTTCGAAGAAGCAGGATAGAAAGTCTATTGGCACTTTTGAACTTTTTGTGTTGGAGAAGACTCCTGAGAATACTATGGATTTCCAAGGAAATAAACAAATGGATAATCAAACAAATCAACCTAGTGTTTTCATTTGAGGCCCAAATGACCAGACTTAAATCATCATATTTTGGACATATTATGCAAAGACCTCTCACTCTCTTGAGAAGTTTCAAATGCTGGGAAAAGTGGAAAGAAAGAGAAAAAGGATGACCAGCAGCAAGGTGGCTGGACTCAATTACAGTGGCAGTAGTTGAACCTCGGAAGATCTGAAGAATCAGGCTGGGGACAGATCATCCTGGAAAAAAAAATCAATTTGATGGCACATAATCATAAAGCAACTATGTCCATATTACTGTTTTTGTTAGCCCAGTCAGTTAGCATTTTCTTATGGGGGAGACTGTTCTCTTCTTTCAAGGCAAACCCTGGAACATATTTTATAAACCTCTAGCCTAGATTATTTAACATTTTAAAACACACATGCACACAAATTCATCTTATCTTTTTCACAACAATTAGCCTACCAAAACTGAGTTCTACTAGTAATCTGGAAATCTGAGAGGCAATAGATAATTGTGGGAAAGCCCTTGAAAAAGGAGGCTTTTCGATGCATACATTTTAAAATAGGCTTTGTTGCTGAAATGTTGAGTATGCAAGGTATTCTTTGCTGTTTACTGCTTAAGAGCTATTTGGTAATGTAAGAGAACCCTTTTGTGGCAACCTAAGTTCTCCTTGAGATTACAGCATTGATTAAAGAACCACAAAGAACCTTAAGATTACACAATATCAGAGCCATTCCTTTGTTTCAGGCTGAGAGTTTGTATCAGCCTCAAGCGCTAGGAAAGAAGTTTTCATCCTCAAAATGAACAGGATACTTCCTTTTATATAAGAATAAAAATAAACATTCTGTATTGTATCTTAAATTCTTATTTTAGATACAAGCAAACATTTCTTTCATTGGTGTAGTTCTGTCATTCTTCAGGGCATCTTTGGTTATCTTTTAAATTCAAAATTATTAGGAAGTGGTTGTGTGTGTGTGTATACATCGATGCACTATGCATTAAAATTTTCCATTGAGCGAATTATAGCTGCATTTGCACAAAATAAACAGTTGATAGCTGACAGCAGCAGAAAGTATCTAGTGCCCTAAAACATACAAAAATAGTAACAGAATAGTCTTGTATGCTAAAGCTGATAGCACTGAGCCCCAGGATACCTGGGGATTCATGGCATCTATCCCAGACAGATTTTGTGTTCGGGCTGGGTGTTCTTCATATGAGTGGGGGTGGGGTTGTCTTTTTTTTTTTTTTTTGCTTCCTTTCAGAGCAGGAGAGCATAATACTGATTTTTTATGAAAGGAATGATACCATCAGTGTATGTGTTGTTCATAATGGATAGCCTTTAGTCCAGAAACAAAAGTACTCTGTCAGTCATAAAGCATTCATTGTACTGCATGATATTGTTCATAGTAAGTCCCAGTATGATGTCACCTACTTGTTTATCTAATGGTTACCTTTTTCCCATTTAAACAAATGAAGTAGTTAATAGGGAGACATCCTTTTTTCTTGTTACTAAACAATTGCAGTAACATATTAGGTAATAGAATAATATATTACAAATGTCTGCATCATTCTGTGGAATCTTAGAGAGCCAGTTTGGTATAATGATTAAGACACCAGGCTCAAAACTGGAAGACCATGAGTTCTTCCAGTTCACTTTGTTGTGCTGATTTACCTCCTTTCTCCAAGGTCAGTTCCAGCGGGGGTGATTGGGGAGGAGAGATCCCACTCCTGGCCCCTACTATGTGGGTGCCACAGGATTTGGTGCTCTCTACGTTCCTATTCAACGTATACATGAGGCCATTAGGTGAGATCATCCATGACCTTGGGGTAAGGTATCATCAGTATGTTGATGATACCCAAGTATACATCTCTGCCCCTGGTGAATTAAGTGATGCTATGGATGTCTTATCCCAGTATCTGGAGACTGTGAGGGTCTGTTGGGGGGAAAACGGGCTTTAGCTGAACCCTGGCAAGACTGAGGGGCTTTGGGTTTTGGGCCTGCTGGTTCTAGGACTATGCCATCTTTGGTGCTGGATGGAGTTGCACAGCCCTAGACAGACCCGGTGTACAATCTGGGGTCCTCCTGGGCTCATGACTTCTGCTTGAAGAGCAAGTGGCAGTTGGGGCTAGGAGGGCCTTTGCACAGCTTTATGTTGTGCACCAGTTATGCCCGTTCCTGGATCAAGGGGCTCTGCTCACAGTTATTCATGCCCTAGTCACCTCCTGATTGGATTACTGTAATGCACTCTACATGGGCTGCCCTTGAAGGGTATCCAGAAGCTTCAGCTGGTGCAAAGTGCAGCATTGCGGGCAGTTATGTGTGCTTCTAGAACAGCACATGTTACACCTCTGCTCTGTGAGCTGCATTGGTTGCCAGTCTGCTTCCAGATTCAATTCAAGGTGCTGGTTTTGACCTTTAAAGCCCTTCAGGGCATGGGGATGGGTTATTTGAGAGACCGCCTCTCCCCAGTTACATCTGCTTGTCCTATCAGATCTGGCAAGAGAGAAATGCTGCGGGTCCCATCTCGGGAACAACATTTGGTGGGCCCAAGGAGGCAGGCCTTCAATGCCCTCCTCATGGAACATTGTTGTGCCCTCCTCATGGAACATTCCCCCCACCCAAAGTGTGATCAGCTCCATCCCTCCTTATTTTCTGGAAGTCCCTCAAGACCTGGCTTTGTCATCAGGCCTGGGGGTCTCAGGGGACTGGTGAGATTCTGAGGTGGCTCTGTTGTTGATTGAATCTCCCTTTTTTAAAAAACTTTAATACGACTGTGTTTGACATGTTTATTGCTTTATACATTTTTGCTGTATGCCGCCCAGAGTCACTTCTTGTGAGATGGGCGGCCATATATATTTGATAAATAAATAAATCTTAGAATCTACAGTAAAATTGTGACTTTTAGGATAACTGTTGCAAGAGCAACATAGGTTACGCTAGTACTGACAAAATAAAATACCCAAAAGGAGTAACTTTTGCCTATATGTGTCAACTTTCAGTTAGAGGACTTAATTCCCTCCAGCTTATTCTAAAACCTGTATATCTTCCCTTGCAGTTGAAGGGTCCTGAGCCAGTCAAGCACTACAGAAAATCAGCACTCTTCCAGTTGGCTGAGGTAATCTTCTTTTGTCATATATATAATTTTGCTACTATAGGGCATGTAGAAGTATATTCAGAAGGATACTATTGAGAAGTGTATACATAAGCACAGATCACCCCAATTATTTATGTGATGTAACTTAGTTTTAGTACACAAACCAATTTTATATCAGACCTGTAAATGTTAAATCTGTTTGCAAGATGCTTTTACAGATAGTAAGAAAAGACAGGTATTAATAGTTTTACAAACCTGTCTTTTCTATAATATTTGAAAGGTAGATATGCAGAAACTGTAAAAAAAATGTCTGATGACAGCTTTCAAGCACATCACTTTTTAAATGGTATAGAAAAGGTTGGGTTACAATGCTGTTATACTGCAGATAGCTGTGGGTTTTGCAGTCTGTAAAGAAAACCCCATATCCCATAGGTTCCAACAAAACTTTCATGTTTCTAGAAATCAGGCACAGAAAATAATACTCTAGTTCTGAAGAAGTGTTTTAATTTAAGTGCAGTTCTGGGGGGAAAAAACTGCAAGTGGCAATTTTCTGAATATGAGTTCACTTTATACTAAGCAAGCTATTAGCAATTTAATTAGAAATAGGATGTCAACTTAAAAATACTCATGGGAGTTTCTCTAGCGGACAGTACAGGGGTATACACAATCTTAAAATATCTTTGACTTTTCCATACATCTCCATCCTTGTAACCACTTTTTCTCAGAGAAAAGAGTATGCATGAGGAAAGCAGTGTTGAGCTGCATGACAACATAAGTCAGGGAAAATACTGTGCAGTCCTTACCAGCACTATACAATGGAGAATATGAGGTCATAGTTCTTCAACCAAATTTTGCTGCCAAACTGTCTTTGTCTGAATCTTTGATGAGTCTCCAAATATCTTGTGTAGAATACAGAGCGAGACTTTATAAATGGCTTCTTGCTGTTTTTAAAAATTGTTTAGGACTGTTCAACAAAGAAAGAAGTAAGATCTGAGGCTACAGATTTAGGTTTGCTCGAGATCAAGAGGCTCTTTTTAGTCTCTCATGAGCTAACTTCCACATTAGGAAGCCTTCATATGCTACTATTAAGTCTATTCATTTGTACATGCAGCAGAGAGCTTTGGTCAAACTTATGATTGTCACATATCCCTGCATATTGTTGGTAGCTGGGTAGTCATAGACATTTAAATTATAAACAAATTATAATAAACTAGCATGTTTACTGCACAAAGATATTACAGTCTGCTATAATGTATGGTGGCCAAAACAGTTCCTAATGAAATATCAAAATAAATCATACTGAGAAAAGTAT
Organism: Candoia aspera; assembly: GCF_035149785.1. Taxonomy (NCBI): domain Eukaryota; kingdom Metazoa; phylum Chordata; class Lepidosauria; order Squamata; family Candoiidae; genus Candoia; species Candoia aspera. The sequence continues at coordinate 81,550,001 of NC_086157.1, read as the reverse complement.
AAAACATGTTAATAAGTTTAATTAAGATTTTGTTCATTAAATGCAAAACAAATATAATATTACCATGAAATCATTTGGATTTAACAAATAGTATTTTATTTATTTATTTTACTTTGAACCATCCAATAACAGGAGGTATTTAGGCAGTGAATAATTAGTTGGAGTCTACCGTAAAATAATAAAATTCTATAAAAAACACATAGAGGCATGTATATCCATTATGCTATTCCCTCCAGGGAAGATAACATGCACAGTACAGAACAAGAGAAGTACAAGGAAAAGAAATTAAGGGCAGAAATAAGATTATAGAAAATATAGTGAAATCTGGCTTACCTCAATATCATTTGTTATATCTCTCTGTACCTTTATATGCTTGCAGATCATACAGGTAGTCCTTGCTTAACAACCATTTGTTTAGTGATGGTTCAGACTTAGAACAGTGCTGAAGAAACGACTTAACGATTGAGCCTCACACTTAACGACCGTTGCAGCATCCCTGCAGTCACATGATCACGTTTTGGTGTTTGGCAACTGGTCCACATTTATGACCATCACAGCGTCCCATGGTCACATGATTGCCATTTTCAATCTTCCTGGCTGGCTTCTGGCCAGCAAAATCAATGGGGAACCGCATATTTCACTTAATGTACTTGCTCCCACCATGAACCATACGCTGCTTCGTACTTTGCGTTTTCAGCATGCTCCAGAATGACATGTTCTAGTATTCTCCAAAACATTCCTTTTTTGAATCAATAGGTTTTGCCTACTCTTGGCATACCTAACTCTCACTTCCATAAAGTGGGCAGAAGCACACAGAAGCATTTTCACTTCTTTCAATGAGCATTAATTCCTCACAACAAACCATACCTTTCAACTAACACCAGGTATCTCACACTTTCTCTATTCATTTTCCCATCTTTAGTAAAGGCAAATTCATCTGCTTGCTCTACGTTTTTGACATTTAGTAGTGCAATATAACTTGTCATGGTTCACTCAGTTTTCCCTGTCAAGCCAGCTACCTTAACTTTTGATAATTTTTTTTTAGATTTTTATATTCATATCCCATGTTTCATCATACAATCTACCTAACGTTTACCACCAATCATTTGATTTATCAGCCCAAAACATTTCATCATCTGCATATAACAGTACACACATTCACATCCCTAGTTAGTACACCTCTAATATTATGAGAAGCACCTCTTATACTATTTTGTATAAGTGCATTAAACAAGTAAGGAAATATAACAGTTTGTCTTCTTCCTTGTTCAGTGTTGGACCGCTGATGAAGTAGTCCATTTATTCTCTCGTATATTTTAAAATCGTGTTCTGCTCTTAAAACATTCAGCAACTAATTTTCATATTCATGCAGAATGTTCCATAATTCAAGCCTATTCACTTTATCAAATGCTTTTTCTTAATCAGGACATGTAGAATTAAGTTTCTTGTATTCAGATACTTCTCAGTGAGCAAAAAGCTGGTCTGCACGTTATTAGCCTGGCATAAAGCCATTTTGCACTTTCCAAATTTTGTTCCCTGTCATCTGTTGTGCCCTTTCCATCAAAATTCTGCAGATGCCTTCCTTCTGATTCACACTTGACAAACTAACCCCCAAAGGTTTTGCATTAACTAGTTAACTGTTCCTTTGCATAAATAACAATAATGTTTTTTTTTGTAGTAGTCAGACACAGATACAATCTTCACGTGTTAAACAAATAGCCCCGCCACTCCATCAACAAACCACATCCATATTGGACTGTTTCTCTGGTTTGGTTTGGCTTGGCTTGGCTTGGCTTGGCTTGGTTTTTCTCTAGTTCTAGTTTGGGGTGAGGTATCATCAGTATGCTGATGATACCCAGTTCCAGATCTCCACCCCAGGCCACCTGACTGATGCCATGGATGTCGTGTTCCAGTACCTGGAGGCTGTAGGGGACTTGATGGGCCTCAGTGGGCTTCATCTCAATTCGAGCAAGACGGAATGGCTTTGGGTACTTGGGCTTTCCAGTATCAAGATTTTTCCACCTTTAGTCCTGGATGGGGTGGTTGTCCTAACAGCCAGGAACCACACTGAGACAAAGAATAGGTCTCTAGTGCTTTATTACTGCTACATTAGACAGAAAATCCTAACAAACTGAAGAAGCGTGGGAAAAACCCAGACAGATAAACCCCAAAGGTTAAGGCGGGTCTGATCTGTGTCTCTTTGAATGGCTGCTTAACTCCTCAGTACTACGCATGCGTTTTCCCCCCTGGATAGAGGCCCCTTCCTGCTCACCATCAGTACTCATGAGAGTGGTGTTGCCCCAGACAGACCTGGTGCATAATCTGGGAGTCCTCTTGGACTCACGGCTCCTGCTGGAAGAGCAGGTGATGCCAGTGGCTACAAGAGCCTTTGCACACCTTCAGGTTGTGCACCAGCTGCACCCATTCCTGAACTCGGAGGCTCTGCTTACAGTCACTCATGCCCTCATGACCTGCCATCTAGATTACTGCAACACACTCTACATGGCGCTGCCTTTGAAGAGCATTCAGAAGCTTTAACTGGTGCAGAATGCAGTTGCGTGGGTAGTAAATGATGTCGGATATTCAACACATGTAACACCACTACTTCGTGAACTACATTGGTTGCCAGTGTGCTTCTGGGTGCAATTCAAGGTGCTGGTTATCATCTTTAAAGCCCTTCATGGCTTGGGACTGGGTTACCTGAGGGACCGTCTTGTCATGAGTACTGATGGCGAGCAGGAGGGGGCCTCTATCCAAGGGGGAAAACGCATGCGTAGTACTGAGGAATTAAGCAGCCATTCAAAGAGACACAGATCAGACCCGCCTTAACTTTTGGGGTTTATATGTCTGGGTTTTCCCATGCTTCTTCAGTTTGTTAGGATTTTCTGTCTTATGTAGCAGTAATAAACACTAGAGACCTATTCCACGTCTCAGCGTGATTCCTGACTGTTAAGACATGTCTTCTGCCAATTGTTTCTACCCATCCAATTCAGTCCGGCAGGATGGGCGTGCTCCAGGTTCCGTTAGCCAGGGAATGTTGGCTGGCAGGGACTAGGAGACATGCCTTGTCTGCCATGGCCCATGCCCTCTGGAACATTCTCCCTCCATAGAGTAGGATGGCCTCAACCCTGTTGATCTTTTGTAAGGCCTTGAAGACCTGGTTGTGGTGCCCAGGTGTCATGAGTACTGATGGTGAACAGGAAGGGGCCCCTATCCAGGAGGAAAAACGCATGCATAGTTTAGAAGCTTTGAATCTTCTTTCGAAGAAATCAGAGCAGGCCCACCTTAGATTTCTGGGTTTTATCTGTGAGGGTTTTCCTTCGGCCTTTCAGTTTAGCAGGATTTTCTGTTTAGTCAAGTAGAACAATAAACACTAGAGACTTAACCAACCGTCTCAGCATGGTTCTTCAATCCAAGATATCCCAGGTGTGTTAGCGGCCCCGTTTCTTGGTTATATTGACATCTATGGTTATATTTCTAGGCTGCTGTATATATTTATTTTTTGTATTGTGTTTGTATTTGGTTTTAATTGATTTTATGATTGTTCACCACCCAGAGTTATTAGTTTAAGATGGGTGGCCATAGAAATTTAATAAAATAAATAAGTAAATAATACTGTCTACATCTGCAACAATATTATTTTTCACATTCTCACAGCATTTATAATGTCTTTTTTATAAAAATTTTTCTAGCATTTTGTAGAATTAATTTCAATTCTTTCTTCAACATATCAATATTATTCTGATACAAATTTCTAAAGTATTTCTTTCATTATTTTCTAACTTGCGGTTCATTTTAGGTCATTTCATCAGTTTTACTTTTATTTCCATTCACTTCAGTTCATTTCATTTCATCAGTTTTATTTTTATTCCCATACACTCTATTGGAGATTCTTGGTTTAGCCCTCTTGACTTTTTCCAAAACTTTTTTTTTTATATTTGTATCAAAATTCTTTTTTCAATGCCTTGATCTCTTTACAACTATATTGTCTTCTATAGCCATGATGTACAACATACTTCAACCTCATTTTTTTCTGCAACATTCTTATGTGCATTTTTCCCCATCCACACCAAGCGTCCTTTTCATACTTCTGTGGCACTTTGTAACACAATTCCTTTCACTCTGTCTCAGGCAGTTCCCATATTATCTTCTTTCACATTCACTTTCTATTCCTTGTATTACAAGATTAGTCTGTCTTCAATATTTTTCATATAAGCAAGTATTTTTTATCCTTGCAGTTCTATTCTCACTTTATTTTCTTTTTTTAATTTTCATCATGCTCATTTTTTTCCCAAAAGCTAGCCAGAGTTCAGAATCTTTCATAATCCTTGTATCCTTCCTTAATTCTCTCAGTCTTTCAGCATAAACAATCAAATTAAGTCATGTTTTTAAATACATTCAGTTGCCAGGTTTACACATGAATAGACCACAGCTTAAACCATGTATTTTAAACAAACGTATCTTTTTCTTAGCAAATATATTCTAATCACTATTCTCATTCATACTTGGGCCTCTAATGATCCAGTCATTTGTTTTTCTATACTGTCTTGTTTTATTCTCACTCATCAGTTTATATAACCTTACAGAATAATCTTTTCCCCTGAAACATAATAATTCAGAATGTTGCACAATACTCAAAAAAATATAAATACAATACAAAAATCATATAAATGCAATATAAAAACCAACATAGACAACAGTACCTCAAACAAGATAAATATCAAGAGCAACAACAATATTAATAAAAATAAAGACAACATAAAATCTCAATAATACAGAGTTAATTCAGAGTTAATAAACCAACTGCACCTCCCACTATTTCCAGCCTAATCATTATTCATTGTTAGAAGTAGGTCTGTTGCATTCCAGTGGCCTCAACAGCATCGTTTAAATACAGTTCAGAAGAAACGAGGCCTTATTTGATGTTTGACACAAAAGTACCCTTTTTTACTTAAATGGAAGGGAGGAAATGCAAATAGCTGGTGCTCCTGGAATTCAAGCCTATGGTTTCATTACATTTATCTTATTTGTGCATAAAATTTAAATGGACTACCATGAGAAGGAAAAACACTTGCATGCAATTTCTAGTAGTGTAAAGTTATATAACTTTTACATTTAATCAATCACTGAGATTGCCATTTGTAACAAAGGAAATATTTGCCCCATAGTTTGACAATCTCCTTTGCAATGGTCTAATTCATTAATTCTTGCCACCAAAACTGAATTGAAATTGAACCTCTGATGCTGTTAAGAAGGACACTAGTTGACATAATGCTTTTTCTTTGTTTGGATCTCCAGTATTAAATTATTATTCCAAATACTGTTGTCAGATTTGAAGCTTCCATAGACATTTAGTGTTCACCTTGAAGATACAACTTTACCAGTGACTTTGTGATATTATCTGCTTCAACCCCTTACTTTCTTTATTTCTACTTTAGATCTCATCAAGTACATCCCATTCAGGTCCTTCTGAATTAACGAAACAGTGTGGGACATCAGCATTGTTTCAGCTGGCAGAGGTAGTATTAAAATCCTGTGGCTTAATTACTACTGGTACATTTGGGGAATAGAGGCTGAATGATGCTGGTTGCCAAAGTCTGGGAAATAGAGCTGTAGTACAGACATAATTAGCATTGTTGTTTATAGAAGCCTCAATTACTGTTCATGCCAAGAATCTAGATTTATCTTGTCTAACCATTAGGCATGCAGTAGGATCAAGAAGTTACAAACTTCAAGGAGCAGTAGCATACTGAGTAGAGCATAACTGTAGAAAGTATATAGTATAGTTAAAGATATAACATGTTTAAAAATTAAATATTTTTAAACATGTTATATCTTTAAAGGAAAACATTCACAAAATGGTGCATGCATAAGTTGTATTACTCATCAGTAATGATGTAGTGGGCCTTGACCAGTCGCAGACCAAAAAAGAGAAATCATCCCCCAGAGAGTGGGATTCTTGTATCCATCCAAACACTAAACAGTAGGGTGCCGTTTTCCCAATATGTCCCCAAAGCAGTATGGCAATGGAACAATTCCCTTTTACTGTAGGCACCATTCTTCTGCAGATGAGTGTCCTAAAGTTGTCTTTAGCTACATGATCTCTGCCTTACCTTGTCAACTCTCAAGCCTGTTGAGTGGCTTGGAGGTAGCAGTTACTCAAGAATATTTTTTTTTCTAGAGGCATCTTCTTATTTGTGTTGATTAAGCTGTATACTTTGCCCTCTGCTGTTATCTTTCCTCCACAGTGGGTGATGATTTATAGCTCTCAATAAAGGTAGCAGACTGATAGCAGTAAATTCTTTGTTTTTATATTGAACTGATTCCTTCAAATATACATTCTTGTGACTTGGCCAGAAAGGGAAAAGAAAGTAACTATAAAGAACCTTCTTTTTTGAGTGTTGTAATCTAAAACTTTAGGCACAGTTCAACATGAACATAAGTCTATAATTTATTGAAATTGCATATAGCTCTGTTTTGGTATGTGGTGTGCATCTCTACATACTATATTTGCATGAGGAACCAACCAAGTGCCGATAAATTACATATTTTTTGCAGACAGCATATATAATATATTTTTATTGTTATTTTCATGTGTGCAACAAAAATTAGAGAAAAAGCTCCAGGAAGGATATTTTAAATATCCAGGGGAAGGCAGACAAATACCAGATGAACTGTAACAGATTTTGAATTGTAACAACAGAGTATAAACATCTGAGTGTATATAAAACACTTAAACTATCATTCTTTCTTTTTTAAACGTCTTTAGTGGTAAGAGCTTAACCAACTTGCTGTCCAGAAGGTTCAGTTCTTTGTCTATTTTAATGAAATAGACACTGTTAAATAAATGTCAGTGGTATGTCTGTGGTATCACATTTCATACAAAATTTACAAAAGCAATTACCTCTATGGGTAAATTCAATGCAGCACTCAATTTACAATAAAATAGTGCATTTTGCAATGAAATATTGACAAACAGGCTAGACCCTATGCAAGAGATGTATTACATATATACAGTATATACATACACACTGTGCTCTTCTCCTTCAGAAAAAGCAGTATTATGCAAAACACAAAAATAATAAGAAATAATAAGCCAAAGAATTTAAAGGCATGAGATAATAAAAATAAAAGGGAACATAACTAAACCAAGTTTTAACCAATACCATTCACTCTCTCTCTCCATACCTTTGTATCCTTATAAATTGCATGAGCTGCCTTTTGCTGTTTGAATTTCTCATCTCTCCCTTTTTCAGGACATCATCAATTCCAACTTTCTTACTCCTTCCTATCCTCTGGAGCCATTCCCTCTTTATATATTTGATTCTCATTCATTCCCTCTACATGACCAAACCAAGGTACTTTATTTATATTGGCAATTATGCCCATTTTTAAAAAATCTTATCTACTCGCTCTAGTTTTTTGCCATTCATACAAAAGAATGGCCATCAGATTGGAAAAAATCAACTTATATCCCCATACCAAAAAAGAGAAACACTAAAGAATGTTCAAACTATTGAGCAGTGGCACTTATTTCACATGCCAGTAAGGTAATGCTCAAGATCCTGCAAGGTAGACTTCAGCAGTTCGTGGAGCAAGAATTGCCAGATGTACAAGCTGGGTTTAGAAAAGACAGAAGAACTAGGGACCAAATTGCCAATATCCGCTGGATAATGGAAAAAGCCAGGGAGTTTCAGAAAAACATCTATTTCTGTTTTATTGACTGTTCTAAAGCCTTTGACTGTGTGAACCATAACAAATTGTGGCAAGTTCTTAGCGGTATGGGCATACCAAGTCATCTTGTCTGCCTCCTGAGGAATCTGTATAACGACCAAGTAGCAACATAAGAACAGACCGCGGAACAATGGACTGGTTTAAGATTGGGAAATGTATACTCTCACCCTACTTATTCAACTTGTACACAGAACACATCATGCGACATGCTGGGCTTGAGGAATCCAAGGCTGGAGTTAAAATCTCTGGAAGAAACATTAACAATCTCAGATATGCAGATGATACCACTTTGATAGCTGAAAGTGAAGAGGAACTGAGGAGCCCTATGATGAAGGTGAAAGAAGAAAATGCAAAAGCTGGCTTGCAGCTAAACCTCAAAAAACCCAAGATTATGGCAACCAGCTTGATTGATAACTGGCAAATAGAGGGAGAAAACGTAGAGGCAGTGAAAGAAATACAAATACAACTTTGTATTTCTAGGTGCAAAGATTACTGCAGATGCTGACTGCAGTCAGGAAATCAGAAGACGCTTAATCCTTGGGAGAAGAGCAATGACAAATCTCGATAAAATAGTTAAGAGCAGAGACATCACACTGACAACAAAGGTCCACATAGTTAAAGCAATGGTATTCCCAGTAGTAATGTATGGCTGCGAGAGCTGGACCATAAGGAAGGCTGAGAGAAGGAAGATAGATTCTTTTGAACTGTGGTGTTGGAGGAAAATTCTGAGAGTGCCTTGGGCTGCAAGAAGATGAAACCAGTCCATCCTCCAGGAAATAAAGCTAGACTGCTCACTTGAGGGAATGATATTAAAGGCCAAACTGAAATACTTTGGCCACATAATGAGAAGACAGGACACCCTGGAGAAGATGATGATGCTAGGGAGAGTGGAAGGCAAAAGGAAGAGGGGTCGACCAAGGGCAAGATGGATTGATGATATTTTAGAGGTGATGGACTCGTCCCTGGGGGAGTTGGGGGTGGTGACGTCCATCAGGAAGCTCTGGTGTGGGCTCGTCCATGAAGTCACAAAGAGTCGGAAACGACTGAACGAATAAACAACAACAACATATAACTTGCAGTCATTCACTTCATTTTCCCTGTTAAACACTGCAAACTTTGTCTTTGGTGGATTAATTTTCAGATCAATATTCATCATTGCATCAGACAGTTTAGATAACATTTGCTGTAAATCATTTAGATTCTCAGATAAATAAAACATAATCTGCATACAAAAATATTCACACTTTCATATCCCCAACCAACAGTCCAACATACCTCTAATACTGTCACAAGCATTACACAGAACAGTCCTTCTTCATGCTCAAAGCTGAACTATTTGCTGTTTATATTAATGCAAGCTTTACTTTTGTCATACAACACTCTTACCATATTCAGCAACCAGTATTAAGTTCCTTGCCTGGCACAAACCATGTGATACTTCCCAAGTTTTGCTCATTGTTACCTCTTGTATCCTTTCAATCAGAATTCTAGCAAATGTCTTCCCAAACACAGTTAACAAACCAACCCCCCTGCACTTTTGCATTTATACATGTTACTTTTCCCTTCATATAAAATACCAACATTCTTCCAATTGTCAGGCATAGATGCAGTCTCCACACATACTTCAAACAAGTTAGAAGCCACTTCATAAGTAAGCTGTATCCATGTTTAAGATTTCTTCAGTTATACCATCTACACCTGTATCCTTATCATTTTTCAACGTTCTCACAGCATATATGACTTTTTAATTCATTTTTTTCTTTAACACTAACACTGATAATATTCATTTCAAATCCACTCTTTGGTATATTTGTAACATTCCTATCTCTAAAACACTCCTTCCAGCCTTTTCTCACTTCAACTTCATCCCAAATCATTTCATCCATTTTTAAAATTCTATTCCTGTTACAGGCTCCTTATTTAACCCTTTTATTTTCATCAAAATCATTCTGTATTTTCTTTGCCTGTTTTAGTCTTAAATGTTCCTTGCTCTTTTTGATTACATACTTTGCAACTATCTTTTTTGTATATACATATTATATTTTTTCTCTCCTTGTTTCTTAAAGCATTCATTCTTACATACGTATTTTTTTTCATCCACAGCCTGTTTCACTGTAAACCAAATATTCATTTCTGTAATTCCTGTAGCACAACTGTACATAATACTGTGGCACTTTCTAAATTCCTTTCAGTTTCAAGCAGTTTCTGCATTCACTTTCCATCCATTCTGTTGGGAGATTAGGCTGTCTTCTAATACTTTTTAATATAAGACTGTTACTTTCTCTTTCTGCAGTCCTTCTACTTTCAGTCTAATTTCTTTTACTTTATTTTTTTTCTTACGTATCTATTTTTTTCCCCAAGATTCTTGCTACTACCAAAAAATTGTCTATCCTACCTCTTGTCATTATTCAGCTCTTCTTCACCAATTCTCTCAATTTTTCATCATAAATCAATTTTGCTTTTAAATTTATATTCATTCCTTTGTCATGTGTTCACATGAATCATCACCAGATGTGCCCAGAGTTTTGACCACCCCGCTCCTCATGGCTTTGGTCAATTGACTCTTCTACATAATGCCTTTTAATAAGATAGGTATAGATAAAGTTATCATAGTTAATTATGCCAATGTCCCCTGCAGCTTTTTCCTCCTAACAGTTTGGGCACATGTTAGCTAGTAGGTCACAAGTGAAACCAGAGCCTAGTTTTAAGCCAAGCATACTCATGTTATTCTATGGAGTCCAGAATCTCTATAGAGATTACCTCACAAGTGAACATACTCCTTTTTACATCCTACCAACTATGAGGCATATGCAGCATTCTGGCAAACTCAAGCTGAAAGAGATGTATTAAATTAATTGAGTTTTTATAAAAGCATTTTTAATACAAAACTCTGAAAGAATATTGGCAAAGTTATCACTGCCATTTTATTAGCTTTATACCAATAAAATATTATTATACCCTTTATATTTTCTTCTTTGGAACTGTTTTAATAGCAACATCATTGTAGATGAATTGAGTCTAAAATCGGCATGCTGAAGCAGTTCCTGAAGGATAGCTGTTATTTAGAATCTCTTAAGGTATATGGACCTCCAAGTATATACAGTACAGAAATTAAAAGGTATTATGCAAATACTCTAGAGCTAATGAAATTACATTGAAATGTTGTTTGAGAATTTATACAGCTTTGTTGAAATTGAAATAAGCAGCATTTTTCCCATGGACTTTAGTGGTTTTGGTACCAGGTATTAAGAAATACAAAACTCAATTAAATGTGTTTACCATTGCTGACAGTTAATTCATTAGTCTAATACATATTTACTCCAAAGTGTTTTTATAAAATTTGTATTTTCTCAACTTTGAAACAGTTCAGTGCAGTCAAAATGAAGGCTCAAGAGGTGTTGTTGCATATACCCTCCATGGACTCTAGGATAGGAAATATAGAATGCACTGCTACTAAAATGAAGATACTGGCGCTAGAGTAATTTGTAAAACTGTTATGCAGTTTTTTAAATTCCATAATAAAGTGGAATTAATATTGGAGTTTGTTTCAGATGTGCCTTGCATCAGAGGAAGTAAAAGTGAGAGAACCCGGGAAGGCGAAGCCCGAAACAGCGAGGATTATCAAAGCATTGGAAGCATCTGAACAGATGAAAATTGAAGATCCAGAGAAAGCAAAAGTAAAAACAGAAAAATCTCAGAAGATGAGGGGACAAGACCATGAAAAGACAAAGACTGGAGTTTTAGGGGAGATGGCAGAGTGTATACATATTTCAGATCCAGCTTTGGACAGCATTACATTAGTTGGACATGACAGCACAACAGCAAAGGATCCTGCATGCTGTTCCCATGAGCTGACATCAGTAGCTGACATCAGCACTTTAGGATTAAGCAAGCCAGAAAAACTGAAGAAGAAAAAGAAGAAAAATAAAGTGGACCGGCAAGGACTTGAAAAGTGTACCCCTAAAAAGGCTTGCAAAAAGAGGCAGTCTTCCGAATCGGACATTGAGAGTGTCATTTATACTATTGAAGCAGTTGCAAAAGGGGACTGGGGGACAGAGAGATTTACAGAAATGTCCCATAAGAAAATTCGCCCTTCTTATGCCACGAAGGGGAATATTTTAGACACAAAGTCGCCAAAGAAGAAAGTAAAATCAAAAGAAAAAAGAGCACTGAAAGAAAAATGTTTAGAGACCACCAAAGAATCAAAGCCTCCTGATTTTGTTAGCATTAAAGATAACAAGGATGTACCGGGTGAAGTATCTGAAAACACATCAGATGTTCTAATCCCAACAGAGGTTGTAATATCACAGAGTTTACCAGATCAAGTTAAAATTGAGGACAATGACTGTAATAAAAAGGCAGAAATTTGTGGCTCAAGAAAATCTGAGAGAGCTTGCAAAGGTGCTCTGTACAAAACTCTGGTGTCAGAAGGCATGCTTACATCTCTGCGTTCCAATGTTGACAGAGGTATTTGACTTTTAAGATGTCTGTCTCAGAATTTAAAAAGCCACAAAACTGTAATTAATTTGTATTTATATTTCATTATTCAAAGGAGATTGATTAGTGCACCCCTATATAATTCCTTCTAGACTTTGGTAATAAGTCTGCCTTCAGTGAGCTTATTTCTATAATATGTTTCAGTGATAATAGAAAGTGGCTGCATATCTTCTGTCCATGTTTTTAATTACTTATTTATAACAGTTTAGATAGTGTCATGTGGTTTAAATGCAAGGCAAAGGCTTTTTCCATCTGGGACAAGAAGCTGGAGAGGCCAGCAGGTTCAAAACTATGGACATATTAAACTAATGATAAGCCATGTTTCCTGAACTTGGTCAAAGTTAAACAGGAAGGGAAGGAGGAAGGAACTTTTCTCCACCAAAATGTTCAATCACCTTGGTGATACTTAAAGCATAACTTCAAGAAGTGGTCTTTTAGGTGCACTGTTATAAACAACAGCTCTGTAGCTTTTGCTGTAGCAGCTAAAGCTATTTATGTCATCGATAACATTGGGCAGTATCCTAGCCTTCCCCACAAACTTTGCAATTCTGTAGCTATTAGAATGTAGCTATCCTTCATACCAGAGTAAGTAATTGGTCCTTAAGAGGGTTGTTCTTAATTTACATCCTAAATCCTCCTTTCACACTTCTACATCTTAATCAGAAAAGGAAACTCTTTCATACTACAGCAGTACCCCCTAAAACAAGGAAGGACATTTGCTATTATTTTAATTGTTGCTTATTAAGGCTGGAAACTGTACAAGTCAAAAAACAAAACAGCCACAACCATTTTATTAGATTATGGAACATATGCAAAAGTGTTCGAAGAATGCATTTATTTCTTTATTGGTTACAGTTCTATCTAACTTTTTTACTATGGACTCAGGATTTCAAGGTATTTTTCCACCCAGGGATTAATCAGCCCCATATCCTTAGCCTCAAGCATCCTGGAATCTGAATAAATCCTGCTGACCATCAGCTCAGACATGGATGGATTTTTCTGTCCAATTATAAACAGATGTGTTAGTACTAGCTTATCATTCTCAATACATAGAGATGAGAGGTGTCTACGTTTATACTCAATTTTTATTTGCATATCTGTTTATGTGGATCTCATTGGGGTTCTTAGAAATACTTACTGGGTTTTTTAAATATATAGATTTCCATTTGTAGGCGTAAGGTTTGTAGATATCTGGATGCATAGTAAAACCTTATATGAAGGCTGTCATGTAAAATGTTAAAAGTATAAATTATTAAACAATGAGCACTATGGATATATTTGTAATTCTAAGCAGATTATTTTCTTCTTTCATTCTGTAGTTCTAGGTGTGTATTTTATTCTATATTGTAGTATTAGTGCTAGTATTAATTTATTATACTACTTATATCAATTCATGGGGACTTGCTCAGAAATTGCAGTATTAAATAATGATTTGATGTAATGATTTTGTGAGTCCTAGCATAGTCTCTGATCAATATCTAGCTAGATGAATCAGTCATCTTACGTAGCATAAAGCAATATACTATGTTCCTAGTGTATCCCTGTTACAAAGTTTCTCACTAGTCTCCATGCACATTTTTTTTCCTTCTTCCTACTAACTTCCTTAGGGAAACGAAGCTCAGGAAAAGGTGGCAACTCTGATCAAGAAGGATGCTGGAATGAAGAAAATTGGGCATTCTCCCCAAGTGGGACAAGTGGGAACAAAAAATTAAAAAGGAGTAAGCCAAAGGAAGACATTGTTTTGGGGTAAGAGACATAATAAGCATTTAAGTATATAAATCACTTTCAGGATAGTCTGGAGATATTGGAGAAATGAAACCAGTTATCTTGTTCAGCTGTGCAATTTTTTGTTACTTATGGTTATCAGTTTTTTTTAAACCAAGAAAGGATAGATACAAATAGTGATAAATTTAAACTTATGCCCATATATATGAAAGTAAAACCAATTGATTCAGTGGTCCTTTGATCATTTAGAACTTTGAATATTATACTATTAGCACAGCAGTTACTAAGAAATTTAATTACGTTGTCAGAGTTCCATCTGAAAGGCGATTTGTGGAAACAATTGCCAGACTATCTGGTCAGGATGCCTTTGATTTGCAAAATTTAGGTTTGAACCACAAGTCAAACCAAAGTGAACTGTTTTCAGATAGATACATAGATACATGCATGCATGCATACATGTATATTGTATCTACTCACAGATAAGCCAAAAATTTTAGGTTTTAAAATATACCCCCAAAATTGGGTTTGTCTTATCCACAGATGGGCTTATCTGTGAGTATATATGGTAATACTTTTTTAAAGTACCTGTATATACTTGTGCATCAGCTGGTCCTAGAATTTTCAACTAAAATACTATGAAAAATGTGCTGCCCGCACATAAGCTAATTGTGAAAATTAAAACAGAAACATTTTGAGGGTCAGCTTATCCATGGGTGGTACGTTTTTTCATGGTGTTTTGATTAAAAATTCAAGGGTCAGCTTACCCTGAGCTGGGTAATAAGTGCATGGGCTTATTTGCAAGTATATACAGTACATACTGTATATTAACAGCGCAAGTCATGGAAAATCATTTGTGCGCAGCCTATACATGCAAAACTGCCTTGAACAGGAGCAAATCCTAATATTGCTTGATGGATGGGTCACCTCATTGATGACCTATAGCAGCGCAAGGGTAAGACAGTGCAACCATACTGGTCCCGCTGGACCTTTTGGTCGCTTTTTATACCATTAGCCATAGTATGTTTCTGGATCACCAATGAGGGTTGGAAATGACTCTTCTTTGGTGGTTCTACTTCTTCATGAGTGGATGGTTCCAGACAGTGTGTAGGGGAGGTCGAGCTCTGGGGCACTCTAGCACATGGTGCCACAGGGCTTGACCATCTCCCCTATTTTATTTTATATCTACATAAGATCTTAAAATCGACATTATTTTAATCTGTTTGATTGTCTACTTTCCCATCTTTAGCTTAGCAAAGCTGGAAGAAGAATTTGAGAAAAAGTTCAATAGCCTTCCTCAATATAGTCCAATCACATTTGATCGTAAAAATGCCTCTTTACCGAGAAAGAAGAAGAAAGTTGGCAATTACGCTGCAGACCAAACAAAATCTAACAAAGGTAAGCACTTGTAGCAGTGGAAGCTTACTTCCTTGAAGCCACCTTTTTATGTTAGAAGATTTTATGCTCTTTATTTAAGCATGAAGGCAGATGAGAGAATGTCAGAAATTTTGCATATTCTTTTCTTGCTTTTCCACTGGCATGCCAGAGGGCTAGAAAAGACAAATCTCTAGAATCCATGGCTGATTTGTTTAATACATTTCTGTTTTATATTTCATTACTTGATACTTTACAAGTTACTGCTTTTTTGTCCTAGAGTGAGGACCTAAGATAAGCCTCTTAGGTGGCTTGAACGAGCCTTTACCTTTCATTTTGATAATTTGTGAAGCATAAACCAATTTGGATGTATGAAGATTCATGAAATAATACTATAAAGAGTTTAACCACGTGAAATATAGTGCAGCAAAAATTAATCGGGACTAAGTATGATATCTGTAGAACTAGGGATTCTTCCACATTAGAGGTCTGTAATACTGCTGAGTCATTGCTTTCCTACTAGTCAGCTAGAAACTATGTTTCTTCATTCTTTTCTCATTCAGCTGGAATCCTGAGTGCTTATTATGTGCAAAACAGATGGTTGTAAACAAATTGGTTAATTAAGTTATTTTTAATGTTTTTAATATTAAGTACACTGCTTCATGTGATATTTAATATAGTACTGTGTTATCAAGCAGTGTCCCCACTGCTAAGATATTTCTATAACTACTCATAAATGAGCTTTACTTTCTGCAAATGTAATTAAAAGCTTCCTTCTGAGCGAGAAGAAACCAGTTACTTAATGCCACCACAATACCAAGGTGGAAAAAAAATAAACAATTATAAATTAAGTCTGGAAAAACATTGAGAAACCTAAATGATCTGCCTGCAGATAAAAGCTTTGACTCAATGAAATAATTAAATAATACGGTAGTTGACTCTTTTAACCCTCTTTGAAAGTAGATATTTTCTCCATAGCTTCTTATATTACTTTAGAATTTGCTAAAGGATCTGTGTGGTGTATTTTGCTAACAGTTGAAGTGGCTTGTTCCATTGCAACTGTATTCTAGCCCCAGTGAGGTGTCAGGGAAAAATAACAGCTCTATGTCTCTTCTAAACGTTCCAGAGTCTGTGGTAATACAAGAACCTTTGGTTGGGAGTCAGAAGAGAAAAGCAAGGAAAACCAAGATCACACATCTGGTCCGGACAGCAGATGGTCGAGTTTCACCAGCAGGGCAGGGTCTGGGTAAGTAAGTATACGACT
The DNA here is from genome assembly GCF_035149785.1 of Candoia aspera. Classification (NCBI taxonomy): domain Eukaryota; kingdom Metazoa; phylum Chordata; class Lepidosauria; order Squamata; family Candoiidae; genus Candoia; species Candoia aspera. The sequence goes on along the minus strand of NC_086157.1, from coordinate 81,533,410 downwards.
GATTTTCTTTGGATACTACTGTAAATTCATTCTTGACTCAAATTTCTTTGCAAGTTCCAGGAATCATAGAAACAAAAAAAAAAAGGAAAGGCAAAAGTATAGTTTTGTAAATTAGCTATTAGTTACTTAAAAAAAACTAGTACAAGTGAATATATCTTGTTATATGTTACAGAGTTTCAGAACTGAGTAGGGTGGGAAGAATTTTAAAAAATCACATGTATTTAAGAAATAACTTAACTTGAAAAATTGCACTAGACCATTCTAAGCTACCCTCATATTTTTGTCACAATGTCAAAGTTCCTGGTACAAAGATTTCTGGAAATGTAATTTTCTAGAATTTCTTTTCCCTGGGGTTATGCCAGTGTTCTCTAGAAAGGCTAGAAAGAAATGAACCTGCTCTGAATTAAGCTAGGTTCATTAAATATATATCTATTTTATTTCTGTGTACACCATGAAAACTATGTACAATTGGATCATTTAATCTTTTGTGTCTTGTGACTAGATAGAATAGTTACATAGATAGCATAGAGCAAGTTCAGCTTGTAGCAACTGCATGGACAAATACCCACCATCCTTCCCTGTCTTCAGTAATAAATCATCCAAGGACACTTCAGTAATCTCTCTGATCTCATTCATCCATCTTATCTGTTGTTTTCCTCTTACTGTATATTTACCTCAATCTTGCCAAGGATAATCATTATTTTCTAGCCCATCATACACTTGCATTGCATGCATATCAATTAGTAAGCCTTTATCTGGGCCAGGTCTGATTCATTGGTTCTATTTGCAGCTCATATTCTTATTAACCATATCCAAATCCATAATTTAAAAGTAACTGTCTTCTTTGTTTTCACTTTTTTTCAGGATCCAGCTTTCACAGCTGGTCATTACCACTAGAAAGACAACTCCTTTAATTATTCAGATACTTGTTGTCATTGAAATGCTCTTATCTTTTGTTTAAATTTGTCATTATATTCCTTCCTAGGATAATCTAGGCTGCAAGTTTCAAAGGGTACTTCACTTCAACAAAGCTTCAAATGAAGGACCTTCTGAAACTTCCTTCACAAAGCAACATAATCCCCTTGCTTCTAAAGGAAAGATGCAACAACACCCACTTTGGAGCCTCTCTGAGCTTTTCATTCTATGGAAAAAGCTAAGAGGAGCCTTCTTAGACCAGCACTTAGAGGAGGCACACAAACACATACCAGGCTGAAGGCCACCCAGCTTGCACAGCATCATCTGCATGGTACAATGCCCACAGAATGACAGCCAGATTGCTGTCCCTCAGCTTGCACCAAAAATCATCTGGATCATTGGTTTCAGTGTGTGCTGCCAGTTATCCCAGAGTGCATACTGGAAGGGGCCAGCTGCACTCTGTCGCCTTGGAGACATAATGAGGAAGAGGCAAGTACTATGTTCTTAGCACTTGCCAAAAGCTCTGGCGGTGCCAGAGGGGAGGCACTGCTGGTTTCTTTACAACCACAGTAAGGGCAGTAGTATACATGTATAGCATTCTGGCTGAGGAGGATATGCTACTTGACTCTTCCCCAAAGTGACACGTCCTCCTCAGTCAGAACTGTTGACAAATATTACTCAGTGGATGATGAATAGGGAATTGGTTGGCAGGATTTGTTTTTCTGTTGTGTCTCTCCAAACTGGTTCGATTATAAAGAGGAAAAAAAAAACCTGAATAAGGCTTAACCTTTTGATCTCAGTGGTAAGGAGGATTGGACTGTATCAGAACAGTCTTTGCTATTTTGCTTCCTTTGCAGAAGAGAAATCAACAGGGAAACTGCAGAATACTCTTCAGAGACCATTAAGTACAGGGATGGAGTGCAGTGAGGAATCCTTGCTAAACAACGAACTGGAGGAAAGTCATAGTGTTACACCAGACATGCCATCTGTATCTGCGTTCTTCAGTCTAGCTGCTTTGGCGGAGGTAGCAGCAATGGAAAATGTGCACAGGTAGGTACTAGTTAAAAGGAACTATGCCTTGTAATATCTGTAACTGTGTCTGAAATCAAGCATCCAGATCAAGCAGTGTTTGAGCCTTAAGAAGCTAGGGTTACCTAGACATTTCATTTATACACACATCATACTATAAATGGTGTGCTACACTTAACGTCTTTACTATTTTATTCCCATAAGGGGAAAACATCTCTCTCTTTTCCCTTCTACAACACTTGCAGTTCCAAAAAAAAAACAGTCTACAAAGTCAAGGTACACTTAGGAAAGGCTTGGAATGTAGAATGCAGTGGGAAAGTGACATCTTCTTGCCCTAACTTCCTCTTTCAGTAGTCAGAAGTTTGGTTGCATATAGTATTTTCATGAATATTGAGATAATAGAATGACATTTGGTGCATATTGTTAAGTCATACTAGTTTAAACTCCACACCCATTTTTAAAAATGAAAAACGTAGGGCCTACAATGTTTGACGTGTTTTCAAAACTGAAATACTGAAATGAATATTTGCGTGTATGTACATTTATATTTTATGGTCATATATATATTTGTGTACATAAGTGTACATCTTCAGAAATTGATTTTGCACCTTTTTTAATTTAGTTTGCCAGAAAAGATTTTTTTAAAAAAATAAATACAATATTGTATCTCCTTTAATCACAAAAATAGCATTTTGAAATGTGATTTGTTTGTCAATAATATAATTATCTGAATTTAAAATATCAGTTTAATTTCAGTTGATGTTTTCTAAAATAGTGAGAGCGAGAGACAGAGGTGATAAAAATGTGCTCTACCACCTGTGCTTATAGATCAGCCTAAGTGACACCTTTGTGTCAACAAAATCATTCAGAACTTTGTTTGTTTCATTTTTACTTTTGCTTGTTTTTAACTTCCTTTTTGTGTTAAAGGTTCAGGCACTATTTCATTGCATTTTAAATTTCACCAAAATGAAATTTTGTACAAATGTATGGGAAACAATTCTAAAATACAAGCTTGATCATCCATGCCAACAGAAATAGGAAGGACTGTAAATTATTCAGCCACGATATCTGCCTTAAGAACTGAGTTCATGGAGTGAAAGCTATTGTGTATATGTTCAGGACATTCTGTTTTAAATTCAAAATTTAGCTTAAATTCAACTCCCATTTTCAGGGGGAAGAGGAAAAATGAAAAAAATAAGATCAAAATTATGAAAATGGCTTCTCAAAACTATGCCATATTTCCCAGATCTGGTGCCCTCCCAAAGTATAGGATTATCATATGCTTTCTACTTACTTACAATTCTGTGTATGTATATATTCCCAAACCTATTCTAGAAAAAATGCAAATCTTTCCGTATTTACCACTGTAAGCAAATTGAGAATACAGGATCTTCTTCAAGAAGATGTTATCTGCCAGATATCTGTATTTGCCAGGTTTCTGTTAGCTTTGTTCCTGGAGAAGTTGTATATCTGATTATAACAATGGAAGCCATCTTCTGAAATGAACTAAATACCAGGGACTCCCAGGAGCATGTCTGTAGCCAAGGCCAGACAGAAATTAAGATTCAGTCAGGAAACTGGTTCCAATACACAAGAACACAAGATATAGAGCTCAATGTATAGAGCAAGCTCTGAATTTAGCATTTTAGGGCCTTTATTAAATAGAGATGATATAGAGCCTCCCTCTTACTTTTAGTATCCTAATACTTGCAGCCTAATGTAGATGGTGAGGATGCTCCTGAAGATACTTCCAGAAACTTAATTGCCTGTGTGAGACCAGTTCATGTGAAATATGTGGAAAGAACTAAAAGTTGAGTATTGTTAGAGCAATAAACAACATTGTACACAGTGACTTCCCAGACTTATCCTTTCTCTAGAACATGTATGAATGTGTGAGCTGCAAGTAAGCTAGGGCTTTTAGTTTGACAGAGATTGATAGTTCTCTGGGAAATGCTGTTTAAAAAACCCTAAGGCTCAGAGTTCCATATGCATGGGATATGTGTTAGAAATTTGAACCAGGCCCCCCAAATGATTAGGTTCCATTGAAACTATTGCTAAGGCAACTTAATTGGAGTCAAGTTTACTCTTCTGGCTGCCATTATGATGTTATTCTTGTATTCTTTTCAGTATTATTTGCACATATCTGCACATTCTCAACTTGCAGTAGCAGCAAGTGTTTAAAACTATATAGAAAAAAGGGTTAAAATAAACATGCAAGGAAAGCAGTCTGATACCCACCTTGGATGATTGGAGTATATTCTGTGAATATTGTGGGGTAAAGAGAAGGTGGAGAGATTATCTACAATATTTGGCAGCCAGAAGAGCTAAACTGTTAGCATACCTCTTTTCTTTTCCCTAGTTTGGTAGCACCTAGAGAAAGAATACAGCAGTTGTTCAGGGGAGGTTGTGGTCTGTAGGAGAGCTTCAGCCTTCAGTCCGTCCAGTGGGAGGAGATGGGCGGTGACACATTTGATTGATTGATTGATTGATTGATAAATAAATCCCTTTGGAAAATAAAACAATTTATATAAAACCCTAATTTTGTTGTTGTTGTAAAGGGAATTATGTCAGAATTAAGGAGAGGAAGTTACCATTTCTAACTACAGTGGAGTAAATTGGCCTTAATTTCCATATATCAAAAACTATTCCTGATAATTTGCACAGGCACTTGAGGTTCCTGATTTAAAAAAAAAAAAAGCAGCACCCTTTGATAGTTCTGTTGCTAGTAAAATTTTACAGAAGCAGGCTGAAAGAGGACACAAAAGCTGAGAAGAGCTGTTTTCTGAATACTCCTTCTGGTAGTGTTTATTCTATATCAGGCTTTACACTAAGAAAATTCTCAGATGTATTATCTAACATATTTGAAGCACACACAACTATGCCTTTTGTGTTCTGTTCATTCTGTTAGTGTGGTCACTTCCTTGGTGCGTTATGTTATCACTGAATTGAGTGGTAGGTTTATTAATGTGATTAGTGGGAGCTAGTGCAGATGAAATGCAAACTGAAGGCAGGGCTTCAGTTACCCCATTTCAGTATCCTGTATCTATAAATTAGTACTCTTCTCTTATTTTTGGAGGGGAAGTAGCACATGATCAGCATAATTTCTAAAATGAAAGAAATTACTTGGAAACCAAACTAATCATAGAATCATAAAATGTAATTATTGCAAATGATCTTAGAGATCATCAAGTCCAACCTCTTGCCCAATGCAGGAATCCAGTAGTAGAAGCCTTTTTTCCTAATCGCCAATATGGTAACAGTTTTACATCTGGAAACGGCAGGATTTTTTTGAGATTATCTTTTTTCTTTATCAGACCATCTGTAATTCAGAATTGTAACTTAGTTCTAACAAATTTAGTTAGAACAATTTACTCTTAACTAGTTGATTTAATTGGCATTTTGAATATAATTGATTATACAATGAAATCCTATTTTAACAGACTAATTGGAAGACGGTTGTTCTTTATTTAAAAAAATCTGTTGAATCTGAGAGTAAGGCTTCGTGGAAATTTAGTAATTTGTGTGATGACAATCACAGAAATGACACAAATTACATCATTTGTGTAATTTACAATTCACATAATATGCAAATGATTTAGTTTGTATCACACAGCTGATAGCATTTACATACTGACATCACACAAATGACATAAATCATAGTCCAAATTTGGTCTGCTGCATACAAAATCCATTGTATCGAGCTCCAGTAAAACACGTTTTTGCTATATTTTAGTGTTTCAGGTTAGAAAACTGGTATGTTCTCTGAGTTAACATTACATCTATTCTTCCTTTGTAGGAATCAGAGAACAGCACCTCTCCCCTGTGATGGACAGCCAAAAGAAATGTCTCAGGCTCCAGTGCTTATTTCCTGTGCTGACCAGTGAAGCTCCACCCTTTTGTAAAACATTGTGCTTTACCTAATATCCTAGCCTTGTCTTTACCAATGGATGGTAGTCAGTCCATGTGATGGAGGAACTCCTAGCCTGAAAATGAGTGGTTCATGTTCAGTGTGGCACAGGTTTCACTTATAGCTTGGGCCAGTTCCCTTTAGCTTGAGCCCAAAATTTACTATAAGGGTGATGTTATTTCTCTGTTACGGAACAGAAATGAAATATCCTGGAGCTTTGCTTTCATGGAAGGTTTTTAAAGTGGTAAATTCACGGTGACATGGAGGAGGCGAACTTTACTGTAGCTCACACAGCACCTGTTCTGTCAAAAGTAGTTTCATATGAAGCCTAGCTACTTTAAACAAAAGTACAGAGAGAGAAAGAAAGAAAGAAAGAAAAAGAAACTGACGCACTGCACTAGTTACTAGATAATCTTAGTCCTTTTTACATGAACATTTAAGTTCTAGGATGGTTTATATAATAGGTTATACCTACATTTATATTTAAGAGTGAATTTAAGAACTTGTTTGTAGACTCCCAAGAACGCATGGCAGGTGTACCATTGTTTGAGGTCTATGTGTGGCTATATGGCCAAGAAGTTCTGCACTTTTCTGAATTTGCCACCAGGGTGATAAGAGTTTTTGGCAAAAAAAATATTGACAGGCTTTATTGTGCTTTTTTAAAAAATTAAGCATAGAATAATGAGGAAGATTTACATTTAAAGCAAAGGTCTGGCCTACAGATAAGAGCAATGCTTACAGATTACTGATTTGTATTTCAAGTCTTGAAGATTTCATTTATTTTTGGACAGAAATCCAAAATGACTTAAGTTTAAAGCAGTGAAATGGGGAAGATACTATTAATATATTGTTCAGAAGTGACCTTAGTACTGCTTCACTCTTTTGGGGAAAAAAAAACTTTTCAGTTAACATACACACTGATGAATATATTTTACATTTTATGGACACTGGAATTGTCATAAATACTATGCACAGTCTTAATTGGCTTCATCAGTTTATGAAGTGCCAGTGGTAGTTTGGAATGGTAAAGTGCTGAGTATAGCGTAAGTAGATGATGACGGAGGAATAATGTTACAGAATTTAGGCCATCAAACAGACCATTTTTCAGTTTGTGTTGTCTTTATTCTGTGTTGCATCCTTTTCCCATCTATACATCTCTTGCCAGAGCAGGTTCCTAGAGTTTTTTATTATTATTGTTACTTTATGTTATTCCTTAATCACCTGTATATGCCAGTTTCCTATCGTTCAACACAACATGCAGCAGCATCTACACAAAACCCTTTCAAAAAGACCCCACTAATGGACTGCATGATATGAAACAATTGACAGGTGGTACTTTAACTTTTTGTCCAAGGCCCCAAGTACAGTAACTCAGCTGTTACATCAAGGAGGTGAACTTTGCACATGGCACCTGTGCACACAGTTCTCCATCTGTCTAGGGATGCACAAATGGAAGTTTCCTTCCACATATATACAGGCCCTGACTGGATCAGGGCAACAATACTCCTAGCAGCAACATTTTATTTTGCATTAGAATTTGACAAAAAATTACACATTCAATACAGGGTACTTCTTCCACAGCACAACATATTCCCCTATTATGATTTGCATCGTAGCACAAAGATTTAACCAAATGCTATTGATCAGACCCCAGCAATAATTTTCTACAAGTCTTGTCTCTGGTGGAATGTTGTGATAGTGTTTAGTTCAGTGAGACCCTTTTTTATTAATTAGGTCTCTCTGTGAGCGTTTACACAGTTTTATCAGGCCTGCTTAATTTATATGTGACAAAATAGTTGAAGAATGGGTTTTTTTCTTTTTCTTCTTTTTTTTTTTTGTAATTGGATTTAATAGCCATACAAAAAGTGACTCTTGAAACTTGCTTGGCTTAGCCTTTTATTATTCTAATCAGTGCATGTCTTTTCAGTGTCTGAATCAGAAACAACAAGCAGATCATATACTTTGTAATGATTGATGATAACAAAAATTGTCACTTCAGCCCATGTAAAAACAATCAAAAACTCATTCAAAGTTACAAATACTAAATATTGAAGAATAAAAAAAACAGTTTCAACAGGCATGAGAAAAAAAAACTTGTTAGAAAATTCAGGTAGAAGAAACTTCCACATGCTGCTGTAGCATGTGGAGCTATTTTAATAGTTCAATTTTGTTAATGTTTTCTAAATTATTTTAACAAAATAGAATGCTGCCATCATGCCATACTGTTGAGCATATATAGTGGTAGCTACAAGGAATATAAGACCATGTATTAGCTATGGCTCAAATATGTTAGTAGCTAAAATCCAAATATCTTATGGTGCAGCCTCTTCATCTTTACAGTGGTACTAACATACATAATCTATTGAACCCATTAGAATAGCTACATTTTGCAGAAGTACCACCATCTTTATGCCATTTTAAATTTCAATATTGTTCCTAAAATATTTCTTTATATTAATGGTACCTTTATAAAGGATGCAGAAAATTACCTTTTTCTAAGTAAATTAGTATCTTGATTACCTTTCTTTCCAAAACTTTGTTGACTATCCCTTAGACAAGGGACTGAATATGGGTCAATTTACTGAATATGAGTGTTTTCTGATGCTTATAAACCTTTCTGTAGATATGCTTAATTTTTAAGCGATTAGGCACCAAGAGTAGCAGAAATCCTGCAAAGCTTTATAGTTCATTAGGAGCACAACCTGCTTGAAGATTCTCTGCACTATCCTCATTGGAATGTAGGTATTGCACAGCTCCCATTCGTTTCACTGGGGGTTTTGCAGAAGAATATCCAGATAATTTGTGCCCTATGGTTTCTTTCTTTTTCTTGTTGTTGAATGACGTCTTCATTTTAGAGAGACTTGCTGAATTTATTAGAATGGGTATCCCTGATTTCAGAAAGAAAGAACATTTGTTAGCACAAAAAAAATGCAAAACCAACAATGTACTGTTAAATTACTTGTTTTTTTTTAATTTTTATTAATTTGTGTGTTTTTTTAAGAAATTGCATTTCTGTGATATGTATTTTCATATACCAGCAATGTCACTATCAACTTATGTCCATGAATTCATTCTGAGTAAGAAATGTTGCACCTTAACTATTTCAAAAAACCAAAATAATATATTCTCTACTTTGGTGTTTATTCCAGTATGTTGTATTATAGTTTATCAGGCCCATTCTAACTTAGCAAAGCTATCAGTATTTATGCATTTAACAATATCCTCTAGGTCTGAACCTGTGTATGTCTTTTTCTTTTACAAAAAAAAAATGTTTTTAAATAAGATAAACAACATATTCTACCCTCCTCTATGGTCCCTTTCTGAAGATGAGATATTTTCTAAATATAAAATTTAGCACTGTCCAATTTTCTTTATGGTAGTTTATTTATTTAATAGTCTTTGATTTCACATACTTCTGAGATATACACATAGTAGCTGATATTGCAAGCATAGAATCAGCTGGGAGGATACTGTAATGTCATTTTCATGTAATTGTGTTAGTACTGTATTAGAGGGCGGGATGGGAAATGAGTTCTGCAAAGTATTTAATATGTGCATTAGATTTTGATTCTCCTGTTAGGGTGTTTTCCAGATTCAAGACCAAAACTAATGTAAAATCTTGTGGAGCTTATATCATGCTGTTGTACTTATGACAGTATTTTTCTCTGGATTGTACTGTGATACCAGAAATAGGATATATTTATTTACAAAGATATAGTGTGCTTTTTACTAATACAATATCTGAAAGTTACAAGCAAAGGAGTTCTTATTTTTTTTTCTCACTTGCAATTCAATCTGTGTCGTACAAAGCAAACTAAAATATTGTGCATTTCACTATTTTTTTCCTAGATAACTTCAGTTGCATAAATGTAGCTGCTAATCACTTGCCATTTGTTGATTCCGCATATCTGCATTCTGCAGAAGAGTTGTATGTTGTGACACAACAAAGGAAACATACATGGGATGAGTGAAGTCTAATACATAAAAAAGAGGTACCCCTGAGAAACACTTCAGTCAGCTTTTAAAACACATGCATAGTCATTGTGACTTTGCCTCTATGCAGAAACATAAAAGAGGAGTAGTTCTCATAGTGCTCAGTACTGCCCAGTAGGAAGGAGAAAGGGACAGCATTTATTGAAGTCATATATAAGGAGAGATGAGAATATCTGCATTCCTTCTACATTATCTGGTTTCAAAATGAGGCCAAAAGTGCACATAGCACCCTCATGTATGAGTTTAGAACAATCCACGTGCATGGGAACTACTACTGAAGATTTTGGAATATTGGCAGAATAACAATTAAAAATATAGTATGGTATCTGGAGCGAGGAACCATGCAATGACTTATTTCTACAGATTACTCCCAGAACAAACTATAAAAACCCAATAGTTCCCTGAATAATGAATACCAAACCTTCCATTTCAAATTGAGTTCTTGTAGACAATTGTCACTTGATTCTCAGTGATACATATTTTTCAATTATCAGTGGGATTGAAAGAGCTCTAATACTTAGTAGGAAGCATTGGAATGATTTTTTTTTTCCAAGAGTGATTCCTGTTTAGTGACTGAAATGTATGCTGAAAAAAATTGTCATGCATTGGGGGCTAATAAAAGCCTAAGAAAAGGGCATTATCACCACATGATCACTGTCTGAATAGGTGGGAATTTAGCTTTTGTTTTTGAAGGAAAAATGTAGTAAAATCTATGATGATGATTGAGTTTGCCTTGTACCATTGTATATTTATGCCTCTCAGCTGCACTGTATTCTACGACTAATTCTGATAATGCTACCTCTATTAAAACTACTTCAGTTGATTTCATTTATTTTCATGATTCCTCATGAAGTCTTTTCAAGTTAATAGATAGCTACTTGGGATCACATGGAAGTACAGCAGTTTTGAGCAGTGTAAATCTCTATGACCCACAATATCATTTTAACATCCATATGATTTTTGGCAGGTATCATAATTTTTGTATTACCGTAAGTTTTTTTTTGTTTTTCACATGCTACATCCAAAATGTAAGCATGCATGCATACATACAGTACATACATATGTACTACACAAAAACATTTGTAGTAGATGCTTCTCATAGAAAGTTCTGGGCACTTTTGCTTTTCACATACTGCATCTAAAATGTCAGTGCACAAAACATACACGTGCATTTCTTACACAAAAATATTTGTCATTTTACTATATAGTTCTCTTCTCATAGAAAATTCTGGGGAAGTCCTTGGACATGCAGAATTTCATATACAGTATCTTTAGATTAGCTTTTCTGATGTCCTGTGTCTACAACATATAAAATAACATTCCATAAGAGCTATCATCATTGCTCCCATTCTACAAGTGATAATTCTAACATAAATAGTACAAAAACGTGTTATGCTAGATACCTTTTATTTGGGTTACTATAACGTTCAATAATCCATTTTTGAAAAACCAACATCTCACATATCAAAGCAAACTATTTCATTCATGTACAATAAGTTCCCAGTGATGAAAACTTATATACCTCCCTGTTTTTCCCTCAAACACTTCTGCTCCTGGTCTTGAGGCAATAGCTAAAATGCTTTAATTCAGTAATGTAAATGTTTAATTGCAACCATTGGTTTTTTTTCTTTTGAATAAGTCTTTGAATAAGAACCGTAGTTCACAATGGATTATCAAGCATAAGTTAATCACAATAGTTTTTCATCCTGTTGTTCCAAAGAATTGCTTTCGTGTGAGTATCTAGTTTGTGTTTTAATATCAAATAGCCATTGCCCACTTACCTACCTTGGAAGGGCAGATCTTTCAGTCTATATATTGATTGGAAATATTTTCCAAGTAAAGATTTTAATCAGCCCTCTTAATGTCACATATGTGGAGCTACTTTATATTTTTATAATACATTATAATTTACATCTGCTTTTCTTCATAAACTAAAAGCAGGCATTATATAAAATGTTTTGTTGTTAAAGAGGAATTGTACTACATAGTATATTTAAACTGATTATATGTAGCGCCCATTGTCTAAAACATTTAAGTCTTTTACTCTGAGACTTCATTTACATGCCCCACATAAAATATGACCAGTTGTGTTTTTATAAAATACTGATGGTGTACAGTGGGTTTGTGAAATAGGATTTATCTGCAATGATCTAGAAAGTCTAACTTTGATAATGAGTGGCTGTAATCTTTGCTTATTAGGATTATCAGTCTGCTGCATATGTATCAGATTTGCCATACTTTTCTGTTTACTTCTCTTAATCTGTGTGCCTGAAGGTAATTCCAATAGATCCTCTTCCATACTTGAATTATTTATTTATGTATTTACTTTAAAAAGAAGCTTTGATGCAAAAAGAAAAACTTAACGTCAGGTTGCTCAATTGTGTTACATCTTTATAGTTGTGTGTCATGCAGCATAATTCATATTTCATTTAGTACATAGGTATATTTGATGTAAGCATTCTAGAGATTATATTTCATAAATTGTAAGATTTTTAAAGGAAATTCAAATACATTAACATATATCTTCAGCCTGCCAGAGGATATTAAAAAAAAAATCAAGTTATGATTCTTGAAGATAGTGTAATTAATAGGTTTCTTTTCTTTGTAAATAATTAACAGCATTTTTAATTGAAAGCACGTCTTCTGGAATATATCTGTTGATAAATCCTATTTAAGAGAAGTTTTCAAACTTTCAGGCCATGGAAAAAAGTAAAAAAAAAAGTTTAAAAGGTTTTTTTCTTTTTCTTTTTCTTTTTTTAAATCTGGAACCCTTGGTCAAGAAGCAATGTGATGAGTTATAAGCACAAATATCTGTGGCATTTTTAAATGTCAGCTGACAAGTCCTACCCTTTCCGCTGTACCTTAGAAAAGGTACATCCATTGCTATGGATGCCTCTGGCTGCATTCAAGTGAACTTTTTCCCCCCTTACTGTCTACAGAACCCCATCAAGTTATCATGGAGTCCTAGGTTCTGCAGAACAGTTTCAAAAACCCTGGTATACAATTTATAGTTACACTGCTGCTTACATATGGTACACATTCATTCCTAAAAACATAATTTTTTCTTGTTTATGATATTATCCCATGGTTAGAGAATAAACATGAATATTATAACTCAGCAGTTTATTTTACCATATTTTCTCACCTGATCAGCATTCAGCCAAAAGCAGGAGTATCAATCAAGTAGAAGAAAAAAAGTAATACAATTAGTTCTACTCCTGCAGTTCAAGAATTCCCACATGCTGCATTCTCACAGGGAATGACTATGATACAGTTCAGAGTACAAATGAAGGCTGATGGAATTCTGCAGAACCTAATGGAGTGAGTTAAATACAACCATCATTTATTTTCAGCAGACCTTAATATTACTGAGCTTCACCTGTATAGGAGCCTTATACCATTGGTAGATACAATATCATTACAAAAGAAATGTTTCATGGAATTTACAAGATTTTACATTTGCAGAAAAATTAGGACTTCTGCTGGACCCACCATCCATCTTCTGTATTTGCTCTTACATACCTGTTATTTGGTGGTAGCCTCGTAATTATGGTCCTAGTGAAACATGTTAGAACACCCTTTTCCAGCCTGGCAGCCTCCACATGAATATTTTGGAATTGCCACTCTCAAAATTTCCAGTCAGCATCACGATCAAATTCCAACTTACCTCTCAGACACAAAGTTAAATAAATGTACCTTGGAGTATTGTTAGTCTGCTTCTTTTGCAAGAATTCCTGCAGCAAATTGGATCATCTGCCAAGGTTTTAGTTACCTTTATGAGTGAATACTTTTAAAAAGCTACTAAATTTGTAAGTACTTTTTTTTAAAAAAAATTCTTTTTGTACCAAGTTAAAGTAATGATATTAAGGCCAATGATAGATTTAACAGTAACATTGGAATAATATCTGATATATCAGCACCATAGAAACTAGTTGGCTTTAATTGCAGCCCTTAATGGATTTTTTTTTTCTACAGAGGATATGCGTTAGTATGACATTTTGTGAACTCTAAATGTATCAGGTCTGTGCATGCATGGATGTATGGTCATATACAGTATTCTAATTTACACACATGAATTCAATTTTTGAAACCAGGTGCCTAGCAAAGAGTTTACTGAAAACATTTCCAGCCTGATTTCACAAAGAGTGTCATTAGTATATAAACAACCCATAATCAATTGCAAAAGTTTGATCGGTCAGTCAGGGGCCTTAAGTTTAATCCTGTTTTTAGTTTTAAAGGAAAGCTGTAGTTCAACTACAGAATGTACGCATTTAAGGCTAGAGATCCCTTGTTGAAACTGTAGTACCTGTAGGCCAAAAGTCCCCCACCTTTTTTCTGCTGATTAAGCCAAATAACTGAAGGCAACTTCCTCTTCCATTATCTAGGATAACAGCAGATACCCACACAGCAGGAATATCATAGCACCAGTACATATCACCAGTGGTATCTTGCTCTTTTAATTCAATTAATTCAAATTAATTGAATACAATTTAGAGGAACAAATTAAACTTTTTTTCCAATTAACCACTTTAGTGGGAAGTGATACAGATTTGGGAGGAGAGGTGTTCTTGCTGTTTGCAATAGGAGACAAGCTCTGATTGGTTTGATCAAGAATTCTTCCCATGTGGAGATCTATGGCACTTTTCCAGATGGAATATAACCACTCACAAGCCACTCATCTAGGTCCCAGTTTAGGTTGGAGGGTCCAAACCTGCTATTTAACATTAAATGTCATTTATACAATTTTGTAATTACATAGATGAACACCAATAGCTGTCATTACCACTACATCTCCATTATGTCACTGGTAAGGAGTGAAACGAACTAATTGAAGTGTGGGAATTTATTAGTTTATGCATTCTATAATACGATTATATTTGTCACATACTGTAGCATCCATTTTAATTTCCATCTAAGCAAGGGGCCTGCTTCATAGGAAGCCATCATGCATAAAGCAGCATGTGCAAAGGCTTCTCAAAATTTAATCCAGAGTCAAATGTACACAGAAGAATGGATACGAACCACTGGTGCTCTGTTCTTTTGAAATGGATCTCTATCCATTCATATCCATCTAGAGGCATCTCTCTGCCTCAGTTGTCATTGTTACTGAGGCACTATCTATTTCATATGCTTTTCAGTCTCCCCAGCTTTTGTATTTTGGTTTTGTTTTCTTCCCTTTGTTTAGACTGTATTTTATTAAAGGCGCTTATACAAAATCCCACAGATTTCTTAGTCCAAACTTTTTTTAGAATCACGGCTGTCCTTGGCCTTTTGTGGATAGCCGGAGATGCACTCTGAAACATGGATGAAGTCAGGGAAAAACTGTATTTGTTTTAAATTAAATCATGTACACTTAATATGTATGATTACTCTCTGTTATTTCAAAGTTTTCCACTTCTCCCTCTTTAAACATTTCAATTTATGGTGCTTTTTAGATGGAGGGACAGGCTGTGCCTTAAACCCTGATATAGAAAATAAATATTTGTTTCATAGCATTTAATAAAATAATTATTACTATTGGTAGTAATATCTGTAACAGCATCTAATCCAATTCCCTCTTTACCTTTATTTCTTTTAGTTTGATTTTCACTAATTTCCTACTTGTCCATTAGTCGTCCTTCCTGAAAGAAAGGTTTTTTTTTACTTTATTTTTCTAAGCATCTCTTAAAAAAAGGGCTTCTGCTGTATAGAAGCCAGTATCAAGATCTGACAAATTTACTCAGTTGCATTCCTACATCTTCTAATCAGCTGATATGATCTGTGTTAAAGAACTTGTGCTTATCTGAAAGAACTGATCCTTCAGAAAGGAGCATGAAGGAAGTGCTCAAGGCCATCTCCATTGCTTGGAGATAAATGAGGAAATGGACTTGTTATGCAAGATATGCAGTGTGACTATTGTGGCACTCTTTAATAGCATTTTGGGGTTAAAAATTGTTTCGGTAGCAGGGTGGAGAGTGTTGTTGTTTATTCGTTCAGTTGCTTCCGACTCTTCGTGACTTCATAGACCAGCCCACGCCAGAGTTTCCTGTCAGTCAACACCCCCAAGGATGAGTCCGTCACCTCTAGAATATCATCCATCCACCGTGCCCTTGGTCGGCCCCTCTTCCTTTTGCCTTCCACTCTCCCTAGCATCAGCATCTTCTCCAGGGTGTCCTGTCTTCTCATTATGTGGCCAAAGTATTTCAGTTTGGCCTTTAATATCATTCCCTCAAGTGAGCAGTCTAGCTTTATTTCCTGGAGGATGGACTGGTTTGATCTTCTTGCAGTCCAAGGCACTCTCAGAATTTTCCTCCAACACCATAGTTCAAAAGAATCTAGCTTGCTTTGCTCAGCCTTCCTTATGGTCCAGCCCTCGCAGCCATACATTACTACTGGGAATACCATTGCTTTAACTATGCGGATCTTTGTTAGTGTGATGTCTCTGCTCTTAACTATTATATTGAGATTTGTCATTGCTCTTCTCCCAAGGATTAAACGTCTTCTGATTTCCTGACTGCAGTCAGCATCTGCAGTAATCTTCGCACCTAGAAATACAAAGTCTTTCACTGCCTTTATGTTTTCTCCCTCTATTTGCCAGTTATCAATCAAGCTGGTTGCCATAATCTTGGGTTTTTTGAGGTTTAGCTGCAAGCCAGCTTTTGCACTTTCTTCTTTCACCTTCATCATAAGGCTCCTCAGTTCCTCTTCACTTTCAGCTATCAAAGTGGTATCATCTGCCTATCTGAAATTCTTAATGTTTCTTCCAGCGATTTTAAATCCAGCCTTGGATTTCTCAAGCCCAGCACATTGCATGATGTGTTCTGCATACAAGTTGAATAAGGGTGAGAGTATACAGCCCTGCCGTACTCCTTTCCCAATCTTAAACGAGTCCGTTCTATGGTCTGTTCTTACCATTGCTACTTGGTTGTTATATAGATTCCTCAGGAGGCAGACAAGATGACTTGGTATCCCCATACCGCTAAGAACTTGCCACAATTTGTTATGGTCCACACAGTCAAGGCTTTAGAACAGTCAATAAAACAGAAATAGATGTTTTTCTGAAACTCCCTGGTTTTTTCCATTATCCAGCGGATATTGGCAATTTGGTCCCTAGTTCCTCTGCCTTTTCTAAACCCAGCTTGTATACCTGGCAATTCTTGCTCCATGAGTTGCTGAAGTCTACCTTGCAGGATCTTGAGCATTACTTTACTGGCATGTGAAATAAGTGCCACTGTTCGATAGTTTGAACATTGTTTAGTGTTTCTCTTTTTTGGTATGGGGATATAAGTTGATTTTTTTCCAATCTGATGGCCATTCTTGTGTTTTCCAAATTTGTTGGCATATTGCATGCATTACCTTGACAGCATCTTCTCACAAGATTTTGAAGAATTCAGCTGGGATACCGTCATCTCCTGCTGCCTTGTTGTTAGCAGTGCTTCTTAAGGCCCTACCAACCTCACTCTTCAGGATGTCTGGCTCTAGCTCACTGATCACACCATCAAAGCTATCCCCGATATTGTTATCCTTCCTATACAGGTCTTCCGTATATTCTTGCCACCTTTTCTTGATCTCTTCTTCTTCTGTTAGGTCCTTGCCATCTTTGTTTTTGATCATACCCATTTTTGCCTGGAATTTACTTCTGATGTTTCTAATTTTCTGGAGGAGGTCTCTTCCTATTCTATTGTCGTCTTCCACTTTCGCGCATTGCTTGTTTAAAAATCATTCCTTATCTCTTCTGGCTAACCTCTGGAATTTTGCATTTAATTGGGCATATCTCTCCCTATCACTGTTGCCTTTTGCTTTCCTTCTTTCTTGGGCTACTTCTAGTGTCTCAGCAGACAGCCACTTTGCCTTCTTGGTTTTTTGGGGGGGATGTATTTTGTTGCTGCCTCCTGAATAATGTTGCGAACTTCTGTCCATAGTTCTTCCAGGACCCTATCTACTAAGTCCAGTCCCTTAAATCTATTTTTCACCTCCACTGCATATTCCTTAGGAATATTAGTGAGTTCATATCTAGCTGATCTGTGGGTCTTCCCTAATCTCTTAGTCTGATCCTAAATTGTGCAATAAAAAGTTCGTGATCTGAACTATAGTCAGCTCCAGGTCTTGTTTTTACTGACTGTATAGATGTCCTCCACCTTTGGCTGCAAAGGATGTAGTCAATCTGATGTCGGTGTTGTCCATCTGGTGAAGTCCATGTATAAAGCCGTCTCTTAGGTTGTTGGAAGAGAGTGTTTGTTATGCAGAGTGAGTTGTCTTGGCAAAATTCTATCAACCTATGTCCTGCTTCATTTTGTTCTCCCAGGCCATGCTTACCTGTAATTCCAGGTGTCATCTGACTGACTGCCCACCTTAGCATTCCAGTCTCCTGTGATCAAAACGTCTCTTTTAGGTGTATTGTCCAGTAGGTGCTGCAGATCCTCATAGAACTGATCTACTTCAGCTTCTTCAGCATCTGTGGTTGGGGTGTATATTTGGATCACTGTGATGTTAGATGGTTTGCCCTGAATTTGAATTGAGATCACTCTTACCATTTTTTTTGGATTGTATCTGTCCTAACAACCAGGAAACACACTGAGACGAGGAACTGGTCTCTAATATTTATTACTAGTACTTAACAGGAATCCTAACAAACTGAAGAAGCGTGGGAAAGACCCAGACATATAACCCCCAAGGGTTAAGGCGGTCCCGATCTGTGCCTCTTTGAATGGCTGAACAATTCCTCAGTGCTACGCATGCGCTTGACAGTCTGGATGGGAGCCCCCTGCTCGCCATCCTTACTCATGACAGTATCCAAGCGCTGCTTTAGCCACTTTACTATTAATTATGAAGGCTACTCCATTTCTTCTGTGGTCCTCTTGTCCACAGTAGTAGATCTGGTGGTCATCTGATGTGATGTGGCCCATTCCAGTCCATTTCAGTTCACTGATGCCCAAAATGTCTATCTTTAACCTTGACATCTCACCAATAACCACATCCAATTTGCCCTGGCTCATAGATCTTGCATTCCAGGTTCCAATGGTGTGTTGATCCTTAGAACATCGGATTCGCCGTTTACCACCAGCACCATCGGCCGCTAGCCATCCTTTCGGCTTTGAGCTAGCTGCGTCATCACGTCTGGGGCTAGTTGAACTCATCCTCTGTTCCTCCCCAGTAGCATTTTCACCATCTTCCAACCTGGGGGTCTCATCTTCCAATGGTATACCGACATATCTCTAGTACTGATCCATTTAGTTTTCAAGGCAAGAATACTGGGGTGGGTTGCCATTACCTTTCCCAGGGATTGCATTTAGTCTGACCACTCTGTCATGACCTTCCTGTCTTGGGTGGCCCTTCACGGTTTAGCTCATGGAGTCATTGAGTTGCTCAAGCTCCAGCACCACGACAAGGTAACGATCCTTTGCTGAAGAGAGTGGAGAGTATGAAGTCTTTAACCTTTTGCTGTCCTCCATTATCCCAGTCAAGATAGGGAGGACACATGGTGATTAATTGCCATAAAAAATATTCATTCATTTGAATGGATGGAGGGTGGGTTGCTGTGGAGAATTGGATGATTTTTGATTCTACAGTAGGAAAAAGCCATGCCATACCTTAGGATTTTGATCCAGATCAGTTCTTCTGTGCTTATATTTTAGTAAAAGGCTGCTTGTTACAACTTTAAAGTAACATATAATTTGGCTCTTTGTTTAGATGCATGGGTGGGGAAGTGCAATGTACATTCACTCACCCACACAACTTAAAAAGAAAAAGGGGAGTACAGCTGGATAAAGAGATAATACAGACCTTTGGACCCAAGCTAATCACTGAAATCCTTGCACCTGAAAAGGGGATGGTATTTAGGGTCGAAAGGGCTTTATAGCCAGACATATAACTCATGAAGAAATCCCCAGGCTGGATTCATCTTAACAGGACAATTGTCCTAACAGTGAGAATCACAATGAGATGAGGAGTAGTTCTCTAGTGTTTATTACTGCTACATAACAGAATCCTAACAAACTGAATAAGCGTGGGAAAAACCCAGACATATAAACCCCAAAAGCTAAGGCGGGCCTGATCTGTGTCTCTTTGAATGGCTGCTTAATTCCTCAGTACCACGCATGCGTTTTCCACCCTGGATGGGAGCCCCTTCCTGCTCGCCATCATTACTCATGACACAATGCCTGTATACTGGTGGAAATAATAATTTGGAATGCAGACTATTTAGGAGTAATCCTAAATTCTTACAAACAGAGCTTTATTTGTGAAAAGCTTGCTCTCATTAGTGAAAAAGGAAAGATGTTATGTTCATTTATCATTTTAATCTCTGCAGTCCCTTAAAAGTCTGCTTTTAAACATGGGAGATCCTTTAGGAATATTATGGAAAGGTGCTCTGAAGGGAGGGGATGCAGAAAAGAAAAAGAGACTATTGTACCTGTGCTATAACAGAATAAAAACAGCCCTATTCATATTAAGACATAAAGTTCAAAACTATTATAAATTAATAACTGAAATATTGGCTAAATATTGAATAAGACATTATATTCAATATGGTCCCCATTTCCTGCACATGATAAGTAGACTAATATTCATTAAGAGATTCAAGTCTAGATTTCCCTTGCTGCTAGTGATGGTAGTAATAGAAGTGTTAGTAGTAATATTTCCTCTCATTGTGACCAATGGGTTGAGAAAATTATCTTTGCCAGCTTGAGAGGCTTCTTTACAGCATGTGTTGGGTGGAGGTCTGGGGACTGGGAAAAGCTAAAATCCTACAGATCAAAAGTTTCTCCCAATGCACGCATGATTATTCATTGCATGATTTTGCATGGCTGTATCTAACAGAATATTTCTCCCTCTAAGAGCAAACTATAGCCCCAAAGATGTCCTTCCAGAATCATAAATTTGCAAGCTAAGATTCTTATATGGATTAAGTTGAGAGGAAAAGAAACTTAATTGGTCCAGGGCCCATCTACAGTATACAGTATGACCATACACATTCCAAACATTACCATAGGATTCTATTCTGTTCTGTTTTGGATTTTTTCAGTTGCAGGGATATGGGAGGAAAGAATAAGACAGAATATATTTTCCTAAATATTTAATAATATGTAATTGTACTTACTTTAAATCATCTTGATCCAAGGAAAGTCTGCACACCAAAACTATGAACATGTTGACATTTATCATTAACAAGTAGTTTTCATTTTGATCTGATTGTACCTATTTATTTTTAGAGCTAGTGATCTGACTTAGGGTGTGAGAGCTGACATCAACAATTCTGCACAATCTTGTGTGTGAAAGCAACAATTATTCTGTAAATCATAATGTGAAACCTGCAAATTACATTACTATCAAATATTATTAGAACTAAAAAATAGAGCTTAGGTTAATCCTGAATCTGATTTCCTGCTTTTTAACAAACATCCATATAAACTAATGCTACTAAAATTAACTTACTGTACCAATGTTAGAATATGCTACAAAGTGAAAAACAAAGCAAGTGACACCTATCCATGCAGATGAGCAGTTGCATTCAGAAAAACCAGCCAGATGCCCGCTTTAAGCAAATTAAGAAGCATGTGGCTTCTTCCAGACCTGATGCCAGCTATGAGCAAAAGAGGGAAATATGTGCTAAGTCCCCTCATTTTCACAGTACTTGTAAGGTGCATAGTTACAAAAAAAGAGGAATGTTGGCAAAGACAAGCATAAACTGTTGTCATCTTTCACCAAGCAAATGCATACTTGCAAGACCTGCACATCCCACTTAATGAACTGAGATTTTCAAAGAGCAAAGCATAATTTAGCAGATGACTCCTGTGGTCTCTAGGACAGAGCTGAGTCTCAAGGATTCTTGAATCAAAATGTAATTGAAAAAATAATTCTTATCGTTTTTTTAGTTTGTGCAACATTAGAGACCAGACAAGTGCTTAATTCTGTATTGTTAATCTGAATCAATACTTAAGTAACTGCCATAAAAACTTAAAAAAAAATTTGGGATAATAAAGCACTTGGATTTTTTGAAGTATTTTTTTCTAACCCAGCTGAACTTTTCTATATTTGACACCGCTTCAGTAATGTAAATCACAATAATCTTAAAGAGTAAATTATTATTTTTATTGTGATTTTGCATTTAGCCAGATATGGAGCTTGTTGCCATCTTTTTTATTATTAAAAACAACAACCAAGAATTCACAATTTCTAGCATACTTGTCCAAAGTATAGTTTCTTAGAAAGTAAGCAACACTTAGGAAATTTTCACTTATTCCCAAAATGATTTTGCCCTAGGAATTCAATTAATGCTCTTCCATTTAAGAAGAAATGTTGATAGATTGCACATTTTTACCTTCTGGCCCACTCGTGGAGAGCCACACAAATGTCTGTGATTACCCACCTTTCTGATCCATTCCATATTGAACATGTAGAGGACCAGGATTAAGCCAGATAGATTGGTCACATCCCAACCCCAACCCCAATCCATACATTTGCCTGAAAACTGACTGAGATTGTGCATGAAATGAGCAAGATTCAAGCACTGGCACGTTCTCCTGAATATTGGTCAAAAGAGTAGGCAATAAAGTTATCATCTCTTCTTCATACATTCAGAGAATGAGTGCTAGGCATTGTCTGGAGAATGATCCTGCTTGTTTGAGACTGTAGACAAGTGTACAAAGAATGGTTAAGAAGGGCTGGTAACAAGATTAATTTGCTTGTTTCTATATTGTGTGTGGAAATTAAAGTGTGCCTTGCACTTGCAGTCTACATTGCTTGATTATAGGACTGCCACTCAATTAAGGGGAACTTAATATGTTGCATGGGTTGAAATCTGATAAATAAAAGTTAAAATACAGTTCTGCAGGAAAAAAGCTAATGGTTTCCCTCTTTTTTAGACAACACATATGTCTTACAGTGAGAACAATTTAGAAAGTGGAGTGCACTTCTAAAATGGGGCTTATTGCAGTATATGAGTGCATTATCTTAAAGGCAGAAAACTTCAGATTTACCCTGAAGAACATTATACTCTGCATAATAGACTCAGCAGGCTAAGGTGTTTGGAGTCTCCCCCCTCCCCCGAAATTCTGCTGAGTTTTTTGATGTTAAAGAAATTGATGTGTTCTGTTGTAGCCAAAGCAAGTAGTTAGTTTAGAAACAGCTGTCGTGGTTTTGATTCTGGGCTCACAGCAATAATATTTCCATCAGCAAGAATGTATAGTGCAGAAGTGCAATGCATATTCTAGGAGAGCACTATAGCTTCAAGATTAAAAATGTATTTAGCTCATTGCATGATTGTAGTTAACGAACACATTTGTTTGCATATTTCATAAACAAATCGAGTGCTTACTGTGGTTTTAATTACAGCCTAAGCAAGTTTTCTATGGCAAGCTTCAGAACTGCACTCTGCTTTGCTGGCAGATGGTATCTGACTTGAAATGCAATAGGTGCATACAAAGTGCCATTTCTTATTGTTATCCATTTAGAAATTGGCTAGCAACAATAGAACTCAATGATCAGGATATATTTGTTTCACCAAGAGAAGTAAAGTGAAGCTGGCAGATTTCAAATATAGTTAGTATGAATCCTAGGGCAAAAGCAGAGGCTTTGTATTATTGGACAGATTTCCTTTTTAAAAATGCAAATATTAGGATTTCAGTAGCCATGGAGAGTTTTAACTCTTTTTTTCCCCCTATATATAGCATTCTTCAGGGAAATCCCCCATTGGTATTGATGAAGGATGTCTAGCAATGAAGTAAATGGATGCAACAGGTTTTGAGCTCAAGACAGGATGTTTTTACTATTAAATTTACCTCAAATTCAAAATACTTACTAATAGTAAAAACATCCTGTTTTGTTGCCCATAAATATATATACATATCATTGGAGAGATCCAAAATTTTAACGTATGTAACTGAGGAGATGTTAGAAACCAATTCAAACAATGAGTTAAGATGGAGGTGAAGCAGAAAGATGCAATGAAAGCAGGTGACATAGCCAAGAGGAGAAGCGGAAAGCAAGAAAAAGTCTGGGCAAGAGGCAGAGGAGATGAATAAATTGGAGAAAGTTAGCGGCTATAGCTCTCATGAAGAAACCAGGATCCTGGCTTATTGAGAATGTACAGTTTCCCTTTTGCTAGAAGGAAGATCCTTATTTACCACTCTTAAGAATTACCAATTCAATCTTAAGCCAACACCTCCTTCAGCAATACTCTCAGATGATAGGTATATACACCAGAGGAACATTGTATTATTATGTTGCAAGTCACAGCAGGTACCAATATATACAGATCAGACTATATTTTGATTCTCAAAAGCATACCTCAAACAACTTTTAGGGTTGTTGTTTTTTTGTGGGGGGAGGTGTCAATACTAGCAATATAGTAGGTGAAAATTCATGATTCTCTTTTGCTGGAAATTCTGCATTTTAAAAAAATCATATGCAAGAAACAGCATACATTTTACAAGGGTTAATCTTTCCATTTCAACTGGAGAAGAAGAAATCTCAGCACTGTTGCATAATATGTGCTTAACTTAAAAAAGCATGCTATGGTGACATGCCATGCCAGAGGATGCTTAGTCATAGTCTCAATTAGGGGTAGCCAATGTGCAGCTTTCTACTTAATTTCAAAAGCCCTTCTCAAAAGAGAGCTTTCTGTCTTTGTTAGGAGTTATCTATCCTTTCTTATAGACTACCCTTTAGAGAAGTGCAAGTAGTTTTCAAAAAAGAAAAAAAAATAGCATCAGAGAGAATGGGACTCTTATACACACTTTGAACTCTGATCCAAGTCATTGCTTGTTTCATCCCAGTTTACTAGGTAGGTTTTGAAAGATTGCCCTGAGATAATGTTACCTTTAGTAGGAAAAGAAATCAACTATCCTTGATCTAGACCATCAGAAAACTATGTCTTATAATTGTTGCTGGAGTCTGCTACTTCAAATTGATAATGCTCATTGATGATGGAAAAAAAGTGTGGAACAATGTTGGGTGGGGAAAAAGTCTTTCATAAAGATACTTACTGGGATACATAAAGTTCTATGATTATGCAGCTGTGGTCTGAAATGGAAACTTACACTCTTATACCATCTATATTTTACATTTTAAATCCAGCATTATACATTTTAATCAATATGATATAATTTTAAGACTTCATGCCTGTACTCGTGCAAATAGAGGTACAATTATTAAATTTAGTAGGGCTTATGTCTGAAGAAACTAGAGGGTTGCATTGTAATTCAGCTAAATCTACCTTTTCATGTCTATTTAATGTATTATGCTATTATTTTTGTAGTGTATCAGTTCTCATAAAGTAGCCTACAAAGCAGTGTGAACAGTTGGAAACAAAAATTACAATGCTAATTAAAAAAAAAATTGAACATACTTCTAGGACCCTTCCTACTGAGCAATTGATAGGGAAATTGGAGTCCAGCTACACAGTCTAGATGAACAGATCTTCAGCATGGAAAAGGCAATTTCCTATGTTTGTGTTTTTATCTTAATTATTCTGAAATATTTCTTTGGTTTTAAATACAACTTGCAACTGGAATTTTATGAAGTAGAAAGGATAGTGTGCAAAACACCTGAAGGTGGTTTCAACTTCATTATATGTATTATGGTCTCAAAGGGGCCTTTCCAACCTTTGTTTTGTCTTTAGACAGCCCATTTCAAACTCAAGCCACTTCTGGTAACATCAAAATCTTTCAGGGTTGGGATGTTTTGATTGCAAAACATTCTGCTAAGAATTTGTTCCTTTTCAGTAAGTACATATCAACCTTTCTTCATCCTTTGAATTACAGACTTTGCTTAAAAAAATTCAGCTACTGTGATTTTACTTACTGAGTCTCATGAGCAAGATGTTAAAGTTTAAACTTGTCAAATCATAATTTTGCAATCATCAGTTCCTAGCACTTAAACAAAAGCTGGGCCATGGTTTTCAATAGAGAATGGTTCAAGAAATCTGTGCTGTTTAGCATTTGACAGTATTATAAGATGTATTTTGCTTTTGAAACATTAATGATAGATAAATCAATGCATCAAATGACTTACAGAAATAATTACATAAAATTTCAAAATGCCTATATCATTATTTTCTTCTTTTCCTATAGTGCTTTGTCCTTATTATCATACCTCACAGATTTAATACCTGCATATGTAAGTTTTACTGTGCAACATGTATTGCAACATAGCTATGTCTGTAGCTGGGCTGGCTGCTGGATTTATGGAAGATGGATAAATATGACCATTTCATTTCCAAAAAAATGCAGAGACTAGATTTGTGGTCCTTGAGACTCCCCTCCCCACCACATTAGTATGTTTAGGCACTGGATGCAATTTTGAATTGTTCAGATTTATTAATTCCTTGAAATCAAGCAATATACTCAACAACTAATCCTTGGGGCCACATTCTCTGTGTTTTACTGCTTTTGCCCAAATCCCCACCTCAGTCCATATAATTTCTTTTGCATTTTATCCTGTCATGATTTGACCTCCTAAAAGAGATTTCCTGTGATCACTTACTATGGGCAAAATATAGAAATACTGTGGTTGCTATGGAAAATATCATGCATTACGGACAAAATTATTTATGAAAGGCAGCTCATATGTGATATAGATTATGCCTAGTGCCTCTCTGATATTTCAAAGAAAGCTTGTTGTTCTGAGAAGCTGTTCCTTCAGCCAGAAAGGCCAAGACTAACTCTAGATAAAGGTTCTTGTGCCACCAAAGTGTCTAAAGGAAAATCACCTAGTTTCCCAAAAGTCCAGGTATGATCTTGCAAAATGCCACATACTTTATATACCTTCAGTTACTTCTAAGCCACCTGTTCAGTAAGTCACAGGCTCAGGTTGCTTGAAAAAAGAATCAAAGGAGTCAGTTATCTTCCACCTGGGAGCAGTGGTGTGCATTACTAACAGCTCATAATTATTCATTGGGCTATAGAGACATGAAAATAATTTAGCTCTTTGTATTGGGGAGTACAGGATAACAACAGAAAGTTTCATATTTTGAAAATATGGACTAAAGTTATTCAGAGTTCACTGTGTGAAAATGTTATTAGGAATGATTCACAGAATATTCGAATATTGTCATGTGAATAATTCTTTAGTAACTTAAAGCCATTTGCAGAATGCTATGGAGGAGATACTTTTCACAATACAGTGTTTTGAATAACTAATTTGCATGGCAATTTAAATAAAAATGAATGTTTGGGCTACAGCCGCTCCATAATACTTCCAAACTGTAGAAAACCATTGTGATTCTATTACAATATGCCAACGCTGCTATAAGTGCTTGCAATTATGACAGTGTAAATACAAACTGAATGCCTGGAATGCTGATGAAAAAAAGCCATAGAAATATACTCAAAGGATCAAAGATTGATATAACTGTAAAGGTCCACAATAAATCTATATGCTGTTTTTAATATTATTCTGCAAGCAAAGTCAGAAAGATACACTGCCTCTTTAAAATCTAGCATTAAGAACTACAGGTAGTTCACACCATTTTAAAAAATGTATATAAAGCTATGTATGCTTAAAATAATGATCCAGCTACATTTTGGAAAGGCTGTTGATACTGTTCAAGTAAATATTGTACGACAGCTTATTTGGGGTTTTGTAGTTCTCATCTTAGATTGTTCCTGTTTTGCTCTACAAAAGGTGCCTGTGTATATAGTTCATTTATATTGCTTTCTGCAGAATCCTTTATATATTTGTTATAAGAATAAATGCTGTGTATATTATGAAATACAGAGGTTTTACTACTGACAGTGAATCCTATAATGCCACTAGCAGAATAAAGGGATAGTTCTTAATCCCTTTTTTATATTGTGTATAGCTGGTTGCCTGAAGAATTGTAATGCAGTATCTTTGCCTCTTCTGCACCTATATTTACTCTTCACTATGATTAATTAGAAGGTAATAAAATTAATTTTATGTTTGGAAACCAAACTGTGTACTATGTCCTTAGTTTTGCATCAACTGGGGTTAAAGGCATACATCACAAACCAGGCTTTTATTCACAGTCCTATATACATATACTGGCTACTGCCATCAGTCACCTGAGCCAAGGAGGCAGGACCAGGATCTAAGAGAGAAGAAGCTCTGTATGAGCTCTGAAACTTTCAGTGTGCAGCAGCTGCATTGACCAGGCTGGGGAATGGGTGGATCTAACTTCAGAAGCCTTTGGCAAAAGTTCAGAGATTTGTCTCCTGTCCTGACCATGGCATAAAGGAAGAAGGGGAAGGATACAATTGAGTCAACCAGGAAAAAGAAGAAGGACATCTCAGGTGGGTTTGTGGTTTTGTTTGTTTTCTTTTCTTTTCTTTAAACAGGGTTCCTAGGCAACACTGCTGTTCCCGTGTCAGAGTTTTTGGGGAATTTTTAGTGGGCTTGGTTTAGGGAGGTTGTTGGGAGACAGATTTCTGTGGAATGGATGTGGTAGTAAACTTGTGGCCCTTCTCTGTCTCAGTGACTAGGAAGAAGTCTGTCCACACTGAGACCTTGAGGGTAGAAAGAAGCTGGGTGGAGAACATCTCCTTTGCTACAGCAGAAGACCCATGTTTGGAATTACAGAACTGACACTAAAGGAGTCTTTTTCTGCTGCTGCTGCTGCTGCTTCTCTCTCTCTCTCTCTCTCTCTCTCTCTCTCTCACACACACACACACACACACACACACACACACACACTTCTCTTCCCCGTGCTTCTCTTGCCACCCATGGCAACAAAAGAGACCCAGTCCTCCCTTTTCTCCTGCTTTGCTTCTCTTGAAACAGTTGGCAGTCAAGGCAAAGGAAAGGAAGCAGATCTTCTCCCCATTTCCCACAGGACTGCAGGTAGAACATTGTCCTCACTTAACCTCCCCCCCCCATTGCTTCAGCATTTCAGTTACACTGCTGAACATGTGTTTAAAATGCCTCCACAGAACCAAACTCATGGGGACCACACAGTCCTGCAGTTAAGCAGACTGTCAATGTCAGAAGCATGACTTTTTCCTGCCAGAAGAACTGGCCCCATACTACCCATTTCCCTTCTTTCTTTCCCCACTTTTCTTGTCAACTGTGAGTTGGCAAGAGAAATGGGAGAGCTTATTTTTTGACACAGTGGGAGAGACCTGATTCTCCCACTGCCAAAGGGCAAATGACCTGAAACTCGGTGTCCAGGAAGCACAAGGCAGCATGTCCTTGATTGCCTAAGAGCAGCTAGGTGAGCCCCCTCCCCTAACCCCACCTTGGAATGATTTATGGCAGACTGACTCCTTGGTATCCCTTGTGTCAGAAGAAGTAGGAAAACTCAATTGCTGAAGCCAAGCCAAGTTTAGAAGCTTCACTGTGGGTTTGGGTTAGGTTGAGGACTATGTCACGTGCTCGTATCTTTGTGGTTAGTGGGGCATTTTTGTGTTGGGGCCAAAGTGAAGGACCTGAGTCCTGCTCCTGGTTCAGCACCTGAATCACTACAACACTCAGGCCTTCACATTCTAAATATACTCAGTAGTTTAAAAAGCTTGGAGATTCCTGCTCTAAATCGTCTACAAGATTCCTCTGTTTTTCAGAAAACATTTTCTAGTCAAAGGGTGGGAAAGATCTTCAGGGTTCTGCAACTTTGTATTTTCAAAAATGCAAACAGCTCTAGAGAAATCCTCTGTCCTGACAACTGAATAAATTATTAATTTGTTCACAATAAAAAGGGGAGGGTGTGTGTGTCTGTGTGTGTGTGTTTACATCCTCTACACCCAGAAATATAATGAGTCTTCCTGACAAGCAGCCATAGCAAAGCAACAGTTACAACATGTGGCACATCACAACCACTTATAAATAATGCATGCCTATTAAAACGAAAAGTTGAAGCAAACAGCACGAGATGGATACTACCAATGAGATTACAGTAAGACCCAATTTATCCAAACCTCCAATTTATGAAGCCTCTTTACATCCCCTGGTAGCTTTGGGAAAGGGCTTTTCCTATGCCTTATTGATATTAATTGCTGACTTTGATGTATTATCTTTATTTTTCATTTTGCAGCATTGCTTTCTGTTCAGACTGGGGGGTTAGTTCTAAAACAAGTTTGCAGTACCAAAGGAGGGAGCATTTGAAGCTTTCTGTTTGTTTATAAGTGCTGCTGGTTTTCTGATTCTCATCTTTCCCATAGAATTCTCAGGTTCTGTCCACATAAAGTTCAGTGTATGTGAAAAGCAGCATCCTATAACATGCTGTAAAAGGGATGAAAATTAAGATGTTCCACCATGCATTTGCAGATCAAGGGACACACCAGAAAGAATTAACTGATGCATCACAGGGCTACCATATCCAAGCTACAAAAAATATGGGCAACCATCAGAAGGAAGCCTGAGTTGCTGTCTCTCTGCTACTACCTAGTCATTATCTGGATTTTTGCATCCCAAATCTGATAGCTTTAACACGTCACCAGCATTTTAATGTTGAAGTTTGCATTCATCTCCAAACATATTACTTTATCCAATCACCCAGCTTCCATATGTGTGGACATCTACTTTCAGGTTTCCTCACCCAGCCTGACAACTTCTTAGGATTCTGAGAGAAGTCCACACATATGGAAGTTGTCCAGATTGGGAAACACTCAACATATAGTAGGTGACATTCTTCCTTTGTCTTCCATCCAGTTCTCGGCATCCTTCCCTGTGTCATTATCCATCACAGACAACAATACAATTGATGCTGTGCCATACAGCATGCCAGCTTCCTCATTCCATCATATTTATAGCAAATAGGTAGAAGTCACAATGATTTCCCTCTATCTTTCACTGCCTTCCTCCCTTTTCCTTAAGAGACAGATCACAGGCATTCAGGCACCGATTCATTTAGCTTATCATGTGACTCTGGAACCATGTTAAGGAGCGATTCATTTGGCATAATGGGAAGAAAATGATAGAAATGCTATGACTTAGAAGGATAAAAAATGTCATGTTTCTGTTTGCAGCTCCCATAACAAACACTCTGTAACACACCTGTGAACATCTTTCTGGTAAACTGCCAGTGTTGTTGTTTTTAATCGCTAGCCTTTCTTCTTTCCTGCCTTCTCCAAATTGATGCTCAGTGTTTCTTTATTTACTCAGTCTTCTTTAAATGTTGTTCTTAGCAATTCAATAAAGTTGTACAAGGGTGAACTGGTTGTTTGTTTCCTGAGACTTCTATACCACTTCTGTCTACCCAAGTTACTAAACTGAGAAGCAGAATCACACTTTACAGGGTTAAACTCAAGTTAATGGCATTAAGCTTCAAATTTAAGCACAATTACTAGGGAGTATGTTTTATTGAGCATAATAAGATTTATTGCTAAGTAAACATGCTTACACTCTAAAAGAGTTTACAAAAATTGAACAAATCTGGGTACTCTGAAATTTACACAAGAACTTCATTTAGAAAGGTACACCTGTTAGATTGCTCAGACTATTGCCAAAAATGTTTGACTATTTGGCATGCTTTGGGTCCCTTTGATTAAAGACCATCATCTTTCAGGATCCAGGAAGCATGCCTTTTCCATCATGACACCTGCCTTCTGGAATGAGGTTCCCCCAGAGATCTATGTGGCTACCACCCCGATAGCATTCTGGAAGGTCTTGAAAATCTGGCTATTCTCCCAGACCTTAGGGTAGGGTGGATGTTGTCCCCTTGTTAGATGGGTTTTTGGGTGTAGGGTGTGCTGTCTGGACAGTTGTTGATTTTCTGTATACTTCATGTTATATTTGTTTGTTTTAAATTGTGAGCCAATGACAGTAGCCTTGGAGTTGGAAGGCATCTAAAGCTAATGAATTTTTTTTTCTTCTTTGTGGCCTTTTGTGAATTAATTTGAGCTTGTTGACTATCTAATAGCCTCCTGGCCATTCAGCTCTTTCAATGAATTGTTTTGCTCTGTAGTGCCTATCAACCAGAAATGGATATTTAAACAAACATTCAATATTGTCCTGTTCAGACTATGAGACAGCCAGGCAGAGCTACTAATAACATTCTTTATTGAACTAACTATTTACAATCATAAAAGTTCTTGCAATAGATTGGAGCATGTAATTCAATCAAATCCACCCAGGTGGCAAAGGACACCCTGGCAACACTGCAGAGTCAGATGGAGACAAGGCAGCAAGACAGAACTTGAAAAATCCTTGGTTCAGAATTGCAAGACTGGAAGGAGCTGTGGTGCATGACAAAGGAGTGATGGGACACTCAGATAGGTGCCCTGACACACAGGCTAGATCCAGCTGGCACACAAAGGCTAGACAATGCTTGGCTGGAGTATTTAGGCAGAGCTTGGTTCTGGAAGCAAGACTGGACTGGACTGGAGCATTCAGGCTAGGCTGTGATCTAGAAGCAAGGCTGGACTGGATTGGACCATTCAGGCAAGGCTGTGAACTGGAGGCAAGGCTGGACTGGACTGGAGTGTTCCAGCAAAGCTGAGGTCTGGTGGCATGCCTGGATCACGCTGGAGCAAAGCGACGAGGCTTGGAGCTAGACATGAGGCCGTGCTCAGCAGGGACAGCCAAGAGAGGCTCTACTGGAGAAACTTGTGCAGACAGAGATTCCATGAAGGCAGAAGGTGCTGGTGCTGGTTCCATGCTGGCTACAGGCAAGGCTTCTGATGCTGGTAAGGATTCTCCTGCAGGTGCTGTGAACTCAAAGCAGTGGTTGTCTCTGGCAGCTTGTTCTTGGCACACCTGCCTTTTTATTTGCTCCTTTTCATGCCGTTTTCCCTTACTGGCCAATCACATTTCTTTTTCTTAAGTGCCTTCTCTGCTCTCCTCTCTCAAGCACCAATTGGAGGCTTCAAATCTCCCTCCAGAGGTTGTCCAATCCTCTCCTGTGATTTCTCCTGCTCTGCTGAGTCACTTCCTGGATTAGATTCCTCAAGTCCTTGCTGGTAAGTTTCATTTTCCCCTTCTCACTCTGAATAAGTTTTGTTTTCAGAGTCAGAAGCAGGCTGAAACCTCACAAATATCTTGCAAAGATTAGATTGTTGTCTAGGTCTGGAAAGCCCAGAAAACAAAACTTGAATAAAAACAATATTATGCCATTTATGTGCCAGTAATGGAACTAAAGTATATCATATCATTCTTCGTTTCTTTTACAATAAACAACACATGTGTACATAAAATCCAGTTTGATTTAGTATATTTCAGAGTCTACAGTCTTCACCAAGATATGGAGAACTGTCCAGAAAATTCCTGAATGCAACTATTATATAGCCTGCCATATACAGTACTTTCTGACTTTTAGCCTATGGAGATTACATATGTCTCTCTTGGATATTGGTATGTTAAAGAATAGTATTTATAAGATTAATGTATAAAAAAGGGACATCTTCTAAACCATAACTTTATTTTATTTTATTTTATTTTAGTTTGCTAAAAGAAATTTCATCCCTTCTATTGATTTAATCATACTATTAAAATTTCCATCGTAACTAATATACACATCTCAGGGAAAGCAAAAATAAGCCCAAAATAGATATATGATGAAATGGATAATTAAAAAATTGCCACCTGAACAGTGTATTTATGTATTTAATAATACATTAAAATAAGCTTTGGTATTCTGAAGCATACAGCAGCACTTTCCCCTTAAGTCTGGAAAAACTATAATTGACAAAATAGCCTTGTTTTCAAAAGTAATGGACTTTATTTTTTTATTTTTTTAATCCTGTCTTTATTATTTTTATAAATAACTCAATGCCTATGCTAGGAGAGCAATTTTATTAATTGTATTTATTAAACAAAAGTATATAGCCACCCATCTACCAAAAACGAACTCTGGAAGGTCAGACTTAATAAATAGCTTTGCAATACTGCAATCAAATGCAGAATATCCAATTCTAAACATAGAACAATGCACTATCGTGCCCAATTCACATCCCCCTAGGACTGCCCAATTGTGTGGCTGTACCTCTGCCTGATTCTAGAATAAAGAAGAGAATACAGTGGCTGTAAAACAATGCCCTGTTCCCATAATTATTCACTGACCCAATTAATTTACCTTACATGCAGTGTTGCTAACTGAATCAAGGTGGTCGCTTTTACCCTTGCAACAGGAGAAAACTGGCATATTTGGGGTATCAACAGCTCTTTCTCCACTAGCTAGGCAGGCAAAAGTTTGTGGGGAACAAAAAGAGAAGGTGAGAAGAAAAGGGTGGAGGCCTCAGAGTGTATCTATGAAGTTCAACATAGGCAAACAGACAGACAGGACTGGCAGTCCTAATAAACAGTGCAGTAGACCCCAGGGCCCACCATTATCATCTATACTGGGCATGCTGCAGTCAAATGGATTGTTAGGTGGAAGATTAGAGTTGCTTTCCAGTGGTTGATACCATGAGCCTGAGGTTCTTGGGGCAAGAGATCTACCATCATCCATTCAGGTGGCATCTGCTATAGCTTTTTTACTGAAGGCATTGCCAAACAACATCCACATGACATTCACAGATTTTATGAAGACTACAAAAAGAATTTAGGAAGCAATAATCATGTTTGAAGTTGTATCATGATTCACCTTCAGAAGGTTGTATGAAGATGACCAAATGCCCATTCCACCTCCATGTGTACCTGGTGGTAACAATTGAAAAGCTGTTGGGCTTCTGGGTTTAGTGACCATGGTCTAGAGAACAGATTTCCTGACATTTCACCAGCAACTGTGACTGGCAACTTCAGAGGCAAGGTGATCTGCTACGTAGTGACTATGCAGGGACTGTCTGGGCTCCTATCTTTATGGCCAGATGTCCTGAGGTGTGATTGGCCTTTAGCCAAGCTGGTTCCTGATTGGTGCAGGCTGATGAAGTCTGGTCTCTGATTGGTTCTTTCTTTGTGCCCAACACTGATTTTGTGGCTCCCTGTTGAACCATTCACTAGCATAGTAATTCACTAAAAAAAGACCCCTGCTACAGCCCCTGCAAGAGAAGGAAACTCTAACACACAATAATGACTGACAAAGGAAACTGGAAATCTCTGCATGCATATCCATAATAACATTCTTGCAGAGTGCTGGAAAGCATTTGGCCCAGAGAGATCAGAAAAATCATATACCAGGCATTTCTATAAAAATAAATTTATTTACAGAAAGCACAAAAACATATTTACAGGCTTGTGCATTCATACATGCTCAGAGAGAGGAGAGAACTCTCTCAGAGCTGCTTACTGGCTGCAAGGCTAAAAGAAAACTAAAACAAAAGTCCTGCAAGCTGCCTTCCCCTCAGGCAATGCAACTATTAACACCTAAACTGAGGACAATTAAATTCGACCTCTTCACCCAGCCAGAATGATTTGTTACCATAGTAACCTTAATTTCTGTAGCAGAAAACAATATACCAACAAACATATCTTTGGCATTCACCATAGCCTGAAGCATCATATTATAACAGCACTCTCATTGTAGAATTCAAAGCCATAATCCTTGAGAGCCAGGATATGAATGTGGTTGAAGTCCATAGATCCACCCCTGCAGAAAACCCAGTTCCTAGAAGTCCTGGATGAATTCTTATTCCCCATTTTGATGACATCTTTCAGGTAAACTCATTCAGCTCACACACCATACTGCAATAGACCATACATGCTATGGACTTGCTTAAGGAGATGCTCAAGGGGATGTAGCCAACACTGAGTACTTGCTTGTAGAGGGGACAATCTAACAGACATATCTTGCATGTTGTTATCTTGCCTTTGCACAACAGGGGCTATTTTGGAAGAAAACTGGTTAAACTTAACATAAAACATCTGGAAACTGAGCAGAAGTGCTCCCCACTTACTAGTGTCCTGCATGATTGTCACATACCCCCCATATGTAGAAGTGCTAAATGGATGTTGCCAATTAAAGGTTGAAGTTGTCTTCAAAAACTTCAGAAGCAGCTTTCTTCCTCACCTTTGTCTATTGCAGCAGAAACACAAGCACTCAAGGGGCTGGGGCAAGGAGGGATGCCACAGACTGACCACAGACATGGCACCGAATGGGAAACCATAATGGTATAGGCCCTGGTTATCTGAAGCACTGCCTCTCTCCCATTTTTTCTGCCTGCCTGCCTGCCTGCCTGCCTGCCTGCCTGCCTGCCTGCCTGCCTGGTACAATCAGGACTCCAAATTCCTTCTATTAAACTTTGCCATCTTGTGGGACCTAGGAAGTGTGCCTTCTCTTTTATGGTCCCTGCTCTCTGGAACAGCATCCCCCCCACCTCCTGAGATACAGATGATGCCCACCCTCCTGGGGTTCTGAAAATCCTTAAAACTTGGTTTTGTTCCCAGGCCTGGAGGGGTGGGCTGCCATGTTATTTTTTATTGCGGCTGTTTTTAGTCCAGGCTGTCTTGTTTTGTCTATGTTTTTAATTGTTTTAACTATGTATTAGACTTTGTAAGTTGTCCAGAGTCTATTGGAGTGGGCAGCCAGAACCAATTTAAATGAATAAATACCCAAGTAGTTTCACATAACATAACATGTGGACATGGCTGTTTTGCAGAACCCATACCAGCTGCTTGCCCCACATATTGCACTCCAGGGTACAGGTTTTGAGAACCACCCTGAGAGTCATTGTGATATAGAAGTGCCTTTTATATGCTCTCACCTTTCAAGATGAGAAACAGGGAAGGAAAGAGAGACTTGACAAGGGAAGATAAGAGGGAGAGATGAAGCATGGGAAGGTGTAAGGGAAAGCTGATTGCAAGCCCAGACACCATGGGAATCGTGAGGAGAATTGACTCAGTTGGCCCCTGCTGCACTCATAAGCCCATTGATATGATAGTGGATGGCCATTGATATAAAGATACAGTACATGGATGAAGCAGTGAGACCCTGAGATCTTGAAAGCAGAAGACTCCCTAGTTTATATTTAGATACTTTGTCTCTCAGCTCTCTATCAGCACTAAAAATAACTGAAAATCAATTTCTGTTGTTTTATATTTTCATCTCCTGGACAAAAGTTTTTAGATACTTATCACTTGCCTGTAGCCTTCACTTCTCTAGGAAATTGGCACATTTACTCCCATGGCATTACTGGTTTCAAGAGCTGAGGAAGACATGGCAAGCAGTACATTTATTCTGAGGGGAAAAGGTTATGCCACCTTATAGATGGCCTACCTGCTACATGCCAGCCACACCTTGATCAAGTCAGGGTCTGAGTCATTTGGAATTACCATGTAATGCCCAATTAGCTTTCAAGCAGAACTGCAAAATAGTCACCCAAAGTACTCACAGAGAAAGGAGTGGTCATCTGAAGGAGGTGCTACAGGTGATATGTACAACAATGTGTGTGATCCATATCCTGTAGCAACTACTCCATGTGGATTAATAATAAGCCAAGGAAAACTGGGCAAGAGTGACCATGCACTGCATGCCTGGAGATACCCTGTGTTGGAGGCTCAAGATACATGGGGGAATACCCAAGATATTCTCTCATGGAAAAGTGGGAATTTTCATGGGGAATCTCACAAAACTTGCAGGGGAGGGGGAAACACCCTCTAAAAGCACTGGAAAGAGCACAAATCCTAGGTTCCCTTATCATATGGGAATACCAAATGCTTGGGGGAGTCAGGAGGGAAGAGAACCTAGAAAAGTACAGGATTAAGTAGTATCTGAAAAATGACATATAATTTTAATAAATATGGTATAGAGTAAAAGTATCCTTATTCACTCACATTGAGCAACATATCAATGCCATTGGGAACAACAACATTAGAGGTCTGTGATCCTACTAATCAGAGGCCTACAGATCTCCATTTGGAGGGCTGGAACTCATGGGCTGCAGGCCAGGTTTCCATAGAAATCATGATGGTAGATGAATAGTGATGGTAGATGAATCTCAACTGTAGTGCTGGGATTGTCTTACACCCACTGCCAGGGATTCTGCATGCTGATGGGTCTTCTGTACCCAGATAACTTCTCCATGATTCTCCCCCTCTCTTGCCATCTGCATGCTCCAAGATGCATTTCTGATTGCCTATAGAATGAAGCCCCCTACAACTCTCTACCCCCCTGCTCACTTTCAGATTCAGATTCCTCAATAACAGTCTGCTGCTTATCCCTTAATGGTACCACATAGGTAGAGCAATTGCTACTGGTGTTGGTGAGCCACTGAATGGTACAGCACAGGCACTCTCCCTTCCCTCATTCATTTGATGATGCATTAGAAAGCCCCTGCTTGTGTGGCTATTTTCTCTGTCATTCCTGCATGAGCCTGTCAAGTAGACATCACTTTGCTGCCAGCAGTCATGAAAAGCATTGATCAGGAATATGATTAAATTCCCTAAATATTGGTAATTTTGTTGCCCATGTGCTGCATGGCATGGGAGGTATGTACTTACCCTATGCTTTGAATCTCTCTGCCCTCTAGCTCTCTGCTTTGTTCTGGAGCCTACTAGGGCTGTCATTATCTACAATTCTCCTGAACCTTAGTCATGTATATTTTCTTCTTCCAGATGTAAGAGACAGCAGTAAATAGGAAGGGATTGGTCACGGACATCAGTATTAAACAACATTTGCCTTACTTCCTCAAACTCTTCTCTCCAACTTCCCATGAAGCTTCCTGGGTGGACCAGGCTGGATGTCCCTCATCCAATATTTCTTGTTGTAGGCATCTCTGTTCCTCATCTCTGTGTCCCTCAACATGCAACCCAGCCTACATAAAACTAAGTATGCTTAATAGCCAAATAATTCTGAGAGTGCATTTGGTAAGAAATAAATTATCCTTTAAAAAGATATCTGAATGAAATAACAAATAGTAGCACTTTATTTATGTTTTCTTTCAAGATCACTCATAATTTTATATTGACACAAAAGTTTTCAGGTAAAGCCAAGTAAGATTCTAGGTGATTATATTCTATGGAAAATATTATATACATAGCATGCAGTGGAGTGAGATAAATGGAAACCTATGACCACTGCTCCCAAATTTACCACAGACTTCTCAGGATAATCTTTCTGAAGGAGATACACAGACTTCAGCCTAGAATTCCCCAGCCAATATGATGGTTGCTGAAAATTCTAGGAACAGAAGTTCACATATTCTGAAGATGCCTAGGTTGGAAAAGGCTATTTTAGGAGGTTGCCTGAAATGTAGAAATACAGTATATTTAAAAACAAAAACAAAAACCACCCCATTCTTGCATATGGAGAACTTCTAAAGCATGAAAGCTGCTGGGTGACTTTGGGCCAGTCACTCCTCTCACCCCAACCCACCTCACAGGGTTATTGTTGTAGGGAAAATAGGAGGCAGGAGTATTAGGTATGTTCACTGCCTTGAGTTGATCAAAATATATTAAAAAGGTGGGATAAAAAGATGATGATGATGATGATGATGATGATTGCTACCCAATCTAAAGATATTGTACAGCTAGTCACTGAATTTGTTACAATACAAAATTACATATCTTATGTTTATGTGTTTTCTTCCTTATCCCCTTTTGCAATTTCACATCACAAATATCTCATTATTTTACTTTCCATCCTTAACAATTTTTTCATGGAAATAATAATAATAATGAAAAAAAAAAACAGCTGTAAGAAAAATATTGGAGGTTTACAAAAAGGAGACAACGCTGCCTGGGTGCTTCCCTAAAATTCCATGACTTTTACATGGTGACTACAAGGTAATAAGAATTTCATTTGGATTTTGTGGATATTGTAAGACTGAAGCTCCCTTATGCATGCTGTTCCTTGCACTGATTCTCAACTTTCACATCACACCTGTTTCCTTCTGCTTTTCACCCTTTGAAATTCACTCAATATATTTCTCCTCTGCATTGCCATATGCTGTGTTCCATCACCTTCCCCCATCCTGGTTCCATCTCAATATTCATGTCAGATAGATATCCCCTGTTTGTCAGTTTAACCACCCTTTTCTTTGATGACCTCCACATTCATCTTGTCAGTTCTTCTGAGCCAGTTATCTCCTGCCTCAAGTCCATAACCTTGTTATACAACTCATATCATAGGCAATGCTGTAATTTTCTTTTCATTATTCTGTACATAGTCTCTGAGAAGTGAAATCTTTTGCCTAAATCTCATCTTGTCTCATTCATCATGTACATCTGCCTTAATTAATGTGTCCTGCAGTATTGAAACAAACAAAATTAGAGTCTCAAATGCCTCTTACTTTTCCTTTTTCAATGAAAGCCAGCCCATTGGTTTGGCCATTGTCTAATAGACTTTCCCCACATCCATGTGATCATGCCACACACATGTCCTGGCTACATCTTTGTTCTTCTGTGTCCTCATGACAATGCCTTCCTCACAACCCCAGCCCAAGACTAAGAAAGCTTTATTATTTATTTATTTATTTATTTATATTATATTTGATTTATATTGATTTATGCTGTCTAACTGTGCTGATATTAATGTAATTATTTTCCTCATATAAATATGTTCAGCTTTGTTATCCATTATCCTAGAGGGAAGTCAGGTGACTACAGTGACTTGAAAGAGAAGCAATAGAGGCAGTGTGGGACTGCAAGCTTCATCTTCATAGAGTTTTCTGCGGAATCGAGGAAAGGTGAATAACACTTCAACTCAGCAGTGGGAAAAGGTCCTGAGGAGTGTTGAATCTTTTACTTTCCCTTCTACTTATGAATTTTGTAGTTCCTATTTCCAATTCATTTCTCATATTTTTCATTCAGCTGAGTCCTTGGTCCTTTCCATCAACTTTTCCCCCACTCCCACCCTAGCATCTCACTTTGTGCTGTCATATATATTAGGTATTTATTTATGTGTAGAACTCGGTAGCTTGATGTCATGATGTTTAAAACTAAAAATGATTGAGGCCAGATTAGGTGGAGTGCTATGACTACCTTCGGCATCTGATTTTGGGTGGCATAAAAGAGCAGCAGATGCTTCGTTATTAATTTAATGTTCCTTTATTTTTCCTAGCAGGGACAGAAGAAGAACTTGTGAATGTTCTGCCTTATGTGGCTAGGGTCGTATATTATGCATCATGATTTAAGGGAGCTTGCTGTATTGCTCCACCTTAGCCAGTGAAGTCTTTCAGAAAATGCTGGCTAGACCCTCTCTGTATCATAATGTGTGTCATGCTACAAAGACATACTCACACTGTCCTTGAGACCAAATATAACAACACAGGTCTCATCATAAAATTGAAGTGTTAAAATTAAACAGAAATTCAATTTGTTAAAATGTCAGTTATAATTAGCACATAATCAGTTCAACATTTGTAAGTGACATTTTTACACATTTAAAACATATTGGAGTGAGACTCTGTTATTTATCCATTTCTGGATTTAATGCCACTTCAGAGAGATTTACAGCTAGATGTAGCACCCACAACAAATCCAGGATGATGTCTACACACTGCTTGATCATTAGCCAAAGCTGGCTTTCTGAGCAAGAGTCAAAGGCAGTATGTGGGCTCAGAAAGAAGACAGGCACAAAGTTATCTCCTGCCTTCCACTATGCAGAGATATGCTATGACACACTAGCTTCTGTTCCTTACAGTGTCCAAACTAACAAATGTTAACAAGGAAAGGTACTAAAAGCAGCAATGAGTGGAAAAAAGAAATTGGATCTTTGGATTGGTGACTGAATTGGAATCTACCCCCCACCCCCTGTTTTTTAAATGAACCTAATATTTCAAATGGGAAGGAGCGAGAAAGTGAAAAGCAGAGCTATGCCATACATATGAAAATGTTCTCTGCAGTTCAACTTTAACAGCATTTCTGTCTCCATGTAATTGATGAATGATAGTATTGCTATGTGGTATTGCCATAATGCTGTTCTCTTTTCTTAACCACATATGCTACAGTTTTGAAAAGTAACTTGAAAACCACCATTTTGCAAGAAAAAAAGCCACTAATTGTTATTCAAATGGGAGGCAGGGTAGTTAGAGAGTAGCACTGCTACTGACTGACATCATTTCTGTATTTATTTGCTTAAACAACTTTTTGAAAAACGTAAAATAGTGCCAGGATTGACAGAGAGGCATAGTGTCATGAGTCATTGATGATGTTACAGATACTTGTTAATATGCCCTGTTAATGGTTGTGATTCTACATTTCACACAGCAACAGAGGAAGGATTTGCTTGCCAGGATACAGGAAAGTACAAATTTCCTACAGTCTAATCTAGCACTCCACATGCTTGAAAACTGCACCAATACCATCCCATCTGCTGGGATACATCACATGGACTGTGCCTCAACAAGTGCTAATTCCCTATATGAATGGCACATTAACTGGGCACCGCCCCCCCATACAATGTTATCAAAGACAAAGCAAATCTCTTCTAGTCATTCCCTTTCCATCACACAATGAGTTCCTTTGGAATTCATGAAACATACAGAGGTGAGCTATGTAGATATAGCAAATTTACTTGTCTTTTATTTATGAATCAGCCTGTCTCACTCCTGGAATTTTGCAGGATAATAACATCTACTTCCAACCCTCCCTTATTAACTTATCGTATCTCTTTTCTTTTGGAAAAAATATTCATTAGGCAGAAAAGACGGAAGAGATGTACAATGTATTTTAATTTGAAGCGGAGTTATAGGGTTGGATGTGACCATAGAGGTCATCAAATTCAAACTTCTCAGTGCAGGATACA
Source organism: Candoia aspera (assembly GCF_035149785.1). NCBI lineage: Eukaryota > Metazoa > Chordata > Lepidosauria > Squamata > Candoiidae > Candoia > Candoia aspera. Next base: position 81,491,078 of record NC_086157.1, on the reverse strand, counting down.
CTAGGGAATTTCTAACAGTTGGCCATCAGCCTTTGTCTGAAGATCTCTAGTGAAGAACTCACCAGGTCATTTGGCAGACTCTTACACTGGCTGACAGTTGATAGGACAAGTAAGTTCTTCCTAATTTCTAGCCTGCACCTTCTTACTGTAGTTCCAACTCACTAGTTCTGTTTCTGCCCTTTGGGACAATAGACAGTAAGTCTACTCCCTCTGTGTAATACCCTTCAGATACAGTATGTGAAGACTGCTCCAATATCACCCCTCAGTCATCTTTTCTATTTACAGGGATAATGCAGATTTTCTTATTAAAATTGTACTTCAAGATGGTTCCAGGCAAGATATCCTAATCTATTAATCATTTTGTCTTCCCCTCATTTAATGAATTTTTATTTTTATTTGTTTTTGTTTTAAAGGAAAAAAAAAACAGTGGAAAAATCATAGAAAACAGCATCTGGATCCCTTACAGAAATATATAAAAATTAGGCTGCTTGCATCACCATCACCATCATCATTGTCATCGTCATCATCATCCCATCTGTGTATCTTTGATTAAGTTACATAGGGCTTTACATTAAATTTCCTTTTTTTGTGGATAGGATCATATTGGCCGGGCAATCACATTAGTCTGAGAGACCAACTGGAATTTTGAGAGGGGGTGAGCACTCTCAAAAACCAGCTGCTATAGGGATTTGCTTATTCAAAATGGCTGCTATAATGGGCAGGATCTATCACAAAATAGTTTTTTTCCAGAAAGTAAACTTACTCTCTGCAGTGCTGTTTGTCATTCCAATAGGATCTTAAACATTCCTACAATAGGTGCTTTGATTTACAGCAAGCCAGCTCCCAGTTTATTTACTTAAAGAATCTTTAAGAAATCAGGTGGAACAGGAAGCTTAGTGGGCACCAGTAGAGATTAATAGATACATATTTGTGCCAATGGACTCCATGTTGTCCATAGGCACAAATACGCATCTATTACCACCAGGTTATCCTGGACTATCTTGTGGATTGCCCTAAGAGAGGGCTTAGAGTTTGGCAAAGGACTCTTAACAGTCAGGATAACCTGGTGTAGAACAGTACTTCATATTTATCTCCAAAAATGCTTTGGAACTGCAGAATGAAATGAATGTAGCATTTGGCCAGTTTGGTCTAGTGATTAAGGCAATGGGCTAGAAACCAGGAGGCTGTGAATTCTAGTACCACCTTAGACATGAAAGCCAGCTGGGTGACCTTGGGCCAGTTGCTCTCTCTCAGTCCAACTCACCTCACAGGGTTGTTGTTGTGGGGAAAATAGGAGGAGAAAGGAGTATTAGGTATGTTCGCCACCTTGAGTTATTTATAAAAAATAATAAAGGTGGGATATAAAATAAGTAAGTAAGTAAGTAAGTAAATTTGCCTGCAACATCTTAACCATATGGATATCTCCTGTGTAATTTCAGGAAAAGATGTAAGTGCTTTAAGGGGATGTAGCCAACTGCTGAGTTCATGCTCCTGTGCACTTTGGGGAGATAGAAACATTTTTGGAACTTGAATGTGGAGCACTGCATAGCCCTAGTGAGAAATAATCTGTAGAAATGGTAGTTACCAGTTTGGTAGATCAGAGAAGTGCCATAGACATAGAGTACATGGATCTGAGCAAAGCTTTCAGTAGAATATCTTACGGTATTCTAATTACTAAAATGGTAAAATATGGGATAGATGATATTACTGATAGGTAGACTCACAGTGGCTAAATGATTAATGAATTCTCTTCAGCTTGGAGGGAAGAATTGAGTGACATATCAGAAGGGTGTAATGATTGCCAATTCTAGAACACCATCAGACTCATGAGCAGGATCACAAAGATATCTGATTTATTAAAGAATAGTATGCAGGATCACAAAGAAAGCTGAGAATGAAAAAAGCGCACCAAATGCAAACTAAAAACCCTTGGTACAACTGAGATCCCTCCCCCCATAGAATCTTCCCACGCTCACAATCCCAGGTGCTCCTAACGGCTTCTGATGGTCCACGGGAAAAGTCCTTGGGCAGAGCACATAACCCAAACACATTCCATTGAAATGAACATAGATACAGAGCTTGGCACAAGGTTTCACAGCAGCTCCCTCCCAAACAGAAACGCACGTCAGCACCATGGCATGTGAAATGTTACAAAGTACAGTGCGCATTGAAACAGTGAACATGACATACTGCCCCCCCAAAAGAAAGAAAACACTAAGCAGCAGGCTTTAAAGGGTAAGCCAAGTGGAAATGGTTAACTAAATCAGGAGCATTAACGTGGTGAGCAGGCACCCATTCAGGATGAGGAAAGTGTTTCCAGTGGATCAGGTACTGGAGGGTGCCTCGAAGCTTGCAAGAATCAGCGACCTCCTTGACTTCAAAGTGCTGTTGGCCATCAATCATGATCGGAGCAGGAGGAGGAGGTTGGGGATGCCAGTGGGAAGAGTGGTGGACAGGCTTGAGCAGGCTGCAACGGAAAACAGGGTGCAAGCGTTTCAAATTGTGAGGCAGGTCCAACTTAACAGTAACTGGATTGATAAGACCAACAATAGGGAAAGGACCAATGAACTTGGGAGCAAGTTTTTTAGAGGGTTGTGGGGACTTGATGAATTTGGTAGATAGATATACTTGATCCCCAATTTTGAAATCGTGTTGCAAAGAACGACGTTTATCGGCTTGAAACTTGTAAGCAGCCTGGGCAACAGCCAAAGCCTGTTGAATCACCGGCCAGGAATCAGCAAGCTTAACAGTCCAGTCAGAGGCAGAACAGGATTGGGGAGGGGGCTGTGGCAGCTCAGGGATGGGAACAAAGTCGTGACCAGAAACCACACGAAAAGGGGTTTGCCTGGTACTTTGATGGACAGCATTGTTGTAAGCCACTTCAGCAAAAGGCAGCAAGTCCACCCAATTGTCCTCATGGTAGTTAATGTATGCTCTAAGGAATTGTTCAAGGGCGGAGTTCAAAATCTCAGTAGATCTGTCAGTCTCAGGATGGGACGATGTGGACAGTGCCTGTTTGGTGCCAATCAATTTTAAAAATGATTTCCAAAACTGGGAAGTAAACTGTGTCCCGCGGTCATTGACCAAATGGGAGGGGCTACTGTGGAGACGGTAGATGTGGATGAGAAATAGACGGGCCAATTGATCGGGCAAGCCTTCTAAACGTGCCAAACTAGGGCTCAGTGTGGCAATTGCAGCCCTTCCAACCCCCGCACTTGAAGCTCTCTCCGCGGTAGGGGCTTGGTAAAACCCATCCTTAAAAGTCAGAGTTCTGTGTTCCCAATTTATATGTGGGCTTCGATAGGTCAACCAGGGAATCCCCAGAATTACCAAGGGGTTGCCAACAGGTGCCACTACAAATTTTAAAGTCTCATGGTGGCTGCCTATTTGCATTGTGACAGTTCCAGTGAAATGGGTTGCTGCCCCCCCTCCGCCGTTGAACCATCCAACTGTGTGAAGATCAAAGGCTGCTGGAAGGGAAGCTAGGCAGGTCCAAAGCAGCAACCAGATCAGGGTGAATCAGACACCTGGAACACCCAGAGTCAACTAAAGCCCAGACCTCTGTAGTCTTTGTGCGGGAGCCCAATTTCACTTTTACTGCTAAAGTGGGACAGTCAGCACTCACCATAGCATCCTTGCGCCCATCCTCCCCCACCTGCCTGCAGGCGCTCTTCATGGCAGGTGGCTGGTGTTTCCCACCGCTCCTTAGAGTCATCTTCAGCCTCTCCCGAGAAGTAGAATACTTCCTCAGCGTCAGCTGCCCCCTTGGCTGCTGTCATCCACCGTGAGGGGGGTGGCGATTTGGCCGGCAGCTTGCCTGCTCGATCTCCAGCCTTGGCTTTTGGGCAATCCACTGCTCGATGCCCTTCCTTTCCGCATCGGAGACACTGACCCCTCACATAGCGCCGATCTCTCTCCTCTTCCCAGGCTCTATAGCCTGGCTGGGCAGCAGTTGTGGCACTTCGGGGGGCCCTCATGGTGGCTGGTGGTTTTTCAGGTCATCTGGTTTGCATGAAGGTATGCTGGGCATGCTCAGCCTTGCCGGCCAGACAGATCCATTCGTACAATGACTCTGGGTCGTCTCTACACAACGCCCATCGTAGGACGTCCCTGTTGAGTCCCTCTTTAAATCGTTCTATTAAGGTTGACTGAGACCAGTCGGGGATTTTCCCCGCTAAAGCCTTAAACTCCAGGGCATAATCAGCTACAGACAGCTGGCCCTGGGTAAGATCCTTCAGCACCTTCTTAGCTCTTGCCCTGGCCAGAGATCCTCAAAATGCAGCTTTAATGCCCCCATAAAGTCCTCAAAATACTCAAGTTCAGGGAGTCAGCCTCACTTAATTGAACATACCAGTCAGCCGCTCGACCCTTCAACTTGGTAGCAATGGCAGTTATCTTAGCCTCTTTGGAAGGGAAGTATGCTCCAAACTGCCTCATGTAACTTTTGGCATTGGTTAGAAAGAAAGTTAACTTGGTTGGATCCCCATCAAACTTAACAGAGAAGTCTTTCACCCCCACTCCTGTTGGAGCAGAACCGGTGGCTGCTTGAGTGGTAGTTGTCACTCTGTGGGGTAGAGATTCATCCCGGAGCCGTCTCTGGCCCCGCTCTGCCGGTGGTCCGGGTGGGAGGATGGGGGATGGTTGCGTGAAGCTGGGACCTCCATCGTGCCTCCCCTGCCCCCCCAATAATAGAGACAGGTTTCTTAACATGTACTCCATCGATTCTATTTTGGCCTCCACCACTCTTAGCCTTTCAGAGGTTTGAGTTTCCTCCCTCCCTCGTGTGTTAGGCTGACTCCCTTCTGACACCATGGTAAATTCTATATCTGGGGTCAGCAGGAACCGATGCAATTCTCCCATTGCATCCCAGGTGATCAACTCTGCAGGCAATTTGCTGGGTGCTGGGTGCTCTGGTTCTCCCCCATCGTTAGATTCCTCCACCTCAGGGCTGGAACTTGAATCTGAAGGTTCGGGGGGGAGACTCAGTTCTCCGCTCCTGACCATCGACTCAGGCATCAAGCTAGCCAGCTCCTCAAGTCCCCCGGTCATGAGCTTGGACTCGGCCATCATTAACTATTTCCCTCACAAGAAACTAATCTTGGTAGGAGCTAACGGTACAACTTTGGTGATTCTCAGCTTTATGTAATGATTGCCTATTCTAGAACACCATCAGACTCATGAGCAGGATCACAAAGATATCTGATTTATTAAAGAATAGTATTCAGGATCACAAAGAAAGCTGAGAATGATAAAAGCACGCCAAATGCAAACTAAAAACCCTCAGTGCAAATGAGATCCCTCCCCCCGTAGCATCTTCCCAAGTTCACAATCCCAGGTGCTCCTAACGGCTTCTGATGGTCCGCGGGAAAAATCCTTCAACAGAGCACATAACCCAAACACATTCCATTGAAATGAACATAGATACAGAGCTTGGCACAAGGTTTCACAGCAGCTCCCTCCCAACAGAAATGCGCGTCAGCACCATGGCATGTGAAACGTTATGATGTACAGTGCACATTGAAACAGTGAACATGACAAAGGGTCTGTCCTGGGCCCTGTGCTGTTCAACTTGTTTATCAATGATGTGGGTGAGGAAGTTGAGGGGATGCTTTACAGGTCTTAGATAACAAAAAGCTGGGAAGGTTGGCTTACACTTTAGAGAAGGGAGATATTTACATCTGAAATGAATAGGATAGAATTTAATAGGGAGAAATAAAAAGTTTTGAATCTGGGCAAGAAAAAAGAAAAACATAAGTATAGGATGGAGGAGACCTGGCTTGACAGTAGTACATGTGAAAAGGATCTGTGTATCTTTGTCAAGCATGAGTTAAGCATGAGCCAGCAATGTAATGAAGTTGCTAAAAAGGCAATCCTATCTTGGAATTCATTAACAGGAACATACAGTCTAGAGCATGGGAAGTAATTGTCTCATCCTACTCTTCCCTGTTCAAACCCCACTTGGAATATTGTGTCCAGTTCTGGACAGCACAGTTCAAAAAGGACAGTGACAAATTAACTGAGAAACAGTTAAAACGTTTACATACATTTCATCTACAAAGGAGACAATTGAGGAGATATTACAGCACCCTTCAATTAACTGAAGAAATCATATAGAAGAATGGACTTATTCTCTATTGTTCCAAGAGGGCATGACCAGAAGCAATGGGTTAAAACTACAAGGAAGTAGATTCAGGCTAAATATTAGGAGGAAATTCTTGACAATATAAGCTGCAGCCACTAGAATAGGCTACCACATGAAATGGTGGAGATCTTCAGAAGAAGGTGGATGATCTTCTGTCAGAAATATTCTAATGAATCCTGAACTGAGTGTAGAGGACTAGGTGACCTCTAAGATCCCTTCCAACTCTATGATTCTACAAATTGTTAGGCAATTGCTTCTTGAAATATGGCTGGTCTTTCCAGATCAGGAAGGAAAACCTGATACAGAGAAGGAGACTATTTTCCCTGCTTCAGTCTAAAGATAATACAGTCTAGCTGTCTGTGCATCAACCAAATGGTGGGCATTTTTCAAATGGGATTAAGGTAGCAGGCGAAGACAAGTGAAAGATATTTCAGTTCTATAAAATAACATGTTAAGTTTGTTGTTTATTCGTTTAGTCGCTTCTGACTCTTCATGACTTCATGGACCAGCCCACGCCAGAGCTTCCTGTCGGTCGTCAACACCCCCAGCTCCCCCAGGGATGAGTCCATCACCTCTAGAATATCATCCATCCATCTTGCCCTTGGTCGGCCCCTCTTCCTTTTGCCTTCCACTCTCCCTAGCATCAACATCTTCTCCAGGGTGTCCTGCTTTCTCATTATGTGGCCAAAGTATTTCAGTTTTGCCTTTAATATCGTTCCCTCAAGTGAGCAGTCTGGCTTTATTTCTTGGAGGATGGACTGGTTTGATCTTCTTGCAGTCCAAGGCACTCTCAGAATTTTCCTCCAGCACCACAGTTCAAAAGCATCGATCTTCCTTCTCTCAGCCTTCCTTATGGTCCAGCTCTCGCAGCCATATGTTACTACGGGGAACACCATTGCTTTAACTATGCAGGCCTTTGTCGTCAGTGTGATGTCTCTGCTCTTAACTATTTTATTGAGATTTGTCATTGCTCTTCTCCCAAGGATTAAGCGTCTTCTGATTTCCTGACTGCAGTCAGCATCTGCAGTAATCTTTGCACCTAGGAATACAAAGTCTTTCACTGCTTCTACATTTTCTCCCTCTATTTGCCAGTTATCAATCAAGCTGGTTGCCATAATCTTGGTTTTTTTGAGGTTTAGTTGCAAGCCAGCTTTTGCACTTTCTTCTTTCACCTTCATCATAAGGCTCCTCAGTTCCTCTTCACTTTCAGCCATCAGAGTGGTATCATCTGCATATCTGAGATTGTTAATGTTTCTTCCAGAGATTTTAACTCCAGCCTTGGATTCCTCAAGCCCAGCTTGTTGCATGATGTGTTCTGCATACAAGTTGAATATGTAGGGTGAGAGTATACAGCCCTGCCGTACTCCTTTCCCAATCTTAAACCAGTCTGTTGTTCCGTGGTCTGTTCTTACTGTTGCTACTTGGTCGTTATACAGATTCTTCAGGAGGCATACAAGATGACTTGGTATCCCCATACCACTAAGAACTTGCCACAATTTGTTATGGTCCACACAGTCAAAGGCTTTAGAACAGTCAATAAAACAGAAATAGATGTTTTTCTGAAACTCCCTGGCTTTTTCCATTATCCATCGGATATTGGCAATTTGGTCCCTAGTTCCTCTCCCTTTTCTAAACCCAGCTTGTACATCTGGCAATTCTCGCTCCATGAAGTGCTGAAGTCTACCTTGCAGGATCTTGAGCATTACCTTACTGGCATGTGAAATGAGTGCCACTGTTCCATAGTTTGAACATTCTTTAGTGTTTCCCTTTTTTGGTATGGGGATATAAGTTGATTTTTTCCAATCTGATGGCCATTCTTGTGTTTTCCAAATTTGCTGGCATATAGCATGCATTACCTTGACAGCATCATCTTGCAAGATTTTGAACAGTTCAGCTGGGATGCTGTCGTCTCCTGCTGCCTTGTTATTAGCAATGCTTCTTAAGGCCCACTCAACCTCACTCTTCAGGATGTCTGGCTCTAGCTCACTGACCACACCATCAAAGCTATCCCCGATATTGTTATCCTTCCTATACAGGTCTTCTGTATATTCTTGCCACCTTTTCTTGATCTCTTCTTCTTCTGTTAGGTCCTTGCCATCTTTGTGTTTGATCATACCCATTTTTGCCTGGAATTTACTTCCCATGTTTCTTATTTTCTGGAAGAGGTCTCTTGTCCTTCCTATTCTATTGTCTTCTTCCACTTCTGCGCATTGCTTGTTTAAAAATAATTCCTTATCTCTTCTGGCTAACCTCTGGAATTTTGCATTTAATTGGGCATATCTCCCCCTATCACTGTTGCCTTTTGCTTTCCTTCTTTCTTGGGCTACTTCTAGTGTCTCAGCAGACAGCCATTTTGCCTTCTTGGTTTTCTCTTTCTTTGGGATGTATTTTGTTGCCGCCTCCTGAACAATGTGGCGAACTTCTGTCCAGAGTTCTTCCGGGACCCTATCTACTAAGTCCAGTCCCTTAAATCTGTTCTTCACCTCCACTGCATATTCCTTAGGAATATTAGTGAGCTCATATCTAGCTGATCTATGGGTCTTCCCTAATCTCTTCAGTCTGATCCTAAATTGTGCAAGAAACATGTTAAGTTATTGGCTTCTTTTCTCTGATGTGAGGCTATTGACTTTGGCTGCCTAGTGGAATGCTTTAAACTATGTCTTCACTGGTTTGCAGCCTATATATTTTGTAAATAAACTCAATTATGATGGCTGTATATTGCCTTCAGTATCAGGCAAACTCTCAACACCAGTTGCCAAAGAATATGAGTAGGGGGTGCTATTTTCTTATCTCCTGTTGTGAGTTTTCTATTGGCATTTGATTGACTATGGTGAGAACAGAATGTTGAATTACATGGTTATTTTGATCTGACCTAGCCAGCTCTTCTTATGCTTTTATGACTGCCTCCTGAAGGAAAAAAGAACTCAAACCTAAATAAGTGGTGCAGTGCTGAAGCATCTTATCGCTTAGGGAAAGGGAATGAGTATAAGAATATACTCCTGGAACTGGGAGAAGTTGTTTAATTTTAGCAAAAGAAAGGCTGAAGTAAGCCTTGAAATCTATCTGTAGGCCTCTGGGACACTTATCTGGACATTGCTGAAATTAGCAGATGCAAGGATTCGTATTGGTGGATATGTGGAAACTAACTGGACCACTAGCCATCTGCAACATACAAGAACACTATCAAGTCCACTATTTTGAATATTTTTGGTTTGCTTGTTTCAGCATACCTTTATCTACTGGATTATGAAATTTATTTATTTTTATTTATGTATTTATCATATTTTTATCACCACCCATCTCCTTCATATGGGGGACTCTGGGCGGTTCACAATAAAACAGTTTAAAATTAATAAAATCATAATAATATTAATCTACAAATATCTATACCAATAAGTAAATATAAAATGTAATGAGATCCAAGTTATGGGAGATCTAATACCACCCAGAGGGGAGCAAGATTGACCTTGGCAGGACTAAGGAGCCAACCAACCCCAAGAGTGGCTCTTCTTCTCCCCACTCCAGGCATGGTGACAAAGCCAGGTCTTCAATGGTTTCCTGAAGTCCAAAAGAAAGGAAGCTATCCTCACTTCCAGGGGAAGAGTGTTCCAAAGGGTGGGAGCTGCTGCAGAGAAGGCCAACCTCCTGGATCCCGCCAGATGGAATTCTCGTGCAGACAGGGTCCGCAACATGCACTCTCTGCATGACTGGGTGGGCTGGGTTGATGTAACGGGGATAAGATGGTCCCTTAGGTAACCTGGACCCATGCCATGTAGGGCTTTAAAGGTGATAACCAACACCTTGTATTGGACCCAGAAGCAAACTGGCACCAAGTGCAGCTCGTGCAGCAACGGGGCAATATGTGCTGATCTTGGAGCACCCCAAATCACCCGCGCAGCTGCATTTTGGACCAGCTGTAGCTTCCAGATATTCTTCAAGGGTAGCCCCAGGTTGAGCACATTACAGCAGTCTTATGGGAGATAACCAGGGCATGAGTGACTGTTTGAAGGGCCTCTCACTCCAGGAAAGGGTGTAACTGGCACACAAAACGAAGTTGCGCAAAGGCCCTTCTGGCCATGACTGCCACCTGCTCTTTGAGCAGGAGTCATGAGTCCAAGAGGACCCCCAAGTTACACACCCGGTCTGTCTGGGGCAGTGCCACCCCATCCAAGACTAAAAATGGCAAGTTCCTTGGAGCAGAGGGGCCATTAACCCACAGCCACTCTGTCTTACCAGGGTTCAGCTGAAGCCTGTTGTTCCCCATCCAGGCCGCCACAGCCCCCAGGGACCTGGAGAGGGCAGTCACAGCATCACTTACTTCCCCTGAGATGGAGATATATAACTATCATCAGCATATTGATGATACCTCATCCTGTGGAGACAGATGATCTCACCCAGTGGTTTCATGTAGATGTTGAATAGGAGAGGAGAAAGAACCATACCCTGTGGCACCCCACAAAGGAGGGGCGGTGAGCCTGATCTCTCCTCCCCTATTAACACTGACTGGGACTGGCCCTGGAGGAAAGAAGTGAACCAGCGTAAGACTACACCACCCACCCCCAACTGCCTGAACCGACCCAAAAGGATACCATGGTCGATGGTATCGAAGGCCACTGAGAGGTCAAGGAGAGCAAGGATGGATGCACTGCCTCCATCCCGCTCCCACCAGAGATCATCCACAAGTGCGACCAATGCAGTTTCTGTCCCATATCTGGGCCTGAAACCTGACTGAAAGGGGTCTACATAATCCACTTCCTCCAGGATCCTCTGGAGCTGCAGTGCCACCACCTTCTCAACCACCTTCCCCATAAAGGGGAGGTGGGAGACTGGATGAAAGTTATCCAGCACGGTAGGGTCCAGTGATGGTTTCTTGAGGAAGGGGTATACCAACGCCTCCTTAAAGGGTGCTGGAAATGCCCCCTCCCGCAAGGATGTATTTACCATTGACTGGGCCCAACCACATGTCACCTCCTGAGCTGCCTTCACCAGCCAGGAGGGACATGGGTCTAATTGACAGGTGGTGGCATTTACAGTCCAGAAGATCTTGTCCACTTCCTCAGGTCCAACAGGATCAAACTGTTCTCAGGTAACTGGGCAAGTACGCTCCCCAGGAATCTCCCAAGACTCCATCCCACACTTGGAGTCCAACTTAGAGCGAATCTGAGCAATTTTATCCTGCAGATGCCCCAAAAATTCCTCAGCACGGCTCTGTAGATGATTTTATGGATCCCCTTTTCCCAACAGGGATCAGGTGACCCTAAACAGGGCCGCTGGGCGGCATTCTGCGGATGCAATAAGAGCGGAGAAATACTGGCGTTTCGCTGCTCTTACCGCCACAAGGTAGGCCTTAATCATGGCTCTAGCTTGTGTCCAATCAGGTTCAGTCTTTGTCTTTCTCCAGCGGCGCTCCAGGCATCCCTTAATCCTCTTCAGAACCTTCAGCTCCTCCGTGAACCACGGGGAGTGTCGGGTTCGATAGGATAAGAGAGGCCACACAGGTGCAATCCTATCCAAGGCCCCAGCCATCTCCCTATTCCAGGCAGCAGCCAGGGCCTCTGCTGGACTGTGCAGCAGATCCTCGGGTATAACCCCCAGCTCCCTCTGAAACCGCATTGGGTCCATCAGTCGCTGGGGGTGGACCGATCAAGTACATCTGTTGAGGTTTTCCTACTAACGATTAAGACTGCTATTGTACCTAATCATTTTGGCCAGGTGAAGAGGTTGTATTTGATTGTCTCCTCTCACGTGCTTCATGCAAATTGCCTGGGGGGAGGAAACCTGCTCGGACTTGTTCTTACTTCCTCTCTTTTTCTCTCTGCTGATATGTAGCAAGCCAGGAGAGCTAAGTCCTTTAAATATATTTTGCTTTTGGTTTGCTTTCTGTAAATAAATTATTTTTATAGAAATGCCTGGTGTGTGTGACTTTTCTGATCTCTCCTGGGCTAAAGGCTTTCCCAGCATTCTGCCAACGGGTTATGTGCCCAGTGAGCAGCCCAGTAAGCCCAGTAAAACCCAGAGAGAAAAGAGAGATCAGCTCCACACCTCATGCACAATTTAAAGGCAGGTAGCAAAGACCTGTGAAGATTTTCTTTGGAGCCACCTGGAGATTTTCCAGCAACTGCCGGTCTACAGGACAAAGAAGCCAGCTGAGGTGACTTGCAAAAGAAGGAAGAAGCCATGGCTACCTCCCAGTCCTCAGCGATGCCTCTGGAGCGCCTATCAGAGACCAACTATTTGAATTGGGCCCTGAAGATGGAAATGTATCTTCGCAGAGAGAATCTTTGGCTGCCAATTGGTGAGCAAACCCCGCAAAATCCCAGTGCTGAATGGCTGAGACAGGATGAGCGGGCTAGAGCCACCATTATCTTGGGAGTTGAGGACAATCAGCTAGTCCACATGCGAGGCATGCAGTCTGCAAAGCAACTTTGGGACGCTTTGAGAGACTTATATGTAAAGGCAACAGCAGGGAGTAAAGTTACTCTGACGAAAAAGCTGTACAGAGCCTACCTTGCAGAAGGAGATAGCCTTCCTGAGCACCTGCATTATATTCAGCAGCTGTTTGTTGAGTTGCAGGAGAGAGGAATGGAATTTACACCTCTCACAAAATCATATATCCTCCTGTCCTCACTAAATGTAATGTGGGACACGCTGATTTGTACCCTGGAGGCTATGCCTGAAACAGACCTCACCCCATCGTATGTTACACAGCGCTTACTCGCTGAATGGGAGAAGAGAGAGGAAAGATTCCCCCCCCCCATCTTTTCTGGAAAGCTGCAATACCAGAAAACGAGGGAAAAGAAGGGAAAGGAACCTGAGGCCACAGCGCTAACAAGCCAGCGATGCTTCACTTGTGGTTCAGCTGGACATTTGCAAAGAGACTGTGCCATGAGACCCAAGAGTAGAAAGACAGAGCAGAAGAACACAAGGGCAACACAGAAGAAGGCTCTTCAGACAACCCAAATTGCACAGGTTGCTGAGAAGGGTAATTCTGATGTATGGGTGTTAGATTCTGGGGCCAATTGTCACTTATGTAATTGTAAAAGCTCTTTTGTGGCACTGTCTAAAACTGAAAGACAAAGTGTATCTTTGGCTGATGGGTCTATGACCAAAATTATGGGACAAGGTGACTTGTATTTATCCTGCTTAGGAGAAACTGTAAAAGGTGTGTTGTATGTGCCAAATTTACAATCAAACCTTTTATCTGTGGCACAATTGGCTGCGACAGGGTATATCATAACATTTAAGAAAAATGGTTGTGAGATACGAAAAAATGGGAAATTGTGTGCTACTGGTATGTTAAAAGACTCCTTGTACATTGTGCAAAATGCAAGGAAGCCAAGCTGCAAGGCTGCAGTTGGCAACACTCCATATCATGACCAATGTGTACACCTGATGCACAGGAGATTTGGTCATGCTAATTTCAAGTATATAGCACAAATGCCACAGCTGTGTGCTGACCTAAAGATAAAACCCTGTGATAAATACTTAGACTGTGTAGTTTGCAAAGAATGCAAAACACTAAAAGCTCCTGTGGGTAAGCACAGTGACAGAGTTACAACTAGACCTTTGGAAATTGTACACTCTGACATTATTGGTCCTTTTGCTCCAAGTCTTGGAGAAGCAAGGTATGCAATGACCATCATTGATGATTTCTCAAAATACACATTTATCTACATCTTAAAACACAAAGATGAGGCATTTGAGAAATTTAAAAGTTTTGTGACATGGGCAAATGGAAAATTCCCTAGGCCTGTATCTGCACTCCAATGTGATAGAGGAGGAGAATACCTTTCTCACAAAAACAGAAGGTTCCTAGTGGAAAAAGGGATAGAACAAATTCTTTCTAACCCTTACACCCCTCAGCAAAATGGTGTTGCTGAAAGAAAGGGCAGAACCTTGCAAAATGTGATGGAATGCATGATTAAAGATTCACAATTATCTTTTAAGTACTGGGGAGAGGCAATATCAACTGCCTGTTATGTACAAAACAGATTGTATAACTCTGTGATTCAGGACACTCCATTCCATTTTTTTTATGGTGTGAAACCAAAGGTAAACCATCTTAGAGTGTTTGGTAGCACTGCATGGGTTCACATACCAAAACAGCAGAGAAGGAAAGGAGGCCCCACAACAAAGAAAGCTATCTTTGTTGGCTATGAACAAAGCCAAAGGAGCTACAGGTTCATAATGGGAGAGAAATTAATAATTAGCAAAAGCGCTTCTTTTGCTGAACAAAACTGGGGGAGATTAAATTCTAGCTCTCCAGTTGATCTGACCACCACAAGAGAACAGCAAGGACTTGCTGATGGTGATCTTTTGCCTGATGAGGACATTAAACCAGAAAAGCAAACTGAAGATCTGTCTGATGAGACAGATGCTTCTCAGGAAAGTGACAGGAGTCAAAATTTAAGCCCTGTATTACCTCGCAGATCTCAGAGGAGTAATAAAGGCGTTCCTCCATCACGTTTTCAGGCTGAAACAGTAAAGGCTTTTTCACATATTCACAGAACCTGAGTCTTTAGAACAAGTGAATGCTTTACCACCTGAGATTGCACAAAATTGGCATTCTGCCATGCAACAGGAATTAGCATCCTTGAAAGAAAATAAAATATGGAAACTGGTAAATCTACCTCCCAATGAGCGCTGTCTGGGTTGTAGGTGGGTTTTCAAACTAAAAAGGGATGCTGATGGCAAAATCCAAAAATATAAAGCAAGGTTAGTTGCAAAAGGGTTCACTCAAAGGAAAGATTTAGACTTTGACAAGACTTTTGCACCAGTTACTAAAGGTGAATCAATTAGATTACTGTTAAAAGTTGCTGCACTCAAGGGAATGTCAGTTAACCACTATGACATTCAAACTGCATTTCTCTATGGTGATTTAGATCACAAATTATACATGCAGCAACCCCCTGGCTATGAAAAAGGGGAGAATCTAGTCTGTGAACTGCAGAAGTCAATCTATGGGTTAAAACAAGCTGCTAGATCCTGGAACCAAAAAGTAGATGAAAAACTGCAGAGTTTTGGTTTTGAAAAAGGAAAAGCAGATCCCTGTGTATATCTGAAGGACAAACAAGGCTGTATGTATCTGTACATTTATGTTGATGATTTGCTGCTGTTCACATCAACAGAAAAACAAAGGCTTGATTTTGAAGCCTGCATGAAAAGCCATTTCACAATAAAAAGTCTTGGAATTATAACAACCTAGGTTTGGAAAAACACAGGAAGAAGAATGGTAGCTTTCTCTTAAACCAAAGGGGAGATAATGATAAAGTAATGTGAATGGAAAGACATATAAAGTTGTCAGAGAAGATTGGTTTGCATCTTAATCTATAGTGTAAAAAGGGGAGTGTTGAGGTTTTCCTACTAACGATTAAGACTGCTATTGTACCTAATCATTTTGGCCGGGTGAAGAGGTTGTATTTGATTGTCTCCTCTCACGTGCTTCATGCAAATTGCCTGGGGGGAGGAAACCTGCCCGGACTTGTTCTTACTTCCTCTCTTTTTCTCTCTGCCGATATGTAGCAAGCCAGGAGAGCTAAGTCCTTTAAATATGTTTTGCTTTTGGTTTGCTTTCTGTAAATAAATTATTTTTATAGAAATGCCTGATGTGTGTGACTTTTCTGATCTCTCCTGGGCTAAAGGCTTTCCCAGCATTCTGCCAACAACGTCCTGGCTTCCTGCAGAGGGGGGTGCCGTATGAGAATCCCAAGGTCACCAGGGCATGATCTGACCATGACAATGGGGGAAGATGTATCTCTCCCCTCAGATCACATTGTCACTGCTCCGACAAGAAAACTAAGTCTGGTGTGAGGCCACTGTCTCGAGTCAGGTCCCAAATAATCTGAGTCAGGCCCATGGCTGCCATGGTGGCCATAAACTCCTGAGCTGCCTCTGAGGCCCACCCCAGGGACAGCAAGTTGAAGTCCCCCAGAACCATAAGCCTGGGGAACTCCACTGCCAACCCTGAGACCGCCTCCAGCAGCTCAGGCAGAGAGGTTGCTACACAGCAGGGAGGCTGGTACAGCAGCAACACTCCCAACAGCTTTCTGGCACCCAACTTGAAAAACAGAGTCTCACAACCAGCTACTTGTGGAGCTGGGCCCCTGAAGGCCACTAGAGACTCTATGATGACAACTGTCCTCCTCCCCTGCCCTGGCATCTCAGCTGGTGCCACACCCAAAACCTAACCGGGCACATCTCTGACAAAGCTACTCCTCCTTCAGGGGCCAGCCAGGTTTCGGTAATACATGCCAGGTCTGCCCCCTCCTCTGTGATCAAGTCACATATGAGGAGGGCCTTGTTGTTCACTGACCTGGCATTAAGAAGCAGCAGCCAGAGGCCAGGGCCCTTATGAGTCTGCTGTCCAGGGCCTGGGTTTAAGCCCGGAGGGTCAGAACACACCACAGGTAATAAACACCTGGAGCATTTTCCTCTATGATGACTCACCCTCCGGCTCCCATCATAACATCCCCTACCCGTCACCATCTCAATGGAATGTCCTGCCCTATATTCCCCAGGCTCCACCAGTCCAGCTGCCTCTATTTCTGGACGTCTAGAATTCCTGGCTTGAGGTAAGGGTCCCTTCATTCTCTCACACAATCATACAACCATACACACTTCCCACAACCATGAGGGGATGGTGGGCCCACCAGCACACCAGCTCTTGCTCTTGGCGCTGATAGGCCCAACCATCACCAAGATACTCACTATGCCCCCCAAGCCTCTCTCACTAGGCAGCAGGGGGCATCACATCCACTACCCCTCCTCCCCGTCTCTTACTCAAGGGGGGAGTGCTCACACCAGTGCATTCACACTCAGACTCCACCCCCGTCTCTCACACACAGGGAAGGAGCTCCCATTTACCTTGGAAGGACCTTATTAATCTTTACCACACCTCGTTGAAAGAATAAGGAAATTGGGAGGGGATAGCCAAACTCTAGGAATTTTACAGTCTATAGGTCAAAGGCCACAGGCAGTTCCCCCTGTGTTGTCCATGATGTTGCCAACAGAGACCTCAAAAGTCCCTCTATGCAGCCAGCTATCCACAAAGTCCAGGATAATGACAAGGTCCAGGTTCCATCCTCCACCATACCCAGCCAAACTGCTGTCACGGGGCTTGTCTGGTGGCCAAGACTGGTCCGGTCTACTGCTCCATCTCTGCCAGGGCCGACCATTCGTTGAGCCGTTCGTCATACCACCCCGATCAGCCCTCCTCATGCCACGCCGCTGGGATCAATCTTCCCCCTGGGGGGGGGGGGGCTCGTTGGGGCTCGCTCCTGAGCCACACAGCTACTCAAAAGTAGCCCCAACAGGACCAGCCCACTTATCGCTGCTCCGCTGCTTATCGCGCTGCCAGGCTGGAGAGGAGGAAAAGCTCCAGCAAAGGCAGGGAGCTCCCACCTCCAACGATGTTAGAGGTAGCCGCTATCAAGCCGCAGTCCAAAGGGGCCAACCAGGGTTCCTTGCCACCTGCCACTGCTAGCCACCACTGCCACTCTGTCCAGGAGGGTTCCCCCGCTTTCACCACCCACACATCAGGTATGGGGGTCAAGCTCTCCGAACTCCCCCAATACTCTAGCCCGAGGCCAAAGTTGGGGGTAAAGGGTCTAAAAACTTAAAATAAACTGGAGTCTCCTGCCCTAGAGCGGTGTCCGGCATCTGGAAATATAATTCCAGCTATTGAACTTCATGAAATAGCCGTCTAATCATTCCATTTTTTTAAAGGATGCTTTAGCAAATGTTCAGTGTGACTAAGAGCATTTTATTTCTACATATCACTTCACTCTGATGCTATATATTATCTCATTTCCATGGTTACAATGTAGAGAATTGCTATGAAACATCTCACAGATTTTAATGAAGAGGTAGCTGCATTTCATTAGCTGGTGCAGAGACCTTTCCTGAACAATTACTTTAAAAAGTTTGCAGAATCTATTCCTACAATAAAAGTACTAGCAGCCAAAATAATTTTATATTTACTTGGCTTTTGTGAATGGCACATAAATAAACATCTTCATTTCCATGAAATAAAAAGTATAATTTTGAAGATATTTTGAATATTGATTCCTATGTCAAGGTTGAAAATTGGGGGTTTTTATGAATAACACTTATAATTCACATTTCCTGAATCTGTATGGCTTGGCCAAGCACTCAGTAGAATATAGTAATAGCCCATTACATTCCATACAGAAATTGCAAAAAGTCAAGCAAAAAACAAGTGATTTGCCGAACTTTCTGTGTAAACAAACTAGATTTTTAAAAATCTTAGCTTAACCAAGCTTTCTTAAAACATGGAATAAAGATTAGAACTCTAAATTTGCAAACGGACTGTCCCTGTCCCAAAGTATTTCAATTAATTCTGTTGGTGAGAAAATGGGAATTTATTTATATTCTTGTGTAAATTTTTCATTATTATTATTATTATTATTAAGATTCATCCAGGCAATAAACAATTGAAATACACTACATCTGTCTTCTTTGGCAATGTCATGAATTTATATCATTCTCCTGAGAGAAAAGAAGGATATGACGTTATAGAGGTGGAGCTGTGCTTCTTGATGAGAAGACGAAGAGAATGAAGAATAGAAGAAAATGGGATTGAAAAGAGAGGATGTGATCACAGGGCAGAAAATGCTGAAAAGAAAAGGGAAAAAGAACAGCAACAGGTTTTAATGGGCCCTTATGCTGTCTCTCTGGAGACGTATACATGGCCTTGCTTAAGTTCATTCAGAAATGTGAAGAAAGGAATGGCTTGGGAGTTCTTTATAGACTACATATTTTTTAACGGAAGAAGTTGCCCATCAAGATTAGAATTGGAAAGATACACAGTACAGGAACAGGAGTGTGAAAGGTAGGGAAAGGATTTGTATTTATTTGAGATTTACTATGAGTAAGTAAAAAGAAACAATGCCTCACCTGTGCATTGATGAGGTTTAGAGAAGTTCTGCAGGAATTAAGCTGTGCATTACTTACTAAATTAAGATCCATCATTTTGCTAATTTCCTAACAGAAGTGAGTCTTAAAATAAATTAAGCCTGGAAAATAAATAATCAAATTATACAGCCTTCAAGCACCTCTCCAGGTCACCAACGTTCACAACAGCAAGGAATTCGTTTTAGTTCAATTATTCTGTTCTGCTTTTCTCCTCTTGTCCTTTGTTACTTGGTATTATAGGTGATGGAGTTGTTTCAAGTTCATTAACTATTACATATTATCTTTTCGATCCTGATCTACTTTTGAAACATCTAATTTTATAGTCTTTGACTAGGAATATATACATAGCCTTGACTCTGTGCATTCATTATCTGTGTTTTGGCTTTGGTAACCTCCATCCATGTTGTATTAGCAATGAAGCCTTAACATTAATCCAAGATTATTTTTCTCAATCTCTTTCCTGCCTATTTTATTCTAGCACAAGTTTCCTAAGAATCTGCTATTTGAATTTGCTATTCAAAGACAGAGAATCTTGAAGATAATATGGGAGACTGAGAAGAAGTGCCTACCTCTTTACCTTAAACTGTACAAATCCAAATTCACTAGATTCTGTCCCCAAATTGGCTAGTGCTACTACCCATCAGCATCATTCAAATTCTGGATGTATTTAGAACAAGAATGAGCAGCCAGCAACCTTTATTCAGCCCATGTGGTTCCTATTTCCAGTTCTCAAAGTCCACTCTCACCACAGTTGCTGAAAACTGAACCCTTGTTTCTTACTATTCTGAAGTGAGAAACACATAAAAACTGTAGTATGAGTCCTAAAATAGACATGAAATAGTTAATACTGAAAACCTCTAGAACTCTCCCTCGGACCCTATGCATGATGTGGCCCCACTCAGTTTACACCCTTCAGCTCACATAAATTGTTAAAGATGATCTTTGGCCACCAAAAAGGTGTCTCTGCTGATTTAGAAAAACTAGCTTCCATTCAATGTTTCCATTCCACTAGCTACCATTCAATGTTTGAATGGTATCTACCTCATTGGGCACAAATGATCACTATAACCTAAGTGGCAAGAATGGGAAACTGTTTGTTCTCCCCATTCAAGTTTCTTTTCAGCAACTGAACTTAGTCTCATTGAATTCCACAAGAGGGCATCAAGGCATCCCAACTGCTCAAGACAATGGTGAAAAAGAGGATCCTAAGCACTGAGACATGGGAAAGAGACAAAAGTCCTTCCCAGCACAAAATCCTTTGTCACCTCAAATGGCAATGGAACCCTCCTATTTTGTCTCCATATCTCTTTTTTCCTTCACTTTCATTTCCTTACAAGCCTTAGCACCTTAATCTGCCTAACTCTAGCCCTGTAGAGGAGACTGTTACCTATTATATCTACCTACCTACCTACCTACCATCATATTCATCCTTTTGGGAGTAAGCAACATTTAACTTACTGTTATGCTTCTCCTAAAATACCATCGAACATCTTTCCCCAGTTGTTTCTATACTGTAGGTTCTATCAATTTGGAGTCAAGGTTTAAAAGGAAAGGAGCAATTCTGACAGCAAAAACCTGTCTTCCTTGGCAAGGGATGTTTGGCTAATGCAATAAGGGTGGAGAAATACTAATACTTCACCAACCTATTGACACAATTTAGGCCTTACCATACCTGTGTGTAATCATGTTCATTCCACGTCTTCCTCCACTGTCACTCTAGCTGTGCCTTCTGTCACTTCATCTCCCAAATCTCCTCTACAATCCAAATAACACCCACGATTTGCAAACAAAAGCCAATTAGAAATAATTCCATCTAATGACCTCACCATCTCCAAATTCTAAAAAAGAGAGAACCTTGGAATCTGACCATTCCATAAAAATTAAATCATTAATCTGTCTGAAGTATCTAAGTGAAAATAACACAGACATTTATTTATTTATTTATTATCCCACCTGTATTATTTTTATATATAACTCAAGGTGGCAGACATAACTAATGCTCCCTGTTATTGTTTATTCATTCGGTCGCTTCCGACTCTTTGTGACTTCATGGACCAGCCCACGCCAGAGCTTCCTGTCGGTCGTCAACAACCCCAGCTCCCCCAGGGACGAGTCTGTCACCTCTATAATATCATCCATCCATCTTGCCCTTGGTCGGCCCCTCTTCCTTTTGCCCTCCACTCTCCCTAGCATCAGCATCTTCTCCAGGGTGTCCTGTCTTCTCATATGTCGCCAAAGTATTTCAGTTTTGCCTTTAATATCATTCCCTCAAGTGAGCAGTCTGGCTTTATTTCCTGGAGTATGGACTGGTTGGACCTAGCAGTCCAAGGCACTCTCAGAATTTTCCTCCAACACCACAGTTCAAAAGCATCTATCTTCCTTCGCTCAGCCTTCCTTATGGTCCAGCTCTCACAGCCATATGTTACTATGGGGAAGAAAAATATATATTAATCATTTTACAACATTTATGTTTTCAACCATCTATTAATATAATTATTAATCTGTATTTGTGGTATGAACTTATACTAACAAAGCCAGGAATAATTATCCCAGAGAATCCAAGCAATACACCAAACCAATTTTCACATATCTCCATAGAAATCTTATTACAAATGGCAGTGATTTCTTTCATGAAGAACATTCAAGGAGAATTCTGTTAGCCTATGGTGGCCAAAAATCAGGCATTTTACATTCAGCTGGGTTTGCTGTAATCTTGAAACATGATCTAGATTTTAAAAATTTTGAAACATGTTCTAGATTTTAAAATGTCTGAAATATTATAATGATAAATACATCTTTCTTAGTGGATTTTTATAAAATAGACAAAAGACTTCAGATCAATTGATGCTTCAGACAGAAACCAGATTAAATTTATTCAGAAAGCTGCATATCCTTGGCATTAAATTATCTAAATAGTTGTCTAGTAAAATGAAATCTAAAATATATAAGAATGCTGTTCATAGTCTATGGAATTCAGCTAGCCTTAAAACTTCTGATCTTAACCTAACTTGCAAGATTTTAAAGAAATATTATAACACAGCTTTCAGAGGAGGTTAGTTGGTTTAGAAGAAAATGGCAACCAACTTAAACATTTAATGTAATTTACATAATAAATTGTCTAAGGGCTTTACTTCGTCAATGGACCTGACTTTTGGTATATCCTGTACAAGTATGAATGTGTGTGTATTCACACATTATAATGGATTAAGGTGTTAACATTCCTAAAAACTTTAAAATATGTATTTTACATCAATAATTATAAATTACTGTGGCATTCAATTTCAAGGATTTTATTGAGATGGCAGAAAACCCACTTAGTAGAATTTGATTTTTTTTACTTTGTACACTTTCAATCTGGATTCCCAACTTTGTTAATAAGTAAATGTTAGAAAGCCCTAATAAACTTCATTTTAATTAAAAAAAAAGATTTAAAATTAAGCATTCTGTGTTATACATTAATTCCTATCAAGAAGTTTGTGGTATTTCCTGATTAGTACCTTATTTTACAAAGCACGTATGTTGCAACATTTAGTCTCTCAATTAATAATGATACTACTAAACAATGGATACACCTACAAAATAAAGACGTCTTACTTAGCTATTTTTCCTTTGCAGCTGCAGAAAATCCAGAAATAGTTTGGCATTCTTCTGGTTCAGTGTTGGAATAAAAAGAAATAAAAAGTTTGTTCTTATTGTTTACCCATTTGTTTCAGAGTTATCACCCACTATATCCAGACTAAAAAGGCCAAATACACTGGATGTATTAGGAAACAATAATTTATATAGAGAAAGGGATATTTATCAAAAATAAAACTCGAATATCAGAAAATGACCTTGATATCAAAACAAAAGAAGCCTCATAGGATGCTGTCAGAAAATTCTTAATTTAGGGCAAGGAAATATGAAAAATAAATAGAAGAAGAACCTCTAATATGTAAATGTCGATGAAGGCCTCATTGAGGGAAGGATTTTCCACTTTGGCATGAATGGATTCCTTAACACACACACCCCCTTTTAAAAAAATTTATTAAACTTTATTGTTTTCAAAAACTAAAACAAAAAAATAACGAACAGAAACACATTTCTAAATACAGACCAGTCAACACAATAATAACCAACATTAGTAACAAATACCCCAAACATAAGGAAACCCTAAAAAAAAAAAAAAAGAGAAAACAAAGAAAAAGAAAGAAAAAAATAACAACACATGTATATACAACTTACACATTGATACATACATGCCAGAAGTAAAAAAGAAAACAAAAAAGTAAAAGAAAGAAAAGAAGAAGAAAAGTGACTTCCTCCTAACCGAGTTATGGAAATATCTAGATTATAATACCTTATTCTCTTGCTACTGATTATATATATAGATCTCCATTATTTCTATTCCATAACATCCTTATTATGAAAATCCCATAATCATTACTTCATCTTTTTTGGTCTCTAACAAATAGTCCACAAATGGTTGCCAAGATGCCATAAAACAGACGGTGTTTTTGTCTCTCATCAAGTCCGTTAATTTTGCCATTTGGGCTAAGTCCAACAGTTTAATTATCCATTCCTTAACCCCTCTCTCAAACCATGTATCTTCTCTGTCCAAAACGTGAACCTTGTTCTCCTCAAATGAGTGTCCTTTTTCTTTTAGATGAAGGTAAACTGCTGATTCTGGTCCTGTGGTGTTGTGGTAAAATACATACAGTATATAGACAGGATTTTTTTAGAGGTATCTGGGAGCTGGAAGGGCAGACAAGAATCGAAACAAAAACTTGGGCTTCTCTTTTGGCAGCTGCTTCCATTTATATCTGTCTCCTTAAATATTAAAGAAATTGCTTTAAAAAGCTTCATTGATAGCACAATGTGACTAATAAGGAGAGCTAAAGGTTTAGAGATAAGGTTATGGAAAATGGGGTAAGGTATGGAATGAAGATGTATTTGGTTGTATTTTAAGAGACAATGGCAAGTTGTTAAGGTTGAGTATACTTGCTGGGGATAAAGGGAGAAGCTTTTTTTTTTCCTTCTTTCCTTTTGGGGGGGGGCAGTCTGCGCTTCTTTAATATTTTTTCTTTTCTTTTTTCTTTTTTCAATGTATTTTTGTATTAGGTTCTTGTGTTAGTTTTATCTCTTTAATATACTTCTTAATAAAAAAATTATTGAAAAAAGCATAATGTGACTGTTATACGTTCACAAATTATTTATGAATTATGTAAGTATATGTGTGCTGCTGGAGAAGCTGTCAAGGTCATGAACATACCTGGGGAGTAGCTCTATAAAAAAGTGGCCCTTTGAGGGAATAACTTTTTTTTTCAGATTTTAGGTATTACTAATCAACCTCCCCCCACCCCCCAAATCTGGATTTCCTACAAATATATAATCAAGCAAATAAAAATTTGGATAAGATATTTAAAGCCACCAGTTTATAGTTGCTCATGTGGTTATGTCAGGCCCACCCCAAGAACAACGAAGAGTCAGTCCATTCAAACCCCAGTTCTTTATTTGCTAACACGGTACAGACAGAATCTTGCCAGTCTCAAGCTACTCTACCTAATCTAAGGGGAAATAACCTAGGAAGGCTCTAGGGTGGGGCTACCCTGAACCTCTTCATTTTCCCACCATTGCCTCCTGGACTGTGTTTTCTCTTATCTCCTCCGCCTCCTCAGAATGTGCTCCCTCCTTCCTGAGAACCAGCGGCACCACCGAAATCCACCACAGGTTATTGTTAGACTGTAGAGGAAAACAGAGATAAAGTTGGTGTAGGTAGGCAAGAACTTCTGCCTAATATCTAAAATTTATAGACTACTACTAAATAGGCTGACCATATTTCCTTGAGACAAAAATGGGACATTGGGATGGCAAAACGGGATGGGGTTAAACTTATGTAATATTCCGTATTCATGAAAAAGATGATTTAAAAAGTTATCAACAGTAAGCTGGGAAGGTGCAGGAGGGGGCGGTGTGGCAATGGCTGGGTCTGGAGAGTCTGGTGCAGGGGTGGCATTGGGTGGAGAGGTTGCAGGAGGGCTGAGGGTGGCAGCAAGCTTGGATGGGAGGACAGGAACGAGGCGGCAGGAGGCTGGAGAAGTGCAGGAGGGCTGAGGGTGGTGGCGAGTTGGGATGGGAGGACAGGAATGGAGGAGTCTAGTGAATGGTTCTCCCCAACAACTCTCTCTCCCCAACAACTCTCTCTCTCTTTTATTTTATTTTCTTCCCACCGTTTTGGCCTGAGAGCCAATCGGCTTCTTTTCTGCTGGGTGCGCTTTTCTGACCGTCTTCCACTGCACTGATTGGCAGCAGTGACTCTTCCTCTTGCTCACCACCAATCAGCTGTTCCTGTGGTTCTGCTCTAGGTTTCCTGCCAGATTGAGAACTACTGCCAAGTCAGCCTCCTTTTCAATTTCAATTTCAATTTTTTTCCACTTTTCCCAATAACGGGCCCAACATTTTTTTAAAAAGGGACAAAATTTATATTTATATTAAAATGACAGGACGGTCAGGAAATGTTAAAAAAACAGGACTGTCCCTTCAAAACAGGACATATGGTCAGCCTACTACTAAATGAAGGTTGTTTTTTTTAGAGGTAGAGCTAACCTCATGTGGTGCAGAGTGGCAGGTGGCAGTACTGCAACTGAACTCTCCCCATGACCCGGGTTCGATCCCAGCGGAAGCTGGATTCTTGGGTAGCTGGCTCAGGTCAACACAACCTTCCATCCTTCCCAGGTCGGTAAAATGAGTACCCAGCTTGCTGGGGAAGGTGACGACTGGGGAAGGCAATGGCAAACCACCCCACTACAGTCTGCCAAGAAAATGTCATGAAAGCAGTGTCCCTCCAAAGGGTCAGACATGACTTGGTGCTTGCATAGGGGACCTTTCACCTTTTTTTTCACTTTTTTAAAGAGGTATCTGGGAGTTGGATTGTACAAGATATCTCAATCTTGGGAAAAGAGGGAGTGTGAAAAAGGTCTTTGTATGGTATAAGAAGGGTCAGAGGGAGACTCTGGCAAATTTTCAAGATTATGTTTATCTTATCTCATCTCATCTCATCTCATCTCATCTTAATCAATTTTTTTATCACAGCCCATGTCCCCTGCAAGGAGGGACTCTGGGCAGTTTACAGTAAAAACGGAGTTAAAATTCAGCCAATTATAAATACAATAAATACAATAAGATTAAAAGGAATCTAGATGACAGAAGTTCTTGGTCAGTCTATGAGTATAATGGGCCCTTTTAGAATCATTCTATGGTACTAGCCATCCCAAGAAATGGCTAGTCCCCTTCCCGTTCCAGGCCTGCTGGCAAAACCAGGTTTTTAGTTTTTTACAGAAGTCCAGGAGTGAGGGGACCTGTCTCACCTTCAGGGGAAGAGTGTTCCAGAGGGCAGGAGCTACTACAGAGAAGGCACACTTCCGAGACCCTGCCAGATGGAATTCTTTTACGGATGGGGTCCGTAACATGCCCTCTCTGTATGACCAGGTAGGACTGGTTGATGTGATGGGGATGAGACGGTCCTTCAGGTAACCTGGACCCATGCCATTATAACCATGCCATTCTATAAAATAGAATTCCAGTAGTATTTGAGGTGCCTGTTTCCTGACCTGTCCTAGCTCAAAGGGCTGACACAGACATTGGTGTAACCTAATGGTTTATCTATTAACAGCTCATTTGAAAAAGTTTGGAAAATTGTAGTAATAGAATAGCAGACCTTCAATCTTCTGTTGTTCCATAATACAACAAACACAGATAATTTTCCAATAGAATAATGCTCTTTTTTTTTCTTTATGTGAATTGTGATAAGTTTATTGAAAATATCCCTGATGATTATCATGACATATGGGAAGGGCAATTCAGGGTAGACCAGTAGGTAAAATATTTATTATTTTACTTCCTTTTTATTGCTTTAATATAGTTTATAAATTAAACATTATGAACACTGAACTTGGATAATAATATCTACCAAGTGATGAAGCACATACAATTTTTGTTGGAGTTCTTTTGATAATCATGTATTATTTTCTGTAATCCTTAAATAAAATTATTGAATAAAAAGAGTGGATCTGAAGTATACAGAAGTGATGGAGAAGAAACCAAGGAGGATACATTGTACTGCTATCTTCATGACTTAATTCATATAGAACATGCAATCTGATTCATCTAGCTCAATGTTGCCTTCTCTGAATGACATTATTTCTCCTTAAATTGAAACAGGACATTTCCTAGTCATTTGTGCAATGCTAATAACTGAACATTGATACTAGGGATGTAAACATGAATGGTACTGTTCACTTGAATGAATGACAATACTGGTTCTCTGTAGGGTGGTTATCTAAGCTTTATCCTGCCTTTAAGTATCTCTTCTCTCATTGTCTAATGAGGAGAAAGGGTTCTCTCTGTTGACTGCTCAATTATTCATACTGTGAAGTTGATCAAACTGAAAGACAGCAGTGACTAGTCTAGGGTCAGTTAGTAAACGTGATAGCTGAATGTGTATTTGAACACAGGTTTTCCCAATGTGAGCCTAATGCTTTTACCATTACCACATATTAGCTCTGGTTTTATCAATTATTGAATTCAGTGAGATGTTTTTCTAATGATTTATACACAAATGAACTGTGTGCCCTAATAATACATAGCCTAAATAGTATCACAAATATTTTCTTTTTTAATATTCTAAGCAGAAATATTCCTGACAACACGTTCATGCTGGTTCTCACATTTCCAGAACATTTGCTGCTAAGATATTTTTTCACATGGCATTTGTCACAGGATCAAAAATCCATAGCAAAGCTATTTTCTCTTAACTAGTTTATGGGATGCTGAAATTGGTGGGGTCATAAGTAAATAATAGGGATTTTTTTACCAAGATATTCAAAATATCATACTCAACTACAGTGCCATAATCCTTTAAGAGCTGTAATAAGAATTCAGTAGGGACATGCCCTGATCCAGCAACAATTTTTGATGTCAGTTCCTGGAACTTTTCCTTCAAACAGAAGAAAGCTAAATCCATACATGCAATAAGCTTTCGATATTACAAGCCAGAAGAATTAATTTGTTCTCTCTCTTAATTTGTTCAACTCTGCTTTGGACAGAGATATTAGCATTGGCTGGTACCTTACATTCTTTAATTGCATTAGCTCTTTATGTAACAAAACAAAAATATAACAAGGTGTCATAGCCATTGAGAATCCTAGCCCATGAGATCCCTGGGATGTGGTCATGTGGAATCAGGTATGTACAGTTGTAGGCCTGAAATTTTATTGCACTCTTCAAATGTAATCAAACCTGCTTTTTTGTTGTCCTGGTTTGTTTTGTTCCCAGAAAGCCAATTTAAAATAACAGCTGGGATATAAATATAGTGATTGAGTTTAAAATAATAGTTATTCTTCACTTGCCCACTATACATGGACGTGTAAGATCTCCTCTCTGCACAAACTCTATTCAAAACCTGCAAATCTGATGAGATGTTCTTTTCAAGCAGAGTCTTCAATCTTTTTGTCAGCTAGCCTCTCCTCCTCTCTTTCCTCCTCTGTCTCTGCATGCCTTGTGATAGCTTCCAAATATAGATTAACTGTACCCAAAGAAAAGGCCTTTCATAAACATTCTGAGAATTCAGAGTGAAGCTATCCCAGAGCAAAAGTATCAAAGAAAATATATTTTATTTTATACATCTGAAATGTTTAATATAGAAGAATAGATAATGCACATTTGAAAAATTATTTGGTAAAATAACAGATTACAAGGTGCAGCCAAAAAAGGAGCTCTGTATTTGGTGACATTAGATTTTCATTTAGGGAAAATGGTTGAACATTAATTGGGAATACTGTAACAATGGATTTCGCACACTGGTTGACCTTTGATGTAAATTCAGTGGATGGGTAACCCTTATCTTTAGGCGACACACAGGCTCCAAATAACTTCTTGTGGGTGCTGTAGCCCCTTGAAATTCTGCTTGTAATTCAGCAGCATATTGCCAAACCCCACCACACCACACCCTGAAACATAGATTTCTACTTATTTTCAGTGGGAAAAAAAAAGTATGAAAACTGTTGGAAAAGTTTAACACACCCAAAAGAGAAAATAAAATTACTAAAACAAAGAAACAAACCCACAACTCCTTGTCAGTCCCACTGCAATCTTCAACTACCTGTTCCAAAAGGATGCCATTCCCCCACCATGGAAATTTTGTCTGCCATGTGCTAAGATCTCAAAGCATTCCTATGCAGCAGCATCAGGCATCTCTACTGTGGATCTCCAGGTGGCATCAGGAAATAAATTAGCTGGCTAGCAAGGTTGTCCTATCCCAAGAGGAGCAATAAAAAAAAATCCATCTGCCCTAATTAAGGGCTTAATTCATGCAGTAGAGGTGCATGAATCAGCTGATATTTTATTTGACTTTGAAATGCAGTGAAACAGGATTTCATTCAAAATGATCTGAGATTTAATATAACAGAGTCAAACCTAAGCTGTAATGAGAAAGCATCAAAATGTTTCCACCTGCTTTAATTTTTGGAAGAATGGTATAAAACAGCTTTTAGATGACCTTTTAGATAACATTGGGCATAATAGAATCTAGAAGCATGGAATTGGAAGGAGTCATTTAAACCATAAAGCCCAACTTCCCATTAAGAACAGGAGTCCAAATTGAATTGTTCACAGTAGATGGCGGTCTAGTCTCTAGTCTAGTCTAGTCTTTGCCATCTCTGCTTGAACTTATCCAGCAAAGGGAAACCCACTAACATTCCAAATAATTGGCTCCATTGTCAAAATATCCTTACTGTTAGGATTTTAAAAAATGTAATGTTCAGTCAGTACTGTCTTCCTATAGTTAAATCCATTAATGCACTGCCTGCATTCTGGAATAGGTGTTGACCTTTCTGTAAGTGACATCCTTTCTGATCCTTGAACAATGTTGTTATATTCCCTTCAGTCTTTTCAGGGCTAAATTTCTTCTCCTTGAACCAAGACAAGTCCACTTTCACTGAACTGAATGAAATTTAGTAGGAAAAGATGCAGGATATTTGTTTCTATCAGGCACAATTTTGCTTAATTATTATTGGTTGAATAAGCTATACTTAGTCACACATCAAGCTAAGACGTAATCTATGTTCTGCAAAACTATAGCTACATTCAAACTAATTTCTAGACTAAGCTAAAATAAATAAATATGGGTTGCTTGTGCTTTAGCATATTAATCTTAATATGTTGTGTGAATCAGGATGCTGCTCCCTTATATCAAAAACATCTCTGAGACAACTAACAGACTATTACAGCTACCTGGCATCACTGTAGCACACAAACCAACAAAATCCTCCAAAACATCTTAAGCCAAAAGATCCCATAAGCAAAGAAGGAAACACAGGAGTCACCTATAACACATAATATAAGGACATTAACTAGGATAGACAGGTAGAAGACTGGCAGATCACATCCATGAACATGAACTGGTGGTCGGAAGACAAGACAAAAACTTTGCAATGATGCAAAACATGAACAAAGTCACCACAGTTTCAATTGGTAAACTTAACATTTTAGATCAAGCCAGATCTGAAATACTAGAGAATTCCTGGAAGCTTGGCATTCAGACAACTCAGCCATCAACAGACACATAGAGATAAATTCCATTTACATACAATATCATTCAAATGACACAAGCAAAAACCTAGGAAGGAAACAAACATCTAGAACACCCACCCCCCACAACAGCCAATACCCAGATAAACAATCATGGAGGAAACAATACCCTAATCAAAGAACCATCAAGGAGAAAGCCACCCCACCCCAACCCCCAAGATTACCATATATAAACAGCCAGCAAACCCCACTGCCCCTCACACTGATGATGTTACTTAGCCTGGTAATGAAATATAATATCTGAAAGAAAACAATGAAGCTCAGAGAGTACCAAGATCCCAGCTGTATGAACTTTGTAAGAGTGACATTATAATGTGATAAAAATTTGCTTTTGGCTAAAGTACACTGGGCTGTAGAGTGGTATGTTATAGACTGAACTCTCACATGACAAAAATTAAGGAACCAGAGAAATTACCTAAGGTACAATATGTGGGCACCAGTCATTAATGATGTCAGTGTTAGATAAAAGAGGGCACAGGAAATTTAAAGCAATAAACCAAAGTAGAATGAGATTAATGGTCTGTGGAGAGCCATAAAAGGAAGACTAAGGAATCTGTACTGGCTGTGGAATAAAGAGCAGGAATTGACTAATGAAAGAGGTGATTGTCTTTTCCACAACAGTTCTAGATTAATCAAATTAGTTAATTAAATTATTAATTAAGGGGGTAAAGCAGAAGGAAGTATCTGAAATGGAGTTGTATGAGCAGATCCAAAACTTAAGAAGAGGGAAATCTTTGGAGGAGAGCAAAGAAGTGTTATAAATTTGGACCTAATTTATGGTGGGACATGCAGTAGAAGTATAATGTAGGGTTGTTCAGGTAAAATGTCTCACATTTACTGAAGGCTTTCAATTATCTCCTACCTCCACCCCCGATCAGTGCTTTGAAATAATCAAAGAAACTTTCAGTGTAGCAGCTATGGGGTCGCAGTTCAGTGTGGAGTACAACTGGAAAAGGAGGCAGAACGAGGGAGTACAGAAGGAGACAGAGAGGCACAGAGCAAAAATACAGATTTGAGCTGCCGATCTTGATCTTGAGTTTTAGAGGTCTCAGCAAAGCTGTGGGCTGCGGTCACCATCTCCAGAGAAAAGTTGACACCCGTGGAAGATAGTGGTAGCTGTTGCTTTGCAATAAATGAAAGGATGAAACATTTTCTCATGCAGAGGCAAAGATGTTTTTAACAGCTAAATGACAGAGATAAATCTAAGTTCTCCTCCAACACTAAATCTCTCGATGCTAGAGAAAGTTCTTTGCAGTCACTGAAAGACACATATCACCCATCAAGAAATACAACTGCCCAGAGATATCTAAGAAGAGCTGTTTAAACAAAAGAGGTTTTGTTCAGAGTTTAATACAGGTTTTCTGTGGCAGGTTAGAGCAGAGGGAAGAGTGTAATTCACAGGAAGATTTCCCCCACTCCC
The DNA here is from genome assembly GCF_035149785.1 of Candoia aspera. Taxonomy (NCBI): domain Eukaryota; kingdom Metazoa; phylum Chordata; class Lepidosauria; order Squamata; family Candoiidae; genus Candoia; species Candoia aspera. Next base: position 81,458,958 of record NC_086157.1, on the reverse strand, counting down.
TGCTTTCACAGTGAATATTTTAACATTTTTCTAGCTGTCATTTTTGTAGTAACACTCTTTGGCTGGCAATTCACATCATCTTTAATGTATGTACTTCAATGTGAGTTTTGCACAAATGAGGTTCCCAGTTTGACATGAAGACTTGACATGAAGGCAACATTATGACTGAACTTCAAAAAATACTTTCTAAAGTAAGAGGCCTCAAAAAATTGAACCATAGATAAAATTCCAAATTAATCAGAGCCAAGTTTACTTCTAGAGCAGAAAGTCTGAACAATTTTATATTTTGATAAGGATGGATTTGATACTTCTTTTATGTCTATAAGATTTATCTAATTATAGAATAAAATACCTGATCCCCAATCCAGTGGCAGTCATAGACATCCATTGGAGGTAGAGGAGTCAGGGAAAATGACAAAACCTGTATGATGATGTCATCATGCAAATACCACAACTTGCAGACTTGCATCAGATGTCAGGGTCACAAGTACATAATTAGGACATTTACATGAGGACACATCACTACGCAGGCACTGTCATTTTGGTGTCATTGTTTTTTTTTAAGAATTTTATTAAGTTTGAGACAAAGATAAAAACTACCCAAAAGAAAAAAAGCTACAAGAAAAAAAAGACAAAACTAAAAAAGTGAGAAACACAAGAAGAAATAATTTTTAAAGATTACATAGAGAAGTAACTTCCAACTTTCAACAGCAAGAATATACAGCAATTTACATAATCAATGCCTTACTCTATATCAAACTAAGATCACATTATTTCTATAAATCCTTCCTTTAGCACATATACAAATCACTAATGCAATTGCTCCTTCTCCTTATATAAAAAAGGAATATATATTTATATATATTTTTCTAAATCAACTTCTCTCTCCCATAAAACAACATTTATATAATCATTTCCTTCCTACCACTATTCTATGTATTTCTGTCCACTATAAAAAAAATCAAATTATAAAAACATATAAATTGTCTACTTTTATAATTAATAATACTACAGCAATCCTAACCCTGTTAAACCTAAAAACCAAGCAATTATTTTAACAATTTATATAGATACCTTGTAAATCTTACAAATCAAACAAACCTTAAAAACTTAAAAAGTAAGTCTTAATCCAAATCATTAAAGAGAAATGAAATTATAATAGCCTCACTATCAATCCAATTACACATTCTTAAATTTTTACCCCACTTCAAAATATACTAAGACATTTACATATCTCCCTATTACACCCAAGGCATTTTTCTTGCAAAAATCAAACAGCCCAACTGCCCCCCTTAAAAACTCAAACTTCTCAGCAAGAAAATTCCCACAAAGCAGATTCTCTTCTCTCCCATAACATTCCCTCAGAAAAACAACTTTCCTTGTAATCTGCAGCTCAGACTGTCGCTTTAACCCCTTCATCAGCAAAATGTAATCTTCATCTGGCATTACTTCAGACTCCCTGTCAGTGGAAAGATCTCCATCCTTGACAAAATCTTCATCTTCTTCCATAACATCTTCAGTCAGATGACACACTTTAGAAATAATATCTTCCCCAATGTCCTGAATATTCTGCAGAAAAGCCTGACAGTAATCTGAAAAAAATCTCTTTGCAGGTCTGCTCAGGCTCACAACAGGACTCTGAAAAAGTCTCCTTGAAATCCTCCATGTTTCAGGCAGTAGGTTATGCCACCCCCTAGATACTTGACTTAATGAGTTAATGAGTTAATAAAACACTTCCAAGTGAAATTGAAACAGGAGCAAGTGTGCTAGTAAACAGCTCTCAGGAAAAGTGAACAGAGGGCTAGAGATTCAAAACAGCAAATTCAACGTGTAGGAAAATATTAACTCCTTCAAATTCAGTACAAAGATAATAACAGGGAGGTGATTGTCTATTCTCAGTTCTCCTTAATCTTTGAATGGGAAAACAAGCCAAAACTTTAAAAGATTTTAAAATTTAATCCAGAAATAATGATAAGCACCAAGAGAATCTGCTTCTTCTTACTGTAGAAAGCGTCTCTTAGGATACAAACACTTTTTTTTAAAGGTAAATTGGGTGCTTTAGAAATGAGGTGGCTGGACTTAATGTCCATTTAACGGCTGCAGTGCTGCTCGGAAATGGTGAAATCCCAGCCTCCCAGTGAAGTCTTACCTGCCAATCACGCATGCTGTCCACAATCTCCTGGCTGCAACTCATCATCTGGAGGATGAATGGGTCAATTCCAAGCATTTTCCTTAATCTGTAAAAATGCTCTGGGCTACAGGAGAAACCAGCCTGAGCCCAGAAAAACTGCCATGATGCCAGTTCTGCCATGGAGCTCGCATGCAAAGCTGCTCAGTCTGCCATATTCCCACCAGACGCCCCCTCACTCAAAGAAGAATTAACCACTGCCAGAACCACTCACAATACACCCCCCAGGCCACTTTCACAAGCCAGGAGAGGCATGGATCTAAAAAGCAGGTGGCTGAGCTCACAGTACAAAGGATCCTGTCTACTTCCTCAAGTCCAACAGGTTCAAACTGTTCCCAGATAACTGGGCAAGACTCCACCTCAGGCTTCTCCTCTGGAATTGCAAGAAGGTTGGCATTCAACTGTGAGCGAATCCAAGCAATTTTATTTGACAGGTGCTGAGGAAATTCCTCCACACATCCTCGCAAAAGGTTCCCCAAGCTCTCTTTCCATATTTGCATTCAAATATACATCCTACCCATTCAGTACAAGTCATTTGTATATCTTCTTCTATAAAAATCAGGGAAAACTGCTTACAGAGTCCTTGCTTAATGACCATTTGTTTTAGTGATGGTTTGGACTTACAACAGTGCTGAAAAAACTGACTTACTACTGGTTCTCACACTTATGACCATTGCAGGGTCCCCATGGTCACGTAATCACGATTTGGGCACTTGGCAACTAGTTCACATTTATGACTGTCACAGCATCCTGTGGTCATGTAAATCTCCATTTTCAACCTTCCCAGCTAGCTTCTGGCAAGCAAAATCACTGGGGAGCCACATGATTTGCTTAATGATCACATGGTTTGCTTAACACCCAGGGTGATTATCTTAACGGCTACCACAAAAAATGTTGTAAAATTGAGTCACATTTGCTTAATGACCGCTTCGCTTAGCAATTGAAATTCCAGTCCCAATTGTGGTTGTTAAGCGAGGACTACCTGTTTACAAACTCTTGTTTCTTGCAGGAGCAACAGGGTGGAGGAGAGATGTCTACATCCAAACCTATATACTGAAGTTCTAAAAATCATACATTAAATCCTACACTAAAGTTTTGTTGAACCCTAAACTGATGTTCATTCCATCTCTAAAAAGAAGTTCAGCTAAAGAAAGGAAGAAAGTTGTTTTTTTCCAATACCAGAGGATATTTTTATTGCAACATGTGTGGGGGGTTTTTTGTTTGTTTTTTGCTTTTTGCTTGAAGAATATTTAGGAAATCTAGTTATTCTGGGGATGTTATTTTAGTTGTTTTGGCAGCTGCAAAATCAAATCCAAAACTAGCCTGCCTTTTTTTTTTTCCTTCTGACACCAGGCCCTGCAATGTTACTGCATATTCAATGTCTGGTGAAGATTATAGTTTTAAAATTCAAATAGGTTGGTACCTAAGTGGGACCATGTCACAGTAGAGTCTGTTGACGGGGAAAGGGATAATCATAAAATCTCCCTGATTTAGATGGTCTTAGAAACTTCTTGTTACCTAATCAGTACAAACACATGTCAGCTTCCCACCCCAACCCACAGATTAATTTAGTACAGTTTAGGCTACAAGTATGTTGTAAGCAATAACAAATGGAGCACACACAGAGCAAAAAAGTTCAGATGATGCAAGCAGATGGTCAAAGCCACAGGCTGTAGAGTAAGTCAAACACCTGATGCACACATATGTGGCATCATACTTATACCATTTAGAAAACATTTACCTCACTTGACAGCTGGGAAACACCAAGCTTGAGACAAAGTCCTGAAGGATAGTTGGTGAATCTGTGAAATGAAATATTTAAACATAAAAAGAAATAATCACCCCCTGTGCAGCAGAGCTACTGCCAAACTAAAGTGAAGTTAACAGCATCTTTGCACCAAAGTTATTTTAAAAATGCCAACAGTATCAGCTGAGCAGGAGTAGTGTGATAAGTGTCAGGATGGCAGCAGGAATGGAGAGGAAATTTAACTATTTTCTTTTCCCAGGAAAAGTTAATCCCCTGATTTGATAGGTGCTGGGGGAAGAGTGACCTTGGGACTAGATGGGCCTTTGTGGACGTGAGACTAGAGAGGCCTTTGATCTTATTTACCATTCTTTAATTCTAAAATGAAAAGTGTAATATGAGGATCCAGGGCCACATGCAGCCCCAAAGCCCATGGCCCATTCAAAAGCTGCTAGTGAATTATAGTTCTTAATGCAACAAAACTGTCCAGTGTTGATGCTAATTTTATGTTGACTTTTTTTTCTTATAGCAGGGGAGAGCAACCTTTAGGCTTCCAGAATTTGCTAAATGATAGGCCCGAATAGCACTGCCCAGCATGGCCAATGTTGAGAAATTCTAGCAGTTGTAGTTCAGAACATTTAGAAAACTGTAGATTCCCTTCCCATGTTTTGACAGAGTATGTTAAAATTTTACCTGTTGATTTTTAATTGTTGCATTTTCTCCAGGATAGCATTTTAGCTTTGTAATAAACCTGTGACACAGCTTAGGCTGATATATAGATTGTAATTTTCCCAGTTCCAGCCATGGAGCTACTACATGATTTTTACCATGGTCAGTCCACTACACAAGGTACTAAGGATCAAAAGATCTAGAGACAGCAGTCCTGAAAGTCTTTTTGGAAGAAGTACTAGAGATTTGCTAAACAAGGAGCAGATTTTCTCCATATATTTTAGTTAAATCATTTCTTCATATTATAGTTTAGAAAAATAGTAACAAACCCTCACAAATGTTTGGACAAGGTTGGAACAAATGAAACTTTATATGTTAGAAACATCTGTTAAACTATCTCATTTGGAAAGACAAAAAAAGCTTTCAGGCCTTGATTCCTTCATTTAAATTTCATACGCTCTTCTATTTTTGTTAATCATAACTACCAGAGTATTCAGAGAAGCAAGCAAGGTTAGGCTAGGTTTACCTGATTTTCAAACAACTAAGTCAGGGCAAAGGTAAAGAATAAAGACATTTTCTAAAGCCATCCAGCCTTTTAAGATCTTTGGTGTACCCATTCCTTGTTGTTCAGTCGTTAAGTCGTGTCTGACTCTTCGTGACCCCATCACTACCTCTGGTTAAATGCTCCCCAGCTGGACAGTTTCAGCAAAGGTTCCTGAAGCAATCCAGTCTAGAATTGCTTTGGCCAATACTGGGATGAAGATTCTTCCCAGCCTTCGCTCTTCTCCCCCAGCACTGGCCAAAATGCTTCTAGGCTGGATAGTAATAGGAATTCTCAACACTGGGTGGGAAGGATGAAAGAAGTCCAGGAACACTGATAGCCTAAGTAGGAAGGAGATGACATGGTATGCAGTATCTTCTTCCTCCCCACATGGCTGGTCAACAACATTGACCTGCTGGAGGGAAGATATAGTGCATGCTCAGTCAGCTCCCCTGCATGAGCTGATAAGGACTATTGATGGTTCCGAAGCAGCGAGGCTGCACTGCTGCCTCCTTCTTAAAATGCCAATGCTTCCAGCACCTTCCTTCCTATGGGAGGAAAACAGTGGGGGGGGGGGCACTCATTGCCTCCCTCCTGCTCAGGCCATCAGTGCATAAACCAGAATACAAGTCAACTCTTCTTAGTGACACTCCAGTTAAATACTAAGGCATCAAGAAGAATATTTCAGAATCTGGTAATCTTAGAGCATGTTTCCATATTTTTGTACCTTCTGTAAGGGATTTTTTTAATAAACTGGCAGGGATGCCAGAACTGCAGCATAAAATTGGGGAAATACCAGTCAGAGTAGGACAGATGGTAAGCCTAAAGGAAATGAAGACAGACAGAAGGACCAGGCATTTTAAGGATTTGTTGAGTCATTGTAATACGAGATGGGCGGGGAAGAAATATGATAAATAAAATAAATAAAAATAAATTAGCAGTATTTGTTTCAAAGCAAACTGTCTTAACCATCTCATCCCCACCACTCTCTCCCATGACATTCTGTACAGTATCATACCTGCAAATAAACATGCTGGCATGCAGCATCATTAGAAACGTCCCGGTAGACTACTAGGCCATTCCAACAAGTCACTGAGTTAGTGGTGACTTTTAAATCCAGAGCCAATCTCTAAAATATGACCAAGTGGGATCTCTTTGCCTCCCTTACTTGTAGATGAGAAGTGCATTGTGGGAAATTTAAATGTGTGGTATGCAGTTGCCTGCTAGTTACGACAGAGTTTGGGTGGGAGCAAGGAGATGCTTTGGCCTAAAGAAATAAGGGTCAATGCTGGTGTGCTCTTATCAGGTACTACTCTTACCATGAGTATGGAGCATAGCCTTAAAGAAAATATGCAGCAAACATTAGCAAAATATGAGCTTCCTCTCAGCCCTAGGAAGGAGGCAATGGCAAACCACTTCTGAAAAACCTGCCAAGAAAACAAAACTGCAAGGACTTCTCCAGACAGTCTCTGAGAATCAGACACAATTGAATATATGTACGTGTGTGTGTGTGTGTATCCTATAGCAATAAAACAGAGTTCTAGTATTTCTTGTGATGTCTGTTTCCTGTCCTGGTCTACCTCAAAGAGTTGACAATTTGTGATCCCTCAGTTCACTAGAGAAAGGCAATGCTGCAACCCTGGGCCATACATGGCCATCAATTTAATTTCAAAAGTTTTCTCCAAGTGATCAGTTCATATCTCTCATGAAGGCTAAGGCATAGATGCCTTTCCAGGTGAGGCTTGGCTTCAGAGTGCCCATCTGCTATGCATATGGTGATGTTTAATTCGTTTTTGTAATGGCTGAACAGGACTTTTCTTAGCCTTTTTTTAAAAATTCTTATCCAACTCCTTGTGTCATTTTTGACTTCATATTGTTTGCATGTCTTTTCTGTTCCTATTCATTTGGTTACAGGTTTGGCAAAACTTTGAGATGCCAAATGATTTTGTCCTGCCAGGTGGAGCTGCCTCCTTCTAGGGATGCTACTGTTAGGTATACTATATCTGGACTGCAAAAATCCAGAAACCATTAGATGGCAGCAGAGATATGGAGAAAACCCTGACTCTTTACTGCCATTTAGTGGTCCACTGCACTTTTGCACTCTGGATATAGCATGTTCAATCAGTTTGCTTGCAGATATTTTCTTTGGTACCCAGCCGTCTCCCTGCTCTGCCTGATATTTAATTAAAAAATGGGAAGCTGGCATGTTGAAAGGCATAACATCACCTTTCAGCACTATCTTTATTTATAGTTTTAACTCATTCCAGTATTATCTCTTCCTTTTATTTCACTTTTTTTTAATTTAACAAGTTTCATAGTCTCAGGTTTCTCCTAGAAAAAGTCTTACACTCCCCATCCTATTAATGCAGGTTAAGACATCTGTGGCTATCCAGATGTTCCTGTACTACAATTCCTAGCATCCCTCCTATTAGCTATCCTGACCAAAGCTGCTGGGAGATAGAGTTTGACAGCATTTAGAGGACCGCCAGTTCCCTATTCCTGCCTTATAAATATTCTAAACATATATTTCCTTATCTGAGTCCATGAAAGAATGGTTTGTGGCAGCACAAACTAACCAAACAGCCAACCACATTTTCACTTTCTATGTTTTGCAGACATATTGGAGAAGCTTCCCTAATCCAAAAACTAATTGCACACTGAAAATTCCAGTGCACATTCAATTTAAATGAAACAGACATCTCTACACACGTATAGTTTCTGCCACTGAAGTGAATGGGGAAACTTCTTCCTTGTTGTTTTTGGTTGGAATGGCCTTTAAAATTTGATCAGGGAACAGCAGTTGCTACTGTGGGGTATGAATAATCTACATAGTACTTTGGTGACTTCTGCTTCTTTTATCGTTGCCTGAAAGTCATCCAGTACTGGAATATGGTGGCTGTACTCCAGTGCATTAGACTCAGTTCCACATACAAACTGTCTTCCCTGTGCTCCTGCCATTTCTCCTCCACTCTGCCTATTTCCATGTCATCATTTCTGCTAGCTCTAAAGAAATACATTTTGAAATGTGTATAATAGTCATTATAATTCTTGGCCAGTTCAACCATTAAAAGAGAAACACCTTTTATACAGTATGAGTTGGCATTTAAATGCAGGTTAATCAAAAAGTTGCAAATGAACATTTTTAACAAGCATCACTCATTTTCAGCAAAGAGAAACTGCCTAAACAGATGTAAAAAAATGATGTGGGAGGAGAAGGTAAATTACAGCTGGCAGAAAATATCAGAAAATAGATTATTTTAATTGTACCATGTAACTAACCAATACAAAGCAGCAAGAGTTAGTTTGGGGGATGGGTGTTGTTTTTATTAATCCAGAGTGCTGGGGATTCAGAGGAAGACAGTGAAACAATAAGCTGCCTGCCAGATAGATTTTCTATGCAACTTGTGGGATGCTGGTGGGTATTTCTTTGTCTTTTCTTTTGTTAGAATTTAGTCATGTTTACTTTGCCTTTATTTCTACTCAAAACATATAGACCCTTTTTCTTTTTGTAATACAAATTCTGAAGTTGCAATACTGGATGAATGCAAGCACAAAACCATATTGGTGGTGACCTCACTGAAGTGGGCGGGAAGGGGAAGGGGAAGGGGAAGGGGAAGGATGCTGTTAATTTCTTTTGATAATGAAAGCTATAGAATAGTAATGAAAAATATGAAGACACAGGCAGGCCAATTAATATCTCTAGTCATTTTCCCCATACTTTTATACATGTGCGGCATGATTTTCCATTTTTCCCAACCTGCATGATTAATTAGCCAGGAACAATGGAAGCTGAAATGAAGGAGAAGGCTAGTTATCCTTCTCAAAAGAAGATACCAGGAAGCTCTCTAAGTCAGCCTTTATTCAAGGGTTAACTTTTTGCTGAAGTGGTGTTGAGACAAATAATAATAATAATAATAATAATAATAATAATAATAATAATAATAATAATAATACTGTTTTGAACACATTCAAACATTACAAAGAAAGATTCTATATCCTTCTCCTTGGTAAATTAGGGGATCCTCAAATCCTTTGCACTAGGCAAAGTTGAAGAAGGGGGGGGGGAGGGACTGGAGGGGTTTGAGTTTCCTTCAAAAGAGTAATCGTCTCCTGGAATTTCTTTTCTTCATTCCTCTCTGTCCAGCATTTCCTTTTCCAATTGGTCTCTGAGTTCAGTTTCTCTCCATAACCTCCCTTCCTCCTCCCTTTGGGCCATTATTTTCCTTTCCTTATCCTGTTGCCTGATCACGTCTCTCATAAACTGTAGCCAAACCTTTCATTACCCAACTAGGTAACCCCAGCACTGATGATGCTACCGAGTTGGGTAATGAAAACATCTGCAAGCAAACAATCAAGCTCAGAGAGCACCAAAAATGCCACAGTTTACTTAATATCATTATTTTTAGGGTCCTTTGCCACATATTTGTAAATAAACTCCTCCAGTTGAGGAATTAATTTGTCCAATAATTGTGCATGGCTTAGAGTCACTGAATCAAGCACAGCAGCATCTATGGAGAACAGCTCAATGACTCCTGAATTATTAATTCTCAAAAAATTATTATGTATTTCGGTGAATATAATAATTCAAAATTTAATATGGTAAATATGTTCAGAGCTACATCAGTATTTACACTAGCAGAGCTAAGGGAATCAGCCTTTCTCATTGTTTTTAAAAACAATGTTAATCGCCAGAGCATTCATCAAATGACCTGGGGACTCCTGGATAGTAATAATCACCCTATAAATTCCAGAGTGCACTTCTCAGGCTCACTGGGTTGAAAAGTAGAATTGTTTTTTTTCTAATAATGTTCTGCATTGTTCTTCAGGAGGGAGGAGAAATAATTTTCTTAATATATTGCATTGTTCAAGGTTTCTACTTTGATTGAAAAAGGCTGGTTTAATTTTTTTTTTTAATTTAATATCCATTCAATATGCAAACATTTGGTCATCATCCAAAGAATTCTTACAACCAAGTAGACTTTGAGCCTGAGTTTCTCTTACCCAGGTATGGGGAACCCATCCCTGTTGAGATATTGCTGAAATCTCAGGAACCCCAACCAGCACGGGCAATGGTGGAGGATGCTGGGAGCTGCAGTTGAACAACATCTGGAGGGGTACAAGTTCCTTATGCACACTCCAGCAACAGCATCCATTCCACAGAAATGGAAACTATTTCCAAAAGCTGACTGTAATATGTTATGGGAGGGAACTCATTGGATTCTGTTTATTGCACTTAGGCAGGGCTTAAGTGATCTGGTGATACCTGGCTGAAACAGTAAACCTGAACCATTAGAAATAACTATAAGAATCTTACATTCTGTTCATTTGCAGTCATTTCTTATTTATGATTAAAACTCATGAACATTAGAACAGGGGGGATGAGAAGCAATGCATAAGGAACACCAGCTATCCGAATATGAAAGTGTAGAGGGGAATCTAATTAGAAACTCTCAAGTAAGAATTCTTATTGAAATGGTCTGCCCAATTTCATAGTTCCATTCTTTTCTTTATGTTTGATGCTTCCCTATTCCCTTCCTTCCCCATCCAAGACCACTACCACCAGGTTTTAACCTTTCTGATAGTAAGCTAATACTACATAATACCTGTAAATTCCTAGTATAAAATCATTTAAGCAGCAAAAATGTTTCTGATAAAAACTTAGTTTTCCTGAATATTCTCTCTGAAAAAGCAGTAGAAACAATTATGGCATTTCAATAGCCTATCTCAGATTAGTCTGTTACCACAGTTGTGTTGAATACTTTTTCATATGTCATTAGAAATTACTCATTTCTTAATATAATGCTGTGAACTCAGTAATAGTAGTCAATATTAAGTTAGTGATTCTCAGCTTTCCTTTTTTACTTCTTGAAAGAAATAAAAGGGATTTTTTTTTAAAAAAATGGGCCATTGTCCCCTTCTGTATTTGGACTCTTTTGTCCAGTCAAGCCAATGAACTGCTTCTATAGGACTTGGGAGACTGGGTCTCATATCTGAATGAGATCACAGGTGCCTCTTCCAGTGCAAGAAAGTGAACCAAGCCATTTAGACAAAATCCAAACCTCACCCCCATCAGTTTTCTTTCAATTTGATGAAAGAGAATTTGCTTTTGAGATTTATCTTACATTATAAGTACTCTTGCACTTTTTAAATTTATGAAGTAGCCAAAAGTTGTGTGTGAATCTTGTATCTTTAATGGTACTATCATCTCTCCAGTATTTGGGACACTTCTTATCTTCCTATGATTCAATGAAATACTAATGAAGACATTATGAGTAAAACTCCTCTTTGTTGCTGTTGTTTATTCATTTAGTCACTTCCGACTCTTCGTAACTTCATGGACCAGCCCACGCCAGAGATTCCTGTCAGCCGTCAACACCGCCAGGTCCCCCAGGGACGAGTCTGTCACCTCTAGAATATCATCCATCCACCTTGCCCTTGGTCGGCCCTTCTTCCTTTTGCCCTCCACTTTCCCTAGCATCAGCATCTTCTCCAGGGTGTCCTGTCTTCTCATTATGTGGCCAAAGTATTTCAGTTTTGCCTTTAATATCATTCCCTCAAGTGATGTCATGCGCTGCCTACCCCTGAATAAGGCTCAGACACTGACTCGGTGGAACAGGCTCTGGTTTATTCATCGCGTAGGTACAGCATCGGGAAAAAAAGCTGAGAGTGACAGGAGCGCGCCGGTGCGGGGTTTAAATACCCCGCGCCGGTCAGCGCCCCCTCACTCGCGGTCACGTCACCCCCCTTTGTCCAATACGTTGCCCTGCCGGTGGGTGAGGGGTTGCGAGGCCCCGCTGGCGTTCCGGGATCGCCCATCATCGGTTTCTCTATTCCTCCGGTGATTGCTTTCAGCTGGGCGATCTCCGTTGTATTAGCGCTGATGGCTTGGGTGTGTTCCGTGATCCGTTTAGCTATTGTTTCTTGACCGTTAGTCGTTATGGGTTGATGGCTACTTATCTTGAGCCCCTTCCCCTGTTTCCTTGCTATTGTCATGTGTGCCATTGCGCTGATGACTTCAGCTCAACGGCACTCATGACATACTGCCCCCTGTCCGAATAGTGCTCCCCCCCGGTTTTCTGGTTTTTTTTTTTTTTTTTTCTTTTCGTGGAGCTGTCAAACGGCCCTTTTTTTTTTTTTTTGAAATTCCCGCCGGAGTAGTTTTCGCCCCTCCCTTTGCTCCTCCCTCTACCACGTGCCTTCCCAGGGTGTGTCCTAGTACGCATGCCCAGGTCACGCCCTGGCATGCGCATGCTCCGGCCACACCCTGTTTGTTTGGCTCAGTTCGGCGAGGAGAGAGGCGTGGCTGGTCGGGTGCTTATCAGCTCCAGGTAAGGCCCTTCTTTTTTATTTAAAGTGCGTCGCCTTTGTTATTTGTGCTCCTGGGCGTTGCCCCCAGGTTGCTCTGTTGACTTGCTTGCCACTCCCCCGTGGGCCTGGGGCGGGGGGAGGGTGCTGGCGAACGCTTGTTACTGCCTCGTGGGCCCGGGGCGGGGGGAGTGAGTCCCGGGGGGGGGAGGAAGCTCTGGAGTTGGCGTCTGTTGCGGGGGCGCTCCCAGTTTAGCACCGCCTCGACTTTTGCAGGGTCCATTTCAATGCCGTCCCCGGAGATTCGGTACCCCAGGTAGTCTAGGCGCGCTTTATGAAATTCGCACTTTGTAGGCTTGGCGTAGAGCTGCGCCCTTCTGAGCTTGTCGAGGACTTGCCTGACTAGGGTCACATGTTCCTCGTGCGTTTTTGTGTAGATAAGGACATCGTCGATGTAGACAAGGACCCCTTTGAACAGGTGTTCATGCAGTACCTCATTGATGAGCTGCATAAACACCCCAGGGGCCCCCGCGAGTCCGAACGGCAGCACTTTGTACTGGAAGGCGCCTAGGGGGCAGTTGAATGCAGTCTTCCATTCGTCCCCCTCCCTGATTCGGATGCGATAGTATGCCTCGCGAAGGTCCAATTTGGAAAAGACTTTGCCCGTGGACAGGTGGGCGAGCATGTCCTTCACCAGGGGTAAGGGGTATTTGTTGGACAGGGAAGCCGCGTTTAGGCCCTGGTAGTTGGTGCAGAGCCGTAGGGTGCCGTCTTTCTTCTCCCGGAATAAGACGGGGGCTCCGACCGGTGAGCATGCTGGCTCTATGAATCCCCTGTCTAGGTTTTTATCGATGAACTCCCGGAGGGTTGCCATCTCCTTTGGGGTCATCGAGTAGATCTTTGGTCTAGGTAAGGGGACGTCGGGCAGCAGGTCGATCCGGCAATCCGTCTTGCGGTGGGGGGGTAGTTGGTCAGCTTCCGCCTCTCCGAAGACCTCGGAGAAGTCGGCGTATTGTTCCGGTAGGTCTGCTATGGTAGCGGCGTTGTCCTGTGTAGTCGCCTCCGCTCGTCCCACAGTGGGGTTGGTTCTGCCCGCTGGAACTGGTGCCCGATACTCGCCGTCGCCGAATGTGAAGGTGCGGGTCTCCCAGTTGATGCGCGGGTTGTTTGTCGCGAGCCATGGCATCCCCAGGACTGCGATGGGCCGTCCGATGTGAGTGACGACGAATGATGTGCGTTCGGTGTGAGTGCCCATTTGCAGGGTGACCGGCTCGGTTTGCAGCGTAGCTGGTTTCCCTCCCGCTGTAGAGCCGTCCAGCTGGTGGAATGCCAGCGGCGTGGGGAGGGGGAAGCAGCGGAGGTCGAGTTTGGCAACTAGGTCGGGGTGGATGAGGTTTTTTGAACACCCCGAGTCCACTAGTGCCGCGGCCGTGGTGGCTCCGTTGCCGGTAGAGAGTTTAATTGCCGCCATTATTACGGGGCTTTCGCCGTTCCGTCGAGGTGGTCCGCGCTGCTGTCCCACCGCCTGCCTCGCAACGCGTTTCAGGGCAGGCGGGGAGCTTTTCCCGCCGGCTGGTCGGGGTCTACGTTGTCCTCTTCCCCCCAGTAGGCGTCCCAGCCTTCCTCTGGTGTCGCTGTGGCCACGGTCATTCGGCGGTGAGGGGGCGGCCCCGGGTTAGGTGGTTTGGGGCTAATTTTCAGGGTGGGTTTAGGCGCACTGGTCGGCGGTCGGTTGGCGAAGCAATCCGCCGTCTTGTGCCCTAGTTTGCCACACTTCCCGCAGGGCTCCCGATTGAATTTCTTCTTTGGGTATATGGGGCCGGCCGTCCCCACGTGTGGTGCGGGTACCTTTTTGCAGGTATAGTTTGTGTCTTCCGTGGTTGTCATGAGGAAGGTGCGGTGCGCGTGTTCAGCTTTCCCCGCGAGGTGGATCCACCCGTGCAGCGTTTCTGGGTCGTCGCGGTAGAGGGCCCATTGGAGTACGTCGCGGTTGAGCCCCCTTTTGAACATTTCCAGCAGGGTGGTCTCGGACCAGTCGCTGACCTTCCCCGCGAGGGCTTTGAACTCCAGGGCGTAGTCTGGGACAGTGCGTGTGCCCTGTTTAAGTCTTTGGAGTGTGCTTTTCGCCCTCACTTTGGCTAGGGGGTCTTCGAAGTAGTTTTTCATCTCATTGATGAAGGCGGGGAAGTTGGCGAGGGCGGGGGAGCTGGACTTGTACAGTTGGACGTACCAGTCCGCCGCCCTGTCTTGTAATTTGATCGCCACGGCGGCGATCTTGTCCGCTTCGGAGTCGTAGGAGTGTCCGTGCCTCCCCATGAACTCCCTGGCGTTCATTATAAAAAAACGACAGTTTCGTGGGGTTCCCATCGAAGAAGATGGGGAAGTCCTTTGGGGCCCGGGCGTTTTGCGCGGCCCTTCCTCTCGCTTCCCGGCCTGTGGTGTCGTCCGCCTGGGCCGTCTGCTGACCTTCAGCTGGCCCGTGGGGGTTCGGTGCTTCGCTCGGGGTGTGGGCCTGTGCGGGGACATCGTTGGGCGGCGCGGGGGGCATGAGCGACTGAAGCATGGTCCGGAGTTCCTCCAGTTGGGCCCGCATGGCCGCGAGTTCAGCTCGTGCTTCCTCGTCCACGGTCCGCGCCGCCGCTGGGGCCGGTTCCGTCGGTGTGTCGGCGGGGGTGGGTTGCCGGCGGGGTTCAGCCTCCCTCTGCCGTTGGTCTGCTTCCTCCGCCGTCTGCTGGGTGTTTCCGTCGTCCTCCTCCGTGCTGACCGCCGTTGGGCTGTCGCTCCACGCCCGTTGCTGGGGTGCGATGTGGGGCGCGGGGTCCTCCACTGGTTTCGGAAGGTATGTTGCTCCTTCCCGCGGTCGGGTTGCCTCCGTCGCCATCTCCCCTTGGGGTTGGAGCTGAGGCTCGGGTCGGGTCGGGTGGGCGTCCATGGCTCCCGGAGTCCGCGGTGCCTCTGGCCTCGGTCGGTCCTCCTCTGTTTCTTGCCGTGCGGCTCGCCCTCCTTGTCCGCGTCGCTCCGGCTTCATCTTTCTGGTCTTCTCGCCGTCTATTCCTCCCGCGGCTCGTTGTCGTCCGGTGGGGCTCGGCGAGGCTGAGTTTATGACTCTCAGCTTTATGTCATGCGCTGCCTACCCCTGAATAAGGCTCAGACACTGACTCGGTGGAACAGGCTCTGGTTTATTCATCGCGTAGGTACAGCATCGGGAAAAAAAGCTGAGAGTGACAGGAGCGCGCCGGTGTGGGGTTTGAATACCCCGCGCCGGTCAGCGCCCCCTCACTCGCGGTCACGTCACCCCCCTTTGTCCAATACGTTGCCCTGCCGGTGGGTGAGGGGTTGCGAGGCCCCGCTGGCGTTCCGGGATCGCCCATCATCGGTTTCTCTATTCCTCCAGTGATTGCTTTCAGCTGGGCGATCTCCGTTGTATTAGCGCTGATGGCTTGGGTGTGTTCCGTGATCCCTTTAGCTATTGTTTCTTGACCGTTAGTCGTTATGGGTTGATGGCTACTTATCTTGAGCCCCTTCCCCTGTTTCCTTGCTATTGTCATGTGTGCCATTGCACTGATGACTTCAGCTCAACGGCACTCATGACAAGTGAGCAGTCTGGTTTTATTTCCTGGAGTATGGACTTGTTTGATCTTCTTGCAGTCCAAGGCACTCTCAGAATTTTCCTCCAACACCACAGTTCAAAAGCATCAATCTTCCTTCTCTCAGCCTTCCTTATGGTCCAGCTCTCGCAGCCATATGTTACTACGGGGAACACCATTGCTTTAACTATGCGGACCTTTGTTGTCAGTGTGATGTCTCTGCTCTTAACTGTTTTATTGAGATTTGTCATTGCTCTTCTCCCAAGGATTAAGCGTCTTCTGATTTCCTGACTGCAGTCAGGATCTGCAGTAATCTTTGCACCTAGAAATACAAAGTCTTACACTGCTTCTACATTTTCTCCCTCTATTTGCCAATTATCAATCAAGCTGGTTGGCATAATCTTGGTTTTTTTGAGGTTTAGCTGCAAGCCAGCTTTTGCACTCTCTTCTTTCACCTTTATCATAAGGCTCCTCAGTTCCTCTTCGCTTTCAGCCATCAAAGTGGTATCATCTGCATATCTGAGATTGTTAATGTTTCTTCCAGCGATTTTAACTCCAGCCTTGGATTCCTCAAGCCCAGCATGTCACATGATCTGTTCTGCGTACAAGTTGAATAGGTAGGGTGAGAGTATACAGCCCTGCCGTACTCCTTCCCAATCTTAAACCAGTCCATTGTTCCGTGGTCTGTTCTTACTGTTGCTACTTGGTCATTATACAGATTCTTCAGGAGGCAGACAAGATGACTTGGTATCCCCATACCACTAAGAACTTGCCACAATTTGTTATGGTCCACACAGTCAAAGGCTTTAGAATAGTCAATAAAACAGAAATAGATGTTTTTCTGAAACTCCCTGGCTTTTTCCATTATCCAGCGGATATTGGCAATTTGGTCCCGAGTTCCTCTGCCTTTTCTAAACCCAGCTTGTACATCTGGCAATTCTCGCTCCATGAAGTGCTGAAGTCTACCTTGCAGGATCTTGAGCATTACCTTACTGGCATGTGAAATGAGTGCCACTGTTCGATAGTTTGAACATTCTTTAGTGTTCCCCTTTTTTGGTATGGGGATATAAGTTGATTTTTTCCAGCCTGATGGCCATTCTTGTGTTTTCCAAATTTGCTGGCATATAGCATGCATTACCTTGACAGCATCATCTTGCAAGATTTTGAACAGTTCAGCTGGGATGCTGTCGTCTCCTGCTGCCTTGTTATTAGCAACGCTTCTTAAGGCCCATTCAACCTCACTCTTCAGGATGTCTGACTCTAGCTCACTGACCACACCATCCAAGCTATCCCCAATATTGTTATCCTTCCTATACAGGTCTTCTGTATATTCTTGCCACCTTTTCTTGATCTCTTCTTCTTCTGTTAGGTCCTTGCCATCTTTGTTTTTGATCATACCCATTTTGACCTGGAATTTACCTCCAACGTTTCTAATTGTCTGGAAGAGGTCTCTTGTCCTTCCTATTCTATTGTCTTATTCCACTTCCACACATTGCTTGTTTAAAAATCATTCCTTATCTCTTCTGGCTAACCTCTGGAATTTTGCATTTAATTGAGCATATCTCCCCCTATCACTGTTGCCTTTTGCTTTCCTTCTTTCTTGGGCTACTTCTAGTCTCTCAGCAGACAGCCACTTTGCCTTCTTGGTTTTCTCTTTCTTTGGGATGTATTTTGTTGCCGCCTCCTGAACAATGTTGCGGACTTCTGTCCATAGTTCTTCCAGGACCCTATCTACTAAGTCCAGTACCTTAAATCTATTCTTCACCTCCATTGCATATTCCTTAGGAATATTAGTGAGCTCATATCTAGCTGATCTGTGGGTCTTCCGTAATCTCTTTAGTCTGATCCTAAACTGTGCAGTAAGAGGTTCATGATCGGAACTACAGTCAGCTTCAGGTCTTGTTTTTAGCTACTGTATAGATGTCCGCCACCTTTGGCTGCAAAGGATGTAGTCAATCTGGTTTCGGTGTTGTCCATCTGGTGAAGTCCATGTATAAAGGCGTCTCTTAGGTTGCTGGAAGAGAGTGTTTGTTATGCAAAGTGAGTTTTCTTGGTAAAATTCTATCAGCCTATGTTCTGCTTCAGTTTGTTCTCCCAGGCCATGCTTACCTGTAATTCCAGGTGTCATTTGACTGCTCATCTTAGCATTCCAGTCTCCTGTGATGAAAATAACGTCTCTTTTAGGCATGTTGTCCAGTAGGTGCTGCAGATCCTCATAGAACTGCTCTACTTCAGCTTCTTTCAGCATCTGTGGTTGGGGCATATATTTGGATCACTGTGATGTTAGATGCCTTGCCCTGAATTCGAACTGAGATCATTCTATTGTTTTTTGGATTGTATCCAACCACTGCTTTAGCCACTTTACTATTAATTATGAAGGCTACTCCATTTCTTCTGTGGTCCTCTTGTCCACAGTAGTAGATCTGGTGGGCATTTGATGTGAAGTGGCCCATTCCAGTCCATTTCAGTTCACTGACACCCAAAATGTCTATCTTTAATCTTGACATCTCACCAATAACCACATCCAATTTGCCCTGGCTCATAGATCTTACATTCCAGGTTCCAATGGTGTGTTGACCCTTAGAACATCGGATTCGCCGTTCACCACCAGCACCGTCGGCCGCTAGCCGTCCTTTTGGCTTTGAGCTAGCTGCGTCATCACGTCTGGGGCTAGTTGAACTCATCCTCTGTTCCTCCCCAGTAGCATTTTGACCATCTTCCGACCTGGGGGTCTCATCTTCCGATGGTATACTGACATATCTCTGGTTGTACTGATCCATTTAGTTTTCATGGCAAGAATACTGGGGTGGGTTGCCATTACCTTCCCCAGGGATCGCATTTAGTCTGACTTCTCTGTCACGACCTTCCCGTCTTGGGTGGCCCTTCACGGTTTAGCTCATGGCATCATTGAGGTGCTCAAGCTCCAGCACCATGGAAAGGTAATGATCCTTTGCTGAAACTCCTCTATTGGGCTTTTTATGGATGAGAATGTGGGCATTCAGGAAGGTTTCAAGGATGATAGAACAATTATACAGTAATAAAGAATAGCACCACCAACCATAATACCCCCATCACATTCAATAATAAGGTAAGCTTTAAAAAAGAGAAATCCAAAAGAAAGTCCCAAGCACCTTGAGAATAAGGAAAAATAGGCATTGCTTTTACAGGGGAAATAAAAATGTTCAAGAAAGATTTTGTCATAGCATTAAAATGACCTTAACTATTTTGGAATCTACTCTGAGGCATAAGTTCTATAATTTTTCTGAAATAACATACAATTCATCTTTGTCATGGTGATACCCAGATATTTTTTTTTTCTCTATCTTAAAACCCGTTTTCTTCATCAATTAAGTTTGATCCTTTATTTTCATATTTTTGTTAACATCTTTGTCTTCTGACTATTCTTAAACTTGCTAGTATACCAAATTGTTTTAATTTTCCTTGTCTCTATTCCTTTTAGTGGATCCTCCAGAGTCAACACCAAGTCACCAGCAAATGCCCTTAACTTATAAGTTTCTTTTTTAATCTTTACTCCCATGATTCTCTCATCTTGTCTTATATCTCTATTCAATATTTCAAGAACTAAAATAAACAGGAGAGGAGACAACAGGTGTCCCCGTCTTGTCTTTTTTTGTATCTCTTTTTGTATTTTCTCTTTGCCTCTTTTTTTGAGTTCACTATTATGTTGTATAAAGTAACCTCTCATGAAAACTTTGCTTGCATCCCAAACCATTCTTATATCTGTACCTTTATTAAGATTATTTTCAAAAAAAGGCCTTTTAACCTTTTAGTCCTCCACTATTGCTTCTTTCTGTAATAGCATTTCAACTAACCTCCATCTAAAAGAACTGGGTTTCCATTTAAAAAACAAACTCACTGAATTATGCTGAAAAGGTCTTTGGTAATATCTCTACATTATGCACCTTGGTAGTCAAATTCTTTGAAATCCAAATCATGTCTATTCTCAAAAAAGATTGAAGTCTTCAGAAAAATAAGTATACACTCTTGAATTACCATTTTAATGTCTCCATGAATCAACAAACTCTAAATTGTCCATCAAATAATTAAAAAAAAACTTTTGGTAGTTTACCTTGAGTAATTTTAATATTTTTCTCAGAAGCTCTATCTACTTATGTGGAGATCACTCCATTCCAATCTGCCATTGAACACCAATTTTCATGAGAAAAGCCTATTAGTCTGTCCTTAAGTATTTTATAGAACATTGCTTTATCTTCATTTGGGGCATAAATTCCCCCCAAAATTATGTTAAGACATGGAATGAAGTTAAAAAAGATATGTTAAGATGGGAAAAATTAAAATTGTCATTTCTGGGGAGAATTTATGATAAAAATAAATCTTTTGCCTAGAATTATATTTTTTTTCAGACAATACTGGTTTTGAAAACTGATGCACCATTTAAACAGTGGCAAAAGGATATATCTAAGTTTGTATGGCAAGGGAAAATAAACAATGTAAGGTGTTACAAGATGCAAAGGAACGAGAAGGATTAGATTTACATGATTTGAAATTGTATTTTGCAGCTTGCTGTTTGGTTTGGATGCAAGAGTGGGCATTGCTGAGAAATAGAATACTTTTAGAGTTACAAGGACATGATCTGAGATTTGGGTGGCATGGATATTTGTGGTACAATAAAGTAAAGGTTAATGTGGACTTTAAAAATCATTATGTTAGATGGGCCATACTGAGAATATGGAATAGATACAAATCCAAGTTGTGCCTGAAAACACCTTTGTGGGTCTCAGCACAAGAAGCATTTTATAAACAAAAAATAATAAGCAAACACAAATGGTTAACATAGAGTGAGATACTAGAATTCTGTCAAGGAGAATACAGAATAAAATCAAAAGAGTAATTGATGGCAGAGGGACATAATTGTCAATGGTTTTGCTATTTACATTTATCAGAAAGATTCAAAGTACACAAAAGCATTTATGGTATTGAGTATTCGAAACTGGCTTTGAAATGGAATTGTGTACAAATGATGAACATGTGATTGCTAAAATGTATAAACTTTTATTGAAATTTGAAACAGAAGAACAAGTGAAAGAATATATGATGAAGTGGGCTAAGACAGGTTGGTTATAATATACAGATGGAACAATGGGAAAATATGTGGCTGAAAGATTGAAATTTACGCTATGTTATAACCTTAAAGAGAACTTTTATAAAATGATGGTGCCATTGGTATATGATACCAGAAAAATTATCTAGAATTTATAAAAAGTACTTCAAATCTATGTTGGACATGTGAACAAGAAGGGTCATTTTACCGTGCTTGGTGGATGTGCAAAAAGCTAGAAGATTTTGGGTTCAAATGCATACACTGATTCAGAGGATTTTAAAGATTTATATACAACTGAAACTAGAACTTTTATCCTGGGGACTAAAGGTTAAACACTCAGGGAAAAGTCATGGAATTTTGTTTTTATATAAGATAACCACAGCGAGATTATTATACGCACAAAGATGGAAAGATTTTGCCATACCTACAATGGAGGAATGGTTGGTGAAGATGACAGAATTTGATGAGATGACTAAACTGAGCTGTTTGATTAGAGAAAAGACAATATCTACGTTTATTTTTGACTGAAAACCCTTTATGGACTTTTTGCATAAAACAGAAAAAAAAATGAACTTTTTTTCTGTGGTTTTGATGATTAGATAGGATAGATTATAGAAAGAAAAGAGTCATGATGTAACTTTAGAGAAAGAGGTAAATCTACAACTGTACGTATAACTGCTGTAAAGAAGAGCAGAAACCACGTCTTTACATCTTTTTTCTTTTTTTCTATTTTTCTTCTACCTTTTTGTCTTTTTCTTTTTGCACTTTAGCTTCCTCTTTTATTTTTCCCTTTTTCTTTTTTCCCTCTTACTTTAGTTTGTATTAATTTTTATTCTTGTTTTTAAATCTTCCAATAAAATTATATTACTCTGAGACATAAGTTTTGAAGCTATCTCCCTTTTTAGATACTTTCAGTAATTAAGTCATCTTGGACCAATTTCAGTAGTAATAATTAATATCCTTCCTGAGCATGTTATCCAATCTAGGATTCATGAATACATGAATTTGCTCACTTTTGTCCAGTCCCAGCTAAAATATTATCTGTTCACAAACTCTTAATTCAATTTCCCCATAACTAAGTAAAAGGGACCCTAGTTACTACTACTAGAGTGAACTTTTAGAAGACAGAAAGACCATAAATATCAGATCCTGCATCACTTTCTTTAAAAATGGAATAGAAGAACTGTTTTTGCCAGGGCTGGAAGTTCATGGTTCTCCTGTTGTTCTTAATGGATTTTCTACTTTATGTCTGCTGAACAGCACAGAATAGCAAACCATCAATATACACTCTGACTTTGACTTGAATCTTGGGTCATTCCATTACCCTCAGTATGATATTGTTGTCCTAATGGAAAAGACAAACAAAGCAGGGTACATTGGCAACTGAATTTATATATCTCCAAATAACTGATTTATTGTTACTGATGTAGCATGTGACACTGAAATATGCCAGACTTCTCCTGTGATTATAACTAATAACTTCTTCATTCTTTACCCAAGAAAAACTATTTATTTATTTATTAATCAAATTTATCACCACCCATCTCCCAAAAGGGACTCTGGGCGGTTTACAATAAACTATGCTCCTGAGTCAAAAAAGAAAAAATGAAAACTCAGCAGGGTCTTCCTGAATACAAAATAATATCCAGTTTAATCACAGAGAAATAAAACTTTATCATTTTAGGTTGAACTTAAGGAATAATTTTTTAAATTCTATTGACTGAGTTCTTTGTGTTCTCTGTTCTACAGAACTATTTTCTGTATTTGTTTTTAACTGAGTATCTAGAGACTGGTATCGATGTCTTCTCATGGTAGTATTGGATGTGGTAAGTCAGAATAGTGATCGTACCTAAAACCAAAACTAATTCAAAATATCTAGGTCTGGAATGTAACACTTAGAAGTCTTTATACTTTTGACATTACTTTCAAATATACGTGTTTTCTTCAGGGAAATGTTGAAGACCAACAGTCAGCTTGGATTTGAATATGACCTACTAAAATCAGTCACCAAAACCAAACATAAGGCATACTCTTGTAAACATTTTATATTTTATTTCATTAAGAAGCAACTAGGTACACATCTCTGAAAATACGATTCTTGGAACAACTCTGCTGAATTAGTGGTGAGGTGAGAATCTTCACAGAATGATAGAAAGAAAGGGTTGAAAGGGACCTTGGAGATTTAGCCCAACTCTATGTCTAGTACAGGAATCCAGAACAGTGGTACAGATACTTAAAGATAGCTATCATTTCTCTCTGTAGTCTTATCTTTTCCTGGCTAAACATTCCCAATGCCACCAACAGTTCTTTAAATGTTTACTTTCAGTTCTTTGTCATCTTAGTTGCTGTTTTCTGGACACATCTGAGTTTGTCAGTGTCCTTCCTCAAATGTAATCCAGGTAGCCTTCAGATAACAACTATAATTGGGACCAGGAACTCCATTGCTAAGCAATGCAGTCATAAAAAGAATCATGTGACCATACCGACTTGCTATGGCAGTTCCAGCATTTTTGGTTGCGGTTGTTAAGTGAATCGCACATGGTCATTAAGCACAATGTCACATGACCACAACTTGTAACTTCCTGCTGGCTTCCTCATTGACTTTGCTTGTTGGAAGCTAGCAGTGAAGGTCGCAAATGGTGATCGCATGACCGTGGGATGCTGTGACTGTTGTAAATGTGTGCCAGTTGCCAAGCACCTGAATCATGATAACATGACTGCAGGGACGCTGCAACGGCAGCAACTTCGAGGACCAGCCATAAGTCCCCTCATTCAGTGCCATCATAACTTTGAATGGTTGCTGAATAACTGAGAACTACTTGTATCCAAAACTGGAGTCAATATGCTAGATGCAGTTTGACTAAATCAGAACAGGAAGGGAAATAACTTCTCTTGACCTTGACATTATACTTTTATTTTTGCAGCCTAGGATTGCATGTATGCTTTGTTTTGCAGTTGTATCACATTGTTGGGTTATGTTCAGGTAATTATGGACCAAGATACTCAGATCCTTTTTGCAGTACTGCTGCCCAGTATGATTCCCTTCATCCTATACTTAGACCTTTTATTTTTCCTATCCAAATATAGCTCTTTGCATTTGTCCCTGTTTAAATTCATTTTGCTGATTTCTGCCCATTGTTCCAACTTGTCCAGATCCTCCTGAATTTTGATACTGTCATCTAAAATGTTTAATATTTCCCTACCTTTTTATATTTTAACTTCTCATCCGATTATTTATAAATACAATGAACTGCACAGGGCCTAGAAGAGAGCTCTGAGGTGTGCTGCCCACTTCTTTCCATCTTGAGTCATTAGTGTATACCTCGTGGATACAATTGTTCGACCAGTTAGTAGCCATCTAATGATAACATATTCAAACCCACATTTTACTTTAATTAATATGT
Organism: Candoia aspera; assembly: GCF_035149785.1. Taxonomy (NCBI): domain Eukaryota; kingdom Metazoa; phylum Chordata; class Lepidosauria; order Squamata; family Candoiidae; genus Candoia; species Candoia aspera. Next base: position 81,434,437 of record NC_086157.1, on the reverse strand, counting down.
TCTAGATTTTTGCCCAATATTGATGTTAAATGAGCTAGTTTGTAATTTCTCAGGCTTTCATGTTTTGTCTTCCTAAATATATAAATATTGGCTCTTCTCCAATCCTCTGGCATTAAATCCTTAATTTCTCAAAGATCACAGAAAGATCCTCTGAGATGACATTCACAAGCTCCTTCAAGAATCTTAAATATAATTGGTCTGGTCTTGGGAAGTTAAGCTCATTCATGGTCGCTAGGTGCTTCCTAACCATCTGTTAACTTACCTTGGGTTGCCACTTCCTGCTTTTGTCAGTTGTTCCTTGTGAACAGAGTTCCCTTCCAGGGAGGACTGAAGCAAAATAGGAATTAAAGACTTCTGCCTTCTCCCTGTCACCTGGTAACATCCTACCATACTGTCCTAGCAGTAGGCTCACCACTTCCTTTTTCTTTCATTTACTCAGGGATGTTAGCTAAATGAGGCAACAATCTGTTTTAATAATAATTTGTTTTGTTGTCATTTTAAAATGAGAAATATCAAAGTAGGAAATTATCAGGATGTACTAATGTGTTTCAATAAAAGATGTATTATTTCATCAAAGATGAAAAACATAGTCACAAAAATGCCAACAATATAAAGGTTCTCAAACTTTGCAGTGCCATGAACCACTAACATTTCAAATAGGAATGATCATTCTCACCACCTTGATGGTAAATTTACAACCCTTCAATAGAACTTCCTTAGGGTTCTGTTCAATTCTCCAAAATGTGTCCCTAGTGCAGTTTTAAGGCTTGAAGGTAGTGTTCCAAGCATTAAGGCCCAGGCTTGGATGAGGATGTTAACTTCATGGCTCAGAATCATGTTTGATCCTACAGAGCTGTTACCTCCGCTACTGACAGTTGCTGGTATCAAACTTGTATGGAGGAATTATATAGTCTCATCCTTTCTCCTGAACATATAGGACAATTAACCCTTGTGGTGGTCAAATCAATGGTAAAGGAATGAATTAATGTCATTGATCATCAGAATTATCTCACCAGCATTCCTGAATCTTATCTCCAAATGTTAGACCACCATAAGTCCTCTACTGTACAGATTCTAACCCTCAGAGACTTTTTCTCTGTGGTTCCAAGGTAGAAACTCTTTCCTACCATGTCCCTTAGCTGATATCCTGAGGCCCACTCTGCTCTGTCCAATTACTTCCAAATTTGAGAATCATACGGTTAAATGGTATGCTCATTATTTTTTAATGGATGTTAAATCTTCATTCACATTACTAGTTGACAAATACCTTTGTTGAGCCATACAACTGCACAAGATTTCAGCTTAGATATGCTGTTCCACTGTTTTATGATAATTTTTTTGGTAATGGGCTTCCTGTAGCCATTTCTTTTTCTTTGTTTGAATGCTGGTTAAAGACCATACAGGTAGTCCTCACTTAACAATCACAATTGGGAGCAGAATTTAGGTTGCTAAGCGATACGGTCATTAAGTGAGATGTCGCATGACTGCTTCACTTAGTGACCACAATCCCACCAATTCTTCTTGCCATTGTTAAGTGAGAACCACAGGTCATTAACTGGACGGAGTCCCAGGTAAGGAGTGTGGGGTTGCCTCAGGGGGGTGGGGAAGGCCCGGTGCAGGCCCAGTGCAGGCCATGCACGAGTTGGGGGGTGTTGCAGTGCAGCACAAAGCCCTGATTATCCCCACAGCCCTGTGCTTCACAAGCTCTGCCGCGCTCAGCTGACCTTTGCCATTTTACTCCTGCTGCTAATAAGGTGCTCCTGGGTATATGCGAGGCAGCTGCTTGGCTGCACCAGGCCTTCTTCCCAAGGCTGCCTCATGCCATTCTCCAAGCTGTGTGTGCCATTCCCCAGCACCGCCTCGGGAAGAAGGTCTGGTGCGGAGCTTTTTCAGCCTTCTCTAATTCTTTTGGCTGGCTGAAAAAGCTCTGTGATTTTAGGTTGGCTAAAGAAGCTCTGGCTTCCCCACTGATTTGATTGTCATAAGGAGCCTTTTCAGCAAGCCCAAAATCACATAACTTTTTCAGCCAGCTGAAGGAGTTGAGAGGGAATCCTCTCAGCATGTGGCAGTGGCTCACGATCTTGCGATTGCCGTCGGCTTCCCCATTGACCTTCTGAGGAAGCTAGCAGAGAAGATTGCAAATGGTGATCACATGATCACGGGGCACCTGTCAACCAGTTGTAAGTGTGAATCAATTGCCAAAGGCTCAGATAGCGATCACGTGACCGCGGGGGCACTGCAATGGCCATAATTTTGGACACGGGTCGCAAGTTCATTTTTCAGCACTGTTGTAATTTTGAACAGTCGCTGAATAATGAATGGCCATTAAGCAAGGACTATAGGGACGCGGTGGCGCTGCAGGTTAAACCGCTGAGCTGCTGAGCTTGCCGATCGGAAGGTCGGTGGTTCGAATCCACATGACGGGGTGAGCTCCCGTTGCTAGTCCCAGCTCCTGCCAACCTAGCAGTTCGAAAACATGAAAATGTGAGTAGATTAATAGGTACCGCTTCTGCAGGCAGGTAACAGTGTTCCGTGTAGTCATGCTGGCCACATGACCACGGAAGTGTCTATGGACAAACGCTGGCTCTTTGACTTTGAAACGGAGATGAGCACCGCCCCCTAGAGTCAGACACGACTGGACTTAATGTCAAGGGAAACCTTAACCTTTACCTAAGCAAGGACTACCTGTAATAAATAAATTGCATTTTATCACAAATTGACCAATCGGCTCTGAATATCACAGTTTGACTAAAATTAAGTTAAAACCCTTGAGAAATGCAGTAGTTTTAGAATGTAAGACTAAAAGAAAAAAAATCTTCCATATAAAGATTTCCTTTTAACCAGATGACATTTCTTAATAATAAAAGGCTAGAAAATTTGCTTTACTCAAGAAATGAAGACATAAAGAGAAATAGCTTGATATCTCTTTTGAGTATGAATGGTGAAATTATAAGTGCTTATAATTTTTTCTTCATTTACTTCTCCTCCCTGTTTCTAATATTGATGATATGGTACACAGATCATTAAAATAATTTTAAAGATTTTATTACTTAAGAGTCTCCAGAGTCCCACTGAATTTAATAGGCATACAGTAGTTGCATATACAATGTAGTTATGGTTTATTCAACCATAAACTACAATTACGCACATCAAGTCTTATTAAGAAGAAATCATTAGAAGTTAAATTATTCATTGTATGCTTCAGTCCCTTTATTTTCAGAGCTGAACAAACTATCTGGAAAGCCAAGTGCATATTCCTGTTAGGCCTGTGTCTAAATCTGTGCATGTAAGTCCAATTCCTATTAGACACAGTTCAGGCTTTCCTTCCCTGGCAGGTAGAGCAGGAAAAATGTGAGGTTTTGGCTGAGCTGTAACATGTACAACAATTTCTCATGAACCAGACTGAATCAGTTAGACAACACTTCTGTTTATACTATTTAACACACACCCCCATTTTTTTTTCTGTTTTGGTTGCTTTCAGCATCCCTTGACAGCCCAAGTTCCTTTTGAGCTTTAGTCATTCTAACTGATTAAATCCATTTTCTATTTCTATACATATCCCTTTTAGGTTTTAGCGTATAAATAACATTTCCCAAACTCCCTCCCATTCTTTGTTTCTCATTAATGTGTAATGCAACTGTACTTCCAATATCCTATTTTAAGCAACTGCCCAATTGTCCTGCATTTCCTTTTTCCTGAGAATTTCTCTCCATGAGATTCTGCCTAGTATTACTTTATGCTTGTTGGAATGGCCTCTCCTGAAATCTAGCATGCATGTACATCTATTCTCCAATTTCTCTTTCTGTGATATTTTGAATTCCAAAATGACATGGTTACTCCTTCCAAAGTTTCCACTACTTTTTCCTCTTGAATCAGCTCTTCTCTATTGTTTAGGATCAGATGTAGGGAACCAACCCTTCTTCTCATTCAACTTTCTGAAAAATGAAACAGTAAGATCACTACAGAATTTTAGGGGAGTTTGCACTCTTGGCTGAATTGGTCTGGGGAGTTGAAGTCTTCCATTATTACCATGTTTCTCCTCCCTGCATCTATAATTCATGGTAGCCATGAACTCCCAAGGTGGCTCAGGAGTTCATGGCTACCATGGCAGCCACGGGCCTGTCCCAGATTATTCGTGACCCAACTCGAGAAAGTGGCCTCACTCCAGACTTGGTTTTCTTGTCAGAGCAGTGGCAATGTGATCTGAGGGGAGAGTTACAGCTGTCCCCATTGTCATGGTCAGATCACACCCTTGTGGCCCTGAAATTCTCTTATGCCACCCCCCTCCACAGGGAGGCAGGACCCATTCAATTGGTCCACCCCCAGTGACTGATGGACCAGGTAGGGTTTCAGAGGGAACTGGGGGTTATGTTATGTTATGTTATGTTTTATGTTATGTTATGTTATATTTATCTATCTATCCATCCATCCATCCAATTTGTCCCCACCCATCTCCTCCCATTGGGGGACTCTGGGTGGTTTACAACAATCAATTAAAACAACAACCATAAAATATACAGTATAAAATTACAATAATAAATAATATAAATAAGAGTAAAGATATATACCCAGGGATCTGCTGCATGGTCCAGTGGAGGCCCTAGCTGTGTCCTGGAATAAGGAGGTGGCTGGGGCCTTGGACAGGATCACACCTGTGCAGCTTCTTTCATCCCATAGAATCCAGCACTCCCAATGGTTTACAGAGGAGCTCAGGGTTCTGAAGAGGGATAAGAGATGCCTAGAGTGCTGCTGGAAGAAGACAAAGACCAAATACGACCGAACACAGGTTAGAGCCACTATAAAGGCCTACCTTGTGTTGATAAAAGCAGCGAAGCGTCAATGCTTCTCTGCTCTTATTGCATCTACAGAATGTTGCCCGACAGCCCTATTTAAGATCACTCAATCCCTTCTGGGGAAGGTGGGCTCAGTGACCCACCTACAGGGCCATGCAGAGGAATTTGCTGAGCATCTGCAGGACAAAATCACTCGGATCCGCTCCAAGTTAGACTCCAGGCGTGAGGCTTGGTCTGGAGAGATACCAGAGGAATGTGCTTACCCAGTTATCTGGGAGCAGTTTGATCCTGTTGGATCTGAGGAAGTGAACAGGATCCTACAGACAGTAAATGTCACATGTCACCTAGACCCATGCCCCTTCTGGCTGATAAAAACAGCCCGGGAGGTGACATGTGGTTAGGTCCAGGTGATGGTTAATACATCTTTGGGACAGGGAGAGTTCCCAGCTGCCTTTAAAGAGGCATTGGTGCACCCCACCCTCAAGAAGCCATCACTGGACCCTACTGTCCTGGACAATTTTTGCCCAGTCTCCCACCTCCCCTTTTTGGGGAAAGTGGTTGAGAAGGTGGTGGCTTTATAGCTCCAGAGGGTCCTGGAGGAAACAGATTATCTAGACCCCTAGATAGTCAGGTTTCAGGCTCGGTTATGGGATGGAAACAGCATTGGTCACACTTATGGATGATCTCTGGCAGGAGCAGGATGGTGGCATTGCATCCATCCTCACTCTTCTTGACCTCTCAGAGGCTTTTGATACCATCGACCATGGTATTCTTTTGGGGCGGCTCAGGGAGTTGAGGGTGGGTGGGGTAGTTTGCGCCGGTTCACTTCCTTCCTCTAGGGCCAGCCCCAGTCGGTGGTGATAGGGAGTGAGAGATCCGACCCTCGGCCCCTCCTTTGTGGGGTGCTGCAGGGTTCAGTACTCTCTCTGCTCCTTTTCAACATCTACATGAAACCGCTGGGTGAGATCATCCGTCACCATGGGATGAGGTATCATCAATACGCTGATGATACTCAATTGTACATCTCCATCCCGGGTGAGGCAAGTGATGCTGTGACTGCCCTCTCATGGTTTCTAGGGGCTGTAGGGGTCTGGATGGGGAACAACAGGCTTCAACTGAACCCTGGTAAGATGGGTTAATGCTGTGGGTTAATGGCTGTTCTGTATCTGGGACATTATCATCTCTGGTTCTGGATGGGGTTGCACTGGCCGAGACAGGCCCAGTGCGTAATCTGGTGTCTCCTGGTCAAAAAGCAGGTGGCAGCTGTGTCCAAGAGAGCCTTTACACAGCTACATGCTGTGTACCAGTTACACCCCTTCTTGGATTGGGAGGCCCTTCAAACAATAACTCATGCTCTTATCTCTCATATAGACTATTGCAATGTGCTCTACATGGGGCTACCCTTAAAAAGTATCCGGAAGCTTCAGCTTGTCCAGAATACAGCCATGTGGGCTGTTTTTGGTGCCCTTAGAAGGGCACATGTAACACCACTGCTGCGTGAGCTGCACTGGGTACCAGTTTGCTTCCGGGTCCAATTCAAGGTGTCGGTTATCATCTTTAAAGGCCTATATGGCATGGGGCCAGGTTATCTGAGGGACTGCCTCTTCTCCATTACATCAGCCTGTTCCACCCAATCATGCAGAGAGGGCATGCTGCGGACCCTGTCTGTAAGACAACTCCATTTGGCAGGGTCCAGGAAGTGGGCCTTCTCTGCAGTAACTCCTGCCCTGTGGAACATGCTGCCCACAGAGGTGAAACTGGCCCCATCGCTCTTGGCCTTCTGGAGGAGTCTGAAGACCTGGTTCTGCTGCCTCGCTTGGGGTGGAGAGGGGAATAGATCTACATGGGGATGGCTGCTACAGACCACTCCTCCCACACTTGGATTGTTTTAGATTCTCCTGCCACTTGGACTTTTCTACTTTTTTACTCTTATTTATATCTATTTATTAGAGTAATTTTATATTTGTATATTTTATTTATTGTATGGTTGTTGTTTTAATTAATTATTGTAAACGACCCAGAGTCCCCTGATGGGAGGAGATGGGCAGGGGCAAATTAAATAAAGAAATAAAGAAATGAAATAAAATAAAATAATTTGGTCAATAGGGAATTTATCCATCTCTTATGCCTAGCTTGGTTGTCTTTAGCACACTAGATTGGTCCGCCCCAGTGACTAATGGACCCAAACGGGTTCCAGAGAGAGCTGGTGGGTCTTCCTGAGGGTCTGCTGCACAGTCCAACTGAGGCTTTGGTCACTGTTAGGAATGCAGCTGAGGCTTTAGATCAGCTTGCACCCATGCAATCTCTCTATTCCCATGGATACTCTCACTCCATGTGCTTTACAGAAGAGTTGAGGGAAATGAGAGATGTCTAGCATGCCACTGGAGGTCAATGATTAACAAACCCAAACATGGGTACGAGCTGCTATTAGGGCCTACCTTGTGGCGGTGGTAAGGGTGGTGAAGTGACAATACTTCTCCACCCTTATTGCATCTGCAGATAGCCATCCAATGACCTTGTTTTGAGTAACTTGAGCCCTTCTGGGCAAGGGGGACTTAGAGATTCATCTACAAGGCTGTGCAGAAGAATTGTCAAAGCATCTGTCAGACAAAATCACTCAAATTCACGACAGCCTTGATCCAGTCCTGCAGTCTTGCCCTGTTATCTGGGAAAAGTTTGAACCTGTTTGTGCCTGGGGAAGTAGACAGGGTCCTTATGACTGTGAGCTTGGCCACCTGGTCATTAGATCCATGTTTCTCCTGATTGGCTAAGGCTGCCTAGGGGGTGACATGTGGTAGGGTTCTAGTTGTTCCTTCTCTTAAGAAGGCATTGGTTCATCCCCTCAAGAAGCTATTGCTGGATCCCACCGTACTGGACAATTTTTGTCCAGTGTCCAACCTACCCTTTTTAGAGAAGTTTGTGGAGAAGGTAGTCACACAGCATCTTCAGTGGACCCTGGATGAAGTGGATTATCTGGATCACTTTCAGTCAGGATTGAGGCCTCAACATGGGACAGAAATGGTACTGATCATGCTTTTGGATGATCTCTGATGGAAGTGGGATAAGGGTAGTGCTCTTTTGTGGGGTGCCACAGGGTTCAGTTCCCTCTCCACTCCTTAATATCTACATGAAACCACTGAGTGAGATCATCTGTCACCATGGGATGAGGTATCATCAATATGCTGATGATACTCAATTGTATATCTCCATCCCGGGTGAGGTAAGTGATACTATGACTGCCCTCTCTTAGTGTCTGGGGGCTGTAGTGGCCTGGTTGGGGAACAACAGGTTTCAACTGAACACTTGTAAGACGGAGTGGCTGTGGGTTAATGGTTCTTCTGTATCTGGGACTTTGTCATCCTTGGTTCTGGATGGGGTTGCACTGCCCCAGACAGACCCAGTGCATAATCTGGGGGTCCTCCTGGACTCATGGCTCCTGCTCGAAGAGCAGGTGGCAGCCGTGTCCAGAAGGGCCTTTAAGCAACTTTGTGTTGTGCACCAATTATGCGCCTCCCTGGATCGGGAAGCCCTTTGAATGGTCACTCATGCCCTTGTTATCTCCCACATAGACTATTGCAATGCGCTCTACATGTGGCTATCCTTGAGGAGTATCTGGAAGCTTTAGCTGGTCCAGAATGCAGCTGTGTGGGCTATCTTTGGTGCCCCTAGAAGGGCACATGTAACCCCTTTGCTGTGCGAGCTGTACTGGGTGCCAGTTTGCTTCTGGGTCCAATTCAAGGTCTTGGTTATCACCTTTAAAGCCTTACATGGCATGGGGCCAGGTTACCTGAGGGACTGCCTCTTTCCTGTTACGTCAACCTGTCCCACCCGATCATGCAGAGTGGGCATGTTGTGGACCTCATCAGTAAGAGAATTCTGCCTGGCTGGGTCCAGGAGGCAGGCCTCCTTTGCAGTAGCTCCTGCTCTCTGGAACATCTTGCCCCCAGAGGTGAGGCTAGCCCCATCACTCCTGGCCTTCCAGAGGAATTTGGCTTTGCTACCTCGCTTGGGGCGGGGTGGGGAGTCATTTTGGGGATGGCTAGTGTTTGGGGATGGCTAGTGCCCTAGAGTGCTTGCCACATACAAGGACTGAGTTATTTCTGAGTTATTTCTGCCATTTGGATTTTATTTTTATCTATATTGTTTACTTGTAACTGGGTTTTTTTAGATATTATATTTTATATATGGTAATATTATATATTTATTGTTTTATTGATTATTGTTGTAAACCACCCAGAGTCCCTCTGGTGGGAGGAGATGGGCAGTGACAATTTGATAAATAAATAAATAAATACATCCTGGCTCTGCTTGACCTCTTGGAGGTCTTTGATACCATCAACCATGGTATTCTTCTGGATTGGCTCCTGGGACTGGGAGTGGGTGGCGCTGTATTGTGCTGGTTCTCTTTCTTCCTGTGAAGCCAATAACAGTTGGTGTTGATTAAGAGTGAGAAGTCATGCCTTTAGCCCCTACTATGTATGGTGTTGTAGGTTCGGTGCCTTCTCCATTCCTGTTTAACATCTACATGGGGGAGATCATCCATCACCATGGGGTGAGGTATCATCAGTACTCTGATGCTACTCAGTTGTCTCTCTCCACCCATGGAAAACTAAGCAATGCTGCTGATGCCCTGTCCCAGTGCCTGGAGGCTGTGGGGGTCTGGATGGGGAACAACAAGCTTCAACTGAACCCTGGCAAGACAAAGTGGCTTTGTGTTTTTGGGCCATCCAAATCTGGGATTTTACCATCTTTGGTACTGGATGGGGTAGCACTGCCCCAAACGGACCCAGTGCACAGCCTGGCGCTCCTTCTGGACTCACAACTTCTGCTCAAGGAGCAGGTGGAAGTTGTGGCCAGGAGGGCCTTTGTGCACCTTCAGGTTGTTTGCCAGTTGTGCCCATTCCTGGATTATGAGGCCCTGCTCACAGTTACTCATGCCCTCATCACCTCCTGTATGGACTACTGTAACACACTGTGTATCAGGCTGCCCTCAAAGAGTATCTGGAAGCTTCAGATGGTGCAAAATGCAGTGGCAAGGGCAGTTATATGTGCCCCATAGAAGGACATGTTACACCTCTGCTTCATGAGCTGCATTGGTTACGTTTGCTTCCAGGTCCAATTCAAGGTGTTAGTTTTGACCTTTAAAGCCCTACATGGCATGGGGTCAGGTTATCTGAGGGACCGCCTCTCCCTGGTTACATCTACCCACCCCACCATGTCCAGCAGGAGAGGCAAGTTGTGGGTCCCATCTATTAAGTAGTTTCACTTGATGGGAACTAGGAGAGGCGGTCCTGTTCTGCTGTTAACCCCAAGCCTTGAGGCCTTCTGGAAATCCCTTAAAACATAGTTCTTTCAACAGGCCTGGGGATCCCCTGGTAACAGGGAGAATGTGCACTGGTTGCATCATGTGTAACATCATGATATATTCCCCTCTCGCAATCTTTTGTTTCATTGCTTTAATTTGCTTTTGTAAAATGTTTTATTTTTGGTTTTATTGTACACCGCCCAAAGTTGGTTTGTGTGTGATGGGCGGCCATATATATTTCATAAATAAATAAATAAATACATACATACATAAAATTCATACAACAGCATCTTTGTTGTTTCCCCTTTGTTGTGTTGTGTTCTTCCCCAAATACTCTTGACTGGACCGTCCTACTAAAATTCCTAGACTAAAATACATTTATGCACCTCCTTCAAACATAATGTTACTATTCCTTCCCTGTTTATTCATTTTGAGTAAGTTATACGTATCAACCCTTGCACTCTACCCATGAGTTTCATTGCAATAGGTTTCAGCAATGCACAAAAATACTAAATTATTTTCATCTTCTTGCATTAAGACTCCTAGTTCTTCCTGTTTGTTCCCCCTATTCTGTGCATTTGTATATACATGGAATCTTGGGTCACATAGCTTGACCCACTCCTACTTCTTCCTTCATTTGCATCCTTTTCATTGAGTGCCTCCATATTTTGTATTATTTATTTATTTTCTATCCCACCTTTATTGTTTTGTATAACCTCTTAGTTCCATTTTGTGTGATTAGTAGACTATTTCTGGACTCTTCTCTCTCCCCTTCTCCCTGGATTTAATTGAAAGCCCTCTGGATCAGGTTTGCAGATTACCTTCCAAATACATTCTTCCCAGCACATTAGATTACATGCAGCACATCTCCCCCCAGGAATCCCTCAGCTTGGAAACACACTCCATCTCCAAAGAATACAGCCTGCTCCCTTTGGTACCACCCATGTAGCCAGTTGTTCACTTCCAGTATTGTTTTTTTTCAATAGAAAGGGGGAAGAAAAATTATCCGTGATCCAGCTTCTTCACCCTTCTGCCCATCTCTTCATGGCCCCTTTGCAGTTTCTTTAAGGATGGGCCTGGCTGAGTCTTCTTGTTCTTTTGTTCATTTAAAAAAGTCTGTTTGATCACTTTTCCCATTGGATAAGATGGTTTGTAAATGAAATTCATCATCCTCTGCCCCCCCCCCCCGTTTCCTAACTAATAGTACAATACCATTCGGTGAACATTGGACCAGTATGATTTTTTGAAGTAAAAATAGAATAGTACAGTGACTAAAATTTCTTACTTTGTAGATATTTCAGATTCATCTGAATCATGTTTCAGGAATATTTTTTCTACTCTGTAATTTCAGGACTAAGGAATTTACATGAAAATAGCTATCAATGCAGGCCCTCTGAGGGACACCCCCGCCCCCCTTAAAGCAATGGCCCAAGGAGATATAGCTGACTTGGTCAAATCCAGGAATGCCCTAAGACTTAACCGTAAGAATAATAAAAAAAAAATCTTGTATGTATGATATTAAGACAAGAGAAAGGGCTTACTTAACCTGTCTTGTCTTAGTTAATGTGCTGGAACAGGAGGAAAGGAAAGATATAACTGTCTACAATAATTTCTATGATGCTGTAGGTTTTCCTTAATACTATGTTAAAATCTTATCTTCCAACTTCCCTGAAGATTGCTTTTGTTTTTCTATCTGTTTTTCTGAAGTTTGAAGAGGCTTCTGTTTTTCTATCTTATTCCCAGATTGTTTAGCATTGTTCTGGCGGGTTTTTTTTTTATAGCTTACTTAATTGATCCAAGCTGACAGGTGCTATTACTGTGATTTTCACTTACACAACTCTCCATTAAACTACAGAATGGTTCCTTGGTGCTCCCTTCTTCTGGATCTGAAGTATCCCATGACTATTCCTCTACTTAGACACCATTTTAATATAGGGCACTTCTGAAAAGATGATTCTATAATAAAGAGAAGAAACTCACTGCAACCTCATAACTAAGGTATATGGTGGCCTTGTGGAAAAGCTAAGAAATTCTGGAATCAAATATATACTATTATTCAAAAGATTCTCGAAGTGGACTTACAATTGAAACCAGAGCTGTTTCTCTTGGGTTTGATGGACCAACAGCTTGAGAAGCAACATGGAACTCTGTTCTTATATATGATAACAGCAGCAAGACTCTTATACGCTCAAAGATGGAAGGATGCACAAATTCCCTCAATGGAGGACTGGATGATTAAGTTAATGGAACCGGCGCAAATGGCTAAACTGACAGCATTGATAAGAGAAAATACTGTAACTGGATTTGTTTCTATTTGGAAGCCGCTTTTGGACTATTTGCTTGTAATGGAAAAAAATGAAGTTCTGATTTTGGGTTTTGATGATTAAATGGTTTGATTTTATAGAAATAATGTTACCAAAGTTTAATTAATAGCAAGAGATTAACTTTTATGTGCTTTTATATCTATGTTGGAGAAGGTCGGAAGTGACCTGTCTTTTGTTTTTCTGTCTATTCTTGCACTGTTTCAGTTTTTCTTGTTTCTTTTTTAGACTTGTATTCTATCTGTTCTATATTCTGTATTTGGGGTTTTAATTATATTTTGAAAAATTAATAAAACTTTATTAGAAAAAGGTAATATAAACCCTTTATTTTCTGTTGCTCTGCCATATATAGTGCAAATAAACATTATCTTACAGGAACGCTCAAAAACTTTAGTAATTTAAGGCATCTGTGTAAGCACTGGCAACCTTGAAATTTATCAAGTGACATAAATAACTATAACAAATGTATCAACTTAGGTATGTATCTTTAAGTTGCTCTTCCAGTAACATGATAGACAATAAGATGTCCAGGAGTGCCAATATGTCCCAGATACCACCACTGGAACTTACATGGTGTCATGCCATACTAGACTATCTGGCTTTTGAATAAAAGTTATTGTAATCTGGGGTGGAAAACAGCAAATGGAAAGGACTAGTTCATCTTGCTGTAAATTGTTTTGTGACTGACTAGTTCCACTTTGGCAGCCATTTTGTGAGTGTGCTCCCCAGACTTACACAAAATTTCAACTATGTCCCTGGCCAAAAAAATTGCCTGCCCTGACATAACCCCTACCCTATCAAAACATTTCCCAGGTACCTGGTATGGAATGTAGAAGGGTGCAGATGAATGAGAGTAAAGGTAAATAAATAAACCTAATTACCTTAATTAGGTTCTGTTTACAGAAGTAAAGTAATGCAAATCAAGGGGAGGAGAAACTAGTGTTCAGTATGTGAAAACATGACAGAAACCAATGTAATGAAGAGAGTGCATTTTGTTGTATCAGTCCACATTTCAAAGTCTGATAGTCATGAAGATCACTGGATGATCTTACACCTCTTAAAGTGAAGGATACTATGATAAGAAAAGTGCTAAATTTATTTATGAAAGGGAAGCCTTTTTCTACAGAGGCACCCAGATTTTGGAATGCTAAGATTGTTGCATTATTTTCAGTGCGATGTTAAAACATTTCTGTTCAAATTTAAGAATTTGAAAATGAAATTGAATGTAAAATCAGCATTGGTTTTAGATAGTTTATAATGTAGATTTTTATAGTGATTATGACTGCATTTAAATTTATAGTTATATTGTTGTATAGTTTTTATCTGCACTGTTACAGGATAACCTGGTGAAGGAACCATATACAAATTGCAATACAAAATAATCCCATCCACATTCTGGTAACCTGAAGAATACCAAAATAATACCTTTTGATACCTTGAAGGCTGGGACCAGTCAGTAATCAAAGAGCACCACAACACTGTTTATAAACTGCATAGTTCCTTTTGTGGCTTCCAGCATCTCCTCAGCATAGGTAGTTTCATGGCTGCTCTTACAAAGGGACTTATCTATTCACAAAATGAATTCCATACAAGCATAAATTGTTTAAAAAAGAAAAAAAATCACCATACAGCCATCTGATGACAGGGAACTCTCTCTTTCCAGCATGTAGACTTCCCAATGTAATATTTTTAACAGAAGGATTAAAAAGGGAATTAGTCAGACAGAGAAGGTTGCTGGTAAGCACCAAGGTCCCCCTTTTGGGGGGAGATGGGCAGTGTTACAAATTTGAGAAGGAAGGAAGGAAGGAAGGAAGGAAGGAAGGAAGGAAGGAAGGAAGGAAGGAAGGAAGGAAGGAAAGATAGATAGATAGATAGATAGATAGAAAAATAGATAGATCCTGGACACCACATGGCAAAGTTGTATAGGGCGTTGTAAAGATAAGCTATCACATCCTCAGAAATTGAGGTTTTTTTATGTCCAGTTTGCTTATGTAACTCTGCATTAAAAGCTCTCATAAAAGATTTCTATTTACTTTTTATGATATTTTTAAAATAATAATTTATGCATGAGAAATACTGTGCTATAAAGACCTGTGTTAAAAGGCTCAATCTGACAAGCATCTGATCAAATAAATTTATTTCTTTCATGAGCTCCACTGAACTTTCTTAGGACATATAATTAATTTTTTTTTTTAAATAACTACATTTTATAACGTGAGTTGAATGAATAATGTACATGGCATTGAAAACCTTTCAGTGACTTAAAACACATAAAGCATAATGCTCATGGTGTGGCAAACAGGATACTGTATTTTACATTTGGAATAATTCATTTTCATTATCTCTGCACTGATGCTCATAACTCCAAGGAATTTACTTTTTACGCATGGCTTGAAATAAATTCAAACATGTAACATTGTTATACAGTAATTTACAATAGTACTGAATTATTTTAGTTTTAAACAAGGAGTAACATCACATTACTGACCATATGTTTTAATGATTTTTGAATAAAAAATCTGGACTTGTTACGAACATTGTTAAAATAAGAATTCGTAACTATTTTTAGATTTACTGTGATAGAAAAGCAGCCTAGCAGAGCTTGAAACTGTTCCTAGAAGCTGGGCATTAAAAGAGATACTGTATAATGAATTAACTGTGTTGCCAGGAACAAAAAATAAAGTATTTAAAATTAAAGGAAATTTATGACATTTCTAGTCTTCAGTAGCATAGTCTTTCAAGAGCCAAACCTTTGACAAGTTTTTGTTTTAACTGCTAGACTGAATAGTTCATCCAAATGAGGTAGGAGATACATGGAATAATTTTAGCTATTTAGGAAGTTTTATGTATCCTGCCATCTTTTTCTTCTTCTTCTTCTTCTATTTGTAGCACAAGGATGAAAGGAGGGATGCTGAATATAATAGGAAAAATATTCAACTAATTTAAAATAAAACAAACACTATACCTTTCTGGTATGAAACACAATTTATTGATAGGGGGAAAAAGTAGCAATAGTCTGTTCTGAAAACTTATAAGGAAATAAGAGTAAATTTTCCACTAAACATTAAAACAAATGGGAGTAGATTCAGCATACTGATCTGAATTTATAGAAGGGAGGTAACTACAAATTAAGTACTCAGTAAAATAGAACACTTATTTAAATAAAGCAGTTGCTTTTGCAATAAATTTATGGTAGGTGAATTCTCAGTAAGAGGGAGACAGAGGGCCAGAAAAAGCCTTTTTATGCACCATGTGGTAAAATGAACGCAGTATAGAATACTTTAAATACTTTAAAGTGCATGAAGACTAGAGATACACAGTTCCTTGAATCCTCTTGTATAAAGCTTTTACAAAATCACATAAATCATAACATGAGTTTATGAATTTGCAGTCTAATCTGGAATGCTTGGCAACCTGTAGTACAAATGAGAACACTACATATTTCAAAGCATACGTTTCTCGTGACTGCAGTCTATGGAATATGGGGGTGGCGGGGGGAGATGATTTATCAAAACTGTTATGGGTTGATTCCTAGCTTGATGAATATTAAAGGACTACATTCAACAGTACAGAAGTTGGGACTTAAGCCACTAAAACTCAACTTGGCCCTTGCATTTAAAAGTATTTGAAAGAAGAGGAAAAGAGAAAAAAGATATTTGGACTACAATACTGATCACCGAAGAACACAAAGAATTACAGTATATACAGCAGATTTACTAACAGCAAGTGGGTGGATGGGACTTTTGTGACCATCTGAATTTGTTCAAAATTAAGCTTTTATTTAGGAAACAAAAAGACTAATTTCTATTTTTTTGTAAAAAAAAAATTATACTAAGAATATTTGTCCACTTAAGACCACATCCACTCATATTTATACTATATAGGCATAAATAAAGCTTATACAAATTGTTTTCTTCTATTTCTGTTTTGTGTATTTATTATAGAAAATGTCAAAATACAGTTGTGTGAAAAAGTACACCCCATTGAATTTTTTTAGTTCTTCAACATGTTTCAACATACATATACTTGATCTTCATTTCAACAATATTTATAGATAAAGTGGGTATCACATAACAAATATCAGGCCCCATTTACATTTTGTAGTCCATTGTGTAATTTAAATAAATATAAATTCAAATTTTACATGTGGAGAAAGTAAGAATACCCCTACATTTCTCACTACCTCAACTATCTAAAATTAAAAATGGCAAATGATCAGAAAATCATTACACAGGACTGGGAGGAACCTCTCCTATTTAAATCCCAGAGATTTAGTTTGATTTGCTCTTTGTTGTTGAAGTGTGTGGTATTACCACGCCTAGATGAAAAGAGTACTCTATAGATAGCTATGTTTCTATGAAGAGATTTAAAAAGATCACCAAACAATTGGACATCAATCATCCTACTGTTCAAAAGTTCATCTACAAGTGGAGAAGTTTTTAAACAACTGCCAACTTGCCCAGACCAGGCTGTCATTAGAAGTTCAGCATGAGAGCGACCCACCTACAGGGCCGTGCAGAGGAATTTGCTGAGCATCTGCAGGACAAAATCGCTCGGATTCGCTCCAAGTTGGACTCCAGGCATGAGGCGTGGTCTGGAGAGATACCAGGGGAACAAGCTTACCCAGTTGTCTGGAAGCAGTTTGATCCTGTTGGACCTGAGGAAATGGACAGGATCCTATGGACAGTAAATGCCACCACATGCCATCTAGACCCGTGCCCCTCCTGGCTAGTAAAAGCAGGCCAGGAGGTGACATATGGTTGGGTCCATGCGATGATTAAATACATCCTTGAGAGAGGGGGTGTTTTCTTCAGCCTTTAAAGAGGCATTGGTATACCCCCTCCTCAAGAAGCCATCGCTGGACCCTACTGTTCTGGACAATTTTCATCCAGTCTCCCACCTCCCCTTTCTGGGGAAGGTGGTTGAGAAAGTGGCTTTGCAGCTCCAGAGGGTCCTGGAGGAAATGGATTACCTAGACCCTTTTCAGTCAGGTTTCAGGCCCAGTTATGGGACAGAAACAGCATTGGATGCACTTATGGATGATCTCTGGCGGGAGCAGGATGGAGGCAGTGCATCCATCCTTGCTCTCCTTGATCTCTCAGAGGGCTTCGATACCATCGACTATGGTATCCTTTTGGGGTGGCTCAGGGAGTTGGGGGTGGGTGGCATAGTCTTACGCTGGTTCATCTCCTTCCTCCAGGGCTGATCCCAGTCGGTGTTGATAGGGGAGGAGAGAGTGGCCCCACGGCCCCTCCTTTGTGGGGTGCTGCAGGGTTCAGTACTCTCTCTGCTCCTTTTCAACATCTACACAAAACCGCTGCGCAAGATCATCCGTCACCATGGGATGAGGTATCATCAGTATGCTGATGATACTCAATTGTATATCTCCATTCCGGGTGAAGTAAGTGATGCCGTGACCACCCTCTCTGAGTGTCTGGGGGCTGTGGGGGCCTGGATGGGGAACAACAGGCTTCAAATGAACCCTGGTAAGACCGAGTGGCTATGGGTTAATGGTTCTTCTGTATCCGGGGCATTAACATCTCTGGTTCTGGATGGGGTTGCACTGCCCCAGACAGACCCAATGCGTAACTTGGGGGTCCTCCTGGACTCACGGCTCCTGCTCGAACAGCAGGTGGCAGCTGTGGCCAGGAGAGTCTTTGTGCGGCTACGTGCTGTGCACCAGTTACGCCCCTTCCTGGACCAGGAGGCCCTTCGAACAGTCACTCATGCCCTTGTTATCTCTCATATAGACAATTGTAATACGCTCTACATGGGGCTACCCTTGAAAAGTATCCGGAAGCTCCAGCTGGTCCAGAATGCAGCCATGTGGGCTGTTTTTGGTGCCCTTAGAAGGGCACATGTAACACCACTGCTGCGTGAGCTGCATTGGGTACCAGTTTGCTTCCGGGTCCAATTCAAGGTGTTATTACCTTTAAAGCCCTACATGGCATGAGGCCAGGTTACCTGAGGGACCGCCTCTTCCCCATTACATCAACCCGTCCCACCTGATCGTGCAGAGAGGGCATGCTACGGACCCTGTCTGTAAAAGAATTTCATCTGGCGGGGTCCAGGAAGTGGGCCTTCTCTGCAGTAGCTCCTGCCCTGTGGAACATCCTGCCCCCGGAGGTGAGATTGGCCCCATCGCTCCTGGCCTTTCAGCGGAGTCTGAAGACCTGGTTCTGCTGCCTCGCTTGGGGTGGAGAGGGGAATAGATCTACATGGGGATGGTTGCTATAGACCACTCCTCCCACACTTGGACTGTTTTAGATTCTTCACCACTTGGATTCTTTATTTTTACTTTTATTTATATTATTTTTTACTGTATTTTACTCTTTGTATTTATTGTGATGGTTTTAATTTATTGTTGTAAACTGCCCAGAGTCCTCTGATGGGAGGAGATGGGCGGGGATAAATTAGATAGATAAATAAATAAATGTGTTCTGAACACACACAAGCCAAAGATAGACTTATTTGGTCACTGTAATAGAAGACATGTTTGGCAAGAACCAAAGATAGCATTTTACCAGAAGAACCTCGTACTAACTGTAAAGCATGGTGGAGGTTTGGGACTGCTTTGCTCATCAGGGCCTGGTCAGCTCACCATCATAGAATCCACTATGAATTCTTCATTGTATTAGAGGGTGCTTGAGCATAATGTGACACCATCTGTCAAAAGACTGAAGCTCAGTCAGAAATGGACCTTGTAACATGACAATGACCTTAAACATTCTGTTAAGTCCACCAAGGAATGGCTGGAAAAATAAAGAAAGAAAGAAATGGAGTGTTTTGGAATGGCCAAGTCAAAGTCCAGATCTAAATCCCATTGAGATGCTGTGGAGTGATTTGAAATGAGCTGTGCATGCGAGAAACCCCCTGTATATCGCACAGCTAAAAAAATTCTGCATGGAGAAGTGGGAAAAAATTCCTCCCAGTCGATGTCAGAGACTGGTAGACAATTGTAAGGAATGCCCACTTGAGGTTGTTTCTGCCAAAGGGGGCACTACTGTACAAGGTATTGGAGCCAAGGATGTACTTACTTTTTTCACAGAAAGAAATGGCATATCTGCTAATATTTTGTTGAATAAATGATTGCGAAGTCAATTGTCTTTCTTTCTTATTCATTTAAATCACCTTTATCTTTATATACTGTTTGAATGAAGACAAAATATTGATATGTCTACATATGCTAAAAAACTACATGGGGTGTACTTACTTTTCCACATGACTGTATAGATTGGGAATCCAATTAGAGGACAGTGAGTAAAAATCCAAGAAAGAAAACCATATAATCAATCATGCAGTACAAATATTTGAATAAGTGGTCCCATAGAAATCTGTTCTGTGACCTTGAGATACTTTCAAACATCCCAGTGCTGGCTTAGCTGAACATTTTTTTAAAAAATGGGGCTGAGGTTCACCAATTTTCAAGCTGTGGTGGACGGGGGCGGGGGGCAGTCCAGTCCCATACATATATATATATATATATGTGTGTGTGTGTGCGTGCAAATAAATAAATAAATAAATAAATAAATTGTTCTGGGAGGAAAAGAGAACTGCTAACGTTTGAGCAACCCCCACTTCAGACTTTCAGCACTGCAACCTTTTCTACAATGCAAGGATGTGCTGAAGATTGCTATTCTATAGAAGCAAGCTGCTGTTTAGTGAAACCAAAACCAAAATAAAAACAAAACAAAAAACCTGGCCCAGAGCTGATGAAGCCAACGTATTAAGACTGTGATGTCCAAAAGTGGTCCCTCATGATGTTTGGTCTGTATGCAAAATGGCCTTTTCCAGATCATTCTGAGCAGTGCAGCACAAGAGGAAGTGGCTAGAGAGCATTCTGTTTTTTGCCCTCCTCCACCATTCAGAAAGGGAAGGGGGAAACCTCACGTGCATACACTTACTTTTCTTTTAAAATTACTACAGCTGCTGTGACTAAAAAGTTACATCAGGTGAGTCATTACAGAACTTCCAAACATGCAAAACAACTAATTTCCTGATTTTACTTCTCTTTGAATAGTGCATCTTCAAGGCCACGGTGTATCAACAAAAGTCTCTCTCCACTTGTTTCCATGTCCATATTGGATTCAATTACCTCACATCAAGTGCTGGAAAATAAACACAACATCCTTATTCAAAACCTGAGCTTTTTTCTTTTCTTTCTTTTTACAGTTGCACTGAGCATCTTACTTATGAATTACTTTTATATTTACAAAATGAAAGGAAAGGTGAAAGGACAGCTGTAACACTGTCATTTCATAGGGAAATCTCTAGTAAAATTGCATAACATTTTCATATTTTTTTTCAGTACCTCAACATTTATTTAAATGCATTTCTCATACGTGTGATTTATAAACCCATACAGAATCATTCTGAATAAAAGGAAGAAGGGTCTTTGTTTACATTCAGGGAAGGTGCTGCGTCTGATGAACAGTCATGACGCTCCTTTTAGTATGACAATAAGTATTTGCCAACTTCCAGGGACAGCTTTCGGCAACCTCAATATATTATTATAGGAACTTAAAACCCAGTGCGCATATATGTTAGTGCATGACCCTTTAGACCCCATCAAATGTATTTAAATTACTGTTCCGTATTACTATAAAATTAGTTTAAGGACTATGTTACTGCATTTGAGTAAATAAAGTTATTATTTGACTGCATCTAAAACAAGAATTTGCATGTGGAACAAACTGATGAAACACTCATGATTATCCCAGTGATTAACTGCTTGACTGCATAAGACCTAATTACTTACTAGTTAGGCTACAGTGAAAGATTAATTAATCTCGATCCCCATGTAATGGCTTTGGTATAAAATAAAAATCAATGAAGTCTGAAGTAAATAGCAAGTCAGAGAGGAATGCTGCACACACAGTATGAACATTTGTTCAATTATTTTTCCTTTCAGCTGATTGATAGTAAATATGGCATTCTCCACTCTACTTTAATAAGTCAGTAAGAAAAAAAAATACATTTAGAGATTGCATGCTTGAGCCACTGCAGTCAGTTTTACAGCTGTAAATTAGCCAAATGGATCTACATGACACAGATCTTACAATTCAAAAAAACAGATACATAAATCAAAAAGACTGATCATTTCCATAGTAAATAGATGTCTCACAAACATGACTGTTTATGTTACTGAATTTAATAACCAAAGTAGCAAGTTATACCAAGTAGAACCCATAACATAATGTTAAAATGTAAAGAGCTCCTATTACACATACAACCACTCAGCCAGGCCCTTTACCCTAGGATATTCCATTCCAAACTCTGTGCCAACCATCATCCACGTACTCAATCCTCATTAATATGTGTTGGAATTTCCCCTTTTCCCAAACCCTATCGGTTTCATACTTCTTCAAAAGTTGGAGCATCACAAGTCTACTGACACTTCCCCCTTTAAATATGGGCAGTACAGTTTTGGCCTTGAAAGGAATAATGTTCAGAGAATTAGCTTTTGCTAACAATAAATTACCTTCTTTGCTATAAGACAGTGCTTCTCAACCTTGGCAACTTAAGAAATCCAGCAACATCTTAAAGTTGCTAAGGTTGAGAAATACTGCCAGAAGACATCAGAAATGATCTTCAAGTTTTAAAGATATAATGAAAATATTGTAGAGCAGGATTCTAGTGTTTTCCTTTATACATATAACTATATTATCATCAATAACTTTGAGGACAATGACGAGAACCAGGAGTCAGCACTGCAGTGTCTGCTGGCACACCAAGGGTGGACTTCACTCAAAGAATTATACAATTTAAGTCTTGGACAAATCTTCTGCCCAGTGCAGAATTCTCCCAGACAGCATCTTCAGGATTTTTGTATTGATTAAGTTATGTTAAATCTTTGGAAACTGCCAAATCTCTGAGATTGTGTTCTGACTAAAATCCTTCAAGATTTTGAGGGGAAAAATCAAAATTTTGCAAGATTTGGCAATATATTGAGATCTCAGCCATTTTTAAAGTACTTTATTTTATTTTGGTGCCTGTCTCAGAGGCCACTTATGGTACCCACATGGACTATCAGTGGTTCCTTGACGAGGGTTGGACTAGAATTGTGAACCAAACAATATATTTAATGTTATACAGACTGGGATACTTCAACATATATCTGGGAATTTAAATTAAACTTAACAACATTAAGCATTTTCTCTGCTCCCAATGGCAACAAGAAAAACCTATCAGCTTGAACCATTCCCCTCAAATTCCCGCTATTTTCCAAAGGCCTGGGAAAATTCCTCTTTACACTAGCTTAGGAACAGACAGAAGCCTTATAACATGTGGAGTTTTGAAGCTCAACTATTTATAGACATTTTGGGAGATAATTATGTTTTGCTTGATATGCCAGAGGGCCAGGGACACTTAGTGTAATGATCATATTTCTGGAGCAATTGCAACAAAAACAATGTGCCAAGTTCTGAAAAATAAGGAAAGCAATGGTTTGTGGTATATTGCTGCTATACACTAGAAGAGAAACAAACCCATGGTTGAGAAATAGGAACAATTTTATGATGAAGCTTATGTCATAACCAAGCTGATAACTATTTATGTCTTATTGCGATGAGACTATAACACTAAACCATGCATTCCAAATTCTATTTTAAAAATATGTAGAACAAAAGAAAAACAAAGACATGTTGTCTAAAAAAAATGCACCCCAAATACAGACTATGATTACTCACCATCATCATTCTAACATCACTCCTTTTGCATCTTTCGAGAAAGCAAGCAAGAAGTTAGTAGTTAGTCAAACAAGCAAGAACAGAATAGATCACAGCATGCCATAATTCCATGTAACATGGAAGAAATGAGAGTACCAACATTAAAAAAATACCTCTAGATAATCCATACACAATCAACATTCCTCTTGATTTTATATCAGCACAAGTGCTTCCAAACCAGCTGGATAAAGTAAGAACTTGGAGATCCAACAGCAAGACAGAAAAAGCAGTGTTTCTTAGCATCATCCGAGAAATTCATGCACCCCATGCAAAAGGCAGGGTAACATCTACCTTTTAGAAGAAATCTCCTTTCACATTTAGAGACTGATTCTTTTGGCCAAGCAACTTATATGATCACTATCCCATTTATCCTAAAAATACCGTAAAGTAGACAAACCAAGAACTACTGTACTGCAAAGCATTTACTAACACTTGTAATGACCAGAAGATCACTAGTGATTTGATGCCATGATTAATTTTATACAGTATTGTCTTGATCACTATCTGTTGCTGAATAGCACCAACAGTCATTCTCTGATGTCAATCAAAACACCAATGCCAAATCTCCCAAACTGGACAAAATTACAATTACCACCTACCATTAAGTGATTCTTCAACAGCTTTCTGTAAAATATTTAAAATATATAAAGCTTTCATGTCTAGTTTGGAGATCCAAAATTAAACAACTCTAATTGATATATACAATAAATAGTGATTCTACAAAACAAATAAAAGAGGCAGCAAAACATTAGAAAGGTTAATGACAGGTTTTGTTATTTCCAGGCTATAAATGATGATGGCATGCCTGCTTCAGAAGTACTTCAGTGGCAATAACTTCTCTTTACAATTTAGCTGTAATACAAAAAAACAAAACACTAGAAACAACAAGTAGCTGTATTTAGCAAGATCGTGTCTGCAGTGACAACTGTGGAACACATTTCATTTAACTGGTAGCAAACTACAAATCACAGAAACAAGCTGAAGAACCAAACCAATGCTCCTTTCAAACACATTATCAAAACTTTAACAAAGATAGTATCAGGTATATTTATGTCAAAACATTGGAGTGCAACAGAATTACTACTTTAATATATTGGAAATAGGAGGCAGCTCTTTTTCCTAAAACATAGTTAAGGAACCAGGTAAGGGATGTGATGACCTTATCAGATATATACGATGCTGTCATTATAAAATACCAATATACATCCCTTTTCTTTCTATTTCACTTCATATCAATAAGTTCAGTAATTTTTAAAATTTGACCACTAAGATGGCCAAACATTGGATATCAAGATAATCCTCTTGTGAATGCTTTATTTAACAACATTTTTACCAAGCACTAACTATTTAAACTGGTCTAAAGTTAGTCTATGTACATTGTGTGTGACTTTGGCTTCAAGATTTTAGGCACAAAACAAAGACCTCGGTGCCTAATTTCTATTCATGTATTTTTTTCAGCCTGAATCAGTCCTCTGGCCTTTTCATTAATCTACCATACTGGCCAAGACTGAGAGAGAGAGAGTGACTGGCCCAAAGTCACTCAGTGGCTTCTGTGCTGAAGGGAGGACTAGAACCTGGGTCTTCCCAATCCTAGTCCAGCCTGTTAACTACTACACCACACTGGCTCTCAGTTAGATAGGTAAGTAGGTTGGTAGACTGACAGACACACACAGAGAGACACACATGCTTTACATACACACAGAAGGAGCAAGTCCTTACCAGTTAAAGATTGTATTTAACTATGTCATGTTTTTCTGATTACTCAATTGTACAGATAATTTATGAACTTTCCCAAAAGGGCACATAATAGAATAAGATACAAATCATTTAAAGAAAAGAATAAACCTGGTTAGCATGGACCAGGATTGCCCACAAAACCAGTCTGAAACCATGGTTTAGGAATGATTTCAAACTTAATGATCCTAAAAATTTGGCAAGTGCCAGTGCAGACGTAATACCATGCTACAGTTAAAGCAAGCCGGGAGGGAGGGATTCACAAATAGGACATGGACAGGAGTAAGAAATGTGTGACCCAACTTCTACTCTGCTATTTTAAAATTAACTTCTCCACTAGGGCACAGTGCAGAACTTGATACACCCACAATAGTGCACTGCACATTGTACACCTGCTTTAAAGAAAAGGGCTAGAAATTTCATCTGTTGCCAGAGTAATAAAGGAAACAAGTCAAAGAGTGGTGGATGTCTGACAAATGAATTATTAAAAGAACTTGTACCACAGCTTATTTTTTTCAGGTATGGTTAGAGAACTAGTGACAACAGACTCAAGTAGAATAAAACTGAGTTAAAGAAGAGATCTAGACGTCAAACACTAACAGAGGTGATAAAATGAACTACAGTATGGCACTTCAGACTGATAAAACTAATATAACTGACTCCCTTACCTTAAACTACTGTACTTACATGCCTTTAAAACTAGGGGTCAAGGAAAAGGGTAGGTATAAGTGCTCTTTTATTTTTATTTGTGCAGGGGACAATCATGGGTTCCCCATACCACCTTAAATGTTAGGTACAAAAACAAAAGTTTTCTCCCTATTTGCATTTTGTTAGACACAGACTTGCAATGAAGTCCACAAGTTCAACCATCTTTCTACTCTCTATGCATATCAAAGGAAAAGGAGCATAATAAAGGCAGCCTAGATGAAAGGCAGTAGAGTTGGAGTCAGCAATCATCCCAGGCAGCAGGCAACCGTGGGAAATTTTGCATCTTGCTATCTCATGTGATCTTGTGCAAGAACCAAACAATCTTGTGATATTCCAGATTTGTTTGTTTGTTTGTTCCTGGGGGGTCAGTTTAGTACACCCTGTAAGAGACTCATCGGTCCTGGCTGCCCATGGATTTGCCTTACCTATCACTATTGTACAGCCATGCTGTCTCCTATCAATCATCTCCCTAGGCACAATTTTTCATATAACAGAACATGCATATCTAAAGTTGTAGATCATAAAGATCTTGTAGGACAGAGAAGTACCTATCACAAAACAAGAAGCAAAACTTAGGAATATTGTGCACATGCATACAATTATTTGCTCATCTCTTCACAGCATGATATGCTGCCTTTCTTTAATCATCCAAGAATTTATAGGGGACCACGCAAGACAGTAATTCACATACAATGTATTTGCATTTCCTGTACCAGTTATCCAAAACTTAGCAAAATGTCTATCTTAAAAACGCAAATGTTCATCCAAATCAAGTGTGAATCTTTGAAACCTGTTCAATAATTAAATTATAAAGCAGAGATACATAGCAGAAGAAAGAAAATGCAGAATATATAGGGAGCTAACATAGGAACTGATGTAATTTGTTAGATTTTATTTTAGCTAGGTGCATATGTAACTAAGCTTTGTTTTTGTCCCACTTCTTTGTATGGCTTTAACTACTTCTTTGATTGTGGCCACTGACATGCCACTCAAAAGCTAAAATTGGCCTTCAGTCAGGGTGGGGTGGAGTTGGGGATTACATTGTGGAGCACTCTTAAGAGAAAATAAATTGATTTATCTATTCATTAACAGCTAAGCATGACAGGCCAACTGGCATTTCAGGGTTCAAACCCTAAATTAATTGACATACATTAGTTTGATTGCATTTTTCCAGCATTTTTGGATGTTGTTTTTTAAATGGCTATTTTCCTCATAAATGGGGCTTTTAATTTTTTTATAGCTTTAATATAAAAACGAGAGTGGAAAAAAAGGTGGGGGAGAAAGTGTAATGATACACAGAAGAAAAAAGGGGAAAAACAACGAAAATGACTCCACTGGACTTGGGCAGCTTATGAATCCAAATTAAACAAAATAAATAAATAAAAACATATATTACATACAGGCAATAATTCAACCTAATTTTTAAATACCTCATTAAATCTTGATCATACAGAATACAGTAATATAATAATACTAATCACCCATAGACAGAGCGTCCTGATTCCAGTGGATAACTGGTCAAGCTGCAAGTCAAGTTTGCATTTTGCAGAGTTTCTATATAGAACAGGGTAAGAAAAGATATTGCCAGAAAGACTTCTTACAGAGTAGAATGAAAAATGTGGAAACCCAAGTTTATAGTGTCCCAAGAGAGTTGACACTGACTTGATGGCACATAATCAGTCAAGATCCTTGAAGAAAGTATAGATAGCCAGTTGGTGACAATATACATTCTTGCCATGTTTTCTGTGGCTTTTGCTTGCTACCATCCTGCAATTGTGAAAGGCTCAGCACATCATTACAAATTCCTTGAGCCACCGAGACACTCCAAATACATTAATTTTAAGCTTACCCTTGGAGGCTGATGATCTTTCAAGTTGGAACCTAGGTTACAAAAAATATATGTATACATATATGTAATATACATATTCTTATTAGATACCTAAAACACAAACATCTAATCACTTTGCATAGGTGATTTCATCAGAATTTCAGCCTAAAGTCCCATCATTTTTTTAAGAAGGGATCTATTTCTGTCTTTCATTCATTGCATTATGACAACCTTTATAAACTAAATTAGGAAAAAATAAGAAGCAAACCACTGCAATGTTAGGGAAACTCTAGATAGTTTAGTTATACAAGGCAGGACTGAAGACTAGCAAGCTGTCCTCCTATAATTATTCTTCTACAACAGGGTTAATCCAGCAGGAATCTGCTCTGATTCCAGCAAGGCTATCAAAACACTAACCCTTTAAATGTTAACCTATATCTCTCAGATGCAATTTGCTATGGGTTCATTTTCTTGTGTTTGGAGCATCTATGTCTTGGATTACAATTTTTTTAAAATTTAAGAATAATGTTTTATTGTATTTTAACTTGTATTTTAACTAGTATTTGTTCTTGCTTTATTGTAAACCACCCAGAGTCACTCTTTGAGTGAGATGGGTGGTGAATAATTTTGAAATATAAATACAGTAAATAAACAAACAAACACTGGGATCCCCATTTACTGAATATCGAGGAAAGAAACTGAGCAACTGAAACAATGGATTCTTATAATGGAAGCAGCCATACTGGGATATAGGAATTGAGAATGATCCTGGAATTACTATCTAATCTGACTTTGTGAAACAATTATTTCTGGTGCAGATTATAGTAAATTGTCCATATCCTGTACTTCCTATTCCCTTGAGTTCTGAGCATGCAGGTAGAAAAATAATGTGTTTTCAATATATTCTCAACACTCTACAATCTACTTAGCATCATCACCCCACATTTATGTTCCCTGTGATGTCAGGTGGATAAAGAGAAAAAGAATTTTTTGAAGATAAAATTGTTCTTAATGTTTAGATATGTAAAAATCTATTTACATACACTAGTTACAGACACTGTGTAATGGAACTACATATGTAACTAGCTTTCAGGAATATACCAACAATACTTATTGTAGACTGTGATCCTTTAAATTTTTTCTCTCTGTTGATTGAAGTTTGTTTTCTCATACTATGATTTTAATCATTTGATTTATAATTTTCATTAGGTGCAGCTATTTGTAACAGAACAACAGGATATAAATATTTTTAAACCAACCATGACTACATTCCAGCTGGCACTGCACATAAGGGCAATAACTTTGTACATCAAAGCTGGCTCAAATCATTTATTATTTAACACAGTTTTAGATTGCTTTATTATTTCAAAGCATCCTTTTATCAGCACCCTCCACTTATACTAAAATCTTGCTGTTTAAATCATGATAAAATAATGGGACATCAAAATTAATTCTACTTTAGAACGAAGTGCCACATAAAGTGGAACCCTGGGAATTTGGAAAGGATTTGTCTGCAAGATAATCAGATGTGAGCCATCATTTTGAGGTCTCTGAAGCTCCCTTAAACTGCACCACTGAAATTCAATAGCAAAATGACAACTTTATTGGATTTTTAACTAACTGTATTTAAACTGTTTTAAACTAAAATAAAGTCATGGATGGGCAACCTTGCCCCAAATCTCATTTTAAGGCTCCACAGTACCTATAGATTACACTGTAAAAATTCCCTGATAATTCTGCCAACATTCTGTGACATAATTTTCTCATACTGCCCTCCCAAAAGTGCGAAATAGGCTTCATATTTTAAGCCATCCAAACTTGCACCCTGAGTGTGGTGTCCTCCCAGAAAGAAACGTTTTGTTTTGATTTTTTTTTTTTTCCTGGCTTAATACTACTCTTTTGAGCAAGATACTGTCCCTCTGGTCTGGTCACCATCCTATTCCCTCTAGCCTTAGGAGGTCAAAATGAGGAAAAATGACCATCACCGCAACAGAGAACACTGAACTAGATTGACCAAGTGGTGTGAACAAATATAAAGCAATTTACAGTATTACTGTCTGCTAACTCCAAGCACAAATTTGAGTATTTGGGGTTATAATTAAGTTCCCAATGGGAAAAATGAAATCCAATCAATTCTTAAAGATTGTAGGGTTCCCATTAACCCAGTACAGACCGCCTCTTTCTCTTTGCACCATAATAGAAATAAAATGAGGTACCTAATACACCTTTCAAATATTTGTAGCAAACAAACCAATCATACATGATATGGCATGCCTTTTGCTGAAAACACGCGTAACAACGCAATGTACGAATAAATTAATGGGAAACTTATACTAAGAAGTAACTCTAAATGTGATGCTGTGTAGATAATTCTGGACTCAAGTATTTCTCTATATTTGACATAACTTAGGATTAAAGAGCTACTATTGATTAGTGCTTGTTTGACTTTTGCTTGTTTAAGTAGTCATGGTTGTGCCTTTGTTTATATTTCTGCCTACCATGACCAGCTCTCTAACCACACTGCACTGAGGATTTGTGCACCAAGAAAATCATCATGTTTCAAAATATGAGAGTGAAATCTCCAGTTGCCAGCAGATTCTTCTTTATACAGATTTCAGAATAATATTTTCTATTGGCACATATTTTAATATACTATGAGCAGAAACAGAATAGTTGCATTCACACAGAACCAACGTAACACTAATCTAGTATTTTAAATATGGTCTGCTAAACAAGCCATAGTGGCCAGGTCCACACAAAATACTTTGAAACAAGACATAAGCTAACATACCACATTATGCTTAGTACTGTATCTGAACCAATGAAAAAGACTAATTGTGTGCAAAGTGAAGAAAGAGTTTATGGCATTGCACGCACCGATCATACAGCAGTCACCTTCAATTTTTTAAGATGTGGAATTTTAGAGACTCATATAAATGTCCACATATTTTGTTTGACTGATCATCTGTACTCCTCTTAATGATGTTCCATAAACTCTTAAACACTCATTTAATTTTGGCAGGCTTTTATTTATTTAATAAATGCCATAATTTTTGACCTGTCACTCTGTCTAATTCATCTGTTATAAAGTTTCCTTATTTTTTCCCTTAACTGCCTGAGGCTTCAAATATTCAAATAGAAAGGTGTGGTATACATGTATTAGGAAAAAATAAGTGAACGCAATAAACTGTTCCTGATCAAGGGTGTATGAAAGCACATTCCAGTCGTGGATTGAGACATATAATACAACTGTTAATGCAGCTAAAGGTCTTGAGAGTTGTTAATATTGCACAAGGTTGTGGTGTTGTTATTGCCTTTAGTATCAAATATACAGTGCTATATTAGATTGTCCAATAACCCAAGCTACATTTTCTAATTGCATGTTCATTAAGCCATATTTTTTTGTTAGAGGAAGCTTGGCTAATTAGTAGAACATCACATATTAAGTGTGATTCATTCAGATCCTCATATGCCTAAAAAAGATATGCAATAATAATTGCATCAAGTGTGTAAAATAACATGCCCCATATGACACAGATAGTTAACTGGATTTAACTGCTATATATGTGAATCACATACAAGTTTCTCAAGGGAGCTTCAGCATAAAACAGAGCAGAACCCGTGAACTTTGTCAAGATTTGGAGATTTCTTTGCTAGAGACATGTAGCACTGATCATTCTTCTGTTTTCCTTTCTACTCACATAAAACAGATTCAGACATGACAGAGAAGGACACCCATTGTGCTAACTTTCCTCATTTACAAACAATGCTAGATCATGATCCAAATATTTGTTTTATAAAAAACGAATTATTGCTTTAGTATCTCTAAAAGCACATCAAGAATTTTCTTAACTGAATATTTATGCATCATATAAGCTTAATCTGAAGTATATTTAAATTATATTTGAATATACTTTAAGGAGCAGATGGCAGCTGTGACCAAGGAAGGCGTTCACACAGATTCATCTAGTGTGCTGGTCATGCCTGTTCCTGGGTCAGGAGGCCATTCAAACGGTCACTCACACCCTAGTCACCTCATAAATGCACTCTCCACTGGGCTGCCTGTAAAGACCACTCAGCAGTTACAGCTCATCCAGAATGCAGAGGCACAGGCAGTGAGAAGCATACTGTATTATGCCCATGTGATGCTACTGCTCAAGTGCAGTTTCAGGTGTTGGTTATCATATATAAAGCCCTTTATGGCATACAGCCTGGATATTGATGGACTGCCTATATCTGATTGTTTCTGTCTATCCAGTGTGGCTGGGCAGAGTGGGTTCACTTAGGGTCCCTTCAATTGAACAGTCTCACCTGCCTTCTGGAACACCATCCCTCCAGAGATCCATATAGCTCCCACCCTGATGACATTCAGAAAATCACTGAAAACCTTATATAAACTCAGGCCTTGGGGTACAGTAGTGGTTGAGCCCACATAGGATGTTGTGCTGTTATACAGTTTGACTTCCGAATGCTTATAATGCTTTTTATAATGCTTATAAAAGAAACAGTTCTTTTATTACTGTTGTTTAAAATATAACCCACCCAGAGTCAACCGGGGTCAAACAGCCTTTAAATTGTATTAAATAAATGAATAAGCATTTTCTACAGGAATTACTTACCAATTATAATAATAATATAAATTAAGCCAATTACTGCTGCAACATCAATAACTGCTAAGCCTGCAATCAGAACAGATCCATTTTTCGGGTGACATGCTGTTGAGAGAAAAAATGTGGGTGTTTAGGTTAGCACTGAAAGATTATGAAAGATGGAGCTTGTACTTCCTGCATACTTGTTTATCCAGCTCTGAACAACTACTGCACAGATGTTTGTGGTCATAGCTCTCTAGCCTTATGCTATTCAGACATGATACTAGAATATGCAAGGATATCTTGAAATTATATATATAATGAATGTTTGATATTTTCATGGCTTTATTATATAAAAGTTAGGACTAGCAGAATTATATTTATTTCTTATCTACAGAATAGTTTGTGCGTGAGTCTTTTTAATTGGCATAGGAAAGACTGTATCAGTTAAAACAGCTGCACCACTTAACAGTGGAACTTTTCCAGATGTGACAAGGACCCCACAACTCACAAGCCTGATAGGCATATTTGGAATTTTAAGAGTACCTCAAAGGCACTCTTACAGAAAGTCTGCTGTGAAGAAAGCCTTTCTTGTTCACAAAATGTCTGCCATAGTAACATATCTGTTCTCAAAACCACTGATTCATCAGAAAGCAGGATGGTCTCCATTGTGAACAAAAATGTATGCTCAAAAATTCAATTGTTTAAATTGTATCACAATGCTTCACAATTCGCATTAAATAGGGCTTCCATATCTGGGCTGCAAAAGTGCAACAACCACTAGATGGCAGCAAACAGAGTTTTCTCTATTATCTGGAATTTTACAACTCTGATATGGTTTGTTGTTGTTATTAGCTGCCGTCGAGTCATTTACGACTCATGGCAACCCTACGTATAACAGAGTGAAATGCTGTTCGGTCTTGCACCATATGCCTGACTGTTTCAGTGTTTGCATCCATTGTTGTGGTAATAGTATCAATCCATTGCATTGAAGGTCTTCCTTTTTTCCGCTGGCCCTCGACTTTACCAAACATGATGTCCTTTTCAAGCAATCGGTCTTTCCTGATGATGTACACAGTATCTTTATTTATATCTTTATTTGTTATATTTGTATCCACATGTCATATAGAAGTTCAAGATGGGAAACATGAAAGCAATGTAAAATTTATAAAATACCATATTTGTTCCAAAGGAACAAATCGCTAAATGTAAGATTTTTTTCCTCTTTGGCAGCTCCTTAAAGTATCTGTATTTTTTGAACTGAACAGCTGCTGCCAACAGCTGCAGCAGCAGCAGCACCCCAGGAAAATCCATGTTTGGCTTAAGGATACACTGACAGATGCTCACATGCAGGCCCTGTGCCAAGTACCTTTTCCCCCTCGGAACTGAACCCATGTATAACCATGGTATGTCCCAGCTAGAAGGGAGGGAGGAATGGAGCAAGGGAAGGACCACACAGAAATGGGGTAAGAAGAAAGAAAGGAAAGCAGAAGGAGGGAATAAATTGAATGAAGAGGAGGTAAGGGGAACAAGTAATTAGGCAAGGAAGGAAAAAAAACAGAGATAGTATCACAAAAGCAACCCCTTTTTAAGCTACAGGTAAGCCAATCTTCAAAGGGATTCATTCTTTTTGGAAGTGACACTTGCAATCATTTGCACTACCTTATTTTCAAGACCACGTTAGACGATGCTGATCTGCAAGGCCCGGCATTCTTTCCCTTGCTAACTAGGACAGTGGAAGTCCAGTGGCATTTGATATGGGTTGATAATATCTGAAAAGTATTGAATTTAATATAGATATATAGCTAGGCTTTGTTGTAATTTTGTTTTCGTTTGTGACAGCCACAGCATAAAAGTTAAATAACTTCTTTAGATCCAAGCTGTAAGACATATTACTTTGATAGAGTACACAGTTTACCTCTCACACAAAAAGCAAATCCAACCACAGCAGTTAGATATCCAATTGCTTTCAGTCCTAGCAAAAAACGTGCGAACCATCGTGGCCTCTCAAAGACTAGGGAAAGAACAATAATGTTAAGAAGAAGAGAACGTATTCAGAAATAAATGAGAAACAAAACAAGCAGGATCTTCCAAGAAATAATTTAAACTTGTACAAATATGTCTCTGGCATGGAGCATGAAGCAGATAAAAAATCAGAACTGATAAATAAAATAATCCCAGGGTAACTTGTTTT
Source organism: Candoia aspera (assembly GCF_035149785.1). Classification (NCBI taxonomy): domain Eukaryota; kingdom Metazoa; phylum Chordata; class Lepidosauria; order Squamata; family Candoiidae; genus Candoia; species Candoia aspera. Next base: position 81,400,238 of record NC_086157.1, on the reverse strand, counting down.
AAGTACAGCACTCAGAACTCTGCTTTATTGCTATCGTGTATGTGTGTATGTATGTATGTATGTGTGTGTGTGTGTATATATATTCATATTCTGTTCAATCGTTCAATCAACCGATTCTCAGAGACTGACTGGACAAGTCCTTGCAGTTTTCTTGGCAGGATTTTCAGAAGTGGTTTGCCATTGCCTCCTTCCTAGAGCTGAGAGAGAGTGACTGGCCCAGCGTCACCCAGCTGGCTTTGTGCCTAAGGCAGGACTAGAACTCATGGTCTGCCAGTTTCTAGCCTGTAACCACTACACCAAATTGGCTCTCTACAGCTCTCAGTACAATGCACTATAAGAGAATTTGGATACCAAAGGCCAACAAGCAGTGCCAGCTGGCTCAAGGGTATATGGAAACCCTAGGCCACATTGACTGATGGTGCCACCTCTCGTTGGTGCAAAGAATTCCATATTTAGAATGATTCATGTTGGCTCTTCCTAAGCTTTGGTGCTCTAGGCCAGTGCCTACTTGGTCTTAGTCTACAGCTGGCCCTGCTAACAAGTATAGCCCACAAACCAGCCCATCAACTAGTGTGCACTTACCTATATTTTAAAAAAATTAAACGTACATAAATATATATTTAGTGGGTAATTTTAGCTCAAATTCTTGTCTGACAAAGGACAGTAAAAGATCATCTCTTTACTTCAAGGAAAGTGACAATTCAATGAGCATCAAAGGAAAGAAACAAATATCCTGTGCAATGTCACAATTTGTTACTGAGGTGCCAATTCAAAATTCTGAATCTTTTCCTTCTTCTTCCCAAATGTTCTCTAAGACTCAGTGAGATTACTTTTGTTAATCTCAACAAATTGAGATTAACAAAAGTAATCCCTACTAATTATATGATTTCCTTCCCTTCTGCATCCCCTTACAACTCCAAAGTCATATTTAACTTAGTCTCTGAAAAGAAATAAACTGATCAAGCAAATTAGAAGATTCTTACCTGATGTGAACAGGAAGTATAAAAGTGGCACTACAATGATTACAGGGACTACAATGATGCCAAGACCAGCTTTAACTGATGATGTATATCCACCTGGATGAGGTCAGTTAAAACAAATCAATCTAGTTTTTATTATTTAAGCAATTACATAAGAATACAATTAATAATGAGAATAACAATGAGAATAACAGTAAACTACAATGAGAATAACAGTAAATAGACCATCAAGTTTAAGCCAAAGGATATTTCATTTCCCCTTTTTTCAAGCTGTCTTTCTGATTTTATTCTTAGAATAGGAATGGGCTGGAGAACTGTGGACTTCCCGAAACTCCCCCATTCCCCACCATTAGCCACACTGGCTGGGGTTGCTAGGAATAAAATTGCTACATGTGAAGAGGCCACTCCTTCAGCTCTAAAGATTTGAAACTAATAAAGCTACTGTTGGAAAGCAAGAGAAAGAAGATATTTGAGTTGTGAGTAGATATAAATCTTCATCAATATTTAATCCACATGAGTTGTCATGATATGCCACTAATTATTAGTTCTTAGCTAAGAAGCAATATTAATATTGGAAGAGAACATTTAAAATAGCTTATTATAAGAATTTCATCCTTGAAAATAATTGTGATGATTGTATTCTAAAATTAGCAGAAAATTATGGTGACCTACTTAAGTGCCTCCTGAGGGGATGAACAGCACAAGAGAAATACAATTTCCCTGTTAAATGTTTACCAAACAGTAAGTGGCATTTAGCCTACTAACACAGGATGAAAAATATTAATACGAAGGTTTTTAAATGAGAAGAATCAATACTGGACATGCTCTATCTATGTGAACAGTTTTATATTTTAATGAAGGATTTCTACTCTCTCTGGTCCCAATTTCACCTGTTTATGACTGCAAACCAGCTGAGCAAACAACAATGCATTCCAAGTTCCTTTTATTTGAAATTTGTTTTGATTTATTAAGCAAGCAAAATAAATATGTAAGTTTTATATAGTAAGAAGCAATGTAGCAAGGACAGTGTGAGGGAGCCCATGAGCAATTACTTTATTAATATCATCTCAAAGAGATATCTACATTTTTATAATATTTCTCATAAATATTTAATATATAACAGGAGTAATATACATATCAAGGTTCTGACTTCAAAAGATAAGTTGGGCCTATAACAACAGGACAGTAATAGTAGTAGAAATAGAAGTAGTAATTTGATCAGGGATAGGACTAATATCCTTAATTCACTTAGTGACATATTGTATCCTTCCTCATACATTAATTATATAACTTGCCTGTTTTTAGGTAAAAGCTATTAACCAGTCATATACTGGCTATTATCAAATTCAGTTCTGCTGTAGCTTAAGGCCGAATTCAGCTTGACAGAGCACATTTTATTTATTAAAACTCTTACCTTGGGCAAAAAGAATGGCACCGATCACAGCAACACATGATAGTAATCCTCCTATAGCACTTAAGCCAATCTTCTTTTTAAAAGTCATGTCAAACTTTATAGCTTTAAGAAAAATAAAAGATGAAAACAATGATTGGAGACTAAATGCTTTAATAAATACACGGCTTTCAAATTATGCCTTCTGGAACATCAACTGAATATTAATGCTGAATATATCTATAAATGATTTTGGACAGCATTAATTATAAAACACAGTAATGTTTTAGAGATGAACAAATACATTGGCTTTGTGTAGATTACATTCCCAGATTATTTATTTATTTAGGCCCATTGCTGCTGCAGTTTACAAATTGTAGAAAAAAATATGAAAGCTGGCAAAATAATACCTCTTCTAAAACATATATTTTGTATCTATCTTCTTCTACAGCCCAAATGTTGCAAATGATTTTAATGAAGTACAATATATTTTTGCACAATATGCTTTGATTTAAAAATTAAACCAACTTAAAAATTCATCCATAGGTGGGGGGCTCCCTGTCCTGGAAGTGCTGTAAAAGCAGCAGCTAGACAGCCATCTGTTGGGGATGCTTTGATCTGAATTATTGCACTGAGCAAGGGATTTGGACTCAATGGCAAAAATGGCCCCTTCCAACTTTTTTGATTCTCCAACTGTGTTGCAAAATTCTGAAAATTTCAATATAGTTTAGGTCACACATAGGTTTGAAAGGTGCAAATTGTGTATCTCCATTTTTAAAAAATTCAGAATGAATTTTGTAAGGCAAAGAATGCTTACACTGCCCAAGCTCTAATCTTCAAAGATCACACAGAAGGAAGACAACAACAAAACAATTAAGGCAACCACCTCAAAGGCAGAATAGACAAAGGATGGGGAAAAAAAAACAAAAACAGACAACCATCCTGTGCAATGCTTAGGCATGCCTGCCCTTTGGAAGAGTATTCCCTCCCCATCCCCCAAAAGTCTGTATGGCCCCAATCCTATCTTTTAGGAGGACACTTAAACCTTCCTAAGGTTCTCACAGGTTCTGGGCTGGGACATTAATTGCTGAGCAATTGCTATGTAAATGTTTAATTGTTGCATATTTCATCTCGTTTTTATTTCCTGATGTGATTATCTTTTATTGCTATCGCCTCTACTGATCTTTTTTTAATCCTCTGGCAGAAGTCTTGGCAGGTGGGGAGCCTTAGAATTGATTAAACAATAAAAAACAAATACATTTAGCTTCCCCGCTTCTCATCCTAGGCTTGCATTTCCAACTGAAATCACCATATAAACTAGGCAGCACCTAGGCAGTCACACAAAAACTTAAAACAATATTAATTATAACACAATTAAGAGCCAATTAAAAATCATGGGAAAATAGAAAGGTCTTCACTTGGTGCAGAATAAGACTAATGTGCTCTTTGGGGAGGGAATTCCATGAATGGGGTTTCACCCCAGAGAAAGCTCTAGGTTCTATGCACTGTTACAGTATATATAAGATTTCAGTGTCACTGTACTTCTCATTACATTGAACCCCACTTGTCTAAATGTAGACATTAGCATCCTCCTTTCCTTTTTTCACTCCCTTCCATCAGTGATGGAAGCAGTATCTAGGTAAGGACACACTTGTTATGGTTTTTATCATTCCAGAAAGCTGCATCTTTCAAACCCTGAAGGAACAGCATGAAGAACCAATTTCAATGCAGGCATCTGGCTGCTAAGTATGTTAAACAAAAAAAATTAAAAAATCAAATAAACAAACAATAGGAATTAGCAATTTGATGAGAAATTAATGAAAACCCATAAGGAAAAAATAATGATTTATTATTTGTATGGAATGATAGAAATTACAGTAATCATAATGAGCAGTAATGACTAATGATATATTGAAAATATAAAATATATAATGATCAATTTATGAGAGTTGTAACAATCATAAGCACATGGATAATAGTAATAGTAATAATAATAATAATAATAATAATAATAATAATAAATGTATAGGCCCACCCATGATCTATAATGTGACTGATACAGAGGCTGGAAAGACTGTAACTACTTAAAGTATTATAATGCTAAAAGCCATTGCACTGTTCCAGTAAAGACAGGGTGAGATCCAAGCTGGGAGACGGGGGTCCTTCCCCTCACTTCTGTCCCTCCAAGCTGCAGATCCTGGGAGCAGCAAAGATTATAGAAACAAGTTTATTGGCTTGGCCTGGAATTCAGATCTTCCACCTAAAAGCCTTGGGAGAACTGGAATCAGTACAATAAATCTGGCAGAGATAGGAAGGCAGAGGCATCAGCTGTGTTTTATTTTTATTTTTTAACAGTGTTTCTTTGCTCAGTTGGATAGCTTTATCTTTGCTCTTTTTATCTGTCTGTCTTTTTGTTTAATTGCATGATCTGTTTACTGGTTAAAGATTGCTAGCTCTGAATATATATCTAAGCTTCCTCAACTTGCGGCAGGATCTTACCATTCTTTCTTACATTTGTAATCCTTTATTATTTGTTGGTTCTATTAGCATCAAACACAACCAAAAATGTTTGAATTTGGTAATCTGGATTAAAAAAAAAACTAAAACTGGATCCTTTAATTTAAAAGTTTATTCCTAGGGAAGAAGGATCTCCTGTTCTGCCCCACCCAGAATCACCTACCCACCCAGGGAAGGGGGGATCTCTCAATTAAAGAACAGGTGGCATCAACTACTGAACCTGGGTGGAACTGTCTGATCTGGATTGAAAAGCTACAACCAAAAGTAATATAGAAGGGATACATGGGTGGAGATCCCAGGAAGGGATTTGGCAGACTTGTATGTTGGCAGATTGCTAGGAAAGCATTTGGCCCAGGAGAGATCAGAAAAGTCACACACCAGGCATTTCTATAAAAATAATTTTATTTACAGAAAACAAACATATTTAAAGGCTGTTTGCTGAGAGGAGAGATTTCTCTCAGCTGCATATTCTCTGCAAGCCTTCACAGAAGGGACACTGAAAAACTAAAACAAGTTCAGGCAAGTTCCTCCCTTAGGCAATGCAACCATTAACACGTGAAAAGGGGACAATTAAATTCAACCTCTTCACCCAGCCAAAATGATTAGTTACCATAGTAACCTTAATCTGTAGTAGAAAACAATATTAACATTGTAATATGTGTTTGGGTAGAAACGCATGCTACATCATCCCGATTCCAGAAATTTTCACATCTTTGCAGAAAAATCATGTTACTAATGCCCTGATATCAAACTAGAAGTGAGACAGATAAGGGTGGCAGAAATGGTAAATTTTAAGGGTATGAAGAAGCCGCCCAGAGTCACTCTTAGTGAGATAAGCGGTGACAAAATATGAAAAATAAATAAATAAATGTATTTTGGAGCCAAGCAACAGTACTGCATGTTTCAAATATTTTATTCTAGCAATGAAAAAGTACTTTGAGAGTCATGCTATAGAATTCCAAATCATGTTTACCCAAATCCGAATGCTCTTTCCCCTTCTCTTTTCTGAAAGTGAAAGCAGTGTTACTTATCATATACATTTAGGGCAATTCTTACTGTGTCATACATTGAATAGCTCATCTCACTGATGAAACATATTCCAACTGCAGAAAAAAAACCCTTATATATAAATGGGTTCTCCAAACAATAAGTCTTGCTTACTTGCCTTAAAACGTAACTGTACATATATATTGATTTGATTTATATCCTGCCTTTCCTCCACAAACTCAAGGGAGTATGCATAGCATTTTCTTTACCAACTTTTCCCCACAACAAAATTCTGAATTGTGGATGGGCTGAAAGAAGGTGATTAGCTGAAAGGCACCTGGTACACTTCTATTTCTAAAGGTTGACTTGAACACGTGTCTCCCAGTTCTAGACCAAAACCTGAATCATGAGATGACCAAGAAGCTTAAGTATACCAGCTTACTACAATGGCCATTTGAAAGGTCATAGCAGCATATTGTTTCTTTATCAACCTCAATGTACTAAATTACATTTTGGATGTCCAGTAAATATCTTTTCATCTTTATGCATTCTATACATCTGTTGTCCACATTCAGTTATGACTCAAAGAAGTGATGGAGTTACTAATACTGCTTTAATTCAACCCAGACTGGATTGATTACTCCACTGCAACTGTAACACAGTGTTACTTAGGCGTAATGATTAATAAAGTCTTATTAACAACTGGGTAGGGCAGCATGTGTAATCATGGAAGTGGCAGCAGCCACATTATTGAAAATACATCTTATAGAGATTTCAGGTCCCCCTGACGGATCCTCAGTGTAGCTTAATTCACCACCAGTATTTACCTAATTTCCTGTAAGTTGCTTATGGTACATGAGTCACTTGCTCTTCCCATGCAAGTCTGGATTGTTTAGGTTGCCATGGTAGTGATTACAGGAACAAAACTACAATAGCTTGCACTTCCCTGAAATAAAGCCAACTGGGGCTACTAGCTACTAAAATTGTGAAACTTACTTTCAGGTAAATTTAGTTAGAACTATTATGCTAAGAAATAACTCAGGTTAGTTAACACTGGTTTGAATGAAACATTGTATTACAAGACATACACAGTACAGGTTAATTTAAAATAACTTTCTAAAATATAAGATTCATATCACTGATTTAAACAAAGATTTTAATTTGAAAGAAAGACATAGGCAGATCAATCTGCTACTATATGACAATTAATGCATTTTTTGCAGTGTATTTCAAATTATTAAACATATAGTTTCTACATATATTTTGCACTACAAAATTATTGTTGGCTAGAGATAACCCATCCAAACTTTAATAATTCCCTTGACCCCCCAGTATGTATTTCCCCATCAGACATGCAAGTCTGCCTTTTACCAACAAAGCTTTTTTAAATGGACTAGTGGCTGGTAAGTTTCTGTAGCCTTCCAAAGAAAGGCATCTGGAAGTACTGAATACTCCCTATTACCAGCTATTCTGTCTTTTGCTGGAGGCTTTTTTAACAAACTGGCAGATACATTTCTATTCTAGACACTACAGTTTTAGATATTGCATGAAGCAGAAAAGACTCAGCATGATTTTTGATACGTAGAAAAAAATACACCTTATAAATCAATATTATAGTTGTAGTTGTTGCACAAGGCAGAAAAAACACAGCATGGTTTTTGATCTAAAGAAAGCAATCAGTCCTAAAGAATAACTTTTAATAAATGAAGAGCTACTAATAATTTCTCTCCACTGTCTGGTTTCCCAGTGTATTAGTTCTGGAACTGGCTTTTATTTATAGCAATAATTTGGAAACATTTAATCTTGTTATGATTCTGTTTACATAATCAGTGTGCCACGAAGTAAGGCCAGTAGGTATTAAGTTGGCACCCTCAAGCAACATTATAGCATACAGATGTAAGTCAAATCTAAAACAATTAAGATATTATGTAGTTAACATCTTAATTAACAACATAACAAATATCACAGCGAAATGATGCCTTGGATCTGAAGATCTGTGTCTCATACTATAAATTCCTTTAATATCTACAAAGACTATTATGACTGCTTTAGTGTATTAAGGTATTTTAAATGATAAAAGTATTATAAATATGATAGCATCTTCAAGGGCTCCACTTATGAACCGAAAGCAAAGAGCATTTTCTTCTTCTTCTTCTTGTTTATTCATTCAGTCGCTTCCGACTCTTCGTGACTTCATGGACTAGCCCACGCCAGAGCTTCCTGTTGGTTGTCAACAACCCCAGCTCCCCAAGGGATGAGTCCATCACCTCTAGAATATCATCCATCCATCTTGCCCTTGGTCGGCCCCTCTTCCTTTTGCCTTCCACTCTCCCTAGCATCAGCATCTTCTCCAGGGTGTCCTGTCTTCTCATTATGTGGCCAAAGTATTTCAGTTTTGCCTTTAATATCATTCCCTCAAGTGAGCAGTCTGGCTTTATTTCCTGGAGGATGGACTGGCTTGATCTTCTTGCAGTCCAAGGCACTCTCAGAATTTTCCTCCAACACCACAGTTCAAAAGCATCTATCTTCTTATTTTATGCATTTAAATTTTATGTTTTATAATATTCTTAATATACTGAATTTTGTATACCACTTCGTGACATTTTGCATACCTAGTATATTACATAAATATTATAGGTAAGTAAAACAGCCAATGTAGGCAAATAAAGTATTTGTAAGTAAACTGGAGAACAATATTACACAATAAATAAAAGAAAAACCTGCTGTTTCTCATAAATTCTACCAATTAGGTACAAATATGATTCAGTACAGAATGAGAAACGTATTAAGATTGGCCAGAAAATTTTCAAAGAAAGAAAGAATGATCCAACAACTGAGACTGAGGATTAGCTTGGTTGTTTTCTTTCACCACCAACCTGCTTTAAGTGGTATCTTTTATTTTGATATTTGGAGTTAGTGCCAAAGGATTCTACTTAATCCCTATTGATTCAATATGGATATGGATGATTATTGTCCTAACAGTCAGAAATCACGCTGAGACGAGGAGTTGGTCTCTAGTGTTTATTACTGATACATAAAACAGAATCCTAACAAACTGAAGAAGCGTGGGAAAACCCAGACAGATAAACCCCAAAGTCAAGGCGAGTCTGATCTGTGTCTCTTTGAATGGCTGCTTAATTCCTCAGTACTACGCATGTGTTTTCCACCCTGGATAGAGGCCCCCACCTGCTCGCCATCAGTACTTGTGACAATTATTATGATTTTTGCCATCCAGTCAGACTTGACTCCTAGTGACTACATAGACAAGTCTATGCAGTTATTAGACAATGGTTTTGAAGTGTTTTGCCATTACCTTCTTTTTAGGGCTGAGAGAGAGTGACTGGCCAAAAGTCATTCAGCAGGTTTCTGTGCCTAAGGCAGGACTAGAACTCTGGTTCCCCCATTCCTAGTTATCACTTTAACCACTAGACCAAACTGGGTCTCATGAATATGGATATTCCATCTTTAATAAAAAGTATCACAGCAGTTAACAGTATAAATCTTTTTAGAAAAGAAGGAAAAACTTTATCAAGGCAGATGATCTTGTTTAATGATAAAAATGATAACTAAAAAGTAAGCATATCTAAGATTAAAACAAAAGAGGTACAAAGTGAGTTCTCTTACAGAAAGCATTTCATCAGTGACTGAGAGGTCCTTTTTCCAATATGATGTGGTTGTGGGATTCTGTTGGTTATATTCATTCTGTTTTAATGGAATGTTATTGTGAGCCACCTAGGATTATGTGTATAAGACTAGCAGCCATATAAGTTTTCTAAATAAATAAATAATCAGTCATTCAGCTTGCTTACACTGTCTAATGCATATCTTATGATACAGAAAGACTGAAGCACATTAACCTGACCTAATAAGAGGCCCCTCATGTTCACCAAAACAAACTGTAGTCCCAGTGAAAGAGCAGGAGAATCCCCCGACCATGAATCTACATTTAATTGCAGATGAACAGCTCTCCTTCAGGCAAAAACCCTACCAACTTACAATAACTCTGATGGCTTCATGGCCATCATTTACTGGCTAGATTCTATTTCTTTCCCATAGACAAATATTAATATAGTATTTACTCTGCTTAAACTACAGGAAAATATAAATAAAATAAAATCCATGTTTGGTGATGTCTCTCTATAAGCATTCAATGTATCATGAAAATATTAACTACATATTGTATGGCACAGATAAAAACCTTGCGGAATCCAATGCCAGAAATTTTTTAAAAATTGGATCACACTATGTTTTAGAATCTACCATACAGGAAAGGAACCAATATGAAACTATGCCTCCAGTTCCCAACCCAAGGCAACAAACCATATCATCAATGACATTAAAAGCCACTAAGATATCAAGCAGAACCAAGGGAATTACAGTTGACCCTCCCTCCCTCCCTTCCAGCCCACCAAAGCAAGACCTTGGCAAAGTCCCAGCATACAGCTTAGCCTCATCCAGAAAAACACTTTTTATGTTTTTTCCCATCTATGACAATGTATGTATCTTCCTCAGTATTATCATTGTGTTTTGTTTTGTTTTGCTTTTTCTTTTGTTATCAGTTAAAAAGCAATTTAAAAAATCCAGAAATGCTTGGAAGTGTGTATCACAAAACACTTTTTAGCATTTAAGGAAGTTATATTAGCACCATGTAATAGTACCTCTGCTCTCTGAGAAACATTAACTTATTGGATCTTCTTGATCACACCCTTTTGCGTATTATTAGAAGCCAGAAAATTCAAGGAATATTCAAGAATAGATCCATTCGGATGCATCAGAAAGAATGGACTGTAAATTTGGAATAATGTTGTGTAAAATATTGTATGAATGTAAAATAGTTATAAAATAATTATAAAATAAGATTTATGGGTAAATATTGTCATGTTAAAGATCCTATTCTGACTTATATTCCAAAATCGAGGATTTTGATCATTTTTGAGGAATGCTGCTGTTGTTATATTACATTTATTACAGCTGCCCACTCCAGCAGACTCTGGGCAGCATACAAATTTAATACTAAGTTAGAACAATTAAAAACATCAAGCAAAAAAAAAAAAAGACCAAAACAGCCTGGACTAAAAACACCTTAACCTCAGGCCTGGGACAAAAGCCAGGTTTTATGGGGTTTTTGGAACCCCAGGAGACTGGGTGCTATCTATATCTCTTAATTACTACTCATAGACATCACAGATGAAAAAAGGATAGCAAATTTCAGATTAATTATAGTGTCACCTTTTATTCTGTTATTTCCCCAGTCAAGAAAACATTAGTAAGCAATTATATAAACTACTCAAAATGAATAAGCTTACACAATTTTAATCATGTAAAGCACAAACCTCTCTTTGCATTATTCCACAGTTACATATATATTAAGTATTTTACTATAAAATAACATTCAGTATTAATAAAGAAAAAGGAATTTAGTACTTACCTACAGTAATAAATTGGCACCAGTACAAAGCAACAGCCACCATTATCGTGGAAATGATAGAGCATCGCTCCATAGGCTGAAACCAAGGTACTACAAATAAAATAAATGCAGTACAACTTCAGTAATGACTACACATTTAGAACATACTTCACACATTTCTGTGTTTAGCTTCTGGACATCTCTTTTTGATTACAGCAGAAAAACTCAAATTATTTACAATACAAATTGTTTTAGGTTTCCATATTAAAAGCATAGCAGGATTGCACATTTCTTGATATCGCCAATAGCTTCTGTAGCAGATTCTCTAACCACAGTGCCTTATGTTCATGGGTCAAGTTTTCTTCAAATCATCCATCCTGAAATCTGCCACTCCTCAACTAGAGCCTGTCCATCCATATCCTATAATCTAATAAGCACACTCAGATTACATTCAGGTAGAACCTTTATTGTTTTCTAGCATAACACAGGTAAGAGCAGTTACTAAAACCTAAAGCAATACTGAAAGACTGGCAGCAGTTATAACAATACCTATGGCATCTGCAAGTGGCATCTGAAAAATACCATTTTCAAAATAGTTCACAACAAAGCAAAGATGAGCAACATACAAAGCAAAGTGGACCTTTGTGCTACCTTGCCATGTATAGTGGACAAAAACAAGGCTTAAGGAAACAATTCAAGTTGTGATTTCTATCATCTCTGTTCAAACCATGGAACAACTCAGTCTCCCAGTTCTGTTTCAAATTACCATCCTAGCACTGTCATCCTGAAGTTTCTGGAAATCTGTCCTAACCATTCCTGCATATTTTTATTTCCTTCACACTTCTGCACAGACCTTTCTTCTGAGAATTAGCATTCTGCATTCTATCAACTGCAGCTTTTATATCACAGAGGCTTTGTAATTTTGCACTTGTGACCTTAAACTGTAATTGTAGTCTTTTGCCATGGCAAGAGAGAGCACTTTCAGTAAGAGGTGGGCCTTCTCTGCAGTAGCTCCCGCCCTCTGGAACATCCTGCCCCCGGAGGTGAGATTAGCCCCATCACTCTTGGCCTTCCAGAGGAATCTGAAGCCCTGGCTCTGCCATCCGGCCTGGGGCAGGGAGGGGAATAGTCATGCCTGAGGATGGCTAGTGCCCTAAAGTGCTCGTCCCACACAAGGACTGAATTAGATCATTGCCATCTGGATTTTATTTTTACCTATATTTATTGTTTATTTATATACTATATTTTTATATATTGTAATTTATTGTATGTTTGTTTTATTGATTACTTTGTTGTAAACCGCCCAGAGTCCCTATGGTTGGAGGAGATGGACGGTGACAAATCTGACAAACAAACAAACAAACAAACAAATAAAATAAAGTACTATGGAACTTTGATATAAGTATGATGCAATTTTAACAAGAAAAAGAAAAAAAGAATAGCATCTTTGGACACCCTTTCTCTTTTCTTGAAGGGACCCTAATAACAGACTTCACACAGTTTGTCTTCAAATGAAAAAGAACATGTTGCGCTTATGATGATAGTAATGCCTGGAGATGGGCAGGAAAGGTTAAGGTAAGTGTAATATATACTAACAGAAAAAATATCTAACCAGGATCAGTACCAAATTAAGAAGGCAAATAACTTGGTGAGCCTGCCCCAAACGACACCGGAAAAATATGCTACCTAAAGAAGAAGCATTTTTCTGCAACTCTAGGAATGGAACCTATTTTGGGCTGGATTCACACAATATACTTAACTAGATCAATGAGAGGATGTTATGTGAACGACATAGCCCAGTCACCAGAGAGTAGGAGGTTAGAATCTAAAGCAGCCCCAGGTGGTACAAACACTATATCTCACCTAAGTGAATCTTCCAAGAAAAAGAGCTATATGTAGATTGCAACTGAAAATATATTGATTATAATATATTGATAAAACATACTGAATAATAATGATTGCAACCGCTATATAACTCATTGGCAGGAATCTGCCAGAGCCACAGAACATAGCACTGCCCACGCTAAATCCACTATCCTGTCCAGTCAATGTGGAAGGGTCTAGTGAAGTAAGAGAGCCTTACCAATACATCTTGCATTTCCCCAAATTGCAGCTTTTGACTAAGCTGGTGTGGTAGTGTGCTGTTGGAACGACAAACTATGATTGAGTCAAATATGTTTTTTGAATTAGGGCCACAGAGAAAAAAAGGTAATATTTTGATCACCAAATTCTGTTATGAGAATATTGAGTATATTATGATCCCATTCTTAATTCATTTTTAGCAGCAGTTGTGAAATTAGGACTCTCCTTAAGAAGAAAGGCTGATGCAGTTGCCAGGCTGACTGAAGTGGGAGGACTAATTCAGGAAAACTGTCAGAAAGAGTGAGCAAGCCTTTTGTGCAGCTTCATGTTCAAAATATTCTTCTTACCGCTCTCTGATGAATGATTTAGGCAGGCTGCAAGGGGAAAAAAAAACAAAACAGGGACAACTCTAGTTTCTATCTTTGGATGCCATGGTTAACACAAGCTACAATTCATTAGCCCACTGAGTTTCCCACTGCAGTTTGTTGCTGGAAAAAACATGTTTTCTTTTAGGCTCAGATAAATTAGTAATCTACAATTTGACAAACTACAGCTTGTCTTATCTTCAAATCTACTTAAAAAAAAAAGGAAAATGATTTGTTCATGTTCAGGATTGTGGGCAACTATTGCATTAACTGCAACTGCCTCTATTTAACTCCTTTTAGAAATTCACCTTTTCACTGCATTTTTCTTGTTTGTTGATCTAAACCTACCACCAAGTTAACTTGTGCTTAATTCTGGATCAATATACAGACTCAGGCATGTTTTACTGCAGCATTTTAAATTCATCTCAAATACTTACAGAATCCATGTTACCAGTTTTCTACCAATGTCATCATCTGATTTTTTTTCTATCATACCTCCTATGCTATGAAAAAAAGCGAGACCCTTAATATAAACCATAACAATGGATGTAAGATATGAAATGTTTAGGGGGGGGGCGGGAAAGCAGTGTCTGATCTACTCATAATTTAAGAAGAAAATATTGCATAGAGCAACTCCAGCATGCAAATAAGTAGGGTGGAATGTGGATACCTCCAGACAATATTCCTACTGAACAATCATTGTGTCCTCCTGTCACAGTGTTACAGGGTTTTTTTGAACTGAAAGTGTATTGTTTTGCAAGGGTGGCAATTGACACAGAGTGAAGTGAAGTGGACAATGCAGGCTTTTATACTTTCTACTATACAGGTAGTCCTTGCTTAGTGACTCCCTCGGACAGCGACCATTCACAGTTACGACAGTGATGAAAAAGTAACTTTGTGACCAATGCCTGCATCTACAACCTTCACAGATCTGTAAAGCAAAGGAAAGCTGAAGTAATACAGTAATCAGTAAGTAGTGTAAGCACAGTCATGGTCACGTGTTTTTCACTTAGCGACTGCTTCACTTAATGACCAAATTGCCACTTTCAATTGTGGTTGCTAAACAAGGACTACTTGTAGTCATGTTATTTACAGCAGGTATTTACAAAAGGTATATACAACACAATACTGGTGTTCACCTGGTGTCAGTTTCCTTCTAACTCTCTCTCCCAGAGTTTTAACTATTTTTTTCCTGGAACACCTGATCAAGTCACAAAATTATAGTGATAGAACATTGGTTGAGTTTGAGTGAACATTTTTTCCCCTAGATTTTCATGGAACCTTATTAGGTTTTCACAGAACCCTAGGATTCCACACAACAGTGTTTGAAAAACCTGACATAGGGATTAATTGCAACACATCATTTGACAGGGGTTGACGTTTGCATATAACTGTATGAAACAAGTTCAGCTCAGGCCTGAAATCCTTTCCTTTTTGCCAGATCTGTTAGGCAAGTTAGTTTTAGCTGAAATGTATTCTGAACTTTTCAAGTTTTCTGCTCCTCTGTTTTTCATTCTATTCTGGGGTTGCTTGTTTTTTTTTTTAATGCTTTAGGTGGTGTTTTTGAGCTTGTTGTATCACAATTTGAACCAAATGTCTGCAGAGCAGAAAATGTCTAGGTCCTTCCAAGATTCAAGTGTTGGGATGAGGGTGATAAGAAATCTGCTAATTGGAATCTTGCCAGGTGAAAAGCCACTTGACCAGGGTTTCTCAACCTCAGCAACTTTAAGACGTGTGGACTTCAACTCCCAGAATTCCCCAGCCAGCATGCTCTTGACAAGATACTGTCCAGTGTCTACCAATTGTTGTAAATATATCTAATTGATACCTTCACTTTTTTTAACCATGGCACAGCATTAGATGAGTTATATTGTTGGAAGTAGTGGAGAAGACAATTGCTGGAGTTGTTGTTTTCTGTGATATATCTTTTCATCACCCTGAAGCACACCTGGCTGCCCATACTTCTCAGTATGAAAGAAGCTTAATGGATGATGCTCCATCATGATACCTATCATTGGTATTTAAATGAAGTGTGGGAAGACTGAGAGGCTGTACCTACTGGATAATGAAGCAGGACATTTTCACTTCTTCCATGCTACCTCCCACATATTAAATGAAAGAACAACACATTAAACTCATAACTTTTTAAGATTTCACTGAAATTTCATTGTTTGTTTGTTTAATCCTAAAATATCAATGCTGCGTCATTCCAGACTACCTGTTTCTGCTTCATCAATTTAAATTAGAACTGGGTTTTTTTTAAAAGCAGGAGATTCTTTTTCCTGCACAGTACCAGTTTTCATCTTACAAAATCAAAAACTAATGAAAAGACTTAGAAGACTCAAATAAAGACCTTTTCCCTTGCCTCTCTCAAGATTAGCAACTATCAGATCTAGAAAGGTGCTATCTGATTTGATTGAATCAGGAAAACCATAGAGGAATTTTTTTAAAAAAAACCCTGTCCAGGTGAAAAGATTAGTGCTGGAGTAATACTATATACTAGTACCTGACTGCAGAAGGGGTTAAGGGGTTTAAGAACAGGCATCTGAGTTTGCTTTCTTTTCTTTCGCTTTTAAGCCTTTTTCCTCTTTTCTGTCTCATCTTTACATTGCAAGCCTTCAGGCAGAGAATGTCTTGTTTTTCACTGATTTTACATAAGCTCTCTTGGAGCCTTTTCAGTTGAAGAACAAGATATAAATACTTTAAACCAGGGGTATGTGCAATCTGTGCTCTTAATCTAATTTCAAATTTCTGGCCTATTGCACAGAGAGGGGGAGAATGTATTAGGAAAAGAGAGAGAGAGAAAGAAAAAGCAAGATAGGGACAGTGTGCAGAGCAGAGTTTCTCAAATTCTGCCCAGGTTCATGGGACCAGGAGGTGGGCTTCAGAACAACATTCCAGGCCGCTACACAACTACCTCTCCTTGGCGATGCACTGGGAATTTTTTTCTCCACAGCCCCAGCCATAGCTGGCTCATTTTCAGACTCAGTCTTTCTTTTGTTGGCTTCTCCCACACACACCAAATCTACTCTGTGATGATTGCCTTAGTCCAAATAAAACTCCCAGACTCAGAATCTTGATTCAGGTTCTTGGCTTATTTAGAAAACAGTGCAAACAGGTAAAAAGCTGAGAATGAGGAAAGCGCGCCTAAACTCAAACTAAACAGCGCCTTTGCAAACATCACTCCACCCCCTCCCTCACAAGCAGCCCTCCCCACATTCCCAGGTGCTCCTAACGAGCTCTGCTGATCAACAGGCTAAAAGACCTTGACATTTAAGAGATAGTCGAAACACATTCCTCCCTGGCACGATCCAGCCCGTTTCCTGTACAAGGTTCCCAGCAGCACCCTCCCAGCCAGTACACGTATCAGCACCATGGCAAGCAAATTCGCTGGAACATGACATACCACCCCCCCCAAAAAAAAATTCAAGCAGAGGGCTTGGAAGGATAAGCAGCATGAAAAGCTCTAAGTAAATCAGGGGCAAGAACATCGTGTGCAGCAACCCATTCAGGATGGGGGAAATGCTTCCAACGGACGAGGTATTGAAGAGACCCCCGCAGCCGCCGAGAGTCGAGCACCTCCTTAACCTCGAAATGTTGTTGCCCATTGATCATGATCGGTGGAGGGGGAGGTGAGCGAGGATGCCAATGGGATGAATCCTGAGCAGGCTTGAGCAAGCTGCAGTGAAAAACAGGGTGCAAACGCTTCAAATTATGAGGCAAATCCAAACGAACAGTCACAGGATTAATAACCGCAGTAACAGGAAAGGGTCCAATAAACTTAGGAGCCAACTTCTTCGAGGGCTGAGGTGACTTCAGAAACTTCGTTGAGAGATAGACCAAATTCCCCACCTGAAAAGCTGGCTGCTGGTGCCGGTGGTGGTCAGCGTGTCGTTTATAGGCAGCTTGAGCCTCTCGAAGGGCGGTTCGAATAATAGGCCATGAAGCAGCAAGCTTAGAGCCCCAATCACAGGTGGCAACAGCAGGCGCGAGCGGTTGAGGGAATTCCGGAATGGGAACAAAATCCCGACCAGAAACAATGCGAAATGGGGTCTGTCCAGTGCTTTGGTGAACTGCATTATTGTAAGCCACTTCAGCAAAAGGGAGCAAGTCAACCCAGTCATCCTGATGATAATTTATGTAGGAGCGAAGAAACTGCTCCAAAGTGGCATTAAGGACCTCAGTGGATCCATCCGTCTGGGGATGCCAAGCAGTAGAGAGCGCCTGCTCAGTGCCAATGAGCTTTAAAAAAGCCCACCAAAATTTCGAGGTAAATTGTGTGCCCCTATCGGTCACCAAACGAGAGGGGCATCCGTGTGGTCTGTACACGTGTACCAAGAAAAGTTTGGCCAGCTGCTGCACCGAAGGAATAGAAACACAGGGCACAAAATGAGCTTGCTTAGAAAAGTAGTCCTTGACCACCCAAATGACAGTTTTCTTCTGACTCAGAGGTAGGTCCACAATGAAATCCATGGAAATCACATCCCAGGGGTGTGCAGGGTCAGCCACTGGCTGCAACAGTCCCTGTGGCTTACCCACTGCCCGCTTAGACATAGCACAGACAGGACAAGAAGCCACATAGGCTTTGACATCCTTACGTAGGGTACGCCACCAGAACTGCCTACGAACCAAATGGAGGGTCTTCAAAAACCCAAAGTGGCCCACCTGCTTACTGTCATGAGAGCGAGACAGTATAGCAGAACGTTGAGAGTCAGGTACATAGAGATGGCCCTTAACCCAAGTGAGACCGTGCTCGATGGACACCTTTCCAGGATTAGCAAGAAGCCAGGGATCGGATTTCAGCGCAGCTACAAAAGCAGAGCAGAGCGCTGTTGACAGTGGAGGCGGTCTCCGAACCGGAGGGGAGGGAGGTGGCTGGTGGCCCCGAGCGCGACTACATGTAAGAGCCACCAACCCGAATTGAGGCCCCGATAAGACGGTGCCAATAACTTCGGAGACCGGGCCCTCGTCCTGTGGCAATTTGGACAGGGCATCAACCAAAAAATTCTTTTTCCCAGGTATGAATTTAAGATGGAAATTAAAACGACTGAAAAACTGAGCCCAGCGAATTTGCTTTGGGCTGAGGCGCCTGGGAGTCCGGAGCGCCTCGAGGTTGCAATGATCAGTCCAAACCTCAAAAGGGGAAGAAGCCCCCTCTAACAAATGCCTCCAAGTCTCCAAGCTGCTTTGACAGCAAAAGCCTCCTTCTCCCAAATGTGCCAGCATCTCTCCGACTCAGAAAACTTGCGCGAGAGATAGGCACAAGGCTTCAAAATTCCAGAGGGATCCCTTTGCAACAAAATAGCTCCAATCGAAAAATCAGAAGCATCCACCTGCACCACGAACAGAAGGTCCGGGTCAGGGTGAGCGAGCACTGGCTCCTCAGTAGAGAGAGCCTTGAGCCGATCAAATGCAGCCTGACAGTCAGGAGCCCAGTTGAGCACAGCCCCCGGGTTTTTTTACCTTACGGGTCTCCCCTAACCCCTTAGTTCGTAACAAATCAGTAAGGGGGAGGGCAATTTCAGTGAACCCCCTGACAAAGGAGTGGAAAAAATTGGTGAACCCGAGGAAACTTTGAAGTTGCCGTCTGGTTCTGGGGCGCTCCCAATTACGTACTGCTTGAACCTTAACAGGATCCATCTCAATGCCCTTAACGGAGATCCTGTACCCGAGGTAATCCAGGGATGATTTGTGGAACTCACACTTAGAAAGCTTCGCATAAAGCTTAGCGTGCCGAAGCTTTGTGAGAACCTGTTTAAGAAGCCGTTCATGCTCCTCCAGTGACTCAGTATAAATGAGAACGTCATCCAAATATACCAACACACCCTTAAACAAATGTTCATGTAACACCTCATTAATCAGCTGCATGAAGACCCCCGGAGCACCTGCCAGACCAAAAGGCAGAACCTTATATTGGAAAGAACCCAATGGGCAATTAAAAGCCGTTTTCCATTCATCCCCCTCCCTAATGCGAATGCGATAGTAGGCTTCGCGAAGATCCAACTTGGAAAATACTCTGCCCGTGGATAGATGTGCAAGCATGTCCTTGACGAGGGGCAGAGGATATTTGTTGGAAAGGGAGGCGGAATTCAACCCCCGGTAGTCTGTACAAAGTCTCAGGCTGCCATCCTTCTTCTCCCTAAATAAGACGGGAGCCCCGACCGGCGAATTTGCCGGTTCAATGAAGCCATGAGCCAAGTTCTTGTCAATGAACTCTCTCAACACAAAAAGTTCTTTCTTAGTCATGGGGTAAATCTTTGGCTTGGGCAAGGGAACGTCTGGCAGCAGTTCAATGGAACAGTCCATCTTGCGATGATGGGGTAACTGGTCGGCCTCCTCCTCCCCAAAAACATCAGCAAAGTTGGAATATACGGTAGGGAGACCCTCCAAATGGGACGAGGAAGTCAGAGCGGGAACCACTTCAGCCCTCCCGGCGGTCGGAGGCATGGCACAACCTAGAAGAGGCGCTTGATAGAAGCCATCCTCGAAAGTAATGGAGCGGGACCGCCAGTTGATGTAGGGATTATGAGAGGCGAACCAGGGAACACCCAAAACTACCAAAGGGTTTCCAACTGGGGTAACGATGAACTGAATGAGTTCATAATGGGAGCCCATACGCAAAGCCACTTCTCCAGTAAAGTGGGTAGCCGCCCCCCCCTGCAGTGGAGCTGTCAAGCTGCTAAAAAACTAGCGGCTTGGGAAGGGGAAAGCACGGTAAATCCAATTCCTTGACCAAGTCAGGATGGATTAAGCATCTGGAACAACCAGAGTCCAGCAAAGCCCAGACCTCAATGGATCTGGATTGAAATCCCAAGTCGATTTTGACAGCCAGAATAGGGCAATCAGCACTCACCATATTAGAGACGCGCCCGGATTCTACCACCTGCCCTGTGGCGCCATTTAAGACAGGTGGAAGTCGTTTCCCGCCGGTTGTTCGAACTCTTCCAACACGTCACCCGGAGTGTAGATGTCTTCCTCCTCTGCAGTCGCCAGCGCACCCGTCAGTCGCCTCGGGGGGTTGGCGGGTTTTCTTGGCGGCTTTTGCGGTGCTTTGCTGGAGCGATCTGGAGGTTTGGTTTTAGGGCAGTCGATGGCGCGGTGACCAGGCTTTCCACAAGTGATACATTGCCCCTGAGCAAAACGGCGGCGCCGCTCTGCATCCCATCGCGCAGTCGGCAGCAGCGCCAGAGCACGGGTAGCAGAGACGGGCCGGTCCTCCTTGGTGGCCATCATGAAAGTGCGCTGCGCATGTTCGGCTTTACCAGCCAGGCAAATCCAGTCATGCAAAGAGCTTGGATCATCCCGTCCAAGCGCCCAGCGCAAGACTTCGCGATTGAGGCCATCCTTAAAACGATCAATCAGGGTGGCCTCTGACCATTCAGGCACCTTACCCGCCAAAACTTTAAACTTAAGGGCATAATCAACGACAGTCTGCTGCCCTTGGACCAGTAGTTTCAAAGTGTCCTTAGCCCTTTCCTTGGCTAAGGGGTCCTCAAAATAGCGTTTAAGCGCAGCCAAAAAGGTATCTAAAGTGGCTAGCGCTGGCGCCCCAATCTCCGAGAGCTGCACATACCAGTCAGCAGCCCTGCCCTTCAGCTTTGTCGCCACGGCAGCTATTTTCTCTTCTTCCGAAGGGAAAAGGTGCACATGGCGTCTCATGAAACTGGCAGCATTGGTGAGGAAGAAGGACAGGTTAGCAGGGTCGCCATCAAATTTTACCGGGAAGTCCCGGGGAGGACCCCCAGCCGGAGGCATCCCAAGAGACGGCCAACTAGGTGCGACACCTATAGGAGTGGAACCCCGGGGACCCAATGGTGGAGTGCGACCGTCAGCCCCTTGTGATGGGGAAGGCAGGAGGCTGGGTTGCCTAACTGCCGCGGGACCACGGACGATTTTCACGATGTCCCCCAAGGCAGCAGACATGGAACGGAGAACGTGTTCCATGGACTCAATTTTGGACTCCAGGACTCTGATCCTGTCCAGGGTAGCGGAATCCTCGAGCGCTGCCCCCTCCGGCTGCAGGCTTCGCAACACCCCGGGGAGCACCTCCGACGGGGTGTCCGGCCAGCGGAGCTTCCATGTGGTATGGGACGTGCTGGCCCGGGGATCCATCAAGGCATCCCACAGGAATTGCTCCTGACCCATCACGTCGTCATCCGAGGGAGGGGGAATCCGCTTAGATCCTGCGGTCGAGGAAGAATCGCCCGACGGAGGTGTAGCGTGGGCGGGGACAGGGCTTGGATCCCGGCTCGGGAAAGTCGATTCTGGCAGCTGTTCCATCTCCTCCTCGGACTCTACCGGATCTTTTCCACCCTCAGCCATCGCTAAATCCCCTTTCGCAAGAAAATTTTCTGGTAAAGAGTAGCGAGGTCGGTTGATATAGTGATTCTCAGCTTTATGTGATGATTGCCTTAGTCCAAATAAAACTCCCAGACTCAGAATCTTGATTCAGGTTCTTGGTTTATTTAGAAAACAGTGCAAACAGGTAAAAAGCTGAGAATGAGGAAAGCGCGCCTAAACTCAAACTAAATAGCGCCTTTGCAAACATCACTCCACCCCCTCCCTCACAAGCAGCCCTCCCCACATTCCCAGGTGCTCCTAACGAGCTCTGCTGATCAACAGGCTAAAAGACCTTGACATTTAAGAGATAGTCGAAACACATTCCTCCCTGGCACAATCCAGCCCATTTCCTGTACAAGGTTCCCAGTAGCACCCTCCCAGCCAGTACATGTATCAGCACCATGGCAAGCAAACCGTTACAATGTAAGAACATCAGAACGGTGAACATGACATACTCCCATTCTGTTCTGGTATTACAGAGTTGCCAGTTAACAGAGTTATCAGCTCCTTTATACAATTTCTTTCCAACATCCCACTGGAAATAGTAGGGAAAGGTTGCACAGCATTGGGGAAAAACTGCTCTCCTGGCAAAAAGACCAACAGTGTCATGTTCATCGTTTTAATGTTAAAGTGCATCGTAATGTTTCGCATGTCATTTGGCTGATGCGTGTTTCAGTTGGGAGGGGAGGAGGACTCTGTCTCCTGGGATGTTATCTGTATTCAGCAGGATTGGAATGTGTTTGGGTTATCTTGTGTGTTCAAGGTTTTCTTCCCAGGACATCAGCAGAAATTGTTACCAGCACCTGGGGTGGGGAATTTGAAACGGTTGGGCGAGGGGAGGGATTACGTTTGTGCCGAGGGTTTTTAATTTGTATTTGGCACGCTTTTCCTCATTCGCAATCATTACAAACAGGCTGATGAGGGAATAACAAAATGTTATTACTCAATGATCGGGGGCATCTCCCCAATGGAAAAGTGTCCTAGACAAGGAAAGGTAAGTTTATATATGATTTTCACGTGAATATTAACTAATTAACATATAATATGCATGATTTAGCAGTTTACATTTAAGACATATGCACTTTTGAGTACCTTAAATGTTTTCTATCAGAGGGTGCTATTTGTATATTTTCCCCACCCAGTTGTTTCCAACTAGTGTTATGGTTTAGGAGTAAGTCTATATGCTTGAGATTAACTAGAGTTTCTCTCTCTCGACAGACTGGGGTGAGTTTTCCAAGGCCTTAAAGATCTCATCTTGATTATCAGGTGTGTGTGTGTTTGTGTATGTATGTGTGTGTGTGTGTGTGTATGCAACACTTCTTCCCTATTCTTGCAAAGAAATCAGCTTTATTAACTGATACAAGGTCCAGAGCTATACAATTTTGTAACGTCATCTGCCTAATTTGCAACACTTTCTCTGTGACTTTCGCAAGATCATAGGCAATGCACTTGGCAACTTCTTTGAGTACTGAGGTGACTGCTTACTTCTTCCACCTAACATGTGGGAAATAAGATAGCACAGTAATACTCAGCTTCTGTGACAGCCCTTCATTGCAATGTAAAGGAAGAGAAGTACATTCCCATGGATGTTCTGTAAAGGAATAATGTATGGCAAGGATTAGGACTGAGATATAACAAATTTCCTGAGACTAAGAGGGTAAGTGTCATGTTCTCATTTCAATGTGCTGTTAACATTGTAACGTTTCCCATGTCCTCTTCTGTTCCGTGTTCCTTCACCCGGGGTTTTTCTATTCCTTCGCCCTCCGATGTTTTGAGGGCTTGGAATGTATGTTTGGGTTTGCGCTCCTGCTCAAGGTTACTTTCCCAGGCGCGTCTAACGGCTTCTAGCACCTGGGAGGGGGAGCGCCCTGACGAGGGATGGGGCGGAACTTGCTCACAGGCAAGGCTTTTAAGTTTGTATTTGGCGCGCTTTTGCTCATTCTCAGCTTTCTCTGTATTTGCATACTATTCCTTTAATAAATCAGTTATCTTTAAGCCCGAGCTTGTGAGACTGAGTATTTGGGATTAGGCAACCATTACATAAAGCTGAGAATCATTTCATCCATTTTCCGCTAGCCCCATCCAATCGTTGGATAAGAGGGAACGCTAGCGATGACAGAACCTCAGCTTCGCGCAAGTGATGGAAGCGAGGAGGAGCGGGAGGCGGCCAGAATCCGGCCAGCGCTAACCTCGAGAGCGCAAAGAGCAGCACGTCGGGAGTTGCGGGATATCCAATTAGATGAGCTGCTGATATCCATGCAGGAGAGCCTCAGGAGTGAACATAGAACCGTTATGGAAAGAGCACCGGGGAGGGGGTGTCCACAATTGTCCTGGGAGCCCGAAGTCCCCTTGTCACCGAGGGTGGTGGTAACCAACCAACCCCCGGAAGAGCCGGTCACTCCAGCTCGTATGAGGGCATTAGAGGATAAAATGGATTTAATAGTGACAATCCTTAAGGATCTACCCAGAGAGGCAGAGCCCACCCCGGAGGATTGGGAGGAAGAGCCGTCCCAGTACCCCAGGCATAGTACCCTATCAACCAGGGGGAGAAGCAAGACTCGATCAGCCCGTCAAGGGGGTGGGCGAGAGGCAAGACCTCCTAGGGATCGACCACCCATGGGGGCTCGGCGTACGCTGACATTCGCGGAACCGCCACAGCCAGCTGAGCCGGCAAGAAACTTCCCCATCCACAACCGCTGCCAGCCTCCCTTACTGACTGGGCGGACTCTCTCAAGGACTCATGGTCTAATATTCAACTAGCTCTCCTCCATGCCCAGGCTACTTATAAACGCCATGCCGATGCAAAGCGTTCCCCTGAACCATCCTTTGCTGTCGGGGATAAAGTCTACTTATCAACTAAGTTTATCAAATCCCCACAACCCTCTAAGAAACTTGGCCCTAAATTTGTCGGACCTTTTTCAATTATCGCTCAACTCAACCCTGTTACGTTTAAACTTGATTTGCCTCACAACCTTAAACGTTTACATCCTGTTTTCCATTGTAGTTTACTCAAGCCCTGCCTATCGTCGGACCGCTGGCATCCACAACCCATTCCACCACCTCCACTCATGATCGACAACCAACAACACTTCGAGGTGACATCCATCCTCGACTCCCGACGCCAGCGCTCCGCTTTACAGTACCTCGTCCGCTGGAAACATTTCCCTCATCCTGAATGGGTTGCTGCTCCGGACGTCTTTTCCCCGCGTCTGGTAGCCCAATTCCACTCTGCCTATCCTGACAAACCTGCTCCATAGTTTATTTTTGGAGGGGCAATATGTCATGTTCTCATTTCAATGTGCTGTTAACATTGTAACGTTTCCCATGTCCTCTTCTGTTCCGTGTTCCTTCACCCGGGGTTTTTCCATTCCTTCGCCCTCCGATGTTTTGAGGGCTTGGAATGTATGTTTGGGTTTGCGCTCCTGCTCAAGGTTACTTTCCCAGGCGCGTCTAACGGCTTCTAGCACCTGGGAGGGGGAGCGCCCTGACGAGGGATGGGGCGGAACTTGCTCACAGGCAAGGCTTTTAAGTTTGTATTTGGCGCGCTTTTGCTCATTCTCAGCTTTCTCTGTATTTGCATACTATTCCTTTAATAAATCAGTTATCTTTAAGCCCGAGCTTGTGAGACTGAGTATTTGGGATTAGGCAACCGTTACAGTAAGCTCTGGTTCCACAAACTCCATAATGATGTGCTACTATGGTGATTCTCTCTCTCTCCCCTTCTCACCCATATGGGTGGTATGTGTCTTCCTCAACCTGGGGTCCTCTACCAGAGAACTGGGAGTTTGAGGATTTTGCGCAGCATCTTAGCTGTTCCTAGCACTGCACTTGTCTGGACAGAGAGCTCTGATGTTGTTCCTGGGATCTGTTGGAGCCACTCTCCCAGCTTGGGAGTCACAGCCCCAAGTGCCCCTACCACCACTAGGACCACTTTGGCCTTCACTTTCCACATTCTCCCTAGTTCATCTTTCAGGCCCTGGTACTTCTCCAGCTTCTCATACTCCTTCTTCCTGATGTTCCTGTCACTTGGTACCACTACATCTGTCACCACTGCTGTCTTCTGGTCCTTGTCTACCACCACAATGCCTGGTTGATTGGCCAGTGCCTGCCTGTCTGTCTGTATCTGGAAGTCCCAGAGGATATTACCCCTGTTATTCTCTACAACCTTCTGTAGAATCTCCCATCTGGACTTGGTCTAGCCCATACACTATGCAGATGTTCCTATACACAATGCTTGTTACTTGGTTGTGCTGTTCAGTGTACGCTGTCTTTTAGTCCAGCCCTTTCCAGCCACTGGTAGGATTTCCCAATGTCAGCCACCTCAGCTATCTGTTGATAGTACCCCATGCAGGGTCTTGTCTTGCCATGGCACTTCCTCTGCTTGATCTTCCTTCCATGCCTGCTGCTGCCTCAGGCATTCTTTCAGCAGCTTATCTTTCAATGCTATCTTATTGATGTACTCCTGGATGCTCTGGGTTTCATTCAGGACAGTGGCTTTGACACTCACCAGACTCTGTCCACCCTCTTTCTGGTTGGTGTACAGTCTCTGGATGCTGGACTTGGGATGGAAACCTCTGTACATTGTGAGGAGCTTCTGGGTCTTCACATCAGCAGCCTCCATCTCTTCCTTTGGCCAGGTCACTATACTGGCAGGGTATCTGATGACTGGCATGGCATACGTGTTGATAGCATGGATCTTGTTCATCCCATTGAGCTGGCTCTTCAGGACCTATCTTATCTTTTGGTGGTGCTTGGATGTTGCTGTCTTCCTTGCCTGCTCATTGTGGTTCCCATGTGGCTGTGGGATACCAAGATACTTGTAGGTGGTCCATATGTCTGCTATGTGGCCCACTGGTAGTTCCACATCATCAGTCTTAACTACATTCCCTTTCTTTACTACCATCTGGCCACACTTCTGCTGTCCAAATGACATCCCAGCGTCTGTAGATCCATGTCAGGTGGATCAGCAAGTTGATGTCTCGTTCACTCTTATCATACAAGTAGTCCCCACTTAACAACCACAATTGGGACCAGAATTTAGGTCACTAAGAGATCTGGTCATTAAGTGATATGTCATGTGACCACTTCGCTTAGTGACTGCAATCCTGGCAATTCCACTTGCTGTCATTAAGCAAATTTTCCAGTCGTTAGCCAAGGACCCACCCCAATTCAAGCCATGCTGGGCTTGGTCCCTCCCAGCCCCGAGCCTCAGCAAGGTAAGGGATTGCCTCCAACTTCCCCCACCCGCCAATCACCTCCCATATCTGTCCTTTTGGCTGCCTTGCACCCTGCCTTGTGAGGCAGCAATCAGCCCCTGAATCGTGCAGCGCTGAGGCTGCTTTCTATACCCTGGAAAGCCACAGCCACCCGTCCCAGTCGCAGCTGCACTCACCACCCTGCACTCCAAGACCCCTGCCACCCTGTGCACCACCTCAGCTGACCTTCGCCAGCTTCTTGCTCCCACTGCTGACAAGGCGTGCCCAGCCTGGCTGCTTGGCTGGGCTTCGGCTGTGAAAAAAAAAGCCCAAAGCAGTCCCTTTGTAAAGAGCTGCTGGGCTCGGCTGAGCTACCTTCGCATTCCAAAAAGAAAAAAAAAAAGGTAAAGGCAGCCCCTTTGCAAGAGCTCTTCGGCAGAGCTGAGCTAGATTTTTTTTAAAGTGAAGCTAGCTCAGCTCCGCCCAGCAGCTCTTTGCAAAGGTGTTGCCTTTACCATTTTTTTTTCTCCAACCAAAGCTGGCCCAGCGAGAGCAGGAGCAAGATGACAGCAAGGGCAGCTAGGGCAGCAGAGCGCAGGACAGCAAGGGGCTAAAAAAATATAGATGAAGAGGGATAGGCAGGTGGGGGGAGTTGCAGCACCCCTGTGGTCATAAGTGTGGGTGGACTGCCAAGTGTCCGAATTTTGATCACATGACCACAGGGGCACTTCAATGGCTGTATCCTCGGGCACTGGTCGTAAGTCCATTTTTTCAGTGCCATCATTCAGTCACTGAATGAATGGTTCTTAAGGGAGGACTACCTGTACAACTTGATGTCATCAATGTAGATGAGGTGGCTGATGATAGTTCTACTCTTGAACTTGTATCTGTATATGCCATGTTCACTGTTTCAATCTAGTTTATACATTGTAACGTTTCACATGCCATGGCGCTGATGCGCGTTTGTTTGGGAGGGAGCTGCTGTGAAACCTTGTACCAAGCTCTGTATGCGAAATCAGGACAATGGAATGTGTTTGGGGTATTTTCTCTGTTCAAGGACTTTTCCTGCAGACCATCAGAAACCATTAGGAGCACCTGGGATTGTGGACTTGAAAAGATTCTACGGGGGGAGGGATTTCATTTGCACTGAGGGTTTTTAGTTTGAATTTGCCACGCTTTCATCATTCTCAGCTTTCTTTGCGATCCTGCATCCTATTCTTCAATAAATCAGATATCTTTGAAACCCTGCTTATGAGTCTGATGTACATTAGAATAGGCAATCCTTACATAAAGCTGAGAACCCCAAAATTATACCGTTAGCTCCTACCAAGATTACTTTAATGTGAGGGAAAATAGTTAACGATGGCTGAATCAAAATCCATGACGAGGGACTCGAGGAAACGGCTAGCTTGATGCCCAAGTCGACAGTCAAAAGCGGAGAACTAAACGTAACCACAGAACCTTCAGAATCCCGAGACCTGTAAAAGGATGAATCAAATTTCGATTCTGATTCGGAAGAATCCGACAATGGGGAAGAATCAAAGCAATCGGCACCAAGCGAATCGCTCACCGAGTTGATCATCTTGGATGAAGTGTGGGACCCCCAACCAGGGAGGTCAGGGACGTCCTGGAAGTATCGGTTCCTACTAACCCCAGGCAAAGAATCTACTACGGTGTTGACTGAGAGGAAACCAGGCACCCGAAGGAGAAGGGATTCTCAAACTCCTGAAAGACTCCCATCTAGACCACCAGCAGAATGGGGCCAGAGACGGTTCCAGGATGAATCTCCACCCCACAGAGCCCGGCCATCAGTATCCCCACCCAGTAAAGCTACCGTAACCTGGGGCCAAAACACTCAAGTGCCTGCTGGGTTCACTCCAGCCAGAGGCGGAATGAGAGACTTTTCTGTCAAATTTGATGGGGATCCAACAAAGTTATCTTTTTGACTGATTCTAAGAGTTATATGAGAGAGTTTGGGGCATGCTTCCCGAAGAGTCTAAAATAAATGCCATTGCCACCAAGTTGAAGGGTTGAGCAGCTGACTGGTATGTTCAATTACATGATGCTGACTCCCCTGCACTTGATTATTTCGATGATTTCATCTGGGCATTAAAACTGCATTTTGAAGACCCTCTGGCCAAGGCAAGAGCCAAGAAGGTGTTGAAGGTTCTTACCCAGGGCCAAATGTCAGTAGCAGATTATGCTCTAGAGTTTAAAGCTCTGGCTGGTAAAATCACTGACTGGTCTGAGTCAACTCTAATAGAGCTTTTTAAAGAGGGACTCAACCGATACATCCTGCACTGGGCATTGGGTAGAGACAACCCTGAGTCATTGTACGATTGGATCTGTCTGGCAGGGAAGGCTGAGAACGCCAAGCATACCTTCCTGCAAACCAGAAAATCTGAAAAACCACACGCCACCATGAGAGGACCCCAAAGTGCTGCGACTGCTGTCTGGCCAAGCCACAGAGCCTGGGATGAGGAGAGAGATCAGCGCTACGTGAGAGGTCAGTGTCTCCGATGCAGAAAGGAGGGCCATTGAGCAGCTGATTGCCCGAAAGCCAAAGCCAGAGATCAAGCAGGGAAGCCGCCGGCCAAATCGCCCCCTGCTTCGTGGCGAATGACAGCAGCCAAAGGGACACTCAACGCTGAAGAATTAATCTACTTTTCGGGAGAAGCTGAAGACGAAATTAAGGAGCCAGCAGGAAATGACAGCCACCTGCCATGAAGGGCGCCAGCGGGCAGGTGGAAGAGGATGAACGTGAAGATGCTATGGTGAGTGCTGACTGTCCCACTTTAGCAGTAAAAGTGAAAATGAGTTCCTGCACAAGTTCTACCGAGGTGTGGGCTTTAGTTGACTCTGGGTGTTCCAGGTGTTTAATTCACCCTGATCTGGTTGCCGCTTTGGAACTGCCAAGTTTCCCCCTCCAGCATGCTTTGATCTTTACACAGCTGGATGGTTCAGCAGCGGGGGGGGGGCAGCAACCCATTTCACTGGAACTGTGGCAATGCAAATAGGCAGCCACCATGAGACTTTGAAATTCGTTGTAGCCCCTGTTGGCAATCCCTTGGTAATCCTGGGGATCCCATGGCTGACCTATCAAAGCCCCTATATAAATTGGGAGCACAGAACTGTGACTTTTAAAGATGGATTTTACCAAGCTCCTACAGCAGAGATAGTTGCCCGTGCCGGGGTTGGAAGGGAAGTGATCGCCATGCCGCGCCCTGACTTGCCGCAGTTAGAAGGCTTGCCTGCTCAATACCAAGAATTTGCAGATGTATTTGGGGAGATGGAAGCATATCAGTTACCCCCTCACCAGAAAACTGACTGTGCAATAGAGTTGGTCCCCAATGCTCAATTGCCCAAGCCAAATATTTATCCGATGACTCAGAAGGAGCTTGAGGCGCTACAGGACTTCATTGACAAAAATCTGTCAAGGGGATTTATTGAACCTGCCAATTCCCCAGTTGGGGCTCCTGTGTTATTCTAGGAAAAGATGGTACACTTCGGCTCTGTACAGACTATCAAGGGTTAAATTCAGTCTCTATTGTCAACAAGTACCCTCTTCCCCTCATGAAGGACATGTTAGCTCATTTGTTGAAGGGCAAGATTTTCTCCAAGCTTGATCTTTGCGAAGCCTACTTTCGCATTCGCATAAAAGCTGGGGATGAGTGGAAAACTGCTTTTAATTGCCCACTAGGATCGTTTCAATACAAAGTTCTCCCTTTTGGGTTGGCAGGGGTGTCTGGAGTATTCATGCAATTGATTAATGAACTATTACATGATCATTTTTTCAAAGGGGTCCTGGTTTATTTAGATGATGTTCTTATTTACACTGAAATCGAGGAGGAACACGAACGTCTCCTCAGACAGGTGTTACGCAAACTTAGAGATGCCAAACTCTATGCCAAACTTTCCAAATCTGAGTTTCACAAAAAACAACTTGACTATCTGGGTTATCGTGTATCTGACCGAGGTATAGAAATGGACCCTGCCAAGCTTCAGGCGAGTCTGAGTTGGTAGCGTCCCCACACCCAGAGGCAATTACAAAGTTTTCTAGGATTCAGTAATTTCTATAGGCAATTCATCCCGGGGTTCACTGAGATTGCTCTGCCCCTCACTGATTTGCTCTGTACCAAGGGCTTGGGTGAGACACACGAAGTAAAAAACCCTGGGGCGGTGCTGAATTGGACGCCTGAATGCCAGGCAGCCTTTGAGAAGTTGAAAATTCTTTTCACTGCTGAGTCTATTCTGCAGCACCCTGATCCTGAACACCCCTTTGTGGTTCGATGCTTCTGACTCCTCAACTGGGGCTATTTTGTTACAAAGAGATTCAGAAAATCGTCTGAAACCCTGCACTTATCTATCCAGGAAATTTTCTGAAACAGAACGCCGCTGGCATGTTTGGGAAAAGGAGGCTTCTGCAGTAAAGGCAGCTTTAGAAACTTGGCACCATCTCCTTGACAGCGCTAAATGCCCTTTCGAGGTTTGGACTGATCACAGGAATTTGGAAGCCCTCCGCACCCCGCAACGTCTCAGCCCTAAACAAATTCGCTGGGCTCAATTTTTCAGTTGCTTTAACTTCCAGTCAAAATACATTCCTGGAAAGAAAAACTTTCTGGCCGATGCTTTGTCACGTTTACCTCAGGATCATGACCAGGTGGCTGATGTGGCTGGAACTGTTCTCACTAAACCGCAACTGGGCTTGGCTGCCATCACTCGGAGCCAGAGCCATGCGCAAGCACCCCCGCCCCCTGCACAGTCTGGGAAGCAGAAAGTGCAAGTTCCTTGTCAGTTACAAAAAGACTTTCTCCAGGCACTGAAATCTGATACTTGGTTGCTAGCTAATAGGGACGTTTCTTTTGAAGACGGTCTTGCTTGGGTGGAACACTGCCTTTATGTGCCTGAAACTTTAAAAACTGATGTTTTGCGGCGTTCCCATGATGATAAACTTGCTGAACACTTTGGTTTTGTTAAAACGTTGCATTTGGTTTGCCGCCAATTTTGGTGGCCGACCTTAAGACGTAATGTTAAATACTATGTTGCTTACTGTCCTGTTTGTGCCATGTCCAAACGTAAAGGGGGGAAACCACAGGGGCTTTTACAGCCAGTGGCCAGCCCGTCCCGCCCCGGGACCAGATTTCCATGGATTTCATTGTGGACCTGCCACCCAGTCAGAAGAAAACTGTCATTTGGGTTGTAAAGGATTTTTTCTCTAAGCAAGCTCATTTCATTCCATGTGCATCCATTCCTTCAGCCCCAAAATTAGCGCGCCTGTTTTTCCACATCTACCAGCTCCATGGTAGCTCCTCCCGCTTAATTTCGGACTGCAGCACAGAGTTTACTTCCCAATTTTGGAAATTATTTTTAAAATTGATTGGCACTAAACAGGCACTGTCCACATCATCCCATCCGCAGACTGACGGTTCTACTGAGATTTTAAATGCCACTCTCAAACATTTCCTTAGAGCATACATTAACTACCATCAGGATGATTGGGTTGAATTGTCGCCTTTTGCTGCGTACAATAATGCTGTACACCAAAGTACTGGACAAACCCCTTTTCGCGTGGTTTCTGGTCACGACTTTGTTCCCATCCCTGAACTGCCACAGCCCCCTTCCCCAACGTGTTCTGCATCTGACTGGGCTGTTAAACTGTCTGATTCCTGGCCAGTAATTCAACAAGCTTTGGCTGATGCCCAAGCTGCTTAGAAGTCTCAAGCTGACAAGCATTGTTCTCTACAACACGACTTTAAAGTTGGGGATCAGGTGTATTTATCCACTAAATTTATTAAATCACCTCAACCCTCTAAAAAACTTGCTCCCAAATTCATTGGTCCTTTTTGTCATGTTCCCGTTCCGATGTTTATGGTTCCTCGTAACGTTTCACATGTCATGTCTGCAGTTGCGTGCCTGCCTGGCCACGCTGGTAAATTTCCTTTGTGCTGACTTGTGATCTTCTGGAATGTATGTTTGGGTTATCTCTGCTGTTCAAGGTTACTTTCTCAGGCCGATTCTAACGGTTGCTAGCATCTGGGGTGGGTGGTTGCTATGCTAGCCTGAGGGGAGGGTTCGCAACGGGAGCAAGGCTTTTTAAGTTTGTATTTGGCGCGCTTTTGCTCATTCTCAGCTTTCTTCGTACTTTGCATACTATTCATTCAATAAATCAGTTTTCTCTAGTAATTACTGGTGAGACTCCTTTTATTGGAATAGGCAACCGTTACACTTTTCCTATTATTGCTGTTGTCAATCCAGTTACTGTTTAGAACTGCCTCACAATTTGAAGCGTATGCACCCTGTTTTCCATTGCAGCTTGCTTAAGCCTGTACACCACGCACCCTGTTGGCACCCCAACCTCCTCCTCCTGCTCCAATTATGATTGACAGTCAACAACACTTTGAAATCAAGGACATCATTGATTCTCGCAAGCTTTGGGGCACCCTGCAGTATCTGGTCCGATGGAAACACTTTCCTCATCCTGAATGGGTGTCTGCTCACCATGTTAACGCTCCTGATTTAACCATTTCCACCTTGCTTATCGTTTGACACCTTCTGCTTAATGTATTCTGCATTTTGTGGGGGGGGGGGCAGTATGCCATGTTCACTGTTTCAATGTAGTTTATATATCGTAATGTTTCCCATGCCATGGCGCTGACGCGCGTTTCTGTTTGGGAGGGAGCTGCTGTGAAACCTTGTACCAAGCTCTGTATGTGAAATCAGGACAATGGAATGTGTTTGGGTTATTTTCTCTGTTCAAAGACTTTTCCCGCAGACCATCAGAAACCGTTAGGAGCACCTGGGATTGTGGACTTGAGACGATTCTATGGGGGGAGGGATTTCATTTGCACCAAGGGTTTTTAGTTTGAATTTGCCGCGCTTTCATCATTCTCAGCTTTCTTTGCGATCCTGCATCCTATTCTTCAATAAATCAGATATCTTTGAAACTCTGCTTATGAGTCTGATGTCCATTAGAATAGGCAATCCTTACAGTATCCAGTCCTTGTGATTATCTGGCTGAGCGGGTTCAAGCCTATGCAGAACAGCAGCAGGGACTGTACATCACCTTGGTATATGCCGCACTTGGTGGCCACTTGTGCAAGTTGACTTCCAGTGTTGTCTTCCACAATCCCACTGAGTTCTTGAGGAAGGTCCTGAGTGTCCTGTTGACTTCGTATAGCACTAGGCATTCACAGATCCATATGAGTGGCATTGAGTCATAGGCTTTCCTGTATTCAATCCAGGCTGTGCTCAGATTGGTCTGTCTGGACCTTGAATCTCGGGTGACTGCTCTATTTATGAGCAACTGGTGTTTTGAGCCTCTGGTGTTGTTCCTAATAGCCTTCTAAGCTGTGCTCATGTACTGGCCCATATGGTCCTGTAGCTTGGCAGCTATCCCTGAGTAGACTTTCCATGTTGTGGGGAGGCAGGTTATTGGCCGGTAGTTGGATGGTGCTGTTCTCTTACGAGGATCTTTCATGTTCAGCACTGTCCTTCCTTGTGTTTGCCAGTGTCCTGCTCAGACTATGAGGCAGCCAGGCAGATTTACTATAAAAGCTCTTTATTAAAGCAACTATTTACAATAATAAAGTCCTGTGATGAATAAGGCAAACTGATAAATCAAGACCACCCAGGCAATAATGGAAATACAGGCAAGACTACAGGATCAGGTGGTGGCAGGTCAGCAGGGCAGACTTCAACTAGTTCATTGTCCTAACAGCCAGGAACCATGCTGAGACAAGGAACAGGTGTCTAGTGTTTTATTACTGCTACATAACAGAAAATCCTAACAAACTGAAGAAGCGTGGGAAAAACCCAGACATATAAACCCCAAAGGTTAAGGCGGGCCCGATCTGTGTCTCTTGGAATGGCTTCCTAATTCCTCAGTGCTACGCATGCACTTTACAGCCTGGATGGGAGCCCCCTGCTCACCATTCTTACTCATGACACTCATTGCATGATGCGGTCAGACATGATGAAGCTAGAGTGCATGTCAGGGCAGGAACTGGAGGCAAGAGTCTGTGGACTGGCACACTGACAGGACTGGGCTGATGTGTGGCGACTAGGCAAGGCCAAACTGGAACCACAGGGCAAGGTTTGACTCTGGAGACTGAGCTAGACTGGACTGGATATTCCAGGCAAGACTGGGAACTGGAAGCAAGACTGGACTGGACTAGAAACTCTAAACAAGGCTGAGAGCTTGAAGCATGACTGGGCTGAACTGGAGACTCTAGGCAATCCTGAGAGCTTAAAGCAAGGCTGCACTGGACTGGAAACTCTAGGCAAGGCTGAGAGTTTGAAACAAGACCTGACTGGACTGGAGACTCTAGGCTAGGCTGAGAACTTGAAGCAAGGCTGCACTGGACTGGAGACTCTAGGCTAGGCTGAGAGCTTGAAGCATGACCGGACTGGACTGGAAATTCTAGGCAATGCTGAGAGCTTGAAGCAAGGTTGCACTGGACTGGAGACTCTAGGCAAGGCTGAGAGCTTGGAACAAGGCTGGACTGGACTGGAGACTCTAGGCAAGGCTGAGAGCTTGGAACAAGGCTGGACTGGACTGGAGACTCTAGGCAAGGCTGAGGACTCGAAGCACAACTGGGCTTGACTGGAGAACCTGGACAAGGCTGAGAACTAGAAGCACGGCTGGGTGCATGTCTGGAACGCGCTGAAACGTGGCAGCGAGTTCTGGAGCTGGAAGCGAGGCTGTGCTCAACCGGAACGGCAAGGCAAGTATCCTCAAAAGCAGCTTGTGCAGAAGGCAGGTCTTTGTAGGTAGGAAACACTGGCGCTGATTCCACTCTGGCTACAGGTGAGGGTTCCAACACAGGTAAGGACTCTTCTGCGAGAGCTGTGAGCTTGAAGGATCAGTTGTCTTTGGCAGTTTGCTCTTCACGCATCTGCCTTTTATGCCGATCCTTTGTGTGCCTTCTGGAACCAATTGGGCTGCCTTTTCCTCCACATGCTTTTCTGCACACCTATCCTGCGTGCTGATTGGCGGATTCAAAGCCTCCCCTGGAGTCTGGCCAATCAGCGTCTTGAGCTTCTCCCGCTCTGGTGAGACACCTTCAGGTTTTGTTTTCCTGAGTTCTGCCTGGTAAGTTTCGGTTTCCCCTTCTGACTCAGAATAGGTTTTGCTTACTGGGTCAGAAACCAGCTGAAACCTCACAGCCAGTCTGGGTGGGAGCCTGCTGCTACCAGCTGGTTCATCTGTGCTGCTAGGCATTCATGCAGTGATGTTAGTTTCTTTAGCCAGTAGATGTGGATCATGTCCAGGCCAGGTGCTGTCCAGCTCTTCATGTTCTTGACCTGCTGTTGGATGTCTGCTACTGTGATGGTGACTGGTTCCTGTTCTGGAAGGTTGCTGTGGTCTGCTCTCAGGACCTTAAGGCACTTTGCACTAGTGTTATATGTCTTCTTCTCCCATATGTTCTTCCAGTACTGTTCAGTTTCTGCTGTTAGTGGCTCTGCTGTTACTGGGTTGTTGCACTGCAGCTGGGAGTACACCTTGGATGTTTTTTTGGAGAATAGGGCATTTATCTTCTTTGCCTCTGCTTCTCTAGCATATCTCCTTAGCCTGGTAGCCAGTGCTGTGAGCCTTCAGCAGTCTCTAGGGCTTCAGATGGATATATGAAGTATACGTACATACACATATCTATACATACATACATACTAAATAATAAGATCCTTTAGCATAACACCCCCTCCTTGTGGAACTAAATGACAAGGAACCATTATAACATATATAATACATCTCAAAGGAACCATTATAATACATAATCCCATGTATTGCCTTTTCACAAACAGAGGTACCAACTTCATACTATATCTAGTTCCACTGTACCTCAGGCATACAGGAGAATTCTGAACTTGGGATATGATTCTGGTATATTCTGTAATATTATGGGCAAAATCTGCCCAAATTAATTTGCAGCTATTCCCCTTCGCCATGAACTAAAATAATTTCAGTGGTATTCAGAGATCCTGCCAGCACAGGAATACTTCCTTTAACATGTATGGTAATGGGTGCATATACTCAATAATTTGAAACTTTTACACCCCTTGTATTTCACCGCCGTATGAAATACAAGCATAACAAAAGTCCTATACTTAGGAGCTTGTTTGGCCTTGGAACTACTTTTTCTGATGCTCCCATTTTCTCCTAATAAAGCGGGAGTTGGAGTAGGTTTGAGGCAAAACTGGTGTAGCCACTCAGATAATCCAGCAACTTTTACAGCTTTATCAATTGTCAGGATCGCCTCATAAAGACCTTTCCACCTGGGCCAGGCACATGGCTTTCTTCAACGAACCTTAGTGAACATCCAATTACTTGGGCTGCTCAAGAGCTGCAGCTTCAGGATGTATGACAAGTGGGACATTTAGAAATGAGATCAATCATCACTAAAACATAGCAATACCCATTTACTGGTGGCAGTTCAATAAAGTCCATTTGCAAACTCAGAATAAGGGACCTGTGGATAGTGTTGTTCTTTAACCCACAAAGTTTTTTTTCCTGCACTATCTCTCAGGCAAATAGGATACACTTGAATGCAGCAATAGTGTGAATTCCAGGTACCTGCCATGTTCTTAAAATTTCATGTCTTTTGCTTGCCTGAACCACAAAATATACCAAGCAAAGAAGGGCTGGGTACACAAGGACTTTGAGAAGAGCTGGCTTTGAAGTGCCTGGAAGTTTCCAAATGTGGGCAACCTGCTTCTTACCATTTCAGATGTTTGGAGGAAGAGGCCAAAGATTGAACCAGTGACTGTAAAGTTCAGAGACAGTTGACTCAATAAAATTCTGACTCATGCATCCAGACGAAATGCAGATTTCAGATTGATGATGTGTACAGATTAAAGCAAAAAGCCACGACTAGAAAAGTTCTCACACAGCTACCTGATGAAAGACCGTCAAAACCTTCTCCACAATCCACCCCGACCCCTTTTCCCTTCACAGTCCAGCATTCCAGTCCTGGCTGGCTGATACGACCTTAAGATTCCTTCTCACTCTCAGCAGCTTTCCCCCTCCCATCCAGAGCTTGATGCGCATTGCTCCAAAGGCAGAGAACACAATCAACAGATCTAACAACTCTTTGATTGTGGGTTCTGACAGTGACACAGTAACATGGACAAAGTTTTGTAAATGGAAATGTATTTGCATTTCTGGGCCCAGAGAGAGAGCTGCTGATCAACATGTGCTGTATCAGCTCGCTTATTAGCAGGAAGGCCAGTAGGTACAGATATTCTGACAACTGCCAAATGAGAGGGCAAGTTGAGAGATTCCATTAGTCTGGCAATAACAGCCCCATGTTTAATAGGAGTGCCAACCAAAGAATCTGTGCTGTTCTCATAATTGTCCAAAATCATGTACACCCCCAAAGGCATATCTACTGTCTGTGTATATATTGGATCTACGACCTTTAGCAATTTCACAAGCCCTTATTAAAGCAAAGACTTCTGCACGTTATGCAGATCAGACAGGTTGGCTATGTGAAAGTTCTCCCTGTACTTTAAAAATTACTGGAAAGTGATTAGCTGCAGCCCTTTACGCAGGCAATAAAAAGACAATGTTTTCTCAGCAAAATCCCTCACTTTACTGAGATAAAAAATCTTCCTTAAACTTGTTTTTCCTTGTTTCATTCCCCCATCCTTCCCTCCCTCCTTGAGAAATCAGATTGCTTTGTAAAAATTCAAAGAGGCTGGGGTTATTGTATATTGTACCTGCCTTTAATGAAAAGAGGGAATGAGTAAAAAGGGGGAGGCAGAGGGAGCAGAGAAAAGTGGGTAGGTGGTTGCATAAAAAAAGGTGAATTAATTTTGGGGGGCTTGACTAAACCATCTCTTCCTTTTTGGTCAATGTATCATAATTTTAAATTAGTAAGTTTTCCTATTGCTTTTCAATAGGCAATGGCCTTTTTGCTTGCCAGACTAGCAAAAGGGAGTGGGGTATTTTTCTTAAATAGTAAGTTTTTGATTGTTTTGAACCATTTTCCCCTTGGTGCACCTTTAGTTTAATAAATTAAAAATGAGGTACATCAATGTAAGTTCCTTGCAGCTGCACATTGTAGAGATTCATGTTTCAGTGTCTCTATTATTTGGACGACTGTTCAAAGTTTGTATGTCAGTTGTTCATGTTGTATTATAAAACAGTTTATTTATAAAGTTGGTGCAATAAGCTTTAAATTTTAGCTTGGATAAGTGGAAATTTGCACATGCTCAGAAATTATTATAATAGGTATTTTTCTAATTGTTTTTTCTAAACCCATGGATTATTAAAGTTTTTAAACCTATGAAACCTCCTGAGAGGGATTTGTTGTATAAATTTGGATTCAATTTTGTTTTATTGTAGGAAATTTATTTATTTTTCTTTCTTTCATACTCTAAGAAAAAAGCAAGGGATTCTCCTGGTGGTCACAGGGAGAGCTCTTTCTGACTCCACATTTGTGGAAGATCCTCTCTTTTTCATATGGTAGTCATGAGATGCCAACAAGGAGGAGGGGAAAACAAAAGTAAAGATTTCTTCTCAGGAAACTTTGTTTTCCAATGTGATCTTTCTCCCTGCAAAAGGTGGGTCACACTTCTGGCACAGAGAAATCTTAGTATGTACTGTTTTTCCTTGTTAACACATTCATTTCTTCCCTGGCCTAGATGAGTGGAAAAGGGGAACAAACTATAAGACTGAGTGTTCCAAAGAAGTTAAAGCAAGTATAGGAAATAAGTCTAAAAGAGATTTTTAATTCAAGGAGTTATTGTTTGAAGACATGGCTTATTTTAACAGGTTATTAGTTTAATGCTGAAATTACCCAAGCGTTTGCAAAGTTGGCATGCACTTATTGTCTGTGTTTCCATGTCCTCTGTACATGTATAGAGTTTTTTTTCACAGCTCTTTCCTTTGCATTTCAAACCCTGTTCTATTCAGATGTTGCCAACAAACACAAGCTGAAAAACTATTGTATGGTTTCCTTTGCAATCTTGTTTCCTCTTGTTATTTTATAACAGAATTTTAATATGTTGTTTATCTTTCCCTTTCCTTATTTTAAATAATGTCTAACGTATTAGATAGTATTTAACTATAAAGTATGATGTGTTGTTTATTTTGTTGTAGATGTTTGAGTTTTAGCACTTCCATGATAAATTTGCTATGATCCCAGCTACTTGGTCAATTTCAACAGATAACCATGATGCGTGCTTTAGAAATAAACAATTCTGAACTAGCCCTGTTCAGTACCAACAGTCTGAATAGTTTACCATTTGGATTCCCTTTGAGGGTGGGACAGTATTGTTTTTAACCAAACAGTTTTAGCCCATTGCACTCCAGCTAAAGCAGCGATCCAATATCCAGCACCAGCTGGGTGATGTTCCTTGAGACCTCATGACTGTCTGGGGAACTGTTAAGTGCCACAACTGGGTGCTAGTAACCACCAACTGCCCTTTTGACAAACCTCACTGCTGTAAAACGCAAGGACACATGCATCAACTGCCAGAAAGTCACCCCTCCTAAAGAATCCTTGTCTAGCCCCACTTGACCTAGCAAGTGGTTAACCAATATTCCTTCAACATATCAGGGTGAAGAAGAGCTGGCTGAAACATGAACAGGTTTTGCTGCTGCTACTACTGCTTCCTTGAACTGTTTAAACAGTTTTAAATTTTAAATTTTAAAGCACCTAGAAGCCTTTGCCCACCATCATACTGTTTTTGCATTACAACCTTGCACGCCTGCTTTGCTGCTGGTTCTGTATTTATTTAATTCATCTGTAATGGATCTGAATTATGCTTCAAGTAAGGGAACTGCAACTGAAAGCTATTATTACAATACTGATGAGCTAAAATTTGCAAGTTGGCAAAAGCCAATGCAAGTCTATAGTGTAGTCTCTTTCCTTTTTTTACAGATGTCTATTTCAATGGGATCAAATGGGTTGGACAATTATGGCCTAAGTGTATTCTCAGTTTGGATGAAGGGGTGATGGACCATGGGATACAACTATCATGAGAAAGAAAGGATTATCTAAAGTAGTATACAAAATTTAATTCTTAACACCATCTGACAG
Source organism: Candoia aspera (assembly GCF_035149785.1). Taxonomy (NCBI): domain Eukaryota; kingdom Metazoa; phylum Chordata; class Lepidosauria; order Squamata; family Candoiidae; genus Candoia; species Candoia aspera. Next base: position 81,358,933 of record NC_086157.1, on the reverse strand, counting down.
AACAACACTCTTTACATGGATTACATTGGACTTTCATTATCCTTCAATGATGTCACACACTTTTCAGGCTTTTCCAAGTTATTGCCTTAACTTGCCCCGATGGGAAATACTTTCTGGGTTGATGGTTTAATAATTTGGATCAGACCAATGCTTAATAAAGTTTACTCTGGGTATAGTAGTTTATAAAGATATAGCTCCAACACTGCAGACATATAGAAATCCCCCTAGCCTTTATTATTTGTGGGAATAGAGCATATAAAAACCTAGTCCCTGGGATACTGAGGAATTTATGGATTCATATAGTTGTACCCTATGGTGTCCCTAGTTCAAAAGCTAACTTCTGAGCATGTTCCTAATTCAAGAGCTTTTATCCATAGAGTATTGTGGTATATGAAATAATACAATTTGTAAAAATAATAATACCAATTATTATTGATATTATAAGGCAATATCATATAGATCTTGGCTGGGAAAGATTTTAAGGTGTAAATACTAATATTAGATAATAGCAAAGAAGCAATATGTGTAAGCTAGTGAGTAACACAATGATAAATAATTAAACTAACACGGAGACAGAAAGAGACAGTTAACACAGGTAAAGGTTTAAATGTGTAAAAGCCTTGGGCTAATGAGGTGAAAACTGGCAGGCTTACAAGTAAGAACTCTTTCAAAAGAAACAAAGGGAAGCAATTGGTCTCTAACTAATTAGCCTAACACTGACCAACAGAGGAGACATATGAACAAAGGCTCCTCCAGGGTGTGCTAAGCAAGGAGATAGAGTAAATGTAACCATATGAGATATTGTCCTATGAGGATTTCAATGTGTGAAAACCTTGGAATGTTTCAAATGCTTCAAAATAAGCTTTTACAAGCATAAGCAAAATAAGATAGAGGGGTCCAGGGAATGAGGCGGTTGGAAGATTGTGCGTCTGAGTGCCCAGCCAATGGGTAAACAGGCCAGAAAGGAGAAGGGGGAGGCTGGACAGGGAAAGGCATAAGAAAGTGTGTATTTGTAATTTTGTGTGTGGCATCTTTCCTTTTGATCGGACTCTGCGTAGCCTGGTCAAGGTGCCCACCGCGCTTTGCAAACCGCTTCAAATAAAGTAAGTTCCTTTTCAGAAATCTGTGGTCCAGTTTTCGTGATTTTCATATCTAACAGTATGAAAGGCAATGTTCCCTGCTTTAGGAGCCTTAGAAAAAAATTGAATAGCCTTTGCATACAATTTTGCTAGTCTGGAACTTGGTTAAATAGTTGCTCTTTTATAAAGGTTGGACAAAATGTGAACAAAATGCTCAGAATTTTTAAGCTTTTCATGGATCACTCAACTTTTTCACAGCTTAGGACCATGAGGTAAAATAATTTTAAAGTGGGTTTAATGATTATGTTTTTTAATAGTTATTGATATTTTCTGTGGAAAACACGTAATAACCTTGCTTTGCATCAGGTATATTGTATATAGTCCCCACTGAAATGGTTCCAAATGGTAAGGTTTAGGGAGTAAATCTACAGGTTATGTAAAATTTATTTCTCTCAACCAGCTAGGATGGAAAACTTGCTGTATTCAAGAATGCACTTTATTTCATTAAGGGGCTTCAGCCAAGTATAAATACCAAAAGCTTAAGAACCTAGTTTTCCTCCAAAACAGTATCTCTGTTATATCCGAGTGTGTTTCTGTTGTCCCCTTGTTTTGCTTCCACTCCATGTGCCCTGAGAAGCACAAGGACTGGATATGTCCCCCTCTGAATCACAGGACCAGGAGGGAGGGGAAGGATTAGAATGGAGAGTCAACTGCGGCCAACTGCCTTTCCCATAGAAATACATTGGGCTCCTGCTCATTTTCAAACTTGATCTTTAGTTGGCTTCTCCCACATCTGTTCTGTTTTCTGAGAGTTGTCCTGCTGACAAACAGTGACCCAAGCCCTTTAAATAACTTATTTCCAACATCTGGCTCTGCCTCAGCCACTGTTTTGCTTAAATCCCACCTGGTAAGTTGTGCTGAAAATGGATAAAAATGAACTGCCATTTTTGGGATTTATTGATTAAAAAGGTTTGCTTATGGGAAGAAGGGAACTATGATATGCAATATGAGAGGGTGGAGATGGTAATTGCTATGTTTGTAACTGCTGGAAAGAAGATCGGAAGTCACTTCTTTAGATACTGTTTTTTTTTCCTTTTTTCTTATTCTTTTTCTTTTACCCTTTTAATCCTTTTCTTCTTCTATTTCTTCTTTTCTGTAGTTTTTAAAATCTTTATAAAATATTATTTCAATAAAAAGTGTTAAAAAAATAAATCCCATCTGGTAAGTTGTTCCTAAGAACAACTCCCAAGGGAATAAGACCTTCAATACAAAAAAATATTGCCCAGTCCTACTTTGGATAAATAGGTGTATCTGTCAGTCATATAACCACTATGTAGGTGTACATTGACATATAAATGGAATACTGTTTATAGATGGCATTTATAGATGGCACAAAATGTTTATAGATGGCACTGTTTATAGATGGCACAAGAATCTATTTTGTCTAAAGATGATACCGGTATCAAAAGGTAAGGCCAGTTTTCACATATGAATTTAAATACATCAGTACATTTGCTACATTTATACATGGCTTTCCTCCCAGGAATTCAAGGTTCTCTGAAACAATTCCAAGTTATCATTATTTGATAATTCTTGAAATGGAACAAGTTGCTGTAATACAACATCAAGAATACCATGATTATCACTTCTGTTTCACCAGCCAGAAAGTGTGTTGTGTTTCCTTTGTGAACACATTTTAAAAAGATGGTCTGAGACTTAGCAAAATAATTTCTGAAAAGAAAGGTGGTAACTGGAGGTGGATATTAAACATTAAAATAAATTTGCTTTGTATATTATAGGAATATGATTATTTCCATTACACTACACACATGTTAATTGTACAGATGTCACTCCTTTCTAATTATCTGGATTCCCAATTCTTAACTCTAATTGAATCATTTGTGATCAATATATACTGCATTCACTAATGGAAGTGCCTGCTTTAAGTCAAAACCTTTTCATTTGTTACTACTATTTGGGCATACTGTGTCTCTTCTAGACTATGAGATGGCAAAACCTCAGAAACTTCAAATTATAAGGAAACTTAAACTAAGTGTTAAAAGGTATTTCTTGACATTCAACTGGTATAGTGTTAAATATCATCAGTACATAGATGATACCCAGTTATACATCTTTACACATCTCTACCCTGAACTGCCCGAGTTATACTGTTGGGAATTCTCTCTGGAGGGCCAGCAGAGGTCTGGAGGCTTCATCTAAACCCTAGTAAGAGCAGGTGGCTTTGGGCTTTAGGAGCCCCTGGATCTGGGAATTTTCCACTTTCTGTTCTTGATGAGATAGCACTGCTGCAGACAGAACTGGTGTGCAATTTGGGGTCCTCCTGGACTTATGGCTCCAGTTGAAGAAAAGACGGCAGTCATCTCCAAGAGGATTTTTGCACAAATCCATCTTGTGTGTCAATTTCACTTTTTCTTGGATCAGGAGGCACTGCTCATGTTCACTTATGCTCTGGTTACTTCCTATTGAGAGTAAGGTAGACAACCTTGATGGAAATATACAGGAACTGTTACCTAGGCAAAATCTACTGAAACATTTTTTTTAAAGTCCAGAACAATGAAATAAGCTGCTCAGGCAGATGGTTCCCTAATTCACTGAAATAGAAGATGGAGGAAGTGGCAAAGGACAATCAGACTTGCAAGATTCTATTATTACCAATCACAGTAAGTTTTAGCCTTCCTTGTGGAGTTGATTTCTTGGTCTTGTCTACCGACTGGGGCTGACATCTCCCAAATGGATTGCTGCAATGTGTTCTACATGGGGCTGAAGATCACGTGGAAGCTACAACTGGCCCAGAATACAACAGGGTGGGCAGTTAAGGGTGCATCTCAGTATGCTCATATTATACCACTACTCTCCAAGTTGCACTGACTCCCTGGGGACATCTGGGTGCAATTCAAAGTGCTGATTGTTACCTATAAAGCCCTTTATGACATGGGGCCAGGTTATTTGCAACAGTGCCTCTCTCCAATAGTTTCTACTTGCCCATGAGATTTAACTAGGTGCCATGCTCCAGGTTAAAGAGTATTATCTGGCAGGACCCAGGAAGCATGCCTTCTGTGTTATATCATCTTCTTCTAGCATTTCATAAGTCCTTGAAGAACTGAATATTCCCTCAGGCATGGGGTCTGGGGGTTGGGTGAGCACTTTGATGTGATTTTAGGTTTTTTATAGTCTGTTTGGATTTTTCCTTGGGCACCATTATTGTATTATTAATTATGGTTTTTTATTCCTCCTGTTTTGGTTTTACTCCAATGTTTCTCACCTAGGCTCAGAACTGCAAGGTTGGTAGCTATATAAATTGATATAATAAATGAATAAGTGTAATGGTTACGGAGCAACAGAGTGACATGTGAAGCGTTACGATGTATGGAAAACATTGAAACGGAGAACATGACAATAAGCTGTTGACAGTTCAACAACTGGCTTAAACATCATAGAATCTTCTTTTATACAGTTTTAATTATCTCATAGATAACTGAATGGCTATCTAAAAGAGATGCTGTAGCAATAGATTTATTTCAGGGTCTCTCATGATTGCATGATTCCACGTTCAGTGATTCTATTTACTTTGTAGCCACTTACCCTGGCTGATTCTGAAATCTAAGTTAAAATATTATCATATTATCCTGCATTTCAGTATCCATACTATGCATGTTTCTAGCAAACAGATTCTGGTATGTCTAAAAAGGTCAACATATAATTTAAGCATATTTCTTAGCATTAGTTTTCAGTACTAAGTTCATATAATCCCTAAACTGCTTTTGCAAATTACTATTGCTGTTTGATAAAATTCAAGTTTCCTCCCAACTGCAAGTCCATCCCTTACAAAATTACTATTGTACACAACAGTGGAAACATTATCTAATGTCCAGATTTATTAAAATGTCACCAAATATAACTGTTTTTACTGTTTATAATTTCTAAAACCCTACATTATCAGATCAAATTAAACAAAAAATAATTAATATATATTATCATAGACCTGTTCACAGTCATGTAATTTTATAAGCCTACATATTTTAATCTACTAATTCAGATATAGTTATAGTTTGAACAAGTTAAAGAATGTCAAGAACCTAAGTTTCACTCCTATCAATTTATACATAAACTCATTTTTCTGCATGCTGATTTTTACACAGGCAAAAGGAGGCAACACGGCATGCATGGAGGTCTCAAAAGATTTGGGAAACCTCAAGCTTTGCAGAAGTATAAAAGGGCTTTTAAAATAAACTGGGATAAACAGCCAGCAGCTGCTGAAGCACTTACTTTATTGCTTCAAACTCCACAAAATCAGATTTATTTTTCCCAGTTTTAGGGAAGGGGAAGGAGGAGAGAGAGAATTAAGAGAATTTATTTCAAATTCACTTAAATTCCCCTAAAAAGCAAGGCTGAAACATGTTTTAAGTTGCCCCTGGCTGAAAGATAATTGCCTGCCTCATTCCAATGAAGGTAAAGGTAGAGGCTGGCTTAATTTAAATTTGACTCCTAGAGACCACACGGAACCATTCATGTAATTTTTTGGCAAATATTCTGAAATAGTTTTTGGCTGTTTTCAATAGGACATTTTATAATATTCCCAGTTTAGCCTACAGCCCAAGAATTCATGGTAATCTTTCACTTAAATACTAACCAGGTCTGACCTTGTTAAAACTTTGGAGGCCAGTCAAGGTCATCTAGGTGCTGACATCTGCTGTAAGCCTCAAATTCCAACTAGAGTTGGTTAATTAAAAGAAGATAAACATACTAATATACTCAAAGCAGATGGAAAAAGCATATTGGTTGTTAATTGAAAAGGAACAGAAACTGAGGGAAGAGGAAGAATTTTGCTTTCTTGAGCCTCTTATACAGTAAGTTGATATGCAGTTACTATCCTTAACAGACATTTCTCTTACAGCTGGGAGAATATACCATCACTTCATCACAGTACCATCCAAATGCATTGGGAGACACCTTTCTGGAATATTATTCCAAGAAACACTAGACTTTTTGCAGGTTTTCCATCCTTGGACATGGACACAGATACATCACAAGTGCCCTCTAAAATATTAGAAATTTTTAAAAGAAACATTCAGCTATAGGTTATTTATTTCTGATCTTATATAGAGTTAGGGTTAGATTCTAACATTAAGAATCATTTAAGGACCTTAACTTAAACAGAGATTGCACCAAATGGAAGATAGATAAGATTCCAACATTATGCTAAAATCATATAATGACAAAGAGTCAAAAGTTAGTTAAGAGACAAAGGTCTCAGTGGAGCAAATAGATAAGTATATAAAGAAGCAAATTTGTAAACAAAGAGCTTTTATTTCTTGTGATCATTAATCATAACTGATGGACTGGTTCTCTTAAAAGTTAGTTAATCCATTTTAGCAACTATTCCAAATGGCAATTACAGCATTGTGCAGAAGTACATTTGATCACATAACTAAGTATTATTAGTCGTCATTCCTTCATTCTGATCCTTCTCTACCTGTTAAATGTATTGACCACATATTCCAATCTTTTAAGAAAAATATACATTTCTACATATTTTTTTCATACTAATTTTTTAAAAATATCTGACTTTATTACTCTCAAAAATATTGATTTCGTTAGGAAATTCATTGAAAACAGGTGTAGTTTCAAACTTGCTAAATTTTCCCATTCAATTCACTATTTCTCCTTTCAGTCTTAAGAGACACATGCATCTTGTATCTCCAATTCACTATTGCTCCTATACAGTATCTCCTAGTACCATTTCATCTTACCTTTACCAGGAAACAACGGAACCTTATTCATCCCTTCAGCTGCATGTATCCATCCTCCCAGGATTTTTATTTTTCAAGTCCTTTCTATACATATTTATCTAGTACATTTATATAGGATACATGCTTCATTATTAGGCTACATGATCATCACAATTATCCAGTACTTTGGATTAGGCTAACAGTAACTGGAAACAATCTCTCTGGAAAACATTATACCTGAGATGCATTTGGTCTTCAGCACCTTGGCCCATATGGATATTGGAATCAGAGTTTTCTACAGAGAAGACTTTATTATTATTATTATTATTATTATTATTATTATTTATTAAATTTATATCACTGCCCATCTCCCCCAATGGGGGACTCTGGGTGGTTTACAATAAAGGCATTAAAACATAGCCAGATAAAAATTACATAAAAATATACATAAAAACAAATGTAAAATCCAAGTGGAGATGGATCACTAAGCGGTGCTATCGTGCCAGCCATCCCCAGGTGGAGCTATCGCTCTCCTCCACCCAAGCAAGGCGGCAGAACCAGGTCTTAAGTTTCTTCCGGAAGTCCGGGAGTGAGGAAACCTGTCTCAACTCTGGGGGCAAGATGTTCCAAAGGGCGGGTGCCACTGCAGAGAAAGCTCGCTTCCTGGACCCCGCTAGATGAAATTCCTTTGCTGATGGGGTCCATAGCATGCCCTCCCTGCCTGACCCAGGTGGGACGGGTCGATGTTATGGGGACGAGATGGTCCCTCAGGTACCCTGGTCCCATGCCATGTAGGGCTTTAAAGGTGATAACCAACACCTTGAATTGGACCCAGAAGCAAACTGGTACCCAATGCAGCTCGCGTAACAGTGGTGTCACATGCACTGATTTTACAGCCCCAATAACTGTCCGCGCAGCTGCGTTCTGGGCCAGCTGAAGCTTCCGAATACTTTTCAAGGGTAGCCCTATGTAGAGCGCATTGCAGTAGTCTATTTGGGAGATGACAAGGGCATGAGTGACTGTTCGGAGGGCATCTCAGTCCAGGAATGGGCATAACTGACACATCACCTGAAGATGTGCAAAGCCCCTCCTGGCCGCGACTGCCACCTGCTCTTTGAGCAGGAGTTGCGAGTCCAGGAGGACCCCCAGGTTCTGCACTGGTTCCGAATGGGGCAGTGCCACCCCATCCAGAACCAAAGATGACAACTTCCTGGAACCCGAGGAGCCATCAATCCACAGCCACTCTGTCTTACCAGGGTTCAGTTGAAGCCTGTTGTTCCCCATCCAGGCCCCCACAGCCCCCAGGCACCTGGAAAGGATAGAGACCACATCACTTACTTCACCCAGGATGGAGATACATAACTGGGTATCATCAGCATATTGATGATACCTCATCCCATGGTGACGGATGATCTCACCCAGCGGTTTCATGTAGATGTTGAATAGGAGAGGAGAGAGTACCGAACCCTGCGGCATCCCACAATGGAGGGGTCGAAGGCCGGATCTCTCCTCACCTATCACCACCAATTGGGAACAGCCCTGGAGGAAAGAGGTGAACCAGCGCAAAACTACACCACCCACCCCTAACCCCCTGATCCAGCCCAGAAGGATACCATGGTCGATGGTATCGAAAGCCGCTGAGAGGTCCAAGAGAGCCAGGATGGATGCACTCCCTCCATCCTGCTCCCGCCAGAGATCATCCATAAGTGCGACCAATGCAGTCTCCGTCCCATATCCTGGCCTGAAACCTGACTGAAAGGGGTCCAGATGATCCATTTCCTCCAAAATTCTCTGGAGCTGCTACGCAACCGCTTTCTCAACCACCTTTCCCAAAAAGGGAAGGTGGGAGACAGGGCGAAAATTGCCCAGTATAGTAGGGTCCAAGGATGGCTTCTTGAGGAGGGGGCATAACAGCGCCTCCTTAAAGGCAGCCGGAAACACCCCCTCCCTCAAGGATGCATTAACCATCACCTGGACCCAACCACAAGTCACTTCCCGGGCTGATTTTATCAGCCAGGAAGGGCATGGGTCAAGCTGACATGTGGTTGCATTCACACTGCAGAGAATCCTGTCCACTTCCTCAGGCCGAACAGGATCAAACCGTTCCCAGATAACAGGGTAAGTACATTCCCCTGGCATCTCCCCAGACTCCGCTTCACGCTTAGAGTCCAACTTAGAACGGATCTGAGTGATTTTATCCTGCAGATGCTGTGAAAACTCTTCCGAACGGTCTTGTAGGTGGGTCCCTGGATATACCTGACCCAGAAGAGATCGAGCGATCTTAAACAAGGCCGTTGGACGATATTCTGCGGATGCAATAAGAGCGGAGAAATATTCCCATTTCAATGCTCTTACTGCCACAAGGTAGGCCTTAATAGCGGCTCTAGCTTGTGTTCGGTCAGATTCAGTCTTCAACTTCCTCCAGCAACACTCCAGACGTCTCTTAACCCTCTTCAAACTCTATTTCTCATTGATTACCTGAAAAGTAAATCTGATACCAATGTGAAACTGCCGAACTTGCCTTAAGTGGAAAATTTTAGATTCTCTGATTCACATTTCTGTACCTCCCTCTCCTTCTCATGGATATGGAATGGTGGGAAATTGTGAGATTTGGAGGAGAAAAAAAATCACCTCAGTAACTGCCTACTCTATATACTTCTCATATTATTTGATACAAATAGGCTTCATGGAAAGGGATATTATGATTGATAAACCCAAATTATAACTAGCTATATTAAGCCAAGCCTAACATCTGTATACTTCTGATGACTGTATTATCCCAAGATCAGAATAATTTATGGATAGATTTTGAAAAGCAAAAGTCCCAGTGGATTACAAGAAAATCTAAACAAGTAACTTACCTGAGCTATTTCTAAGTTCAATTCTTGTTTCTCCTTCTCTGTTTGATTCTGTTACTTCACAAGTGTAATTTCCTGGAAGGGCTTCTTCTGTTGATACAACGAGTGAAGCAATGCCATAGGGTAGCATTGAACGGTTCTCAAAAATTGCACTCTGAAAACTTCTGTTTCTAACAGTGTTATTGGTAACTCCATCAAAAATGAAAAATTGTTTTCCTTGAAATAGCCATGTCACAAACATTGATGAACTCTGATTATATTTCAGATTAGTTACCACACAAGGGAGAGTGACCACAGTTCCATTACAGGGGTCTATGTCAACAAATGGGACACTCTCAAAGAACAGTTGGGCCGAACCTAGAAGACAAAAAAAAGATGTTAATATTTGTGTTTCAAGAAGGAAATGTAGCTAACACAGGAGTACATGAATTTTACCTCAGCTGACGGTGATAGACCAAGAAGCCTGTTTTACCAGACAACACCATGCTTAAAGCTGGAATCTTTGCTTTACCTCAGGGTAGTTTTTGAGAGCTCAGACCCCCCTTTTGGTGAAGGAACCAATTAGAAGGAGAAACCATCAAATAGAAAATGGGTTGCACTTTAAAGGTTTTAAAAGGAAGAGAAGATGCTGCAAGGGGAGAAAAGATCCAATGACTCTATCTCCTTGTGTCTTTGGTTTTCTCCTACCAAAGTTTTTTTCCTGTTTCACATAATGCTATCTCTGAACAGATCAACTACAAACCATGAGAGACATTTGCTTCCAGTTTGACTAAAGAAGCTTCCTTTTCCCCTCCCTCTCCTTCTCTTCTCCCTTTCCTATGCCATATTCTCTTTCCTGTCCCTTCCCATTGATAGGTTAGGGTATAACAATTAGTAACCCTTTGCTGACCTTCAAGCTGACACAGTAATGGTTCACTGTATGTAAGACACTTTAAGCTTCAGTAAAGAAACAAAAGATTAATCCTGGCTTGATTCTTGAAAAGGAACAAAGGGGAATGCAACCTAGATATATATAAGTGGGATGGCCAGGCTGATAAAATGTAGTATGTGTATGTGTGTGGTTCTTTGTACATCTGAATAAGAAGTAATGCCCAAGGGCAGGAAACTGTTAGTCCCATGCAACAGCCAGAAGATTACCAGTGCCGCACTGTAGCAATAACACCCAAAGGTGAGAAACTGGCAATCTCCATTTAACAGGTAGAAGACTCCCTTGGTGGCAATGGCAAATCCAGAGGGTTGAAAGTGATGGTCCCCAATCAGAGTGCAGAAGATCATTTGTTTCCCTTAAGAGCAGAAACCTGCTATTCCCCAGTAGGACAGAAGATTGTTGGCACTTTAGGAAGTGGTGGATTGAGGAAGGACAAAAGTGCCCAGATATAACCTGAGCCTAAGTTGGGCCCAACAAGGGTTCCATGTTGTTAAGGCTTTTCAGGGTTGTATAAGGCACGGCAATCTTGAAAAAGCTGAAGGCTGTTGTTATTATTAGAAACATCATGCCCTGATTTATTCTTAAATCATACCTGCTAATTTATTTAAAAAATGCTTAACCTGCCCTTCAGTCAAAAATTCAGTAATTGACTTCTGGGTGGGGCAGTGGCAGACTAAGAGGTCTCCATAGGAGAACAGACAATGCTGCAGTGGAGACCAATGGCCAGGTGAGAAGCCCAGGCCAACAGAGCCTGTCCACACAAGGAGAGGCCAAAAGATCACCCACTTGTGTTCCGGATGGCTACTACTCAGGAGGAGACCACAGGATTGCAGTTGACTCATGAGTCCAAGAGCCGGGAGCCACAGAAAAGTCAACAAGCTCACAGCTGCAGTGGAGTTTGTAAGAACACTGAGTTTGCTAAAACCATACTTGCTTAAGCATGTTATAAAGACTACAGCAATTTTACAGCTAAAAGAGATCTTCGGAGCAGCAGAAAAACAACATCAACGCCCTGTGAGTGATCCTTCATTCCAGATTAAAGAAAAGAGTAAAATCATAAGTTAAAGAATTTAAGATCAATGGCAAAAAGCTTGGCAAGAATTTAATGAAAGAAAGTTTAAAACGGATTAAGGGACCAGCTAAATTAGAAATATTATGATTTTTGTTAAAGTGCTTTTGAAATAATTAAATAAATAAAATAATACTTTCATGGGTATGACATTGTTTAGAGTTTTACTGAACAGACGATTGGTGGACTTTGCAAAACAAAGAGGTAAAGGAAACTTGAGGCAGACCATGTAACCATAGAAATGACAAATGCATGATTATCCTAAGCTGGAGAAAGATGCTTATCGTGATTTAATTAAGTGGACTATTGGTCACAAAAGCTTGGGCTCTAAGAAACCATAGGAGAAGTCACAGATTTTTGTCTGAGGCTACAAAGTTATTTACACCAAATTTATCCAGCCTAACCTACTGTGGAAGAAAATCAAGCCAACATTTTTGGTTAGGTGCTTTAGCAAAGTTTCTTTCTTTCATTTTTTAATTAGAGAGCAAGTTGCTAATGAAGGATAGGCCTTTTCTCCCAAAGTTAAAATAGGTTGGTGCTGTATTTATTTAGCAAAATTATAACAATCCTTCATTATATTGTGTTCTGTCTTATTAATACATAAACCTTGCTTTCATCCTCTTCAACTGACCTTGCTCTGCCTCATGTAACACAGCACATTCTTTCTTTCAGAAGCATCTTGTGAGATAACAAAAGAGGCAAAACTCTGAGCACAGTCACTCGTGCCTTTGTTATCTCCTGATTAGACCATTGTAATTGGCTCTCCATGGGGCTGCCCTTGAAGACCAACCAGAAACTTCAGCTAGCCAGAACCTTACAGGAGAAAGAATTCTGGCTGAGACCAAGAGTATTTATAGAACAACTTGGTGAAAACAGTGAGAGAGCTGTTTAAAGTTTTAGAAATACTTCCAGGATGGGAAGAGGAAGACATGGATCGAGATCATGTCCTATGACAACATTTTAAAGTCAAGTTAAGGATCAAGAATGTCAGAATACTGCGTAAGAGGAAAGAATACAAAATTGACTTGTTTGATCAGGGATAATATAATAATTATAAAATACTGGAAACCTTTGATGGACTTTTTGCAGAAACCAGAAATAACTGTTAATGATTTTTGTATCTGCTGATTGAAGAGGATTGGGACATGGAAGAAGAGATATATGTAATGTAATTTCAAATGGGGAGGAAAGGGATTTAGTTTGTAACTGCTACAAAGAAGATCAGAAGTCATTTCTTTAAATACCTTTTTCTTTGTTTTTTTTCCTCTCTTTTTCTTTCCTTCTTTATTTTCTGCACTCTCTAGATGTTCTTTATGTTTCTCTCTTCCCTATTTTTTCTTTTTTTAATTTCATTTTGCATTATCTTTTATTATTAAAATTCTTAATAAAAATACTTTAAAATAAAAAAAAATGCTTAAGTAATGGAACCTTCAAATTTTAATCATTTTTCTATCTTTGCTGATGCAGCTTGGTAGATCACCAAGTCTCAGCAGTCACTTGATGAAATCCAACCACTTTTTCTTATTATTTCCAAATCTTATTTTTGATATTTGTATTTAGCAACCTGATAACTTTATGTCCAAAGTATCAGACAATAATTTTAGATTTTTAACATTTTTGGTTTCCAAATGCAAATACTTTAGAGAAATATGCCAACACATTCATTTATACTTGAGATGTTTATAATTTATCTATGAGCAGCTAGCCAACCTTGGCTGATTCCAAAAAATGAAACAAGATTGGACCTATTATTATAGAGCTAGGAGACTCCAAAATACTTCAGGGCTGTAGGCTGGACTGGGGTGGGATGGGTGTAGAACAGCCTGAAAGAAGGCAGTGACAATTCACTTCTGTACTGTTGCCAAGAGAACAGCATTGATGATTTCATGAAGTTACTGCGAGCTGAGCTTCAACTAAAGAAGACTTAATGTTACAATATGCTTATTTTAACTTTCTGGGCTAGATGGGATTAAGCATCCTATTACTCTATACAGGCCCCAAATTGTCACATGTGTAGGTTAGTATAAAGTGGGATAGGTGTGCTATAGTCGCTATGTACAGCTGCTAATGAGGAAATGTCATATTCTTCGACATAAAAAGAGGTGAGAATGTTTCATAAAAGAAAAATACTGGGAGTTCAAAAAAGAAAGTGTCCTTTGGATAGAAGAGCCAAGGAAAAACAGAGCAGGAATAATTCTGCCTAAAGATAGATTGAGTAAAATACTCTCAAGGGCAGTTAGATTTGTCAAAATGGGGACTGTTCAACAGCATGCTTGTCAGGCTTACAGTTGGATGCAAAAGTTTAGGCACGCCTAGTCAAACTGTACACTTCAATGAATCCTTAAGTGAACAGAAGCTGACACAACCTCTGCATGGTACAAAATGAAGATAATTCACTCTTACAAAGCAGGTTTTAGGCTATAAACAAATTTCTAAACACTTCCAGCTAGCAGTTTCAGCTGTGAGAAAGGGTGTTAAGAAATGGAAGTTACACTGAACTATTGAAGTCAAGGCAAGATCTGGAAGATCAAAACAAATCTCTGCTAAAGCTGCCTGAAAACTAGTTAGATCTACAAAATAGAACCTACTGCAAACAACCAGCTATAAAGTGTAGTGACACAGTAGTATATGTCTGGAGATCCAAAGTACAGCACTGTTTGTACAAAATAATCTGTATGGGAGAATAGTCAGAAGATGTTTTTTCTCTCTCTCTGACCTCATTACAGAAGTTGTTATTAAAGTTTTCTTTTGCATATTTTAAATAAGTATGAAATGATGAAATACAAATTGAAATGTTTGGCCAAATCATATAAGTTGCATTTGAAAAAAAGACCATCTTGCCAATTGTTGAACTACCAAGGAGAAAACCATACCCCCACCAACACTGCCATATACACTATTGTATATAAACAAGGAGCAAACCCCACACTCACTAGCAGTGATGATCTTACCTACTTGGGTAATGAAATGTCTCCAAGCAAACAACCAAGCTCAGAGAGCATCAAGGACTCCACAAAAGCTCTATTATGCTTTCGGGTTGTGTGACATCTAGTGTCAAGGAAATATTGGCTGATAAAAGGAAGAACAGATTCATCTCAGTATCAACATATCCTAGAAGCCCTGCAGTTAGTGAAGATATTGAAGCTGAAGAAAAGGTTGACTATTTCAACAAGACAACAATGTGAAACACATTTCCGAATCAATTGTGAAGTAGGAAGGAGAGATAAGAGTTTTTAAATGCCCTTCACAGTTCTCAGAGTTGAATACTATTGAAAATCTGGAGAGAAATTTCAAACATATAGCATAATCAAGTAGAAGAATATTTCTGAGCTAGAAGGTTCTCCAAGAAAGAGTGGGGAAAAAACACAAAAGCAAGAATAAAAAGATTCTCCTTTGGCTACAGACATTGTTTGAAAGCTGTTAATTGTGCCAAAGAAGTGTTAGTACATAGTAACTGAAAATATCTCCAATCTTCTGCACCTGCCATTTTACTCTTTCTTATCTGTAAACAACTGCACATAAATAGGAAGTACATATTCATATTTGCAGAAAGACATAATGTATAACCTTGTGCCATACAGAGGATGTGCCAGCTTCTATTCACTTTGGGAATGAATGAAACAAGCATTTCAATGAAAGATGAACTTTTGCGTATCACTATATATTTTGTTTATTTGAGCTGCGTCGGAATGATACTTCTTTACATTTTTTTGTTGCCTGTTTTTTTTCTTAGTATTCACAGATCTGTGTCTAGTGTCCTGTTTCACAGACTGACTCAGAATTTGAATACAATTTACATTTATTGAAATTCAAACAACAATAAATAGAAGCTTAGTATTAAATACACTGAAACGTATTAATTTATGATTAGGAAACTGAAGATCTATATGGAAATTGGAATACAACATTTGATTAATAAAACTAAGGTAATTAATTCTGAGGTAAATTCTCAAAAGTCAATAGGAAGAAAAATAATCATTAGCAAACAGGAAATTACGTTTAAGGATCAAAGCAATTGATGGTGCAGTGCTGAATTATCAATTGGATCAATTTAGTAGAAGTCATTAACTCAAGGCAATCACTGGCAGCTAGGAATGGATTGAACCTTGTTGAATCAGAGGCAGAGGAATCTGGTTAACTGATTAGAAAATGGGATTGATCTGTGGTATGACAGGAAGAGTTGAAACTATTAACTGTGAGATAATGACAGTGGCAATTTTGAAGGAACTGAATAAGTATACAGAAGCTGAGGTGGAGATTTACTCCTAATTGTTTGACTATGAAGTCAGATACATCAGTGCTGAAATTACATCGCAATTAAGGTTTTGAAGGCAGATGTATGGCCATGACGGCTGAGATAATTTTTAAGGGATTGCCGAATTAAAGTCTGATGCACTGGAAGACTTGGGCGATTGGATGGTATCTGTTACCGGTAGACCAGATTTACCAATATCAGTAGGATTTTCTGAGTCCAGAAACTGTTCAAGAAGTGCTGAGGTGAATTCGCAAGGCTGCAGATAGAAACGGTTGTCTCCAGAGCCCTTCTGAATCTTCCTGCGGCTTTTATAGTCCGCAAGATCACACCATTGTGGACTGTGAGCCAATTGGGCTTCTCATTGCTCGGCTCTCCTTAACAACCGCCTTGTCAAGCGCTGATTGGCAGTGACAAGCCTGATTCACCACCTGTTCTCAGCTGTTCCGCTTCTTCCCATTCGAGGCTTTTCTTTGCTTGTAAGTCTTCCTCTGTTTTTTTCCGCTTGGCTTAGTGGTTTCTTTTGGGGGGGGGGTGGGCTTGGCTTTGCATTTTTTCCGGGGCTTGGCTTAGTGGTTTTTCCAGGCTGCCCTCTTTGCTCTCTGACTCAGTCTCAATCCCAACATCTAGTCAGGAAGCAAATTCTCCTTTAAACTATTCAGATCGCCTCCCTCCTCCATCCTTTTCCTAGTACTTTCTTTCACTGGATTCTCATACTGTGCTAAAGCGGTCATTTGATGGCTAAGAGCCATAATGGTTGGGTTCACCCATAATATTAAGCCTTAAACCATTATTTCCAAACTGAATAGCTGAATCTACACATCTTCAGTCATAAACTAAAGAAAAAAAATCAATTTGGCAGAATATCTAAATTCAGTTTGTGTCTGTAGTATACAGTATAGTACAGAACTAAAATGTCAGTTCCAACAATTGTCCTCCTTGTTTGATAATCTGCTGCCATATTGTTTGGTATATTTACACCGGTGAGAGGCAGTTTGTAAATGTTTGTGGCCTGCAAATCCATTACCAATACTGTATTGAAAGCCTAGGGCAAGTTTGTTGGACAACCACTCCTAGCAAGAGTAACATGGTGTTGCATTTCTCCATTTGTACATTCTCTGACTTTTGGCTGATAGTGCATTTTCTTTGGCAATGATTTTGTAGACCTTTCTGGCCATTTGAGCATCAAGAACTTTTTTTCCTAAGGTCCACAGAAATATCTTTGATTGGGGCATGAATCACTTTTGATAGGAAACAAACCTGTGTTGTAAACAGTAGACTCCACTGGTGGAAACCAGTATGTTTTGTTTTGTTTAATCAATGTTTAACTGATACCTGACTGGCCCCTCATTGACTAGAACTTCTATCTCAACCGATCCCCTGCTGATTATCCTAGAGCAGGGTTTCTCAAACAGGGTTCCATGGAACTCTAGGGTTCCGCAAGAGGTCACTAGGGGTTCCCTGGGAGATCACAATTTTGTTAAAAAATTATTTCAAATTTGGGCAATTTCACATTAGAGAGATAAGTTGAATTATTTTTAGTCCAAGAACCTGTTATTGCATATATTCAGGCCTACACATGAAACAAATCTAATAATTTTGGAACTTCCGGCTTATATTTGAGCCTCAATGTCCAGGGGTTCCCCAAGGCCTGAAAAATATTTCAAGGGTTCCTCCAGGGTCAAAAGGTTGAGATAGGCTGTCCTAGAGTTTCATATACTTTTTCTAATAATAACATAGTGAAGGTTGGGTCAGTTTGAATAAAGAGATGGCACAGTACATTGTTTGGGATACTGTTTGTTTAACCAGAATATCTTTATGCATTAATAGGATTTAGATGATGCTTACATCACATTGTAGGTCATACTACTATACAATTGCAGATTAAAGGGTTTACAAATTTTCTCTCAGTACTGTACTGACATGCTCTTTAGGGCTAATTCCTTAATAACATCTCCCACATACTGTGTAGGGTTTATCAAAGGTACCAGAGAAAAAGTACCTTTTTAATTCAATGCAGTAAGAAAAAAAAAGGTTAATTCCATGTAAACATACTGACACACTGACCAGATCTGCAGCAATAACTGAAAGAGTGAGAGCCAGGAGGGATAAGCATCACCCCAGTACACCTTATAAGTTATGAGCAGAGAGAGAAATTATTCAAATCCGCATTGTCAAGTTTTGAGAGCTTTGTTCAGGAATTTGGGATAAGTGTGTGCCTGGGTTGGAAACATTCCTGACAGAGATGATGATCAGGATGATGATTTTGGGTCAATGGTTCCATGTTTGAATGAATGCTGGTGAGAGAGTCTACTGATGGCTATAACAGACTGGGCTAAGAATGAAGCATCCTATTAAAGAGTGGTAGTCATTATCAGGTGGAAGGTCACTATAAAGTCCAAGTGTTAAGCCATCAGGCTATTAGCATGTGATCAAGGGTGCTGCTGTCAAACTCATACTGGAAAGTGAATTCACTCTGTAGGGATTTTATTCCAGTTCTTCACTTTGTGGAAACGCAAAATCAACAACCTCTCAATTCAGGCACAAAAACCCACCAATATAATAACTTGCAAGCTGCTAAGGTTGCAACTGTGTCCTGGCAGTTACACATTTAGAATACGAGTCCCAAGTTTCCTTCATAGTGCTCAGCAATGCACTTACAAGGACACATTATCATGGTCTAGGACTCAGACTCTGACAAAGCTGCTCCAGCTGAACCAATGGAATGTCAGCCTCAGGAGACACAAAACCAGGAATCACCTGGGGCTGATCAAACACAAGCACCATCAGAACAGCTGGATCAGTCAGGTGATGAGATATGTCCTCCAAGCCTTTGGACTTCGCAAGTAGTGAGAAGAGCAGAGCAAAGATGTTCAATGAGGCTCCTTGCCACACAAGAGAGTACCTGTCTTAATTAAAGATAGCTGGCTGCAGCTGGATTTAACAGCAGTCCTGACCCATGTTTCTCTGTTGGGAACAACCATCTGATCTCCTGTACTGGCTCATAAAAAACCCTGGAACTCTGACCTTTGCACTGGCTAATAAACCTGGCTTGGCTATCTGAACTTTGGATAGAAGTTTGACTTTGACTTCTCTTCTGTGTATTCCTGTTACAAAACGAAATTACTCAGGCAAGCTTTCTTTCCAAGAGACTGCTTTGATTTAAATTCCTTTGCTTAACTGCCATTTATCTACTCAGCCTTGAGTAAATTGCTATTATCACCTAGCAACTGTGTGTGCATTTGAAACCTGAAACAGGACACACATCCACATTGGAATCCATTCAATTAGAATTCCAGAGAACCATGTCCCATGCTTCTCCCATAGTGACTAATATGTTTCTCCAGCTGGAGTTAAGCTGTGCCTCAGTAAAGGCCAGAATGAGAACCTACTGGTTGAAATAAGTCTGGAACATGGTCCCTTAACTCAGTTTATCCTAGTTGACAAATTCACCTTCTTTTGGAAGAGGCAAATAGCTGCTGATTTGGCTTATTGTGGACTCATGCTCTGCTTATGATAGCAGTAGAGAAAGCCATGCCTGAAGCCAAGCGAAGAGTACTTGACTCAGATTCCTCACATTGCTGCTACCTTACTTTCATCGTCACTCCTTATGCCAATTCCAAATAGCTCTACAATGCCCTCCCTGCCTTACACAGAAGGGCATTAACCCTGGCAAGATTTGATGCCCTACCTTAAAAAATAATAGAAAGTAGTTTTAATAACATCCCTTTTCAGGAATGCATTCAGATGCAAAGGTTGAGACACACGTGTCCTCCTGAGCTGCCCCATATCATTGCTGGCACTTAATTACCCCATTTATCAGCAGATGCTTGGAATGGCCTCCCTCTGAAATTGCTCTTTCTACTGAGAGATCAGTCGGGGGTAATCACAAAGATCATGAAATTCTGCATTATTGCAATTACAATTAGAAGGCAATGGCTTTAACCTGAATAGTTTTGAGCCCAACTCTAGCTATTTGGCTTTGACTGACCCTTTGCACACACCCCTGCACATGCGCAAACACACACACACACACACACCTTCTTTCTTGCCTCTTCTTTCTCTTTAACCTTTAAATCCCTTTCCCTTTTATTGTTTTATTTGGTCTGACAGTACAAGAAACAAACAAATTAATAAATATCAAGTCAAGCTGGAGGGAAGTGTGGCATATCATAGAGCTTGACTCAATAAATGTACAAATGACATGAACGAGGGGCTAGAAAATATGATTTTCAAATTTGTAGATGACACAGGAGGGCAGCAAATACCTTAGAGGATGCTAACAAGGTTCAGGAGAATTTTGACAAATTGGAAAATTAGGCCAAAAAAATAGCAAGATGAATCTCAGTTCAACAGGGACAGCATACAAAGTCCCACATTTGGGTAGAAAAAATCAAAGGCATGAGTATAGGATGGGGGAGACGTAATACTTGGACAGCAGTATGTGCAAAAAGGTTCTGGGTATCTCAGTCCATAACATGAGCCAGCAGTGTAATGCAGCTGCATAAAAAAACAAATGTGATCCTAGGCTGCATCAACAGAAGTACAGTGGCCAAATCAAGAGAAGCACTTGTTCATCTCTAACCTACATCAAGTAGACCACAGCTGGAATATTGGGTCAGGTCCTGGACAATGCAGTTCAGGAAGAACATTAAACAGGCACAGCATGTCCAGAGGAAAACAACCAAAATGATAAAAGGCTGGAGGAAAATTTTACAAAGAAAAGTTGGAGGTGCCTGAGGAAGAGAAGACTATGGAAGAACTCTTATCTGTCTTTATGTATCTGAAAAGCTGTCATTGCAGAAGACAGGGCAGAATTGTTCAAAGATGTTTCAAAAGACAGGAAAGAACCAAACAAGGAGTTTAAATTATGAGGAAGTAGATTTCAGTTAGACAACATGAAACATTTCCAATAATAAGAGCTACTCATGAATGGAACCAACCAACTCAGGAGCTGGATAACTGTCCCGTACTGGTAATGTATAAACAGAAGCTTATCATCCATCATAAATGCTGCAAAAGTGAATTTCTGCACTGGGCAAGGGGGTTGGATGAGATGATCTCCAAGGTAACTTTGATTCTGTGATCATCCATGAATCTCACTGGAGTGGAGAAGAAAGTATATTATTTTGTGTTTACCAGAAGTGAGGAAATTTTGAAAGTGAATCATACATCAGATTAAAATAGACTATTTCAAAAAGTTCTATTTTAAAGAAGCACAAGATTTCCATTCAGGGGGGAAAAAAACCTACATTCTTGTCCATTGCAAAAGAAATGTTATAAATCTTCACTGAAATCCCAGGAATAACGATATAAATCTGGTGATATTTAATTATCTTAATATCTACAAGAACTTGAGGTATCATGCAGCACTTGATGTTCTCCAGTTGTATTGGACTATAGTCTCACTATTTTAATTAGTTTTGTTTGGGGACTGTGGAAACTGTAGAGTAATGGAATTGGTATACCCATTTAAGCATCAAGTCCAATCCTCTGCTCAGGCCAGGAACTCAAATCAAAGCAACCCAGAGAAATAGCTGTCTAGACTCTGCTTGAATACATCCAGTGGAGATCACCACCACACTGGTTTACTGGTTCCATGGTCAAACTAGTCTTAGTTGTGGTCCAACACATCTGAGGGGAGTACCAAGCTCAGGAGATCAATTCATAAGGTGACAATCTGGAGGTATCCCTTCATTAGAAGAAGCAAAAAAGCCCACTGGCATTTCCATATCATAGAAATAAGACTTTTACAGTTTGGTTTGGGAATCTGAACCCTATTGTCCAATCAATGAAGCAAAGTTGTCAATAAATCTTTAAAGGTAAATGTTAAAAGCATCATAGAATGCTTGCCAACTTCAGTTATTCTCAAAAAACTGAAAACTGGCAAAGATAATTTATTATACCCGTTTCTACAGAAGAACTGTGTGAAATGCATAACTTGAGCTTTCATAATACCTGTACAGCGCAACAATTTGCTTACAACAAAATGGCTTCATTAAGAGTCAGGTAAAAGTATGCTAACACAATGTTGTCACTCTGTATGACCCACTTAATCTCAACATCTGTAGATGACAAGAGTATGAGGTTACACTAGTCCCACCCTCCATGGCTGAGAAATGTGTTTTGTACATGCAATACTGCAAGCCTGAACTAGACTTTTCAGTCTGTCTCTCTCTTTCCCATGATGATGGGACAGTGGCCCCGGGAAAAGACAACGCTGCTGTATTTTCACCTACAAGGATACTCTCACTACTTTGCTATGTGCAATTCAGAGAATGTGGGAAGTTGCTGTGCACACGTGCTCCGAAGTTTTAATCATAAAAAGAAGAGCTGGCTTATACACTGACACAAGCGTTTAGGTGGGTTCTTTCAAGGGCAGCAGCCATCAGCAATAAGGATTAACCGGAAAAACAGAACTGTGTCGCAAACCGACCAGAGCCAAACCAATCAGGGGATGGGAAAGCGGCACAACTAAATACCTTCTGCATATTCCGAACCACGGCGAATGCCGGAGTCACATTCACAACCCCCACCCGCAAGCCTGCTGTCACTTCTGCCACTGCACATTCGGAGCAGCAGGACTCCTGAAGCGAAGCGTATGGGAAGCATCAGGCGTTAAAAGAGGTAGCCAATCCCAGAGCTCAGCACCCTACGCCTGTCGAAATAATTGGGTTCGCTTGGGGGAATGGGAGGGGAGGGGACGTGGTGCAAGGCAGCGGTACACTCTAGCCAAACAATCCAAGCCTTATCTGACATGGCGCAGTCGAGAGATAGGACGAAAAGCTAAAGTCCCACCAGCCGGGGGGGCGTGAGCTTCTCTCCCTCCCGCTCCCATTTTTAAGAGCCGTACACCTCTATCACCCTTCGAGCCCCAAAGACAACCCAGCTCAGTCCCCCGGGAGCTTCAGAAAATGGGGAAGCAGAAACGGGGACAGTAACTACGCAGCTACTCCAAAGTCGCCGTGGAGCAAAGAGCGCAGGGCAACTGCCAGCTTTTCGACCCAGAGGGAGGCGAAAGGGTGAGAGAGAAAAAAGAGTTACACCGCGGGGGGAGGGGGGGAGTAGCGCCGCCGAGGGCGAGCGCAGAAAAAGAAGCAAGAAGCAAATACTCACCGGCACCCAGAGTGCCCAGCAGCACCCAGCACACGCGTAGCACCCACATGTCCAGGCAGGGGAGGGCAATCTGCTTCTCCCGCGACAGGCCAAGGGAAGGACGAAGTGGGGGAACGAGACCAAGAGCGCGGACCAGGAGCCGCCCAGCCCGCAGCCTGACAAGCTTCAGCTGCTTTCTCCAGCCGCAGCAAGCGGGGCGGAGCCACACCCGGCTTTCGCTTTCGCTCTCCGCCGCAGGAGGGGAGACGAAGGCGTAGGCGGGAAAACGGCCCCCTCCGTATCCTCCTGTCGAACTGACGCGGCGCGCTACAACTTGGAAGCAGGTGGGCTTTCTTTCATGAAGCGCGGAAACGACATTCACGTTCTCCCCCCTTCCAACTTCGTACCGGGCAAACCCGGGACAAGCTGCGGCGGTGCTCGGGAATCGCTGCACCCTCTAGAGACCTTGAAATCTTCCACCGAAAGTTCCAAACCTGGCGAGACGACGTGTTCGGGTGTTCTCGCGTCTAGCCACGCAGGAACTGTGCAGATGTAAAAAAGGAACGCCGGGCCTTGGCGTAACAAAACAGGAACTCTGCGTCATGCTGAAGCTTGCGATCGTCAGGGAAAGCCGACGCCACCAAGGAGAATCCCTCGCCCATTTTATGTATGTGCAATCTGAGATGGCGCAGCGGACTGCCCCTTAGGCTCCGGCGAAGCCAGAAGCAAAAGCGCTCCTAGGGAAATCTTTAGAGCAACCTTGCCTGAGTGGTTCTGCTCAGCCTTAGAGGAGGGTGTTGTGAAGTAAGGCTTCTTAATCCTTTAAACACGCACAAGTTGTAGGAAAAGCATTCGCTATAAATAAGGTTTATTCGTTGCCTCGTCTCGTCCTAGGTTTATACGCAGGGAATTTAGATTGGAGATTTTTGCTCGTGTCTTTTCCGTTCTCCTGCCCTTGCTGTGCCGCTGCCTTACGGCCCTATCATTTTTCATAAAGTATAAATGCATCATGCTTTTGGAACATCTGAAGTTAAACCCATATAATCATTATAGGAGCTGACATTTTGAATTCAACTATAAATCACACTGGATAGCACCACAAGTAAATTAATTTAGAGTAACTGAGATAAATATGGCCTTTCTACAGCCTTTTCAATATGCTGCTATGTAATAAATACCATGCTGTCAACATATTAGGTCTTACATTCAGACATGTGGAGGCACTTGGTCATCTTTCACACAGTAGACCCCTTCCTTCATTAAGAAGTATTATTATTAGTGACAATGTTAATAATAATTCAAAGCGATTTTTCAGCAGCTGCATGTTGCAGACATAGCATATAAATAAAGGCAAATTAAATTAGCCAGTTCAATAGAATCTAGGGGTAACCTTAACATCTTTTTTAACCCAGAATATTCTGGATTTTGGGATTATTTTGTTTGGAGAACACCAGGTGAATGAATGGAAAAGCATTTGCTCTCTGACTGCTCCCGGCTGGATTACTCTTCTACTGGTGGCTTTGGAGAAGCCCAGAATTAATAGACAAGATCACAGAGGTCTACCAAATTCTACCGTTGTTTAAAACAGTGAATGTGGCAGGTGCATATGCTTGGACACCCTTTCAGCCATGACTTTGTAACACCTCCTTTGGCAGAAAAAACATCTTCCAAACATTCCCATTGCCAACTAACAGTCTATTCTTGCTTTTGGACTTCCCCCCCCCCCTCCTTGCAGACCTCTTGTAGCTTAGAAATATAAGTCTCCTTGCATACCCTGCACGTTTCAGATCTCCCCACAGAGTTTCAGTACTATCCAAGTCTGGGGATTATGAAGGTCATTCCAAAACCTCATCTTTCCTTCATGAAATCACATCATGGTTAAATTGGAGATAGGTTTCAGATCATTGTCTTGCTGAAACAGCCAGTCTCCTTTAAGGTTCATTTTTTTCACTGACTGTGGGATATTATTAATTTAAATACAGTAATATATATCTCTACCCTAATTTTAGAATGTAAGTGTCTCATCATGGGACAGAGGCAGATAGAAGAAAACTGAACTATTTGATGCCTAACATGACAGAAAGTTTACTAATTTATTGCATTCATATCTTACCCTTTTTTTCTAGGAACTTATATTAATGCATGTTTTTCTTCCCCTTTCCATTCTCACAACAACCACAAAAGATAGTATGAAAGTAATTTGTAAAGAACCAGACCAGAGCTATTTTTAT
This sequence comes from Candoia aspera, assembly GCF_035149785.1. Classification (NCBI taxonomy): domain Eukaryota; kingdom Metazoa; phylum Chordata; class Lepidosauria; order Squamata; family Candoiidae; genus Candoia; species Candoia aspera. The sequence goes on along the minus strand of NC_086157.1, from coordinate 81,333,671 downwards.
GTTCAAATAACGCCGTGTTGTCCTGTAAATAGCTTCTATATACTAGATGGATTTTTTTTTACACCTGGCAACTATTTATTTATTCATTCATTCATTTATTCATGCAGTTTATCTACTGCCTTAATCCTTATGGACTCTAGGCAGTTTGCAGATATTAAAATAATAATAATAAAATACATTTAAATTTTTCAATAATAAATTATAACATGTAATAATGAAACACACTTTCATGCATGCACACACTCACACACACAGAAGCATCTGTGGCTTTATAGTCAGTCCCCAGAGGCATTCTGGAAAAGCCAGGGTTTTACTAGCTGCCAGAATGCCATAAGGATGGGGGTCACAGTCACCTGAGTGGGCAAGCTGTTCCATAGGAAGAAAGCTACCTCTGATACACCTGATATTGTCCTCCTCTCCTGCCACACCTTCTAGCAGGTGGAAACTCTTAATAGATGCTATCTGGCCATCTGGGTTGGATAGGCAGAAACTATTTCAGAAAGGCAGTCTCTATATAGGGCTTTAAAAGTAGCAACCAGCACCTTGAATTGCACTCGTAAACATGTTGGCAACTAGTGCAGCTCCTGCAGCAGTGGTGTAAGATAATAGTACTGATACTGTACCAGCTAGTGAGTATGCAGCCAGTGGGTTCTGGCTAGCTGAAGTTTCTGGTTGGTCTTCAAGGGCAGCCCCAAGGAGAGCCAATTACAATGGTCTAATCAGGAGATAACAAAGGCATGAGTGACTGTGCTCAGAGTTTTGCCTCTTTTGTTATCTCACAAGATGCTTCTGAAAGAAAGAATGTGCTGTGTTACATGAGGCAGAGCAAGGTCAGTTGAAGAGGATGAAAGCAAGGTTTATGTATTAATAAGACAGAACACAATATAATGAAGGATTGTTATAACTTTGCTAAATAAATACAGCACCAACCTATTTTAACTTTGGGAGAAAAGGCCTATCCTTCACTAGCAACTTGATCTCTAATTTAAAAAAGAAAGAAACTTTGCTAAAGCACCTAACCAAAAATGTTGGCTTGACTTTCTTCCACAGTAGGTTAGGCTGGATAAATTTGGTGTAAATAACTTTGTAGCCTCAGACAAAAATCTGTGACTTCTCCTATGGTTTCTTAGAGCCCAAGCTTTTGTGACCAATAGTCCACTTAATTAAATACATGATAAGCATCTTTCTCCAGCTTAGGATAATCATGCATTTGTTGAAGTGGACAATACTTGCAAAAGCTTATGCCACAAAATATTTTCTCTCTATAAGCTGCCATTTTTAATTATTACAAAAACATTTACCTTTGGGAATTAGATAAAAAGATATCACCTTCATTGTTTTGCTGCTTGAAGAAGGTTAAGTGGGAATATTCACTTAAGTGTTCGTGTTCTGCTGGCAACCTGGCACATTTGCAAAAGTGGTCTATGTGTTGTGACTGAAAATTAAATCCGGTGGAGCCTTCTGATGTATAGAAGTGTACCAAAGTCAGATAAATGTAAATATATCCCAGAAAAGTTGTGTATGAAGGTAATGTATGATAAAACTATAGCTGTTAGTTTGTAAAAAGTAATAGAGTAGAAGACCAAAACTCAAAGCCTTTCTAAAAGACACAATTAATTCCTAAGGAAGCAGGCTTGACTAGTGTTCAATGAGAGAATAGCATATTTCATCAACTCTAAAGACTGTTGTTTTAGAAACAAAGACTAGTTTCAGGGCCCGGCCCAGCCCGATCTGTTAAAACTCATTTTCAATATAACAGGGCTAACTCTCAGCATACAATTTGATGATGTAAAGTGTGTGTGTGTGTGTATCTGTGCATGAAGGAATATTCTATTCTCTGCTCACATCTTCAGTAGATGCTTTTAATCCTTCTGCACCCAGATCCTAGACAAAATATAATTTGTACCTGAAAAGCCATGACACAGTCAGAAATTTGCCAGTAATCAGGATTTCCTATAGCATTTCAATCCAGCTGGCTGTGAGGGAAAAAAAATCAAATGGAAAGGGTAAAGCTTTCAGAGGGGTGGAGGCTGATACTATACCCAGCTAGTCTCTCTGCAGAGGGAGTCAAAAGGCACTCATTTATAGCCAACAGAAACTGACTGAAGCTCAGAGAATATACAAAGGGAGAAATTCTTGATTCAGTTCTCTAGATAATAACTGAATAGACTGAAACACAGGCTGGCCTTTTCTGGCAATGCTGGCCTTGCATTCAGGTGCACAGTGTCTGAATGTGCAATGACTGTGCAATGCTACCTCTGTGCTTCTGAGTCCAGATAGCTGCAGCTGCAGCACACCCACTCATCTTTTGGCTGCCAAGGCAGCTCTCTGAGCACACCCACTCCCGGCTGCCTAGTACACCCACACTCCGCTAGAAGTAGCCATGGCACGTACACACAACCAGTTACTGATGCTGCCTCTCAAGAGGGTGTGCTGCGTAGGAAAGCAGATGTGTAACAAACATGCTGGGTTCTCTGCAAAAGGAGGGGGGGCTGTATTGTGACAGTTATGCAGAAAGATGGTATTAGCAGCAGCATTTGTTCATATAATACTGAAGTTGGTTACTAATTCCCAGCTTGTTGTTTATGTGAAACTCTGAAACACAGCTCAGTCAATACAATGAATATAGTCCTAAATTTGATATAATGCTGCTCCTAAAACTAAGCACAGCACTAGCCCATATCATATATCAGGATATTTTTCAAGATAAACAATAATTCTCCCTAAGTGAAATAATTATTTTTGCACCAAAAGAGAGGGGGGAGGAATTCACAATCACAGCATCTGACAATTACAATCAAAATTCTGAAGTATAGCATCCAATATTAGCTTTGAACAATTGCACATAAATGTCCAAAATGTCCTTCACACACAGGGCAATATCAACCAATGTATGACAGACCATATTGGCAAAGACAGCTGGAAAGGAACAAGGGACTGAGCCTCTGAGCCCCATAGCAAGTGGTGGGTCATGGCAGATATACCTACATGTCCAGGAATCAGTTCTTGACACGATGGAACTAAAACATATCCAAAGCTTTGCATACATAAGGCATTATCAAATAGGTATGACAAACCTATCTTGGACCATATGTCGAAGAGAAGGGGCAACTGAACCTCTGTGTGCACTACTGCAGATTATACATGCATGAGAATATTGGTAGTGAAAGAGCCTTCACAATTCAGCAATAGGTAAAACTGGTAGAACTGCATGGTAGTTCCCACCTGGTATAAGAAAATGGATAAAGGGAGTTCCATCTCTCTCTCTCTCTCCCCCCCCCACAGATTATTAAAATCCAGAATCAACCAGTGATACTAATTTATAGAAGAATACCTCTTCACCTAACACATAATTAACATTTGAATTTTGTAACTGCGAAGTGTATACTAGCCATCAGGTTGGATGACTTCAAAAGGAAATTAGTCAAATTCAAGGAGGAAAATACTAACAACTACTAATTATGATGACTAAATACTGCTTCTGATATAGAAGACTGGCTCCCAATACTATTTATTAGCGAACATGAGTGGGAGTATGCTATCTTAACATACTTTTGAATTTCCCACTGGCTTGGCCCCTGTGAGAAGAAAATGCTGGGCTAGAAAGGTTCAGGATGTGACCCAGGAGGGCTTCTTAAGTGTCCTTATTTAAGAAAGAAAGCAACTATAGTTTATTCAGCTATAGATGGAGATATAGGTGACTACATTTTAAACAATAGAAAAGTTTTACCTGAAGGCTTACAAATTAAGATAAGACCATAAAAAGGAAGAGAGAGGTCAAAGAAGGGATGGAACAGGTCTATGTGATACAAATTTTTCTGTTGAGAAGGACATAAATAGATGAGAAGATACTGTATGTGATCGTGAAATCAAGACATAGTGTTGTTTTATACCTTCATAACAGAAAAGCATCTGAGGATAGGCCCTGGCAATTGACAGATGACAACAGATAGCAGCTGCTTGGCTTAAAAAAATACTGAAAATGGCCTCAGTCACTCAGGTAGACTTGAACATTAGATTAGCAGTTTTAATAGTGAAGTTAAGAAAAACCTGCATTTTTAAAATATTGCTTCAGATAGAACAAAAGGACCTTAGTTGTTAGGACTATAGCAAAAGTCCTGCTGGATCAGGTCACTGCCCCATAAGTCCAGAGGCCAATTAGGAAAACCATAAACAAAGGATGAAAAAAATGGTAGACAACTTTGGAAAATGGACATTCCATTCAGCCATCATGATTAAGAACCATTGATATACTTCTCTTTTTAAGGTCATCCTAGCTGGATGAGGGAGAGAAATCACCACATTTTTGGCAGTAAATATCAATCAGAAAGCATTACGTGCAGGATTGCTTTATATTCTCATTCCTTAATTTATTGCCAGCTTCACTGGATGATTGTAACGTTGACTAGTTTTGTTTTTCCAGATGAGCATTATTTCCTAAAATTCACAGTCCTATTGTAGTATATTGGGTCCTCTTGTATATAGCTTTGTTCCTTAGTAAAATCTTATCTGCTAATCTTTCATTCTCTGTACAATAATTTAAAGGCGCATTCCTGCTTCTGACCTGAGATTTCAAATGAACTAAAGTAGTTTGTTATATGAAAGTGTGGTTGCAAGAATCTAAGAGATCAGCAGCCAGGCTCCAGGAGATCATAACAGACTAAGATTGTTTTAATTGGGCAGTATTCTGCTGAAAGAAAATGAGGGAGATAAATGTTCTACTGCTCTTGTCTTCTGCCAGCTTTCCTGCTTTGCAAATGCCTCACTGAAGAAGTCAGTCAAAAGACAGCTGCATTTTAGTGTTTTTCAGTTATTACTTCCCTGTGTAGCTTCTGTCAAAAAGAAAATAAAAATCTTCAGAATTATGAACATTGCACTTCCAGTATTTTTCGTGCAACTTCTGAACCACTTGTTTTTGAGAAAGTTAGCTGAGTGTGTCCAGAAATAGAGGTGAATAGTGTAATAAACAGTTCTGTACTCACACCATGTATAGAAATTCTACAACAATTTACATTTTAAACAACACCCGTACTTACTGTATGAAAGCAGTCAATCTTACCAGCAGGATGACCCTCTTATGTCTATGTTGCTTATGACTGTCCATCTTCAGATCTCAGTTTTACCGAGAGATGCTGCATGGATAGCACCATTTAAGACTAAGACATTCTGATACTCTGGATATACAGCTTGTATGAAACAGATGGAAGCCTCAGGCCTGTGAAGAGTATATGTGAATTCATGTCTGCCTAGGTACAGCTAGGGAAAATTTGCTGATTAAAATCTCTTGATTTTTCTCTTGATGAATTTTGGCATCCATAACCACAAAATGTCCTTCAGCTACTTTCTTCTCTGCACAACATTTTGTAGTCATGCATGTACTTGTAAATGACTACATGGATGACTTTCTTAGTAGTATACACAGCCCTAAGTGTCTCATATACAACAAGAAGCATGCAACTACTTGTGTGTGTGTGTGAGAGAGAGAGAGAGAGAGAGGGAGAGAGAGAGAGAGTGTTTTACCATAAATTCCATACAATTAAAAGACTACACCCCTTTTTGTCATGCCAACACATACATAATATAAAAAAGAGAACAATTTTGGATTATTTCCCCTCCCTCTCCCTCTCACAGTGAGCAAAGACATGCTCAGCTGGAAAAAGCAAGAGGAAGCATATATCCCTCTGTGCTAGTAGCATTTCTCAGCCATAGAGCTCATTCTTTGTAAATCAAAACAACTTCCCCTTATTTCTGGACCCCAAGTTGTATTCAAAAATATCAGCAAATAGTACTATCCCTGCCCTGGGAAGCTTGTCCACAAGATCCGTAAAGGGCAGGGAAACCTTATGGACCTGACAGACCAAATGGGTGAAAGCAATGACAAAAGCTCCTTTTTGTGTAAATGAGAAAGCTCTGAGGGGAACTGTGCTAGGCAAAGGAAGACAAGAAATACCAGTACATTGGTCAAAAGTGAAGGAAAATGAAACATTGAACTGCTGCTATAAAGCTCAGAATTATTAAGAGATTTGGTTATCCTGCAATACTTCATTACACTTGGAATGATAGAAGACAACCTGTGTGTGAGGACACTGCCTGATGGGAACAATGCAATAACAACAGCTGTGTGTGGTCCCTTGTTACAAGCACATTGTTCTATGTTGCCCCCCCCACAAACACACACACCCCACAAAAAAGGGGTGTTTAATCCAGAATGTGTTCTACATATAAGCTGTGTCCCGAACTGAAATTAGTACTTCTACAACTGTGTTTGCACTGATACGCTAATGGGTGGCTTTTACCACACACTGAACCCCAAACGTGATTACTTCATTTTAGCCTTCTGTGCTGAGCAATCTCAGTCATAATAATGGCATCAAGAGCCATGTCTGTGGTCCAGTAACTGAAACACTTGCTGAACAGTGTTTAAACCTGAAATGGACAACTTCCTGTCAGCCAAATAACACATTTTAATGTTTAAATTCTATAATTCCAAACTCCAACTGCTTCAGTTTTTCACAAATTTATTTATTTTATTAATCAAATTTAGCCACTGCCCATTTCCCCCAAAAGAGGGACTCTGGGTGGTTTACAATAAAATCAAGCGCGAAATATAAACATTATGGCAGAACCAGATCTTCAGGGCCTTCTGGAAGGTCAGGAGTGAGGGGGCCTGCCTCACCTCCAGGGGCAAGATATTGAGAAGGCCCATTTCCTGGACCCTGCCAGATGAAATTCTCTTATGGACAGGGTCTGCAACATGCCCTCTCTGGATGATCGGGTGGGGCGGGCCGATGTAATGGGGATGAGACGGTCCCTCAGGTAACCTGGCCCCATGCCATGTAGGGCTTTAAAGGTAATAACCAACACATTGAATTGGACCCGGAAGCAAACTGGCACCCAGTGCAGCTCGCGCAGCAACGGTGTTATATGTGCCGACCTAGGGGCACCAAAAATAGCCTGTGCGGCTGCATTCTGGACCAGCTGAAGCTTCCGGATACTCTTCAAGGGTAGCCCCATGTAAAGCGCATTGCAGTAGTCTATATGGGAGATAACCAGGGCGTGAGTGACTGTTCGGAGCGCTTCTCGATCCAGGAAAGGGTATAACTGGCGCACAACCTGAAGTTGCGCAAAAGCCCTCCTAGCCACGACTGCCACTTGCTCTTTGAGGAGAGGAGAGAACCCCCAGATTACGCACCGGGTCTGTCTGGGGCAGTGCAACCCCATCCAGAACTAAGGATGACAATTTCCCGGAAGATGAAGCACCATCAATCCACAGCCACTCTGTCTTACCAGGGTTCAGTTGAAGCCTGTTGTTCCCCATCCAGACACCCACAGCCCCCAGGCACTGAGAAAGGACAGTCACAATTGCTAAATAGAATAGTACACATTGAATTAAGATGTAATTAAATGATTACATTTCATTCAAAATCTTCAATAGCAGTTTCCTAGGTCCCCTGAATGTCTTGTTTGACCACCACAACCACTGGATGTAATCTTGCAACTCATACAGTTCTCATTGAGCAAAAGAAATAGTACTAAGAGAGCTGGTGCATGAAGAACTAGGCTTTAGAATCAGTTAACTGTTCTTAGTAGCTGGGTTCACACAACACATTAGATTAAAATAAATTTGGTAAATTGTAATTCAGTCTACTGTGTGATTTAGCCCATTAGCTTAAGCTACACCATGGATTTGTTTGTTTATTGGTTAGAGATATGTTTTGGTAACCCTTCTGAATTTAATTATACATACATACATACATACATACATACATACATACATACATACATACATAAAGAATAGTCCTGTTTACTAGGACTATCCACACTAGACAGGACCCAAGGTGCAGACTGTGCAGAGAGGCCTCAGAGACACTCCAACACATAGTGGCAGGGCGTAAGATGCAGGCAGGAACAGCATACACTGAACAGCACAACCAAGTAGCTGGCATTGTCTACAGGAACATCTGCACAGTGTACGGGCTATACCCTCCCAAATCTAGATGGGAGATTCCACAGAAGGTTGTGGAGAATGGCAGGGCTAAGATCCTGTGGGACCTCCAGATCCAGGAAGACAGGCAGGTACTGGCCAATCAACCAGACATCGTGGTAGTAGACAAAGACCAGAAGACAGTGGTGGTGATAGGTGTAGCAGTGCCAAGTGACAGCAACATCAGGAAGAAGGGGTATGAGACGCTGAAGAAGTACCAGGGCCTGAAGGAGGAATTAGAGAGGATGTGGAAAGTGAAGGCCAAAGTGGTCCCAGTAGTGGTAGGGGCACTCAGGGCTGTGACCCCCAAACTGGGAGAGTGGCCGCAACAGATCCTAGGAACAACATCAGAGCTCTCTGTCCAGAAGAGTGCAGTGCTAGAACAGCTAAGATACTGCGCAGAACCCTCAAACTCCCAGGCCTCTGGTAGAGGACTCAAGGTTGAGGAAGACACATACCACCCATATGGGTGAGAAGGGAATTTTTATTTTGGATAGTATTTATAAGCCACTCCAATCCCAAAAGATTCTGGGAGGCAAACGAAAAACAGTGACAGTAACATTTAGAAAACAGAAATGAAAAAATAGTTAAAAGAATCCTTTAATCATACTTCCTATAGTATGCACCTACAGTGAACTGTCAAATATATTATCACTTCTTAAACCAATCAGGGGTGTTATCTCAATTAGGCAACAATCAATTCCAGCTTCTTTTCTTCCCTTCCTCCCCACCTTGTTTGCAACTGAAGTACAGGATTTTGCCTTAGCACACATACATACACTCATTAAACAAAGCCGGTCCATTCCTGTTCTTTTTCTTCCCCTCACCCCCAACCACAGAAGACTGTCTCTAGTACTTACTCTTTTCCCCACACAACCCCCAACCCACACAACCTGCACAAAGAGACTGAAAGCTCCTCTGCAGCCTAGTGAAATGATGATTACTCTGGTGCACTGGATGTGACCACTCATCATGAGGGGCTGCCTTCCTGCAAGAAGCAGAAGAAGCCTAGAAAACAGTCCTTGGATTGCCTGGACCAGGCACAGAAGCTCAACACCAGGACCTAGTGTGATCCTTCTCAGGCAGAAGCTCAGCAGAAAACAACAGGAAACAGCAGAAAAGATTTAACAACCAGTTCTTGCAACCAGGTAGAATTATCTAGATAGCACTCCTGACATAATCTGAAGAGGACCAACATTAATAATACTGGTGCCGATATTGTGTGGTCCTTGTTCTTATTTAACTCAAGTTAGCTTGTCTAACTTTTGACGTATCAAAATGGAAATTTTGACCACAGGCATTTGGAAAATATACAGGGAATATAAATGGCATAAAAATACATGAACAGAGAGCTAGCACGCCTGAGCTCTTCTGTATCATAGCATCATAGGATTGCCATTTAGACCATTGAGCCTTCTCAGTGAAGGAATCCAAATTAAAGCATTGCTGGCAGGCAGCTGTCCAGCTTCTGCCTGAAGACATCTAGTAAAGAGAAGCTCACTATTCCTCTTAGGAACTAGCTGCAACTGTTCTTACTGTTAGAATGCTTTTCCTAACACAATCTGCCCTCCTGTAACTTAAGGCCGTTATTCCATGATCCTACTGTTTGGGACAATAGAGTACAAGCCTTGGTCTTCAGTGTAACATCATTTCAAGTATTTGAAAAGTGCCATCATATCCCTTTCAGTGATCTTTTCTTGAGGGCAAACAGACCCAGTCTTTTCATAAGACTTAGTTTTCAGTTCTCATTTTCCTATCTTTGCATGAGCTCCAGTTTCTCATACTGGTATTCTCTTGGAAACTTGTAATAGGTGCAAAGAAGGGAAATGGCATATCCAGAATTATACGCTGGTATTCTGAACAGTGCAGATTACAGTGGTAATGTTATCTCACATTATTTAGAAAATTATATGTCTACTTGATACAACACAAAATGACACTCTCACCTTATGGGGCATATCACTCTTTCTTATTATATTCAACTATATTCAAGTTTACTTTCTGGGAGAAAAAGGTATCAGGGTTGTGTGTTCAAACACATGCACAGAAAGTCAGGAACAGCCTTCAAAGCAGCTATACAAGCCTTGGAAACAACATGGCTCCTTTAACTTTGCAAAAAGAAGTGCTTCATTAAGTTCTTGCACATTGACCAGCATTCTTCTGAATGTTTTCCCAGACATATTGTAAAAAATGGTTGACTTGGTTTGACATAATACTTGCAAGTTGAAGACTAACCTAGACATTTTGAAAAACCATCAGTTCTAGCCTGTCTGTTTAGCTAGATAGCTTTTCATTTACACTGTCCAGTGAGTGAAACAAGTCAATTTCCATTTATGTATTTTTCCTTCTGCAGACTTCTGCTTCTCTGGTGTGATTTGTTGGATGTCTTTAGAACACAGTATGGGTTACTGGACAATTTCCCAATTTTTAATGTTCAGTGGGCGTATTTGAAACTTGGAGAGCATTTTGTGGGCACTCTCACAAAATGGCTGCCATGCTGGATGTGACCAATCACGGTTTTATCAGAAAAGAAATTGAGAAGCATGTTCCAAGCTGTCTAGTAAATCTCTGCCTTTTTTCCTAAGTAAATGGGCATACTTCCATACAAAACACTTGGATGCAATTATCTCCACTTGTAAATGTCAGGCCCAGGGGCATCCTTAAGAATAAAGAATGCTTTTAATTAAAAACAATATCTGAAAATATTTAAAAGTCAGGTGGGGCAGTACTCCTGCTGTCACTGATAATAACCCTGGATTTTTTTTTTTTTGCTCTTCCTGAAGTAACAATAAATTATAAGTAGTTTTACTATAGATTAAAAACCTACTATAGATTAAAAACCTGAAAATAGCAATAAAAAACCTGAAAATAGCAATAAATTATTTTACTATAGATTAAAATTAACTGCTCTGTTGTTATATTATGTTTAAGTAAGCTGTAATTTTTAAAATAAAGATGAAATGTGGTCTTGGCATCATTTGCATTCTTAGTCATATTTATTTAGGCAAACTCAGATGCATTATGGAAATTCCCTGTGCTTAGTCAACTCTCTCAAACTTCTTTTTATATGTAAAAGTGCTTGTTTCTGTTTTTTTTTTATGTTGCCTTAGTTACTTGGTGTCTTCCTTCTCTCCTCTCCCTCCTCCAGCTCCTTTTGGCATGGAGTTTAGTTGATGATAATGTTTGAGAATGCTTGGCACAATTCACCCAAATAGAGGGATAAAACTTGAGTGTTCCTGTTTCCCCCTCCTCCAAGTTAGCAAAACTGAGTGTTGCTTATTCCAAGCAGGAAAGATCTAGATTTTGATATTCTAAGCTAGGATCAGTGACTTAATAATAACATGAAACTTTGTTTCATCAATAATGTTATCCATTATTGTCATGATTCAACTAAGGAGATCCACTTTTTCAGGCAGGTTTCTACATGTCTGCATTTTCTGGATCAGAAACCACCACCATAAATTAATGGTTATACAAACACAGATGTCAGCTAACTGCCGTGCATTTGTTTCAAAAGCATGCACATTCTAGTCTATGTTTAAATAATTGATCTTATCAACATTCTGGTACAACTTTCAAAAGTGTTGCTAGAGCTCGATTGCAATGTAAGAGAAATAAATACACATTATAAAAGCCTCTTCGTATAAATACTCAGAACAAGTTCATGCTCTGGTAGATGCAAGGAAAAGCCATATCAGTCCATGTTAGGAACATGCATATGGAAAAAGCAGAATATATTGTCAATGCACAGAAGGACACTGTCCATGTAAAAATTCAGATTGGCTTTTGTGCACTATTACAAATAGTTGAACACCTGTATATAGTGATGACAAGAATGCAGGTCAGCTGACATAACTAAATGTATAAATTTAATTAGCTTAGCGAGCCCTTATTCAAGTGCATACAGGGTATGTTTATTTTCAAGAGAATCAACTATGGTGGCTATAGTATCAGATTAAGACTGGAGAAACTCCATCTCCATTGAAGCTTACTGGGTGACTGTCATCCAGTCTCATTCTTGAAATCAAATCTACATAATAGCATTACTTTTATTGTGGAGATAAAGTGGAAAGCCGTGCATGCCCTTTGAGCTTCTTAAGGTAGACTATACATACAAGTTACAGACAATAAACATTGCATGAAACCACAGATTTGTCTACTTTGCTGTTGTCATGTTCACCATTTCAATGTGTTGTTCACATCGTAACGTTTCACATGTCAAGCCGTTCTTCCGTGTCTTACATGCTTGAACGTTTGCTGGTATTTTCCATTATTGCTGTGCTCCTTATTTTGCTACTTTGGAATGTATGTTTGGGTTTGCAACTCTGTTCAAGGTTACTTTCCCAGGCAGATGTAACGGTTGCTAGCACCTGGGAGGGGGTGGTTGCTAACAAGCGCTCGGGGTGGGACTGGGTTGGAAGCAAGGCTTTTAAGTTTGTATTTGGCGCGCTTTTGCTCATTCTCAGCTTTCTCTGTATTTGCATACTATTCCTTTAATAAATCAGTTATCTTTAAGCCTGGGCTTGTGAGACTGAGTATTTGGGATTAGGCAACCATTACAGCTGTTTATAAACAGAGTGATACTCCATTAACTATGTTATTTGATTCATTAATAAATGAAGATGCCATGGACTGAATCTGACTTCCTTCAGTATGCCAACTATGTATTCTACCAGTCCAGTGTAGTTTTCCCCAGTATAAACTATATGCTATAAACAATATTAATTTAAATGTAATTGCTGTCTAACTCCTTGTTAAATTTGGCTCACTTAACAAGAGTTTCTGAAAGCCTGAATTGATTCCTAAAAAGGAAAATTAATAAAGCTTATTTTCTATTTAGTTATAATCAAAAATTAAGTTCCTTTTCTGAATCAAACATCTTTGAGGAGCTAAATATCTTCCAACGATTAAAACAACAAAGCATATCAACTCCACAAGAATGGATTTTAATAAGAAGTGATTTCAATGTGTAGCTTTTGCCAGCTATCATGTTTTTAAACAATATTTTTAAAGGAAAAGATGCACAGATTAACATTTGACTTTTTCTTGCTTCAAAGTCTTTATATCTGACCAACAAATTCAGTTCATTAGATAAGCTTTTATAACATTTGTACAAATATTCTCAGATTGCTTGATGGAATTTATGTTTTTGTGCTTTGTTTTGCTTTGCTTTGGTTATATGCCTTAGGGTGACAGAATAATGTTGATGCTTTTGTTTTATTTAATTTCTTTTTTACTTCCTTTTTCTCTAAACTCAGCAGCAACCTGCTGGCTAGTATATCTCCACATGATTGATGTAATTAATGGGCAATGCACAACCTGAGGCTTTATGACCAACTGCAGCCTCCCAAGGCCTTGAGTGTGCCTCTCACCGCCCCTTCAGAATTTGTTACAGAGTTGTCAATTTTAGAGCAATTCCATACTACAGGCTAAGCTGTTTCTCTCCCATGCTGCTTCCAGCTGTTCTGGAAGGTGACTTTAAAAATTCCAGACCAGGCTTTGGAGAATTGATAATGGGGCCAGGTTCATGCTCAATTCAGATTACAGGTACTGCAGATCTTGATTGGTCATTCCCCTGCTTCTTGAGCTTCCCATCTATGCAGAGAAGGCAACCCTTGCTGGCTGATCCCTATGTGGGAGGTCTCCCACTGCCTGACTTTTCCTTTTAGAGACTGTTCACTGCTCACTGATTCCTGTGTCTTTCCTAGATGTTTGCACACATAGGTGCCTTTCCACCCCCTTCCCACATTGTCTCCTTGTGGACATAAACATTTCCTTTTTTCTATTTTCCCTTTATTGTAGCATCGTTACTCTGATGCTACAGTAATCAATGCAAGGGCATGGGTCGTTCTTTTATTGCAAGTTCCTCAGTAGGTCCATAGAAACTTTGTAGCAAGGAAGAACTGATGATTCATCTTCATAGAAGTAAAGTAACCATCACTGAAACTTTGTTTCTTTATTCCAGCATGGCTACATTGCAACTTAAAGATGGGGGAGAGGGAAGGGAAGGGAAGGATGCTTCACTCAGTCTAGGTAGAACCAAAAGGCTGCCATGTAAGGTTGAACAGAGGAATGAGCTCTGAGTAGGTGGTGTAGAGTGGGTGAGGAAAATGAATTGATTTAACTGACCATTGTTGGAACAACAGCAAGATAAATAATGATAATGATAAAATTTACAATTTTTAAACTGACCAGCAGAGAACGTAGGAATGTAGCCTAGGATGAAATGGCTCCACAGGGAAGTGACCAGTTGCTGGACGGGAGGGGATGTGCCAGTCTGTAGCCAATCACAGTGGATTGGAAGTAATTGCTTTGAATGACTGGCTTAAAGATGGCTTAAAATGGAAAACAGCAGTTTTGGAGCAGTTTCAACACACAGTCGGGGTTTGCATTTGTAATGGTTTGGAAGTGAGTGGAGGACAGTGTCATCCATTCCTGCCCTCAAGAAGCAGTATGGAGGGCCCATATCGGCAATGGGACAAGCAGGAACTGTGGGTCTGCCTTGGGTGTGAGAGAGGGGGAAAATTCTTTAGTACATTGGCAGCAGTCATTTTGACTATACATAATGAATTTAAGAAAATAAATTAAAGGATAATTAAGTAAGTTGCTTTTCTCCTGGTCCCACCTACTGTTGGTAAAGTGGCCCCCTGCTTTACAATTAAATGCTGTACAAAGCCAGGGAAAGGAAACGGTTTAAACAGCATTGCACTCAATGAAAGAAAGTTCATAATTGAATGCGATGTGTCCTAAGTGGCTCTCTTTGTCTCCCTATTGTGTGTTTATTAACAAAGAGAAGAAAGATTTTAGAATCATCATCATAATCACCATCATAATTTATTAAATTTATATACCTCCCGACTCCCAGCAACTAGAATGTATTGTGCTGCAAAAGAAATTCTCACCCAGTTTGGAAAATTCCAAGACTACAGACATTCTGAAATAAGACGGAAGGGAAAATTAATTTATTCTCAACTCTAGGCTCTATGGGTGGAACTCAGTACTCCATACATTTGATTAGATTTTATAGGTTAAGCATATAGGATTACATGATCCAACATCATGCTTCTCTTTTACAATCACTATTTACAAGACTTGATCACTCAGCTTATACATGTAGATTTTGTTGTTACTAATCAACATTCACATCAGCAATGTTTGAATTGCTCACTTCCATTCACTCTGGAACTGGTCATTTCTTTCTCCCAATGATAGGATTTAAACTGACTGCAGGATGAATTTTTAATCCTAAATGATACAATCAAGATCACTACCTGATTTTCACGTGGCAATGTTTTCTTGTATGCTGCAAATGCCAAGAGCAGCCCTTGGTTTAAGTGGTATAGACCTCTTCTATGCGGCCCCTTTCTGAAGTAAGTAAGTTGTTTTCAGTGGACTCTACTCACAGATTAGTGTGTGCAGAATTACAATTGCCTGCCTACTCAAGACTAAGCCCCTTTAAAATTAATGGGGGCTTATTATGAAGTATGTTATACAGGATAGTTCTGTAAATCATTCTGTGATGGATCAATGTGACTGAGAATATCTGTCAGCATCTACAAACAAATTAGCTTATATAGATGCATTACTAATAATTTGCTCTTTGAATTGTCTATTAAAAAGAAGTATGAGAATTGACTCACAAATTACTTGCATCTCCAGGAGGTCCTTTTAAATCCAGTAGTGACTAATGTGGCATCTTATTATGCCCAATGATCTGATGCCATAAAAATAAGGGTTTTTTTTTCTGTTCTTACTTTAAGAGGCTATGTGGATGGTATGAGGTGGTGGCCTCCATCTTTACTAACATGCTGTGTCTGGGGGAGGATTGATAGCCAAACACCCAATCCTTTTTAATGCCTGTTTTGCTAGGGCACATTACTACTAAGGCAAATTTATATCTGAACTTTTATTGAGTGTTTGGACATAAATTTGCAAGTCCTTTAAGGAGTAATGTGAGGTTGTATTTATTTCTGAAAATGTATGAGGTGGCTCGGGAATGTGGAGTCTACCTCCCATTGATAATCCAGGAAAATGAGGAGTAGTATGGGCCACTCTTCAAATCACCCATTGAGGAGAAGCCCATACTACTTTTAGCATGAGGAGGTGTTCTTGCCTGGGAAAAAATTCAAGTTCACCAACAGCCTCATACATTTTTAAAAGTGAACTTAATATTTCCTGGGGGACATTTTTTTTTTCCTGGGAAAAAGAATGAATACTATCTATACTTCATTCTTAATAGCATTCATCCTGTCCTATTGGGGGATCAGAACCCTCAATAGGACTGCTCCCAGCAAATTCTATTGCAGAATTTGTTTATCTCCCTGACTATGTTGGCCAGGGGTTTTATTTCTTTTAACATGGTGGCTGCAGAAACTCAACATAGTGAAAGATGAAATGAAACTACTAAAGATTGACAACTTAGGTATCATTGAATTTTGATGGACTGGGATCAGACACTTTCAGTCAGAAGATCACACTGTTTATTACTCAGAACATGAGAAAAAAAAAAGGAATGGCATTGCTTTTATAATTAGGAAGTGTATAGCAAGAACAGTACTTGGCTAAAACGCAATCAGTGACTGAATATTATCAGTTAGACTTCATGGACAACCTTTCAATATGACAATCATTCAAGATTATGCTCCAGCGCAGAAGAAGAGAATGTTAATTGGTTTTATGATCAAGTTCAATTTGAACTCAACAGAATATACAAGCAAGATGTACTGCTGGAGATTGAAGACTGGAATGCCAAAGTTGGAAATATGAAAGAAGAAAATGTAGTTGGATTGTATGGCTCAGGAAACTGAAATGAAGCATGAGATTGACATCCATTTTTGCCACTCCAATTATTTCTTCATAGCTAACATAGTTTTCAAGCTATCAGAACAATGCCTGTTTACCAGATGTAGTGCATCAAAATCAACTTAGACTATATTATTGCTAAAAGGAGATGGAGGAACTCCATTATAGCATCAACGACATGTCCAGGTGCTGACTGTGGAACAGAACATGAACTGCTCATGTGAAATTCCAAGTTAAGCTAAAGAAGAAGAAAGCCACTCAGCTATGAACTTGAACATATACCCATCATTTTTACGAAGAAATCGGGAATCGCTTTAAAGTCTTGAGCCTCATAGAAAGAGAACCAGAGAAAGAAGTAATTAAGGATGAATTTGAAAACAGACCACCAAAGATGAAGAAACAGAAGAAATCAAACTGGATGTCAGAACAAACTGTGGAAATTGCCAAGAAGAGAAGAGAAGCCAAAGCCAAGAAAGACAAAAGTCTCAGAAATGAACTTACCAAAGAGTTTCAGAGAGTTGTTAGAAGAAACAAGAAGTAGTATAACAACAGTATTTGTAAAGGTATTGAAGATGGAAATAGACATGGAAAAACAAGGAAAGACTTCCAAAAGATTTCTGAACTCAGTTTCAACCTCTGATTGGTATGCTAAAGTACACCAATGGACAGATAGTAACTGATTCAAAGAAGATCAAAGAAAGACGGAAAGAGTATACTGAAATTCTGTACAGTAAAGATGTCAACATCCAAGACACTTTAGAAGATATTCCCTACTTACAAGAATCTCTAGTACTAGTAGATGAAATCAAATCAGCACTCCAGTCCTTGCCAAGTTAGAAGGCTACAGGAACTAATGGAATATCCACAGAAATGTGGCAAACAACAGAAGAAGTATCAGAAAAGATTCTAACTAACCTATGCCAGACAATCTGGAGAATGACACAGTGGCCAACAGATTGGAAAAAGTCAATCTACATTGCAATGGAGAAAAAAAGAGACTTAGCCCAGAGTGTACAAATTATTGTACAATATCCTTAATTTTACATGCTAGAAAAATAATTCTTAGGATTATTCAACACAGATTAAAGCCCTACATGAACAGGGAGATGACAGATGTTCAAGCTGGCTTTAGGAAAGGCCAAGGAACATGAGACAATTATTGCTGATGCATGCTGGATAAGTGAAAAATCCAAAGAATACTAAAAAGAAGTCACTATATGCTTCATTGTTTATAGAAAGGGATTCAGTTGTGTTGATAATGTCAAGCTGTGGAATGTGCTTAGAAAAATGGGTATCCCAGAACATCTCATTGTCCTAATGCAAAACCTATATACAGGTCAGGAAGCCACGGTATGGACAGAACATGGGAAAACAAACTGGCTCCAAGTTGGCAAAAAAGAGTGACAAGCTGTATGTTTTCCCCTTATTTATTCAATTTATATGCTGAAACTTAAGGGAAACTGGATTGGAAAATGATAGTCCTCATTTAGCGACCTCAATTGGGACTGGCAACTCAATTGTTAAGTGAAGTCACTAAGTGAAATGGTGACTGTGCTTATGATCTTACTTCAGCTTTCCTTTGCTTTATAGACCTGCAAAGGTTGTAAATGCGAGGATTCGTCATAAAGTTACTTTTCCATCACTATTGTAACTGCGAACAGTTGCTAAACGGGGCAGTTTCTAAATAAGGACTACCTGTAGTTTCAAAATCGAAGGAAGAAATACCAATAACCTGTGCTGTGTTGATGAAACTACCCTGATAGCCAAAATGCAAAGGATCTCCAAGCTCTAGTACTAAAAGTCTAGGCCGCACAATGAAAAAATGGAACGAAAATTAAATATAAAGGCAACAAGTACAACATCCTGTTGTACCTGTTTTCAAATATAATGACAACAGATAGAAGAACCAGCCTTAGAATTGATAACGAAGATATTGAAGATAATGAAGGTAGATAGTATCTGTCTTTCTGGATCAATCATCCACAGTAAGGGAGAAGTTGGTGTTGGAGAAAACTCCTGAGAATACCATGGACACCCAAGAAAACAAACAAATGGACCATCAAATAAATCAATCTAGAGTTCTCATTTGGGGCATAAATAACCAGGCTCAAATTATCCTACTTTAGACACATTATGCAAAGACCTAGCTCTCTGGGAAAGACTCTAATGCTAGGAAAGATGGAAGGCAAAAGAAGAGAATGACCAGCAGTGAGGTAGATGGACTCAGTTACAGTGGCAATGGCTACATCATTGGAAGACCTGAAGGACCAAGTTAGGGACAGATCATTATGAAAAAAAATCTATGTGGTTGCTAGGAGTCAAAAAGGACTTGATGCACATAATCAATCAAATCAATCAGTCAGTACGTTCACATCATATGCATCCATTTATCCAAAGGACTGACATTTTTCCTCATGTTACCACACAACATTGGGAGAAGCAGAGATAGTTTGTGGAGGTGTGAAGAAAATTATACAATCCATATGATTTAGCTAAAGCATGTAAGTAGCTCGTGATTTATCAACAGACAACCCACATTATACTTTCCAGTTTTGAGATTAGTAATGCTTGGAGTTCATCTGAAGTGTAAGAATTAATATTAATCAGATATTCTGTAACAGTTAAATTGTTTAATCAGAGGAATCAGATTTTATTAAAATGAGTTTTATTCAAAGATGCAAAATTTTGAATTAGTGGGGCTGAAACTGAAGAATATACAGTGCTTTAATCTTTCATGCCTGCAATCTTACATTCATTTACCTGTGAATAAGTGAATAAGTGAGTAAACTTACTGGGCTCATCTGGAAATAATGCAGATGACATGCAGCAAAATCTCTTTTCCATTTAGAAGTTCCAGACAGACTATGGAATTAGCTTCAGAGACCTAAAAGTACCTAGAGACTTTGTTGAAACAGGTGAGGTTAAGGACAAGCAAAATGAAAGATGGGATTAGACATAAGGAAATAAAACCATCTGTCTAGAAAAGTGCAACTTGTTTTAGATGCAATTTCCTAAATATAATTTTTATCAGAGATTTTTACATGAGTAAAAGATAAACAAAAAAATACAGAATGTGAGATTAAGAAATAATGATAACATAGAGGAAAGGTGCAGAAAAGAGAAAAGGAAATGTTATTTAAAGAAGCAGATCTTCTTTATAGCAGTTACAAGCAGACCTAGTATCCACCCCTTTTAAGATTGCATTACATAGTAACTTCTTCCCATATTCATTACATTTCAATTGACAAATCCAGAAATCATCAACTCATTTCCAGCAAAAAGTCCATAAAGGGTAAAAATACTTACTATCTTATCCCTGATCAAACAAGTCAATTTTATATTCTTTTCTCTTATACAGTATTCTGGTGCTATTAATCCTTGGCTTAATGTTAAGATGTTGTCATAGAACCTGGTTTCTTGTCTTCTTCCTGACAAAGTGCACAAGTATATTTCTTAGTACATTTCTTAACTTTTAATTTCTTGTGTTAATTCTGTACACCTTGTCCACTTCTACATCCATGTCTTCTTCTGCCCATTCTGAAGCTTTTTTGACAGCTTCAACAACCCTCTCCTTACTGTCTTCACCAGGTTGCTCTGTAGCTGCTCTCAGTCTCAGGCAAAATTCTTTCTCTTTTAAATCCTGTAGTGTCACATTGTCTAAATATTTTTTCATCTCTTGGCTCATTGTTTCTGTCTCACTCATATTCTAAATTTCACTGGTCTCTCAATCCATTTTAACTTTTCATAGTTCAAACTCTTAATGAGTTTTTTTGCTTTCAATTAGTTTTAAACCCTTATAATTATTTCTTTACATTTCACTTTAATCTTGTACCAGTTTGAAGGAACACTCACCAGGTGGTCTAGTTGCCCTGCTGTTTAGAAGATCTCTGTAGCTTGCAAAATAATTATATTCCAAATGTGTGCTAAAAAGTGGGGTTTGCATTGAGCCAAGTGTCCTTAAGGCAGGCTCTGCCTGAGGCTGAGAGGTTGATGTTTCTTCCTCAGCTCCTGATGCTCTACTTGTGGTTCACATGCAGATTCTCTAGACCCTGTGCGTTCCTGGTGAGAAACAGCCTTCTGGAGCACACATGGGCAATATCTTGGATTCTCCTTGTCCAGAGAAGCTCCACTTGTCTGGGCTTGCAGCCCAGTGACCAGCCTCAGTGTAGTCTCTGCTCTTCAGAAACATATCAGCTCACCATTTTCGCCACATGGAAGTCCTTTTGGATGCAATTTCCTAAGGAACTTGGTACTATATGTAGGAGCAAAAGTGGAATTATGGGATAGCACAGTCTCTTTAATCATTTTAAACAATTGCACTAACTGCTGCCCACCCCCCCCCCCAGAGATACCAGACTTTTCCTATGCAGTAGTCGCATCCAGACTAAAATAAATGTTGTGCTGACTTTGGAGATAATCTGAAAACTTTAATGTGGAATGTTGGGCAGTCAGTATATGAGATTGCAATCTTATATGTGGTACTGGATATGGATGCATTTCTAGACCTCATTCAAATGGCTGGTGTTAGTCTCTAAAACTTTTAATAATTTGGGAGTATATCATTTGAAGGACCAGACAACCATACAAACTAATCTGGGCATTAATGGGTGCTTCAACAGCCTGATTATTTTCTACTGGTATGATAATTAGTTTGGTAGGTACAGTAAATAGGGGGGATTCTATAGTGACTCCAGTTTAAGAAGCTTTGTCCACACTGAGGGGCAAATCAATGTTTGAAGCTTTTACATGAATCTTGGAAAGACTGTCCCCTCTTAATTAAGGATGCATACTGTTGGTTTAAAATAAATTAACTCTTAAAAGTATTTATTTATTTATTGGAATTTATGCTCTGGTTTTATTTACTGTATGTTTACATTACCTCACCTATATTTTAAAAACATTGAATAGTTGTTGTTGGATTTTGTTGGTTAGATAGTCTTGTCTCTCATGCTTTATAAGATTTTAAATAATATCTGGACAGATTAAACAAATAAATATATGTTATGGTTATATAAACTACCTTGCAAAGATTCCCTAAAAGCTGGCCTATAAATAGTATAATGATATTATCATTATTATTAGGAGTGGCAGTAGCAGTAACAGTAGTAGCACTGTCATTTGTTGCAGATTGCTCTGATAACTTAATACTTGTTTCACTATCAAATAAAAAAGGAGCATCTGTACTTAAAAATTTGAGTATGAGATTTCCTATTGCTAATAAATTCCCTTTAAGAAATTCCCTTCAACAATTGAATTCAGTAAAAGCAGTAACTGCATTCATGGGAGTGGAGGAGTGGCAGTGGGGTGTTGACAAAGTCAAGATGGCAGTTGTGCAGCATGATGGAAGACCTTCCCCTTTTGTAGGCATGTGGCATGCATGTGCAAAGACATGGAGCTTTGATTGTGATGCAGCAATCTACATCTTGTATTTTCTTACTCTTCCTGCAGATGCCCCTGAAGAGGATACATATTTGATTGGCTTAATAAGTTCCTCAAACTCATCCTAAATGTAATTTTATATGGGTATTTTTGTACCTCAGTGGATTGACCTGATACAGATGAGTAACCCTTAACATGAGGCACACTTTACAGCAAAATCTCCTGTTCTGTTCCATTCTGTTCCTTTCTGTTCTGTATTTCATTGGATTAATATTCTTTAAGTTAGACTTATCATGCATGTATGGAGTACTATGTATACTTTCTTTTCTCCTTTTTTCATGTTATCTTCATAAGATGTCTAACCTATCTCACAGGATTGCTGTTATGGAGGTAAAATGAAGGGTAATCCCATATAAACCACTTCAAGCTCTTGGAGGAAAGGATATAAATCTACAAAATATGTAAATAAACATGTCTGGAAGATGCCAGATGGAAGAACACTGCTATGTTACCTCTCAGTTTTAGAGACTGCAACTCATTTGTTTGCCTATGAAGTATTTCATAATCACACAATATCACAGTTTGACCATGATTTTCATAGCTGACCTGTTCTCTGTATTTATTATCTATGCTGATGGTTACCGGGGTAATTCTCTATGCATTGTTTTAAAACTGATCTGCTACCATAAATGAGTTGTCAACACATGTAACCTCTATTGCTCCCCTCTTTTTTTGCATTGCTTTTATCAAAGTCCTTGAAGCACAACTGACAAGAAGAAAGATAAAAGGCATCTAATGCATAAATAAACCATTTTAGACAGATCTAAAAGAAAAACCCATAACTGAAACAATGCTATATAGTTCTAATGAATAAAGATAAAATATATTTTAGCCAGTCTGTGCATGGTGTAGTATTGAACTGTGTAAAAATGTGTGGGTGGATCAGAGACTGAATTGCTTGGAAAATGGAATGTTAAGGTCAGAGGAAATGAAGTCTACATAGTATAGAATATTGGGATGAAGCCACTGGCATCTGTCAGTGATAAGTTTGACTGCTAAGATCGTAGTATGTAGAAATGGGAATTGTAATTACAAAGTGATTATACAAAGTAGGTACATAGCAAGCAACTCACAATTACATGGTAGGTAGAGAACAAGCTTCTTCTCACATTCAAGCTTCACATGTTGAGTGGGACATCTACTCCTGCAGCCTTTCTGTTGCTGACTTGTTTGCTTTACTCATGTTGAGAACTTTTAGAACAGGAAGTCCTCTGTATACATGTGATCTCTCAGACTAATCTGGGATCTTCAAAGATCAGGCTTCTAATAGCAAAGCATTAGAATGCATGATCTTCAAACATTAGGCCTGGCATCAAGAAAACTCCATTCATACATCAAACAATCTATGGATGCTGGCTCTGATTGGTTGCCTTAAGTAGACTGCATATGGATCAAGCAATAGTTTCTATAATAGAAGCAGATTTAGGGTTCTGAAGGAGAGAAAGTTCAGAATGAGAAAAGCAGGGTTAATGCAAAATGCTTATGGATTGTGAGAAAGAGATGGCTGAAAGGAAATAAATATGTACAATATCTTTCATCTATCTCTCTGTCATCTACCTTTCCTCATATGTTCAAATCAGCTTACAAAATAATGTTACATAAAAAGGCAAGATAGAAAACAAAGAATTAATCTATTTTTTTTAAAGAACTGTAGCAAGTGCTCTCATAAATGCTACCCAGATTCACTTTGGAATTGGGCAGCAATTGAATTAAACCAAAAAAAAAAAAAACCCATAAGGGGAAAATAAAGACTTATCATGAGGATCTCATTTCCTTAGTACACTTGCCGGTCAGTTCCAAATCTGTCTGTCCTGTTTCCCAGATATTTAGAGTGGGATTGCCAGAGACAGTACTCGTGTGTCACACATGTGATACTCACTAGACTGAACATGGAGTTGCATTACTTTATGCACTTTATGCACAACAAGATTTGGAACTGACAGCTTTGGGGGGGCGGGTGTTGGTTGGTTGGTTTTGTGGTAAATTTTGAATCCATTATTAACTTCCTTTGCATTAAATACAAAATGAAGGTAGAGTTGACCAACACATGATATTTATTTGAGGACACTGACTACACTACATGAAATTCAGGTTAACTGATATTAATTAAGTCAGCACAACCCTCCCACCCCCCTTTTCTGTAAAAAATGAAGTAAGGTCCTTGGGTCAAGATCAGTTCTTGATGACTTCATGCATTAGTTTTTTTCTGGACAATAGCATGGAAGTGGTTTGCCATTGCCTATTTCCAGGATGTTTTGCAATTTCCTTGTCAAGCATATAACTCTAGTATTCCCTGGTAGTCTTCCATCTAGGCCTGGCCCTGCTTAGCTTCCCAGCCCATACAAGATAAATCAAGTACTGCAACTAAATCCTTACACTGGCCAGAATTGTAGAAGAAGGTACAAATGCCAGATGGAATAAAATAGACTTAGACTGAATCCTGTTAGACTGAGCAAGATGAAATTGCTATTTGTCTATATTCTGGTTCCAGGTAGTTCCACTTTTAGCTTTGGATGGGATTAAGAGCAGGGGTGCCATAAGAGGGGACCAATACATTTTATGCTAGATCAGCACTTGGATCCAGTGGCCAGGAGAGGATTTGCCCCCCTTTGGCTGGTGCACCAAATGTAATCTGTCCTGGCTCAGAAGGTATTGGCAATAATGACTCATGCTCTTATAATGTTATGCTTGGTTTACTGCTACAATTCACCAGTGAATAATAATATCCCTACTGCAGGAGTTGCAATAGTTCCCAGTGGGCTTCTAGGTCCAATTCTAGTTGCTAGTTATTACCTACAGTATAAAACCCTTGAAGGCTCAGGTACTGATTACCACCAGGACCACTTGCTCTAAGTAGAATATTGCCCCTTCAATATTGTCTGAGGGAATGCAGCAGTTTCCTTCCCTGAAAGGTTGAGCAGGATGAGGATGGGAGCTGAGGCAGGCCTCCTCAGTCTCTGGTCCCTCACTCTGAAACAGTTTGCTCCCCAGTTCACACACACACATTCAGTTGGTCATCAAGATAATTCTTTTCTACAGATGTTTCAAAGCAGAAAGTGCCAAATCATGGAGGTGTCTGGATTTAATACCAGGGATTTTAATGTCCTAATAACAGAAAAAATACTCAAAATGATGGAGAAAAGAGTAGGCAGATCTAAGATATTTTCTTTTAGAAAGGAGGAGAACTGCTTGGAAATATTTGAAGTAGAAGTTGCCAGTGAAGCTTCTAAAAAGAATAAAGAACAAGGTATGGCAATCTTGGTCAGAAAAACATTATTTTGTTTATAAAAACATGGTATCAGAGGCTACTAGCACAGACACCACAACCTGTTATGACCCCAGGTCACTACTACAATTGTCACTAATCATCATCACCATCATCCCCTCCATGGATATCCCCTTGTCATGGGGGAGGGGCTTGTGATGCTCTGATGAGGTTGAGAGCTATGCCGGCAGTGGTGTATTCTACCAGAAGGTCACCCATGCCACAGATCTCAGCAGAAGAGCCAGACCAAGTGTATCCATCAACACATTCACTATGGTGAGAAAACAGAAAAGGAATCCTATACTGGATCGGCCGTCATACAGCTCAACAAGGACTGTGTCAAATGTTAGTGTTCCTGGACATCTGTCAACAAGTGGGCAGCAGGACTCAGAAGTTATGGTTGGGCAACCTGTCCCCTGCAGGATTAATGGAAGAACAACAAACACAGACAAGACAAAAGTATACTGTTTGAAAATTGCACTATTATGACCTGCTATTATAAATCAGAACCAACAAAGTGGGGCTTCTTAAAGATAATGTTTGAACTGTGGAAAGGAATTTATCCAGACTCAAATACCAATGAACAATGATTAGCAGATCAAAGGAGATTCATTACCAGAAATAAAATATTCAAAGATGCAGAACTGGAGGAGATTCAGAAAAATTGTGAAAATGGTAGACCCAAAAACAATAGTAGAATAGTAGAAGAAATTCAGATAACAACAATAGAGGAAACAGCTGATATGAACTACAGAAATGATAACTCAGAAGAAGTAATAACAACAGAAGCAGTACAGGTCAGCACTGAAACAACCTGTGAACTGACCCCCCAACAAGAAGAACTAAGACAGAATATTATGGTGTATGCAGATTTGCCAGTAGAAAGACACAGACTGCCAGCACTGAAAGTAGTGCCCAAAAAAGACCTGTCATCTACAATGAAGAATGTGAAATAAGGCGCTTGCAAGGCTTAAAAGAACGTCTATCAAACAGACCAATCAGTTTGCCTACAGTACAGCAGTGGCGGTCACAGAAGAACTGGGTATCGAAATTAGAAAACCAAAAGCAAAATCATATTCAATGCCAAAGTGGAAGATCAGACTGGAGGCCAAGATGAAGAAATTAAAATCAGATGCAAGTAATTTAAAGAACATGGAAGAGCAAACATTGAAGAATGTAAGGATCAAAACAAGCCTAATAAAAAAATATTGGCTCAGCACCAGAAAAATTGAAGAAGCTTTGGAAATCATAAAGCAACAAATAACAGCAATAGCTGGGGAAATTGAACACATGATTTGAGGCACATATCATCCAATTTAAACAAAATCAGCTATTCCAATCAGACCAGAGGGGATTCTACCAAAGTATAAATGGCAATAGAAATTCTGAAAATGGAAAACCAAACAAAAAGGAAACAATCCAGTTTTGGAAAAATCTATGGGAAACTCAAAAAGATTATAATAAAAATGCTGGATGGATAAAAGAATTTGAAGATGAATTTAGTAAAAAATCAAATAGAAGAGGTAATAATAACAGCAGAAAGGTTAAAACTGAAGTGAAAAGAATTAGAAACTGGACATATCCTGGAAATGATCAGTTGCGTGGCTTTTGGCTCAAATACCTGACTAGTTTACATTCAAATATAGCTAAATAGCTTAATGAAGTATTGCATAAAGGAGACATCTGCAACTGGTTAACAACTGGCAAAATTTATCTGATTCAAAAAGGCCCAGCGAAAGGGACAACACCAGGAAACTATAGGCCAATAACATGCTTGCCTACAATGTTTAAATTACTTACCAGCATAATAGTGAAAACATCCAAGGTTATTTAGAAAAAAATAACATCCTTTCAGTAGAACAGAAAGGAAATAAAAGGAAAAGCAAAGGTATAAAAAATCAATTTCTGATTGGTTTTGGAGAATTGCAAAAGCCGAAAAACCAATTTACATATGGTCTGGATTGTTTATAAAAAGGCGTTTGACTCATTACCACAAATCCAATCATCAAATGTTTGGAAACAACTGGTGTCAGCAAAAACATCAGAATCTTTACTGGAAAAAAAAAATGAAGCAGTGAAAGACAGAATTGGTGGTTGGAACTGAAAAATATGGGCTTGTCAATATTAGGAGAGCCATCTTCCAGGGTGACTTATTATCACCCTTATTATTTGTCATTGCTATGATCCCACTTTCAGTAATTTTGAAGAAAATAAATCTTCCCTATCAAACAGCAACAAATGCTAATAAAATCTCACATTTGCTTTATATGGATAATCTGAAGCATTATGGAAAATCAGAAATAGAAATCCAGTCACTGACAAACACTGTAAGAATTTTTAGCACAGATATAGCAATGGAATTTGGCCTAGAGAAATGTGCTACAGTAGCAGTAAATCAGGGTAAAATCATGAATAGTATTGTAATTGAAATGCTGAATGGCCAAACCATCAGGAGCCATCAGGATGAAGCCTTCAGGTATCTGGGCATTTTATAGTTGGATAACATCAAGCATGGGCAAGTTAAAAATGTGATTAGTAAGGAATACATCCAAAGAATGAGAAAATTGCTAAAGACAAAATTGAACCATGGAAACATCATCAAAGCAATCAATATCTGGGCCATACCTGTTATACAGTATGATTCACTGCTGGTATTATTAACTGGACACAAGCTGAACTGGATAGTTTGGACCAAAAAACAAGAAAACTGATGACTATTCACTATGAATTACATCCCCATAATGATATTGATACTGCAGATTATACCTGCCCTGCAGAAATGGAGGCACAGGTTTACTTCAAGTCAAACAAACTGTCAAAGAAGAAAAGCATGTATTAGCTGATTATGTAAAAGACAGTCAAGAACAAGCACTGATGCAAGTAAAAAATTGAAACTTACTGAATGATTCATGGGAACATCTGTAAAAATTATCATGTGATCAGTAATGAAAAATTGGTGGGAACATATAGTTGAAGAAGTAGTCGACAATGAGCAGGTTAAAATATTGTGGGATTTCCAAATACAGACTGATAAAGTCTTGGCACATAACACACCAGATTTAACTGTGGTTGAAAAGAAGAAAGTATGGCAATGCCAGGGGATAGAAGAATAGAAGACAAAGAATGAGAGAAGATCACAAAATATCAAGATCTGAAAATCAGAGTTGAAAGATTATGGCATAAACAGCCATGGTGGACCCAGTGGTTATTGGCACACTGGGTGCCGTACCAAAAAACCTGGGGCAGTACTTAGAAAATCTGTGTGTTGACAAAATTTCCATCTGTCAATTGCAAAAGGCCACACTGCTTGGCCTTTTGTTTTCATTTTCTAATTACTGCAATAAAAGTATTTACTGGAAAATATTTGTGAACTTCTTTCTCTTCAAGTACCGCTGCCTATAAATATATGTCAGCTCTGAGGCACAAGATAGTTCCCTTTATCTTTCAATATAGGGTTTGGTCTTGAAAAATAAACAAACAAACAAATAAATAAATAGATCTTTAGATCTCTCAATACAAAAGTAGTTTAGAACCTCTCTTGGAGCACACCTGAGAATAAATAGATGATGTAAAACTGTCAGCTGTAAATAAGAATAAAATTCCTGAAATGTCATGGTTGTGAGATAATTCAGCTCACTCCAATGCTTATTGGCTTAAAAATGATGTAATGGTTTTATAAAGATTGTAATTTTCATATATTTCTTGTCAGTATTTGGGGGGATAGTAAGTTTTGCTTCTTATATAGTTAACCTCTAAGTTCGACTTATTAGAGCTGTGCAGTGATTTGGATTTGAAGGGGAAAAGGTGTTTCAGAGTGTGTGTGGATACACACCTATCATTTGTCAGTAACTCCTTAAGTCAAATGGGCCTTTTCCCATGATTGCATGGGAACTACAGGGAACACCCATGCAACCTGGGAAAATATGCTGCTGCATAGGTGGTTGATGACAGGGGTTATGCGAGTGTCTGACACATCTGAAGCACCTTTTTCCTTCAACACCAAGGTGTTTTGCAGCCCCAATTCACATAGGATTTTCTTTAGTTTTCCCCAATTTAAAACTCAGTTCTTCTGAGTAGTATCACCATTTTAACTTCTGAACTTTCCCAATTCCTTATCATTAAGATTGGTTAATAATCTAACTTTCTTTATATTATTTAGACCAAGGGCATTTCCTCACTACCACCATTTCTGCTCCCCAGTCCCTCGAAAGCAGCATGAAATCAATGCTCAATTGTCTTCACTTTTGCCAGCCTCAAAATGGCTGAAAACAAAGGATAAAAGGAAAAGTTTAATTCACAAGGATATTTATTGCTCCATTAAATGAACCAATGTGAGGTGGGGAAAAAAGAGAGAGTACCTAAAATATGTAAGATTTGCAGAATTGAACCTTCCATGCATCACAGATATAATTGCGAGCTAGTAAAGAAATCTCATCTTTCAGAGCATTCCAAGGCCAGAGTCTCTGAGGAATATGGCAGTCTGCCAATGATAGACTGACATGGGAGCAAAAAAACATAGTGTTTGCCTTTCTCTCTCTTCTCAGCAATTTTGTTTCTTAAAAATCAATTTCTTCCTATGATTTGTTGAGGAGTTAAATGTTGGGGATGCCAAGAGGGTTTTTGATTCAAAATCCTTTTCAATTTCCCCTTTCTTAACTCCAGTTCCAGATTATTCTGCATACTGTTCCTGGCCCATAGTATAAAACCATATTTAAATTGGAAATCAGATATTGTAAGATTCTATTCAAATCTGAAATGTTTGGACTGAAAGTAATACAGATAAAATCAAACTTAGTTGAGACTCAATTCAATAAAAGATTTAAGCATAGTACCTTGTTGAAAAAATCTCTTTGTATCTTTTATTGCATATATTACAGGAATAGGAAAAGGATAATATAGTACAAGTTTCCGAATTATCCGGTAAGAAATCTATAGAAAAGTTGGCTGAACTAATGCAGAAATTGTCCTGCGATTAAAAGAAACTGGTTTTAAAAAGTAAGCTGTATCTAAAAATTGAAATATCTACCATCTTTTGGCTACTTGTTTTTTTAGGCTGGCAGCCTTACTAGCACAATTCATAACCTCTCAGAATGATGCGTTATTTTCTGAATGTACAACAATTAAGACTAAGAACAGTTTGTTTTATCACTGCTACATATACTGTAATAGTCAATATTATAAACAATAGCGCAACGGCAGGCATATTATCTCAGACTCATTCATGCAGTGAAGACTCCATTGGTAAAAGGTAAGAGTCAGTTAAGTAACAGAGTGAAAGGAACTTTAAAGGGGTAGTATAGAGAAATGAATGAATGGTACTGAAATTGCTAAAGAATAACAGTCAGACTGGATACAGAGATGAATAGAAAATATAGGATAGACAAACAGACTAAAAATTAAGGAAGCATAAGGATAAAAATTATTGGATTTGGGAAAAGGTAGAAAACTAAGCATGAAAGACCAATCCAGATTTTAAAGAGTAGCAGAATAAATCTCATTCTCCTTTTCCTACTCTTTTGATTCCTCCTCCAGGTGAACCTGTCTAATTAAATTCTAGCAGAAAAGTGAGACACAAGTACACAAGCATCCTGATAGGCAGAGTTTATGGAAGTGATAAAACTCATTGGCCACCCATTCTTATCAGTATCAGAGAGCCCACCATGCTACTCCATTCCCCCATTTGTCCATTTATTGAAGAAAAGATGCAGTGATGATTGATGCTTTTGAAAGCTAAGAAAAAAATACACCAAATCCCTGAATCATCCTTGGCTCCTGCCAAAAAGTTTTAAAATACTTAATTCAATTCAGTCCTTTCATGTGATTCAAAGTTTTGTTCAAAGATTCAGTCAGATGCAACAGCATCAGATTCAACACAATTTACTTTAAATCAAATTACCCCATCAAAGATTTGCAAACAATCATAGGGTATGCATGTTCCTTTCTCTGTCCCTGTCTACCTGATGCTGTTGCATTTTGGAATAGTATTGAAATATATAGCATATTGTGTTCATTTAAGATTACATCTGAGATTACTTTTGAGATCCAAAGAGGAAGAAATAGTGAGGGATTGTTGAGAAAGTCATTTTGTGTGTAGCTTATTTGACAATACTATTAAACTCTTTGTAATGGTTTCTTTATGAGTAATTATAACATTTGCATAATTAATGGTCAAAATCTCATGATGTTTATATTTTATATATTTCTAAAAATGAATGTTTTAAAGAAGGAAGAATTAAACTGACAGAAATAACAGCAGTAGCAACAATAAAATGATTGTAGATAATTATGGTGGACAATCAGATAAATCCAGCATCTAAAGGCCAACTACCTGTCCTAACCAGTAACCAGTAACATTCAGGCAGAATGGAGGGCCAAAATCAATTCTCATAGACCAGACTTTGAAAATATGAAAGGCAAGTCCTGATCTTTGCCCTCTCATGTCCAAAATAAAAACAGATTTGGAGCTGAGGACAGACATTGCAGAGAACCAAAAGTGAAGCCTTTGGATGCAAATCCTATTTGAAGCAAATCAACATTCGTGGAAATGTATCTTTGTTACTATGTGTAATTCCTCTGTTATTAGCTTCTGACAGTGTTTTTTTTTTTTTTTTGCCACTTCCAACTCATGCATCCTGTGGCATCAGAATTACTGATTTTATTGACTTAAACAACTCTGACTATATTTCTCTCTGTGTGTCCTTTCCACTGATTGCCTAGAAGGCAAATGAATTAAATTCAGCATCACAGGATTTCTTACTAAAGCCTTGCATAAATCCTAGGTACCCTATTCCTTGGGATCTCGAATTATACTCAGCTACCACATTTTATTTGGGGATCTTGCCATCATGTCTTAAGTAATTTCCTTACCATAATTTTAGGTTGCAGCCTCAGAAATGCTGATTTCTGAGTAATATACATTGAACTCAGGGGCCTTTCTGCTATATAGAAATGCTTGAGATTATGCTGTTAAATGTGAACATATGAAATCACACAACCATTCAGAGCATTCTAGAAAAATACATTTTATTCTGTCTGGCAACAGCTCTCCAAATATGAGCAGAAGTGCAGTGGAATCAGTTTACATGCAGTTCTGGATTATTTGATTTTTTTTTTCATCACACAATGAGGCCACCATGATTGTAACAGTGCAGGTATAGCAATAGCTTTTTCCTCTCTATTTTTCTGCTTTATTTCTCCTCTGTATATCCCCAGGAAAAGTAAAAATGGTTTAGAAGTATTTTCAGCACTGAGTTTGTTTATTCAAATTCAGCCTATCAGCAATTTATTGTTCTGAGGAAGTTGGTGATGAGGACAATTTTGAAATAATCTTGAGCATTTGAAGAGTGAAAAGGGTGGTTGTGTGGTGATATACCAGGTCTGTAGGCAAGACTGGTAAGTAAATTTATCTATCTGTCTTTCTAGCTGACTCCTGGAAGAGGGCTATAGCAAAGCATTTCTGAATTGTTGCCAGGAAAGTGGTATACTGTAGATGTGTACAGAAAGTCACTTGGAGTTGAGCCTTCCATTAAGGAAAATTCACATTTATAGCCCTTTTTATTCTCTAGTTACTGCTTAGGCTAGGATTATGATTGTTTTCCTTGAGTTTGTTTCTGTGTATTATTCTTTTCTCTCAACTATTTATTGTTTCTTTATTGTTTTTTAAACCTTGCATTTGTTTAAAGGAAGATTGATTATATGTCATCAAGTCGGTGTCAACTGTTGGTGGCCACATAGATAAAATTTTTCCCTAACCTGATCCTTCAGATCTTCCAGTGGTGTAATTGAGTCCATCCACCATACTGCTGGTCATCCTCTTCTTCCCTTTCCTTCTACCTTTCCCAGTATTATAGACTTCTTCAAAGTCTTTGCATAATGTGCTCCAAGCAGGATAATTTTAGTCTGGTCATTTGTGCCTTGAGTTGATTTGTTTGATGATTAATTTGTTTATTTTCTTGGCTGTCCATGTAACTGAAGGTCATCGCCTACTTATTCCAAGAACAAGAACAGTCAAGTTAGGGGTTCCATGAGGGATATGTTGAAAATGATGATATATGCCTTATAGCTTTAGCATGCAAATGCTGTGACTTACATACACGCATCAGACATTTTGAAGCCTGTACATAATTATAACAATTACATTGTGTCATCATGCAAAATGTCATTTTGAGTCAAGTGGAGATAATTACCAATATAGAAGCACTGCTCCATTCCAAATTACTCCCCTTTTTTTGCCACAGAGAGCCACACATTTTGGTATAGTCTGGATATCACTTTTTATAGTAAGAGCCTTCCCCCATTCTACAGGTGAAAAAGAATGTAGTTGAACTACAAAAGGTACAAAAAAAGGAAACCCAAAGTATTAATGGGCTAAAGCAGCTTTCTGTGAAAAGAGAACAAAATGTTGAGGGGGGTGGGTAGATGTTTGAAATGAAGAAAGGTAAGAGGAGACATATTTGTGATATATAAAATCATGCACAGAATGGAGACTGTTCATTCAGAGAAGATTTTCTGTATTTATTGCAGTGTTAGAACTTGGTCTTCCATTAAAACTAAATGCAGGTAGATTCAGGACACACAGAAGAGTTTTAAAGGGAGTTAATTTTATTATTATTATTATTACAAGAATGGATTAGATGAGGCTATCAGATGCGATGATGGCTACCAATTTAGAGATTTTTAAAATTGGACTGGACAAATTCATGGAGGAAAGGCTATCAACTATTAGCAGTCTTAATATTTGTTCCTACTTTTGGGATTTCAACAATGGGCTTAAATCTTAGCTACTAGGATGCTAGAGTGGGAGAGGGTAATCATCCCCTAATCCATATTTATGATCTTCCAGAAAGCATATTATTGACCATTACAAGACAGAGAATGCTGGCCTAGATGGGCATAAGCCATTCACATTTTTTATATTTTTTATAATATTTATTAATGAAGTATAGCAAAAAGCAAATCATAGTAATACTTCAGTGAAATGTTAAAAAAACCTTCATACATTATAGAGAAGCATAATGAATGAAACATAAAGGAGGGAAAAAAGAAACTAGGAAAAAGAGAAGACTAAGATCCATATAATATCAATATAAGATTAATTTAGTCCTTAAATTTTTAATTAAATCTAGACCATATAGGAATGTATTGTTCCATCTTCTCATTTGTAGAATATAAAGACATTTTAAAAATTTATAACAAACTTGAATCCATTCCTTAACATCAGGATACTTGATCCAGGAGGGCTATTCATGCATTTTTTGTTTTGTTTTTATGGCTACAACTCTCAGACTTTTGAGCTACAGTGGGAGTTTTAAGAAGGCTGTGTTAGGGTTTAACCTGCATTTAAAACAAATTATCTAACACAATAAACTAAAACCAAAATCCACACAACTCAGTGTAAGAAACTCTTGGGACTAATATTATAATCTTCTTAGTTTTGCTACAGCAAATGAATGCTGTAGTGTATTGCAGTGAGATAACGGTCTCTTGTCCATAATGTTTAAGCCATAAGACTCTTCATTACTTTAATTGTTACCCAGAAAGTAGTAGTGACAGACAACTTGAACAGCATATGGGCACATACTGATTATGAGTTTTGCAGTGCACTTTCACTTACTACATGAACTATTCTAATGTGGTTTCATTAACATTTACATTGTCATACCATTTCCTTTTTGTATATTTGGTTGTCTCAAACACAAGACTCCAAATTAAGCTGTTTAGTAAGTTGTGGTGAAGAGGCAGGAATAAACACAGGGAATAAAGAAGTGTTTAAAAAAAACTCAGATAAGTGATAGGGGTAATATCAATAATTTAAAGAAGGCTAGAGGGTTTTCTATTGATTTACAAAAATCAACAGAGAGTTAGAAATAGAAAGAAATGAGGCTGCAGGGAACTACAGTCTGAGGAAGGTACCCAGCTCACCAGTAGAATTTATGCTCTATGTACAGAACAGCTTCTACCCAATTTCCAGTGAAAAGAAAATAGAAGAAAGTGCTGGGGGTAAAACCCTCTTGATGTAGACCATGGAGAATGAACCACAGTAGGTCAGAGGGGCAAAAATATTTTGATTGGTCTAGGGTAATTTGGGGGGATTAAAATACTTTTAAAGCAGAATGTTTGATGGAAAATGTTTGTGAATGTAGGATGTGATGTTTCTTGACTGATGGAACTCATGCACTGATTTACATATACACCATGATGGCTTTATGATAGGCAGCATAAGCCTGTGAAGCACACACAAGCAACCTAATCCAGAAGGAAGGAACCATCCTAAGAGGAGAAAAAAAATCTCCAGGTAAGCTTTAAAAGTGGGTTTTTGTCTCTGTGTGTATTGAATTTAATTCAAAGAATCTACCCACAACTAACACAAATATACTGTAGGAAAGACTTACTTCTTCAGATGAAGATACTGGGCAATTTCCATAACATAATTTGCCTCATCCCTCATGGAGAGAGATTCTGCACATGTTCATGCATGTTTTTGCTTAGACACTCACCATTTGGTGAAACATTGCACATCTTGTCGAAATTGTCCAATGGCTAACAAATGTCTCCATTCCTAAGCAGGGATGGAGGTAAACACTAACTCCTTTTTAGTAGGAAAGAGACTTTTCTCCCCTAATTTAACACTTAAAAGCTCTGGCCTGAAGCGACCTATTCTCTGTTTAATTGTTGGGTTGATTGTTAGTTGCTAACCAAAGCACATATCAGCTTAAAAGCATTTCTGCATTTGACATGCAGGTTTCATAGGATGTCCCCCACTAGTGACAATGGAAGATGCACTCTGCTTCAAATGAAGATTTTTTTTTCCCCTTAGGACTGCTGTAAGAGGTAAAAGCTAATTTCCCCACAGAATGCTTGCTCTAATTCTGTTTATTACCACCCCTCCCCAGCTGAATTTATATGCATTTATTTTTATAAAGTGAAACTGAAATTCAAAGATACTTTTAATGTCATATTTAACTTGGCCAAATAATTCTCACCCATTGCAGGAGAATCAGGAAGCTGCAATGACATTAACTTCCTCATTCTTGTGTAATGCATTATCCTAGATTACAGTATGCATTTATATATAATGTTATAAATAATGGTGCTGCTCTTGCTAGTGCTAAATTGAATTACTGTATATATTTCTATAATTATAATTCTACAAGGACAATATTTTTATTGGAAATGAAATTTGAATTGTTGTCTTTTAACTGATATTCTCTTGCTGAATAAAGCAGCAGTCTGTGCATCTTTGAAGCATGAAAGAATCACAAGGCAAACTTTTTAGGCTTCTTAGCAGTGCTAGGATGAGGAGAAAAAGAAAGAAAGGAAGCCAACTAAGGTGAAAGAGCAGCTGTTGGATTTTTCTCTTTTTCTTTTTTTCAGGTAAAGAGGGCAAAGGATCAAGCAAACAATGGGAGTGTTATCCCAGCCTACAGAGACTGCAAAAAGGCTGTATCTTGTATCAGCCAACACTTATTTTAACAAGCTCTTTGTGATTGTGGCAGATATGTAATATCCCTCTTCACAACAACTGGAACGTTTTCAGCAATTCAGAGAAAACTGAAAGAGTTGTGGGAAAAACATCCTTATTGCCCAGTTTTTAGCTTTCCAGTCTCTTCCCTTCCGCCCATAATTTAATTATGCCTTTTACTCCTGTGTCTCTCCCTCTGAAGGCTGAAGGCTGATAGTAACTGTCCTAACCTAACCCCTATATGTTTCCACCCTCTTCCATACCCATTCTCTTTCACACTTGCTTAAAATCTTCTATGCATCTCCTGTTGCAGCTGCTATCAGAAGTCAGGAATTGCACCTATTTCTGCTTGGTATTCTCGGAATGGCATGTGTTTTTTCTCTCTCATTTAGACTCTTCTGTATTCTCTTCCCACCCCTATACAAAAATAGACTTCAGAGCTGATCTTCTGTAACTCACATCAAAATGCTATTTTCTGACTTTATTCATCTTATTCTTATGCGTTTACCAAACACCATCAGTGTGTGAGGATGTTGCTATAAAAAAAAACAATTTAATGGATAGAAAAGCATGTGAACTGGCGAAGAGATAAAACTATCTGGAATACTAAGTAATTTGTATGAACAAAATCACACTGTGGAGGACATCACTAATAGCAGCATCTTGAATAATGACCTTCAACACAAGAAGAAGAAACAGCTGAATGTGAACAAGGCAACAGATGATACCTCATTGTGGAAGTCAGACCTGTAGGGCTTAGATCAACAGTAAAGAAAAATAAAGACATATAACTATGGCAAGAATTGCTAACAGTGTATTTGTTGTTTATTTGTTTAGTCGCTTCCGACTCTTTGTGACTTCATGGACCAGGCCACGCCAGAGCTTCCTGTCGGTCGTCGACACCCCCAGCTCCCACAGGGACAAGTCCGTCACCTCTAGAATATCATCCATCGATCTTGCCCTTGGTCAGCCCCTCTTCCTTTTGCCTTCCACTCTCCCTAGCATCAGCATCTTCTCCAGGGTGTCCTGTCTTCTCATTATGTGGCCAAAGTATTTCAGTTTTGCCTTTAATATCATTCCCTCAAGTGAGCAGTCTGGCTTTATT
This sequence comes from Candoia aspera, assembly GCF_035149785.1. Taxonomy (NCBI): domain Eukaryota; kingdom Metazoa; phylum Chordata; class Lepidosauria; order Squamata; family Candoiidae; genus Candoia; species Candoia aspera. The sequence continues at coordinate 81,295,615 of NC_086157.1, read as the reverse complement.
TCCTGGAGGATGGACTGGTTTGATCTTCTTGCAGTCCAAGCTAACAGTGTATAGGATGCTATTTTTGTTGTTTATTCATTTAGTCGCCTCCGACTCTTCGTGACTTCATGGACCAGCCCACGCCAGAGCTTCCTGTCGGTCGTCGACACCCCCAGCTCCCCCAGGGACAAGTCCGTCACCTCTAGAATATCATCCATCCATCTTGCCCTTGGTCGGCCCCTCTTCCTTTTGCCCTCCACTCTCCCTAGCATCAGCATCTTCTCCAGGGTGTCCTGTCTTCTCATTATGTGGCCAAAGTATTTCAGTTTTGCCTTTAATATCATTCCCTCAAGTGAGCAGTCTGGCTTTATTTCCTGGAGGATGGACTGGTTGGATCTTCTTGCAGTCCAAGGGACTCTCAGAATTTTCTTCCAACACCACAGTTCAAAAGGATCTATCTTCCTTTGCTCAGCCTTCCTTATGGTCCAGCTCTCGCAGCCATGTGTTACTTTGGGGAACACCATTGCTTTAACTATGCGGACCTTTGTTGTCAGTGTGATGTCTCTGCTCTTAACTATTTTATTGAGATTTGTCATTGCTCTTCTCCCAAGGATTAAGCGTCTTCTGATTTCCTGACTGCAGTCAGCATCTGCAGTAATCTTCGCACCTAGAAATACAAAGTCTTTCACTGCTTCTACATTTTCTCCCTCTATTTGCCAGTTATCGATCAAGCTGGTTGCCATAATCTTGGTTTTTTTGAGGTTTAGCTGCAAGCCAGCTTTTGCACTTTCTTCTTTCACCTTCATCATAAGGCTCCTCAGTTCCGCTTCACTTTCAGCCATCAAAGTGGTATCATCTGCATATCTGAGATTGTTAATGTTTCTTCCAGCGATTTTAACTCCAGCCTTGGATTCCTCAAGCCCAGCATGTCGCATGATGTGTTCTGCGTACAAGCTGAATAGGTAGGGTGAGAGTATACAGCCCTGCCATACTCCTTTCCCAATCTTAAACCAGTCCGTTGTTCCGTGGTCTGTTCTTACTGTTGCTACTTGGTCGTTATACAGATTCTTCAGGACGCATACAAGATGACTTGGTATCCCCATATCGCTAAGAACTTGCCCCAATTGGTTATGGTCCACACAGTCAAAGGCTTTAGAACAGTCAATAAAACAGAAATAGATGTTTTTCTGAAACTCCCTGGCTTTTTCCATTATCCAGCAGATATTGCCAATTTGGTCCCTAGTACCTCTGCCTTTTCTAAACCCAGCTTGTACATCTGGCAATTCTTGCTCCATGAACTGCTGAAGTCTACCTTGCAGGATCTTGAGCATTACCTTACTGGCATGTGAAATGAGTGTCACTGTTCAATAGTTTGAACATTCTTTAGTGTTTCCCTTTTTTGGTATGGGGATGTAAGTTGATTTTTTCCAATCTGATGGCCATTCTTGTGTTTTCCAAATTTGCTGGCATATAGCATGCATTATCCTGACAGCATCATCTTGCAAGATTTTGAACAGTTCAGCTGGGATGCCGTCATCTCCTGCTGCCTTGTTATTAGCAATGCTTCTTAAGGCCCATTCAACCTCACTCTTCAGGATGTCTGGCTCTAGCTCACTGACCATACCATCCAAGCTATCCCCAATATTGTTATCCTTCCTATACAGGTCTTCTGTATATTCTTGCCACCTTTTCTTGATCTCTTCTTCTTCTGTTAGGCCCTTGCCATCTTTGTTTTTGATCATACCCATTTTTGCCTGGAATTTACCTCCAATGTTTCTAATTTTCTGGAAGAGGTCTCTTGTCCTTCCTATTCTATTGTCTTCTTCCACTTCCACGCATTGCTTGTTTAAAAATAATTCCTTATCTCTTCTGGCTAACCTCTGGAATTTTGCATTTAATTGGGCATATCTCCCCCTGTCACTGTTGCCTTTTGCTTTCCTTCTTTCTTGGGCTATTTCTAGTGTCTCAGCAGACAGCCATTTTGCCTTCTTGGTTTTCTCTTTCTTTGGGATGTATTTTGTTGCCGCCTCCTGAACAATGTTGTGAACTTCTGTCCATAGTTCTTCCGGGACCCTATCTACTAAGTCCAGTCCCTTAAATCTATTCTTCACCCCCACTGCATATTCCTTAGGAATATTAGTGAGCTCATATCTAGCTGATCTGTGGGTTTTCCCTAATCTCTTTAGTCTGATCCTAAATTGTGCAAGAAGAAGTTCGTGATCTGAACTACAGTCAGCTCCAGGTCTTGTTTTTACCGACAGTATAGATATCTGCCACCTTTGGCTGCAAAGGATGTAGTCAATCTGATTTCGGTGTTGTCCATCTGGTGAAGTCCATGTATAGAGGCGTCTCTTAGGTTGTTGGAAGAGAGTGTTTGTTATGCAGAGTGAGTTGTCTTGGCAAAATTCTATCAGCCTATGTCCTGCTTCGTTTTGTTCTCCCAGGCCATGCTTACCTGTAATTCGAGGTGTCATTTGACTGCCCACCTTAGCATTCCAGTCTCCTGTGATGAAAATAACATCTCTTTTAGGCGTGTTGTCCAGTAGGTGCCGCAGATCCTCATAGAACTGCTCTACTTCAGCTTCTTCAGCATTTGTGGTTGGGGCGTATATTTGGATCACTGTGATGTTAGATGGCTTGCCCTGAATTCGAATTGAGATCATTCTATCGTTTTTTGTATTGTATCCAAGCACTGCTTTAGCCCCTTTACTATTAATTATGAAGGCTACTCCATTTCTTCTGTGGTCCTCTTGTCCACAGTAGTAGATCTGGTGGTTATTTGATGTGAAGTGGCCCATTCCAGTCCATTTCTGTTCACTGATGCCCAAAATGTCTATCTTTAATCTTGACATCTCACCAATAACCACATCCAATTTGCCCTGGCTCATAGATCTTACATTCCAGGTTCCAATGGTGTGTTGATCCTTAGAACATCGGATTCACCGTTCACCACCAGCATCGTCGGCCGCTAGCCGTCCTTTCGGCTTTGAGCTAGCTGCGTCATCATGTCTGGGGCTAGTTGAACTCATCCTCTGTTCCTCCCCAGTAGCATTTTGACCATCTCCCACCTGGGGGTCTCATCTTCCAATGGTATACCGACATATCTCTGGTTGTACTGATCCATTTAGTTTTCACGGCAAGAATACTGGGGTGGGTTGCCATTACCTTCCCCAGGGATCGTATTTAGTCTGACCTCTCTGTCATGATCTTCCCGTCTTGGGTGGCCCTTCACGGTTTAGCTCATGGCATCATTGAGGTGCTCAAGCTCCAGCAGCATGACAAGGTAACGATCCTTTGCTGAAGAGGATGCTATTAGTATGGTGAAAATTATTAATTACTGAAATAAACAGGAAAGATAACAAGATGGTCTTTTAATGAATAAGGACATCGTAGTGTGTGTGTTCGTTCGTTTGTTTGTTTTATATAGCCACCCATATCACATAAGTGACTCTTGGTGGCTTACAATAAAACAGATAAAAACTATAAAATACATAATATAAAATAAAAACGCATAGCAGCCAAGCTTCATAAATCATCAAGAAAGCCAAGAGATGGGCACTATCACACTCCCAGGGCCCTAGGCCTGGGCACAAAACCAAGTTTTTAGGGCCTTGTGAAAGGCCAGCAGGGTCGGGGCTAACCTAATCTCAGGTGAAATGATGTTCTACAGGGTAGGCGTCATGGCAGAAAAGACCCTCCTGTTTTTGTATTTGTGCTACTTTACTTTTTACTTGTTTTGTGCTACTTTAAGATCTGCTTCAGACTTGTCAATGTCATTACATATACTGTAATTTGTTTTGGATAGTTAATATATTTCTGATTTTGCTCCAGTTTATTTGAAACTAGCAAAACTGGTATTTTTCTTTAAATCGCCATGATTCTGCAGACTTCATGGGCTCATGCCACCCACTAATCCCTCTATCCTCAATGTCTGGGTTCAATTCCTGAAGCTTGTCTCTTCCAGTTTACATAGTTTAGAATTTATGTACCTCCCCCCAATTCAGCTGCCATAAAAACATGCAACTATGGCCAGAACTATTGGGAAAAGCTTCTACTTGCCAAATTGCAAGCAGGTTATCATTTTACTTTCATAATTCAAAAGGACTTTTAAATGCACCAGAGCATCAGTAGTAAGGTTGTTGGGAAGAATTTGCATTTTGGAGCATTGCTTATATTTTTTACAGCTTCTCATCATAGCAGTCTCTCAGATATTTTTGGCAAACCACCAAATAAATACAGACAAATACAAATATTGAAAAACATGGGAATGTATTAAAAACATGGTTGGATAGGTGGGCTACTAGCAATTCATTCTGTTATCTTTTTGAGTGAAGTGGACAGATGAGGAAATTTTTGTTACTCAAGAACTGGTGATAGCTAAGAGTGTAGGACACTGATCGGATGACACTGTTTTCTAGACATACTATATCTGGGCTGCAAAACTCCAGTCAACCACTAGATCACTGCAAAGAGATACATAAAACTATCCCTTTTTGCCATCTAAAGATAGTCTAATGTTTTGCAGCCCAGATCTGGTAGCTGTAACCAGACACAGTGGTACTGATGTGAGAGGGAAGATATTTAATTGTTCTGAGGTTGATTGGAAGACATACTAATTTATTCTCTAACTCTTTGCTACCATCTGATAGTCAACCAGAATATTGCAGCCTAGATATGGTATGCCTATTCTGTGGTCAGCTTCAGGGAAAAGTGATGAGCACTGATTGAGTCATGCAGGTTTTTGCATATTCTCTGCATTTTAAGGTTGGCAAAAGGCATTGCAGGGGAGATTCCAAGGGAGAGAGAGGTGTCTGAAAGCAACTCCTTCCACACTGTCTAAGTCTTGAAATAAAAACAATTGATTGGAAGCAACTGTCTCAGCAGACACTGTTATTTGTGAATGGGAAACATAAATAACAATGCCATGGGGAAGAGCAACAAATTTAAGAACAAGAAGAAAAAGAACAAATTAAGGAAGCATCTCAGGAAGAGCTCCTAATCTCAAACATCTACTGAATGCTCTAAACAACTCAAAATAGATGAATTACTGCCACATAAAGAAGTAACAGGTGACCTTAATGCTTTTTTCTTCATCTAACAGACACGTGGTACAATTGAGATGGGCCATTCTGCCATGGCTCATAGAATAGCAATTTCAGTCTATGAGCAACTGGTAAATGGAACAGTATATGATGAAATTACAGGAAAGAGCCCCAGACCTGAAAACAAGGTCTGGGAAGATAATTACTTCCTGAGTGGGGATACTTGAGTTGTAAAGGGAATCAGGAGAGGAAAAGAGATGGCAAGTCAGAATGAGAATCTCCCTCTCTTCACTTCCCTCAACCATACAGGTTGTTACCTCAAACCCATGCAGAGAATGCAACACTCAGGCGCTGCAGTTAAACAGTGTAGTGCTTCAGATTGCCCTGATGGAGATGAGCAAGGGCAGATGGCACAACAGGTGAGTAATAATCAGTTCCCTTAGACAACCACAGCAATGTCAGGTCAGTCCTAGTGATTTGAACAAAATCATATGGCCACCTAACTGCTATGAACGGAAGAGAATCATATTAATATTTAATATTTAAACATTTTACTTTGCTGTTAATGATCATCAGGATGGAAGAGTTTCTGATGGGTTTTCAGATCACACCAGCTTTGAATGTTTAAGGATGATTATGTTCCTTTTAGGGTGGAGCATACCACCTGACCAAATGACTATGGCAGAGGAGATTGTTACTGTAATGCTTCTAATCAGGCAGAGATAATGTGTCACTTAGTGACCCTCTCAAGGCCAGAGAAGGCTAGACCTAACTTGTTGTTGTTTATTCGTTTAGTCGCTTCCGACTCTTCGTGACTTCATGGACCAGCCCACGCCAGAGCTTCCTGTCGGTCGTCAACATCCCCAGCTCCCCCAGGGACGAGTCCGTCACCTCTAGAATATCATCCATCCATCTTGCCCTTGGTCGGCCCCTCTTCCTTTTGCCTTCCACTCTCCCTAGCATCAGCATCTTCTCCAGGGTGTCCTGTCTTCTCATTATGTGGCCAAAGTATTTCAGTTTTGCCTTTAATATCATTCCCTCAAGTGAGCAGTCTGGCTTTATTTCCTGGAGGATGGACTGGTTTGATCTTCTTGCAGTCCAAGGCACTCTCAGAATTTTCCTCCAACACCACAGTTCAAAAGCATCGATCTTCCTTCGCTCAGCCTTCCTTATGGTCCAGCTCTCGCAGCCATATGTTACTACAGGGAACACCATTGCTTTAACTATGCGGGCCTTTGTTGTCAGTGTGATGTCTCTGCTCTTAACTATTTTATCGAGATTTGTCATTGCTCTTCTCCCAAGGATTAAGCGTCTTCTGATTTCCTGACTGCAGTCAGCATCTGCAGTAATCTTTGCACCTAGGAATACAAAGTCTTTCACTGCTTCTACATTTTCTCCCTCTATTTGCCAGTTATCAATCAAGCTGGTTGCCATAATCTTGGTTTTTTTGAGGTTTAGCTGCAAGCCAGCTTTTGCACTTTCTTCTTTCACCTTCATCATAAGGCTCCTCAGTTCCTCTTCACTTTCAGCCATCAAAGTGGTATCATCTGCATATCTGAGATTGTTAATGTTTCTTCCAGAGATTTTAACTCCAGCCTTGGATTCCTCAAGACCAGCTTGTCGCATGATGTGTTCTGCATACAAGTTGAATAGGTAGGGTGAGAGTATACAGCCCTGCCGTACTCCTTTCCCAATCTTAAACCAGTCCGTTGTTCCGTGGTCTGTTCTTACTGTTGCTACTTGGTCGTTATACAGATTCTTCAGGAGGCATACAAGATGACTTGGTATCCCCATACCACTAAGAACTTGCCACAGTTTGTTATGGTCCACACAGTCAAAGGCTTTAGAATAGTCAATAAAACAGAAATAATGTTTTTCTGAAACTCCCTGGCTTTTTCCATTATCCAGCGGATATTGGCAATTTGGTCTCTAGTTCCTCTGCCTTTTCTAAACCCAGCCTGTACATCTGGCAATTCTCGCTCCATGAACTGCTGAAGTCTACCTTGCAGGATCTTGAGCATTACCTTACTGGCATGTGAAATGAGTGCCACTGTTCGATAGTTTGAACATTCTTTAGTGTTTCCCTTTTTTGGTATGGGGATATAAGTTGATTTTTTCCAATCTGATGGCCATTCTTGTGTTTTCCAAATTTGCTGGCATATAGCATGCATTACCTTGACAGCATCATCTTGCAAGATTTTGAACAGTTCAGCTGGGATGCCGTCTTCTCCTGCTGCCTTGTTATTAGCAATGCTTCTTAAGGCCCACTCAACCTCACTCTTCAGGATGTCTGGCTCTAGCTCACTGACCACACTGTCAAAGCTATCCCCGATATTGTTATCCTTCCTATACAGGTCTTCTGTATATTCTTGCCACCTTTTCTTGATCTCTTCTTCTTCTGTTAGGTCCTTGCCATCTTTGTTTTTGATCATACCCATTTTTGCCTGGAATTTACCTCCAATGTTTCTAATTTTCTGGAAGAGGTCTCTTGTCCTTCCTATTCTATTGTCTTCTTCCACTTCCGCGCATTGCTTGTTTAAAAATAATTCCTTATCTCTTCTGGCTAACCTCTGGAATTTTGCATTTAATTGGGCATATCTCCCCCTATCACTGTTGCCTTTTGCTTTCCTTCTTTCTTGGGCTACTTCTAGTGTCTCAGCAGACAGCCATTTTGCCTTCTTGGTTTTCTCTTTCTTTGGGATGTATTTTGTTGCCGCCTCCTGAACAATGCTGCCAACTTCTGTCCAGAGTTCTTCCGGGACCCTATCTACTAAGTCCAGTCCCTTAAATCTATTCTTCACCTCCACTGCATATTCCTGAGGAATATTCGTGAGCTCATATCTAGCTGATCTGTGGGTCTTCCCTAATCTCTTTAGTCTGATCCTAAATTGTGCAAGAAGAAGTTCATGGTCTGAACTACAGTCAGCTCCAGGCCTAGTGTTTACCGACTGTACAGATGTCCGCCACCTTTGGCTGCAAAGGATGTAATCAATCTGATTTCGGTGTTGTCCATCTGGTGAAGTCCATGTGTAAAGCCGTCTCTTAGGTTGTTGGAAGAGAGTGTTTGTTATGCAGAGTGAATTGTCTTGGCAAAATTCTATCAGCCTATGTCCTGCTTCGTTTTGTTCTCCCAGGCCATACTTACCTGTAATTCGAGGTGTCATTTGACTGCCCACCTTAGCATTCCAGTCTCCTGTGATGAAAATAACATCTCTTTTAGGCGTGTTGTCCAGTAGGTGCTGCAGATCCTCATAGAACTGCTCTACTTCAGCTTCTTCAGCATTTGTGGTTGGGGCGTATATTTGGATCACTGTGATGTTAGATGGCTTGCCCTGAATTCGAATTGAGATCATTCTGTCGTTTTTGGGGTTGTATCCAAGCACTGCTTTAGCCACTTTACTATTAATTATGAAGGCTACTCCATTTCTTCTGTGGTCCTCTTGTCCACAGTAGTAGATCTGGTGGTCATTTGATGTGAAGTGGCCCATTCCAGTCCATTTCAGTTCACTGACGCCCAGAATGTCTATCTTTAATCTTGACATCTCACCAATAACTACATCCAATTTGCCCTGGCTCATAGATCTTACATTCCAGGTTCCAATGGTGTGTTGATCCTTAGAACATCGGATTCGCCGTTCACCACCAGCACCGTCGGCCGCTAACCGTCCTTTCGGCTTTGAGCTAGCTGCGTCATCACGACTGGGGCTAGTTGAGCTCATCCTCTGTTCCTCCCCAGTAGCATTTTGACCATCTTCCGACCTGGGGGTCTCATCTTCCGATGGTATACCGACATATCTCTGGTTGTACTGATCCATTTAGTTTTCACGGCAAGAATACTGGGGTGGGTTGCCATTACCTTCCCCAGGGATCGCATTTAGTCTGACCTCTCTGTCATGACCTTCCCATCTTGGGTGGCCCTTCACGGTTTAGCTCATGGCATCATTGAGGTGCTCAAGCTCCAGCACCACGACAAGGTAACGATCCTTTGCGGAGAGACCTAACTTAACCGAGCAGAAAAAGAGAAAGGAGGAGGAAGAGGAGGAGAAGGAGGAAGAGGTTTAATTCAATCATTTAAAAATTTTCACAAGTAAAACAAACTGAAATCCTACACAGATTAGAGGCATTAAACAGCTCATTAATAGACAGTGCCATGACAGACTGAATAAACCATAGCATGGCTTATGGGATGGACTTAAGAGTAGGAAGTCAATCATTTATGCTTGAGTCTTTCCAGTCAAGGTTTTTAAGAAAAGTCTTCCAAGTGGAATGCTGTATTTCTAATGCAGCAGTCTGCCAGAAGGCAGTCACGCCCAAGGTCGATACCAGGACCTGGCTGAGGATGTGAAATGTTTGGTTAAAGTTGCATTTTCTAGCTCAAGGCTTGGGCCCACTGATATTGGCAGACTTCTTCCATGCACCATGGAAAGTTGGGGTAGGGCAGAAGATGGCACAATGTACCTCCTTTCCAATGCTCTTGGGAATGGAATATGACCACACAAGCGATACACTGAGACAGAGACCAATCAGTATGGGCAGACAGGAAGACTAAAGCAGAATTTCTGCAAGTGTGGTTGCTAGCTAGCATTAATCCCACAAGCAGCCCAATATCTAAAACAACCCACTCCTCAAATATCTCAGAGTTTGGTAGTCAGTGGGCATACACGTTTAATAGATAATGATGATCATGATCATGATTCTGCTCAAAATTCTGTGTTTTCATGCCCATGTTTCTTCTTCACTGTTGTCTGTATGCAGATACTCAAAGAACTTTGTTAGCCTCCTTAATGCAAAAACTTCTGAATGCTCCAGATGCTACCAATGTAAAATATCTACTTGAAGAGAATGACCCAAAAAGTAGCAAAATTCTATGTAATTGCATGCCAGATACAAAGATCACTTAAAAAGCATCAAGCTTAAATAAATATTTTAGGATAGTTATATTATAAAACTCATGAAAGCTGATTAGTGGCACTAACTTGTAATCTTAAAAAAGAATTTGATACAGTAGTGTCTTATCAATCAACAGGTCTTAACCTTAAATATTTTAAGATTCAAATTTTACATTCAAATTTTAATGTGTGTGTGTGTGTATGAACAGCTGTATATTAAAGTAGTATTTTAGTGCTTATTGTTTTATACTACTTTATCAAATTAGTCAACCAGGTTTTTTGGGTTCTAAACACCATGTAAGTATTTTAACATCTGTTTTCTTTCAAGAATCCTCTTCCAATTATCTCACTAATAGCATATACATTTATTTATGCTCATTTTATAGAAATTACTTCTGTATTCTTATACAGGATTTATAATTTTAGTGGTAAAATGATATGCTGTATTGGTCAGTTATCCATATTTATTTATTTATGCTCATTTAATATAAACTCTTTCTGTATTCTTATTCAGGATTTATTAAGTATACTATAAATTATGGAAGTTCCCTAAGAACCTGAAAATATGCAAGAACATGAAATTTGTTTCATCAGGAAGGGAGGCAAGCCTATAAAGAACAGGAATTATAGGAAGTAATAAGAATACACCAGATCTGAATCCACTGGAAGACAAAGTGTAGAGATACCAATGCTGGGAAGAGATGGATTCCTCAGACCAGGTCAGATACATCTTACATTGCTCAACTAAGTGAAAACATTAGCTGATCTTAGCTATTCTTGAAAAGTTAGCAGAATTGGATTCAGTTAATACCACTAGGAAATACTGGAAAGGGTTAAAAAAGAAAGATCCCCTGAAATCCTGGGATTTCCCAATCCCAGAAGAAGGAAATGCAACCCATTTGTTGTGAGGATTGTAGTCCTTTAATCTTAAACTCAGTAACTCTTGCCACAAGCCATTCAGGATATGTTAAAAGTTCTTTATTAAGGTAAGTGACTAATACCAGGTTAAAGCCTTGAATGAAGATTCCTGTGCAAAACATTCAGTTAAGACATTCCATTCCCTTTTTCTGCCAGCTCCCCTTTTGCTAAAATAAACAGCTCAGTACTTTTCCTTTTTTTACTGCACCTCCACTCCCTCTCCTTTAAGCCCACAGCAGTTCCCAGATGGTGCCAGCTGCCTGACCTTGATATGAAACTTCACCTAAACAATTCTTAACGACTCTGCTGGAATGCTGGCAATTCTCCCTCCTGTGCCACTCTAAACTACACATGTAACAAGCTCTAAACCACACACGTATCTATTCCCAGCTACTTAAACCCAATTACCCCATGTCAGAGTGTTGCATTCAGACACCATTAACTATTGTGCCTGAATGCTCCAATCTGACACTTGTTTAATATAACCAAGAAGCTTCAAGGGTGTGTCTATGGAGATACCAGGAATCAAGTTCTGTTTGAAGCACTTTTCCTTTACATCTGACATTGGTTGCATAGCTAGCAGCTATATCTGGGTTTTTCTTTTTAATGAATTATAAACTGGGGAAAATTCACTGGAAACTACAGTGTATGAGAAAGAACATTTTTACCTTTCCCTTTTTTCCTATACTCATAATAAAACTCCTTCCCTTCACACAGCAATTAGCAAGGGGGGAGCTGACATGATGCCAATAGAACTTTTTTCCTTCAGGCTAATTGCTGCATGGGTGAAGATGGGACTTTAGTCTAGATTACAGCTCAAGGAAGGGGACTGTAAACTGTCATCTTATGTCCTGCAGTCTCAGTGAAAATTGTGCTCTCCTGCCAAGCTCACTATTAATTAATTAATGTCAACAGAAATAGATGTAGCTGCTAGCTGTGAACTTAATATATAAGTGAGTAATTTAGAGTTTATTTTTTAGCAAAATCTAACATTGTTGCCTTTGCATAGGACACATCATGAAAGTTTATTAAAACTGCAGGCTGCTTCCTTGTTGGCCATCTATCCATTCCTAGTATATTGTTTTGTTTAGTGTGTATATTAGGACATATTTGTTCAGTGAAATCCTCAGTGCCTTCTTTTCACTCTATCACTAAAATATGGCAGGCAGCTTGTGAATTCCTTGAGCTAGTTTTGCTTCACAAATTATCTCAATTTGACTTTTCCTCCATTATGGCCTTGCCAATAACTCAGGGGTAGAACTCAACCTTATCCTTACCGCAAACCTGTGAGATAGACTGGGTTGAGAAATGGTTATGGCCAAATGCCATCCAGTGATCTTCATGGTTGAACAGAAATATGAGTCCAGGTCTTAATTCAAAGTCAGCACTTATATCATGCTGGTTTTATAACATCTATGTGATTGCACATCACAACACTAGACTGGACTGCTCAACCGAGGGTCTTTTAAGCAGGGAGATATGTCAAAAAAGTCAAGATAGTATCCATGACCATGACATTAAAACCTCATTTGCTATTTATGTGCCATGCATATGATGGATATATAAAAGGGGTAGGGCTTCACATAGTTGGAGCCACTGTCTTGATTTTTTTTTTACACCCTATCCCCAGAACACCTCATATGGTTTTGATAGGACTTGAACAAAAAGATACAAAGTAATAACACTGGCAAGTGTCTTTGAACTTGTGCAAAGTGTCTTTTATTCCCCTTTCAGATCTCAGACACCTGGTATATGCCTGCAGGACTCAAAGGCTTCCAAGCACAGAAGAAAAGCCTCTCTTTTTGAAAAGGCATTGTTTTTTGCAACAAAGCTTTCCATCTGGAAAATGTTATTTTTAATACCATCAAAGCCCAAAACAATGAAAGTAAACAAATCAGATCTAGACCCATAACTGAAACCATGTCAGTCAGTAGATAGTTTAACTACTGCCTATCTGACAAGCCAGATTGAAATGAAAGAAGACCCTGATTTGCCAAGAAGCAGCTGCATTTCAACACTGGGTGAAAGGCACCAGGGAGTGGTGTTCAGGAATAACCTGGCCAGCACTGGAAAACAGAAGTCTGTTTGTTTTCCTTTTCTATTTGCATGCCAAGTGGAACAAGTAAGTAATGGCACCATTGTTTCCTATATGTGTGTGTCTATCCAGAAGAAAACATATGATATGAATAGAAAACAATTAACAATGAACCAGAGTCAAAGGGCGAAGCAGACTAGGCAGTGAAAAGCGAAGGGGTCAGAATATGCACAGCAAAGCTGAACAAATATGCCTCTGAAAATTGAGGGTGATGACTCCTTTTGCATTAGATACATAATGAACAATAATTTATAACTGATGGCAGTGGCAAGGGCTCCTCACCAGTCTCAATATATATATATATATATATATATATAAATTCAACATCTTTTCCTCCTTAAGAACCCCTTGGAGATCTTCAAGTCATTTCAAATTGGGTGGGGTGGATGGAATGGAGGTAAAGAGGCAGTTTTGTAGTTTAAATTTCTCACTATTTTAGTCATTATCTATTCTTTTGATAAGTGTCATCAGTCCTTATGTAGTTGGCTTAGTTTTAAATTGGATTACCACAACGCAAATCAGTGGAGTTTGTTGCTGCTTGAAGACTTCCAGATGTGGAAGAAAAAAAGGTCACTGGAAAACAAAATAACATAGATGGCCATGAAATAAAAGAAAAAGGAAGCAAGAGGGGCCAATGAAGACAGCCAACAAGATGTATCCTTTTATTTATTATTTATTATTTATTTATTAATCAAATTTATCACCGCCCATCTCCCAAAAGGGACTCTGGGCGGCTTACAATAAAACATAAATAAGAAAAATATAAAACTGTAACTGTAAAACACTATAATACATAATAAAATAAAGATGATAAAAACCCCAATGGCTGAAAGTTCTCTGTGATTTGCAAGCAGAGCAGGGTTCTTCTAAGAGACTAACCACCCCCAGGAAAGACTACTCTCTCTCCTGCCCCAGGCATGCTGACAGAACCAGGTCTTTAGTTGTTCCCTAAAGTCCAGGAGGGAGGGAACCAATCTCACTTCCGGGGGAAGGATATTCCAAAGGGCAGGGACTGTTGCAGAGAAGGCCCACATCCTGGACCCCGCCAGATGGAGTTCTCTTACAGAAGGGGTCTGTAGCATGCCCTCTGTGCATGACTGGGAGGGATGGGTTGATATGATAGGGATGAGACAGTCCCTTAGGTAGCCTGGACCTGTGCCTTTTAAAACTGTCCTTGCTGTTGTTCAAACTCCACATTGAATTTGTATTAGAATCACAGCCCATTGAGACTATTTTCATTGTTAGCATGACTATTTCTTTTCCACCCATTATTACATGACTCATTAAAAAATCCTAAACAGATTTTTTTTTTCTCATTAGGAAAGTTGGATCTTCTCAGGAGACTTGCCTTATCTGCCACCTCCTGAAGGATTGGATTATGGCACCCGACATTCACAACCAACATTCTTCTGGAACTGCTATAAGTTGTAGTCCAAATGATTCTAGAGAGTGCTAGGCTGGAGGATGTTACAGGAAAGCTGACTCACAGATGAACTGAGTCTGAACCGTACAGGCAGTCCAGACAGAAGGAAGAGGAGGAAGGTAGTGACCAATGAACTGAAGATCGAAAGATAAGGTTTAAAGCAGAACAGGAACAGATCTCTTGGTCTCTGTAACTAGTTTACAATTGTAGTACAAAATAAAGGGCTGCTCAATCAATAATGTTCTATATATATCTCTTTTCTCTACTGAAAGCTGCTCTCCTTTGAGTAGGGTGCTAAGGACGGTACTTCAAAAATGGGTGGGATCAAGATAAGGAAATAGGCAGGGCCTGGATAAATACAAAATTAAATTAAATTAAATTAAATTAAATTAAATTAAATTAAATTAAATTTTAACTGTTAAATTTGCTGGGGGAAAGGTAATTATGACTGGGAAAGGCAATGGCAAACCACTCTGCTCTATAGTCTGCCAAGAAAACATCGCAAAAGCGGTGTCCCCCAAAAAGTCAGAAAATGACTTGGGGACCTTTCTTTCATTAAATTAAATACAACAAATATAATTATTCCTCGGATATGGAATAATTGTCCCTTGGGTTGTTATTGAAATTAGGCAACAGTTGACGCAAACTCATCATGTTAACCCTTCAAAATAAGAAATATCAATGTAGGTAATAATCAGATTGTATCAACTTGTCTTTTTTTAAAATCTGTATTATTTCATCAAAGATAAAAGACACAAATTATCTTACAGTTATTTCAATAACATTTTCCAGACACTCTCTTCATTTTGGCTGATTTTTTTTTTCTGTAGAATTGTTCACACATAGCTCAGCAGCTGATCTTTGTTGACTGTATAACCATGATTTTATCTGTGGTTGGGCACTGAAGTGATTGATACGTTTTTCTGAAATGTTGATGTATATAAGTTTGGATATTTTGCATATCAGCTGCAAGTTTGTATCCTTTGTTTAAATGTCATTTAGCCTGCATTCTGCTTTGGTACTGTTAATTACAACAGCACATATAGTGCATAGTATTTTCTTGGCTCTCACTATAGATTTTGAATCCACAGTTCTTTTTATGTTATGAAGTCATGAAAATTATTGGTTGAAATGTCAAAATTCATCTGGTAAGAGGATTTTAAGTAGGCTTTCTCCATTATACCAAAGGCAAAGTATGTCTTCTGGCCAAGTATCTATTTCAGATAGATTGAAGCAAGTAATTCATACTAGTAGCAAGGAAAAATGTAAAAACACTGTTGACACTAGTTGCACTTTTATTTGCATTCTGATGGCACTGTAATCTTGGTAAAGACTTTGCTTTCCTACCCTATACAAAAAGATGAACTTGTAGACCACTTTTCATAACTTCCAGGGCTCTAATAGCCATTTTTAGGTATAGTCTACTGTTGCTAAGGTCTCTATGCTCTTGTAGAGCTTAATGTAAATGGCTGAGCTCTTGAATAATGTCAATCAGTAGTGCCAGATTGTTGATAAAATTGATTGATTGCAGTCTTTCTTCAATTCTTTACACTCATTTCAGCTAGCAAAAAGCTTGCAAAGAACAGGATAATTCTTCCGTACTACTAGGGCAGTATGTAAATTGTAAGAGGCCCAACAAAACCTCAATTCTGTTAATTTTACTTATTTGAATGCTGGATCACTTGTGACTGCATTAAGTTCACTTTGATTTTTTTAATGATTTTTATTGAAACTTTAAAAAAGAAGATAAAAACTAATACAAACTAACATAAAGTAAGGAATAAAAAAGAAAAAGAAAGAAAGCAAAGAGAAAGCAAAAAGTGCAAGAAAAGAAAAGAAAAAAAGTCGAAGAAAAATAAAAAATAAAGAAAAAAAGATACAAAGAAGTAGCTTCCAATATGCTTCATAGAAGTTATAAGAGAGTTCACTTTGATTTTTATTTGATTGATGATACATTGAATATAGATAGTCTAAAAATATCTTGAAGTGGTTAACCTGGTTTATATTGTATATGACTGAAGTAATGCTATGCAGCGATGATTGGACACTTCTGGATAATGCACATGGTAACGTGTGATGTTTCAGCTAGCATTGTATTGGCACTGTGAAAGCATAATGCAGTCAAGTTAGTAGATAAGACTCATCAATGAATACACAAACTGTTCCAAAATCCATCTTTAATACTGCTTCCATTGGGTTGCTGTAATTCAGTGAGATTTACAGGGCTTTCTGCTTCTTTTATTTTACATCTAACACTAATCCAAGTGGCATGCATAGACACAGCACAGTTGAGGTTTTGTCAATAATAATAATTATTGCAACCATTTTGCTGAATATTTCCTTCCTTAGTTCTTGTGAGAAACTAGTAGCCATCAAACAAAAATGCAAAAATGTAGACTATCTGACATTGGTCTATTCCTTTTTGCTAAATTCCATACTGAAAATAAGAATTATTTTCCACACTTCATAAGAATTGAACCTGTCAAAAACTTTAGGGAGCTCATTCATATCAGCACTTTCTAATGCTGACCCGACCTATTGTAATGATGACTATCACTGCATCCTTTTTTCCCCACAACAATGCCAGTTTTACTGCCTTTGTTTCACCCACTTTCTCATTGCAATGACCTATGCACATTTTTCACAACTGTACCAAGAATAGAACATACTTTGGGGCACATTTTGCAACTTAAAAAGTCACCTTGCACTTCTTGTCAAGGTTCTGATTACTAAGATGCTTACCCTATTTTGGTGTTCAGCAGTCAGGCAATAAATACAGCACCACACAATGCTTCATGAACAGGTCTTCTCATTATTTTTAGTGTTTCTATTTCTTTAGGTTTTACACCACTTTTTATTGTATCTTCCCTTCTCTTAACACATATCTATAAGGATGAGCTGTGTTGAATGTTTTATGCTTTATTGAAATGGCATATATCATTTGAAACCCCCTTTTAAAAAAAAATGCCAAATACACTTCATGGGATTTGGTTGAACAAACAATGAACTCTATGGTAAATCACTAACACCAGTAACAGGAGCTTTTTGCAAAAAAAAAAACAAACGACTACCTCCATCCTAGCTTTTGCTGCAGGGGTAAAAAGAGATTTCTGAGATATGCTGTGATGTTCTGTTATCATTTCTGTTCTTCTCAGGAATCTGAGTCTCTCGTGATCAACTGAGATCTTTCTGGGGGTGGATTTTGAAATTGCTAACATTCCTCAATACTGTGGGGACAAGGATGACTCAGACTCACATCAGATGTTAACAGAGGGGAGAATAAACAGCACTCAACAAAGGCCAAGCATAATATGTTTTATTCAGTTTAGTACAGAATGACAAAAGATAAGACGCAACTTAGAAAAAAAAAGAACAACCAGTTTTATCTAGACTGAACTGGCTATGATTATGTGGCAATGGAAAAAATGACTGTATATATTAACAGCAGAAATCTAAGCAAAATCAAGCAGGAATGGTTCCCTTATAAATAACATATTACACAGCAAAGCAAGCTAACATGCCTGGAATATGGTTTTTGAAGAAAAAGGAAAACTCTGTTTTAAAAATAATTAAAATGATCCCAATAGAAATGAGCAATAATCACAGATGCCCAAAGCATAGTATAAAAAAATGTAAGCAGCAATTAGCAATTTGTGGAAGGAAGAGGGGAACTACTAGAATGTTTTTTTCTTGTTTGTTTTGCCTCTTTTTAAAAAAAAAAATACAATCATCATATTTTCACTTCAACCTTCATTCTAGTATAAAGTTTATTTTGTCTGTCTGTGTGTGTGTGTGTGTGTGTAAAAAGCAAAAACAAAGTAAGGGAAAGGAATATATATATATTCCTTTCCCTTACTTTGTTTTTGCTTTTTGCTTTTTTTTAACTTACTTAATAAAAAATAAAACCAGGAAAAAATAGACTGAACTGGCTAGATAACACTCCTGATTTCTCCAATCAGTCACCTTAAACACGATGGCAACTTTTGGAATGCCTCTGGCTACCACCAAGTTTTGGAGAGGTCTGAGGTTACACCCCTGGGCTATAATCTGAAGAAAATCAAGAGCTTTTCTGAGGGATGCCATGTGGCTGACAGAGCAGCTCCTCACCAGAAAGTAAATGGAATATAGCTCCCTGTGTTTGAGAACCATAAAACCAATTCATCTATTTTTAATCTTCATTCATCATGACCAGGATTCTCTACTTTATGCAGTTCTTTCTCTCTTCCTTACCATTTATGCTAAAAACAACAACAACAGGGAAGCAAGAAAAACTATCCAGGAACAACTAGTTAACTAAAGAACAAAGAAAAGGACAACTGAAAAGACAAGCATCTCTGGAAATGCAGCAGGATCAGTATGGCAATGGTGGTAGCGCAGCTGTGGGCCTCCCTGCCCCTTTTGGCTGGGGCATCATGTTGTTGTTTTCTTCCTTGAGAACAGCAATCCTATGGTTCTCTGGTTAGGACACAAACAGCATAAGTGGGCTGGGATCTCCAATTGTACCAGGCCATTATATAGCTCAAGGGATTTTGTTTGTGTTGTGTGAACCCAGCCAATCATGTTTCTTCAGCAAGTCATGATTAAACAAGCAGTTGCTCTTCACAGTGTGTGTACCCCATGAGACTGAGATTAAACTCACCGATGGTTACTGGAGCATGGCAGGTTAATTGTACTACACTAAAGAGGTGTCCACAGAGGTTAAAAGAAATCAAGATGGTGGCTGCACAATTAAAAACCTGCTCCTTTTTAAACTGTGTCATGCATGTGATGGATGTAAAAAAGGGGTCAGGGATTGGACTGCACAGTCACACTGCTATCATGACTTTTTTTACCCCTGCTCCCCTGCAGATCCCTGTCCTTCATTACATCTTTGCCTTGGTATGACTGTAGATCTTGAGCTGGTCTATTGTTAACAAGACTTGCAGCCCAGTTTTATTAATGCTTTTCATCCCTTATTGAGAATCTTCTTTGCAATACCTGAACCCTTTTTAAAAACTTCTATCTTTAAAATACTTGGCAATCTCAAGATGCTATAAAAACGCAAAGTACCCAAACATAATAATTGTAAGAGCGTTTTTATGCTGGTAATGGTGCCAGAAATGGATACTGAAAATTTATGCAAGCATCCTAATAGAAGGATCTGTCTTTTACCCATCTGTATTAATTTCACCTTCAGCAAAGGATCGTTACCTTGTCATGGTGCTGGAGCTTGAACACCTCAATGATGCCATGAGCTAAACCGTGAAGGGCCACCCAAGACGGGAAGGTCATGACAGAGAGGTCAGACTAAATGCGATCCCTGGGGAAGGTAATGGCAACCCACCCCAGTATTCTTGCCGTGAAAACTAAATGGATCAGTACAACCAGAGATAGGTCGGTATACCATCGGAAGATGAGACCCCCAGGTCAGAAGATGGTCAAAATGCTACTGGGGAGGAACAGAGGATGAGCTCAACTAGCCCCAGACATGATGACGCAGCTAGCTCAAAGCCGAAAGGACGGCTAGCGGCCGACGGTGCTGGTGGTGAACGGCGAATCCAATGTTCTAAGGATCAACACACCATTGGAACCTGGAATGTAAGATCTATGAGCCAGGGCAAATTGGATGTAGTTATTGGTGAGATGTCAAGATTAAAGATAGACATTCTGGGCATCAGTGAACTGAAATGGACTGGAATGGGCCACTTCACATCAAATGACCACCAGATCTACTACTGTGGACAAGAGGACCACAGAAGAAATGGAGTAGCCTTCATAATTAATAGTAAAGTGGCTAAAGCAGTGCTTGGATACAACCCCCAAAATGACGGAATGATCTCAATTCGAATTCAGGGCAAGCCATCTAACATCACAGTGATCCAAATATACGCCCCAACCACAAATGCTGAAGGAGCTGAAGTAGAGCAGTTCTATGAGGATCTGCAGCACCTACTGGACAACACGCCTAAAAGAGATGTTATTTTCATCACAGGAGACTGGAATGCTAAGGTGAGCAGTCAAATGACACCTCGAATTACAGGTAAGTATGGCCTGGGAGAACAAAATGAAGCAGGACATAGGCTGATAGAATTTTGCCAAGACAATTCACTCTGCATAACAAACACTCTCTTCCAACAACCTAAGAGACGGCTTTATACATGGACTTCACCAGATGGACAACACCAAAATCAGATTGATTACATCCTTTGCAGCCAAAGGTGGCGGACATCTGTACAGTCGGTAAAAACAAGACCTGGAGCTGACTGTAGTTCAGATCACGAACTTCTTCTTGCACAATTTAGGATCAGACTAAAGAGATTAGGGAAAACCCACAGATCAGCTAGATATGAGCTCACTAATATTCCTAAGGAATATGCAATGGAGGTGAAGAATAGATTTAAGGGACTGGACTTAGTAGATAGGGTCCCGGAAGAACTATGGACAGAAGTTCACAACATTGTTCAGGAGGCAGCAACAAAATACATCCCAAAGAAAGAGAAAACCAAGAAGGCAAAATGGCTGTCTGCTGAGACACTAGAAGTAGCCCAAGAAAGAAGGAAAGCAAAAGGCAACAGTGATAGGGGGAGATATGCCCAATTAAATGCAAAATTCCAGAGGTTAGCCAGAAGAGATAAGGAATTATTTTTAAACAAGCAATGCGCGGAAGTGGAAGAAGACAATAGAATAGGAAGGACAAGAGACCTCTTCCAGAAAATTAGAAACATTGGAGGTAAATTCCAGGCCAAAATGGGTATGATCAAAAACAAAGATGGCAAGGACCTAACAGAAGAAGAAGAGATCAAGAAAAGGTGGCAAGAATATACAGAAGACCTGTATAGGAAGGATAACAATATCGGGGATAGCTTTGACGGTGTGGTCAGTGAGCTAGAGCCAGACATCCTGAAGAGTGAGGTTGAGTGGGCCTTAAGA
Organism: Candoia aspera; assembly: GCF_035149785.1. Lineage (NCBI taxonomy): Eukaryota > Metazoa > Chordata > Lepidosauria > Squamata > Candoiidae > Candoia > Candoia aspera. The sequence continues at coordinate 81,274,360 of NC_086157.1, read as the reverse complement.
AGCATTGCTAATAACAAGGCAGCAGGAGACGACGGCATCCCAGCTGAACTGTTCAAAATCTTGCAAGATGATGCTGTCAAGGTAATGCATGCTATATGCCAGCAAATTTGGAAAACACAAGAATGGCCATCAGACTGGAAAAAATCAACTTATATCCCCATACCAAAAAAGGGAAACACTAAAGAATGTTCAAACTATCGAACAGTGGCACTCATTTCACATGCCAGTAAGATAATGCTCAAGATCCTGCAAGGTAGACTTCAGCAGTTCATGGAGTGAGAATTGCCAGATGTACAAGCTGGGTTTAGAAAAGGCAGAGGAACTAGAGACCAAATTGCCAATATCCGCTGGATAATGGAAAAAGCCAGGGAGTTTCAGAAAAACATCTATTTCTGTTTTATTGACTATTCTAAAGCCTTTGACTGTGTGGACCATAACAAATTGTGGCAAGTTCTTAGTGGAATGGGGATACCAAGTCATCTTGTCTGCCTCCTGAAGAATCTGTATAACGACCAAGTAGCAACAGTAAGAACAGACCACGGAACAACGGACTGGTTTAAGATTGGGAAAGGAGTACGGCAGGGCTGTATACTCTCACCCTACCTATTCAACTTGTATGCAGAACACATCATGCGACAAGCTGGCCTTGAGGAATCCAAGGCTGGAGTTAAAATCTCTGGAAGAAACATTAACAATCTCAGATATGCAGATAATACCACTTTGATGGCTAAAAGTGAAGAGGAACTGAGGAGCCTTATGATGAAGGTGAAAGGAGAAAGTGCAAAAGCTGGCTTGCAGCTAAACCTCAAAAAAACCAAGGTTATGGCAACCAGCTTGATTGATAACTGGCAAATAGAGGGAGAAAATGTAGAAGCAGTGAAAGACTTTGTATTCCTAGGTGCAAAGATTACTGCAGATGCTGACTGCAGTCAGGAAATCAGAAGACGCTTCATCCTTGGGAGAAGAGCAATGACAAATCTCGATAAAATAGTTAAGAGCAGAGACATCACACTGACGACAAAGGCCCGCATAGTTAAAGCAATGATGTTCCCTGTAGTAACATATGGCTGCGAGAGCTGGACCATAAGGAAGGCTGAGCGAAGGAAGATCGATGCTTTGGAACTGTGGTGTTGGAAGAAAATTCTGAGAGTGCCTTGGACTGCAAGAAGATCCAACCAGTCCATCCTCCAGGAAATAAAGCCAGACTGCTCACTTGAGGGAATGATATTAAAGGCAAAACTGAAATACTTTGGCCACATAATGAGAAGACAGGACACCCTGGAGAAGATGCTGATGCTAGGGAGAGTGGAAGGCAAAAGGAAGAGGGGCCGACCAAGGGCAAGATGGATGGATGATATTCTAGAGGTGACGGACTCGTCCCTGGGGGAGCTGGGGGTGTTGACAACCGACAGGAAGCTCTGGCGTGGGCTGGTCCATGAAGTCACGAAGAGTCGGAAGCGACTAAACGAATAAACAACAACATTAATTTCACATTTATTCATTCACAAGTCTCTCATTTCTGCATTAATGTATGGTTTTTAAAAAAACAGCATGGTATGTAAATGTGAATTTAAATGTTATTTTTTAATATATTTTTTTCACAAAACAGACATGTTCGTGTTTCTCCTGAATGTATCCATTTCCAAAACAGGAATTCTGGAGTCCCATACATCTGAAGTACATTTTATAGGGGGAGGTTAAGTTATATCTAAGATGCTCCTCCAGTAGCCATTGCATCCAATACTGAGACAACTAGCTAATGTATTTTAGAGATTCCAATCTGTATTCATCCTGAAGTGTTGATTTCCCATGCTTCCCCATTTTTATTCTTTTTATCCACTTGCAAGTGCAAATGTATCTTCTTTTAAAAATTGTTTGACTGTAATTGTAGCCTAGACTATATAAGCTTAAACTGATTTTATCTTTCCTGTAGTCCAAGAAGTCATTGGTAATGATTGACTGGGCATAATTCTGTTGTTTTAGTCTCTTCTAGCTCCACCAGCAGCCATATGTTGCTTTTCACAATATATTCATTTTAAAAAATGGTATTATTTTTTTCCTTCTGGCTAAATGGTGTCCATGAAATTGATAGTCTTTCCTCTCTTTTCCATAACTAGGCAAAATCATGTGTAGGGGATTACATGAGATTCTGCATGAGAAATTTATTTATCTTTCCAGATTAATAGCCATTCATTCATTCATTCATTCATTCATTCATTCATTTTGGCCTCATTCAAGTGACAACACCTAACTGACTGTGGCTGATCTGAAAAAAAAAAAACTGAGCAGGATTTAAATCTAATAAGTACTTGGTTGGGGGACCATCATAAAATCCTATCTTAGTAATTTCTACACTAGGAAATTGAAAATCCTTCCAAAAGAAGTCAATGGCAAATCACTTCCATATTACTGTCAAGAAAGCTATTAAGATATGTTCATGCAGTCACAGGTATTAAGCTTGACTAGGACACAGTAAACCATTAAAAGTGTCCCACATCCTTATACTCTTCCCCAAGAAAGCATATAAATAATTTACATTTAACATGTGTGGGTTATTGCTCAAGCATCTTTTATATCAGGAGCTCAAACTCAATGAGAGTGCATGCCAAGTAATCTTATATAACATAATTCCTTTCAACTTGGAAGGTACCTCACAGAAACTGGAATTTTGCCCAGAACCAAGATAAAGTGAGTAAAATTCAAAATTATAAATTGATCTTATGTAACACAATTCCTTTGAAACCTCTGTAGTGTTAAAAGAAAATGAGATGCTAAACTGTCCAAGTGGAGTTTTAATACAGGTCCACTAAACCACATCTTCCATTCACTTCAGTGGGGCTTACTCCTAGAAAAAGGGATATGGGGAAAACAGTTCTTGGTCTCTTTAATTATCAGAAGTGGAGGATTTTTTCCCCTTTGAATTCAGAAGTAGGATGAGAGTCTGTTCTAAAGGAAACAGCTGCAGTCTCTCACTGTTTTTCCATAGCAACTGCCCAGCATTGACTGAACAGAAATTCCCTGCCTGTTAGAATTAATGTTCATATTTCAAGAAATCAACTCACATTTGATAAGATTGGATGAGGTTAGACTGATGTATTTTGTAGTGCCTTGAAGGTTGTACTGAATCAATTAAAATGACGAATATGCCTAAAATATGAGACAGAAATACATATAATCCAACCATTCAAAACTGTATTAGAGAAGAATAACTTTATTTATTTATTTGATATCAGCACTGCCCAACTCCAAAATGAATCTGGTTCTATGTTCCCGCTAAGGTGTGTGTGTGCACACACACTACTCATCAAACCCACAGACATAGTAAAAGTTGATCATGCACCAAATTAAATTCTTGTTGTTTATTTGTTCAGTCACTTCCGACTCTTCGTGACTTCATGGACCAGCCCATGCCAGAGCTTCCTGTCGGTCGTCACTACCCCCAGCTCCCCCAGGGATGAGTCCGTCACCTCTAGAATATGATCTATCCATCTTGCCCTTGGTCGGCCCCTCTTCCTTTTGCCTTCCACTCTCCCTAGCATCAGCATCTTCTCCAGGGTGTCCTGTCTTCTCATATGTCGCCAAAGTATTTCAGTTTTGCCTTTAATATCATTCCCTCAAGTGAGCAGTCTGGCTTTATTTCCTGGAGGATGGACTGGTTGGATCTTCTTGCAGTCCAAGGGACTCTCAGAATTTTCCTCCAACACCACAGTTCAAAAGCATCTATCTTCCTTCTCTCAGCCTTCCTTATGGTCCAGCTCTCACAGTCATATGTTACTACAGGGAACACCATTGCTTTAACTATGCGGGCCTTTGTTGTCAGTGTGATGTCTCTGCTCTTAACTATTTTATCGAGATTTGTCATTGCTCTTCTCCCAAGGATGAAGCGTCTTCTGATTTCCTGACTGCAGTCAGCATCTGCAGTAATCTTTGCACCTAGAAATACAAAGTCTTTCACTGCCTCTACGTTTTCTCCCTCTATTTGCCAGTTCTCAATCAAGCTGGTTGCCATAATCTTGGTTTTTTTGAGGTTTAGCTGCAAGCCAGCTTTTGCACTTTCTTCTTTCACCTTCATCATAAGGCTCCTCAGTTCCTCTTCGCGTTCAGCCATCAAAGTGGTATCATCTGCATATCTGAGATTGTTAATGTTTCTTCCAGAGATTTTAACTCCAGCCTTGGATTCCTCAAGGCCAGCATGTCGCATGATGTGTTCTGCGTACAAGCTGAATAGGTAGGGTGAGAGTATACAGCCCTGCCGTACTCCTTTCCCAATCTTAAACCAGTCCGTTGTTCCCTGGTCTGTTCTTACTGTTGCTACTTGGTCGTTATACAAATTCTTCAGGAGACAGACAAGATGACTTGGTATCCCCATACCACTAAGAACTTGCCACAATTTGTTATGGTCCACACAGTCAAAGGCAAAGTTGATCATGCACCAAATTAAGTTACCCCAAAATAATAGTAGTAGTAGTAATAATAATAATAATAATAATAATAATAATAATAATAAATTTAGATGCCATAAAACTCTGGGATCATGAGTTGCAGCTCACAAGGAGTCCTGCACAAGCTTACAACCTTTCCTTGACTGCAGCAGTGGGGGTCAGTTGGCAGCACCATGGTGCGGACTGAGCGGAAACTCTGGGGGAAGCACCTTTTGTCTGGGACAGCAGACAGGTGGTCCTTTCCCAGCTTTGCAGTTGGAATTGACCTGCTCTGGATTGGCCCAGCTAGAGACAGGCTAGGCATGATCCCAGACTCTCTTGCACACAAAGGAGCACTTCCCTCCTCCCTCCAGAAAAGTTTAATTAATATTAGTTTAATTAATATTAATATATAACAAGTTTTAATTAATATCAGCCATACAACATCTATGATCATTGTTAACATTATAAAAATAGTTTTTTTTTAAATTAATAATAATTAAAGTTTAAAGAAGTTCAGAATACATCCAGAGAAGAAGAAAAGAATGGGGAAAAATGAAACAGAAATGACTATCTAAATGGTTTTTGTATAACCCTTTTCTATCTAAATATTTCTTACATTTTAAAAAAGGGAAAATGAACAATTTTAAATGCATATAAAATATTGATTGCAATTATAAGTTATCAGTGACTAGTGAGTTTATGTTATAATCTATAAGGATGCATAAACAAAGCCAGTTTGGTGTAGTGGTTAAGCCACTAGGCTAGAAACTGAAGCATGAATGCCAGTCATTCTTTCTCAGCCTTAGGAAGAATGCAATGGCAAACCACTTCTGAAAACTGCAGAGGCAATTGCCAGGAGCCAAAAATGGCCTGAAGGCAAACTTTTAAGCATGCATGTGACATACTACTATACTTGACAGTTTCTGTAACTATGAAATATGTAAAGATTTTAACATGTTGCTATTACATGTTTTGCAATTTACCCTTATATTCATATTGTGGAGCACCATTTGTACTGGGTTTGGAAAAATAAGTTTTTTTCCACACATGGCATGGCTGAAATGAGAATGAACATTGCTCTGAGTGGCTTACATTGTTAGCTTCAGGTTTCAGAGTTCTTTCCCATCAGGTTTCGGTAGCTAAAACTGAAATCTAATGCAACACTGAAGTCTAATTTAACAGCAGTCAGGGCAACAGTACTATAAATTCTTTGGAAATGAAAACTGGAGTGAAGAAGATGTTTGAATGGGAATTTTCTGCTCCTCTGATTTGTTTCTATTAATTTGTTATATTTGATCTAGATCTTCCAATTAAGGACAGAGATAGAAAGAAAAGGACAAGGACTATACTGAAATACTGCTCACTCATCCAGTTGGAATAGTTGTGGTCAAGCTTTCAAAAATGAAAGAGTGGATTGAAGCAGAAGGTGAAAAGAAAAGAACTAGGCAGTGATGTTCTTTAATCAGAAATCAGGACTGTGATTGTTGTCAAAAACAATTACTCATCCCTGCTTGATGCTTGAATTGACCCATAAATATCACAAGAGATATGAGTAATAAACACTGTAACAGACTTCCAATTCTGATTACCAAATACTACTTTCACAGTGTAAGGCTATATATTTCCGCCCAGTAGTAACTCTGCCAAGAATTCTAGTTCATATTCTGCAAGGGGATTTCTTACACATGGCTACCAAAAACTGTGTATTAGTTTGTGTGAGTTGTTGTAGTAGATGCAGGTATTCTTCCAAATGTCTATGCCTTTTTTTAAGCTACTATATTATGTTTCTTTTCAAGTGTAGATTTATTATGCATCGTGAGAATTTAATTCCCTTTCCAGAGATTGAACGTATTTTATGGGAGGAAATTTTCATATGAAACCTAATGCAGTTCTTGCAGTTCATGCCAATGTTCAGGCCATATTTGCTAGAAAGTTTCTTTTAATTACATATGCCTCAACTTCTCATTTTTTCTTCTGCATCAACAACAATCAAATGTTTACATAAATGGGAAAACTTTCAAACTCAAGGCCGTCTAAATGTGCCATATAAAAATGCCTTTCATCTCAAGACAGTAGCTCATTGTTCTCAGGTTCTATTTCACATTTTCTGTCCTACTTATCTGTCAAGATTAAGGCATTGACAGATCAAATACATAAAGGATCTTTTGAAGCCCACTCAATTTTAATCTGGTCCATACATTATTGCTAGGTGGTCCTATGACCCGTGAAATCTTTGCATGAGGACTCTAAAGGACTACAGCCCCTCAAATGATGCCACCAAATTGTAATATTTAATGTGACTGAAAAGGATATTATTAGAAACCCAAGGAGTAATCTGAATGGTACTTTATTTGTTCAGATATAATTATATTTAGTTTTGGTCCTAGCCTGTCCTGTTTTATGGCATTACACAGCCTTTGGCATAACAAAGGTTTTCCCTTATTCTAAAAGTGGGGAAAATAACAAAGAAAATTTGTTAAGGAAAATTTACCCAGAATAGAAATCTTCTCCAAATCTTATCAGTGAAATGCATTTAGAATAAGTGTAGATAAAACTAAGCTTCTAAGGCTTACTTAAGACTGCAACCTACTCTGTATGCAACACAAAGAGATTTGATGACCCAATGTTATTTGACTCTTCTTTCAGATATCTCTGTAATTCTGTTTCAAGAAAGGCTTGAAAAGAGAATATGTTTTATAACTTTACCTGGAATTCAGGAGGATAAAAGTACACTTAGAAGCAATTTACAAAAAAGCATCAGCTCATCCATTGTAAAACTGATGCCAAATGTTTCAGCTATTCTAGGGCATTGGTGATATGTTAATCCTGCAGGTATTCCTGGTATTCTAAGTAGTAACCCTCCCACAGTGCCAGTTCTGTCAAGGATGGACAGGCTTATGCATTCAGAAAGCAATTAATCATTAATAATAAATCAATACAAATTATTAAAGAGTGAGGCTAACAGCATACAGGCTAACAGCCAGTTCTTAATCAAACACATCCTAATAATACTAGACAACTATACAAAACAATACAGCACTAATGTATTAGGTAAAGGTAAAGGTTTCCCTTGACGTAAAGTCCAGTCGAATCCGACTCTAGGGGGCGGTGCTCATCTCCGTTTCTAAGCCTTAGAGCCGGCGTTGTCATAGACACTTCCGGGTCATGTGGCCAGCATGACGACTCGGAACGCCGTTACCTTCCCGCCGAAGCGGTACCTATTGATCTACTCACATTTGCATGTTTTCGAACTGCTAGGTGAGCAGGAGCTGGGATTAACAACGGGAGCTCACCCCGCCGCGCGGTTTCGAACCGCCGACCTTCCGATCGACAGCTCAGCGGTTTAACCTGCAGCGCCACCGCGCCCCTGCCTAATGTATTAGGTAGACTGAAACTAGAGTGGAAAGGCCAAACAGGAAGCAAGATTGAGAAAAAGAGAGACCAACAGAGAAATCAAGAAGTAATATCATCAGTAGGGAATTCATGGAATCCAAGGAAGATAGAGAGCAAGTTCAATGAAAGGTGGGGAAAGTAGGGATTTCAAAAGGTGATTTGTTTTAGCATAACATGTAGCTAGACATGAAGAAACCAGAAAAATAAAAATAGAGACTAAAAACACTGCAAGGCTTTTTCTCAAGGCAAGAGAAGGAGAAGTTCAGAGGAAGGCTGAAACTAGAAGGCTGCTTGCTAAGCAAAAGAAGGAGAGGTTTAAATATGTACCATTAAAGCTTCCCATCACAGGAAAGAAAATAAGAGGTTCAAAGAGACAGCATTCACAAACACACACTTTGCATAGTCACAGCTAACTTGGGCATAAGGGAGGGAGGGAGAGAGGGAGGGAATTTCTGGACCAAGGTGGGAGAGAAAGCAGAGAAAGAATTGTCTTTCATGGAGGTGCTGGGCTGCACTACTTGATATAACTGATGTATGAAGTTATCCAAGAAAATAGAGGATCCCAAGTCAAAAAAAGAGATGTCTCTATATGTGTATGTGTTCAGATATAGTGCTACACTGAAGAACAGGAGTCCTTCAACAACTATGACTTTCTCTGTTCTTTTCCTCACTTTTTATAAGGGATATTTGCCCTGAGCCAGAAGTATTGCTAATCTAGCTGGGTCTACTGGAGAAAAATGGGGAACAAAGGAAGGAGGAAAGGGTTAACAAAAGAGGATACCAAGACACAAAAGGGGGAAGGAAGGTTGAACTTGATTAATGGCTCTCCTTAGCAGATCAGGTGGCTTAGTATTTGGATGGGAGACAACCAAGAAATACCAGAGATGTAAGCTAGACTTGGAATTTGAAAAACCATCCTGGAAGACAGCAGTGACAAACCATTCTATACTTTGGCCAAAAATGTGTACAAGAAGTTACCAAGAGCTAAACTTAATTCAAAAGAGACTTATTTTACATAGTGCCATGAAGATTGCAACCTGCTTTTGCTTTATAGGACAGCTGCATTTTTATGTAAATGATACTTTTGACAGAGCTTGGAACATCTGGAACACTTTTCACTTTGTAAGGATTGTTTATTTCAGTATAATTCAACTGTAGTGAAACTGAGGGCAAATATATTTGAGAAAATCAGAAAGACTATTCAACAATCTGTGGTAAATAATCCTCATAGCCCTACTCTCCAGGTTTTAAATAGCACGAAACATAAATTCCATTTCTTTTGTTAGCTGCCTAATTGACACTGCAAAATTCATTAAAGTGGGGTTTTATTGCAAATGACACCATGTACATCAATTATGAGTTTATGCAAATGAGGTGAATTGATGCAAACTGCATTCATTTGGATTTAACAGACATTTGGATTTATTTAAAAAAGATTAAAAAAATAAAATTAGGACTTGCATCTTGATCTATTCAAGTTTTTCTCCTTTTTCTCCCCCTATGCTACCATTCCAATGTGACTTATACTTATAACACCAATAATAAGTATGTTTTCAGTAAAGCCTCAGTTTAATGGATCATTTGGGTGGAAGGGGTGGTTTGTTAAATCCAAATGTCTATTAAATCCAAATTTATTCAGCTTGCATAAATTTGCGCCTTATGTGTAAATATAAATTTGTGTGAAAGGCAACAATAGTAGCAAAACTTCCATTTAAATGTCTGGGGTCACCCAATGGACAGGAATAGCTTTGGAAAAAGTGACAGCTTGTATTATCCAGTGCTTCGGATTAGCTGTAGCTAAAATTTTGTTGTTCCATAATTTTAAATAACTGGATAACTGTTACATTGGCTCAACTTATACACTTATTTTAAAGGCTGACCTGTTTGCCTGGTTGTTGAACATTTAAATAATGCTGCAATCATCTTTTTATTTCTCTTGAAGTTCCCTTGAAAACTTGTTTTAATAACATCATAAGCTAAGACATAATAAACCTATTGCATAAACCTATAGATACATAAAAGATGTGCAGAGATTGCAGTCTAACTCTCAGTCCTAGCAACAACACCAAACATTTGCAATTCAGTTGTCTGTTACACTACATGGAGGAGGTCACAGAAGCATTTTTAAACCTTTTATTTGAACTGTGCGAGTGGCAGCCTTACATTGCTCTGTGGATTACAGTGTTTATCTATATGGGTATATAAACATACATTGTTAGAGAAAAATCAATACATTTCTGTCTTGTCTAGCAACTGTGCACAGCAGAAGTGTAGTTTGTATTAACTGAATATATGCCATTGTAAAAAAGAGAATAATTTTAAAAAGTGATGACACTGTCATTTAAAGTTACCTAATACAGAGTTACTTTCAATTTCAGATAACCTCCTTTACCTGGTGGCAGCTTTCCCCTCATCTCCCATCTGCTGTATCTTTTAAAAGAGAAATTCTGTGGAGTGACCCTTTAAGCTGCCCTGATAGTTCACTAAACATAAGATAAACTTGAATGATAAATGATATATGATAGAATTTAAAAAAAAACACCCTGTAAATACATCCTGTCACCTGAGAAGGTATTCTTCATGCAGATAATCAAGTACAGGAATTTGAATCCTTAAAGGCACACAATTACCCATAAATTTTCCAGATAAAGTTGTTTGGATTCACTCCAAGCTGGACTCTAGCTGTATGGGTCCTATAAAGGTGCATGAGGATAATCTGGGAAGAATTTTTTTTCCTTGTGGAAGGGAATTATGCCAACTGCTTTGAAAGGGGTGGTTATCTATCTTTTTCTCAAGAGGCCATTAATTGACCCAACAGAATTGGACACATTTCATAAAAGGTGTTTGGCTCATAGCTCCAGAAGGCCCAGGAGGAAGCAGATTATCTTGATCATTTTCAGTTGGGATTCAGACCTTGTTATAGCATTGAAATGGCATTGATCATATTTGTGCATGACCTCTGGTGGGTTCAAGATTTTATTTATTTATTTGTTTGTTTGTTTGTTTGTTTACTTAACAACTTTATATGGCTGCCCAACTCATACACAGTGACTCCAGGTGACTTACAAAATTAAAATCCACAATATAAAAAGACTCATCATGCCCCCACCCACTCACCCTGTGGCGGCAGCGGCTACAAACACAATTAGATCACCTATTTGATTGGCTCTGTCTCAACCTGGGGTCCCCAGGACCTCTGTCAGAAACACTTCTTCAGGGCTTTTTGGAAAAGTAACAAGGTGGGGGCCAATCAAATCTCTGGGGGAATGATGTTCTACAGGGAGGGAGCCACCATGGAGAAGGCCCTTTTTCGTGGTCCCACTAGATGAACTTCCCTCATAGAAGGGACCTGTAACATACCCTGCCTCCCCACTCAGATGGAGGTAGTGTATCCATCCTAGCCCTCCTTGATCTCTCAGCTGCTTTTGATGCTATTATGGCATCCTTTTGGATTGGCTCAGGAGATTGGGAGTGGGAGGCACAGTGTTACAGTGGTTCTCCTCCTTTCTCCAGGGCTATTTCCAGTTGGTGAGGATAGTGGGGAGAGATTGAGCCCAAGGCCCATGCTTTGTGGAATTCATTCAAGCTCTACACTTGTCCTACTCTTATTTAACATTAACATGAGGCTACTGGGGGAGGTAATCTGTTGACAGAGGGTAAGGTATTATCAATATGCTAATGATACCCAGCTATACATCTCTGTCCCAAGCCAAACAAATGATGCTACTGAGGTTATTTCCTTGTGGCTGGAGGTTGTGATGGTCTGCATAGGGAACAATGGTCTTCAGCTCAACTCTAGCAAGACTGAGAAGCTGTGAGGTTAAGGCTCCCTGGATCCAAAGACTTTCTATCTTTGTTTTGAGAAGTTTATTTTTGCAAATTGTATTGCTGTTCTTGATTTTAATCCTCTGTTCACCCCCTAGAAACACTGCTATGAGATGGGCAGATATATAAATTGTTTAAATAAGTTGTGCAGGGTAGAATTATGATGGAATGATTCATTCTCTGACATTCTAAGGCAATACAGATGGTAATGTGGTAGATGATCAGCTATTCTTCCCATTTGAGACTTGGCTCTGTCGTCTCGCTTGGGTTGGGAAGGTGGGTAGCCATTCTTAGGGGTGGCTTGTGCCTTAGATCCCCTCCCACTGGATTGGCATTTTAGAGCCACTTGGATTTTATATTTATTTACATTGTATTTTATATTGGTAATTTGTTTATTTTATCAGATTTTAATGTTTATTGTTGTGGTATGTAGTTTATTGTAAACCACACAGAGTCCCTCTTGGGGGAGATGGGCGGTAACAAAATTTGAATAATAAATGAAGAAAGAAAGAAAGAAAGAAAGAAAGAAAGAAAGAAAGAAAGAAAGAAAGAAAAAGAAATTTGCCCAATCTTTGCTTTAAATAATAATAAGGCCCATATAGAGCACCAATGTGTATGTGCATCTTATGATTTTAATGGAAGGATTTTATGTCTAATGTATAATTCCATCTCAAGAACGGACAGAAAATAAGATCCTCTTCATTCGCTTGACTAAACCCAAGTACAACATCACTTAATATATCAGAACTTCCTTTGTTTCAACTTCATGATTTAAACTTAGTAGATCTTTGAATTTTATTCCTGGGTGGAGGGGGTTAAAAGAGGGGGTGGTATATGCTAGCAGGTATATTAGTATTATTTATTTATTTATTTTATATGCCACCTGACTCCCAGTGACTCTATGTGGTTATTGTTTTACCTTGTAGTGACAGATAGATAAATAGGTATGTATGTATGGGGAAAGAGGGAATTGAAACAGAGAGAGCAGAACAATGATGATGATAATATTAATAGTAATAATTCATAAAGTACTTCTGGTAATAATACATATGCCTGCAGTATTTATCACACTAGCAGTATAATAAAAATCCCTTGCTCCAGTAGAAGCTCTTGATAAATTATTCTTCAGCAGTTTCAAAGTGCACTTTCCTTTTTGAGTTCTGTTGCTTAAGAATAGCCATCTTGTGGTCAATGACAATTTGGGAGATTGAAATAGTCTCCCAAACTTTGTTGAACAGTACCATTTCAAGGGTCCAATCTCTATACACTGGGTGCTGGCCCATTTGTCCTATGTAGAATACAAATTGCTCCTGGGAAAGGGGTTCCTGGTTTCTTGTAAGAGAGATCTTTAAATCCATCTTCTCAGAATGTTGATGATTTCTCCTATGATCCTGAGGAGGAAGTTCAGAGGTTATGAGCTGAATCACTAGGCATAAATGACTTACAGCTGAACATTGAAGAAGCTCAAAGCACTCACTGTATACCTTAAAACCCTCCTTAATGCTCCTAAAATTGGCCAATTTTTATCCTTTAAGAAGGTATTTTATGTGTCAAAATAGGTTGTCTGAGTTGATATGGATACATATTTTATATTCATGGCATTTCTATTAGGGTTACTTTTTGCCAATAGGCAGTAACTAAAATGTGAGTAGTCAGTCTTTGAAAACCTTATACATTAACCTGCTGTCCATCCAGATGTTTACAGTTGTTTCCCCTTGTTGCAGTAAATGATCAACAGAGAGCTACATATGGTATCACTTAGCGTAAGAGAGCTATATACGATGAGCGCATCAGAGTTCAAGTATGCTTTGTGGATACCACATTGTATGCCCTGCTATTATTGTAGGGATGAGTAAACATAACATATTCAAAAAAAGAAAAAAAAAACCTGCAATGCCAGTTCTACATATTTTCATATCTAAAATGAAAATATCCTACCACTCCAGTATTTAAAAGCAGATGGAGGAATAAGGCAATACACTTGTATCTAAACTTTGCTATCAAAGGTTTCTGCTGTATTTTGCTTTATATTTAGGCCTTCCTTTTCCTGAGCTGCTTGATACATGTAGGGAGAAACTACAAAGGAAAAGTAAAACACATATTATTAATGAACAGCATTAATTTTAAAATCTTTCATTTTAAAAAATTGGATACCAAGTGTTGGGAAAGTTATCTGGGACTACAGAAAAGTGCCAGCTTGAGTAGAGACAGCTGATTAGATGGACAGTATAATACCAAGAACTTACACTTTTTATCTCTGCTATAAGTCTTTTGACTTTCTCTATATATAATTTACTGCCATACATCTATTTCCATCATTTGAAATTCTTTTTATCTCCCCATGCTGAAGCTGCCAACTTTTCAACTACCTTTGTAGCTGTACCTTTAAAATCCACTTCAGATACAGATGTAGATGTTCACAGCAGTTTCCATCTACTGATTCCTGAACTGCTGTGAAGGGCTCCAGAAGGGTCTGGGATAAATAATATTCCATTGTGGCTAATGCCTGTCACATTTCTACTTCTTATACTGACATTAGCTTCTTCCCGTAAAAAAAAAAAAAAGTGAATGTAGCAACATGTGAGCAGTCTCCAGAGCAAATCTCAGTGACAAAAGAACAAGAATTCCCCCCCCCCGCTCCATAATTTTATTTAGCACAAAATTATGCTATCCTTTGTCAAAGTAAAGCTAATTCTTAGCCTTAATCCCTGAATTATGTCCCACTGAAAACTCAACTCTAATGTGCAGCAGCAGGTGGAAAAGGAGGGGGAGGAGGGGGGGAGGGAAAAAGTCATTATTCCTGATGGCTGAGCACTTATGCAGTTTGGGCTACCAAGATGAATTTGGGGGATGACAGGAAAAAAGAGAGGGTAAGGGGGGTTTCTGGCTATGAAGATGTGCAACATTTGGGCATGCTGAGGATTGATTTCCTGATGATATGTACACAATAGCACAATTAAGTGCCTTCTCTGATGTCTTGCATTATTTTCAGGCTGAGATTCTAAACCTAGCTACATAGAAGTAAGTCCCATTAAGATCTCTTGGTAAGTGGTAAAGATTGAGATATTATATTTAGAAAAAAAGTAAGTTTGTGCACATGTGCCTGGGAAGAAGCAGACCCAAGTAGGGCTACCATATCTGAACTGCCAAACTTTGGACTGTACAGGGTTCTGTTTTGCAGTATCTCTTTTCTGTCATCTAATGGTCATCTGGATTTTGGCAGCCTAGATTTCTTAATCAAACATAGAGGCACTGATATCTGAATAACTCATCAAGGATTAGACTGATTTTTTTTTTAAATTGTCTTGAGGTTGACTAGAGATCTTACTTGTTTTCCCTATAGTGTTTATTTTGGCTCTTCTTTTCTTTTTTCTTTTTTAAAAAGAGTCTACTGAGAAAATTACACAATAAAAATAACAGTACATTTGACCACACTGATGGACTCTGACTGGCAACTTGGTTTGCCGCAACATCCTCTTAGAAAATTAACTCAACTGCTCTTGTAGATGCAATAACTGAAATGTGGCTGATGAAATAAATGCCTCTGGAACATGTGGCTTTTGGCACAGGCAGGGACAGTGTTAGGCTCCACAGCTACCAGGACACAAGCCAGATTGCCCTCAGCATAACAGTGGGCCTGGGTGTCTGCATATTCTAATGTTCTCTCTTTCCTTCTTTCCTATGTGTTTATTTCTCTGTGTACTCATTCATAGCTGCCTAGGACTGAAGATACAATGCAACTCTGGCATTCTCTGAAAAGTGAAAACCAAAACAAGCAGTGCCTTTCTTGCTTTTTGTTTGTTTAATAAGAATTATATTAAGTTTCACACAAAGATAAAAACTACAGAAAAACAAAAAACTACAAAGAAAAAGGAAAAAGGAAAAACTAAAAAAGTGTGAAAACACAAGATAATTTTTTGTTAACGTTACAGAAAGAGGTGACTTCCAACTTTTAACAGCAAGGATATACAACCCTTTTCCATAATCAATCCCTTACTCTATACTAAACCAAAATCACATTATTTCTATAAATCATTCCAGTGGCACATTATAAAAATCACTAAATGCAATTGCTCCATCCCCTTATATTAAAAGAAAGAGAAGAAATATATGTATACACTATATACATACATACATACACACACACACACACACACCCCTACTAATCAACTACCCCCCCCAAAGGATAACATTTATTTCCTTCCTACTACTTTTCTATATATTCCTGTCTATTATAATAAAGATCAAACTAAAAAGCATATAAATTGTCTACCATCATACTTGATAATACAAGAATTTTAATAAACTTAGTCATGTGAAACCCAAAACCAAATAATATATTTTATACCTTAGTAATCTTAATCCAAATCATTAAAGATAAATGAAATCAGCCAAACCCTAAAAGCAATCCAGATAGATATTCTTAAACCCCTTATCCCACTTCAAAATAGACCAAAGCATTTACATGTGCCCACAATGCACAGTTTTTTTCTTACAGAAATCAAACAGCCCAATTGCCCCCCTCAAAAATTCCGACTTCTCTTCAAGAAACCTCCCATACCTAATAAACCCTTCTTTTCCATGGCATTCCATCAGAGGATCAATTTCATTATTTCATTATTTATTTATTAAATTTCTCTGCCGCCTATCTCGTACACAACAACTCTGGGCAGCTTACAAAGAATAAAAATAAATACAAAAGCATATAAATACAAATATCAATATTGAATATAAAATATAAATTTCAAAATGGGAAATAAGATCTTATCCTGGCACCCTCATGGGGCCAACCACCCCCATGAATAGCTGTCGCCCCTCCCATCCTAGGCCAGGTGGCATAACCATGTTTTTACTCCCTTTAGAAAGGCTGGGAGAGTGGGGGCCTGTCTTACCCCAGGGGTAGCTTGTACCAGACAGCGGGTGCCATGGTAGAGAAGGCCCTCCTCCTGGACCCTGCCAATCAGCAATCCCTCATGGACAGGGTCCGCAACATGTCCTCTCTGCCTGACCGGGTGGGACGGATCAATGTAGTGGGGGTGAGGCGGTTCCTCAGGTAACCTGGACCATTTATGGCTTGCAACTCAATCTGTCCCTTTAATTTCTTCAACTCGACTATCCAATCTTCATCCAGCATTTCAACAGAAACTGAAGAGACTTTTCTGCTGCTGTTAAATTCTTCAATTCCATCCATGACATCCCCATCCAAGTGACACATTTTAAAGTTCATATTTTCCACAATGTTCTGAATACCTTGCATAAAAACTCAGTAAGAATCAGAAAGATTCTGTTTGAAATCCCAATGGAAGTCAGAGAAAGTTTCTTTAAGATCCTCCATGCCTCCAGCAGTAGATTATGGCACCCCCTAGGAGCTTAACCAGTGAAAGTTGAGGATATGAAAGAGTTACAGAATATGTTTACACAAGTGAAAGTGATGAGCAGACAATTCCCCAGGGAAAATAGAAGCAGGAAACTGAAAGTTCAAAATAGCAGATTCAACGTGTAAGGAAATGCTAATATTTTCAAATTTAGTACAAAAATAATAACAGGGAGACAATTATTTACTCTGAATCCTTCTTAATATTTGGATGGAAAACAATTCAAAACTTAAAAGGAATTTAAAAAAAAATCCCAAAAGTAATGATAAGCACCAAGAGAACCAGCTTTTCCTTGCTGTAGAAAGCCTCTCTTAGGGCACATACACATATACATATATATATAGTGATTTAGAAATGGGGTGGCCAGTCTTAATGTCCCTTTAAGGCTACAGCGCAGCTTGGAAAATGGTGATGTCCCAGCCTCCCGGCTAGCTCTTACCAGTTGAGCATGAACTCTGTTTACGATCTTCTGGCTGCAAGCTGCCATCCGGAGGACAGATGGGGTAATTCCAAGTGTTTTCCTTGCTCTGGAAAAACATTCTTGGACTTCACGAAAAATCTGCCTGAGCCCGAAAAAAGTGTTGCGTTGTCAGTTCTGCCTACTAAGCCCACGGACACAACTGTTCAGTCTGCCATGTCCCCACTGGAAGTCAGGTCTTGCTTGCTTTTTAAACACCAAGCATCTGGCAATGGAACCCAGCTGTATGGTAGCTTTAAATGACCATACTTCCCTATTCAGATGTTTTGCTTGATGTATATCTTGACCAGGTAGGAATTTCTATTCTGATTGATCAATCCAATGAATGTATTTATATCTCCCTTTTTTCCTCTGGAAAATTGAGGCAATATATACAAAGGGCTACCCTAATTTCTTCCTTCACCAACAATTGTGTCTGGTAAATTGGACTGAGAAAGATAAATAGACCCAATCATCCAGTGAGTTCTGGGTTGAGTGGAGACGTGAAAATGAGTTCCCCAGTCAAAGACCAACCTATTATCTATTTCATTGCACTGAATGAGTAGAAATTTTTGAAATCAGGGTGCCTTAGCTGCCTTAAGATCATATCAAAGTTTCCATTTGTGTTCAGGTGAATTGATTAATGGGCCCTTCCCTCTCAAAATCAGAAAGTTGGGGACTGAGACGGAGCATGCCAAGAAATTAAATATGGAGTTAAGGTATGATTTCCTATGCCCAGTGTAGTCATATTTGTTTTATGAAAACAAAATTATTGTTTCTTGCACTGTGATTGACTTTATTTTGTTTTTTGTTTGTAAGCAGCTAATAGGTAAAGCAAGCAAACTGTTCATTAAACACAGGGCTACCATATCTGGGCTGCAAAAAAATCAGATACCACTACATAGTGGCAAATAGACAGAGAAAACTCTAACTCTTTGGTGCCATCTAGCAATCATCAGGATTGTTAAAACCCAAATATAGTCCTAATTAAATTGCACAATCATTTTCTTTTGAATTTGTGTCAAAAGGTATACTGTGATTAAATAATGTTTGTTGACTATAGCCATGATAGTTAGGTACTGTTCAGGTTTGGCAGAGCAGTGTAGCTACAGTAGGTAGGATAGGTGTCTCAGCCCACCTACAGTAATGCTTCACCCCATATGTTTTTAAAGGATTGCTTAATATGATCACATGACAAAGGCAGCCTCTGTTTAAAGACTGACAGCTTGTTTTAAAAATAAAATATGAACAGTGCTATTTCCCAGCAGATAGTAATGATTATTCCTTCAAAAATGCAGTAGGAGTAGACTTAAAATATTTTCTTATTTCAGTTATCCTTTGACTCTGGATGGATTGTTCACAATCTTAATTACCCTCTGAGTATTTCACATGGTCATAAGAAAAGCAGCCAGTGTTATAACATAACTAGTGAATAGCTCAATATTTTAAATTTTTATGAGAGGTACACTCTACTCCCAGGACTTAGCTATGGTTATTTATGTTTTAGTTGAGTGGTTTTAAAACTTAGCAACCAGCAACAAAGCATGGTTGTTTGTTTGCAATAAGGCATAAGTGTCAGCCCCACCACATAGACCAGACCACAAATCAACTCCACAGGAAGGTTAAGGCTACTTTATTGAGAATGGCCATAACAACAAAATCTCGCAAGTCTGATGGTGCTGCACCCCCCACCTTTCCTATACCATGTGAATTAGGGAGTGGTCTGTCTGAATTTCAACTCAGAATTCTCACTCAAGGCACAAATGACCAGGTTCAAATTATTCTACTTTGGACACATTATGTGATGACTCAGCTCTTTGGAAACAGCTGTAATGCTGGGAAAGAAGGAAGGAAAGAGAAGAGGATAACCAGCATCAAGGCAGATGGACTCATTTACAGTGACAATGCAGGCACCGTTGGGTGATTTGAAAGACCAGGTTAGGGATAGATCATCATGGAGAAAATCTATCTATGTGGTCGCTAGGAGTCAAAAATGACTTGATGGCACATATGTTCTTTGTAGAGATGGTAACATATCTGACCCATCTCTGTCAACAACAACTTACCCTCTACAGTAAGTGAGAATTTGCTTGTTCTGAAATCATTACTGTTGGGGGTACAGAAGAACTGGACATTTAAATATCTACTCTAAAGGACCTATCCCTATTAAAATAACCACCGCTAGAGGAAAAATGGCAAATGAATTCTTGCTTTCTAGAACTCTCAAATAACATGTTGTATGTGCTACAGTAATTAGCTGACTATCTCAACAGCTCCTAGGCCTTATTTCTGATTCCCCCCAAATTAATGAACAACAATTTGAGGAGGAAGGAGGAACCCTAATTTATTTCCACAATTAATTTTCAATGGCTGAGTTGGTTTTTTTTACATGGCAATAATGTTGGAATATTTTACCTAAATTGCTTGTTAACAATCACATTGAATTTTTGACAAAAATAAACTCCAGGTTATACTTTCAAACTACCCACATATTGTGAGAAAGAAATTATGTAAAGGGAGTTGGGACTCTGTCCAAATGGCTGCCTCTCAGCAGGAACTTCCAAAGACTGAACAGAACAGAAACCAAATTTGCTACAGGGGGAGAAGCTGGCCAAGAAAAATTCAGGTTTGAAAATCGGCTGAATCCAGCTGGATGCTATAGAAAAAAAGTCAAGAAAATTTTCCCTTAGTGCTTCCCTATGGAGAATGGCAGCTGGACAATTGCTCAGGATGCTGGTAACTCCTCCATGGTCACCAGGATACAGAGTGAGGAGCACACGCAGCTCACTTCTCAGTGTGCATAAACACTCAAACGTACAGATGCGACATGAGAAGGAGTAGAAACCCGGAGAAAGATGTACCATGTTACTTCATTGCACAGAACAAAGCAGACCCCTTCTATGGCCTCTGGCGGTAAAGGGCTGGAAAGAATTCTTCATGCTTTCCTTATCTTGATTCACTTCCAAATTGCAGCAGAAACTGTTAGGATCCTTGTCTGGTACCTTTCGTTAATTGTGATAAATCAACACCCTTATTTCTTTTGAACAAGAAATATGCCAGTTGTATTGATAATGCATTTTTCTCTCATTCACTCTTTACATACTCTATTCTACTAGATTTAGGTATTCTTAAAACAGTCACCAGATTTCAGCAGATAGTTTGCATATATAACATGCAGCTATGCTCTTTAGGGAACTTGCAAATTGGGTAGCTAAACTGACATTAGTTCTGCCAAGTCCCAACCACAGTGATTTCTAGTTCCCTCATCACTAAAAAGGATAAAGATTGGAGCCTGTACCAGATTTTGCAAGGACTTTAATTAGGCTATTTCTGACTCCCAAAGTATCAGTGCTGCTATGCATGCAGTTCCCTTTTGATTTAATGTGTCCATATCAGCTTGTTGCGTGAAGGAGGAAGAGAATTGTTCTGCCAATCAACAGATTGAGACTGTGCTGCTATTGTTTTTAAATGAATGTAACATTAGAGAAATAAGTTCCATTCTGCCTGGAATTCTATCCTTTTGATTTGAAGGTCTTCTCTTTAGTTTTGATAAGAGTTAGCAGTACTTGCTTAGGAATTAAAAGTTGTCTTATGGCCAGAAAAACACAGTCCAAGCCAATGAGGAATCTAGAATTTATTTTCTGAATGGATTCGTAGAACATAATAATACATTTTAATACACTTTAAAGGATTTCACCATTTCAGTTCTGTAAATGACCTAACAAGCTTTTGCTTGCATCTATTTATACTTTCTGTGTCATGCAGAATAGTGTGGGGTTTTTTTGTTTTTCTTTTATATATTACAGTATGACCATCTGAACTAAGACCAGCAGTAGAAAAATGCTCCCAAAGGTTTCAGGTATTTCTGGGCAGAGATTTAGCTATCTATTTTTTAAATTTGGAAGCAACATCCTGGTTCAGAAAGCAGATTCTGGGCCATAGCCCTATAAAAATATTATAATGATAGCCATATAAACCACAGGAGGGTATATGAGGCCTGAAACTTGAAAATATCACTATGATGGGTACTCCCCAAAAAAAAAAAGCAAAAGCAGTTCTTGGTGAGATTATGTTGGATTCATGTATCCCATTATGCCACAGTGTGGCTTGTTTTTAAACCAGCAATTAGGACTTAACATGATGTATGAATACAGCCATTGTGGTTTGGTCAGCAAATCATGTGCAATGTGATGCGTAAGTTTAAGTCTCATGGTAAAGATTTTCCATCAGAAGTATTATAATCTTAGAAATTATCCAGGGCACATTTGTTGGAGGAATTCCGAGAAATCTGAGTGATGGAAAGAGGAAGCAGTCAGTTGAAAAATGAAGGAGGAAAGCCTTCTGGGAACCTGGGCACTCTTCTGTATCCTTTTCGCTGCCTGAATGCAATTTAGCCAGAATGCTGTGGTATTGTGATGTCATTGGCAAATTTCATGGATCACCATTGCCCCTCAGTATCAGGGACAGGTCACAAACATGAGTTTTCCTTAATTCCTCAGAAGCAATCATGGCATCTGATTTTGCCAAATTTGCATATCTTACAATGGGGTGCCCACAATTTATAGCCTCAGCTCTGTGTTGCAGACAGAGCCCTTCTAAACTGAATGGGCATTTTTTTATCTGACAAAAAAGTAACACTATTAAACAGATGACTGTTAATAGTGTAAGATATGGAAAAATACAATTTGTAAAGAAATAAGGAAGATCTATATATATATAGCCATATAAGGCAATATCATATAGATCATGGTTGGCGGAGATTTTAAGGTGTAAATACTAATATTAGCTAATAGCAAAGGAGCAAAGGGGAAGCAATATGTATAAATAAGTTCAAGCTAGTGAGCCACACAATGTTAAATAACTAACACAGGTAAAGATTTAAATGTGTAAAAGCCTTGGGATAATGAGGTGGAAACTGGCAGGCTTACAAATAAGGTAACAACTTAGAACGCTTTCAAAAGGAACAAAGGGAAGAAATGGGCCTAATTAAAAGCTTAGCCTTCAGATGTCTTGTAGCCTAACACTGACTAACAGAGGAGACATATGCCAGATGTGTGATAAGAACAACTTCAAACGGAGGCTCCTCCAGGATGTGCTAGGCAAGGAGATAGAGTAAATGTCACCATATGAGAGATTGGCCTATAAAGATTTCAATGTGTGAAAACCTTGGAATGTTTAAAATGTTTCAGAATGAGGCTTTTACAAGCGTAAGCAAAATAAGATAGAGGGGTCCAGGGGATGAGGCGGTCAGAAGATTGTACGTCTGAGAGTACCCAGCCAATGGGGAAACAGGCCAGAAAAGGGGGGTGAGGGCTGGACAGGGAAAGGTATAAGAAAGTGTATATTTGTAATTTTGGGTGTGGCATCTCTCCTTTCAATCAGACTCTGCATAGCCTGGTCGAGGTGCCCACCGCGCTTTGCAAACCGCTCAAATAAAGTAGGTGCCTTTTCAGAGATCTCTGGTCTGGGTTTTCATTATTTTTTTATCTAACAATAGTATTTAATAATTTAATTTTAAATTAAATTTAGTCTTCTTTTCCTAGAATTTTTCATTCTGGCCCTGCCCACTCATGCTTCCCATCATACCAGCTAAAGATCAAGTACAGACTGAAGAATTAAACATTTTCAGGTGTAGATAATACCTAGCCAGAGCTGTTCTGGTTTTAATTATAAAATTGCATTCGGGCTTGACAAAAATTCCATTACAGAATGTTCCAATTCCAAAATGGGCTGTTCTGAACATTCTAGAAGTGTCTAAGCACAAAATGAGCCACCCCAAATATTCTGGAAGCTCAATAGATCATTCTGAGGTCAGGCCACTTCTAAACCATCCAGAACAGGCTGTTCTGATGTTAATGACACATTGTACGATTTGAACATTCCAGGAAGGAACCTTTAGCACATCCATGCCACCTGGCAGGAGTCTTTAATGGAGTATGTTGAAATACAAGCATCATATATTCTATGCAACAGTTCTTATAATAAGCGGTACAATGAACGATACAAGGTGAAGTTTCCTTGCCATATTGTTTAATTATCGTTCTAAAAATATTGCATACCACCTAGCTACATTAAACAATGTTTAGGAATAATATACACAATCCCAAATATGCTTATACAGAAGAGGGTTTTTTTAATTCAGTGTGAAAAGTATGGACAATTTACAGTTGTCCATGCTTAAGTGCTGACTTATCTGGAAATTTTCCTGATTTCAGTTCAAATCTGTATTATAGGATTTCAGTCTATAGAGACACCCCACCCCCTCTTTTTCTAATTACTCCAAATCCTGGATGCACTCTTTTCTCTCCCCATTTGTCTGGATAATCTGGGCTGGATTATCACTTCACCCAGCATTATTTGGCCTTGCCGAATATTTCATTATCACAGTATGACAAAAATGTTTCCTAATATTACTATTTATATAGTTTTGAGTCCCTTGCTTCAGACATTAGCATAATCTGAAATGAATAATTTAAGTATAATGTTGCTTCTATTTCTCACATTGATCCCCAGGAAAATAAATTGCATATCTTTTTTTTCAGGGTAGATTGGGGCCATGGTTAAATGTGTATTTTTAAAGAGGATGGCACAATAATGAAAGAAACACCCTTCTGTGTGCCATTTTGCTATCTTACTGTTCTCAAAATGTGCAAAGCCTCAGTAGCAATACAAAATCATGTATCATCATAGATTCACTGATAATTTCATGTATAAAATGAAGAGAAAAAAGGACTCAGATTTTTATCTATCCTGAAAATTACAAATTTGACATGAGCAGCAAACAACTATATTGAAGGAATTAGACTGGTTGTGTTCATAAAATGTGCTTAACCAAGTCACTTACAAATCTAACAGCTGCATTTGTACAGTAGCATTGCATGGATCATTTAAATAAGTGCAAGGCTTAAGGCATTCATTCTGTCCATTAACCCTTCCAACCTTCCCAAAACATTGCCTCAACAGCTGTAACCCTGCTACCCATGGAGGCAATTTTTTTAAAAAAATAAATGGTACAGTCCTCCAGCTGCAGGAAAGTAGTAAACACCTTATTTAAGCCACTTTGTCCATAGGCACAGCTGTACACATTTTAAAATAAAAATATGAGAGATTGCTCATGGATAGAAGCTCATCTGCCAGCACTGCACCATATAAATACTGTAACAACTTTAAAAAAAAATGGGAGGTTGCCCTGCAACAAGGAAAGTTGGTAAATCCCAGCTGTTGAACGTAAAAGCAATGGAGGACAGACTGAAGGACAGAGAGACTGACAGTGTGTGTATGTGTGTGAGAGAAAGAGAATGAGAAAGAGGGTCTCTGAGTTTTATATCCAGAACACTGCAGACTATTTCCTGTTCCAGATGAATCATTTATAGGGACCAACGAACCACCTCAGAATAGACAGATCAGCAATTTGTGGGGAAAAAAATGGAATGCTTAGTGGAATATTGAAGTATTTTATGACTAGACTAGGAGTTTTGCTCACAGCTATTAACAATACATAAAATAGGCCTGCATCAATACAGGAAAATAGTTTTCAACTATAGTTGTTGCTAAATTCCAGAAGGTTTTATCAGGAGGGGGTTTACCACAGATAAAACATCTGTGTAGAACTTGAAGGATTTGCTTCATTGATTGATTTACTTTATGTATCTAAGCCACTGTGTTTCATTCCCCAAAATAATACAGAATATTACACCCGCTTTGTTAATTGCACGCATCATTTCTCCCTCTCCTAGAGTAGGTCATATACAATGGCCACCTAACCATCTCTAACCTAAAGGAGAGAGACAGATTTTCTTTAAGGGTCCTTTCCTCCACCATGAGTGAGGCCAGAAAATGTTAATGTAGCTTTAGAACAGAAAATTAGCATGTTTTTCTTTATTTTTTGCTATTCAGAGAACCTTGAACTACAGACACTAATAGTAGTCCCTGCTGATAGTTACATCGCCAAAGCCCTGAGGTCCTTGTTTTCAAAAGGAAATTATGAGAAAAGTGCAGGCATAAATAAAATGAACACACATGGTTATTTCCATGCCAGCTCTGCATATTCAAGACATTCTGTGTGGTATGGTAAACATATCATCAAGGCTTGAGATGGAATTTCTAACAGACCCTGGAACATGGAGGAGGGAGCAGGACCATTACAGAAAAGATTTCTTAGTCAAGGAGAAGGTGAAACGTAAGAAAATGATTCAGAGTAACTCTATCTTAATTATACTAGGCATAAGTTGACCTGGAGAACTGCTTTGGCAGGCTTTCAAGAATCTGTTACATTATCCTACTAAGAATAAAGATTGTCCTGAAAATCCAAGTGGTTCTTGTTTCCTGAGATTGCCAGCTTTGAAGGGTTTGACAAGTCTGCAATTCACTGAATTATCTCATTTTATAAAAATTATGCAGCTGTGCAAGATATCAGTATAGAAAGCTACATACAAACTACTCTGTCTGGACATAGGTAATTAAATACAAGACAGGAGGCAGAAGCAGAGGCAGAGAGAGAGAGATGGAGTAAAGAACTGCTGTCTCAAAGGGAGGGAAAAAGGTAAGAAATATGTCTATCACCAAACCCATATCCAACTGCCAGATACCTCTCTGGGATCCTCAACCCTCTGGTTCTGGAGTGTCTGGGTTTACCCAGTTGAAACAGTTTCACCCACACAGGTAAATCCGCTGCCACCACCTATTCTTGACTAGGGAAATGCCTTCCTCCCTTGGAATCTGGATGGAGTAGACCAGGAAATCTCCAAGAACAAGCTTACACACTTGAGTATATTTTTAAAGAAAAAAAAAACTAATTAAAGCAACAAAGTAGGGATCTGAGAAAACAGTTTAATTGCTGTAATTTACCTGAGGTTGAGAACTGGCTTTGAACCAAAGCCAGTTTGGTCTAGTGGTTAAGGCAATGGGCTAGAAACCAGGAGACTGAGAGTTCTACTCCTGCCTTAGGCATGAAAGCCGGCTGGGTGACCTTGGGCCAGTCCCTCTCTCTCAGCCCAACTTACCTCACAGGGTTGTTGTGGGGAAAATAGGAGGAGGAAGGAGTATTAGGTATGTTCACTGCCTTGAGTTATTTATAAAAATAAAAGCGGGATAGAAAATAAATTAAAAAATAAAACCTGTTTTCAGTAGTCTGTACAAGGGTTTGTGCAAAGGATTGCAACAGATATAAAACCACCCCCAATTTAATGTACAGCATTGTTTTTTTAATTTTATTTTTTTTAAAAAAACCTTTGCACAGCTAAATTCCCAACAGCAGAGTCTATAACAAACTACTATGTCAAAAAGCCACACATCTGTCATGATTATGTTTGCATCATGTTATCTGAACCAAGTACATAAGTCACAGCATATGCATGATGATGTCCTATGCACATACAGTATTGCTCCCACTGGTTCCCATTCTTTCATGGTTTTCATGGAATTGCTCATTCAGGTACCTGATTCCTTGGGCTGGGGGTGGGGACAGCAAAAACTTACTCAGAACAATGGAACTCTTAATTTCCTCTCCTCCTGAATCTCACTACCCTCTCATCGGGGAAGATGATGATTGTGTTTTGAGAATATATAAAGGTCCCCTACCCAGGAAACCACTAAGAATTAATAGTCCTTTAATTCACTACAGCTACAAATCTATATAGCTACATAATAACATCTTAACAATATGGTGACAAAAATACTGTAAGACCTTAAAAATGATGCATTACTGTAAGACCTTCATAAAAATGATGTATTAGATATTTTTATTATATATTGTAATAATATATGACCTTTATTTTTTAAAATAAATTTAATTTCTATACTGCCTTTCAAAACATGATTATAACATTTATCATCTCATTAAAATTAATATGACTGAAGTTGATCATGGTGACTAATCATTTCTTGCATTTCAGTGATGTTGCTCATCCCAGATATAAATTATTTGGAATGCTAACCCATAATAAAGATGGCAGGTTAAATTAAAGTTGCTTTTTGTAATTGAAACGACTCCTCTAAGCTGCCCCCAAAGTGGGGGAAAATGCCTGCATTCTTTAACTCAGAAAGGAATATGAGATTTTAATCGTAAATCTGTTCTTTGAAATAACGAAT
Organism: Candoia aspera; assembly: GCF_035149785.1. Lineage (NCBI taxonomy): Eukaryota > Metazoa > Chordata > Lepidosauria > Squamata > Candoiidae > Candoia > Candoia aspera. Next base: position 81,246,797 of record NC_086157.1, on the reverse strand, counting down.
GAATAGCACCTCTTGCCTCTAACTATCCTTCTGGCCACCCCACTCACCCCCACCTTGTTTGTTCTCTCTCCCTTCAAAGATGTACTTTTCTTATTCCCCCCCATGCCCCACCCCAATATTACTACACACTGGCACTTTTTCCTTCTCATTCTGTTTTAAAAAGAATGTAGATACATTGCTAAGCTGCTTTCTTACTTGACAGCCTTGGTTCTGCAAAAAACCTCCAGGAGAAAGGTGGTGGGCAGGTGGGCAGAGAGGGGGGAATGAATGCGTATGGCACTACATTTGTGGATTCTCTGGGCTGTGACAGCCTGGCCTTGTGTCAGGCGTACTCTTTGCATTTACCAACACTGAAGCCATGCACACGAGGGTTTCCAAATTAATGGTTGAAATATTCTCCTGTTTTGTGCTTTACCTTCTTCTTCTCTGTCCATGAGTGCAAAATTTTACAAATGCTCACATGGATAAATATATTGGATTAAGTACCAAATTAGATATGACTATGAGTTATATCCTGTTTAGTTTTAATTAATTAGCAATCAGACGGTAACCCTGAAAGAGTCATTCTGGGAGAACAATTTTTAACCTGTTGTCCAATAATAACTGGCCCCATCCAGCTTCACTGTGTATGTGTTTGAGAGGAAGGACATAAATAGCTTCTGTATTTATTCTTCCCCTTCTTCCCAGCTTCCTAATTTGGAGATTTAAGTATTTAATTATTTATTTCATATTTATATAGATTTGGCTGGCAAAAGACCAAAGCATTTTAATCTCATTCTCACTTGGATAACAAGGAAAATCTATCATCTCCATGTAATATATGCTAAAAATCCACTCAAGATTTAATCTTGCATATACAATGGCATATACAATTTGATAGATGTCTAAGAATCTAGGTATTCCCTAAATATGATAAACATTTCCCTCTTTGTTGAGGAGAAAGCTTGACAACAGATAAATAATACTACAGAAATTATAAGGATTTGCACCTTACAAATTCTAGAAAAACAATCCATATATTGAAGATAATCACTTCTGTACTCATAATTGTCCTTTAGTGCTTGAATTTAGACCTTTCACACTTTTTAAAATTTCACTTCTTGCCTAAAATATGCTACTTTGAATCCCAAATCTTCTAAGCAGAATAAAATGTGCATAAATGAATTGTGGCTGCTGAACATGATTTGAGTAGCTTGTTCTATTTGAGACTTAATTTTCTTAACTGATTATACTTAGAAAACCCACCTGCCACAGAGATTTGTTTCCAAGAATTCCTTGTCAGAAATTCATAGGTTATCAGGTATAATTTTGTTTAGCCCAAAAGTATTTTTAGTTCCAATAAAAATGGCAGAAATATGAGTGTTTATTAAAGAAAGCAGATGGCATCAAAATCTCATTCTGATTCCGAATTTTACTACTCTTACTTTATCTTTGTCATAAAGAAGCACATTTTCTTCTTTAATTATGGCAGACACTAAAGAATAGTGTGTATTATAGTATGTTAAAGCTACAGTGGCCTTTAGCCTAGGGAAAACACCCAACAAATTTGTTAAATGTGTGAGTCCACCATACTCTTATTCATACTGATGTTTTGCTTGTACAGGCATGCATTTATAAAACTTAAATATAGTACATGATGGATTTAACATTACTAGCTATATATAATACAGGTGACAGAGATGCAGCTGCCATAAAGGCACTTTATAATATGTAAGCAATCCTTACATGCCAATGGTACCTCCCCCTTGGATGTGACTGCTGAGACAGTGTTACAATTCTGTACCCACTTATCTGAGAAATATCACATTAAACATAATGGAACTTGCTTCTGAGTAGGCAGGAATGCACTGTTATCCCAACCCTATTCCAAAGTTTCAAAATAATTCATCCTTAAATGTTAGTAATACTATCTATTAAGAAGAAAGAGATGGGTATATTCATTTACAACAGAGGTAGGCAATTTTTTTATGGCCAAGTGATACACTTAATATTTTGGGGAACAACAGTGCTGCAAATGAGTAATGCATGTAACAAATAAGGGAGAGGAAAGGATTTTCTATGTTTTAGAGGGCATTTGGCGAGCTGCTTCTTTCTGTGCTCTGCCTTCTCCTCTTTGAAACAAAGCTATGCCTATTTTGGGGCTTCCATTATAATTCTTGTGTTTCCTCTGACCTCAATTCTTGACATTTGTAATCAGATAGAGCTCCAGGAAAATAGGAATGGGAGCTCACATGTCCTGAAGCTTCCTGTCCTTATCATATAATAAACTTTTTAGTGACAAATTATTCCAAAAGTTTTTTTTATTACTGGAAATAATCTTTTCAGCAGAAAAATACAAAGCAGTTGTAAGGTTAACAATGGTAGTATAATATAACAATAGAGTTCCTGAGTGAACAAGTGGGAGGATTTAAGTAGGTAGTTTTAAAAAAAATAATTCCTGAAATTAATTCAATTACTTAGCATGTATTGTGGTTAATTCAAAGAAATGTTAATATGGGTAATGAGGAAAAATTAAACACACACAGATAAATTATTAGCCAAGCAACACAAATGGCACTGAGGATTTGGGTTGTTGTGGTCCCAATTGGTCACAAAACATGCTGAATGGGGGGAAAAAACCCCAAAAGAACACCCTGTCCTGGGATTAACAATATAAATGAGTCCACTGACAGTTTATGATCCTTAATAGTTTTCAAAATCTTGTCCAAGAAGCAGGCTGATGTTTCTTGCTTAGTTCTACGATTAAACACCAACTGTGTTTGATAGAACAACTGATGTTAGTGGTACAATCCCACGTCAAGCTTTCAATCCATGTTGAACAATTGAGAATGGAAGGAAGAAAGGAGGCAAAACCCTGAAGCTACACATAGTTGTTTTATAGTAAGAAACTGACTTTGTACTGATCCCTTTTTTCATTATAAGAGGGTAGTTGTATGCAGTAAACTTCTTAGTAAATAACAGGAAATAATCATTTGAATTCAGCCCAAGTTATTGCTGATGAATTGTTAGAATCACTTAAACTCCAGGGAAGTCAGCTGAGCATGTCTTATCAAGGCACTGAAGCAAAGGATTGTTCATACAAAGGAAACAACATATTTCACATCCAGCATGAACTATAAGCTTGCTACACTGAGTCTGGAGCTGATAGATGTTTCAAGGGTCAGGACATCAGCTATTTTAAAGAAGATTTTAAAGAAAGCAGGAACAATAACAGCAGCAACGTTGATGATCAGTTTTCCTGGAAACTTCATGGTATGCAGTCCAGACAGCAGAATGAATCATGGGGAAAGCACAGTGGGCAGGTTCCAGGAAGCAAAATTATTGAAGTCTAATGATGAAATGTGACAGACACTCCTTCTGGGCACACCTTAGAGTTGCATAAGAGACCTGTTTTATAGTTTCTAGAGAAGAAACTTAAATGTTTATTTCTGAACACAAAAGGTCTTTATCATTCCTACTGCATTCAACTTTATGTTTATGATACTGTTACCAACTTTTATCAACTGTTACTTCCATATAACAAAATGGGTAGAAGCATGCACTCATATGCAGACATTTTTGCTTCTTTTGAGAAACATTCATTCCTCACTGCCCGCCCCCAATAACCACTACCTCCCTACCAGCATTTGCGCATCTTAAAAATCCCTCACCCATTTTTCCCACCTTAAGTAAACATCAAACAAAGGCACAATAATTCATTTACTTGCTCTGATTTTTCACCTGTTCTGTATAACTTGCCATTTCCTCTGTCAAGCTTTTAGTCCATGATAGACAATTAACAAGAATGGAAAAAAAGAAATGAGGCAATTCTCTTCAGTTACACATAGCCTTTTTAATCTTGTTCAATAGATCAATTTTCAGATCTATACTCTTTGTTGCATCATATAATCTGCTGAACATTCACTGCAAATCATTTGGCATTGTCCTAATGCAAAAGTACACTGATTTACATTCTCAGCCAGCACACCTCTAACTAATCCAAATATTCTTAATAAGTTTTCTATAAATACATTCAACAACTAAGGATATATATCCTGTCAAGCTCTTGATCAGTGCTGAACTATTTGCATATGCTTCACTTCCATTACATACATTCTAACTGCTTCAGCAAGCAACCCCAACTCCATATTCAGTCAAAACATTCCATAATTCAAGTTTATTTATTGTATCACACAAATTTTTCATACAAAGTTTATTACACATATAATAAGCTTTTCATATATTTTAAAATTAATTGTGAAGGAAAAAAAATTGCTCTGCATATTCTGTGCCTGCAATAAAATTGCACAGCACTACTCACACTTCACTCACAGTCATCTCTCATATCCTTTTAATCATAATTCTGCCAAACGTTCTTGAGGACAGTTAATAAGCTAATACTGCATTAGTTTTTGTATTCACTCGTGCCTCCTTTCCCTCTATATATGGGAAGAATAAAGGCATTCTTCCAATTATCATACATAGTTACAATTTTCATACACATGGTAAAATACTTACATATCCAGATTATAAGCAAACAACCACATTTTAATCTTTCCCCAGTTATATCATATGTATCTGCTTCCTTATTATTTTTCAACATTCTCACAGCATTTATGACTTCCTTTTCATCCCTTTTTCCTTGGATATTAACATTTACAACATTTCAATTCCACTATTTAACATAACATTATCATTCCTACAGAAATTTCTAAAATACTTGAAATATTCGCACATTTCAGTTCATCCCAAATCATTTCGTTTTTATTTTTATTGCAGTTCCTCTGCCGGAGTCTCCTTGTTGAGCTCTGTTCATCTCCCCTCTCTCTTTTTCTCTCTAAACACATCTATTTTTCTCATCCGAATGTTTTACAGCAACCATCATCTCACATTTTCCTCATCCATTGCCTCTTTCACTTATCATTCACCAGAAGACCTTTTCATGCTTCCTGTGTGAATAACTCCACACTTTTCATTCTGTTCCAAGTAGCTTCCACATCCTTCTTTCCTTACATCCAGTTTCAATTCATTCTGTTGGGAGATTAATTATCTTAATACTTTTACATACAGGACCAATACTTTCTTTTTCTGCAGTTGTCCTACTTCCACTCTAGTTTTTCATTTTTTTTCCTATGTCCATGTTTCAGGATTTGCTCTTATAGACCTGCATCGTACTAAACCCTTGAGTCTCAGAGAACAAATATACTTCATTGAGGCCCAGATAGCTGACTTGGAGAGGCTAATAAAAAACAAAACAAAAAACTTAGAATGATAGCTCTGTTCCACGCCCAGAATGACAACTTCCCTATACCTACAGAAAATGTGTAACTAGGGGAAGTTTCACATTACTCAAAGGAAAGAGAAATTAATGTACAGATATGCTGTGGTGTTGAAATACATCTAAGCAAGAGGAATGCGGTGGGGAGGTGGTAGGAAGCAACTCAGACATAGTCATAGCTGAGTTTATACTAATTGCTGCTTGTTCCAATAAGTGGAACATGCACCTCCTCATGGTTGTGTAAATGGGCATTCCCCCCAATCTTGAGTCAACAGAAAAGTATGTCAATGTAATTTTCACTGCCACCACAGCTGATTTAATCAATCAGATCAGGAATTGTATCCCTACAGATTTAATGAAGGACAGCTTCAGGGCACTAATTGGTGGATTCTTCAGCTTCTTTTCCCCTTCCAGCCAGTGTCACCAGTTGGCAGGAAAAACAATCACCAATCACTCTCCATTCATGAGGCATGGTTGGGGACTCCAGGTGCTCCCTCCTGCTTCATCGTGCAACCTTCTTACACCCCACCATCCAGCCAGATGGGTTTTCCCTCTCATAGGACCAGCAATTTTACCCAAACAAAACAAATCAAAACAACCTGTCAGTTGGGATGGAATTTGCACCCAGATCAACAGAGCATCTTTCTACTTCTCCCATGCCACACTGACCAGTCAGCTGGAACATTTGTGTGTGTTTGTTTAGCCACAGGACAATTGATCTTCTGGGAGAGAAAAAGAAAACCTGGTTGCCAACTCTACTCTGTACAACCTAGGTGTCTCGTATCTCTTGCAAGCCAAAATCAACTGTCCAGTGAGAAGACATATTAACGAATACCTTCGTTAAAAAAAAGTCTACCAGGAGAGCAATATAGCCTATAAAAAAAAATATGTCAGTCAGTATACAGCTCAAGCTAGATTGACAGATCTCCTTGTTTCACCCACCAATATTCCCAATCCTCACTGACCTGACAGCCAGAATTTGTCTGTTTTGACACAGGTACATCGATCTCCTGGAAGAACCAGACTTTCATGAGATGAATATTTCTATTTCAAAATGAAGAAACAAGGATTGCACAGGGGTCTGGGTCCTTTTTCAGCCTAAGTCAAAAAAGCTGCAGAGGGTGTTGTGCAGTGACTGGATGAAGAGGGGACACATATCCACAGTGGACTTTAAGCAGCCAAGAGGAAGTAGGTAGGTTCCTGCCCACGTCATCACCAGGTTCATCAGTGAGATGTTGTAGATTGTTTATATGACAGGACTTGTGTTAGGAGAAAAGGGAAGATACCACTTTAACTATGGAACAACTACAGACAACTCTAGGCTGCCTCTACTGAGGGCTGGGGATTAGATGAAAGCAACATTATAAGATAAACCACTTAAAAATGGTTAGGAGGTGTCTTCATGCCAGAGTAGGCAAGATGCAAGGATAAACCCTAAGTTTTATAATTCTGTTGTTTTCAATTTCTTTCTAGTGCTCATTATGTTATTTATTTATAAAATATAGTTAATATATAATAAAATCCTAAAAGGTATTAGAATACAAATGTAATATTAGATTAAAAACTAACCTAGAAATCAAGTGTATTATGTAATTAGGCTACAATCCTACTTAAATCCATTACACTAACAGCTTATGGACTATAGTGATACATACCCTAGCCAGGCAGTTGTTGAGCAATTATGGCTAAATCAGTTATTCTACCCTAAAAAAGGCAGTAACTTCCTAGCTCAAAAAACAGTATAGTACAAACAAGATGAAAGAGGTAGCCCTGAAAGAGCCTGATACAGTCCATAAAGTTGTGATGGCTCATTGCCTTAGAAAAAAGGAAACCAATCTTGCTGTTAGATGTTTTGCAACAATCCATTTTTGTACAGGATTTCGCTTTTGAATACTTTCTTCTTTCAATCCGATTCAATCCAACCCTTTTTGTTTTAATATACTAGATATTTGCTAAAGAATTCTATCTATCTATCTATCTATCTATCTATCTATCTATCTATCTATCTATCTATCTATCTATCTATCTATCTAAACTATCTCCACACACATACAGACACATATACATATAAAAACAGGCACACAGTAAGTCTTGGTTGTAAAACATAAATCTTTGTGTTTATATAAGCAGCAGCAGATTTGCAGTATAACATACATAATGTAAAAATATATTATGTACAAAATTTTATTAGCATAGCATTTCTTTTAAAAATTAATAGGTACCAACAATCGAAGAATCTGGAATTATGGTAGCATGCATGTCTCTTGTCATATTTGATTTTTCTTTCAACTTTGATTGAAGTAACGTGTGTTCCACTACACCAATTCGTATGTCCATCTGAACGGTTTCTTGCTTCAGTTTAGTTAAAGCCTGTTTTATCTTTACTAATGGAGCTATTGAAAAGAAAATATAAAACAGTACATTTTTTTCTTTCAGTTTACTGCAAAGTTATTACCCTCCCCCCCCGATTCAATCTTTTTTAAACAAGAGAGCTAAATGAATAGAAGAATGACAATATTCTGGAAACATTCTCTAGATTATCATTTCACATCAAAGCTATTTATAAATCAGAATGTATTTTCCACCTTCATGACATTTTAGATTTGAAGATATACATTAAAAATGTACATATATTTCCAGTAGTTCTGGAGATAATACAGAATATTCTATTTGAAAAATGCCTGCATATTATCTCAATGTATTTTATCAACTTTACTTACTTTCACCAATGTCTTCAAAATTAAGTAACCCTCCCAATCTTGAAAGGACTATAATGATGATTCAGCAATAAACAAGAAACCTATTACATTTTAATTCCAGATAACATTTAGTTTTCTGAAGATATAAAAATAGAATTAAACTGCAACCAGTATCTTCTATATATCTTTCACAGCTGAATAGCCTATTTCTGCACCTGTTATACAAATGAAAACATCCCAGAAGGTGGCAGGGACAAAGCACTTCCATTACATTGCCAAGAAAATAACACAGGTGTGTCCATGAAGTCACCAAGAGTAAGTTCAATTCAAGGAAGGCCTTACATTTTCATGAAGTTAAAATTATTGAAATATGACACCTAGTTAAATTCCCCAACATAAAATCCACACATAATTTAGCTTTTCTGGACATCTTTTGTTCTGTATTAAGGCTTTTGCTATTGATCTAAGGCTAGATAATTACAAAGCAATTCAGAAAATGGAAATTTTGACAGTCATGCATTATGCTAAACATATTATGGCTTGTTAGGTTTTAGCCTCCAAAACCGTGACTTAACATAGTGTGATGGAATGTGTTCCTGAGGGAGGGGTTGATGTGATGGAATTCAGTGCCACCGCTGATTCCCAGGAAGGAGGGGGCGCATTCCAGGCAGACAAGAGGATTCACAGTCCGGAGTCTGTTGCTGGGAAAGTTAAGAGGTTCAAGGCAGCTCCGCCCTAGAGTCTCCCAGGTTATTTACCCTTAGGTCAGTCAGAGTAGCTTTAGTCTGGCAAGATTCTGTCTGCACGGTGAAATCAATAAAGAACTTGAGTTTGGAATATACTGACTTGACACTGTTCTTATGCCAACCCTGACACATAGTGTGAGAACTCAACCTACATTTGGGGAAGAATCTCAAGAAAAGACCTCAGAATGCCCTTACCTCCATCAGTCATACTGCTTCCTTTTTCTTCCATTTCTTGTTTTACTTTCTCTAATTCTTCAGTAATCTTAGAAAAAATAAACAAACAGGTTATAATACTTTCACCTTGAAATTAAAGATACCTCCTTCCCTTCCACACAGAAAGACCTTTTTTTTTTTTTACACTATCAACCTGTTGTTGGGGTTAAGTTGACTCCGTTTTGCTCTGTGAGAGCACCAGACTAATATATTAATGTTATTGATATCAGAATTCAAGAACAGTTGGGTTATCTCAACCCCCATAAAGTCAAGCAGGAAAGCTAGAGTATAAAACAGAGCAGAACCTCCCCATTCCCTTCCAAGTGAAATACTAAGCTCACTGGAAATAACAGAAGAGATTCAATTTACTGTAGTACAGTCCCCAAAACACAAACATAAGAAAATGGTGTTGAAGGCTGTACTATGAAAATACTCTTATTTTCAAACAAACTAAGGAAAGAATGGAAACAATGGTTTGTGGAATTCTTTCTAACCTCTTTAGCAGGAGTGGCCACAGAATGCATGTGTACACTGGAAGGAATGGGGCAAACTATAAATGCTCCTAACTTTATTTATGGCCAGGAGGAAGGGGCTTTGAATAGAGGAAGCATTCTGAGCTGCTGCCCAACTGCCTCTCCCGTAGGCATACGTTGGAGAATTCTTTGCCTGGATTTTTCTTTCTATTCAGCCAGCAGCTGTTTGGGGAGAGTTATCTTGCTGATGGACAGACAGGCAGAGAGAGATGGAAAGACAGAGTCCTGAGCCCCTTCACATGATTTCTTTCCAATATTCTGTTGGGTTCAAAAGAATAAAAAGTAGTTTTTGATTTAAAATGTGTCTGGAGGCTGTGGGGGCCTGGATGAGGAACAACAGACTTCAACTTAACCCTAGCAAGACTGAGCAGCTATGAGTCTTAGGCACCCAGGATCCAGATCTAGAGAGTTTCCATTTTTGTTCTGGGTGGGGCTGGACTTTCTCACTCAGACCTATGCAATTTGAGGGTCCTCCTGGACTCATAATTGTTGCCTGAGGAGCAGATGGGAGATATGGCCAGGAGGGCCTTTGCAGAGGTGCTGCCTCTGGAACAGTAGTGTAGAGAGTAAGGAAGATGACCTTGATGGAGATATGCAAGTTTCATTGCCCAGGCAAAAAGGGCTGAACTATTTTTAAAGTCCAGAACAAGATAACATGTGGAAGTGACAGACAGACGCTTCCCTAATTCACAGAAGTATAAGGAGGAGGAGTTGTAGCACAATGAGACTTAAATGATTTTATTATAGCCAATCTAAAAAAAATGTTTTAGCCTTCCCATGGAGTTGATTTTCTCATTGTGTCTACCTATTGGGGCTGACAAACATCCCTCCAGAAATCCGTATGGCTCCCACCCTGATGTTCTGCAAGTCTTTGAAACTCAGCTTTGCTCCCAAGCCTAGCAGAGAGTTCATTATCTTTCTCTTTTCTTTTTATTGTTCTTGACTTTTAAAATGTAAGCCTCCCAAAATCATCTGGAGTTGGGCAGCCTGTGATAGATAGATAGATAGATAGATAGATAGATAGATAGATAGATAGATAGATAGATAGATAGATAAAAAAAATCTGTAAGAAGCCTTACATGGCACAGGACTGGGTTATTTGAGGAACCACCTATCACCATTTATTTCTGCCTGTCCCTCTAGGTCATACAGGGTGGGTATGCGCCAGGTCCCCCCTTTGAGGCAATGTCATCTAATGGGACCTATGAGATGTGCATTCTCTGTTGCTGTGCCCATACTCTGGAATGAGCTCCCCGTGTCCTAACAGTCAGAAATCACGCTGAGACGAGGAGTAGGTCTCTAGTGTTTATTACTGCTACAGAATCCTAACAAACTGAAGAAGTGTGGGAAAAACTCAGACAGATAAACCCCAAAAGTTAAGGCGGGTCTGATCTGTGTCTCTTTGAATGGCTGCTTAATTCCTCAGTACTACGCATGCGTTTTCCCCCCTGGACAGAGGCCCCCTCCTGCTCGCCATCAGTACTCATGACACCCCATTAAGGTTCAGGTGGCCCTGACTCTATTAGTTTTTGATAGAGCTGTGAGGACCTGTTTTTTTTTTCCACGCATTGGCCCAGGATAGTAACTGAGCCTTTTCTGCTCTTAGAACAAGTGCTTGTTTTGCTCAGTCTTAGCTGTGTGTGTGTTTTAAAACCAATATAACATAAATTATTTTTTAATTCTGATTATTTTTATTGATGTATGCTACCCAGAATCATAAATTATGAGTTGTGTGGCCTTATATATTCTCAAAAAACTACAAATAAAAATACTTTTCCTACTCTTTTGAAAGATTTTTGGAGAATGGACCCCAACTTGCTTTATTTTTTTTTCTTTTATGTATTCTCAAGAACCAAAAGTGAGACAAACAGCAGATAGGTAAAAGAGATTCACTTACTGAAAAACTAAGGGCTGTTCCGAAAACCATCTCCTAGCCAGTATCATTCTTTTCTAAAATTGTTTGTCACCCAAATATCAAGAAATATTCTATGTTCACACTAAGACATAAGGTGGTTTGTTTGGTGATATATTCTGTAAAGTATACCAAGTCTTTTTGAATCGTATTTAAATTTTGAGAGCATAACATGAGCACTCTCACAAAATGGCTGCAATAAGGGCATGGCCCATTACAGAACATTTATTTATAAGAAATTAAAAGGGTTAAGATAGCTTCTCACCATCTTCTCTAGTCTCCCAAGACAGGTGACTCTATCACTTGTTTACCTTCTACTATTTTACTGAGCAGATGGCCATACTTACAGTCAAAACATTAGCCATGTATCTTTTTTTTTTAAAGACTTTCTCGAGAGTCAATGCAATGCCCAGAGGCATTTTTTAAAAATTAAGATGATGACTGAGGCTAGACTTTGCTTACAGCATGCTTATTTCCAATTTCATTTTTTAATTAATATCTTTTAAAGGTGGGGCATGGAGTATGTACATCAAGAAACATGTCTGAATCATGCACATTGGTGTCCAATATTCCACAACAGTACCAAAAACTCTAAGCACTGTATGAACTCAGCCACTGAGGACAGTAAACCATGGTTTATGGATTAGCCTATTATGTGAAGCAGACATTTATGGCTTTAAAAAAGTAATGGTTTAGCTCAAATAGAAGCAGTGTGAGTGTTAGAACACAAGAGATGGGAAATCCACAGAAGCCAAAACTGTGAAATATATCAGCAATAGCAGCTTGAGGAGGGAAATCTTGTTCTTTGAGACACTAACATCTGGCTGTTGCTGTTGCAGCAGCCTCTACAACCTGGCACAGTCTTGAATGGTCAGAAGCACAATAGCAGCTAGAATATCTGCCGTCTAAAAGAAAAAAAAACATTATCCTTCTTTAGTAATGCTTGTCTGTTTTGTTATCTTTTAGATGTAGTATAAGTGGAGTTGAGAATTTGTTTTTAAGAGGACTAGAGATACTCAAAGTTAGATTATGTATACATATACAAGGTCAGTAGTTTTGCTTTCCCATTATTTTCAGTACAGTAAAGTAGATTCCCCAAAGCAGATCTGCCATTTGGCAAGATACAGTGGCCAGTTCAAGTGGGAGACAAATAAGGATTACTTAGCTACCACAACCACCTTAGAGCAAGGTATTCCAGCTGGCAAGAGGCTACGGGTGGAAAGAGCAGTACTGTTGTGGCAGCCAGCCAAGTCAAACAGATGGAGAACAGGCCGGTTGCAGCAGCACTGGGTTCTTTTATGCCATTCTGCCTCAATGCTTAATAAAGTAAACATAATTTAAAATCAAGTGAAAATGGAAGAGGGTAGATGAGTCACACGCAGACAACTGACCCTTGCTGAGAAATACATAGACTATGAAGTGGTTCAGGCTTTTAAAAAAACTCTTCTTCTAGTACTGCAAACTGCTGCAGCCCACAGAAATCTAACAAGCTTAGTTAGGTTATACACTCACTTTGGCATATGAAAGACCCACTACATACTGAAAACCAAGATGATAGCTAAAATGGAAGAAATACACAAACCATAACTAATATTTATTTATCAAATTTATTTGGCTGCCCATCTCACAAGAAGTGACTCTGGGTGGGGTACAGCAAAAAGTATAAAACAATAAATATGTCAAACCCAGTCATATTAAAAAAAAAAAAAAAAGCAGCACACACAAGAGATTCGATCAGCAATGGAGCCACCTCAAGATCTCACCAGACCCGAGACCCGCAGGCCTGATGACATAGCCAGGTCTTGAAGGACTTCTGGAAAATAAGGAGGGATGGAGCTAATATATTTTGTCAAGTTTAGCATAATTGTAAGGAAGAGCATCATTGGAAGGAAAAGATTACTTCAAGCTGGAAATTTATGAATTAGTCAGAGGAAGTGGTATCATAGGTAAAACAGCACTGTGTCTCTGAATTTCAGATGCAAGACTTTTCAATCTCATTTATCCATGACGATAATACATAATACCATGTCCAGGGGCTTTTTCACAGGATAGCTCCTATGACACTAGAGATCTTGCTTTAATAGTTACACTTACAATAGTTCTGTTAAAGGAAGGCTTCATACCCAGTATTTCCTTTCTTCTGTCTATTGACATATGGCCAAGACACGTGCACTTTGTTCAATTCTTCATCCAGAAGAATAATCAAGAATGCAAAGTGGATAAATGAGAAAAGTTCTATTATATAGTTTAATTTGATGCTGATGAAACACTCATCAGAGGCCCTGCCTAGTCCTTTTAGTCATGCAAAGTTATACATTCATTTATTTAATATTAATGATTTTATAAAATTTAAGTTATTTGAAAAGGAAAGGCAGTAATTCATTTATCCTGAACCATTTCACAGAAGCAGAGTACAGTAAATCATTTAACTGAGTTTAGTGAACTGGCTCCAGGGAGAGAACTGACAGAAGTGGAAATTTCAAATGTCCACTCAGAGTGCTCTACATTTCAAACCATACAAGTTATAACACACCAGGCCTTCATGAATACTTCAGGATAAATCCATTGCTTAAGTTTCAAACAGGCATCCGTAAGTTAAACACTTAACTTTGTCACAAACATGCTAAAACACCATATACTATAGACTGAAGTAGTGGCCTAGCACCACTATTTTAATATAGCGAAATTTTATTTATTTATAAGATTTATATGGCTGCCCATTTTATACAATATAACCTTGGGCAGCTAATGAAAATCAATCCAATATAAATATGATAAAAGATACTAACAGAAACCTCACACAATTAAAAACCATCACACTCTAATCAAGGCACCATAATAAACTTACACCAATTTCACATGTGCTGGCCCAACTCCCTTCCTGGCTCAGCACCTGGGCAAAGACCAGGTCTCCATGTTCTTTACTGAACTTTGATTGAACAGACCTAGACCCTGACAACCTCCAGATATCTGTTCAAGCGATCCCCATCCAGCCTGTGGTGGTAATATATAACTGAGTGATTCTACATACTGATGGCATCTCACCCAAACTGCCAGATGACCTCTCCAAGTAGCTTCATACAGAAGTTAAATGACACTGGGGATATCATCAAATCCTGTGGTACCCCATACTAGAGCAAGCATGGCTTCAAACATTGCATCTCATGATTACAGGCTGGAATTGCCCACTCAGGAGCAGAACTACTGACTCCCAGTCCAGTAAGATACCATGGTCAATGGTATCAAATCTGCCAAAAGGCTTAACAGGACCAAGAGAGATGCACTACTCCATCAAGGTACAGAAGAAGGTCATCCACCAGGGTGACCAATGCTGTTTCCATCCCATGAATGAGTCTAAATCCTGACTGACAGGATCTGTAGCTGAGTGCCATTACTTTAGCAACAATCTTCTCCTAAAAAGAAAAGCTTGGAAACTAGGAGAAAGTCATCAAAACAGCTGGGTTAAGGGAGGTTGTCTTCAAGAAGTTCAACTTAAAAAAAAAAAAGTATAATCCCCTCTCCTAGAGAAGCATTGACAATTTTCCAGCTGCTCATCCTTCCTCAACTACCCAAAGGAGTCAGGAAGAACATGGAACAAACGTACAGGTAGCAGAACTCATACTACAGGGGATCTTAATCACTTCTTTGGACTTGATAAGCTCAAATGAATGCTCGGTAACAACACAAGATCCCATTGCGGATTCTGTCCAAGCAACATCCATCCCAAAACTTATATGAACAAATTTAGCTGCCAAGACATGCTCAAAATCAACCAGTAAACCTGGAGGTGCCTTCTCCCACCCATCCTTCCCTAAAAGGATCCAGATAACTTGAACAGGAATGCCAGGCAGGAATCTTCAGATGCAGTAAGCATGAAGAACTGATATTTTGCCACTCTTATTACCACCATGGAGGCTTGAGGCCAAGCTCTTATCAGTGCTCAGTTGCATCCACTTCAGGTTTTGTGCTACCATTACTCTGGGCATCTTTTCAATTGCTTCATTTCCCACAGCTTCTCAGTAAACACATGGGACCAGTGACTGAGCAGAAGCCTTACAGGAGCAGTTTTATCAAATACTTTGGCTGTCTTCATATTCCAAAGATTGAGTAAGTGTGAGACACAACTACCTGCCAAGTTGTCAGGAAAACTCCCAACAACCCTTTGAAAATCATCCAGTGCCTACGGTTAACCAATTCTATCCATGCAGAAGTTTAGGATGACTATGAGACCCACTTCAACAAGAAAGCAATCTCAATGCTGAGGGAAACAGATGTCACTATCCACCATCTCCAATCACCCCTCATCTGCTCAAATGATTATACAACAGGAGCCCACTCACACGTCTCGAAGCTGAGATTACTTGGAACAGACTCATGGTTGCCATGGAGTTCATGAACTCAGAAGCTGTACCAAAAACCAACCTCCCATTGGTTGGAAAATGCAGTCCCCCATGACTATCAGTCTTTACCAGACTTTTGGAAATAATGAATCCCTGTCTCCACAATTACTCCATTATTTTTAGTACAGTATATTTAAATATGAGGGGAAACACATAGGCATTCGGTTGATATCTGACAATAGTACCCAAGGATAAAAAAGCAGTACCTCAGATAGAATTCTTGTCCTCTCTGTCACACCACCACTTCCTTGTTGATATTTCTCTTTGGCCTGTTTGGGGGAAGGGAGAGGGAGAAATATCAGGAAATATTTTTATCAGGCAAAGAATTTCTATGAAAATATTCTTTTTCAGAGGAACAACCCTAAATGTGAACATTTCCTATATTTTTATGATTTGAGTTATAATTTAAAAACCATAGCATTCAGTTAGCAATAACAGTGACACAGTATTGCAAAAATAGTTTGAAAAGCAAAATAGATTACCTCACTCAAAAGTGCCTGTGCAGAACGATATTCTTGAACCAAATGTTCCAGCTGATTGTTAATATACTTTTCTCTACTGCTAACCTTTTCCAAAGTTCTGCTGATTTCATTATGAAGCTTGTCAAGATAGCACTGTAAAGGTATTACATGCATGTTAATTATCACTGAAGATTGACTGGGATCTAAAGTTCTGCTGACCTATTCAACAGCTTCAATATGTCCAATGGGATTTTTTTTTCACTTTTTCATTTGGCCATTAGTCTATGTTCCATGTCCAAACAGCCTTTGAAAACTTTAAAACTATCAAGTTTTAAAACCAGACTGATTTGAAGCACTAGAAAAATACAAACTCAAAGAGCGTTTTGGAAAGTCCTTTGGAACCCAGTAATACCATACTGGAAAAAATACTTTCAAATGTTGAAATTCTGGAAACACCCAACACTGGATCCAAAGTCCTTAAATAAAAATACTTAGGCTATTTTTCTATCCTGCTTAAGTCTGCTTGTGTCAAGGAACATAAAATAAATCCTAACACTAAAAATAGGGTGTATTCAATAGTTTCTAAATTATTTTGCATTTGAAAAGTGTAAATAATGAAATGGGATGTATGCTGTTAGACTTCCTGAGTCATTCATCAATCTACTCTGACTCCCATTTTCAACAGAAAAACAGCATATATATTTAATATTTAGTTAATTATGACAGTAAAACAATTATCACTGTACACCTGAACTCTTTAAACACTTTTGTAGCCTCAACAATCATTCATATTTGTTGCTCTGCTTAAAATTCAGTCAATGAATACTGCAGCAAAAATGATCTTGCAATTGTGTCTGCATCTCAGAATGAGAGCTAACAGTATGCAGTGATGTTCATCTGCTCCTCACTGATGTCAAAAAGCTTAATATTAAACATAAAATTCAATTATTAGGAACCATAAAGTTTCAAATGTTAATACAGATCACTACTTTCAAGCTTGGAGGCTGGCACGTTACTGATCATCAGCTAACATCTCTTAAGAAGAAAAACTTGATGATCTCAAAACGCTGAAGACATCTAATTTGAAAGCAAACCCTTCCTATAACATGTTGCTCCCAAACCCAGTTACTACCAGAAGTCTCATAAAATAGCTAGCATATAAAAAATAGCCAGTTGGCACAGACAGCCCAATTCAGAAGGAAAACAGATGCCTGGAAAATACTTTTTATTCCCTAGAAGTGGTTTCAAGGAGAAAGCTGATGCTATAGGCCTTGACAATGGTTGGTGGAAATAATGTAACAACATACAACTAATTAACAGCATGAAGTACCTGAATTACCACAATGTCATTCAGAATACCACTTCTGAATTACATGTCATACTTACGCGGGTATCTTTTAAAGCTGATTCAATTCCATCTTGGTGTTGATGCATTTGATCCACGTGGATTCGCCAATCCTAAATTAAAATTTAAAAAAGCTTGATACACAAAGTTGTGCTTTTCTCCATGTTTCTCTAATAGTATCTGAGTGAGTTTGCACTGTATTTACAAATATGCCATTTTCAATCCAAAGATTGCAAAGGTTGTTTTAGAATAACACAATATGAAAACCTAGTATACATTTGTGATTCAGCATAAACTGTGATCATCACTGCCAATGAATGGAAGACAATTCTTAATTATAAACATTCCTATTCCAATTCTAACAAGGTTTCAATACTAATATTGATTTCAATTTCACACTTGTCTTCTGGTACATCAAACTGGAATTGGAATACATTTACCAATTTATTTATTATGTTTATTTATATGCTGCCCCTCTCCCAAGGTTCTGGGTGCTTTACAAATAAAATAAAATAAAATCCCACAAAGCAGAGCACACAAAAAATGCCTGCATTATCAAACCCAAGTCATGATAAAATCCCAAACAAAAATGACAGCCCAGCATCTTCACTAAAACCGAAAAGGTCTCCTGAACAAGATAATTCTAACTGCCTTGTGAAAGGCCAATAGTGAAGCACCAGGCACAAAGACCTTTCCAAAGTGTTTAGGACACCACAGATAAGGTCTACCTTCAAGTCCATGTCCCCTTCATCTCTTGTGAGTCTGGGATCATAAGCATTTCCATCACTGATTATTGTACAGAGTGTCAGAATGTACCTGGAGAAGGTTCCCAAAATAAAAGGGGCTGTACTGTGTAGGGCTTTAAAGATTAAACTGGGCTCAGAAAGCTACTGGAAACCACTGCAGCAACTAGAGAATAGGTAAAAGGTAAAGGTAAAGGTTCCTGTTCAGTCATGTCCAACACTAGGGGGCAGTGCTCATCTCCGTTTCATGGTTTAAGAGCCAGTGTTGTCCAAAGACACTTCCGTGGTCATGTGGCCAGCATGACAGTCACGGAACGCTGTTACCTTCCCGCTGAAGCAGTACCTATTTATCTACTTGCATTTGCATGCTTTCAAATTGCTAGGTTGGCAAGAGCTGGGGCAAGTGCAGGAGCTCACTCCATCATGTGGTGCTCAGGTCTCGAACTGCTGAACTTGCAACCTTCTGGTTGACAAGCCTGGCGTCTTAACCACTGAGCCACCACGCCTCCCAGAGTATAGGTGCTACGTTGCAATAGCAGCTCTCCTCTGCTTGCAGTCTGGCCACTGCATTCTGTAAGGCTCCACTGGTCAGTTTCTGCTTGCCATTACAGCAGCAGCCATGAACCCGATAGATCCCTCTGGTCAAGCACTTGCTCCTTCAGGGGGAGGATAACCCCATCTAGAGCAAAAATCAGAACCAGACTGAAACACACTATTTCTGGACAGTCAATAATTTTGGATTGGATTTAGGATCCAATCTGAGCCTGTTTTGTTCTATTCAGTCCTTCAGCTTCCAGATACTAGATTAAGACCTCCATGGCATCTCCATCCCTGCTGGGAATGGAGATGTGTAACTATTATCAATATAATGGCAATAACTTACTTCAAGCCAATAGATGTCTTATTCAACTGGTTTTATGTAGATGGTAAATAGTATAGGGAGAGAGAGGAGCCCTGTAGGAATCCACTGAAGCAACCATGGACTCAACTGTTCCTCCCCATGACTACCATCTGGAACTGCCACTTAGGAAGTTATGAAGCCACCTTAGACTAATGTCCTTATTCCAAGGTTCTGTAGGCAATCCATACGGATATTACAGTTGATAATACTAAAACCTGTAACAGGTTTAAAAGAACCAGGAAAAGCACATTCTCTCTATCCAAGTCCTGACAAAGGTCACCTACCATAGCAATCAATGCTGCTTCTGTATCATGTCCACATCTGAATCTTAACTGAAGGGATCTAGATTATCTACTTAATCTAAGATTCTCTGTAGCTGACATGTCATATTCTCTAACGTCTTCCCCAAAAAGGAAAGATTGGAGTGGAAATTATATGTTATGGCTGGATAAAGCGACTACCTTTCAGGATAAAATGGCTTCATTAAATAATAAATAAATGATCATTACAATAATGAATAATTCTATGTTCATTAACAATGCTGTCATTATTGTATGGTTCAAGTTTATTACTACAGAATTTAAGATAATTTTCGTTAACTTATACTTGTAATTAAGAATGCCCGGAAATAAAACTTTCACAAAGATCACCATATATGGAACCCATGAAAGATTTAAGAAATTCAGAAAGAAGCTTTTGAATTAGGAGAAGGTTAATGTAGATATGCTTCAGCTGAGTCAATATGGAAAATATTTAAATGCACATGCGCTACCCAGAAGAACAAGTTGAAAAGTGAAAGTAAAAGGTTTCCACATGTGTAATGTAAGATTCCATCCCCACTTTTTTTTTCTTCCAGGCAGCCCTCTCTTTCTTCCTAGTTGCTTCAGAGCGGACTTCAGGATGGTGGTGGGATGATATAGAATTTATTCATTACTCTTTCCATCATAATGATGAAAGCTGTTCAATTTGCCTTTCACATTTGTAGGGTTGTGGAGATCATTCAGTGAGGTTCTAGATACCCATACCCTTCTTCAAGTATACATAGCTTCATTCCATTAATGGATATATTAATGCACACGCATGCCCAGAAGGCTTCAAGAAAGATAAAAAGCAAATGAGTCTTTAAGTGGTCTGAACTGTTTTGTGCCTTTGTAGTAAGGATCCAGAGGGGCACATCAGTTACAAATTTTATGATCTGCATAAACCTATTAATTTGATACCAACTTTATTTACTGTATTTTTATCCCATACTTTCTCTAACAGGCCTCAAAATAACACTCTAACCTTATGGTAAATTTGTATAATAGAACAGAAGCTAAGTGCTAGTAACTTCCTTAGCTTAAGGGGAAAAGGAATCCATGTACCCAAGAGGGCACATGTCACCCAAACAAGGCTCCTGGATCAGCAGAGGGCAGAGAAGTATTGTCACCTCGCTGCTGTTATTGCTACAAGGTAGGCCTTAATAGAGACTCTAATCGGTATTCAGTTGAGTTCGTCCCTTGTTGAGCACCAGTGACACTCTAGACATCTCTTCTCCTGTTTCATCCGCCTCAACTCTTCATGCAGTGATGGATCCATGAGTCGGGAGATGTCACATAAGTGCAATCTGATCTAAGGCCTCAGCAGCCCTCTTGTTCCAAGTGGCAACCAAGGTGTCAGATGGACTGTGCAGCAGACCAGCAGGAACCCCCAGCTCCCTCTGAAACCCAGCAGGGTTTATCAGGCACCAAGGGTGGACCAATCTAATAGGTCCTGCCTCCCTGCAGTGGATAATTCCATGAGTATCAGGGCATGAACTGACCATGACAAGGGATACACTAAAAGTTCCCCCAATACCAGATCACATTACCACCGCTCCAACAGGAAAACTATATCAAATGTGTATCACTGTCCCATGTCAGGCTCTGGATAACCTGGGATAGCCATGAACTCCTCAGCCACCTCAGACGCCTCTCCCAGAGAAGCTAGACAGAAGTCCCCCAAGACCATAAGTCTGAGGAACTCTGCCAACCCAGAAATGGAGTCAAGCAGCTACACAGCATGGAGGCTGGTACAGTAGCAACAATCACAACTGATCCCCAGAGCCCAACTTAGTGAACGGGGTTTCACATCTGGCAACCTGCGAAACAGTGCCCCAAAGCATGAAGAGTCTCCTGGATGGGAATCACCATACCACCACCACTACCCTGAAGTCTTGGCTCATGACACACCTGAAACCCAGCTGGGCACAATTCCAACCCCCCCCCCACCCAACCAGGTCTCAGTAACACATGCTAGGTTGGCCCTCTCATCTGTGATTAAATCACAAATATAGGAGGCCTTATTACAGACCAACCTGGCATTTAGTAGCAGCAGCCAAAACCCAAGGCCTCTGAAGGTACACTGACTGGGCTTAGGGGTTGAGTTCCGGGAGCTGGAATACGGAACCACTATAAGGCACCAGGCCCATGTTCTCCAAGAGTGGCCTGCTCCCAGTCGCCTGCCATACCTTCCCAAACCCATCACCACCGTGATATTCTGACCCGCCCCAACCTCCTGAGGCCCCAACATCCCCTAATCCAACCCCCACTGGTTCCCAAGGCAGGGAATCCCCTCCGGTCCTCACTACCTACATCCAAGAAAGGGAGGGGAAGATGAGTCCCCTGAGGCACTTCAGCCCTAGCCTCAGCACCATCAGAGACACCAACAACCACCTCTCCTCTCCACCCAACAAATTACCCCTACCAGTCGCTCAGTCCACACCCAACCCCAAACCAATTCTGCCCAAAAGAACAATGTTTCAATTCTTACTCACAACAAAACTGTCCTATTTCATTCCAGGTACAAAACAAAGCTTTTGATTTGTTTCAGGCATGGAATACCAAAATCTGTGCAATGAATGTTCCACCTACAAAACTTTTTACACATCCGAACATTCCTCCATGCCAGTGTAAAATTGTACAGGTTTGCAAGGAAAAATCTTTAATATATATGCACCTCAATTGAATACTCAAGGTGCAGACTTTAAAGATGACAAGTGTAATTATAGTAACAAGAAAGCCACATAATTTAGCAGAAATGTTCTGAATAAAAAATGATAATTGGAAGTGTGGGAAGGCAGCAAGAAAGGACTTGCAATACTTGAATAAACTGAATAAATAAAGTGCAATCTCTTTACCATCTAAAATAATGACCATTCTGATTTCATAGAATATACTCTGCAAAGCTGCAGCTATCCATTGACTGCATTGAATGTTGGTTTCAGAAAATCACTATTTTTTTCTGCCCGCATTAATTGTGATGATGGGCAGCAATGAAAACTTTGGTGTTGCATGATAAAACATAAGGTCACATGTGACATACAAGAAAGCAGCAATGTGATTTAGTAATTCACTTGATATGTAGAGAATAACTCAAGTTAAGTACATGGTTTCAACACTGCACAGAAAAGAGAGACAGTACAATTCAAGAGAGAAAAGAGTTGAGTGAGGTGAACAAGAACTGAATTCCCAACCAGTTTAATTAAAAATAAATAGAAGAACCAGAATAAATGGAATCAATACATTTAATACAATAATGAATGGTAGTTATAGCCAGTCCTTGAAGTCACTGCCACTGCATCACCCCCGTGGTCATGTGATCAAAATTTGGGTGCTTGGTAGCCCATCCACATTTATGACTGCAGTGTGTGCTTCATCTCCCCCCACCCACCTATCTCCACCATCTCTGCCCTTTTGGCTGCCCTGCACTCTGCTGCCACCTATCCCTGCTGGCCCCCGCTGACCTTCGCTGTCTTCTTCCTCCCACTGATGAGGCATGCCTGGCTGAGGCAGCTGCTGGTCCTTTACAAGCCAGCTGGGAGTTGAAATGGAGGGAATGCAGCAGGACAGGAGAAGTGTACGGTCCTTGCTTAATGACCACAACTGGAACTACTGGAACTGCCATTACTAAGTGATGCAGTCACATGATATTTCACCTAACCACTTCGCTTAGTGACAGAAATTCTGGTCCCAATTAGGGTTGATGAGCAAGGACTACCTGTACATAGCAGCCATGGGAAACCTGTGACTGTCAGCACCTGATCATTTGAGCATTCACACAATCACAGTCAGGAGGCTGGGATTCCTTTAACTGTTTTAATGAAGTGTAATGAACGGTACAGAAGGCAAGCTGTGAATAAAGATTTCCCGCTCAAACCTAACTTAAAACTACATTCCCTTAGTTAGTCCCCTTTCCCATGAAACCATGTCACCCCCCTCCCATCCAGATGGAATTCCTGGGATATCTCAACCCCGTGTCCTTGATGTCTTCCATAGCCATAATAAACCACTTCACACTCCAACTTCTCACCCCCTCCCATCTGGCGACATGGATTCCATTCCTTGGAGAGAAGGAAATGATGGTAGATGCTCCGATAAGGGTTTTTGTAAAACCTTTGATTGGGTGGATCTGACAGAGACCCTCATAAGAGCCCAACCTAGAAGTGAGTAGTGTAGAATGCTGAGAGCTGTAGCTCAGGAACCACTTAGGCTGATTAGAAGATCAATATCCACGATATGTTGCTTAAGAATACTTCTGGTATTTTCAAAACCTAATGAGCAAATGTGAGGTATTAACAGTGAAGAAGATTAAAAAACGACTGGATGAAAAATGATTTGATTTCAAACCAATATTAAACATGATTGAATCATCAAGTTTTTCCTCAGGGAAAACTGATGAATTTGAAGTTAAATGTAGCCATTATTCTAATCAGATCTACCACTCATAAAAACTTACATGTCTTCAGTTGATATTGAAAGTTAGGTTACCTAAATGTTATCTTAATACCGCTAAAATCTATTCATACATCTGTACTGCTTTGAGTAAGGTCATTGTTTTCAGCCACTGCAACATGTTTATTCTGGAATAACAAATACTTGATTTCTAGATTCTTACCTATACTAAGTCTCATATCAGTCAAGTATAGTTACCCTTTATATTTAATTATCTTATTTTGAAGGAGAAAGACAAGTGGAACTTTGTATTTTGCAAATTTTGAAAGCCTGTTGATTTTACAGACATTATGAAAAACAATTGATATAATATGAGGAGGAGAAGGTGAAAAGTGTTTCCTTTTCCTTACATGAGCATTTTAGCAATTCTCCCTGACTTCCACACATACAGTGCAAATGACTGTGGGAAGGAAAGCTTCATTAATATACATGTACTTGTGGGAATTTTCATGAGATGCCCCTTTTTAGAGCAGAAGTTGTCTGGCCTATTTCATAATGCCTAAACAGGAGTATGCATACACATAGGTAGAATGTGAAATTCTGAAAGATGAAATGCTAACTTAGAAGCAACACAGTAAACAACAAGTTCTTCCTTACCTTATTATCTGTTCTGATTGTGACTTTCAACTGAGGAAGAACACGTTCCACTTCAAGGTTCCATTCAGCTGCATCTACTTTAGATTCTAAAATCTCTTCCTGTTTAGACTCAAGCGTGTCCTATCAAGATTTGGCATTAAACACACTAGTGAATTATCACATTATAATACGCAGTGATACAGAAAACACCCAGCCCTTATGCAATTTCAAGCCTGCTTCGTCACCATAAGGGCCAAAGAGTGATACCCAATAGTTATACCAGTACAAGATTTGAAGCAGTAATACTGTACTACAGGTAGTCCTCAATTAACAACTGGGACAAGAATCTCGGTCGTTGAGCAAAGCTGTTGTTAAGCAAGACAGCACATGACTGCTTCACTCAACGACTGCAGTATCAGCATTCCTGGTTGCAGTCGTTGAGCAATCTTGTGGGTCATTAAGCAGACAGAGTCCCAGGTAAGGAGTGTGGGATGCCTTGAGGGGCGGGGAAAACCCTGGGAGGCCCGGCACAGGCTGTGCACGAGTGTTTGTCCACTCAGGGGCTGAGAATCCAGCTTGGATCTCATCTCCCTCTCATCGCTAGGGGCTGTTTAAACAGCTCCCTGCCTATTGATTCCTGCTCCATGCAAGCAAGCACGAAGGATTTAGCTACAATAAATCCTTTGTGCCTGCTTGCACAGAGCAGGAATCTCAAATAATTTTACCCACCCTCTGGAGGCACCCCACACTCCTTTATCTTACTGTGCTGCCTCTCTGTTGGAGCAGCAGCAAATCAGCATGCCTCATTAGCATGTGGATGAGTTCATTCTAGGATGCAATTCTCTATGTGCTTCTGGAGGAAGCTGCTTGTTGTCCCTCCCACCTTTCCTCAGTCCTGCTGCTGCTCCTTCCATCCTGGGTGCCATGCAATGGGCCTGGAGTCAGGAAGTTCCCCCTTTCTGCATGCAGCCTTTAGCAGCAATGAGGGCTAAGGGTTAATTCAGTTTAGGGGAAGGAAGGAAGGAAGGAAGGAAGGAAGGAAGGAAGGAAGGAAGGAAGGAAGGAAGGAAGGAAGGAAGGAAGGAAGGAAGGAAGGAAGGAAGGAAGGAAGGAAGGAAGGAAGGAAGGAAGGAAGGAAGGAAGGAAGGAAGGAAGGAAGGAAGGAAGGAAGGAAGGAAGGAAGGAAGGAAGGAAGGAAGGAAGGAAGGAAGGAAGGAAGGAAGGAAGGAAGGAAGGAAGGAAGGAAGGAAGGAAGGAAGGAAGGAAGGAAGGAAGGAAGGAAGGAAGGAAGGAAGGAAGGAAGGAAGGAAGGAAGGAAGGAAGGAAGGAAGGAAGGAAGGAAGGAAGGAAGGATCATTTTTCTGAATGGCTGTAACAGGACCAAATAAATAAGTAAGACTTTTTTTTCTTTTGCTTACTTCTGAACCTACTTTGTCTAAGTGTGAAAGTCTTTATGCTTGGGTGGGCTAAGTGTGTAAGATCAATAACCTATATTTCTCTAACGTGCTCATTAATGCTATTTTAGGTAATATTCTTCTCTGTGCGCGTCTTTTTGCTATGTTAAGCTCTGCTCCATTCAGTGGTCCTAGCTGTCCACTAATGGCTTCACTCTCCACTCAAGCTCTGCCCCCTCCTAAGAGCTCTAAAGAGGGCTTTGCGTGCATGGAGGGGAAATCCTTTGTGGGGGCTGCAGGAACAAAGCAGAAATCTTCAGGATTTGAGCTCCGTTCCTGCAGCCTGCCAAAGGATTTCCCTTCCCCTTTGTTACCTCCACTTGCAACCTTCCCTGCTGGCTTCCCCACTGACTTTCTGGGGAAGCTGGCAGAGAAGACTGCAAATGGCGATCACATGATTGTGGGGCACTTGGCAACCCACTGTAAATGCGAGCCGGTTGCCAAGTGCCTGAAATGGGGTCACATGACCATGGGGGGTGAGGTGCAACATTTCACAACAGCCGGAAGTGCTGTACAGGCGGTAAAGCATCCTTTCCAAGGCTGTTGTAACTTTGAACAGTCGTTAAGCAGCTGGATGTTAAGCAAGGACTACCTGCACCTTACAATTGCTTTTAAAGTACAACATAAATAAGCAGCATGGGAAAAACTCCTAGGATTTCGCTTCCGACCATTTAAGCATAAAAAAACTACACTAGTTCAACAAAGAAATCCACACAGAAAAATCTGGTTAACAAGAAAGTAAATATAAAAAGGAGTATTTATATTACTGTTCCCATTAGAAAAGCAAATCAGAGAAGCCTATAAACAACTAATTGTAGATTCCCAATGGATATTCAATTTATATTTAAACTGGACATCAGCTGACTTTTTAACATGGCCAAGGCATATTATTATAGCTCATATCCTTTTTGTTCTTTGTAAAAACTGTTATCAGGCGGGTTTAAAAGGGGGAGAATGCCAATAGTTGTATTCATTCATAAATGAAGAGAATGCCACACATGTAATTGAGCATTTCCCTTAATTCTTCCTTGTCACGGCTCCTTTGATTATCTATAACTTCTCTCCAAATTGTATGAATGCTGGGACACTTTCCAGATAATCATAGGAAGTTGTAAAGAGGGTTACTGAAGGAAGGGGGCACTTCATGCAAGCAGCAATGCATTCTATTTGCAAATCAGTACTTTAATATCTAGCACTCAGTCCTTACTGAAGAGAACACTTACTGATTTGTAAGTTTGTGCTTTTAAAACATTCAGATCAATATAATTTTCCTCATTGTCTGTCTCTTCTTCCTTAAAAACATATAAAATATTGTTTAGCAGGACAGTCAACACTGTGATTTAAAAATTATTCTCTAAATGCCATCACAAAATTTATTTTTGATTAAACAAACTTTAAAAAATTGTACTATGATCCAAAACTATGCAATATGCTACTCACAGGGCTTTTTTGTCAAAAGCACTCCTTTAGTAATCATTCCCATAACAGTGTTACCCTTGTTCCGTTAGAATATCCACTGCAGCCAGTTCACGTAAAACGAGGATAGGCAACTTGATGCGTTCCTGATATTTTTTTACTTCAATTCACATCAGCTCTAACCCACACTGACAGTGACAAAAGATTGTAGAGGTTGCAGTTCAAAAGCTATGGAGTGTCATGAGTGCCGTTGAGCTAAAGTCATCAGCGCAATGGCACTCATGACAATGACAAGGAAATAGGTGAAGGGGGACAAGTTAAGTAGCCATCAACCCACAACGACTAACGGCTAATAGACAATAGATAAACGGATCACGGAGCCACCCAAGCCATCAGCGGCAATTGCAACGGGGATCGCCCAGCTGAAAGCAATCAGCAGAAGATTGAAAACCGGAGGATGGGCGATCCTGGAAACCCTCAACCAATGGCAGGGCAACACATGGGACAAAGGGGGGTGACGTGATCAAGAGCGAGGGGGCGCTGACCGGCGCGGGGTATTTAAACCCCGCACCGGCGCGCTCCTGTCACTCTCAGCTTTTTTCTAACAACGTTGTACCTATCCTGAAATAAACCAGAGCCTGCTTTGCAATCCAGTGTCTGAACGTTATTCAGAGGTAGGCAGCGCATGACATAAAGCTGAGAGTCATAAACTCAGCCTCGCCGAGCCCCACCGGACGACAACGAGCCGCGGGAGGAGTAGACGGCGAGAAGACCAGCAAGATGAGGCCGGAACGGCGCGGGCAAGGAGGGCGAGCCGCGCGGCAAGAGACAGAGGAGGACCGACCGAGGCCAGAGGCACCGCGGACTCCCGGAGCCATGGACGCCCGCCCCACCCGACCCGAGCCTCAGCTCCAACCCCAAGGGGAGATGGCGACGGAGGCAACCCGACCGCGGGAGGGAGCAGCACGACTTCCGAAACCAGCGGAGGACCCCGCGCCCCACATCGCACCCCAGCAACGGGCGTGGAGCGACAGCCCCACGGTGCTCGACACGGAGGAGGACGACGGAGACACCCATCAGACGGAGGAGGAAGCGGACCCGCGGCAGAGGGACGATGAACCCCGCCGGCAACCCACCCCCGAGGATGCGCCAACGGAACCGGCCCCAGCGGCGGCGCGGGCTGTGGACGAGGAGGCACGAGCTGAACTCGCGGCCATGCGGGCTCAGCTGACGGAACTCCGGACCATGCTCCAGGCGCTTATGCCCCCCGCGCCACCCAACGACGTCCCCGCACAAGCCCACACCCCGAGCGAAGCATCGAACCCACACGGGCCAGCGGAGGGCCAGCAGACGGCACAGGCGGCCGACACCACACCCCGAGAAGCGAGAGGCGGGGCCGCACAAAACGCCCGGGCCCCAAAGGACTTCCCCATCTTCTTCGATGGGACCCCCACAAAACTCTCGTTTTTTGTGACCAACGCTAGGGAGTTCATGGGGAGGCACGGACACTCCTATGACTCCGAGGCCGACAAGATCGCCGCCGTGGCGATCAAACTCCAAGACAGGGCGGCGGACTGGTACGTCCAACTGTACGAGTCCAGCTCCCCCGCCCTCGCCACCTTCCCTGCTTTCATCAACGAGATGAAAAACTATTTCGAAGACCCCCTAGCTAAAGTACGGGCGAAAAGCGCACTCCAGAGACTTAAACAGGGCACACGCACGGTCCCTGACTACGCCCTGGAGTTCAAAGCCCTCGCGGGAAAGGTCTGCGACTGGTCTGAGACCACCCTGCTAGAAATCGTCAAAAAGGGGCTCAACCGCGACGTTCTCCAATGGGCCCTCTACCGCGACGACCCAGAAACGTTACACGGGTGGATCCACCTCGCGGGGAAAGCCGAACACGCGCACCGCACCTTCCTTATGACAACCACGGAAGACACAAACTACGTCGGGAAAAAGGTACCCGCACCACACGGGGGGATGGCCGGCCCCATATACCCAAAAATGAAGTTCAACCGGGAGCCCTGCGGGAGGTGCGGCAAATTAGGGCACAAGACGGCGGACTGCTTCGCCAACCGACTGCCGACCAGCGCGCCCAAGCCCGCCCCGAAAATTAGCCCCAAACCACCCAACCCGGGGCCGCCCCCTCACCGCCGAATGACCGTGGCCACAGCGACACCGGAAGATGGCTGGGACGCTTACTGGGGAGAAGAGGACAATACCGACCCCGACCAGCCGGCGGGAAATGCTCCCCGCTTGCCCTGAAACGCGTGGCGAGGCAGGCGGCGGGACAGCAACGCGAACCACCTCAACGAAACGACAAAAGCTCCGTAATATTGGCAGCAATTCAACTCTCTGCCGGCAACGGAGCCACCACGGCCGCGGCACTAGTGGACTCGGGGTGCTCAAAAAACCTTATCCACCCCGACCTAGTCGCCAAACTCGAACTCCGCTGCTTCCCCCTCCCCACGCCGCTAGCATTCCACCAGCTGGACGGCTCCACAGCGGGGGGGAAACCAGCCACGCTACAAACCGAGCCGGTCACCCTGCAAATGGGCACTCACACCGAGCGCACGTCGTTCGTAGTCACGCCCATCGGACGGCCCATTGCAGTCCTGGGGATGCCATGGCTCGCGAAAAACAACCCGCGGATCAACTGGGCGACCCGCACCTTCACATTCGGCGACGGCGAGTATCGAGCACCAGTACCAGCTGGCAAAAGCAACCCCACGGTAGGACGAGCGGAGGCGACCACACAAGACAACGCCGCTACCACTGCAGACCTACCGGAACAATACGCCGACTTCTCCGAGGTCTTCGGAGAAGCAGAGGCAGACCAACTACCCCCCCACCGCAAGACGGATTGCCGAATCGACCTACTGCCCGACGTCCCCCTACCTAGACCAAAGATCTATTCGATGACCCCGAAGGAGATGGCAACCCTCCGGGAGTTCATCGACAAAAACCTAGACAGGGGATTTATAGAGCCAGCATGCTCACCGGTCGGAGCCCCCGTCTTATTCCGGGAGAAGAAAGACGGGACCCTACGGCTCTGTACCGACTACCGGGGCCTAAACGCGGCTTCCCTGTCCAACAAATACCCCTTACCCCTGGTGAAGGACATGCTCGCCCACCTGTCCACGGGCAAAGTCTTTTCCAAATTGGACCTGCGCGAGGCGTACTATCGCATCCGAATCAGGGAGGGGGACGAATGGAAGACGGCGTTCAACTGCCCCCTAGGCGCTTTCCAGTACAAGGTACTGCCCTTCGGACTCGCGGGGGCCCCTGGGGTGTTCATGCAGCTCATCAATGAGGTACTGCATGAACATCTGTTTAAAGGGGTCCTGGTCTACATCGACGACGTCCTTATTTACACAAAAACATACGAGGAACACGTAACCTTAGTCAGGCAAGTCCTCGACAAGCTCAGAAGGGCGCAGCTCTATGCAAAGCCCACAAAGTGCGAGTTTCACAAAGAGCGCCTGGACTATTTGGGGTATCGAATCTCCGGGGACGGCATCGAAATGGACCCCGCAAAAGTCGAAGCGGTACTAAACTGGGAGCGGCCCCGCAACAGACGGCAACTACAGAGCTTCCTGGGATTCGCGAATTTCTACAGGTCCTTCGCCCGGGGGTTCGCTGAGATAGCCCTCCCCTTAACGGACCTCCTCAAAACCAAAGGGGTGGGGGACACCAGACGCGCCAAGAACCCAGGCACAGTGCTGAATTGGACTCCCGCGTGCCAGACCGCATTCGACAAGCTGAAAGCGCTGTTCACGACGGAGCCAATCCTCGCGCACCCGGACCCAGAACGGCCGTTCGTGGTCCAAGCCGACGCCTCAGACTTCTCCCTGGGAGCCATCCTGCTACAAAAAGACTCCACGGGGCTCCTGAAACCATGCGCCTACCTGTCAAGGAAGTTCTCCGAGACAGAGAGGCGATGGCACGTCTGGGAGAAAGAAGCCTTTGCGGTGAAATCGGCACTAGAAACATGGCGTCACCTACTCGAGGGAGCCACCCAACCATTCGAGGTCTGGACGGACCACCGGAACCTCGAGGCCCTACGAACGCCTAGACGCCTTAGCCCAAAACAGGTCCGATGGGCACAATTCTTCAGCCGCTTTGATTTCCAGTTGAAGTTCATGCCGGGCAAGAAGAACTTCCTGGCCGACGCCCTCTCCCGGCTGCCCCAAGACGAAGAGCCCGCCCCAGACACCATTGGGACGGTCCTATCCGCCTCGCAACTGGGGATGGCCGTGACCACCCGAAGCGGCGCACGGAGGCAGCTCGACGCTACGGCGCAGCCGACGGCGGGACAACCGGCGACGGAAAGAAGGCAACCGCAACTACCAGGGGGAATGCGCACGGACCTCGCCGCCGCCCTCAAAACCGACCCCTGGTTCCTGGCAAACCCCGACAAGGTAACGATGGCGCAAGACCTAGCATGGGGGGAAGGCAGAATCTACGTCCCGGACTCGCAACGCCAGGCGATCTTGCATAGGTCACACGACGCCAAGCAAGCGGGACACTTTGGGTTCCTCAAGACCCTACACCTAACACGGCGGCAATTCTGGTGGCCCGCGCTCAGGCGAGACGTAAAAACCTACGTGGCGTCCTGCCCAACGTGCGCTAGGGCCAAACGGGCACCAGGCAAACCCGCGGGGCTATTGCAACGGGTGGCAGAACCCTCCCGCCCATGGGAGGAAATCTCTATGGATTTTATAGTGGACCTCCCACCCAGCCAGAAGAAAACGGCCATTTGGGTGGTGAAGGACTACTTCTCAAAGCAGGCCCACTTCATCCCCTGCACGTCAGTCCCATCCTCACAACAACTAGCCAAACTCTTCCTCATCCACGTGTACAGGCTACACGGATGTCCCGCACGTGTGGTGACCGACAGGGGCACACAGTTCACCTCCAAATTCTGGCGGGCCTTCTTGAAGCTGACGGGGACCCAACAGGCCCTGTCTACGGCTTGGCATCCGCAGACGGACGGAGCCACTGAGGTTCTTAATGCCACCTTAGAGCAATTTATACGATCCTATACGAACTACCACCAGGACGACTGGGCTGAACTGCTCCCGTTCGCCGAAGTCGCATACAACAACGCCGTCCACACGAGCACGGGAAAAACCCCGTTCGAAGTAGTCTCGGGGCGCGACTTCGTCCCCATACCGGAGCTACCTCAACCCCCGGAACCCCAGGTGGACGCCAGCGACTGGGGACGGAAGATCGCGGAAGCATGGCCGGTAATCACGGCGGCGCTGAAGGAGGCACAGGCTGCTTACAAAGAGCAGGCCGACAAGCACCGGCGACAACAACCGACGTTCCAGGCGGGGGATATGGCCTATCTCTCCACCAAGTTCCTAAAGTCAACCCAACCCTCGAAAAAACTGGGGCCTAAGTACATCGGGCCGTTCCGAGTCACGCAAATAGTGAACCCGGTAGCAATACGCCTGGACCTGCCACACAACCTCCGGAGACTCCACCCGGTGTTCCATACCAGCCTCCTAAAACCGGCGACCTCCTCCCGATGGCACCCAAGCATGCCACAGCCCGCACCGCTAATGATCGACGGGCAACACCACTTCGAGATCAGGGACATCCTCGACTCCCGTAAGCAACGAGGAACTCTACACTATCTGGTCAGGTGGAAACATTTCCCCCACCCGGAATGGGTGGCGGCGCACAACGTTAACGCGCCTGACCTGACCAGAGCATTTCACCGGGCATACCCCGACAAACCGCAATCAAGGTCAGCAAAACCAACCCCCCCCCCGCAGGCCTCCCCCCGCCTCCCGTGCCCCAAGGGAAAGGGCCCCCCCCAAGCCCGCGACTTGGGTGGACCTTCCCCCCCCCGGGACTCACTCCCCCCGCCCCGGGCCCACGGGGTGGTGACAAACGATCGCCAGCACCCTCCCCCCGCCCCCTGGCCGCGGGGGAGTGGCAAGCAAGTCAACAGGGCAACCTGGGGGCAACGCCCAGGAGACACAACAAAGGCGACGCACTCCAAATAAGCAAAAAAGGGCCCTACCTGGAGCTGAGCAGCACCCGACCAGCCACGCCTCTCGCCTCGCCGAACTGAGCCAAACAAACAGGGTGTGGTTGGAGCATGCGCACGCCAGGTCAGAACCCGAGCATGCGCACCATGGACACACCCTGGGAAGGCACGTGGTAGAGGGAAGAGCAAAGGGAGGGGCGACAACTACTCCGGCGGGAACTTTTGAAAAAAAAAAAAAAAAAAAAAAAAAAAAAAAAAAAAAAAAAAAACAATGTGGCGTTTTGACAGCTCTAAGGGGAAAACCCAGAAACCCGGGGGAGAACACTATTCGGAAAGGGGGCAGTATGTCATGAGTGCCGTTGAGCTAAAGTCATCAGCGCAATGGCACTCATGACAATGACAAGGAAATAGGTGAAGGGGGACAAGTTAAGTAGCCATCAACCCACAACGACTAACGGCTAATAGACAATAGATAAACGGATCACGGAGCCACCCAAGCCATCAGCGGCAATTGCAACGGGGATCGCCCAGCTGAAAGCAATCAGCAGAAGATTGAAAACCGGAGGATGGGCGATCCTGGAAACCCTCAACCAATGGCAGGGCAACACATGGGACAAAGGGGGGTGACGTGATCAAGAGCGAGGGGGCGCTGACCGGCGCGGGGTATTTAAACCCCGCACCGGCGCGCTCCTGTCACTCTCAGCTTTTTTCTAACAACGTTGTACCTATCCTGAAATAAACCAGAGCCTGCTTTGCAATCCAGTGTCTGAACGTTATTCAGAGGTAGGCAGCGCATGACATGGAGGATCCCAAGCTCCTTATTTTTGATATAAGCCATTTGTGAACAGTATTGGCTTCCCCTATCAAATTTATTTATATGGACAATGTAACATGAGAGCCAAGAAACCAAAGAAACAGCTGGCAGGAATCAGACCACAGTGACATATGAAAACCTTCTACCATTTTGACAGGAATTGCTGCCAGCTACATCAATGGATTTTTTATTTCATATATTAACTTTGACTATGCAACTGTGTGTCTGACAATAATTCAGTCAGCAAAATAAGAGAAAAATAGTGCTTTGGCATTTAGATATGCAGCAATTTTAGCCAGATTTTTTTCTATAATTATATGGATACAATAGCAAATCCTCATTTTAACAGACTAATTGGGTGGATGGGATGACCATTACTCACAAACATG
The DNA here is from genome assembly GCF_035149785.1 of Candoia aspera. Classification (NCBI taxonomy): domain Eukaryota; kingdom Metazoa; phylum Chordata; class Lepidosauria; order Squamata; family Candoiidae; genus Candoia; species Candoia aspera. The sequence goes on along the minus strand of NC_086157.1, from coordinate 81,212,186 downwards.
CATTAAATATTTGGTCCATTGCATCGAGGCCCACTAAATCAAGGTTTCACTATTTTCCTTCCCTAAGTGAAAAGACAGATAGAAATATGGTCGATTTGAAGTCAACTGCACTGTACTTGCTAAATTTGAAGCAGGAGGAAATAGAAGAGTGGACTCTATATTTTTGCTGGTATAGTGGTGGTAAGAAGTGAATTTCTCAATGCTCACTTATGATTAAAAAAAGCCCCAAGCTAATTGAAAGAAATATTCTTAGCTAACTTCTATTCACATTTTTTTTTTTAAATGCAGGAACAAAACAGAAAAGAAAAATCCCACAAAGTACTAGTCCATTCTTCTACTTCAGAACTTGACCATTCTCTATGCTGCCTATAACGACAGACCTAATTTGTTTTCCATGTGTTATCTCAAATGCATTTAACTTATTTTAGTTCAATATAGCCACGTGTCAACCATTTTCTCACAGTATCAACATACATGAATTGTAATTCAAGCTAGTGCTAAATTGCATTCCCAGACAGAAGTTTATAAGAGCATTTACAAATATTTAAAAATTAAAATGAGGCACTAGGGAGTAAAAAATAAAATATTTGTGATAGTCAAGCCCACTCCTGTTGACTTCAGACATTTCAATAATTTTTTTAGCAACAATACAGAAGTGGTTCACCATTCCGCTCTTTGGGGATATGGAATAGGCAAAATTTCCATCTTGTTTCCTCCATCATCTTTAGATGTCAATCCTCTATCCACTTTTAAAAGTAAGTTTGCTGGACTTAATGTCTTTTTCCAAGTGACACATATAAGACTGAATTATTGAAAACATAATTTTCTTTCCTTCCTAACAGCAGGCTTTTCTTCCTCTTCCTAAGTCAAGAAAAATTACATAAACCTACCGCAATTATTTCTTCTACTTTATTAAGAGTTAATTCAGCATCATCTTCTGTTATTGCTTCTTCTTCTAGCTCCTCAGTAGGATATGTAGGCCTTAAAAGATAAATGCAATAAATGCAGTTCTCTGAGACTTATGATATAATAATATTTGTTTTGAATTTTAAGATATAGCCCTTTTTAAAATATAGCTTTGCATTTATGTGATACAGAAAATTTTCCACTATATTTTTCCATGAATAAAATGATGACTGGATACAATTCCAGTCAAACAATGTAAATAAAATTGTAATTAACTTTTTCAAATGCTTATCCCATAATGCATGTATGCATATATAATAAATATAAGTGCTAACTTTTAGAAGTTCTAAAATGAATAAACCATGGAGTGCCTTTGGATAACATATATGAGCAGCCATGCTTGTGCAAAAGAGTTTTTCCTTTTCTCTCTTCAGTCCTCCTTCATCTTTTGCTTAAAGTCAAATCAGTGTAAGGAAGTACAGTATATTCTATCGAGTTGTCGACACTTTGGTTGTTGTTAATTGCCATCGAGTCATTTACGGCTCATGGCGACCCTATGTATAACAGAACAAAATGCTGTTCGGTCTTGCGCCATATGCCTGACTGTTCCAATGTTTGCATCCATTGTTGTGGTAATTCTATCAATCCATCACACTGAAGGTCTTCCTTTTTTCCGTTGGCCCTCGACTTTACCAAACATGATGTCCTTTTCAAGTGATAGGTCTTTTCTGACGATGTGCCCAAAGTATGAGAGTCTAAGCCTAGGTATCTTCGCCTCTAGGGAACATTTTGGTTGTATTTCTTCTAAAACTGATTTGTTTATTCTTCTGGCAGTCCATGGTATTTTCAATAATCTTTGCCAACACCACAATGCAAATGCATCAATTCTTCTTCTGTCTTCCTTTTTTAATGTCCAACTTTCACAGGCATATGTGACAATTGAGAAGACCATGGCGTGAGTCAGATGCACCTTTGTTTTTAAACTGACATCATTACTTCTGAAAACTTTAGATAGGTTTTCAATGGCAGATTTTCCCAGCGCGATACATAATTTGATTTCTTGGTTACTACTTCCCTGGCATTGATCATTGATTTGAGTAGAATGTATATGTCATGATGAGTCTTCCATCAATTCTGATACCCCATTCTTCTTCGTACATTCCTGCTTCTCAAATTATTTGTTCAGCGTACATGTTGAATAAGTAGGGTGAATGTATACAACCTTGCTGCACACCTTTTCCAATTTTGAACCACTTGGTATCACCATTTTCTGTTCTAATGACTGCCTCTTGATTCATGTACAGGTTCCGCATGAGTACAATTAAGTGCTCTGGAATTCCCATTCTTCGTAATATTAACCATAACTTGTTATGGTGCACACAAACACTTAGTACTCACAAATATTCTAATTACTAAAATTCCCTGAGTTTTAGTAATGGCGTGGGCAGTTATGTATGCTTCTAGAACAGCACATGTTACACCTCTGCTCTGTGAGCTGCATTGGTTGCCAGTCTGCTTCTGGGTCCAATTCTAGGTGCTGATTTTGACCTTTAAAGCCCTTCATTGCATGGGGCCAGGTTATCTCAGGGACTGCCTTTCTCTGATTATATCTGCCCATCCCATCAGATCCATCAGAAGAGGCATGCTGTGGGTCCTGTCTGTTAGGGAATTACACTTGGCAGGCCCAAGGAGGCATGCCTTCTCTGCTGTGGCACCTGCCTTATGGAACATTCTCCCCCCCAAAGAAAGGTCAGCTACATCCCTTACTTTCTGGAAGTCCCTCAAGACCTGCCTTTGTCATCAGGCCTCGGGGTCTCAGGGGACCAGTGATATCTTGAGGTGGCTTCTTTGTTAATCTAATCTCTTGTGTGCCTTATACTTTTTAAACCTTTAAATAACTATTGTTTTTTTGATATGTTTTATTGTGCATATCTTTGTTGTGCGCTGACCAGAGTCACTTATTGTGAGATGGGCAGCTATATAAATTTGATAAATGAATAAATAAATAAAATTTGTTTTAATAGGGAGTTTTCAACCAAACAGTTTCTGCTAATACCAGTTAATGTAGTCATAAATAAATCATGGGCTCTTCGGTTTTATATCAGATCCATTTGAAAATATGAGATAATTTATAAGTGACAGAGAACTCCATCATAGTACACTCTCAATAACTGTTACACAAAATGGCAAAACAAAGAATATTAGCAAATGTGAACACTGCAATTATTTCATATATTTATTGCTACAATTTCCATCAATATATTTGCAAAAAGAAGGGAAAAAAGAGTGTTAAAATGATGTACACAAAGAGAAAGCCCCCTTAAAATTAGTTTACTAAAAAGGAATGTGCAGAACTAACTATTCACTTAGTTTTATTTCCCAAATATGGCATTGGCAAATTTCTTGGAGAAATTACAGTGCTGCTGCAGCTCACTAATCTTTTAGAAAGAAAGTGATTAGTTTTATGCTTCCAGTAGGGAATGGTATTTTGCACACAAGTCAGTATCTGTCAGTGTTCATTTGCCTCCAAGACTATTTTGTTCCAAGCTTCTGCTATTATAGGGGGCAATAATGTCACTTATTGAATAAGTCTACAGCCAATGGTACAGAATGCTGTAGCCTTTTATAAGGCCCAGGCTCAACACATTCAAGCACAGTGCATTAGAAAATATTATTTTGTTGCTAATATTATACTTGCAAATCTTTCAGCCAACCTACTACATCAATCCTAAAACTTGGCAACTGTGGGGGAAGAAGGACTGAGCCTCTGGTTTCTTCAGTGTGGGGTACCAGTGGGCGAAACCCTTTCCTCATAGTATTTAATATCTATATGAAACCACTGGGAGACAAAATCTGTTTTGGAGATGAGGTAGCATAAATAGAATATTGTAAATATGTTGATGATATTAAGCTGTACTTTGCCACCCCAGTCCAGGCCGAATATGCTACAGAGGTCCTGATTCAGCATCTGGAGGTTGTGAGGGAATGGATCAGGCAAAACAAGCTTAGACTAAAATGTGGAGTCTTTGATGCTCTCTGAGCCTTGTTGTTTTCTTGTAGACGTTTCACTGCCAGACTAGGCAACATCTTCAGTGCGAAAAGGGAGGGGGCCTTGCTCTCTGTTTATATACCGTGGTTTGTCCAGTTTGTGTTGGTGGATGTGTAGTTCTCCCCTTGGGAGTTTCTTGATTGGACTGTTGTTTGCTGCTTGGTTGACTGAGTTAATAGTGGAGTCCTTGGTGCTCTCTGAGCCTTGTTTTCTTGCAGACATTTCATTGCCAGACTAGGCAACATCTTCAGTGTGAACAGGGAAAGGGCCTTGCTCTCAGTTTATATACCGTGGCTTGCCCTGCTTGTGTTGGTGGGGGTGTTGTTCTCTCCTTGGGAGTTCTTTGATTGGGCTGTTGTTTGCTGCTTGGTTGATTGACTGAGTTGATAGTTCCTTGATTAGGGTGTATTGTGCTGTTTGATGGTTCATCTGGTGTTAATCCTAGTGTTGATTTTTGCATATCTGGGTGTTGATTGCTGGCAAGGGAGTGTACTGGTCTTTTGGCCTTTCTATTGTCTCTTTTGAATGGTATGTAGATGTTGCTTACCTCTATGTGTCTGTTGATGGCTGCTTTGTCTGAGTGCCAGGCTTCCAGGAATTCTCTAGCATTTTGGGATTTGTCTTGGTTTAGGATGCTCACAGTTTTCCAGTTGAAAGTATGATTAAGTCTATCCTTGTGTTGTGAGATTAAGGGGTTTTCATTGTGTCTTCTGACTACCAGTTGATGTTCGTGGATGCGCTCTGCTAGTCTTCTGCCTGTGTGTCCTACATAGTGGCTGTTACAGTCTTTACACTGTATGTTGTAGATAACTCATGTTTTTTTTCTTCTCGGGCTACTGGGTCTTTTGGATTACTTAAGATGTTTTAGTTGGTTTATGTGCTACGGTGATGCTGTGTGGTTGTAACAGTCTATTGATAGTTTCTGAGATGTTTCTGATGTATGGCAGTGTTATCCTTTTCCTAGCTTCTGTTGGTTGGGTTGTAGTGGGTTGAGTGATAAGGCACTTTTTGATAAAGGTGAAGGGGTATCCATTTTGTGGAAGATGCTGTATAGATGATTTGTTTCCTTTTCTGGTATTCAGGGTTGCTTCAGTGCATAAGCACTGATCTGAATAATGTTCTTACACAGCTCCTCTTGTGGGAGGTTGGGTTGTTGCTTAGGTAATGGAGCACTTGGTTAGTGTGAGTAGCTTTCCAGTAGACTTGTGTTTCTAACTTGCCATCATTTCCTCTACTGATGAGGATGTCCAAGAAGGGTAGCGTGTTGTTGTTTTCTTCTTCCCTTGTGAATTTTATTCCACTGAAGATGTTGTGGATGGTTTCATGTGTTTCCTCCAGTTGTTCCTTTTTTATTATGACAAAAGGGTCATCTACATACCGGATCCATACTTTGCGTTGTATAAGTGGGAGTGCTATCCTTTCTAGATGCTGCATTACAATCTCTGCTATGAGTCCTGAAATAGGTGATCCCATGGGTGTTCCTTTGATTTGTTGATATATTTGTCCATCAAACTGAAAGTAGGTCATAAGGCAGAGGTTGATGACTAGGGTTAGACTAAACCCTAGTAGGATAGGTGTGCTATCTGTGATCATCTGAGCTGTCCAGAAACAATAGTTTCAGCGATAGCATTAGACAGAATTATGCTTTTGCTGAAGAAACAGGCATGACTTGAGGATACTCCTGGATTTGCAGTTCCTGCAAATAGCTCTGTAACTTTGACTGGTACATCATTTGCAGCACTACTTTGATCAGCAAATCCTAACAGCAGTGACCAAAGCCATCATCATCTCACAACTTGACTACATCAAGCTATATGTGGGCCTGCCTTTGAGGACCACTCAAAAGCTATAAGTAAAATACACTGCTGCAGTCAGGCAGCAGCCAGATTAAACTCACTACTGCAGTGTATCACATATTCTTTGGTTATTGCACTGATCACCATTATGCTTAATCCTAATCCTAAATGTTGGTTATTCCTATAAAGCCTTTTATATAACAAACAAATGAAAATTTTATTTATGTTACACAACCTATCAATGTGTGATCCAAATCACAATCAAATTAACAATTAAAAACTGTTAAAATTACACAAAAGCAATAAAATCAATATACATCAAGATATTTTTACAGGAGTAAAGTAACATTCCTATAACTATAATATCCTAAACCCGATACTCCTGCTACCTAATAAGATTTAAAACAAAATAGCCCTAATATCTAACTTAACTAACTTCCATTCTCAACACCTGCTGATAATGGCTTCCACCACACAATCTGCTATATTATGGCATGGCTCCTGCTAATATAATGGACTGAATTCTCCAAAATGACAGTTGTCAGGTGATCTAGAGAAGGTCTGCTCAAGGTCCTGTTCCTTCAGGAGCTGAGGGATTCATGACCCAGCAGACAGGCCTTCTTGGTAGTGATGATCACTTTGGATCATCTTATTGGTAGAGATGTACCTAGCCTCCTTGTTACTGATATTTTGCAAGAATTGGGAAAACAATTTTTTTTCAGGTGCACTTTCAAAACTTAACAATGACAGGGCTACAGCTATCTCTTGTTTTTTACGTTTTTATATGGATTTGGGAGGGGGAGGAGTTATTTTATTCTGCATTGGGGATGTTTTACAGTATAGATGGTGTTTATCTTTCTGTACACTATCCAACATTTGTTTATATGGGCAGTATAAAAATATTGTCAAAAAAAGAATTGAAATAATTTACATATAATTATACAATCAAGAACAACACAAAATACAACAAATCTCATATCACTTAAATATGTAGATGCAAAAAAAACCTGCGTAATCTCAGAATACATGAGTTATTTCACAGATCTGGATTAAGTGAAAAGTCTGAAGCTAAAAATGTCAATCGAGTGGCACCACTGATCTCTCTGAACATGATTTCCATATTTTAGAGGAAAGGACAACAAGACAAGATGATGTAATAAAGATCTGACTGATTGAGATAAGATGATAAACATATATTAAGCCAGAATTTAACCATTATTTATTGATCAACCAAACCTACTGTGAACTACAAATTCGTAACAACTGAGTTTGCATAACACACTAAATTAAAAAACAAAATTAATTCTTTGGGGCTTAGGCCCATAACATGCCTAAAATCACTTGGGAAATTTATGTATAACACTTAACTGAATTAGATTAAATGTCATGTTCTTAATCACTGTTTTGTAACAGCCCCTAGCCAATGGTCTCAGCTCAGAAGCTAAAATTTGATGTTTCCACATTGGATATCCAGATTTAAATATGTACGCACCTAGAAATTCTACACAACAAGCCTAAGTCTAAGCCTTCAGCTCTAATCTTTTTACAGAATTACTGAAACAATAAAATGTAATTACACATAGTTTATTCTGAACCACTTAAAAGAAAGGTAGGATTAAAGGGTAGCAATGATTCACACAATCACAGAGAAGTGAAACCCATGATCAGGGGTTCCTTTGCTTCATTACTCAACAACTCCAACCAAAACAACTATTTATGACAGAGGCTAAGAGCTGTAGTTCAACAGCTAGAAGTCTTCAAATAAAGAATGGATAGTCATATGTCAGAGGTGCTTAGTGCATCCTACGCTGAGCAGGCAGTAAAACTAAATGACCTCTAGGGCCTCTTCAAACTCTATGATACTATTATTCCAACACCTGGAGGTCCAAAATTTCCCTATCTCTGCTCTCTATAGTAGCTAAAATGTATACAAAACTAAGAAATAAATAATAAATTGAAAGGACAGTAAGTGTAATTTGGGAGAACATTCCAACTCCAGAGTACCAAAACAAAAACCAAACCAAAACACAGCATACATACAATACAAAAGCCTTTCCCAAGTTGGTTCAGCAAGTTCACAATAAAAACCTATCAGAGAAGACTACCTGGATCCTACACAAATGAATAACAATAGTACTATCTGTATCACTACATTATCTTTGGATCTGCCCTGTTTATATGGTTCCAGCTTTCTCATTTTATATAACTAGCACAAGAGGAAGCAGACAAGATATTGTACCTTTTCCAGCTAAATGATGTGTATTTCAAAGCTTCTTCTGCCAAACAATCAAGAACATAGCATGCTTGTTCTCCATAACCGGCCTTTAACTTTGAGGGAGGGAAATCAACAGTTCTTCCCTGAAGAAGAAATAAACATCATTAACAGAAACAAAGCATCATTAAATCAAATAATAATGTCTACCTTCTCTAAAGTCCTTGTTTGTCACAACAAGAAACTATCTGCACATGTGAGTCACCAAACACCATCAGAATGGCATAAGAGCCAGGTTACTTGAGGAACCACCTGTCTCCCACAGTATCCGTCTGGCTGATTTGATCTTGCAGGGTTGGCTGATTCAATTCATTCTTTAAACAGGTTCCTTTGATTAAACAATGTCATCTATCAGGACCCCAGAAGCACGCTTTCCCTTTAGCAGTGCCTGCCCTCTGGAATGAGGTTCCTCCTGCGATCTGGATGGCCCCTACTCTGCTGCTGTTGCAAAGAGCTGTGATATTTGGATCTGACCTGTTTGTATTGTTCCAGCTTTATTATTTTATACAATTAGCACAAGAGGAAGCAGACAAGGTTTTATGCCCCCTTGCTTCATTTCCATCTGGTTTGTAGTTCTTGCTATCTTTTATCTTTTATTCTTCCTTTTAATTGGTTTTATTATAATTTCCTTGTTTTGCCTCTTGTGAGCCACCGAGTTGTTGAGAATTTAATAATAAATAAATATGCAACTTAATACAACACTCTTCAGTGTAGTTAATTTATATGTTCAGCTGCAAAGAGCAAATCATAAGAATTCAAACTAATGTGCAAACTAATAAAGTAAATGCACAAACCAAATTCAAGATTATTATAGTCACTATCCATGTTTTATTTTTGTTTTCTAACTGGATACACAATTCTAAAATGAAAGAGATAGCCAAAGTATATCAAATGTTTGTGTCAGCTTTCTAGAGATATTTCACGGCAATAAGCACAATCATATTAATATTGCTTATTCTGTGTCATTTTTACCTTACAAGTTACTTATTTATTGCTCATATTTATATGGCCACTCATCTCACACAAGGAGACTCTAGTAATTTCTTCAAACCAATAGGATACATACACGCAGTATGTGCCAGCACACAGTCTTCATTCACATATCACATCAAACACACTTAGGGAAATTTAGCCATGATTTGATATGGTGTCAAAATTGAAAAATCAGGCTCTCACTTTCAAATCAGAATTAGAAATTGCCATTTTAACTGGGTTTGCAAACTGAATTAAAATTGTTATCCCCCTGCTCTCACGGTACTCCTTCTGTTTTTATTGATCTATTTATTTATATTTCATTTATTTATATTTCAAATTTGGTCACCACCCATCTCGCATGAAGTGACTCTCAGCGGACATCTAAAGATCTAAGGACATGTAACTCAGTCCTGAGATATGAGGCTACGAGTTTTTACTTTCAATGACTACAGGTAATCCTTGCTTAATGACTGTCCTGTTTAGCTACCATTTGAAGTTACAACAGCGCTGAAAAAGTAACTGTACAACCAGTTCTTACATTTATGACCACTGCAGCGTCCCTGAAGTCACACAATCAAAATTTGGGCATTATGCAACCGGTGGGTGTTTACAACCATTGCAGCTTCCTGTGGTCACATGATTGCTATTTGCATGCTTCACAGCTGGCTTCCAACAAGCAGAGTCAATGTAGTAAAATTACAAATTGCAGTCACATGATGTCTTACTTAATGACCATGGGTGTTTCACCTAACCACCACAGCAAAAGTGAGGGTGTAAGTCTGTCACGGTCATGTGATATCTCACTTAACAACCGTGTTGCTTAGTGGCGGCATTGCTAGTTCCAATTGTGGTTGTTAAGCAAGAACTACCTGAACTTCTAATTATAAGATGGCAGGTAAATACTTGAATTCAGGCTAGATATTGTATCCTAGAATGCCTTTCTGCCCCCATTTCTATTCAAAAAGGGGCAAGGTGGCATCCTGGGTCCCCAGTTTCTCAACATTTACATCAATTCTACAGTCCAAGCTTTGAAAACAAATGATTTTAACTGCACAAATTATGCCAAATAAACCTGTTTCAATACTTCTACAATGTTAATAGATGTAAGCCAGAACATTTGAGCTCTTACTTCGTATTGCTGATAGGAAAGACTTATCAACAATTATTTGTTTGTTTAATTTATATAGCCGCCCATCCCAAACCAGTGACTCTGGGCGGCTAACAATCATAAAATTATGCTAAAAGTAGTAAGAGACATGCAAGCCACAGATACTGATGAGAGATCAGTGATACCTGCACAGAGCAAATTATAGCATTTAAATGTTGGCAGTTACTTTACAATTGCGGGCTGCTTGGACAGAACAAACAAGAACCTACTATTGATGCCTAATGCTATTCTGCTAGCAACAGAAGTGGTAGCTATGTTTCCTGCTCTAAATTTTTAAGGCTTAGGTGATTAGCCACCTGTTGTATGGCTCACTGATTTGCAATTATAAAGTTCTAAGACCTTGAGAAACAGTACTGTCTATATTTCTAAAAGTCACACTCCAAATTCCTAGACTTTCTAGTTCATTATTGTGTCTGGAATCTGGGCTAGCTACTTTAAAGGCTTGTTTGCAGGATTCTCAGATAAATCTCTGGCTAAAATTGATTTTCAGCAAGGGGTCCCTTGCCTCTTCAGGTTTTTTTGGACAACTTTCTACTGATCTAGAAGAATGGCACTGAATAAGATCTAAGATATTATAGACTCTCAGCCCAGTATCAGACCTCAGTGGGCTTTGAGAAAGCAATAATGGAGTTGAGGTAATGTGTATTCCTTACTGATACTCAGAAAAGATCTGAGTGTACCATCTATTATGGTGGTGGTTTTGTCTGGAACATTTTTCACTCCAGTTAATTATCTAATTAATATTCTGTATTTATCTCACTAAAGAGCTTTTTTTTTTTTTGGGCCAGATGTAATGCTTTGACATTTCAATGCAAGAGCATTTATGCACATGCCTAGTGGGGGAAACTAAGACATACAGTACAGTACAAAAGTCTTAAGCCACCATTAGATTTTTTGTTTTAGCGATGGTATAGTTACCATATATAATTATTTCTCAGAGCCCAATCCTATGTATGTCTACTAAGAAGTAAGTCCCATTATACTCAATGGGTAGAGGTGTTTGTTTCTGGTGAGTAGGATAGGATTACACCTACTTCCTGCTGAATACAATGAGCTTACCTCTGAGTAAGGTAAATAATACTGTTTTCAAACACCTCTATCAATGGGGCTTACTCCTAGGTAAGTGTGGATAGGATTGCAGCCTCAGTCTCTTTAGGCTAAGGTGGTCTGAAAATTGTGTTCAATCAACTCAGTCTCTTTAGGCTAAGATGTTCTGAAAATTGTGTTTGTTTAAATTTTCACTGAAGGCCACAAGTACTCATTTGTCCATCTCTCTCCAGCTCTTCTTCTCACATACTGTCGACGATTGGACCCCAAAATTTCAAACTTGGATTCATCACTCCATAATACTCTTTTCCACTGATCTTCATTACAATCTTTGTGAGCTTCAGCATATCTTAGCCTTTTTACCCTGTTCCCCTTGCACAAAAGTGTGTGTGTGTGTATGTGTATATATATACACAGACACAGTATTTCTGATTTTTTTTCTGTTTTTGAATACTGCATACAAACTTCCTGTATACTGCATACAAATTTCCTATATTTTCTGGTTGTATTCTAATAAAGAGACTGAGGCTGCAATCCTATCCACACTTACCTGGGAGTAAGCCCCATTGACAGAGGTGTTTGAAAATGGTGTTATTTACCTTACTCAGAGGTAAGCCCATTGTATTCAGCAGGAAGTACATACATTATTGTGTGCCCATTCTATAGGGCCTGGTACACATATTTAGTAATACCTCTTAAGCAATCACCTTAATAGGTTGAATGTGGAGCATATTCTCCACTTACTAACAGGTCTAACTCTAGTCATCTCTAGAGCAGTTGCTAAATCCTGTTCTATAGTTATTGCTGTTTCAGAGGGTTGAAGCGTTAACAGTCTGATTCATATTTCTTTTAATTAAATATTTAGTTTAGTTTGAGAGTTTTTTTCCTTTTGCTTTGATTATGTATAATATGTAATTAGCAACTGATCTTTGATCATAAATAAAATATATACAAGGCCAATACTTCTATAACTCTCTTAAAGTCTAATGTGAGTCAAGCTTGATTATGTGGCTTCAAGTTGCCATTAACTCTTACTGGCAACATAGATTTTCTCCAGGGCAATCTATCCTCAACCTGGTCCTTTCAATGGTGCACCCATCGCTGCTGTAATTGAGTCCATCCACCTTGTCGCTGGTCATCCTCTTCTTCTCTTTCCTTCATTACAGACTTCTCCAGAGAGCTAGGTCTTTGTATAATGTGTCCAAAGTAGGATAATTTGAATCTGGTCATTTGGTTGATTTGTTTGATGATCCATTTGTCTGTTTTCTTGGCTATTCATGGTATTAGGAGTCTTCTCCAACACCAAAGATGATGATGTTATTTAAAATAATTTTGACATTCAAAATTTCAAAAAATGCAAAAGCATCAATATGCTTTATATACTGCTTTTTCAAAGTGCAACTTTTGCTTCCATTACAGGGAAAGCCAGTTCCTGCACTATTCTGATCACATATCATGGTATCTGAATATTTTTTCAAGGCCTTCATTAGTACTAATCTGTGGCATATTTCTGGACTGATGGCTCCTTTACTTGTTGATAGTCAATCCTAAAAGGCAGAAGTTATCCACTGTTTCAATATCTTCATTGTCAAATCTATGGCTGGATGCTCTACCTGTTGCCATAAGTTTGATCTTCTTTACATATAATCTTAGTCCCATTATCTTCACTGTGCTTCTTGACTTTCATTACCAGAGCTTGCATATCATTTGCATTTTCAGCTATCAGTGTTATCAATGTAGCACAGGTTACTGACCTTCTTCCTCCAACTTAAGACCATGCTAACCATCTTCCAAGCCAACTTCTCTCAATATACAGGTTGAATAAATAAAGGGAGAATTTACAGTCTCACTATTTTGCCAACTGGACCCATTTTCTTTCACCATGTTCCAGCTGGACTCTGGCTTCCTGATCTGTAGACAGGTTTCACATGAGGACAATGAGTTGTTCTGGGATTCCAGAACATTTTTCTAAGTACATTCCACAGCTTGACATGATTAGCACAATCAAAGTCCTTTCTATAATCAATGAAGCACATACTGACTAATTTTTGGTATTCTTTGGCTTTCTCAATCATCCAAACAAGTTTGAGTCCTGGTGATTTCATCAACAAGTCCATATAGTTTTACTTGCCACTGCCTTTTCCTGGGATTTTTAATGTATTTATTTACTTTCCAGTTTAGCCTACAGACTTGGTATTTCTTAATAGTCTCCTATCACAGTACTAATCAGGTCCAATCTTCTTAGCTTTCAAGGTCAGCTAGTTGCTAAGCTGTAAAAACGTCTGATGCTTTACCACTCACTACCCTTTTAGTCACCCATTCTTCCTTAAGTCAATATAATTTTGCTAAAAAATAAAAGAACTACTGTATTTGCAGTCTACAGAGTTATTAGGAATGATCAAAACAGTTCAAAGATGGTAACCTAAATAATTTACTTACAAAGGACCGCAGCTCTGCAAGTATGCTAGATATTGTCGCATTTGGGTCATCATATTCCTGTGGTTGTTCAAAAGGATGCCCTGCCTTATTAATCAGCCAAGCAGCAAGGGTACAAAACATGTAGAACTGTTCACCTGGGTTAATAGGCAATGCAAAATAATGCCTGTTTTAAAAGAAAAAGGAGCAGAGATTAATCTGCCTATATTGAAAAAAAATTGTTCTAAAAGCTAAGAAAACTTCTCTGTGTTTGTACAATCATTTATGCCCTCAACACTTTTTTTTCTAAGGATACTGTATTTCACTGACAGGCAATTTTCTTAATATATGTGCTCTTTTCTTTGCAATACTTTCAGAATGGTATGTCAAAACTGGCCATGACTTTTATTCCGTATGTATACCTTACAGAAAAATAACATAAGTCAAGGTTTTTAAAAGCAGATTTATTTACTGTATTTTTGTGCTGCCATACTGTACAATGACTCATGGCAGTAGCTCTGGACAAAATATATGAAGTTATTGAGCAGATTATAAAATGTACTGTTAATCTGATCTTCTATGGAAGTATCGAATATACCACAAAAACACAAATGGCTTTGTATGACAAAAAAAGATACACCTAATTTATCATTACTGACACAAATAATAACTATTATAAGACCTGAGAAAATAGTATATAACTATTTTAATATACACATACAGAATAGTATATTTAATATACTAATATAACTATAATTGAAAACATATTTTCAATTATATATATCTTCATGATCAGCAAACACTAATTTACTCAAAGCAGTTTTTAACAAGATCTTCTGTGATGCCCAAATAGCAGGTGAACAGTTATTCTAAGAAGATATCTATTTCATCTGTCTGTTTGGAACCTATGGTTTGCTGATTGCTTCAATATTAAGGGCTTAATACTAGATGATGATTGGACCTGAACACAGCATAGATTTGTTAGATTTGTTTTTAAACTTACTATTTTCTATTCTCAGTTCTCAGATTGATTTGAATTCCTTCAGAAGAAGCTTCTCTGAGACCACTTCCAAAATATCTATTACCTATGTCCTATTTCTGACAAAGATATTCATACAATAAAAGTTATAAAGAAAATGGCATTAGAATGCTCAAAATTGGGGTTATTTTTTTCTATTTTTATATCTTGACATTACACTAATATTCTGCAATTTCACATCAAGCATATTAATGCTACACCTAAGAAAAAGGATTTGGGGCATGGTTTTTATAATGTTATCTTACTCTGTGTCATAATATTTTTTATTAGGTCTGCACTACTCAAATACAATTTCTCAACCTGTATGTACCCATTAATCTATCCTCATATGTTCTGATTGTCTTAAATCTGTAACAAATTGGATATATCTTTGTGATTTAAGAATGTGGAAAACTCTTTAAAAACTGTACAGTTTATAAAAAGTAATCAATGTTAAATATATTTGGATGTTTAAAAACACTGTATTGTCAACTTTTTATACTGCTGAAAGAAATCAGAATGGCAAAATACTACTAATTGCAATTGAGGGCTATTTCCAGCTGAATCTTAGGAAAAACTTCCTAACACTTTGACAGTGGAACCAATTAGTCAAGAAAATGATGGGTTTTGCTTCACTGGATGCAGAGAGTCTGGACAGCCATCTGTTGGAAATGTTTTAATTTCAATTCCTATGTTGTAAAAGGGACTGAACTAAAGACCAAAATGCAGGTCAAGCCGTAAACCTGACAAAATTAATGGGGTGTATTTCTAAGTATGTATGTATATGACTGTATTCTGAGACTATTCTATTTTTTCCTAACAAATCACAAAAACTGGAACTACAATCTATATTAACAGCATATAAACAATATACACCATAAATACATTTCACTTGCATGACAAAAATATAGTCACTGATTTGGTAGAAAGTTTTACTGGCAACATTTAAATTATTATTGCCATGTTGTCCCAACAGGAAAAACTGCAGAAGCAAACCAAGTTAACATGTATTTTTGTTGTTTTTTCCTTATAGATGGGAAAGTATTAAAATTGAAAGAAAATTAAAAGTATTTGTCATATTTTAAAGATAGATTTAATGCATACTAAAGTCATAGCTTCAATGAGAATAATGTATTGAAATGTGGCACATTATTTTTGTATTCATGGTACAATCCTAAACTTATAGCTACACACCTTGGCATGTATTTTAGAAGCATATAATCATAGCCATAGTCTGGCAGACTCCGTTTTTATCTCACATTATATCTCCATGGTCCATGAGTTATCTATTAGTAACACAGCATTTAACCAAAATGCTCTATAACCCTAAATAAAAAATCAAAAGTTACCCAAGATTCCCATGACTTAGGGTAAAAGGTAAAGGTAAAGGTTTCCCTTGACGTAAAGTCCAGTCGTGTCCGACTCTAGGGGGCGGTGCTCATCTCCGTTTCAAAGCCTTGGAGCCGGCGTTGTCCATAGGACACTTCCGGGTCATGTGGCCAGCATGACTCACGGAACGCCGTTACCTTCCCGCCGAAGCGGTACCAATTAATCTACTCACATTTGCATGTTTTCGAACTGCTTGGTGTGCAGAAGCTGGGACGAGCAACGGGAGCTCACCCCGCCGCGCGGTTTCGAACCGCCGACCTTCCGATCGACAGCTCAGCGGTTTAACCCGCAGCGCCACCGCGTCCCCTTAGGGTACTTGTAGGGAAATCAGGAAAAAAAGGAGGCTAGGTATACAGCCAGTGTAAAATTATAATGAATATGTTACTTCTCAGAAATAACACTAATAAGAGTACCATTCTTCATATGTAAGACATTTGCCTGATGCATGCCTATCCTGTGGCCTTAATTCAGATATATATTAGAAAACGATGCATATATTTAGATCACCAGCTCTATACAAAACACATTTCTAAGAATTTCTCATTTACTCTCACTAGAATGGCTTTACAACTAGTTTCCCATTTTACAATGAGTCTGAAAGAAAAAGTTCTATCCCAAAAAACTTTTATCTACTGAATCACAACCACTTATTCTGTTCAATAATTTGAGCTTGTAAGGACAAAAAGTTTCTTTGCAATAAACAATACTTGTCATATGTCTGATACTGTATTTTTGAAAGATTATAAATATAACAAGGAAGAAATCACCAACTCTTCAGCACAAAAATTCTAATTGGTTTAACAAAATTAACTCTTAAGTTACTTAATTTGCCAGGTATACAGATATAGCACATAATATTGATGTAAATAATTTTTATTATGTTTCATTTTCTTCTCAGGCCTTTACTTTTTTTGACTTAGTATTTCTTGCTCCTTTTCTGCACTTTGCATAACACTGCTTATCCTGCAACAGAATAGTATTATTAAGTATGTAAGTTTCCTACTTTTCCTTAATTTTATATAGAAACAGGCCTGCGTGCAAAATGCAAGGTCTCAGTCCAAAATGATTATACACGGAACTGGAACACAAAACACTTCCGTTTCCAAAGAGCCTTTCTCCAGAACAACTTCAATGTTCTCTGCTGTCTGACAGTCCTGGGGCTCGTTCAGACACAGTAACTCCAATATCAAACCCCAAACTTACAGGCAAAAGCACAACACACACTCGTCAACTGTACATTAAATGCACACGCGTGAACTAGCCTTTAATCCACGAAGCCCCTGACACAGTTATTGGCTGAGATCAGGCAATTTATTCTTCCAAGCTGGAAAAAGTGGGACTCATCTTCTATTACACATCACCCCCCACCCCCCAGAAAACCAAAGAGCAAGGCCTACTCGCTTGCCTTACCGGGAAGGCGGTCTCATATTGTGGCTCCGCAACGCTGCCTCTTCCTCGTAATTCAGTAGCTTCAACTTCTCCAGCAGATCCTCCATCATGACAAACATGTGATAAAGCGCCCCCGGCCCGCGCTCCACCACCGCAGCTTCCCCAGTCGCGTCCCCTTCCTCGGCGGCCGCCATGACACGTCTCAATCGCAGCTTCTCGCTTCCAAGTTGCCAGCGCAACGCGACAAGCACCAAGGCCGTCCACGTCACCGGGGAAACAAACCCCGCCTGCTCGAACACTCGCCCGCCAATCCCTTCTTAATCCGAGCAGTCCTTCCGTGATGGGTCTGACCAATCGACTCCGCACGAAATGATTCTTGGAAGCCTCGGTCTTGTAGGGCTGCCACCTTTGGGCTGCGAAAAATCCGGATAATCACTAGATCGAGCAAACTTTGACTCATTATTGCCATCTAAGGCTCGCCGGGATTTTACGGCGTGCATCTGGAAGCCCGAGTGTTCGATGTGCGATGCCTGGCACTGCAGTTTTAATCAAACACGATGTAATTGACCGAATTTACAGCTCTCCGGTCTGGGCTGCAACAATCCGGACGACCAATACAAGGGAGCAAAGAGTAGTGGGGTGGGGGTGCGGAGGGGCTGATACTTGTTTGTATTTTTGCAGCCCAGATCTGGGTGCCTATGCATTACAGCTGTGATCTAAGCCCTCAGAGTTTATTCAGTGTATTGTGACCAAAATTGGGATAATGAGTAAATCATGTTAATTCAACCATGCATAAGTGAGGTAAACAGAATTGAAGAAGCGAACAAACAGAAATTAATAGTGGGTAGGATTAGGCGATAGATCTTACATTTTTGGTACTTGTTAAACAGGACTTTATGCACTATAACATAACCAACTTTGGAAAGCCCTAATAAATTAGATCAAAAGCAATCTGGTTCAGCAAGTTCCCTTAATAACCAAAGTGATGGTCAGGGAAGGTCTTCAGAAAGGACAACACTATTGAAAGTATCACTTGATGATACTCTGGTATTATGCCGGCTGTGTTCACATAACAGCTGGACCTTAAAGAATGGTTACTAAACCACACCATTTGCATTCACAAAACTGTTGTAAAATGGTGTAATGTGATAGTTTAACACAACACTATAAAATAATGTGATGTGTGTGTATATGGTTTTGGATTGTCCCTTATACCTTGAAAATAGTAGCTTTGGGTTTAGTATGTCGTGAAAACATAGCCATATTGTAGCTATCTTGATTAACAGTCATCAATAGCCTTATCTAACAAGAAATTTTCTAATTAACCTTTTAAAAACCATCCAAGTAGGCAGACCTTCTCCGTCTTGTGGAATCAGAGTCCACAGTTCAACTGCACACTCGCTAGATCAGGTGAAGTAATACATCATGGTTCAAACCACTGAAACTAATAACATACACATGCTAAGTCACAAAGAAGCAAGCCACACTCTGGCTTAATGTGATGCGTTTGATCACATCTGATTTGGTTTCTGCATTGGACATCTTTATATAGCATGCTTGGCTGTTACCTTCAGAAAGTAATAGGCACTGGGTCATTTTTGTATTCGACACATATAGATCCTTAACTGAAGTTTCATTCTAGGCATCTCTCCTGCACTGGGATCTGGTTTTAAAAAGCCCTTTCCAGATCTCAGCCCCTTCCTCTACTACGGCCACAGTGATAGCCAGGTGTTTTGTCTTGACCATGGTTAATATGGCATCCAATGGGTGGATTCCCCTGCTAAACAGAGGGCTGAACTACATAACCAACAAGGTCCCATTCCCATTCATGACAGAAAAGCAAATGCTAATTGCTTTTCATCCTGTCGGCATGTATTTTGAAGACTGTCAGGGGAAAAAAACCCAGTAACTTTCTGTCATTTAGGTTACTGCCTTATTTGAATCTCAAACAGCTTTAATCCAAATGCTTTAACAAACAGTGAATCTAAGATTCAGTATTTGATTTAAAGGAATCCATAATGGGGGCCATTTAGGGATCAAATGACAGTAAGTCTAAAATTTCAGTTACAGAACAGCATCCAGAGGGTTGAAAACGGTTTGACTACCATAAGTGTACACACTGATTCGTTTTACAAATATAGCATCCTAGTAGTATTCCTCTGGAACTTTCCATCATAGGATAGGATGCATAAGTTGGAAGGGGACCTTGAGGGTCATCTAGTTCAGCCCTCTGTTTAGTACAGGAATCCACTAAACCATCTTTGAAATGAGCCTATACTGCCCTTGTCTGAAAACCTCCAGAGTGGGGAATCCACTGTAGGCAGTTCTAATGCTAAACAGCTATGACTTTTAATTCTTCTTAATAGTCAACCTGACTCTTCTTTCAGTTTCACCCCATTGATCCTTGTCCCACTTTGGTTTCAGCAGAGAACAGGACCACCGCCTCCTGCACATGACAACTTGTTAGATATTTCTAGACCACCTCAATATCTTTGAGTCTTCTTTTATTGCAAGCTAACCATAGCCAGTTCCTTTAGCCATGTCTCATTTCTCATAACTGCTTAGCTTCACACCCATTACCAAGCTATTCCTATAAACCTGCGGTGGCTACTCCATATCAGGAACTGGACATATTATTATGTGGTCCATAGTACAATAGAACTATTCAGTCCCATAATCTGGACACAATGCTTCTGTTAAGGCAACCTGTGATTTTAGTGAGCATTTTGCTTGCCCATTTCAGCTGGTGGTCTACTTCTAATTCCTTTTCATATGCATTACTGCCAAGTCAGGTCTCCCCAGTGCTGTACCTATACATTTCATTTTTCCTATCCAGAAGTACAGAACATTAACCCAAAGAAAGCATGCAGCAGTTTTTGCCTTCTCTGTATACCGTTATCACTTCCCTGCCTTTTCCATGCAACTGTGAGGGGGTGATGCTGCCTAAACCAGTAAACGAACATCCAAAAATTTGTTAGCCTACAAGGGAGAAAAAAAGAGATGTAAGATTTAAACTCTGGAGCTGTTCAGGGATGGATTGCTATAACCTGTTCAAAGAGAGAGGGATGGATTGCTATCTTCTATAGTAACCGATACTTTTCCTAATTACAGCTTCTTGTATCTTCAATAAAAATAACTTATCCATCTGATCCTTGTTTTTGACTCTCCCATGACTAGCTCCTGAATACTGGCTGAGGGGAGAGAGAGAGATAGGGAGCACTATTGATCTGCCATGGGTAAATCTCTTATAATAGCAGACCAACAATCTCTGTGACTTATTGTTATTGTTAATTGTTGTTGTTGTTGTTGTTATTATTTTGGTTGTACCTCCTCAATGTATTCTTATTGTAATTTGCATTCTTTGGCTACCTCAGCTCATTCTGAGCTTTACCCCTTCCTCCCCACCCCAACTCCATCTCTACAGGCTCAAGCTACCAGCTAGCTTTCCTCCTTAGTTACCAGCCTCTGCTTTCATTTCCTGTACATCTCCTTTTTCGTTCTTTGTTCAGTAAGCTCTCTACTCACCCATTCCAATTAGAGCTGTGCAGATTCTTGAGAAGAGGTGCTTTGCAATATATACGTTAGACTGGCATGAAGCGTGTCTCTTCAAATCAACAAGCAGCTGTATCTTCTTCTGCATCTTTTTTACTTTGCCAAGGTGAGTAAAGTGGTTGTGCTCCCACACGCAGGTGGAGACAGCCAGAAGCAGCTTACCAAGAAGCCGTGAGAGCCTGGAAAGAGATGTGACTGCTTTCCTGATTTCAAAAGAAGTGCGTTGTGAAGCACTTCTTTTAAACGATTTTCATAGCCCAGTAGGCCTTTTACAGCTTTCCCCATATTTCCTTCTGATGTCCATGCTTTCAGCATTTCATTTTTCATTTATCTTTTAAGATTGCAAGTCCTGGTAAGTTGCCCATATTTGTCTCAGTTCATTAAAAAGTCCCTTCCTGAAGTCCAGGATCCTGACTGCGTTCTCTCAACTTTTCCTCTTCCAGTTATCTTGAATTCCTGTATGACGTGGTTGCTTCCCCTCAAGGTACCTGGCAATTTCAGACCATCAACCAATTTCTCCCTGTTTTGTCAGGATTAAGTCCAGGATAGCATCTTTCTGAAGCAATGCGAAGCTCTAATGGGCGCATTGGAATAAATTCCTCAATAGGAATACTTCGTTTCTGACTCCTTGTAAACATGCACTTTCAACAGGACTTCAGTATTCAAGGATATTAATTTCTCCACAGCTGTTTTGTTTCTTTTAGGCAGGCCATTTAGCCTCTCTTTTTGTTGGGTCTCCTTCTTTTCAATTTTTTTTCCCCGTTCTATTGTGTCTGATTCTCGGAGACTGCTTGGATAAGTCCCTGCCATTGTCTCTTTGCTAGGGCTGTGAGAGGGTGACTGGCCCAAGGTCACCCAGGTGGCTTCTTTCCTAAAGCGGGACTAGAATTCACGGTCTCCCGGTTTCTAGCCTGATGCCTTAATGATCTGGATTAAGGTTAATGTGGTATAGGTCTGGATTGCTTCTAGGGCTGGTTTGACTCCATTTATCTTTAATGATTTGGATTAAGTTTGATAAAGTACAATAATACATGCTTGGTTTTAGGCTTGATATGATTCAGATTATTATATTGTATATATAATTATATATATATATAATTAATAATACAATATATGATTGTATTATTAATTATAATGGCAGACAATTTATATGCTTTTTAGTTTGATTTTTATTATAGTAGACAGAAATGTATAGAATAGTAGTAGGAAGGAAATAATTAAATAAATGTTATCTTTTGGGGGAAAGTTGATTAGGAGGTGTGTGTGTCTTTGTGTGTGTATGTATGTTCGTGCGTGTGTGTGTGTGTATGTATGTATGTATATATATATATATATATATATATATATATATATATATATATCCTTTTTCCTTCAGCAAAGGATTGTTACCTTGTCGTGGTGCTGGAGCTTGAGCACCTCAATGATGCCATGAGCTAAACCATGAAGGGCCACCCAAGATGGGAAGGTCATGACAGAGAGGTCAGACTAAATGCGATCCCTGGGGAAGGTAATGGCAACCCACCCCAGTATTCTTGCCGTGAAAACTAAATGGATCAGTACAACCAGAGATAGGTCGGTATACCATCGGAAGATGAGACCCCCAGGTCGAAGATGGTCAAAATGCTACTGGGGAGGAACAGAGGATGAGCTCAATTAGCCCCAGATGTGATGACACAGCTAGCTCAAAGCCGAAAGGACGGCTAGCGGCCGACAGTGCTGGTGGTGAACGGCGAATCCGATGTTCTAAGGATCAACACACCATTGGAACCTGGAATGTAAGATCTATGAGCCAGGGCAAATTGGATGTGGTTATTGGTGAGATGTCAAGATTAAAGATAGACATTCTGGGCATCAGTGAACTGAAATGGACTGGAATGGGCCACTTCACATCAAATGACCACCAGATCTACTACTGTGGACAAGAGGACCACAGAAGAAATGGAGTAGCCTTCATAATTAATAGTAAAGTGGTTAAAGCAGTGCTTGGATACAACCCAAAAAACGACAGAATGATCTCAATTCGAATTCAGGGCAAGCCATCTAACATCACAGTAATCCAAATATACGCCCCAACCACAAATGCTGAAGAAGCTGAAGTAGAGCAGTTCTATGAGGATCTGCAGCACCTACTGGACAACACGGCTAAAAGAGATGTTATTTTCATCACAGGAGACTGGAATGCTAAGGTGGGCAGTCAAATGACACCTCGAATTACAGGTAAGTATGGCCTGGGAGAACAAAACGAAGCAGGACATAGGCTGATAGAATTTTGCCAAGACAATTCACTCTGCATAACAAACACTCTCTTCCAACAACCTAAGAGACGGCTTTATACATGGACTTCACCAGATGGACAACACCAAAATCAGATTGATTACATCCTTTGCAGCCAAAGGTGGCAGACATCTATAGAGTCGGTAAAAACAAGGCCTGGAGCTGACTGTAGTTCAGATCACGAACTTCTTCTTGCACAATTTAGGATCAGACTAAAGAGATTAGGGAAAACCCACAGATCAGCTAGATATGAGCTCACTAATATTCCTAAGGAATATGCAGTGGAGGTGAAGAATAGATTTAAGGGACTGGACTTAGTAGATAGGGTCCTGGAAGAACTCTGGACAGAAGTTGGCAGCATTGTTCAGGAGGCGGCAACAAAATACATCCCAAAGAAAGAGAAAACCAAGAAGGCAAAATGGCTGTCTGCTGAGACACTAGAAGTAGCCCAAGAAAGAAGGAAAGCAAAAGGCAACAGTGATAGGGGGAGATATGCCCAATTAAATGCAAAATTCCAGAGGTTAGCCAGAAGAGATAAGGAATTATTTTTAAACAAGCAATGCGCGGAAGTGGAAGAAGACAATAGAATAGGAAGGACAAGAGACCTCTTCCAGAAAATTAGAAACATTGGAGGTAAATTCCAGGCAAAAATGGGTATGATCAAAAACAAAGATGGCAAGGACCTAACAGAAGAAGAAGAGATCAAGAAAAGGTGGCAAGAATATACAGAAGACCTGTATAGGAAGGATAACAATATCGGGGATAGCTTTGACGGTGTGGTCAGTGAGCTAGAGCCAGACATCCTGAAGAGTGAGGTTGAGTGGGCCTTAAGAAGCATTGCTAATAACAAGGCAGCAGGAGACGACGGCATCCCAGCTGAACTGTTCAAAATCTTGCAAGATGATGCTGTCAAGGTAATGCATGCTATATGCCAGCAAATTTGGAAAACACAAGAATGGCCATCAGATTGGAAAAAATCAACTTACATCCCCATACCAAAAAAGGGAAACACTAAAGAATGTTCAAACTATCGAACAGTGGCACTCATTTCACATGCCAGTAAGGTAATGCTCAAGATCCTGCAAGGTAGACTTCAGCAGTTCATGGAGCGAGAATTGCCAGATGTACAAGCTGGGTTTAAAAAAGGCAGAGGAACTAGGGACCAAATTGCCAATATCCGCTGGATAATGGAAAAAGCCAGGGAGTTTCAGAAAAACATCTATTTCTGTTTTATTGACTATTCTAAAGCCTTTGACTGTGTGGACCATAACAAATTGTGGCAAGTTCTTAGCGGTATGGGGATACCAAGTCATCTTGTATGCCTCCTGAAGAATCTGTATAACGACCAAGTAGCAACAGTAAGAACAGACCACGGAACAACGGACTGGTTTAAGATTGGGAAAGGAGTACGGCAGGGCTCTATACTCTCACCCTACCTATTCAACTTGTATGCAGAACACATCATGCGACAAGCTGGCCTTGAGGAATCCAAGGCTGGAGTTAAAATCTCTGGAAGAAACATTAACAATTTCAGATATGCAGATGATACCACTTTGATGGCTGAAAGTGAAGCGGAACTGAGGAGCCTTATGATGAAGGTGAAAGAAGAAAGTGCAAAAGCTGGCTTGCAGCTAAACCTCAAAAAAACCAAGATTATGGCAACCAGCTTGATTGATAACTGGCAAATAGAGGGAGAAAATGTAGAAGCAGTGAAAGACTTTGTATTCCTGCAGATGCTGACTGCAGTCAGGAAATCAGAAGACGCTTAATCCTTGGGAGAAGAGCAATGACAAATCTCGATAAAATAGTTAAGAGCAGAGACATCACACTGACAACAAAGGCCCGCATAGTTAAAGCAATGGTGTTCCCTGTAGTAACATATGGCTGCGAGAGCTGGACCATAAGGAAGGCTGAGCGAAGGAAGATCAATGCTTTTGAACTGTGGTGTTGGAGGAAAATTCTGAGAGTGCCTTGGACTGCAAGAAGATCCAACCAGTCCATCCTCCAGGAAATAAAGCCAGACTGTTCACTTGAGGGAATGATATTAAAGGCAAAACTGAAATACTTTGGCCACATAATGAGAAGACAGGACACCCTGGAGAAGATGCTGATGCTAGGGAGAATGAAAGGCAAAAGGAAAAGGGGCCAACCAAGGGCAAGATGGATGGATGATATTCTAAAGGTGACGGACTCGTCCCTGGGGGAGCTGGGGGTGTTGACGACCGACAGGAAGCTCTGGCGTGGGCTGGTCCATGAAGTCATGAAGAGTCGGAAGCGACTAAACGAATAAACAACAAAATCTCCTTTTTCTTTTAATATAAGAGGATGGAGCAACTGTATTTAGTGATTTTTATAATGTGCCAATGGAATGATTTATAGAAATAATGTGATTTTTGTTTAATATAGAGTAAGGGATTGATTATGGAAAATTTGTTGTATATCCTTGCTGTTAAAAGTCAGAAGTCACCCTTTCTTGTAATCTAAATATATATATATATCTTGTGTTTTCACTTTTTAGTTTTTTCTTTTTTCTTTTTGTAGTTTTTATATTTGTCTTAAATTTAATAAAATTCTTATTAAAAAAAGACTATCTCAAGTGATTGGAGCTTACTTTCTATGATCAGAACTTCACATCATTATGAGAAGCACTCAACAATGGATGAAATCAAATACTTTTCAGCTACCAATGGACGTAATTAATGCAACAGATTTCATCTCCCTCTTGTGTGAAGAGGCATCTGTTCCTAACTTCAGTTTTGTCAAAATGACAAGCATTGTTCCATCAACTCTGCCCCTTAACATATGGGGGTAGAATGCCATGATAGACATACACAAGGAATGGAGCTTGGATTGTACTGGCGCAATATTGGTTTTGTCATTTGCCCTCCCTTGCACCCTCTGAAAATGCCTCTCATTCAGAGGACAAGGAAGTCTGGAGCAGATTTGTGAACAAGAATGTGTACAGAGAGTAGCACAATGCAAAGTACCATTGTATAAGCAAAAATCTAATCTCACAATATTGGATTTTGTCTAGGCTTTTCTTCTACTTTTTTTGTTTTGTGAACAAAGTCACTTACAGAATAGAATCACACACACCAAAATCACATGCGATTAGTAGAGTAGAGTAGAATGTAGGATGAGTGACTGATAAACTAGGCAGATCTATAATTTTTTTCACATGGTTGTATGCTTTTCCTCATGTCTTTTTCCAGGTCGATTTCCCTACTAACCTGCATATATTTTATACAATTTATCTCCCTTTGTAAGGAACAGGAATGAAAGAATTTTTGTTTCTTCAGATTGGGACAATTCGCTCATACTTTGCTCCATGTTTTTGAGGCTGAGTGTTAATGAAAACATTCACACATTATCTTCAAATTGCTTTTGAGGGACTGGGGAGTGGAAATGATGGCAGTATGGAAGCACCCATGGTATCTCAAGGCTGCTTTTGAATCAAAACAGACAAAAAGCACAGAGGACCTAGTCCTCACCAGCTGCTCTAGTTGTGATCCAAGAATGAGTACATATATGAGATGATGCAACTCCCCTATGCCCTTCATACAAAATTGCCTTTAAAAATTGAAAAATAAAGACATTATCAAAGAAATGCATTTAATATAATTTTCATTACACGATTTGAGAATTCGTATTTTCTTAAATATGGCCTAAGACCAATCATAAAAGTGAAATACAGCAAATATGGGAATAAAATAAAATAAAAATCCTGAAACAGCTAACAATGGGAAAGCAGCTCCAACTGGTTTCTAAAAGCCTTCCCCTCCAACTGTCTAAAAAAAAATTCCCTCTCACCCATATGAGTGGCACGTGTCTTCCTCAACCTCAGGTCCTCTACCAGAGGCCTGGAAGTTTGAGGGTTCTGCACAGTATCTTAGCTGTTCCTAGCTCTGATGTTGTTCCTGGGATCTGTTGGAGCCACTCTTCCAGCTTGGGGATCACAGCCCCAAGTGCCCCTACCACCACTGGGACCACTTTGGCCTTCACTTCCCACATCCTCTCTAGTTCCTCCTTCAGGCCCTGGTACTTCTCCAGCTTCTCATATTCCTTCTTCCTGATGTTGCTGTCACTTGGCACCGCTACATCTATCACCACCACTGTCTTCTGGTCCTTGTCTATTACTACGATGTCCAGTTGATTGGCCAGTACCTGCCTGTCTGTCTGGATCTGGAAGTCCCACAGGATCTTAGCCCTGTCATTCTCCATGACCTTCTGTGGAATCTCCCATCTGGACTTGGGAAGGTCTAGCCCATATGCTGTGCAGATGTTCCTGTACACAATGCCAGCTACTTGGTTTTGTTGTTCAGTGTATGCTGTTCCTGCCTGCATCTTATACCCTGACACTATGTGTTGAACTGTCTCTGAGGCCTCTCTGCACAGTCTGCACCTTGGGTCCTGTCTAGTGTGGTAGACCCCTGCTTCTATCGATCTGGTGCATAGTGCCTGTTCTTGTGCTGCTATGATCAGTGCCTCAGTGTCTTTTAGTCCAGCCCTTTCCAGCCACTGGTACGATCTCCCAATGTCAGCCACCTCAGTTATCTGTCGATGGCACATCCCATGCAGGGTCTTGTCTTGCCATGGCACTTCCTCTGCTTGATCTTCCTTCCATGTCTGCTACTGCCTCAGGCATTCTCTCAACTGCTCATCTTTAGGGGCCATCTTACTGATGTACTCCTAGATGCTCTGGGTTTCATCCAGGACAGTGGCTTGGATGCTCAACAGACCCCTCCCTCCCTCTTTCCACCTTGTATACAGTCTCTGGGTGTTGGACTTGAGGTGGAAGCCTCTGTACATTGTGAGGAGCTTCTGGTTCTTCACATTGGCAACCTCCATGTCCTCCTTTGGCCAGCTCACTATACCGGCAGGGTATCTGATAACTGGCAGGGCATACATGTTGATGGCATGGATCTTGTTCTTCCCATTGAGCTGGCTCTTCAGGACCTGTCTTATCCTTTGGTGGTACTTCGTTGTTGCTGTCTTCCTTGCCTCCTCATTGTGGTTCCCATGAGTCTGTGGGATACCAAGGTATTTGTAGCTGGTCTGTATGTCTGCTATGTGGCCTGCTGGTAGTTCCACCCCATCAGTCTTAACTACCTTCCCTCTCTTTACTACCATCCGGCCATGCTTCTCCAGTCCAAATGACATCCCAGTGTCCTCACTGTAGATCCATGTCAGGTGGATCAGTGAGTCAGTGTCTTGTTTACTCTTAGCATACAGCTTGATGTCATCCATGTAGAGGAGGTGGCTGATGGTAGTTCCACTCTTGAACTTGTATCCATATCCAGTTCTTGTGATAATCTGGGCTGAGGGGGTTCAAGCCCATGCAGAACAGCAGTGGGGACAGTGCATCACCTTGGTATATGCCACACTTGATGGCCACTTGTGCAAGCTGCCTTGAGTTGACTTCCAGTGTTGTCTTCCACATTCTCACTGAGTTCTTGAGGAAG
Organism: Candoia aspera; assembly: GCF_035149785.1. NCBI lineage: Eukaryota > Metazoa > Chordata > Lepidosauria > Squamata > Candoiidae > Candoia > Candoia aspera. The sequence continues at coordinate 81,183,474 of NC_086157.1, read as the reverse complement.
GTCCTGAGTGTCCTGTTGACTTTGTATAGCGCCAGGCATTCACAGATCCATGTATGTGGCATTGAGACATAGGCCTTCCTGTAGTCAATCCAGGCTGCGCTTAGCTTGGTCTGTCTGGACCTTGAGTCCCAGGTGACTGCTCTATTTATGAGCAGCTGGTGTTTGGAGCCTCTGGTGTTGTTCCCAATGCTCTTCTGAGCTGTGCTCATGTACTGGCCTATATTGGAATTAATATTTACTTAAATGTGGCCTAAGACCAATCATAAAAGTGAAATACAGCATAAAATAAAATAAAAATCCTGAAACAGCTAACAATGGGAAAGCAGCTCCAGCTGGTTTCTAAAAGCCTTCCCCTCCAACTGTATGTATGTATGTATGTATGCGTGTATGTATGTATAAGCATACACACACACACACACATACAGCATATACTGTATATATACACACACACACACACACACATACATACATACATACAATATCCTACAAGCTGCTAGAAGAGGCTCTTTATCCTGACACCAATTGCGTACTACCCATTAGGATGACAATCAGCAGACCCACTAAACTTCTGTCTGAAAGCTGGCCTGTGCTCAGAAAGAGATGCTGAATCTGCATCACATGTACTATTAAAATGCCCATTATGTGGCATTCAAAACTCATCATTCCAATTGACAGTACATATTCAGAATAATGATTCTAGCAGAAGATGTTTGCCATCCTGTTTTTGTAAATGCTCTCCAGATGCACGTTGCCTTTTAGTTTGTCAAAAGTACCAGGGCAATTGACAGAAGACTATATCCTTCCTGGCTTTATTCCCCTAGAAATGACAAAAGCAATTCACTGGAAGAAATGTGCGCTGTCACTGCTACAAACAGGATCAACTGCTGGATCAAAACCCTAAGTATAAAAATCCAGCAGCTTTTCCTCATAAAGAAATCCCTAAGGGAATATATATGTGCTGAGTGGCAGCAACTGTTATTATAATATAACTGAATACATCAATAGTAACCATCAAGCAAAGCAAATTGTTGCACATTTAATACAACTGGAACAACCTATATTAGCAATACTTGTCCCAAAATGAGCTTCATAAATTGCTGTCAGGAATGCAAGTGTTCTGTAGCGATAAAGGAAGAATAATGAGAAGGAATTTTCCAAAATTAATCTATGAGAAATTCTATACTCATTGAAGACTCTAACTCCGGACCATATGCTGATGGGTCAGAGATCAGTAAAAGGGCAGCATTATCTCAGGTTTATATATTAATGTTAGTGGAATGGGGGTGGGGGTGGGGGTGGGGGTGGGGTGGGGCAAATGGAGAGAAAGGCCAACTAGGAAATACGTACGATTTTTACAACAGCACTTTCTTTTAAGCATCCATACTAATGTGTTTCCATACAGAGTCTCTATCACTGGTAGTGTAAAATGGTGTCATTATGCATTAATGAATTAATGATGAAATGGGCTATTTCTTTTAGTCTGTTATCTCTTATGTGGTCAATGCATGGATGAAATGCAATAATTACTGTTTAAAGAGTTTTTAAGGATTTTTTTTAAAGCTCACAGTACACTGGGGTTTGCCCTGTTTGTGAAGTTTCTTTTAAAAGCTCATTTCTCCCCTCCCTCAACTCCAGTGAATGCTGGAAATCTGGGTGTTGGAACTCAGGCTTCCAAAATACTGTTAAGATTTCCTAACTGCATTAAAGTACCTCCCAAGACTCCTAAGGATTCCTATTTCCTGTCCTTGCCTTTCTAGAAGGGCTGACAGCAATCTTGAAATCTTGTCAAACTCCATATCTATTTCAACTTATAATACTATTAAGGTAGAGTTGTGTTAACTTTCTTTCTAACACTTTCTGCTTTCCCAGAACTAACATATCGTTTCTATAACCTCTTGGCATTCTCCCTCATCTTCTCTGAGTCAAATCAACATTTCATCAATGAGTTACCCCAGGTCCAGTTATGAAATATTAGGGTATATTTTGCTATGCTGCAGGACTCTGGAATGCATACTTAGAGTCCCCCGAAGGGAGGAGATGGACAGGGACAAATTGGATAAATAAATAAATAAATAGATAGATAGATTGTGTTGTGCAGAATGGTCAGTGTTGACTATTCAAGCCTTTTATAGCTTTCAGAGAGCTTTGTATATTCTGGCAGCAATTAAAATATTTATTGCAAAAGCCCAAAGGCAACTTTTGTATGACATACACTTAAAACCATACAGAAATGGGGTTCCTACATTCTAAATCTCTGAGAAATATTTTTCAGGTGCCTTAATATGTCCTGTGAGCTATTCTTTAATTAAAATTTAAACTTTACTGTAGCTAACAATTGCAAACTATTGGTGTATAATAGTTTATATACCATAAATCAATAAATCAATCATTTACTCTGTGGGATTTATCTCCCTTTTTTTTTTTTTTTTAAATTATAGTTATTTTATTAAAGATTACAGTTACAAAGATAAAAACTAGTACAAACTAAAAGAATAAAAAAAAGAAAAAGAAAAAACAGAAAGTACAGAAAAGAAAAAAATTGAAAGAAAAATAGAAAAGAAAGTAAAAATAAGAATATAGTAAAAAAAGAAAAGTATATGTAAAGACATGACATCCCCCTTCATCACAAGTATAAACAATTTTAGTAACTTAAACTAAATTTAACTTTTAACTCTCTTAAAATAGAACAAATGATCTTTTCTTCCCATATCCCATCTTCATAAAAACAAATTCTTAAAGCCTTGTTGTTTCCGTCCTCATCAGCAAAAGTCCATTAAGGATTACCAGAGATAACAATATATCTATTTTAGCTTTGATCAGATAAACCAGCTTTATATTGCTTCCTTTTACTTTTAACAATCTCGGTCTTTAGTCCCTTCAAATACTGTAATGTCCTAGAACTTGATTTTTTTTTTCATTTTTTCTTTGTCCCTTCTCACAAAATTCTTCAAAGCTTTAACAAGCCTCTTTTGTAAATCCAACATAGGAAAATTAACCATGTCACTCTCTTGGTTTGCTACTTGTATATCCCTTTTAATTATTAAGACATCAGCTGGTTTCTTCTGTATGTCCAGTATAGTGTCTTTTCCCATATCATTCTTGTAGGCTGTCATTTTTAAATCCACTTTCAGATCAGTCTCAATTTTGTCAGGTAAAGATTATTCCTCTTTCATAACATCTTTTAAACATAGTCTATCTGTAGAGACACACCTTCTTAAAATTAACTTCTGTTTCATTCTTCAAAAATATCCTTCAGTACATCCAATGTTAAAGTATTTTGCTTCATTCTGTATTAGTAAGTCAAATTTAAGTGTTCTTCTCCTTTAATTGTAATCTTTAGTTCCTTCTGGTTCCCTCTAGTGTCCAACCTTCAAAGTCTCATCCTACCATGTTTTTTTTAAGAGAATTCAAAACAAAAGCATTTTCCAATAGGAAGGATTCTTATAATTAATTCCAAAATCTTATTTTAAATCCATCTAGAGCCTTAGTCTGTTTGTAACTTTCCAAAGTCAAAGTTCTAATCACCCTTTTGCTGTTTATCCCAAAAGAAAAAAATTAAGTCCTTAAACTTGTATTTAAAACTTACTTTGCTAAAGCTTGAAGGAAAGTAACCCAGTGGTATAAAACTTGTTGATCCAAAAGTTCCTAATAGCTTAAAAGCAGTTAACAATCAATTTCCAAAAGTGATTAGAAAAGGACATATGCAAACCCAGTGTCGTTTTGAAGGCCGAACCATGGTTCCCGCAAAAAGATGGCTATTCCCTCATGTCCCTGAGCTCTACACCCGCTGGAGACTGCTGTCTTGCAGTCTCCTTGTGAGGAGAAACTCCATGGAGCACAAGTGCTTTCCTTGTCCTGAGAGGAATTACGAAGAGCTGGTCTACTTGCCAGCTCTTCATTCCACTGGGGTCATCAGCTCTGCTTTTAATGGAACAGTCTTCAGTTCACCATTTCTTTCCCAGAAGTCCCCCATCTCTGTTACTTATTTTTTTTCTGATAAATTTATCAGTAAATGAAATGCAAAAGTTGATTGACCCTGGCTATTCACAGGACATTCTGTTAGCTTTAAGGTTTGATCGGGCCAAAGTGGAGCTATAGTATTTTGGATATAGAAAGCCAAGAACGTTATTTAAGTGATCATCCCTTTAGTTTTAAATTGGCTAGATATCTTATTCAAACTGAAAGTCTAACACAATTTAACATATTACTAACTGCCGTTCTGGAAGGAGACAATAAGATTTTTTATATATGCAGGTAATCCTCAGTTAACACTGGTAATTGGGACTGGAATTTCCATCACTAAGAGGTGTGGTTATGAAGCATGATGTCACGTGACAGCATCACTTAGTGACAGCAATCCCTGCAGTCCCCATTGCTGTCATTAAGCAAATCACCATGGGTCATTAAGTGAGGACCTCCTTGCAACTTCCTGCTGGCTTCCAACAACCAAAGTCAGTGAGGAAGCCAGCAGGAAGTTGCAAGTCTCAGGTGGCTTGCATGCAGTCCAGCAGGCAAGTAAGTGGCTGCTGCCAGGTGGGGGAGGGTGCACTGGTCTCTGGTGTGGCACAAGTGGAGAGGGGCTAGGGGAGGGTACACGGGTGGCCAGTGAGTGTGGTGGGGCTGGGGGTGATTGCTGCCGTGTGGGGGAGGATGTATGAGGGTCCAAACAGCCGCAGAGCCATGGGATGGCAAAAAGCCCCAGAGCTGCAGTGCCTCCCCACATGTGGCCAGGATGGTGAGCCCAGCAGAAGGGAGGCAGGCAATGATGAAAGTCAGCTGGGGGGCCAGCAGAGGCCAGCAGGAGGGTGGTTGTAAATGCAGGCTGGCTTGAATTTTTATCATGTGACCATGGGACTCTGCAATGGTCTCAAGTTCAAGGACCAGTCACAAATACATTTTTTCAGTGCCATCATAACTTCAAAGAGTCACTGAATGAATGACAATTAAGCAAGGACTACCTGTATATAATGATTATGTATGCTCAGTATTGAGACCACTGCTCTTTTTTTCCCCTTCCTGTCTCTTTTATAGGGATATTCATGCATGTTGTATAAAGCCTCTAATAATAAATCACCAGGGCAACCAGACTCATTATAACTTCAGTATTTGTTGTCTCATCAAGCGATACAGTCCCCCTGAATGTCTCTAAATATTGTTATGCTGCCTGCAGAGCCCAAAATGGGGAACTGCTTAATTGCTCATGAGATTATAGAAACTGAACCCTGGTATTTTAGATTTGTTATATATTACAATGCACATTTCAATTACTATTTTGTTGTATTATAGTTCAAGCAATATTTATTTATCACATATTTTAAGTATAAGATTTAGCTTTATAGATTTAGTGTTGATAACTTGATGTTTTATTTTATTTCCGTATGAGAATGGTATAGTAGCATGGGTGCTTTCATTGTACTGCATCTTCTTTTATGCTGATCATTGACTGACACAAAATCAGCTAACTTACCTACTACATTCATCTTACCACTTCTCTTGACATACTTAATTTTCATTTCCATATAACAAAGTGCTCTTAAACCCAGACACTTTTGCATCTTACAAATATTCATTCCTCCCAATGGACCACATACTATCTACTACCTTTCTATTTGGCATTTTCCCTTCTTTTTCCCCATCATGAATCCTTTCAAGGTACACAAATTCATCTACTCGCTTTCATTTTTTACCATTTGTGTATAATTTACCATCATTCTTTCCACTATCAAACACAACTGCCTTGATTGCTGATAGATTGTTTCTGCATCATCATACAATCTATTTAACATTCTTTGCAAATCATTGGACTTTTCAGCCAATAGCACAGCATCACCTTTATACAAAAGTACACATACTTGCACACCTCCAACCCACATACTTCTTATGTCATCACAAGCATTTCTTACACATTTATCTATAAACACATTAAGTGATCAAGGGACATCATGCATAGTTGTCTTACTCCTTGTTCAGTAGCGAACCATTTGCTAAGCTTTCCATTTATTCTCAAATATAGTTTACTTCCATCATATACCACTCTTATCACAGTCAGCAACCAACCTCAATGCCATGTTCATGCAAAATGTACCACAATTCAAACCTATTTTCTTTAGCATACACTCTAAATCAACAAGCATACAAAAAACTTATTTTCTCACAATCACCCATTTTAGTGATCTGCTAAATAGTAACATGTAGGTACTGTATGTATGTACCCCATACTGTAGGTATGTACCCCTTCTACCTAGCATAAAATAGTATTACGTTTTCCCAGTTTTGCTCATTGTCACCTCCTGTACCATTTTAGTCAGAATGATATCCAACACTTTCTCAGACACACTAACAAATGAGTAGTTTTTCCATTCCAGTATTACAATTTTATTTGTATAAGGAACAATACAGCATCCATCTAATTGTCAATCACAGATGCAGTCTTCACACATGCAATGAAGAAGCCAAACAGCCACTTCACAGTCAAACTACACCTATATCTTAATTATTTTTCTTTTTCAATTTTTTCAACAGCATTTCTTACTTCTTTTTGGCCATTTTTTTCTTGATCGCTAACAATTATAGCAACAATTTTAGTTCCTATCTTTGATGTATGACTATAATTCCTGTACAAATTGCTAAATTATTTCTTCTAGTTTTCCCCCAATTTTAATAGCAAACCATTTCATTACTTTCTTAATTCTGTTTCTTCTGCTGACAGTCCTCCCTTAGTGTTCTTCACTCCTTTCCAAAACTATTTTTTTTTAAATTTCCATTAAAATAGTTCTGCATTTTCTGTCTTTTTAAAAGCTTTATTTTATTACAGTCAATGGCCAGCATAAAAAAGATACGGTGCAAGAAAAACATTCCATGCTAATATGCTGTAGCTTATATAGCATTCTCAAATGTAAATAAAATAAAATAAAATAAAATAAAGCATTGCTCTTTTGGCCACATTCTTTCCAGCTATCTTTTTCTCTATATACACAATATATAATATATGTCTTTACTCCTCAGGCTTTGCTGCACTTATTCTCTTATATGCATTTTTCTCCTTTATAGCCTCTTTCTTTCATCATTGCACCAAGCATTCTTTTTTATACATCATATTAGCTCTACAAACGTCTGTGGCATATATCTTTTTGAGGCACCCAACAAAATAGTAACAAATTATTAAAGGCATTGTGTTTATCAAACACTTAAATTTTACTTTCAGCAAGCACAAAATTGACTAGAGGATGGGATGGTCAATTTTCAAATATTATCTGTTTGTTTATATTTCATCTTCCTTCAAAGGTCTCATGGTAATATGCCCAATTCCACTCTGAGATAGATTAGCATGACAGCAATAGCAACTGATATGGATACAAGTGAGTGTTATGGCTAGATACGTATCTGAATCCAGTTCTTGGTCCAACATAATTTTTGCTCTAATATATGAAGCTTCTATCTCTAAAAATAAATGAAAAAGCTGCAATGGTTCATTTAATGGTAAACTGTAAAAACATCTGGGCAAACTATTATTTCTTTGATTTTAAAAGTTTGTTTCAATATATTACTTGTTCTTAAAAATATATGTTGTGGTACTGGTTTTCTATTTCTTTTCTATCAGACCAATATTTGGTCCATATGTTTTCAAAACACCATAAAGAAGTATATATTCTTCTTAGCACTGGCTGGGTTCATTCATCATGCATCATGAGGTTTTGTTGAGGTTTGGCATAGGGTATTGTATGAACCCAGCCATCGTGATTTGTAAAGCACAGTCAATGGCTTAGTGCAATATGTCAATCAGGCATACTGAACCTCATAACCCAACACATTCTTTTCCAATGTGGGAGTTCTGGGACATTTATTAAGTTGAACATAGGGTCCTATTATGCTGATACTAACAGTAGGGCTTCTTTTAGTGGAATTTCTGGCTAGCAGCAGAACGAAATATGTAACTTTTGTTCTATGAACACCAGCTAGGTAAAGTGCAATGAAGAAACTTGCAGTTATTACAGATTCAAAATTTCAATTAATTCTATCAAAAACTCCTTTTATACGAAGAAGGGTGGTATATGCTCAGTCAAAAACTGCAGATGAGATGCTCATCTTTTCCTAGTCTTTTTAGAAGTATTGAGAACACTTTCACTCCTTAAAACTTTAATTACTCTGTCAATTACTAAGAATAAAGCATTTAAATCTTTGCCATTGTGTGCCTATGTTGTCAATGTGAAGTGTATAACTGAGTGAAAAAGTACTGCTAAAGTGCTGAAGCTAACATTATAGCTCATGTCTTAATACAAAGCCAGGATAATGAAAAACACCATTCTCTGTAGCAAATAGATTATACATTCATGCCTTTTCACTTAATTACAAGAAAAATAAAACTCTGTGACAGGGGTATGATTTTGTCATTTATTGTCTTCAGAATTCACTACAGGTTCTGTTCTAACAACATACTTAGCCAGGCCAGGGTTGGGCTTAATTTTGAGAAAACCAACAAGAGGTTAATTGTTCTGTCAGCTAACCTTGGCAGGATTAAAAATACCCCCAAACAGACCATCATACACAGGTTCATTAACTTCTTCTAGTCGCCTCTGTTGTGGGGACACAGACATGCTTCCTGCAAGCTTTACAACCAATGATGACTCTAAACAGGAAAAAGCACCTCTTATACTATAATGAAAATAAGCGTGTGCATTCCAAATTTAAATAAACATCAAGATTCAAGAGATAAAGCCATAATCTTAAGAATCAAAACATCCTCAGACGTATCAAGCCTGTGTCTATTAACCTACCTGGGAAGATTTCTCTATTCTTCAATATCTACATATAACCTTCCATGGACTTCAAATGGGAGACAAGAGAGGAAACCAAACCACCAACATAAAAAACCCCAAACCAACACCAAAAAGTTTTCCCTAAGTAAATCTTCCAAATACCACAAGGACTCAGCAGAAGCTAGGCCAGTCTCATCCAGCCAGAAGAAAGCTGCCTAGGCAACATACATCCTATGCACCCTGACTGGGGTATGTCTGTGAAAAGATGGTGGACTGACATTCATTCATTCAGTGCTGGTTGCCTTTCCCAAGCTCATGGGTGGTGTGGATATATCTGTAGCCTGAATGATTAGCAAGATGATGTGCGTGCTGAATAAGCTTTATCTGACAGATGTTATCAAGGTAGGATAAAAAGAAGACACCATTTGGGGCTTCCAGGAATTGAACTTCCTTTAAATGGGATTTGCTTTGACTTCACCTACATTTGTATCCTGGGCTTGGAGGAAAATGAACCTAATTTCTGTAGTAGGAAGTAGTACTACCGTATGATGCTTCAGGTTATGATAGACATCAAAGATGTTGCACAGGTGTGTGGACAGATGGATTCCAATTATTGTCAGGACAGTGTGGTAGTTTGAAGCTTCCCCTTTTCACTTTCTTTTTAATTGGTGAAATATAATTAGTAATATAACAATGAGAATATATTCAGAATAATGATTAACATGAACTAAATGGGAGCTTCAACAGCTACTACAGCCACCAGACATACATTGTAGAAGAGGCATTTGGATACCTAAAAGTGAGGTGGCATTATTTTACACCCCATCCTAAAGGTGGAATAAGGTTTTAGCTCTGGATGAGATAATTGCTTCTTGTGTTCATAACTGCATCTTGTATTCATAATCTCCATGAGAACTATGGGGATGTGTTGTTGAACAAGGCCTGTAGCTTGCCCTATGACGGTTCCATTGATATCTTGATTAATGTGGAAAAGAGAACAAAGTCTTTGTTCTGAAAAACTCTGGGTTCATGGAAGTGACTATGACTTGCTTCTGTCTGGCAGAATCTATTTAGAAGCACTGCCTTTGTGCCTGGCACAGATGAAGAAGGAACCCAAAGTTTGCTCCTTATTTACTTGGGCGTTCCAGTTCTACAGTAGATGCTGGGCACGTGCTCTGATTCATTTGTAAATGTTCTTTCTCGCTGTTGCTCACCATCCTGGGTTTCTTTTTGTCCTCTGTTGGAATTTATACAGTTTGGAGATGGCTGCTTCTTTTGTTGTTGCTTTTATCTACTACTAAAATTGTATTTGGCTTGCAAGAAATGTTTGTGTTTTTTCCCATGGGCTATTTTGGAGGTGATGGCTTGTCAGAAAGTTGAGAGATGAATGCCTGTAGATACAAATGGGGGTGGTGGTACAGGGCAAGTGTGTGAGAATTGTAAATCTTCATCTGGAACAAGCACTCTAGAGCAGTGTTTCTCAACCTTGGCAATTTCAAGCTGTGTGGATTTCAATTCCCAGAATTCCCCAGGCTGGGGAATTCTGGGAATTGTTGTCCACAAAGCTTGAAGTTGCCAAGGATGAGAAACACTGCTCTAGATCATCTCCACTCCTTTTTTCCCAACCTACTGCTATTTGCCCAGTCAGTGGAGAAGGGTTGGTAATGTAATGGTCGTTCAGCAATCTCCAAGGGTTCATGGAATATCAGATATTTTTGGGACAAAATGAATAAAGACACTATATATCCCCAAATAATGTTTTTTTTAAAAAAAAAATACAGTAAGCATGATTGTGTGCTGTCCAAAAACATTAGTGATTAGTGATTGTTTGGCTTAATGGTGTTATGAGTACAAGGCCAGAAAATAGGAAGTTGGATTATTATTAAATAAAAAAGATACAAATGATGATGAATAGAAATTAGAATAATGAACTCTGCTGTGCAACCTTTCAGGACAAGGAACTATAGTGGTTAGCCTATTTGTAAGATCTACATGCAAAGAAGAAGGACCTGCATATGTGAACTATACTCCCAAATTATGTCCCTTCCTGTTCAAAATTGTTAATTGAAGTGACATGAAATGAAGGAATATCTAGCCTTTCCCCCTATGATAAAATTAGTAACACTGATGAGCCATTTCATACTATTTCTCTTGTCATTACTGGCTTATTTATTACCAGTACAGAGAAGATCTGAAGCTCAACAAGATGTTGAGGAGAAACTAGATGATGTATCCCACTGGAATACAATATTGGAGCATACTTTTAACTACTGTAGTACTTGGGGTCATTTATGCAATGGAACATTACTTAAGGTTGCTCTTTAATCATTCTTTATACGTTAAATTTCTTTATGCATGATTATCTTTGAAATGTACTTTACCAAAACACTTAGGCTTGATTCAGGAACATTTAGCATGCTTTACTCTTTTCTGAAACATTTTTTGCTTTTAATCACCATGACCTTAAGTTACGTTATCACCTCTGGTTGGTTCATAGTTGGTGATGTGATTCATAAGGCTAGTAAAGAGGCAAGAACTTGAAAGAAAGCACAGCTGCTGAGCAATTTCCATTAATTTCAGCAGGGATTACTCAAAATATATTTTCTACTGAAGGGTGCCCTTTTTCTCCAACATTCTAAAGGAATCTCAACATGTAAGATAATGAACAGAATAAAATATTTTTATATCAAGCCTAGAAAAATGTATTTTTAAAACAGAGCAAAGACAACAGTAGGATATACTTCGGTTTTTATTAATTAAGAATGTTTTCTTCTGCTTCAGTATTTGATGAATGCTCTCTTTGTGAACACCATTCTAGCCATCAGTTATTCAAGGAAAATATATTTACTCCTCATCATGAACCTGAAACATGTAGTAAAACATAACAATACAATTTAGATGCAACAGAAATTACAATTGTAAAGAAATAACAGTAGAAAAGGAATGTGATGCAGTAGTTTACATTGAGAAGTTATTTATTCTGTGCTGGGCATCTAAAGTAAAGCTAAAAAATGTCTTAGAACCTGGAAAGCCTCTGCCTACTACTTTTGACCATACTGGTCAGATGGACTAATGATCTTGTATCCCTACACAAATTCTTAAAACAGTAATCTTTTACACTAATGCTATGAGAGTAGTATTAAACTTAGAGGAACTTCCTTATGAGTTAATATGTACAGAATTTCCCATTCAAAATGAAAAGGTCTTACACAAAATTCTTAGTTTCTCACTATTGGCATTTTGGAGCCATGAAGTAATATGGCCTCTGGGTGGGCACATATTGCTTGGCTCCATGAGCCTACTTTCACTGCAAACTGCAAGGTCTGTCTGGAATAGCCCCAGTTTCCTATGTGGAAAATATTTTAGCATAAGAAAGCATGTGTGTGACTAAGATGTGTGACTTGCTCAATGCATAATTATTTGGTAAACTTGTAAAGAACACAGGGGCACAACTCTTGATCTGCACACAGATAGGTAGAACATTAAGAACATCTGTTCCTGAAGGATTTATCACTGGATTGCGAGCAACTGCTCTTTAGTGAAAAACCTGTGGTATGTCTGCTTCAGCTCATCAGTTAGCTTAGCAGTTCACAGAACATCTATTTAGAGTTATTGAAGCACACCATCCAGCTTCCCATGGGCATAAATTTATCTGGGGTCTTAGACACACATTTTATCCTCAAATCATTATCTGAGGCATTTTATTTCCTTTTTAACTAAAACACGATTCTATTACAGCTAATAAAAAATATCTCAAAAGAAAATCAGTCTAGCATGGTATAGCAGTCACACAATGAGGTAACTAACGCATTTCTATATTGAGGCTTGTAAAGTAACTGCTTGATAAAACTGCCTCCATCATATAAAGGTGTCTGATTTCAGTATTTATAGTAGCTTCAGCATGAATTATCCTTTTATATCTTCCTAATCTGATATTTACATGATAATTCATGGTAACCTGAACTTACATTTTGGCCCCCAAATCATTAAAAAAATCTTGTGTCGGACATCTTTATCAATATTTATATTCCTGTGGTGGATTTATATATATATATATCCAATGAAATATTCAGTATCTGGAAACTGTGCATTGCCTTCTTTAACCACTTTTCTTTCACTTTCAGAAGTCTGCCAGACTAAAAATGAAACAAGGAGGTTAATGGCAGTTAACCTTTTTCATTTTATGGTCCTTCCTAACTCTTGCATTGATACAGTATCACCAGATGCCAGGTCAGAATTTAGGGGAAAGGAGAAAATGGAGTAAGGGATGGAAGTTGCTTGATCTCAAATTAGGTACTGGCTTCTTCTTCCCAGAATCTTTCTGTTCCATTGGTCGGTGGCCAAATGGTTTTCCTGGAGATTGTCTACAATTGACTCTGTAATGCTTGCTCGTCCAAGTTAAATTGTGCAGATGGTGCTTTCTACATGACTGCTGCTTCCAGTGACTATTTGTATATGTCCTCCGGGCAACTGAGAGGAGGTTAAGTAGTGCAATGCACTGCTAACAATATGAAGAGATGAGCCATCAGCTCTGCAAAGCTTGCCTATCAGAGGGTTCACAAAGGGACATGTTGCTGTTCTTTGTGTGTCCTCCTTCTTCTATAACTTGTATAGGCTAGAGAAAGCAAGACCATTGCATTCTTATTTTCTTCTGCTCTTGTGGGTGATTTTCTTTCCCTTTCTTCATATTAATGTACTTTTATCTAAACATTAAACTTATGTGTCTTCTCTGTAGAACAGTAATCCCTGCTTTTAAGTTTCTATGTCCAGTCTTTCTGCATTTGTTTCAGCTCACTCAGTTCCATCTTTTATTCCCCTTCATTCCCCTGATTTTTTTAAATTAGTTTCTCAAGCAGCACACAACTTGCATATTAATAAGAGGTACTGGCAGGGTGAGGGTGAGGTAGAGATGTGCTTTCCGTACTTTCAAAGGGTTCCATCACGCTTCCCTCTTTATTGACTAGTCTCAGTGTGGTACAGTAGAAATGATCCTATGCACCCAGCATCAGAGGAGGTAGCTGAAAATCCAACTAGTGAACTCAACTCCAAAAAGTTCTGCAGCAATATAACTGTGCCATCCAGTCTGCCACTACCAGCTTCACTGTCAAAGCCTGTCCCCTCTACCATACAATTGTTCAACTCTCAAAGCCATTTTTTCCCTTCATATCAGCTAACTGCATCCTTTGGTGTCATCACTAAAGCCAACTTCTTTCTACACCAACCCTATAACAGAAATCTGGCTGGGCTGTTGCCCACAATGGTGCAGAGGAATATGTGTGTCTTACTTCTTGCTCCTCCTAGGCTTGTCCTCTTCCTCACAGTCTAGCTGCTTGATTCTGAGAGTTTCTGAAGCAACACAACAGTGTCAACCAGCTAGTCTATCTACACTTGTCTTCACTGGTACAGTTGCTCAACTCAAATTTCCTGGCCTGCCTGCCCCTAACTCTGGCACCTACCTGCAATAAGATTATGGGAAGGAAGCCATTTGAGAAGTGAAACCCTTCTAATCTTTCAAATAGAATATTGCTAGCAAGCACAACTCTAGGAATTAATTCACATTGAGATTTGTCATTCATTGTCTTTTTGTGTCTTCCCAGAGGTGGTTCTTGTTAAGATAAAAAAGGCATCTTGAAGTGCAAAATTGAATTGGGCACCTGCAAATATTAAATCTTCAGTTTAACTAACATCAAGTCTTATTCACAAACCCACGTAGTATATATTTTTTCCAAGAATAGAAATGTACTTCAGATTGTAAGACTCTGGACTACTTCAAAAACAGAAGCAGAATTCTGCAGATAACACAATTGCCCTCATATCCTTCCCATGGGCATCCACTTGGCCATTGTGGGACCCAGAATACTGGACTAGATAAAAACAAAGTTCTTGTCATGCTCTCCTGACTGAGTAATATTTGCGGGGGGAAAGAGAAAGAGAGAAAAAAGGAGGGGAGGCTAAATATCCTGCATGCATTTTGTATTTTGAGTTGGAAGAAGGTTAACTGCCTCCAAGTTTCCAAAAATTGCTAGATTTTGCACATTCTCTCAATATTATAACACCAAACTGTGATTTTATTGTAGTGTTTGTAACTGCTTTAAAAAGGAAGCAATAGGAGACATAGGCACCCGTATCACCTGCAGAGACAGTGGGTCTGCTGTGGGTCTACTATATTTATCATAGATAGTATATGAGGTTGGGAGCTTTTGTTATTTACACAGGCTGTAGGCATGCTTATGTTCATTGGTGGTCCTCTGTGGGTGACCATGGTGACCATGACAACAACAGATGATTATGCAATCTGCCACTAGAGGCTACCCCTTTAGTCTCCACTGTTCTTTTGGAGCTTTCATTGTGTAAAATCAGTGAATAATTTCTTTTCTTCAATATCCACCGTCAGAGAAAATAACACTGATAAAAGTAGAAAACATGAAACCTAATTGCCCACATTATTAAAATTAGCAATACTATTAACAGCCACTTTTAAAGCTGTTTTGTGGCACAAATTTGAATTAAAAAAAAATCCTTTGTCAACTCCCAAATTGATTTTAATAGTCCCAGATTGCACCTTTAATGATTAATTGTAATATTAATTACAGTTACTCTAAAGGTACAATTACATGAGCAAAGCATGGATGATTAATACATGGTGGGTACCATTTTAATATGTGTAGTCCAGACTGAAATAATACCTTTTGGTTTCTTTGCTCAACAGTGCTTTATTTCTTATGATGCTCATATACTATATAGTACGTTTAGCTCTGCAAGAGCAGAAAGAGTGGGCCATTACAAGCCTAGCAGAGTCTTCCCCAGATGCATTAGGAGAATATAGTAGGCTGGTTGAGAAATAAATGATGGGAGTTTTTACCCTACATACCTAGTTGGAAAAGCCTAGTCTAGTGGTCACATGCCCCATTTTTTAATCTCAAGTTTTATCCCATCTGGCAGGAATGAATCTGGCAGGCATGGCCCTCTTTGCCAAAGGAGCCAGGCAGAGGAGAATCGAAAGTATAGTGGCTAGGAAAAAGGTAATTTCAGTGACAGATTCTAGATCCCCTCCTGCCCTTGTTCCTTTCCCTTGATCTCCCTCCACAGGTTTTAGCAGAATTATCCTCTTCTACCTCATACCTTTTTCATGCCAATGTCTCTTGACTTGGTCCTGAGCTTATTGACCTGGGATTCAGCAATCTCAGCTCGTTCTTCAGCATCATCCAGCTCATGCTGCTGTTTCCTATATTTTGCAAGGTATTGATTAGCTTGAGCTTCCTGTTGGGGAAAAATATACAAGGATATAACAATATTTGACTTTGATAATCAAGAAGCAATGGTCTTCTGAAACATGCAAACAAGGCAAATCAAGTTTTTTATATAGTAAGCTGTCCTTCCTAACTTGGTGCCTTTCAGATATATTGAACTGAAAGTTCTTTCACATCTTCTGGCCAGGAGATTATGGGAATTGTAACCCAACACCTCTAAAAAACACTAAGTTGGAAAAGGCTGTTGTAAGTCAGCGTTAAATATTTAATGATACTGTGCTGGAAAGCAGTTTTATTTAAACCAATCTATGAGACCACTAAGGAGGGATTTTTGGAAGTCAGGGATATCGGTTTCAAGCCTTCTGTTGGAGAAGAACAGAAAATTCAATATTCTTTACAGAAGGGAAGAAATAACAAATATTCTAAACACAGAGGATTCTCAACATTTGTTGCAATGAATCTTTCCAGGATAACTTAAGAATAACAGACAAATAGGCTGAGTTGCATCTCATAATTGGCTTGTTTGGTTTTGGCTTAACATAATGGGTAAACCTAACTGCTATGGTTTATAAAACATGCTTTTTGGAAGGAATGCTTTTTTTCTAGACTGATAGGAATAGTAGGTGCTAACAGGATAAAATCCAAACTGAACACTATTTCATTTGCATTTAACTTTAATTAGAATTAAAAATAATTAATTGCTGCTCTCCAATCATATCAATGGTGTCAATAGGGGGGATAAAAAAAACTCAGGATGGCAGTCATAATTGAACGATTGAAGCCCCTTTTATAAATGAACTGATGTCACACACATGTACAAAATGTGGGGCTTGGGTCACATGATTGCAGCTACCATACTGAGGTGTTTTAACCCCCTGCAGGTACCACTGAATCATATATGAAACTTTTCCCTCCGTTAAAAATAATTTGGTAATTTCTATTTTGATATCTCTGGATGTCACTTGGGGGCTGCATATGGTTCTGGGGCCTGAAATTGTGCATTTCTCCTTTGTAGCCTAGCATGCTGCATGAACCCAACTATCTGTGGTCTATTCAATAAACCATGATTAAATCAAGGTTTCTGGACTGAACAATTAAGTGGTAGATATCAAAGTGTGGAATTAGGCAGATCAGCAAGCAGAATAAGGTTTAAGAAATGAACAGGGAATTATTACTTTTTTGACTATAAAGTCAAAATTATTTGCTGTTAAAGTACAGGATGGAATGCTGAAAGAGCCATCGCCATGGTGAGACTAAATTTATTTTGGAAGTTTAATATTTCACTCTCTTAGTGGCTCAGTATAGATTCCAAACTTGTTCTATTCTTGTGTTGCATTGTTATTATATTTAAATTACATTTAAGTATTTATCAGAATCTAATCTAATGCAAGCTTTGTTGTTTATTCGTTCAGTCACTTCGGACTCTTCGTGACTTCATGGACCAGCCCACGCCAGAGCTTCCTGTCAGTTGTCACCACCCCGAGCAACCTCAAGGACGAGTCTGTCACCTCTAGAATATCATCTATCCATCTTACCCTTGGTCGGCCCCTCTTCCTTTTGTCTTCCACTCTCCCTAGCATCAGCATCTTCTCCAGGGTGTCCTGTCTTCTCATTATGTGGCCAAAGTATTTCAGTTTTGCCTTTAATATCATTCCCTCAAGTGAGCAGTCTGGCATTATTTCCTGGAGAATGGACTGGTTTGATCTTCTTGCAGTCCAAGGCACTCTCAGAATTTTCCTCCAACACCACAGTTCAAAAGCATCTATCTTCCTTCTCTCAGCCTTCCTTATGGTCCAGCTCTTGCAGCCATATGTTACTACTGGGAATACCGTTGCTTTAACTATGCGGGCCTTTGTTGTCAGCATGATGACTCTGCTCTTGACTATTTTATTGAGATTTGTCAATGCAAGCTAATGAAACCTTTTTCAAGTCTATTACAAAACCTTATTTTAAATTATATATATATATATGTGTATGTGTATGTGTGTGTGTGTGTGTGTGTGTGTACACACACACATACATACATACATACTGTGTGTGTGTGTTTGTATATATATATATATATCTTTATCTGAATAAAAAATTGGATTTATCATTTATTTTATGAGTTACACCTTACACCATTTTGCTTTTAACCATTTATTTTGCTTTACATTTGTTGTGGCCTATGGTTGAAAAATATAATTTTTGACAGGCAGTTTCATGTTCAGTGTGAAGGTTTCAAGGGGGAATTCCTTTCACCCTTATTTTCCAAAGCTGGTAATTTTTTTAACTGAGCAGCATCCACAACACAGAGCAGCAGTGATAGAAACTGTGGTGTGTGTTTGTGTGCGCATGCACATGTGTGGGTTTCTAACCCAGCAAGAAATAACATCTGGGTTTTAAGGAAGAAGCCTAATCTAACCTACAGATTGCACTGAGGTAAGAAGACTGACATATCTTTGAGAAAACCTTGTGTGCAAGTTGCTTTATGCAACTGCTTCCTATCCTATGGGATTACAGCTTTCAGTAAACACACATATTACTTTGTTTCTCTTCTGCAGGGTAATAAGTGAGATCTATCAATATCTATTGAGGCAGAAACAGAAAATAGAGTGAACTCTTTTATGATAAAGTGGCATCCCTTATCATGCCAAGATAAATGATTCCATATCATAAAGTATCATTAATTTTCAACTCTGTAGAATGAAATCGTATTTGTATACAGTACATTTCAAGAATAATTTCCTGTATTTCTGATGTTCAGGCACTAGTGATGTTGCTTCTTTAGCCAAAATGGCCTCATTGACACAGAAGAGGACAGTATAAGACAGTCTGGGAAAACTCCATGCAATAAAAAAAAAATTAGGGAAAAAGAAAGAAAAACTAAATGACCAATAATCATTACTGATGTGTTCTACTATACCACTTACAGCTTCTTCTGCTTGGTGCTTATAGCTTTTTACTTTCAGTTGCAATTTATCAATCAGCTCCTGCATTCTTGTCAAGTTCTTTTTGTCTTCTTCTGCCTTTATAGAACAAATAAAGGATTAGGTGTCAGCAGCCATGAGCTATGCACAAATGCTAGCCTAATACGTGAAATTGTTTGCTTTACTGGAAGTCCAAAATGTTGTTTATCAAGAGATAACTCTTTAATTTTATTATATTTTCATCTTGCTGTTCTTCCAGGTAGCTCAGGGTGACCTACACTGGGCTGCTCTATTTTATCTCATAACAACACATGAGAGTCAAGAAAAGAAGAGGTGGGGAATCACAGATTTTATCACATCCAGAATAATACAGAAAATGGTACTCCTCTTTCCTTCCAGAAAACAATAAAATACAAAAATAAAATTATTTCAATTAAACAAAATGTCATCATTGTTCACATGAGTAGAAACAAGTGGGCTAGTTGTACACTCTTGCACATTTTAATTACATTTTTTAAAAAAGAATCTTTTTTAAAAAATGAAGGACATAAATACTGCTATCATCATCCACTATTAACTGAAGATGCTAGTTAACACTGATATCCTCCATCAGGAGAGGAAATATAGGCCCGTGGATATCAGTTGGAGCTTTAGCTGCACTTTATTCAAGACTCCTTTCCAACCTAGAACTGTTCCTATTAAGGAACAATTTTGTATAACACTATTTTAGGGGAAAGAGTCTTTACACTTAATATGAAAAGAAGTATGGCATCCTCCAGCTCAGCAGGCATGGACTCCTGATGTTTGCTCTGTCTTCTGACAAGTACTACTGATCATTTCTGTTTTCCATTCTCTAAAGTTAATAGAAGTTACAGTAAATTATCTAACAAACAGTAATCAAATAAATTAACCTATACTATAGTAATAAGTTAACTTATATTAATAAATAAACTTCTACTGTAGTAAGGAAGTTCTTTGTCTTTGAATAATATAAAGAAGTCAAGTCAGGAACTAGTAGTTCTTGCACCCTTTACAGAACGTGTTCAGCTTCCAAACTGCCAGGTCACACTGACATTTTCTGCATTCCATGCTAACCAGGAAGTATTCAGGATTTTAGAAGGAAATGGTGATAGAAATGAGAAGGTGGTAGTAAAAGTAGAACCTTTTCTCTTTCTCTTCAACACCTCTGCTCCATTCTCCATTGCCCAAAGCTATTTTGGACAATTCACACTAGAGGTACAGCAAAATAGCAGGCTTGCTTTGTTATTTGCAGCCAATATTTCTTCAGAGTTTCTTAAGAAATGCTGCTTTATATACATGTGTGATAGAAAGTATATATTTGGAAAACATGTGTTATTTTAGTGCAGTATTTCAGATTTTCATTTAACTAGAATTACCTGATAAGTCAACTCTTTGATACGCCTCTCATATTTGCGGACTCCTTTCTGAGACTCTGTATTTCGCCGAACCTCTGCTTCTAGCTCATTTTCTAGCTCACGAACCTGCACCGGGACAGAAATATTGTTAGACTGGATTTACCATAGCACTGAGCTCAGGGTGAACAACTTTTCATGGATTGCAAATGTAATTCATTCTCCTGATTACTAATAATTCTTCTAGTTATTCTATGATGTCATTAGAAGGGATAAAATTTTTGCCTTTTTAAAGGGTTTATGGAAAGTTTTTAGAATGGGAAGAATGACAGTTCACCTCTCAGAAATCTTATATTCCCTTTCCCATCCTTAACATTTTTACCTAAACACTATACTGCTAAAATTAAGCTATATTGTTTCAAGTTTCAGTGGTATGGTTTCAGCTTATTTTCTGATAGATGGGAAGAGTTTTAAAGGTGAGAATAGCAGTCTCTTCTTCCAGGGACCTTGTACTCCCACTGTCTTATTTATTTATTTGAATTTGTTAGCTGCCCAGTGGACCCAGTGGACTCTGGGTGGTGTAGAAAGCTGGAAAATCCATAAAAACAGGTCAAATGTAGGACCATGATATTTATTAGGGATAATGATTAGTGGAGTGGAATGGTAAAGAATATGTATTATATATTATAGTAATTATTTTTTGGGAGCCAATTGCAACAAAATTTCATTTTAATGTGCACCTTGGTCTATAGTAGAATGACAATAAAAGTTTATTCTATTCTATTATAAAACATCAAACCAAATGAACAGCACAGACTAAAACAATCTTATAAACAACACAGTCAAACAAAATAGTCCCAGGCCTAGGACCATAGCCAGGTTTTCAGAGCTTTTTAGAACCCTAGGAGAGATGACATAGTCTTTATCTTTGGGGGGATGCTGCTCCACAGGGTGGGGGCTGTGACAGGGAAGGCATGCTTCCTTGGTCCCACAAAGGTGACAACATTTAATAGAAGGGACCTGGAGCACACCCATTCTGCCAGAACATACCAAGCAGGTAAAAATGATTGGAGATAAGTGGTCCCTCAGATATCCAGGCCCTATGCCATATTTGCCCTTTTATCAAAAGATTGCAATGAAATTCAATCATTTCCTTCTGAATTTTGTCTTTCGGGTGGGGTGCACAGGATGTTAATCGCATGTTGTGATTTGTAAAGTATGGTTTACAGTAAAATACGATGAGAATCCAATGGTTTATATGGCATTGGCTTTGTAATGCCAGGAAGTTAGTAAGTTAGTCCATGAGATTATGGATCTGTGCAACCCAGTGATTTGCAATAATGTTAGTACCTGGCAGAAAATGTAAAAGTTTTTAAACTACATAGCTAAATTACAGGATGCAAAAAACAGGAACCTTGGATATGGTAGAGAAATAGAGGACTGATTTGGGGAAGAGATACATTAGATCTTCCTAGAATTAAAATTTCAGAGTGTCCATGTGCAGCTCAGCTAACGTGGAGGCTAACAAGTGTTACCAGGAAGGAGACTACACAGCAGACTTGAGATCAAGAGAGGCAAAAAAAAACCAAGTTAAAGACCTGACTCATAAAGGCAGGACAAAACCAGCCACCTACATGAGACACTGGCAGAGATAATTTAGAGTAAATATATTTATTCAACATATGGGGAGAGTTGGTACTGGAATTTAGTCTGGTAGTGTAGAATGTTATGATTGTACCTGTACATATATCTATAAGCTGCTCTCTAACGATATAAGCAAAACTGTAAGAAGTTGAGAGGCGGAAGATTATTTATGTTATTGGATACCCTAGAAGGGAAATTGCCCCTTTGGACTATGTGTGGAAGGTTTGGCACCAGGGCTGATGGACAGGCATTCTATAGATTCTGCTTGGAAGACTTCTGGGGAGAATCAGTTCTTGTATTAAGGATCGGTTCCTATCTTATAGCAAGGGCTATATCTGCTTTAAAATTAACTAAAAGTTTGGGTAAAAATATCAATCATTTCTGTATACTATTTTCTATCATTTTTAAAGACATATTAGGTACTTTTAAACCAAAGTGTACTAAGTTTATTTTTAAAGCAAATAATATTTACTCAGCCAGAATTGTGCTCTGAATCTGTTAATGAGTACACATTTTTGAAGTAGGCAACAATCACTTGATGTGAATTCAAAGAAAAATACCCTAGATTCCAACTTCTGAATCTGCTTCTTGCCTCCTTTGAGGGCAATTTGTTCTGCTTCATCGAGTCTCTTCTGTAAATCTTTGATAGTCTGTTCCATGTTCTTTTTCATGCGCTCCAAGTGAGCACTGGTATCTTGCTCTTTCTTAAGTTCTTCAGCCATCATTGCTGCCTGGAATAACATAAAGAGGTGAAATGATATCTCCTACAGCACCAAAGTAAGTTTTAGTTTTGATGATTTAACATACATAGGAAGTCCTTAAGCTCCAGATAAATCCTCACATCTAATCATAGATGATAATGGTCTAAATAAGTACTATAACAAAGCAATTATTTTGGCTGGAATGAGAAATTCCTATCTCAGAATCCCAAAAGCCGAACCCATACATTTTCCTTTTTTTCTTTTCTGGAATTGCTTGAAACCAATGGAAAGAAACAAACTACTGCTACTGGACTGCATAGTTCCCTCTTCTCTCAGGTCTGGTTAGCTGTGTATCCCGCAGATACACAGCCTTTTTGAGCATGCCTATTAATTAACATTAATTTTCATTTATTGGATAGGCTTAAATGCTACATTTCATTCTATTGCATCTTAAAGCAATTTACAATTTTATCTCACCATCCTCAAAGGAGGAGACACCAAAGTCAATATTGCCATACAGGGTCATATGACTTCAGAATGCAACATTATATTTTTATTATTATTCATTAGTTAACAAGTTCTCTAGGCATTGCAGAAGGTCATAAAAAAACAGAATACTATCACAATTTTTAAAAATCTTAAAAATCTACTCAGCACAAAACAAAAAAAGAACAACATTGTGTTCTTTGTGCCAAAGAAACTGGAATAAGGGTGCCTGGTAAACATTTTATCATTTCACTAGAGACACTGTAGGAGGAAAGCTGCATTAGTCTATCATGGCAAAAAATCAGAGGAGTCTGGTAGCACCTTTTAATAAGCTTTTTAATAGTAAGCTTTTTATTAATAATTAATATAACTTTACTATTAAGCTTTTATTTAAAAATGTATCCCTTTTAATAATATTTGTAAGGCAGAAAAGGTGCTACCAGACTCCTTGGGATTCAAAAATGGCTGACATATTAAAAAAGGACAAACATGCAAAAATAAGAGTAATAGGAGTTTGTTTTACATACATCAGTGATTGCTTTTTTGGCCTTTTCTTCAGCGTTCCTGCACTCCTGTATAGCTTCTTCCACTTCATTTTGTATTTGAGTGATATCATTCTCCAGCTTCTTCTTCTGGTTGATTAGGCTTGTATTCTTTTGTTTCAAAAATAAAAGGGAAAGGAACATTCATTAGGGGAACAGGATTATCTGTAACAATGGAACCAGTGCTAATCAGATGAAATATAACACGAGACTTATTCATACATCATGCCTGGTAGCGTAACTTGTGTATTATTTCCAAGAGGCACACTAGTGAAAAATCAGTAAGGCCAATTTCTGCTTCAAAGCAGAATCCTCCACATCAGATCCTTCTTGAGCCACCAGAACTTCAGAACACCAGAAGTCAGCCATGAGTTACGAATGGTGTATGTGTTGGCATAAATTGGATGGGGAATCCTGAGCATTTGCCAGAGAAAAACAACAGAGAATCTTGGGCCTCTTTATGAGATGCATCTATGGAGTGGTCCCTAGCCCATGAAAGCTTATGACACAATATATTTGCTAAATTTTTGAGGCCACAGGATTCTCTATACTTTTGGAAACTGGTAAAGAAATCTCCCATCTGAATAAAATGGGCTCTATATTTTATGCAAGCAAAAAGAGCCTAGAAAGCATGATATTTTATATTTATATGCATTTTATATATTTATTGTTTTAGTGATTGTTTTGTTGTAAACCACCCAGAGTCCCTCTGGTGGGAGGAGACAAATTTGATAAATAAATAAATAAATAAATATTACAAAGTTTTTTCATACTAGTTTGCAAAAACATCACCAATATTGGCTGATAACTATATCCCAGTCTGTAACTAAGACAATAGCAAGGAAGCAAGAAAAAAGTGATCTAGTCAAGATGATATTCTTGGAAGTCTCATTATTTCCACAAGAAAGACCTATGACTTTCAGACTTCTATGGAAATAGAGGGATTTAAAGAAACTTAAACAAGGTACCTAATTCTTGTACTGAAATTATCTGGATATTCTCTAAACTTCTTGCAGCAGAACAGAAGAACAACCTTAAACTAAAGGAGATCATTTGGATGGAAAGAATGTCCAACAGGAAACAAACAGCTAATGGGTGGATAAATATTCTCTTAGGCACAAAGGTTTTTTAAAGAAATGATCACAATCATAGAACTATTGTACAAAGCCAATTTTCTTTGACCTAGAGGCCAAAAGACCAACACATTTAAAATATTGCTCATTCTGTAATATATACAGTACGTTAGTCTTTTTTTTCCCTACTCACTCAGAAACAAACCTGGTGGATAAATCCATTATTTCATATATAAAGGAATGATTGCCCACAACCAGGAAGCACAAAGACATCACCCCTTCTTGTGAAATGTTGGGTTTATTATCCACAAGGAGACAAAGAAAAGAACTCTAGAGTGAGCATGCAAGCCAACCTGGGTGTGCAGAAGGTTGACACGTTCAGTGGCTTCTAATAATTCTTGTTCTGCCAATTTACGACCACGCTCTGTCTGGTCCAATACAGCCCTCAGCTCATCCAGCTCAGATTGGAGAAGAGTATTACGTCGATCAGTAACAGCCAATTGCTCTTTGAAATCCTCATTCAGGTGTGTTGAATCATCAAGCTGCACTTGCAAATCCTGAAACAAAACAGGAATTCTCACATATGTCTGCAGCTGGCACCTTTGATCAAGCTGAACTCCTGGTGAATGCCTGGACATGTCCATGCAGTTTTCTTGACAACAAAGCAGAAAAGGTTTGCCATTGCTTTCTTGCAGGATCTCTCTCCCTCCCTCCCCCTCTCTCTCTCTCTTCTTTAGCTACAGCCCTGGGATTCCTGATGTCGCCTGTCCACACCTAGGCTCAACTGTGTTTCATTTTTACTGAGACCAGCAAAGATTAGGTAGACACTGCTAATGTTTCCTCTCATTATCTTGGAGCAGCTGTAAGGTCTATATCCAGGTAACCTGAGCTACATAATTGTCATTAAGAGAACCAAGAGCTCCAGGACTTATAAGAGCGATCTCAAAATCATATTTTCTTAAAGTATTGGTTTCTTCCAGATCTGCTTCTTGAGAAGTACAGTTCTCCAAACATTTGGATTTTCCTTAGTGTTTTAATCTTACAGGTGGGCAGAATATAACATCTGCAGTGATAGTTATAACTCCCTTCTGTCTCTTTTCTCCACTTTCTAACAAATAACATGAGCGTATGTGTTTCATACATCTGTAGGCACATCTTTCATTAAAAATATAAAAAGAAACACAGAGAGAATGAAATTCAAAACTCTACCACTTTTAAATATGTTCCTTGTCTCACTTCCATCTAGCTTTCTATTTTTTCACTTCAAAGTAAAATGAATATTTTAAAGAAATGTATGGAAAGTCTGATTACTTTCAAACAAGCTAGAGAGTTCTGAATTTCCTCATTAGCCGAAAGACTTGCAGAATTTCAAATTTCATTCTGCCACATATGTGCATACACACATACATGTCTGCATATTTATGTAATGCCTGTCCATATGCTTACTATGACCATTATATTTGAAGGAGTGGAGAGAAGAAAATTAAAATGGATGGGACAGGTATGCACTAATCTGGGAAATCCTGTCATAATTTGCATGCCGACGTGAGCATGATACAATAACTTTCTTTGAAAATGCATTTATTGTGTGAGAAAGATAGAGCTTCTTAACACTATTGAAGCTGCACAGTCAGCAGGGAAAAATACTGGTAGATATCATAGCAAACTTACAGTCTCTATACCACATTTGCCATCATACTGTAGAATGAAAGTTATGGCATAAACAGAAAAGGCTAAGTAGTCTGGCTGATGGATTTTTTTATTCTTCCCACAATTTTCTCTATACATGTTCTTTTACCCAGGTGAACTTGTTCTTCTTTTAGAATGGCAGGAAAAGAATGTCTTTCCGACCATCAGATGAGATGTAGCAGAGAGGCTGAACACCACTATTTAAAGCTCCCCAAACCCACTTTAGTACGTTGAAAATAAAATGGGTTGGCAATTCCAGAGTTTTCCTACAATGCCAAATCTGAAACTTAGCATGCCATCTGCATCTGTTCAGAGTTTTTTTTTCTTGGTTAATGAACAGATTCTATTAACAATATTCAAGGAATACCTTTATTTGAGCCTGAAGGATGCGTGTGGTCTTTGTTGCCTCAGAAGCATGCCGGTTAGCGTGGCTCAGCTGGATTTCCATCTCATTGAGGTCACCTTCCATCTTCTTCTTCAGTCGGACAGCCTCATTTCTGCTCTTAGCTTCAGAATCCAAGGTAGACTGCAGTGTGTCTATTGTACGCTGTTGGTTTCTCCTGATTTTGAAATAATATTTTAAATATAGATACGCCTTTCTCCTCAAGTCATCTTCAAGCATTTTTCCTTTTTTTTTTTTACTATCAGGAAGGCTATTATATTTTTGTCTATCTGCCTGCCTGCCTTCCTGGCTTAATTCTTAATTCTTAAAAAGTGATTCCAGGTTTTCTTGTTTATTTCCTTTTGTTTATTAATTTATCTTTTGTCAACATATTGCGCAGACAGTAATTATCAATCAGTCTTAACAACATTCTTGCAAATTAAGACAGCATGTGCAGATGGTTCAGCAGATTCATAAGCAGAAGTAAATTGCCCTCTTCTACATAATGTGTTACTGGCAGAATAACTATGAAAAAAAAATCTTATGACAGTTAAGAAATATAGATCATCTGTGTCTACTTCATGTTTAAAAACTTCATTGGATCCAGACTAACAGCATAATCTCTTGAATGTTTTTTTTTCAAAAACAAGACCATTGATTGCTATGGAGTTTACCTCTTAGTAAGATTGCTTAGGATTGTGAGCTACTTAGAGTGGGATGGAAAGTTAATACCATTATAAGTGGATGGAAATAATTGTAGATTAAAAAAGAAAAGCAAATGTGAAAGAAAGCAAATCTGTTCATCCATGCAGATGGTTATGGAGCTCTTAAAAGTTTGGGTTTGAATTCCTATGAGTTCATTTATATTTGTGATGCAGAATTAAAGCTGTTACCTCTTTTTACAGGCAGTTTTGCCAACTTTAACAATAAATGTCAAGATGATAAAACCCAATCATCTCAAGACTGGGGAAAACTTAAGATATTAAACTTAGGTAGAAATCTGTTCAGTGTTCTCTTTTTCTCACTTTAAAAAAAGCTAACCAGAATTTACAAAGTGGGACAGAAAAAAAAAGAATTTAAAATTATTTGAATGAAAACACAAATCTGACAGATTCATCCATTCTGCAAACTAATTTTTAGATTCTATTGCAATAGGGCTACCAGATCTGGATGGCAAAACTCCAGATGACCACTTGATGAAAGCAAAGCATTAGAACTGCCTTTATGTCTGCCATTTAGTGGTCATCTAGAATTTTGCAGCCTAGATTCAGCCATAGTTGAAATTAACAGGGTCAGTCACTCATCTTAAATCACAGTAATTTCTTTTTCACACCTGAATGCTCCAGATAAGCTCCCATATTGGGGGATGTCAAATGACATCACCTAATAATGACACATATTCACATTAATATCAGCAGTGGTGAAGTGACATTGGTCTCTAGGAAAGCTAGGACACTGATAAAGCTTATGTAGAAGCTAATGCATGTACAATCATAATATGCTTTCCTGTTACAGACATTTGCACCTGCCATGGCCAACATCAAAACGAGGCTGTCAGAAAGATGGTGGTAGCATTATCCAGATTGCCCATATGTTGAGCAGTTTCAATAATGAACTCCTGAACAGGGCTTAAGGGACTGGTTCTAAGCCTAAACTGCACATATCGTTTGTTGTTAGTACCAATCCAGTTTTGTTCTTTGTATGACATGTATAAAAGTTTTTCATACTGTACCTGAAGTTTTCAATTTCCTCATCTTTTTCTGCCAATTTTCGTTCAAAGTCTGCTTTAATCTGGGAAAGTTCCAGTTGAAAACGTAATGTTTTGCTTTCTTCGTGTTCCAGAGCTCCCTAATAAGATACACAATATAAATTAAGGTCAAATGCCTTTAAAAAAAGAAAAATCACCACACTATATGCCGTGATAGCTGAAAGGCACAATCCAATCTTCTGTTCAGTTGCAGAGCATACAATTCACTCTGATAATGCAGAAAAGGGACAAACAAAAGACTACAAACTATTGGTATTCTTTATCAGCATTAGCACAGTTTGCTACAACATTTTTACATGCAAGGGTTACTCAAAGCAGGTAATCTTGTCATCACTGAGCCTACCCTATTTGTTTGTTTGTTTATTTATGGGTGCCTTAGAGACTGTGTTGACTCCTGATGACTACACAGACAAATCCTTGCAGTTTTCTATATTTTCAAAAGTGGTTTGCCATTGCCTTCTTCCAAGGGCTGGGAGAAAGTGACTGGTCCAAGGACATCCAGCTGGCATCAGAACTCAAGTTTTCCCTTTCCCACTCCAGTGTCTTAATCACTAGACCAAACTGGGTCTCAACTCTACCATTAAAGAGAATGAAACGTCTATCAGGGGCAATTTATTTTGGATATCATAAAAAGGGAGCAAATTGTTAGTAATTTAATTTACTAGTTTTATTTTTATTGCCAGGATGAGAAGAGGCACTTTTAATGACCCTACAACTTGACTTGATATTGGGATGCCAGCTGATTTCCCCTTCTGGTAGAAAAATGTTTTTGGCTTAGCCCCACGTGTTGCATAAGACATCATTTGTACTGTCTAGAATAAGCCTCCACTTGGAACATAACAGCTACTGCAGGCAAACACAGGCGGGTGGTAGGGTTGAAGGTTAATTCCTTTCTGGATGTCAAAGCTTCATATAATGGCACTAAAATATTTGCCTGGGCATTTTCTTATATGAGCTTGATAGAAATTTTTCCATTTCTTTTTAATTTGCATGTGCAGGTTCTTCATTTATTTTTTTCATTCATTTGCTCATTTATGTCTGTTGCTGATGTTAAAATACAGGATTTTATGGCAGGCTTTAATCTCCAGCATGAGACAACTGCATGATAAAGTAGTATGGGAAAATACGTGCTGAGGAATGACAGGAAAAAGGGATATGGAGGAGAATCAGCTTGCATGTGTCAAAAACCAGCCAACTAATCATAACATTTCCTCTTTAACAAAAGGCAATTAAGAATTATTAAGAATCTTTTAGATTTCCTAGCCAAGATTCCAAACAAGGGCTAAAGTTAATTATTTAACCAAAAACAAAAATATAGAATCCTGCAGTAATAATCCCTTGATTTTCATTAGTATTTGTTTTTCTAACATAGATGTCTATCACAGTTTTCAAACTGGCTTTTAAAATACAGGATTGTGCAGCAGACTGCTGTATGGGAAGGAACAGTATAATTAATTTAATTCCCTCTTAACTTTCATGTGGACTGAACATTTGTTTTTCTCTACAGTTTTGTGCCATCTGACTAGATATTACACAGTGAGGTTCTGTAAAGTGAAGCAAATTCAGCCTGTGGATGTACATGCTTATCAGACGTTGTTATTCTAGTACAACTCTCCCAGCAGGTTGCAAGCAACAGTAGTGCTAATGAAGGCACATATTTGTCTGATTTCAGTCATCTGTCACATGGAATTAAGAAATATCTTTTGTTCATGTAAGGGACTGCAGGGAAATTTGTCTTTGGTTTATTTAGCGCGCAGACTCACAGACCAGGGTCTTTGTTTTCTCTCACACACTCATACTCATAGAGACACCAGGAATATATAGCAACATTTATTGCAAGGCCTCATTTGTTCAATTTACAAGCTATTGACTGCAGTATTGAGGAACAAAAGATAATGTAGGAATTCATATATGAACATGATGGAAGCAAGAATCTAGCTTTAATTAGATAGCCTGTTCGTCTCAGCTGCATTTACCTTTTTTTCTCTCTCTACTTACATTTTTTCTGTGCTTTATATAATGCATAAAGCTGTTTACTCTGAAATAAGACAGCATGATGTGTGAATATGCATCAACAAATGGCTGAAATGGAATCATGATGGACCTTTGCCATGCAGCCCAAAAACCAAAGGGCAAGCAAGATGTTGAGAATGTTTTTCTGCACCTTGTGATGGCCAGGGGCCACAATTAATATTTTGGGGAAAGTGAAGGCTGTACTGGGTGGGGCAGTTAAAAAAAAACACCCTAGGTTAAGCCTATTTCAGTGCTTACACTATAGTTTTTGAATGTCTCTGGAAGATTTTCACAACTGTCATCAGGGGGCCCACCAAAAAGAGACTCTGAGGTCATACATGGCCCTGGATTCTCAGCATTGGATGACCGCAGAATGTATTGCTTAGCAAAAACCAAAAATCTTCCTTGTACTTTTATGGAATGGCTGCTTTAGCAGGCAAGCCATGGTGCATTATAGACTGATCTGTCAAGGTAAAGCTTTTGAATACATCACAATGGATATATGAGGTTCAACTAGTTGCTAATTTATCTGGGCAGCATATATTATATACTAAAGTAAATATATATGCTTGCTTCTTCAGAATAGTAGAACAAAGCATGCTGTTCCTCTGCTTTAATACCAACACCTTTTTATTTGATGGGGAAATCCCTGCAAAATATAAAATACCCTGCAATTTTTTTAAAAAAAAGACAGATTAATAAAATGATACATGTGGCTGATTCAGAGCTTATTTTCAGTATCAGTGCATTCCAAACATTTTTAGATATAGAAATGGTGTGTGTCCCTTTAAAAATGAATAAATGATTTTTAAAATTTTAATTCATGACAGTGCTATTGAATGTATTCAATTAACTTGTTATGTAAACATCATAATCAGGTGCACTAAATTATATTGAAGAGAGCACAGAAGAATGTACTTATCAAAACCACGCTGATGATTGCCATTTTACAAAAAACAGGGAAATCATGTCTTGGCTGCAAAATTCCAACAATTAGATTGCAGAAAACACAAAAACCTGGATTTCTGCAGCCAAGACAAGTGAACATGATTTTTAAATATATCAGCTTTTCCATACTTGTACATTTATGACAGTGTTGGATATCTTATTGCCCAACTGGGTAATATGAGAATTTGGATTATAGCCAAAAAACAAGAAGCATTTACCTCTGAATCTATATGGTGTTATAATTACAAGGATTTATAGCAATTCTTACTTTTCCAGTTTGCCCAAGAGGTTGTACAAAGTAAGTAAGATTTTCAGGGGGGGTTTCACTTTGGGGTAAGTTGTAAAAATACCTTTTTCAGAAAGACCCTACAACTGTGGAAAAGATCCAAAAGATCTTTGGATCCAATGCTTCTTTTGCAAAATTAATTAAACTCTAGAGTTGGCTTGTAGACTATTCTGTTCACATGACACATGCAAAGCAGCCAGCCATATTTTAGTTTAGCAAGTTGTGCAACCGCAGGTTGTGTGCCTAGTTTTTGGTTCACTGTATTGTGCCCTGGATTAATTAGGTAAACTATGGCTAAATTAACCATGGATAAGCATGCATTATGAATATACCCTCAGAGCAGATCAGAAGTAGCAAATTGGCCAAGCTACATAATGTTAAATATGTATTTGCATTTATGTCCTTTTAAAATTGTAGGTACCTCTGGATATGTAACTGTTAATTATCTGACTGTAACAGATGGAGGGGAAGATTTAGCCCTTTCCTCTCTTTCTGAGGTCTTTAGAAAAGCCCTTCCTTGGAAGCTGGTATTAGTGATGCTTCACTGGGGGCAGGCAGGAATTTCCCCAATTCAAAGACCAGGATTTCCCTCAAGATCACAGTAGAGGAGAAAAAGAGTCAGACTCCCTGTTTGCCTTCTTTGATTTGGATAGTTATCATCTCCCCCAGCTGATTCTATTTGCATGTTAAATACAAAACCAGTTTAAGGTTATACAAATTTGCTCCTTAATTGTTTTACTAATTTACCTTTCCCCCAAAATTATCTTTCATACAGAACAATTCCCAGTCTTAAGGGAACTCTTTCAACACTGACTTTAAGGCCCTATTTCCACAACATTCCATTGCATCGACCCGTCCCACCCAGTCAGGCAGAGAGGGCATGTTACAGACTCTGCCCATGAGAGATTGTCAACTGGCAGGGTCCAGGAAGAGGGCCTTCTCTGCCATGGCCCCCACCCTGTGGAACACTCTTCCTCCAGAGGTGAGGCAAGTCCCCACTCCCCTGGCCTTCCAAAAGGGAGTGAAAACATGACTTTGCCTCCTTGCTTGAGGTGGAAGGGGGGATATCCAATCATGGGGATGGTTGATGCTGTGATGTGGTCCTGAGGAATTTATATTTTATATAAATCTTAAATACTTTATATTTTATATTTATATTTTATGATGTACTTGTTTCTATGATTTTAATCTCTTGCTATTTTAACTGAATTATAAACCACCCAGAGTTGTTTGTGAGATAGGCGGTGCAGAAATATTTATTAGATTTTTATCCCGCCTTTTATTATTTTTACAAATAACTCAAGACAGCAAACATACCTAATACTCCTACTTTCCCCACAACAACAACCCTGTGAGATGAATTGGGCTGAGAAAGAGTGACTGGCCCAAGGTCACCCAGCCAGCTTTCATGCCTAAGGCGGGAGAAATAAATAAAATAAAATAAAATAAAATAAAATAAAATAAAATAAAATAAAATAAAATAAAATAAAATAAAATAAAATAAAATAAAATAAAATAAAATAAAATAAAATAAAATAAAATAAAATAAAATAAAATAAAATAAAATAAACATTAAGGCTACCAAACTTGGGAGGCAAATATCAGACAACTACTGGATGGCAGCAAAGAGTTCCGCAGTTTTGCAGCCCAGGTTAGATGGCTTTACACAACCTGCATAACCATGGCCACATCCTCCCAGTGAGAGCACACCCTTCCACTGGCTTCAGAATATATGTACATCCTCATACCTCTGCATGTCCACAGTTGAAGATAGTCTGTGGTGTTCTGCTCTAGAAGTGATATTTTCCTTATAATCATGCCTCAAGACTCTGCATATAGGCAATGTAGGGCCTGTTGATAACTGTCCAAAGTTGCTCTTTGAGTGAGATGGGCGGTGACAAAATTTGAAATATAAAATAACTAACTAACTAACTAATTAACTAACTAACTAACTTGGGGGAGGCAAGCTGAAATGATGTGCTCTGTATCAGCTTTGTTGTGGCTCCAATTGGTTCTGCTGGTTTCCTGAGCAACTGTCTCTTCCATGGGGTTCTTGACTTCTTATTCTACACCTTGACCTTGTTTTGACTGCATCCCAACTCCCACAGACACTTTTCATTTTCTAAGTGAGTTGGCCAAACATTTGACCAGTCCAGAAAGAGACTGGCATATCCCTAAACCTGACTAGCCTATCTCTGCTTCATGTAAACGTTGGGGGGAGATGGGCAGTAATAGAAATTTGAATACATACATACATAGATACATGGGAAAGAGTATCTGAAAGAACTCAGGTCTTGTGTTTCTTCTGAGTTTTCTTTTTTGTTTGCTTTATCTTGCCATCATCACAACAGCCACCCAACCACAGAGGTTCCTCTGTATACATAAGGACAATCACTCAGCACGAGAAGACCCTATGCATGCTTGTGCTTGGGGGGTTAGAAATTTGGCCAAAGAAGGGGAGCCTTTGCAAGGTCTATTGAAACGGTGGGTACACTGCAGTGTGGGAAAGAGTATTTTTGCTGGGTTATCCTGAATTCAGCTAACTGGTCAAGAGCAGGATGGCTTTAAAAAAAAGTGGAGTGTTCTGTATAGCAATTGGAGGAGCTTTTTTATATGATACATAATGTTGAATGGTGCTGAGGAGAACCACCAATCGCTGACTTCAGAGTAACATGCACTAAAGCTCTATGGGCAGCAGACCTGCACCAATGCATTCTGGGTGTGTGGTAAGGACATGCTGAGGGGGCAACAAGATATTCTGCTGGCTTTGGTACAGGAGGGAGGCACTGTACCAGAGCCAGCAGTTGCAGGGATTTGCTCCTAGTCAGCCACTAAATGAATCTTATCTCCTCAACAGCATAGTTGCACTAATTGGCTCAAATAACCAGTTTTGGAATGACTGCAGCTCAGTCCATTTTCTTGTGGAAGTACCCACTATCTCATAAGACAGTTGTTCTCAAACTGTAGATCAGGAAGCCCCAGAGTGGAGTCATTGTTGTCATTTTTAATTGCATGCTTAAAACTCACTCTGAGCCTTGTTCCACAATTAGGCTTTGCAAAGGGCAGTTGCTTTATTGTAAAGTTTGAGAATCCCATGATGTACAGATTAAAAGTTAATTATTACAATGGTATACAGGTAGTCTTCATTTTGTGACAGCCTCAAGAACCATTCGCAGTTAGAACAGTGATAAAAAGTAACTTTTCAACCAATGCCTGCATTTTCGACCTTTGCAGCATCTTTCTCGGTCACATGTTCCCCATTACACTCAGTTAGTACACTCTGAGTCATTTTTTCTCCCACCCCCAGAGCAGAGTGATTGCCTAAACTATCTATCTCTTCCTCAGCTGTTTATCTCTGCTGGCAGCACATCCCTGAGAAGTGCTAACTGCAAGTTAACAAGCTCAGCTCTGTGACCTTAATTAGATTAGAACACTCCTGGGCTTGCAGCTGCTGCCTGAAATTGACAAGACCCTAATCAGTTTCACACTAAAGGCTTTTTTGCCTCCTAAGCCGCTCACGAAGCAAACAGCCGTGCCCGCACATTCCTTTTGATTTGTATTCGCCATTGTGTGCCTCCTTACTCTTTTGTAATCCCTTCCTCTCCAATGAAAGTAAGTACAAACATCAATTCTCTTCTTGCCAATTATCCCAGCACCAAGGTGAGCATTCCAAAGGACATAGTGAGAGATCCTGGAAGCTTTAGTTCAGCAGCATTGCAACTTTCCCATCATTAAAAGGGCTATATGATTTGCTCTTTTACCCAGCTTCCTCATAAGTTGAGTTCCAGAAACCTGTCCTGCCGTTTGGGCTCACCTGGCTGTTTCGGATCATATCCTTCTGACATTGTAAAGCAAAGGAAAGCTGAAGTAAAATTGTAAGCACAGTCGCAGTCACATGACTTTTCACTTAGCAACTGCTTTGCTTAACAACTGAGTTGCCAGTCCCAATTGTGGTTGCTAAATGAGGACTATCTGTATTTATTTATAGCCCAACCCTAACACCAATGAACTCATTAGTTTTATGCTGGGATGGGGGTGGGGAGTCACACAAGCTTGTTTTAGGTACCACAAAGAAATGGTTTTGAGAAATGGTTCCATAAGCCATTCTAGTAGGAGAATATAGGCCAGGTTACATGATATCACTAGTCTGTTCCCCACTGGTTAGGTGGGCAGCAGTAATGATAGGAAAATTGCAATGCTGCTGAACTAAAGCTTCTAAGATCTCTCACTATTTCTCATGCTGGATGAGGCTTCTGAGAATTGTAGTTCAGCAATATCTACACACACACACACACACACACACACACCCTTCCTTACAAGCATGTTCAATATTCTTTTTCGTGAAGGAACTTTAGCAATGGCATAAAAACTGCATTTGGAGAAGCCAATTTGCCACTTTTGGTACATTTTAAAGAAGTCAAGGATTTTAGAATCTATATCTAACACTATTAGCTAGCCAGTTGGGTTTTTCAAGATCTTTGCTGCAAATATTTGAGAAATACATCCCAAACGCTCATAGCAAAAAAGCTCTTATACAATACTTTAACTATGAGCTGTATCTTTAGTCACCTGACACAAGAGGTGGTTGCCGCCCTTATAGGTAAACTGCTTTTTTCTATTTTCTTTTGTTTGAAGGAACACATCATACAATAATTACAATGTCAAAAGCACACATAAGCATAAATTCCTAATTCAATTATTCAAAATTGATAATTCAAAAATAATGTGTGCATCATGATGTCATGATGCAAGCTGCACCCTTTCATACATGCGCCATGCTATCATGCAGAAATATGTAAGGGGGAGAGTTTGCTTCAAGACATCATGATATGTTTCAGCACTTGCCCTCTCTTGCCCCTCTGGAGACACCTATAAAAACACATTCTTTTTCCAAATCTTTATCTTACCTCAGCTTCTTCCAGGGCTAACTGGACTTCCGCTTTTTCTTGCTCAGTCTGTTTCTTCATTTTCTCTATCTCATGAAGGTTCTTGTTTCCTTCACTGATCTGGTCAGTTAGATCTACAATTTCCTCTGGAAGAATTTTTTTTTAATGATAACCGAATATAAGGATCTGAAGTCCCCTCCATTTCTTGTAAACCGATGTGTGTGGGCCTGTGTATGTGTGCACATTTGTGTGCGTGTGTGTGTGTTACCAGCCATCAAAGCTGAAAGATATTGAATATGTCATAGTGCATCACTGGTTCGTACAAGGCAGAGCAAAAAAGAATCTCCCAGTTCTGTCAATTAAAACAGCTTCCAGGGAATCATGTGATATTTGAATGGCCATACTGTTGTTTTTGATGAAAAGGAGATGCTATACTACAGTTAGAGGACATAAACCACAAGGAAGTACTGAACATACAATGTTAGTATACTGCTGTTTTGAAGAGTATTGCATTATGAACTGACTTAGGTCATAAACATGGAAAAAATGCTATATCCATTCATCTATAAAGAGGGACGTGGGGTTATTTAACACTGGGTTGTATCAGTGACAATAGTTATATCTTCTGTGCCATGCTTTTCTATGCTTTGGGGCATCCTCCCCAGTCCAGTATCTGTGGACACTGTGTTCCCCTTGTTTTGATAAATCAGTATCATTTACCCATAGCTTTATATTATCTATCTGTGAACCTTACCATTTCTGGAACTGAATGTATCTGGTGAATTCCAGAGCATTCTATTTCATGGGAAGTCAGACTTTTTAGGGATACTCTAGTGGTTTTCTGGAAGTAACTGCCTCTGACTTGAAAGTTCTTTGTGGTACTCTAGAGGTGAAGTTCCAGACCAATACTGTAAGTCCAGATCACACCTGGAACTTCATGAATCACTGAAGCAGACTTTTATTCACCCTCCTTTCAAGCACACAAATTGCTATGTATCTTTGTGGGACAAGGCCTCCCAGCTCCTAATACAAATTATTCTTGACTCCCTGCAGTATTCTTGGTAACAATGACCTACCTTGGAGATTCTTGTTTTCTCTTTTTAATGTCTCCATACTGTCTAGGCTTTCTTCATATGCATTCTTCAGCTTAAATAATTCTGTACTGAGGCTTCTAGACTCCTTCTGGGCACCCTCGAGCTCTGCTTGGGACTCCTCATACTTCTGTTTCCATTCTGCAATAATCCTGTCAAAATTACGCTGTTTCTTGTCCAGAACTCCTGCAGCTGAGTTGGCCTTTTCCAAGTCAATCATTATGTCCTCCAATTCATTCTGCAGTCGGTGTTTTGTCTTCTCCAGAGATGAGCATTTGGCATTGGCTGCCTCAATGGCTTCCTCTGCCTCCTGGAGACGAGCTGCCAACTTTTTCCTAACAGCAGATATACATACTATATTAATCTATCACAAATGTTCTTTTACAAAAACCAAACAATGTACTTTTCAGTTAATGCCAGTTCAGTTGTTTATTATATATTGACAAAAAATATTTCCAATACCATCAGCTATGGCATATATTTGCAGCAAATGGCCAGTGCAGATTTCAGGGACTTCTGAGACCAGTCAACCTCAGAAGTCAGTTCTGATTTGCCCCAAAGTTCTTTCTGGTGACTCATTCTATGTAACATAAGACTGCTTTTGAGTTTTCTGCTGCAGTTTCAACACTAGGTTCTACTTTTCTTTTCCACCTATTCATCCCAGTTTATAAAAGGATATAGTGAAAAGATAACCAGTAACTGTGATGTGTCTTACTTGGCATCTTCCAGCTCTTCAGTTCTTTGGATTGCATCAGTTTCATATTTAGTTCTCCATTGTGCTACTTCTGCATTCCCTTTAGAAAGTGCCCTCTGCAACTCAGTCTTAGCTTCTTGTTCCTCCTCAAACTGCTCACGCAGGAGGTCACAGTCATGGCGGGCAGCCTGCAGAGCATGGGCCAAAGCATTCTTGGACTGTGGGACAAGAGAGCTGGAATTAGCACATTCTGTAGCAGAAAAAGGAGCTACAACTGAAACTGTAACTAGCAAGTTCCTGTGATGGATTCCCAGTTTGGGTTTCACATTTCAGACTTAATATTCTCATTAGTTACATCACTTTAGCTCACTCAATCCATAATAGCAACCACAACCTTGACTCTGGATTTATAATCCCATTCTATATTTTACACAAATCTTGATTTGCATGGGCAAATTTGCCCTCTCATGCAAATCAGTGCCGTTCCATTGCACTGACATGAGATATGTGATTCTGTACCTATTTACAGAAAAGATATTAAAATAAGAATGTTTTCCTGGCTGTCTCAAAATCATGTCAGGATTCCTAATGAAAGCATTACCTTAGTCTCTTCCTCTAGCTGCCTTTTAAGTTCATCTATTTGTTGAGTGAAAGACAGCTTCCCTCGAGAAAGTTGGTTGATAAGTGATTCTTTTTCTTCTAGCAGTCTTGTAAATTCACCTGCCAGAGGGGCATCAAAAACAATAATGAGCATTCGCTTTTTGTGACAGGGAAGCAGGATGGAATGTATTTTGCTACTCGAGGCAAATATTCTATCAGTTCTGATTATATGAAAGTAAGATTGTCCTTCAGACACCATGGGATGGCCTGAGAGAGTAAAGTGGGTATTCTTTGCTACAAAACATTTGTAAAGTGGGTCACACTTTGCCAAAATTGGAGTTATATTAGGGATCCAAGAAGTCCTCTGGTCACAGTGAAAGTAAAGGGGAAAAAGACAAATTACATGGTGTGGGACTGAAAAGATACATGATATTTTTACACTTGAGAAGTGAAGTTTCAGGTTAATGCATAATGCAAATACAATAGCTGTGCTAGCCAGGATATTCAATCTCATTACAAACGCTATCTACTGGCTTCTACTTTGTATGAATATTGAAAGAACACTAAAAAAAATAGCAGAAGAATACTGCAAACAAAGTTTAATTGTTGCATGTAGAAACTTTCCTAGTCACTAGAAATAAAGGAGTGGAAGCCTGGCTTGGTAGTTCTGTTTGGTATCCTTAATTGAAAACCAGTATATAAATTCACACATTGATGTCCAGGATTCAAAGAGCAAATCCTTTTTCTGAGCCAAATGCTTTTGAATCTATATATCTGCTTTGTGGACATTAAAGAAATATGGGTATTCAATAAATTCTTGTTTTGAATAGTATTTTTCTCTAAAAATGATTAAACACTCGAATGAAAAGTACTTCTCCAATAGACAAGTGGGCTGCTGTTCAGGCAGTCTGGCCAAACATTTTTTTTTTTGCTTTATTTGCATGCATGCATGCATTCATGCATGTGTATGTATGTATGCATGCATGCATATGTATGTA
The DNA here is from genome assembly GCF_035149785.1 of Candoia aspera. Taxonomy (NCBI): domain Eukaryota; kingdom Metazoa; phylum Chordata; class Lepidosauria; order Squamata; family Candoiidae; genus Candoia; species Candoia aspera. The sequence goes on along the minus strand of NC_086157.1, from coordinate 81,143,385 downwards.
TGCATGCATGTGTATGTATGTGTGTGTGTGTGTGTGTGTATGTATGTGTGTGTGTGTGTGTGTATGTATGTATATGTATGTATGTATGTATGTATGTATATATATATATATATATATATATATAGGGATCAGTTTGAAAAGCTGAATTTCAATTAGCAACAGAGTGTGTATGGTAAGCAAAGTAGATTGTGCCCCTCTCCAGATGCTCAGCTAAACAGAAGCTTCAACTAATAGTCCTAATGCTGTCCCATAGTAATGCTGGCCCTAGTCTTTTGCTCACATTCAAGCAGAAATCTATACAGCACTTCATTTGCATTTGTGCTTCATTTGCATTTGATGTGCAATCTGGAAGGAACCCTGCTTTATTAGAGTTTGGATTGCACTTCTTGCTCACTCAACAAATACAACATTTCACCAGTCCTCCGGTGAATGCATAGAGCAGTGTTTCTCCAGTTCAGCAACTTAAAGATATCTTGACTTCAGCTCCCAGAATTCCCCTAGCCAGTATGCTGGGGGGAGTGGAAATCCACATATCTGTTGTACTTGGATAGAGGAGATTTAGATTCAGATCTCCACTCAACCATAGAACTCACAGGCGAGCCAGTCATTCTCTCTTGGCTGAATCTGTCACTGCACAGGGTGGTTAAAATAAACTGAGGAGTGATGTCTTGAGTTCTCAGAAAAAAAGCAAGATATAATGCAATAATTAAGTGTTGTATAGCACTGTCCAATCTCTTACCATTCTCAACTTGCAGCTTCCCTTTTTGCGCAGTGAGATCATTTACCAACCGGGTCATTTCATCTACTTTTGTCTTGGCCTCACTGAGATGATCTTCAAAAGTACGACAGAGTTTCTCTGCATTTGCCTAAAGCGATGGAACAAACTTACTGTAAGTAGGAAGGGAATGAAAATCCAAACAGAAATTATAATTCAGCCACCCATGAACCTATAGACCCCGAAAACTGTAAAATTTGGTCGGAATAAATTAAAATAGCATACCAATAACTACTTAACTGAAGGAACAAAAATCTGCCTAGATTACTTTTAAAATTGTTATTATCTAATATAAATCAGCTTATTCTTGGGAATAGTCAAAACCTACACGTTCAAAATGCTAAAATCTATAATGATATGATTTCAAGATTTTTACATTTCCAACTACAAAGATAACCTTTTGTTCTTTCTCAACATATACCAAAAAATTTGCTTCATCTATATCTATATATCAACCAAAACTTTATTTCCTATAATTAATACTTTACTGGAGTTATATCACCAAAACACACACATAAGCACATAGGAATATATATGGATGGCATATGAAAAGGAATCAATCAGATTTGAATTATTTGACTGAATTCATGAGATGAAAAATCTTATTTAGACAATAGTATGCTTCTCTGAGCCTTAGACATTCTTTTAGAAACTCCTGTCACTAGTGGGGGGGGGGGAACCCTGTAGGAATATTTTACAATTCTTCCACACATCACTTATTATTAAAGAAAAGTAAAATAGAAGTTTTTCTGAAGATCATGATGTGATCTTACAAAAAACTGTCACCCACTCCTGCCAAAGTCCATAAAAGGTACTAGCTTTAGATTTCTGTAAATGAATTCAGAAATTGTCAAAGCAATCAGTGGTTGCTATTTTTCTTAATATAGGTAGTCCTCATTTAGCCAGTTACGATGGTGATGAAAAAACATCTTTGCAACCAATCCTTGCATTTATGATCTTCACAAGTCTGTAAAGCAAGGAAAGCTGAAGTAAGTTTGTAAGCACAGTTCGGTTTCATTCAGTGACAGCTTCACTTAATGACCAAGTTTCAGGTCCCAATTGTGGTTGCTAAACAAGAACTACTTGTACAATAGATATTGATGCCTCAGAATCGATAGAGAAATAGGAGTTCTAAGAAAGGGTTTCCAGACTTTCCTTAATCACATGCATTGATGTAACCACATGCAGTTTTTTCACAGTTCTACTGGAAAAGGTGAGGGGCAAGTCATATAATTCTGCTAATGATGTGCAAATTCAGTACTATGTTTTAAAGTATGACTAGGCAACCTCGTCCTGTCCATATATTTTGGATTACAACTCCAACAATTGCTTTCTGTTGGCCAAGCTGGCCAGGACAAATGGAAAATAAACTACAAAACATGCTGGGCACCAAGTTGTCTACCTCTGCATTGAACTGTTCCTCACCACTCTGCTAAAATTAAAGAGTTTTGGTTGGTAATAAGAAGCAGTAAATTCTCTCTCTGTATATATGTATATATATGTATGTGTTTTGTATGTGTTAGCTTTGATATAGGATAATATTTCTTGAAACAAATGGTTAGGAGCAGGCATGTCCATGGGGGGGGGTCAAAAAAGTCAACATAGAGGCCACAACAATGTGATCAAAGTCCCTTCCTTTTTTACCTGCATCACGACACACATAAAAAAGGGGTAGGGCTTTGATTACATAGTTCTGGCAACACCTTGACCTTTTTGACCCTCCTGCTGACATCCCTGATGGAAGGATTAGACCAGGAAGTAAAAAAAAAAGTTATATCCCAAGATGACTTGAAACTGTTCTGATCCCCATCCAATTTTTCACGTTACGTTGACAGGTTTTACCTTTCCCTTGACCAGCTGCTCCATGTTGGATGATAGATCATCCAACTCTAACTTCAGCTCACTTTTCTCTTTCTCCAGTTTTTGTTTGACTCTCTGCAAATTGTCAACCTGCTCCCCAAGCTCTGCCATGCTGTCTGCATGCTTCTTCCTTAGTGTAGCTGCCGTAGCTTCATAATGCAAAGTGGCTTCTTCGAGGTCCCGTCGTAGTTTGAGGAACTCTGCCTCCCGTTTCTTGTTCATCTCCAGCTGTGCTGAAGTAGCACCCCCAGCTTCCTCTAGCCGCTCACTCAGCTCTTCTAGTTCTCGGGCCAGATCGGATCTCTGCTTCTCCACTTTTGCTCGAGCAGCCCTTTCTGCCTCCAGTTCTTCTTCCAGCTCCTCTATACGGGCCTATCAGACAGATTAAAACAAACAAATAAAACAAACTCCTATGTAAGAGTGTAATCCTTACGTATTCCACTTATATGTGCTACAAACTGTATACATAACCTGAATGTTAAGCCCAACTCTCTTATTCAGAGTTCTCCCTTCACCTACATGAATACGAATTTGAGCTTCAGGTCTTTCAAAATTCTAAACCAAGTTAGTGGCTTGAAAGGAAGGAGAAATCCTTCAACAATCTATTAAGGGCAAGACTCCCTCTTAGCCTTGACAGTACACTACTACTCAAAAAGTCCTGGGAGGTGACTCCTTCATAATGGATTTATTGGTATGTGTGCAGCTTGGGAGGCTGCTGGTCACTGATTGCACAGTAAAATGGCAGGATTCATAGAGCTCTGTTGACCACCTCTCAGTTAAATAAGTGCAAGTATACCATACACCATCCCTGAAATTTCCTCTGAATTCATCTGTTCCTTTATCATAATTTGTAAAACACAAAATCTGTGATCAGACTAGATGAAAACCAGCAGGAAAAAAAATACAGGATAATATCTCTGCATTACTAGGAACGTTAATCGTAGAGCTAAAAACAGCCCAGCATAATGAGTCCTAGATATCTAAATTCTATCATCCCCAGATAGCATTATTACTGGGATGACAAGAATTGCAGTTCAGCATATAATTGGATGGGGGGAAATCACAGAGACATAAAAATAAGGGTAAGTGTCCAGTATGCATTCTGAATACATGGTGAATTTATCATAATTCCACCTGTCTGGAAAGGTAGTTTTGCACCATTTTCACATGACATCAGACTGCAGTTCTATTTGAATTTATTTGGAATACTCTGTTGAACTTTGCAGGGTTTATTGTAACTATGCATAGAATTGCTCTAAGTTAGCTGAGATGCAAAAATCCCAGCATATGAAAGCAAACTTTGATGGATGTGGTAAATATATTTTTCAAACCAAGAGGGTCTTATGCCCCTTTAAAATTAAGCAAAGCAGTGAATTCTAAGGCCCTTTTTGTGGTTCTTTTCCATGTTTTGACTCTGAACTAGAACTGTCAAAGCGGTTTAGCCACACATTCTACTTCTGGGCAATGAGCAAGTTGCAGCTTTATTAATGGCACTCCCCATAACCTCCCCTCCAAAGAGAAATGAAAACTAATTTTGGCAGCTGTTAAAGCAAGATGATCATGAAGTCTCCATGGATCAATAGCTAAGGGCAGTATTTTCATTCCTGGAAGAGTTTTGCTTCTGTACAAATGCAGTATTGATGTCACACATCAACACTGTTCATGTTGTCTTCCTCTGAGGTACAGTCTTATTCTGTGAGTAACTCACCATCCCCTACAGTATATACTTATAATCAAGGGTATTGGGAGAGATGTTTTTGTTTTTGCTAAGGATATTCTTTTTTTCCCCCTCCACTTTCTCTCATATATCTTTCTTTCCAAGTGTCTCCTGTTGTCTTTATGACTGCCAATCCAACAACTAAGTTCTGCCTATTAGTAGGATTTCCTACAGTTCAAGAAGGAGATTTCAAACCTGCTGTCCTCAAGCGATCAATAGTTTCTCTGAAAAAATCTTACAAAATAAAACTCAATGAAGTTTTATGTGTGTTGGAGAGTGTTTATATAGGTATACCTACTGTGGAGGGAATAAGCATGATTCTCATTCCCCTCACAGGAAGTATACCTACACATCTTTTAAAGCAGGGGTGACAGACAGCCATTTAGATCTGTGAGGAGCCCAAAGGCTGCCGAACAATGATATAAATGGATAAGCTATAATTTTTGGTTTCCTGAGATTAAGGGATGAATTTGATGGAGTTTCTTTTTAAAAGGCTATATTAAACCTATTTGAGGACTTACCCTAGAGTTTTAATGTGTTTCCTGACTCAAAATGGCAGAAAATCATACAGTTGTTACAATCAGAGGAAGCTCTCTGCAAAACAGAGATTTGGGCAGGTGAGAGGGGAAGGCTGTGGGCTGTGGTCCCAGTTTGCATCTCCTGTTCTAAAGATCTGAAATGAAGAATTAGATACAGGCTCACAAGTTGTGTATATTATTTATAACACACCTATCATTTTTGTTCAGGCTTTGGATGAATGTGTGAGTGCTGGGCATAGGGAATGATAACTGATTCTGATTTGCATTTATAGCCGGGTTGTAGAAATGACTATACAAGGGCAACAGGTATTCTGATGGTGCAGCCTTCTTATTTAATTTCACCACTTAGGCATTTTCATTTTTATAGGTTTGACTTTAAAAGCATTAAACCCTCTGTAAAGGAAGAGGAAGACAAGGTAAATAAGAGAAGGAATCGAAATCATATGAAGTCCAAAACCCCTTTCAACATTTGATGGATTTAAAAGAAAACTAGATAAATTCATGAAAGGATAGTCTATCAGTAGTAGTTGGAACCTCTAGCTGTGGGAAGACAGCACGTGGAGAAGCTCTATCTAGACCACCAACATGACATCCTCCAGATCTACAACTCCCAGAATTTTCAAACAGCATAAGCTTTAGAAATTCTTTAAACTGGACTCCCAACTTATCTAGCAGGACCAGAGTACAGAAAATTGATCTGGGTGTTTTCTGTGGAAAACATGGAACTGAATAAGGTGTTCTCTAATTGAATCCAGCAAAACCTTTCATACATGGATGGCTCTAATTGCCAGAAATTCAGATTGAAAGCTGCTCAGAAACTATATCGAGATATACCATTGTTGATCCAAAGGTGGGGCCCATTATTTTCAAAGGAGATCCTGAAGATGAAACAACAGAAAAGATGGATCTCCTTCGAAAAGATGCCCTAAAGTGCCACTGAGGAAAGATGAAGAGTGAATACAACCAGATATATATAAGAGTCTACATTAGAGGTTGCATTATTATCATGTCTGCAGATAGCTTGTCATCAGCCCCATTTAAACAGATCTACCTTCTGCTGGAGAACATCTACAGGGCCATTATGAGAAGTATTCTAGGCATCTGAAGTGGCTAGAATCCACTCTGAGCGAGCCTTTTCTGTCATGTTCCCTGCCATCTGGAATAGCATCACCCAGAGATTTGAACAGTTTGGACTCTGCTGTTATTTAAATGAGCCTTGAAGACCCAAACTTTCTCTCCAGGCCTTAGGATGCATTGGGGTATCCACCTGGATTGACTTATGTAGATAAGAGTTGCTGGGAGTTTGGTGGTGTACACATCTAATAAACAGCAACAACAACTATTATTATTATTACATATTTGTTCCCTTGGTACAGTTTTTTTTTCCTCTAATACACTTTGTTTTTAAGCAGTGAGCCACCCAGAGTCACAATTTATAAATTATAAATAAATAAATAATTACCAGCTTGATGGTGGGAGGAACTAAGCATCACTAATTATTTACCTGAAGCTCTTTTATCTTTTTTTGGAGCTGCATCACTATGGCCTGTTCATCTTCAATTTTAGAGTTCATTTGACTGATTTCAAACTCTTTCCTGTTAATGCAATAGATGTTTAGTTGTGGTGAAATATAAGACAATGATTCATCAGCATAGATTTATTGCTTTCTAAGCAGAAATACAGTTTCAGAAGCAATGGCCACCATTACTGCTATTCATCAAGATTTTTAAGAAACAGCTAGTTGTTAATGCAAAGCTGAAAAAAAATCACCTCTTGTCTCCTGATTTGCAAACTAAGCAAGCCATAGATATTGTACCTTTAAGAACTGTTGTTGGGTGAAGGTGGTGAGTATACTTCATGCTACATTTTAATCTGCCTGTCAAAGCCAATTTGCTGTAATGAAAGAAACTGCAGCAGATCGGATGAGCTAGAATCCTGCAGCACAGAAGCTTTGTTTTGTCTTGCTGCCTCTTATTATTGAGGTGTAAAATTTAAAAGCTCCCAAGGTAACTTTGTAGGTAGGAATCATTCCCCTGACCCTTCTTTTTAAAAATCTTATTAGCTATCAATTCTCTACACTTCCCTCCCAAACAATCCCATTTCTGTTATGAGGAGTGTTGACTTACTAAGCCAAACATACCCACCAGACACATATGGCAAAACCCCAGGAGACTGGCAAACCTTCAGTTTTTGGATGCTTTCCCTGAACCAAAAAATGCAGGGAGTCCAAGTGCCCCGCAGTTTATACTACAAGCCTGGGTATGGTGGAATTCTTTCATATAATTGGTACTTACTTTTCATGTTTAGAAGTGAATGTAAAGGGGACCCAAACTGTTTGTACCAAAACGGCAGGTCCCTTCTAGATGTGTGGGACTCCAACTATCACCAGCCCCAGCTAGCATGGCGAATTGTGAGGGGCAAGGGATTTGGAAATTGTGGTTAAACACATTGGATTGCCTTTCTCTATTTTACCATATCGAATTGAACTATTAAAAGACTTAAACAACCTTACTTCTTTAACTTTTCTTCCAGTTGCAGCTTATCATTCTCTAAATCCATGACACTTTCTTGAGTCAGCTTCAAGTCTCCTTCCAGTTTTCGTTTGGCTCTTTCCAGATCCATCCTCACTTTCTTTTCTTGTTCCAGAGAGCCTTCAAGCTACAGACATAAAAGGGTAGATGAGAACACTCGATATTTTAAGGCCTCAAGGGACTATGAATTCTGACAGTACCTTACATTCGGTTCTGCAAGCTGTACTAAAGTATAGACAAACTGTAGTCCCACATCTTGCTAAGACATAATATGGATTGTTTGGTTTTGTTTAGCATGCTGTGTGAGTTTAGCCACTGTAGTTTGTAAACTATTACTTGTGGTTTAGCATGATGTGAGAATTGAATCACCATGTGTGTTCATACTTCACATTAAGCCATTGTTGTTGAAATTTTTGGCTTAATGTAATGTGTAAATTCAGCCAATTGTGGTTTAATCAATGAACAATGGTTAAATAAACCCTGGCTACATTATTTATTTATCTGTGTATTATTTAGATTTATAGACTGCCAAAATCAAAGGTTATAGATGCCATATAGGAAAAAAAAAACAGCATGTATCCATCCACCCACCCACCCACCCACCCACCCACCCATCCATCCATCCATCCACACAGGCAAGTACAGCACACTGGGGAAAAGGATACATTTAAATATCAAACATCCATCCACAACTGGCAAGTTTGAAAAACCACAGTTTTAGAGCTTTTTCAATGATTGCAAAGTCATGGCCTGACAAACCTCCAGGGGGATGATATTCCAGAGGGCAGGGGCAGAGACCTCATGAACATGATGAATTAACATAATTAACATAATGACTTAACCTAACATAGAACCATTTTTCTAATTAGGCCCATATGCTTCTCTTTCATTAAAAGGAACTTGATAATGAAAGTATTAGAAAACCAGCAAAGAAAAAAAAAACTGTCCTCATTTCCTTCCCAGCTATATACCTGTCTAGCAACTGAATATCTTCTCTTTCTACCGAGAAGCTGAGTAATAGATCTACTTTCATTCAAATAAGTCTGACATCTATGGTAAGACAATCAAATCTATTACTTGTCAAAAACCAACCAATCAATTAAGATGCCCAATTTTATCAAAGAAGGAGACTTCTAGATCCATTGGATAACGGTTCTCACCATTCCCAGTCAACATGGCAATATTAACCAACAATGATGAGAGTTGTACTGCACTGTATCTAGGAGGCACCAGTTGGGGAAGCTTAACCTAGGTAAATGAACAACAAAAAACAAACATACATCATCTACTTGTTGCTCCAGTTTCACTTTGGCCTTGCTCAGAGTATTGACTTTATCTTCTTCTACTTGCAGGTCATCCAAGGCCTGTTGATGAGCTTCCTGTAAAGATTTCTTTTCTTTTGTAAGTTTGCTGATGGTTTCATCCAGTGCTGCCATTTCTTCTGTTAGGTTTTTAACCTGAAGAATGAATTGGAAGTAGATATAAAAGACAAGAGTTCCTTGCAGAGGCATCGTAATTCAAATGTTTTTTTACCATTGTTTGTGAAAAGTAACCTACAATATATAGATAATGTGCTTCTGATTCATACAAAGCAAACAAACAAAGCTGCCCTTTTTGAGTATGCATTCACGTAAACTGAATCATAGACATCCCATCAGATGAAAAAGGAATGAAAATACCTTAGAGGAAGTGTTTTCCGCTGTGGAATCTATTTGTTAAAAAAATAAATAAATCCTAGAACTCCTTATCATGGGCAAAGCTCTGGTGATTGAAAATAGGTTGTGTTCAACTGAATTTTAGTCTCTCATGGAACTTCATCAAGTTTTTTGCAGTGAAGAACACAGTTTGAAAAACCTGGGCTTAGAGTATTGGAGCAAAGAAAGTTCCATATCCAGGTAAAAAAATAGGTTGCTGAAAATAACCTGCATAACAATTTGCAACACTGACAATGTGATGGTGTATATCGTATCCTCTGTGCAAGTCTGGATGTACGTTATTTCACATTCCATGAAATAAATGTTGGCTACACACACACACACACACACACACACAAATAAATAAATAAATAAATAAAATGAAGAACTATCATGCAGAGTTGCTGACAAATAGTCAGATACTGCATTTGTTCATGCAACTGCTAACAGGAAATAACAGAATTATAGATTGCTTCTATAGACATCGATTGCTTCTTATCAGGATGACAAAATAAGAGGTGGAATTCATGCAATTTATATAGATGCTGTCCCATCCCTGCCTTTTTGCTGAAAAGTTATTAGACCTTGAGTTAGCAAAGTCCATATATGTGGAACTACATATGTCATCAAAAAAATCTAAAGTATTCAATTTCACTGGACATAGTGAAGATTTAATGTTATTTTCTCTGTCCACTTTCAGCACAGGAAGTACAATTTTACGAGGTTGTGTTATTGCATTCGTTCTCCCCACTATGCCTTTTTTTTTTTCTAGTCCAAAAACTCCAACTGTTGTAACCTTTTCCCACTGAGAAGTTGCAGCTTTCTGAGCCTTGGTTCAAACTGTGGGCATTTTATTTTTGATTCATTTTACTTTGAAATTTAGTTTTCTTCAGAGGAACCAACACTGGCTTGGCATTTTCATTAAGTTTTCCACCACCATTCAAATATCCCTTTCCTGATTGTTCAGCATATCAATCAAGTTAAGTATAATTTATTCCAATATGCAATGTTTTACACGTTATCATTATAGAGTTAGACCAGGGTTTTTTGTTGTTGTTGTTGTAAAAAATAATATATTATTAAAAGTACCTTATTTTCTGTAGCATGTTTTTCTTTCTCAACTTTTGCCAAAGTAATTTCAAGGTCATCAATGTCTTTCTTCAGCTCAGAACATTCATCCTCTAGTTTTCTCTTCTTAGATGTCAGCTCAGAGTTCATCTCTTCTTCATCTTCTACCCGTTCAGTCAGTTCTTTAACTTTGGCTTCCAGCTGAATCTTGGATTTAATCAGTAAATCACATCGTTCTTCTGCATCTGCAAGGGTATCTTGCTCCTGTCAGGATTGGCAGAGAATTGTATTAATAGCTCAAGAAAACCTATTTAAGTAACAGATCCTCAACCACACATTTCTGTATTAAGCCACAATATTGGTGGTTTTGATAGACTGAATACTGCTCTAAGCCCCTGCTAGATGCAACACAGTATTGCAAAAAGATTGTTTTGTATTCTTGGAAAAACATTTGAGCATTAGATACCCAAGACTGAATAGATGAATTGTGAGTACGCTTAGCTTTTAAACTGTTTTTTTTATTCATTAACACAATGAAGGACTAGACAATATGATCCTACATGGTCAAGGGTAAAGTTGTTTAAACTTTCAGTTGTATGACTTTTTAAATGTAAACAATAATTTGCTGTGCTTTATTTTGTTATTATTTGTGGTGGTTTTGAATATTATGTGTGTTAGAGTTTTTGTTTCTGTTTTGCATTAAAATAACTATGTAGTATGACTACTACTAATGATAAACAACTAACCATAGCCAAGTGGAACCTAGACAATCAAATAAGAAGTCCAGGATAGGACATGTATAATTGCTACAACTTTTAACCTCTGAGCCAATTTTTTTTTTAAAGTAATCTTCTATAGAAAACTAGATTCGTGAAACACTAAGAACATAAAAGTTTTGTTAGATCAAATGAAAGGCCTATCTAGCAAACTGTGTCACAGGTACATGCACAAGCAACAGGCATGACAAACAGGCAATGGTCCTCTTCCACTGCTGCTAACTTGAAACTTACATCGGGGGCGGGGGGGAGGCGCTTCTGATGGGGACATGGCAGACTGAACAGCTGTGCCCGTGGGCTCAGCAGGCAGAGCTGACAACAGGCAGTTTTTTCAGGCTCAGGCAGGTTTTCCTGAAGCCCAGGAGTGTTTTCCAGAAAAAGGAAAACACCAGGAATCACCCCATCTGTCCTCCAGATGGCTGCTTGCAGCCAGAAGATCGCAAACAGTGTTTCACATTAGACTGATAAGAGCTTAGCTGGGAGGCAGGGATGTCACCATTTTTCAAGCCACACTGTAGCCTTAAAGGGACACTAAGACCGGCCACCCCATTTCTAAATCATCCAATTCTTTTACATAGACATACCCTAAGAGAGGCTTTCTACAGTAAGGAGAAGCTGGTTCTCTTGGTGCTTATTGTTATTTTGGGGATTACTTTTTTTTTTTAATTAAGTTTTGGACTTTGTTTTCCCTCTAAATATTAAGGAGGATTGAGAGTAAATACTTTTCTCCCTGTTATTATTTTTGTACTAAATTTGAAGATATTAGCATTTCCCTACAGGTTGAATTGGCTGATTTGAATCTTCAGCTTTCTGCTTCTACTTTCTCTGGGGAACTGTCTGCATATCTCACTTTTGCTTGTGTAAACACATTCTGGAATTCTTTCACATCTTTGACTTTTGCTGGTTAAGCTCCTAGGGGGCACCATAATCTACTGCTTGAGACATGGAGGATTTTAAACAGATTTTCTCTGACTTCCACCAAGATTTTAAACATTCTTTCTGACTCCTACCAAGTCTTCATGCAAGACATTCAGGACATTGTGGAAAATATGAGGTCTAAAATGTGTCATCTGACTGGGGATGTCATGGATGAAACCAAGGAATTTAACAGCTATAGAAACATTTTTTTTCTAAGAGTGAGGTCAGGATTTCTATTGAAATGCTGGATGAAGATTGGATAGTCGAGCTAGAGAAATTTAAGGGAGAGAGCAAGGAAGCTCTAGTAATGAAAATCAAGGACTACAGTGAAAAAAAAGAGACTAAGATTAAATATAAAGAACACCAAATTAATGACAACAGGTACAGCAACCTATACAATGAAGATATTGAAATAGTGGATAGCTTCTGCTTTTTAGGATCAAAAATCAGCAATGAAGGAACCAGCCATCAAGAAATACACCACAGACTTGTACTTGTTAAAGTAGCAATGAAGGCTTTGGAAAAGATGCTGTGATGTGTCTATAACTACAAAGACCAGAATCATGCAGGCAAATGGTTTTTCATGAGATACTTTATGGAAGTAAAGCATGATAGAAAAAGTATTGAAGCTTTGGAATTGGAGAGGTTGGAGCAGACTTCTGAGGATACTGTGGATACCAAGAAAACAAACAAGTGAATCATCAAACACATCAACCTAGAGTTCTTACTTGAGGCACAAATAACCAGGCTCAAAGTATCATACTTTGGACACATTATGTGAAGACCTAGCTCTTCAGAGAAATTTATAATGCTGGAAAATGTGGAAATAGAGAGAAAAAGAGGACAAACAGCAGCAAGATTACAAGATTCAGTTACAGCAGCAATGTGTGGACCATCAAAAGACCAACAGGACCGGGCTGGGAACAGATCATTCTGGAAACTATCTATGTAGTCACTAAGATTTAACACTGAACTGAGGCACATAATAATCAGTCATACAACACTTCTCTTGATATTTTTTTTTGTATTGTTACTAATGTGTTGTTAGCACCCCTGTTATTTTATAAATAAATAATAACTAAATAAACTATCAACCATAATAGCAAATGATGGCTCTATTTTATGTGGGTTTCTTTTAAGCATCCTTTTGGAATAATCTAAATTAGTGGACTTTACCACATATGGTGGCAGTTTTTTAAAAAACAAAACAAAACATAACAGTACTACCTTTTATTGTTTCTGAACCCTATACATATCTCCTCAAAAGTAATTCCTGCTTTCAACAGTATTTATTCTCAGGTGAGTACAACATTTCAGCCTCAATGACATCTCAACCATAATTCTTCATCTTTGAAATGAATATAATATTATCTCATGAAGGATTTATGAAGTGGAAAAAGCTTGTGGTATAAATTTCTTGCATGTATAAACATAATAATCAGTCAGTTGAGATATGACTTCAAGAAAGCAAACACTTAAAATATGCATTCTTTGTCATCTTTATTTTTTTTTCCTTGCCAGCGCAATAGTGCACTAGCCAACTGTATATAAAATGCTACATATCCCAAATTTAACATTTCCTTTCTTCGTTGATTTACCATGGTAACTGACTCAAAGACTGAAATATGTATAAAAACATTAGTATTTATATCCAAGCTTTTAAAATTTTGCACTTCATGTATTTACATGTAAAGTAATGTTAACTAATGCAGAGCAAAACGAAGGCTGTCATCCTTAGTTGAACAAATTATTGAGACTGGTTGTTTCTTTTTTTCAGTTTTTTTAGAATATTTATTTTTAAAAGGAGCCCGAAGCCAACTAAATTTATTATGAAATATTCTTGTAAAATAAGATAGAAGAACAAGCAACTTATTTTTTCCAGATTTTACAGAATAAAAGATTTATAATATGCCCCTTGTTAATTTCCATGACGTTTTTGAATATAATCATGTTTCTCCTTTGTAATTTGCATATCCTTCATTGTATAGATTTATGCTGTTTATGCAATCTGTGTGTTTGCTTTAAATGAAAAAAATGCAGAATTATTACTTCTTTACTTGCAGGAATTTATCAAGATTGGGATTCTCCAGTAATAGAAGAACATTTTCCTAACTTTCTTATAGCAACATTTTGTCCATGGAAAGATAGTTCTTCTCCTGCAGAAAATGTACCTGATGATCCTATGCCTGCCTAAGCACAAGAACCAGCCTGGTTTCAACACTATTGATGCAAGACTTAATTCCTCATAATGGGTTCTACTTATCTTTTCAAACTTTATGTGAAAGCTCTATGCTTACCAACTGCATAGTTCCATTATGACAGGAGTATGCAACTTCTGACAAAAGCCAGTTTGGTCTAGTGGTTAAGGCACCGGGCTAGAAACCAGGAGACTGAGAGTTCCAGTCCCGCCTTAGGCATGAAAGCCGGGGGTGGGGGTGACCTTGGGCCAGTCACTCTCTCTCAGCCCAACTCACCTCACAGGGTTGTTGTTGTGGGGAAAATAGGAGGAGGAAGAAGTAATAGGTATGTTTGTTGCCTTGAGTTATTTATAAAAGTAATAAAGGCGGGATAGAAAATAAATACAAAAAATAAAAACTTGAAGTTCATACAAGGTTTGCATGGCATGTCAAGTGCCACTGTCCAAAAGTTGGTGGGATCGGGACCCAATCGGAGGTTTCAGGAATTGAAAGGGTAAAATGGGTGTACCTTTAAGGAATAAGGACTAATTTTGCCTCTTAACCTCTCAAGCTCCAATGGTATAAAATGGACTAATATTTTTGGGTCCCACCCTCTCTGAAGGGTTTGGGGGGGGGGGGCGGTCACATCTGGTGGCTGGCAATACTTTTTGCACAACTGCATTATACGATTCCCTGATCACTCTAAACTGATGTTCCCAGGCTGAATCTGTGAACAGGCCCCATGGAAGAAGGACAGCATTTAAGAACACATGAAACATCTCTCTGGGTTTTTAAATTGTGAAGGATTATTCTTACATAATGTCAACATAGGATGAATATGAAAGTGAAAACCACCACAGAGTCTGATCAATTTCTTTTCCATACATTTCATAGTAAAAAAGAATAATCAGTCTAGAAATATTATTTTTGGAAGGAAATAAAAACAAGCATTTTCTCTTTCCAATTCTGGTGAATATACATTGTCCTTCTTTAAAAGGAACAGGCCATCAACAGTTTCTTTGCAGTAAGGCACTTCTCTCTTTCCTATCTTTATCTGAAGGTAGCTTAGGTGATATTATTGCCATGAACTTTGGGGAGCCATATTTACCAGCAGCAAGTGAAACAAATAAAAAAAAAGTTTTGACTTGGTCTCAGGCATTCTTAAAAGAAAACACCATTTTCTCCATTCAATTTTTCCTTGCTACAAAATGTCTGACAGTTGAACATTTTTGTGAACAACTTTGGCACCCATCAGTTTTAGTTTTTTATCAGATGAAGAGTGACAAATCAATAATTTTTCTGCTCTTCAATTCTATTTATCAATTCATTTTTTATGATTCATAGTACATATAATATAATTAAATGTTATGTGTAAGAAGTATTCAGGAAAGAAAGGAAGGAAAAGGACTTTTGGATGAAGTAAGGCTGGCATTATTAAAAGCTTGTGCTAGAATAAAATGGGTGCTGTTTTTAGTATCCCTGGACTTCACTGTTTGTATTTTATGGAAACAGTTCCACAGCAAGCCTCATTAGCTGGGCCAAAGATTGGGTTGGTTTAATTAGCACTGATATTTTAGTCTACTTACTGCCTGCAGCTGGAGAAGCAGGTCATTCTTCTCCTGTACGAGAGAAACTTGCTTCTCTTCAAGCTCCTTCCTTCTGGCTTCTGATTTTTCTAAGGCCTCCTTCAATTTCAGGAACTCTTCTTTCATATTAGCCATTTCTTTTTCTGTTTCTGCCGATTTTAGGAGGGGTTTGATCTTAAAGAATAGCTTCATCCAAGGCCAATTTTTCACAACCATAAAAGCTCGAATGTTCCATTGGATTACAAGAAGGGCATCTCTGAAGGAAGCAAGGAAGGAAGCAAGGAAGCAAGGAAGCAAGGAAGCAAGGAAGCAAGGAAGCAAGGAAGGAAGGAAGGAAGGAAGGAAGGAAGGAAGTCTTGAGTTATTTGAAATGGAGCCACCTTTAATACTAGTACTTGGAACTTCCCTCATGATCTTAGGCCTTTGTAATAATTTGTTTCCTTTTACTAAATACTACAGTGATTGTACATATTTTAATAATTCCCATTTCTAGATTCTATACTACATTTTGTATATACAATTTCTACATTTTTTTTTCATTTTCAAACCAATAAATACAGTTATTTATTTTTTTGCACAGCATCACAAACAGCTTTGACAGTTACCATATTGTGGCAAGTATGCATGTTGTTTTATTATATTTATATAGTGTGAGTACCTTTTGAAATGAAAAACAAGAATATATGAGCATACTACTATATGTAATAAGAGGATCAAGTATGCTGCTGCAGTTTTTCCTTCTTAATGTTCCAAATATAGGTCTTTCTCCACTGCTGAATTATAGGACTGTATGCCTATCCTTGAATTCATGTAATTTATTGTTTGCTTATTGTGTCATTCCATATCAAATGACTCCTGGTAGTTATACTGGGATGACATTTGCTGTGCCCATTGCCAGTCATCACTCATTATTCTGCCCTTATTGCCTATGTTTCAAGTTACTGCATTTATCTGACTTCCTTCCAAGGTCATGGCACAGCCTGACAGGTTTTATATACCTTGAGGCTGTCCTTGGATGATGTGAGAATAATGGACGAAAAGGCTACTTTAACAATGGTGTACCTAAGGATGACTTAAGGCTGTCTCACTCATGGACTGAGGATGAGAAGAATACCACTTGTGGGACACAGGAGGAACAGGATTAGCCAGGGCATGCATGTGCAGAAATGGAAGTGGATTAAAACTCTTATTCAGCTCCATTATGAGTCAGCCCAAAAGTTCCATATTTGCATGTATGGAGAAAGAAGAAAAAACAAGTTTTTTCTTTCTTTCCTGTCCTTTCATATCATCATAAGGTCTAAATTCCTTGTCAAGTATCAGGTACTATATGAGCTGCAAAGTTGCAGTTCCTTTCCATCAATCAAATTTCTACTGCTGCCTCAAGCTGGCTCATTCCAAATGCTGTAATTTTAGACTACAAATTCCCAGTCAGCATGGTTAAAGGAGATGGTGGCTAGAAACTTTGGAAGCTGGAGAATAAACATTATCTGGATGGTGCCAGGCTGAGGAAAATTGCTGTATACTATAATCACTTGGAAAACAGAAATAAAGATTTGTCTCCCCAGTATACAATGTCATAAACAGTCTGTAGCATAATACCTTCGTTCTACCATCTTCTGGAACTCAATACGCATCAGTCTGCCTCGTGCGCGTGCTTGAATTAGTGTTAATATCTTGGCTAATCTCTCATCCCTCATTTCTTCCAGATGGCCCAGGAGACCAGCTTTAAAAAAGACCTGAAATACATGACATCAATTTGTCAAATAAATTTTAATCAACTGTTATTGGTGAAACATAGATCAGTTTCAGACATGTAACAAAGCACAACAGTTTCAGGTCATAATGATAGCTGTATCAGCACATTGCAATAGCAAGATAAAAACAGTAGAGTATGAAATCTAAACACTGGTCTAGAGGAAGTAATACTGCACTATCCAGTGCACAAAGCCACTAATTAAAATAGTTGAAATTACTATTGAGTTTTGCAAAGATCTAGACCTATCCCACGTTTAATTTTGTTTTAAAAATTGTAAAAGCAAATGAGAAAGTGATGTAGTATATACTCTATACAGTAGAGCTTGGAATATATCTGTTTTTCATTGGGCTTCTTACTTAATAAAAATTGCCCTTTAGTCCTAACATTAGGTCCAGTTTTAATGTCCCTACCCCTACTTTCTCTTCACTGCATCCTACATCAATGTAATTTTATTCTTTTTTATTTTTTAATCCTTTTTCTCAGGAAGTTTTATGTATATGGAAACCCAAAATACCAACATCTCTCTTGGAGTTTTATTTTAAACAGATTAGTTAAATTCTGCCCTGAGCCTGTCAGAGTCTTTAAAAATCACTGCTTAATTTTCAGTACACATTTTGGAAATGTCAAGACACTGAGGGTTCAAATGGTATTCCATTCTATCTTTCCAGTCTATGAAAAAACACAAGAAAGAAAAATGTAAATGCTATAAATGAACAAACATATAGAAATTGTGTCAATAGGAGATATTTGTATTCTGGGACCAGGGACAGAATTATCTTGAACATGGACTGCTGGCATAAGATTTTATAGCAACTTGTGACTGTAAAAATGTTTTTGAGCATAGCATGGCAAGTTTGATCAGGGTCCTGTGGAGGCTGGAGATGAAAACTTAGAAGTAAAGACTTTAGATAAGACTAGAAAAACTGTTCCAATTTGTAGAAAAAAGTGGGAGGGTAGCTATAAAACATCATATTAAAATATCAGTGAAAATTTAGAAATAACATTGCTCATAAAGCTCATGTGTTATTTATACTTTAATGCTCAAATAATAGCAATTGAACAAAATGTGCTTGATTGCTTTGCATAAGGAAGTAAACATGATTTGATAACTCTAAGGGAGACTTAGCATGATGAGTCCGATGACTTGAATACAATAATTGAAGGATACAATTTGTTAAAAAGGAACACAAGCAATACAAAGGGGGGAGGAATTGCACTATAGATTAAGAGCATCATTCCAGGTTTGAAATCTAAAAGAATTGATTTGGCTATGTTCTAGACAGCAACTAAATTAAAATAAGCAAAGGAACAAATAAAATCAGTAGTGTGTTGGTGATTAGTACTGCCCAATCAGTATTGACAAATTAGGTACCATCAAGTTAGTGACCCCATAGATTTTTTCAGGACAATCTGTCCCAACCTAGTCTTTCAAGTTTTCCAACAATGTACTCTTTGACACTGTTATTAAGTCCATCCATCTCGCTACTGGTCATCCTATTCTTTTTTTTCCTTCCATCTTTCCCAGCATTAGACTTCTCCAGAGAGCTAGGTCTTCACATAATGTGTCCAAAGTAGGATAATTTGAGCCTGGTCATTTACATCCTGAGTGAGAATTTAGGGTTGATATATTCAAAGATCATTTTTTGTTTGTTTGTTTGTTTTCTTGGCTATCCATGGTATTCTCAGAATTTTTCTTCAATACCAAAATTCAAAAGTGTTACTAATGTTTTCATTCTCCTTCTTGAAAGTCCAACTTTTCCTTCCATAGACTGTCACAGGAAAAATTATAGCCTGCATATTTCTGAACTTTATAGGTATAGAAATTTTATAGCATTTGAATATCTTGATTACTACTCTATCAAGTGCTAGTCTGTGGCATATTTCTGGACTACTGGTTCATTTAGTGTTGATACTTGATCCTAAAAGACAGAAGCTATCCACCATTTAATATCCTCATTGTTGATTCTGAGGATGGTTGTTCTACATGTCATAAGTATGGTATTCTTTATATTTAATTTTAGTCACATTTTTTCACTGTTCCCCTTGACTTTCATTACTAGAGCTTGCAGTTCATTTGCCTCTTCACCTGTCATCAGCATAGATCAAGTTAGTGATGTTTCTTCCTCCAGTTTGAGAACCACAGTCATCTTCTTCCAATCCAGCTTCCCTCAAAATATATTGAGCATGTAGGTTAAATAAATAAGGGAGGGTATACAGCCTTGTCTCACTCATTGCTAATCTTGAGCCAGTCTGTTTTGCCATGTTCTGTCTGGACTGTGGCATCCTGACCTATGTATATACAGTATTTCACATAAAGACAATGAGATATTCTGGGATTCCCATTTTTCTAATCACATTCCACAGTTTGATTTGATTGACTCAATTAAAGGCCATTCTATAATCAATGAAGGATATATTGACTTCTTTTTTGGTATTCTTTGGCTTTCTCAATTATCCAGCATGCATCAGCAATAATGTCTCATGTTCCTTGGCCTTTTATAAAGCCAGCTTGAACATCTGGCATCTCCCTTTCCATGTAGGGCTCTAAGCTGCATTGGATGATTGCTAGCATGTGAAATTAAGGATATTATATAATAGTTTGCATATCCTGTTAAATCTCCTTTTATTGATATTGGTATGTAGACTGCTATTTTCCAATCTATTGGCTACTGTGTTGTTGTCCAGATATGCTGGCATAGTTTGGTTACAACCTTTAAAGATCCTTCTTCTGTTTCTCGCCATATTTCTACAGAAAGTCCCTCAATTCATACAGCTTTTTGACTTGGTATTAATCGGAATAGTAATCTAACTCTGTCTTCTATTACTAGAGGTTCTGTAAGTAGGGAATATCTTCTATGATATCTTATATGTTGACATCTCTACCATACAGAATTTCAGTATGCTCCTTCTATCTTTAATCTTCTTGGAATCAGTTACTTTCTGTCCACTGGAGTCATTAGCATACCAGTTCTGAGTGCGGAGATAGTTTTGAAGACTTTCTTTATTTTTCCAGTGTCTTTACTAATGTCATTGTAATATTGGCTCTTCCAATAACTTTCTGAAACTCGTTTTTACCGTGTCTTTCCTGACATCTATGTCTTTCTTGGTTGTGGATTCTATTTTCTTTTTGGCAATTTGCACTGTTTGTTCTGAAGTCCAGTTTGCTTTCATCTGTTTCTTGGTCTTTGGCAGCCTCTTTTCTCATTAATCCTTAACAGCTTCTTTGATTTCATTCTACACTTTCTATGGTTTCCTAGCAATGAACTTCAGGACTTCAAAGTGGTTCCTGATGTTCTCCTCGAAAATGGTGGGCATATGGAGAATGTATTGTAGAAACTCCTTCTTCGACTTTGGCTTATGTTGGAACTTGCACTTGAGTGGTTCATGTTTCATTCCACAGTCAATTCCTGGCCATGTGTTTGATGCTGTAACTGAGCTCCTCCACCTCCTTTTAGCAATAATATAATCCATTTGATTTCTATGTACTCCATCTGGTGATGTCCTTGTGTACAGAATTTTGGTTGTTTAAAGACAGTGTTAGCTGTGAAGAAAAAAATGTCCAATTCCAGCCCATTTCAATTCACTGATGCCTAAGATGTCATGTTATCTCTTATTATGCTGAACTTTCTGATGTTTGTGCTTCTTATATTTATTTATTTATTTATTTATTTTTCAAATTTTGCTACCACCCATCTTCCCCAAAAGAGGGACTCTATATTCCATATTCCCATTTTAATTCTCTCTTTGTAGCCTTGGTTTTCTTTTTGTGTACGGCAACATCAGCAACTAGACATCCTAAAGGCTTTAATCTAGCCATCTCTTAAACACCATTAGTATTTCAAAACTCCTCAGCTCTTCC
This sequence comes from Candoia aspera, assembly GCF_035149785.1. Lineage (NCBI taxonomy): Eukaryota > Metazoa > Chordata > Lepidosauria > Squamata > Candoiidae > Candoia > Candoia aspera. The sequence goes on along the minus strand of NC_086157.1, from coordinate 81,122,129 downwards.
TCTGTTCTATGTTGAATGCCATACAACCCGGGGAGAGGGGGCGTAATCCAGCACTAAATTGTTAATCATTTTATCTTGTCTATCCATATGGTTTTCATGGTAAAAAGGAGGAGTATTGTACCATTGCCTTCACCAGTGCAATATGAAATGATGCCTTTGCCATTGTTAGTAAAGTGATCTTCCACCTCTAGTGTCATGTTCACTGTTTCAATGTGCCTGGTACATCGTAACACTTCACATGTCATTTGCTACTCCCGTATTTGATTTATAACACTTCACGTGTCAGTTGTTAATTGCGTGGTTGATTTGCAGGGAAGGGAGGTTTCCATACCCTGGACCATTATCTCTGGGCTGAGGGAATGGAATGTGTTTGGGTTTTCTCAAATGTTCAAGGTTGCTTTCCCAGGGATGGTGAAGACAGTTACTGGCACCTGGGGGGGGGCAGGTTAGAACGGCCGGGTGGGGGGAGGTCTTACGTTTTGAGCCGAGGGTTCTTAATTTGTATTTGGCGTGCTTTTGCTCATTCTCAGCTTTCTCTGTACTTGCATACTAATCCTTCAATAAACCAGATTTCCTAGAGTCTACTGGTGAGCCTGGTTTTGTTAGGTTAGGCAACCATTATATCTAGTATCTTTGTATATCACTGCTGCCCAATATAGGTGCTTCCTTTAGCTGGGCATCTAGGATGATCTTCATGCCTTGGATGACTCTATTCTTGGCACTCACTTCTGGCATTCTTCACTCATTGCTCCAAGGAACATTCCCCACTCCCACCCCAGGGCCATGATGAGGCAGCACAGCAGGACTTGCAGGTGGGCAGGCACCCAGCCATACAAACAATACAGTCTGATTGTAAAGAAATATGTCTAAAAATTCTGCAATAATTACCAGAAGTCAGCATGCTTGCATTAGGAACATGAAAGACTACCTTTATATCATTTTTTCACTGGGCCACTTTCAAAGTAGATTGTATAGACATAATATATCTTGATATCAACAGAGCACTTAATAAAGTACCCCATAACATTCTAATTAGCAAACTAGTTAAGTATGGATTGAATGGCATATCAATTTGGTATATACATAACTGTTTTTAAAATCATACCCAAAAAGTGTTTATCACTGGTTCCACATTCATCTCAAGAGGCATTGAGTGAGATAACTCAGGCCTGGGCACTCTATTCTTCAACATTTTTACTAATGATTTAGATATAAAAATAGAGGAATGGTTATCAAATTTTCAGATGACAGAAACTTGGATGGGATCACTAATATGCTAATATTTCATACAGAAATAAACTGAAAATGATCTTCATAGGTTAGAAAGGTAGGCTGCAAGTAAAAGAATAAAATTTAAGACACAAATGAAAAATTCACTTTGGGAACAAAAATTAAATGTATGGGTTTAGGATAGAAGACACCTGGCTTGTACTTTTACTCATAAAAAAATATCTTAGAATAGTAGTTGATAACAAACTGAATATGACAGCGTAGGTAGGTAGGTAGGTAGGTAGGTAGATCCAAGTTTAGACTGCATCAAGAGAAATATGATTTCCAAATCACATGAAGTAATAGTTCCACTTTATTCTGCTTTGGTCAGATTGCATTTTGATTATTGAGCCCACTTGGAATAAATTCAGTGAAGGACAATGAGGATGATTGGGGGCTAGAAATTCCCATGAAAATATGTTGAAGGAGCTAAGGCTATTTGCCCTTGAGAATACTGAGAGTAGCACAATAGCACACTTAGCTGCACAAATGTAATGAAAGTGGAAGATGGTTTAGCATGGGGACTGAAACCAACACACATGGGAGCCAGATTAGCTAATGTGCTACTTACTCTTACAACTGCTTACAGTAACGAAGTGATACATATATTTATGTATATATACAAGTAAGTGTAAACATAATAACAAAGAAATAGTGTCTTTATATCTCAAGCGAAATTGATAGAGGGGAGCATGCTCTAGTCACTAACCCTTACTCTACAATGTGGAAGACTGGACAATCTAGCAATGGAAATATATCTTCTTCTGGGTGATATCATATGCAAATTGGAAGACCACACACACCAGCTGGTAGCTTATTCCTTCCAACTCTAGGATTCTATGAAGGATGTAATATAATTTCTAAAAATGAATATGTTAATAGAAGGAAAGCTATGGATTTTCCTATTCTAGTAAAGATCTTTGCAAAAGCTCAGCTCTTCTGAAACTTAATTAAAATATGCCAATTAAAGTACAGTTGAGAAGGAGGTTAATAATTAAGTCTTCTTCTAGCAGTGTGTTTAAATCGATATGTTAAGTAAAGAAGTGGGTATAAGCAGGAGAGGAGGTTTTCATGAAGGGAGAGAAAGTGCCAGATTTCATAAATGCTGTATGGGAACAAAGACAGGTAATCTTACAACAATAGCTACTATCCTTCTTCAACTGCAGTCCTTTGACAAGTGGATGAATTGTTAATCTTCCTGCTTTGATGCAAGGAAAAGGAGATCAATGGAAAGCTCTGGGCCCAAAATGAGGATAGCCCATCCAGTATTTGACAGTATCTGAAATTACCTTTACATATTTTGGGGCAAGAAATCTGATCAGCTAAAATATAAACCCAAGGGTTATTTTGCTATTTTGGATTGCCTGTAACATTCCACATATAAAATAAATAAATATTCCCTGCCATAGAGAATGGAAAGCTTTTGAGAGTCTTAAAAGCATCCTGCTAAACTTTTAATAGACATTTAGGAAATTTAAATGTGAATAAATATTACAACATTTTCCCTATCTGAATAAACACCAGGTTGGCAAGCAGCAAGAGTTTTAAATCAGATGAAAAAATCTAAGGTAGGATCTCTACTAGTGATTTATAAAGGCTTCTACAGTAATTCAACTACCGTTGTGCCAATATAACAATAAAAGGGCAGGCTTTATATCATTACTACGGATGGGTGATGCTAGAAGATGCTCTACATCACTAATGGAGAAATGGTCTCAGCTGTACCTTTTTCAAATATGTGAATCCTGATTGATTTGCCAGAGATACAACAAAGCCATTTCAACCCAAATTACACAGTAGTTGACCCCTATCCAAGACAGTTTAGATCTGTTTCTCCCTTTATGCATTTGAACCATAATAGCATTCTGGTAAGCTACTTACAATGGAGCAACTCTGCCTGTGCAAGAAGCCAATTGAGAAGCTAGAGGAAATTGGAGAAATGTTGCCCATTTCTTCAGAGTTGGGGGACGGGGCATTCTGGAAGGATTTCAAGGCTGACTATAGATCCACAGGATCAAACCTTTTTTTTTCCACTAAAGGGTTCACGTAATTGACTGAAATCTTACCTAATCTGTGGATAGCAGGGCTATAAGTCTCTCCCTTCCTCTCTTGAGATACAATTACTCTGCCTAAACATAATGCAGACAGGCCTTATCAACTGGGCTACATATGAGAAGATACATGATTAAAAAACATAAATCAAGGAAGCTTCCCAAAGGCATTGCTTCTTTTCTCCACTCTTCCTTAGAATAGTTATTTCAAGCTTCTAGTGAGTTTTGATCAAGATACCAATTAGGAGCATGCCTTTTTATTTTCTCCATTGCTGAACTAAGTGAACTGCTTTACCTTGGTGTGCCCAAAGCGGTACTGGTTATGATCAATATCCAAAGAGCCCAGTAATTTTTCAGCAGCTTTTCTGCTGTCCACAAACTTGTCCTCTGGAATTGCAGAAGGATTCAGGATGCGATATCTGGTAAGGGCAGATAAATAATGGACAAAGAAATTAAATTCCAAACCATGGTGTAACTCCTTCCTTGATTTAGGAATGCAGGAAGTGTACTAATACTTCACAGTGTCTGCATTTATTTGCTTAACTATATCAGTAAAAAAATGTGAGGACTGTACTGTATTTATACAACATACTAAACTTGATTGGTTTTAATCTGGATTAAGTTTGTGTGTGTTTGTGTGTGGTTTAGCAGTTTGTGAGAATTCAGCCCATTTGATTAATATTACGGGGTACTTTGTCAACCCAAAAAATGTAACCAGGTTAAGTGTATTATGTGAACCCAGACACTTTGTCCATCTAATCAAATACATCCACATCAACCTTTCTTAATCTGGTGCTCTTCAGAGATGCTATAACTGTACCCCCCAGAATTTTTAACCAACCATGGCCACCATCCATGCTGGCTGGAAATTCTAAAGGTTGTAAGCTGAGGGCAGCTAAACTGGGAAACCACTAGTTAATGCAATTCTGGGAAAATGTGTTTGTTTTAAGGAGTTGAAATGGGAGCTACATATGGGTGGACTCTGAAGCACTTTTCTTTTTCTTGTTTTAATGTGAAGCATTGCATATCCTAAAATATATCTTTCATGTTGTTGGATTTTTATTCAAAGGTGGTTTGGCCAGAATAAGTAGGGAACTGGATCTATTGAGATGAAGAAGGAACAAATATCAATCCTACAGATGAAACAATTTGATTGTGCCATTGATCTTCACATTACCTTTGTTTAAAGTCAGCATAAATAACTCTATTAGGAAAGCCTTTGCGGCAAATGCGGATTCCTTCCAAGACACCATTACAGCGAAGCTGATGCAGGACAAGGAAAGGATCCATTGCCCCTGAAACAATAAGATAATAAATTATACATCCCCATCTTGGGGGAACTGGAGGTGGTGACGACTGACAGGAAAACATTCCTATATATGCATACTCAGAAGCAGGATTTTTCCCCATAAGATTTAGTATTAAAAACTAAATATATTCTAAGAGAAAACACAGAGTTTTACCTGGAGTTTTTGTTTCATTGGGAATAATGCAACGCACAAAGTGAGGAGCTGTAGATCGTAAATTAGTCATCAATTTGTTTAAATTTTCCTACATATAGAGACAATAAATAAATAAATAAAAGCTAAACCATGGAATTACAGAGAATATAAATTTATAGAACATTGACTGTAGTCCTAAAATTAAGATTACATCAGTTCTCTGCTGTCTACTTTCAAGTGTTCACTTATAGTTAAGTATTCTTGCTTTGTTGGTATTGGGCCAATTTAGATATAATGTTAAATAATAAGTTTATCATATGACAGTGAGCTTGGGTGAGTCTTGGGCTTGCATATTCAAATCTCACATTTCTTCTTCTGGAGCAGATTAGAAGCAGCTGCTTCGTGAAAGTAAAAGTACCTTATTGCGATGTCCATCTTGGGTCATCTTGGACCATCCTGTGTTTAGTTTAAACCACCTAACCCAAGGCATCAGAGCCACCTGTCTCTCCCAAAAATGCTGGGCATGGTTCCTAGCAGCTCCATTAGATTATTAACAAATTATAATTAGAAAATATTAAACATGAGGTACTAAAGTTATTAACTGTGAATTCAAATTTTATTGCAATGAAATAAAACCCAGTTTTTGCCCTAACCCCTTCTACCTATTTATAATTCTTCCAACATCCTTCTGGTATAAGGTCTTCCACATACTATTTGTAGACTGGATGTGCCTTTTTCCCAAAAAAGGTTATACACTGCAGTTTTAAACGAAAATTTATTTAAACAAGCAAATATCAAACTAAGTTATTTACATATGGCAGCAGTTTCACCCCCTTTCTGTCTTTTTGTCGTTAAATCAGGCAATCTAGTTTTTCCAGCAAGATCTGTCCTGCCCTCTTACACCATATATTGGGGACTGCTGGGCCAAAAGGACCCTGCAATTATTTTTTCCTCTAACACAGTGTTGTGTTACCACTGTAACACCTATGCTGGCTGGGGAACTCTGGGAGTTGCAGTCCACACATCTTAAAGGTGATAAGTTTGAGAAACACTGCTCTAACATATTCCCACTCCCAAAAGAAATGTCTGATCATTTTAGTGAGTTAAATAGATTGAAGGAAGGCCACCTTCTGTCTTAACTGATAACACTGAAGGAAATACAAACAAAATTAAACACAGAACATTTACCCTTGAACGTGTGATCTTTATTTGTTTAGCAGTTATTCTATTTATACATTTGAGTGTGACAAACAGAAATTGCACTTTTTACCCAGAACTGCACATCTTCTCAGTACAATTAGGGCAAAGCCACAGATTTTACCAATGGTAAAAATGTCACCTAATATACTGAACGTAAACTGGGATCTGTCACATCTTCTGGGAAAATGGCCCCATATGCTGGTCAGTTATGCACATCTAGTCCTTTGGCTTTGAAGTATAAGCTGTCCCTGGTTCTCAGATATGTATTATCTACCAGGACGTTTGAGCCATGGTTTGCTAAACAAGCAATTATGGCCTGGTTTGCACATAATGCATAAATAGATTTGCACTTCATGCTAAGCTAAAAAAAACAACTACTTTATGGCTTAGCAGTATGTGTGTGTGTGTGTGTGTGTGTATGTGTGTGTGTGTGTGTGTGTGTGTATATATATATATATATAAGTGGAGATATGAAAATTTCAGATTATATTCACAGGAGTCCTAATAGGTAAATGCTGTCCAATTACTTTTACCAAAGTGGACTGTGCTAGCCACTTTTGAGAAAGAATCCAGATCACTGAGAAGTGAATTTGGTCATGTATCCAATTTGAGAAATCTAACCACTGGCTGCCCTGAAGATAACAATGAATCCTGTGGAACTTTATTCATATAATTATTTTAAGAAATAGTCTTTTCTTAAAGTTAACATGCTGAAAATTCAAATCTTGTAAGATGAATGAATTTTTAATTGTTGTTCTGCTTGATTTGAATACAGTATATCATCTTTGCAGTAGTGAAAGAAAAAAATGAGATGTTAAATTTAAAAAGGAAGCGTAAAATTACTTTATGCATTGATGACACTGTCTGGAAGGAAGCCCCTTTCTTGCGTTTCTTCTCTCCACTGTGATCAACTTGAGATAAAAGAAAGGACAGAGTTAAATTCTGATTATAGCACTGATGTATAACCACAGACTTCTTACATGATTTAGACATTTATTGGGAGTATTTTAGAAGGCCACATTCGGGGATCAGACTGACTCTTTTTGGCTCAGTGGTACTTTCAGTGTTACAGTGTTGGGCAATTCATTGTGACTGCTCATTCTTTCTCAACTTCCACTCATTCTTTCTCAACTTCCACTCATTCTTTCTCAACTTCCACTCATTCTTTCTCAACTTCCTCTAACTTCAACTAGTGCCAAATCTTGGATCAGGAACAACTATCCATTAATGACTGGTCAACTTTTAATCACAGCTGATGCTTCCATGAAAACTTTGGCTCCAAGAGTTATAGACGCTGAGTGATTGGAACTCTGCTGATCATATGGCTTGCTGGTACAACTGGTAAAATGTTAGCTGGTGCAACATTTCAGGTTTTAAGAAATTCTAAAGTTAAAATGTGTGTGTAATATGTGTATATTTGGCTTCTGCAATCAAGAGAATCAAGAGATTTGTTATGGAGAAGAACTTCGTTCTTTACTTATCAAATATACAATATTTGATAACTAAAGATCTGTGTTGTCTTCATTTTTTTATTAGAAATAGATATATATAACTGTCTCAGCTTTGTTTGTTTTATTAGAACCATATAGCCAGTGTCCACTAAGATTGGATTCATATATTGCCCTTTTAAAATTTCTAATTCACACAACCATTATCAAAAGATGACCCATGTACAATCATTTTATACAGTTCTAAAGAAAAAGGCATAATTTAACAAGGCACACTAGCTGAATACCAGCAATAACAAGGCACAAGGTCACCCAGCCGGCTTTCATGCCTAAGGCAGGGCTAGAACTCATGGTCTCCCAGTTTCTAGCCTGATGCCTTAACCACTAGATCAAACTGGCTCTCTGTATATCTTTCTTATAACAGGGCTTACTTACAAATATCTGTGCTATATTCAGAGATCCTAAATTCATAGAAGTAAAAGGGACCATAGAAGCCATCTTATCCAATTCCCTCCTCCATACAGTAGGATCTATTAGAGTGTCTCTGACAGATGACCATCCAGGCTCTGTCTGAAGACTGTAATAAAGGACAACTCACTATTTCACGTGGAAGCTTATTCCACTAGCTGACAGTGCATATATTCAGGAAGCACTTCTGGTTTCTAATCTGAACCTCCTCCATTGTAATTCTAACCCACTGGTTCTGGTCCTGCCCTCAGAGGCAATATTTATTTGTGAAGCATACTTTTACATGTAAAACACCATTTAATATCTGCTTTATACTTGCCATTCAACCTCCCAGAGCCAGCAAAAAGACTGAATGAGGTACCAGCAAATTGAATCAGTGACTATTACTCTCTTCCTCAGAGAGATGTTATGTGCATAACATTTGCAGCTGCCAGATTTTCCAGGGTCATAAGCTGGTAAATTTACTAGCCACCTCTTCCAGTCTTTGAAGAATTACATTAAATAGGGTCATTCCACTTACCACTGTCAGCACTGACATAATTTTCAAACAGGCTGGCCAGAAGTTTGTTGGAAGATTTCTGAAAAATACCCACCACCGTTTCATTGAGAGGGTCTTTGTTTTTCTCAAGCCATCCAATTATGTTATAGGGCACCTAGAAAAAAAAAAGCATCAAAAAAAAAAATTAAAAGCGAACAAGCTAGAAACTAAACTGCCCAACCAATTGTTCTCTTTACCTGACATCAATTTTATATTCAGTTTTGACCTACAAAGTACATGGGAAACAAGTATTTTGCTCTTCAGTCTTTTAATGGTGACTATAATATAACTGATATCATATCTTAGCTCCTGAATAATAATTTTCTCATTCTTCTGCATGGCCAGGCTTTCATTTCCCCACATCCATTAATAACAAAGGAAGATATTCTACACTGACTTGTTCCACCTAATTCAGCATGATTTATATGAGGGCTGTGCAATTTGTATCTCCATATGATCTATTGAAGTGTGGACTTCAGAACTCTCCAAATTGCCACAAAACTTTAATTTTTAGTTTGACATTAGTCATATTACCTATGTTTATCTGATTGACTTATTTAATATTTGGTTATTAGCTTTCATCCTGATCTCATCTTCTTCTTTATCTCAGCTACACTTTTTTGGTGAGTAACCCCCGATATTCAGGGAGTGTCTCCATGAACACTTCTCCAAAAAAGTGTGAATTCTTGGTCTACACTGGCAATCTCTTTCTTTCCAAATGAAAATGGAGAGATCACAGTAATGCAGAGCTTCATCGTTCACCTCCTCCATAACACTGGCTTGGCTTAAACAAGTATTTTCCTGAATATGCATGGCTAACATACGAGGCAGGAAAAGGTGCATCTCTTTGGAGTAGCTTCTAACAGATAACACTGAAGGAGCATTTGCCAGATTTAAAGCTCTTTGCCCACTTTGGATTGGAGTACTGCACACCTCTGGGTTAGACTAGCAACCTTCTTTATAAGGATTTTTTCCTAATATTTTTGAAGACAAACTAAGAAAATGATTTGATGCATACAAGATATTAAGTCATAAAGTGGCTGGCCTGGTTTTAGCTTAACATATTTATAAATCATTATAAATTTGATATGCACAAATCTCTTTTTTATAGCCCTTGGAGCCCCTTATAAACTTGTTTGCTGAAAAATGATAGCACAGTGGTATGTCATTTTGAGGTTAAAAAAAACAACAACCCAACAACCCATGAACATTGTAGCTGTGCAGTCTCCTAAAATAACAAGAAAACTCACAACTCTCCACCAAACGCCAGCCACTGTCCAAGAATGTTAAGCTTGTGCTTTGGTCACCCAAAGGTTGTAAATTTCTGGCTTGTCTACCCAGGCATTTAGGGTTATGCTACAATGCATGTATTTTATCAATATAAAGGTGAAGAGAAATAGGCATACGGTGTACTAAAAGTAGTATCCTGATTCTTATTTGCTGAATTCTAAGATATATATTTCTAGTGCAAAAAATATGTTCAGAACACATCCACTTAGAATGCCAGGCTTTTCAGAATGCCAGTTTCTCTTTTGCTAAGAACATTTTTTTCACCTCTTCCCATACCCAATTCCACTGTGCTTCATTATTCCATGGCATTTAATTCTTATAGGATATCAGTCTACAAAAGGTAATGTCATAGAAGAGTTCTGTGGCCTCTGCATCTGCAAATGAGAAAGAAAGAAAGAAAGAAAGAAAGAGAGAGAGAGAGAGGGAGAGAGGGAGAGAGGGAGAGAGAGAGGGAGAGAGAGGGAGAGAGAGAGAGAGAGAGAGAGAGAGAGAGAGAGAGAGAGGTCCTACCACTCCAGCATAATGCAGAAGTTCAAAATGTGCTTCATATTTCCTTTTTTTGTCAGGCCTTGGTTTCTGCAGGTTGGGTGATTTGCCAAGATGGTTGTCATAGAGTTTGGCCTTAAAGGTCATATCTGTAGCCTTTGGAAACATGCATTCCTCTTCAAGAATAGAAAGGATGCCCAGGGGCTGTTAGCAAAAAATAGATTAATAAATGTTAGGACAGCCTTCCCCAAATTGCTCCCCTCCAGTTGTACTACAGTTCTAAAATTCTTTGCCAACACAATCAGTGGGAACTGCTTTAGGAGTTTGTTTTTCCAAATACATGATTTGTGTTGCCATGAATAAATATACTGTTACAGGATTGTTGCTTTTTTGTCATAGCCATTAATCTATTATTCTTCCTGTTTGCTATAAAACTTGTTGACATAGTATGTGAAGAAGTTAGATTTTATCCCAGTTGCTGACATAATATTGATGCTTTAGTCTTCAAAACACTTTGATGGGCTGACACATTTTTCTCAATGAAAGAGACAGAAACTAAAGCACTGTTATAGCTCAGAACTATATGCTTGATGACCCATAAAGCTATATACACGCTACCAGTTGTTAGTAATGCTCTGCCAAGAAACAGATTTCTCCTCTTTAATTCCTTTAAACCTAAACAGGCAGCAAAATCAGCACATCAGCCACACTGGATATACATTAGGTTACTTTTAAATTGCTGAGTCAAAGATTGTTCAGGCTTCTTATGACTATGGGGGAAAAAGTGACCAAGGTATAGTGCTAGATAAACCCTTTTAAATTAATTTACAATCAGGGATTTAGATGAATTTATTAATACCTTTTCAATTAGATCAATGCAAGCCTGCAGGTCCAGCCCAAAGTCAATGAACTCCCATTCAATGCCCTCCTTTTTGTACTCTTCTTGTTCCAAAACAAACATATGATGATTGAAAAACTGTTGCAGCTTTTCATTTGTGAAGTTAATGCAAAGTTGTTCAAAACTATTATACTTCAGGAGGGCAGAGAGAGAGAGAGAGAGAGAGAGAGAAATCAATTTGTATAGAATCAAACAGAGTAACAAAAATAAATCTGTATGGCTTGGTAAAACTTGGATTCCTTTAAACATAAGGTTTGTTTTAATGTGCATAAACATTATAGCTTATTTTTTTAAAAAACTGGATAGAATCATTGATTTAATTAGCAAAGTCTGCTGGGGCAATTAGGCATATTTCACAAAGACATGATCCAAAGTCATGCTTGTCCCACTGAAATTAATGTTACATTAGATAGGTGATACCAGAATGCAATCAAGATTTTAATTTTAGTTATATTTCTAGTTTTCCAGATTTTACCAATCTGATGCCTTTCTTTTACATTGGGCTTTAACTATAATACCAACTCAACACAGCTGGATATTATGAGAGTTTAAGTCTCATAATCTAATATATCTGGAATACATCTAATATGTCTGGAAGACAGGTAGTGAAGCAGGTTGATGAAAGTGAGTTTGCTGAAAGCTATTTTAACAAGAAAATCTTCTCCTGACTAGTCTACATAGTTATTGCTTAATAAGTGGGTAAGCTACAGGACACTAATAATTCTTTTCATAAAATTTTCCAAACAAAATACTTGAAAAGCCTATTAACTTAAATCAACCTTGCTCTTTTGTGGACTTTTTTGGTTTCAATTACTCACATCAAAGATCTCAAAGCCAGCAATGTCCAATACTCCAATGAAGAACTGTCTTGGTAACCTGGTGTCCAATGTCTTATTGATGCGGGTAACAAGCCATTTGAACATTCGATCATATACTGCCTTAGATAAGGCTCCAACAGCATAGGTAACCTGCACAAACATGAAGAACAATAGCTAGGTGTGTAATGAATAATGTACAGTAATTAACATTATCATCTACAGGAGATACTAGTTAAAACCCACTGCTTCCATTTCTGCTGTGGAATAACTTGGAGTGGATACTGTCATGAGTGAGGATGGCGAGCAGGGGGCTCCCATCCAGGCTGTAAAGCGCATGCGTAGTACTGAGAAATTAGGTGGCCATTCAAAGAGACACAGATCGGGCCCGCCTTAGTCTTTGGGGTTTATATGTCTGGGTTTTCCCACGCTTCTTGAGTTTGTTAGGATTCTCTGTTATGTAGCAGTAATAAAACACTAGAGACCTATTCCTTGTCTCAGCGTGGTTCCTGGCTGTTAGGACAAAAATCCTAACAAACTCAAGAAGCGTGGGAAAACCCAGACATATAAACCCCAAAGGCTAAGGCGGGCCCAATCTGTGTGTCTCTGAATGGCCACCTAATTCCTCAGTACTACGCATGCGCTTTACAGCCTGGATGGGAGCCCCCTGCTCGCCATCCTCACTCATGACAGATACTCTACTAACTTAGGAGGAAAAGCCATGTTCACCAACCTCTCTTCTCACCACAGCACCTTGTACACATGAAAATGTCTTCAGAGTTTAAGGAACCCTGCAGAACAGAGTGAAAGTGGGGTGGTGATGCAAACAGCAGATGGAAACAGAAAAAAATGATCTCCTTTTCTCTTGTATTTATGGAGACATCCAATGAATAATAAGTTCTTCCATAACAGACCCATTTTGAGGACTATACAATATTTGCTAATTTCCCCTTTTTCTATTGTTAAGTAAAATGATTAAAATGTCAATAATTTAATTGTATAACATCACATTAATATATATGGAAGATTAGTTCGGTTTGCTAAGACTGCACATGCTTTGAAATGATTCAGAAGTGCTCTATACCCCTTTGCTATTCCCTAAGGTAAAGGTAAAGGTTTCCCTTGACATAAAGTCCAGTCGTGTCCGACTCTAGGGGGCGGTGCTCATCTCCGTTTCTAAGCCTTAGAGCCGGCGTTGTCCGTAGACACTTCCGGGTCATGTGGCCAGCATGACGACACGGAACGCCGTTACCTTCCCGCCGAAGCAGTACCTATTGATCTACTCACATTTGCATGTTTTCGAACTGCTAGGTGAAAACTGTGGCTAGGTTTATACTAAGGAAATGCAGTATGAAAAAGTTAATAATAGATAGATAAGTACTGATAGGATTGTTGTACTGACCTCATTTCTCACTCAGACCCACCAGACCCAAATCTGTTTATTAGTTCCAGCAGCAATTACTCAGTTTGTAGACACTAATATCTCCTCATTGACTCTAGACAATAATTTTGGAAGACTGGTCACAGATATCCAGCCACCGTTACATAAACCAATCCACATCCAGATTTTTCTTTCATTTGAAATACAGTCATTTCTGTACTTGGGTCTAGGAAATACTGTATCAGCAGGTATCAGCAGGTGCTGTCTGGCCAGAAACTCATAGTCAGCACTTGACTGGATAGTCAGGCAGAAGTTGGCAATATGGGGATAAACATTGTTTTGCCTAAAATCTTATGATATTTTGTCAAATTTCATATGAATTGCATTGAAAACTGGAATCCAATAATAACCTCACCCATTTGGCTTGGTCTGGTGATCATTAATCACTATAGTACTTAGGTGTTGAGTGGTCCAATCAGAAATCATAATCATGGAATGGGAAATACTGGACAATTGTAGTTGTAGGAATAAAGATCCAAATATTTTAGTAATACTTCTGCTTACAGAAGAATCAACTTATACATGGAGAGGATATCATGATGGTTTATATGGTTTAAAGGATTTCTCACCTGTTCTACATTTTGGCCTTTAGTGACATACTCATTTCCAACTTTCACTCTTGGATGCACCAAACCCTTAAGCATATCAGAAGAGTTAACTCCCATAAGATAAGCAGCCTTGTCAGCACCTGATAGAAAGAAACAGCATTTCAATGGGTAAAATGATTTGAGTTTAGATTGATTTTCAGATATAGCTTGCTTGTTTTCTATAACATATTCTGGAATACTTTACAACTCCAAAGCAGAGGAATAACTGTAAAATGTATGATACAAGCAGACATTTAACCATAATACAACTATTAGCTCAGCTGATAATCATTCTATACTAAAATTGCATTTACAATAAAATGTTTAATAGAATAAAATACTTCAGACAGGTCATACATCTTTCCTAAGGCTACTTTATAATTACCTCACATCCAGTACTTGTACTTGGAGGTCTAGCTATTGCGGATTTCCAGGGAAGAAATGGTGAACTGAGCCGACTGTGGAAGAATGAAGAGCCGGCGAGTAGACCAGCTCTTCTTAATTCCTCTGGGTAAGAAGAGGACTTGAGGTCACCCACAAGTGCTCCAGACAGTTGCCGCTCACAAGGAGACCACAAGACAGTGGCCTCTGTCACATTTAATGCTCTGGAGGTGAAGGAATAGCCATATTTTTGCTCAGGGGCCTTCAAAAGGACATTGGGCTCACATACTTCCTTTTCTAATCATTTTCAAAATTGCTTCTTAACTGCTTTTCAGCTATTAGAAACTTTTGGATCAACAAGTTTTACAGCACTGGGTGAATTTCCTTCAATCCTTAGTGAAAGAAGTTTTAAATACAAGTTTAAGGACTCCCCCCCCCCTTTTGGAATAAACCGCAAAAGGTGATTAGTACTTTGATTTTGGAATATTACAAATGGACTAGGGGTCCATATGGATTTGAAATAAGATTTTGGAATTAATCATAAAAATCCATCCCATGGGAAACTGCTTTTGTTTTGAATTCTTTTTAAAAAAAACATGATAGGATGAGACTTTAAAGGTTGGACACTAGAGGGAACTAGAAGGAACTCAAGATTACAATTAAAGGAGACAATGTAAATAGATTCTCCATGCCCTTACTATGACTAAAAGATGATATTGCAGCATTGGAAAGATAAATGTATGGCCCCATTTACTCAGTGGATTGAAGACCTGATTGCACTTGCCACTTATGAGTGGATTGCCTATAGTTGCAGACTTTGTATGGACAAGTATAATGAAATATGGGACTTGTACAAATTACAGTAGGTTAAAAAATGATAGTCATTCAAATGTATTAGAAATATATACATCCTTGAATAATATTTCTCTTAGATAAGTATATATATAATTGTAACTGGTTACTGTTATAATGACATACTATACTGTTTTTTTCTCATTTTTGTTGTATTTCTTCCACTTTTGTAAAGCACTTTTTATATTTTTTCTTCTCTGTGACAATGTATGTATCTCCATCAGTATTATCATTGTGCTTTGTTTTTTTTCTTTTTATGTTATTAATTAAAAAGCAATTAAAATAAATTAAAATAAGATTACAATTAAAAGAGAAGAACACTTACATTTGACCTATTAATACAGAATGGAGCAAAATCTTTTAATACTGGACATATTGAAGGATATTTTTGAACAAGGAACCCAGAAGTTAATTTTAGGAGAGTCTGCCTCTGTAAACAGACTGTGTTTCAAAGATGTTATAAAACAGGAACAAGTTTACCTGACAAGATTGAGACTGATCTGAAAGTGGATTTAAAAATGACAGGCTACAAGAATGATATGGAAAAAGATACTATACTGGACATACAAACGAAACCAACTGATGTCTTAATAATTAAAAGGGTTTGTAGAACTTTGTGAGAAGAAAAAATGAAAAGAAATCAAGTTCTAGGACATTATTTGAAAGGACTAAAAATCAAAATTGTTAAAAGTAAAAGGAAGGACTATAAAGTTAGTTTATTTGATCAAGGTTAAAATAGATTTGTTGTTATCTCTGGTAACCCTTAATGGACTTTTGCTGATCACAACTTAATGATGAAGCTTTAACCATTTCTTTATAGATAAGAGATGGATATGGGAAGAAGAGATCGTTTGTTCTATTTAAGAGGAAGTGATAAGTTAAAATTGTTTATGCTTGTGATGAAGGGAGAAGACATTTCTTTATATATTTCTTTTCTTTTTCTTCATTGTATATTTATTTTTTTCTATTTTTTTCTTTTCTGCACTATTTTTTCTTTTTATTATTTTCTTTTTTTTAGTTTGAATTAGTTTTTATCTTTTTAACTGTAACTTTTAATAAAATTACTATATAAAAAAAGGAAGTCTAGCTATTGATATGTGTTGACATTTATTTAGCTCAAGTGAATAATCTTGGCACTGTGCAGAACATAGACTTGTCAGCATCACAACTCAGAGAACGTATAATTTCAGTCATACAGAAATGATAATGGTGAGGCCAAGAAGACACAATTGATCAACAGTTCTTGCAAAAAGAAAGAATTAACTGATGGCAGATAGAATAGGTGAAATTCTAGCTGTCTAGAAAAAGGTTGTAGCATTATAATTATGATTAGTTCATCATATATGTTGTCTTTCTACCTAGAGGATCCTCAAGGTGGCTAACAATAAAACAGAAGAAAATGAAAAATTAATAAGCAGTTCATATAGCACTTTTTGAAAATAGAAATATATTTATTTTAATTACTGAAGTAGTATTTGCAAATGTCAGGTAAATCAGAAGATGAGATATTGAGCAAGATTTAATTTTAAGAAAATGCAAATATAAACCAACAGTTATATGAATAGAAATAATAAGAAAAATCATCCAGTACAAAGCAATGTTATAGCTATTCTTGTTCTAATCAAGACATTAGTGGAGATTTGAGAAAAAAAGTATTCAGGGTCAAACTTCTGAACACCTGCATGCAACTGAGTTCAGAGGTACAGTACATACATTCATGTGGACTATGTGGAACAGGCACCCATCTTTGTGATTATGGATACACTTTCCCAGAAGTTCTCATTCTGATTTATACTAAACAGAGACAATGTAGTGCTAGATTTGGACTGGGGGCACTAACTTTAGGCATGCAAGTTTACTTTGGAGGGAGGACTTTGGAACAGTATGTCGTTTTTTTTCACATTCTCTTTTTTTGTACCATCTTGCTCGATAAATAAATCTGGAAAGTTTTTTTAGGTTGATCACATTACAGGCATTGTTTAACGGTAGGTTTTTAATTTTTTATTTTACCTGATGGCTCAACACAGAGGCAATTGTTTTTGCATCTATTAGCCCACCGTACTTTGTAAGTTATTGTTATGGGACAATTTGGAGAAAAGAGTTTTACGTATTCCACCTTGAGATTCTACATGATAATAATAACAACATCATCATCATCAACAATAATAATATCAAGAAGGAGCAATGGTAAGGCAGCTACTTTCAAACTGTTGCTGAGAAAAATTAATGAATATTTCCCTGAATCACAAGGAGTCCAGTTCAGCTCAAAGGCAAGGGAAAAAGAAAGTGAGAGAAATATTTTTTAAAAGGTGTTGGTACTTAATTAAACACTGACAGCTGCTCTGTTTGCACCTCCCCTCCCCCCAGTAACTTTTCAAAATTGAATCCAAAGAATTGCACAACCCTAACTGAATTACCTGCCTTCTGACACATTAAAGATATAGGAGGGGGGGGACATGTTGAGGACTGCACTGAAACTTTTGGGGACCACATGCAGCTTTAGGCCTCTCACCATACATAAGTAATTAGTGTGATCTGATCAACTGCATGCATAGAGGTTCTTCCCATGACACTGAGAAACTGATTGCTCAGAAGGAATCCAGTATGTTTTCTGTTGAATACAAGGTGATTTTTGCAGGCATTGCCCCGAAAGTGTAGAGAATGGGCATATAACATCTGCAGTTTAGGCAATTGTCTGGAAGACATTGCCATGAAAAAATTAGCTACTGATTGGCAGCAATGGCTGATTCAGAAGTGATTAGAGAACAAACTGCATCTCCAGTACGAACAATATATTGTTATCATAGAATCTGCATATGTTAGATGGGAAATTATGTCTTGTAGTGAATGGAAGCAAAACAGCATGGTTTGTATCATGTACACTTTGTATGGTTATTCTATAAAGTCCCCTTCAATATATGGTACATGGCAGTTATCCAAGGGCTCCATAGCAGATACGCTTGCCCAGGAACAGTCCCTATTGCATGGTAATGTTGGGGTCCTCACTTGCAAAATGATGGATAAGGTAACATTCAGTAAAACCACATACTTCTTTTTCTCTAATTTAAGAATGACTGGAATCTTGGAATCTTTTGAACTGGGAGAGTGGTGGAGAGTAAGGGTGGGAATTCTAATCTCTCCTTTCTATTAAGTGGTCAGCAAACAGTGAGAAAATTATTCAGGGCACATTTTATGCAATTAACGCCTTTTACTGTTTGGGAGCTCTGCTGTCTAGAGCACTGTGTTTCCTTTCCCTGGCATGATATATCTTCCCACTCCCCTAGACCATATGCTCAGATTGTGCTGAACTGCAACATACTGATCTATAGATGAGATTCCCACAAAGAGGTTTGATTTCTATGTGGGATAATACTAGGAGATAAAAACAAGGCAGACTTTTCCTGCAGGCCAAGATAACAAAACAAGAAATGGAACACTGTTGGTAAACAGAAAAGAACACACTTACTCTCTGTACCATCAGCCTCTGCCTGCTCTTCCCTGGGCCTCTGTTTAAATTTCATGTTTCCAAAATGCATAATTGCACCAGTGAGTTTGTAGGCACCGTATTTTTCATCCGCAACAAAACCCAAAATATCCATGGCTTGCTGTTAAAATTTTTAAAAAGAAATAAAAAGACACTTTGTCACTTGCTTCTTCTGCAACATGCGGCTTTATTTTCTAGAGCTGCCTTGCAGCACTGCTGGTATTATTTTGCTTCTTCTGGTATTGAAAATTCAAAACTGAAACTGTTGGAATAGTCATATTTATGTTCTATTTCCTGATGCTTATAGAACAGTTAGCAACATCAAAAGCCCATTATGAGATACAGAAAATACATTTAAAGCAAGCACATCACTAAACTGTTTTCGAGAAGACTATTATGTAAATCTCAGGAAGAGTACAGTGCCCAAATTGGGAAACAGATTCCCTAAATACACTTCGATGTATTGATTAAAAGACATGGTTATGGTCACTAACTTGAATAACTTTAAAAGGAGGTTGGATAAATTTATGGAGGGCAGGTCTATCAAAAGCTATTTGTCTTGAACTTTCAATGTTACCTTCGGGCCAGGGGCAGAATGCCTCCGAATACCCATTTCAAGGAAATAATAATAGGAAATGGGTATGCTTCCATCTCTTGTTTGCAAGCACATTGGTTGGCTTTGATTAACCACTGTGAGAACCAAAACTCTGGTCTTCAGTGAGTGTTGGCCTGATCCAGCAGAACTACATTCTTACCCCAATGTATGAAAGTCAATAGACGGCATGGCTGTATTGGTACAGCCCTGTTCTGAAATAGTAAACAAGAAGGCTAAGGGTCATTCACTGCTAAGACCATTCTGCATACTGAAAACCACCCTGACTTTTGATACAGTGATCCTGGGTTCATTGCATATTTATGCTCAGCAATCCTGTTCAGTGAGATTTATATGGGTTGGTTTGAACTGACTCAAATAAGGAAATTGCTGCTGTTCTCACTGAACAGCTTATGCCCTTTTGCATTTTAATAAAAACAAGTCTTACATCAGTTGCCATCAGCTCTTCCCCATCATCTAAATTATCCACAGTAACAACCCCTTGTGAACAGATGTGGTAGTCATATGGATTTGTTGACACCAATAGCATATCTGCAAATGAGGAAAAAAATAAACAGTTTCTTCTCTCAAGATCTGGTCTCCTGTTAAGTCAACATATAGTGCAGCACAAGTGCAATGTCATACATCAAGGCTTATTCAAAGTTGCTGGTCTAAAACATGAATTCACTTTCAGTAGCATGCAGCATTACAGAGATCTTGAATTCCAACCTATTCCAAAATTATTAATTAGCTTTATTTTTTTGCTTGGATAATCAGATCTCTCTGAATAGTTCCATATAATGACTCGTTCTTATACTTATGCAATTAACTCCACATGGTCAATAGACTCATATCCTATATCCTGCTTAGCTTTTCAGCCAAGCAGCATAGAGATGTGCTTGCTGATCCTTCCTCTGCTACAAATAATAAAGGGCAAGGACATTTACACAGCTTCGCCTGCATCCAAAGTCCATCAAAACTGTGTTTGTCTGATTCTAATGTCTTGATATCATGGGGAGAAGCAATGTAAATTCAAATGTCAAGCATGTCCCCCCATTTGGGACAAAAAGATTGTTTCAACATTTTATTAATGTATCAGAACATGTGGTCAACAATGGGAAATCTACAAAATTATTACTGCTAGTAAATTCTGTCCCAATTCACATACTGTATACAGACAGACAATTTGTGAAAAATTTATTGTAACAGCAAAACTGGTTTGTGGACAGCAGTTTATCCATGCAAAAATCATGGCCAACAAGTTTAGCATAAGAATAATAAGATACATTTTCACAGTAGAATATTTCTATCCAAATTCTGTTAGCCAAAAACCACTTTGAAACAGTTCTTCTAATCAACCTTAATTAGACCACAGTAAAGGCTAATTCAGTTAAGGATTTAGCAAATGGTCCACTCAGCCTGTAAGACAAGAACAAAAATGAGATTATTACTGCTTTTGCCAAGCAGATATTTAGTACATGGTTAAAGGGAAGCTTTGCCACATTACAAGAAGCACTATAATCCCTATGTATAAATCGGGTTCAAAACTAGATGATAGACAGGACCAGCTACTGAAGTTCAAAAATCTGTATAATAACAGGTGTAGTGACCTAAGTAACAAAATAGATGGGAAGGAACATCCTCTTTCAAACTGTGTAAAGTATTATCATTATCATGGTTTGGCTATCTGTCCATCCAGAACTATACATTGAGTCCCAATACAAGACATCCAACTATGGTACATAAGCATTTATTTTCATGCTGTGTTAGAATCTATCTAGACCAGTATGGTCTATCTTGACTGACAGTGAAATTCTAGGCTTTCACTATTATACATGTTTCAATGTGTGTGCAATCTTCTACCATAAACAAAAATTTTGCATGGAAACTTAGTTATTTTCTTCTATATACATGCAGCATTGTCTAGCCATGGCTCCAATACGTGAAATTTTAAAGTGCTGGACAAGGCAAAGGTCTGCAGACTAAGAATCTAAGGGTTAATAAGGCCAATAATGATATGAAATAATCAATTAAATTCAGTGTTAGCGGTAATTTGATTTTTTTAAAGCATTATTTCAGTAGAATGTTGATTGCTCCTTTATTTTAAAGATAGAAAATTACCAACTTAACCACTCAGAGTTCTCCAAATTACACATTTACTTTTTTATTACAGTGATATTATTCAATTTAAATTACTGACTGTGTTATTTCACATTAACATTTTCCTTTTTCAGTTCCTCTATCCAGAAAAGTTATATCTCAATATGCACACAAGCATGCTTTTCTTTATTCTTACCTTGTAGCTCTGCTTTCTTTCCTGACAAGATCTGATAGAAAATGTGATAGTCTCTTTCACCTGGTTGTTGAAAAATAACTCGGGATTTCTCTAAAAGATCTAATTGGAGATTGAAGAATTAAACTAAAAAATAGGTTGAAAGTTTATGTGAAATATAAAGTGTATAATTATAATAAGTAGTGTGTTACTTACAGATTTCAATATCAGCAGATGATAGCTTGCCTGTAGTTCCGAAATGGATTCTGATAAATTTGCCCTGTTGTACAAAGTTTAAAAACATGTGAAAATGACAATATATAGAACCAATAGTAGCCTACCAATTACTATAAGCTTGCTTTGATAATTGCCTTGTCTTGATGTTATGATAAATCTTTGGCTGATTCACACAGTTATACCATGGTTTATTTAAATCATTGTTTGTTGCATAAGCCACAATGGTTGGTTTTTAGTAAGCCATAAGTTATAGTTGTATTCCATACTGTCTAGGTTTACACACACTGTTAAGTTTCATCAATCTAGTTTAATGGTAGAAGATTCTGGACAAATAAAACAAATCATTCACACAATACATAATTAAAGTGGCATGACTCCTTGGAACGATGAATCCTCATTCAAGGAAGTAATGATGAAGATGACTAAAAAAAGAGTTTGCCATGCATGTTCCCAAGCTATAGTCAGAGATCTTGATAGACTAAACCTAAAGAACACAGCAGCAAGGATACATTAAACATACTGTAGATACTCCTATATCTCTGATTCAGCAATCAAGAATTTTGACTTTGACATAGAAACACAGCTTCCAAATCCACAGGTGTATCATCACTGCCAGATTTCTTGGAAGAGCACCTTAAGGGTAATGGCCTATTCAGGAACAGGTAATTGCTTCTGATTAACTACATTACTACAACCAGCTCCGATCAGCACTACCTATATTTGGGTAGAACATAAGATTTCCATTGTATAAGTCCTTGCCTGAAAGCAACTGCTTTGAATGCTCTATGTTTGTACAGATGATTGTTATGATTATCTAAATTATTTTACCATAGCCAAGACTTATTACTAGTAGGTCTCTGTGAGGTGGTCTAGCTTTGTTTTGACAAGGGTTTGTTGATTGGTTTGATGATTCTTTTCAGTGAAGTACTTTGCATCACCTTGAGTCCAGAAGTGTGAAAGCCAGTTAGAAGACTGATTGCCAATAATCATGGAACTTCATACTGAAACTAAATTAAGCTATGTTTATTCTACCTATTAATGTGTATTTTAGCATTTGCTGATCATGATCACTATATATAGTCTCCAACATCAAAGGCAATATGGTTCTGAATATCGTCTGCTGAGAAACATCAGCAGGAAGGCCAATATTACAACCATGTCCTATTTATGTGCTTTCCACAGACCTTTAACCTGGTTGAGCAGGGCTCCCTTTTGACTTTAGAAAAAGTATATGCATTTTTGTCCTCCAGTCACCATAAAGTAGTCTGAAGCAGACCTATGATCGTCTTAACTTTTGCTGAATTTTTGCTGAGCTTGAAATATACATGACGTGCCAATGACTGTGCAAACTCTTTCCTTGTTACTGATCAACAGAAAATAGCAAAAATATCATCTCAAGCCCTGAACTATCATTGGATGTAGAATAACAAATTCCCCTCCCCTTACCTCACACAAAAAAGAAGTAAAATACATTGCTGAAGGGATGTAGCTAGAATCGGTTTTTTTAACATCCAGGAAGAATACAGCAGCAAGGATACATTAAACATACTGTAGTCAAGAGACCGAAATAAATATGACCATGAGGTCACTGGGAGTCAAGCTCAACAATAGAGAGATTTTACCTTTTTCTCCAAAACAAAACTGAGAACAATCAAGTTTATGGCCATTCCCAAAGTGCTGCAAAACACTGGTATGGAACTATTCTAAGTCAATAAACTTTCTAAAACAATTTGACAAAGGAATCATCTACCACTGGTAGGTACAGAATCTGCTGCTTTAGGATTGCTTAAGAAAAGAAATATGATATTTAGATATCTGTGCAAGGATATATGCACTTCATTTCTAAATATTCCTCCTGGAAAGACACACATTTTGTACATCTATAAACAGAGGTTAAAAATATATTATCAGTTTACAACAGAGTAGATGGTTTTCAAGTGTCTAGAACTGCAGCCTTCTCTGTTCTTTTCATGTGTGAATTTGGGGTGTACTGTGGTTTCTGCAGCTCCACAGCCATAATTAAAACATTCTCTTTGGTTGTATTGTGACTAGCTTGTTTTACACAGGACTTCTATGTTTCCCATATACAAAACTGCACTGTACTTGTTTATCAGTGGAAAATAATACAATTTCCTTCCTTCCTTCCTTCCTTCCTTCCTTCCTTCCTTCCTTCCTTCCTTCCTTCCTTCCTTCCTTCCTTCCTTCCTTCCTTCTTTTTTAAACTTGAGATGGTCCTGCTGCTTTTGCATTTGATGCTACCCCACATATGCTGGACAGCAGGGTATAACATCTGATTTAGAACCAGGAACTTCTTCTCAGTAGTCCTGGATCCTGATTTAGGATAATCATCACTGACTGGATTTCAGTGATAGAGGCTAGAAAACTGCTTGTATAAAATTCTTGACCTTTGTTCCCTGTGGAACAAATCTTTTTAAACACATTTTTATTGTAAGAGAACCTGATTAAGTCAATTCCTGTTTGGTTATGCTTTAGCTTGCAAACTTGTTGCTAAAATCCTAAGACAGTACAATCTCTGTGCCAGAATGTTCCAATAAGTAATAGCAGAACAGCTGCTGACATTACATGTAGGAAATCATTCAATCATTACTCAAGGAATACAGTACTATTAAAAATGCGAGGGGGGATGAAGCTACAGATTTTAACGTTATTCAATTTCTGGTTCTATTTTATGAATATAATAATGAGTGATGGTAAAGTTCCATAGTTAGAAATCATACTTACAAAACGTGAAGAGTTGTCATTTCTCAGAGTTTTGGCATTCCCAAAAGCTTCCAAAGCTGGGTTGGCTTGGATGATTTGATCTTCCAGGGTTCCCTTACAATGCAAAAGTTTTAAGTAATTTAGAATGTAATTCTATACCTGATTTCTGACTTCACCCTGATATACCAGAAGAATGCAACACTATGCAGAAAATACACTGGCAAAAAAACTCCAGATAATCTGACAGAACAGTTAAAACAGGGTTAAGATGTGGTGGAACTGCAAAGCAGCCTTCATATGGACAGCTGCCAGTCTTACCAATTAAAATACCTTTCTTCTGGAAGCTCAGGGAAGGTGACAAAGGAGGTCTTTCTCCCATTTCATGCCCCCAACTTGTTTGGGTTGAAAGAAAATGACAGGCCCAAGGTCAGCTAGTGAATTCTATGATGATGAAGTTGAATCTGTGTGTTTGGTCCCAATTACACAACATCTACATTACATTGGCTTAGCATTACAAAGCAATTCCATCATTCCGTGCATATAAGATTTTTTGTAATAATATATATATTTGTAAGTGGAAAAAGCAATTGGCAAATATGGGAGGGTTGTGAATCATCTATCCCTCATACTGCAGTTATAATTCAATAAATGGATGAACACAGAATAATACAGTACTTGTATTTTTGAAGCACTAATATTAAGCACACATATGTTGTAAACTACAGGAAATGCTTGGAATAAATTTCCAGTAATATAGATGACTATGTGGTTGCTAAGAGTTGACAACAATTTGATGGCACAAATCAATCAAATATAGATGACTTACCCCAGTCTTGGTGGCTGGTTGCTGTTTAAAACAAAAAATAAAATAAAATATATATTCATCTGTCAATCCCTTCTAGTTGTGATTTTGCTAGATATTTCTTTTACAATCCACTTTATTGTATAACACAGCATAATTTTAATTCTAAGATCCTTGTTTTTAATCAAGAAATGGTACCTAAGTATAGGCTTACTTTTTCCAGCACAAATAGACTAGTATTGATTGTTCTCTCAGAATTACTAATCCTTAGCTGGTTCTTGTCCTGATCACCAAGAATCAGACCAATACTTCAGTTACTTGCCCAACATATGCTAGTTATTCCTGTTCATGTCCTCTCCCACCTAATGGAGCTGTTTTATGCACTGTATAATTCATGGCAAAGCATACCTATTCCACTAGGACAGTACAAAAAATATACATTATTGTAAATAAAACAAAACACCAGTATTCTTTCTCTAGAACTTAGAGGCATTTTATACTGTGAATTTAAATAGCTTTTATAGTCATTCCTCTTTTGTCTGAAAGAATGCTTAGGGATCTCTTAGAAATTCATAGCAGCCTTGCAAAATTCCCATTTTCAAGATTATTTGGGAGAAGCCGATAGATAGATAGGTAGGTAGGTAGGTAGGTAGGTAGGTAGGTAGATGATATAATATTCAATATACCTGTAGCTATACCCTGAAGCCCTGTCATAACTATTCTAACAATGGCACAAACTTAGAAAGCTTCTAGATAGACTAAACTTACTAGAGAAAAAGACTCATGGTCTTTTCACTCCTGGAATTACTTTTAAGCATCACAGGTAACTATCATGCTACCTGTGACTAGTAATAGAATACCTTACACTTCCTGCTAGTAATAATTATTTATACAGACAAAGTGAATGTCATTTGAGTATTTACACTTTTTTTTCCAGGTTCACCAATTGCTGCAACGGTGGCAAAATACTGAATGACACGTTTTGTGTTCACAGTCTTGCCAGCACCAGATTCTCCACTGTAAACAAAAGAAAGATGATAGCATCTCAACATTTTAATTTACATGAAAATACAACTTGAAAATTAATCTTTTTGTTAATGGGGCCCAGCCATCTTTTCTTAAAAAGCATTCTTTCAATGAATGTTTTCCAAA
Organism: Candoia aspera; assembly: GCF_035149785.1. Classification (NCBI taxonomy): domain Eukaryota; kingdom Metazoa; phylum Chordata; class Lepidosauria; order Squamata; family Candoiidae; genus Candoia; species Candoia aspera. Next base: position 81,095,703 of record NC_086157.1, on the reverse strand, counting down.
AAATACGGCTACCAGAAGTTGGTTACAACAGTCCAGATGACCTCTATGCGGCAGCAAAGAGACACTGAGGACTCTGCTGCCATCTGGTGGCTATCCATAGAGCTGCAGCCCAGACTTAGAACACCACAGAAAGAGGAGAGTTCATCCAATATTAAGGAGAAGACTTTCCATAGCTAATGGTACTGATGGCTCATAACCAGTGCACCACCAAATAAAAGTTATTCATGAGTAGCAGCAGGTAAAGTCTGTTGACTTGATGCCCTTATTTGGGCCCTGTAGCAAATAGGATACTGGATTAGAAGAATCTGGAGTTTAATTTAGCATAGTTCTTAATAGGTCCTTAAAGTTCTTCTCCAGACAAGGTGCCTTTTAGAGCTATAGGTCATGTGCACTAGGAAGGAATTCTAGGACAACTTACCTGAAATATGCCAGATTTATGACTTAAGGCAATCTCAGTAAACAGCTTTCATACAAATCAAGAGAAGCCTGGCTTTTAGAGCCTAAGGGAAAAATCACTGACTGCCAGTTTTGAAAGGTTTAGCAACCCAAAACAAAATGAGGTTCCTCTGGTTTTGCATGTTCTAATAAAAATTTTAGAAACTATTACAAAATAATAATAATAATAATAATAATAATAGATTATGGTTATAATAATAATAATAATAATGGTTTTGAACATAAAACATTTGAAAATAATCACTTACGTAATCAGCATTGATTGGTTCTCTCGATCTATGAGGAAGAGAAAAAAAATATTCAATAGCATTTGCTGCTCATAGTTTATTACTAGGAAATACTGTATTTTAAAATACATGTTTTTTGGGAAGTTGGTCAAGAAAGTAATGGAGAATCCACTACAGAGAATCCTACCAGAAAATGTATTATCAGGATTCAGACCTGATCATCAGATAAAAATGGCTTTGGTTGCTCTGGTGGATGGTCTTTGTCAGGACCTAGATAGGGAAATGCATACTTCTTGGTACTATTAGACCTCTCAGCAGCATTCAGTATCATTGACTATAGTATTCTACAAAATTTGGGAATTGGAGGGCCTGTTCTATGGCAGTCCCCCTCCCATCTGTGTCAGTGACTCCAGCTGATAGTCAATGGAGATCCCATGTGTACTCTAATGTGCAGTCCCACAGAGCTTAGTGCTGTACCCTATGTTATTCAACATCTACAGGAAACTGTTAGGAGTTGCATCCATCTCTTGGGGTAAAATATCATCAGTATGCTGATGACACCCATTTATATATTGGTACCCCTGACTGAGCTGGAAATTTCATGGAAATCCTGAATTTGTGTCTGGAGGCTGAGAGAGTCTAAGGGGAAAACAAATTCAGATTAAATCCTACCAAGATACAGTTGCTATTCATTAGTAAACAACTAGAAAATCCAGTTACATCAGCCATAGTAGTTGTCCTAGTAGTCCTAGACACTCAGCTCCTGCTCAAGCAGTAGGTGCAAACTGTGACTATGGGGACTTTGCCCAGCCCTGGGTAGTGCACCAGTTACAACACTACCTGGTTTAGGATACCCTGGAGAGGGTAACTCGAACCCTGAACACCACTTGGTTGGACTACTGTAATGCAGTATACATGGAACTGCCTTTGGAGATGACTCAGAAGCTCCAGCTGATACAAAATGTGAGGGCCAGGCTGCTGAGAGGAGACCAGAACAGAGTAACACCAGTTTTAAGGTCATTGTGCTGTTTACCAGCAGGTTCCAGGCCCAATTCAAAGTGCTGGTATTACTTCCAAAACTTTACATGGCTCAACACAGGGATATATTAGGCAGAGCGTTGCCAAAATTGAATCTGCCCATGCAGTCCAAACATCTAGAGAGGGCTTGTTGAGACCACCTGCTTTAAGAGGCACCTATAACTTGTTTTTACATTTGACCCTTTATTTAATTTCAGAAGCAGTAAAAACCATATTATTCCAACATGCTTTTTGGCCCTTGTTGACTATGAGCATCCATCACAGGAATTTTTATGACTGTGCTAACATTTTTTTTTAAATGTACTTGAACTTTGTTTCTGTCCCCTTAGCTGTTCATCACCTAGAGTCCCTCAGGATTGGGGTGTTACTAGAATGTTTTCTCACAACACTTTTTTAAAAAATCTCTATTTAGTAGTTATTCTTTTGTTCCATCTTATTTCTTTTCTTACCTTCTTTTCTATTGTAACAATTAAAAATACTCAGAAGAAAGGATTGGGGTGGTCTACAAATATTATTAAATAAATAACTCAGTTTAAAAGATTGAGTCAAACTAGGCCTTCTTTTTGCCTTATAGCAATACACCATGCCTCTTAAAGTGGAGCCGGTTATATTTAAATATGAAATAATTACAAGCTCCATGAAATAAAACATATTACTAGGCCATGCACAATTACAGATTTTGTTGGGCTTTTTTGTATATTATTCAATATACAAAATTTGTATAATATACAATATATTATTTTGTATATTATAGTCCTCTAGTGTCAGTAAAGTAAGACATGCATTTGTATCATAATGCTCTTTAAATTGCTGTATATCCATCACAGCTTGTATGGTAATATTCAGGAATGCTGAAAGCACTGCAAATATTGCTCTTCCAGCTGTCAGGCATGCATCACCACTGCCCTCTGATGGATGAAATCTGATATGCCAAAATGTGCAATGTGGTCCAGTTTGGATTATGATGGTCACAATATATCATTGCAGCAGTGCATGAGGTAGATCTAAGTTGGTGATAACCCTGCATCATTTTTATATTTGAATTTAACCCAGCTAAAGGCAATTTTATAAACATCGATTTTGATGGGAAAGTGTACCCATATAAACTCTCCCTCATTAAGAAAGCTGCAAAGAAAATATATAATCAGTGGTGTTTTCAAAAACTGACATTCCTGAAAACCATCTCAAATATTCTTCCCTTTTACTTTGTTTGCAGAGGTCATCTGGAGTTTCATGGTAGCCATACATATTATCCAAAATGTGACTGATGCTAAGGATCATAATTCTTACATTCTCCAGACTCTTCGCTCTTTATCTAGTACCTTACACTGTGGGGGATCAACCCTCTCCTCTGTCCAGTTTAACATCTATATGAATCCACCAGGAGAGGTGTCACCAACTGTCACCATGGGGTGAGGATTTATCACAATTAGACTGTTGCAACTGTCCATGGGGCTCCCTTGAAGATTTTGAAGATCCAGAATGAGGGGCTGAAGTTGTGATGGGCTCTACTTTGTCCATGTGATACCAGTACTTTGGGAGTTGCATCAGCTGTCAGCAGGTTTCTGGATACAGTTATTTTTCTTTGAAGCTCTTTATGACTCTTCAGGACTACCTTCCATCACTGAAATATGCCTGCCTGATGACATCTAGTAGGAGAGTTTGCTGCAGGTCCTAACACCTAGGAGATGCTAACACCAAGAACACCAGGGGTTAGCCTCCTCTATATCATTCCCATTCTTGGGAACAACATACCCTCTGAAATATGGCAGTCTCTTCCTTGCTGTTGTTTCAGACCACGCTATTACAAAAGGCTTTGAAGATCACATGGATAGATGAATGATCCTGAAGGGATGGCATCAGGTCATGTTATACTGATATAGGAAGATTTGATTATCATATTGGATTGTTTTGCTTTTCTTTTAGTTTCCCTTGCACTTTTAGCTTTAATTGTTTTAATCTAATTAATGGATCATGGAATATCCATTGCTCAGAAATGTGTCTAATTGGAGCAGCATATAAGTTCCAGAAGTAATCACATACATAAACCTTCAAATAAGATATCTTCTAAGTGTTAAAATTTTTTTTAGAAAGCAGATTATTATTTCCAATATAGAATATGCTTTTTCTTTAAAAAAACAAAACAGAACAAGGTATTTGCAGACCACAGGCAGAATGAAGATGACATCACCAGAAAGGTCATGGCTGAGACTTTAGTTCCACTTTGTACAACTTTTTTTTAAAAAAACAAAGCAAATTAAGAAATTAAGCCTAGCAGAGGTTTAGTGCACCTACAGTATATTAACTGTAAAACTTCACTGCCATATATTGGTGATCTGGGGACACTAGAAGTTACACAGACACACACACAACTTTTAATAAGAATTGTAAGCAAATAGCTCTACTTACTACGCAACATGTCATGGTATGCATTATCTGCAATGGAGAAGATATGGGGAGGAGACTCTGAGCGTCTCTTGCCTTTGTAAGCAGAAACTACTTCTGTTTTGTAGACAGGAAGCCATTTGTAAGGGTTTATTGTCACACAGAAGAGACCTGAGTAAGTCTAGAAATGAAAAGAATAGATACCATTTTTTTAAATAAATAAGAATAGTGCCTTTATGTCAAAAATTCTGTTGTTTCTCTAAATTCAGTCTTCTCCTAGCTGGTGCACTTCAATTGTGATATAATCCAAGTCACTTCAGCCTTGGCCAGAATGGTCATTGGCTGTGGTGGCTGAAAACTGGAGAAGGTTGGTGTCTGTTTCATTCAAAAAGAATGAAAGTTCTTACAAATTCTGGCTCACAGATATGAACTACCTCAGCACGGAAACTGAGAATCAAAGTAAGATCCTTATCCTAAAGAGAGGAAAATGGTTTCTTCTGGTTCAGACATTCGTTTATAACTTTGTGAAGAGTGAACCAAGAGCATTTCATATTGCAGCCTTCAACAATTCACCTCAGAAAGCAGTCCCCATTTGCATATCAATAGTGGTGAAATTAATTAAGGGAGAGTAATCTTTGTTTTGTTGGGTTTTTTTTTTCTTCCAAGAAGTTTAAGAACTGAGTCAGCAGCATTTTTCAAGTAGTAGCATCTTTCCTTTTAGGATTATAGCAGAACCTGCACTCAGAAAACTGACAAGTTACGATAGAAAAAGGAGTGAGGGCAGAGATAAAGAGGTAGGTAGTTGGCTAATAAAATAGATATATAAATCTCCCAACATCTTTTAAGAATTAAAACATAAAAACCTATGCAACCAAGCAAAGAAACATCATAATTTAAAATAATCTTCAGACTTTACAATTATTAACATGAATGTTGGCTGCTCAGTTTCAGCAGTCAACTGAGGATGGCATTCTGGAGGCCCAGAAGGACTCCATAGGCCTGTGGGCCATGGGTTGATCAACTTTGCCTTAAGGCAATGCCATTATTCAAGTGCCATATTCACCCACATATTTTTCTTATCACAATCTTTAGAACAAAAAGATATGCTGAAAAATACTAATTTATTAAGGAAACTTTTCCAACATTGTTGACCCAAAATACAGAATCACTGACTCTGTACCACTGAGCCTAACCTTTTAACTTGCTTTGCTTCGCTCCACTTTGGAAGCAGCCTTCCCCAACTTGTTGTCCTTTAAATAGACTATACTGATCAGGAATAGCGGAGGAAGTTCACAAAATTGCTACAGTAAATAGAAGATATGTAGACCAAATAAAAACTCTTCCATAAAAAAAATTCCTGAACAATTATTTGGGGAAAAAATATTAAGATATTCTTCTACAAAGAAGATGTTGTTCAAAAAGCACATTTTAAGATGACAAAACAATAAAGGATTCCTACATAGATCATCCAGTTAGAGTAGCGTCTATACAAATTATGGAGCACAGATGCCTCATTTAGGTGTGTCAACATAGCCATATCTTCAATCATGTCAAACTTTGGAGGGTTCATCTGCTGAACGTCATCTTCCTTTACGGTAACTGTCTGCAAAAAAGGAAGGAACTTTTAATTGGACGTATTCCTTTTCCCATTTTTTCATTATATTATTTATATTATTAAGTTGAAAGGATACACAAACACACACACACACAATATTTTATTGAGAATGAATTTTATACAGAATTAAAAATTCCAGAAACAGAAAATTAGAAAAAAAGAAAAAGGTAGGAAAAGGTAGAAGAAAAAGTAAAAAACAGTAAAAGTCAAAGAGATGGGGAAAAAAGAGAAAGAAAAATATCCAAAGAAGTGAATTCTGATCTTTGCAACAGTTACAAACATGATTATTACCATTTCCGCCTTCCCAAATTACATAACATGGTTCCCTCCTTCCCATAAACAACCATTTTTTAATAAGTAAATCCCAAAATCACCAATTCATTTTTGTCCATTTTCAGCAAAAACTCCATAAAGGGTTTCTGGTCTTTTATAAAAGTAGTTATTGTTCATTCCCTAATCAAACGGGTCAATTTAGCCATTTCAGCAGGTTCTACCATCTTCACAGTCCACTCCTCCATTGTGGGTATTTCTGTATTTTCCCATCTTTGTGCATATAGTAGCCTCACTGCAAAAGGACTTTTTTTTTTTTTTTAAAAAGCCACTAGTAAAGATTATTGTCAAGAATGTATTATTAACAAATACAAATTAAATTTAAACAGCTCAGCACAGTCTTACATCAATATCTCTTGGGATAGCTAATTATCAAATAGAAAAATAAATAAAAATATATCTCTTGGCTTTTATAATGTATGGCTGTTACTATTAATGGTAGGTTTATAATTTTGTTTTATGAAGCGTGTACAGAAATTCAAATAATAATAATAGTGGATTTATGGTTTTAAGATATTAGTAATGATGGTAGCTAACTAAGAATAAACAAAAAGGCATCTGATATAGAAGACTGTAAACTATATTCAAAGTTAAATTCCAGCCAATGAAAAGCATTGTTCTTATGTTTTAAGAATGAAACATTTAAATACCTATGAAACCAAGCAAAGAAACATGCTTATTTAAAAACATTCCAGACAACTTACAGCAATTATTAAAATGACTGTTGACTGTTGAAAGAAACCATCTGAGCTCTTTAAGATTGTTTACAATGCCTTTATGGAAGTGTGTAGATAATTACAAAATCCACCTTTTTGTTTGTTCATTTTTAAAACTCAGATATTTTTATTCTACTCTTCTTATGCTCAGTTGTAACATAAAAAGGTGGTAAAAAGATTTAGACTTATATGAATTGAAGGCAGAGAGAGAGAGGAGAGAGAGAGAGAAAGTATATGGTAAAAATAGCAAGGCATTCTTCAGCTATATATGCGGTTCCTTCTGCATCTTGGATTATTGGAGCTTTTTGTTAAAGTGGCTCTAGACCAACTCTGTATGCTGCGCAAGCTGTCTCTCTGCACTCATTGTATCTTGTAGGTCTTGTTCTTGTGACCTATCAAGCAGGACAGGTTTCTTACCTTCCCATCTGTAGTCTCAACAGTGACTTTGCCACCACCACTCTCTTTGATCTCTCCTTCAGCATATGCTTTCTTTTCATCAGGAATCCAGCATTTCTTCTTCCCTAGAAAAGAAAGACATTTCTTTGCTATTATACAAGCATGCTAAATACTTAAAATCGTCAAATAGCAGCAACCACTGTATATTATACAACTAGGATTTAGGCTGCTTTGTTTTCTCTAAATGCTCAACCCACTTCATAGATCCAGTAATGCCTATAAAACCTGTGGAGATAATGCAGTGTTTCTCAAACTTAGCAATTTAAAGATGTGTGGACTTCAACTCCCAGAATTCCCCAGCCGTATCTCTTTTTCACCTAAAAGAGGATAATTTGTTTATTTATATATAACAAACAAATAATTGGTCCTCACCTGCTATTGCAACCTTTGCCTGATATGCCTAGTGGAAAACACTGTGATTCAACCAGAATGGCTACAATTCAAATTCAGACCTACAATGTACCTTTATATCAGAATTTTCCATCATATTGTGTCCAAGCAGGTATCTGCTTTACCAGTTTAGGAGAAGTGATGGATAGCAGAATCAAAACATTATATCTTACCATCAAAGGCTACTGTCTGCAACATCATGATTTCCTTCTCACTTTTTCGGAGGAAAGGTGCAGCTTCCCCAAATTCTGACATGTCCATCATCTTGGCAAGCAAAGTGAAGGATGTATGCTCACAAAAGAAAAATGAAGCAAGCTAGCCTACAAAGACAAAATGACACACTCAAAGTAGTCCAAGCCGAAGTAGGTAACATCCTTCCTATTTCCCAATGCAGCTGAACCTTGAACAAATAAATAGAGAATCCCTGTACTATTGAGATTAAGATATTTGTTTGAAGCAGAAAAATCACTCCCGCTGAGGTGGCAGGCCATTAAGGATGGGAAAAGGAATGTGCTTCTTGGTTGGAATAATAATTTTCAATTAAAATATTGAACTAAGACTGGTGACCTCCAGATTCAAGTTCTTCTTTAGGGAAGAAAACTGACTGGTTGACATTGGGAAAACCTTTCTCTTTCTGCCAATTTACTTCATGGGATTATTATTGTGGAGAAATACTGGAAAAGGACTTACCACAAATACTATCTTGAGCAATTAGTGAAAAGGTGGGATATAAATTGAGCAAGTTAATTAATAAATATAGAAGGCCACTTTGTTCATTTTCTGCAGCAGAGGAAACTTCTAAAATAATACCCATTCTAAAGCCTACAAGTAACATTGTTCCCCAGTCCCAAACGTGTCTATTCATGTATTTTTAAAATGGCCCTGCCATTCTGATTCCTATAGGGGTGCTCACAGTAGGGCATGTGAGGTTCAGTAGTACTGATTCAGTAGTGCAGATAATTAATTCTATGCAAGTTCAGATACTCTTATTATTTCAGGGTACCTTTTTTCAGGCTCACACAATTCATGTGAAACATTTTCAAAGTATGCCCAGCCTAATACCCAGATCTTAATTTTTTTAGAGGAGCAGAGAAATGATGATGAGACTCAATCTTATCTGGAAACATTCTTTCTGATATGGACACCATTTTGTACCTAATATGCAACAATTTCCTGGTATGTTTATTAAAGCTATTTGTGTCCCACTATTGTGCTTAATGTGAGAATCTCAGGGCACTTCATCATATGAACCAAAATCAACAATTGCAAGTTGAGCCTGATAGGAGTATCTCACTCTCTGGAGGGTTTCAGCTTCCCACTCCTGTTCTACTCCCACCCCAACCTGGTGCCTCCAAATATGTTGGAACTACAACTGTTATAATTGCTTGGTAGCATTGCCAGCTGGATATTGTAGGAGTTAAGGAAGGCTGATTTTGGCACATGATGCTGCCATATTGAATCAGACCATTTAGTTCAGAAGTGTTTATTCAGATTGACAGCAACACAGCTAACAACTAGTCACAAACAACTGAAGGAGGCAGAATATTGTTCAGTAATACATAGTGTATATTTCCAGAGGAAAATTCTGTGGGTCTTTCAAGGATTCCAGGTTTTTAAACAAGGCAGGAAATTCAACAAAGAATATTGCCATTACCCATTTAAAGTAAAATATGAGTTTCTTAGGCTAAAATCTAGAACCACTCATCACAGTGATTTAATTCTGTTCCAAATGAAATCAAACATTCCCCTTAATGAAGCAAGGAGGCATTATGAAATATGGTGTGGGTTATGGAGCAAACATATTAATTGTCAATTATTTGATCACTAGACAGACTAACAGAAAAAAATATAAATGGATAAAAATATCTTGCAGTACAATACTACTAATGGCATTAAATATATTGCCAATCCAACCTAAACTGATGTATTTGTAACTAAGTCCCAGTGAGTTAAGTGGAGCTTTTTCCTGGGTAATATGACATTGCCAGATAACAAACACAACTTTTGACATAAAATAAAACACTATGATGAATAAGAATACACCGCCCAGAGTCAAATATGTAGGATGGGTAGCTATATAAATTTAATAAGTAAAATAAGATAAAACAAAATATGCAGTGATGATTTGAAGTTTTTTTGTGGTTTTTCCTTTCTAGATCATTACTGTTTATGCCATTATTTATTATGTCCCTTCAGTAAGATCTGACAGCATCAGCACACCCCTCACTTAGGCAATGTCATCTGGTGGGACCCAGGAGACATGCCTCCTCTGTTGCTGCTCTCCTCACCTTATCCAGGAGGCCCCAAACCTGCCTGCCTTTGGAAGGCATTAAAGACCTGTCCCCCCCCCCCGCCCCCCAGGCATTGGTTCTAGCAGCAGTGTGACCTGTTGGATGAGTTCTTTCTCTGTACTTGGCATGCTAATGTGTCTGTTTTGGTTTATATATTTTATGTCTTTTTTATTATGTGCTTTTACTGAATTTATTTTGTATTCTAATGATGGATGCCACCCTGAGTCTTGTGTTGAGTGGGCAGCTATATAAATTGATGAAATAAATGAAATAATGCTTGCTTGAAACATAGAAAATCAAATACCTCTTTTTCTTCCTGTTCTTCAGATTTCTTGTGGAAAGGATGGAAAAATTCCTTGGAGATATTGTGACATTTGGTATATAATTGCTCATACATCATTACCATTTCTAATTATTACAGTTCTCTGAATGGATTACAAAAGCCAAGGAACAGCAGTTTTTCCTTCTCTCAGGGAACACAGAAATCCAGTTACAATGCAAGAATGATGCACAGTAACATTTTGCTAGGTTTTTCTCATAAAGGGTAAGCAGCCCAGAGATTAAATAGGAACAGAATCTCTTACAGGTTTATTATTTTAACATGTCAATTCTGAGAGTGCTGAAATACAAGAAGACTTATGATACAGAAATGAAATAGTCACAGGGCATTTGCCTCTTTTTTCCTCAAATTTTGAATTTAAAGATAACCTGGGATTTAGAAGATTCTACTCTAGTTAGTCATGATATTGGGAACATTTTCTATCTTAAAATTCAAAATAATATGAATTTGAATAAAAGTGGCACTGCAAACTTTTAAACTAATACGTGATTTTTCTCCATTATTGATGAATTTCGGTACCAAAAGTATCACTTCATTCATTCATTCATTCATTCATTCATCCTTCTTCAAACCAATCAGACCAGGAGACTGTTCAGTTTTTGTTTATTTTACATACCAAGGCTGTGCACATTTCAAAAATAATTCGGAAAAAATGTTTCTAACCTTGTATGAGTATGATAATAGAAACTGCTATTTCTTAAAAGAACCTGACCTGAAGCCCGGAAGAGTGAAAAGAAGACTTAATTAATAAAAATTCTAACATTTAAAATTGTATTATTACATTATTTCATTACATTACATACAATAGTTTCTACATTCTTATATCAGGTCATTTAAAATTACATTTTCCATATTCTGATGGGTATTAATTTTGCTATTTATAAAACAGATAAAATCCTGCCAATCTCAATAAAGTAATTATTTCCACTTCTCAAGCAGAGCAATAGATCAAACCTTATTAAATCATTTTTCAAGCAAGAAATAATCCAGTTATTTCCATTTCCATGGTAATTACCTTTGCTGCTAAAAGCAGGAAAACAATAAGGTTTTTGCTTTGTAATCTTTTATTCCTTCCATCAAATATATATAATATGTTTAAATTTGGTAAGAACTGAATCGATTAATTGGTTATTACTATATTTTGTTAAAGACCTTCCTCCAATATTTTGTGGCTTTACTGCATTCGGAACAAGGCCCTTTTTTTATTACAGTTCTCCAGCACCTCATAGAATTATTATGCATTATATATAAGATTCCTATAGGAATTAAATGCCAGCAATATAAGGACTTAAAGTATAATTCCTGCATTGAAGCAGGTAAGAATTCCCAGAGTGCCATATTGCATCAGCCAATGCCTTGCCTAAATCTGACTCCTAAACTTGTTTCAAACCTAGTGTAGGATCACCTATAAATATTTCCAACAAATATGAGTAAATTTATTATATTAAAACTTTGTGTTGGGCAAAATAATTAATCATTGATTTCTCAAAACTGAACTGTGGGTTTACAAGTTCTATTACCCTCTTTGCTCATAAAATGAGTTTAGCTGAAACCAAAGTAGCCACAACACTTTATAGACTAATCATGTGTATCACTTACATGCTGGGGGTTACTAAATCTTCATAAAAGTCCCTTGTTCTACATGGACCCTTGTATTAGTTCTTATTTGTGCTTTTGATGTTTATATATCTGATATAATACCTTCTTGACGGTAATTCTTACCATGCCCGCTTAATTTTGAACAAATGCACATTCTTACAAAAAGACAGCCTTGGTTAAAAAAAGAAAAGTGGAGGGTAAGAGTTCCTTTTGTGTTCCACCTTTGTGTAACAAATGTCTCCTTCACTGAAAACCACATTAAACGCAGTTGAACTCTTCTTGTAATTTCATATTATCAGTGACAAGAAATCTTTCCAGAGTTTCTTTATGCTAGCAATGACTCAGAGCTAAAAGTATTCAAGCATCAGATCTTCACTGCAGAATCCTAAAGTGCTTTACTTGGAAATAAGGCCACTATATTAAGGTTTTTATCCTAAGAAAATAGGCACAGGAGTCTCAGTAATCTTTATGCATCTTCAGCCATTAAGATTGGAAATAATAGGAATAATCTTTTCCATACTGGTTTTCTCATCTGTTGAGGTATTCCATAGACTCTAAGTATTAGGTTCATTTCAGAAAGGTCTCATAATATGCAATATGAACGATGGCAATAGGATGCAATTCCTGAGCTAAACAAACATTGGACAGAAATACTAATGTTAAAAGTAGGGAGAAAGGGAATTTAAATCTGTGGGGCAAATTAGTAGCGCCTGTTTAAAATAAAATAAAGTAAAAAATAAAGGAACATAAAATAATGCTTACATTTTAAATAGTGAAATATATTAGGCAGTTAAAAAGAAGAGTCTTGTCAATAAAACCAGGAAGAAAACAAAACAAAAACCCCAACAAATAGCCATATACTGGTAAAATGTTTAATATTTTATTATCTGCAATAACAATAAAAATTGGCTTAAGCTGTGCATTTCTTAAAGGATTCCAGCTCAGCTCTGAGTTAAGTAAGCCATGGATTCAAAACACAGTCTGTTTAAACTGTATCGTGGGATGGCTCCGAAAGATTGTTGGAAAAACAGAGAAAGCATGACTAAAAAGCTTATCAGCCCATTTTTGGTACAACACAGACGTCAATCTCCTTTCAAAATACTGAACATTTAGTGTTTCTGATCTATAAATTACTGGCAGCAGGTTAGCACTACAGAAACAATATTCTATGCTTATGTGACTAGCAGAACTAAAACCTTTACATCTTAGCAGCATAACATACAAAATGAAGCAAAACTTTATAGGACACCAGGTTTACATATACACATATATCTTCAGAAAGAAGAGAGGTTGGTACCTACCCTGGCAAGAAAAGGACCAACTAAGGAGATTCTGCTGTTCCTGACTTTTATACATCTTTCAGCAAGGTCATTGATGATAGTGACGTAAAAGGCATCCACAGTTTCCCTTGCTTCTAAATTTGTCCACTGGTTCTAGAAGTAGGTGGGGGGGAAGGGCACAACATTTCATAATGTATGGCATTTTAAGGGGAGGGGTTTACTAATTAGTTTGGATTCTAACTTCAACATTCTCTATTGAGCAATGTAATATTTACAAAGTGAATTTATTTCAGCCAAAAACTATTGCTGATCAAGTTAAAAGCCAAAAACAAAACAAAAGCCAACACCTATATACACACACCTTATTTGGACTGAGAGACAGTCTCTGTAAAGGGCTGGTAAAAATGCTAATTTTTGGACATGAGGGTTCATAGTCCTGTGATAACTTAAATGAAGGAGAGGAAGAAGGAGTGCAGTGGGAACTCTCTTCTTCCTACCTACAGTATATTCAGTAGTCCATGAGAATGATTGTGTACCATGAAGTTTTGGTACCCACCGTGGGTAAGATATTTACCAGGTCCCACACCAAACAAACTAAGGCAAGTAATAATTCATTAATCACCATTAAAATTCAACTTGGTATCACAGAAATTTTTGTAGTAGCTGACCAGATGATGCTTCCTGATTTGTTTCAGTGAATATTAGTCTGCACTGGCTTGATTAAGGAGAGAAAAGCATAGAGCCAAACTGGGGTGAGGAGGGCAACTGAACCTCCTTCACTCATTTGGAGATTTTATTTCATTTAATCCCCTGTGCTCCAGCATACCTGCTAACATATCAGGATCAGAAATGAGGACATTTTATTCACTATGGTCTGGGTACACAGGCTTCATCTTTTGGAGACTCCCTAACTCACACCTCGGATTGCATGACTCAGGAAAGTCAATTGAGCCTCCGGCCAATCAGTTGGTGGCATCATCCCCTGCCAATCATCTGGCAGCACTTTCCATCATGCCAAAGCATGGCTTTTTCCAGTGTAATACTAAGGTTTAATGCACAGGGGGGAAATATGCATACATGAAAGAGACAAATTACAAGTTGTATATGTGGGGATATCTCACTCTTCTACACAATGCATGTGCAGATGTCAAATGCCAAAAAGGAAGGTCACTTGTCATTTTATTTATTTATTAAATTTAGCCATTTGTCATTTTGCCTGTTGCAACCTCCAACTATTCTATATGATTCAGGAATCCTTCAACATTTGACCAGCTATTGCAACAAACAACTTCATTAAAACATCTAAATAGTGTGGGAAAAACAACTTTTCAATGGATGCTGAAAAGACAAAAAGCTCCTTACTGAGAACATTTTCAGGAAAGATTATTTTCAAAGGTAGGATGCTACCAAGGAAAAGGCTTCAGTAACTAAGTACTGCCTTTTCGTAGGAAGTAGAATTTGGCAAGGAGTCTCTTGGGCAATCCATATTAAAGGGATGCTTCATGCAAGAAGAGGATCCCAGATGTACTTGGCTGTTAAGAAATGAATAGGTTGTAAAAAACTAACTGAATTTTGTGTCTGGAAAGAAAATGGAGTCAGTAGCTATTTTGGACTGTGTCTTCTTCAATATCCTATCAAGTAAAATGATTCCTCAGCCAGAATCCTATTTAATGGAAGTGAATTTCACTGGATCTTTAAATACCTTTGCACACATGCACATACTGAATGCCCACTCCTACTGGAATGAAAATAAGTTAAGATGTCTAGCAATAGAAGCATAGATATGACTGCAAATAATTTCCAAAAGAAGCAGCTTAGGTTAGATACTCTGTTCCTATCTAGACAAGAAGTGTTCGCTATTTTTAGCCAGGCAAATTTAAAGCCATTTTTACACATTATTCCTGCTCATGTTAATATGCTTTTTGAATATTTACCCGCTAAGTGATTCCAGCAGAAGAAAGCAGTTGAAAAATGAGCCCTGTGGAATATTTGGGTTTTCACAAGTAAGGAGACATTATACTGTGTCTCTTACTAAGAAAGTATGCAGGGGCAGTAAAGAAGGGTTTTGTTTAAGATGGGATGCATACCATGTTCAGACGGGGTGCATACAACAATCAGGCAAATGCCCACACTGATTTTTGAGGAGTGTGCAAGAGCTATGCTCCAAAAAGCTACATTTGTTAAACTTGTACATATTAAATTATTAAAGGTATTAAATGGTTACTTTTTATATTAAATGATTACTTTTTGTATATTTATTGATTTGTCAGAGCAAAAATTATACTTCAGGCACAAATTATGGAGATGCTTCAGGGACCCTCTCATGCTTTTAGACTCTGTTATTTATAATTTAAAGGAAATTGTTTTTTCTTTCATCTGCAGGTATCAATCAGTAGCTGCACACAATTGCTGTAGGCTATTATAATAATGTTGTTATAAGAATAACAAGCCATATGTTTCATAGGAGAGGAGAAACACAGTATTCATACAGCAGTTAGATCGGTCACATTTCTTTTCCACTGAAAACACAGCTCCCAATGGCGTTTTTTTTAATTCTTTGCAAATAAAAATATATAGAGTGACAAAATTGATATACCACAATTCTACCATAGGGCTATTTTACATATTTGTATGGTACTTCTCTGGATGTTGAACTACAAACTTCAGCAGCCACAGTTGGCATGACTTCCAATGAAAGAGGCTGGGAACTGTAGTTCTACAACTGTTAGAGAATCACAGGTTTCCACCCATGCTGTAAAATTAGCATGAAGCAAAAGTAAAGCAGAACAAGGCAGCTAGATATTCCTTTTTATTTTCCTAGCAGAAAGTAACCTTGCAGCTGAAATCCCTCCTTGGCTAGGCTGTCAAAACTATCCAGAATGTGTTGACAGTCACACACTACATTTCAGACCATCAAGCAGTATAAAAAGGCAATATTCTGCTGTGGATTCTGAAAAGTGTTAACAAGCAACAGGATCCTGATTGAAAGCTATTCTTTCTTCTAATATTGACTCAGCATCCCACATATCATAGCTGCATCTTCTTTTTAACGTTGATGTTTGAAAATTTCCTGTAGTCAGTACAAATACTCCCAAGACACAAACAAAAGGCACACATTTCTATAGATAAGCATTGTATTGTGGACAATGCACTTTCCAGAGCCAGAAGGTGACGTTTTTAATGAACCAACCCAACCAACAATTTGGAGCTATAGAAGTTTCTTGTTTCTCTGCCATTTTGCCCTCAAAAGTATTCTTATTCTGGATCTATGAGGACAACAGCTATCAAGATCAAAAGCTAAAGGCAGAGACTATACATCCTATATTGCAGGCAAATCCAGAATAGAGGACTTTATCTCTTTCTCTGCATATATAGATCTTATTACCAATATGCAGTCTCCTATAGAGGCTAGTTCTTTCAGCACAGGTGAAATAAAAAGTAAAGGCAGACTTGAGCCCAGCAAACATTCCTCTCAGGCTTTATCCAGACTGGGGCTAGAACTAGAAAGCTCACAGTTAGAAATTCAAGGACCCAGATCTAATAAGATATTAGAAAAGCCATAATAAATAAAAAGCCTGAAGAACGGAATGATCACCATGATAATTCAAGCCATTTGTCTCTACATGTATATCTATCCAAAATTCATTTCTTTTTCCTGTACTTACTTTGTTATGAATTGCATTCCACCTAATTCTCAGCATGATGAGTGGTTGGCACCTGTCCATTGTTTCTGTAATGAAGTCTAGCCTCTGCCTTTTGCATTGGATCTTGACAGATGTTGCCTTCATTAATCCATCAACAGTACACTGGATTAATCACTAGATCTGTGGAGTTACAGTGATTCATAAGTAAATATAAATTTTGCTATAGTTCAGGTTAGCTGGAGAAAGATCAGAAATAAACAGACTCAGCTTTCCAAAACAGATCATAGCAAGTGGAAGCACTGAACCACCCTTGGCTAATTTCAAAAAGCTAGCAGAGTTAAACCTGGTTTACATTTGCATAAACACTTCCAGGGAAGCATAGGACTGTAGAATAGACCACTGAGTAAAAAAACCTCATGGAAATAGACAATGACAAACTACTTCTATGCTATTCTGAAGAAACCACATGTCCATGTCTTTACTACAATACAAGCTTGAATCAAAGGATATTTATTGTTTGATTTTAGCTTTGAAGAATGAATAATTCTTTGAAAGCTTGTCCAAAGAGTTTAAGTTGCAGTTACTTTCAACAAGACAGGTTGCAGGTATTTCCCATTCATATCCTTGCCATTCAACCAGCAATGTCTTTTTACCACTGAGGGTTGGAGATAGTTGGGTAATTTGTGTGCATAATTAAAATGGCACTGATTTGTAACTGTAGTTGATGTGCCACTAATATGTTAATATGGCATATAATTATCTGGGTGCATAAATGTAATATATTTAGCAAATAAGTAAGTTTATTTCCCCAAGGACCAAATTGTTGGCGGGAAACACCCATATTTTGGTGTGAGATAACAACCTGTTCTGTACCTGACTGTACTCCTCTCAGTATTACTTGAGAGAATTGCCACCAACAATTATACAACCCCAAATATGTGTTGCCAATGACTCAGGATGCTTTTGGAGTTTGGTCTTACCAAACTTTCACCCTTCCTAATTCATGGAATTTAATAGGAATGGAAGGTACAATGAGATAACCTAATGTGTCATTTGTATCTGTCTCTCCTATTTTCCCATAACTTTAATCTTCTTTTTTAATTGGGGCAAAAACATTAAGGAGGAAAAGAAAGACTAATTACACATTAAATTCTGCTAGCATCCACCATCTGGATGATCTCTCAGTCACTGGAACTAAAAACTACAGAATGATCTAAAAGGGATCAAAGGAATGCAATTGCTGCTGTTAATCATACACAAGGCCAGAAGTACAGATCCAATATCATAAACAAAGGTAAAAGCGAAACTGAGAAGCAGTAGTATAAGAGTAATTCTTTTTAACACAATAAATAAAAAACAAACTTGGGGGTGTAACATTTAGCTATCTTCCTTTGTGGTCTTGGCAGGGTGACTTTTCTTTTCTTTTATTTGTATATATATTGTCAGTTCAAAATCTGATGACAAGGGTATTACATTTTTCATGGAATGATAGCATTAAAGCAGGGGTAGTTATGAATATAATGAATAACAATACAATTAGATACTCTAAGTGATAATGTCCTCCTGCATATACTTAACATTTTTATTGCAAGACAATTTTCTGGAGAGTTACAACCAGTGTAAAATAAGGATATGGAACTTGTGGTGATGCTGATGTTGGACTATATTTCCCATCATTCTTGATCCAGTTCTGGCTGGAGTGGATGTGAACTGAAGTCTAACAACATCTAGAGAAGCATAGGTACCTCTTAGGTAAAAAATACTAAATTATGTTGCCCAGATATTTGACTCAGTGTAATTATATGGACCTTTTCAGTCAGGCTTCAGGCCAGGCTACAGCACTGAGACAGTGTTGGTTATGCTTGCAGATGACCTGTGGAGGGCTTGGGTTGAGAGTGGTACATCCATCCTGGCTCTCCTGGATCTCTCAGTGGCATTTGATACCATTGACTATGATTGGTTAGTGGTTAGGGCAATGGGCTAGAAACCAGGAGACTGAGAGTCTAGTCCCACCTGAGGCATGAAAGCCGGCTGGGTGACTTTGGGCCAGTCATTCTCTCTCAGCCCAACTCACCACATAGGGTTGTTGTTGTGGGGAAAATAGGAGGAGGAAGGAGTATTTGGTATGTTCACCACTTTGAGTTATTTATAAAAATAATAAAAGCGGGGTAACAAATAAATAAATGAATGAATGAATGAATGAATGAATGAATGAATGAATGTCCTTTTGGACCAGCCCTGGTGGTTGGGGGCGCACTGTTCTGCAGTGGTTCTCCCTCCTCTGTGGCAGGTTCCAGTCAGAGTTGCTGTGGGGGAGGAGAAGGAAAAAGTCAAGCCCTAGTCTCCTGCAATGTGGGGTGCCTCAGAGCTTGGATCTTTCACCCCTCCTCTTTAATATCTACATGAGGCTACTGGGAGAGGTCGTCTGCTGACATGGGGTTCATATCACCCCAGTTTCTACCCCTGGCCAACCAACACTGTCCTGGTGTTGGCTCAGTGCCTGGAGGCTGTAAGAGGTTGGATGGGGAGGGACCAGCTTCAGCTCAACCCTAGCAAGAAGGAGTAGGTCCCCCTGGATTTGGTAAGGTATCATCTTTGACTATTGCTGGGATTGCATTTCCCTGGGCAGAACTGGTGCACAACTTGGGGGTCCTCCTGAACAAATGGCTCCTGCTAAAGGAGCAAGTGGTAGCTGGGCTAAGGAGAGCTTTGCACAGAACCATCTTGTGTGCCAATTGTAGGCATTTCTGGACTGAAAGGCCTGGCTTACGGTCATTCATGCCCTAGTCATTTCCTGGTTAGATTCCTGCAATGTGCTCTGCATGGCCTGCCTTTGAAGACCATCTGGAAATTACATTGCCAAACATGGTCTGTCCATGTTACACAGCTGTATGAGCTGCACTGGCTTCCAGTTCTTTTCCAGATTCATAGCAAGGTGCTGGTTATCACCTTTAGAGCCCTGAATATCACAAGGCCAGTTTATTTGTGGGATCCCCTCTCTCTAAGGGTATCTGCCTGCTCTACCAGGTCCAATAGAATGAGTGCATTCCAGGCCTTTCTCTTAAATGTTGCCCTCCAGTGGGACTCAGGCAGCACACCTCCTAAGTAGCAGCACCTTGGAACATCCTTTACCCTTTTGCCTACCCCTCCCCTCCTGTCCTCTGAAAAGCCTTGGCTTTTCCCACAAGTATTAGGGTAGGGTGAGGCTGAGCCCAGTAAAACTGTCTTGTCAGTCATGAGGGGTATGGGGCTACTGGGAGTTTTTATGGAGCTACTGGGAGTTTTTATGTTGGTTTTATCCTTTTCCTTGTTTTATTGTGGTTTGTAAGCTGCCTTGGTTATGCTACATAAGATGGATGGCTTTATAAATCCTTTAAATAAATAAACAAGTGCAGTGTGTAATATTTCTAAAATTAGATATATGTCACATTAGTAATATTTTTGAAATATTGCACATTGCATTTGTGTAGATTTATGTAGAACTGAACAGCAATCATATTGCCAAAATAGCCTACAATTAGCAATTGCTATACTATTTTTCATGTTACGTTTTAGCAAAGTCCTCAGATCTTTTCTGACTCAAAATCAAAATCAAAATCGTAAGTCTCTCCTCAGACATATTACTTTGACATGGGAAGAGGTATATAAATTATATTGAATTAGTTAAGTAAAACTGCCAGTTTCAGAATGATTATGTATCAGACATTTCTTAGAATTTCTATCTTTGGACCCCATTCCTATCAGAACAGAATCTTGCTTTAAGACATTTGGAATCAAGACATCCAGTGTCCACATTAGTTATATAGAAAAGTCAATATTTCTTTAACTGGTAGGTTAAAACAGAAAACGATAAAGACTTCTGATAATGTATCTTGTGACTAGCTTAGTCTATTTTTAATAACACTGCCTCTTGGAAAAGAATGTAATAAGATTTATCTTTTCTAGACACAAGATAGTGTCAAAAGCAATGCCACAATCTTCTAGTGGTTGTCTGGATTGTGTAAAATCTATTTATGACACCATACTGCTTTCTAAATAAAGAATTAATATCAACAGTTTAGTTCTTTAATAACATGCTCTGAACATAAAATAATTGTTTAGAAGGAGGACTGCAGGGGGTTGCAGTATACAGAAGACAACAATGAAAATTCTTTACAATTTCCTTCTCTTTTTCAAATTGTTTTCCCCCAGAAATTCATATGGCTTCCACCTTGCCTGTCTTTATGCATTCTTTTAAAACCTGGCATTTTCCTCAAGCCTTGGATTGAGATGGATGGATGAGCCCTGTGGGTTGTTAAGGATATGGAGGGATTGTTCGGTTTTCTTAATGGTCACTGTTTTGAGGATGTGTTTGGTTGTTGTTGTTGTTGTTGTTGTGCACTACTTTTGTTTTTAAATTCTGTGAAGTTGCCCAGAGGTGTTTGGAATGGGCAGCCTAGAAACTTAATATTTAAAAATATATACCATTACATTACATTAAAAATTAAAAGACCACACAGTAGAGATTATGCACTAGCTTTAATAACTCTCAGGAATGGGAGGTGTAAATACTAGCCCTATGGCTGGCAATCCAAAGGACAAATTCTTCACCCATTGCAAGGTGATAGTTTAAGAAAATAAGTAAAAAGAATCAGTGAGCCAGCTTTAGGAAAGATTATGAGCTCACTCAGCTGAAGGTTCTGCCTCTACATCTGTCTATTCCTTAGCTGGAATAACATACACTAGAGACAGCCTGTCAGCTGTTATCTAGAGCCAAGTGGCATTGAACAGGAGCTGTATCATTACTGCAGTTAGAAAGTTGGCTAGGAAAGTTTACCAAAACATTGTGATAAGTTTTTAGGATTCTATAGTAGCAAACAACTGTTGTTTTGAGGTTTAATCTGTCTAATTGCTTCCTACCTGATCAAATGTTTATATTTGTAAATGAAATGACATTACAATACTACAAATAATCATAATATTTTATTTTTATTTATTATTAGATTGATATCCTGGTGTTATTTTGTACAATTCCAGGTAGCATACATAATGCTCCTATTTCCTATTTTTCTCCAAAACAACAAACCTGGGAGATGAATTGGGCTGAGAGAGAGCAGGCCAAAGGTACCACCAACTGGCTTTCATGGTCTCCCAGTTTGTAGTGTTGCACCTTACCACTACACCAAATTGGTTCTCATTTTCTATTCTCTTTTCTTTTTTAATTTTTCTATTTCTATTTTCTGTTTTCTGTGTAACAAAAATGTAAAGCTATCTTTGCAGGGAGTTGGACAGAAATAAATACTATACTTGATCAAATGTGTGGGCAGAGAAATTAGATCAACATTTTTTTCTGAATTTCTTCAAGAGAAGGAAAAGATTCCCAGCCATAGGCCCTCAATTAATAGTGACAGTAACATGCTACTGAAAAAGCTTTGTGGAAGAAGGTCATGATATCTTTCCTTGGGATTTAAGCAAAGTTTGGGAAGCTAAGGATGCTGAAGTTTGTTGGGGGAGATGATTGTATATAGGGGAGAATGCAGGGGTGGGACAATGAAGGCCACAGGAAATAAATGAATGCCTGTTGCAATGGGAATCTGTCCCTTTCATGCTTGCATCATGATATCATGATGCACATTTCATCATTCTGAAAACTTGGCTTTTCTGAGACACCCCTTAGTTGTATAGTGAAAAGCAGGACATTTACACTATTTTGGCCTCTTTTAACTAAGTACAAGAACATCATATTTCATTCCTTACTTTCTCCAGTATACTTTTCTCTTTGAAAGAATTTTAAAATAAAACTTCCTGTCATCAGATTAAATGAAAACTGGTAAGAAAAATGCAGAAGAGTTCTTAGCCCAGCATTAACTAACAGTGATAAACTGTTAGATCTGCATTTGTCACAAACTATCATAGTTAGTTGGAAGTGCTTAGTATTTTCCCTAATAACTTTAATTATGTCTAAAGACACAAATTTGGCTATTTCTTTTTAGCAGAGTAGAGTACCAGGGTGGGATTTGTGAGTTGTATTTGTTTCAGCTTTACTTCAATTTTTCCCAATTTGCAAATGTGAAAAAATATGAAATGTATTTTTTTCAAAACACAAAAAATTAAATATATATTCATTACATGTACAGTTATTCCATTTTTTTAAAATCAGGCATCTACCCTATCTAATAAAACTCAAGATAGAAAATATTTTTGCAAACCAACCAACAGCTAGCTGTTAACAATTAATAACTTATTTATTTAGGTTCATACATTACTTTTCCTATGAGTGGATGCCTTCCACTTCCTTGAGCAATATAGCTGATGATTCCCAAAAGGTACTCAGCTTTATCTCTTTGGAATGGACAAACACTAAAGCACATTCTCCTAACTTTTTGGGCAGGTGGGCCAACTTTAAACTTTGAGAGCATGTTATGGATGTTCTCACAAAATGGCCACTGCGGGAAAGCATGCTGTTTGTAGAGTTTCTCAGACAGCAAAATGCTAAGATGCCCCCATTTCTAACCTTCCAACGGATATCTAATCTTCCTATCACTTCTCCTTCCCCAGTTTTGTTGGGCATATTTCCAAACAACATACTTGGCTAGAACAATTTTCTAAGGAATGCCTAAATGGTCCATATGGGGTTCCATGGCACTTTTGTAAATAAAGATGAAGCTGGAGATTTGTTCATCATGCCAACTTACCATATTTATAAAAAAATGAACAGAATCTTTAAAAATGTAGTAAGTTGTGTAGTGCCTGAGGGGTAGCAACAGATGCAATAACTGCTTTATTTACAAGTATACAAGTGATGGCACAGAAGCAGACACACAGAACCATCTGCCATATTTCAGGTCCTTTGAGGGTGAAAAAAAAGCCCCACAAATGCTGGGTTCACAGTGCTTTGCTTTGGTAAACATCTTGCAAGAATACAGTCATTGTATTTTAGAAAGCAATAGGAGTGAGTGGCGTTTAAACTGGAGAGGGAGTACTTTGAGACTCAGAGCTCTGAATGCAATGCACTCAACCATAGTTTGCTTAATAATGGTATATTGAATGAACCACCATTTTCTGGGTTTATACAGTATGTAACATATGTAACATATTGTATAAACCCAGATAAGGGTGGTTCATATCAATGGTATATTGAATGAACCACCATTATCTGGGTTTATACAATATGTTACACTATTTACAAACTACAGCAACTGGGTTGCATAATGCACTAACCCAAAACATCACTCTTAATGCAATGGGTTAACCAATTGAGTGAGAAGTATGGAAGATGCTTAAACTCTGCACAATCTTGACACAGGCTCTACTACTATACTCACAGTTCCCATTTGTTAAAATTTAAGGAGATAACAAATATAACAGATTTCTACCTTTTCTTGTAATTTGGATCTAAGAACAGAGGCAATCAGAGAATTGCATGTGAACCCTGCACATCCAAATCTCACAGTACATCACAATTATTAGTCCTTCCACTCACTGTGAAATCAGGGCAGGCAATCCCAGAGGATGTTTATGCAAATTTTGAAAATGATACTGAAATGATGCCCAGGTGGTATGCAAGTAGCTGAATTCCCTCTTGAAAAGCTTCCCATTGAATTTCTGATTGACAGTTTGCTCTGTGTTTGCAAAAGCAATTAGATCACTTTTCATGCCATGTGAAAATAGTCCATTGTTCCTTTGATCAAAAAGGCTACAATATGGATAGTTGCTAACAAGTTGAGAAGAGGACAAGATCAAACGAAATGCTCTGATCAAAAAAGGAAAATAATGTTGCATTCTTCATGGGTTTTGAAAGCAGGCAAAGGCATGCCTAATCTCTAATGTGTTTTCAAGTGTACAAGACTATTTGGCAGCCCAGAACACTGTTTCCTGAAAGACTGTACACAAGTACCATCATCCCCCAGCCTTTTCAGCCTAAGATGAGATAAGTTTCAAAGCTGTCATTACTCATTCTGCCCTGCTGACATTTTATCATTATTGTTTCTTAAGCACTTCTAAATAGGTCATGCCTTTAGCTGAAGAACTCATTTTCAGGAAGTGAGGCTGATGGAGTTCTTAGACCTTTTAATAGCCATCATCACTGCTCATAAACCAGCTGGCATAATCCAAACCATAGAAGAAGAAGGGTGGGGGGACCTTAAATAGTCTCCTTTGAAGGGAGAGGTAAGCTAACTTTTCATGCAAGTATTTAACGAGAAGGGTGCAATTCAGCACCAATTTCACTGCATGCTATTCATCCTTCAGTATAGCTCTTTGATTCTGGTGGCTGGTGTTGCATTTCACACTTCACCCAAAGTCGCGTAGTTTGGTTGGTTTTGGCTTAACATATTGTGTGAAGCCAGCCAGTGGCAGTTTACTTAAGAAACCATAGTTAAACCATGAACTATTGAAATCATTGTCAAGGCTGGTCATAAAAATGACAATTTTGGTGGATTCATCTTCAAAGCTATGGTTTGATCTGGTGTTAGAAGGATTAGAAATCCAAAATCTGGTGTATCTGATGGTGTGCCAATTATTGCCAGAGCCTTGTACTGTCAATGACCTACAGCAAGCTAATGATAAAGCTGTGGCGGTGGCTACATTTTGGCAGAGCAAAGTTTGATCTGTACATTAAATAAATAGATAGATAGATAGATAGATAGATAGATAGATAGATAGATAGATAGATAGATAGATAGATAAATAACCGCCCACCCACCCACCATGAACTATGTGAACCCAACTCATATGGATTTGCCTTTCCGCAGATTGGGGAAGAAAATCCTCTGGTTTTAGATTACAATAATTGTAATCTACCCACCCTCCCAGGAAGTACTAGTTACCACACTCAGGATTGGAACTGACTAGGTTTTCGCATAGCATGAAGCCATGGTTTGTATACATGCATGTTGACATGTCATAGTGACTTAATGCATTGTATGAAGTTAGCCAATGATTTATTTTCTATAGTTTTCAGTGTGAGCAAGGTCTGAAGATTATTTAATGAATGTCTAGAAATGCAAATGTGTGCGAGAGTACAAATATAAAGAGAGATGGGAAGAAGTCTATCTTTTCAATGCAAAGGACTGTGTAATGCAGTTTTTTTTCAAACTGTGTACTATGTAACTGGTGTTCTACAAGAACTTGATGGGGTTCCTGGAGAGAAAAAAGTTCAGTCAAATGAAGCCAGGTATGTACATAGCATTTTTTAAAAATAAAAGTAACCATATCCCAGTCACTGAACATTTGTTTGGTTAAAATATTAATGTCTCAAGTAATTGTGACATTCAAGTTTTAATTTTTGTACATTTTTGTACATCAGAAATGTTAATTTTGCCTTTACAATAAATAATTTGTTTTATATAATTGGTGGAGGAACTTTCTGGCACAATAATTGTGGAATCCATTTTTGTGAAATTCAAATGACACACAGTCACAACACACAGACACACACACAGTTTCCAACCAGCACAAGTTTTGTTTTATTGCCAATTTTCTATCACTAGAGCTTTGCTGGAGTAAGAGTTCTAGGAATTTTTTTGTTTAAGTATAGTTTCTGTGGTTGGAAAAATTGTAAAAGCCCCTAGTGTAGTAACTCTCTCTCAGCCCAACTCATCTCACAGGGTTGTTGTGGAAAAAAAAGGAGGAGGAAGGAGTTAGGTATGTTAGCCACCTTGAGTTATAGAAGATAATAAATAGAAAATGAATAAATAAATAAAAATAAAAAAGAACTCTCACCTTTCTTTTTTATTTCACTCTATTCTGCACTTTAAGAATGTTTCCTAGGCCCAGCTCCCAAGACTTGAAATAGAACAACAAAGCATCAAAGAGATAAACTAGGAATGATAACATACTGTCCCCTCCATGACATTTTTTGTTAAAAAAAAAATAAACCCAACCTTGCCTCTTTAAAATGTGAGACAAGTATGTAGATAAATACTCACATTTATCCATATCTTCTGCTATCATGCAATAATACTTCAATGCTTAAATGAAAACATGAGTATTTATCTACATACTTGTCTCACATTTTAAAGAGGCAAGGTTGGGTTTATTTTTTTTTCAAGTTTAGAAGGAAAGGAGCTTTGCATCAGCTTGATAAATATTGTGTGGGACAATGTACAACTAGACACAATGCTGGTACCAAGCAGGTAGAAATCCCAAGAGAAAATGGAGGGCTCTTGTTCCTTTCTTACCAGCCAAAACAGATTTTGCCCATCAATGAGTTTTGGGTGCTTATTTTGGCTCTGCTGTAATCACAATAGGGATTCTGTATGAGTTATTTGTGCAATATTGATGTAACTGAGTTGGTGATATAAAAGTTTGCAAAGCCTGCCTGTGAGAATTGATCTGGCATTGGGCAAAACCCTTCTGGATGTGAGATTTTATCACTGGGGTGGGTGGGGGGCAAAAAAGGAACAAAAGCCAAATGGAGAAGTTGGAATAGTGTTCTTTGTACTCCTAGGATAAAGTTCTAAGAGTTCTGAAATAAAGTTTATAATGTTGTTAGATAAAAAACAATTCTTTAAATTAATATAATAGACTTCCAGAATATTTAAAAGCACTTTACAGGGCAGGAGACAGGATTGACAGGTAGGAGACAGGATTGACAGCAGGAGACAAGAGTGACAGATAGGAGCTTTAGTTTCTACAGTCTTGTTTTTAAAACAAAATTTGGACAATGTGTGCTGGCTATTTACAGCATAACATGTCATGTTCTAAATCTTCCTTTCCAGTGAGTTTTATTAGATTATACAAACAAGTTTTTATGCTATCAAATACATTCTAGTTTTGTTTCGGAAATCCATCTATATACGACTAGAATTTGAAGAGTAGCTACTTGGTTTAACCAACATAAGGAGAGAAAAGGAGAATATATTTGGAATATATTTGTACTGAATTAATCATCACACATACAGCAGTGACCTTGTCTATTGTTGCCAAAGTTTTTTTTCTTCCAACATGTCACAGGTAGCTATTACTCGAGAACTATCTTGCATTTTATTAGTTACAACAGCTGCTTTTCATGAAGTTTTGTGATCTAGAGAAATACAAAGCATTCAAAACAGATGCTTCACAACACCAAAGAGCATGTGGTATGTACCTCTTCAAATTGTTAAAGCAACCTCATCAACCTTCCAAAAGATGTAGCTGGTGTAAATTAGAAAAGGTGCATGCTTTGTGCATGCTCTCACAAGTTTCAAGCCCTCTCTTTTGAACACTTTGTAAATCCCAATCATTTTTGCATGTGCTGCAATTTTTGAAATTGTTTCAGCAAGTGTTTGCATTAGACAAATTTCATAATTATGTTCATATCAGTCATAACTTTGCTAGCAGGTGGGGATAGTAATCCAATATGCTTTGAGGACATTAAATCTGCTCTTCATCATCTGTAGTGATAAACAAGGAATCAGCAGCTTTCACAGGAGCTTGCAAGATTTTGCACTTTTGTACATTCATGCAACCTCACCCATTTACAAAAGGGATGAAGCTTGTATTGTGATCCCTTGATGTTGCTTTCATCGTTCTACCCCTACCCTGTGAGCACCACTAAAAATAAATAATCTATATTTTGTTCATAATTGGGGTTTGTGGTATCTTTTATGTAATCTGGAATTCCTTTGAAAACCTGCATAGGCATGATTTGGTACAAGGCTGTTGTTGTCCCCTCATTCCAGGCTGCAACTAAGGCCTCAACTGAACTATGCCCCAGAATCTCAAGAACAATCCCAAGTTCCTTCTGAACCCAGCACTGTCCATTAGGTTCCTGGCGTGAACCAATCAAATAGGTTACTCCTCCCTGCAGTGGGGGGCAGATGAAAAGAACTCTAAGACCAACAGGGAATGATCTGATCATCACAAGGATCTAATGATAAGATTCCCCAAATTCAGTTCATGTTGCCATTGCCCCAAGATAAAAAACAGATCCAATGGATGACCTCCACTGTAAGTTGGGCTAGAGATAATTTGGATCAGGTCCATGGTTGCCATGAAGGCCATGAACTACCGAGCCACCTCTGAATCCACACCCAGGGAAGGAAGATTGAAGTCCCCAGTATCGTAGGTCTGAACAGCACTACTACTATCCTAGCTGAGGTAGGGAGGCTGCCTTGCAGCAGGTAGGCTGGTACATTAGCAGCAATCCTATCTGACTGTCAGAGCCAACTTCACGACCAAAGATTCACATCCACATTTGGAGCCCCTAGATGAGGAAAAAAAAATCAGGAATATTTGCCAGCACCAGTATCATACTCCAATTCCAGCCTTCCCAGTCCGTCTTTTAACATTATTTGGCCTTAAATTATTGTATTATTGTGAATTCCCTTATCACAGAAATTGTCACAAATTCTGGCTTACCCTCAACTGAGCATTATCCTAATTAATGCCTGATATAAGGCATGAATTGTAAACTATGGATGGCTCAGTGTACAATTTGTTTAGCATGTGGTCCAAATTATTTTCTTAAAAACAAGCCAGAAAAAGGAATCCTTGAACTCTTTAAGGTACCACCGGAATCTTCTGTTATTTCCAAGTACTTTCTGTCCTCAGAATAATTTAAAAAGGTCCTAAATGCCACAAATAAATAAGCAAATTATACATTTATTATTATAGTATGTGCTACTGAGAGCTAGAATCCAGTGCTTCAGCTACATGAATTGGTCCAGGAACAAGCAGCATTCCTTATATGGGTAGGACACTGCAAGCAAAACAAGAGTGGGAAAAGCCAGGACAATCTTGATTTCAATTGTTGGGTTTGAGTTAAAAATAGATTACAGTGTATTTCTGAGTGACGTCCTCAGGAAACAGAAGAAAGGCATTTGATGCATCATAAATGAAAGGGCAGCAATGACCCTTGACCATTTTTTTCCTGCAATGAGGCTATAATCTAGTGTTAACTGATAAATGATAAACCTTGGAAAACAATATTTAAGCCTTTGAGTTTGATATTACTATGGCCTTTCATTCTGTTCAGATGTCAAAACTATTTGGCTGTCTTATAAAACAGTTGAAATGTAACCTTTGAATACTAATATAAACAATTTGGCATGATATTTCTATAGTAATACCCAGCCAAGACAACAGCTGCCTCCTGACAAAATGAGTTCTTAATCACATAATACCAGGTAAGAACCCAAAATGCATTATAGCTGCTGATACTCTGAAGACATTATGTCAGCATACAATATTTACCTTATTTTGTAAAGTCTTATTTTAAGTACATCATGCCTAGCTACTGTATCTTTTCTGTTCAGAACAGCCTGAATTAAAATTATTACCTTGTATGTTTGGAGGATGTTCAGAGAAAACAATTTGCAGAACATCACTGTATATTTTAAAGCAACAATAAAAACTGTTTATATTGTATGATCTACCAGATAGTAACATCATATAGGTAGTTCTCGAGTTACGACCATTCATTCAGCAACCCTTGGAAGTTATGGTGGTGCTGAATGGTACTTACGCCCTGTCCCTGAAGTTACGGCTGTTGCAGTGCCCGCGCAGTCCTATGATCAAAATTTGGGCACTTGGCAGCTTGCCCGCACTTATGACCATAGGGATGCTTCAACTCCCCCCACCCGCCTATCTCCCATCTCTGCCCTTTTGACCACCCTGCACAGTGTCACTCCTCAGTGGCAGCACTGGGGCTGAAGTAGAAGCCCGGACCTTTCAGCAGGCTCAGCCAGCCGCCACCACCTACAGCCCTTTACTTCAGCCCAACTGTTCCCACCACCATGCGCTCTGCAGGCCCTGCTGTGTCCAGCTGACCTTTGTTGTTTTCCTCTTGCTGTTGACAAGGCATGTCCATCCTGGCCCTATGCCAGGCAGCTGCTGGCTGCACCAGGCCTTCTTCCTAAAGTCATTTGTGCCGTTCTCCAAATAGCACACCCTGTTCTCACAATGTTTCAAAGGCTTCTGAGGCCTGCTAAAACCTCACAAGGCGGCCGTGCCTGCTGTTCTCAAAATTGTGTGTGGTGTTCTTGTGATGCTTTGAAGGCCTCAAAAGCTATTTGGAGAATGGCACAACTGGCCTTGGAAAGAAGGCCTGGCCTGGCCTGGCCTGGCCAGCAGGGTGAGTGGAGTGCAGGGCAGCAAGGCTGGCAGGCCAACAGGGCCAGGCAAACGAAGCACAGGGCAGCAAGGCCAACAGGGTCAGCAAGGTGACAGGGCAAGCAGAGTGCAGGGTGTAAAGGAGGCAATCCTCACCTTACCGAGGCTTGGACTGGAGGGACCAAGCCAGGAGTTTAGTTAATGATGGCAACAAGGAGTGCTGGGATTGCCATCACTTAGCAATGTGGTCACATGACATTGTGCTTTACAACCACATCAGCGATGGAAATTCTAGTTCCAATTACTGTTGAAACTCAAGGACTACCTGTACATGTGTGTGTCTGTGTGTGAGAGAGTATATGTGTATGTGTGTGTGTGTTTTCCTCAAACTAGTAGAAAAGATTTAACTTTCTCCTTAGGATGCTTCATTCATTCTACTCAGAGAATAAGATCCAGACAATGTTTTCTTCAAATTGAACTGTCCAATGTTTCCCACTATCTTTTTTCCACAAAAATATGTTAAGTTGAAAAGAAAGAATAGTTGCACAATCCATTAAAATGAGTCCTTGTTTAGCGATCACAATTGGACTGGAAATTTAGTCATTAAGCAAAGCAGTCACTAAGTGATCCTGCAACTGTGCTTACAATCTTACTTCAACTTTCCTTTGCTTTACAGAGCTGTGAAGGTAGTAAATTAAGGATTGGTTGCAAAGTTACTTTTTCATCACTAAACTGTCATCAACTGTCATAACAGTTAACAGTCACTAAACTAGGCAGTTGCTGAACAAGACTACTTGTACTTTGTCTGGGTGCTGTAGAGAACTGGAGTATTTTTAAAAAATGAAATCCTGTATATGTTCACTCAGATGCAAGTCCAATTGAGTTCAATGAA
Organism: Candoia aspera; assembly: GCF_035149785.1. Classification (NCBI taxonomy): domain Eukaryota; kingdom Metazoa; phylum Chordata; class Lepidosauria; order Squamata; family Candoiidae; genus Candoia; species Candoia aspera. The sequence continues at coordinate 81,064,031 of NC_086157.1, read as the reverse complement.
ACTTAATCCCAGGTAATTGGATTTGAGAATTGTAGCCTACAGACTTTTATTATTTTGTTAGTTTATGCTGTTCCTCATTGCTGCCATTTTCATGTTTGTATATATCATATGTCACTAGGCATAAATAGCAGGGGAAGAAGTATTGCTTCAGTACCACCTAATAGGCTTTTCACAGGGACTAAAGATTACTGGGCTGACTTGTTCAAAAGGCAAAGTGAGTATAAGTATCCCAGTTTGCTTCCAGGTCAAATTCAAGGTGCTGGTTATTACCTTTAAAGCCCTACATGGCATGGGACCAGGATATCTGAGGGACCATCTCATCCCTATTACATCGATCTTCCCCAACCAGTCATGCAGGGAGGGCATGTTATGGACCCCACCCATAAAAGAATTCCATCTAGCGGGAGCAGTAGCTCCCGCCCTTTGGAACATCCTTCCCCCAGAGGTGAGACAGGTCACCTCTCTCCTGAACTTTCGAAAAAGATTAAAGACCTGGTTTTGCCAGAAGGCTTGGAATGGGAGGGGGAATAGCCGTACCTGAGGATGGCTAGTGCCCTAGGGTGACTTCTGATGGACTATTATACTCTTGGTCTGATAAAGAACTCTTGGCCATCTAGATTCCATCACATTTTTACTTTTATTGTATTTATTGTATTTATAACTGTTCTGGTTTTAATTCCATTTTATTGTAAACCGCCCAGAGTCCCTCCTTGGGAGGGAGATGGGCGGTGATAAAGTTTGATTGATTGATAATTAAATAAATAAATAAAGCAAAGCAAAGCTCTTTGTGCAGTGTTGTGATAGGAAAAAAATAGGACAAAAACAGCCAAGTCTTGCATCTGAATCCTTGAGAGCACTCAAACAGAAGCACATAAAATTGGCAGCACTAACAGAAGTACTCTAACACAATAAGCATTAACAAAAGTGCCTAGTTTACATCACAATAAAAGGGAAATTCTTCAAGTTATCCTTGACAGACAGACAACAGTCTTCTTCCCAAGTTTTTATTCCACTTATAAAACTTCACCAAATGTTCAAATTTTCAAGTAAATATGGAAGCTTTAATACTTTTCTGGTTTACATTTGGGTCATTCATAAGACTCTAGAGCCACTGTGATTACAACCTAGCCAGAGTTCTAGACTTAATTGCTACTGATTTTAGGGGAAGTGTTATAAACTTAATATTCCCAATAGGGGGGAAAAAGTGTTTAAAGAAGGGAGCTTTGTCTGCTTATACCCTGTGCCTACTGATTCCCCATAAATAATGCCTATTTCAGTTACAAAGTATTAATTAGCCAGGAAGCCAGAATACTTTAATTATCTGAGTACTAGAATTCAAACTGAGAAAACAGCTTTCAAACCTCTACTCAGTTATGAATTCTTTATAAGGTTTTGAACAAAAGTAGCATTATCTGGTTTTGGAGTCATCAGGTTAAAAATGTGCCATTTTGCGAAACACTTCCTTACGTGTTCTACGTATTAGATATTAGATACATAAACATTTCCAAAGAAACTTTCCTTAAGTCTTCATTATTCATATAGCTGAATCTACAAATGACTAGTTTTTGTGCTGTTCCACTAGAAAGCCAGAGAAGACTCTGTTCAGAGATCCAGATTCAAAGGGCAAAATGTGATTCAGAGCGTGCCTGGGTACCTGTTGGGAAAACCTTAGAACAGTTGCATCTTCTGGGTTCTCACAGCTGCCCTCCACAGCTAATACAATCTCCAGTAAGAAACGCATTTGGTTTACGGTGTTCCCAACAGAAGGTATGTGAAAGACTATATATATGCTGAATCATTTTTCTCTCTAAATCCAGATGGCAGCACAACACAATTAAATACCTGTTCTCAAAATATGAAAAAAATGCTCATAAGTCTAATATATTAGAAAGCGCATTTGAATCTTTGACATTTAAATTGCCATATGCAGGAAGATCTGCTAGAGCCATTTATAAAAATATCTTATTGTGGAAACAATTATGTCAATTCCATTTACAAGCCAGTCTAGACAGAACTACCATTTATTGGCTGTTGGTGGGATTAATTCTTGATGACCATGAGGAAGAGCTGTTCTCATCATTCTTTAATGAAAACTTATTTTATCATCAACACATAACCAATGTAGCTTAAGTGGAAGTGTGTGATTCTTTTTCATCATCCTAGGATGCACTGTTGTACAGCATATACTAAACATGCTCAACATATTATTGAAGAAAAGCTGAGTATCTTTCAGAGTACTAATGGTATTTATGACATGGCTAGATTAAAGCCTTTGAGACATCTAGTTGCTGATGTTGCCATGTAGGAAAATAAAATCTGAAACTGCAAAGACAGAATTACAGTGGCAACATGGAATGCAAAAAGCATGAATATGAGAAAGCTCAACACAGTGAAATGAACTGACTATGCATTGACATATTAGGCATTATCTAATTAGATTGACTGGAACTGGACGCTCAGCCAGAGAGTATCTGGAAGCTTCAATTGTTGAAGAATGCAGCAATAAAGGCAGTTATGTGTGCCCCCAGAACAGCACACATCACACATCTGTTCTGTGAGCTGAATTGGTTGCCAGTTTGTTTCAGGGTCCAATGCTGGTTTTGACCTTTAAAGCCTTTCATGGCATGGGACCGGGATATCTGAGGGACCGCCTCTCCCCGATTACATCAGCCCATTAGATCTGGCACAGAGGGCATGCTACAAGTTCTATCTGCAAGGGACTACATTTGATGGGTCTCAAAAGGTGGGCCTTTTCTGCCGTGGTGCCTGCCTTATGGAACATTCTTCCCCCCAAAGGAAGGTTAACTCCATCCCTGTTGATGTTCAGGAAGTCCCTCAAGACCTGGTTATGTCACCAGGCTTGGGGGTCCCAAGGACCCAGCAATATTTTAAGGTGGCTCCCTTATTGTGGGTGATATGTGGTTGCTATACTTCTTTCTCTGTTTGTGGTTTGTATATTCTAATTGTTTAATGATTTTTATTTTTTAATAAGATTGTTTATATTTTTATAATGCTTGTTTTTATATTGGTTTTATTTGATTGTTGTTATGGTGGTTTTATTTGATTGTTGTACACCACCTAGAGTCACTTCTGGTAAGATCAGCAGCTATATAAATCTGATAAATAAATAAACAAACAAATAAATGATCATACTTTTCATATTCAGAACACAAAAAACAAAGAAGGAATGGCACTGCTTTCATAGTTGGGAAAGATACTGTAAAGACACTACTCGGGTACAATGCAATCAGTGATTAAATATTATCAATTAGACTTTGCAGACAATCCTTTAATATGACAATTATCCAAGTTTATACCTCAACCATTGATGCAGAAGAAGAAGAAGAGGTTGACAAGTTTTCTGCTCAAGTTGAATCTGAAATCAACAGAATATGCAGGCATTCTGTGCTGCTTGTGGTTGGAGATTGGAATGCCAAAGTTGGAAATATTCAGGAGGACAACATAGCAGAACAGCATGGCCTAAGAAACTGAAATGAAGTAGGAAAATTACTTACCAATTTCTCCCAGTCCAATTTTTTTAGCATTTTTTCATTGCTAAACTGTCTTCCAACAGGCAAAATGGCACCTGCATGTACATGTATACATGGACATCACTAGATGGAGTACACAGAAATAAAATTGACTATTTTATTGGTGGAAAACAAAAAGATGGAACACCTCAGTTATTACAGCAAAGGATAGCCAGCGGCTGACTGTGGAAATGATAATTAACTGCTAATGTACAAATTCCAAGTCAAGATAAATTGGAAGAACAGAGCCAACCAGTTTTCACCAAACCAATCATCAAACATACATAACTTCAGAGTTATTTATTTCCTTTCCCAAAGACTAATTATGACAGCTACAACAAAAATATAAAAAGACAACTACAGAGTCCATAATAAATACTTCATTTAAATGTCAAATACCACTACCAAGATGGAGACAATAGCTTTCCAAAATGTAGTTGACAACATCAATTTTACATAGTTAAAGAGAAAGATTGACATATAGAAGTTAAAATGTAAAGGTATTTGTTGAAATGTTGGCATATGATCACTGCCCTCTTAAGTGGAATTAGTGCTAATTGTTTTGGAGTTTCAGTGTCTCCAAACATAATTAGGTTTCATTATATTATTAAAGAGTGCAGGGTATATATAAAGTACAATAGGAAAATACATGTCCTTGCTCTTTATGTTGTAAATTGATTTTTAAACTATACACAGTTGTTGAAAGTCCATTATTTTAAAACATATCCATGGAATAGTTTAAAATATATATACTATCTTTGTCTAACTTCAGCAGAATATAGGTCTATAATAAATACTGGAAACTCTACAGTCTTTTTTAAAAGGAACAAAGACAGCATATGACTATTATCTTCAGAAATCTCTAAAACTGAAAACAGTGAATAGAATTATTTGACATTTACACTGGAAGGAAAGCTGAATAAATGAAAACTGAATATCTATTCTGTTTTGTGAAAATAAAGTTTCAGACTTCTTTTAAAAGCACAGTCCATTAATATATTGTATATTAATTAACAATTCTATATTGTAATCTGAATAATCCAGGACTTAAAACATTTGTTTTTCTACATAAAAATATACATTTGTATACTTTCATTTTCAAATTTATAGGTTAACCAGCAAGATTTCAGTGTACAACATATCGTATACATGGAAATGAAAATTGATATTTTTGTAAAATCAGTTTAAGAGTAGAACATTACTAACTTAAGTAAAACCTACCATAGTTGATAGTTTATGCATCAAGTGGGTTTTCACTCAGATGTTTTCTAAAATTATATTCAGTTCTTGTTAAATAAGGCACACACAGAAACCAATAGTGATATAGATATTAGTGTCAAAATGAATAGAATTTAGCCTATTATTCATAAAAGCCACAATATCTTCAAGGAAAGTTATCTAAAAACCGTTTTTCATAGCAAAACATAAAATGATGTTAAATGCACACCTAGATAATCTGGCTCTATAAACTGAGATTCACAGCCTCTGCGCTTAGTTTACCACCACTTAAGCTGTGTATCATTGCGATCATATGAGAATGTTTGTTCAGTTCTTCTTGTTGCAGCTTGACTAAGGCCTCCTTTTCTTCTAGTCGTCCTTCCAACTGTGACTTCTGAACTTCCAAGGAAGATGCCTGAAAATACGTATTACACACTATTTAATTACAGCTAACAAGCATGCAAATATCACGCTACAAGTAAGGAAGCTTACTTAGAACATCTAAACTGACAACCAACTGGCAGTTGGACAATAAATCATAAAGCATGTTTTGAAGTGGCTTGGTTGTTAATTACTGTTTGTGCTAAGTATATTTTGGTGGATGTTTCAACTGATAAATTGTAGTCATGCAAAATTTCAGTGAACCAATTAACAGAAATGTTAAAGGAACAGGAAAAAAGCGAACCACGGTGTGCTTTCTGTAAATTCAAGTAACAATGAAGTCACACTATGGACTGCCTTATCACTAATGCACACTATTATCATACAGAAAGGTATTTAATTAAACACTGATATATCTGATGTAGTTTGGACCAGAACAAAAACAAACCGGTTATTTAAAATCAGCAAATGCTCAACTGATTCCATACTCTAAATGCAAAGGTTTGAAATGAGAGTCTAAATCTCTTTATATGAATCTGGCTAATACAAACATAAGAAAATGCATGTTTTCCTTGATTATTAGAAATGATCACCTTAAACAAGGAAGAAATATTTCAAGCTAAAACCCAGATAATAGATATATTCATAGAAACTGCAAAGGAAACTTTTACTTTCATAAAAACGTGTACTATATTGGAACACAGCAACCTTTTACCTTTTGCAAAATAAAAATAAAAACCAACAAAAAACACAACAAATTAGATTACGTTTCTAAGGCATTGTATATGGATGAAAGTTGCTTAACGTCCCTTATTTGTTATAAGACTGACAAGACAGTCTTATTTACTCAAAAGTGGATCTCATTCAGTTCAATAAATTTCTAGCAATATTTGCAACTATGATCCATTTTATTTTGATCAATAAACACACACACACACATTTACACTGCATTTATTATAAGCTTCCTAGAATCACAAGAAGCGGATTATCACTCAAATAATCCTAAATAAATAAATAACTTACCTTAATACTCAGTTCTTTTCTTGCCTGCTCAGTTTTACTTAGTTCTTTTCTAAGAATATCTATTGTTTCCTCCATATCTGTTTTTTCCTTCTGTCTGGCTTTTAGTTTTTCTTCCTGAACTTTTATCTTCTGCTGTAAATCTTTTGAAAAATGTGTAAGAAAAAAAAGTGGTTTGCTTTTTCCACAAAACTTTGGGGCACTGATACTTTCCCACAACTACCATTAAATGAATTGTGCAGTACTGCCATCTGCTGAACATTGGCAGTTCACATTTTACAGTCCTCAGAATTTGTCTTAATGTAGATGCATTTTTCAGTCTAGTACAAAAAACATGAGAACTTGACTTGAAATGGGATTTTAAGAACTTTCTCCTAAACGAGGCATGATAGCTAAATTTAATATTGGACTTAGCCTTAACTTACTTAACCATGGCTTGTTTAATAAAACAAAGTGACAGCTGTCACATATCATACTAAACCAGAACCAAAGATACCACACACTGTAGCTTAGTGGAACATGTGAACTCAGTCTTTTCTGTTTGTTTGTTTAATCTGCCTTAACTGTAAATAATTTACTCTGAACATCAGAAGCTGCTTGCATTAGTTAATTCAGCAACTTATGTTAATTACTGTGGCCATGGCTTGCTCAATATATGTAGCTCCAACAATTACTGCTTCTAACTCATGATCGGATATCCATTATTTGGCCAGATGAAGAAAGGATTCCCCTGTGGTATTGCCACAAATCTGTGCTGTGCTTTGTATACTGATACAGTATTCCAGTTTCTATTAATCAACACTGAAAATACTCTGTACTTTCAGTGTTACAGTTACTGTTTGCCAGAGGTTTTTCATAGTATTTAATTTTGAGTCTAAGGAATAAAATATTATTATTATTATTATTATTAATAATAATAATAATTTTATTTTTATCCAGCTTTTATTATTTTTATAAATAACTCAAGAAGTTCTTCAGATATAAGCATGTTGTCTAGTTAGCAAAGAACTTTGGTCTCTAACACTAATAAACGGGTTTAATTTATATTAGGCAGCAACCAGCTCCTAAACAGCTAATGAGTGGTGAAAGCTAGCAGTGGGAGGTAGGACTGGCAGGACCTGCGTTGCTTCCTATGGTGGTGGTGGGCACTCAGGGGCACGGGGGGGGGGGAATGTCCTGCCTTGTGCTTAGTCCCTGACATTCCTGCGATGGCATTAGCAGTCTCCTTTGGCAGGCTCTGCTGCTGCCTTTTTGTCTTTTTAAATGCACCAACTACCACATTTCACTGAAGGGTTAGCAGAGGGAAGCTCCTTATGTGTAGAGGCTGAATTTGGGTATTAGCTGCCCTTCTCATGGGCTATGAAAGACAAAGATCACTGCCCTCCTCTACTTAGTTCTTAGCCAAATTGGCAAGATAGCCCATGCCCCTCCCCCCACTAATATTGGCTTTGATTCAGAGTACAGGTACAATCTCAAAAGCAAAACGATTCAGGGCTCCCATTCATTTAAATAAGTTATTATTTAAATATATCCTGAACCAGGATGCACTTTTAACATGAGACACATGTAACATTGAGCATGGGCAAATACCATCAGTAAGAAAAAGGGGGAGTGTAAGGAATAGATTAGTAAGTAGAGGAATTTTTTTCTCCAAGGCTCTATGGGATTTCTGTTGGCAGGGCAAAAGATAAGGAGTAGTACTTTATTTCTTTTTTAAAACATTTGCTTTTTGAGACTGCTTCACTCCTGTTAATAATACTTGGATTAAAATAGTTCCCTGCCTGTTTTGGGAGCAGCCTAGGATTCAGCACGCCTCATTTTTTGCTTGGATTTCTAAAGTAAGGGAACAGCAGTTGTATCCTTTACCAGAGCCTCTTAGGAGGAATTTGAGTCAGATTTTTCTGTACAGCTTATAAAGCAGGGTTTTGAAATACCATTTGTCTTTGGGATGTCTGAAAAGAGAGCAAAGAATTGCAGGCTTAAAGCTTTCCAAATATAAAAATTTACCCAGCCTGCCAATGAAATGTCTGCAAGAAAATAACCAAGCTCAGAGAGCATGAAGAACCCAACAAATATGCAATAATAAAACATGTGATTTTTTTTTTACCCTTTCTCTATAAAGCAGTATCTCTGAAAAAGCTGATGTTATTGATATGTTTATCAGTACTAACTTGATATTTTTCCATCTTTTTCTTGCATCTGTTTGTGCAATTCTTTTCTATGTTCTTCTGTTTCCAGCAGCTGAGCAACAGTTCTGAAATTGTAGGTATCAATATTAGATTATACATATTAAAAATAAACATGAAGAAATATTGTTATGCCTGTAGTATCATACTATAGCCACATATACCAATAACTCAGCATTACTTTTTATGGAAGTTTATTTTCCAACGATATACCTCCAACAGGAAGTAGCACTCTGGATCTCTCTGTTGAAACAACGTCATATTTGAGCATTCATGGAAAGTGGAGCTTTTCATGTCATTTCATAATGTTGAAAACAGGCATTAAGAAGAAAAATGAAGTAGGGTGGGTGGCAAGTGTGAAAAAATTTAAGTAATACAATTGGAATAGATATATAATCCCGAAGTCATACAACAATATAAATGAAGGAATTCCAATAACTGGAAATAAATTCGAAAAAATATTTTGATTAAAAAATAATTTTATTTTTACTAATAGTCATTTGTCTCCAATTACTGTATAATCTTGATCATGGCTGTTTAACAAAACAATATACAGCTTGTGTTATGATTCAAACAGAAGTGTTTAATTTAATGTAGCTTTCTTTAATATTTACCAAATAACTTAACTTACTTTTCATTCTGTTGCTTGAATGATTCATTTATCCTTTTAACTGTCTCAAGTTGTTTATTCAGTGAATTACACATTAGTTGCAGATCATTATACTGCTTTTCAGTAGTTTCATGCCTAAAATTTTCAAATTATTACTATTAAAAAGAATGAATGCTATGCAGTTTTCCATAATGTAATATTTGATAACATATGTTAAAGACCCTCCTTTCAAATTTAAAACATTATACAACCTCCTTCTGTGTGTTTGCAATTGTGTGTAGCACTTTAAATTCAACTTTCAGTAAATGCTCCATGAGGAATCCTGATCAGAATATAAATGCTTTTTTAAAAAATCTTGTAACCAATTGATATATGATATGTCATACCAATATGACAAATTATTGTTACTTTTCCATGCAGCTTTACATGAAATATAAATACAATTTTTTTTTGCACAAAAAAAACCAATAAAAAAAAATTATTTCCTAGCAGCATTAATTTGTTCGACTAATAAAAGAGACAGCAGAATCTGATCTATCAACAAGAAACAAGTGGGATCTGCAGTTAATTTTTTCAGTGGGTTCTCTTTAGATCTGAACAAGGAATTCTCTTGTTCAGATCTACAGATAAGCAAGCCATTCTCCATGATACTTCCCAATTTTACTTTTCCAAATGACACTCAACATTCTGAACTCCTAAGATGTTCTTTACATTGCTTTAATCAGGCATTTTCTCTCTTAGAGTTTTTGCTTTGTCACACTTCTGGTGAGTTGTAATGGCGAACTGATGTTCCTCTAAAAGAGAGGAACACATTGCAGCCGAAATGGCACCTGATTGCAGGATTTGGGGTGTGAAACCTCTCTGGAATTAAAGAGAGATCATCCAGATAACCCACACAGCTGTTTTTGAGCAAGTGTATGGCAGGAATTGTGTTTTTGTGGTTGGCTTGCAATCAGCTGGGAGTTGTGGGATTCCATCGTGCTTATAGTTGATAAAGTCGCCTATATGGACTTAAGTTCAACTGGGCTCATTGGACTTAAAATTCTTGTTGGCTTTAGAAAGTTGATGATTCTTGTTGGCTTTAGAAAGTTTTAAATGGATAAAACTTTTATTCATTTGGATAAAATCAGATGGACTTAAGACTTTGAGGTTGATTGAAAGGATCTTCTCTCATGGGTAAATTCTTTGTTTACACTCTGAAGCAGATAACAGGCCTTTGAAGATTGCTCACTAGAGGGCACTAGATGGCTACCTTAAAGGAAACATTTGATCTATGGGTACAGGAAGTTTTTGAACTACTTAACTCTTTAGTGGAATCGGTACATGTTGCAGAGGAACAAGCCCCATTGAATAAAACTGAAACTGACTTACAGGTAGAATTAAAAATTACAGCTTACAAGAAAGAGATGGAAATAATGGATTTACAAATGAAAGATGATGACTTAAAAATGGAAAAAGATATACAAATAACAAATCAGATGAGCGATCTGTATTATTTCCTTATACTCGATTTAGAAAAAGGATTTGCTGGAGTTGCCATGTTGGAAGTACAAAGGGGGGGCTGACAAAGATGACAAGAATTTTGAGAGAAGAGAATAAGAGAGTGTGAGAAGGCAGATGCTAGAACTTTCTCTGAATAATTTAAATATTGGTTGCAGAAAGAAGAAAGAATTCAGGATTGGTTTATTTGATCAAGGTTAAAATAATAGGTTGTTGTTTGGGGGGATGTTTAATGGCTTTTTGAATAGGACTGGATGTTATTTCTGGTAATGCTTAATTGTTTTTTGAGTGGGACTGAACTTTGATTATTAGAAGAGAAGAAACCAGGAGATTTGCTTAAAGGGAAAAGATGGATTCAGATTGGGGGTAATATATATAATATGTAATATTTATGTTGTTATTTCTGATAACCCTTACTGGACTTTTGCTGTTTAATAGGGAGAGATGTGGTTCTAGAGATGCGTTTATAGAAATTGGGGTGAGATATGGAATGAAGTGATGTTTGGCTGTATTTTAAGAGATAGGGATAACTTGTTAATGTTGATTATACTTGCCAGGGATGAAGGTGGAGGTTTCTTTTTCGAGGGATGAAGGTGGAGGTTTCTTTTTCTATTTTTCTATTTTTTCTCTTTCCCTTTTTTCTTTTTTTGCACTTTTTTAATTTTAAAATTTTAAAATGTATTTCTCTATTTTGTAGTTGTATAAAATTTACTTATATGATAAAAACTTTAATAAAATTATTCAAAAAAAACCTTTTTGCTTTGTTTCATTCTGTTCTTTGGTTTTGTTTAATTTGTGGAGAGGTTGTTCTGCAAACCTTGTGGTTACTCTTTGGTTCTATTCTTATCAGTTTGCATTAGCTATTAGAGGGTTTGATAAGAAAGTTCCCACAGCTAAGCAAGAGTAGAAAAAATAACTGAAACAATTCCTGGATAAGATCAAACACTGACACCTAATTCTGCAAGTTGTTAGCCAAACCTGTATGTAGTTTTCAGCAAATGAGTAATCTGAGGTAACTTTCTTTATCACACCTGGGTAGAGTAAGATTAGTAGAAAACTGTTCCATTTAACTGTTGGCTTTTGAAAACTATTCCAATCTGTCTTAGTTTTGTATTAATGCTTTATGAAAAAGCTCAGCATCAGCTACGCATCTCCATTTAAAATATCTGAGACAACTGAGATGCCTTTACTACCTAAATTGTTCAATATCTGGTGAACTTCAACTAACGCTGACTTATTGGAAGAGTAGAGACTTCTTTCCTGACATGACCACTTCTCAACCCATGCAGTGAAAGGAAGGATACTATCCCAGACTTTATTTAGCTAACATTCATCCCACTGAGGAATTTCTGGCACCTAAATACCTAAATTAATTTCCTGTGGGTTCCATGGCAAAATACTTTTTCAATCCTATGTAGGGTCTTATGTTTATAATCTTGTGAAATTCAAAAACTTATTACCTAATTTTTTAGTAGATCAGAAATTATTGGATGCTTCAGAAATACAGAAAAAAAATGGCTGCACTAGTTTCTTTATCTAAGAAAAAATGATTTTATCAAAACTGATCATGTACCAGAAGGATCTAATATTGTGCTTTACTGTAAACTGCAGAATATTCTGTTCGTGCATAAACCTGTTTATACCACTGCCTGGCTTTTTTGAAAAAACGTTTTGCTTAACTAACAAGTGCCTGTATCTAGGACCAACGCTTGGTTACCCCTTTGGCTTTGGCTTTAACATCAGACCACAGAGAACAAGTCCAGGCAGGACTTAGAATACTGTTTGAAGCAGCCCCATTGCCAGATTTTCCTGCCATAGTGTAAGTTTCCTGTTGTTACTTTTAAAGAAAATGCTGTCTTTCATGTTAATGTTTTTGAAAATCTACTTGAGACACTACCATTACTTCACATTTTGATCTTACAGTATAAAACACACGCATTCCTGTTATAATACTAGATATAATTGGATTGGTTTGACACATAGCAATGTTCCTTTAATTAAAGAGCCTACAAATTCTATATGTCAATAAGAATAAAATCTTTGACATAATCTGAGACCTTTCTTTTTTGCTTTCTGTGAGGAAATGCTCATAGTGTTGTATCTTACTTTTGAAGGAGATCAATGGAAGATCTTTTCAGTATCTCATATTCTTCTGCTATTGTTTGCAGTTTACGATTATGCTGAAATAATTGTTCAATATCATTTTGTGCCCGTTCAGATTCTGTCTGCTGTGCTTTCAATAATGACTCAAGATCTTCATTTTTTCTTTCTGTATCCTTCAGAATTGAAGCAAGCTTCCTAGCCTTTTGGAATTTGTGGAAAAAGACAGTTCTGTTGTGTGAATGAAATGTTAAGACACTGGAACAATGGACCACACTAATGCTAAATGAAAGACTTAAGGCTTTTAAATTTTAAGAACCCAGACAGCAAACTAGCCTTTAAAGTATAATTTGCAGATATACAAATACTTAGCATCGTAAAAGGATGGTGTTTTTATTCCAAGTAAGTGCAATATATAATCTGAAGTTTATTTTCAAAGACAAAATAAGGCACATTACATAAGCAATTTTGCACTGACAGTTGTATGCACACAACAAATGAATCTTTATGTGATTATTCGGCTTTACCCACCTCAGATTCAGCTTGAGCTCTCTGGCAACGATACTGGGCAATAAGTCTATCAGCTTGAGAAAGGGCTAATGCCTTTGCTTCCAAAAGGTCTTGCAACCTTGTTTCCTTGGACTAAAAAGAAAATTATCACAACATTAACTGCACATTCAGAGCATGCACGTGAAAAAAAAACACCTCTACTAAATATATACTCACTGCCAATGCAGACAGTTTCTGTTCATACACATCCATTATTTCAGATACCCTGATGTCTGTGACTGATTCCTTCATCTGTTGGAAATGTTCATAATGTAAGCTAAAGCAATATGCAAACCTTAATTCAAAATTGTACCTACATGGACAAATAAAAAACTTGATATGAGGAATGACTACGCAAGTTCTATTTAACAAAGTGACATCATACGTAAGCCAGGTATTAAAAGTATTAATGTAATTATTCTGAAATATTGCGAAACAAAATTTTCCATGTCCCTATAACTAATGTGTATCAAAACAGAACAAATGAATTAATATTCATTTATTTCACATAGTAATGAATTCTACAGCCTATTGATTTCAAAGCACTGTAATTATGAACAAGGGTTAATATGTATTGTCTTACAAAATTAATTTACTTCATTTCCTTTCCTTCTTTCAGATATTTTAATGGAGTTTGTACAACTTTCTTGGCATTGCAGTTCAAGTCCCACACTGAGCTACATTGCACTGCAATTTAAATATATCAGGGCAATTTTTTTTTCATGGCTGTGTTAAAAGCACTAACCTCCAAGCCAGATTGGAGTTTCTGAATCAGGTCCTGAATGTTGAAAGTTGCAGAATCACCATCCTTGGAATGGCAAACAGTAGAGGATTTCAGAAAATTAACACAACTCATGGACGCCTGCAAGTGGCTTCTTTTAGAGACATGTTCTGCTTCCTGTTGTCTGTAAGAATTATTGGCTGCAATACTTTCACCAAGCCTAATAAAAAAATCATACACAAGAGGCCATGTCAAGGTCAACAGGAATGCGTGTGTTTTATACTGTAAGATCAAAATGTGAAGTAATGGTAGTGTCTCAAGTAGATTTTCAAAAACATTAACATGAAAGACAGCATTTTCTTTAAAAGTAACAACAGGAAACTTACACTATGGCAGGAAAATCTGGCAATGGGGCTGCTTCAAACAGTATTCTAAGTCCTGCCTGGACTTGTTCTCTGTGGTCTGATGTTAAAGCCAAAGCCAAAGGGGTAACCAAGCGTTGGTCCTAGATACAGGCACTTGTTAGTTAAGCAAAACGTTTTTTCAAAAAAGCCAGGCAGTGGTATAAACAGGTTTATGCACGAACAGTACAAGTGATAGATTTTCACTTCATATATTGTAATATATCAAAATATGTTTTACTTATCACCGAATCTAATGATATTGCTTGGCATCACTTTCAGCTTTTTTCATATTCCCAGGAGGAACTTATGTTATGTTGTCAAAGGCTATGAAGGTTGGTTTGATAAGTCTATTAGTCACTGTTAGAGAATGGTCAAAATGACATGCATAATTTCCCTAGAGTGATTTATATAAACATTTTAAACATACCTGAAGAACTTTGTAAAAACTGACTTCCATGTTAGGAACCAGCTGCTTAAGCTTGCTCATCAGATCCAGTGTTTTTAAGATTAGATCAGCAGCAAGTTTACTAAAATACATTAAAAGAGCATTTTATAGTTAACATTTAGAATTAAAATAATTCCTTTACTATTTCAAATTTATGAAACCCAGTGATTCATTTTTTTAAATGGACAGAAAATACTAAATTACATAACAATCAATAATCAATAATCCCCACAAAGTGTTATCCACAGGAAAGCAAAATTACAGTTAACAGATTCAGAAGATGGATACAAGTTGTACAACTACTGCATGAATTTAATCAAGTTTTACTATTTCCTCCTCAGTGCCTTTACTTAAGGACATCTGTCCGATGTCAGGACATCAATACTGCCTCTTTCATTTGGACTCATCTTTCAGAAGGGAGGGAGGGAGGAAGCTAATCTTGAACTGAACCTTCAATAGTCTTGTTCCTCTATTACGCAGGGTACAGCAACATTTCTGTTTGTCCTCCACATACTATTCCCATGCTGAGTGGGAAAATCTGAAGAAAGCTTGAACATAAACCTGTTTATGCAACCTTGATAAAGTAGGATTCCTGATTTTTGTCAGCATCTCTATTTAGACTTTCTTTTGAATACTGGTGTGGGACTGACACACATGACTCCATGATTACTGGATTCCTTATTTAGGTATATATCTACACTCTGGAGAGTAAAATTTTATGCTTATAAGAAGAGCCTATTATGATACAGTACTGATCTGAAAAACTGTGTTTTTATCTTGTATGAAAAAAGAATGGCAAAGTTAAAAAAAAGTAATTGTTCATTTATTGTAACCATATATTTATACTTACTAAATTTCAGATAAAAGAGAAGCATGCGCTATGAGTTTCAGGGAGAGTTTGATAGTTATTAGGGCTTGACAAATATATAATGGGATTTAGTTAAGTCCAAAAAATTGAATTTATCCTTTTAAAGTACAAAGGTATCGGTTGGAGAAAATAAATAATAATAAAAAAAAAAAACCTAGGTTGTGCTTACCTCAACTCAGAGTCCATAATCTTTGTCCCAAAGCTAAAGTCAATTCCATTAGAAGTAAATTGGTGTTCAATTAAAGTAGTACACTTGCTAGCTGTTAGAACTTTAGTGACACGCATTTTCAGCATGTCATCTGCACAAAGCGGTACATTCTGTTAAGGACTCTAGTTATTCGTTTTTTTGAAAATTTCAGCTTATGATCAAATTCACTATACTATTTATAAGAATACAGGTAGTCCTCACTTACCAAATGCCTTGTTTAGCAACTGTTCGAAGTTACAACAGAAAAAAACAGCTTTGTGACCACTCCTCACATTATGACCATCACAGCATCCTGTGGTCACGTGACCACCATTTGTGTGCTTCACAACTGGCTTCCAACAAGCAGAATTAATGAGAACGTGGAGGTGAAATTGCAAGTTGCAGTCACATGATCTCTTGCTTAATGACCATGGGGATTTGCTTAATGACAGAAGAGGACATGTTGTAAGTCTGTTGCAATCACATGATATTCCACTTAGCGACTGAAGCACTTAGTGGCAGAGTTGCTGGCCACAATTGTGGTCAGTAAGCAAGGACAACCTGTAAGTAAAACTCCCTAGTGACGCAAAGTGAAGGTCTAAGCAGGAAAATAAATCTAATTCAAAGTAACTTGTTAAAAACTTGGGACTCTCCACGCAATGCCCATAATAATTGGCAAATGAAAAAAATGTTCTTCTGTATTTTCCTGTAATTTAGAATGTGCTGAATGGATTTTTCCAAATAAGTCAAAGAATAATTTGCATTTTAATATGACATAACTTGTCTTAATGTCTGCTGAATATTATAAATTCATAATAGCAAACATTTTTGCTGGATATATAAGTGTCTTACAACTAAAAAACCACATGCTGAAAGGAAAATTAAGTAAACATCAGGAAATATGTCAGTTAATAAGTGCCAATTATTGATATGTATTCTTCACATGATAAAGACACATATTTATTCTTCACATTTTTTTCACTGTCATAAGCACTAATCCAAATGTAAAAAATGCATTTTCTATATAAAACTCTAAAAAATCCTTTAAAAAAGTAAGTTCCAACTTCCTAATCTCAGTTTTAAAATCATTTCTATTTTGTCCTAATCTTTTTCCTTTTTGCATTATTATCCAATACAGAATTTGTTTTTAAGTGTTCAGTAATTCAAATGCATTTAGCTTATTTCAGATGTATGATTTCTTGGCAATCTTACATAACAAAAACAAACTCGTAACAAGGATATTTATCAAGATATCCATAGTTTTGATCATTCTTTCACATTTCTTCTTCGCCAACAGGCCTTCTAGTATGTGATCAGGAAAATGAAGGTGGTCGAGAAGAACAGGCAAAAGAAGATCCACAAAGCGTTCAGCAGTAGTGCTGTTGGCTGCATCAATAACATCCTATAAAAGAAATATTATCAATTTAATGGCATCCAAATGGCTTCTTCTATTTCTTTTTTTCTGCATTTTGTCTTTTTCTTTTTTCCTCTTTTTTTCGATTTTTGTTTTCTTTATTCTGTATTAGTATTTGTTAGTTTTTATTTTCTTTTTAAAACTTATAATTTTTTTAAAAAATTAATGGCATCCAAATATCCTATGTCACCAAATCTGTGGAGTCCAATTTATTATTATTTTTTAAATGCATCCAAACACAAGATTTGATGTTAATTTGATTGGATTTGATATTAATCTTACTCTAGTTTGTGGTTTTAAAAAGATTATAGTTTAGATATATTACCTTAGACTAATTTTTAACCACTGTTTTACAAAAATGTCATTGTTAATTGTTGATTTGTTTTCCATAGGTGCAATCTAGAGTATCTTTCTCTTTTTAAGTGTAACAATAATTAATGAGTGTGAGAAGTACAAAATATTTTTAAATAAGCAGATTTCCCTAATTCTTCCCTAAATATTTTAAAATCTCCATTGTATTTATGTAAGCTTCTTATTACATCACAGGCCCTAACAAGTACACACACAGGGTTACTTCACATACTGTTCCTCTTATGTGATATATGCTACCAAGTGCCAGCAATGCCCCTCTGCATTCTACATAGAACGAACAGGACAAACTTTGCACAAAGTAATTAATAGGCATAATTTTGACATCAGGACTCAAAATCAGGACACAATAGCAGAGTGTTTCAATCCCCCAAGATACTCTGTTGCAGACTTTAGAGTGCCTATCTTAAAAAAAATGAGACTAAGAGAGATTGCTGAAGTCAAATACATCAAAATGTTCAGGCAATCTTAAAAGGTCTTAATAAACACAATGGATTTTTTATACATTACAATTGTTAATTGATAAGGTACTTGTCATTGTCATTATTATCGTCATCTTAGATTTATTATAGCTGCTGCTCCATCCCAAAAGACTGGGAGGCTGTAATCTGTCTCACGTGCATCTGTATAACAAACTTGTTTTCCTCACCCTTCCCTAGCATCCTAATTTAAATCTGGTATCAGTCTAGCCATTCTATGCATTTGATGAAATGAGCTACAATTCATGAAATCTTATGCTTTTTTATAAAATTTATTAGTCAAAAAAAACTATTACCAGATTCGTTCTGATTTTTTTGCCACCAAAAAACCTTCCTCCTACAAAAAAACTTAGTAACCCAATGCTACAGCTAAAGCACATTGAATTCATTACCTCAAATAGCTCCCTGAATAGCTCCAAAGCAAGATTTGAACACTTCTCAGATACTTCCAATGGCTGATTTGACCAATGTACTAAGACAATAGATGAGTCAGAATTCTTAGCACGAGTTGCAAGTCTTGTATTTCCAGAGACTACTACATTTGGTTCCAGTACTGTTTGACGTACAATGTGACGGAGCTGCGTCACTGAACAGAATGCAAGTAGTAATTCTAATACCTAACAGAAACACAAGAATTTGTTTTCTATTTTAGAATAACATTCTTTACACTAGTGTTTAAAATGATCTCAGACTTCTACTGCAAAGCTTCATGCTGGACCACAGTATTACTTTAAAAAAAACAACATAAAACCCACTCAACCTGTTAATTTTACCCATTATTTTAAGCAAAGTTACAGAGCTGAAAATGTATGTTTGATATTTTTAAAAAAAGAAATTTAGCAAACAATCAACCTATTCAAGAAGGTATAGTGTACCCAATACAAAATTATCTTGCGACAAAACATACCATTAATAATTTTGGACTGCTTCTGACTATTCCAGGAATAGTTAATGTTTGAGGGTCTATCAACAAAATGTCATGGGAGCAAATAAATTTGTGAAAGCGTGACAAATAACAAACAGGTTCTTAAGGTGTTGTGGCCTGTAAGAAAAATTTGAGATTATTTCTACTTTCTACATTTTTGTTTTTTTAAAAAAAGTATCAGAGAGAAGGGCGAAGAGTCAAGGATACACACAGAACTACAGAAAGACAGCTATAGATCACAGGCACAGAAAGTGAAAGAGAGAGGAATGGGCACACACGAAGGCACAGAGACATACTGACTCACACACAGGGGGTGGGGCAGACACAAATAACAGTCAAGCAGAAGGATGGAAAGCCTACACAAGCATAAAACGAGGAAGAATTTACAAGGAGACAGAGAAAAAGAAACCACCCTTTCCCTGCTCTTATTCAATGATTTGAAATAACTCTTTTCCCTCATCCTACAAGGACCCTATTATTCCAAGAGTCATTGATTCTAAGACCCTTCCAAAATTCCCCTCCTATGAGCAACCACATCTGTGTTCTAGTGCAAGAATTAGAAGGGTTAGATCTGTCAGGCAAAGGAAAAGTTTGTTTGTAATGTCAGTTTCTGTGGACTGGAAGTGCTATTCGTACTGTAAAGGAACAGGATGAGTAAAGCTGCTGAAGAAAAGAAGGGAGGATTACCAGAGGAAGAAGAAATATGCAATGAAGGACCCCAGCAGGGGAAAGAATCAGGAAGGAAGATCTGCAGAGTGGATAACTGGTGATAGCACTGATGACAGAGAAAAGGAGCTAATTTGGAAGGACAGTCCAAGAGTAGAGAAATGCGACCAAGGCACCCCAAAGAAAGCTATCTAGAAAAGGGTTTTAACATAATAAAGCCCAATGATTAAATTTAACAACTATGTGGACAAAGGAAGAACTCAAATGGTTAAGGAACTGAAAAGCAGCTATGTAAACAAATGTTATATCCAAGTTTGAAAAATAAATGGTTTTAAGATTTAAGAAATATAAAATATGATTTAAGAAGATTAATTCATCAGAAAATATTGTTTGGTCAAAGAATGTTTTTTAAAAGTTAGGTGTTAATTTTCTCTCTCTCTCTCTCTCTGTGTGTGTGTGTGTGTTTGCATGCCTGTGCATGTGTAAGAAATTCGAGAGCTCTTTGTTTGGTCTTATCTACCCACAACAGCACTTTTTTGGTTTACAGTATGTTAGCATAACCTGGGAAAAAATATAGTAAAGATATACTATAGTTGACTTCTTTTTTGGGGGGTGCCTTTGAGTTAGTGTTGACTCCTGGCAACTGCCTGGACAAGTCCCTGAAGTTTTCTTGGCAAGATTTTGCCAGTGGTTTGTCATTGCCTGCTTCTTAGGGCTGACTGTGTGTGACTGGCCCAAGGTCACCCAGCTGGCTTCATGCCTAAGGCAGGACTAGAACGCATGGTCTCCTGGTTTCTAGCCTTAACCATTGCATCAAACTGGCTCTCTCGTTGTAGAACTATATTCTAAAATATGAAATTTGGAACTTGAAGGAGAGATTTAGCTTTATAAAGGCTTTGTCAAATAAGTTATGTAAACTTGTTTTCCTGATGTTAAGGAATGGATTCAAGATATATGATAGATGTGTTATTAACTTTTGAAATGTTTTTATATTCTAAAAATTAGAAGATGGAGCAATATGTTTCTATATGGCCTAGATTTAATGATAATAATTGAATTAATCTTATATTGATATTACATGATTCTTCCTTTTTCTATTTTTATTAGCTCTTTTTCTTCTTTTAAGTTTACTTTAATCATTTGAATTATGTAGATTTTTGTAGATTCACTGATGTATCTTTTGCTATTGTGACTTGTTATATTTCACCAATAACATAAAAGTCCAAAAAATTGCAAAATATATACCATTACATTGTTGTGCACCTATAAAGTACCTTTGCTGAAGAATCAGGGTCTCTTCCATGAAGGAGACCCACCACCTGATTGAGGCAAGATGTAAAATGTTCATACCTACAATTTTGAAGGGAAAAGGGAATATTGAAATCATGAATATTTTGATAGGCAATAATCAAAATTGTTTGTTAAGGGATTTACCAAGAACACACTTTTTTAGCTGAAACACTGTATAGGAAGTCCTCAGTTAATGACCATACATTCAGTGACCATTCAAAGTTGTGACAGTGCTGAACAAGCGGTACTTACCTTGGCTTCAAGTACCATGGCTGGTACTTGAAGTTCCAGCCATGGCACTACCCCTGCAGCTACATGATTGCGAACTGGGCACTTGGCAACTGGCTCACACTTATGACAGTTGCAGCGTCCCACAGTCATATAATCACTATTTGCAACCTTACCTGCTGGCTTCCCACAAGCAAAGTTAATGGAGAAACCAGCAGACAAGGTTGTAAGTCGCTCCCCTTCCCAGCCTGCATGCACTTGAGCAGCAACACCCCCTCCCCAGCCCGCACACAATTGTGTAATGCAGCAGCAACCCTTCCCCAACCTGCATGCACTGCTATGGCAGCAAGTCCACACCCATTGGCACAGCAACACCTCCCCAACCCACGCACACTTACCTCAGCAGCCTGTGCCTCACTCCAAATTCATCTACCCTCTGGCCTGCTTGTGAGCCGCCCAGGACTTGCAACTTCCAGCCAACTGACATTGCTTGTGGGAAGCTGGCAGGAAGTTACAAGTTGCAATCACGTGAGGTCCTCGCTTAGCAACCTGCAATTTTCGCTTAACGATGGCAACGGGAACTGCCGGGATTGCTGTCGCTAAGCAATGTGGTCATGTGACATCCCACTTTACAACCGCATTGTTTAGTGACAGAAATTCTGGTGCCAATTACTGTTGTTAATTGAGGTCTACCTGTTATTTTAATTAATAATTTTCAAAGTTTCTTAACCAAAATGATCTTAAGGCTCAAAATGTGATACTAAGGCTCAAAAATATTTGGGTGATCACATTGTACTTATTGACAAAAAAATTTTTTTTTTTGCATCTCCATTAGTCTTTTTCCCCTCTTCATATGTGTTTTTTAATCAAGAAATCTTTAAACATTTGCTTGCGCAAGGCAGTATTGTTATGAGTCAGAATATTAAAATTACTTCAAACTATGGTTTAGTGCCAGAACTCTTCCAGATGGGCACCATTTCCTAACTTGGATACAAAGGAGAACTAGAATTACAGCCTTTCTAGATTTATTGCAGACCACACAGAGGGCCTATATAGGTAAAAGACTTCTTCATATACTGGCTGATTAAATAAGAATAGCAAAGCTGTAACTATCTTAACATGGTAGCTGTCACAGTGACTCTTCACTGTAAATTAGTTGTGAAAACAGAAAGAAAACTATTGATACTGCAAGTAGAATTTACTAACTTTTGATGTCTTGTGCAACTCCAGACATCTTTAACACTAATTAGCAAAGTTCCAATTAAAAGAAGGAATTTAATGAACATTTTATTTCCAGCAATTTACCCTATTCTTTAGCCACAAAGGCACCCAGTAAACATACTCCAAAGATCAATAATAAATAGTAGTGAAATAGCCAAATCCCCCTGGAGACTTATAATTTAATGTAAGACAGGGAATAATGTATGAGGAATAAAAGCAAGTAGACTACCAGTTTTCAAAAAAAAAAAAAAGACTAATATAGAATGCAAAATATTTTTAAGTTAACTATGTACTTTGCATGGAATCATTTAAGGGGGAACATCCAAATACAAATCATTTCTCAGGAGAATCCATACAGTTTCCCATCTCCTGCTACTTTATTAAATAGCCCCCTTTTTAAAAAAGACAATTTTAAAATCGTTCAGTTGCTTTTTCATACAGCCAGAGGCTTGCTCTTATTCTGACAATTTCAGCATTCTCAAAATAGCAGAATTAAACTGCCTGTTCTCTACTCCCTTGTGCCAAAATCAAATATGTTCATATCTGGTAAATGAAAACCAATGCAGTACATTAATCTATTAATGGAGTAGAATAAAAAATACTTGACATACTTTATTTGCAAGATGAAAAGTCTGAAGGTATGATGAAACGTGTCCCTTCAGTTGCTGCTGCTGCTGCTGTTATAGCTGTTTATTTAATAAAAAAAAGGGACCCCCCCCCCACCTAAAATGGTGCCTTTCACAATACATGCAATTACTGTTTTTTTTAAATTGAAATTTAGAGGAGACTAGCTGGATCTAGCCTGATTATTGCAAAGCTGTGAAGGTAGAATGATCTCCTATCACCTTAACATTAAATAGAAAGTAAAACTATAGGAAAGTACTATAGAATTCAATACAAATCTTAAGCTTAGAAGATACAAAGACAAGAATCAAAGAAAAGATTGGAAAAATATGGCAAACAAAATCCTCCAATATACAGAGACAAGAACAAATGTTCACAGGAAATTTAAAAAATTATTTATATAGAGAAGAATGTAAAAGATCTTTAAAATAATACTTATAGATAGGTTATTATGTAAAGCCTACTTGGTAAGATAATCTGCAATCTTGGGATTCTTCAGGAGATCCATAAGCAGATCCACAGAATATTTTCTTGTTAGTGTTCCATCACCATTCACAAGAATATTAAATATTAACTGGAAAGTCTGGTGAATATTTCTGGAATGAAACAACTAAACAAACAAGCCTAATTTACAATCATATTAATTTTACATTATAGATCAAGTCAGCTGCATTCGAGGAAAGGGAAGGGCTGTCAAAACAGACAAGATGGTGGTCATGGCGGTGGGATCGAACCCCTGCCCCTTTTGTAGATACATCAGCATCACTCATATACATGTACAGAGAAAAGAGACTTTTACACAGCCACATCCATCATCCTGCCTCTTTTGACCCCCTTCTTCAGACACCACTATTTCACTTACATCAGAGCAAACCTATAAACATGGAATATATTACTGATTTAATTAAATTGTATAGAAAATGCATAATAGAACAAGCCCAGCCAATTGCTTTGTATGGAATGCTGGAATTTCCTACCAAAAATATTCTAAATTTACAAGATTTATAAGTTTTCACTTCAACAGATAATTAGCTGAGAGGCTCCCTTTGTGAGACTGAGAGATGGTTTCGGAGTCCTGCTATTGTACTAGCCTCTATATGTCACAGCCATATCTATGTCCAAGCTGCAACACATTACCATAAGGGTGGTGTTGGGATTGTCCTAGATTTTTGGTCTTGGGAACTCCAACTTGCCTTACATGGAACGAGTCCTTGGATACCAAGACCACCATGGGATTGCCCCAGAAGATCACAGGCACAACATAAGAAGCCAAACACTAGACCTGGTTTTTGTCTTAGAACTGATAAGTTCTGAGAGTGGGGACATTTGCATCAATACTTTGTCACAGTCAAATCCCTCTCTGTCCTCCTTAGAATTTCTAATACTAAGACACTCTTCAGGGAAGAAGGACCTATTCAATCCATCTATCCAGGTCATGCAACAGATGCCCAGGATTTTCAAAGGGTACTTAAGGAATTTTCCAAAGCTCTGCCAGGCAATGCTGTGGATTGTCTGATCAACAGCAACACTTGACAAGATTACTGTTAGGGAACATTTTTCTTAGATAGTAATTTTTTTTAAAAAAATCTTGTTTCTTGATTTAAGCTACTCAGAGGTATTAGGAACTGAGTGGTGTAGAAACTATAGTTAATAAATAAAATGATGCATAAGCTTCTTTTAAATTGAGTCAGTCTTACCTTTTCTCCAATTTCTTCATTTAATGTAAGACTCGATAATATTGAAAGTGCAAAAACAACCATAGTTAGACTGCTGTGGGCCAAGAAACTGATCAGAGTGCGATAAAAGGTTTTCACATTAGTCTAGCACAAAGAGGAAAAAAATAGTAAAAGATGCAATGAGATTAAATTTATAGCCTTATTCAATACATTAGATGCACCACAATTTAATTAGAACATTAATTTTCTGTAAATCAAAAAACTGAATTTGGGGACCCAAAGTACTCCATTAAAGTCATACAAATGAAATATCTAGTCAAAGATATTAAGAATGCAACCACTTGTAAATGTTTTTCCCCCCAGCAAAGCACTAAAGTTGCATATAATGCAGAGACCCAAACAATACTATACAATCTTAAACATACATACATACATACACAGTTTATAAATACACACTCTCTCTGTGTGTGTGAATAAATAAATAAATGGCGTATAGGGTATGAGTTCCATATTTGCAAAATGCAATGCTATCCACAGTATAATATACTGCACTGTTAACACATATAACTGTTACAATTATATTTACATTATAATTACGTAAACAGCACAATTAAGCAGAATTATGTGGATAATTACACTTAGCAACAAATCTTACAGACTTGGCAATCACAGGATATAACAATATACCTATCTATAACAATAGATGATACCTGCTCCTTCTTTTAGCTTTAGCAGTGGCAAGCACTTTGAGATCTCTTAATTATGTTTCAAATGGTCAGTTCAGGCTTTGATCAACTTCAATCATAGATCTTCACAGATCTCAAAGACATATTTCAATTCACACAATCATTTAAGCACTAAGTAAACACAGTTGGAAATGTACTAGGAAATGTTAACTGTATGTAAACATCTGGTCATAGATGTCTACACTTTGTTGTTTATTCGTTTAGTCGCTTCCGACTCTTCGTGACTTCATGGACCAGCCCACGCCAGAGCTTCCTGTCGGTCGTCAACATCCCCAGCTCCCCCAGGGACGAGTCCGTCACCTCTAGAATATCATCCATCCATCTTGCCCTTGGTCGGCCCCTCTTCCTTTTGCCTTCCACTCTCCCTAGCATCAGCATCTTCTCCAGGGTGTCCTGTCTTCTCATTATGTGGCCAAAGTATTTCAGTTTTGCCTTTAATATCATTCCCTCAAGTGAGCAGTCTGGCTTTATTTCCTGGAGGATGGACTGGTTTGATCTTCTTGCAGTCCAAGGCACTCTCAGAATTTTCCTCCAACACCACAGTTCAAAAGCATCGATCTTCCTTCGCTCAGCCTTCCTTATGGTCCAGCTCTCGCAGCCATATGTTACTACAGGGAACACCATTGCTTTAACTATGCGGGCCTTTGTTGTCAGTGTGATGTCTCTGCTCTTAACTATTTTATCGAGATTTGTCATTGCTCTTCTCCCAAGGATTAAGCGTCTTCTGATTTCCTGACTGCAGTCAGCATCTGCAGTAATCTTTGCACCTAGGAATACAAAGTCTTTCACTGCTTCTACATTTTCTCCCTCTATTTGCCAGTTATCAATCAAGCTGGTTGCCATAATCTTGGTTTTTTTGAGGTTTAGCTGCAAGCCAGCTTTTGCACTTTCTTCTTTCACCTTCATCATAAGGCTCCTCAGTTCCTCTTCACTTTCAGCCATCAAAGTGGTATCATCTGCATATCTGAGATTGTTAATGTTTCTTCCAGAGATTTTAACTCCAGCCTTGGATTCCTCAAGACCAGCTTGTCGCATGATGTGTTCTGCATACAAGTTGAATAGGTAGGGTGAGAGTATACAGCCCTGCCGTACTCCTTTCCCAATCTTAAACCAGTCCGTTGTTCCGTGGTCTGTTCTTACTGTTGCTACTTGGTCGTTATACAGATTCTTCAGGAGGCATACAAGATGACTTGGTATCCCCATACCACTAAGAACTTGCCACAATTTGTTATGGTCCACACAGTCAAAGGCTTTAGAATAGTCAATAAAACAGAAATAGATGTTTTTCTGAAACTCCCTGGCTTTTTCCATTATCCAGCGGATATTGGCAATTTGGTCTCTAGTTCCTCTGCCTTTTCTAAACCCAGCCTGTACATCTGGCAATTCTCGCTCCATGAACTGCTGAAGTCTACCTTGCAGGATCTTGAGCATTACCTTACTGGCATGTGAAATGAGTGCCACTGTTCGATAGTTTGAACATTCTTTAGTGTTTCCCTTTTTTGGTATGGGGATATAAGTTGATTTTTTCCAATCTGATGGCCATTCTTGTGTTTTCCAAATTTGCTGGCATATAGCATGCATTACCTTGACAGCATCATCTTGCAAGATTTTGAACAGTTCAGCTGGGATGCCGTCTTCTCCTGTTGCCTTGTTATTAGCAATGCTTCTTAAGGCCCACTCAACCTCACTCTTCAGGATGTCTGGCTCTAGCTCACTGACCACACCGTCAAAGCTATCCCCGATATTGTTATCCTTCCTATACAGGTCTTCTGTATATTCTTGCCACCTTTTCTTGATCTCTTCTTCTTCTGTTAGGTCCTTGCCATCTTTGTTTTTGATCATACCCATTTTTGCCTGGAATTTACCTCCAATGTTTCTAATTTTCTGGAAGAGGTCTCTTGTCCTTCCTATTCTATTGTCTTCTTCCACTTCCGCGCATTGCTTGTTTAAAAATAATTCCTTATCTCTTCTGGCTAACCTCTGGAATTTTGCATTTAATTGGGCATATCTCCCCCTATCGCTGTTGCCTTTTGCTTTCCTTCTTTCTTGGGCTACTTCTAGTGTCTCAGCAGACAGCCATTTTGCCTTCTTGGTTTTCTCTTTCTTTGGGATGTATTTTGTTGCCGCCTCCTGAACAATGCTGCCAACTTCTGTCCAGAGTTCTTCCGGGACCCTATCTACTAAGTCCAGTCCCTTAAATCTATTCTTCACCTCCACTGCATATTCCTGAGGAATATTCGTGAGCTCATATCTAGCTGATCTGTGGGTCTTCCCTAATCTCTTTAGTCTGATCCTAAATTGTGCAAGAAGAAGTTCATGGTCTGAACTACAGTCAGCTCCAGGCCTTGTTTTTACCGACTGTACAGATGTCCGCCACCTTTGGCTGCAAAGGATGTAATCAATCTGATTTCGGTGTTGTCCATCTGGTGAAGTCCATGTGTAAAGCCGTCTCTTAGGTTGTTGGAAGAGAGTGTTTGTTATGCAGAGTGAATTGTCTTGGCAAAATTCTATCAGCCTATGTCCTGCTTCGTTTTGTTCTCCCAGGCCATACTTACCTGTAATTCGAGGTGTCATTTGACTGCCCACCTTAGCATTCCAGTCTCCTGTGATGAAAATAACATCTCTTTTAGGCGTGTTGTCCAGTAGGTGCTGCAGATCCTCATAGAACTGCTCTACTTCAGCTTCTTCAGCATTTGTGGTTGGGGCGCATATTTGGATCACTGTGATGTTAGATGGCTTGCCCTGAATTCGAATTGAGATCATTCTGTCGTTTTTGGGGTTGTATCCAAGCACTGCTTTAGCCACTTTACTATTAATTATGAAGGCTACTCCATTTCTTCTGTGGTCCTCTTGTCCACAGTAGTAGATCTGGTGGTCATTTGATGTGAAGTGGCCCATTCCAGTCCATTTCAGTTCACTGACGCCCAGAATGTCTATCTTTAATCTTGACATCTCACCAATAACTACATCCAATTTGCCCTGGCTCATAGATCTTACATTCCAGGTTCCAATGGTGTGTTGATCCTTAGAACATCGGATTCGCCGTTCACCACCAGCACTGTCGGCCGCTAACCGTCCTTTCGGCTTTGAGCTAGCTGCGTCATCACAACTGGGGCTAGTTGAGCTCATCCTCTGTTCCTCCCCAGTAGCATTTTGACCATCTTCCGACCTGGGGGTCTCATCTTCCGATGGTATACCGACATATCTCTGGTTGTACTGATCCATTTAGTTTTCACGGCAAGAATACTGGGGTGGGTTGCCATTACCTTCCCCAGGGATCGCATTTAGTCTGACCTCTCTGTCATGACCTTCCCGTCTTGGGTGGCCCTTCACGGTTTAGCTCATGGCATCATTGAGGTGCTCAAGCTCCAGCACCACAACAAGGTAACGATCCTTTGCGGAGGATGTCTACACTACATTTAATTATAACGAACATGGATTTCATAGTGGAACTGTGGAATAGTAGAATGAAAGAGCTGTATTGAAAGTATGAGAATCATTTTTTATCCTGGGTTTACATAATACATTCTGTTTTTGTATAATGAGATTGAATGAGAAAAACAATCATAATCAAACAAAAATAAAGTGCCACAGATTAAGCAGGCAATTGTTGTGATCTTTTACTGGACCAAAAGCGCTTTAGTTTCGAACTATGAAATAAATTCCCCTATTTTTTTAAAAAAAAGACTTCAGTAAAGCAAGCTCCTTACCAATGACTTGATATATGTTTGAACTGAGAGATTATGCCGACAAAGATTTGCCATAAGTCCTAGGCATGGTATAGTTAACTCATCTTCTGTAGACTGACTAAAGATTTAAAAAAGGTCATTAAACACATTCATGTAAGTTAATATTTATTTACTTATACACTAATTTTACTAGTTAATCATTATTCCCTCATAAAAATGTTTACTTTGCTATACAATGTAGAACACCACATTAAATTTACTATATACATAGATTTGTATCTGTGGAGCTTTGTGTAGCTAAATGTAAATGTCAGTGATTTAAGACAATATTGAAGAAAAATACAAAATTCAACATTTCAAACTACTCAAACTACTTAATTAATTTTATTTGTTAATAAAAAAGGGAAAAAATAAGGTGACAGACAGCTGGCTGAAGAGGAAGAAGCTTACCTAGAGTTATATGGCCACCAATGGCGAAGTGCTAAAACAGTACAAACTTGTGCTTGTAAGTTCTAGCTACGTTCTCACAAATACCACCTCACTGTGAAAGATACTTGGATGCATGGAATACTATCAGGCCAATTCTACTATAATGTCTAGGACAGAACACTTCTACAGTAACTTACTTGCCAACATCAAGGACAGCTGGCTGCTACTGTATGTGTAAGCTGTTCGAGTTATCCCATAGCACCAGATAATATCTAATGCAGTAGCAGCTGACCAAACAGAAAGAGAGCCATTCCTGTGGCATAGTCTCATAATGACTTAAATCCTTCTTGGAGTTGACCCCAAATGTTAAGTCCAGTAGCACCTTTCTAATAGGGCAATCCCCGTGATCAAATATCTAGGGGGACATACGATGAAGTTCCTAGATTAAGATTCCCCACCAAGCCTAGCATAAAATTATGCTTTAAACACTTATGCCAGGAATGGGAAACAGTTTTAGAGATCAAGTACTACTCTAAAGCTTAAGGCAGGCTTTGTATGTTCAAAATCTTCATATGTGTTAGATCACACTGACAGAAATAATGAAGAATGCTCACAAAGCAAAGCAGGCATTAATATGGAAGGATAAGGGATCTTTTCTTTCTTGCCACTAGTGTGGCAGGAACATCTCCAACTAGAAACCCTAATTTAAACTTCTAGAAAACAGTCCAAAGAGCCTCCAAACTTAACCTTACAGCTGACACATATTTCCATGCATCTAAGACTGCATAGGTTACTACTTCAAAAATAAATTCTATATAGGTTTACTGAAACATTCAGGGAGAACACAGAAGTGTACCTACAACTCAGACTTAGTTAACTATTGCATTTAAGAAACTTACATGCGAAGCAGAAGGAAAGAAATTAAGTCTTCAATATTAGCACTGGCCTGGAATATTCTTGCATTGTAGGTCAATTTCTGCAGCAGTTGAATACTCTGTTAAATAAAAAGAAAACTGATGAAGGTACAATTGTTTGCATTAGATTTATCTGCATTTACTTTTCAGATGCATAACCAGATAATATATTATAGTATTGTGGTTTTAGAATTTAAATATATTTGTTTCTACCATGGATATTTTATTTAAATGTTTGTAAATACTGTAAATTGCTGAGTCTCTTACAGTTGTGGTGGGTATAATAAAATAAATAGATTCAAAATGTTATTTATTTATTTATTAGATTTTTACCCCCACCCCCCACAGGAAGGTCTCTGGGCAGTTTACAATAAAAACAAGTTAAAATTCAAAACAATTATAAATACAAAATACAATAAAAATGAAAATATGATAAAATCTAGATGGCGAAAAGTTCTCTATCAGCCCGTGAATATAAGGGCCATTCCAGGATCGTCCTAGGGCACCAGCCATCCCCAGGAGTGGCCATTCCTCTTCCCACTTCAGGCCTGCTGGCAAAACCAGGTTTTTATTTTTTTACGGAAGTCCAGGAGTGAGAGGGCCTGTCTCACTTCTGGGGGAAGGATGTTCCAGAGGGCGGAAGCTACTGCAGAGAAGGCCTGCTTCCGAGACCCCGCAAGATGGAATTCCTTTATGGACGGCGTCCCTAACACGCCCTCTCTGCATGACTGGGTGGGATGGATCAATGTGATGGGGACAAAACGGTCCCTCAGGTAACCTGGCCATGTATGGCTTTAAAGGTGATAACCAACAGTATTAAAATTATAACCTATTTAAACAAAAAAGAAATATTAGGAAATTCAACTACTCAGAGACAAATATGAAGCATTACAAAAAGTAATACTCAGAACAAATACTCTTGCTTGATGAATCCATCTCTGTTTCTCTCAACAGGTTTCGTCAATAAAATTTGGATCTGAGTAATGCTTAAAAAGACATTAATTGTTATCGTTGGCCCATTATTTCACATTTCAGATAAAGTAAAACATTATTGTATAGCTGTTAAAGTGCACATTTATCGGGCAAGTGTGGCCCAACATAGCTCCATAGCTGTTTTAAGATTCTTCTATTCAAAGAGGGCACATTTTATTCTTGCAGCTTTCAAGGTTTTTTCTTGATAAAGTCATATCTCAGCTTCTTTATGATTTTCTGATTTGTATTTTTACAAAGTTTAATATCTTGGAAGCTGTCCAGACCAAATTTGTAAGAACAATACTTGCAGTTCCAAGATGCATCAAGAATGCTGTTTTATGGTTAGAAACAGGTATGGTTACTGTGGATGCCAGAGCCTAGTTCTATCTCCTTAATTTCTGGTTGTAATTGATTTTTTCTCCTATGGATCTGGCTCTACTGGTTTTCACAGACTGTTTTAAATCAACCTGGCTAACAAAACCTAATAGCAAACTCCAGTCCTTAGGACTCTGTTTGTAAAGCCTCTATCCATTGGGGTTTGAAAATCATCTTAAACAACGTATCTGGGATATTGATTTTCAAACTCAAAATACGAAAAAGAAGAAAGGTGTAAAGCAAGGCGATACGAACTCACCTAAACTTTTCAACACTTGCTTGGAAAATATCATGTGCAAAATGAACTGGGAAGATGGAATTGATATAAACGGAGAGAAGATAAACCATCTCAGATTTGCATATTATGTTGCACCAATCACAAAGGATGCTTGAAAGCTGCAAAAAATGCTTCGACAACTTGATGCCGAAAGCAGAAAGGTGGGTCTAAAGATGAATCACACTAAAACAAAATATATGCAGACAGGGAACCTTCCAAAATTCCAAATGAGGCTTCAGAATGAACTTATCGAAGAGGGTCACCACTATGTCTACCTGGGATGGCTAATCAAAATGAACAATCAAAGAGAAGAACTGGTTAGAAGAAAGAAAGCTGGATGGGCTAGATACAACTCCATTGGGGAAGTCTTAGAGAATGAGAAGATTGACGGAAACCTGCATGCTAATCTTTTTAATTTGACTGTCTTATTGGCAGTGCTATATGGAAGTGAAACATGGTCATTAACATAGGCAAAAGAGGAAGAGCTTTCAAGACTAGAAAGGGCTATGGAAAGATCCATGATGAAAGTTTCTCTCCAAGGCCACATCCCAAGCAGCCAGATGAGAAAAGGAAGTAGAATAAATGATGTCATTGTCAAATATTGACACTTGAAAACGGAAGCTACACTGGGCAGGACACGTCGCACGCACGCACGTTGGACAACAGCAGTTGCGAAATGGTATCCAAGAGAAGTAAAAAGACGTATTGGCCGACATCCAGAGAGATGGGAAGATCCAATAGTCAAGGACTCTGGCCAAACCTGGAGAAGAAAAGCCAAGAATCGAGACAAATGGAAAGCAAGTTGTTGTTAATATGTTTTCTACTACAGATTAAGGTTACTATGGTAACTAATCATTTTGGCCAGGTGAAGAGGTTGAATTTAATTGTCCTCTTTTCGGATGTTAATTTTTGCACCTGGGGTACAAAACTTGCCTGGACTTGTTTTAGTTTCAGTTTCCCTTCTGTGTAGGCATGTAGAGAGTTAAGCAGCTCTCACTGAGAGCCGATTAGAATGCAGAAGCTTTTAAATATGTTTTGCTTTCTGTAAATAAAATTATTTTTATAGAAATGCCTGGTGTGTGACTTTTCTGATCTCTCCTGGGCCAAAGGCTTTCTAGCACTCTGCCAACAGTTGTGACCAGCAGGATTCTGTCTGGCAACAGTCTGGTTAATCGAGGTGATCGAGGTGACAGGTTTATGTATTTTATTGTTATGCTCTCTGGCCTGAAGGCCATAATAAAAGTTTGATTTGATATAACTGTTTAGATAAAAATCTAGGAAGCAACCGAAGTATGCTTCTAATTTACAATATATCAATTAAAAATTATACTTCTGATACAAATCTGTGCAAAGACCAGTACAATACAATATTCCGGTCATCTTACTTGAATTTCAGCATAGTCTGAAATGCTAAGCAGATAGGACCTGACAACAATTTGCACAAGAGACCACCACCTACCAATACTCTAAATTCCATGAAAGAAAGTAATAATAAATAATGAAAATAATAAATAAATGTTCTAAGAATAATTTCATTTATATAAAGCATTACATTCTCTTACCTGCAATACTACTGGGTCAACAGGATTTGTAGAACTTCGAAGAATCACACTTGCCAGGACACTACATAGATTGTAAGCATTCTGAAGGGATTCCCTGGTTTCATTATCTAGAACTGATAAGTAACATACATACAATAAAATGTATCATTAAAACTAAGACTATATCTAGAGAAACTGAAGAAATTGGAAAAGCTTTCAGAAACAATGAGCCTGAACAAAATTATTTTTACTTTACTTTCCATAACCAGTTCCATCTTAACTATAACCACTGTACATATACATACACATACATATATTCAAGATACAAGCTAACTAAATTTAGCAAACTGAAAATATTTCAACTGTGTTTCTATTTCAAAGTTTATATTTGGGAATAATTCATTTCTGATGTATATTCTTAGCCGCCCAGAGTACCTCATGGGCGGCAATGAAATTTGAGAAATAAAATAAATAAATTCATTTCTGATGCAAATGTGATAATCACTTCTTGTCCCATTTGGGCTTTATATGTTTGTCATATTTGCAAAGAAATAAATGATGTTGTGTAGAATATAAA
Organism: Candoia aspera; assembly: GCF_035149785.1. NCBI lineage: Eukaryota > Metazoa > Chordata > Lepidosauria > Squamata > Candoiidae > Candoia > Candoia aspera. Next base: position 81,029,900 of record NC_086157.1, on the reverse strand, counting down.
TTAGAAATAGTGTATTTCATGCTAGTATTAAAATCATCATGTTCATTTTACTTTGTTACTATTATTACAAGAATTATGTTGTGCCCTAAACCCTTACAATAAATTATTTTTTAAAAAATCCTCATCCAAGGAAGTGTGGTTCTAATAACAAGTGAACTCTCTTTAATTAAAATTTTAATAGTACAGATTAAAAAAAAATCAGAAATCAGAGCCACCTATAAGATTATACCACATCTCTTCCCAGCTATGATGTATGTTGCATATGCAACTTAAACACTTTTAAAACTTACCTAACTGAGAAAGCAAACCTACTACATTCAAGGTTAATGGAGGGCTTAGATTAGGGTCCTCAATAAGTTCTACTAAGCAGTTCAGGCATTCACTCGGTAAAACATGGTTTGATGCAAAAAATTTTGTCAACTTCAATCCTGAGATAACCTGAAAAAAAAAAGACAAGTACTAGCTGAAACTTAACAATACCGGACTATTAAGACTCTGAAGCTAATGGAAGATCCAGTATATATAATGACCTTACACAGTCTTACCTATTCCTAATTACACCAATAGAAATTAATTATTCAGGTGTCAGAACCTGATATATATGTATATACAAACATATATTTAGCCAGGCAGAATTGAATCTGATTAGTATTTTAGACAGGGAATTTCCAGCAAATCCTAGGGCTGTAGGCTAGGCTGAAAAGGCAAACAAATGCTGGAAGAAAGCAATGGCAAACCTCTTCTGTATTGCTGCCCAGAAAATTGCATGGGCTTGTGTATGAAGTTACCAGGAGTCAAGCTCAGTTTGAGAGACTCTTATTTTTGTTTGATTTGCCAATCTCTTGCACATTAACTTGATGCATAAAGTAGTTCGAAATTACTTTCTTATATAACAACATCACTGAAGCAATGTTTGTTTTAAAACTATAATAGGAAGTTTATTGGATACAAATCACAATTTGCAGAGATAAATTAATTGCTAATAATTGCTTCTAAAGTTCTTATTGGTCCTGTTTATAATTAAACAAAATACAGAATGACTTAGAATATACTGAATACTAGCTGTCAGCATTTATAATACCTGCACTCTTTCTTTATCCAGAAAGTATACAGCATACAAGCAAAATAACAAAACAGAAGTAAACAGGAACTAAATAAAAATATTTATTATTTTATTGCACTTTTAATAAAATAAGAGGAAACAATTTATAACTGCAATAACAAGAAAACACTTACTTTTTTAAAAAAGAAAAAAAAATTAAACTCCAAGAATTTAACCTGAATATTTGATGTTTACTTCATCCCACAAAAAGGGATTTTATTTCATTTCCTATTCTCATACAACTTGTCTTAGATTGGATTATTTTCTGATGTCCTTTTCTTTGCTTGGTAATATTTTAGATTCAAGAATTAACCCTATTATAATCTCGGATCCCGCTTCAATTTCATTAACATTTCATTTCAAATATATTTAGTCAATTAATGGTAGGTGGTATTTTAATATTTCTTTTGCACAGGATTATAATTTTTTTGATTATATTAAACAACAAACATGACAATTTTTGTAAGTAATTGAAATTCTACTAGCCTCCTGGCTGTTAGGGATACATACTGTATAGAAATTTGGTTAAAGAATGTTTACTTGCAAACACAAGGGCCAGAGCAGATTTATAATGCATTCTTGTCAGCCAAATTGTAATATTGGGAAACTGGTAAAAAAGCTAATAAACTATTAGCACATCATTTAAAGCAAGTGAAACAACAAAATATAATTTCTGGAATTTTAAGAAATGATGGACTGTGAATCACAGATACTGAATCTATTAAATTTACATTTTTTTCCCCATTTTTACAAGCAATTATACAAACTTGATATTCTGGATCAACATCAAATCGGTAATTTTTTGACCGAAACTGATATTTAATCATTATCACAAGGCTTCTGGAAGCAGCTTTGAAACTTCAAGAGATATTAGAGACAACTTAATTGATGAAGACCAGGAAAGCCCCAGACCCAGACAGCTTTCTTGCTGAATGGTATACATCTTTCATACACGTTTTAGCCTCAGTATTATTAGACGTCTAAATGGATCATTTAAATCTGGTAAATTCTCTTCATCTTTTAAAAGGCTTTTATAACACTGATTTATAAACTGAGTAAAGATTCTAAATTCTGGGCAAGTTATAGACTCATATCATTAATATATACATACATACATAGACTAAGATAAACTTTTTTTTGGCTAGGCAATTACTGTTATTGTATATAATTCATCCATCTGGGTTCAGTTTTATTTAAAATAGACATCAGCTAATATACATTTGTTAATAGATATTATGGATACAACTCAACAGAGATTAGATTATGAAGCATTAGTATCTATAGATGCTGAAAAAAGTATCTATGATTTGATATGGTACAGATAAATTTATGTGTAGATATGTATTTCCACTTCTTTTATTAAATGTATAGCAATTTACTATTTGCAACCAACAGCAAGAGTAATAACAAATTGGTTAATTTCTGGACCGAGTTACAGCATAGCACCTATCATGGTTGTTCACTTTCTCTGCTGGTTTTTAACTTAATACTGTGATTGCCAAATGCCATCAGCAATTTGATTTAGGCAATCTGTCAGCCCTCCAAGAAGATCCTACTTGGAAATCAAAGACATGCAAGCAAATACTACTTTTATTATAAGTTTATTTTAACAGAATCTTGAAAGTCTGCATGCACTTCCCACTCCCTCCCTTTATCTCCATGAAAACTAGGGATGCTCATGTCTGAGACACTTTCTCAAATTACATTTCTGCCCCGGACTCAGATTTCTTTTATCTGACTATTGTCTTGGTTGCAGCACTTCTTCCTGTTCCTCAAGGTTATTCCTTCTCCCCATTACACAACCCTGTGGTATTTGTTTATTTGATTTATATGGCCACTCATCTGAAAATAGTGATTTCTATTGGTATTACATTGCAGATTCTGAGCATTAATTATTGCTGATAATAATTTGGTAGTATTGCATAATTATTTATTGCCTAACTAGAAAAAGGTGGCTCAAGAATTTGATAAATATCCAGTTTATAACCTTAATTTGGAAAAAATCTAATTTACTATCTTTGGGAACTGATATATTAACAGATTATTGTAGGAAGATGGGCTTTGTAGTTTATACAGAATATATTAAATATTATATATGCAAAATATATAATACTGTAGAATATGTACATATATTTCAAAATAGGTGGAATTTAATATGTTAAATGCTACAGATAAGATTGCAAAGGATATTAATAATTGGAATAAAATTCCATTAAGTTGACTAGGCAAGGTTAATGTTATTATAATGAATATTACTCCGTCATTGATTTATATTTTAAGAGGCATTCTCACGTTAATTCAAATAGATATGGTATTCAGATAGATAGACTATTGAGATTCATATGAATAAATAGGCCACCAAGAATTTCATTGGCTAAATCTTTTGATGATGGAGGCTCTAATTTATCAGAGTTTGAAATAAAATTGATTTTGTATCTACATCAGAAATTTTAAAATATCCTTAAAGTTGAAACTATCAACATTTATGATGACTGGAATAAAGAGCTGAATGTCATATAAAAGAACATTAATAGATGATTAATTAATTAATCAGTTGGACTTGAGGTTGAAATTAATTCATCAAAAGACTTTATTCTGAGTATATAGGATAAATCAAAGAATGCATCAGAAATTATGGACTGTAAACTTCGTTGGTAAATTAAGAAATTTGAGGCTATATTAATCCATATGATTTATCATTACTGGCTCCATTCTGGAATAATAGTGTAACATATATAAGTAGATTTATGCGTAAATATTTTCAGGTTAAATATTTTAATATTACCTTGAAATATATTCCAAAATTGTGGAATCCAACCATGTTTTAGAAAGATTAGTAATTCTGGGCTTGGGGAATAGTTAAGAAAATTATATTGAGAAACTAGAAAAGTACTACTACTCCAAATATCAAGGACGGGGTTCAAGAAATGTGTAATTTATCAATTTTTGAAAACATTATTTTAACGCAAATAAAAATGACACAATATGTTACCCTTTGGCATAGATTTCATAATATTTTAAAATACTAGACAATTTTTATGGGTAATTGGATATTTTGTTACTAAATATATATGTGATATATTTAGGTGATATAAATTTAAAATCCTAGGAAGTGTTTTTTGTTCTTTGTTTTGGTAATAGAATGTAACAGTTAGCTTGCCTGACAGACAGCTATATCTTTTAAAATTTGTTTTTCCTAATTGTTTGCTCTAAGTGAAAACATTTAACCAAGAAAAGAGATTGTGCTGAGGCTGAAGAATAAAGAGGAGTATCCCTATACACAAACAATCAACAGATAGGGGATCTCATTACAATGGATTTTTAGTCCATCATGCAAACATTCTGGGAAAAAGAGATTCAATTACATAACTCCGAAATTCTAATAAAGTTTCAAATAAAGCTTTCTTGTCCTAATACTTTGATATTAACATAAAACAAAGCAAGCTTCCTGAGATAAAGCTTTGTATTAGATACCATCAATGAGAAGGCCTTCTGCCACTCAATCACTCTGTGCAAATATGGTCCATGAAGTGTGTAGTTATGTTCAGATTGTAAACCACAGAGAACAAGACTAATAATGGTTGGATTAAAATGTCAGTTCATGTAATAAAAAAGATCAGGTAAGTATATGAGAAAAAGCAAACTATTCTGTCTTCATTTAAATTATTTCAAGCATAGTCCTATCTGCAGCTACAGTCTGCACTGTGCAAAGTCTGAAAGAGATCACCCCATGGAGCACATTACTATGGCCAATAAAATGTGCAGGGCTTAAATGAATTAATCCCCATATCACAGGGGGGTTTTTTTTGGTCAATTGGTCCTTGTCACCTTAAAAACAGGTAGAGATTTAATAGACACAGTATTCCCCTCATCACTACATACGGTATTTTAAGAAATTTCTAACTATCAAACAACTGCAGAAGATGGAACTTACAAAACAATACTATACTTACATACTCGTATCCCACTGGGCTAACTTCAGTTTATTAGCAAGTCAAGTTACATATGACTGCAACCTTAGGGCTCTTCTGCACAGCAGCATTAAAGTAGTGTGGGAACTGGCACAAAAATACACTAGGTCAAAGACTGATCGGACGTTAGATTCATATTCTGCATTGACAATGAAGCACTGGGAGCCTGGGGTAGAAGAGATCACGACAGGGAACATCTCCCTTGATGCCAGTTATTGGCAGTGACAAAGTCAGATCAGGAAAGTAGCACCACTGCTTGTTTCTCACCTCTTTCTCATGCCACCCATAGCATGAGAAGCAAAACAGGAGAGAGAGGTGATTTGTTCTCCCTTATTTCTCTTGCCATGGGTGGCAGACACAGGCAAAGTATAGGAGAGGAGGAGGAGGAGTGAAAGTGGGTCTTCTCACCTTTCCTACCAGAATACAGACCTGCTTCAGCAGGCTTATTTCCCATTAGAGGGAGGGAAGTAAGGAACACTCCCTCCCCCACCCGTCACAGATGCAGATTGCAGAATCACTTCTAAGCACCTCTGCAGCCAGCAGCTCTGTGGTTCATGTGTTTCCCCTCCCGACCTGCAGTATGGTTGATACTCCAACAAAATTTCTACCCAAAGACATATGTTTAAATGCATGTGTGTTTAAGTATGTTTTAAATTCATATTCCTACCCACTTTTGCCATTTCAGGCAGGATGGTGAACAACTCTAAGGGAATTTTCAGAATCTGAGAAAGTCAAGGGAGGTTTTCAAGACATGGCAAAAAAAGGATCAGATGGACATCAGCATTATCTCATAAGTGAGGCATCAGTCCTTCTGTTTGGAACTGTGAGAAAAAATTCTTAGATAAATCACAGAGAACTCACCTTCTTGTACTCCATAATTACTGTAAGGACTAAATATTTATCTAGTTTTCAAAATCCCATAATCCACTCTTGTTTTCCTAGCATTAAACCCAAGTATCATTATTTTATCCCACATTTATATTTATAGTTACAGTTATATTTATATAGCAGTCAACTCAAGGTGGAGAACATACCTAATGCTCCTGCCTATTTTCCCCACAACAACAACCCTGTGAAGTGGGTTGGGCTGAGAGAGTGTGACTGCCCCAGAGTCACCCAGTTTTCATTAATTAGTGAGACTGTGTGAATCTTGCTGTTGTAAGGGACTTGACAGGGCTAGCATTTTGTGGCTCTGCAGCGGCAGGCCTGCGTGAAAGCTCCTACAACCTTACAGTGGAGATGCAGAGACTGAACAGCCACTTCCACCCCATTCCCCTTCAGCAGTGAAAGCAACTCTTCAGCCACTCTGGAGGGGGGAAGGGGTCTTTTTAGTGCCAGAACAATGGCCTTAGCTCCCACTTCCCCTTTCTTTCTTGTGTTGACAAGAAAAGCAGCAGAGACGGCTTTCTGGCACAACAGCGAACCCCTGACTTTCCTACTGTCAAAAGATGAACATCAGTGGCCGTGGACTGGGTGCGTGGTCCACAGTAGTCCCAGCAGGCCAACAGCAGCAGCGCAGGGCCTCGTCCCTAAACGTACTTGCGGATGACCTGTCGCAGATGGCTCTGCTGCCTGTTCCGGCAGAAGCTGAAATGAGCCGCTATTAAAACGAAACGAAAAAAGAATGGCAGAGACTGCCTACACAAAGGGCCGAGAGTTGGTTAAGGACGACGTCCTGCATTCATGTCCACAACAAACGGTTACTGGAGATCTTTGCGCCAGAGCAAGCAGGACGAACATATTAGCCCTTGACCACTTCATTTGTAGACGGATCTTCTCCATATTTTTCAAAACAGTTTGCAAAAACTGGCGAAATTGCCACAAACCACCGCATGGAAAAACTTCGTTAACGCTAAGGCAGCAGCATCTAATTAATTGAACGCGCCTTCCTTCTCTTCCAACTCCTAGTACAAAATATCCCAGTGTCGAGGGCGCAAAAAAGCTTTGAAGCGGGTGGTCTATCGACCGTCGCTCACCTCCAAACTCCGCTGGAGCAGCGCTGCGTTGGGCTGGGTGCGGGCAGCTCGATACTGAGAAGCCGCCAAGAGCAGGGACTTCATGCAGGCCGAGGCGTCCATAGCCCCGCCGTCCGTAAACTCGCCAGAGACAGCGTTAGCCTTCTCCTGGTACTCAAAAATTCGTATTTGGCGCCTTGGCCGCCATTTCGCTGTTGTCACTTCGTTGGAGAAAGCCTCCGGAGCTGGGCGGAAGCCTTCGTCGCTCTAGGAAACTCGCGTGCATGCTGGGAGCCAGCGCAGGCGACCTTGGTGGGAAGGGAGGCCGCGCTCGTCCTCCTCAGTCGGACGTGAAATATGGCCAGCCGTAGTTGGGGCCCGCACTGTGGTGTAGCTATTTTTGCTTGCGGCCAAACCAAAATCGTCTAGTCCGCAGAAGCATATTTCATACGGTTCCGTCCGTGAGAACCCACAAAAGTCAGAGAGAAACCGCGTCCGTTTCTCAAAGCGTGTTCGGGAGAAGGGTTTTCGGAGAAAGTTCTGCGGGGAGGGGGATTAGAAAAGCGCTGTAGAAAACAAGCAGGTAAAACTAGGAGGAAGAAAAATCCCGGTTGAATTTTTGGAAGTTTCCTCTCGTTTTCGGGAGGAGAGCGGCCCGCTGGTGTGCCTTTGATCTGGTTTTGTTCAGGCTCAAGAGGTGGATTTCACCTACATCTTCCTAAAGGCGAAGTGATCCGAGTTTTTGTAGAGGACTGAGTAGGGGAGACGGAGGGATTTGGTCAGCAATTCTATTCTTACTCACCAGTAAGTCCAACTATGCTTGTGTCTAAAAGTGCTATGACAATCCATAAAGAATGCAAGGCACCAAATACCAACCCACCAAAAGATCCTTGACATTATAAAAAGCAGGTTGTGGTAGAAATTCAGCATTGCTAAATTGCATCCATAGCATGGTTTTCCTGATAGTTTTTTCCAACCACACTATTAATGTGATCCCAGGAGTATTATGATAATTTACCAGATTATAATGGTAATTTGTCAAGATGAGATTTAAAGTCGTTACTGTTGGATCTTGTGTTATCTGTACTTTCCACACACACATAACTACTGATCTCATGGTATTCATTAGTTTGTTGAATGACAGGTGGCGATTTCTAAATGACATTTAAGATATGTGCTCTTGTTTACAAGCACAGTGAGTGGGTTCACACAACAGGTTAAGCCAAAATGTGACTTATGTGGTTTGAGCTTAATGTAGTGGGATTCAGCCATTTCCCCACTAGTAGCTTGTAAAGTCTTCATAGTATCATCCAGCCATTGTTGAAATGATAGAAAACCTGTCTTGCTGTGTTATTTTGACACAACAGTGGTTGAATGACACTAGAAGATACGTCACTAGTAGCGAAATGACATTTTATCTTAAGTCTGATCAGTCAGTCATCAGTTAAAAAAAAAAAATCATGGGCCCCATCTTGATAGAAATAAAAAGCTGACTTTTCCCAAGATTTGCAAATTGAATGTAAAATAGGCTCATTCTCTTGAGGTGTGGAGGAAATCTTAATCAGTTTTTCTATAACAAATTAATGCAAGGAAAGAATATGGAAAATAGGACAGGATCTACATTTGATCTTTTGCATATAACTACGTTAGTCATGGTAGTTTTTCCAAAGTACAGTTATTTAATAAGTACACCACAATAAACAAAATATTAACTGTGTTTATAACATAAACTTGCCACTGCGATAGATGTAGATCATAATGTCTAAAAAAAACTGATATAAGTGCAATTAATCCATGTCAAACTGACTGGCAAATCTGAATAACGTTGTTAGCAAAATGCTGTGCAAAACAGTCACAGCACTCCAGTGGGTGATTCGTTTATTTCTCCCCAATTATAAATACGATGATTCCAGAAGTATTCCTAAACTACTAGCTTGTTGTTTCTGAAGGTGTAGAACCTTATTTAGAACAATTAAGCTCCCTAGGGTCCATAACCAGGAACTGTCAATCCACAAGGTCTTCATCTTGCCAGGGTTCAGAATCAGTTTACTGGCCATCATCCACCATATCACTGCATCCAGATGCTGGTTCAGGATATGCACTCTCCTTTTCAAATGTAATGGAGCACTAGAGTATATTGGTGAAACCTAACTTTTGATGACTGCCCCAAGTAGTTTATATAGATGTTTGTTAGCTTTGAGCATGAATTGTGCCTTGTAGCACTTCACAAACATGAACTGTGATGTCTAGTCCCTGCAAATAGGAGTGGAACCACTATAATACACAGTGCCCCCAAGCCCCAGCTCAGAGACAGTTTACAAGAATATCATGTTCAGTGGTACTGTAAGTGGCTGAGAGGTCAAGCAGGATCAACACAGTTGTACTGCCTCTGTCTCTTGCTTGCAGGAAGTCATCAGTCAGGGTGATAATACCTGATTCTGTGCTCAACAAGGTCTGAACCCTGATTGAAAAGAGTTGAGATAGCTGGTATCCTTGGAGAAAATCTGCATTGCAAAGATACTATCATCTCAAGTATCCTATTAATTTGTGACTGAGTAGGTTTGGATCCATGGAAGACTTCTTTAGGAGTGTACAGACTGTTCCCTTTAAGGATCACACCACCTTGTGAAAATGTATTAACCATTTCCTTTGGTTCTATCCAGTTGTACACTTTGATTCCATCCAGTTGTACACCAGACTAGCTAGAATAAGGCAACATGGCAGGAATCAAGAGCTTATGTGGTAGGCTGGACAGCTACAGTTATCTTGCTCATTCATTTCCTTAGGACTCCTAAACTGAAAGTGATCCCTTATTTTGGGGCAAGATAGTGTACCAACTACACTCAATGACTCAGTATATACTGTATCGAAATCAGTGTTCAAGCTGAATGAACACAAGTGATTCATCTTCAAAGAGTCTCACAATCTGTTACAGCACATAATTTTCCAGCCCTTTAAATGTTTCCAGACAAGTTAATAAGCCAGGGTACTGAAGATATGAAAACAGCAACTACAATACTGCATGAGTCTTGATCAATACCATAAAATAAGCCAACAAAGGGATTTTTTTGTGCGTCTCTTGTAACGATTGAATAAGATAGTTTGGGAAATGGAACACATTTGCTGGTAATGCTTTATCAATTGTCATGTGTTGAAATTCTAGAAATTATTCCAATAGGTTTCAAATAGTTTTACTGATGACATTGGAAGCCACTCCAGCAGTTCTGCAGCTTTATATGCCTCTTCTTTCTTTCCATTCTTTTATACTTCCTTAATGCAATGAACATGAATTTGAGTAAAGTCCGGGAGGCAGCAGAGGACAGGAAGGCCTGGCATGCTATGGTCCATGTGGTCATGAAGAGCTGGACACAACTTAACAACTTAACAACTTAACAATAACATCATATCTGTAGGATAAGGAAGTCCTTTTGGTCCCACTTTGAGCAGTCAGTTTCAGCCTAGGAATTTTTGAATGCTGATACTTTTCATTTTTTCATTCAGGCCATGTTTGCACAGTTTGAAAGATCCAGCTATCCCCTCCCTGCATCAATCAACACAACTTTTTGTTCTAGCAAAATATGTCAGGATGGCTGGATGTCATGTGGCTGTAATTTCGTTTTAATCCTCTCAGACTTCAACCCCATGTCTGCCTTTTTCATTTTTTCTAGAGGAATGGGAAACATTAGAAATCCATGATAACAAGATCACTGTTGCCATCACCTCATTTAGACAGATTTGGAACAGGAGCTTTCCACTTCTCAGCCACTTTATGTCCCTTCTCCCAATTGTGGCCATGGATGAAAACTAGAGGTCACCTTTATATGAGTTTTCAAAGTCATCATTTTACTCTCAAGTGTGGGAAGAGTTAACTAACTCCTGGGCAAGTAGATATATTGAAGGAGTTAATTGAACTCCCCTCACCGTTTAATTAAATGGGTTGTAGGTTAAAGACCTCATCTGCTCTGGGCAGTTTAGATGTGTGGCATATCTTACTGATGCTATAGAATATTTGTTAGTTTAGGAAGACCTTAAGTTTACTTGCTGACATAATAAGTATTTGACAACACATGTGTATATATTTTATTCTTCATACCATATTGACAACCTGCTCTAGAATAAACAGGCAAAGGTACTCAGAATAAATTTCTGTTGTTATTTCCTGTGAGACAGATGACTTACGAAAGTCTTACATACTCACTGAGGTAATCAACCAATATGAAAGTGTTAAATCCTGTGTAATGTCAATGGTAATTATTTTCCATTGGCTTCTGTCCTTTTTTATACATAACACTTAGGTAAATTGAAAAACAGGCTAAAAATCTATGCAGCCTAATGTTATCATCACCAAAGACAGCTAGTTACTTTTAAATGGAAGTGACAGAAGAATAACATGGCATGTTCTATTGCGTATTACATGGAGGAGGGTGAGAGGTTTAGGGATCAAGTCCCATGAGGAAAGATTCAAATGAGGTAAATATATTTACCCTACTCAAAACAATTAAGGTAGGGTAATAGAAGTTTGAAGAATAAATAAATATAATATGTTAAAATACATGATGAATGAATTTTTGTTTTATATTTCTCCAGAGTATAAGATTTGAAGCGGTGGATTGAACTTCAGAGAAACATAATTTGAAATTAACAGTAGGAAGAACTTCCTGATGATATAAAACTGATAGTTTTCAAAGCCAAAGCAGTATAGCTACTTGTTAGACATAATGTAGCACTGGATATTTGGGAATTGGACCCAGTGACTTTTGAGGTCCTTTCCAGCCCCTTGATCCCTGAAATGGCTTCACCCACCCAAACTGTAAAATGATTAGCATTGCTGCATGAAACAATTTGGAAACTTGACATTTCCATTGATTTTCTGTCACTAGTGTTAATGTTCCTGAAAGTACAGTCTAACTTCATTTCTCTAATGAAGAAAGAAATGATGCTCAAATAACTAAACATTGCATAAACAAACATGTTATCTGTAAAAATAGTTTATTTGTTACAGGGATGTATTGTTCACAGTTCAATAAGCCATTCCAATTCACAGGATGGATTACAGCACATTAAAATTATGGTTAAAATGGATTGAAAAGAACACTTGAGTACATTACAATTTAAAAGTGTAAAAGCCATTAACAGAAGAAAGAAGATGGTAAAGAAAAAAGCCTGCCACTGAAAGTATATAAAAAAAGTAGATATCCGTAAGGCTCAGCTAGAGAGAATCTTATTGTATTCCTTTCAGAATTTCAATGTAAGGATGCACTTAGTGATTTTATATGTGCTCGGTTAACTTTTTAAAGAAGTTAGAATTGCATCTAGTTTAATGATGTAATTTAAGTTAAAAGAATATATATATAATTTTTGCAATTTAAACTCATTTCTCTGGCATACTGTGCCCCTTTTGCAGTCTAGTACTAATTTTTTTGGTATTAGTGACTTGCCAACTTTTTTTACTAAAGAAGGAACAAAATTGACCGAACTCTTAAATATACTGGCTTTACTTCGCTTCAACAAGAAAATGAATTGGTGGAACTAATTAGATGTTTTTAGTGATGTTTGTGCCTTCTAACCTGCAACCCATTTAAAGTACTAGATGTTATGCATTCTTTTTTTTCACATATAAAGTAAAAATAAGACATTTTGTAAGAGTTTCCTAAGTTTATCCTACATTTAGGATGTGGAAATGCGTGCTACCTGCAACAATTACATCAAAATGTAAAATTGTATTGTTGTAAAGTACCCTTAAAAAACCTATATGTACTTTATACATCTTGTATAGAGGCTGACACACTTCATCAATAAAATGATGTAATTTAAACAATTGTGGCTTCTTGGTGTTCTCTGAGCTTGCTTTTCTTCCTGCAGACATTTCATTTCCAGGCTAGGTGACATCATTGCATGGAGGAATAGAGTTTGCAGGTTTCTGATATGCATTTACCTAGCCTAGTAATTAAATGTCTGCAGGAAGAAAAGCTCAAAGAACACTAAAGATCCAACAATTCAACCCTATATTCTCCTTTCAAACAATCTTATAATTTTACTAAATACAAAGCCTTCTGATAGGGATTAAGCTGATTAAGGAGATTGATCTTTGCAAATTTTGCCTCTTGGCTGGAGTGACACATGCTGTTTGGGTATAGTGTAGCATGATTTTTGGCTTTAAAGGATACATTTGGCTTGCTTAACACATTAAATAACAATTGGTGATTAATGTGAATGCTTATGCTATATCTTAACCAAATCGTGCACAGCTACTTAATCAGCCATGTAAACATTCTCAGTTTCCTTATGTTTGTTACCGTGTGTTACATTAAAATGCATACTCCAGATATGGAGTGAGATTTAAATAAATTTGTGTGTTTGTGTTACTTATAACAATGATAAATTGATAAAATAAACAATTCAGAATTTTATAAACATCCAAGACACTTGTAATTATGACTACCAAATATAGTAAGTTGAATGGTGCTCATAAATGAAAACTGTTAAAATGAAAATATAATGAGGTATTGCAATATGGAAAAGGCTGTCACATTTTTGTGGCATAAGCTTTTCAGGACCAGTGAACGCTTCATTAGGTGCATAAAATGACCATTTGCACTGACAGATATACATACCCCATACATGGAAAGAAGATTTCACAAGTACGTGTGTATTTTACAAAGTGTGCTTTTTACACAGAGACAAGAAATCGATCAAAAGTTGGTATTAAATGTGTTACAGAATTATCCAGACTACAAATGAACGCAGAATCCAGTGAAGTGAATAGAAGATTTGATTTGTGTGGGTGTGAGCCATAGAACGGCCCTGCTGAAATGGAGTAAACGGAGATTAGTCAGGTAAGACGTCAAGGTAATCACTGTCTCCAGCATCTGGGGAGAGGACGAGAAAAAGGGTATCATTACATTTCTCTAATATTTCAGTGAAACAAGTATCAATATCAAATAGCTCACATCATGGTGCTTAAATAATTACTGTTGATTCAAACAACACAGTAGAAAGAGATAGTTTACTATATAATAAGGCTCAGTGGGATGAGACATTTTCTATTACATGACCACCTTGCATTCAAAGGGGAGTAGACACTTGCCTGCAGAGCAGAAATCTGTAGCAAAGAAGTAAGATGATTTCTTCCTTACCCACCCCACCCCCACCTTCCTAGTTTTGCTTCTTTAAATTCTGGTTGAATTACTATGTTTTCAGTGTTAATGTGTAGCTACACTCAAAATCTTAGAATGCTGGTATATCCCTATGGCATGTCCTTATCAGCCTTCCACAGCAAATAATTTCAATCCCAATGCCTCCAACAGCTCCCTTCATTTCCCCCCAGTCCTATAGAGATGTGTATAACAATATCACTTAGTAGCACTGTGTCACCTCCAATTGTGCAAGTGCCTCAATACAGAAAAGAAACACCTCCAATCAAAAGTGTTAAATGGGTCAGTTCATTTTGGCAGAAATGTCTTTTGCACAGCAGTCAATTCAAACATAGTATCACTCCAATGTAGCACCTAGAAGTAGGGTGCTTTTTCACATTCTGGAGCTGCATTGAAGTTTTATTAAAGCTACACCAAAACAAAGCTGTTTTTTTAAAAAAAATCATAGATCTACTATGCCTGTTTTACTTCTGCTTGTATTTTGAAACTGACAATCTTTTTTTCACTGTAAAGACTAATGGGATTATTTATAATAATATGAAATTTAACTTAACTTAACTTAACTTAACTTAACTTAACTTAACTTAACTTAACTTAACTTAACTTAATTTAATTTATTCTATTTAGGTGCTGCCTGACTCCAGAATGACTCTCTGTGGCTCACAATATAAAAGATTTTGTTTGTTTGGGAGAAATAGAATAAAATATAACTCAAAAAAACAAAACCAACAAGAAGAAAAATAGGATAAGGACAAAGTAAAGAAAAAGATGGCTAATCTGGCCAACAAAAAAACATATCAAGCAATTTGTAACCACCTTAGCCCAAGGCCTGGGAGCAGCTAGTCTTAGGCCCTCCAGAATGCTATCAGGGTGGGAGCCACCCCAGATTTCAGGGGGAACTTCATTCCAGAAGTTGGACGCTACAACTGAAAAGGCTCTGAGTATCTGTTTGTAATATTGTATTATAAACATTCTGTTAACTGCCTTCATTTGCTTGCTGCTAACAGTTCCATTTTCAACATAAATCGCTTCTGGCCTTTTGGAGGAGTCTGAAGACCTAGTTCTGCTGCCTTGCTTGGGGCGGAGAGGGGAATAGACCTACATGGGGATGGCTGCTATAGACCACTCCTCCCACACTTGGACTGTTTTACATTCTTTTGCCACTTGGACTTTTTTATTTTTTACTCCTATTTATATTATTACTGTAATTTTATATTGTATATTTTATTCATTGTATGATTGTTGTTTTAATTGATTACTGTAAACTGCCCAGAGTCCCCCGAAGGGTGGAGATGGGCGGGGACAAATTGGATAGATAAATAAATAAATAAATAAAGTCAGTTATAAAGGACCTGCTTCTTTCAGATTTTCAGTTTCTTTGAAAATACAGACTACACTTTCAGACTGTTACACTACCTAGCCCAGTATTGTTCCCTCTCTGATGTACGTTTTAACATGTCAGTCTACTTTCCTATGCCCTTATACCTTTTCTCAAGGGCTTGACCTTGAGAATATATGTGTGGCCACTGAGCTATAGGGCAAACAAACAAACAAATAGTTCTCTCCATCAATCTTGAGCCAAAGTATACCAGCAGAAAATCTGCTGCCTTAATTGCGAAGCAACTAGTAATTTACTGTCATAGCATGAAGCTAACAGCTGGTGCTGTCCTTACTGTTTTAATGTGGAACAAGTTAAGAAGAGGGATTGGTTGATTATTATAGCTTCATTGTCCCCCCACCCCCCAAGCCCATCAAGCTGACAGGATCACAATAATCACAGCTATTCGCCCTAACATGGGGTGGGCTTGGGTGGTACTTGAAATGGTGAGCTTAGCAACCTAGCGAGTTGCACAATTAACAGGAGACAGGTATTGAGGTGGTCAGCTCCTGTGACCTGTCAGGCTATTTCTGAATGCAGGTCTTGTGTGGCCCACCAGCATTTGTTGAAAACTCAAGAATTCTACTACCACCAAGCATCTCCATCACCAGAAAGGATCTACCACTGCCACCACCCTGAAAGACATGGTGCTGAGTGTCCCCAGGCACTGATAGCTCCATCGCTTCTAGCACCAAAAGCTTATTGGTGCACCAGCTTTTCTTTTGTGGTCCATGGCTATTTTTAATTTATCAGTGTGGCCCTTTCTCCTTACTGAGCTGTGTCTAGAAAGACATTCCAATGCATTCCTATGGGAGAGATAGTTGAGCAGTGGCTTGGAATGTTGCCAGCTGTTGTTGGCTCACATGACCCAGAGAGGAGCCATTACTGAGGAGTTGGCAAGAATTCCCGAAGCCATGCTTTGAATGCTTTCCTTATTTTATTTAAATATATTTTTATACTGGGTTACTGCTTTAGTCTTTACTTTTTTAATGTTTCCAAAATAAAACTTTTTGAGTTGAACCTAGACTTTGTCTTCTTGCAGACAGAAGAGATTTTTCTATCCAAACAAGGTAACTAGGTTTGTGAATTAATTTTATTGGTAAAATCTGAAAGAAGATGGTTTTTACTGATTCACCAATCTCCCTGAATTTCATAGGCGCCCTCTAAATAAACTCCAGAGAGTTGAGGGATCAGTATGCAGGTGCTTGGAACTGCAGGGGGAAGAAAACATTGATGACTATGTTAATGTTTTCTACTACAGATTAAGGTTACTATGGTAACTAATCATTTTGGCTGGGTAAAGGGGTTGAATTCAACCGTCCCCTTTTCGAATGTTAATTTTTGCACCTGGGGGGGAAAAAACTTGCCTGGACTTGTTTTTAGTTTCTGTTTCCCTTCTGTATAGGCATGTAGAGAGTTTTAGCAGCTCTCACTGAGAGCCTGCAAGAATGCAGAAGCTTTTAAATATGTTTTGCTTTCTGTAAATAAAATTACTTTTATAGAAATGCCTGGTCTGTGACTTTTCTGATCTCTCCTGGGCCAAAGGCTTTCCTAGCAATCTGCCAACAGACTATTCAACGAGAGTGCTCTGACTAGAATTTCATTCAGGGAATGCTGTCATTACATGCAGAAGCAAGCTCTGGACCCAGTATTGTATTTAGCCACTATTGCTAGTTTAAATGCTGAAATTCTATTGATAACAGGATAGGTATTTCTGCTATGGCTATAATGGAGACTCTGATCTACTCCAAGGGCTAGATCTGGACAAAAATATCCCATTGGTTCATCCCAAGGAAGAGCCATATGTTCTATCACCCCAAACCTGGTATGTAGGCAATGAGACAGAACTGGCCAGCAAGCAGACCATCTGAATACCAAATCCATGGCCAATGCTTTCCCAAAAGATGTTAGCTCTAGACAGTAATAGTTACAGCCACTTCCAACTCCACAATGATTTAAAAAATATGTGCCTTATCACCTCACCCAAGGGCTGCTGAGAAAGAAAGTGCCCATAACTTGTTAAACAGAATGTGATAAAACTTACTGCAAAAGGGCCTTTCATAGTAAAAATAAATAAATCTTACAGTAGATTGCAGAAAAGTTAAGGGAGTTTTGTGCAAAAAAAAAAAAAGATGGTCATAAAAATGATGCCTTTTCTTGAATGGAAAAACAATTAGCATAGATGAACTTGGATTTCACTTTAGTTTTTCTCCATGAAATTGTAAGGCTTTCTTCCTTACTCCTATCACATATGGTATTCTTATAACAATCCTCTAAAGCAGATTACTTTGGCTGGCTGGCTGGCTGGCTTGCTTGCTTGCTTTTCTCATTCATTTATTCAATCATTCATAAAAACAAGCTTTAGTAGTCTATGTTGATGGCTTTCTTAATTTGAAATATACCTATTTGAATTTACCACCTTTATATTTATTTGTTTCTTACCAGGAGTCACATATGCTTCATCTTTAGTGACATACACAGTCTGAGTTGTTTGATGGCAAGGAGAACGATATAAAGGATAGCACAGATTTACTACTAGCCCTTGATTTGGCTTTTTGTAGTTGTCAATTAAATCCTTTAATGTTCTGAAGACATGCGTCGGAGTACCTTCAGATGTCTAAAAAATACATATTGCAGCTAAATTTACATTTAATTCAAAAACATATTAATAATTTATTTCATATCCAAAACACGCGATGACTAAAATAGATTCTTTCCAGAGAAGATTATAACTAATATAGTATATTTTTTAAAATACCCCCAAACTATGACCTTCAGCAGCTTTTTATTCTAATATAGAATCTATCAGAAGTAAGGAGTGTTATTCTTCACAATTTATAATGCATGAAGTTGGAAAAATAAGGTAATCCAAGGACATTTTAGTTTAACATCCCCCTCACCCTGCCAACTGGGTATAATGGCATAAATCCCTCTTTTGGGGGAGATGGGTGGTGGGTAAATTTGATTAATAAATAAAATAAATAAATGTCTGGTAGGAGTCTGTTAAATTTATATTTCTTTACATTTAAGGAATAAGGAATAAACTAGCAATAGCATATTTACTAAATTATTTTAAATTATATTCATTTTCTTACCTGCATCATAAAATGTCCATTACTTTTTCTGAAGATTCGGTAAGTGTAGATAAGGTGTTCATAACTAATTTTTAGAATGGAAAGTGTATAAACAAAGGGTACATTCATGAACTGGAAAAGTCAAATACACTGAAGAATCATACAGTCCCAAACACTGATAACCATAAAGGGAGAAATATGCAAAAAATGTCCATATTTGTCATTAGTACACATACAACAACTATTAAGTTTTAGTTTTCCAGAAATGATATCAGCTAAATAATATAGGAACTTTCTTCTGATGTGAAAACTCTGAGCAAATATGAATCAACCTCTTCAGAGCAAGTATCAAGTAAAATATGTTTCCACAATTCTGGAGAAGAAAAGATACTTACAAATTAGTATATTTATACTGACAAGTTAGAACAGTCATATTTGTTAGACATCCCAAGTCAATACAAAACAACTATGCATACTTACAGTAATTCCCAATAATTTTTATAGGTGCAAACTGCCTTTAAGCTCAGTAGCAATAACAATTGCCATTATACAACTGGTAGAATTCATACATGAGAACTGGCTTCCATATATGCTATATATATCATCCTACATATCTGGTTCTATACCACACATCCATTGGAGAAGAAATGGCAAAGGCTGGTGGATAAAAATATCCTGACTGGAAATATGTTGTAAAGATTTCACCAGATGTTGTGGATCGAGCTTTAGGTATTATTGATCTTGAATCTATAATTATTTGAAATGTATCTCTTCCAAAAACGGTACTAATGCACATTTTACTATATGTTTATTTCTATATTTAAATTTGGGCTAGAAATACACTGCAGTTTATAATAAAGCAGAATCCATTTTATGTATACACTCCCACTAGGTATACATGCCTGAAATAATATTCTCAGTTTTCTGAAAACAGATGGTAGTTGCTTCTCAAAAGTGCAAGCATCTAAAAAATGCAACTCAATCCATAAAAATGTTAGTCATGTTCAAGCTGTCTTTATACAATGCCAGATTAAGTTAAACATTTGCATTTCTTGTAACTAAATCATTTCTTTTAACCAACAGAAAGGGTTAAAAATGGAAGTACTTACAAAACACAAAGGCACAAGGCTCCAGGTATGCTCTCACTGTTTCGTACTAAAAAACTTCCATTTACTCCCATTTTGCTCAGTAGTTCTTCACACTTTTCTTTACTTATATTTCCATGGAAATACTGAAATTCCATTTATGTATAAAAACTCTTTCCAGATTAATTCTTAAGATTCAGCTGAAAAGATGACCTATTCTCTACTGAACTGTGGAACAAAGAATAAACTCTTAACTGTGCAATCTCTGTCGTATGATTTGTTGTTTCCCTTATGCAAAACCTAGGAAGGTAACACAGGAAGTACTAACTGTTAAATGGATTAGTCATCACCATAGCTGTTAAAACAAAGACCTTCATATCTTTGGATTTTATTGAACTTTGGGGAGCAGGATTATACATAAACCCTAATCAAATTATTAGGGTTTAATCTAATATCTGTTTGATCTTGTAAGCAAATACAACATAGGCATGTTGAATCTAGCAGTGAATCATTGAACATGCGTCATAACTCCATCACAAAAAGTCTGCTGAAATCTATAATAGAAAAAGTGTTTCCTTACAAAGAAGCAAAGCTGTCTTGCCTTAAAGCAGAAGTCCAATAGGACTATTTTGCATACAGAATAATTGGAAAACCAAAAAATTGAAAAAGAAGAAAAGACACAATGATCTACATGCTCCAGTAATGAAAGTCAAAGAGCACAGTGACAAAAATAGGACTAGAATTAGTATAAAGAAGATCAAACTTATGACTGCCGGTAGCGTAACCAGCCTTAGAATCAACAATGAAGATGCTGAAATGGTAGACAGCTTCTGCCCTTTAGAATCAATTATCAACCAGCACTGAAGAACTACACTGCAGACTAGAATGTGGTAAAGTAATAGTAGCAGGCCTTGAAAAATAGACCTTGAAAAATATTCAAATGCCATCGTGTCTATATGTAATGTGGTCACTAAGAGTCAACACTAACTTGATGGCAGATAATCAATTCATATTTGAATCAATATCGAAGAAACAGGTTTAATGATTTCTGTACTACAATTACTCTTAGTTTCATTCCTAAAACCACCAAATATTTCTAAGAGTAAGTAACTAAAAGGAACTAACAGGAGCTTCCAAACTACTGAACTATATGGAGGTAGTTTAAAAATTGTTTCTGTGCATAGATTACCTCTGTGACTGGTATGCTATATTCAAAATAAAAATTGTACAGGTTTTATGGAGTGATCCTAGGCAAGCATTTTATACTCCTGGACCTGTGTGCATTTGGCTTCATATTACTGATTCTTTGTCCTGAAGATAAATTTTCAACTTTTGACCTTGAGGCTAGATGATTTGGACCTTTTTGATTTCTAGAACCCTCTGAACAGTGATAAACTTTATCCTTTGGCTGTTCATGTTCAGAAGACTTACAAAGTGGTCTCCTTCAATTCTAGGCAAGAACACTGATACCAATTGAAGCGAAGACAAAGCAGCCATCAACAGACACATAGAGGTAAACAACATCTACATATCATTCAAAAGAGACAATAGAAAAGCCAAAAGACCAGTATACTCCCTTGCCAACAATCAACACCCAGATATGAAAAAATCAACACTAGGATTAACACCAGATGAACCATCAAACAGCACAATACACCCTAATCAAGGAACTATTAACTCAGGCAATCAACCAAGCAGCAAACAACAGCCCAATCAAAGAACTCCCAAGGAGAGAACAACACCCCTACCAACACAAGCAGGGCAAGCCACGGTATATAAACTGAGAGCAAGGCCCATTCCCTCTTTGCACTGAAGATGTTGCCTAGTCTGGCAATGAAACATCTGCAAGAAAACAATAAGGCTCAGAGAGCACCAAGGATCCCAAGAACACTGACTTTACTGAATATAAATACTTCTTCCTACTTTACAGCCTATAGCTCAGTGTTATCTGTTAACTGATTTAATTCCAAGTGGATAAAACTATTGGAAACATGCTAATTGGCTCCTGTTTCTTGCCATCCAGATTACTATAGAACAGCCAATAAAATGTTGAGGGTTCTGGAAATAAGCCTTGTGACAAACAGTAAAAGAATTTTGATATGGTTAGCTTATAAACAAGACAATTGAGGGGATGTATGATAACAATCTTCAAATATCTGAAGAATTGTCACACAGAAGAGGGAATGTTCTATTGTACAAAAGGATAGAACCCAAACCTGTAGGTTAAAACTACAAGGAAGTAGGTTCAGGCTGGACATCAGGAGGAACTTCCTAAATGAATGAGATGTCAGCCAGTGGAACAGGGCACCACATGATATGTTGAATTCTCCTTTACTGGAGATTGTCAAACAGAGGCTGGGTGGTCATATGTCAGATATTCTTTAGTAGATCCTACTCCGAACATGGAGTTGGACTAGATAACTTCTAAGGTCCCTTCCAATTCTATGATTCTGTGATTATATGACTTGGTATTAAAAGGTGTTGCTTTGTTTTCTCTGATCATTGCAGTGCCTGGGGTTTTGGCATAACTGATTGGCAAGCTTGGACCCTTCTGGAAAGGACCACCCCAACACTCAATTATAGTTTGGGGAAATACTGTGAAGTTAGTCAGCTAACAGAGAAGCAAGACAGCATGGTGACATACAGTGCTGCAGAGATAGGTAAGTCAACAGGACTGGCTAGCACAGAAAAATCTTTGTAGCCTTGCCACTCCATCCATACTTTTAAAGGAGTAAATGTTTGGCCCAGCATGTGTAAATATTGGCTTGGATTCATTCACCTACTGTCAAGAAACATTAACATTTCCCCAGGTATGCAGATTTTAAATGTAGCGTCAGCCTTGACCCTATATTTAGAATTCTGGTTGCTAATTAAGCTCACAACCAGCCTCAGTGGCACAGGCAGACAGAAACTCTGATGGCCTTTCTAGATTCTGTTATCCTGCTTGAAACAATAAAAGATTCCTGAAATGCCTGCTACTTATGTTTCTTGACCTTGCCTACCTCAAAGGGCTGATAGGCCATAGGCACAACCCTTTCCAGGTGGGCCTTTAGTCTTTAAACCAAGCTCAATTCTACTTTACTGCATGGCTGTTGCATGCCCACAAACAAATCTAGCCATATGCTTATGGGTGGGTGATGGTAGTGCAGGTGGATAAGCACAATAGGCAGGTTCGGTGACATGCTGAGGGTGACCTCTAGAGAGCAAAAGCACAGAAAACTAATTGTGTGCTAATATCTAGTGGCCATCCAAATTTTTACTGCCAAAATCTGGTGGCCTTACTATGGATGCAACCTTCTTCTTCTTCTTCTTCTTCTTCTTCTTCTTCTTATTATTATTATTATTATTATTATTATTAATACTTTCAACATACATTCATAAAACACTTAAATATACACACACATTATTTAAAATGCTGATATTTCTCCCTGTGAGAAGCTTGTGTGGGTAAAGCCTCGCACCATAAACAGTCTACTCCTTCCATTGTGGACTATAACTCTTTAATTGATTACTAAAGCTGGAATGAGGAAGGCAGATCTGAGATGTTTCCTTTGGAGCCAACATTTTGGGTAGCCATTTTAAAAAAGCTAAGAGCTAGGAAAGTGAATGGAGTATCAAAGTAATGTAAGCATTTGATTCATTTAATTGATTATGTACCATCAAGTCCTTTTTGACTCCTAGCAACCACATAGATAAATTTCTCCATGACAATCTATCCCTAACCTGGTCTTTCAAGTCTTCCAATGGTGCACTCATTGCTGCTGTAACCAGGTCCACCTACTTTACTGTCACTTGTCATCTTCTTCTCTTTCCTTCCACCTTTCCTAGCATTTGAGCCTTTTCTTTTTATTAGTAATTTTATTAAAAATTAACGATAAAAAACTAATACAAACTAAAAAAATAAAAAAATAAAAATAAAAAATAGAAGGTGCAGAAAAGAAAAAGAAAATATAAAAAAATAGAAAAGAAAAAATAAGAATATAGTAAAGAAAAAGAAAAGAAATATATAAAGAAATGTTTTTTCCCTTCATCACAAGTATAAACAATTTTAGTAACTTATCACCTTCTCTTAAAATATAACAAATGATCTCTTCTTCCCATATCCCATCTCTTATCTATAAACAAATCCTTAAAACCTTGTCCTTTCTGTCCCAATCAACAAAAGTTAAACATTACCAGAGATAACAACATATATATTTTAACCTTCATCAAATAAACGAACTTTATATTCCTTCCTTTTACTTTTAACAGTTTTGAACTTTAGTCCCTTCAAATAATGTCCTAAAACTTGATTTCTTTTCATTTTTTCTTTGTCCCTACTCATAAAATTCTTCAAAGCTTTAACAAGCCTCTTTTGTAAATCCAACATAGGAAAATTTTCCAGGTCACTCTCTTGGTTTGTTATTTGTATATCCCTTTTAATTATTAAGACATCAGCCGGTTTCTTTTGTATGTCCAGTGTAGCATCTTTTTCCATATCATTCTTGTAGTCTGTCATTTTTAAATCCATTTTCAAATCAGTCTCAGTCTTATAAGGTAAAATTTTTTCCATAACATCTTTTAAAAATAGTCTATCTATAGAAGCAAACACTCTTAAAATTAACTTCTGGATCCATTGTTCAAAAATATCCTTCAATATGTCCAATGTTAAAAACATTTTGTTCCATTCTGATTAGTAAGTCAAATTTAAGTGTTATCTTTCAATTGTAATCTTTAGTCTCTTCTAGTTCCCTCTGATGTCCAACCTTCAAAGTCTCATCCTATCCTATTCTTTTAAAATAATTCAAAACAAAATCATTTTCCCATGGAAAGGGTTCTTATAATTATTTCCAAAATTTTATTTCAAATCTTTCTGGACTCTTAGTCTGTTTGTAACTTTCCAGAATCAAAGTTCTAATCACCCTTTTGCTGTTTATCCTATATATATATATATGTCCTTTGTATTTAAAACTTCTTTCACTAAGGATTGAAGGAAACTCACCAGGTGTTTTCAGACTTGTCAATCCAAAGTTTCCTAATACCAGAAAAGCAGTTAACAAGCAATTTTCAAAGTGATTAGAAAAGGAAGTATGCAAACCCAGTGTCCTTTTGAAGGTACTGACCATGGCTATTCTGTCTCCTAGAGCTCTAAACCTGTGGAGACCACTGACTGGGCAAGAGGAATTATGAAGAACTGGTCTACTCACTTTTAGTAGTTTCAGTTTGCCATTTATTCCCTGGAAATCCAGCACTTGAGCCTTTTCCAGAGAGCTAGATCTTCACATAATGTGTCCAAAGTAGGATAATTTGAGCCTGGTCATTTGAGCCTCGAGTGAGGACTGGGTTAATTTGTTCAATGATCTATCTTTTTTTTTTTCTTTCGCCTGTCCAGGATATTCTCAGGAGTCTTTTCCAACACCACAGTTCAAAAGCATCAATACTCTTCCTATCCTGATTCTTCAAAGGTCCAACTTTTGCTTTTATGGAGTTTCATAGGGAATACCATGGCTTGTGCTGTTCTGATCTTTGTAGGTATAGATACATCATAGCATTTGAATATCTTTTCCAAGGCCTTCATGGCTGCTCTACCAAGTGATAGTCTATGGTGTATTTCTTGACTGCTTGTTCCTTTACTGTTGATGGTTAATCCTAAACAGCTTTGATAGGCTGAGAGTTTAATAAGGCATTAAACTGATTGCCTGTAAGATGTAAATCTTACAGAGAATATCACGTCCCCAAATATGGAACAGATGCTGCAATATTATACATTGTCTATAGCAACCCCAGAAGCAGTAGAATAGCCTTCAGAACTGAAAAGCTACAAAACTGCTTTCAAGCTATCTGATTTAATTTGCTGTTTTAAAATACTTTGATTCACAAATCTACTTCAGTGCAGTGATTTGATCAAAGCATTGCATCAAAGCTCTGCACCACCCTGTGAAAATATTTCCATAATACCTTGCCTGTGGTTGTCGGCCTTGTGGGCCAAACCAGATAGGAAACATGACAGGGTAAGTTAATTCTACTTCATTGTAAAGCTACATTGACAGAATCTCGCAAGCCTGAAAGTCTCCTTTACAGCCTGAGAAACTAGGAAGGGTCTCTTCTAAGCCTTTTGCCCCGCCGAGATCCTGCTATGGCCTATGCTGTCTATTATCTGACCATTCCTTTGGCAGAATATCTTTGCCTAGTTTCCCAAGGTCTTTCCCACATATCATTACATGGTTGATTTAAAAAATCAGGAGACATCTTGGGGTATTTTAAAAATTTAACAAATTTATTATGTCATAAAACTTTTCATGAGCTTCCTGACATAACAGATACTGTTTATACCATGACGATAGTATGTGGGGTTTTGTATGTGGGTAAAGAATTGTAAGCAGTAAAATCAAAGAAAAGGAAATGCAAAAAGTACCAACTGACAAATGTTCAATGTTTAATTATTCATCACAATCTACAAAGAATTGCTGATCAGAACAAAAAACATGGCATTGCTAAACTAATTAAAAGTAGTTTGATAAAAATCCTATCTCAGTTCAGGGCAAAGCCATATAAATGGACTGTTCGTAATTCAGCGGTTTTACACTAACATTTACTTTTGAAATTCTTTACTTAGGTAAGATTGTTTAAGGTTAGTAAATTTTTTTGGAGGTTGAAATTCTCTCCTGCTAGTTTCTAAATATTATTTCAGACCTCAAATTTATGCTCTTTTTCATGCTGCATAAAGATGGGCATTTTATCCCATTCAGAATGCACATTGCTGCTTGATGATAACAGATAATATAGCGAAAGCTGTGCACATGAATTCTTCATTTGGGAGCTGATTTTATTAGGACACACAATCACTTTGCCTGAGTAAACTATGGAAACATCATTCACATCTGGGTTTATTTCAATGTCTTATCCTTTATCATTCTTTCATATGCAGCTGGTTGTTGCCAGTGACAAGCTGGTTTAGTTCAGAGGGGACCTGTGAACCTAAAGTATTACTTTGCGAG
The DNA here is from genome assembly GCF_035149785.1 of Candoia aspera. NCBI lineage: Eukaryota > Metazoa > Chordata > Lepidosauria > Squamata > Candoiidae > Candoia > Candoia aspera. Next base: position 81,003,204 of record NC_086157.1, on the reverse strand, counting down.
AAGGGCTATAGATCTCTAGAAAATCCTTTTGGCATTTGTGGGCTTTTTTTATAGAATAATTCTCTGTCACCCGGGTGAATTTCACAGCAGAACCCAAGAAGATCAAGGCCTTGGGGCCTTGATCAAAGGACAATGAAAGGCACAGTGAAAGGCACAGTGGAGTAAAGGCGTATTTGAGGTAAAAAAAAGCCTTGCAGTGGAGAGTATGGTGGCAGAGTTCATTAATTGGAATAGATTTATTTGTGAAGTTTTCTAATATTTTCTCTGTTGAGTCTGTCCTGGAGTAGATTATTACTGGATACTAGCCTGTGGAAGAAAACTAGATTTTCAAGCATATAGGTTTAATCTATTAAAAATGTATTTTGTTTGGAAGCATTTTCCTTTCTCTGCCTTATTATGGTAAGTTGTAAGGATGGAACTACACATTACATGCAAGGTATGTAACTCTATCTTTTCTGGCATCTCAAGTTTACTGAGTAACTTGTCACTAAGCTCTCCCCCTTATGTTAGTGACTACAGATCAGTTACTGTGAGACCAATCAATTGAAACATCTAGCATGGTTATGTCATTTTTAGCTGTAGCAATGGCCCACAGAAGGTGTGGGTGTGACCTACAATTAGGTCTCTTATTATTATGTAACCCAATTGTTTTGTTTTTGCTTCTTTTATTAATCTCTGTTGTGATGATCCTTGCGAGATATTGCTGGCTTGATTCATATAGAGCACATCTGCCATAAAGCTCAGTTGCTTGCTTCCTTTTCTCCCTTTCAAATTTTGTCATAATTTTAGCTGTCCTTTTATTTTTTTGGCTGTAATGAAAATAAATGGGCAAATAAATAAATAAGATTTATTGACAAGACTAACTCAGTTTATTAAGATTTGTCCCTAAAGTGTCCCTTTAACATTTGGGCATTCAAAATGCTATCTCTGCTTCTTGCATCTGACTTGCTTTGCTGCTGGCAGGCTACATTTCAGTGACACCAAGTGACAGAAATACTCTTTGCTTGCCATTGTCATGAGAAAACAAATATCAACTGGATTCTTAACTTTTCATCTACCTTAAGTTTCTACTTCCTGTTTGGCTCATTTTTAACACATATCTTTTCTGATATGCGCTGATACAGTCTTACTTTCTAGCACAGTTGTACATTTCCACACACCCCTTCCTTCTTTTTGGTAGAAACTACAAAGAATGAAAGAGTGAGGCTGCTATGTTTATAACATGGCGGATGCTTTCATCATCACAAAATAGAAACACAAGGGTTGGAACCCACTAATTGTTTCTTTATTTGGTATCTTTGGGTGTCTTTAATGGGATCTTATGTTTTGGTTGTTTCCTCACACTCTTGAAATATTTCATGGAGCATCAGGAGCTTTTCAGGCTGGGCTTCAAACAACCTACACTGCTTTGTGAAAAGGAGTATCCTGCTTCCTTAACAACAGCAGTTCATTTGGAAGACTATTTTTAGATGGAAGAAAAGTAAGCACAGTTCTTAGAAATGCAACACAGAACTCTTGAAAAGAAACAGAAAGCACATAGGGTCCTCCTAAGGAGAAGGCTGAAGTGGTGAGACAGAGTTCAGGCTCATGGATTTCTTTAAAAATTACGAGAATCTTGAATTCTCTAATTTAACTAAGTTGGTGTAGTGATTGCTGAAGCAGAGCTAAATGTGCTAGGGAGGTGCAATTTATTTACTGTACCTGTCCCGTGGTGTCACATGCTGAGAAGACCTGCATGTACAAGTAAAAATCTACATATCAGTTACTACAGGGATTTTAATAGATTAGGGATTTTATTTAGTTTGGTTTTATTTATTTTGGCCATAAGAAACTGAAAGCATAGTGCCAATGACTTGCTCAAGACCACTTAAATTTCTTCAAAGCTGAATAGAAATTTCAATTTAGTTTTCTTGCATAATATCCATACTTACCATTTAAATTGCTCTGTGTAATGTTTAAGCAGTTCTGTGTATACGTATGTGTAATATGCAGGCACAACAAGAAGCTTTAAAATAAAAAATCCCCTTTTTCCATCCTGGAAATCTAACAGATTCTATACTTCCCTTTTATAAACAGAGCTGCAATAACATAGTGGATATTCTCTTTTATTAACATAGAGAAAGTTGCAGTTCAGGTGGGCTGCCTGGGAGGTGGGATTGAAATCCTTCATGTCAGGTGACTAGAAAAATAGTAAACAGTGTACTCCTCGACATTTTCTTAAAAAAATAAAAGCCTAGGGGAAAAATAGGTGCTCTGGAAGATAAAATCGTATTAAAAAATGAAAGGTTTTGAACTGATAATCTTCCCTATTCTAAGCAAAGATAATAGCCACTGTGCTATTCTACCTCTATTGGGAAAGAATAGAACTTATTATAGTGCATGGTGAGCATTGGCTCAGTTGAAAGTGCAATCCTTTCTGTGAAGCATAGCCAATAGGCTGACCATATTTCCTTGAGACAAAAACAGGACATTGGGATGGCAAAACGGGACGGGGTTAAACTTATGTAATATTCTGTATTCATGAAAAAGTAAGATGATAAAAAAAGTTTTAAATGTTTTTATCTTTGTTGTAAACCTCCCAGAGTCCCCCCTTTGTGGGGAGATGGGAAGTGGCTATATTTAATAAATAAATAAATAAATAAATAAATAAATAAATAATAAATATTTTATTTTAAACTGCCCAGAGTCCCTCCTTGGGAGGGAGATGGGTGGTGATAAAGACTGATAAATAAATAAATAAATTTTAAAATAAAAACTTTATAAATCCATCCATGTAATTTTCTGGGCAATAATTAGGCTGACCATACATCCTGTTTTGAACGGGACAGTCCCGTTTTTTTAATATTTCCTGATCTTCCCATCGTAGTATAAATGTCAATTTTGTCCCTTTTTTAAAAAACATTGGAGCTGTTATTGGGAAAAGCGGGAAAGAATTGAAATTGAAATTGAAAAGGAGACTGACTTGGCAGTAGTTCTCAATCTGGCAGGAAACCTAAAGCGGAACCGCAGGAACAGCTGATTGGGGGTGAGCAACAGGAAGAGTCACTGCCACCAATCAGTGCAGTGGAAGACAGTCAGAAAGGCACACTCAGCAGAAAAGAAGCCAATTGGCTCTCAGGCCAAAATGGCGGGAAGAAAATAAAATAAAAGAGCGTGCCAGAGAGGAACAGGTTGTCAGGGATAATTGTTCACTAGACTCCTCCATTCCTGTCCTCCCATCACAGCTCACTGCCATCCTCAGCCCTCCGCTTCTCCAGCCTCCTGCTGCTTCTGTTCCTGTCCTCCTGTCCCAGCTCGCCACCACCCTCAGCCCTCTTGCAACCTCTCCACCCAACGCCACCAGCCTCTCCGGACCCAACCAGTGCCACACCTCTCCCTCCTGCACCTTCCCAGCTTACTGTCAATAACTTTTTTTATCATCTTTTTTGTGCCACACTGCCACACCTTTTTTGAATATGGAATATTACATAAGTTTAACCCCATCCCATTGTGCCATCCCAATGTCTCATTTTTGTCTCAAGGAAATATGGTCAGCCTAGCTATAATGCAGTAGTGGATTGCTTTGCCTTCCTCTATAGGTTTTTTTAAAAATTTCCCTGCTGAGCTTGCAGCCCTAAGATCTCCTTGTGGTCTCCCATCCAAAAACTGATTGGGCCTGATCCTGCATTTTGAGCTCAGCTAAGATCAGCTAGACCTGCTGACTTCGTGCAGAAGCCTCTCTACCCTTGCTGGAGGACAGAGGAAGCAACTGTAAGGCTGGAGGAGACTAGCAGGCTGATAATTGACAGTCCTGCTTGTGTAATACACACACACACACACACAAAAGGGAACAAAACATGCACCACAACATATAGGTAGTCCTCGCTTAACAACCATTCATTTAGTGATGGTTCAGACTTACAACAGTGCTGAGGAAAATAACTTACAACTGGTACTCACACTTAAGACTGTTGCAGCATTCCCCCCAGTCACATGATAACCATTTGGGTGCTTGGCAACTGGTTTGCATTTATGAACGTTGCAGCGTCATGTGGTCACGCAATCGCCGACCTTTCTGGCTCGCTTCTGGCAAGCAAAATCAATGGGAACTGCATGATTCGCTTAACAACCACGCAGACCACTCAACAGGTACAGTGATTTGCTTAACGACTGTAACAAAAGGCTTAATGACCACCAATGGATTTGCTTAATAACCACTTCACTTAGCAACCAAAATCCTGGTCTCAATCATGGTCGTTAAGCGAGGACTCCCTGTACACTTTTCTGCAGTGAATGCAACAAGTCTTGGGGGTATACTTAAGTCACTCCATTGCAAAGAAATGATTACCATTTCAATAATGTTACTGACAATAGGAAAAAAAAATGAGTCCACACCTTTGAGTCATATTTCTTTCCTCCTGGGCTGGGCCTGGATCTGGCCTCTTCTCTCATCCCTTTGCACAGCTCACACCCGCACACAAGACACATGGATTCAAGCAGGGGTGGCAGGGTAGGTTGACTCAGCTCACTTCACCACCTTCCCTGCAGCCCGTTCCCAGAATCCAGCCCGCAGTTTGACTCCAGCCTAGCCACTGTCTGCCTTCAGACAGCTGGCCCCTGTATTTATTTAATGGAGCACTTTCCGCAGGGCACGGTGGTCGCCCGGGCCATTGGAGGCCTTGCACACGCCTCGCTCCAGTTCCCCAACCTGCAGGTAAGTCTGAACCGGCTGCGCAACTCCTCTGTCTCCAGACTTTCTACTTTGCTTTTTCCCCCTCATGCAAAATGCACCCTGTGCCCCCTCCAGATGTGTCAGGACATCCCCCTTGAAATGCCAGGGAATTCTGCATGCTCCACGGGCCCCCAAATCCACGTGCACATGCCTCCCAGTTTCTCCTTTCCCTTTCCCTTCCTTTCCTTTTTTTTTCAAAGTTTATTTTCAGCTACCTGAAGCTCATGCTCTACTTGCACTCGCTTCCCTTTGGGACACTCCCAGGGCCCTGGAAAGTTGGGATGTGTGTGTGTGTGTTTCCCCTCCTCAAAGTCAAATTTCCATGTGTGAATCAGCTTCTCTGGATTGCAAAGCTGTAACATTTTTTAAGAAAACAGGACAAAATGGACATTTATATTAAAATGATGAGACAGTCAGGAAATGTTAAAATACTGGAACTGTCCCGTTCAAAACGGGACATATGGTCAGCCTAAGCCAATGAACTGCTGAACTTAGCCTGCAAAAAACAGCAGTGTTCTTTCCCAAATGGGCAGTAGCACTTAAGGCAATATACCAGGGAAAAGTGTACTTTGGAAGCAGAATAGAGGACTTCCGGTGGGGACATGGTGGACTGAGCATCTGTACCTGCAGGCTTAGTGGGCGGAACTGACAACGTGGCAATTTTGGGAGGGCTCAGGCAGGTTTTCCTGAAGCCCAGAAGTGTTCTCCGGACAAAGGTAAATACCTGGAATCACCCCATCTGTCCTCCAGATGGCTGCTTGCAGCCAGAAGATCACAAACAGCATTTCATGTTCAACTGGTAACACTGGGAGGCGAGAACATCATTTTCCAAGCCGCGCTGTAGCCTTAAAGGGACACTAAGACCGACCACCCCATTTCTAAATCACCAAATTTATATATATATTTTTAAGTATGCATACCATAAGAGAAGCTTTCTACACCAAGGAGAAGCTGGCTCTCTTGGTGCTTATCATTATTTTTGGAATTACTTTTCAAAAAAATCTTTTTAAGTTTTGGAATTCGTTTTCCTTCCAAATGTAAAGGAGGATTGAGAGTAAACAATTGTCCTCCTGTTATTATTTTGGTATTAAATTTGAAGATATTAGCATTTTCCTACATGTTGAATTGGGTGATTTAAACCTTCAGCTTTCTGTTTCTACTTCCCCTTGGGAACTGTCTGCTTATCTCACTTTTACTTTGTGGAAACATATTTTGGAACTTTTCCATATCTTCGACTTTCACTGATTAAGCTCCTAGGGGTTGCCATAATCTGCTGAGACATGGAGGATTTTAAATGATTTTTTCTGACTCCTATCAAGTTTTTATACAAGACATTCAGGATATTGTAGAAAATATGAGCTCTAAAATGTGTCATCTGGTTGGGGATGTAGTGGATTAAATTGAGGAATTCCACAGTGACAGAAATGTTTCTTCTAAGAATGAGATTGGGATTTCTGTTGAGATTCTAGATGAAGATTGGATAGTAGAGTTGGAGAAATTTAATGTAGAGAGGGATCTGCAAGCCATAAGTGAAATTGACTTTTTGGTGAATGCCATGAAAAAGAAGAGATCATTATGTCTGGGAGGTTTTCTGAAGAAAAATTGGAATTTTTGGAGGGGCAGTTGAGTTGTTAGATTTTTTTCAAAAGAAAAGCTCTGTGCACATTGTGGGAATATGTAAATGCTTTGGTTTATTTTGAAGTGGGATAAGGTTAAAAATATTTATCTGGATTGCTTTAAGGGTTTGACTGATGTTATTTGCTTTTAAGGATTTGGATTAAGATTATTAGGGTATAAAAATGTTTATTTGGATGCTTTTAAGGATTTGATTTTAGGCTACTGTTTTGAATTGTTTTTTGGGGGGTTATTAAGATTAAGATTATTAAAACTGTTGTATTATTTAGTATAATGGCAGACACTTTATGTGCTTTTTAGGTTGATTTATATTATAGTAGACAGAAATGTATAGAATAGTTGTAGGAAGGGAATTATTAAATAAGTGTCATTGGGGGGGGAGTTATTTAGGAGGTTTATATGAATTCTTTTTTCTTTATTTTAATATAAAGAGAGAGAGTAACTGTACTTAGTGATTTTTATAATGTGCTAAAGGGGAATGATTTATAGAAATAATGTGATTTTGGTTTAATATAGAGTAAGAGATTGATTATGGAAAATTTTTGTATATCCTTGCTGTTAAAAGTCGGAAGTCACCTCTTTCTGTAATGTTGAAAAAAAATTTTTTTTTTCCTTTTGTGTTTTCATACCTTTTTAGTTTTTCTTCTCTTTTTTTGTCGTTTTTTGTTTTTTTGTAGCTTTTATCTTTCTCTTCAAACTTAATAAAATTCATAATAATAATTTAAAAAAGGAAGTGGAATAGAAAAACTTGTCCTGACGTTATTCTGAAGATCAGGGATTAGCGAAGGGCAAAGTCATTCAATTCTACCTTCCAGAAATTATTGTCTGCGGGTTCTGCAACACAGCAACCGGGCAGGGCAGTTAGGCCTTAGGCTCAGACTGTGATATACTCAAAACCATGCTACTGTGACCCAGTTTGAACTGGCAAGATGATTTTGGAAGGCAAGAGATAGGTTGATTGCCATTTTCCCATTTTAAATCCCAAAAACAAAATACGTCAGTGAACTTTAAAAAAATGGGAAATACTTTCATTAGTCCCTCCCTACCAGTGATAATTTGAAATAGGAAAAGGAGAATTACTCATTCCCTTTCATCCTTTCACTCCAGTTGCTCCATTGAAAACAGTTTTTCCAGATAAAAATAGACCGCTGGATTACCATCACCAGAATATTAACATCTGCTTTAGAGGATATTATTCAGATAGCTGAATTTTGCCAGGGAGCACCTTGTAGCATCTATATTCTGCGGCAATGACTATGACAAAGAGCTCTTAATACATTGTTTTACACTAGAATGAGCAGCAAGAAGCAAAAGGCAATTAGCACGTTTCCAACCATTTATTGGTTTGGTTGTAAATCAGTTAGCAGATAACACTAAAACTGTGGGCTATCAATTAGGCAGAGGAAGATTCTGCAGACAAAGCATCTCTTGCCTGTAACTTATAGCTGTGGCTTAAATACAGCCAAGAAGAACAGGTCTGTTGCAGTGCAATACTGTAGTCTGAAGTGAAAGTCATTCACAAAAGTCCAGAAACTGTAAGCTAAAGATCCTTTTACAGGACAAGGTATCGGGAGAAAACAAGAAGGTGAGGCTAGAGGAACCCAGGTCCAGGAGTGGAGATTTATTTCCAAGAAGGAAAAGGAACCTGAGAGATGCTCTTCAATAGCTAGAATTCAAGGATTTTCCTAATTAGAGAAGCTGTTGTCCTTTCCTTCCAAGGATATACAGTACTGTATGCCAATCTCTGCAGATTGTGTTTTAGGGCTTGTCACTATCCCAAATTCAGGATTCATCTCCTTATTCTCTGAATTGGCGGTCACCTATTCTAGATCTGAGTCATTATTCTCAGGTGGCTACAGCTTGTGACTCACCAGCTACAGGCTGAGAGTGTGCAAATATCACTGGCACTGCTTTCACAATTAGCTGTCTAGTTGAGCTTTTGGGGGTAATGAATGAGTTGTTAAAAACATACGTTACTGAAGAAATTGGGAACTCTCAGAGGCACACTGTAACAGTTGAAGTACAAATTGAGCTTGACACTAAGAGTATCACCTAGTTTGGTTTTATGGGATCATTTTCCATAAATGTAGCCTGAGGATCTGGAGATTGCATTTAGAGAAAACTTTGAATTACTGGTTCTCTCTCATCTTGGCTTTTAAGAACAGTCTGCAACCAACTGACCTTTGGATGAAACTGGTTATCTGAAGACATTTCAGTCAAGACTCAGGCTCAATCTTTGGCTTAGATAAGTGTCAAGCAGTAAAGTCCAAGGATCATGGATTTAGGCAAACTAAGATTCAGAGAGGGGTTACTCAAGCTAAGTTGACTATAGACAAAATAGCTAAGTCAGTTTGATTATAAAGGATCCTGTCTGCTTGAGCAAAATAGCCAAGCAAATGTAAAATTTCAGTCAAAGCTGATCAGGACACTTGGAAAGCTATAAATTAAGTTCTGTAGCCTTGATTTTTTTTTCTTCTGGTGGGGGGATACCAATCTATAGTTTTCATAAGGCATTACGTCCTTGGGGTAACTTTAGCAGCAGGCATTATCTTAAAAGTATTTTAATGCATCTTAAACTATAGGCTTTATTCTTAGTGCTGTATTTCAGGTTGATTTTATTGTAGTTTTATTGTAATTACTATTGCATATTGATTACTAGTTTTTGCTTATATATTTATTCATAATCTAACACAGCAGGTATTTGGAGAATGAAGAGAGATTGCTTGCTAAATAAACAAGCTCTTGGCTGAAGATTGATAGTGTTTTCCTTTGTACGGGTCCTCCTCTGCAAAGTTATTTTAAAATAACATAATTGCTAGCTAGAGGCTTTAGAATCAAATACACAGAGGATCACTTCTTTCTGCTCATGTCTTGAGATCTTCAGAGAATGTTCTTTCTTGAGTTCCTTTGTCAGAAAAAAAAAACTTGTGTGAAAACTACAAATAAAGCCATTTTTAATGTGATGTTTCATAGCTTTTGCTTGTGATACATTTGGTTCTTATACCTTTTGTATGCTGCCCTGATTTCCTAAGGTGAAGGGTGGGTTCAGTATATTTCTAGCAAAGAAACAAAATCAGTTTGAGTTGGATAATAATGGAGGCAGACCATTTTCTAAAGGCTTACCTGGTGCCTATGCTAATGTCTTTTAGATGCCAGACAAAAGACTTTTCTTTCCAAGGCTTTTAACCTTAGAGGGTTTTTTCCCCCTCCAACTATGATTAATTTTTAGATTGTGTGTATGTTATTGTTATGGTAAATTGTACCAAAAATGTTAATGTATATTTTAAATGAAGCTTTGCTTATCCTTTTGGTGAACAAGGCTTCAGCTATCCTTCATACATAATGTTCTGGATTTAAAGGACAAACACACCCCTTAGAAGTGGACCGAGAAACAAAATGGAATCTATTGATTATACATTAGAATTAAGTGTGTGATAATTAATGTATTGCTCTTCAAAAAGCAAATCACGAAGCAGCTTACCAAAGTACCAAAAGAAAACGATTTAACCGTGCAACATTCTGAGATAATATGCTGTGTCAAAAGGGACTTTTCATTCTGAATTGCTAAAGTCTTTGAATATTTTGTATTTCTGTTGGGTACATTTCAGTATGCCATCTAAGCAACCAAAGTGAAAGGCAAGAAAGCCTTACAATAGAGGCCTAGCTACCTGCTCTGTGATACAAAAGAAGTACATCTGAGCATGTTTCTATATATACCAGCATTCTTCCAGGAGCAACTGAACATCTATGTTCTTGAAGCTTTGAAAATTCTGCTGACTTTTTAAAAAGGATAAGTGATTTTGCATAGAAAAAAAACCCATATGTTTACATAGTTATTAGGCCATTTCTACATATAATCTATCAACATCTTTGTTGTATGGTTTCCTGTACCCGTCTGAGAGCCTGATTAAGTTCTCAGAGTGCATCTGTGTCTGTTTTACTCCATACTGGGCACCTGCATGAAGCTGAAGCAAGGAGTTATTTTTCTGCCTGGTGAAAAATAAGCAAGGCCTGTCACATCAATTTTTTATGCTGAAATGATTCAACAAATTGCCTTGCCTGGCACAGGAAGTGCTGCTAGAGGCTTGTTTATGATCTTTTGTCAGATAAAGTGTCACTGGAAGAATCACTTGCCCTTCCCTGCTCCTCCCCAAATATCAAGCACTTTCTATAAAAGGCAACAGAAAATAAAAATGTTCATGATTTATAAAGTTAGTTATCTTGGAAGTCCTTTTCCCAGCAGGCATGGGTGGAATATCTCAGCTATTGAGTTCTTAAAGTCTCTTAACATTCTCAGCTTTTGCCTTTTTGAGAGAGTGGTGACCTTTTGAGATTATTTGTGGCATCTTGGACCCTACAAAGAAAAACCTAAAACATGGGACAAAACTGTTTTGGCCAGAGAGCTATGTTCTTTCATTCAGAAGTTCAGGAGAAGATTTTCATTGGCAGTCAGGTTTTATACACTGAAGCCAGAGCTGCTCTGAAGCTTCTCCCTGCTCTTGGTACCCTTGGCATTATGATAGGAGAATAGCTGCAAGAGGAAACTTGGGAATGTTCAAGATAGCTTATGGCTGATTCTCTTCCGGCATCAGGGATTTTAAAGAGCACTGAGCTGCCACCTGTAATACTGTCGGTAGCAACCATTACATATTTGTTTTTTACTTCTGAAACTCTATGTGTGGAAAGCAGAACTGGCTTGCCCATCCCTTTCCTGCACTAAAAATAGGGTTTAAATTGTGATAATATAAGAACTGGCTAGTCTATCATCCTTGAACATTCAGAAACTGCCTTATACTGGATCTGATCATTGGTCTTATACTGTTCACAGGTAGACAGAAGTCTGTTCATCCTCTAGGAGCTGCTACTGCTTATTTTAACAGAAAATAGCAAGGATTACAACTGGTACTTCTAAGCACAAATCATTAACCTACAGTCGTAGCCGTATTCTTCCAGGAAACTATATTTCCAAAGGAATGATGATGTAGATTTTAGGTTAGATTAGAATATTATTTTTCTTTTTGCAACGTTAGAATTTTATCAAATATATAATCTTATACCATACGAGAAGGCAAGGATTCCAGACTGATGACATGCTCATATAGTATGTCTGGGATGAATTAGTCTTTGTTTGATTAAATACATTTCTTATCAGATGGGGAAATCCTCTCATCTTCTTCCATATTTATTGTGACAGGAAGAACAAAAATACAAGTAACTTGAATAAAAACCAAATCTTTGAGTCTAAATCTGTAAATGCTTTCAAAGACACTGAATTTATCAAAATCTGCATCCAGATAAGAGGACAACTATGTATATAGTTATACATTTAAAAAAGCATGCTCAAGTTGGTTTCTTTATTTTCCTAGCCAGCTGTTTGCTATTTGCACTTTGAAGAGCAAACAGTAGTCCAAAATGTGGCATCTGTGAATCTCAATCCAGTGGACAGCATCCTTGGGATATCAACACTGCTTACCTGTATACAGTATTAGACTCTTGTACTTCAATTGCTCAAGATGTTATAGGAGGTAACCAACTTCTGGGTTCAAGCAATGGTTAATTCTTCCTTGAATGAGGGAATTATCCTGCCAGCCTTGGAAAAGACATTGGTCTGCCCCCTCAAGAAACCATCACTGGACATAGGAATCTTGTATAATTTTCAACCTGTTTCCAATCTCCCCTTTTTAGAGAAGTTTAAGAAGAAGATGCAACAAATCCAAAGGCCCGGAGGGAGTGGATTATTTGGATTCATTTCATTCAGGCATGAGGCCTGGATACAGCACTGAGGCAGCATTGATTGTCCTTGTGGATGATTTTTGGTGGAACTGGGGTAGGAGTGGTGTGACTCTCCTTGCTGTACTGGATCTCTCAGCAGTGTTCAGTACCAGTAATCCTGGTACCCTTCTGGACCATCTTCAGAAGGTGAGATGGAAATAGGGGCATTGTTTTACAGTGCTTATCCCTCCTCTGGAGCTGGTTCCAGTTGATGTTGGAAGGTAGGATGAGATCCAGCTCAAGTCCTTTGTTTTATAGGGTCCCACAGAGCTCTACGCTCTCTCCACTCTTATTCAACATTTACATGAAGCTGCTGGATATGGTCATCCATCAGCCCAGGCTTATCAGTACAACAATAATACCCTGTCCTGCTACCTAGAATCTGAAAGAGTGTGGACGGGGAGAAACAGGCTTAGGCTCAACTATAGCAAGACCAAATGGCTTTGGTCTCAAACTGGTCACAGTGGTTTACCATTTTTAGTTCTTAAGGAGTGGCACTGCCCCAGGCAGAACTGGTACACAATTTGGGAGTCCTCCTAGATTCTTGATTCAATGAGGTTTTTTACTGAAATCCAACCTATATACCAGTTGCATCCCTTTCTGTATTGGGAGGCCATTCTCACAGTCAATCATGCCCTAGTCACCTTTAACTTTAGGCTTGACCTTCAGTGCACATGGGAAGGGACATGGGAGGGCAGACTTTAAAAGCTACAAATGTGCAGAGTTTTGTTTTATGTTTTGGGGAGGAAAATAATTGTGACTGTTGTTTTGGGTACTGAAGGAAACCTGTTTTCTGAAGTAATAGGAGTGGTACCCAGAAAGAGAACCATTCTGAAAAAGCTGCCCTACTTATATAGAACATTTCAATTTTCAAGCCACTTTACTACAATTTTAAAGGTTTCAGTCTCCCTATAGAAAAATTTCAAAGAAGAAGTAGTTTATTAATTTAAAAACTTACTAGTCCACTTATTTATTTGGCAATAACCATAAACAGTGTTTTCCTGTTTCACTACAGATTTTACATAAGGTAACTATCCCCAAATAGCACTGTTGTGAATTGTCACCATGCTTAATTTACATACATACTAACTCTAATTAAATGGTAACAATCTGTATATTTTGGATTACATAACATGTCCATTACATTACAATGCTGATTTTTCTACCCAAATTTGTAGTTTATATATTAGCTTTTCTAAATATGTGGTAGACCTCTAGATGGCACTGTAATGCTGTCTGATGCAACATTGGGAGTAATGTTAGTTTACATTGCTTTTTTTGCCAGTAAATAAAGAAATCAAAGCTACTCTGTGATTTGCCTCCAGTTCCTTATCAACTGTTACATATTGGGCAAGTTCTGCAATACTTTTATTTCTATACTATTAATAAGATAGTAAGCTACAATCTTTATATACGCTTGATGGATAATTTTCAAGTGATGCTTGAGTAATGCATAGTGGCGGAATTTTTGGTGTGCAAGTAAACAAGTAAAGTAAATAAAAATTCCATCCCAGAAAGTATGCAGAAGGACAAAGAAGTTTTGCTTACTGAATTATATTCTGTTGAAGGAAAAAAAATCAAAATGTGTACCAGGGGTAGGCTTTAAATTGAGGCCAACGTTGCCTGGCATCCTCATAACCTTCTTCAAATTAGCCAGGGTGATTGAACAATAAAATCTTATCCAGCTCCAGGGATGTCTGCTGGGTATAATGAAAATGTCAAGATGTGCAATCAAAGCTCTATCTGTTTTTTATGTGCATCACTGACACAACACACATAAGAAAGAGGCAGAGCTTTGATCCCACCATCAGGGTTTCCATATTGACAATTTTTTACCATACCCTGCACATAACCCTGTCTAGAACTTCCCTCCCTCTCTCCCTCCCTCTATCAATCTATCCCACAGTTCCTCCCTCTCTCTTTATTTTCCTTCTCTCCTTGCTTTCCTTCTTTTCATCAGGATTTCCTAACATCTCATCTGGAGCAAATTCATTCCCATGCCAACAGGGTCCTCCAATGCTAAGTTATAAATATTACTCTGAGCAGAAATGTAATCATGTCAGGTTCCTGATTTTAGATTTGTCAATATAACACACTTTCAAAAATCCCATTTCTTCGTCTTTTTTTATAAAAGGAACATGACAAATTTGCCATCACTCTTTAGACTTTGATCTGATGTTTATCAAAGCAAGTAAGTAGTACTAATGAAAAAATGTTCCTGCTGAGATACCATCAGGAGTGTTCCTGTAGTAGCCCCATTAGGAAGAATATAGGTACCTAATTAAGGCTTATTTCTGAGCTATCAAACAGACTCATTTGTTTCTAACTGCAGTTAGCTGCTCCTGAATCTAAAAGCATGCCAGCTTTAACTGAATTGCATGCTAGAAGCAGTGGAGGAGATAATGGAAGGTCCATTTTCATTTTACATCTTAGCAAGTTTAAGTCTCAGTCCTGGATCCCTATTCCAAAGAAAAGCATCTGCATTTAGGCACTTCTGAAATCACTAAAGTGTAGCAACCAAGATTAACAAATTTATTGTGGACTAAACTGAAATTAATTACCAATGCTAAAAGTTTTAGTCCTAAAGTAGCCACAAGACTGATTTTTTATGATTGTATCACAGTTTTTTTGTTTTAGAAAATGAAGATCGTATGTCCATTCAAATGAACTACTATGTAGTGAAAGTATATGGAAAATACACCTATTCACAATGCACCCATGCACATGTTCTATACATACCACGTAATTTGTTGCTATGCTCTTCTATTCTGAATTACAGGACCTAGGAAGGTACCTTAACGGTCCATTTTACCCAATATTTTGTTTGTTTGTTTCAGTGATAAGTCTCTGTAAAATGTGGTGCCCAAAACTCAGGGCATATCTTCCCAGTGCAGAATCAAGTGGAACTATAATTTCTGTTGGTTTGGGAAACATACTTCTATTTATGCGGTCTAAAGTTGCATTTGCTCCTTTTGAAGCCACATCACACACATACTCAGTTTGTAATCAGCTACTATTCCAAGCTCTTTTTCCAAATCCTGTTACCAAGCAAGGTATCCTATCCTGTATCTGTGTACTTAATCTCTGTTCCATAGTGAAGAACTTTGAAATTGTCTTGGTTACATTTCATTCTGCTTTTCAGCCTGTTTCTATAACTCATCAAGGTAATTTTATTTGTGCTTTCTAGGAAATCTGTTACTTCACCCAATTTTGGTAGACACTATCTGCACCTCTTCATCTGAATCATTAATAAAAGTGCTAAAGAGTTCAGGCCTCAGGACTGTATATTGTGGCACTCCACTTAACACTTCAGTCCAGTTTGATGAGGAACTCTTAATGAACTCTTCAGTATGATTTTGAGCCGGTTATGTTTTTAATTATCATGACATCCACCCTATGCTTGTAATGGGGGTTGGCAGCACCTAGCTGTTCTTGACTGATCTCAGAAAAGCTAAGTAGGGTTAGGTCTTATTAATATTTGGATGGGAGACCATCAGGAAATCTCAGCACTATAGACTAAACTGGGAAGTTTAAAAAAATCCTGAAAGAAGGTAATGGCAAACTTCCTTCTATATTGTTACTAATAAAACAACATAGACATGTCCATGTAATTATCAGAAGTGATTTGAAGAAGTTATTATTTCTGCCTTTACTTGCCCACACTTAACCAGCTTTATAATCATAATGCCACAGAATATTGTATCAAATGTTATGCTGAAATCAAGATTAATTATGACTATATGAATATAAACATATTGTACAATCAAAAAATGAGAAAAGGAAAATCTGGAAAGTCTTGTTCCAGACAAATCCATGCTGACTTCCACTAATCACTGCATTGTTTTCAAGGTGTTTAAAGAACAGCTTTCTTATAACCTGCTACAGAATATTTCCATGTGTCAGTGTCGGACTAACTGGTCTATAGTATGTTCGAACCTCCTTTTAGCTCTTTCTGAAGACAAAGATAACTTCCCTTCTCTAATCATCTGATACTTCATCTATTTTTCAGTAGTTCTTAGCACAATACATAAAGTATTGACTAGACTAGTTCCTTTTGTACCCTAGGAAGCTATTCATTCTGGCCCTGGAGACTTAAACTCATTCAAAGTAATGTTTGAATGTTTTTGATTATGTTTCTATCAGCTTCAGTTTTCAGTCCTGTCCCTTCATTCTGTTCCTCACAATTGCCTGGTGGAACACACTGACTGAGCCAAAATATTTCAGTCATTCTGACTTTTGTTCTTTAGAGAGAGCACTTTGCTTGGCTACCCTGAACCGCTGGTATACTTTTTCCTCTTCCTTTTATTTTGAACTGTTGCCCTTCTTCAGTCGTCTGGCACCTCACCTGCTCTTCAGGATGTCTCAAAAATAATATATAAAGGCTCAAGCAGGCAGTTAGCAAGTTCCTTTAGTATCCTGGAATGCAATTTATTGGTCACTGAAGATTTAAGCTCATTCAGAATAAACAGATATTCCCAGTTTATGTTTCTATCAACTTCAAACTTTAATGCTGCCCCTTTATCTTCACAATTGCCTGATGGAGAAGTCTGAACCGAAATAGAAGTTGATTAGCTCTGATTTTTCTTTGTTACCCTTTAGTGTAATGCTGTTTTCAGTAAGTACTTGGTATACTGATTCTTTTCAATTTTGAGCATATCTGAATGCTACATTCTTAGCATCCTTCACTAATCTCAAGTCATTCTGCGATTTAACACTGCCAAATTCCGGATTCTAAAATTTCAGGCTACCTGCCTATATTCTTCCTTGGTCACCTGTCCAAAGGCTGAATATTGTGTATATAGCATTCCCTCCTCTGATTTTTCTCACAATTCTGTGGGATAGGTTTGACTGAAAGTGTTTTCCATTCTATAGATGAGATTCCATAGTATCTGACTACACTCAGGTTTAAATCGAGAACTCCAGGATTATACAATCATTGTACCCCTATGTTCCTGCTTCATTAACTAAGACTTTCATCTTGTTTGGTATCCAATCAGGATAGCTGATCCTCTTGTGTCTTCATGTATACTCTCTGAAGGAATACATTGTCAGCTGCATATTGTTTCAAAGGGATAATTACTCCCTTCAAGCCAGATTTAAGGTTGATTCACCAGGAGATAAGGATCCAGGAGACAGTTTTGTAAATAGATACCTGCATGATCATCAGTGATCAATGAAAAGAACTGTCTCCTTACAAAGTTCACAAAAAAGTTGTTTGAAATATTTATGTCTTAGGAGTTAAATTCATTCTGCATTTTAAATAGTTTATTTGGCAAAATTGTTATAATCCATAACTCAATCCCTTTTATTTCAATAAAGCTTGCTAAATAAGATTCTGTGATTTGCACCTGGGAAAAGGAATTACTTTTAGTTTGAGATAACTGCCCAAGAATCTGACACCAGCACAGAGACTAAAAGTTCAACAATATGTGGGCATAACACTATTCATAGATATATGGCTGTACACTCACTCTTTGGCTATGATCACACAATATGAATGACAAACACATTTTAGCCTTGTATGTTGCATGCCCCAAGGCTGAAGTGACTTTGGATTGAGAAGGTAACAGGCCCAAAGTCACCTAGTGAGTTTCTGTGTCTGAGAATGAATTTGAACACAGGTGTCTCCAGGCCTAGTTGAACCCCTTAACCACTGCACCATACTCGTTGATTTCATTATGTTCACATGTGTGTTAGGTGAGAAACACATTTTTTCCTCTTCCATACTATTCAACTGTTATTCAGATGAAACAGACTAACTTCTGTAGTCACATGCTTAGCTGGATATTTTTTATAAAATCAGACTGGTATTGATGTTTTCCTGATCTCGCGCCGTATCTCCTTTCAGTCACATAACTCAATTTCTGCAAAAGTCAGGCTCTAAATCTCCAGTGAGATGGAAGCACATGAAACTTCATTATTGTTTAGAACACTGCGCAATTGCAGGTGTTCTGATGAATGGAGTCCCACGTTCTGTTCAAAGCATTATTACAAAGTAGATCAGCTTCATATCTAGAAGTGCTGAAGTTTTTATTGCGTTTCTATTTCAGGCAACTGTTCCCTTGTCATAAGGGTGTCACAATCTGAACAGAGGGCATCATTTAGAGTGACAAAATGTTGTATAAAAATTACATCATGATTCAAGAGCAGATACGTAAATATTTTTGTGAACTGAAAAGTGCTGCCACTGCTGTATTTCATAAGCATGAATGGCATATTCTAAGGATAAATAATTTAAATTCATGGACCCACACCTTCTTTCACGAAATACCATTATATTAATGAAGACAATTATCAATTCATAACCTTACCTAATTAAATTTGAACAATGGCTCTTCACATGAAACCTTATGCAGTTCAATTTCCTGAAATTTTCATCCAAGGAAAAAGAAGAAAATACTGAACTAGTTGATGTCAGCAAGGTAATTTACCCCTTAAACAACTGAAGAAAGAATCTACCTTCTCCTCCCTCCAACTGGATTTTGAAACTGTGGATAATGATTGTATGAACTTTTAAGTCTGTATGTGGGGAAGGAATTCAGCAGCTACCTCAGAGTAAAATGTTGCTTTGTGTAAACTGTTTTCAGCATTTATATAAAGAGTAGGAAGACTTTTGGAGGTTGGGAACTTATATTTAAAGTTGGGGAAGACAAGGGATGCAGCAAGCAGAGTGATAATCTGTTTTTTGTTTGTTTTTTCTTTTTTTCTGGTAACTGTATTTTGGGGTCTATACAATAATTTTGTTTCCTGCTTCAGAATGATGGCAAACCATAGGCTGATTTTCAGCACTCATGCTCCTGAAATTCCAAATGAGCTCTGTGACCTGAGGGTTGGGGTCAGGACCACGTGAAGATTTCAGGATGCTGATACACCACAAATTTGCCACATTGAGGTGAATCCAAGTCCTGCATTAATTAAATTTACATTTAGCTTTCTTTAGTTGTTTTTAAAGACTGAAGGGGAATCTCTGAGTCCAACGAATAGAAATCAGGAGGTTCAAAGCCTCCTTTCCTAGAAGCCCTCTGTCAGCCCTTCAAGGTAGATCAGACTAGGAAACAAAGTTTATGAATGCTAATTCTAATTTTATTATAAGGTTACAGGAACAGAATCCTGAAAATCTGAATCTCACCATTATCTTTGTGAGAATTAGGGAGAGTCCTGTCTGAGATCTTTTTTCAAATTACATTTCTGCCTTGGACTCAGATTTATTTTATCTGACATTGTCTTGGTTGTAGCTCTTCCTCCTGTTGTTCAAGATTATTTCTTCTGCCCATTACAATCTCTGGAACTTTATTCTCTGGCCCTTCCTCCCAACTTCCTCCTTCCCTTCCAGATTCTTTTCCCATATACTATTGCCAAGGCAGGTTTGTTCCATCCTATACTTGTGCCTTTCATTTTTCCTATCCAGTTTCATGACTTTGCATTTCTCCTTGTTAAATTCCATACTGTTCATTTCAGCCTGCTGCTCAAGTCTTTCTAGGTTTTTTTTAAAATCTCTCTTAAAATATTAGCCTTTCCTCCCAGCTTACAAGAGGATTCTACAAAAATACCACACCCTTATGTACATAACCTAAAAGGATAGATGCAGGCTAATGTTTAAACATCGAGTTCTTTAATATTTACAAAAAAATAACAATTAGCACCACACAGAAGAATAAACCAATATTCTAGCACAGAATCCGGAGTCAGTGTTTTTACCTATTCCTACAGAAGGAAGCGTTAGTATTCAGGTAACCTAAAATGATTGGCAGTGTTACACTGCTAACATGTCACTCTCTTCTGTTTGTTTGTTTGTTTGTTTGTTTTTTAATGAAGTGGTTGAAAGACATCTGAAGCAGAGGAGGACACCTTCTGGAGAAGGTTACCAATTTGAAAGTGGAAAATGTACCATAGGATTTTTACTATTCAGTGTAGATGATCCCTCAGGGATTGAAGATGATGGAAAACACCATCCACAGCAGAGGGAGTAAGAGTGTATCAGAGGCATATATTAATGCAGGGTTTGGAATATCACTCCTTTTCTTCTAAAATAATTCTTCCTTCCCCTTTCCATATTGAATTTACATTTTGCTTTCTTTATTCATTCATTTTCAGATGTAATTTGTGAACTGTTTTCCTCAATAATAGTTAAAGAACAAAACTGAAACATTCCATGCTTAGCTAATACCATTAGTCGGACTCTTGCTATATTGTCATGATATTGTAAAATATACAGTAATAAAAATAACTTAAGCCCATACCATTAGGGCAAACTTTACCCATCTGGCACCCTGTACATTCCCATTATTCCATACAGTGAGGTTCAGGTTGGGCAAGGTTATCCTAGGACAGGGTTTCTCAACCAGGGTTCTATGGAACCCTAGGGTTCCCTGAGAGGTCACTAGGAATTCCCTGGGAAATCATGATTTATTTAAAAAATTATTTCAAATTCGGGCACTTCACATTAAAGAGGTAAGTTTCATTCTTTATTTTTAGTTTAAGAATGCTGTTAATGCATATATACAGGCCTACACATAAAACAAATATAATAATTTTGTAACTTCTCGCCTGTATTTGAGTCTGAACATGCTGGGGTTCCCCAAGGCCTGAAAAATATTTCAAGGACTCCTCCAGGGTCAAAAAGTTGAGAAAGGCTGTCCTAGGATGTTGTCAAGAGCAAACCTGTGAATAGGAACTAAAGAGATTGTACTCTTCAGATGTTCCCATGAATTCAATAAGTGTGCAAAAGGAGAACGTCCAAGGGTTGCTGTTTCAGAACATTATGTGCCTGGTCTCAAACTGCATTCTGTAGAAGTAGACAAGTAATCACAAATATGACTACTTCCAGGGATTCTCACATTTTTAAGGTTGTTTAATTAGGCGGAGAATAAGAACAAGCTAATTATAGATGACAGTCATGCTTGTTCATAAGCAGCTCAGACACAGATTATAAAACTGAGGGGCTAAATTAAGTTTACAGTATATGTGATTTGGAGATGTTACCTTAAAATCATGTCAGCTAAGAATAATAAAGGCTTAAACTGGCTTAACATCAAGTCAGACAACTAAGGTTAGGAAAATAGGTCACCAAGATGTTTTGCTGTCACTATCAATAGAAAGGTGTCCATGAAAGTGCTAATCTTTATTCATACCCTTTGCATTTCTCCCTTTAATTACTTCACCTAATCCTCCACACATTTTCAGCATGTTTAATTCAGAGCAGAAAATTTAGTGATTTTCTTCTTTTTTCTTGAAATAAAATAAAAAATATATTGTTGAATATTTTGCTAGTGCAGCAGCTTAAATACAGGGAATGATGTGTGAGTAGGATGAGCTGTTTGCTTAATATCTGTATGGTCATTGCACAGATCTTTTCCTGGCTGATTCAACAGCGGATACAAACTACTTTTCCCCAAAACCTGCTCCCCACCACTGTTTTTCATAGAGCTGTTTTGTCATCTGATGCAGTTTGGCTTGAGATATCATTTTTTCCCTTTAAAAGTGCTTTGCCAACTCTAAGGTCAGCCAGTTGTGGTAGGGTGAGCTTTCTTGTACAGGTAGTCCTCACTTAATGACTGCCCTGTTTAATTACCAAAGTTACAAGAACACTGAAAAAGTAATGACTGCCCTTGCACTTATGATCATCGCAGCATCCCGGTGGTCATGTGATTGAAATTTGGGCATTTCGCAGCTGGCGGCATTTACAACTGTTGCAGCATCCTGTGGTCATGTGATCACCATTTGCATGCTTCACAGCCGGCTTCCAGCAAGCAGAGTCAATGGAGAAGCCAGAAGTAAATTTCAAGTCACAGTCATGTGATGTCTCACTTAACATCCACAGGTGATTCACTTAAAGAACATGGTGGAAGTGACATTGTAAGTCCGGTGCAGTCACGCATTGCTTAGCAATAAAGTTGCCAGTCCCAATTGTGGTTGTTAAATGAGGACTACCTGTATATGTTGGGTGTGTCTCACATAAACTTTTGATAGCTGATAGGCAAGAAGTATAAACAATAGTTAATTAGGAGTATGAATAATGTAATATAATACTATCTAAACTTTGGAAACTAAGAAAGAGCTTCAGCATAGCCTGCCCAGGAAAGCTGCTGTGTAGTAGCCAGAATAATCTGGAGAGAGTTTGCAGTTGCATCTGGTTAGAAAAGGGCTCCAACAGTGGAAGGAATTTGAGCTTCTCTTCTCCATTGACATTCCTGTATTGAATGTAGTCATTTCTTCTTTTGTTGCCTTAGCTGTGAATATTTTATGTCAATACTCTACATTTAAAGTTATTCTTTTGTTCTGCTTTGTTCAGTAAATTATTTATTTCTTTATTTATTAAAGAGATTTATATGGCCACTCAACTCACTCACGGTGACTCCAGATGGCTTACAAAAATAAAAGCCCAGATATAAAACCCCCTACACCCCCACCTCCCCGGCAGCAATAATACAATTCAAATAAACCACTTGATGGGCTCTGCATCTCAGCTTCTACCTCATTTATGCTTTCATTGCCTTAGAAACCATGAACTTTTACCTACACTTTAATATCGCAAAACAAGTATGAGTTCCTGTCAGGGAATCTGAATGTACAAAAAGAAAATGAGGGATTTGTCATGCAGGTCATTATATCCTGTGTGTGTGTATTTGTCACGAGCACCAATGGTGAGCAGGAGGGGGCCCCTATCCAGGGGGGAAAACGCATGCATAGTAGCAAGGAGTTGAGCTGTCATTCAAAGAGACAGAACAGACCCACCTTGACTTTTGGGGTTTATCTGTCTGGGTTTTCTCACGCTTCTTCAGTTTGGTAGGATTTTCTGTCTAATGTAGCAGTAATAAAACACCAGAGACCTATTCCTCGTCTCTGCGTGGTTCCTGCTTGTTAGGACAATATTTATATGTATGCATACCATATCTGAGCTGCAGAATTTGTTCTGACCACTTGATGGCAGTAGAGGCTTTTCCACTTTTATGTCTTTCTATTGCCAGCTAGCAGTCATTTGTAATTTTGCAGCCCAGATATTGAATGCCTAGCCCATAGCTTTTCCGAAAGCATTGTGTAGCCCTCGGTTTCCCAAAGGTTGCCTGCCTGCCATCAAACATGTTTTACATATTCACACAACTCTTGAAACTAAAATAAAACAAGCTGTATTTTGTCTTAGCTTCACAAACATTTGCATAAAGAAAGTCCATGTCTATCTTTTGCCCCTCAAGATCTCACAAGTTCAGTAATCCAGTGTATGACTTCTATAAAAAGCAGCAACAGAATTATGTGGTCTCAAGAGTGATGTCATTAGTACAATCCTCTTGCCCTTTAATCACATGGGTCCCTTTCAAACATTTACAACATGAAAAAGACTGTTAGAGTGACAGTAACTGGGGAAAACCATTTTTACCCTAATATATGGGATTGCATTTCCTAGACCCAGTTCAATGTTTCTCTTGTACCATTTTAAAAGAATCAGGAATTTAGAAGAAGTTTCAGAATATAAAACTGTCTGCATCCAGTGCATCACTGGTTGTAATCAGAATGTCATGTCAATGGAAAATGGAAAATGTGTGTGTACAAAATTACCTAGACAGTCTGATTCTGAAAGCATTCTTCAAAGTCCTGGAAAAAAGTGAGCGGTTTCTCCACAGGAAGTCTGCAATGCTGTTTATAAGAAGAAATTTTTCAGGTGCAGATGATACCATAGTAGTAATGCTGTCAAACATACAGTATTTAACAGTTAAGTGCTATTTAAACCAAGCGTGGGTAATTTTTAGGATTATTAACTAATTTAAGGAAACTTAATCTAATAAGTGATTCAACGTGCATATTGTTAAGAAAGAAAGCATAATAGGTCAGAAGCAATGTGAAGAACCACATGATCCTTGGGATTCTCATATATTTTAGCTGGCATCATCTTGCAAGACACCCCTTTTTACTAAGCATCCCTCTTTTAAGATGTCAGCAGCCATGCACCGTTTTTATCAACTACTAACTTTTAAAAATCTTGGGCTATAAAAATATTCTGCTCCCCTGTTAATTAAAGATAACATTTTACTCTATGAAAACAGTTTTAATTACTTCCAGTACAATCATATAAATGTCAGCTGACAAGTAAATTCTATTGAGTTCACTGGCTCTTACTACAGGGGAATGGATATAACCCTGCAGCTTTATATAATCAAAATCTGCAATACTATTATTAGAACTAATCAAAAGGTCATAAAATATATTAACATTATGATGTTTTGCCTGATTCTAATAAATATAAGTGCAGGTTTTGATATTCTTTTAATGGTTTCCCATTGTTTTCAGTTACTCAGTTGATTGACTGATGTTGCATTTGTATGCACATATACCAGACAGTAAAACTCATTGAACTTAGTGGGATTACATGTCAGCAAACATTGCCCAGGAAATGTTCCAATTTGTTGTTTTTTCTCATGTATTTAAATATTACCTCTGTGGAATAAGTCTACAACTTTTCTCTGCCAACTTAGTCATTAGTACTGTTTGTTTGGTAAGTAGGACAAGCAGATTACAGTTTTCTTTGATTACTCAAGTTATTTTGGTATATGAGCATCTGAGGAAGACCATCTCTGACTCTGGTCAGATAAACGATGACAGCCACATTTTTGGTCTAATAGCTGTCCTTTTAAAAAAGGCTGTACAGAGCTTCATTTTATTTGCTTAGTAATTATTTGTTAACTTCATTCAACCTGGATGCCACCTGACTCCAACCAACTCTGGGCGGCTCACAGCATAAAAACAAACAACAAATATAGAAAGTGTATAACAAAAGCAATAACTAGATGGCAGAACTGGTCAATAAGGCAAACATGTCATACACCCACAGGGTGCTCTAACCACCCTAGCCTAAGACCTGGGAATAGAGCCAGGTCTTTAACAGAGGAACAGAGCCCTCCAGAATGCCATCAGGTTGGGAGCCAGCTGGCTCTCAGGGGGAACCTCATTCCAGAGGGCAGGCATTGCAACAAAGAAGGCAGGAGTCTAGGGTTCCAATAGATGGTACTGCTTGATCAAAGGAACTTGGAGTGCACAAACCCTGTTGATTCCAACCGGCCGGGCCAATACCATGGGAGAGAAGTGCTCCTTCAAGTAATCAGGCCTATGCCATGTAGGGCTTTATAGGTAACAACCAGCATCTTGAATTGCACCTGGAAGCAAAGTGGCAACCAGGGCAACTCATGAAGCAGGGACATCACATGAGGACACAGAGTCATGCTCATCACTGCACATGCCACTGCATTCTGGCCAGTTGAAGCTTTTGGGTGGTCTTCAAGGGCAGCCTCATGTACAGCATGTTGCAGTAGTCAAGCCCTGAGGTGACTAGATCATGAGTGACTGTCTGAAGGACCTCCCAATCTTATTAGTGTTGAACCCTTTGTGCATGTTTATGAATGTTCCTGAGAGTGGGAATCTAACTTGGGCAAGGATTAGTGAATAAGGTTTATAACGTGAACATAAAGAAGATTTATTTAAGGAAATACATGCCATGAATAAGCAGAGTCTAGAAATTGTCTAACTACATTCAACCAGGAGGAGGGACAGACAAGAACTCCAAGTGTGCATGCATATCTGTGAACAAAGGCAGAAGATCCTGAGATACCAAGCTCATAAACAAAGAATAGGCAGAGTGAAAGGAAATGGAAACAGGGAAAATCCCTCTCTATCAACACTGCAGTGCCCCTAGTAGTCAGCAGGTTGTGAGGTGCTGAAGAGTCATATTTCCAGTACTGTACTTCAGAGGGGCATTTTGTTTTGATGAAGCTTCAAATGAAGCACTTTCTTGAAGCAAAATGGTGAAGCACAGCAGCAGAACAACATAGCCATGATGTTTCTCTTCATTTGAAGAATGTGGTTTCTATGCTTGCACAGCAACTACTTCCTTTGAGGCAAAGCCCCAGATTGAGGCCAATCAGCTTTGCCGTCATGCTTCTTGAAGTAGAGTCACATAAAACAAAGCATCAGATGGAAGATGATCAGGGTATCACACACGCCTACTCAATATGCACCATGACTTACATTAAATCTTTCTGCAGTTTAAACGTACAGAGATAAAGACTCATTGAAAAGTGAGCAGTCTGGCCACATAAATGTAACTGCATGTATATTCAGCTGTGCAGATCTTCAAAAGTGCATTTGCCTTCAACAGAAATTCAAGTAGAGTTCTCTTCTGAAGGGGATCCATGAAGATCAGGTTCTGATCTGCAGTATGGTACAGCCATGCCACTTCATTCATCTCCACAATAGCAGCTTCTGTGCATATGCTACACATACTCAGAAGCTGCTTTCTGTTAGGTAGATCTGCCAACTGTGTCTGACCAAACTCACCTTGATTTGATGTGATAAAACTTTGTGAAGCAATCCCCTCAAGGAGATATGCCTCTAAGCTAAACAAAAATACATACACCAGACAGCTTTTAAAAATATTTTTTGTTACACTTTCATTGTTTTTTGCCTTTTTTTAACGATAGACTGTTTTATCAAATTTTATTTAAAGTAGTATTCTTTTCGTATCCTTCTCTAGGATCCTTTAAGATATTATGTTATATATATAACATAATAAGAAGTAATAAGATGCTGCTGACTGACTATATTCATAAACTAATCAAGATAAACTGTGGTTTCCTGAGTTTGGGATTAGCATGTTTTATGAATCCATCCACTGATGTTTAGTCGATAAATTCTGGCTAAAATCATCATAAGTCAGTGCAATGAGGCAGTGAAAATTATCATTGTGTAGTGCCCAAGCATTTCAGCTGTGAGTGCTACAGTCTCAGTTCAAATTTTATTGAATCACACATTCATTAACATCTGATTCAAATATTGTGCTTAGCAACACTTAATTTAACTAAGCTTTGCCAAATAAGTCACAATTGGCTGGTTCCCAGAAAGTGGACATGGTACACATAGAAGTCAATGACCAGGAGGGCTCTTAGACACTGGAAGTGGGAGAATTCTAATGAGACCACATCTAGTCAGAAATGTTAATGTTTCCTACTGCAGATTAAGGTTGCTATAGTAACTAATCATTTTGGCCAGGTGAAGAGGTTGAATTTAATTGTCTCCTTTTCACATGTTAATGGTTGAATCACCTGGGGGGGAGAAACTTGCCCGGACTTGTTTTTAGCAGATGTCAGTGACAGAAAATCCACTTCTGGGATTTTAATTCAATTTGCTGGATCTAGCTTAGGCTGGCATTCTAGAAAACAAACACTTGTTGCTCTTTCCACTGCAGAAGCAGAGTTTTATTCTCTAACACAAACCTGTAATGAGGTTATATGGTTTAAACATTTGTTAAAAGACATAGGCATGGAAGTGAACCAGCCTATAACTGTTTATGAAGATAATCAAGCTTGCATTGCTATGGCAAAATCTGAAGCCTGCAAAAATAGAACAAAACATATCGATATTAGATATCAATATATCAAAGATATGATAAGCAAAGGAGAAATAAGGTTAAAATATTGTGAATCAAAAGACATGATTGCTGATATTTTAACCAAACCTCTTCCTGTACCAAGACACAAAGAGTTGACAAAGCAAATTGGTTTGCATCTTAATCTGTAGTATAAAAAGGGGAGTGTTAATGTTTCCTACTGCAGATTAAGGTTGCTATAGTAACTAATCATTTTGGCCGGGTGAAGAGGTTGAATTTAATTGCCTCCTTTTCACATGTTAATGGTTGAATCACCTGGGGGGGAGAAACTTGCCCGGACTTGTTTTTAGTTTCTTTTTCTCTTCTGTGCAGACATGCAGAGAGTCAAGCTGCTCTCACTGAGAGCCCAAGACACTTAAATATGTTTTGCTTTCGTTTTGCTTTCTGTAAATAAATTATTTTTATAGAAATGCCTGGTGTGTGTGACTTTTCTGATCTTTCCTGGGCCAAAGGCTTTCCCAGCAATCTGCCAACAAGAAACACA
The DNA here is from genome assembly GCF_035149785.1 of Candoia aspera. Taxonomy (NCBI): domain Eukaryota; kingdom Metazoa; phylum Chordata; class Lepidosauria; order Squamata; family Candoiidae; genus Candoia; species Candoia aspera. Next base: position 80,975,172 of record NC_086157.1, on the reverse strand, counting down.
CACAGAATGAGTTTAGAGGCCACCACTTGTGTCTTTGGGCAAATTAGGAAACTCCCATGGATTGAAGCCTAGGTTCAAATCTCAGGATAGAAGCAGGAAATCACAGTTGGTGTTATGAAAAGGTTGCCTATGAAGCAATTATTGTTGGCAACTGGTTCATGAAAATCCCATCTGTACCCCCAGCAAGAAAGCAAAAGTAGCAGGTGTCACTACTAGAACATAAGCAAAAAGTTACAAAAGCAGGAGGAAGATGAGCAAGAGAAGGATGCTATGGAATTTCTACTCAGATCTAATTAGTCTGGGAGACCAGCCAAGAAAAGAAAAAGCAGTGAAGCAGGACTGATAAGGCTCCCCTTAGTAGCAAAAATGGGAGGTGCTGTGGGGCAGTGGCTAACAATGAAAATAAGTGGGTAGAGCATTCTGTTTGTTTGTTTTTCCCCCTAAAAAAAGAGGGAATCCTGTACAAGTTAGAACAAAAATGGAGCTGGTTGTGGTTCTACAGAGTTTCAGATCTGATTTACTGAGACTTATCAATGAAAATCATTTTTCAGCTTGTATGAGACCAAAAAAAATAATAATCACCTAATGGGGCTTAGAAACAGATTGGTCAGATGTGACTGAAGAAATGGAAATGCATTAGCAGCCCTAACCAGAGCATTGGCATATGAAACCCAAGGGGGAATAGGACAAGGCTACCATGGAAGTAATCCCTTTGGTCCTTGTGCCATTTTCTAGAATTGCCATAAATATAGTTGAACCATACCCAAAGTCAGCTAAAGGGAACCAGTCTTGGTGATCTGTGACTGCCCTAGAAGATACTATGAGGGAATGTCCTTGCACTTAGTCCTTGCAAGTGAATGCTGATGCTGTTCACCAGAGTTAGTTATATTTAATGAAATTCTAACACATGAGGGCCCAAACTTTTCATTTGCATTGCTGAAGCCTTTGTATGAAGTCTTGAGAATAACTGGGATTAATTCTTTTCCTTATCATCCTCAGAAAAATGGACTGAGATATGAAATGTGACTCTAAAAACCTGGTTAAGTTTGCACAGGAAAATCCAAAGCATTGGAATACTCTTTGGATAAAGCAAAGTGTCACAGGTTTCTACAGCATTTAAGTCCTTTTGAACTGTTGTATGGGAGAAAATTTAGAAAAGTGTTGGATGTTGTCCAATCCACTGTATCATAACAGGGACAGATTCTTTACTGATGTGTTTATCCTCTGGATGCTGAAAATACCAGTTCCTTCTTGATCACAGAATGTGCTTGTTGCTTAAAACAAGAGCCACCAGACTGCTGAAGGTACTAAAAATTCTGAGGGTTCTTGCTAATATTTAATATTTTTGTTTTATAAAATTTCTTATAGATAATATTCTTGATCTCTTTTCACTGTTGTTGCTATTATTATTATTAAAATAATTAACCTATTAATCTAATAGCCTATTACATTCTTTGCAGTTAGTGATAATGAGTTCCATTAGATTAATACCGTTATCCGGAACAGGTCTTAAGTGAACAGCTAACTAATCTAATTTTTAAACTTTTCTATTTCTTCATTATCCCCTGCTTTCTGCCTTCTTTCCTGATGGAAAGTATTGGCAAACTTGAAAGCCTGTAAATTTCTTTATGTACTTTTGTCTGTTCAAGGTATCCACCTATGATAGGTAGGTTTATCTACCTTTTTATCTCAGTTATTATCAGGGTGTAGAAAGAAACCAGGTAGAAGATTGTGCATAATTGTGAAGAGAGCGAATCTTGACTGTCTTCTTTCTGTTGAGTAATTGAGCTTCTACTGAAAAAGGGAAAGGAGTATTATATATCTCTGCAGCCTATTGGCTTGATTCCAAAATCTCATGCAATGTATAGAATTATCTCCCCCAATATTTCCTTATCATGATTTATTACTGCAGTAAACAATTGCAGTCTTCCTTCTGGTTGGGGATCATGGGAACTGCAGTCTAACACCCCTGGAGGTCAGCCCTTTGGCGAAAACCGAAATAATGGTAAGTTTTCAAACCCTCTCCTCTTGCAGTATTTCAGTCCCAAAGAAAGGTTTGTTAGGGTTCATAATGTGCTTTCACGGCTGAAACTGAATTTTAAGAATCTGAAGATTCTATATTTAGTGAGTGCTGATAGTATGTCAGCATGCAATATATCATATGTCTTTGGATCATCTATGAAAAACCAGAGTCTTCAGCTGAGGAATAAAGATATTTACTTTCATACCTGCAACACTAAACTTTAGTAAAACAGTTAAGTCAATGAGGAAAAGCAATTGAGCTTTTATTTATGGCTATTACAGCCTACCACATTTCCTGTTTGTATCTGTAAGGATTTAAACTTGAATTTTAAATGCCCAGATTAACTCAATGTTGAGCAGAGAAAAGTCAGTTCTTGAGTCTCTGACTGAGACCTATTTTTGTTCCCCCCCTTGTTTTATTTTTTTTTTTGCTGAAAGCGCTCTTTCTGCAACCAGCAGGAAACTGAAAGGTAAGTACTTTTCTTTTACACCAGCAATTTAAAGTATCTTTTTAAAAGCCTATTCAAAAAGTTTACAAATTCTACAGGTTGTGAAAAAAAACCCAATGTCTATTCATTATGATAATCTTCATAAATCTTATTTTATCTTTAGTTAAGTGGAAATAAACTTTAATTAATATTTGTTGGGAAGAATTAATGTTTGTGCTCAATAATTATTACTTTATTCAAGAGATAGCTGTTGTTTCTTATATCTTTTGGCTTCTGAGGCCTATATTTTGAAAACTAAAAATCCAGCTGACTAAGTTTTGATTAATAGTCATTTAGGGAATCCTTTCAAACTTACCTTAACAGGGCATTTCTGTGTTTATGCTGGTTCAAGGTTATTCAGTCATACAATGGATTTGCCTTTGCTAGAGGGGAGGGCTCCAGAATTTTATTTATGTCACAGATATATACAGAAGAATGTTTGTTCCAAGATAAAGGAGAATTATAATTCTGAAATATAAGTTGCCTTGCCTTTGAATGATCTTGTATGGAATAAGAAAACTATAAACCATAGGCAATCTCTTAATTAAAACAGTTGATATTCCTGGAAATCTGGATCCCCTAACATGATACTTCTCGTAAGTAGAATGCAATCTGCAATCTCATGCATGTCTACATTGATTCAAGCCCAATGAATTCAATTAGATTTATTCCCAGATAAGTGTGTATAAATGAGAGCAAGTCTGGTGTACTCGTTAAGGCATCAGGCTAGAAGCCAGGAGACCGTGAGTTCTAGTCCTGCCTTAGACACAAGCCAGCTGGGTGACCTTGGGCCAGTCACTTTCTCTCAGCCCTAGGAAAATGGCAAACCACTTCTGAAAAACCTTGCCAAGAAAACTGCAGCAACTTGTCAGGCAATCTCTGAGAATTGGACGTGATTGAACAGATTAAAAAAAAAAAGCATGTATAAGACAGCAATCATTCTAACTGTTTTCATACATTAACTGTTCAAAACATACGGAATTTTTACTCCATTTAGTTTGTACTGTTTGTGTTCATTTGTATTTTCTTAATTACTTTAGTACCTTTGAGATTTCCCCTCCTGTGATATGTTTGTAAAATGGTATAAATTGACAGTAAAGGTTGTAAGTTAGGAACATTACTGGATGAAGTAGGCAATACAATCAGTTACTGAGATGAAATATTCTACTCTGTGTATTCTTTTTTCAGAAATTTGTGTCATTATTCCTCTAAGATCACATATTCCAATGGTAATAGGAAAGGGATGATTATAGATATGCAGTTAAGAGAACATTTCAGCAGTTTTGCAAGTTATATTAACCCCACCACATCTAGAAGGTAACAGTTGGAGAAGTCTGATTAGATTGTATTAGAGCGGATATAAAGGGAAACGTGAATGCATACCTATTGTAGTCTTAATATAATATTTGTATAGCAATAATGTCCATGAAGATTTACTCATTGGTGCCAGATTACATTCTGGCCAGAATTTGAGAATGATGGGATAGTTGTTTTTGATAATATTACATATTACATATTCTATACTCTATAAAAATAGAATAGCTACTCTTGAAAACAAAATGACTGATATGAGTGATATTGTACGTTGTAGGAAAATACTCTGTTCCTACAAAGATTATTACATTCTATTTTAAACAATTCTGTTATTTCAGAAAGGGATATCTAGCTATTATCTAGACCATAGGTACAGTATACATATCAAAGCTCTAAGCAATGTTGCTCCAGAGCGCCTCTAAAAGTTTGTCTCTCAGTAATTTGAATGTAATAGAAAGGAAATAATTAAATACATAAAGAATAATCATATGAATGGCATTAATTTTAATTACAGTAAATCAAATTAAAAATTTCTCCTGTCTTACGTACTTCTTTATCTTGACCCCACCTACTTTTTAAAGTCCAGTCCTGCTGACATACAGTACCATCCCAAAGCCAAAGCCATCCCTCCACCTGAAACAAGTTGTGCACCCCGACCCACTGCAAATCTTGCAGAATATTAGTTTCAATGGAATAGTGTTGGTATAACAGCATTTCTTGTTGCGACATCTTGCACTTTTCCTGTAATATTATTTCTGGGAATCAGAAGATGTTAAGACTGTAGTGTGTGTGTGTGAGAGAGAGAGAGAAAGAAAGAGAGAAAGAGAGAGAATAGAGAGTTTAAAAAAATGTGGCTTCTGCATATGCAAGGACAGGATGGATCCCAGCCACTGGTTATCATATTCTCATTTTTATGATTATTTATTTATATGACAACCTAGTGCTGGTGTACCACTAAGGTTTACTCTCAAACAGTTAAAATTGAAGCATTAAGTACATTTATTTAAGTAAATAAGATAAATGAGCCTATTAATAAGGTGTCAGCCTAGCCTCTTCAGGCTGAGGGATCTAGAGTTTATGTGCAATCATTGGAATAGTTAAATCGTTTTGGTTTTAATGGGATTTTATTGGAATTTTACCATGTATTTATTTGAGTTTTTTTTGTATATTTATTCTGTGTTGTAAACCACCCAGAGTCCCTCTGGTCAGAAGAGATGGGCAGTGACAAATTTGATAAATACATACATACATACATACATACATACCCCTGTCTCTTGTCTTGACCCTAACAACTGAGCTCTGTTAGTTAGAAATAGTCTTTCCATTGAATTCTATGGCACAAAACATGTGTTGTGGGATATCATGACCTCTAAGATATCCTGGGCCAAAATCCTTTGAAGAACAACAACCTTTTCAATTGTGTCCAGAAACCAGCTGGTAATCAGCACTACCTTTGCTGGACAGGTATATTTCACCACTGTACTGCATTCTGGACCAGACTTTTAACCACTTTCTTCCAGTCTGAGAGATACAGTAACTCAAAAGTGTGCTGGCATAGTTTGCTTTGTCTTGGCATCCAAGTGCTAATCTCCTTTGATGATGAGGCAGCAAGTGCCCAAACTGCTTTAGTGTGGAATAAGATGAGAAAATCTATTGGTGGATTTCCTGAAGTGGGAAAAGCATCTACTACTCACTGCCATACTATGGGATGGGGCTGGGACAAGAGGTGAGCTTTGACAGTTGGCAACCTCTGGGCTTGGTTATCTGTCAGAACTTGATCTGTGGAGTGGGTTAATTTCCACTTTTCCTACTTTGCTGGAGGCTCCCACTCATCCTGTGGATCAGACCTACAGCCCACCCATTCCACTAATCTCAGTCTCTTTTGCACTAATGCTCTCGTGCTTGTCTCTTTCTCATGCTGGGTCTCTCACTTGGTGTGTCTTGCATTCTTGGTGGCCTGTCTCTCATATGCTTTTCATTCTGTTGTTTGCTCGGTTCTCTTCGCCTCTTGATTGTTCTCTCATCTATCTCTTATTTGCTCATCTTTCTTGCTTACTTTTGCTCTCTTAAGAGTTTTATTCACTCACTCATTTTTCTGGTTCTCTCTTGTTCATCTGCCACAGCCTCTTTTAAAACATCTGATAGGCAGCCCTTGACTCTACCCCAGAGGCATGTCTGGCTTCAACCATTTCCAGTATGCCTGTCAGTGAGGGCAGAGTGTTTTTTAACATGTGTAGATAAGCAGTCTGTGGAATGCCTGGCCAGGGCTTTGCGATGTGCCAGGCAGGCATTACACGGGCAGATACTTGAGCTTCCCCGCTGCCTAAGCTAAAATGGGCATGGAAGGAAGTTGGCAGCAACCGCAGAGTAGTGGCAGTTAAAAGTGGCTGTTAGGAGTTGGGCAAATCATAGCCTCTGTCGCATTATTATCATAATTGCTATAGAAATGCCACAACGTATACATTTAGCAAGGCTTGTGATGGGAGAAGATTAAATGCAAAAGATGCTAAGAGTAGGGAAGGGAAAAATGGAAAGCTGACCAGTGGAGTAATAGGAAAAATGGCGCTCCAATCAGTGCTTCCACAATCAGGGACATCTGCTGCAGAGATCACTGGCTTCAAAACGGCAGGCACAGCTGAGTGATAGAAGCCTTGCCCCTTTCTGCATGTGTGCAATGCTGTGCCACACATTAAAAGGGTGGGACTTTGATCTCCCTGCCATGCTTGCCACTGTGAAGCCAGTGACCATCACTGCAGATGCCCCGACCACAGTCCTCACAGTTTCCGCACTGCATTTGTTTTTGCAGTACGGGAAAAGGCTGGGAACTGTGAATTCAAAGCAGCAAACAGCGATGGTTGAAAGACACTAAAGCACTTTGGTTTCAGGAGAGAGGGGAAGTAGGACAAAGTAGAAATCCCTATCAGTAGGGAACTATTTGCTCCATCACTGCAGAGAGAACGTTGCAAAGCTGCCTTTGCAGTGTTTTCTCTGAACCAGAAGTTAATCAGCATAGCTGTTGAAGACCGAGTTTACAGCATGGTGGGTACACAGGCATGAGTTACCAATCCTAGAATACATTTCACTGAACTCACTGTTTTGTTTTTTTTAATGTAGACATGCTCAATATTCTTCTGTGTTCTCCTGTATTTCTCTTTGTTTGTGACTGACATCAACGCTCCCTATGTTTTACTTATTATTATTATTTTATTTATTTATTAAATTTATATCACCGCCCATCTTTCCCAATGGGGGTCTCTGGGCGGTTTGACCTCCAACCTGAGTTTTGGAGAACACAAAAGAGTGATAATTAGTTTGATGCTTTTGGATCGTTTCATTGAGATGTTCCCACTGATATACATAAACTGTTTTTAAAAGATGTAAATTTGTCAGCAAATAAAACAATTTTTCACTTCCCTGAACTTAAAAAAGGTGTAGAGAATATCTTACCTTTTTTTTGTCATTCATGCAATGGTTTCAAAATTTCTGGAAAAATGGAATTACAACTTCTCTCATGCATTCTTCATGCAGCTTGCAGAATCAGCACAAACATTGAGACTTAGCAGAGTTTTTATTTCCTATGGTGTCTATCTGCTCATTTTTAAAACATTCCTGAAGCAGGATTTGAATCTTCTCCTTACTTTAATAATTATATAGTATTTGTTAACTGGTTATGCCTCACTATTAGAGATATGGACATACATTTTTTAAATGGATGGGCAAATAAAATTACACATCTCAAATGGGATCACATAAGCACATACACAATTGCTTATTCAACATTTGAACGTATCTCATATACAGTATGCATCCTTATCCAAAGCCATTAGAACCTCTCAAGAAAAAAAAAAGTTAGTGTCTATATGTTTGTGAAGTTCACAACATGGGTATAAATTCTAGCATGTTACGTAAATGAATGCTGAATTGCAAACTTTAAACAAACAAAGTTCTTATTTTTGTTTATATTTGTTCTCTTATTACAGGAATGGGGGCTGATCAGTGTACCATTTGTTGGATACCACTTTCTTTTGTAACTGTAATTATGATAATTTCTTTACTGAAAAATATTTCATACTTCTTAAAAGACAGGAAACAAAAAGGTAAGGAAACCAGGAGGAACAGATGTAGAAGAGAGAAGTATGACGGTTAATAAAAATGTTTTCTTTTCCTATGATAGAATCATTATTTGCCATAGGACCTACAAGTATTAATATTACATATGAATAACAAAATAGTCTGTTTTTTTAGATCAAATGTGAGCAAATACAATTTCAATTAAAAGTTATTTAGGATTAAATAAGTTAGCTGCAATTCTAATATACAACTAAGCAAAGGGAGAGGTGTTAGCTGAATAGTAGAGCATAGACAACAGGTTTACTTACATACACAACTGATTTACCTCTGGGATAGGGAGGGAATTATAAACATAGTACAATGGTTTTTGACCAATGGCCCTCCTGATTGTTGCTGACAATAACAATATATAGAGCACTGTAGCTTCTATATCTTAACATGAACCTATACTGTACCAATATTCTGATCTGGTGTAAGTCAGTCTGATAATATAATTGGGAGGTAGTGAGATACTGTAAGAATATATATTTGTATGTTTGAAGACTTTTAAATTAAACTAAGCTTTTCATTAATCTGAGTAAAATGACAGCAGTGAACTATTGAAAATACAGTCAATTAGATTTGGAGGCAAGACAAAACAAGAAATGCAACAATTTCAACTAGAATAATGTAAGTTGTAAATTAAAGAAATAGCAGGAAGTGCAGTTTCACTTTCATCTGCAGTGGAATAAAAAGAGAAATGCTTTATCTGAGCTCCAGTGGCGAGATCAGTAATAGTGATGCTAATTTTTACTAAGCCCACATTAAAAATCATCTCAGATCACTTATATTTATACTCATAAAATATTTTAAGTTGTGATTTAATAAGAAGCAACTCCCATTCCAACAGTAACCATGTTTTCCACTTGTTGAATGCTGTGCCTTGCATAGTCAGAAGAAACTGAAGGCATTTGACAAGTTCAAATCAAAAAGGCAAAAGGTTTATACGATCTGAAGAGAAACCAGACTATCACAATTCAAGCCTTCTTTAGTAATTGACTGCTATAGCATAATGACCGTTGAAGTTGCTTCCTGTTTACAGCAGTTTCTAGTGATTATCTAAGCTCCTGAATTCATATCACTTTATGCAGATACCTTTAGCCATTGTGAGCTAAAGAAGAAATTCTATAGCCACTGCCAGCACCACCACCACCACTTCCACCCAAAAAACATAAATAGCCCAGGTTATGATCTCTCCAACCTAGAGTTAATTAAAAGAAAAAAAAGGATTCAGCAAAATTCAGAAAATTTGTGGAACACTGCAGAGCAAAGGTACAATACTAAATATACGTATAGTATACTGTACATATACTGTATTTAATTCAATTTCTTTTTGTCATAGCATGGTTATAGAAAGCACAGAATGGGAATAACAAAACAGTAAGCAAAGACATGAAAGGCATGAAATAAGAAAAGGAAATAAAGGTCAATGAATTTTAACTCAGTATCGTTCACTATCTCTTTCCATACATTTTTATCTTTGCACACAATCCTTACTTCCACCATTTGTATATCATGCTTCATACATTGGCATTTTGTTTTTTATTCTTCTCTTTGTCTCTCTCTTTTTTAGAATTGCATTAACTCCAACCAGCCCCATCTTTCTTAGTCTTCCCCTTCCTCTTGACCCATTCATTCAGTCCACATTCATTCAGTACCCTATCACTTCTTTTTTTATCACACAATCTTTTAAAGTACCCCACTCTTCTGGCATTCAACTTTTATGTTTGTCTGACATACCCAACTTTCATTTCCATGTAACAAAGTGAGTACAAACACAGTCTTATACACAGCCATTGCTTTTTTCAGCAAACATTTGTGCCTCACATGTTACCCACTATCTTTCCACTAGCATTTATATTCCTTAACATTCCTCCATCCATTTATCATCTTTCATAAATATTCTACCAAGGTACACCCATATCAATATATTTGCTTTTAGTTTTTTGCCATTAATTTTTAATTATTCATTTCACTTTCCTGATCAAAAATAATTACCTTCGTCTTTGATATATAAATGTTCATATCTATACTATCTGTTGCATCAAACCATCTAACTTTTGTGGCAGATCATCGATTCTCAGCCAACAGAAATTCTGCATCAGAACTACACTTATAACCACATTCCCAGCAATACATTTCTGCAAGCATTCCTTATATTTTTTTCCATAGATAAACAATCAAAGAGACATTACATATCCTGTCTTCCTTTTTGCTCAGTAACATTCTATTTATTCTCACACTTGCTTATTCTTACCATCTTCACCAACTAACCTTCAGCTCCATATCTGCAGTGAACATTGCATAATTCATGTCATAAATCAACATACAGTACATGCAATCAGCATTCTTGCCATACTCATACATTTCTCAGACTTGCTGAAGAGGAAAAAAAATACAATCTGCGTATAGGACAATATTGCTGGTGTCTTTATTTCTTGAATGCAGCTCTAGGCTATACAAGTGTATAGAAACATTTTGGACATACAGTAACAGAAGCTCTGCTCTATACACTTACAAAGTGGTCTACATGCAGTATAGAATCTATATGCAGTATAAATACTGGATATAACTGGAGCTCTGCTCTATCCTGCATATAGACTCTATACTGCATAAAGACTGCTTTGTACGTTTAGCAAAGTAGAAAAAGGAAGAAGAGTGGAGAGGGGAACAGAGGACATAGGGATAGTTCTGGCAGAAGGAAGACCAGAGAGAACATAGACATTAGAAGCAACAGAGAGCGCTGAGCAGTACCAGGGATGTAGCAAAACCAAGGAGACATATCTGTTAGAAGTGCATGGTGGGAAGGGGGAGAGCTGAGACCATCCCATCTCATATTTGGAGTATCTTTATAAAGAAATAAAGCAGAAATAAATATATTTTAAAAAATCTTAACATCTTTAAAAAATAAGTTATATAGAAATGAAAAACACCTGTTTATTTTTAGTTTTGCTGATTTCTTCAAAATATTTTTCAGGCAAAAATTATGAAGATTATAATGAATATAATCCAAGGTACGGCAAATGTCCTTTTCTTGAGGTAGTGTGCTTGTGCTGGATCCATGCATGGAAAGACCTTTATCCAGTGTATTCTAGATCATAATATATGTGGCTGCCAACTGATGCATTTTTGGCATCCTTCAACTCCAACTGATTTTTACATTGATCTTTAAAATGGGAACCTAATTTGCTGGAATTGGTAATAATATGCTGGAAATAAAGTGTCACATTCAAGCATCCCTTTATTTCCAAGAATATCCTGGATACTGCATATATCCTAGAAACATTCTGAAAAAATAAAAATGATAGTAGGTTGCAGTCATTTGCAGTGTGTCTTCTTCTTTTTAAATGGCCACATCTACTATGGTAGCCACTTGTGAGCATGCCCATAACATGCTCTGAAAATTTCAATTGTTCTGAATGGGCCAATAAGGCTGTGACTGTCTGTCTTAGATGTCCCTATAGTCAACTACTGATCAGTGGAAAAGAAACAATTTTCACGGGCCTTTCATATTCCATGATTCTATGATTCCTATAGACTCCCATCATCTTCCAAGTTGCATCAGAAGGTTTCTGCAAACATACTGAGCAGATTTTCAGGGAGCTGCTAGAAATTGCAGAGGAGAAATCAGAAGAAACCATTTTTACAGCTTCCATGGTGGACATCATTCTATAAATGAAAATCTGGATATTGGGAGCCAATCTATTATTTTTAGACAAATAGTTGTTTATTTATTTATTCAAAAATAAACAGTCAGAACTCAAGTAAATGACCTAGTCATATAAATCACATTTTCTAAACCAATTATGCATATTTTTAATACAATGAATCCACATTAAGTTTCTTTTTTAAACTCTCTCACACTCTTTTACAGCAATGGTGAATTTCATGCAGAAGCTTGTCCAGTTTATGACAACCTTAATCACTACCATCAGGATATCCTAAGTAAGCTATAGATAAAGTTGTCCATTCATTGCATTTAGAGTCATATAGCTAACTCAAACTAATTCTTGTAGGCATTCTCTTTCTTCCCTTTCTTCTTTCCCAGAAGAGAACGTTGTAGTTTACAGACTGCTGAGGAACTTAGTAGCTCACTCTTATTATATATAAAATATAATTAAGTTTTGGAAAAGTTTCATAAATTTCCCATCTTTAATCAAATAAAGTTAGTAACAGATGTTCCTATCATTTTAAAAATGATTTTAATATTTATTTTTAATATTGCTTATATATTTTATATATAGATACATACATTCTGTGATCAATGATCCATAAAAATGAATATAAAAACAGTTAAATATATGATAATCAGTGATGCATTATTTGATGACTCGTCTTGACTGCTGGTATTGAAAAATTGCCCACAATATTAGTGATGCTGTCATTACAATCAGAAGGTAGAAACTTTGTATATCAAAGATCTGTCTATCTGGAATGTTGCTGCAAGATAAGTAGAATAAATTAATTCTTTAGATTCCTATAAAAATTATAGTATAACAGTACATGACTGATAGTTTTGATTTCTCATGAACTGCATGGACAAGTCCATCCAAATAAAAGTTTTTAAAGTATCTACCCAGCAAGAAAGTGGATGGCATAGTACTATGCCAAGCTCCAAAACAGTTTTTTCTCAATCTAGGGAAAGTGAGAGATGTCAGGTATTTAGCTGGCACAGCATAGTTATAACTGTTATGCAATATGGTATTTAAAAATTAAAGGTTGGTGCAGAACTTTACATCATTGCTAATAATATTCAGTAACTATTTTAAAACATTTTCCATCAAATATTATTTTCAGATGAAAGCTGCTATGAGCAAATGAATGCCCATTCCCCTAGATCCACCTCTGATATACAGGTTTGTACAGGTTTGTTTATATAAATGCTAGCTTGTAAAAGCTATTTTCAAGGCCTCTTTATGCTGCTAAATGGTCTGTCTGGGTGTTAACTATTCTAAAATACTGAATGTCACCAGCAAAATTTTGGCCAACTTGTTGCTTAATTCCAGTCCTAGAATATTTATAAAACTTACACAGTATCAGTCCTAATACAGATATGTCACATTTATTTATTATTCCATAACAAAATTATGGAGGCAAGAGTTCCAAGACATAACAGGTAGGGTAACATGTAGTTACAGTGGTCAAGACATACATAATCTATTAAACTGATTCAGTGTCAGATGACCTAGTTAATTACCTTTAACTATGGATCTGTGAATTCACACTTGGGTTGTGCTTGAACAAGTTCATTTGGAACCATCCTGAGCTTAAGATTCTGATAGCAGACCTGTTCACTCCACAAATACCCTTGAGCACGGCTCTTACTTACTCCTCAATTCCCAAGATCAACTTAGCTAATCTGTGAGCTGGGAAACATAAGATGGGTTGTATGAATTCATAGACATCCATTCAAAGAACAGTTATCTATTATAGATAACTGGTGGTTTCTGTGATTTCACACAGATGAGTGACTAGCTAACTGTCTACTTGGCAGGGTTTCCATTTTCAGGATATGGAAATTGGACAGGAACCACTCTGCCAAATTCTGCTTCATATTCTGCCATAAATTTAACCTAATAAAAGTGAAGTAGTGCAACTATGTGGTTGCCTTGCAAATATGGACAATGGCACATGTACTGAGAGTTACCAAGATTGCCAGAGCCTTAGTGGAATTACCTGTGAGAGACTTATCTCCTGGCTATCTCATAATACAGCAACACTTTTGCAATAACCCATTTATAGAGATGCTACAAAGGCAGTTTATAACCCATATAAGAGCCTCAAAACACAATAACAGATGAAAGTGCCTTCAGAAAGAATGCCTTCTTAATAGAGGTAGGACATTTTATCCTATGTTTATCATGCTGTGACTATTCAAGAAATGTTGGCAGGTCTCGAGTAGGGTGGGTGGGTAGGATAGAAGCAGGAAGTCCTGCCCCAAGTAAACGGAGACATGTGAGATCAAGATGTAGAACTAGCTCATCCAAATACAGAGTAAATAGGGAAAATGAGCTGTTAATGTATAGTTTTCTTGCATAGTATGCCAACACAATAGCAGTCAAAAATATAATCTTCCACAAATGCATATGGAACTAGCAAGTAACTATTGGTTGAAGTGAATCAACAGTGAACTCCATATCAGAACCAAGTATGGTAGTGACAGAAGTATCTACATTAAGCTCTTCATAATAATCTTAATCAATGGATGCAAAAATAAGGAAATACCAATAGCACGTCCCACACAAAGTCAGTGTGGACAAATCTCAATCTTTTGGGTTTAACAGGAAATTGAGGGCCCTAAAGATAGTGGAAAAAAGTGAGAAAATCTCTATTGGCTAACATCCATCTTCCAGCATCCTTTCCCAATAATTATAAGTTATGGAATGTGATGTGTGAAAGGTGAAAGGTCCCCTGTGCAAGCACCGAGTCATGCCTGACCCTTTGGGGGGATGCCGCTTTCGCTACGTTTTCTTGGCAGACTATAGCGGGGTGGTTTGCCATTGCTTTCCCCAGTCGTCACCTTCCCCAACTGGGTACTCATTTTACCAACCTCGGAAAGATGAAAGGCTGAGTCAACCTCAGCTGGCTACCCGAGAATCCAGTTTCCGCTGGGATCAAACTCAGGTCATGGGGAGAGTTTCAGTTGCAATACTGCTGCCTACCCCTCTGTGCCACATGAGGCCCTATGGAATGTGATAGTACTTCATTAAAAAGTCTAAGTGTGAACTGCATGGTTAATTTTTTCCAAATCTGAACATTATATTGCATCACATATTGTTCATAAAATAAAAGTTATATATTTTAGCAACATGAATCTTGATATGCAGGAAGCTCAAGATCACTCCTAAAAGCATGACAGGTTTGATGAAATTCAGTAAAATTTGCTCAAAAGATTGCAATTAAAAAATGTATTAGCAAGGAGAATGATTTTGATGGGCAACTCAAATTAAGAAAAGGAAACCAATATTAACTTACACTTTATGATCCTGTTCCAATGGATTCAGAGAATGGATCCAATGGAGGCAGAGAATGCAATTTCCCACTGTAGAAATGTTGAATGAGTGATTAGATAAGGGAGGAAACCAGCTGAGGAAAATTTCCTGTCTCCAAGCAGCCAAATACCTAATTGCACATATATATTATCATTTTATTTAGATGTATCATACAACTGAGTTATTTTTACTGTTAGTTGTTTACCATCATAGTGAAAGAAATAACATGATCAATAATATGAATTGTTTCTTTTCTGTAGCAGACAGCTGAACGCCAAATGTGTTATGCTTCCCTTGATCACAGTGTCAGAAGGAAACACAAAATTCATCCCCAAAAGAAATATCCTACATTAGAAATGGGCGAAGATCATCTTACCAGAAGCAACTCCACACTGTCTTGCATTTATCTCAACAGTGAACAACTCAGTGCTGAAAATAAGTTGTCTGAAAATACTCCTCATGATGGTTCAATCAGAGTGTTTGGTTTAAACCACTGTGCAGATGATAGCACCTTTTAGTAACCAAATAGCTTTCTCAGTATAAACATTCACTGAGATAGCCAATTGCCAGGTTAGATAAACTATTCTGTGAACAAAATAATCTGTGCCACCGAGTGCTACAGAGAGACAATTCATATGGCTTCTTGAGACTTTTTATTAAATTTTGGCCACCATGTGACAGGGTGCTTACAAGAGAGAAACTTGCTTGTTCTGTCCCCATGCCAATTTGGAGCTGGTTATACCCTCCACCTGGGTCATATATGAGTAGGAGCCAAATTAGCCTACATTAACTAGAGCACTAGAGCATGCTAAACAGGCCCGATTGTCAGGAACTTAAACAGTTACGTACTATGAAGCAGTTTTATTCCATCAGAAGATTAGAACCACCAACAACAATTTTGCTAACTTCCTAAGGAAAACTTACTCATTCAGCTCTGCTCAGTATAATTATAATTTACCACACTGCACATGTAATAACATCAGGCAATATTTAAGGTTAATTAGGGAATGATGTATCAGCTTTGATTCATCTAATTAACAGTTGTACAGCTAGCAAATGTAATGTTGGCATGTATTTAGTTTCCTGCTAGTTAAGAACTGCTAGAGTCAATCCCAATTACTCAATGAGTATGTAATGTCTTGAGCATCTGAATTAAATGGTCTGTAAAGAAAGTAGTAAATGAGGTATAAAAATAAATCTCCAAGGAAGAATTTGATATTTTTCATTGTATTTAAGTGATTGCTATTGACTTTTACACCGTTTTATAGTTTATTCTATAACAAGCGATATTCTTTATTACTCCCCAGATATACCTGTTCAGTTCAGTCCAAAGCATTGCGTTGTAATAAAAACTGCCTTAACACATTTGAAATCCCATGATATAGACATGAAATTTGAATTAAGCACATTTTATCCTATTGAAATGAGTGGGTGACATTTCAAACTGGCTTTTCTGGATTACTATCAATGGTAGCCTTTTGTTGCTAGTGAACAGACTCAAGAGAAGATTGGTCCCAGGCACTTGTCCAGTTTCCCAGGCACTTCCATGAATTAAATATTTAAATATGACATTTAATTTAATTTGACATGTACTTAAACAACTAATGCCAAAACATGTATTACAAGTAATCCTTTCTCTAATTATTTGTTATTTAATAATTATATGTTATGTTTGACCCCTAGAACTACACAAATTCCAATGCGCATCTGCAAGATCATCTAGAAAACCTTTGTGTGCAAAAGCTATGTGCTGCCAACCATTTTTCTGTCAGGTCAGAATAAAACTGAACTTGATTATGTCATAAAATTGCAAACCAGCACTGTTTTATTCTGAATTCTCCATTTTTTTCTGCTTGTGCGGTATGATTGGGCAGAGTTGGTATGCTCTAGGGGCATTTGATTAAATGTTGTAATCTTGCAGGACCAAGGAAGCATGCCCTCTGTCATGCCCCTGTACTCTAGAAAAGCACTTTCCTGAACATACATGCTTCCCACCCTTTAAATGCTCCAGAAATCTCTTAAGACCTGGCTGTGTTCCCAAGGCCTGAGGTTAAGGGTGTCTGTGGAAGCCCTGGCAAACATTGTTGGTTTTGGATGTTATTTATGTGGTATTGTTCAGGTGGTCGTACTCCTTTCAAATTTTGTATGCTTTTAAATAATGTAACCTGTTCAGTCGTTTTGGAGTCAGTCAGCCTCGAAAACCAATAAATAAATAAATTTTGCACAGGAATAATTATATAAGTGAAAGATTGCATGCTTAGAACGAAAGCAAGCTGAAAACCAAAAGTTAATCCTTAGCATAAATTTGCAGTTGCATTTAAATTGACTAATTCCACATATATAATGTAATCAAAATCAAATCAAACCAATGTAATATAATATATAATGCTGCCCAAAATACTATTTAACATTTTATGCTGTATTTAATTCTTTATAAAGGATGAAAGTCACTGTTTCATGAAATCCTTCAATTTATGCAACAAAGGTCTCTTTCTCTTATGCATATTTCTTAACATTTTAAGACAATAAAATTGTCTGTAGACTCCAACTTAAGGCATTCTTGTTTTTTCTCTTTTCAAAGGGAAATGATAAATTTGATAAAGGCCTTGGATAGAAGAAATACTTCCAGATAATTATTTCATCAAATAATTCCTTCCCATATACAACCTTGTTGCTAGAAATAGTCAGAAAAGAAAAAGAAGAAATAATGTAGTAAAGTAACTTACATTTTAACCCTGGGTCAGTTGGCTTTCCCTCTTAATTCTCTTCCATTCCTAAATAGAATGGAACAATAAGGGCAATTTCTGATGACCAGAAAGTTACTTCATGGTAAGCCCAACTACCATTTTTAGTTGCTGAAGATAGAACCAAGAGGAAAGTTACAATACAGTAGAAAAATATTTCCATGGTGGGTCAGTGCAACAGTTCATAACTTTCATTATAGCCCAGTGCGACCAATTCTGCAACTGAAATAGCTAAATTATCTACTTTATGTTTTATAAATTAGTTGGCTGTGCTTTGGTAGTCATCTACAAATGTGTTTGTGATAGCTGCTGCCATTAAAGCCATCAGCATAGTCATAGTATACACTGTGTTCTGTGTGGCCATTACACAAGACAATGAATTCTCCAACCCATCTGCAAAATGCAAAACAGAAAAAAATAATTCCTGCTCGTAGGAGACTATCAGCCCTTTGCTTCTCTAATGAATATCTGAAGTGGAATTTCCGATCCCTAAGCAGTCCCAGCTTAAGACAAGTCTATATTCTTCAGAGAAATGGGTCTGGGCAGAAGAGGGAAGCTCAGTCTCTATGTCTGATGGAATTTGAATAATGAAGCAGGGATCTAGACCTAGATCTATCTTGTCCTGGTATAATATTCAGATTCTTCCAATAACTGAATGTGTCACTTTCACCTGAACTGCCCAAGTCAGCTTTGGGCTATCAAGAAGGCTGTCTTCTGGATGAGAATGTTATTGTGAATCCATCTAATGGGTTCAAAGGAGGATGGGGATTAAGGCTGTGATTCCAATGTTATCCTGCAAACGAACAGTAAATACAAGAAGTGACAGAATGAACCCCTAAGGAACTGGTACATGTGAACATGGCCTGAAAATGATGTTCCTCGCCCATTTAAGAGCCCAGGGCTTTATCACTGCAGCATGTTGGCTACTAGCCCCCTTTCCAGCACAGCTTCCTTCTTTTGGTCCTTCTTCTCCCTCTTTCCTTTTTTCCTTGGTTCCCAAAATGGAGCAGGCAGGAAAACTACTGCTTCTTTCGAAAAGCAAAAGATTAGAGTGACTTTCCTCCACAAGACAGCCTTCTAGTAGAATAGGTGGAATTATGCCTTCCCTGTTGGCTCCATCTTTGCTGACTGAGAACACCTGCTGGTGGGGGACAGTTTGGTTGCTGTTCCCTCCAGGTGACACTATCTGTTGGATTTTATTTTTGATTTATAGTTTTTCCATAAGTCAACCCTCCATAGTTGCTTGGAGTTGGGTGGCCTAGAAATCTGATAAATAAACAAACAAAAATAAGCAAACACTTATGCTAGCTGAAATTAGCAGCCCTACATATTCCAGTAGCAGACTTATAACAAAATCAGTTATCCTAAATACAAACATATTAAAATGTTTATTAGACAAAGATATATGTGACAAATACTAGATACACTTAAAATAAAATCAGAATACAGAATATGGGTATTTTCAAATCTACTTTTTTAGTAAGGAAATATAGATCTCTTTCCTAAAGCATGAGCTTATTAATAGTAAGTGCATGAAAAGCAGTCTATTAAAACATGCATTTAAATCCTGATTGCCCCCAACCCCCACACAAACCATACAAATAACTTCTTTCTAGAGGTGCAAATCACATGAATTAAGGACCACAAAAGATGCTTCCTATATTAATCATTTAAGCTAAATAAACCATCACGAAGGAAAAAGACTGATAAGCTGAACTGTTGAATTGTAGAAACATAGTCTCCATTCAATTATTTGATGGATATGCAGTCCTCAAATGGCAGAGAATAATTGCATGGAATTGGGTAATGAACCATATCAGTAGAGTTTGTTATTTTTTCCTGTTCTCAGCAGCCTTCTGCACTATTCTTTGCTAGAGCTGATGAGTTGAAAGGTTAAAGAACTGGCAAAAAATGTTTCTCCTCATTTTAGTTCAGGAATATTCCACTGAATCTATGTTCTGTCCAGAAACCCTTGGATCAAAATACAGATTTTGTTAAAAAACATTATTTTCCTCTCCATATCCTTCCAGGAATAGTCCCTCATAGACTTTCGGTATAAGTTCTTTGCTTTTGATTCTCCCATCATTATAGCTCAGCTTTCTGGAAACTCTAGGAAAGAAACAAGACTTGATCAGTGTGAAACAAATGCCAAAATAATTGCAGTGAAAGACCCTACAACATCTTATCTTTTTTACTGGGGAAAAAAAATGCTGCCCTCCATACATAATTAATACACTAATGACTATCTGATGTATTTCAAAGAAATTCATACAACAGACCAAAAGAATATTTGGTTTTTAGTAACTACGAATTGTAGAACTGATGATATCAGCAATGCATGATGTAAAAGAAACTCATCACTGATTTATTTTAGTGAAATGTCATAACCAGTATGAATTCTACCTTAGCACTGACAGCAGAACGTATGATGTCTGCTAGCATCCATCACTCTTAGCTCAAAATTGTCATATGAAACTGTTTATTTGGAAAATATGCACACAAGTGCATTATTGAGAAAGCTGAATATAAAACAATATATCAGGAAAAGTTGTACATCAACATATAGAGATTTCTTTAAAAGTAAACAACAACCCTGAACATGTGATTTAACAGAACATTAAGTTAATGTACAGTAAGTGATGTTAACTGCACTTAAACCCTACCTTTAGACAAATCTACCTGCTGTTACCTGGTCTAGCCAGTTCACCAACATAACTTAGTGCAACATTATTTTCTTTTGTTTCGCGAATTAGTTTATTTGGACTAAGGTTAAATAACTTTTTCCTTGTATATCTGTTTTTCCGCACACTGAAAATATACAGGGGAAGGACAAACTTCATAGTAAAGCATATGCGTTTCATGCAGAAGATTCCAGCTTGTATAAACAGGGAAAAGCTGGGAAAAACTCCTCTCTAAACTCTTCAGAATGACTATCAATCAATTGGGATGAGAAATAACTGTATTTCTAACTAGGAAAAATGGGTTGACCATTTTGGGAAACCATTATTGTTTCAAATAATAATAATAATTTCTATTATTTTATGCAAAGAAATGGCTGTTTTGCAATAAACTAAAACATAGCCTCTTTTACCTATTCACCTTCCTTTATTTCTTTGCTTGGATTCTAAAAGAAATTAATGTCCAACTCCAATGGTGGGTAATTTTTGGTCATTAACACCTGCCTCCTCTTCCCATTATGGTATGCCCACAGTCTTATCATTTTTCCCTAAGTGATCTAGCAATACAATTCATTTTCATCTATTGAGAAAGGGAGCTCCCATCTCAGTGCACAGTGAATAAATAAATCCAGAAAGAAAGAGGAACATAAGGAAATAAACGTTGTTTTGACTGGACCTTACTTTTATTTATCTGTGATCATTCATGGTAATTCCCCCCTCCTCCAGCTCCCTGCCATTGGAGTATTATGCATAAAGAAATGTAAAACAGAACACAGGTGATCTTCTGTATCATATCTTCTGTATCTTAGTGCAAGAAAATGTTTTGTAAAATGGTCTTAGGTCACAGATGAGCAAACTGTAGCCTCAAAGCCATATGCAACTCCTGAACCCCTTCTTTGGGGCTTCCAGGACCCCGTCTAACCACTGTTGCCAAAAACTGATGATGTGCTTTTCCACTGTGTGAGGTAGACACAAACTATAATGCAACTGTACAGTAAAGCTAATCATAGTTTAAAAACAAGGAATATACTCTAACCAACCCATTTGGTATGGTTACCGCTCCTGCTCCCTAGGGTCTTTGATTCTCTGGCCCCCAAATTTTTGATGAGATCCATGGCAATAGAAAGATTATTGATCCCACTTTAATTGTAGCTAAGAGGGATACATGAGCATTTTGTCTCCTCCTCTCTGTCCTTTCACAAAGAATATAACAAAGGAATTGTTATCCCTTTGGGTGAGATGGGCGGCCAAATAAATTTGATAGCTAGCTAAATAAATAAATGGAATAATGAAAAGGAATTCAAATATTGCTTACTTTGGTATATAATTTTGTGATTTTCTTGGAATCTCATAACTCTGCAAACACTTGGGAATATTTTCATTCATATCTGAGATCCTGGATTCTGTGAAAAAGTTAGATATGGATTAAAAAAGTGTCCCTTTAAACACTTTGGCTGAGGACAAAGATATGAAAAGTATAAATACTCTCCTTTTAGCAGGTTGAATAAATAAAAATGAATTTTATTGTGAGTTTCTTATAAACCAGGATAAACTAATTTCAAATGAGCGATAGGTTACATTTACGTTCTGACACCCTTTTCCAAATGTTACAAGGCAATTCACAACTCAAAAATTGTATACATAAATGTGCATATCAGTATGGTTGGAAAAACAAAAGCAAATGCAGACTGATATGTCAGTCTGTGGACACAGAATAGTCAAAATTGACCAACCCCCCCCGCGATCTAATATTTTGATTAGAAATAAGTTTTCAGGTTCAGATAAAACAAAAAAATAAACATCTTGGCATGTCATAAAAAGCCTGAATTTATTTTGTGCTATTCTGACAGCATCTGCTGACACTGTCCATTATTTGTTTAGTGTCTTGCCTAAACTATATTCTTTTATATCCAGCATAAAGGGTTAAAAAACTACTGACATTTGGATGTTTCTTGGAATAACTAATTAATTGCCTAACTTGACCAAAGAACAATACATTGCTTTACAGATTGCATTTAATCTTTGAAACCAACCTTCCATATCAGCAACTGAAGCGGCCAGAAAGGTATGGTCTGAAGAAACAGAAAATCCGTAATTCTGAAAATTAAAGAGTTTATGATTGGTTAAACTAGGTCATCAACTTGGATTACTGATGTCCAGGAGTTAAGTGTAGTTTAATAACAAGCTTTTACTA
This sequence comes from Candoia aspera, assembly GCF_035149785.1. NCBI lineage: Eukaryota > Metazoa > Chordata > Lepidosauria > Squamata > Candoiidae > Candoia > Candoia aspera. The sequence goes on along the minus strand of NC_086157.1, from coordinate 80,952,630 downwards.
TATTTCTTTCCATTCTGTGCTACTTTATAGTTTCCAAGTATCAACCTAATTTTTGCAGCAGATCTGGATCAAACATTACTTTACCTTTCACCTGCCACACATGTTAAACCTGTTACTTAGATAGAAAGTTTTAAAATAAACACATACTAGCAGCCAAATACTAATATTCTTCCACAGTCTAACTCATACATTAAAAAAGAACAGAGATGAGGAGAATCACATAGTGCCATACCAACTAGTAAGACTCTTAGCCCAATCCCATGCAAGCTTAGTTAAAAATAGTTGTGCTAAATTCAATGAGGTTTATATCCAGGTACACAAAGGACTATGCCCTGATAAGTAGGTTCATGTATTTCAAAAATGATGTCCATAAATGAACACTTTTACAGGACTTGGTACTTTAAATGTTTTTTTTTAAGTTTGAGGACATTATAGAAGGTTATACTTCACTTACCATATTTGATGCCCAACTGTTTTTAACAGGTGGCTGCAATGTGAAAGTTGCATCAGTTCTAATGCTTTTCCAGCAAGGTAGTTTCTGACACACTCTATACGAATTACCAGATTTATTTTTTAACCTTTTTAAAGGTGAAGACTGAGAATCTTCACTGCAGAAATGTGCTGCTCTTTTAATTCTGGCAACAGCAGGTAGAGTTCTTATTGGAGAATTAACAAGGGCATTTACAGTCTCAGATATTTGCATTCCTTCATATTTTTTTAAGTTTGCTGCTCTTAGAAATGTTGGAATTTTGGGAAACCCTTCAGAACATAATTTCTGGTATATATCTTCAATCGTATTATTTGTTTTTTTATGGAAGTTTGAGGACAAATTATTTAAACCAGAAATGTGTACTTCTGCAGAGTTTCTAGGGCTTGTGTATATATCTGAAAACTTAAATGGTTTCTGCAGCTTTGGAGAGCACAATTCCTTATACATTTTTTCAAATGCATCTTCATATTTCTGATTAACAGAGATGGGACTTTGGTTAATATGAAATGATGAAAAAGAATGACTTCGTGGTAGTGAAACAGTTGCAGTGAAAGTTTTAATTTCATGGTTTCTCTGTAGTCCATCAGAGGTTTTCAGTGGAGACGTGGAAGTTTGTAAAACAGAGTTTGTATTGTTATTCAAGGGCAAACTTAAACATGAGGTAGTTTTGAATGCCGCCATGCTCAGTTCCCCAGTTTTACCTTCTGCTACTGGATTAAAAGTTGTGTCTGAATCTACAGTGCAAACTGTACGGGAACAGTCTTCAAAACTTTGATTCTTTTTTACACTGTCTGAAGACAAAGGGAAACAAGCTGTACTTTTGACCAAAAATGTTTTTTCTGTATAAAGAGTTGTAGGTAAAACAGTTGTCTCTGCAACATTTCCAGTTTGTTCACTGTACGAATAATCTTCTGCAATGCCAGAACAGTCTATTTCCATTCTGTCTAATTTCTGAGATACAGTAGATTCTCTTCTGGATATACTTTTTTCTGAGCATTGTATCTGTTGCTTTGAATTGCAAAAAGGACTGTTGTGGCCATTATTTCCCATAGATAATTTGTGCTGCTTCTCATCATTTTCGGCAAAGAAGCCAGGCTTCAGTTTTAGTACTCCGGATTTTCTTGCTCTCTCTGTGTTGGTATTACATTTTGTTTTTTTAGAATGCCAATATCCATATTTGTACCGCTTGATTAATGAATTGGAGGAAGCTGTGTGGGATACTTTATGCAACAGTCTGCTAAGAGTCTTCACCATTCCTGGATACAAGTCTGCTATTGTGACATTATTCCATGAACAGTTTTCATCTGCAGATTCATACATTTCCAAAAAACTACTGTGGCCAGTTTCATTGGTAACACAAAGGGGCTGATTTTTAGGCACAATTGTCCCATGCAATGAATGTGAAGTAGCAGAATTGGGCAGTTCTGGAGATCTCAATGATACAGATGATAGCTGCTTCCTCTGGACCACATCATACCCTAGCAATGAAGGTACAAAAAAAAGTAGTACTTAATACTGATTGTTTACATTACTTGATGATGATATTTAAGATCTCCTAAAATCTCTTTGAAATGTAACCAATGTCACTCTATAGCTTGATTCATTAAAATAATTCCTGGCATACTCTACTTATTAATTCACTGCAGTGCTAGTTATTTATTTATTATACTTATGCACTGTGGTAATCAAGAATGACCCTGTTATACTTTATAATATATAAAACCACAAAACATAAAATAACATTGCAACACAATTATAAAACATAAGAAAATTCTTCAAAACTAGTGATTTGAATTGTACCCAGGAACTACCAGCAGCCAAAATAGCACCCATAATACAGGTATTATGTGGCTGTAATGGCTTTCATCCTCCAGCATGCAGGATGCTGTATTTTACAACAACAGAGTTTCCAAGTAATCTTCAAAGAGAGCTTCATGAAAAATGCATATTATAGTACTCAAGTCTAAAGGTGATAAAGCCATAAGTTACTGTTGCCAAGGCTCCTGGTCCAGGTAGGGTTCAGTTGTGAATCCAGGACTATTCGCACATTATGGACCTGGTCCTTCAGGGGCTGATTCACAATTTAAAGGAACAACCAGACAGCTGGATGGTTTGTGTACAAACAGGAACTCACTCTTCTTAAGGATGAGACTCCCTCAGAGAGAGAATAATTATATTCCAGACCCAGTGCCTTTGTCTCTCACACATATGTATCCTCAGCCAACTGAAGGAACTAGGTAGGGCATGGATCTAAGCCACAAGTGGCACAAAACATAAAATAACATTACAACACAATAATAAAAGACAAAAATAAAACTCATTCAAAACTAGTGATTTCAGTTGTACCCATAAACCTGCTAGCAACCAATATAGCATCCATAATATACATATATGGCAGTATATTATAATGGATAGCACCCTGTCCATTTCATTAGCACTACAGGCATCCCTACATGCTTAATGAAAACACAAATCCAAAACTATCTTGAATGATGTGGAAACGTAAGAATGCTTCATATATTCATAATTCTTAAATCAGGCTGTTTTTACTGATTCTTTTTACTTCAAATAAGCATATTAATTATGTAACTATCTAATGATTTAAAGAATACAAAGATATGTTAAAAATGATTCTTATCCTCAGAAATAAATTCAGTTAAACTGCGACTCATCCAAAGCTATTTTATAAATTACATAGCCAAAAGGGAATATGAAAATGTAGACTTATATATCTAAACTAAGCTTAACTATGGCACAGTATGTCAAACTGTAAAATATAATCGTATAATGCTACAGAGAAAATAGGGCAAATTACTTTATGATGCAGGACTAGAAAATACTCCTGTGAGATAAAATAGTGTTGAGAACATTCAACACTTGTAACCCTATTAATCTCTCCACAGAAATCTTTGAGTGTGTTGTTAAGTACAGATTTATTAATATGTAGCTCTAAGCACAATCATTTTAAATTATCTTGAGTGCTATCACTATAACACTTGTCTGCAGCTAACGATATTACTTCTTAAGGTAAATTTTAAAGGTCAGCTATTCAAACACTGGCTGTTACAGAATAACATGTTAGTGGGACTGGGACCAAGCTAGTCTCTGGAATCTACGTACAAACAGCAGGACATGCATACTGATTAAATGTATGCATGTGCACATGTGCCCACACACACAGTCGTTAGATCCAATTAAAAATCAGTACCTCCTGGGATGCATGTAGGTTCCATTGATAAATACAAAACACATGTTCTACTTGCAGAAGATTCCAACTTCAATTTATGGCACTCCCATTATATGGATTCTAAAGAAAGATCTCTAGCTGAGATCCTGGAGGTCTTCACTACTTTCAGTAAAAAAAACATTAAGCTAGATGGACCAACACACTCACTTAATATAAGGCAGAATAATTACAAAGCATTCTTAATGTAAGGCAGCTAGCACAAATTTATTTCACACATAGGCTGAGTGTTCATTTCCTTCTACTCAGATCGTATAGACAGACCAGCTGAAGAAGAGTGAAATAGAACGGGAGGCGGAAAGGACATGTTGCAGTTTCTGCCAGGGGATCTTGTATTTACAAAGATGGAAGAGAGCAGATTGATAGGGCTCAAATTAGATAAATTCCTGCATTCCTTATTGGATCCAGATCATGCAACTGCATGCTGGTGCATTTGACATTTTTTTTTCTTAAATAAATTCCTTAGACTTGTCATATATCACCCATGTCCACACGATATCAGTCAGTCCTTCGAAAATAATCTTACTTGGGTAGTGTGTCTACCATAGTATCATAATACCAACTATTTTTTATAGGCAAATTAATGTAGTTCTTGGCTAGTCAATTAGAAAGCATAAGCTTTGTACTCAAAGGACCTGAAAGTCTTTTGGAACATCTGATATTTTCCTTTAAAATTTCCTTAAAATAAGGAAAAAATCCTTATTTTCAGTAAAGCATCTTGAAGCTGTTATAAAGCTTACCAATAAAGGATTTATTTTCCATTTCCTGCAAAGGAAACAACTGATTAATACTTCTTGGTTCTGTTCTTGTGACCTAAACCAAAATATCCAAAGGATATAGTTAGTAAACAAAACAATAAACCAAATTTTGGGATACACATTCTGTTTATTACTGCTTATTATTACAATACAAAAGTCATGTAACATGCTAAAACAAAAAGACTGGACAGGGGCAGAAATATGCATATAAGGGGACTGATCTGAGAATCATTAGATAGAAAAATAATTGTATAGTGTGCTAACACATGGAATACTATGTACAATTTTCATCATTGCAATTTTAAAAAGGTAATCATGGAACTAGGAAGAAAAAACCCAGAAAAGAGTGATCAGCTTACCCATAGGCTGGAAAAGGTCTTCCAGGTGAACAAGTCAAAGTTAACATTTTCTCCCATTAATCTATTGACTATTAGATATGGATATATATTTTCTTTAGTATCAGAGCCTGTGGGAAGATGCTATTCTACCCATGCCTTTTTTGTGATTTTCCCACAGGCATATGGTTGCCCACTATGGCAAAAGAATGCTGGTAGACTAGATTAAGCAGGAATATCTGTGAGTTGCTTTCATTATTCCAGATGATTAATTTCTTATGGAAACAGGAAGATGAGTATTATCTTTTAAACCTTTACAATTAATTTCAAAAGTCCTGATCTACATATCTGCTAGAAATAATTGTGCAGATAGTGCCTCTCCAATAGAAAATATATAGAAGTTTACAGTATGTTAAAATTCCAAGGCAGGAAACAGACCACGGATAGAAAAATCTGGACTATACAGCTATAACTGGAAAGAAATTTCAGTAGAATGAATTAACAGCTACTGTATACTACCGTAAGCGTTGTTGGAACAGAGCTGGTACAATCTTCCAACAGCATATCCATTTCTACGTTGCACTTATTCTTCACAGGTGTTCTAGAATTGCATTCAAGTGGGATGTTCTCCTTTCAATAAAAATAGCGCACAGAGCAAAATAAAATCCTGCTGTTTATGTGAACTAGACAGCTGGATATGAACGAATTCCGACTGGATTTACTGACCGGAGTTAATAACCAATTTTCACATTGATTCAACAGGACTCATTAACTCAGTTATTCCATGATTAATGGCAGAAAACTAGAGAAATACTTCAGTTTAGGATTATTAACTATTATTTCATACAATTTTTTTTTGGCTACGGCAGTAACTTATACTGCAGAAGAACAAATAAAGTAACATTTACTAGATGATAATGATCAAGATTATCTGTCATGTGCAAACCATCTTACTGGAAAAATTACCCAGTAAGAATAAGTTCTGAAAAAGAACCACGAAGATCTTAAAATGTAATATATACAGTTTGTCATATATTTTCTGTGATATAGAATTGGTAGTGGACCACTGTATTTAGGATCATATCTTCAATGTGGTGTGTGGACCCTAGCATACCCAGCTACCCCCACCCCCCTGGTGCTCAGCAGGCTTCCTGCTCCATCTTACTTTTTATATTTAAAATAAGAGATACTTTAATACAAATAAAATTGGCATGCTACAAATTAAAATGGTTTCCAGCATAATCTTAATTTCAGATGGCCTACATAAGCTTTCTTGGAGAGTAACAGTGTGTAGCCATAAACCAATGTTTGGAACCATGACATCTGTCCGCAAAAAGGAGAAAGGTGAGAAGTATTAGGTAGTATCCTATAGGGAAGGGATAGAATGTGTTGTATTCTAGAAAATCACTGATTTGTAACTGATTATGTTCTTTATGGCAGTAATTTTGTTAATGGAAAAGCCTCCCCCTCACCACTCCATGGTGATTTTGCAGGAGCTTCCACAACGAAGGCTTACAATCCCAAATATGCACACCAGTTAAAATAGAATGCAGATGTCTGTGTAGATAAAATGCCACAAACATTTGCTGACCATATAGAAAGCTTTTGACAGCACTTTTTTTTTTGCAGTTAGTAAAGTATGTAGTTCAGATTCTGTCCTACCCCTTATTATACAGGTAGTTCTCGTTTAGTGACTGCTTCGTTTAGTGATCATTTGCAGTTAAGATGGGATGAAAAAGTAACTTTGCAACCAGCCCTTGCATTTACAACCTTTGCAGCTCTGTAAAGCAAAGAAAAGCTGAAGTAAGATTGTAAGCACAGTCGTGGTTTCACTTAGAGACTACTATGCTTAACAACCAAGTTGCCAGTCCCAATTATGGTCGCTAAACAAGGACTACCTGTATGTCAATGTATTAGGATACCTAATATTGTGAGCAAAATTCATTTTGTCTACACCATTACCTTGATATGTATATTTGCCAAATGCCATTTAATAGATGCCAACTCAGCATTCCTTTTGTCACCTACAATTCAAAGTTAAATAAAAATTATACTTCAGTCAGCATAACTAATACTAAGATTTTATTAATTTTTCATATAGAACTGTTTTTTTAAAAACACAAAGATCTTCCTTTGGGCAAATATAGGAAAGATTTACTCTTCTTTTGTTAGCTATAAAAAAGCAAACATCAGATTGCTACCAAGATGAAAAAATAACATCCAGCACTGTGATTATCATGAGCTTTGAAAGCAATTCATTGATAAGTAATTGTGCAACTGGAATAAGACAGATTTCAACTAAATTGCCTGGTTGTACTGCCATTCTCTGAGAAATGTGTGTGGGAGGCCATGAATGAATGTCATGCAGAAAGCTGTCAGATCAAGGTTTTAAAAAACAATGACACAAATACAGTAACTGGGTTGTTATTTGAAGAATGGGCAATGAATTAGTAACATGTGCTAATGATTTAAAAGTGTAAAAGGAGCTGTAATTTCATATGCATGTCATACGACTCTTGAATTACAGACTTAAATACACATTATCAATCCAGGTACTACAATCAGAGTATTTCACTTGTGCAAAAAAGATGCCAAAAATATCGATAGAAAGAAAAATAAAAATTACATTTTCAGTTAAAATTCTGTACATTAATTCATAAGACTAAATTTATGATACATAGCTATTGTGAAATATAAATACAGTATGATGCATAGGAATTGTCCAAGTCTTTGAACTTTGTAGATCAAATATAGCCTAAAATGCGTTTTAAAATAACTTTAACTTAGCTTGCAGTTAACTCCATAGTGAAGGGTGTGCAGATACATTTTTAGAGTTGCATGATTTTGCTTACCTGGACTGAACTGACTCTCTTCATGTAAGTTTGTGAAGTGATGTTCCTCAAATGGCTTTTTAAAGAACCAAAAAATCACAAACATTGGATTAACATCAGTAAGTGTACAAAACCAATTTTACTATTGAATGACAAAGGAATTAGTACAGAGACTAGTTATTACATAAAAATAATTTTTCAGAACATTCTTATATATATTTATATGATGATATTCTTGCTACTTGAATTCATCAATTGTTCACTGTCTTACAAACTAACTTATTATATTAGATTTTTTGCTCCAAAATACTTATATTTATTTGTTTATTAGATTTTTGCCACTGCCCATCTCCTCCCAAAGGGAGAACTCTGGTGGTTTACAAGGATAAAAACATTAAAATGTGATAAATAAGTATAAATACAAATATAATAGTGAAGATAAATTATATACAATTTTATTTCCCTTTATATAGAACAACTATCTGCTGCTATCGATTACTTACTGCATTTGTGATATTGGTGCTAATTATATGATGGGGGGAGGAATCAAACTATAATTTGCTGACTTAATATTATACAGCTTTAACTTCAGGTTTCACATAGGACAACACCACAATGAGACACGTAGATTAAATAATCTACAGTTTTCCAGGCCTCAAATAGAAATACACTGAAGTTTACATAATAGGCTGGGTCAGGTCCTTCAATAATATATTTAATTTGCAAATCAAATGCCTCTATGGATTATTCCAGAGGATTCTGAAGACTCCACTACGGTTTTGCCCATCTCACCCCACTAATGTTATTTATGCTATTTTATATTGCAGTTCATCAGAAATACCATGCAATAAGGCTTCTTGGGAATAAGAGCCAGTGTGGTAATGGCTAAGAATTAAAAATATAAAATCTTTATCATAATGAGGTCACAAACTTACCAAGTGGCCTCTCACATAAGCTATGTTCTTATACTTGGATAAAACAGTGATAAGAATTACGCATATATTATATATGCACAATTAAAATGAAATAGGTTTGTCCAATAATTGGTACAGTTAAAAAAATATAAGATCATCCTGTAACCCAGTATAGTATTGGTTATCAAAATCACAATAAAAATAAAAGTATGGGTGTGAAGGGGGGAAATCAACAAAGAAATGGCTAATTTGTTTTTAATATGGTGCGTGGCAGTAGAACTGGAGGATGAGGGGATGCGTATGCTTTCAGCTGAAGGAATGGCTTCCATAGGTCTGCTCCTAAACTACTTGCAGATCATACCTGATCATCTGTATAGTCTTCTTCAAAATCAGAGTTCTGCTTTTGTACTTAATTAAACAAGACAAATTTTTATTAAACATGTACATCTGAAAATAAAATTTCATCTTCAATGGCAGATAAAGCCAGTTCATGCATACAAGTCAGATACTTATTTTCTCCATGAAAATCTTCCTTCTTACATTTAGAACTAAGTTCAAAATATACCTGTTCATCCAAGCCTCTTACATTTTGTATAATAAGGGTGATGACTGTGTGGTTTAAATGGGAGATTGGATAATATTACTATATTATACAGGGTACATACCTGGATAATGAGTCTAGAAGTATTCAAGACTGGGTAGCATATACATCCGTTTAAAAAAGACTAAATAAATTAACTCTCCATTTAACCTAGTTTAGCAGTTGAGCTCAGTTCAAAGGCAATTTGACTTTGATTTACCAATATAGCCATAAGCTACCAACATTATGACGTAGTGTTATTATCATCTTGGTAACTGAATGAAGGGAGAAATCCTAGAAATGGTTGTTGACAACACGGAGCGCTGTTTTGCTGTATATGGAACAATGGTCTATATTTTGTTACTTAATTCACTGATGCTTTATCTTTGGATAAAGGAACTCAAGATTACATATATACAAAGCAGAAGAGGTTGAATGGTTCCATCAATTCTTATGGGCAATTCAGTAAACTAGGAATTCTGATTCAGCAGCACAAGATCACATGGCACCAAGCAATGAAGTATAGAGTACATCAAGAAAAAGTTTCAAGCTCTTACTCTTATGCAATTAATTCATCAACATTTCTTCTCTCACCAACCAAATCTCAAGAATTCTCAAGGCCATTAAAAGCAAATACTGATATTTTCTGAAGAAAGGATTTGCATGGTTAGATTTCAAAGTAACTATTGTGGAATCTATACATGATCATTGTTAAAATTAATTTATACTTATTGAGCATAAGTATCATAAGCATATAAAGGATGATTAATTTTTGTATATAGTTACGCAAATTCTTTTGTTCTATTTCTTTGGTTTCTCTCTTTTCATCACAGTTTTACTGCTACATTTGCTACCCAAGTTATTATCTAAAACTTGAAACAAACTTTTCATTTTTGTGTTACAATTAAAGGTCAAATTCTTTCACACTTTAAGACAGAGATATTATGCAGGTTTCAAAAACCTTTCTTACCTAGGTTTTCTTGGCATTGTATGCTGTTCTGTGGTTTTAAGAGAAAACATTATTCAGTTAATGAATTCCTTTATAACAATAGAACAATAGAAAGGACAATTCAGTAGCTGTTCAGTAGCAATCTACATATTATTATGGTAGTTAATAATCTAATATTAGCTGGCTTGTAAGTCAGCTAACATTACATGAGCAGTCACTTGGGACCAACCTTTCTTCTCCCATATGGACTCCCTCAAGAGACTGTGTTCTTTTCCTTATGTTAGCAGCATCAGCAGTGAAGGAAGGAAGGGAATCTATAGAAATGCTTTATGTGCAAATAGTAGTTTTGAAACTACTATTTGCACATAAACTAAACAAACTTCAGGATTACTAAAGACAATTAGTTTGCTACAACCTGCTTGCAGTGGTAATGCATGTCTTAAAAAGAGATTCGCAGAAAGATATGATTAAGTTGGAGGTAGACCTCAGACCTTCTTCTTCTATTGCTTCTAAAACATTCATTTGCTGGAATCACGTGTTTGAACTGGGAACAGCACTGGAGTAAACCAGTTTGTGTCTAAAAGAAAACTGGAAAATCTGTTGAAACGGTATTTTCCAATTTGGCTTTGGAAGTAAACTTGCCTTTGCAGGAATTTTTTCTTTCTTTCTCTGTCAATCACAGTTCAAACCGAGTCTTAGGATACTATTATTCAATTAACAAGGAGACCCGCTTCTCTGAAATTTTACAAATCATTCAACCTACTGTCTTTGGATACCTTGTGGAAGCTCAACAGATCTCTCTGGACTAAGAAATTCTATCAACAAGAGCATAGGCACAACAACCAATCAGAGGAAGGATCACAGACTTAGGAAGCATTCAGTGGTTTATGAACAAATATTTATTTATTTATTTCATTTAATTTTTTATCCCACCTTTATTATTTTTTTTTATAAATAACTCAAGGCGGTGAACATACCTAATACTCCTTCTTCCTCCTGTTTTCCCCACAACAGCAACCCTGTGAGGTGAATTGGGCTGAGAGAGTGACTGGCCCAAGGTCACCCAGCCAGCTTTCATGCCTAAGGTGGGACTAGAACTCACAGGCTCCTGGTTTCTAGCCCAGCACCTTAACCACTAGACCAAACTGGATCTCCATTTATTTATATTTAGTCTTGATTGAAGCTCATAGTAAATTACCATTAAAAATATAAGTTTGGGAAATCATCTATCAGTATAATCCAACTGATATAAACAGACTTAATTAATAAACAGGTACCCCTTGACTTACAACGACAATTGGGATTGGAATTTCAGTCACTAAGCAATACGGTCATAAAGTGTGACCGTATTGCTTAGCAACAGCAATCCCTGCAGTCCCGGTTGCTGTCATTAAGTGAATCCCATGGTCATTAGATGAGGCAACTACCTGCTGGCTTCCCACAACCAAAGTTAGCAGGGAAACCAGCAGGAAGTTGCAAGGCCCAGGCTGGCAGGCAGGTAAGTGGCTCCTGCCGGGTTGGGGAGAGAGTGGGGGGTGCACAGGAATGTGGGGAAGGTGCTTGAGAGGTTCAATGCGGGTCGGGCGCATGGGGGTTCAGCATGGTTTGGGAAGGATGTGCATGAGAGGTGCCATGTGGGTCGGGAAAGGTGTGTGAGAGGTGCCGCATGGGTTAGGTGCAGTACGGGTGCAGTACTGATCGGGAAGGGTGTGTGAATGGCTGGTGTGGTGTGAGGACAGAAGGGCTGGGAGGGTGCGCAGATGGGGGAGACTTACCTGCTGGCTTCCCCATTGACTTTCTGGGGAATCTGGCAGGAGAGGTTGCAAATGGTGATCATTTGATCGCAGGGTACTTGGCAACTGATCATGTGAATGTCTGCCAAGCACCCAGATTGCGATCATGTGATCACAGGGTGCTACAACAATCATAAAATTGGGGACTGGTCATAAGTCCCTTCATTCAGCACCGTCATAACTTTGGTCACTGAACAAATGGTTGGAAGTTGAAGACTACCTGTATATGATTCTCATTCATCTGCCAATGCTAAACACCAGAAAGAACAAGTATTAAGAGACAAAACTATATTCAGAACTGTATTCAGAAAGTAACAAGATTATCTGCCTTTTTCTTACTTAGAAAAGTAAATAACAAAATTTGAAAATACTTCTTCTGCTGTAGTAATTTGATTAAAGAATGTTTAGTTGCTGAAACAATTGTTTGAATTACAACAATCATTCAGGTTACAAGAACAAAAATGCTGTCAAATAAATACCTCTGACAAGCATGATCTATGCAATGCCAATTTAACAAAGGTTGAATTACAATGATTTATATTGGCTTTTTATTATGTATAATCATAAAATTAAAAAATATGATTTATTTGTGTTTTCTGTACACTAGCACATTCCCCCCAAAATCCCCTGACAGTTTACAACCTGAAAATTTTAGCTTAACTGTATATCAATTTACAACCTGAGGTACAATCAGAATAATCATAGACAAATACATAAAACTCGTAAGTGCTAAAAAAACTATTAACTCACTTTGGCCTCAAGTTCAAGGAACAGTTAGCATAGATTAAAAGGCCTATAGACTAGCTCCATCTTGACCAACTTCCTGAACACCAGCAGGCACCATCCACATAATCCAACACAAGTTTTTAAACATAGACCCAACAACTTAGAAAATAAATTTCACATTGGCAGTCACAAGGTTAAGAATACAAGGCATACATTTTTAATACCTCATCAGATTTATCTAAAATTTCATCACTTGGCTCTTCTCCCCAAACCTTTGGTCCTATAAATTGTAAAGGAATGCATACATTTGTTAGAATATGTATTTCTGATTGAGATTGCAATCTTACATAAACTTCAGTTAGGGCAAAGCAAAGTGGTAAATTAGGGACTCCATCTGAGCTGGGGGCTAGACTTCCTCCCAAACTTCAACTCTTTGAGTTCTGGGGATAAGGAATGACCACTCCAGACTATGATAGAAAATTGGAAATTAGTTTTTATTACAGTAGGCATGGTAAACAAGGAGAAACAGCTGTATAAGAGCTGTACAATGAGCAGAGCATGCATATATTTTCCATCTCTATTCACATTTTGCATGTATGTCCAATAATGGAAATCTCATCAATCAGTGTAAGTAGCACTGCAACACTTACTTGAAACATAGTATTTCACTTTTTCTTCCAGGAAAAATAAATTATTACATAAGGCGAGGCAAGGAAAAGGAATGTTCCTGACATCACCGTTGGGCTGTGTGTCAAAACTCAGTCCCTGGTTCAGTGATCCAGATCACTTAGAAAAAAGCATTGTCCTGTTTTGTAGGTTCATTTGTAAAGTCCTTTGTAAATCCAAGGTATGCTAACAACTGGTGAACAGGCATTTATAGGGAATCAAACATCTGACAGAATTCAAAGAAAGCAAAATTTATTTATTTATTTTCTATCCTGCCTTTATTATTTATATACATAACTCAATGCAGGGAACATACCTAGTACTCCTTCATCCTCCTATTCCCCACAACAGCAAAGTATGGCCTATGCATTATTTCTTACCTTTTTTGGGAGGAGTGGGGACTGTTACTGAATATCTTGGATATAGAAGCCCAATTATTTATTGCATCTGAACCAGAAAACTGTAAGTTGGCATTAGAATTGAGACCAAGATAGGGTAAGAATAGCTTTGATTTATTAATTAAATTAGATTCCCTGCAGGTAAACTTTATATCATCCAGAAGTATGGAACTGAATCCCATGTTCCTGAGTTAGGTTCAGATTTAAAGTGGTAAAGTTATGAACATTTTCTGTTGCCTTCTGCACTTGATCCAACATTACCCATGGCCCTAGATTACTGTTGTGGCTAGCAGGGAAATAACAGAGAATGAATTTCTGTTATACACCCATTGCTCTGTAATCCCTAACTTAACTATTCATCCTACATGCATATTGAACTCTAGCTGTCATTTATTTAAGTATTCCAAACAAAGAAACTGGGAAAAGAAACCCCAAGCCCATCAAAAATTATTAATTTATGAAATTTATCTGACTGAAACTAGCCGGACTCAGGTGGCATGCTGCTGCATTCTGGACCAGTTGAAGGTTCCAAGTGGTCTTCAAGAGCAGCCTTGTGTAAAGCAAGTTTCAGGAATCAATTCAAGAGATTAGGACATCTTAAGGGCATAAGTATGTGTGTTCAGTACATACTATTCTAGGTAAGATGGTGCATCTGTCAGAGCTGTGCAGAAGCCCTCCTGGCTATGGTCTCACCTTCTCTTCTAGCAAGAGCATCAAGTCCGGGAGGACTCCCATATTGCAAAGCTGCACTTTCGAGGAAGCCCAATCCCAACTAGAACTAAAGGTGGTAATCAACAGCCATTTTGTCTTGATTGGGTTGAGTATGACTCTGTTTTTCCCCATCCAAATTCTGATACCCTCCAGGCACTGAGTCATGACTTCTACCACATTTCCCAATGGGTCTGGGGTACAGATGTATACCTGAGTATCATCAGCATACTGACACTTCACCCAAACCAGCAGATGACCTCTTCCAGTGTCTTCAGGTATATGTTGGAACAGAATAGGGGAAAGGATTAAACCTTAAGGCACTCTGTAACAAATGCCCAGGAATCCAACCTGTCCCCTGAACAACCACCTTCTGGAGCTGCTCACTTAGGAAGCATTGGAACAACCTACCATTGTGCCTCCATCTCCCAACCCTTGCAGGGAGTCCAGATGGATACTATGGTTTACAGTATTGAATGCCACGAAAATATCTAGAAGGACAAGGATGGCTGCACCATCTCCATCTAGTTAAGTATAACATTCTATTGTATGTTTCTGCAGATTTTGCAACATAAGCGCTTTATAATGGAAGACTACATTTTGAAATCCTATTCATGTTAATGTTGTATTTGATTTCCTTACCTTCTGTTTCAACTTGTACAGGAGCACAATCTCCTATGTAGATATTTTTATATAAAACAATAGAAGAAGCTATATATTTATTTTCTTCCTTGTAAAATTGACTATTCACCAGAATACACAAGTATGTTAGAAAGTAATGGCAGGATGTGTGTTGGATTAGAAAACTAATCCTTAATAAATTTAATAAACCTTGCTTGTTTTTCATTTCACTCCTAGATAAGTTTCAATATATTTCTATATTTGCATAGTTTTAAGGTAAAATTAAAATATAATAATAAAATTAAAATAATCTTACCATCATATGTATCATAAGTCAATGATTTGATAGAGACAACCATATCATCTTCAAAGGGAAAGTTGTACTAAATTAAGAAAATATCACATCAGTTTTATAAGTTTCCTAACTACTAAATTGATCTGTTAGATAAAATAGACATTTTTCAAAGCAGCATAGCCCAATGGGATTAGAATCTTTATTAAAGATGGATTTTACCAAAGGAAAACTACATCTGATTTGAAAACCATGTTACTTAAATTCATGTGATGTGGGTCACATGAAGACTTTCAAACCTGGGATGAAGAGATCCATATGATCACAGCTGGGGTTTTCTGTTTCTCTCTGTCACCAGCTAGGAATTGTCCCCATTTTTGCATTCCAAACATGGTAACACTAGTCTGCATCATGTACAGCCTAATTGCACAAATCTTCCAATGTTATCTTTTGCAGCTAAACAGTACTTTATACTCCTGAATTTGGTGAAGCAATGATACCAAGGAAATAAGTACCCAAGTTACTTTCTCTAATCTGTCTCACTCCTGAAATGTTCTGCATATGGCTGTATTTTCAAGAAACTGCAGTAAAAGCACATCTGCTTCTGCTCAGTTTGGGATCAAATATCTAGACCGGTGTTTCTCAACCTTGGTACCTTTAAGATGTGTGGATTTCAACTCACAGAATGGCTGTCTGGAGAATTCTAGGAGTTAAAGTCCACACAACTTAAAGTTGCCAAGGTTGAGAAACACTGATCCAGACAGACATATAAGCTGGAATACTCCCCATTTCCTTTCATCTAGGCAGGAAGAACGATATAATAAATGGTAAAGTACAGCTGCTGCTGCTCCTAACATTACTACTACTAATAAAAATTCGAGGGGGGGACAGGGGAAGACACCAGGGTTACCTGGATAGTTAGACGCAGTCCTCATGAAATCGGTCTGGAAAAGAGACCAGCATGGGAGCCATCCTCAAGGCCTTGCACCCCAAGGAAACACTCCACTCTTCCCGTGCAGCTCCCGATCCTCGAAGTCGGACCTGCTTCTTCCGCGCTCATTGTGCTTACCTTGTTCACAATGCTGCTCATGGCAGAGGCGAAGCGGTAGCGGCTAAGCCGGAAACGCCGATCCATGGTGCTACTGCCGTCTCCTACTTCTTGGAGGTGTGACAAAGATACCCCCCCTCACTTCCTCACTCCACCCATCTCAATTGCGACACTGACTTATTTTGCGCCCCCCCACCTTAAGGGCGGGCATTAATCGTTTCCAATACTATACACAAAAACCGGGACTGGGGACAGAAAAAAAAACTCCCTCTCCCAATTCAAATGTAGCGCTTTTCCAATCCCCGCAAGACTGACTTCCGATTCTTTACTCGGATAGGCTATTGCTCACGTCGCTTTGTGCAATTCGCCCAATCAGAAGGAGAGAAAATAATTCGGATAAAATCATTCTATCTGATTGGTCGGCAGGTCCATTTCTGCCTTCCAATCTAAACTCTCAAGTGAATTGTGGGCGGAGACGGAAATAAAAAGAGAATCTTTGAACTCGTCCTTCTGTTGTTACGCTCTAATTCTCTTCGGGTGGGGTGTAAGACAGTTTCAGTTTGACGGCCCTAAAGTGACGCAGAAAAACTAAAGATATATTTGCTGGGGAGGGGGTCGTGATATTTTTAGGTCGGTGTGCATTACATGAGAAGTATTAAAAATAATGAGGTAATTGTGTTTGTTTATTTATTTATCTAATTTGTCCCCGTCCATCTCCTCCCATCGGGGGACTCTGGGTGTTCGGAAATAACAGGCAGCAGTATAGTCCTGCAAGTTTACTCCTTTCTCCCCCCACAACCCCCGACAGAGGCAGCTAATTTGAGATTTGGTTCTTGTTTTCTGGTAAAAAGAAAAAGAAAGTACAAACGGTAAAAGCTGGGTGGCTTCCAATTTAAAAATATCTGAATAAGGCAGCGTGCTTGCACAATACAGGGGAAAAAAACTCCCTGGGAAGCAATCTTACATAAAAAAAAACTCTTTAATAGATTAGAGCCTACTGTGCTTCTGATGAATCAAGAATTCCCCTTACATTCTGCATGAAAATAAGTGCGTAGTGCATGCAACAGAGTAAAATGGCAATGAAAAATAAAAATATGAAAAACTCAGTTACAGATTAGATCATTTTCACAGTAAGAATTTGCTGCACTAATAATTAAATTTTAATATTACTGTGTTAATTTATGTGGTGTGAGAGCTTAAAGATGCTGATAGCATACGGACCATCGGTCTCCAAGTTTTAACATGATGTGTAAATGTAATAACTTCTAAATATATTCTAAATAATAATTTTTAAAAAAATATACTCAACTTTGCTGTTTTCTAATGCTAAAAACATAATATGTACATTTAGGTGATTTAGTCTAGTTGTCTGTAAAGGTTGCACTGGTCACTTTATGCCTATTTTGTAATTTAGTATGTAATTTTTTTCCACAAACTTTAACATAATTCACCAATTTGTCAAAATGTTTAGTTTGGTAGTACTTTTATTAAAAACAACAACAACCAATTTTAGAATAAAAGAAAGTAAGTAAATTAAAGAGTGAATGGGTAAACATTTTCTTATTCAGACAAGGTGACAACTATCTGCTGATTGTTATTAGGACAGTGGAGACATTGGGATGGGTTGCGCTGCCACCTAAATCCAGGTCTGCGGCTTAAGTATTTTCTTGTATCCAGGAGTGGTGTTGAATGTTATGAGAAAAAATGTAGGTCCATACTCCCTCTCTCTTTGATCCCAAGGACAGCAAAGGAATAAGCAAATGATAATTTGGCCATGTAATTATTGCAACAGCCATTAAACTACTGTTAAAATATATCATTTACAGTATTGGGATAGAAGGATAAAGATGGTTTAACAAAGGCTGCTTTTGTTTGGCTCCTGGTGAACAGCATTGTGTTCCTAGAGTGTTGATCAAGTGTTGATCCTTCACAAGTGAGTGAAGATTGTGACTCCAATATTTTTCTAGACTACAAGTGGATGTCCATCTATTATCACACCTGCTTGCTTTGTGGGTAGAGTAGCATCCACATTTAATTTATAGGAGTCTTTATAGGAGGATTTATCTAGCACATAGCTTTTAGGTTTAATTTGGTTGAACTGGTCCTTCACTTTGGGATACTACCTCTTGAGATTTCTCACTTCTCTACTTTTGACACACATGGAGGCTAATCTGACTGGAAGCTTGCCCTGTGTGGCTGGGTTGAGTAGTGCTTTATGTGGTGTAGCTAGTGTCTGATGTGATATGGTGTACCATATAGTCATGGTGTAGCCTCTGGGTTATCTTTGACCAGCTGGATTTTCTCTTACCTCACAAATACCTTGGGGTGGCAATATTGGTATATTTCCATAGCTCTCCCAGATGTTTGGTAACTGGACCATAAACTGCTTTTAGTTCCTTGGCTATGTTGGCTCCTACATCTTCACTTCACTACATTTTCCCTTTATGAGCAAACATGAAAGGAATCAGGCACATTCTGTTTTCTTTCTTGAGTCATTGGGTCCCTTTGAAATGCTTAAGATGGCTACCCCAGCCTTGGACATTACAGTCTTGGAATCCAACATGTTGTCCTTTGCAATGTCATCTTCTGACTGGACAAAGATGCCTTCACAATCTCCACAGTCTACCCTGTAACACACACCTAGCTGCTCCATCAAATCTGGAAGCTAAATAAAAATAAAAATTACTCCTCTGTGTGCCGGTCATGTTACCTTTTTTCTGCTAAAAAAAAATAGAAAAAAGAAAAAAGAAGGAAAATGCCTATGTGACTCAGGCACAAACAGCAGAATCCTTTAAAACATACTTTAAAAGAATGTGTCTATTTGTGCGTATAGGAGAGAGACAGACTGGGCTGCAGGGTCCGCTTTTCCCACTACGGCCCGTAGGGTCACTGGCTGGAGATTGTACATCCTGGGTATATCCTGTTAGTATTTTCAGTTACATTTACCACCAGGAGGCACCACATGACCGAATTTGTCCTTATTGGGACTCCTCAGATGAGAGTAGCCAGATGTTATTCTGTGGGGTTCAAACCTTCTGGGAATTTAACTCCTAGATCATCAGTTTAGATGACTATATATAGTGCATCTCTATAGTACATGGAATATATATTATGTAAAAATAGAGAAATCCTATTCCCTCCAAGAGGGGTGTGCAGATGTCATGTAAAACCTAGTACTTTGAAACCTTAAGGGAACATGGATTGTACAGACCATTTGGATAGCACTTCCTGATACCGCTGAAAACCAGGACCTGGATAGCTATTAAAATTAATGTGCTGTATATAAACCATCTAAAGTGTGAAGGTTCATGAATTTAATTCCCAGTAGAGGGTTTGATTGGGCAGATGGACTGTATAGATCGTTTTGATAGTGCTAATAATGGACATCTTGAACTCAGACTGTTATTACACAGAATGCCCTACTCATGCAAAGAAATAGGAATGAGAAAAAAAGGACTTCTAACAGAGACAAAATTTACAACATCACATAACATCTAACTAGAGTGGTGGCCTATTCCCTAGAAATAACCTAAAACCTGAAGAATCTATGATTCTTGTCCCTGCTTCTTCAGGAATTCCAGCCATTTATCTGTATGCTTTGCTTGTTTTCCCAGCTCAGGCACAGAGAGTTCTTGTTTCATCTCCCCAGATTTCTGCCTTTTGCCTTAAAACACACACGCACACACCCAAAATATCTAGGAGAGGAGGGGTTGATGGAATGTGCTGAAGTTCATCCCAGAGAAGTGTGTATTCTGACCCTTTCCAGCATTACCCTATCATGGAGGCTGTAGTTCAGTGAACGTTGGCTGACTTGATGGCAGTTACAATTATTGGTTACATAGAAGTTTTAGGCAGCTAATAGCCTGAGCAGAATTTAATATATTCAATTTAATAAGAAACAAAGAGGGTTTTTTTCTATGTTTATTTATCAACAAACAATAAAAAGCAAATAGTACAATAGAAAACAAAATACAAAGAATGAGTTTTGAGGGAAATGGGATTTCAAAAGGTGGTTTGCTTTAATAAAATATACATGAAGTACAATTATACATAAGGAAAGCAGAAAAATGAAACTAAAACGATGTAATTTTTATATAAGAACTTTATTAGTTTTCAAAACTAATAACTAATACAAAATAGAAAATATAGAAAAGCTAGAAAATAGAACTAAAGAAAAAAGAAAAAAAGTATAAAGCTGCAAATAGACAGAAAACAGAAATGGAAAGTGACTTCTGACTTTCTCCAATACAGATACTAAAAAATTTACAAATATAATCTCTTACCATTAGTTAAACCATAGTAACATTATTTCTATCGAAACAAACCATTTAATCACTAAAACCCAAAATCAAAACTTCATTTTTTTCCAACACAAGCAAGTAATCTAAAAGTGGTTGCCAAGTAGATATGAATCCAGAAATCAATGCTGTTCACTTAGCCATTTGAGCCAAGTCCATTACTTTAATAATCCTATCTTCATTGTAGGTATTTGCTAATCTTTCCATCGTTGTGCATATAACATTCTTGCAGCTGTAATATATAAAAGCAAAGTTCCATGTTGTTTCTCTAGCTGCTTCTCCATCAAACCCAAGACGAACAGATCTGGGGTTTTTTGTATATTCAATTTAAGAATCTTTTGAATAACAATACATATTGTTGATATAGCCAAGAAACAGGACCCGAGTGTGGTAATAGTCCTGTTTCTTGGCAATATTAACATCTTACATTGCTTACTTGGTAGACAGGTATATTTATTTTGTACTTTAATTGTTTTAATTGTAATTGTTTATTTGTTTTATCGTTTTTATTGTAAGCCACCCAGAGTCACTTGTTGAGATGGACGGCTATAGAAATCGAATTAATTAATTAATTGATTGATTAAATATTTGGTCCCAAAACTTTTTAGCCTTCTCACAGGTCCACCAAAGGTGATAAAAGTGTCCTTCACCCTGTAAACATTTCCAGCAAGCATTCATTACACCATTGTACATTTCTGACAACTTAAGAGGAGTTAACTACCAACGATACATTATTTTATAGAAATTCTCTTTTAGATTGTAATTCAAAGTAAATGTCAAACCTTTGTTCCACATATTTACTCATTGCTCCAACATAATATTATATCCAAAGTTCTTAGCCCATTTAATCATGCGTTTTTTGACATGCTCATCTTCCAAATTCATCTGTAACATTTTATACATTTTAGTGATAACATGTTCATCATTTGTACAGAGCTCCATTTCAAATTGAGTTGTTTCATTAACAAATTTATAATTCTTTTTATCCACTTTAAAATGTTCTGACAATTGCACACTGGTAAACCAATGACATGTAAAACCTTCCAACTCTAACATTTCCTTTGTTTTAAGTTTCAGTTCACCCTCTTCAAAATTTAACAAATTTTTATACTTTAACCAACTTGGTCTTCCCACACTTCTTCTAACAAATGCTTCTTGAGATGACAACCATAATGGTACATTAGGAGACAATCTTACCTTACATATATTTGTTCCAAATCCTCAGTATGGCACTCCTGCCATAGCAAAAAAGCAAGAGGTAGCATTCATACATACAGATATGTGCTAAGGAGGTAGGTCGGTACTAAGCGCAGCTTAGCTTTAGAACAGAAAATTAAGGATGTTTTCTGCGTGGGAAAGGGAGAAATATTTCTGTTTTAGAAGGGAGAGAAACAAAAAAGCCTTTTGGGCAGTGTTGGGCTACTTTCAGTGGCTTAGTGTGATGGAAGACAGCTTAGCTTATTTTGGACAATAAGAAGCATAGGCAGAAAGAAAAAGAGAGGAACGGGGTGTTGCCCAATTGAGCACGGATCCTTTTCTGACTTGCTTGATGGTTCATAGCCATTATGATAATTTTCTTGGAGAATTTAGCAAATTAAAAGAAATAAAAAACAATCTTACTTCAGGATTTGGGAAACTATCAATAATGTGTCAGACAGAAAAAAGGATGTGTATATTTTTCCTTCCTGGGATGAGGGGAGAGGGAAAAGGAGAGGAGAATCTTTAGCATGATTAGTTTACTGAAGTGAGGAGGTTTATTTAGGTGACAAATCTGAATGTAAGAATTACATTGTTCTAGTATCTCAATATTTAGTCTGTTTCTTTAACATTCGGAAAACTGTAATAGGGATGTACAGGTGTGTGCGTGTATGATTGTATGTATTTGTGTGTCATTATTTTAAAGGAGGTTGCCAGAAGCCAATAGCCAGAAAAAGGATTGTGAAAGTTTTACTTCTTCTGAATATGTAGTTTTAGAACCACTGAGAACTCTTTATACTGCTTAAAAAGCAATAAGAAGAAAAAGATATGCACATAGGAAACAGCATTGGCCTTTACTCTAGGATTTCAGAAGTGATAGTTTTGTTTACCATTAAATTGTTTTATTGTTAAACATATGCTTGTTCTAATATATTGGAATTAATTTTTGATAGCTAAAGGCAAAGTTTTGAAATGCATTCTCTGAAGTTTTAATTATTTCTCAAGTTTGTATAATTCCATGACAAATGTAAAGTTTTTTTTAAAAAAAACAGCAATTCCTTTTTTTAACTGTAGCACACTTTAAACATCAGGTCAATTTACATTTGAATAATTCCCGTAATACCAAAGTAGTTAACTGCTGTTCCAAGTAGGTATTTATATTTCAAACTTAAACTGATTGAAATTTTCTTAGATAATCCATTCCTATTTTAAACACTGATTAGTGCAGATGTTAAGTTAATGCAAAAACATACTTCACCCTTAACTGATCTAAACAGAGGCTAATCCTGTCTATCACCATGTTGCAAATTTCAAGTTAAATTATGTTTAAGCTATTGATCTATTCTGTAACTTCTAGACAAAACTCTTCCCACTTTATTTATTTATTTGGATGTACTGTCCCAGCGTCAAGTGTTATATACTGTATTTATTTATTCTGCATTAAAGAGGTTTGTGGCATATATAAACAAAACATGCTGCATCTTATGGAAAGGAAAAGGAAGGGAAAATAGATGAGGAACAGTTCTGAAGAAATAATCTGCCTAGGCCTTCTTAAGCTTTGAATAGTAGATGGGAAATGTAACATTCAGTCTTGATACTTGGTAGTATATTTCTTTCATTGTTCTTTTTGTCACGAGTCCCATTTATAATATGTAAGTGTCAGATGCTGTGTCTTCTCCCACTCTGTATAATTTTCAGTACATTGGAGAGCTCAAAGCTCTTTGAAATCACTTCCAGGAAGTGTTCATCATTTTCCACTCCATTCAGGAATTCTTCTAAGGTCAGTTCCCCTATTATGAAAACAATATGGATTTCTTTAGCGGCAAAGTTTCTGTAGACTGATTTGTTCTCCCCAATGCCATCCTCTTGGACTTTCACACTCTTGGAATTAGAGAAAACACTATGACAGCACTGCAGTGTTTATAATCTGGGGGTCCTCCTGGACTCATGACTCCTCCTCGAAGAGCAGGTGGCAGTCATGGCCAGGAGGGCCTTTCCGAACTTCGGGTTGTGTGCCAGTTACGCCCTTTCTTGGACCGGGAGGCCCTTTGCACGGTCACTCATGCCCTGGTCATTTCCCATATAGACTACTGCAATGCGGTCTACATGGGGCTACCCTTGAAGAGCATCCAGAAACTGCAGCTGGTCCAAAATGTGGCTGTGCGGGCAATTCTTGGTACCCCTAGATTGGCACATGTTGCACCGTTGCTTTGCAAGCTGCATTGGGGGTACAATTCAAGGTGTTGGTTATCACCTTTAAAGCCCTTCATGGCATGGGTCCAGGGTACCTGAGGGACCGTCTCATCCCCAGCACATCAACCTGTCCCACCCGATCATACAGGGAGGATCCTGCCTGTAAGAGAATTCCATCTGGCAGGGTCCAGGAAGCAGGCCTTCTCTGCAGTGGCTCCCGCCCTCTGGAACATCCTTCCCCCAGAGATAAGACAGATTTCATCTCTTGTGGCCTTTCAAAAACAACTAAAAACCTGGTTCTGCCACCTTGCCTGGGGCAGGGAAGGAAGTAATCATTCCTGGAGATAGTTGGTGCCCTCAAGTGACCCTTTAGATATATATTAGTTGTATTATAGCTATCATCATCATCTGGATTTTATACTCTATTTATGTTTTATATTATATTGTTATACTGTATTTGATACTTATTTGTGTTTATAATACCTGACACTTTTACTGTTGTTGTAAACTGCCCCGAGTCTTCCGTTTGGGAGGAGATGGATGGTGGCAAAAATTTAATGATTAATTAATTAATTAATGCGTTGGTAAAGTTAATGTAGGTGCCCAACAATATCCTCCAATTTGTGGGTAACCAAATATTCCATCCATTTGAAAATGCATTTGATGCATTTCTGAATCCTGCAGTGCCATCTGTAGGATAGACCAATATAAGAACTAGTTTGCTATACTGAATAAAGCAGACTTCTTCAATCTCTTGCCCTCCATTCCAGATCTGTTGAATGGCATTCTAATAATTAAAGGCTGTGTATGTGGAGAGCCTAGACTGAGGAAGGATGAAGACACACAGCTTAGATATAGCACTATGCTTCAGGGTGGGGCATAGGCTTGATGATAGCTGAGGAAAGGAAATCTTAGGCTCTGAGAAAATGTACAGGTAGACAATTCAAACTCCCTGCTTCCTCAAGCTGCTTTTACTGAAACGATAAAAAGGCAGAATAAAAATATATTTGTCTTTGTGGGCCTATCTAATTTGAATCTCAGTTATTAGTTTCATTTTAATGCGTCAGAAGAATGAGCCTCTCGTCTTCTTTTAGCTCTGCGTATTTATTCCATTCCAATCAGTTTTATATTGGAAAGAAAGAACCAACAGAGACTCAATAGCACATATGGAAGTTTTTCTTCAATATTTCTTTTTGGGATTGATAGTATGCTGCTTAAGGGTTTAATTGATATGATGCAGAACTGACAACAAACTGGGATTTATATATACAATAGAGCTTAACTGAAAAAAATCAGATTACCCTAACATGCAACCAAAGCAAGAATATATTAGTAAATAATGCAACTGAAGAATGAAGAATGTTACAGCTTGAAACATTTCAAACATTCATCTTTCTCACCTTTAATTCTCATGGCAAGATTCAGCACTTCGCTTCTAAAACCACAGAGTATATCTATCATTAAATATATTTGTAATTTTTTAGCTACCAAGTGAAATGACCACTTCTGGCAAGACACCCTAGTACCTGGATCAGATGCAAAAACAAAGTAATAGTCTTGCAAGGCAAAGAATTATAATACAGTCAACTTGTTAGAATCACTGTAAACCAGCTTAATAAAAATATGTTCAACAAAGAAACTGATAGGGTTCATCTACTGTATAAAAAGTGAAATGAATAAGCCATACTTTTCCTTACTCCCTTTCTCTGCTGTCCCCTGTTCCATGTTGCTGCTACCACACAGTGAGATCAAGCCATACAGTCTGAATAGCAACCTTGAATAAAGAAATGTCCAACTTCTACTACATACAATGTTCATCATACTGTAACCTTTTTATGCAATTACTATAAATCAGTGTCAACCAGTTATAACATCTCTGAAATAGACATGTTGCTAACCCTTTATAGATTTATCAACAAAATGCTTTTATAAAATTTCAAAGTTATTTCAAAAGACTGGAAATAACGTTGAAGCTTTATTTATTCTTACCATCATTGTTTACATCTATCTTCTGAAAAACCATGTTTGTGAATTCTTCAGGAGTCATCTCTTGGTTGCTACTGATGGTTTGAATAGCCTAAATAAATAAAAATGAAAGAATACCTATCTGTATCCGTATTGCAAATATAAGAGATAGCTTTTGTATACTCTGCATTTGAGGCATGGGTAGAAAAGAATTCCAGTAAAATCAACACTGACAGCTAATCACATTATTTAAAAGAACCTAAAAGTTTATGGACTTTATTTGCACATCAAACATCTTAGGATATTTGATTTATATTGGATATTTAACTTATTTTGAAATACTGTTAAATTTTTACCCTATGTTTTACTTATATTAAAATTTAGATTATTTTATACAGCTGTAGATATGCAGTAAGAAAGATTTCCTTGTTCATTACACCTAAAATTATTCATTTTATTTTAAGCAAACATCATAGTAACAGTAATTACCTTTGAACATTAGTATCTTTTTATAAACTAACAAAAAGAGGTTTAATATGAGAGATAAGTGGAAGTGGACAACGGAAAAGCAGAGTGCACATCCCTACTGCTTTTAAATTTGCACTGCAGCTGAAGAAATGCAGATGGCGATTGCATATCTTAGTATTTATCAATGTAGAAACACCATGGGTTTAATAAAATACTCTATGTGGAGGAGCCTGTGGAGATGGCAGATCAACAATATCATTGCAGAGTAATGTCTCTTCTAAAATCACTAAACTGATTACCAGTAGGTTTATGGGGCCAATTCAGAATGCTGGCCAACACCTATGAAGACTTACATAGCGTAGCACTATATTAGGCATAGCCTTGCCAGGATTGAATCTGCCCCTTGAGAACACTTTCTAAGAGCTCCCCCAGCTGCAGAGGTTAGGGGGATATGAACCACAGAAGGCCTTTTCTCTTGTGGTTCCTGCACTTTGAAACTCTCTACCACCAGAGATCTGCTCAGCGCCCCCACTCCACAATTTAAAATTCATATATTGTTTTGCACTGTTTTATATTTTTACTCCACTGTAACCTGCCATATGGAGTCTTCCTGTTGGGACACACTATAAAAACGTAAATTAATAAATACAGTGAGAAGGAAATAGAAGCGTAGAGTTGGAAGGGGACTATTTAAGCTGATACAGGCATCCAAATCAAAACATGCATAACAGATAGAAGCCTAATTATGAGAACTCCACTGCAGAAATCTTCTGAATGTTTAAACTGGCTTTTCAGATTAGATACAATAACTGAGACAAAATTGCTGGGCCATAGCAATGGTGGTCAGAAATAATTCGATCTGAACATAATCTAGGTGGCCTTAGTTCCTGCTGTGATGGCCTTTATGCTGGATATTTTTTTCCCCTCTAGTCTATAAGTGTACATTCTTTCATAAATAAATAATTGAATGTTAAAAGGCTAAAAATACCAGATATAATGAAATGTAATTGTTGAACCACTGTTACTTTGTTCCCATTTATGTTCATTCTTTCTTCCACTGCATGAATAGAAAACCAACTTAGGAATGAGTTTAGGATACAAAATATGCTGCACAAAAAAGACTACATTACATCTTCTAGTCTTGCTGTTATAGAACAGTCACTCGTACACACAAACATCAGGAGCTTTATCAAATCCCCTGGTGTTCCCTCTTGGGTGTTCATTCAGCACAGTCATTATTTGGACAAGAAGCTGTTCTCAGGCCTGGTTGACTGCCTCTAAATGAACTGAGAGATTACACATAATTTTTTCCAGAATTGCTCATACTGTGGGTTTCTTATCCTAATTCAAGTCTTAGACCCAACTCCAAGTTTATGGAGGTCTCGGGCAAATTGTTTTCTGTATACCTTTTTCTCTTGGTGGACCTCTTGGGCATTATTCTTGGCTATATATAGCTGCAGTGATAGCATTCCAAGTAACATTAGGTTGGTGACCCTCGCCTTCTATTTTCTGCAGTGCCCCAAATTACTCTAACTTGGATATTGAAGAAAAAAGAAAAGAAAAGAAAAGAGAGATTAGATTCTCTGCTGCCCTTAGTAGTATAACAAATGTTTTTAGGGGAGTCCTAGGACAGATATTAGCCTAGATTGGACAAAGGTCTGTTTTGTATATCTATTAAAGCTTTTTCTTCTGCAATAAATGCTTAGAAATTACAATCCTTTTATGAAAATAATATAACCATAATTTTACTTTTGGTGGCTGAGCAGTTACTTTGCTTGCAATTATATGATTAAGAATCCCCCCTACACACACACTTTAAAATCTGCTTAAAACACGAAGAATGATGGTAATGCTGATATTGGGCACTTGGCATGACAATGAACACATACAAATGGTTACATTTCCCCCCCACTTTCTTCAAATAATATGTAAAACAGCTCTGTTACTAAGTTCTTCCTATGAACAATGAAACAATTCTCTCACTAACAAACTGGTCCAGCCCTTTCCACTATTGTGGTTCATCTTTCTAAATGTGCTAAAATGTTTTGTTGCGATCACTCAGTGCACCTTAAGTAAAGCAGCTCCTCTGAATGCTCTTGAGCTAGGTTGCTTTCCCAAAATACCAAGTGCTGATAGCCCTAGGTAGTTTCATTCTCACCTAGTGGAAGTGGGGAAATCTCAGTGTAGATCCATATTGCCTTTGTCTTTGATCTCTGGGACAGCAAAGGAATAATAAGTGATAGTTTGGCCATATAATTATTGAAACAATAATTAAACTAGTCATTAAACTAGTCAAAACATCAATATATTTACAGTATTAAAATCGCATAGAATGATTCATCATGGCAAACTTATGACGATACTCACCATTAATATGCTTATTACTTCTTTTTTGTCAATTGTTCCACTTCCATTAGCATCATAAAGTTTAAAATACCATTTCAATTTTTGGTCAATTTTCCCCCGTATCACCAGATTTATTGCCGCTATTAGCTCCAAAAAGTCAATAAATCCATCCTTTAAAGTAAAGAAAGAAAAGCATATTTGCAATGTATATAGAATTGCATTAATTTTGACAATAATATTAATAAGAGGATAACCTGCTGCAGAAATAATGTCAGGTTGTTTGGATGGCACCTTCTGCATCCTGTAACTTCCCAGAGCCACCACAGTAGTGCCTGCTTACTTGCTACAGAACAGTCCCCCATTCAGGAAGAAAGAAAAGACCAGCAGAAGGCCAGAAAGAGAAGGAAAACAACTTACTGTACATCCATAGATTATGAGAATAATAATGGATGATGATGATGATGATGATGTGGTACAGAGGCTTCCTCTCTGTATCACCCTTCAGACTGTCCATCAACTTTAAAAAGTAGAAGTGGTAGACTTCAGAACCTTCACTACTGTTACAGCAAAGCATTATGAAAAATGGCAATTCCACATCAAGAACTGTTTCTAGCCATTGAGAACAGCAGCCTCACCACCTCATTATGCTGCAGCTCAAATTTCTGTAAGGCAATCCTACAAAAAGCACATTGATAGTAATCTAACTTCGATGATACCAGAGCATTCGGTTGATGCAGTTGTTTTGCTCTGTGTGAAAAAATAGCAATGTAAGTTGTTTATCTCTTTCCTTGAGAAGGCTAGTCATATCAGGGACTCATATTAACTCTTGTACTTTTATTTTATTTTGAGGTGTTTGCTGTCCAATCTTATGTGTGCTTATTCTAAAAAAAAAGTTCCATGGTGTTCTCACATATAAAGATGGATAAGACTGTGCCATGGTGGCCAATCAAAACTTAGTGCAATACATTTATGAGAAAGATGCAAAGTAGGACAACAGGTGAGTGGCAAAAACCAAGGCTTGAATATGCAGCCAAGGACTGGGGTCAAAAACTCAGAAACAAAAGGATAATGCCTGAGGACAGGGTGGAAAGTCAGAGTTTAACAGAAAAGCACAACAAAGATGCCAGTAGGTGTTGCCACTCAAAATCTCAAATATTTCTACACCAACAGACAGTATGAAAAATAAACAGGGAGAACTAGAGATCCTAATTCAGAGAGAGAAATATGATGTGATAGGTACCACTGAAATGTTGTGGGATGATATTCATGATTGGCACACAACACCGGAAATTTACCATTTATGCAAAGGGAGCAGATCCAACAGAAGGAGTAGGGGTACTGCACTGTATGGAAGGGGGAAAAATAATTGCAGAGATATTCAGAAATCGGAACATAGAAATCTTGCAGAAACAATATTTGGATAAAAATAAAAGGAAAATACTCTTGTGGGAGTTTATTATAGGCCATCTGAGCAGGCAGAAGATACAGATGAGGCCTTTCTGCATCAGATGACCAGCTTTTCAAAGAGGAATGTGATAGTGATAGTGGGAATTTCAATTGCCCAGACGTCTGCTGGCAATAATTCTGCCAAAATTCTTTTTTCCTCTTGCTCATAACTTTATTTGTCAGAAGGTAGAAAAAGCAACTCTATACATACCTTCTCAGAATTAAGTTTCATTGAATTTAAAGGTATTTATTTCTTGGTTAGTAAGTGTGTAAGAGGAGCAAAGATGAATTTAAGAAGCCAACATAATTTTTGTACTCACAGACTACTTAGTAAACATAGCTAAGTTCTTTCAATTAGCCATTTTATATATTGTAGCACAGTCACTTATAGTATGAGATATTTGTATTTAGACCAAAAAAAACAGAGCAGTTAACAATACGATCCAAATTGGTCTTAACAAAATAACATCTTCAGAGAGTGTATCTTTGAGGTACAAGGTACAAGGTTGTTTATGTAGGCGAATCTAACAAATATTTGGATCTGATTTACAAAAGATTGTTTCATGTTGTATTTGGAACACATTTCAAATGAAGGAAGTTTATAGTGGCGTGTTACAACATTCTCTCCCCAAATTGAACTGTCCCTATGTTTTATAGTTCCACTTACTTTCTGTCACTTTCCTTTCCCTCTCTCAAGTTCCTCCTACTTGCACTGATCAACATCTCACAAGTGGCTCTCTTGAAGGAAGCTCATTTTTGCATAGCTCTGATAAAGGGAG
Organism: Candoia aspera; assembly: GCF_035149785.1. Classification (NCBI taxonomy): domain Eukaryota; kingdom Metazoa; phylum Chordata; class Lepidosauria; order Squamata; family Candoiidae; genus Candoia; species Candoia aspera. The sequence continues at coordinate 80,921,585 of NC_086157.1, read as the reverse complement.
GGGGAGAAATTATTTTCAAAAATCACATACACACAACACTCGGGGCCTCTTTCTGTAACTTTTGCTAGGTGCTGATTAGAGAAGGAGCTAGGATCTTTTATCAAGTTACGAGAACAAAAATTTCCAAGCATACCTAAATTTACTGCTTTGGAATGTTTATCATCCCCACTTTTGCTGTTGCATTCATTCATCCATGCACTCACCTAACTCTAGTGACCTAGAACTGATCAAGCACCAGTCCAAGAGTGACTCCACTGGGATCTTTTGTTTCAGGTCTTTTATAATCCCCTGCTTGCTGGGCTAAATTGCCTTGGGCACTGCTGATTTACAAGTTGCCACTTAAGTGTTTATTTCTTTGATTTGTATCCTCATTCTTCCGGAGTGTGCTTCTCCTCCTTTCGTTTCGGAATGCCAGGTATCTAGTGAGATGTGGACATTTCTCATTTTCAGATAATGGTGTCCTGGGCTCTCTGTTCTTTGATACTGGCTCTGTTTCTTTCAGAAAAATCCTTTTTTTTTTTTTTAATCACAGTAGACAGGTTTGAAGTGACCTCACTGCATTTAGTGGGGAAATACATTTCCAGGATTAAATCCTTAACAATAAAATCAAAACTTTTTATCTGATGCTTGCTAATTGGATGACACCTAGGATATTAAAAAGAAACTTTGTTCTTCCTATCCTCAGTTTTTTACATTACATTAATTATAAGTGAAAAAGCAATTAGTTTCATTTTATATCATGTCTGCTTTCATATTTAGGGATTGTAATAATATATCGAATACTAAATGTCACATACAAACTTATAGTTTGTTTTGGTTTCAACCGAGTGTGATGTTTGAACCCAGCCATTTTTATTTGCAAACCATAATTTAAATTTATTAAACCATGATAGCTTGTTGAACAAAATGTTTAAAAAATTGTTTTGCACAGTGTGTGAGGTCCACCATAGAGAAAAGAATGCCAAACTCTTGGCAGTGATTCCAGAGGGACAGAACAGTGACATGGTTGAAATTGTTCAGTTCTTAATGATGATAAATCCAAAGCAAATTTGTCAGCAGGGAAAAACACATAAACTTTTCTAACATGCATGTGGGGAGGAGACAACTTCTGCCCTTAGTGTTATAGTATTGTTGGCATGAGAATTTGTTTTTGTTGTTGATTTCTTTTATCAAATAACTTTTCTGAAAGACTGCTTCTACCATTTTTTGTGACTCTCTCTGAACCCCAAGAGCAATATAAAAATAACACTGCAGAACAGTTGAACCCATCAGTCCCCAGTGGCCTGCTGCAGAGTTGCTGGGAGCTGAGATCCAACAACTTCTGGAAAATTGTAAATATCATACTCCTAAACTAGAATAACTAGTGCAGTAACAACAGGTCAACTTTACCATTGCTGAATGCTACCAACCCCAAAGAGTCTTAACTTGCAATCCGTAATTGCAAATAATAGATTTGTTAAATATGTACAGATTAGCTCAGCTCTAGAGCTAAACTCTGGAGATTTTCTTCAGTACAGATGTTGCTTTTACCAGTTATATAAACAGCACAGCTTATGAAGTATGGTATTTAGTTGCACTCAGCACCTCTGATTGCAGTTGGCAGATAATGTAAGTAGAAATTACTCTAGAGTGGTTTCAAGAAATTACATTGATGCAACAGAAAGGTAATTGAATAAATAGTGAAAGCCCTGTTACTTAAAAGTGTCCTTTTTTCTAATAGTGAAGTGCAGCATAACAGCTTTCAAATTAAGTTTTATTGTACATTTCAGTTTTCATCCATGCAGTGATCCTATGTTGTTTCACTTTACCTTTACAAAACTAGTTCCTTCCAGGGAATTCATTAAACTTCAGTGGATAATTATGGTTTTTGACTGTTGGTGCAAATTTTTTTCAGTGACAAAATGGTCAAAGCTCACTTCACTCATGAATCTGCTAATCAATTTTAGACATTTCTATTCTCCTGTCCTCTATCTCCCATGCTATCAGAAATAAAACTGGCCTTCCTGAGAGCTGTTGTAAGGAGATACAATGATTATGAAGCACTATGATTGCTTATTTATTTCACTAATTAAGAATTTTTATCTCTCTCTTCAAAATTCCATTCCCCCTGTTCAGTCCTTGAGGGGCTTTAAAACTGCTTAAACACAAAGATAGAAAGAGATCAGCGATAGAGAAGCCGAACAATTTTAAAAAGCAGCATAAATTGATTCCATCAAGAATTAATGGAAAAGCCTGGGAGAATAAATAGAATTTAATCAAGTAGACACTTGGGATATTGTGTTTAGAAGAACAGTCTACAACTGGGAAGTATTGTAAATGGGTTGTGAGGGTTATCATCACCATTATCATCCTCTTCCTCCTCCTCCATCTGCTTCATGTAAATACATGGTGCATATCTCTATCTGTGAAAATCAGAGATCTTAGTCACAGATTTTATATCTAGTGGTATTACCTAGTGTACTAACCAGTCATGAGGTGGACAAATCCTCTAATGTAAAGAGAACAATTATTTGGCTGATTATGAGACAGAGCAGCAATGGAAATGAAATTTATAATGGATTCTACTTTCTTCAAACCATAAATCAAATAATCCAGTATGTCATTCATTCATTCATTCATTCATTCATTCATTCATTCATTCAAGAGCATATTTCTAAGTGGTTCTAACATGACAGATCTATCGTTCCTTATATTCCACTGCACTTCACTGTATTCCTGTTAGTTATAACTTCTGGTCTAATTTGACTGACGTGTAGGCAGAAGTTATTTTTACGTGCAAATAATATGTTTTAAAAAAGCAACTACCAACCATTATTAAAAATCCAAACACAACAGTGCCATAACATTTTCATTTACTATCTGAAAATCACAAAATAGCAAGTTAGCTTTCAACATTTACATTTTTTCCTTTTCTTCCATCTCATTTTTATTGTTTAATTTCTATGTTGATGTTTAATTGATTCTGTGTTACTACATGAATAGGCTTCTGTAATTGTATTCTAATGAGCACTATTTATATTTCTTTCACTTTTCTTGAGGATCAGTACTGATCCTAGTTCATCATTTTCAGTTTAATAACATGTTCCTATATTGTTCTTCTTCAAGTCTTAGTGTTCATCCCATTCTAGTTTATTCAATGACCACAGATACCTACCATATCTATCTATTGATCTATCTGGTGTAATGATTGCCTATCCTAAAATATTCTCAGACTCACAAGCGAGAGCTTGAACAAAATCTGGTTTATTAAAGAATAGTATGCAAGTACAAAGAAAGTTGAGAACGAGCAAAAGCACGCCAAATTGTTGTTGTTTATTCGTTTAGTCGCTTCCGACTCTTCGTGACTTCATGGACCAGCCCACGCCAGAGCTTCCTGTCGGTCGTCAACACCCCCAGCTCCCTCAGGGACGAGTCCGTCACCTCTAGAATATCATCCATCCACCTTGCCCTTGGTCGGCCCCTCTTCCTTTTGCCCTCCACTCTCCCGAGCATCAGCATCTTCTCCAAGGTGTCCTGTCTTCTCATTATGTGGCCAAAGTATTTCAGTTTGGCCTTTAATATCATTCCCTCAAGTGAGCAGTCTGGCTTTATTTCCTGGAGGATGGACTGGTTTGATCTTCGTGCAGTCCAAGGCACTCTCAGAATTTTCCTCCAACACCACAGTTCAAAAGCATCGATCTTCCTTCGCTCAGCCTTTCTTATGGTCCAGCTCTCGCAGCCATATGTTACTACGGGGAACACCATTGCTTTAACTATGCGGGCCTTTGTTGTCAGTGTGATGTCTCTGCTCTTAACTATTTTATCGAGATTTGTCATTGCTCTTCTTCCAAGGATTAAGCGTCTTCTGATTTCCTGACTGCAGTCAGCATCTGCAGTAATCTTCGCACCTAGGAATACAAAGTCTTTCACTGCTTCTACATTTTCTCCCTCTATTTGCCAGTTATCAATCAAGCTGGTTGCCATAATCTTGGTTTTTTTGAGGTTTAGCTGCAAACCAGCTTTTGCACTTTCTTCTTTCACCTTCATCATAAGGCTCCTCAGTTCCTCTTCGCTTTCAGCCATCAAAGTGGTATCATCTGCATATCTGAGATTGTTAATGTTTCTTCCAGAGAGTTAATGTTTCTTCCAAATACAAACTAAAAACCCTCGGTGCGAATGTAAGCCCTCCCCCCGTACAACCGTTTCAAATTCCCCATTCCAGGTGCTCCTAACGAGTTCTGCTAATCAACGGGTAAAAAGGACCTTGAACACAAACGATAACCCAAACACATTCCATCCCCATGAAAACAGATAGAAAGCCTGGTACAAGGTCTCCCAGCAGCTCCCTCCCAACTGGAACGCGTGTCAGCACCATGGCATGCAAAACTTTACGATGTACATTAAACATTGCAATGGCAAACATGACATCTGGTTTGATATTAACATTTAAAATCAATCTTACTTTTCTTCATTAGAAAACAAATAACATACCTATTCATCCATTCCCCCAAATGAAATTACAATCTCATGGTGGGAAAAGTACAGCGGGGTAATAAATTCTTCATATATATATATATTCTTTTTACTCTGAAGCAGTGGGATGGACACAGACTTAATCAACTGAAATCAATGGGCATATGCTTTGGGTTCATATTTTTTTGTGTTATATGAGCTGGGGTTAGAAACTAAGATGGCAGTTAAGCAGGGAAAAACATTATTAACATAATTTGCAGGTTGTTATCTACTTCGGATTTCAGCTTTGTTCAGTTTAACATATCCACCCAGAAACCTATTGTTATAATTTGGCTTAACAATTTAAGAAGTAAATATGAATAACTAACTTAAAATATGAATACCTTCCTAGTTAACCCATACTTGCATTGAGAAATATAGCATTTAAAAAGTCAAACAATTCTTCTGAAGAGGCAGCTATAATAAGTAGGTGTGACTGAGATGTAGTCAGACTGAACAGCCTGCAGTACTACAAAATAAATGCATGAGCTTTCAGTGGAAAGGATACGTTTTTATGTATAATTCAGTCATTGTGAGTCATGGACATGTATTGTCTCGTTTAACAACTGCATCACTTAGCAACAGAGTTGCCAGTCCCAATTGTGGTCGTTAAGCAAGTACTACCTGTAGATGGGGCTATTAAATATTGTTATTAATTGTATGCATGAACCTTTTCCCTTTATGAATTAGAAATTATAATCAGTTTTAATGATACTTTATCCAAATAAGCTAAAATTAGAAATCATTAATGTTGCCCTAGCCAAGTGAATCATAGTTAAAATTAATCAGTTTATTTTAGATCAAGACAAACATCAAATATAGTTAATTGAAAATGGAAGCTAGAAGATAAGTCTGAGGAATTTTCACATCAAATTAAATGTTAATGTCCTGCTCAAATGCAGCAGTGTAGTATAGTAAGCTAGTGTAGGCCAAATAAAATCTGAGGCTACTGTCTCATAACAGTGTTATGGTAATGGAATACTAGGGACTAGTATTGTAACCCCCAGACTTACACTCTTCAGTCTGTAAGAATTACAGTTTCCAGAATTCCTAGACAGCGCAGCCAGTTCTGGCGTTTCAGCCTATCATTCCTGAGAGACGGTAGCTTGAGGAATGTTGTTCTAGTCAATAAAAATCGATGCTCAATGTGTGTGTGTGTGTGTGTCTTCTGTGAATGTATCCATATGAATAAGCAATAAGATTATTTAAGTTCAGGAGTAGACAACCTAGAGCTCATTGGTGCCAGCCAGTGAGTGTATAGACAATGCATAGAAATCCACCAGGCCATATAATTTATTCTTAAAAATGATGATGATGATGATTTAAAAAGCTAAATGGGAAATCACGCGCTGCATAAAAAGTGCTCCTCCATAAACTTGTTCTTAATCCATCAATAATATATATGTAATTGCTGATTTTGCTTCTATTTTTATCACATTGCAGGACCTGATGTAGCTTGACTTTATGGGTAGGTGAATGGAGACTTCATATCAAGAAAATGGAGACACAACCTCAGCAGGCTAAGAATAAGCATTGTTTACTCCAGTTTTATAACTCTGTACCTAACCAGAGCAACTGTCCAGGATCTCTGCAGCTGTTTCAGTGCTAAGAAAAAGTAATGAGAGCTAGTTGTGGTTCATATGAGTCATATTGTTTTGACACTTAATAAATGGATTAGTGATACTAATTCTTCTACTGAAGTCATTCTGCTTTTCTTTAAGCTGTTCTCATTACAAAATACAACCTGCTAAGATCAATTTCTAATATTCTATTGTCACATTTTCCAAAGAAAAGAAATTAGTGTGCAAATCACAATATGCTTAATACGGTATATAAGTCTCAGTGAAAGCAGTGCAGTTTCTGGGCCTGTGAAAACACTGCTCACAGGTCTAGCTTATATTCTTAAAGTTATATTACATGGCAGATTGAATCTTCAAATAATAATGGTTGTCACTGCTATCTTTAATTTGCCTGAGATCAGATCACACTTGACTTTAGCCAAAAGCCTTACGTTACTAAGTCAGTAATCCCCCAACGTACAACCCAATCACTAATTCCTACAAATTTGTTATATCTAGTTTTTCCAAAAAGACAATTAAAAAAAGTTTTATAAATACCTCAAGTATGATGGAAGAAACTGTCACAAATAAATTGTAAATAAATGAATTTGTTTTTTAAAGTATGGATTATTAGGAGAGGAAGCAAATATAAAACAAATGAGTATATATGATGCAACTACATTTGGAATGTATATATAGCTCTTAATATTGTATCTCAGAAAGAATGTTACAGTACTTGGATAGAATTAGAAAGAGGCAAACAAAATTGCAATTATGTATTACAACTATTGGACTTACAATTTTAGAAAAATGGCAAGTAAGAGGACATAATTATAGTGCTATGTTATGTATGGCATGAAGAAAATTGTGTAGAAAAGGCACACAAGACAATTTATGTCTGTCTCATAATATCAGACTAGCATTATCCAACAAAATAAAACAACTGAAGATTTAGGACAGATCTAAAAAAAGTATTTTTTTCCTAATGGTATGGCACAATATATGGTGGTGGGCTTCAAAATTTCAAAGAGGCATTTGACAAATTCATAGACATTAATAATATAGATGGCTATTGATTTTGATGATTATATGCACCATCTAAAATTAAAGGCACAGAGCTGGTAACCAAAGTGAGAGAAGGCAATCTTAATTCTGTGCATCTCACAGATATCTGGCCAATGTATAAAGCAACAGATGAACTAGATGGACCTTTCTTGAAAAAGAATCTTTTTATTATTTTATTGATTTTTTTATTCAGAAAATTAATAGAATCATAAAACCTAATTAAAATTAACATTTGAAAACACACTGATAAACATTTATGAAACTGTCTCAGTTTGAGGGGCAGCTTTCTTCTTTGCTTTGTTGTTGAGAAATCCTGTTCTGCATATATTAATATAAGTTGTTAGCATATGCTGGGCATGGTATTTTTTTTTCCAAGCACACAAAGCATAAAATATCAAGATAACTATCAAAATATATATTTTAATCACTGACACATTAAAATCATGTCAAACAGGCACATACTCTATTTACTAGCTGCATTTATCTATTGCAGCTGCAATTTTTGCAGAATGAAGCTGTAAATCAAAATATATGTCAGACTTAAGATGCTAAAATGTTCTGAACATAATAAATGAAAAACAGCACACAATTCCCTAAAACTATGCACTGTAGAAATAACTCTTACCTTATTTGTATCAAAAATATTGAATACTTTCTCAACATAATTATTTGCCTGGGTAGTTGAACTTTCAAGACGAAGGATCTTCTTGCATTCATACATGGTTAGTTGTCCAGATGGGCATTCTTTCATGAATTTTGCATACCATTGGTGGTTTTCCATAGCAATGATTTCCTCCATTGATTCAGTGGCACCCATTTTGAGGCAAGTAATTTGTCCTTTCTTAAATTTGTTTCCGCAAACACTTTCCCTCTGTATCAGTGGCTCATGTCTAACTGGGATAGAAGGAGAAACTCAGAGGCATGTAACAACTATAAGCATCTTAAGATCATTACAGATTTAGTTTAAGTAAAAATAGAAATGGGATTACCTTCAGCTCTGCAAATTAATATGGATAGGTTTTTATAATAATGTCAACACTCCTAAATGAAAAGTGATGCTCTTAAAAGTTGTATCATTTATGCAGAAAGGAAATAAGTATTATGATGATTAGATTACTAATTGATATTACATTTTGTATGTCCAGAAAAGGAAATCTGCCCCACTGAAGTTCAAGTGAGCCCGTAATATTTTTTTATAATTTTCCTTTGGAAAGAAAGAGTACTGAAAATCATCATCCTCTGCTGCGGAGCTTTTCAACTTGCCTAAGATAAAAAGGGCCTCATCATCCTGAATTTCACTATAATGAATATTCAGTTTGTACTCTTTGTTTATACCTAGTTAATAAAAATAAGCTGCCCTTGGTGTTACTGGGATTAATTCCTGGTTATATAAAATAAAAATTCCCCTAACATTCCCTGCCCTCAAACAGACTGCAGTCCATACACAAGTGTAACTCTGTTTTAAAAAGGGAACAATTCATTCTCCTTTCCAAGTTACAGCAGCTTGTAAGAGTAGTTGTCTAACTGGATTCCATTCCCATTCATTGCTATTCTCATTTTCATTTGTTTAGAATTTTTAAATCTAGTAGTTGAAGTTTAGAAGTTGAAAGCATATAGAGAGACTAGTGTACATGTTTTTTATGCATTTATTTTATGAACATAAAATATGTTCATGTGGACATAATTTATGTGAACATAATTTATGTGAACATAATTCCTTTTGTACACATAAATGGAAAGGTGCACATCTCCAGAAGTTGCAGCTTAGCTCACTTGTAATATTTAATATGACAGAAGAAGGAAAATGATTCAATATATGAAAGGTTATCACATTAACTGTTTTTAATGAATTAAATTCAGCTTTAGGCATGGTCTCATGTACTACTTTTTTCTTTTTTTCCTGCCCTACATTATTGAGTAAGGCTCCATATATATCACTCCAAGGCCAAATGGGTCTTGGCCCAAAATATCCTCTCCAGTGTTTTTTCCTATGTTAGAAATTCTGTCATTGGGAAGATTGTTATGGTATATCCTCCCAGTCTTCTGTCAGGATCTCAACCAACATAAAAATGCAAACTAACTATTGTGCTGGCCTAAATTCTTTCTTCCCATCGCTTATCAGCAGGGCATGACATTTTTGGAGGCTTTGATCTCATACTGTTTTTTCCACTGAACCTTCTACACTTAGAGTGAAGGCTGTGGGGAATCTACTAAATTATGCATCCTGAACTCTTCCATTCTCAGGAATCCAGCAGAGCAGAAATTCTAGGTCCATAAGATAAACCAAAACAGTCTTTCAATAATACATGCACACACATAAATACACACAAACACCTTTCTCTTGGTAGAAACAAGTAAAAAAAAAGCAGTAAGTACTACTTACAGAAATGATTCAGCTTTTAATGTTATTTTTTAAAAAGCACTGAGGCCAAAAATACTGTTAAGTAACATGTTTATGAAATAGAATTTTACAATGGAAAGTCAGATTTATGTAATTTGTAGACCCAAATCAGCTCATTATATGCCATGATGTTTACTGGATGTCCATGCAGTAGCTAGTCTCACAACTTGGGATAGATATACAACTGCCAGAAGAAAACACAGAATATTTATTCTACTTTGTTGTCTCCTAAAAATGAAAAGGCCAGGCATATGGACAAAAAGAAGGTAACCTATCATAGAACAAATGCCTTTATATTTATTCAGCAATGAAGTACATTTTCATAGAACTAATGTACATTCAGACAGCACTGCACACAATTTCATAGAAACTAAGGTTGAATTTGGAGGTCAAAGGAGCCAGCCTACACAAATTTCCTATTTGTAGAAATAACAATCTGTAATTCTGTGGAGTCCTTGGTGCTCTCTGAGCTTGGTTGTTTCCTTGCAGATGTTTCATTACCCGACTAGGTAACATCATCAGTGCTAGGGAGTGTGGGGTTTGCTCCCTGTTTATATACAGTAGCTTGTCCTGTCAGAGTTAGTGGGGTAGTGGGTCTCAGAACAGACTATTACAACACATCTCAGTAACAACCATCTGACTATTACAATCACATGGCATCACTGTAGCACAGAAACCAACTAAAGCCCTCCAAAACATCTTAAGTAAACCATGTTGGCATTTGATTGTTTTGCAAAGACCAAGCCACTAAGTTACTATGGTAACAAATCACTCTGGCAGGGTGAACAGGTCAAACTTACATATCCTCAGGTTGGGTGTGAAAAGAATGACCATATAAGGAAATTGCCTGGAAGGAATTTGCCTGGTCTTGTTAGTTTCAGTTTCCTTTCTGTAGCCTCTTTCCAGTCTTCTCAGAGCTTGTGTGAATGCATATGCTTGTAAATATGTTTTTGTGCTTTCTGTAAATACATTTATTTTTATAGAAATGCCTGGTGTGTGTTTTTTCTGATCTTTCAGGCCAAACGCTTGCCAGCACACTCTGACAAACCAAAAGACCCAGTAGCCCAAGAAGAAAAAACAGGAGTCATCAACAACATACAGACTGTAACATCCACTATATAGGACAGACAGACAGAAGAGTAGCAGGGTGCATCCATGAACACCAATTAGTAGTCAGAAGTTATGTTTAAATCTCCTTAATCTCACAACACATGGACAGATTCAACCATAGCTTCAACTGGGAAACTGTGATCATCCTAGAGCAAATTAAATCCAGAAATGCTAGGGAGTTCTGGAAGCTTCGTACTCAGACACATCAGCCATCTATAGACATATAGAAAGAAACCACATTTGCACACCATTCAAAAGAGACAATAAAAAGCTAAGAAGGAAACAAAAAAGACCAGAACACATCCCCTCCAGCAGCCAACAGTCAGATAAGCAGGGATTAACACCAGACAAACAATCAAGCAGAAAACAACACCTAATCAAGGAATACCAAGGAGAAAACCACACCCCCACCAACACTGGCCAGGCAAGCTACTGTATATAAGTAGGGAGCAAACCCTACAGTCACTCGCGCTGTTGATGTTACCTGGTCAGGTAATGTAACATCTGCAACCAACAACCAAGCTCAGAGAGTTCCAAGGACTCCACAGTTCAACCCTAAACTACATATATTCTCTTCTATTGAAATCTTCATTTCAAAACTTAACTAGTTTGTTAAGAGTATATCTTTTCTCCTTTACACTAATTGTTTGTATCCTATAGACCTCTGTAGAAGAGTGTACCCGGGTCCTTGTGTTTAGCTAACAGTTGCAATGGATGTTCTCAGATGATTAGAAATGTAAACAAAAGATCTGGGATAAGCGTTCCTTGCCTACAGAAGTCCTACTGGCATAACCAAAGAGCATGTGTTTACTGTGCATTAAAAAAATAAGGAGGGGGGGTTTGTTGGTAAATATATGAATAAGATGCAAATCTGTGTCTTCCCAAGTGTTTTAGACTTGACTCCACTCCCACATGCATAGTGAAAAGGTGTGTAGCTTTTTTCTGCCTTGCTTTTGAACTTTGTCTAAATTTTATTGTATCATCCAATAATATAAGCAATATTCTTAACGACAGGCAAATCTGTAAGTTTAACAGAGGAATATATTATTACAGGAATATACTAATTAATCAGCCTTATATAACATATACCATAGACACAAGATTTCCAATGGTTTACAAGAAATAGTAATAAATAATAACTAATCCAGTATATCAATTTAAATTAAATGTAATGGTAATAATGCTTCATAAATAATTAAAATGTTCATAAAATAACTGGAGCATATAACAAAATCAACCAACCAGTATCATTTAATCAATCATCAAAAACCCACTGGAAGAACTCTATCTACTCTTTAACAATGCTCAAAACTCAGTCAATGAAGGTCCAAATTTAATTTCTGGGAAAGACAGTTCTACAATACTAGAGACGTAACAAAGAAATAATGCCTGCTGGCCTTGTCACTTCCTTACCTCACAAAAGTGGGGAATCAATAAGAGTTTTTCCTGAGCTGAGCATATTGGATGGATTGTTCCCAGCTGGAGAAGGCAGTCTTGCAAGTACCCTGGTACTAAATCATATAGAGCTTTATAAGTTAAAACAGCACTTTGAATTCTACTGGCAGCCAATATAGAGCCTACAACTTAGGCATAACTTATTCTTCATTGTGAGTGCCAGCTAACAGGTGCACTGCTGCATTCTGTACCTTATTAGAGGAAATGCCAGAGGAATGTCAAGGATTTACCCACTCTGCATGTAACTCCACTTTTAAAGAAATGTTCTGTTCTGTAAGAAAAAATCCTTCAGGGATTACAAAATTATTGGCTGATGGCTTCATAGTTTTTTTGTAACCAGTTTGTAATAATTATTACCAAATTAGGATAAGTAATTGTTTGCTGATAGTCTTTTCTGGATTAGTTGGACTACACATCCCATTGCTGATACATGGCGTTGACCTCCACATATGTTGGTATGCAAGCTATCAGCTACTCATTTCAGAATTCCTTAAGCTGTGCTAAAAGAATCTGAGAGTAGCTGGTCCAAAATGTCTAGACAACCTCAAGCTGGCGAAGTCTGTATTAATGCATGAACTAAATGATGAGTTAATCTTGAGATATATACCCAGTGGTGTCCATTCACTGGAGAAACAGAAGCTAGAATTCTCTCCTTGTGAACACCTGAAATATGTTCTGAAATATTAGGAGATGCACAGGAAGAGATTTGAGGGATATTCAAGAGGTATCCAGGATGCTCAGCTTGGTGCATCTTTATATTTTATAGGAGGTACAGGGAGAAGGGAAGACACAAAAATCTCTAGTGTATGAGAAGCCTACTCATATAGTGTTTAATAGAGCCTTCTAAAAGATGGGCAGCAGAAATTTGGCAACAAATGGCAGCCAGAGTTTGGGTATTCTGCATTTTTTTGCTGCCACCTAAGGATTGTCAATTCCTGCAATCAATGGCAGCCCTATTTTTAGCTTAATATTATTCTCTGTATTAACTATCCCAAGTTGACACCCTCCAGATGTGTTGGTATTCCAACTAAGAAAATTCCATCTGGCGGAGTCCAGGAGGTGGGCCTTCTCTGTAGTAGCTTCACCCCCCCCCCCCGTAACATCCTACCCCCAGAGGTGAGATTAGCCCCATTGCTCCTGGCCTTCCAGAGGAATTTTAAGATCTGGTTCTGCCACCTGGCTTGTGGCAGGGAGGGGAATAGTCATGCCTGGGGATGGCTAGTGCCCTAAAATGCTTCTCCAATGCAAGGACTGAATTGGATCATAGCCATCTGGACTTTATTTTTACCTATATTTATTAGTTATTGTATTTTATATAGAGTATTTTTATATATTGTAATTATTTGTTTTATTGATCATTTTGTTGTAAACCTGCCAGAGTGTCTCTGGTAGGAGGAGGTGGGCAGTGACAAATTAGATAGATAGATAAATAACATCAAACTAATTCAAGTTAATATAGAAGTTCAAATATTTGATACCCAAGCTCTAACCCATATGAATAAATGACACACAATATTCCCTGATTCCAAATTCCACTAAGCCACAATCTTAATAATCCTTGCACACATTAGCTGCTATATTCATAAATATCACACATACAATTTTCTCATTTCAAGAGGGATTTACTGTATAACATGGCTCTCTCTCCTGTTTATTTTTATTTTTTATAAAACTCATATTTAAATCCTATTTCTTTGTAAAGTGACTTTATTCTTGTCAATATCTGTATTGACAAAACATTGATGACTTCCAAATGTGAGTTAATTCATCCATTGTAACCCCACCCCAGGTGATGGATAAATTCAGTCAAGTGTAGGCTTGAGATTCTATGAAGGTTCTGATCTGGTAACTTACCTGGAAATTATGAGAACTGGATGAGGCCAAGCAAGCTCAAATTAAACCCTAGCAAGTTTGGAAATACTGTTTTCCTGTAAACACCTGGGCTTTCCAAAAACATGTTCCAGTTGTATTCCCTCTGAAGGAAGGTCTGTGTTTTTGGGGTTTTGCTCCTTGCAGCTCCTGGGGTAGAAATGGTGTAGACTATGACCTGGGAGTCATGTTAATGACCCTCCCTTCCACTGCATTCCATCCTCAACACTCTCCTTTTACCCATCAGCTGGGATATTGAAGAGTGCTAGTGCCACATACAGAAATAGCCCAACTGACAGGTCACAGGGATGGAGAGAAAGGGAGTATTAGGAGAGCTCTCTCGTGTTTCACCTATGTTCCCCTTAGCACCTGCTCCCTATTAAATGGGCAACATGCATGATCTGTGCTTTTATTGTTCTATTATTTACTGTTTTTCATGCTGTAAATCATACAGAATCTTACGGAGTTACATGACCTCTAAATTGCATAAACAAACAAACTTGACAGGTGCCTAAACCCTCCATTTTTTTTCCGTTGGCAGGTGATACTTGGTGGAAGAGAAAGCAAAGCCAAGGGAACTCTCCAGTCCTTAACTTGGACCACAATAAATAAGGACAATGCTGTAAACGAATGCCTTGAAAATGGGAAAAGATTGAGCAAATTGTTAAAGGAGAGTTTCAGAAAAGATTACTGAATGCTGAGAAAGAGGAAAGCACAAGAAAGAAACTCAAAATATCTCACTTTAATTTTGTTTGGTATAAGGTAAGAGTAGAAATAAACTTGACAGGCTTTCTGTTATTTCACCTTACAACAATAAACAGCATTCCTAGAGTCCCTGCTGTGCCTGTTTTTGGACCTTGCTTACCTCAAAGATCTGACACATACCATTTATTGACCTCATTACTATGTCAAGATAGGGATTGGCAGTGGGAGAGTCAATTTAGATCAACATAGTTTTATGCTAATTCAAGGATGTGGATAGCATTTTAACTCAGCTGTCTGTAGGAGAAAACTCTAAGCCTTTTCTGCATCTGGTGGTCATCTGTAGTATTGCAGCCCAGCTCTGGTATCTCTATCATATAGGAACATGTTTCAGACAATATGATCTGAAATCATATAATCTTTTGAAGTCATAATAATATGTAATCAAGGGATTATCCCACTGTCACAGGTTTATTGGATACCCAAGGGTTGTTTACTCAGACTCACCAAGACATTCCCATTGAGACACTGCACACGAAGACCTTTTGTTCTCCCTTTTTCTGTTGGGTGGTATTTTACTTAGAAAACCACTAGTCAGAATGCTCTTTCTACCCAGGTGACCAACTAATATAATTTCCAACTACCCTATATTTCTATCACTATTACAACTGTAAACTATGTCTATTCTAACTAATACATGTAGGTTACTAAGCTATGACTGTCACTATAAGTATTAAACACAACTACTATCTCCAGGATACAATGCTCCTTTAACAGGACAAAGTCTCACTTGCTCCTGGCATTTCTACAAACCTTTACTGCTGCACTCTCCCTCGCTTTCTCCTGTCATCTGCTGCTCTCCTACACACCCACCACACCACCACCATTACCACCCAGTTGTTCCAAACACAGGGCTTTTTAACAATCTCCTGCCATTCTGCCGCTGAGGTGATTTAGGAGTAAAGGGGAGGAACGCAATTCCAGCTGCCTGCAATCAGGGTACAGCCCACCCTCCCACACAATATCAAATTATCAACCCCACCTATCAGCCCTTCAAAGTGGACCAGACGAAACCAAAGTCATGCATGCTTAATACAATTTCTATGATTATAAGGTTATTGTAACAGAATCTTGGAACTCTTGAGTGTGCTTCCCGCCTCTTTTTTATCTTCGTGAAAACTAGAGAGGGGCTTTTCTGAAATGCCTTCTCAAGTTACAGTTCTATGTGGATTCGGATTCCTTTTATATGACCATTCTCTTGGTTGTGGCCCTTCTTTCTGTTCCTCAAGGTTATTCCTTCTTCCCATTACATCACCTTTGCTTGCCATTTCTTATTTTGTTTCTTTAAACTTAAAAAATGGTTAGGAAAGGACAAAAGCAGCCTAATGAGCCATTGTGTATTAAGTGAGGGGACTGCTGGATATGCCTCCTTCTAATCTGTAATTCAGAACCAGAGGATGTGAAAGAGAAATCAGAGTAGCAAAGATACAATTGCCAAATCAGCTTTACTTTGAGCTTTTTCATACAAATGACTTTACTGCTATCTATTGATCCTTGGCAGTCAAGGAACCAGTGTAACATAAACCATCCCTGCTGCTCCTCCTGGTCTTGTCTGTATTACTACTAGTCTAAATTCCAAAGTAACATAGCTCAAATCTTAACAGATCTTATATATTTTGAGGCTATCTTTGGTTGGTGTTAGAATAAGATGGAAAATACTATTTAGTATCTAAATAGTAAAGACAACAATGTAAGCCTATCCCAACCAGGAGCAGGTTAGCCACATAGAAATAAGCAGGTTGCCAGGGTGTGTTTATGCTGAGGTTAGATGGAAGTGTGGATATAATTTAAGTGAAAGTAACTTGGCTAAAGTTAAAATGTTAAAGACTTTTTGATTTTACCGTGAAAGAATCAGGCATATTGCATGCTTTTTTCATTGAAATCATAGCACTGTCAAAGTACTTAATTTTGGATGAAATGCAAGTTCTTCTTGCATTTTGAATGGTTTGATATTATAAAGCTTTGTGATGTTACTTGTATTAATTTCAAATGTGGTTATAATTTAGATCAATGTATTTAGCAGTATCCTGTTGTTTAGAAGATATTAAAATATTAACTTCTTGAAGGTATTTTTTTAATTTGTCAAAGAAGTAATAAGGAAAACAGCAGGATTTCTAATCTTTAAACTTTATGTTATTAATTTTATCTTATTAACTTGATTAATTTTGGATTGGTTTTTCACAACAAAATTCATCAGTCTCATGCTGAACCATTAATTCATAAGCTAAAGTGATTCATAAGCTAAATTCATTATCATTGGATTGCCTGATCTATGAGCCATCAATTTATATAGGAATCTGTTTTCATTATAGCTGACCGATAGTTAAGGCTTCATAAACCAGCCTAGATATCTGAGGCCTAAAAGCCACACACAGAAGGGATTAGTGTTTCCAGAAAGAGAGTAGGATGTGGGGAAAGAAAATGAAATAGAGAGGGAAAGATGCCATAATAAATGGAATAATGGAAGTAGAATAGGAAAAGTCAGCTGCAAGTGATCATTTCAGGCCTTTGGAAAGAAAGCAGGAAAAACAGGGTATGGATTGGATAGCTGAAATGATTGGAAGGAGGTGAAGAAGAGAAATATCCTGCAAGTAATACTTAAACTCTACAGTATTAAGTTCTATCAACTCAAGGAAGAAACAGCAGAGATGAAGCAGTAACAGGAGATTGGGAAACTTTCTGCAGTTCAGACCTCAGATAAACTATTTCTCTTCTGGTAACCTAAGTGAGAAAAAGGGCAGAGGCCAGAGAGGAAAAGAATCACTCTAGTCATCTTTGTATCTGGCTCCACTGACCACTGGCATGTGATTATTCAACAGATTATGGCCCTCAGGAAAGTTTCCTGAACTGTGATTTATGCAATAGCTGAAACTACTGCCAACTTGAAATTGTGAAGTGTTGGACAATTTAGTCCTGAGGCCCCTTTTAATCTGGAATATGTGTCTATTATAAATTAGTATCATTTCCTGCCTATTGTTCATTAGTGCATTATGTAATAACCATACAGATATAGAATGTATTAAGAATGTTCTAACATGGTTTTTAGATATTAGCAGCAAGACCCATAGAAATTTAAATTATTCCTTACCTTCTTCATATAAAAGTGTTAATGGCTTGCTATACTTATTACTGAGCAGTCCTTATAAACACAGAAGATTTAAACTCATGTATAAGTGATGAATCTCTGTAGCACTTGTATTATATGCTCAATATTCCAAGTATCAATTTGGAATTATTCATCCAAATTATTGGGAAGTCCAGTCGCAATAATTTTATGTATGGTATCATTCGAATGCTAGCTTGCCATATGAAGAAAAATAAAGCAATACTTTTCAGTATTCACTGCAGAGTTGGGCTTTGTATATATGGCTTCCTAGCAGGACTGCTTTCAGTACCCAGTGTAGATGCAAAAGTGTTTTGTAAGTGGCCTGCAGGTTTTCCTTAACTATGATAAACAGTATGAGGATATCCAAAAAGCTTTGTTGTGTTTCACCCTAATCAAGAGTGAAGTATATCAGGGATATCTGAGCATGGTCCCTTCCTTTCCCTCTCTCATACCTTAATCAATTGATATTAATTTCTGTCTGTGGCATTTTTTACTCAGAAAGGCTTGCCAGGATTTATTTGCCAATTCTCTTGGCTGTATACAAAACTCTTATTCTGTTAGACTTTGAAAGTTCTCAAATCTCACTGTATTTTGTTGTTTTAATGGGTTTTGTATCAGTTTTTATGGAAGGTGTGATTCTTGTTGAGTCTCTTCAGGTTCTTCTAGTTCACTAGGTGAACTTGAGATCTATCTCTGAGTCACAAAG
Source organism: Candoia aspera (assembly GCF_035149785.1). NCBI lineage: Eukaryota > Metazoa > Chordata > Lepidosauria > Squamata > Candoiidae > Candoia > Candoia aspera. The sequence goes on along the minus strand of NC_086157.1, from coordinate 80,903,061 downwards.
CCAACATTAAACTTCCTGTATTTTTCCTCTGGGAAATATGAATTATAAGAACAAAAAAGGAAGGCGCATTTCTGAACATCGACCTCAACCTGTCTTTGGAAAAAGCACTCTGTAATGCATATCATATGATTTGAACTAATTAAGCCTCTAAAAGAAGTTAAAAATAGGCATCCTCAAGGATTATAGAAGTACAAAGATGAAACAGCTTCATCTTGATGAAAGAGAATTCTATCTTGATGACATAGTGAGATTTTCCAGAACTGACAGATTACTGTACTAATGCCAGTACAGTCCTGAAGTATCTTTAGTAAATGAAAAACATATAATCAAGTACTTTCTTTGCTAATATCTTTCCTATGAAAGCAATGCAATTCTGTTTTTCATGTCCTGAGTAGTAAATAGTATGATCTTCTGTGTCCAACTCCAGCCTGTTTCAATTTATTGTTGCCTACAATGTTAATGTAGATTCATTTCATCTTTCACTGTGTTGAGCACTGTTTCAATGTTTCCAAATGTAATTCTGTTTTTGCAGCTTTGGATTTTATTTTCCTGCATGGGAACATCAGGAACGAGATGTCCTGAAGGCTGTAGTTTTGCTGTGTCATAAACTCCATTAGTATTCTGAAAGATCCTCAGCTTTTTCTCAGTACCATGTTGAGTGCAATCTGACCTCAGGGACCATCATCTGACACTGTATCACTGATCACTTTATATTGCCTGCCCTTGTTTTCTTGGTAAAAAACAGAGGTGGTTTATCATTGCTTTCTCCTGCGCAGTAAGAAATGCCTTTGTTTTTGTCATTAAGGTGATCATCTGCTTCCAGCCCCTTTCCTACTGCTACTGCCCGATATAGGTGCCTGCTTGCTTTAGATCAGCAGTTGAGATGAGCATGCCGAGTGGCCCTGCTGCTATGCACTTGCAGTGTACATTCCTGGCATTCTGCACTAATCTCCCCATCCCCACCTTCAGGAACACACACCTGTTATGATGAGGCAGCCCAGCAGGACTTGAGGGGGCCAGGGTCGATGCTCGCCTTTTTATTAGGATACTGTAATCTTTGCCTAACCTCTGCATGGTGAAGAAGGCTGTGTTATAACTCCCATTTTCTTCACCAAAAACACTGGCAACTCTACTCCACAGTTTCAAAATACCATTGTGGTAATCCTGGAGTAAAAATGCAGTAATTGTGTGAAGCATTTAATATGCCTATGCTAAGGATTTGTTTGTTTTAAAATAATTTTACAATATGAACTTTATTACAATCTAAATATGCATTTATTATTGGGGAAAGCTCTTAAAATAATTGCCATGGATTAAATGTTTCCATTAATAAGTACATATCAATTACTTCAGTCAATAACACTTAACTAGTCAAGCAAGCTGTAAATTAGCTTTATTTATGAGGCCTGGTAATTTTTAATAATAATTTCTCAAAAAAACTTTAATTTTCATGCAAAAAAAGTTCAAGTTCTATATTTATACCAATAAAAGTTAGCGTAATATGTTTATGAAGCTATTTCAAAATAAACAATTTTTAAAAATAATTTCTGCAATAATTCCAACAACATATTCACAAGAATATAGACATAATGAAATTCTAACCAACATTTTTTTGCTAGACTTCATCCATACATTTCAATGGAAATACTCTTTATGGAAATGGTTCCAATAGTATTAAAATATAATAGGCAAAACATAAAATGGAACTTAGAATATTAATCCATATCGTTTACACTATAATATGTAAGACTTCTGCAGAATAATTGTAGGCAGACTGTTTACATTCTGTTACCTACATATACATCCACATCTTATACATTACAAAGTGTTAAATATTTTCCCATTTTCTTCATCCAGGAATGTAGATTCACTTATTTCAGTGGTGATAGTATTTACAGTAACCAATGGATGGGCATTTTCTTGGTTTAGACATTCTTCCAGGATGGTATCGATGTGTTCCAGATTATTTATAACAAGATGCTGAAACAGCAGACAGCAAAGATTCATTGCTGTTACAGTAACAGGCTCCAGAGAGAATTAACCAAATAGCCCCTTTGGCTAAAACTGCACCACTGGCAACTATTGCATATAATGGTTTTCTCAGAACAGGAATTTTAAATAGGAAAAGTCACTGAAAAGGTAAGTTTTATTCAGGTATTTGGTTATGCATAATGCAGTCTTGCCCTACCCACAACATTCTGATACTTTTATGTTTCACCCCAATTTTGCAGTGCTGAGGAGCAAGATGTAAACATTCATTTGGATGTGAATTTCCACTGTAATAGGGGACAGCTTTATCAATTGCTCTAACTACATAGACAGAATTTAAAGAGTGGGACAGAACATTCATTCTTATAACTGATTACATACTTTATTCAGACTTAAAGCCTGAATAAGGCTAATCTGGAGCAGAAAAATAGCAGCCAAGGGAAATATTCTATGTCCTTCCTCAGCCTCCTGTTTTGGAAATCATTATTTCCTTTTCTGAATGAATTTTTTAGTATTTTGGCCTATATTTTGAGACCTGTGTGTATTTATATTTTGAAAATTATATAATTTTATACCTGATCTTATTTTATTATTTAAAATAATGCATTAAAATAATTTATTTTACAGTATCTGTAATTTCTGTAAGATACTGATGCAACTTGAGAGCAAAAATTCATGTCTAAAAGACTGAATTATCTGTACTGAAAATTTTAATACAATCAACAGTAATATTCAAGTTAAAAGAATTGAATAACCTAGGATTCAATTTACTTTTGTTACTTGGTTAAATAAAAATAACTATTTAAGTAAGAATTTTAAAGACCAGACTGTCCAGTGTTTGAAGTATCAATCATATGAACTGTACACAAAGATGGACATTAGAAGTGTCTGCCAATAGCATAATTTGGTTAATCATTTAAGTTTTGATTTATATCTCATTAGTTAAATGAAAGCACCCTGCTGATCAGGGGGAAGACATATTCCCTCTTAGTTTGAGACTTCAATGGAAGTAGAACTTGCCGAACAAATGGCATTTTTAATATTTTCATTTTGCATTCCCTATAATTCTAAAGCATAAATAGTCCATACACTTTAAAAAAAAAATGTTTCCTTGACTACCTAGCTGAACCTCATTTGGGTTGCAGCCCTGTTAGAAATACTGAAACAAACCATATTTTCTGTGATGTAGAATGACAGTATGAAACATAACTTTTTCAGAAATAAAAGCATTGGCAATCGCTTAACTGCATCTAATATTACAATTGAATAATAGCACTTACGGGATGGATTCTTAATAGCAATAGGGCTATTTTCCTCCGAAGATGTTCAAGCTTTTCTTGGGTTGCTTTTACTTGCTCTTTACATAGATAAATTTCTGTTTCAATGGCACATACTTTTTGACAGCCATGTTCTTCTTGACACTGGAGTTTTTTGGAAAGTTGTCCTTCATATTGTGACAAATACTGAAATATATGCTTATACGTTTGTAACTTACTGCAAATTTTAAGCAATGTTTTACATTTTACTGTTCAACTTTATTTCTCCATCTATTAAGGAAACCACAATCTATCCTCCTCCTTTTAAACAGCTGGTCAACCTCTGTATGGAAGGAATTCTCTAACTTTTTCCATAGCATAATATCCAAGACATTATACACTTGCACACACACCCCCTAACAATATATATTTTATCCTATGAAACTGGGCCATTTGAAGGATTGGTGCTGCAGCCAAAGGTTCTCATATAGCAGGATTAGGAAATAACTCTAGAGCAGTGAATAATGCAGTGAAAATGCAGGTCTCAGCTCTGTTTTTAAGTGACTATGGGAGGCTATAAACTCTAAGGCTAATGCCCTTACATCAAATATAAAGAATGTGAGATTCATATTTGGTCTCCAAATATCCTAGGTTCCAAGAATTCTTACTAAATTATAATTTTTAAAGTGGAGGGGAAAGCTATTAAAAACTTGACTATCATATTAACTATATTTACTTTTAATTCAATTTAAAGGTTAATACAAATAAACTGAATTTAGTTTTTGTCCTGACCCAAGACCTTACTTTTTAGAATATAACCCCAACACTGTTCAGTAGCCTATAAATGTGCATCCCTGCTTAAGTAAGATTTGGTTTGCAAGTGAAATATGAAATCATCAAATTCAGTAGCAAGATATCTTTTTGAGACAGTGGGGCAATTTGTTCTATTGTTTGTCCCACTGTTTCAAAAAGGTATCTTGCTACTGAATTTGATTATTTGATTTGTAGCATAATTAGCCTGGCTATGTTTCAAAGCTAGCTTAATTTGGGGCCATATACACAACTCTGCTCCTGAGGTCTAGCATATATAGAGAATAGAGATATGGGTATTTTCTTACCGAAGTCTGAATAACTTTGTTTTAGATTAGGAAAAAAAAAATCTATATTCACAAAAGGAGCATCAGTAAAAATACAACAAGTTGGTTTTCAATGGGCAAGACTAAGGGACAAAGAGGTGCACATAATTCCAACAGAATTTGGAACAGACATTAGGTTATAATGCTAGCAGCTGTATAATAGTATTACATATGTAATGAAGGCCATTCTTTTTGTATCAATTAAGCATAATAAAAAGCAGCGGAATCTCATGAATTGCATCTCACTCCTGTTTTTTTCAAGAATATGCCTATTACCAATCTGATAAAAAATCAGTTCAGAAGATATTTGTCATATATAGTTTTACCTGATTGATGGATAAAGTGACAGTCTTATTCTGATCCCAATGTCTTTTAAACTAATTTTATAAAAACAAACAAAAAACAAAATGAAGTACATAGGAAATGATATCACATAGATTAATCATATTAAGAATCAAGCTATAGTGACTTAATTGCAGTTTTGCCTTTCAAAAGTAGAACTATTTCACGAAGAATCAGAGTAGCTTGTCTAATTCATATTGGACCCTAACATAGCCAGTTCAGTTTAGTGATTAAGGTGCTGGACTAGGACCAGGGAAACCCAAGTCCTTTCCTGCATTAGGCCCAAAAGCCAGGTGCTTGACTTTGGACAAAGCACTTTCTCTCAGCCCTAGGAAGAGGTAATGACAAACCACATTTGAAAATATTGCCAAGAAAACTGTATGGACTTGTCCATGTACTCACAAAAAATAACTCAAAGTCCCCACCCCCCCAAAAGGGAAGAGAGAACTAAAAATGCCTTCAGGACCCCACAGACAAAAATGGTGGAACATAAATAATAAAAAAGATAAATGAAATAAAAGTGACTTCCAATATTAAAGTCACACACACCTCAGTCCTGATCTGAGATCATATCCCCGAGCCTGCAATCTGCACTGTCAAAAAGATCCTATGTAGTACAGCACTAAATGATCTCCTTAAGATAAGCAAAAAGAGAGCTGGAAAATGATACTACGTTGGCTAGAAAAGTAATGCAAAGGAAAATTTAGTATCAGGATCTGAATTTAGTTAAGAACCCTCCCTCCACTTATTAATTATAAAACCAGCATCCGTGTTCTTCTAGCTCAAAATAAAGATCTGAATTTCTGGAAAAAGCAAGCATGATTTTCACTGGCCATGCATCTGTGGTTTGCATTTATTTATTGATTTATTCACTTTAAATGGCAACCACTTTAATAAATCCACAAGGAGACTTACAAAAAGTTAAAAATTACAATAAAACTAATTATCTTGTTTTAACTATTTGCATTAAGTTTTTATACTTTTTAATATTTTTATATGGTAAGCCACCCAAAATCTAGTGAGCTGGTGGCATACACATTTTTACAAACAAATGAAAAGTTTAGCATGGTTAATTGCCCATACCTACTTCATGCCCATACCTACTCCATTTGAAAGGGAGTTTAAGGAGAAGTCTGTAACCAATTTTCCCTCTAAGTCAAGAGGCTAAATCTGAGAACCTAAGTAGGGAAGAACTATAAGCCTTTCTGCTGCTGGTGCCTTTAGAAACAAACATGAAGATGAAGAATTCTGCAACTGTGACCTGTAATACTGGTAGCAAGTTTGTCTTCCTGCCTAAGAACTTAGCATATATCTGCAGAACCTACAAACTTGTAGCAGTCCTAGAAGAACATGTGAAGGGTTTGAAGTAGTGAGTGGCTATACTTTACTGAATGAGAGGACGAAAATGGATTAGTTCAAACAAAGGAGGCATTATAATATAAACTGACAGTGGAAGCAAACCTCCAGAAGGAACACACTTCTACAAATCAGCAAGCCCAGAGGGTGATATTAACAACTGGATGCAAGAGACACAGATGATGTTCTGCAGCACTATAATTCAGAAATGGTTTTTAAGTTCTCTCAGGCTCTGAACTTTCAAAGCCAGGAAAAGCAGCAAAACAGGACAGTGGATCACTAAATAAAAGAGCTGCAGTAATGACTCTCCATTTTATGGAACTGAAACAACTATGTTCTGGCTGGACCTAACAGCTTGTGAAGTGGGCTGTCTGTCAGGAGCAAGGATAAAAAGAACAATTTCCAAGATTTATCAAGCCCACTGACAATTTTTTCTTTCTGCTAACACATGTAGGGCCAAATGATGCTGCAAAGAACAGCTACAACCACCTCACCACTGATTATGAAGATCAAGAAAGTAAACTCAACCCCTAAGGGATTAAGCTCTCTTTTCACCCATCCTTGCAGTCCATTGAAGAGGAAAGGAAAATAAGAATTCTACAAAAGGAATGAGTGGTATGCATATGGTGTCAATTGGAGAGCCTGTTTCTGAGATCAATGTCTGAGTTACCTGATAAGTGCTAGCAGGGTATGTATGTATGTATGTATGTATTTACTTACTTACTTAGTTACTTTTCATCCTGCCTTTATTATTTTTATAAATAACTCAAGGGGGCGAACATACCTAATGCCCCTTCCTCCTCCTATTTTCCTCAAAACAACAACCCTGTGAGGTGAGTTGGACTGAGAGACAGTGAGTGGCCCAAGGCCAATCAGCCGGCTTTCATGCCTAAGGTAGGACTGGAACTCACAGGCTCCTGGTTTCTAGCCTAGTGCCTTAACCACTAGACCAAACTGGCTCTCCAAATCAGAGAAAGATTTAACCCACCTGCAAGAAAGAGAGAAAGAAAAAGAAAGCAGGCAGGCAGGCAGGCAGACAAAAATGTATTTGGGCAAAGCATAGTCATTTTGATTAGGGTTTTTAAAATCAATCTATCATCTATCTATCATATTTATATAGCTGCCCATCTCACATAAAGTGACTCTGGCCAGCGTATAACACTTAATTAAAAAACAATAAACACATAAAAAAGTCACAATTAAAAAATATCTATAAAATGCACTCAAAACAAGAGGGAATCATATTAACCACAGTAAGGGAGCCATCGCAAAATCTTCCTGGTCCCTAGGACCCCAGGCCGGATCACATAGCCAGGTCTTGAGGGACTTGTGGAATGTTGAGAGGGATGGAGGAATCTCACTTCTGGGGGAAGAAGATTCCACAAGGCAGGTGCTGCAGCAGAGAAAGCCCGCCTCCTGGGACCTGCCAAATGTAATTCCCTGGCAGATGGGACCTGCAGCATGCCTTCTCTGCCAGACCTGATGGGGCGGAGGGCTTTAATTCTAATTTGCATGGATTGGAGATGAAAACCCTGAAGTAAGAACCTTAGATAAAGGATTATGTGCTATAGCAAAAAGTGGAAGTGGAATGTAATAGAACCTATTTAACCATTCAATTAAAAATCAAAAAGAAAATTGGGTCATAAAGTTCATGGCATCTGTTGGCTATACATTAATGCTCAGAATATAGAACAAGATGAGCTTGAACTCTTAGTACCAGAAGGCAAATATGATTTTCTAGGTATAATAGAGACTTGGTGGATATCACTGAAATACAGCAGCTGAAGAACATTTGCTTGAAAGAAACTGAAACAATAGAAGAGATCTTGCACTATATGCTATTTAGTATGTGTTTACTATGTTCAGAAATGGCAATGCTTTAGGCAGCATCTAGATTCAAATAAGTAGGAAAACAAATAAAAGTAATACTTCTGGTGGTGTCTACTTTCACCTGCCTAATCAAAATGAAGGTACATATGATGCCTTCCAATAGCAAATTATAGATCTTTCAGAGAAAAATGGGCTGTTGGAGCTGCAAATCCCATCTGGATCATGTCTATAAGCCTTCAGTTTGCACTGTCAAAAAGAGACTTATTCATTTCAGTGCTGAACTATGTCTAATTACATTCAACTTTGAAATAGACTTTGGCAAGCATGATGCTTCCCTCCCTTGTCCTGCTGACAACTTTTTCCTGGGGTTAGAATGGCAATTGGGATTGTGATCGCCATCACTAAGCAATGTGGTCATAAAGCATAATGTCACGTGACCACATCACTTAGCGACAACAATCCCAGCAGTCCCAGTTGCCATCATAACTCCAAGACATGGGGTTCATTAAGTGGGAAGTGGTGGGAGTTGCAGGTGAGGGGTGTGGGCGTGGGGAGTGTTGTGGGGGCTGGTGCAGGCCACACATGAATTGGGGGAGTCAATACTTTTTAAGTGACTGTACCCCACACTCCTTATGTGTCATGTTCACTGATTCAATGTAGTTTATACATCGTAACGTTTCACATGCCATGGTGCTGACACGCATTTCTGTTTGGGAGGGAGCTGCTGTGAGACCTTGTACCAAGCTCTGTATATGAAATCAGTACAATGGAATCTGTTTGGGTTATGTTATCTGTTCAAGGCCTTTTCCCGCAGACCATCAGAAACTGTTAGGAGCACCTGGGATTGTGAACTTGAGAAGACTCTGCATGGGGAGGGATTTCATTTGCACCGAGGGTTTTTAGTTTGAATTTGGCGTGCTTTCATCATTCTCAGCTTTCTCTGTGATCCTGCATACTATTCTTTAATAAATCAGATATCTTTGAATTCCTGCTCATGAGCCTGATGGTGTTTTAGAATAGGCAACCATTACATTATGCTTGTTTATGTCTGTAATAAAGATTTGATTTGATTTTGAGTTGGGGTAGGCCAGGGGAGGCCGCATGTGAGTGCAGGAAGGCTGTGGGGGTGGATAGCATGATGTGAGCATAGGAAGGCCAAGGGGACTTACCAGAGCAACTTGAGAACTTCCCTAATGGCTTCCCCGTTGACGTTGCTCGGGGGAAGCCAGCAGGGAAGGTCACAAATGGTGATCACATAACCACGGTATGCTGCAACTGTTGTAAGTGTGAGCCAGTTGCCAAGTGCCCAAATTGCAATCACATAACCGCGGGGGAGCTGCAATGGCTGGAACTAAGAGGACCGGCCATAAGTGCCATTGCAACTTTGAACAGTTGCTGAACAAGTGGTTGGTAAGGAAGGACTACCTGTACCCTAGAAGCCAGAAATAAAATTCAAAATAATTCAAAACAATCTTGATACGCTAGGAAATGGGCTGAAAAGAAATGATTGTGATTTGACACAGACAAATTTAATGTTCAGACAAAAATCAAATGCCTAAGGGTGGGATCAAGGATACCTTGCTTAGTAACTGTATTTGTGAAAAATATCTTGGAATAGTAGTTGATTCCAAACTAAGTATGAGATAGCATTGTGATATGCCTATAAACAGGAAAATATAATTATAGGCTTCATCAACAGAAGTATAATTTTAAAATAACAGAAAGTAATAATTCAAGACTCTACTTCAAGTACTATGACTAGCTCTGAGCACCAGAGTTTAAGAACAATTGAAAAAAACTGAAACAAGTTGAGAAAAACTAGGATGCTGGATGAACTAGAAACTAAATCCTATAAAGAGATGTTGAAGTATTTAGCATTTGAAGAAAAAAAACGGAGGGACTTATGACAGCAGTTTGCTAAGAGTTGTGGTTTGACAAATTCTGCAACTTCAAAGGTCCCCATTCCAGGTAAGTACTAAAAACATAATCTGCTGTCCCATATTTGAACTGGAAATTGTACTGCCATTTTGAACTACAGGTAGTCCTCACTTAACAACCCTAATTGGGACCAGCAACTCTGTCGCGAAGTGAGGCAAAACGTCATGTGACTGCTCCACTTAGCGATGGCAGTTCCAGCAATCCCAGTTGCTGCTGTTGAGTGAATCCCATGTGGTGGTTAGGCAAGAACCCACTTGGATCCAAGCCGTTCTTGGGAAAAGGTACGGCACTGCCTCCACTTCAACTCCCTCCATCCATCTATCTTCCCCCATCTTTGCCTTTTAGCCACCCACCTACTCACTGCCACCAGCTGCCGTCATCACCCAGTCCTGCCCATTGCCACTGCACCGATGCACTGCGCACCACTACTGTACCAACTTTTGTGCTGCTGCAGCTGGGACCTTGTCTCACACACTGGCCAGGGCTTCTGTCATGTGCCAGCCAGGTCCTTGTTCTTTCACATGCTGGGCAGGTTGTTCTAACCAGGGCCTTCTTTCATGCTGGTGCAGCTGGGGCCTTCTTTTGTGCATTGGCAAGATCCTTCTTTTGCGAAAGGAGGCCCTGGGCAGGGTGCAAATGGAGGCCCTGGCCAGCACATGATAGAAGGCCCCAGTTGACCAGTGTGAAAGAAGGCAGCGTGAAAGAAGACCCCATCTGGTACAGCAGTGGCAGGGGCAGTCAGCAGTAGCAGGTGGGTGAGTGGCCAAAAGGCAGTCGTAAATGTGGGTGTGCTCAAGTGGGCCCAAATTTTGTTCACATGACTGCTGGGGCACTGCAATGGCTGGGACTTTGAGGACTGGACGTAAGTCGCTTCATTCAGTGCTGTCGTAACTTGAAATGGTTGCTGAATGAATGGACATTAAGCAAGGATTACCTGTAACTAAATTATATTGGCACATACGTGTTCACATATTTATTTTAATGTAGTTTAGATCTTCACTCACAATGAACATCGATAAAACATCTTCAGGGCACATGGACGTAATATGTTCTCTTGATTTATCACATTCAGGTAAAAAGTAGAGCAGTATTTCTCTGAAAACAAAACAAAACAAAACAAAGCATTGCAGCAAAATAAATAGCCATATATATGCCAGTCACTACATTGTTTTAGAGACTCCATGAAGGAGAAAACTCTTTCATGCACTTTTTTAAAATGGCACATGAAGTTTTAAGGGTGGAAAGGAGAATATGTAAGTGCTTTCTTCTTTCTACTGATGGGAACAGAATTCCTCTCAAAGGAACTCAAGATCCAGACTTAATAGCATACAGTCTAACATAGGAGCATCTATTTTATGCAGTTGATAAAGTAGAAATGGTGGTACCATATAAATCTGTTAGCCTCTAAAGGGCCACAAGACCCTTTACTGAAACTAGGGTTATGCAGAGACACTATGTACTTTTACCACTGAGCTTCGGCATCCTTGTGTTCAGCTGGAATTGCCATTTTTACAACACGGCAATCCATAAAACTGCACTTCTGTGAACTAGCATATTAAAGCAAGAATGAATTGCTTTTAAAACTCCATTTACACTAATCTGTCTTCTCAATGAAAACAGTAAATATGTCTATGTCTATATCTATATCTATATCTACATATCTATCTGTATCTATAAAAAAAATTCCCTGAGTTTCTATTTCTCTCCCAAAGGAGCCATGTGCAATAATTGGCACCTCTGGGAGCAATTAGCAGCTCAGGAGGATTTTTTTTTAGGAGGAAAATGAATAAGCTCTTTGTACTGCATTGTGACTGGCTGTATCATAGTGCAGTGATTCCCCACTGGTATGACAGGTCCAAAATCAGTAGAGTGGGTAATGCAACACAGAGTTTAACAAAAGGTACAACTGCACTCTTTCAAAAATGTGTTCAAATTATCATGTCTGTCTGAAAATGTAACTCTTTTGATTGCCTACTGAGCAAAATACAAAGGTACCAACACCCCCGCCCCCCCATATAAACTGTGTGTTTACATACTGAAACTGTCCCTGGAAGAATCTTATATAGGATGTCTTCAGTACTGATCCCACAGAATGTAACTGTATTTTAAGTGGCCATCTTGGTTGGTATGAAATTCACCCTCAAAAAAATGATTTTGTTTATAAGGACACACACTAAGTATATTTAGATGCTTTTATATACTTTATAAACTTGAGTCTTTAGGACCACTCACTTGATGTGAGATGTTAATGTTTGAATCATCTTGGCTTTAGTGATGCTCTGGGAATTTCCAGTTGTGTGTGAAACTGCAACTGACCTCTCTCCCACAACACAGGCTTGATCTTTGTCTTCTTTTGTAGCTTTTGTTGATCCACTGAATAGAAATACCATAGCAATTATTTGAAATATTACATTATACATTATTGCATTGTAAGATAATGTCAGCCCAGAGCAAGTAACAAATTTTATCTTCCTAAGCTCAAAAATTCATAGAGATGGTGACTGTAGCCATGAAGAGAAACATCTACTGCATGGGAGAAAGTACAACCAGACTCCACCGGAAGCATTAATAATGAAGCATTAAAAATGAAGCGTTAAAATTATAATGACTTAGATATTTTAGATACATCTTCCAAAGAGATTCTCTCAATAACCTTTCGTCTCCTTAGAGTAAATAAGGGCTTGTTATGTGGGGCCTTCATTGTGACATGCTCTGATGTTGTATATAAGATCCTCTTAAGTCCTGTTATAAGACTCACTGGAGAAGACACTGATGCTTGGAAAAAACAGATGGAATTAAAAAAAAGAGGCAAGGTGGCTTAATACACTGATGACAGAACTTGTAAGAATCCAAAGAAACAACTACTGACAAATAATCCTGGCAAAATGAGGTCCATTGGAGACTTGGAGGTGACTGAACAACAATGAAACAGTTCCTCCATGGAGAGGTGGGAATGCGTGCCCATCTCTATCCTATTACCCCTCTCTCTTTTTTCAGGAGGAAGACATGTTCAAATGTATACAGCAAACTTGCTCTGAGAACACATGAGCAGTCACAGTATTCATGCATGACTTCTGAAGGGATTGCTTTATGAACATGCGTATTTAGATATTCTTTCAACTAATAAAACTGAAGTCTGCTTTTAATTGCACTGAGCATTAGAATTCATCAAGACAGAGTATCAACCTTTTTTAAACAATTTAATGTGAGTCATATACTGATCTATTACATGTTTAGTATTTAATTCTTAAGAATTAATCATAATTATAATTAATAACTTATCGTAACTTTTCCTTACACTACCATTTGCTTTGTATAATTGGACGTAACTTAGTAGAAAATTCTGCTTTAGTCCTTATAATTCGAAGCATATTCACCTCTGATCTAGTAGAATATTTACTAGATTGATCCTTTTCTGATATTACATCTATATGAGACTTCATGTATTTATCAATGTTAAGCAAATTAATTATATTAATCAATTTTACTATATACGATTAAAACAACTTAATATCTTGATTTTGTTCAGTCTTCCTTGTCATTAAAAATATTGCAAAGTTATACAGAGTGTGTATTTCATTTATTCATTAGTTTTATATCTTGCCTTTCCTCCAGAACCTTAAAATGACATACATTGCATTCAACTCTATTTCCACCCCGCAAAACTATTAACTCTATGCAGTAGATTGAGCTGAGAGATGACCAGCCCAAAGCCATCCTGTGCATATCTATTGCTGAATTGGACTTGATTGGTGCTCCCCCATCCTAGGCTAACACTACACAGTGCAAATAGCAGAAATCAAGAATTTGTCTACCAAGTACACTCACCTTTCTGAGTTTGCTGATAGCATATACTTTTTTTCAGAATTTTCCTCCTTGTTTAGACTAAGGAAACTGTCTGCTGTTTCTTCACACTGTTCCTGTTTTTCTTCATGCGGTTTAAATGTTTAAAACAATAATAAACAAAGTTATTAATCATGGACTTAACCAGATGGGCAGGATGAGAAAATGGGAGAACTTCCTGGAAGCTAGTGTTCTGGAAAAAAGGAGTGGGAAATGTAGTTATGTGGATTTAACCAATGAATTTTACAAGAATTTGAGCTTAGTCGTGGCTTGACCAACAAGAGCTTGGTCATGGTTTCCAGTTATTTGGAACATGAGAAGTCTTACATGGATGATCGAATTTTGACAGAGGTTCCATAATACAACCACAGGATGTGTAAGTAGACCATTACATATTATAATATGAGAATGGGTCACTGTTGTATTATTGCTGCAGGGCAGAGATTTATAGAGACCCATACTGTAAAGCAGTGCTATTTTTGGTCTGCATAGGATAATGGAAGCCTTTTAGAGATGTTTCCATTTCTGATCATTTAGTGTTGTCAGACAGCAAGAGATACTTTTCCTTCCTCCTCTATTACCAGGCAGCAATACTGTTTTTAAATGCAATGCATTCATATTAGAGCATGCCTATAATGGCACAAGTATATTTTCACTACAGTTGTCATCTACAATACAGGCATAAACAGCTCCTCTGCAATTCATTCTGGTAAAGTACTTTACTTCTAATGACCACTCTGATGTTTTGATTATGTCCTGCTACTTCAACTTGTTTTACCATTTACCCAGAGAGGCAGATATTAGCAGTAAAACAAAAAAGTGAATTTTTTTCCACTCCCAACTTCTGCAATCCTTCATCTAGCCCCCATCCAACCCCCTCCCACCTTAGGCACATGTGAGATGTTAAAGAATACCTGCAGATAGAGATTGCTAGCTTTAATCCACATGCAAGAAATACAAAATCCCACAGATTAATATTACCTTTTTGCATTAAAAAAAGTTCTCTGAACATTTCATCCTTTGGCAGATCTTCAGTTTCACTATCAGATGATATAATCTGCAGTGAAACACTTTGATTATAAAGAAGTAGCATGCAAGTCCTAGGCACTGCAAAAGCCACTAAATAATTAGTTTCAACTTTCAACTTAAAACTTCACACAACTTGATTTTTCTTTTTATTATTCACACACTTTAATTTTGTTATGGAGGAAATATATAGATATTTCCTTATCTAGAGTGTACCTTTAATTTCAAGATACTCTCTTGGGAATTACTATAGGTTAGAAATAACTGTTGCTTGCTCAGTTTGTAAAAACAAGCTGAGATACTAGCTATGCTACAACAATGTGGGCTGCCCTTACCCCCCTGCAAGGAACTTTTTTGTTCCCAGACTATCAGTCATTAATAAATACTTTAAAGAGAATGAATTCTTCTCCTAATTTGATGCTGGCCAATAAATAATTGTAATTCTTCCTTCAAATGCTAGAAAAGGTGTATTATAGGGTGTATTATAGGGAGCAAAACCACAAAGATTTTCTATCGCATTTACATTTAGAATGGACTCTTTGGGAATGCTAACAAAATTTATTTTAATCTCTGGTTATTACGCCTTTTATGATCTAAATGATTCTTAAATTACTCTAAAATGTTTGTTTTGCATTACTTTCTGCAAGCCAGTTCTTTTCTTTTGCATAATGCTACTTCTTGTTATCTGTCTCCAAAGTGACTGTAAAAGGGTACCTTCAAATGCTAATACTTTTTTCCCCCCAGTTAGACTACTTACTCGTTGGCATAAGTGCAGTAACATAATTAACTGACAATGGTTAATTCTTTTAAGCATGTGCTAATTACACCAGCATAATCATTTAGGGACTGTCTTTTTCTTCATTAGAGCCAGAGTATACAGTATTTCTGACAAACCAAACAGTCAAGACAGATGAGCCACAAGTAATAAAAACAAACAGCATTTCAAAGCAGAGCTCTAGAGAGCTGGATGCACCCAGCTGAGTAACTTTATGCTACATTATCTGCAATGAAAACTGTTTTTTGTTACCAGGGTGTAATAAAGATAGACAAGTGCATGGCATGTTTATACAATATTACTTAATACAGTATTATACAATAATACTGTTCCGCCTTAACATACAAATTCAACTTAAGGAAAGACTTTGGGAATGGAAGTCATTCTTAAACCTGGGACTTGTTCTTCCAAGTATGTTAGTAATAATAATCACAACAAGAGTATTACAGGAATTGGAAGCGCCTAGACTGGTAGCACCTAGACAGTCATGGCTGATCTCTTGTCTCCCTCCCAAAAAGTGGGGTGGGACCTTGTTAGTTCTCTAGTAAGTGACCAAAAGAAAATTCCAATGTTTTTAGGCCACTTTGGAAAGTAAAGAACAAACATCTCAGAGAAAGGCAACAGTAAACAGGAAGGCTTTCTGTGTACAAGAAAATTGTATGTGTAGGTCCATAGTTAGCAAAATCAAGCTCAGTTTGAGAGACTCTCCATTTATTTGTCAGTAAGTAAAAGTTTATTTCAGTCAAAGACCAGTATAGAACAAACAATTAACAAACTCTTTAAAACTAAAGCAGGAGGGCCAAATATAAAACCCAAGCTAAGGGAATACAAAATAATCAAACATCTGATTAACCAACTCAAGTCAAGAAAAGCACCAACCGCTTTTAACTGCTGAAATTATTCACAACAACCAAGAGTGGTAGATCCCAGTATTAGCCTCTCTGTCCTCTGTTATTGATTGCTTTGCAACAATTCCACTGCATTCTGGACCCGTCATTATTCAATCTTAATATAAATTCCCTGGCAGTCTGTCAGAAGACTTTTTCCCACCAAAGCAAGGACACAGACATACCCCAATTTTACTTTATGCAGACAATGCAGCCCTTCTGTCCCAGACCCCAAGTGGCTTAAACGTGCACTAAGATCATTCACCACTCATTGCACAGATGATGAATTTATTTATTTAATTTATATCACCGCCCATGTCCCCTGACAGGGGACTCTGGGCGGTTTACAAAAGATAATAAAAACGTATAAACCTAAAATTACAATCTAAGAATATAAATAGAATAAATGGATATAAAACCCAAGAGGAGCTGGAATCCCAATCAGTAGGGGGTGCTATGGTGCCAACCATCCCCAGGTGGAGCTGTTACCTTTCCCATCCCAAGCAAGGCAGCAGAACCAGGTCTTCAAATTCTTCCGGAAGGCCGGGAGCGAGGAAACCCGTCTCAATTCTGGGGGCAAGATGTTCCAAAGGGCGGGCGCCACTGCAGAGAAGGCATGCCTCCTGGACCCTGCTAGATGGAATTTTTTACCGATGGGTTCTGTAGCATGCCCTCTCTGCCTGACTGGGTGGGGCGGGTCAATGTTATGGGAATGAGATGGTCCCTCAGGTAACCTTTAATTAACAATAAATTATGAAAAAAGCCAAAAGAATTGCTAATTGCCCCAAAATCCACAGGTGGCAATTAAATGGACACAAAATTGAACAAGTCAAAGTTTTCAGATAACTTGGAATTGTCTTTCAGGCTTCAGGTGGGAGAAATGCACATCTGGATTATGTAGCTCAGAAGGCCCAAAGATCAGCATCAGCAATTGAAACTTTTTACAGAACAAGAGATGCCTTTTTTTTTTAAATTGCAGCTGCCCTAAGCTATTTACAGCCAAATATGCTTACAGCTCTTGTACAAAGAACAGCTTGGCCCTTATGATAATTGTTCAAAATTAGAAATTGTGCAATCCAAATTCTTAAGAAATATCCTCCAAGTACCATGCTGTGTCTCTAATGTTACTCTCTGCTGCGAAACAGGATCAATTAAGATTGAGTAAAAAATCTGGCTAATCTTCTTCAAGTATTGGCTGAAGTTAATTTTTTTCTTAAAAGACTGATCCCCCTGACATTAGCAGACAATTTTAGTGCCATGTGGAAGGGATATCCCCTTGATAAATTGCACTTTTATGGCTTTTCACAAGAGGCCCTCCTTTCTCTGGGATATGAACAAGCCAAGAGAATTCTAACACAACGAGTGCTGGATGTGGAAAGACAAGACCAGTCTCCACTGCTAATGTCTCCCTGAGCAGCGAGTCTTATATGTTCTGACCAGTGAGATATTTAAACCATATTACAGTATCTAAGCTGAGAAGCACCTTAACACTGGCTCAATTCAAAGTTCTCCCTTCAGCTATTTTGGAAGGCAGATACAAAAAACTCTGCATGCTGTTTGACTATGTCCCTGTGATACAGGCGCCATAGAATCTATTGCCTACATTTTACTGTACTGCTGTTTTTATACAGATGTTAGAATCTGTTCTATTTCTCCTTACCTGGTAAAATACCCAAGGCATTCTGACATTTTCTACATACAAGCCTGGTTTCTTATTACAGGGACTCTACTGCCCTGGATGTTGCCAAATTCTGCTAAAATCCAAGCTGACTAATCCAATCATCCCACAATACAGTATAACCATGGCTATCTGTTGAACAAGACTAAATAAGTATAGATAGATAGATAGGTAGATGTCATCTTATTTTAACATAGCTTTATCTTAGAATTTTAGTTCTGTGTCTTAGTTTTAGATAAATAACACTCTCAATAGAAGAGTATATATGTAGCTCAGGGTTCAAGCATGGAGTCCTTGGTGCTCTCTGAGCGTGGTTGTTTGCTTGCAGATGTTTCATTACCTAATCAAGCAGAAAACAATACCCTAATTAAGGAACTACCAAGGAGAAAACCGCACCCCCACCAAAACTGGCAGGGCAAGCTACTGTATATAAACAGGGAGCAAACCCCCACCCTCACTCACACTGATAATGTTACCTAGTTGGGTAATGAAACATCTGCAAGCAAACAACCAAGCTCAGAGAGCACCAAGGACTACACAAAAAATGTTTCTTAGTTCTAGAGACACAACTTAACTGGCAGTAATAGTGATAATTATTAGAGTCACTTGCTTTGATGGGTGGCTATAGAAATCAAATAAATAAATAAATAATAAATAAATAATATTTTCTATTATTCCTTAGCTTCTGTTTTATATTCAGTCCTCCTCTTTTACTTTTAAACTGTCTGTTAATTGTTTTGTTCTATGCTAGTCTTTGACTGAAATTGACTGACTGAAACTCTATTTCTTTGATTATTCAAGGAGTGTGATAGTAGAGTATGTAGATTTCAGTGGAAATTACAAGCATAGAGACTAATTTGTTTGAACCTGGATCTGCCCAGACTGTGTATGGGTGAATGACAAAATCTCATTTTAAGATTTAAGAAGAAAAAAGCCCAGAAAACAAGCATGATATACTATTCTACTCAGAAGATTCCCTCCCCACTTTTGTTCAGACAAGCTTAATTTAGTTATCAGAATCAATGAAAAGTTATCCCTGGCAAATTCCCTAAATCCTCAAACGCCCTCTTGGCTTTTAAAAATGGCTCCCATCCATCCCTGGAGCAGATCTAAATGTAATTATATGGGGCCAGACCCAGGAAAACAAAGCAAAACAAACAGGCTCTTACATAAATGATTTCTGGCTCATTATCTGATTCAATTTTGAATTCAAGTTCTTCATAATATGGCCTTTCAATACATACTGAAGGTAGCATCTGTATCAGAATTATTGAACAATAATTAATGATAGTGCAAAAAAATGAAAGGCTAATTATTGGGGTCATAAAATAAAAATTGCCTTGCTCAAATTATGTACTAATTTAAACAAATTATGTACACTAAATAAACAACTTCAAGATTTAAACAAAGCTAATCTTTTGCATATATGTCCTAATGTAGTCACATTTCTTCCACATTCCTTGTTCTATTTTTGTTAATTGTCTTGCTTGATTTAAAATTTAAAAGTTTGTAATTTTTTTTGTTAATGATGAGATAACCCAACAAAAGTATGTGCTCAGTATGAGCTTTGAATTAACCAATACCACCCCACACCCCAGGCTTCTTATGGTCAATACAGCTGCTTATCCATTTTTAAAAAATGTAAACAGTGCAATGCAGAAGCACAAAAATTGTTTGGACAAATGATATTGCCTCGTGCAACCTGCCCCAAGCTAATAATTTCCAGATATGTGGGACAGAAATTCCCATCATTCCCTGCCAGCATGGCCACAAGGAATCGTACAAACTGAAACTCAATGAATTAGGATGGCACAAGATTTGGACTGGCAGGCTACTTATTACTAAAATTAGGTAGATGCATGTTTGCAACTGCACAATGCTTATTATAAAACAGGCTGACCAATATAAGAAGCAAGGTTGGTCCAGGGTGGGATGAAAAGCAAGGGGAGAAGGAAGGAGCGATGGAGAGAAGAATGAAGAACGAAATAACAAGGATAAAAATTTAAAAAAAGAAAGAAAGGAAGGAAGGAAGAACAAGGATACAATCTACCCACTTGCCAGCCTTTGAATGCCTATGTGGAAGAAAGGATGTGCAGCATCTGAAATGCCTGTACCTCTCCCCCATCCCTGATTCCCCATAAGCCATCTCCCTTTACCAATCTGAAGTTTAAAAATCTTCTTTTAAAATACCGCTTATTGAAATAATCTCAGTTAGGACCATGTTCCATATTTTTGGCATTCATAATTAACAACCACTACATAAACAATTAAAAACACTGTAATTGAAAAATAAGCATTGCTTCATGTATGCAGATAATATACTGTAGTTGTATACTTGAAAAATGAGTATCTATCAGACTGGATACAGAACGTGAATTAATTGCACTGAAAAAACATGAGGTGCATTATTAGATATGTGATCCCTAGCTAACATGCCAATAAGCGTATAAAGAAATATGTATGTATGTATAAACAGGCATGCATCTCAAGACTTGATTCACCCTAACATTCCCTCTCCCTGTTACTTGTCTTGTATCCTACACTTCTCTGTGATTAGTCTGTTCTTTCCCAAACTTTTGGCTATAACAAAATTAAAATTTTACTTCTTCATTACACTCACATTGTACCTTACCAATGTGAAAAATAATGTTTGCTTCCCGTTCAAGAGAGTTCTAAAAACCAGGGGTGATTCTAGCACAGAAAAATGTAAACTCTTATACCATCTGATTTTACACATTCATTTAAGCAACATATTTAACAGAATCACATAATGCAAAGAAAAACTGGAATTTGTATTAGAATAACAATAAGCACACATTAACAATTGTCAGGTGGATTCTTTTCAGCATTCTCAAATATACTATACCTTTGCCATACTGTGATCCTTTCTGTCCTCCAGTGCAGAAATAAAATATTTTTCATCTTGATAAAATTGCTGCCTCCTTTGAGAGCAAGTTGTTTGTTTTGCCAGTGCCTGCTTTGGGCAATTTGATTGTTGTATGTATCCTTTATTTGTATTTTTCGTAGCCAGGTGTCTGCAAGTTTGAGATGAATCTTTATGAAAAGTCTTCCTCTGGCAGATAGTCCTCTAGACATTTTTTGGAAACAGAAAAAACAACAACAATCCAACATCATCTTTGAGCCTGGATATGGACATGTACCCCCAAATTCCCAATTCTATCTGCATCTTAGCTTGATTCTTGAGAAAAGAATGAATCTAAAATTACTTGACAGTAGATACTATCCTAAAGACCATATCTTGCTGGATTATTTAATGTACTGAAGAGCTACAGCAATATATACTGGTTATATTTGCATAGGATGGACATAATCATTTCTTTTTTCCTATTGGACAATCAAGTAAAGTAGAAATGAGAAACTTCGTCTTTAGCTAACTAGGTGGTCTGGCTTTTTTACTTGATTTACAAATCAGAATTGCAAAGTGGGGTCCATTCTTGGTTTAGAAATTCCAAATTTGTACTTCTGAAAACTAGATTTTCTAGTGATAACGGAGGATTCCTCTTGATGCAGTTTTAGTTAATTAAGGAAATACATGCTTCCCCAGAAGAAAGGAAAAAGAGGAAACATTATTATAATGTTCCTTAAATATGTAGTTTAGACCTCGTGCCTTCATATGTACTATTTGTATATATAAATGAAAGTATCAGGTTGTACTGACAATAGAAAAGAATATTTGTAACTCAGAGTTGAACTGTGGAGTTCTTGGTGCTTTCATAGTTGTTTGCTTGTTCAGAGAGCACCAAGAACTATACCGGCAATATTTTTGAATCTCAGTTAATTCCTTTTCCATAGCATGTTTTGTAATAATTTCTACTTTTATCAACCCTGCAATATTTGACTAAGAATTACTGAAATAGATTTAAGAAATGGCCTATATCATGAATAATGATGTATTCTGTACATTCTAATGCTTGTTTTTGTTTTACATTACATTTTTAACATATTTTTCCTTCTGAATTTATTTCTCATTATACAGCTAAAAAAGTAAGGTTTAAATCTCCATTCTTTGTTATGGCTGCTCTACTAAACTGTTTGCTCCGACCCCCACCCCAATACTTAAAATTTAGAAAAAGCAAAGGGATGTATTTCCATACAAGACTGAAACTGCATTTGGTTCAGCCCTGAAGCTTATCTCTGATTTCCATTGATACTAATGATACACACTCCCAAGAAAGTTATATATAGGATTGCAGTCCAAATTACTTACATCCTTACCAGGAGTTTTCCTGT
This sequence comes from Candoia aspera, assembly GCF_035149785.1. Taxonomy (NCBI): domain Eukaryota; kingdom Metazoa; phylum Chordata; class Lepidosauria; order Squamata; family Candoiidae; genus Candoia; species Candoia aspera. Next base: position 80,880,754 of record NC_086157.1, on the reverse strand, counting down.
CATCTGTATGCTTAGCAAATCTATGTGGCTGAATCAAACAAAGTTGCTGTAAAAAATGACTCAAAAGTAAGATATTGGTTTTTACTTATTATTCTCATAAATAATAATTTTATTTTGAATGGGAAATGCAGGAAACCCCCCCGACTATTGCCACCTTGAACATTTACTATGTAGCAGACAGAATATAAATAAATAAATCAACTAATATTCATGGGATGGGGTGGCCCCTTACATCCCTAGAAAATATAGACAAAAATTTCCCACCCCCCACCTTACTGCAGATAGGCACAAAATTTTGAATGACATTATAATAGGTATGTTAGTGGTCTTTTGATTGTCACTGAAGTAGTTTCAATAAAATAATTTCCTCAAATTACAGATCCTTAAGAAGGCTTTGCACATAGAAAACCCTTGGCCTCTCTTGCTAAAATGTCTGTGGTCACATCTTGGCTTACACAAGGGAATCAGTTTTTCTTACTGGGGAGGGAAGGGAACAGAGCTGTGATACAAGGTATCATAAGGGACGGCAGGCCTACTGTTTCAAGTTTTTTGTATTTTGTAAGTTTTTGGGAAGACTTACCCTCCCATTTTACTTCATATTAAAAGAAAAGAGAAGATAAGAGATATAACACTGACAAAATGTAGCAGTGGGATCTTGGGGACTTTCAAGGTTTATAGAAAGTGTCTGGAAGTTTGGGGCACAGGTTCTCCAACTCTCCTACATATTTTAAAAGTCCATTATCAATTAGAGTAGGAATCACTAAGATGGTTGGATCAACATCCTGACTTTATAGCATAATATGCTCCCATGTGCCCCTTTGAGGCAAAGATTGAGGGCTGCAAGAACAATTTCTGTCTTTTCTATGCATTTAATGTGTCATCTTACCTGTCTGACTACCTTGAAGAAAAGAAATGAGTTAAACTTCTTGTAAATCACCCTGACTGTTCCATCTAATCCAGGAAAGGGCATAATTATTCTCTGACACCATCCCTTCCCTTTACTCAAAATTTCATCAACCTATTTCCTAAAATTTGCCACAGATCTTCCTTCATCCTATAATCTATTTAACTGCAAATTCTGAGACATTTTGTTGAGTCTTGAAATAGGCATTTTTAATAAAATTAGAATTTATAGGAGCAAATCCTACTGTATTGATTTCTTCCAAATTTGTTATACTTCATTTAACAGTAGTGATACAGCAGTCTACATAACTTCTGTCCCATTCTAATAAAAACTGAAAAAGCAATGGACATCTACAAAAGCACCTATATTAAAACCAGGCAGCTCGACCCTCTGCCACCTCTCCTCCTCCTTTTTCATTTTAACGAAAGTTGATCCATTTCATCTACCTGTAATGCTTTAACTTTGTGGAAATCTATCCTATGATAGACATACAAACAGATATATATTTACATTTCCTCATGCTAGGTAATCGGAATAGAATGCAGAGTCTGTTTTTTCTGATTCATTTTTTGGACCAAAAAAATAGGGCTGTGAAGTAGGTGAGATAATTCTTACATGGTCCTGGTAAATAATCCTCTCCAACATTTTGATGCATTTGGGATCCCACTTCTGTCTTATGTCCAAAATCACCTACCCTCCGAAATACCAAAAGTTTAATTATTAAAAGTTTAAGTAGGATCCTGTATGATTTAATGAAAAATGGGAACTATTCAATTCTATCCAGATAAATTCTAGGTCAAAACATTTTCATCTCTATGATAATTTCCTTAACAGCTCACCCGAGAATGCAGATTTTCCAATTTCCTTTTATGCTTCTGAATGGTATCAGTGAGTAGCTTTTCTTTGTCATTCAAACAATGAGTTGGGTTGAAGGTGCCCAAAGGGATGCTGGGCAAATTCTCTGGTACACTGCACCTACCAAATTATATTGATGATTGCAAGAAAAATATATTATTTGAAGAAATAATTATGGTCTCTTCTTTATGTTCTGTCAAAGACCTGATTCTGGAAATGACTCAGACACCAAAAGTAGCATGGCTGGGCACATGCTTTCATGCTACTCATGGCAAAAGCCTAAACCCACAGCCACTGAACATGTGCATTCTCTGGCTGATGTATTTTACATGTAGGTGTATAAAGTACCTCAAAACAAACAAATGAAGACATAAGCCAAATATATGTATTGCATGTACAAGGTTTGCATGGGTGGTACTAATATTATGTCATCCTGGCCTAGTGTTCCATGAGCTATGTAAAATGTGTAGTACTTACTTAATGTTGTCTTCCCATGATTTCTAAATCTTTTGCTACTAGGGCTGGTGAAGACATGCCCTGGTATTGCTATGGTTTGGACAAATATTGCTCCATATATTTTGCCCTACATCTTATGGTGGTATTTAGACATTCAATCTAGAATATTTACTCAATACAGGTAACTATTTCACTAATTACAAAGAAGAACAGAAGTTTTTCTGAACACTAGATCCTCAACAATTATTATTGTTAATGTTTATAGCAGTAATATTCTTTTATTAAAATGACTTAAGGGCATGCTATAAGTGGTTTGCTCTTTAGGTACTGATGTTGAACTTAAGAATGTATTTCTGAATATGTTAAATATTAAAATATTAAATATAGATTTATATATCAGTGTATTATAAACTACTTATAAATGCAACAGCCTTGAAAGAAATGAAACATAGTTGGTATGAATATAAAAAAAAATACCAGTCTGATGTCTTAGGATCATGTACACATGATGGAACAGTGCAGAGGAAGGGAACTCTGCTGACAGTGAAAGGGTGATTTACTGTGATGTCACTACTTACTTATTTTCTAGAGTGTTAGGATTTCTTTCACAATTCCAGATATTATGATGATCTTCATTATTTATATCAGTATCAAATGGCAAGACTCTCCATTTGAGGCAAACATCTAACGAATTAACAGAATTAATCTGAAATTAATTATAACATCATAATAAACTTGATTTTACATGGGACATTAGCTGATTACCTCTATCATTTATTTTAAATTATCAGGAACTTGATACCTGTACTACAAATCAGAAAGTATTACTTAAGTTACAGATTTTTTCCTTTAGAATAATACTATGTTCATCTGAAATTAGCTTATAAAACATATGATATGCATAAAGTAGTTTCCTTCTAGTTGAACTCAACTCCTGGTAATCACATCTATGTAGTTTCCCTGGAGACAATATGGAAAGAGTTTGCTATTGCCTTCCCTGGGAAGCCTCAGCCTGGGATTTCCTGATAATCTTCAATCCAATATTAATCAAAACTAACCAGGCTAAGTACTGTCACAATATTCAGTGCACTCAGAGGTGAAATACACATTTTCCCAGATCTGTGGATTTCATCTGGACTTCACTACAAGGTCTACCTATAATGATTTTCCCTTTCTGCAGCCTTAAACATTATAATCTAGAACTTTTGTTGTGAGACTCTGGGGGATGTAGCCAAGGTATTCACAGGGGATATATGTAGTTCTCAGTCCTCACCATGTAAATCTTTGTGATAGATATGATTCACATCATGCCACTCCACTACTGATTTGTCTTTATTAAAGTATAGCAACACAGTGACCATACCTGTATTGTGCCCACCCCATGCAAGAAAGGGAAGATAATCCTTCCTCACAATACAATTTCTTGGAAAAATTCACATCAGCCAGTTAAACACACATACACACACTCCAAGGAGCAAGGGTTGTCTGTACATTTTTACCCATGAGGGAGGATGGAATGATTAAATTCCCTCACCCCGTAGATTGTAGACGTTATCAAGATTGGGCAACCATGTGCCTATATTTTAGCAAAGAAAAATCAGAAGTGTGGCAGCAAAACATGCATTTTATAAATTGCATAGACTTTAGGTAGGAAAATGGGTATCAGAAAAAACCTTAAACTGCACTTTGAAAAATTGGTAGGATGAACAAGGGCCTGTCAAAAGAGATCAAACCTTTAAAAAAAGTGTATTTGTACATCTCTCTTCCATCTCAACATCCCCAGGAATGCCACCACATGAAGAGTTTAAAATAAATAAATAAAGGTTTTCTATCTGAACCTATCTCAACAAATAGTTGGCAACTTGCCTATAATCCTTTTTATCTTACAGCAAGGCCAGCAAAGACATTTGTTATATGCTGCTAACCTTTACAATAAAACATGAAGGAAATCTTTTACATTTGCTGCCCAATAGTCTGCTTTTAAAGGCAGCAAAAAGTGAAACAAAGGAAGTGTTTACAAAAGGACCTTTTCAATGAAGGAGGAAGTGAAAAACACATCTGTGTGCAGCATCTGTGAAGAAGACAGCTCAGACTCTTTTCTTTGAAGTCACAAGAAAAAAAGGCTTTTTTAAAACATTTGGCTGAATTCTGTCTTTACTCCTTCCTTTTCTCCTTTCAAACTGCCCAGCTGTAGAAACTCACCACACTGCACAATGTCAGGAATTTCTGCTGCTCGTCTTCTGTTGTACTGAACTGTCTCAGAAGGTCTTTCATACCATTTATCACCCAGATATCCAAAATTATTCCAGAACAACATTTCTCCTTTTTGACCTTGGAAAATAAATAGTTGCAATATTACATTACATGTCACAGCGAAGCAACAATAATAATTTCTATCAGGTCAATTTGGTCTGGAAAACTATGAAGAGTGCCAGGTCCTCATCCAGAACATATCTAGGCCCTGGGCAAAAAGCAGTTTCTCCCAGAGGCAGCAACGTAAAGGGGAACCTGGGGACTTGAATAGGGCTGATGTTGGTAATTTTGTATTTCTTGAGGACAATGTCTTATATTATTTAGACTGATAAAGCTCTTGTTTGGTTAAGCACTGTAAAAATGAATCAACATCAATTAATTTTCAAGCATATTTCTTTAGCAATTTCCAGCTTTCAAGTCAGTTTTGATTCCTGGTGATGGCATGGACAGTCTGTGCAGTTTTCTTGGCAGCATTTTTGGAAGTGATTTTCCACTGCCTTTTCCTAGGGGTGAAAGGGAATGACTAGGCGAAGGTCACCTAGCTGGCTTTATGCCTAAGGCAGTAGCAGTATTCACAGCCTCCCAGTTTATAGCTTTGTGTCTTTAACCACTATATCAAAATGGCTCTCTCCCTCTCAAAAAAAGTACTAATTCTATTTTTAGCCTCTGTTCTTTCTCCTACAGTACATTGTTCATCCTCCAGTGCTCCTGGGCATTACTGAGAGAATGGGGATTCAAATCCTGGCAGAGTTATGTCTTGCCAGAAAAGGAAGGAACAATATTATTGCTCACCCAGCATTACAGGAAACAACTAGGACAAAATGCATTGGGTGAAGTGCAGCATTGGGGGGGGGGGGCATTAAAACAAGCAAGTTGGTGGCCGAAGCAGTGTGATCCAACTAGAGGACAGAGACCAAATTTTGTTTATTGCAATCCTTTGTGACCCACCTGTCTGAATAGTATCTAGCAGCCACCAGAGGTTTCAAAGTTTTCTGAGTTTTCCACCTGCCTAGGATTACATAACCACTTACATTTAAACATGAGAAAAGGACCCCAACTACCGCCATTGCTATTCTGCTTACAAACATCAACAGAATGGTTGTTTCCTTAAGTTACATGTTACTTGCAGTATTTGTTCAATCTATAATACATAGAGGGGGAGGAAGACAGAAACAAGCTCAGGAAGCAGCTCCTATTCTTATCCTAACCAACTGCGATATTAACAATTCAGCAGCCTGATGGGAACAGTGGAGCCAAAGACTGCTGGCTATGGAGAAGCCAAAGGTAGCTGATCTTTCAGAAGGAACAATGTTGTTCCATCCCTGCCCATTTTCCATAACTGAGTAATATAAGCTCTGAACATTATTCATATATAATACTCTCCTTGTAAAGATTCTGAGTACCTAGGCTAGCCTGGATTAATTCTGTCTTTCAACATCCTGATGTGGAGTGTGGATCTCTGGAAAGAACCCTAGATGTGAACAACTTCTTATTTGGAATTCCAATTAGTCGGTGTTTGTTCAGGCAAGTAGCTCTGCTCAGATGTACAGGTCCTTTTGCAAATAAGTGAAATATGGAAGTCAGAGGGTCAGGGTAGCCCAAGACCATAGCTCTGTTCCTTCATCAAATTGGCTGAACCACTGGGGACCTCTATATGCTGTCAACTGTTTGCAGATGGGCTCACTATACAGCACCACTTATTTCCAATATTTCACAAAAATGTTCCATTACAAACCAATAAGAATACCACAGTAAAAAATTGGTATTCCATGTAGTCATGCATTATATTACATTACTGATATGTATCTACATTCAATCTGTATATGCATTTTGCATGAACGTTATGGACATATCATCGTTTCTGCCTTAATTTTCCATTTTCTCACACTGATGGGAAAAGTCAGAAATAGTTTCTCCTTTTTTAATCTTCCCAATCCTGTGAAGGCTCCTACTTGCCTTCAGGTGAATAAAAGTATAAGCTTTCTTTGAACCTTCACAGTCAATGTAGAAATATGAAGGAGTGAGAAGATGGCATCAGGCAAAATGCATGGGGAAGTTATGAGCAGGGCTGGTGTGCATGACCGTGAGCCCCACTAATGCTCTGAGGTATCCCACTGATGCTCTGAGGTATCTCACTGATGCATAGCGTCTTAACAGAACTACTATGAAGCTATGGTTGTATAAATCATCTAATCAAATCAATGACTACTTACTTATTCCCATGTCTTTCCAGTACTGAATAAGATAATTTCCCATTGATTTCAACAAGTGGCTGTATTCCTTAATGTTGGCAAAAGCCTGCTTGTTGTGTGTGGGTTCCATAATATCTAATGGCACATCTGTAACCCCCACAGCTCCAGCACCAAAACTGCAGAGATGAAAACATATGTTAAATATGAAGGAATGGATCATGATTTTAGTGCTAAATTCTTTCATTTTTATCACTTAAAAAAATTATGAGATCAAAGATCAAACTCAATTTTTTTTAAAAAAATCAATACTTTATAATTTTTATTTATAATCAGGAATCTGGGTTTATAACTCACCCAATTAAATCAAACCAAGGTAAATAATTTGTAAGCAAAACAGAAAAATGGTTCTTACATGTTAAAGTAGAAAACTTACTATGGTCCTACATTTTTCTGTGGTCCCAATTTCTCAAACATTCTGATCAAACGATTATTGCTATAGATAAGCATTCCCTCTTGACTTCTGTTTTGAATGTTAATTCCAAATGTTATGAATAGCTTTTTTGGTCTTCTCAGATTTCTGAACAGAAGCAAACAAACAAAAAAAACTCTCTCTCTCTCCTTTTAATAAACACACATATACCCACACCTTCACCCATATATACATATACTGAAAAATCAATGGCAGAGAACCTGGCTTGGCTCAGGGGCCCTTATTGTCTTCATCAGGACTGAAAGCACTGGAAGAGTTGTGAAGCCATAGCATTTTGTATTAACTGGTATGCTAGTCTTCTACCATTTGCAAAGACTGCTGAACCTCAATGTGCCACTGTATCAATTTGTTCACTGTAGGAATGGAGGAAAGCTGGGCACCAGGTGATGATGTTTAAGGAAATGCTGTACAGACCAAGAAGGTATTTGAGGTGCATAGGTATTAGGATGAATTCTGTTTAGGGATGAAATGCGGTGGATCCTATGACTCAATGGCAGGGGACAAAAACTGAAACTGCATGGCCTCAGCAGACAGAATATAGTGATCTTGGGGGAACTGTCCATGTTGGGCTGGAATTTGGGTGTCGGACTATTTCAGAGAACCATTTTAGAACAGAGTCTTGAGAGTCTAAAACACAATTAGACTAATGAGAAGCATTTGGAATGGAAGGCCAATACAGGTGATGTTCTGCTTCACTATATTTTGGGCTGTGCACTGATCAGGACTGTAAATGTTGGCACTGAAAGGACCAATGATTCTGTTGATAAGAAAGGGATAGCATGGAACTGACCAAAAATGGAGAGAGATGCTCTTCAGAAGCAGAATGAGCATTAGAGTATGTGATCAACTAAGATATTGGTGATGTTGATACAGCAGAATTGGAGAAAGCTGAAATGGAGAGGAATCTGACACTGCTGAAAACAGAATGAGGAATGAAACAGGGCCTTTATCTTTCTTTTTTAGCTGTAGTTGGAATTGAGTGGGGAAGTCCCTTAGAAGACTTTAAACCCTTAGTGGGTGATTTCCTCAGCATGGATGAAGGTGAAGCTGAACCCTTAAAATTCAGTCAATCTCTTGAAAAGATGAGGGAACCACAAGACAATCTGGGGTACATGGTATGAGGCTTGGAGGAAAATGAGGGAGCTGTAGTAACTTTGGAATCTTCCACCCTTAAAGCTTGATCCCAAATGTCACAAATGAAAAGAACAACTGCAACCACCTGTTTAATAAACTGGCATTTTGTGACATTTCTCCAAAACAAGAAGCCAGTTTTATGCCCATCACAGAAAAGTTTTCCACTTGTGAAATGGGAGTCTCAGAGCCATAAGGCTGAAAGCCAGATGCCTACAACAAGACAGCAAACGTCCTATGAATAATTTCATCTAAGGAGTTGAGGATGATAAGGAAAAAAATTAAAAAGGAAAAAAATAGAGAAATTCTGATAAAGCAGATGCATGATATGCTCAAAGACAAATGCACTAATACTGTGGTGGTCAAAAACTAACTGAAGTGGTTCAGCAGGAGCCATATCTAGGAGAAATTGTATGTGTAATGATGGTGCTCCCACCAAACAACTCTGTAAGCCAGAAGATTCCAAACTGGGTTCTGCAAAGACACATTACCTATATGTGTGAATTGCAGAAACAAAAGTGAAGAAATTGAGGCTATTCGTATCAGTGCATTTGAATAATCATTGGTCTCTGGTCTCAGGTGTACTGCAGTATCTGCAGACTGTGAAAATGTGACAAAACTATGACACCTGGAACTGCCCTAGAACTGATTTGTACATTTGTACAACTATCGGTGATATAAGGTAAGCTATTTTGGCTTATACTTCAATTTCTTCAGTTGCAACACCTTTTCAAAAAAGTAAATTATTATACGTCTTAACTTGCCTTTGTTTATCTTCCATTTTTTCTCTTACTCTCTTTTCTTCCTCCAGAGCATCTTGTAACACAACTTGCAAAAACTTTTTCCCCACAATATCAGAAAGGAAGAAGAAGTTACTTCATTGTGTATTTATTCTGAAGAACATTCTAAGGCTAAAAGAGGGGTGGGAAATCTACAGCCTTTAGATCCTGATGGTATAGTTCCTGCCTTTTGGGTTGGGGGATATATTAAAACTAAAATGTAAACCGTGAAGTAGACATATCATAATTTAAAAAATGAAGAGTCCCTCAAATCCTAACAACCCCCCCCCCCTTTCGCCCTTTTAATTTCTTGGCTACAAAAAGGTTACCTTCCCCAGGTTAAAATAAATGACACATAGATTACATTTCATTCTACTTTAGTTTGTAAATTAAGGAACAAACTGGAGAAGGATAATGTAAATTTCATTCTTAGAAGTTGACCTTAAATTTGGAATGGAACCTATAAATTAAATTAGAACCTCATTCTATTTCCCCCCCACATTTTGGAGGAAACACACACAATATAGTTTATGACACTCAATGAAGAACATTAGCTATTTATTAGGACTCAGCAACTCTTACACACTTCATCCCTTTTTGTGGTGCAAGACAGATGTCACAGAGTGACTGATGGTAGTTACGGCTGGGGATGCATGTGACTTAAGAAGAACAATCGCTTGAGAGAGATCATGGAAGCTTTTTGTTTTGTTTTGTTGTTTTATGTACAAGTTTGTTTACAGGAATTAGGGGAAAAGCCAGAAGTATTTACAGCAATGTGTCCAAAGTCTCCTCCTCCTTCCTATCTCTTAAAAGGCTCTGATTTTCTCTACTTCCCTCCCAGAGCTACTATATTTGCTAGCAACCACCTGCTCTGTTGCTTAGCTACCAATTCCTCCCCCTTCCTCTTCCTCCCCCACCAGTTTTTGACTAGGTGAGAGAGATAGGTAAGAAGGGAACTGATTTACTTTGATGTGCACTTAAAGCCTTCCCCATTTTCAAATCTCAGCAGCCTATTACTGGATGCACTTCCCTCTGGGTCTTCTACCCAACCCTTTCTGGTCCGGGGCTTCCTAGAGGTCTCCAGGCATCCCTCCTTCCCATCTACCTTGGGTTTGGGGTGAAGTACATCCCTTTGTCTGGTTCTTCCTTTCTCTTCTGCCAGAGAAGCCTTCAGCTGACATCTTCTCCCTCTGGGACCAGGAAATAGCAACTGCCCACTGCAGTGGCCCAGCACCATCACAGCAATGCCTTTCTCCAGCCACCGATCTCCCACATAGTCACTCCAAAAGCACATACTGCCTTGATGCCTCAGAGTGGCACAGGTTCAAAGTAGCAATGAGTTTTTCCCATCTTTCTTCTCTCTCTCTCTCTGGCTCAAACCAACAGCATTTCCCTCAGCAACAGAGGAAGAGGGTCCCCTCCCCGGGTTTTAGACCCAACACCTATATATGAGGCTTGGCCACTGAGAATGCTGCCTGCATCTGCCCCACAAAAATCTTGGCTAGCAGCCAGGGCAGCTCCTCTGACAGCACAGCTGCCCTCCAAGGCCATACCTGAACTGCTTCTTCAGGACCATTTTCTCCAGTAGAATCTGCTTAATCTACCCAATCTGGCTGGGAAATGATATTGCTGGCACCTACCCCTAAAGAGATCAGGACGGTGGGAATCCTGAAAATGATATTCCCAGAGGCAGCCTCTTCACAAGGAACAACTTATCCTCTGAGGTTAGGCGGCCTCCACCCTTTTCTCTCTCCTCTTCCACAGGGCTTTTGGGGAGTGTATTTGGAAGACAGCAGAACACTTTGTGAAAAATTTTAGGATGCATGTAAGCTGCCTACAGTCATTTGAGGAGGTGGCTACAAATAATTGCTATGAATGAATGAATGAATGAATGAATGAATGAATGAATATCCATCCATGCTGCATATGGGTGTGTTATGTTAGCACTAGTAATCTAAGAATCCTTTTATCCTTTTAATTGAAGATGAAAGGAACTGTATTTGGTACTTCTTCATGTAAAAGATGTCCTCTGCCGAAGAGCAATGGAACTTCCACTATTCTAAAATCATATTTCTAGTAGACTGATGATCAGAAAGGTTTATGAAACCCATTAGTTGTTAATTAACCAAGTATTTTACTGCCTTGACTTGGACTATATAAGACCTATTTATGTACTGTATAGCACCCAGCACATTGTGGACACTGTACGTATATTTAGCTGGGGGCTTTGAATTATTAATGATAGTCATGATTCTGTAAGCATAAAAATTCAGCATAGAGGGATTAGTAACAGCATTGTTCCCAAAGAATATAAGTAGTGATTTGCACAGGTATAATTAGGCTTCAATTATCATGATGAAATCCAAAACGAAAACTTTCTAAACATTGTTTAAAAAATAAATGAACCTAAAGCTTAGTAAAGACTTAAAGAATCCTTGGCAATAGGAAATGGGCAATTAACAAGATTTGAAAATCCTTCCTACTGTTTAAAGGTCATGCAAGGCAAAACTTTCAATAAACTGGCATTAACAATGTTAATGGCCTATATTTTTCAGCAATTAACTTATAAACACAATCAGGAAGCAAGGATAAATGTGGTTTACGTTGATGCTCTATAATGTCAACTGTTGGCTAATAAAAGCTGCGTGCTTTATGAATTAACAGCTTTGGCCATATTTCACTGGGAACTTGTTTTGCTCAAGGCCTTTAATGTAGATGGGAACTGTGTTAGAGATTATAGGGCATGGATTAAGAACTAATCTAACTCCTGCCACATTTGCAAGTAGTTTCAACCCAACTGACCAGCAGTATGAACCCTTTAATTGGATGGGTATAGTTAAAAAAATAATATTAGTATACATTATGTTTCTAGATTTGCTCTCACCCCCCTTTCAATTCAAACTGCTGGCTTCACAGATTGTGTAGCAGACATGATGGAGACAGTTTCCATCAGGTTTGGCTAATAAACCAGTTGTGTATTACTTGGAACAGAGGAACCTGCTCCAGTGATACACATATAATTCTTCAAAGCAGGGTTACTGCAACACTCTCTCTGGGCACAGCCTTTGCAGCTGGCCTAAACATGGCAGACCACATGGTGAATTGCTCAGAGATGCCACAACTCCCATGTTGAGTAGCTACACTGAGTAGTGGTTATTTCCCAAGCCCAAATCAAAGTATTAACATTGGTGTACACTCCCTTACATGATTTAATTATTTGCATAACTTGTCCTATACAGTCTGCCCCACACCCTCAAGCTTTCAACATAACACCTTTTGTATACCTCACGCACCTGAAGTTGATAGTAAATTCTTTTTTTTCCCCCCAGGGTAGAGCCTTCACTGCTAAATCTGCTTATAACCATTTTACTTTATCCAGGCCTCTTTGAGTTTTTAGAAGGTTAGAGTTTTAGGCATGATTAGTTATTTATGTGGTCAGCTGCCCAAAGCCATTTGGGAATCAGCAGCATATACATTTGTAAATAAATAAAATATAACATTTTAAAAAATGTAAAATTATCAAATTATTCCCTTTTGATTGAAACTCAAACTTTGAAATTCACAGCTCTCTGAAGTTTGCAATACAGTTAACAAAAATTGGATATACATCATGCGCATTATATACATCATGTATGTGTCCAAGGACACATCACAGAAACTTGCTTGCATAAAAATGCAGGTTCAGAAAAATTGCATAAACGTTCATATTCAGAAGGAATATGAGAGATCTGTACAAGTATACTCAAAAACAGAAAATGATTTTTTGGCATCTGATTCTGAGTATGGCCACCTACAAGCCAATGTAATCCTGAAAAGTGTTCTCTAGGATATACCCATCACTCCATTTCCTTTCAGTGGGTCTTATACTGGGATTCCGAAAAGAATGCTGCTGCCTGAAAAGAAAACTTCAGAGAAATAGAAGACACTGTGAATGTTATTTCTGATACAGTACCTCACTATCTTCATACAAAGACTCTTGTATCTGTTTCAGTCTGCCCCTTACTTCTGTCACAGCATCTTCAGCTACAAGCATAAGCAAAACAACTTGTTAAAACTATTTGGGAGAGAGGTTTTTCCAATCTGTGTGTCATACCAAGCAAAAATATTAAAGTTGACTCTAGTTGGCATCTGATATATGATCGCTTCATGAACAGGAGTAGCACAAAGGATCCCCCTGCACTGGGCCTGATCTCTGAACATATCTGGATTCAATTCAGAGTTGGCTTATGTACGGGTGAGGAGCCAAAGTAAAACTGATGAAATTGGCAAGTCTTTCTCATTTTGCATGTTTTGTGACATTCCTACTTTTCAGATGCAATTCCCCTTTCTTATGCAACTCATCTTTTAAAACTAACATCTCTGTATTCTAATATTGCAGAGGAATGACTGTAGCTACCGATTTTCCAAAAGATGCAGTGATTTTTCCTTAGCACATACTATTTTTTTCTGAAGGACATAAAATCAAGTACCTGTCAAACAACTAGGAGTTTAGAGGAGTTCCAAAGTTTTTTGGAAGCCTATCCCAAGTGTGATACCATTTCTGTTTGTTGTGTCAGTAGCTACAGAGGTTTCATCACAATAGGAAAATATCTGTCATCTATCTTTCTTTATAGGCACAGAAAATATAATGTTATAAAATAAAACCAACTTAAAACATCCAAAAAATCTGAATACAAATTAAGTTGGCAATAACTTAAAGAACAACTAAAGAATATAGATATAAAGAACAAAAATATTACAATTATTGGATACTGCATACCAGCTTTCAATTCCATTTGTGCCTTCTGTAATTCCTGGGTAGCAATTTGTTTAAATGAAGATGACACATATGGATACATCCTATTAATACATAAAACATGAATTTGATGGCATTAGTATACATATACAGAGCCAGTTTGGTCTAGTGGTTAAGGCACCAGGCTAAAAACTGGGAGACCGTGAGTTCTAGTCCTGCCTTAGGCACAAAGCCAGCTGGGTAAATTTGAGCCAGTCACTCTCAGCCCAAGGAATCAGGAATGGCAAACCACTTTCAAAATCTTGCAAAGAAAACTGCAGGGACTAGTCCAGGCAGTTGCAGGAGTTAACACTGATTTGAAGGCACACACACACAAAAAAAGTATATATAGTATATATCTTCTTCACAATAATTCTATAAAATAAGCTCTTATTATTTGCATTTTACAGGTGGGGATATTTATGGCCTCCTTTATGTATGGAGAACTATGTCTTGTTCACTCCTTTTCCCAATACTTCTGTATATTTTACTAATTGCATGGAAAATATGCAAATACGTGATAATGCAGAATTCCCTTTGTGCAGAAATGAAGATACCTGTAGAATTCTGTCCATGGATGTGCCATTTACACTATATAATTGTATAGGGGAGAATGGAGACAAGCTTTCCACAGTAAGCCAAATTTCCATAAGGCCTCAGGAGTTTCTAGCCAGCTCAAAAGCCAGTGTCACAGTCCACAATGGAAGTAGGATTTGAAGCGGACAAATACTGTGAAGTGGATTTCAATTTTTTTGTCTCTCAAATGGTCATATTTACATAACTTATAGAAGTCAGTCTGGCCTGGTACCATGGAATTAATTAAATATTTTAATTATTGTTAATTGTTCTCACATCAGATTTAATTACTATTTTTGAAATAGGCAGATCCGAGAGATCAATGGATAGTTGATCTCTCCTCAAACTCCCTATCACTAAATCATGATTTAAAATACACATGTATGATAATATTTCATTGAGTTAAATCATACATGGGCTTCTTTCTAGTTCTAGATATACAATTGCCCTGAGTTCAATGATCATTAATCTCCAGAAGATATGGACAAGATTACAATCTTAGCAATTACTACTACCTACATCTCTATCCAAGGAAATGTTAAACACAGAACCACACTGACAGCTAACAATAATGAAATTTACTGTATATTATCAATTGTCAGACATAAATCACCATAAGTGTACAAAAGTGCTTTTACAGTAGTTTCATGGCTATAGTCCAACTGTGTCTGGATCTGGAAGCTAAGCAATGGCAAGCATTATTGCCAAAAATATTATATAGTAGTTAGTTGTGGAACTACTCCCTCCTGCAAGGAGGCATTCACTACGACTTGGACCCAACCACATGCCACCTTCATATCCTTCTCCCTGTTCTCTTAGAATTTGCCATGAAAAACTTAGAATGAGTAAAAATAGTAAGTCAATAATTAACTATTTCCCTGGCTGGGAATAGTGCTTCTTCTGAAGTCAGTGTGTGTGCCTATCACTATATCTGGAGCTATTGCTAAATTCTTCTTAGGAATTGATCAAGGACTTCAGATAAACTTAGCTAGTAACTTCTTAGAGATAGCAAAAAGTTGCATCCATTCTTAAACCAGGAGGCCCTGTGCACTGTCACTCTTGCCTTACTCACCTCCTGATTAGATTACTGCACTGCGTGTTACGTGGGACTGAAAAACACTTGGAAGCTTCAGCTGGTCAACAGGTACAGTTCTGGATGCACCAAGGTTTTCCCAGGTTAAACTGCTACTGCACAGGCTATATTAGCTCCCACTTTGCCTCGGGGTATGATTCAAGGTGCTGGTTACACTGCATGGCACAGGTTCAGGTAACTTGCAGGACTGCCCATCTCTGAGGGACAAGTCCCACCAGATCAGACAGGGAGGGTGCGCTCCAGGTCCCCTCTATTAAACAATGCCTTCTTGGGGGACTCAGAAGTCATGCCTTCTCTGTTGCAGTGCCTGTCCTATACAACAGCCTCTCCCCCAACTCCAGAGGTCCCTGACCCTTTTAGTCTTCTGGAAGGCTGTGAAGACCTGGCTTCTCCCCACCCCCCAGCACTGGGCCCAGATAATGGGGCCAATATAAGTATGGTTTATATCACTGAATTTGTTCTGTGGTGCCTTGGTTAGTCTTTTAGGATTTTAATTGGTTTTGTTGTTGTTAACTGCCCAGAGTTTGTATGTTACTTACTTCCTAAATAAATAAATATGTTTAATCTGTTTTAGGTGCAGCTGCCTGTAGAGCTATCTAGCCATGAATCTCTCAGATAAACTAACATATTTCCATTTTACAATGTTAAGAAGAAAAAAATGTGAATTGGTTCATATGATGGTTAATATGTGCTGTAGTTTTGTCTGTTCAATCCTGAGAATCCCAGTACTCCCTCACTGCCATGACAATGAATGTTGCTGATATGAAATGATCTGCTAAACTAACTTTTTAAGTATTTTATACTGGACTTTTCTTCAGCTTTCTTCCATTCATTATGTCACTTGAATTAACAAAAGGACCAGCTGCTTCAACAATGCATGTACACATTTGCCCATGCTGCCATTCCGGCAATTTGATTATATAGTTGCTATTTCCCCTCTCACTTTATAGGCTTTTCAGCACCAAGATCAGTCAGGACCACCTCTCAGCTTCACCAGAACTAGTACCAGCAAATTAATTCTGCTAGCTAAACTGCCAAATCTACACTGTATGGTATTAGAGGTTCATTACAAAATAAAACAAATATGAAATGTGGAAGAAGCCTGTAATTATTCAGTGGCATTTTGTCAGAATGATCTAAACAATGTTCACTTAAATAGAAATTCAAAGGGACAAATAAACCAAATGAAGCCTATCTCTACTGCTAAAGGTGATTATCTTAAGTAAAGTGTTCTGAACTCTGGTTGCAGTGTTTGGTCACAGCTGATTTACTTTTAAAGAGTTCAGTCTGTTGGAGTGATTTGAGCTTGCTTTAGATTATAAATTACTCTACCATCAAAATCAGTTTGTCACTGGGGCCAAAAAAGTGTTTGCTAATGCTTTCAAGCACCCGGCTTTGAACATTGAAATGTGTGGCTTTGTAACTGTAAGCAAAGCTGACTCACCTGGGCCTGTAAAAGCAGTAAGGCAAACGCTTGGTTTTGACTTTCTCAGCTTGAATAAATATCCTCATTCGTGGGTCGAGATACAGTATAGCTGTATAAGCTCTCAGTGATCTTCGTTCTGGATAGCTGGCATAGAAAACATTTAAGGCCAAATGTATCTTAACAGAGAATTCTACTAGATAGAGAGAATACAGTGTATGTATTATCTTAAGAAAACTTAAGATGCTCTATGATTCCTTCCCAGATAAAAGCATATAAAATATTTCTAGAGAAAGCTAAAACAAACAGTCTGAATTACTTTCGGTTGCTAATACTATTCATCTATGGAAGAAGAAATTGACTCCTGAGCTAAATGACTAACGTCCTTCAACTATTAGTTTCAGGTAAGACACAATCCTTTGTTTACTGGATAAGCTGTTTTGATAAAGGAAAATTAATACAGGTCTTTATTATAACTAGGGAATGCAAATATGCTGAATCCTGCAGTACCATTATGAAGACACAGTTATCTTTAATATGAGTCAGCCCTTGACTCAATAAAGGAGTTTTAAAAGCTGCAGAAACAACAAAAGTTTGTCCCATGAAAAAACATTATATTTGGACAGAAGTGAGGCATTACTGTGAGTTGTTGTTGTTTATTCATTCAGTCACTTCCAACTCTTCGTGACTTCATGGACCAGCCCACACCAGAGCTTCCTGTCAGTCGCCAACACCCCCAGCTCCCCCAGGGACGAGTCCGTCACCTCTAGAATATCATCCATCCACCTTGCCCTTGGTCTGCCCCTCTTCCTTTTGCCTTCCACTTTCCCCAGCATCAGCATCTTCTCCAGGGTGTCTTGTCTTCTCATTATGTGGCCAAAGTATTTCAGTTTTGCCTTTAATATCATTCCCTCAAGTGAGCAGTCTGGCTTTATTTCCTGGAGGATGGACTGGTTTGATCTTCTTGCAGTCCAAGGCACTCTCAGAATTTTCCTCCAACACCACAGTTCAAAAGCATCGATCTTCCTTCGCTCAGCCTTCCTTATGGTCCAGCTCTCGCAGCCATATGTTACTACGGGGAACACCATTGCTTTAACTATGCGGGCCTTTGTTGTCAGTGTGATGTCTCTGCTCTTAACTATTTTATCGAGATTTGTCATTGCTCTTCTCCCAAGGATTAAGCGTCTTCTGATTTCCTGACTGCAGTCAGCATCTGCAGTAATCTTTGCACCTAGGAATACAAAGTCTTTGTATTTACAAAGTCTTTGTATTTACAAAGTCAAAATACAAAGTCACTGCTTCTACATTTTCTCAGAGTTTGCTTGATTGATAACTCTATTTGCCAGTTATCAATCAAGCTGGTTGCCATAATCTCAGTTTTTTTGAGGTTTAGCTGCAGGCCAGCTTTTGCACTTTCTTCTTTCACTTTCATCATAAGGCTCTTCAGTTCCTCTTCGCTTTCAGCCATCAAAGTGGTATCATCTGCATATCTGAGATTGTTAATGTTTCTTCCAGCGATTTTAACTCCAGCCTTGGATTCCTCAAGCCCAGCATGTTGCATGATGTGTTCTGCGTACAAGTTGAATAGGTAGGGTGAGAGTATACAGCCCTGCCGTACTCCTTTCCCAATCTTAAACCAGTCCATTGTTCCGTGGTCTGTTCTTACTCCCTACTTGGTCATTATACATATTCCTCAGGAGGCATACAAGATGACTTGGTATCCCCATACCACTAAGAACTTGCCACAATTTATTATGGTCCACACAGTCAAAGGCTTTAGAATAATCAATAAAACAGAAATAGATGTTTTTCTGAAACTCCCTGGCTTTTTCCATTATCCATCGGATATTGGCAATTTGGTCCCGAGTTCCTCTGCCTTTTCTAAACTCAGCTTGTACATCTGGCAATTCTGGCTCCATGAATTGCTGAAGTCTACCTTGCAGGATCTTGAGCATTATCTTACTGGCATGTGAAATGAGTGCCACTGTTTGATAGTTTGAACATTCTTTAGTGTTTCCCTCTTTCAGTATGGAGATATAAGTTGATTTTTTCCAGTCTGATGGCCATTCTTGTGTTTTCCAAATTTGCTGGCATATAGCATGCATTACCTTGACAGCATCATCTTGCAAGATTTTGAACAGTTCAGCTGGGATGCCGTTGTCTCCTGCTGCCTTGTTATTAGCAATGCTTCTTAAGGCCCATTCAACCTCTCTCTTCAGGATGTCTGGCTCTAGCTCACTGACCACACCGTCAAAGCTATCCCCAATATTGTTATCCTTCCTATACAGGTCTTCTGTATATTCTTGCCACCTTTTCTTGATCTCTTCTTCTTCTGTTAGGTCCTTGCCATCTTTGTTTTTGATCATACCCATTTTTGCCTGGAATTTACCTCCAATGTTTCTAATTTTCTGGAAGAGGTCTCTTGTCCTTCCTATTCTATTGTCTTCTTCCACTTCCGCGCATTGCTTGTTTAAAAATAATTCCTTATCTCTTCTGGCTAACCTCTGGAATTTTGCATTTAATTGGGCGTATCTCCCCCTATCACTGTTGCCTTTTGCTTTCCTTCTTTCTTGGGCTACTTCTAGTGTCTCAGCAGACAGCCATTTTGCCTTCTTGGTTTTCTCTTTCTTTGGGATGTATTTTGTTGCCGCCTCCTGAACAATGTTGCGAACTTCTGTCCATAGTTCTTCCGGGACCCTATCTACTAAGTCCAGTCCCTTAAATCTATTCTTCACCTCCACTGCATATTCCTTAGGAATATTAGTGAGCTCATATCTAGCTGATCTGTGGGTCTTCCCTAATCTCTTTAGTCTGATCCTAAATTGTGCCATAAGAAGTTTGTGATCTGAACTACAGTCAGCTCCAGGTCTTGTTTTTACCAACTGTATAGATGTCCGCCACCTTTGGCTGCAAAGGATGTAGTCAGTCTGATTTCGGTGTTGTCTATCTGGTGAAGTCCATTTATAAAGCCGTCTCTTAGGCTGTTGGAAGAGAGTGTTTGTTATGCAGAGTGAATTGTCTTGGCAAAATTCTATCAGCCTATGTCCTGCTTCATTTTGTTCTCCCAGGCCATGCTTACCTGTAATTCCAGGTGTCATTTGACTGCCCACCTTAGCATTCCAGTCTCCTGTGATGAAAATAACATCTCTTTTAGGCGTGTTGTCCAGTAGGTGCTGCAGATCCTCATAGAACTGCTCTACTTCAGCTTCTTCAGCATCTGTGGTTGGGGTGTATATTTGGATCACTGTGATGTTAGATGGCTTGCCCTGAATTCGAATTGAGATCATTCTGTCGTTTTTTGGATTGTATCCAAGCACTGCTTTAGCCACTTTACTATTAATTATGAAGGCTACTCCATTTCTTCTGTGGTCCTCTTGTCCGCAGTAGTAGATCTGGTGGTCATTTGATGTGAAGTGGCCCATTCCAGTCCATTTCAGTTCGCTGATGCCCAAAATGTCTATCTTTAATCTTGACATCTCACCAATAACCACATCCAATTTGCCCTGGCTCATAGATCTTACATTCCAGGTTCCAATGGTGTGTTGATCCTTAGAACATCGGATTCGCCGTTCACCACCAGCACTGTTGGCCACTAGCCGTCCTTTCGGCTTTGAGCTAGCTGCATCATCATGTCTGGGGCTAGTTGAACTCATCCTCTGTTCCTCCCCAGTAGCATTTTGACCATCTTCCGACCTGGGAGTCTCATCTTCCAATGGTATACTGACATATCTCTGGTTGTACTGATCCATTGAGTTTTCACGGCAAGAATACTGGGGTGGGTTGCCATTACCTTCCCCAGGTATCGCATTTAGTCTGACCTCTCTGTCATGACCTTCCCATCTTGGTGGCTCTTCACAGTTTAGCTCATGGCATCATTGAGGTGCTCAAGTAAATTGCTTCCATAAAAAGCTAGTTCAAACTGCATTTACATGAAATGACAGGCAAAAATGAAGAGATTATCTATATATGTGCTGATTTTTAACACTGGAAAGAATATACTGGAGGCAACAGAGAAGAGCAAAACCATTCACCCTATGCCTGGGCAAACAGCAAAGTGAAACATGCCCAGTAATTTGAGTTTATGTATATTTTTTCCAAGATACTGGAATTTGTTTTGTGAATATATTTTCAAAAAAATATTTGGTACTATGAAAGACAGAAACTTCTTTGTAAAGAGTGAATTTAATGTAATCTAAATTCAATTAGATGAATTTACATCTAATTGCCTTTCAAAGAGATATGTAATACATATACGATCTGTAGATTTCAGAACAAATTTGTTTGCTTGTAGAATTTATTTAGCTTTCAAAATATTGTCACACAATTTGTTCATTATAACTTACTTCTCTGGGGTTCCATCAATCAATATATCCTTCTCATCTGTTAGAATATCAAGTTCTGGTTCCCCATTCAATGTGAGTTTCAGATTGAATATCACAAGCAAAGTTCCTAGGTATGAATATGTAAATAACAGGTTGCATTATTTAAAAAATATATATACATAAATTACAATGTAACTGAAGGACAATATAATGTATAATGACAATAGCTCATCTTTTTTTGAACTATCCATGCATGTCTTCTATAGTAAGGGTGCAACTCAATTTTTCAGAATGTACAACTGAAGCCACAGTTTTTGCAATCACCAGATAAACAGAATTCTGATACTCCAGTAGTAAATGAAACAGAATGGTTAGAGTCCAAAGTGGCTTCTGACAGTAAAAGCAATGTCAGCATTGCTCTTCTGCCATGGTTATAAAATAGGGACTCACAAATCTTTCTCAGTGGAATTTGTTCAGATGGATCTTATACTTTTCACTGAAAGGAACAGGTATGAGATACAACCACTTCGTGTATATTTATGGAGAAAACACAAAGAATAAGTTATCACAAGATATATTGTTTTTTAATATAAAATGAATTATTCAGAAAATACATTTGCTATTTTAGTTGTACTAGAAAGGCACATTAATTGCTACGTTCAGAATTTGCTTTAAATGGGTAATCCAAAAATGGCCTTCCAAGTCAATTATTTTAATCTACATAATCTGCAAAATCATTCTTAGTTTTCTTTAATTATTCTCTAGGCTGAAAGTCTACTTCACATTCATATATGTTAGTCAACAACAAAGTTACATTTGGGCTTCACACATGCACACAGCAACTGAGAAGTGACTTGCTGCTAAGAACATACAGGCTGACCAATGGGTTCCAATTTTTCAAGATATTGATACACTTGGGATGTGCAGAATGCCATCTGTCTGATTATGAGAAATAAAAAAGTCTACACCCCATCCAAAGGAGATCATGGCATCAGAAGCTGTAGGCTCAGTTGGCTATCAGGTCCATTTTAAGAGCAGAAAGCAGGACTCTTGGTCAGTAAAGCCTGAGCTGTGAGCAAGAAATCCAGAGAGGCCCCTGTGATGTTCTGAACTTCAAGAGATGCAGGCTTAAAATTCTTCACTGGCTAATATAGATAGAAAAATACCTATACTAGCTGCAGCCTTTGTCTGTTTCAATACTGAAACAATTGTGCTTTTATCTTTTATCTTTTTTTTTTTTTTGGTAATTGCTACAATCTAGATTGACCTATGTTAATTTCTGCTGCTGCCTGCCTTGGTCCACCTCACACTACCAATGCTACTACTTAAGGCAACGATCTGCAAAAGACAGGGCAATATTGGCATTTGTATATGTGGATTCAGTAATTTAAATTTTCAGTGATAAATTCACCTGTTTTTCCATAAATGGCATTAAACTGCTTCATCAATTCAGCTTCATTCTTAAAGGGAGAATATTTGCAAATTATGGACAATTGTGTGGAAAATTTTTCAGGATCATCTATTTCTGGCATTCCTGTATCACTTGACCATGAAGGGATTGGCACTATGACCTATAATAAAAAACATTAGACCGATTGATCCTGTTCAAAGATACTGAATACAGCAAAAGGGTTTTTTTTCCTTATACCCATGATTAGTATATACGTTAAAAGGGATAACCTGCTTGTGTTGGTGGGGGTGTTGTTCTCTCCTTGGAAGTTCTTTGATTGGGCTGTTGTTTGCTGCTTGGTTGATTGATAAAGCTGATATTTCTAGTTATTTTGTATATTTATTTATCAAATTTGTCACCGCCCATCTCCTCTGACCGGAAGGACTCTGGGCAGTTTACAGTTCAGAATAAATATACAATAAAATTCAAATAAAATCCCATTAAAACTAAAACTAAAACAATTTCTTAAGTACCCCAGCTCATAAAATCCAGATGGCTGTGATCTCCTTCATATATAATATGAATGGGCAATCTTTTGATGGTTGGGGCTGCACTTAACATTTTTTAATATAAAGGACAGACTAGATTGAGCAATCTCAAAAAGTGAGTGTAACCAGTCATACATGTGGATAGGATAGGTATTTTCATTTTTTTCCCCCTGAGAGTCTTTGTTTCAAATCTTTTTGGCTTTACTGTACAGTTTGTAATGCCAGAAAATGCTGGACAACCATGCCTTCCATGTGCAGTATTTAAACTGTCCAAACCCAGCAGCAAGGGGGGCATGAAAAATATGCTTTGGGAGCTGTTTGCACCTGGGCTATAGGTTGCTACTCTTGATATTAGGAGCACAACCTATATTTGTGTGCTTGGCTTTCTCTTTCCCACATCTCTTCAATGGGTTAAAAATCAGGTCCACAAGCAGAACGTTATTTCTAAATGGAGACATGACTTTCTGCCTCAGAATCAGAAGTATGTTCAAAACATCCCATCTGTCACTGTCGCAACAGAGTGGCCAGGCAGAAATAACAGACACACCATCTTCAGAGAAGCACATATTTAGCCATTATTCACTCATCCATTGTCATCTATTTAATGAGAAATGAAGGGGCAAGAAGCATCAGAGCACCCTTCATTTATAACCATTACATGCAATTTGTTCTAAAACTTTGATACAGGTTTCCTTATTTTAAGGAACTGTTCCTCATGGAATAGAAGATGGGACAGGGATACTCTAGGATGGTCAAATTTCTTCCTCAGTGCAGAGAGATCTTTTTTAAAAGGTTCCACATGTTGACTGTTTTTTTAGCATTAATATAAATGTTGGGACTGAAGGGTCTTTGCCCTTTACGCTGTATTTTGCATATAAAACCACTGTGTTTCGTCTTGGACCATAAACAAAATTTTGCTTTGGTTGGACACTGCATGGAGGTAGGAGTGAAATGCAGTGTTAAAGGTAGAAAAACTGAAGCTGTTATACTCCTTTCCTAATATCTGACCCTTTCCAAGTAATCTGCAAAACCAGAATTTTAATGGTAGATTTTAATTAAAACATTGTAGGCATAAAAATGATTCTTTTGTCTAATTCTGGAACAAGATATTGCCTTAAGCAAGATTCAACTCCTGATTTCATGTGACATAAAGTCTATTACTTTAAACTTGCCAGGTCAGAAAGATACCTAAGTAATATGAAAGTAGAGTATCTAGAAGTTACATTTACCTATGCATTCAATAGTAGTTCTCAACTATGGGAAATGACAAGACCAGCATACAGATTTGTAGAACGGTATTCATACTTCTGTTCATTGCTGACTGTATTTATATTTTATGAAAATATAAGGCTAATGGCATATGAAAACAGTATTTTTTGTACAATAAACTCTAGTGAGGCTGATCTTTGAATCATTACTCTGATATATCTAAATTATTCTGATATATCTATTTTTGTGGCTAAGACTGGAGTCACCAACACAGTATACCTTGGGCATAAATGTGTCCGGAGAATCTTATTGCCAGATTCTCTGCTCTCTTTGGGATGGGTGTAGATACATACAACCACACCTACACCTCCCCTCTCCCCCCTCCATATGAATGGAGAAATCCTTAATCAGGTGGTCATTTCTGTAAGTATCCATGATAATGCTATCCACATTCCAAATTTGCTCATATGCAATAAATATAGAAAAGAGGCTTATTGTAAGTGTTAAGTGGGATGGGGAGAAAAGAATCATGGACATTACCTCAGCTGACTTGTAATGATCAAAACCCATGAATGGAATATACACCGTGGTTGCATGCTATAGAGGCTCTCTTTTGGACATAAATTTATTCATATATTAATTTTGTTGTGGAAGATTCATTGGGTTTTTTTTATATGCCCATTTTTTTTACTTACATAAAAATGACCTAGAAACTAAAATGAAGGCAACACAAATAGACACTGTACAATTAAACGTAAGTAGGTAGATAGGAAGGAATGATAAAAATATAAATGCAATATATGTTTGTTTTTCTTGTGCTTCAGTTTTAGTTATTTGCTCTGTTTCAGTCTGGACACTTAGTTATGTTTTAATTAAATAACAATTACTAAACCACCTTGAAGTTCTCACCAGGACATAAAAATGGGAAATAAATATTTCAAAATGTGGTTGACAACAGGCATACAGTACCTCACTGAGACCTTCTGTTTCACAGAACGTCTGAGAGAAAAGAAGACATGTCATTGTATTCTCTTTTTTGGTAAATAAGATCAGGTCATTCCCTATACGCATTGATCCTCTGTAGTAAAAATACAGGAAAATTCCATTTTTAAAACTTGCATTGTGGGCAAGTAAATACGCTTATAGCTATATACAAACAACACTGCTAGAATTGTATAATGCAATACTATAAGGCCACCTGTGCTATCCAAAATATGAGAGTAATGAGTTCTTTTCTTCACTCTGCCTACTACAATGTGGGGCACTGCCTTGGAACAGCACTCAAAGACTAAGCACAATTCAAAACCTGGAAAAGCTGGACATCCTTAGCTAATGAATCTGAACAGTTTCCTTCTTTTCTTCACTTTACTGAATTGGGGAAACTGATAATACCAGACATATTCAAATAAGTTATAAATGCTAAAGCCAGAGCACAATCACATATTTAGCTAGTTTCCTTTCTTGTCTCCTTTCTTACACTCCCTTTTCTATTTTATTTTCTCTGCGGTAATCAGATTCCAGGGTGGAATGCCAGAACTATCCTTTTCAAATGTTAGCTTTGAATTCTA
The DNA here is from genome assembly GCF_035149785.1 of Candoia aspera. Lineage (NCBI taxonomy): Eukaryota > Metazoa > Chordata > Lepidosauria > Squamata > Candoiidae > Candoia > Candoia aspera. Next base: position 80,854,791 of record NC_086157.1, on the reverse strand, counting down.
TCCTTTTCTGCACATTTCCCAGATCTCTAACAACTGTTTAATTAGTAATTCAGTCTCCCTGTATTGACCCATCTACTCACATTCAGCCCAATCTGAATGAGACTGAAGGTTACAATGTATGGTGATTTGAGATTGTACCCACTTGTCACAGGGATATCAGCATGCATGGCAAGGTTCTAAGTAATTACGATCAACTGGGCCTTAGGTTTTGTTTCTTTAACAGCAAGCATAGCTACTAAAGATTTTTTTTTCTGTAAATGTTGATGATACGATAAAAATTATGCTTTACCTTGTCCATGTTTTCAAGGTTATTTCCTTATTTTGCAAGACTACAACATAAACTCTATTCGGCATTCACACTTACTGCAGCATACTTATATGTCCATAAATACACTCTGTTACCTATTTTATTATTATATTTTTCCATATACAAGAACATTCCTTACATATTGCTTCACAAGTTTGCATATGTATATGAATAGAGACATTAGTGATAACAGTTATTGTTAGTTATTTGGTGAACACTTAATTTTCTTGCAGTGAATCTGCAAGGCTCTCGCATTTTTTATATTTCTTCCTGTATTTCATGACAACCAGAATAAAAACTATATAATAAAATGTACAAGAACTCTTACGATTTAAGTCCATTGCCATAACGTCCAATCATCTTAGGGTTGGCTAGCTTAGAAGATCTTCCAAAATATACAATATCTGTAGCTTCACCTAAAATAGGTTTACAGCACAGTTTCAAATCTTGTTCAAATTCCCGGTTGGGTAACAGTACAATTTAAAAAAAAAACATACTCTAACATTTAAAGAATAGTTTATACCCTATACCATACTTCATTAATCCTTGCAACTTTCTAAAGTAAATATTGTTATTATGTATCTATATTATATTTCAGACTTATAGATTATGTCTTGCCTAAGATTACTTACACAGCTCCTGGAAGATGTGACATTCAAACCCAAGATACACCAATCTGAATTTAGTATCTCATGTCCTTTACCAGTCTGATATTTTGTTGTTCATTCTGGACCAAGAACTAGGAAATTGTAAAGAAGGGTATCTACTGTATATATGAATGGGAGATGTAACAAAATGTGGTAATGTGGAATGATCAAATCAGCAAAATCTGCCTATTTCCAGGAAATCCTATATATACCATATAATCATATAAATAAATAAATAAATAAAATGCATTTTTAAAAACCCAGAGTATATTTGAAAAGGTAATTACTGATGAAAATAAAAACAACCTGGCATTGTTAACGTATAACTATAATGGGATAAAATCCCCATTAAGTCAGATCAGACCAGAAGCGATAGGATTAAACTTCTTCAATGTTATCCTTCAAACATTCCTTTTGTTCAAGAATTCCCCTTCTAAAGTCAATAAATGCATTCTGAGAGAAGGAAAATTTCTCCCAGTGGTTTATGAAGTCAGATTTTTGATATCTACTATCCTTTCTTATAATAGATTTCCCTCTATTTTACTGTAAGTCTGAACTTGAAAAAGCTTAGCAGGACCACATCTGGACATTACCTGAATTCAAGATTATCAAAAAATCCCACAACAGTATACTATATAGGGAAGAGGAAAAAAAAAACATCCAAGAAAGCCGTGGCAAACTGTTGCTGAATTTTTGCCAAGGAAACAACATGGACATGGACATATAGTTACTGGGAGTTAAGTTTGACTTAAAGGAGTCTTTACATTACACAAATGATGATGATGATGATGATGATGATGATGGTGATGATGATGATGATGATAATATGCTGCCTGATTTCCAGCAACTCTGTGCATTGCTGCTGGCAGCTGTTAGCATCTATCACACCTAAAAATGTACCGGTGAGGGAAACCTTGATGGTGAGGTTCTCTGACATCATCTAGTCTGCCAAATGTTGCCAAAAGACAAGTTTCAATTTCACAACCTTGGTGTAGACAGACATGGAGACTTCAGAAGCCATTACAAAAACAGCAAGGGCAGACACATCTCTTAAGCCCTGGGAAAGGAGACCGTGACAGGCTGCCTCCTCCCTGACCCAATAGGGCATTAAGAAGGAGAGAAGGTAAAGCACAACCAGGCTTGCAAGGTTCTGTTACTTATAGCCTATCTCAATAAAGTATCATTCTAGCCATCCTGTGGAGACGGTTTCCTGATCTGGTCTACCTTGTAGGGCTCACACTTTCCTTATGAGCAAAAGTTGGTGGAACCCAGCCCTTGCAGTAAAAAGACTGCTGGCATAAGGATGCCTTTTGCTGCCACTCTTCACTCTCCTGGTATTTTGCACTCTGGAAAAGGACAGAGTACCTATTTCATGCCTTGGGATAAGACACCGTTCCAGTGATGTTATAAAGAAATGCTGTCATGCTGGAAGGATAGCTGGCAATTGAAATCAATGAGCAGGAGGCACTCTAATTTGGCACCCTTCCCATATTGTTTTCACTGAAATGTTTTTTAAATACCTTTTTCCCTTATGGGGGCTCCAGGACTAGACAGATAAAGACTGGGAGAGAACACCCAGGCGTTAGTGCCTTTACCTGCCTGGAACCTGTTTTAAATCTCCCTCCCACATTTTCTAGCAGTTTAGATGAGGCAGAGCCCCAGTCGCCAAGCAGCTCAAATCTGTTTGCTCAAGACCGTAAAGGGTACGAGTAGTCTGGGCAGAAATAAAGCTGATGTCAATCTACTCGCTCTCAGCCAGATGGCTAAAAAGTGAGCTCCCCTTTCTTAGCAGCTGCTTTAAGCAGCATTTTACATAGCAAGAACTGGGCCCGCCAGCTGATTACTGTGGCCAGTACAATACAGCAGCTTGGATGCAAGTTTTAAAGGATTATTTTGGCACTGTGGGGATTCTAAGAACACCTGATATTCTCACTCCGGGAAGAGTTTATTTTAAACGCTGGTTAACCTCAGCTGTCGGAGACAGACTTGGCATTATCTTTTGGCACCAGCCCAAAGTGGCTAGGATCCCGTTTTACAATTAAGCTGTTTATATTTAAGGTGGGAGTTGGAAGTGGAAATACCCTAACTGGCAAAAGGAAACCACTAGGTGAAGCAAGAGAGCCTTGCTTAGGTATTTTCACAGAGAGGAAAGCTATACACAGCTAAGATGATTATCGGGGAGAAGGTTACACAGCTCTGTTACTTGGGGCAAGCTAATCTCACTGCTCCTTTGTTTGTAGCCATTTTATTGATACCTAGGCCTAAACCAGCTGGGAGGCAGGAGATACTCAATGTCCTTCTGAAAGACTAAAAACAGCAACACTATCTGGGCTGCATCCCTGAGGCAAGGTGCTAGTTTTTCTCCATCAATCTAAGACAGGAGCAGAAGAGACCCAATCCAGGCTCCGGCTTGTCTTTTCAGTGGAGTTACCTGCAACTAGGATGACTAGGCTGGGACAGCTATTTTAAATGGGCCAACAGCATGGGGGAAAGGTTCACAGAATTCTGGAATATAAGGATTTCCTTGACAGCCTCTGTAGTCCTCTTCCTCGGTCCCTGAGGCTTATGGTTTCTGGACCACTGGGTGGTGCCACATCAATCAGAAGGTCTTGTAATCTATTCTGAAACTCCAGGGAATAGGAGTGATATTTTACAGGCTTGATTCTTTGTATCATGTTCTACATCTTTCTGTAGGCTACATCACCCAGGCTACATCTTTCTGCAGCCTTCATCTAGCTGTTTTCTATTTGCCAAGAGCTGCTTGATACCGCGGTCTGCCATAAGCACTTCTTATATCCAATTCTACCAAAATCAAAATAATATGGAGCCTGGAGGCATATTAAGTGCCACATCAAATCTTTATGAGACACAAAGCCACCCTTACTCTCCATGCACAAAACTGAATATAGACAAAATGATACAAAGACAGACACAACATACCTAATCTCCCCTTCTCATATACAGACACACAAGCCCCCCTCCAGCACCTCCATTCATTGAGAGTGGTGTCACAGTAAATCAAGATCCTTTCTATGAGCTCATCAGCTCCATGTATTCTATGGGTAGCAAATCCATATTCAGTGGTAAGACCAAGTCTCCTCTGTTGTGAGAAGGAAGACACTTTGAGATTCTTCTTTCCACCCAGGGAGGGGGTGTACAAACCTGTGTTTATGCATGTCTGAGTACAAAGGCTTGACAGGCACATGTATCTCCACATATTATGTTGCTAATGCCAGAATTAAACTTCATTTTTCTGCCTATAATAGCCTCAAAGTAATCCATACATACTCCAGGTGCATGGCCTCTGAATTTTTACAAAGGGTTTGAGGAGCTTCCTAGGGTGACATGTAGTTTTGCTTGCAAGTGCTGTTCAGTGCTTGCAAGACAGGACATGACTAGGAGTCCAAGTAGAAAAGACAAATGTGATGGGGGGGTGGGGGGAGAGCGTTTTACTCATTTTCTATGTTCTGATCATATACATGGGCCACTTTAATAACAAAATTTTAAATGAAGATGGCTGGAAGAATGGTCACCAAGTGAACTTCACACAGTTTAAACTAAGCACTCAAGTTCAAGCCCAGTGGCTGGTTCACTCTACTGTAATAACCGTCTAGTAAAGTCTCTTTTTCTTCCTTCTGCAGGAACTGGCTCCAATTTAGCATCAATGTATGTTTCTGTAGTAACACTAGAAGTTCTGTCTTCTTGAGCAGCCCCACATACAACGTGACAAGGCCAGAAGAAACTAAGAAATTCTATTCTGTATGGCTGTGGTGAAGTAGTGATCTGTATTAATCTGTGGTTTGTCATACAATTTTATTCACCATGCCTTGTAAGGGTATTATAGAGGTAGAAAGGCATAAGAAAAGGGCAATCAAACTGAACTCCGTAGGATCCTTTCCCCCCTCTGCCATCGCTAGTTCCCCTTTCGCAAGAAAATTTTCTGGTAAAGAGTAGCGAGGTTGGTTTAAAGTATGATTCTCAGCTTTATGTGATGATTGCCTTAATCCAAATAAAACTCTCAGACTCAAAATCACAATTCAGGTTCTGGGTTTATTTAGAAAAGAGTGCAAACAGGTAAAAAGCTGAGAATGAGAAAAGCGCGCCTAAACTCAAACTAAATATCATCGTACAAACATCAGCCCACCCGCTCCTTCGCATACAGTACAACCCCACATTCCCAGGTGCTCCTAACGAGCTCTGCCGATCAACGGGTAAAAAGACCTTGACATTTAAGAGATAGCCCAAACACATTCCTCCCTGGCACAGTCCAGCACGTCTCGAGTACAAGGCTCTCAGCAGCACCCTCCCAGCCAGCACACGTATCAGCACTTTGGCAAGTGAACCGTTACGATGCAGAAACACCGCAACGGTGAACCTGACATCTGGGGACTAGAACAATACCCGTGACAAAAAGTTATAAAATATGAGGCTTATGCAAGTAAAAGGACAATTAATAGGGGACATGATTAGAGATGTGAAGGCTTCCTTTGGACAACCCCCCCCCCCGCATTTTTTCAAATTTTAAATTCCAGGAACAGAAGAAAACTTCTATGCAACATCCTCTCTCTGGAATTGAGCAAACTGCTTTTTAAGACATTTACTGAAAATGTATTGGATGAACATTTTTATGTAAGGCAATCTGCAGCATTAGAAATTTCTGGGCATCTTGTATAATCAATCTTTTCATTACTATTTTAAGGTTTATTGTGATATTTACACACACAGTTAGTCCTTAATATTCTGGCTGTGTAATATTGTTTAATAAAACTTGTGATTTTTATTGTCAGAGCAGAAGCATCTGCAGGATCGGACTCTTTCATCAGAAAGAAAGCAACATTGCAACAGAACAATGCTGCTTTTGTCATTTGCCCCCCACCTCCTCTATTTCAGTTTTTTTCCCCCTTCTTTTCAGAATATAACTTCTAAGAAACATGGCATCATGTAGTTGAAGTTGTGACAATTTGCAACTATTTTCAAAACAATATTGGCTGTTCTTACTCTTGTGCTAAAATTGTAATGGTGCTCTCATTTAGAACATAAAGAACAGGAGTGTGTTTCTTTAAGTTCTGTGACAGCAAAAAAACATGGTGTCCAGAAACAGACTATGGGAATGCCACCTGGGTTTGTTGCACTGAGAGTTTTCTCAGATTCAAGGCCGTTTGTGAGTCTTTAGTCAAAATTGTGGGTGGAAAGAACTGCTTTTCATATTTAAATCCCATCTTTCCTCCTAAAGCTTAAGGTAACTTGCCTGTTTTTTTTATTAATAACGTTCTCGTGAGGAAGGCTATGGTGAGAAACTGTGACTAGCCCAACATGTCCAATCAGAATTATGGCTGAGTTGATATCTGAACATGGGTCTCCACAGGCCAAATCTGACTCCTAAACCATGACTCCACACGAATGTTCAAGGAAATAGTACTTACAAGGGGTCATGCCACATCCATCATCTAGAAAGCATAGTCTAAATCCTCCTTGCAGATTCTCATTATTCACTGAAAGAGAAAGCATGGGAAAGAGAGGTTGTGTTCTTAGTCCTCCCCTCAGTAGTATCTAGAGCAGTGTTTCTCAACCTTGGCAACTTTAAGACGTGTGGACTTCAACTCCCAGAATTCCCTGCCCAGCATCTGACTGGGGAATTCTGGGAGTTGAAGTCCACACGTCTTAAAGTTGCCAAGGTTGAGAAACACTGCTCTAGAGAAAGCAAGCAAAACAGGGACGGAAAAGGCAGCTGGTGCTTCCTCTTGCTTGCATACTTCTCTGCCCCAGAAGTGGCAGGGCTCACAAGAAAATAAACCACGGGGAAGGGGAAGCAGGGTGAGGATATCCAAGGAGCTGATTGGCATGTCCCCCCATTCTTTTATTACTTTATGCTGAAGGTTACAATAAAGGAGGAGAGACTGCTCTTAGTTATTTCCATTTCCCCAGCACTGGCTTATTTTATTCCAAAACAAAATTAGTTGTATTGCACCCAATATTACATATCTATTTAATCTCAAATATGGTTCAGCAAAGGTCCATAACCTTATCCCTCCCTACAAAGCCTTGGCTATATGCCCCCAAACCGCCCAAAACGTGATGCCAAATTATAATTTGGTCAGAAAAGAAAAACACATGAGGAATAATTCTAATAAATATGCTTAGTTTATTTAATTATAATGAAGTCTAAGTTAAATGAAATGCAGCTTTTTCCTGGTGATGCCCACTTTATGGAATGTCGCCCTTAACACAATACCCAAAACGAACAAAAGCCTCAGACAATAAAAGGCTGTGCATTTCTCTGCCAAGTCCTTGGGACAGCCTAAGCATGCTTACTAAGAAATAAAATGCATGCCATCAAATTCAATATGACTTCTTTCTTCTCCCCCCGCCCCCACCTGCATGTATGACTTGTATCTCACCTTTCTTCCAGGAAAGTATGCTATTGTGTAACATCCAGATTGTTGATAAACAAACCAACAAGTGTCAGATTTTTTAAAATCATGTTTGAATCTGGATGTGTGCTACATCTTAATAAACTACTGTATATCTATATGCCAAACTATATTTATGCCAAAGTATATATACTATATATATATACCACTAGAAAACCATTTTAAATCTACCAATGTATTTTCACAAGGAAGCAAATGAATAAATTTTATGCTGTTTTCCGTAAAACAATGTAATCAAGAAAAGAAGCCACTGAAAAGTACATATTTAATATCTAAATGGGTATTCATAGAGAACTCACCAGTATATATGTCAAGTCTTGTGGCACCAGCATCTCTGAAAGTATTGTTTATATATTTAAAATATTTATTTAAAACAAAAAACAAAAACATCAATCTAATAACAATATAACCTTCTGACTAAGATTTTATGTCCTGGAAATACAGAACATTCTAGTTTAAATTGTATCAACTCATAATAATATGAGTTGCCACTGAATAGCAATATATAAACACAATAAATTTTTAATGCAAAACTACAATAAAGTATAAGTTGTAAACCCATCAAACCAGCAGATAAAACATTATAGACAACCAAAAGACTTTACAGTATTGGGACTGTACAGTAGGCTGAATTTCCCCCTCTGCATTTGGAATTCCAGTTCAAACCTCAGAGAAAGGCGGCAAAAGCTTGATGGAAGAACCTTTGTCCTCTCAATCCTCCCCAATTTTCTCTATGTGGGGAAAGAGGTTAAATGATTGTTTAACAAAACTATGGTACCACTGTGAGCAAATAAACCAAAAAAGAGAACCACAGTAACTATCTCCCTCTTCCTGATATCTACCCTGCCCATCTGTATATCTAGCAAGACCTTGGGCATGTTGAGATACACCAAAGAAGTACTGGATTGTTCTCTCCAAACTCAAAGGTAGTTTTTAAGGAAACGTCAGGGCCACATATTCTGCCATGGCACGTAATGTGAGGAAACTTGAAGATCTGTGGATGGAAAGACCAGCAAAAAAAGCATTGGGGGAAGTGAATTCTGTGATTTGAAATTACCTCCCACCCTACAACTTGAAAGGGTGCCAAAAAAAGAAGCAATCATTTTATGTTTTGTTTACCATCATCCTCAAGGCTGCCTGATGATTTCATCTTTTTCACTGTGCAGCCTTCTGGGTTAGTTTTTATGCTTCATGTTGAAGAATAATGTTTTTAACTAGTTTGTACATCACCCAGAAACTGCAGTTAGATGTATAATGAGTAAATAAACAAGCCCTAAGAAGGATCACTATGCTAAAGGATAAGCTTCACAAAGCACTGAAACTGAGCACAATCAATGGGTGACATTGATCCTTGCCAACTCATTCGCCAAGAGGGATGTACAGACATGATTTCTCAGCCAGCAAGTGCCCCTTTAAAGGTAAACAACATGAAAGTTCAGTGCAACTGGGCAGTCCAAAAGTATTTCAGTAAGAAATCCCTGACCCGCCCTATTTTTTTAGTAAATGCAAAAACAACTAAAGCTAATTTCTTAAGTAATAGCATTTCATTAAATGAAGCAAAGAAACAAACTGTTGGTCTTTTTGTTGGTCCACCACAGCTTGGCCAGAAGCACCTTTATCAGGATTGGCAGGATCTAGTCCCCGAACATCAGACTCAGTGGGAAGGTCCAGCCTGTCAAGGGTAAGTGGCTACTGTGGCAGTAGAGCAAGATTCTCCACTCCAGACATGTTGTGCTGTCAATTCCTAGAATTTACAGCCAGCCAAAATCATGCTGGATGTAAAATCTAGGAGTAACCACCCAAACCCATCTGGAGGCAGTGTGGGATAAGGCTAGAGAAGAGATTGCCTTTATTCATTTCAGCAGACAAAGCTGTACTGTTGAAGCAAAACCTGTATGTCCACAGAAATGTATTGTTGAGGAAAGCAGGCCTAAGTACTATATTATTTCCTAAATTGGGAAAAAAATAAAATAGTAACAAATAGAACAAAAGGCCACTGGGAAAGGCACTCCAGCTACCAGAATGGAAAGCTTAGCTAGTCTAAAGCACTGATCTTAAAAGCAACATATTTACCGGGAATTGTCAATCAGTTCAGCAACTGCTCCAAAAATGAAGTCGTGTGTTGTGCTAGAAAGAAGCATTAAGACAATTTAAAGACAAGAGAAGTCAGAAAACACAGGGGTGAATTACACATGCAGAAAATGGCAATAAATTTAAAAAGGATTTGGAGGGCATCAAAGCCTTAAAGTCTCTGAACGTGGAAAAGTCAAAGGGCAAAATGGGGAAGATAAAACTGTTTTGAGATATATGGGTATATTCCGTAGCAAAACTTTTCAACATGACGCCCAGCAGATCTGTGGGACCGACTTCCCTTACCTCTAACTAGCAGACCTTTTGGAGATGATGGTCCTTCAAGTTGACCACTTGATTAGCCTGCTAGATGCTGCTTCTCCTAGCATTAAGTTGAGTACAGACTTATCTCTTAAAGTGAACCATATTATCTTTAAGATTTCTTTTAGTTAACATTTCTGTTTTATAGTTAGCCCATGTGATTTATTTTAATCCTTTCAGTTTCATTTTTAGGTGTACAGTTAGATTTGTTTGTGCTGGTTAATGATTGCAATATGGATTGGCTAGATTTCTTAATGTGTCTTGTTGCCTACAATTATAATCCTGTTGATACTTACCTGGGAATTGCCACCACTAAACTCAATGGGACCCCATTAACTCAAACAGTACAGATTCACCCAATAATCTGATCTAATGATGTATAAAGCATGCAACTCTACTCTCTGTATTAAGACACAACTTCTTAAAGCATTTATTATCATGAAATATCATGGATCCCAGGAGATGTAATCCACAAAAGGTTATGGGAGAGCAAATATGCTTGTCTTTGGGATACCACAATCCTAGGGGCTTTCATTCCACTGAGATCAGTAGGATTCATTCCCAAGCAAACGCTGTGCACAAAAACCATTCCCTGCTCTGTGTCTCCTTCATTTAGTTCAGTATTTCTCAAACTTGGCAACTGTAAGATGTGTAGACTTCAACTCTCAAAATTGCCAGCTGGCTGGGGAATTCTGGGTGTTGAAGTGCACACATCTTAAAGTTGCCAAGAGAAACTGATTTAGTTCAACCTTATGAGCTACACTTTCAAAAGTTCACTCTTCCTCGGTTACAGGCTGAAAAATTCTTTATAGAAAAGTAAGCCATCTTGCAAGCAGTTTTCAGTATTATTCAGGAAGCATTCAGGAAAACAGGGACTTTTTTTCCTGCCGCCCATTGAGGGCAGAGCCTAATCAAGGTAGCCACACAAAGAAAGCATCTGTCTCTTGTCTCACTCACGAGTTTGCATGCAAAAACTCCAGCCTTAGCTCCGCCCTACAAAGAGCCGCATAGGGAGCGGATTCCGCCATCGCCGCTTCAAGGGGACTCAGCTCTGCCGCCGAACCAACCCAGCCTAGATCGCTCCCTCGCAACCCATCCGCAACACAACGCAACGCGATCAGGGCGGTGCCCTTATAAAGGCTGCGGAATAGGGAAGGGCAAGTGAGGTGGACCGTAGACGCCCTCTTGTGGAGAAAAGGATCGATGTGAACCTTGCAACGATGTGAGGAGGCGAAACTCTTTTAGACGCTGTTGATTTAAGAGAATATTGCAACTCTGACTCTAAAAGAGTCCAAACTACAGTATACCAAATTCATTGGACTGTAATTCTTATCAGTTACAAAAAATCATTTTTAGTAGGCATAAATAGCCGTTCAATTCCATCACAGCGAGCCAGTCTGGTGTAGTGGTTAATGCACCAGACTAGAAACCGGGGAGATCGTGAGTTCTAGTCCCACCTACTTTCATTCCACTGAGATCATAGGATTCGTTCCCAAGCCAACGTTGTGCACAAAAACAATTCAGCTGGGAAACTTTGGCCTGTGACTCAGCTCTAGGAGCAGGAATGGCAAACCACTTTGGAAACGTTGCCAAGAAAATTGCTGGGACTCCTCCAGGCAGTTGCCAGGAGTCAATACTGATTGAAAGGCTTGTGCACGTGCATGCACAAACACCTTCCATCATACCTGTAGGAAACCAGCTTGGGGTGAGGTGCCCTGGAACTTGGACAGTTTGTGAATGAAGGTGAATGGCATTGCACCCAAGCCAATCACTTGGAATCATAGTTTCCAAGATGATGACTTGCAGTTATATGAGTTGTAGACTAGCACATCTGGAAAGCACACATGTTAGAAGACTTAATTATGAATTGTAATTGGCTTTCTTGCAGCAGATCCATGCTGATAGCTCATAAGCACTAGATTAGTGACCAGGATCTGTTTCCTCCATTCCAAGGCTCCAAAAAGAGTTCAATAATGGATTCAATTATCGAGATAGACAGTCAGCTCCTCTTTCAAGCAGAGGATAAAAAGCCGTCTGTCAGTGATTTTTTGATTTCTTTGCAGAAAAACATGTTGTACTTGATGGCTTAAATGTCCCTTTTCAACTCCAGTATTATATAATAAAGAAAAAAAAAATTTGCTTGCGGATGAAGTAATTTGCAGTGCAAAGCAACACTTGATGGTTTGCTTGCTTGCTTTTTTGTATGGTGAAAGAAGACTTCAGCTTGTATCTTGTCAGTGCAAAGAACTAATGAACTGTCATACTATGACAAATCCTTCCCAAGATTTCAGTAATTTTTTACCACTATTCCAAACATCAGATTGAGGTAGCAGGAGATAATCCTATTCATGTATTTTCCATAACTGTAAAACACTGTGTGAAATTTCTTTCAAAACATTCAATGAGAGAAAAAAGACATATGCATACACATACCCAGCACACACATATGCTCTGAAAACGATTCAAAAGAGGCTTTTTAGAATGTGCCTGAAACACCCTTTCAAAGCAGATTCAAAAAAATATGGCTGCTTTGAAGAGGTCCTGTAGCCTCACACTGGCAGGGCCAAGGCCAGTTTTCTGAATTATTTCCAAAGCATTCACAGCTCTACTATCTATAATAGCTACCTATTATCTGACCTAAATTTATAGTAGTTTTTTCTGTCATGACCTACATTACCTCAGGATAATTTGCTGGGCACTGCATGGTGAATGGGCTAAATCAAAGGGTGGGACCAGACCCCAAAATGGATGGGGACATCCTTTTCCCTCTGACTTTAGGCTCTCCCTCCCTCCCTCCCTTTCTCAGGTAGCAGATTTTAGGCAAGCCTGGCTGGCTTGCTGAGGAATTCTGGGAGTTGAAGTCCATACATCTTAATGTTGCCAAGGTTAAGAAACACTGGTCTAGATATTACAGATCTTGGAAAGGGTGCTTCCCTTTGACAAAGGCTTGAATGCAAAGCACCAATTTGGTAAAGAGCCATAATATCCAGCTTCTAAGTAGGCAGTGAATGTGCAGAAACCATTTGTATTAATGCAACCTGGTTCAAAGAAGTGGAGTAATTAGTCTTGGTGAAATGCTTTGATGTGCTTTGGTGAGAAAGCTAAAACTGTCCTGAGGATCACAAGAGGCCTTAAGGCTGCAGGTTTCCCTCCCCTACTTACCACATCAAAAAGAACAAAATATTCAGGGCATTATTTTAAAGGCATTTTTTTAAAAATGGCATGCTCTTAATAGCTTGATGTAACGATTGCCTATTCTAAACACCATCAGACTCATAAGCAGGATCACAAAGATATCTGATTTATTAAAGAATAGTATACAGGTTCACAAAGAAAGCTGAGAATGGAAAAAGCGCACCAAATGCAAACTAAAAAACCCTCGGTACAAACGAGATCCCTCCCCCCGTAGAATCTTCCCAGGCTCAAAATCCCAGGTGCTCTTAACGGCTTCTGATGGTCTGTGGGAAAAGTCCTTGAGCAGAGCACATAACCCAAACACCTTCCATTGAAATAACATAGATACAGAGCTTGGCAGAAGGTTTCACAGTAGCTCCCTCCCAACAGAAACGTGCGTCAGCACCATGGCATGTGAAACGTTACGATGTACAGTGCACATTGAAACAGTGAACATGACACTTGATGGTACATTTCCCTACCACGTGCTTGCTTACATATCTTAACCACATTGGCTTAGGTATGTAGCTGCACCATAGTTAATGTGGAAGGCAAATGATGGGCAGAGATGCAGATAGAAGTCTGTAACAATTTGGCCTGCACATCCCCAGATGGTGCCAGGTGGAATGATGAACAGATGGGATATGGAAAGGATATTTATACTGCACTTCTTAAGTTAGCCTATCCTAGGGGGCTGCAGAAGAGAATCATGAGCACTAAAGAGCTCTGTCTGTGGTTTTCTTATGTTGGGAGAAGAGCAAAAGGAGACCATATTGGCCTTCATCTCAAGCAGGAATGAAGTTTCACCCAGCTCTGCTCACAAGGCGAAAATATTGGAAATGTGTTTGCAATGAAGTTTAGAGTTTAATGGGTTCACTGTCCATTCATAGCAGGGAAAAACACATCTGAAGTGAATCAAAACTTCCATGTAAGAAAGTCCAACGGGCACAAAGAGGTCGATGGAACATGAAAATGCAACAGTGGACCCTGCCCTCAGCCTGAACAACTTTTCAGGCACGGAGTAAATGATTAATAAAGCAAAGAGAATCAAATGTTCAAAGAGGATCCAATTTTTACTGCTCCAGCTTCAGAGAAGGCACCATGAGTACTAAAATGCTTCATGTTGTGACATGTATTGTTTTGCTGACAGGTAAGCTTTTACATCGTGTTATACTTGCTCTTGAAATATGTATATTAATTTTGGTTAAATGAATTGCTGAGATCCACAAAATAACTGCAATGAAGTGCTCTTAAACCCTATCAAATTTATTTTCAGCAGGTGTAAGTCATTACAACTGGAGAGCCATGGTGCCTCAGACCAGATTGTTTTTTCTTTCACAATGATGTTTGGTTTTGAAGTTTGAATGCTAATGGGATTTTTAAAAGGCAGTCTCACCTATCGATGTAATGCTTGGTAACATTAAAAGTGTAGAATAATTCTCCCTAGCACGGTACTCCCCAAATGACCTGCAGTATAACTGGATTTTCCATGGCTGGCGTGGCCAAAAGATATGGATAGAATCTAGCCATAGGCACCCAGGAAAAGGCCCAGTGTGGTCATATGTGTTATGACATTATCTGCGACTGATGCGACTTATGTAATTCACATCATTTGTGTGATAACCCCACATGACACACATGTCAGTTGCCCCCATGCAGATGCCCATGAGTAGAGCACATCTGGAGGGCAACAGGTTAGAGAAACCTGGCATACAGCAAGATATTTTGTGAAACATACTTAGGTTTTGCATATGCTTTGAACCCATGATTGCCATGGCTGTGCCTTTGTCATTGCAGTGGCTTGGGGGCTACCATTTTCCTCTCAAGAAGAAGCCAATGAATTTTTAGGACTTAAGAGGCTGCCCTACCCAGCCAATTGGCATCCAGACACAGTGTCTGAACAGGTACTGACATTTTCTAAGATTTTTAAAAACTGTATTTATTACTCCATTTCTAATTCACCTTTTCTCTGGGGGACTCAAGACTGTACACATGGGTTTTTTTTCCTTTATATATGCTGGCCGCAAATTCCTGTGATGGAGGCTTGAGCAGAGCAAAAATGACTGGTCCAAAGTCATGCAGTCAGTTCAGAGGCTGAGTAGGGGGTAGACCTGAGGTTTAAACCACTATACCACCACCCCATTCACAGTCAAAGATTTTACTGAGAGAGCCAGTATGATTTTAAAAAGTAGTGTTTACCAGATATTCATTACAGGGGTTTGGATCTGCTGGAATTTTCTCTTGTATGAAACATTGGAAAGAGCATTTAAAAATATCAAAATCATAATTCTTTTAGGTAGAATTGGAAGAACATTTCAGGACTTTCAGCGTGAGGACTATGATTTATAACCTATAACCCATCTGGGATAGGCCTGGTATCAAGGGGTTTAGTGATATTTTCCGATGTTTATGTGTAATAGTTAATGATTTTTGTGTGTGTAAGAGCAGCTTCTCCAGTCTTATGGTTTGCAAAAAGGAAATAATCATATATTCACTGCAAGCAGTTGAGACAGAAATGAAGACACAAAGGTATCTCTAGCTAAGCAATCAAAAGAAATTCAGAATATAGTGCAATCTAATTTTGTGAATGTGAAGTCTTTAGTCTTTAGTTTTTGTTTTTTAAATATACTGAGGAGTAATTTGTTATCCTTCTCACCCATCTTTGATTAAGAAATAATAATTTTCCAAATACAATAATTATAGAAATGTCTATCTGGGCACGAAATATTAAGTAGGGATGTTCACCCAGAAAGGAAAGTAGGCTTATTCTCTACTGCTCCAGAGGACAGGACTAGAACCAATGGATGAAAACTACACGGAAGTAGAATCAGGCTAGACATCAGGAGGAAGTTCCTGACTGTACAAGTTGTCAGCCAGAAGAATAGAGTGTCACGTCATGTAGTGAGTCTGCCTTTCCTGGAGAAACACATGTATTGGACATTGGTCAGACATCCTATATTGTAGTGGATCTTCATTGAGCAGGGGGGTTAGAGTAGTGATCTTTAAGTTCCTTTCCAACTCTGATTCTATGAAAACTTTGTATTTTGCTTAAATTTTTAAGTGTAGTTATGTGTGCTCCCAGTTTGTGTTTTTTCTCCTACTCTTTGTTCCATGCAAAAGCAGTGCTTTGCTATGCTGTACTGTGTCTTGCTGTGATCCCCCCTCCCCTCCCTCCCCCTCTACTCTCTTTCAGTATTGGGTTGATGTATTGTTAATTTTTTTAAATTAAAAAAAAATAGCACTAACCTATGATACCAGATCCATCCCCAAGGAAGGAAGGAAGGAAGGAAGGAAGGAAGGAAGGAAGGAAGGAAGGAAGGAAGGAAGGAAGGAAGGAAGGAAGGAAGGAAGGAAGGAAGGAATCCTGCAAAATTGCAGAAATATAAATGCAGGACAGCATGTTATGCTGGTTGGAAATTCTAGGAATTTTAGTTTCCATACCAGGAGGGCATTAGTTGTGAAATACAGTGTGCTTCTTTGGGGTTGCTGGGAGGTATCTGAGTTGTTATGATTATTTCATTTTATATCCTGCCTTTCAGTTCAGAACTACATGTAAGAATTGTTATTTTCAGCCCTTGCTGAGGTTGTCACTACTGATTAATGTCCATGCAACATATTTTCCTTGTTTAAAAAAAAATCATATTTTTGTTCTAATCAGATGAGTGAATACTGGGCAGCATTGAAGAAATCAGCACAGTATTACATGGACAGGATCTTTTAATTGTACTGACATGGCCAGGTAATTCATAGAATTGAATACTTTTTTTTTGAAAGAGTCTCTGTATTTACAGCATTTAATGGGATTGATATTAATGCATGGATATGAAAAAAACACAAAGATAGTAATTAAAATTTGGAAATATGTAATTTGGAAATGATTGCTGACAGAATCATGCTAGCTGAACCAACCATTGTTAAGCAGCTTAATAAGTAGCTGCAGTACATAGGGGTTTTAAAATACTTGCTTTACAGTGATGAATCCTTACATGGAGAACTGTGTGTATTCCATGATGCCATGCAAAAGAAGAATTTGGCACTGGAGGATAAGAATTGGCAGGACATTCTTGAGGAAGAAGAAATTCCCAACAATTTGTCTATGGCAAGAATTCTTTACTGTTGGCATGAAATTTTGGGAAGAGTTTCATTATGATGTGGAAGGGCTATGGACTTCATTTTAGCCAAATAAGTGTGAAAATACCCCTATTATAGCACTGAACATTTTCTTATTTTTTATTACCCATAAAAGGATTTCTAAAGCAAATTCTCTTTTAATAGGTTGAAAAATAATAGAAAAAATACTGGAGAATTATTCTGAATGGCAGACTGTACAAATGATACCAAGGAGTGGTGCTTACTCCATTTATTATGAATTCCACCATGAGCTAAAGCAAATTGGAAATGAAGATGGTCTTGACGTTAGTGGGATAGGCTTGTTTGACAATTCCCAGTTGTCAAAGGCTGGAGCATGGTGACAGTTAGCTTTTCACTTACTCTTAGGATGCAAGTCTAATTTGCAAAACTTTCCATCTGAACCTTTAATATGATTTTTGACAAAGCAATTTTGTTTTGTTTTTTTACAGGGACTACATTAGCTCTTACATGGTTATGTTACAGCAATATGGAGGCCATTAGACTTGATCCGTGACTCCCAAATGTATATATCTACTCCCTCCATGGTGTTGATCAACTTGATTCTTCCTGGAATATCTGCGACAGAGACAAGCACAAGGATACAACATAAATGTCTTTATCCTGTCCTGGAATTGATGAGGGCACATCCTGTGAGGAAAATGTCCAGGCCTTCAGGCCGCAGTCCTATACTAAAGAAATTACTTTTAAGTTGTCACACATAGGATTACATATTCCAGGTCTTGCATGGGAAATCTACCCATTGTTACAAGTGAATCAAAACCAGCTATGTATCTTTTGAATGTGAGGAATGTCCTTGTGAATATAATATTGATTTTGGAATCTTGTTCTTGAACTGGATTATTCTTAGGGATTTCTCACAAATTATAATTCAACTTGAAGGTTGTCTATATGCTATGCAGAAGCAATATGAGAGTGTCATGTTTTAAAAGCACTGCTGCTTGCTTCTGCATTGTTTAATCCCAAAGAGATTGAAGGATGTATTCAACAACTTCTTTACCTGTAAATTTATTTATAGTTCCTTCACTTTTCTGAATTTCATAAAGATCCAGTAACTTATATATTACATTGCCTGAGCAGATGCCTGTAATCCAAAGCAAGAAGGCAATTGTGTATTCAAAGCACATTCATTCATCACCATTCAGTCTTGACCTTATCTGTTCTTGGTTTACCATATAACTTTCTTAAGTACCCCATTCCAACTTCATTCACCTTACTTTTATGCTTCTCCTGACAGACCCAATTTTCATTTCCATATAACAAAGTGAACAAAAATATACTCTTACAGACAGCCATTTTTGCTTCTTTCAACAACCATTAATTCCTTGCTACAGGCCAGATATTACTTAACATTGTAGGAGAGGAGCTGTATTAGACCATGGTGGCAAAAAAAAAACAGGATTCTGGTAGCACAGTTTATGACTAGTACATTTTTAAAGACATAAACCTCTGTGAGTTGCAGCCTACAAAATCTTATGTCTTTAAAAAAATATATGTCAGTCAGAAAATGTGCTACTGTACTCTTGTGCCCCCCCTTTTCTACCAGCATTCACTTGTCTCAATATTTCTTCATCTATTTTCCCATCTTTAGTGAACATTCTGCCAAGGTACATAAATTTATCTACTTTTTCTAGTTTTCACCATGTATGTTTAAATTGTTCACATGTATTTCCTCTGCCTTGGTCTTTGATAAATTAATGTTTAGACCCTTGTTTATTTATGTATTAGATTTATATCCTGTCTTTGTTTTGTACGACTCAAGGTGGTGTACATAATGCTCCTGCCTTCTGTTTCTCCACAACAACACATTGTCAGGTGGATTGGGCTGAGAAAGAGTGACTGGCCCAGCCAGTAACCGAGCTGGCTGCATTTTATTCACAATTGCTGCTATTCACTTGGGCTCTCAGTGAACAACTTGGCATCATTTGCATACAAAGTACATGTACATTCATGTTCTCAATCAACCAAACTCTAACATCTCCAAAATCATTCTTGTACATTTGTAAGTTTCTTAAATAGTCAAGGAGATATCACGCATGCTTGTCTTATTCCCTGGTCAGCGCTGAACCATTCATTAAGCATTTTTTCTCATGAATGCTTTTGTTCCATCATATACCACTCTTAATACATTCAGCAACTAACCTTTGTGCAAACATTGCCTACTTATTGTATCATAGGGTTTCTCTAAATTAATCAATATGCAACCTTTATTTATCTACCTGGGAATATTAGCCTTTCATGAAATTAGATGTCACATAGCAGAATATATGGACTTTGAAATAAGACTGAAACAGTACAGAAATCAAACCGTCTCTTTGAAAATTCAGAGGATGTAGGTACTCCACTAAGTTCAGTATAAAAAAATGAATGACAGAATCCTTCTGTACTTTCGTCAGTGTGTGATATTTGCATAATGCCTCCTGAATAGTTCTGGTCAACTACTTCAAAAGTAAGTTGCCTCATCAAATAGAGAGGAATAATGGGGACAAGTGTATTAATTCCCCACCCCACTGTCACAATTTCCATCTCCCTCCAAGAAATGAGTAATCTCCTATACCATTCTCCATGCAGTTCACAATTCTTGTCATGAGCACTGATGGCGAGCAGGAGGGGGCCTCTATCCAGGGGGGGGGAACGCATGTGTAGTACTGAGGAGTTAAGCAGCCATTCAAAGAGACACAGATCAAACCCACCTTAACCTTTGGGGTTTATCTGTCTGGGTTTTTCCCACGCTTCTTCAGTTTGTTAGGATTTTCTGTCTTATGTAGCAGTAATAAACACTAGAGACCTATTCCTCGTCTCAGCGTGATTCCTGACTGTTAGGACATCAATCCTAACAAACTCCTACTCCCATTGAAAGATGGAGGAACAAAGAAAAATAAAGGAGAGACATTTGGGAAAATGTCTTCAGAAAACCAAGAAATTAGGCAAGCCATCCAACAATTGGCAGCAGCCCTGCAACAACACCACCAACAAGTAGATCTCCAGATCAACACATTACAAGCAGTTATGCTACAGCAGTTACAACAACCAGCTCCGGTTAACCCACAACCAGTGCCAGCAGCAGCAGCAGCAGCAGCAGCTCCGCCAGTAGTCAGGCAACAAGGCAACAAGAGAGTGGGAATCTACATTGCTGATTTCAAGCTGTTAGCAGGATATCTGGACTGGAATGAGAGTGCCTTGAAAGACCAATTCAAACAGGGGCTGGATGAAGAAATTAAAAATGAATTAGTGTGCCAGGGAACACCGGCTACCCTAGAAGCCCTATATCAGTTATCAGTGGTCATAGATGCCAGGCTAGAAGAGCTCAGACAGATGGAGCCAGGGAGAGGCAGGGGCCTCAGGGCGCTTCCAGGATTTCCAGCTCTCTCTGCAGCATCTCCTTACTCAGGACCAGAGGAGCCGATGCAGATTGGGGCGAGCAGGAAGCTTATTTCCAAGGCTGAGAGACAGAGAAGGAGAGAGAGAGCCCTCTGTTTCTACTGCGGAGTCCAGGGGCACATGGTGAGAGCTTGCCCAGCGAGAAGCCAAGCAAATTCCATAAGAGCCCAGGGCAAGCAGCTGAAACAAGAGCCACCTCCGCCTTTACTTCCAACCAGGGAAACTCCGTCAGTCTCCCTCCACAGAGCTCAGCAGGGAGACCATCAATCAATTAAGAAGGGCTCATTCCGAGGATTCCAGGCAATCCTTTTACTACTTACCAGTCATAATGCACGTAAACCCAGAGCACCAGGTCAAGCTAGAGGCCCTCGTGGATTCCGGAGCTTCCACCAATTTTATTGATGTACAGACTGTACAAGACTTCAATGTCCCGACCATAGAATTGCCACATCCCATAGAAGTGGAGACCATTGACGTCAGCCCCTCAAGGCAGGGCTGATTAGAAGGTTCGCAGAACCTTTGCAACTAACCACGGGAGACCACACTGAGTGGATCCAACTTTACGTTACGACATCACTTAATGTTCCTATAGTCCTGGGCACACCTTGGCTGAAGATCCACAACCCATTGTTGAACTGGACTACAGGAGCAATCTCCGTCCCAGCTAAGGAATGCCAGCACCACAAGATTCAAGCCACTCTCCTTTCTCCAGCAACCAACGAAGCCACGGAAGCAGGGGGGGTCCAGTTGCCAGCCAAATATGCAGATTTCACAGACATTTTCAGTGAACAAGAGGCCACAGCACTACCCCTCTATAGGGACTGTGATTGCACCATTGAGTTGATACCAGGAGCCAGGATTCCAGCAAGGAAACAATATCCCATGTCCCCCAAGGAACTAGACACCTTAAAGGATTACTTGGATTCTAATCTCCAAAAGGGTTTCATCTGGCCATCTACTTCCCCAGCGTCTGCTCCTACCTTCTTCGTACCAAAGAAGCCTGACCCATTGGCACCGGCAAACCAGGAGGCACCCATGAGAGTGGTCCACAATTTCAGTTCCCTCAATAAACTCATGATAAAAGAAAATTATCCCCTCCCGCTAATATCTGATCTGCTGGATCGCTTACAGAAAGCACACATTTTTACTAGGTTGGACCTCAGGAATGCGTACAATCTGATCCGGATGAAAGAGGGGCATGGATATCTGACTGCCTTCGATACCAGGTTTGGTAAATTTGAGTACCTTGTTTTGCCCTTTGGCTTGTCTAATGCAGGAGCCATATTTTCCTGATTTATGAATCAAATTTTCTCTGATTTACTAGATAAGTATCTAGTCATTTATCTAGATGACATATTAATATTCTCTGACAATGCTACAACTCATGTAACCCATGTATGTAATGTCTTACAAAGATTGAGAGAGAACAAGCTATCTGCCAAGCTAGAGAAGTGTGCCTTCGATTTAACTGAATTACATTTCCTGGGCTATAAAATATCAACAGAAGGCATATCCATGGATCCTTCTAAGGTCCAGGCAACTCTCTCTTGGCAACCCCCCCGAAATGTGAAAGATGTACCAAGGTTCCTAGGGTTTTGCAATTTTTACAGGAGATTCATAAATAAATTTAGTGACAGGGCTAAACCCCTCACACAACATTTGAAGAAAGGGTCAAAATTCATTTGGGGGGAGAGAAAGCAAGCAGCCTTCCAAGAATTTAAGCAACGCTTTGCATCCCAGCCGCTTTTAAAGCACCCTGATCCCACGAAGCAATTCATAATGCATTCAGATGCTTACGATATTGCCATTGGGGTGGTGTTATTGCAATATACAAACAAAACCAAGAATACATTGCTTCTATGTGCCTTTTTTTCATGCATGCTCTCACCAGCAGGAGAAACTATGATGTTTTTAACAAGGAGTTGCTAGCAATTAAAGCAGCATTCCAAGAGTGGAGGCACTGGCTAGAAGGTGCAGCCTTTCCTGTGAAAGTTTGCACCGATCACAAGAATTTACAGCTTCTACAAAACACCAGATCCCTCACCCCACGCCAAATCAGATGGAGCCAGTTTTTCTCCCGTTTCAATTTTGTTATTTCTTATGTTCCTGGGCACAGAACTGTTTGGCAGATGCCCTCTCTCGATCCATTCAGGCAAGCCCCACTACTCACCAGGAGGTACAGGCTACTATATTACAACCTCACAACTTTGATCAGTCTATGAGCGGGAACCAGACAGAGATTTTAGCAGCAGGCAGACAAACAGAGGACCTATTTACAAGAGTCAGAGCTCAGCAGCAACAGGACCCGTATGCCAGGGCCAGGATGGATGACCTCCAGAGGGACCCACAAGACACTGCCTCCCCCTTTAATGTGGAGGCAGGAATCCTCTGGCATAGCGGGCAATTATACATTCCCCCCTCATTGAGGGAAGAAGTACTGAGACTTTGCCATGACCATCAAACGGCAGGCCACGGAGGTGTTTTCAAAACTCTCCATAGAGCTCTGAGAGACTACTGGTGCCCTAAGATGACTGCAGACATAAAGGGTTATGTCGCTTCTTGTCACACCTGTAGACGAGCAAGCCTCTCCCAGGGAAGCCCACAGGACTCTTGCAACCCCTACCCACCCCCAGTAGGCCTTGGGATACAATCTCCATGGATTTCATCACTGATTTACCCCCGGTCCAGGGGCTGACTTCCATACTAGTGGTGGTGGACCTTTTCACTAAAGTGGTGCATTTTATTCCTTGCAAGGGCCTCCCATCTGTGCAAGTCACAGAGCAGTTGTTCATGGACCATGTTTTTAGGTATAGAGGCATGGTGAGTGACAGAGGCCCTCAGTTCACTTCCAGGTTCTGGAGGGCCCTTTTCCAGTCATTAGGGGTCCAGATCCACCTATCATCATCGCATCATCCAGCTAGTATCGGGCAAGCTGAGAAAATTAACCAATGGTTACAGCAGTATTTCAGGTGTTACACCACTTATCAGCAAGACAATTGGTCAGCCCTGCTCCCCATGGCAGAATTTACTTATAACAACTCTGTGCAATCCTCTACCAAGATGTCTCCTTTCCAACCCCTCTACGGGGTTAACCTTCGGGTGTTGCCCACCTCCTCCCAGCAGGGAGCTGTTCCAGCCGCGGCTGATTTTCTTAAAGAGCAACAAGCCACACAGGAGTTGTTAAAGGACCAGCTGAACAGGGCAAAGAGTGCTTACAAGAGAGCTGCAGATGCTCACAGACAAGAGGGGCCAGCTGTCATGAGTGAGGATGACGAGCAGGGGGCTCCCATCCAGGCTGTAAAGCGCATGCGTAGTACTGAGGAATTAGGTGGCCATTCAAAGAGACACAGATCAGGCCCGTCTTAGTCTTTGGGGTTTATATGTCTGGGTTTTTCCCACGCTTCTTCAGTTTGTTAGGATTCTCTGTTATGTAGCAGTAATAAAACACTAGAGACCTATTCCTCGTCTCAGCATGATTCCTGACTGTTAGGACAATTCTAGACTATAATTCTTTACAACACTTGAACAGGGCTGGTATCTACCTATTTATTTCTGTTTGCTAACTCATAAGCACATCAAAGAAAAGCTATTCTACTCCGCACTAAGGCTCAATTTTAGACATTTTACCTGGGAGCAAATTCCATTAAATTTAGTAAGAGCAGTTATGAATACATTGTTCATGGCACATTTTCCCCTTTATCTGCAGATAAACCAACCTTCCTTCCTTCCCTGTTTTTTCTGTATTGTCCCTGCAATATCCTTGTTGTTGTTGTTGTTGTTTCAAAAGATAACACTATTATTTTTTCACCATAGGTTGGAATTGTGAATCAAAATTGTCTTTTAACAGTAATATGTGATATTTTTTCAGCATTTTAAGTGTCATGAAAATAGTTGCCTGTTTAAGCTTTTATCAACAACCCTAATGACAAATCCAACGTTTACTCCATGCATTAAGGGGACATGTACATATGCAGTGTACCCAGAATGTAAAAAAGTATACCAGCTGTCAGGATGGTGGTAGTGGAAGGGATAACTCCCAATTCTACTAAGATGCATAGATATAACCATCACTAATTTCTTTATGTGAGTACATGTGAAGGGAACAGTACTACATTCTGAATGTTCTTACACAATATCCTTTGCAAGACAGTGTGTATGAGGTCTGTGTTCCTCCTACTTTTAGTTATGAAAATAGTACTTTGATTCCCTGGGGTTTATTCATAAGAAAATAACTGCCTATCTAGCATGATTTCTGGACACTAGGAAGCACAAATAAGAAATAAAAAATACTGATGGATGGAGAGTTTAGATCAGCCATTCTCAACATTATGACACTCCCTCCTTCCCCTGAGGTGTGTTGGACTTCAATTCCAACTCATCTAAAGGGCAGAACGATGGCCAATAGGTTTTAAAACAGTCTGTTGCAATTACTCAATTAAAGATATTATTTAAATTACATCTAAATGAAAATGGCAGCACACTTCTTTTAATATATATCCATTTTTTTTCCTGAAGTCCTCTGGCCAAAAGCTTCAGAGAAAAGATCACCATCTTAAAAGATATGCCACCCCCTGCTGCTCAGTCCAATAGCCCATGAATCATCTGAAAACAAATAAAAAGCTGATGCCTTCTTCAAAATGATTTATAGTCTAAAGCTTACCTGGAACCCGGCCTAAACAGATGCAGTTGAAAGAAAGATATGCTATTCCCTGCTTAGTGCGAGCCTCCTCTTCCTTCCTCCTTCTGATGTTCTCCCTCTGTGGAATTGCAAGCTAATAGGGGCCTGGGATCTGCCTGCTTGTGCTCTGTGCTCCAGACACATTGAGAGGATAGCACACACAAATGTATGCCTAATCAGCCAAATAAGAGTCCTGTAACTGGATGCCAACTATTCAGAAATAAGTTGTCCTTGTTGAAGATAACTTGCAGTCTCAATTTGGACTGAGTAACCTGAAAGTGAGGGCTGCCTCTGGAGGCCTTCTGATCACAACTGCCAAAAAAACAATTGCTTTTTTAGACAGAAAACACAAAACTAGTAGTGTTGGTGATGCTACAGGCTTACTGTGGGTCAAAGACAAAGAAACAGCCTCAAACTCCCCACAAAGCATTTCTAATTCTATATCCATGTCCCACTTCAACACCACTTTTTCATTATAACCCTAGCCATGCAGCCCAACCCTCATTTGTTAAATGTGGATTACAGCTATAAAAAGGTTGACCATTCCTGGTGTACATCTAGATTCTCTCTTTCTCAGTATGGGCAGGGCAAGGAGGCAGGAAAAAGAATTTAAAGGGGTCTGTCTACATAAAAGTGACAATAAACAAACAGTCTGATAATGGAATTGTAAATTACATGCCTTTTTGCAGACCAGTTTGGTTATGGACTATTGTTTCTATGGAGAAAGCTTCATAGCAAAGGCATAGCATTACTGTCCCCTCTATAATATGTATCTTGCAGGAAAAACGGACTTTGCATTTCAAAGCAACTCTTAAAGTATGTTTAAAGTATGTTCTACTAATTCCTGTAGCTGATGTGACATTATTAATACAAATGTTTTGCTACGATAATAAACCTACTGCTACTTATGTGCCGTAGCAATTAAAAAGTGCTAATAAAATAATATTAAGATAAATTATGCCATGCCTTCTATTACAGAGCTCATTGCAGGGAATCTGATTTTTTTTTAGCACAGGCCACAACTTTTAAGGAATTGGTTTTTTTTTCATGAAACACTGATAAATTTTAATAGCACCATAGCATTTGCTCCACTGTCACATTAGTTATGTTAGTGCACCAGCGCTCACTAAGAAGATGCTTGTCACCTGCCTAAACTGCAATCCGAGCCAAATTACAAAGGTGCCCAATTCATCAACAGTAGCAGCTTTCTTCATAGTTATTCTATACCAGCCTCTCTATGCATTAAATTATTATCATGCTTTCTTGGCTTTTTGCCTTATGGAAGGAAGAAGAGTCTTCTTGATATTTACTTCTGGACCTCTTGGCTATGCTGAATGTTAAATACCTTTCAGCAGTTTGTTGTTCCCCACATTCCTAATTAGTAGTTGGATTTAGCCAATTAATTGTATAGATAGCACACTGAATTACCATGTTTGAATAAAAACAGCCTTGCTGGATCAAACTAATAGCTCATCTAGTCAATGTACAGGGGCCAGCCAGGTGTATCCAAGTTGTTCATAAGTGTGGACAGGAGAGTTACAGCCCATTTCCACTATTGCACTTCCACTATCGCTCTACTGATATTGTACATATACTGCCTGTAAGACTGTGATTCAGAAATGGCCACGGAAAAGTGGGGAAAGTGAATAAAGTGGGAGGAATCAAACTGGAAGTAGCTCCTGATTAATTTCAATTAATTGATCCTATGTATCATGTATTACAAGTATATTACATGTCATCATTTGGATTAAGCACTTCAACTGATTCATTGTATAATTTTTCAATTCTGACTAATTTTGTCCCTTTTTAGTAGATAAATGTAAAAATGTATAAGGAGAATTTTAGTCTTGGTTCCACTTGTAAAAGAGAGAAGGCAATATTCAAAATTACCTGATCACATGTATGGACACAAATCCATTCTAATAGTGATTCCTAAATAACACGCTTCCAGGTAAGCAAAGGCAGCAGCAAAACCTCAGTTTATTAAATGTCCTATACATCATGATATTGGTCAAAACCTGAAAATAAGTAATAATAATCCCATTTCCTTTCAATCTTTGCAAACCAAAATGAGGTTTAGAAATTATGAATAACTGTCCCATTCTCACCAGCATTCTGGTCAAAGGGCAGCTCTTCAAAACAGGGTGAGACTTACAAACCATAATCATCTCCATAATGAGTTCTATTTGGGTCTCTGTAAAGTGTATCTCTCTCTTTGCCAAAACTTGACAGCACTAGTAAAATGAACCAGTGTATCTATCATAGAAATAGTTTAAGTGGCAGCTGCTTGCTAGTTTTTCCAACATAATTTCCAGATGTTTTGGACTACAGTTCTTATAATCCTAGTGATGTAATGTTGAGGGATAATGCATTTTAGCCATATTGAGTCAGCCACAAATTGTTCACCCCTTGATTTAGATCAAATTCATGTTAGCTGTGAATACTAGGAGTTGCAGTCCCAACATTTCTGAAACACTTGAGAAGGGGGAATGCTTATTTTGGTTAGATCAATAAAGGTTGATTACTTCTGATTTGTAATAACAGTTCTGTTTTGATTAACCTGCCATCCCACTTTTGAAAGAATAGCCAGAATCAGAGAACTAGGGTAGTTCAATGTTTCCCAACTATGGCAGCTTCTAGATGTGACAACCTCAGTTGCCAGGATATCAGCAATAGTCCTACTGGCTGAGGAATTCTAAGAATTTAAGTCCATGCATTTGGAAATTGGCAAGATTGGGAAAAATAGGGACAGGGTGTTGTACGCTTTTATGTTTTTTAAACTTCCTTGTCTTTTTCTTATAAATTCTTGAACAAATGGAATGTTAACATTAATAGAGCATCTAGATTTATAAGAGGAAATAAATAATTATTTTAGAACAATTTTATTAAAACTACCATATCCAAACTGCAAAAAGCCAAAGAACCATGAGCAAAGGGCTAGTTTTTGTATCTCTTGGCTACCATCTAGCAACATTCATCCCAGAGTTAGCAATCCAAATATGGTATCCTAATTTTGATTCCATAAATATCTTGCTACTTTAGTGCTAATCATCAATATAAACTAAAATAAAATGGATGGTACTAATAACATGCTGTTTTCTGTACAGTAGTCAACCACAGTCCTTTGCATTTGAAATGAACGTTTTGGTGTGGGTACAAAAAGCTAATTCATTCCACTCCCAAATTAAAATGTAGGGCAGTTTAGATATGAATCTACAAGGGAATGGGGTGTTCCAGGTCCAAGCTTCTTCCTTGACATTAACTGATGTGTTTTGATATGCTCTTAATTGCTTGCAGTCACATGGAACTGACCCAGCTGTTTCCCACAGCATCAAAAGAGGCAGAAAAAGAGGTTTTGCCACATTCTGCAATAAAAAAAAGAGAGCAGAAGTTAACATTATGCTAAAGATAATTAGACAATTAATTAATGGCAAGCCATGTGTGTCATGCAATGAAGCAAAACATCTGGGCTGAATGTCAAGAAATCCTAAAACACTCTATACTGATCAACAAAGAACTTCACCATAATAGCAGTAAAACCCTAAATGTAATTAAGAATGCCTTAATGCTACTCACTGTTTTAGTATCATGAAGGAGAAAGTACAAGTAGCTTTCAGCACAGAAATGGAATTCTTGGTAGGATTTCTGTTCCCCAGTATAATTTATAATAGTGATACAGCATTAATTTATCCTATCAATATCGTCTATTTTGTATCAATATTTTTATATCTACTATGAGTAGATATAAACTACTTTTCTGGTGGGTCACTAAAAGAAGCAAATACTCAAGGATAGTGTGGGTTGATGGCAGACCTTCATGACTGATTGTCCATTCATGATTATTGATTGAACCCCTTGATAATTGATCTAGAAATAGGATTTAAAGAACGCCTGCCTAGTCTCCTCTTCTCTGGTGCATTATGGTTTAGTTTGTACTCAAAACATCAGGAGATTTGGCTTTGTTTTTTGTTTTTGTTTTAATTTTATTAATCACTTTGAGAACTCACTAGAGAGGTAGCTATAAACTGAATAAAGGATTACATAGAAAGTCTTGCTTTCCTTCAAACAAAAAAAGAGTGGAGAAAAAAGGGAGATAGTATGTGCAAGATACAATGTTGTAGTGGGCAAAGCTTTACTTTATACCTAATTTTAAAGCTTCGTATGATCAGGTGAACGGTTGTAAAAGGCTAGAGTTGATACTACATTGCCTGGACTCTCAAAGAAATTAGAATGAACAGGTGAAGATAGAACACAAATCCTACTATCTCTGCTACAGTATGTCTACAATCCATATGACCAACAACTTGAAGTCTGTACTTACTTCCTGTACCTACAGCCTATTTCTCACTGCTGTCCTCATTAAAACAGAGAACACAGCTGGAGAAAAGAAGCTTTTATTGCAAAGCTAATTGCCTTCACCTCTAATATATTATAAGTACATGCGTGCAAAGCAATTGTGTTTTCTTGCAGTAAATCCTGGTGAGGGGAAAGACCTTGGCTTCATGTTTGTTTTGATTTTCAGTAAAGCCCCCTTGTGTTAAAACAGGCCTGTTCTTCACGCTGACTCTCTTGAACTGTAATCAACTCTTCAATTTACATAATGACTGCATGCCCTTTAAAAATTGCTGTGGGAGCAAGGAATGTAAATGGTGCTGGACACTGCCAAACACCTCCGATCTGTCCACTGTACAGTATTCATAACTACTTTAGAAGATCAAGGCCTATTTTAGAAACATTCTCAAGAAAAGGATGCAGTGTTTGGGAGGTGAAGTGAGTACTCCTGCTTCACCTTGCAACCACACCCCAGGGTCAGCTGGTTTGATAACTATTTAAACATTTATGTAGAGCTTTTCTGAAGGAATGCTAAACCCATACTTAAAAGGAGCTCCCAAACATCTGACAGGTGCTGAAAAGCATGTGGGTGAAGCAGGATCTCTCTCATATCACTGTACTTCCCCAGTGGTGACTGTCAGCTGCTTCTTGGCTGGAAAAAGGTGCCAACTATGGAGAGTTGACTTTTGTCTGCCAGGATTTTGCTCTGAACAATCCAAAAACTGAAAGCAAAACGTGATCTCTTCCCCTTGATTCTCTCCACACTCTCTTCCCAGACCTGGCAGCCTTGGGGTCAGCTGAGATGTGGCAGCAGTTTCCCAGACTGCCAGAACATGGATGGATGGCAAGAGAAGTGGGGAGGGATAATTCTTGGTATGGAGGAAAACTTGGCTTGAAAGAACCAGACTTTACTGCTGCCAAAAGCAGACTGTCCCCCCAAAAAATGCTCTCCAGAAACTGAAGGGAAGACATGGATCTCAGTTCCTGATGCATTTTTAACCAGGTTTTCAGTGTTGTGTTGTAGATAATTTGTATGGCAAGACTTGTTGACAAAGAGAAAACCTGCACTATAATACTGGAATAACTAAAGATGCTGTTCTCCATAGTGGCTGGGAAGGAGACTAAGGTAGTATTATGAGGTTATTCATTTAAGAATGTTTAATGCGGCATCTGTATTTTTAGAGAGACAATAGAAACTTCAGAATGGCAGAAATGCCATTAATGAAACAGATTCAAATTTAGAGAATATTGTTTCTACTGAAAGGTTTAGCCTGCATTTGACTCCTCTGGTCGGGTGAATTCAAATTAGAGAACTGGAAAGGAATGTTTCATTAATTCTGCAGATGTATCATATTAGCACACAACTCCTGAGAATTTGAAGGATGTTCATTAGCATGCTGGAGTGGATAGTATGGAAGGATAAATTGAGATGAATATGAAAAGAGGGAAATGTAAAAGAGAAGACAACCTTTAAGATGAATGGATAGAATAAAAAAAATACAAGAGTATCCTTGGAAGAACTACAAGTTACTACTTGACATAGGTCAAGAAGGCAAGTATTTGTCCATATAAAGATAAAGATGTCTTCAAATTGAGTTTGACTCCCAGGGACCACACTTATGCAAAAAGAATGGAAGCATTTTATATTTATTTCTTCTGGGATGCTTTTTAACTTCCTACTCTACCTACAGTTCTGGAATTCCTTGGTCACCTCTCTTCCAAGTATAACTAGGCCCAGGCCTACATAGTTCCAAGCCTAGATGAGGTTAGTTATTGATAGATACTGGCAAAAGTGACCACATATTACAAGACACTGTGTCCCAGCTGTTATAATGTTAGTATACACTGTTTCATTATGAGATTGTATACATGTTGTAAAAAGGAAATACAGTTTTACATAAGAAAGTCTAGGAGGATGAAATAGTCAGGAGCAGCCTTCAGTGTCAAAACCATTGTTTTTACTTTTTCCCATAAGGGTCCCATATTCATTCCTTCAGCAACAACACTGGCAGTTCAGTGATACCTTCTGCCAGAAGAATACATAGTTTGTCTTGATCCTAGAATGCAGAGTTTAAAAGCATTACAACAACATATATTCATAACCTTCTCAGATCATAGAATCAGCTGCTCATCTCATTTGAGTAAGATTTTTAAAATTTTGTTTTTAAAAAAAATTATGCATGCCATAAAGTTCATGGGAAGATTAGAGCCAATGCCATCTATTAATTTCAGCTACAATCATGTGTATGGCTTTTCTGAATTTAATACAGGTGTTGAGCAGGTGAAATTGCAGGAGGAGGAAGTTCAGTGTTGAGTTCAGCAAGACCTTCAGAAATATCAAAAGATCCTTACACGTATGCAACAACCTTATGAGTATTATGTACATGGATAGTTAATGTATCTGCTTATGGCTGGTGGGTACTTCTTGTCCATGTTTGACCCTAAAACAAACCCTAACCCTTAAAAAAATGTATTGATAGGTAGACTATCAAGATGGCACTTAATTGACTGTCCTGTTCAGACTACAAGGTGGCCAGGCAGGTTTAGAAGGAATTCTTTATTTACAATTAACTATTTACATCAGATAAGAGTCTATTAATTAGGTAATACAGTTCAATCAAGTCTACCCAGGCAGTGGAGGAAAATGAGGCAAGGCTGCAAGATCAGAAGTAGAGGAAGTCCATGGCAACACTGCCAGGCAGAACTTGGCTAGTCTTCGCAACGAAGCAGCAAGACTGGTTGTAGCTAGAACACATGGCAAGAATGAAGCATGAGGCTCGACTGACAGATGTGGCAAGGAGGCACAGCAAGACTTGGCTATGGAGGCAAGGCAGGGCTCAGCTGGAGCGGCAAGACAAGGCTCGACTGTGGAGACAAGGCAAGACTCGGCTGGAACGGCAAGGCAAGGCTTGGCTCTGAGACAAGGCAGGACTTGGCTGGAGTGGCAAGACAAGGCTTGACTGCGGAGGCAAGGCAGGACACAGCTAGAGAAGAGTGCAAGGGAAGTAAGTCCATGTAGTGGAAGGAGCTGGCACTGGTTCTGTGTCGGCTATAGGCAAGGCTCCCGATTCTGGCAGGGACTCTCCTGAAGAAGCAGTTAGCTCAATGGGTCAGTTGTCTCCGGTGGCTTGCTCCTTGCACTGGTGCCTTTTTATCTGATTCTTTCTGTGCTGTTTCTCCTCTGAAGCCAATTGGGCTGTCTTTTGCTTAGCTCATTTCTCAGCTTTCCTTTCATTAGCACTGATTCAATGATTTGAACCCACCTCCAGTTTCTGCCCAATCAGCTGCTCAGGATTTCTCAGCTCTGCTGAGTCACTCCTGGTTTCAATTTCTGCAGTTCTTTCCAGATAGGTTTTGTTTTCCCCTTCTGGCTCAGCATAGGTTTTGATTTCCCTTTGTTTGGAGTCAGAATCAGACTCAAACCTTATACCGACCTTGGCCTATCTTAAAAAATTAAACAGGATTGGAAGAACATGATAGAAAACCATTTTTGTATTGTTGCCAGTGCAACTATATAGTCATGTCCACAAGGTCACCATTAGATATTTTACCTTTATATTACATTATGCCCCTTATATCTTGAAAAGGGCTGGACTTGATTAACACTAGCATGAGTTACCACCTGTAAATTCCAAAGTTGAAGTTGAAAAACAAAACACGGAGGAAAACAATGGCAAATCTGTTCTGTTTTGTTGCCATAAAAGTTATGTAGACATATTTAGGTAACTGGCAGAAGTTGAACTTGACTTAAGGGACTATTTACATTTTATATTGAGACATTTTGCCATCCACCACTTAAACCATTTGATATCCTGAATACTTGCCTTTAATCTTCTTACTTTTACATATAGCTTTTTGCAAATCATCATTTTCTGCCCTTGAGGAGTCATTCACACACTACAAATATGAAGTGGTATATTTAGTTAACATTTAATTCTTTATAAATGTATTATAAATTTATGCATATAAATTATACTATAAATTTACTATGTTATTTATGAAATTATAAATTATTTATAAATATGTTTAATATGTTTAATTATTCCTTTGTCCTACTTGAAGAATCACATTTTATGCGTAACAGTTATACTGTATCTTGTCATTACTTTGAACATTGAAGGCAGGCTTTTGAGATAGAGTGGGTTCTCAGTTGACATAGTATAGTTGCTTGTTTGTGGCTTATCGTGTTGTGCAAGCCCAGATATTTGTAGGCTACAGCTTATGATGTTGTGGAATGCCAGACAGTTACAGTTTACTCAGTAAAGCTAATTAAGCAATCTCTGGGCTGATGTGTAGTGTGAGAACAGTGGGAAACTGGCTCAAAGTCACCAGAAACCTCCATTTAAGCACTGCACCAGATGATGAAATTCATCTTATTATCTGCATTTTAGAGTAGCTAAAGAAGCATGAATATGGGAAAGCTTAACACAGTGAAAGATAAATTGACTACAGATTGATATCTTGGTCATCAGTAGATTGAAATGGATGGGAATTGGATATTTTCAATAAAAAAATCATACTATATACTCAGGACATGAGAAATAAAGAAGGAACAGTGTTGCTTTCATAATCAGGAACTATGTAACAAAGATAGCACTCAGGTACAATGAAATCATTGACCAAATAATATCAATTAGAATTCACAGATAATCCTTTAATATAATGGTTATTCAAGTCTATATTCCAACCACTAATCCAGAAGAAGAGAAGGTTGGTGAGTCTTATGGTCAAGTTCAATCTGAAATGAACAGAACATGTAAGCAAGATACGGTACTTGTGGTTGCAGATTGGAATGCCACATTTGGAAATATTAAGGAGGAAAATGTAATTGGAGTGTAAACCTGGGGAAGAGAAATTAAACTGGAAAAAACATCAGTTTCTGCAAATCCAATTATTTCTTTATTGTTAGCACATTCTTAAAACAACCGAAATGATACCTATACACATGAACATCATCAAATGGTACACACAGAAACAATTTGATATAACAAAATGGTACAGGAGATTGATATAACAGAATGATACAAAGAAATAGAAGACTCACGTAGAAAAGACATAGCCAGGGGCTAAAGGTGGAACAGATCATGAACAATTCACGTGCAAGTTCCAAATCAAGCTAAAGTGGAAGAACAAAGCCGCCAACCAGTTTCCACACTATGATTTTATTTATTTATTTGTTTGTTTGTTTGTTTATCGAATTTGGCCACTGCCCATCTCCTCCCAAGGGGGGACTCTGGGCGGTTTACAATAAAAATGATCTTGGGTATATACTCATGACTTTCAATTAAAAAAAAAAATCAGGAACCATATTGAAGTCCTGAACCTCATTGATAGAGAACCAGAGGAACTGTGGAATGAAATCACATAAAGAGAGTGCCAAAGATGGGAATGGGGGGAGAAAACTGGATGTCAGAAGAGATAGTGGAAATTGCCAAGAACAAAAGAGAAGCCGAAGCCAAGAAAGACAAAGATCTGAGGAGAAAACTTAAAGAAGAATTTCAGAGAGCTGTTAAAAGAAACAAGGACTAGTATTACAAAGACATCTGTAAAGACATTGAATAAAGGACCTGACACAGAAAAACAAGGAGAATTTTTCAAAAGATCTCTAAAGGATGTTCCAAAGTCAAAATTTTATGGTAAAAGATGCCAAATGACAGATAGCAACTGATTCAAAGAAGTTCATACAGAATGGATAGAATATAAAATTCTGTACCATACAAATGTCAATATCCAAGCTACCTTAGAAGACATTCTGTATTTACATGAACTTCAAGATGAAGTTAGATCACCACATCAATCCTTGTCAAATACGAGGTTACAAGAATTGATGGATTATCTGCAGAAATATGGCAAGCAACAGAAGAAGAATCAATAAATGTTCTAAACATGCTATATAACCAAATCTAGACAATGATATAGTCACCAACTGGTTAGAAGCCATCAATCTACATATCATGTAGCATGACAGCATACCCTGATAGCATGTCATGGCTAGTTTTAGTGTTTGTGAGTCTTCCTGGCTGCTATTTTTATGTAATTTTTGTTGTTTTTAACTCTGGTCATCTTTTACTGTTTTTATTCTGTTTTAATTGTGAGCTGCCCAGAGTCATGTATATGAGATGGGCAGTATATAAATTTACTAAATAAATGAATAAATAAATAACAATACCAAAGAAAGGGAACTTAACAGATTGTACAAACTATCACACAGTATCTATAATTTCACATGTTAGTAAAATAATGCTTGAGGATCAGCAATGCAGATTAGAGCCCTAAATGGAAAGAGAGATGTCAGATGTTCAAGAAAACATTATATAATTGTCCTCCTTTATTCAGCCTATATACTGAATATATGGATTACAAGAAGATGAATGCAGTTTTAAAACTGGACCCAAAAAAATGAAGAGTTTGTGTTGTGCCGATGACACTACTCTGGTATCTGAAATGTGAATTCTCTGCAAGATCTAATAATGAAAGTCGAGGAGCACGGTGAAAAAAAAATGGGACTATGATTAAATATAAAGAAGACCAAACTAATAACAATAGGTCCCACAACCAGAATTGGCAGTGAACACATTGAAATGGATGGACTCAATTACCACAGTGAATGCACTGCTGAGAGACCCAAAAGGCCATGTTGAGGACAGATCATTTTGGACAAATTCTATTTATGTGATTGCCATAAGCCAACACTGATTTGATGGCAATCAATCAGCATTTTAGATAAATAGGATTTTTTCATTAGTGAAGGCAACATTTATGAAATTAAATGGCTAAAGAATCCACAGTTACAGTTAACACATTATATTAGGAATATAATGAGCCTGAAAACATAGGGGCATGGCATGTTTCTGCATCTGAGTGAAAGAAAATTGAATATCTGAAAACATAATGAAGTCTCCTTGTTGGGTGTTATTTATCCTTCCTAACCTTCAGACCGTGTAGTTTGGAATTTAAGAGATTGGAAACTTGACTTTCTTTTTAATGTGTGTTTGTTGGGAAAAAAATAGTTGTTCAAGCTATTGCTTGAAAGCTGGCTTGCATAACAATTTTCTTGACAATGTAGCAAGTGGCTTTTTTCTCTCTATTCAGTCTGCTTGGAAAGCAGTTTGAAAGATTTATCAAGATGGATTTTTGTCAATTTCCATTTTAACTGTTGTGTTGAGTGGTCACTTCAAACTGATCCATAAAAGAATGAAGCCAGACATCTTTGTCAGAAGTAGAGAAGCAAATCCTGGATTTAAAAGGCAGAGTAAATCCTGTTAAGCATTGTGGAAAAGCTGATTATTTTCCTCATTCCTTCCTGTATGAGAAGAAATGTTTTTATTTCCATCAACTGAATTCAGTTCCTATTAATGTCACATATATTCATATAGTAGTCTGCTCTGTTAAATTCTAGTTATCAAAATATTTGTAATGGCTGTCCACAGATATATATTCTTTTCCTATACACCACTTTCTTATACATTTTCTCCATTAGATTTTTGAGCTCAGAAATATCTTGAATTTCATTTCCATCTGCGGATCTCAGTCTGGATGGGTTCCGTTTTTTTTCCATATTTCTTTTATATCCTGTCTTGCAATTAATTCATGACTGGACCAGTCATTTGCTTCTATTATTGAATACAAAGAAAACCAGGTAACATAATTCTAATTAAAATCTGCCCTAATATCAGCCGTGGGGATCATACATACTCTTTCTAAATGGCTCAAGAAAAGGAACTCTTCTCTAACAGCTCCGTTTATCAAGTTCCCTCTTAATGCTAGATGTTTCTGCTTGATTGTAATTCCTGTGAGTCTGGGTTTTATATTCTAAGATTTATGGTTTAACTATTACTGATATCTTTATGTTTGGTTTTTTATTGGGATAGCATTTAGTCCCTCATAATTTAGTTAATTTTAGTATTACTATGTTTATAGTAAGTAGCAAAATAGCGTTTAGGTAAAAAGTGTTAGCCACCAAACAGAGATAATCTTAATCCCTTAAATTGTTATCTGATGGGAAAAATGAATAGAGACAAACACATTAGGAATGACACCAGAAGCACAAATTTGCTTTCAGGAAAGCTCTTCAGAAAATTACCATTCTAAATAGTGGAATCCAATTATGTGTTTATGATTTCACCTCCCATTTATTTATTTATTTTTATCTTCTGCCTTTCCATTAAAAATCCACTCAAGGTAACTAAAAATTGTAACTATATACCAGTTTTTGTAATTAGAATTATAATTCGATATACTAACTTAGACATCTCAATTAAAAAGACTTCTTTATTACTGTTATTATAACTATTCACATTTTTGCTACAATAAAAAAGTTATATGAAGAAAAAGAATGAACTAATTAATATAATGAAACAAACTAATACAAAGCACCAAACCAACTCAATCTCATTTGAGGAGTAAAAAAAGCTTAAAGCACCCAAAGCCTGCTTAATTATGACTGCCTGTCTATTGATGGAAACAACAGAGAAAAAAATTGGCCTGCAGGGAGTTCGAAATCCTGGGAGGAACAACCAAGCAGAATGAGAGCCACTGAAGCTTTGGCATCAGGGTGATATATCTGACCAGCATATGTTGAAATCTGGGTTCAGATCTGAATCTAGGTGTCTGAGATACTGAATCTTCGTAAATCAAGGAAATAAACATTTTATCAAAGTTAAGTGTAATTAAGGCATTTAGTTTATTAATCTTAGACCACTGGATCCTGCACTGCATTGAAAATATTTTGGCAAAAGGAATAGTGGAAGTAAATGCTAGATTCTTGTGCCAGCAGTACCAGCCTGTAGCATGATTCTCATATGGGGCAGAGAGGGGAAGGAGAAGAAAGACTAAATTCTTCTTTACAACAAATGTATGAGGACTGCCATTCCCATATATATGCCATTCCCAGAATTCCTCACCCGATGAAGCACTCATTGTCTTCTTGAAGATTGGAACAAGTTACAAGGGCAGCTTGAATCACATAAATGTGAAGACACTGGCAGTAGTTAGCATTTTGTTTTATGAACTACCTAAAACATGCTCTGAGATTGTCCACTCAAGAAAGAACCACTGTGCATAAAGAGAGTTGCTGATCTTTGGAATTTTAGCCTGAAGTGAGCAGACATCCAGCCCAGCTGTGAATAAACCTTTAATAAATTGAAATATCTGCTTGCATCCTCAGTTTCTGTTTGAAATGAAGAAGCCAAGTCTTTTCTAGAGCTACCAGAACTAGCTTAATAGTCCCAAAAGGAGTTTGGGACTATTAATTTGATTTATGTACCTGCTTCAAACCCAGAAATAACTACAAGTAATGAAAAGGATTTTGTATTTTTATAATCCATTACTTCAGCAAAAGTGAGTATGCAATAATAATTCATAGTATGGTATATCAGCACAGTGACTGAGAACAAATAGAAGATACCACATGAATATAGATTTTTAAAACTATATTTAGAGTCAGTTTTAACTAACAGTAAAAACTGTTTAACTTCTGTTTTGTATGTATGCTAGCAGAAATATTTTAACTTCACTGATAATGAAGCTAATTTTTGTTTGAAGTTTATTAAGGATTTATGGAACATGGTAAAAGAATGCTGCATAACTACCAAGCTTTTTTTTTCTTTTTGACAAAAACTGATGTTCTGTGGTTGTAAACATTTCCACACAAAGATTCTGAACAAGTCTGAAAGCTGCTCCAGATCTTTGTTCCCATGATGTTAGCAGTATTGGAAAGCTGAGCTAAATGACTTCCAGATCAATGTGGTATAGGTGAAATCACTGTAAAGCCAGTTTGTTCCCCTCCTCCTCATCTGGAGACACTGTGGTTTCATTTTCCCATTGAAGGAAATTCTTGTTTTCTGAGCTTCAGATCCCATAAGAAAAATCCCAGCTTGACAACATTGTAACTCCCCTTCCATAACCTGACAAGAGTTTGTCAACAGGACACAAGTTGGAATGCAAGGCACCGGACTATGTACTGGTCCATTTCTTTTTCTTGTCTTCCTTTTGTGTGAGGTTTTGGGTGGCATTTTTGTATGGAGTTTCAATTTTCAAATTAAATTTTGCATTTGAGATATAGGCTCTGCTTTAATCCTTTTGATATATATACCCAAGTCATCAGCTGTAATTGAGATCAGGGTTTAAAATCCATGGTCTTTGCAAACAATGAGATAACCAACTATCACAAGTGATTTAGATAACAGTCTGGAAAATATTGCATAATGCATAAAATAAATGAAAGACAGCACGCAAGGAATACAGCTGTGTAACTTTTATGGGGAAAAATGTCAGGACTTATTTTACTTACAAACTTCTCTGAAGCAACAAGAATTAGAAACTAAAAAGCAGTCATTAATAGACTCAGAAAGGGATCAGTAGGAAACTGGCATAGTTAAAAGGAGTGACATATTAAGACAGGCTTCAAGAGAAATGAAGATGAGAAAGAAAAAAAAGCCTTGCAGGAATTAGAACAGAGGCAGAAAATGAAATAGCAGTTGAGTTATAAAACAGAGTTGGTGGGAAAACAGGACAGACCTTTTTTGTGATGGCGCCTCTTCTATGGAGCTATCTGTTGCAGATCCTATCACCAATCCTGTGAGTTAGGTTAAGCTAAGAGGTAGGTTAAGCTACTGACTATCCAAGGTCACCAATGGATTTAATGATTCTGATTTCCACTACCAATCCCACTTATCAC
The DNA here is from genome assembly GCF_035149785.1 of Candoia aspera. NCBI lineage: Eukaryota > Metazoa > Chordata > Lepidosauria > Squamata > Candoiidae > Candoia > Candoia aspera. The sequence goes on along the minus strand of NC_086157.1, from coordinate 80,814,623 downwards.
AACAATCTCACAGTAACTTTCAAAAAGGATCGCCATATCTTCAGTTTTCTCCAAGCATGCCCATTTATGTATTTATTTAAGTATTTATGTATTTAGTTTGTTCACCACCTGACTTCCAATGATCCTGGGTGATTCACAAGGCAAAAACACATAAAAATAACAATAAACAATATAACAATAAAAACAAAGGAGCAAAAAGATGGCAAAACCAGGCAACAATGAAAAATATGCCTGTACTACTTAGAAGGGGCTTCAATCACCATAACCAAAAGTCTGGGCAAAGAGCTAGGTCTTCAAGGCCCTCTGAAAGGTCCTCCAAAATCTTGAAAGTTTCAGAATCTAAAATATCTGAAAATGCTTGGGATTCATTATTTTTTATTTTTAAATAGGCTGAAACAATCTCTGAGAGTATATAAGCAGTGAAATAAATAAACCTTTGTATCAGTTAGCTCTTATTCATTACTGAATGTAATACTAAGCTTAAAAGACTGCTCCCACAGTGGCATACATCAGTTGAGCCCTCATGCCTATTATTTTATTAAGTTGTATGTAGGGCTTGAGAGAGATTGTGTTTGACTGGGGGTGGGAGGGTTACAAGCGTAAAGAAATATTATGTGTGGTGTGCCACACATGGCATATTGGGTAACAAAAAATGCATTCCCCAGAGGTTTCTCTAGTTAAAAAGCCTTAATAACTCTATCTCCAAAGAGATCTATTCATCACCCACCTGCCTACAGTTAATCTCTGCCTGGCAGTGGGCTTCTCTCCCAAAATACAGTCCCAAGAAGATCCCCAAGCTTGCCAGGCACGGCTACTATGTCTGCTTCATCTAAGATAAAGCTGTAAGGTGGAAGAACATTATGCCTTAACCAGGAAAATAAAAAACCCTACCTAACAAAACCCAGCAGGAACAAGACTCAGTTTTTCTACTTAAGAGGGCTTAGTCCTTTCATCTTCAAAGCCTTTTTTTCCCTTTTACAAGCATTACCTAATTAATCCTCACTATCCCCTGGAGGAAATGGAAAGACTTATGTTCCATACTATTATTTCTCTGCTAGTCCAATTAGGCATAATTGTGTTTCATTTAGGCTGACCATTTAAAGAGCGAAGCAAACAGGCAGCAGCAGATTAGAGAGCATATCACATAATATTAAGGAGGGAAAAATCAGTGTGATTGGCATCATAACTTATATGCTTCTCAGGTGACGAGACATAGTTGTTACTGCTTCGCACATAGTGAAAGGACTGATTCTGTAAACTGCATAACACTCATTCTTTACACATGTTTTCTGGTAAAACATATTTTAACATCTTGTATAGCAGGAATGCACTAGATGTTTCCTCATGAAACTAAGGACAGTAAAAATTTGCACGTAGGTTCAGTTAATAACTCCAGTACTTAAATTCAGGCAAACAACTCTGGTGTTCAGATATATAACCAAGGCAGGGCATAAACGTTAACAAAGTAAAGGTAATATTTCCCTCAAGTCAATCTTGATATATCCATCTAGTTACCTCATCAGCAATATGGAAGTTATTTGCTATTGCCTTTTCTTGGGATATAGACTTAAGGACCAACTTCCTGGTCTAGCCTATGGTCTGGCTTCTTTTCTGGGAGTCTCCCATACAAGTACTAAATGGTCCAATTCTGCTTCACTTTTTATACATCATGTATGCATTAAGGCCATGCAGATTATCTGATGAGGTGGCCTAGCAGCTATCCTGATGCAAGAATTATCTGATGAATATCTTTCAGGGGCTGCTTGGAAAAGTGAATTCAAAGGAGTGCTTCATGGGTAAAATGCCTTGTTGAATGATTTAGACTGACCTGACAAGCGTTTTCAATCAATAATATCAATATTCAGCTAAATATCTCTAAAATGAGTCCAACTGAAAGTTAATAATGTATTTATGATGAACAGAAGGTTAGTGAATATATTTACTTACATATTTAGGGCAGTGTAGCTCACTTTTCAGATTAAAGTAAAATGCTTTCAAGGTTTACTAAGTGGTTTTTTTTTTTTTTTTTTGGTGCTCTTTCAAGTCAGTGTTGAGTCTTGATGACTGCCTGGAAAGTCCCTGCAGTTTTATTGGCAAGATTTCAGAAGTGATTTGCCACTGCCTGCTTGCTAGGGCTGAGAGAGAGTGACTGACCCAAATGGCTTCATGCCTGGTACCTTAACCTCTACACCAAACTGGCTCTCAAGTGTAATTAGTAGAGCTGAATTTTGAAAAGTGCATTTGAACAATCACTTAAGCATGACTAGTGATGTCTTCTTGACCATCATAAACTATAACTCTGTCACTTTTACATAAAAAAAGAAAATTATCTATTTTCAAATTTAATATATCTTTTTAAACCACAGCATACATTATGAAATATTTATTTTAAGAAAAGAGTACTCTCTAGATTGAAATAACATTTAACTACGTAGGTAATAAAGGAAGAACGTCTAAGCCAAGGTATTCTTGAGCAATCATTGAAATCCATAAATCTGGGGCTTTACCAATAATCCCTATTCTGAGAAATTGAAATAAACAAGAGAACAGACTCACACTAATTTATTTTGTATATAACGTCTTTCTGGAAGGGAATACATGTATTCCAGACTGTACTTAAAACAGTTTGATTTACTAACTGATCACACTTTTTCAAAAGAATACCAAGAATGGAAGATGTACAGTTCTTGGATCTGAAAATGGGAAGGCCATTTCATTGGAGGAGGAATTCTTCAACATTGTCTTGTAGATGGGCTTCATCATCACCAGGATCAACATCACAGCTTCTTTTCTTCATTTCAATAGTCATATTGGCCACTATTTTGCATCTTCCACAATACTATATTACTATATTACACAATACACATACTGCAGATGGACCATGGTTCCTACGATATAGGTGGTGGGAATAGCAGCTATATTGCCAAAGAAATTGAACAAAATTGTGGAATGTCTATAAAATAGTAAGGATGAATTCAAATTTGTAGAAAGATATCATGTTTAACTTGGTATGTTGTGTTAGCTTGTGCTCACTTAGGGATTCACTGAAACATACAATGTGACCTCATGCAGATCTTGTATGTGGTAAGCTTTTGCATGGAACTGTATATCTCAGTAAAATAATTAAGTAACCCAACAATTTTTTGCAATGGTTCAAGCAAATATCCTAATCGCATTTTGGGACAACTCTAATAATTTTAATTGCTTAAAGGAGGATCACATTCTTAATAATGAAGAGTCATTTTGAATTGAAAAAAGTTGTTTGGACAGATTATTATGCCATGAATTTTTCTTTTGAATATTCACAGAGATCCCAATTTGATATAAAAATGGAACAGGAGACAAGAAAGAATGGTGACTTACAGGACTTTTGGCAAAGTACACAAATACCTTGAATACCACCAACAACTGATCACTGATAAACTTAGGAACACAAGGAGTTATTCTGGAGAATATTTATTTTCCAGGTACAAACTCATGTTGCAGTATTATCTCCTATACGAAGACTATATGCTATGGAAATGCTCCAGTTACAAAGCAGGATCAGACCTGGTTTGTCTTTGGATGGATGACTACCAGGGAATATCTTGGCTGTATGCTAGACCAAAACGCATCCCAGAAAAGGCAAACCACAAATCATTTCTGTACTGTTGCCAGCAATCTCTGAACCAGAGAAGAGTTGTTGTTCTAGGGCTGTTGATACTGCTGCAGTGATCAACTAATAAAGGTTGGGGAAGGAAGATGTGCAAAACAGAGATTCATGGGAAGGTTGAATAGGGTATTTAATCCCAGCATTGTGCAATAGAATTTTAAAAGAGCTTGTCTGGACAGTCTGGACTGTTTTTCTACTTCTTAGTAGATGGGCTATCACTGCTTCACTCTTTCATTCCATCTGTTTGCAGAGGTCTCATGTTCACTATTTTATCATTTTTAACATAAGAACATACAAAGTATCCTGCTGTTTCTAGTCCTGCACTTTGTGTTATACAATGACCAATCTATGAAGCTTAGAAGTGGGACAGGAAGATGATCACTTTCATTATTGTTCTGTAGAAACTGATGTTTACATTTCAGCCATGAGATCTCATAGTCATTCATAGCCTTTTCCTCCATGATAAAATAATGGAGTCCCCTTTAAAGCGGTCTAAAGTGGTAGCCATCACCATATTTAACATGTGAGAATACCATAGTTTGTCGGACAAGACTCCAGACATCTAATTCTAATAAATGATCCTAAACTCTAGCATGATCGGGGATAAACGGCTTAGCTATAGCATACTGCCCATTTTACCTGCCTTTACATTGATACAGTATTTATTTCAAACATATACAAACAAGATACAACAAAGACCTTCTATACAAACATCATGGTATTGAACATGAGGAAATCAGGAAATGAGGGCAGACTATTATATCTGGTCTGAAGAAGAATCTTTGCTGGACTGGAGAGAAGAGTGAGTTGATGTAACTGACTGGTTTCCACCTTGCATGGTTGAGCTAAGTTTGGGTAGAGTTTGGGATGAGTCCTCTTTTGTTCTGAAATTCTTTCTATAATAACTCTCCCAGCCTGAGTGAATCCAAAAGAATAGGGCCTTCAGATTACCCTTGCTAATGTAAAAAAAATGGTATTTAAATGATAAATATGAACTTGAAAAACCTGTTATGAGCAGCTTGAAAATATTTCTTTTTTTACACATGAGTATATTCACAATAGTAGAAAACTAGTATTAGGTTAAATGCTGTTATCTTTAACAGCAGGGAGATGGACTACCTTCTGGAGAGACAGTTCACTAGAGGGAGCACTAATGCTATTTCCTTTCCAAAAGGATCAATTTTTTTTTTACTTAAATGTTTGAACTATAGGATGGTAAGTTTTTCATTCCTAAAATCCAGATGACAATCATAAATAGGCTAAAGATCATCATAATAAAATCTGGGAAGTTTTTTTTTTAAAGAAAGTGCAAGCAATTTAATAAGAGCATATCCATTAAATAGACATTGTAATGTTTTCTGGATGACCAATTTTTGCTAAGGTGATTGGCTGATATTTGCTCTTGTAGTTAATTAGGGACTAGGTCCCTAATTAACCACAAGAGCAAATGGGTCCCTATGTTTTTTGATGAAAGTTTAGTTCAAGCACAAATCAAACTCATAGAGTTGGTTCATCTTACTTTCCATTAATCCCAGATAAGTGTGGAGCTATTAAATCGGTTTGATTCATATGGTATATTTATAATTCAATGACCTTCCATAATTAACTCAAGTCATATATGAGATGCTAAGGCCAATGTGGTAGAACCAATTGCAGATTGTGTATAAAAAGAGCAAGAATTATTAAACTATTAAACTATTGTGACCAACTGAGAAATAGTTAAAATTTTGCTGCAGCAAAATCCTTGATTTTGGTGCATCTAGAGCAGCCTTTGTCAACTTTTTGACCCTGGAGGAACCCTTGAAATATTTTTCAGGCCTCAGGGAATCCCTGCATTCAGGCTCAAATACAGGCCAGAAGATACAAAATTATTATATTCATTTCATGTGTAGGCCTGTATTTATGCATTAACAGTGTTCTTAAACTAAAAATAAAGAATGAAACTTACCTCTTTAATGTGAAGTTGCCTGAATTTGAATTTTTTTTTTAAAATAAACCATGATCTCCTGGGGAACCCCTAGTGACCTCTTGCAGAACCCTAGGGTTCCATGGAACCCTGGTTGAGAAACCCTGATCTAGAGGTATCCTTCATGCCACTAGGTGAGTGTCTTCTGTTGAACAATATTCAGCCAAAGCTGCAAGTTATTAATACAGAGGGTAGGTTTTTATATATGACTTTTATTTTTATATAGCCAAACAGCACTTTTTTTAAAGACATACAAGTGTTAATATTTCTTTCAAAACGATTCATGAAATACTATCTGTGTAGGATAGGGACAATTTTTTTTAAAAAAAAAGCTCTTTGGAAAATTTGGAATTTCTATTTGCTTATTAGCTTTGCCTAACAGCACAGTATATATCAAGAGACAGATAATGATAGATAAATCAATGAATTTTGCCTATTTCATGAGAAAACTGCTCAGTGACACAGTAGGATACATCCTCATGTAGGAAAGGTAATAGGAAATGCTATGTAGGAAAAAAAAAACATGTTGACCTAGTAGCCTGTGGAAGGGATTTCCACTTGTCAGTTGAGCTTTGATCTCTGTACTTCTAGAAATAATTGGAGACAATGGGAATATAGTAGGCTTGGATACCTTAGGCAGTTTTTCAAGACATAATCTGGCTTCTGAAACCACCGTAGCAGCAAATGGGTGCTAGATTTTAAAAAGACTGCACTTTTGTGGGCAATTTTTTATATCCAAATTAATATCTCCTGGTCAATGGTCTATAAAAATGGACAGTGCAATTTTCTCAGTTATGAAGATATCATAAAGTCTGATTGTCCTGTCAGAAATCATGATGCTAGAGCTATCAGAAGAGGCATCAAGCAACACATGTACCATTTCTGTGTGTGTCCATCCTACCAGTATTTAAATTACTGAAACCCCCCCCCCCAAATATCTTTGTGATAATTTTAGAAGGTTAGGCCCTCAAATGAGGAGGATAGCTTATAGCTTTTATTGAAGGTCATCCCACATTACTCCCCAAAGCAACAATGGTTAGTGGTAGCTCGCTGCCTTGAACTTGCTCTATGAAAACAGTGCAGGAGAATTACTGGAATTTTATTTTCCCCAAATTTAATAAGTATTTTTTTCAGTCATACTCCAGGAAATCTAAAATACCTAAATATTATTTTTGTTGATGGATTGACATCCAATAAAGTAACTCTTGTATTCTACAAACTATATACTTGCATCTGTTAAAAACAAGTTGACTTGATATAGTCTACTACAAGTAGAACAAGTACACAAATAAAGATTGTCACAACCAATAAGAAGTCTTCCAAAAATACAGAACACATGCATATTATGCATTTTGTACCTTTCTAGTAAGAAAAAAAATGGAAGGCAGTCTTGGAAATTCTGAGCATTATTTCCTTCCTTATCCAACAAGTCTTTCAACATCTGAGTAAATAATGACAAACAGTTTTGGAGACAGATTTTGTTTTTAGATCTGAAGGTGAGATGTAATTTTTGCTAATACCTCATTTCCCAATACAGCTTCTTGGGTGATCTGAATATATGCTCGGGGGACCTTCCAGACAGTGTGGATCTGCAGGGAATTGGCAAAAATCATTTCCTATTCTTCCCTCCTCTGATACTCCTCTACCAGATCAAGAAATTTTTGTGAAGTTCTCCCCACAAATAAAGTTGAGATGTAATTAAGAGTAAGTTTGATTGTACTGTATATAGGAAGGGCAGGCAACAGTTTTGTGTAGAAAAGACACACTATTTTAAAAAATATTTCCAATAGCAGCAGGCAGCGAAAGAATTATGTGAGGGTATTAAAAGTTTGGATTCTTCTTTGTTTTGCATTTTGGATTTTTTCCCCAGTAGAATACTATAATTAAGCCTACCAGGACTACATGATGCACAGCATATTTATTAAAACTTTACAAAACTCATACTGCTGAAACCTGCTGAGTTTCTTCAATATAAGTTTGGGAGATTCTGGATGCCCTCAAAAGTGCTGGGGCCCCAAATGTTATAGGATATAGAACCTATATCATATATATGGAACATTCCGTATTGTAATTATATGTTATGTTTTGACATAAAATGTTTATCGGTGTAGTATTGTTTAAAAGGATAATTAAAGTAAAAGAGTGTAGAATTGTCTAGCATGGACTATATACTTTACATGCAGGAAATCTAAAGATCGGTTGTTGGCACTGGTAAGTAAAACAATTTGATACACTGCATAATGTTAGTAGGAGTACTGGGAATGGTCATTCTAGATTCCTAATCCATTTTATGAACTACAGTTGTCCAGGTTCCTTGGGGAAAGGGAATGAGTATTAAATTAATCTTCAGTGTGTATGTGACCTAACTGAAGGAAGACCACCTTCAGTGACCTTGTGTCCCTTGTTCCATTCTGTGAGTGACAAACAAAACACTTTGTGGAAGTGCTTTGATTCCACAAAGAGGCACAAGAATAAAAGAAGGCCTATTCATCACTGAAGATTATATAACTCTGTGAATTCTCACACATGAATGGCTTAGCAGAAAAACAGACACAGGTTTTTCATTAGCATTTGCTTTGTTTCTCACATTCTTGAAATAAAGCCCAACAGATGTGACAGTATTTGTAGAACAGGCAGCACATATTAGAGGGAAAAGTCAAGGCTATTTAATTGAAACATATGGGATAACAGCAGTGACACTTGACAGGTAGCTGGCACAGTCTGATGGTTTCCTTTTGGCTTCCGGAATGCTTATTAGAATAATTTTACAGTATGAACAGTGGAGCAAGCCAACACAATAGGGCATAATCCAGAGTTAAGGGGAATAATGGATCCAGTCTCCTTGATTTGAACCCAATATTCTTGAATATTTTAAATTCTTGTGTATGATACTAGATATCAGAAGATAATGAAAATAATAACTATCATTCCACTGTGCAAATGATAAATACAGTGGTTCAGACAAAAAAAGTATCTCAGTACATTAAAGAATAGCACAGAATACTAAGATTTCCAGTAAAATGAGGGCATCCAAAATTTTATGGAGAATGTAAATAATTTATTTGCAACCATCAGCTATCCTGTTCAAATATTAAAGTAATGCTTCTGTCCTAATCAACCATCTTATGCAAACCAATGTAAAAGCCTTGAAAAGTATTTACTGTAGAAGAACTAGCAAGCCAGGCTCTAGAAATGTTCAAAATAGACCGATGCTACAAAAGAAAGCTCGGGATAATCAGCTGCTCTTAAAACAGCTTGGTGGCAATAGAAAAAGAAAAGAGAAAAAACAAACAATAAAAACAAGCTTTTCTTTACAAAACTCTTAAAGGTTAAATGTGATGAACACCTACCCAAGTTTCCAACCAGACTCACATAAGAAGCTTATGGATATCTGATTTATTACTGGATAGTATGCAAGTTCAAGAGCAAAGCTGAGAATGGCAAAAGTGCAGGTCTTTCAAACAATGAAAGCTTAGACAGTTCCAATCCCTCCCGCCAAAGTCAGAAAGAGTCCTCTCCCTGCAGCCTGCAGGTGTTCCTAACGGTTCCTGCCATTCTTCGAGAAAGTGTCCTTGAACAGGCGAGATAACCCAAACAGACATTCCAAAGTCTCTACATCAGTGCCTGGTACAAGGAACAAGAGCAGCCCCTTCCCGAACAGTAACACATGTCAACACCAGCATGGCATGGGAACTAGTTACAATGTTCACAGGAACATTGGAACAGGAACCATGACACATAAGGTGGTACTTTACTGAAGAATTCCTTCAAGGGTCCAGGAATGATGCAATTGGTACCTTCTTAAAAAGCTATTTAAACTGAACTAATTCTGTAAGACCTACAGGAAGATGCCTTATTTCAAATCAGGCTATTTATCCAACTAGGCCAATATTATGCATTCATCTTTGTAGTGGCTCTCCAGGGTCTTCTTTTAATGGATTGGCCAATGACTGAATCTGGATGTTTTTGCAAGCAAAATATCTGCTTGGACATCAAATAATGATTCCATTGAACCCGATCCATTTTCTATTCAGAAAACACAAACACTAGGAAAACAAAATTCTAAGCTAAATAGATATTTGGTCTGATCCAACATATTCTTAGGACACTTTTCATCTTCTTGTCTGATGTAAAGGTTTTAAATGAGCTTGGGGTCCAGTATAAAACAAGTGAAAAAAATACTGTACCTTTCCTTCCATGGTTTAGAGAAACTTCTGCTTTTATGGGAATGCTGGCATAGACATGTTTGCATGCTTATATGTTGTAAGAAAGATCAATCACTTATATTAGGAACCAAAGCAAATGGAGACAGTTGAAATAAAGTAGTAAAGGTAAAGGTTTCCCTCAACGTAAAGTCCAGTCGTGTCCGACTCTAGGGGGCGGTGCTCATCTCCGTTTCTAAGCCTTAGAGCCGGCGTTGTCATAGACACTTCCGGGTCATGTGGCCAGCATGACGACACGGAACGCCGTTACCTTCCCGCCGAAGCGGTACCTATTGATCTACTCACATTTGCATGTTTTCGAACTGCTAGGTGAGCAGGAGCTGGGACGAGCAACGGGAGCTCACCCCGCCGTGCAGTTTCAAACCGCCAACCTTCCGATCGGCAGCTCAGCGGTTTAACCCGCAGTGCCACCGCGTCCCTCTGAAATAAAGTAACTTTTTTGCATATACAACTACAGTGATCATTGGGCTCCTCGCCAAAAGAACAACAGAAGAGTCCCAAATAAAGCAAGGTTACAGGTTATATGATTTTTTTTGTTTGCTACATAGAAAAGATTAAGAAAACACTGTAAATCATACTATGACCTTTATCGCTGGAATGCCTCTGATAATACTATTTGGGGCAACCTTACCAGGGCTCCCCTGCATTCTGTTAAACAGGATACTATTTTATTTGTAGATACCATCATGATCAACATTGCCAGTTATTGTGTGCATGTATTCCCTTATTTCACACCATTAGGAAAGACAACAGTCTGGTTTTCATTATCTGTGTCCTTGCCATGGACACATTTCTATCTTACACATTTTTTTATTTATTTGTCATATTTCTGTACTGGCCATCTCATAATAATGACTCTGGGCGGTTTACAACAGTTAAAATAGAGCATAACATATTATTAAAATAACAGTATAAATATATAAGTGCAAAAATATAAAATATTAAATTCAAGATGGTGAGTAAGAATCTTATTATTGGCCCCCTCACAGTGCCAACCACCCCCAAGATCGGCTACCCCCCTTCCTGCCCCAAGCAAGGTGGCACAACCAGGTCTTAACACCCTTCTGGAAGGCTGAGAAAGTGGGGGACTGCCTTACCTCCAGGGGGTAGCTTTTTCCAAAGGGCGGGTGCAAAAACATCCTTCCTTCATGTCATCATTACTAAATTTCCACACTATATAAATCCTCCATTCCTAAAAACAGGTAGGACAAAAAGGTAGTGATTCAATTTAAATAAAAATAATTAAATATAGCAAATATAATTCTATTTGTTTAGAAAGAGCTTTTGTAGACAAAACCATATCAGTAGCTTAGGGCCTCACATAATCTACTGCTATACTCTGAGATCGTTAACTGAATTCGAAGAACATGATTTTTTTTCTTAAAGAAGAGGTATAAAAGTTGAGAGGGAATACAAAGTGGAGGCAAAGTGATTAAGGTTTTTTATACAATCAGGTCTTGTTGTATTGATTATTTTAAATGTGTCTTTAAACTTTTTAAAGCTCTCTTTTGTTGATTGATTCCAGAAGAGTCTGACTATTACGATTAAAGTCTTAAGGTAAGGTTATCAGAAAAGCTCACTTCTACCTGAAAACTGACTCCAGGCCATTCCTTCTGCTAAAGGTCAGAAATTAGATTGCAGAAAGTCATAATTAGTTGATAATTAACTGTACTAACCAAAAGGACTGGGGGTTTGTAGACGGATGTATTAAAAACCATTGTATGGTATCTTTGAGGCAAATGTTTAGTAGTATGGTTTCAGGTACTTGTAATTGATGTATCAGCTGGTTCCTACACTTCCTTAGGCCATAATATAAAAGAAGAGAATATACGTAGCTCAGGATTGAACTGTGGAGTCCTGGTACTCTCTGAGCTGTGCAGTGAGCATGTTACCTAGTTGGGTAATGAAATGTCTGCAAGGAAACAACAAAGCTCAGAGACCAACCAAGCCCAAGGACTCCACAGCCATAATATATTTATTCGACAAATTATAGTTAATAGAATTTGCTTTAGTTCAAGTTTTTGAATTTAGCTTTTTGTAGCTTGGATTTCTCTTCCTAGGATCTCAAGTTATATCTCATAGATCCCATGGTGACTAGTGCCAGTGCTTGCATATGTGTCTACTTCCTTTATAAATGTGTGCGCTTGTTAATTAAGAAACATTTTTTTAAGTGTACAAATGCTCTCTGGATCAATAGCTTCTTAGTGACATAATGGCTACTATGTAATCAATGCTCAGGCCAATTTCTGTTGCACAAATGTTCACAGAACTTGAAAAGCATGTTTGGTTTGACTCAGTTCCACTGCTTTAGGAAGGTTATTCTGTCTTCATCTTATCTTATTAAGAAAATCAACCTCAACTTCAGTTGCTAGTACATTAAGATTGATCACACACTATTTTTAACACCCCTAGCAATATCATATAAATTGATTTTATTACAGAAAAAAGAATCTTCCATGATCTAAGAGTGAAGATCTACTAATCCTGGGGTAAGATCCAATCTAGAGAGACTGTCACCACAACACTTCAAACCTAACTCTACTCTCTGTCCAGTCTTTCCAAAGCTACATAATTTTTCCAGTTGTTCATGTGAAAACTGATCTTGAAACTAGGATCTGAGAATGAGGATCTATCGGTAATTTATTCATAGATACAGAAACATCTAGGGCTTAGCAGTGTGCCTTACCCAACTTTGCCTGCTTTTATTAAAACAGGTGCTTTGCAAAAAGCAATGTGATTTTTGCAAAGCAATTGTTTTGGTTTTGTTCTAGTGCAGCATTTCCTGACCTGGCAACTTTGAGATGTGTGGACTTAAGTTCCCAGAATTCTTAGCAGTGGTCATCTTAGCTAGGTAATCCTGGATGTGGAAGCCCACACATCACAAAGTTGCCCAGGTTGGGAAACACTGATCTAGTTTATTGTGGCATGTAATTTTTTTCCCCAGAGAAGTTACGTTTATAGAATCTTTATGCAGGGTATTCACTGGGGCATGGTATTCAGACCATATTACACCAAGACTTCGGATGACTGCAGTTGTTTTCTGTTGGCTTTAATCTTTAAAGCCCTATGCGTTTATGTCCTAGCTCTCTAAGGGATTCTCTGCTTTATCAGAACTTTGTTTAATTCTTGCAAAATGCAAAGACTCTTTTAGCACATTCCCCTTAGAAAAGTGTTCTGTTCTAGCTCCTGGGCACTGGAGTACTCATCACAGGATCATTCCAGTTAAACCCCATGTTGGGACTCATTGTTCAAATATCATGAACAGGAGAAAAATGCTTTGGCATGTATAAATGAGTGAATATTCTAGCTTTCACAGAAGCCAATGCACACACCATCATATGTGTGAAGATTTCCTCCCAGCCTGTCGTTGTCAACTGAGAAGGTAGCTTAATGTGGTGAGAACTTAATGAGACTCCTGTGTGGAATGTAATGCCTTACGATTGAATCTTATTTCTCAGTTTACAGAAAAAGTACACCTTCTTTATACATGGATTTTATATTATTTTAATAGTTTTTTTAAAAAAAGTATTGTGACCATTTTGGATTTTTATGGTTCATTTTTTACATTTGCAAGAACATAATGATTTTATTGCTGCTTCATTATTTGATCTGACATGCAGTATCTTAGAGCAGTGTTTCTCAACCTCAGCAACTTGAAGCTATGTGGACTTCAATTCTCAGAATTCCCCAGCCAGCATGCTGGCTGAGAAATTCTGGGAGTTGAAGTCCATTGAAGTCCATTGTTGCTGAGGTTGAGAAACACTGCCTTAGAGATTTCTTAGTATAAAGAGACAAAATAAGACAGGCCATTTGATTTCCTTAGATTGTGAGTCTCTTAATGGGAGAATTACAGGTAGTCCTCACTAAACAACCACAATGGGGACCGGAAAACTGGTTGTTAAGTGAGTAACCACGTGACTGGACCCAATTTTCCAACCATTTTTCTGATGGTTGTTAAGCGAATCCAGCTTCCCCAATAGACATTTTTTGCTGGAAACCAGCAACAAAGGTCACAAATCGTGATCATGTGACTGAAGGAAGCTGCAACTGGTCTTAAATGCTGCCAAGCGCCCAAATTACAATCACATGAATATGGGGGTGGTGCAACATTTTGTGATAGTCGTAAGTGTGAATACAGGTTGTAAAGCACTTTTTCTGAGGCTGTTGTAACTTTGGACTGTTGTTAAACAAATAGTCATTAAGCAAGGACTACCTGTATTAAGATTTAAAAGGCACCTGCAGTACCTGCAAGGTATTCAAAGCCCATGTTTTAGAGCTTGGAGGACAACTTTTTTCCTAATTTCAAACCCTGTGTGCAAGAGATCAGTTCTGAATACAAGCTTTCTCTCCATTGCCTGCAGCCAGCTGTTCATGAGATAGAGAAGAGATTGTCAGAATGTTTGGGTTTGTGGGGGAGGGGGATTCAAAAGGTATCCTCCTCCTTTTTTGGCTTTGGTCTGACCCATTGCTGGCTTTAGCTCTGCCCATCATTTGACCTTCAAAGAACATCTGACAGGAACGTGATCCTTAGCAGAAACACAATTGTCCTTTCTTGGTATATGGAACAGAGCAAAAGGTGTGTAAAGTAAGTCAATAAATAAAATGGCTAGGCTCATTTTGATTAATGAATAGTCTAACTTTTCTTTATTGTATGAGGCAAAGGAAGTCAAAGGATTAGGATTCTGCCATATGCAATAACTCAGAGTTATATTACATTCATATGATCTTTCAGAGCAAATACCCAAGCAACTACTTACTTAGTTTTTAGCACTATTACCCTAGATAAAACAAATTGTAGCAAATAGCTAGATTCACCTTCCCACATTTGTATCCCCCTTAAAATCTTGTCATGCCTGGTTCCTTTTTCCAGGTAAATTAAAAAGTCTTTTCCTCTGTTCCATTTTTAAGTGACTTCAGGTATATTTATTGCTTGGAGGTGACCATTAATTTTGCACTGTGGAGCTAGGTGCTCTATTACTTTTGTACCATTTAGTTTTGCTATAGTCTGCAGTCCAAAGATTAATAAACATATATTCTGTTCGCTCTTCAGTCTGATCCTTCCTTCTAAAGCAATGACCCTGATGTATTAGTCAAAGCTCAAGTTTAAGTACCTTTCTCAAAATGGACCTCAGAGCATCCATATATGTATTTGTGATATATAATTTCTCCCTGGAGCAATGCAGGCCATGCATATGTAAGGATAGTACAGCACTCACCATGGAGAACCAATTGGAAATAGGAGACCCAAGGCAAATATTAATCATGGCACCAATTTCTGCTTGAACTCCACAAGGATAAGGCAATACAAATGTCAAGAATGCCATTTACTTGGCTTTTTACACTGTGACAGATATTGAAGATTTTAGCCTTCTTCAGGTGTTCTCAATAACAACACAGAAAAAGAGACTGGGACATCTGCTCCAGGTCTACTTTCTCTACCCCATCTCTTGATCTAAACAGGAAAGATTTACAGTGGAAACTGCAGCTGTGTTGGTTGGAGGTAGATATAACCCTCTGCAGAGATGGAACTTTGATTGTATAGAGTACTGTAAATGTAAGGTATAGTTTTTAAATTATGGGAACTAATAGTTCCCCTTCATTTTGCATTAGGTAGACCTCAGCTTGAGGTCTGTGTCCAGTTCCAGAAACCACACTTTGAGAAAAATTCAAACAAACTGGAATGTGTTTGGAAAAGGCTTGGAATTAAAATAAGTTACCTCTCTTCAAGGGGACTAGAAACTAATTCCTATGAAGATAAATCGAAGGAGCTGCTTATGTTTAATTTTGAGAAAAGAAGACTGGGGATGGGGCATGATAGAACTCTTCATATATTTGAAAGGGAGTAATTTAGAAGAAGGTCAAGATTTGTTATTTCTTGTTCTAGAGTATGGTGCACATAAAATGGATTTAAGTTACAAAAAGACATATTCTAATTGCTGGGGAAAAAACTTTTTCCTAAAGTAAAAGCACTTTCACAGTGGAATTACTTATTTGGTGAAGTAGTAATACTCCCTTTTACTGGATGTGCTGAAGCAGAACCTAGACAGCAATTTCTCTGGGATGCTTTAATTTGGAGTCTTGTGGTGGGCAGTAGCTTGGACTTGATATCTAAATAGAAGGGCTGTATAGAGCTTTGCTTTCCAAAGGAAAAAGTGAGGGATGCTGAGAAGTTGCCAATAGGTGATACTTGAGTATACTCTACACTCTCCAATATTTTTTTCCCTAAGCTTGGTTTTCTTCTTGCAAATGTTTCATTACCAAACTAGGTAATGAGAGTAGGATTTACTGCCCTTTTTATATGTGGCAGCTCGTCCTACTTGTTTTAAACATGTTTGTTGTAATTTTGTTAGCCTGTTTCTGATAGGCCTACTTGGATTGGTTGACTGCATTGTTTCATCTTAGATGGTTCTTCCTATTGTATTGGTCCTTTCTTGTCTATGTGTTGATTGATGGGTGTGTGATAAGGGAGGATTTTCTCCAGTATGTTTTCTTCCTTCTTGGTTCTTTGCTTTTTGTAAACTAGGTTTATCTCTATGTGTCTGTTAATGGCTGATATATCAGAATGCCAGGCTTCTAGGAATACTGTTGTGTTCTTGGATTTTGCTTGATCTAAAATGGTCACAGTTTCCGAATTGAATCTGTGATGAAGTTTATCATGCCTTCGACAGCCAACTGGTGTTCATAATCTTATGCCTGTTTATCCTCCATGGTGGCTTTCACAGTCCTTGCATTATATGTTGTAAATAATTCCTGTTCTGTCTTCTTTAGTTGTGGGGTCTTTGGATTTGCTTATGATGCTTTGAAAAGTTTTGTTACTTTGTGGGCTATTGTGATGACTAGTGGTTGAAGTAATTTGCTGGTGGTTTCTGAGATATTATCTTTTCATGGACTGTTCTAATTGGTTGCATGAAAAGTCATTTTTATATGAAGTTATCTGTGTGTCCATTGCATTGAAGAATACTGTAAAGTTTCTTCTGCTATAGGGTGTTTTTGTGGAAAATAAGGAAGACAGTCTTTATGAAAATATGCAAGAAATGTTATCTAGCAAATGGGGCTGAAACATTTTTAAAGTCCAGACAAAGACATAACATTTGTAAGCAGCTCAGGCAGACACCTCCCTAATTCATTGGAGTATATGAAGGAGAAAGAGGAGGTGCAAAAGAAATATGTGTTAAGTCCAGAGAGGTGAGAAAATATTACAAAGAGATTTAAACTAGCCCGCCCCACAGCCTATTTAAATAAAGTATAGTGCTAGTCTTTCTGTGGAGTTGGTTTCCTCATAGGGCTGACATTAGTCTTGCAAGTTTGCCCTTAGTTTGTCTTCCTTCTTAACCAACTAAGATGTAGAGGGTACTGTGTTCTGAAAAGAATAAGAGGCAGCTGGAGATACTTGCGATCTACAAGCCAATCAAGGAAACCCTCAGAGTTACAATTAGGTAGTTTACAACTCACTCAAAGATAAGAGTTTGAAGCTAATCCTCATTGTGATAGGAAGATAAAGATAGATTTATAAATGTATAAATAGGTATATAAAAAACAAAATTAATGAACATCATCTTGTGTTCCAGAAGTGTTCCTGATAGGCAGGCCTGCTACTTTTATCTGAAAATACTTTTTTTCATTTATACTCCTCTAAGACTTTACTGGGCATTCAAAGATTTTAGTGGATATGCAATTGGGGGTTCACTTAGTTCAGCTGGAAGGCCATTAAGTAATGAAAAATAATGGATAGTGAAAATTAAGACTCTGAGGAGATCTGAAGGCAGCTGTAGTAATGATATAGCAAAGAAAGAACATAATGATGTTATATAGCTCCAATCAGAATGATGACTGCAAATTATATTTTCTTTTTTGTCATAAAGCAGATTGTAGCATTCAACAGAAGATAATGCCCAGTTCATTCATGCCTGAAATCAGCACTAATGCTAAATTATTTTTTCTTTAGATGGTTCCTGAGTGTGTATATGTACTTGCCATAATTTTATACAAGCAAGCAAGATGTTCATTCATTTTCTTTTCTTGAAGTTGATTTTTTAAATTGAAAGTTTTAACAACAATAAGAACAAATACAAACTAAAATAGAACAAAAAGAAAGATAAAGGGAGAAAAGAAAAAGCAAAAGCTAAAAGTGCAGAAAGGAAAAAAAAAGTAGAAGAAAAATAGAAGAAAAAAAGATATAAAGAAATAAAGAAGTGGCTTCCAATCTTCACAACAGTTATAAGTACAATTATATTTTGAAGGTGCTCCCATAAATTAAGACCGTTTTAACACCCCTATTTTGGATTATATTTTTGTTTAAGAATATGTTTTTATTGTATTGTATTTTAATGATTATTTATTCTGATTTTATCCTGTTTTTTTGTAAACTGCCCAGAATTGCTCTTTGAATGACATGGGCGGTAGCTAAATTGGAATCATAAATAAATAAAATAAAAATATTTTAACCTCTTTCTCTAGTTACATCATGTTTACACAATTCTGTTTCAAATTCTGTCTTACATTGTTCAGTATGATGAATTCGTTTGTCTACTTTAAATCTTTCTGATAACTGTAAATAAGAAAACCATTGGCAACTATGTCCCTCTGTCATCTTGTTGTTCTTTTGATTATATTTTATATTCTTCATAAAATTCTAGTATCTCACAATATGTTAACCATTTATCTTTGCTTATTATTTCTTATCTATTTCTTCTTGTGCTGAGAGCCATAATGGCGTTTTCAGGTACAATCTGGGTTGATATCTATTCCATATTCTCAATATGGTAAGTCTAACAAAATGATTTTTAAAATTTACGTTAATCTTGACTTTATTGTACCACAAGTATCCGTGCCATCTGCATCTCAGGTCATGTCCTTCTAACTCTAAAAGTCTTTTATTTGTCAGCAACCCCCGTTCTTTCATCCAACCAAACAAGAAGCTGCAAAATATTATTTTTGATCAGGCAACCCCAATCCTCCTCTTTCCTTCATGTTAATTCATTTTCTTGACATACTGGACTAATCTCAAAACTGCTGTCTGAAAAATTAGTACAGTGTTGTGACTGTAGTTTTTAGGATGTAGCATTGGTCATTAATGGCAACTAAAATAGATGCCAAGGTAATATTATGTCATCTTCAAACTTGTTCCAATATGAAAATTCTCAGCACTTTCCCATTTAAATTGCAGAAATGAATTCTAGTATGGAGGAAATTATATGTGGTAGTTCTTAACTATCATCATTCCAGATGATATTCAATACTCTCATTGAAACAGAAGGGACTGAAGCTTTGACTTAGCTGATTCCTGATCTTGATAGTTTAGAGCATGAGTAACTTAATCAAGTTCAAGCTCTTCATTTTTTTACCTCTTAATTGCCCAAATAGTCTTCTATAAGGTAGATAGAAGCTTATAATAGGTCAAAGTGCCCTTCCAGAATAAATAACAATAGTTGTAATTTGCTCTTATTAATGTGTTTACTCTGTGACTGTATAAAGAATCAACAAAGTGGCACAATATGCATTTTTATTCTTTTGGAGGAAATGTTACGTGTAATCAATCCTGAAGCTAGGCAGCTTGTAAAAGAAAGTTTGATTCGTTGAAGACATAAAGATTGCTCCACTTTATCAGCCAAGAATGTTGCTCATGAGAGGTACCGAGGAACAACAAAGGTGAACAAATACTACAGCAACGTTTTATCCTTTCTTTTTTGTTGTAGCACATAGCTGGATACTTGCAATCCAATTTCTAAACTCAGGATACTGGAAATGTTCTGCACTGGCATAAAAGATGTAAAGAGAGTAATCCCTAGCTTGATTTGGAAATAGATGGCAACAAGCTTATGGCACTTCTAGGACATATGATCTCCACTAGTGCAGAATTATTTCATTCTCCAAGGATTGCGCCCACTGTCAGATCAATGTGATGTATTAACTGTCTCTTTGATAGTGCCTGTTCCAGAGTGGTTAATGCTTCCACCTTGGAAAGCAGCTCCTTCTGCCTACTTGCAGGGGTTAGGACAAGTTTATTTTCTTTTCAGCTCTTTTTGTGACTGCTTGGAATGCAGTCATGCTGTGAATGTTTCAGATCTGCCTGATGCTCCCATTGTGTCAAATAGCTACACATTACTCTTCTTTATCTTCTGCCAGGCAAGAGCATCCATCTGCATTAGAGAGCATTTTTCCCCCAAAGGCACTGCTGAATCATGTCAGTTATTCTGTTCTAACCAGAAAACTGTTTTTTGGTGATGTGATATTATCACTGTCAGTCAAGATAATCACTTAAAATCATACAAAGTTGTACAATTGAAGTATTTTAATGAATCCTGAATCCAAATATTTTGTGGATGTAGCCATGAGAATTTTTTGTTGCTAAAAGAGTCCCCAAAGTGCTATGATCCATTTTATTGGCACTGTAATGATGAATTACTGAACTTTTAACTAGTTATTAGCTAAGCTACAGCAAACAAATTTCTGCCACATCTCTAGCATTTTACATTTTTGTCAAAGATTAAAGGCAACCCTGCAAAACCTTTGTAGGGAGTCTAATAAGAGCTGGAAAAGCTATTCTAAATTTAACTTCTACTATATACTGAATAATAAAGTCTCCAACGTCTGTCAGTTTACTGAACACCTGTTTTACACCCAAGCAGGTAAAATCTGGGTAGATTTGAATGTA
This sequence comes from Candoia aspera, assembly GCF_035149785.1. Lineage (NCBI taxonomy): Eukaryota > Metazoa > Chordata > Lepidosauria > Squamata > Candoiidae > Candoia > Candoia aspera. The sequence continues at coordinate 80,794,128 of NC_086157.1, read as the reverse complement.
GTAATTGGTGTTGAGCATTTTCTTCTTTTTGGCATTTCCTAGCATGTGCCATGTTTTACCTGTCAGTTATTTAGAAACACACACTTCAGACTATTATTAGTTAAAACATGTTGTTTGCCAGTCAGGCTTTGAAAATAACATTAAAGGTAGCACCCAAACCCATACGCTAGTTCAGTCATCATAACTGACAGAACACCAGAAAAGTGGTTTGGAGATCAGAGCAGTTGACATTATAATGGATTTCAAGCCCCCACATCCCATGCCTATTTGTGAAGAATAATTTATTTCTATTGTGAACAGGTAGTCTCAAGGTGAATCACTGTTAGATGCAGGACTTACATATGTTTGTGTAAGGACAAAACTGGGAAAAAGAAATGTATGTGTCACCACATCAGCTTTGTACTTCTGTTGTAAATTGGAACAGCTTAATTTACACATTTAAAAGCATAAGAGCTTATGATGCCTAAGACAGCTATTCAGTTCTATTCAATTTATTTTGTTTTGCTTCTTTTCCAGATACAGAATCACAAAGACAAGGCAACAAAATTTTCTAGGTCCATAATGACCTGCAACTACAATAGCCTTCAGTGTCTTAAAATTCGGTAGAATCTTCTGAATCTTCTTGCAATTACGAGATTTTGGAGCCTTTCTGAGGGATGTATGTTTAAATGTATGTACGTACTAATATGTAAATGGCTATAGTGGTTCGTTAATTTTTTTTTAATGCACATTGATAATGCAATTTCTGTACATAAAATTGAAGGGTGACATTCAAGCATCCTTTATTTTATTTTTTTTCTGGGGAGATTTCAGTTAGCATGATGCCAGCTTTCCTCTTATTTCATTCAGAATAATTCTCTGATTTGTGCAAAGCTACTAATAAATAAGGAGAAAACCTAATATTGCTATAGTGCAAAGAGTAAGGGTGGGAAGAAATACAAGGCACCAAGATTTCATTAATGTGTTTTCCTCTATATGCAAGGCATGAGTGCCCATGGTGGGGGAAGAGAAAATGATGACATATGCATGATGACATCATCATACAAATGCCATAGTTTATATCCTTAGATGTTGTTATGCAATTACATAATAGCAGTATTTCCATGATGATGTCATTTTTTAAGTGTCATTTGGCATCTTTTTGGTATATGCTAATGCCAGATGCAGGAAATTCCCTTGCCTGTGTCCAGGGATTTCTGAAGATAAATCTTCATAAGATTTATTAATCTTTAATAATATTTTTTAAAAACCTGACCCATATAATAATAAAAAAGATTTGCCCAATATTTAGATACAGATAATTCTGGAAGGACTTTGGGGGTAATATTTTTTTCAATATTTGCTAACAATTTCTTTGGTTTTCTCACTAATTGGTAGTGTCGTAACTTTCTTCGGTGCTGTGCTGCTCAGCCTTTGGAGTGCCATGCCATTCTGAAATGTTCTGCATTTTTATTATTGCATTATTTCCTATAGCACAGAGGTTCCAACGTTTCTCAGTTCACAGCACCCCAGTGGTTCCCAAACTGTGTGTTGCGGTACCCTGGGGTGCTGCAGCAAACTCATTAACAGTTTTGTTTATTAAGTAGTGAACTATCCCATGGTGCCCCTGTGAATTTGCTGTGGGGACCGCAGCTATAGTAGCAAATACTAAATTCTTTACTTCCAAATTGTGTTTACAACAACATGTTAATAAAAAATAAAAATAACTACTCAAAATAAATATTAGGTTAACCCAAATTTATTTAAATTTATAGCTTACCTGAAGTTATGTGCATATTTTCAACATTTTAGCCAGCAGCCAACCTGTTCAGTGGTAAAATATTATTTGTATTTAGAACTCTCCACTTTCTCCACATATACTGTAGCAGATATGTTTTCAAGACGATGCAACGACAGTGCAATACTGGATTATATTCAGATTGTATTTACTGTATTTCTAGAGATGAGGATGCCAAGCGTTAACAAAAGAACTTTTCAGAATATTTTGGAAAACTTAAGTTTCTAGCTCTACATCTATCTACAGCAGTCTGAAATGAAGCAAAGTGTATTTTTGAACTCCTTAAATGAACTATGGCCAAAAATAAAAAAAACCAAATATTACTATAGTATAACAAAACAGTCATCTCTCTTTGCCTTTAAAAAAAAAGTGTAAAACATAGCGGATATATTTCTTTGAGCATTATATGATAGAAAAGTAGAAGTGGTTAGAAATCATGTTTTATTCTCTGAAGAATGGAAACTTAAAGCTCGTAGAGCAGGTAATTTTACTTTAGAAACTAAAGTGATCTGTATCAGAATTTCTGATTTCTGCAGGATTCCTCCTCTCTGTAGCCTCTGTCTTCCCAAAATTCCTGCTGAGTCATGTTGTAGTATTTCTGGGTCAAATATTTTTGTACTCTGCTCAGTGACACCACAGGTATTACATTTTTACTGGAGCCTTGCCTTAAAGGCTGAAATAACAACAACAACAACAATAAATTAAATTTATCTGCTGCCCAATTCTCAACAACTCTGGGCAGTTATGACAAGTTTGGCATCTGTGTCACCCATTAAAGGGTCTGAATTCATATAGTTAAAGAATGGCAAAGCCACCAAAGATAATTTATTATTAGCTGAGTTGCTAGATGTAAACACTGATTGGTGGGCATTAGTAATGGCAATATTGTTTATACAGCTAGATCACTTATTTCAATTCTCAGCAGACTGGTTCAGACCTTTTTATGTCCCATTACATAGAAAAGGAGACAAGACAGTCTCATTAGGATCACTTTTTTGTGAGATGAATGGCATATAAATATTATGAATGAATGAATGAATGAATGTGATAAATAAATAAATAAATCTCCCAATAAGCTTGTGCATAAACAGGCATCTTCATGATAATTTAGCAAATTGGATGTTACAAGAAAGTAATTTGATGGGGGAGCAAGCCAGATTAAGGGAAAGATGGTTAACACTTGAGGGTTCTTCAAAAAGAGAAGTACATTTCTCTTTTTGGGGGCAAATTTTATGTTGCCATTATTGATTTAAAGGCAACTTCAAATTCAATTCCCACAAACACACTCTAGAAGAAATAATGTAGGCTGCTTCCTCTGCTAATTGGCATAGCCTCATTTTGGTCACAAAACTGCATAAAAATAATTCAATTGAGGTTCACTGGGGCACTTAAGAGTGCCCTTCTCTCTCTCCAATTCTTATTCAAGGGACTGAGACAAGGATGTATCTCGGCACTTACGCTTTTCAGTTTGTATATTACTTTCTTGTGCTAGTTTTGTTAGAATTGGAATTTAGCCCAATGCTTGCCAAAAGACCTGTTTCAATCCTTTCATATGAGAATGATATAGTTATTTTCTGTGTATCTTAAATGGACTTGAGACAGAGTCTATGGGCACTCTTTCTACTGTAGACAGGAAAACCTAGTCATTAGTCATGACAAAACAAAAGATGCCACATTCCCCAGAAGACCTTTGATTTCCTGTCACTCCTAGAAAAGTAATGCTATCTACATTGATTAGTTCAAGGTATTCAAATATGAGGATGTGTTTCTGCAAGATTTGGCTATTTGAAATAAGCAGTTAAGGGTCATTTGCCTCAAGCCCACAGTAACCCAAATGCTATACTGTGTTATGCAAATCAGAACAGTAATGATAATACATTTGAGCTGCAACAAATATTTATGGAGCAAAGGTCATGAGCCTTCTTGTTTATTATGCCCAGATCCATAATTACATAATTTGACTTATCTCAAAGCTGTACAGCCTATATTTTTAAGGACTTGGTAGGAGCCCCTGTGTGTTTCCAATTCCTTGCTAAGGTTGGAATCCAGTTTTATTTCCATGGAGATTAACATGTAGCTTTGCTGCTTAAAATGTTGGCTTAAGTGATTATTATTTTTGTGAGCTCCTTGACCTTGCAAAACAATTTATTATATGCCCAATAGCTGTCTTCAGTTGGTTTCAAGAAAGCTTCATCTGAGCTGAAACAGTGGGTTTTTTATTTAGATCTGCAGAAAGACAAGCTCTAGCAGTGTCCTGTTTTTCCAGGAAGACCTTTTCAGCTGCTCCTACCCTTGTTAATATATTATGCCAGTTTATAGCAGAGCCATTATTTTCCCTGGATTTCATGTTTTGTCATCATCACTGCTGGAAGGGTGATTTAATAGTAGTTCTTTGAAGGAGATCTTTTGCCCCTCCTCCATAGCAGAAGTCAAATATATACATACTTCTTCACTGTCCCTTTTATGCAATCTGGCACAATGGCCTACAAACACCTTTATTATTTAACTTTCATGGAAGTTCAGAAGAGAAAATTATTGATGCTAATTTCTAGAAAGTTGTAAAATTATGTACAATTGTTATTGCCAATCCATCATGAAATAATAATGGAATTCTTTGTTCAGTATAATTTGTATTGTTGGGATTTTGTGATGGTATATGTACTGTGGTCAAGTAAATAAAGTGATTACTTTCTTTGGTAAGGAAAATATGAAGAGAGGGAAATAATGGAAAATCATCAGGCTGATGTACTTCTGCAGAACTCCCAAAAACTCATGAATAGAGTTACCATGCTTTAAAATACCTGGGCTTCTCCCTAAATGTATATAGGACAAGAAAATTAGATTTGATAAAAATAGGCTAGTTCTACTTAAGAGATCTTTCAGTGAAATTGGTTGTTTGGAATTGGATACTAGTAAACTGAAAACTGGATTCTAGACTGATTAACCTTGGTATATCTGTGAAGCAAAGCAAAGGCTATTTTAAATCTTGCTATGTATTTGTAAAAACCAGTTGGAATTTAAGATAATACTAGTATTAGATAACCTAATACTCCATGCATTTCACTAGTTCCTTTTAAGGCTGACTAAATGTGTATTCATTTATTCAAACTGTACAGCTACCCAACTCACAACAACTCTGGGTAGTGTGCAAACAAAATTAAAGCAATAATAAAAACACTGCATGTCATACTACTCTGCTTATGAAAGATGGGCTCACTGAATACTCTGGCCAAATGCTTGAGGGAACAACCAGATCTAGAGAGTCTTACAGAAGTCCAATATGGTTGAGGACATCCAAATCTCAGGGAGCAAGCTGTTCTGCAGGATAGGTGGGGGAAAGAGTGATCACATTTCCTGGGTTCCGTCAGATGACATTGATTGATAGAAGATTCAAAGCATACCAGCTCTGTTGGATCTGGTGGGATGAGCATAATGAATGAGAGGTAGGTGGCCCTGAAAATAACTCGGCTCTGTCCCATGTAGGGCTTTATAAGTAATAACCAGTGATCTTGTATTGCACTGAAAAGCTTACTGGAAGCCAATGCAGTTTGCAAAGTAGTGGTGTAAAATTAGCATGTCAGGCACACCCATAACTACCAATACCCCTGCATTTTGAACCAAAGCAATTCCAGATGTAGAACACATTGCAGTAATCCAAGCAGAAGGTGGCTAAAGTGTGAGGGTTCACAAACAGGACCTCATAAACCAGAAATGGGCACAATTGGCACATATGCTGAAAAGGCTCTTTTGACCACGGCTGCCACATATTCTTCCAGCAGGAGTCCAAGAAGACACCCAATTGCATACCAATTCTTTCTGGGGAAGTGGTTATTTTTTTCCTGTGGCACAGGAGGGAAAGGTAGGAATAAGTGAAGATGCAGTGTGATCATAGCCATGAGATGAACAGCAGCTGCAATGGTTGCTGAAGAGTGATGTGGACAGACTCAGCAGACTTTTTGTATCCTAAAATATTTCCAGGATGGCCTGTACCAGGTAGACTGCCCATAAATTCACTGGTGGGAAGGTGTCACAGAAGGAATTGACTACAAAATCTGCCTGGAAAAGTGTGCCATCTACTGGTGGAGTGAAGAAACCTCACTGGTACAGACTTGGTATCATAGCCCTGCAGAAATCCAGGAGTATCAAAAATCCACAGAGTTGTTGATCTGCAAGCTGCCATTCTAAGCATCTGGTCCATGAAATTGCTCAGGACTTCAAGACAGTCCTATAATTCCAGAGCGCTGCCATTGGAACTTTGCAGAAAACCAGTGAATATTCCTGTAGGTCTGTTTGAAATACCAAACTCTGTGACATCCATGCCAAGCAAGTCACCATTAAGACATACAGCTGGCCATTGCATCCATGGTGAATGAGCTTAAGTTCCTTTTAAAACTTAAACCCTTCCCTGGCAGTCCCACCCTGCTTGCATTTTAGAATACGCTCCAGATTTTACTTTTTTTTTTTCCTCCTACACCTGTTTGAGGTAGCTAGGGCTTGTGTGGAATTGTTAGATAATCTATCATAGTAGCTTTATAAGATCAGAAGACCTGAGTGCTATTCATCATGTACAAGAGAAAAAGAAAGACCTTTGAAATCTGCAAGATTTTTACTCCTTCCCATAATTAAAAAACAAAAAAACAACAACCCAAAACTAACTAACCCAACAGGGGATGCTTTTGAGATATCTGGTTTTACTGTATATACACAAGGCAGAACCTTGATTGCACCACTTGGTCAACCAGTGGTAGAGAAGTATAATCCTTGTCTCATGCCGCTGAATGACCTCACCCAGCAGTTCCATGTAGAAGCTAAACATGAACAGAGAGATGGTAGAACTCCCTACCAAACCCCACAGATCAGGGGTCTAGAGCTCAATCTTTCCCCTCCATCAATACTGACTGGGACCAACCCTGAAGAAGAGGAGAACCACTGCAACACTGTTCCATCCCCCAACCACCCCCCAACCACTCCAGAAGCATACCATGATTGATGGTACTGAAAGCTGCTGAGAGATTAAGGAGGTCCAGGACAGATGCACCACCACCATCCCAGCCCTCCAGAGATTACCCACAAGTATGATAATGCCATTTTAGTTCTATACCCAGGCCTGAATCATGGCTAAGGGTCCAGATAATCTCCATCTTCTGAAGCTATATCCCAACCCCTTTCTCCACAACCTTTTTAAAAAGGGGAGGATGTGAAATGGAAATTGTCCAGTATCATTGAGACCAGTGACAGTTTCTTGAGGAGGGGATGGACCACCACTTAAGTGCAGGCAGGACCACCCTTCACTCAAAGATAAATTAACTGCCAACTTCACCAACCACACTTCACCTCCCAGGTAGCTTTCACTAGCCAGTAGGGACATGGATCTAATACATAGATGGCTGAGCTCACAGTGTGGTGGTGGCTGTGTTTCCAGGAGTGGCCCTCAGCAGTGTCCACAGCTTAGTGGAAATAGTGGCATTCACCAGGTGATGCTTGTATCTAGTGCTTTGGAGTGCCCAGGCACTTGGATGTTAATGGTGAATGGTAACAGGAGCACATTCAAGTTGCTGTTGAAGGAGTGGCGTCAATCTGCTGTGGGATCAGTCAGTCCGTTCAATGGCTGCTATGGGATCCATCACATGGTGTGGAAACTATCTTTTCTCCTTCATGTAAACATAAGACTCAGTGACTTAAGAGTGTACTACCTGCTCCTTTGTTAGTGCTTCAGTTTTCCAATTGTCTATCCATGGCCTCTGGTAGACTTGGTTGGGGAAGGGAGAAGTTTTTCATCTGTGGATTTTAAGCATCTCCACTGCCAACATCTAAACAGACTGAGCAACAAGAGACCTATAGCTATCTTCCTAATCCACTTTTCTCCCCAGTACTTCAGATTTGACAAAAACTCCAAAAACTCTTTACCTCACCTCCTCCCATGCTGCAGAGACTCACAACACTAGCTTGCAGCCAAAATGCTACTAAGGATCCTCCAAATCATTTTCAATGCATCAAAACATTCACCAAATCACTGTGACATACAAAGTCCAATCTCCTGTGGTCCATCTTAATCACTTCTACCTTGATGCCATTAAGAAAAAAGTGCCAACACCACTTCTGATTGCTCCACAGTTTAAGTATGCATTGTGTAATGAAATATTTATTTAATCAGTCCTTAGTCTCCCCTATGTAATTTCAATGGATTATCTTATGCTGCATTATTAAAGACGGAAGGAGAAAAAATGATCTCTATCCATATTTTCTTCGTCATGCTTGATTTTATATCTCTTGTTACCTTTCCCCTTATCTTCATTCATTTCAGACTAAACAGCCTCAGACATTGTAGTCTTTCCCCATAGGACAGCCCCTCTGGCCCATTAAGAGTTTATTTCTATTTCTTTTCTTTCTTTCCACCCACTTTGTTTATCCAAATGTATTCTGTCACAGAGTATCATAAGCAAAGTTTCACTTATGGAATGTGATGTTCCCATGATCTCCTGTGTGTTACAATCCTACCTTCCCTCCCCATATGTGTCCTTGAAAAGTCAACCTTCAGTACTGCAAAGCCCACAAGTATAGTATGTGTAGCCCCTCCTCTTTGCAGTTAACTCAGGGGCTTTCCTGAGTTCAGGAAACTCGGTTAATTTCCCAAGATTCCACTGAATGTATTCCATCTTCTGTATACAAACAGTGTTTGATGCAATGTGCCTTTACCTGGTTTGATAGCTCTTAGGAAATCAATTTCCAAATAATGGTTCCAGGAAAATGCAATAAAATAAAAGGAGCCACCTCTTGATTGTGAACATAAAACAGGTTTTGAAGATGATGATGATGACATAGACTGCTTTATGAAATTAGAAATTAAACATTTAAAACAGAAAAATCCTTGTACCACTCCCTTTAAGGTATTTTGGATTGGAGTAGAAATAACATTAATGACAATACCGTATTGTTATTTAAATTGAAACAGACTAATTACAACTTAGAAATCTGGAGTTTTTAAATGTACAGTATATTGGGTCATCAGTGTTTTAGCTGCAGTAGTACATCCAATGTCCCTTCAGCATCAGAATAGACTTCAGCAGTACAGAAATTTGGTTTAATCTGAAATGTAGTAACATTCCTAAAGAAGTGTGGCATTTCAGAGGTCTGACCTATGCTTTCAGTCTGGGTTTAATTTTCTAACATCTCCTTTGGCTAAATCTCTAAAAAGAGTAATCTAACTTTCCAGGATTTTTGTTTCCTGGATTGATGAATAGACAATGATCCTAAAAGAAAGAGATTGCTTCTGGACAAAGAGATTTCCTGAAATTTGCTAAATATGGTAATGAATACATGTTAGTAAACAGTTGGACGTATTGGTGAAATATAATCACCAACAGTGAACATTACTTATTGCTTTGGCATGCATCCAAGCTTATATTTAGTCTAATCTGAAAAAAAGGAACACAGCTCTGATTTCATCATCCTAGCCATGTCAAACTATGCCCAAAAGAAGAAAGCTAGTTCTTTGCTGGTTTCCAAAAAAAGAACGTGAAAGATGCTTCAGATGCTAGTTTCTTCCTGCTCAACATCAACCTATTTTAACCACAATAAGAACAATTTACACAAATAAGCGGTCAGAGCCCACATTTCAGATAATTACATCTTTTAAATACTGAAGGTAAACAGATTTCCCAAATCAAATTATATTTGCTTAATATTTCCTTGGAATAGATGTTAAAGAAACCACTGAAGCAAGATAAGCTATTCAGCAAAAGGTCACATATCTTTGAAATAGTCTCACTGCTATGCTTCTGGGCAAAGTACAGCCTCATTTATCTGAATGACCTGAAACATGTCAGAAGGATAAATGGGAATACTATTTCTATGAGTTTTATTTAGCCAATCTGAATGTGTATAACAAAGAGATTTGAATAATCCAGCTGTGATAAGCAGAGAATACATGACTTATCACACTTCAGAGGTTTCTAATTTCTGGACCTCCTATTTTGTTACTTTAGAATTTTCTGCATGGTAGGATAAAAAAGAAGGGGGAAAACACCTTATGGTCCTAATACCTGAAGGAAGCCTCTTTGGAGCTGAGAGTTTCACTAGAGATATAAGAGATTGACAGCGCACACAGAAATATCCAATTTGGGTTCACACAGCTTGCTAAACCATGTACATTGCAACATTGCAACACAAACTGTTATGCACTGTGTGTGACATCATGACCTGATGTGTGGGGTTTGCATTGTTATTATAATTACACATGATTCATCATTTTCACATATAGTACATTGTGATTAGGAACAGACACCTATGGGTGAATGGCCGTTATGTATTCAAAACTAGATGGAACAAGCAATTTTTTTGTCCCTGAATATTAACAAAAACATGCCTATAGCACTTATTACAACTTGATGCATTCACCCTACTTTGAGGCTAGTTTAATCACAGTTCTCACCCATTCTACTTTTGGACTTTTTCTTCATACCCTACTTTTCGGTAACATCCTGATCTGATTAAATGTTCTAGAGAACTTGAAACTTCATGCATGTTTTTGGTGATACCTTGGTTGTTCCTAATAAATTAATTACCTAACTTTTGTTTCTTAAAGATATGATATTCAGAACTGGCCTAATGCAAAAATACAGTAGAAATATTAGACGGAAGGAAAGAAAAAAAATATGTTTCAAGTCAGTGTAGACTCCTAGTGTCTATCTGGACAAGTCCCTGCAATTTTCTTGGCAATATTTTCAGAAGTGATTTGCCATTGCCTTCTTCCTAGGACTGAGAGTGACTGGCCTGAGGTTACTCAGCTGAGCTTTGTGCCTAAGGCAGGACTAGAACTCACATCTGCCAATTTTTAGTCCAGTGCCTTTAACCACTATACAAAACTGGATCTCTATACTCAAACATTATAATTAACAAGATGTATCTTAGTGTAAAGTAGGGTTTTTTTTTTTTTTTTTACATAACCTATAACTTACAGCTGTTAAAGCTAAATATAAAAATATCCATCCTGTTATAAAGAACTGGGCTATAAAAAGCAAGGTATTGCAGTATGGAAAGTATTGTTGTTTATTCATTTAGTCGCTTCCGACTCTTCGTGACTTCATAGACCAGCCCACGCCAGAGCTTCCTGTCGGTCATCAACACCCCCAGCTCCCCCAGGGACGAGTCCATCACCTCTAGAATATCATCCATCCACCTTGCCCTTGGTCGGCCCCTCTTCCTTTTGCCTTCCACTCTCCCTAGCATCAGCATCTTCTCCAGGGTGTCCTGTCTTCTCATTATGTGGCCAAAGTATTTCAGTTTTGCCTTTAATATTATTCCCTCAAGTGAGCAGTCTGGCTTTATTTCCTGGAGGATGGACTGGTTTGATCTTCTTGCAGTCCAAGGCACTCTCAGAATTTTCCTCCAACACCACAGTTCAAAAGCATCGATCTTCCTTCTCTCAGCCTTCCTTATGGTCCAGTTCTCGCAGCCATATGTTACTATGGGGAACACCATTGCTTTAACTATGCGGACCTTTGTTGTCAGTGTGATGTCTCTGCTCTTAACTATTTTATCGAGATTTGTCATTGCTCTTCTCCCAAGGATTAAGTGTCTTCTGATTTCCTGACTGCAGTCAGCATCTGCAGTAATCTTCGCACTTAGAAATACAAAGTCTTTCACTGCTTCTACGTTTTCTCCCTCTATTTGCCAGTTCTCAATCAAGCTGGTTGCCATAATCTTGTTTTTTTTTTTTTTGAGGTTTAGCTGCAAGCCAGCTTTTGCACTTTCTTCTTTCACCTTCATCATAAGGCTCCTCAGTTCCTCTTTGCTTTCCACCATCAAAGTGGTATCATCTGCATATCTGAGATTGTTAATGTTTCTTCCAGCGATGTTAACTCCAGCCTTGGATTCCTCAAGCCCAGCATGTCACATGATATGTTCTGCATACAAGTTGAATAGGTAGGGTGAGAGTATACAGCCCTGCCGTACTTCTTTCCCAATCTTAAACCAGTCCGTTGTTCCGTGGTCTGTTCTTACTGTTGCTACTTGGTCGTTATACAGATTCCTCAGGAGGCATACAAGATGAATTGCTATCCCCATACTGCTAAGAACTTGCCACAATTTGTTATGGTCCACACAGTCAAAGGCTTTAGAATAGTCAATAAAACAGAAATAGATGTTTTTCTGAAACTCCCTGGCTTTTTCCATTATCCAGCAGATATTGGCAATTTGGTCCCTAGTTCCTCTGCCTTTTCTTAACCCAGCTTGTACATATGACAATTCTCGCTCCATGAATTGCTGAAGTCTACCTTGCAGGATCTTGAGCATTACCTTACTGGCATGTGAAATGAGTGCCACTGTTCGATAGTTTGAACATTATTTAGTGTTTGCCTTATTTGGTCTGGGGATATAAGTTGATTTTTTCCAGTCTGATAGCCATTCTTGTGTTTTCCAAATTTGCTGGCATATAGCATGCATTACCTTGACAGCATCATCTTGCAAGATTTTGAATAGTTCAGCTGGGATGCCAGCATCTCCTGCTGCCTTGTTATTAGCAATGCTTCTTAAGGCCCATTCCAGCTCACTCTTCAGGATGTCTGGCTCTAGCTCACTGACCACACCACCAAAGCTATCCCCAATATTGTTATCCTTCCTATACAGGTCTTCTGTATATTCTTGCCACCTTTTCTTGATCTCTTCTTCTTCTGTTAGGTCCTTGCCATCTTTGTTTTTGATCATACCCATTTTTGCCTGGAATTTACCTCCGATGTTTCTAATTTTCTGGAAGAGGTCTCTTGTCCTTCCTATTCTATTGTCTTCTTCCACTTCCATGCATTGCTTGTTTAAAAATAATTCCTTATCTCTTCTGGCTAACCTCTGGAATTTTGCATTTAATTGGGCATATCTCCCCCTATCACTGTTGCCTTTTGCTTTCCTTCTTTCTTGGGCTACTTCTAGTGTCTCAGCAGACAGCCATTTTGCCTTCTTGGTTTTGTCTTTCTTTGGGATGTATTTTGTTGCTGCCTCCTGAACAATGTTGCGAACTTCTGTCCAGAGTTCTTCTGGGACCCTATCTACTAAGTCCAGTCCCTTAAATTGATTCTTCACCTCCACTGCATATTCCTTAGGAATATTAGTGAGCTCATATCTAGCTGATCTGTGGGTCTTCCCTAATCTCTTTAGTCTGATCCTAAATTGTGCAAGAAGAAGTTCGTGATCTGAACTACAGTCAGCTCCAGGTCTTGTTTTTATCGACTGTATAGATGTCCGCCACCTTTGGCTGCAAAGGATGTAGTCAATCTGATTTCGGTGTTGTCCATCTGGTGAAGTCCATGTATAAAGCCATCTCTTAGGTTGTTGGAAGAGAGTGTTTGTTATGCAGAGTGAGTTGTCTTGGCAAAATTCTATCAGCCTATGTCCTGCTTTGTTTTGTTTTCCCAGGCCATGCTTACCTGTAATTCCAGGTGTCATTTGACTGCCCACCTTAGCATTCCAGTCTCCCATGATGAAAATAACATCTCTTTTAGGCGTGTTGTCCAGTAGGTGCTGCAGATCCTCATAGAACTGCTCTACTTCAGCTTCTTCAGCATCTGTGCTTGGGGTGTATATTTGGATCACTGTGATGTTAGATGGCTTGCCCTGAATTCGAATTGAGATCATTCTGTCGTTTTTTGGGTTGTATCCAAGCACTGCTTTAGCCACTTTACTATTAATTATGAAGGCTACTCCATTTCTTCTGTGGTCGTCTTGTCCACAGTAGTAGATCTGGTGGTCATCTGATGTGAAGTGGCCCATTCCAGTCCATTTCAGTTCACTGATGCCCAAAATGTCTATCTTTAATCTTGACATCTCACCAATAACCACATCCAATTTGCTCTGGCTCATAGATCTTACATTCCAGGTTCAAGTGGTGTGTTGATCCTTAGAACATCGGATTCGCCGTTCACCACCAGCACCGTCGGCCGCTAGCCGTCCTTTCGGCTTTGAGCTAGCTGCGTCATCATGACTGGGGCTAGTTGAACTCATCCTCTGTTCCTCCTCAGTAGCATTTTGACCATCTTCCGACCTGGGGGTCTCGTCTTCCGATGGTATACCGACATATCTCTGGTTGTTTTGATCCATTTAGTTTTCATGGCAAGAATACTGGGGTGGGTTGCCATTACCTTCCTCAGGGATCGCATTTAGTCTGACCTCTCTGTCATGACCCTCCCATCTTGGGTGGCCCTTCACGGTTTAGCTCATGGCATCATTGAGGTGCTCAAGCTCCAGCACCACGACATCGTAACGATCCTTTGCTGAAGTTGGAAAGTATATCCCAAAGTAATTTGAATTCAGACAACTCACCTTTTTACCATAAATACAGATTTCTAATTGAAGTGCTGCATATTAACTCACCTATGAAATAAACTCGCCATAATAGCATAATTTCAGGGAATGATTTATCACTGTATATAAGCAAAAGCCTTTTAGGGTTGGCTGCAAATTGCTGCAGTTAGGAAACGCTCTGGCATAAAATTGTAGATAAATGAAAGAAATATATGTAGCAGTTTATGAGTATTATAAAGATTTCATTTTCCCTGGCTTAAATATTACACTTATTACAGAAGAAGACATCTTTAACTGATAAAATACTATTTGGTTCTCATTGAAATTCTGTACAGACTAGTATGGAGTAAAATCAATGGGACAGCCTATGCTGTAATTCAGTGCCTGCTTCCGAGTGTTTCTAGATGCTTCCTGTTACCCCATACTGATTAGGGCCAGCAGATCTGGACTACAACCCTCCAGAATACCACTGTTTGGCAGCAAAGAGTTTGGGCTTTCTCTGTATCTGGTGAGTATCTGGATTTTTTCTGCCCTTTGCTTTATGGGTGAATTCATAATGGTTTATTTCAAGAATCATGTGAATGTTTATATCCCCATAGTTCATTGAGAGACATCAGTTTAGAACCAATAATTTACACATTTGTAAATGCTGTAATTCAAGATAAAATGAGCATAAAGTGAGTAGAATTTACACTATTGGGGCAGTGGCTAGCTGTGGCCTGTGGCCACCTTTTATTAGTTAGAGTTTTGCTTGTTTGTTTGCCTTCAAGAGCTGCAAGATGATGAGATGATAACACTGGAACAACGAGGCCAAAGTTTTCAGGCTGGGTTCACAGGGACTTTGGAGTCTGAAGTGCTTATTTTTACTGGAAGCACACCTGTTTAAGCTTATCCAAGTTTTAATATATCAAGTGTTTCATTCCATTTTTGATCCCCCCACCCCAGATTGGCAATTTGTTGGTGATTTCTAGTGACGTGATTGGGGGAATATGGAAGAGTTCAAACACTGAGTCAAGAGACTACATATAGCCTGTGACCAAAAGCTGATCACGTCTGCCAAAGAGAATGCCTGGAGAAATCAAAACTTTCATAAATGTAAGAAAATTGGGGCTTTTATTTCTCCAGCTGTAGCACTTTGTGCCATGTTATAAAACTCCAAATGACCACTAGATAGCAGCAAAGTGCTGTGTGTCTTTCTGTTGCCATCTAGGGGTGTCCAGCATTTTTTTCAGCCTAGATATGGTAATCCTACTCATGTCCCATGACAAAGTTCTAAAGCTGAAAAAGTTGTACAACCAGACCAGGCAATAATCTCATGGAGGAGTTTGCTCTCAGAATAAATTGATAAAAAATAATGGAATGGAGAATGCTTTGTGAGTATCAGACTAACTCTTTTTGGCCTATTATCTCAATTTTCCACCCTAAAAACCATATTTTCCTTGTTGTGTATACATACAGTACTAACTTGTATGTGAGCAAGTGGGCATACTGATGGCGGAGTGGGACAGAATTAATACTTTATACTTCAAAAACATTTGTTTCAGTTCTAAATAATTTATGTTTATTATGGAAACAAGATAGATTATTTAAAAAATGATTTGCATAACCAACAATAGAATGTCTAGCATATGGTTAACAGAACAATTCATATTGCATTTAGTGTATTTATAGTATTTTAGCATTCATGCTATTGTTGAGCAATCATAGATGACACTTTTTGCAAACAGTTATATTTTAGTTCTGTAAACATTCTGGGAAATAAGCCATCTTATTGGACTTTCAGGCCCAAAGGAAAAACAATTCTTGTGTTTTAGAGGGTTACAAATAATTTCTGGAATTGCATAAGGAAAGATCCATGTTTTAAATGTAAATGAAACAACAATAACATATATTCTTTATTATGCAAAATTTTTGCAATTCTAAACTCACTTTTTCAGAATAATCTTACTGACTTTAGCAAACAATTTAAAAGCAAAGAAGGTGAATGAAAATGAATATTACTCTGGTGTTTGTTTAAATACACATTTAAACAAAAGTATCCTCTATATGTTGACTGACTGACTGAAGATATTTTATGAAAGCCCAGAAACGAGTACTGGCCATCTCTCACTTTCCATAGAATTATATTAAATATCTTCTGAGGTGTTGTGATGTTATGACATCATCTTGTCATTTTGTATAGGTAAATGTAGCAACAATGGAATTGTTAGAACAATGGAAATCATAGTTTTATGTTGTCCATAGCTAGGTTCTTTCAAGAACTGAAAGGGCCAAGATATAAGGGAAACAAATAATGGGAACAGAAAAGATTATTGACAAGTTAGTTTAAAGATGATAACAGTGAGATCAATTCATTTCAGCAGACTTGCTAAAACAGAGAACTTGGGTATGGTTGCCTGTTTATTGCAAGCTTCACGATAATTTCATGTTATATTGTGTTATGGCCTATGATTACAATAGTAAATCTATTTAATGACAATGTCTGTTAAATATCAAGTGATGTTAAATTGTAAATTTAAATGATAAACTGCATCTTGCTGGCAACCCCATTTATTAGACACTGATTCCCATTTACGATTAGTGACAAGTTGCTCTCAGCAGCCAAGGTACTGTTCCTTTTAAATGATTTCCAAATGACATTGAGGGGAAAGATTGAAGAAATCACCATCTCCTGCCATGTGTAACCATGATTATCCAGTGGATAGAATTCCACAATTGCCATGAAAGGGGACCTGTAGCTGTCCAGACGTTTTCCAATATACTTCACTACTGGCCATGATGACTGATTCTACCAGAAGCTGTATGAGTTGTACATGATGTCTGGAGAACCATTTGGTTGAAATGATATTTTGAGTCTGCTGGACTCCCCAAAGAGTGTAGTTGAAAGGATGGACATCAGATTTTCTTTGTTGGATGTGTAAAAAATTGACCCATAGGCTCTGTCCTGTGAACTGTTGGTATCTTTCTGAAATAGCATTTAAATGTACATAAGTCGATTTATGGGGAAATCCTAAATGTTAAAGATGTTAACGAGATGCTGAATTATATTCCACAGCTTTGGAATCTGATTGTCTTTGAGGAAAAATACTTATCTCTTGGGGCCCTAGGTGGTTTACAGGTTTTTGGATCACATGGAACCACAGCTGCTCATATATAAAATATCTTATTTCAGCATCTACACTCAACATACAGTAAGAGATTAGCTGTATGTGTGTATAGGAGCCACTTAAGCACCTATGTGTCTCTTCAACAGACAGAGATGGATCAGATTAAAATCTTATTCCAGAATATTTGAGACAGAAAAAGTAATTGTCCTATGTTAACCTAAAAATGTAAACAAGAGAAGTAAAAAGTGCACCAAGTGTTATGAGATTGAAACAAAACAAAATAAAACAAAACCCTGTCTCTGTTTTGTATATTAATTACCCCAACAAGGTAAAAATGATTAAATCCAAAAATCTTGTATGTTTGGCTGTTATGAACAGTTTTTGCAAGTATAATAATGGACTGCTACTTAAATTTCAGGCAAAGCTTGGGAATACCATTGCTGCCTTATCCTTAAGAAAAGATCCATACACATGAAATATGCTACTTCCTACATCCTGCAAAGCACAGAAAGGTAATTATAAATAGCCAAAGAAAGTAAAGGAATGAGATAAGAAAAGGGAATCTAGCTAAATATAGTTTAAACACATCTCTCTATCCTTGCAAACCCTTGAATATATCACAATCATTCCCATCCAAATATCTGAAATACACCTTCCAGCATTCCTATACTTTATTTTTAATTGCATTCATTCTTCTGCTGGCTCCTTATTTAGCCATTTTTCCTGCCTCCAAAACAGTTTTTTAAAATAATTTCTATCAAAATCACTCCTTGTTTCTGTGTCTCTTTTAATCTTAACTACTCCTTGCTCTCTTTGACTACATTTTTGCAGCTGCCTTTTTCTTTTTATAAATATTATACAGTACAGGTAGTCCTCATTTAGTGACTGCCTTGGACAGTGACCATTTGCAGTTAGGACGGTGATGAAAAAGTAACTTAGCAACCAATGCTCCATTTATGATCTTTGCAGCATCTCTCTCTCAGCCACATGTTTGCCGTTACAATCAGTTAGTAGTGTTGTCCTGTGCCTGACCCATTTTTCTCACTCTGTCATGTCCCCTGTTGCGATGTATACATACATCACAACGGGGAATATGCCTTTCCGGTGAAGGGGAGTGGGGAGGAAAGAATCAGGGCTAATCCCATAAGCACTGAAAGACAATACAGATAAAGGACAAAGGAGCCATACCTTTGCCCTGACCTGGGAAGCCATCATCTTATCTCCCTGACATCTCTGCATTACCACGGGGGACACACCTGCTCCAGACACAGGAAGAGGACAGAGGTAATCAGCGCTAATCCCCCTGATTGCCCATTGAGACTCCGGGATCGCCCCCTGATCGCCCATCGAGACTCTGGGTTCACTGTCAGACTTTGGGACAATGGGGGGTGGGGAAGGATCAGGTCTGCACCGTGGGTATTTACCGGCTACCTTGCATGCCATGTGCTCATTCCCGTCTTTCTCCGTGTCTGCATTCTATTCTTAATAAACTGGATATCCTTAGCCCTGGCTGGTGAGTCTGTGTTTTTTCTGAATAAGGCAACCATCACATAAAGACGGGAATCAAATTTTTTTTTTCCGCTAGCACCATTCCAGATTTCGTCTGTGAGGGGTCAAAGCTGGCGATGGAAAGACTCAATCCACGAAGAGGTGGCTACCAGAGGACCGGCGATGGGGCACCCAACTCCACGGCACGGGCGATCGGTGAGAACACTATTCCCAGACGGTACGAAATCCAGGAGGGTTTGAGATCAAGCTCAGAGGAGGAGGAGGCCGGAAAGAGCAGGACACCTGAAGCCACCAGAGAGTCGCAGGGTGAGTGGGTCACCCTGGACGAGACGCCGGGATCCCTGCCAGGGATGCTCGGGGCATCTAGGAAGCCACTGGACCTGCTGTCCTCGACGATCGCAGGAGCCGAGGGAAGGCGCCAGATTGGATGAACTGAGGAAGGCTCCCAGACAGCTGAGAGGCTGAGGATAAGGGAGGCGAGGCTGGAGTCAATTGAACAGCTGTTTCTGAGATGGTCGGTGGCATGGGAATCCCGAGGAAGGGGTGAGGTGGAACCAGGTACCAGAAGTTCATCACCCCCCCTCCCACCCCTGAGACGCGACAGCCGGGGAGAGGAAGGAGATGGCAGGAGGCTGAGGCAGCACCGGGCAGAGTTCACCTCGCAGAATCCGCTAGGAGGTCATCTTCCCCCCCTCCCACCCTGGAGACGCGACCGCTGGGAAGAGGCTGGAGCCGGCACGAAACTGAGGCAATGCCGCCTGGAGTCTGGCTTGGGGAATCCCCACATTGAGACCGGAGAACCCCAGCAGCCCGAGGTACGTCCAGACGACCAGATGTGGTTTGGAGCCCACCAGGAGCAGGGGTGAAAGACTTTGGGGTCAAATTCGATGAGGACCCAGCAACATTATCCTTCTTCCTAACAAATGCCAAGAACTACATGGAAGAATTTGGGCCATATTTCTGCTCAGAAAAGGGCAAAATTAATGCCATTGCTAACAAACTTAAAGGAAGGGCGGCTGACTGGTATGTGCAGCTATGCCAGGCAGAAGCCCCAGAGCTCAATGAATTTGACGAGTTCCTCTGGGCACTAAATCTGCACTTCAGAGACCCCTTAGAAAAGGAGAGAGCGAAGAGATCCCTAAGGGGAATCAGCCAAGGGCAATGATCTGTAGCAGATTATGCCATGGTGTTTAAAGCACTGGCTGGAAAGGTGGTGGACTGGTCGCAGTCTACCCTAATTGAACGTTTCAAAGAGGGCCTGAACTTGGACGTTCTGAGGTGGGCATTATGCAGAGACGACCCAAAAACTCTACACAAGTGGATACTGCTGGCCGGTAAGGTGGAAAATGCCCAGGAAACCTTCCTACAAGCCAAGGGGGCGGCGCAACAAGCGGCAATGGTAAAGAGACCCCGAACCGCTGCAGGACCGGTGAGGCCAACATCCCAACCCTGGAGAGAGGAGACGGAGCGACGGTTCACCAAGGGGCAGTGCCTTCGATGTGGAAAAGAGGACCACAAAGCGGCAGCGTGCCCTAAAACAAAGGTAGTTGACAGGCCAGGAAAAACGCCGGGCAAACCATCCATAGTGCCCAAAAATATGCCAGTGGCCAGGGCAGAGATCGGAGCAAAAGAACTACCTTACTCCAGTGAAGAGGAGGAGAACAACCAGGAAGAACCGGTGGGAAACGCCAGCCACCTGCCCTGAGAAGCGCCAGAGGGCAGGTGGAGGAGGAGAATGGGCGCAGCGACATCGGGGTGAGTGCCAACTGTCCCACCCTATATGTAAAAGTTAAGTTAAGTTCCACTGAGAAGTCGGTTGAAGTCTGGGCCCTAATAGACTCGGGCTGTTCTAGGTGCCTAATGCACCCGGACGTGGTTGCTGATTTAAATCTCCCCTGCTTTCCACTTCAGCACCAGTGTTCACGTAATTGGACGGTTTGGCAGCAGGAGGGGGCCCGGTCACCCAATTCACCGGAGAAGTGGCACTGCAGTTAGGCAGCCACCGGGACAGACTGAAATTTGTCGTGGCACCAGTGGGCCACCCTTTAGTCATCTTAGGCATTCCGTGGCTGGTACAAAGGAACCCATACATAAATTGGGAAACCAGGATGATCACGTTTGCAGAGGGCTTCTACCAAGCACCTACAGGGGACCTAATTCCCCATGCTGCGGTGGGGAGGGCAGCATCTACAACCACACATCTGGCTGCAGCGGCCCTGGAAGGCTTGCCAGACAAGTACACTGAGTTTGCAGATGTGTTCAGGAAGAACGAAGCAGACAAACTCCCACCCCACAGAAAGACTGACTGTGTGATAGAACTGGTCCCCAACGCACCCTTGCCAAAGCCAAAAATTTACGCAATGACCCAGAAAGAACTGGCAGCATTGCAGGAGTTTGTGGACAAGAACTTAGCACGAGGCTTCATCGAGCCTGTAAACTCGTCAGTTGGAGCCCCAGTGTTGTTCAGAGAAAAAAAAAGGATGGGACATTAAGACTCTGTACGGACTACCGCAGATTGAATTCGGTTTCCATATCCAACAAATATCCTTTACCCCTAATCAAAGATGTATTAGCACATCTGGCAAAGGGGAAAATATTCTCTAAACTGGACTTGTGAGAAGCCTATTTCCGCATACGCATACAGGAGGGGGATGAGTGGAAGACGGCTTTCAATTGCCCACTGGGATCATTCCAATATAAAGTATTACCATTTGGTTTGGCAGGGGCACCAGGGGTATTTATGCAATTGATCAACGAGGTCTTGCACGAACACTTGTTCAAGGGGGTCCTTGTGTATTTAGATGATGTATTGATATATTCTGAGACTGAAGAGGAGCATGAATGCTTGGTTAAGCAGGTGCTCAGGAAACTCCGCAAAGCCGAACTATTTGTCAAGCTTTCTAAGTGCGAGTTTCATAAAACTCAGCTAGATTATCTGGGTTACAGAATCTCTGAGAGGGGCATCGAAATGGACCCTGGGAAAGTCCAGGCCATCCTGGCATGGGAGCGCCCGTGAACTAGGAGGGAACTACAAAGTTTTCTGGGATTTTCTAATTTTTACAGGGGGTTCATCAAGGGACTAGCGGAAATCGTTTTGCCCCTAACTAATTTACTCTGCACCAAGGGTTTGGGAGACACGCGCAAGGCACGAAACCCGGGAGTGCTACTTAACTGGACACCTGAATGCCAAAGGGCTTTTGATCATCTCAAAAGCCTGTTCACAGCTGAATCGGTTCTACAACACCCCAACCCCACCAAGCCCTTTGTAGTCTGAGTAGATTCCTCTGATTTCTCAATTGGGGCGCTCTTGCTTCAGCGGGATCCAAATGATCAGCTGAAGCCCTGCGCGTACCTCTCCCGCAAGTTCTCCGAAACAGAACGGAGATGGCATGTATGGGACAAAGAGGCTTTTGCCATCAAAGCTGCCTTAGAGGCATGGCGACACCTCCTGGAAGGGACCACTTGCCCCTTTGAGGTCTGGACGGACCACAAAAACCTGGAAGTGCTCAGTACCCCAAAATGCCTCAGCCCCAAGCAGGTTCGCTGGGCTCAATTTTTCAGCCACTTTAATTTTCAGCTGAAGTTCATACCGGGAAGAAAGAACTTTTTAGCTGATGCTCTCTCTAGGTGGCCCCAGGATGCCAGTCAGGCATCAGACATTATAGGTACTGTGTGGACCGACACACAGCTGGGTTGCCAAGCTGTCACGCGCAGCCAAACTGGAACGCAGCGTACTCCGGCACAACCGCCCACAAGGGGAGGGAGATGCATGTCAATTTCATTGCAGTTGCAAGAGCAGTTCGTACAAGCCTTAAAAATGGATACATGATTGCAAACCAATAAAACCAATGTTTCTTTTGAAAATGATTTGGCCTGGAAACAAAATAGCCTGTACGTGCTGCAGCAATTGCGAGCAGAGGTTCTGAGACGTTCTCATGATGACAAAATGGCAGGGCACTTTGGCTTTGTAAAAACGCTACATCTGGTAAGGTGACAATTCTGGTGGCCTACACTTAGGAGGGATGTAAAAGATTATGTCACTGCTTGCCCTACATGTGCTATGGCCAAGCGAAAAGTGGGTAAGCCCCAGGGACTATTGCAGCCGGTGGCAAGCCCCTCCCACCCTTGGGAGGAAATCTCGATGGATTTCATCGTAGACTTGCCACCCAGCCAGCGGAAAACGGTCATCTGGGTGGTTAAGGACTACTTTTCGAAACAGGCCCATTTTATTCCATGCACCTCCATTCCCTCCACTCAACAGCTGGCACACCTCTTTTTAAATCACATTTACAAATTACATGGTACCCCCTCCCGCTTGGTCACAGATAGGGGTAAACAATTTACTTCACAATTCTGGAAAGCATTTTTGAAGTTGATTGGCACCAAGCAGGCATTGTCCACTGCTTGGCACCCCCACATGGACGGCTCTACGGAAATCCTTAACTCCACCCTGGAGCAATTTTTGCGCTCCTTCATAAGCTACCAGCAAGATAATTGGGTAGACTTACTCCCCTTTGCTGAGGTGGCATACAACAATGCAGTGCACCAGAGCATGGGCCACACCCCATTCTGGGTAGTCTATGGATGAGACTTCGTCCCGATCCTGGAGTTGCCACAGCCAGCTACCCCGCCTTGTTCCCCAGATGACTGGGCTGCTCAGCTAGCCAATGTTTGGCCAATCATTCAGCTGGCTCTCTCCGAAGCCCAAGTAACCTACAAGCATTATGCGGACAACCACAGGGCTGCGCAGTCAGACTTCAAAGTGGGAGATAAGGTCTACCTCTCCACTAAATTCATTAAGTCTCTGCAGCCTTCAAAGAAGTTAGCCCCCAAGTTCATTGGCCCTTTTCCAATAGTGGAAATAATCAACCCGGTAACTTTTAAGTTAGAATTGCCACACAACTTGAAATGCATACACCTGGTGTTCCATTGTGCCTTACTGAAACCAGCTACCTCCTCAAAGTGGCATAACGAACCCCCCCCCCGCCTCCTCCCATCATGATCGATGGGCAGCAGCACTTTGAAATAAAGGAGGTTCTAGATTCCCAAAGGCTACAGGGCACCCTTCAGTACCTGGTCCGCTGGAGACATTTCCCCGACCCTGAGTGGGTGCATGCCCGGGATGTCTCAGCACAACGGCTAGTCACACGCTTCCATGCAGCGTCTCCTTCCAAACTGGCGCCTTGAAGGGTTTTTTTGGGAGGCAGTATGTCATGTCCCCCGTTGTGATGTATACATACATCACAACGGGGAACATGCCTTTCTGGTGAAGGGGAGGGGGGAGGAAAGAATCAGGGCTAATCCTATAAGCACTGAAAGACAATACAGATAAAGGACAAAGGAGCCATACCTTTGCCCTGACCCGGGAAGCCATCATCCTATCTCCCTGACATCTCTGCATTACCACGGGGGACACACCTGCTCCGGACACAGGAAGAGGACAGAGGTAATCAGCGCTAATCCCCCTGATCACCCATCGAGACTCCGGAATTGCCCCCTGATCGCCCATCGAGACTCCGGGTTCACCGTCAGTCAGGACTTTGGGACAATGGGGGGTGGGGAAGGATCAGGTCTGCACCGCGGGTGTTTACCGGCTACCTCGCACGCCATGTGCTCATTCCCGTCTTTCTCCGTGTCTGCATTCGTTCTTAATAAACCGGATATCCTTAGCCCTGGCTGGTGAGTCTGTGTTTTTTCTGAATAAGGCAACCATCACACACTCTCCCTGGCAGAGCAGAGAGATTGCCTAAACAAGCGATCTCTTTCTGAGCTGCTTTTCTCCACACTGCAGCACTTCCCACAAAAGCGTTAATGGCAAACTAACAAGCTCAGCTCTGTGATCTTAAGTAGTTGATTAGAACCCTCTGAGGGGCAGCTGCTGCCTGAAATTGACAAGACCCTAATCAGTTTCACACTGAAGGCTTTTGTTTGCCTCCTAAGTGGCTGGTGGCTCAGAGCTGCCAGCACACTAGGCAAACAGCTGGTGCTAGTGTATTCCTTTCAGTGTCTATTCCCCATTGTGTGCCTGCTTACTCTCTTGTAATCCCTTCCTTTCCAATGAATGTAAATACAAACAATTGTTTTTTTGCTAATTATCCCAATGCCACAGTGAGCATTCCAAAGGACAGGGAAGGTGGGGGGAAAGGACTATAAGATGTGCCCTTTTACCCTGCTTCCTCATGAGTTGAGTTCCAGACACCTTCCCCACTGTTTGGGGTCACTGGTCCGTTTGGGGTCATATCCTTTGGACACTGAAATTGTTAATATGTTTTTTACTACAGATTAAGGTTACTATGGTAACTAATCATTTTGGCCGGGTGAAGAGGTTGAATTTAATAGTCCCCTTTTCACATGTTAATGGTTGCATTGCCTAAGGGAGGAACTTGCCTGAACTTGTTTTAGTTTTTCAGTGTCCTTTCTGTGTAGGCTTGCAGAGAATATGCAGCTGAGAGAAATCTCTCCTCTCAGCAAACAGCCTTTAAATATGTTTGTTTTCTGTAAATAAAATTATTTTTTATAGAAATGCCTGGTGTGTGACTTTTCCGATCTCTCCTGGGCAAAATGCTTTCCTAGCAATCTGCCAACAGGTTATGGGCCCAGTAAGCAGCCTAGTAAACCCAGTAAGAAGCCCAGTAAAACCCCAGAGAGAATAGAGAGATCAGGTCCAGACCTCATGCACAATTTAAAGGCAGGTAGCAAAGACCTGTGAAGATTTCTTTGGAGTCACCTGGATATTTTCCAGCAACTGCCAGTCTACAGGACAAAGAAGTCAGCTGAGGTGTTTTGCAAAAGAAGGAAGTAGCCATGGCTACCTCCCAGCCCTCAGTGATGCTTCTGGGGCACCTATCAGAGACCAACTATTTGAATTGGGCCCTGAAGACGGAGATGTATCTTTGCAGAGAGAATCTTTGGCTGCAAATTGGTGAGCAAACCCCCCAAAATCCCAGTGCTGAATGGCTTAGACAGGATGAGTGGGCTAGAGCCACCATTATACTGGGAGTTGAGGACAATCAGCTAGTCCACGTGCGAGGTATGCAGTCTGCAAAGCAACTTTGGGATGCTTTGAGAGACTTGTATGTAAAGGCAACAGCAGGGAGTAAAGTTACCCTGACAAAAAAGCTGTACAAAGCCTACCTAGCAGAGGGAGATAGCCTTCCTGAGCACCTGCATTATATTCAGCAGCTGTTTGTTGAGTTGCAGAAGAGAGGAATGGAATTTACACCTCTCACAAAATCCTATATCCTGCTGTCCTCACTGAATGAAACGTGGGACACGCTGATTTGTACCCTGGAGGCTATGCCTGAAGCAGACCTCACCCCATCGTATGTTACACAGTGCTTACTCGCTGAATGGGACAAGAGAGAGGAAAGATCCCCCCCCATCTCTTCTGGAAAGCTGAAGTACCAGAAAACAAAGGAAAAGAAGGGAACAGAAGCTGAGGCCACAGCGCTAGCCAGCCAGCGATGCTTAACCTGTGGTTCAGCTGGACATTTGCAGAAAGACTGTGCCTTGAGACCCAAGAGTAGAAAGACAGAGAAGAAGAACACAAGGGCAACACAGAAGAAGGCTCTTCAGACAACCCAAATTGCACAGGTTGCTGAGAAGGGTAATTCTGATGTATGGGTGTTAGATTCTGGGGTCAATTGTCATTTATGTAATTGTAAAAGCTCTTTTGTGTCACTGTCTAAAACTGAAAGACAAAGTGAATCTTTGGCTGATGGACCTGTGGCCAAAATTATGGGATAAGGTGACTTGTATTTATCCTGCTTGGGAGAAATTGTAAAAGGTGTGTTGTATGTGCCAAATTTACAATCAAACCTTTTATCTGTGGCACAATTGACTGCAACAGGGTATGTCATAACATTTAAGAAAAATGGTTGTGAGATACATAAAAATGGGAAATTGTGTGCTACTGGTATATTAAAAGACTCCTTGTACATTGTGCAAAATGCAAGGACGCCAAGCTGCAAGGCTGCAGCTGGCAACACTCCATATCATGACCAATGTGTACACCTGATGCACAGGAGATTTGGTCATGCTAATTTCAAGTATATAGCACAAGTGCCACAGCTGTGTGCTGACCTAAAGATAAAACCCTGTGACAAATACTTAGATTGTGTAGTTTGCAAAGAATGCAAAACACTAAAAGCTGCTGTGAGTAAGCGCAGTGACAGAGTTACAACTAGACCTTTGGAAATTGTACACTCTGACATTATTGGTCCTTTTGCTCCAAGTCTTGGACAAGCAAGGTATGCAATGACCATCATTGATGATTTCTCCAGATACACATTCATCTACATCTTAAAACATAAAGATGAGGCATTTGAGAAATTTAAAGGTCTTGTGACATGGGCAAATGGAAAATTCCCTAGGCCTGTATCTGCACTCCAATGTGATAGAGGAGGAGAGTACCTTTCTCACAAATTCAAAAGGTTCCTAGTGGAAAAGGGGATAGAACAAATTCTTTCTAACTCTTACACCCCTCAGCAAAATGGTGTTGCTGAAAGAAAGGGCAGAACCTTGCAAAATGCAATGGAATGCATGCTAAAAGATTCACATTTATCTTTTAAGTATTGGGGAGAGGGGAGAGGCAATATCTACTGCCTGTTATGTCCAAAACAGATCATATAACTCTGTGATTCAGGACACTCCATTCCATTTGTTTTATGGTGTGAAACCAAAGGTAAACCATCTTAGAGTGTTTGGTAGCACTGCATGGGTTCATATTCCAAAACAACAGAGAAGGAAAGGAGGCCCCACAACAAAGAAAGCCATCTTTGTTGGCTATGAACAAAGCCAAAGGAGCTACAGGTTCATAATGGGAGAGAAATTAATAATTAGCAAAAGCGCTTCTTTTGCTGAACAGAACTGGGGGAGATTAAATTCTAGCTCTCCAGTTGATCTGACCACCACAAGAGAACAGCAAGGACTTGCTGATAGTGATTTTTTGCCTGATGAGGATATTAAACCAGAAAAGCAAACTGAAGATCTGTCTGATGAGACAGATGCTTCTCAGGAAAGTGATAGGAGTCAAAATTTAAGCCCTGTATTACCTCACAGATCTCAGAGAAGTAATAAAGGTGTTCCTCCATCACGTTTTCAGGCTGAAACAGTAACGGCTTTTCACATATTCACAGAACCTGAGTCTTTAGAACAAGTGAATGCTTTACCACCTGGGATTGCACAAAATTGGCATTCTGCCATGCAACAGGAGTTAGCATCCTTGAAAGAAAATAAAATATGCTAACTGGTAAATCTACCTCCCAATGAACGCTGTCTAGGTTGCAGGTGGGTTTTCAAACTGAAAAGGGATGCTGATGGCAAAATCCAAAAATATAAAGCAAGGTTAGTTGCAAAAGGGTTCACCCAAAGGAAAGATTTAGACTTTGACATGACTTTTGCACCAGTTACTAAAGGTGAATCAATTAGATTACTGTTAAAAATTGCTGCACTGAAAGGAATGTCAGTTCACCACTATGACATTCAAACTGCATTTCTCTATGGTGATTTAGACCACAAATTATACATGCAGCAACCCCCTGGCTATAAAAAGGGGAGAATCTAGTCTGTGAACTGCAGAAGTCAATCTATGGGTTAAAACAAGCTGCTAGATCCTGGAACCAAAAATTAGATGAAAAACTGCAGAATTTTGGTTTTGAAAAAGGAAAAGCAGATCCATGTGTATATATGAAGAAAGACAAACAAGGCTTTATGTATCTGTGCATTTATGTTGATGATTTGCTGCTGTTCACACCAACAGAAAAACAAAGGCTTGATTTTGAAGCCTGCAGGAAAAGCCATTTCACATTAAAAAGTCTTGGAACTGTAACAAATTACCTAGGTTTGGAAATACACAGGGAGAAGGATGGTAGCTTTCTGTTAAACCAGCGTAGTAAAATTCAAAAGCTCCTAGATGATTTTAATATGCAAGACTGTAAACCAGTTTCCAATCCAATGATAACAGATTTTCAGAAAGATATAGGAGAATCTCAATTAATTGAGGCAGAGAAATATAGATCTGCAATTGGAAGTTTACTGTACATTGCAAATCACTGTCGCCCAGATATCTCAAATTCTGTGGCCATTTTAAGTAGACAGGTAGAGAAGCCTACATCTACTGGAAAAGCAGCATTGAAGAGGTTAATGAGGTATTTGCAAGGAACAAAGAATTATTGCCTGAAGCTAAATGCCTCTGGAACCAAGAAATTGCAGGCTTTTGCCGATTCTGACTGGGGAGCAGATGTCAGTGACACTTCTGGGATTTTAATTCAGTTTGCTGGGTTAGTTTAGGTTGGTGTTCTAGAAGGCAAACACTTGTTGCTCTTTCCACTGCAGAAGCAGAGTTATATTCTCTAACACAAACCTGTAATGAGGTTATATGGTTTAAACATTTGTTAAAAGACATAGGCATGGAAGTGAACCAGCCTATAACTGTTTATGAGGATAATCAAGCTTGCATTGCTATGGCAAATCTGAAGCCTGCAAAAATGGACAAAACATATCGATATTAGATATCAATATATCAAAGATATGACAAGCAAAGGAGAAATAATGTTGAAATATTGTGAATCAAAAGACATGATTGCTGATATTTTAACCAAACCTCTTGCTGTACCAAGACACAAAGAGTTGACAAAGCAAATTGGTTTGCATCTTATTCTGTAGTATAAAAAGGGGAGTGTTAATATGTTTTTTACTACAGATTAAGGTTACTATGGTAACTAATCATTTTGGCCAGGTGAAGAGATTGAATTTAATTGTCCCCTTTTCACATGTTAATGGTTGCATTGCCTAAGGGAGGAATTTGCCTGAACTTGTTTTAGTTTCAGTTTCCCTTCTGTGTAGGCTTGCAGAGAATATGCAGTTGAGAGAAATCTCTCCTCTCAGCAAACAGCCTTTAAATATGTTTGTTTTCTGTAAATAAAATTATTTTTATAGAAATGCCTGGTGTGTGACTTTTCTGATCTCTCCTGGGCCAAATGCTTTCCTAGCAATCTGCCAACAGAAATAAAATCATAAGTACAGTCGTGGTCATGTGATTTTCCCTAGTGACTGCTTTGCTTAATGACCAAGTTGCCAGTCCCAATTGCGGTCATTAAACAAGGACTACCTATATGTTTCATCTTCAGAAAATGTAAAAAAATGTTCTTGTTCAAGCAGACCTTGGGCAGTTAAGCAGCTTTTTCATCTGTTTTCTTACTAAAGGTATTTTTTTCTTCAATTTAATGATTAAGCTTTAATGTTGTAAACATTTTTGTTTAGCCACCATGGGTGCCTTTAGTCTAAAGGCACAACAATAAATATGTAATGTTGACGTTTTAAATCCTCAAGTATAAATACTCTTTACTAACATGTGGACTGCATGTGAAAGTTTAGCTATGATGCCAGGGTTTTTTTGTTTTAATATTTGTGGTTTTAATATATATATATTTTAAATTATAAATTGATGTTGTTTTATCTTTTGGTTGTGAGTAGCCCAGAGTTTGATACAAAATGGACAGCTATATAAATGTTTTAAATAAATAAATAAATGATCCTTGATCCCCAGATTTCTTTATAGGATTAGAAGATCTGAATTCCCAAACTTTCAGATAATCAGTATTTATCTGAGGACAAAATCTTAAATTCTTAAAAAAATTAACACAGAAGAATAAGCACCAGTTATTAATAACTTTCATTTTATTAATAATTTTGGCACTGCTTTATCCAACTACAGGATTTATACATAGTTTTATTTATTTATGTAGGATTTATAGGGCCACTGAACTCGAATAATCTGACTCTGGCAGTGTACAACAGTCCAATATATCAAATGTAAATGATCAAATGGATCATTCAAAAGATTAACCAAATAATAAATAACTTTTACTAATATTCATATATTTGAATGCTATTTGGTTATTTGATTCTGTTTTGAACTGCATAAATTAATGGGTGCTGAAAGAATATTGACCTTGATGTACTATCAAAGCTATTCCCTTTTGAGATAAACAATCTTATGCAGAGCTGAGAGAGAAGTACTAAGCCAAATAAATTAAAGGTCTGATATTAAAAAGAAAGAAGAGGGAGCAAAGCTAAGACTAGTTTAAACTATGACCAACTTCCTTTTTACTAATATTTGCTAAAATTTCTTTAGTAAATATTCTACTTAAGTACACATATTCACCTACTTGCCTTAAGGTTTTGTTTTGAATGAATGAATGAATAATTTTATTGATTAGTCAAATGACCATATCAGAAAGTTGGGCATCAGCCACTATAAGATATAAAATATAAAATATGATACCATAAAACAGCTAAAATACAGTAAAATTAGATAAAATATACTATGGTAAGATAAAATATGATAAAATACAGTAGGGTAAAATAGAGATAAAATTGTAAGATAAAAATGCAAAATATAATAAAATGAGTAATAAAATACAGAAACAATGTGAGTTTAAATAAATTCATCACCTTTACATGTCACCCCAATGTGTTCTATAAATTGCATTCTCAGTTGGACAGCCCTAACTATAAACTTAACAGTTATATTGACCACAAATGTATTTGTGCCCTGGAGAAAGTAACATAGTCTTTTGTTACAGTCCCAGTGTGTGGTTCTGTCAATTAATGTCTGAAGGTACTGAGCCCTTGCTGGGGCATATAGTTGGCAGTTAAATAAGACATGTGCAATGTCTTCTACTTCAGATGCTCCACAAACACATGTCCTCTCAAGGTAAGGCACTTGGTGGAATCGTCCGTATTTGACCATAAGGTTTTGTTTTGTTTTTCCCATTTATTGTATAAAGTGCAATAATTTCTTCCATTTTCCCAAATGTAATACCTTGATCTTTGATACATTAATTTTGATACATGCTTCTCATTGGATTATTCAGTCTGTTTAACATGCACTGAATTGGTTGGGTTTTCAGCCAACAACATGGCATCGTCTATACTTATAGCCCTAACCTACTTACCTTTAATGTGTCCACAAGGATTCCTTACACATTTATCCATAAATGCATTAAACAAGAAAGCATCATACCTTCTTGTCTTACTCCCTATTCAGTGTTGAACCATTCTCTATGCATCCCCTTTATTGTTACATATGCTTTACTTTTAAAAACATTTTACAGCAATCATTCTCTTATATGCTTTTGCCCCTCATCCATAATTTCTTCATTTGAACAAGCATTGTTCTTCATACTTCCAAGAAGTAGCTCCACATCCCTCTGAAGCACTCTGTAACAATTAATTTTCAGTCTGTTCTAATCAACTTCTTCCTCTTCTTCCTTACATTCATTTTCCATTCATTTTGTTGGGAGATTAATACTTCTGCATACCAGACTTGAACTGTCTATTTCTGTTTCATTCCATTTTCACTATAATTTCTCTTCTTTCTCCAAGATTCTTTCTTGATGCGGCCATGTGAAACAGTCAGTTTCACATTTAGAATATTCCATTACCATTGTATCAATCACAACTTCTCTCAGTCTTTCATCATAATCTACCAAATAAATTTTGCTTTTAGATTTATGTTCATTTCTCTAATATGAATGGACTTATGCTTCAATCAGATATTCAAGACCCTCTTCCCCAACAGAAAAATATCTTTTTCTAAACAGATATTTACTAAGCAGTCCCAACAGAGAGCACCACAAAGAGAAGCAATACAGAAAAATGTTGGTACAATGACATTGTCTACTAAACCACAGGAATTTAATGTACTAAGAGTTGGAAATAGCTACGAACAGCAATTTGTTGATGCTGATGACTTAATTATTTCAATATCAGAAGCCACTGAGGATTGTGAGCACTGAAGATCAATGCATTTGCATTGGACCATATGTCTGCAGATAAAAGCAAGGGATTTGGTCTCTAAGCTGCTCTGCCACACATCGACCTGTCATTCTGTTGGTTTTTTTTTTTTTTAATTATTTCAAACATCACTAAAATTCACTGAAATAGGGCAGCAGTAATCCTTTGATTACTGTCTTCTCAATAAATATTGGGAATCTTTGTTACAGTCACAGAAGTAGCTATGAATAAACAGGATAAAGTCTGTATCCAGAGATGGGAAATTTTACATCTTGTTACTGCTTTTCCAGTTTTTGTTGCTTCCAAATTGCAATATAACATTCATATGCCCTGTTCTTGTTAAATGTTTTACTGCAAGAAACCCTGTTATATATTATCTCTAGCACAGGGTAATTCAGACTTCCAAATACTCTCTTCCCTCCTACCTTTCTCCCTCATGTGTATAAACAGAGGTGTCTGGGGTGAGGGCAAAGGAGAATGTGAAAGCAGCATTGTGCTGTTGTGATGCAAGCTTTACCCCTTTCGACATTCGTTATTTCATGCTTGTGGAAAAGGCACAGAGGTTATGCCACAATGTGTGCAATGCTACTTTTATTATTTTGATGAAAGCCTCCAGTCCTAAGGATGGCTCTGTGAATAAGTATACTGTATCACCCATTAAAAAAAATTAAATCAAAATTCTAAAATTTTAGACGGCTCCAACAATCAAATCCCTTGACAAATTCTTCTGTCATAGCATAGACATTCTTATATTTTGCAAGGAAAACATTAATATCAGGGCTTATGAGGTCAAATCGTTTAACATATTAAGCAATTGCCCTTAGAGAACAATGACTTTTATTGTAATAAACCAGTTTTCCCTCAGAATCAGTTTTATCACCATGCCATACAGGAGAACATTTCTAAGTAGTAAATGTAAATAAAGAAAATATGAGTCTGAAGATAAATATCCCATCTATTTACATTATTTTATGTATGTCTTCTTCTCTGAATAGAAAAGATGAAACAGAATGGTGACAGAGAGAGCAAATTCTAAACGGACACATTTGTGGAAATCTCAAATTCTACTATTCTGGTATTGTTCCTTTCTCTTTTTAAAAATAATTCATGTAAGCATTTAAAATACACATGAGTATTCTCACAACAATTTGTGAATTTAGATTAATGAACTGAGACCTGTTTCTAATAGCCCAAAACTGCACTGTTATCAGTTCATTTATTCAGCAATAAATTTCTCAAGAGTATAATTCAACTTTACTATGTATTAAATAAGTTAATACAAAAGAATTGTAAGACATTTTCATTTCATGGTGATCCTCTCTTTTAAGAAAGACTTGTATATTTATGATTAACAAATGTGTTTGTGAGCTCTAATGAAAAGTAAAGGTTATACATCAGTCAACAAGGAGCTGAATATGGCTTGTTCCTGTATAGGCAGAAGGCTAGAGAAAGCCATTGATCAAGCTGATAGGAGAGTTGTGGAAAACACCAGGAGGGAAAAATTGGACTTTTCATTTACCAACTGCAGAATAAATATAATGGTGAGTCAAAACTAAACAGCTCCTAAAAGAATGCAGGAATTTAGCAAAACAGAAGAAATTGTCTAAAGAGTAGGAAGAAAATACTAGAAAGAGTCAAACATTACTGGATTACAATATGAGTACAAACATCACTGAAATGGCTAAAGTTTTCATTTTAGTTGGTATTAGTTCTTTCTATTGTTAAAACTTTCAATAAAAATTATATAAAAAGTAATAAAATGCAACAATTTTCAGTGAAATACCATTTTTCTTTTGTTATTTCTTCCAATAACCTCAGAGTGGCATATAATTTTTTTCACAACTGTGAAAATGTATATCAAGTGTACATTTCATCTAACTCTGTATTGATTTTTTTAAAAAAAATATTATTAATGTTATTGCTATCTTGTACTTTTGGAACCATTTAGAAAACCTGCAAAGAAAGCAGCTCTCCAATTTGTTATCTAGAATACTCAGTTCCCTATATATATTTATAAAAATTGATATGTACCATTTTTTATTTATTACAATTAATCACACTCCATCTTTCAGGACAGTAAGTTTTCCAGGAGCAGTTTACAATAAAAACAAATAAGTATTATTCAAAACTATCCAAACCACAAACTTATTGGGTCCTTAAAACAGGGCAGGTTGTAGCAATGGTCATGGAGAAAATCTATCTCTGAGGTCACTAAGAGTCGACACCAACTTGATGGCACATAATCAATCAAGCAATGTAGCAATGGCCCTGGGAGGCAGCTAAGCTGAAATTCTGTGATGGTTTTACTTGCTTTCCTCTTTCTTCAATGATTGGGTGGTGGTAAAAACCTTATGAGGCATTGAAAAAAGAATCCACTGACCAGATTTCTTTTGAGGTTGTGACCTGTCTTAGTCCCTAAATCTTCAGGGATATCTACAAAACTTAGTATAATGGATTCTTTTCAGTATCCCAGTATATTGAATCTGAAGTGTTGTCTATTCTCTAGCTTCATATCTGGTATCTGCTATTTCTTTTTAGCAAAATTTATGATGTCAAAGATAAGCATGATATATTTATTTCTGGATGTTGCTGACAGCCCTGTCCCTATAGTAACATTCATATCAGATGAAAACAAAAACAAGCAAAAGTAAGACCGTCTCAGAATTTTTTTTTTTAAAAAAGAGGGGAATGTCAGCTGAAAGGGACCTCTCTGCTTGCTAGGGAAATAAATTGATGGCCAAGGGGGTGTTCACTAAAAATTATTTATTTATTTGTTTATTTGTTTATTTATTTATTTATTTATCTGATTTATCCCCGCCCATCTCCTCCCGTCGGGGGACTCTGGGCGGTTTACAACGATCGATTAAAAACCATAACCATAAATACACAAAATAAAATACAGTAATAAATAATATAAATAGAGGTAAAAATAAAGAATGGTGGATAGGGATAGTTCATTCTTTTCTATTTTCAAAGATGCCACTGGAGTCTCTGTCTATATATTTTATCCTGCCAAAGATTTACCAACTGATAATATTGCTTCATCATTTTTGCGATAAATATAATATTGCTCTCCTTTGACCCATGAGAATATTCATATGCCTAGTGCAAAGGGCATCAAATGAAAGCAGTGTAGATTATTATTCAAGTAAAGTAGTCTAATTATTTTCCCTTCCCCAATAAATAATAATTATTTCATTGTCTAATAACAAAATAATATGTACCTATTATTCCTGTAATTTTATTCCAGTCAACAACAACAACAACAACAAAATGCAACAGTATAAAATACCACAATGTGTATTTAAGATAATTTAGGAGGATCTCCAATATTACTAAATAACCACATGCTATACTCTGTATTTCCCAGGCAGAGGAACACGCTGACTTTAGGTCTGCAGGAGAGCAATGGTAGCAGCTTTTTGGGTGCTTAATGCCACATTGTGCTTTTGAGCCCTGCTGGTTCTTGAGCTTTTTGTTTTTTTTTTCATTTTGCTAGGATTAGAGGTTTAAGAGGGAAAAATGTATGCCTTAAACTTTACAAAACTCAGATTTATTTAATTAGATTAAAAGACCATCTAATCTCAGAGTGACTGTGTCCATTTCACACCTTTAAAAAAGTTAAAAAATATTATTTACATTGTTTTCTGTTTAACTGAACAACAGTGATACACTGACATAGAACTTCTGTAGTTCCTAATTTCCACTGGTTCCTAAATCAATCAAGGTAGCTTTGCATCACTGCTAACATGAGTATTCAGAGCCCTGAATTCTTGACTGACCTGTGAAGGATCATGTTAACTAGGGTTAGCATATCTGGGTTGCAAAATCGGGACAACGTGTAGACAGCAACAAAGAGATACAGAATCCCTTAGCTATTTTCAACCATCAAGTGGTCATCTGGATTTTTGCAGCACAAATATTGTAGCCCTAATAAGAATACACATGGCTAGCCCTTGCACCCCCTTTGCCTTTTCTTTACTTGAGTTCTATTTTCATACCTTAGTCATGTATAGGCCATTTACATGTAGTAAGTGATAAGACTGTAGTTCTGTCCCCAGGACTGCAGTGTGTGAACCCTGCCTCTGAACTGAAACATTCAACTTTAATATGATTTTTTACAAGCTTTGTTCTTAAAGGTTAGCTGTCTTGATAGAGTATCTATCAACATCATTCTCCTTTTGACAATTCTTCGGGGTATTTCTATTAATGAACAGTTTGCTTGATTGTTTACTTATTTACTTATACAAGATTTTATATAGCACTCAGCCTCAGAGACTCTATTTACTTCATATGACGGGGGGACCCTCAGCATCTTCTCTCTGTAATAATGCACAAGATGGGCAGTATCTACTCAGGAGATATGGCGCTGTAAGTACATGGAAGTTGAGCCAGGTAGGACTTTGAACTGGATCCAGAAACCTATTGATAATCAATACTGCAATTTCAGCACTGATATTATTGCCAGATAATTAACTCTGAGGACCAACTACTAAACCTGTTCAGCTTGGTTAGCAGCCAGGCTCTGTATTTTGGACCAACTGCAGTTTCCAAGTTGTTTTCTAAGCCAGCCCCAAAACAGAGTGTGTTACAGTCATCTAATCACATGGTGATAAGGGTGCGAGTCACCATAGACAGTTACACCTGTTGTAACTGGGCAAAGGCACCCCTGGCTAGAGTTTCCACTCTGCAGCACAGCCAGAAGTCCAGGAGAACTCCAAGACTGTGGACTTGCTTCTTCAAGGGAACTGTGACCCGTATAGAGACAAACTCAGAACCAGAATCCATCCACATCAATTACCAATGAGCAGGAACTCCATCTTCTAGCTTGTTTTGCCCTATCCTATTCCACACAAATTTCCACATACTTCCCAGCATCCCTGGCCCCATCCTGAGGTGGCAATAAACACATGAGTCCCATCAACATATTGATGGTACCTCACATGAAACTGACAGATAATTTCCTCATCAATGTCACATAATGTTAAAAAAAATGCAAAACTTTTTATATAAATAAATCTATAAGTAAGTGATTACCTTAACATTCTCTTTTCTTCTTTCCTGTACTACACAAAAACAGACATGAATTTCCTTTTGTTTGACAGAAAGAAGCATAAATTGATGCTTTCTCTTTCCCAATCTGATATGAAGTGTGCATCCTTATGCCACTTCTTATGTATCAGTAAACATTAAGGTTGTAAACATTAAGTTCTATAAATGCTATAAATCATAATTACTGGAGGATTAGGTTCCTATTTGAGCATAACTGGTAGGTGAAATTCTCAAGTACATACAGTATTTTAACATAGTAAATTGCATATTGATGCAGAAACAGTGAAATGAACATTGCTTCAACATTTTTTGAAATTTGTAAAAAAAAAGAAAAGAAATAGAATTATCTGGCAAGCTGGGTGAAAATTTTGGGAGTTTTAGTCCAACACAACAGATTGCAGAACATTGATCTGTTATGTCACGGAAAAGGCTGGTAGCCTAATTTAATTTCTCCTTGGCATGCTAATTTTTTGAATGTAGGAAGATATTTCTCAGAGGAATATTTGTTTATAATATAAAGTTTAGATGGGCCTTCTTACTGTCCTGCTCAGACATTGGATTTTCACTTCTGTCACTGCTAGTGAGAAGAAGACACCTGAGTTGTTCTGCTGAGGCTTATTTTACATTCCTTGTTTTTACAGTGTTCAGTTTTTGACATAGCCACTTGTGTAAGATGCTACTGTATAAAAAGAAGACAATCCATCAAATATCCTCCACAAAACGCTCCTTCTGCAGGATATTAAGACCATATATTAATGTTGATTCTTATAATTCCAGTTTATTAAAAATAATTATGCATTTCACCATATAATGGCATCAATATTGCATTCAGCCACCAAACAAGAATTTGTGAAGAGAAGTGGCATACTGCTGGCAGCATTGTGAATCTATGGCAGCAACTATTAGGATGAATATCAGAAGCAAAGTGAGTGACAATAGGATCTATTAGACTAGAAGCAGGACTCCCAGGGGAAGTGATGGAATCACTTTTTTCAAAGAATATTTACAGCTCAGGAAGACAAAAGGTATAAGAAAAGAGAGTTTTATTGTAGAATGCCCACAGGGAGTCTTGAGGTGCAAAGAAGCCCTTTAAATTACTAATTTCTATGATTTATGGCTCTGAACTCTTTCGCTATAGAATTTCCCACCTCTTAATGCTACTGCCTAATGTGAGCGCTAAGAGAAAGCTTTACAGATCCTGCTTCCTAGAGCTACTATTTGATTTTTAAGGTTTTAAAAGTATGCACCATTACATAGAAAAAGTAAGGTAGCATTATTGTAAGCTGAAAAAAATCCTGAGATGTTCTTTATAGAGAGTTTTAAAACATTCCAAATCATTGCACAGAATATCAGTTTATCACTGCCTACACATTCAAAACAACAGAGGTGAAGGGAGAGTGGTTGGCATTCCAGCATCATAATGCACATCCAATAACACACACACACACATATGCGCACACACACATAAATACATAATTCAAATCTTCTAAAAAGCATCAAATCTCAAAGTATTTTGGTATTCTCATGCCTTGTTACAGGGATGAGATCATAACATTTTGTGAGATTTAGTAGTCCTCCAAGATGGTAGAGAAGAATATGCACAAAACTCCAATATATGTGTATATGCACAGAAACAAAGAGATTTGCATAATAGATGAATGAGATGAAAAGTACATTTGGTTATATTTTTTTAAAGTTATTAGTAAATAGTTTGGCAAATGAAGTTTTGCTTGTTCAAAAGAGAGTTTGGTCAAATGTGAAAGTATAGAATAGCCTATTCTTACATGTATTTTTAAATAAAATAAACACCTGATCTGAAAAACATGTGTCCCTGCTGTGATGTTTGTATTTAAGAAAACTTTACAAAATAGAAAATGAGCACCATCCATTGCCCATTGAATTAAAATTATGTTTGATTCACTGATGATTGGATCTTCGGTAAAGAGAGCTGTGAGAACCTGATGCTCTTTTTAGTTATTGAAATCAGTGCAAAAAGAGCAGCAGGGTCCACACAGTTCCCACTTCCAGTACGACAACCTCTGGAACCCCTTCCCAATGGCCTCACTGATTTTCTGTGGGAAATGAATAAAAATGGTAAGCGTGCTAAACATTTATCCAGTTTAATTCACTTGTTCAACAACCAAATCTCCTCAGAAAAGAAACATTGGAAGGGAAAGGCCAGAAATCTTTCCCACCTCCTCTCTGGAATGTCACAACATTACCAACAGCTCATTAGTCCCTCACAACCAATAACAGTGTGAACCTAAACTTCATACACACACACACACACAAACACACACACAAACACAATTTCTACTCACTACTGCACAGAAAATAAGGGATGTTTTTGTGGTTTAAATGGGTTGAATAGGTTTAAAATGCCTATTTATTCAAAAACTTGTTGAGGTTTGTTTTCAGGACTGTGACTAGAATATTTCAGGCTTAGGAGCTTTGGTCATGAGAGAGGACACTCAAATCAGGATAAATGTCCTTACATTTGTCATGTTCATTGTTTCAATGTTGTCATGAGTGAGGATGGTGAGCAGGGGGCTCCCATCCAGGCTGTAAAGCGCATGCATAGTACTGAGGAATTAGGTGGCCATTCAGAGAGACACAGATCGGGCCCGCCTTAGCCTTTGGGGTTTATATGTTGGGG
Organism: Candoia aspera; assembly: GCF_035149785.1. NCBI lineage: Eukaryota > Metazoa > Chordata > Lepidosauria > Squamata > Candoiidae > Candoia > Candoia aspera. The sequence continues at coordinate 80,753,936 of NC_086157.1, read as the reverse complement.
TTTTCCCACGCTTCTTCAGTTTGTTAGGATTCTCTGTTATGTAGCAGTAAATAAACACTAGAGACCTATTCCTTGTCTCAGCGTGGTTCCTGGCTGTTAGGACATCAATCCTAACAAACTCCTACTCCCATCGAAAGAGGGAGGAACAAAGAATTTAAAGGGGAGACATTTGGAAATGTCTTCAGAAAACCAAGAAATTCGGCTCACCATCCAACAATTGGCAGCAGCCCTGCAACAAGACCAACAACAGGTAGATCTACAGGTCAACACATTACAAGCTGCCGTGCTACAGCAGTTACAACAACCAGCTCCGATTAACCCACAACCAGCGCCAGCAGCAGCAGCTCCGCCAGTAGTCTTGAGATCCCAGGGCAGTCTACCAGAGACGTTTGGGGAGAAGCAGGACAGTTGAGAACCTTCCTCACACAGTGCACTATGTTTTTCGACAGCAGACTGGCAGAGTTTCCCACAGACAGAACCAGAGTCACCTTCATCCTAAGTCTGCTAAAAGGACCAGCAGCCAAATGGGCTATTCCCATGGTGGAGAACAACAACCCGATTCTCAACGACTACCAGAACTTTTTGGCAAGTTTCCAAGCACACTTTGACGACCCGATCAGAAAGGTCACTGCCAGCCGGGAAATTCGGAAGCTCAAGCAAGGTAACAAGAGGGTGGGAATCTACATTGCTGATTTCAAGTTGTTAGCAGGAGATCTGGACTGGAATGAGAGTGCATTAAAAGACCAATTCAAACAGGGGCTGGATGAAGAAATTAAGAATGAACTAGTGTGCCAGGGAACACCAGCTAACCTAGAAGCCTTATATCAGTTGTCTGTGGTCATAGATGCCAGGCTAGAAGAGCTCAGACAGATGCAGCCGGGGAGAAACAGGGCCTTCAGAGCGCTTCCAGGATTTCCAGCTCTCTTCGTGGCATCCACTCACTCAGGACCAGAGGAGCCGATGCAGATTGGGGTGAGCAGGAGGCTTATTTCCGAGGCTGAGAGGCAGAGAAGGAGAGAGAGAGCCCTCTGTTTTTACTGGAACCCAGGGGCACATGGTGAGAGCTTGCCCAGCGAGAAGCCAAGCAACTTCAGTAAGACCCCCAGGGCAAGCAGCTGAAACAAGAGCCATCTCCACCGCTGCTTCCAGCCAGGGAAACTCCGTCAGTCTCCCTCCACAGAGCTCAGCAGGGAGACCATCAATCAATTAAGGAGGGCTCATTCCGAGGATTCCAGGCAATCCTTTTACTACTTACCAGTAATAATGCACGTCAACCCAGAGCACCAGGTCAAGCTAGAGGCCATCGTGGATTCCGGAGCTTCAACCAATTTTATTGATGTGCAGACCGTACAAGACTTCAACATCCCGACCATAGAATTGCCATATCCCATAGAAGTGGAGACCATTGACGGCCAGCCCCTCAAGGCAGGGCCGATTAGAAGGTTCACAGAACCGGTGCAACTGACTACAGGAGACCACACTGAGTGGATCCAGCTTTATGTTACTGCATCGCTTAATGTGCCTGTAATCCTAGGCACGCCTTGGCTGAGGATCCACAACCCATTGCTAAACTGGGCTACGGGAGCAATCTCCTTCCCAGCTAAGGAATGCCAGCACCACAAGATTCAAGCCGCTCTCCGCTGTCCAGCAGCCAACGCAGTCATGGAAGCAGGGGGGGTCCAGTTGCCAGCCAAGTATGCAGATTTCACAGACGTTTTCAGCAAACAAGAGGCCACAGCACTACCCCCTCATAGGGACTGTGATTGCACCATTGAGTTGATACCAGGAGCCAGGATTCCAGCAAGGAAACAATATCCCATGTCTCCCAAAGAACTAGCCACCTTAAAGGATTACTTGGATTCTAATCTCCAAAAGGGGTTCATCCGACCATCTACTTCCCCAGCGTCTGCTCCTACCTTCTTCGTACCAAAGAAGCCTGATCCGTTGGCACCTGCAACCCAGGAGACACCCATGAGAGTGGTCCACAATTTCAGTTTTTTAAATAAACTCACAAAAAAGGAAACTTACCCGCTGCCTCTAATCTCTGATCTGCTGGATCGCTTACAGAAAGCACGCATTTTTACCAGGTTGGATCTCAGGAATGCGTACAATCTGATCCGGATGAAAGAGGGGCACGGATATCTAACTGCCTTCGACACCAGGTTTGGTAAATTTGAGTACCTTGTTTTGCCCTTTGGCTTGTCTAATGCAGGAGCCATATTTTCCCGATTTATGATTCAAATTTTATCTGATTTACTAGGTAAGTATCTGAAGTGTGCCTTTGATTTAACTGAATTACATTTCCTGGGCTATAAGGTATCAACAGAAGGCATATCCATGGATCCTTCTAAGGTCCAGGCAATTCTCTCTTGGCCACCTCCCCGAAATGTTAAAGAAGTACAAAGATATCTAGGATTTTGCAATTTCTACAGGTGGTTCATAAAAAACTTTAGTGACAGGGCTAGACCCCTCACACAGCTTTTGAAGAAAGGATCAAAATTCATTTGGGGGGAGAGAAAGCAAGCAGCCTTCCAAGAATTTAAGCAACGCTTTGCATCCCAGCCGCTGTTAAGACACCCTGATCCCATGAAGCAATTCATAATGCATTCAGATGCTTCCGATATTGCCATTGGGGCGGTGTTATTGCAATATACAAACAAAACCGAGAATACATTGCTTCCGTGTGCCTTTTTTTCACGCATGCTCTCACCAGCAGAGAGAAACTATGATGTTTTTAACAAGGAGTTGCTGGCAATTAAAGCAGCATTCCAAGAGTGGAGGCACTGGCTAGAAGGTGCAGCCTTTCCTGTGAAAGTTTGCACCGATCACAAGAATTTGCAGCTTCTACAAAACACCAGATCCCTCACCCCACGCCAAATCAGATGGAGCCAGTTTTTCTCCCGTTTCAATTTTGTTATTTCTTATGTGCCCGGGGCGCAAAACTGCTTGGCAGACGCCCTGTCTCGATCCTTTCAGGCAACCCCCGCCACTCACCAGGAGGTACAGGCTACTATATTACAACCTCACAACTTTGATCAGTCTATGAGGGGGAACCAGAGATTTTAGCAGCAGGCAGACAAGCAGAGGACCTATTTACAGGAGTCAGAGCTCAGCAGCAACAGGACCCGTATGCCAGGGCCAGGATGGATGACCTCCAGAGGGGCCTGCAAGACACTACCCCCCCATTCAATGTAGAGGCAGGAATCCTCTGGCATAGTGGGCAATTATATATTCCCCCTTCATTGAGGGAAGAAGTACTGAGACTTTGCCATGACCATCAAACGGCAGGCCACGGAGGTGTTTTCAAAACTCTCCATAGAGCTCTGAGAGACTACTGGTGGCCTAAGATGACTGCAGACATAAAGGGTTACGTCGCTTCTTGTCACACCTGCAGACGAGCCAAGCCTCTCCCAGGGAAGCCCACAGGACTCTTGCAACCCCTACCCAACCCCAGTAGGCCTTGGGATACAATCTCCATGGATTTCATCACTGATTTACCCCCGGTCCAGGGCCTGACTTCCATACTGGTGGTGGTGGACCTTTTCACAAAGATGGCACATTTTATTCCTTGCAAGGGCCTCCCATCGGCACCAGCCACAGCGCAGTTGTTCGTAGACCACGTTTTTAGGTATAGAGGCATGGTGAATCACTTGGTGAGTGACAGAGGCCCACAGTTCACTTCCAGGTTCTGGAGGGCCCTTTTCCAGTCATTAGGGGTCCAGATCCACCTGTTATCAGCGCATCATCCTGCTAGTAATGGGCAAGCCGAGAAAATTAACCAATGGTTACAGCAGTACCTCAGGTGTTACACCACTTATCAGCAAGACAATTAGCCAGCCCTGCTCCTCATGGCAGAATTTACTTATAACAACTCTGTGCAGGCCTCTACCAAGTTGTCTCCTTTCCAAGCACTCTACGGGGTTAACCCCTCAGGTGTTGCCCACCTCCTCCCAGCAGGGAACTGTTCCAGCCGTGGCTGATTTTCTTAAAGAGCAACAAGCCGCACAGGAGTTGTCAAAGGAGCAGCTGAACAGGGCAAAGAGTGCTTACAAGAGAGCTGCAGATGCTCACAGACAAGAGGGGCCAGCGATTGCAGTAGGAGACGGAGTGTGGCTCTCTACCAAGTTTTTGAACTCTACCAGATCCTCCAAGAAATTGGACTCTAAGTTTGTGGGCCCTTTCACTGTGGTACAGCAGATAAATCCAGTGGCTTATCATTTACATCTACCAGCATCCATGAAAGTCCATCCAGTGTTTCACAGATCATTGCTAGCCAAGGACCCTCCCCCAAGTGCCTTACGATCGCAACTGCCCCCCCCCCCGACCTCCAGTAATTGTGGAGGGGGAGGAGGAATACAAAGTCGAGGAAATTCTGGACTCTAGGAGGAGGGGAAGGGGCATCCAATATTTCATACACTGGAAAGAGTACCCTGAGGAAGAGCGCACGTGGGAGAATGCCAGAGATGTACATGCTCCAGCACTGGTTCATTGATTCCATCAGCTTTTCCCTCACAAACCCAAGCCTTGCACTCTACCGGAGATTCCTCACTTGGATGAGCAGGCAGAGGAATGTGTAAGTTTGCACCTTCCACCCCTGCCTGAAGCCTTGACTCCAGTTACAGAGGAGGGGGGGGCACAGCCCTCCACCTCAGGCGTGCATTTCCCAGGGGGGAGGGGGGACGACTCTTCTAATTATCTAGCTATTTTCCAGCAGCGGCCACCTGGGCCAGACGTTATCAGACCTGGAGAGCAGCACTGATTCATCCCTGGAGGAGTTTTCCTTTGAAGACTTTCCATCGTTGCCCAGTTTACAGCCTGGATGGGAGCTTGGAGGGGGAGATGGACTCTCATGAGACTCTGGAGGGAGGAAGGAACTCTGGAAGGGAGGGGGCTGAAATGGAATGTAAATCTGGAGGGGAGGGTGATGTCATGAGTGAGGATGGAGAGCAGGGGGCTCCCATCCAGGCTGTAAAGCGCATGCGTAGTACTGAGGAATTAGGTGGCCATTCAAAGAGACACAGATAGGGCCCGCCTTAGCCTTTGGGGTTTATATGTCGGGGTTTTCCCACGCTTCTTCAGTTTGTTAGGATTTTCTGTTATGTAGCAGTAAATAAACACTAGAGACCTATTCCTTGTCTCAGCGTGGTTCCTGGCTGTTAGGACAAATGTAGTTTATACATTGTAACGTTTCACATGCCATGGCGCTGACACGTGTTTCTGTTTGGGAGGGAGCTGCTGTGAAACCTTGTACCAAGCTCTGTATCTGAATTCATTACAATGGAATGTGTTTGGGTTATGTTATCTGTTCAAGGACTTTTCCCGCAGACCATCAGAAACCGTTAGGAGCACCTGGGATTGTGAACGTGGGAAGATTCTACGGGGGGAGGGATCTCATTTACACCCAGGGTTTTTAGTTTGAATTTGGCGCGCTTTCATCATTCTCAGCTTTCTCTGTGATCCTGCATACTATTCTTTAATAAATCAGATATCTTTGAATTCCTGCTCATGAGTCTGATGGCGTTTTAGAATAGGCAACCATTACAACATTGGAATTGAGGAAACTCTGGATACAATTAATTTCCATCTGTACTGTTGCATTCATCAACATGACTGCTTCTGAAATGTTCAAATTACTGGCCTCACTACAGATTCAAAAAAGCAAGAAGGCCAATGGAAATGAACTATGAACCTTAGCTGTTCATAGTGGAAATGAGAGCTCCATTTGCTCAGGACATTAGAGCTTGCCTGTATGTATCCTTCCTATGGTTAGCTTATTCACTTGTTTTCTTGAGAGAAATGTTATAACAGTGTTTCTCAAACTTGGCAACTTTAAGATATGTGGACTTCAACTTCTAGAGTTCCCCAGCCAGAATTCAAGGACTTGAAGTCCACATATCTTAAAGTTGCTAAGGTTAAGAAACACTGTACATTATCTGATTAGTTGCAGTGAATTGGCTTGTAAATAAAATCAAGGTCTTCAAACTCAGAAGGCATGTACTGAATTTCCAGCCCAATATTGTAAGATTGGTAATGGTAATGGGTGAACCCTGAGAGCAACGTGCAAGAGGAATGCCATTTTTGGACAGGGAAGGGAAGAGATTTCAGAAGAGACTTGATATTTAGGGCAAAGATCTGTTCTCTTGAAATACATACAAGCTCTTTCCCATGTTAGGACCTTTTAGCACAGCTGAGCTTTTAGCCCTGTCAGCTTAAAACAACTACTATTTTTAGAAACAGATTATTGTATTTATTATCAAGAAAAAGAGCTTTTTGGGGGGGTGGGCTCCATCCAAAACATTGTTTAATATTTTCAAAATTATTAAAGGGACTGTTATTTTTTATTCATGATACTAGAGAAGTGTGATGGATTTATCTCTTGAAACTTTTTTGAAGATTGGAAGGCTAAAATATGCAGTTCAAGTACAATTACCAAGAATATTTCTGGATTATTGATTTCAAGAAACACAAAAAAGGAAATGGTGTGTGTGTTGGGAGCGGGACTTCAGACAAACATTTTGGGACCTCCCAGGATCTCAGACTTTTTTATTGCCTTCTTACAGTTGTATGGCAAGTCATGAAATCTGTTCTGAAAGGAAGAGGACAATACAGGAAACAGAGTTGAACATGCTGGATTCTCTGTTTAAAGTGAAGAGATGATTTGGTTCTTGGGAAAGGAGCAAGGTAGAAATAATTCACCTATAAATTCTCAACTTCACTCCCCAGGTAGGAAGTAATATTCCTTTCACTACTTTATATTAATCAGAAATCTGTTGTGCAATAATCTGCTTCAGGATTTATAAATGCAGTTTAAGAAATCCTGGGACTACAGATTAGACTGGGAAATTAAAAAAAAGAAAAATCTTGGAACAGGACGACTATAGATGTGCCCATTTAGTCATCAGAAACTGAGTTGATAGTTTTTATTATGTGTGTCTATTTATATAGGCATATTTATTTTAAAACATTCCTTCCTATGCTTTTTTTTAAAAAAAAACCTGATTGTTCATATGGGAAGTACTTCAGCCAAACTGCTTCTTTTTCTGTTCAGACTAGATTGCCTGTTAAAATGTTTGAAAGACATGACACAGTGTTTGTTTTTGGCGAGTGCAGTTTCTATGAGCCAATGGAGATGCAACAGCTGGGTCGTGCAGCTGTGACATCATACGCTGCAAGCAAACAAGTCATAGAAACTGGTCTCTGCCAAGAACAGCCACTTTATTGTCTCATCAAATTAATTTAACCTTGTGATTTCCTAATCAGAAAGGATGGAGGCCTTGAAGAAATTACACTGGGATTATAAAGGCTTTATATATCACATTCGGTAGTGTAGGAAAGCAAAAGACTAAATTTGGCTACATTCAATTTAAGTTAATCATTTCATTTTTTCCACATTAAGTAGAAACTGAGAACCTGTGGCCCTCAAGACTAACTAGAACACCCAGCTTCCCATTGACCATGGCAACTTCTGGAAGTATAGTTATTGAGACATACAGTTTGTGGATCAAAAGCCATTCATTGATGTTACAAAGATTATAAATGTGCGGAGATATGTTACTAGAAACATAGTTCTAGAAACATCTAGAAACATAGGTCTTCTGCCATGTGTGGGGGAGAGGCAATGTTTGAAAACTCAGGAACTGTAACTTAGCCTCCCAAACCTCTAAAAGGGATCAGGAAATAAACCCATAACATTAGTCTAGTGTGTTGCATGAACTCTGGTTCACAGCTTAGAATGATTTTTTAACCCATTTTTGAGCTCAAATTGTGTCTTATTCAACAAACCATGTTTTTATCCAGGCTAAGATAAGGGGCATTCTTTCTTTGCTTTGTTCTTCTCTGCCATTGCTTATGCAACCCATTCAGATAGGTTCCTATGAGAGTCCATATGACTAGTACATAGACTCAGCTATCATTGAGCAGTTACAATGGTAGTCGTAATGGTACCTGGCTGGGGAATTCTGGGAATTGAAGTCCACACATCTTAAAATTGTTGAGGTTGAGAAACACTGAACTAGATGAACATAACAAGAGTTCTCTGTATCATTCCAAAAGTTATTTAGTCTAGCATGTCACCATGAGGCATGTTACCTCACAGGAGCCAGTGTAATTACTTGTTCCTAACTTGATATTGATATAGATACAAATTAAAAGGATCTCTGAATGTTCTATGACTTTGCTTGCTTACATAATATAAAGGCCAATAGAGTTAGCTGCAATAGATTTAATTGCTAATATATCCTCATATACATGCCATTCATATACATGCCATTAATCTCTTGTAACATATCTCCGCACATTTATAATCTTTGTAACATCAATGAATGGCTTTTGATTCTCAAACTGTATGTCTCAATAAGCAGCAACACTCTCAAAGATGGTGATAATGGGGATGCAGCATCAAACGGTTAGAATAACCATCAGCGTGTTGGCATTCACATTTTTTAAAGGCTGTATAACCTGGATTACGAAGTTTGCTTTTTCCAGACACAAAGGAGCCCAGATTCTTCTGTACCCTTATCAGTGCTACATATCAGTTGTAAAACAATTCCTTGTCTATAATAATGTATATGTATATACAGTATGTTTATACTGTGAACATACTGAGTCCCTCTTTTGGGGGAGATGGGTGGTAGCAAAATTTGAATAATAAATAAATAAATAAATATGTATATTTATGTTTAATTTTTGTAATCCTGTGTAAGAACTCTGTTGCCCTGTCTTTGTCTGCTCTTTGCTCTTGATAGGAAGAGACCAATGACTCATGTAACTTGCTAATGTTAATAAAATGATGGTTAGTGTTTTCCAGTTTGGCGGATATTCTTAGGTGAGTTTTTCTACCACAGTTACAAAGGCAGGTATCCCTTGTCCTATATTTCTGTATTAGAATAATTTTACATTTTATTTTGTTGCTTTCAGCTCATGTCCCTCAGGCATTAGGGGCCAGTTGAGTGGAGTCTCCTTTTGGTGGTTATTTTACAGTGCTTTTATATTTTATATTTTGGATTTTATATTTATATACTGTACATGTTTTAATGTTTGGTTTGGGTTTGTTTGGTTTTGGTTTGGTTTTGGTTTACAGTTTGTTTTTGCACTGTACGCTACCCAGCATCACACTGTTTGAGTTGATTAGCCTTATAGGAGGAGGAAGGAGTATTAGGTATGTTCGCCGCCTTGAGTTATCTATAAAAATAATAAAGGCGGAATAAAAATTAAATAAAGAATGAATGAATGAATGAATTGATAAATAAATTTCTCTGTTAAGATGATTTTGAATTTTATTTCTACCTTCAATAATATTAGTTATCCCACCCAATTTTGTTTTACTTACAAATATGATAAGCTTCAAATTGATCTGTTTGTCATTAGTGAAAATATTGAAGAAGAGGACTAGGAGTGAACTTTATGACATCCCCTTGAATCTCTCTCTCCAAATAGTTGAGGAACCACTGTTTAGGGTATTTTGAGTATGCTTTTTGAACCAGCTATGTATCTTCTTCATTGTACTTAAGACAATGATTGCTTTATGCTCAGACAGATTTGTCTAAACACCTTCTCAAGCAATGTAAGTTACCGGCAATTACCACATCTTAAAGTGATGAAAGTATGTGCTGGCACTATAAATGTCTCTTTATCTTTCTTGAATTTGTCATTATTCAGTCTCATGGGATTGTCTTGTGGTCTTTTGTAGTTCCTCTGCAGCATTTGATAGTAAGCACCAGAAATGGTTGATGGCTTTTCCCATGATTGTAGGTTTGCTAATGCGGTGGGAGTAGGGGAAATCTTTCGGTGTGAATACTGTAAAGGTACATGGAAAAATGGGTTGAAAGCTTGCTACTGAAGCAGAGAGGCAAATAAAGATTTTCTAGTTTTTCAATATAAGAAATGATTTTTTCCTTTTAATCTGTTAGACTGTCAGTTTTAACCATTTCTTATTCAACTGCATCATGCTGTTTGACATTCATTTGTAGTCATAACTATTAACATTTGCAGTGATAAAGACAGATTGTGCTTTATGATATATAATTATAGATCGTGTCAGTAGCAATAGATTCTTTCAAGACGCTTTGGGGAAAAGGGAAAATTCAGTTGAGTGTTTCTAAAAATACATGAAAAGAATTATACATTCTCTAAATTGTGAAATCTATATACTACTGAACCTCTTGTGTCTGTTTGTCTGTTTGCAAGGTTCAATTAGGCGAAACAGTGCACCATAGGGCAACAATTTTTCAACCAAGATACCTCAGATGGGTTAACTTACAGAATGTGCTTACGGAGTTGAAAATCCCATCCCAAAATATGGCAAAGTTGTGGCTGCTTCAGTGCTGCTGCACTGCTGCTATTTCAGCCACAGTCACATGACTGTCATTTCCAATGCTCCTTGACAGCTTCCCACAAGTCAGTGGGGAAGCTGTCAGGAAGTTGCAAGTCCAAAACCAGCAGGCAGGTAAGTGGCTGCTGCTGGGTGGGGGATGGAGCGAATAGGTGCACAGGAGGCATTGCATGGTTGGAGAGGGTGTGCAAGGGTATGGGTCAGGTGCGATGATGTGTGGCATGCGTAGAGGTGTGCGAGTGGCCAGCACAGCATGAGCACAGAGGGGCTGGGAGAGGTATGCAGGTGAAGAAGGAAGAGGGAGGGAGGGAGGGAGGGAGGAAGGAAGGGGGAGGAAGGAAGGAAGGAAGGAAGGGGGAGGGAGGAAGTTTTCTGAGACTCCCTGCCAGCTTCCCACAAGGAAACTCAATGGGGAAGCTGGCAGGAAGTCAGAAGTTGCTCCTGCTCCCACTGCTTTTTTGTCTGCCTATGTTCATTCTGTTTCTCTGTTAAGTAAGGAAGTATCTCTGAAATGATGACCCAATGGCCATGGGTTGTCTAGTATGTTTTAAAATTGTAGAGAGAGATCAGATTTGCTTTTTTAAAAAAGATGTAATAAGCAAATGGTTAATGATATATTTACATGGATGAAGGCAGAATAAATCAGCTGCCTACCAACCTTATGTCCGTTTCACTCACTAGTTAAATGCTAGTGGCTATGGTTATATTTTTTGACATCAAAATGTATTGTTTATATGGATATAAAGGTATCTTGAGACCTACAAAGAACAAACCATTTAAGGATAGGAGTATGTTTTATTTAATGAGAATATTCCCTACCCCTTATACATTCTAACATCATTGTGAGTATTCACATCATTTTTCACATCATTGTGAGTTCTGCTTTCTACATCTCCTGCCAAACAGAGAAATATCACTATAGCTTAAAGCAACATGTAAACTGTCTAGTACAATAAATAAGTAGCTACCTATTTGTTGCATATGGTCCAGACACTGTCCTTCAAAGATGTTCTTCAGCTTCAGGAATATAAGATTTTCCAAGCAGTGGATGAATTCTGCTTTGAGTTGGTGACAATGTGATTTGCTATCTCTTTGATGCTACCCTTGCTTCTTGTGAGTACCTTTGCGGGTTTTGCATGTCAAATACAACCATTTGTTTTTTTCCCCTACATCAGCCTTCTCCAATCTGGTGCCCTCCAGATTTTTTGAACTATATCTGCCTTGATTTTCTGTCAAGCAGCTAGACAGAACTAGTAGTTAAAATCTAGTAGTTAAAACTAGTAAATCTAGTAGTTAAAACTTTACTAGTAGCTAAAATCTGGCATGATTTAGAGTGTTGAGAGCATAAAAAGTGATCATGGAAAGATGTGTGACTATGGGGTTTCTCTTCCTGATGTAATAGTTATGGGCTGAACCAATCTGAGATCAACTCTGTGCTTCTCGCACAACAGTACTGTTGGGCTGTTGTAGATTTTCACAAGTTACAAAACTTCAGTTTAACTGCTGCTCCAGGGAAAATGAAGAGTTTTACCATTTTTTTTCTAGAACTCCAAGTTGGGTCCTTTCCTATGGACAGGAACTGCCATATTTTCCCACCTCCAAGTTTCCAAGGACTCCCTTTTCTCCTGAAGCCAAAGCACCTCAGTGTCTTCTTCCTCTGTCATTCCTAGTTACTCTGAAATATGTCTTGCAACTCTTGCTTACTAGCCAGTTGTTTGGGGGGTTGTTTTTATTCTCCTCCTCACCGTGAAAAGCAAATGTGGCAAGAGAAGTGCAAGGACAGGGACATGTTACTAGCTGGCCACTGTTTTTCATCCTTCCACAGTGGCCTGCTGGAGGGAGCAATGGCTGGTTCAATGGAAGAATGTAATGCAGTAAGGATAATAACAATAAGAACGCACCTGCAACCATGGACAAATGTTACACATGTTATGAGGTATGAAGTTGCTATGGAAGTGATCTTAATCTCTCTTATAAGTGCCATGGGGTGAATTGCATAGCTTACTGCTGATGTGGTTACTTCTATGACCAGAGGTACCTGTCATGGCCCAAGACTCAGACTTTGACTCTGAAGAAGCTGTTCCAAAGGTACTTGTGTTTGATCAGCCTCAGGTGATTCCTGGCTTGGTGTCTCCTTAGGCTGACATTCCACTGGTTCAGTTGTAGCAGCTTCTTCAGAGTCAGTCTGAGTCCTGGGCCATGACAGTATCCAAGCAAATGCTGTTGCAATGGCACATTCGTTTCTTTTAATTTATTACTGCTTTGTCATGTATATGAGGAACATTATTTTGCCATAATGATGGAAGAATCTGGACCTTTGAGTAGATCCTTATAGAAATATCTTCATGTACCAGCTTATGTTCAATATCATTAAAGAAACTTTTGCAAAACTAGATGTAGTTATAATTCTATTCATAGATTGTGCAAGAATTTGATGATATATAATACCTAACAATTTTCTGTGACTATAAAGGCATATATATAACTTGTTTTTATTTCCAGCAGAAGAGAATGCATTTGCAGCACACATTTTCCTTATGCAATTGTCCTCTTTGCAACCTTTTTCTTGGAGAATAGGAGAAAAAGATTGGGTAGCCACTGGCCTTTCTGCCTGAAATAATAAATTATCCCTTGTTTTTCCATAAATAAAACTCCAAACCCACAGTTTATCAATACCTGCATCAGGACCAAGTAAAAAGTCCCAAAATAGTGAATAATATTTTGGGTTCTCCAGACTCTGGAGAACTTCAGAGTTTCTTCACTTCCCTGCATGTTTAAATGTTTACTAATCTTAATTAAACTGTTAATGCCCAAGTAATGGGTTTTTTTCCCCACCATTTTTAACAGAGACCATTTTCTTATATATTTACTTAATGTCTAGCATATAAAAATATTGTATTCTAAAAGCCCAGGCATTTCCAAGTAAAATGAATGAGAAAAATGTAACGAAGGAACTAAAATAAGAAAATTCCCTTTGATGAGGTAAAGTTTCAGCGGCTCCCATCCTAAGCTCATTGGCATTGCTGGCCTGAAGCCCCAATAAGAGACACAGAGCAACACATACAGCTTAGCACAGCTGAGCCATATAAAAGTCCTTTCCCACAGGAAAATAATAATAGGGTGATATTCAAACCAGCAGATTCTGAGTGTTTGAAAAGGACTTAGTCCACAAAAAGAACAGAAGGAAATTGTTCTCTGTGTACTTGTTGCTTGTTGACCTGAATATGCTTGCTGACTTTGATTTCTGGTTCCTTTGAAGCCAGTCACATCTTGTTAGCTCACCTTGACTGGTGGGTAAATAGGAATTTTTGCAAATACCTGGAAGAGGAAAAGTACCTGTATTTCCAACCATGGGAATGAAGAAGTAAAGGGGAGTATGAAATGGACAATGGGTAAATGATGAAGTGGGTTGCTAGGCTATGAATTATTCCAGATAAGTTTTTGTAACAAGAAAGTCATATGCTCCATATTTTTGGCCCTGGTCAGTTGTCTGAGTGCAGCAGTTGATCCCCAGGTTGGATTTTTCTTCCTTAGTCATCTGCTGCTGGTTGAGGAAAGCTGGCTGCCTTGTGATCTTTTTATTGCTGATTGGGCAGCATGTCAGCTTAGGATACATATATTGAGTGACTGTTCTGTGCTTTCAGAACCAAAGTTAAGGGGGCTATCATTCTATGGAGACTATGTCACATAGTTGTAATGATTAATGACAACAGATGCTCTGGTCAATAAGTGACGAACTTACATGTATGAACTGTCCTTATGATGAGACACTGCTTTGAGTGGAGTTTTGTGGATTCTGTCTAACTGCATTAACTGATAAAGAGTGTGTAATTTTCCTTGCCATGCAATGAGAAGTGTTTGGCAGCAAAGTCCTATGAAATTAGAGATTGTCACTTACCTAATAAATTTGCATGCAGAAAAGCCAAATGGTTTCCTCTCAGATATTTATGGACTTTGACAAGGAAAACAAGATGCTAATGCCTGAAGTCAGCAAGAGCTGGGCCTTGCATTGCTAACTGCAAGGATGCATCTTAAAAGAGGGTGGCTGCTGTTTTCATTGGACTTCAAGGACGCTGTTGTTACTTCACTGTTATAGAAAGAGGTTTTTCCTCTGTATTTTCTTCTTTCTTTGAAAATCCAGAATAATACGCCACAAAACAGTTGAGGATCCCATCTGATTAACATGCTAATGTAATAGAAAACGTTGCAGAAAAAGGACAGTGAATTAGAGAAACAGGAAAATGTAGTCATCTATTTAATCTGTCTGCATTGCTTTGAAAGTGTAGAAGATATGACAACATAAGAACAAGAAGCTGAATGGGACACTGAGAAAAATATTGCATTGGCACAACTATGGTAAGAAGAAAACATGGGGGGAGGGGGGGATTTAAAGGAACAGCTTATCTCCCCCATCTTCTCAGAATCCTAAAAAGGCCCTGGTTAGGGAAGTTAGCATTTACCAAACAGGGAGTGAGAGGAAGCACTAAAAGGAATAATAGTAAGGTAGGTAGGAAGATAAAATTGTTGAATAAAATGTTAGTATGGGAAATAGAGCAGAAATGGATATAATATTGAGAGAGAGAGAGAGAGAGAGAGAGAGAGAGAGAGAGAGAGAGAGAGGGGGGGGAGGCGCTCAGAAATGTCATTTCTGGATTGGTCACCAGTGAGGTAAAGAGCTATGTTGCATAGAAAGACCCCACTTAATGATATATTTAAATGCAGTTCTGCATAAATAGCCTTAGTCATTATCAAGGACACATTTGTGGCATGTGGGTCAAAAGTTTTCCAAAACACTCTAAATACTTTCTTGACCTCAAAAATATTGGCCACAACGTTTTTTTTTAATAGAATATAGTTTGCTCAGTCACTAGAATTAGAAACAGGGAGTTTTGCTACATCTTGTATGGAGTCATACAAGGTAAACCTCTCTGAATAAAGGAAGGCAAAATATGGTACAAGGAAATCAGGGGCAGTGAGGAACCGGAACAGAGAACAGTTTCTAGAGAGGATAAATTATTCTTTGGAAAGTGCTATTGAAGTTCCTCCATGCCAGTGCCTTTCAAATAGTCACCAACAGTTGGGCTCACCTAAATGACAATTAACTAATTTGCTTCTTCTCATAGCTTGGCCAAACCCATTCAGCAGGACTTTTTCCATTTTCCCCTGTAAACTGTTGACAGAAAGACAGAAAAAATAAAACTCATTCCAGCAGCTCAGTCCTGTATTACTTAAACACCAACTTGCAGGCTACAGTGAATAGGTTTCTCCCCCTCTCCCTCCCCCTCCCCCCATCTGTATGACAATCCTAAGGAATGATGTCCTAAGGAAGAGCACACTACTAACACACTGGCAAACTCCTGGGACATGTAAGTTAGGCTCATTTGAGAGATTTGTGTAAGGTTGCCATATAGTCATAAAACAAGTTTTGTCATTTAACAAATAGAACAGTGGCTATGTGTATGCATATGCCTTTATAAACTCTAGAACTATCTTCCTTGACTTTTTAAATTCAGATGGCTCCAGATGTTAAGCTAAATTCCTAGCATCTTTGTAAATATAAATCCTTTCAGAATATCCTGAGAAGAAAGAAAAAGAGCTTGTTATTATGAAGGTCATCTTGTTTGTTTTAAACAACTTGAGTTTCTGTATTATTACATTGTCTGTCCCATGTGTCCAACTTTGTAGCATGGAAAGCAATATTCTCTGCACATATTTACAGTTACACTTGGGGTTTATTTGTATCTGAAGAAAAAGAAAGCCTTCTGTCTCTAGTCTTGTCACCATGTCCCCTTTGCCCAAGTTGATCTTCTTTAATGTCAATTAAATAGTCATAAGAACATTTAAAACTTCAAGCTTAACAAAGAATATTGGCCAGTGGTGTCTTGCACAAGATGTTCAGCAGACTTGTTTCCATAGATAAGGGCAGATGTGTTTGTTTTAATAAACTTTTATTCAGAAAAAAAGTCCATCAGGAATTAACAAAGAAAACTTTTCCAAAGTTCACGAAAGATGTGCATAGCTCAAGAAAATGAAACTGCTAACCTCAAGCCCTAGGGTAAACACTTATTTATTTAAAATATATATATTCTACTTTAATGAAAATAATTAAGGTACCCCACATGGGTTCCTGACCTGCAGGATGAGTGCTGCATGTGTCCTCCTAAGACTTTATGTGTGGGCCTCAGTTTCTGTATCAGATATTATCAATTTTATACTAGGTAAGTTAAAATTAAAGTAAGTGATTTTAAACCCAGATAAAGTGGTAGGCAATGGAAAAACAAAGAGCATGCATCAATAAAGCCCTCTTTTGATGGTAATGGAGCTTTTTTAAAAAGAAAAAAGAAAAAGTGTGTGGGTTTTTAGAAAAAAACGTGAGCTAAGGTGAAGAATGAGGTTTTCCAAGTCTGGAGCCACAGATCCTAGTTTGGATCATTGTTCTGTTGTAGACTGTGGAACTTTAGGATTTTAGCTGGATTCTCATTTGTGACCGTGCTGCTCTTGGTGATCTCTTTGGAATATTATGTAGATTACAAAGTCAGAAAATGAATTAAAACCTAAAAACAACATGACATCTCATAACCATTTGATATGAAACAAGATCAAGGGTGGCCAAATGTTTTACAAAAAAGGTATAGCCTTTTTTGCATGAGTACAGTGGGATAAGAGGAAAGGGTTCACCACCAATTTGATAGCATAGCTGTCTCTGCAATATTGGCTTGGCTAACTAGAGACAGAATGCATATTCAATTAAAAGAGATTGCTGAGTACATAGTTTTCAGGGCTCAATCTGCCAACATTTTTAATCAATACTTACTGCTATTCAGAATAATCACAAGGTGACTGCAGTCTGCCAAATGAAGAAGGAAGCAAGGTTTAGAAAATATATCTTTAAAAAGAAAATATGCTTTCTTTCTTACCACAACACTTGAAGAAGCTGGTCAAAAAGAATCCCATCATGAGAGATTCATAGAATCCCAACTGTCTGAAATATCCATTTCTTTTAAAGCCATCCCACACTGAAATCCATTTGTGGCAGCTTAGTTATCATAAACATGACCCAAGGCTTCATAAAGGCTATACCAAATGGATCTCACTTCTTTAAGGGAAAATTCTTTAATAATTCTCTAATTATTCTCTAATAATACTTTGTGATCCTGAATCCCAGAAAAATAGTTATGTTCAAGCTGGCTTTAGAAAAAGCTGAGGAACACATTATTGCTGATGCATGCTGGATAACTGAGAAAGCCAAAGAATATATGTATATATAATCAATATGTGTTTCATTGATTATAGAAAGGCCTTTTATTGTGTTGATCATATCAAGCTGTGGAAAGTGGTCAGAAAAATGGGAATCCCAGAACATCTCATTGTCCTTATGAGAAACTTATATACAGGTCAGGAAGCCACAATACAGACAGAACATAGTTAAATACACTAGCTCCAGGTTGGCAAAGGAGTGAGTAAAGGTTGTATACTCTCCCCTTATACTCTCCTACATGCATAATATATATTAAGGAAAGCTGAATTGGAAGAAGATGAGTGTGGTTTTAAAACTGGAGGAAAAAACAGCAATCATCTGCACTATGCTGATAACAGTACCCTGATAGCTGAAAATACAAAGGATCTGCAAGCTGTGGTAATAAAAGTCAAGGAGCACAGTGAAAAAAATGGACTATAATTCAATATAAAGAAGACCAAACTAATGATAACAGGTAGAACAATCAGCCTTAGAACTGACAATGAAGACATTGAAATGGTAGATAGCTTCTATCTTTCAGGATCAACCATCAGCAGTTAAGGAACAAGCAGTCAAGAAATAAGCCACAGACTAACACTTGGCAGAGCAGCTATGAAGGCCTTGGAAAAGACATTCAAATGCTATGATGTGTCCATACCTACAAAGATCAGAATAGTACAAGCCATGTATTCCCTGTGATACCCTATGGAAGTGAAAGTTGGACTGCGAAGAAGCAGAGAAAGAGTATTAATGCTTTTGAACTTTGGTCTTGGAGAAGACTCCTGTGAATATTGTGGACAGCCAAGAAAACAAACAAATACATCATCAAACAAATCAACCCAGAATTCTCACTAGAGACACAAATAACAAGCTCAAATTACCCTACTTTGGACACATTATGCAAAGACCTTCTTCTCTGGAGAAGACTCTAATACTGAGAAAGGCTGAAGGAAAGAGAAGATTACCAGCAGCAAGGTGGATAGACTCAGTTACAGTGGAGATGGGGCACCGTTGGAAGAGTTGGAGGACCAAGTTAGGGACAGATCATCATGGAAAAAATTTATCTATGTGGTTGCTAATAGTCAACGACGACTTGATGGCATGTAATCAATCAATCAATCAATCAATCAATCAATCAATCTTTCTATCACCATATGCACACTTAGTAATAAGCAAAGGCATTTGTATTTTACAGAAGGAAAGCTCAATAACAAATACTGTTCGTAAATTTGATGATTTCCCACTACTTCTTCCAGCCCTGAACTTAAGGGGCTGCTGGTGGTGGAGGAACTATTTAGGAGAAAAAGATGGAATAGTATCACAATGTTTTTCAAGTGAAATTGTCAGAGTCAACCCTGTCTCTGACTCAGAAAGTGAAACCCTTTCTGAGTCAGAGGAGGAAATAGAAACTTACTGGGCTGAAAACGGGAAAACGAAACTCCAGGATGAGTCAGCAGTGCGGGAAGAGTCCAAGGCGCTGATTGGCCAGGACTCGGGGGAGGATTTGAATCTGCCAATCAGTGTGTGCCAACAACAAGCAAAAAAGTCACGAAAGAGAAGGCAGCCTGATAGGTTGCCGAAGGGTCAAAGCATGCCAAAGATCAGGATAAAAGGCAGAAATGTGAAAAGCGAGCTGCCAGAGACAACCAATCGTCCAAGCCTCAGACTTCTGTGGAAGAGTTCCTACCTGCATCAGAGACAGTGTCTGTTGCCAAAGAGGAATCGGTACCCTTGCTCCGAAGAGGACTTGAATCTCTCTTCTGCTGCCCTTGAGGATCCATTGGTCTCAGACCCCAGCCTTGAAACCTGATCTTCCAAGCAGCTTCTTCGTGCCTTGAAACTCCAGCACCGCCATGTGTCCTCGTTTCCATCCAACCGTGCTTGGTGTGCTCAGCCGTGTTCAGGATCTGTGTTCCAGTCCAGTCCAGGGCTTCCAGCTGAGTCCAGTCTTGTTCCAAGTTCCCAGCCTTGCTCCAAGTCTCTAGTTCAGAAAATTCAGCCCAGTCCAGGGCTTCCAGCTGAGTCCAGTCTTGATCAGAGTTCCCAGCCTTGCTCCAAGTCTTCAGTCCAGAGAACCCAGCCTAGTCCAGGGTATCCAGCTGAGTCTAACCTTGCTCTGATTTCCAGTCTTGCTCCTAGCTTCCAACCTAGTCTGGAGTTTTCAGTCAAGTCCAGCCTTGTTTCCAGTTTGTAGCCTTGCTTCGAGACTCCAGTTACTGGCCGCAGTTTGAGACCTGCATTTTCAGCTGTAGCAGCACTTCGTGCTTCAGTCTCCTCCAGAATCTCAGTTCCAGTTAGAAATCCTAGAAGTTCTGCTGCCTTGTAGTGGCCAATTGGGCTTGTTGAACCCAATTCTTCATATATCAAGGACTTATTTATTGTAAATAGTTAATTAATAAAGAGTATTTTTGATATTGCTCTGCCTGGTTGCATAGTCTGAACAGGACAGAAATACTAAAAAAATAACTGTCTGAACCTGATGGATTTATTTCCAAATATATCATTTATCAAACTGTATGTAAGACACATTGAAATAAATAGGATGTAAATTAGATCCAGTTCCTTTTTACTGGTTAGAGCACTTTTCTGATTCTCAGAAATGTTGGTGTTCATGCCCTGTTCCCTATAATTCAAGTAGCATGTTTATTAGAAGGACCTCTCACTTCATTTAATAAGACTTCCTGCCAAATAGGTGGCATGATATTACCATCTATTTGCCTTCCAACCATTCTCCATCAGGAAAAAGAAAAGAGACTGTGAAACCCGGCACATGTTCACCCTTTGCTCCAACGGCAGTGACAATAAATGCCATTCCAAAGAGCCAGCAGATGAAATATAGTTACAATGAAGACTGGATAGATTGATGTGGAGTATACTGGATACTACTGGATTTTTTCCTTCCCTGTATGTCAGCAACTGGGGGTGGGGTGGGGAGAAAAGCAAATATGTTTCTTTTCCATGCTTCTCATTGACAATGCTGATGACAGCTATGTTGATCAGACTGTAGACAGTATGTGTATAGCATTCTTGAATATCACAAGCCTTTCTCATAAATAATTTCAGCCATTCTCAGTACAATCTTTCAAGATAAGCTGTTAACATTAATATCACCTGGACATGGGCTGAGGGTGAAACACAATGGTTAAGCCTACACAGATTACTAAGGCATAATGAGGTTATGCCTTAGTCATGGTTTATGTCTTACTTATGTAACCTAGCTGTTAGATTTATTAAATAAGCTATGCTTAAACAAACCATGATTTGGCATAATGAATCCAGATAGTGGCTTTTGTAAGACCGTCTAGTGAATTAAGAGGTTAAATTTGCAATTCTGTATCTATATATTGAAAAGTAAGGTATATTTAACTTAATGGGTAGTTTTGGATAGATGATTTTTAATGGGTTACTTTTAATAAAAAGTCAAATAGATATTTAAAGAATTAAATGAATAAATGCATAGTATGGTGACATTGTAAAGATGTATATAATCCAGGGATGAGTGAATTTTATTCTCTGCACTGCTTCAATTTCTTCTCCATAAACGTCTTGTTGGAATGACAACTGCACTGAAACCAGTCCTAGAGTTTTGTATTTCAGGGATACCATTCGAACAGGCTGCTTGCATTGTGCAGCTCAGCAGCTGCTCAAATTTTGAAATGCTGGCAATAACAGCTGGCATGCCTCTGCAGCTGATTGAAAACCATTGAATAGACTTTCCACTTTCCATGTATTGGGGATGAATAAACCTCTCCTTAGAAAGGCCCAAACTTCCTTGAAGTACAATATTTTCATTTTTTCTTGCTCAATGCAAAACCACATTTTGATAATAATATCAATCACAGTTCAGAGCTGCTGAGGATAAAATTAAAGGTAAATCCACTAATACTGTGATCCTATGCATACCTGAGATCAGATCCCATGGAATTCCTGAGGATTCAGTAAGGCGATGGAATGCACTGTCTATTTTCAACAGTCCTGAGAGATGATTACAGAGAGATGATTATTCCAAAATTTTATAACTGAGTTGAGATTTGAGATTTGAATTTAAATCTTTCCACTTCTAAACTCAATAATACCACATCCACTGAACCGTATTCAATAGATGCTAATTAGCAGGAAAATGAACAATACTGCTATAATATTAGCATCACTTGGCACAATGTGCACGAAATATTTAGATATTTATTTATTGCCTGTTGTGATTATCATGCTCACTTTTTTTATTCCCATATTTAGCCTAGTCCAGAGGTTTTCTTTTTCCTCTTGTCCAGACTTTGCTCCCAGACTTTGTGACTGTATCTTGCATTTGATTGTGGAAAGGTGCCACAAAATTTTGCAGTGTACATAGAAACATTCAGTTATAGAATTGTAAGGGACCACTTAGGCTGTCAAATCCAACTTCCTCCTTAATGTAGGAATCCAGTTAGGCATCCCAGGCAGATGGCTCTCAAGCTTCTGCATGAGTACATCAGTGAAGAGGAGTCTACTATCTCATTAGAGAGCTAGTTCCACTGTCTTTACTGTTAGGACTTACTGTTTTTTATAGCATTCAATTGGAAATGGCATTTCTGTAACTTAACACTTAGAATAAGTGTTGTTGTTTGTTGTTTATTCATTTAGTTGCTTCCGACTCTTCGTGACTTCATGGACCAGCCCACGCCAGAGCTTCCTGTCGGTTGTCAACACCCCCAGCTCCCCCAGGGATGAGTCCGTCACCTCTAGAATATCATCCATCCACCTTGCCCTTGGTCAGCCCCTCTTCCTTTTGCCCTCCACTCTCCCTAGCATCAGCATCTTCTCCAGGGTGTCCTGTCTTCTCATGATGTGGCCAAAGTATTTCAGTTTTGCCTTTAATATCGTTCCCTCAAGTGAGCAGTCTGGCTTTATTTCCTGGAGTATGGACTGGTTTGATCTTCTTGCAGTCCAAGACACTCTCAGAATTTTCCTCCAACACCACAGTTCAAAAGCATCGATCTTCCTTCGCTCAGCCTTCCTTATAGTCCAGCTCTCGCAGCCATATGTTACTACGGGGAACACCATTGCTTTAACTATGCGGACCTTTGTTGTTGCACTCAGAATAAGTGTGCAGAATACTAAAAAAATGGGTTTAAGTTACAGAAACGCCATCCCCAATTGAATGTTATAAAAAACAGTAAGTCCTAACAGTAAAGACAATGGAACTAGCTCTCTAATGAGATAGTAGAGTCCTTAGAAGGCTTAGATTCTAAGCCTTCTAATACTCCCTAGAGTATTAGAAGATTGCTGTAATCCCCCTTGGTCATTTTTTTTTTGCTTCAGTTAAAGATATCCAGTCCATAGAACTCTCGTTCTAGTCCCCTGATCATACTTTATTGTCACCATTTTCTAAGCCTGTTCAAGTTTCTTTAATAAGATATGCATCTCACTACAGTCCATTTTAATTCCTCTTCAGGTCAAGAACTCAGACATCACATGGTCCCTTTTTCCTACTATTCCTGCTTTCACTTCTACTACTGCTAATTGGTTGGTTAAGTGTCATGCCAACGATAGCTCATTCTCTTATGTCTTCCTCTATCCTTTACAAGAAAAAGTTACAATTTTTATGGAATACCATGCTTGGCAGACTTTGACTCCCAACAGAGTAAGTAGAGTAAGAGTACGTAATGTCAGAGTAAGTAATGTCCCCATCACCATTTCATGTCTCTTTGTAAGATTTGCAAGTTGTTTTGGAAAGTAGCATCCATATCTTCTCCTTGGTTGTCAAGGAGATTCAATAGTATGCAACAATAGTAGTATGGCTCTTAGTTGTTTCTTCACTTATTTCAACCCTGGTATTTTCTATATCTTCTCCCTTTGCTTCTATTTCTTTTGAACAAATTGTACTCTTCAATTGCTATATTCCAGTTATGGGAATTACCTGACAAGGTCTTCTTTATACAATACAGCTGGGTCACAAACACTCTCAGCTCTGGAAAGCACTTTATCTGGAAACTGGACAGGGTCTGGAAGTGTAGCCCTCTGGATTACAATTGTAGCATAAGATCCTGAAGACAGAGGCAATAACTCCTTGCATAATTTTGATATATTGAATGAAATATAATTATATATCTGATTGATTAAAATACCAAAATCTATTTTGGATGGAGTCTACTCCATGTGTGAAACCCAAGACAACTGATTCCTTTTGTTTTTATTTTTTCTGTCTTCAAGTTAGAAATATATTTCTGTTTGGCTGAAGTGTGGGTGATGTGTATGTATGAGAGATGGACAGTATACTAGTCAATCCATCTTTGTTTTCTTAGCCTGTGTCTGTTGCTAAAATTGAAGTCTGTCATCCTGGACTTGAATGATTCAGCTAATTTTCCCAATTTGTTAAAGCAGAACACAATATGGTTTTGTGCATGTGAAAAGATCCCTTGTTTTCTTCTCTCACATGTATGAATGACAGGTACACAATAACATAAAACATGTGCACACAATATACTTTACCAGGCTAGCAGCTGCATTTCCACAACATACTAAAGTTAACTTCGGCCTAGTCTTTGTGCAAACCCAGCCCATTTTGTCAGTTTATGGTTTACTGTTTAGCTTGAACTCATAAAATGGGTCAGTTCAGCAAGTAATGTGGAAATGCAACCACTGGGTTTTCATAAGGATAAGAGATTGCCTTAGACCAGGTTGCAAACCATGTGGCCAGGGACTTTGTATACTGCACCAGCATTTGCTTTTGTGACCTTCACAATCTGCTTCACATAAAACACCTGTTTCTCTCTCTTTGAAACTTTCTTAAGAACCATTCCTTACCCTCTCTTCCTTTTGAAGAAGTGTCCTTGACATGCTCCTCAAGCCTGGTATAGCTCTCAGACTATTTTGAATCAAATCCTAAAACCAGGGGAGATTGTTCATTATCTGAAGCCCAAATCTTGACAATAAGAATCATGAACACGCCAAGAAAATAAAATAATGAAATAAGGTATAGTATAACTAGTAGCAAGCCTTCATACCTCATACCAGTTAATAGATTCTAAGCCTTAAATTCTAAGTTAATTCCACCCTAATAAAAGAATAATGATCTTGCCCACATTAGAGCACAGCTGGAGGAAGTGATGTCATAGATGCTCTCACCCCTTATGACCCCCTTTCCCTCTTTCTTATGCTTGTTTCAAATAGAGTTTCTGCTCTTCCTGCAAGACCTGCAAGCAGAGATAACATTCCTGTTGCAGAATGACTTCCTTGGACTGCTACCATTGGCCACTTTTGTCACACTCATCTTCCTTTTTATTATTAGATTTTTATACCACCATGTTTACTCTATGCAGATGACTCTGTAGTTCTTTCCAGAACACCTGTAGGCCTTAAAAAAGCTTTGAAAACTTTGGCCCAGCACTGTGATAATGATAAACTGGAAATAAACTATCAGAAAAATAAGATCATGGCTTTTGCCAACAGGCCAAAACTCCATTTATGGAGTATTTGCAGCCATAGAAGAGAGCAAGTGACCAGTTTCAAGTATTTAGGTGTAGTCACCCATGCCACTGGCTTGAAGGCAGCCCACTGTGAATATGCTTCAGCCTCTGGACAAAGATCCGCTAATGCCATCTTAATTTTTTTTCGCCGTAAGGGAGGATTTTATGTTCCAGCCACTCAAACTCTTTCAGGCCAAGTCATTAGCTCAGCTTCTCTATGGGACTCTAGTTGGCCCCCCAACCTCATGTTTCACATCTCTGGAAAGAATGCAATCTAAATTCATCACGGCGGCACTCTAGATGCCTCAATGTGTTTCAAATGCACATCTACGCCTAGAAACAGGCATGATAAAAGTTGAATCAAGAGTGTGTGTAGCCTCTCTAAACCTTTGGCTAAAGCTCAACTTTTACCCCAAGGGCCTAGCACTTCTCATTCTTCAGGATAACTTTCAGTCCACATGGATTAAGGCAATTGACTCTAATCTTTTAAAGCTAGGCTATTACCCATACTCAGTTCTTTAGATGGAATACAATCAGGCAAAACAAGATCTGAAACAAAGGACAAAGGATATAGAGTGGCAAGCAGATTTAGGGAAGGTTCTAACCTTCCTGTCTCCAGCGCATAAAAAATATATTGTCACTGCTGCCAGTTATCTTACACAGCTCGAAACACCCAGCCATCAGAATGCCTTTTCTCTAGCTCGATGCCACGCTATCCCCTCTGCGGTACTAGATGGCAAATATAAAAAAGTACCATTGGCGGTAAGGCTCCGTCCTTGTAACTCCAGAGAGTCCTTCTTCACTTTCTTTCTTCGCTGTGTCTTTTACAGAGATCTCCAAACCAAACTCATCTCACCTCTGATTAGAAAATATCCTGGTTGCCTAGATTCAGACTATACTCAAATGCTGCTTATATATGAAAAGCCTATTGTCACAGCACAGGTAGACAGCTTTTGCACAGCAGCAAAGATTTGTCAGACCCTGATGGCCTAATTTTTGTAATGTACCTTATGTAACAGTAATTCATTTAAAATTTTATATATTAACATAGTTGTAATTTTAGATATTTACATTTTATATTTAACATAACCTTAGTTACTATATTATCGATGTCATGAGTACTGATGGCGAGCTGGAAGGGGCCTCTATCCAGGGGGGAAAACGCATGCGTAGTACTGAGGAGTTAAGCAGCCATTCAAAGAGACACAGATCAGACCTGCCTTAACTTTCGGGGTTTATCTGACTGGGTTTTCCCACGCTTCTTCAGTTTGTTAGGATTTTCTGTCTTATGTAGCAGCAATAAAGCACGAGACCTACTCTTCGTCTCAGCGTGATTCCTGACTGTTAGGACAATCATCTAGTATAGGCTGCACCTTAGACTGCACCCATAGAGTTTAGCTGTAGATAGTTTTATAAATGTATTTTAATTTAACTTTTAATCTTATTTTATTCTAGATTGCTCTCATTTTAAGATAGATTATATATATATTTTCACAGAGCATCATCCTTGTACTGGTCTAAGACTGCAATAAATGATTGATTGATTCCACTGTGTGTGTGTGTGTATGACTGACTGACTGGCTGACTTTTGGACTTGGTGCTATTATTTTCCATGCTTTGCTTGTTCTTTTCAGTCTTCCTAGATTTCTGCTCCTTTTCTACAGGCTCTTTGTTTCTTAGATTTTCCTCGTTCACTAGAGGAACTTCCTTCCTTATCCTAGCCCTCTGTGTTTATGTTGCATTTCTTCTGACTTGCAAGGTGCTAAATAATTTTCAGCTAGCTATACTACTTTTTCCCCAGTTTCATGGTGATGTCCCCTTACCTCAAACCATCCTAGCCCAGGTATAACTTGCAAGAACTGTTCCAGAACTCCACTCCTTCCTTCAAGCTTTTGTCTCTGATGGTAGCCATGTCTCTCCTAGTCCATAATTCTCTAACTTCATCCTGGCTAACATAAAATTATTCCTTAAACCTTTGCCTGTGGATGTGTTTGGTCACATCGTAACAATGTAATATAGCCTTGTTCACTGATTTGTATTCCACTTCATCTCTGGGTGGTAATGCAGAGTAAGCTTTAAGGGCTTTCCCTGTAAGACTAGTGGCTAATCTGGCAACCCATTCCCTTTCTGGCCATGTATTCACAGTGGGTGTCCTCTCAAACATAATGAAGAAGGACTATATCCTCCTCTTCAGTCAACTTCAGGCTTTTAATTTCTTTGGGTCATCCCTATCATGATTTGGTGAAGAAGCTCTAATTTCTCTAGCTGGAGTTGCTGCTTGGATGCCTGAGAATGCATGAATCATTTCTTTAAATTCCCCATACTGAGCCTCCCTAACTAATCTCTCCTGTTCCAGTCTATCCCATCTCTCAGCCTCCCTTCATTATCTGTCTTCTTTCTACTGCAATATTGAAAAAGCATTATCCTTGGCTCACAGGTTTCTTGTCCAGGTCCCTTTTCCTTTTCCTACCCTGGATTCCTTCCATTCCTGCAGGGGCATCTTTCTGTTGTGCTACTTGTTTAGAATAGTCATGTTTATGAGGTGTAAGATCCAGATATGCTCCTAACCCCTCAGTTAGTTCCAGAATAAACCTTGGGTTTCTAGGACCAAATTCCTTCTTTCTTTACCTGAGATGACACTTTTACTCATTCACCTCAAAGTGTAACCTGTCTGGATCTACTTCCTAAACTTCCACTACTATCATATCTCAGAGAGTGAATCAGAAGAGCTGATACAGACACACAAACACACAGCCAGTAGCTAAACAAATGAGTGATTTTATTCTGGACACTATAACACCTGTACTAATGAAATAATGTGATCTAGTGATGTGATCAAGTGAAAGTAATATTTACAAAACCAGTATATTTTTCTATGTATGTACAGAATAGTATAGAAATCAAGTCTTAACCTACTTACTTTCCTCTCTCTTGTGTCTCTTTCTCTCATTTTCTGCTTGTAACTCATTTCTGCTCCATCTCCCCTTCCTCCTTTCAATTACTGATATTGGAATGTCTCTGAGCTTTCTCCCATCTGTCTTGCTTTCAAACGAAGCCTTTAACTTACAAACTCCCACTATCCAGCAACTGATTCTTTGTATAAATAATACAGTTCAAGATGTTGTCTTTAGTGCATCCTCCTAGTCTTTTCACACTCTCACAAGCTGCTGCAGGCTTTTTCTCCCAGTTTTTCTCCACATCCCAAATCTGGAATCCTTGGACTTGGCAGATTTGGTAATTCATCCACCTGACTCCAACTGCTTTATGTCCTCTCCAGCAACATGTCCTACAGCATCTGAAATATATTTTAAATTTCATGAGACATGGCTCTTGGTCAGGTTATCCCAGTCCTTCCCTCTGCTGGGGGAAAAAAAGAACAACCTGGTCCTAATAAAACCACGGACAGAACTTGGAAGAAGCTGTCAACCAAGGCTGGAATATAGTGGGGTTTATGGTCTTTCCACAGCCTTTGATTAAGATCCTAGTTAGAGCTTCCAAGAAATGGGAACTCCAGGAAAATTAAAGCAGAGAAACAGATGCTTCAGATACTGCTATTTCAATAGAATAGGCAAAAGTCTAGCTGGGAATTTGGGTTAGGTTATTTCTCTGTACAAATTATGAAACTGAATATGTAAACATATACCTTTGTTTGTTTGTCAGGCTGTATATGGAAAAAAAAAATATTTTCTCTAAAAATTTCTTGTAGTCTGTAAGATTAATTTGAAATTTCTAACCAATTCCGTTTTATGAGACACTGGGGTAATGGCTGAAGCAGCCATAAAGTATTTGCAGGAAGCCAGCCATGTATGGCAGCCATTACCATCTTGTGGTCAGCTTGGTGCATTGCACCTTTGTATCCTTTTAAAAGTTGTTTTATCACAATCTGGATAGCTCCAGAATTTATTCTCTTCATATTTGAATGTTGCAGTGTAGTATTTAAAATTAGTAAGGACTTTCATACTTTGTAATTGTTTTTAAAAAAAGTTTTATTTTATTTGGTCTAGCTCCTAAAGAGGGAAGAAGGAGCTGAATCATCTAGAAACACTTTTTCATACTACACTGGCAGAAGATTATACTATTGAATATCCCATCCCATCCCATCTCATCCTGAAAGACAAAGCATAGGTTGTGAGATTTCTTTTTCTCTTTTATACTGGGGTTGGGGAAGGATGCTAAATGTGATGCCCCTGGAAAAGTAGTTGTGTCAGTGGGAACTACCAAGTGGTTACTTCAAATCTGCTACACCAAAAGGGTCAAAAGTAGAGGGCTTCAAGAAGGTTAGGTTTAACATCTGCAACCTTCACCCCACTGACTCAGCTACCAGGAGCTGAAGATGACATTCTGATATGGGAGAACTGGAAAGACCAAACTGTTCAATTTAAAGACTAATATACTGTTGAGATGCAGATTCAGTGAAATGCAAAGTAATTGCAGTAAGAATGTTACTATTGTTTTCTTACACTGGCATCACATAACCACAAAGTCCATTGAACACAAGACTTAGTACAGACTTGGAGAAAAATAATAAATATTAGTTTGAAGAAAGGGCAGTGCTTCTATCTGTGGTGGATCTTTTCATGTTCCTTAAAAAAAATTCTACCAATTCTGCATCTCATAGAAACTGAAGTCAGCAGGTTTGGCCTTTGTTTCATGAAATGTACTTCTGCTTAACAAGCCATTGCCAACATTTTCTTTTTCTTCAGATAAAGGTAGATAATTAAGAGAGCTGCCATGGAATACCTAATGTCTGTCTCCTCTATCAACATGCAATATATATATATATATATATATATATATATATATATATATATATATATATATATATATTTCAGGTCAGGCAAATGGGAGAGACTTACTTCAGTACAGCTGCTTGGTCTTAAGAGCAGATGACTTTGGGGGATTAAAGCAGATTTAAAAAGTATGGTTCCCCTTTCTGAGTTTTGTTCATAAAACAAGAGAAGGAAGGAAGGAAGGAAGGAAGGAGGTTCCTCGGAGCTATTTTTTGTTTATGTTTGTTATCTTCCTACTCTCTTGCACACAGTCTCCAAAAGTAATTTTCACAAGCATGTTCTTTTTTCTTTTCCGAAGTCTGTAGAATTTATGTAAACAAAGTAAAAGACTGTATGCAACAGAGCTGAACTGGAATGTCAAGAGCAAATTAAAAGTGTGAGAATCTGAATTTGAATCCAGTTCCAGCAAACTCAGGTTCAGAGATTACAGAATCTAACTTTGAGCTGTTCCACTTACAGGGTTCATCATCTCTTCATTTCAGAAATCAGTAAAATTTAGGAGGACCATACAGAAAAAAGCAATATAGTGGCTAGTTGTTTCTTCCTTCAGAGTAAATGAGAATGATATCTATCTATCTATTTATTTATTTATTTATTATTCAAATTTAATTACTGCCCATCTCCCCCAAGAGAGGGACTCTGGGCAGTTTACAATAAAATCAAACTACGATCGTAAACATAAAAATCTCATAAAACCAGACACATTACAATTAGCACAAACAGAGAATAATTTGTTAGTGAGGACTGGCTTCCAAGATGGATTGCAAATGAAAGACTCAGAAGATACAATATATTAAAGAGAAGTATAGACACCCATGAGTCAAGGTTGATTCTTGACAACTGCAGTTATTTAATTATTCATTATATTTATATACTACCAAATTGAACTAATGGCAGGTTACTGTGCGAATAAAATACAAAACACAATAAATTCCAATTAAAATGTAAAATCAAATAACAAACAACAATGATGGGATACTAATAGTAATGACAACCATGGATGCAACCCTAGTCTAATGGCAGCAAATTATACTTTGAAGTCTGTCTAGAAGAGTTCTCTTTTAGCTGCTTATTAGAAGGATGCCAAGGTCAATAACAACTCTGGACTAAACTGTTCCATAGGATGGAAGACATCACAAAGAAACATTGCCTTCAGGCTTTCCCCTCTTATTTGTCCTAACTGCCAGGAAACACGCTGAGACAAGGAACGGGTCTCTAATGTTTTATTGCTTGTACATAACAGGAATCCTAACAAACTGAAGAAGCGTGGGAAAAACCCAGCCATATAAACCCCAAAGGTTAAGGCGGTCCCGATCTGTGTCTCTTTGAATGGCTACCTAATTCCTCAGTGCTACGCATGCGCTTAACAGTCTGGATGGGAGCCCCCTGCTCGCCATCCTTACTCATGACATTATTTCATATATTGGGAATGGTGAGCATCTCCACTTAGGATGACTGCACAGGATGGGTCAGTTTCACCTGAAAGAGGCATTCCTGAAGGTATAATAATTTATATTTTATAATAATTGTGATGTGTCTGGTTTTATGAGATTTTAATGTTTATGTTTGGAGTTTGATTTTATTGTAAACTGCCCAGAGTCCGTCTCTTGGGGGAGATGGGCGGTAATTAAATTTGAATAATAAATAAATAAATCTGAAAGCCACTGGTTTAAAACCAGTACTTTGAATAGCACATGTAAATCTACTGGAAGCCAATAGAGTACCTGTAGTATAAGTCCACTAGCTGTAGCTCTTATGCGCCTTCTTGTGAGGCTTCTATCCCTAGCCCTCATAGGTAGTCCAGAAGGATGCCATAGTCATTAGCATCACATGCCACTAAAAGGTCAAATATGCTCAGGACTGAAATCTAACTAAAAGGCATCCAGATAATCTATTTCCTTTATAGCACCCTGTTACTGAATAACAGTGACCAACAATCTTCCTAAAAAGAGAATCTGGGAGACAAGGTGATAGATACCCAATCAGATGGATCCAGATAATGCTTCTTTAGAAGGGCCTGCACCACCACCTCTTTAAATGAGGTGGTGATTAAATGAGGTAAATGCTTAAATGAGGTAAATGCCCATAAGGAGTATCAATGACCACTTAACAGGATACAGATATTATCCTACCTTAATGAGGCTGGAAGGGTATATATCCAAGCCACAAGTGGTGAACCCATATCAGAGTTCATCAGAGTCTATGGGTCAATATGAAGCCAGGTCACCTAACAGACCCATCATTGTAGAGTGAAGACTGAAATGTGTTTGAGCCTCTTTGTCAGTAGAATGTTATGCAAATGCATCAAAATGGCCCATTGGATCTTTCTGTCCATTCCTCCCTTACAAAGAAGGGCTACTGTAATCTAGGCTGTTGGACATTAACCTGCTAGTGCAATAAGGATGGAGAAATACTGATGGTTTGACTTCTTATTGTCAAATGTAGGCTTGATCACAAACTTTTCTCTGTGTTCAGACAAGTTCTTTATGGTTTCTTACATCTGCACTGCAGGGGTCTCTTATGTTATTTTGTCTCCCAGAACACCCCAGAATTGGCAAACAGAGATAGGCCATTTGGTGGCAATCACATCAAACATTATTGGTCACCTCTTGACTCCAACATTCAACCAGGTTCTCCACGGAACTGTTTGTCCATTTGATCTCACCTGCATGAAGAAAGATATTTGAGCTAGGCTTTAGCAAGTTACATTTTGTGTTTGAAGTAAATAAAAGTTTTTTTAAAAAATATATAAATCAGGATGCATCATAAGAACATTGATTTATCTTCCCTTCTGTGGAAAATAACACCATTTTTATTGTGATTAGTAATCCAGATATATTTGGTGGCTATCTGCCAAAGCCATGACCCCTTCATTTTAAAATTGGGCACCTGCATCAAAAACACCAAAACATCAAGCTGGAGGATTACAATCTGTGACCTTCAAATACAAATTTATAATGGTGACATTTACAGATGAATTTTTAAGGTTAATTAAATGACACACTGTGTACAACATTAACCTCCACTGAATATGTATTTTCTCTCTCTCTCGCTCTTTTCTCTTGTATGTGCTAGAAAGTCCTTGTCTGATCTCTCCATATCCTGCTCACTTTGTAACAGAGATGACTGAAATGTAGTCTTTTCAGTTATTCAGATTCCATGGATTACCAATGGGTAATAAATGTGTGTAAGTGGGCTCTGAAGAAGGCAATAGCAGACTACTCTACCACACTGCCAAGGAAATTGCATGGATGTAGTCATCAGTTTGGGCTGTGTTTTCATTTAGCTCAATCTGATTTCACCACAGATACTATACAGAGAAAGATTTTGACAACTATTTTGTCATAGTTTCACCTAACGTTGTGCCAAAGTCTGCCTTACAATTTCTCAACCTTTTCTTTCTTATGAATGAGGCTTCTTCTTTTCTACTTCATTTTCAAGATACATGACAATTTCTTTCTGACTTCTCTTTTGGATGTTTACTTTGCCTTTGGATGTGGTAAAGGGTGAAAAAAATGACACAGGATGTTCTCTTTCATAAAATTAAATGAGAACTGATAGGAAAAACTGCAAGAGAAATTTCCTGCATGTTACTAGTTTCAAATGGTTTCAAAATGATGGGCAGAGAATAAGCAGATTCTTGATAAGAGTAGCAAAAAATGTTTAAAAAATACGTTTTTTTCTCCCTGGCACATAACAAGTTGTGAAAGATTCTGGCTGAAAGCTCAGAAATGCAAAACTGGTAGGAGAGATGTGGTATAACTATAGCAACAGAAGAGGAAAAAACATTTTAGAGGAAACAGCTAGAGTGACTAAAGTTAAGCAAAATGATAGGAATGAAGGACAGTTGACAAAAGAAGAAGCATTATCAGAATACAGTAAAAGGGTTTTAAAAGCTTTAATGCCTTTAATGTTGGAGCAAAAGAAGAGGCAGTACTTGGTGTGGATTAGAGGAAAAAATAAAACAAGAAAGCAGGAAAAGAAAGAACATTCAAGGAGCTAATATAGTTAATTGTTAGAATTCTATCCTACCTTTTCTCCAGAGCTCAAAATAGTTTAGATGGGGATATCCGTTTATTTTATCCTCTCAGAACAACTCTGTGAAGTAGGTTGGGCTGGAAATACTGACCTCACATCACCCAGTGAGTTTCCATAGATGAGAGTGGTCCTGTACCAGGGTCTGCCCAATCTTAGCTCAACTGCACACCATATTCACCTAACACAGTTTTTCTCTATATAAATAAAAACCAGGGCTACATGCTGATGTGGGGTATGTTTAACTGAGCCCAGCAGGAAGAGATGTTGTTAATCTGGATTCTCCCATTTCCAGGTTGATAAATGGAATCATGTTGTACATGCAATCCAAATCTTTTTGTTAAAGCCGATCCAGGTTGCTTCACGCAGGCTTACTAAAATGGAACTTGCAATAATTTAGGAATTAGAACATTCAAAGATTCCTCATTACTTCAAATATAGCTGGAAATAGGCCCCTTATCTAACATAATGTTGATTTTTTCAGAGGCAGAAAAGAGCTGAAGGAAAGATTCAATTAGGGCACAGCTGTTTGTTCAATAGTCATTGAAACAAACCCTGCATTCATGTGATATGTGCAC
The DNA here is from genome assembly GCF_035149785.1 of Candoia aspera. Classification (NCBI taxonomy): domain Eukaryota; kingdom Metazoa; phylum Chordata; class Lepidosauria; order Squamata; family Candoiidae; genus Candoia; species Candoia aspera. The sequence continues at coordinate 80,719,521 of NC_086157.1, read as the reverse complement.
CCAGCCAATACCTTGGCAAAGATCCACAAAAGAATATTTTATACATTGTTTTTATATATAGGGGAATTTAGTTGTCACAGAAAAATCTATTTCAGTTATTTCAGGTGGCAATTTTAACATGAATGGTCTTCCTGTGAAAAACTTAGTGGGGATTTTATTTTATTGACTATAGTGACCCACCATGGTAGGCCACAGTTTGGTTTTTCTAACAAGTACTAATAGCATAAGCCATGATTTAGAAATTATAATGACTCAGTCACACATTCAGCAAAGCCAAAACTGAACTCAAAATACAGGTAGCCCTTGACTTATGACCACAATCAGGACTGGAACTTCTGTTGCTAAGCAAGGTAGTTGTTTTTGCTGCAGTTATTAAGCAAATCACATGGTTGTTAAGTGAATCTGGCTTCCCCCATTGACTTTATTTGTCAGAAGCTAGCCGGGAAGGTTGCAAAATGGCAATCATGTGACCCTGGGACACTGCAACCATTGTAAATACATGCTGGTTGCCAGGTGCCTGAATTTTGATCATGTGACTGCAGGGACACTGCGATGGTCATAAGTGTGAGGACCAATCATAAGTCACTTTTTTCAGTGCTATTGTAACTTTGAACAGTCGCTAAATGAATGGTTGAGAGTCAAGGACTACCGCTATAACAACACAGTGTTAATACAGCCACTGCAGATGTTTCTCAGCCTCTGACTTTTTGAAACTATGATCACTACATATAAAAATTTAAAGGTTTAAACAAGAAAAAGGATAGAATCCAGATTCCCTTCAAAATAAAATTTCTGGGCTAGGCACTGGGCTATTAACAGTATCATTTAAAGTAGCCACTATGATTTAATATAGTGGAAGGAATCCAGCTTTACCAATTTACAATAAAATCACTGAAAAGACCCACAGGTTCTTGCAAAAATAATTCAGTTACAATAAGTTCCTTATGTATTGATTATTTTAATAGTTTCATTCCCAGAAAGAGGCTCTTGGGACATACATTCTGCTAGTCTGTGGAAAAAAATAACACAAGATTTACAAATTAATAATAACAGGAGATTAAAAAGTGTTAATTTGATTTAGAAGGATTGGGTTCTTTCTTCAGAGAAGTTTCAGCATAAGTATTTGGGTAGAACCCAATTCATGAAAAGTGGGGAAAAAAGCCCCAAACAATATACTTAGGTAAAGGTAAAGGTTTCCCTTGACATTAAGTCCAGTCGTGTCCGACTCTAGGGGGCGGTGCTCATCTCCGTTTCAAAGCCAAAGAGCCGGCATTTGTCCGTAGACACTTCCGTGGTCATGTGGCCAGCATGACTAAATGGAACGCCGTTACCTGCCCGTCAAAGCGATACCTATTAATCTACTCACATTTGCATGTTTTCAAACTGCTAGGTTGGCAGGAGCTGGGACTGGCAACGGGAGCTCACCCCGTCATGTGGATTCGAACCACCGACCTTCTGATCGACAAGCTCAGCAGCTCAGCGGTTTAACCAGCAGTGCCACTGCATCCCTTCAACAATATACTTACTTCCTTTAATTTATTACGGTCTTAGACTAGTACACCCAAACAATATATATATAGAAAGAAAAAATATATTGTTTTTGTTATATCTTTATGCAGACTTGCTAACTTATGAATGCTGAAACTGAAAAAGAAGAATTTTGACCTGTCTACTAGAATATAATACAATGAATTTATTGTACCAGTATGAATTTTGAAAGACATGCAGTATGTTATATATATTCTATTATTCTAATAGCCACGCCTTGTTTGTTCCTTTCTTCTGCCTTTGTTCCTCTCTGCAACTACTAGAAACATGATCTTTTAAGAGAGTGGTGAACTAGTCGGTCTCCAGGTGTTGCTAAAGGCATTCTCCACTAGTGCCTAAAGTTGCTAAGAACTGTGGTTCAGCAGCATCTAAAAGGCCTTGGATGGGCTTCAGAAGAATGGGGATCAGGCAGCATTTAGATTAGTACTGGGAAAATCTTCCCCAACCTCTTTCCAGCAAGCTATATTTGACTACACCTCAGTATTTAGAGCCTGCACTTTTTGTTAAAACCTTCATTTAAAAATCCTTTCAGTAGCATCCATCTCCTTATGAAATTTGCAGTGACATTGGTGAGACAAATCTATATCCTCCAGCATGTTCTTTTTGTTTTTTGTCTATGGGAATATTTAATCCTTGAATAGACGTAGTGCTGTTAAACATGTACTTCTAGAACATCACAGTAAGCTGCACAGTTTTGTTGCTACTGATCAGATACATTTTAATTGAAGCAAATTATTTGATAAAGCCTTCACTTATTCTCAAAAGTCTGTCAGTCTGGATAACAGCCATCAGGGCACAAATATAAAACTTGATGTGAATTATGAGATTGGGATTAAAACATTCTAATCTTAGATGTTGAAGAGTTTATCAGGGGTATATCTGACATTGGAGTTATGCTCTGCTGCAGATTTTCCTTTATGGCATGGATTTTTCAATGTTGGTATGTTAATGAAGTGCTAACAGCTGCCTGTTGTTCTAGGAGAAGCCATGAGTCCTGGAATATTTCTGGATTGCAAGCCAGTTCTTTCAGGGGGAGCACAACCTTATACAGAAGAAAAGTTGGAACTGTCCTGGAACTAATTCTGAATCAGCAGCCACTCTGTTATGCTAGAGTTGAATCCGAATTTCTTTTTCCCCATCAGCATCATGACTTCTACTACATCTCCCATTTGATCATTCAACTGGGGTATTATCCATATATTGATGATACCTCACCTCATGCTGATCAATAACCTCTCCCAGTGGCTTCATTTAGATGTTAAACAAAGGGCACTTCATGCTAGGTTTGAGCTCTCTTCCTTCCCAACCCCAACTAGAATTGCCCACTCAGGAAGGGCTGGGACCATCATAAAATGGTTCCCCCACTTCAACCCTCATAGATGATCCAGAAGGATATCATGAATCATAGTATCAAAGGCTACTAAGATACAGCAGAACAAGGAGGCTTATGCTCCCCCCATCCAGATCCCACCACAAGCACCCTGTCTGAAAATGGTCTAATTAATCCACTTTTTCCAGTGCCCTTTGTAGCTGCCTCCACTACTGCCTTTTCAACAACTTCCCCCCACCCCCCAGAAGGAGTGATTGGAGACTGGCTGGTGGGTGGCTAAAGTAGCTATGTCCAAGAATGCCACCTTGTTTCTGGACAGACAGTATAGCAATAGCAATCCGAGCTTGTCCTTCAAGCCATACTGCACAAACAAGGTCTAACAACCTGTCAGCTATGAATCAAGGTCTCCTGGAATACTATTGCCAAATTGTAATGAAGCATCTGAGACATGGATATGGATATCTTAAATAGAGAATTTTCTCCATCCATGCCTAGCTAGGACTTGATTATGCATGCTCAGTCTGTCCTCTCACCCATGATTAAATCATAGATCAGGATGGATTTCTTGCACATAGACCTGGTATTCAGCTTGAGCTTCAATTCAGTACCTGGCCCTTGATTTGTAATTAGGAAATTGGAAGCAAGGATTGACCATAACTTTCCAATGCCTGGTCCTAGTAATGTCATGTCCTTGTAATAGCTTATCTCCCATCCTCCACCATACTTCCTTAAGAATCTTTAACAGTAACTATACTCATACTCTTTTGGTAGCTCCATGCCTTCCTACACAACTCACCAAAAATCCCTCACCTTCTCTTCCACACCATTCATTGAACTGTAATTGAGCCCTTTCACTCAGCTCTTACCAGATTAGCTGCCAGCCCCCCCCCCCCTTCAACAGTGACCCTTATTCCACCATTCCCTATTTCCCACCAAGGGACCAAACTTTCCATTCAAATCTTTCCCCATCACTGACCTCAGCTGGTGGTACCTGCAGATATGTCCATTCCCAGATTTGGTCACCATAATTTGTCTCTTGGAGTTGTGCTGCTTGCCGATATTTTCCTGAAGCAGCATGATTTCTGCAGCTATTGCCTTCCATAATTATTCACATCCAACTGATGTAATTTTATTACCCTATTTATGTGCAGCTTGATCCTTGAAGGAGCCAAATGAAAGTGATGCTTTTATAAATAGAAATATATCCCAGTAGTTTAATTCTAGTTGGCTTTACTCTTGCTAACTTTTTGAGAGAGCATATAAGCCAAGAAAGGCTAGAAGACAGATAAATATTTTCTGAAATAGACCATGTAAAACCTGGCAAAACACAATAGTTGGGTCATATTTTGACAGTTTAAGTCATTTCACTGGTATATTCTGTACATTCCATCACCCATACTAACTTTCATTATTCAGGTTATTGAGGTGACAGCTTCTTTGATACTTAAAATAAAAAAGACAAGCATGGAATTGTTGTGTCAAGCAGAGAGTTGTATCATATTATAAATCTCTCTGCTAGCAGACAAGAAGATGAATATCAAGGGTAGTGTGATCTGTTCAAGAAGAGTCTTGCCTACAGATGTGTCATAACATCACATCACTCCTGAGTGTTCTGGATTCATCTATGATCTATTCAAGTCAGTGGCGCTACCATTCTGCTTAAGACCCAGCAAATTGGGTAACCGTCTTTTAAAACTGAACTGGAAAAGAACACCTAGCAACATATTGCTGGATTTTACAGTATACCTATACACCTTTATTTTGTTCAATACTGTGAACAACAGAAAGCAAAATTCCCCTCCTCCTCCTCCTCAAGACACATAAGCCATAGTGGTATTTTTGATTTTAAGATAGAGAAACACTTACCACAGTAATTCAAAACTTTGAAAAACTGGTACCATCATGTTCTCAATAGTAATTAAAATAAGAATATACTTTGTGAACTTGTTTAAGTGATAGCAGGAAAAAAGAAAGAAAGACACTATTCATTCCAAGAATCCGTTGATTGGTATTAACAATGGTCATTCTTTGGCAACCCAACAATTCCTTAAAGCTTTTTATTTGTTTTATCTGACAAGTCTTTGCATTGCCTTCTATGGATATTGCAGTAAAGAAGCCCCTTGGGTTGTGGCAGCTCAGCAGAAAGAACTGTCACAGGGTGACAAAAGAAGTGTGTCTTTATGTTAGAAGCATTCAAACCATCTGTATGTAATAAACTTGAATACTTAATTATCCTGAAAATGTAATCAACTGGAATACATAATTATAAGCCATGCAAGAGACTGAATGCACCTTGCAAAATTATGCTGCTACAATGCCAGTCAGAATGTGGCCTGGATTCTGGGCCCATCCATGTGTCCCCTCATTTCAACTCAAAGATGCCTCACTAACAGATGGAGGCTTTATCTTATCCCCATTACATAGCCAAGGCCAGCTCACTTCAGTTTTTTCCCCCTAATCTGATGTAAAAATAGTATCTTCCATTTTCTCCCAAGATAAATCTTGCTGTATGTCCACTGATAGGATTAGCAGCAACATGGCAATTAGCTACTGTTGACTGGTTTGGGCACACCCTCTCCCCTCTAGCTGCTACTGATGACTTCACCTCATGGCCATTTTGATCTGGATAGCAGGACTGAACAGGCATTGAACATTTGCCTGTATAATGCCTGATGAGATGGAAACAGAATTAGCTATTCCTATACATCTGCACTTTGCTATATGAAGTAACAGAAGAGGAATTGGGATGATGCATTTTTTTTACCTGTGTGTGTGTGTGTACAGGCAGTGTAATACACATTTACTCCCAAGTAAGTCCTGTGTGTTCATTTGGAATTGCAAGACCTATTTAGAACTGCAGCCTCAGAAAAAGCTGCAACATTATCCTTTTAATAGAATAGCTACTGTTTCTTCTTCCTATCTAGCCTTCAAGAAATATATTACTCCCCCCCACCACCAAATCTCCTGCAGGAAAATGTATTTTGGAGAAGAGATTAAAGAAATAATCCAGAGTCTGAATATCTCCTAATCTTTTTTTTCCTATCCTTCCCAATACATTTTTTAAAAATGCTGGTGGTAGGGGGTAATCCCTCTGAGCTATAAAATCACAGTTCCCATCTGACTTCTGTGAAGTGCAGCAATTTGTAAATTCCGCCCCACTCTTTGAAGCTGGCAGTCTCCTTTAAAAAACTGTGACAGGAAGGAAGGGACAGGCCGCTCACCCCATGTCTCCCTTTAGCCTGCCAGCATGCCACACCGAGGATCTGTCAAGGAAAAGCATGACTCTTTGAAGTCATGTTTACTCTCCCCTCCAAGATCCTGCATGTGGTGTGCCAGTGCTAGCTGAAGAGGAAGGGCTGTCCTACTTCAGGTACAGCTTAACCATGTGCAACCTGCTGGATGTTGTCCAAGTGTTTTGGAAGGGGAGAATAGATGTGACTTCAAAGAATCATACTGTTCCCTGCCAGACCCCCTTTGTGGCATGCCAGCACTCGGGCATAGGATGGGTGAGCTGCCTATCAGAGTTTTTTGTATGTTTGTTTCTTTACTTCAGAAATATTTCACCTGTTAGAAATATGCCAACCCCATATGAAGAACAGGTGAGTAATATATCTGTTAACTTCTGTCTGTAACTCTTTAGCAGGCAGGCTTAAAAACCACTGCATTTTCATGAAAATTCAAAAGGAAGATAAAACGGAGCTATAGGTTCAGTAACCAAGCACATGATTTGTATGCCAAAGGACTCCTTCCTAATTGCTGGATTTCACAAAGACCTGGGAAAATCTCTCTTCTGCACTCTGTTGAGCTGCTGTCAGTCACTAGAGGCAATACAAATGGTCTGCCTTGGTAGAAGACACCTCTACAGCTTCCAACTTTCCTAACATTACATACTGTATATGATGGAAATGGTACCTTTCAAAAGGAAAAGGTATCCTTGTGAAGCAATATGTCATATTCCACCTGTCAGTCAAGACTGGTTAGTTATAAATAGCTCTCACAGAAAATAATTTTATGGTTGGTACGAGCAGGTGCTAAAATTACATGCATCTGGGGAAATCTGTGCAAGTTAAATTGCCCCAAATCCCTGGAGTGGAGAGAACAAGAGAGAGCGATGGTAGTGCCGGCATTGTGCAGAGACACCTGCTGCTAGTTCTGTAATGCACAGCAAGCAAGAAATGAACTGGATGTGTGATGGGCATAGTGACATATTCTTTCAATAATTTGGGGCAGATGCTGAAGAGGACTGACCTTCCTATTTACATTGGTAACCAATGTCAATCTTATAATACCAAGAACTGCAAAAAATATTTTTGAGGGTAAGGAGGTATAGGTATTTTCCAGGGAACTACTTCAATGTCATTAATAATTACATTTGGTTAGGGAGGCAACAAACAAAAAAGCAACATCAGGGATAGGGTACTTTGCTTAGTCTGCTGAAGGTTAAATAACCACGGTCATCTATGATCAATTTCCACTGTGAATTCTGGAGGCCAGTAAGTGAGTGACTTTCTAGCAGGCTAGTATTAGAGTAAGGTTAAAGAGGACACAATAGGAAATTGTACAGCATCATGGAGAGAAATGACTCTATTCAACTCCATGACACTTTTTAAAAGAACACTGTTCAGGTTCTGTGCCTGAAGTTTTATCATTCTTTTTATTTGTTACAGTTTTTAAACCATCCAACAGCCAAAGGCCTTTGGTCAGTTTGCAATAAGAGATCAGTTTGAATAAAAATGTATACAATAAAATTAAATACAGTTCAAAATAAATGCACCATATAAACTACACAGCAGCAAGGCAGTCATTCAAAAAATTTAAAAAGTATGAATTAAAATACAATTAAATACCAATTAAATACCCCAGGAAAATAGGTCTTCATCAGGTGCCAAAAATATACTAATGTGGGTACCAATTGAGCATCTCTGGGGAGGGAATTCTATAAATAAGGTACCACCACCAAAAAATGCTTTCTCCCTTGTAGAGGCCTATCTCACCTCATTAGAAGATCTTAACATCTTGGTAAATATATCTAGGAGAAAGTGCTCCTTCAGGTAACTGGTCCTAAACTGTTTAGGGCTTTAGAGGTTAAAGCCAGCACTTTGAATAGTCCAGAAACAGACCAGCAGCCAGTGTAGATGGTGAGGTACTGGCATCATATGTTCATTCTGGCCAGTTGTAGTAAACAATCTAGCCACTCTGTTTTAAACTAACTGAAGTTTACAGACTGTTTTCAGAAACAACCCACACTGCATTAATCCAAGCAGGAAATTATCAGAGCATGAATAACTGTTGCAAGTCTGTCTTGGTCTAGGTCACAGGTTAAATCAACTGAAGCTGACAAAAAGCACTCTGTGGCACTGAGGCCACCTGGCCTCTAGCAACAATGAAGGATCTAGGATCACCCCCAGACTGTGAACTGCTACATTAGAGTGAGTGTGGATCCCTCCTGGATATCACTCAACTGGATAGATGCCCACCCACAAACAGTATCTCAGTCTTTTCTGAATTGAGTCTTGGCTTATTGGCCTTTATTTATTTATTTATTTATTTATTTATTTATTTATCAATTAATCAAATTTGTCACCGCCCATCTCCTCCGACCAGAGGGACTCTGGGCAGTTTACAATATAGAATAAATATACAATAAAAATTCGAATAAATATACGATAAAATTCTAATAAAATCCCATTAAAACTAAAACACTTTCTTAACTATCCAGTCTTAACCTGCCTGAGCACTGTTTCAGAAAGCCAGTCACTTCACCTGTGTTAGATGAAAAGGAGAAGTAGAACCAGGTGTCATCTGCATGTTTATGGCATCTCAGCCCACATGCCTGGATAACCTCTCCCAGCAGTTTCATGCAGATATGAAAAGCATAGGGGATAAAATAGAGCCCTGAGGCACTCCATAGCCCAACTGCCATTAGTCAGTATAGTAAATCCCCCAACTTCTAGAAACAGCAGTCCAAGTAGTAACATAATCACTATAGTGCAGTGCCCAACTCTGACAGCTGGTCCAGGTGGATACTACTGTTAATGATACCAGAAACTGCTGAGAGTCCAGGAGGATCAACGGGGTTGCACATCCTTTTTATTGTTCCCAGCACAACTCATCCCACAGGTCAGCAACAGCAGTTTCTGTTCCATAGCCAGGCCTGAAATCAGATTGAAATGGATCTAGAAAATCAGTTTCATCCAAGAGAGCCTGATTAGCCACCACCCTTTTTCCTGAAAGACTGGGTTTAAAAAATCCAAAACTCCATAGTTTGGGAACACCCTTTCCCAAAAATGTATTATCCATCCATAAATGTATGCAAACTTTTGAATTCCCCAGAACTCTTAATCAGGTAAGATGTTACACAAACTCAGTGGAGGATAGAGATGAAGCAACAAAATATTAATGACTAGCCCAGATGTTTTAGCCATGACATACACAGTTCAAAGTCAGTCCTAAGATGGATACTGGACTAAATGCAGAGTCAGCATCAGGCATTGCAGGTATTTTATTCAAATTGATCATTTCTACTCAATCTTTCAGGACAAAGGAATTGCCATGGCTTTGACAATACAAAGACCATTAATGCTAATCTATCTCCTGCTGTGGGTGATGTATACAGGCATCTTGGCCTGTTAGAAAGCAAAAATAAAGCAATCTTTATACCAATAGACTAGAGAGTAATTTTAGGTGTTGCAGTAGGCATACTGTAAGTCAATAAAGCACTAGACATGTCAGTTAAGCCCTAGTATTGTTTATTAGAGATAAAAGAGGGAAAATGAACTCTATTAAAAGGAGGGAATTGAACTCTCCAAATGTACAATCCTTATTTTTTCTAATCTGATATATATATAGATAGATAGATATTCATTCATTCCACAAGACCCATAGAAAGCAATCTCAGCTATGAGGACTACAAAACTCATAATTAAAATATCTGTCTATGGATTTTTTTCTCCCATCTATGCATATAGATGTCTGTTCTTCCAATTGCTTAAACCTGGGTACAAATCCTCATGGGTCCCAAATGCTAGTAAGCCAGAGATTCTTATGCAAACAAATACAACTTGCCTTCCAATCTCTGACTAAATGTGTGGAAATTGTGGAGGGAAAAGTGTGACGCCAGTGTTCATGGCCTATTCACTGCAGTATTTAAAGATCTCCACAAGCAGCTGAAGAGAACTTCAAGTCATCCCACTTTAAGGTCACCCTCATCATCTATATTTTTATGGATTGAAGAAGAATACATACTGTTTTATGTTTGGTTCAATCTCAAGCATGAAAGATCATAAGATAATTGTCATGAATATCAAACAGAATGGAGCCACTGAAATACCTTTTAGTCACATAAGGAAAATGCAGTGGCTGGGGACTGTTCATGGTCCTGATTAAAGACTAAAAACAATACAGAATTCAACTCTTTTGCTTTGATTTGTCCCAGCTTAATGTGAACCAATTGTTACTAACTGAGATACTTAATTGGAACTTATATATTGAGAAGTGACTGACTCAAACTGATCTACCTTTTACTACCTGGCATCAATCAGATGTAGCCTCCCTATTCACTTACGGTTTTTATGCCTTGGGAATCAGAATATTAACATGGTTACCTGATAACTATGAATCTCAGCTTGATACAAGCAAATGTAAGGGGCAGTCAGAATCATATGAAAAAAATAATTCTTCAGGTAGCTGGGTGTCATATAATTTAGGGTTTTAAGAACAATAATCAGCACTTCAGCTTGAATCTGGAAACAGATCAGTAGCCAATAATACTTAGCCAACAAATATAAAGATGAAATACAACTGGTATTTTGTTTATTTCTAAACTAACTGAAGAACACTGACACTCAAAAAGACAAGGCATGCATTTTACTTAAATAAGACATACTTGTTTTTTAAGAGACTGATATTTTTAGCAGTCAGTAGCAATGCACAAATTATTATTAGCAATCATGCAGAAATAATTATGGAAGAACAGGATATTAAAAAAACAGTACTGTTGCATTTATTTTAAAAAATCAGTATACATGGAAGATGTTCATTAAAAAATTACTTGACTACCTATGCTTTGAAACATTTCTGAATAGTGAATGTTTCCCTTGAGCAAAACAAAGATTGTTTCTATGGTCTGAGTTAACAGCTGCTGAATTCTAATGAAAGTTTTTTCCTAGACTTGATTACAAATAATTAACAAATGTAACCTTATTGAACACACATGAGGCATATTGTAGATGGGGCTGCTGATCATTCCGATAATTTGAGTCAGATTGTTTAAGTACAATCAGATCATTTCCAAAGTTGAGGATAAATCAGAAATTTAGTAAAGCTTTTACACTGTTGCAAAATAAAGCACAGCATGGTGCCCTAAGTAATTTTCTTACTTAGTTCAAAAGCATGCAAGGAGTATCTCATCTCTAATTTTCCATTAAAATAGCAAAATTTGTAATTAGAGTCAAATTATTATGCATTCTTCAATTATCCCATTCATAGAACACTTGGACATATCTTTTAGGAATTTCCATGACTGTTCATTTATGTGACTAGATGAAGCAACAACCCTAAGGAGTGAGAAATTATGCAATCAAACGTCATTCATCCATTTTGTCTGAACCGAGAATGTTCCTAGGCTATTGGCCTACTATACCTCTATAATGAAATCAGCCTATACTCCTCAGTAGGACTGCTTCAGTCATGAGTTACCAGTAGGAGGAGCTTCTATCCCGTTATTTTCAGCCCCAACATAATTGTTAACAGGAAAACCAAACTGCCTTTTTTCTATGAATTAAGACACACTCCACTATCAAGAAATACCCAAGTTGTTGACCCTTGGTTATTCTCTTTACCTCTACTCCCTGTTTGCCAGAATCTTGTGATCAGAACAGGGACACTCTTACTTTTCTTAAATACATCCCAACGCAATAAGCAGGACTGAAGATAAAATTTTGTAAAAGAAGTCTGTAAGTTGGAAATTAATTAAGAATCATGATGGAGTTTATTAACTGGTAGATAAAAAAGCAGGATTTACAGAACATAGTTAGGAAAAGAGAAACATTTAGTACAATCCCAAGCTCCAATAACTATAATTCTGGGCTCGTTAGTTCCCCAGTTCCATTAAATGTATATATGTGAGGACTAAGAATAAGCATAGAATGAATACACCCCCCTTTTCCCTCAAGCAAATGAGGTACCCTTCACAGTTCTCAACTGCCTGTTCCTACTCTCAGTGACTGTATGGTCTCCACTCTTCCAAACAGATGTCTCCATAGTTACTTTCTGTCAATGCTGTCACTGTGTGATCATGGTGTGGCTATCTCAACATTTTTGTTTATTTATTTATTTTGCACTCAAACAAGCCACACTGAAAGTATATCTAAACATTATGTTGTCAAGATATTACTATTATTAATGTGGTATCACACTGTCAAATGGGTTATTTGCTCGAGACAATCTTTTCTTCATGTGGCATTTTTGTTCTAGGAATGGATCATGGTAAGTTTCAATATGCAGTTTTTATGGCACTATAAAAATATAGTATATATTTATTTACTAAAATACTATGTTATATTAATAATATTAAAATATTATAGTATATATTTATTTACTATATTATACTATATTATACTATATATAAAATATAGTATATATTTATTTACTATAAATATTGTAAATTTAAATGTTGCCACCTCTATTTAGATGCGTGGTGACTTATCCATGAAATTAAAAGTCTACAGCATTACAGAACTATATGATGATAACACATCCATGGTAAAAGACAGCTACAAAAAATCCATAACATTTAAGATGTTCCCAATCAAACAGTGCTAATTGTAAATCATTAACTATAATAATTATGCAATAAAACCAAAAATCATCATTAACTGACACCAGCAACATTACATTCATTCACCAAAGGCTCTGTAACATAATTAAGCCCTTAACATTTTCTGGACGGCTGCCATATTGGAGAATGCATCTGACTTCCAAGCTAGAAGCAGGAATGTTTGCTGCATTGTGAAAATAAGGGAGATGCTGTGCATGTATACATTTTTAAAGAACTTCTCAGAGAGTTGGCATATTTTATTATAAGGATAAAATGGCCAAGGGTTTACACATTAAAAACAAATGTCACAGACTGATTATTACAGCCTGTAATATTGTTTAACTTTTGGAAAGCTCAGTTTACTGGATATTCACATCCATTTCATGCTTTGTATTTCTTCCATTTCTTTTGCCACTTAATAGCATGTAACGTGGTTGACAATTCCTGTCATCAATTCATACATCACTGACCAAAATTATAAAGTTACCCCAATTAATAAGAATAAATCACAGTGTGACCAAATAGGACCAAGGACTGTTTGTGCAAAGAAAGTAAAATTGCACTAATTAGAACAGCACTGAAACAGCATTAATCACAATGGGTGACAATGAGAAGTATTTCTCAATAGATGCAATAAAAACCAAATAAATAATTGTGGTTCAACTGTAGTTGCTTGTCACATCTTTCTTCGACGATTCTGTTCCATGCACAGCTTCATCTGTTTACACTGGTACTTGGTTGAGTAATTAAGAGTACAGAGTCTCTCTCCACTTGGGTCAATGCTATTAAGGGAAAGATGCTGGAATCCATTAACCTTATTTAAAATTTAATTGCCTCTTAGGCATTATTTGAACACATTTCTTCCCAGAAGCAATTAATTATAGATCCATCCCTTCATTTCTAAGTGTTTACATTATTACTTAAAAAAAAAAAAAACTATAAGAAGAAATGACAGGTGTATGAAAAAGGTAATTTCCTAACCCATTGCAATGAGTTAAAATGCTTTAAATAATTCTGCTTCAGTATGGGACAGAAATAAACAAATACAGCTGCTTCTTTCACCTTGTAGCCAAAAGGCAAATCTTTTTGAAGTTGTCAGAAAGAGGTCAGAATTCTTATATTTTCTGTATTGTGGAAACTTATGCCTTTCCACAGGAGCTGCTGGGAATGCTGGATTAGTTGTAGAAGGCACTCTGCTCTTTAAGCTTTCCCTTTATAATTAATAAGGATGTTCTTTTTCCTCTTTTTTATCTTATCTCCAGTCTTTTACATTTCACCTCCATTTTTGTAAGCTCTTCCTCCTTATTCAGTTCCAATTGCCTTAAATCTATGAATTGCCAATTTTGTTAGCTCAATGGGTTCCTTTGTGGCGACTGGTTTGTGGGATCCTAGGGAGTCTAGGTTTGGTTAGTTGCCCCTGCTTAAGGTACAACAACCTTGGAGTTTGATATATTGTTCCTTGAGATGACTTCCCACTCTTCAGTAGCATAAAGAAATGCTCTGCACCCTAACTCTAACCAAGCTATCCTGAAGCTAAAAATAAAAGTAACTTTTGTGTGTGCCAAAAGTTAAGGAGATAAGAAAATCTCCTTATTTTCTCTGCTGAAAAGAATTTATAAAAAAAGAAGAGAAAGAAAAGAACATGTGCCTGAGTACCTGTTTCAGGTGAGACACTTGCCTGTGTGAGCCAGGTTCAAAACAACAATGTCAATAAAGTTGAAAGAAGGGGGGGAAAGACAAAGAAAATCACTCTGGGCTGTCTTCTAGTAGCCAATTAACCCCATTTCAACCACCATATAGCAAAGTGGCTAAATCCATGGGGTTGAAAATTGGAATTCTCAAACTTTATTTCCCAGGTCTCTGGGACTTCACACCCTTGTTCTACTTCCTGCTTTGGGATAGAAACTTGGTTTTTCACACTGGTACCATCTATTTTCTAAGGGGCACCTCACTTGGTATTCCCCTCAATCCCAGGGCAATGTCTATGGCAGGATGAGATGCCCTGATGGATGTTTGTTATATAAATTAATCTCAAAGTTAGAATTTTTGTCTATCTGCCAACTCTGTGCAAAGAGTCACATGGACACCTAGAAGTTTTTTCCTAATTAATATACCTGTGAGCTGGCAAGCTTGCTTTTACTGAAGATATATATGGGGTGGATCTGTTAGGCAATGGGGGAGGCTATTGGAGGTTATTTTGGTGTTGTATCAGCATTGTGTTTGTGCTCTGTGAGAATCCATGCACAGTTGGAGAAGATCCTTGGAAGAAGAAACCTGCAAATGAGGACCCAGCAGGACAAACAAGCAAGACTAAAAAAAGAGAGATTTGCTGAGCAGACAGGCTGCTGGGCAAAAAACTCTAAAACTTAAAAAAAAAAAAAAAAAACTTTATTTGGGAAGGAAAAACCAGGACTCAGTGAGAAAACTTGACCAAGGTGCTGGAAGAGTTATTTTTCCTCTCTTTTCCTCTTCTTTTCTAGGCTACAGCAAGGCCAAGAAATGAAAGTGTGGAAAGCAGATGTCTATAGAGCAGGTATATTAAACTACAGATAAGAAACACCTCTGTGAATTGGGAAGGGAGTGAGTGAGATAGTTAAACTGTAAAAAGCTCTGTATAGAAATGTATAGTTTGTTAAGCTAGGACCACTGTATATAGTAGAAATCAGCACAAATTATTTACTCAAAAAGCATTGTAACAACATCATTGTAATTTAGAGAAGAACATCGGGTATGTGTGCATCTGTAAAATTCCTGTCTCTTTTCCCTCTCTCCAACACTGCCTTTATGGCAATTAAAAGGTTAAAATGAAAGGGAAAAAAAAAGAAAGAGCTTCTGTAGAACCACCTTATTTAGCATTTCGGCTTGGATCTAGAAAATTCATCCCTTGGAAGATAGACCAAGCTCACAAGAGAGATAACAAAAAACTTTATTAAAGAAAAAAAGATAAAATAAAATAATTTTTTATCTTTATAATATTACAATTCAACTGTTCAATAATAAAGAACCTAAATTATAGAACTAATCACAATTATTTAGCTTATAGGTCAGTTGAAAAAAGGGGGAAAATAGAAGAGAAAAATAAAATGCTCTGGCTAGACCAAAAGATGATGCTTGTTTGCTACAAAAGACTTGTTCTCCCAGTCAGAATCTTTATAAGCAAGAGTCTGGATTACTACAGATTATAAAAAGATAAAACCAATGTCCATACATCAGCTGAAGAGTAGATAAAGAGTGAACTTTAAATATCAAAATTTAACATTTATACAGAGAAATAAAGACAGACGACTTAACACAACACAGAAAAATAAATTAATAGCTTAACACAATTTCTGACTAGAATGCTTACCTTTTCTTCCAGAAATAGCAGGCTTTCCAAAGCAAAAAAAATCTTTACTTTACTGGATTTTCCCCCCCAGAAATTTCAAACTTAAATTGGAGGGTCTGAATAATGATGCTAGTAGTCCCCTATCATCCAGTAACTTCTCTTTCAGTTCCCTCTTCCAGGTCTGCTTTTTTTTCTTTTTTTAAAATTCAGTTGTGTCCATTTCTCAGAGACTGCCTGGACAAGTCCCTGCAGTTTTCTTGGCAAGATTTTCAGAAGCGATTTGTCATTGCCTTCTTCCTGGGGCTGAGAGTGACTGGCCCAAGGTAACTCAGCTGGCTTTGTGCCTAAAGCGAGACTAATGGTCTCCCAGTTTCTAGCCTGATGCCTTTAACCACTACACCAAGTGGCTTTCACCTTTGTTTTAAAAAGGTCCAATTTTTTCTGTCTCCGGCAGAAGGAAGATTTGGGATATGTCTCTGTGATAATACAACAAAGAACATCTCTTCCTCTGGATGTATATTGGGGATCTCTGAGCATCTGTGAATGTCTCAGAACTTTGACTAGCAATGAGGATACATTCACAATAGCTGGCAAAATAGATGATGGGGAAGGAGGGAGGGAAAGAGAAAGACAGACTAACTGTAGAGGGTATTTGTTTCTCTGGTAACAAAGATGGATCTGTAGAAGTACCTCCAAGCTACAAATTTGACATATTGTTTTAACCATTCCATTTGAAAAAAAATGGGAGAATTATAAGTCATCTATCTATTATCTATCTGAAGAAAATCTTATAGGGTTGGGTGGGGGAAGAATCTCAGATGGAATTGCTGACACTTCTTAAATTCAGCTAGTTCTTCCTGGGCAGAACAAAATTTGAGACATCTGTGTAAGTTTTTCTTCTGTTCTGCCACATATTTAGAAGTTCTTCAGTCCCAAAAAGGTACAACCACATTGGTGGATCCTGCTTATGGTCCCACCAATAAGTCTTCCTCTCTGGATGATAGCCAAATATGGAACTCTCTGTTGGAAGAAGTACAATCAGCCTTTACTTTTTTATTTATTTCAATATATATGGCCACCCATCTCAAAACCATTCGTCTGGGCAGCTAACAACAGTTAAAATACCACAAACAACAATGTAATAATAAATACATAATCAGCACCCAAGATGAAATCAGTACCACTTCTTAAGGTCAGCATCAACATAACCATGCCAAGAGCTCTCTCATACATTCTGATCCTTAAGCACAGTGACATAGCCATGTTGTCAAGACCTTATAAAAGGCCAACGGTGTTGGGGCTAATCTCAGGGGGATGACATTCCAGAGAGTGAGTGCCACAACATAAAAGGACCTCTTCCTGGGTCTCACCAGATGGCACTAATAGATGGGAGATGGACCATGCCTCCCCTGCTGGATCTGATGGGATGGATAGATATAATTAAAGATAGGCAGTCCCTCAAATAACCTGGCCTAATGCCATGAAGGACTTTAGAGGCTACACCTATAGGTTACGATACAATACAACTTGTACTGAACCAGGAAGCATACTGGCAATTAGTGCAGGTGGCAGAGCAGAAGTGCAATATGAGCTGCTTGAGGAATACATAAGTGAACCAGTTTCAGCTTCTGGATGCTTTTCAAGGACAGCCCCATGTAAACTGCATTACAATTCACAGATATGGGCAGCCCTATTGATCTAGTGTTCAGCAGCAACAGTTCAAAGTCCAGGCCTCAGGGATTTGAGGCTGACCAGGAAATGGGTTTGAGCATAGGACACTGGAACCTGACACCAGAATAAGATATCAGGGTCACATTTCCTGAGAGCAGGCCATCCCTTGTCTCCCACCATACCTCCCCAACCATTACCACAGACATGTTCTGGCCCACCCTTAACCCCCCCAAAATTCCTTCCTCGCCCAACCCATACTGGGCAGTCCCCAGGTTTGAAAGTCCCAACCACATTCCAATCAAAAATTAACATGCCTGGGGCTATCTAGGTTCCTGGGGCTCTTTTGCTTATGCACTTAGTGCCTCCAGCTGCTCTACCGAGCCCCACCCCAACCAAGCATCCACTATCCACCAGGTGCACCCAAGCCAACCTCCTCTCACCCAACAGGTGGGGATATTCACTTCTCCCTACCAGCCTGAGGGTGATTGAAACTGCCATCTCCCTCCCTACTCTTATTCAGGGGTTTTTGTTTTAAATGTCAGTTGGAGACATACTTATTCACCCAAGCATTTGTAGGGTAAAAACTGCCTCAGGAACAGACTACATTTTAATTAGATTTAGTTTTAAATTGCTGAATTCCTGTTTTATGGTCTTACTTTGAAAGCTCGTTTTACCACTGATTGATTTTATCAACTTTTTTTATGGAAGATTTGTACCCTTCCTTCCTTCCTCCCTCCCTCCCTCCACATCAGGAGGAAGAACAGTAAATAAATAATATATCCATATATGTTCAGTTTATTTTATGACCTCCCATTAACCTGAATACAATTATTTCAGGAATTTATTTAATGAATGAAAAGGCTTTTGTCTCTCCCCCTCCCCACGCCCTCACCCTGCTGCTGATAATTATGTGCTGGTAGAGCTTAGAGCTTTCTACCATATACCAGAGAGCTTGCCTAAAGTTAAATTGCCATTCCTCAGGTAGATTGACATTTGTTCATATCCTTTTTTTAAAAAAATCTTTATTAAAAGAATATTGAACAAAGATTTAAAAAACTACAGAGACATAGAAGAAGAAATAGAAAAAGACTATGAGGGTAAAAAAAGTGAATAAAAAAAAGCAAGAAAAATATATATAAAGAAGTGACTTTTGATCTTCTTTGCAGCAGTTACAAACATAGCAATTACCATCACCACCCTCTCATATTGCATATCATAGTTCCCTTCTTCCCATAAGCAAACCTTTTTAATCAATAAATCCCAAAATCAGCCATCCATTTTCAGCAAAAAGTCTATAATGGGTTTCCAGTCTGTTATAAAAATAGTTGTAGTTCCTTCCCTACTCAAACAAGTCAGTTTAGCCATTTCTGCAAATTCAACCATCTTCACAATCCATTCATTCATTATTGGTGTTTCTGTAGTGTTTCATATTTGTGCATATAATAGCCTCACTGCAGTTACCATATATAAAACCAGTCGTCCATGAGCCTTTTTTATAGTCCTAATAGGAAAAAAATATAGTTTCATCTGAATGTTAATTTTTAAAACTCTCTGTATCACCATATGTACTTGTGTCCAGTATCTTTTCACAAGTCCGCCATGCATGATAAAATGTCCTTTCATGTTTTTCACACGTCCAACAGTGATTAGAAGTACCTTTACACATCTTAGACACATCTTCATATCCTAAATCCCTTTAGATGGTAACTTTAGACACATTGTTTCCCACTGAACTAAATGAAGAATTAAAGAAGTGATCAAAACATTTCTAATGACATCATGGACCTTAGCCAATGTGGGATTTCCTCCAAATATATACAGTATATTCCTGTCAGAAGAGGTTTTCTCAGTACTGCAGTTAATTAACATAATCCCTTACAAGCTGTTTCAAATACACACGTATATGTGTGTGTCCGAGTATGTGTGTATATCTATACAGTATCTATCTCTGTGTGTGTGTATATATATACATACATACATACATACATACATACATACATGGACTGTATGTTGAAGATGCATTTAAAATCAAATCTAGTATAGACCGCAGATCCTGGAGATAATGATGGAAAAATGAGTAGCCATTTATCACTCCAGGCTTTTATGAGCATTCTTAAATCATCCACAACTGAAATCCTATTACAGGAGTCAGTTAATGGACACATTCACAATATATAATGTATTTTAAGAAACACACTGTTAAGATAAAATATAAGATTATAATTGGATCTTATCCATTTTTGCATTCACCTGGATTGAATTAGTGGATCTAAACTATGCTTCATATATTATAAATTTCTCTTTTGCATTAAATAATTCAAGGGTGAAAAAACAGAAATACATTATAACATTTAATGAGGGCTAATTCTAAAAAAGAATTGTCCATCTAATAATAGAGTTATGGAATAGGAAGCATGGAAGAAAATAAATGGATAGATCAAGTTATAATAAGCTTTTGAAATGCAGAGTCATGCTATATTAACAGAAGAGATGGCATCCTTCAATTTGGTCTGTAGATCAACACATAGTTTGTGCCAACTTCCATTATGAATTACTGAAATGAATAACTGAATTACTAGATGTTGCAGCATCACTGACTCTAATGCTCAGCTCTGGATCACTGTGGACTAAAAGACCAAAACTGGGGCAACAAAGTGTTTATACAAACTCGGAAGGTAATAGCAATCACATTTCATCTTAATGCATGAGAACTTTTCAGTGTCTTTATTGCATAAGAAAAAAATGCACAGTAGTTATATAAGTAATATGAGATCTAGAATTTTTCTCTCAATGCAACACTTTGCTTTTATAATATAATGTACATGAATCCCATAAACTTCTAAGAATGAAGGTTAAATGTACTGATGAGGATTTATTTCTTTACCACAGATTTACTACCTGGATTAAATCCATCTGAATATATAAGAAGTATTGCCATTCCTTACTCACCGGCATATAGGAGTATGTTTTAACTGTCAGGGATAGATATATCTAGTTGTCTGGTGCTTCTGAGGCGTATTATCAGATTATAACCCCCCAAGGCACAAACCGGCAACATAATGTTTTATAAAATAACATTTAGAGTTATTTAATAACACAAGCAGAAAACACAGACATATGTTAGCCTTAAAAAAAGTTTTTTAAAAAAGTGTGAACAAATGAACAATGGGCAGCTCCATCTATGATGATAATTAAGCCTCATAGAAAGACTAGTTTGATGGAAATCAGACAAGGCCTGTTATTAATACATGAAAAATAAAACTGAATCCTTACACCACTCTGTCTAATTACTCAGATAGTTACCTAGAATTCTGGTGGCTTCAAATTTCACTGCGCAGCTTGGGTGGGTGAGGGACTTAGATTCCTTTCTCTTATTCCATGCAGCCAACTACTGCTTCTAGAGAAAATTCAAAAGAAGAAAAGCCTTCAGCAAACTCTTCTCTTGCTGTTCAACCTCAGGAGAAAGGAAGTAATTCTTGCTTAGAGATTTAGCCAACTATGTCTCCAGATGTATTATTTTAAAAGCAGTAAGGTGCCTGTTACACTAGTGTAAAATAACAGATCAAGATAATAACTGTGGATGAGGTCATGCTCTGATACATTTTCTTGACAAGAGATTCAGAGCTTTATAAGTACCAATGCTTTACAAGTACCAATGCTTTTGGTGCAACATTCAAAAATATTTGTGGGAAAGTGGAGGGAAAGAGACCTGGCTTGTACCAAAATGTATAATCCTTCACATTGTGAAAGATGCTTGAGTTCTCCTTTCACTGGGAATACAAGTATGTCTGTAGCTCAGTGCTTTTCATATGGCCAGAAGCAGCCCTTAGTCTATATATGAGACTTATAAGTCTTATATATACTCTTTCTATATATAAATCTTATATATAGAAAAATATATAATGAAGTGAGGTCTATGGGAGTGAGCTGCCTTACTTGGGACAACTTTGGTATTACTTGTTGAGTTTCCACTTATCCATGTGTGAAACAGATAATCACTTACATATTATTATTGTAAACTGCCCAGAGTCCCTGTCGGGGGAGATGGGTGGTGATGTAAATTTTAATAATAATAATAATAATAATGTTTTTAGAATTAGGCATAAGACAAAAGCTGTATAAGACAGAGGTGACTTGTCAGAATATCCTGGTCTGCAGGTGGCTCCTGAGGGGGAGTTTGAAAAGGGCCATTTAGGCCATCAGGAGAAAAGGACCATTTATGCTATCTAGCCTCCACTTGAACAGATCTGAATGTTCTGAAGGAGAACCCACCACTTCTGTGGGTAAATGGTTTCATTGTTGAATTGCTCTTCCTGCAAAGAAGGAAGATTCGTCCCCTTAATATTGAATTGGAATTGCCTTCCTGTAACTGAAATGCATTTTCCTGGTCACTGAATTCCAGATCAAAAGAGAACAGTTATTTACCGTTCTGTCTCTCCTTAGTCACCTTTTCTCCAGGTTAAATGCACCAAGCTCCTTCCTTTCTAATACTTGATCATCTTAGTTGCTCTTCTCTAAATTTGTTGCACTTTCTCTTAAAGTATTGTGCCCAGAATTAGACAAAGTCCCTAAAGTGGGGCCTGACCAAAGCAGGACAGAGTGGAAATTTTACTTTCCATGACTTAGAAATTATAGTTACTGGTACAGCTTAAAATTACATTTTCTTTCTTTGCAGCCACATAATAGTGCAGGTTCATATTCAGTTTACAATAGGTTACTATTCCAATATATTTTTCACAGTACAATTGTGAAGTCAAGTATCTCACAACCTATATCTGTGCATTTAATTTTTGAAGAGTAAGAGGACCTAGGACTGATCCTTGTGATACTCCACTTGATATCTGTTCAATTTGATGAGAAACCATTGTTCAGAGTGTCCCATCCATAAAGGAAACTGGACAGTCCACATATATACAGTTTCCTAATCAGCATGGGTACTTTCTCAAATGTTTCACTGAAATCAAAGTCTACTATGTCCACAGAGTTCCCACAGTCTTTCAAAATTACCTGAACAAAATAAGATTAGTTTGGCAAGATTTGTTCTTGACAAACCCATGCTGACTTCTGGTAATTATTGTGTTGCTTCCAAGGAGCTTTCAGAGAGATTTATTTATGATCTACTGTATTATCTTCTCCAATGTCAGACTGCTTGGTCTGCTAGTTCTTCCTTTTCCCCCTTTTGAGGATACAAATTTGCTCTAATCATCTGACATTTAAGCAATCTATCTTGTCCTGGAGATTTAAATTTGTTCAAGGTATTCGATCTATGTTTCTATCAATCTCCGGCCTCTTCATTCTACTTTCATAATTTCCTGGTAAGTCATGAGACAATTTAACCAAAGAGGAGATGACTGGCTCTGCCTTTTTGTTGTTCTTGTTGTTAATCATTAGTATTCTAGTTTATTTTTTGAAGAGCTTGCATACTAATTCCACCACCACCCCTTTATTATTAACCTATCTAGAAAAGCTCTTTTTGTTATTTTTAATTTCCTTTGCTAACCTCAGCTATTATGGCACTCTTTCTTTGTGACTTGGCCCTTTTTCCATTTCGCATATGCATCCTTTTTCTGTTTTAAATACTTCCCTAAGGTTTTTGTGTAGTCAATCTTGCTGTTGTCAATCTTTTCTTTTTATTGGAATTGTTTGTAATTGAGTTTTTACTATCTCATTCTTTAGGAACTCCCACTATCTTCAGCTATATTTCCCATTAGTTTCTCCTGCCTTGGTATTAGCTTCTCCTCTGAGTTTATTAAAATTTGTTTTTAAGTGCATGATACCATTGACTATATTACGTTTTCCTAAAAATCTAGAACTCTAGCGT
Organism: Candoia aspera; assembly: GCF_035149785.1. NCBI lineage: Eukaryota > Metazoa > Chordata > Lepidosauria > Squamata > Candoiidae > Candoia > Candoia aspera. The sequence continues at coordinate 80,696,009 of NC_086157.1, read as the reverse complement.
TTAACAGTGATTTTCCCCAATAATCTTGTTTCTTTCACTTCCTCAGTTGTTTTTCTTTCCCTTGAAATATGTTACCAAACTGAAGAAAAATAATATAAATAGAAAGTAATCATATTAGTTACATATACATTTAATTAAATGTATATAAAATCAATCTTAGTTTTTGTCTTGCCCCTACATTCCTCTCAAAGGACAAATGAAGCTTTCAAATTGGGAAAAGTTATGTATTCATGGTGCACGATGTACATTTAAAAATATAATGAAGCTTATTCTTCATCCCTCGGTGATTATTTTTGTTCTTCAGTAGGAAAGAGTACATAGGTTGTTCATAAGAAAGCTGGTTTCATTGGAAATACCATCTCATTACCAAAACAACAGGCCAATGTCTGCTTGCATCATTACTAGCTGAGATGTCTGTGCATATCTTTTAAAACTCTCAGAGCTAACAAAATAAGCTAAAATAAACTTGACATATTTAGCTAATCTTGCAGGAGAAACTGAGCCATTGTATATTAAAGGCATTTAAGCAGACACAATAAATACAACTGCTTGCATTTTGCAAATATTTTAGTTAGATCTTCAGTCTTGTAGCCAACTTTTTTAAAGAGATACACTTCTATGGACCTAATGTCTCTGCACAATGTTTTTTGAATATTCCTCATTTGTCGAAAGTTATATATTTTCTAAGTGTAAGGGCCATGCTCTCTTTACTGCCCAGTCATGATATATAATATTAGTTTGTGCAATAAGAACCAATTGCAAAATCTTCTGATGCCACCAACTGGAATACGATTCACCCATTCAGAGTCAGCCACAAACTGTTGGAACAATACTTGAAGTAAATGCTGAGTCAGATCAAGGCCATGTTGGACCCAGGAGCTAAACTAACTATAGTAGCTCCTCTACCTGTCATAAATATTAAACTCCCTCATATAGCACTTTTAGAAGAATCTGACATTTTTGAGGCACAATATTCATTTGAGCAATTTCCCCACCTTCACTTGTTTCTTTCTGAATCTTCTCTCTCTCTCTCTCTCTCTCTCTCTCTCTCACCCTCCACATGCACATACAACTACAGCTTTGGGAGGATACATGGGTTAAAAACAAATAAAAATAACTGAATTAAAAATCTTAATCTTTACAGAATGACACCCTGCCCCAATGCATGAGAAAAGAGCCAAGTTTTTAAAGCCTTGTGAAAGGCCAGCATGTTGGGCAGTCTGAATCTCAGAGGATATGCTGTTCTGTAAGGCAAGTGCTATGATAGAGATGTCATTCCTCCTGGATCCCATCAGATGCCATTGTTTCATCAAGGGGACTCAAGGCATGCCAACACTGTCAAATCTTGTGAGATGGACAGAGATTAATCTTTATGTGGTATTTTAATTGGTAACTCTTGCTGCCTTAAATGAAAAATATTGATTTAACTGATCATTTCAAATACTTCGGATGAGGCCTTGTTCTCCATTTTAACAATAGTCTGTATGTATGTATGTATGTGTATATATATATATATATATATATATATATATATATATAAAGAGAGAGAGATGCTTTATTTATATAATGTTAAAAACACTTCTTAATTTATGTTATAGTGGAATTGAAACTGGAAAGGTGGGAATTTGGTTAGCTATTAAGTCCCTATTTCAGCCATCAATAGACACGTAGAGATAAACCACATTTACACACCATTCAAAAGAGACAATGAAAAAGCTAAGAAAGAAACAGAAAGACCAGAACACATCCTCTCCAGTAGCCAACACACAGTAAGCAGGGATTAACATCAAGCAATCAAGCAGAAAACAATACCCAAATCAAGGAACTACCAAGGAGAAACCCCCACACTCACTAGCACTGATGATGATATCTAGTCAGGTGATGAAATGTCTGCAAGCAAACAACCAAACTGTCATGTTCCCCGTTGCAAGGCATATGTGCATCACAACGGGGAACATGCATATTAGGTAAGAGGAAGGGATAAGCATAATCCCTAAATCACTCAAGCACCCATAATCCAGAAGGGAACCCCCAACACAATAGATAAGCCCTTCAGACCAAACTTAGCACCCATCAAAAGGCAAGGGGAACGCCTTCCCATTTCCCCCAGGGATGCATTCACACCTCCCTCAGGCACGCATATCCACAGAGTAATGCCCAACATAATGGGAGCACCCATCAGGCAGTAATTAACGCCTATCAGAAGATCGGGGAAACACCTTCAGAGGACGCACCCGGTCCGGACGAAGACAGGGAGACAAAGGAGATCGCCGGGATCGCCCATCAGCTGACGCATCGAGGTCTCAAGCACCCATCCGGTCCTGGCCCGAGGGTGGAGAAGCACGACGTCTGCCAGCAAAGTATAAACAGGGCACCCTGTCACCACATAAGGATTCCCGTCTTTCTCTTTGCACGCACACCGTTCAAATAAAACCAGAAATCCTTAGACCTTCTAAGTGAGTCTGAGTCTTATTCTGAGCGTGGCTGCCCTGACACAAACTCAGCACCAAGGACTCCACAGTTCAGCCCTGAGCTACGCATGTTTTTTTCTATTGGAGTATCTATTTAGAATACTTCCCTTCATCCCTGGAGTTCCCCCTCCATGTTTCATCCATTTAAACTTATCTTTAGAACAGGAGTTTGATAATATCTTCATAAATATTGGTGACATTTAAGTACCACATCATTCACAAAGACTCCTGGAGAGGCAGTGAATGAAATCAGGTTTATTGTATTACTATATTCCTTTATTGATATTGTACTATAATTCCAAGGCAGGCAATTAAAGGGCTGCTGTTTAGAAATTTATCTTCTAGCACTTAGTTTATAACACTTTTCTGTCCAGATTATTAAATTGTTGTAATTATCTGCTTGTTGCTCTTTAGTCAGGAACCTTTTGAACAGTTCCCATTGCTCGGAGGCAACCTGGTATTTCCTCCTTAATCAAACTTGTGGTACTCTTCACACATGCAGCTTTATCTTGTAGAGTGGAGTAGTTCCATAATATCTAAACCAGCTTATTTTAATAAGCTAGCTGTAAATCAAGCAGGAACAGTATATCTGAAAACTATAGTCTTTTTGAAGCAAAAATAAATAAAATAAAATAAAATAAATTCAGTCACAAGATTTTAGATTTTGCTAGGTTTCAATAACTGTTAATGGCTTTTATCTGCCATGGAAATGCATTCAAAGCAGATGAATATCAGAAGACATACAAATAAAACCTGCCTGCATTTCCCTAGGTGAATGTGGGTGACAATCTAAGAGCAAGACTCAGTAGTACAGATTTCACAGTTTACTTTACATAGTATTTTCATGATATAAAGATAATATGGCAAATATGTGAACAACAAAATACATAACACAAAAAAGAAAATAAAAAGAAACCGTATTTCTGAGTGAGTTGCTCAATCTGTGAATTGGGCATCAGGTAAATAATTTACCTCTGATTAATTAAGCAATTTTTGATTATCTCAACCTTTCTCTCAAATGTGTAGCAGATCAATTATAATTTATTTCCAAATTGACATGTACCTAAAGATATGCAAAAGAGAAGCAATTACACTGTCAATATTCTAGGCAACTGTAATTAGCTGTTCACATTAGTGAGACCCCATTTTCTAGTATGCTAAGGGTCTGTAATTAGTCTAATTTAGATAATATTTCAATTACATAGATTAAGCCTATTATCTCTTCTAATATGAAACAAAGTAGATTTGGTAATTGCTGTTTTAAAAAGCCAGCCATCTCTATTCAATTTTCCTTTTCTGTCCCTCTTCTCTCAGCTTTCCCATATTTTAAGATTCTTTCATATTATGGAAGCTGGTGGCTTGCAAAATGAGTGTTATGGCTTTGTAAGTTTTTTACATACATTCAGCCAGAGTTAAGCATTTTCACTCCATTTATTTAATTGGTGGAGACCTGAACACCAAGAATCAGTGATTTTATGAGTGCATAATTTCCAAAGAAGCAGAGGCATTTTAGCAAGGTGGCAAAAAATCCCTCTCACTTCAGCCAACTAAAAGTGACCTATATACTATCTTCCCATCCAGAAATGCTAAAGTACACAAAAACTGCCACTCACTAATGTCAAATCGTTGCAGGTAAATTACATTCTGGAATTATTATTCACACCCATTAAATAGTGCTAACATTTCTCTGTCAGATGTTTAACACACACTCAACTAATTTTAATATGAATCTAATACAGCTTAGACAGACCTGAAGTGCTAGACTTATTCAAAATAAGGCAGCAAATTCAGACATTATTAAAAATGAAGGATCAGAAAAAAAACCCAATGTAAATTACCTCCAATAAAACTTCATAAAAATAATGAAAAAATGGATATAATTGAGTATTTTTAAAACTTTTTTGTTATTGACTGCACTTTGCACTGGACATTTCAGAATGAAAGTTATTATTTTAAGGCAAACAAATATTCCTTCTTAGAAACAAAATAAGCACAGTTCAACCTAGAATAATTAGGGGAAAATAAGTTTAGAGCTTCTTATATTGATCGTAGTATACAGGTTTATTAAGCTATTGTTCTTGTTCACATTAGTATGAGCTCTGCTAGTTACGTTGACCACCAGGATGCACCATATTAGCAGTTTAATCCTTTTTGCAGTGTTTCTCAACCTTAGCAACTTTAAGATGCATGGACTTCAACTTCCAGAATTCCCCAGCCAGCATTCTGGCTGGAGAATTCTGGGAGTTGAAGTCCACATATCTTAAAGTTGCCAACATTGAGAAACACTGCCTTATTGGAAATTATCCCACACAGGTAAACAAGCTTATTTTGAAGCTTATTTTATCAGCTTCAAATCCTCCACCAGAAATTGAATTCATAGACCCTCTCACCTCAGATGGCTTATACACAGTGGATTTGGAGCTCTCTAGGTCCTGATGGCCAGCAGTTACAGGAAGGGATATCTACAAGCTATTAGAATGGCATATTCAGTCTAGCTTCCTTTAAGCAATCAGAGCACAGAGGTACAACAGTTATATTATCTTATGCCCCAATTTATGAGGGAGAGGGAGAATTTTTCCATTTTTATACAGTATATCCGGTGTGGTATTTTTAGTTACACTGACCATCAGGAGGCACTGTGTTATCAGTTTGATTCTTGCTGGAAATTGTCAGACGTTCTAATAGCTATGAATTCTGTGGATCTCTGGAATAAAGTTAAGTGATCATAAACAAGTGGGACATCTAATAGAATTTATAGTATGGTATCCTCAAATTCAGAGTGTCAGCCAGCCACCCAGCCATTTTCTGTTTGAGGTTACTCTATTTCCAGATGTTCTTTCCTATTCTCTCCTTCCCATGCATCTTTCAGTTTTTTATTTCCTCTTTTCTCCCTTCAACATTCAATCAGCTTGGCATAGCCATTATACTTATTCAATTAAAACAAAAGATTATGATGGTAATGATGAACTTGAGTATGCATCAGTATATTGCATATGTTTCCTAGTTGTTGAGATGTGAGCAATAATATTTAAAACAACATAATTGCAAATCAAACATATGAAGGAAATGTGAATTGGTTAAGAGGAAAGAAAAGATTGACCCAGTCATGGTTGCATGGAGCATTGATGATATCTGGAAAAGAGAAAAATGAGAAGTTAAAACAACAAAAGGGATTGACAAATGACTTCGCCCAGCAGCTTCAGGTAGATATAAAATAATAAAGGGAAATGATTGAGTCTTGCAGCACCACATAATGGAGCAATCATGGACCTGACCTCTCCTCTTAGATAATACACTTCCTTCAAGGGTCTACGTAATTGTGAAGTTTTCTTTTTTCTTTTTAATCTTAAAAAATGTTCTTAAAAAAGGAAGGTTGGACATTGGAAAACAGTTGTCAGGAACAGCTGGATCAAGAGATGGTGTCTTGAGAAAAAGATGCACCTTCTTCTCCTGCTATGCAGCCAGAAAGTATCCTCTCTCAAGGAGCTATTCACCACTTCTAGGTCCCAGCAATCAAGAAGAAATCCACAGGGTGCGGTGCTCACTAAATATAGAATCCTGTCCACTTCCTCAGGACTCACGGGCTCAAATTAATTCCTATAACTAAGCATAGCAATGTCACCACCATCACAACTGTATTTGCCCAGCTATAGTCCAACTCCATATGGATGTGAGTGACTGTATCCTCAAGATGCTGAACAAATTCCTCTCAGTGGCCCAACCACAGATGATCTACCCATGAGTTATACACTAGGGAACAAGTAACTGATTAAAGCTGGGTGGCTATTATCTATGAATACAATAATTGTGGAGAAGTAAGGCTGTTTCACCACTTTTATTATCATGGTGTAGCCTTGATTATGGGTTCTTACCCATGTTTGTTTAAATAATTCTTTTAATCATGTTTTCACTTGAGAATTTTTTTGCCTTGTATGACAGGACATAATTTTTTAATATTCACCTGTGGATTTGTCCCTGATCTAGGACAATACACGAAACATTACCTGCTTACTTTAATTTGTAAAGCAAACTTCCTAATCCTGTGCCTTTCAGATGTTTTGTAAGTATAGTCAATATTCTAGCTGAGATTATGGGAGCTGTAATCCCAACACAGATACATGGCAGCAAATTGCTGCAAACCAAAACAATGCAGTATTGGAATAAGGGATTTTGATATTCCAAATAGATAAGCATCTGATATTCCTTCCATTTTCCCTTGCCTCTTACTGAGCTGCTGAGGAAAAGTTTCTAGACTAGACATTTTTGTGGCCAACTTTAAAAATATACCTCCCTACTACCACTTGTGCTGTTTAGACAGTTTGGATCTCCCTAATCCAAATGAGATATGTCACAAATCCACAGAAACTATCCATGTGCCATAAAGAATTATTCTGTTTAAAACCTGCTGAAAGAAACTTTTTACTTTAACTAAACACCTGGGAAGTCACTGAGAGATTATTGCATCACATTAGAAATAATTGCCTGAATATTCCTCTCATAGGCTTAGTTAAGCAGTACCAGGTGCAGAATCAAAACAAACAAAAAAACTGTTGCCAATGTTATGCAACAACATAGTACAGTTACTGTATGTTCTACTAGCTCCATTGGATGACTTGCATGATTATTATATTAATTGGCTAGTCTAAGTTTCATCTCGGCCTCCACTGGTTCCAGTGTGGATTTTTCTCTCTTAATGGGTTGTTCAGTGATTTAATATAGGGGTTGTAGACTAGTGTTTGCATGTGCATTTTTGGCTAAAACATGGATTATTCTTCAAAAGCCCATGTTTCTGGTTCAATGGTTTCATCGTTATGCACTTTTGAAAAGGAGGAAGATTTATATGAGATGTTTCTTTATGTAAATCCTTGACTGTGTTTATGTCTCAAGGAACTCATAGCACACCACAGAGTAGTACCAGTATTATATAATGTTATTCATTAATAAAGAAGCACTTTACTGCTACTAAGTATGATGGGTTCCTGAGAAATATTTTTTGCAAATTTTCATTTTAGAAATGCTATCCAGGGCTACTCAGAAATCATGGTATTTACTGAAAGTTACTACCAAGCAGAGAAATAGTGTGTTACTTTAAAAGAATAATTAGCAATTTTGTTTTATTTATATTAAGTGCAAGGTATGGCTATGACATAGGGAGAGAGCTCTTTGCTTCAGCTGTGTCCTGGTCTTATGCCTGCAATTTCCTTTGTCATGAAGTTATCCTTTGTACAAACTATTTCATTTTGTTGTTGGGATGAAGTATATGAAATAGATCAATAGGGAGGAGCATCAAAAATCCCTTACCATCCAGATCTTGTTCCCAGGCCAGATCAAGTCCTCTGTAGTTAAAGTAAAAAAAAAAAAGTAATTTCCCTTTAATTGTTCAAAAATCAATACTCCTGAGAGGAAAGAATGTCCTGAAAATTCCCTTTCCAAATCTAGGTTCCAACATAAAATATCATTTCTATAAATACTACTCAATCTAATTTTTAAATTAAATCAGCTTTGTATTTTTAGTTTTTACTCATTTATTTAAATTTATTGGCCACCTGGGACCAGAGCTGGGTTTTCAAGTCTTTACAGAACCCCAGGAGAGAGGGCACCATCCTTATCTCTGGGGTGATGCTGTTTCAGAAGGCCCAACAGACAAGGCATACTTCCTAGGTCCCACAAGGTGGCAATGTTTAATGGAGGGGAACTGGGGCACACCCACTCTGCTGGAACACACTGGGCAGGCAGAAACTGTCATGTTTCAAGTTTCAAACTCTTACAATTGTTAGGTGAAGAATGCAATTTACTCAAGGCTGAGCAGATAACAGTAGACAAGGAAAGGAATGTAAATCAACCAAGTCTCTTGGATTGAAAGCTTGCCTGGATGGTTTTGCTTTCTACAGGAGCACACAGAAGAGTAGTCAAAACCCATTCCGAAGATCAGCCAGCCAAGTCAGGTTTGTCAGCCAGTCCAAGGTCAGAGTTTCACAAGCAGGATCCACAGGAATTACATGCCAGAGCAGGAAATCAGACAGTTGTTTCCAACAAAGAAACATGGGTCAGGGCTGCCTCTTAAATCAGGCTGCATCCAGCTGTCTTTAATCAAGAGAGTTACTCCCTTGTTTGGCAAGGAGCCTCATTGAGCATCTTTGCTCTTCACCAGGTATGAGGGCTTAAAGGCCTTACGTCACCACCTGACTGCTCTAGCTGTTCTAATAATGCCTGTGTTTGATCAGTCTCAAGTGATTCCTGACTTGGTGTCTCCTGAGGCCGACATTCCACTTGTTCAGCTGGAGCAGCTTCTTCAGAGTCTGAGTCCTGGGCCATGACAGAAACAATTAGAGATAAATGGTCTCTCAGGTATCCAGGCTCTATGCCATACAAGGATTTATAGATAATAACCAGCACTTTGAATTGCACTCAGAAGCCAATTGGCAGGTAGTGCAACTCACGAAGCAGTGGTGACATATGGACACATTGTGAGGTACCCATTACTGCTTGCGCTGCTGTATTTTGAACCAGCTGTAGCTTCTAGGTGGTCTTCAAGGGCAGTCCCACATAGACCACATTGAAATTATCCAGGCATGAGGTGACCAGGGCATGGGTGACTGTGTGAAGGACCTCACAGTCAAGGAAAGGGTGCAACTGGCACACAAGATATACCTATGCAAAGGCCCTCCTCACCACAGCTGCCACCTGCTCTTTGAGCAGTACTTGCAAGTCCAGAAGGACCCCAAGTTGCATACCAGTCTTGACTGGGAAAGTGCAGCCCCATCCAAGACCAAGGATGGTGATATCCCTGGCCTGGGGGGTCCAAACAGCCACAGCCACTCAGTTTTGTTAGGACTGTCCTGAAGTCTGTTCTGCCCCATTGAGACCCAAACAGCCTCCAGACACTGGGTCAAGACATTGACAGCTTCACCTGTGCCACTCAGGGTTGAGACACAGAGCTAGGTATCATCAGCATACTGATGATACTGAAGCCCAAACTGGTGGATGACCTCACCCAGTGATTTCATGGAGCTGTTGAACAGGAGAGGGGAGAGCGTCGAGCCCTGAGTCACCTCACGCATGAGGACTGTGGATATGATCTCTCCTCCCCGCATCAATACCAGCTGGAACCAACTATTTAGGAAGAAGATGAACCATTGGAGCACAGTGCCTCCCACTCCTAACCCCCACAACTGATCCAGAAGGATAGTGTGATCAGTAGTATCAAAAGCCACTGAGAGATCAAGGAGCACTAGGATGGATACACCACCCTGATCCCAGCTCCGCCAAAGATCATCAGCACGTGTGACCAAGAGACTTTAGATCACTGAATGAGCTTTCCCATGGTCACCTATAGTTATTTTTATTTAATTTTAATGAAAAATCTGAACCAACTCATACCATGGTTTAGCAATTGAATCCCTCCTTGTTATCATATAAATTAAGTTTCTCCCCTTTTGTTGGCATCTCCCATTGTATTACTTGACTTTTCCTAATTATGGCAGTGCAGCTACATACTGGGTAGGTAGTTGTAAAGTGATGACTGAATTAGATTATTGAGCTGATCAAATTGATATAAATGACTTTTTGAAAACTAAAACAAACATAATCCTAGTGAACATTTATCATCCTATTATCATCCACCTGGGGTATATTAATGCATTTGGACTATTGCCTCCAGCCTGACCCTCACCCATAAATGGATATTATGTGATGGCAATGCACATTTCATAAAGATATATTGCTGATTATATTTCCATTAAAAGACTATAGCTCAGGCTGATGTCTAATTTTCTCCTAGGCTAATCTACAAATGAGTACTTTGCTTCTGATGAGTTTATTGTTAAGAGATTACTTTGCCTGTCCTCCACCTCATTTGTGTAGCTACAAACTTGAAATGAAAGTTTGCCCACAATCAATTCTTAATTTATATTTTCAATTATGAGTTCATTAAAAAAAATGTGGTCCAGAGCTGCATGAGATTCATTTCAGCTAGGGTAATTGACACAGAAAATAGATTTGCATGCATAGATTGCACTTCTGGTTCTGCTGCAGAATAGAAGCAGATTCTATTATATATATATATATGTATGTATGTATATATGTATGTATGTATGTATACAGAAATTCTTGCATCTAGCAATAGCTTAAACGCTGGTGTGGAATACTCCCTACTTTATGAAAGCCAAACATATGCTGCTAAATAGGAAGCATGGTCAGTTCAACGTCTTAACTTGGGCACCAATGGGGGGATGGACCAAAATTGCCCACCAAGACTGATGATGCCTGATCTCCTTTCTTCCCTATCTCAATGTGATTCCAGAAGTGGTCAACCTAGACTAGATTTAGCCCAATTGTTCATGGATTTGTCCAGTCTCCATTCAAAATTGACTTGATTTGTGGCCATCATAACATATAATGGCAGCAAATCTCATAGTTGTGTACTATGTACTGCTTTAAGGAATATGTCCTTTTAGACATCCAGATTCACCCTACAGTTAGTTTCAATGCAGGATCTCAGTTTTAACACAGTGCTAGGTAAAGAAAAAGTTCTCTCTGCCTACATTTTTCAATCTATTTCCCTAATAGGAAATCAGGGTTTTAAACCTGACAACATCTACCTTGTATTCAGAGAGAAAGATGAGGATGATTCATCTTATATAAGTCCTTATAGAGTTTTATTCCACACGTAATAATCTGTTATTCTTATACAGTAATAAGTGAATACAGTAATAAGTTCATATTATTATATACATACTGTAGGAAGACAAGGCCAGCTAGGAGCCTGTAGCTTCATCATTGACAATATATCTTAAATGTTAATATCTGGGACTGGGGCACAAAATATTAAGCCTGTAGATATCTTTAAAGGGGCATACTACTTCATTCGAGTTTAGTTCTGTGGTAGACAAAAATACATGTAGCAAACAAATGGAGAGTGCACACCCTTCCTTGCAGTCTTTTGTATGTGACAAGGGTCAAATCCAGCTCCTCTCTTTTCCTAACCATATGAGGCTCCTCCAACATTCCATCTCTTTAGCAATGGGCTTCCCCAGTTCTGTTGCCTCTCCTGAAAGGGCAGTTTGCCTAACAACAGAAATAACCCCAGGGACACTGACAAGGACCTGCCTGATTTCCCCAAAAGTTGCCAGCAAATCAGATCCCAAGGATTTCTCACCCTGTAATCTTCAACTTCTATAGAAATCTTTGCTTTTCCATTGTTCAATGTTCCCCTTTCTTGCAAAGCTGGAACCCAACAATAGTTGAATAAACAGTTGATTATTTTTCTTCAGTGTTGTGCTGTACTTTTTCTGAATTTTCTATGACAGTTCAAAACTCATCTGCTTCTCTTCATTGAGAAGGAGCAGCCATTTCACTTTGCTTAGTGATATCTGCTTCTGCATATGCATAATAAATGCATACTAGTCCAGAGGCTGATAAGGTAAGCAAGATGCACCTCTTGCACTTCATGAAGTCAATTCAAAAGTGACCCTCATATCCTACTAAAGAGTAATGCTGCTGTTAAAATTAGCATGGAAAGTGCCAAAAGGATAGTGTAAAGAAAAACATGTTCTTCTGACAGGAAGTGCTAGTCTTTACAACCTGATCACAGTATGAACTGCATGAACTTCTGGAAAAGGACAACTCTCTATTCATAGGAGCATAGGAAGTTGGCTTGTAACAAGTGAGGCTTTCTGAAAGTGTCATAATTGCTCCCTGAATTTCTCTACATAAAGAATTACTTGTTGTATGCCTCTTACTGCACACAGAGAACTATTCATGACTAGAGGAAAGGTATCATAATTTGTGTGGCTCTACAATTTGAGGAGGACTTTGAAAGGGGGAGGAACCTTAGTCCAAAGCTTTCATAGGCCACATGGGAAGGTCTACGTATTAAGCCTTGACATCAAAGTCTCCCTATATATCCTTGTAAGAAAAGTTCTGTAACAATGTGATTCCACTGACTGCCTTTTTCAGTTCAATTGATTATGTGCCATCAAATCAGTGTCAATTCTTAACAACTACATTAATAGATTTTCTCGATGATGATGTGTCCCTAACCTGATCCTTCAGGTCTTCCAACAGTGCACTAATTTCTACTATTATTGAGTCCTTCCACCTAGCTGCTGGTCGTCCTCTTCTTCTCTTTCCTTCTACCTTTCCTGGCGTTATAGCCTTCTCCAGAGAGCTAGGTTTTCATATAATATGTGTAATTTTTTTAAAATCTGTTCACTCATGTCTGATTCTCAGAGATTGCCTGGAAAAGTCTCTGCAAGGTTAGGGCAAGGTTTTTCAGAAGTGATTTGCCATTGCCTCCTTCCTAGGGCTGAGAGAAAGTGACTGGCCCAAGGTCACCCAGCTGGCTTTGTGCCTAAGGTGGGACTAGAACTCATGGTCTTCCGGTTTCCAGCCTCATGCCTTAACCACTACACTGAACTGGCTCTCTATAATATTTCTAAAGTAGGATGATTTAAGTCTGGTCATTTGTGCCTTGAGTGAGATCTCTGATTTGATTTGTTCAATGTTCTATTCATTTGTTTTCTTGGCTGCAATATGTTTGTTTCCTTTTCCAGTTAGGTGAAAATTATTTGTAGCAGTGCGTTATGTTAAAATGCATCTCTATACATACATAAGGAGTTATTTGAGATGCTAGTATAAAAGTATAATTTTTATAATTATATATCCATAATATCAATTCAATTTATTTATTATGGTCGTAGACCAGTACAAGCAGAGTGCTTAGTAGATAATAGATAATAAATGAAGAAAATTTAAGACAAACTTAAAATACACTTATAAAACAACCTAACTAACATCTATGATTGAGGTCAAGGATACAGTCTATATTTAAATTATAAAATTTATTCATAATATCTCTTAAGACTTTTTGCTTTAGTCTGCCAAGTTGCTAAAACCTCCCAACAATTTTGCAAACTAGTTCACTCTGTGTACAACCTCCTTTCTTTTTAACCTCAAGAGAAATAATGCTGTGGGATAGGATACCACTATTAACTGAGATGCACTATTTCTGTAGGCTTTGTATTATCTATTTTTGCCCTGAATGGGTTAAGACCCTGTGATCAAAATGTGAATATCAGCAAGCAAATATATTCATCTAAATGCTCCTGATTGAAAGCTATCATACTATTTCACTTTTTATCATTTTTTTTCAGACCATTTAAAGCTAAGAGCTATTTAAAACTGGCAAAAGATTTAACTGCTTTCCTATTTACAAATGTATAAGGAAACAGACAGGAGTGTTTGGAAATGGGTTGTGCATTAGTATGATTTAAAAACACTCAGCTTTCTTAATAATTAACAACAATGGTTTTATGGACTGCTTTGTGCTTCAGCTTTCCAGGAAATGCAGCACGTGGAAAAGACTACAACATTTGAAGCAGCCAATTAGACTTCTATAAGTTTTTGTTTAAAAAGAGAACAACAACAACAACAACAAACAGCTAGGCATTTAACAACTGGATATATGAAAAGGGATAATAGAGCAAAAAGAACTTGTCGTTATACATTTTTTTTCTTTTCAGCTTGTTCCTTATTTCATTAGCAAGGCTAGTTTGTGATATGTGTGTATGGGTGGGCACCTTTACCAGGCTGAGCAAAGACATCCCTTCATGAACTGAGAATGTTCTTCAGAAACCAACAACTCAGTGGCAAAATCTCCTTTGCTTTGGGGACTACAAAAACCAGCTGGGGTGGTCAATTTACTCTAGTCTCCTATAAAACACTTTAGTCTCCCTAGAAGAGCCAGTTTGGTGTAGTGGTTCAGGCACCAGGCTAGAAACCAGGAGACTGTGAGTTCTAGTCCTGCCTTAGGCACAAAGCCCACTGGGTGACCTTGGGCCAATCACTGTCTCTCAGCCCTAGGAAGGAGGCAATGGCAAACCACTTCCCAAAAAACCTTGCCAAGAAAATTGCAGAGACTAGTTCAGGCAGTTGCCAGGAGTCACAAACTGACTTGAAGGCACGCTTGTGAGCATACACACAAAGTCTCCCTATACAAAGGAAGTACAGCTTTTTCTAGCCAGATTTCATACTAAGTTTTCAAAAAGAACGGTTGGTACCAGAGGTCATAGGGGGCATTTAGTTTGTGATAAAATATCATCAGATGCAGCTGTTTAAAGTTTTTAAAAAGTTTTTTCCCCCAACAAGTTAGGGCCATTCTGCAAAATAGGTGCAGCAAGCAATATAGGAACTAAACACATTTATTTTGCAGCTGAATTTTGACTAACAATGCACCTGTTTTTATGTAATTATATAATTTGTTTCATAATGTGTCCTTCCTTCCTTCCTTCCTTCCTTCCTTCCTTCCTTCCTTCCTTCCTTCCTTCCTTCCTTCCTTCCTTCCTTCCTTCCTTCCTTCCTTCCTTCCTTCCTTCCTTCCTTAGAATAATGTCAGATTTTGAAACAATGAAGTTTTGTTTTTATTCTTGTATCAACCTTGCTGCTGTATTTTGGAGGTATCATCTGTAATAGTTTGAACTACTACAGAAAAAATGGGGCTGGGATTTGCATATGATCCACCAGCTCAGATCTGCTTATTTGGCCCTGTGCAACTGAGCTGGCTTTATCTAGCTTACAGGTTTTTGTTCTGACATATCTTTGGCTGGTGCTGACAGTAAACATCTTGATTATTTTATTTTTATATGAGTTCATCTAAATTTGCAGTGGAAATTCATACATAGAAAGAACCATCTGAAGTTTCAAAATTAAATATAAAATAAAATTATCTAATACTTCTTCCTTCATAACTTGGCATTATTTTCTTCTGACAGCTCAGTTAGCCAGCCAATCACTCCTCACTCTAAGCAGCCAGCTCTTTCTCATTCTGTCTCATTTCTCTTTTCTTGCCCGTTGAATGTGAACCCCCTTGGGGCTTTCTACTGCTAACATCAAGCAAAGATCAACTGGTCCTATCTTTCCAGAAACAGTACTTTGTTACTTTTCTCACTCCCATTTCTAGGCAATGCTGTTGTATTCAGTGTAAATGAAGTAGTGGTCTGGTGCTCCTGTATAATAAATCACTATAGTGTGGTGGGTGGGACAGGCAGCAAATCTGAGGCAGGCACAATGCATGCATTAGCAATGGCAAGACAAAGGACACTGGGTAATGTGTAAGTAAGGATAGCCATTTGTGGCAGTGAGCAGGTGGACAAATGGCAGCCCAAAGACTGGGAGTTGAAATAGATGTACAGTAGGTGTTCAAACTGCTGCCTTACCAAGTCAATGTGATCAGGCACCTAGTCCTTGAAAGGACTGTGTGCATATAGCAAATGTTATATTGTGATCTCATCAAATTAGTACAAACATTGGTGAACTGGGATTGGCTGCATACACATGTAATTAGACCCAGCCCTATCATTCATTGCCAACTTGATGTCAAAATGGAGTATATGAAGTCTAATCTGATATATGTTCACACATGGAACTGAATATCTGTTTTCCTTTAAATTAGGTATACCCTTTATTAAAATGAAGATACCTTGTTGCAGATTCATAAGCCAACATTGCACTTTTCTTTCCTTTTGGCTTTTTGAAAAGAATACAAGAAATATATACCATTATTCATTAAAAATATTATTATTTTTCTTCTGGTAGAACACAAATTGTTAATATTGGCCAGGGCAAACTGCCCAAAGGAAAGCATGAACTTTCTAACTTTTGCTATCTTTATGTGGCATTTATTGATCACATTCCAAAGAATTCAAACAGAAAGTGAAGTTCATTAAACTGTGCTGGTGCATCTAACTTTAGATGTGAAATCCAACTAATGGCTATTTCTTTCTGTCTCTGACAGAAATGAACTAGCAGTGCATGGGATAATTTGATTTATATCCTTCTGGTTTAGGCAAGCCATCAAGTATCTCCCTTGTTAAAATCTCACCTCATTCAAACCCATCATGATTGTGTGTAGAAGGCTGGAAGTTGCAACTCAGTATAAATTCTGTATAAACGTGGGTTGCTGAAAGGAAGTATTTTGGGTGGGCTATTATACATATAAGCATTCCTCTGAGATGCAATTGAGATTTGTCTCCCCTGGTCTGGTTTAGCTCCTCTGGTGATCCTGATTGAAGGACTTGTTCCAATGTACATTAGCTATATGTCTTTTGCCTGTTACTGTTACAAGGGAGTGTAAATATAACCCTGAATATAATGTAAGTTCTTAGCACAGATTTCTATAATATTAATCAATATAGTTTTAATCTGGTTATGCTTTGGAGCCTGCTAGATGGTTGTATTGATTTATGCATGACTTGCACTTGCCTGTATATTATGTTTTGTGGTTTTTAATCTGGTTTTAGTCTGGTTTTAAAGGGTTTATTATTTTTATTTTGTTTGTTTTGTCTGATTGTTTAATTATGTGAGGTGCCCAGAGTCACAGATGTGAGATGCAAGGCTACACAAATAAACAAAATATAAATAATAAAATGGCCTGTAATGGGTTTGTGTGTGTGTTTGTATGGGTCTTATTGAATATATCAACAGTCAGCATATGTACTCCATAGAATGTCATCTCTTTCCTAAGCTGGAGTTTTTGGCCAAGACCACAGCCGATGACAGTATGAAAAATTGATATTTCCTATGTTACTAAATACTGATTAAGGTAATTCCTATGTTATTAAAGGTAACATAAGTAATTTCTATGTTACCAAAATAAAGTAATTCCCATGTTACTAAATGCATCTGTTAAGTACATCTGCTTTTGAATAAATATTTTTGATAAAATAAAATGTAACTAAAAGAAACATGTTAGAGTTGTGCTATCGACCCCAGTGAAACAAGTGAACACTTAGGTATGGTATATCTTCCTTTTTCAAAGTTCTTATTTAGTGACACTAAAATAAGGCATGTTTTCTTAAAGAAGGTGTTCTGGTTAGAAGAGTCTAGCTCAAAGAAACCCAAGCAACATTCACAGTAAACAACAAAAGTAATGGAGAAAGAGCCACTGAAGAGTAGTACTGAAATCAGAAACAGCAGGATACCATCAACCATATTATCAATAGATCATGTCCTTGTACTATGCCTTTCAATTATTTACAGACTTGTGGAAATAATGCTACTGTTCAGTTTCTTACATGCAAGGTCTTCCAGACAAATGTGCAAATCTGACTGTGGATCAAGATTGTCTCTATCACCCACTGATCAGGTGACACTGTATCGGTGCAATTATAATTTTAAAAATTTCCAACATATCCATATTATGGATATTATTGTCCATACCCATATTACAAGAGGCAGTCCATTCTCATAGAAGATAAGACAATTGGTTCACTCTACTTCCCAACTTGCTGTATCTCACCATGATGCCAAGACTGCATAAAAGGGTCCCAATACAGATCAGTCGTCATGTGTGCAGGAACATGGAATAAATTCACAGACTAGTAAGTTATTCTTTTAAAATGGAAAGGAAAAAGGATGTCTGTTTTGTTGTAAACTGGAGTGGAACAAAGCACTTAGTATCAGCTGGCACAAAAGCATTGATTAGCTGTTGGTTTTCCATGAGCTCTGTAGACTCACAAATGTATACGGGAAAATATTGCTGTCTTGTTGAAAATAGTCAAAACAGTCCAGATAAGTCTTGGACAGGAGTGTCTGTGGGATGGGGTCAAAAATATCAACTGAGGCAAGCACAACTGAATGATAAAAGTCCTACCTCTTTTGTACAAGCAATCCCCCTGCAGTCACCCCTGGTCTTGAACATATTAAAAACTGGAAGCAAAAGAACTGGAAACAAAAAGTGTCCAGTGTCAGAATTTGAGTGGCATGGAAAAATCATGGGAAAAATCACATCAAAGCAACAGTTGGATCACAACATTGCATAGATGCTTCATAATTTGATAATTCTATTTTTACAATTACCCTTGGTGCTTCCTATTAGGTTATGCATATCATTCAATGAAACGCTTAACTTGCAAGCAAAACACCTCAATGAATAATCTGTACAGTCCGACAGATGATTTTTCACATGGTATCCCCCCCCCCCCGCCCTTTGGTAGTAATCCAACAGGAGCATTAGGAACATTTGCACAAAAATTTTAGAATTTCGTACCAGAAATAGATAAATGACTCTGTATCTGTGCATAACACTTTTGTGCACATGTAAAGCCTGAGACTGATATTTCTTAGCAAAATTTGCTCATGACACTAGAGGGATAGTGTACATTCACATACAACATCTTTCATCACTTGAATATTCAGTATTTAAGGTGAAATATATAAAGCTGAAATATATAAAGATGTGTACTGTGAAATATGATGAGCCCCTTATATGTTTACACTTACTTATATTCAGCTGATTTCATGGTCAGAAAGTTATATACATATGACTACAGATATAGTTAAAAACATAGCCGTTGGACACCAGCAGTTGCTGAATGGTATCCAAGAGAAGTAAAAAGACCTATAGGCCGACCTCCAAAGAGATGGGATGATCCAATAGTCAAGGACTTTGGCCGAACCTGGAGAAGAAAAGCCAGGAATTGAGATGAATGGAAAGCGAGTTGTGACCAGCAGGACTCTGTCTAGCGACAGTCTGGTCAATCAAGGTGATCAAGGTGATAGATAAGAACATTTATTTATTAATTTATTTTTCACATTTCTATCACTGATGTCATGAGTACTGATGGTGAGCAGGAAGGGGCCCCTATCCAGGAGGGAAAACGCATGCGTAGTACTGAGAAATTAAGCAGCCATTCAAAGAGACACAGATCAGACCCGCCTTGACTTTTGGGGTTTACCTGTCTGGGTTTTTCCCATGCTTCTTCGGTTTGTTAGGATTTTCTGTCTAATGTAGCAGTAATAAACACTAGAGACCTATTCCTCGTCTCAGTGTGGTTCCTGGCTGTTAGGACATCCGCCCATCACTCCCGAAAAGGGGACTCTGCCCTCAGCATGGAAGCCTTTGGGTTGACTTTGGTCCTAGACTGGGAAGCTGAAAAACTACCAGTCTGCAGTGGACCAGCATAGTAGATTATGGTCCATAGCTTTTATCCTTCAGTGGAGATGATAGACAAACACACCACAACCATTTTTAAATCAAATCCTTAATTTGATTCCCAGTTTTAAAAACTTATCACAGAGAAGGTTAAGCAAGGCATGAGACAAGTGCTAGGGGCAATCCAGACAACAGTATTATTACTCAAGGAAATTTGAACAATTAAAAAAAAGCCAATGTACTGGGAAGTAAGTATCACAGTTAAAATGTCATTCCAACTGTGAGCATTAATGTGAAGTTAAGTATAGTGCCAGAATCTCTGGTCAAAACCAATTCCCATTGTAAATATCTCAAAAAATAATAATTCCATCCTCTCTGTGGTAGCTGCTAATTCCTTATGAAACATTCCTGCCTTAACAACAGTCTGAGTGTTCTTATATATGATATTACAATCTATGAGAAGAGATAATTTAATCATATCTGGCAAACCTGTCCTTACAAGAGTTCCACAAGAAAAGATGAGTATGATGAATTTCCTCCAGCTAGGCTGAATCTCCTAAAACCCTCCCAGTTGGTTCATCTGAGGAGTTCTTAGTCTTTCTACCCCAGGATCTCTCTTTCCAGCCTTTCTCTAGGATCTAAAAAGGAAGGTATTTGGGATCTTCCTGCCAAAGCCCAGAAATATAGAACATAACAAATTTTATGTCAAACTTAAAACTTTAGGAGCAGCTATGTAACCATATAGTTTTGGATGTAAGGACATTTTTAATGAGAATTCCTTTTTAATATGAATGCACCCAAATCTCTCTCTATAAAAAAACAATTCATTAGGAAAATGAATATAATCAAATCAACATAGCTTAGCCAAACCAGTTATTTTGAATAAGCGGTGGGATTTGCTCATTGAAGAGAAGAGGGCTGGAGAATAACCATATGGCTCTCCTGCTTTGGTGTTTGTAGGCAGGCTTCCTTCCTTCTTCTTCTTGTTTCATGAGCACTTGGTTTTGTATAATGTGAGGGACAAATGAAAACCAGCAATTTTACTATATTTATTTAAAATATGTGCCTCTAACAATATTGAATCTACTGCTGTCTTTGGAAAATAACCCATTCAGGAAGAGTAAATGAACCCAAAATAATCTGGTAGTAATGTACCTATTTTCTCTGCAGCCCTTGTTTTATTGCACATTACAGTAATCCATTCCAATGAATTAATGTCCTTTTCTAAACAAAAGGATTGATGTAGGAAGGATTAGTTAGCCCCATCCCCACATGCCCTGGCCCTGTTCCATAGGGTGAAAGAACCGTACAATACATGCTTGCTCAATACTTCCTAGGGGAGGAGAGAAAGGAGGGAGCCAAATGTAAGGGGCTTCAACACCTTTCTGCAAGAGAAAGAAAGAAGCATGGGGGGAGCAGAGGTCACCCCAAGGTCACATTTTTGCATTAATTCTGTTTCCTGACTTCCTATACTGTTCCTTTTCTGGGGTCCGAAAAGGAAATGTTGCTGCCTTAAAGGTCAAGCTGCAAATATGTTAAGCAAATAGTGGTAGAAAAAGGTGAGGTTCACAGATGATCTATCCTGAATGATGAAACCACAGCCAAATTAATTGGGCTACCTCTACTGCTGTCAGTTTTATGCTAACTGCCATTCTTGTATGGAATTGAATGGCAAAATTTATTTTTTTATTCAAGGTATTTTTACTTTTTTTATCGAATTAAGTTCAGTATTGATAAATGTTTGTTATCTCCTATCAATGGAGATGCTCTCAGAATGATTTTAGGCCAAGAGCACACTCTGAAAAGTAGTTGGTGATGTAGTTAACTACTGGACTAGAAGTGGCAGTCCCAGATTCTAGCCCTCCATTAGGCACAGAAGCCAGTTGGGTGATTTTGGGTTAGTCAGTTTTTCTCAGTCCTAGACTAGGAAATAGAGAAATGTTAATCTACTAGATTTCATCCTGCATGGACAGATATGGGATCATCATCATCATCATCATCATCATCATCATCATCATCATCATCATCATCATCATCATCATCTCTGTCTCTATTATATGGAAACCAGTGTTGACTTGCATGTATAAAACAGCTTTGCTGTAAGATGCTATCATTCCTGTTGTGAAAATGTGCTTTACCATGCCCTGTAGTGCATATAAACCAACCCTATTTGAATAAATAAAGAGCAAAATTTTTTGCAAGGCTTGTGTGATTGATTTGGAATTGCGTGGCATTTTCTTGCAAATGAACCACAAACACCCATTGCAAAGGTTTTGCACAGCTTTACTAGATAATTGTTGGAATATGGTGAATGGATACAAGCCAGCCACTACTGGTATTGCATATCTTCTGTTCAGTAAGACCTGGGAAGGACTCCTATACAAACTGCATGGAACTAATATATACAAAATGAAATTAGCAATCCTTTATAGCTACTACCATGTTATTACCCTTACCATGGCCATAACGGGTACATACACTTTTCCATATATATTTCCACTTTAAAAGAGGCATTTAGATACCACAGCATCCACCCTCCTCAAGATCCTAGCTGAATCAGGGTATGCTTCATGTAGATAAGCTCTGTAAATTGGGAAAATTATCTGGTTCCTTATAAACATTTGCTTGTTTCAATATTCCTGGGTAAAATAAATGTTTTTGAGTGGCCCAAATATCTCATATATAATGACTGTATAAGTAACTGTGTCCTCATGATTATCACTGGCAGCATTTCTGCCATAGTCAGTATGGTTTTATTCTCTTTTATAGACTTCATAACTCTAGACAGCCAATTGCATTTTGTTATATGCTAAGATCACTGAGGACAGAGGAATCATTCCACTTTGGACTTAATCATGTTGTGGGTTTTGCTTCTTACTGAATAAAGGGAGAAGGGTTTTCATGCATGAATTTTCTTTCATCTCCAGTGACAGATGAAAGGTCATATGTACAGAACATCTTAATTTTAACTATTGGGTCTTATTATTCTAACATCAATAAATCTGAATCTAGGCAACATGGCAGAGGCAGATCTTGAAAGACACCAGGAGTTAAATGGCATATATTTAGGGAGAGACTATTCATAAGAAACTTCAGCAAAGGATCGTTACCTTGTCGTGGTGCTGGAGCTTGAGCACTTCAATGATGCCATGAGCTGAACCGTGAAGGGCCACCCAAGATGGGAAGGTCATGACAGAGAGGTCAGACCAAATGCGATCCCCGGGGAAGGTAATGGCAACCCACCCCAGTATTCTTGCCGTGAAAACTAAATGGATCAGTACAACCAGAGATATGTCGGTATACCATCGGAAGATGAGACCCCCAGGTCGGAAGATGGTCAAAATGCTACTGGGGAGGAACAGAGGATGAGCTCAACTAGCCCCAGACGTGATGACGCAGCTAGCTCAAAGCCGAAGGGACGGCTAGCGGCCGACGGTGCTGGTGGTGAACGGCGAATCCGATGTTCTAAGGATCAACACACCACTGGAACCTGGAATGTAAGATCTATGAGCCAGGGCAAATTGGATGTGGTTATTGGTGACATGTCAAGATTAAAGATAGACATCCTGGGTGTCAGTGAACTGAAATGGACTGGAATGGGCCACTTCACATCAAATGACCACCAGATCTACTACTGTGGACAAGAGGATCACAGAAGAAATGGAGTAGCCTTCATAATTAATAGTAAAGTGGCTAAAGCAGTGCTTGGATACAACCCAAAAAACGACAGAATGATCTCAATTCGAATTCAGGGCAAGCCATCTAGCATCACAGTGATCCAAATATACGCCCCAACCACAAATGCTGAAGAAGCTGAAGTAGAGCAGTTCTATGAGGATCTGCAGCACCTACTGGACAACACGCCTAAAAGAGATGTTATTTTCATCACAGGAGACTGGAATGCTAAGGTGGGCAGTCAAATGACACCTCGAATTACAGGTAAGTATGGCCTGGGAGAACAAAATGAAGCAGGACATAGGCTGATAGAATTTTGCCAAGACAACTCACTCTGCATAACAAACACTCTCTTCCAACAACCTAAGAGACGGCTTTATACATGGACTTCACCAGATGGACAACACCGAAATCAGATTGACTACATCCTTTGCAGCCAAAGGTGGCGGACATCTGTACAGTCGGTAAAAACAAGGCCTGGAGCTGACTGTAGTTCAGATCACGAACTTCTTCTTGCACAATTTAGGATCAGACTAAAGAGATTACGGAAGACCCACAGATCAGCTAGATATGAGCTCACTAATATTCCTAACGAATATGCAGTGGAAGTGAGGAATCGATTTAAGGGACTGGACTTAGTAGATAGGGTCCCAGAAGAACTATGGACAGAAGTTGGCAGCATTGTTCAGGAGGCGGCAACAAAATACATCCCAAAGAAAGAGAAAACCAAGAAGGCAAAATGGCTGTCTGCTGAGACACTAGAAGTAGCCCAAGAAAGAAGGAAAGCAAAAGGCAACAGTGATAGGGGTAGATATGCCCAATTAAATGCAAAATTCCAGAGATTAGCCAGAAGAGATAAGGAATTATTTTTAAACAAGCAATGCGCGGAAGTGGAAGAAGACAATAGAATTGGAAGGACAAGAGACCTCTTCCAGAAAATTAGAAACATTGGAGGTAAATTCCAGGCCAAAATGGGTATGATCAAAAACAAAGATGGCAAGGACCTAACAGAAGAAGAAGAGATCAAGAAAAGGTGGCAAGAATATACAGAAAACCTGTATAGGAAGGATAACAATATCGGGGATAGCTTTGACGGTGTGGTCAGTGAGCTAGAGCCAGACATCCTGAAGAGTGAGGTTGAGTGGGCCTTAAGAAGCATTGCTAATAACAAGGCAGCAGGAGACGACGGCATCCCAGCTGAACTGTTCAAAATCTTGCAAGATGATGCTGTCAAGGTAATGCATGCTATATGCCAGCAAATTTGGAAAACACAAGAATGGCCATCAGATTGGAAAAAATCAATTTATATCCCCATACCAAAAAAGGGAAACACTAAAGAATGTTCAAACTATCGAACAGTGGCACTCATTTCACATGCCAGTAAGGTAATGCTCAAGATCCTGCAAGGTAGACTTCAGCAATTCATGGAGCGAGAATTGCCAGATGTACAATCTGGGTTTAGAAAAGGCAGAGGAACTAGAGACCAAATTGCCAATATCCGCTGGATAATGGAAAAAGCCAGGGAGTTTCAGAAAAACATCTATTTCTGTTTTATTGACTATTCTAAAGCCTTTGACTGTGTGGACCATAACAAATTGTGGCAAGTTCTTAGCGGTATGGGGATACCAAGTCATCTTGTATGCCTCCTGAAGAATCTGTATAACGACCAAGTAGCAACAGTAAGAACAGACCACGGAACAACGGACTGGTTTAAGATTGGGAAAGGAGTACGGCAGGGCTGTATCCTCTCACCCTACCTATTCAACTTGTATGCAGAACACATCATGCAACAAGCTGGCCTTGAGGAATCCAAGGCTGGAGTTAAAATCTCTGGAAGAAACATTAACAATCTCAGATATGCAGATGATACCACTTTGATGGCTGAAAGTGAAGAGGAACTGAGGAGCCTTATGATGAAGGTGAAAGAAGAAAGTGCAAAAGCTGGCTTGCAGCTAAACCTCAAAAAAACCAAGATTATGGCAACCAGCTTGATTGATAACTGGCAAATAGAGGGAGAAAATGTAGAAGCAGTGAAAGACTTTGTATTCCTAGGTGCAAAGATTACTGCAGATGCTGACTGTAGTCAGGAAATCAGAAGACGCTTAATCCTTGGGAGAAGAGCAATGACAAATCTCGATAAAATAGTTAAGAGCAGAGACATCACACTGACAACAAAGGCCCGCATAGTTAAAGCAATGGTGTTCCCTGTAGTAACATATGGCTGTGAGAGCTGGACCATAAGGAAGGCTGAGCGAAGGAAGATCGATGCTTTTGAACTGTGGTGTTGGAGGAAAATTCTGAGAGTGCCTTGGATTGCAAGAAGATCAAACCAGTCCATCCTCCAGGAAATAAAGCCAGACTGCTCACTTGAGGGAATGATATTAAAGGCAAAACTGAAATACTTTGGCCACATAATGAGAAGACAGGACACCCTGGAGAAGATGCTGATGCTGGGGAGAGTGGAAGGCAAAAGGAAGAGGGGCCGACCAAGGGCAAGATGGATGGATGATATTCTAGAGGTGACGGACTCGTCCCTGGGGGAGCTGGGGGTGTTGACGACCGACAGGAAGCTCTGGCGTGGGCTGGTCCATGAAGTCATGAAGAGTAGGAAGCGACTAAACGAATAAACAACAACAATTCATAAGAAAACGATCTAGGATTAGTTTAATGTTTTAAAATTAAAATTAAATTTGAAATTTGAATATTATATTAACTTTTAAGATCTGATCTGAATTTGCATTTCAGTTTGAAGAACGGATTTTATTCAGTTTATTTCAGTAAAAGTATGCACTTACATAAAGTCCACTGAATTTTCAGATTAATCCAAAGGCATGTGATTTCAAACTAATGCATCAGACTAGTGGATCTAGTGAATCACCTTCAAACTGGATTATTTACTTCAACTGAAGTTTAGCACAACACATCAAGGGTGTATTAAAAAGGAGAAGAAATAATTATTTCAAGAACTGCCATGATGGCAATGTTGCAAAGTTCAACAATACTGGAAAATAATTCATTATAGAATGGAACACATTTTGGAAGACATAATCCCCTTTCATCCGATTTTTTAAATTAAATTTTGCTAAACCATACATTTCTTCAACATATACTGGACTGGCATTTTATATGTTAACAGCTGTAAGGATTCTATATACTGTTTTTTGGAAAAGATCTTCAATCCATTTTTATGGTGGCTGTCCAAATTGTGGGAGGATGCTTTGATGACTAGAATAACTTTGTATTGAAAGTAAAATGATTTACTTTAGAATTCTAGGATTTAGAATTCCGTTCTATTTGTAAACCATTATTAGACTACAGTTTCACACATTAAATTGTGCCACATCCAAAATCTGAGTTTTAGAATTTAGATAATCTATGTATTAATTACTGTAAGGGTTGAGTCTGAGTCAGACTTGGAAAACAAAACCTATGCTGAGTCAGGAAGGGAAAACAAAACTTATTGGGAAGGTTTTGCAGAAATAGAAACCAGGAGTGACTCAGCAGAGCAGGAAGATTTGGAGCGGCTGCCTGGGTAGAATCCGGAGGAAGGTTTGAACCTCCAATCAGTGTTCGAGAGGGAAATGCAGAGAAGTGGGCCAGACAAAAGGCAGCCCAATTGGCTACAGAGGAGAAACAGTGCGAAAAGGCACCAGATCAAAGAGCAAGTTGCCGGAGACAACTGATCCTTCAAGCTGCCAGCGTTTGCAGAACAGTCCTTGCCAGGAAATGGAGCCTTGCCTGTAGCCGATAGGAATCAGTGCCAGCTTCTCCTGACTTTGAGGATCCTCCTTCCTTACACCCTGATTCAGCCAAGTTGTTCCTTGCTCTCAGCTCCAAGCTTTGTCTTGCCGCTTTAGCCAGATCCAGCCTTGCCTCCAGATCTCCACCGCATTTTGCTGCCCCAGCCAAGTTCTGTCCTGCCTCCAGCTCCAAGCCTCTACCTGCCATCCCAGCCAGATCCAGCCATGCCTCCAGATCCCAGCCGTGTCTTGTCGCTCCATCCAAGTCCAGCCTTGTTCCCACCTCCAAGCAGCTTCTTGCTGCTCCTGCTGTGCCTAGTCATGCCTCCAGTTCCAAGTCTCATCATGCTGCTCCAGCTGCACTGTGACTGGGCTCCAGTTTCGAGTCGAGTCCTGCTGATCCAGCCGTGCTGAGTCTTGCCTCCAGCTCCGAGTCTTGCCTTGTCGCTCCAGCCACGCCTAGCCTTGCCACTTCTGCCAAACTTACTCTCACCTCCAGTCCAGAGCCTCGTCTTGCTGTATTGCCAAGAACTGGTTCTGCCTTTGATCCTGCAGACTGACCTTGTTGCCTTTCACTGCCTGGGTGGACTTGATTATCTAACTTACTAAGGACTTTCTTCTGATGTAAATAGTTGTTGAAAATAAAGAATTCTTTTGTAATTCTGTCTGGCCACCTCTTAGTCTGAACAGGACACTTACAGTATTCTCTTAATGTATTGTTTAAAAATTATCTATAGCTTTTGTCTCTTTCTCTTACAGACTTCAGTTGTGTTAACCAAGTATCTTTAAAGTTCAATAGAAACATCTTTATTAGAAATGGTGTATTTAATGTCTTATAATTTTTAAGCTTTTAATTATGCATTCAAATATATTAGCCATGTGATATTTTAGATCTGTTGATTATTTCCCTGTATTTATTGTTTATACTGGGTTTTTTTAATTAACTGTACCATCTATTTGTAATAGTTTTTTAAAATTTGTGTTAGTATTATTTTTCCTTTGAAAATTGTAATATTTAGCTTATAAAATAAATAAATGAGGACACCACCCTTCCTCGAAAAGAAGAACTGCTATGCAAAAGATGAGCAAAATCTGTTTTTTCTTGCTCCAGAAGGTTCCAACAGATTCAAATGATAAATATATATAAAACATTAGGAAGAAGATTTTGACTGAACAGGCTGGAGCGGAATGTTTTAGGTAATAGTGTTAGATATTAAATCTAATTTACTATATTGAAAAACCACTAATTAGGCATGCTAAAGTAGAACATTTCCTGATTTTATAGAGGATTGAATTAGCTCTTATTTAACATCTACATGAAGCTACGGGGACAGATTATTCAACTGTTGGGGTAGAATATCATCAAAATGTAGTTGACATTTATTCATATATATTTACTACATACTGAACATGACATATGATAGAAGTCTTGACCCAGTGGCTGGAAATTGTGAGAGTCTAGATGGGGAGGAGCAGTGTGAGGCTTAAATCAAAAGGTGGAATGTGTATTCAGTAGCCAACCAATTCTGGGTCAGCTCCAACATTAGCTCTAGAGGAGCTAAAAGGGCTGGTCCATAATCTGGACTCACAGCTCCTACTGTAACAGCAGGAAAAAGCTGTGGCCAAGACAGCCTTTGATTTGGATGGTGCACTAATTACGACTGTTCCTGGAATGGGAAGCAGCGGCAACAGTAACTCATGCCCTTGTCTTCTTCCTGCTGTACTAGTATAATTTGGCCTAGATTGAATTGCCCCTGAAGACAACCTGGAAACTTCAGTTGGTACTGAATGCAGCTATCTAGGTACTCGTGGGAATATAGCATCAACATTATTGTAACTGCATTGATTGCCACTTTGTTTCTGAAAGCTCTTTCAGGTGATGGTAATAATTTATAAAGTCCTACATGACTTGGGACCTGGGCATCTGTAAGACCACTGTCTCTAAGTAGAACCTCTCCATCTAAGCCATGCTGGTAGAGGACAACTAACTATCAACTAACTCACTCTCCTTGAGATTCAGCAGAAGGGAAACCAGAAGTCAACACTTTATGCTGGATCTCTTCTCCTATGGAATCAGTTGCCTCAGTGTTACCTCTTCAAGGTAATCTGGGTCAGGAAACAGACCACGCACGTTTGATTGGAACTATATTTTGTTGATATACTGTAGGCTATAGTAACAGAATATTGAAATCCAGTGTTTTCCTTCCCCTTCCTCTTTTATCTAAGGGAGTTAGTGAGAAGTCAGTTTGAGTCTCTTTTTAATTCTTTCCTCAATTCCCAGGCTTAAATCATGTCTTTTTTGTTTTTGTAAGTGTCACTGCATAGTTTCTCTAATGTCATCTCTGTGACTGTCTACACTCAAAAAAAAAATTAGCTTCCTCTCTTAAGCTTGGTTGTTTAGGCAGGCATTAAGGGATTGGGGAGTTGATGACATAATGACTGGGATGTACTGTATATGGGTGCTGCTTATTTTTGCTTTGTTGCTGTTAGTGATTTTGAATGGTTTTGTGTGTGTGTGTGTTTTCCCTCTTCTGGGTGGTTGATTTATTCTTAAACAGTTTTTGTAAAGCTTTTGTAAACTGTTTACATTTGTTTAATTGAAGTACACAGTGGTATAAATACTTTTTAAAAATGAAATACATAAAAATGATTGTTTCTCAAACATTGGCATTTGTTTGTTTGTTTATTTGATTTAGGCAGTGTTTAACTCCAAAATGTCTACTGGTAGTTAACACTGGGCTGGCAAGTCATGCATGGGAGAGAGAGAGAAGGGAGAACAGCAGAGAAGGAGGAAAGAACAATCTTTTCTCTAGTGGCATGCAGGGAAGCAAGTTGGCACTTTGATTGTGGCCATAGTGGCAACATTGCAGCAGGAAAGATGAACAGGGGTAACATTTGCTGAGGATGGGAAAGGAACCTTGTTCCTGCAAGGTGGAGGGGTGTTGGTGAGTATTAGAGAGAGGATGGGTGGTCGGAGTGGCTTGCAACTATGTATCATTGCTGCTGGCCATGATTCATCCATGGTTTGCATAGTTCTTTGGTTAGGGCAGTATGTTTTCTTCTGGGTAGACAAACATATCATTGTATGACATTACTACAGTATGAAAAGTGTTTTTATTTTCTTCTGATGGTGAAAACACATATTTTGTTGCATAAGAATTTATTTATTTATTTATTTAACAGGTTTATAAGGCCGCCCAACTTACACACGGTGACTCCGGGTGGCTTACAGAATTAAAAACCATAAAAACATAATAGACACCCCCTGCCCAGCAGCAGCAAACACATTCATACCAGCCACTTGATTGGCTCTGAAGCAGCTTGGGGTTCCCAAGCCCGTTGTCAGAACCATGTCTCCAGGGCCTTCCAGAACAGGAGCAAGGAGGTGGCCAATCTTATATCTGGGAGAATGACGTTCCAAAGGGAGGGAGCCACTACAGAGAAGGCCCTTTTCCTTGGTCTCACTAGATGTACCTCCCTAACTGAAAGGACCCTTTCATTTGACATGCTAGTCAATGAAATGCAATCATGGGCTTTTTGCTGATAATTCTGAATTACTGTCATATCTTCCCTGTTGATAACATTGTGTCTTGTTTTTTGGCTTTACAGTGTTAACAATAAAAAAATATTGCTTACAGTATTACCGCAATTCTCTGTTCACTTAAAACTTACCATAACAGATAACTGTAATAACTGATTATGTGTAAACCTATAAATATATTTGGGAAGAGCATATTATTTTTGTTTCTTTCTTGATGAGATCAGGTTCTTTGATAGAATGATTGGTAGAATGTAAGAAATGAAAAGTTGAGAATGAAACGCTAACCATTCCAACTCTAGAGTTCTATGATGAGTTCCTTTCATTTGTTTTTCCCACTACCGCTTATTTCACAATTTGTACATATAAAATATAGCATGTCTTTTCAGAACACAATTTGCCTTTCATTTATTTCCCCTAAATATCTTCCCTCTAACCTCCAGAGGACCCAGATGTATCAGGTATCACTAAAAGTGTATTCACTCTTAACAGAAAGATAAGTCTCCTAACTATGTTAAGATAATAGCTACACAGAAATCTTGGTAGAAGACAAATGTCATCTAAGACCATTTCCTCATCTTATGGTCTACCTTGGGAATCCTCCCAATATGAATTCACTACTCAAAATTCAGTTACAAGCAAGTTAGATGTTTCTATGTCTGTGTCTCCCTGCAGGCATATTTTATCCATGAATGAACTAATCACATTCTGGAACAGATTTAGTTTTGTCTCCAAAAGCCAGCCACGTACAACTTGCCCTAATTATGAGACTGCAGTATGGTATTTATGAGACCATTATCAAGATTATCAGAGAGAGAGAGAGAGAGAGAGAGAGAGAGAGAGAGAGAGAGAGAGAGAGAGAGAGAGAGAGAGAGAATATGCATTCTTTATCTTCTCACACCCCACCTTCTGGATACATCTATACATATAGTAACTGTCAGCAATATCAAGTGATTGACTGTTGATTTGTCCTTGTCTTTATTAATTCTTTCTTCCACTGTAGATATCTTCATTGCTATGTCAGCTAAGGTCATAAGTATTGTTTTCTCATTGACTTTAACTGGCATACTAACACAAGGCAACTCCTGTTTTCTTTTCTGTTCAGATATTTTGACTGATTGTGTTCCTAACCAGCTTTTCCTTACGTTTACAGTTAGAAATATAAAGCTGCATTAATTCTACTATGGATGGATCAAGCTGTCAGCTTCACTTCCAAGTGTTTTAATCATTCTGTCTCATTTATATAAAAAAGTTGCAAATTCATTTCTTACAAAAAGCAGATGAACAGATGGGATTCACTTCTGATAAAACATGTTGGAATTTACAATATGAGAAATATTTATTTTCTAATAAAAGTTTTATGGCTAAGTGTTATGCAAACTCACACATCGTGGTTTATTCAGCAAATGATTAAAACAAGCCAAGGTTCAGTGAAATATAAAATTGACAACTAACATGATTATATGCTTAAACTGACAAATTTATTCTTATCTAGCAGAATATGCACACTTAGAGAGTGAAGGCATGAACTAAACTTGAGAATTTCCTCCCATACATTCCACAATACAAATTGTGGAAATTTGTGAGCTATGAGCCAATTTTTTTATACATGGTAATAATTATTCTAGGTAAATCAGCAGTGGAAACATTTAGATGGCAGATAAAGATAATCTGGTTATTATTAATTGAATGAAATAAACCAAAAATATGAAACCAGGCATGATACTAATAAAATAAGAGTTAAAGTTTCCTTTGAGTTGAGCTTGACTCTTGATGACTACCTTGACATCTTACTTTATTTTCCTGACATCACTATGGAAGTGGCTGGCCACTGTTTTCTTAGGGATATTTGTTCACCTTCCTAACCTAGCTTATAGGGGCATTCAAGTTTAATAATGAATAATAATAAAAATAAATGCATTCAAGTGGAGCCTGGATAGCCACCTGTCCAGGATGCTTTAAACTGGATTCCTGCACTGAGCAGGGAGTTGAACCAATGTCTTAAATGGCCCCCTCCAACTCTATGATTCATGAAAATCCTTAAAAAGAGAGGCATAATAACACATGTCCCACTGGCTTAAATTCACCATATTTGCATAATAGAGATATTACTAAAATACTTTTCAGGAGCACCAAGAGGGCACTGAATTGTGTTAAGGCAAATATTCTTCAGTTCACATATGTAATTTTGAACAGGTAGCTGGCCAATATCAAACCTCTTTTATCCAGTCCCCTTTTAAGAAGAAGAACCATGTTCCTGACTTCTGGAAATTAATGTCCAGTACCCTGGATCCTGTGATAAAATTTTGAGAATTAAATAAGAGTTTCCCATACTTTTATCATTTTTCCTCCCATTTTAAAACCATCTTGGAGAGTTAGAGATATCGGTAATCCATAGGAAAAATTAGTTCGATGCAAAAGTAGAATTTTTGTTGTTTATTCGTTTAGTCGCTTCCGACTCTTCGTGACTTCATGGACCAGCCCACGCCAGAGCTTCCTGTCGGTCGTCAACACCCCCAGCTCCCCCAGGGATGAATCCGTCACCTCTAGAATATCATCCATCCACCTTGCCCTTGGTTGGCCCCTCTTCCTTTTGCCCTCCACTCTCCCTAGCATCAGCATCTTCTCCAGGGTGTCCTGTCTTCTCATTACGTGGCCAACGTATTTCAGTTTTGCCTTTAATATTGTTCCCTCAAGAGAGCAGTCTGGCTTTATTTCCTGGAGGATGGCCTGGTTTGATCTTCTTGCAGTCCAAGGCACTCTCAGGATTTTCCTCCAACACCACAGTTCAAAAGCATCGATCTTCCTTCTCTCAGCCTTCCTTATGGTCCAGCTCTCACAGCCATATGTTACTACGGGGAACACCATTGCTTTAACTATGCAGACCTTTGTTGTCAGTGTGATGTCTCTGCTCTTAACTATTTTATCGAGATTTGTCATTGCTCTTCTCCCAAGGATTAAGCGTCTTCTGATTTCCTGACTGCAGTCAGCATCTGCAGTAATCTTCGCACCTAGAAATACAAAGTCTTTCACTGCTTCTACATTTTCTCCCTCTATTTGCCAGTTATCAATCAAGTTGGTTGCCATAATCTTGTTTTTTTTTTTTTGAGGTTTAGCTGCAAGCCAGCTTTTGCACTTTCTTCTTTTACCTTCATCATAAGGTTCCTTAGTTCCTCTTCGCTTTCAGCCATCAAAGTGGTATCATCTGCATATCTGAAATTGTTGATGTTTCTTCCAGCAATTTTAACCCCAGCCTTGGATTCCTCAAGCCCAGGACATCGCATTATGTGTTCTGCGTACAAGTTGAATAGGTAGGGTGAGAGTATACAGCCCTGCTGTACTCCTTTCCCAATCTTAAACCAGTCCATTGTTCCATGGTCTGTTCTTACTGTTGCTACTTGGTCGTTATACAGATTCTTCAGGAGGCAGACAAGATGACTTCGTATCCCCATACCACTTCGGTAAATATAATAAGATCTTTAAAACTGATTGTCTGAATTAAATGCCATATGTTTTGCTATGCCTTCAGATATTATTATTATTATTATTATTATTATTATTATTATTATGTAATTATCTCAAGACACACTGGATCAAATCATGGATTAATTCT
The DNA here is from genome assembly GCF_035149785.1 of Candoia aspera. Taxonomy (NCBI): domain Eukaryota; kingdom Metazoa; phylum Chordata; class Lepidosauria; order Squamata; family Candoiidae; genus Candoia; species Candoia aspera. The sequence continues at coordinate 80,662,042 of NC_086157.1, read as the reverse complement.
GGATCTTGTAGTCTTTTCTAGAATAATAGTAATTACTATATAAATTTGAACATTCTAAATGTGAAAGAGTTTAAAGGCTGAATATAATGAAAAGAAAATATTCAGGAGAACTCTTTTGGATTAACTGGTTTTCTTTGTCTACTCAGTTGGAAGTTATATTACCTTCAATAAATGTAAAGTAATTTCATAGGGAAGAGATTGTTAAATAAGTAGAGAATGTGCTGTCTGAAATTTATTTCAATAGACGAAAGACAAGCATTGCACTGTACATAAAAAGAGCAAATCATTATTTAAAATGCTTTTTTCTTTTAATTTGTTGAAATGATAATAATGAAAAAAGTACCAGGAGGGTTTTTTTAGGATACTGTACATTTATTTAGCTGTTTCTAAAGACCACATGCTGCATTATTGTTATATTCTCCCATAGGCATATTGTATCTGGGCTACAAAAATCCCTGTATCCACTAGAGGACAATTAACATGTTGCTGCCATCTAGTGGTCATCCAGATTTGTGCATTAATAATATGATATGCCTATTTCCCTGTCTATCACTTTTCTGATACAAAATTGAATAATGGCGAAATACATAATGCAAAGACAAATCCATGAAATGAAATGCTGAAAAACTTATTTTTAATTGTATAAGTTTGAAGAATATGAATGACAATATAAAATATTAAGAAAACCAAGGAAAAAAAACTTTTAAGGGGTTATATTTCACAATATATATTTCACAATATATGTATTGTGAAATATTTTACAAGAATATGGAATTGAAATTTGGTTGCTGAATGCAATCAGAATAATTTATGAATAACATGAAGCATGTTCAGGAATAAATTGAATGCTTAATTAGTAGTTCAGTGTTGCATAGGGAGTCAGAAAAGGATGTGTGATTTCCCTTGGTTGTTAAATATCTTCATGGACAGATGTATAACACATGTTTGTAGTGAAGTAGAGATGTGTTGGCTTAGCATATGAATATGTGTGCACCTATGTAAGCAGAAGATTATGTGCTGTTGGATTAAAACCTGAATGATTTGCAATATATGTTAGACAGATTATATATGCAGTATGTGTCCTAACAGCCAGGAACCACGCTGAGACAAGGAATAGGTCTCTAGTGTTTTATTACTGCTACATAACAGAAAATCCTAACAAACCGAAGAAGCATGGGAAAAACCCAGACATATAAACCCCAAAGGTTAAGGTGGGCCCGATCTGTGTCTCTTTGAAAGGCCACCTAATTCCTCAGTACTACGCATGCGCTTTACAGCCTGGATGGGAGCCCCCTGCTCGCCATCCTCACTCATGACAGTATGGACCAGAAAATTAATGTATAAAAGACCAGGTAGTTATTTCTGGTGGGGAATGGAGTGAATCATACATAAATGTGAAAAACTAGAGAAAGATAATGAATTTGTATACATTGACTGAACGTTTACTAAAGATGGGAAAATGAGCGGAGAAATGTTAAGACATGTTCATCTCAGCAAAATGTAATGGATAATATGTTGCAATGAAAAAAATTGCAAGGAAGTGAAAATGGTGTAAGAGTGAGTGCTTCTCCCCAATTTGTTATATGGAAGTTGTTGTTTATTCGTGTAGTTGCTTCCGACTCTTCATGACTTCATGGACCAGCCCACGCCAGAGCTTCCTGTCGGTCGTCAACACCCCCAGCTCCCCCAGGGACGAGTCCGTCACCTCTAGAATATCATCCATCCATCTTGCCCTTGGTCGGCCCCTCTTCCTTTTGCCTTCCACTCTCCCTAGCATCAGCATCTTCTCCAGGGTGTCCTGTCTTCTCATTACGTGGCCAAAGTATTTCAGTTTTGCCTTTAATATCGTTCCCTCAAGAGAGCAGTCTGGCTTTATTTCCTGGAGTGCGGACTGGTTTGATCTTCTTGCATTCCAAGGCACTGTCAGAATTTTCCTCCAACACCACAGTTCCAAAGCATCGATCTTCCTTCTCTCAGCCTTCCTTATGGTCCAGTTCTCGCAGCCATATGTTACTACGGGAAACACCATTGCTTTAACTATGCGGGCCTTTGTTGTCAGTGTGATGTCTCTGCTCTTAACTATTTTATCGAGATTTGTCATTGCTCTTCTCCCAAGGATTAAGCGTCTTCTGATTTCCTGACTGCACTCAGCATCTACAGTAATCTTCGCACCTAGAAATACAAAGTCTTTCACGGCTTCTACATTTTCTCCCTCTATTTGCCAGTTATCAATCAAGCTGGTTGCCATAATCTTGGTTTTTTTGAGGTTTCGCTGCAAGCCAGCTTTTGCACTTTCTTCTTTCACCTTCATCATAAGGCTCCTCAGTTCCTCTTCACTTTCAGCCATCAAAGTGGTATCATCTGCATATCTGAGATTGTTCATGTTTCCTCCAGGGATTTCAACTCCAGCCTTGGATTCCTCAAGCCCAGCACATCGCATGATGTGTTCTGCATACAAGTTGGATAGGTAGGGTGAGAGTATACAGCCCTGCCATACTCCTTTCCCAATCTTAAACCAGTCCATTGTTCCATGGTCTGTTCTTACTGTTGCTACTTGGTCGTTATACAGATTCTTCAGGAGGCAGACAAGATGACTTGGTATCCCTACACCACTAAGAACTTGCCACAATTTGTTATGGTCCACACAGTCAAAGGCTTTAGAATAGTCAATAAAAGAGAAATAGATGTTTTTCCAAAACTCCCTGGCTTTTTCCATTATCCAGCGGATATTGGCAATTTGGTCCCTAGTTCCTCTGCCTTTTCTAAACCCAGCTTGTACATCTGGCAATTCTCGCTCCATGAATTGCTGAAGTCTACCTTGCAGGATCTTGAGCATTACCTTACTGGCATGTGAAATGAGTGCCACTGTTCGATAGTTTGAACATTCTTTAGTGTTTCCCTTTTTTGGTATGGGGATATAAGTTGATTTTTTCCAGTCTGATGGCCATTCTTGTGTTTTCCAAATTGCTGGCATATAGCATGCATTACCTTGACAGCATAATCTTGCAAGATTTTGAACAGTTCAGCTGGGATGCCATCATCTCCTGAAGTGAGAAATATTTTTGGACAGCTGAAAGTAAACACTTTTAATCTGATTCCTTAAATTCTTTTTTTTTCCTAGATACAATAATAATCTCAACAGTGTTCAATGTATTCAGAGCTAGGTCTGTGCAAAGCAACTTTAATTTGTTTTGACGAACCCATTTGTGCCATGGAGATGAGTGATTTACTCTGCCAAAGTGAACTAACCTGATTCACCTAGTGAAGCAATATGGGTGCCTGAAATTGTTTCATATGAATGCTGCAGGGCAGGAAGTGCTCCCAAAGTTTTTGCGTGTTCGGTTGAGAACATTCTTCACCCTACACATTCTATCTAAAGTGATTCCTCTAGCCATCCATACCTTTGTTATACACCAAGGGAATTCCAAGTTTAACAACAATCTAGTAATGTGCACCAAAGCTACTTAGCTTGGAAGCCATTCAGCCAGCAGGAAAAATGTCCTTTCAACCTTCTCCTGCAGCTCTTTTGAGGTTAAATTAGTCTTTACCATTCTACTGATCCAAATATATGCCCCAACCACAGATGCTGAAGAAGCTGAAGTAGAGCAGTTCTATGAGGATCTGCAGCACCTACTGGACAACACGCCTAAAAGAGATGTTATTTTCATCACGGGAGACTGGAATGCTAAGGTGGGCAATCAAATGACACCTGGAATTACAGGTAAGCATGGCCTGGGTGAACAAAACGAAGCAGGACATAGGCTGATAGAATTTGCCAAGAAACCTCAATGTGCATAACAAACACTCTCTTCCAGCAACCTAAGAGATGGCTTTATACACCGAAACCAGATTGACTACATCCTTTGCAGCCAAAGGGGCGGACATCTATACAGTCAGTAAAAACAAGACCTGGAACTGACTGTAGTTCAGATCACGAACTTCTTCTTGCACAATTTAGGAAAGCATTACCTTACTGGCATGTGAAATGAGTGCCACTGTTCAATAGTTTGAACATTCTTTAGTGTTTCCCTTTTTTGGTATGGGGATATAAGTTGATTTTTTCCAGTCTGATGGCCATTCTTGTGTTTTCCAAATTTGCTGGCATATAGCATGCATTACCTTGACAGCATCATCTTGCAAGATTTTGAACAGTTCAGCTGGGATGCCATCATCTCCTGCTGCCTTGTTAACAGCAATGCTTCTTAAGGCCCATTCAACCTCACTCTTCAGGATGTCTGGCTCTAGCTCGCTGACCACACCATCAAAGCTATCCCCAATATTGTTATCCTTCCTATACAGGTCTTCCATATATTCTTGCCACCTTTTCTTGATCTCTTCTTCTTCTGTTAGGTCCTTGCCATCTTTGTTTTTGATCGTACCCATTTTTGCCTGGAATGTACCTCCGATGTTTCTAATTTTCTGGAAGAGGTCTCTTGTCCTTCCTATTCTATTGTCTGCTTCCACTTCCACACATTGCTTGTTTAAAAATAATTCCTTATCTCTTCTGGCTAACCTCTGGAATTTTGCATTTAATTGGGCATATCTCCCCCATCACTGTTGCCTTTTGCTTTCCTTCTTTCTTGGGCTACTTCTAGTGTCTCAGCAGACAGCCATTTTGCCTTCTTGGTTTTCTCTTTCTTTGGGATGTATTTGAACAATGTTGCGGACTTCTGTCCATAGTTTGGGATGTATTTGAACAATGTTGCGGACTTCTGTCCATAGTTCTTCCGAGACCCTATCTACTAAGTCCAGTCCCTTAAATCTATTCTTCACCTCCACTGCATATTCCTTAGGAATATTAGTGAGCTCATATCTAGCGGATCTGTGGGTCTTCCCTAATCTCTTTAGTCTGATCCTATATTGTGCAATAAGAAGTTCATGATCTGAACTACAGTCAGTTCCAGGTCTTGCTTTTACCGACTGTATAGATGTCTGCCACCTTTGGCTGCAAAGGATGTAGTCAATCGGATTTCGGTGTTCATCTGGGGAAGTCCACGTATAAAGCCTTCTCTTAGGTTGTTGGAAGAGACTGTTTGTTATGCAGAACGAGTTGTCTTGGCAAAATTCCATCAGCCTATGTCCTGCTTCATTTTGTTCTCCCAGGCCATGCTTACCTGTAATTCCAGGTGTTATTTGACTGCCCACCGTAGCATTCCAGTCTCCTGTGATGAAAATAACATCTCTTTTAGGCGTGTTGTCCAGTAGGTGCTGCAGATCCTCATAGAACCGCTCTACTTCAGCTTCTTCAGCATCTGTGGTTGGAGCGTATATTTGGATCACTGTGGTGTCAGATGGCTTGCCCTGGATTCGAATTGAGATCATTCTATCATTTTTTGGATTGTATCCAAGCACTGCTTTAGCTACTTTACGATTAATTATGAAGGCTACTCCATTTCTTCTGTGGTCCTCTTGTCCACAGTAGTAGATCTGGTGGTCATTTGATGTGAAGTGGCCCATTCCAGTCCATTTCAGTTCACTGATGCCCAAAATGTCTATCTTTAATCTTGACATCTCACCAATAACCACATCCAATTTGCCCTGGCTCATAGATCTTACATTCCAGGTTCCAGTGGTGTGTTGATCCTTAGAACATCGGATTCGCCGTTCACCACCAGCACCGTCGGCTGCTAGCCATTCTTTCGGCTTTGAGCTAGCTGCGTCATCACGTCTGGGGCTAGTTGAACTCATCCTCTGTTCCTCCCCAGTAGCATTTTGACCATCTTTTGACCTGGGGGTCTCATCTTCCAATGGTATACCGACATATCTCTGGTTGTACTGATCCATTTAGTTTTCACGGCAAGAATACTGGGGTGGGTTGCCATTACATTCCCCAGGGATTGTGTTTAGTCTGACTTCTCTGTCATGACCTTCCTGTCTTGGGTGGCCCTTCATGGTTTAGCTCATGGCATCATTGAGGTGCTCAAGCTCCAGCACCACGACAAGGTAACAATCCTTTGCTGAAGTGTATATGGAAGTAGGTTATATTAAAATGAATGCAATAGAAATGGATTACTTAAGTGTGTGGGGGAAAATAAGAAAAAATAGGGGCAAGAATGAATGGATGTTAATTGAATAAAGAAGTGAATGATAAGCATAAGTAGATTGAAACAGTTTAATTATGCAAAGAAAAAGAAGGAGGATCAAATTGCAAAATAAATAGATGAAGTAAGGTAAATAGGTTAAAAGGAAAGGGAAGACAGGAAAGTCTTGCTTAGATGGAGCTGATGAGATTCTCAAAAAGAGAGAGATGAGAATGACAAAAGACAACATATGAATTGGTGCATGGACATGATAGAAGCAGTATATTTTGCAAGTACAGAAAGGTATGGTGAGGAATAGTAAATAGTGTTGATGTAAAACAGATAGAGTTGCTTTTCATTTTCTTCTCTTGTCTCCTGCCTCCGATTTCTTTGCTTACTACTTCTTAACCTTTTTCTGTGTTTTGCACAATGTTGCATACCTAAAAGGATATCACAGTGTAATGTGATTGTACACAACATGTACAATGTTGGCATTGTTGATTAGTTTGCTCCAGGGTTTCAAATACTGATATTAAAATTCTAGAGCTTTATGTAATGTTGGATCAAAATACAAGAAGGACAATTACATCCCTAATGAATCCCTAATCTGTGCATTCAGATTAATAATGCAGGCTGTGTTCTATGAACACTTTCTTTAGAGGTGACATAAAGGCAGGTCCTTTTCTGCTATGGGATTGCTAGACTAATATGCTGCTTAGACTTAATAGGCTGACATCTGCACTTTTTGATGGGTGATGAAATTTGCCCCTTTAGTTTTCTGGCTCCAGTACAGCAGTGTACTTTTAAAGCAGGTTATTAATGTTGATGAATATTTTCCTTTTTTTCTAATTGTTGTTTTAGTTGTTGTTATTGTACAGTATGCTAGCTCTGTAAGCCACTTGGATCTCCATCATCTGGAATTGCATACACATAATCAATATACGCACAACCATGAAATATGAAACAAGTCACTTCCATTTGACCTTCTTTAGATGGGTGGAAGCAGCCATAAAGGTTTAATTAATGATAATAACAGAATTAGGATTGGTGTGAACAAAGGATTGGTCTTGTTTCATGGTTTTGGGAAACTCATTTCAACCCATGTGTATCCAGTTTCCATTTCAGATGATAAATCAGTAGAAACATTTTTATTAACTTCTGAAGGGTACAGTGATAGCAAATTCTTTTCTAAACTAGAATGTGCAAAACCCAGCAAATCAGTACAATGCTTGGGATTCTCTACTACCTAGTGATTAGATATGAGTCTGCATGACATAAACTAAGTGACAGCTGAAACAGATGCAGGGATGGGGGGTGGACAGGTGTACGTGAGATCTCTTGATATTTTACTGCCACTTTCTTGTACTGTCAGCAGTGATATAAATTCAGATCTGTTTAAATAAGACATCAATCTTGAGCATGTGTTGAACAACTGAAAACTGATGTGCAAATATCCTTTGTTATCTCCCATACTGATGTTTCAGCTAGTCCTCTTGTTAACTTCCCAGCAAATAGATTCAAAGGATGAGTCACATATGCTTTTTTTTTTACTAAGCATTCAGTGTCATTAACTCTATTAAGATGTTCCTGTTAAGTATAAGTCTATAATTGTTGCATCCACTAGTTTTATTGATTTTCTCCCAGTTGTTGGGCTTTTTTCAGGATTTGGGGATTGCTTGAGAACCATTAGCTTACAATTTCCTCCATGCACATAGACATGTAAATGCAAGAATATACTAGTACCTTACACTTAGGAAGATTTGATTATAATTATGGGAATACTGAGTGGCTTCAATTAATCCAAAGGTTAACCCTCTGTAAGTATACATTGAGGCAGTTGACTATCCTATCTGTTTAAAAGTTTTTTAACAAAGGACAAATAAAGGTTTTTTTAAAAAAAAAGTTTGAAGTGAAAAGACTTGCTACATTCAGTGTAGTTTTGCCACATAACCATAAAAAAATGACTAAAGCAAATAAATCCTTTAAAAAGTACAGAGCTGCCATGACTTTTTGTTAAGGACATGGAAATATTTGTCTTGTATGTTAAAGCAATTAATTCCATACTTCCAAACCAACATATTGCCTGACACTTAGCGATATCTCCAAATGTACTCTTTTCCAATTTTGCAATGGGGTTTTCCTATTAAAAAAAAGATTCACCAATGTTTATATTAAAGGAAAGTGAATTAATGTGAAAACTACTGAAAATAATAATACATATTTTGAACATTAATTAATATTTGACTTTCAAAATTGTGTCAGGCAAAATGGCATTGAAAAATACATTTATTAAACAAATGCACAGAAATACATAAATGCGCATGAGGAAGGAGGAAGGGAGGGAGGGAGGGAGGAAGGATAAAGAAATGTGAGGAACCTAACTTAAGACTGGAAAATGGGAAAGTGAGTTAAATTAATATTGGTAGATTTTTCCAATTTCTTGCTTTCGTAGTTAAGGGAATTGCAGATGAAGCACATTTGTCGGTATTGGTGAGGAAAAGCCAGCAACTGCTGAAGTGCCTACCTCTTTTATTTATGCTTCATCTTTTGTCCAACACATTGGTTCACCATAGACTACACCATAGTCCTCAATCTTCTATATCTCCACAACAGTCTTATGAAGAAGGTTACAGAGAAATACCCAATGACCTTCTTGGCTGAGTAGGAAGTTAGAAAAGAGGCTAAGTACAACATGTTATTAGTTGGATTCTGTCAGTCTTCTATGAGCCTTCTGGAAGGATTCTGCATAATCTGCTATTCCTAGCCTTTGTTCCCTCCATGATTCACTGGATCAGCACAAAAACATGGCATGGGCTTCTCAGAAAGAGGTTAATTATTGGTCTTTTAAAACTAAACAATTTTAGTAGGGAGTATGGAATGTTCACAGACAGTAAATCTATGGCAATTTCTGAACTTCATTGGATCACAAATACTATTTTCCCAACCCTATTATATAACAATTTCATCCAATGGTCACAACACTGATTTTATGTCCACTGTTGACATTTGAACTCTTGCCAATTCTTCACTTGTGTCACTAAGAAAAATGTCAAAGCTATGGAAACCCTAGGTATGTTAATTTTGCTGACAATGGACTCTATTTGCAAAATTGGCAGTGTGCCCTTAAAGCATATCACTTTTCCATTATGTGCAAAGTATTTTAATCCTGATCCCTAATCACCCATAATAATGATATTTGCTTCAGCACTGTATCTCAGGATCCATTATTAAGCCATTCATTCCATTATCAAATGTCTCCTTTATACTAGGAGGACCAGAAGCAATTATGCCTTAAGATTTTCTGATATAAAAAGTCCTCATTATATATTTCAGTTCCTGAGTTACCAGCAAAACCAATTTTGGATTTCACTCCACAATCAATATTTTTATTTTGCTTTAATGGGTTTGCTCCCAAATAACTTGCTCTGATCTGTGTAATGTACCATGATGTAATCATTCATAGTTGACTTCCCTTCAAAGCATAGCAACAATCTTCTGCAGCAAAGATGTGTGTTAGGCATTAAATACTAAACTATTTTAAAGTTGTATGTTATGTTATGTATGCTATGGAATGGATGAGAAATTTGCTTGGTTCTCATTTACAGGCAAATTTACCCAGTTCATACAGTACTTTCTATGCTATATGTGATTTATATGTAATAAATTTACATGCTAAAATTCATACTTTCAAAAGTTTGGATTCATATGCAGTTCAAAGAATGTGTGCATGCACATGCACGCATGCACACACACACACACACACACTATAGAAATTCTGCAGATGACTTACATAAATATTGGGGAATCATGCACACAAAAAGACACTAGTAAAAATGGTTTGCAAAAGGCATGTGCACCATGCAATAAAAATTAGACATGAAGAAAAATGAGCCTGAAAATATATGCAGATATTCATGCTAATACTTTTCACAAACCGATATGAAAAGCAACTTAAAGTATACAAAATGCTGGAATAAGGACTAAATAAAACTGGAAACCCCCCCCCAAACCCTGGTTTATTTGCCTATTTCTGGTGCATAATACTGTGCTAGATTTTGGAGATTTTTAAGTTAATGGAAAACAATATACTTCTGAAACTGAGATAGAATACATGCCAATATGTCAGGATCAGAAATAGTTTATTCACGATGCTGTACATTATATGGTTCTCTGTCTCCCTTTGTCTCTCCTATCCCCAGCAAGCATTCTGTCTGTCAGGCTCTAAAAAGGTTAAATCCAACAGAACAAGACTCTGAACACTGAAGAGGTACCAAATATTGAAACAGTGTTTGCCTTTGTGGGAGCTGTTTTGTTCTAAATCCAAACCAAGAAATAATTCCAAACAATTGCTAAAAAGGTCATTCACTGCAAACAGCATGTATTGCAATCATCATCATCATCATCTTAAAAATGTATTTCTGTGTTCATTGCTTCATTTATCACAGAGTTGTATTCAATGGATGAAAAAGTTATAAGTATTTCGTAGGACCATAAATTCTTCTGATTTATGCATCTGTCCTGTACTTGACAATATGTATGTGTTCTTTTATATCTTGAATTCCACCAAGACATATTGAGAAGTTACAGATGCATGTTTAGTAAAAAGCATACAAATTTCTTTTCCCTGTTTTACTTATTAAAACCCTGTTCTCTGAAGAATATGAGGACTGAATGTAGTTTCATGATTTCTTCTTAAGTATAGCATGTGCAACAATAAGATGTTGATCCCTCCTCCCTGAAACTCCAAAATCAGAACACCCTGGAGCAATAAGCAGTTTGGGAATCAGAAGCAAATTAAAAAAAAAAAATATTTCAGAAAAATAGCTTTTCAATCTTCTACAAAAACCATCCAGATTCTGCAGTGTTCCAGAATCATCTTCTGTATCTGATTTCCAGATGAGAACTCCTCCCATGTCATCCACATAACTCACCTATGAAAAGAGGGAAGACAAAGCCATGAATTATGGTGAGAATCTCCTTGTACTAGGTCACAAAAGAGGTTATTTGGATGGACTGAAAGTCAGGATTGCAGTTCAGGACTGTAATAAACCAGGGTTTGGGTTTTTTTTTCCAGTTTTATTTAGTCCTTATTCCAGCATTTTGTATACTTTAAGTTGCTTTTCATATCGGTTTGTGAAAAGTATCATCACTATCCCACCAGAGATGGGTAACCATATAAATTGAATAAACAAACAAGCAAACAAACAAATAAATAAAATCCATGAATGAGCTGTAAGTGCTTTTGTTTTTAAAGCGTTTTGATGAAAGTTCCTGATTAATAGAAATTTCACAATCCATATATAAAAGAGATGATGGCAATTGATTGAATAGTATCTCCACAGTAATGTTTAATCAGTAAAGAAAGATGGCGAGGGAGCTTTCAAGAATCCACCGTACTAGACATTTGAAAACATTTGTAGAAGTATTTTTTCTGTACAAAAAAAATTGATATATGCTGGGCAGAAACACCCAGAAAGGGAGGACTCAAGTCCATTCCAAGGATTAGAGTTTGGTGTCCCTTTCTTATATTATTCCATTTGGCAGTTAACTGCCAAATAAAAGATGACTCTGATATGTTGCATCAGTGCTACTGATGATCCTTCCAGCTGACCCCTTTCTGAAGCAGATTAGAACCCACATTTTACAAGCAATGAAATGAGGCTATGTGGCAGTTCAGAGAAGAAGAGAGAAGTGCAGGACCCTATACATTCAGGAAATATTTATTCTAGGATTTACAGTATGTATGCATGTACATATAAGAAGGAAAAGATATTGCAACTGAATCAATCAGAAACAACCAGGCTTAGGCAAGGGCAGTATAATAATTTGGGGCCAACAGGTAAATTTGGAATTCTGAAAGCATGTAGTTGATGCCATGTCATAAATCTCCCATTACAAGATGAGGTGACATCGTGACACCACCTTTGGCCCCTCTCCTGATACTCCCTATCACCTTGGCTTATTTAGGCCTAGAGGCATCTGAAGCAGCCCTGCCCTTCCCCTTGAGATCTGGTAGGCCCCAGCCTCTTAACCGGAAGACTATAAAGAGCTGTCTCATCCTCCACATGCAGAGCCAGACTGAGGCTGGATCCTGAAGATAGTGCTGTTGGCTGCATCGGAGAATGGTCACGGCACCAGATTTTTGCTTTTATTGTTTTGTTAGTGTTTTGGTTTTGTACTGCTGCTATGAGCAGTCCAGAGTTGTACCTAAGATGGGTGGCCATGTAAGACTTTTAAATAAATATATAAATTTGGAGTTAAAGATGGTATCACAGACTGGCACTTTGCTTCGCACAAACTCAGATCAGGCAGGGAGTCTGGCTTATGCTTAAAGAGGTTCTATGGACTTTTAGTGGCTAGAGGTCCCAGGTTGCTTACACTTAAGAAGCTATTTATATGAAAACAGTGCTGGATTTTTAAAAATTGTACTGTACACATAGAGACTTTCGTGCAGCAGATTCTCCATTCATCAGCCTCCAAGTCACATGTAACATGAGCTATTGGTGTAGTGGTCAAGGCATCACAGTAGAAACCAGGACTGTGAGGTCTAGTCCTGCCTTAGCCACAAAGCCAGTTGTGTTGGACCAGTCACTTCTTTCAGCTGTAGAAAAAAGGAAAGGGCAAACCCTTTCCAGAAAATGCTGCCAATAAAACAAATGCACAAATAAAATTTTGTTAGCAAAACACCATGCAGATATGTCACAATGATCTCTAAATGAATCAATAATTGAAAAAAATACAAAAGGCCTCAATAGCCCATTTAGAAAAAACTCTGTTTGGTAGCCTTCTACATATACTTTTATGGTTTCAGTGCACAGGCATTAAAAAGGACCCAAAAGAATAGCTCTCATTTTAAAAAGATTTTAATTAAGCATCCAATGAACAATGAAACATGAGCAGCATTCCACTTATGCCAGTGGGCTGCTTCTTCCTATTATAGCAGGAAAAAAATAACTGATCTATTTTTCTAGCAGTGTGTTCTTGTGCCTTTAAAGTACAATTGGCTAACCACATTGTAATCTAGTATATTGTGCGAACCAGACAATGTATTTAGTTGGGGTTCAATGTCTTATGCAATTCTCAGGAGTAAGTTATATGGCTAAGCAGAAGCTTGGAGAGAAAAATTATCTTTACCTCCTTCCTCTGCCAGAAAGAGTTCTATTATAGGAAAAGGATAATCAAATTTTACTCAAAATAGAGATAATTTAGGATGTAGGTTTAATTATCAACCTAGATCTCCATGAAGAATAAATAAAGTTCATAGCATCAAAATGAGAAGTTTACGTCCAGGATATTTTTTTTTCTTTCCCCTGAAGAAAATAATAATTTAAAATAGAAAAAATAAATTAAGACCATGAATAGCAGACTTTGGCCACATAATGAGAAGACAGGACACCTTGGAGAAGATGCTGATGCTAGGGAGAGTGGAAGGCAAAACCAAGGGCAAGGTGGATGGATGATATTCTAGAGGTGATAGACTTGTCCCTGGGGGAGCTGGGGGTGTTGACGACTGACAGGAAGCTCTGGTGTGGGCTGGTCCATGAAGTCACGAAGAGTCGGAAGCAACTAAACAAATAAACAACAACATGAATAGCAGATAAAGATACTGCCAGTTTTGGTTCAAAATGTTGTTTTGCTAATTATATTTTTAGCTGCTTACCAGTAAAGGGACCTGGGAGAATGTTTGCTTTTATATTTTGATATTTACTGAGGACTATGAATTGCTGTTTCATACCTTTGACTAAATACTAAGTCTTCCTAGATAAAGTAATAAATTTTAAAAAAACCCAAGCCCCACAAACCTTTGCTGGAAGTTTTCATTTTTGTTAAATTTCAGCTCGATTTAACACACACTTGTACAGATACTAAACTTAAATGGAAGTTTAAGGTTTTCAACCCCAGATTAGGTGCTTTTCTTTCAAAAATCAAAATTTGAATTTTAAAGTTCCATACACAGATTACACTATTTATTTCAGCTGTCCATACTATTCCCTGATTTTCAAAGGAATAGCAGGAATGGAAGCTGAAATAAATGAATGATTCATATGAATTTAGGAATGGTGGGGATTCTATATTTGTTCTTTTTTCCACCCCTTGGATTGGATCTAGGTTTTTAGTGCAATCCCATAAACTTCCATTTAAGTTTAGTATCTCTACAAGTGTATGTTAAATCGAGCTGAAATTTAACAAAAATGAAACCTTCCAGCAAAAGGTTATGAGATTTGGGATTTTTTTGTTTTGTTTTTTGTTTTGGTGAAATAAACTACCGTTGCAGCCACAATGATCATCCATATGATCTCTGCTTTTTGAATAAACACAAGATGAATTTCAACCCTTAAAGCTGATGCAGTACTTTCCTGTTCAGAGAATAGCAGGAACAGAATAAAATGTACCTACATTAGCCATTTGGGAATACTAATGGCATTTTTCAGCTCTTCCTTATTCTGAAATGATAAAGAGAGAGGGGGAAAAAAAGCTAATCGAGACAGCCTAAGAGAAGCAAGATTAGCTGAGGAAAATAAGGTGCATTCAGTTCTTTCCGTTTTTTGTTTTTATCTCATTATCTCTTCCCATTTCTTTCTGTCTTTGCTTTTCTTTCTCTTTGTCACAGCCCAACTGGATGCCATACACCTCACACCCCTCATGGCCTCATAGCTGTTTTCTTTCTCAGTTATTTTTGTAAATCACTTCAGAGTTTTCTAGGTCTAAGCAATCCTTTCCCCAAATGACTCACCTCTGGGACGAGTGTTAACAAGATACGTTATTTGTTGCTGTTATTTCAGAAAGCTGCCAAAATCAGCTTCCTTGATAATATTCAATCTCTCACACAAACCTGACTTCTCTTACAGCTTTAAGGGTGTTTAAGGAGAATATTGTTTGGTCTGCATTTTTAAGCATTGTTATTGTTCACTCATTCAGTCACTTCTGACTCTTCATGACCCGGTGGACATCATTTTGTCATATTTCTCAGACTCATATTTGAAACAGAACGCTGCAGCTTTACTGTGGTCTACCATTCACATGCACTTCTCTGTCCTTTATTATAACAGGCAGTCATATCCTGTGGCTTGCCTCACCAGCAGGAATTCAAGGAAAGAAGAAGAGATGCATCTTGCTATCAACTCAGCTTATTGAGGCATGTACAATTATTGGTTTGCATTGCAAAATGAATCTTTTTTTTTCAGTGCTGCCAGTGCCTTTCATTAAATGTTTTACAAAGTGAAAAAAGGATACGTATTCATTTATAGGCACAGTTAAGGCATCATTGAAAATAAAACTCCTTGCAAAACTAATATGCAGTTTTCCATCTTCCAATAAAAAAAAACTGTAGCAGATGACTTGGAAGCTGCAGTATGAGAGAGAAATGTTTAAATGTCAATGTCTTGAAAGATGGAGGGGATGCTCAAATAAACAGAGAAATTGTCAGCATACTGGAAGAATAATAGCAACTTTTTAGCCCATGTTATATGCATCAAGAAGAAAAGGAAGGTAAAAACATACAGAATATACAGTGGATAGAACAGAGATAGGCTATCTGGTATCTTCCAGATGTCTGTTGCCTTCCCCTTTAGTGGTTCAGGGGAATTAACAAGTTAAAATTGTTCTTGGCAGGAAGTTTGAAGGGGAGTTTAGAGGGAAGACAATAAATAATTGGGATTTTTGGCAGAAGAATGGAGAGAGAAAGAGGCAGTAAGGCAACTCTGGGTAGTGTAGGTTGGCCCCTGCCCAGGAAAAAGAATAGAATTATTAGGAAACCAAGAGAAATATTATGGTATGACTGAAAGTGACAGGGTGCATCCCATGTACCTCCCAGCCCATAATCTTTAAATAGACTGACCATTGATAACCACTGATCACCACTGGTGGTGTTAGGTTCTAAAATATCTGAAGGGCACCAGTTTGCCTATTTCAGAATATTTCTAAGTCATCTAGATCCACAAATAGGAGGGAGTGGCATTTACATTTTTAAAATAAGTACAAAGTTGTATATAGGAATTCAATATCTGCAGATCTGTTAAGCTTACTGGATGATCCAGGTAGGTTACAATTTCTCTGGCTGGTCTATGTTCTCCAACTCATTGAACAAATGCCTTCAAAGTATAGCTCAATAATGAGTAAGCCTAGGGGCATTCTTGGGGCTTCAAAATGCCCATCAGGTGCAAATTACAGTTGATGTTACCTCTACTGGTATGGCAAAAGGATAGCACCCCATTCCCTAACCCATATCATATAGCTTGCTTAGTTTTGAAAAAAGCTGCCAATACAAGTACATTCCTTTAAAATTAAATATAGTTGAGTTCTTCAGTTTATGGATTTTAATAGCAATACTTCTCAGATCCCAAAGTTGCAGTGTTGAGAGACTTTTTAATTGCTCACTAATAAAAACAATTGAGGCCTCCTGCCATAGATTTTTCCTATCGTTCACGGTCCCATTGTCTAAAACCTTTGCTACTGTCTGAACGTACTTTGCTTTGTCAAAATAACCTTGCCACTCTAACCCATCTTTACATTGCATGTGACCCACTGCTTAGAACATAATAGTAATGCTGAATATATGTATAACTCTAGTTGTTCATCTATTTTTCTGTGTGCATTATTTTTTAAATACAAAAGTGATAGTAGCCATAAAGTGGAAGGCAGAGCTGTTTAATGACTAATTTCCTATACAAAGTCAGCCTTTCTCAATCTATTACCTTCTACAGATGGAAAATAATGGGTATCTATAACTTCCTCTTATACAGTGTCAATTTGCAGCAGCAGGAAGTGATTGTGGAAGGTGAGATTGAGTAGAAGAGTGGGAAGGATTAGCACCCTTCTGTACCATTGTTTTTTAATTTTTAATTTAAGAGATAAAGACCCATGCTAGAGCACTGCTTAGAGAAAGCAGCTATAATGAAAAAGAGTACAGCTGTGCTCCTCTCAACTGACTACTATGTTATGTGATTCTCCTAGAATCCAAATTCTTTTGTTATTCTCTGCCTTTATACTGTTAGTGCAGCTATTACACTTTGGTTATCTTGGCTTCCATTCACTGAATTTTATATTTCACAGCTTTTTAGATTTTTATTCCTTTGTTCCCCAAGCCTTTCTCAATGGTCAGTCAATTCACAGAGAACTGTGAATGTGTACATATATGCATATATTTGTCTACTATATTAAGGGAGATAGAAGATAAGTGTTTCTTCATATAACATTAATAAAGTAGAATATTTATATCCTACATTTCAAAGCTTGAGATAAATGAACAGTAGACATGTTTAGCCAGTCATACTGAATTCAGTGAGAGTTACTTCCAACTCTCTGAAGAACACTTTAATGCTGGCAAAAGTGGAAGTAACGAGGATTACCAGCATCAAGGTGGATAAATTCAGTTACAGTGGTGATGGGTGCACTGTTGGAAGACTTGAAAGATCAGGTTACGGACAGATTGTCATGGAGAAAATCTGTGTGGTCACTAAAAGTGAACACTGACTTGATGGCAAATCAATCAATCAATCAATCCATCAAAAATAGGTGTTTCACCTAAAACAGATAAGCCACAGGTCACAAAATGCCAGTAATATTCAATTCAGGATATTCAATTCAGGTAACATTCAGTTCAATTTGGGAAAACAATTAGTATTGTTTTCCTGAAAATGGCACTTCTCACTTTCATTAGCTTTCCTAAAAATATGGAGGTTTGCAAATTCATAAAAATGTAATCTTGACTAGTTCTCATTCTACAAAATTAAGTATGATTCTTCCCTCAGATTTAATGAGAAGCCATTAGATCATGTACTGGTATCTTGAGCTTTAATTCATACTATAAAATTTGCCAGTAGCACATAGCTCTAAAGAGATAATGAATTGGTGGTCATATTTTTTTTTTAATTCAGATTGAAGGAGTTAGGGAGGGAAACTTTAATCTTCCCCAAGAAAAGGGGATATTTGAATGAGAGAAAATAGCTGACCCAATTATTTAGTTGTGGCTCTGCTTCTCACCTGCTTCAGTCCTGCCCACCAATAGCATGTTGTTCTTAATAGAATACTCTATTAAGAACATGGACCTTGACAGGAAAAAAAAATGCCAGTCTTGTTCTACCTGCAAATTCCATAATCCTGAGGCTAATCAAAAAAGAAACGAGAGTGCAACAATGTCTATTTGTAGATACCAGAGATATTTCATTTTTAGTGATGGTTATCAGGTAGATTGTTTCCTCCTCCATCCACTCCAGTCAGTATTGAGAGGTAGCAGGGATCAGGACATCTTGTGTTTTCTGATTACAGAAGGCGAAACAATAGAATTCAGCATGAAACTATCATTTTCAGTGATAATTGTTGGCTGTCTATCTAGACATCATTAACATGAGTGTAGACAATGGAAATCCTATTGCTAAGAACCCTGGTGAAGGTCTCTCTCTCTCTCTCTCTCTCTCTCTTAATGAAGGAAGGAACTAACCATTGTTAACCATTGTATTTATAAAGAAACCAGAAAAATATAAAGCGATCTCAAAAAAGGAGGGACTTTGAGAAAGATGACAGAATTTGAAATGCTTATAGAAAACCAAGATTACTTACTAGGATGTACTGTATATATGACACAGAAACAGAAAAATATAAAAAATTGTTGATAAAATGGATACAAATTTTGAGAGAAGTCATTATGATGGACCAAAAGAAAAAGCTATGGGGAAAAAAATCAATACAATTTATTCCAAACTACAGTTTAAGGGAAAATTGCTACAGAATGTTCTAGAGATAGTATATAACTCTGTCTACAATTGCTAAGATAGATAAAACATATAACACAAATGTTGGAAATATCATAACAAAGAAGGAACATTTTGCTGATGTGGCAGTCTTGAAAAAAAAATAACCGCAAAAGTATTGGAAAGAAATATATTAAAAAATCCAACAAATTCTTAAAATAAAATCTGAACTGAAACCACAGATGTTTCTATTAGGCCTGATTCTAGAAAACATAAATGAAAAGTATTACAAAACATACATGTTGACAGCAGCAACAATAAACCTAGCACAACATTGGAAAAGAGATTCCCTGCCTACAATATCAGACTGGGAAATTGCAGAATATGCTGCAAAGGCAAAATTGTCAGCATGAATCCACAACAGAAGTTTAACTAAATTCACGCAAGAATGGCTGCCTTACATACAATATATCACAGAGCAAGGCAGATTTAGACATCTGAAAAAATGGTTTTTAGGACTCAAAAAGAAAAAACAACAATTACTACTGTTTGATGCAAGGTTCACATATCTAAATGGTGGTCCATGGTTGGGGATACAAATGGAAGGAAAGGGATGAAGATAATTTACTTTTTGTTTTTTCATTATGGTTTTTTAATTGAAATGTAGCAGGTTTTTTTGTATCCTCTTGAGTTTTTTTTTAACTTTCTTTGTATTTAAATATTTGCTTTTTTATTTTCTTTGTACTTTTACATTTTAATAATAAATACAGAGACCAAAAAAAAGCAGAAAAAATGAAGGCATTTTTTTTCAACCGTATTCAGTGACTCTTAAGCCAAGATATATTTAACACAGCAAATAGAGTTGTTTCTGTGAAATCACTGCATGCCAGGAGCAAAAAAGAAAACCCCAATGAATCATTAGTGACCTTTGAAATGTGTACTGTGAAACATCTTCCAGGAGAGAGCATTTTGCCAATGTCACAATGATTAAGGATGGCTCAAAGGATGAAACCAATCTGCAAATTTTGTAATTTCAAGCAGTCGGTTAAAATAAATGTGTGGTTGCTGACAAGAAGAAAAAAAAGACACAAACTTCTCTAATCTCAATGACTCATAAACAGAATGCATAATAATTCTGACTGACAATTTTTATTTGTCGGAAAGGCTGATAAATCATTCATTTTTCTTATCAAGCACTGCTTCTTCACACAGAGTGAACATTGCCAATTCTCTTTCAGTTTGGCTAATACATTAATCCCAAATCATGGCAGCACAGCTCCAGTAGTGTCAGATAAAGTAATTATATAAGGGAAGGAAGATGAGTATCCAGCAAGAAGAATGAAAGCTTTCTTCTACAAAGTAGTGAATTTTATCATTGGAATCATGCATCAGGTTACAATTCTGGACCTTTAGGTAATACAAGTGAAGCAAACATCTAACATCAACTTCAGTGTCCACCTTGGACATCTGTATAAGAGATTTTAAAAAGTCAAGATGGCAGTTACATGCATGCAACATATATTAAAAAGGGGCAGCGCTTCAGATGTTAACAAAAAACATGAAAATAGAAGATCAAACAGAATTGATGTACAAAACCGGTTTTAAGATTGAGAAGAAAGTAAAATACCTGGGTATGACATATATGAGTTGCATGTTATTTTTAAATAACTATGTTAAGACATGGAATGAAGTTTAAAAAGATATGGTAAGATGAGAGAAATCACAATTGTCATAGCTGGGGAAAATTTCTATCATAAAAAGGAATGTCTTGCCTAGAATATGTTTTTGTTCCAGGCAATGTTATAGGATGCAAAGGAAAGAGGATGATTGAGTTTACCTAATTTGAAATTATATTTTGTGGTTTGCTGTTTGGTTTGGATGAAAGAGTGGGAGCTGCTGAGAAATAGAAGGCTTTGGGAGTTAGAAGGATATGACCTGAGATTTGGGTGGCACGGATATTTGTGGTACAACAAAGTCAAGGTTAATGTGGATTTTAAAAATCATTATGTTAGACATGCCATATTGAGAATAGGGAATAGATACAAATCCAGGTTGTGCCCAAAAGCACCTTTGTTGTCTTGAGTACTGATGGTGACCAGGAGGGGGCCCCTATCCAGGGGGGAAAACGCATGCGTAGTACTGAGGAATTAAGCAACCATTCAAAGACACACAGATCAGACCCGCCTTGACTTTTGGGGTTTATCTGCCTGGGTTTTCCCACGCTTCTTCAGTTTGGTAGGATTTTCTGTCTGATGTAGCAGTAATAAAACACTAGACACTTCCTCCTCATCTCGGTGTGGTCTTTGCTCAGTCAGGACATTTGTGGCTCTCAGCAGAAGAAGAAGCATTTTACAGACAAGAAATAATAGGCAAATACAATGGCTAACTTAACATGAGATACTAGAATTTTGTGAAGGCAAATACAAAATAAAATCAAGAGAAGAACTGATGGCAGAGGGACATAGTTGCCAATGTTTTTCTTATTTATAGTTATTAGAGTTAAAGTAGACAAAAAAGTTTGTTGTTCTGAACATTGTAAGATTGAATTTGAAGTGGAATTATGTACAAATGATGAACATGTAATTGCTAAAATGTATGAACTTCTGTTGAAATTTGAAACAGAAAAAGAACAAGTGAAAGAATGCATGATAAAGTGGCTAAACATTTGGTTATAATATACAAATGGAACAATGGAAAAATATGTTGTTGAAAGGACTGAAATTTACAGTATGTTGTAATCTTAAAGAACATTTTTACAAAATGTTGTTCTGTTGGTATATGTCACCAGAGGAATTGTCTTGAATGTATAAAGGCACTTCAAACACATGTTGGAAATGTGAACAAGAAGGGTAATTTTTTCATGTTTGATGGACATGTAAAAAATCTAGAAAATTTTGGATTCTAATACATACACTGATTCAGAGAATTTTAAAGATTAATATACAATTGAGACCAGAGGTCTTTCTTTTGGGACTGGTGTACAAACAGCAGGAAAAAAAAGTCATGGAACTTTGTTTTTGTATATGATAACTGCAGCAAGATTTTTGTATGCACAAAGATGGAAAGATTTGGCAATACCTACAATGGAGGAATAGTTGCTGAAGATGATAGAACTTGCTGAGATGGCTAATCTGGTTATTTTTGATTATAGAAAAGACAATATCTATGTTTATTGCTGACTGGAAACCCCTTATAGACTTTTTGCAGAAAACAGAAAAAAATGAACATGATTCTACCATATAGAAATCATTGGTTTACAAAAAGTACAGTTACCTAAAAATATTATTCTATTGTTGTAAAATATTACAAAATCTATACCAAAGAAGAACATATTGCTTAATTCTGTAATTAATAGAAAATATTGCCTTTTCCAAATGGATAAATTACATGTTTCTAAAAGCCAGTTCTTAATATCTGGAATAATATCATTTTTCCAATTTTTCAAAATGATTATTTTAACTACCCGTCCACCAGTACCTGATGCAAGAAAGTCAGATTCCAATGTTTTGGGATATAATTTGGCATCACATGAATATCTTTAACATTTTGAGATTTCTCCATAAATCTACTAATATACACTGAAATGTTATTCCAAAAAGATGCCAACAGTTCACAGAACCAGATCATATGGGTCAGTGATCCCTCAAATTTTTTACATCTCCAACAAAGAAATCTGATCTCTATCCTTTTAAGAATATTCTCTGGGGAGTCCTATACAATATTTGGATGAATCAATTATTTTCAAATCCATTAGTGCCCATTTAATGTTTTTTCGAATTTATACAGATTAAGGTGGCATTATCAGAGATTCCAGTTCTTTAGTTCATGATTGATAAATACCATTGGTATTGTTTCCAATAAGGCCCATAAAATTTGTTATTCTACTAAATGTCCATTCCACACGCCTGTAGCTGATAAAATATAAGCCAAATGATATTTTTGCAGTAAATTAAAACCACTATCTCCAAGTGGTAATCTCGGTTTAGCTAATGAAATGCTTGGTAATCTGCTTTCCAAATAAATTTCCTAAATAACTTATGAATATTTTCTTTTTTAATTGGGAATAAATAGGAGTGCCTCTCAAGACATAAATCAATTAAGGTACAATATTCATTTTAATTGCATTAGTTTTGTCCCACAAACTTAATGGAATTTTAATTCAAACTATTAACATCCAAATCAATCTTTTCTAAAAGTTTTGACAAATGCAGTTCCACTATTTAGAAATATTTTTAGGAATATAAAGACACAAATATTTAATACAATCAGTATAAAATGTTTATTATCATTGTTTATTTTCTTTCCTAGAGGTCAGTGCCAGACCCACAACTGGGGGGGCGGGGGGCAAGCAGGGCATGTGCCCCAGGGGAGGCGCCAAAATGAGCACTGGGGGGGGCACCAAAATGGGCACGGAATCCATGTTTGCCCCGGGTGACAGAGACCCTAGTTGCGGGCCTGGTCAGTGCTGTTTGTAACTTATACATTAGAAGACCAATAGCTTCTTAGGTGCTTAAACTCTTGGAAAATAAACTGCCTCAGAAAAGGACTTCCATTCTTTTATTTGCCCAGACTTCAATCAAAATTCTACAGTATTTATTCCAGTATGTTGTTGTAACTATTATAAGAAAACAGTAAATGAGATGGGTCAATATACTGAATGCATTTAAACTTGAATTCTTTTGATATTCTGCCAATTTAGCTTCCTGCCCCCACCTTAAAAACTTGAATTAGCTAACAATTTATAATTTGTCAAACAAATTATATTAATACTTCCGCTTAATCTTCACTTTTCCATACATGTATACATATATTATCGCTTCTTTTTATAAACATACCCACAGCGAAACAAGGACAGTTTTAGAGCTTCAAGATAATAAATTTTAGTTTCTGGATGAAGTGGCATCCTCCTAAGTTAAAGTTTGCATGCTAAATACAGTCACTCCAATAATCTTTTATTAGTGCTAAGGATATGAACACACATCTTTATGTGCACATATCTATAAATATCTATATTTGTGTGTACAAATATGGAGCCCTATCGCACAACAGTTTCAACATGCTTTTGTGCTTGTAAATGCTTCTCATATCAAACTGAATACAAATTAGTGCTAGCATTGCAAACTGCTAAAAATACCATCTCTACCCCACCCTTGAAAGACCAACTTCTCTCCTTCAGCAAATTCACCCTTGGTTTGTTGTCTTTGTTTCCTCAAAAGGATTGCTTGGCATGCTTTCATCTCTGTTTTGTACCCAGTGCAGTGTGTTTGATTAGCTGATTGTCTCCTTTTCATAGTGTGACGTTTTTAAAACTTGTCAGCTGCCCAGAGTTGCTTGGCAAGTGGACAGCCATATAAATTGAACAAATAAAATAATAAATAGATTTCAGCTTGGGAAAAATTCCTCAAATGTTGTTTTTCTGGCATGCAAGTTTATAACCATGCAACATTCTCTCAACTGCTGGGAAAACAAACTTAAGCTGCTAAGGCTGATCTGATGCCTTGGGGACCTGAAGGCTTTTTAGGCTTCTATGTATATTTGCAAATATTTCCAGAAGTAGCTTGTCTTGCAACTCTCTCTCCCCATTATGATGTCTATAGGAAGTAACTAGACAGCCTGTGAGCCACTGGGTCATCCTTTCAGAGATACTTCCCTACCTAAACAGAGAAACCAAATTACCATGAGCAGGCAAAAAAGCAGTGGGAACATGAGTGATTTCCAACTTCCTGCTGGCTTCTCCATGGACTTTGTTTGTGGGAAGCTGGCAGGGAGCATTGGAAGTCACTCTTCTTCCTCTTCAGTTGACCTGTGGAACTGCCTGCCACTTTGCTGGGGGGAGGGGAACAAAGGGAGCCATGGACTGTGAGGAAAACTGCCACCCCCACTTTCCATTCTGGTGTGTCCCCAAGGGCCCCTCCCTCCAGGAAAGAACAGGGCTCACCCATTTACTGCTGGCATTTCCCAGCCAGCCATACCTCGCCAGCAGGCATCCAAGTCACTCCCTTATCCTTCCCCTGCCACGACTGCCATTAAGAGATTTCAGATTACAGCCTTTGTTCCAAAGCAGCCAATCTCTACTCACCCGTCAGACTTTGCTACCAGCTGATTGGGTCCAGGGCCCAGAGGGAGGCAGGAAAAAGGGTGGGGATTTACCCCTCCCATCTTCCCTTGCACCATGCAACCTACAGGTTTCTGGGAAGTGTAGTTGGAAGGTGTGCTGGAGAGGCCACTTTGCCAAATTTCAGTCCCACAGAATAATGGCTTCCAGATTTTGGACGCATTCTGTAAGTTTGCCCATTTGAGGTACCTTGGTTCAAAACTTGTTCCCCTATGATGCACTGTGTCACTCAATTGAAGGTTACAAACAAAAAGACATGAGAGTTTTAATAGTATATAGACATCTTGTAAACTAACAGACAAATGTACACAAATACCTGTTGTCAGATACATGAATTTTGAATGTATGTAAGCTAGAAAGAAGAAGGTCAGATCTTTCTTAGGGAAAAGACAAATGCTTAGCCCAGCTTCATTCCTACAAGCATCTATTCTGCCATAGATGCTTTGGAATGAAACACCCAATATCTCCCAGAAGTATCTGTAGTAGAATTCTTTTAGACCTCACTTCTGTTAATATTGTTGGTGTGAGTTGAGGCAATGTTGATTTACACAAACAGCTTTCAACTGTCCTGGAAATATTAGGGATACCCACAGAAAAAAATGCAGTGAATAAAATAACTATTGCATATATACTTCCTTTTCCTCCTTTCATAGACTTGATAGGACCTTTATTTATTTATTATTTATTTATTTATCAGATTTGTCACTGCCCATCTCCTCCCACCAGATGGACCTCCTTACTGTGCATTCATTCATTCCAGCCTACTAAATCTTGCTAATATCTAGTTCCCCTGGGGATTTTTTAAAAAAATCCTACTGAGCTCCATAAATCTATTGTTTACAGTGCTGGAGCAAGAATATTGTATTTGACAGATTAATGGAAGGATGAGTTATGGTAACAGCTTTGAAGCACTTCCATAATCCTCAACTACAGCTATATTAGCTCAGATGTGGCTTTTCTATGCAGTTCTTCACTAAAGCCATCAAAGACTCTTATCTCAGGGTTCTGAATCAGTATCATGGAATTTGTTTGTTTATTTGTGACATTTTCCTATCTCTTCCCTTAGTTGTTATTAACAAATGCATTTTGAGGGCTGCAGTCCAATGCACACTTACATCGAAGTATGTTCCACTGAACCTTAATGAGGCCTACCTCTGCATACATTTATTTCTTGCTTTAAAACTCTTTTATGTTGCCTATCTTTCACATGATAGACTCAAAACAATTAACAGCTGCAGCTATTTTAAAAAAAAAGGAAATATTAAAAACAACAATTTATTTAGAAAAGAACACTAACAATGGGAAATGTTATTTCTTTTTTTAGGAACATGACATTTCTAAAAAAGATATTTACTAAGTGCCAGATGACACAGACCCATCCTAGAAAGGACTTCAAAATCTTAGGCATATTGGCTGAGATTTATTGAAAAATTGATTATCAAGTTGATGTCAATAGACACATTTTCTCCAGGAGTTTATCCAGGATCTGTCCCCAGCCTGGTTATTCAGATCTTCTAGCAGTGCTGCTGTAATTGAATCAATCTACCTTGCTGCTGATCATCTTTTTCTTCTTTTTCCTTCCATTTTTCCCAGCATTATAGCTTTTTCCTTTGCA
The DNA here is from genome assembly GCF_035149785.1 of Candoia aspera. Lineage (NCBI taxonomy): Eukaryota > Metazoa > Chordata > Lepidosauria > Squamata > Candoiidae > Candoia > Candoia aspera. The sequence continues at coordinate 80,635,603 of NC_086157.1, read as the reverse complement.
TAATGTGAACCTGGTAATTTATGCCTCAAATGAGAACTCTAGTTTGATTTGTTTGATCATCCATTTGTTTGTTTGGGTTTTTTTTTTTTTTTGGCTATCCATGGTATTCTTGGGAGTGGAGTCCTTGGTGCCCTCTGAGCCTTGTTGTTTTCTTGCAGATGTTTCCTTGCCAGACTAGGCAACATCTTCAGTGCAAACAGGGAGAGGATCTTGCTCTCTGTTTATATACCATGGCTTGGCCTGCTTGTGTTGGTGGAGGCATTCTTTCCTTTGGAATTTTTTGATTAGGCTGATGTTTGCTGCTTGGTTGATTGCCTGAGTTAATAGTTCCTTGATTAGGGTGTACTGTGCTGTTCGATGGTTCATCTGGTGTTAATCCTAGTGTTGATTTTTGCATATCTGGGTCTTGATTGCTGGCAAGGGAGTGTACTGATCTTTTGGTTTTTCTATTGTCTCTTTTGAATGGTATGTAGATGTTGTTTACCTCTATGTGTCTGTTGATGGCTGCTTTGTCTGAGTGCCAGGCTTCTCTGGCATTTTTGGATTTGGCTTGGTTTAGGATGCTTACAGTTTCCCAGTTGAAACTATGGTTGAGTCTGTCCATGTGCTGTGAGATTAATGAGTTCTCATCGTCTCTTCTGACTGCTAGTTGGTGTTCATGGATGCTCTTTGCTAGTCTTCTGCCTATCTGTCCTACATAGTGGTGTTACACTCTTTGCATCGTATGTTGTAAATAACTCCTGTCCCCCCCCCCTTGGGCTATTGGGTCTTTTGGGTTACTTAATATGTTTTGAAGAGTTTTAGTTGGTTTATGGGTTATGGTGATGCCATGTGGTTGTAACAGTCTGTTGTTAGTTCTGAGATGTTTCTGATGTATGGCAGTGTTATCCTTTTCATAGCTTCTGTTGGTTGGGTTGTAGTGGGTTGGGTGGTAAGGAACTTTTTGATAAAGTTGAGAGGGTATCTATTTTGCTGTAAAGTTGAGTGGGTATCCATTCTTGGGAGTCTTCTCCAACACAAAAAAGCACGAAAAGCATCAATAATCTTTCTATCCTGTTGTGGGAGAAATGGAATGGCTCACTAACCATTAGAAAATGAGTTCTCTACATTGTGGCATTTTTTTTAAAGAATTTTCTTCAAAAGTTTCAAGACAAGGATAAAAGCTATGAAAAAACAACAAACTACAAAAATAATTAAAAAGGTGTGAAAACAGAAGAGAATTTTTTTCAAAATTACAGAAGGATGTGACTTCCAACTTTTAACAGCAAGTATATACAAAGTTCTCCATAATCAATCTCTTAATATCAAACCAAAACCACATTATTTCTATAAATCATCCCACTTTAGCACATTATAAAAATAACTAAGGACAGTTACTCCCCCCCCTTATATTAAAATAAAGAAAAAAAAATCATATAGACCTCCTAAACAACTTTTCCCTCCAAAAAAGATAACACTTATTTAATTATTCCCTTCCTTCTACTATTCTGTCTACTATATTAAGAATCAAACTAAAAAGCATATAAATTTTCAGCCATTGTACTTAATAGTACAACAGTTTTAATAATCTTCATCTTAATAAACCCCCAAAACAAAAACAATTCAAAACAGTGGCCTTAAATAAATCCTTAAAACCATCCAAATAAACATTTTTATACTCTAATAATCTTAATCCAAATCCTTAAAAGCAAATAACATCAGTCAAACCCTTAAAGCAATCCAGATAACCATTCTTTAACCCTTATCCCACTTCAAAATAAATCAGAACATTTACATATCCCCACAATATGCACAGAGCTTTTCTCTTGAAAAAATCAAACAGCCCAACTGTCCCCTTCGAAAATTCCAACTTTTCTTCAAGAAAACCTCCCACACATAATGACCCCTTCTTTTTTGTGGCATTCCATCAGAAAGTCAGTTTCACTTATTGCTTGCAGATCTTTCTTTCCATTAAATTTCTCCAACTCTACTATCCGATCTTCATCCAACATCTCAATAGAAATCCCAATCTCACTCTTAGAAGAAACATTTCTATCACTGTTAAATTCCTCAGTTTCATCCACCACATCCCCAACCCGATGGCACATTTTAGACCTATTTTCCACAATTGTCAGGGCCAGCCCAAGAACAATGTCGAGTCAGTGTAATCCAAACTCCAGTTCTTTATTGCTTTCACTATACAGACAGAATCTTGCCAGACTAAAGCTACTCTAACTGACCTAAGGGTAAATAACCTGGGAAACTCTAGGGTGGAGCTACCTTGAATTTCTTAACTTTCCCAGCAAGTCTCCAGACTGTGAATACTCTTATCTGCCTGGAATGCGCTCCCTCCTTCTTGGGAATCAGCGGCAGTGCCAAAATCCACCACAACGATGTCCTGAATATTTTGCATAAAAGCTTGGTAGAAGTCAGAAGAAATCTGTTTAAAATCTTGATGGAAGTCAGAAAAAAATCTGTTTAAAATCTTCCATGTCTCACGCATAGATTATAACGCCCCCTAGGAGCTTAACCAGCAAAAGTCAAAGATATGGAAAAGTTCTGGAATGTATTTACACAAGTAAGTGTGAGACTGGAACTTTCCCAGTTCCCATGGGAAAATAGAAACAGAAACCTGAAGGTTCAAATCAGCCGATTCAATGTACGAAATGTACATTCAATATACGAAAATGCTAATATCTTCAAATTTAATACAAAAATAATAAAAGGAAGACAATTGTTTTCTCTCAATCCTCCTTCATATTTGGAAGAAAAATGAAGTCCAAAACTTAAAAAAGAATTTTTTAAAAAAGTAATTCCAAAAATAACAATAAGCACCAAGAGAATCAGCTTCTTCTTGCTGTAGGAGTCTCTCTTAGGTTTTGCATACTTTAAAAAACAAACAAACATAAATTTAGTGAAAGTTGGAGGAATGGAATGGCTAACTGTTAGAAATGAGTTCTCTACATTGTGGCATTTTATTGAGGATCCCACTTGTGTACACCTACTGACATCATTACCATATCCAAACTCATTTTCATTTTCCAATAAAGTAAAGCTCATCAAATTATTTCTTTATGTTTATAAGCATCATTTCTAATGCAACAACTTTGTTCTAGGTTGCTCATGTCAACAGTAGGTAAGAGTATTTTAACTACTTCACAGATTTTCTTCTTTGATCTTTCAGGACACAGTGACATTGTATCCCCTGTGTTGTGTATTGAGTGACAGCAATTTCAGTACACAGTTTAATATGTGGAAACCAGGCAATTATTTTTCATGAGCAGAATTCACTTTGGCTAAACGTTTAACACTCATAGAAAGGTAAATCAGTTTACTACTCATAAAATTACAACTAGATACAAACAACTGTGGGATTCTAACCTTTTACCTTTATTTTAGCAAAATCTATTTATGCTCTGTGTGGTGTCTGCAAAGATTCTATAAAGGCAGGCAGAACATGGCAGCTATTGTACTTACAAGAAGTACAATATAAAGGTAGCTTGTCAAATTCCTCTCCTTGGAACTAACTTTTCAGTCCAGAGGACTAAACCACATTGCACCCTCAGGCACAAATTATACTCAGTACAGTTTTTGACCCTGAAAAGTGTTGGCAGAATGCTGGGAAAGCCTTTAGCCCAGGAGAGATCAGAAAAGTCACATACACCAGGCATATCTATAAAAATAATTTATTTACAGAAAGCAAAACAAAAGCAAAACATATTTAAAGGACTTAGCTCTCATTGAGAGCTACCTGGCTTGCTACATGTCTGTACAGAAGAGAAAGAGGAACTGAAACAAGTCCAGGCAGGTTCCTCCCCCCAGGTGCAATAATTAACATTCAAAAAGGGGGCAGTTGAATTCAACCTCTGCACCCGGCCAAAATGATTAGATACAATAGCATCTTAATCTGTTAGTAGGAAACCATTAACACTCCCCTTTTTATACTATAGATTAAGATGCAAACCAATCTTCTTTGACAACTCTTTGTGTCTTGGTACAGGAAGAGGTTTGGTTAAAATATCAGCAATCATGTCTTTTGATTCACAATATTTTAACATTATTTCTCCTTTGCTTATCATATCTTTGATATATTGATATCTAATATTGATACGTTTTGTTCTATTTCTGCAGGCTTCAGATTTTGCCATAGCAATGCAAGCTTGATTATCCTCATAAACAGTTATAGGCTGGTTCACTTCCATGCCTATGTCTTTTAACAAATGTTTAAACCATGTAACCTCATTACAGGTTTGTGTTAGAGAATAAAACTCTGCTTCTGCAGTGGAAAGAGCAACAAGTGTTTGTTTTCTAGAATGCCAGCCTAAACTAGATCCAGCAAATTGAATTAAAATCCCAGAAGTGGATTTCCTGTCACTGACATCTGCTCCCCAGTCAGAATCGGCAAAAGCCTGCAATTTCTCGGTTCCAGAGGCATTTAGCTTCAGGCAATAATTCTTTGTTCCTTGCAAATACCTCATTAACCTCTTCAATGCTGCTTTTCCAGTAGATGTAGGCTTCTCTACCTGTCTACTTAAAATGGCCACAGAATTTGAGATATCTGGGCGAGAATGATTTGCAATGTACAGTAAACTTCCAATTGCAGATCTATATTTCTCTGCTTCAGTTCATTGGGTTTCTCCTATATCTTTCTGAAAATCTATTATCATCGGAGTAGAGACTGGTTTACAGTCTTGCATATTAAAATCCTCTAGGAGCTTTTGAATTTTACTACGTTGGTTTAACAGAAAGCTACCATCCTTCTCCCTGTGTACTTCCAAACCTAGGTAATTTGTCACAACTCCAAAGCTTTTTAATATGAAATGGCTTTTCATGCAGGCTTCAAAATCAAGCCTTTGTTTTTCTGTTGATGTGAACAGCAGCAAATCATCAACATAAATGCACAGATACATACAGCCTTGTTTGTCCTTCTTCATATATACACAGGGATCTGCTTTTTCTTTTTCAAAACCAAAACTCTGCAGTTTTTCATCTAATTTTTGGTTCCAGGATCTAGCAGCTTGTTTTAACCCATAGATTGACTTCTGCAGTTCACAGACTAGATTCTCCCCTTTTTCATAGCCAGGGGTTGCTGCATGTATAATTTGTGGCCTAAATCACCATAGAGAAATGCAGTTTGAAAGTCATAGTGGTGAACTGACATTCCTTTCAGTGCAGCAACTTTTAACAGTAATCTAATTGATTCACCTTTAGTAACTGGTGCAAAAGTCTTGTCAAAGTCTAAATCTTTCCTTTGAGTGAACCCTTTTGCAACCAACCTTGCTTTATATTTTTGGATTTTGCCATCAGCATCCCTTTTCAGTTTGAAAACCCACCTACAACCCAGACAGTGTTCATTGGGAGGTAGATTTACCAGTTTCCATGTTTTATTTTCTTTCAAGGATGCTAATTCCTGTTGCATGGCAGAATGCCAATTTTGTGCAATCTCAGGTGGTAAAGCATTCACTTGCTCTAAAGACTCAGGTTCCATGAATATGTGAAAAGCCTTTACTGTTTCAGCCTGAAAACGTGATGGAGGAACACCTTTATTACTTCTCTGAGATCTGTGAGGTAATACAGGGCTTAAATTTTGACTCCTATCACTTTCCTGAGAAGCATCTGTCTCATCAGACAGATCTTCAGTTTGCTTTTCTGGTTTAATGTCCTCATCAGGCAAAAGATCACCATCAGCAAGTCCTTGCTATTCTCTTGTGGTGGTCAGATCAACTGGAGAGCTAGAGTTTAATCTCCCCCAGTTTTGTTCAGCAAAAGAAGTGCTTTTGCTAATTATTAATTTCTCTCCCATTATGAACCTGTAGCTCCTTTGCCTTTGTTCATAGCCAACAAAGATGGCTTTCTTTGTTGTGGGGCCTCCTTTCCTTCTCTGCTGTTTTGGAATGTGAACCCATGCAGTGCTACCAAACACTCTAAGATGGTTTACCTTTGGTTTCACACCATAAAACAAATGGAATGGAGTGTCCTGAATCACAGAGTTATACAATCTGTTTTGTACATAACAAGCAGTAGATATGGCCTCTCCCCAATACTTAAAAGATAAATAAGAATCCTTTAGCATGCATTCCATTGCATTTTGCAAGGTTCTGCCCTTTCTTTCAGCAACACCATTTTGCTGAGGGGTGTAAGGGTTAGAAAGAATTTGTTCTATCCCTTTTTCCACTAGGAACCTTCTGTTTTTGTGAGAAAGGTATTCTCCTCCTCTATCACATTGGAGTGCAGATACAGGCCTAGGGAATTTTCCATTTGCCCATGTCACAAAACTTTTAAATTTCTCAAATGCCTCATCTTTATGTTTTAAGATGTAGAAAAATGTGTATCTTGAGAAATCATCAATGATGGTCATTGCATACCTTGCTTGTCCAAGACTTGGAGCAAAAGGACCAATAATGTCAGAGTGTACAATTTCCAAAGGTCTAGTTGTAACTCTGTCACTGCGCTTACTCACAGCAGCTTTTAGTGTTTTGCATTCTTTGCAAACTACACAGTCTAAGTATTTATCACAGGGTTTTATCTTTAGGTCAGCACACAGCTGTGGCATTTGTGCTATATATTTGAAATTAGCATGACCAAAATCTCCTGTGCATCAGGTGTACACATTGGTCATGATATGGCGTGTTGCCAACTGCAGCCTTGCAGCTTGGCTTCCTTGCATTTTGCACAATGTACAAGGAGTCTTTTAACATACCAGTAGCACACAATTTCCCATTTTTTTGTATCTCACAACCATTTTTCTTAAATGTTACGATATACCCTGTTGCAGCCAATTGTGCCACAGATAAAAGGTTTGATTGTAAATTTGGCACATACAACACACTTTTTACAGTTTCTCCTAAGCAGGATAAATACAAGTCACCTTGTCCCATAATTTTGGTCACAGACCCATCAGCCAAAGATACACTTTGTCTTTCAGTATTAGACAGTGACACAAAAGAGCCTTTACAATTACATAAATGACAATTGGCCCCAGAATCTAACACCCATACATCAGAATTACCCTTCTCAGCAACCTGTGCAATTTGGGTTGTCTGAAGAGCCTTCTTCTGTGTTGCCCTTGTGTTCTTCTTCTCTGTCTTTCTACTCTTGGGTCTCATGGCACAGTCTCTTTGCAAATGTCCAACTGAACCACAAGTGAAGCATCACTGGCTGGCTAGCGCTGTGGCCTCAGGTTCCTTTCCCTTCTTTTCCCTCATTTTCTGGTATTGCAGCTTTCCAGAAGAGATGTGGGGGGGGGATGTCTTTCCTCTCTCTTCTCCCATTCAGCAAGTAAGCGCTGTGTAACATACGATGGGGTGAGGTCTGCTTCAGGCATAGCCTCCAGGGTACAAATCAGTGTGTCCCATGTTTCATTCAGTGAGGACAGGAGGATATATGATTTTGTGAGAGGTATAAATTCCATTCCTCTCTCCTGCAACTCAACAAACAGCTGCTGAATATAATGCAGGTGCTCAGGAAGGCTTTCTCCTTCTGCAAGGTAGGCTCTGTACAGCTTTTTCATCAGGGTAACTTTACTCCCTGCTGTTGCCTTTACATATAAGTCTCTCAAAGCGTCCCAGAGTTGCTTTGCAGACTGCATGCCTCGCACGTGGACTAGCTGATTGTCCTCAACTCCCAGGATAATGGTGGCTCTAGACTCATCCTGTCTCAGCCATTCAGCACTGGGATTTTGGGGGGTTTGCTCACCAATTGGCAGCCAAAGATTCTCTCTGCGAAGATACATCTCCATCTTCAGGGCCCAATTCAAATAGTTGGTCTCTGATAGGCGCTCCAGAGGCATCACTGAGGGCTGGGAGGTAGCCATGGCTTCTTCCTTCTTTTGCAAGTCACCTCAGCTAGCTTCTTTGTCCTGTAGACCGGCAGTTGCTGGAAAATCTCCAGGCGGCTCCAAAGAAAATCTTCACAGGTCTTTGCTACCTGCCTTTAAATTGTGCATGAGGTGTGGAGCTGATCTCTCTTTTCTCTCTGGGTTTTACTGGGCTTACTGGGCTGTTTACTGGGCACATAACCTGTTGGCAGAATGCTGGGAAAGCCTTTAGCCCAGGAGAGATCAGAAAAGTCACACACACCAGGCATATGTATAAAAATAATTTATTTACAGAAAGCAAAACAAAAGCAAAACATATTTAAAGGACTTAGCTCTCATTGAGAGCTACCTGGCTTGCTACATGTCTGTACAGAAGAGAAAGGGGAACTGAAACAAGTCTGGGCAGGTTTCTCCCCCCAGGTGCAATAATTAACATTCAAAAAGGGGGCAGTTGAATTCAACCTCTGCACCCGGCCAAAATGATTAGATACAATAGCACCTTAATCTGTTAGTAGGAAAACCATTAACAAAAAGCCTCTCCCTGATGAGCATCAATAATCTTTCTATCCTGCTTCTTCAAAGTCCAGGTGGCTGAGAGCTGAACCAAGAACTGGACAGTTGGACAAATGGAGGAGCCTCATCAAAAGTAACTGCCCTGAAAAGCTGCTGTCAACTTGTCTTGTGTTGTCTCATGATGAAAAGAAACACCAGTGCAACCACCGCATGACAACATGTAAACAATTTGTATATGCTGCTGCTTATCTATGTATCCAATGTGCTTGTTGCTTATTCCATTCCTCCCAATCCCCATTTAGTTTTATAGAATGTTAGTCCTGCCACCTGTTCTAGATTTAAAGAAAAAATTCCCTGCTTAGGACTAAAATGTAGAATTCCTCTTCAAGTTAATATGGAATGCAGTTTGTTACTTAGTTTGGCTGTAGGAGACATGGAGCATAAGTTGCAAAAAAAAAAAAAAAAAACTTTAATTTAAACAGCCATCTGTATAATTTTTTGAGATTTTATTGTTGCAAAGCTTTGCTGTTTTCCTTTAATGCAGAAACTTTTAAAATATTCTGAAAACAATGTGCTTAATCTATAATGACTCTAAATACATTTAAATAAATGCAATTCTTTACTGTATATACTAATAAACTAGTGCTCGTATATACCACACATGGCATATGAAATTTAATTACTGGTTAAGGCAACTGGCTAGAAACCAGGAGACTGAGAGTTCCAGTCCCACCTTAGACATGAAAGCTGGCTGAGTGACCTTGGGCCAGTCACTGTCTCTCAGCCCAACTCACATCACGGGGTTGTCATTGTGGGGAAAATAGGAGGAGGAAGGTATTTTTAGGTATGTTTGCTGCCTTGAGTTATTTATTAAAAAAAATAATAAAGGTGGGATAGAAAATAAATAAAATAAAATAAGCATTTAAGAGCTGGCTTTTACCCAATCATTGGGATAGGATGAGGTAGGGGTTGGAGGAGAGCATTGTGGGCTGCACTGGGCAAGTTTGGTTGTGGCGCCAGGTTTTTCTGGTTTTATTGCTTTTTGTTTTTATTGTTTTTATTGTTTGTGTATATTGTTTTATCCTTTAGTGGTGAGCCACCCAGAGTTTGGTTTTAAGATGGGTGACCATATAAATATTTTAAATAAATAAAATCTCCACGTTATGGAAGAGCTTATTCTCTGAAGTTCATGGGCGCCTCAACCTGTCAGCCTTTGGTAAGGTCATTACAAAATGTTCTTGTTTGGGTTGCCACTTGAGATTTGATCTATTTTTAATTGATCTCATTTTTATTTATTGTTTTAATTTAATTTAAGTGGTTTTAATTTGTTCAGTTTGAGATTTGTTTATTGTATTGGCTGGTTCATACATTCGTTCTGTAAACTGCCCAGAGTGGTATACAAATTGTTATACAAATGCATAAACACAAACAAAATGTTGAAGGCATGCTTTCTTGGGGGTTAAAATGTTAAACTGGCATGCATGGAAGTAAGTGTAATTCTAAAAATTTGCAATGCATGCATCTAAATCAGAATCCTAAAATAAGGCTTATTAGCCAAATGAGTTCATGTTGTGAGGTAGATAAGCCTCATTCCCAAACAGGCCAGTGGTTGCTTTTTCATTGCAGAAAGCTTGCTTATTTTGTTTTTACACAGATGCTGCAAATTGCTCATTCATTGGCATGCTTTGATATGTTGATATAATTTTTCCATAATTAAATAACTGCACAAATAACATGCCAGTACACACAACAGAGAGTAATATATAATTTTTTTTTTGGATGACACTATCTAGCCTAGCACTCTAATTCTCCACTAAACAATAGTAAAAGAAAATAAGGGCATAGCCAGTGACATAACCCAACATATTAGGAAAAGATCCAAGGCTGTTAGCTCTGCTCCTGTTGTAATTTTTGATAAAATACCACATAACAAATAATGATGGCAGGTGAAAAGAAATCTGCATAAACAACAAGTTTACCAAAACCACAGAAGCTTGTATTTTTATGGTTACGAAAAGCAATGTGACTTACATAAAAACATTTATTTACATAGCTGGTCAAGAAGGAAAGCAAAAAAATGTTAACGTTAAGAAATGGTATTTATTTATTTATATTTCAAATTTCTGTCACCACTCATCTCCCTCAAAGGGGGACTATGGGCAGTTTACTTTCCTGAACAATTAGAGAAACAGTTTAAATGGACTGCATGTCTAAACCTATGGAACTTATATGATCTAGAATCTTGTATTCAAAATAATAGCAAAAAAAAAAATGAATAGTTGACTTGTAGACTGCACACAGTTATAGCCCCAAGTATTCAAGGTTCCTAAATCGCATTTTCTAAATTTCAATACTGAAAGAGCTGGCCCTCTCTTTTCAATACACTGAAATATTAAAACTAAAATGGGGTGGTGAAATGAGGGTCAATCTCCCATCTACTGGTCTTCCAACCAATGCCTAAAGTATTTGCTTCATTGCATCTCAGATCTACACCTCTCTAGAATGGCTTCTTCACTAGACCTACCATATATTTGGGGTCAGCAGCATGTACAGTGTTGTGTTAAAACTGTAAGGAGGTGGGCCCAGTGTCATGATCCAAGTTCCACCCCTTTTGTGCACGTGTTAAAGTAACATGTGTATAAGGGAAAGAGCTTGGATCTGTCCTAACAGTCAGGAACCACGCTGAGACAAGGAATAGGTCTCTAGTGTTTATTACTGCTACATTAGACAGAAAATCCTAACAAACTGAAGAAGCATGGGAAAAACCCAGACAGATAAACTCCAGAAGTTAAGGTGGGTCTGATCTGTGTCTCTTTGAATGGCTGCCCCTTCCTGCTCACCATCAGTACTCATGACAGGATCCAATACCATGCCTGCTATCTATTTTGATTCTCAGCCACGAACATGTGTATCTGAATTGCAGAACTTTGGATGCTTATTAGAATGACAACAAGACTTTGCTCCCATAATGGTCTTCTGGGTTTTTTTCCCACCTATTTAAAGTAGCCCTACTGTCCAGCCTATAGTTATTGGTCTGAAAGGCTCTGAGAATGATACACCATGAGATGGCTGTTGCACTGACTATAGAGTTGCCACCACAGTCCTTCCCAATCTCAGTGTGATGCCTAAAGTGGGCCCAGGCAGCTGCTGCCATGAAGGAAGGTGTGCATGGGCAAAGTGATGGATACAATAGTAAATATTTTACCTGTTCCAAAAAGGAGGTGTTTGGGGTATGCAGTATTTTTTAAAATTTATGTTGAATATCTTTTAACATAGGGCCTCATTTAAAAATGTGATTCACCTGCCTATCATACTGCCAACCAAACTGGAGAGTCTACTCCTCAACATTTTCAAATCACTTTCCTATGGATGTAGAAACCAGTTCACAGGCATAGGCTTTAAAATATCACACAGAACACACATATTGCAAAGAAACATAGTTTACAGAATGATTCTTATTTTTGTATTATTTAAACATTGTATAACATCCTATCATTAAACATTGTATAACATCCTAACACAGATCAGAGTTTGAAACCATGATGCATATGAATAATTACAGTACGTTTATGGCAGTGGGGGAAATAATAATTTCTAAAATGTCAAGTATAATTTAGGTTCTGACCTTAATCTAACCTGAGCCTTTTGTTATTACTGTTGCTCTTCTTCACTCATTAATATTTTATTAGCTTTTACCAGCTGTAAAAGAATAGCTAAGATTAACTAAAAAATATGTGATGAGTTGTAGCTCAAAGGTACATGTAGAAATCAAGCAATAATACCTGCTAGGCAAGCAAACTTTTGTGATGATGTCTAAATAAGAATTAACTTGCAATAATAGTTCACAAAATGGTGTGACTGGCCAAGGACACCTGGATGCAAAATTCAGAGAGGAGCACTTTGCTTCTACTGTATGAGTAGAGGATTGAAGATAGCAGGTCTCCTGCTCCTGTGCAGAAAAATCCTCCTGCCTTTCCCCCCTGTAACATCTCTTTCAGTTTGTTGTAACACAATGAGCAGTCAGAGGTAGCCGAGACTTGTGTGAATGACCTGGCTGTCATTGAGAAGTCTTTAATGATTGGAAGGACCACTGCCTTCCCATGTTTCACTTAAACCTCAAGGAAGAATTTTATGGGGATGCCTGTCTGATTGGGCTTTTTTCATTGTGGTATTACTGTCACTAGTGTCCTCCCCTTCAGCAACTGTTGGAGAATTTAGAATAAATCACCATCCCATTTTAATGCCGTCAAATTTTCAAAGGGGTGATTTGTTTTTTGAGTGGAGGAGGTTGGATCCCTTACTTTCCCCCAAAGTGTGGTGAAACAGAGATTTTACAGTATCTTTTGATCACAAGCCACTCTTCTCCACTTTTTCCACTCTTCTTAAACTATCTTTAAAACAGAGTCTTTGAAATTTTATTCTGGATTTTTTTCTAACTTCATATTTAATGTGTACCATAGCCACAGACTTCAGCAAAGGATCGTTACCTTGTCGTGGTGCTGGAGCTTGAGCACCTCAATGATGCCATGAGCTAAACCATGAAGGGCCACCAAGGACGGGAAGGTCATGACAGAGAGGTCAGACTAAATGCGATCCCAGGGGAAGGTAATGGCAACCCACCCCAGTATTCTTGCCGTGAAAACTAAATGGATCAGTACAACCAGAGATATGTCAGTATACCATTGGAAGATGAGACCCCCAGGTCGGAAGATGGTCAAAATGCTACTGGGGAGAAACAGAGGATGAGTTCAACTAGCCCCAGACGTGATGATGCAGCTAGCTCAAAGCCGAAAGGACGGCTAGTGGCCGACGGTGCTGATGGTGAACGGCGAATCCGATGTTCTAAGGATCAACACACCACTGGAACCTGGAATGTAAGATCTATGAGCCAGGGCAAATTGGATGTGGTTATTGGTGAGATGTCAAGATTAAAGATAGACATTCTGGGCATCAGTGAACTGAAATGGACTGGAATGGGCCACTTCACATCAAATGACCATCAGATCTACTATTGTGGACAAGAGGACCACCGAAAAAATGGAGTAGCCTTCATAATTAATCGTAAAGTGGCTAAATCAGTGCTTGGATACAATCCAAAAAACAATAGAATGATCTCAATTCGATTTCAGGGCAAGCCATCTAACATCACAGTGATCCAAATATACGCTCCAACCACAGATGCTGAAGAAGCTGAAGTAGAGCAGTTCTGTGAGGATATGCAGCACCTACTGGACAACAAGCCTAAAAGAGATGTTAATTTCATCACAGGAGACTGGAATGCTAAGGTGGGCAGTCAAATGACACCTGGAATTACAGGTAAGCATGGCCTGGGAGAACAAAGCGAAGCAGGACATAGGCTGATAGAATTTTGCCAAGACAATTCACTCTGCAAAATAAACACTCTCTTCCAACAACCTAAGAGATGGCTTTATACATGGACTTTACCAGATGGACAACACCAAAATCAGATTGACTACATCCTTTGCAGCCGAAGGTGGCAGACATCTATACAGTCGGTAAAAAGAAGACCTGGAGCTGACTGTAGTTCAGATCACGAACTTCTTATTGCACAATTTAGGATCAGACTAAAGAGATTAGGGAAGACCCACAGATCAGCTAGATATGAGCTCACTAATATTCCTAAGGAATATGCAGTGGAGGTGAAGAATAGATTTAAGGGACTGGACTTAGTAGATAGGGTCCCAGAAGAACTATGGACAGAAGTCCACAACATTGTTCAAGAGGTGGCACAAAATACATCCCAAAGAAAGAGAAAACTAAGAAGGCAAAATGGCTGTCTGCTGAGACACTAGAAGGAGCCCAAGAAAGAAGGAAAGCAAAAGGCATTTGTGATAGGGGGAGATATGCCCAATTAAATGCAAAATTCCTGAGGTTAGCCAGAAGAGATAAGGAATTATTTTTAAACAAGCAATGTGCAGAAGTGGAAGCAGACAATAGAATAAGAAGGACAAGAGACCTCTTCCAGAAAATTAGAACCATCAGAGGTAAATTCCAGGCAAAAATGGGTATGATCAAAACAAAAATGGCAAGGACCTAACAGAAGAAGAAGAGATCAAGAAAAGGTGGCAAGAATATACAGAAGACCTGTATAGAAAGGATAACAATATCGGGGATAGCTTTGAGGGTGTGGTCAGTGACCTAGAGCCAGACATTCTGAAGAGTGAGGTTGAATGGGCCTTAAGAAGCATTGCTAATAACAAGGCAGCAGGAGATGACGGCATCCCAGCTGAACTGTTCAAAATCTTGCAAGATGATGCTGTCAAGGTAATGCATGCTACATGCCAGCAAATTTGGAAAACACAAGAATGGCCATCAGACTGGAAAAAATCAACTTACATCCCCATACCAAAAAAGGGAAACACTAAAGAATGTTCAAATTATCGAACAGTGGCACTCATTTAACATGCCAGTAAGGTAATGCTCAAGATCCTGCAAGGTAGACTTCAGCAATTCATGGAGTGAGAATTGCCAGATGTACAAGCTGGGTTTAGAAAAGGCAGAGGAACTAGGGACCAAATTGCCAATATCCGATGGATAATGGAAAAAGCCAGGGAGTTTTGGAAAAACATCTATTTCTCTTTTATTGACTATTCTAAAGCCTTTGACTGTGTGGACCATAATAAATTGTGGCAAGTTCTTAGTGGTATGGGGATACCAAGTCATCTTGTCTGCCTCCTGAAGAATCTGTATAACGACCAAGTAGCAACAGTAAGAACAGACCACGGAACAACAGACTGGTTTAAGATTGGGAAAGGAGTACGGCAAGGCTGTATACTCTCACCCTACCTATTCAACTTGTACGCAGAACAGATCAGGTGACATGCTGGGCTTGAGGAATCCAAGGCTGGAGTTAAAATCGCTGGAAGAAACATTAACAATCTCAGATATGCAGATGATACCACTTTGATGGTGGAAAGCAAAGAGGAACTGAGGAGCCTTATGATGAAGGTGAAAGAAGAAAGTGCAAAAGCTGACTTGCAGCTAAACCTCAAGAAAACCAAGATTATGGCAACCAGCTTGATTGATAACTGGCAAATAGAGGGAGAAAATGTAGAAGCCGTGAAAGACTTTGTATTTCTAGGTGCGAAGATTACTGCAGATGCTGACTGCAGTCAGGAAATCAGAAGACGCTTAATCCTTGGGAGAAGAGCAATGACAAATCTCAGTAAAATAGTTAAGAGCAGAGACATCACACTGACAACAAAGCTCTTCATAGTTAAAGCAATGGTGTTCCCCATAGTAACACATGGCTGTGAGAGCTGGACTGTAAGGAAGGCCGAGAGAAGGAAGATAGATCCTTTTGAACTGTGGTGTTGGAGGAAAATTCTGAGAGTGCCTTGGACTGCAAGAAGATCAAACCAGTCCATCCTCCAGGAAATAAAGCCAGACTGCTCACTTGAGGGAATGATATTAAAGGCAAACCTGAAAAACTTTGGCCACATAATGAGAAGACAGGACACCCTGGAGAAGGAGCTGATGCTAGGGAGAGTGGAGGGCAAAAGGAAGAGGGGCTGACCAAGGGCAAGATGGATGGATGATATTGTAGATGTGATGGACTTGTCCCTGGGGGAGCTGGGGGTGTTGACGACCGACAGGAAGCTCTGGCGTGGGCTGGTCCATGAAGTCACGAAACGAATAAACAACAACATAGCCCCACAACCTTATACAAGGTCAAATAAGGCTTACACATGCTCCACCATAAACCATAAAATCACTTTGGATGGGTTTACACATTGTGCAAACCTACACCCCCCCTCCCCCCAAAAAATCCAAAGTCATGGTTTAGCATGATTTGGGCGTTCCACCTTGCTTGCCTACTGTAGAGATAGCTGCTGTTGAATGTGAGGACTCAGAAGGCAGAGGATCTGGAGAAGGAGACTTGAAGATGAACATATACTAACCCATTGACCCAAGAAGGTAGCTGTTTATTTCCTATATATTCAAAATAACACATTTTTTTTTATTTTTAAATGTGATTACGCTCAACTCATTATTTTAATAAAGAAAGAAAGGAACCTGTACAAAGGGTAAAAGACCTGTACAAGCCTGCTTAAATAAAAAAGGTAATCACAAGTTTACTTGTTTACTTTAATTTCTCACTTCCCCTCTTTCAAAGATGACCTTCAGCTTGTTTAATCATCTTCTGTCATTTGCTTTCTGGATGTAGCATTTGTAGCACAGGGCATTGTTCAGCTTTGCAAGCATGTAGACCACACCATGCTGAAAATATTTAATATCTGCAGACAGGGGAGCAGAAAGAAATATTGTACTGATTTCAAAGTGCATTACAAATAACTAACAAATGGAAAAACTGACAGTAGGGAGACAGCTGGCATCATTAGAACAACTAATAAATTTTGGGTAAATAGGACATTCTGTTGCTGAGTTAATAATCTTACTGGAACATTTTAGTGGCTCTTTTTTATCTAGAACTTGGTTTATATTGTTTATATGTGTGCATTAATGGCATGATTTCAGATACATGGCAGAATGTATTTTGTAAAAGAGAAACCATGAGCAGTGTTATTAATATGCTGCAGAAACCCTCATTATGATAACCTTTTTGCACTTCTGACTGTACAGGTCAGCTATCCACAGCACATTCAATTACCACATGACAGTGAAAAATGTGTAAGCTAGAAAAAAGAAAATGGTCAAAAAGGAAGACAATGTCCATTAGTTGTGTGAACGTGATATTAATGTATAGAGCTCAAGGAAGATAATGCAACAAAAATGACAGAAGATGTACCCACGCTATCTTACAGGCAGAGACAATAATAAACTAGCATTATACATATACTGAGGGCCACACTACAGTTAAAATACATCCTGTACAGGTACATACAGGTTTGTATCAGAGCAGAATTCTGTCCAGTTGAAAACATCTCAGAGGATTGATTGACATTTTTGTAGAAACTTTTTTTTCCTGTTGAAAACTAAGATAAATTATTGGGAATGAAGTTAAAGTGAACTATAGGTGGGTGCCTTTTCTCTCTTCTAAGCATCAAGTGATAGGACAGTGTCCACTAGCTCATACCAGAGGTCTGAATTAATCTTTTGCAGAGAGGTTCTGAAGGGTGAATCCTATATAAATTTACTCTGACTTATTTACAAATGTGTGAATCAGTCTAAACCTATGTCTATGAGCACTGTACATATTCATACATTATTCCATTCCAAGTATATCAGTTTTCTGCTGGGTTATATTCAGCTATGTGAAGTTTCAATTCAAAGATTCAATTTTGAGGTAATTGAATCAAATCACCTCCTTCTAACAATATTCAAATTGCATTCTGGAATCAATTTTATGAATCAAAGATGTCCTTGAAACAATTTGATGATTCAGTAAACTTTTGATCATGTACACTTTTTTTCTTGAATTGAATCATCCAGTCAATATGATTCAATACTCTGAATTACATAATAAAATAATTTGCTTTGGATCAATGCTGAGTCATGCACCCAAGTAACCACAAGTAATTTACACATTTCATACATAGCTGCCTCTTCTATATGCTTTTTTTCTGTAGTTTTCTATCATTTTATACAGTTTTTATATAGGTTTTTTTTCTTTTAAAAAAGCATTATTTAACCATATTATCCTAATTTATGGATAGTGGTGTTTGTAAATAAATATTCAAATATATGCTGGTTTTATTTTAGAACCCTTACAAAGAGATGCCTAAATAATTTTACAATTGGTTTTTAAATGGTATCTTTCATATTTTAGCTGTTAGTTATCCCAGCTGAATATTCAACTGGAATAATAATAATAATAGTAATAATAATAATAATAATAATAATAATAATAAATTTCACAGCAAAAAAATGAAGGGAACAACTTAGCCTATTTGAAGTTGCCATTGCTGCAAAGGAAGTCTACTGAAAAGGAGCAGATATTTTCTTCAAAAAGAAATTTTGTTGTTGTTTATTCATTCAGTCGCTTCCGACTCTTCGTGACTTCATGGACCAGCCCACGCCAGAGCTTCCTGTCGGTTGTCAACACCCCCAGCTCCCCCAGGGACGAGTCCGTCACCTCTAGAATATCATCCATCCACCTTGCCCTTGGTCGGCCCCTCTTCCTTTTGCCCTCCACTCTTCCTAGCATCAGCATCTTCTCCAGGGTTCAAAAAGAAATGCAGATTCTTTTTATAGCCCTATCCATGCTCCAAGCATTTATTTGGCTTATTTTCCTTTTAAAATACAAATCTGAGCTACAACTAAGCATACAGCTAAGATTTATAAAGGAGATGACTTTTTAATTATTTTAAGTTATATTTCTACATAATTAATAGGTATTACAGGATAGAGGACTGGTGATGCTCTTATTTTTTTCCCCTCATCATGCATAATAAAGGCTGGTAGGTAGGAATGCATAGAAAGGTGATTAATTTGTACACAATTGAGAATGTCTCTTTTTTAGTACAGGAAACACATTCCCATTGTATTTTTTCAGCAGAGATAAAATGTTTAGCTAGTACAGCAATGTCCTAAAGGAGTAAAACTTTCTTCCTTTTCATTCAAGGTAGAACAATTCATACAACTGTCTATTTATCAAGTCTTTCAGTGCTCTAAAAGGCCAGCTGCATCACCTGAATATAAATTTGATTTAAACTGCAACACTATAAGGAATCTTTTCTAAAGGTTTGCTTTAACTGCTGAACAATAGATACACAGTGATCACTTGATTTCTGAAACATCAAGGAAGCAAAATGTGAAGCAGAATGTATTTGGATTTAAAGAAATAATTGGAAATGTCAGGCTGAAATTCATAAGTTGCCATTCAATGTAGCTGAATGTGAGCCTTACTGAATTCAGTGGGAATTTGTTTAGTGGGAATGAATTATAAGAATCTAGTGATTTTATTCTTAAGTCATTTATGCTGTGCCTTATTCAAAGAATGGTAGACTAGAATAGTGTGAGGGCAGGGGGGTGAAATAGGAAAAACCATCACATTTCCTTTGTCACATCCTTTTTGTCCATCTTCGTAATCCTTCATCCTTTGTAATGTTGGGTCTGAATGACTGCCGGGGAGAGACTGTTCTTCTTGTGTTGTCTCCTGGTTTGATCTAGAACTAGCAGATAGCAGCACCCAAATATAGCTGATCTTGAAAAAAACTAAACAGGGTTGGATCTGGTAAGTACTTGGGTTGGAGATCACTGGTAAATTCTAAGGCCTTATGCTGCACTGAGAAGTAGGAAAAAATCTCAGAGCCACTTCTGCATTGTTATCAAGGACCTACAGTACATTGAATGGCTTTAGGCTGCCAGGACAGACCACAGAATATCTAGGGCAGGGTTTCTCAACCAGGGTTCCATGGAACCCTAGGGTTCCATAAGAGGTCACTAGGGGTTCCCTGGGAGATCACAATTCATTTAAAAAAATATTTCAAGTTCAGACAACTTCAGATTAAAGAGGTAAGTTTCATTCTTTATTTATTGCATCTATACAGGCCTACACATGAACAACATATAATAATTTTGTAACTTGTGGCCTATATTTGAGCCTGAATGTGCAAGGTTTCCCTGAGGCCTGAAAAATATTTCAAGGGTTCCTCCTTGGGTCAAAAATTTGAGAAAGGCTGATCTAGGGGAATGGGTTGTTTGTAAGCTAAAAAAATTGCTGAAAATTGGAAAAAAGATAAAAGGATGAGCCAGATTAACTAATACTGGAAAAGACTTTTAAAGCTATGGGTGCACCACCAAACCTCTTATGAAATTTACCATATTCTGAGGAAATCTTTTGTTGTATAAGTGGTAGTGTCAGAATATTAATATAAAATCTCATGAATTTAATTACTAATAATGAGTTGTATTAAACTTAGACATTGATCTCATGCTTAACTTGTTCAACTTCCTCCTCTAATGAACTTGCAGGATTGATCACTGTGACATCCATAAGGTAAAAAGTTCAGTAAAATAAAATTGTGTGTTACGTTTCTATGCAAAACAAGGGTATGGGTGGCCTTCTGGTGGCTTGGGAACAGACTTAATTCATTTGGAAGAGGAAGGCCACAGTGAGCCAAAAGGTAATGCAAAGTGTATGTATGTATTATTATTATTATGGTTTTTTAATTAATTAAAAAGCAATAAAAATGATTTTTAAAAGTCTATTTACTTCAAAATGCTGATTGCCTTTAATCCTTCTTTCGAATAATGTTTTAATGATGATACCTTTGCTAGACTTCAAATACATTAATTTAGCACAGGGTAGAATTCCTAGGGTAGGGAATAAAAGTTATATTTAGGTTTCTATTGGGTTGTATAGCTAGAATGAAGCAGTGAAATGACAAGTTCAGTAGACAACATTTTTTCCTTAGGTGATTAAAAAAGGATTTCAGATATGCCTTCATTAAAAGAAGCTGAATGCAGATGCTGTATCACTCACCATACAGGCAAAGACATCAGGGAGCAGGTTTTGACATTTTGGCATTTTGGATGGTGTTAACTCAGAAGTGTACAGTTTCAACAGTATTTTTAAACCAGGTTCTTCTGAATAAAAATAAATAAACAAAACCCTTTGTTGTGCACACAATAGCATGAAAATGAAATCTGATCTTAATGCATTATATTTTCTGTAGAAAAATAAATTTGTGCCCACAAGTAAAGCAGCCCATATGGGATACTTCACATTTAGTATCAGTAGCAGATGGCTGATTTAGGTATGAGCACTTTTTTTGGTGTACATTAAAAAAAAAATAGTTTGAGAAATCTGTATCTTAGCAAACTGCTATTCTTACTACAATAATTTCTTCACACTCACTGAAACTAGTCATATACACATTTGGTCTTTTGGAATGCTGTACATGCTTAAAATACAAGGAAAGAAAGGAAAGGCATTGAATTGGAGGCAATGGATTGGAGGCTGACTTCAGCATCTATAATACTATGCCTCTCTGTTCATGTGTTAATTGGTTTAAATAGGCTGATTGCTGCATTTTGCCTAATAACACTGAGGGATAATTAGAGGCTTAATGTGCACTCACGAATATATATTTTAATACATTGGAAGCCTGCCCTCTGATACAGGATGCATAAAGTGATTTACAAACTAATAATCCACCATATAAAACATGTGTCTAAATAGGTGGCACTTACTAGCTGACCTCAGCTGATATCAAAAAATTAAGCAAGCTCAGACCTAGTTAGTACTTCATGGGAGATCACCAGGAGTCCCCCTGGAATTCTACAGGGGGTACAAGATGACGGGGAGACTATGAAATGTATGGCACAATTTCACTACACAAACTCCATCCCTTTTGTACTCATTGCATCATGACACTGTACAACAGCACGTAAAGAATGGTGTTTGCACTTTGATTCACAAGGGTTGTTTCATTTGTTTTACAAAATCTCAGCTTGCTTCAGTTACTCCTTGCCTAGGATTATAAACTAGTCTGGGAAGTAAGGCAAACAAACAAAATGGAAAAGGACAATGGCATACCATTTTATATTATTGCCAAGAAAACTACATGAACATGACTATGAAATCACTTGTTGAACTTCTCCAAGAAAACTTTATAAAACAACACACTAAAAGCAACCAAAAAAATTACAGCATACATTTAAACAATTACACAGAAAATAGCATTGGTAAAAGCATAAATTTTCTCTCCAAAGCTGTCATAAAGCAGCCAAATGGATGTTAAAATAAATACTGTACATTCCACTGGACTGGAGTCTAGAGAGGTAAGAAAATCAGATCCACCATCAATTCTATTCAGAAATCAAGCTTTCCAACAGGCTTTATCCTCCAAATAGAAGAGAATATATGTAGCTCAGCTACATACACACCTACTCACACTGATAATGTTATCTAGTTGGGTAATGAAATGTCTGCAAGCAAACAACCAAGCTCAGAGAGCACCAAGGACTCCACAGGCTTTATCCTTTCCCAAAAATCATCCAGCAGCCTTTCTGCCAGGCAAAGAAAAACATGGAAGATCCTTACAATATTAAGAATTAATATACATATTGTGTCCCACCACTTATGGAGGTGGATGCATTTAAATTAAGATTAGTATTAGGAATGGGCTACAAAACTGGGCCATTCTTGTATAGGTTGACCTATAGTTTGAATAAAGTCAATGCTTGGCTGCAAAAAGAGATTCAGAGAAATGGAACACTGTTCTCCCAAGGTCTGGCATGGGAAAAACACACATGGCTATAAATTACTTGCATTTCAGCAGAATGGAATGAAATTTGCAAGCTAGAAGTTTAGAGATTAAGCATTATTACAAGGGTTTTTGAACTATACACCTTTAAAACCTGATTTTTAAGCACCTGCAACTTTGTTATTTTGGGATAGAATGTGGTATATTTGCAATAATAACCAGTTCTTTGGGATATATTATGGCTGATTTCAGACAGATATTTTAAAAGGTTTTTATTCAATGCAAGAAGTGTTTGCAAGAATTCTGACACCCTGAATGTGGTGGAACTAATTGTTGTAACTGAGGTGGAAATATAAGGGATGAACTCATTACAGGAACTCCATAAACCAGTTGCTAAGCCAGCTCAGCTAGCTTAAGCAGCTTATAAAAGAGCACAAGAAGACACTGGCAACCAGGAGGTAGAGTATAATGGTATGTTCAGAGCCTGAAAGAGTTTCCCATCCTGGCCTACACATTTCCTCATATCAGGAAAATGATTGGCTTTGTTGCCCATTCACAGAGTTTATTAGTAAAGAAAATGAAAAAGTCTCTGCCCTAATAAGCTGAGAGACAAACTGAACTTTAAAGCAAAAGCTTCCAGCAGCTGTGGTTTAGGCAACCTT
This sequence comes from Candoia aspera, assembly GCF_035149785.1. Taxonomy (NCBI): domain Eukaryota; kingdom Metazoa; phylum Chordata; class Lepidosauria; order Squamata; family Candoiidae; genus Candoia; species Candoia aspera. The sequence continues at coordinate 80,612,498 of NC_086157.1, read as the reverse complement.
GTTTCATTCCTTTTCATCAAGTCTTATCAATGGAAACTTTGGAAAATCTTGCTTTCAGTTGTAGTTGGCAGCCAGGAGCTTGACTCAGAGCCATATTAAGCAAATTCACCCCCATGATCTCTCCAGATATGCTGTGATTGGGGCAGTCAGTGATGGTCCAGTTCAAGACTCCTGATTCAAAAGCAGATCTGCTGGTTAGTGGAATCTAATTCCCCCCTTCCCACCATGATATTTTACATAAATGATTAAAGATGAGAATTTCCATCCACCTTCAAAAGCATTGCTCTTTGAGATTCTCTGGAATTTGAAAGAACTGGAACTTCATTGTGGTCCAAAATTGCAGTGGAACAAGGTCAAAGCCATTTGCTGTAACTCTCAGAAAGGAAAATATGTTCCAGTTACCATGCCCTACTTTGAGTTTTGAAATTTAGACAACTCTGATTTACACCCCTTTTAGCCCACCTCAATAAAAGGGATTTTCTCTAGGCAAGGAGATTGGACACTGGATTTTCCATCAGTGTATTCTAGATAGTAATTTTATTGAAATACTAATACTACTGCTACTAATAATAATAATATGCTGCTCAATGACTCTGGATGTCTCACAACAATTAAACAAATAAATTACAATAATATCAATAAAACAAAATAATAAAGGACAGCAAGCGTGATGAAGCGAGGGGTCTCATTCTTCCTCACTGAAAGTGTGAAGAGCCAGGTCTAAACAACAGCAAACAATGTTAGTAGAGGATGCAATGGCTTTCCTACTAGTTCACATTTTTTAACAAGATATTCACCCAGTGCTGTGGAGAATGTGTGAATAAAATAGCACAGGTGACCATGAAAAGCTACTCTCTCTGATTGGCATAGTCAGTCCAGACTGGGTACCGTTTGGATATATATGACAGTGCAATTAGCTCTACATACCTGGGTCTCAGCTTCTTCCTCTATTTCTCTCTCTCAGATCCACAAACATACCTCTGTGACTTAGTATGATTTCATCATGAAGAAATGGATTCTATTCTGCTTAGCATGAGGAAGTATGAAAATAAATAAATAAAATGGAGTCGGAGGCAGGGAGGAAAAGGGAGAAAGTGGGTTAATATAGTTAGAAAAAGTAGAGTGGCTTCTGAGAGATGATCTGCTGTGATCTCAAATGCATGAACAGTTATGCAGCCCTCAGTTCCTAAGTTAAACTGTAATAATGAATAAGCTTAGGTAAAGTCCATCAAAGTGAGGAAAATCCAACATTATAATGAAGATCCATGTCAAGGCAGCCATCAAATCACTCCACGTACATACTTGGCTTTGATGAAAAGCAAGGCAGGATTCTGATAAAGCCATTATATTTCAGCAACATTTGAAATGCCCAGAATTGGACTAACATTGGTGGAGATCAAAAATGAAAGCAACTACAGTTCTACCACAGATGAAAGTGTTAATATTTATTTATTTATTTATTTATCAGATTTGTCACCACCCATTTCCTCCAACCGGAGGGACTCTGGGCGGTTTACAACACAGAATAAATATACAATAAAAACGCAAATAAATACACGATAAAATTCCAATTAAACCCCATTAAAACCAAAACAATTTCTTAACTACCCCAGCTCATAAAATCCAGATGGCTATGATCTCTTCAACCATCATGTAGGAGGGGCACTTCAAGGCACCAGCCAACCCCAAGTATGTCGATTCTCCTCCCTGCCCCAAGCCTGGTGGCAGAGCCAGGTCTTCAGCTTCCTCCGGAAGGCTAGAAGCGATGGGGCTAATCTTACCTCCGGGGGCAAGATGTTCCAAAGACCTGGTGCTACTGCTGAGAAGGCCCACCTCCTGGACCCCACCAGATGGAGTTCTCTTATTGACAGGGTCCGCAGCATGCCCTCTCTGCATGAGTGGGTGGGACGGGCTGATGATACGGGGAAGAGGCGGTCCTTCAGGTAACCCAGTCCCAGGCCATGTAGGGCTTTAAAGGTGATAACCAACACCTTGAATTGGACCCGGAAGCAAACTGGTATCCAATGCAACTCACATAGCAAAGGTGTTATGTGCACCCTTCTAGGGGCGCAAAAAATAGCCTGCGCGGCCACATTCTGGATCAGCTGAAGATTCTGGATACTCTTCAAGGGTAGCCCCATGTAGAGCACATTGCAGTAGTCTATATGGGAGATAACAAGGGCATGAGTGACCGTCCGAAGGGCTTCCTGATCCAGGAAAGGGCACAACTGGTGCACAACGCGAAGCTGTGCAAAGGCCCTTCTGGCTACAGCTGCCACCTGCTCTTCCAGCAGGAGCCGTGAGTCCATGAGGACCCCCAGATTATGCACCAGGTCTGTCTGGAGCAGTGCAACCCCATCCAGAACTAAAGATGACAAAGCCCCGGATACAGGGAAACCCTTAACCCACAGCCACTCCATCTTACCAGGGTTCAGCCAAAACCTGTTGTTCCCCATCCAGACCCCTACAGCCCCCAGGCACTGAGAGAGGGCAGTCACAGCATCACTTACCTCACCCGGGATGGAGATATATAACTGAGTATCATCGGCATACTGATGATACCTCATCCCGTGGTGACGGATGATCTCGCCCAGTGGTTTCATGTAGATGTTGAATAGGAGAGGAGAGAGAACCCTGCGGCACCCCACAAGGGAGAGGTCGAGGGTCAGATCTCTCCCCCCCTGGCACCACTGACTGGGACCACCCTGGAGGAAGGAGGTGAACCAGTGCAAAACGCTACCCACCCCCAACTCCCTGAGCTGACCCAAAAGGATACCATGGTCGATGGTATCGAAAGCCGCTGAGAGGTCAAGAAGAGCAAGGATGGATGCACTACCCCCATCCCGCTCCCGCCTGTCCTAACAGCCAGGAACCATGCTGAGACAAGAATAGGTCTCTAGTGTTTTATTACTGCTACATGACAGAAAATCCTAACAAACTGAAGAAGCGTGGGGAAAACCCAGACCTACAAACCCCAAAGGCTAAGGCAGGCCTGATCTGTGTCTCTTTGAATGGCTACCTAATTCCTCAGTACTACGCATGCGCTTTACAGCCTGGATGGGAGCCCCCTGCTCACCATCCTTACTCATGACATCACCCTCCCCTCCAGATTCACATTCCATTTCAGCCCCCGCCCCTCCAGAGTCTTGATAAGAGTCGACGTCTCCTTCTAAGGTCCCATGGGAACTGGGCAACGATGGAAAGTCTTCAAAGGAAAACACCTCCAAGGACGAATCAGTGCTGCTCTCCAGGTCTGATAACACTTCTGGCCCAGGTGGCCACTGCTGGAAAATAGCTAGATAATTAGAAGAGTCATCCCCCCTCCCCCCTGGGAAATGCACGCCTGAGGTGGAGGGCTGTGCCCCCCCCTCCTCTGTAACTGGAGTCAAGGCTTCAGGCGGGGGTGGAAGGTGCAAACTTAGGAATTCCTCTGCCTGCTCATCCAAGTGAGGAATCTCTGGTAGAGTGCGAGGCTTGGGTTTGTTAGGGAAAAGCTGATGGAATCGATGAACCAGTGCTGGAGCATGTACATCTCTGGCATTCTCCCACGTGCGCTCTTCCTCAGGGTACCCTTTCCAGTGTATGAAATATTGGATGCCCCTTCCCCTCCTCCTAGAGTCCAGAATTTCCTCAACTTCGTATTCCTCCTCCCCCTCCACAATTACTGGAGGTGGGGGGGCAGTTGTGATTGTAAGGTACTTGGGGGAGGGTCTTTGGCTAGCAATGATCTGTGAAACACTGATGGACTTTCATGGATGCTGGTAGCTGTAAACGATAAGCCACTGGATTTATCTGCTGTACCACAGTGAAAGGGCCCACAAACTTAGAGTCCAATTTCTTGGAGGATCTGGTAGAGTTCAAAAACTTGGTAGAGAGCCACACTCTGTCTCCTACTGCAATCGCTGGCCCCTCTTGTCTGTGAGCATCTGCAGCTCTCTTGTAAGCACTCTTTGCCCTGTTCAGCTGCTCCTTTAACAACTTCTGTGCTCTTTAAGAAAATCAGCCACGGCTGGAACAGTTCCCTGCTGGGAGGAGGTGGGCAACACCCGAGGGTTAACCCTGTAGAGTGCCTGGAAAGGGGACATCTTGTTAGAGGACTGTACAGAATTATTATATGTAAATTCTGCCATGGGGAGTAGGGCTGGCTAATTGTCTTGCTGATAAGTGGTGTAACACAGATACTGCTGTAACCATTGGTTAATTTTCTCGGCTTGCCTGTTACTAGCAGGATGATGCAATGATGACAGGTGGATCTGGACCCCTAATGACTGGAAAAGGGCCCTTCAGAACCTGGAAGTGAACTGTGGGCCTCTGTCACTCACTAAGTGATTCACCATGCCTCTATACCTAAAAACATGGTCCATGAACAACTGTGCTGTGGCTTGTGCAGATGGGAGGCCCTTGCAAGGAATAAAATGTGCCATTTTCGTGAAAAGGTTCACCGCCACTAGTATGGAAGTCAGCCCCTGGACCGGGGATAAATCAGTGATGAAATCCATGGAGATTGTATCCCAAGGCCTACTGGGGTTGGGTAGGGGTTGCAAGAGTCCTGTGGGCTTCCCTGGGAGAGGCTTGGCTCATCTGCAGGTGTGACAAGAAGTAACGTAACCCTTTATGTCTGCAGTCATCTTAGGCCACCAGTAGTCTCTCAGAGCTCTATGGAGAGTTTTGAAAACACCTCCGTGGCCTGCCGTTTGATGGTCATGGCAAAGTCTCAGTACTTCTTCCCTCAATGAAGGGGGAATATATAATTGCCCACTATGCCAGAGGATTCCTGCCTCCACATTGAATGGGGGGGCCATTCAAAAATATCTTGCAGGGCCCTCTGGAGGTCATCCATCCTGGCCCTGGCATACGGGTCCTGTTGCTGCTGAGCTCTGACTCCTGTAAATAGGTCCTCTGCTTGTCTGCCTGCTGCTAAAATCTCTCCCTCATTGTCTGCCTGCTGCTAAAATCCCCCTCATAGACTGATCAAAGTTGTGAGGTTGTAATATAGTAGCCTGTACCTCCTGGTGAGTGGCGGGGGTTGCCTGAAAGGATCGAGACAGGGTGTCTGCCAAGCAGTTTTGCGCCCCGGGCACATAAGAAATAACAAACTTGAAATGGGAGAAAAACTGGCTCCATCTGATTTGGCGTGGGGTGAGGGATCTGGTGTTTTGTAGAAGCTGTAAATTCTTGTGATCGGTGCAAACTTTCACAGGAAAGGCTGCACCTTCTAGCCAGTGCCTCCACTCTTGGAATGCTGCTTTAATTGCCAGCAACTCCTTGTTAAAAACATCATAGTTTCTCTCTGCTGGTGAGAGCATGCGTGAAAAAAAGGCACACGGAAGCAATGTATTCTCGGTTTTGTTTGTATATTGCAATAACACCGCCCCAATGGCAATATCGGAAGCATCTGAATGCATTATGAATTGCTTCGTTGGATCAGGGTGTCTTAACAGCGGCTGGGATACAAAGTGTTGCTTAAATTCTTGGAAGGCTGCTTGCTGTCTCTCCCCCCAAATGAATTTTGATCCTTTCTTCAAAAGCTGTGTGAGGGGTCTAGCCCTGTCACTAAAGTTTTTTATGAACCGCCTGTAGAAATTGCAAAATCCTAGATATCTTTGTACTTCTTTAACATTTCGGGGAGGTGGCCAAGAGAGAATTGCCTGGACCTTAGAAGGATCCATGGATATGCCTTCTGTTGATACCTTATAGCCCAGGAAATGTAATTCAGTTAAATCAAAGACACACTTCTCTAGCTTGGCGAATAGCTTGTTCTCTCTCAGTCTTTGTAAGACATTACGTACATGGGTTACATGAGTTGTAGCATCCTCAGAGAAAATTAATAGGTCATCTAGATAAATGACCAGATACTTACCTAGTAAATCAGAGAAAATTTGATTCATAAATTGGGAAAATATGGCTCCTGCATTAGACAAGCCAAAGGGCAAAACAAGGTACTCAAATTTACCAAACCTGGTGTCGAAGGCAGTTAGATATTCGTGCCCCTCTTTCATCCGGATCAGATTGTAAGCATTCCTGAGATCCAACCTGGTAAAAATGTGTGCTTTCTGTAAACGATCCAGCAGATCAGAGATTAGAGGCAGTGGGTAAATTTCTTTTTTTGTGAGTTTATTTAAAAAACGGAAATCGTGGACCACTCTCATGGGTGTCTCCTGGGTTGCAGGTGCCAACGGGTCAGGCTTCTTTGGTACGAAGAAGGTAGGAGCAGACGCTGGGGAAGTAGATGGTCGGATGAATCCCTTTTGGAGATTAGAATCCAAGTAATCCTTTAAGGTGGCTAGTTCCTTGGGGGACATGGGATATTGTTTCCTTGCTGGAATCCTGGCTCCTGGTATCAACTCAATGGTGCAATCACAGTCCCTATGGGGGGGTGGTGGTGCTGTGGCCTCTTGTTCGCTGAAAATGTCTGCAAAATCTGCATACTTGGCTGGCAACTGCCCCCCCCCCTGCTTCCGTGACTGTGTTGGTTGCTGGACAGCGGAGAGCGGCTTGAATCTTTGGTGCTGGCATTCCTTAGCTGGGAAGGAGATTGCTCCCGTAGTCCAGTTCAGCAATGGGTTGTGGATCCTCAGCCAAGGCATGCCTAGGATTACAGGCACATTAAGCGATGCAGTAACATAAAGCTGGATCCACTCAGTGTTGTCTCCCGTAGTCAGTTGCACCGGTTCTGTGAACCTTCTAATCGGCCCTGCCTTGAGGGGCTGGCCATCAATGGTCTCCACTTCTATGGGACATGGCAATTCTATGGTCGGGATGTTGAAGTCTTGTACATCTGGTCTGCACATCAATAAAATTGGTTGAAGCTCCGGAATCCACGATGGCCTCTAGCTTGACCTGGTGCTCTGGGTTGACGTGCATTATTACTGGTAAGTAGTAAAAGGATTGCCTGGAATCCTCAGAATGAGCCCTCCTTAATTGATTGATGGTCTCCCTGCTGAGCTCTGTGGAGGGAGACCGATGGAGTTTCCCTGGCTGGAAGCAGAGGTGGAGATGGCTCTTGTTTCAGCTGCTTGCCCTGGGGGTCTTACTGAAGTTGCTTGGCTTCTCGCTGGGCAAGCTCTCACCATGTGCCCCTGGGTTCCGCAGTAAATACAGAGGGCTCTCTCTCTCCTTCTCTGCCTCTCAGCCTCGGAAATAAGCCTCCTGCTCACCCTGATCTGCATCGGCTCCTCTGGTCCTGAGTGAGTGGATGCCACGAAGAGAGCTGGAAATCCTGGAAGCGCTCTGAAGGCCCTGTTTCTCCCCGGCTGCATCTGTCTGAGCTCTTCTAGCCTGGCATCTATGACCACAGACAACTGATATAAGGCTTCTAGGTTAGCTGGTGTTCCCTGGCACACTAATTCATTCTTAATTTCTTCATCCAGCCCCTGTTTGAATTGGTCTTTTAATGCACTCTCATTCCAGTCCAGATCTCCTGCTAACAACTTGAAATCAGCAATGTAGATTCCCACCCTCTTGTTACCTTGCTTGAGCTTCCGAATTTCCCGGCTGGCAGTGACCTTTCTGATCGGGTCATCAAAGTGTGCTCGGAAACTTGCCAAAAAGTTCTGGTAGTCATTGAGAATCGGGTCATTGTCCTCCACCATGGGAATAGCCCATTTGGCTGCTGGTCCCTTTAGCAGACTTAGGATGAAGGTGACTCTGGTTCTGTCTGTGGGAAACTCTGCCAGTCTGCTGTCGAAAAACATAGTGCACTGTGTGAGGAAGGTTCTCAACTGTCCTGCTTCTCCTCCAAACTTCTCTGGTAGACTGCCCTGGGATCTCAAGACTACTGGCGGAGCTGCTGCTGTTGCTGCTGGCGCTGGTTGTGGGTTAATCGGAGCTGGTTGTTGTAACTGCTGTAGCATGGCAGCTTGTAATGTGTTGACTTGTAGATCTACCTGTTGTTGGTGTTGTTGCAGGGCTGCTGCCAATTGTTGGTTGGCGAGCCGAATTTCTTGGTTTTCTGAAGACATTTCCAAATGTCTCCCCTTTAATTTCTTTGTTCATCTCTCTTTTGATGGGAGTAGGAGTTTGTTAGGATTGATGTCCTAACAGCCAGGAACCATGCTGAGACAAGAATAGGTCTCTAGTGTTTTATTACTGCTACATGACAGAAAATCCTAACAAACTGAATAAGCGTGGGAAAAACCCAGACATATAAACCCCAAAGGCTAAGGCGGGCCCGATCTGTGTCTCTTTGAATGGCTACCTAATTCCTCAGTACTATGCATGTGCTTTACAGCCTGGATGGGAGCCCCCTGCTCACCATCCTTACTCATGACACCACCAGAGATCATCCATAAGTGCGACCAATGCTGTTTCTGTCCCATATCCAGGCCTGAAACCTGACTGAAGGGGTCTAGATAATCCGTTTCCTCCAGAATCCTCTGGAGTTGTAATGCCACCACTTTCTCAACCACTTTCCCCAAAAAGGGGAGGTGGGAGACTGGATGAAAATTATTCAGTACAGTAGGGCCGAACGATGGTTTCTTGAGGAGGGGTTGTACCAGAGCCTCCTTAAAGGCAGCTGGAAACACCCCCTCCCTCAAGGATGTATTGACCATTGCCTGGACCCAACCACATGTCACCTCCCGAGCTGCTTTCACCAGCCAGGAGGGACATGGATCTAATTGGCAAGTGGTGGCATTTACAGTCTGGAGGATACTGTCCACTTCCTCGGGTCCAACAGGATCAAACTGTTCCCAGATAACATGGTAAGTACGATCCCTTGGTATCTCCACAGACCCTGCCTCATGCTTGGAGCGGATCCGAGCGATTTTGTCTTGCAGATGCTCCGAAAACTCCTCTGCAAGGCCCTGTAGGTGGGTCACTACACCCACCTTCCCCAAAAGGGATTGAGTGATTTTAAATAGGGCCATTGGGCAGCATTCTGCAGATGCAATAAGAGCGGAGAAGTATTGACACTTCGCCGCTTTTAGCACCACCAGGTAGGCCTTAATAGCAGCTCTAACCAGTGTTTGGTCGTATTCGGTCTTTGTCTTCCTCCAGCGGCTCTCTAGACATCTCTTAGTCCTCTTCAAAACCCTCAGCTCCTCTGTAAACCACGGGGAGCATCAAGTATGATGAGGCAAGAGAGGTCGCATAGGTGCGATCCTGTCCAAGGCCCCAGCCACCTCCCTATTCCAAGTGGTGGCCAGGGCCTCCACTGGACCGTGCAGCAGATCCCCAGGTATAACCCCCAGCTCCCTTGAAGCCCTACTGGGTCCATCAGTCGCCGGGGGTGGACCAATTGAATGGGTCCTGCCTCCCTGAGGAGGGGGGTGGCATAAGAGAATCTCAAGGCCACCAGGGTGTGATCTGACCATGACAATGGGGATAGCTGTAACTCTCCCCTCAGGTCACATTGCCACTGCTCCGACAAGAAAACTAAATCCGGGGTGAGGCCACTGTCTTGAGTTGGGTCGTGAATAATCTGAGTCAGGCCCATGGCTGCCATGGTAGCCATGAATTCCCGAGCTGCCTCAGAGGTCCGCACCAGAGAAGGCAGGTTGAAGTCCCCCAGAACCATAAGCCTGGGGAACTCCACTGCCTGGGGAACTCCACTCCACTGCCAACCCTGAGATGGCCTCCAGCAGCTCAGGCAGGGAGGTTGCCACGCAGCAGGGAGGCTGGTACAGCAGCAACACTCCCAATTGCTCTCGTGCATCCAATTTGGAGCAGGTTTCATAGCTTTCAGAGATACTGTGTGCCTTTTTGATATAGATATTTAAAAGCCATTTAGATATTTAAAAAGGTTTAAAGCACAGCCATCAATCATATTATTTATGCTTGGTTATGGAAGATACCCTGTATCTGATCCCAGTAGTGGTTAAGGTGCTTGACTAGCACTGGGAAGACTCAGGTGCAAGTCCTCCCTCAGCCATGGAAACTCACTGGGTGACTTTGGGCCACATACTCTCATGCAGACCAACTCACCCTAAAGGATTGTGGTGATGAATAATGGGAGGAAGAAGCATTAAGCATGCTGCCTTCAGCTCCTAAAGGAAAAGTGGGATTAAAAAAAACCTTACCAAATAAAACACATGTTTAATATGGTTGTCATGGCCTATTGTATTACTTGGCATTTTAGCATATATGTAATAATGATTTACTGCTGATCTCTATTTCAAGTCCCCTGGATCTCAGCTCAAGAGCCAGACATTCAGATTGCTGGAAGTCTCAGATGCAGACTGGTGCTTTTGTATGACAGGTCTGTCTATAATGAATCTAGCTTTGTCCATGATGTAATCATGAATAACAAAATAGAACTCATGTACATAACCCATACCTGGCTGGATGAGGAGGGGAGGAAAGTCTAGAGGCTTTCTGGACCTGGTTGGGAAGAAACAGGCTGATATTCAAGCCAAGCAAGACAGTGTGGCTGTGGTTTCAGAAGCTGGCTGGAGTGATACCAAATTTGGGTCTTGATAGGATTGTGCTTCCCCTGAAAGAGCAGTCTTGCAATCTGGGGATCCTCTTGGACTCACCACCACTGCTGCAAGAGCAGGTAGAGGTTGTACTCAGGAGGGCCTTTGCCCAGGTTCAACTGTTGAGAAAGTTGTAGCCTTACCTAGAACACAGCATGCTGAAGACAGTCATTCATACCCTTGTCCCCTTAGGTCTGAATGACTGTAAATCACTTTTCATGAAACTGTCCTTGAAATTACCTGTGTGTTTATTTGACAATCATGTTAATATCCTATAATGCTCTTGCTATTGGAGCTGCACTGATTATAGGTTTGTTTCTGAGGATAACTCAAGGCACTAGTTATCAGCTATAAATCTCTGTATGGCTTAGGGCTTGACCATTTTATGAGCACCTATCTAATAAATTCTACCTGCCCAATCTGGGTGAATAGATAGTATCTGCTGAAGTCCTCTTCCATCAGGAGATATGATGTGGGAAGGGTGAGATGGAAAGGCAGGCATCATTAGGGGCAACTCCCCTCCTTTGGAATGGTTTACACCAAGACAAAAATAGCCTCCATTCTCATGGTCTGGAAATTGATTAAGAACTGGCTTTTTTTGGAAGGCATTTGAAAATTATTAGCTGACATAAGATTTATGCCAGTTGTGGAGAAATTATTAAATTGTGATTCTATTCTACTCCACTCTGCTCTGCACTGCTCTGCTCTACTGCATGAACAAGATGTATTGTTATTGAAGTCATTCTTTTTTCTTGCTGAAAGAATAGCCACTCTTTCAATTGAATAAATTCACTGAACCTCTAACTAGATGTTTATAGGATTACATCAGGAGTGTCCAATTCCATGCAAACTTAGGCATACATTAATTTTCACTAATTTCAATAAAAAATACTTCCATTTTAGTGTTCAGTAAGTAATCAATTTACTTAATTTGCTTATATGCAGATAAAGAACTTGTGTGTGTATCAGTACACTCTTGAACTGTATGAGTACACTGCATATACCTCAGACTTTGTTGACAGCTTGTACAGAATACTGTAGCATGCTTGGGATAACAATGGGCTTCGATTGTGCTTGTGGCATATTGTCCAAAATGTGTCCAAACTGACCAGTACTGTTTTCCCTTTTAGCAAAGAATGGTGTGCATAGCATAGGCATGACTAAGGCCAGTGATCTAATCCAAGATTTCTCCATAGTACTAAAAGGTGTTAGCAAATTCTGAAATTCTGAAATGTCCAAGACTGTGGAAATTAATATATATGGGCCTATCTAGTGAATGCTGTAACATATGGAAGACTGTGACTTGGACTGTAGGAGGAGTAAATGATAAACAGTATGAATTAATGAATAACAGAAAAGAGAGATCTGTGTCTGTGAAACTTAAAATGAGAGGAAAAGTTACAGTTATGAATATAGGTGGTCTGATGTTGTAGAATACAAGTGAAGAACACATGAAGGGAAATTAAAGTGTATTTTGAATGAAAAGACTAAACCCTTTATCAGAAAATATGAATTGGTAGAATCTAGATGGTTGTGGCTGGATGTTAAAGTAGGAATCCATACATTAAGATAGTGTGATTTCCATTGCAGTGAATGGAGATGATGGAATAATCATAGATGTGTTTTGGAGGAAAATTGTACAATATTCTAAATTAAAATAATTGGGGACGAAGGCAGTCTGGATGGATGGGGATGAGACAAGAGAGTTTAAACAAGTTATTGGGTCTTCCAGAGACCCAAGAATGAATATGAATGATGACTAGTGAATTCTGCTTAGAAAAACTGCAGTTTGTTTAAAATATGTGATTTAACCATGTATATTCTTATGTGCACATGGCAAAGGAATGAATTTATTTGATTATGATGAAATACTGAGAATTATTGAAGGATAAAAAAGGTGTTCATAAATTCTAAATGTGGCATATCAAAATGTCAAGAGTAGGTTATCAGTAAAAAAAAAAAAATCCATGGAAGAAAAGGAAGAGATGAAAGAAACAAGAGTGAAAATAGAATGGCTGCAAGGAAAAGAAAGTACAAATTTTCCAAAAAAAATATTAGAAGATAGATCAATTGCCCAACAAAAGTAATGCAAAGTGGACATAAGGAAAGAGGTTATAGAAGGTGCATGGAACAGAATGAAATTACTTATGTTACAAAATGCCACAGAAATATGTTGACTTACACTAATAGGAAATGAAAATAAGGATGCTTATTTTTAAGCAGGTAAAGTGGAATAGGTTGTGGATGAGAATACATACATACATATACAGTATACACACACACACACACACATACACACACATACATACACACACACACAAATACATACACATACATACATACAGTATATGTGTGTGTGTATGTTTATATATATATATATATATATATATATAGACTATTTGGAAAAAATTAGAATGGGAGATATTGTATAGTGTTACCACAGAATGGGAAGAGCATAGGCAGTTATCCACATACAATATTCTTCTTCCAACTAAAGCCTTTATTTTTTTTACAGTGCAAATCAAGTAAATAAGTTGTGCTTTTCTCTCTCTCTCTCTCCCTCTTCATACATATATATTCTTTTATATATAATGCCAATTGTCTTAACAAAGAATGCACATTTATTTATTTATAGAGCTTCTTGCAGTACACTACCTTTTCAATTTCAGTCACACTGTCCCTTTGCACAGCTGCTAAACTTAGTCACTGAGCTTTGTTAATTCCTTTGATTTACTTTTACTTTTATGCTCCTAGCCCTTTCTAAATAGAGATGGAAATTGGAAAATGCTATGGTTCCAGTCTATTAGAGAATGTCATAAGGTGGAACCCAGGAAGACAGACTTTTCTGTCATGGTGCCCACCCTTTGGACATCATCCTTCCAGAGATTAGATTGGCCCTGACCCTGCTAGCATTTCTCAAGGCCTTAAAGACATGGTTGTGTCCCCAACTTTGGGGATCCAGATGTGTGACAGAGCTCATGCAATAATTCTGATGATTGTCTGTTGGTTATTTGGTTTTTACCATAGCTGCCAATGTATATATTACTTCTGTTGTTATAATGTTGTTATATGGTATTTTTAAGTGCTGTTAGCTACCTAGAGTGCTGAATTTGAGATGGTCGTATACATTGAAATACAGAAGAATAAATTATCTTTGCTCTCTGTCTATCATCTATCTACAGTATCTATCATCTCCAAGCTTCTTGGAAAGCTAGCACTTTGCCACTTTTCTGTGGTGTTACACCTGGTGTGTCCCTCCCAACATATCTCCTTTTCTCTGTCATCCAGTCCTTTACCAGCCAGTCTGCCCTGTAGATCTTCCTTTCTCCTGCTGGAGTCCTTAGTTGCATTTCTTATCTCTTCTGGGGATCCTTTCTTCTTTCTTCAGGATCAAGTTTCTTTATACATGTACAGCACCTCCAGCCACACAGAAACACACAACACAAACACAAATCCCCTGTGGCCTGACAAATCTATCCTTTATAAACCTTGCACTAAAGGAAAGCATACTTGCTTACAGATGTTCTAATTAATTCAAGGACCTTCTAGCTGTCTACAGAATGATTTGTTAAGTGTGCTACAGAGATGTTTAGCAGAATTCTAACCAAAAAGGTATAAGGGATGACAATGAACAAAATTAGAGAAGTGAAACGTGGCTCTATTCCAGGCACGACATGTGTGTGCCTGATTTTTGTTCTTAACAGATCATTTAGAATAAGTAAATGTGAGAAAGAAAATTTATTGTATGTTTGTTAGAGAAAGTAAATGATAAAGATAATTGGCTTAAATTATGGAATGTTTTGCATGAACACAGAGTTGAATGTTGGTTATTGAATATGAAAAAAGGTATATGATGCAGTAAAGCATTTTTGAGAATAAACTGAATACTTAGCAATTGGTCTGATATAGAACAAAGAGTGAGACAAGGATGTTTGATGTGATGAACATAGAAGGAAAGCTTGGTAAAGGTGCATTGCTTGGTGATGTACATGAATGTTTATATGCAAGTGATGCCATGTTATTGGCTGAGAATCTGAATAATTTGCAGAAAATATTAGAATGCTAGATTGATGATGAAAAAAGGGGTCTGTATCTGAAAATTAATGTATCAAAATACTAAAGTAGTTGTGTTTTACAGGAAAAAGGAAATGAATATTTTCAGCTTATACAGAAATGGTAAAAAGCTAGAGCAAGTAGATAAGGAAGTGTACTTTGGCAAAATGCTTTCTAAATATAGAGAAATGAATGGAGAGATTTTAAGATGTAGAGAGAAAGCTGGTAGAAGTGTAGTGGATACTATGTGATCTGTTGTGAAAAATGAATGTTTGTCAAGAGAAGTGAAAAAGGCCATATATGAGTATGCTTCTGCCCACTTTGTATATGGAATTAGAAGTTGGGTATGTTAGGCAAAACAAAAATGAGTGGAGTACAGTAGAAACAGAGAATACTTAACAAGTGGGTGAGGTAAAGCAATAAAAGAGAGAATGAAATAAAAGAGAATAAAAGTTCAAGAATGAATTGGTGCTGAATGAATGTGGATTGACTGCAGAAGTGACTGAGCAGTATGAAATAAATATGTTGAGGTAGTTTCCCCATAAAAAGAGAATGAATGTGAATCCAGTTGCAAACAATGAAGGGATAGTAAATGGATCAAGAAGATGGGGAAAACCAGGAAAATTATGGTTTGATGGAGCTGATGAAGACTTCAGAAGGAAAGAGGTAGGAAGCTTAAAGAACAAAGGCAATGTATGAAGTGGAGTATGGATATGGTGCAATCAAGGATAGTTTGCACATATAAAATGGTATGGGGAGGTATAGTAAATGATGTTGGCATAAAATAGATTTAGCTGTATTTCCGTTTCTTATCTCATGCTTTAATTTCTTTGGCTTATTTTGATTCTCTCTTTTTGTAATAGGGAATAGGATGAAGGATATCTATGCAGGCATGTACAGTATGTGCATATAGATAAAGTGATCTAGACAAGAATCCCCATGATTTCTCCCCCAAAAGTAAAAAAATAAAAAATAAAAATAGACCATTATTATTATTTTTTCTTAATATACTTAATATACCACTATGAACAGTTTACATTCATTACATTATTTTATTGGATGGTGAAAAAAATAATTGCATCATTGTTAATAGAAAGCCTATTCAATTAGCAATAAAACTGAACCATTCAAACAATGATATCCCATCACCTACAACCCACTTTCAGTAACTGGATACCTCCTTCAAATCAACTTGCTCCTCCCAAACATATATAAGGAAGGGGAGAGTGTGCAGCCTGCCAGACAGTTTGCTAACATGTTTCAGCCAGCATCAGGGTGAAAAAGGCTGATCTAGGGGGAAAAAAAATCAAGAAACAAGAGTTTCAGTCCAAGAGGCCTGCCCCATGTCTTCTTATGTTGGCATAATTACAAGTCTAAACTGATTACATTATTGTTTTTAAAGCAGCTCTTCTACTTTGGGGAATTTACCAGGTGCCATGTTCAGAGATGTGTGAAGTATATTCAGAAAGTCTCATGAACTAAGCCACAAATAGAATCTTAAAATAGAATTAAGACTGAATGGTATAGCCATAAAGTATGTGATTTCCAGGCTTTATGTAGCATTTTGAAGGCTGAACTTCAAAAGTGCATTTTGGCAGGGATAAAGGGGTATGAAATGTGTGCCTTAACTACCTGTAATGCTTATGGAACCCACTTTATCCCATAACTCCACACCTAGGAAAAACATTCCATTGTTTGCCCACCTGACTCAGATGTGGGGTGGGCATCAAGGGTTTCCAAAGCATACCAGGCAGCCCCAGGCTACATTTTTTGAACCTCTAGGGAATCTGACAATGGGATTGAGCAAAAGAGAGAGATAAAAGAAGAGTGGAGAGAGAAAAAATAAAATCCCTGATAGAAATCATAATCCCACATGTGAAATTTTGGCAGCATTTGCACACTAACTGATGAACTATTTCAGCTAAAATTATGTTTAAATAATAGGATTTTATTTCAGACTTAGCAAGTTGACTATGACTATTAGAATAGAGAAATGAATCCAAAGTATATATGGCGGTAAGCAGATGGCTGCCACAAAATTTGAAACTGGCACAGATCTCTCTCTTTTTTCTCTTGGAATATCTAATATAGCTTTCTGCAGCCTGATGTCCTTCAGGGGTGTTGGATTTCAGCTCCCATGATCTCCAACCAAATAAAGTTCCAAACTCCTCAATAATAGGTTGTGGAAGGATGGTATGTTATTATTTACCATGAGTCAAGAAGTCATTATCTTCTGTATTTCCTCATCATTCCAGTGGTAGGGAACTACAGAATGTTATCATATTTCAGTATAAGATATATTCAGCTACATTATATAGAGGGAGACTATGTATCTGTATATTTAGCAGCTGTGTCTTTACCATTATGACTAGCTATGGACAGCACTGTGTTGTGCTATTTCACCTTATTTCTCAAAGGTTGGTTCCAGTCAGTGGTGATTGGGGAGGAAAGATCCTGTCCCCAGCCCCTACTATGTGGGGTGCCACAAGGTTAGGTGCTCTCTCCACTCACATTCAACATATATATGAGGCCATTGGGTGAGATCATCCATCGTCATGGAGTGAGGTATCATCAGTACAGTATGCTGATGATACCCAATTATACATCTCTGCCCCTGGTGAATTGAGCAGTGCTATGGATGTCTTATCCTGGTGTTTGGAGGCTGTGAGGATCTGGATAGGGAACAACAGGCTTCAGCTGAACCCTGGCAAGACTGAGTGGCTCTGGAATTTGGGGCCTGCCAGTTCTAGGACTATGCCATCTTCGATGCTAGATAGGGTGGTATGGCCCCAGACACACTTGGTGCACAATCTCAGGATCCTTCTGGACTCATGACTCCTACTCAAAGAGCAAGTGGCAGTTGTGGCTATGAAGGTCTTTGCAAGCTTCATGTTGTATGCCAGTAATGCCCATTCCTGGATCAGGAGGCTCTGCTTACAGTTATTCATGCCCTAGTCACCTCCCAATTGGATTATTGTAATGCACTCTACATGGGGCTGGCCTTGAAGAGTATCCCGAATCTTCAGCTGGTGCAAAGTGCAGTGTTGCAGGCAGTTTGTGTGCTTCTAGACCAGCACATGTTACACCTCTGCATTGGTTTCCAGTCTGCCCCTAGATTCCATTCAAGGTGCTGGTTTTGACCTTTGAAGCCCTTCAGGGCATGGGGCTGGGTTATTTGAGAGACCGCCTCTCCCTGGTTACATCTGCTTGTCCTATCAGATCTGGCAAGAGAGAAATGCTGTGGGTCCCAACTCTCAGGGAACTATGCCTGGCAGGCCTGAGGAGGTGAGCCTTCTCTGCCATTGTGCCCACCTCATGGAACATTCTCCTCCCTGAAGTGAGGTCAGCTCCATCCCTTCTTACTTTCCAGGAGTCCCTCAAGACCTGGCTTTGTCATCAGGCCTGGAGGTCTCAGGGGACAGGTGAGATCTTGAGGTGGCTCCATTGCTGATCAAATTGTGTGTTTGTGTGTGTGTGTGTGTGTGTGTGTGAAGTTTTTAAATAGGACTGTTTGACATGCTTAT
Source organism: Candoia aspera (assembly GCF_035149785.1). Lineage (NCBI taxonomy): Eukaryota > Metazoa > Chordata > Lepidosauria > Squamata > Candoiidae > Candoia > Candoia aspera. The sequence goes on along the minus strand of NC_086157.1, from coordinate 80,594,506 downwards.
TGTTTTATACTTTTTTTGCTATACACCAGCCAGAGTCATTTCCTGTGAGATAGGCTGTGAGATGAATGAATGAATGAATGAATGTTCCTTATTCCTCTATTCTTATTTTTGGTTGATGCTAATAGCTCACAGCATGATGTAACTTCTTTGAGGCCATGACAAGTAGATTATATATGATATGTAGATTATGTTAAATATTACAGATGATATTGAGAAAGAAACACATTACAAACTAAAGTTGTACTTGACATGTTATGATTACTTTTCTTATTCAGATCATTGTTTGACCACAGTCAATTGTGGTCAAGTCAATCAATTCTGGCAGAAACTTTCCCAAGGTTTAGGAAAAATAGTTTAGCCAGCTCTAAGATACATAATTAAGAAATAATATATTGCATGCTTATCAGGTGAAAGTAAACTCCATGATCTCTGCAAAATGAGGAAAAAGAAAAAAAAAATAAAGTAACAAATTAAAAAAAGTTCTAGCTATTTTTACATTTCTTATTAATTAATGGGCAGCAACAAAGGGTATACCATCTGGGCAGAACAGGTGGACTGTTTTGATAATAAACAAAAACAAGTTTTAAGTAGTGAACAATTATCTGTTTCTAAAGGCAACATTACACAAAACAAATCCATGGATTATTAAAAATGAAGGTCAGAGTACATACTACTTAGAATGCCACAGATACTAGCATTTCTAAAGCACACGAAAAGCACATTGAAAATTAAACTCAATAGGGATATACATCTTGAGCTGATATTTTCTAGTCTCTGTTTCTACACCTTGAAATTTCTCAGTTAGTCTTTATCTGCAAAGATTCTAGGACAGATCATGAAGTGAGTGATCTATAAGCAATCTGAAAATGATGTGGTGATTACCAGATGTACTATAAGCAAGGATTTATCAAGAACAAGATTAGCCAGAAAAAGAAAGCTGGGAAGACTGTGTTGCTGGAACATCAAGATCAAGAAAGAGAATTAGGCTCCAAATACTGGAAGGTTCTTGAAGAATGCTTAGATTTATTAGGGCAGGCTACAAAATTGGAGATTTATAAGGAGAAAGCTCTGTATATAATGTTGAGATACTGTATGTGAATGCTTTGGTTTATTTCATAGTGGGATCATGTCATGTTCCCCGTTGCAAGGCATAAGTGCATCACAACAGGGAACATGCACATCAGGAAAGAGGAAGGGATAACCATTATCCTTTAAACACACACATCATCCCTTAAGCACCCAAACCCATAAAATCAATCACCAGGACAATAGGAGCGCACCTCGGACAGGACCTGGAAACCATTAACAGATCGGGGGAACTCCCACCCATTACCCCGGGGGACGCACCTGCACCGGACGAAGGCAAAGAGACAAAGGGGAACATCGGAGATCGCCCGAATCGCCCATCATCAGACCCATACCAACTCTAATCACCCATCCAGACCCGGCTTGGGGGACAATGGGGGGTGGAGGAGGACAAGGTCCGCCACCGGGGTATAAACAGGACACCCTGCTACCACACCCGCATTCCCGTCTTTTTCTCCGTATGCATTCTGCTTCAATAAACCTGGAAATCCTTAGACCCTCTAAGTGAGACCGTGTCTTATTCGAAGTAAGGCTACCCTGACAGATAATTGCTTAAATATGTTTATCAGGATGGCTTTTTAAGGGTTTAGATGCATGCTTTTGCTTTTTGGATAACACTCTTATCTTTGGTAACAGGAGATACACACACACACACACACACTGTATATAATAGTAATAAGATGTAGACAGATTATTTGTTGTTAGTTTAGTTGGCAGAGAGGAATAAAATCACAGTGAAGAAGGATAATATTTGTTTGCTTTTTAGGTGAAAAACGATGTCTGAAAGGGTTTTTCTATGTTCTTTAAGTGAGAGGGAAAATTTGTTTTAGGGGGGAATGTTACACTGAGAATTGATATGGTTTATAGAAATACTGTTTATTATCATTTAAATTGGAGGAAGAGATTGGTATTGATTTATGTATATCTTTGCTGTAGAAAGTCGGAAGTCACTTTGTAGTAGTCTCTTTTGTATTTTCATACCTTTTTAGTTTCTTGTCATTTCTTTGTAGGTTTTTTGTTGCACGCTTTTTAGTTTTTATCAAAATGTTGAAAATTTAATAAAGTTTTAATAATAAAAAAAAAACAAGATTAGCCAGACTAATGTTATTTCATTGTTGATCAGATAACTTCAGTAGGTTGAAAAAATGCGATAGACATAATATAAAGTACTTTGATTTAAGCAAAACATTTGTCCATATAATTAATGATATTCTAATTAACAGATAGTTAACTATAGGCTAGATATGACAATTAAGCAAATACCCATCTGGCTGAAAAATCATATTCAGTCAATACTTCTTTAATCAACTGGAGTACTGTATGACATTAAGTCTCATGCCATAAGGTTTAGGTCTCAGCCTTATACTTCTTAATATTTTATTAATGGTCTTCATGCTTATCAGATTTGCAGATGACACAGGACTAAATGTTATATCCAATACCTTAGAAGACATACATACATTTCAGACAATGTTGACATCTTAGAAACATGAGCTGAAAATAACAGAGTGAAGTTTAACAGAAGTACATGTGAGATTCTTTACTTAGGAAATAGAAATGAAATGCACAGATATAAACTAGGAAATCCCTAGCTTGTCTGTAGTACTTGTGGAAAAGTAATGATTGCAAATGGAACATGAGTTGCTGTGGAATTTGAGGATCACATTACAGGGGCTTCCCTGTGCAAAAATTATTTCCAGTGGGTAATAATGGTGAGGTGTTAAGCATTCTGTGCTTTTCTTGTGCCCAATATGCAATGAACTTGAGAACGGTTGGGAAAGACAGTTTTGGATTTAATATGCAACTCAGGATATATTGGTATGTGCTGGACACTATTTCTTGTTACTTGGCAACAATTTCTTTTCTCTTAGCAACAGAGTAGAGCTCTTTTTTTTAAAAAAAAAAAGTTGGGAGGGAGTATTGAATACAAACCATGAAACCCACTCATATTTCATTGCCACCAGAACATTCATTGTAGGTATACTGAGAAACAATGGAAATTGATTTTTACATTCATTTCTGGAAGCAGAAGGTGTGAAACAAAAACCTTCTTTATAGTTTATTGGGACATTATAGGGTCCTGAAAAGAGAACATCTTAATACAAAACATATTCAATGCATACTTGATCACTGATTTCCAGATTTAAAATAGGGAGAAAATGTAATACTAAAGAGCAAGGATAATTACAGAATACAAAAATTATCTGTGAAATGTAGAATGAGGAAAGATTCTTTTTTAAAAAAATACCTCTTAATAGCACAACTATGTTATATTCAGTATAAATGGCATTTCACAAAATACATTATTCACCATTTCTCACAATAATGTTTTGGATACCTCAGTATGCTACATTATTTTCAGGTGTATCTGAAAATTGGTGTGAAAGTAAGGTAGAATCTTCAAGACTGCATCTATTGTTTCCCATGCATGTGTAATAATGTATGCTTTCATTTACTGTTGGTTAGATCCAGTCATATTTATAGGTTCATTTAAATTAAAGGAATTTACATTAATCCCTTAAATTAAATCAGTGGGTTTAAGCATGACTTGTTCTGAATCCATATATGGCTAAGTGCAGTCTTAGTAATTTACTTATTTATTTACAATAAGAGCATCTGGTGATTGCAGCAGGTATACATTTGATAAACAAATAAGAAATCTATATGTTGGGTGTGTAAAGTTGTGATCCAGTTTAAAGTAGTATGTTGATTCAATGTCAGAGTGATCTGATTTGAAGCAGTGCTTCTAATTTGAAAGAGTGACTTATTATATTCTGACTCAGAGGATCAAAGCAGGTTGTTTCACTTCAATCAGCTGCTTCAATCTAGAAAAAAATAGCCATTTTATGATCTGGATCAAAGTAGTACAGCCCTGTTTTGATTGTTTGAACTAGGCTATTGCTTTGATTTGATCCTGTAGGTCGAAGGGGCTCTTTGACTGAAGCTTTATCAAATGCTCTTTGGGAGCTCTGCTTAGCATGAATATATATTATCTGCTATGCACAGAATTCCTTTATGTTGTTTATAGGAAATCAAAACATAAAATGCATAAAATGTAAAGTAAAACACAAAACAATAAATAATATAAACTTTGCATTTAATTTAATATGATAGCATCTGCTCAATAAAAAAAAACCCCTTTTAAACAGATTCAGAACTTTGGTGTCTTTTGCAGCAGAGAAGTCTTCTAATTAACATCAAGTAAATGTTACAGGAGATAATACAACTAGGGATACTTCCAGTGATGATCAAACCAGTTAGCAGTTCTATTATGATATCAGAGCCAAAATTGTACAAAAGATGGTAAAGATCTGTCTCTTTCTGATGAATAGCTGTCCAAATATTTAGTTACCATTGTGAACTTCATCAAACATTTGTATCATTCATTTCTGTGTTTTATATCAATATCTCATAATTTCTTCCAAATGGTATGGGATACATAGCAATGAGAATGTTGAAAATTCTTTGTTAGATATTCAGGTCATCACAGCTGAAATTTCAATTCTGGAAGCTTTGTTTCTACAAAAGTTTGGAAAATGTATCGTCAAAGGTTTTTTGACGATAATGTCTATTGTTTCAAGCTTCAATGGCCTTTCAGTGGCCAATTCTTCAACATCCAATAATCAATTGAGCGTAACCACATATGTTACAATTTTTATATGGAAAAACAAATTATGAATACTTAAAAAGTGATTACTGGTCAAGGTAAACTGCAATTTTAGACTTTACCTGCAATATTTTCTTCTCAATTGTCTTAGGAGCTTGCCTTATGATAACTTATTTCTTTGAAGAGATCTAGCCAGCTAAAATTCATAAATAATGCATTTGGCCAATCTTATGTCAAGCAAACATATTACTTGTGAAACCATTATGATTATGAACTACTGTGTCATTAGTTAAAGGAAAAAATGCTCATTATATATCCTTCGTAAATCATCTCCAGTCATCAAATTAAGAATGTATGAGCTATGATTTTTCTTACCAACCAGTTGCATCCATGTTAACCAACAACCCACTACCTAACTAGCTGTTGTATTTATTTCCCTATTTTTTCACTGGTTTAATGCATTCTATCCTCGGATTTTTGCTCTAGATACTCCACCTCTTATTGGATTTGATTGGATGTGAGAAATATGTAACATTAGAAGGATATATTAATGCTCACTACTGAAGCATAACAGTAATGAAAGCTTCCTAGTTCAGGATAGCCATGTGACCAATGCATCAAGCTTATTAAGTTTCATGATGGCTTTCAGAATTTACAAAGAAGAATTTGGAATGACCAGAACCACAATACCTACTGTAGGTAACAGAAATACTGAGAGAAATCAAAGCTCAATGATAGAACATGTGTTTTGTACACAGAAGGCTCCACAGAAGGCTTGCTCTCTGACATCTTAGGTTAAAAAAATTAATTGTGTGAGACCTGGGAAAGCTGCTAGCAGTCAGAATAATAATGCTAAAATAAATGAAGATAGACTCTTACATGTGAACTTTCTCTAATCAGAAAAACAAGAAAGGTCTTCCAAAAGATCTCTGAACTCAGAAGGCATTGGTATACTAAATAACAGCAATGGACAGATAGTAACTGATTCAAAGAAAATCAAACAAAGATGGCAGGAGGATACAGAAATACTGTATAGTAATCAACATCTAAGATACCTTAGAAGATATTTCTTCTTTACAAGACCTCTAATACAAGAAGATGAAGTTAGATCAGAACTCTTGTCGTTATCAAGTCAGAAAGTAACAAGAATTGATAGAATATCTACAGAAATATGGCAAGCAACAGAAGAAGAATCAGTAAAAGTTTTAACAGATCTGTAGCAGCAAATATGGATAATTACACAGTGGCCAAAGATTGGGAGAGGTCAGTCCACATATCAGTAAAGAAGATTTAACAGAGTTTGTGAAATATTGTACAAGATCCTTAATTTCACATGCTAACAAAATAATGGTTATGATCATCCAATGCAGATTGGAGTCCTACATGGAAAGAGAGATGCCAGATGTTCAAGATTATTTTAGAAAAGGCCAAGGGACAAGAAACATAACTACTAATGTATGCTAGATAATTAAAAAAGCCAAAGAATACCAAAAATAAGTCAATATGTGCTTGATTTATTATAGAAAGGCTTTCAGTTATGTTGGCCATGTCAAGATATGGAATGAGAATCCCAGAATATCTCACTGTCATTATAAGAAACCTATACACAAGTCAGGAAGCCACAGTATAGATGGAACATGGTGAAACAGACTGCTTTCAGGTCAGCAAAAAACAAGACAAGGCTGCATACACTCTCCTTATTTATTCAACTTATATCTGGAATACATGTTGAGAAAGGCCATATTGGAAGATGAGTGTGGTTTTAAAATTGGAGGAAGAAGTTTCAATAATCTGCACTGTACTGATGGTACTACTTTAATAGCAGAAAATGCAAATGATCTGCAAGCCCTAGTAATGAAAATTAAGAAGTACAATGAAAATAAATGGGACTAGGTTTAAATATAAAGGAGGCCAAACTCATGACAACAGGCACAGCAAGCAGACTTAGAAATGACAATGAAGGTACAGAAATAATGGATAACTCCTGCATTTTAGCATCCAATATCAAAGTTAAAGGAACTAGCAATCAAGAAATATGTCACAGACTAGCACTTGATAAGATAGCAATGAATGCCTTGGAAAAGATATTCAGATGCTCTGACATGTCCATACCCATGAAAATCCAAATTGTGCATAAAATGGTTTTCCCTAAGATATTCTGTGGAAGCAAAATTGGTCATTGAACAAGCAAGATAAAAAGAGTACTGATGCTTTTGAACTATGGTATTGGAAAATACTACTGGATAGCCAACAAATACCCCATAGAACAAATAAATCCAGAGTTCTCATTCAAGGAACAGGCTTTAATTACTTATTTTGGACAAATTATGCAAAGATGTAGCTCTCTTGAGTAGTCTATAATGCTGAAAAAGATGGAAGGAAAGAGAAGAGGATGACCAGAAGTAAGGTGAATGGACTTGTTACAGAGGTGATGGGTGCACTGTTGGGAGAACTGAAGGATCAGATTGGGAACAGATCAACAGATTGGGAGAAGTTCTATCTAGATGGTTGCTATAAGTTAACACCAACTTCATATAATCAATCAATCAATCAATCAAAACTATTTTGTCAATTAAGGGAATCATAATACCTAAAATGACAAGTAAAAGAATGTCAAGGGGCCCTTGTCATCCTGGTATTAAAATGATTCTGTTTCAAGTTTGGTTGTATTAAGGTCCCAAATGATCTAATTAAGACAAAAACAATATACTTACATTTTTGTAACACAGATATATGCACAGATACTGTAGCATGCCTAGGTTATGGTTTTCATTAACAACGTTTCTATATTATGTAAAGAACTTTTATCTTCTTTCTTGAGAGTGAAAGTCCCCAGAGCATGGAGGGGAAAAAATCATTTTATAAATATGTCCCACAAATGGAAATAGAGGCAAACATGAATTTATATCTTAGTAGCTTTGGGATACATATTCAAGACTATCATTTGAAATTTGTATTACTTTTGCATAGCATATTTTGAATTTTAATATCTTTTGTTCTGCATGAAATCAGTTTAGCAATATTTAATAAATATAAGTAGGCCACAGTTTTGAACCTCTGCAATTTAAATGTTTGACTGAGGTCTTGTGGTACATACTGTACTTCTTATTTGAACCCAAGTCTTCTGCAGTTTTAGCTTCAGCAGAGGTTGCTCCACAATTGACATCTATTCTGCCATATCAGTAGCACTGTACCTATCTAAATTATTTCAGGCAAAATATATAGAAATTCAGTTCCCTTTATAAAATCTGAAAATTAATCATGCCAAAGTAATTAAATATTACTATTTTATTTATTTTTATTTATGTAGTTTTTATATACTGTTTATTTACTGTTTATTTATTTACTGTTTAATTTATTTTATATATTGTAGTTTATGTGCCATTCCAAACAGGAAACTGCAACAAATGAATTCAAAGTAGAGCTGAAAAAGTTATAAAGAGTGGGTTTAAAAAGTAGTACACCTACACTTCTTGTATGATCTTACCTTTCATCCCAAAAGTTCTCCCAGAAGAACATGTAAGATTAACAAAGAGCCAGGGATTTGAATATACAGGGGAACAGTTGGATACTATAGAAGAATATTAAAGGCTTATAGTCTTTCCCTATAACTGAGTTAAAGTCTGCAAAATACAATGCCAGCATGAAATTTCTATCCCCATGCAAGGTAAGTCATTGTTCCTCTGTTTTCTGTGTTGGTCAGACCACAGGTAGAATGTTATGTTCAGTTTGGACATCTCATTTAGGAAGGACATTGACAAGCCGGAGTGTGTCCAGATAAAAGCAACCAAGATGATAAGAGGCCTGGAAGAAAAGAAGTATGGGGAACAGTTGGAGGTGTTACATAGGTTTAGCCTGGAGAAGAGAACATCACATCATGATAGCTGTCTGAAGGCTTGTCATATAGAAGACAGAGTAAACTCTGTCCAGAGTAAACTGGACACAGAAGAATTTTCTAATGGTAAGAGCTGTTCAACAATGGAATGTTTGTTAAAAACATATGAATGGTTTCAGGATCCTAGAGAAGATAAATAATTTGTCTGATACATCTTCAATTTCCTATTTATGAGAATGCTATTTATATTACAGTATATTCTAGAGATACCTTTGCTTTAATTCCTCATGTTCCAGAATACTCTTACAATAAACACTACTTTTGGTATGGCACCACAATGCCCCCTAAAGTATTCAATAAATTAACTTGATGCTCAGAATCTAGAATAAAGGAAATTCAGATTTTGTTTTCTAAAACTGCTGTCCCATGTAATCACATTTATTCAGGGGCAGAATTGCCAACAACTAGACTGTACCTTTGTAATTCCATCAAGAGTTATTAAGAAGGTGGCCTTAGCTCCTAAATGATTTCTGATTTGCTGGGTAAATCCAACACATCATAGGTGGAAGAGAAAAGGGAAGAAGAAGGAACAAGGAGAGCTTGCTTACCAACATCTGAGCAGAAGACCTAGATGATATCTTTATCCACTCTGCAATGAACAATGAATAAGGAGACCCAAAAACATACTCAAGAGGTTAATAAGTAACTAATTAAGCAAACTTTATTTAAAACTTTTGATCCATAATTGTTGTCTTCCTTTGTTTTGCCTATATTTACCAGTCCTTAACAACTCCTTTTTATATCTACAGATTTGGGTTTTGTGTTTTAGAAGGGAATTTCTCACTATAACCTTCTGGACATGGCAGGCTGCATGGTTACCAACTATCTCTTGAGTTTGGGGACTTGCATAAGGTTTAAAAAGTTCTGTATTATTGGGCTTTAGACAAAAAACCTCCAAACTACGTTCCTTTTTATTTTCTTGAGTTTGGCTGGAGGAAAATGAAGGCTATGAATTTCCCAGCTAGGACAACTGGAAAATTTTGACAACTAAAGGATGTCAAGTGGTTCAGATTGACAGGCAGTGGCCTTTTATTGGGGAATACCTGGAAGAAGGGTCTGCCACAAAAGGCCTAAAGTATCCCTATTCCCAGTCTATAATATGTACACAGAGATGTTGTCTAGGGGATATAAAAGAAGTCAAGATGACAGTCATGACTGTGTATTCAAAGCCCTTTCATTTATGTATGTGTATCAGTTTCAAACACATGGACAAAGAGGTGGAGCTTTGCTTGCACAGTCATGACTTTTTAGAACCCCCCCCCCCCCCAAGAGGCACCTATGCGTATAGATCAAAATTTGCTGTATGCTGACATTCCCACCTAGAAAAAAGAGCTCCTAGGACATATAAGCTATTATAAAAAAATAAGGGGGCAGGGTGTCAGTACTATGTAGCAAATAAGTAAAAATATATATATTGAGCACTTAAAAAGGGATTATTTCTGTGGCCGTTTTATTTTATTTTATGCATGTATTAAACATTTTATTTCATTCATTTTATTAAACTTATTCATTTTATTAACCATATTTAGTTTTTTAATAAACATTCATTTATTAACATTATTCCACAGCAATAAAAAATGACTCACATAGAAAAATACTATATAAATCAAACCCCATACAAAAATAGAAAACACAACAGCACTATAAGATAGAAAGAAAATAAAGGATGGCGAAAACAAATCAGGGCAAAGCTTTCCAAATGTTATTAGTTTCTAATTCCTATTGCCCCAGCCAGTTCGTGAAATAGGCACTTTAGTCCAACTACAGTATATCCAAAAGGGTCCCAGTGTCTATTGTCTAGTGCAAGTCTCTTTTGAAACAAACAAACAAACAAAACTGGATTGACACTCTTTGATACACCAATGTTTCAGCCTCACACATTTTGTGTATGCTGTGCCAATTAGCTATACTAGTTGATTTATTGATTTATTTAAAGTATTTCTAGGGTGGTTTAAGAGGCAAAACCTGTAACGGAACAGCAGCAGGGAAACTGAGAGCCAGTTTGGTCTACTGGTTAAGGTTCTGGGCTAGAAACCAGGAGTCTGTGAGTTTTAGTTGTGCCTTAGGCATGAAAGCTGCCTGGGTAACCTTGGGCCAGTCACTTTCTCTCAGCCCAATGTAGACTAGCCTCCTTGTGGTGCACCCGGGGCAACGTGACTTGTCACAGCTAAATAGTCTACACATCTGGCTGCTGGACCTCACAAGGATTTCTCAGCAAGAAAAAGCAGCATGAACACCAAACTGTTATGCCATATGATTAAAAAAAAAAAAAGCAGGGGGGACTGTCCAAAGGGAGAACATGGTAGCCTGCTGTTTAGACTGAATATTTGCAAGCTGTTGGCAAAGTACATCAGTCTAGAAAGGAAATTCATGAACTGGCTTTGGGTCAACCCGGTGGGTACACATGAGAGGAGGAGCTTAAATAGTAAGAATAGATATGCCCTCTGCACAGTTATGAGTTCCCAATGAGAAAGGAGGAAATAACACTTGTTCCTGGGCTATTCTGTGAACTATTTTTTATAGGCCCCAGACTGGAAATTTTCAAAACATCTCTCTATATTTCTCTGGTAATATAGGGCTGAGGTGAAGAAAAGGTAGATGTGAAACTATTGATAAATTTCTAACCAAAGATTGAACAACAGGGGTACCAGTAAACTCTATTCCAAATCATACCACGCACATGAAGAATGTAAATTCTTTTGCGGAGGAACAACAGTTCCATTCGGATCGGTTTCTCAAAGTATTTTCTGTACAGTTAAATTTGCACAAGATACCAGTATCTTTCCAGGGCCACAACTAGGGTCTGTGTCACCCAGGGCAAACATGGATTCCGTGCCCATTTTGGCACCCCCCAGAGCTCATTTTGGCACCCCACCAGCGTGGCGCCTGGGGCACATGCCCCGGTTGCCCCCCCAGTTGCGGCCCTGTATCTTTTTAGCATATATTTAAAAAAATAATAAAAGTTTCTCTCCTGAAATAGCAAACAGACAAAAGACTGTTTGCTATTTCAGTAGAGAAATAATGAATATTTCATATTTACATATTGAAAAATGGAAAGAAATACTTTAGCAAAACCGTTCGTATACCTATGCCAACTTTAACATATTTTTTCCTTAATTTTAACTGACAATCTTAACCTGTTAACGTTTCTATATATTAATATTCAAATACTATTTGGGGGAGAAATTTAATTTAATGCATGAATAAATATTTCTTAAAATTATAGATGTGTTCCTTCCATTAATATTTAAGTATCTTTAAAGGAAAAATATTTTATTAACCAAGCAGAGGGCACAAGAAGCAATATTTTAAAATATAGTCAGGGGTTTTATTTTTATGCTAGATAATGCCTCAGTTTTAAAATATACATACTGTGAAAATGGTTACATTACCCATTTAACAAGCCAGTTAACATAACATCATAAACATTAAATCTTAAAAGAAAAAAGACAGTTTTGTTATTTTGTGTTTCATACCCTCAGGATGCTGAATAGGTGAGAAAGAGACAGTCACAACTAGCATTATCACAAACTTTAGATTTACCTCTTTTTATCTTAGATATATGGCCACTTCTAAGGAACCTGGAGAAGATCAATGGTCATGACAGTGGAATTTTCCTTGAAGACAGGCAGCCTATCTTTTGAAATTAGGTTCCTGCCTGTGGCATTTTCCTTAATCAGGGATATACTAGAGACACCTGATGGTCACTGAAGTCCAGTAGTATTCATTCTGAATGACTATGGGAGAATACTAGAAGATTTTAGGAATTGCCTCCAAATTAAAAACCTTCTTCATAGCAATGATGAGAAGCAACAAACCTGGCTGTTGCTTCTTTAGAAGAAGAACATAGCTAGATTGTGTCTCATATTAGAATGTCAATAAATTTTAGCTGATCCAAGCTTAGAAACAAATTCCATGTAATTAAAACCCAAAATGAATCTTAAGAGGCTTCGAACTTTGCTCACTCACATCTTGGAATCATAGAAAAATAGTGCTGGAGGAATACTTGTCTACCATCTAGGCCAATATATTGATTGATGAAGAGACTTGAGGGACTGAGCATTCTTAGCACATGGCTGTCCAAGCTCTGCTTGAAGATTTCCAGAGGGAGAGAGACCAGCTTCTCTTGGTAATAGTTTCAGTTGTTCAACTGCTCTTATCATCAACACACATCTCCAAATACTTAATTGAAATCTGCCCTCATATAATTAAGTCTATTAATTCTGGAACTGCTCTCCAAAACAGAAGAGAAGTTTCTGAATTGTTCTTAAAAAAAAAGTTTTTTGTTTTTGTTTTAATCTGAGCAGAAAATGACACTTTTCTGCAAATAGATTTTATGGGAAATGAAGAATGAGGCTAAATACTAAATTTGGAGTGTGGAAATGCTGAGTTCTAGCCCATAAGGATATGGCTGCGAGAGCTGGACCATAAGGAAGGCTGAGCGAAGGAAGATAGATGCTTTTGAACTGTGGTGTTGGAGGAAAATTCTGAGAGTGCCTTGGACTGCAAGAAGATCAAACCAGTCCATCCTCCAGGAAATCAAGCCAGACTGCTCACTTGAGGGAATGATATTAAAGGCAAAACTGAAATACTTTGGCCACATAATGAGAAGACAGGACACCCTGGAGAAGATGCTGATGCTAGGGAGAGTGGAAGGCAAAAGGAAGAGGGGCCGACCAAGGACAAGATGGATGGATGATATTCTAGAGGTGACGGACTCATCCCTGGGGGAGCTGGGGGTGTTGACGACTGACAGGAAGCTCTGGCGTGGGCTGGTCCATGAAGTCACGAAGAGTCGGAAGCGACTAAACGAATAAACAACAACAAGCCCATAAGGAATCAGAACACCTGCAATTTACTTCATGGAGTAAATGGCTTGAGGATATGTTACAATTTATATCCGTGCTGGCTGCCCATAGCTACTTAGCCTCAGGCCCACAATACTTACTTACTGACTTACTTATCAAGGCTTATATGATCTTCCAATCAACAATGACTCCAAGTAGCTTACATTCTAATAACGGATTAAAATACAAAAAAAAAAAAGATTATAAAATTAAAAAATAACAATCAATGGCACTCCTTCTGCAAAACCATTCACCATTTCAACCACCCCCCCAAAGTTTTTAATGGAGAAGATTTTAATAGGTTTCTGAAATTGTAGTAGAAATGGGCCAATCTTATATCTTGAGGTACACTGATCCAAAGGAGGAGATCTTGAGAAGGTACATGCTTGGGGTCCCTGATGGTGACATTTCCTAGTGGTTGAGACCTGCAGAGTACCTTTCCTGATGGATCTCAGAATGGACAAAATCATCTTGCAGAAAGCAGGCTCACAGATACCCAGGTCTTAAACTCTGGAAGCAAACCAGAAACCAGTGCAGCCCCCAAAGTACTGCATAGGTGAACCATGATGTACTCATTATTACTTCATTCTGGACCAGCTGTAACTTGCAGACTACCTGAATGGTCTTCAAGGACAACTCCAGATAGAATAAATAACAATATGCAGTTATGAAGTGATAAAGACATGAATAAGCATCAACATAATCTCCTGGTCCAGGAGTGCTTGCAAATAGCCTGAGCACAGCAAAGAGGATAGTTTTATGTAAATGGAAATGATCTTTTTGAATGTCGTTAAGTTTAAAAATGAAAAGTTATAACAATATGTTTCTATATGGTATAGATTTAATTTAAAGCTTAAGAATTGAATTAATGTTATATCAATTCCAATTGATATTATAGGAATATTTTTTTTCTTTTTTTCCTGTTAATTATCATTTTCTTCTCTTTTTTTCTTGTTTAGTTTAATCACTTTAATTAAACCCCTAGGGCTTTTCTTTTCCTTCAATCTATAGCCACTATTTATCTCTCTCAATGCCCCACTCCCCATCAGTGTTGTACTTTTCTGTGTTTCTCTATTATTTATACACACACACACACTATATAGGAGTGCTTGCAACTGGTACACAAAGATGGCCATGGTGTCCAACTGCTTTACCAGCAGAAACCATGAATCCAAGAAGAGCTCCAGACTATGAATATGCTCTGCTTAAAAAAATGTATCTCCTTCTAAGACCAAAGATGGAATTTTAGAGGAGGGTTCCATACCCACACCTATTCTGTCTTGCTGAGAGTAAGAAAATATCTACTTGTGTCCATCCAGCCTTCAGGTATCAGGACAAGAAGTCAACTGTTCAGTCCAGAGTGGAGATGAATGACTGAGTTATACATCAGAGAGATTATTTTTTTCAGTGGCTTCATGTAGATATTAAACAGGAGAGGCAAGAGTGTTGAACCCTGTGGCACCCCAGGAAGGAAAGCCCATTTGCTTGGTCTCCCTCCTCCACCAAATGGAACTGTCCACTTAGGTACCATGATGGATAGGATCAAAGGCAGAGGTCCAGCAGAATCAAGAAGGTTGCACTCTCTCAACCTGTTCCTACCACACCTCATTGACAAGAGTAATCAAAGTAATCTCAGTTCCATACTTAGGCTGGAAAAACCTGATTGAAAGGATCCATATAATGTTGCTCATACTCCCCTTGTCTCCACTAGCAACTTTGAATACCTTTCCCTGAAGAAACATGGATTCCTTTCCAACCATATGAAATTTCGATTGGCCTCTGCCTAGTTCATTATTTTAAAGAGCAAGTCTACTCACCTGAGGTAATCTTATCTCTGGATTTCAGTATTGCATATATTAGTTGTATTCAGCTTCCAGAAAACATTAGAACAATTTAGAAAATGTACTGTTACTAATACACAATATCAGTGAAATAGAAAACCATAGCATTTATGGTGTGTTAAAACATTTTCTTCTTAAATTAGAATTCCATTCTTTTCTTTCTAATGCTTCAGTATTCGCTAATCAGTAGTGATTACCTTTATGACACTGCTGACTTGCATAAATGTTAATTGTTGTCATTTCATAAAGTGAGGATCTGTCCAAGGAGGCAGTCTGCTTAAGAACCCTTTCAGGGATCCACAACATGTCCCTAATTTATTTCAGGAGTCAGAACTTTCTTAAGATAAATAGAAGAAAGGAATAGATTTATGTGACTGAAGTTTGCCACTTCCTCTTTGTTTCAATCATTTGTTCAGGATTCCCTCTTGTGGCAACATTTGGAAGCATTCATATGGTGTCTCTTGAACTTCAGCTTCAGCTCATAGAGTCATCAATGTCATATAGTTCCAGCAATGCCATCAATCCATTGTCAACCTAAGAACCACCTGATGTTCTTTTCTTCATACCTAACTGCACTTGTATTTTATGGCCTACACATTTATTAGTTTGGACATAAAGGCTTAGGATAATGCTAGGATTTCAAGGCCCAAACATCAGTCAAGAAATATGAGTGAACGTGTTATTAGAAAATGTTTGTTTCAAACAGGAAAGATTATCATGCAAGAAGATACAGTTCACATTCAATGATATGTCGTCATCATCATCATCATCATCATTGTTTTGTATTGCTTAATAGGGCTATAAAAGACATAAAACATCTATGGTTATAAAAATCCATCACAGATTTCTTTGCAGCAAAATGATATGATCTATCAAAATAGAATCTCCTGTGGCACAGAAAGCATACAGCTCACACAATCTGCTAGTATATATCTCAAAATATTTCCCCATTTAAGTTAGGGATAATTTATTACAAAAAGGTATATATTAGGGAAAGACACCTATAAAATATTTCATAGAGTGTAGAATGTATGGATTGGAAGATACCTTGAAAACTGTCTAGTTCAACCCCCCACCTCATGCAAGAATCCAAAATTACAACATCCCTGACAGATGTTCCTCTAGCCTCTGATGAAACATGCCAGGGAAGGAGAGTCTACCACCTTCCAAGGCGGTCTGTTGCACTGTTGAACAGCTATTACTGTTAGGACATTTTTCCTGATGTCCAACCAAAATTTACTTGTTCCTTGTTCTTTCTTCTGGAACAACTCTTAACAATTCTGCTCTGACTTCTACATGACAGCTCTTCAAGCTACTTTAATACAGTGATTATGTCTTCTCATAATCTTTTCTTTGCCAGACTAAACACTTCCAAAGCTTGCTACCATTCCTTGTAAGTTTTTTATTTGTTTTCTTTCAGGCCCTTTATCATCTTGGTTACTCTCTTCTGGACACCTTCCAGTTTAATCCATGTTCTTCGTAAATGTGCCTGGAACTGGATGTGATGTTCTGGGTGGAGTCTGACCAACACATAACAGAGAGGAATGATGACTTCTCTTAATTTTATAGTTACATTTCCTTAATTTACATTAAGGAAAGTTATATAGAACAGCAGTTATGGGAACTGTATTTTAAAAAATAATTTGCAGAAAATTAAGTCCAATAGATTACTATTTCAGTACAGTATATGCATTACACTGTAATTATATCGGAAGCTCCAGCTGGTCCAGAATGTAGCTGCGCGAGCTGTTTTTGGTGCCCCCAGAAGGGCACATGTAACACCACTGCTGTGCGAGCTGCATTGGGTACCAGTTTGCTTCTGGGGCCAATTCAAGGTGTTGGTTATTACTTTTAAAGCCCCTAAAGCATGGGGCCAGGTTACCTGAGGGACCACCTCTTCCCCATTACATCAACCCATCCCACCTGATCGTGCATAGAGGGCATGCTGCGGACCCCGTCTGTAAGAGGATTTCATCTGGTGAGGTCCAGGAAGCGGGCCTTCTCTGCAGTAGTTCCCACCCTGTGAAACATGCTGCCCCTGGAGGTGAGATTGGCCCCATCGCTCCTGGCCTTTCGGCGGAGTCTGAAGACCTGGTTCTGCTGCCTCACTTGGGGTGGAGAGGGGAATAGATCTACATGGGGATGGTTGCTATAGACCACTCCTCCCACACTTGGACTGTTTTAGATTCTTCACCATCTGGATTCTTTATTTTTACCTTTATTTATATTATTTATTATTGTATTTTATTCCGTGTATTTTATGGTTGTTGCTTTTAGTCAATTGTTGTAAACTGCCCAGAGTCCCCCGATGGGAGAAGATCAGCAGGGACAAATTAGATAAATAAGTAAATAAGTAAATTATTCACACAGACAAGATTGTGATCAATATATGATCAATATATTCATATCTGGGATTTAAACTCATCTGAAAAGCTTTCTGTAGTTTGATTGCTTTGGCAGAATCTTAGATTGCTTTGGCAGAAGCCTAGTTATTTTTGGTTATGCCTTATTATAGGCACCAGATAGTATTTTCCCCAAACAAAGTAGAAGGACATATATAAAAGGAAACTCTAGCCAGCTTAGCCTTGATCAAGGTGAGGTATTTGAATAAGCATTTTCAAATATAAATAAAAATTAATGGCAAGCTATTATGTCTCTTCGTTTTATCCACCACACTTAATGCTGGTTGTGGCATGTACATATGAAGGACATGAGATAAAAAAAAATCAGTTCAATGGGTATGTAGCTTCTTTTACAAGGACACTGAAGGAGATTATGTATAATGACTGTATAATGAATGTAGATGAGAAGTGATTTGAACAAGGAATTTCCTTATTCATGTTTTTTTGCCTCTATTCAATTTCAACCAAGACTCCGTGGCCCATCTTCCATTTAAATTATGCAGGAAGGGTCTCTGTGATCCAATGGTGGATTCTCATTCTATGCTACTGTATATTCATCAAACGATCTCTTAGTAGCTATGTGTTTAGAGGTTATTTAAAGAGGACCTGATGTATGGAATTCTTCCACATGAGTTGGAGTCTGACTGGTGCAAGATACTCCACAGCTGGCAGCACTCTATGCTCATACATGATTTTTTGCATTCCCCAAGCTCATCTCTCTCCTTTGCATCATCATCATCATCATCATATTATTATTATTATTATTATTATTATTATTATTATTATTATTATTATTATTATTATTATTATTATTGATGGGCATGTATATTCTTTCCTGTAATGTTCCAGGACACATAAGGTTATGCTTAATATATTACCAGTGCAAGAACATAAGTTTTGTTTGTTTCAAATATAACAATAGGAAACATCAGAAGTTGCCTTATAATGTGTCAGGGCAGAGATTTATCTACCCATACTCTCAACTCTGACAGTGGCTATCCAAAGTTTTAAACAGAAGTGTTTCAAGCCTTTTTGAGAGTTTAATTCCTTAGAGATTAAAGTGGTGACTTTCTTTATAAAAAGCAAGTGACTTGGATTGGAAAGATTAATTTATAGATGAGAGTGAGGATTATTTCCCAATTTGATAGAGCTGTTTGCAAAGTGTCATTTGTAGTCCAGCCCCATACACATGGCTGTTGGCCTGTCACAAGCTTACCTTATAACAGCAGACAACAAATGGCTGTTTAAATGTTTCATTAAGCACTGCAGAGCAATATGGGAAAATATAAATCAGAGATGCACAATCTGAAGTCTCAGGGCAGCATTCAGCCCCTAAAAAGTTAGATGTGGTCTTCAGGCTTCTCCAAAAACTGCCATTGAACTGTAATTTTTAATGTGACAGGAGGAAAATTTTTAAATCCATGGAATATAATGATATTTTAATTTATATTCATATTAAAACAAATGAAATCAAATTTAGCTTTAGTCCTGCTCTATCTACACCATTCTGGCCTTGCTCGTTTTTGGGAATACAGTTCCTGATATGCTACTCAAAGGTCAAGTGCAGCCTTCATCTTCAAAATATTGTGCACTATTGTTTTAAATGGCAGCATAGCCACCCATTAAGTACAGGCCAGGACAGACATCTGGGTTAAAGACAGCTGTCCACAGGTGAGGAGTGCCAGATTGTATTGATGCTACTTGGCTATAAACAGTTGTATAAAGCTATTGGTGTTTTTCAATACTATTCAGTTTATAAATTTAAGTATTTAAAGTATTTGATGCTAGATAATAGCAGAAATCTCCTGGGATTTTTCTCTTCATTGTTCCTCCCCATTTCTACTATTTTCTGTTTTCCAAGTACTCTGACATCTGTATATATTTTACAGTGAAGGTTTTACAAGCCGTAATAATCTTTTACAATGCAATATGCATATTTGAGGCATGTGCCAGCAAGCAAATGAGATGATGGATTAAAATTGCAAAATGTTACCAACTTTACAGGTACTGCTTGGGAATTGTAGATGAATCTATAGGATGGGACAATTGTAGATTTCCGAAACAAAGCAATTGTCATGACCCCGTTGCAAGGCACACAAGAGCCTCGCAACGTGGATCATGATCATCAGGAAAGAGAGGAAGGATCACAATCAAATCAATGCTCAGATAATCACCCAAGCGTCCACACCCATGAACTGATCTACAGCTTAATAGAAGAATATCACTAGGTAATCCAGATAAGCATCGATGACACAGGAGAACTCAAGCCTTGTGCCCCGGAGGATGCACCTGCAACCAGAGGTCAAAGACGGCAGCCGAGAAAATGCCCAGACACCTATCACAAATCACATCAACACCTAAATCGCCCGTCCGGTCAGAGGAGTGGGGACAATGGAGGGTGGAGGAGCACGGGGTCTGGCAAGAGGGTATAAACAGGGTACCATGCCACCACGCCTCCATTCCTGTTTTTCTCTCTGTCAGCACCATTTCAATAAACCAGAAATCCTTAATCCCCATTAAGTGAGTCCGTGTCTTATTTGGAGCGAGGCTGGCCCTGACATAAAAATGGGAATCGACAAAAATTTTTTACCTAGCACCTATCCAACCAGTTTGTGAGGGACCCAGCTAGGTTATGGAGAGCAACGGAGTGTGGCGATGGGACCACCCGGCAACCAGCGGCGAAGGTCCCCTCCCCTCGGGCGGGATGTGCCTGAGGTCCGGGCAGCACGATGCCCAGGTAAGCGCGGGATCCAGCTCGGGGGAAGAGGAAAGGGGGGTGACCACCCAGGCGTCCCTGGGCCCACGGATGAGATGGGGGGATCCTCTCTAGGTTTACCACCCAACCCCGAGGAACCGAGGGACGGACCGTCGTCCACGGCGAACAAAGACGAGAGCGAGCGGAGAGCCGAGCACACCCAGAGGAGTTCGGGGACAGCGGCGAGGCTAAGCGCGATGGAGGAGGGGCTGCAGGCAGTACAGCTGTTGCTCCAGCAGCTGATGGCGGCGCAGGGATCCTGCGGCAGCAGCATCGTGGAGATGCACCCGGAGGAGACATGGAGGGGTGACCGAGAGGACGGCGCAGACTGCCGCAGAGTCTGGTACCAGGAGCCCACCCGATGGCCAGAGTCGCCCCCAGAGGAGAGGTGGAGAAACGACCCAGCAGACGGCGGCCGGTTCCAGGAGCCTGCCCGACAATGGGAGTCGCACCCGGAGGAAAGACAGAGGGACGACCCAGCGGACGGCAGCGACTACGGCAGAGCCCGACCCCAGGAGCCCACCCGACAAGCAGAGGCGCGCCCGGAGGAAAGACGGAGAGACGACCAAGAGGACAGCAGCGACTACGGGAGAGCCCGGTTCCAGGAGCCCACCAGATGGACGACATCCCACCCCCCCACCCTGTCGAGGGGACGACTTGCTTACGAGAAGACCTGGCGGGAGAGGACACTGACACCGCCAGACACCTGGAGACGAATCGACCCGCACCAACCCCCGCGAAGCACGCTGCACGGCCCAGATGTGACCTGGAGCCAAACCAGAATGGCAGCCAAGGACTTGGGCGTAAGGTTTGATGGGGACCCCTCGAAACTCTCCTTTTTCTTAACGAACGCCAGATACTACCTTGAAGAGTGGGGCCTGTTTCAGGACTGAAAGGGGCAAGGTGAATGCCCTGGCCATAAAACTAAAAGGACGGGCTGCTGATTGGTACGTCCAACTGTGCCAATCAGGCACCCGGGAGCTGCAGGACAGTACGGAGTTCCTTCGGGCGATGGAACTACACTTCAGGGACCCCCTGGAGAAAGAAAGAGCAAAACGGACTTCGAAAACGCTCCGGCAAGGACAGCGCCCCGTGGCAGAGTATGCCATGGAGTTTCAAGCCCTGGCTGGAAAAGTGGAGGTCTGGTCTCAATCAACTCTGATTGAGAAATTTAAAGAAGGACTCAACCTGAACATGCTCAGGTGGGCACTCTGTCGCAACAACCCCAACTCCCTAACCGAGTGGATCTGGCTGGCGGGGGAAGCAGAGGATGCCCAAGACACTTTCCTCCAAGCCAAGAGGGAAGTGCAGCAGGTGGAGGCAATGAGAGCATCACGCACAGCTGCAGGGCCAAGGAAGGCAAGATCCCACACGTGGAAGGAGGAACGGGACCGGTGATTCGCAAAGGGCGAGTGCTTCAAGTGCGGCAAGGATGATCACAAGGCGGCGGCTTGCCCCAAAACTAAACCCAGAGAGAGCACGCGGAGGGCACCAGCCACGCCAACCCCAGCACCAAGAAAACAACCAGTGGCAATGGGGGAGAACAGAGCCAGACAGTTCCCCTACAGCTCAGAGGAGGAGGAAAGCATCTCCGACGAGCCGACGGGAAACGCCAGCCACCTGGTCTAAGGGGCGCCAGAGGACAGGTGGAAAAAGGCAGCAGGCGCATCGATGGAGGGGTAAGTGAAGAATGCCCCACCCTCTATGTCCGTGTTACCCTCACATATGGGGAAAAGTCAAAAAAGGTCTGGACGCTGATTGACTCAGGCTGCTCCAAGTGCATGACCTTGGAGCACAGAGGGACGGCGTTGCCAGACGGCTTGCCAGGCAACTACGCGGACTTTGCAGATGTCTTCTGCGGGAAGGAGGCGGACAGACTCCCCTCCCCACAGGAAAACAGACTGCAGCATCGAACTGGTCCCGGGGGTGGCCCTCCCCAAACCCAAAATATATGCAATGACCCAGAGGGAGCTGGCAGCATTAAGGGAATTTATAGACAAGAACTTGGTGAGGGGTTTAATCGAGCCTGCAAACTCTCCAGTAGGAGCGCCAGTCCTCTTTCGCAAGAAAAAGGACGGGTCACTGCAGCTCTGTACAGATTACCGGGGCCTCAACGCCGCATCTGTATCCAATAAAAGCCCACTGCCCCTAATAAAGGACATATTGTCCCACCTAGCAAAGGGCAAGGTATTCTCTAAACTAGACCTAAGGGAAGCCTATTACCACATAAGGATAAGGGAGGGGGATGAGTGGAAAACGGCCTTCAACTGCCCATTGGGGTCGTTTCAATACAAGGTGCTACCTTTTGGACTGGCAGGGGCACCGGGTGTATTTATGCAATTAATCAACGAGGTCCTGCGCGACCACCTTTTTAAGGGGGTGCTGGTTTACCTCAATGATGTCTTAATATACACAGAAACGGAATGTGAGCACGAAAGATTGTTAAAAGAAGTGCTCAGGAAACTTCGCAAGACAGAGCTGTTTGCCAAGCTCTCCAAGTGCGAGTTTCATAAACAACAAATTGAGTATAGGATAGGATGGGTATAGGATTTCGGCAAAAGGAATAGAAATGGACCCAAGCAAGGTCCAAGCTACACTGGCGTGGGAGCGCCCACGCACGAGGAGACAACTACAAAGTTTCCTCAGATTCACGAATTTCTATAGGGGGTTCATCCCGGGACTGGCGGAGATTGTATTGCCCCTAACTAACCTCCTAAGGACCAAGGGCTTGGGGGACACTCGCAAATCGAGAAACCCGGGGGCGCTACTAAACTGGACAGCTGACTGCCAAATGGCGTTCGAGAGACTAAAAAACCTATTTACAGCAGAGCCAGTATTACAACACCCCGACCCCACCAAGCCTTTCGTGGTGCAGGTAGACGCCTCTGACTTCTCCATTGGAGCTCTCCTGCTCCAAAGGGACTCTGACAACCAGGTGAAACCCTGCGTGTACCTTTCCCGCAAATTCTCCGAAACAGAGCGGAGATGGCACGTATGGGAAAAGGAGGCGTTTGCAGTAAAAGCAGCTCTGGAAACGTGGAGGCACCTACTGGAAGGGGCCGCCTGCCCCTTTGAGGTCTGGACAGACCACAAGAACCTGGAGGCTCTCAGCACGCCTAAACGCCTCAGCCTGAAGCAGGTGCACTGGGCACAGTTCTTCAGCCGGTTCAATTTCACGTTGAAATTTATACCGGGAAGGAAGAACTTCCTGGCGGATGCCCTCTCCCAATGGCCACAGGATGCCACGCAAGCCTCGGACATCGTGGGGACAGTATGGACCAGCAAACAACTGGGCTGCCCAGCTGTCACACGCAGCCAGACGAGAAATCAGCGCATGCCAGCATGAACGCCAGAAAATGAATGGAGGCGCCGTTTAATTTCACCCGACTGGCAACAAAGACTCACTCAAGCACTACAAACGGATACATGGTTGCCAAACAACCGACACCATGTATCTTTCAAAGATGACCTAGCCTGGAAAGAGAAAGTTTTGTACGTGCCAGAGTCACTGCGGGGGGAAGTGCTAAACCGCTCACACAATGACAAAACGGCGGGGCACTTTGGGTTCGTAAAAACCCTATATCTAACGAGACAGCAATTTTGGTGGCCAAATCTTAGAAAGGACATTAAAGACTATGTCACCGCTTGTCCCACATGTGCCACCTCCAAACGGAAGGGGGGGAAACCTCAAGGGCTGTTGCAGCCAGTAGCCAGCCCCTCCCGCCCCTGGGAAGAAATTTCCATGGACTTTATAGTAGACCTACCACCCAGCCAAAGGAAAACAGTCATCTGGGTGGTAAAAGACTACTTTTCAAAACAGGCACACTTTATCCCTTGCGCAACCATCCCCACCGCGCAACAACTGGCACGCCTGTTCCTCACACACATATACAGGCTCCACGGTGCCCCCTATCATTTGGTGACCGATAGGGGCACACAGTTCACGTCAAAATTTTGGAGGGAATTTTTAAAACTCATTGGGACTAGCTAGGCACTATCCACTGCGTGGCATCCACACACAGATGGATCTACAGAGATCCTAAACTCAACCCTTGAACAGTTCCTGAGGGCATTCATAAACTACCAACAGGACAATTGGGTGGACCTACTACCTTTTGCAGAGGTAGCCTACAACAATGCAGTACATCAGAGCACTGGCCACACCCCATTCAAGGTGGTCTACGGAAGGGACTTTGTACTGATACCAGAACTACCTCAACCAGATGCACTACCCTGCTCACCAGATGACTGGGCGGCACAACTGGCGACAACCTGGCCAAACATCCAAATGGCCCTAGCAGACGCACAAACCACGTACAAGAAATTTGCAGACAATCACAGGGCGGATGCACCGAACTACAAAGTGGGAAATAGGGTCTACCTCTCCACTAAGTTCATAAAAACCTCACAACCCTCGAAGAAACTGGCACTGAAATTTATCGGACCCTTTAAAATCACAGAAGTAATCAACCTGGTTACATTTAAATTGGAACTGCCCCACAATTTACGACGGATCCATCTGGTATTCCACTGTGCCCTGCTGAAACCAACAAGCCCATCCAAATGGCACACGGAAGACCCCCCGCCCCCACCCATCATGATAGACAAACAACAGCATTTTGAGGTACAGGAGATACTGGACTCAAGAAAGCAAAGGGGCACACTACAATACCTCATCAAATGGAAGCATTTCCCACACCCAGAGTGGGTCCAGGCACAACATGTCTTAGCAAAACAACTGACCAGACGTTTCCAGAAGGCATACCCAGAGAAACCAGCACCCTAAAGACATCTTCGGAGGGCAGCATGTCATGACCCCATTGTAAGGCACACAAGAGCCTCGCAACGTGGATCATGATCATCAGGAAAGAGAGGAAGGATCACAATCAAATCAATGCTCAGATAATCACTCAAGCGTCCACACCCATGAACTGATCTACAGCTTAATAGAAGGATATCACTAGGTAATCCATATAAGCATCAATGACACAGGAGAACTCAAGCCTTGTGCCCCGGAGGACACACCTGCAACCAGAGGACAAAGACGGCAGCCGAGAAAACGCCCAGACACCTATCACAAATCACATCAACACCTAAATCACCTGTCCGGTCAGAGGAGTGGGGACAATGGAGGGTGGAGGAGCACGGGGTCTGGCAAGAGGGTATAAACAGGGTACCATGCCACCATGCCTCCATTCCCGTTTTTCTCTCTGTCAGCACCGTTTCAATAAACCGGAAATCCTTAATCCCCATTAAGTGAGTTCGTGTCTTATTCGGAGCGAGGCTGGTCCTGACAGCAATTGTGTTCATTGTTTCATTCATTATCTATTAGGTACCATGATTTACATCAAAACATTCTAAGGTGTGCCAGGATCAATTTGTTAATAAATAATTTTCATTCTTAGGATGGTGGGGGTATAATGTTATTTCAACATTATTGTTAAAATTTTCATAGGCAGAAATAACTACATATCTGGTTCAGTGCAGAGCCCTTTAATTTCAATATTATAGCAAAAAAGGAAGAGGGAAATAACTTACCTTACTGAATCAAAGTATGTTAGAAGACAGCAGAAAACACACAGAACTTACATGGCTCAGGAAGACTGTCATCTATTCAGCCATAGAGCGTTTTATATCCACCCTTTCTTGGTGGATATTTGGTCTGGGAAAGATGACTGCTTGCAGATAGAACCAAGTAATCTCCTGGCATAACAAAATACTGTCATGCCTGTGAAATAAGCTAGAATAATCATAGCTGCAAAAAACTATCAATTACAATTAATTCTATACTGCTAAGTACCTCAGGAAAGTGCTGTTGAAACTAAATGGCTATCTGTGCTACATTTTTGTACACACTGGAGCCAACTAGCAGCTTCAAAACAATTGACAAGCAAGACATGAGGTAACAGCCTCCTACAGTTTTGTCCACAACAATGACAATTCATAAACTGTAGCCATTGATAAAGTTATTTTCCATAAATGTATTAGACAAAATTGTCCCAACTCCTGATGAAAATGGGGCATTTCCAATCTATGAATGGATCACAGATTAAAATATATCGACCACTATAAACCTGTAGTATGGACAGCCTTTCATAATTAGTTCCCAGAAACCATTAAAGAAAGGTTCTCTAAGCTACCTATTGTTAATACGAATGCCATGTGTAAAATACAGCTTTTGCAAACATCTAATTGCTTATTGGTTGCATAAACATTCCTGATTGTTTCAATCCTTTTTCCTATGTACTTTATCCAAAATATGCTATATTGTATTAATGAGTAATCAGCATCGCCCAGTTTTAAAGTTCTAGCATCTCCATGTACATAGAGTATTTACTATTAAAATACTTTAATTTCTTGATGTAACAATAAGATTTGTTTTCAGCATGAGGCAAAGTATTATACAGTAGCATTTATTAAGAACCATGAAGCCATATCTGTCCACTACTATTAATTTTTTTTAAAAAATAATATCTATGAGAATGGTAATATTTCATATAACATTAACACTAGCATTGTAAAAAGAGCTTTCAGTAGTAAACACTATTTTATAGAAAGTATTTCATGGTTCATTATGATCCAAAATGCACATCTACAAGGCATTAACTGATACCGGGTCCCAGCTGTGAAGGAAATTAAATTGTAATAATAGTAATTTACTCCAATTACTACCCTTTCTGAATACGTTTTATTCTGCAATATATGACTCCATGTAAGTTTTCTCCTCTCAACAGAAAGTCATTGTCAGTAGCTGCTGAGAGCTGAACTTTGGTGAAGCCTCATTGGTAATCACCACATCCATATCTGGGAGGGCCAGACATTGAGCAGAGGTGGAAAATCTTGTTTATTTGTGCTTTTGAGAAAAGGAAGAGAAACTGGCCCTAACCTGTCATTTTTAATCAGGGGAAAACATGGCTAATTGAACTAATAATACATTTCTTGAACTTCCTGTCTGGATGCAAAACCAAACATTATGTTCTAGAGCAGCAAAAATGTTATCTGATCCCATAAATAGAAAGGAAAACAGTACTGAAAGGACTTTAAAAAAAAAAATGAGCTGCAGTCTCTGACTTCATATATTCATCAATAGGATTGAAGTTATAAATAGTCACATATATTGTGATCATGATGTTCCACATGCATCCAGATGGGTCTGAAGCTAATATGGGAAATGGTAGACAAGAGATTGCCTCAGTTTAACTAAAACCAAGAGCTGGAATTTGGAAGCAGTAATTTTATTTATTTACTTACTTACTTACATGATATATCCCTGCCTCATTCTGGAGGGACTTTACACTGTTTATAGATATGTTAGAAAATAATAAAAGCAACAGTAAATTACAACAATAAATTACAATATAAGTCATAGATTAATTTTTCATATATGTGTATGTATGTATGTATGTATATGTCTCTGTGTGTGTGTATATATATAGTGTCTGTGTGTGTATACACACACACACAAACACACAAATCCATACACACTCACAGTGTATATGTGTATATACCATATATATATACATATATATATATATATATATATACACACACACACACACATACACATACACATACATACATACACACACACACACAGTATATATATACACACATGCAATGTACATATGTATGTATGTGTATGTATGTATGTATATATATTTATATATCATTCAAAAGAAGTTCTGTTTCATGAGGCTTATCACATTATGACCATGGAAACATCTTTTTACAACATCATGACATGCTCTTTGATATATACTTTTTGGAGGATTACAAATCTCACGAAAAGCCCTGGAGGGCAGTTCCTGAAATGGTAGTCATGAAATCATTCTCGGCCCCCATAAGGTAGAAGATGACCCTGCTGTCAGAAACTATTTTTCGTTACGTCACCTGTTTTCCTCCCAGGCTATGGAACATGCTGCCCTGAGAGTTTCATCTGGCCCTTCCTCTGCTATCTCAGTGTGTGGGAAAACTATACAGATACACCTCTTTTACCAGGCTCTTAACTGTTAGGCAATTTTAGTATTTATGTTGTTGCTAGTTTTAGCAACAACATAATTTAGCTGTATTATTAACTTTTTATTTTCTGTTTTTGTTCATTATGTTTTGTGAGCTGCCTTGAATGCTCACCAGAAAAAAAAGGTGAGATGATCATAATGATGATGAACGGGAAAATGGATGCTTACCCACAATGTGGCATTGCTGTTCAGGGCACGTGGAGCTTGTAGAAGGCTCAAATGTGAGTTTGACATGGGAAGTTACATAGAAAAAATAAAGAATTAAAGAATGTTTTAAAAGAGACTTGTTTAATTCTGCCATTGAAAAAAGTAAGTCCAAAATGCGGTCAGTTCTTGTTCTAAGCAGACTCCCTTAATATCTACTGCTTTTGATATGTAATGCCAAATGAAGAAGTTGCCCTAAACTATAATGTTATTTGTTTGGCTTAGCATAATCAATAAACCAACTATTGGGTGTATGGCTTATGTAATAAGTGAACAAGCTAGAATGACTGTTCAGCAAACTATGACTAAAACAAACCTTAGACTAATGTGTGGATCTAGTCAGAACGTGAAAAAATCTCAGTAAGATGCCCTGAAAAAGTAAGGTTTCTATTATGAAGAACTGAAACTGCCTGAAAAGCACATTCTCCATTTACAACAAAGGAAGCAAAACAGTCTGATACTCTTACCGACAATTTGTACTTGGTCTCCTTATTCCTCTCATATAATAGAAATAATAATTTGTTACCAGTACTGGTAGAGATGATTTGTTTCTACCTAAGCTCAGTTACCACAATAATTACATTAAAAACTTACTGAAGAATAAGAATTAATATTTGATAGCTCCTTTCTGGCCGTACTCCCATTGTAATTCCATACCATAACCTATACTCCATTTTAAAAAGCAAGATGAATTGCTTCTCACTCAAGCAGATAAGTGCTTTATGCACTGGTCCAACACAGACAAGATAATTGAACAAAATTAGCATTTAGAATATGGATGTTAAGGTGACAAATGGTGTATGAGAATGGCATGAAGAGAGAGAATTGACTAGTTAAAACCCGGGGCTGAAGAGAACAAAGATGCCCAGGATCAGGCTTTACCTCCCTTTGCAGAATCGTAAAAGCTTCCAGGCTGAGCCCCTGTATATCCAAAGAGCTCTGAATGCAGAATGGATAACATAAACAGAAGGTTGGTCAAGCACAGACAAAGTAAATCAGTATCAAAAAAAAGGAGAGAGGTGTCAAAATGTTGCATGATATTCCAATCAAGAAGAATAGCAAACGAAACACCAACAGAATCTCATCATTGTAAAATGTTTTTTTAAAAATCTGTTCAATTCTTGATTCTCAGAGACTGCCTGGACAAGTCCCTGAAGTTTTCTTGGCAAAGTTTTTGGGAAGTGGTTTGCCAGTGGTTTCCTTCCTAGGGCTGATAGAGAGTGGCAGGCCCAAGGTCACCAGACTGGCTTTGTGCCTCAGGGACTAGAACTCACAGTCTCCCGGTTTCTACTAGCCTCCTGCCTTAACCACTACACCAAACTGGTGTAAAAGTGAGTGCTTCTCAACCAATGGCTTAGTGCGGGGGAAGTGTTTCAGGGAGCAGGCACCAGTGGCTGATGTTGTGTGATGTCATAAGCAGCAAATACATATTTTTAAAGCAATAAAAGTACTGAAAAGTTCTCACATTAAGAATGCAGGTCTTGCAAATTTGGCAGTCTTGTGAGATTTAGATTGAGACTGAGTTTGAGATGATGATGATGATGATGAGCAGCAGCAGCAGCAGCAGCAGCATTTAAGTAAGGTCAGTATGTACCATCTAATGATGCTATGATCCATATTGCCAACATCACATAAAAGAGAATCACATATTGGAGACCAAATATATATATATATATATATATATATATATATCAGGTCCTGCTTTTGAATTCCTGTGAACTAGATTGCATAGATCTAACCAGATTTAGCAACTAATATTCCTGGGAAGTCTACAAATATTGAGAGATAGACAAAAATTTGCTTTGATTGGTACAAAGACAGAAGGAGAGAGGAAGATTAACAATGGCATAGAAAAACAACTAGGGCACTGCTCTATTGTGTACTGGCAACTTCTGACTTCTCTAGTTTCCTTTTCCAAGTAGTGGGAAGACATCACAATTCTCAGTATCTAAGCTGAGCTGCTTTCACATACAGCCTGATTTCTATATAATATTAAGTCATAATGTGGAGTTACATCTTATGTTGTACATGTGTTATGTATGGAACTGGACTATTCAGCAAACCATGGTTAAAATTATGCCTTCCCATTATAGCTCATGAGTTCTTATATGAGCCAGACTGCAAGATATTTCTAAAGCACTGATTGGCTTCCATCTAAGTTGTGCTTAACCATTGCTCTGTCACTTAAATAGGCTTTAATATGTTCTCTATCCTTGAAAAACTGTCAGTCCTAATTTTTTTTCCAGTGATTTGGAGCTTGACATTTCAACCAACATCAGCCTGCTCAACCCTGCTGTTCTCGGCTCCTAGCTTCTTTCATTCATGTATTTGCCTTATGATACACAATTATAATATACAATTAATATACAACAGCAAGGAATTTTTTATCTTCAAACAGGATAATAAGACATTAGACATTTCCGAATTCATGGTTTTCCACTGGAGATCCCAGGAAATCACATGGTCTAACAGGGAGCTCCTTCCCCTGCTATGCTTCTGTTCTGTCTCTATATC
The DNA here is from genome assembly GCF_035149785.1 of Candoia aspera. Lineage (NCBI taxonomy): Eukaryota > Metazoa > Chordata > Lepidosauria > Squamata > Candoiidae > Candoia > Candoia aspera. Next base: position 80,563,337 of record NC_086157.1, on the reverse strand, counting down.
TTGGAATCAGAGATTTGTCATTCCATTTTTTCACCCATTATCTCCAGCCCTCATGGCCATTGTCTGAGTAATTCCACTCTGTTGTCTCCCTTGAGCCACCTATCCTTTTTATTTTTGGCCTGTTGGCTATTGATAATCTTCCAGGATTCAGGTAGGAATGCCCATTCAGTATACAATTTATTACACCAGTGTTTCTCAAACTTGGTGACTTCAAGATGTCTGTACTTCGACTCCCAGAATTCCCCAGCTAGCATACTGACTAGGGAATTCTGGGAGTTGAAGTCCACACATCTTAAGGTCACCAAGGTTGAGAAACATTGTATTAGATAGTCAATCTGAAATAATGTAAAGGGTCACAACATTGTTAGTTAGTTGTTATTATATATTAATGTGCTGGATATTATTCTGCATTTTTTACCATTTCTGATTCAGTTTGATTGTAAGGTAATTGTAAATCAAGTGTATTTCTAATGGATGAGATATGGGCTTCTTGCCCATATCTTAGTTATAAGCTGGTTGCAGATATGGGCATGTGTCACTGTTTTGCCTTTCATTCCCAGTCATCACCCACTGGCTTGCAGCCTCCGTGCTTTCCCACATTTTGATTAAATACCAGGATAAGATGCCATGAGGGAATTTCTTCCATTGACCTTTTTGGATTTGGAAGCTGGATCAGCCTGGGAAGGTACGTAACAATGGAGAGAGATGGAGCAAAAACAACAGCAATAGCAAGATTCTCCACCATCACTAGTGGTACCACCATGAGGTAAATTCAAAAACAATAACAAGTGAGTAGGACAGACATTTTCTACCCTGAGAATAAAGTGGAAAACAGAAGCTTCATTTTCAGGGCAATGAATTTTGGGAAGGCAGGTGACAGATTTTGGTACAGTATGACTTATTCTTTTTTATTGCCAAAGTAGAGACAATTGCTTCTGTGATTTTTCTGCTTCAGGTGACAAAATACATGGCTAATCTTGGGCACCCTGGAAACCCTGATTTTTTGGCAGAGTGGGAAGGCTGGTCAGATATGTTATTGCTGTTCTGACGCAAGCAGCAAAGTATTTTGGGCCAACATATTCAATTCATATGAGTAATGAAGCATTTCGCTTGGGAAAATCCTGAGATTTCATGTTTCTAGGAGATAAATCATATTCTTGCTTGTGAACAATTCCTGGCAGTCTTTTCTTTAAGATAAGTCTATTCCACTACTCTGAAGTAAAATTACACTAGTAAATGTTCTATCTTCTTTCATTGCTAATGGGAAGCCATTTAAGGAAGCCACTCCAGATTTATTCTTGTCTGGTGTTCTAGTTGCTGCAGTGTATAAGTGCTCTTCTGAATAGTGTTCTTACACAGCTTCTCTTGTTACTGTTGGTAACAATCCAACCTCCCACAAGAGAAGCTGTGTAAGAACACTATTCAGATGAGAACACCAGAAAAAAGAAAAAGATCATCTGTACAGCATCTTCTGACAAAATGGATACCCACTCAACTTTATCAAAAAGTGCCTCACCACCCAACCCAACCAGTAGAAACTATGAAAAGGATAACACCGCCATACATCAGAAACATCTCAGAAACCACCAACAGACTGTTATAACCACATGGCATCACCGTAGCACATAAACCAACTAAAACTCTTCAAAACATTTTAAGCAAGCCAAAAGACCCAATAGCCCAAGAAGAAAAAATGGGTTATTTACAACATACAATGCAAAGACTGTAACAGCCACTATGTAGGACAGACAGGCAGAAGACTAGCAGAGCGCATCCACGAACACCAACTAGCAGTCAGAAGACACGATGAGAACTTCTTAATCTCACAACACATGGACAGACTCAACCATAGTTTCAACTGGGAAACTGTGAGCATCCTGAACCAAGCCAAATCCAAAAACACCAGAGAATTCCTGGAAGCCTGGCACTCAGACAAAGCAGCCATCAACAGACACTTAAGAGGTAAACAACATCTACATACCATTCAAAAGAGACAATAGAAAAGCCAAAAGACCAGTACACTCCCTTGCCAACAATCAACACCCAGATATGCAAAAATCAACACTAGGATTAACACCAGATGAACCATCAAACAGCACAGTACACCCTAATCAAGGAACTATCAATTCAGGCAATCAACCAAGCAGCAAACAACAGCCCAATCAAAGAACTCCCAAGGACAGAACAACACCCCCACCAACACAAGCAGGGCAAGCCACAGTATATAAACTGAGAGCAAGGCCCACTCCCTCTTCGCACTGAATATGTTGCCTAGTCTGGCAATGAAACATCTGCAAGAAAACAACAAGGCTCAGAGAGCACCAAGGATTCCACACTTCAACCCTGAGCTACAAATAGTCGCTTTGAGATTTGGTTTTATTTGGCTTGGCTATTCTTTCTCTGGATGCACGTTTCTTTGATCTTTTATTTTACTGTTCTAGCTTTTCATAGTTTAACCCACCCAAGGTCATGGGAAGTTGGGCAATTTTAAAAAAAACTTATACACAATAAATCAATTAGTTAAAAAACAAACATATTCCTTCTATTTTGTGAGCAGTTTGTTAGTACATCAGTCTAAAGTACATAAGGAATACATACATGTATATGAGATGCATATCAAAGGCAGGACTGTGAAATTGGCTGGACTATATTTCTAAATAAAGAGAAAAAATGCCAAACAGTTATTTGAACTAAGTGTTGGGGTTAAATGTATGTGCATGATTTAAGGGATGATACCCACAGTGATTGGGTATCATCCCTTAAATCATGACAGAATGTAACTTGGCAGCATGCTCAGAAAAGAAGATAAGGACATTATTTTGTATTTATGGCTTTTGGTTTAGGGTCACCAGGAAGAATATGTGGTCAAATTACTCTTTCTCTTTTAACCTCTATATACAGTCAATATGGACAGTGTTACTGAGTTTGTTTTTACAAAGATAAGGTGTTGACAAAGTGTTGGTAAATGATTTCTTGATGACATGACCCACCTATCCTTAATTAGATTCATTGCATGTATGCCTGTTCTGTTTGTACCATTTTTTTTCAAAGATAAAGCTGTAATTAATCATCTACTGTTTGGTAAGCTTTATTCTTAAAGTACAAAAGGTTTCTCTGGCCCCACTGTAATTTAGATTATCAAAGTACCTTAAGCTTTGGATGCTTTGCTCTGATAAGGAAATATTTCACTTAAAAAAACATATTTTATAAAATGTTATTCCATTTTTTCAGTTAATAGTATATACATATAATTGTACAATGTGACAGCTCCAGAATTTGTAGAATTTGCAAGAGGGACCTGAATTCTAATGGGGCTGACTTATCACATTTTGAAATAAGTTAAATTCAATACATTGATATTTAAAAGAGACATTATACCTCAGTGAGATCAGAGTCTAAAAGCTAATTATTCTGTTGGCTGGCTATTCAATTGACACAGTTATGCTTTTTCTCTTGCTGCATCTACCTTTTCTTTTTGGTTTCTGTTCACTTCTTGTCCTCTTATTTTTCTGTATGAAAATTGGAGATTAGACCACAAATCACCTGAGAATAAACGGCTAACAAAGTGAGCACAATTTGATTACTGGAAGATACTACTAGGGGATACTACTGTACTTTTGATTAATTTTATGTGATTCATAGAAATCATGTCTTTACTTTCCTGAATGTTGTGCTTTTATTTATTATTTTTGTCTTTTGTCTTTTGTTATTGTTACAGCAGACAGGAAATTTCATCAAAGTATAACTTTAAAAAAACTATACCAACAAAAAAAACCCTCCTACATTCTGGGCAACTTCAAGCTGTTATAGGATTAATGTTCCAAGATGACTATGACTCATTCTATATAGAAAGGGTAGAGTCAGGTGGCCTTTCAAGATTGGCTGATTGTGACAGTTAGACACTGCTGAGGAATCTGATTAGGTAATGAGAATGTGCTTGTGCCAATTCCTTGCTGTATTGTAAAATAATCCATAGGAACATAATAAACTATTTTATACTGAGTAGGAGTTTAGATCCATTAGCCTATCTAATCCATTACTGTGGCAACTGATTGGCAGTTTCAGATAGCTATGGGTGGAAATTATCTTACTATTTTTTCCTATCAGTTATTTTTGAGGAAACAGAAATTGCTTTAGAAAGTGTTTTAAATAGAGTGTGATGTTCTTGTGCTTACAGTATTTAATGAGGAGGCCATAGACCATGTGAATGCCTGTCTTTCATTTTACACTTGTCTCTTTAGGGATCTGCTGCCTACATGACTTCACAAGAACAGTCGGCATCACAGAGCATTGTTTCACACCAGCCTTCTCAATTAGGCATCTCTCAGAAGTATTGGATTACAATTCCTATGATTCCCAAGCAACACAAGCATGCTTTTGGATATTGTGAAATGTGTATGATACACTTCTGGAGGTGGCACTTCTGGAGATTGGTGCAGAGCTATGCTCTGCAATGCACACAGCTACTCTGGGAAATCATTTAAAAACTTAACAATCAGAGATAGCCAAGGCAGTTCACTATTAGCAGAACTGTTTCTAAAATTGCTCAATCATGCAGCTATACATACTGTGCTGCTGTCATAGCTTATTATAATAAATTGACCTATTCCCTGGCTTAGAGTTGCTTGTTCCTCTTCTTTAATAGTGGACTTGGTCAGCTCCAGCCTTCCTCAACCTGGTGCCCTCCAGCTAAGTTACATTACAACTTACAGCACCCTTGATTAGCATTAGCATTAGCAATGCCAGGTTCCTTAGCATTTTAATTCAACACATCTGAAATGCACCAAATTAGGGAGCACTCATCTCTTTTATTCTAAAATGTTCCGTATAAGTGCCAAAAAGTACTTAAGAGTGATCTGTGTGAAGCAGAGCTAGACACAATTCAAATATATCAACTGGGAAGAATTCAAAAATTCAAAAATGCCAATGAATGCATTCTAATTCCTTTTTAATGTTTTGGTGTCGAGGGGGGAAAATGAGAAGAAATTCCTGGTATATATCCTAAACCTCAAAATTCATCCATACACTAATGCTGTGCTTTGTTAATGGTCAAAGGTATCATCTAAATCATTAATCTTGTTTTGATTGCTACTATTGCTCTCTTTTACATGAGAATATTTCCATTCCCTGCTTTGTTTTGAAAAAATACACTTGCATAAAAATTCTATGCAGTGAAAGATTTTACACATTGTGGCCAAAAGAATTCATGGACAGTAGCATTCACAGTAACCATATTGTATATTATTCTCAGTAGTTATAATATATGGTGGGAGCTTATCAGAAATTTTAATCAGTGACCTCAAAATAAACAAACAAAACCCACATGGTACAGACATTACCCCATCATGAACCCTATCAGATCTGATATGTTACCTAATCCCATCTGGAAAGGCTGTTTGCCAGCCCTTGTTGATGAGTAATATAACCGTCCACTTGATTTCTTTAACCTCTAATAACACCAGGGCTTGACTGTATTGAAAACCAATATTTTGAAGCAAATACAGTTCTGACCACTTTTGAAATTATGCCCTAATGAAATTTTATTTTTGTTGAGTTTTTAAAATCAGCACCTTAAATGCAAGAAAAAAAAAACTTTTTAAGCTACAGTGCTTTTCCATCTTTTCTGAAAAACATGTTTTTGCAAAGAAAACACAAAAGCATACATGCACATTATCTTAAATCCAGGAAGGAAAAAAAAAAAAACTTTTAAAGATACAGCCTGCTGTTAAAACCCCTCCAAAAGCAATGAACAAAATTAACCTAGTGAACAAACCTTGAGCCTTTCTGAAAGAAAATAAAACTAGTTAAAAAACAAAACAAAACAAGCCTTTAAACTTCTGTATGCAAAGGTTTAACTAAAGAGTTGCAGCTAAGAACATGCATACACTCACAGTGACTGTAGACATGTGAGCATGTCCTGCAAGGCAAGGTCAGTTAGGTGCCTAGTAACCACTCTAGGTATGCACAAGGCATACTTTGCATGGGTAAATATCAATCATTTAGTAAAGGGGACATTGATTACATGTCCTGGCATATCTGACCAGGGCTTTTTTTCAAGCAGCATTGAAAAGCTGATTTGTCTGATGTAAAATTGATCCCTGAGCCTCCAAAGTGAAAGGCTAGGAGAGAATAAACATGATGGAGTTATAGCCCCTTATTACTGTAGGTTTTGAGATTAAAAAAGATAAAGATTAAGAATTTCAGGTTAGTTCAAAACCCAGCACTCTGATTTTATTTTATTTTGTGTTAGTTTTAGAAACTGTGAAGCCTCAGGATGTGAGAATAACAAGATTCTGAAACCCTGTATCATAAAAGTCCTCCATCCCACTGATGGGTTGACTATGTGCCCTAGAACAAGTTGGTGGTTATCCTGCAACAGAGCTCAGTAAAACCTTTTGCTGTAAAATTTCTGGATCACAAGGGCCTTGTGAATCATAGAATCATAGGGTTGGAAAGGATCTTACAGGTCTCTGAGTCCAACCCCCTGCCCACTGCAGGAATCCTCAGAGCATCCCAGACAAATGGCTGTCCAGCCTTTCTTTGAAAACCACCAGTGATGGAACACCCACAAGTGGGGGCAGGCAGTTTCGCTGCTTAACAACACTCATGGTCAGGAACTTGCTTCTACTTTTGAATTTGGATTTCTGTATTTAAGGTTCTGCCCACTGGTTGTTGTCCTACACTTGGCCACTACAGAGAATAAATCCATATCCTCTTCCCCATGACAGCCCTTTGAGTATTGGAAGACTGCTATCACGTCTCCCTTTAGCCTTCTCTTTTTTAGACTAAGCATATCCAGTTCTTTTAACCATTTTTCATAGAATTTAGCTTCCAAGCTTCTCACCACCTTTGTTACTCTTCTCTGTACTCTCCCTCATCATCCTTCTTGTATTGTGGCAAGAAAAACTGGACTTAGTATTCCAGGTCCATTCTGACCAGTGGAGCACAGAGCAGAACTATCACTTCCCAAGGTTTGTTGATGCAGCCCAGGATTGTAATGGCTTTTTTGGCAGCTGCACTATGCTGCTGGGTCATCTTAATCTGTGATCTGTCAGAATATGCAGGTCTTTCTCACAACAATTACTCACATGGACTGTAATACAAGCCAGGCACCACCCATCTTACTGTATACCTGATCATCTGATTTTTCCTACCTAGGTGCAGGAGCTTTCATTTCTCACCATTGAACAGGAATTACATTTCACATGAGGTACACTTGTTGAAATAGCAATGTTCATATGTTGCATTGAGGAGCACACTAATCCAATTGTAGTAGCGTTAAACTTTGGGGCCGAATTGCCTGTTAGTCAGAAAAGGCTAGCATGTCAAACGGTTACTATGGCCAACTACAAGAAGTAATATTATCCCACTGAATTTCAGAATAAAATGTATTTACATGTAAAGCAAAATGTATTGTATTTCTTTTGCTAACCCTATTTAACTGGATCAGACAGTAAAGCAAACAGCTACAATTTAATCAAAGCAAAGCAAGATATTATCCAAATTAGTCTTCCTGTGTCTGATGGGTTTGGAAAGGGCTTAAGAATTAAAGTCTGATGCAATTAGTTTGTGACTTCAACATGAGTTGTAAAGGCAGGATTTTGGCAATATTGGGAGCTACTTGAAATATTATACTGAATAAACTGAAGCATAAAACATTGGGTTGTAGCTTAGATCTTTATGTAGGCCTAAATCAAAACTTCACAGTTTCAACTCTGTGCAGGCTCTCTGAAAGCCAACTAAACTTGGATATTGAATAGAAAAGCCATAAGGTGTTAGATCCAAATTTATTCCCTTTAGTGGTAAAAGGTTGTCATGGAAGATCAGGGAGTTCAAAGAGCTCTCAAAATATACTAATTTGAGCAGTATTTTAGGTGACAAAACTGCATGCATATGTCAAGTTATGGTGGTCTTCAGCCTGAGTAGAGGATTAGAAATGAAGTTGGATACACCTAGGAAGGCTCTTTGAAATTTCGATTAAACACTTTCAAAGAGGGCCATACAAAGTTATTGGCATAACTGTGTTCCATAGATTAGGTAGTTCAAAATCTTTGCTGTATATCTTAATAGTTAGCGGAATATGGTTATTGCCATTCTGGTTCACAAAGTTGGTATTTGTGAGCCTTTGAGACTTTTTTAGACACAATCCTTATCTGTTCTTTCTAAGAAGTAAAAGCATAAACAGACCTCAAATTGCCCATGAATTGTGAGGTATAACGACACTCATTGAGAACATGGTTACTTTTGTTTAATCATAATTTGCAAGCCCATTTTCCCTATAGAAAAGGACTAAAGCCCTGACGTATTTTCTCAGAGCTAATAAGGATATAAAAAGGATGGCTATATTCTCTGCATGTAGAATGTAGAAGCAGTGAAAGACTTTGAATTTCTAGGTGCGAAGATTACTGCAGATGCTGACTGCAGTCAGGAAATCAGAAGACGCTTAATCCTTGGGAGAAGAGCAATGACAAATCTCGATAAAATAGTTAAGAGCAGAGACATCACACTGACAACAAAGGCCCGCATAGTTAAAGCAATGGTGTTCCCCGTAGTAACATATGGCTGCGAGAGCTGGACCATAAGGAAGGCTGAGCGAAGGAAGATCGATGCTTTTGAACTGTGGTGTTGGAGGAAAATTCTGAGAGTGCCTTGGACTGCAAGAAGATCAAACCAGTCCATCCTCCAGGAAATAAAGCCAGACTGCTCACTTGAGGGAACAATATTAAAGGCAAAACTGAACTACTTTGGCCACATAATGAGAAGACAGGACACCCTGGAAAAGGTGCTGATGCTAGGGAGAGTAGAAGGCAAAAGGAAGAGGGGCCGACCAAGGGCAAGATGGATAGATGATATTCTAGAGGTGACGGACTCATCCCTGGGGGAGCTGGGGGTGTTGCCGACCGACAGGAAGCTCTGGCGTGGGCTGGTCCATGAAGTCACCAAGAGTCGGAAGCAACTAAACGAATAAACAACAATATTCTCTGCATAAAGCAAAACTGAAACAAGCCTCCTGGCTAATGAAAGGGGAGAAGTTCTAGTCTGGAAAGAGCTTGTACCATTGGATTTGACTGACTGACTGACTGACTGACTGATTATAAAGCCAGTGTCAAGTCCTAGCAACCACATAGATAGATTTTCTCCATAGTGATCTCTCCCTAACTTGGTCTTTGAGGTCTTCCAACAGTGCACTCATTGGTACTTAGGCCATCCATCCACCATTTTCAAGGAGAACATCAGGAACCACTTTCAGATCCTGAACCTCATTGATAGAGAACCAGAGGAACTATGGAATGAATTTAAAGATGTTATTAAGGAAATGAAAAGAGACTGCCAAAGATGAAGAAACAGAAGAATCCAAACTGGATGTCAGAATAAACTGTGGAAATTGCCAAGAAGAGAAGAGAAGCCAAGAAACACAAAAGTCTTTGGAAAGAACCTAACAAAGTATTTCAGAGAGCTATTGGAAGAGACAAGAAGTAGTATTACAATAGCATCTGTTAAGACATACTGTAGAAGATGGAAACAGACACGAAAAAACAAGGAAAGTCTTTGAAAATATCTCTGAACTCAGAAGAAGATTCCAACCTTAAATTGGTATGTTAAAGAACACCAATGGACAGATAGTATCAGGCCCAGCCCAAGAACGACAAAGAATCAATCCAGCCAAACTTCAGTTCTTTATTTGCTCACACTGTATAGATAGAATCTTGCCAGACTAAAGCTACTCTACCTAACCTAAGGGAAATAACCTGGGAGGCCCTAGGGCGGGACTACTCTGAAACTCTTAGTCTTCCCACATTCCAGCTCTGGACTGTGTTTTATCTTATCTTGCTCCCCTCCTTGGAATGTGCTCCCTCCTTCCTGAAAACCAGCAGTGTTACTGAAGTCCATCACATCACTTCCACCTTCAGTGTCATATTCCATAACAGACAGTAACTGATTCAAAGGAGATCAAAGACAGATGGAAGGAATATACTGAAATATTGTATGGTAGAGATATCAAAATCCAAGATATCTTAGAAGATACTCCCTAATTACAAGAACCTCTAGTATTAGAAGACAAAATTAGATCAGCACTCTAGTCATTACTAAGTCAGAAGACTACAGGAACTGATGGAATACCCACAGAAATATGACAAGCAACAGTAGCAGAATCAATAAATCAGGATACATGTCAGGAAGCAACAATAAGGACAGAAACGCAAAACAGACTATAGGATTTAAATTGTAATTAAAAGAATAGGACCCACAAACAGCCCTATTTCACCCTGTTTGAATTAATATTGGGAGTGGTAAATAAGACATAACCTTGAGAGTCATGATAACCTGCATGTTTTGTTTGTGTGAAGTTTCATGATTAGATTGATAGAAGATTTACATATACAGTATTTAAATACAAATATATTTCATTTTCATATATTTTATATGTAGTATTCATACGTTAGAAACATTTGCACTTGTATTATGGCCCTGAAACCATGTTGTATTTCCTAGAAGAGTTTTGTTGACTTTCTTCCTCTTCCTTTCTCACAGGCCTACAGGCCTTGATAGATAGCTGTGCCCATAGAAACAAGATAAGGTGTACATTCCAAAAATAGCTTCTCCAGAGGAAAGGTATTGTTTAATAACAGTCAAGGGGCCCTAGTAAGGATGGAAGGAAGTTCCTTATATGGAGTGATGTTAAGATAGAGTGAAGGAAGGAAATTCCTAATATGCCATGAGGTTAAGGTGAAGTATGGGTAACTGAGTAAAGGGTGGTATTCTAAAGGAGGAGTTGAATGGAATGTATAGAACATGCTGTAAGCAGGGGGTCCTGCACGGCCGCCCACCTAACAGCTTGCTGTCATTGCTTTTGCTCTTGGGTAAAGAATAAAGAACTTAATTTCATGCAACTGCCTGTTTCTTTGGTCCCAGCTTAGAAACAAACCTGGTAAGGGAAAAAAAAATTCTAACAAGATTTAACTAATCAATAGAGGGGACATTCAGTTTTCCTAAGACTTATTTCTATCAAATTATACAGTCATAAATGTTGTTTACAGATAGCCCTTTCCATTAACATTGAGATGGTCATTTTATGTGGCAATAGTATTAAAACTGAATTATCTTTTCAAAAGAAATGTTTCCAGGATTTTTTTTTTTTTTGGTTAAAAAAAGAATCTAAACCCAAACTTGGGTAATCACATCAAAGCACTGCCATTCTTCTTTAACACAATAAGGCAACATTTGTCACAAATGAGAATCTATTGGGAGAAAAGAAAAGCATTGTGCCTGCTTTTGATCCAGTTCACATTCTCAGTCTTTGAGAGTATTTTCTAGATTTTTTTTCCCAATCAGCTTTGTTAGGAAATGTGACTACCAACCCAAGTCCCCAAAGACATTCAGAAATAAGCAGACAGGTGGGTTCGAACCAAGCAAACTTGAAAAGCAGTCTTTGACTGTAATAGTCAGACCCTTTAGTGTAAAACTGGCAACCTTGGCCTCCTAACCCCAAGGACAGCATGTCTTCTGCAGCAAACCATGTGACCATCCCCCACTGAGCCTAGCCGCACTACTGTTGCCATAGAACTGACAGACAGACCTAACAACAGGCTCTTCAATTTCTAAGGCATACAACTCCAAATGACATTTTAAAAATACAATTAGTTGCTCAGACTTGCCTGTCCCAAAGCATACTGTACTGTTTCAAGAGGGCCATCAAGGCCCGTTAGGTACTTTTTGTTACTGAAAAATATGCTGTATGGAAAGGCTAATTGCTATTCAAATTAAGGAAAAAGACTGTATAATGCAAGGAAGATCTTGCTAATCCCATTCCTTTCGACAAATTTACAAGTGGAATTTGTTCCCAGCATTAATTCTGACTGAAGCACTTCTTTCAAAAAGCAACAGTAAAGAAAGACAGAAGAGATCATTGTTGTATTTTAACCAAGGTGATAAGTTACTAAAATTGTTCATACTTGTTGTGTGATGAAGGGGGAAGCCATCTATTTATATATTTCTTTTCTTTTTCTTTACTATATTCTTATTTTTATTTCTTTTCTATTTTTCTATTTTTTTTGCACTTCCTATTTTTTCTTTATATTATTTTCTTTTTTACTTTGTATTAGTTTTTATCTTTTTAATTGTAATGTTTAATAAAATTATTATTATAAAAAAAGGATAGTGGTTTGGTTCACTTAAATTTAACTCCCACAGTATCCATGGTTTATTACAGTTGTGTTTACAGGTCTACTTTAATGGTTCCTGTCAGTATAAATAATAAATATTTATTTCAGTCAGTGACCAGATAAAACAGAACATATATAAACTAAATACAGCAAAAAACTATCTACATAACAATCAGAAATTCCTGTCAATATAGAAACTGTCTCTCTAACTTTTGCTTAGGAGCCAAGTTTATGTGCATTACACATTGCTTGTTGACGTTGTAGGGGGAGAGGTGTCTTAGTCTATGATAGCCAAAAAATCAGAAGGAACCTGACAACTATTTGTTACAGATGTTACTAAAAAGCATAAACTTTCATGAACATCATCACAGAGATGGAATGGCTAAGTTGATTTAGGATTTAAAATGGGATGAAAGCCTTATGAAAGTCAAATTCAGCAATGATCCATAGTTCACAGATTTAGTAGAATGCTGACAAGTGACACCGTCTGTCCTCTTAAACAGTAAACATTAGAACAGATTGCCAAAGGCAGTTGATGAAAGGGATAAACAGGCCCTGCTGCCCAGCTTTGTACTGTGTTCAGAAAAGTTTATAGTAAAATGTAGCAAATTAAGGAATCTTCCTCAAAATATACAATGAGTTATTTTACAACAACTGTCTATTGTAATAGACATTAAGAAAAAAAAATATATTATTTCATTTTTTCTGCTAATGCAACACATTCCTAACACCAAAGATTAGCAACAGAGCTTAGGAAACAAAGTAACCTTTTAAAAATGTGTATCTCATTTTCAACTTCAAAGTCATCTACAACATAGCTGTACTCAGTTGTCCTCAGCTTCCAAGAGTTTTTAGTTTACCATTTGCAGAGACCTTTCACACCCAAATATAGACAAGATCATATCTGTATAAAATGTCATTGTTTATATAACTCTAAATAGGTTTGATGTTGTTTGCATTTGTTAAACAAAAATTTATACTGTAATGCAAAAGATTTTTACCCCAGGCAAGCAAAACAACAAAAATATAATTATTTTCTTAAAACAGCCTGTAATTCCAATCTCTATCCACCATAGAAAACTGCGTTTAATATGATGTATTGGGATAATCACTAGTATACATTTGACGGATGCATCTAATAGTTTCCCTTTCTTGGCACAAATGGATAAAATTAGCTGGATGAAGTTTAACCATTCTGGCAAATACTATGTTTTGTAGAAAGCTATGTAAGTTATATAAAGCTATATAAAGTATTGGAGGAAATAAAATTACCATATATGCAAACTGTTAGGAATCAGGGGAGAGGTAAAGATGCCTTTGAGTGAAACTCAACTTCTGCTGCTTACAGGTGCAGAGACATGCAGGTTTTTCTGGCAATAGTATGGAAATGGTTTGCAAGCACCTTGTTCCAGAATGTTTTTTTCACCTTTCCAAACTAGGCTATAGCCCTGAAATTTTCTTGTGAACTGCAACCACTCAGACAAGATCAACCAACTGCTACCACCTCCTGAAACATGAGAGGTATGAATTATATATCTGCATGGCCACCTTCTTCATTATGTAACTGCCCAGGTATTAGGATCTAGTGGGAAACACCTTTTGAGATTGTTGAATTGGTCAGGAATTCACTATATCGTTCCTCAGAAAAGGGCATCAGATAGAATTGTTGCTACTGTACCATCTTCCATGCCATCTAGCAGCTTCCCTACTTGAACTGCTTGATGTTATGGCCACTTTGATACTAGGGGATCTGCCTTTCCTTCCCTTTCTTGGTATTGGAAACAACTTGGGAGTTCATATCCACCATTTATTTATTTATTTGATTAATTCAGTTTTGGCACCACTTGACTCCAGACCAATGCAACCATGGACCTCACCCAGATTACTGAGAGTTCAAATCACAGCAAAGGTAACATGCTAGATCTGGTTTTTGACTCAGGCTAATGGCAACATGAAGCTCATGGATATAATCACCAGTCCCTTCTCATGGTCACATTTCTCTCTAGTAGCCTTGGAGTTCCCTGCAGCTGTTCCTGCTGCAGGGAGGAGGCCTATTCAATTGCACATTCCAGATGCCTGATGGACTCTGATAGATTTCAGAGGGAAGTTGGAATTGTTTCTGAGGCTCTGCCATGCGGCTTGACCTAGCCTTAGTTACTGCTTGGAATGAGGGGCTGGCACTAAATTTAGTTTGGATCCCTGTGCAGACATATCTGGTTTTCAGAGAAACTCTGAGAGATGAAGACTTAGAGCACCACTGAAAGAAAACAAGGAGTGAATCTGAATAAACATGGGTGTGAGTCTTTATTAAGGATTACCTTGTGGTAATTAAAGTGGCAAACATACTTTTTTTTTGCTCTTATTATAACTGAACATAAGTGGCCAGCAGATCTGGTTAGTAATTCTGTCCCTCCTTGGTAGGAGGAGCCAGAGGACAAACTGCAGGGCTACATTGAGGACTATTCAAGGCATCTGTCAAATAAAGATACTTGGAACTGATTGGAGTGTGTAGGTCCTTTAGAGGTGATTTGTCTAGAACAACAAGATACCATATGGAAGGTGCTCAGGGAGTTTGCTCCCTAATTCACTGGGGAATAAGAAGAAAAGGAGCGATAGCCCAATCAAATTTACAAGTTTCTGTCATTACAGCCAATCTCAATAAAAGTAGTTTTAGCCTTCATGTGGAGTTGATTTCTTGGTCTGGTCTACCTAGTATAATTGACATTGATTGACACACAATCTGGCTTGGACATCTGGGAAGAGTTTGAGTCCGCTGGTCCTGAGGAAGTAAATAAAATCCTAAGTTCTGTAAGTGTGGGTCACCTGTATGTTAGATCCATTTCCCTCCTGGTTGGTCAAGTCTCTCCAGGAAACCACCTGTGGCTGTGTCCAGATAATGCGAAATGCATCCTTAGAGGAAGAGGAGTTTCTGCCAGCTCTTAGAGGTGGTGGTCTGCCCCTTCCTCAGTAAGCCATCCTTGAAGTGCAAGAGTGCTGGACAATTTTTGTCCTGTCTAAGGTTCTTAGGAAGGTGATCAGTCGGCAGCTTTAGAGGGATCTGGAAGAAATGGATTATCTGAACCCTTTCAGTCAGATTTCACACCAGAAATTGTGTCTGCATGGTGTTGAACAAGAGTGTTGAAAGTGGTGTTACTATTCAGCTTAGCTTTAGGAAACTATGTTTTGTTATGTACATATGATCCTAACCCACATAATTTAAATTTAAATTTCCAATAAAATAAATGGAGCAAGTTAGTTATGACAAGCTCTATTGCTTTCAGTGTGTACTTACTCATTACAAAATAACATATTATAAGGTATCAAGAATCTCAGTTCTGAACAAGAACTTTAATTGTCATTCAACTTTTCAGTTTTAAACACTTTTAAATTAAGAACTATACCTTTTTCAATTATTTTATGTAAATAGTAGAATGATAATTAATGTACACCCCAAAATTATACCATCTGGCATAATTAGCAGCCTGAAGGATAGTTAATGAACTATATTATGCACAAGCAAATGTGTGCGCACACACATACACACACATTGTCTGTGTGTGTGTGTGTATCTATCTATCTGTGAAATATATGCATAGATTGGCCCATAAGAGGCAGTGTAATTTTCTTTATATTCGCTGTCCTTTCCCTTGAAACATTTTCATCCTGAGCTAGTTTTATGTTTGCTGACATCTTGGAAAACAAATGCAGAGAAGAATGAGTTTTCTAAATGTCATGAAGGAGTTTGATAACTGACATTAGGGAGCATTAAAAACAAGCCATATCAAGCTCCAACTGGATTTGAGGCCTTTCTGTGCATGCAAAACATATATTGGTGGAGGAAAACCCTTATTAAAATTCAGCAATTCAAGTCTATTTGAATGTGGAGGTACTCAGCCATGCATCAACTATGACAGATGCCACCATTTCCTGAAATTCATTCTTTTACATATACTCATTAGGAGTGTCGGAGGAATTCATCTTAATCTGTTTGTCCACTGAGAGAAATGAGCAGCTGTTAACTTTTCCTTGCAGACATTTTTGTAGCTTTCCTCTTAGCCAACTGTCAGAAAGAAAATTAACATCTAACATATGTAATTTTATAGGAGCTCTGGCTATCATTGCATCAGTATTATTTTGCAACTGTTCCAAAAGCGTTGACTCTTTACAAAGAAAACTTTGAACACAGCATTCAGCAATTAACTGAAATGTGTTTCACCCTCTCCCTGCCCCCCAATTATGTACCCTATTTCGAAACTATTTACAGTATTTTAAGCATATGTGTATCACACTGGCTCCTACCAGGGGATCTCTAAACTGCCTACTCATATCTCCACTACACTCTTTTCACAACTCTTTGGAAGAGTCACCTCATTGATGCTGCTGCTGGTCACTCTTCCTTAGAGAAACTCCTTTTGTGATTTCTCAAAAGCAAGCAAAGGGAAATCATTTGATACCTTGACCAGATGGGAAAGATGCATGCTAAAGTCTGAATCCTTTTTTTCTGGAATGAAGCTCATGAAGAACTGAAGTCTGTGTTCTGTACATCAAGGTCAGAGAACAAGAAGGAAATTGAGAGGCACAAAAGGAGAAGCAAAAGAAAACAAGAAATGAATGATTTCTGAAGAGGCTGATTTCAGGCCACTACTCCTTTAACCAGGATTGATTTTTCTCACACACATTGTAACCAGATTTCTGTGGGTTACATTCTTCTTTTCTTACTTAGCTTTTAACCATCCCTGTGGGAGGGTGAACAATGACAAAAGGCAAAACCAAAAATGAAGCTTGTCCCCTCCCCTCCTTGAAAGTTCACCTGAGATGGGGACTTTCTTGCTCCTGTTTGATTCCTCAGATTTTTATTTTTGTGGGTTTTAGAGGATTTTGCCAATTTACCTGGAATAGCAGATCCAAGTTTCCTTTCAGTGTATGTACAGTACCTCTTGGAATGGGATTATGTCAGCTAATTTCTATGGCTTCTTTATTTTCCTGGATTAAAAGAAAAGAAAAGAAAAAAAAATAATTATTGAATTATGTGGCAACTATGAAATTTGCCTCCTAGATATAGGTGTAAAACATTCAACCGTGAATTATGCTGGGAGAAAATGTTGCATTCTATTTCCACTAAATTTTTTGCAGAACCAGAAATAGCCATTAACAAAATCCAGAAAACATTCAGAGTCTTCTTCAAAAGTTAGCCTTCTCAAATGCTTCCTGGAATACTCAAGTGACCATGTCATGCTGTTGTAAGATTTTGCCTAGATGGTACAACATGCACTCAAGTAGAATGGATCTGGTTGGGGAACTTTACTGACAGGCTACAGAGGTTTCTCCTCTATCCTGTCTCTTCCCCAGTTTTTCCATAGTCCAGTTCTTTAAAGGCAGGGTTAGACCTTTCTAGAATTTTGCTGTACTTGGAAACTCATGGTGCACTTGACTATTAGTCTTAATTCTTCTTCAGCCTTCCCCCTGTTCCCTAGAGTTAGCCAGCCTACCAGGGTCCAGATCTTATTCAATTCTTTGTAGTCCTATAATGGTTTCCCACCTGACCACACTCTGCTTACCTGCCATTCAGGGATATGTTGTGACCCAGGGCTTGGCTTTTACAATTACAGCCTGCTACAGCCACTTGCTGCTGACCTTGACTGCTAGGTATGAGCTTCTAGTCTCTATTTCTATAGTATGTTCTGGCCATTGGGCAGCTGCTTCTGGTTCTGCTAGCAGCTATTCAGGTTCCTGCTATCTCCTTTGGTTTTTCAAGTCTTCCAAGTCTCTAAGCCTAGGGAGAGCCCAGGAAAGTCTTTGCAGGTGAGGAGAGGTGCCAGGCCAGCAAGCAGGAGCTGAAAGTGGGTGAGGCTGTGCTACAGTTATGGTTTCATCCCAATTAGTATGAGTAGATGCCTCAGCCACCTCATTTAAATATACACAGGCAAACATAATTGGTCTAGTGATTTATTCTATGGATAAAAAAAGAATCTGTAGAAAAAAAAATCCAGACTAGCAGAAATTTTGCCAAAACAAAAAGTAAAACAAAGCAGAATTTTCAAGGTCCATATATTCCTTGTTCTAGAATTACATCTCCCCACCCTCTTTGGTGATTAAGTCTAATATATCTAAAACTTTTCATATTAGACTAAAAATTCATAATGTCACTTCCATCAGAAACATTTCATTCTAAAGGCTCTGCAGAGACTTATCCTTTGCTTTAAAGCCAAGTACTTTATAGCCTTTACCATTTATCACCAGTAAAACTACACTGCAATTTCTTCCTATCTGAACTGAGCATATTCCATCACAGCATTTGCCATTTCATTTGGGAATGCTATGGGGAAAAGCCAGCTTTTGTTCAGGGCCTTTCAAAATGACTGTGACATTTCAAGCTTGTACAGAAGACATCTTACCAGTTCCAAATGAAGTGATTCTATGTCCAAGCTTTCTGCCACCAAACTCTAAGGCTTCACAAGGGATGCTATCAATTTAATTCACCCATGCTTCCTTTCTGGCCTTAGCTTTTTCATTATATCTTGACTTTAGCTTCAAAAACTAGCTGATGTTGGCATTTGTAGGAAATGTTAATATTATTCAAATTAATTAGATTTCAACCCAGAATTTCAGTACAAGACAAACTTTCCTTTAGTATCTCCATACTTTCCATAGTCATAAATAAGATTATTAAATTTAATTGAAACAGTAGCCAACTACTGTTAAAATAGCTAATAAATGCCTTTTTTATCATATTTTTCAATGTGTTCCCTTTCCTCTATTGTAGCTTTTTCGGGTATATTTGATACTGAAGATTAGTATCAGGCCAGTAGATACAGATGGCATGAAACTCAATCCACTCCTTCCTGGCATCAGTTTTGTAAATATAACACATTAAACCAAGCTTCAGTACAATCAGTCAAATTGTATCTCCAAAACCAGAATGTAATTATTTCCTCAAATAAAAGTCTTCCACTAGCCATGCCAACTCTAGTACATTACAACTGATTTGGTGAACAATCTCATTTTGTTTTTTACATTGCACAAAAAGACTGAGTTTCAACTCACAGAACACTGATTTACATTTACTTCTGTGAAAGTTGAACATTTTCTTAAATTAACTATTCTTTATACACACTGTCTCCCCTTGCAGTTAGATTTAGAATGTGCTAGTACCCACTATACTTCTAGTGATCTCCACAAGCCCCCTCAGCCATAGCGTCTTATCTGTCTTAAAGGAATTCTAGCTCCATTTGATATCGATTTAGCAGGAAGTCCTATAAGCAATTGTTGAAGGAAATGGATATGTTAGCTTTTACACAGAGTGGAAAGAGGATGAAAGCAAATTATTCTATTTTATTTATTTGAAGGTGAATGATTAGGTTTTTGTTAATTTTTGTCATGAGTAAGGATGGTGAGCAGGGGGCTCCCATACAGGCTGTAAAGCGCATGCGTAGTACTGAGGAATTAGGTATCCATTCAAAGAGACACAGATCGGGCCCGCCTTAGCCTTTGGGGTTTATATGTCTGGGTTTTTCCCACGCTTCTTCAGTTTGTTAGGATTTTCTGTTATGTAGCAGTAATAAAACACTAGAGACCTATTCCTTGTCTCAGCGTGGTTCCTGGCTGTTAGGACAATTTTCCACCAATGGGGGTGGGACCTCTGGGCAAGCTCAAAGCATACTCAGCCATTGGTCAGCCAAAATAAGCAATAATAAACAACTATTCTGGAACTGTAAAGAGATAGATATGTTCACAAATTGATTGACTGATTGATTATGTGCCATCAGGTTAGTGTCAACTTTTAGAAACCACTTAGACCTTCTCCAGGATGATCTGTCCCCAACCTGGCCCTTCAGGCTCTTCCAATGGTGGTCATGAATACAGCACTCTATATAGCAGCACTGATATAGGAAAAAGATAACTTGATTAGTATTACTCAATGATTTAAATGTCCATTATAAAATTGTTGGAAGTGGTGAGGGATTGGTTAATTTTTTCTGCTTCAGAGATAGTTTGAAAACAGGAAGTTAAGGGTAAACATTTTAAAAAAAATCTAAAGCAGCACTGCAATCTGAGGATCAGCATCCTTTCATTTCTTCTATTTACTCTTTGCCACATACCTTGTGAGAAACTTTCATTTCTTGAGATAGAAGTTAGTTCACTTTCTTTTTTGTCTTTGTCTGCTAACAAAACATGCTGCTGCTGCTGCAGAGGGTGTTCCATGTTAATCTGCTCAGTGTCTTTCTTAAAATTAAGTAGCTTTTACAATGATAGCTTTTTCTGTGGATGTTCACACAGAAAGAGAAACAAGTGTTATCAGTGAGCAGGTTGGTCCACGCATTTCAAGTCACAGGCTTGCCGGTACTACCTGTCATTAGCCCATTCTTTCTCCAGAGCAGACATAAGCTAAATAGTGGTGCAATATTTGATCAAGAAACAGTGCTGGGCTCCCTGCTGAAAAGCTCTGACATTCCTTTCTCCCTGGATCCCGACAGACCAAGTGGTGCCTTTAATTGTGGACAAGTAAACATTTGTCGAATGGCTTGAGAATTTGGTAGCTGAAATGAAACAGAAGCTGTCACCACAGGTGGGTTAACAGCTGCTGCCAAGTATCTCTTCATCTTTCAATCTTACAGAAATGCCACATAGGAAAGAGGATAATTTTCGAAGTCACAGATGCTGGTGAAACAGTGGGAAAAATGAAATGTTTTACATGAAAGTAAATTACTAATAATATGTGTTCCTTAAACGGAATGATGAAGCAGTATTCTAAAACACACTTATCTTCCCATCTGCCCTACCCATGGCTACCTACTGCTGCCTTTTCATATTAAGGAAATGCTTATTAATTATAAACAAATGCATCAATTTGTAAATCATTAGAAAGAAGCAAATGCAGATCTCTATTTCTGCTATTCCATAGAATCTCTCAGACTGTAAAACCAAAACAAAAAACATCAGGAAAGCAATTAGGGAATGAGGTAAATCTGTCAATGTTAGTTTTGCAGGCTTTTCCCTCCTGATATTAGCTTTATTTTTTTCCAATGCGATTCATATTTATAGTGATTTAAATTTATTTCTGATATTGAATGCATTTTAATTCATTGCTCTATTGTACTATTGGCTGTTAGCAAGCTTTCGAAACTGCCCTCATAAAGAACAGATACTTAATCCTTCTTGTCCAGCAATGTGTGCTTCTAGCGGCAGCAATTTTCAGTTCAGTGGCGAGATCACTTCATATCGGTTGTTTGTTAATTGTTAACTAAAGTTACCAAGAAGTAAAACCTCACATAGTCCACAACTGAGCTCAATTCTTTCCCATTTTAATTATTATATTCAAATTATCACCATTCCATAAACTAACTAGAATGCACTGAAAATGGGAAAAGGTGAAGTTCAAATTCTCCTGAACTATAGATGCTAGAACATTGAACATTACTTATGTGTCACTAGACTGTAATACATGAGAACCAGCTGACTTAACATCGAATCATACAGTTTGGTTATTGCATTTATTTATTGGGATAAAGATTGGACATATCCAATTTAAAAGTTATTCTGCATGGTTTTTTTTTTCTTTTCACACCTACTATCATTCTATTAAATCCATATACCAGGGAGTTTAGGCAATTACTTTTCATGATAAAGTGCTTCTGCTTTATTTTAGCTAATCTCATTTTCAGCCTCTATTTTTAACTGACACATTCTTCTTATCTAATCATCTTTAATCTCTGACCCACAGATTCTGATCATTTATATTTATTTGACACCATGATATCTGATCACATATATTCTAGGAAGTACTGTAATACTTTGTAAGTATTATGGTTCAAAGAGAAAAGTGTTAACACATACCCTATTAGTAAGCATGGAGAGAGATTAAAATTCATTCATGCAAAGCTTGAGTTTTGAGTTCATAATATTCATCTCTTCTCACCAATTGCCACCTTTTCACCCTCTCTTTCAGGAAGTCAATCAGCCAATCCCATTTTCCTCTGACGTGCTTAAAGAGATCCATTCTTTTCTTTAAAATTTGGGCACCTAAATTTTTTGAGACAAGCATGCATATGCATTTGGTACAAAGGACAAGGAAACTAATTTGGCCACAACAGAACGCAAGCATGTCCTGAGCAAAACATGCATGTGTCTAGATCCTCCTTGACCTCAATCACAGACACAACTTCCTTTGAAATCATTACCATGTGCAGCTCTTTGTGCAACCTGGGTTCATCACTGAAGACTAGTTAGACATACGGTGCTCTGGGCAGAAAACTTAGGGGACTGGGAGGACCACAAAAAGCCTCGGTGTGCCACATGAAACCCCTGGACCTGTGCCTCAAAGCTTCCCATTGTCAGCATATTGATTATGTCCCATCAAGCCAGTGTCCACTCTTAGTGACCACATAGATTTTCTCTGTGATGATCTGTCCTTAACCTGGTGCTTCATGTCTTCCAACAGTGCACCTATTGCCACAGTTGTGGGGTTGTGGCACATTGTCACCTAACTTGCTGCTGGTCATCATCTTCTCTTGCCTTCAGCATATTAAAGAATAGGAGAAATGCCTCCCTTCCCTTTTTTCCACTAGTTGGAAAATTGGTGTTTACATAGACTATTGGTCTGCTTTAAATGCACCCAATTCTTGGGCAGGAGGAATGACTCTAAAGTAGAATGATCAGAGAGTGGGCCTCATAATTTGTTTGAAATTCAGTGGGAAAGGAATGAAGATGATAGAGGTTGCAAGCCTTTATAGTCACAGTGGCTTAGCTTGTTATTGACTGGTTATCCGGTTGCTTTCTTTTTTATGTATTTGTTTTAGGAAAAAGTCGTTTTACAGTGATCACATGCTACACTGCGTAACCTCATGAACAGAATCATCATATGTGTGATGCAAAGATAGCAGCAAAGAGAAAAACTCTAATTCTTTGCTACTCTCTTAATTTTGAACCCCAGATATAGTAGCCTTACTGTATTTATAAACATTGTAAGATCATATGATCATTATAACCAAAAGAAGGAAGATGGAATCAGTGATCCCCATGGATGGATAGGCGTTTAGTTAAAAAGAAATAAAAAGAAATGAGGATCATGAGCCACAGGCAAGAGAAAGTGACTTACTTCACCCTACCACATTCTTTGCAGAATGTGAGCACTCCTGATAAAAGAGGCCAAAAAACAAACAAACCCACAAACAAAACCTCACCAGTAAACCAACAGCTTTGGGAATCCTGGGTTAAAGAGTTGGTTCAGCTTTAGATAATACAGTTTTTAAAACAAAAGTTTTTAAAATAAAGACTCCTGGTCTAGAAAAATGCAGATGTCTTTGCAGGTCAGTGACCTAAATGGGTTATAAGATTTTTTATTTTTCGTTGAATCATGTCTGATTCTTGGTGACTGCCTGAATTAGTCCCTGCAGTTTTATTGGCAAGATTTCAGAAGTGGTTTGCCATTGCCTTCTTCCTAGTGCTAAGAGAGAGTGACTGGCCCAAGGTCACCTACCTGGCTTTGTGCCCAAGGCAGGATTAGAACTCATGGTCTCCCAGCTTCTAGCCTGATGCCTTAACCACCACACCAAACTGGCTCTCTTATAAGCTAGACTATCAAGGAATTAGAGGAGAAACCATTTTCTCTGATGATGGTGTGGCAGGATGAGCCACCTTAATTAACATTGCAGCTCTGTATGTGTCTGAACTGGTTCCTGTCTGTAACATAGTGGAAGACAAGAAATTCTTGTGGTAGCATGGTAACAAGGTGGTAGCAATAGTAACTTGGTAGCATAGCAAAGTTGTTGTCATCTTGTGGAACCAAGGAAGCGTGCCTTCTCTGTCGCAGCCCCCACTCTCTGGAATGACATCCCCCAGAGATTAATATGGAGCCTACTCTCCTAAGGTTCCAGAAGACTCTTAAGACTTGACTCTGTTGCCAGGCCCAAGTTAGTGTGTCTGACGATCCCCTATCATGTTTTTGACTGTTAAAATTGTTCTCTTGTACAAGCTGTTATGTTTTGTTATGTTTTTACTATTTTAATTGTATATTTGATATGTTGTAACCTGCCCAGAGTCTTTTGGGGTGGGTGGCTATGATAAATCTAATAAATAAATAAATAATATTAATAACAACAATAGTCAGGTTATGAAGTTGTACAATACTGAGATGACTAAGCCCAATCCCAGAACAAGACTGATGAAACTGAAGCCATTGTGACATAGTTATTTCTGATGTATAGTTTATTATTCTATGACAAGAGCTCAAAACATTTCTTTTTCAGAATAGAACTAAACAAGATTTCTTTGATTTTTTTTCACCCAAAAGTTGCACTTTAGTTGCAGACTCTTGAGCCGTGTTTGTAGCCCTATAATTAAAATGCTTTGATTTTAAAAGATATTATAAAAGACAATTATTGATTCTAGCCAAAGTTAGCTGAGCTTTGCAACCAATAAGACTAAATGCTCATAACTTAAGTTTCACTGTTTTCAGCAGTATCTAAATAGAAATAACTTAGTCTAGATGAAATATATTATTATACAGTTGATAAAAATATTGGCTTGGTCATGGAAAGATCTCACAGGTTAGCTTGAAAGTAGCATAGGAATTTGACCCATTACAGAATGAAAGAATAAATTGGGGAAACACCATGATTTATCCATGGGCTGTTCCCTGCCATATACACATTTGGAGTGTGGTAGGTTTATACATGTACTAGTCCAATTAGTCTTCTACTTCATATCAAATCATTCTATTTTCATACACTAGCAGGTGTATAATGCCCCTTTTTATATGTTGCAAGCTTGAGGAGGGTAGGAGAGATTGCTATGGGTAACCAGTGGAAGGACTAGTCCCCAGGATCTTGTGACCTCCATGATCTTTTCCAATGTGCAGAAGGGAGTCCTCTGAACCTCCTTTCCTTGTTTAAACATGGGTCCAATATACTGAATCCAACATATAGTTCATCTGTTTGGAACAATATTACACATGACAGGTTGGAATACCAATAAAAAACAACTGGAGGGAAAAATAGCCATCAGAAATAACAGATAAACCAGCAAAATAATGAAAAACTCTCTGGAATGGGAGAGATTCATTTCTGTATCTTTACCAGGTAATAAATGACAATCCTTTTATTTTGGCTCAGTCAGCTTGAAAACAAATGGCTAGTGGCAAATGCTTGTTTTCTGGGTATGATATTTACTATTTGTTATTTCAAAAAGCCAGTGGAGAGGAAAGGACTGATGCCTTTGATGACATTCTCTCCAGGCAATTGCCAGGATAAGTCTCAGCAGCCTCCTGTTACCACAAAAATGCTTGGCCTAGATCAAATGAAAGTTGGTGTTAAAGGAAGCCTGTTTACCAGACTTTATTAAGCCACAGGAACAGGCAGACTAATATGTCTATATTATAAAAGACAGACAATGCCTTTCAGAATCCAAACAAAGACATTCCTATTAAGAATCCAGACTCAGCTGTTTGCTGGGGAACAGAAGGTGTTAGCTGAGAATTTCAGTGCCTGCAAGGAAACCTACGGTGCCCTTTAAATTTATACTCCCCCCATCACATCAGACTAAGTACATAGCACCCTTCTTTCTGTCCGCCCTTTTAGAGCTACCAAACACACACAATGCTGCCGGCATGCTCTGATCCAAGGCTGATAGAAACATAGGCATGATAAAACTTACAACAGAGTGGGGGGTTTTGCCTCAACATTTAGCGAATCAGCATTTACTAAAAATAACTCTTGCCAACTGGGAAGGCTTAAAAATTGAATAAATGAGCCCAAGCTGGTGTCCTGGCTATGATTCAGACTTAAAAGGCTTTTTACAAACAGCATTATTCCCTGAAGGCCACACCACATACATAGAGAGAGAATTCAGTCTTTCGTGGTTTTTTTATATTTAATCTATCCATAACTTAAAATGATACAATAGGCCAAAGACCAGCTATCTAGACTTAGTTTTGATGGTAGGAAAAAATTCAGAGAGAGTTAAGAATAGATGAAGCAGAGCACTTACCTGGTTGCTGGCTGACCGTGGGATGAAATATACCACTATTCCAATGTGAATGAAATCAAAGTTCTTCCCTATGCATTGGCCTGAGCCATCTGAATCAAAGAGTGGTGGTACTATAACTCTTATCTTCCATTACTATGATTTTTATAAACCAGGTATTGCTGGTCTGCAATTCTCATATTCCCCAATCTATTCCAATGCTGAAGCTGATAGGATTTGGACTGTAACACATCTTAAGGGCTCCAAATTATGCATTTAATTTTCATAACTTCAGGTATCTGGATGACAATATCTTTAGGCCAAAGCAAGCAATCCCCCCAAACTGCAGGATCCTGATGTCTAAGTGCTATTTTCTTGAATTAATTTAGACACCTACCAAAGGGAAGACACTCACTTTAACCAAAAGGAAGAACTTTGGGGGAGTGATTAAGCAAGGATTGTAATACTGGTCCTAATCAATGTAATAAAATGAAAACCAAAATTTTCATCGATCAATGCTACATATTTAGAACATATTACAGTCTAATGGTAAGTGATTTTACTTCTTGGTTTTCTTTTCTTCCTAAGTATGGCATTCATCTAATAGTAATGCCACAGAGCATAGATTTGGAGCATGTTTGCTTCCAATTTCTCTAAACAAAACAATTGTGTTTTGGACATTAGAAATGATAGTGAGACAAACATGTTTTTCAGACAGTACAGCAAGGATAGACAGCACAGGCAACTGCAGCAAAATGACAACTTTACTTACCCACCCCACATCCCGAAATGGATTCTTGTGGTAGACTATTTTTCAAGGACCAATGGATCATTATTTGCTCTTTATATTTAATTGTAGTCCCATTTTTTCACTGTGCTTATGGTAATGAAGGAGAACTCACCACATCATTGAGCAGTCTGTTCCACTAGCTGCCAGGAAATTTGTCCTGATGTCTAGCCTGAACCTCCTTCCTCATTTCTTCTGTAGGCCAAACTTACTCAGATCCTTTAACTATTCCTTTTAGGGCTTGGCTTCCAAACCCTTCACTACCTTGGTAGCCCTCCTCTGAATTTGTTCCAGTTTGTCATTTGCCTTTCTGAAGTGTGATGCCTAGAATTGGACATAGCACTCCAAATGGAATCTGATTAGGGAAGAGTAGAGTGGAACAATTACTTCCTGTGATCTGGGGTGTATGCTCCAAGATAGCATTTGCCTTTTCTGGTAGCTGCATCACATTGCAGGTGCATGTTTAACTTGTGGTCAACAAAGCACACCCAGTATCAGATTCCTGGTCTGGGGCTGACACCCAGAGCCAGGACATCTACAGCATGGAGCCAAGGAGGCCAAGGCAGTGCAGCCATGGATCAAAATCACATCCCTTTGTACATGCATGTGACATCACATATGTACAAAAAGATCATACCTCCCCACCATGGACTCCCCTCCCAGATCTCTTTTAAATATCCTACTGCCAAACCAGATTTCCTCCAACCATGCTTGTGCCTTACATTTTTCATACCCAGTTATATAACTTCACATTTCTCCTTGCTAAAATCATTTCAGCCCACTGCTAAAGCATGTTTAGATCTTTTTTTAAATTTTCATATAAAATACTGACCACTTCTCTCTGTTTTGTGTCATCTGTATAGATTGTAACTGTCTTCTTAATTCCTCATCCAAATCATTGATAAACATATTATTAATGGTTCCACTTAATAGTTCCTTCCAAGCTGAAGTGGAACCGTTAATAAGTACTCTTTGGACATGATCAGTCAGCCAGCTGTGAGTCCATGTAAGTGTGGTATCATAATTTACCATTTTGTTAAGGACCATAGCATAAGGCATTTTGTCAAAGACTTGGCTGAGTTCAAGGGACATGATGTCTACAGCATTCCCCTGATCTACAATATGAATAACTCTATCAAACAGGGAGGCAAGGTTACTCTGGAATGACTTATTTACAATAACTGCATGCTGACCCCTGTTAAATCCAGCCTTACTATCCCCTGTAAGTCTCAGAGAAAGAAATACCTATTTTTTAAAAAATGCTTGACTACAAAAAGGGTTTTCAGTACCACATTACATTCTATGCAGCCACAGAATGACTTCTGTTGCAAAACAGGTCAAAGCTTATGCTGGAGAAAAAATAAATATAGAGGGGAAATGCATCATATGATTGCAATTTACTTAAATTATCAAAGATGTATATAAATTAAAGATTATACAAATTATACAAAAGAAGGATTCAGTGGAAATAAGTTAGTAAATTGTTAACTGGAAACTGTTTTGTTTATGCCATAATAGGAAAAAAAATAGATTTTATAAAAGATATCACTGAGTAGGTTTGAGCCATTAATCCCATACTTTGCTTGATTAACTATTCCTGCAAAATCTAGTTGAAGTTTTTATTTCCAGTGAAGGGATGCTGTGCCCAACTTCTTAGCACAGAGATGTTTGAGGGGTATAAGTGCTTACCCAATATTATTTGCAGTGAAGACAGAGGGGGCTGATGGTTTTGTATGTTACATGGTTTATTTATACTTCACCACATAAATGTTTGAAGCAGCCCTAAAGTGCCCCTCAAAGCCCCCAAATCTGCCACTTCTATGGTAATATCACATCACTGCCATGCCTCTTTCAGCTGTTGGTTATTCATACTCTATATACATACCCATCAAACTATTATCTTTCAAATAAGCTGTGTTATGCAAAGTGTTTCTGAGCAGCTTATCAGTGCCATAGCCATTACCATTTTTTCAGCCTATGCAATCTTCTTTCATATACTTATTTTGCAGTTCAACTCACTTATTCCCTTATTCCCATATATATGACCAAACAAAATTCTATATTTGTATCATACATTCCCTTTTTATTCAGTCCACATTCATTCATAACACATTCATTTTTGACCCAATAATATATTGTATTATCACATATGATTCTTAAATACTCCACTTCCACTTCATTTAACAACTTTCACAACTTACAATTTCTCCATCCATTTCCCGACTTTAGTAAATATTCTACCAAGGTACAGAAATTCATCTACCCGCTCTAATTTTTTTGCCATTATGAATACTGTAACTCAGAAAAAACTAGACAGAGCAAAGAATTACAGAAAATCCTAACCCTCCAACAACATGGCTTAATCAGCCAACAAAAAGGTACACTCATTCACCCTCCTCACCAATGCATCTCTAATGTTAACCCAAGAATTCCTTATAAATTTATCATAAATATATTAAAGCTTTTTTGGACATTACTCCCTGCTCAGTGCTGAACCATTTTCTAAGTATTGCATTTATTTTCATTCATGCTTTATTTCCATTATATGGCATTCAGGAACCAATCTTCCTATTCATGCAAACATTCCATATTTCATGGCTAGTCACTTTATCATTACTTTCTGTAAATCAAACAAGCACAATAACATTTCTTTCACTCATTCAATTCTTAAAGACCTGCCATTGTCACCTCTTCTCCCTTTTCAGCCAGAATTCTGCCAAGCATTTCCCCACACTCACTTAACAAATTAATTCCTAGAAAAGAAAAGAAAAAGACAAAAATGGGCAAAGGACAAAAAAATTAAAACATATTTTTTACAAAGCTCATTTTTATAGCCATAATTAAACCTTGACAGCATGGAATAATATTGATCAGTCCTTCAATTACATTGATAAAGGGCCAGTTCATAAGCAGAAAGTGAATAATATCATCAGTTGAAGACTGTAAATCCAGGGTAGCCTTGTCTTTCCATCTAAAAAACTAATAGATTTTGCTATGCCCCATGCTCAATAAATCCATCATTTTTCATGTGATAATAAATTTTATTTTTTGGTATATAATTCAAAATCGCATTCCATCTTTAAATCGTACTACTCTTCCCAAAACCATATTAACAAACTATGGATAATATACCAAAAGAATTTATTATGGAGCAAGCCCATGTCACATGTATAAGCATCTCCTCCATTTTTTAATAATTCCAGCATAATGAAATTCACAGCTAGCCTATCTTAAACATTCAGCCTTTCCTCTGGCAGCACCTGCCTTTTGTAATAATCTTTCCCCTCCATCCCACTTAGCCTGTTAGACTTCTAGAAACATGTTTGTTTCCCCAGGTGCTAGCCCAGGACAATAGATGAGTCTGTTTTCTTGGAGGTGGAATGTATTTTGATTGATATTATTTACTATGTTGGTTATGGGTTACATTTTTGGTTTGGTTTTTTGTTTGATGTATGCTGCCCAGAATCATAATTATGCAAGTTTGGCAGCTATAGAAATCTTATAAGTAAATTAATTAATTGACTGATTGATCTGAGGTGTCCAATATTCATGGAAAAATATTTCACTGAATTTAACCTTAAAATCAAAATAATAATTTAATATTCTTTAATAATTTTTACAGTTTGTTTGTTGATTTGAGATATTCCAACTCTTTCCAAAGTTATTGTGAATACTTAATATCCTCCTTAGCAACATTATTTCTTGTCCAATAAAAATTCTGAAGATTATGTATAATATTAAAAGAAAAAGGGAAAAAAAATACTATTATTCTCACAAATCATATTAAATTGAAACAGATATAAAGATAATCATATGACAGTTTAGCAACATAAGAATTAATATTAGAGTCATGTCAGAAGTTAACAAAAACAGACAAAAAAAAGAATTATTAGCGAAGATAATAAAGATTAATTCAGGAATTGTAGATGCTGCTAATGCATCTAAACCAAATTATAAAATCGAAAGATGTTTTAATTGAATATACTGGCATTACATAGTTTACACAATCTAAATTAATCTTGCAGTAAACCATTTTTTTAAAAAAATCGATAAGCAATTAGCTGATTAATACTGTTATTAGACCCTGAATTTTTAAAAATGTTGCATTTTTCAGTCTGGGATTATCTTAAAGGATAAATTTAAGGGTCAAAATTATATGTCCATCCCAGCATCTTCTCAATATTCCTTGCAGCCTTTAAATCCTGAAATACAGTAGAAATATGACTAAAAAAGTAATCAAGCTCCTACCATTACTTCTGTAGAGATACTAAGATTGACAAATAAATGCAATCATTAGGAAAAACTTTCTTTTTTTTTTAAATCCATTCAATCGTGTCTGATTCTCAGAGACTGCCTGGACAACTCCCTGCAGTTTTCTTGGCAAGGTTTTTCAGAAACGGTTTGCCATTGCCTCCTTCCTAGGGCTGAGAGAAAATGACTGGTCCAGGTCACCCAGTTGGCTTTGTGTGTGAGGCAGGACTAGAACTCATGGTCTCTTGGTTTATAGCCTGATGCCTTAACCAAACTGGCTCTCTAGGAAAACTGTTAAGAGACAGTAAATGACAACTCCGTGCTGGGAAAGGAGGGAGTGAGACAAAGAAATTCAAAATAACCCCACCTTGATCCTCTTTGTATAACAGGGAGTAGAGGAAAGCTCTGGCAGGCATTCAAGATTCTTTTATCATACCCTGCAACATAGTATATATATTCAGCACATAATAACTATTGGTGTTCAACTATACTATACTGTTCAGAATTGCCTTCAGTAATTTGGCAAGATAGACAAATGACTCCAGTAACAAATTAAATGTAAGAGGACATTTATTTATCAATATTTATAAGTTATACATAAAGGGCAAGTTCTATGAGATATTCTCGTAGGTGAAAAAAATAATTCTATTTGTTATAATCCTAGCTGAAGAATTAGACTTAGAATTAGAGATCCAGCTTGGTCTAGTGATTAAGGCACCAGGCTAGAAACCAGGAGACTATGAGTTCTAGCCCCACCTTAGGCACGAAAGCTAGCTGGGTGACCTTGGGCCAGTCTCTCTCTCTCAGCCTAACTCACCTCACAGGGTTGTTGTTGTGGGGAAAATAGGAGGAGGAAGGGGTATTAGGTATATTCCCCACCTTGAGGTGTTTATAAAAATAATAAAGGCAGGATAAAAAAATCTAAACAAAAATTTCACGTTAATCCAATTAATGAAAACAAGGAAATCCATATATGGCCAACACTTGCTTAAAAAATACTATACTAAAAGTTTTTTCTGCATCCAACTATCACTGCTGATTCCAGTTTTTCTGAATATATATCTAAAACATCAGTTAGCAATATAAGTAACCTGAACCTTGTTAGTCTTTTATGGAATCATATTTCTACAAATTCTATCCCATGTTCACCTTCAAAATTTTAGCATCAAAATTTCACGAGGAAATCAGGAATAGCTTTCACAATCAGCAGAATCTTTACCAACCTTCAAATTAGAGTTTTCTTAACTATCATTAAAGGAACCTGGAACATTAAAAAAAATCACTATTAATCTCCAACAATATACTGTATGAACCCTACCCCACAAACTAAATATATATTTTATACTACTCAATAGAATAGCCATTACAACCAGGAGTTCTTGTTTTCATAGATTTAATTTATGTATTTATTTTTGGTGGATGCCTTTGAGTCGGTGTTCACATCTGGTGACTGCCTGCATTGGTCCCTGAAGTTTTCTTGGCAAGGTTTTTTGAAAGTGGTTTGCAATTTCCTGTTTTTTAGGACTGAGAAAGTGAGATTGGCCCAAGATCACCCAGCTGGCTTTGTGCCTAAGGCAGGACTAGAACTCATGGTCTCCCAGTTTTTAGCCTGGTGCCTTAACCACTATACCAAACTGGCTCTCACCATAGATTTAACAGCGTCTATATTTTCTGAAGAGGTAAAAGTACAGCTAGATAAACAGTTTTGTCATGTGTAATCAAAAGAACTGTATTATTTTAAAAGCATTATTTTCTTCCTCAGTAATTTTGATTCAGTATTATGAAGGCAAGTATACAAATTAAAAATTGCTGATTTATTATACCAGAATCATATGTTTTGTCCTGAGCATCTT
The DNA here is from genome assembly GCF_035149785.1 of Candoia aspera. Classification (NCBI taxonomy): domain Eukaryota; kingdom Metazoa; phylum Chordata; class Lepidosauria; order Squamata; family Candoiidae; genus Candoia; species Candoia aspera. Next base: position 80,530,323 of record NC_086157.1, on the reverse strand, counting down.
TAATAGTAGAAATGTTATGATATTGTTGTTGCTTTTTCAATTGGGAGGACAATAATTTATCAAGTACCTTTCCTTTATGTGATTCAGTATATATTGTCTACCAAGTATACACAGAAAATTAAATAAGTCTGTACTTATTTACAGACTATAAAGCTTTATAGTCCCATATAAGTTGTCTTTCATGGGTACTCAAAAGTTCTTTAATTTTCCAAATGTTCTTTAGATGTTTTCCCCTTCTTTTTATGCAGTGTTACAACCCTGAATCTTTAATGATGATGTATTAAAATACTCTCTCAAAATACTAGGATATTTTTTCTTATTATAATTGATAGCATTAATACATGATTGGATATTGCAATAGTACCTGTAGGACCTATACTACATTAATTTATCTGATCAACTGGAGATCAAGTTACTAAAAAATAATAAAGTCATTAACAAGTCAGATGTGGAGTTGAATAAAAAGTGCATTCATACTGAGAAGGATTTAAATGTCACCATAAAGCTACCAACTTAAACTCCGTTGTAAAAACTTTTCATGTACAAGAAATAAATTTAACTGACATAGCATTACAATCTAGGAAAGGATCTAAAACTTGATTAAAATATCTGTCATAATTATTTGTTTCACAACTAAACTAAAAATATATTCAAGACACTTCTGTAAAATATTCTTTAGTTGGACTGTCCTAATTAATAAAAACTTTAAAAAACCCATAAAATGTTTCCTAAAATATTTAATTATTGGTATTAAAAATACCCTTCTGAATCACTTGTTTTTTGTTCCACTTGTTCTGAAGATTAGCTACAATGTTAGCAAATTTTGAATTCCCACTAATATATACATAGCCAAACTATATTGTAAATAAAACACCTTTCTCAAGTGGTAGGATATGAGTTTCTTGTTAAAACAACTTCAGGTTCCAAATTGCGCACTTTGTTAAGTATCTATCTTCTCTTGGAAAGACACTAAATTCACCTGAATTTCACTAAACAACTAAATACAACATAAGTGAAAAAAATACATTACATAGTTTAAAATAGAATTTGTAAATCAAAGAAAAAGAAGCAATTCTCATTTATCTAGGACAAACTTATACAAGATCTAAAAAGATAAACTTAAAAAAATCAATTAGAAAGAAAGAATAAAACATGGAAAATATTGAATAAGAAAAATATAAATAGAAACATAGAAACATAAACCAAAATAAAAATATAAAGTAAAACTACAAAAAAATTACAGACATACCCCATCCCCTACAACTGTAATATTACAAGGACTTATGAATGAGACATCCTGAAATATAGTACAGGAACTCCACAAAGCTGAAATGAAATAAAAAATATTGAAATAAAAATGAAATAAATATATTAAATACATTGAAATATATACTTACAGATAAAATAAAGAGATAAATAGGTAAGTATTTATATATAAATATAATATAACCAAGACCAATAAACATTTCTGTAACCTTTGCATAAAAATAAGCCTTCTCCATAATGGAATCCAGTGACATTTTCCGATGGCAGAGGACAGTCAAACCTCTCCTCTTGGTGGTCTGCCTGGATTAATTTTTTATTTTAATATCTTTGGCACTTACTTGGACTGAACTGGATTGGACTGGAAATGACCCTTGGATTCAGCATTCAGCTGGTTGGGGCTGTGTTGCTGTCAGCCACTCTGTTTGTGTCCTCGGCTGCTCTGGCCACTTTTGTTGTGTTGTTATACCTATGAGCTGAGCAGGTCAGAGTTTTGGGGAGATGGGCATGCTGGGCAGTTTTTTGAGACCGAGCTGGGCCGTTCTGAGATCGGAAGAGCAGGCTGGACTGGGCTGGAGACTGAAGGAGTGGGTCGGAGCAAACAAACAAGTAATCTGCTGCATGTTGGACTGGGTGTCAGCCATATTAGAAGGTTGGACTGTATGCTGGCCACGCTGGGACACCGGGCTGCCGAGTGAGCTAGCTGGAGGATTGGCCAGAGGAATGGGTTGGGGAAGAGGCGTTGGCTGCTTTCTGGACCTGGTGCCCTGGTGTGCTTGAGCCCAGTGCTGGCTGGAAGGAGTGGTCTGGAGCCCTGGATGGGTTGTGTTTGTTGCAGCTCTGTGCTTTGCTGCATTTCTGTCTTCTTCTGCTGGGATCCTTTACTCTGTGGACTGCGGTGGATTTTCCAGGAAAAGAGACCAAGTGCGATTTGGACTTTTGGAGTATTGGTGGTGGCTGGTGCAGGGGGGAATATCAGCAGAATGGCATTCTGCTGTAGACCCTTGCCCCAGAATCTGTTGTGCTATGGGCCTGGTGCTTTCCCCTGCAAAACCTATCCCTTTGTCATCTCTTGCTTTCCAATTTTGGCTGCCAGTTAGATGCCTCTGTCTGTTGGTATGGATCCCCCTTGGGATAAGAAACTGAGGAGGGGTTGGTTGAGTTGGGTGGATGGGAAGGGAACCCTAATCAGCAGCTGAGAGGGTCTCCTTGTGTAATGGAGGTTGCTCCTCTCCAGGGGGAAAAGCACACACACAGTATTAAATCTCTTTGGCTCCTAATCAAGAAGACTAGAAAAGAACCACCTTAGGTTTCTGGGTTTTTTTCTAGTAGAATTTGCTAGTGCCTTTCGGTTTAGCAGGATTTTTTCTAGTACAGCAGAACAATAAACACTAGAGCTAGATCTTCTGGTCTCAGCATGGTGGTTCACTCTATATCCTGACATGCTGTGGGTGTTAGTGTATGTGTCTATGTGCTTGTGTGTGCATTTGTGAGGTAAGTAGAGGAGGTGGAGTGCTGGGTACCCTGATGGTGCTAAGAGCCAATGGAGCTGAAGTGCCTTGGGGTGCCTGGCACCTGGCCTCCCCTCCTTGAGATGGATGTAACTGACTGCTGTGGAAGGCCCCAGGCCTTGGAAAGTGGGCAGCCTGGAGGGGAAGATGATGTGGCCTTTGGGAAGGAGGAGGTAGGCCATAGTATTAGGGTGATGAAGGCCATGGGGAGATATGGTGGGAGTCAGGGACTACACTGCTCTCAGGGAAGACAGGACTTTTGTTTTATACTGACCTTGCTTTCCAGCTCCTTGGTCTCAGCCCCTGTATCCAGACAGCAGAACTTCAGAGGCCCTGGCCTCTAGCTGATGCTCTTAAATGCCAGGTCAGTCTGTAATAAGACCTCCCTCATCTGTGATGTGATCCTGGATGAGAAGGCTTTCAGGGGTGCTGCACCACATGCATCCTGTCATGCCCTGTGGTTTACAGAAGAACTGAGGGAGATGAAATGAGAGAAGAGACAGAGTGTCATTGGTGCTCAACTAAGAACGAACTTGACCGAACATGGGTTAGAGCTGCTATTAGGGCCTACCTTGTGGTGGTAAGGGCAGCAAAGTGACAGTACTTCTCTGCCCTTATTGCATCCTCAGATTGAGGCCCCACAGCCCTGTTTCAGGTGACACAAGCCCTCTTGGGTAAAGGGGGCCCGGAGAACCTTTTGCAGGGATGTGTGGAAGAATTTGCTCAGCATCTGTCAGACAACATTGCTTGGATTCACTTGTAGTTGAATGCTGGCTTTGCTGCAGGTCTGAAGGAGATGCCTAGGGTAGAGTCTTGCCCAGTTATATGGGAATGATTTGAACCTGCTGGATCTGAGAAAATGGGCAAGGTCCTTAGGACTGTCAGCTTAGCCACTGGCTCTCTAGATCCATGCCCCTCCTGGCTTGTGAAAATAGCTTGGGGAGAGGTGTTGTGCGCATGGGTTCTAGTGATGGTTAATTCTTCTTTGAGGGAGGGGGTTGATCCTTCACCTCTTAAGGAGGCTTTGGTTTGCTCCTCCTCAAGAAGCCATTGCTGGACCCTATACTGGATAATTTTTCTCTAGTATCTAACCTCCCCTTTTTGGGGAAGTTGATTGAGAAGGTGGTTGTGTAACAGCCTCAGAGGACCTTGGATGAAGCAGATTATCTGGATCCTTTTCACTTGGGATTCAAACCCAGGTATGGGATGGAAAGAGCATTGGTCGTACTTTTGGAAGATCTCTGGTATGGGTGGAACCCTTGCCTTACTTGATCTCTTGGTGGCTTTGGTACCATCAACCATAGTATCCTTTTATATCGACTCACGGGATTGGGGGGTGGTGGCATGGTCTTGTGCTGGTTCACCTCTTTTCTCCAGGGTTGATTTCAGTCAGTGGTGACTGGGGAGGAGAGATCCTGCCCTCAGCCCCTACTGTATGGGATGCAACATCTCCTATTCAATATCTACATGAGACCACTGGTGAGATCATCTGTTGCCATGGGATGAGTTATCATCAGTACATTGATGTTACCCAATTGTCCATCTCTGCTCCTGGAGTATTAAGCAATACTGTGGACATCTTATCCTAGTGTCTGCAGGCTCTGAAGATCTGGATGGGGAACAACAGGCTTCAACCCTGGCAAGAACCCTGGCAAGACTGAGTGGCTTTGGGTTTTTAGGCCCTCTGGTTCTGGGATTATACTATTTTTGGTACTGGATGGGGTTGCCCTCCCCCAAACAGACCCTGTTCACAACTTGGGGGTCCTCCTTGACTCACAACTCCTGCTCAAAGAGCAGGTGGCAGTGGTGGTTAGGAGGGCCTTTCCACAACTTCATATTGTATACCAGTTGTGCCAGTTCCTGGACCGAGGGACCTTACTCACAGTTACTCATGCTCTGGTCACCTCCCGGTTGGACTATTGCAATGTACTCTACATTCAGCTGCCCTTGAAGAATATCTGGAAAATTCAGCTGGTGCAGATGTGGTGGTGTGGGCAGTTATGTGTGTTTCTGGTAGAACACACATTACACCTCTGCTTCACAAGCTGCATTGGTTACCAGTCTGTTTCCAGGTCCAATTCAAGGTGCTGGTATTGACTTTTAAAGCCCTTCATGGCATGGGAATGGGTTATTTGAGGGACCACCTCTCCCCAATTTCATCTGCCTGTCCCACTAGATCCAGCAGAGTGGGTATGTTATGGGTTCCGTCATCTAGGGAGCTACATTTGGTGGGCCTTAGCCGGCAGGCCTTTTCTGTTGTGGTTCCCATACTGTGCAACCTTCTTCCCCCATTGATGAGGACAGCCTCATCACTCCTGAGCTTTCAAAGGTCCCTCAAGACCTAGTTATGCCAGCAGACCTGGGGACTCCAGGGGATGGGTGATCTAGTGAGGTGCTCCATTATTAACATTCCTCTGCCTATAACTTTCTTTTCTGTTTTAGTTCTGTTTTTATAGTTTTTAATGTTTTTTCATTCATATATACACTCACAGACACACACATACATTCACACACACACAGAGACACAGTATATATAATTTTATTGCTGTACACTGCCCAGAGTCACTCTCATGAGATGGGTGGCCATATACATTTGATTAATAAAATAAATAAATAAAATTTCTAGAAGAAAAAGTTTAATTTCTGTTTTTTTTTACTGTCAAATTAGCCTTACTGAACAGGATTTGCTTGTGAACTGTTTTTTGAAACAGATCTGGAAATATCATTACCTTCTTTTCATTCCATTTGAAAAATCCTACTTGTTGAAATAAATACAGAATATGATTATTTTAGATCTTACATTTTTTTACTACAGTATAACTAGATTTGGGAATGCGAACCTATACATTAAGCAATTTAAATTTAGAATGTGTTCCAGCAGCAGTTAAAAAATCCAATATATAAACTTTTCCATGAAGACTGCTATAGGCTGATCTTGCTCAGTATTAATTCAGAATTTTTTAAAAAATCATTTATTATTTCTATGAAATATACCTGCAGACAGGTCAATTCATCTTATATACTTACAATATTGTTCAAACACCTTTGAGATACTGTTTATTAGAACTTTAAACTGGATTATTCTTAGTTCATATAAATCAATCGCAAAATGTTCAATTCTTCCATTTTCTGATCAAAAGAATAAGATTTCTGTTTAGCTCCAGAAAGTTCTGTTTCATCATCTAGTACAGTTTTTACCTGCCTGAATTCAATCATTCTAAAAGACTATAAATCAGAGAAAAGTGATAACTCAATTTAATTTTCTATGTTATTTTTTTCAGCTACTTACTTTTGCAAGTCAGGAATAAATTCAGTTAACTATTCTTCAATTCTAACAATTCTTCAAGCCTTCTAAAACAGTAGCTAAAAGAACTAGCAGAATAGATAAGGAAGTAAATTTGTTATGCAACTATATCCAACCCATAAATTCCTACATTCAATATGTGGCCACAATAATCTAGATTTTGCTATACAGTTTAGCCCTTTTATTTATAATTAATCCTACAACTTCATTTCACTACACCAACACCAGTCTAAAACATCAGGCCTCCTTCATTTTACCTATATTACATCCTTCTCCTTTTTCTTAATTTCATTTACACAGTACATGTTTACTTTTTTTCACCCATTTTATTCATTGATTCATGGTCTTTTCCTTATATTTTCCTCTAATTCCAAGTTGCAGTTTTGATAGTCAACAAAAGGGCTCTTGAATACCACCATCCGTATTTACGTCCACCATCCATCATGACTTTGTTCAACTGAGGCTATAATCCTTTTTAGTATGATAAACTAAGGGTAGAATAAGTTAACTGCCTTTGTCAGACCCATGCCACATGTAGCATTCTTTGATCAATGTAACTTTTGGCACATTGTGACCAGTATGTCACAAACTAAACCAACGCCCAATTTTACTCCAAGCATGCTCAAACTACTCTATGCAATAGAGTAGTTTGAGCATGCTTGGAGTAAAATTGGGTGTTGAATAGATTGCCATGACAACCAACATGCTTGCATGCCATCATGCTGTGTACTGACTAATACTCTTGTCATTCATTTTTTTAAAAATATGAACAGTTAGCCTTTAATTGCAGGAAAGTTAATTGCTGTTATCATAAACCATAATATACTAGCCACAACAGATGGGTGCACATTGTGATATACCAAAGCCAAACATATCAAATTATTGATTAATGAAAAGTTTGTTGTTTATTCGTTTAGTCGCTTCCAACTCTTCGTGACTTCATGGACCAGCCCACGCCAGAGCTTCCTGTCGGTCGTCAACACCCCCAGCTCCTCCAGGGACGAGTCCGTCACCTCTAGAATATCATCCATCCATCTTGCCCTTGGTCGGCCCCTCTTCCTTTTGCCTTCCACTCTCCCTAGCATCAGCATCTTCTCCAGGGTGTCCTGTCTTCTCATTATGTGGCCAAAGTATTTCAATTTTGCCTTTAATATCATACCCTCAAGTGAGCAGTCTGGCTTTATTTCCTGGAGGATGGACTGGTTGGATCTTCTTGCAGTCCAAGGCACTCTCAGAATTTTCCTCCAACACCACAGTTCAAAAGCATCGATCTTCCTTCTCTCAGCCTTCCTTATGGTCCAGCTCTCGCAGCCGTAGGTTACTACAGGGAACACCATTGCTTTAACTATGCGGACCTTTGTTGTCAGTGTGATGTCTCTGCTCTTAACTATTTTATCGAGATTTGTCATTGCTCTTCTCCCAAGGATTAAGCGTCTTCTGATTTCCTGACTGCAGTCAGCATCTGCAGTAATCTTCACACCTAGAAATACAAAGTCTTTCACTGCTTCTACATTTTCTCCCTCTATTTGCCAGTTATCAATCAAGCTGGTTGCCATAATCTTGGTTTTTTTGAGGTTTAGCTGCAAGCCAGCTTTTGCACTTTCTTCTTTCACCTTCATCATAAGGCTCCTCAGTTCCTCTTCGCTTTCAGCCATCAAAGTGGTATCATCTGCATATCTGAGATTGTTAATGTTTCCTCCAGCGATTTTAACTCCAGCCTTGGATTCCTCAAGCCCAGCATGTTGCATGATGTGTTCTGCATACAAGTTGAATAGGTAGGGTGAGAGTATACAGACCTGCCGTACTCCTTTCCCAATCTTAAAACCAGTCCGTTGTTCTGTGGCCTGTTCTTACTGTTGCTACTTGGTCATTATACAGATTCTTCAGGAGGCAGACAAGATGACTTGGTATCCCCATACCTCTAAGAACTTGCCACAATTTGTTCTGTTCCACACAGTCAAAGGCTTTAGAATAGTCAATAAAACAGAAATAGATGTTTTTCTGAAACTCCCTGGCTTTTTCCATTATCCATCGGATATTGGCAATTTGGTCCCTAGTTCCTATGCCTTTTCTAAACCCAGCTTGTACATCTGGCAATTCTCACTCCATGAATTGCTGATGTCTACCTTGCAGGATCTTGAGCATTACCTTACTGACATGTGAAATGAGTGCCACTGTTCGATAGTTTGAACATTCTTTAGTGTTTCCCTTTTTTGGTATGGGGATATAAGTTGATTTTTTCCAGTCTGATGGCCATTCTTCTGTTTTCCAAATTTGCTGGCATATAGCATGCATTACCTTGACAGCATCATCTTGCAAGGTTTTGAACAGTTCAGCCAGGATGCCGTCATCTCCTGCTGCCTTGTTATTAGCAATGCTTCTTAAGGCCCATTCCAGCTCACTCTTCAGGATGTCTGGCTCTGGCTCACTGACCACACCATCAAAGCTATCCCCGATATTGTTATCCTTCCTATACAGGTCTTCTGTATATTCTTGCAATCTCTTCTTCTTCTGTTAGGTCCTTGCCATCTTTGTTTTTGATCATACCCATTTTTGCCTGGAATTTACCTCCAATGTTTCTAATTTTCTGGAAGAGGTCTCTTGTCCTTCCTATTCTATTGTCTTCTTCCACTTCCGCGCATTGCTTGTTTAAAAATAATTCCTTATCTCTTCTGGCTAACCTCTGGAATTTTGCATTTAATTGGGCATATCTCCCCCTATCACAAATGCCTTTTGCTTTCCTTCTTTCTTGGGCTACTTCTAGTGTCTCAGCAGACAGCCATTTTGCCTTCTTGGTTTTCTCTTTCTTTGGGATGTATTTTGTTGCTGTCTCCTGAACAATGTTGCGAACTTCTGTCGATAGTTCTTCCGGGACCCTATCTACTAAGTCCAGTCCCTTTAATCAATTCTTCACCTCCACTGCATATTCCTTAGGAATATTAGTGAGCTCATATCTAGCTGATCTGTGGGTCTTCCCTAATCTCTTTAGTCTGATCCTAAATTGTGCAATAAAAAGTTCGTGATCTGAACTACAGTCAGCTCCAGGTCTTGTTTTACCAACTGTATAGACATCCGCCACCTTTGGCTGCAAAGGATGTAGTCAATCTGATTTCGGTGTTGTCCATCTGGGGAAGTCCACGTATAAAGCCGTCTCTTAGGTTGTTGGAAGAGAGTGTTTGTTACGCAGAGTGAGTTGTCTTGGCAAAATTCGATCAGCCTATGTCCTGCTTTGTTTTGTTCTCCCAGGCCATGCTTACCTGTAATTCCAGGTGTCATTTGACTGCCCGCCCTAGCATTCCAGTCTCCTGTGATGAAAATAATGTCTCTTTTAGGCTTGTTGTCCAGTAGGTGCTGCAGATCCTCATAGAATTGCTCTACTTCAGCTTCTTCAGAATCTGTGGTTGGGGCGTATATTTGGATCACTGTGATGTTAGATGGCTTGCCCTGAATTCGAATTGAGATCATCCTATCGTTTTTTGGATTGTATCCAAGCACTGCTTTAGCCACTTGACTATTAATTATGAAGGCTACTCCATTTCTTCTGTGGTCCTCTTGTCCACAGTAGTAGATCTGGTGGTCATCTGATGTGAAGTGGCCCATTCCAGTCCATTTCAGTTCACTGACGCCCAAAAGGTCTATTTTTAATCTTGACATATCACCAATAACCACATCCAATTTGCCCTGGCTCATAGATTCCAGGTTCCAATGGTATGTTGATCCTTAGAACATCAGATTCGCCGTTCACCACCAGCACCGTCGGCCACTAGCCGTCCTTTCGCCTTTGAGCTAGCTGCGTCATCACATCTGGGGCTAGTTGAGCTCATCCTCTGTTCCTACCCAGTAGCATTTTGACCATCTTTTGACCTGGGGGTCTCATCTTCTGATGATATACCGACATATCTCTGGTTGTACTGATCCATTTAGTTTTCACAGCAAGAATACTGGGGTGGGTTGCCATTACCTTCCCCAGGGATCGCATTTAGTCTGACCTCTCTGTCATGACCTTCCCGTCTTGGGTGGCCCTTCACACTTTAGCTCATGGCATCATTGAGGTGCACAAGCTCCAGCCCCACGACAAGGTAACAATCCTTTGCTGAAGTAATGAAAAGTAGGAATCCAATTTATATGTATCTCCTGCTCTCAAGCTAGCAGAATGAAGGTATCTCCCTTAGACCATGAGAGTGGTCTTTCAGAACTGTGAAAATGAGAGATATCTCACTTCCATTTTGTAAAACCTCTCCTGAGTATGTTCAGACATAACTAACATACCATGCTAGCCTATAATGGGAAAGGTATTTTGTGATTCAGTGTGTCAAGCCATTGTCTTAATATGCTGTGTAAAGTAGTCCATCATATTAAGCTATATTAAGGCTAATTTCTTAAACATAATATGTTATGAGAATAGAGGAACTGCATTTCATTAACTCAGATTTTAGGGCAGCCAAAATATTGCTTTCTTTCCTGTATGTGACTTGACAGGGGATTTTTTTCTTCTTTTCGTTAGGGAAAGAAGAATGAAAATGTGCTACGATATCACTTTTCTACTAAATCCTGTTGAATTCAGGACAGCCCAGGATCTCTCCTTGTGGGGGAGATGGGCAATGATAAAAATATGATTGATAAAGAAATAAATAAAATAAACAATCTCAATTACATTCTAATTCTGCTAACTCTATGATTTAACTGGCATTCTTCATATGCAAATCATATTATTTAGAGTACAACAACTTTTCTTACCTGTAATAAAATTGCCTTCCTTCTACTGTTGGAAGGAAATCTTACCAGGTCCATCCTGAGCTGGGAATGAAAGTTCTTAGGTGATTGCTTGAACAGAGATAATTTTATTTTCCAAGAGCATGTCCAGGGTCTGCTGGTTGGAGGTGGCCACACTTGTATGTCTCCCAAAAGGCCTTTATATAGGAGAGTTTGGCTGTTGTTATATAAAGTGTTGCTGCCCTCTAGGAACTTCTTAGAAAAGTGCAATTTACTGGTGTTCAGAGAGGAGGCACTCTGTGGTCAGGCCCCCGGTTCTTTGTGTTTCCTGTTCTGATAGTCCAGGTTCCCTGTGGGGCTGTGGCTTTGTCTACTAGCCTGGACTGTTCACCTTGGAAGGAATCTTTCATTATTTCATTATGGAGATCTGTTTGGCTGTTCACCTGAATGGGCTGTGCTAAATTCTGTGAATGAGCGACCTTTTGTTTTCCAAGGTTTCTGATTAAATCTGAAGGGAATCCTTTGTCTAAACAGTTGGGCTTCCTTTTTCTGGCATCCCCTTTTGCATTGAACCCATTCTATTTTGTAACTTTAACTTTTTACCTTGCTCAAGGGGAAGGCAAGTGTTTCAAAAATGGCAGTCTGAGAGAGAAGGGGGAGGGTTGCCTCGAACACTTCTAACTCCACCAAAAGCAGTCATTATGGTCTGGTTATGCCTTTTCTTTATATTTAATGCTGCAGCCACTGTTTAGAATTCACATGCTGATGCTTCAGCAAATATTTACATTCTGTCTTGAATTCAGTTTTTTTTCCATGAAAATATTTTGCATTCTCATTAAACTTAGATATTTCATATTAAAATTGTTTACCTTTTAGAATAACTTTATTATTTATGCCTTACTCCAACTTACTAAAACTGCATATCTTATTTGAGACTTCCAGTAATTGCTCATCTATGAATGATCTGAATGACAATTTTGTACTGTAGCTTCAAAGTAATCTAAACTATCAGTGCAAGTTCATGCATGTCTGATACTTTCTTTTTTGGTTCATTTGATGAAAAAGGCTATTGGCTCAGGAACTGTCCTGTTATCAGATCATCCCTGTGAGGTTTCAGCCAACCTCTGACTCAGAAAACAAAACTCTTCCTGAGTCAGAGAGGGAAACAGAAACTTACCAGGCAGAAACCAGGAAAGTAAAACCCAGAAATGAATCAGCAGTGCAGGAAAAGTCACAGATGCTGATTGCACAATTTTTGGAGGAAAATTTGAATTCTCCAATCAGCACACATGAAAGACATGCAGAAAGGTGTGTGAAGGAGAGACAACCTATCCTTCAAGCTCACGGTTCCAGTGGAAGAGTCCTTACCTGCATTGGAAACCTTGTCTGTAGCTAGAGGGGAATCAGCAACATTCCCTATTGGAGACGACCTGTATCCTGCTACTGCTGCCACAGAGGCTTCTTCCTGCCGAATCCAGCAACCTTAGCCTCGTGTCCAGCTTTGGACCTCACTGTCACCATTTGGCACATTCCAGATGCTCTTCCAGCCTTGCTTCTAGCTTCCAGTCATGTCTAGAACCTTTGGGCCAGCTTCGTCATGCTCCAAGTCTTCAGCCTTGCCCAGGATCTCCAGTTCAGCTTTATCATACTTCCAGTTCCCAGCCTTGTCCAGAGTCTCCAGTACAGTTTTGTCATGCTTTCAACCTCCAGTCTTGCCCAGGATCTCCAGTCCAGCCTAGCCGCATCCCAGTTGCCCAACATTGTTCAGGAAATTTAGACCTATCTTATCATGAACCGGGTTCTCAACCTTGTCTAGAACCTATGGTCCAGTCCAGTCATGTCTCAAGCTCTCCGCCTACCCAAGAACCTCCAGTCCAGCCTAGTCGTGTGCCAAGCTTCCAGCCCAGCCCAGAATCTCCAGCCAAGTCCAGCCTTGCTTTGAGTTATCAGCCTTGTTCTAAGTCTTCAGCCCAGTGTACCCAGTCCAGCCTGGGTCACCTAGTTCAGTCCTTCCTCTAGAGTCAAGCCTTGCCAGGTGGATCCAGTTCATTCTCGCCCAGCTTCCAGGTGTCGGCCTAGTTCAAGTGGTATTCCAGATCGTGAACAATTGTCTCCAGTTCCAGTTGTGCCACATGATCTAGCTTCTTCCAGTTCCACAGCTCTCATCAGCAAATTCCGCTCAGTTGTTTTACCACAGTCTTCTCCTGCAAACTTGCCTGTTCTCCCATTGTTGCCCAGTTGGTCTTGATCAGGAAACAGCCTACCCCTTGACCATAAGGACTTATTTATTGTAAATAGTTATTTAATAAAAAGTGGTTTTTGATAATAAACCTGCCTGGCTGCCTCATAGTCTGAACAGGACAATCACAAGTGTTACGTTGCTACTTCTTGCAACCATGTTTCCACATATGAAGCTGCCCCACACATGCAGTGTTCCCAAACAGATGCTTTTGGCATCAAAGTCTATTGCATGCTCAATTCCTCTCTCTGTTCACTGTGCATTTTCAGAATGATGTAATAGCTTTTGAAAGCAAAGTGACTTCACAAAATTATGCAGGATAAGGATAAGGCTTGTCAGAGTTGTCATTCTGTTTGTCTCCTAAACATTTTTAAGACACATGGTCAACTTTTCATGCTGTAAAAAAAAAGAAAAGAAAAGCCTTTCAGCAACAACAACTTAAAGTCTGCAGTCAAGACAAAAAGACTCCAAATCACATTACAACAAAGGCCATCAGGTCAAACATTTGTTGTACAGCAACACAAGAAATGAATGAAATGCCAATACCCTATGCTTAAAATCCTATCCTTGTGTACTCTGTAGATCAGGGAATTCTTCAGTGATTCACAATGACAATTTTTTTTTCCCCAGATAAATCAACAATGCAACATTAGACACTGTTCTCTTATGCTACTGAAGTAAAATAATCCAAGTCACAGAGTGGTTTTGAAAAACTATTCAATAGCACAGGATTATAAAGTGCCTCTTTAGGTGATACTTTTAGAATTTGCATACTTGTTCTGGAGACTTTAAGATAATTAAGAAAGCAGATTCCAATCTGCTGCTCCAGGTCCTACTATGATTTTTTAAAAAGGCTGGATAAAATAATAATAATAATAATAATAATAATAATAATAATAATAATAATAATCTGAAGAAACAGTTGACCACCTAGTTAGCTGATGTAAGAAGATCACACAGACTGATTACAAACAATGGCATGACAAAGTAGCAACAATGGTGCATTGGAATATTTGCAAGAAATACCATTTGCCTGCATGCAAGAACTAGTGGGACCACAAACTAGACAAAGTAATAGAAAATGAAGAACTAAAGTGTTCTGAGACTTTAGAATTCAAACACACAAGCATCTTTCACACAACATCCCAGACTTAACAATTGTTAAGAAAGACAAAAAAGTCTGGATAGTGGACATTACAATACCTGGAGATAGAAGAAGAGAAGAGAAAGAACTGGAGAAAATAAAAAAAATACAAAGACCTGCAAATAGAAGTAGAACGACTGTGGCAAAAGAAAGCAAAGGTAGTGCCAATAGTAGTAGGTTCCTTGGATGCAATTCCAAAACATCTGGAGCACCACTTGAACACCATCAGCATTGACAAAATCTCCATCAGTCAGTTGCAAAAGGCAGCTTCACAGCTTACATCCTGTGACCATACTTTTAATATTATTAAACAACAACATCTGCCTATCCCAGGTCCTGGGAAGGACTCAATAGGTGGACAATAATGCCTCAAATCCAGTCTAAACATCTAGCTGACTCTGCTATCTATCTATCTATTATTATTATTATTATTATTATTATTATTATTATTATTATTATTATTATTATTATTATTATTATTCCTATACCTTTCCTTTCTGGTTTTGCTTCCATTTTCCTTTCCATTTTGTTCATTGTTAACATACAGTAGTATGTTAGAGGTTGTCTGAGGTTGCAGAGAAAGTAGATGTATCATTTAATTTTGCATTTTCAAAGGAATTATTCACTATCTGATTTCACATTATGATATTACTCAGCCAGGTAAAGTATTCTAATGACTCAAAATTCAATTCAAGCCACCCATGTATTATTTTTACTGCTGATAAATGTTGCTGCTGCTACATACTGTTTTTCAGAACTGATGTGCTTTCTGTCTGACAATATCACCATTTGTGAAAGCAGCTTTTGATTCTTTTCCCATTTTAAGAATGAAGAGAAATCCATTCAATACAGAAAGTGGGAAGATGAAGAGTTTATAGAATTAGATATGTAATTATGGATAGCAATCCTGCAATTTCCCAACATATTTTTCCAAAGGACTGTAATGGAAATATCAACCTGATTCATCAATATCAAATGATTCGTGTTCAATTATTCCTTCATGAACTATATAGACTTTATCATTCACAACCACTAGCAATATTCAAATAATGTTTATCTATCTTATTTAATAACAGGGGGATCTCATAAGTATTGTATTAACTATTATAATGCATATCGGATTTTTTTTCAAAGCCTAAACAATTCAGAATGATTTGGGCAATGAACTTGATGAATATTTGAATTCTTCAGGGCATAGAATTCTTTTTTTCATCTGTGAAAGCAAAAGATTGAGTATAAAAACAATATATAGATGGTACTACCCCCTACTGAGATCATATTACATAAACTACTATTCTGAACTGTTGGTAGGAGTATAAAACATTGGAAAGCTAAAATACATCTTTCACTGGTTCAGTGGTATTTAAAGTATGTGTAACTGCTATGGCTTAAAAAACAAGGAAGAGGTTTGCAAATTCTGCAGTGAAAAACACATTCAACTAAACATTGTCACCATTTATGAATGAAATTAATTTTTTTTTCCCTGATGGATTACCTGTAGATTGTATAAATTTTCATCTGTACAAATATTGGTTTGGAGAGAAATAATGAAAATGGATGTTCGTTTATATTTCTCTACAAGATTGCATATTCTCAATTAATTAATTGGAAAAGCGTATTCTTCAGATTTGTTGCTTATTTTTCTTTTTAATTCTGCGTCTGGTGTTTTTCTTTTTTTCCCCTCACTTTGCAAAATAAAAAATACAAATTAAAAATTTAAATATCATACTGAATTCCTATTGAGTCTTTTCAACTATTTTACCTTTATAGAGTACCATGATGAACTAGGCTCTGGACTGAACTTAGAAGTGAGGTGAAAGATAGAAAGCAAAGTTATATTTTTGATTCCTATGGTTTTAGAGATACATGTTTAATTTTGTAGCACCCTCTCTCTCTCTCTTTTGGTTGTTGTCCAAATGAGTAAAATTGCAGTGCTTTCCTCATTCAGAGTAAATTTCAATAAAATCAAAGACCCTAACATTATACTCCTATGTATTTCAACTCATTAGCAAGACTTACTGAATGCAATGCAACATACTAAGTAAGTGAATATAGGTTTGCTGCTTGATTTTTCTATAAATATTTAGGATATAGATGTGAATCTCATGTTGACAATAATTGGGCATAAGTAGTTAAAACACAATGATTAAATAAATGAAGAGTTTACTTAATTCAGGATGCTGATCTAGGGCAGTGCTTCTCAACCAGGATTCTGTGGAACCCTATGGTTCCGTGAAAGGTAACAAGGAGTTTCCTTGGAGATCATGATTTATTTTAAAAATTATTTCAAATTCAGGCAACTTCACATTAAAGAGGTAAGTTTCATTCTTGATTTTTAGTTTAAGAATACTGTTAATGCATATACAGTATACAGGCCTACACAAGAAACAAATATAATAATTTTGTACCTTGTGGCTTATATTTCAACCTGAATGTGCAGGGGTTTCCCGAGGCCTGAAAAATATTTCAAGGGTTCCTCCAGGGTCAAAAAGTTGAGAAAGGCTGATGTAGGGCAACTGTCTAGGAAAGAAAACTGGAGTTACAAATAACATAAGTATTTCCTCTATGGAAAACTCTCTTAGCCATTTTGTTTTAAAACACAGCCAGACTTTTTCTGGACAGTGACAGCATTAGACTAATAATAATAATTTAAAAAAACCAATGTGATGATCTTTACTATATTATCTGCTATAATCCCATATTTTGTGTGTTTATTTGTGTCTGTATTGCCTCTGTTCCCATATATATTTCTCTGAGCAATCTGGATGGGATTTTTCTACTAATCCAAGATGATGAATAACATAAATGTTAAGTGAATGAATAAATTTCTAGATAGTCTAGGTTTGTGTTGTTTGTTTTTCAAAAATGCACATGCATTGCATTTTTAATGTTTTCTCCCGACTGAATTTCACTGTAAAAATGATGCATGACTAATAAGCAAATGGCACCCAGCTCAAATATACACTGTAATTTCATGGTGTGATGCAGTGTTTTGCATAAATCACTTAAAACTATGATACTTATTCATGTTATTTATTTCATTTATATATCACATATCTTTCTGCTGTCTTATATCCAGTATCTTTTGTTTGTGTTAAGTCTCACTCACTGACAGTTAGAAGTAAGAAGTAAAATGCATTATTCAAAATGGAGAAGGAATAGAAAGGAAGAGGTCTAATTGGATCTAATTCAGGGAATAATTCTTCCATTTTAGTCTAAGCAAATGATAACTGCAGGAAGTAATTTGGGAAGAGAGGAACTCTATCCACTTCCCAGTGTAACGTGGAATGGCTGCCGATGGAGGGTTGTAGGAGGCTAGAACTTTCATAATAGGACTTGTATTTCCATTGAGGCTTGAGTATATCCTGTTGGATCTCTCTCTCTCTCTCTCTCTCTCTCATCTTACCATCATGCAAGCATGGGAATGGAAGAGCCAAAAGATGCTAGTAACATTTGTCCTTTGATATAACCCAAACAGTTAAAATGATCTAATATTCTCTACTACACATGGTTTTAAATTATTTCTTAGCTGACACAACAATAAAAACCTCCTTAATCTATAGAAGTTTGAACTTCTATAGAATATAGAATATCCTTTGAGTAGAAACATAGAAGCCTAAAGGGAATTGATTTGGAACAATCTCATACTCTTTTAAAAATGTGTAACCTAGCTGTTGTAAGCATGGGGAAGCAATGATCTGGCCTATAGCAAGAATGTTACCTTAAAAAATCCATATTTTTCCAGATCTCTTGTATCTGATTATTTCTCTACCCTTATTGCATCTGTGGAATGCGGTGGCGCTGCAGGTTAAACCGCTGAGCTGCTGAGCTTGCCGATCGGAAGGTTGGCGGTTCGAATCCGCATGACGGGGTGAGCTCCCATTGCTAGTCCCAGCTCCTGCCAACCTAGCAGTTCGAAAACATGCCAATGTGAGTAGATTAATAGGTACCGCTTTGGCGGGCAGGTAACAGCGTTCTGTGACTGTCATGCTGGCCACATGACCACAGAAGTGTCTACGGACAAACACCGGCTCTTCAGCTTTGAAACGGAGATGAGCACCGCCCCCTAGAGTCGGACACGACTGGACTTAATGTCAAGGGAAACCTTCACCTTTACCTATTGCATCTGCTGATAGCCGTCTGGTGGCCCTATTTTGGGTGACTCGGTCCCTCCTTGGAGGAAGCAATACCAAGCTTCACCTGCAGGGTTGCTGTGAGAAATATGCTGTGCATCTAGCAGATAAAGTCACTCGCATTCGCTCTACGTTGGACTCCAGCTTTAAGGCAGAGCCATGGAGGATACAGGGGCAAAGTCTGGCATGGTTATCTGGGGGGAGTTTGATCTGGTTGCACCTGAGGAAGTGGACAGGGCCCTCGCAGCTACTAGTTCAGCTACTTCTGTATTAGATCTGTGCCCTTCCTGGTTAGTCAAGGCTGCCTGGGAGGAGGCACGGTCTGGGCGGTGGTTAATTCTCCTTTGAGAGAGGGGGTGCTCCCACCAGCTTTTAAGGAGGCGGTGGTGTGTCCTCTCTTCAAGGGGCCATAGCTCGACCCAATCAGCCTGGACAGTTTTCATCCAGTCTCCAACCTCCCCTTTTTGGGGAAGGTTGTGGAGAGAGTGGTCGTGTGGCAATTGCAGAAGACCCTGGATGAAGTGGATTATCTGGACCCTTTTCAGTCAGGATTCAGGCTGGGTTATGGGACTGAGATGGCATTGATCATGCTCTTAGATGACCTCTGGTGGGAGCGGGATGGGGGCAGTGCGACCATCCTTGCTCTTCTTGACCTCTCAGCGGCCTTTGATATCAACAATCATAGTATCCTTCTGGACCGGCTTTGGGAGTTGGGGGTGGGCGGCACAGTGTTGTGCTGGTTCTCCTCCTTCCTCCGGGGTCAGTTCCAGTCAGTGTTGATGGGAGGGAAAGGTCCAGCCCACGTCCCCTACTCTGTGGGGTGCCTCAGGACTCAGTTCTCTCCCCTCTCCTATTTAACATCTACATGAGACTGTTGGGGGAGGTGATCCGATGGTTTGGGGTAAGATACCATCAATATGATGATACTCAGCTTTATATCTCTACTCCAGACCGCCTGAGTGATGCCGTGGATGTCTTGACCCAGTGCCTGGAGGCTGTAAGGGCCTGGATGGGGTTCAATGGGCTTTGACTCAACCCAAGCAAGACTGAGTGGCTTTGGGTTTGTGGGCCTCCTGATGCTAAGGTTTTTCCACCTTTGGTCTTGGATGGGGTTTGCTCAGTCACTCATGCCCTCGTGACCTCCCGTCAGGACTACTGTAATGCGCTCTACACGGGGCTGCCCTTGAAGAGCATTCGGAAGCTTCAACTGGTGCAGAATGCAGCTGCATGGATAGTAAATGGTGTTGGGTACTCGACACATGTAACAGCACTGCTACAGGAGCTGCATTGGTTGCCGGTGTACTTCTGGGTGCAATTCAAGGTGCTGGTTGTCACCTTTAAAGCCCTTCATGGCTTGGGGCTGGGTTACCTAAGGGACCGCCTTCTCCCAGTTGTTTCTGCCTGTCCAATTCGATCTAGTAGGTTGGGTCCCGTCAGCCAGGGAGTGTTGGTTGGTGGGAACTAGAAGGCGTGCCTTCTCTTCCTTAGTGCCTGCCATCTGGAACATCCTACCTCCAGAAATTAGGATGTCCCTGACCCTTGTTGGCCTTTCGTAAGGCCATGAAGACCTGGCTTTGTGCCCAGGCCTGGGGCCTCGAGCGTGTGGATGGTCCCGTCTCTTGGCTGTATTAACATTCATGCATTGCTCGTTTGGCAGCCATGTATATTTATTTTGTATTTATTTTATGTTTTAACTGTTTTAACTGTAATTGTTTTAGTTGTTTTATAGTTTTATTGCTGTAAGCCGCCCAGAGTCACTTGCTGAGATGGGTGGCTATAGAAATCAAATAAATAAATAAATAAATAAATAAATCTATGTTTATCAAAAGTTTGCAAAAACAATAAAGTCTTTTGACACCATAAACACTATATGGCACAAAGAAATCTCACAAATGGGCACCCATCCTAACATCTTATCTCCTATGCAAGGATTCTGCTTCCTTTGCAGGCTTGACTTTGGACCCTTACAGAATAATAGAGGCTGCAATAAATACCTGCTGCTTCCACAATCTCAAAGTTGGTTCACTGAGCAACTTGTTAACAGGTGCAGCAATAAGATCAAGCTATGTTCTGTATTGTTCCAGAATGGATGAAATTGAATAATATAATAAAGCTACAGAAAAGCATGAGTCAAATTGAATGGTCAGGGCAAAAATACCTTCCTAAGAGGTATTTATTAATGAAATAGACAGCATCCAATAAAGAATAATCAGCCAACAGTCAGGAATTCTTTAATTTGGATTCCTATCCTAACTAGGAGATTGAACTCAATGACTATCCTGTACTTAACTCACTAACAAGTATATAATGGGGTACTTTGTTAATGCTTTGTTGGAGTCAAGATATATTATGTCCACATTATACCTAAGATTTATATGTTGTGGACATGATATATCTTGACCCCAACAAAGCATTGATACTAAGATTTACTAAGAAAGATGCCTATTTTAAAAAAGGGGTACAATTAACCTGATATAACATTTTCTTGATAAATCCAGTGACTTAAAATGTCTCTATTGTTAATAGTAATGGGAATCCCCATCCCCAAAGTGGGAATGACTTTGGGAGACAGGAAGAAGAGCTGAAGCCTAGACAACAGTCTGATAAACTAAATCTGAGGGGTGAGGTGGAGAAAGTATATTAAAAGGGACCCTCCCTAGTTTTCAGGAGAGTAAAAATAAGGGAAGGGAGGGGTGCTTTCAGACTTGCAAGATTCTGTTAGTGTAACCTTACAATAAATGTAGTGTTAGTACTCATGGTTGAGTACCTTGAATACCTTGAAGTGCTCTCAGGCCCTGGGTTAGAGTAGATGGCACCCCTTGCTGAATGTGTTTTCTATATTTTTGTGTTGAGTAGCTAGTTCCTATCTTGCTTATTTATTTTGTATTGTGCTTTTATCTTTTTTTTTGTTTTATACTGAGCTGCCCAGAATTGGTTTGGAGTTGGATGGTGCCTAAATCTGAATAAGTAAATAAATAAAAAGAATCTTCACTTGTTTCAGTGTTGGAATTGATGTATAGTTTCCTCAATTCTCATTTTCTTCCTTTTTTGAAGATAGGGAATTTATCTTATATATGATAAATGAATTATATAAGATGACTATACAATAAAAGATTTATCTGGAAGCACACCATGTCTCCCAAATTCTATTGAGAGCCATGCATATGTTCTGGATTATCACAAATTTATAATTTTCCATGTTGGCAGGGATTAATTGGAATTGGTTCTAAATATTTGGAGGATATCAAGCTATTTATGCCTATCAGCATTGTAATATTCCAGAAGAATGAACACAAAAATGTTTTGTCTGAAGATCCTAATTCAACTCTTAGGGAAATTGCAGAAATTATTCCATTAAAAATCCAGCTGTCATGTGCAGAAACACTCAGGTATATTTGTGAGAAATTTTTCAGAGCAGGCAAATTTCTCTTAAGAAACAAAAGCTATTTGGTAGCATGTACATTGTTATTAATTTATTAACTGATGTATTTATGCATTTGAAGCAAAGCAGCCATTACCATGGATTTGCTTGAGTAAGCAGCCTGTGATTTGAAAGCATTTTGTAGCTGATAGTCTCCTATAGTAGCCAACTTTGATTTAATTCCTTCCAGATTTTACTTTCCAGGCTTTGAAATTCTGCACCACATTTTAACAGAATAATCAAAAGAACTCAAGGGAAAATACATCTCTGTGAAAGTATCCCTGTGAGCCCCAAATAACACCCCTCAGTTAAGCTCTGTCACAACTGTGCCTGACACATTTCCCCCCCCCCCCCTACTATTTAAATTGTCAGGAAAGGCTAATCAGTGCTCCCCAAGGAGGCAATTAAATAGGTTGGTGAAATAAATTTCCAAATAATCTTGCCTTTTTATGTTAAGAAAAAGAAGAAAGCAAGTATTTAATTACTTTTATGGAAATAACATATTTACTCATTGATAGGATTAGTCATGTGTCTTCTCCAGTGATCAGCAAAGGATGAGAGGTGCTGGCCATCACACTATCAGTAAATACATTTCTTTCTGGGAGGAGATCTAGTACTATTTCATGCTTTGGACATTGGATTGAAATTAGTAACTGTCACTGTAGAAAAAATATTCTGATTTAGTTACAGCTTCTTTCCAAATAGATATACGATGCTTCCAGACTTGGATTTTTTATGAAATCATCCTTTTCCATTTACGGATTTTATGGAGGGGTTTAAATTTGAGATAAAAAAGAATTGTACTATGAATACTTTTTGGCATGAATTTGGGTAATTCATTGCTGGATGAATGCTAGCCAGCATAAAGTACAGTTAATGTTTGTCCTTCCATAGAAAAAATCAGTCGCATGGTTAGATTGCTATTCCAGAAGGTAACAGGAGATTCATTGTTTAGATACTATTGTTATCTGTTATAACCCACTCACGTTTTGTCACTAGAACTTCTTTTTCTCTACAACAATTAAGTTAAAGATAGACAGAAAAGCCAAGAATATCTTTCAATTAATAACATTAAGAGCTGTCCACATGGAATCACCCATGCAGATTGCTTTTTTCATGAAATGTTGCATGCTCTTAACAAAGAAGATACATTTAGAAGAATTTCACACATATTTTTATAGCTTCTTTTATTTTCCTCCATGTTTTCTCAAAGCATCTCAGACTTTCAGTCAGAAGTGTCCTCAAGGAGATCAAGGGGAGCAAATAACAAAAGTGGCATGAACATGTATTTTAAATTTGTTGTTTCTAAGCTTTTGAAAATATTTAAAGATACTTTAAGCAACTTGTTTGTTGCAGGGAAAAGTGGGATAAAAACTTCAATCCATCCATCAATAATAAAATATCTAGAATTAATATCTCCATACTGGAAAATAGTATAATTAGGTGCTTGCATGGAGGGGGAAGATTTCTACAAACTCTGGAAAAATAAAGATAATGGCCTTCATCCTGAGATTTGGAGCATAATATACAGAGATTATTTCTTTGCTTATTCATTTATTCTATAATTCCCACTTAAGTGTCCCCACCTGCAGTCTGAAGTGCAACCTTCTACACTTCATCACTTCATTCACCTGACAGGTGTTACAAACAAAAAAAGTATATGATTTTTCATCACATGGTATAAGGGCACAGCAATGCTTGCTCTTAAATATATCACATTTTACTTATTCTTGTGTTTTTAACTGGAAAATAAGCCCAAAGGGGGTTTTACTACAAAGTCCATCAATACCCACTAATATTTTTCCCCACTGACTAAAATTTGAAGTACTTCATTTGCTTAAGCATATTGTTGTGAGATGACCATACATTCCATTTCATAGGGGACAGCCATGCCTTTGAAGGTGTCTTCTATTTGAAGACTGTTTAAAGCTAAAAATACATTAAAGGAAGTTGGGGTCATTGAAATGACTAAGACATGCAGCAAACTGAGCAGATATATATAGTTTTATCACTCTTCCCCACCATGGTGTCTGCCGTTTCTTTTTAAGTTATAATTATCATTGCTAAGTCTTGAATCTATACATATGGATTGGAATTCACATTCTCTGCACACTATAAACATGCATCTTCTTTGGTGATGCTACTTCTCTTTTCTTGCTGTTTATTTTCTTTGGAGCTGTTTGTCAGGGCATGCTGAATTGTGGTCTGTGCTGACAGTGGAATTATCTTATTACTTCTGAGCCGTGAACACATCTCAATCCAACCTATCAGCTCAGATAGCAAATAAATGGTCAGTTAAAACCCTTGAGGGACAAGTGAATTGTTCTCTTTGATTTTCTGAGTAAGCACTCCTGGGGAACAACTTTTTGCCCTTCCTCAGCAAATGATCCATCTACCTGGAGTTATATAGCCAAAAAGTGACAAGATCTTGTTTCTTAGCAGTGCATACTCATTACAACAAAAATGTCAATAGAAATATACCATTCACTTGACTGCAAGTGCAGCACAACAAGACAAAATTTTCCATATGGAACTCCTTGGAGCAGCACACACAGAAATGCAGCCTCTATTAATAGGCTTAGTGATATTAAAGAATGGCTGATGGGAAAAAAGGCAGAATAATAATAAAAAAAAAAAAAAACAGAGGAGAGAGGGAGAGGGAGAGAACATGAGACCTATGCAGTTTGCCAGAACCTAGGGATTAGTAAAAAGGGGACTCTGAACTCTCTTGATTTACAATGCATTACAATAAAATTCTGCAACTAAGTTGCAACCATCATAATATAGAATTCTGAGAAATTGAGAGTCACGTAAAAGTAATAAAGGCTGGTTGTTAGTTGCTTGTCAGTACCACATCTTAACATTTGGAGCATTTTCCCTAGTGTCTTAACTAGGAGTGGTACTCACATCACTATCAATTATAAGGACATATTCCTCCATACATTTGCAAACAAATGTGGGAAAATAGGAGGAGGAGGAGGAAGGAGTATTAGGTATGTTTGCTGCCTTGAGTTATTTATAAAAATAATAAAAGTGGGATAGAAAATAAATAAATAAATAAATAAATAAATAAATAAATATCACATGCTGTGTTATGAGTCATTTACTGTGTTATCAGTGTTATCAGAGCATCAGTTATTTTGTTATAGGCTAACTAATCATCTCTGCTCCCTCTCACTGTCGTCATATCTCTTTGCTATCATGAAGCAAGTTTGTGCAAGAAGGCAGCTTTTTAATGTTCAGTGTGTTTAAAGGAACTTTATTTTAAATTAGAAAATATCTTTCCACAGTATTAGTAAAGCTGGAAGTGGATTCAGTCTGAATTCCTTATATACATATGAAATAAAAGGACGGCATATAATCCCTTTGATCATTTCACTTCTAAATGAGTTTCTCTGCCAATGCAATTGCCCAGTTCTCTAGCTGTCCAATGCTATCTGATGCAAGCATAATGTTTCACTTCCACTTTTTCAAAAGGTAAATCCTGGACCTTCAGCAAAGGATCGTTACCTTGTCGTGGTGCTGGAGCTTGAGCACCTCAATGATGCCATGAGCTAAACCGTGAAGGGCCACCCAAGACGGGAAGGTCATGACAGAGAGGTCAGACTAAATGCGATCCCTGGGGAAGGTAATGGCAACCCACCTCAGTATTCTTGCCGTGAAAACTAAATGGATCAGTACAACCAGAGATATGTCAGTATACCATCGGAAGATGAGACCCCCAGGTCGGAGGATGGTCAAAATGCTACTGGGGAGGAACAGAGGATGAGCTCAACTAGCCCCAGACGTGATGACGCAGCTAGCTCAAAGCCGAAAGGACGGCTAGCGGCCGACGGTGCTGGTGGTGAACGGCGAATCCGATGTTCTAAGGATCAACACACCATTGGAACCTGGAATGTAAGATCTATGAGCCAGGGCAAATTGGATGTGGTTATTGGTGAGATGTCAAGATTAAAGATAGACATTCTGGGCGTCAGTGAACTGAAATGGACTGGAATGGGCCACTTCACATCAAATGACCACCAGATCTACTACTGCGGACAAGAGGACCACAGAAGAAATGGAGTAGCCTTCATAATTAATAGTAAAGTGGCTAAAGCAGTGCTTGGATACAACCCCAAAAACGACAGAATGATATCAATTCGAATTCAGGGCAAGCCATCTAACATCACAGTGATCCAAATATACGCCCCAACCACAAATGCTGAAGAAGCTGAAGTAGAGCAGTTCTATGAGGATCTGCAGCAACTACTGGACAACACGCCTAAAAGAGATGTTATTTTCATCACAGGAGACTGGAATGCTAAGGTGGGCAGTCAAATGACACCTCGAATTACAGGTAAGTATGGCCTGGGAGAACAAAATGAAGCAGGACACAGGCTGATAGAATTTTGCCAAGACAATTCACTCTGCATAACAAACACTCTCTTCCAACAACCTAAGAGACGGCTTTATACATGGACTTCACCAGATGGACAACACCGAAATCAGATTGATTACATCCTTTGCAGCCAAAGGTGGCGGACATCTGTACAGTCGGTAAAAACAAGGCCTGGAGCTGACTGTAGTTCAGATCACGAACTTCTTCTTGCACAATTTAGGATCAGACTAAAGAGATTACGGAAGACCCACAGATCAGCTAGATATGAGCTCACTAATATTCCTAAGGAATATGCAGTGGAGGTGAAGAATCGATTTAAGGGACTGGACTTAGTAGATAGGGTCCCGGAAGAACTCTGGACAGAAGTTGGCAGCATTGTTCAGGAGGCGGCAACAAAATACATCCCAAAGAAAGAGAAAACCAAGAAGGCAAAATGGCTGTCTGCTGAGACACTAGAAGTAGCCCAAGAAAGAAGGAAAGCAAAAGGCAACAGTGATAGGGGGAGATATGCCCAATTAAATGCAAAATTCCAGAGGTTAGCCAGAAGAGATAAGGAATTATTTTTAAACAAGCAATGCGCGGAAGTGGAAGAAGACAATAGAATAGGAAGGACAAGAGACGTCTTCCAGAAAATTAGAAACATTGGAGGTAAATTCCAGGCAAAAATGGGTATGATCAAAAACAAAGATGGCAAGGACCTAACAGAAGAAGAAGAGATCAAGAAAAGGTGGCAAGAATATACAGAAGACCTGTATAGGAAGGATAACAATATCGGGGATAGCTTTGACGGTGTGGTCGGTGAGCTAGAGCCAGACATCCTGAAGAGTGAGGTTGAGTGGGCCTTAAGAAGCATTGCTAATAACAAGGCAACAGGAGACGACGGCATCCCAGCTGAACTGTTCAAAATCTTGCAAGATGATGCTGTCAAGGTAATGCATGCTATATGCCAGCAAATTTGGAAAACACAAGAATGGCCATCAGACTGGAAAAAATCAACTTATATCCCCATACCAAAAAAGGGAAACACTAAAGAATGTTCAAACTATCGAACAGTGGCACTCATTTCACATGCCAGTAAGGTAATGCTCAAGATCCTGCAAGGTAGACTTCAGCAATTCATGGAGCGAGAATTGCCAGATGTACAAGCTGGGTTTAGAAAAGGCAGAGGAACTAGAGACCAAATTGCCAATATCCGCTGGATAATGGAAAAAGCCAGGGAGTTTCAGAAAAACATCTATTTCTGTTTTATTGACTATTCTAAAGCCTTTGACTGTGTGGACCATAACAAATTGTGGCAAGTTCTTAGTGGTATGGGGATACCAAGTCATCTTGTATGCCTCCTGAAGAATCTGTATAACGACCAAGTAGCAACAGTAAGAACAGACCACGGAACAACGGACTGGTTTAAGATTGGGAAAGGAGTACGGCAGGGCTGTATACTCTCACCCTACCTATTCAACTTGTATGCAGAACACATCATGCGACAAGCTGGCCTTGAGGAATCCAAGGCTGGAGTTAAAATCTCTGGAAGAAACATTAACAATCTCAGATATGCAGATGATACCACTTTGATGGCTGAAAGTGAAGAGGAACTGAGGAGCCTTATGATGAAGGTGAAAGAAGAAAGTGCAAAAGCTGGCTTGCAGCTAAACCTCAAAAAAACCAAGATTATGGCAACCAGCTTGATTGATAACTGGCAAATAGAGGGAGAAAATGTAGAAGCAGTGAAAGACTTTGTATTCCTAGGTGCAAAGATTACTGCAGATGCTGACTGCAGTCAGGAAATCAGAAGACGCTTAATCCTTGGAAGAAGAGCAATGACAAATCTCAATAAAATAGTCAAGAGCAGAGACATCACACTGACAACAAAGGTCCACATAGTTAAAGCAATGGTGTTCCCCGTAGTAGCATACAGCTGCGAGAGCTGGACCATAAGGAAGGCTGAGCGAAGGAAGATCGATGCTTTTGAACTGTGGTGTTGGAGGAAAATTCTGAGAGTGCCTTGGACTGCAAGAAGATCAAACCAGGCCATCCTCCAGGAAATAAAGCCAGACTGCTCACTTGAGGGAATGATATTAAAGGCAAAACTGAAATACTTTGGCCACATAATGAGAAGACAGGACACCCTGGAGAAGATGCTGATGCTAGGGAGAGTGGAGGGCAAAAGGAAGAGGGGCCGACCAAGGGCAAGATGGATGGATGATATTCTAGAGGTGACGGACTCGTCCCTGGGGGAGCTGGGGGTGTTGATGACCGACAGGAAGCTCTGGCGTGGGCTGGTCCATGAAGTCACGAAGAGTCGGAAGCGACTAAACGAATAAACAACAACAACAAATCCTGGACACCACCAGAAGGAACATGATAAGTATTTCATTTCATTGAGACGTGTTCTAACTTTCAAAACTGGAAAGTAAAAGCAACATTCTGTTAAAGTTTTCTACTACAGATTAAGGTTACTATGGTAACTAACCATCTTGGCCAGGTGCAGAGGTTGAATTCAACTGTCCCCTTTTCAGATGTTGATTTTTGCACCTGGGGAAAGAGGAACTTGCCTGGACTTGTTTTAGTTTCTGTTTCCCTTCTGTGTAGGCATGTAGCAGCTCTCACGCAGAGCCTGCAAGAATGCAGAAGCTGTTTTGCTTTCTGTAAATAAAAAAATATTTTTATAGAAATGCCTGGTGTGTGACTTTTCTGATCTCTCCTGGGCTAAAGGCTTTCCTAGCAAGCTGCCAACACATTCTATGGCAGGTAATACATTGTCCTACAATTTCTATATAATAGCAAGGTTACTGACATTTTGTTATCTCTGAGCAATAGAGCTACTTACAAATCA
The DNA here is from genome assembly GCF_035149785.1 of Candoia aspera. Taxonomy (NCBI): domain Eukaryota; kingdom Metazoa; phylum Chordata; class Lepidosauria; order Squamata; family Candoiidae; genus Candoia; species Candoia aspera. Next base: position 80,501,381 of record NC_086157.1, on the reverse strand, counting down.
AAGATCCCCGTGCATCAAACCCCCTCCTAGATGAATTCAGGAAAACCATTCCTAAATGGTAAACAAATTCCCAGATGCGTAAAAAACTGGTAAAGCAGCTGACTTATTTATTTATTTTGCTTCACATGCACATTTATCCAATATATTTTGCTATTTTTTTATCATCAAACAATAGTGAATACAGTGGAATTATTGTGAATACAAATAAGAAGATAGACAATGCCATATTTTAGACACTATACAGAAATATATAGCACTTTCCATTTCTGTAACAGCTGCTTTAGACAAAAGGAAATCTTGTAAAGACAGATGTCAGAGAATTATTAAGCAGTGGAAGTTTTCACTGGTGGTTTCCAAACAAAAGTTGGACAACCATTTGCTTGGGATGGTCTGAGGATTCTTGCTCTGGACAGGCATTTGAATTGAAAGATCTCCAAAGTACCTTCCAGCCCCATAATTCTATGATATATTTAGCATTTTTTCTGGACTACCAGGTAGAGTGGTTTTCCATTTATGGGAACTCCCTCTTCATCCTGTCTCTTATCTCCTGATATTTCCATTCTCCCACTAGATTGCAAGGTATCTTGACACAAACTCTGGTTCTTTAGAAGTAATCAGAGGGGCAGCTTTACCACCCACTGCATATTTACCAATTCATCCATTTGCTTTTCTTTATCTATAGGAGGAAAATGAGGAGTACCCCAGTTTTTCCATTCCCTCATTGGCCACTGAAGGATATTTCAAGCCTCCCTTTTTATCATCCACCCAAGCCACAGAAAGCAGCACTGAGGACTCTTAGGAGGCAGTACTGCAGCATACTATAAAACAAACAAGGCCAAGGACTGTGGGGAAATGTCCTTATTTATAATTCTTGCTAAAAGCAGGAATCTTTATCGGAGACTGTATCTTTACTATATTCTTATTTCTTCTGTTTTTCTATATTTCTTTTTCTTTTCTTCACTTTCTATTTTTTTCTTTTTTTTCTTTTAGTTTGAATTAGTTTTTATCTTTTTAATTGTAATTTTTAATAAAATTACTATTAAAAGAAACAAAGGTTCTGATAGCAAACTCCCATTGCGTGGCCAAATTCCTTATTTTAGAAGAGCCTATGCCATCCAGCAAATGGGATTCTGAAACTCAGAAGACCCTATAATGAAAGAATGTAAAAGAGAGTGGGGGAAAAAAATCTTCAACAGATTTCTGGTGGGAAGTGACATCAGACTGACTGTACACAGTGCTAAAAGTTAAATATATTTAGTACTTTATTTTAGTAAATCAAAAGAAAAGAAAAGAAAACCCAAGGCTGTTTATTAGCTTTTAATTCATCTTTCTCTTCCAAGCTTTATTGGGCAACTGTGCCTTGTCAATCTTGATGATTAAATGCTGTATCCATTTGATCATTTTAGGGACATATGTTTGAAAGAGCAAGAACACTTGATGGATCTGAGCCTGAAAAGGACTTTTCAACATTGAGCTCTTCTTTCAAGATGAAAATATTGGCAGACAGAAGATAAATGGCCCAGAAAACTCTCCTGAAACCAGAATAATTCTGTTTGCTTAAGTTGCTTAAGAGTATTAGTTAACTTCTTATTTAAAAAGCTTTTAGCTGACAATTCAGTCATAATTTAATAAATCTGGAAGTTCTTAGATATAAATGTTCCATGAATCTGCTTTTAGGTTTGTGACCCAAAGCAGATTCTCCAAAAGCACCTAAGACATCATGGCCTGGTTCTATGTTCTTCTAATGTTCTCTCCCCTTCACCCATGCATTAATTGTAAATTCCTTGAGGAGGTAGAAATAATTTTAACACCTGTTTAAGAAAAAGAAACTCATTGGAATAGCTACTTACACCAAGTCAAAATAAGGCTGCAGTTCCATACTCTGTTAAATGGGAGTAAATCTCATTGAATTCAATGGGATGTGCTTTTTAGGAGACACACTCTAGAAAATGTTATACAGTACTTAAATTAATCACCATAATAAACAACACAAAAACCTGCTATGTAGTTATTTAAACTGGTATATAAATATATCAAATATATGCATTTCTTCAAATATCGTTAGCCCCCCTGGCCCAATAATAACATCTTCAAGCTAATATAGAACTTATCCAAGCTCAGTTAACTACTCTCTCTTAGCAGCATTTATATCCTAAAAACTTCTATATGCAAAGCATGGATTTTATAATTGAAATATGATTTGTTCCTCTATACTTACAATTTTATTTTTAATGTCAGTGCTACTTTATTTCTTCATGGAGAAAATCTATTTATATGGTCACTAGGAGTCAACAATGGCATATAATCATCAACCACTTTATTTCTACCTGGATTTTGCTTTTACAAATATGTGTCAAATCACAGATAAAAGGAATTTATTCTAATCCTTAATTTAATGTCTATTTGAATTTGAAGTGTATATTTTAAGAAACGTTTAGAATTATGGTACAAAATACATTTCCAGAAGGGTTATGTGGTTTTGTGATGCAGTAAAAACAAATAAAGAGTCTTGGGCCACTTTAAAAATTAATATAAATTTTCTTATATCCATTTAATTGCCTGTATATTATACCTTATTAAGTCTAGCTCCTCACCAGCTGGTTTCTAAAATGTGACAACTTGCTTTAATCACTGATAAAATGATGGCAATATAATTACCCAGTAACAATGGCCACTGTTAATAAAAGTAATAAAAGTGTCTGTAATATTCAAGTAAAAGCTACTTTCTTTTAGCAATGAAAGAAGTATGAATATTGATTACATGATTGACATATTATACAGATATATTATAAATAAATTTTATTAATTTTTCAAATAGCGATAAAATACAAAAATATAGAAAAAGATTAAAGAAAGATTAAAGAAAAATGAAATTAAAAAGTGCAGAAATAAATAGAAAGAGATACAGCAAAAAGAGTGACTTCTGACCTTCTCTAGCACAGATACAAATAAAAAATACCTTAATCTCTTACTCTGATTTTAACTACAATTAACAGTATTTCTATAATCTATACCAACCTAATCATCAAATCCCAAAATCAAAACTTCATTTTCTGTTACAAGCAAAAAGTCTAAAAGTGGTTTCCAAGTAGAAACAAAACTAGACAAATTATTTTCTCTGATTGTTATATTATAGATGCTTTCTTATTTTATCTAGACTTAGTATTTCCAAACTGACAACAAGAAAAAGGGGGAACCCCCCCCAAACCAAACTAAATAACAAACAAAAAATCTGGAGCCTGATCTCATATAGTTCACATAGAAATGTGTGAATAATTACATAATTACAGTGTATTGTGCCAGTTAATTAAGTCATCCCCTAAATTATATTGAAAATACTTGAGATACTGACATATAAGGCTGTGAGAAAACTCACATCTTATAAAGCAGGGTTAGAAAGCCAGAGAAATATAGTTCAAAGGGCTGCTTTTTCAGCATTTTTAACACTTTGAGTAATAGCTAAAGAAAATCTGACATCTATGTTTATGTACTATAAAAAATACAAGTCAATATAAAGTGAACAGCAAGCATTGTACACATTAATTGGCTTTCCAAAATGAAAACTGTGGACTTGAAAAGCTGTGAATACTCTTGGCTAGTTGAACAAGAGTCTAGACATCATTTAATAAAAATCAATTGAAATCAAAGGATAAAACATTTTTACAACCTAGCCCTCCCACTTCTACATATTGGAATGGTGTAGAACAGTTAATTACCTTGGTAAAAAACAGGCTTCCAAATATTATGAATGGCATTACTTTCAGGAATGCATTAGGAAACTTAACAAAAATAACAAACCACTTTTAATGTTCAGTGCACACCAAGGATCTCAGAATACCCACATCATCTATTGTAGTTTGCAAAGTGGATTTGTGCCAATGTACATAAATCAGGGCTGGGAGACACAGCAATAGCTTTAGATCAGCCTTCTTTGACCTTCAGATAGAGAATCAGATTATTTACTGCTTCAAGTATTACTACACTGACACCGACTTGTAGAGCTGGGACTGGTTCAAATGAGCTGTTTGCCTTTTCGTAGCAGCAGTCATACAGACATCCTCTACCTCCAACAGATTAATCTCTATTAGCTGCTAGCAAGGGACAGAGCCACTGAGATGAGAGGAAATAAAACATCCTGGCAACAGTTTGGGGAGAAGGTGAATGGTGTTGTCAGGATTAAAAACAATATTTAAAAGTACACATAATAACTGTAAGCATAAAATATTCACTTTATGAACAGCAGTGCTTAGCATATCTGAATTTATACAGCCTAAGTGGGTTAAAAAAAGCATTTGCCTTGCATCAAACTATAATGCTATAGATCCCTGTTTTCTGATTGCTGAACAGATGAAACAACGGATTCTGTAAATGGTACCCAGAAGTACTAATCTCATATTATTTTGTAGCCTAATAATAATCTTAGGACTCTGATGTGGTGGTGGTAGCTTCAGTGCAGAAGAGAAGTATTTCCATGTGTCTCCATTCTAATAGCAGGAAAGAAAACTGATCGGAAGGAAAATGCACAGACACCATAGAGATCTCACTAGGTCCTCTTGACAACACTGAAAATGCTCACCCTTCCAGGAGAAAAAATATTTTACCAAGGTGAATGGGGAAAGAAAGAAAGTGGGGGATTGTGTCTTATAGCAACTTTGTCACTTTTATTTTATCTGCTTTTGGTTGTCTTTCTAGTTTTCCTTCTGTTTTACACTAGGGACAACCACCTGCACCAATACGCTTAACGTAAAAGCAGATACTTTCATGCCAGCTTGAGATCACATGTATTAGTTCTAAATTATCTACTAGTTCTTGGAGAGAAATCACTCTAATAAAAAGAGATTCCTGGGTCCAGAATTTCTTGCCAGAATTCTGAGCACATGATGTAAATAGTATCACCATCTGGAATGGAGTACTTTCTAAGTGCACATTTTGACCAGATATTGTTGGTTTGCTACATTCCAAACAAACTCTTTAATGTTGCATTACTTAAATTATTATGTACAATACATAACCAATCACGGCAAGAAAACAAGGAATACTGTTCTTGCAAATTAGAACTGTGTGTAGAAGGTAGCAAAAATATTCATTAAGTCTGGAAATACTGCAATTAGCTGTTCTTGAAACAATAGATACAAAATCTTTATTGTTGTTGTTTATTCGTTTAGTCGCTTCCGACTCTTCGTGACTTCATGGACCAGCCCACACCAGAGCTTCCTGTCGGTCGTCAACACCCCCAGCTCCCCCAGGGATGAGTCCGTCACCTTTAGAATAACATTCATCCATCTTGCCCTTGGTCGGCCCCTCTTCCTTTTGCCTTCCACTCTCCCTAGCATCAGCATCTTCTCCAGGGTGTCCTGTCTTCTCATTATGTGGCCAAAGTATTTCAGTTTTGCCTTTAATATCATTCCCTCAAGTGAGCAGTCTGGCTTTATTTCCTGGAGGATGGACTGGTTGGATCTTCTTGCAGTCCAAGGCACTCTCAGAATTTTCCTCCAACACCACAGTTCAAAAGCATCGATCTTCCTTCTCTCAGCCTTCCTTATGGTCCAGCTCTCGCAGCCATATGTTACTATGGGGAACACCATTGCTTTAACTATGCGGACCTTTGTTGTCAGTGTGATATCTCTGCTCTTAACTATTTTATCGAGATTTGTCATTGCTCTTCTCCCAAGGATTAAGCGTCTTCTGATTTCCTGACTGCAGTCAGCATCTGCAGTAATCTTTGCACCTAGGAATACAAAGTCTTTCACTGCTTCTACATTTTCTCCCTCTATTTGCCAGTTATCAATCAAGCTGGTTGCCATAATCTTGGTTTTTTTGAAGTTTAGCTGCAAGCCAGCTTTTGCACTTTCTTCTTTCACCTTCATCATAAGGCTCCTCAGTTCCTCTTCACTTTCAGCCATCAAAGTGGTATCATCTGCATATCTGAGATTGTTAATGTTTCTTCCAGAGATTTTAACTCCAGCCTTGGATTCCTCAAGACCAGCTTGTCGCATGATGTGTTCTGCATACAAGTTGAATAGGTAGGGTGAGAGTATACAGCCCTGCCGTACTCCTTTCCCAATCTTAAACCAGTCCGTTGTTCTGTGGTCTGTTCTTACTGTTGCTACTTGGTCGTTATACAGATTCTTCAGGAGGCAGACAAGATGACTTGGTATCCCCATACCACTAAGAACTTGCCACAATTTGTTATGGTCCACACAGTCAAAGGCTTTAGAATAGTCAATAAAACAGAAATAGATGTTTTTTCTGAAACTCCCTGGCTTTTTCCATTATCCAGCGGATATTGGCAATTTGGTCTCTAGTTCCTCTGCCTTTTCTAAACCCAGCTTGTACATCTGGCAATTCTCGCTCCATGAACTGCTGAAGTCTACCTTGCAGGATCTTGAGCATTACCTTACTGGCATGTGAAATGAGTGCCACTGTTCGATAGTTTGAACATTCTTTAGTGTTCCCCTTTTTTGGTATGGGGATATAAGTTGATTTTTTCCAATCTGATGGCCATTCTTGTGTTTTCCAAATTTCCTGGCATATAACTTGCATTACCTTGACAGCATCATCTTGCAAGATTTTGAACAGTTCAGCTGGGATGCCGTCGTCTCCTGCTGCCTTGTTATTAGCAATGCTTCTTAAGGCCCACTCAACCTCACTCTTCAGGATGTCTGGCTCTAGCTCACTGATCACACCGTCAAAGCTATCCCCGATATTGTTATCCTTCCTATACAGGTCTTCTGTATATTCTTGCAACCTTTTCTTGATCTCTTCTTCTTCTGTTAGGTCCTTGCCATCTTTGTTTTTGATCATACCCATTTTTGCCTGGAATTTACCTCCAATGTTTCTAATTTTCTGGAAGAGGTCTCTTGTCCTTCCTATTCTATTGTCTTCTTCCACTTCCGCGCATTGCTTGTTTAAAAATAATTCCTTATCTCTTCTGGCTAACCTCTGGAATTTTGCATTTAATTGGGCATATCTCCCCCTATCACTGTTGCCTTTTGCTTTCCTTCTTTCTTGGGCTACTTCTAGTGTCTCAGCAGACAGCCATTTTGCCTTCTTGGTTTTCTCTTTCCTTGGGATGTATTTTGTTGCTGCCTCCTGAACAATGCTGCCAACTTCTGTCCATAGTTCTTCCGGGACCCTATCTACTAAGTCCAGTCCCTTTAATCAATTCTTCACCTCCACTGCATATTCCTTAGGAATATTAGTGAGCTCATATCTAGCTGATCTGTGGGTCTTCCCTAATCTCTTTAGTCTGATCCTAAATTGTGCAAGAAGAAGTTCGTGATCTGAACTACAGTCAGCTCCAGGCCTTGTTTTTACTGACTGTACAGATGTCCGCCACCTTTGGCTGCAAAGGATGTAATCAATCTGATTTCGGTGTTGTCCATCTGGTGAAGTCCACGTATAAAGCCGTCTCTTAGGTTGTTGGAAGAGAGTGTTTGTTATGCAGAGTGAATTGTCTTGGCAAAATTCTAATCTTTATTAGATGATTATATAAAATGAATGATGAATGGATGAAAAGAACCAGATAAGCAGCTTGTAGTGAAAGACAAACTTCTCTGTTGCTCTCCACTTCTACATGTGAAATGGTCCCATATTGCAGCACAGACATCTTCTCATCCAGACCAGACTCCTTTGCCTGTTCATTTGCATCCAAACCACTTGGATGTCAATTCCTTTATCTGATCTTCCCTGCATCATTAGATTTTCTTCTCTATGTAATGAAAAAGTCTACATTGTAATAGACATAGACGAAATATAGTGACAGAAGAAGAGAATAATAGTAGAAGAGAAAAAGAGAGCTATAAAATGGTACCCGATCTTCATCTATTTTTCTCTCTCTTGTTTAGCCCACATGCACTTTTATTTTGACCACATCTGCCTTGGGCATCTGCTGTCCTGAGAGATGTATGTAGTACTTAGGAAATATTCCCTATACCTGATTGGGAGTCCAGCCAACTAGCCATTTGACATGCTCAGTCATTATCTAAAATGCTCATTATTCAAAGTCAGCAATAATACTTTATGTAATTTGGTAGCAAATAGTAAAAGCATCTACTATGGAAGACCTTCAGGCATTTCATCCAGAAGTTTATTTGCATCTAAGGAGCTATATACATGTTTTTATTAGAGTACTGAAATATCCTACTGCTGCTTTATGATTCGAGCATGGTCAACCAGGAAAGAATAGAATGGGTCATTGTCACTAGACATAATTTTGCAGTTTACCATTAATTATGTCACTAGACATAATTATGCAGTTTACCATGTTTCCATAGTTCACACATCTGTTTCTGAAGAAGTTGTAAATCTGAAAGTAGCATAGCAGGAGCAACACTTGCACTTGAAAACTACAACAGAAGAAATAGAATTATTTCTTAGTAATTCAGGAAACAAAATATTTATTTGTTTCATTCAATTTATACAGCCCAGAATGACTCCTGGTGGCTAAAACCATTTAAAAAAAAACAGCAAAAATCACCAAAAAGTACAAGATAAACGGACAATCAGCAACTGAGATGAAAAACAGCAGAAACAACCATCAATTCATGGGTTCCTACCAATGCTCCAAGAGCCAGTCAAGGCTGCCTTATTAAGAACCCATCAAGAATGAAACCAAGAGAGTTACCTGTCCTAAAGTAACCACTTCCATATTATTGTCAGGTGAAGGAATACCGTGGGTACAAGATGAGACAGCTCAGCCTAGAAATGGGGATGGGATGGAAAATTTTCAAAGAGACTCTGCCTTAATTGGTTTGCTTTAAGTTAGCCTAGGGACTTATTTTTACATTTTTCAAGATTACATTTTTCCTTGGCTAGCCTTATAATTCTTTTCTGGAATTCACATGGTTCTTAATTCTTGAGTTTGCTAGCTACCTGGGGCTGGACACCAAGAAAACTATGCTGAAGTCACAGAAGCCACAGTCAATTCTAAGGAGGCCATTTTCCATTAATGTAAAAGGACAGGGGTGGATAGCCCCCAGCTTTTGATCTGCATGTAATTTGGTGGCAATGCACTGAGTAACAGAAAATGTCTTGTTGATTCTTAATGAAAAACAAACAAACAAATAGGCATTGTAATAGAAGAGAAGAAAAAACTGGGGCCCAAATCCCATCTCTGTATCACTGTTGACATTATTACATTAGTTCCCTGCCTGCTATATCCTTTGCTCACTTTTATTGTTGTTCAGAAAGGAGACCCAATGCTTTTGTAAGGCACATGGAGAAGTTTGGATTCACCTCCATACTTTGCACATCATGTAAATAATTAAACACGTGCAGCCAAGCTGGAAGGAATAGGGGCAGGGACAGCAGCAGAGCCCTGTATGAGCATAAGGATATGTGCCATTCATACAATATTCTCTACAGTGGAAATTAGAAGAATGCATTCCCAAGGCTGATTCTTGTGATCTTTCAACACTGTAATCTTTAGTAAGTATAACATATTTGCAAAAATTTGAATGACCATCTAATGGTCATCTTGATTTTTTCATCCCAGATATGTTATGCCTAATGTTCAGGACAGAGTATGCAATCAGATGCTATAAAACATGCTAAATTTATAAGTGATTTTGTAGAAATTCAGAAATATCAATATATTTACAGCACAAGATTTATCACATTGTACATAATTAAAGGCAACAATCTGTGCTATACAAAATTCTTCTGCTAATCCTTCTGATTTAGAGAGACTAAGATCACAGGATACTGAATGCATAAAAATGTTTTGAGAAGCATTATTTCTGTATGCAGGCTAAAGGAGAGAGAGCACAGCAATCAGGGAGAAGGAAAATGCAAAGACATAAATTGAACTTTTCTAATACTCAGGTCAGACACAGTTTATGTCAGAGCTGCCACAGTGTTATACCAGAAGCTACAACTGATGCCAAGAGAATGCAAGAGTGCTAATTCTCAGAGTATGCAATGATGCCTCCAAGGCTTAGCATCTTCTACTGCTAACCGTATGCTTTTCTACACTGATTTGAGAGACCTTTGAAGTATTAAGATGATTGAAATACTAGATTGCAAAAGTAGTTCATTTAAAATTCATAGATTGTCACTTAATGGGCAAAGACATTTAAAGCTGTGGTCTGCACACCTTTATCTTGGAATAGTTCCCAGGTCTAATAGTAGTACTGTACTGACTTCAGAATAAACAGTAAAGCTACGTAGAGCTTCAAAAGGGTGCTTGGGAGAGTAAGGACCTGGTCACATAGCACTCATCTGCCATTCCTTAAAATAGCTTCAACTTTTTCTGGGACTGTGTGGCTGCCCTCTGTAGCTGCAGTGTGATCTGGGGTGGGGAGGATGTGTTTGGCTTAAGGAGCTTCAGACAGGTGCTACATGCTGGCTCCTCCTGCCCCAAAGCACCTTTTTTTCTTAAAATTGTTGAATTGTGTTGCAAGGAAAGTTTTCTTGAAAAATGAAATATATTCAAAACATTTTTGTGCTTAGAATACCAAGCAAGTATCTAGCATTTATGGATGTGTTTGCTACAACATTGTTCATAAGAAGTCATTTAGAGATTGCACTGACAATGTTTCCCAACTTCCTGAAAGAAACATCTTAGAATAGATGTGTAGCATCTTCTACTTGGTGTATCTTAGAGCTAATAAAGACATACAGTACAACATATTATCATCCCTTGAACTCTTGGAATTTAATTTTATATTTTATTAGTTCATAGATTGTATATGGGGACGCGGTGGCGCTGCGGGTTAAACCGCTGAGCTGTCGATCGGAAGGTCGGTGGTTCGAAACCGTGCGGCGGGGTGAGCTCCCGTTGCTTGTCCCAGCTCCTGCTCACCTAGCAGTTCGAAAACATGCAAATGTGAGTAGATCAATAGGTACCGCTTCGGCGGGAAGGTAACGGCGTTCCGAGTTGTCATGCTGGCCACATGACCCGGAAGTGTCTATGACAACGCCGGCTCCAAGGCTTAGAAACGGAGATGAGCACCGCCCCCTAGAGTCGGACACGACTGGACTTTACGTCAAGGGAAACCTTTACCTTTACCTAGATTGTATGTGCTGTATAAACAGTTTCCATTGAAAATTATTATGTTTGACTGACACTGGAAAAGTATATCATTATATAATGATATAATGATTAAGGTGTTGGACTAGGAATGGGGAGTGTTTTACTCCACTTTCAACCATGAAAGCTCCCTACCAGCTCAACCTACCTTGTAGGCTTATGACTGTGTGGAAATGTCTTGTACTGTCTTTTGATGTAAATGTTGGAAAATTATTGTGGGTAATTTCCAGTTTAGTTTACACCCACTACACTCCCTGTCAATCCCCACATGCAAAGCAGAGCAAGCACTCATCACCCAGTTCAGCTAGCAAAAAAGATATAGCTTCATTTATTTATTTAAGTTCGGAAAACCTCAGAACAGTTAACTGGCAAAAAATGGGATAAAAGCAGGCAAAGACAGGGGGATAGAGAGACATGAACAACATACAAGAACTGATATAGATAGCTAGATCTAGGGGTATGTGTGTGTATACACATACATTCTGTCTGTCTGTCTGTCTATCTATCATCTATCTATCTAATCAGTAGAATAGAGTTAAAAGTAGGACACCAAGTAATCCCTACTCTATTCTACACAATGAAGAAACAATTTGGTGGGCAGGGATCATGTATCCAAAAATTCGAACATACTAAATAAAAACATTACATATTATAAGTTAGCTGTTCATACACACACTGACTAATAAGTGCTGTAGTCAACAAATTTTAAAGATACATTCATAATCAGTTCATCTACCATGTCAAAGTATAGATCCTAAAGTGCTTGGGCTCCATATATATTATGGAATGCCTCCTAGCCTGTGTTCCACTGTTCCATAGTTAGATAGAGGAACTTAAAAGTTCTTCACATAATGAATAATTCATTTTTTTTCTATTCTTCTTCTTGCATATATTGGAGGCTTCCAAACTGAGGGCATCTTAGAAGTCTTTCCCTTCTTTGGGAAAGTAGTAGTAGAAGGAAATGAGAAAAAGGGAAGAAACAAATAGGATTTTATTTATTTTTATTATTTAGACAAATGTACATAACATCTATTCCCCTGCACAGTTTTGTGAGAAGGAAGAACAATGGTGGGACAACCATTGTTCTTCCTCCACTGAACTTAACAACCAACATGGCAGATATGGTGAGGATTGTTCTGTTAATTCCTATTTTGCTTATGCAATTATTTTTAAAACATATTTTGTTGAAATAAATTTTAAAAAATCAACTAATTTCAATGTATAAAACTAGGTCAGAATTTATGTTTAAAATGTAATATGCTTGCCGTCCCCTAGAATTCGACTGTCTAAAACAGTCTTCAAAAGATCTGGAGTCTGGTCTAACACAAGGCACACTTCTGTGCATCCTGTTGACAGTTGTACTAGGAATGCATCCCTAGGCACAAAACCTTATGCTATTACCGTAAAGCATCAATATTTCATGTATATTCATTGTATTTGGCAAACTGTCAAGCCATGGGTAGATTTTAATCTAGTCCCCATAGTCCCATTTAAAGTAGAATTACCAACCTTGCAAATTGCCTGTATTATAAAAGTTGATATGTGCAGAGGAGCAAAATTAAAACTCTGTCTGAACTATGTCATCTGGGCTGTTTTCACAATTACAACCGTTTATTATGTATTTCATAGTATCACTTTGGCTGCTCTGCATACATTCACTAATATGCCTTATGCTATCTGGCTTTCAAGAAATCTGATTCAATCTCTGATTTAACACTTAGGGTGTTGTGAAGCTTCAGACTCAGTTTGACAAAGCTTGGATCATAGCTTTGAGCAGGTTCGTGAATCAAAGCAGTGAGTTGGATGGGTAGCTCTCAAGCATTTCAGACCCTACCAAAGCACCTGAGTGATTTGATTGTCATTCTGAGGTTTCTCGGTTTCTTACAGACAGTTTGAAATGTTGCAACTTCACTTCCATATATGGAGAATGCCAAGGAGGGTTGAGTAGTATCATAGGGCCTCTGATATTCAGTGAGTAGCTGCCCAATTTCTCTGCCTGTAATTCTTTTGTTTTTCTGTCATTTGGGAGTGGGACATTCTTTTGTTTTTCTGTTTCTTGTCATTTTCACTCCACTGTTGAATTGGCTTATTCTACCCAGGGGCAGAATTCTTTTGCTCTTGCTTCCTGTTGGTTTGTTCAAATGAATAAGTGTGTGTGTGTGTGTAAATCTAGCTGCTTCTTCAGACAAATTAAATATCCACTTCCACTTTGTTGCATGCTGCTGTTTTTAAAATAACAACAACCAGCAACTTTGAATTTATTTAGCACAAATCTTCCAAGCCTTGACTATACAGTGTGTTCAGTTTGGGGCAGAAATCATTATTATCATCACCATCATTATCACCAATTCTCACGTTCATTAATTCTAGGCTTCATGGTTTAACTTAGGCTTCATCAAACAATCTTCAAGCTCTCAAATTTATTAATGAGTGGAAGCTGTGTCCTCCCAAATTCACTCATTCTGGAAATAGAGCAAGTGGGGAGACTTTTATTTGGTATATATGCTACTCTTATTCTCTTCCTTAAAAGAAGCCCAGAAATCTTTTTAAAAAATTAGAGAAGAATGACTTTGCTTTGTCTGGGACAGGTACACTGTAAAATTCTCAACACTGAAGTATAAATTCTCAACACTAAAATTCTCAACATCTTGGTTCCAAATCTATGTTGTTGCTCTTCTTAAGCTGTAAAAGGAATAAGATGTGTGAACTGCAAATGGTCCTTACTTACTAATGGTAATTATTTGTTTTCCTTTAAGTAGTGACAGGATAATAGCTAATATTTCTTGTATCTCCAAATGTTTTGGGCAGGAATTGATGACCACAGTCTGGCTAAAGTTTTGTTCACTCTTTCTAAAATTAGGGGAGTGTGCCAGCCTCTCTTCACATGCATCTCTTTGTGAACCCAGTGACATGAACACACAGGTGGGCTATTGACTTTGATGGACCAATAAATGAGTGCATGTATCATTTCCACTCCTCAAATACCAGCCTGACATGTTTGCTACCTGCCCAAGTCTGATCCACCTGAGTGCATTATTTCAGCTTTAATGGATTATCACTACTCCCCTTCTCAGCATGCCCCTGATGGTCTGCCTCTCTCTGTGTCCACAGTGCCTCAATAACTCAGGTGGGCTGTTGACAGCAACAGCCTATAGATGCATCCATGTGTCACTTTTGGGTCCTAAAATGCCAGGTGGCCAAGTCTGGCATTGCCTGCCGAAAACTCCTGCCAAACCCACTCCATTAGGAGACATCATTTCAGCTCCAGTTAATTGGCACTGCTTCTCTCTGTGCATCAGGTTCCCTGGCTCAAGCTTGACAAAAGCTTCCCAGATGCTCAACATGACATGACTAGATAAAAATCTTTATTGTACTAGGAAGAAGCCACTTTAAACAATTGATTTCTCTGTGTTAATATGAACTGGAGACCCTTCTGATATCTGTGGCAGTTATTTCCTCTTCCCATCTTTCCTACAGTTTAATGCCTTGTACTTTTCAGTCTTGGGGTTAGACAACTGTTAGTTATTAACATACTGACATTTCTGCCCTGAGACATTCTAGCTTCCCACATTGTGCCATACTACCCACTATTAGAAGTTCTTCTGCCATACTACCCACTATTAGAAGATCTGGCACCTACTTGCATTTACTAGAGGGATGAGGTATCTCAGCAAGGCAACCTCTCAAAAGCCTTTGTAGGTTATGTTATGCTAGGTTATATAATTGGCATCCTTCAGGGCATTCCCATAAGGAGCTTGTTTGCATGCCAAATGTGGCAGCTAAGGAAGTAAATAGACAGAGAATGGAAAGATAGATTTGTATTATTTTTAAGATCTTAGTTTAGGAATCCCTAGGAATTACATATTCCCAAGGAGGTTCATAAAGCTGCCTGCCTTAAGGTTCTGATATCAGGGCACTAACCCAGGATTTATCACAGGATTTATCTCTGGCAGGTTTAAACTACAAGTCATTGAGGGGGTGGGGGGAAGTAGTCAGGCAAGCCTAGTCTTCCAAATGCATAGTGGGGCTTGAGCTGTGAATGGGTGGATATCTCCCTATAAGGGAATTGCTTAGTGTTTGCTAGTGCTGTTTGCCAACTTGTATGGCTGAAGTCTTTGTTGTCTCTTCAAATTTGTACTGCCAAAGAAGGTTGCAAATCAGATGGAGCAAGAGTATCATTGCTTTTGGCTTCATTTACTTTCTCACATCTCAATTTCTTGAATGTGGCCACAAAAATTAATTTTCCTTTCTCTTGGAATATTACAGTTCTGTGCTTGTTTTACCAACTGAAGTGAGAGTTTTCATCTTGCATATATGCACCTGTATATGCTCTCAGGCCTGATCAGTCCAATAATATGTACTTTCAGGTCAAATCTGAGGATTGAGGAAGATTAAGGTCTCTCCATGTTACAATAACTGAATGTGTGCCAAGCTGATACCAACAGGCACACTGCTTTTAAGAAGGGTGGGGGCACCATGATGTCAGTTGTTCTATTCTAGTTCCTTTCTCTGTGGCCCATCTATGCATTATTATATTTCAAGTTTCCCGTCTTCTTCACTTGCTGCATAATTAACTATTATTGAATCTAGCTAGTAAGCTGTAAAAATGATACAAATGAGTCTGACAGTGTTGAGGAGTCTTTCCCAGTAGGGGCCAATTTTGCTATCTAGCTATACCAATATTTCTGGCACCTCAACTAGATCAGAAACAACAAAGCTAAATCACCTCACAAGAGTAAGTGTCATGTTCGCCGTTTCAATGTCTTTGATACATCGTAACGTTTCGCATGTCATTAATAAGATGCGTGTTTCATCTTTCTGGGGAGGATGGGAACGATTATCTTTTGGCTTTGCTTTGGAATGTATTTGTATTATCTACTGCGCTCAAGGTTACTTTCCCAGGCTAGCAACTCTGACGATTGCTAGCACCTGTGCCGGGCGGGGCTGTTACGAGGGAGGCGGGATACGTTTGTACCAAGAGTTTAAGTTTGTATTTGGCGCGCTTTTGCTCATTCTCAGCTTTCTCTGTATTTGCCTTTAGTTCTCTAATAAATCAGATTTCATTTAGCAGCCTCTTGTGAGTCTGAGTATTTGGGCTAGGGCAATCATTACATAAAGCTGAGAATTCTAAGTTCCTAACTCCGCTGGCCCCTGTCCAGGAAAGACAAGCGTCTAACCCTGTGAGGGAGAGAGCCCGCGATGACCGAACCCGACATCATGATGATGGAGGAAGGGGAACCGGACTCGACCGTGAGGCAGTCCGGCCGACCGTTCCAAGGTAGGGAGCTGTCAGGCATCCGAGAGGAGGCGAGCTCCGAGTCGGAGAGTGAAGCCGGGGGGCTGAAAACGGCCCCGGAGACCACCGTAAATTCTCCAGGTGAGCTGCTCACCTGGGATGAGACCCAAGGAGATGCCCCGGCAGCGGAGGGCCCATCCTGGAAGCAGAGATACCCATTATCCCCCAACGTGGTGCAGGTGCCGCCAACGGAGGGCTCACCCACTCCGGATCGGATCTGAGTGCTGGAGTCCAAAATGGATTCGTTGGAGGCTATACTGAAACAGCTGAGCTTGGATGTGACCTCGTTGCGAGAGGTCCGGGAAGAATCAAGCCAGAGGCATTCAACCCCCTCTTCCCAGGGGCTGTCCCCGGAACGGCGACGGGTGGTGCGGAGGCGCGAAGGGGACCAGTCGGTCCAGATGGAAATCGCAGCATCGCCAGGGCGATCGCCCCGGGGCCCCGTGCCGCCCCGAGCCAGGGAAGCACAAGCCGCGGCAGCTCCGGTGGGGGGGCGCAGCCCGGCGGGAGGCGGCATGCGAGACTTCCCTGTCAAGTTTGATGGGGACCCGACCAAACTCTCGTTCTTCCTGACGAACGCGAAAGCCTACATGGAAGAATGGGGGGCGTCTTTCCAATCGGAAAAGGCAAGGATCATCACCATTGCCACCAAACTGAAGGGGAGGGCGGCAGACTGGTATGTCCAGATGTGCCAGTCGGAGGCGCCTGAACTGGAAAGTCTCGAGGAGTTCCTCTGGGCGTTGAAGCAACACTTCGAGGACCCCTTAGCAAAGGAGAGAGCAAAGCGAGCCCTGAAGGAACTCAAGCAGGGGTTCAGATCAGTGGCCGATTATGCTTTGGAGTTTAAAGCGCTAGCTGGAAAGGTGGATGACTGGTCCCAAGCAACCATTATCGAGCTCTTCAAGGATGGCTTGAATACAGAGGTGCTGCGCTGGTCCCTGGGGAGGGACGACCCATACACGCTGTATGAATGGATCCTGCTGGCGGGGAGGGCTGAACATGCCCAGGAGATCTTTGCCCAGCGGAAGACCGCCAAGTCGGGGCGGGAGGTGAAGCCCAGCCGCACATCGACCACCGGGGGGAAACCGGGACAACGACCCTGGGACGAGGAGCGGGAGAAGCGGTACGCAAAAGGCTTGTGTCTGAGATGCGGTAAGGAGGGGCATCGAGTGGCAGCATGCCCGAAGGCAAAGGTAGAGGAACGGCCCGGAAAACCGCCGGCAAAGTCCCCTGCATTGCCGAGGAAACAGAAAGCTGCGGTGGCTGAAACCGAGGGAGACGATGTGATGTTCTACGAAATTGAAGGGGAGGCCGAAATCCTGCAGCCGGCGGGAAACGCCAGCCACCTGCTCTAAAGGGCGCCGCTGGGCAGGTGGTAGAGGACGGGCGCGAGCCTCCATCGGTGAGTGGCACTTACCGCATACTCATGGTGAAATTGAAATTGGTGTCATGTTCTCATTCCAATGTCTGGTTAACATTGTAACGTTTCACATGTCTTTTTCTGTCCCGTGTTCCTTCACCCGAGGTTTTTTCCATTCCTTCGCCCTCCATTGTTTTGAGGGCTTGGAATGCATGTTTGGGTTTGCGCTCCTGTTCAAGGTTACTTTCCCAGGCGCGTCTAACGGCTTCTAGCACCTGGGAGGGGGAGCGTCCTGACGGGCGATGGGGCGGGACCTGCTTCTAAGCAAGGCTTTTAAGTTTGTATTTGGCGCGCTTTTGCTCATTCTCAGCTTTCTCTGTATTTGCATACTATTCCTTTAATAAATCAGTTATCTTTAAGCCCGAGCTTGTGAGACTGAGTATTTGGGTTTAGGCAATCGTTACATAAAGCTGAGAATCATTTTATCCATTGTCCGCTAGCCCCATCCAATCCTTGGATAAGAGGGAACGCTAGCGATGACAGAACCTCAACTTCGCGCAAGTGAGGGAAGCGAAGAGGAGCGGGAGGCGGCCAAGAGCCGGCCAGCGCTAACATCGAGAGCGCAAAGAGCAGCACGTCGGGAGTTGCGAGATATCCAATTGGACGAGCTGCTGATATCCATGCAGGAGAGTCTCAGGAGTGAACATAGAACTGTCATGGAAAGAGCACCGGGGAGGGGGTCTCCACAATTGTCCTGGGAGCACGAAGTCCCCTTGTCACCGAGGGTGGTGGTAACCAACCAACCCTCGGAGGAGCCGGTCACTCCGGCCCGTATGAGGGCATTAGAAGATAAAATGGATTTAATAGTGACGATCCTCAAGGATCTACCCAGAGAGGATCTACCCAGAGAGGCAGAGCCCACCCCGGAGGATTGGGAAGAAGAGCCGTCACAGTACCCCAGGCACAGTACCATGTCGACCCGGGGGAGAAGCAAGACTCGATCAGCCCGTCAAGGGGGGGAGCGAGAGGCAAGACCTCCTAGGGATCGACCACCCATGGGGGCTCGGCGCACGCTGACATTCGCGGCACCGCCACAGCCAGCTGAGCCGGCAAGAACCTTCCCACCATTTGGAGTGAAGTTCGATGGGGATCCCACAACGCTCTCCTTCTTTATTACTAATGCCAAGCACTATATAGAAGATTGGGGTCGAAACTTTCGGTCTGAACATGGCAAGGTCAATTTCATTGCCAACAAGCTGAGAGGAAGGGCAGCGGATTGGTATGTGCAACTATGCCAAGCTGAGGCAACTGAGTTAGAGGACTTCGATGACTTTTTGTGGGCACTTAAAGAGCATTTCGAAGACCCCCTAGCTCAAGAAACGGCCAAAAATGACTTGCGGAAACTCTACCAAGGGTCCCTCTCAGTTGCCAAATATGCGTTGGAGTTTAAAGCTTTGGCAGGAAAAGTGGAAGACTGGTCTGAGCCAACAATCATCGAATTGTTCAAGCAGGGGCTTGAACCCGAAATCCTCCGATGGGCTCTGGGCAGAGATGACCCCAAAACGCTATATGGGTGGATTCAGTTGGCGGGAAGCGCAGAAAATGCCCTACGAACCTATGCCCATACCAAAGAGCTTAGACAAACACGTCTCGCTAGGGGAGCGCGCACATCTGGACTTGCCAGCCGCCCCAAACCGAAAACCTGGGAAGAAGAGAGGGAGCAACGGTTCTCCAAGGGTCAGTGCCTCCGCTGTGGGAAAGAAGGGCATCGAGCCACGTCGTGCCCGAGACGCCGTCCAGAGGATCGACAGACGAAACCCACGGTAAAGACGCCTGCTCCTGCTCCACCGCGAAAACTGAAGGCAGCCCTCGCAGAACTGGACCCCTCAGACCTACCCTTCGGAGAAGAGGAGGAAGAGTTGCAATTCGAGCAGCCGGCGGGAAAAGCCTACCACCTGCCCTGAAGGGCGCCCTAGGGCAGGTGGAAGAAACCGGGCGTAACCATGATTCGGTGAGTGGAAACTTCCCCACACTGACTGTTAAAGTTAAACTGAGCTCAAAAACCAAAACGGTGGAAGTGTGGGCCATGCTAGACTCGGGTTGCTCCCGTTCCCTAATGCACCCTGATGTCGTAGCGGCTCTGGAACTGCCCACGTTCCCTTTGCCAAGACCCATGATTTTCACCCAATTGGATGGAACTATGGCGGGAGGGAAAGCAGTCAATCTTTCCACGGGACTGGTCGCCTTGCAGATCGGCTCCCATCAGGAAAAGCTGCCATTTGTGGTAGCTCCAGTGGGGGGTCCTCTGGTAATCTTGGGGATGCCTTGGTTTGTGCAACAAAACCCTTTTATCAACTGGCTGCATAGAACTGTGACGTTTGCAGACGGATTTTACAAAGTACCCGAAAAGGACCTACTGGAGGACATGGAGGGCGGAGGGGTAGCGTATACCACTCTGCAAACGCTTCAACCTCTTGAGGGACTACCCAATCAGTATCAAGACTTTGCTGAAGTATTTGGGGAAAAGGAAGCGGATCGCTTGCCACCCCACCGAAAAACGGACTGTGCCATTGAGTTTTTACCAAATGTAAAATTGCCTCACCCAAAAATATACCCCATGTCTCCCAAAGAGCTTACCACGCTAAGGGAGTTCATTGACAAAAATCTGGCTAGGGGTTTCATTGAGCCGGCAAATTCCCCGGTAGGAGCTCCTGTCCTATTCAGGCCAAAAAAGGATGGGTCATTAAGGCTTTGTACCGATTTCCGCGGGCTCAATGCGGTCTCAATATTAAATAAATATCCTTTGCCCCTGATCAAAGATATGTTATCACATCTGGCCAGAGGCAAAATTTTCTCAAAACTGGATTTGAGAGAAGCTTACTTTCGCATTCGCATAAGAGAAGGGGATGAGTGGAAAACAGCGTTCAACTGTCCTCTTGGGGCTTTCCAATATAAAGTCTTACCATTCGGTTTATCTGGGGCACCCGGGGTTTTTATGCAGTTAATCAATGAGGTCTTGCATGACCACCTATTTAAGGGGGTACTGGTATATTTGGATGATGTATTGATTTATACTGAAACCATGTCAGAACATATCCACTTGGTGCGTCAGGTACTGGCTAAATTGAAAAAAGCAGAATTGTACGCAAAACTGTCAAAATGTGCGTTTCATCAATCGCAAATTGATTACCTAGGCTACCGAATTTCAGCTCAGGGCATTGAAATGGACCCTGCAAAAGTAGAAGCTATTGTGGCATGGGAGCCTCCCCGTACCAGGAGACAATTACAAAGTTTCCTTGGATTCTCTAATTTCTATCGGGCATTCGCCCAAAATTTTGCAGAAATCGCCCTCCCCCTTACTGAATTGTTAAAAACTAAGGGACAGGGGGATACGCGACGTTCAAAGAACCCAGGCGCGCTCCTTAAATGGACTCCAGCCTGTCAGCAAGCGTTCGAAGCGCTCAAACTACTTTTTACCACAGAACCGATTTTACAGCATCCAAACCCCTCTAAACCCTTCGTTGTACAAGTCGATGCTTCTGATTTTTCCATAGGAGCAATTCTGTTACAATCTGACCAATCTGGCGCTTTAAAACCCTGTGCCTACCTCTCTCGCAAATTCACGGAAACAGAAAGGAGATGGCATGTTTGGGAAAAAGAGGCTTTTGCTGTAAAGACGGCTTTAGAGACATGGAGACACCTATTGGAAGGTACTTCAAACCCTTTTGAAGTCTGGACTGACCATAAAAACCTCGAGGCTTTAAGCACCAGTCGGAAACTCAGTCCCAAACAGCTGCGCTGGGCTGAGTTTTTCAGCCGCTTTGACTTCACTCTTAAATTTATACCAGGCAAGAAAAACTTTTTAGCTGATGCACTCTCGCGCAGACCCCAAGATGCTGGCCCAGGGCCAACGGTCCAAGGCACCGTCTGGACCGACAAACAATTAAGTTTGGCAGCAGTGACTCGCAGCCAGACCCGAGCGCAATCAACTTCGCCTCCAGCCGCTCTGCCTTCCAGCCGTCCGCAGCCCTTGTCAATTCCCTCCGATTTGCAACAACAGTTGCTTTCCCACCTTAAAACGGATACTTGGTTGCAAACCAATAGACACATTTTAACTTTCACCGATGATCTTGCCTGGCGCAACGATCGCCTCTATGTACCCGATGCAATGCGAAAAACCATACTCCAGCGCTGCCACGATGACAAGCTAGCTGGACATTTTGGCTACATAAAAACTTTGCACCTCGTTCGCCGCCAATTCTGGTGGCCAACGTTACTCAAAGACTTGAAGGAATATGTCACTGCGTGCCCTGTATGTGCGGCGATAAAGCGCAAACCAGGCAAACCCCAAGGTCTCCTTCAACCCGTTGCCACTCCATCTGTCCCTTGGCAGGATATCTCCATGGACTTTATCGTTGATCTACCCCCTAGTCAACGCAAAACTGTCATTTGGGTCGTCAAAGACTTTTTCTCCAAACAAGCCCACTTTATCCCATGCGCTTCTATCCCCACCGCACAACAGCTGGCACGCCTCTTCCTCATCCACGTGTACCGCCTCCACGGTATCCCCGCCCGTTTGGTGAGTGACAGGGGCACACAATTTACGTCACAATTCTGGCGGGCATTTTTAAAACTTTTGGGTACTAAACAGTCGCTTTCCACCGCCTGGCATCCGGAAACGGACGGATCTACAGAGGCGGTTAATTCTACATTGGAACAATACCTCAGAGCTTTTGTTAACTACCAACAAGACAACTGGGTCGATTTACTCCCCTTTGCTGAAGTCGCTTACAACAATGCCATTCATCAAACCACTGGTCAAGTTCCCTTTAAAACAGTTTTCGGACGTGATTTTGTTCCGATTCCTGAACTTCCTCATCCTCAACCGCTACCAGCCACCCTTGCTGACTGGGCAGACTCTCTCAAAGACTCATGGTCTAATATTTTATTGGCTCTCCGCCATGCCCAAGCTACCTATAAACGCCATGCCGATGCAAAGCGCTCCCCAGAACCATCCTTTGCGGTCGGGGATAAAGTCTACTTATCAACTAAGTTTATCAAGTCCCCACAACCCTCCAAGAAACTCGGTCCTAAATTTGTCGGTCCTTTTCCAATTGTTGCTCAGCTCAACCCTGTTACGTTTAAACTTGATTTGCCTCACAACCTTAAACGTTTACATCCTGTTTTCCATTGCAGTTTACTCAAACCCTGCCTGTCATCGGACCGTTGGCATCCACAACCCATTCCTCCACCTCCCCTCATGATTGACAACCAGCAACACTTCGAGGTGGCATCTATCCTCGACTCCCGACGCCAGCGCTCCGCTTTACAGTACCTCGTCCGCTGGAAACATTTCCCTCATCCTGAATGGGTTGCTGCTCCAGACGTGCATTCTCCTCGTCTCGTGACCCAATTCCACTCTGCCTATCCTGACAAACCAGCTCCCTAGTTTCTTTTGGGGGGGCAATATGTCATGTTCTCATTCCAATGTCTGGTTAACATTGTAACGTTTCACATGTCTTTTTCTGTCCCGTGTTCCTTCACCCGAGGTTTTTTCCATTCCTTCGCCCTCCATTGTTTTGAGGGCTTGGAATGCATGTTTGGGTTTGCGCTCCTGTTCAAGGTTACTTTCCCAGGCGCGTCTAACGGCTTCTAGCACCTGGGAGGGGGAGCGTCCTGACGGGCGATGGGGCGGGACCTGCTTCTAAGCAAGGCTTTTAAGTTTGTATTTGGCGCGCTTTTGCTCATTCTCAGCTTTCTCTGTATTTGCATACTATTCCTTTAATAAATCAGTTATCTTTAAGCCCGAGCTTGTGAGACTGAGTATTTGGGTTTAGGCAATCGTTACAATTGGGCTCCCAATCCAAGACTGTTGAAGTATGGGCCATGATTGATTCGGGGTGTTCCCGGTGTCTTATGCACCCCGACGTGGTGGCGGCTTTGGAGCTCCCCACTTTCCCTTTACAACGACCCATCGCTTTTACTCAATTGGATGGGTCCATGGCAGGGGGCAAACCGGTCACCCATTTTACAGGGCGTGTAGCCTTGCAACTGGGCAGTCACCAGGAAGGGTTGTCTTTTGTCGTAGCTCCTGTAGGGGGGCCATTGGTGGTGTTGGGGGTACCCTGGTTGGTGCAGCAAAACCCCCAAATAAACTGGGTTTACCGTACTATCACGTTTAGGGATGGGTTTTATCAAGCGGCAGAGGGGAAGGGTGCCCCAGAGGAGATGGTGGGGGTTGTGGCAGCTGCGACTCCGCCTTACCCGGCCTCTCCTCTGGAGGGCTTGCCAACCGAGTACAGGATGTTTGCTGATGTCTTCGGTGAAAAGGAAGCTGACCAGTTGCCCCCCCATCGAAAGACGGACTGTGCCATAGAACTGCTGCCCAACACCCAATTGCCTAAACCAAAAATTTATTCCATGACACAGAAGGAACTGACTCTGTTGAGGGACTTTGTGGACAAAAATCTGGCGCGCGGATTTATTGAGCCGGCGAATTCACCCGTGGGAGCGCCGGTTCTGTTTCGCCCAAAAAAGGACGGGACATTGAGACTTTGTACGGATTTCCACGGATTAAATGCCGTCTCAATTTCCAACAAATATCCCTTGCCATTGATAAAGGACATGTTGTCACATCTGGCCAAGGGAAAGATCTTCTCTAAGCTTGATTTAAGAGAAGCCTATTATCGTGTACGAATCAAGGAGGGGGATGAGTGGAAAACTGCATTCAATTGCCCGTTGGGCGCCTTCCAGTATAAGGTGTTACCGTTTGGGTTGGCTGGGGCCCCTGGGGTATTTATGCAATTAATCAATGAAGTTTTGCATGAACATCTGTTCAAAGGTGTACTGGTGTATTTGGATGATGTGTTGATTTATACTGAAACCATGAAAGAGCATGTAGCTCTGGTAAAGAAAGTATTGTGTAAACTCAGATCTGCTGAATTGTATGCCAAGCTGTCGAAATGTGCCTTTCATCAGACCCAAATTGACTACTTGGGGTATAGGATTTCAGATAAAGGCATAGAAATGGACCCTGCCAAGGTGCAGGCTATCATGGACTGGGAAAGTCCCCGCACCCGCAGGCAACTTCAAAGTTTCCTGGGGTTCAGCAACTACTACAGATTGTTCATAAGGGGGTTCGCTGAGATTGCCTTGCCCCTAACTGAGCTGCTTCGAACAAAAGGGGTGGGAGATACTAGGAGAGTCAAGAATCCCGGAGCGCTGTTAAGGTGGACGCCTGCTTGCCAAACGGCGTTTGAGCGGCTGAAAGCAGCTTTCGTCAAAGAGCCCATTTTACAGCATCCTGATCCCTCCAAGCCTTTTGTTGTACAGGCAGATGCCTCCGATTATTCAATTGGGGCATTGTTGATGCAAAAAGACGAGGCAGGATGCCTCAAGCCCTGTGCCTACTTGTCCCGCAAATTCTCCGAGACTGAGAGGCGTTGGCATGTTTGGGAAAAGGAGGCATTTGCAGTAAAAGCTGCCTTAGAAGCTTGGCGGCATCTGTTGGAAGGGGCAAATCATCCCTTTGAAGTATGGACTGATCATAAAAACTTGGAGGCTCTTAGTACCCCTCGAAAACTGAGCCCCAAACAAGTTCGTTGGGCTCAATTTTTCAATCGATTCAATTTTCAGTTCAAATTTATTCCAGGGAAAAGGAACTTCTTGGCTGATGCCTTGTCAAGGCAACCTCAGGACTCTGGGGCAGCGCCAGATGTGGTAAGCACCCTATGGACGGCGCCCCAATTGGGCATGCAGGCTGTGACGCGAAGCCAAACGCGCGCGCAGCAGCCGCCCACCACAAGCGCGGTTCAGCCAAGCACTTTGTCAATTCCCTCCCAGTTGCAACAAAAGTTTCTAAAAGAACTGAAAACGGATACTTGGTTGCTTGCGAATAAGGACACTGTTACTTTTGACAGAGGCTTCGCTTGGAAATCCGACCGCCTCTACGTTCCTGAAAACCTCAGAAAAGATGTGTTACTACGTTCACACGATGACAAACTCGCAGGTCACTTCGGGTTTGTAAAAACCTTGCACCTCGTTCGGAGGCAATTCTGGTGGCCCACATTGCGTAAAGATGTCAAAGACTACATTGCCTCCTGCACTGTTTGTGCAATGTCTAAGCGCAAGGTGGGCAAGCCCCACGGCCTTCTGCAGCCGGTGGCAGCCCCTTCTTCCCCTTGGGAGGAAATCTCCATGGACTTTATTGTAGAGCTACCACCCAGCCAACGCAAAACGGTCATTTGGGTGGTCAAAGACTATTTCTCCAAACAGGCTCACTTCATCCCTTGCGTGTCCATTCCGTCGGCACGTCAATTGGCTCGCCTATTCCTTGTACACGTGTACAGGCTACACGGATGTCCCTCCCGCTTGATTTCGGACAGAGGTACACAATTTACCTCGCAATTTTGGCGGGCGTTTCTCAAACTGTTAGGCACGAAGCAAGCCCTCTCCACGGCTTGGCATCCTCAGACGGACGGGGCCACTGAGGCGGTCAACTCTACTCTGGAGCAGTACCTTCGAGCTTTTGTAAATTATCAGCAGGACAATTGGGTCGAGCTCCTGCCGTTTGCTGAAGTGGCTTACAACAATGCAGTGCATCAAAGCACTGGCCAAACCCCATTTCGGGTAGCCCAGGGTAAAGACTTTGTACCTATCCCTGATCTACCCCAACCTCCTACAGGATCAGCCACTCCGGATGATTGGACAACTCAACTGGCAGACTCCTGGCCAATGATTCAAAAGGCATTGGCTGATGCCCAAGCGGATTACAAATTGTATGCTGATCGGAAACGGGCCCCCCAACCTGCATTCCAAGTTGGGGACTCGGTTTACCTTTCCACCAAGTTTATTAAGTCATCACAACCTTCGAAGAAACTTGCGCCTAAATTTGTGGGTCCTTTCCCGATTATCGCTCAGATTAACCCTGTGACTTTTAAACTTGACTTGCCTCATAACCTTAAACGCTTACACCCTGTTTTTCATTGCAGCTTACTCAAACCGACTATTCCTTCTGACCGCTGGCATCGCCAACCTCCACCTCCCACCCCCATCATGATTGATGGTCAGCAACACTTCGAAGTTAAAGAAATTCTGGACTCTAGACGCCTTCGCAATACTTTGCAATATTTAGTTCGTTGGAAGCATTTCCCTCATCCAGAGTGGGTCGCTGCACCAGATGTGGCTTCCCCTGTTCTGGTGGCCCGTTTCCACTCTGCTTATCCCACGAAACCAGGTCCCTAGCTGTATTTTTAGGGAGGCGGTATGTCATGTTCGCCGTTTCAATGTCTTTGATACATCGTAACGTTTCGCATGTCATTAATTAGATGCGTGTTTCATCTTTCTGGGGAGGATGGGAACGATTATCTTTTGGCTTTGCTTTGGAATGTATTTGTATTATCTACTGCGCTCAAGGTTACTTTCCCAGGCTAGCAACTCTGACGATTGCTAGCACCTGTGCCGGGCGGGGCTGTTACGAGGGAGGCGGGATACGTTTGTACCAAGGGTTTAAGTTTGTATTTGGCGCGCTTTTGCTCATTCTCAGCTTTCTCTGTATTTGCCTTTAGTTCTCTAATAAATCAGATTTCATTTAGCAGCCTCTTGTGAGTCTGAGTATTTGGGCTAGGGCAATCATTACAGTAAGTTGGGGGTCATTCTTCCAAGTCCCGCCATAGGACTTTGCCAATGTATCCTGCCCAGTAGACACCCTGTGAGGTCAGTGATGAGCAAACACCCTGTGAGAGCAGTGATGAGCAGGTCCTTCCCTAAGAAGGACTAAATTTGCCATACCTCATTTTTTTAAAACAGTTTTTTAAAACTGTTAAAACAGCCTTTTAAAAAAATTTGGATGTCTTCACTATAAGAATACCAAGACAGTTGTGGTACCCTTCCCTCAATCCTGCTACTCTCTTCATAGAGATATATCATATATACATATATAATATATATCATTGACATATGAGGGAAGTATTTCAAAAATATATTGCAGTGAGGCATTCAGCTGAAATTAGCTTGCTAAATGGGTTCTAGTTTACTATCCCTGTACTTTTCATTCCATTCTGTTAAAAAATAAACCATTTCAGAAGTTTTGAAATTTCCCTCTGATAGTCAATGGACAGTTCTTTTTTTCCACTTAAATCTAAAGTGGCTCAAATTGGTTGCCCTTGAATCTTCAATCACAAGCTTGAAACCAATCAGGCCTTCTTTGGCTCTAGTTCAAATATATTTGGGATTATTTCATTAAAGTCTACTAATGATGCCCATTTACTCTGAAGTACAGCCCCTTAATGTGACAGTAATCTGTTTTTTGTACCATGGTTTGAGTTCATATAGCACTCTCCCCATGCAAAATAGCTGAAACTGTGCATTTTTTAAGTGTACCTTTATTTCATTTGGCTTTTGGGGGCCTCTGGGAATTCAAACGGAATTAATAAAGAATGCATATTGATAAAAACAGTGGTACTAGTAGGATCTTGCTGCTTCCATCAAAACGACAAAAGGCTTGTCTTATACATGTCATGGCACTTGGACAAAAGGCTTGTGCTTCAATGCTGCTTTCGTCAGTCTGGCCCCCTCTTTTCCCTCACTGCAGAAGCCAGTGGATAAAATAGCAATTTGTGCTCTTCTGCAAGGGAGAGAGGGAGAGAGAGGGAACCAGAATGGAGGAATCAAGTCTTTGGTGGTACAAAAGGATGTTCTTTAGGGGGATTCTGATCTGGAAGAGAGGAATGGCAGTTAGAAATGGGCTCTAAAATATCTCCTCCTAAGGACAATAAAGCTTTTGCACATGAAATAAAAGGCAAGGCCTTGGGCTGCTTTCTTCCTTTCCCTTCAGGCACAGTTAAATAAAAGCAGATAAATGCTTCCCCCCATTTCTGCAAACACATTATATGATTTTCTCTTCCCAGCAGCCTATTTAACAGGGGAAGATTCAAGTGGCAAATGTCTAATCCAATTTATTGTTTTATCTACCAATATAATACTACAAAGCAATAAACAAGGTGTTGGGAGAGATTGATATACTTAATAAATGAGATTATTTGACACAATGAGGCAATGAGCAGATTGTTTTACAATAGTGGGTGTTTAGTCTTGGAAAATAGAATAGAAACTGTAGTTTCCTTAGAGAATTCTTGGAGGAAAGACAGCTCTGTTAAGTCATCAGCCAGTTTGGTCTAGTGGTTAAGGACTGGGCTATAAACCAGGAGTCTGTGAGTTCTAGTCCTGCCTTAGGCATGAAAGCCGGCTGGGTGACCTTGGGTCAGTCATTCTATCTCAGCCCAACTCACCTCACAGGGTTGCTGTTGTGGGGGAAAATAGGAGGAGTATTAGGTATATTCGCCACCTTGAGTTATTTATAAAAAATAATAAAGGCGGAATAAAAATTAAATAAATAAATAAGTAAAATCTCATACTAAAAACGCCCACAGAACCTACCAAGATCATTTACCAAACTACAATAGGTGAGGAGTACATTGGAGAACATGAATTCCATTTACTGTTAATTCCTATTGTTCAGAAAGTTAAGAAGCATTTTACATTTTTTTTTGACAAGTAGTCCTCCATGCACTAAAGGACCAAAGTTTTTGGTGAAAAGTCCTTGATCTTTCAGTTGACAATGAGGGGAATAGAAAATTCTTACATCTTGAAAGATAAGATGCTGCAGCTAGGCAAAAACAAAAGCTATTAATACCAAAAGGCAAGAGAAGACCAAAATATCTATTTCTTAGTCTCAGTATGCCATCCATCCTCACTGCTATGAAATTAGATCACAGTTAGGAACGTCTCTTTGATACCTTTTGACATGAGAACTCATGCTAATAAAACTCCTCTATTTTCATTTATAACACTGTGGGATATCCAGGAAAGCCCTCACTGAATGTATGCATAACATTCCACTGTTTTATGGAATAGCATCCAAAGAGAACACTAGTGATAGTTATGTTATTGGGAAACTGATACTTACTTGGATGCAAAATTTATTCTTGCACTATAAATTTTGGCTCATCCTGAGAGATGACTGGGCCCTTGTCTTGTGAAGTGACTTGGGATCATTCTGAGTCTGTGAGTCACAAGAAAACTGATAGGTCCCTCTACAGCGTCAGTTCCACCACTTTTCATATGAATCCCTGCCCCTCATATCTGGTTAAGGCCTCCTATGAGGTGGCAGGAGGTTGGATTCAAGGGATAAACCATGCTATGTTTAGTGTAGTAGTTATCTTCACTCAATCCAATTTCTGGACAACTGATCTGCCTTCAATCTTCTGTTTTTAGGAAAGATCATGGAAAAAACGATAGTCCTGCAAATGCAGAGAGGCCTAAAGAAAGTAGATTATTTGGACCCTTGGTAGTCAGGTTTCAGATCGGTATACAGCATGGAAACTGCATTGATTGCACTTGAGAGTAACCCAAGAGAGTTTGGGATCAGAGGAGTAAAACCTTCTTGGTTTTCTTTGATCCCTCAGTGGCTTTTGATACCATCAATCCTGTACTATTGATTTCTGTACCATATCCAAGGAATTCGAATGTGGGGCACTGTCTTGCAGTGGTTCTCCAACTTCCTGAAGGGCAGCTAGTCAGTGGTCCTAGGAGAGAAAAAGTAATCTTGGACATATGCTCAGAAACTACTACTATGTAATGTGCCTAAGGTTTCTCTCCTGTCACAACTCCTTTTTTACATCTACATGAAGCTACTGGGGGAGATTATCTAACATATGGGGTTCAGTACCATCAGTATGCTGATGGTGCTCATTATACATTTGGTCCCTGAGCTGAATAGGTGATGCAGTGGCAATACTGATCCAGTGTCTGGAGACTGTCAGGGCCTGGATAGGGGGAAACCAACTCGAACTCAATTCTTCTAAGATGGAGCAGCTTTGGATTTGTGGGTCTAACAACCCCAAGGAAATTCCATCTTTTACTCTGAATGACTCAGAGGTAGTTTGCAATCTGGGAGTTGTTCTAGACTGCAGCTCCTGCTTGAAGGGCAGGTGGCAGGTGTTGGTAGGAGGACTTTTGCACAGTGAATGTTGTGCACCAGTTGTGACCATTCATAGACCAGGAGACCATGTTCACAGTCACTCATGCCCTAGTCACCTTCTGTTGGATTACTGTAGCACATTCTACATAGGACTTCCTTTAAAGAGTATTTGGAAGCTACAGCCAGTGCAGAATATGGTGAACCAGGCACTACTGTGTGTATTCTGATATCCTCAGGTGACCCTACTGCTTTAGGACCTGCATTGTTTGCCAGTTGGTTTTCAGGGTCCTACATGGTTCCAGATTTGGTTAGATGAGACTGCCTTCCCCTGTATTCATCTTCCCATTCTACCAGACCAAATGGGATCAACTCCCTCCAGGTACCAAACCCTGGGATTTTCACCTGAAAAGCCCTTGAAAACTGCCATTTTCAGTAGCTGCCCCACTGTTTGGATCCCCACCCCCACCCATTAGAGATCTGGCCAGCTCCACCCCTCTTTGGCTTCAGAAAAATGTTGAAGCCCTACCTGTTCTGCATGCCACAGGAGGATGGTCTGCTATAAATGAAGCTGGGATTCATGGGCACATGAAACTTGTATTTTTCAGTTTTTTTATATTTTTGAGTTTGTTATTTTTATGTGTTCTTGGAATCTCAGAGTGTTGCTTTATGTTGTCACTGTTAAATGCCCTTTTTGGGAATGGACAGCATATTTATTTATTTATTTATTATTCACATATAAGCAAAGTAAAATAAACAAATAGATAAATTTGTACATTTTCAGGTATGCTCCATAAGTGTATATTAAAACAGACTGAAAAACTACCCTCTATTTTATTGAAGTGGAATTAAGGATTATTTAAATTTGTATTTTCTTTTAATTCTGTCCCTCATTTAAATATGTTTGTTTAAAAAAAACACTAGCAAACAAAGGAGAATTTTATGTGTCCTTGATGACAACTAAGCACAGCTTAGTTGCAAAGTATAAGCAGCAACCTTATTTAAGTGAACTTCAGCTAAGATGCTGCAGCTTTGAATAAAAAAGGGATCAGCTTGATGATTTTTTTTTCAAATTGTTATAATTATGAAAGGAAGGTCATCTCCACCCTGAATAGAGAGTAAGGAAGAGGATCTTGATGGAGTTATGCCAGCTCCCAGTGAGGGGTGAAATATACCTTAAGTCCACAACAGACTTAATAAAATAACTGGGGGGTTTCTTTTTAATCCTTTTTCTGTAATTGCTTAATTAATCCTAGTAGCAATTAAGACTGGGTAATAAATGTATTTATTTATTTATCAAATTTTGCCACCACCTATCTCCCCTCGAAGAGGGACTCTGGACGGTTTACAATAAAGCTAAAAAATTAAAATACAATAAAACCACAATTAATACATAAAATATAAGTATAAATATAAATGCATAGCAAAGACAGATGGCCTAATGACTAAAAGTAGGATTTTTTGAAGAAAAAAAAATGTATAGTTTTTTGCTATAGTTTCCATTTTAATAGAGCTACCCCTGGCATCCTGGCAAATTTTCTCTGCTTCAACCTCCTCCTTCCAAAAAAAAAATCTTTGCAAAGCCTTTGACTCTGCATGATCTACCACTGAGTAATCAGAGCCGATGTATCTGCCATTGCAATTACTACAGTTCATTGTGTTTTGCCTTAAGGATGAAAAATCTGCTACTGAACATCAAGGTATTTTGATAACTTATTCCATTTTTTTTCTCCAGCCCAAGGTATTTTACTAGAATGTTCCAGATGAACAGCTCCTAATCCTTTCAATTAAAAAGGCATTGTGTGGCCATCCATCCTCCCTTCCTTAATGGTTTTTCTGCAGAAATAGCAATAACAACTTAGTGAGAAAACACAGGAGGACAATGACATCATCTGTGCCCCCATACAATTCCTTGTATGAATAAGATAAGGTTGTAACATAGACAAAAAAAAAAATCTAGTCCTAAAACAACCTCAATTTATTTGCTGGTGTTTGGCTATCCATTTTAATTGCACTGTTTTGTGGTGATTCTGTTTTGGCCACAGCACACTGTCAGTGATCGTCTTACCCACAATGAAGTATTTTATAGATTGGTTGGGTAGACAGCTCTTATAGACATTCTGAAACCTGTTTTAAATGGGTTACAGTTCTTTTTTTTAAAAAAAATAAAACTTTAAAATTTACACTGATTCTAAAAATACAATGATCATGTTTTATGTCACCTTATACATGCAAGGAGGACTGAACTGTGAGGAAATTAATTTCAGGATTAGTTAAATTAGGAACTTTTACATATTGTAAGTTCATAGAAATTAATGTGTTACAAAATGTTATATAAAAAATGAAAATGAAATGTAGGTGTTCTTAAAAAATGACTATTCATTTTAGTATGATTTAGTAGGACACCCATGACTAATTTATTGTATCCTCACTGCCATGATCCATAATTCCATTTATGACCATTGATTATTTGTTGTCAGCAAGGAGACAAAATCTGCCAGGGTAGAGCTCCATGTACTCACCCAGACAGTCTCCTAGTGCAACGGGATGTTTATAAACATTTCAAGAGGATATTTTGTAAAGTTGTAATGAACATTTAGTTTTGCTACTGACAATTAAATACACATGCATAAAAATATGATTTATGGAGTATGGTCAGAAGGAAAAAAATATATTTTCATTATTATAAATACTTAAAGTCTTTCTGGCTTCATGGATAATGGGATTGCATTCTCAAGCTTGCAGATTAAGAAACTACATTAAAAATCACATTGCTGGAATAATTCAAGAAGGCAGAGAGGGGCATTTGGTGATACTTTTGTACAGCCAACTATTTAAAGCCGATTAAGGGGTCCCTGCCTTTCCCCATTTAAATTTATTCCTATTTATTACCTATACAATAATTCATTGTTACATGTCCCAGACAGAATTATGAACATGAAGACAAACATTGGTCTAATAACAGATTATACATTATTTCATTTTCCGTTCTGTATCTGGAGTAAGAATATATGTTCCTTCACAGACTATGTTTGCCAAGGTCCCAAGTGAGATCAGTTACATTATCTGATGAAATCCCATATATCCATATGTATTTAAGTATATAAATGTATACAAATGAAAGAACAGCATATAAATCAAGTACATAAATGTACATAAATGAAGGAATTTGCCAGGTTAATGGCAACCTGGCAAATTCCTTCATTTATGTACATTTATGTACTTGATTTATATGCTGTTCTTTTATTTATTTTTTTAGCTTGTAGATCTGTATGAAGAGATGAGGCCTCATGGTCAAGGAAAGTAATAAATACCTGCTTTGAGTACAGAATATATCCCTATGTAGTGGCAATGGGGAAGACCATTGTTATTTCGAAGAGTTAAATGACATATGTTGATTTTCTCCCTCACACAAAGAAGATTAGAGTTTATGTTGAATTGTGCTGATGTTTAATTGGCTTGTTTTTATTTCTGTTTGGCATGGGGGGGGGGCTGAAAGTTTGTAAGTCCACTGCTCCAATAGCCCTCCAGAACATATATTTCTTTGGAGTGGGGAGAGAGATAAGAGAAAAACCCCATATTGTTTTGTTAAGATCTGTAAAACTTCCCAGGCTCTTGGATGTTGTCACAGACAGGTGTTTTTGGGCTTTGGGAAGCTTCCTAGTCTAGGTCAGGTCTTGTAGCCTGCAACCATGGAAACATGGTCACAAGGTTTGGGGGCCAGACTTGGATAAAACCCTTGGAATTGTTTTGGAGTTTGGGAACTTCTGTACAGATCCAGTGCACTGGTGCTGTAGAACAATTGCCACCCTAGGGGCATCCCTGTTGGCTTGGTCAGGAGGGTCCTGGCAATATAAAAGGGATTGGGTATCAACTCGCTTAGGTATGTTATGATTTTTTTCTTTATGCTATGCTTTTTATCCTTTTGTTTAATCTGCCTAAACTGTGTTTGTGGCTTAAACTGTGTTTCTGTTTAACTCTGTTTGCTTAAGTTTATAATAAAGCTTAAAGTTTCTTTAGCCACTGGCATGCTTATTTTCTCTGGTTCTAAAAGAACCAATTGTTTGAGCACCTGATCACTGCTTGGGCACTTGGCAGAACACCCTACATGCTTAAAAAAAGACAATGATAAGATCTTTACTGAAAATGTCCTCCCTTGATTAATTTATGGGTCACTCTCAACTAATCTATTCTTGGGTAGCATGTCTGAGAAAGTGGAAACTTTCTACCCAAGAATAGATTAGTTGAGAGTGACCCATAAATTAATCAAGGGAGGACATTTTCAGTAAAGATCTTATCATACCTCATACCTACAGATGCCTCTCAATAATGTTGGT
Organism: Candoia aspera; assembly: GCF_035149785.1. Taxonomy (NCBI): domain Eukaryota; kingdom Metazoa; phylum Chordata; class Lepidosauria; order Squamata; family Candoiidae; genus Candoia; species Candoia aspera. The sequence goes on along the minus strand of NC_086157.1, from coordinate 80,466,380 downwards.
ATTCTGGACTGATTTCCACTGGGGTTTCATCTAGATGTGGTATAAGACTGCTTTGGTCACTGGAAATTGCACTAAGGGAGTTATATCCTGTTAGTTGGACTCCATGGTGGCTTTTGATACTATTGATCACGATATCCTTCTAGATCATCTTCCTCTCCTGCAGAGCTCCAAATTAAATTCAACCTAAATTGTTGGCTTTAATGTATGTTTATACAGTAACCTCAGTTCTACATTTCAAAGAATCAATTAAGTATTTTATGGGTAAATTGAGGTAATTTAATCTGATAGGAAAAGCAGTCTTTTCTGAAGGTCTCCTTTGGATGGTGTAAAAGAGGGGGAAAAATATAGCAATTTAGTAACAATCCAGTTATGTTATATAAGCCAAGAATTAACAGGATAATGCAAGCATGGTGGAATGGAGCCAATATCTACCTTCCTTCACACTGAACAAGTCTATGTCTTAATTTATTACCTTAAAAGATTATCGTTTTTATTTTACTTCTTTCCTATAGGGCAAAAATTACTACATTGAAAAAAATTAGGTTGATCTTAAATCAGCCAAGATTCTTCCTAAAGTTAAACTTCTGAAAGGAAGACTATTGATTAAAAAGGACATAGAGGCAAGAATCATCTGAGCTAGTAATCCACTCATCATAGCAAAATGATAGGGAATAGGGAGGAGAAGAGCCATTCTTGGGGCTGGTTGATTCCCTAGTTTTGCAGGGACCAGTTTTATTCCCTTATGGTTTGAATTAGATCTGCCGAGGCTTGGACTTTATTGCATTTTATGCTGACTGATTATTGGTTGTATTTATGATTTTATTGAAATTTTAAATTGTTTTTATTGTGAACTGCCCAGGGTCCCCCGTGTGGTGGAGATGGGCAGTGATAAAAATTTGATTGATAAATAAATAAAATGAACATATCACTGTACACTACTTGAATGGCTGATAATTCCTCAGTTTTTCATATAGACTATGATGGGAGACTATGGCAATCTAACTGACAGCTGAATCTATAAGAATTTATTACAAAAACAACCTAATGGAATCTGTTTTCTTGGGACTGTGCTCAAGCCCTGCCTCTGACACTCTGTTAGGAAAAAAATTGAACACCATTCTTTAGTCAGGTCTTTTTAGTTTAAACTAGTTTATTATAATGTCAACTGTTTTTATGGTATCAAAAGTGTTTGTGTTTTATTTTGTGTTTTTTGTGGTTACCTGCCTTTGTGTCATGCTCTTGCAGACAAGGAAGAAGATGGCTAGAAACCATATCTTTATTGTATTCCAGAAAATGGTAACCACAGGAGATAATTGATCATTTCTGAGCAAGCAAAAAAAAAAAAAAATCATTATTCAGAATTTATTCTTGGGTAGATCTCAAACCCTTAATACCACCTTGCAACACTGTTCTCTCAGAACCGGAGGCTTGAATTACGTCTTATCTCTAGCCTTCATAGTGTCCATTGCTGTTGGATACTTGTTTACATTCTATTATTTCTGCTTTCCTATTCATAAAAATCCACCAAGTTGGGGTGGACTCTTCCAGCCACTATCTGAGCTTTGACACTGGTGGCCCTGTGGGAATAAAGGCAGAATATATAGTGAAATAGTATAATAGAATATTCCTATAAGAATAAAAACAAGAAAAAACAGTATTGGTGAGACAGGCTAATATCTTACAGTAGAAACTACTGCATTCTGGAAAAAGAAGGTCTTCTCATGCATGCTTTCCAAAACAATCTGAGATAAAGCCTCCCCCCTGCACCTTAGAGGAACATTCAGGAGGATATAGCCTTTGTCCTAAATCTTAAGAAACATTTTTGTTCTGAAGCCAAGAATCACAGTATCCAGTGAGTCTTGCACCTGACCCTGCTTGGAAGTCATTAAGAACTTTAGAGGTTCAGTTTCACTCCTTGACCTTCAAGGTAAAATACTAGGATTAAACTGGAGCAATTTTGAAAATAAGATATGTTCTAAAAGCTAATGCCACATTGAAACATTAGCTATTGTTATTCTCTTAATGTACTGAAAGGTCAAATAAATACAAATTAAAGGGATCTTTAAGAAAAAAAAGGAGAAAATGTTTCTTTTCTGCTGAGCTATTGCACACCTGCAGCTTATTTTCATGATCAAGGGGGAAAAAAACCTTTGAAATTCTAGGGTAGTAATGGAAAAGCTGACTGATTTACAACAAAAGGTGCTAGTGGGGGTCATTATATGTTATGTTTTGTGATAAATTCTATTAACACAATGAAGCTATCTTAATTAAACTGCTTTTAAACAGAATGAATTATTAAAAGAATCAAATTCTTTAAGTCTTTAACTTTGGTGGCCCAACAACTGGGCAAATCATGGCCTAGCACTCTGCAATTGAAGGCAGTAACCAGCATCAGAATGGTGTAATTAGCTGCAGCATATATTCCAATTAACATGGGAATTCCTTTTGCCTGCTAGCGGCAACCGCTGTTGAGAAGCTTTTACATGGCATTTGATTCAGTGAAAATTGCTTCCCCCCCCCCTATTTTGGCAGAGATGTATCCTGGATAAACTGTCTTCCTGTTCATTAATGGATTTACATGTAATTTGGCAAATAAAAACAAGTACCTCCTCATGAGAGGGACAAAGGCCAAAACTTTTCACAGTAGATAGCTTGAGATCAATACGTTTTTTTAATTGTGTACTGCACAATGGAACATAAGGGTTTTAAAAAAGTGGAATGTCTATGGGATAGTTGGTTAAAGTCAGCAAGTTGGCAATAATCCAGGATACTGGCAAGTTGAGTCTGATTAAAAACACACTGTGGAAGAGTTGCCTTTTTATTCCTTCTGACTCCTAAAGTATTTAGCCACAATAATCACATCAGAGTATCAGAAAAGCAGAAGCACTTTAGTTCTGAAAGGAAAATGGTCAACCCCCAAAGCTATTTCTGTGAAGCTCTGCAGCTGTTGTGTGGGCCTTTGAATCAGTTTTGTGGGGTTGGAACAGAATGCTGAGATTAGCTTTATTGGTTAAACGGAGAGAGTTTTGAAAATGAGCAATCCATCTCCAATTTCTTCTTAAATGTACCTGGCTTAAGTCAAGGGCACAATGAGCATACTGCATTGACTATGAACTCCTAGCCTCCACTCTTAACAGGTATACAAACAGGAGTCACCATGTGTGAGTTGGGTGGCCTTATAAATTTGTGTATGTGTGTGTATGTGTTTGTGTATCTCCATCCAATTTTTCTGGGGTATGGAGTTTGTTATTGAAAATAACAGGAGTGAGATGGTTAAGAATATAAATATGCAATTCTCTGACCATGTAATGTAATAATATAATTGCAGAAAAGAACTATTAGATGGCATTTCACTGACTCAGAGGTGTCAGAAAGGTATTATCTTATATCTGGATGCATGGTCTGATTATTTCCAGACTCAAATTTTTGCTTCTGTTTTATTGTTTTTCTTAGCATTATACCAGCACAGAATAGATGTGTATCAGAATTATAAGTGGATAGAATGATTCAGGGCTGCAACTAGGCGGGGCAGATGGGGCATATGCCCTGGGCGCCGTGCTGGGGTGTGTGTGTGCCAAAATGGAATCTGTTTGCCCCAGGTGACACAGACCCTAGTTACAGCCCTGGAATGATTAAACAAGCCTTTCAATTTATTTGCCCCATAGAATATTTTCTCTGCTCAAGGTTGATCATCCTAAACTTTTTAAATCCATATTTTTACCCCCCAAAAAGTAAGCCTTTTTTTCCTCCTATCTCTATCTTCTCCCATTCCATCCTAAAGTGAGAAAGAGACCAATATAATTTGGCCTCTAGTGCCAGGGCTGTGCTCTCTGCTTTAGGATTTTATTTTTATTCTTCGGACACTATGCAACATGAACACTAAAATAGTGAAAGCCTCCTTAGCAAGTCTTCTTCCCACTGCTATACAAGAAAAAATGACAACCATGTGCTGGATAGAAATAATTTCAAGAAAGTTAAATGTTGTTTACTGCCAATGTGTGAAGGGCTGTTCATCTTTGCTTTTAACTTACACATAGCTTCAAAGTCAGTTATCTAAAGACCATCCTAATTCCAGCTGAATCTGTCCAAGTTCTGAGATCATTTCCCATGACTTTTTTTCTGAGTTGATTGATGTAGTCAGATAGGTAAAGAGAAGGCTTTTTATAATTTTTATTTCATATGTGTAAAGTTATATTCTAATGACATGATTGTTCCACTAGATATTGGATTCAAATTGAAGAACATAGAAAACAAAACATCTATTTTAAATAGATTATTACATTCACAAATTAGGTTATGTGTACAACTCTGGAAACATCACTCTAGTAATACCATAATTTCTCTAAAATTAAATGAATATTAGACAGTTTGAATAACTCTTAACAGCCAACCTATTTTTTTAATCCAACACTTCCATGTTGTAATTTATATTATTTTTTTTACATTTGCTTTTCTTTCTAAACAGTTTCACCATAGAATCTTAAAAGCTTTATTTATACAATGATCAATAATGTTATGAAGGCTTGCTTTGAATGCCATTTTTCTTTAGATGGCCAATTTAAAATTATTGAATTCTCCCCATAACTATGTTATCCAACTTGTCTTGATTTAAAAAGAAACATAATCCAGCTGTTGTGTAGAATAATCTCATGTTTTACAGCTTCTGAGTGTATTATAACATTCTTTGTTTTAGCAACAGTGAAACTACATGTTGTTTTGGATGTATATCCTGAAAATGTACACTTAACTATTAATAAAAGTTTAGAAAACTTTAAGATGTGTTCACATATTCATTTAGCTGCCCAATTATTTTTATAGCAATTTTATTAAACATTACACTTAAAAAGATAAAACTAATACAAACTAAGAAAAAAAGAAAGTGCAGAAAAGAAAAAAAGAGAAAGAAAAAGAGAAAATAGAATATAGTAAAGAAAAAGAAAATAAATATATAAAAAATGACTTCCCCCTTCATCACAAGTATAAATAATTTTAGTAACTTATCACCGTCTCTTAAAATACAACAAAGGGTATCTTTTTCCCATATCTCATCTCTTATCTATAAATAAATTCTTAAAACCTCATTGTTCAGTTCTAGTCAGCAAAAGCTGATGAAGGGTTACAAGAGATAACAACATATCTATTTTAACCTTAATCAAATAATTTTTTTATCGTTCTTCCTTTTACTTTTAACAATCTTGATCTTTAATCCTTCAAATAATGTCCTAGAACTTGATTTATTTTCATTTTTTTCCTTAGTCTGTTCTCACAAAATTCTTCAAAACTTTAATAAGTCTTTTTTTAAAATCCAGTAAGTATCAAATATCCCTCAATACGTCCAATGTTAAAGTATTTTGCTCCATTCTGTATTAGTAAGTCAAATTTAAGTGTTCTTCTTTAATTGCAGTATTTAGTTCCTTCTGGTTCCCTCTAGTGTCCAACATTCAAATTCCCATCCTATCAAGTTTTCTTTTAAGAATTAAAAACAACAGCATTTTCCCACAGGAAGGATTCTTATGATTAATTTCAAAATCTTATTTCAAATCCATATGGACCTTTAATCCATTTTTAACTTTCCAAGATCAACATTCTAAGCACATTTTTGTTGTTTGTTCCCCCCAAAAAGACAATTTTTTAAAGTCCTTAAACCTGTATTTATTTATTTATTTTGCAAAGGATCGAAGGAGACTCACCTGGTGCTATAAAACTTGCTGTTCCAAGGGTTCCTAATAGCTGAAAAGCAATTAATAAGTAACTTCCAAAAGTGGTTAGAAAAGGAAGTATTCAAACCCTGTGTCCATAAAGGCGCCAACCGTGGATTGGGTAAAAATGGTGTTCCTTCATCTCCCAGAGCTCTAAACGTGCTGGATGCTGCTGACTTGAAGTCTCATCACAAGGAGCAACTGTCTGGAGCACTTGTGGGTGACCCCAAGTCCTCTCCTTGTCCAGAGAAGAATTCTAAAGAGCAGGTCCACTTGCTGGCTCTTCATTCTGCTGCAGTTGTCAGCCCCACTCTCAGTTCTGTTCAGTTCACCATTTCTTCCCTGGAAGTCACTCCATTTAGTTGCCCAGTTAGTGACCATTGCTCTTAATTGTTTATGTGTCCAGTAAGTTTGTATGTTTTTCTTTCCTTTTTTGTATGCTCTAATCCCAAGAATTTGAGTTTCTTGTGCTTAAGAGAACTCAGGGACTGAGTGTAGTATCTTTCTTTTTCATTAACCAGCTTAAATGTTTTAACAAGCTGTAATAGAAGATAGCTGTGTATGTTGTTATTAAATATTAATCAATATTGCTGTCACAGTTCTTGTATCTTTGGGAAGGATGCATTTCTCTTCCCCGGGGTTTTGATTAAGATGACCCTGCACTATGAATTTGAGAATGGAAACACACATTCTGCCAATTTGTCCATCCATTCAAAATGTATCATTAATGTCCAAATACCAATATCTTACTAGAGCAGGATAGATCAGTTTTTACAGAAAGCCATCTTTTTCTGAACCAAAGTAGTGGCTTAATCAATCCAAGAGTGTCCAAGCTGATGTGCAGGTGTGCAAAGTCAAATCTGTAGTCTATCCCAACTATGCTACTTGAATCTGATACCTTCTGCTTGCAAAGCAGGTGGACTATCAATAAACTATGGGCCTTCTGGTGTCATACTTAATCAATAGACTAAAATTAGGGCATGGTGACTGAACAAGATGCAGTTCTGCAAATTATTTCACTATTTGAATCCTGATTACTTAATTTCCTTAGAAATAATTTTCTATAGCTTTTGTAAAACTTGATATATATATATATATCTGTCTCTAAGTATTTTAATGTGATTAATAAGTACTAATTCATCTTATGTATGTGTTTGCTAGTAACTGAATACAGAATCCTTATTTTAATAAAAGTGCAAACACTAAGCTGTGATTCAAATACTGGTCTTGACAGGTTTTGTGTATGTATTTATATCTTATCATGAAATTATTCTATCTTTCTCTTTTTAAACAAATAATGAAAACACAATTGCCCATACTACAAAAATCATTTGTCCTATAAGATAAAAAAAGGGGATTTCTCTTGTAAAATAAAAGCCAAATGTGCCAACAATGCAATCAATTTCAAGGGTAAGCGATTATGAATTCTATGTTATTTTTCTTGGGCCTGCTTTCTAGATGAGCAACTGGACAGGTCAATAATAGTACTGAATAAATTCCATATATTGATGTGGAAATTGTTTTAGCAAGCATCTGTTTCCAACATCAGCATGAAAAAAATTAGATCAAACTAAATTAAAACAAACACAGTTCCTACAGAAAATGACTTCCTGCAGTCAAGTTTTCTAAAAGCTGAACATTAGCTGGTTTCTAAGATGCTGGAATAAATATGTTCACTGATCCCTTAGGCAATTACAAGGAATTGCTTTAAAAAAGATAGAAGAAGCAAAAAGCAATATTAGCTCACTGCAATATTATAATTACTGCAATTCACACATTCATTTTAGAATAACCTTAAGGGCTGTATGTACACCAAACCTGAGCAAAACCTTCTAAAGAACATATGATGAAGCCTGCTGAATCAGAACATGGATCTGTTTGACCAAAGATATTATTACTAAAACAATAGTGAGTAACAGAGTGTAAAGCCAATACATTTTCTTAATTTATTTGTCCTCAACATTTAGGCGTTAATGCTTACCTGTACAGCTACTTGTGCATCATCCACAAATATGATAAATGTATATAAAATTGTGAAAGATTTATATGATCTGAAAAGAAACCAGAGTATATAAAATTGCTCTCTGGAGAAGGCTCTAATGCTGGGAAAGATGGAAGACAGAGAAGAAGAGGATGAGCAGCAGCAAGGTGGATGGACTAATTTACAGTGGATATGTGTACACCATTGGGAGAGTTGAAAGAACAAGTTATAGATAGATCATTATGGATAAAATCTATGTACGTGGTCTCTAGGAGTTGAAAAAAGCTTGATGGCACATAATCAATATAAACTTGCACTTCCTTATGCAAGTGCATATGTATACATGAGCGTGCACACCACAAACAAATTCTGGTGATTTTGTGTCTATTCAGTGGCAGGCTCAACCATTCTCCATTCTTACACATTGTTGTTGTTGTTAGTTGCCGTCGAGTCGTTTACGACTCATGATGACCCTATGTATAACAGAACAAAATGCTGTTCGGTCTTACGCCATATGCCTGACTGTTCCAGTGTTTGCATCCATTGTTGCTGTAATCATATAAATCCATCACACTGTAGGTCTTCTTCTTTTCTGCTGGCCCTCAACTTTACCAAACATGATGTCCTTTTCAAGCGATCGGTCTTTCCTGACGATGTGTCCAAAGTACAAGAGCCTAAGCCTAGTTATCTTCACCTCTACACGTACTGATATTTAAAACACAATTTATTTATTCTTTAACTAAACAGAGCAGAAAAAGCAAGAAGAAAACAAAACAATAACATAAAATAGATAAGGACTTCTCAAACATTTATGTATACAAAGTTTTACATAACGGTTTCAATAAAAGATGACCATATTTTATTATAATTTTCCACACATCATCAGTAAGCAAGTCAATTATAAGTCAAAAGTAACATCAGGACTTCAATCCATTCAGTAATTGGGCCATAAATTTAACCTTCCAATGTTGAAGGATAAGTCTCTTAGCAATCAGAAGAGAATGGAGGATACATTTCTGTTGTCCAGCCATCAATTCCCATGTAATAAGCATGTAGTTTAAAATAAAATGGATATCCAGACCTATTAAAACCTAACCCAACATCAAATTAATGTGTAATGACTTCTTCCCAGAATATAAGAATTTTAAGACAATGCAAAAACATGTTTTAATGCAACATTATTCTCATTGCATTTCCAAAAACAGTGTGCTTTACTTATTCCTATTTGTTACAAACACAGTGGGATCCAATAAATCTGAAATATTATTTTTTTCTGAACAAGCTATAACTTAAGATATGTTGACATGTTTCATATAGATATTAAGACAGTCTCCTGTTAAGATGAAAGGGAATCTCCAATTCCTTATTCAGTCTTTCAAACTTGCATATCAAACTGATTTATCAACAAATGTTTAGAAAAATTATTTGTGAGAGTTTTTATCTCTTAGGACAGAGTCAGAACACATCTGGGCATCTCTAAAGCTAAAAATGCCACTGGTGGAAATTGAGATGTCACAAGAACATAAGCAGTGCCCTGCTGGATTGGACCCCTGGCCCATCTAGTCCAGCAGTCTGTCCTCACAGTGGCCAAACAACCACACAAAGAAGCCTGCTAGTCTCCCAGCATATGGCCTTCAGTAGTAGTCACACTGCCATCAAGGCTAATAGCCATTGATCACCATTGGTCCAACCCTCTTTTGAAAACAGCCAAGCTGGTAGCCAGCACTACATCTTGTGGTATGGATGTTATAATTGCAACTGTTGCCAGTGGGCATCTACAGACAAATGATATTTATCCTGAAATTCTAAAAACTCATCCTTATCATCCAAGAACATTATCCAAATCTTTCCATAAAATAGTGGCTGGGATTGGGTAAGGATTACCTCTTAACATCAGTTTAGTATCAGAAAAAGGATCAAAAAAGGATCAATTTTTTTACAGAAATTGTATATCACCAGTTTATTTATTTTCTAATATATACCACAATGTTCAAATTGATGTAAGAATGACAGGAACCATGTCAGATTTGCTTTTGAATCCAAAACAGTCCAATTAACTAAAGATGCTATGTGTGAATACTCCAAAAGGGCATTGGAAGGAGAATTTATACCAACTGAAGCCATCTAGAATTTGATACTAATTAAAATGTATGCATAGTTTAAAAGGCAGGAAACCAAACACCCCATTTTTACCTAACAACTGCATCTTTTCCACTGATATCATTGAAAAACTTAATAGAAAGCCAGCATGAACAAAGGAACAATCAGGAACCAACACCACAAAAATGAGCAGTCAGGATTGGGCACAAACAAAGGACCAATCGGAGACTAGCTCTCACCAACCTGCACCAATTGGAAACCAGCTTAGTTAAAGGCCAATTAGAAGTCAGGACATTCGGCTACAAAGACAGGAGCCCAGTCAGTCCTTCCCAGTTGCCTGTGGCCTGCATAGCAGATCACTTTGCCTTTGAAGATGCCAGCCACAGTTGCTGGTGGAATGTCAGGAAACCTGTTCTCTAGACCACAGTCACCAAACCCTGAAGCCAACACTGCCCAACTCTACTAGCTTTTCCTAATGAAACAGGAAAAAAAAATAGTATATAACATATGTTCTTTACTAGATTCTGGCATAACTGTAATATATGCTTTGTTAAATGAATAAGATAAAATTCCATTTTCAAATATCACTTTATATAATTGACAATGTTTGGGAACAAAAATATTAAATGTTCTATACCACTCCACAAGAAAGCCATCTAATTCTGGTGCTTTACCACAACTCATATTCAGAATCAATTTTTGATACCATCTATGGTCAAAGGAGTAGTTAATAACTATTGTGTGAGAAATCCAACTGTAAAAGATAAAATGTATATCTTCATAAGATAAATGTTCAGGTTTACTATCTAAATCTGAGTAAACCTGATGGAAGGATATCTGCTCATCTGTGTCCAAAGACTTCAGTTTGTCTTTCAAATTAGTTTCATATTTTTTTCTCCTTGTATGATACATAGATAACAACATGAACACACATATAAGCCTTATAAAGCACCCACTGCAGAATTAAGGAACTAGCTTTTACCTCTGAAATTCAAAGTATTGCAATGTCTCAGAACTAATTTGTTTTATAAATTTCCTGTCATTCAACAGAGAGGTCTTAAAATAGCAGCTTCCAGGTGGTTTTGTGAATTTCAGTAGTAGTAAATTAAACCTGATTGAGCTATGATCTGATATATAAACTATAATCTATAATTCATATCCTGTAGATTTGAATTTGTTGAAATAACATTGAAGAAACAAAAAAATAATAATTAAGTCTAAAAAAATCTAATTTACTGCTAAGTTAAAAGTATACTTCCATTGTGCAGGATGTAACAGACACCAGGGATTAACCAAATTTAATTCACCCATGTATTCTAATTGTAGTTTTAACTAATAATTGTTTTTTACGGGGGGATGTAACTTGCACTAATGATTACCTTTTATAGACGGATGTATTCCTATCTAATTGAGAATATCTCATTTAAATCTCCTGCTACGATAATATGGTCACAACTGCTATTGTTTAAGTGATGAAAATACTCATGGAACATGGCAGATGAATCTAAGGAATCTAAGTTAGGACCATAGATACTGATCATAATAATAGTTACAGTAAAAAATGACCATTGGCTTCTGCTATAACATATTGAACCTGTACAGAGAAGTGTTTATGAATCAGAATGGCCACCACTTTCACCCTGGTTGAAGCATTAGTAAATGCTAACATAGGTTTTACACAAAAACTACACAAGGTTTTATCTTCTCTGGTGCTGTCTCCAGATAAAAAATGCAATGTCAGCCTTTAAAGATTTGAGATAGGTTAAAACCTCATCTTGTTTCCAAGGTTCTTTCAGCCCTTTCACATTAAGGGTGACTTAATTCAGCTGAATATATTTCATTGGCCCACAATATCTATCATTCAAATACTAATATTTTATAAGACCCAAAGTGTATCATTATATGTCTATAATACAAAGCATTCTTGTAATAAAAATGTTAACCTTGTTTCCAGAGTTGCACATTAATAGTTGATAACTGTATGAATACAAATTAGATAAAGGATACAAGCCTGTAGTACTTAAACAGAAGAAACATAAAAGAAAATAATACATGATGAAACAAAGGAAAGGAAAGGAAAGGAAAGGAAAGACCAGAAACTGTAAGAAAAGAAAAAGGAGCATTTTACTTCTGATTGATATGGCTCTGCAGTTTCTTTCTCTCAGGATCATAAAACAGAATCATGTAATATCATCTTTAAGCAAGAGGAGAACAAAAAGTAAACAAGAAAAACCAGGAGGAGGAAGGAACAGAGAGAAGCGGGGTGGGTATTCAGATACAACATAACTTGGCAATAGGCTCAGACACTAGATACAGCATGGGGATAAACCAGAAGTTACTACACAGTGAATACTGTTATATGGGGTAGGGGAGTGGGGAACCTGAAGTTGTCAGTTTTAAATGCTGTTAGAATCTCCTCTATTGAAGAAGCAATTTATAAAGTTTTTTTTTCCTTTTTTTTAATAGTAAAGTTGGTAACGATAAAGGCACTATTGGTCTTCATTGCTTCAATAGTTGAGAACAGAATTAAGCAGCTGGAAGAGGAGAAGTCTCAGATTTAAGATTAACAAAATATTTAGCCAAGACTGGTATTTGAAACTTTTTGATTTCTCTTATTGATACAGGGCAGAATGTAAAATATTGCAGCTACAAAGATTTACAAAATTTTGTACTTTTGAAAATAATTGTTTCTTGTCTGTAACTTCCACAGTAAAATCTGGGTAGGTACATAATTTATTCTTTTTAGGCTTGTACTCCAGTTAAATTTCACTGATTTTAGTTTAGATCTATCAAAAGTCTCATCTCTTATAGTAGCAGAATCAAAAAAATATGTGGGTAAGTCCCAGATCCTGATTTTCAGTTAATGGACTTTCAATTAAAAAGTCATAGGCAGAGAATGATGTCTAAAATAAAATCTCCACAAATTTTGTCAGCTGAGTTGGATTAGGAATATTCTCAATACCAATCCCACTCATTTTTTGCTGCAAACCTGAAACTCCAGGAGACAAGTGTGAATATTCAAAACACTGTGGCAGCCCACATTGTCATATCCTAGGCTTTCATTTGATCTTCTAGTTTAGGTACATTCTCTTGAATCTGTTTAAGAGTCTTACTAGTCTCTGTAGTTATTGTTTGAAGAAAATAGATTGATTCCTAGATTGGCTTTGAAAGGTTTAATTGGCAAGGCATCTCTTTTAATATCTCAAAAGTCTTCCTCTTCTGCTTTTGAAAGCACAGATGGGAGTGACATATCTGGAGCTGCAACACAAAATTTCTTGGCCCTAGTTCACCTATTTAGTGCAAAATAATTGGCTACAGTGAGATATTACAATGTAAATATCCTTAATTTATTGGTTTGATGAAATATTGTCCATGCAGCACAGGATTTCAAATACTTTAGAAAATAGTAAGGAGAGAAAACTAAATGTTAGCTCACATCACCTTTCACATTATCTTGCTTCAGTATAGAGAGAAAGAACCACAAAATAATGTCAATCAGGAATGATATATATTTTATATTTTATATTGTTTTTCTTTTATACTTTTATGTTTCCTGTCCCCCCTTTTTAATTAGTATTGGCATTTGTGTTTCTTAATTAGTAGATAGTTATAAAATATTATTGTGCAGTTTGGGAAATAGTTCAGTTTTAAAGCTACATACACACACATGGGCAGTTACAATTTAAATGAAAGATTGGTATATTACTGACTTAACTATGGGCCAATAGAATATATTTAAATGAGCTTAATCTTAATGTGAGGCAGTTAAAAATGGCATTTACAATTAAGCAGGCTATATGCATTCATAATGGAACAATTAATATATCGAATATGATAAAGTTATGGTTCTTCACTCTGGATACATTTCATGTTTATTGGAAAAAATACAGAGAAATCATTTTTTTTTTTCATTCCCCAAGGTGCCAGATCAGCCTTGTAGGAGAAGATATATTTCCAGAAAATCATGGGAGTACTGCATGGCTTCAAACTTACCTGACAATACAACTGTATTCAAGGGTTTTCTCAGAGCTAGGCTCAGAGCAATGATATCATGTGATAGGATTTCACATGTACAACAGCAGAACTATGATAAAATCATGTGGCATAATATAACAGTTAAAAGCGATTCTTCCAAAGTTCTCCCACAAGTACAGTCAATAACTCTGCTGATGGGGCATCTGTCTTTAGGAATGAAACAGAAAGTAATACTAGAATCAAATAAGGACATAGGATTTGGAGTAAATTTAATCCAGCAGAGAAATAATTTAGCACAGTAAATCACAATATATGTTCTTTTGCTCATCATTATAAGTAACATTTTCAACTTGGAATGCAGTTTGAGAAATTAAAATTGTATATGCAAGAGGATTTTTTTATTTGCAAAATGCTAATGTTTAAGTGAAATTTACTATTTCCTAATAATGCCACCAATACAGGTGGCAACATTCAACATTCACCACCATTCAAAGCTTTCCATGACCAAAAGCCTTTTAACAACTTCAGGGGATTTCAAGAACAAAAGAGGTTTCCAGCACTTTGATGTTCTTTTGCATATGAGATCATGATGTGCCACTTCAGGTTATATACATATACATATGAAACACTTGGTCTATGAATTGGGAGAGAATCTTCATTAAAAAACTTTGAAGGAAACTTGAGAAATAAGGGTGCATATAAACTGTGATAATAAGGCAAAGCAAGTATTTCATTGTGTGTGAATTTTTGAATTTTTGAAGGAGAACTATCATATCAAAAATTTCACAGGAAAATATACGATTTTCCTTATTTAAAATTATGTAAGGATTTTTAAATCTTGTTTTAATGCCAATTAAACTTGTACAGGACAATTTCCAGTCAAGCTTTGAATTACTAAGACATTGCAAGAGTGGATATGCCTTGTGGGAGAGGTGGAAGACAGCCCAACACATATTAAATGACAATGGGAGCATGCAATGGAGAAGTGCCTAGCGGCCCCTAGCATCCCAAAAAAGAGGAGGAAAACCAGGAGACCCTGGGACAAAGAGAGAGAGTGCCAAGTAATGACAGGGTTATGCTTCAAATTTGGCAAGTGCGGGCACTAGGCCTTCAATTACCAGCAACCCATGGCCACAATGAAACCCAAGGCAACTTGAGCAGTGCAAAGACTCCAACCCACAAAGCCAGGGGAACAGCTGCTTCAGTCATGGAAGGGAAATTTGGCAAACCCTTTACCGAGTCTGAAGACTCAGAGGAAGGAGAATTAAAGCTGGCTTTAAATAAAGAGAGCCTGTCCTGAGCAGCACTGAAGGGCAGGCGTGGATTAGTGGGTGCGACAATCTGATGGTGAGTGTGAATTGCCCTGCAATGCTGGTGGGTGTACAGCTAGAGACATTGAGAGACAGCAGGCCTGCAGACTTGGTGGGCTTATTAGACTCTGGGTGTACCTGAAATTTAATGCGCCCCACAATAGTGACTGGACTGAGACTGAAGGTGAGGAGGTTGAAAGACCCCATCATTTTTACCCAACTTGATGGGTCAGATATGAAAGTGGGCCCAGTAGAATACTATACTGAACCAGTAAGAATAAGGATGGGAACTCATGAGGAGATACTGAGATTCCTAGTAGCCCCAATTGCTAGCCAATCCATAATTCTGGGACTAGCCTGGTTGCAAGAGAGAAACCCAAAAGTGGACTAGAGGTCAGGGCAGATGATTTTGTCTGATGGAAATTACCAGAGTTTGAACCTGAAGGAACTATGCACTGAAATGGAACTAATAGGGTCATTAGCAGAGGCATGGGGAGAGGTGGCCACTGAAGAGAAAAAATGCATTCCCTTACAATACCGGGATTTAAAAGAAGTGTTCAGGGAAGCAGAGTCGAACCAATTGCCACCCCATAGTAAGTCAGACTGTGTCATAGAGTTGATTCAGGGAGCACAGCTACCTAAAACAAAACTGTACTCTATGTCTCAGAAGGAACTTGAGGTGCTGCAGAAATTTGGAGTGTGGTTTTATTGGAGTGTGGTTTTATCCAGCCTGCTTCATCATCCATGACTGTCCCTGTCCTATTTAGAACCAAGAAGGATGGGTCACTGAGATTGTGTACTGATTATCAAGGTTTGAATGCTGTATGTACCTCAAATAAGTATCCCCTTCCTTTAATGAAAGACATGTTGGCACATCTTTTGAAGGGAAAGATTTTTACTAAACTGGACTTGAGGGAAGCATACTTCCAAGTGCAAATTCAAGAAGGGGATGAATGGAAAACTGCTTTTAATTGCCAATTTGGCTTGTTTGAGTACTTGGTTATGCCCTTCGGCCTGCAGGGGCACCAGGGGTGTTCATGCACCTGATAAATGACATTCTGCATGATTTCTTGTACCGAGGGGTCTTGGTTTATCTAGATGATATATTAATCTATATAGAGACAATGGAAGAACATGTGGTGGTGAGGGAAGTGTTAAAAAGACTGTTGAAGAATCAATTGTATGCAAAGCTCTCTAAATGTGAATTTCACAAAGAACAGCTAGATTACCTGGGGTATTGAGTCTCCAGTAAAGGAATTGAAATGGATCCTGCAAAAGTCAAGGATGCTATAAGCTGGGAACCTCCTAAGACTAGCAGGCAGAGTTTTCTAGGATTTGCAAATTTCTATCAACAGTTCATTCCTAACTTTGCCCAAGTAGCTTTGGCCCTCACTGATTTGCTTAAGACAAAATGGAAGGGAGACTGCAATAGGTAGTAAAGAGACCAGGAATGGTGCTGAATTGGACAGCGGAGTGTCAAGAGGCTTTCGATCAGCTAAAAGCAGTATTTATTTCTGAACCAGTGTTAAAACATGCTGACCCTGCGGAGCCTTTAATTCTCCAAGTTGATGCCTCTGACATAGCTTTTGGCACCTTTTTGTTGCAGAGTGATAAAAAAAGTGCCCAAAAGTGCCCAACCTTTCCCGTAAATTTACCAAAACAGAGCGGCACTGGCATGTGTGGGAAAAAGAGGCCTTTGCAGTGTGATGGGCACTGGTGACTTGGCGGCATCTTTTGGAAGGGCTTCTCACCCATTTGAGGTTTGGACCAATCATAAAAATCTGGAAGCCTTGAAAACACCAAGGAAATTGAACCCCAAGCAAGTGAGATGGGGCGCAGTTTTTCAGGAAATTTAATTTCACCTCAAAGTACTTGCCAGGGGGTAAAAATGTTTTAGCTGATGCCTTATTTTGCTTACCTCGGCACAACAGTCAGAGGGAGGAGATTGTGGATTCCGTTATTGCCCCTTCACAATTCGGGATGGAAGTGGTTACCCAAAACCAGAAAGCTGTTGTGGCTACAAAGGTAGACAAAAGCTTAATAGATGAATTACAATTGGTGTTACAGAAAGGTGAGTGGTTGCAGGAGAAGAAAACTTTTCCAGTAGAAAAGCAAGGACTGTGATGGAAGGGTGAGAGGTTGTATGTTCCAGAAATTTTGAGAAAATCCTAGAGAGATGCCATGACGTCAAGTCAGTTGGTCACTTTGGCTTTGTCAAAGCCCTACATCTAGTATGGTGGCAGTTTTGGTGGTCAGCTCTACAAAAGGATGTAGGGGAGTATGTAGCTAGTTGTCCATCATGTGCAATAGCAAAACATATTGGGGTTAAGCCTAAGGGACTGTTGCAAAATGTGGCAAACCCTACCAGACCATGGAAGCAGATTGCTATGGACTTTATAGTTGATTTACCAGACAGAAAGAAGAAGACTGTTATATGGGTGGTGACAGGCTTGTTTTCAAAGCAGACCCATTTTATCCCATGTGCTAGTTTACCCACAGCTGGGCCAATGGCTAAGATGTTTATACAGCATGTTTATTGCCTGCACAGGGCTCCTGAAAGGGTCATCAGTGACTGCAAAGTCCAATACACCTCTAAGTTCTGGAAAGAGTTCCTAAAGCTGATTGGGGTGGAGCAAGGCTTAAGCTCTTCCCATCATCCATAAATGGACAGGGTGTTGGAACAACAGAACCAGGTACTAGAACAATACCTAAGATGCTATATAAGCTAACAGCCAGATGATTGGGTCGACTTGCTTCCATTTGCAGAAGTGGCTTATAACAATGCAGTGCACCAAAGTACAGGTTTTACTCTGTTTCAGGTGGCCAATGGTCAAGACTTTGTGGCCATCCCTGAATTACCAAAGGAACAGACAAAAATTTTGTCTTTGGATTGGTGGATAAAACAGATGACAGACAGCTAGCCAGTGATCAAAAGGGCATTAAAGGAGGCAAAAGCAGATTACAAAAAATACACTGATTGCAAAAGGTCACCGGAATGGCCAATGAGAGTGGGGGAAAGGTTTATTTATTTACAAAATATTTAAAGTCTACCCAAACTTTGAAAAAACTAGGACCTAAATATGTTGGTCTGTTCCCAATCTCTAGAGTAATCAATAATATAACTGTCCAGTTGGAATTGCCAAAGAACTTGTGAAAAATCCACCCTGTTTTCCATTGCAGCCTCCTAAAGCCTGTTCAGGAATCAGAGTGCTGGCAGGCAGAGGTGCCTCCAGCAGCCCCTATGATGATCAAAGGGGATCAACATTTTGAAGTTCAAGCCATACTGGATGCCCGGCAACACTGAGGGGGGTTGCAGTACCTGATACAGTAGAAACATTTTCCAAAAATGCACAGCGAGTGGGTGCACAGTAGGCATGTGCGTGCACCTCAGTTGGTGAAGCAGCTCCACAAAAAACATCCAGAAAAGCCAGAATGAAGAGGACTTGTTTCTTTTGCAAACTGATGTTTTCCCTCAAATGTTTCATTTTGCTTTTATTGTCTACTCTTCCTATTAACATTTATATTTCCTTGTTGATTGAGTAGATTTCTCTTCAGGAGGGTGGTATGTCAGGATGGAGCAATCCAGAAGCAATAGTTAATGGCATCTGGATGCCACACCTGACCATGGGTTAAGTAGTATAAGAGTTTAGACACATGTATAAATTAGAAACTTGTAGTTCTGAGCACTGAAGAACAAAGAAAGTGGGAGATGGCATGCATTCCATTCACTGCCATTAGAAAATGTTTAGATGAAGACTGCATCTCAGGGTTGGGGCCTGGTACTGTTTAGAATGAAGAAATGCCTGAAAATGAAAGGGAATTTTACCAGACAGTACATTACAGAAAAAAGGAGGGGGAAGCTGGAGAGTAACTGGAATGCTTTTAAGGGAAGCTTTGGGTGCAAAAATCATTCATGGCTTTGAAAGAGTTTGGAATCATATCCTGATAAATGAACTTTCCATATATCCTATATGGCGTGTACTGGGAGTTACTCTTGTTAGGATTAAAAGGACCAAGTACCTCACACTAATTTTTAAATTCATTTCTTTTTCTGTCCTTTCTCCCTCTCTCTAAAAATACAAATTCTGTATTTTTTCAAGGTTTATATCTTATGAAGAGAGCCAGTTTGGTGTAGTGGTTAAGGCACAAAGGCCTTAGACCCAAAGCCAGCTGGGTGACCTTGGGACAGTCACTTTCTCTCAGCCCTAGGAAGTAAGCAATGGCAAACCACTTCTGAAAAACCTTGCCAAGAAAATTCAGGGACTTGTCCAGGCAGTCTCTGAGAATTGGACTCAATTGAACAGATTAAAAAAAATGTATGAAAGGCTATATTTTGTTTTTTAATTGACAGCCTTTCCCAATCTTTTGTCCTGTTCTATTTCAAGATAAAGCTTTGATCAACCCCAGTGGCCATGCATAAGGGGAGTTATCCAAACCCTGTACAAGGTACCAGTTGAAGAAGGCTGCTCTACAATCACAGTGAACTTGTAAGCTATAGGTATATGTGGGTTCCCACTCCTGTTTTTGTGCTTTGCAGAGCACACATGTTGATGAAATTCACTGGCATACCAACATCTTGGGGCAGATATAATTTATCATCTGGAGAGTTAAAAATACCCCTCCTCAATAAAAAATGAATGGCCATTTCATTGGGGCCTTAACAACAACATAGCATGACAACCTCTGAGGCTCTTGAAATCCATTTAGTTTTTCAGTGAAGAAAACGGAAGTATTTTCCCAAATCCTAGAAATATTGCCAACCACTTCTAGCAAATGGATCCAATTTGTAGATATAATGCCTTTCTTCCCATATATTCTTTGAACACTATCATAGAGTACCTGTGAACTTCAAATTTATAATTTTGCATATCAGAAATAAATGTCACATTTGAATTTTTCATTGGGAAAAAATTGCAAAGTTTCCTTCCAAAATATGTATTTGTTACTAACAATGCATATTAATGTTCAGCCTGCTAACTAGCTTAACCTGGGTTTTATTTCTTTGTGGTTCAGCACTTTGCATGAGTTTTCATTCTTTAAGCCATAATATAGAGTACTTGCCTGGACACAGCATGTTATGTGAATACAGCAACTGTCTTTTGCTAATGCAAGTTTAGAGTAAAGTTTGTTATGTAAACCCAGTCTATTTATATTTAATTTAAAGTAACATTTACATTACACTGAAGATCTTACTGCATTTTGTTCTTGATATTAATAGAAAGTAAATATTTGCAGCAAGGAAAAAATGCAAGATATTCCTATAGAATTCCTTCATATCTGTAGGAATTATTAGTCATGGAAATAGTTTCCTAGTAGTCTGAGGAAACTCTTTAAAAAGATTTTTTTTAAAAAAAAAATTTATTCTTTGGTTTGTGCTTTCCATCAAGATAAGGAATCTTGACATTCCTAGGGAATGGAGAATGCAAACCTTTATTCTTACAAAATTCAGATAAATCCCTTAATTCAGCTTAACCAGCCTATAAAATTAGCTGTCAGGAACTCTCAAAGTAAATCAAAGTAAATCATATTTGCTCAGTGTTCAGCTATGTACAGCCTAGCACTACTCTCCCTCTAATACTACAACAGGTGAAGAATGCTTAACATTTATACACAAATAAGACATCTTTCAAAGTATCTCACCAGAAAACACTGCATGTGATTTCATATTGCTGCAATAAGAAGTCCTTAGTGCTTATCACATTCTAGGCAGGTGTCTCATGATCTGTCTCATTAGATGTGGAAGTTCTCCCTTGGCTCTGTTCCTCAAGGACATTCCCCAAGTTTGCATATTGTTGCTTTTCTTTTGTAGTAGTTTCATTGCATTGAAAGGTGACTCATAAAGATTCTACTAAAGAAAGTACTCAAAAATTCTTGGAAGACACACAATTTGATAAACCCTTCTGCTATATATAATTCCTGAAGAATTATAGTTCTTATTCTATGCTACATCACATGTGGAGAAAGTCAGGAAGAAGAAAGTGGAATCCATCTTTATACAGCTACACAGTCCATACTACAGAACATAACAACACAGTAATGGATTCTTCTCAAAGGAACTACTTCACAAAAACTACTTTCTAATTGGGTGAGGCTGGATTCTCAAGTAAACAAATGATCAAGTAATCAAATTATCCTAAACTATACAGTGCAAAGGAGATGAATTTCGAATTGCCTCAGCAGAGAATGGAAGGCAGGGGAGTATAATAAATGTTTAGATCTACTTATTGCTTTTAGCAGGAATTCTCTTAGCAGGATCAGTGTATCAATGGAAAGGGAATTTAATATTTTTTTCCCCCAATGAATGACAGGAAAATCTCTCTTCTGAAGTTATTTGTTTCTGTAGGAAATCCCTACTGTTATGTTATATTTGCAAATGTAATGTAACAGATGCTACATTATATTTGGCCTTTAGACTCATATAGAGAGCTAGTTTGGTGTGGTGGTTAAGGCATCAGGCTAGAAACTGGCAGACTATGACTTCTAGTCCCACCTTAGGCATGAAGCCAGCTGGGTGACCTTGGGCCAGTCATTCTCTCTTAGCCCTAGTAAGCAGGCAATGGCAAACCACTTCTGAAATCTTGCCAATAAAGCTGCAGGGACTTCTCCAGGCAGTCATCAGGAGTCAAGAGTGTCTCAAAGGGACAAAAAACAAAAACAAAAACCGCTCATATACATTTACATAAAAAAGAAAAACAGTTGAAGGAGAATAACCAATTTCTAGTTCTACAGTAGGCTCATTGGAGATTCTCTTGCATTATTTTTGTCATCATGTTTTTTGTTTCATTTACCAAAGTGAGAATTTTGTTTCATATAGGAACTTAGAAACTTAGGAAGACTCACACCTTTTTCTATGAATAGAATGAACTTGATATGGAAAAAAAACAAACAACAACCTGAGAGAAATATAACTGGCCATTCATTAAGGCTGTTCAATGCTTTAGATTTATTTTGGAAGAGGTGTTTTGAAATGTGTTGATTTCATAAAAGCAGCTGCATTATTTTTCAGGCTCATGCTGTATGATCCCAGAAACAGAGTTGCTTTAATGAGTTGTTGCTGTGTATGGGTTACCATGTGTCCCAAACTATCTCTTCTACATTGAATTGCACAGCCCTAACATTTTTCCAAACAAGTAGAGGGCTTTGCATACTTAATTCTCAGAATTCCTAGTTGGAATATTCAGATCTACTGAATGAAGTTTGCCACATAATAGGCAGGACAATACTGCCATGCAAGAAATAATTGTACTAATTGACTCTGGCTAATAATTTAGCTTGTTTTTTTTTAAATAAAAAAGTATATTTAAGAGATACATGTTGTCAAGATCTGCCCTTTCTGAAAAGACTTGATCCTTCAGAAGTTCTCCCCTTGACTCAGTCACTTCAGCTTGACTTAGCAAAAGTGAAATTTACAATAATTCTCTCTGTGTCATCCTTTTCTTCTGAAAGATAGGGCCAGGCACTCAGTAGTAGGCTGCAAGTAGTTGTTTTTTGTTTTGTTTTTTAATCTTCCACTTTTGTATTTGTGTGTGTGAAACACAGGGGTGGTTTACTTCTGTAAAAAAGAAATGGTGGCAGTGAAAAAGTGATCATACAATGAGTTCTAATTTCTGCAGCAGAGGCAACATTCACCTTGTTTAGAACTCACAGTTCCACTTTCTACCAGTTTAACTGCTACTGCAGACTGTAACCAGAGTGAAATATTTTGGAAAATGTGCCTGATGTAAAATTAATGACATGATATCATGTCACCTTGATAGTTCTCACTGGGATTTTTAATGCAGGAGGAAAGCAGTTTGGTAGCAAGGCAGCTTCATTTCACTGCAAATAGTTATATGCATGTGTGTATATCTGTACTTAAAGGAGGGATGCTGGCAATTTATATTCTGTTGTGTGTGTGGAGCACAGAAGTCCACAGGATCTGCTGTTCTTATCAGAATGATAAAAGCAGCATTGTGCTGTTGCAATACAAGCTCTGCCCCTTTCATTTGTGTATGCAATGCAACAATAAATATATGAAAGGAACAGAGCTTGCATCATGCTGTTTCCATCATTTACACAGACACAGACACACACACGCCCCTTGAATTCTCCTGTGGACACTTCTGTTGTGGAATGGATTACAGAAACAAAACCTTGGGCATGGCACTGATTGGATAACAATCTGACAAGCTCCTAGGCAATTCTGGTGGATAATTATGGCAGGCTGACATTCTCCAAAGGCATGGAGAGGCATTGCAGCTGAGAACATGAGCTGGAAGGTGGATTCTGGCCAGCAGAATCTCTCTGGATCAAAGGGAGATCATGAGATAAACCACATGTACTCTGGATAGCAGTTTCTCATGAGTAAAGTGCAGAAACAGAAGTTTTTGCAGTCAGCTCAAGAGTCAAGCTGCTGGGAGTCCTGGGATTCCATCTACGCTCCAACTGCGGTGGAGCCAATACAAACATTAAGCTTTGCCTTTCCCATTTCTTAATCACTTTAGGAAGTAATTAATTTACAGATGAAATTTCATCTGCAGCAAGGAGGTGAGTTAAATGTTTCAAGATTACAAAAAAAAAAAAAACCCAAGAAAGAGAGACTTTAATTTAAAGATCTAAGAATTCCTTGCAAAAAGCTTAATTAAGAGAAGATGTAAGAAAGTTTTAAAATGGACAAGGGGACAGTCTTTTTTTAATTTTTCTGTTTTTATTTTTATCATTTTTACTTTTGATTAAAGGACTTTGGTATAATTTTTCACTAAGCTAGTTAAAGAGACCAGTCCAACATGGAAACGCTTGTTGTTTATTCTTAAAGAGTGCATTTAATTGGCAGAATATACATAACAAAAGATAAGGTAAAGAATCAGAGTGTGACATTTAGTTGCCATGGAGATGTGATGCCTGTTGTGGCTGAAGCTATTGAGAGCTACTAAAATAAAAGTCTCAAAACCATAAAAGGATAATAAGGGAAAAATAGGAGAGGTTAGTCTTTTTATTTTGTCTGCTTGAGACAACTTCACTTTTGGAACTATTAGAAAAATGACTACTAGAAAAAAGGCAAGAAAGGGTATGGGGGGGCAATAGAGTAACCTGTGGAAAACATAGTTACACAAGATATATTTCAGAAATTATTTGAACAAATAGGAAATAACATGGATGCCTCTGGAAAAAAGAATGGATGAAAGATTTGGAAAGTTGAGAGAGGAGAGGAGAGAAGTTGTCAGAAAGACAGAAGGTTCTATAAAGCAAATATCTGGAGAGGTAAAACAAATTAATGATCAGGTAGAAACTTTAGAGAGTAAGACAGAGGTTTAAGGCAGAGAGTTGGAAAAAGAATTGGATAATCTGGCTTTACTGGAATTGATAAAGAAATAATTCTGTTTGAGATTCAGAGCTGTTCCAAAGGTTCCAGATGAAAATATTAGAGAGCAGATTATTAATGCTTTGGCAAATTTTTTGGACTTGGAGGAGGAAGATATGGATGCAGAAATTGATAAGATTTATAGAATAAATTCCAGATTTGCCAGAATGAGTAATGACCCTAGGGATATTTTGGTCCATTTTGTTAGAAAGAAGACATGGGATCAAGTCCTGCAGCAGCATTTTAATACAAGATTGAAAATGGATGGGACAATTGTCAGTGTTGGGGACAATTTCTGTGATTAAGATGAATGTTTTACCTAGAATATTATTTTTGTTTCAGACAATACCTGTTTTGACAACTGATGTACCAATTAAACTATGGCAGAAGGATATATCTAAATTTGTATGGCAGGGGAAAAAACCCTACAAGACACAAAGGAAAGAGGAGAATTGGGTCTACCAAATTTGAAATTATATTTTTCTGCCTATTGTTAGCTTGGATGAAGGTGTGGGTGTTGTTAAGAAACAGAAGACCACTGGAGTTAGGACACGATCTGAGATTTCGGTGGCATGGATATCTATGGTATGACAAAGCTAAGGTTAAGGTAGATTGCAAAAATCATTATGTCAGGTGGGCCATTCGTAGAGTATAGAATAAATATAAATCTAGGTTGTACCTGAGATAAAATGCTCAGCACAAGAAGCATTTTATAGACGAGAAATGATAAGTAAACAGAAATGGTTAACTTACTGTGATGTTATAGAATTTTCTCATGGGGATTGTAAAATAAAATCAAGAGAAGATTTGATAACAGAAGGATATACTTGTCATTGGTTTCCTTATGTCCAATTATTATAAAAGTTTAAAGTGGATAAAAGGTTTTATGGTTTTGAACAATGCAAGTGAGTTTGAAATACAACTATGTACAAAGGATGAACATGTTATTGCTAAAATGTATAAACTTTTGTTGAAATATGAGATAGAAGAAGAACAAGTAGAAGAATGTATGATGAAATGGGCTAAAAACTTTGGCTACAATATACAAATAGATCAAGGAGAAAATATGTGGTTGAAAGGATTGAAATTTACATTATGTTCTACCCTTAAAGAGATTTTTTATAAAATTAGGTATTGTTGGTATTTGTCACCAGAAAAATTGTCTTGAACGTATAAATGTACTTCAAATTTTTGCTGGAAATATGAAGAACATGAAGAGACATTTTATCATGTATGGTGGATGTAAAAAAGCCAAAAAAGTTTGGATACAAATAAATATACTAATTCAGAAGTTTTAAAAAACTAATGTACAATTGAAGCCAGAGACTTTTCTTTTGGGATAAATGGACAGACAACTAGAAAAAAACTATGGAACTTTGTTTTTATATAAGATAACTGCAGTGAGATTACTATATGCTTAAAGTGGAAAAGTTTGACACCCCCCAAAATAGAGGAATGGTTGGTGAAGATGATGGAACTTGCAGAGATGGCTAAGTTGACTTCTTTGATTAGAGAAAAAGCAATATCTACATTTATGGCTGACTGGAAACCCTTATAGACTTTTTGCATGAAACAGAAAAAAATGCACTTATGATTTGTAGTTTTGAATTGGATAATGGAAAAAAGCTTTTTTTTTTTTGTAATCATAGCATAAGAGATAACTTTGTAATCATATTTGCTGCAAAGCATATCAGAAGCTTCTTCTTTCTATTTCTTTTTTATTATTTCTTTCTGCACTTTCCCCCCCTCTTTTTCTTTGTTTTCTTTATTCTATATTAGTTGGTGTTAGTTTTTATGTTTTCTTTAAAACTTTTAATAAAATTTATAAGAAAAAAAATGAAATCAGGCAATTCAGACCATTCAGTAAATCAGATTTTAAAAATGATGGGTTGGCCTGTGGTGAACATAGCCAGACTCTATTGAAGGAGGAGAAGCTATGTTTGGAGATTTATTTTTTGTTTTTCTTCTCTCTTTTAAAAAAGCCTTTAGCATTTCACCTGCCATGGCATCCATGATTATACTCAGGCTGTGCCAAGAAGGCATTCATATATTTCACTAAAAATTAGGTTTATCAACACATCTAAAAATTGCATGGGCAAACACAGAGTATGGACTGACTTGCACTAGGTCTGGCAAAGACTGGATCTGAAGTTTCAACTGAATCTTCAAATCAATCAACTTTTCCAATTAAATTGAACTGTCAAAATGAGTTAGCTTTCACCAAGTAGATTTGGAGTGATTCAAGATGCTTCTGAAGTCGGCAACAAGGTTGCACTTATACATTTGTAAACAAAGCAGAGGGCTTGAGTAAGGCAGCCGTCTTCCCATAGAGTAGCTCTCTGACATTACTAGCTGGCCAATGAGGTGCAGCTTTGCTTTTGTTTCTTCATGCCACATTTTTTATCTAACTCTCCACTAGAACTTGCTTGCCACAGGCAGAAGTGTCTGCTAGACAGAGACTGAAAGGAATATAAGTTGCTTTGTCTTGATGAGTTGTTGGTTCCTACAGGTGATACACTCTACCTTTTCTCATATATTACTTACCCTTTTATTTTTTATTTATTATTATTATTTTATTTTTCATACCAAATTACTATATAGTCTCTGGATTTGTCTGTTTGTGCTTCCAAGTTATTCCTTTCAATCCCCTTTATTCTGCCTCACTCCTTGCAAATTTTAACACCCGCCCAACCCTTTGCTGCTTGCTATTTACGTATTTTTCTTAAGTGAGAGCTCTTGTATAAGCAGGCCTGAGGAGGTACGTTTGAGATCACAGTATTGCATATAGAGTGCAGCCTATTTCTTTATATTATAATATAAAGACATTACACTGCCCAGAGTCCCCTGACGGGAAGAGATGGGCAGGGACAAATTAGATAGATAGATAGATAGATAGATAGATAGATAGATAGATAGATAGATAGATAAAAAAAAATTCACAATGGTGCTACCAACACAGGAGGAGGTGGAGGTAGGAGGACCTGGAGGCAGAAGCTACCACCTTGTGCCAGTAGTAGCAGTGCCACTAGTCTTATATAACAATGTACGGAAATAAATGCTGCTCCCATTAAGCATTTTTGGCTGATTAGATTTTAAATGTTGGTTACTAGGAGCCTCTGTGAGAAGGCTTCTGAAACAACTATCATGCAGGAGATAAATTTGTAGCACTTCCCCAGAGATAAAGAAACACTGCCATATGGTTTTAAATCACTTCAGATTTCTTCCTGCCATATGGAAGGAGGACATAACTTACAGGGGTGATTTTTTTTCCCACAGTAAACAAGTACTATTTACCATTTAAATTAAGTAGTAGCCATTTTTCTTCTTCTTCCTTGAAATTTTGTAATATATGGAGTCAGGAGGATATATGGTTGCTTCAGGTTTACCCTTTTAAAAGAAAAGTATCTTGATGATGGAAGATTACAGGGATATATTAGGCAAGGAATACATTCATTGAGTGAAAGCCAATATTATGTGAGATGATTTCTACCTGCAAGAGGAATTTCTCTTCCCTTTTACATCTTTGGAGAATGAATTAAGGAGGGTGGGGTTTCCAACCCTTGTTTCCTTTCTGACAGAAACAAAGTTTCCCCACTACATGTCCCACATCATATTTTCTATCCTTTATTGTGCTGTATGTTATCTAGGAAAATCTCAAACAGCAAAGATACATGAACAGAGCATTAGCAACTTAACACTTTTAATACCAAGGATGAGCATATGAGAAATCAGAGTACCTTGTCTCTTTATCAAGTGCCTGTTGGGCTTATGCAAGAAGAGTTTTCAATATAATTTTTCAAAATGAGTTCAGAAATATATTCCTTTCTCAAGGCAGCAAACATACCTCACGCCTAAAGGAGAACTCACACTTGCCTGGTTTCTAGGCCAGCACCTTAACCACTGGCTCACATATCTTATGGCATTAACAAAATATGGAATACAAACTAAATTAGAGTAGATCCATTGGGCGTTATAAAAAATACCAAATGACTTGGTGCTCTCCCAGTGCTCTGTGTCAGAATATGTTGCACATTGTTACATATTTCACTTCTTCATGGGCTTTCTATGGTAAAAGAAAGCCACAAGAAGGGGAGGGGGAAACAGATGATTTTCAACAACTGAGGCAGGGGCAATAGAAAGAGGGGATTACTTGCCTACCCCTGCTATTCTCCATTGGTTCTCATAACTTTCCCAGCTACACAATAGTCATGGATCATACAAATTGCATGGCATATAAAATGACTATTTCCAAGAGAAACTGTGATGTTTCCTGTGCTTGTCTAAAGAGTGTTTTGCTGAAAGGTTGCAACTGCCCTACAGAGCATTGACAACTGTTCAAATAAAGAGTTATCTCTTCGCCTTCTGTGGGGAATCTCAGCAATTTCATCCTGGAGGCTGCAGACTCATAAATATTCTAAAATATCCAAAGGCAACAGGTGTGACCCACACTTCCACTATCCCCTTCAGATAGGGGATAGCCTCCTAAAAAAAACAATTTTCTCTTAAAAAAAGAAAATAAGCAAATTGATACTATCTGCAGCTTTCAGAGATTTGCTAGCTGTAGAAGTCATTTTATGTCCTTCTTTTGACCTTTTGAGATGCAGCTTCACAACATGGCTTTTCTCTCCATGGTAATCATGCCATTCTCATTCCTTTGTTAAGCAGTTTGCACCCTCTGCTTCTAGAAACAGGGTTAATGGTTGTAAGGGACCCACGTAAGAGAGGACAAACCTTTGTTTAAAAATGTTCCTTGTTAGAGATGGTATTCATTCAAGGATGGATTTAAAAATAAAAGTAAACTGTCTGAGCTGCAGTCAACTCTCACCATTCCTCATGAACATATACACATAGGTTTTTTGGCAACAATACTGAGTGGCTTCTCAGTGCCGCTTTCTGCTTTTATCAGTTTCAGCCTCACCTATAGTCTTAAGATTTCCTGGTGGTCACCCATCTGAGTACTAACCAGGACTGACCCTGCTTTTTGAGCTCTACCAAGGTCAGCTATAAAATGGTACAAAAAATGAGATCAGCTAGCACTGAAGTTGCCCATTAACAGTTAGTGTCATGTTCACATTCTAATGTCTGGTTAACATTGTAACGTTTCACATGTCATTCTCTGTTCCGTATCCCTTCACCCGGGGTTTTTCCATTCTGTTACCCTCCCTTGTTTTGAGGGCTTGGAATGCATGTTTGGGTTTGCGCTCCTGTTCAAGGTTACTTTCCCAGGCGCGTCTAACGGCATTCAGCACCTGGGAGGGGGAGCGTCCTGACGGGCGACGGGGCGGGACCTGCCCACAAGCAAGGCTTTTAAGTTTGTATTTGGCGCGCTTTTGCTCATTCTCAGCTTTCTCTGTATTTGCATACTATTCCTTTAATAAATCAGTTATCTTTAAGCCCGAGCTTGTGAGACTGAGTATTTGGGTTTAGGCAATCATTACATAAAGCTGAGAATCATTTTTTCCATTTTCCGCTGGCCCCATCCAATCCTTGGATAAGAGGGAACGCTAGCGATGACAGAACCTCAACTTCGCGTAAGTGAGGGAGGCGAAGAGGAGCGGGAGGTGGCCAAAAGCCGGCCAGCGCTAACCTCGAGAGCGCAAAGAGCAGCACGTCGGGAGTTGCGAGATACCCAATTGGACGAGCTGTTGACATCCATACAGGAGAGTCTCAGGAGTGAACAGAGATCTGTTATGGAAAGAACCACGGGGAGGGGGTCTCCCCAATTGTCCTGGGAGCACGAAGTCCCTTTGTCACCGAAGGTGGTGATAACCAACCAACCCCCGGAGGAGCCGGTCACTCCGGCCCGTATGAGGGCATTGGAAGATAAAATGGATTTAATAGTGACGATCCTCAAGGATCTACCCAGAGAGGATCAGCCCAGAGAGGCAGAGCCCACCCCGGAGGATTGGGAGGAAGAGCCGTCACAGTACCCCAGGCACAGCACCCTGTCGACCCGGGGGAGAAGTAAGACTCGATCAGCCCATCAAAGGGGAGAGCGAGAGGCAAGACCTCCTAGGGATCGACCACCTGTGGGGGCTCGGCGTACGCTGTCATTCGCGGCACCGCCACAGCCAGCTGAGCCGGCAAGAACCTTCCCACCATTTGGAGTGAAGTTTGATGGGGATCCCGCAACGCTCTCCTTCTTTATTACGAATGCCAAGCATTATATAGAAGATTGGGGTCGGAACTTTCGGTCTGAACACGGCAAGGTCAATTTCATTGCCAACAAGCTGAGAGGAAGGGCAGCGGATTGGTATGTGCAACTATGCCAAGCTGAGGCAACTGAGTTAGAGGACTTCGATGAATTTTTGTGGGCACTTAAAGAGCATTTCGAAGACCCCCTAGCTCAAGAAACGGCCAAAAATGACCTGCAGAAACTTTACCAAGGGTCCCTCTCAGTTGCCAAATATGCGTTGGAGTTTAAAGCTTTGGCAGGAAAAGTGGAAGACTGGTCTGAGCCAACAATCATCGAATTGTTCAAGCAGGGGCTTGAACCCGAAATCCTTCGATGGGCTCTGGGCAGAGATGATCCCAAAACGCTATATGGGTGGATTCAGTTGGCGGGAAGCGCAGAAAATGCCCTACGAACCTATGCCCATACCAAAGAGCTTAGACAAACCCGTCTCGCTAGAGGAGCGCGCACATCTGGACTTGCCAGCCGCCCCAAACCGAAAACCTGGGAAGAAGAGAGGGAGCAACGGTTCTCCAAGGGTCAGTGCCTCCGATGTGGGAAAGAAGGGCATCGAGCCACGTCGTGCCCGAGACGCCGTCCAGAGGAACGACAGACGAAACCCGCGATAAAGACGCCTGCTCCTGCTCCACCGCGAAAACTGAAGGCAGCCCTCGCGGAACTGGACCCCCCAGACCTACCCTTCGGAGAAGAGGAGGAAGAGTTGCAATTCGAGCAGCCGGCGGGAAAAGCCTACCACCTGCCCTGAAGGGCGCCCTAGGGCAGGTGGAAGAAACCGGGCGTAACCATGATTCGGTGAGTGGAAACTTTCCCACACTGACTGTTAAAGTTAAACTGGGCTCACAAACCAAAACGGTGGAAGTGTGGGCCATGCTAGACTCGGGTTGCTCCCGTTCCCTAATGCACCCTGATGTCGTAGCGGCTCTAGAACTGCCCACGTTCCCTTTGCCAAGACCCATGATTTTCACCCAGTTGGATGGAACTATGGCGGGAGGGAAAGCAGTCAATCTTTCCACGGAACTGGTCGCCTTGCAGATGGGCTCCCATCAGGAAAAGCTGCCATTTGTGGTAGCTCCAGTGGGGGGTCCTCTGGTAATCTTGGGGATGCCTTGGTTTGTGCAACAAAACCCTTTCATCAACTGGCTGCATAGAACTGTGACGTTTGCAGATGGATTTTACAAAGTACCCGAAAAGGACCTATTGGAGGACATGGAGGGTGGAGGGGTAGCGTATACCACTGTGCAAACGCTTCAACCTCTTGAGGGGCTACCCAATCAGTACCAAGATTTTGCTGAAGTATTTGGGGAAAAGGAAGCAGATCGCTTGCCACCCCACCGAAAAACGGACTGTACCATTGAGTTTTTACCAAATGTAAAATTGCCTCACCCAAAAATATACCCCATGTCTCCCAAAGAGCTTACCACGCTAAGGGAGTTCATTGACAAAAATCTGGCTAGGGGTTTCATTGAGCCGGCTAATTCCCCGGTAGGAGCTCCTGTCCTATTCAGGCCAAAAAAGGATGGGTCATTAAGGCTTTGTACCGATTTCCGCGGGCTCAATGCGGTCTCAATATTAAATAAATATCCTTTGCCCCTGATCAAAGATATGTTATCACATCTGGCCAGAGGCAAAATTTTCTCAAAACTGGATTTGAGAGAAGCTTACTTTCGCATTCGCATAAGAGAGGGGGATGAGTGGAAAACAGCGTTCAACTGTCCTCTTGGGGCTTTCCAATATAAAGTTTTACCATTCGGTTTATCTGGGGCACCCGGGGTTTTTATGCAGTTAATCAATGAGGTCTTGCATGACCACCTATTTAACGGGGTACTAGTATATTTGGATGATGTATTGATTTATACTGAAACCATGTCAGAACATATCCACTTGGTGCGTCAGGTACTGGCTAAATTGGAAAAAGCAGAGTTATACGCAAAACTGTCAAAATGTGCGTTTCATCAGTCGCAAATTGATTACCTAGGCTACCGAATTTCAGCTCAGGGCATTGAAATGGACCCTGCAAAAGTAGAAGCTATTGTAGCATGGGAGCCTCCCCGTACCAGGAGACAATTACAAAGTTTCCTTGGATTCTCTAATTTCTATCGGGCATTCGCCCAAAATTTTGCAGAAATCGCCCTCCCCCTTACTGAACTGTTAAAAACCAAAGGACAGGGGGATACGCGACGTTCGAAGAACCCAGGCGCGCTCCTTAAATGGACTCCAGCCTGTCAGCAAGCGTTCGAAACGCTCAAACAACTTTTTACCACAGAACCAATTTTACAGCATCCAAACCCCTCTAAACCCTTCGTTGTACAAGTCGATGCTTCTGATTTTTCCATAGGCGCAATTTTGTTACAATCTGACCAATCTGGCGCTTTAAAACCCTGTGCCTACCTCTCTCGCAAATTCACTGAAACAGAGAGACGATGGCACGTTTGGGAAAAGGAGGCTTTTGCTGTAAAAACGGCTTTAGAGACATGGCGACACCTATTGGAAGGTACTTCCAACCCTTTTGAAGTCTGGACTGACCATAAAAACCTGGAAGCTCTAAGCACCAGCCGAAAACTCAGTCCCAAACAGCTGCGCTGGGCTGAGTTCTTCAGCCGCTTTGACTTCACTCTTAAATTTATACCAGGCAAGAAAAACTTTTTGGCTGATGCACTCTCGCGCAGACCCCAAGATGCTGGCCCAGGGCCAACGGTCCAAGGCACCGTCTGGACCGACAAACAATTAAGTCTGGCAGCAGTGACTCGCAGCCAGACCCGAGCACAATCGACTCCGCCTCCAGCCGCTCAGCCTTCCAGCAGCCCACCTCCCTTGTCAATTCCCTCCGATTTGCAACAACAGTTGCTCTCCCACCTTAAAACAGATACTTGGTTGCAAGCCAACAGACACATGTTAACTTTCACCGATGATCTTGCCTGGCGCAACGATCGTCTCTATGTACCCGCAGCAATGCGAAAAACCATACTCCAGCGCTGCCACGATGACAAGCTAGCTGGGCATTTCGGCTACGTGAAAACTTTGCACCTCGTTCGCCGTCAATTCTGGTGGCCAACTTTACTCAAAGACTTAAAAGAATATGTCACTGCGTGCCCTGTATGTGCGGCGATAAAGCGCAAACCGGGCAAACCCCAGGGTCTCCTTCAACCCGTGGCCACTCCGTCTGTCCCTTGGCAGGATATCTCCATGGATTTTATCGTTGATCTACCCCCTAGTCAACGCAAAACTGTCATTTGGGTCGTCAAAGACTTTTTCTCCAAACAAGCCCACTTTATCCCATGCGCTTCTATCCCTACCGCACAACAGCTGGCACGCCTCTTCCTCATCCACGTGTACCGCCTCCACGGTATCCCCGCCCGTTTGGTGAGTGACAGAGGCACACAATTTACGTCACAATTTTGGCGGGCATTTTTGAAACTTCTGGGTACGAAACAATCACTTTCTACTGCTTGGCATCCGGAAACGGACGGATCTACAGAGGCGGTTAATTCTACCTTAGAGCAATACCTCAGAGCTTTTGTTAACTACCAGCAAGACAACTGGGTCGATCTACTCCCATTTGCTGAGGTCGCTTACAACAATTCCATTCATCAAACCACTGGTCAAGTTCCCTTTAAAACAGTTTTTGGACGGGAATTTGTTCCGATTCCTGAACTTCCTCATCCTCAACCGCTCCCAGCCACCCTCGCTGGCTGGGCGGACTCTCTCAAAGACTCATGGTCTAATATTCTACTCGCTCTCCAACATGCCCAAGCTGCCTATAAACGCCATGCTGATGCAAAGCGTTCCCCAGAACCATCCTTTGCAGTCGGGGATAAAGTCTACTTATCAACTAAGTTTATCAAGTCCCCACAACCCTCTAAAAAACTTGGTCCTAAATTTGTCGGTCCTTTTTCAATTGTTGCTCAGCTCAACCCTGTTACGTTTAAACTTGATTTACCTCACAACCTTAAACGTTTACATCCTGTTTTCCATTGTAGCTTACTCAAACCCTGCCTGTCATCGGACCGTTGGCATCCGCAACCCACTCCTCCACCTCCCCTCATGATTGACAACCAGCAACACTTCGAGGTGGCATCTATTCTCGATTCCAGACGCCAGCGCTCTACTCTACAATACCTCGTCCGCTGGAAACATTTCCCTCATCCTGAATGGGTTGCTGCTCCAGACGTGCATTCTCCTCGTCTCGTAGCCCAATTTCACTCTGCCTATCCTGACAAACCGGCTCCCTAATTTCTTTTGGGGGGGCAATATGTCATGTTCACATTCTAATGTCTGGTTAACATTGTAACGTTTCACATGTCATTCTCTGTTCCGTATCCCTTCACCCGGGGTTTTTCCATTCTGTTACCCTCCCTTGTTTTGAGGGCTTGGAATGCATGTTTGGGTTTGCGCTCCTGTTCAAGGTTACTTTCCCAGGCGCGTCTAACGGCATTCAGCACCTGGGAGGGGGAGCGTCCTGACGGGCGACGGGGCGGGACCTGCCCACAAGCAAGGCTTTTAAGTTTGTATTTGGCGCGCTTTTGCTCATTCTCAGCTTTCTCTGTATTTGCATACTATTCCTTTAATAAATCAGTTATCTTTAAGCCCGAGCTTGTGAGACTGAGTATTTGGGTTTAGGCAATCATTACAGTTAGTTTCCAGAGAACAAATAGAACAGTATTCAGGCTACTGTGTTTATTTTATATCATTTTTATTTATTTTCTATCCCACCTTTATTATTTTATAAATAACTCAAGGTGGCAAACATACCTAATACTCCTTCCTCCTCCTAATTTCCCCACAACAACAACCCTGTGAGGTGAGTTGGGCTGCAAGAGAGTGACTGGTCTATTATAAATACTGTCTTTCTATTTAAACTGTACTCATTATTTATAAATTTGCATCATTAATATAAATCAGCAGATGCCAATTTTGTATGATCTATATACTCTGTTGTCTTTTTTTTGTGATGCATAAAAGTCTAGGCTGAATACAAAATAATATTATGTTCTATAAATATTAGCAACTGCATTACCAGGAAAGAGTAGGACTTCCAGCCTTCAAGGCAGAGAGTTCTCCCAAAGGAATTATATAGAAGACTGCAAAAATGTAGTACCAGTTCTCTGCTGGGTTATAAACCTGTTACAGGCTATAACTAGAATTAAGGTTTCTTCTGGAAGAAGGATGATCATCATCTTTTTCCTTCCTGCAAAGCCTCAGCCTAACAAGTTTGTAATTAAAATGCCAGCTATAAATTACAACTTCAAATAAACAATGAATTCTGTGCTAATCCTAATATAACGCAATCTGATTTTGTGAACTGACAGACACTTACCAATCCTAGCAAATGGCATTAGAGCTGTCATTTAAAGTAAAATATATAGTAGTTGAAACTATGTGCATTAGAATACCTGTCATAGAGACTAAAGATGTCTTATTTATTTACTGGAAAAGGATTTTTTAAAGGAATATGTTATGTATGTTTTAAGGAATTCAGCTCTTAACTCCATCACAACTTACTATTTCTTTCCATAAAACAAATTCTATGATTGTATTCTGTATATACTGACCCGGGCACAAACAAATTTAACCAAATATATATTTATTTAAATGGATTTGCTTTGCAGTCAAGAGACATTAGACTAGGCTGTCATCTCAAAGTATTAATCATTTCTTAAAATATGATGGAATTATGAATTGTGCTTATGTACTCTCCAAAAGCATTGAATCTGCTTTTACTTCAAATAATCTCTGAACATTTACTCTCAAGAAACATAATATTGAACACTCAGGCTAAAAGAGGCAGTATCTGCCACACACACTACCCACATTCAAACATATGATACTTTATCTCCATGCCAAACACTCCCACCTTCTTTGTGTTCTTCTCTATAACCTTTTCATATACAAAGCAAAGCATTCCAGCAAGGGGTATGTGGAGACCAGGTATAGGATAACCTCTCTACTTTCAAAACCTCTCCCTGCCAAAAAAAGAAGAGACTAGAAGCATGGACTATTCAGCTTACAATCAGCTATTGTTCTACTAACCTATTCTAGCCATGGGAAATACCTTTGTTGCTGTGGTTAACAATGGGGTGGAATGTAAGCAATGTGGCCAGGTTCCAAAATGAAAATATCTATTATACTTCTAAATGGCAAGTTATGCAGTAGGTCCACTTAAAGAAAACCTCTGATATGATTCCCTTTCAACTAATGCAGAGAAAATTGGATTTCAGAGTTTTATCAGGCAGATAGCCATTGACTGTGGCTCCTGTTTCTTTGTATTTGTGACTGCCCTGTAGAACAAGAGACTAACCATAGTCAAAGTCACAGTTGCTTCAAGGCATGCCTCCCCTCCTGCACTGCTTCAACAGGCAAGGATGCCTGACATAGCTTGAATCAACTCAGCATGTGCAGATTAAGCAAGAAAAAATATGACCAGAGTACAAGTATATGGTACTCATGCTGAATGAGATTGGAATATATGGTCTTTTGGAAAGCCTGTGCCAAAATAGTGGCAGCTATGGAAATAATCTTCTGCTGAGAATTGAACATTGTCATTTGGAACCTTTTTGAGTCATTAAAGATTTAGGAAAACTAAGATATATCCCAGAACTCTGATATCACAGGACCTACACTGCAGTGTAAAACGTTGTAAGTAAAACTTGCACATTCCAGTCAGACATGGCTGCTGGCCCTTCTCTGATGTCACTTCAAAACTTAAAACACACACACACAGTAGTAAAAAGGTGGTTTGCTTATGTGTGGCTTAAGGTGATTTTAAAACCAGTAGTTATAGTTTGTAAGCCATGGCTTAGTGTGCTATATGATTCAGTGACTTGCGACTTATTTAATAAGCTACAGTTAAATAAACATGATTTTGCACAGTGTACACACTGAAAATTGTAGCTTCCTGGCCTGAGGGTCATATTGTTCCTTCCTTTAGTTAGAGCTGCAGGGTTTTGGTCAAAATGTAAAGACAGGGGGAAATGTTCAAGTCAAGACTGTTCATCCATTAGGCAGAAGTAGATGGCTGCTGCACAAAAAAGATCAGCCTCCATAAATCTGAACATCCAAAATTCCTCAGCCAATATATTAATTGCTGAGAATTCAGGGAGGTAAACCCTACATCTCATGAGGTTGCCCAGATTTGCAAGATGGTTGGAAAATGCAAAATAGAATGTGTGAACCGTGCTTGCTGTCCTAGGTGTGAAAGAAGGCACTCCCATTGCTAGTGCTAAAATAACATTTTCCTACAAGACAAGTTAGTTTCTGGATATGGAATGGGACCCGGCACGATCTTGCTCTTGGCAGTAAATTGTAAAATGCAGAAACTGACCTCTTACATCACTAGCAAAGAGTTCAAGGTTTAGAAACCTATGTTGATTGAAATATAGGATGTGTACAAATGCTTTCATATCCCCAATCAGCCATGAAGTTCACTAATTAATTTTGGGACAGTCAAGACTGGGCCTACTAAGCAAACCAAGTATGTGTCAGACCAGTATTCATCACCTAATATCCTGCAGATTTGTTAGAAATGCATCTCCTAGAAGGTTGGAAGAAGACTGTCATAAGCCAAATCTGCCTTCCCCAATTTTCAAATGTACAAAACTTCCTCAGTGTTTCTTCAGCAATAATGCCATCACTTTTGCTGTGAAAAATGTATTAGAGCTGCATTCTGCCATGTTTTTAATTTACTGTACTATTGCCAAACTGTATCAAAGCCTGATATTTTACACTGTTTTTTGCTGTTTAATATATTTGTAGTTTCACCACTTTTACATCTGAAAAAAACTCATAAAAAATTAAAATCACAGGAGTCTCCTATAATAAACAAAGATCAGTCATGTCCCTTGATATTACACATTATCTAAATGCAATGTGATCCTGTTTAAATAATTAGCATTCTACTTAACACAGGCTTTTTTCCTCAAACTGATTAGACAAATGAGGCTTTCAAGTGCTTTCAGAGAAAATGTATTTATCTTAAAGGAAATCCTCTTAGTTTATTTATTGCTTTATGTCATTGTATTAGCATTGCACATTCACAGGACTAAGGACTTCTAGTATACGATGGACTGATTTAAGGCTTCAGGTTTATCCAGAATAATGTGTTTTCCAGGGACTTGAGATCATGTATAAATAGTGGCAGCATACTCTGGATATTTCTAACATTTCTCCCATGGTGGTAATTGAGATGCTACTTAAAAAAGAAAATAAAAATAAAAAAGGGGGTAGAGCAGCTGTTGCAAATATTTCATGTTTCACTGGAACATCCTCCATTTCATCTATCATGGCAGCTAGCTCCATATTCCTTAGCAACCTTTCCCCCTGGATCTTTCTATGTGATAAGAAACCATCTTGAATGCCTTCTTGTAAAAATGCTGTCACTTAACACATGCAAATAAACAAACCACTTAGAAGCCTCACTGCACATGTCAAGGAAACAGTCACTGAAACCATAATGCAGAATGTGATAAACACAAGGCAACATGTATACATCTGTTTTTCTCTTGTCTCTGACAGATTATACTCCCAACTATTTCTAATTAGTGAAGTAAATCAGATGTTAGAGACAAACTTGATAAGGTTAAATTTGAAGCAACTGGTATTCAACAGTAAGGTAAATTACTTATTTACTATTTTAGTACAGGAGAGCCAGTTTGGTGTAGTGGTTAAGGCATCAGGCTAGAAACCAAGCAACCATGAGTTCTAGTCCCACTTTAGGCAGCGGGGTGACTTTGGGCCAGTCACTCTCTCTCAGTCCTAGGAAGGAGACAACGGCAATCCACTTCAGAAATCTTGCCAAGAAAACTGCAGGGACTTGTTTAGGCAGTTGCCAGGAGCCAACGTTGACTTGAAGGTGCACACACACACAGAGACACAAGATTGGGATAGGCAACCAGGACTGCATGTAGGAGTTGCCTCTGATCAAGATTGCTGAAAACTGAAGACAATGTTTCATGTTATTTTGGAGTGGGAAACAAACTTAGTGCAAGTCCTAAAATATGCAGATCACAGTTTAAACAAAAAAAGCCAAATCCCAAACCTGCAAGACTCCCCTAGTCCTACCCCACTTGCAAATGTGATGTGTTGTTCATGTACTTTGCAGCCTGCAGTCCTTCCAAATGTTAAGTGCAGCCCTTGGTTATCAAAAGGTTGACTACTACTGCCTATAATTGGTCTACTTCTACAGGTAGTCCCCGGGTTACAACAGCAATTGGGATCAGTATTTCCATTGCTAAGCAACGTGGTCATAAAGCGCAATGTCATATGACTGCACCACTTAGTGACAGCAATCCCAGCAGTCTCATTGGTGTCATAACCCCAGGACCATGCAGGTCATTAAGCAGGAAGAAGTGGAAGTCCCAGGCAAGGAGTATGGGTGGTGCATGGGTATTGTAGAGGGCCGGGGGTTGCCACTGGCAGGCACTATGGATTGCAGGCAGCTATTAGGGGCTGCAGGTGGGTGCTTTGAATGCAGGTGGGCTGGCAGGGGCCACAGGCAGGCCAGTAGGGGCTGCGGGTGGGTGCTATGGAATATGATATCCCTGGGATCTCATACTCCATAGTGGGACTCCTTGGGAGGAAAAGCAGCAGGAGAAACTTATGAGGATAGCTTGCAACCTTCCCTGCCAGCTTTCCCATTGACTTTGCTTGTGGAAAGCCACCAGGGAATGTCGCAAATGTGGAACATGTGACCGCAGCTCACTGCGATGATGTAATCACGAGCCGGGCATCCGTGTGCCTGGATCATGATCATGTGACCACAAGGACGCTACAACAGCCACAACGTCATGGACTGGTTGTAAATCCCCCTCATTCAACACTGTCATAATTTTGAACAGTTGCTAAATGAACGGTCGTAACTTAAGGACTACCTGTATATAATTTCTGAAGTCTGTATCCTATATACCTTGATATGTTCTCTGTATCCTATATCCTATTCACTTCTGTGATCAATTGTCTGAGTCAAATAAGCCTGTCATGACATAGTGGAGAGAATAGCCACATTTCAACATTGTCTTTATAGAACTAAATAAATTATTAAAGAATGAATCCATTATGTGAATTCAGCAACAATATTCATGATAGACACAGTCCTGGAGTCTCTAGGAACCGGAAAAGAGCAGTCAGAAGCAACTGGACACCTGTTTCCTCTGTTCTAAACTTGTGGATTGAAAGAGAACGTTGGTATTAATGCTTTCTGTTTCAACCTTATCCTTCAGCTAAACTGCCAAAGGACATGCATCCATAACTGGCAGGATGCACCATTTTGCAAGCAAAATTACAGGGCATTAGACTAGCAGGGCAATTTGACAGATTGAAATATTCTGTCCCATTAAGAGGACGCTGGCTGGATAACAGCAGTGCATAGTGCTGGGGAATAAGTAGTAGTGGAGAAAGAGAAACTAATATTTGGTTCATTCAGTGAATATTGGGATGGATTGCAAAGTGGAGGGAACTGGAAAAAAATTAAAATATTGGCTTAATTTAAAAACTAATAATTGTTAGACCAGTGCAGATTAACTTGGATTAGCCATTCTGAAGCACTTCATTTCATGTGACCGCAACAGGCAATCTCAACATAGTGAGGTATCTCACTATTGTTGCACCCAACAAAAGTTGAGACGGGCTTTCAACTTACCTTTGATGTTTATGGCTTCCACACTTGTGCTGGGTATTTATTGAAGACCAACTGCTTAACTAAATAGCAAAAAGGTGCTGAGTTTGCATTTGCATGTCTGAAGCATTTCTTTAGAATCATTTTCTAATTTTTACTAGAGACTCTCTGAGAATAACCACCCTTTTTCCTCTGTAAATTCTAATTTCTGCTACTGTTATTATACCTTTGAATTGTATTGTTGAGAGACTGTAGGGTACTAGTCACATGACATTAGTATTAGACCTGACACAATCATGTTATGGTATAGCTGGAAAGTACCTTTAGAAGATAATGATGATTAATAAACAAGCATTCCTGCTCCCTTTTTTCCTGATTTTTTCCTTCAGCAAAGCTACATTTATCTTGTACGACAGCAAACTTTTGGAGTAAATACGCCCTCAAATATTAGAAGATTCATGAATATTCCATAATAGCATCTTAACCAATGGCTAGGAACGATTGGTGGATAAAATATGACAAGTTTCAATTACTTAGAAGTTCCAGTGCAAACAATTGTATTGAAATTATTTATGTATACATGTTAGAATCATTTTATTGGGCAGTTATAATTCAAGATTCTGCATTCTTGTCAAGCAAGGCAAGGGAAAGCTGAGGAAAAAATATGTACTTTTAAAGAACTGTAGAAATCAATTAAGAACTAAAATATTTGTGATTTTCTAAAGTAAAATGTATTAACAAACTATACAAGACTGGAAAACAGCTATGAAATAGACAGAGAGGAAATACATTTTTGCAAATATGCGGTTATGCTATTTTTCACTCACTTTAAATAGGACTAAGTTAATGGCAATGATAATTCAAAAAGACAGTAGAAGTTAATTCAAAAGACTCCAACTGTGTTTCAGGAAAACATGGAGACTGGCCTGAAAAAGCACAGGGGGCGGGGGGGGGGGGTTTAAAACAAATTAAAGAAACAAAGTAAGGGCATTTGAAGCCAACTACTTTTTTGCTTTCACTGTTTCTTTATTCTAAGAAAGGAGCAAAATATGTAACATCAAATTGTGCTGTTATAAAATTCAGATTACCATTAGTTTTCTTAGATGCTGCAACAGTCTTTATGAACACTGGAATAGATAATCAAACTGAGCAAACATACTATTGACAAATTACTACATTTCTCAGAGCAGATATCATATTTTAAAATATTCCCAATATGAAGTTTGAACTTGCTCAATTTCTTTCACAGGGGGTACATCCAGGCTACTATTTAAGCTGATTCCATCTATGGCCATGTTGGCTTGATTCTAAACCAGCTGAGGAAAATCCTGTCTGGACTGAGACACTTCAGCAAAAGCATTTGGTCTGGACTTCAAGCCACTACATTCTGGCATTGGACAATCCCATTGTAGCTGTGCCCTCACACGTTTCTTGCTAGTTGCTTTTCTTTCTGTGGGTGGATCTTCCTGGGCATATATACTTTTATGTTTGTGTGCATTAACACAGATCACACACAAAGGTAAATTAAATGTACAGTATGTAAACAAAGCTGATTGCATCAACATGCACATACATGCAGGCACAATAAACTTTTTTTTTAAAAAAATCCTTTTGTATTGCCCAGTCCTTTCTAATGTCTTTTAGACCTGTCTTTACCATGCATGCTATAATAGAACAATGGCTAAAACTCTTGGCTTGTAAATAGAAGGTTGCTGGTTTAAAACTTCCTGAAACTTAAAAAAAAAAAAGGCTTTGTTTTCTCTTTCCCTGAACTTCCTACTTTTCCCTGAGCTTCTTATTTTATATTTTAAAAACTCCTGTGGTACACCATTTCACCATTTTCCCAGTCACGTGAGGTAGAAGGAATTCACCTCAAGCTCACAAATAGTTTGTAGCTCCCCCACCCCACCCCACCCCACCCCACCCCAATTTGGGACATGAATGTGAAATCCTTCAACCTCAGTTGAGAGGAACAATGGTGAAATGAACTACTAGATTAAACACACACACACACACACACACACACATACAGTAAGTTAAAAAAAAAAGCTCAGGAGAAGAAAAAGAAATATGCCTGGTTTTGAACCAGCAATCATTTATTTACAAGGCAATAATTATAGCCATTATGCTATTACAGCTATTATTTTCACTCATTTTAAAGCAAATTTACATTGTATTAGAGAGCATGGTAAGCACTGACTCAGTTGAAGGGTCATTCTTTCCTTTGTAAAAATGAACTGCTGGGGGTTAGTCTGAAATATACTGAAGCACACTATCTGAAATGCATCATCCAGGTGAGACAATATGAAAAGTATAGTTTAAAAGTGGACAGAAAAACATGCCTTGAATTAACTTTGCAAGTGAATGGGGGATTAATAGAGGTAATAATATCCATTTCTATGGGTATTTCCTCATTCAAATAATGGAGCAGCTGGGAAGTGTGGATAAGCCCAGAGCCTTTCCACATTAGATAGCACCAAGATAATGGTTAAACCAGATGATATGAACCACATATTTTGGGCTAGCATTTCTTTTTTTCGAAGTAGCAGCTGCATTGGGTATCTTGTGAATATCAGGATCACATTATGGATGCAACATGTTTAACTCTTTATACCTACCATTTATTCCACTAAACCCTTTTCCTGAAATCTCTGATAACAATGGGGGAAGAGATAGAGATAAAAGAGATGATTTGGAAATTTGACCATTATTTGAATGTTTGTTAAGTATAGAAAAACAACTTCATAGATCATTCCTGAAAAAAGTAAAGCAGTCATTCATGGCCAACTGTATAGTTCCTTTCTACGTCTCAATAAAATCAATCTAAACCTGCACTTTTGTTCATATTCATATGCAATTAGGCTCCATAGAACATCTCAGAAAATGTGGATAGAAATCATCTGAAGGGTATGCAACTAAATTATGTTTGGGATTTTCCAAATCCATACATTTTTTCCTTAAGTGTAATGGAAAACATTATTCAATTATTCAATTTTGGCACCATCTAACTCCAGACAGACTCTCAGTAGCTAACAAATCAAATGAACCCCTCTGACAGATTAATTAATTCACAATGATACTGAACTTTGACAGACTATACTAACAATTAAATATATGTGATACTGAAACCAACCAGGTATAGATTTATACTGATTTATTTATATTGATCTATACCCTTATTTGTCCATTTCTTTGCTCATCTTTAATTGTTATATGACAGAAAAGTACAATGCACAAATCTTATTTATAGGTGAGA
The DNA here is from genome assembly GCF_035149785.1 of Candoia aspera. Classification (NCBI taxonomy): domain Eukaryota; kingdom Metazoa; phylum Chordata; class Lepidosauria; order Squamata; family Candoiidae; genus Candoia; species Candoia aspera. The sequence goes on along the minus strand of NC_086157.1, from coordinate 80,421,920 downwards.
CTGCAGACTTTTAGAAAGATTATTTTTTAATGAAAGTAAAGACATTGACTTACACCCTTGGCCACCATAACTAAATATGGTTTTAAAAGATCACATGATGTACTTGTACTGATGAGCATACTATTAAAATTCTATTCACCTTTGAAATAAATTTCAAAAGATTTTGTTCATTAAATTTAATAGGAACTGTAGAAAAATAAGAATACTTTTTATGCATGGTACTATAATTTACCAACTCAGTAATGATTTGTACCCATAGCAGGATTATACAGAATAAATTTAATATTATCAGTGTACATTAATCAGCAGGTGGCAGCTGTGGCCAGGAAGGCATTTGCACAGCTCCATCTGGTGTGCCAGTTGCATTCTTTCTAGATCGGGGGCCCTTCAGACAGTCACTCATGCCATGGTCACCTCACAGCTTGACTATTACAACTTTCTATACATAGGCCTACTCTTGAAGACCGCCCAGAAGCTTCAACTGGTTCAGACTGAACTTGTTGTGTATGCCCATGGAAATGGTGGACAATTTTGTTTGGCTCAAACTTACCCAGATTCATGTACTTTTTCTGAACAGAAGGGAGAAAATGAATATGTTATGGTTTAAAAGTGTATTTTGTGCTAGTGGTTTAGAAACATTTTACATAATGAAAGAATAAGGAAGTGTAATATAAGACAAAGAAAAATTGACCGTCATCTCTCCCTGCCTATGTTGGGTTTGGGAACTAGTAATTTCACATTCTTCAGCTTCAGTATAAATATGAAAATGTCTTCACTCATTTTTTTCTGAGCCTCTGTGTTACCTTCTGTCAAAGCTGTGTAGCACCTTTCTCAGCAAACACTTGTACAGAACCCATTTGGAGCTAGGCCAATACTTGGCACTTCTAGCAGCCATTTATAATACAGTTTTGTGCAAAACACTTCAACTCAAAAAAGCATAGTGGTTTTGCTGCCTGCTGTGCTCTCCAGCTTTCCAAAGAGGATTAAGTACCACAATGTTTACTATCTAGTTTGCTGCACTGACTTGCTATATTGAAGACATCATAACTACCATGCCAGTTTTTGCTCTGCTTTTCTGCTCATTTTTTTAAAAAATAAGCTTTTTGTGTTGTTCAAAAGTTTATTGTCTTGTGTTTCCTGCTGTGCCAGACATGGCTGTTTAAGTAAAAATGCACTTAGTGGCTCTCCACATATTACACACTTTATTTCAAATCATTTCCCCAAATATTTTATGCAGGTTTTTGACACATGCTTGTTTTTCATGGGAAGATTTTTTTTCTGAAAAAAATAAGTGCACTGCTCCACATAATCATAAAACTATGAAGTTGGGAGGAGAATTTATAAACCTACTAGTAATTCTGGTTCATTCTGGTTCAATTTATATAAGACTATGCAAAGAATCAGGAATTAGTCTTGCCTCTGCTTTAAGGCTTTGACCGAAGAAGAACCTATATATCCTAGTTATCCATCCCATTGTCACTCTGTTAATGCAATGAAACAATTTGTCCTAAACTTCAGCTGAAATTACTCTCTGTAACTTGTATATCAAGAACTCTAGACCAGTCTTTTGGAACAGCAAAGAACATTTGAATAATTATCTCATGTCCACTAGCCTTCTTCCAACAACAGTTAAACAGATGCATCTGGGAAACTTTTCTCAGCTATTTGTGCTTTTCTTTCTATGCTGTCTTTGACATGCCAATAATGTGGAACCTTCCTTTGCAATATGTAGCATTTTTATCTCTCAGGAGTAGGAAAAATAATAATATTTTCCTCCCTCAGTTTCTCACCAACCTAGGATCATGTCATCTGCCACACATTTCATGATGATCTGCAAAATCAACCAATGTAGAAAACATCCAGGCACTTTGAAGTTAACCACCTGTGTTTTCAGTCAAAATAACCAGGATGCTTTAAGAAGCATTCTTGCTAGCTGATTCTCAATTTCTGAATTAGGTTTGTTTTTTCTGAATGTCAATGAGTGGATCAGAACACATCTGCTCCATTTACCTGTCCACTGCCAGGAACAGACTTCCGGCCACCCAACCTTTCACACTAATTTTTAATTTAAATGTAATAGAAAAATTCACCAGTTTAACTCAAGGAATAAATGGAGTTACCACTTTTAAAATAAAAAAGGTGATCTAGGAGGTTTTTTCCAAAGCTTTTTTATCTTTTAAAAAGCTTGGCACACTCTCAGTAATATCAGGCTTTTTGAAGAATAGCAGTGTCTTCCACAATACTTCCTGGAATGTTATGTGATCACATTACATGAACCCTTTTTTTCAATGCTGTCATATAGTTAATCAGTGCTTTCTTCCCAATTCAGAGACAAAGTTTGAAGGAGGGGCTTGAAAATTTGTAGTTAATACAGTCTGCTGTTTGAGCCTGAGAAGCTGAAATCCTGTGATTATATGGCTAATGATTTCATTTACCAAAAATTATTTAGAAATGTTATGTGAATACAACATAAAATATTGTTTCATGTTTCATAAATAAAATATTAAAAAGTGGATGAATTCTTTGCTTTACAATGTTTTGTCTAATTACATTCTTTGACACTTGACAGTAGCAATGAGCTGAAACAGCAACTGTTTGTTTTATAATATGACATTCAATTACATGTGATATATTGCTCTATTTTTGCTTTCTTCTAAATTGGAAGGGCTACAATTGCCCTAATTGCAATCCAAGACTGTTAGTGGTTTGCTGCCTAAAGGTGATAGGAACTGTAATCCATTGAATCTGGAAGGCACCAACACTTTGACATAACTAGAGGGAAATAGTGTTTAGTTATTCCTCTGCATTATATTGTTTCTCAGAAGCTGTTGGCTAATACAACATTATTTTCAGACTTTGTTTCTAATGAAATCTGTAGCCCAGCAAGTATTCTTATTGGAAACTAGGGATCAGGATGACTGTGTTTTCTGATAAGCTAGTGAAGGTTTAGGCACTTGTATAAGACTAAGTTTATAAATAATGAACTATGCAGCTCATGTGATGCACATATCATTATGAAATCTGCAGACTTTGTACCTGGATAATTTGAGGGACATAAACACAAAACAAAGACAGCAATGCTCTTCCTTTCAGTTAAAAGCTGTTCACAAAGGTGAATAAGCACTTAACAAGCAAATAATGTAGACATCTGAAACCTCATTTTAAAGTGGACTGACTGATGAAAAAAAGTTGTATCATCAGGTGGTAAGCAAAAGGCATCAAGGTGCTAATCTAAATCAATACACACTGCATTTGCAGAAATCTATGAAATATATTATTGCTCTAATCCAATTCCCTCAGTAGGAATAAGATGGAGGAAGGAAACAAACTTTGAATTGGTAATATGTGAAAACTGGACCACAATCCAACAGAAAAACCAACATTTTGTTATATTTTTTCTGCTGTTAGCTGTTGGCTCATATCACATACCTTCCCAGGTGATATTATAACCTTGCATGATGAGAGGGTTCAGAAATCCCAATGTTCCTGAGGGTTATGCCAGTGGGAGCAGGAGAAAGAGCAAGAGCATTTAATAAGGTCACCTTTGGTATGGTCAAAAAGGAAGGGGTGAAGCTAAGAGTTATAACTGGATGAGGAGAGCTGGGCTCAGCACCTATCAAACAGAAAAGTAACAGGAAGAGATGAAATATAAAATACCTACTGAAATGTTTAAACCTACAGAAGAGGCACTTAAAGTGGTAACAACTCTATATCAAGAAATATGGAACAAAATTATTCGGTTTAGGGATTAGAAAAGATCAATGTATATATCTATAATGAAGAAAGGAGATACACAAGAATTACAAATTTTTGAGCAATAGCATTAATTCCTTCCACAAGGAAACTTCTCTTAAGATCTAAAGAAGTCACTGCTCCTCTTTATTCTGCACTAGTCAGATCAAACCTAGAATACTGTGTCCAGTTTTAGGCACCATATTTTATGAAGGACATTGACAAACTGGACCATGTTCACAGAGAACATTGTTCTTCTGGGGTATATTCTATGGTCTGGACTGGGACAGCATTATCCAGATCTTTAGCCTAGCTTGGCAGTATATAGAATACTCCCACAATAATATCTTCATTGTTTTCCCTACCTAGTATTCTTACCCAAATCTTCTTAACTGGAACCTCATGCTCAAATTCCTGGATCTCAATACATGTGAGCACTTCCTTTCACATATAACGCCACTCTTCCTTCCTTTTGACTGGTCTATTCCTTTTGGATAAGTTGTCAATCCTTTACTCCATTCATGAATTTCGTACCACTAGATTTCAGTGCCTACTAAATCATAGTTGCTATTCTGCATTAAAACTTCTAAATTCTCATGTTAGCTCCCCAACCTTTGTGCATTTGTATAGAGACTCTAAAATCCTTGGATAATAGAATCACAGAATCTGAAGGTATCTTTTACCTATTAGAGATTATTTGATATCCTGGGCTAAGAGATCATCTACAATCTGCTCCATGCAGGATCTACTGGCATACAGTATGTGACAGTGTTATTTGACATATTTCTTCCTATATTTATGTACTAATTCCTGGGTGCCTTCACATCTTACATATCCTTACCAGACAACACATTATTTTCTGAGGTCTCCTCTCCCTCCTCCATAGGATTTGGTTCTATTTCCCTGAACTTAAGAATTCAGGGTGAATAATATGCTGGAGATGTAAATATTAATTTTAAGGAAGAAGGCAATGACAAACTTGGATAAGATCATGAAGTCTGGCAATATTTATATGACAACAAGTACCAGAATAGTTGAAGCGATGGTTTGCCAAATGGTAATGTATGGCTGTGAAAGCTGGACATTAACGAAGACCGCAAAAAAACCAGTTTCCTTCAAAATATAAATTTGGCCTTCAGTACCCTGAACTGCAGTCTAAACCCATATTTTGAAGAAACTGCTATCTTTTTCTCACCATTTTTAATTGCAGTAGCATGAATTGCATGAAGAAAAAAATAACCAAATCTGGAAGAAATGAAGACTAATTGATGTCTTGAGATGGTAACTATTAAACAGAAACTCTTGTACTTTTGGGCATGTGATACAAGTGGATGATGAACTACAAAAAAAAAATGACTATGCTTGGAAAGATTAAGGGAGGTAGAATGGGAAGACAATGGAAAAAGTTGGGACCAGGATCACGGGAATGTCTGTGGAACACTGCAGATTGCCTCTGGGGACAAATCAAGGTGGAGGATATTAGTCCACATAGTTTTGTGAAGCCCAGGTCGTTAGCACCTCTTAGGACCTTTTATTCTCTTCTGTGAGAGTTCATCTGTGAGCCAGTAGTTTGCAGGATTGTGGTAAGGTCAATCAACAACCATTCATCTTCAAGGCCAGAGTTACGGGTGTAAGTGAATTTGTCTAACACAAAGTTATATATGACTTCATCTGAGTATATAGTAAAGTTTCTTATTTAGTTATGTGACATCATGTATCTAAGAGCCTCTAGTTGAGTTCAAGCCTAGCAGCCATTCTGAGACAAATGTCCAGGAAGTTCTGCTGAAATAACCTAGTGGCTTGATTCTTTCCTTTCTCCTACTGCTATAGCAACAGAGTCATCATACACAATTCAAGGATTAGAACAATGGCTATTGAGCACTGGGAACTCCACCAACCATCCATCAACCAGGCAATGTCTTGCTCCAGTGTAAGAACTACATAGATGCCCAGATGGACCAGCTAACCCAACAGGTGGGATAGAATCAACCAACATGAATAGGCACTCCTAGTAGGTGCCCAGGCGAATGCAACAGCTGCTGCTGGAATGGCTGCAGCCCTTCAGCTCTTTGTTCCTGCTTCCCTGCCAGACAAATATGATAGGAATTCAAGCAAATGTTTTTCCTTTCTTGCTCAATAAAAATTCTACATCTCCCTGTGACCAGATGACTCCCCCAATGACCATGTTCATATAGGAATTGTCATTTGCCTAATGACTGAGGAGATACAAAGTAAGCAATCCCCTTCTGATTCAAGCCAGCTTGGATCTGAAAATTTACATTAGTGCCATGCCTGAAACAATTTTGAGGATTCTGTCAAGCAAGTGATGTGACAGGTCACTATGAAATTTACCATATAAGATGGGGTAAGCATTCAGTTTAAGAATATACTGCAGAGTTTTAGCTTGTAACTCAGGATGTGGGCTGAAATGAGAAAGGCTTAATTGACCAGTGCATAGAGCTACTGTCATATAAAATGTAAGATGAGCTAATTTGTGAATGCACCTCAGACACAATGACTGCTTTAATCCAAATCTGCTTTGGTATTGATTGACTCAAAGTACTGTGGTAGAATACAGGTGGATGAGTGGGAAGTGGGAAGATGCCATTGTTCACTTTCATACCCTTTTCCTTCCAATTCCACTTGGAAACCAAAGACCTCAAAAGTTGAATTCATGCAGCTGGGAGACAGCAAAGCTCAACTGAGTGCCCAGGAAAAGTTGCAACATTTCACTCTATGGAGCAACTGGCCATTACTCATTGCCTGTTAAGACCATCTGTTTCCAAAACATCAGTAGATCATCTAGCAAAGGGGAGCTTTTCAACAGCAGATACCATATATACTCCACATCTGACCTTTTGCAAATGGAACACTTCCAGGGCTCAGACACTGGGACAACCAGAAAATAAGAGAATTATAGTTGGCCGTTCATCCATCTTTAAGGGAAGAAAGTTTGCAACTCTATCACAAGGGCAGATCAACTGAATATTTTGAAATATTTAAAACCTTTTGGTGACATCATATTAGAGAAGAAATTTAATCAAGAATTAAATTTATCTGTGCCGTACTTATTGGCAAACCACAAAGTGACAAACCTGACTTCCCACCCTGCATGTGCCTTGAGACATAATTCCATTCCATGGAATTTATACCCGATTTACCACATAACAAGAAACAAGATGGCATTTAGTAGTATTTTTTTTTAAGGTAGCCCACTTTATTCCCTATAATGGCCTGTATATATTTGACCTCTTAAATTTGTCTTGTCTTTTAGTTTCCACGTTTCCTGGAACCACAGTTTACCCAATCATCTCATTTTGCACAGAAAAGCTAGTAAATTGGCTAGCAATCAGACAATCAAAAAGCAAGCTAAGAGCTAGAAATACAACAAAATCACTACTGAATTGGACACATAAGAATTAAAGGGTCAGAGACAGAAATATGGTCAGAAATAAGATAAGCTTGTGATTACTGCTATTAATTTACCAGGCTGAAAAACACAGTTCTAAGCAAACATTATTTATGGAACTAGCCAGTCTGCTATTGTTTCAATCAGTCACATAGTCTTGGCTAGACAGCAGCTGTAATTTCTACTAGAGGTAGAGCATAGCAAAATAGGACTAATAATTTCTTACTGTGAGTTTTTTTCATGGTTGGAATTCAGAGAAAAGGAGATTTCTGAATATTTTCAGTAATACTCCCAATTAGATGGCTGGAATTGTGCAGATGTAGAGAGATATTGCAGGTGGTAGTTGTGTGCATCTCCATTATTTCTTTACATTCATCTCTCATGTGACCAAACAGAAAGCCTGCATAGGGCTTTTGTAAAAAAAATAGATTCATGATTTACTACAGTTTCTAGAGTTGTTTCTTCTTTTTGGAGTTCTGAGCTGCTACAGTGTGGTTTTGCTCACCTGCATAGCATTCTTATAAAGCTTTTTGTGGGCAGTTGAATTGTTGCTTTGATAGTGCAGCATTTGATTTGTACATGTTCTTTTTCAATAAACCTGAATGTGAAGTCTGCTATTGTTCCCTCTGCTGATAAGAATATCTAAGAAGGATAGGCTGTTATTATTCTTTCTTCTCTTGTGAATTTGATTCTGTTAAAGATGATACTGATTGTGTTGTGTGTGTTTATCAGAAGCTGGGAATGGATAGGACAGAAGCCAGACACACACATGCAGCTAATAAGTGAAGAGTATATTGTTTATTACTATACAAACATAGTGCAAAGGGTATTCACAAGACTTTATGTGTAAAAGTATTTATATGTATGTATATCTATCTATAGTGCTGTAGCATAAATATGTACTCTAATCCCTACTTAATACTTAGAACTTAACTAAACAACTTAAATTTCTAATACTATGCTTATAATACAAGCTGCCTCACTGCTATTTCCTTCCTCCTCCTTCCATGCTACCTTATCTACCAGTTCAGAAATGTTAACAGCTTCTCCCCTTAATACTTCCTTGCCCAGTTTTCTAGCACCCAAACCTCATGGAGTTCACTCTGCCACTGTTTGGAGTCCAGGGCTGTGTCTTCTTTCTGCTGGTTCTTCTTCTTTTTCAGCCATTTTAGGCACCTTCCTGGATTTTCTCCCTGGCTGCAGATCCTCTGACTTGTGACTTTCACAGCCTTTGCATCCTCTGCTCCATACCTTCTCCAGTCACCTCTCTCTCCAGCAGCCTCTCCTTCCAAACCTAAAAGCCTCCCTCCAGCCCACCTATCTACCAGCTCTGGCTTCTTTTGTCCTTCTTTCTTTTGAACTCTACTTGCCAGGCTGCAGGTGCTTCTTAGGAGTTTCTATTTTTTTTCCTTTTCTCTGCAAGTGCCTTCTTGCGTAAGCTGGCAGCTGACAGACAGACCACTACAGAGAGAGAGAAAAAAACAACTGTGACCTTGATAGTTGTATGCAACATTTTTTCTGTTTCAGAGCAGTTCATCCTCCCACAGTTTTCTAAATGGTTCTCCTCCTCCTCCTCCTCCAAGTGTTGTCTACATAACAGTCCATATTCTGGGTTGTATGAGTGGGAGCGTTATTGTTTCTATATATTGCATAACTATCTCTGCTATGAATCCTGTGATAGATGATCCCAGAGGAGTTCCTCTGATTTGTTTTTATATCTGCCCATCAAACTAAAAATAAGTTGTGGTCAAAAGCCTGTAAGTTCCATCATTTGGGGTATTTCCATTTTTATGCTAAACCTACCTAAAGAGTGAGTTTGATGAGGTGGTTAAAGGCATCAGGCTAAAAGCTGGCAGAATGTGAATCCTAGTCCAACCTTAACCATAAAGACAGCCAGGTGACTCTCTCTCTGTCTCTCATCCCTAGGAAGAAGACAATGACAAACCACTTCCAAAAATGTTGCCTAGAAAAATGCAGGGACTTCTCCAGACAATTGCCAGGAGTTAAGACTGACTTGAAGGCACAAAAAACAAAAACAAACCAACCAAAAACCTCTCTAACCTAGCCAAGCATATCAATATCTGTGCTATAGCCACCGCTAAAGAGAAATTTAGTTCTTGAGGAATTGCTGTAGAATATCTCTGTCCTATCAATAAAGTTGGAAAAATTATCCACCAAATTTCTTAGCCCACAAATTTGGTGGCCCATCAAAGACTTGTGTCAGTTTTTTTATATCTTATGATGTAAATAATAGTAGTAACACTAGCAACTTAAATATAAGTAATTAATGAAAGTGAAAAATAAAATCTCTTTCCTACCAGCTGCTTTCCTAGCTATTTGGACTATTATGCTTGCTTTATGGATGTGTAGGAAGTTAGAGTGTTTTCTTCTATGAAGACAAAAACAGGATCAATTCACATCTTAAATGCATTATGCAGACATTTCATGCATACAAATTGTCTAATACTGACAGTGTAGTTAAATGTCAACCAGCAGTTTCTAGATACTTATGACCAATTTGTGAGTGCCAGCTATAATTTAAGTTTGTTTTATTTACTGCATGCTTCTTAGACTTGTTTTCCTTAGCCCCATCCCTGACACTTTTTTCTCCCCCCACCCTTTTTTTTAAAGAAACTTTGCCTCTAAGGAAAAGTAGCAAAAATCTCGGACAAACAAATAAAGCTGGCATGCAGATCTGTTTTTCGTTTCAGATGGACACTATCTTACTAATTATTGTAAAATCCCAGAAGTCATTGACATGTATACAGGTATCATTACATGTGCAGTTGTATTATTTAAATTGTTGGCTTTAGTTGCTGGCTTCTAAGAGGCAATGACATTAAAGTACAGCTGTTGAAAAATTAGTGGTAAGGACATTTTCAGCACATGCCCAAGGGTATAAACAATAGTTACATCTTGAAGCTGAGTTACAGCACACATTGCAGCTTGAGCACCAAGTGGTACCATCCATAATGGTACTAGCAGTATGGTGTATGCTGTGGACAAGTAATACTGCACAGAGGTCTAAACAGATTACTAATTTTTTTAGAAAACTTTATTAAAACATTTTCAAAATTACATAAAAACTAAAAGATTGAAACAAAGAAGCCTACAAAGAAAAAGAAACAGAACTAAAAAGGTGTGAAAAAAAAAAACTACTACAAAGTGACTTCCGACTTTCTACAACAAAGATATACATAAATCAATATCAGTCTCTTCCTCCAATTCATATTATAGTAAACATTACTTCTATAAAGCATTTAGATTCTCGTTATTACACTCCCTTCTAAAACAAAGTTACCCTCTCAATTAAAGAAAAAAATATAAAACCCTTCAAACATAATTTAGAACCTAATATAGTAACAATAACTACCCGTCTTCACTATAATTTGCTCCTAGCTGCCAACTAAACTAACATTAACCAAAAATATAAGAATTCTCCAAACAGCATAAACCTTTATCTAAACAAAAGACCATCCTGATAACCACATTTAAGCAATAATCTAAGCATTTACCAAAAATGTAGGAATTTTCAAAACAGCATAACCATTTATCCAAACCTTTAAGAAACTGTCCTGATAAACACATTTAGACAATTATCCCACTTCAAAGTAAACCAAGGCATTACATATCTCAGTATTATGTACAGAGCTTTCTTCTTGTCAAGTTCAAATTCTACAGCCTGCTTTAAAAATCCCAAATATTCGTCCAAAATCTTCCAACCTCTAGAATTTAATTCTCTTTCTTGATCATGGTGTGGTGGCAACACAGTCTTCCTATCTTCAACTTTCAACAATTCAATTTTCCTTTGACTATTTAAACATAAATCACCAATTCTCATATTTTTCTTTGGAGAAACCACTTTACTCGTAAGGTAGTTTTCAACCCTATCAGTTTCTCTCGATTCTTGTGACAATCTGGACTCCACAGATTCTGAGAAATGCTCCAAGACTTGAATAACAGCATTGTAGAGATCTTTAAATATCAAATTAATTTCCTCCATTTTTCTTAACAGTAAAATAGAGTATGGTGCCTTCTAGTGCCTCAAGAAGGTAAAGTCATTAACACTGTAACTGAACACTCTCTCCACTCTCTTTTTATCTCTGGTGTGGCCAATCAGGAAAATAAAAAGTAATAACAAACAGCATTCCCATGGGAAAGTGAATGCAAATAGATCAGAACTCCAATTTGCAGATTCAACAAAGAGAAAGTTTTATATTCCTCAAAAATCACTAATAAAAAGCAGTAAAATTATTAAAATTATTTAAATCTCAATTTAACAAATTATATATAAAAAGCCAAATTACCAAGTTAATAATTTTCAAAAATAATGAGAGTCACCAAGAGATTCTGCATTTCTTTGTTGTAGAAAGCCTGTCTTTGGTAAAATTCAAACAAAAAAACCTTAGTGCCATACAAATGGGGTGGTCAGTTTTAAGGTTGGTTTTGGCTTCAGAGTGGCTTGGGAAGAAAATGACGACCCTGCCTTCCAGCTGATCACTTACCAGTTGATCGCAAAATGTCATTTTGTGGTCTTCTGGCTGTGACCAGCTCTCGGAGAACACATGGGGTGATTCCTGGGATTCTCCTTAATCCGGAGACTGCTTCTGATCTCCAAGGAAGCCTGTTCTGACAGGTCAGTCCACAGACAGCACAGAAAACCAGCTCAAGCTGCCATTGGTCCCCACTGGAAGTCCTCTTAAATAGATTACTAATTGATTGGTTGCATTTCTAAGAGTGTTGCATGGCATAAAGCAGTTACTATGGAGCCCAACTTCCATCTATCTAATGCCATCATTGCAGCCTGTGAATACAATGTGGAACTGAATGGCTGCAATTTTTTGCTACAAACTGATATCATGGATCATATCTACAGAATGTGCATGTTGCAGATTTTAAAAAGCCTTGAGCTGAGCTGCAGCCTTGAATTGAAGCAATACCATTAGTTCTGTTATAAAGGGTTTCCCAACCACTTACAACTGGGCACATCTGAAATTTTGAGAACATGTTATTGATATTATCACAAAATATACATTGCTATTTACCAAATGGCTGTCATGCTGAACATGGCCAATTGCAACACAGTCTGGGCGGCTTACAGTAAAACCAAGAAAAAAAAATTAAAAACAATAAGACATAAATATAAACAAGTTCATAGAAGAATGCATCAGAATCTTATACATAATATAACCAAGTTGTGGGCTCCCTGTTACCAAGGGATCTCCATAATGTGATGAGAGGAAGAGAACAGCAGCCACTGGTAAGGGAATTCCCTGCCAGGTAGGCTACAGAAGTACAGAAGCTAAGTTGTTGTTTTTCAATTACACTTTCAACTACACGTGTTAAGCCACACATTTCAAGGCATCACACTTTCTAGATGGAGCAGTTGACCAACACATTAAAAAATGTGGCTGCTGAAGTTAGTGTTTGATCTCTATTGAAGCCAAAAGAAGACTGAGATATGGATGAAGAAGTCAGGGACTTCTACAGGGACCTACAGGAAACTGCCAGAACCAACTGAAACCACTAGATTGCCAGCATGGAACACATCATTTGAAGGATTTCCCCAATACACATCTATATGATTATGACCTGTATTGCCTGTACATAGCATCTTGAGGCAGAATATTAGGAAAAACCTTAAAACAATCTCAGCTGACAGAGGACACTGAGGTACAGGCAGAGGCATGATTAGGAAAAGGTTAGTGGGTGGTCCTTGAGGAGTTTGTGTGGATTTGCCCCTAATCTTGAAATAATTCTAAATCACTTGCACTTAGTTCTAGACTATATTTGGCCTCCCAATCAATCAATTTTCAGGGTAAAGATGATCCCATTGGGAAGCAGAAATCAATAATTAATCAGCACCCTTGTTAGAATCTTAACAAGGATAAACTTGGGGAGGATATGGTAGCTCAACATGAGGTTTTATTTGTAATATTTTAATCTCATGTTGTTGTTGTTCCTCCTCCTCACTTTGCCACTTATCTCTGGCCTTTTAGTTTTACAACAGCCTATAAAAGAACCCAATACACTGTATAACCTAATCCAATCTTGTAGCATATGAATCAGACTTCTAATAATGCCTGGGAGTGTACTCCAATGCATGCAGATGGCACCAGAGTGGGAAAGGGCTGCTCTAGTCACTGTAGCATGGAAACAAATGCAACGTGGAAACTGCGGTACTATTTTCCCTGTATATTGAATATTACCTTGTCAAGCAAGTTATATTAAAAATGAGTTCTTTCTTTCTAGCAAATGATGGATGGCAGATTACAGACCTTCATTTTAATTATAGACTGTAGTCATAGAGAAAGCAAAAACGAGAATTATAAACTCTGTGGAATTCTTTTGGCTATTTAAATTTTTGCTTAATGCCTATATTTATTAAGAAATGTGGCAAGAAAGGGAATGCTATTTTATTTGAATGTGGAATTAAATGACAGTAATAATTAGCATCAGAGAAGTAACTTAATCCTTAAAAATCTACATGTAAATATGGTCAAGTGAAAATATAAATGCAATTATTTGATATTAGAAGTAATAATACTTAATAGCCGTGGTATTACTATTCATGTGGTATGGATACAAGCTAAAAAGATAAAACTGTAAACGGGGTATATATGCCTAAAGAATGAACAGTGTGAATCGTAATATTTTGAGAAGGAAAACCCATTCAGGTTAATTGGGCTTGTTCCTTCATAAGTATGAGTAAAATTGAAATTGTTAATATCTAAGAAAATGTATTTTTCATATAATCTCTCCTATGGTATTAGAATCTTCCAAGACATGTGATTTTTCCCCCTTCCCCTCACTTTTTTCTGATTTAATTCTAGCTGTGTCACAGAAAAGCAGGCTATAGGATTTACAGTGCTATGGAAGGTACTTTCAGGTACTTTCTCTCCCTTGGAATGACTTAGAGAAGTAAAATCATTCATAAAGTAACCATCCAGCAAAAATCAAACTACCTTGATATGTTCAGATGAAATTTCAGCTCAGAAATCATAAAAGGATGAAATTTTGTGGGCTAGAAGATTTACAGGCTATATAACTCATACCTTATACATTTTTCATACATGTACTTATTTATTTATAAAAATACTTTTCATTATCATAATTCCAAACAGTGATAGAACATAAAATCAAAGACCATAAAACTAAATATATAAAAAATAGTAATCAGGACAACATATATTCAATTGAAAATCTATGTGAACAAATAACACGTTTATCTGGCTCCTAAAGTTTGCAAGGTATGGGAGTACTTTCACAGTCAGAGTGCCTCTATCAAGAATGTCCTCTTTCTGGTTGCACAATAAATTCCTGGCAAATGAGGCATCATCTATGTATATCTATTGAAGATACCCCTCTTAGCAACTAATTAAGGTATTTTGGTTTTGGTTTTTTGCTATCAACCAGACAAATGTAAACAACTTAAACATGTGGAAAAGAGCAATAGCAATCTCTGTTTGTTGGAGATGAGGGTTTATTTTTTCTATTTTAAAAAAAATCCATTTAGATTTTTTCCATTACAAAACAGTAATGGAAAACAGTAACTTAGGGTGAGGCACTGATCAAGTGACCTTCTTTTTAGCTTTTATTGATCAGAAGAAGGGAACCAGTTTGGTTCATAACGTTTTCTACATGTTCTCAACATTGCAAGGTTGGCAGAAATGAAAAAGATCACAGGCCAGCTTCAAACTGCTTTATGAGATATTGGAGAGAGGAAATTATGGTGGTATAGAACCACCCTTAGCTGAACTAATATGGAGTACAGCAGATCCCATTAGTACAGTGGTGCTTCCACAAGACTGGTATAGGATTACATATAGCTGTCATATGAAGGATCCACTATGTAGTCCACCTACCTCCTCTTAAAAAGATGCTACTTTTTCATTGTTTTTACCAATTAATATCTTCTCTTTGAAGAGTAAACATAGCCATACACAACAAGAATAAATGTTCTGTATGATGTATATCTCCCATTTTATGAATAGTTCCCACATGAAAATGAATCATTCCAGTGGAAGATAGTGGCAGGTTTGAAAATAGTTCCATTATTTCAGCAACTCATGACTTGGGAATGGAGGATACCAACCCTCAAATGTTATTGTTCAAGTATAGAAAGGAGCATTGCCATCAGAAAAATAAAACACAAATTACATTTTTTTTTAAATGCTGTCTGATGATAATTTGTTTGATTGAGGCAGATGTTTGTGTGGCAGAAATGTTACTTTTCAATATTCAAGCCATAATCATACAGACACTTACCTAAGAATAAACCTAACTGAATTCAGGAGAGCTTACTTCAGAAGATGGAAGTGTGAGTGTGTATATTATTCCACTTTTCTTAGGAGCATAACATGGTGCACATGTGACCATCCATTTTATCTCCACAACAATAATTATAGAAGGTAGGTTGGAGTCTGAGGTAACAACTTAGAAAAAGACACTTAGTAAGCTCTGCCTGTGAAGACT
The DNA here is from genome assembly GCF_035149785.1 of Candoia aspera. Classification (NCBI taxonomy): domain Eukaryota; kingdom Metazoa; phylum Chordata; class Lepidosauria; order Squamata; family Candoiidae; genus Candoia; species Candoia aspera. The sequence goes on along the minus strand of NC_086157.1, from coordinate 80,406,304 downwards.
TGAACCTTGGACTTTCCTACCCAGCCCCTTTTAGTCTATTATTTTGTAATGACTCTACATATTCACTGACCTTGCTATTTATCATGAAATAACTATGTGAATGTGTGTGCATGTACATGTTGTCAAGATACTCCTTATTCCTCTGTAAGTAAATATACAGTTCCAATCTGAGTTCCAAATGAGGCAGATGGCTGCAAGATATTACATGTTCAGCAAGAAGGGATGAAAAATGATATGAAGAAATTAGTTTCCCACAGGAAATTAAAGTTTGTACACAGTGGCATATGCTTGATAACGCCTTCCAAAGTGCATTATAAAAAATGCACAACTTTGTTTCCAAGAACTCTTTGTGAATAAAAAGAAATGAAAAAATCCATTTCCAGTTATTCTGCTGCTGTCATGGCTGAAGCAGGCTCAGGAGAGGAATAATTACTGTACATCTAATTGAATTTAAGCCTGTGGAAGCTGGCTGCATTTAAAACACAAACAAAAACATTACATATATCAACCACCATGCCATGGGCTAACCTCTTTGTGTGATCTTCTAACATGGTATTTGAGACTGACATAAATATCAGTAGCTCATTGACTGGCTGAACCTAGCATTAACCAGTTCTCAAATCTTTTTTTTAAAATGTTACTAAATGTTTAATTAATAGTAAGAGATTAACTTTTAAGTACTTTTATACCTGTGCTGGAAAAGGTCAGAAACCAGTTCTCAAATCTTAATGGCAACTGTTCAAGTATCTCTATTAAGAATGCCTCAAAACTTCTTTGCAGAATTCAGTAACACTACACAAGCCATTCAGTCTGCAGCACAAATATGTCAGCATAAAACTGGACTGGGTGTCAGCAGCCACACTGTTTATTTATTATATCTGTATACCACCCAACTCCCAGTGGCTCTGGGTGGTTAGTTGGGCAGGCCTACCAATATAAAGGCAGTGTTTATGCTAAATCAGAAAGCCAGGTTAACATTTCTGCCTCTGCTGCTATCTTGTCCCCTTATCTCGTTTGGCTGTGTCATCTGAACCATAGTAGCTGCCATTTTTCAGTTTGCAGTTTGCAGGAACCAGAATTTGTAACCAAATCTAACTGTAATTTACATTCTAGTAAACCTAAAATGGCAGCTCTTTTGCATTTGGATGGCTTGGCAAGACTAAATACTGGTTAAAGTTTAACACAGATGAAGGGTGGGGGCTTATGTGTAGGGAGTACAAATAAAAACCAGAAATATGGACTTTGTTCATTCACTGTGCTGCGCTTAACACAGTATAAAAACTGTTTCCTCACTTAAGACGTATTCTGTCTCTAAAGACCTAAAGGGTTTGACGCAGAGGAATAAGACATTAATAACTGCTTTCCATTGTGAGAACAATCTTCTCCAGAGTATCTAGTTTTTTTCCTGTCAGTAGTATATGCTTGCCTCAAAAACTAAACATAGTGCTTAAATACTACATATGTTACAGTGAAAATTCAAAAGGAACCTCTTTCTTTTTCTGGATAGCATTAAAACCACTCTGCCCTCTGCAAAATATGAAGAATTCAGTACAATTTCAATAGGTTTTTCATGAGCTTCTGTCCAGGCATAGTATGACAATACACACACACAGTGTGTGTGTGTGTGAGTATTGTAGAATACACACATATTCTGTCGATGAGAGATTGTCGATTGGCAGGCTCTAGGAGGAAGGCCTTCTCTGCTATAGCTCCTGCCCTTTGGAGTAAGCTACACCTAGAGATAAGGCAAGCCCCCATCCTCCTGGCCTTCCGTAAGGGCCTCAAGACATCGCTGTGCCACCTTGCTTGGAGTGGGAGGGGGGTATTTCATCGCGAGGGTGCTGGCGCCCTGACACGGCCTCAGGAACTTTAACAAGATGGCAATTTCACCATCTTAGGTTTATATATTATATTTAATATTTAAAATATTTAATATTTCAGAGTTTTATATATTACAAATATAATAATAATAATGTATATATATATACAGTATATTATATATATATATATATATATATATATATATTTGTAGATTTATATTTTTGTAATGTATCTTTTTCATTGATATCCAATTGCTATTGTTTTAAATCTTTTGTAAACCACCCAGAGTCATTTTGAGATGGGCAGTATAAAAATACAATAAATAAATAAATAATAATGATTTATCTCAAGTACATTTCATTTTTATTTTCTGTCCATTTCTCTAATCTATCAGAATCATTTTGAATTTTATTTAAGGTACTAGCTATCCCACATAGTTTTATGTCATCCGCAAAAGTTATCCTTTCACTTCTTCATCGAAGTCAATAATAAAACACAATATTGATGAGTATGGGACAAAGGGCTGAACCCTGGGGCACTTAAATATAGTTCTCTGAATCCTTCTTTTCACCAGTCACCTGGCACTTGTTGCCTGATTTACTCCCCTTCTGTAAATTGCATCCCCTTGAATGATTCAACATTTGTGCAAGTCCAAATATTTGGGTCAGTCCTGAGACACAAGCAAGCAGTTATCCCACAGTGAAACAGGCCTTTTCATATGCTAGAATGAGGCTGACAGGCAGGCCTGGAGAGGCCCACAAAGAAGACTCCAGCCTAATCAACAGGGTGCCCTTATTGTCCATACTTCAATTACTCCCTTTTTGCTCAGCAAAATTTTGGCAGCAGAAGACAGTACAACTATACTTTCCAAAAGAGACCCAAGATGACCTTTACAAGCAGATATGATCCAAGATTGTTAAAGCATCCTCTCCGCTTTCCCATTTGCATGGTTGATTGTTGGATCTTAAGAGAAGGGCAGATTGAGAAGAACGATATTTGCATTAGGTATGTCACTGAACTCCTTTTAACACTTGATGATCAGCACTTTCTGTCAATATCCTTTGTCCATTCCCAGACAAAAAGCTCCAGAACCAAACCAGACACTGATTTCTATCATTTATATCCTCACCCATATAATATTTTAATGCATTCTTCGGTAGTACTAGGATATATATTTTTTCTTCTCCTTTAAAAATCTATGATCTCTGTTCTGTTCTGAAAAATCCCTTTCTCATCTTACAACAAGAGCTACTTAAACTAAAAGAATTAGGAATTGAGGCTATATTAGGAGAAATCATATTGTGGCTGAGAAATCTTTGGTGAAAAGATTTCTTTGCTAGAACCTGACATTCTCTATTTTACTTTATCTCCTTGTAGTAATAGTGGCCACACAAGTCATTATAGTAGGCAGTAAAGCTTTGGCCTATTGTATAATTGTATACAATTGCCTATTGTATAATTGGCCTATTGTGGGATAATTGTTAGGCAGCTCTCACACATTTTAGGTAAAAATACTGGCCAGTTGATAGCCCATAGGTTTGGGTATTTAAAAACAATGGATTCAAACCAGATGATTGCCAATTTTTTTTTGTTAAATATTAAGAGAGTTAAACAGAATAACTTAATATATATAGTTTTCTTGCCAAATTACATTCCTTTAGTTTGTCGGGCACCCCATGAAACAACAGAGAATGGATCCCTCGGAGTCAGCTGACAGCTGTATAACATGTCCCTGAATCTTCAGGTCTACACCTAGATTCAAAATATTTAGAGTCTTTAGATAACTTTCTATATTTTTAATGTGACAGGGACTATAAAAACACCTGGAGATGGCTTGGTCACAACTCAGATAGTTGACCCCCTGCCAAAGATATTGGAATTATTACCTGAAAGTTGCAAGAGGCTCAAAGAGAAAGTGACTACATTCAAATTGCAGCAGCTTGTTAAATACCCTTTTCTAAGCACCAGTATAGAGCATGGAGGAGTTTACAATATAACGGTGCAGTGTGTAAACTTTGCTAAGTAACTCTAAATGCAAATAGGAAGCAATTCCATATTTTATGTGCAAAGACATAAAAAGTGGACCACACCACTATGCTTTCTTGCCAATTCTTCTGCAGTGACACTACAGTAGCCAATGATGGAAAAAAGAGCTCCATTCCACGTTGGCAAGGACATACAGAATTTTCTTCATTATTACAACTCAGCCAATACATTCCAAAGATATATACTGAGCTTCTGCAAACTTTCTGTCAGTATAGCCCATCAATACCCTCAGTTCTTCCCACCCTATACTGATTAGCACTTGTAAAATTGCAGACACTGTCTAATGACAAGGGGTGCAGAAGCATCACCACATAAGATCTATACTGATTTGAACCTATTTAAGCCTAGAAAAGGCTAGGTTATTGTGTGTGAGAGAGAAAATAAGAAAGCAGACAGAGAGAAAAAAGAGAAACTTCCATACTTTTCTTACTTTTCTGATGTTGAATCTTAAAGGAAATAGACATTTTGTAATTCTAATGTTCAACTTCATCAATGTTAATGATGCTAAATATGAACATTTAAATCAAACATTGGATTTGCAGTCTATCATCAATATTTTTTTTTCTCCTAGGAAGGAGAAGGAAAATGGAGATTTCTTCTTTTTTATACCTTATTGATTATTTCCAAATCCCAAAATGACAATGACTTGTAATTTTAAAAATTTGCTAAAATCCCTAAGAAATTTTAAATTGCCTTCAACTATTCATTGCATCAGAAAAGAACATGGCAACCAACAACTCTCATCTTTGACCTTTGGATCATTTCTTGATCCAAAAGAAGCTAAGCCAGTTTCCATCAGCTCGACAGATAATGCAGCCTAGCATTGCCTTTATGACTAGTGATCTCCCCCTCAACCCGCCCCAATATGTATGTGCTACTTCTTTAAACTTCTGGCCTTCTTTGCTATAGAGAAAGTCTTATGCCAAATCTTCTACTTCCTCACATTTCTTTGAACTTGTTTCCCATGTTTCTTCCTGAATTGATTAAATTGTCCATAGGCTAATAATTGCTTAAAATCTATGTTATCCTGCAAATTGTTCATTATAACTATATGCCATTAGCGCAATATAATGAATTGAATTAATTCATTATTATGGTTTATTTTGGAGCTTCCGCAAAGCAAATGCCTGCTCTGAATAACCTAAATGGGCATTCAAACATAACACACTTCATCAAGATTTCTCAAAGATAAAGAGTCAGCCAAGCCATCAGTAAGTTTCTTAAAAAATTAGAAAATAATCCATTTGGTCTTTGATTCAGAGTAGTGTTCAGAGTAAACAAGTAATATCTGCCAATGTTTTTGTCAATCTCAGACTTCAGTCAAGTGTTTCTTATTGTACATTATAGTTTGATGGCAGAACACACACTCTCTGGTTGGAGGAAACTGAGCCAAACCAGAAGTTGAGTAGCTCTGCCTCTTGTTACCTATTAGCATTTTGCCATTGCCATTGATCAATTTATACATTCAAAATAAAAGGACAAGAAAATAATTGTATCTGAAAAAGTCCTGTTTGTTGTTCTTACACAACTTTTTGCCTTACTTACTACAGGTCTGGCCTAACAGTATGTAAAAAAAAACCCTGTCTTCCTTTTCTTCTGTAAAATAACAACAACAACAACAACTTCCTAAAGCTAAGTTTGAGTGTTGCTGGCTCTCTACATGGTGTCTTTTTTTCATTTTCAGGTCATTATTAAGCTTTCTTTGGAGTCACATTGCTTTTTTTCTGCTATCCTCCATTTTTTTTTTCATTCACTGGAATTGTTTGCAGTTGGGTTTCCACTATCTCCTTTTTTAGAATTCATCTAGAATTCATCTTGAATGCATTTGCTAATTAGCTTCTCCTAATACAGAATTCTAATTATGTTAACTATGAGTTTATTAATATCTGCTTTTTAACATGCAAGACACTCACTTGATTTTTCCAGCATTACATGGTTGTATTCATCCAATGTTCCACTTTCTTACTAGTCTTCCCTATTGGTTACTATCAGCTTAAAGATAGCTGAACATCTGGTGCATTTGTCTACCTTTGACAATGAAAGATGTCAGCAAGACACATCAGAATTCTCCTTAAATGTAGTTTGTCTATCCACAGAAACTCCTTTATGCCTCTTTTAAAGATCTTCAGTTTGCTTTTGGAAAATACTATTCACATCTTCTCCTTAGCAAGGGAGGCCACTGATTCCAACAACAGTATTGCTTTCATTTGTTCCTCTACTTAACCTACTTGCTTTCTGTGGTATTGTTTATGTATTCAGTAGGATTTCTGAGCAGGTAGGGATACTATTAACATACAGTACAACGTTCTTCCTTTTTGCATCTGTTGCTTTTGAGTATTTTTTTTTTCAATTGCTACACTTTGATTATCATATTCAACTGATCAGTAATCGTTCATATCCATTAAACCATTTTTTGTTTTGTTTTTGCTTTTACATGCCTTAGTTGATCTTGAAAGCTTGGTAAGTTTATACGGATTAGTACTCAGATAGAGACCACCAGAAAATCCAAGAATTACCCACTAGTTTGGAAAGTCAAATACACATTCCAAGACAATAGTAAATTTCCTTCTGTCATGTTGCCAAGAAATCAAAATGGATGTGTCCACAAAATCACTAGGAGTTGAGTTCAACCTAAAGGAGATTTGACCTGTACCTCCTAAGAGTTCAAGCTCGCAGGTTTTTTCTTTTCCCTTAAGTTCTGAATACTAGTAAATACATAATCAAAGCCAATGGCCCAATGATATTCCTGATTTTTTAATTGAATTGATTTTTTAAAATGCAACATTGTAGCATAATTTTATAGCATACAATTTTTTATCTGAGGCTCAGGTTTTCTATAATCCCCATAAGATTTAGTTTATGACTCTCCTAATCAAGCTTCCTGAATCCAGCCATTTTTTTTTTTTTACAATTCCATGATATGGAAGTGCAGCCATCTTGTTCCTCTAGCTTATTATCCACTTAGTCCCAGAAACCAAGCATCTCCCGTCAATGCCATTTGTGTAGCCAGTCATTGTTTTGCAGTATCCTTTCTCTGTCCGCTTCTTCTTTCCAATGGACTAGAAGGATGGAAGAGACCACCACTTAAATCTTTGGGTTCTTGAGCTTCCTGTTCAGAACTGCAAAATACCTGAGTATGATATCGCTCTTCTTTGTAGTAGCATTTGTTCGTATGTGGTTTAGTAGAAAAAGATAATTGTCTGTGCATGTAATATATCTTAGGAATTGTTTGTCACATCCATTAGCCTTGCTCTTGGCAGTCAAAATACTTCACAAGCTGAAGGGTCTGCTCAATACAAATTTCCTAATAGTAGTGAGTCATCAACTACTGTGATTCTATTCTTTGTCTTCTGGAAGGTATAGCTGCAACCCCTTTGCCCTTCAGCCTTTATATTTTCTATTCTACATTGTTTCTTTTTCTTCCCTTGAAGGCCTAGGGCCTGTTTTCTTCAGCAAGGCTTCAAAGCCATATTTGAATCCCAGTGGTGCAGAATACATTCTATATTTTTTTGCTTCTGATGACCACTCTTAGCCATGGGGCTTGTTCCTTCATTTGACTGTTTTCTTTATGGAGAATTGCTTTCTGTGTCAATGTTTCTTTTTGGTGTGATAAATCTTTATCTTCTTTCATCAGCTGAAATCTGACCGCTTATAGCTCCAGTTTTCTACCTATTACCTAAAGCTTTTACCAGCTGCAAATATATGCCAATTTGTTTACCAACATAAATGCAAACACCTATAGGCATTGTAGCTCTTGACTGCAGAACCTGTCCATTTGTCTTTACTTTTTGTTTGTTTGTTATGAAAGCTGCCAGTTAAAGCTCCTTATTTCTTCTTGTCCCTTCCGTAGGCTCTCAGGTTAACTCAATACATTCTGCTCATTTATAAAGAAATGTATTATGGATTTCTCGAACTTCACCACATTCTTCTTGCAGATTCCACTTGTTTTTCAGTGTTCTTGCTCTTTGGAAATTGCCTGCCATATATTTCTTCTACAGGCTTACACAACAGGAAATAATCAACCAGAAAAGGCAATTAGTAGCTTTCAGGACACACCCCTTATAATCAGCAGCTATTCAGAAAATGACCATTACACCCTTCACAGCTGTGCTCACTGTCTCTCAGAACATACATCTTCTCTGGTCATTCTTCTCTTTCTTGTCTCTTCCTCTTATTGAACTCAATTTGCAAATTTTTGTTTTCTCTTCGTATTCACATGCATCTTGCCTGCTATATACATTTTGTACCAGTTTATGCCCATCAAAACACTTTTATACATTCAACCTTTGTTGATTTTAAGTCAGCTTTTGATCTAATACCAAGGGAGTGATTGCGGGATATTCTGAGTCGTTCCACGATTGATAAAAGGCTGCTAGCTCTTATTCAGTCGCTTTATTCAAATACCTCCCTGAAAATTAGATGCACCCCTTGGGGACATTTATCTAAAGCTGTCCCAACTTATAGAGGTGTAAGGCAAGGCTGCATATTAGCTCCATTACTTTCCAATTTGTATCTAAATCCAATAATTCAAGGGCTTGCTGTTCCAGCCCATAATCTACCTATTTTGGCTGATTGTGCAATTCCAGCATTATTGTATGCCGATAATGTAGTCATTATGTCTACCTCACAAGGGGGAATGAGAAAAGCACTTGGGGCACTAGCTTTATTTTGCACAGATCAAAAACTTTTAATAAAGTATGAGAAAACTAAAGTTTTAGTTTTTGCCTGACACCACTATAAGGTTCACAAATGGCAAATAAATGGGACTCCAACTGAATAGGTGCGCACCTATAAATACCTTGGAGTGCAGTTTCATGCTTCCTTATCCTGGAATGCTCATTTTCTGTACTGGGCAAGTGTTGCACAGCATACTGCATCAGCTATTATAAAATTCTACCATTCCAAAGGAGCTCGCTATATTCCTGTAGCTTGCAAAGTATTTCAAGCTAAGGTAGTCCCTCAGCTTCTCTATGGCTCTCAGATCTGCTCCCTTGCTAATCTCAATTCTATTGAAACCATCCAGAATAAGTTTATTAGAGCCACATTGATGGTACCAAAAAGTATCAAAAATGCCATCCTATGGGTAGAAATAGGTACAGTTACATCGGATGCCAGAGCATGGTTCCTTCTTCTTACCTTCTAGCTAAAGTTAATTATGTTGCCTATAGGTTTAGCCCCATTAATATTTAGAGATCATTTTAAGTCATCTTGGCTAAAAAAAGCCTTAGACAAAATTAAATTGTTGGGCTTCTCTATGGAAAGTCTGTGCTCATTAGGATTTGACAGTGCTAGAACCACCCTGAAACAACAGATCTGAGATATACTGTAGATCTCCAAATAATTTAAGTAAGGTGCTACACCCCAATATCTGTCATTTTCTTCCGGAAGGGTTTGTTCCAGCTTTTTATCTATCATCTATCACAATTTTGAAATTTCATAAAGCTAGACGCATTGCCCTCAGCAGTCCTCTTTGGATATTTTAAGGGTACTCCTATGCACCTTCGACTATGTCCATGTGGTGATGGCTCAATAGAAACCCTAAGCCGTATGCTGTTATATTGTTCCCTGTATAAGGATTCTAGACAGATCCTTATATATCCATTACTGAAGAAATTTCCAGGCAGGGAGAGTGACTTCTATCTAATATTACTTCTTTCGGACAAGGACCCAAAAATATCCTCCCAGGTTGCCCAGTTTTGTGCTACCATCTGCACAATACGCTGCACCATCACTTAGATTTTGAATTATATATATATATGTATGTATGTATTAACGTAAGTTTGTTGTTATTGTATAGTTTTATTGTGTCTGGTCTTAGGGCTGTAATAAATGTGATGATGATCTTTTATACATGCCATTCCCCTAACACATGAAGTTTTTATGCAACTAACTTATGCATTTTTGTAGACAAGTGAGCCACACATTGCAGGACAAATCTATAGAATTATGAAGTCCAATCATTATAGGGCAAATCAGCTCAGAAAATGGTGGTTAAGTTAGTTAAAATGGAGACAAAAATGTAGACGCCATACCTACTAGCATTAGGACATCTTGAGAATTTCCTAGGAGACTGGCCAAAGGAACTGCAATCTAGTTTTTCTTTATGAAGTTCACTATTGCAGTACCCAGCTTAATCAACTGATGCCATGTTTTTTGCTGCAATTTGATCTAAATGTTATCCTTTATCAAGTAGAATATAATTATGTTAGTTACCACTCAATACATGTCTGATAGTAATGTTTCCATCTGAAAGTACCAAAAAGCAAAGAAAATGCAAAGAACACAATTACTTATTTTACCCAGGACTGTAATGGTATGTGGGAATGACCTTGGAAGACAGGAAGAAGAGCCACAGAATAGACAACAGTGAGGCAAGAGGCAGCTGAGCCATAGAAGGAATGGGAGCATGGCAAACATCTCAGAAGGGATCCTCCCTAACTTCTTGGATTGTAAAGATGAGGGGTAGAGATGTACTTTTAGACTTGCAAGATTCTGTTAATGTAACCTTACAATAAATTTTGAGCTAGTACTTCTGAGTGTGCTTCTTGTCAGGACTATTTTGCAAGGGTGACAAGGATTTGCATGTTTTACATTACAAGGTGGCTGGACGCTGTATGCTTTGAAAATATAGTTTTTTGTTCATTTTGTAATTTTTGTATATTCTTATAAATAAACTTGATTTCTATTGCTTTTTTCTGAATTGTTTTGAATATTATGGCTTTGGTAATTGGTTGATGAATTCATTTTCAAATAATACCTTTCAAACAAATTACATTAAAAAGAAACTACTAGGAGAATATATGTCACTGGAAGAAATTGCCATATGGTAAAATGTTTCCAAGTGTATCTTTCATATACAGTAGCCTTCTACTGGGGATTAAAAGAGTTCATCTCCCTCAGATCAAAAAAATGCTGATTGATGTGTGATACATTAAAGGGCCATGTATGCCACATAATGAAATACTGAGATTAACCATTATTAAAACAATGCCTTTATGTGATTATAATTTAAGCAAGTTGCGTACCATTGTTTTCCGTACTGAAATAAGCCATTGAGGGACTTTCTATTGAAATGTGTATAGTACAGGAAACAAATAAAATGTGGGAAGGTCATGGTTTGTAAACAGACCTTTAGCACATAGAAACATAATGAACTAGAAACCAGGAGAGTGAGAGTTCTAGTCCTGCCTTAGGCATGAAAGCCGGCTGGGTGACAATGGGCCAGTCACTCTCTCTCAGCCCAACTCACCTCACAGGCTTGTTGTTGTGGGGAAAATAGGAAGAGGAAAGAGTATTAAGTATTCACCACCTTGAGTTATTTATAAAAATAATAAAGACCGGATAGAAAATAAATAAATAAATAATAAAACAGTACTAAGAGTCACCATTCTAGTAGACTATAATTAGTTTTTCCTTCTTATCCTCCATCTTAGTTCAAATTAAATACATCATTCAGGAGTTGCCACCAGCTTTTATATTCTTATGTCATGATATTTCATACATTTGCTAAATAATGAATACTCAGCTCTAAGCCACTGGTTCTGCCCGTGAACGAATGCAACAAATGACCTGCCATGACTTCATTAAAGAAGCTTTGTGATATGTGACGTATTCAGAAGAACTCAGAAAATGAAGCCATGGTTTGTGGCTAGTTTGTTAAAGACTTCATTCTTTCCTGGAGAGACAAAACTAAAATCCCACTTGGCCAATGAAACTATCTGAAGAGCAAGAAACAAGCTGCCAGAACAGACAATCATCCTTATTTGTACTGCTCTTTGGAGCCTTGTCTATTTCACTAATGAGTGGTTTTGTTTTTTCTCCCTCAGAAGCTTTTTATATTCCTTTTTTAGTAAATGAAAAATTTCACAAGAGGGAGAATCATTATAGAAATCGGCATTTCTATAAGCTGAAATTACCATAGCCTTGGCTGGAATACATTCCTTATCAAGCCAAGGTTTGAAATGCTTGTTAGAGCAATAGTGGGATTGAGTTTGATTAGATTTTAAACAATTCCAAACTAAACCTCTAATTTTTAAAAACTGATGAACATTTTATGAATATTACTGGTTGTGTTGAGAAACTGTTTCAGATGGTTTACCTGCAATGACTTAAGAAATTGGATTGCAGCAACTAACAGTTTACTGAACTAAACTAGCAAGAGGTATCTATCAGAATAAGGGTAAGCTTGAATCAAGGGAGGTTGGCTTGGTTCTGTAGAGTTGAATGAAAAGGCGCCTACTAATGATAAGTGATCACTGTCAATGTGGAAGCCAATACTAACATTTAAACAATGCCGAGCATAATCGTCAGAAGTTATCATGTAGTTGCAAGTTGTACTTGCATTTGTTTGAACACAATTATAGTTATGCACAATCCACGACCCCTTGAATAATTAAGGTCTTGGACCATACAGAAATGTATTCATATTTAAGTCAATGAAAGTATATTTCTACTTCAGACCCTCAAGCTGAATCCCTGGAGTTCAGCATATCCCTATTCTTTATCCAGTATGAAGCATTCCATGCATTCAAGAGATTACCTCCACCATCCAGGTTCAATAATAGGAAAAAAGAGCTGTGCTGAAAAGTTGGCAAGGGGCATGATAGCGGGCTGGGTTAGAATGTTCGGATCCAAAGCCCTCCCAATCCTTTACCACAGCATTAACTTAAGAGAAAATTTAGATTAACTATACATGCTTGCAATGTGAAGCAAAGTTTTCTTAAAGAATAACACATTACTTACGAAAGGGAAGACTGATATTCAAGCATTGCAAGAAGATTGCTCTTTAAAGTTTTTTTTTTAATCTATGTTATCTAAACTGGGTATCAACACAGTTTATGGATCTAGTTGCATCAAAGTAGAGTAATAGGCATTTACAAACAACAACAACAACAACAAGCTCAATTTTTGAAAAGGCATGACATCCTGGCTGCAACTGTACATTAATTTTTCTACGGTTGCTATATGCTTGTTAAAGGCTTCAAAATTGCTTTTATGCATTTCAGAGCACTTCAACTTTAGCTTATTCCTAATATAAAGCTGGGAGAATTGCTCTTCCTGGAATGCCAAAGCATAGTTGGGTTTTTTTGTTTGTTTTTTGTTTTGCTTTAGTTATCATGTGCTACTACCAATGAGTCAGAAAGTAGATGGTTGTGTGAAGCCTGAAAAGAGAGAGGAAGAGGGAGAGGGAGAGAGAGAGAGAAAGAGAGAAACCATAGTGTAGAGAAAGTAATCACAGGGGATTGAATATAGCACTCCCACCCCCAATGTCCCACATATATCACTGCAAATATCTGCACCTTTGACAAAACTTGGAGGCAGTAAACTTTATATATATACATATACATATGTATATATGTGTGTGTGTGTATCTCCTTTATACATACATATATACATACATCTGATCATGTAAAAGCCACCACTTCATTTTGAACCCTAATTGTGGAATACCTGTGGGAGGAGATAAATAATGTGAAACAGTAGGAATGAACCCATGTAGCTTTCAGCTGTAATCATTGCTTTGCTTATATCATAGGCCTACCAGATCTGGACTGTGAAATTAGGACAATCACTAGATAGCAGCAGAAAAACACCAAAAAACTCTAACTCTTTGCTGCCATCCATTTGCCATTCAGACTTCTGCATCTCAGATTTAGTTGCCCTTTAAATCATGAATGCTTGAAGAGAATGTCTTTATTTATATATACATATATTTAGAGGCTGCATGACCCCAAACTACTCTGTGTGGCTTACAATTAAAATACACAAAAACCATAAACTGAAGAAAAAAATCATGCACATCCAGGAAACAAACATTTATCAAAAGCAACTGACAGCGGCTTGACATCCACCCTAGCCCCAGGCCTGGGAGAAGAGCCAGGGCTTCAGAGACTTTTGGAATGCCATCAGGCTAGAAACCGTACAGATCTCTTGTGAACAGTGTTCCAGACAGTAGGCAGCACACCAGAGAATGCTCTGAATAACAAAAGAATTGAGGAATCTCCCTTGGAAAAAAAAGGGGGATAAAAAAGAGAAAATAAAAGAGAACAACAGCTGCCTCATCAAGAGTTTACCGCTAACAGATACTCCACAACCAAGTGACACATTAAATGCTATAGCTTCCTCCAAGTTCAGAACTATGCAGAAACAGGATTTTAAAATAACCAATCGTAATCTAATTGTTGAACTCTCTTTTCACTTATTTTATTGCTTGGTGACTTACCTTAAAGCATTTACTAAACTGAATGTCTTTTTTCTCATATCTCTCCCTCTACTCTTTTCCTTTGTAAAATAAATTATGGGTATGTATAGGCCACTAGACTTAGTTCAAAGGCTAATCTGGCACTTCAGAAAATATCCCAGTTTCAATGTCCCTGTTGACTAGAGTGTAGAAAAAAATAACCGATGTTTTGTTTTTCAAGGGAATGTAGGAACAGACAAAAAATATTCCGTTTCAAAGAAAAAGTCAAGGATTTTAATACTATACTCTTCTAATTTTGATTTGCTTTAGAAAAGTTTCTGTGATGTCATTTTGGACAGAATAAAATGGCATTGGCAGGGATAGTTGCCCCTTATGTTAAACAAATACCAATGATAAAATTTATCCATTTGTTTTACCTGGTACAGGTTGCCAATGTTGAGGTCTTCTTGTGCAAAGTCTTTTTCTTTCTTTCTTCCCTTTTTTTACAAGATAGTCTGGTCTCCCTTGCTGGGCTAAGAGTAGCTCAGTGCACCTATATCTTTAAAAACTATCCAAATTTTTTGTGGTATACAGTCAGAACCTTTTGTATAATCAATAAAGCAAAAAAGTAAAATAAAAAATAAAATAAAATAAAATAAAATAAAATAAAATAAAATAAAATAAAATAAAATAAAAATCTGGTTGAATACCACTGTCTTTTCCATTATCTATCCCAAATTAGAAATATGATCTTGTAGGGTCCTGACTCTTCTGAATCTGGCAGTTTTCATTCCACTAGTTGCAAAATAAAGTGAGCATTATCTTACTGTTATGAGAAATAAGTGCAATGTTTGGTAGTTTGAGCATGCTTTAGCATTATCCTTTTTTAGTACTGGAATATAAATTCATTTTTCCACTTCATTGGCCACTGCTGTGTTTTCCGTACCTGCATCATTTTTAATTGCATCTTCTTGAAATATTTTAAATGATTTTGCTGGTGTTTCATCAACTCCTACATTGCTATTAGCAATATTTTATAGTACCACATAACTTCACTTTCCAGAATGACTGGCTCTAGTCAATGATCAAACCATTATATACAATGGTTCTTAAAAAATTGTGAACTCTTTTGAATTTTCAAAATTTCTATATAAACATCACCTAAAATGTGATCTGTTCTCCACACAAGTCCTAAAACTAGACAAAGAGACCCCAATTAAACAAATGAGTCACAAACATTATACTTGTTAATTTATTCATTGACGAAAATGATCTGAAACTACATATTTGTGTATGGTAAAAATACATGAATCTTTGCTTTCAGTGACTGGTGTGTTCCCCTTGGGCAGCAATAACCAACTGAACATTTCCAATAACTGTTGATCAGTCCTGCAGATTGGCTTGGAGGAATTTTGGCCAATTCCTCCTTACAGAACAGCTTCAACTCAGAGATGTTGGTGGTCTTCATCTCATGAATTGCCCGCTTCAGATCCTTCCACTGCATTTCTATAGGATTAAGGTCAGGACATTGACTAGGCTATTCCAAAACATTAACTTTCTTCTATTTTAACCCTTCTTTGGTTGTACAACTTGTATGTTTTGGGTTGTTGGCTTGCTGCATGACCCACTTTTTTTTGAGCTTCAATTCATAGACAGAAACCCTGACATTTGGGGGGATATAGTTCTTCTGTATATTTGCATCATGAAAGGATCCTTTCTGTAATTTTCTTAAATAACTCTCATGTAGTTCCCATTTGATTGCCCTTTATTTCTTCTGTTTCTGTTGCCTTTTGCTTTCCAGCTATTTTCAACATATTCAGAGAAAACCATTTCACTTTATTTTGGGTTTTTTTTTTTGCATTTCAGGGTATTTTCATTTTCTTCATCTTTAATGCTCTAACCAATTTTAATCCAGAGGTTTTTGGACAATCTGATTATCAAATCTGTTCCATTATATCTATTATTTACCTTTACTGCATAATCATATTGAATATTGCTACAGTCATATCTTGTCTGATAATTTTATTTGTTTTCTTCAGTTTAAATTATAGTTTTGCAAGAAGTAGTTGGCGATTTGAGCTATAGTCAACAACATAATTTGTTTTGGCTGACTGAATAAGAGCTGCTGTACTTGAAGAGTATACAATTAATTTGATTTCATTGTTGTCCATCTAGTGAGGTTGAAATCTGGAGTAAACTTTTAGGTTGCTGAAAGTACTTGCAGTATATATTGCATTCTTTTTGCAGAACTCTAACTCTGCCTTGTGCTTTGATCAATAGCTGATCAAAGATGTCATTTTTTCCCATTACTCCAGATGATATTTTATTTACACTTTTAGCATTCTAATATCTTAGAATTAATATCTTTCTCTCTCTCAATTCTATCTGTCCTTCTTTTTGTATTATGTCAATTTTTTTTATCCATTCAATTGTGTCTGATTCTCAGAGACTGCCTGGAGTTTTCTTGGTAAAGTTTTTCAGAAATGGTTTGTCATTGCCACCTTCCTAGGGCTGAGAGAAAGTGACTGGCCCAAGGTCACCCAACTGGCTATGTGCCTAAGGCAGGACTAGAACTCACATCTCCCAGTTTCTAGCCTGGTGCCTTAACCACTACACCAAACTGGGTCTTATTATGTGAATAAAGCATTGTAAATTAACATAAACTGTTCAACTTCTCCTTCATCTGTGGAAAGTACATTAAGATCACTGTAATATTGTTTGGATGGCCTTGAATTCAAATTGAGATTATTCTATCATTTTAGGATATCTAAGCTTTGACACTGATATCCTTTTATTAATAATAATAGCTACTTCATTTTTTTCTGTGATTTTTCTTGTCTGCAGTAGATCTGCTGCTCCTCTTCTACAAAGTATCCATTTCAACTAGTGTTCACATTTAGCCAATCTATGTTTTAGAAATCCCTACAATTTCCAGTGATTTACTATGGTCATTTGCAGTAAACCAATGCATTGCAATGAATATGTAATGTTCTTTCGTAGTATATGTATTTGTTGAAGGCAAAAACAGCCAAACAAAACTCTAAGAACCCTCCAAAGTTTTGTGAACAGAAAACCCAACTATTCCCTGTGATTAAAAGTTAGACTTGTCATTCACTTGATTCCTTTCCTCTTCTTCTCACATTGACATTTTATGTAGAAAGAGATACAGTATAGGGATTTTGTTTGATTGGTTGGTTCTGCAGACGAATGTGTCTGCCTGTGTCCATGTATAGATAATTCTCACTCACACACTGTCAAAGTTAAGTATAGGTCACTTTATAAAAATCAAATTTCATCTAGTCTAGTAATAGTTATTATTTGAAAGAGCCTGCTTCAGTTTGTAATTCGGAGAGCTGAATTGTGTAAGCATCCCTAGAGTGAACACAAGAATAGTGATATTCTTGTAACTGTTCACTGGTGTTCCACTTTCTTCCTCCTGCTTTAGGAGGGAACTGGAAGCACCAACATCACCACTGAGAGAAACCGCATCCTATAGTTGTCACTATCACAATGAATTCTAGTAGGAAAAGTAACGTTACTCTTGGTTCTAATGATAAGGCTGGCACTAAAAATCATTTCTAATATAAACATTCAAAAGCATTTAAGAATGTTCATAGTTTATAGTATAGTGTGTCTGCATTTTCTGATATGAATGGACAATTTCTCTTTTTCATTGTTCATTAAGCAGCATGATCATTCTTTGTGAGAAGAAAGGATGCATACAGCTGAAGCCTAATGCATTCATAGCTTGCATTTTTTTTATTAGCATACCTATTAAGAGGGATAGATTGTTGCTCATGTCTCATCCATGGAGACATTCTTCAGATGTCTTCAGATGTAAACTATTGTTGATCTACACTGATGCATAAATGATAAAACTAACATACAAGAGCCAGATTAAAGATACCTGTACATCTGGCTTCAAAACAGCTTTAAAATAAAGACAGAGTGGGAAGCAATGTCAGGTCTTATTATATGGTATTCATATGGGCCAGTTCTTGCAGTACCTGGTTTTTATGGATGCTCCTTGTATGTTAGTTGATATTTTATATTTCACAGTATTACTTTATGTTGTTCATTTTGTTTTAAATGTAGTGCCTTGGGCCTTATATATCAAAAGGAGGTATGCACACCTTACAGAAAAATAGGTTATACATTTCATTGCTTGCATATTCACTACATTAGCAGAGTGTAAACAGAGCTTACCTAACCTTTAAGGTTACCCCTCTAAGCTTAAAGCAAACACCTCAGAGGGATTTCCCCAACCCAAATATTGGTTAAAGAGCATTCAAGAGAGCAGACTTGTTCTGGTGCCCAAAGCTTGCACACACAACCTGCTTCTGGGGAAGAATAGAAGCAACAGTGGTCTGGGATGCTCTTTTGGGTGCAAAGCAATGCCAGTAGATTGTGCCAACATTAGGTTTATCACCAGTAGATGACAGCAAAGAGTTAAAGTTTTCTGCTACCATCTAGTGGTTGCCCTTATCAGTATTAATTAAGGCTAACTGTTGCACTCCCAGCAGCCAGCTTCCCACTCTGCTCCCATCCATTAGGCTACCTGAGTCAAATACCTAGTTTCCTCCTTTGGAAAAATGACGGCCCAATGGTAGCATGACCAGTACCTCTTTTACCTGTAGGCCCAAGACAGCCACCACCTCTACCTTTACTGTATTTACATCACTGATCATTCAGTCAATGTTGTGAACCAATTTTCATGCACAAAGGAATGTAGACAAGGATTGCCTTCCTCCATCAAAATGCATAAAAGATTCTGGAACTTCGAATTCCTAAACCAGATGATGACAAGGGGAATAGTACTAAGATATTTTTATGTTAATTCTGTAAACTGGGAATCTGAGCCTAAAGATTAGAGGTGCTTTCCCCTCCCCCACCCCAAAAAGGAAGCAATCGCTCAGATCTGTTGGGAAAGTGCATATTAAAGATGTAAGATCTTGCCTGGATCAGTCTGGAAAAGATAATGGTAACTTATTTCTTCCTGTATCTAATGTGGTTTCAGAGCCCAAAGTTCAGTTGTTGCTAGAGGTATGTGAGGACATCTGGATTACCCTTGGCAAAGTGCTTATGCACAACAACCTCTTGCAAAATTTCTAGTCAACTACTCAAAGTGCAGAAAAATACTTCTGCATATGCAGCAAAGCTAGTGGAATTAATAGAGGAAGGTGCCAGAGAAAGCAAAGCCATATAGTCACTCTCTTTCATTTTAGACATTGGGGCGGGGAGGCATAATTTGCAAAACAGCTTCAATAAAGAGATTTGTTTGAAATACCATTGAAGCAATGCACCTCTCTGAAACTTTTCAGGGTCCTGCTAATCACTGACTATGCTTCTCTATAGAAGCAAAGAAGATTATGAGGGACCAAATGAAGGAAAACAGAATGCTCAAGAATGTAGACAAAACCCACCACCACCAAACACAGGTATAAGAGCAATCTTGGGAAAATAGATTTAGAGAAAAACAGGCTGGAGCCTGCATTTTGTCTTCCATGAGGCGGTCAGTTGATACACTGAGGGAATATAAAATTCATGTAGATCTATTCTAGGAATAAAAAGCAAAAAGTGGAAAAAAGAAAATTAAGAAAAAGAATCTAACAGAGACAGGTCACTATCAGGTGATCCTAACCCTATCAAAGTTCTTAGAAAAAACAAAATACAATATACATACCTTTAAACATCCTGGGAATTTTGAGTCCTTCATACTGTCTTTTCTGAAGGATGACTTTGAACTTGAGCTTTCCACAACAATCTTGGGGTTACAGGGCAACAGCTATCGCCATTTGCCATCAATGATAAATTGTAAGATACTGAGCACTGTCCCAGGTCCCACAGCAATTAGGCTTTGACAACTTACTGAGATTTGAAGGCTGCCCTGTTTCCATAGCAAGCTGACAAAATATGCTCAGTACTTGGAAAACCCTATCTAAATGGCAGTGCCATTTCAGCATGAACACCAAGGTGTATCAAATGCTAGTTACAAAATTCAATCTTTATTCTGATAAATGTTTCTCATGTAACAACACCACCTTAGCTCCTAGGGATTTTTTTTAACATGAAAAAACAAAAATAAAAGCATGTACAAATTTAGCCTTTCATGTGACCCAACATCATATAATCCATAACATCTCTTTATGTGCAATATTTATATGCCACCAGCCTGGAACATTGATGTCCCAGGTTCCCTATAATTGTGGGGGGTGGAGAAGGGGAAGGATTCTGTCTGTCTGATACTGTCACTAGTCTTTACAGAGAAATTTCATCTCTGCACCCTTCCTTTGGGAAGAGGGAGCAGGACTTCTGTTTCTCTCCCTCAACTTCTTGCTCTTCTGGAATTAAGGAGGCTTTTTGGGATACAAGGTAGACTAAATTCCTTGTCAGAATGACACTATGGATTCCAGAAGAAGGCATACGGTAGTGCTTAAAAGTTGGTGAACCTTTTTGAATTTTCAATATTTCTGCATAAATATGACCTAAAACTTTGTCTGTCCTCCACACAAGTCCTAAACCTAGATAAAGAGAACCCAATTAAACAAATGAGTCAAAAATATTATACTTGTTCATTTATTCATTGAGGAAAATGAGATGTTCCCACTGGACATTTCAAGGAACATTTCTGCAGTTGTTTTTTTTTTTTTTTTATCAATTTAGTACCAGTTTACTCAAAGTAGAAATATTTTGTCCTTTCCTCCCTATCTACTAATGCTCTCTTGGAGGTCAGGTATATATTGAACACATATTCTTCAGTTAAGTGCTAATTGGTAATAGCTTATTAAAACCAATTAAGCTGAGTTATCAGTGATTTTAATCACCCAGAAGTTGAGAATTCAATCCAAATCAGATAGTCTTTTTGCCTGAGCGTACAAAGTCTTTCCTGCAGAGATTGTTATTACTAATCATGACAAATTACTAATGAAAAATTGAGATCAAGCAAACAATTAGAACCTTTCCTAACAAAGGTTATACACTCCACTTGCTGAGCTCAGTTACAGATTTTGATAAAAGGAAAGTGTTTCTGCTATACTTGGTATGATGCAACTTCATTGCAGCAGTCAGCCAGGGAGAGGACATAATTTTATTTACTGTAAGGGTTGGAGTAAATACCAGTGGAGCAGGATTTATTTAAGCCCATTGATTTTAAAAAGTTCACTATAACTGACCAAATCTAAGGTTTTCATACTGTATATAGAAGTCTCCTTGAACATTAGGGCTTGGTCTGGTTTATAGAAGACAGCATCTGTCTGACCTTGTTCAGGCTCAGAAGCTAAACAGGGCTGGCTCTTGTTAATACTTTGAAAGAAGACTGAAGAAGCCAGCTCTGCCTCCACATAATAGAATAGTAGAGTCCAGATGGGTCCTTTGTTACAGTATAAGAAATCCACATTAATTCAGATTAAAGGATTCCTGACACATAGCTATCCAACATCTGCCTCTGTATTTCCAGTAAAGGGGAAACATCTTCCTAGGCTAGCTATTTATTTATGTATGTATGTATTTATTTATTTATTTCCCATCGAAACATCCCATACCCATCACCACATGAATATACTGACCCCAGAGTATCCATTTCCCTTGCCCCAGCTCTCATCTCCCAGTATCCCTAGCCAGAAATTCATCCATTCTATCCACTCACCCTCCCCCACTCCTGCTCAGTCCAGAGTAAAAAGCAAGTCATGTCTGACCCTTTGGGGGGATGCCACTTTCATGACGTTTTCTTGGCAGACTATAGCGGGGTGGTTTGCCATTGCCTTCCCCAGTCATCACCTTCCCCAGCAATCTGGGTGCTCATTTTACTGACCTCAGAAGGATGGAAGGCTGAGTCAACCTGAGACGGCTACCCGAGAATTCACCTTCCGCTGGGATTGAACTCGGGTCATAGGGAGAGTTTCATTTGCAATACTGCTGCCTACCACTCTGCGCCACATGAGGCTTCCCTACCAACTACCACCACCTTAACTAGCTTCTCCCACAAACTGGCAAGGTAGTGCTTAACCCACTTCTCACACACTCACACCCACACATCTACTCTCAGGCCTCCCCTCCACTGACTCTCACCTTGGGAAGGGAAAAGCCATGCCTGCCACACCAGGGGGTCCCCCGACTGCACCTACTCCAACATGGGGTCCTCGTCAGTACCAATTAGTTCTACTGTCAAACTGCTCTAGGAAGCTATTTTTTCCCCCAATGTTTAATTATGATTTGTTTTCTAGTAAATTAAGAGCAATATTCTCTCTGACTCTAGGTAACCTTTTTGTAACACCTTTTCTGGTACTTGAAGTAGGGCCACCAGGTCTTGGCTGCAAAAATCTGAATCAACACTATTTTTTTTTTAGATTTTTTATCCTGCCTTATCATTTTTATAAATAACTCAAGGCAGGGAACATACCTAATACTCATTCCTCCTCCAGTTTTCCCCACAACAACAATCCTGTGAGGTGAGTTGGCCCAAGAGAGAGTGACTGGCCCAAAGTCACCCAGCCAGCTTTCATGCCTAAGTCAGGACTAGAACTCACAGTCTTCTGGTTTCTAGTCCTGTGCCTTAACTGCTAGACCAAACTGGCTAACTAGTTTGATTAACAAGATGGAAGCAAAGATTTATAATTTTCTCTATCTACTGGCACCTAGTGGAATTTTGCAGCCCTAATCTGGTAGCTGTAATGTGAGGGTATTAGTATGTCCTATCTACCTGAGTCTTCTCAAGAAAGTTAACTCAAAATCCTGGAAGCCAATTTTGAGTTTGTATGTATTCTAGCGATTTTCTCAAAACTGGCTTACCCTAGAATTCCTATGACCTTCAGTCAGAATAGCTATTAGTAATAGGAACTGTTGATCAATAGCATAGAGGGCAATAGAGTTAGAAAAAGCTATACTCAAGCAACATTATTAAAGGACATAATTATCAGTAGTGATGCCAGCTTATTCACATTATCCAGCTGAATATGTGGCATCTGTACTATCCATGTCCTTCTTCTACTTATATGGGACAAACAAATCAAAATCTGTAGAAAGGAATAAATGAGCACAGACGTGACACCAAAAGTAACAGCGTTCAGAAATCAGTGGGAAAGGTTTTCCAAAGTACTCTGCTTCTGATCTGAAGGTCATCATTCAGCAGAAGGGATGTGTGGGGAGAACGACCTTCAAATGGGGAAGGCAAAAAATAAAGTACTTGATTTTATTTTAGAGGTTTTGACTGACATTGTTCAGTTCTCAAAGCAGGCTGAGATCTACCAAAGGACCTTATCATAGTGAAAAAAAAATAGATTATTTTATCACTAGTTATTACTGGGATAAAGAGGTGCTATGCATACCAGCTTCACAGTTTAGTTTTACGTAGAGTTTACCTACACTTAGAGATGGCATTTTATAACCTTTTTACCTTGATATTTTATTTTATTTAAAAATTATTGTTGTGCTTATCATCCTGCTTGTGTTCTGAGAAATACAAGGAAGAATAATCTTCATATAGATTTCTTTGTTCTTTCCTACTAGTATTTTCACTGTTTTGATTCTGTTCTTTCATTGTATTCTGGTTTGTGTTTCAAGAGTTTAATCTTTTGTATAGGGAAAGATATGATTTCAGAAGCCCAAATATAGTTTGAAAGTACAAGAAAAGAAAAGCTAAAATATCTGCATTTGCTTGGAAAATATATTTGGGGTCAAAGTAATGCAGGCTTAACGTCCTTTTTGTGCAGCCTCTTAATGGCGAGGGAATTACTGCCATTTATGTTCTTCTCCTGATTCTGAGATTATAACATGTGAAAGGAAACCACAGTGTGGTTTATTGTTATCTAGTTCTCGGAAGATTCAATCCTGGATAAAAGCAGTTGCATGGTAACCTAAATCTTCCAATATTGCCATAACAGTGTGGGAGACGCATGTCACTGCAACTCCCATATGATCAAAGCAATAACAGAAAGACCATCATTTCTGATTCTGAAAACTTCTTCTTATAACCTTATGTAACAGATGAGCATTGGGAATTAGAATCGGAAATAGTGGGAATTCATTTGGAAGACAAGATACCCACATAAGTAGCTTTTGGAAAGATCTGGTGTTTATAAGTTCTTATTTTCCAGATGAACTGATATTGCCTTGTTGCATAATTATATGCACTAATACTACATGGCTGCATAAATCTGGAACTAAGACTATAACCATAAATCAACCCTCAATAAAATTTGGCTGCAAAAAAATAATCTCCAGAAAGTATCACATAGTTGTTTTAAATATGAATAAGATACTTTACACTCATTTGACTTATTCTTGCCCTTTGTTTCCTTCAGAATAGTTACTGAGGCCAAGATTGCATTTAACAAAGGTAATTATGTCTGCAGAAAAGCTAATGATTGTAACATAACAATTTGCCTACAATTATATCAGCAGAAAACCTTTTATACTAATCTAGCTAAGATCTGGTCAAAACATTCAGTGAATTTCAGGTTTGACTTATACAGGGAACTGCAATCAAATTGTCATTCCTTTTTAAACAGTTTCATGTAAATTTCACTAAGCAGTTGTAAGTAGATCAGTCTAATGTGGGAATAGATAAAATAAAATTAAAACCTCAAAAAGAAACTGAGAAGATCAGTTCCAAGATACTATGTATGTCCAATAAATGCAGGTTAAAGTGCAAAGATTCAAATTTTGTTGTTTATTCGTTCAGTCGCTTCCGACTCTTCGTGACTTCATGGACCAGCCCACGCCAGAGCTTCCCGTCGGTCGTCAACACCCCCAGCTTCCCCAGGGATGAGTCCGTCACCTCTAGAATATCATCCATCCACCGTGCCCTTGGTCGGCCCCTCTTCCTTTTGCCTTCCACTCTCCCTAGCATCAGCATCTTCTCCAGGGTGTCCTGTCTTCTCATTATGTAGCAAAGTATTTCAGTTTTGCCTTTAATATCATTCCCTCAAGTGAGCAGTCTGGCTTTATTTCCTGGAGTATGGACTGGATTGTTCTTCTTGCAGTCCAAGGCACTCTCAGAATTTTCCTCCAACATCACAGTTCAAAAGCATCTATCTTCCTTCTCTCAGCCTTCCTTATGGTCCAGCTCTCGCAGCCATATGTTATTAAAAGATTCAAATATAAACCCAAAATCAGGCTTCATGAACTACAAAAATTGGGCACATTCAACATGCTAAACAATAGCATAGAATCATAGGATCATAGGGTCATAGGGTCATGGATCAGAAGGGACATTGGAGGTCTTCTAGTCTAAGGCAGGAATCCTCATACCATCTTAGACAAATGATTGTCCAATCTCTTCTTGAAAACCTCCAGCAATGGAGCACCCACAACTTTGGGAGGCAAGCTGTTCCACTGCTTAATAGTTCTCACAGTCAGGAAATTCCTCTTTATTTCCAGGTTGGATCTCCTTCTGACAAGCTTCCACCCATTGCTTTTTGTCCTACCTTCAGGTGCTATGGAGAATAAATTGACACCCTCTTCCTTGAGGCAGCCCTTCAAGTATTGGAAAACTGCTATCATGTCTCCCCTCAGTCTTCTTTTCATTAAGCTAAACATACCTAGTTCCTTTAGCCATGCTTCATAGGATTTAGCTTCCAGACCCCTTATCATCTTTGTTGCTCTTCTGTGTACTCTTTCCAAGGCCTCAGCATCTTTTTTGTATTGTGGTGACCAGAACTGGAAGCAGTATTCCAATTGTGGCCTCACCAGTGCAATATACAGTGGTACTATCACTTCCCATGATCTTGATACTATCCCTCTATCGATGCAGCCCAGGACTGCATTGACTTTTTTGGCAGTGGCAGCACACTACTGACTCATTCTTAAGTGGTAGTCCACCAGGATACCTAGATCCCTCTCATAGGCACTACTGTTGAGCCAGGTACTGCCTATCTTGTACTTGTGCATCTGGTTTTTCCTGCCTAAGTGTAGGACCTTACATTTATCACCACTGAAATTCATCTTGTTGGATAGGGCCCAATGCTCAATTAGGGCCCAAGTCTGTCAAGATCCTTCTGAATCTTGAGTCTAACTTCCAAAATGTTAACAATTCCCCCCAGCTTTGTGTCATCTGCAAATTTGATGAGCGCCCCTTCAATCCCCTCATCTAGGTCATTTATGAAGATGTTGAAGAGCATTGGGCCCGAGACAGAACCTTGAGGCACCCCACTGTATACTTCCCTCCACATAGATGTAGTTCCATTAATGACAACACACCCAGTGTGGCTGGTCAGCCAACTGAGAATCCATCTGGTAGTGGTACTGTCTATCCCACATTGTTTTATCTTACTGAGAAGTAGGCTGTAGTCTACTTTATCAAATGCTTTACTGAAATCTAAGTATACTGTATCCACAGCATTTCCACTAAGTCACTTTATCAAAGAAGGCAATGAGATTTGTTTGGCATGATCTGTTCTTGACAAACCTATGCTGGCTTCTAGTAATCACCTTGTTTAGCATGCAAACCAT
The DNA here is from genome assembly GCF_035149785.1 of Candoia aspera. NCBI lineage: Eukaryota > Metazoa > Chordata > Lepidosauria > Squamata > Candoiidae > Candoia > Candoia aspera. Next base: position 80,379,810 of record NC_086157.1, on the reverse strand, counting down.
TTTATGAGTTTGCATAACCATTTTATCAGTTAGTCTGATTTGTTATCCTTGAGTAGACACATAGCTTTAGAATAATCAACCCTAGTCATTTGATATTTATTCAGCAAACCATAGTTAGGCAAACCATGCCACAGTGTAAGGTATGAGCCCAGGTTTGGTCTAACTTACCACCTCTTGTGATATATGACTTTGATTTACCTGGGCAGATATACACCTTGGCTTTCTGTCTCTGTGCTACTTTATGTTTGCTGGGCTTCAAGCTTCCAGAAGGGAATGACTATGGCATTCTGAGATACAGTATACAACTTCCAGGTACAGATACCTCTGGGGTAAAGACAACATGTTCAGTGCCTGGTTCTAATGTAGAGGTATACCTGCCAATGCCCTTCAGAGTCCTTTCTCAAAAGAAGTCTATTAAACTTCAAGAAGGATACTTGGTAATCAGCATTTTGAAGATAGCAAGCTAAGCATTCTTCAGACTATTTTTTATATATGACATATCCACATATAGTAGGTGAGCTTTGTGTCTGATTTATGTGTGGCTTTAAAATTGCTTATATTTAAGAAAAATAATTGAACTTGCTTAATCCCATTGGTTTTCCTTAGAAACAGTTCAGCAGTTGCTTAGAACTTATTGAAATCAATGAAACTGAAAAATATAAAACTCTGGCTGGCTTGTGTTCTTAATTATATATCCTAATTCCATTATTTGCTATACCAACAGCCTTCAACTCTCAATTATCTTCACAATCTCTCTGACAGGTCATTCAGGATAAGAGGTGGCCATAGCTTTTAACTGTCTCATTTACACTAAAAAAATAATTCCTGATAAAGTATACTAAAGTCAGTATTATTAAATACTAAACACATTTCTGACAAAATGTATGAAACATTCATATAACCATGAAGTAGCTTGAGTAATTTTTATAGCGCTTACTTTCTGATGAATAACAGCATCCAGCATTGTTAAGCTTGATTAAGCAAATTTAATTGGCTGTACTTAATGCATTCTTGCAAATGTGAAATATTGCACTTAAGTATGGTTGTTAATCTTTCAATAATTTGTAAGAAATAAAATAACTAACCATGAAGTATTAATCTAATAGTCTACTTGCAGGAATGACCTTTTCTGTTCCTAAGAGTCATGTGTTTCAAATACTTGTTCTTTAACAGCTGGATAATTGTATTCAGTGCCTATTTATCTAAAAGTAAATCCCACAAACTACATTTCCTCCCAAGTAAAGTGTGTATAAGAATAGCAGAAAACTTAATGCCCTTCAGTTGTTTTGTATTTCAGCTCTGGAAAATCGTAGCCAACATGGCCAGTGGGAAGAAATTTTAACAGCTGTCATCCAAAATATTTGGAGGCACTAGTTTGCCTATCATTGTGTTAGGAATTGTAATGGTTGCCTAATCCCAAATACTCAGTCTCACAAGCTCGGGCTTAAAGATAACTGATTTATTAAAGGAATAGTATGCAAATACAGAGAAAGCTGAGAATGAGCAAAAGCGCGCCAAATACAAACTTAAAAGCATTGCCTGTGAGCAAGTTCTGCCCCCATCCCAGGTCAGTACGCACCCCCTCCCAGGTGCTAGGAACCGTTAGACGCACCTGGGAAAGTAACCTTGAGCAGGAGCGCAAACCCAAACATACATTCCAAGCCCTCAAAACAACGGAGGGCGGAGGAATGGAAAAATCCGGGATGGGTGAAGAAACACGGAACAGAAGATGACATGTGAAACGTTACAATGTTAACAGCACATTGAAATGGGTAACATGACAGGAATTAAACTTAAGTAATTATATATACCTAAACAACTGCAAGTTAGGGGATCTTATTCTCCCCAACTTTCCTCTTCTTTCTCTGTATTGTTGTTTATTCATTCAGTCGCTTCCGACTCTTCGTGACTTCATGGACCAGCCCACGCCAGAGCTTCCTGTCGGTCGTCAACACCCCCAGCAACCCCAGGGACGAGTCCGTCACCTCTAGAATATCATCCATCCATCTTGCCCTTGGTCAGCCCCTCTTCCTTTTGCCTTCCAATCTCTCTAGCATCATCTTCGTCTCCAGGGTGTCCTGTCTTCTCATTATGTGGCCAAAGTATTTCAGTTTTGCCTTTAATATCATTCCCTCAAGTGAGCAGTCTGGCTTTATTTCCTGGAGGATGGACTGGTTTGAACTTTTCCTCCAACACCACAGTTCCAAAGCATCTATCTTCCTTCACTCAGCCTTCCTTATGGTCCAGCTCTCGCAGCCATATGTTACTACTGGGAATACCATTGCTTTAACTATGCAGACTTTTGTTGTCAGTGTGATGTCTCTGCTCTTAACTATTTTATCAAGATTTGTCATTGCTCTTCTCCCAAGGATTAAGCGTCTTCTGATTTCCTGACTGCAGTCAGCATCTGCAATAATCTTTGCACCTAGAAATACAAAGTCTTTCACTGCTTCTACATTTTCTCCCTCTATTTGCCAATTATCAATCAGGCTGGTTGCCATAATCTTGGTTTCTTTGAGGTTTAGCTGCAAGCCAGCTTTTGCATTTTCTTCTTTCACCTTCATCATAAGACTTCTCAGTTCCTCTTCACTTTTAGCTATCAAAGTGGTAACATCTGCATATCTGAGATTGTTAATGTTTCTTCCAGCGATTTTAACTCCAGCCTTGGATTCCTCAAGCCCAGCATGTCGCATGATTTGTTCTGCATACAAGTTGAATAGGTAGGGTGAGTGTATACAGCCCTGCCGTACTCCTTTCCCAATCTTAAGCCAGTCCGTTGTTCCATGGTCTGTTCTTACTGTTGCTACTTGGTCGTTATACAGATTCCTCAGGAGGCATACAAGATGAATTGCTATCCCCATACCGCTAAGAACTTGCCACAATTTGTTATGGTCCACACAGTCAAAGGCTTTAGAATAGTCAATAAAACAGAAATATATGTTTTTCTGAAACTCCCTGGCTTTTTCCATTATCCAGCTGATATTGGCAATTTTGTCCCTAGTTCCTCTGCCTTTTCTAAACCCAGCTTGTACATCTGGCAATTCTCGCTCCATGAATTGCTGAAGTCTACCTTGCAGGATCTTGAGCATTACCTTACTGGCATGTGCCACTGTTTGATAGTTTGAACATTCTTTAATGTTTCTCTTTTTTGGTATGGGGATATAAGTTGATTTTTTCCACTCTGATGGCCATTCCTGTGTTTTCCAAATTTGCTGGCATATAGCATGCATTACCTTGACAGCATCATCTTGCAAGATTCTGAACAGTTCAGCTGGGATGCTGTCATCTCCTCTGCCTAGCAATGCTTCTTAAGGCCCATTCAACCTCACTCTTTACGATGTCTGGCTCTAGCTCACTGACCACACTGTCAAAGCTATCCCTGATATTGTTATCCTTCCTATACAGGTCTTCCATATATTCTTGCCACCTTTTCTTGATCTCTTCTTCTTCTGTTAGGTCCTTGCCATCATTGTTTTTGATCATGCCCATTTTGGCCTGGAATTTACTTCCGATGTTTCTAATTTTCTGGAAGAGGTCTCTTGTCCTTCCTATTCTATTGTCTTCTTCCACTTCTGCGCATTGCTTGTTTAAAAATAATTCCTTATGTCTTCTGGCTAACCTCTGAAATTTTGCATTTAATTATCTCCCCTATCACTGTTGCCTTTTGCTTTCCTTCTTTCTTGGGCTACTTCTAGTGTCTCAGCAGACAGCCACTTTGCCTTCTTGGTTTTCTCTTCCTTTGGGATGTATTTTGTTGCCGCCTCCTGAACAATGTTGCAAACTTCTGTCCATTCCGGGACCCTATCTACTAAGTCCAGTCCCTTAAATCTATTCTTCACCTCCACTGCATATTCCTTAAGGATATTAGTGAGCTCATATCTCGCTGATCTGTGGGTCTTCCCTAATCTCTTTAGTCTGATCCTAAATTGTGCAAGAAGAAGTTCGTGATCTGAACTACAGTTAGCTCCAGGTCTTGTTTTTACCAACTGTATAGATGTCTGCCACCTTTGGCTGCAAAGGATGTAGTCAATCTGATTTCGGTGTTGTCCATCTGGGGAAGTCCATGTATAAAGCTGTCTCTCAGGTTGTTGGAAGAGAGTGTTTGTTATGCAGAGTGAGTTGTCTTGGCAAAATTCTATCAGCCTATGTCCTGCTTCGTTTTGTTCTCCCAGGCCATGCTTACCTGTAATCTGGTGTCATTTGACTGCCCACCTTAGCATTCCAGTCTCCTGTGATGAAAAGAACATCTCTTTTAGGCATGTTGTCCAATAGGTGCTGCAGATCCTCATAGAACTGCTCTATTTCAACTTCTTCAGCATATGTGGCTGGGCCGTATATTTGGATCACTGTGATGTTAGATGGCTTGCCCTGAATTCAAATTGAGATCATTCTATCATTTTTTGGATTGTATCCAAGCACTGCTTTAGCCACTTGACTGTTAATTATGAAGGCTACTCCATTTCTTCTGTGGTCCTCTTTTCCAGAGTAGTAGATCTGGTGGTCATTTGATGTGAAGTGGCCCATTCCAGTCCATTTCAGTTCACTGATGCCCAAAATGTCTATCTTCGATCTTGACATCTCACCAATAACCACATCCAATTTCCCCTGGTTCATAGATCTTACATTCCAGGTTCCAATGGTGTGTTGATCCTCATAACATCGGATTCGCCGTTCACCACCAGCACCGTCGGCCGCTAGCCGTCCTTTCGGCTTTGAGCTAGCTGCGTCATCACGTCTGGGGTTAGTTGAACTCATCCTCTGTTCCTCCCCAGTAGCATTTTGACCATCTTCTGACCTGGGAGTCTCATCTTCCGATGGTATACCGACATATCTCTGGTTGTACTGATCCATTTAGTTTTCATGGCAAGAATACTGGGGTGGGTTGCCATTACCTTCCCCAGGGATCGCATTTAGTCTGACCTCTCTGTCATGACCTTCCCGTCTTGGGTGGCCCTTCATGGTTTAGCTCATGGCATCATTGAGGTGCTCAAGCTCCAGCACCATGGCAAGGTAATGATCCTTTGCTGGAGCTTTCTCTGTATATAATGCAATATTCCAGAAAAATGGGGCATATAATACGTCTCTCATACATTTAGCCTCTCCCTTGCAAAGTATTTTGGTTAATTCATATCCACTACAATTAATAATACTTACATTTCTTTGGTATGTCCTCTTGGTGCCCATGATCTCCTCACTCAGAACCCATCCAGGTTCATCACTCCACTAGAGTTTCATTTATTATTTTTTTAAAATGTTCTTTTATTTTAAATAAATAAATAAATAACCCGATTTGCTGCAAAACAAAACATCAGCCTATAGCACTATTTTATTTATAAAGTGGGCACAATAGACATTCTTTTAAAACAAAACTGGTGTTTGTAATCTACGGCTCTGTTGGGAATGTTCCCACCTGTGCAGAAAAAAAGGTACAACTAAGTTGCAGAGCTAAGGATCATCCTGAGCTCTAGAGGGCATGTCAAGGAGCATCTTCACTACTGATCTTCTTAAAACTGGATTTTTGGTGACATATCCTACAGCAGCTAAGTTGTGAATGGGCAAGTCTCCTCAGATATTCTGTGTGTAGTGTCCATACATCATTTCAAAATTCCAAAAGTGCCCATCCTGTCTCAGATGGACACACATTGTTTATAGACTGTACACAAATTTGGATAAGAGTGTAATCCTGTTCTGGCACCCAATCTCACATGTTTCCTTTTCACATGACAGAGAAGACTAGGGAGGCATTCCTGTCTTATCTTTTCCACCTTCATGCATGAGGTTTTCCTCTGAAGCAAGAGGTTTTCCTGTGTAAATTAGAATCCTGCATAATCAGATCTATAAATCTTTGAGGGGACATTATATAGAAATTGGGTCACATGACTGAGACTTTTCTTAGCAGAATATGAGGAGAAGGTAATGTAAAGAGAGAAGTGGGATGCACAAGTGGGCTTCATTTTCCCTCCTCATGAGATAGTGAGATGCAGACTCTGTTCTCCTGAGAAAAAAGAAGGAAAATTTTACAAAGAAAAGAGGCTAGCAATATCACAGGGAATGTGAATAAAAACTAATATCCTGAGAAGGCTGAATGTTACTCTTCTGTCCTCACCTAGCATTCATCCAGCTGCAACAAGCAAATCCCTGAGACTGCAGTTCAGCCAGAAATGTTTTAAAGGAGTGTCCAAAAAGGTCAAGATGGGGTAGACAATTTCCCTGCCCTCTTTAAAACAAGCATTACAATGTACATTTTAAAAGTGTGGGGATTCAATTGCACAGCTGCACTGCCATCTTGACCTTTTTGCACTTCGCCTTCACAGACATACCTGATTCCAGAGCTGTCCAGCAGTAGACAAACTTTGAAGGACCCTAATATCTTGCCTATCAATACCCAATTTATGGAACTCTTCATTTCTTTACAGACTTTCTTTAAATTGTTCTTGGTCTTCCTTCCATTTTTCTTCCTTTATAAACAAAATCTTATGAGGTCAGCAGGGTTTTTTTTTCATAAACATTTTCATTTTTTTTAAAGTGCAGTAATTATTTTGATGGGTATAAAAGTATTTTTAAAAAAAAACAATAAAGCAAAGTATATACAGCTTGATTATTTATGTTGATTTACATAGAATGAGGGTCATTTTCAGAGAGCACAGTGCTTTGCAAAGCCCCATTGACCACATTAGTGCTTGAATTACTTCATGTGATTACAGCCACCATGGAGATGCTTTTGTTCACCCAGTTCTAAAGAAGTTAATTATAACACTAAAGTCACCTATTTAGACGACAATCTTCCTTTCACAGTCAGCATGATCTGCCCTTCCTATTCACCTTCCTCTGAAATCCCTACAGGTTCCCACTGGGGCCTTATGTTTAGATAGAACTGTACTGACATAGTCAAAGCTACTCCAAATATAGTACTTGCTAGCTGTTTAGGAAATAGAAGTTTAATCAGCACAGGCAGCACCAGAGTAAAAAATCTAGTACAAATACAGTACAAATACAAATGCAACTGCCAGAAATAATTTCCAGAATCTAAGGGTCAAAAACTGCAGAGGGTCCAACACAGGAATTGGCAAGTAAAGAGACTACCATTTCGCCTCATGTGATTTATAGCATCCTATACTGTCATCCAGCTGTTGCTCTGCTGATATATCAGCAGAGAGGACAGGCTTTATACATCACACAAAGATGGCTAGATGATGCTATAAGATGCTATAAATCACAACTGAGGAAAATAGCGATTGCTTCAGGAACTAGCTACCCAGAATTAAAGGCTTTTCAGCCCAAATTATTTGAGCTTAGCTAGAGTAAAGCTGCAAGTATCTGACAGACCCTTGCAAAATCCCTAGTCGGGAATAGACACCTACTCAGTGAGTAGGTTATTGCTCATGAAACATTCTGCTTTTGCTTTTTAAACAAGCACTTTTAATTTTGTAGATGAAAGCTGGCAGCCTCTGAAACTAGTGTTCTTTAGGGCTGGTTCAGCTTCTTCGAATTATAGCTTTTTATTTACTGAAGAAACACGTTAAGGGGTATATCTTCAGGATATATGAATTCCCTTGTCAGCCTCAATATTTCTACAAGAAAGTTGCTCCCTGGGATGCTCCAGAATCCCCAAAATGAGCCCACCAAAACAGACAATGCATGGTACCATTATGCATTATTTGTGCATTGTTCCAAATAATAGTAATGTCACCAGGAAAATATATATATATACAGCTGTCAATAATGTGATATTAGTTTGCATAATTTTTTTGAATTGCGATGTCCCCATGTCAAAGTACATTATTTTGGTTATTAATTTTATATAACATAAAACATAGAAATAAAAGAAAAGATAAAATAAATAAATAAACCAGGTGAAACTAAAGATAAATTAGACACAAGACAGTATGGGTGAAAATGTCTTAGTTCAGGTAAATCACTTTGAACAGTGATACCTCTGACACAGAATTCAGACCATTGCAAATATAGCTAGAAACAGTTAAAGAGGAAGGTTAACAGTTACTGTTATTACTAAACTTGGAGCAAGTTTAATCAAGTCAAACTGTTGCTAATCATATAAGATCTTACTAGCTATTAAACAAAAAAGTGGTAAAATTATAGGGCAGTATAACTCTGGTCAAAATTCTGAGAGTGCCTTGGACTGCAAGAAGATCAAACCAGTCCATCCTCCAGGAAATAAAGCCAGACTGCTCACTTGAGGAAATGGTATTAAAGGCAAAACTGAAATACTTTGGCCACATAATGAGAAGACAGGACACCCTGGAGAAGATGTTGATGCTAGGGAGAGTGGAGGGCAAAAGGAAGAGGGGCCGACCAAGGGCAAGGTGGATGGATGATATTCTAGAGGTGAGAGACTCTCTCTGGGGGAGCTGGGGGTGTTGACGACCGACAGGAAGCTCTGGCGTGGCCTGGTCCATGAAGTCACGAAGAGTCGGAAACGACTAAACGAATAAACAACAATAACTCTGGTCAGCTAAAAGATTATATGTATGTATGTATGTATGTATGTATGTATGTGTCAATACAGCCTGGATATTGAGCTAATGAAGGTGTGATAAAAGTGTAATATATTTGTACTGCACTTCTTGATAGGGTTGACAGTAAAGAAGCATGTGAGCTGTTGTTTCAATAATTCTTAATTTACAATGACAAAGGTGTTCATTTTGTGGGATTTCCTGGAATCTCCCTTCTAGAACTGGTTTGTAGGCATTATAGTGTACTAGTGTTAGAACCCTTTGGAATTTTGGTATAAGAATAAGATGAATACATCTAGCAGGCTTTTGACTGGTACCACATTTGTCTAAGAAGACATCAGTAGGGTGTGCCCAGTTTGATGCTTCAAATACATACACAGAAACATCAAAGGCAGGGCAGATAACTAGTATAGGGGAGAGGCATTTATTTGCTATTTTATATCCCTCTTATGATCCAGATCAAGAAGAAGATAAAATATCATGCAGTATAGTTGCTGTAGTTGAGGAATATATTTCTTTGCCCAATTTTCTACTTTCAATCCAATATGAAGCCAAGACTCAGAAAAACTTTTGAATGCACATATTGTACATCCAGCATTATGTCACCCTCTGCACCATTTTGTGATGCAGTTCTCCAAATGAAAAAAAAAAATGACTATAACATATATCTATTAGATTGAAAGGATACATATATGTGCAAATAGAAAAGAAAATATTTTGCAGGATTGTATTACATAAAATTACTTCCACGTGTGAATATTAGGAAAAAATTGAACTCAAACAAGATACAGAAGATATGCAGAACATTGCTTCTGGAATTCTTTCCAAGCCCTTTACCAGCAATAGCCATGCAAGTGTCAGTTTTCTTCTGTATAATAAAGTAATGGTTTTCTGTGTGTGTGTGGGGGGGGTGTTTCTGCTCCCCTTTTGTGTTGCATTTGTGAATGTTTGTGCACCTGTATGCACTCAGCATCATGTTGAGGACTGTAAATACTCCTCCTAGGCTGACTAGGAAGAGGGCTTGGAATGGGACAATCAGCAACGTTCTGAGCCCCTCCTATAATGATGCACTCGGAGGAATTTTTTGGGAATATACATAATATACCACTTTTCAGTCTGAACCACTTTTCAATTCAATTTCTTTTGCTGGCTTGTCCCACTACCCCACCCCATACCACATTTGGTCTCATTTTGTTTAGTTTTTCAACAGTTGTTCTCCATATGGACAGAACTATGTGATTTCTTTCCAATATTCTCTTAGACTGAAAGAATAAAAGGGTCTGTAGTAGAATTTCAAACAGATTGTATGCAATTTTTCAGACAAAGATTCGTTTTAAAAAATCTCAGGGATGCAAGATGGGACATACTGAACTGCAGACTGGAAAATTGAGAATCAAGGACAAACTGCAACTCAGAGATTTGCTTATTATACATGGTAAGATATCATTACAGAGGGTGCTTTGGTCCTTTCTTTACCTAGCATAATTTAACCTCCTAGTTGCAGATGGTCATACAGGAAAAATGCTGACTTAGGGGGTATGCCTCTGAAGAATGAAAAACTAGTACTGACTCACGTAACAGTACACAGGCGATGAGCTAATTATGAGGTAGAAGATCCAAAGGCTTCTAATTAGAATGAACGGCTTTTATTTTTTTCAGCTTTATGCTTACTGCCAGGATTTCAGAGAGAAATGGCTTCAAAAAGGAGTCTGGAAGGTTGTGGGAACCTTGATGGCACTGAATAAAACAGGATTCTCAAGTGGCAAAACAACTTCAATCAAGTCCATGGAAAAGTTAAACTTCTGTGCATTAGTAATAGAGAATAGGGTTTATCCAGCTGTGATATGAATTCACATGTAAAATTGTTTTACTGAAAACACAATTTTAAATGTCTATCACAACAATCAAACCTTTGTATAATATATATTTTACAATGCTATGAGTAAAAGGATGGGAGAGAAATGGCCACATTAAAAGTAATCTTTTGAGCTGTGGGGATTTATTCCTCTAATTATTTCCTGATGCAGTGAAGTTGTTCTCCTTCTGGTGCCCCATATTTATCAAGCCAAATTGTCCATAAATCTATTGTTTGTAGAAACCTTATTAATAAACACATGCTCATTCTTTTATTTTTAAACACTACTTGAAATATTTCTTATAGCAGGTCAGGAAAAATTCTATTGGGAACAAACGTACTATATCACCTGGAATGCTTTCATGCATGGGGTTTTAAATAGTTTTTGCAACCATAGTTTGCAGTACAGATTTCAATTTGTTTCAATTTCTAGTGGCCAAGTGTTCATCTTCATTTAAAATACTTTACCTTCATTTTTCCACCAAAAGAAAAATTTTGAGGGAAACAGATATTGGCTAGGTGTATACAATATACTTGTCTGCTCTTAACCACATGTTATTCAATAAACTGAATTCCAGGGTCCCCACTGTTCCCTCAATCATAAATGAACCACACTGGTTAGGTTGTGACTGAGTGTGTTGTAAAAACCAGGATGTGTTGTCAAGAGGTCATTCAAGACATATTCTTCTTCTAGAGGCTGTCCCCCCCAAAATAAATACATAAAATAGCTTATTACAAAATCAAATTACAGTAAGCATACAGTAAAATCATACAAGCCACCAGATTAACTCTTGCCAGAGCTCAGTGGGAAAAGCACATTTTCAAAGGATGGATGATGACTTAGTTCAAAGCTGTAATGGGCAAAAGGAATAACCTGGGGGAAGAGGCCGAACCAAGACAACAATCAGATAAAAGAAATCTGAGTCTGAGCCAGAACCGTAACTTGAGAAGGCATCTCAGACAAGCTCCTCCCTAGTTCTCACAAAAATAAAGGGGTGTAAGGGGGTGGGGTGGGGTGGGGCAGGGAAGAAGTGTATTCAGACTTGCAAGAATCTGTTACTGTAACCTTATAATAAAAGTAGAATTAGCTTGTATGTCTTTTGTTTCCTAGTCCGGTCTACCTGCACATCTATTGCCCTTTGTCATGCCAATCTGCAGACCTTTGTGTTTGGCATATTGGCAGGTGAAAGGCATTGACAGGTTCAGGTGCTACTGGGCTTCTACTATGCTATGACTGTCAGATTTAAGTGGGGAACAAACCGTCAGGTGAATCTGCTAATTAATATAAAAAACACAACAGCAGTACATCATCTCTGACATATAATATATTGCTGTTGAGTTTTTATTAGCCATTGAGAGTTGTTTTCATTGTGGCAGCATAGAAATAAGTTAAATACTGTATATAAACAAGGAAATAAATAAATATAATACACTAATACAAATTTGCAAGCTATTGTTAATTTCAGAGGAAGAACTGGGCCAAAGATACTCAATACATTTTGTGAACTTTTGAGCAGTGTCAAAATATGCCATCAACTATGATTTTTCAATGAAAATGCTGACATACTGTACTCACTTTCCTCTCCCTGCTTTTTTTCTCTTCTCTTTATTACCACTCAGTGTATCACAGAGCCAAATGTCCTAACAGTCAGGAACCACGCTGAGACAAGGAATAAGTCTCTAGTGTTTTATTACTGCTACATTAGACAGAAAATCCTAACAAACTGAAGAAGCGTGGGAAAAACCCAGACAGATAAACCCCGAAAGTTAAGGCGGGTCTGATCTGTGTCTCTTTGAATGGCTGCTTAACTCCTCAGTACTACACATGCATTTTCGCCCCTGGATAGGGGCCCCCTCCTGCGCACCATCAGTACTCATGACATCACCCACCCCTCCAGACTCCCATTCCATTTCAGCCCCCTCCCTTCCAGAGTTCCTTCCTCCCTCCAGAGTCTCATGAGAGTCCATCTCCCCCTCCAAGCTCCCATGGGAACTGGGCAACGATGGAAATTCTTCAAAGGAAAACTCCTCCAAGGACGAATCACTGCTGCTCTCCAGGTCTGATAACTCTTCTGGCCCAGGTGGCTGCTCCTGGAAAATAGCTAGATAATTAGAAGATTCTTCCCCCCTCCCCTTAAGAAATGCAAGCCGGAGATGGAGGGCTGCGGCTCCCCCTCCTTCTCTCTCTCTGGCCTCAGAGCCTCTGGCGGGGGTGGAGGTTGCCAACTTATGAACTCCTCTGCTTGGGATTCCTCTGCTTGCTCAGCCAAGTGAGAAATCTCTGGTAGAGTGTGACGCTTGGGTTTGTGGGGGAAAAGCTGATGGAATCGTTGAACCAGCACTGGTGCGTGCACATCTCTGGCATTTTCCCACGTGCGCTCTTCCTCAGGGTACCCTTTCCAGTGCATTAAATATTGGATGCCCTTTCCCTCCTCCTAGAGTCCAGAAATTTCCTCGACTTCATATTCCTCCTCCCCCTCCACAATTACTGGAGGTGGGGGGTGGCATTTGCGATCGTAAGGTACTTGGGGGAGGGTCTTTGGCTAGCAAGGCTCTGTGAAAGACTGGATGGAATTTCATGGATGCTGGCAGCTTTAAGCGATAAGCCACTGGATTTATCTGCTGTACCACAGTGAAAGGGCCCACAAACATAGAGTCCAACTTCTTGGAGGGCCTGGTAGAGGTCAAAAACTTGGTAGAGAGCCACACTTTGTCTCCGACCGCAATCACTGGCCCCTCTTGTCTGTGAGCATCTGCAGCTCTCATTTAAGCACTCTTTGCCCTGTTCAGCTGGTCCTTTAACAACTCCTGTGTGGCTTGTTGCTCTTTAAGAAAATCAGCCATGGCTGGAACAGTTCCCTGCTGGGAAGAGGTGGGCAACACCTGAGGGGTTAACCCCGTAGAGTGCTTGGAAAGGAGACATCTTGGTAGAGGATTGCACAGAGTTGTTATAAGTAAATTCTGCCATGGGGAGCAGGGCTGGCCAATTGTCTTGCTGATAAGTGATGTAACACCTGAGATACTGCTGTAACCATTGGTTAATTTTCTCAGCTTGCCCGTTACTAACCGGATGATGTGATGATGATAGGTGGATCTGGACCCCTAATGATTGGAAAAGGGCCCTCCAGAACCTGGAAGTGAACTGAGGGCCTCTGTCACTCACCAAGTGATTCACCATGCCTCTATACCTAAAAACATGGTCCATAGACAGCTGCGCTGTGGCTTGCGCAGATGGGAGGCCCTTGCAAGGAATAAAATGTGCCATTTTAGTGAAAAGGTCCACCACCACTAGTATGGAAGTCAGCCCCTGGACTGGGGGTAAATCAGTGATGAAATCCATGGAGATTGTATTCCAAGGCCTACTGGGTATGGTTAGAGGTTGCAAGAGTCCTGTGGGCTTCCCTGGGAGAGGCTTGGCTTGTCTACAGGTATGGCAAGAAGCAATGTAGCCCTTTATGTCTGCTTAGTCATCTTAGGCCACCAGTAGTCTCTCAGAGCTCTATGGAGAGTTTTGAAAACACCTCCGTGGCCTGCCATTTGATGGTCATGGCAAAGTCTCAGTACTTCTTCCCTCAATGAGGGGGGAATGTATAATTGCCCACTATGCCACAGGATTCCTGCCTCCACATTAAAGGGGGAGGCAGTGTCTTGCGGGCCCCTCTGGAGGTCATCCATCCTGGCCCTGGCATACGGGTCCTGTTGCGGTTGAGCTCTGACTCTTGTAAATAGGTCCTCTGCTTGTCTGCCTGCTGCTAAAATCTCTGTCTGGTTCCCCCTCATAGACTGATCAAAGTTGTGAGGTTGTAATATCGTAGCCTGTACCTCCTGGTGAGTAGCGGGGATTGCCTGAATGGATCGAGACAGGGCATCTGCCAAACAGTTCTGCACCCTGGGAACATAAGAAATAACAAACTTGAAACGGGAGAAAAACTGGCTCCATCTGATTTGGCGTGGGGTGAGGGATCTGGTGTTTTGTAGAAGCTGTAAATTCTTGTGATCGGTGCAAACTTTCACAGGAAAGGTTGCACCTTCTAGCCAGTGCCTCCACTCTTGAAATGCTGCTTTAATTGCCAGCAACTCCTTGTTAAAAACATCATAGTTTCTCTCTGCTGGTAAGAGCGTGCGGGAGAAAAATGCACAAGGTAGCAGTGTCTTTCCTTCTTTGTCATTATATTGCAATAAAACAGCCGTGATAGCCAAATCTGAAGCATCTGAATGCATTATGAATTGCTTTGTGGGATCAGGGTGCTTTAAAAGCGGCTGGGATGCAAAGAGTTGCTTAAATTCTTGGAAGGCTGCTTGCTCTCTCTCCCCACAAATGAATTTTGATCCTTTCTTCAAAAACTGTGTGAGGGGTTTAGCCCTGTCACTAAATTTATTTATGAATCTCCTGTAGAAATTGGAAAATCCTAGGAATCTTTGTACATCTTTCACATTGCGCGGGGGTTGCCAAGAGAGAATTGCCTGGACCTTTGAAGGATCCATGGATATGCCTTCTGTTGATATTCTATAGCCCAGGAAATGCAATTCAGTTAAATTGAAGGCACACTTCTCTAGCTTGGCGAACAGCTTGTTCTCTCTCAGTCTTTGTAAGACATTACGTACATGGGTTACATGAGTTGTAGCATCCCCAGAGAATATTAATATGACATCTATATAAATGACCAGATACTTTGATTCATAAATCGGGAAAATATGGCTCCTGCATTAGACAAGCCAAAGGGCAAAACAAGGTACTCAAATTTACCAAACCTGGTATCGAAGGCAGTCAGATATTCATGCCCCTCTTTTATCCAGATAAGATTGTATGCATTCCTGAGGTCCAACCTAGTAAAAATGCATGCTTTCTGTAAGCGATCCAGCAAATCAGATATTAGGGGGAGTGGGTAATTTTCCTTGACTGGGACTTTATTGAGGGAACTGAAATCATGCACCACTCTCATGGGTGCCTCCTGGGTTGCCGGTGCCAACAGGTCAGGCTTCTTTGGTACGAAGAAGGTAGGAGCAGACACTGGGGAAGTAGATGGTCGGATGAAATCCTTTTGGAGATTAGCATCCAAGTTGTCATGAGTACTGATGGTGAGCAGGAGGGGGCCTCTATTCAGGGGGGGAAATGCATGCATAGTACTGAGGAGTTAAGCAGCCATTCAAAGAGACACAGATCAGACCCACCTTAACCTTTGGGGTTTATCTGTCTGGGTTTTTCCCACACTTCTTCAGTTTGTTAGGATTTTCTGTCTAATATAGCAGTAATAAAGTACTAGAGACCTATTCCTTGGCTCAGCATGGTTCCTGGTTTTCCAAAGACATTTTCCCAAATGTCTCTTCCTTTTTTTTTTTTTTTTGTTCCTCCCTCTTTCAATGGGAGTAGCGAGTTTGTTAGGATTGATGTCCTAACAGCCAGGAACCATGCTGAGACAAGGAATAGGTCTCTAGTGCTTTATTACTGCTACATTAGACAGAAAATCCTAACAAACTGAAGAAGCGTGGGAAAAACCCAGACAGATAAACCCCGAAAGTTAAGGCGGATCTGATCTGTGCCTCTTTGAATGGCTGCTTAACTCCTCAGTACTACGCATGCATTTTCCCCCTTGGAGAGAGGCCCCCTCCTGCTCACCATCAGTACTCAAGACACAAGTAATCTTTTAAGGTGGCTAGTTCCTTGGGGGACATGGGATATTGTTTCCTTGCTGGAATCTTGGCTCCTGGTATCAACTCAATGGTGCAATCACAGTCCCTATGGGTGGGTAGTGCTGTGGCCTCTTGTTCACTGAAAACGTCTGTGAAATCTGCATACTTGGCTGGCAACTGGAACCCCCCCCCCCCCCCCCCCGCTTCCGTGACTGTGTTGGTTGCTGGAGAGAGAAGAGCAGCTTGAATCTTGTGGTGCTGGTATTCCTTAGCTGGGAAGGAGATTGCTCCCATAGTCCAGTTCAACAATGGGTTGTGGACCTTCAGCCAAGGTGTGCCCAGGACTATAGGCACATTAAGTGATGCAGTAACATAAAGTTGGATCCACTCAGTGTGGTCTCCCAATGTTAGTTGCAAAGGTTCTGTGAAACTTCTAATCGGCCCTGACTTGAGGGTCTGGCCATCAATGGTCTCAACTTCTATGGGATGTGGCAATTCTATGCTCAGGATGTTGAGGTCTTGTACAGTCTGTACATCAATAAAATAGGTGGAAGCTCCAGAATCCAGGAGGGCCTCTAGCTTGAGGGTTTATGTGCATTATGACTGGTAGGTAGTAAAGGGATTGCCTGGAATCCTCGGAATGAGCCCTTCTTAATTGATTGATGGTCTCCCTGCTGAGCTCTGTGGAGGGACACTGACGGAGTTTCCCTGGTTGGAAGTCGAGGTGGAGGTGGCTCTTAGTTCTCCTGCTTGCCCTGGGGCTCTTATGGAATTTGCTTAGCTTTTCACTGGGCAAGCTCTCACCATGTGCCCCTGGACTCTGCAGTAGAAACAGAGGGCTCTCTCTCTCCTTCTCTGTCTCTCAGCCTTGGAAATAAGCCTCCTGCTCACCCCGATCTGCATCAGCTCCTCTGGTCCTGAGTAAAGAGATGCTGCGGAGAGAGCTGGACATCCTGGAAGTGCTCTGAGGCCCCTGTTTCTCCCCGGCTGCATCTGTCTGAGCTCTTCTAGCCTGGCATCTATGACCACAGACAGTTGATATAAACCTTCTAGAGTAGCGGGTGTTCCCTGGCACACTAATTCATTTTTAATTTCTTCATCCAGCCCCTTTTTGAATTGGTCTTTCAAGGCACTCTCATTCCAGTCCAGATCTCCTGCTAACAGCTTGAAATCAGCAATTTAAATTCCCACCCTCTTGTTGCCTTGCTTGAGTTTCTGAATTTCCCGGCTGGCAGTGACCTCTCTGATCGGGTCATCAAACTGTGCTCGGAACCCTGCCAGAAAATTCTGGTAGTTGTTGAGAATTGGGTCGTTGTTCTCCACCATGGGAATAGCCCATTTGGCTGCTGGGTCCTTTAGCAGACTTAAAATGAAGGTGACTCTGGTTCTGTCTGTGGGAAACTCTCCTGGTCTGCTGTCGAAAAACATTGTGCACTGTGTGAGAAAAGTTCTCAACTGTCCTGCTTCTCCTCCAAATGGTAGACTGCCCTGGGATCTCAAGACTACTGGCGGAGCTGCTGCTGCTGCTGCTGCTGGCATCGGTTGTGGGTTAATCAGAGCTGGTTTTTGTAACTGCTATAGCATGGTGGCTTGTAATGTGTTGATCTGGAAATCTACTTATTGTTGGTGTTGTTGCAGGGCTGCTGCCAATTGTTGGATGGCTTGCCGAATTTCCTGGTTTTCTGAAGTCATTTTCCCAAATGTCTCTTCCTTTTTTTTTTTCTTTGTTCCTCCCTCTTTCAATGGGAGTAGGAGTTTGTTAGGATTGATGTCCTAACAGTCAGTAATCACGCTGAGATGAGGAATAGGTCTCTAGTGTTTTATTACTGCTACATTAGAGAGAAAATCCTAACAAACTGAAGAAGCATGAGAAAAACCCAGACAGATAAACCCCAAAGGGTCTGATCTGTGTCTCTTTGAATGGCTGCTTAACTCCTCAGTACTAATCATGCGTTTTCCCCCTGGATAGGGGCCCCCTCCTGCTCACCATCAGTACTCATGACACCAAATCTGAATCACTATGTGGAACTGTATGTCATGATCACCATTGCGATGCTTGTGACATCGCAATGGCTCGCATGACAATGCAGGGAAATGGGTACTGGGCGGATTAAGGGAAAAGGCAACTTTTCCCTCCACCAGTGATGATAGACGGGCAGCAACACTTCGAAGTGAAGGAGGTACTTGACTCCCGCAAGCGGCGGGGCTCCCTCCAATACCTTGTAAAGTGGAAACACTTTCCACACCCTGAGTGGGTCACTGCCCGTGACGTCCAGGCCCCCGACCTGATCTGCACCTTCCATACCGCCTACCCCTCCAAACCCGCAGCCTAACCTTCTCAAAGGGGGGCAGTATGTCATGATCACCATTGCGATGCTTGTGACATCGCAATGGCTCGCATGACAATGCAGGGAAATGGGTACCGGGTGGATTAAGGGAAAAGGCAACTAGCTAACAAAAGAGAGCAACAGGTGCTGGCAACAAAGTATCAACTCTAGCCGGAGGCATGGAAGAGAGAGATACAATGTTGCAAAGAAGGTAATTGACAAGACCAGACCATGAGGCGTGCCTGAGCTGTCAAAGAGATTACGAACCTGATCGCCCGGCAATGAACCATCACCGGCCAGGGAAGCAATTAAGGAAATGCCTGGAGGGGCTCCACGACCCCTCACCTACCAGCAATGGAACCGACGGGGCTCGGGGCACACCCGAAGTAAGAAGGGGTGGAGCACTGACCGGCGCGGGCTATTTAAATCCCGTTCCGGTGCGCTCCACTCACTCTCAGCTTTTCTTAAAGGGCACGCATACTGTTACTCGAATAAAACCAGAACCTAAGCCTACACTAGTGTCTGAGTTTTTACTGGGTAGCAGGCAGAGCCTGACACTGTATTATTATTTTATTTTATATGTGAAGCTTCAATTTACTTGGATCCCCATGCAATCAATCAAGAAGGGAAGAAAGAAAGCTTTATATAGAATATAATAAAGGTGGCCATACAATTTAAAGCTGGGATGTACATCATTCTAATGGGCCATTTTTGTCGTTAAATTCTGTGTTGGGGCCATATGCCAAATAAAATTTCATTTTAGTTTTAATTTACATTTAATTAAAATTAATATACTTAATAATATTATATATACAGTATATTAATATAAATTATATAATATCTATATACACACACAAAGTATACACACACACACACACATATACATTTTTGTACGTATAATATATACATTATATATAATATATAAAAATAAATAAATTAAAAATAATAATATATAATAAATTAGTTATGTATTTAATCACCTTCTTTTATGTCATATTACAAAAATAGTTTGGTAGACACTTTTCAATGCCTCTGAATATCTTGTTCTATGCTTTTAGGAGATGCATGCAGGTTGTACATCTCTGCCTTCAGGGTGCAAACTTCAGTCAGCTTGAGAGCACACCAGGTTTTGCACAACATGACAATGGCTGCACTTCCAAAGTGCTTGAGTGCTAGTGAGGGAACCAGTATTCATTTGGGAGGAGTGAGATCTTTAAAGGATGAATTGTGTGCCATAAAGGCTTGAGACACCTTTCTAAACAACTGCAAAAAAAGGGGGGGGCAGCATTTTTGGCTCCACCTACTTGGGGTTGGCTCTTTGAACCACACAAAATAATCCTTTGTGAATGACATGTAGCCCCTAGAGACTCCAAGAATAGAAGATAACTTTATACTTCTTTAATCAGGAGCTTTATCTTCTGAGGAGATACATTAATGATCAGCAAGATCAAAGCAATAATGGCAACTTTCTTTTGCCCTCTTTCCCCCTGTCTAGTAGTTTACCTCTTGTTTTTTTCAGAGGCTTGGCTGGATTGCTTGCAAAGGGCTCTTGAAATAAGTACAAGGGTGCTCGCATTTCAAGGGACACAGTTCTAATACAATCTCTCAAAATAGTACAAACAGCAAAGGAGGAAAGGAATTTAGTTGTACTATAGTCCTTTGCAATGATGTAAAGAAAAGGTTTGTCTAAATGCTCATATTTCATGAAACAACAAGTCTCCTTTACATACAATACAAGCTGGCAGACAAATTGAGCTTCTTTAAAAAAGGAAATGTTTTGCAAATTTCTGAAGAGAAATCAATAAAACTATAGCAAATACCCTGTTTTTCCTTCAAAACATTGGCTATGTGTATTGGTAATGTATTTGTGCAGCTCCCAGGAGCCACAAAATATATCATATTACCACCAGCTATTCACGATCACATTAAGGGTTAACCCATCTTACTGAAGGTCAGCTAGTGGGAAATTTTCTTTTATACTACTTTGAGAGAAGAAAAGTAACTTCATAACAATATTTGGCTCACACTGCTTTGTGTGAGCCTAAATGCAGCACACATCATAGTTCATGTGCTGAGCCACATTAATGTTAATCTATCAAAATATCCGTGGTTCTCCTTTCTTTGGTCAGTCATAGGGAACAATTCCAAAATGTTCATTATGACTGTTCCATTTATATTTTCTCAGTGTAGTATGAGTATGAGTGAGATAATGGCCATGCTCAGCAAGTTTCCTACCTTTGTGTTTGCAGACCTCAATAGAGCAGTATTTGCAACTGTGGATTTAGAGCTCTTGAAGTAAGCCACTATCCCAAGGGGCAGCTAATTTTTTTTTAACTTTTATTTTTTTTTCTATGCTTGTATGCATCAATTCATTAAATGTTTATTATACTTTTGAATAGCTCAAAATGACCTGTATTTCCTACAAGAAGCCAAATAATGTCTTCAAATTATTTAACATTCCCCATCTTTTGATTTTGAAGTAAGCTTTTTTTTTTTCTTTTTTTGAAGTGCTACTGTTATCAGGAAAGGAAAATGTGAAAATAGAGACTTCCCATTTTCAGAAGGTATTTGGATTCAAATTTGGATTTTAAAAAGAGATGGTCTTAGGCAACAGCATAAGTAAATTTTGACTAATTTGGGGTGTGTGGAGGGGGACAAAATGGTTGAATTTTTATGAGCATGTCACACAGCAGAGACAGTAGATGGTCTGGCAGTGTAATGTGGAAATGGCCTTGGGGACAGGAAGAAGAGCCATAGCCTAGTCAACAGTCTGATAAACGAAATCTGAGTCTGAAGGAGGGGTGGGGTGGGGAAAGCATCTCAGAAGGGAGCATCCCAAGTTTTTGGGAGAGTAAAAGTAAGGGAGGGGAGAGGTACTTTCGGACTTGCAAGATTCTGTTACTGTAACCTTACAATAAAAGTAGTGTTAGTACTCATGGTTAGTGGTGCTTGTCTGGACTACCTCAAAGGACTGACAGGCAGGGACTAATCATGGCATGTTTTAGGACAGTGATTCTTACTATGGGCCATATACCCCACCCAGGGGTCCATGCCATATTTCTAGGAGTCACGGTTACCTTTTTTCCAGCTAACAGTTACTATAAGGGCAGGTCACAGAGGTAAGTAAGGCTCAGAAGGGGTCCAAGAGCCAAAAAAGTTTGAGAATCCCTG
Source organism: Candoia aspera (assembly GCF_035149785.1). Lineage (NCBI taxonomy): Eukaryota > Metazoa > Chordata > Lepidosauria > Squamata > Candoiidae > Candoia > Candoia aspera. Next base: position 80,358,352 of record NC_086157.1, on the reverse strand, counting down.
ATTTAGGAAATGAGAAGCAGAGACTGGTAAACTTTGGAAGGATGGAGGGTACTGAGCCAAATGGAAGTTCAGCCTAAGTTCAAAATAAATACTGATACTGAACTAGAGGAAAGAAGGAAGGAAAGAAAGGAGATCTGAAAACTCTTAACCTAACATGCCAGTGATGCCATTTATCAGGGGGTTTCCCCTCAAAATAGGTAAAGGTAAAGGTAAAGGTTTCCCTTGACATTAAGTCCAGTCGTGTCCGACTCTAGGGGGCGGTGCTCATCTCCGTTTCAAAGCCGAAGAGCCGGCGTTTGTCCGTAGACACTTCCGTGGTCATGTGGCCAGCATGACTACATGGAACGCTGTTACCTGCCTGCCGAAGCGGTACCTATTAATCTACTCACATTTGCATGTTTTCGAACTGCTAGGTTGGCAGGAGCTGGGACTAGCAACAGGAGCTCACCCTGTCACAAGGATTTGAACCGCCAACCTTCCGATCGGCAAGCTCAGCAGCTTAGCGGTTTAACCCGCAGCGCCACCACATCCCACTCCCCTCAAAATAAAATGTCACAAATGCTTTGCTGTATGGTAATTGTTTTAATAATAACAACAACAACAATACTAATAATTTATTAAATGTATATGCCGCCTGACACCCAGCAACTCTTTTTATGAGTTTTTATGACTCAAGTAAATGCCATTTTCTTCAAATATTGTTTTCACATTTGGGAACAGTTCCATTAAGCATATGTTTTTCATATCTATGGCTAAATATTTTAAATTGTGAAAAGCAAAAAGTATTCAAGGAACACAGAAACATCAAAATGCAAAAAAGGGTAAAGGCACTAAGTGAGCAACTAACTTTTTGAGAAAATGGAGCTCAAAAAGATGTCCTTTCAAGCAAAACAAGAATGTTTCTTTTTCCTGTATTTGGAGCTAATGGTAAATGATAATGAAACCTAAGTGGTCAGTTTAAACATGTCTGATGTGGATCACTGTTTCAGGCTGGAAAGAAAGAGGTTTCAACAACAAAACCTTTGGCTCTTCATCAGACAATAGTTCATGTCATGGCTATCTGAACATTCATATGATCTTTCAAAGTTCAAAGCTGTCTCCAGGCCACTGTTTTAAGATATTTGATCTTTTATTGCAACAGAAACTCAGTAACATATGATGATATAGGCAAGACTATGGCATGTAAGATTCTAGTACAGCTTGGTAAATGTAAGGGTCACTGTAATACTTGCAGTTTTCTTTTTACTCTCACTGAATATGAGTGCTCTACACTTTCATAAAAGTTCTTAAAAGCTCAGGTATCTTTAAAATTCCCAGTCATAGTAGCCAGTAGTTTGCTGTTTGCAGTAATAAAAGGTGTACTCATAAAATATTTGGACTAAACTACAGCATATTGAACAAGAACATATGATAGGCAAAGCCAGACATTAATTCTGTGAAAAGAATACCTATTTTCCAGTTCTGGTCTGAGTAGCTCTAGAGCAATCAAGAAACAGCATAGGAAGAAACAGTGCCTAATCAACAGAAGGCTATAATTCCTGCACTGTCCATTATACAAGGGGTTTCCCTCAACTAAGAGCTCTTCACATGGATTAAAAGCCCAAAGCTTTGATGATTTCTGACCAGGAACATCATACTTCTTCTTCAAGACAGGGAGAACAGAATGACTGATGCTTATGAGAAAGGTCTGGAAAATCTTGGTGGTTTTACATATACCACCATATGATGGCCATGGACATCCAATCAGATCCTTAAGAACTGAGATGTCTTCCATGGTCACTGATTCCACCATCTCTTTTTCTTTAACAGTGACTTTCAATGAAGTTTTAGCCTCTGAATGACATTCTATAGGAGTTATTATTGGTGGTCTAAGAGCAATTTCTGCTTATCCCCACCAAATATGGTAAAAATAAGAAGGGTTAGAGTAAAATACAAACACCACTGAGCCACCACCATGCTTAACTGTAGGCAGAGTGTTCTTTTCAGCATACTAAACACAGAAGGTTTCCACGCTAGAACTCCAAGATGTACACCAGTATTTACCCCAAAGCACAAGAAAAGCTGGCTCCAATATGCTCAAGATCATATAAATAAGCCACAGAAGGTTTGGGATTCTGTTCTGTGGAGTGAAGAAACAAAACTGGAACTTTTTGGCCCGATGGATCAGCAGTATGTCTGGAGGAAGAAGAATGAAGCATACACTGACAAGAACACTTTGCCTACAATTAAGCATGGTGGTTGCTCGATGATGCTCTGGGGCTGCTTTGCATCCTCTGGCACTGGAAACCTACAGCGTGTGGACAGCAAGATGGATTCATTGAAGTATCAGGAAATCCTAGGAAAAAACATCATGCCATCTGTAAGGAAGCTGAAGCTTGGGCGTCATTGGACCTTCCAGCAGGAAAATGATCCTAAGCATACCTCAAATTCCATTAAGGCTTGGATGCAGAAGTAGTCCTGGAAGATTCTACAGTGACCATCACAGTCACCTGACTTGAACCCCATAGAAAATCTCTGGTGGATTTGAAGAAGGCAGTTGCAGCACCCAAACCCAAGAATATTACTGAACTGGAGGCCATTGCTCATGAGGAATGGGCTAAGATTCCTCAGGAACACTGCCAGAAGTTGGTGTCCAGCTAAGCATCTCATTTGCAGCAGGTCATACCAGCAAAAGGGTGCTCTACTAAGTCCTGAAGATGCTTGCCATGAAGGGGTTGAATAATTTTGAGACTGGAGAAGTCATTATAAGTTGCATTTTCAGTTGAATTTGGGGACACCACTTGAAGCATTCATTGTGTTGAGCTATTTAATTGCTTTTGTTTGATTTGTTCATTGCAAACAGCTGAAAGTCTGTACATTTTGACAATCAACCTGATTCTCAATGGTGGTTGAATAATTTCAATTACAACTGAAGATAATGAATAGAAAATTATTAAATCCATACAAAGTTTTTTCTCTCTCTTAGATAAACAGGGAAGATTTGATTTCTGGATTGCATTCATAACTAGAAACTTGTGAACATCACCAAATAATGTGGCTGAAATTCTAATGCTCAAATTCAGGCTCTGCAAGCAAAATCATATTTTTGTGTGCACTTAAATAGATGAACTGTTGAGAAACGTATCATATTACATATCTAAATTCCAAGACCCGGTCCTCAAATTTAAATTGCATTCAAAATGAAATTTCCAGAGAAGAAAATTTATGTCTGAGTTACATTCTTCTAAGGTAAGCTAACTCTAGAATAAGCTAAAGCAAACTGGTCCCTGAGATTTTGTGAACCGGGGTGTGGAAAGCAAATTTGAGAAAATACATTTTTCTAAATATTTCATGGAAAGTAAAAATTATCTACAAGTTTAGAGGAAAATGGCAGCCACCATCAAAGCAATATAGGCATTAGGGGAGCAAAAAAAAAAGCCAATTTGAGTCATAGAAATGAGTATTCTGATGTTGCCAATAAATTCTGAGTCAGGAAAGAAATGCCTGAAAGAAGACAACACCCAGCATAATTACAAATAGGCAATGACAAAACCTTTATTGGCATGAATTACTAACAGAAAATTGGACACACACTTGGTGGCATGTTTCATATCAAATATCTTACTCCTTGTTTTAGGTGTGTCTATATGCGTGTGCCAAGGTTGCCAGAAAGGCTCCGATATGAACGTCCTGCTCGGTGTTCCCCTGGCGGTAATATTCCTCGAGCATCTATATTGCAGCAGGTCTCCACTAGAAAATAGAGGTTTCAGCCAATGAAATTTAGATATATAAGTAAGCTTGGGAAGCTAAAACCACAAATCTTAGAAGACCACTTTTGTTCTCTAGCCAAATAGTTCATTAAAGGTTTTGTAGTTTTAACCTTGTGACGAACCCTGAATCCCAGCTGGAATCCATTCTGTCTACATGAGAAAGATTCAGAGATTGGCTTCAAGTTAACCCTGCTAGCAACATGAAACTCACTATGCATCTGTTTTGCAGGAAATCAAGCATGGCCTCCTTGCTGCTTCCTCCCCACAACCCCACCCGCTCCCTGTGGGAAGTGTCAGCAGCAACTGTCAGAACCTGAAAATGTAGGTATTATAAAGACCAAAATAAATATAAAATAAAAAGTATTGCCAAAAATGGCATCTGCAAAGATAAATTGACTCCAAATATTGACTCTTTGGCACTAAATTATTTGGATGATTGTTTAATCCAAAATATGGATTATTTTTAAATCCTTGAAACCATACAAATTAGCCTTGTTTGTATTATAGGAAGCACTATTTTCTGCACTCATTAAAAATTATGATTTTATAAAATATATCTATTATAATAATCATAATATAATTATATAATCATTGTCAAAATTCTTGTATCATACAGACATAAAAATGACTTTGCTGGATCAAACCCCAAAATTTACTTCAATTACCACTGTTCTTCCATTAGCAGAAATTCATGCAACATGAGCCCTTTCTTGAAGTTATGTTGCAGCCTATCAAGTTTGAGGCTCTGATATTTTTAAAAAATTCAAAGAATTATAAAGCTATCCCTCATGTATGTGTACATTCAATAGAGACTTAAAAACTGTAATATAAATATCAAATTAATAATGTTCAGACATATTCAATTACATTGACACATTCAAAATCTTAATTTGCATTCATTAAGAGTAAAATTTAAAATTTGACTCAGTTTAGTTTTTTTTCTGAAAGCTAAATTTTAACAGCGTGATAGAAAGTTATATATAAATAATATAAATATAAATCTTACTTTTCCTCATTAGTTTATCTAATGTTGAATCCTAAAAGTATTCCACTACCCTTCCAAAATGCTAGACAGTCAGTTTTCTATATCGTATGATGTCCTAATTATGCATAATTATATATCACAACTGGAATATGAGGTTCAGTTGGCAGCGAGTGGCATTTTTCTATAGCAAAAGCCAGTCTTCAAAATGCCTTGACTTGGGAGAACTATTTAATTCACTGAGTATATAGCAATGTGGATTTTAGGTTTGGAATTCCCCATACTTTTGTGTCCTGTTGAATTATAGTATAAAACATTTTAAAATTATGTTGTTGCAGAAGATACTTGGTTGGAAGAAAAAGCTTTCTAACTTACCTGTCCATATGATTGCAAGCATTTTCAAGAAACATATAAATGACATTGAGATATTTTCAGATTCTCTTTATAGAGAGAAAACAGTAAAGCGCTACCTTCAAAGATCATGCAGAGGGAATTTAATGACCTTCCTTACTTGGAAAGGAGATATGGATCTATATGCTTGGAGGTAGAGGTTGAGACAGTTGCACATGTTCCATTTAGTTTCTTCTAAATTGTTCTGGGGGGGAATGTAAAAATTGTAAATGAATGCTGTTGGATTCAGCAGTTCCACAGACAAGGTAATACACCTGTAACTTGAATACAAACATCCATCTGACTAGCTGCAATCATGGTGCCATGCCAGCAGAATTCAAAATTGCATGTAGAACTCTTCCAAGTGGCTCTTGCAGTTATGCTGTATTTCAGACCTCTTACCGAGTGGGAGTGAAGGAAAAGCTGTTGTAAATAATTCCTACACTAACACCAGAATATTATAAGCTTTACAAACAAGACACTAAACTTTGGTGGGGGAGAGAAATAGAGAAGATTGATTGCGTACAGCTATAAAACCCTGAGATAGATAAAAATGAATTGTTAAAACTAAGCATTGTGTAGAGATGGTGGGCATGGCAAGAAATCCCTCCCACTGGAAATATGTAACCCACAAGTCATAGCAGGAGCATGGCTGAAATTCCCAATTTGTTTATTCTTGTGCATTACATGCATTGGTAAGGCCACCCAACTTAAACAATGGATTCTGGGTGGCATACAACAAAAGTAAACAATAACAAAAATTGTACAACTTTAAAAAACAAGATCCAGTATATAAAATGGTGACCAAACAGGATTATGAAATAACCAAAAGAGGACTCCACTCAACTGGACTAAGCATCTAGAGAAAAAACCAGATTTTAATAGCTTTTCTGGTTTGTATACATTTTATTAAAAGTTTTAAAGAGAACATAAAAGCTAACACAAATACAGAATAAAAAGAACAAAGAAAGAGAGTTAAAAGAAGAAAGAAAACTGCAAATAATAAAAAGACAAAAAGAAATAGAAAGAAGCAGCTTCTGATTTCATTCGCAGCAAATACTATAATTACAAAGTTATCTCTTATCTATGATTTTAAAAAAAGCTATTTTTTCTATTATCCAGTTGTTGTTTTTTAATCATCGAAACCACAAATCATAAGTGCATTTTTTCCTGTTTCATGCATTCCCCCATTCCTCCATTGTGGGAAGTATTTAAGCGGTTTTCTAAAGGTACCCAGAGTTGGGGCCTGGCATATATTGTGGGGAGTGGGAAGAGAGATATCTTCCCAGGGTACAGGAGTAGCCGCTAAAAAGGCATGCTTCCCTGGTCCCATGAGATGGCAATGTTTAAATGAGAAAATGGAGCATGCCATCCCTGTGGGAGCATGTAGTGTGGACAAATATTCTTGAAAGAAGGAGATCTCACAAGTAGCCTGGTTCAGTGCCATGCAGGGCTTTAAAGGTGATAACCAGCACCTTGAATAGCACATGGAAACCTATTGGGATCCAATGCAGCTCACAGATTTGCCGCATCACCTCATAAGGAGCTGTGCCCCTAACTATCTGCACCACTGCATTCAGGGCAAAAGGAAGCTTTCAGATCATATTCATGGGGAGCCCCATGTAGTGCTCATTGCAGTAGTCCAATTGGGAGGTGTCTAAGGCATCAATGGAATGTATGCAATTGGCAAACAAGACACAGTTGTGCAAAAGCCCTCCTGGCCACAGTTGCCATTTGCTCTTCAAGCAGGAGCTGTGAGTCCAGGAGGACCCACAGATTGAGTCTGAACAGGATAGAGCCACCCCGTCCAGAATCAAAGATAGAAACACTCCAGTTGTCAGATCTAAACCTATAAACACTCCATCTTGGTGGCTTTTGCTGCAACCTGTTCTTCCCAATATAATAGCAATATCAGCAACATTGCCATCTTTTTTTTTTTTAAGAAATGCAAGATAGTAAGGGAGAGGAACATGGATGGCTGTAGGAATGGCTTTTGTAGGAATGGCTTTTGCATCATGAAAGCTGCCAGTAGGTGGAACAGTCTGCTGGTAGATTGAAAAGACATCTGGCAAGCCTATTAAAGCACAAATAATTTCAGTGTTCTCAGAATATCTGGATCAGCCTATTAATTATAAATTATCTTGTGCATTAGCATCATTCAATTTACAGGTAGTTCTTGCTTAACGTTCATTCTTTTAGCAACCGTTAGAAGTTACAACAGTGCTGAAAAAAATAGACTTGTGACTGGTCCTTGAACTTACAACTGTTGCAGTGCCTCTGTGGTCACATGATAAAAAATTGAGCCATCCCGCATGTACAACTGCCCTGCCACTGCCCCCGCTACCTACTCCAGCTGACCTTCATTGTCTTTGCCTGCCTCCCCTTCACAGGGCTCACCATCCTGGCCATGCATCGACCACATCACTTAGTGACAGAAATTATGGCCCCAATTACTGTTGTTAACTGAGGACTACCTGTATAAATAAGTATTTAAGATAAATAATGACAAAATTATTGCTTTTGCTAGCTAGGAGAAGAAGGCTATCTAGGAAAAGCAAGTAATTCTCATGTGCTTTTATTTTTATTCATCTAAGGATTAGAGGTAGGGAAGTGTGAGAGCTCCCTTTAATCTTCTGTCCAGTTTTGGTGGGCCACCTCTATGTCAAAGTTAGCAAATTTGACAGATTACCAAAAGTTCTGTAATACTATAGTGCTTCATATATTCATTCACTTTGTAAACAATGATAAGTATAGTTTGATAGATACCTTTACACAAATCCTCAAATTTTAATAGCTGCTTGAGAATCACATCTAGGTTTAAACTCTTTCACCTACTTTGTTAGATTTTTTTAAAGACATACAGTTTTGCTACTCCCCCCCTTTCCCATTATGGCATCAACAGAATTATTGTGACTCAGAAATATTTTTAACTTCAAATTTTGGAATGTTTCAGAATACTTGCAGTAATTAACTTCATGTTCAACCACTTGCCCCAAGGTCTTATTCAAGGGGTCTTCAAACTGTATAACCTTGGAGATCGGAGGCCTCTCATTTATGTCTTTAATTTTACCAAAGTATTCATATCCTGCCTAATCACAACTTAATAATAAACTTATAGTGCAAACACTGCAAATATAACATGGAAGCAGGTGCTTCAGATAAAAGCATATTTCATCACATAAATTGCAAGGTGGTGTCTCCAATTTGTCCTGACTCCTCAACCCCAAACAGCTCTCTCTATGCAACATTACACTCTAATTCAGAAAATAGTCTGTGGAAAAGCTTCCAGGAACAACCAATAGGCTATGGTATTAGGACTCAAGCCATAATAGTCCTTCGGTTTCTAAAACTATGTTTAGGCTGTCCCTTCCCTGCAGGATTGCTATAGAAGCTCAAAGCACACAAGAGCTGGACTGAAATGTGAGAATTTCAGTTTGCATTTGTAGTGAGACATGGTTTGAATGAAGAAGGGTCAGGGAAAGAGGCTGAGCAGATTTCAGATTTGATCTCCAAAAACTGCTTTGGAAGATGCAGAAGTGTGAATGTTAAGTTTGTCTGCAACACCTTAGAGCAGCCATACCTTTCCCCAGGATTGTACAACTGTCCTGCAAAGCAAAGCAACTACCTGAAGGTGGTGCATAAAGGTGGTACATTTGCACCCCTGAGTTTTCTGAGGTATTTTGGGGGACCAACTCTGAAGTGCTGCACAGGCCCAATATATAGCCAAATCTCTAAATTAGAGACTGAGCAGTATCTGGTGAATCTGAAAATCTTTATGTGCCAAAGTAACCTCCACAAATGTTTCATACTATATACTTTGGTTTCCTAGGCATAGGATTCTGGATAAAAAATATCTGAGATGTAAGAATTTGGCTTACTTTTTTTTTTCCGTTGTGAATGTGTTCATCTCTGATGATGGGTTTGTTTGGGTTTTTTTTAACTTGCAAAGTTAAGAGTAGAGTGCAGATAAGGAATTTCTAGTCTGCCTTTTACATTAGCATGCAAATTAAAACTCTGAAAGAAAAAGGGCTTCCACATCTATAACTTCTCAATGTTTGTCCTTCCTTTTGTCCAAATCACATGCAAATATATTAAACATAATTGCAGAGTTACAGAATTGCATCAACATTCTGGGAGCAAAATCTCAGTGTGTCTTCTGAAATATAAATAAATAAATCAGGAAACAACATTGCAAATCCAGACCCAACCCCTCTGAAACTTTTCATCTCCTGAGCAAATAGTCTAATCTATAATACAAGGTGCATTTTTAGCAGATGTACTGTATATGTAATGGTTCTTTCCCCACAGAATGTCCTGAATCAAGGAAATTGTTCTTATGCATAGTCAGTGGGTTAGGATTTCTACTTAGATTGGTCACAAAATCATTTGCTCTGTAAGAATGATCTGTCACACAGAATGGAACAGGAGTAAACTGTGGAACAGAAGTTTCTACATTTGTATTGACTTTGCAGAAATATAATGATATGCTAGAATACTGTATATCAAGATTACATGAGAAGTTTACCATAACAGAGGAGTGTATTTAAAATTGCATTGTTACGGAAATGCGTATCCATCTGTTACTGAATTGTAATTCCTATTATTGTTATTGCTGTTAATAACAGTAATAATTTGATTTGTATCCTGCCTGTGTCCAGTCATGCTGTCTGCAGGGACTGGCAGTTTCGGCATCTCAAGTGGTGAACTCCACATTTGGTCAAGATCTATGGAACAGGGTTTTTTAAACTGTGTTCCACATAACTCTATGAGAACTCGATGGGGTTCCATGAGATACTAAGAGCAAAAAATAAATTTAAAAATGTTCACTCAAACACAGCCAATTTTCTATCATTAGAACTTTGCTTTTTTATCAGGGATTCCAGGAAGTTTTTGTTCTAAGCAGATTCAGTGTCTTGAAAAAGCTTGCAAATCCCTGACATAAAAGGTAGTGAACTGTAGTGATTAAGTTGCTGGATTTGAACCAGAGAGACCCAAAGGTGAAGATGTTCTTTCACCTCTTAAATGGGCCTTGGTTCGCCCCTCCTCAAGAAGACATCGCTGGACCCCACCAGTCTGGACAATTTCAATCCAGTATCTAACCTCCCCTTTTTGGGGAAGGTGCTCGAGAAGGTATCAATAATGACTTTTATATTTTTATAATGACTGTTTTTTATGTATTTGTATTTACATCTATTTGTTGTTTTATTGAATGTTGTATGCTGCCTAGAGTCACTTTTTGCAAAATGGGCACCTATATAAATGTGATTAATAAAATAAACAAACAGACAAACTCACCATTCCACCAGACTTCACTGGGTGTCTTTGGACGACTCTTAAACATACCTGAGAGGATTGTTTCTATGGAGAGAAAATAAAGGAGATTCCTACAGTATGTGCTACTGCCTTGAGCTTTTTCACATAAAAAGTGGGATACAAATGCATTCAGTCAATAAATAATTTATTATGGCATAAACTTCCCTATTATTTGCTACACTACAAAGCATCACAATTCTAAATCTTCCAGAATTATCACAGATTTCATAACACTTTTTGGAATGATGTTTGATTATAGGAATATTAATATTTTATTAAAATAATGCAACTACATTAACAAATCCTAGGTGATTAACAGTAGTTATTGAGGAAAATATCATCCCTTCCCAGTTTGGCTTGCCCAATTATTCCTCCCCTGCCTTCCATCAGACTAATTTTTAATCCAATTCGAAGAATATATGAAACTCCCTAGGTTAGAACATGCAACCATTTATTAAAGAATAGTATGCAGGATCACAAAGAAAGCTGAGAATGATAAAAGCGTGCCAAATGCAAACTAAAAACCCTCAGTGCAAATGAGATCCCTCCCCCCGTAGAATCCTCCCAGGCTCACAATCCCAGGTGCTCCTAACGGCTTCTGATGGTCTGCGGGAAAAGTCCTTGAACAGAGCACATAACCCAAACACGTTCCATTGAAATGAACATAGATACAGAGCTTGGTACAAGGTTTCACAGCAGCTCCCTCCCAAACAGAAATGCATGTCAGCGCCATGGCATGTGAAACGTTACGATGTACAGTGCACATTGAAACAGTGAACATGACAGTCTAGCATTCAGATCACACAGTGAACACTTAAATGAATTCAGGAAGCTCAAAGTATAGACAGGAATAATAGGCCTCTCCCAGAATTGCTCCCCAGCAACTGGCAAGCAACATTCATACGTGATTGACAAATGGTGTTTAGGGAATGCTGTTTATGATTCAGGAAAATAGTAACTGTCAGTAGTAGCTACTGATAGTTCACTCTGCCATGAATGTGCCTAGTCTCCCTTTAAAACCATTTATATTGGTATCTTCACATCTGTCAGATCAGGAGTAGTACAACATTGTCCTGTCCATCTTACCAACACTATCCTCTACTTGTCTGTCTGGCTCACAGCCTTCATCCCTTTCCTGCTACAGTTTCATTAATTTTGCTGCTTCTCCAGTATATTTAGTAATAATTAATTTATTATTTGCTAGATTTATATCCTACCTTTTATTCAATAATTCAGGGTGGTATACATGGCTCTCCCTCTTCCAATGTTTTTTTACCATAGCAAGAACCCTGCAATGTACATTTAGCTGAGAGAGAGCAATTGTCACCCAGTGAGCTTTCAAGGCTGAGGGTGGACTTAAACCTGGGTCTCTCCCATCTCAGTCTAGCACCTTAACTACCACACTATGTTGACATTAATAGGAGAAAAATAGAATAAACACATATTCTTTGTGTCATTGTCTCTGCCATCAGCATGTCCACATACATGGTACTTGGTGTCATTGGTAGTAAACCAGTGATAGGAATTCTAGGGAAATAATACTCCCCAGAGCTTCTAGTATTTCAGTCAAAACTATATCTGAGAAAACAGCTGGGAAAACAACATTTTCCCTCCCTTCCTCAGGATGACATTAAAGTGGATGGAGAGGGTCTTTGTTTTGTGACAGCATGAGTAGGAGGATAAAGATGAGTTCTTGTTCAGGCTGCAATAACATATGAACCATAGAACATTAACTTCAGCAGCACCTCTAATTAAAAGTGCAATTCTACCCTTGATTTTCACCTGCTGCGCAAGATAGACTCAGTAAGTAATTCTGTGCTATATGAGCATAAAACTGTGCCTCTGTCTACCATTTAAAAATAACCTATCAAAATTGAAAATCAGTGAAAAAAAGGGAGCATTAAGATAAGAGAGCAACATTCTCACTCACTCACCTTGCCTGACCATATATTCCCGTATTTCTGTATGACCATTAGTCATTTTTATGCTTATGTGACTTTTGTTTCTCTAAAGGCGACCAGGTAGGGCCCTCACCAACAGAAAAAGAATATTCATTGTCCCAAGCAACATCAGCAAAACAGTCCACGAGAGCGCTCATCCACTCTCCCTGCTGCTAAGTTTTTGCTCTTCTGGGGCAAAGCATATAGGACAGATGACAGTGAGAAACAAAACAAAACTGTGTAACTGAACATGATAAACCACTATTATTTGATCTTACAGCAGGGAACTGCAGTTATTTTAACATAAGCACAATTTTCAGTATCTAGCAATAGGCTGGTTCCAGCCTTAATCTAAGATGAGAATATCCACTGAAACCATTAAATGGCCAATTTAAGCACTATCATTTTAGTGGATAACCACCATGAACTCTAATCCAGATTTAGTACAGGTACATGTACTAAATGTACTCTAAGGTATCTAGACCAAACAGAGTTCTTTCTCTGTTGCTAATTTATCATAAGAACAAGTGATTGAAAATAATCTTAAACATTACCTATTTGGTTTACTTGTTGATCCTTCTCTTGGAGAGCTACTCTTGCTAGGCTGTCTATTGTTTGCAAAGGGTTATAATTTGCTCTAACTTTCTGAAAAGCTGAAATCCAGAAAAGCTGGATGGAGTGAGGGGAAAAGACTTAGAATAAGCTGCTGAACTCACACCCTTCTGTGTCTGGTACTGTCAAACAGTGCTTTTTTTTTTTTTTGCTATCCCAAATATCTCTCGTAGCACAAAAAGATCTCTTTGCAATTGTTCTGCTATTCTCAGAGGTGATTTTACTCTAGATAAGGAGGTGTTTTAAATGCATTAGGAGTAAGATATATTATAGGCTATTGTAACTTTTTTTGTATTCGCAGGCATTTGTGTCAGGAAATAGCCATGACTACAATCATGAATTTCTGTTAAACTGTTCAGTTGTTTTTTTTCTGTCTTTTAGCTTATAAAGATAAGAGCAGCTGTCCCCAAACCAGTGCCTCAATCATACACACACAACTACAATTGCCATAATCCACAGATAGTATAGTCAATTGTTTCTTAAATGGGATAGTGACAGTTGTAGTCTACAGGGCAATAGATTGGAAAAGGTCTCAGACTGTAGATCACAGCAAAGCACTACATTCATTATATTTACAGACATACACACACATACTTACATACACGTACATGCACACACCTCTTTCTCATTGATTTTACTTTTAACAAGTAAGGGATTAAAATGTATACTATAATAGATCCCTGGATGCCTGGATTGAATGTCCAAATCTGGAGGAGTTTCAGATTTTGCATATTTGGCAGGATCTTTGTACAAATTTTAGATGCATATATGGCGTTGACATGTGTGGATAATGTAGGGCAATAGGTGATTCTTGATTCCTTTGGCTCCATCAATTGCTAAAATTATTATGGTATCTATAATAAATACATATCTTAACCACCATTGCCTTTTAAATTTAAAAGAGAGGAAAGACACTTTTAAATGTACCACTGTGCCAGACTAAACTAATTTTCCATCTTAAAAAAAAATTCCATCATAAAAAAGTAGACTTTCACATAAAGACAAAATTCAGTCCCTATTTTTGCACCCAACATATTCCAATTCTGCCAAGAGAATAAGAAAATCATTTGCATTTTATTTTTTTTAAAATACATTTATAACTGAATCCCTCAACCATTTAATGGAATGTCTATCCAACTATACTCATAATTACCACAAATCATCCACTGCCTGTTTCCTCCCACACCCCCAAGGAGCCCTTTTTTCTCCGTTCATACTACTAGAAGTCAAATATCTCATAGGTGCATGTATGGCCCTCAAGATGTTACTGGACTCTATTTTGCAGTGTCCCTCATTGTTGCTCATGTTAATTGGGGCTGCCAAGGGTTGTAGTTCAGCAAGACCTGAAAGGCCACACATTGCACATCCAGGCAACAAATTTTAATAATGTGAAAGTTCATATGTTAAATAATGTATGTCATCATGGGCAATGGTAACTCTCGAGTAACATGCATAAATTGGATAAAATTAAATTTGGCTTAAATGGATATATTTCCATCACAGTATTACAGGAATAAGCATCATACAAAACTCTAAGTAAATAAAAATAAATAAATGATATCACTGATGTGCAAAATCTGGTTATTTTTTTAAAATTAAAATTCTAAAGATACTTTAAAACTTCGTTTCACCTTGTTTTTTATTTTTATTTTTTTATTTTTGTTATATCTGGGAGACTGGGAGTCGCGCCAATCATGGCAAAACTGTGGGAAGGAAGGCTTAGATGGTATGGACACGTCATACATGGCAAAGAAGACTCGGTGGCGAGAACAGCCATGCATCTGGACCCTGGTGGCGGGCGACCCCGTGGTAGACCCAAGAAACAGTGGATGGACCACGTTAAGGAGGACATGGAATGCGTGAATGCCACCCCTGAAGATGCCTTGGACCGAGCCAAATGGAGATGGATATGCCAACAAGCTGACCCTGCCAAAGCGCGGGAAAAAGGCTAAGAAGAAGAAGAAGATTTTGTTATATCTGCACTGGTAAATTTCACTCTACCAAGTCTATCACCTTAACTAGCAGAAAGTTGTAAATGAGTCTGTTTTGTACTGGATCCTACCTCTATTCTTTTCTTCCAGTTTATCTTTTCCATGGCCCTTCCTTTATCCTTGCAATCCCCATTTCCAGCTGAAGCCAAAGTTGAAAAGTATGCAGTTGCATTAACAGGCATTATTTTGATCCAACTCACCTTTCACTCTTTCTCCTCCTCTTGTTTTCTTGCAGCAAGCTTCTCAGAATCAGGGCCATTTATATTGCCTATCTAATTCTGCAAGCTGCCAAGATCATTGGCAGTTATGATTAAATAAAGATAGTTAATGAAAGTTCTTAGAGACCCAGTTTGATATAGTGGTTAAAGCCACCATGCTAGAACTGGGAGACCATGAGTTTTACTCCTGCCTTAGGCATGAAGCTAGCTGGGTGACTAGGGACCAGTCACTCTCTCTCAGCCCTAGGAAGAAGGTAATGGCCAACCATTTTAGAAAACCTTGCCAGGAAAATTGCATGGACTTGCCCAGGCATTCACAAGGAGTGAAAAATGATTTGAAGGCACAAAGAGAAAAAGAAAGAAAGAAAGAAACAGAAACAGAAACATAAACATTTTTTTTTAAACATTAAAAATTGCTGAACTGTATAAATAAAGATTACCCTCTTCCAGAGAAAAGACCATTCATGTGGACAGACTCTACAGCACAGGGAGGAGGAGGGGGGGGGGTTACAGAACTTTTATTGATGTGAATGAATAATTTATATTTTATTAATCCATATTTATTTACTAAGTGCCAGCTGAGTTTTAAATGGGTAGAGGGATCATTTCAGTATGTAGCTTAAGAAAATATCATAGACAGATAAAGACTTCAGATACAGCACCCCCAAAGAGAGAAGTTAAATAAACACTTAATCTTCTTAGAGCTAATCACATTACCACTGTTTAGAATTTTAGATAAAGATTATGTTTCAGTTCAAGCATGACACAGAGATGCCCTGTGCATGCAGGAGGTGAAATCACATCTTCATAAGAGAACCATTTGACCTTTTAACTTGTCAATCTGGAATAAATAGATCTTAATTAAGGAGCATATTTCTGACAGTCACCAGTAGTTGAGATCCAGAATTCTTCAGGGATGCAATAGGACCACTGTAGCTTTTGTGCTGGCATTCAAAGATGCCCTTGAAGAGTATAGAAAGAAAGGTTGAATTAAGCAAGAACAGCTCAGTTTAGAGAAAAGCACCAGCAGTTGCCATGAATTAAAATACTTAGTATACAGTTATGGTGATCTGTTGGATCCCAGGCATTTATTTGTTTGAGGTGAACAGGTTGAGTCAGGTGGGTTGGTGCTTGATAAACAAAGAATTCCTTTTTGCCCTGGGAAAGAACACAAAAACAAAAGCAAAACATTGCATTTAATATAGACAAATGTTCTTACATAACCATAATTTGTCAATGCAGTCATATATTATTTTAATATTCTATTGAAGAGTTCAAGTATTTATGAAGACTGTCTTGAGATTCATTTTTGCATAACTTTGTACATTTTAGGTAACTTTATTTGTAAGTAAGTAAATAAATAAAATATAATCAACATAAATCTATAACCAATAGAGAAGGCTAGTGAAAGCATCCATATTATGTTTTAAAACAGTTGTTTTTCACTTTTACACTTCTCTCATTTAAAGTATATTTGAACTCCTAATATATCTTTTGAAGCTAGACACATCAATTGAGATGTTTGTTGATCTGTACAGTACATAAGTTCCCTAGACTTTAGTTGAAGTTACTGCTGTACCCAAAATTACTAAAAAAAATTCAACTGTTCTTCAATTTGATGAAAATGTATAGCTTTCTGCTTATTTTTCAAAGAAGTAATTGATTAAATTCTCACAAGGGTGAATGCAGGTTTCTTATACTTCTTGCAGTTACAAGATAGCTGCAGGGTTTATATTACTGTCTTACCTTTCATTGTGCAATCATCCCTACAGGACCCTGCAGGTCCCCAGCTTCAGTTAAAGCTCACTGAAAGACTTTGTGGAAACATTTCCTCCAATGTTTTGCCTTTTTCAGATCAGGAGAAGCTTGCATTCAGATAGTTTGCAAAATGTTGTTAAACAGTGAAGCCAACTTAAAAAGAAGGAGAAGAGACAGAAAGATATTTGAAAGCACTCTGGCAATGAGGTAGAAAAAGTAGACTTCTTTTGCTAAGGGAGAAAAACTTTGGGCACAATATTAGTTGAAATGTGTTTGATCTTGTAATAATTGTTCTGATAATTTGCAAATCTGAGGAATACAGTGTTGAACATTCTGAAATCCTTTTGTCTGGATAGCACAACCAGGTTGATCTTACAACAGACTGATCTTAAAAGGTTTACAAGAGGCATTTTCTATCCCACACCCCAAATATATCTCTATTTAATGGAGAGAGATTTTTCTGCTCAAGCCTTATAACTCATTCCAACTTTCAAGAAGTTTCTTCTTCTCACTCACTCTACTCAACTGACTTAGTTTTAGTCTTCCTGCTTCAAATGCCCTTTACCCTGGAAATGTGCAGACCCTTCACAAGCTATACCTTATAGCTATGCAAGCTTTGACCTGAATATTTTGAATTACATTATTGAATTGAATCATTGAGTCAGATACCTTTGAATTTATTTGAAGATGTGATACACTTTTGTGCATGTATATACATACTTTATTTAATGCAACTGCTTCTTTGAGCTGAATTTCATATTCAAACTGAAGATTCCAATTGAAATGCAAAGTTCTATCATATCTTACCTGATTCCCCATGATTATTTTAAATTGCACAATGGATGTATAATATACCTAAATGCACCAAATATTTAGACATAAATTTGTTTTTTGTGTATAAATGAATAAGTACTCAGAGACCAAAGTTTGCTATTAAAAAGAATGTTAATTTTCTATATAGCAAGTCTGTATAGTTAGAATATTCATATATTAGAGAATCTGTTTACATGATTCATGTGTCTTCTTTCAGCAAAACTATAGCTGAATGAATTGCATTGAGAGTACCAGATTAGTTTTGTTTTCAAAATGTTTGCAAACATACTATGAGATACACAAATATGAATCCTTCCTCATCTAAAATGTTTGTGTGAGGAGGCTTTGTAGCCAAAAAATACAGTTTGCAAGCATTACGGAGTTACAAACAAATGTGAGAAAACCGTATGTTTGCAAAAAGGCAAAAACGGGAAAAATGGGAAGAAATAACATACCCAGAAGCAATCCAATAAGGACAGCAAGCTCAGTTATCCAATAAATGTTGAATAACTTTTAAGGGGCAGAGCTAAAAAGTAGGTGGAGGGAGAATAGAATGGAAGGAGTGATATATAGTTCTTTTTGGTCTTTTTTCTATTTATCTGAATGGGTCATTTCCCAATTCATGTTGACTAGCTATTTTTAAATATCCCTTGGAATGGAATGAGAGTTGGACATAGGTATCACAAAGAAGTCCAATAAGAGCTAAGCATGATCAATGGATATAGAGTACTAAATGTGGGAGAGGGGAAAATAAAGCTAGGATACGAAAAAATATAGTGGAACTGATTTGGAATCCTGAACCAAAGCAGTCCAGATTGCAACATTTTGTTACATGAACTCTTGTAAGGAAATTTTCACTACACAAAAAGTATTCTAGTGACTCCTAAGTGATATGCATCTATTTTAGTAGCATTGTTCTATAAGTCTTGTATGGTATCCCATAAAATATAACAGAAATGTCTTTCCAAGACACAGATAAAGAAACACAAGGTTTGCACTGACATAGTAAGTATAAAATACAAATCTAAATCCCATTTGTGATCATAGTATGCTTGTAAATAGCATCAAATTCCATTCCTCTGGGTAATATATAAAAATGTATTCTGAAACAGTATTCACAAGTAGAAATCACATGGAATTGATTTTGTCTCTATTTTGTTATAATTTCAATTAATTTATTAGTTCATTTCAGGAAAATATCCAGCAGATATATACAGTGCAGTTTTTTC
The DNA here is from genome assembly GCF_035149785.1 of Candoia aspera. NCBI lineage: Eukaryota > Metazoa > Chordata > Lepidosauria > Squamata > Candoiidae > Candoia > Candoia aspera. Next base: position 80,339,357 of record NC_086157.1, on the reverse strand, counting down.
TAGTTTCTTGTGTAAAAATAGCTCCTGCACAACCCCCACCCCACCCCCTAAGATTAAAAAAATGCTATGAAATGTCAACAATGAACCATCTGTTATGGGCCTAATGGAATCAAGAACCAAAGCATCAGAGATTTTTGTTTGTTTGTTTGTTTTGATCAGGATAAGAAATCTTATTTATTAAAGCTTTGCATGCTTCAGAAATTTGGAAGAGCTGCTTCTAAATTCCAAGAGATATAATACAGCACCTCTCTACTGTTCTTTAAAGCAACCCATTTTTTAAAGATTTCTGTGCAAGCCTGAGAAACAGATGCCGCTATTTTATGAATCCATTGCTTAATGTAATTCTTAAAGTAGTAGCAGATTGTTGTTGTGTTCAGGCCCATGCAAAAGCTTGAAAAGAAAGGTAAGGTGCTTTAATGAATAACAGAATGGTGCTGTGCTCTTGCACAAGGTCAAGCCTTCTTTCAAAATTTTTGAAGCATGCACAGGACTATTATTACATTACAGCATATTAGTACAGCATTTCTGCAATGGTCTCTCAGAATTCACATAAATTAAGAGGACATTTTCAAAAGAATAGTGCTACATTATATGAATTATTACTTATTTAAAGAAGGGTCATTTTTTTAACAGAAACAAAACATATTTTCCTCTACAATAAAATAGCCTGTAAGAATGATACTTGGGATCTATTCTCCTTTAGGTTTTTTGCAAGGTTTCCACTGAATTACTCCAGACATGGCAGCAAGTCCTAAACCACATATTTTATCAGATCCTCCAATCCAGTTCCACTGGAAACAATGATACTCTATTAAAAAAATCACCAATTATTTGTGTTATGTTGTAAAGTGGGGAACCACTCAGTTGCACAGCAATCAGATATAGACACTTTTGACTGCGCTGATTTTTTTCAATTCCCCATTATTCAAATCTTAAATTCACTTTTTCCACTGAAGCAATAGTTCATCATTTTTAAATAAAAGTCTACACGAAATGCATGAAGATTTTCATTCAACCCTTCTAATTTACATACTTTTGACATATAGTATGCATTTTTTGCAGTTTATCCCAGAATAGTGCATTTCTGTATGTTATCACCATGAAATACAAACTACAAACTTTCCTACATAACTCTTGACTACAGCAGTACATCTATCAAAGGATAACTGCATTTTAATTTTTGTATGAGTTCAGGATATATAACTGTACCTTTGGTTTATAGTGATTGGGAGTGGATAAGACTTAACATAGAGCATATCAAATAGTGCATCTTGTAATATCTTATCAAGGATAGGTAATACAGGTATAAGCAGAGCAGTGGACCTGTGGAGACCTTCTGTGGTGTCTGTCAGGCTTCCTATCCAACTAATTTAATTATAGTTGGTTTGGGGGTGTGAGGAGTGCACACTTTTTTTTTAAAAAAGCATATTGAAAAACAAAGTGATGGCCTTCATTGTCTTTATTTGTGGGAATTCTTCTTCATCCCACAGTTACCAAAAATATTCTCAGAAAATAAAAACAGTGGGTAGATTCATGTGGAAAAGCGTATTGAAAAACAAAGTGATGGCCTTCATTGTCTTTATTTGTGGGAATTCTTCTTCATCCCACAGTTACCAAAAACATTCTCAGAAAATAAAAACTGGATAGATTCATGTGGAAGTCTCCAGAAATAAAAAAGACAATGTATGGTAGGGAGCATGCTAACGGGCTAGTGGTAGGGTTACCAAGATCTGGGCTGCAAGAATCTGAACAATCATAGAGATATAGAAAGGCTAGCATATTGCTCTCATCTAATGGTTGCCCAAATTTTTGCAGCCAAGATCTAGTTGCCTTATTAGTGAGGGTAACAACCATACCAGAGGAGTATTTGGTTATTGGCCATGCTCCCTAAGGCAGCCATTTTGAGAACAAACTAGTACTTTATGGCAACCACTTTGTGATTTTTATCTACAGTGTGTTTTCAAAATTCCAAATTCTTCCACCCATCCAATTGTTGCCTACTTAAGATATACCTGGGAAAGCTACTGCCAATTAAATTTGACAGCAGTAGCTAGGCAGATGAAAGATTCAGCTGACTCAGCTGACACAGTATACGAGAGAGCATAGCAGTAGCCTAGCAAATGGTTCTAAGCCAAATTTTGTCCTCACAACATTAAATTATATGCTAACAAATCATCAACCTTTCTGTCTGATTTTGTATAAAGATTAGACGTAAGGAGCTTTCTGCAGGTCAGTCTTTAAACAATTTTTTTTGTAACTAGTAGTCTGTATTTTCAGTAGTAAAATTAAAAAAAGAAAACTAGACACATTTTATTCCTTAAACAAATTAAAGCCTTTTAAATTTTAAAATATATTATGTCAACAATGTTATTTTTTTTTCTGGCGTGATGTACATGTTGCAATTTAGTAGAACCACATACCAAACTTAAGGAGCGGTATTGTACATATATACAATGTATTTTCAATAATCCTTTTAGAAATAATCATATCAAAGCATAAACTTTTGTTCAGTCTGATTCCTTTACAATCTGTCTATTACCTTCCTACAAATGGTTCTAGATTTCTCCACATATACATAAAAACCTATTCCTTTTCAGAGTAAGCAATATTAAGGAGGGTGCAGAAAAGAAGTAAGAGTTAGCCAAATAAAGTCATGTGATAAGGAGAATAAAAAAGGAAACATAACTCAACGTATGGATTCATAGATATCAACCTCCACCGTGGATTCTGCTTTACTCAATTGAAGATTTCACATAATACTTTTTAGAAAGAAAGAGAAGATGTAAACCAGTTTACTAGACTTAGTTATACTGTGCCACATAGCAGCATTCCTGACTAATGCAAAGATAGAACTAGTTTGACACAAGTTTGACACAAGAGCAATCAAAGCCTAATTATACTGAATGGTGCTCACACTACTTTGTGCAAGCTGGGTTCCCTGTAAGCCAACATATTTTTGGCCATATCCCACCACAACTAGGAGGTATATGCAGAATACTGACATATTTGCAGAATGTCCATGAGAAATCAGTGTCACTGAACTTAATGGGCCTTAATTTATGTTAGCCTTAACTTGTTCCACTAATTGCAGCATTCCAAAGCATAGTCAAAAGTAATCTTATTGAGTCCAATGAGGTTTATTCTGTATGCACACTTCAGAAATTATTTGGAAGATGTGCAAGTATAAACACAACATCTCATTGGTATTTTTCAAGACCTTGATATTCTTCAGGCTTCCACATGATTCTGCTATAAGGAGTCAATTTAGTAAAGTTAACCCAAGTTAATTTAGACTTTAAGCATCCATAGCTTTTTTTCAGGGTCATACAAATTCCTGAAGAAAGTCAGGCTGTTTTAATGAATAGCAGAGAGGTGCTGTGCTTGCACAAAATTCAACACATTTTCTAAACATTTTCAAAGCAAGCACATCCTAGTTACTTCCCAGGGTACCGGATAAAATATTGTGGATTTTTTTTAAAAAATAGTAATTTACATCTGACTTTCTATCATTGTTAATGAGACACAAAAGGTCTCATTAAAATCAAACAAAAGGCAGTCTAATTTTTGTGGATTAGTGGAGTGCTTGCCCTATTCCTATTCTTTCCAGTATGGAAGAAAGTGGTAATGGTAAAAGGACAATCAAGCAGAGAGATGCATCAATGGAGATCACAGAGCAGCATGCAGTACTCTGAAGCCTTCAGTCTAGCCCCCAAGTTATCTGAAAACTGTTACCAAAACTGTAATTATTAATGCAACAGAAAGGAAAATGTACTGATTACATTTGAGAGATATGTGTGTGTGCATTGAATATAAATGTATGCGTATGTGTGCGGGGCAGGTACGTATGGGTGTGTGTGTGTATACTATATATAAGATGAAATTTGGTCAAGCTTATTTTGTCTCCTGGCTGAACCCATTTTACTTTGGATTGTGGGCCTTCGAATCCAAGTTCTGGTCTTAGACCAAGTAATACTGCTTCTTTTGTCTGTTGCCTCATGTCTCTAGGTAATCCTTTCCACAGAGTAGCTGCTGTTTAATGGCGAAGCAATAGTCCACCTAGTATTGTCTTTGCCTACTTTCTCCTCTCTCCAAGAAGTGAATTTTAATTGGAGATAGGTAGAGAGATTTCATCATGCCATGCTCTACTCCACATTATTGCTTGCCAGGTACAAGAGCAGGAAATTACAAATCAGACTGGTGTCAGGGTATAGAAATAGGCATTATGAAGGGGAAAAAAACCTAGCGGCCTATTTCTGATTAATGTTATCTTGTTCTAGGCAAAGATTTTTGCTTGGTTCTCCTTATTCCATCTCTACTGGCTCTTCATAAATGATATCACTAGTATAATTTCCTAATGGTCAACCCTGAGAGAAGTGCATTGGATTTTTTTTTAGAAAGCTTTTCTTTCTTTCTTTCTTTCTTTCTTTCTTTCTTTCTTTCTTTCTTTCTTTCTTTCTTTCTTTCTTTCTTCCTTCCTTCCTTCCTTCCTTCCTTCCTTCCTTCCTTTCTTTCTTTCCAGTGATCTTACTGTATTTTTGTATGGGAGAAGAAAGAAATGATAGCAAAACTGTCAGTTCCAAAGCTGCTGAAATTCATCATCCTCGTATTCACAGATCAGGCACAACACTATAACAGCAGATCATTTTTTTGCTCACACTACCTACCAGCATGCCTGAATCATGATCTGAAATGAAGGCAATATTCCATGTTTACTTAATTGTTAGCCTTTCCAATAAATTTGTCAGAAATAAATTGATGTGAGGGAGATCCTATACTTAATTAATATTTCTAAATCCACTTTTCCATTCCAAGAACCCATAATATGTGACAATGCTAAATAATCTAGTAAAATAAACAAATAAAATACTTATTTCCTATTCTGTATTTAATTAAAATTATCCATTTGTTTGTTTAACCTTTTAAATTAAAGAGATCTTTAATCAACAGATCTTAATTTTTTTTTAGAATGTGGTTGTAGAAATTATTTTCTTATGCTTTCACTGAAAATTGACTAAAGGCTATAAGTATTGGTATAATCTGCATAAGAATGTAGTGAGAGTCAGAGTGGAATAGACTAAGAATGTATCTAGCGTAGCATTATGTTTCCACAATCTGCCAGCTAGATGCCTATTGAATCATACATCCTCTTGAAATCAACACTGAAACTGCGATTCAATGTAATACTACTGAGCAATATTATGTTATACTGTAATACAATGTTTATTAGTGAAGTGATGTTGAAAAACTGATAGCACAAGGAGATGATCAACATTTCCTACCAGATTTCCGGTGATGTTGAAGCTAGAACCAGCAATGCATACTATATGTAGAGTTGTTCGAACCATGAAGTAGCAGGTTTACAGCCTGATATATGCCCAAATTACAAAGAATTCCAGGTATTGGACTGGTTCATCGAGGTTGGCCACTACCTCTCTTTAGTAGAAATGCCTGTAAAAGATTTTCTGTTTGAGGGGGCTTCCAGGTAAGGAAAAATGGCAAACTAGATGTTTCCAAAAGAGTGGAGCTGCTGCCGTGACAAAAACCAGTGGACTGGTGGCAAGCTCGGTCCAACAGAACCCCTCCAGACAAGGAGGGGACGAGAGATTGCCCACTTGGGCTTCGGATAGTTGAACCTCATGAGGAAAGCACAGGATAGTAGTTATCCTGCAGGTCTGAGTGCTGGGAGACAAAGGAAGTCATCAAGCTTTCAACTGCGGAGGAGCCTTTAAGGACACTGGGTTTAACCACCTCACTTTCCAAATTCCTTTGGATTTACAACTATTTTACAGTTAAAAGAGGTCTTCCAAACAATAAGTTTGAAAAACTACCTGGTGAGTAAAAAATAGAAGAAAAGCTAACTAGCAGTTTAAAGAACATAAAGAAGATAAAACAAATGGCAAAAAGCTAAATAAGACTTTAATTTAAGAAAGTTTTAAATGGATTAAGGGACCAAAAAAATCTGGAATGTTAGGACTTTTGCTAAGATTTTTTAAAAAATTGAGTAAACAAAAAACATTTCTGTGGGGATACAAATTGTTTAGTCTACCAGGAAAGGGATCATTGGCTGAAAGTTTGGAACAAAGCAACTACAAAACCTGAGATTTCATGAATATAGGAATAGGCCACTAGAGGGAATTTAAGTTCAGGAAGGAAAAAGAAAAGTAAAATCTATTAAAAGATAGGCAAAGGTATGATGCTTGAGATATTTCAAAGGATTTTTGAAGAACTGGGAGAAAAACTTAGAATTTATTTGACAGCAATAATCTCTGCACCTCTAAATGTATTTTTTGAAGAAAATTATAAAGAAGAAGTAAAAGATGTAATTGACAACAATATGGAAGAATTTATAGATAGACAGGATGAAAAGGGAATATAAATTCTAGCTGATGGAGACATACTAAAAAATAAAGGAATTGAGGATTTTAAAACAGAGATGACAATCAGAGTGGAAATACAAAGGACAAATCAGGAGATGAAAAAGGACCTGGGCAAGGACTTATTTTTGGATTTACAAAAGAGGGTTTCTAAAACCTTGAAGAAATCTTTGAGATGGGAGAAAGAAAATCTGAATCGAGATTCAGTCCCATGATAGCAACTTGATGAATTAAAGATTAAGATTGCTAGAAGCAAAAGAAATGAATATAAAGTTGACTTCTTTGATCAGGGTTAAAATAAGAAATATTTTAACAAAATCCTTGAAAGTCTTTATGGACTTTTTGTTGACATTTGGGCAGAAATGACAATTTTTGCATTTGGGAATGGATAAAGGGGATGAGGGGTTATTGGAAGATGTGAACCACATATGTAATTTCATAGGGGGTGGAGAATTATTAATTTGCTTGTACTTGTTGCAAGGAAGATTGGGAGTCACTTCTTTAAATATTCTTTTTTTTCTCTCTTATTTTCTCTTTTCTCTTTTGCACTTTATATTTCTTTTCTTTCTAGTCTTTTCTTTTTCTGATTTCAGTTTGTATTATAAAATCTTTTAGTATTGTAAAACTCTTTAATAAAAAGTTTTTAAAAAATGGTTTTCTGTTTGAGATAATATTTCGCCTGGCCAAGAATTGTCTTCCTGAATACCTGGTCTAGTTTCCAGCTTGACTTTCAACTGTGTCTATGACATAATTTGTGTTCCTGGTTTCTGCTAGCTTCAAATGTCCAATGCCTTAGCCTTGATACCATTTGAAGAGGTTGTATCCAATTATATTTTATGATTTTCATAAAACTGGAAATTTTACATGATATTTTAAACAATGAAATAATGAAATTTCTTTAAAACTGATAGATATACTTGGATCAATTAGAGTTCCTTTAAGACAGGTACAAAATAGAGATTCTTATATTCTAAAAAAGATTTTTCTTACACTCAACATTATGTTGATTGCAATAAAAGCAAAATGCAGAGATGTAGACGTTCTTTTCCTGCTTTTTAACCATCTTCACTCTTACCCATCAAGTAGTATTCTGGATTTTTGTGCATTAGTTATAAAAATGAACTTGATATAAAGTATGATGGCTATCTCAAATTACCAGGAATATATTCTAGTGGCAATTTTATTCCATAATAAACTGTAAATTTAACTTCCTCCCAGAACTATCCTTGGTATAGTTAGATAAAATATTTATATTAATATTTATTCTTTGAGACCCAACTCTGTTTGATAACATCCTTTCTGTTATTGCAGCCACAGTTGTTCAATTTCAAAGCAGTATCATAGGATGAGTGGTTTAGAGAGAAGAGAAAGGGATTCCTCCCACTCCTTTGCTTTTAAAATTGGTATTTTTTTTTAGTTTCAAAGGGCAGTCTCTTCTACCACAACCCCAAAATTCTTGCCTCCTTGCTTGCTGGATTTTTTTTTCAATTCAATTCCCCCCCACCCCCGCAAAAAAAATCTTAAAATTGAGACTTCCTCTAAAATATTATAATATTCAATAGTGTTAAAAACAATACTGTTATGAACAGGTAACCTATAAAACCACATGGTCAAAAGTAGGAAAAGCAGGGGAAAAAATTCTGAGTAAATAAATTATTATAATCAGATCAACACATGAAATGTCATGAAACGTACAATGATTTTTTTTAAAGGTGGAGAACAAACAGCTGATTAAAGCTAAAATAATAATTTTAAAAACCTGTTTCACTAATAACTCTTGCCTGGAGTATGCTAAGAGGAGACCCTCTATTTTCTCTCCCTCCTAAGCTATAAAAAAGAAGGATAAAGGACAAAGGAGAAGACAGAAAAGGAAGGAAGGAAGGAAGGAAGGAAGGAAGGAAGGAAGGAAGGATACCAAAAGGAGGTAGAAATATATCCTCCCTAAATTAAGTGTATATACATAGGTATTTTACATGAATGGAGAGAGAGTGTGTGTATTTCAATATATCCACTATGCCTACAAAGCAATAAAACTTTTCTGAGTATAGAATAATTCTGCAATAATTCTGAGTATCCATCCATTTTGTGAGATAACTAAAGCTGTTTCTAGATCACAACATTTTCTTATCCCAGTATCCAAGGAAAAGCCAAAGACCAAAGGATATGCATGGGTGGCCATGAGGTGTCCTTGGTAGAACTGTTTATATTTCTTTATAACCCCTCAGGACAAAGCTGGAAATAGCGTGATATTATTTTCTCCTTCATACTCCGAAACCTTTGCATTCCTCATTGCTTACAATATTTGAACACAATTAGACTTGCAAAGAAATGCAGGATTTGAAGATTGTGAAGACTTATATCTTGAAGGCAGCCAAAATTGAACTGCATCAATCCAATTAGCACAACCTAATTGAAACAGCTCCTGAATGCATTTTACTATGACATCTGCTAAACGTCTTTATGTTCCTAAAAAGGAAAAATGATAAGATTTTTTTTTCCTGCATGCATGACCTTGGATCTGGTTCGGAGATTTTTGGCAAGTTACCACCTCTTTATATCTTGTTTTCATTTGAGTGACTAATGCTATAATCAATTTCTCATTTGTCTCTTCTTTCTCTTTTAGGTTTTACTCAATATTACTATATTTTTCTCTATATGATATACTTTGTTGATATGGGCTGAGAGGTTATGATTTATTACTTGTAACATCATCAGAATCTCAAAATTGGTCAGTCTGGAGAAATCTAGGAATTAAAATTGTTCTGTGTCTATCTCCCATTTGAATCAGAGGTTCAGCCAGAGTCCCCACCCAACAGGAAGATGGATAATTTTGTACTCAAAGCCTCAATATGTGGCATTCGACAGCATCTCCAGAAGGTGGAGCAGGGAGTGGGGGGTCTCTACCTGAAGCAAGTCTGCATCATGAGAGGAGAAGGAGGAGAGGAACAGTCTGCATCTTATATTTGCATGACATTTTTATCTCCCCCAAATTCTGAGAGGAACAGGGAATGCTATAACTGCTCTTTCTGCTTACCAGCTGTCATCAAAAACATGTATTGTTTTCACAACTCCTAAAGGGAAAAAGAAGTAAGCTGCATTTTAGAGCATTGCCATTTTCGCAGATATCTTCTTTATAATCCAGTCTTACAGTGACCAAGGGATAATTTACAGAAGCCAAGGTTTCCTGGTCCAGGTAGGGCCATAAATGGCATATCAGCTGAAGCTGCCTCCACCTGTTATTCAGGGTTAGGGTTCAAGCAGGATCCATGATACCAAAAGGCCCACCAAGTCACAGACTTGCCCTTTCACGGAGAGTGCAAGCCTGTCTACAACGACTGCCAAGGCTAATAGCCATGGTTGGTCAATATATTTATGGACAATCAGCATTTACATCTTACTAAGGTTTAGTCTAGGCTAGTTTGTTCCCACCCAGTCTCTAACAGTCTCCAAACACCAGTTTAAGACTTCTACAACATTTCTGCCTGGTCTGGGGTGATGACAGGATAATGGAATGTCTTCAGCATATTGATGATACTTCATCCCCAAAGGATGGATAACTTCTCTAAGCAGTTTCATATACAGTACATGTAAAGTAGATAGAGAGGAACACAGATTCTTGCAGCAATCCATACTGGAACAACTATGCTATGCATAGTGTGACACACCTACAATTGCCATTACTTTTTGCTGGCTTGTCACATGTTCATAATCAAATGCAGATACCCAAATAAATGTTTCATGTTAATCTGTACTAGTTTTGCTCATAAAGAGAGTGGAGATACTTTAGTTCTCTAGGACAGAAGGAAGGGGTGCAGATGGGCTGACTTGGAGGTCGGGTCATAAGAAATCATCAGATTTCTTATCATCAATACTCTGAAAAAAAGGAGGGAAGATAATTGGAATGGATGCAATGGTTGGCAGGTAAGATAGACTTAAACAGATCTAGTTGTCAAAGATCTATGGTTTTAATAAGGAACAACGTGCGCTAGCAAACCTGAGTTGGATTGGGCAGTGTTTACACTGCTGAATGTTTGTTAATTTAAGGAAAAATCCAGAAAAAATTGCTGAAGAGAGCTGTTGGGCATGATCCAGAAAATCCAAAAAGGAGGATGCATTCTGGAATGTGGTCTATGTTGTACAGATTATCCCCTGGTGGTCAAAAAGGATGAAACTTCAAAGTTTTTATGACCAGAGAAAAGGCAGTTGCCAGCCTCATCCCAATTTCTATATGTTCCCTTAAGTCTAAATTAAGAACTAGGTTAACTACTGAGTGGTGCAATGCTTATATTAAGCTCACATCAAAATCTGCAAATGTTGTATACTTTGAGTTGCTTTAAGCTGAAGTCTTGAAGTACAGAAAAAATGGTCTTGCTATTTCAAAAGGCAAGCTGCTAAGAAGGCTTCGGAGGAGAAAGGAATTTGCAATGGAATACAACGCAGTTAGGTATACTTGCCAAGTGAGGCTAAGAAAACAAAACTGCTCTTGTTGACTACTTTAACATGTTTCTGAATAAAAGGGAGGGGAAAAAATCCAAAAGAGCTGTATTCGCACTGAAACGTTCATCAAATCCTATGAATGCACAGGAAACCCCTGTGATATACAGGCTCAACTGGACCAGCAAGTCCATTCCATGATTACCAACTGGAACTGTCCATTCAAGAAGAAAGACAACCAACACAAAATGATGACCCCGCCATCTAAATCCTTGCAGATGTTTCAGAACAATGTCATCATCAGCTCTAGCATGTACTTCACAGTTGAAATGTGAATACTTTTTAATGCACATAGGGAATTAGTCATTATTTATTGAGTAATTATTCTTCACCCACCAAGAAAAACAAAATAATAAAAGTAAAAAGAAAGTGTTACAGCATACGTTTTTCCGAAACCAAGGTATGATTCTGTTCTTTGGAAATTGCATTTGACTCCAGCTGTCTTAGAATTTAGGAAGTATGAAAAGAAAGCCTTTGACAACTTGGAATGGTCTTTCATGCGTGCAATTTTGAAAAAAGAAAAGACTTGCAGCCCTAATTTCTTCACATGGACAGACAATATTTATAAACAATAAGAAGCCAAGATAATAGTAAATAGTTTGTTTTCTCATAACAATGCACTATACTGAAGGGGACAAGGTAAGGTTGTCCTTTCTTTCCTTCCTTATTTTTATTGGCATTAGAGCCATTGGCAATGAAAATAGGTCTAAAATTTCAAAAATTAAATTAGCAATTCAAGACATAAATTGAAATTATATGCTGATGATGTTGTATTGATTAAGAGAACAATAATATACTTATCCATGGTGCTGATGCATATGTTCAGACATTGAAATTGAGATGGTTCCACATGTACTTATGAAATGCCCTGTATATGCCCTCCATCCACTTGGAGGATGGAGCTAATCTCTCCTCTAATCTCAAATTATCCAGAATTCCAACAGGGAAGTGGATGCTTACCATTAAACAATGAAGACCACAAAGTCTCTAGGAAGGTGGCCAAATTCTGTGCTCTTGTGATGGCAGTCAGAAAGCACTGGACCTGAACATAAGTAACTAAGTAAGACAAGCATACTTAGTTTCTGCTGTAAATAGGCTTTTATTTTTTATTGCATTTTAATTTTGTTTCTTTTGTATGACTGCAAATTCTCTTAAAAATAAGCAGTAAACTGCCAAAAGGCTTTGGTAATTGATAGTAACCAAGTTAAATACATTTTTAAAAATTTCAGTGATTATATTGCCTAGCATCCTTCCAACCAAAATGCTCATGTGCAAAATATACATGAGTTCACCACTGGGGGGGCCAGTAGGCAGTTCACTACAATCTGCTAACTCAAGACCCTTCATTTCCTTAACTTAGACTTGGTTATAAATTAAAATGTACATAAAACTGTAGAAGGCAGATTACCAAAGTCCATATATTCTAAATTACAAAATTTCAGCTGTCCTTTTTCCATTCAAGTGTAAGACAACTCTTCATGGATAAAAACATTCTCATATTTCCAAAGCTGGAATTCTCTAACGACTGGTGTTACAGAAATATTATACCTTGGCAAATAAAGCATGTTTAAAAAATATGTAGGCAATTTATGCCTTATTTCACTTACCTTATAAATTATTACATGCTTCATTCTTTGAGTAAGGTGCCAAAACTGTAAGACTTAACAGGAAGCAAGGATAATATAAGAATGACTATATGAGAAGCTACATCATCGGACAAATTTTAGAAAATCCTGTGAAAGAGACTTAGGGGAAAACTTTTAGTGATTAGACAGTTTTTTTAAAAAATTAAATAATAGCCTACAAGTGCTGCCAAGCATGATGGACATAGCTGTCCCTCTTTTTCTAGTGTTCAGGATGAAGATGGTTTAGACTGTTAGACTATTTTTTTTTACTAAAGAGGTTTTTTTTTTAAGTTGAAAGGATTGATTCCTTCCACATTATAAAAGTAAACATTGTAGCTTTCATTAAAAGGGTTAGCAATCACTATATTAAGCCTGGATAGGGATGATGCATCCATCTTAGTGCTCCTTGATCTCTCAGTGGCTTTCGATACTGTCGACCACAGTATACTTCTGGACCGCCTGTGTGGGTTAGGAGTGGGAAGCACTGTGCTCCAGTGATTCACCTCCTTCCTCAGTGGTTAGTTCCAATCAGTGTTGACAGGGTGGGGAGAGATCACATCTGCAGCCCCTCATGTGTGGGGGTTCGATGCTGTCCCCTGTCCTGTTCAACATCTACATGAAACCACTGGGTTAAGTAATCCTCCAGTTTGGGGTCCAGTATAATTAGTACGCTGATGATACCCAGCAATCTGTCTCAATCCTGAGTGGCATAGGTAAAGCTGTCAGTGACCCAGCGTCTGGAGGCTTTCAGGTCTGGAAGGGGTGGAAAAGACTTTGACTCAGTCCTGACAAGACTGAGTGGCTATGGCTGTTTGGACCCCGCAGGTCAGGGATGTCACCATCCTTGGTCTTGGATGGGGCTGAACTTGCCCAGTCAAGACTGGTGTGCGACTTGGGGATCCTTCCAGACTTGCAGCTACTGCTTGAAGAGCAGGTGGCAGCTGTGGCCAGGAGGGCCCTTGCACAGGTTTATCTTGTGCACCACTTACACCATTTGCTCAATCAGGAGGCCCTTCAGACAGTCATTAATGCCCTGGTTACCTCAGGATTGGATCATTGCAATGTGCTTTACATGGGGCTGCCCTTGAAGACAACCCAGAAGCTATAGCTGGTTCAAAATGCAGCAACACGAGCAATAATGAGTGCCTCTTGGTGGGCCCATGTGCCAGCACTGCTGTGCAAGCTATGTTGGCTGTCAGTTGGTTTCTGCAATTCAAGGTGCTGGAATTATCTATAAAGCCCTGTATGGCATATGGCCTGGATACCCAAGAGATCGCTTAACTCTGATAGTTTCTGACTGCCCAGTACATTCCAGCAGAGTGGGTGTGCTCCAGGTCCCTCCATTAAACATTGCCATCTTATGGGACCTAGGAAGCGTGCCTTGTCTGTTGCGGCCCCTACCCTCTGGAATGGCATCCCCCCAGAGATAAGGACAGCATCCTCTCTCCTAGGGTTCCAGAAAGCTTTGAAAACCTGGCTTTGGCCCCAGGCCTGGGGTTGATGTTTATTATTTGTTCAATGACACCTTTTTGTATTGTTGATTTTGTTGTCTATTAGTTTATTTTAGTCTGGGCTGCCTGTTTGATTTAATGTTTTTAGCTGTTTTTATGTTTTGTCTGCTTTTGTATGCTGCCCAGAGTCCAGTGGAGTTGGGCAGCCAATAAATTTAAATAAATAAATAAAATCCCACAGAAATAACTACCATCCATAATTCATAAAAATCCAAAGGTTACTGGCATGTTGAATTAGAATTGGGAACATTCACATTCAAGTCCACCCACAGCCAAGGAAAGTCACTAGGTGATCTTGGGTCAATCTCTTATCTCTCAGCCAATATCTTTCACGGGATTGTTAGGCAAAATTGGAAGACAGAGTGCATTGCTTTTAGCTCCTAGATCAGGAATTAGCAACACTTATCTAAACAGCATCTGTGACACCCTAACTATTTGTTTAAAATAATAAACAAAATTATAAGAGTTATAATCTAGAATTAAGAATCAGCCTAACAAAAATAAAATCAAACTAAGGAGCAATTCACACAGATGTTCACAGACATTAGTTGCAAATGTTGAGTCAAATTACTGTTTCTCTTAAAATCTGGCTCAGAGTTACTGCTCTGTATGAAAACTATTCTACACACTGGTAATAAGGAAACTATAACATATCAAAGTCCAAAGCCATGTTATGTACCTAAGTGCGAACTGTGCCCTTAGTCAAAGCCAGGAACATAAAAGATCTATCAACAATAACTTATAAAGGAACCTTGAACGTCTTTAGTTCAACCCTCTGCCCAGCACAGGAATCCTTATACCATCCCAGGCAAATGACTGTCCAATCTTTTCTTGAAAAGTTCCAGCGATGGAGCAGCCATGGCTTCAGGAGATAGGCTGATCTATTGCTTAATAGCTCTCATAGTTGGGAAATTCCTTCTTATTTCAAATATGGATCTTTCTTTCTAAAGCTTCCTCCTAATGATTCTTGTCTTACCTTCAGGTATTCTAGAGAATGAATCCACACCTTTCTCTTCTTTAAGCTAAACATACCAAGTTCCTTTAATAACTCTATGGGGAGATTGTACTGTCAAACCTTTGCAATAATTGTCAAATGAATTTCCTAAGGCCACAAAAACCAAACAGCCATTTGGGAGGTGAACATGGGCATGTATCACAGACTGCCCAGCCCTTGGCAATAAGGATGAAGAGAAATTCACATCTGAGTATGAATTTTCCTACATTCATATTTATGAATCAATGTTTGAACTGAAATTTAGTTATAATTCACAATTATGTACAAAAATACACTTTTATAGTGAAATACCTTGCAAAATTATGTGCACTGAATGAAATTTCAAATGTGTATCTGTTTGGAGAAATGGTACCAAAATACTAATTTTATTATACACATTATCAACAACTAAAATCTTTTCACAGCTTTACCAATTCCTATAGAAATATAAGTTACTGAGCTTCAGATCTTCTGTTCTGTCATTTGTTCCTTACAAACAATGATTGAGTCAGATGACTCAATTTGAAGATCCATGTAGATCATGTATATGTCTCATTATCGGTGTGCATTGGAGGGTGCCCTCCCTGCCTGTTTCTTGCAAATACAGGATCTTTGGAACTGGAAAGAACTATATCAATCATTTTCACTAATAACATGTAACATAAACACCGTAACGGAAGTAAGTAATGGAAAGATGGTAACTTATAACTCAAGAACTCTTAGCTACCTTTTGGAGGAGGAAAAAATGTGGTTTTTGGCAAAACTGTCAGCAAATAAATCATAAGACATAGTTACTTAATAGGCCAAATTGCAATATACTCCAGCTACAAATATAGTCCAAAATATATATCTGGCTGCATTTTACAGTAAGGTAGAGAATGAATATAGAATAAGGGCATGGAAGTGAAAATATAAGTAGAAAAAAAAAAAATCTAACAGAGAAAGCTAAGAAAAGATAAGCTGAACAGAAAACCACACCTCATTCCAAGGTGTTTAAAGGTTTAATTCAATGATTATCTAAAACCTTTGAACTGTATTGGAAGGTACATTTTTGCTGTGGAAAGCACCTTAGCTTTATAATCTTTATTTTACTTGGAGCATGTTCATTAACATCAATAACTATTCCTAACATATTCTTTCATTCAGCTGCTGTAAGACAAATATATGTATCTTCTTTTAAGTTACTGTTTTTTTTAAAAAAAATGGGCAATTAAAGAGAAAAAAATACACAATATTGTCAAAGACAATGCTTACATTAATTCTGCTTTATACCATTCATTGACTGATCTTTGATCATAAAAAATTAAAATTGAAATTATACCATTCATGATAATTTTGAGAAAATTAAACATACCAATTTATGTTTTCTAGGTTTTGCCTCAGATACTGTGTATAAGCAATTTACAATTATTTACATTTTAAATTACTGTTTAAATTTATCTTAAGGTAACTTTTCCAAAAGCTATGCAACTATTCTGCCAGATTAATAGAATGTGATGCCTTTCAATGGCCCCATCTCCATTTGTACTCTTCATTTCTGCTTTTAAAATTACATTTCATGTTTTAAAAACATTTGCAATTTTAAAAGGAGAGGCAAGGTGGTTCTTTCTGCTGCTAATGTATTGTAAACATCTGTTGTGTATATGCTGGAGGGAGATCTAAAGCACTTTCACACAAGGACTGTGCACCAGAGTGAAAGAAGCTCTTAAAAATATATAATTTTTATTAAGAATTTTGCTTACAATAGTAAAAACTAATACAAACTAAACTTAGAGAAAGAGAAAAGAATAAAAACTACAGGAAAAAAGAAAAAGAAAAAAGAAAAGAAAAAATATAATAATAAAAAAGAAAAGAAATACATAAAGAAATAACTTCCAACCTTCACCACAAGAAGTATAAACAAAATTAGTAACCCTTCACCCCCTATAAGGTTACAAAAAGATATCTCTTCCTCCAATATCCTACCCCCTATCTATGACCAAATCCATAAAACATCAACTTTTCACTCCTGGTGTCAGCAAAAAGTCCATAACAGGTTGCCAGAACTATGCAAAAACAAACTTATTTTAACTTTGATCAAATAAACCAACTTTATATTCCTTTTTTTTTTTTACTTCTAACGGTCTTAATCTTTAATTCAATTAAATGTTGTCATAGGAATTGATTTGTCTTCTGTTCTTCTTTATCCCATCACACAGATTTCTCTAAGACTTTAATAAGTGTCTTTTGTAAATCCAATAAGAAAACATTTTCCAGGTCATTCTCTTAGTTTATCATTTGCATTTCCCTTTTAATTTTTAAAACTTCAGCCAGTTTCTTTTGCAGATCCAGTAAAGTGTTCTTTTGCAAGTCATTCTCTTGGCCTGTCATCCACTTCTGGTACTTTCTCTGTCTTGTCAGATAAAATTTTCCCCACATCTGTCATTCCTTTATTAACTTTTTTGGACATAGTCTATCCATAGAAGCAGACATCATTACTGACAGTGTTGATATTGTAGTTACTAATTTCTGGCTCCATTCTTCAAAGATCTCCTTTAATGTTTCCAATGTTATAAACTTTTGTGTCATTTTGTAAGTCCCAGTATTAACTGACATCAAAAACAGGCTTGTATTTTTTTTCCCTTCTGCTTAGAATCTTTAGTTCCCACTAGTGCCCTTGTCTTTGTTATAACTTACAATAGCCAGGATAGCCAAAATAAGTCTGTTTCCCATGAGAAGCTATTTTTTATAGTTAATTCCAAAATCTTATAGTAAAAGTCAATATTCCAAATTTATCTGGACCCTTAATCCATTTATAACTTTCTTAGATCAAAGTCTTATTTAGTTTTTTACTCTTTCAAATTCTTTAAGTTCTTAAGTTTATAATTATTTTTTTATTTTATTCCAAGTTGAAGATAAAACTCATCTGAAGATTTTTCAGAGTTGTTGTTCCAAAAGTCTCCCATAACTGTAAGATGGTTAGTAGGCAATTTCCAAAAGTGATTATAAATGAGGTTTGCAAATTTAGTGTCTTTTAAAAGGCTCCACCACAGTTACAAGCAAGATGGCTAATCCCTTCACATCCCACCACTCAAACCCATGAAAAACTGCTGTCATGAAATCTCCCTATGAGCAGCAGCCATCCAGAGTACATGTGGGTGATCTCCTGTCCTCTCCTTATTGAGAGGTTCCAAGGGACTGGTCTACTCACCAGTTCCTTGGTCTTTGCTGCAGTCATCAGCTCCACTTTCATGGAGATATCTTCAGTTCTCCATACCTCCCTCGTAAGTCCAAAGACGCTCCCAATCTCCATGATTCCACAACAGTGGCTATATTTCTTCATTTATTGCTGGCTCAGCTATAGTGTATTTTCAACAATGGTAAAACTAGTCTGTCGCTCCATGGATAATGTAGGTGATCCATTTCCTTTTTACAGGAAATCCATCATGTAGGTGATCCATTTTCCTTCTTTTACATCATGCCTTTTGGCTTCTAGACCTTCCAAGAGGAAAGGTAGCTTGATGCCTTTTCAGCAGAGGAATCTGAACAGCAGGATTTTTCTGCATGCAACCAGACAAATGCACCCAACAGAAAATATAAAAAGGGTATATTGCAAGTAGTGTATTTTATTTCCTTTTTGTATGGAAAGGATATGAAAGGATTTTTCTTACTGCAGGACTTGCAACAGCTTAAAGAGGATCAGTGATCCTTTGCTCCTTTTGATTAGACTTTCAGTCTTCATATTTGAAGACCATCATGGATTATCTTCAAGCTGCTTTTGAAGGTTAGTAAATGAAAGCAATGTGAGGTGAAAGTGTTCTTAATCCCAGAAAAAAATACTTTTCATGTGTAACCCTTGGGTCTGTTCCTATACTTTGGCTGTCAGAGTAACAATCTTCTCTTTTTAACACAACTCCAATATGTAGGAAACAGTTACTATTTATTTTACATTATCAAATAGCAAATTAATTAACAATAAAACACAAGCATATTCATCATTACAAATATTCTATAATATCCAACATTTCCCATTGTACTCTTTGGAGTTGCTTGGGCAGCTTTAAAGCCTGTATCCTCAGATGTGGATATTTGTAACTGGAACAGATATTGGTGGAGCCAGACACCAGGTAGTAGGGTTACTGGCACTGGTATTGCACTGTTGTGTTCATCAACAAAACCAGAATTTGGTGATGCCAAATTCTAGTCAATATGGACATTTGTATCCAGCAATGAGGTGCAGAGCAAGTTCCAATTCAAGAATTTTGGGTACATGGAAATAAGGACTCAGCAAGCAGTCGCAGGGGGATTTTTATGCTGTCTCTTCCATTTCTAAAGTGTAGATGTGACTTAGATGCATCTTGCATTGAACACAACAATGCAATACCAGTGCCAGTAACCGTACTATCTGGTGTCTGGCTCCACCAATATCTGTTCCATTTACAGTCCTCAGCATATATCCTGAGGCAACAGGCTCTTCAGCAAAGTCATAGATGAAAGGAAAGGGAAAGGGAAAGGTCTTAGTACAAAGTGCAGCCTCCTTGTTCCTTCAACATTTAACATGTTTCCTCCAATAATCATCAAGGCACATCATCTACCCTCCCCAGCAGATACGGTTTATCCTTTCTTTAGCTTTACGTATGCATGTTGTCTATTTTGTCCAATGCAATTTAAAACATTAGGCATCACCAGCAACTCGATAAAGTAGGGAGATGTGGTGGCATTATGGAAGAGGGGGGTCATTAATTCACTTACAGCACAGTATCAGTAAACAGGAAACGTAAGAGACAACAGTTCAACCATGATTTGGGCAGCAGATGCCTGTAAATAGTAGGGCTCCATAGATCAACAAAGAGCAACCAGACTCCTGCCCAGGTTCCCAGCCACCTTAATTCATCTACCATCACTGGTGGATCTATACAAATTGAGTGGAACATGCTGCCATCAGGCCCAGTACCTGTCCTATCACTGGAAATCCTCAGCAGCAGTGGCCACTTCAAGTCCAAGCAAGTATTTCTGCTTCTGTATGTGGAAGGGAATATGATTTGATTAGCCAATCTTTGTGTGTGGGTATGGTGGGGGGGGCAGGGAGTAAAGGGGAGGAGTGGTGCACACCCAATCAAAGAGTACATGTGTTTCCATGGGTCATATTAATCAGATTCATAAATGCTGGAGTATTTCTCAAATGGAAGAGCACTGCACATTTGGCAAATAATTTATCTGCTGAAGAATTTAGCAGTTTAAGAAATTACAATGAAATACATATTTGTTTCTGGTGAATAGCAGGATAGCAATAAAAAACAAAACAGTAGAGAAGCCTGTGGAGCTTTCCAGATGACTTCCTTGATTGCATATATCCTTATACATTTAAATAAACAAAGAAACAAACAGCTGATTTAGAATGATGGAAGTTGTAGGGATGAATGGAAGTTGTAATCCAATGTGTGTTGAGGAACCAGGCTCAGAAAAGCTGGTTTATGCCATTTTACGGATTATATCCTTGCCTATAGGAATGACCAGGAGGTGGAGAGACCAGTAGATGCAAACAGATAGGAACCAGCTTCTACCTTACTTTCATTCAATGTAATATGTAAAAATGTCTGCTGTTTTCTGCTTTGAAATGAAATAATGTATTTCTACTTTATGCATGTTCCTTTCACTGCTGTAATATAATATCAATATCTAATGTAAAAAGACCCCTTCCTAAGCTAATCTCTGTGAAGCAGCTGTTCCTGTGAAAGCCCAATTACTATTATACTTGCCTTATTTGATATTTCTATGTTTTAACGATTGCTCACCAAGGCAATTGGGGCTCTTTAGCAGAAATTTAAAACATACAGAAAATGCCTATAGTAATTTGTAAGAGGAGTTATCCAGACTCCATAATCAGTAGCAGCAGGGGAACGCTGGTGTCATGCACATAATAGTGATTTTTTTTTTTGTCTACAGTTGCAGTACTAGACTTTTGGAGAAAACTCTATTGTAGTTAAAGAACTGGAATCCAACCCTGCATTTGTTTTATTCAAAACTGTAGCTCTAGAGAGGTGATTAGTAAATTTGATGATAGCAATATATTTCGTCCATACTGATCATCAAGGTGTAATATCAAATATTATGGAAAACCAGGAAACTATATAATCCAAACCCCTACTCATGAAATAGATTCTTCTCTCTCATATTTTGAAAATATCCAAGGATGGGGGTTCTGCAGGACATTTCTCTACCAAATTTAGAATCCAGAAAATTCACATTCAGGGGCATGCAAGATCTGTTTGTAGTATTGAAAAGACATGTAATGGACATGTCTTTTCCAACTTGTCAAAACATCCAGAGCTATAGCTATTCAGGAACTCCTTCTACACCATCAGTTGGGCTCTTGCCTGTTCTATCAATTCTTTGTCATAAATCTACCACAATTAGGTCAAGGACAAAGGCTGGTGTTCCAGCTACACCTGAATATCTCATCAATTCCCTTAAACATTGCCATCTAGTGGGACATAGGAAGTGTGTCTTTTCCATAGCAGCCCTGTTCCATAGAATATCCTTCCCCCTGGCATCTGGCAGGCCCCCACCCCTTTTAGCCTTCCAGAAAGCTGTAAAGAGCTGGCTCCTCCACCATGTGTTGGGATAGGGTGAGGTTGGAGCTGGGGATGGTATTGTTGGGTGCTTGGGTGAAGGATGTTTGAGGCGCCAAGTTTTGGGTTTATTGGTGGGGGGGTAATTTTTATTATTCTTGCAAGCTGCCCAGAGTTGTGTGTCTTGATGGCAGCCATATAAGTCTTAAATAAATAAACCAACTCCCATGAGCAAAGATGCTCTAGCCAAGGCATAGAAAAAAGATATGGTTCTTTTCTGATCTACCTAAAGAACATGCCTTCTTTTGGCCATCCTTGCCTTGATGCCCTTCACATCTGTTGATCTTCAATGTCCAGTTAACTGAAGTTCATAATGGTTGAGTAATTAAGAGACTCTAAAGGGCCCTAAATTGGGGTAGATATTGAATTCTCAGTATGTATAGAATGAGGGAGAACGAGTATTAGTTGTCTATGAGTATTAAACCAAGTCAGTATATTAAATCCTAGGTACAGAAGAAGGTAGTATATAAAGCTGAATCATGTGAAGCTGAGTAGTCTATACCTACAAAGCTCAGAATTGTGAAGGCAATGGTTGCAGGCACAGGTTTTTCCCTATGACAATCTATGGAAGCTAAAGTTTGACTTTGAAGAATCAGGAGAGAAAGATTATTGATGCTTTTGAACTTGGTGCTGGAGAAGGTGCCAAAGAACTCCATGGATAGACAAGAAACGAATGGATGTCAGCCTTATCATTGACGATTGAACAAATCAACCCAGAATTCTCACTCGAGGCACAAATGACTAGGCTTAAGTTATCATACTTTGGACACATTATGCAAAGAATTAGTCTCTGGAGTCTATAATGCTGGGAATGTGGAAGGAAAGAGAAGAAGAGGACAACCAGCTGCAAGGTGGATGGACTCCGTTACAGAGACAATGAATGCCCCACTGAAAGACCTGAAGGACCCGGTTAAGGACAAATCCTCATGGGAAAAAGGTAAGAGTCAACATCAACTCAGTGGCACATAATCAATCACTCAGTCAGGATAGTGAAAATACTTTTTAACAAATGGCATATGTTAGAAGCTTTCCTCTCTTAAGTTTCTAGTAAAACATCACCTATGTACTCATGAGCTCAGTAGCTCCATGAATAACAGACTTCTCTGCATTTCCATATAAACAAATAGCAAATATATACAGTAATAGCAAAAGCCAATAGCAAAAGCACATGGATTGACAGCCACTTACAGTACAACAGTTTAGGCATCCCTTCAAACCGTATGTTTCAATGAATCCCTAAGCGAACAGAAACTAGCACAACCCCAACATTATTTATTTATGTATTTATTTATCAAATTTATCACCACCCATCTCCCCCACAAGGAGGGACTCTGGGCGGTTCACAATAAAAACATCAACCACAATATAATATACAATAACATACAACAATATTATTACTTTTTATTTATTTTTCAAATTTCTATCACTGTCCATCTCTCCCGAAAAGGGGACTCTGGGTGGTTTACAATAAATCACAATTAAAACATATAAATTACAATATAAATAGATCAGTAAAAAATAAAATAGATATAAAATATAAAATCCAAGCAGTGCAGATCTTGTTTGTTGGGGAGAGATCTATGATACTAGCCACCCCCAAGATGAACTGGTGCCCCTCTCATCCCAAGCAAGGCAGCAGAACCAGGTTTTTAGGTTCTTCTGGAAGTCCAGGAGCGAATGGGCCTGTCTCACCTCCAGGGGCAGAATATTCCAGAGGCCGGGTGGCAATGCAGAGAAGGCCTGCCTCCTGGACCCTGCCAGGTGGAATTCCCTTACTGGCGGGGTTTGTAGCATGCCCTCTCTGCATGACCGGGTGGGGCAGGTTGATGTTAGGGGGATGAGGCAGTCCCTCAGGTAACCTGGCGCCATGCCATGTAGGGCTTTAAAGGTGATAACCAACACCTTGAATTAGACCTGGAAGCAAACTGGTTCCCAGTGCAGCTCGCGCGGCAGTGGTGTTACATGTGCTGATCATGGGGCACCAATAACTGCTCACGCGGCTGCATTCTGGACCAGCTGAAGCTTCCAGATACTCTTCAAGGGTAGCCCCATGTAGACCACATTGCAATAGTCTATGTGGGAGATGACCAGGGCATGAGTGACTGTTTGGAGGGCCTCTCGATCCAGGAAAGCGCATAACTGGAGCACAACACAAAGTTGCGCAAAGGCCCTTCTGGCCACGACTGTCACCTGCTCTTCGAGCAGGAGTCATGAGTCCACGAGGACCCCCAAGGTACGCACCGGGTCTGAATGGGGCAGTGCAACCCCATCTAGAACTAAAGATGATAACTTCCTGGATACAGAGGAGCCATCAACCCACAGCCACTCTGTCTTACCAGGGTTCAGTTGAAGCCTGTTCTTCCCCATCCAGACCCCCACAGCCCCCAGGAACTGAGAGGGCAGCTACCGCATCACTTAGCTCACCCGGGATGGAGATATATAACTGAGTATCATCAGCATATTGATGATACCTCACCCCATGGTGACGGATGATCTCACCCAGCGGTTTCATGTAGATGTTGAATAGGAGAGGAGAGAGAACCAAACCCTGTGGCACCCCACAGTGGAGGGGTCGAGGGTTGGATCTCTCTTTTCCTATCAGCACTGACTGGGACCAGCCCTGGAGGAAGGAGGTGAACCAGCGTAAAACTATGCCACCCACCCCCAACTCCCTGAGCCGACCCAAAAGGATACCATGGTCGATGGTATCGAAAGCCGCTGAGAGGTCAAGAAGAGCCAGGATGGATGCACTCTGTCTATCCCGCTCTCGCCAGAGATCATCCATAAGCATGACCAATGTAGTCTCTGTCCCATATCCTGGCCTGAAACCTGGCTGGAAGGGGTCCAGATAATCCGTTTCCTCCAGAATCCTCTGGAGCTGCAACGCAACCACTTTCTCAACCACCTTTCCTAAAAAGGGAAGGTGGGAGACAGGGCAAAAATTGCCCAGTATAGTAGGCAATTTAATATATATAAATAATTATATCTGTTATTTCTTCTCCCTGCACACTATTTCTTTGCCCCACAATTCCGAAACATCACAAAGCCACTCCTGTGCTTACTGTCTGGCAAGTATTCTTTTCTTGAAATGATTCACCTTTTTTCTCCAAATGTATTTTGTGTGGTTGTGGCTAAACAAGTTCACTTTTTGTTTCATCAGTCCAAAACACTTTGTTCCAAAATATTTCAAGCTTATCAAGATTGTATTTTGCATACTTTATATGATGTCTTTTGTGATGAGGTCAGAGAAAAAAAAAACATCCTTCTGACAACTCTCTCTTGTATGAGCAATGCTGTGGACAACTACAACAGTGTCAGCTAAACTTTTCAGGAGGTGGTTTGTAGTGATCTTTGGGTTCTGTCTTGTAGATCTGGCCAGTCTTCAGGAAATTCTAGCAGTTATCTTTCTTGGTCTTCTAGTTCCTGCCTTGATTTCAATAATGTCATGTAACTTCCACTTCTTAATAATACTTTTCATAGTGGAAATGGATAGCTGGAAGTGTTTTGAGACCTTTTATAACCCTAACGTGCTTTTTAAATGTGAATTATCTTCATGTTCAAATGCTCAGACACCCACTTAGAGGACCCTATTAAAAGTAGACAGAACAACAAATACAATTGGAGAAGTTGGAAGAATTAGTCTTTGTTCATCTGTGGAACTGTATTCACCTGGCTAATTGCAGACCTAAGGTTTTATTAATACTTCTACATTTTTAAAAAAGTAACCTCAATCAACTGGAATAGTGTTTGAAGTTCTGCACTTGCCATATTCACTATTTTCTTATTTTGAATCTGTAAACAACTGCAGTTCAAATTTGCATAAATATGTTGTGTTTCACTTTGTAGTATATAGAGACTGTGTCGGCTTTCGTTCACATAGGGATTTATTGAAACAGAACAATTTCAGCAGGGGTGTCCAAGTCCTGCTTTAAATAGGCTGCAGTCAGACCAAAGACTAAAAGATCTGGGGAGAAACTCAACTAAAGAAGGTCAGAAACTAAGCAAAGAGCATTAATCACAAAATGCCAGCTCCTGAAATATTACCTGCCCAGGTCTGTATGGTTGAGTCCTTCTAAGATCTCATTCTCTGAATCAGATATAAGGTTCTTGTCAAATGGGGATTTGATCCTGTGTCAACGACCTCTGAGGATCCTGGACTACTTTGCCTCCAGTTTGAGGCTTCATGTAGGCCACTTCTTGCTAGAGATCTGAGTCACGTTCTGGTGTCTGATTGGTCCTTTGAGCAAATTCCTTCAGCAGAGTACCACGGAGCAACTATACAGTGTTTGCATGCTGCCCCATTATTATTTAGAGATTGTTTTAAATTATCATGGCTTAAAATAGACCTAGATAAATTCAGCTGCTGGGTTTCTCTATGGAAAGTCTGTGCTCATTGGATTTTGAAAATGCTAGAACCGCCCTTAGACCATGAATTTGGGATATAGATCTCCAAACAAATTTAAGTAAGGTGCTACACCCCAATATTTAACATTTTCTTCCAAAAGGGTTCATTCTACCAATCGAAGCAATTATTTGTAGCTCAGGGTTGAACTGTGGAGTCCTTGGTGCTCTCTGAGCTTTGTTGTTTTCTTGCAGACGTTTCATTGCCAGACTTCATTACATACCATTCAAAAGAGACAATAGAAAAGCCAAAAGACCAGTACACTCCCTTGCCAGCAATCAACACCCAGAGATGCAAAAATCAACACTAGGATTAACACCAGATGAACCATCAAACAGCACAATACTCCCTAATCAAGGAACTATTAACTCAGGCAATCAACCAAGCAGCAAACAACAGCCCAATCAAAGAACTCCCAAGGAGAGAACCTCCACCAACACAAGCAGGGCAAGCCACGGTATATAAACTGAGAGCAAGGCCCACTCTGTCTTTGCACTGAAGATGTTGCCTAGTCTGGCAATGAAACGTCTGCAAGAAAACAACAAAGCTCAGAGAGCACCAAGGACTCCAGAGTTCATTCTAGCCTCCTATTTATCATCCATTACAATTCTGAAATTTTATAAGGCCTTCACCTTAGCCAGGCTGGATGCTTTGCCTTCAGCAGTGCTTTTCTGATGTTTTAAGGGTACCTCTATGAATCTTCGGTTATGTTCATGTGGTGATGGCTCAGTAGAAACTCTAAGGCATATGCTACTATACTGCTCCCTATATAATGACTCTAGACAGACCCTTATATATCCAATCTTGAAGAAATTTCCAGGTAGGGAATGTGATTTCTATTTATTGTTACTTCTTTTGGACAAGGACTAGAAATATCCTCCCAAGTTGCCCAGTTTTGTGCTACTATCTGCATGATACCCCACACCATTACTTAAGTTTGGAATTTCTTATAATAGTGTATTATTTTGATTATTGTATTATTTTATATTTATATAATACAGCTATTATTAGGTATTTTGAATGTATCTAGCCTTAGGGCTTTAATAAACTTGTTGTTGCATATGAGTCTCACATTTTGAACATCTGGATATATTTGGGAGCAAGGTTTTTATTTATAGTAATAAAAAGCACAGTGCATGTGATGCAATGTTAATCACTGCTCTTTGGGCTGGAGCAAAAAAGGTTGTGATATTATTTAAGGCAATACATCAGAAAAAAAGATCAAGTTCATTTTAGCCTACTTATTTACCTTTTCCTTCTTCTTTCTCTTTTCTACGGTTGAAAGAAATGAACCCTATTTAACATCTGTTTGGATGTAAAATGCAAGATAACTCCTAAAATTATACACTGTCCGTACCTCACATATCAAAGAGAATTATTAGGAATGTGACCTTCATACTGTATCAGTAGCTTTAGAGGCATTTGTATAAGAAAGCTTCTAATAGTAGTTTCTTTCTATATTTCTAATGATAGGCAATTTTTTTACTGCTTAGAAATTGCCTTTTGTCAAATTTGATTAAACGTTGCTGAAAGTACTTACTAATGCAGGTATGCATATACATATACCATTAAAGAATATAGTAATCTGCATTATTTATTTCAAAGCCATTCCTTTATATTAATATTTTTTATAATTAAAGCTTAAATTAGGCCAGCTTTAATCTCAAACTTTAATTATTTTACTAATATGGTTTATGTATCATACTAAGATATGGTTGGTTAACCATGTTTATTGAATGAATCACAACTGTTTAAGGTGTGCAACATGCTAAGCCATAAACTAGGGATACCACTTCTAATTCAACCTCTTTACCTGCTGACAAGATGGCTTTCCAATAACATGGAGATGTCACCAGAAGGCTCAAATTTTCAGCCAGTTTTATGTTCAGTTTTGGAGAGGTTTTAAGGTTGGGAATATGAGTGTTTTGCTTCACTAAACCCTTGCCATCTGATTTCTATTTTTAAAATATGCTGCAGAAAACTGGACATTTTGCTGCCAAATTTCAATGGCAAAATGATATTTGGGGAGCACGTAAGATCTGTTGATTACTCATCCCTGCTATAAACTATGTACAAACCCAGTGGGTTTGTAAATATATCAAACCATGTTGCCATTTGTTTGCTTTTAGCTTAATTAGTTGTGCAAACCAAGCCATTTACTCTTTTAATGTTACTGTTTGGCCACATTTCTTCTTTTTTGTGAGTAAGACAGTTATAATAACCTAATCATGGATTCAATCAGAGGGCTTTTCAAGCTACAGTGAATCAGTTCAGAGTCTTGGTAATATCCTGACTTTTAGAGTTTTAGAAAGAAAACTGATGCATAGGTTATAGTAACACCAAGCTTTTAATGAGTTAAAATGAGGCACTACTGATCGGTGGTGGCCAATCTTTTGAACAAGTATCAGTTTTACTTTATAAGAGAAGACAAGTGGCCTTTGTTATCACAATAGTTATAACAAAACTGCAGATAATGACTTTTTAAAAAGGCTTTACACATATACAAAACTTATCCACTATTTTATACACATGCAAAGAAACAAAACAAAAACAAAAAGAGAAAGTGTGGAAAACTTTCACAAAATTTATGTGAAAATATTGACCACATATTCTGAGCTTGGTCTCTTTTTAGTCAGCACAGTTATGTAAAACAGCTGGTTATGAAATTAGATATAATACAGCTACCTATAAGAAGCAATACCACGCATTATTAATATCCACAATGGAATAGTGTTTTGTTCATGGTTTACCATGATGGCCTGGTTTGTGCCACTGTAGTTTGTAAACCACTGTATGTGGTTTAGTATGCTGTATGAAGCCAACTATAAGTTAAGCGCACCTGATATACTTGCAATTCAGGCAGTTTTCTCTAAGGAACATACTTTTGTGTCATCATAAAGTTCTTCTTGTGCAATAGAATTCATAAAGAAATTCCGCAGAAATTCTCCAGTGGTTAAGGCTCCAGGCTAGAAAGCAGAAGACTGTGAGTTCCAGTCCCGCCTTAGGCATAAAAGCCGGCTGGGTGACCTTCGGCCAGTCACTCTCTCAGCCCAACTCACCTCTCAGGGTTGTTGTTGTGAGGAAACTAAGAGGAGGAAGGAATATTAGGTATGTTTTCCTCCTTAAGTTATTTATAAAAATAATAAAGGCGGGATAAAAGAAATCCAAATAAATAAATAAACTGCCTCAGTTCCAAAGAAAAGGAGAGGTCTTGCCTAGATCTTCTTGAAGGGAAGAGAAATTCACGTTCAGCTTCTACATATATTATAAAAACTATGCTGTACCGTACACTTACCTAAAGTTAACTAAATCATAGTATTCTCAATTATCTCAACTTGCACAACAGATTGCATTGATTCCCCTTCCCCTTTCATGATTTTTTTCAGCCACAGTTTGTCATGATACTGAAACTACCAAAGCTTAACACCTTTTGAAAAGTATAGCTGAAGCAATTCAGCTGCTTAGTAGTCATTTTCAGAGTTATTGGTAGGTGATTGTTATAGCATTTTTCAAATTCAACACAGAGATATAATCATCCTATAGTAGCGTATTTTAGAAATGTAACTTACAGTTTTGCTTTTATATCTATGGTCTTAAATGTTCTAGTTATGCATATGCATGAGCAGAAAAAAACAGTATCTACATATATAATATTTTTATATAAATAGCATATCATTAACTTAAATTAATGCCTGTGGCTTTGTTGTATATAAAATAGCTGTGCAGTGCATTGTTTATGCAACCTTATATATATTTCATGCATATTTAGGAAAATATTCTTTTGTTTAGTCCCAAAACACAGACAATATTACTATCCACCCAAGACAGACATTCTGCCCTCAAAACAGATACTTGATAGCAGACAAGAATATTGCTATGTTGGTTATATTGGCTGTTTCTATCATTAGCAGGATTCACATTTTAAAAATTACAAAGTAATTCAGCTATATTAAGAAAAAAATGTTTCATTTTGCCATTTATTTTTAAAGTTTTGTCCATTTCATTTTCTATAATTATTGCTCATTTGTTATTTTTCATTAGTTTTTTTCTATTGATTTCAGTGATAAATAGATGAGGCAGGTAGGTTTTCATTGTTTTTTTTTGTTTTTATACTCATGTCACATGTCACTGTCTTTTTAGCTATGGTTACAGATATCCAGACAGCCTTTGGATTTGCTGGTTAACTATTGAACATCTATTTTTGTGGTATTTGAATTGCACTTGTACAATTAATAAAGATACTCTATGCACGTAATATCTAGCAATGAAATGTATTCCTTGCCATAAAATATGTATAAAAATCAATCCCTTTCCTTCATTATTATTTTTCCCTTCAGCTAGATAATACTGCATTTCATATATGAAATACGAATTTGTTAGAATTCATTAGATTTTGAGACAAACTTAACACATGTTCCCTCATACACCCAAATATTGTATTATAAATGTGTAAATGCATAAATATAAATAATTACATAAAGTCTGGCAAAAATAAAAGGAAATTATAAGTCCTTTTTTTTTCCTTTAATAAGTCACATATATTACTGTGGTGGGTACCCAAGCCATTTTGAAGCAATACTTAACCATCACTCCAGAGCCATCAAAGTGAGGAAATCAGTTAAGGCTGATGCTCTAACTTGAATTTACAGTGAAAGAAAATTAGTATCAGATGCTGGAGGGTGCGGATGGGGTGAACATGGGTATATGGAATTAAAATTATGCACATTATTACACAACTACTGCTGTGTTGATCCCCAAAGATGTAGTACTTGCTTTGCTCAATTAGAAGTATACAAAAAAAATTATAACAAAGACATAATTCATGATGTGGTTTCCAAAAGGACAAAATTGTACAGCGATAAAAGCAACAGTATAAATAACTCAAAGTTTGATGGCCATACATAACACTCTAAAATCAACTTCATATGGTGGCCATCTCACTTGGCTTAGCCCATGGTATAAACCATCACTATTTCATCACCAAATAAAGTATATATAAGATACTTTAGATGTTCTTTAGTGGAAACTCTCAGACTAATTATAATAACACCATGAAGCAATCAATAATCAAATATTTCAAAAGAGATCATCATCATCATCATCATCATCTTTTTATATAAATATAATATAAATATATTTAGTTTATAGCTCCCAATTAACTAAAAGCCATGAACAATTTAAAAATTCCAGGAGGCACAGACACAGAAACGATGCCAAACAGTTCTGGGGAGGGAATTTTAAATGAGGGTACTACCATTGGTCACCATTTATTAGTATAGAGGTTGAACCAGAACTTTAGAGACCTTAATGTCTGCACAGGTTAATAGATAAGACTCTCATTTGTTCTAATAATCCAGACAGATGTCCTATGTCTGGCCAAAGTAACTTGGTAGAAACATAACAGGATAAATAATGTAGTTGCATCTCCTGCACATGAGGTTGATATAGTTACCAATTAAACATCAGGCAATAATAGTGATGATGATGATGATGATGATAATATATAAAAAAAAAAACAGATTTATATAAGCTGACCCAGTATCAAGTATATTGCTGTAAATTCCTTGGATATTGTAATATCTTAACATTTAGTTCAGGCTTAATACTTCGATAGGTCTGCAGGCTCCCAAAACTGCCTATTGATACATTAGTATCGGTCTAGGTGACTGAATAAATAGCAGCTATAGTCAGATTGTCCAACAGTTAGACCTTTAGTTGTATCTGGAATCTCAATAAATTGCAAATTTAAATGACATCATAATGGATTTGCAAAAAAAAAAAAAAAATGTCTTAAATCATTTTTGGATTACTCGCTTCACAATTGGTTCTATGGTGTCATGGACAAAAATGTATTTGCAAAAATCTCGGATAGCAGTAACCTTATTGAAATAAGATTTTAGCATTTTACAGACATATGAAGGAGCTTAATGTCAATTAATCTTATAGTCTGACTCATCCTCCCATCTTACCATGAAACACTGTATCATGGCCTTAGATTGCAGCCCTATGCACTAATACTTAATAATAATAGTTTTGCAGTACAATGGCAGGATTGTTTATTTATTTATTTCTCAAATTTCTAATACCATCCATCTCCCCCCAAATAGGGAGACTCTGGGCAGTTTACAATAAAATCCACAATTAAAACCATAAAAATATAAATTACAATATAAACAGCCAATAAATACTAATAAATAAATAAATACAAAATCCAAGGAGTGAGGATCTCATTCACAGTGGAGGGAACTATAGTACCAGCCACACCCAGGAAGAACTATTGCTCCTCCCATCCCAGGCGAGGCGGCAGAACCAGGTCTTCCAGAAGGCCAGGAGCCAAAGGGCAGAATGTTCCAGAGGGTGGGTGCCACTGCATAGAAGGCCCACCTCCTGGACCCCGCCAAGTGGAATTCCCTTACCAGCAGGGTCCGTAGCATGCCCTCTCTGCATGACTGGGTGGGGTGGGGTGGGAAAATGACTTCAGAAAACCAGGAAATTCGGCAAGCCATCCAACAATTGGCAGCAGCCCTGCAACAACACCAACAACAAGTAGATCTCCAGATCAACACATTACAAACTGCCATCCTACAGCAGTTACAACAACCAGCTCCAGTAACCCACAACCGGTGCCAGCAGCAGCAGCAGCAGCAGCTCCGCCAGTAGTCTTGAGATCCCAGGGCAGTCTACCAGAGAAGTTTGGAGGAGAAGCAGGACAGTTGAGAACTTTTCTCACACAGTGCACAATGTTTTTCGACAGCAGACCAGGAGAGTTTCCCACAGACAGAACCAGAGTCACCTTCATTTTAAGTCTGCTAAAGGACCCAGCAGCCAAATGGGCTATTCCCATGGTGGAGAACAACGACCCAATTCTCAACAACTACCAGAATTTTCTGGCAGGGTTCCGAGCACAGTTTGACGACCCAATCAGAGAGGTCACTGCCAGCCAGGAAATTCGGAAGCTCAAGCAAGGCAACAAGAGAGTGGTAATCTACATTGCTGATTTCAAGCTGTTAGCAGGAGATCTGGACTGGAATGAGAGTGCCTTGAAAGACCAATTCAAACGGGCTGAATGAAGAAATTAAAAATGAATTAGTGCGCCAGGGAACACCAGCTACCCTAGAAGGTTTATATCAGTTGTCTGTTGTCATAGATGCCAGGCTAGAAGAGCTCAAAGAGATGGAGCCGGGGAGAGGCAGGGGCCTCGGGGCGCTTCCAGGATTTCCAGCTCTCTCCGCAGCATCTCCTTACTCAGGACCAGAGGAGCCAATGCAGATCGGGGCAAGCAGGAGGCTTATTTCCAAGGCTGAGAGACAGAGAAGGAGAGAGAGAGCCCTCTGTTTCTACTGTGGAGTCCAGGGGCACATGGTGAGAGCTTGCCCAGCGAGAAGCCAAGCAAATTCCGTAAGAGCCCCAGGGCAAGCAGCTGAACCAAGAGCCACCTCCGCCTCTACTTCCAACCAGGGAAACTCCGTCGGTCTCCCTCCACAGAGCTCAGCAGGGAGACCATCAATCAATTAAGAAGGGCTCATTCCGAGGATTCCAGGCAATCCTTTTACTACTTACCAGTCATAATTCATGTAAACCCAGAGCACCAGGTCAGGCTAGAGGCCCTCGTGGATTCCGGAGCTTCCACCAATTTTATTGACGTACAGACTGTACAAGACCTCAACATCCCGACCATAGAATTGCCACATCCCATAGAAGTGGAGACCATTGATGGCCAGCCCCTCAAGGCAGGGCCAATTAGAAGGTTCACAGAACCTTTGCATCTAACAACGGGAGACCACACTGAGTGGATCCAACTTTATGTTACGGCATCACTTAATGTGTCTATAGTCCTGGGCACACCTTGGCTGAAGATCCACAACCCACTGTTGAAATGGACTACAGGAGCAATCTCCTTCCAAGCTAAGGAATGCCAGCACCACAAGATTCAAGCCGCTCTCCTCTCTCCAGCAACTAACGAAGCCACGGAAGCAGGGGGGGTCCAGTTGCCAGCCAAGTATGCAGATTTCACAGACGTTTTCAGCGAACAAGAGGCCACAGCACTACCCCCCCATAGGGACTGTGATTGCACCATTGAGTTGATACCAGGAGCCAAGATTCCAGCAAGGAAACAATATCCCATGTCCCCCAAGGAACTAGCCACCTTAAAAGATTACTTGGATTCTAATCTCCAAAAGGGTTTCATCCAACCATCTACTTCCCCAGCATCTGCTCCTACCTTCTTCGTACCAAAGAAGCCTGACCCGTTGGCACCGGCAAACCAGGAGGCACCCATGAGAGTGGTTCACGATTTCAGTTCCCCCAATAAACTCACGATAAAAGAAAATTATCCCCTCCCACTAATATCTGATCTGCTGGATGACTTACAGAAAGCACGCATTTTTACTAGGTTGGACCTCAGGAATGCGTACAATCTGATCCAGATGAAAGAGGGGCATGAATATCTGACTGCCTTCGATACCAGGTTAGGTAAATTTGAGTACCTTGTTTTGCCCTTTGGCTTGTCTAATGCAGGAGCCATATTTTCCTGATTTATGAATCAAATTTTCTCTGATTTACTAGATAAGTATCTAGTCATTTATCTAGATGACATATTAATATTCTCTGATGATGCTACAACTCATAAGATTTTCTCTTATGTAGCAGTAATAAACACTAGAGACCTATTCCTCGTCTCAGCGTGATTCCTGACTGTTAGGACAAGTTGAAGCTTCTGGAGACTCTTCAAGGGTAGCCCCATGTAGACCACATTGCAGTAGTCTATATGTGAGATGTCCAGGGCATGAGTGACTGTTCGGAGGGCATCTCGATCCAGGAAAGGGCATAACTGGCACACAACATGAAGTTGTGCAGGGCCCTCCTGGCCATGACTGCCACCTGCTCTTTGAGCATGAGTCATGAGTCCAGAAGGACCCCCAGGTTACACACCAGGTCTGAATGGGGCAGAGCAACCCCATCCAGAACTAAGGATGATAACTTCCTGGATACAGAGGAGCCGTCAACCCACAGCCACTCCATCTTACCAGGGTTCAGCTGAAGCCTGTTCTTCCCTATCCAGACCCCCACAGCCCCCAGGAACTGATATAGGGCAACTACTGCATCACTTACCTTACCTGGGATGGAGATACAATCAGCATATTGATGATACCTCATCCTGTGGTGACGGATGAACTCACCCAGTGGTTTCATGTAGATATTAAATAGGAGAGGGGAGAGAACCGAACCCTGTGGAACCCCACACAGGAGGGGTCGAGGGTCGGATCTCTCATCTCCTATCACCACCAATTGGGACCAGCCCTGGAGGAAGGAGGTGAACCAGCGTAAAACTATGCCACCCACCCCCAATTCCCTGAGCTGGGCTGGTACAGCAGCAAGACTCCTAACTGCTCTCGGGAACCCAACTTGAGGAACAGGGTCTGTCAACCATCCACTTGTGCAGCAGAGCCCCTGAAGGCCACTAGAGATTCTTGGATGACAACCGCTATCCCTCCTCCCCTACCCCAGTGTCTCGGCTGATGCCACACCTGAAACCCAGCCAGGCACATTTCCAAGAGGGCTACCCCCCTTTCTGGGCCTAGTCAGGTCTCGGTAATACACGCTAGGTCTGCCCCCTCCTCTGTGATCAAATCACATATGAGGGGGGCCCTGTTGTTTACTGACCTGGCGTTAAGCAGCAGCAGCTGGAGACCAGAGCCCTCAACGATCTGTTGACAAGGTTCACACAATATGCTTAGCTGGATAGATGGTAGGGACTGCATGTTATGTAAATCCACTAACCTAGTCAGTACTGTGGTAGGAGAAGGGAGTTTTAACTGAAAACTACACCAGAGCATTTGTGAGTCAAAGTACTGTCCCCAATAAGTCATTAGGTACAAAACCAAAAATCCAGTCAACCATGGGGTAATGTCCAAGCCCCATCCAGTCAGTCCTCCAAAAAAGAGATGGAAATATGAGCTGCTGAAAATTCAAGGACTCTGTTACAAGAGTTTCTGCTTAGGCCATGATGCTACATATCACACTTCCTTGCAACATGCATCCCACATCCACTGCTGTCTACTGGAAAATAAAGGGACCACTGAAATAATGAAGCTTTGCACCAATACTCTCTTGACACAAAGCAAAACTGGAATAAGTGGAAGGGCACTATTCCCCAAAATTGTGATCCTTGATCTGGTCATCACAAATGCATTCTGTCAGAACCAATAGTACGGAGCTTTGGTTTTTTATCTGTTCAATCATGTCTGATCCTCGGAGACTGCCTGGACAAGTCCCTGTGGTTTTCTTGGCAAGGCTTTTCAGAAGTGATTTGCCATTGCCTCCTTCCTAGGGCTGAGAGAAAGTGACTGGCCCAAGTTCACCGAGCTGGCTTTGTGACTAAGGCAAACTAGAACTCATGGTCTCCTGGTTTCTAGCCTGATGCCTTAACCACTACACCAAACTGGCTCTTTAGTAAGGAGTTATGAGGAGGTAAATTAATGCCTAACTTAAGTATGTTGTGTGAATGCGACCAATGATACTTTCTTCCATGGAAACATACCTAGAATTGTACAATCAGAATAGAAAACCTCTATCAATCTCTCAGCAGACTTTTTCTGATGGTATCTTGTGTAAGTATCAACCCAAGAAGCTGTGACACCCCTTCAGTGAGACAAATTCTACCACTACAGCACATTTGTCATTGAGATCACAGCATTTTACAGACTGAAGTGGCTGCTCCTCCAACATTGCTCATGTGCTAAGTTCTACATGCAAATGTATTACTTGAACTGATGATATAGCTAATGACATAGTCCTAGCACTTTTTTTCACCCTTCACATTCCTCTCAGGCCTTACCATTTACTGAGATGGTTCAAAATTGGTGGCACATTTTCTTACTATTTTGATGTGGGACACACACAGACTATAATTTCTAAAAAACCTTTGCACCATTGTTCCTCCTACAGCAGACCTCACTTCCTGCAAAAAAAAGTGTGATCCAAACCCACCAAAAGCATGGCTAGCTTATGATGTAAATAATTTGAGATTAAAGTAATTTTGAAGATGGAACAACCACCACTACTAACAAGTTATGTCTTGTAATAGTTTTCCTTATCTTTGGTTTTCATTCATAAATGGCTAAGGCCTGTTTATTAACAAATATTTTTAAAATATAGCTGGATCTTGATAAGCAGACCACTATGTATTGGAGATAAATTTAACTCATAACTAGGATTTGTCCACTATTTAGATTCACAACCACTGAAGAATTAAACCTGTTCATACATTATACAAGATACTTTATCAAACTTAAAATTATTTTCCCCACAGGAATGTTTAATAGAATATGTGATGCCTATGTACTAGAATGCTGGGATATGTCTAGAGATTTGCAGTTGTGGCAACATACAAATAACAGAAAATAAATACATTTTAAAACACATCTAAACTAATAAAGTTGCATTAGAAGTGTTAAAGAACAGCCTTTACACAGCTCCAGTATGCAGTTGAGAAACCTGTTATTAAAATACTTTCCCATACAGTGATCTTCCCTTTTTCTCATACAAAGTAGTATATTAGGATGAAAAGTGGGGACGTTGGCCAGAACTTGATAAGCACATTTATTCAGTGATGAAAGAACAAACATGCAGTCCCAATCAGAAATCTGAACTAGGGATAATCCCAATACATTAGATTATTCCAGTAACAGTCTATCAAAAGAAAGGGGATAAGGTAACTTTAGCAACTAAGAAATTAGACTGTAAGCACTGTCACTGGATTTTTAATTATAATATGAACTTCAGGAAGGAAAAAAATGTGAACATAAAAAAGCTAGTGGCTGCATAATATTCCAACTTACAGCTATCTCAATATGTAATTTAGGCGCAGGTGCCTGGGAGCCATCTTTGTACTTCACACTACAGATTCTACTTTTGGCTCTGCAAACTTTTGCCCTTCAAGCACAGTGTGTTCCAAGTAAGCAGGAGAAATTGATGCAATCTGGATTAAATAGTTTCTGTTAGGGGCTTGCCTGCCTTTGGCTGCTCCCAGCTCCTTTGTTTTCTCAACTCAATTTCAAATCAAAATTTGCATGTGTAAGACAAACAACAACAACAACCTTACAGCATCAGATATACCCAGTTCAGTCTTGTTTCTAACATGGGTAACACCTCTAGGAAAAATAAAAGCAGGATATGAAAACAATATCACCCACCCCCACCCCCCATTGTTTGTCCAGACCATTAAATATTGACTAGTTAAGAGTAGCTTTCTTCAGCCTAGTGCCCTCCAGATGTATTCAACTATAATACCTGGAATCTGCAGGTAGCCTGGCCATGTTACCAAAAAAAAAGATCCCAGTTTTGAAAACATATTTGTGTATTTCCCACTTGGGATATTTACTAAGGAAGTGTTTTCCAATACGTGGTGAAATGTTTGAGGATTCAAGTTTCAAAAGAAATAGTTAAATATGTATTTATGCTCTTTTAAACCATATATATGTAAAACCCACAGCATTAAGATAGACACAGAATTCAAAACTTGGCCATTTTTTTCTTTAAAATTTCACACGATCATGTTAATTTAGGACAGTGAATAATATATATACCCTTAATTAGGAATTGTATATACTATGTATATACTATTACTATGATGTAATAAAACAATGCAATATATGATATGGAACCATTTAATTTGTATCTTTCTATAGAGAGAATTCTCTCTATATACGTTCATATAGACATTCATATCCAAAGTAAGCCCACCATCAATTGCGTTACATGATTATTTTCTTCAAAGGTTCAGAATAAAGAGCAAACAAGTCCATTACAGTCCAAAAGACCTCTCTGGAAGGACTAAGCATTGCAGAATTAGGCTCTCAGTATGTACCACTTTCTCAAAACGACACACAGGACATGTTCATAAACATTCTTCTATCATCTCCTCATCTCCAAACCCCATTATTTCTAAAGAGATCTGATTGGCTAAGAGGATTAGGAACACGATATGCTGCTTTTCACTCCTGCCAATTCTAATCCCTTTCCACAGGGTAACTGCTCACCATCTCACGTCTTTAATGGACTGTGCGAAATGAGCTTTGTGGCTATCTTACCAGCACAAGGCAAATGTCCACAACATAAAAATGACCCTAAGATCCACTTGCTGAGGATAGGTAAGCAAAGGAAAGAGCCCCACCCCGCACTCACGTTGAAAATAAAGACTCTTCTAAAGTTTGCATTGTCACTGTCGCCATTATTTTTTCTCCTCTTTCTTTTTCTACCCCCTTCTGTTGAATGGATATAAAACTAAGTAATTGCTACCACGGAACCTGATCTATTTCACTGGCAATTAGGCTGGCAGTTAAAAACATATTTAATGATCCGGTAATAGGGTGCCTCATCCTAACTTTGTCAGGCAGACTATTTTCTTCCTCTCCCCTCCAACTGTTGTCCATTATCAGCCACGACGGAAAACAGTGTAAAACTCCACACCTAAAAACAATCCTCGCCAGGTTCGTGCAAAAACGCCCAAGAAACGGCGGGACGGGGGCGGAGGGAATCCTACTGGCGTTAGCGTCGTGAACCACTCCTGGCCGCGGGCGAATATGGGAAGTCGTGTCGCGGCTAGATGATATTGATGGCGAACAATTGCTTTGGGGTGGGAGAGTTGCTGATGATTGCATCGAGACAGAGAAAACCCCGATCTTCATCTTCTTTCTCCTTCTTGCTGTGTATTTGTAGCACTTTGTACATGCCTCTTTTAGCTCGTCGGAGAACACAGTTGTCCCAGCGGGAAAGGAGAAAGAGTGAGCTAGCAAAGGCATTTGTCAGCAAGCCAAGTTTTCCAGCACCGTGAGGGATTTAACAATGCCAAGAGTAAATGGAGAGGAAGGGAAGAATAAGGACTGAGAAGTAACGAAAAAGATGGAAAAGGGAAATTATGGCAAGGAACTATAATATTGTTAGAAACAAAGGACGCACAAAAACACACTACGGAGAAAGGAAAAAATGTGGATGAAGCAAAAAGCGAGAGAAAGAAAAGCAATGATTTCCCCCTTCCTCCCCCCCCGCTTTGGGTTGCTGCAAGTGAGTAGGGGGAGGAACGGGACGTACCAATAACATTTATGGGGGAAGAAGAAGACATTGTGACATCTCCAAGATGTCCAGCGTCCCAGGAGGTGCTACGTCATCCAGACTGGGGCCAGTTCCTTAGGAAAGGGCCTTCAGGAAGGAAGAAGCTTCGCGCTCCGTGGCTCAGCGCGTATGGGGGAAGTCTGCCTTTCCTCCCCCCTCCTCTGGCAGGCGGGGTGGTGTGTCCCGTTCCTTTGGAGGGAGGGGCGGCGCCTCCCCTCACAGTGACACACGGACCCGGCGCAGGGAAGAGGAGAAGGAGGCTGTAGTGGGAGCGCTTGGGAGTCGTAGCGGCGGCGGTTGGGAGCAGATCGTCGCCTCCAGCATGGCCGGGTCCATAGAGGCAGCTGCTCCGCCCGGCCGCGAGTTAGCCTCCTCTGCCCCGTCGCCCCGGCGTTGCTGCTGCTGCCGCCGCCGAGCCATGCCTGCCTTGCCCGGCTTGCTATCGTTGGGTTTGTTCCTCTCCCGCGTCTGCAGCGGTAAGTAGTGCAGAAACTTTTTTTTCCGGGTAGGGGGCGGCGGCGGCGGCGGTTCGCCGGCCCAAACCAGTTTCCTCCCGGAGTCTGTCCCAACGTGGAGCGCGAAGGGGCCGCTGCTGAGAGCGGAGTGGCGGGCGGGACTTTGGGGAAACTTTTCTCTGCCGCTCCGCAAGCGAAGTTTCGGCTGGAAAAGGGGGCGGCGGTGAGGAGAGTGTCCGGGCGGCGGTGAGGCGAGACGAAAGTGCCTCACTTCTTTCCTTAGAAGGGGCCAAAAGAACAGCGCGCCCGCCCGCTCGCCCTCCCCCATTTTTGAACGCGTTTCATTCCTGTGTTAATATTTCACCCACATGTAAATGCAGCGACGGAGAGGTGGGGGGCTGGGGCGGAGCGCCGCTGGGTGCTGCTGCTGGGCTGGACCGGCCGTGGCACTGGCGGCTGCGGGCGAAGAGATCGCGAGTCCAGATAAAAGGGGCGGCGGGGGGAGAAGACTGGTGGGAAGAAGGGGTCCGTGTGCGTGAGAAAGAGTTGCCTGCTCGGTATTTCTCTTCCCGCGACTCCCACCCTTGGCTACTAAACTTGGTTAACGAAGGTTGCAGCACTTTGGGGACTAACGAGGATCTGAGCTGTCGTGATAAACATTTGTGACTGTCGCGCCATGAGCGTTTTCATAGGCGTCTTTCTCTGGCGGCGATTTGGTAGGGGCTTGTGAGAATGTCGAAGCCTGCAATTCTCTCTCTCTGTTTTATAAACATGCGTTTGTGTGCGCGCGCCTGCCTCTGGCTTGCATTTCTATAAGAAGTGCGCCTCCGTGCGGGCGGGCGGGGGCGAAGTGTGCGTCCCGCTGCCTTGTTGTGGTTTGTTGTCGGCGCTGTTGCTGGGAGTTAGAGCTGTAGGGATTCCACTTGTCACTTGGAGCCGCCGCCGAGACCGTTACGTCCAGCATTCTGGGAGAGCTGTGATGGGCAGGGCTGGCTGGAAGCTGCATTTGCTGTCTCCTTGCTGTCTAGGCTGATGATGAGATAGCTCTGATGGGGGAGCGAGGACAGACGGATGTCATTATATAGCTGGACTCCGCCCTTTTAAATAATACATTCCATTCCGGATTCCCTTACCTTTCTCGGGTTTGGGCGGGGCACTGAAAAACCGCTAACTGATTAGGATTGGCAAATAACCAGCTTGATGTTTATTAGCAGGTGCTGAAGCGAACGCGGCTATGACATTCGAGTTCGTTCTTTCAGAGTCTGTTTAGTCTCTGTTTACTCCTTAGATTTTATCAGTGATACCAGTAGACAGGTGGAAAGGCAGGTATTGGTACTTGAGAGAACTCAAAAGTAAAGATAGTGAAGACCTAGCTGAACAATAAACATAAATACCATAATTCTACTTTGGAAAAATTAAAGGTGGATTTGTGTGAATTGATTGCAGAAAACAGCATCTTAAGATTAGTGACTTGTGTAGTACTAATACTGTCTTATCTGATCTTTTGCAAGCTTAATCTGAAGTAAATACTGCTGAGT
Organism: Candoia aspera; assembly: GCF_035149785.1. Taxonomy (NCBI): domain Eukaryota; kingdom Metazoa; phylum Chordata; class Lepidosauria; order Squamata; family Candoiidae; genus Candoia; species Candoia aspera. The sequence continues at coordinate 80,297,241 of NC_086157.1, read as the reverse complement.
TTGTGTCAGACAAGTATAAATGGGATTGCAAACCAATTTCCTAGTGCTCTGGAGCTGGAATATGAAGGAGAAATAATAGTTCCTAATTATCTGTGTTAGTCCTGCTCTGCCACAGAGTTGTGGTATGAAAAGGGAGATAACATATTCTATTGGTAAAATGTTTTGGGTAAGCCTAAGGATGTAGAAAACTACCTACCATAAGAATTAAATGGCTGCATGATTCTAGTTCAAAAGGTAAGAAAAGTGAGCATACTGCTTTCACATCTTGCCTTGATCTTGTAATAATAGTTGTGACTTGTGATCTGAAAAGCAGGCAGCTTTTGAATGGAAATAAACCTCCATATGATAGAAAGGTAGCCTGGCTTTGTGGAGTAACTGTTTGCTTATGATTCTTGAGTTTTTCAAGAGTTAGTTTTAATAGTTAAAATAATTATACTGAAGTTTGACAGAAGACGATTTAATAATTGAAAAGGCTTAAAACAGAAGAAGGATCAAGCTGAAATGCAACCTTAGAAAATTGTCTTTGTGCACAAATTTATAATGCAGTTATAAGTCATAAGAAAGCTTTTCTAGAATTTAATATAAGTTATTTCCCTGAGGTTGGGGAAAATTGTTATATCTAACACAACTTAAAGAAAAAGATACTTGATTCATTATGTCTATATATGCTGTGCTCAAACATTTTTTAATCCATTTCATGGCTTGTTATTTTGTGTAGACAGAGATCAATACCGGCTGAACTCACAGTGTGGTTTACAAAGTTAATGTCACCTCTACTCCGCTGGCATACCTTTAGAGGCAGCAACAGAATGAATTCAGTAGAATTTAAAATACATTTGGATAAAATTTTAAAATGTTAACAAATTATGAGTTATGTCTGACATCTACATTTCTGTTTAGAAAAAATGTGACTTGTAGGAAAGCAGAGATACCTTAACGTGTTTGTAATGAATAACTAATCCCACAGTTGCCATATATGTACTTAATATTTTGTATACTCTTCAGAACATACAATGTCTTTCAACATTCATTACAGTTTATTAAATTTTATTGTTAAGTGTTTCAAACCTGTTTGAAGGCTATCTAGTGAGAGGGTCTATTGCCATTCCTCCTGACATTTGCCTCAGTCTCTGGAAATGATTAATATTTTTAGCTTTTCCTTTCTTTATTCTAGCGAGATTGTCATAATTCAAGCAGTGAATTGGCAGCCAGTTCTGCTTTGCTTACAAAATTAGGCAGTGCATATTATAACTGGTGCTCTCAGCCATAGAGTAACCATTATGAACTCACATTCTCTTTTATCATTGAGCTTGGTTTGAAAAAGTATGAAGCAGACAGTATATGTCTCAGATCTATTCCTCATGTTTTTTTCTAGAAGAGTATCACTTGAGACTGGATCAAAACACTTGTTGAACTCCTAATAATGCTATGCAGACTGTATATCCTTATTCAACTAAAACAAAATTACCATGCATCAAGAGACTCAAATGGATTTTGAGGCAGATTTACTGCAGAATTCCTCACAATGAAATAGGATATAAAATGTTTGATTTGTCAAGGCAAATCAAGTTGGAATGTGAGAGCATTATGATAAGTTTCTTTATCACCTTTAGACTTGAATAAACCTAGTATAACTTAAGTTCTTCAGGATGTCATGGCATCCATAGGAGAGCAAAGCCCTTCCCTTTGCAGCTGAGTCATCTGAGCAGAGCTTGGGGGTCATACTTCACAGTTTATAGGATGCCTCATATTGTTGGCATTTAGAGGCTACCAGGGGTTGTGACACAGCTGATTATTAGGCTCCTAATATCTCCTGGATAATTCCACAAAGGGATAAAATTGGCCAAAAGGTAAGAATTTGCTGTGTTGGGATAGTTTTATTCACATGCACGCTTTAAAAATGTTTGATGTGCCAGTAGTGGGTTATACACTACTATTAATATAAGTCATTGTTCTTCCTCTGAAATAGTTAAGTTAAATTGCAGTTGACCTGTGCCAATTGAAATGCTTAACATAATTTGTGCATACATTTTATTATATTAGAGAAAATGTATTGCGTCTTTGATTTAGAGAAAACCAAGTGGATAGACTAGAATTATATGTTTTGTGCAAGCATGGTGATGCAAGTTATTTGCTGAATGTGCTAAGAGCTGCATAAAATGAAAATAAAGTATGCTTGAGATAAAGGAAAAAGCTATATTAAAGGCTTAACTCTGAGCTGGAGTAAATAATATGTGACGTTGCCTTAGTCGTTTAATATATGTATGGATACACATCAAAGAATGCTTGTTATGATATTAGAGATATGTTGGTTGAGGATCTATACGTATGAGGACTTTTTTCTGTAGATGAGGCCATGCTGGCTGAAAATCCAACCTGATGTACAGCAAATGTTAGAGAGTATGATGCAGAGAAGAATATGGATCTGAAAATGTACGAAGACTGAGATACTTGTGTTTTAGAAAGCAAATTGAGTAAATAATTGCAATTATACATACATTGTGAAACTCTAGGGCAAGTAAATGAATTTGCATACTTTGCTAGAATGTTTCCTAAATATGGGAAAGCAATTGGAGAACTTTTAAGATGTGAAATTCTGGCAGGAAGTTAGTGGTTAGTACATGGTCAGTTGCAAAGAATATTTGTTGAAAAAAGTTAAAAAGGCTATGTATAAAAACTTTTGCCCACTTTGCTGTATGGGAGTGAGAATTAGCTGTGTCAGGAGAAGCTGAGGTGTGAGGAATGGATTACTTAAATAACCAAATTTGTGAGATGCCCCCTCCCATTTAAAAAAAATAATGTGAGGGAGAGTTCACAATTATTACAATTTTAATTTAAGTCCGGCCTATCTATCTACAGAGTATTCAAGATGACTTTGAATGCCACAGTGAGTTCATAAAGGAAGATGCAGATAAACATCTAAAAATAAATATATGTACAATCACAAAGTTAGAAAGGACTATCTAACTGATTGTATCAAATCCTCTGTTCAGTGCAGAGATCCAAGCTAAAGTATTCCCAACAGATGATAATCCAGTTTCTACTTTAATGTGTCTAGGAAAGGGGGACTTAACTCTTCTATAATTAATTAGACCTGCACTTAGCATTAGTAAATCTTTCCTAGTATTCAATCAGTCTTACTTGCTGTAATTTAAGACCATTATTCTATATTGTGCTTGTGAAGATGACAAGGACAGATCTTTACCTGTGATATACTACTCCCTTTCAAGTACATTTATCCTTTTCTCAAGACCAAATAAGCCAATTTTCTCATTCTCTTGTAAGGCTTTACTTCCAGGCTCCTGATAATCTTCATTGTGTTCCTTTGCATCTTTTTTCATTTTCTTTGAATGTTTCTTTCATCTTGAAGGAAAAACAGTGAAATTCCTTGCCCAGGAACAAGTTCCCAGTATATGTGAGCAATACCACTAAAATTGCCATTGCTGAAATATGGTATCTGGGTCTGAAGATCAATATAGCGAGGTAATACAAATGAAGAATAAAAGGTCCAAGCTTCCAAATGTGAGTTTAGAATCAGAGGAAGGGTAGAAGTGGATTATGGGAAGCATGTGGGAAGAACCTTGGCATTGTGTTAAAGGTTAGGTGTAGATTGAATCTAAAACATTCCCTTTAAAAGAGGGCTGAACACATGGAGTCAACAATTATCCAAGTTAGAATTAAAAGAAACAATACCTTCTTTACAGGTATGAACAAAATATTCCTTTAGATTCTGAATTCGTTGATTAGACAAGCCCTTACTTTGGACAGATTGGAGCAGAAGAGGTTCTTAGTTAAGAGAGAGATTTAGAGAGGTCATAAGGAATACCTGCTGATCTATCAGGAGATGGTGGTGATGATCAACCCAATGATATCTGGGTCACTTTCAAAATACCAAGAAAATTGAACAGAATAAAGCAGTCTTAAACAGAGAATGGAATTAATACATTTGAAGTCACTTGAAAAACAAAGTAGGTTAAAAAAAACCCTCTAATATCCCTAATTCTAATTAATTGTGTGTGTGTGTATAAATAATATAACTCTGATGTGTAGGTCGTCTACCTTAAATATGATACTTGCTAATAATTTTGTACATTACTGTGGGGATCTTTCTGCTCCTTGTTGTGAGTCCTTTGTCTGTGTAGCTACTTGGAACAATAAACTATATTAGACAAATTGTCAGGCTGATTTATAAATATATGTGTGTGTGTGAGAGAGAGAGAGAGAGAGAATGTGTGTCACTATGGCTGATAAGGACTGTCATCAGAATTTATTAGACTTATATCCTGCCTTTTGTGTAGGAGCTCACAGTGGTGTACATAGTGCTCTATCCTACTATTTTGCTCCAGAACAGTTAACACTCTGGGACAGGGTGGGCTGAGAGAGAATGCCCCAATGTCACCAAATAAACTTTCTTGACTGAGCCAGATTGAATCTGGGTCTCTCCTCTCCTAGTCCAGCACCTTAACTACTATACCAAATTCACTTTCACCTTCGATTTAGCATGGTGGGGCAGTATTGAGAATCTTCAAGCCAGGTGTGCTCATTTTTTGATCCTGCCAAATTATATTAAATAGATAATTTAACCTTCAGGTATTGATGCACATAGAATGAGTTTTAATAGCTTCGTCCCACTGCAAAGAGTTGGCATAACCATCACTCATTAATTAACTATATATCCCCCCAAAGCTTCCCTGGCAGGTTTTGGCTAGTGTGAAAGCAGTGGATTAGCACTGCTAATTGTTAGTACAAGGAAGCTTCTCCAAGTTGTTTGTGTATATGTTGACTGATAACTAAATGGGGGGTGGACATTGAGATTACCATGTCATAAGCCCCTGCAACCTGGTCTCATTGGCTGTACTATTTACATTATCTTCAATCATTTGCTTTATCTCTCTTGATGAGATTATAGGTAATCCTCGGTTAACAACCACAGTTGGAACTGGCAACTCCGTCACTAAGTGATGGTCGTTAAGCAAGACATCACATTACCGTGGCTTGCAATTTTACTGCCAACTTCTCCATTGACTTTGCTTGTTGGAAGCTGGCAGTGAAGTGCACAAATGGCAATCCAGTGACCGTGGGATACTGTGATGGTCATAAATGCCTGCCAGTTGTGAAGTGCCTAAATCTTAATTACATGACTGCGGGGATGCTGTGATGGTCATAAGTGCGAAGACCAGTAGTAAAGTTAACTTTTCAGTGCTGTTGTAACTTCAATTGGTCACTAAACAGAGCAGTTGTTAAGTAAGGACTACCTGTACTAATCCATTTAAGATAGCTCCCTGAAAGCTGCAGACTACCTTTAGCATATTTAAACTGTGATCACTTACCTACTTCATTCAAATTAGCCCCTCTGAATTTTTGGATTAATTTTCATTAAATGAAATATTGGGATACCAATCAGGTATTGTCAATGAATACTTAGGGAATGAGAAAAATTTCTGGTAAAAAAGATAATTTATTAAACTTGTATGCCGCCCGACCTTCAGTGACTCTGGGCAGCTCACACAAGCAAAGAAATTACAATAAAAGATAAAGATAAAAGATGACAAGTGCGATGAAGCAAGGGGTCTTGCTTTCCCTCTCCAAAGGTGAAGAAGAAGAAAATATTTGAATTGCATGGGACAGTGTACAGTCATGTGGTCTTCATTTTTGAGAAAGTATACACTTCTGTTTACATATCTGTGTATCTCTGTACTCCTTTCTGGGTAAGGATTTGGAACTGAGCCCCCTGTTGAAAAAAGCTTCCATAGATTACTGTAATACTGTGCATCTGTAAACAAAAACTGAAGATGAAGGCTTTTGCAGTGGCATAGGCTAGAATGACTCATTTATAGATCTGTGTAGCGTATCACGTTCAAAAACTAAAAGATGCTTCAAACCTTTTGGGGGTTGGGCAGAGGGAAACTTTTCTGCAACTCCTTAAAGCAGATGCATATTTCTTCGGGTTAGGTGGTAGCTGCTGCATGTTCCCATAAAAGACATAACTGTTTTAAGGAGTTGCAGACAGGTGCTGCATTCGTGCCCCTGCATACATTTTTTTGCCTTAAATCTGAAGTGGTGGAAAGCCATATTAATTAGTGAAATGCTGGCTATAAAACTGAACACCTTTAAGAAAAAAAAAATCTGATTCATTAAGGTTAATACAAAATTAAACCCAAGAAAGTCATCTGGGAAACAGCAAAGCTATGACTTAGGCTTTGCTCACCTGTCTAATAGGTGACTTTAGGCAAACCAGTCCTATCTTGTCCTCATCTGGATTGTGGGAGTAATAAAAACTTAATTTTTCAATGATCTTGTAAATATTTCTGACAATTATACAATCATTTGTATACTGATTATAATATTAATACATTTGTTCTAATATTGTGTTTAAAATTCCTTTTTAAATTCCACACTTCAGAGATTCTTCGAACCAGATGTGATAATTCATCCCCTATTAGAGCCTTCTGTTTAAATCTCTTATGAAGCTGTTTTCAGAAATGTGTATTAAAAATCTTTTTAAAAATTGCCATTAAAACTCCATGTGAGCTGGGATGGAGCAGATAGTTCTGTTGGGCATGTTCTTGCTACTTAGCCACTTTTCTTCTTTTCATATTTTTGGTCTGTTTGCTATTTCCACCTTGTATCTGTAGTTGCAGCATTTTCCCCACCAGCCATTTTCTCCCCCCACCCCTTGCATATCCAGTTTTCTTGCCCTTTGAACAATAACAGAACAGTCACCTTCATTCATTTCCTATATGTTCTCATCCAACTGCCATCTGGAGATCGTTACTTCTATCAGACTGGTAGTGGCCCATTGGAAAGGTATGGGAAAAAGGAGTGTGAATGCAAAGAACTATATTTGGAAGAAAAAATGATATGGAAGAGAGACTGGGCATGGAGGTTAGTTCCTCTGTGAACGTGAAGGTAGGTCTCCATGGGCACATCTGTGATTTAAAATGCCATGTCCATTAGGCTTTAATGGAAGACTTTATTATGAATGTTGTAGTTCTGTTACCTGCAAGCTGATCTATGCCTTATCATAAACAGGTACGTAACTTAAAAATGTTCTGCAAGGATTGTTTTGGGTTTTTTTTTTTTTTGTTCTGTGGGAGAGTAGGCAATCATCAATGTACTGAATGGATGCAACTGCCTTGTTTGCTGTGATTGGAGTATATTACTCCACTCTTGTTTCATTTCTGCTGGCTGTCTTACTAATGTGTATATCACAATAAATCATTCTAAAATAAATATTAAATTCAGACTGAGCAGTATTGTAATGGTTGCCTATTCTGACATACTCAGCCTCACAAGTGGGTTCTTAATGAAAACTGATTTATTGAAAGAATAGTGTGCAAATACAAAGAAAGCTGAGAATGAGCAAAAGCGCGCCAAATACAAACTAAAAACCCTCGCTTCAAACCCGGTTCCGCCCTCGCTCCCGCTTAGCAACCACCCCCTCCCAGGTGTTAGCAACGGTTGACCACATCGGCCTGAGAAAGTAACCTTGGAGACATTCCATAACCCAAACATACATTCCACAGTTACAGTAAGGAGATTACAGCCTGGCACGGCTGGAAATCTCCACTCAGCAAACACGGATCAGGAAAGTGACATGCGAAACGTTATGATGTATTCAGAACATTGGAACGATGAACATGACAAGTATCAACTGAGAAAAATGGTGAGAAAAAGTGTCCTATTAAAATAGAAGGATTGTCTATGGTTTCTGAAATAGAGATGCTTTCAGCATATAACTATAATGGAGAAAAAAAAGTTTTGCCTCCTACAGGAGGGAATTTTATAACTGCTATAGTTATAAGAAAGTGTCAGCTCTTCGAGATAGGCTAGGTCCAAAAACACAGTAAAGTAATATAGGAATTCTATTTTATTGTTGTGGGTTTAATAATAGAATTTAACAAATTTTTGCTGATTCAAAGTGTCGTTATTTTTATTTTATTTTATGTATTTATTATTTGCATTCATTATATTATTTTGGATATCTTTCTTACACCTTCTCCTTTCTCAGGACTGAGTTTCTCTTATTTTGCCTTAATTGTTCCTACATATCTTCTTCAAAGTTATATCCATATTCCTCTATAGAAAGTGCTATATTAGCTGATTATATAGAAAAAGAAGGGTCGGTGAGAGGTGCCCTCACTGGTGTTCTGTGGTGAAAGGGATGATTGAGACTATTAAATTTGTTAATGGGAGAGCCATACTTTTTTTGTAATACTGATAATAATCAGGCTCTCTGGTTTGCAATCTTTTGTGTTGTAAGTTCCATCAACCACTTCTTCAAAGAATATGAGACCGACTGTGGGGGCGGGGGCTGAACCACATTTTCCAACAATAATACGTATACGTTTACAGGCATTTGTTATGATATTTATAATTCATGGTAAGTATGAACGATCGAGATTACTTTTGAATGTTACCTATTACATGCATATCAGTTTAAGAACACATTGACCTAATTCATACCAGTTTTCTGGTAGCTATATTTTAAATCAAATGTAATATTCAACTTAAAGAATTATATCATTCAGTCTAAATGTGCATGAATACAGTAAGAGATATATGTTCTGTTTTCTCTTGATAGCCCTCATTTCTGGCCTTGTGAAATATTATAACAGGTGTCCATGATTGCCATGAACTTTTTTTTTATGAGGGACAATAGGTTTCTTATGGAACTACTAAGCAATATTTAACCTTATACAGGAACTTTAGACAGCAGAATTTCCAACCATCAGTATCTGTATCTGGAAGCACATTTCAAGTGCTCACTTTTAGGGAATTAGTTTAAGCAGGATCTGAATATTGCTTTGCATTTGGATTTGGCTAGATGGAAATATTGTCAGATTGAAGTACTGTGCAGATGCCCCAGTGTCCCAAGAGTCGCCAGTCATCTTCCACTGACTGATGATCACCACAATGCTGATGTGAGGAAGGAACTAAATAAGCTATTTCTCTTGAAGAAGACTGATTTGCCTCTTCTTCCTTTGTTTAGGTAAAAATACCTAAAGAAGGCAGACTAGGAAGAGTCCAAGAGAAGGCATTGAGATGCTTCCTGCCACAAGAGGGCATTCCAGTCTAGGAAATAGAAGGAGAGAATGCTTTGAGATGATTAAAGATGCTGAGTGGCATATTATTATTATTATTGTTATTATTATTATTATTAAAGCTATTCATACTGTATTTATGCTTAATATTAAATTTATGATATTTTAATGCTTTTACCTTTGTTGTAAACCGCCCAGAGTCCCCCTTTGGGGGGGAGATGCGTGGTGGCTAAATTTAATAAATAAATTAAATAATACTTAATAAGCAAGTACTTTATCTTTGTTATGAAGAGGAAAATTTAAAGGGATTGCAGTCTCATGTTTAAGAGGTTTAGGCTTGAAAACAGTGGCTGCATAATTTTATATTTCCCTTGTGCAGCTCTAGTGGCTTCCAATCATGAATTCAGAACTCCCTAGAATTCTTCCCTAGAAAATAAAGATGGAAATAAGCCATCATAATGATAAGACCGATCCTAATCGGTCCACAATTACTATAATACTGCTCTTTACATCCACCCTAACAAGGTGTGGAACATCATCCTCCCAGAACTTAGATTGGCCTTTAGGAAGGCCCTGAAGATATGGCTCTGCCACAGTGCTTGGGGGTCCACCAATGATGTGGAGCTTTTACTTTGGCTGTGTTGACTCTAGAATGAACTTTGGCCATTGACTATGGTTATTTTTGTTTTAAACTGGCTATCAATATTTTATATGTTTGTGTATTGGCTTTTAACTTGGTTTTACTGGATTGTTGGTTTAATTCATGAGCTGCCCAGAGTCACTTAGATGAGATGGGTGGCCATACAAACTGAATAAATGATTTTAAAAAGTGATCTGCAAAGATACTTTATTAATGTATATTAAGATTATTAAGAAGCTCATGCCTGTTACTTGTGGAAGTAGTTCCTGAATATTAGTTGTACTAAGCATGAGACAGAATATTGGAAAACTGTTTATTGTTCCTCCACATGCCAAATCATCTAATTGTGTCTCAGTCTGTTACCTGAGCAATGACAAAAAGTTAATTTTTTATTCTGCTCAGTGAATGCTTATCTGTTTGAGTTTAATAAAATATTTCTTGGCTGTGATAGCTTCAGAATTATAGTGAAAAAATAAAAATAATAATACTTATGGTGATCAAGATTCAGGTACTTCACAACCAGTGGGCGTTTATGACCATCGCAGCATCCTGCAGTCACATGATTGCCATTTGCGCGCTTCATTGCTGGCTTCCGACAAGCATAGCCAATGGAGAAGCTGGCAATAAAATCACAAGTCGTGGTCACATGATGTCTCACTTAATGACCCACGGTGACCCACTTAACCAAATGGGAAGTGATGTAAGTCTGTTGTGGTCACATGGTGTTTCACTTAATGACCATGTTGCTTAGCGATGGAGTTGCTGGTCCCAATTGTAGTCAGTTGCTATGGTGCAAAACCAGAGAGATACTCTAGGTTACTTGAAAACCGTTTCTATTGCTTCACTTCTGAGCTCAGTTCTGTGATGGTCTGTGCAGAGACATGTTTAAAAAAAACATACCCAACTGTAGTTTCCTTTGTTTGCTATGGTATATGGTTGTAAGTGTGAGGACCGGTGGTTAAGTTACTTTTTCTGTGCCATTGTAACTTTAAACAATCGCTAAACAGACTGGGCAGCCAGGACTCCCTGTACTGTCTTCTCTTCCACATTGCCTATAAACATTTAAAGAGGTTGAAAAGCAGAGACATAAGGGCAATATCATCTTAACTAGTTCCTATACTGCTTAATTAAAGCAGTTAACTGTCTCTCGATCTCTAGGCCTTTTGGTGACTACCAACATGTGTGGCTTTCAGACCTGTAGTCCAGAATGGTTCTCAGTGTTTGTGCTAACTGATTTCCTCTCCATTGCTTTTCCTCTTCCCCACTAGCTTCATCTAATGAGAGATGGAACATGAACCTACAGTTTTATTTTCTTACGCTCTCCAAACCTCTGTGGCTTGGAGAAGCTTTAAAAAGAAAAACAAGTCAGTTCAAACACTCAGAACAATAAGACCAAAGTATAGACTATGGAAAGTTTTGTTCCATGCTGAGAATTCCTGAAATGACTATTTCTAGTTCAAGACATGTTGGGTTTTGAAACTTGCTGACCCCCATTAGTCCAATTTAAAAGATTACAATTTTTTTCTTACTTGCTCAGCCCTTCTGAACAAGTGGGGCATTTCTAATTTGATATGTATAAGAATAAATGGAATGCTGTTCACTTCATTGCACTTCTAGTCCTTTGAGGTTTAGATAAGTTGGCAGGAAGACAAGCAGACATCCACCAAGCTCCAAAAAAATGAGCAAGAGAGACCACAAAAAAAAGGGACTGAATTCTTTCATTTACATTGAAAATAGCAATGCCCCCTGGAGGCACATCAAAATTGAAATGATCCTTTATAAAAAGTGCCCCTGCTATATACTGCCTTTTTTTTTGCTCATTCTGTAAGAAAATATTTAATCATTTTATTCAGTTTTTTAATCAACTTTCACCTCAGTTCCAGCACTAACCTGTTGGAATCTGTGTCCAAAGTATGTATGTGATTTCTATAATTTTGTCTCTGAGTATGCATGTGTAACACCTGGAGCTTCCAGAAACTAAAAGGCATGATTTCTTGACAGTCTTCTTTGGGAAGCTGTAAGAATCAGTCAGTTTGCTCTATTAATATCTCCTTCCAAGTTTATTGGAAAAGTGAGGCAGGCTTATGCAGGGCAGCAGCAGTCAACTTTAATTTGGGGCATCTGGGCTTGCCTGGATGTCAGTTCCTTGAAATGCTAGGGAGGGAAACCTCAGCCATTGTTGTTTAGGGAGTGAGTTCTCTTTCCCCTATGTGATTTAACATCTGTATCAAACTGTTCAGGAAATGATTTGTGGGTTCATGTCACTAATATGCCAGTGACATCAACTCATTTCCATTTCACTCAGTGGACATTATCATAATCCTAAACTGTTGCCTAGTTACAGTAAAGGATTAGATGTCGGCTACCAAAATAAAAACTGTAAAGGGTGTAGGGAATGGCTTAGAAGACAGGAGGAAGAGCTGCTACCAAGGCAACAGGCAAGGCGTGTTTGAGCCTATTCCAAGAAACCAGTTTAAGTAAATATTTTAGACAAGCCTTTCCGTAGTTCTCACTAAGATAAAGTAAGGGAGCGGGTAAGCACATTCAGATTTGCAGGATTTTGTTACCATAGCTGTTACAATTAAAGTAGTCCTGACCTATATGACATTGGTTTCTTAGTCTGGTCTACCTTACAGGGCTGACAAAAACCAGATACACAGTAGATGTGGTAGAAGTGCTTATAATCAACAGAGCTACTTCTGGAATTGAAGTGTAAATGTATGCTGGTTGAGCTACCACTCTTCTGTGCATGATAATCATTCAGGTTCTTCTGATCAGAGTGTCAGTCTTAAATGTCCAGGTCTCAGCTATGGCCCGAAGTCCCTTTGCTCTCTGAAGCTAATTTTGCTAATGCGTTCATTCCAGTAGAGATCACAAGATGGCACATACTGTACATTGTTGGAATTAGTGTGCTCTTTATAGGGATGTTTCTGAACAGCATTTGAAAACTACATTTCATTAAGGTTGCCTAGTTGAAGTGGTTCAGGATTTCTTGCCAACATGATGACTGTGTACCAGTAACAAATGTTATCTGGTTCTACACCTGCAGTAGATTTAGTATTCTGTACTTCTGGACCTGAAATGAGGGAACTAGTGGACAAATCACTCTCTGGTTAGCGTAAACTGGTGGCTGCTATAAATCTGCAAGCTTGGAGGACCGGTTAAAATTATCTAACCCAACTCAGTATTTCTTAAAGTATGGTCCTAGGGTTGCTAAGCGAGGACTGCCTGTACTTTATTAATTCTGCTTCATGGCAGGGAATATGTGAAGGCATGGGTGAACTTCCAATGTACATAAACTCAATCACTCCTGATCTAATAAGCCATTAGAGATATCTTCTCAAGCCACATCTCAACCCCTAACTGGATCTGTTTTTTAGGTATATATCTGATCTCAATTTATTATAGTCAGCTATTTTTGTGCTTGATTAGAGCAACTTTAAATCAGTTTTTGATCAATGACTTGCAACCTGTTTATGCAGCATCATAATTAGATATACTTACAGACATTGGAAAATCTAACAACATAATTGCCCTTTTTATGGCAGAATATCTACCTAAGTTAAGAGACAAATTGAATTCAGTCTGCTTTACTAGGCATTAAGCAGGTAAATTACACTGATAATAAATTATGTTACTGTCAAGGAACAAACAAAACTTTGTAAAGAAAGAGTTTTATCTTTCAAGATTACAAGCAGATTACCAAGATAAAAGTTCCAGTTAAGGGGGACAGTCCTAACTAGAATCCTGACAAAATGAGTTGTAGATGCAGGAGCAAGAGGCAAGCAAGCTATGGTGCAATGAGTGAGTCGGCAGGTGTATCTGGAGTATGATAATGATGGAATGTCCTCTGGACTTTTGCTGGAAACACTATTCCAATTTCACTTTTCACTTTTTGGCTTTTACAACTAATTTTTTACTTTTCCTGCATTTTCCCTTCTTTTGTTCCAGAATGGTCATACGGCAGCGCTCACTTATGGTCAGCTTATATGTCCACCTCAGGCAACCAAGGCATTTTCCAGGAACATAGCAAATTTTATCCTCCTGACCTGTGGTCTTCATCACCTGTTTCCTGACTTTCTTTTGCAGCTTTGTAGACCTTCATCCACCTGTGATTGCCCCATTTTTCATTAGTTAGCAGAGAGGAACAAATCACACCCTATTGTATCCTTTAGCTTTGCAGTTTTAAAAAGTTATAGTTTTAGCTACAAAAATGCTTTTAAGTGCTAATGTTAAAGTAGATAGCACAACAAACTGATGCAAATTCTAAAGTTTTCTAACAAGCAGGGAAGATGATGTCTCTACCTCTACCGTATGGAAAAGGGTGGCAATTTTTTTCTGTTCTGTGTGGCACTTCCTCCATCAAGGGGCGGGGGAGTTGTCCTGTTCGTATGGATTATTTTCAATTTGGAGATCTCAACTATTGGGTTTCCTCTAAACGGATACTTGAGTGAGAAGGCTCATAGCCAGCAATTCAAGATCATAATTCTGATCAATATTTTTGCTGCAGATAATAGAAAAGCCCTTCATTACAAAGGAAACCAGGAAACTGTAGGAGAATGAATGAACGAATGAATGGATATCACGCACACATACCATCGCTTGCTTGTTCAACCCATGCTCCTCCTGGCTGAGTAAATCAGCCAGAGTTGGATTGATCCCAGTGTTAAAATAAGCAATGCATTTTTGGTGGGGTGTTTTCCAATCTGTGTAAATGTGGTAGTTAAAGGTCTTTATTGAAAAAGCCCTTTAGAAATCTTATATTTCTAGTCAAGGGCAATTTCAGATATTCAATTCCTGTGTAAGATAATCAAGAAGTTGGTAGTTTGAGTTAAAAACATAAAATAAGACAGACTGGACTAAATCAACCATAACAGTTACAAGAAGCCATGACAGGGGCCCCACAAAACATATTAGCCCTAGGCTTGTGACCACAGCTAGCTCTCAAGGGCTTTCTGAGACGCCAGGGGAGAGGGTGCTGTCTGTATCTCTGGGGAGATGCTGTTCCAGAGCATGGGGGCTGCAGCAGAGAAGGCACACTTCCTCAATCCCAGAAGGTGGGTGGGAATATTATCCTTCCCAGAAGGAAGGTGATAATATTAATAGAGGGGACCTGGAATGTACCCATTCTGCTAGACTGTACCCAACAGGCAGAAACAATTGGAGATAAGCAATACAGATAGTCCTCGCTGACCACTCGTTCAGCGACCATTCAAAGTTGTGACAGCACTGAAAAATGAGGCTTATGGCTGAATCCTCCAAGTTGCAGCCGTCACAGCATCCACACAGTCACATGATCGCAATTCGGACACTTGGCATCCAGCTTGCATTTATGATGGTTGCAGCATCCTGTGGTCTTGTGATTACCATTTGTGACCTTCACAGCCAGCTTCCAATAAGCAAAGTCAGTGGGGAAGCCACAGGAAGTCACAAGTCACGGTCGCGTGACATCAGGCTTAACAACCTGCAGTTAACCACAGCCAGAACTGACAGAACTGATGTCATAAGTCAGCATGGTCATGTGACATTGTGCCTAACAATTGTGCCGCTTAGCAATGGAGTTGCCGGTCCTTGTTACAGTCGGTAAGTGAGGACTATTTGTATTTGGGTTAAACCAATTATATGAACTCATTTAATTTAAAGTTTCATCTAAGGATGTACTACGACTGCTTTGCTCACCTGGATGGATGACCTATGGCAGAAACTAGACTGACACAGTGCAGCCCTGTTGGTTCTTTTGGACATTGCAGTAGCTTTCAGCACCATAAATCATGGTATCCTTCTGGACTATCGGGTAGGTTGGATTTTAGGAAAGCTGTCATGATGATGCTGGGGCTGTTTTATAGATGACTGTACCTTTTTCTGTTCAACATCTACATGAAAGTACTAGTAGAAGGCATTTTGAATTTTAGTGTTATCAATAGTAAAGGTAAAGGTTTCCCTTGACATTAAGTCCAGTCGTGTCTGACTCTAGGGAGCGGTGCTCATCTCCATTTCAAAGCCAAAGAGCCAGCGTTTGTCTGTAGACACTTCTGTGGTCATGTGGCCGGCATGACTAAATAGAACGCTGTTACCTGCCCGCTGAAGCAGTTCCTATTAATCTACTCACATTTGCATGTTTTCGAATGCCAGGTTGGCAGGAGCTGGGACTAGCAACGGGAGCTCACCCCATCACATGGATTCGAACCGCCGACCTTCTGATCAGCAAGCTCAGCGGCTCAGCGGTTTAACCCGCAGCGCCACTGCGTCCCTTGATAATATACAGCTCTACCTGGTTTGCCTGGTGCTACTCTCACAGAAAGAAAACTCTGAACCTTATTTGATTTGTTTATTCAATTTTTGTGGCTGCCCATCTCAAGCATGTGACCTTCCTGAGCTAGTCAGGCTTGATGAAAATTATCCATAATTTGAATATAACTAGTTTTCAAAACCTTTGAAAAGTACCCAGAAATTGGCAAATGTTGGAAAATGCAGCAACCTGGTTGGTCACACAATACTTGTTCTAAAAGATCAGCTCTAGGTGCCAGTTGCCTACTAGGCACAATTTAAGGAACTATTGTTTTAAAGTTCTAAATGGTTTAGGATCTGATAGCCTCTCACACTATGAATCTCCCTGTTTACCTACACCAGCCCTACTGTTAAGAAATATCCTGGTTAGTTAGAGAGTTCTTCTAAGATATGCCTACTGCTAGAATATCAGCTACCAGATAAAATGGAAGACTGTTTCTTCTTTGGGATTCCCAGGCTGTGGAATGCAACCCCAAAGGCCTGTGCTTGGCCCCCACGCTCCCAGTTTTGAAGAAGATGGCAAGTTTTTAATTATCTTTTTGATGGTACTGATTTTTTAAAAAAATTAAAAATATATTTATATTATTTTTATAATAGATTTATTTCACAGTTCTATATTTTATGATACATGTTGTTGTGAGCCACTTTAAGTACTTTATTTAATTTTATTTTTATCCCGCCTTTATTATTTTTATAAATAACTTAGTGGGGAACATACCTAATACTCCTTCCTCCTCCTGTTTTCCCCACAACAACAACCCTGTTAGGTGAGTTGGGCTGAGAGAGAGTGACTGGCCCAAGGTCACCTAGCCGGCTATATAAACAGATGGACAGTGTATCTTGTAAATATTTTTAAATTTTATTGTATTTATTTATAACAGCTTCCTCATATGATAACTTTTGATGGTGATGCAGAGATCTGTATAAGGAACAGGTTTGGAACTATTAATAAAAACAAAGAATCTTAAAAACAGAAAGCAAGATGGTATCAGGAATAGACTCAGTGAAAGGCCCTCTGAAAGAACTCGGTTTTTAAAAGCTTCCTGAAAACCAGCAAGGAGGGGGCCAGCCTGATCTCCAGTGAGAGGCTCTTCCACAGTTCTGGCACTGTCACAGAAAAGCAGCTCTGTCTAGTTTCAGCCTCTCAAACCTCTTGGAAATGTGGGATTACAAGAAGTTTCTCTCTACATGTTCTAACTGATCAGGTTGGAAGACAGTCCTAGTTATCTAGGTGCCAAGCCGTAAAGGGCATTATAGGTCAGTACAGTACTTTCACTTGTACCTGGAAACTAACTGTAATCAGTGCGGGGCCTGCAAAATCAATATTATATGCTCCCAGCAGTGAGCACCAGTAAGCATTTGAGCCGATGCATTCTGAATCAGTTAGAATTTCTGAGTAGTCTTTAAGGGCAGCTCCATGTAAAGCACATTGCAGTAATCAAGATGGATGGTGATGAGGGTGTGAGTTATACAGATAGTCCTCGACTTACGACTGTTCATTTAACAATGGTGGAAAGTTACAATAGCCTCAGAAGTGGTGCTTTATGGCCTGTAAATCACTTCCAAGCATCGCGAAATGTTGCACTATCCCCCCCACAGACACATGATTGCATTTTGGGTACTTGCAGCATTACATAATCATGTCTTGCAACATTTTTTGCAGTTTTCCAGCAAAAAACTGGAAAACTGTAAAGAATTGAGGAAGCTGGATTTGCTTAATGGCTGTGGTAATTTGCTTAATGACCGCCGTAAAAATGGTTGTAAATTCAGGTCCAGTGGCTTACAACTGTAATGACTTAAGGAGATTCAGTCCCAGTTATGATAGTGTGAGGTTTGAGCCCACTTCTGACTCTGAAAACGAAACTTATATGGAGTCAGAAGGGGAAAACGAAACTTACCAGGGGGGGACTTAGAGAATCAAAACCCGGAAGTGACTCACCAGAGTGGGAGAAATTGCAGACATTGATTGAACAAACTCCGGAGGGAGATGTGAAGCCTCCAATCAGTGCTTGAGAGAGGAGAGCAGGGAAGCGCACGAAAGAGAAAGAAGCCGGATTGGCTGCTAAAGGAAAATAGCGAGAAAAGGAGCAATTAAAAGGACAGGTGCACCAAGAGCAAGCTACGGGAGACAACCGATCCTTCAAGTTCACAGCACTTGCGGAAGAGTCCTTACCAGCGTCAGAAGCCTTGCCTGTAGCCAGCGTGGAACCAGAGCCAACATTTTCTGCCTTCGTGGAACCGCTTCCTGCACAAGCCATTCCAGTTGATCCTCTCCTTGCCTTCCCTGCTAAGCATCATCTCGCATCTAGCTCTAAGCCTCGTCGCATCACTCCAGCATGATCCAGGTGTGCTTCCAGTTCTCAGCCCTACCTAGACTCTCCAGTCCAGTCTTGCTTCCAGTTCTCAGTCATGCCTAGACTTCCCAGTCCGGTCCAGCCTTGTTTCCAGATCTCAGCCTTGCTTAGACTCTCCAGTCCAGCCCAGCCTTGCCTCCAGATCCAAGCCTTGCCTAGAGGTTCCAGTCCAGCATAGCCTAGCCTCCACATTCCAGCCTGGTCCTGCCTGCATGCCAGTCCACAGAACCTTGCCTCCAGCTTCTTCCTTGCCACGCAGTCTAGCTCACTGAGTCTGACAGCCTTGATCAGAGGATTACCTGAATTCCGCCTTGCTGTTCTGCCACAGTCTGATCCTGCAGCCTTGCCTGTTCATCTGTTATTGCCTGGGTGGACTTTATTGAATTGCATTGCTTTATTTATTTATTCACCAGGACTTTTACTTTTGTAAATAGTTGTTGTAAATAAAGAGTTTGAAAATAATTCTGTCTGGCTGCCTCATAGTCTGAACTATGCTGTACTAGTTGAGGACTACCTGTATTGTAGTCAAGTCCTCTTGCCCCAGGTACAGCTGCACACCAGCTGTAGGTGGGCATAGGTCCCTCTAGCTATACTTCAACCTGCTGATCTTGCATGAATCCAGAAGGTTCCCCAAATTGCAGACCTGCTCCTTCATGGGGAATGCCTGTCTGTCAAGGAGCAGCTCTGGCAGTTGCAGAGAACCCCAATGCAAAAATAACTCCATCTTACTAAGTTGAATTTCATCCTGTTCTCTCCTATCCAAACCCTGACAAGATCTAGGCCAGGGTTTCTCAACCAGGGTTCCGTGGAACTCTAGGGTTCCACAAGAGGCCACTAGGGGTTCCCTGGGAGATCACGATTTATTTAAAAAATTATTTCAAATTCAGGCAACTTGACATTAATGTGGTAGGCCTGACAATTAAACAGCTAAGTTTCATTCTTTATTTTTAGTTGAAGAACACTGTTAATGCATATATACAGGCCTACACATGAAACAAATACAGGTATTCCTCACTTAACAGTCACAACTGGGAATTGAATTTTGGTTGCTAAGTGAAGCAGTCATTAAGTGAATCTGACCCAATTTTACAACCTTTTTGTGGCAGCCGTTAAACAAATTACCATGGTCATTAAGTGAACCACGTAGTCATTAAATGAATCACGCAGTTCCCTGTTGATTTTGCTTGCCAGAAGCAGGCCAGGGAGGTCAAAATTGGTGATCACATGACTACAGGATGCTGCAACGGTCATAAATATGAATCGGTCACCAAGCACCAAAACTGTGATCGCATGATGGGGGGGATGCTGTAATGGCCGTAAGTGTGAGGACAAGTCACAAGTGGTTTTTTTAGCACTGTAGTAAGTCTGAATTGTCACTAAACAAATGGTTGTTAAGCAAGGACTACCTGTATAATAATTTTGTAACTTCTGGCCTATATTTGAGCCTGAATGTGCAGTGGTTCCCCAAGGCCTGAAAAATATTTCAAGGGTTAGGGTCAAAAGGTCAAAAAGTTGAGAAAAGCTGAGCTAGGCATTGGAAAAGACATCAAAACCATCTCCATTACAGCCTTGAGTAACAATTTACAATGTATTATTTATAAGGTGATAGCTGGGTAGCTCCAATGTATAGTGATAATGGAAGAAAGGAGGAATGAGTTTTGAAAATATTTGGAACATTCATATCCCCTGATTGAATGTGATCCAGGGCAAATAATGATTCTGTTAGGTGACATGAATGGGTTGATGGAACCAAGGTGAGAGTGTACAGAAAAATGTATTGGACCATTTGGTGACCCAAGAATAAATGAGAATGGTGATTGTCAAGAATTTGCTTAGAAAAAGTTTTGCTCACCTCAAATACATGGTTTAAAGATAAGTCTGTGTATACACATAGAAGAGGAACAACTTAAAAGCACAATTAGTGTTATTTATGGTTGTTGTGAAAGGCAGGCTTCAAACCTAACATTCAGAGCCTCTCATGCCAATAAGCTCAGGCATACCCAGTAAACGTGTTCGCTCAGTCATGGACTTCTGCATATAAGCAAGAATCACATTCATCTCAAATCTTTCCTACTTAGTTAGGAAGAGGTTTCATTGTTCGGAATACTGAAAGCAGAACTCCAGGAACATGGAGCAAGAAGTTTCTGTGCCAGAACTAGGGCATACCATCTCCCTGACAGCTTTGATAGATGCTAAATATACCATGGAATAAGTAGCTACTCTAATTGGATGTGAACTAAGTCTTTATTGTGTCTTTGAGGATCTTGAGAAGATTTCAGCAAAGAGATAAGAAACAGTAATACTACAATCCAAATTAAAAACTATAAGATTAAAATTTATTTATTTATACTTGCATGAATTAATTCCACATGTAGAATAAAATCATGTTAGTCCACTTCTAAAGTAGTAGGGCTTCATTAAAGTTTCATGTAGTCTGATATAATATAGAGAAAAGTTATATTAAACAGTAACACAGGTGAGTGAATATTAGCCTTTGTCTAATTTACTTAATAGCTCAGGTCTTCAGTTACTTAGAGTGAGAGGGAAAGTATAACAGGACAAATTGTAATTTTGTATTATTTATCTTTCCTTAGCTTACCTGTGTCTTAATTAAATAGCCCTGTGTTTTAAAAAGGTAAAGCGTTTTAAGTGCCAGCAATGCAAATTCAGCCAGTGAGCGTATTGTTTTGGAGTCTTTATTTAATAGAAGTATGACATGCAAAGTTACCTTGAGTAGGGGTTCTAAGAAAGAGCTCCTAAAGTCTCAGTAGTAACTTTAATAGAACAGGGTGTGGGTCAAAGATTCAGTGGCCTCTGATCCACATGAGCGAAGTCTGCCTGCATAGTGAATCTCCAGTATCTGCCTTCAAAAAGTATTGATGGAAAAATGTTAAATCGGAGCAAATAAAAAGGCATTCAGTATTTAGCAATCAAGAGCTGGTCTAGCTATCTTGCTGGTTTGGCCAAGTTAATGTGGTTTCCTAATAGTGATCTGGGAGGTAGCTTGATACTCTGTTTGGGCTTCCACATCAAGGATCCTTTTTAATTTCTTTTTTGTGTAGTAGAAACTTGATATTCTCTTCTTCCTATTTCTCTGTGCAAATAGTATATTCTGTGTAACTTCTGACTAAGTTGATTAATTTTTTTTGGAATTTTAATAGACACACACACACACATAACCCTGGCTGTTCTCCTAGGATCTGGGCTAGGATCGGTGCTGATTCCCTTAAAATTTTCTCTTTTTTTTTCTGGATGTGCATAGGTTTTTTTTTTTAAAAAAAACTGTTTTAATTGCCTTTTAACATCTTAAATTGCTCAGAGACTTATGGCATTGAGTGGCCTCTAAATCTCATAAAGGGAAGGAATGAAAAGATTTAATAAATCTAGTATCTAAGCAAAATAGCACACAAGAGTAAAACAGGATAACCTAAAACAAATTATCCTACAAAATTACTTGTGAAGCATATAGCTCAACGAATATTTTATCCTATTTTTCCTCTCTTTTTTAGGTGCCTTAGCTGGACCAACAGTTGATCCGCATGTGAGAGCAGTTTGGGGAAAGAATGTTACACTGAAGTGCATAATTGATATCAATGAAACATTAACACAGATTACATGGGAAAAGATACATGGGAAAAGTGCTCAGACTATTGCTGTTCATCATCCTGAGTATGGATTTTCTGTTCAAGGAGAATATCAAGGAAGAGTATTATTGAATAACACCTCGCTAACTGATGCATCTATCATCTTAATTAATGTTACCTTTTCTGATTCTGGAGAATATGTATGCAAAGCAGTTACATTCCCGCTAGGAAATTCCCAATCATCAACAACTGTAGCTGTATTGGGTAAGTCTATTTTATATTTATTTTGTAAATGTTTCATTCGAAATATTGGAAAGTCACAATTAAAACTGATAACCTTACCATGAACAATATCCAAAACTTACTATATATGTAGATTTAATTTCCTTTTAATAATGAAGGAAACAGAGATCCAGTGGAGATATCCTGCTGAAAGAAAGGTGTGGAACAATTACTTCAAATCATTTCTCTTTCCCTTGTTGCCCTTAATCAAATCCCCTATTCATTTGCAGATTATCCATGACCATCCAGAGTGGATATTCAGGGGCATAAATAACTATAAAAAGGGGCAAGGAGATTTGGAAACAATTACTTTGGCTTTTACCAGCAGGAATATTCAGTTCATCACACAGTTTGGATCTTTTAGTGAATGAGGAGTCCTGAGAATGATTAACACATACCATATCTGAAGAAGGAAGCTTCTGATTTATTTTTTCATTTAAGAGAATTGCCTACAGATACAATTTTTTTTGGAAATGTGAAAGCAGTGAAAAAAATGGAGCAAGGTGTCCCTGTTTGGGAGAATGTGGCTATAATTTTTCAGCCCTCTTTGGGGTTTTTTGAAGGGGAAGAAATGAAATATACGTAGTAATTTTTCAACCCACCTTTCAAATATCACAATACTTTTTCCTTTACAAAATATACCATATGTGAATTGATTTGCTCATGAAGGTACGCTTTTCTGTAATAAATGAGTGTTTTTGCTATGTCTGCCTTTGTGCTAATGCTGTGGAGCTTAGTGAGGACAGGACCAGATCACCAACTCTTAGATCAAGTCAATAAGAGAAAATAAGGCTCTAGGTGGAAAAAAAATCCTAAATTATTCTCTTGTGAAATACCACTGCCTTTTGGATGAAGAAATGTACAGGTAGTCCTCATTAAGTAACTGCCTCATATAGTGACCATTTGCAATTATGATAGTGATGAAAAAGTAACTTTGTGACCAATCCTTGCATTTATGTCCTTCACAGGTCTGTAAAGCAAAGCAAAGCTGAAGTAAGATCGTAAGCACAGTCATGGTTTCACTTAGTGACCACTTTGCTTAACGACTGAGTTGCTGACCCCAATTGTGGTCACTGAATGAGGACCACCTGTATCCTCATCATTTTATCTGAGAATTGTAAATTATGATATCAAACACCCCCCAAAAAAATACAAATAGGAAAAAGACTTCAGGTTTCCAGTATTTTTTAATAATCACATCACGATACTGTCTACCAAAATTGTCTGCCTCAAATACTTTGAAAGCGAGTTTGAAATAGATCTAGATAATGTTCATTGAAGTTTCCCTAAAGCTGAGACATAATACTTAAGTATCTAGGTGAAAAATCAAATATTTGAAAGTGGCTAGAAATTACTTATGTGGTAATCAAAGTTTTAGTTAAGGTTGGGTAGAAGTATACATTTTGAAAAAAAATGCTAAACAATTCTGTTTATCAAGTTTGATAATCATAATGCAATAAGTGCTGTGTTTTCACTCTAGATTTAAATATTGTTGGAGTGGCGGGGTATCTTTTGTTTTCCTCCTGTGAAGTAACATCAAATATTTCATTATATTTTGCCTATCTTTAGCATTTCTGTTAAGTCAAATACAAATAACAATCTAATAATATCATATATGCTTTTGACAGTAATACCATTCCAATATATCCTTGACAGTAGGAAAGATGACCTTGATGGAGATACACAGGAACTATTACTTAGGCAAAAGGGTTGGAAACTTTTTTTTTTAAAATCCAGATCAATGAAATAAAATTAGAAGCAGCTCATGCAAGCACCTCCCTTAATTTACTGTGATATAAGAAGGGAGGGAGGGGATAGCACAATCATACTTGCAAGATTCTGTTATAGC
This sequence comes from Candoia aspera, assembly GCF_035149785.1. Classification (NCBI taxonomy): domain Eukaryota; kingdom Metazoa; phylum Chordata; class Lepidosauria; order Squamata; family Candoiidae; genus Candoia; species Candoia aspera. The sequence continues at coordinate 80,273,200 of NC_086157.1, read as the reverse complement.
CAATCTCAAAGTAGCTTTAGCCTTCAGGTTGAGTTGATTTTCTAGTCTACCTAGTGGTGCTCACAAGGTTGTCTTGTGGCAGCTTCAAGACTTAAACATTTATTACTGATAAGCTCCCATGGAGCATAGTCTACTTCACTTCCAGAAATAATTATAATGACAAAAGTATTAACAGTGTGTGATTGAAATGCATATAATACATTTAAAATAATGCCTCATCATGTACTTCTAAGTGGCTGTTGAATAAAATTTCTGGATACATAATCATCATATAAGGATTTTGTTTTTGTTTTAGTTTCTGCCACTTTTTGTTGAAATTCTAAGATACACCTTGGTTCTCTATCATCGTGTGCCTGTGGAATTCATAACCAATATTTATCTTAGATGTTACTGTTTCTGTAATGTCAGCTTTATTTGTATTAAATAATTTAATTAGTATTAATAATTTTATGGCATTGGAGTAATGTTTTCATTAATGCCTGTATATCAGTTGGAAATTATTGAATGATTTTTCATTGAAATTACAGCATTGGAAGCATAAATCTACTCTGATGAACGTGTCAATTCCAAGCGTTTTCCGTGATTGGAAAAACACTCTGGGCTACAGGAGAAACAAGCCTGTGCCTGGAAAAACTTCCACGATGCCAGTTCTGCCTGCGGAGTGGCAGGCAAAGCTGCTCAGTCCACCATATTCCCACCAGAAGTCCAATGCCTTTGCACAATTAACACCCTTGCATCAGAGATTGTTTAATCCTCATTTATTTCCAGTGATATTTCTTAAGTCAGCAAAGACATTGGACTTCGTCCCTGCAAATGTATAATCAGTATTCCAAGAAATGAAATGAATCCAGAAAGAAGTAGAACTGTACATCAGGATTGCAGCCATCCTTTCTGTCATCACCTGATTTTAATAATATGGACACATGAGAAGTATTTGCAAATACTGTACTTAACATTTTTATTATTGTTGTTATTATCTAATAAAGTTCCCTATGAATTAAGTTTTATATTTTTTTTTATTCAACAATATCTTCAGTAACAGCAATAGTGTAGTTTTAAGAACTTTTGTCCTTCGTAATGCTCAGCTATGTGCGGCAGCTACAGCTAGTCAATCTTGGCTGATCTTAAACAGCTAAACAAGGTGCAAAAAGGTCAGGTTTTGGTTGGGACATGATAGTAGTCCTCAATTATAGTAATTGGGACCACAGTTTCTGTCACTAAGTGATGCAATGTCATGTGACCTCATCCTTTAGCGACAGCAATCCCAGCAGTTCCCATTGCCATTGTTAAGGACCTCACATGACCACAACTTTAGGCTTCCTGCCAGCTTCCAACAAGCAAAGTCAGTGGGGAAGCTGGCAGGAAGTTGCAAGTCCCCGTCACGACAAACCTTTCCTTAGGTGGCTTGCCGGGTTAGGATGGGTGCTGTGGCATAGAACACGTGCAGATAGGTGGAGTGGTGCTACAGTGTGGCACAAGTGTGGGCGGGCCACCAGGGGCTCCTCAAGAGAAAAAGTAGCAGGAGAGACTTACAAGCAACTTGCGACCTCCTGCCGGTTTCCCCATTGACTGCTTGTGGGAAGCCAGCAGGGAAGATTGCAGATGGTGATCATGTGATCACAGGATGCTGCAACTGTTGTAAGTACAAGCCAGTTGCCAAGCACCAGAATTACAATCACATGACCATGGGGACGCTGCGACTGCTGCAACTTTGAAAACCAGCCGTAAGTCCTCCTTGTTTAGCATTGTCATAACTTTAAATGGTCGCTGAATGAGTGGTCATAAACTGAAGACTACCAGTACCAGGAAATACCAGAGCTATAAGCTAGAGTAGGTAAGAAGAAGGCAGTAGCAAACAACTTATGAATTGTTGCCACACAACATATATCCATGAAGTCAACTACAGGCAAGCTCAGCTCAAAAGATACTTGACTTGCCTTGCCACTCAAGGCATGAATGTCACACCGGATGCCCAGTGAAAGCAAGCAGGCACCTATATTGGGCAGTACAGATGTAGGAAGATGATGGAGGCAGATATTGCTTTAGTGGTAGTGGCAAAGGTATCAATTCATATGGCACAGGAGAACCAGCATTAATCCACTTCTGTATTTTTACCAAGAAAACCACATGGATAGAAAATATAAAATGATTGATGATACACTGCCAGATATCTGTACTGCCAGATGAGGGGTCCCTCAGGTTGGATGGCACTCAATATACTACTGAGGAAGAGCTGAGGATATTTCAGAATACTGATGGTGTTTATGATGTGGCTAGATTAAAGCTTTTGGGACATCTGGTTGCTAATGTTGCCGTATAGGAAAAGAAAATCTAAAGCTGCAAAGACAGAATTATAGTAGGAATGTGGAACATTCAAAACAGTGAAAGGTGAAATGAAACAATGACAAATTGACATCTTAGGCATCAGCAACTTGAGATGGACCAGGACTGGACACTTTCAGTCAGAATATCTCACTGTTTATTACTCAGGACATGAAAAACAAGGAACAGTGTTGCATTTATAGTTAGAAAGAATACAGCAAGAACGTTACTTGGCTACGACTCAAACAGTGACCGAGTAATATAAATTAGACTTTGTGGACAACCCTTTAATATGATCATTCAGGTTTATGCTCCAACCAGTGATGCAGAGAAGGTGAGATTGATAAGTTTTATGATCATGTTCAGTTTGAAATTGACAGAACATGAATGCAAAATGTGATTGGAGACTGGAATGCTAAAGTTGGAAACATTAAAGAGGAAAATGTAGTTGGATTGTGTAGTTTAGGAAGACTGCAGGAGACTGACTTACCAATTTGTGCCACTCCAATGATTTTTTCATAGCTAACACTGTCTTCAAACAACCAAAATGGTATGTCTGTACATGGACATCACCAGATGGAGTACATAGATATCAAATTGACTATATTATTGCTAAAAGGAGGTGAATTGCTTAATTATAGCATCAAGGTCATGGTCTAGTGCTGACTGTGGAACAGATCACAAACTGCTCATGTGCAAATTCCAATTTAACCTAAAGAAGAAGAAAGTCAGTTTCCACAATACAATCTTGATCATATACCCACCATTTTCAAGGAGAACATCAGGAATTGCTTTGAAGTCCTGGACCACCCTGGTAGAAAACCTGTCAACCTTATTAGGTAGCATAGACACCAAACAGATCTAAAGTACTTTTATTAGAACAGATATAGTAACAGATTTTGCAATTCTGAATGTGCTATCTTTCCTCCCTCTTTTATCTTCATGAGAATTGGCATGGGAGGGGGGACTGTCTCAGGTGTTTTCACAAATTACTTTCTTGACCTGGGCTCAGTTTCACTTATCTGATCATTGTCTTGATAGGAGGTAGCAGGGGAAATGTTGAATGAACTTAAGTCATTAAGGATGAACGTGAAAACAAATTGCCGAAGATGAAGAAACAGAAGAAAGCAAACTGGATATCAGAACAAACCATGGAAATTGCCAATAAAGAAAAAAATCTCAAGAAAGAACTTTAACAAAGAAATTTCAGAGAGAAGTGACAAGAAGCAGTATCACAACATCTGAAAAGCTATAGAAGATGGAAGGTAAAGGTAAAGGTTTCCCTTGACGTAAAGTCCAGTCGTGTCTGACTCTAGGGGGCGGTGCTCATCTCCGTTTCAAAGCCTTGGAGCCGGCGTTGTCCATAGGACACTTCCGGGTCATGTGGCCAGCATGACTCACGGAACGCCGTTACCTTCCCGCCGAAGCGGTACCAATTAATCTACTCACATTTGCATGTTTTCGAACTGCTTGGTGTGCAGAAGCTGGGACGAGCAACGGGAGCTCACCCCGCCGCGCGGTTTCAAACCGCCGACCTTCTGATCGACAGCTCAGCGGTTTAACCCGCAGCGCCACCGCGTCCCTTTGAAGATGGAAACATTCATGGAAAAAGAGGAAAGACGATCTCTGAACTCAAAAGGAGGTTCCAACCTTGAATTGTTATGCTAAAGAATGCCACTGGACAGATAGTAACCAATTCAAAGGAGATCAAACCAAAATGGAAGGAGTATATTGGAAAACTGTAGGAACTGATAGAATACCCATAGAAATATGGCAAGCAACAGAAGAAGAATCAGTCAAAGTTCCAACCAAGCTATGCCAGCAAATATGGAGAATGATACAGTGGCCAACAGATGGGAAGAGTGTGCAGGTTCAACCAACTTCGCTAACTATTGTACAATATCCTTACTTTCACACACTAGCAAAATAAAGCTTAGGATCATCCAATGCAGATTAGGGCCTTACATGGAGAAAAAGATGCCAGATGTTCAAGCTGGCTTTAGAAAACTCTGAGGAACTGAAGACATCATCCAATAGAAGAGAATGTGTTATTTCTGATGCATGCTGGATAATTAAGACAGCAGGGGACGGTGGACCTAAGATGACAACAGAGCAGCAGCTTCCCTGCTGAGCTCCTTATGACTTGTATTTTAAAAAAAATTCCCTGAGGATTGAAGGAAACTCACCCAATCCTGTAAAACTTGTTGATCCAAAGGTTCCTACTAGCTGAAAAGCAGTTAGCAAGCAATTTATGAAACTGATTAGAAAAGAAAGTATGCAAACCCTGTGTCCTTTAGAAGGTGCCAACTGTGGTTTCAGCAAATTGTTATACCCTCATCTCCCAGAACTATAAACCTGCCAGAGACTGCTGTCTTGCGGTCTCCTCTCAAGGACAAACTGTCTGGAGCACTTGTGGGCAATCTCAAGTCCTCTCTTTGTCTGGAGGGGAATTACAAACAGCCGGTCTACTTGCCAGCTCTTCATTCTACCGTGGTCGTCTTCTCCGCCTTTACCGGAGCCATCTTCAGTTTGTCATTACTTCTCCGGAAGTGACTGGTCAAAGTCAATTCAACTTTCTTATATCACCAACACTCTTTGAGGGGGTCCAATATGTCTGAAATAATATTTTCCATTGAATTGATGTCATTTTTCAATCATTAGTATATTTCACATTTTTTAATACCTGCATCCGTTATTTTCCAGAATTGGATATTCCAATTATTTCTTCCACAGAACGAAGGTATAAGTGAAATTAACTTTCATTTCACTTTTTACTATTTACAAAACTGAATTGTTGGCTTTTGTTCAGCATAGCATCTATGAAAAAAGCTATAATTGAAAGTCCCTTGGAGGCTGCTAAAGCATCCAGGCCACACTGTTTCAGTTAGTGGATGTTTTAGTTATATATATTGCCAAGTTTATGTTGAAGGCAAATTAAACTCAAAAGACAATCTCTCAAAATCTTCAAAATAACCATTAAAAATCAGTGAATTTAAAGTATTTCTTTGTCTAATTCAAGCATTCAAGAAGAACATTTCTACTGTTTCCAGATTTAAGTTATACCACAACATCAACTTCTCATGTGATTCAGAATAAAATTGTAACAGCTTAATAACCAAATTTGTCTGGCTGCTGTCATGACCCCGTTGCAAGGCACAAAGAGCCTCACAACGTGGATCATGATCATTAAGAAAGAGAGGAAGCAGATAAATCAATGCTTAAACCAAGCACCCAAAGCACCCACACCCATGGACTCATATGCAGATGAATAGAAGGACTTCAGATAAGCAGCGATAACCCGCACCTGGTGCCCTGGAGGACACACCTGAACCAAGAGGACAAGGACAGCAACCGGGAAAACACCCACACAGCCATCAAGAAACCCATCAAGGGGAATGGGGACAATGGAGGGTGGAGAAGCACGGGACCCCGCAAGAGGGGTATAAAACAGGACACCTCACCACCGCACCCCCATTCCCGTTTTTCTCTCTGTCAGTACCGTTTCAATAAACCAGAAATCCTTAATCCCTATTAAGTGAGTCCGTGTCTTATTCGGAACGAGGCTGGCCCTGACATAAAAATGGGAATCGACAAAAAATTTTTACCTAGCACCCATCCAAACAGCTTGTGAGGGACCCAGCTAGGCATGAAAACCCACGGAGTGCGGCAATGCAACCACTTGGCACCCGGAAGCGAAGCCCCTCTCCCCTCGGGCGGGATGTGCCTGAGGTCCCGGCGGCGCAACGCCCAGGTAAGCCCGGGATCCAGCTCGAGGGAAGAGGAGTGGGAGGGAAGCACCCAGGCGTCCCGTGGCCCGCGGGCCACCACGGACGAGATGGGGGGACCCTCTCTAGGTTCGCCCAAGACCCCGGAGGGACCGAGGGACGGACCGTCATCCACGACGACCGGAGGCGAGAGCGAGCGGAGAGCCGAGCGCACCGGCGGGAGTTCGCGGACGGCGGCAAGGCTAGACGCGCTGGGGGAGGGGGTGCAGGCGATACGGCTACTGCTCCAGCAGCTGACGGCGGCGCAGGAACCCCGCGGCGGCAACGGTGTGGAGGGCACCGGAGCTCCGGAGGCGCACCCAGCAGAGAGGTGGAGGAACGGCCCAGCGGACGGCGGCAACCACGGCGGGGCCCGGCTCCAGGAGCCCACCCGACGACTGGAGGCGCACCCGGACGAGAGACGGAGTGACGACCCCGCAGGCGGCGGCGACCACGGTGGAGCCCAGTTCCAGGAGCCCACCAGATGGACGACATCCCACCCCCCCACCCTGTTGAGACAACCTGCAGACAAGGAGACCCGGCGAGAGAGGGCAACAACACCGCCAGACACCTGGAGACGAATCGACCCGCACCAGCCCCCGCAGAGCGCTCTGCACAGCCCAGATGTGACCTGGAGCCAGACCAGAACGGCAGCCAAGGACTTTGGAATAAAGTTCGACGGGGACCCCTCGAAACTCTCCTTCTTCTTAACGAACGCTAGGTACTACCTGGAAGAGTGGGGCCCCTGCTTCCGGACTGAAAGGGGCAAAGTTAATGCCCTGGCCATAAAACTAAAAGGGCGGGCAGCTGATTGGTGCGTCCAACTGTGCCAATCAGGCACCCGGGCGCTGCAGGACAGCACAGAGTTCCTTCGGGTGATGGAACTACACTTCAGGGACCCCCTGGAGCAAGAAAGAGCAAAACGGACTTTGAAAACGCTTTGGCAAGGACAGCGCCCCGTGGCAGAGTATGCCATGGAGTTCCAAGCCCTGGCCGGAAAAGTAGAAGTCTGGTCTCAATCAACCCTGATTGAGAAATTTAAAGAAGGACTCAACCTGAACGTGCTCAGGTGGGCACTCTGTCGCAACAACCCCAACTCCCTGACCGAGTGGATCCGGCTGGCGGGGGAAGCAGAGGATGCCCACGACACTTTCCTCCAAGCCCAGAGGGAAGCACAGCAGGCGGAGGCAGCAAGACCACCACGGACAGCTGCAAGGCGAGATCCCAACCGTGGAGGGAGGAACGGGACCGGCGATTCGCAAAGGGGCAATGCTTCACGTGTGGCAAGGACGACCATAAGGCGGCAGCCTGCCCCAAACAGACACCCAGAGAGAACACGCAGAGGGCACCAGCCGCACCAACCCCAGCGCCAAGAAAGCGACCAGCAGCGAGGGGGGAGTATCGAGCCAGACAGTTCCCCTACAGCTCAGAGGAGGGGGGAAGCAATCCCGACGAGCCGACGGGAAACGTCAGCTACCTGGCCTAATGGGCGCCAAAGGACAGGTGGAAAAGAGCAACAGGCGCACTGACGGGTGAGTGAAGAATGCCCCACCCTCTATGTCCGTGTCACCCTCACCCATGGGGAAAAGACTGAAAAGGTCTGGGCACTGATTGATTCAGGCTGCTCAAAAAGCTTAATGCACCCGGACCTGGTAGCCGCGCTGAACCTCCGCTGCTATCCACTTCAGCACCATTTGGTGTTTACTCAGCTTGATGGGTCAGCAGCGGGAGGGGGCCCGGTCACCCAATACACCGGCGAAACCGCGCTACGGCTCAGCAGCCACGAGGAAAAATTGGCTTTCATCGTGGCACCGGTGGGGCAACCCCTACTGACACTAGGGATCCCGTGGCTCGTGCAGCATAACCCAGTCATCGACTGGAAAACCAGAGAGATCAAGTTTGCTGACGGGCGCTGCCAAGCACCCACAAGGGACAGGGTCCCCCGGGCAGCAATGGGAAGGGCAACGACTACCTCAGAGCACAGAGGGAGGGCGTTGCCAGACGGCCTGCCACCAAACTACACGGACTTTGCAGACGTCTTCTGCGAGAAGGAAGCGGACAGACTCCCCCCTCACAGAAAAACAGACTGCTCCATCAAACTGGTCCCAGGGGTGCCCTACCCAAACCCAAAATATACACCATGACCCCGAGGGAGCTGGCAGCGTTAAGGGACTTTATAGATAAGAACTTGGTGAGGGGTTTTATCGAGCCTGCAAACTCCCCCGTAGGAGCGCCGGTCCTCTTTCGCGAAAAAAAGGACGGGTCACTGCAGCTCTGCACAGATTACCGGGGCCTGAACGCAGCATCTGTATCCAATAAAAGCCCACTGCCCCTAATAAAGGACATATTGTCCCACCTGGCAAAGGGCAAGGTATTCTCTAAACTAGACCTAAGGGAAGCCTATTACCGCATAAGGATACGGGAGGGGGATGAGTGGAAAACGGCCTTCAACTGCCCATTGGGGTCGTTTCAATACAAGGTGCTACCTTTTGGACTGGCAGGGGCACCGGGTGTATTTATGCAATTAACGAGATCCTGCGCGACCACCTTTTTAAGGGGGTGCTGGTTTACCTCGATGATGTGCTAATATACACTGAAACAGAGCGTGAGCACAAACAGCTGTTAAGGGAAGTGCTCAAGAAACTTCGCAAGGCAGAGCTGTTTGCCAAGCTCTCCAAGTGCAAGTTTCACAAACAAATTGACTATTTAGAGTACAGGATTTCTGAAAAAGGAATTGAAATGGACCCGAGCAAGGTCCAAGCAATACTGGCGTGGGAGCGCCCACGCATGAGGAGACAACTTCAAAGTTTCCTCGGATTCACGAATTTTTACCGGGGGTTCATCCCGGGGCTGGCAGAGATTGTACTGCCCCTGACCAACCTCCTAAAGACCAAGGGTTTGGGGGACACTCGCAAATCGAGAAACCCGGGGGCGGTGCTAAACCGGACAGCTGACTGTCAAACGGCGTTCGAGAAACTAAAAAACCTGTTTACAGCTGAGCCAGTATTACAACATCCTGACCCCACCAAGCCTTTCGTGGTGCAGGTAGATGCCTCCGACTTCTCCATCGGAGCTCTCCTGCTACAAAGGGACTCTGACAACCAGCTGAAACCCTGCGCGTACCTTTCCCGCAAATTCTCCGAAACGGAGCGGAGATGGCACGTATGGGAAAAGGAGGCGTTCGCAGTGAAAGCAGCTCTGGAAACGTGGAGGCACCTGCTGGAAGGGGCAGCCTGCCCCTTCGAGGTCTGGACAGACCACAAGAACCTGGAGGCTCTCAACACGCCTAAACGCCTCAGCCCGAAGCAGGTGCGCTGGGCACAGTTCTTCAGCCGGTTCAATTTCACGCTGAAATTTATACCGGGTAGGAAGAACTTCCTGGCGGATGCCCTCTCCCGACAGCCACAGGACGACACGCAAGCCTCAGACATTGTGGGGACGGTATGGACCAACAAACAACTGGACTGCCCAGCTGTCACGCGCAGCCAGACGAGAAATCAACGCACGCCAACACGAACGCCAGAAAACGAACGGAGCCGCTGTTCAATTTCACCCAACTGGCAACAAAGACTCGCACAAGCACTACAAACAGATACATGGTTGCAAAACAACCGACACCATGTATCTATCAAGGACAACCTAGCCTGGAAAGAGAAAGTTTTGTACGTGCCAGAGTCATTGCGGGGGGAAGTTTTAAACCGCTCACACAATGACAAGACTGTGGGGCATTTTGGGTTCATAAAAACCCTACATCTAACGAGACGGCAATTTTGGTGGCCAACCCTGAGAAAAGACATTAAAGACTACGTAGCCACCTGCCCCACATGTGCCACCTCCAAACGGAAGGGGGGGAAACCCCAAGGGCTGCTGCAGCCAGTAGCCAGCCCCTCTCGCCCCTGGGAAGAAATTTCCATGGATTTTATTGTAGACCTCCCACCCAGCCAAAGGAAAACAGTCATCTGGGTGGTAAAAGACTACTTTTCAAAACAGGCACACTTTATTCCTTGCGCAACCATCCCCACCGCGCAACAGCTGGCACGCCTGTTCCTGACACTCATATACAGGATCCACGGCGCCCCCTGTCGGTTGGTGACCGATAGGGGCACACAGTTCATGTCAAAATTTTGGAGGGAATTTTTAAAACTCATTGGCACCAAACAGGCACTGTCAACGGCGTGGCATCCACACACAGACGGATCTACGGAGATCCTAAACTCAACCCTTGAACAATTCCTGACGGCATTCATAAATTACCAACAAGACAACTGGGTGGACCTACTACCTTTTGCAGAGGTAGCCTATAACAATGCAGTACACCAGAGCACGGGCCACACCCCATTTAAGGTGGTCTACGGAAGGGACTTTGTACCGATACTAGAACTACCTCAACCAGATGCCCCACCCTGCTCACCAGACGACTGGGCGGCACAACTGGCGACAACCTGGCCAATCATCCAAACGGCCCTCACAGACGCACAACCACGTACAAGAAATTTGCGGACAATCACAGGGTGGAGGCACCAAACTACAAAGTGGGAGATAGGGTCTACCTCTCCACTAAGTTCCTAAAAACCTCACAACCCTCAAAGAAACCTGCACCGAAATTCATCGGACCCTTCAAAATCACAGAAGTAATCAATCCGGTGACATTCAAACTGGAACTGCCACACAATCTACGACGAATCCATCCGGTATTCCACTGTGCCTTGCTGAAACCAACAAGCCCATCCAAATGGCACACGGAAGACCCACCGCCCCCACCCATCATGATAGATAACAGTATTTTGAGGTACAGGAGATACTGGACTCAAGAAGGCAAAGAGGTACTCTACAATACCTCGTTAAATGGAAGCATTTCCCACACCCAGAGTGGGTCCAGACACAACACGTCTTAGCAAAACAACTGACTTAGACGTTTCCACGAGGCATACCCAGGGAAACCAGCACCCTAAAGACATCTTCGGGGGGCAGCATGTCATGACCCCGTTGCAAGGCTCAAAGAGCCTCACAATGTGGATCATGATCATTAAGAAAGAGAGGAAGCAGATAATCAAATCAACGCTTAAACCAAGCACCCAAAGCACCCACACCCATGGACTCATATGCAGATGAATAGAAGGACTTCAGATAAGCAGCGATAACCCGCACCTGGTGCCCTGGAGGACACACCTGAACCAAGAGGACAAGGACAGCAACCGGGAAAACACCCACACAGCCATCAAGAAACCCATCAAGGGGAATGGGGACAATGGAGGGTGGAGAAGCACGGGACCCCGCAAGAGGGGTATAAAACAGGACACTTCACCACCGCACCCCCATTCCCGTTTTTCTCTCTGTCAGTACCGTTTCAATAAACCAGAAATCCTTAATCCCTATTAAGTGAGTCCGTGTCTTATTCGGAACGAGGCTGGCCCTGACAGCTGCTTTCAAAGAAAGAAAACAGAGTTCAGATTTTAATAATCTAAATAGTAATGCCTGATTTCAAAGGTGTTGTATGTTTACTTTCCAAAGGGGCCCAGAGAGGAAAATAATTAAAGTAAGTCTTAGTCCAGAAAGTTATAGTTGTTAACCCAATTATACAGTTGAAAACCTGACAGGCTAAAGCTGCCATACTCATAAAGTAACTATAATTTGGCCAAAGAGATTATAGGGACATTAGCCTGCCATAAAAATGCTTTCATTAATTTGTCTATCTGTATTAAATATGTAATGGAAATTTACACTGAAATAATTCTTAAACCTATATTAATTTTAATCTAATACTCATTTTACTAACATTAATCTTATTCCACCAACTTAATGGGAGTTATGACCATCAAGTTAAATTCACTGAAATTGTATCGGTACACTTAGACATACTTAATTCAGTATGTTGTGATAAACTTCTGGAGAGAACTAAATCCAATTATTTTATAGAATTTGTAGAAACTGTAAATCCCAATCTCGTATAATAATTTATAGATACAATTGGTCCCAGTGGCAACAAATTAGATTTACTCCAAATAGTGTGGCCAGAATATAAACGATATTGTTGTACAGTTTCAAGTTTTAGTAGTGATACTACATAATTGCCAAGGAGGCCAAAATATCATTGGCATGTAAGAACTATTTATATTTAATGTCAAATATCACTGTGCCTTTAATACCTTCTAACAGAAGAAGTCAAGAACCAAATTAAAAATTAAAGGAGATAAGGACAAATGTTGTCAGATGCCACAATGCAAATTGAAGGGTTGAGAGTCAAATCCATTGTTGATAGGTAACTCTAGCTACAGGATGAAGATACCAAATTGTAATCTAGTGAACAAAAAATGATAGAAATCCATGTATTCTTACAACGTGTTTCAGAAATTCAATCTGGTTTATATCAGAGGCCCTTTCAACATCTAATAAAATTTGAATAATTGATTGCACTTTATTCCCCGCTGTATCCATAATATCAATTACCAAATGAATATTGTAGGACATTTGTCTGTTTTTTTTTATAAATCCAGATGGAGTTGGGTATATTATGAATGGTTTTATTTATTTATTTATCTATCAAATTTCTATCACCGCCCATCTCCCCCAAAGGGGAGTCTCTGTGGACTCTTAGCTGTTAATATTTTACCACCCACTGCATTTCTCAGTTTCTTGTAAGATGTTACGTTTCTGTAGAAGAGAAACTACAGTCAAAGGTGAATTCACAAAGCTGGAAGCTGTTCCACATTTTCTATTTAGAAAAGTTTATTAAAGTATTTATGATTTCTTTATTTTTTTTTTCTGCAGTTGAACCAACTGTGAGCTTAACAAAGGGACCAAATGCTTTAATAGATGGTGCCAATCAGACAGTTGCAGCCATTTGTACTGCAGCCACTGGAAAACCAGCTGCAGAGGTAGTCTGGGAAGGTGGTCTTGGTGAAATGGAATCCACTTCAACTTCATATCCAAATGAAACAGTCACAGTGCAGAGTCGATACAAGCTTGTTCCTACCCGGTTTGCTAGAGGAAGACGTATAACTTGTATTGTGAAACACCCAGCTTTAGAAAAGGAGATAAGAATGCTTTATATGCTCGATATTCAGTGTAAGTAGTGATATATACTCTTTATCATTGGTGGGCATATCTTTTGTTGGGTGGGGCCTATACCTGTAATTTTTTGCACAGATTTGGACAGATTTGTTTCACAAGTGGATGTGAGCAAAATTTCCTATTTTTTTTTCTTGGTTTGGAGCAATATAAGCCCTGTCCCGGTCACAGACATAAACCTGCTGCTTTCATATGTTTTATGGATCAAAATGATGGTGACCATTCTTCTGATTGTCAGAAGTAGAATGTAGTTCAGAGAGGGCTTCAAGCACTGTAAAATGGAGGTCTGATATTTAGGGCCTCAGCTTGCTCCTGTTTATCTTTTTTTTTTTTCTGTAAAACTGTTTCAAATTATGAATGTTAGAATAGTCTTACATGAAATATTATAATTTAGGCATCTTCAAGTGGGTCTGAAAGGCATTAAAACATCATCATCATTATTATTTGGTGCCTTCAAGTCATGGTTAATTCCTGGTGACTGCCTGGACAAGTCCCTGCAGTTTTCTTGGCAAGTTTTCGGAAGTGGTTTGCTGTTGCCTGCTTCCTAGGGCTGAGAAAGAGTGCTGGCCCAAGGTCACTCAGTTGGCTTTGTGCCTAAGGTGGGACTAGGATGACAGTCCCCCAGTTTCTAGCCCAGTGCCTTAACTACTACACCAGACTGGCTCTATTAAAACATTAACATTTGGGTTACTTGTACAGTTTTGTAAAATTAAACAACTAATAAGTAGTATAATTTGTAAATTTTAAATTGTTGGCTAGGCATTGAGATGTTGCCTATATCACCAAAAACCTGATTAACCAACTTTGTTTTTTTAATATATATATCAGTATGGGCATGTAAACATACAGGTAACACTTGGTAATAATAGGGGCTATGACTAATTTGGCACTTTTTTCATTTAGAATCATTTGTCTGTTTTGATGTTTGAGAAATGTTTAATACACTTTTGAGAATGTATTCTGTTTTATACCTTACAAATTAATTTGCAAATCCACATATAGCTGTCCTTTTGATTCCCTGCTTCTCCAAATTTTGAGATGCAATATTCAGTTTGAACATACTGAAATAAATTTTTAAAATGTTCACTTAATGAAAAATTATGCAAAATGATTATTTTGGTAACTCATATAGTGTGTTTAAAAATAACATTAATATGGAACATACATTATAAGTGAACACATAAAATTGTTTAGCATATATTGAAGATACATAATCGTTCTACATCTAATTATTTCTGCTGATATTGGACCTTGCTTTGTAAAACCTAAGTCTAAATAATGTATCAACCAAAAGAGAACTAATTTTTCTCAGGTTCATTTAGAGACACAAAATCAACCAATGTTTGGTCTCTTTCTAATATATCTATAAAACCCAACACAATGAAAAATTTAAAAATCACTACCTGCTCTTTTTATCATTAGTCTTGATAAAAACATTCTCAACTTTATCTGATTTACTCTGGAAAAAAAAACATATACTTCATTCTATCCATCACATTTTAAAAGTTAAGAATTGTTAAGGGTCTACTTACATGTTTCTATTTTGAGAAATCAGCTTTTTCATGGAAACAAATATAATTTGACCCATTCTGTTGACCATGCAGTTTGATATGGTAGTTAAGAGATAAAAAATTATTTATTTGAGGTTAGTTATACTAGCCTTTCAAATTATAAAATGGTTTGAAAGGGTACTTTATTAAAATTGCTTGTATCTACAGATTTTATTCCGGACTTGATTTTAAATACTTCCATAATGGCTTATGCAAAAGCTTATAATCACGTATGTTTGTAGATTCTCCTGAGGTTACAGTAACTGGATATGATGGAAACTGGTATATTGGAAGAGAGAATGTTTTGCTCAGGTGTAATGCTGATGCAAATCCATTACCAATGGAGTTTACATGGAGTCGGTAAGTCATTCTCAAAATAAAATAAACTTACCTAAATAAATTTAATTTTCTTAATCAGAATCTAAATAAATAAATTTAATTTTCTTTTTTCAGATCTACTTCTGAATAGTCGATTCTAAATATTGTTTAACATTTTAGAATATTTTTTTATTCTTTACCCATCAGTCTATGAATTCAGAATAAAAAAAAACTTGGTACCACCAGATACTACTGAAATACAATTTTAAAAAATTAGATCAATGCAATAATAGCTTATAGTGGTATATTCATATCTGAATGTGCTGTATTTCTAATTTACCAGAAGTTGGGAGCAAATACAGCAAAGTATTTTGAACCTTCCAAAAATACCTAATTGGGAAGTAGAACTATAGATTAAAAGGCATTTTTGTCTGAGCCAGCAAATCAGAAGTGACAAACAACGTAACTGTTCTTGTTGAAAGATTATACTTGGAATGCTGCACTAATTTTCATGGAGTTGAAATCATTGTATTTCCAGCATATTGACTAATATAAGATACAAGTACAATTTGAATAATTTATTTTAAAAAGTTAAAATAATTAAATATACTGTAAATAATGCTGTTTTTTTAAAGTAAATGTATCAGCAATTTAATTAACTGACTTAAAACTCAGTCATATACTCTTCAAAATGGTATTCAATTGTATCTTTCAGAACAGAGTTTAAAGGGGCCTTTTGAAGTTCTGCAGAACTTTTTAAAATTTTGTGGGTGCTTTTGCAATTGTACAGTTAGATGTTAAGACAAATATGGATGTGGGGTTTAACATGGATTTTGTAGATGTTCCAGGTGAGAATATTTCAACAGTTTATTATTGTGAACTATGAACAGACAGCACTGTAAAAAACTGAACAAAATATTTAAATAAGAACATGAACATAATTTCTAAGTATATGATATTCTGTTTGCTAATATGAAGAGGTAAGTTAAGAGTTCTGGTAACTGACTTCTGTAAATTATCTACAAAATAGATAATTTAAGAATAAGATAGTTTAAAATATGATCATTCTCTTAGCACACTTTTGAAAAATGCCTTCCAAATATCTACAACATTTAATTGACAGGAATGAATTCAGTTCTTTGTGACTTCACTAGTACCCACTCTCTTATTTCATGAGACTTAATTTGACGAAAATCTGATTGGTTTAGGTATATGTCGTATGTCTCAAAATGAGTACAAAAATGTATTTCCAGATAATATCAACCAATAAGAATACATTTTACTTGAAATAATTCTAAAATCTGAGTAGCAACTGAATTGTGATTTAAATCATAAAGCTGAATCTTCCTAATTAGTGATTTAAATCATAATTTAAATCAGCTTGATTTATATCCACCCTGATTGTGTTGATTTAATTTAAAGAACAAATACAAATAAAATATTATGTATTATATTTTTATTGCTGTAGCCCATACTTCATAGCAAAATGTTCATGATTCATATACAACTAATTAAGGATTATGAAACTATATTCTTGAGAGAGTCTGGGTAACATACATGAACCATGTATAGAGCTAAAATTTCCATGCCAAATTTAGTAGTTTGCATCTGTGAACCCCAGCAACTTCTAAGACTTCAATTTTCTGGCAACATCCACCAGTGCTAAAACCTGCTTTGTGTCTTCTGGTTGCCATTTTAAATTACCAACAGCGTCACTTTAGAACATTCAAATAGTGGTTCTTAGCCTCTTTGCAGTTAGCTGAAGCAGTTCCATGGGCCCTCTCAAACCTGGATTAACCTTATCTGTGAAATTGTAACTATTATGTTTTATATGCAGATACTGGCCAGGAAATAGAACAAATTATGTGGAATTTGTAGTAAGGACTTGCAAGCATGTTATTCTCTTCTTCGTTTTCTTCAGTTATCTGATATATGTTTTTCTTATCATTTGGATAATGTAACATATATGTATACATACACATATACACACATACCTTCATGTCCTAGGGAACAGATTTCAGAACATGAATGCTATAAATAACTAGCTATAAAGATGCTTCTTAAAATATGTAGCTTAATTTCCATTAACAAGGTTTTATGCATTATGTTTTTGTATAATTTTTGGTATCCCCTTGATGCTTTTTACCTATTATATACTCTAGATAATTCTTGTGGAAACGAATAGACACTTTTCTAAATAGCACTTACACATCCTGTATTAGTATCATGATAAACTAATGATTCTGTTGAATTCTTTTATTGGTAGCATAAAATACAATGGTTACAGTCATTGGTTTCATGCAATTGAACATATTTCTGTTCTGGCAAATGAGAACAATCAGTATGTCAAATGAAATATTATTTGCAAAATGCTCATACTGCTCTAAATATTTTACAATTCAGGCTGGATGGACATTGGCCTGAAGGATTACAGCCTTCCAACAATACTTTGCATTTCAACACTCCCTTGTCTTACAATTATACTGGAACTTACATTTGTAAAGTGGCCAATTCACTTGGTCAAAAAAGTGATCAAAAGACTATTTACATATTAGGTAAGTTTTCCCCCTCCCCCATTTTGGTTATTTTTCCCTCTCTCCTTCTGCTACATTTTACATTGTCTTAAATGTTATGTCAGAGTTTGTCTAATATATTTGATTTTTTAAAAACAATTTTCAAGGTATGGTTACTATTGCATAAATTAGATACCTGCATAAGACCTGTTTTTTTCACCTAAGCTCTTACCATGTGAATGGCAAAAACAAATTTATTTTAAAATATTTTATTTTAAATAATGTTTGATGTTTTTCTCGTGCGTTTTGTATGTTTGATACTGTCTCACTGTATCGCTATTATTTTCTTTTATTGTTAAATCACTTAAAATGTTTCATAGCAAGTAGCAGATAAATATTTTAAGTAAACAAATAAATAATAAACTATATCAAAGATAATTACTTAAACTTTTTAATTTATATTAGCTTGGGGAAAAAAACAGCTTCCAATGAGATAAAATATCCAGGAAGTCTGTTCTAGTTGCATGATTTCAGTTTTACATCAGCAAAATTATGTGATACATCTTTCCACAACGTTGACAGAAATAATATAATGATAGTTACAGTACTCATACAAGAAGCAGATCACAAATGGTATATATATTCTAAGTAGAAAACTGGTGTAGCATAGGGCTACTTGAAATATGAAATGGAGAGATTAGTACCTGGAATTCTGTCTTTACTTCATTTGCTGACAAGCCAATCTGTTTCAGTTTCAGCCCCACTACCTATGTAAATGTAGGGATAATTGGGTGTGCCAAATGTTTCATCTAGCAATGCTTTGAGCATGAAATGGGTCATTTCAAATATTATGGAAGCATTTCAAGTTCAAACTGATCTATTCCATACTCAAAACACTATTTGAAACGGTCTTTTGCACTAAAAAGAGGAGTTTCAAATTCCAAATGAGACATTGGGCAGAATTTTGCACTTGTAACATATTAAAATGAAATATTTTACATATCCTGAAGGGATATACAGTTGATTTATTTTACCGAGTTGTAAAAAAAATGACAAGATACTGTATGTAAAATACTTCGAACCTGTGCTAAATGGTTCAGGTAAACAATTTATTTTCAGTTCCAGATAGTTAAGCTATATGGCTCATGAAAACAGCATGGTTCCTTCCACCATTTTCAGCCTGTCTAGAAGGTATCTTTAGTGTCTTTGTGCATGACCTGAAAGTTAGTTGAAGAGAAATTATGTGCTGAATTTTCATCCATAAACCATGAATATAATGTAATATATTGTCCAATAGTTTCCTTCAAAATCTTGAACTGTATTAGTATCTTTTTCTAATAGTTGTTTTTGCTCTGACAGGAATCCTGTTTGTTAAGATCAGCATCTATCTTGTCTATTCTATTTCCCACAGGGCCCAGTGAGATGCATTTATAAAACACAAGCAAAACATGAGAGCAGTGAAAGTATTATGGACTATTTCAGAATGCAAATGAAATAGTAGGAGTAGGTCAGCTTCCCAGGGTTTTATATCTCACCAGACTGTGAAGTGATTGAACATCCTTTTCCATAATGTCAAAAAAGAGACCTGTTACTGCTAAACCAGACCTAAAAATATGTGGCAAGTGATACCATTAAAAACATAATTAGGTTCTAGTTCCACTCTTTACATAGCACTGATAAGGAATCAAAGAAATCTTTCTCAGGATGCCTAATGCATGTTGCTCTTGTAGCAGCATCTCCTCTGCTGGGAAGATGGAAATTAGGCTTTCACATCTGTACGCTAAGCTAAAAAACGTTGAAAGCCAGGAGCATCCCTTAATGCTTGATACGACAATAGAATCAAGTTCCACATGTGGTAATGTCTTTAGTATTTAAAATATAGAGATAATACATTGCTGGTAAGAGGAAAAAGTATTGATAGAGAAAGTGATCCTGTGGTATTAACTGCAAATTCAGCAAGCATTCTTTCAAAAAGAAATGGGAAATAAAAATAATGCAAGGTTTCTGTTTCTGAAGCTTAAAAAAACAGCTACAATATATTAATTTCACTTTAGAAAATGACAGCTTATTTACATTGAGTGGGAAAGGGTTCTTTTCCCCTCTCTCTCCCCCGCCCAAATTAATTAACTTTGAAAGTGGGTTATCTTGATGTCATTTCAGTTTTAAACAGGGCTGTAAATCAGCAGTGATCATGATGGCTGTGTTCTGCCTCTTGAATCAAAGGCAATATTTTAAGTATCAGTTGCTAGGAGGAAGAAGAAATCCTTGTAAGCCTTCTCACACCATCTGGCCACTGGATGGCAAAGCATGCTGGTTTTCAGAGGCCTTAGACCTAAACCAGTAGAACTATTCTTAGGACATTTTAACTACTCCTTAATTTTGTCTTTTTGTCTGGCCTGTTTGTCTTTGCTGCTGTTTTTGCTTTTAGCAGGGTTGCTGGTTTTATTGCATTATATTGTATAGTTTGATGTACTTCTGAATGCTCATAATCTCTCCTGGGAATTTATTTGGAAGGAGGGGTAGAAATCTCCTTTATAGAAAATGCCTGAAATCAGAAAAAAAAAAAAAGTAATTGTATAACTGTAACTTTCGTTAATTACAATTAAGGCTTCTATTAATGTTTTTAGTTAAATCTACATAATCTTACAGGTCTATAATAAAATCAGTATTTAAATTCAAATGAAATTTAACCGTTTTCAGCACAATTTTTTTTGATTGAGTGATACACTTCTATCCAAATAAATTAGTTGTGTGATATTATTTCAAGATTATTTTCAAAGTATTTACTTTATTTCAGTTGCTGATCTGTCAGTCATTTAGGAATTCTGGCAACTTGAAATGTGAGTGATAAATAAGAAAAAAAATTCATAATAGTATTTATGAGGATAGTGGTACCAAAGAGCTGTTACATATAAAAAGCAAACATATTTTTTTTCTAGTATACTAGTTATTGTAAACTATGATGGGAAAGGCTCCCAGATTAGATCCTTATTTATTTATTTGTTTGTTCATTTATTCAATTTGTGTGGCAGTTACGAAGTTCTGACTTGGGTCTGCACACTCTTAGATAGTTATCCACTAAGTTCAGTGTATAAAAATAGGATATTAAATATAGTTTTTAAAGAATGGAAATGTTCACTGTTTCACTTATGAAACAGCATTTTAGTTCCCACCATATCCTTTGCATTCCCAATCTGGTCTAGCAAAGTAGAGGACCCTCCAGAATAGATTTGTAGTGTTCTCAGAATGGAGAGGAAGAAATTAATGGGAAATTTAATTATATAAGCAAAAAACTATTTGCATAATGATGGATGAAGAATCCGACATAGCCAACAATCTCTTTCAAGGAAGAAAGGGCTTGAAAAGGAGTATTTGCATGCTCCTCATATTTTATTATCCCCTTTCCCATGCATTCTTCTCTTCTTTAATCCTAGATTTAAGCATGGCAGAGCTTACTTGAGTAATCTTATCTCTGTTTTATGCCCATATATGAATTCCTATTCAGAGCTACTTTCCAGGCACACCCACACTATTGTCCTGTAAATTTCAGTGGTTATTTCTGTGGTGTTTTAAAGTAGATAACTTATGTGTATTTTCAGTAGATAAAGTGGCTTTGGTTTAAACAGTACCGCACAGTTCTACACAATGTCAAATGGAGCTGTTTAGAGTCTCTCACCAGTTTCACTTCCTTCCCCCCTTACTCAAGCAGCTTCTCAGTACTTTTACTTCTGGGGTCACTCTTAGCTGGGGAGGGGGCACCAGAAGAGGGAAAGCAACTGTTTCTTGGGCATTTTGGATTCTGCACATTTGTCAGGTTTTCCTCTCCAATGTTCTCCACAAGCTGCATTCCTTTCCACCATCTTTATAGATGTCTCCTCAGTTCTGCTTGTTCCTGTTAGGTCATAACAGATTTGTCTTCCACCTCTTCCTTGATACATGCAAATACAAATACAACTCAATAAATGTTCAGTAACTTAGTCCCCAATTGTTTTAACACTTCCTCCTTTTAAATATTTTCAGCTACAAGGCAGATGTGCCTGCATCCAGGTGTTTTAATCAGGAAAGAAGTTTCTCTGTAACTATGTGACACTGAGCGTGATTTTGACATACAGAAAAATTCTTTGACATACAGAAAAAATCCAGGATGATGTATCCCCAATCTGGCCTTCAGGTTTCCCAATAGCGTACTCATTATCAATGTAATTAAGTCCACCCACCTTGTTGTTGGGGCTCTTTTTCTATCTGTCCCAGTATTATGGTGTTCTCAAGAAGGGAGCTGGGTTTTTGCATAATATGTCCAAAATACAATTTTAGCCTAATTATTTGTGCCTTGAGTGAGAACTCTGGATTGATGTGTTCTAAAATCCATATATTTGTTTTCTTGGCTATCCATGATACTCTCTCTTTTGGTTTTGGTGTTGGTCTTCTCCAAAACCAAAATTCAAAAGTATCAGTACTCCTTTTGCCTTGCTTCTTGATTCCCATTTTCCTAAGGACATTCCACGCTTGATGTGGTTCACGCAACTAAAGGCCTTTCTGTAATCAGTGAAGCACATACTGACTTCTTTTTAGTATTCTTTGGCTTTCTTCATTATCTAGTATACATCAGTGTATCTCATGTTCCTTGGCTTTTTTAAAACCAGCCTAAATTTCTGGCCGCTCCATTTCCATGTAGGGCTCTAATCTGCATTGGTTGATCCTAAGCATTATTTTGCTTGTATGTAAAATAAAGGATATTGGGTGATTGTTTGCACACACTGTTAAATCTCTTCTCTTTGGTATTGGTATATAAACTGACTCTTTCAATCTGTTGGACACTGTCATTCTCCAGATTTGCTGACATAATTTGCTTAGAACCTTTACAGATTCTTCTTGTGTTACTTGCTATATTTTTGTAGATAGTCCATCAATTCTTACATCCTTCCAACCTGGTAATGACCAGACTGCTGATCTGACTTCATCTACTACTAGAAGATCTTGTAAATAGGGAATGTCTTCTAAGGTATCTTGAATGTTGACTTATCTGCTGTACAGAATTTCAGTATACTCCTTTCATCTTGGTTTGTTCTTTGAATCAGTTTCTATCTATCCATTGGCATCCTTTAACAAATCAATTAGGCTGGAACCTCCTCTTTTGCTTGGAATTCTTTTGGATTCAAATGTCCTTGTTTTTCTGTGTCTTTTTTCATCATCGATGTCTTTACAAATTTCATTGTAAATTGTCTTTTATCTCTTCTAACAGCTCTCTGAAATCCTTTGCTAAATTGCTTCCTGAGATCTTTGTCTTACTTAACTTTGACTTCTCTTCTTGGAAATTTCCACTGTCTGTTCTGACTTCCAGTTTGCTTTCTTCTGTTTCTTGCTCTTTGGCAATCTCTTTTCATATTGATCCTTAACTGCCCATCAGAGAGTCAGGACTTCAAAACTATTTTTGATGTTCTCCTTGAAAATGATAAGTATCTGGTTGAAACTTGCACATGAACAGTTCTACAGTCTACCTCTGCCCATGTCTCTGCTGTTAAAACTTAGCTGTTCCACCTCCTTGCTCCAGTAATATAGTCAATTTCATTTAGTCTATCTTTGTACTATATACATGGTGATATCCATGTATATAGGTATTGTTTTGGTTGTTTAAAGACTGTTTTAGCAATGAAGAAATGATTGGATAAGCAGAAAGTGATGAACAAAAGTGTTATTTTCAAAACATAATTAGCATCATGTTTTCCTAGGTATTTTTAAGGGGACATCCTTTGGCTTACTTTCATTTGATGAAACTGCAGAAGCTTAGGGTTTGGGTTTTGTTTGTTTTTCAGTTGTAAGATGGTTGATGGGAATCGGTGGATTTCATCCACTTTTAAAATTAAACATCATGTTCTAGATCCATCCATTTATCTGTGTAGTATCTCTGTTCACCTGCTTTTTTCATTTAATGCACTTTAATATGGGCATAGTTGGTTTAACAAATTACATGATGAAAATGAATAGTTTATATGTGATATAGACCTAACAGTAGTACTGTAGTGTTTTTTTAACTTTTATTGTGAATTCTTTAACTTGATAGCAAGGCATTACAAAAATAAGCTCTTTAGGCTGTTAAATGAAATCAAGAATTGAATTGGATTAATTGAAATATTCAGTATATGTTCATTTCAATTATAATCATCCCAGTGATTAAAATGCCTTAGTTTCTCAGATTGAGCTTAGATTTTGTCCTGCCTATATTGCTAACATCTTTGAATGTAATTTAAGCGTTATCCTTAACACTTACTAACAGCTTTCTACAGTTTATTTTATTTTAATATCCAACTGCTCAGAAAACTATTTTAAAAAATTCCCCAAACTCTATCTTTTTTTTATTTTTGTATTATCTTCAAAATACTTTCTATAATGTGTATAGTTTATATTCACATGAGTCGTAATTGTCAGTATTCAAAGACATACTAGAGGTCCAGAGCTTGGGGGCATGTATATTTTTAACCCATTTCTCCAGATATATTGGTATGTCATAGACTAATGAAAGTCAAAATCTTTTGTCATTTAGCATTAGAACAGAGCTATTGCTTCATGTGCATAACTTTCTAGTTTGCACATTTTTAGATTCAGTTTTTAATGTACCATCTATATACAGCTAAGGGATTCCAGTACCCCAATTTAAATATGCATTCAGTTTGCACAATCAGTCCCTGATAAACCTGAGCAATGTTGATTCTCAGCATTGATTATATGTATTAGCCTTAAAATAAATCCCCCATAATAGAAGAAAAGTCTGCATTTTGTGTCAGGTAGTAACATTTATTAGATACTTTTCACATAAACTTCAAAAATGATTATAGTTTTAGAATTATTTCTTAAGTTTAGTTTTAGTTCTTTGTTTAATAAACTGTTTAACCAGACAGCAAGAATTTCAGAAGCATTGAAATGAACAAAGAACCCTTAATTCATTGATTTCTAAATCCTAACTATAAATCATACTTCGGAGACAAGGTTTAAATTATATCTAGCTAACTTTGGCATGCATTTTTTTTAGTTTTTCATTCTTTAACAATGCCTAAGTCATATATAATCCATGAGGTCTTTCATTTATTTTAAACTCTAACTAGGAAAACAAGGAATTAACTAACTTCTCAGCTGATGGAATTGATCCATGTTTGCTGCAAAACAACATGGAAACATTGTCTTATTAACTTATTTTAATATATCAGTAAAATATCCAGAAGCTGTACATAATTGTGTTTCCCACCAATAGCAAACAGTTTTAAAATACAATTAAGAATGAAAAACTATGTTAAAGTACACTTACTTACTCATCAACTGTGCTTTCTTATCAGCTCTTAACTCAAAATAGTTTGCATTGACATTCTCTGCCTTTTCTGTCTTGTGTATCTCTTTGCTCTTTCATTAGATCCTCCCACTACTACCACTTCACCATTCACGATTCCATGGCTTCCTTCAACTGATGGCATCACAGGTTTAGCAACTCAACCAAAACTAAAGCTTTTTCCAACATCATCATGGCCAGCAATACAGGAAGACAATTGGGGCACCATCATCGGTAGTGCAGTGGGCGGGGTTCTTTTCCTGATACTTGTATGTGTCCTGGTTGGAGCTGTCTGGTATAGGAGAAGGAGGACGTTCCGTGGTGACTACTTCGCTAAGAACTACATTCCACCATCAGATATGCAAAAGGAGTCCCAGATAGATACCCTGCAGGTTGAGGATGTGGATTCTTACCCTGACAGTGTGGAAAAAGAAATAAAACACCCTGTGAACAGTCTCTTAACTAAAGACTACTTGGGAGAAACTGAAAAAACAGACTGGAACAAAGTAGATACTATTAACAGATACCAGGACAGGTATGAAAGACCAATGGATTACTATGAAAGTGGAACACTGGGAATGAAGTACTTGGGTGATGAATGTTATGATGAAAATGAAGATGACTTAGTTTCACATGTAGATGGCTCTGTAATAT
Organism: Candoia aspera; assembly: GCF_035149785.1. Classification (NCBI taxonomy): domain Eukaryota; kingdom Metazoa; phylum Chordata; class Lepidosauria; order Squamata; family Candoiidae; genus Candoia; species Candoia aspera. The sequence continues at coordinate 80,247,693 of NC_086157.1, read as the reverse complement.
CTCGAAAGGAGTGGTATGTGTAACAGTAACATCATCCACTTTCATGTCTTGACTATACATAAAGTTCCTTCATTAGCTGATCACTTTCAGATTGTTTATACTTTTTCTTGAGGAATAAGCTTTTCCAAGTTGATTTTCAAGCTTTTTATATTCTAACTTGACAGATGAAATGTAAAAACCTCATTTAAATGTACTGAAGCTGCTTTATGATTTTTTTTTCAATGCTGTACTACTGTCTTTCATAAAAATGAATTTTAATATAGTGCTCTATTTGGCATATAGCACAAGATAAGAACAACCTGCTACGTTTAAAAAATGAAATTCTTATAAAAAGTTTGAAATGAAACAATTGTCTTGTTATTGTAAATTTATGATAAAAATTACCTTGATAGAACTGTTTGAACTATAGTTCTACAAAACAGCAACATGAAGCTGATTCAGAATCAGAGCTGATCTAAGGCACATTTTGTTTACAGAAATGACTTTTATGGTATGAAATATTCTGATGGCACAGTTTTTTCAAAGCTTTATTGTTAGGTTTTCTGCACAGAATTTAATACCTCTACATTTTTGAGCCTTGCCATAATTAGATACTGTAGTGGGTGGTACCTTTTACAGATGACTTGTTGCACTGAACCTGCTGCAGTGGACATTTCAATGAACAGATCTTGCAATGTAACAGGAACATTATATTTTTTTACACTGCATCTTATTTCCAAGCACTGGAATACTAGAATTCAAACTTTTTAGTTAAATTTCCAGAAGAATCCCTTCCATAAGATTTATTATATATTGTTTCAATCAGATGGTTTCTCTTAAGTATTGTTCAGAAGATACTAAGTTTCCCTAATCATTCTACTGAAAGTTTGTTAAGCACAAAGCTATGAATGCGTTGAATCTCAGATGCAACTTCTATATTCAATGAAGGTGCATTTCAAGAAATAAACATTTGACTTTTCACAGAATTTGGTGGTGTTTCAAGGCATATATGGGCTATATAAAGAGTTGACTTAAAGAACAGGGGCCACTTTAAATGCAAGAGTAAATTTATGTGTATGGTAAGCTGCATTTATGGATATTTTGAAAAAGAAGAAAAGGGTGTTGCAACACAAACATAAAAGACTGTTTAAACAGAAAATACCCTTTCCTAATGGTGTAGTTCCTGTGAGACATTTTGGGAAATCACATTGCTTCAAAAGAAATGTTGTGGTAGAGAGAAGCTTACTACTAAACTAATGAATTGAATAGATGGAAGAAACAAATATATGTAACAAAAGGGATTTGTGATTTCTGATAAGAAAGGATAACTGCTGTTTTAAAAATTCAGTCAATAGATTTAGAAAATGAATGTAGTTCATTATACAGAGGATAATTCAGTGCAACCAATAAGAATCAAATAGTAGTTTTAAGAGTTTGTGCTTAGAAGCAAAGTCCATTGAAGTCAGTGGAAATTTTCTTTTCATTAACTATAAAACTGAAAAAGTGAGTGTGTTTAAAGAAGTTGAAATAACTTTAAAATATTAGTTGAATTTGGCAGCATGAATATATAAAAGAATAGTGCTGCTTAGCAACAATTTTTCCAATATATACCTTGAAGTATTATGAACACATTACAAAAAGATCCACAGTATTTTAGAGTTTTTCAGTGAATATAGTATCTATAAGGGTGCAGTTTTGACAGTACACTGTGATTTGGTTGCTATGTCTTCAAAAATGTGACTGCAGCTTAGTATTTATACATTAAACTGGTTTTCTACATATTTCTATCACATTGATAATTCAAGTGTTAACATTTTACTTGACCAAAGTCTCTTCAATGTATTTGGAAGTAAAATTATTACACCATATTTTCTGTGAACTCAAGTGAGTTTTTGTAATTATTTTATCAATCTGATATCATCTAGCTGAAGTGCTTTTTGCTAATCAAAGTTAGCCTTTGGTTAGATCCTTAAACTAACAGTAGATTCTAAACTCTTCCTTGTTTGGGGTGAGGGATAGTTTGGTTTTGGATTTTGTTTTGGGTCCCCCCCCTTTTTTTTTTTTTTGGTTTTGAACATAGCTTGTGGTCCTAGGAACATCTCCATTGTATTATACTCTGTATGCCCTCTAAATGCTCTTTTGTAACACAAAAATCTAGAAGCAAGTACCCAATATTCTGTTTTTTATTATAATTTTGTTAAATTTATCAAGAGTTTTACAGTTGAATATGAAGAGATTCATAATAGGTTTACAGTGTTCAGTGTTTCAGTGTTTCTTATGTATGTTTGGTGTAAATAGAGAATTTATTGTAAGTATGAATAGTTGTGTCAAATAAATCTTTTGTTAAATTAACTTCTTGAATGCAGGTCATATGCATAAATGATTGAAATGCATATAAAAATATTTATGTTCAAGTGGGGTAGGTTAGAAAACTATAGAAGAATATAGAAAAACAATGTCTGAAGTATTTTGGCACAGATTATTAAATATGGCTATTATTATGAAAAGGTTATGTATTAAACAATTCTGGAAACCAATTATATAGTTGAATTTTACATAATTCACACTATGGTTAAGTTGCACAGAACACAAGGTTTTTTTTTTTAATACTATTGTTAAAAATTGCTTAATACAAATATTTGTCGACTATTTTACTTGAAGAGGCAAAATGTGTAAGAAAGTCAGCCATGGGTGAAAGTTGAGCAATAATCTGTAAACACATAAAAACTTAAGAAAGTAAGATCTGTAGTTAGGCTGTATAGAAAACCAGAGATACCCCCAGAAAGATCACAAGCAGGACATGAATAGTAACGTTTTTCTGTTTGTAGTGTCCAATAACAATTGTTGAAATGTACTTTAGAAGTGTCATGATAGGAAAGCAGACATGGTTAAATTTATCCTCCTTGAATTTATATAATGGCATTCTCCTCATTTAGTTTCTCCCTGGATTTGAGGCAAAAGTACTAATAATCTTTGCAGAAGATACAGGAGGTAGACTATTAATAAAACCTGTATATTACCTGATTTAGTGAGTTGGTAACTTTTTCAGAATGCTTTATTAATTTAGTGCCACTAGAAATTTAAAGAGCACATAAAACTGCCAGCTTATGTTCAATAGGATCCATCTACAAAACATACAAAATTCATAGATGGAATTGTATAATTTGTCAACTGAATCTTCTTGAAGAACTATGTAGTTACTATTTTTTTCACATATCCTGATTCTTCAGAAAGGCCGGACTTGAAGCTTGCACATAATATTCTATTCAACTACTTTAAACAGTTTGATCTGTTCGGCATCTATAGTAAAATTGTCATGAGATATTCATTTGTCGGCCTAGGGATAACATTCTGTATTTTAAACTTCCAAATTGCGTTTGACGTGTACTAAAGTGCAAGTTCACGCCAATACTTTATGTGAGAAATGCTGAACAGTCAAAAATAAAAAAGAGTGAAGTAGTATTAACCCAGGATTGTATGTCATTACATATATATTGCATAAAACTATACAGTACTTAGCAAATTAAGGGTTAAGTCGAGCTTTTGTTTGTCATGTTTAAATTCCCGGAAAACAAAAAGCCTTCATATACTGTAGCCTTGGCTAAAATGTCTTACTGGCTTATTAACTTGGGGCAAAAATACGTTTTATTTATTTGGTCATAGGTAGTAAGGACCAACATTTGAATGGGGAACCCCTTCCCTGCAGGATGAATAGTACCTGGTGTGTGAACTACCAGATGATATAATGTGTTGTAAGCTGTCCTAAGAAAAATATTTTTGAAGAATGGACTAAACAAGAATGGATTAAGACTTCCATATTCTACCTTCTGCTTTAGATCACACCTTATAAAGCTTTATCTTATAAAGGGGAAGAAAAGAGAAATTGAAGGCAAACCTGACATAACAACAGCTAGTTTCTCCTTAGCTGTGACTAGCTTTTTATCTGGATTAGACCTGTGGAATTGTATGTAGTGACAAGAGCATCTGCTTTTCAAACAGATTCTTCCATCTTGCACTGACATCCTATAGTATCTGTTTTAGAGAATATGGATCTTTTAGAACAGAACTGGCTGCATGTAGAGAGGTGAGAGAGGGTAGGACACAGAGGAAATCCCATTGTGCAAATGCTCATAACTTTGAAAGATCAAAACATTCTTCCTTAGGAATGATGTTCATATGAAATTAGCGGAATATGACAATATTAAATTATTGGAATGTAGTCTACATTTTTTTAAATTTGACAATATGCTATTTCAGTAAGCCAAAATTAAGAGTGAAATGTTCTTTAAAAATGGTAGGAAAAATGATTATTTTGAGAAGTATTTGTGTTTATTCAGTAAATATAAGCCAACCTAATATATCACTTAGGCTATGATATATATATACTTAAAAAGATAATATTGTCTCATCACTTAGCTATTTAAATGCATTACTATAAAGTCAATTCATACTTGCAGTTAGTTCGGCACCAAACTTTGTTACTGAAATGAATTACTTTCTTCATATATAGCTTAGGAAATAGCTCAATTTGTGAAAAATATGTCTATTATATGGATGAAGAATATGCATACAGATATGATAGAAAATATATTAATTCAGTTATAATAACTGATCTCACTGACAAGAGGCAAGGTTGATTTGGTAAATACAACTAGTAGTTCATATATTTTTATTGATAAAATTCTAAAGTGTTTCAGTGTCACATATTCATATATCAAAATCCAAATCTTCTGCTAAGCTGAAACAAATTTGTAAAGGCAATTTTCTCAACATTTTGTAGGTCTGGCATTGATATTTAAATATTTAAATATAAATATTTAAAAACTCAAATTGACATATATACACGCTTGTTATTTTTTCATACTACAAGGCTGTTGATGCATATGCAAGAAAAGCAATGAATTATAGATTCTATGAAACGCTTATTTTTTAAAGGCAGAAAATTACATTTTGTATTCAGAATTTAAGATAACCACATTGCTTGAAATCATAACAATTGATGACTTACATTTCAGATGTGCCATTTAAGCAGTCATCATCAGTAGCTGTAGCTGGGGCTGTAATAGGAGCTGTACTTGCTCTCTTTATTATTATCATCTTTATAATAGTACTACTGACTCCCAGAAAAAAGCAGTCATCTTATTTGGACAAAATGTAAGTTGTTTGTTGTCTTTTGTTTCAAACTTCAGGCAAGTTCTTGGTCTGTAAAAGTATAAGCCCTACTTTGGTATAAATACATGCTTTTACTTGTATCCTGAATTCATATTGTGTTTGGAAGCACAGTTACTGAAATTAGTAAGGCAAAAGGTCAGAATGGGTTGGTTGGTTGGTTTGATCAGTAATCTGTTTTTCCTTAAGCAAATGACAATTGTTGCATTAGTTTTTAGAGATCAGTAATTCATTTTTCCTTAAGCAAAGGATAAATGTTGCATTAGTGGTGAAAGGTAATTGCCTATTCTATGTAAACTTTGTCTTTTACATATCTTATGAAAAAGTTCAAGGGAGTTAGGAAAAAAAAACTTTAGTACTGTTACAGAAGTGACTAGGCATCAGAACTTACAGTGCTTCCTCTTTATTTTGTATGTGTAAGGTTGTCCAATCCAAAATTGCTCTGGGCAGCATACACTGTTAAAAAAAGATAAAAATTATCAAAAGAAGAACACAGAAGACTTGGCATGATTCCCCATTAGTCTTTTGCAGGTTTTTCTCAATGCAGAATTTTGCTTCCTTTTGTTAGCTCTAATATTGACATTGATGTTACGTGCCTGTATTAGATAGGAAATGGGCAGTTATTGATCTTATTCCGAATACATTTATATGGATATAGTTCTCTGCACATAACTGTAATTTTGATCCATAAAAAAGCTAATGAAAGAGACCCTACATGATGAGAAGTTCCTAGATGAGTATAAAGGGCAGAATTAACACAATCACTTCAAAAAGCTTTGACAGCATTTTGCCATCTTATGGAACAAGGGAATTACAATGACAAGGGAGGAGGTGAGTGAGTGTAGCATTACTGAGAAGGTTAGAGAGAATCTCATCAGCAAGTTGTTATAGCTGCTGTTTAAACCACAAGGTATTAGAATCATTTCAAAATTCCTTGCATTGGCAGCATTCATTATTATTATTACTATTATTATTATTTCCTCAAGTAAAGTGAGACAGTTGAATTAAAAATAACACACACACACACACACACACATATATAGAAAACTTACAGGAATATTTCTGATGATATTCTAAAAATGCATTCTCCCAAATTTCATTAATTTCTTATATCATTTTTAGTTCTTTTGGTTGATGTTTCTTATACCACTTTAGAAGAATACACACAGAATTTGCAAGATTCCATCAATGTAAAATTACACTACTACATTAGAGAGAAGGTGTATTTATTTAAATTCAGCTCTAACATGAATTGATTTTTATCACAGCAGTGGTAGTTACTAAATCATACATTTTCTAATTTAGGATTGATCTTCCACCAACACACAAGCCTACATCTTCCTACGAGAAAAGAAATCTTTCTCAGTCTCAGAAAGAAATAATCAATGCAGTAAGTTGTTAAAGGTCACACCTCCCAAGGAAAGAACACACTCCTACTGTATATAATATCCCATATTTGGAATTCACATTTTGTTCATTTGTAGATAGTTGATGAAATATATTCCTACCATCAGTCTGTGGCTGATTAACTAGATTTTTAGATTGTGAAAGAGTGGGATTGTCCCAAATTATTTGAAGAACTGTTTCTGAGGGATGTGATATGTCCACAAAGTTTAGAGTTAGCACTGACCATTTTTCCTACAGTAAGGGGTACCTCCTATCTTACTTCATTGTACCTGTAGCACAGCTGTCACCCTTTTCCCTTTTCCATGGCTGAGAATTACAAAGCTAACACTGTCCTTTAATATGTCAAAGGAACTCTTTATAGCTGTACCAACCGTAGGGTGTCAGGGTTGGAAGGTGTAGCTTTTAGGCATGCTAGATGGCCTCCTTACCGAAATTGCTCCCAAGAATAGCTGCAGCACCAGAAGCAGTGGCCACCAATGGGCTCACTTCTGCCCTTTCAAAGAATCAGACCAGGCAAGGGATGGGGTAGAAGCCAGCAACATCAGATGCCTACCTAAATTCCCCTCTCTCTCCCCACCCCCATTGCTGAGGGGCCAGCAGCATTTCAACCCTTCAGGTGGCTATGCCAGGTAATTCATAGTACAGATGCAAACATCATTACCTATACTTCCCCTGGCACTCTCAAAGCGGGATGGAGGCCTACTCCATGGGCCTCTGAAGAACCCAGGCATCCTTTTTACAAAGTCAGTTCTCCAAACAGGACTATGTGCAGGGGACAGGCTCGTTGGAGGGAGCTGGTTGGCTCAATGAAAACTCGAGCCCAAAGGAAAAGTTACGGAAGTTGCATACTTTTTCAGTAGGTAGGTTTGTTTCTAAAGCAAATGTTATCAAAATAATATTTTGCATTAATATACTATTTTTGAAGTTTTGTATTAGTTGAAGCATCTTTCCTATGTGTTTACTGTTAATTGGCACATTTGAAAAAAAAAATCTACCGCATAGACTCGTGAATTCTCCAAGAATTTTAGGTGACAAAATACGGCCCAAAATTGGGTTTGGCTTATTTGCAGATGGATTATCCACAAATATATACGGTAATACTTTTTTAAAGTACCCATCATATCCTGATTATATTCGTGGATAAACCCATCTGTGGATAAGTTGACCCTCAGATTTTTAACCAAATACTATAAAAAATGGATAACTCCTGAATAAGCTAATCATGAAAATTAAAACAAAAATTTTGAGGGTCAGCTTATCTGCAGGTTGCACATTTTTCATGGTATTTTGGTTAAAAATTCAAGGATCTGCTAATCAGCAGATGGCCTGATACGTAAATTTAAAACTGGAGAGCCAGTTTGGTGTAGTTAAGGTACTGACCTAGAAACCAGGAGACTCTTGAGTTCTAGGCCTCCCTCAGGCATGAAAGCCAGCTGGGCCAGTCACTCCCTCTCAACCCAACCCACCTCACAGGGTTGTAGTGGGGAAAATAGGCAGGAGTTTTAGGTACGTTCTCTGCCTTGAGTTATGTATAAAAAGGATGATAATCAGTAATATCCTAGGTCCTTGGGAAGGACTTGACAGGTGGACAAAAATGCCAAATCCACTTTAACCGTCTGGCTGACTGCGACCAACCATAATATATGTTACATCTTTTTGAAAGGCTTTGATAAAGTTATAAATTAGCACTTTAAAATTGCTGAGTTACATTTACTAAAATCCAAACAGGCATGAAGAGTAGTGGTGTGCAAAACAGTTTGAACCAAGCCATCTCAAATTCAAAATACCCAATTTTGAGTGCAAAACGCCATTTTGTATGTGAAATGAGACATTTTCAAATGGCCCCTTCTGCATGCAAGAGAGCTGTTCCACTTTTGAAACATGTTGCATTGTATTTCAGGTAGTTCAATTTAAAACTTTTTACACCTCCCTTGTAAGAAGATTACTTACATTTATTTCTTAGTTTATGTCTTGTAACTGTAATCATTTATTGTCAGCCTTACCAGGTGGACCAGACAGGAAACATGACCAGATGAGCTAATTCTACTTTATTGTAAGGCTACATTAACAGAATCTTGCAAGTCTGCAAGTACAATTCTCCCACTGTCTCCTTTACACCCTGAGAAATTAGGAAGGGTCTCTTCTAAGCCTCTTGCCCATCCACTATCCAGCTGCAGACTATGCTGACTCTTAACTGACCATTCCCTAGGCAGCGTCACTTTGCCCAGTGTCCCAGGTTCATTCCCACATATTATTACATGTGTTGAACTTACTTAGTGATAAAGAAATATAATATTATTTCTGGATTTTTTTAAATTTTCATTTTGTGTAAAAATCTTAAAGGACCTTGAAGTAAAACGATCACAAATAAGTGTCTAATAACAAAAATATATTATTTATTTATTTGTCAAATTTATATGGCCACCATCTCACACAAAGTGATTCTGAGCGGTGTACAATAAGCCTACTATTAAAACATACTACAAAACTATTAAACAATTAAAACAATAAACATAAATAGAAACAAACCCATAGTGGGAAAATGTTACACATAATACAGCCAGCGCACAGGCTCCCTATCACAAAAGGATCCAAAGGCTTGCTGGAAAAAAAAAAAAAAACTTTTAAGGGCTTTCCAGAAGGCCATGAGGGAAGGCCATATTAATAATCTTAATTAATAGTCTTAAAATACGTTAAAAGTAAAATCAGTTATAACTGACATGTGGATTAAAAGTCTAATTCACATAGTCCTCCTAATCTCAGTGATGAGATTGCTCCACCAGTGAACATCATAATAGAAAATAGGGCTGTGCACCACCTTTTGTGGTAGCTTTGTTAAGAGAAATCAGGAAGTATTGCAGCTGAGAGTGCAGCCTTTGCCAAATGCAAGGATGGATAGGCTTGTATGGAGAAAAAGTAATTTGTTCTATTAGTTGTCCCAAGCCCCTTAGATGCCTCATAAACCAATAACAGTGTTACTGTAGTGCATGAGCAGTATCTGTAAGAGGAAAGTGCTACAAGGAAGGTCATAAATAGAAGATTGATTTATGATACCCATTTGTATTTTTTTTCCTAGAAGATGATAAATTGCAAGCTATTTAGCTATGAAGATGAAAATCCTATGTCTCAAGACAGAGATCAACAAATGTACGCAGCACTGAAAGAAACAAACTGCAAAGATTGGATCAATAAGAAGCATCCAAATTCAGGCAGTGGAAGAATATATATCAATCCAAAGGAACATTATGTATGACTCAATCTTTCATTTGTGAATTGATGTTGAAAGAAATAATGATTTTGTCTAATCACCACTTTACATACTTTCTGGTTACTGTGTGTTTGAGTTAGTAGTTGGCTTTCTTTGTGAAAAAGAAATACAAATGTTTGAAGTATGTCATAAGCTATTCTCTGCAGTTTAAGAAATGTCAGTTTATTATCTATTAATTAGATGTGTGCATATAATAATGGAATTAGAATCTTTTCTACCCATTCCTCTGAAATATTTCTACCCAAAACACTGTTTAATAGCATAGCATTCTCCTCCCCAGCACTTAAGTTTTCCTGGTCTTCCATAGTTGTTACCTATTCCATTTTGTAGTAAGAGGAAAGACCACATGAGGTTCTTGGTATTAGCTTTATCCATGATCATAGTGATTTGCTTCAGGAAAAAAAAAAAATTTGTGATTCACTCAGAATATAGATATGTGCTGCCTACTTCATATATCAACTATACCTGTGCCCTTTAGCTAATGTCTAGGGTTGACACTGGCCAACAAATCTTGTCTTAGGTTCAAAAATACAATACTATCACTTAAATCTATGGACTGAAACTTTCAAGATTTGTTTTCATATAAATTATTTTTCATGCTTTTTAAAAACTCCTGTACTCATGAGTACATGTATTGCCCATGCCAGAAATAACCATTGGAGATTAAAAAGAGAAGTTTTAAGTGTTCCAGAAAGAAAGAAGAAAGAAAGAAAGAAATGCACAAGATTAAAGAATAACAGGAATTAAAGCTGTTTTTGTTTATGCTCTGTTCTTTGAACTGAGGGTGGAAAACAGTTTAATGGGCATCCCAGTTGCATTCAGAGTTTCTTCTGTGTTTGCCACATGGACTATTTTGTGCTAATCCTAACACAATTATATATAATCTCATAGGCATAAAAGGCTCCCACATTCAGTTTTCACATCCCACTGTAAGATTCATCAAGTGGTTACTTCACATGCTTCTTCAGTACAGTTAAAGATTAACTTCACCTAGTATGCCTTTTCCTTTTTTAGATTGGCAAACACAAATGGGGAAGGTTTATCATGCTGATAGTAACAGGGTAATGAGAAATGTAGATCCACACACCTATATTATGCTGATTTATTGTTGGTTTTCTTATTGTATGGTGCTGTTTCATGGAGTTTATAGAAATGCAAATAGCTTTTGAATGGCTTTGAGTGGATTGCTAAATATAACTAGAGAATAAATTACAAGTAACTTTGAAATGTAAATCAAGTACTAACAGTGTATATGTAAAAATAGATAAATATATGATTTTACTGGTATACAGTGGAAAGGCAAGAACAGTGGCATAGCATGACTTAAGTTATATATTTGCTTATGTGATTTTGCAGTACAAGTACAGCACTTAGGAAAATGTATAGAAAAGATGAAGGGAGACGAGAATTCAGAACGTAATATACATTCTCAAAAAATATTAATTTGACATTTTAGAAAAGCAGTTATTAAGTTCTGGCATTCTGAAATACTAAAAAGATGTTCATATTTTGGTAATATTGATTCTGTATTAAACAAATCAAGAATATGAAGTTGCATCAATATAATTTATTTAAAGATACAATGTATAGATGGAGCATTTTTAATTCAACTATTCTAAATGTGCATGGTCAGAATGAATTGTTTCACTATATCTGCATTATACTGAAATGAGGGGTAAGGAAAGTTGGACTTGAGGTTTTGGAAATATTCCCAATCCATGGATGCATGTAGACTTTGATCTTTGTCCCTCTGGACCATTTCAGTCCCCCACCTTCTTCTAAATGTAACCAAACAAGATGAGAATAACAAAGATTTACAATAATACCTAAAGCCAAATAGAGGCTATGATGTTCCTGTTACTACTAGGTAAAACTGAGTAAGGAGGGCAGTGGCATCTTGGATGAAAGTGCAGTTATCACAGAGTTCAGTTCAAGACATGGGTCATATCGGATCATATTACACATTGCCCGATATTTTAGGCAACAACACAGCACTCTGTTGTTATTTAATTCTTGACAGATTGTATGTGATGACTATTAGATTTACTTCAATTTGCCTGCTTTTCTATTTCTTTATTTTGGAGAAGTCAGTGGAAAACTACATCTTTGTGGACATTGTCATGGTTCAACATGTTGATTTTCATTGACAACATAGTACAAATGTTGCTGATATTTGCTACTTTCCAAAGGCAAGGTTCCTCTTCAGCTTTTATCTATGCATAGTTGATGCTAAGAAGTCCCAATGTTCCTGCTGTATTTTCTTTTATGAAACAGTAACTTAATTTTGTTAAAGAAGCATTTAATATCTTGTAATCAGGATCCCTATTTCATAAGAAATGGAACCCCTGAGAAGCAAGGGGAATATACCAACATCCTTACAGGAAGCAAAGAAAAAGCTCCCACCCATCCCAAAAAGAAAGCATCGCAGTGTGACCCAAATAAAGCAATATCATTTCAGGCAGGGAAAGGGAGGACTTGAATAAAATAGATGTGCCCTTGGAAAATATAAGGGAAGTTAATAGTATAGAGGAATGGCTGACTGGAATCCTGTACCTGCTAGGATATAAGAGTATATTGTATCTAGTGGCATGTCACAAATGTAAACTTAAACACCAGCTGAAATACTAGCTTTGATTTTTAATTGAGTTTTTGGATACACATTTCAAATATACATTAAATTCACACCACATTATGAAAATTGGATGCACTGCTGATAGTAATAATCATTTAAAATGTATTTTATAACTGATGCTGGATTTTATAACATCAACTTTATAGGTTTACTAGTTAATATGATCATATTTCCAATAGCTACATATGGTTGTGAAACTAGGACTTTGAGGAAGGCAGATAGGAGAAAGATAGATGATTCGAATTGTGCTAGAGACAACTACTACAGATCTCATGGTCAGCGAAGATTACCAACAAGGAAGTCCTAGACAGAGTCAAACAAAAAACATCCCTGGAAGCCAAGATCACCAAACAAAAATTGTCATACTTCGGTCATCTTATGTCGAGTGAGCCGACTCCCTTGAAAAGACAATTATGCTGGGATTGGTCAGTGGTAAAAGAAGAAGGGGCCGCCCTAGGATGCACTGGCTTGGCAACATCAGAAGGGACACTGGAATGACTTTGATGGAACTAAAGGAAGCTGTAAGAGATAGAAAGGCATGGAGAGCATTGATCCACAAAGTGACCGAGAGTCAGACACAACTGAATGGATAGACAATACTTTATAAGTTAAAATAACTGCATATTTGGGGAAAATATGTAATCAATATTGAGTAATACGGAATGATCATTTTCAACAAAAGCTTACACAAACCTGTTCATCGTAGATGCTGTTATATTCTGTCATCTTTAAACAATCTCAAATTCTTTAGTAGATTTTGCAATATATATACATTGGTAAATTTTGTTAATTTAGTTTGCTTTATTTTACTTTTTTTCTTTCCAGTCCAATGGAATTTTTTTTTCTTTTGGTGGCGGGGTAGAATCTGTAAAGGAACATAGGACTCTTGTTTGTCAGTAGGACACCTCTCTGTCATGAGTACTGATGGCGAGCAGGAGAGGGCCTCGATCCAGGGTGGAAAACGCATGCGTAGTACTGAGGAATTAAGCAGCCATTCAAGGAGACACAGATCAGACCCGCCTTAGCTGTTGGGGTTTATCTGTCTGGGTTTTTCCCACGCTTCTTCAGTTTGTTAGGATTCTGTTTTATGTAGCAGTAATAAACACTAGAGACCTACTCCTCGTCTCAGCGTAATTTCTGACTGTTAGGACACTCTCCAAAAACTGAACAGAACAGGTTCAAATTGATGTGGTGGTAGAAGCCAGCAAATAGAAAGGTTAAAAATTGGCCAGATTCAGGTTTGTTTTTTTTTGGGGGGGGGGGGGGACCAACTCCCCAGTCTATCCCTACTGAAGAGGCAATTGCTTGGAATGTTGCTGACTGCTCCACTCTAAGGCCACCTGGACAAGTAATCCAGAGTGAACACCCAAATACCACCAGAGGGGGAAGCAGTAATACACAAAGACACAACATTATTTCATTATACAGAAGAAAATACAAACGCCTCCTGTGGCTACTGCTGGTAAAGCATTGGAAAGAATTCCAAAAGCCATGATTTGCATATGTTCCCTAATTTGCTTTTACTATTGTTCTTGTAGAATCTGCTGCCTTTTAAACATGGTTTCTATAACATTTATTGTGTTTTTTAAAATGCTAAGCTCTCCTGGAGGAAGACAGGAGGTCGAAAGACAGGATATAAATATTTAAAATAAATAATGCTCCCAACTGGTATATAACTGTAGGAACACTGTAAATTAAATTTCATTTTTCAGTATACTTTTCTGCTTTGGGGCAATGAAGTAGGTTAAGTTGAAGAATGCACAAACTATAGTACTTAAAAATTGAATATAAAAATAGGCAAAGCGTTAAATATTGTTGAACTCAGGAGTAGTAGTATGCATCCTAGAATGAGCTGCAGAAAATAATATCCACTGTTCACCAATTTTTAATTAATAGTAAACACTGAAACTCTAGTCCAACACCTTAATCGATACCCTAAGTATGTCAGTTACAGTATGCTTTCCCTGCACATGCTTTGCTTTTATTGGAAATAATCTGGCTCCAGTTTTTTTTTTTTCATTTTATTGAATGCAATAAACATTATAGACTTTTATTTTCTTTTTATTAAGTTATGAATTCTAGGCTCCTGAACGACTTTCGACTTGGTAATCACTTGTCCAGTTATACCCTGTTCCTGTCCAACAAATTTGCAGGTAGGCTACAAGCATTATACTTTGGAGTAGTATTGATCCCTCTTAGTAAATTAAATTCCTGAATTCATATATTCATCAAAATATGTATGCTATATTTTTTCATTCATCAATATGATGAACAACAGTGGTGGCTACTCATCCTGTTAGATCTGACAGGAGAGGCATGATCCAGATTCTATCCACGAGAGAGTGTCATCTGTTGAAATCCAGGAGGAAAGCCTTTTCTGCCATGCTGCCTGCTCTCAGGAATATAATCCCCCCCACCCCAAAATCAGACTTGCCCCAATCCTGCTGGCCTTTTATAAGGAACTAAAAAACTGGCTTTTCCTTCAAGCCTGGGGCTCTGAAAGTATGGGTAAGCCTGTTTCATAGTTTGAGTGTTATGAGTGTTCTCAGTTTCTGTTTTATGCTATTTCTGTTGTTTTTAATTTTGGTTGTTTTATTGTTTTACTCTGTTTTAATTGTTAGATACCCAGAGTCATATATATGAAATGGGCGGCCATATAAATTTAATACATTTTTAAAAAAAATTAAACTACTAGTAGTCCTGGGTTAAAAATAACATTGCTGGAAAAGCTTCTTCCACCATGACACTAAATTATCCTATAGAATTAAAGGTATTTTTTCTGTTTGTTTTAAACTGATCATCATGTTGTCTTCCTTGTCATTCGTGGCACTTCTTGGAAATACAATTATTTTTCTGCTTTATTCCTATTGTTTTCTGGATCTAGTATGTGACTAGCAGTGAACAATGTTACAAGGAATTTACAGAATGGCATCAGTTGTGAATAATTTGTGTTTCTGTATATTAAACTAACTGTAGCAAATGTTTGAGAACTGAGAATAATGATAATTGTGGATATTGCTAGAATAGACAGCCTAGTAAGAAATCCCCTCAGCTATTAATGATTACAACCTATTTTGACAGAGAGGGTGGGCACTGTATTTTTCTTATGTTTATATATTTTTTATTATTATAAAAGCATAACCATTAAGAAATGAATTTGTGTGATTCTTAGGACCAAGATTCATGTCGCCTATGTGAAACTTAATTCTCCAAAATCTAACATTTATTACACCAGAAACAGTTTTCTTATATATCCTTTTAGACAACCATGAATTAATATGGAAATATGGGACATCTAATATAACAATAGTGGAAGAAGTCATCTTGCAGTAGTACTAATGAACCACCCTGGATACCTGATATTAGGAGAGCTCTCATGACCATTGAGCAGAATTCAGAACAAAGCTTGCATTAGCAATGATCTCATTTGGGGTAATTGAGTATCTATTTGCTCTGCATGTAATAATTCCATGTGCAGTGCCTATAATAACTGTGATACTAGATAAAAGGTGGTGCTGACTGAACTCTGACTTTGGTTAAGCATAAACTGATTCCTTGATAAAGTAGGAACTCTAGCTTCTTCATGTTTCACTTAGCAGCACTATTAGTAACCCTAAACATCCTTAACTGCTTCTAACAACTTTGATAAGAAGACTGTTGTTCTAGCTGATCTTACTGTCTAATTAGTCTTGTTCCTCTCTGCTCACTCCAAAACCATTTATCAGATTAGAACTAGAAATCTTTTGGATTTATTTAACAAAATTAAAGAAAATAATAGTCACTTGAAAACATACATAATTATGAAGGCAAATTCCAAAAACAAATCTCGTTTTGTTTTTATTGCAAATATACAAAGTTCTTTTAACTTCCTATTTTCCTTCTAAACTATTTGTCTATAGTAATGCAATAATCAGTAATAATTTCTTTCTCTGTTCTTTTATGTATTTGATATTGTGTATGCTATCCAACTTCAAAGATGCTAGTTTCAGTAAGAAAAAGATATCAATAGCACATCAACAATTCCCAAATTGCTCTCTGAAATGGGCAGGGAATATATTTGATAAATAAATAAAAACCAGTGTCATAAATCTGTCCAACCTTGTCCTTGTAGACCACTCAGAAGCCTTTGATCCATTAACCATCCTTCTGAAGTGCCTGCAGGGTTGCGGATTAGGGGCACTGTAATTGCAGTGGTTGTGCTCCTTCTTGTTGGGGTAGAAGAGATCACTCCAAACGCCAATCCTTGTGTTCTATTCCCCCTCCTATTGAATATTTACATTAACTTGCTGGCAGAGCTCATCAGAAGGTTTGGGATTCAGTATCATCAATACACTTTTCAGTAGATACTGTGGTTCTTTGGAACAGCCTCCCTGTAGACATCTGGTTGGCTCCACTCTAACTGCCTTAAGTTGCTCAAAATAGAGCTCTTTTGGAGGGCATTTGGGCCTTGATCCTATCTTGGTTTTGTTGTAGTTAGGTTTGTTTAATTTAACTTTATTCTGTTTCCCACTAGTTCATTGTCCTTTATACAGTATGTATACTTTTTGTGTATTATATATCTCATGAAGGTGACTCTGGCTGACATACAGAGATTAAAACCAAGAAAAATAACAGTTCATAAAATATTATCTATAAACTGCTGAAAGTCCTTAGGGACTTGGCAATGTAAATCATAATATAAAACACACTCTTAGAAAAACTCAAATCCATAGTGCTCGTCAGCACAGAATGGTCCACAACCTTTTGAAAGGTTAGCAGGATGGGAGACCCACATATTTCAAGGGACATGCTGTTCCATAGTGTGAGAGCAACCCCTAAGAAAGATAGTCTCTACCCTGTTGATTTCACAAGGGGATCAGGACCCTCAGCATCCCTCTTTTAAAAGGACAGGACAAGCAGCATTTACGCAGAAGAGATGGCCCTGCAAGTACACAGGGGCTGAGCTATCTAGGACTTTACAGGTCAACATCTGCACTTTTTTACATTGGGCCCACAGACCTACTGATAACCTACAGCAACCCCAGCACTGGAATTACGTTGCTAAGCTTTCTTGTGCCAGTTAGCAACTGGACCTTTGCCTTTTGAAATAACTGCAGCTTCCTAGACAACTTTGGAGGCAATCCCATGTAATGTGTTTGTGGTAGTCTAACTGTGTGATAATGAAGGCGTGAGTCACCATCATCCACAGCTTCCTAGTCCAGGGAATCCCCCAGGCATTTGGATTCAGTTGAGTGGGAGTCCCCACTCTTAGGTTTGTTTTGTTCTGTGCTTGGGTACCATTTACATTTTAGCTTTTAGCTTTTGTATTTATATATTGGTTGTTTGTTGTTAGTATCATTATGAGTTTATTTTGTATATCACCCAGAGTCACACTGTCTGAGTTGGGCAGCCATATAAATCTTTAAAAGTTTTATTTATTTATAATTTGAATAAATAAATAAGCAAGACTGGATGGATTTCCCATGGAATTTTATAAAAGATTTATTGACATATTTGCTACTAAATCCTATTATCTCTGCACAATAAGATTTTTGAAATGGTATTTTATCTTCTTTATTTAATGAAGCATATATTACAGTTACACCAAAGTCTGGCAAAGATCATAGGTTATATGCCGCCATTCTATTTTACTGATTAAGGTATTGAAATGTATTGATTAATCTTAAGTGCTGTTTTAGCTAATGAACTTCAAGTGACTTCAGTGATCAAGAATCATCAACTCAGCTTTATCAAAACTAGACAACAGATCAGATAATATTTGGTTAGTAAATTTGTTTTATTTGAACCAAAGCAAAAAAAAAAAAATCAAAGTTGTAGTTCTATCAGTTATTTGATACAGAAAAGGGTTTTGATAAAAATAGTATACCCATGTTACTTTAACAAAGTGAGAATTTCCAAATAATTTATAAAATGAGTCCATATTCTCTCTGTGACCCCAAAATCTAAGGTGAAGGTCAATGGTCTTCTTTATCTATATTTTTACAAATATAGGTATGGACAGGAATGTCCATTTTTTTCCTTCAGTCAGTTTTGGATATTAGCTTGGAATCCTTAGCTTGTGTTATTAGACAAGATTATAATATCCATGCTTTTAAAATAATTAATTAGAATATAAATTAGTATTATATGTTGATGATATGTCATTGTTTATTTTTTAAATTTATACTTTGATTCTGGGTCTGATGCACTTGACTAATGTATTTCAGTGAATTGCATGATATTCTATTAACTGGTCTAAGTCAGTAATGATGCCAATGTGTAAAAATTATATACTGAGTGATTTATGATATTTATATATGTATTTAATTGATTATTTATTCAGGTATTCTTATGTACCTTTTCTCAAATAACACTGGGGCACAAAAAAAAATGTGTGTGTGTTTGTGTGTGTGTGAGAGAGAGGGAGAGAGAGAGAGAAAGAGAGAAACAAAAACTGGTTGATCTTACACTATTTTTTATGCTGAATTTGAATATGCTTTCAGAATTTCTCTATCAAGATTTTGAAGAACATACAACTTCACTTTGATAAAAGCCTACATTTACAGGTTAATTAAAAGCAAAAAATATTATCTAAAAAGAAGCAGTGTTTGATTTTCTGCCAAATATCACCTCAGTAACATCTCTTTTAAGAGTCCCACAACAGTCAGCCACCATACTGGGACACTACTTGCCTTGTTTGAAATATCCTGATGAAATCATTCACCATGCTCATCACTGACTCCACTGAGGTTGTCAGGGAAAAAGTCCAAGTGAGAGTCCAAGAAATGAATTTTCAATTACATATTACATCCTATAACTTCAGGAGATCACTCATTATTTCACCATAATTTCCTGCTTTATAATTTCCCAAAACATTTTTGCGTATACTTTTGAATAATTGCCATTTGGCTTTTTTAACTTCACTTAGATCATCAAATTTGTTATCTTTTTTCAGTTCTCTCATTTGAGGACCTACAAAAATACCTTCCTTAATCTTAGCATCACTAATCCTGAGAAATTTATTCCTCAAGATGTGACTCTAGTTCCTGTTTTTACCATCATTTTAATGAAGCTTTTCCTAAGCCCAGGTTTGATGTGCAAAGAAGGAAGCAAAACCTTTCTGGGGTCGACAAGTAGACTGTTTACTACATTCTTTTTTTCTGGAACAAGTGAGGTATGTTTTGCTCATTGTTTCTGAATGTAATGTTTTTACCTGTTCCTTCTGTCCATTCACACAAAACAATAACAACAGTACTTTATGTATCCAAGCTGCAGGCCAAGCAGAAGTGAACTGATCTTCAGATCTCCACAAATATTTGATTTATATTTTTCATACTGGATTTTTCCTAAAGTAGCTTCATGTGCTCATATGACTCTTCCATGTTAGCAGCGTGGGCTAACGGTGAAGATGGTAACTTATTTCCATTATGAAGGACAGTTCTTAAGTTACCTTTCAAGGAGTCAATGAACAAATGCCACTCATTTACATTGTGTTCATGGCCAAGAGCCTCCATAACCAAACGTATTTACAAAACACTAGTCCATCTTCTTAGGAGAAGAATTTGTTAAATTCATCGTGGCTATGAAAGAAACATATTTTAGTATGGCAGAGAAGATTCCAGCCATTTAACCTTGAACCTAAAAGTTCAGCCTGTTTCTTAGACAAGTTCAGGTTGTGAACAAAATCATTCAGATCCCCTTGTGTCAACAACTGTGGTTCATTTGAAAAGGAGATAACCTGAAATGTTGGATCAGAATTAATATTTCCCTTTTTCTACTTTGCATATGCACTATCATCACTACTAGAGCCATTGTCACTAAATGTCACCTTTTCTGGAGGCTTCGGTACAGGTAACTCCTCACTGGCCTCATCACAGAGGGTAAATCAGGGTATTTCACTGTATGCTTCCTGATCCCTGTTGTGCTTGTTGGGCAGGAATAATAATCTGATGAATGGTTCTCTACTTCCCTCCAAACCAAATGGCATATGTCGTGAACCCTTTAAACATTCTGTTAAAAGTCTAACACATGTCACACAGCAAATGCGAGGGATCCAATTGTTATTTTGATCACCCACTTTACAACCAAAATAAAATTCATAGCATTTTTTGAAAAGGGGGGGTGAACTTTTCTTTCTGAGATTTAAATGTTAATTCTCCCCATACATAGCAGAAAATATCAGGATGAGTTACAGTTTCACAGCATGATAACAGTATGTACATAAGCACAACACTATTATAATCTGATACTTAATTGAAATATAGACAATATACATTTAAACTGTCACCAGACTGACAAGGAATTGCTATTCAGGCAGAGACTGGGCTCATGTCTAGACATTTCCAAACATGACTCAACCTGCACAGTTTGAGTGCTACTTGTCTGGCCTTCTCCTTTTGTCTTGAGGTTATTTATGTTAGAGAACAATAACAACAGCTACATTTTGCTCAATGATTGTTACAATACAAATAAAATATAGCACCATAATATTACTAATAGAACAGAATAAAGATGACATCACAAGAAAACATCTGGATAGAAAAGAAATGGATTTCATTTATGAATTCAACATGAAAAACTCTGCTTAGAGCACACATTACAATCCATGTGACAAAGTTGTTCTTGACCAGTGTAATTAAATAACATATGAATAAGATATATTAAAAAGGTTTCCTTGGATCTTGACAGATAGAGTCTAAGTTTTAACTTCTGATGTAGTATTAACTTTCTCATCCCCTTAAGTTTCACTATACTGTCTTGGGGAAAGGGGACAGAGCATTCCTGGGAGGGAGGGATGAAGAATGCTGGGAATATACATTCCCAACAGAATCAACCAAGGTGTGAAGGTCATTTCAGCTCCTCAGCTAAAGCAAGCAGGCATCTACGTCAGACAGCAGTGATATAGGGAGATGCTGGAGGTAGATGATCACTTTAGTGAATTCATGCATACATGAATGTGACAAATGAATAAAAAATAATTGCTTATGATAAAAGACTGAGAACTAGTGAAGCATACAAGGGTGATGAGAAGTTCTGAATATGGGACAGACCATTATTTAGTGGTGTCAAGAGTGGGTCTTGGAGAAAAGGTAGATGTGCAAGGAAAGGAAATAAATGATGTTTGTAGGTATTCCCTGTTAAAAATATATCAATTTCATGAGCAAGATTAATTCTATCATCACATTTGGCCAACCAACATTTTCTTAATAGTTCATATAAATTCATGTGAAACAATGTTACACAAACTTGTGTAAAAAGTATGCAAACCTAACACATAATTAAATGAACAATTATGCCATTCAGTTTCCTCCCAGTGACTTATGTTTCTTTTATTTACAATTACATTTCCAGCTGAAAACATAGACTATAACGTTAACAGAATAAGGTGCAAATCAGAATAAAGACATATGGCACATATGAACACATTTGAGTTGTAATATTTTAACAGAAAATTAAAGTTGCAGTCCTGTATGTGCTTATTTGGGAGTTAGCCTCTTCAATCTCAGTAGGACTTCTTAGTAGACATATATAACATTCTAGGGAGAACAAATTTAGTCCAGATATGATTTAACTTGTATAATAATTACATACTTGTAGTATCTTATAATCACATAATATTTGCAAGAAAAAATGTTTAGCAATGTCTTTTGCACAATTTTATGGAAAATATGATAAATCACATTATTCTTGGATATGAGTTACTTTTTGAAAATAAAACATAAAGAGTCACATTAAAAAAAGTCATGGTGACTGTTATCCTTAACAGTGCAAATCTGAGATTTCTAGTGTGTGTGTGTGTGTATGTATGTATGTATGTATGTATATATATATATATATATATATATATATATATTTAAAAAAATAGGTTTTTCATTCTTTTTATGCTGCTAATTTAAACTCAATGTCTTTTTAACTCCATTCCTAATCTCACAGAGTTTCATTCTGAGCATGGGGTTTTACTGTGTACTCATAAGAAGTCTGATGTCTTTTCCCCTCTATGCCAAATGTCTTTTCCTCTCTTTGCCAAAACATTGACCAGAGAAAGTTGTGGAGAAACAGGCTGAAGTTGCTCAGTGATAATAAAGAGTTAGCTGATTGTTGTCTTTTTCCAAGGTGGAAATTGTCCATAAACTCATATAAACAATGAGTTGGAAGAACCTTGGAGGTCTTCCAGTCCAACTCCCTGCCCAGGGCAGAAACTCATTGCCATTCTTTTTAGAACAAGAATGTATTGATTGTTGTGGATCATTGAAGGCCAGTCAGAATTTCAAATTAAATCACATTGCCCAACTGCTATCAAATGTGATTGTGATAAACATAAAATCCTCTCTTAGCCTTATAAACATGAAATTGTCTCTTAATCAGAGAATCAAAGTAAATGGGTCATAAAGGTTGAGAAGCAGTTTTGTCGTTTTTTTTTTCCAGATGAAAGTACCCATCCTTGTTTATGGTGTCAGTTCTATACATTCAGTTCTACACAATATCACCAGTGATGAGACTTGAGTGAAGATGCCTCCTTTGTCAGAAGCTGATACTGGCCTTTGGGATTTGCTTTGCCCCCTGCTCTGTGAAGTTGTATTTATTTCACCAGGCTTTAAGTTGTTAGATGATTTTAGTGCTTAATTGATGGATAATTTTAATTTGTATTTTTACTGTTTTATATTCTGCTTGTGTTTTAACATTTTGTTAGCTACCTGGACTGCTTGCCAAAGCAGGAAATTTGCGTCTAATTTAATATGTAGATAAAAATAATAGATACTTTATTTCAGTCCAAGACCAAGGATGTAATAGACAAACATCTATGTGAAAAAAATAAGTTTGTGACCAGGGATGTAACAGGCAAATGTGCATGTGACATTCTTCACAGAATTTAGGATCCGTTGGTTATGCTCAAACGTTAATCCAAAAGTTGATACTAATGAATAAGAAAGTATTTTTTAAAGGCGAAGAAAAAATAAAATGATAATATGAAAAATAATTGTTTTTGATAGAAAGTGAAAAATTCATACTACTCATAATGGTTGCCATGAATTCCATATAAAACCAGAATAACCCTTTTAATTTACTAATTTTACCTGTACATTTATAATACATTTATTATCTACAATGCAAAGAATCTCAATTGTTTTCATCAGGTAGTTGTTGTTGTTTTTGTTGCAGGATAATACTACATTCCATAACAAATATTTTCTCATGGAGTGGGATCCATAGCACATTATATGCAGTTGTGAGTGTCCTAATGACTAAGTCTACACATTGAGCTAACCCCAGTGACTGGGCTCATACAGCAAAAGACCCTTTATGAAGACAGTCTTCCAGAGCTTAGTTAATAATGAAATAATGAAATGAAGTTAAAGTCATCTTAAAATGAATGTTATTCTAACTAATTAGGACCAGGGCAATGAATTTTTAAGTTTTTAATAATGTAATAAAGTGTAGCTATTTTGCACTCCACTAGTTTAGAAAGCTGGGACCTATTCCTGCCATAATTTCTATCCAAAAACAATTTTCTCCAAGGCTTTCTAAAGCTCTGCATGTAATTGCTGCCATGTAAAATAGGAAAGAACCCTGTGGGTCTTGTTCATAGTAATTGTATAATTCCTTGTTAATGCTAACCAACAGCTCAGCATGTGAATTAACCAGTGTTTCATGGTTTTTTGTCTCCATTAACAATCTTGAAAATGCTGTGCATTAAGCACCAAATGCCTTGGCTACAGAAAACATTGGAAGACAGTGGAATTACCTTAGCTGTTTTCTGCAGCTCACTGATGGCTTTGCCACTTGTTCAAACTGCCATGCATCTTGTCAAACTATAGCTCTTCATTGTTTTAACTTCTGAATTATTTGCTTCCTCATTTAAAATCCTGTGTTATCTCTCCATTCATCAATGAAACAGCCTTCACCGTTTAGTTTAGAAAATCTTTGATTCTTGAGCTGATGGGCATGCAATGTTACAGTTTTGTCAAAAAAGGCCATGGAAATGGATGGTTCTACTTCCTCCCATTCTGATTCTTGCATATAGTCTGCATTTATTACCAATAATCAACCAGGTCAGAAAGAGGGAGGGCTGAAAAGGGCTTGGGAATGAACTTAGATGGCTCCTAAAAATCCATCTCAAGACAAAAGGATTTTCAGTTCAGTGATAACATCCTCAATTTCCAATTGCTTTTTCTCTTCCTATTGTAGCCCAATATATCCAAATCACGGAAGAAGGGCAAAACATTCACCCTACTTTACTGAGCAATCAGTTACTCAGATACAGCAACACACAAATATGATTAGTGACAACTGGACGTTTTCTAACAGCCCCTGCACTACCAATCTGGTCACTTCTGTAAGAGCTTCATCTTTCTAGGCTCACTGCACAGCAAACTGGATGCCTGATAGATAGAGAAGGAAATTATTCTCTCTCTCTTTCTCTCTCTCTCTCTCTCACAAACACACACATCCTTCTGCCCTGGGACAAGGTCTCACATAATGATGAACAAATAGCTTCTTCTCTAGGTAAACATCCAATCTGCGTTGAATCTTAGAGTACATATACATAAAGTTAGTGACAATTCTAATACGTGCTTTCACACTCTAGGCATCCACTTAAAAGCAGTTGACTCAGTTTTAGCAGTTATATTCAAAAAGTGTGCACTAGTTCCTGAACAAACATTGGCATAGTTTGCAGATTGACAAAGGAATCACCTGCTGAAAGTTCCATTCTACAAAATCAACATAATTCTACAAAAACAACATAATTCAAATTTAAGCAACAGAGAATTTGCTGTGTGTCTTAAACATTTTTTTTTCATTTTTGCCTGTTACTGCAAAATAAAAGATTCTGAATAGTCATTCCTGTTTGATTCTGATATTTGCTGTTGATTCATGGTGCAGATTAGAAGTCAGCAATCTGGTAAGAACAACAAAATGCATGTAACCAAGCACATAGTTGGACATCTAACAGGAAATATTAGAGCTAACTGTAGTTGAAAGTGATTCCATGTAATTTCACTGCATCCTTACAATGTAATGCCAGCAATTTTGCCAGAGCTATAATTTCCCAAACATAATGAGTTGGCCATTACATGCATAATGGATCTGCATATATTTAAGCCATCAGAAGCTGTACTGCTATAGTCAGAGTTTGGCAGTTTCATTTGACTTTATCATTGCCACTCTAGTTACTTTCAAAAATGAAACGTGTCTGCAAGAATCATGAACGAAATGGCTTAGGTCTTGACTCCCACAGCTTAAAACATCCCATATTGCATGCAAAGAAAGACTAGGTTATTTGAGCAGGACTTCATTTGCCTTCCAACTACCATAGTTTTTTGGTCTGGCTGTTCAGAAGAAAAATCCAAAGACAGTAATGTCAGAACAGCTCCTTTCTCCAGTAACTGCATGTAAAGATTCTGCAAAGGGACTTAGCTGTCTTATGGTTTTGGTTACACTTAGTTAAGTGCACATTGTAATCAAGGCTACTCTATACATAGAGAGGAGGCTTCAAGCTCTCTGAAATCTTCTGCCTCATAGAAGTCTCATTCCACCTCCCGGCCTCCACCCCATACATAAATATGTATGGAGTTGACAGAAAGCCAAAAATTTCAAAAGTGACAAAGTTCTCTTTTTTAAAAAATAATTTACTGTGGATTTCCCAAAATAAAATAGGTAGGAAGGGATGGAGTGTTAAGTCTCTCTGTGATGAATTCAATTAGAATTAGGCCCCCACTACCCTAAAGAAAAAAAAAGGTTAACCAAATACTATACATTTAATATACTTATAGCTCAGGTCATATTCTGAGTTCCCAGATATTGATTTTGTCTTGTCTGTTTGTCTGATATTGGTCCCTGCTTATCCCTAGAGTATTGGAAACCTGGCATTCAGACAAATCAGCCATCAATAGACACATAGAGATAATCCACATTTGTATATATTGGAAAAGTGAAAATAAAAAACCTAAGAAGGAAACAAAAAAAGTGCAACACATCCCCTCCAACAGCCAACACTCAGATAAGCAGGGGTCAATGCTAGACAAAAAATCAGGCAGAAAACAATACTCCAATCGAGGAACCACCAAGGAGGAAACCACACCTCCACCAAAGCTACTATATATAAACAGTGTTTACACACACACACACACCACTCACTCACACTGATGAAGTTATCAAGTGAGGTAATGAAATGTCTTCAAGCAAACAACCAAGCTCAGAGAGCATCAAGAACTCCGCAATTCAACCCTGAGTGACATATTCTCTTCTATTGAAACAATAATTATTTTAGTGAGTGGTACTTCCTAGAAATAATTTGCGCTGCGGGTTAAACCGCTGAGCTGCCGATCGGAAGGTCGGCGGTTCGAAACCGCGCGGCGGGGTGAGCTCCCGTTGCTCGTCCCAGCTCCTGCACACCAAGCAGTTCGAAAACATGCAAATGTGAGTAGATTAATTGGTACCGCTTTGGCGGGAAGGTAACGGCGTTCCGTGAGTCATGCCGGCCACATGACCACGGACGGGTCCTTAGGGACAACGCCGGCTCCAAGGCTTAGAAACGGAGATGAGCACCGCCCCCTAGAGTCGGACACGACTGGACTTTACGTCAAGGGAAACCTTTACCTTTACCTTAAGAGATGTTCTGAGGAAGAAACCTGTCAGAACTTCCTAAAAATACATTAAACTTTTTATAGAAAAGGAAATGGATGAATAAGACTATCCAGCAATCTTCCCAACCTGATATCCCTTGAGGATCTGGGACTGCAGCTCCCAAAATGTCTACCCGAATTCCCTCAAACCATTTTTACATGACAGATTCTGGGAATTTTAGTCTCAAAACATCCCAAGAGTGGAGATTGCACCCATGTTCATACATTAGACTTGTGTTCTGCTAACTACAGCAGACAGACTCCATGCATTCATCCAGGAAAAGTAACAATCCTCTCATTTTCCACAAAGGTAAATTTGAAGACCATAAGGAAGGCTGAGCGAAGGAAGATCGATGCTTTTGAACTGTGGTGTTGGAGGAAAATTCTGAGAGTGCCTTGGACTGCAAGAAGATCAAACCAGTCCATCCTCCAGGAAATCAAGCCAGACTGCTCACTGGAGGGAATGATATTCAAGGCAAAACTGCAATACTTTGGCCACACAATGAGAAGACAGGACACCCTGAGGAAGATGCTGATGCTAGGGAGAGTGGAAGGCAAAAGGAACAGGAGAGTCGGAAGCCACTAAACAAATAAACAACAAAAATTTGAAGACACAGAACTTTTCTAGGAAGCAAGAAAAGACATTAAAGCAATAAAGGACAAAAGTTAATCATGTCTGCTGCCTTGCTACATTAGAAGACAGCTGTTGGACTCTGTTGCTTAGTTTGATGGCCAGGAAATCATAGCATTTCATAGCCACAGCTGCTTCAGCCTATTTGGAACTATCCTTTCATTATTTACTTATTCTGTCTGCATTAGCTCATACTTCCTCCCTTCCCTGCTTTTGTAACATCATTATGTATTTAGAGTAAGCTACAGCATGGAAGAAAGCCTAGACAATCCAGTAGGCCATGCAGAATGGCCTACTGGCAAAAATGCCCAACTTTTTTAATGATAATTGTACCACTGGGGCCACCCTGACTAGTTTTCTTGGTTTTTTTTTTTCTTCAGTCCATTCAATCATGTCCAATTCTTGAGGGCTGCCTGGACAAGTCCCTGCAGTTTTCCTGGCAAGATTTTCAGAAGTGATTTGCCATTGCCTGCTTCCTAGGGCTGAGAGAGAGTGACTGGCCCAGGATCACCCAGCTGGCTTTGTGCCCAAGGTGGGAGTAGAATTCGTGGTCTCCTAGTTTCTAGCCCAGTGCCTTAACCACTATATCAAACTGGCTTTCGGTTTTCTAGTATGTCTCTGCAAAACTTTAAAGGACCAATTTACTCTGATGGTTCAAGCAAAGCACCCCCTCAAAGCTGCTTTGTGTAAGCAGTGTGGCCATCTTGCTTCTAAGAGTGGAGTGCCTGTGTAATTTCATGTTGCTGCGCTTTACAGACCCTCTAAGCTGCCTTTTGCAGAACTTGTGTTATGGAGGAGGACTGAAAGACTCCTTCTACACTGAATACTGAAGAATGGATACTCCTTCTACACTGAATACTGAAGAATGCCCTGGACTTAGTAGATAGGGTCCTGGAAGAACTCTGGACAGAAGTGCACAACATTGTTCAGGAGGCGGCAACAAAATACATCCCAAAGGAAGAGAAAACCAAGAAGGCAAAATGGCTGTCCGCTGAGACACTAGAAGTAGCCCAAGAAAGAAGGAAAGCAAAAGGCAACAGTGATAGGGGGAGATATGCCCAATTAAATGCAAAATTCCACAGGTTAGCCAGAAGACATAAGGAATTATTTTTAAACAAGCAATGCGTGGAAGTGGAAGAAGACAATAGAATAGGAAGGACAAGAGACCTCTTCCAGAAAATTAGAACCATCAGAGGTAAATTCCAGGCAAAAATGGGTATGATCAAAAACGAAGATAGAAAGGACCTAACAGAAGAAGAAGAGATCAAGAAAAGATGGCAAGAATATACGGAAGACCTGTATAGGAAGGATAACAATATCGGGGATAGCTTTGACGGTGTGGTCAGTGAGCTAGAGCCAGACTGAAGAGTGATGTTGAATGGGCCTTAAGAAGCATTGCTAATAACAAAGCAGCAGGAGACAACGGCATCCCAGCTGAACTGTTCAAAATCTTGCAAGATGATGCTGTCAAGGTAATGCATGCTATATGCCAGCAAATTTGGAAAACACAAGAATGGCCATCAGATTGGAAAAAATCAACTTATATCCCCATACCAAAAAAAGGAAACACTAAAGAATGTTCAAACTATCGAACAGTGGCACTCATTTCACATGTCTGTAAGGTAATGCTCAAAATCCTGCAAGGTAGACTTCAGCAATTCATGGAGTGAGAATTGCCAGATGTACAAGCTGGGTTTAGAAAAGGCAGAGGAACTAGGGACCAAATTGCCAATATCCACTGGATAATGGAAAAAGCCAGGGAGTTTCAGAAAAACATCTATTTCTGTTTTATTGACTATTCCAAAGCCTTTGACTGTGTGGAACAGAACAAATTGTGGCAAGTTCTTAGTGATATGGGGATACCAAGTCATCTTGTATGCCTCCTGAGGAATCTGTATAACGACCAAGTAGCAACAGTAAGAACAGACCATGGAACAATGGACTGGTTTAAGATTGGGAAAGGAGTGCTGCAGGGTTGTATACTCTCATCCTACCTATTCAACTTGCATGCAGAACACATCATGCGACATGCTGGCCTTGAGGAATCCAAGGCTGGAGTTAAAATCACTGGAAGAAACATTAACAATCTCAGATATGCAGATGATACCATTTTATGGCTGAAAGCGAAGAGGAACTGAGGAGCCTTATGATGAAGGTGAAAGAAGAAAGTGCAAAAGCTGGCTTGCAGCTAAACCTCAAAAAAAAAAAAACCAATATTATGGCAACCAGCTTGATTGATAACTGGCAAATAGAGGGAGAAAATGTAGAAGCAGTGAAAGACTTTGTATTTCTAGGTGCAAAGATTACTGCAGATGCTGACTGCAGCCAGGAAATCAGAAGACGCTTAATCCTTGGAAGAAGAGCAATGACAAATCTCTATAAAATAGTCAAGAGCAGAGACATCACACTGACAACAAAGGTCCGCATAGTTAAAGCAATGGTGTTCCCTGTAGTAACCTATGGCTGCGAGAGCTGGACCGTAAGGAAGTCTGAGAGAAGGAAGATTGATGCTTTTGAACTGTGGTGTTGGAGGAAAATTCTGAGAGTGCCTTGGACTGCAAGAAGATCAAACCAGTCCATCCTCCAGGAAATAAAGGCAGACTGCTCACTTGAGGGAATGATATTAAAGGCAAAACTGAAATACTTTGGCCACATAACGAGAAGACAGGACACCCTGGAGTAGATGCTGATGCTAGGGACAGTGGAAGGCAAAAAGAAGAGAGGCCGACCAAGGGCAAGATGGATAGATGATATTCTAGAGGTGACAGACCCGTCCCTGGGGGAGCTGGGGGTGTTTGCAACCAACAGGAAGCTCTGGCGTGGGCTGGTCCATGAAGTCACGAAGAGTTGGAAGCAACTAAACGAATAAACAACAACTCTAAATGTGCATTCTGGCTTCCTGGAACATGGAAGACTATTCCCAAATATTCTAATTGGACCTGGTGTAGCTCATGCTCATTTAGTTTCTGTCTATGTACTTGGGACATTTTGCAAAGACTATAACTTTGGTCTTATTGTAATTGCTCTCTCAAATTTCCTCTGTACAACACTCTGCAATGACCACGAGGCCCTTCTCAAGCCAACCTGGGTCACTGCTAATAGGACTATATTGTCTGCATGAAGAAGGTCAGAAACACATTTGTGTGCCAGCTGTGGAACTGATCTATCAAACAATATAAAACTGAAATCAAGGGATTTTTATAATGGTCAAACAGTCTACGAGCCAGGATACCAGCCTGGACAGCTCCTTTACTCGTCAAGATTTCTCTAGTATAATGGCTTCACATAGACACTGGACTTTTATTCTAGAATGCTCATGAAGTTTTTTTCAATAATAAGAATAAACTTCTATCAAATAAATATTCCTTAGTTCTTTGCCATAACCTATTCTTGGAAATCTAGGCAGAGGCAGACTTAAAATCTACAAAGGCAACATATTGTGCTGTCCAGAGATTAGCTATGTATTTTCCAGTCAAAAATTGTAGTATTAAGGCTTGATCTAAATGGGAGTGACCTTCAGTGAAGCCAGACTGCTCATCTACCAACTTGTGTTCTGCCTCCTCTTAAATGAGTTGCACATTGGTAAGCTACAGTAATTGACCAACATCTAGAAAGAATGTAGGGATGATTATTGCCAAACTCCATCACTATGGAAATCTTGCTGTACTATCCATATATGTCAAAAGGAATGCTAACACAAGGGTCCACCAATGTAAATTACTGTGTACAATTTATATAGTAATAACATCGTTGCATGGTGTTTTTCCTGTTTTAATCTGTTTAGCCAGAGAATCAATTTCTGCTAGATTATAGGTGCCCAGCTGGGAATAGCACCTACCTCAGTCCATATTGGAATTGGTTTTGGGGTCAGTCTATCATCTGTAACTATGGATTAGCAATGTTATATGATTCCCCATCCTTGAAAATATGGTAAGGCATTCCAATGACAGTGCACTGGCATTGATTTTATTTAAACTGACTGAAAGCCATGATACATTTATAATTTTTTAAAACTATTTTCACATACATAGACTGCAGTCCTAAAAAGCCCTGAATGGCTCTCAAGTTGCTTATGAATATAATGTGTGAACGTAGGAAGCAACAAATACTGAGTCAGTCCATCTAGCCCAGTATTGTTGACTTAATTGGCAGCAACTCTCCAGGATTTCAAGCAGGAGTATTTCTGTCCTTACCCAGAGATACCTGGGATTGAATCTGGAACCTTCTGCATCAATGCTTGTGAACCACTATGAATCAACTACGATTCTTCCACTAGAGAAAAGAAATTGGTGTGTGAAACAGAGGTGATTCTTTACAATGTAAAAATACACAGTTGCAGGGATCTGTTTCTAAAGAAAGCAGCTAAGGACTATGTATATGAAGTTTCTTTTTATTCCAGAAAGAATTGTATGAAAGCATGCTATAGAAGCTATATATACACTGTGATCAGCAATAAAGTACTTGCTATGTTTGAAAGTGTAATTTATAGGGAACAGGCACTATCATCACTTCATTTGCCCCTGGGCACAACATTAGTAAAAAAGGGATGGAAGTGATCTGCATTGCCTCAGGTAGTCCCTCATGCCAAAAGTTGTAATGAGGTTGAGGCTGTGCTTCCTGGGACCCCAACATAAAATTTATTTTAGAGGTGGCTCTGGGCAGTTTACAATATAAGTACTGTATATAAACATTAAAACCCAATTTTTAAATAGTTAAAAATCAAGTATCTGTTAGATTTAAAAGTACAGAAATCTAATAAATAAATAAAATCCCTGAAATCCTAAAAGATATAGGTAGAATAGATTTTAAGCCTTTCTAAGCTCCAATAGCAGTTTGCTCCACATTGGAAAAAGCAGAACTTACTGCTAACTGTAGATGTATACAGTAGTTATCAGTGATGAGAGAAGTTGCATGTTCAAAATCTAAGACCACAGAGCAAATTGAATGGGAAAAGACAGACCCGCCAGTAACTTTAGCCTACACCATGTACAGTATTGTACACCATAGTGAGCATCTTGAATTGGGCTTAGAAAGTGAACAGCAAATAATGTTAATTGTCTCAATCCAGGGGTATAAAGGACTTCTGGCAGATACCATACACTGCCCTTATTGCTGCAATTTCTGGACCATCTTCAAGAGCTGAACTACAAAAAGTGCATTGCAATGATAACCTTGAGGTTACCAGTGTACATGTCACTGACATGTGGCTATCTTGTCTTGTATTTCATTTAGATTGTTTTTCATTTAGAATTCTTTTTCATTTAGAATATTCAAGGAACCACCACTGAGGTTTATAAACTGTGGGTTAATTTATTTTTATTTATTTATTTTTATTTGTTTAATCTTTCCTCGGGAACTTGACATGGCATACATAGCTTTCCTGCCTCCTATTTTTCCCACATTAAAAATTACCTTGAGTAGATTGGGGTCTTCTGTGAACTCATCCAATTATGGTTTATTCAACAAAACTGTGCCTTTGCATGATGACTGAGTCTTTTCACAGGAACATGTTTTATGTTCTAAACCTTGAGCTTCTGTAAGTTCTTCCACTACCTAAACTTTGGCACAAAAACATGGAGAAAAGAGCTGTCCTGACTCCCAGGAAACACTCTGAGACAGGGAACTGTTCTCTAATGTTTATTGCTAATACATAACAGTAATCCTAACAAACTGAAGAAACGTGGGAAAAACCCAGACATATAAACCCCAAAGGTTAAGGCGGTCCCAATCTGTGTCTCTTTGAATGGCTGACCAATTCCTCAGTGCTACGCATGCGCTTAACAGTCTGGATGGGAGTCCTCTGCTCGCCATCCTTACTCATGACAAGAGCTTTTGTAATGGTGGAACTATTTCTTTTGAATGTTTTCCTAAACGGACTAATATGGCATGTTGTCATGTTCACCATTCCAATGTTGCTGGTACATCGTAACATTTCGCATGTCATTTCACTGATACGTGTTTCATCTGGGAAGGGTGGAGGATTCCATCTCGGGGAGTTGTTATCTGTTGGCTGCTGGGTTGGAATGTGTTTGGGTTATCTCATGTGTTCAAGGTTACTTTCCCAGGATAGCAGTTGAAACGGTTACCAGCACCTGGGGGGGGGGGGAGTTTGTAACGGCAGGGCGAGGGGAGGGATTACGTTTGAGGTGAGGGTTTTTAGTTTGTATTTGGCGCGCTTTTACTCATTCTCAGCTTTCTCTGTATTTGCATACTATTCTTTTAATAAATCAGATATCACTAAGTACCTGCTTGTGAGTCTGAGTCTATTAGGATAGGCAACCATTACATAAAGCTGAGAATCAAAAAAAAAATTTCCGTTAGCCCCTTTCCAAATTTATTTTGTGAGGGGAAGTGCTAGCGATGAGCAAACAAAATCCCCAAACCATGGAAAGCGAGGAATCGAGCAAGGGGGAACCTGACTCTACAGTAATAAGAACAGAGAGAGTCCCTCCTCGAGAGACTTCAGAAGTTCAGGAGGGGTCGAGCTTCAGCCCAGGAGATGAGGAGGTTGGAGGTAAAAGAGCCCCTGAACCAACCGGCGAGTCACCAGGTGAGTTGATCACCTGGGATGAGACACAGGGAACCCTACCAGGGACATCAAGAATGTCTTGGAAGCAGCGGTACCCATTGTCCTCAACCGTGGTGAGGCAAGAGAGAAAAGACGATTCCCAAACCCCTGATTGTATAAAACTGGTGGAGGCTAAATTGGAGTCCTTAGAATTCATATTTTGGAAAATGTCCATGGACTGGGGTCCACAGGAGAGGAGGAGAGAGGAGTCTAGTCATAGGTATTCGACTCCTTCTTCACCCCCACCTTCCCCAGAGGAAAGGAGTAGAACCTGGCACCAAGAGGAAGTGAGAGTGCCGAGGGTAAGAATTTCAAGGTCCCCTCCTCGAGAGCGGAGATCCTTGGGGGCTAGAAGGAAGCCTGACCATCCAGCTGTGGCAAAGGGACCACCCGGAATGGGGGTAAAGGACTTTACCATTAAATTTGATGGAGATCCAACTAAGCTGTCATTCTTCCTTACCAATGCAAGGAGTTATATGGACGAATGGGAACAGCGTTTCCGCTCAGAAAGAGCCAAAATTAATGCCATTGCCACTAAGCTCAAGGGGCAGGTGGCCGATTGGTACGTACAGTTATGTCAATCGGAGGCCCCTGAGCTGGAGGAGTTTGAGGAATTCCTGTGGGCATTAAAATTACACTTTGAAGACCCGTTAGCTAAGGAAAGAGCAAAACGGGCATTGTGGGAGCTGTGCCAGGGGCCACGATCGGTGGCAGACTACGCTCTGGAATTTAAGGCTTTGGCTGGGAAAGTTGAGGATTGGTCCCAATCCACCCTGATAGAGCTTTTTAAGGACGGTCTGAATACGGAGGTCCTAAGGTGGTCGCTTGGGCGAGATGACCTGGATTCCCTATATGAGTGGATACAGCTGGCAGGGAAGGCTGAGCATGCCCACGAAACTTTTGCTCACCGGAAGGTGATGAGATTTGCTAGGCTCAGCAAGGGTTCCCGCACTGCTGCACCCACTGGAAAATCCGGCCAACGCGCTTGGGAAGAGGAGCGAGAATGCCGCTATGCGAAGGGACAATGCCTCCGATGTGGGAAGGATGGTCACCGAGCAGCGGCGTGCCCGAAAGGAAAGACCGAAGAACGTCCGGGAAAGTCATCGGGGAAATCTCCCTCTTTACCCAGGAAAATGAAGGCGGCTTTAGCTGAGACTGAAGTGGAGGAAATTCCTTACTTCGGGGACGAGGGGGAGCCTGATATACTCCAGCCGGCGGGAAACGCCAGCCACCTGCTTTAAAGGGCGCCTCTGGGCAGGTGGTAGAGGAAGGGCGTGACCATATTTCGGTGAGTGGCAACTATCCCACACTGACAGTGAAAGTGAAGCTAGGCTCCCGCACAAGAACTGTTGAAGTGTGGGCTTTGATTGATTCAGGGTGTTCACGCTGCTTGATGCACCCTGACATGGTGACTGCTTTGGAGTTACCCAGTTTCCCTCTAAAATGCCCCATGATTTTTACTCAGCTCGATGGCTCTACGGCGGGGGAAAGCCAGTCAACCATTCCACGGGCATGGTGGCATTACAAATGGGCAGCCACCGTGAGGGCCTGCCATTTGTAGTGGTGCCTGTGGGGGGTCCTTTAGTCATTCTGAGGATTCCTTGGTTGGTCCAGCAAAACCCATATATAAATTGGGTGCATAGGACTTTGACTTTTGGGGATGGTTTCTATCAAGCCCCTGGGGAGGACGATGCTCCGCAGGCAGCAGTGGGGAGGGCAGCGGCAGCAACCCCGCATTTTGCTGCCACCCCACTGGAAGGCTTGCTGGAGCAATACCAGAGTTTTGCAGATGTGTTTGGTGAGAAGGAGGCGGACCAACTCCCACCTCATCGAAAAACTGACTGTGCAATAGAGTTGGTCCCAGATGCACAACTGCCAAAGCTGAAAATCTATGCCATGACACAAAAGGAACTGGCGGCGCTACGAGAGTTTGTGGACAAAAACTTGGCCAGGGGTTTTATTGAACCAGCTAATTCGCCAGTGGGCGCCCCCATTTTGTTTCGAGCGAAGAAGGATGGGACATTGAGACTTTGTACAGATTACCGTGGATTAAATGCAGTTTCGATATTAAACAAATATCCTTTGCCAATAATAAAAGACATGTTATTACATCTGGCCAAGGGGAAGATCTTCTCTAAGCTGGATTTGAGGGAAGCCTATTTCCGTATCCGTATACGGGAGAGGGATGAGTGGAAGACTGCTTTCAATTGTCCTCTGGGCTTGTTTCAGTACAAGGTTTTGCCTTTTGGATTGGTGGGGGCACCTGGGGTGTTTATGCAATTGATCAATGAAGTGTTACATGAGCATTTGTTCAAAGGGGTACTGGTTTATTTGGATGATGTTTTGATTTATACTGAAACGGTGGAGGAACATGAGCGCTTGGTGAAGCAAGTACTTAGCAAACTGAGAAAGGCTGAGCTTTATGCTAAACTGTCTAAGTGTGAATTTCATAAGACTCAGCTTGACTATTTGGGGTACAGGATTTCGGCCAAGGGTATTGAAATGGACCCTGCGAAGATTCAAGCTATTTTGGAGTGGGAGTGCCCGTGCACTCGCAGGCAGCTCCAGAGTTTTCTTGGCTTTTCCAACTATTATCGCCAGTTCATTCAGGGGTTCGCAGAAATTGCATTGCCTCTCACTGATTTATTACATACCAAGGGGCTGGGGACACACGAAAGGTCAAAAACCCGGGAGCATTGCTCAGTTGGACACCTGAATGCCAGTTGGCTTTCGACAAACTCAAAAGCCTGTTCACTGCTGAACCTATTCTGCAACACCCTGATCCCACTAGACCCTTTGTGGTTCAAGTGGATGCTTCCGATTTCTCAATTGGAGCACTCTTGCTGCAGATGGATGCTGCGGGCTGCCTGAAGCCCTGTGTGTATTTGTCCCACAAATTTTCTGAGATGGAAAGGCAATGGCATGTTTGGGAAAAAGAGGCTTTTGCAGTCAAGGCTGCTTTGGACACATGGCGCCACCTCTTAGAGGGGGCCAAATGTCCTTTTGAGGTTTGGACTGACCATAAGAATTTGGTAGCGCTCAGCATGCCCCGTAAACTCAGTCCTAAGCAGATCCACTGGGCTCAATTTTTCAGTTGCTTTGATTTCAAATTGAGGTTCATTCCGGGCAAGAAAAACTTCCTGGCTAATGCGCTTTCCCGCCTGCCCCAGGATTCGGTCCAGGCACCTGACATTGTGGGTACACTGTGGACGGAACCCCAGTTGGGATTGCAAGCTGTCACTCGCAGTCAGACTCGTGCGCAGCTGCCCTCAGCTTCAGTTTCACCGGCTGGGGGAAGACCGGCGGTTCCTTTGCAATTGCAACAAAAGTTTCTCTCAGAACTGAAATCTGACACTTGGTTGCAAGCGAATAGAGACAATGTTACATTTGACCGAGGCTTCGCTTGGAAGCAGAACCGCCTCTATGTCCCTGACAGTTTGCAAAGGGAGATTTTGAGTAGATCTCATGATGATAAAGTGGCTGGTCATTTTGGCTTCGTGAAAACCTTACACCTGGTACACCGCCAATTCTGGTGGCCTACATTAAGACGTGATGTCAAAGAATATGTTGCTTCGTGTCCTCTCTGTGCCATGTCTAAATGGAAGGGGGGCAAACTGCAAGGCTTGCTGCAGCCTGTGGCCAGTCCCTCCTGCCCTTGGGAGGAGATCTCCATGGATTTTATTGTTGAACTGCCTCCTAGTCAGGGAAAGACTGTGATTTGTGTGGTGAAGGACTACTTTTCCAAACAAGCCCATTTCATTCCATGTGCCTCCATTCCATTTGCTCAACAATTAGCCCGTCTATTCCTAGTCCACATCTACAGGATTCACGGGAGCCCCTCCCGTTTGGTCACAGACTGCGGAACACAGTTTACTTCTCAGTTTTGGAGGGCATTTTTAAAGCTGGTAGGCACTAAGCAAGCATTGTCCACTGCATCGCATCCGGAGACTGACGGATCTACAGAGGCTCTTAATTCTACCCTTGAACAATTTTTGCGGGCATTTGTCAACTATCAGCAGGACAATTGGGTTGATCTCCTGCCTTTTGCTGAAGTGGCTTACAACAACGCCGTCCATCAGAGCACAGGGCACACCCCTTTCTGTACTGTGTTTGGCAGGGATTTTGTTCCCAGTCCTGATTTACCTCAACCCACAACACCACCCTGTTCTGCTTCTGATTGGGCTGCACACCTGGGTGATTCCTGGCCAGTTATTCAACAAGCGTTGGCAGATGCCCAGTCCGCCTACAAACTGCATGCTGATAAGCGACGAGCCCTTCAACCTGCTTTCAAAGTTGGTGATAAGGTCTACCTTTCCACCAAGTTCATTAAGTCTCCTCAGCCCTCGAAAAAACTGGCTCCTAAATTTGTTGGTCCTTTTCCCATTGTGGGAGTTGTGAACCCTGTCATGTTTAAATTGGATTTGCCTCACAATCTTAGACGTTTACATCCTGTTTTTCATTGCAGCTTGCTCAAGCCTGTCAACCACTCCGATCAGTGGCATCTGCAGCCTACACCTCCTGCACCAATTATGATTGATGGACAGCAACATTTTGAGGTGAAGGAGGTCCTTGATTCTCGCAGGCTTCATGGCACCCTGCAGTACCTCATTCGGTGGAAGCATTTCCCCCACCCTGAGTGGGTGGCTGCCCGCAATGTTCAATCTCCTGTTTTAGTTAGACGCTTTCATCTCGCTTATCCTATGAAACCTGCTCCTTAGTATTTTTGGGGGGGTGGTATGTCATGTTCACCGTTCCAATGTTGCTGGTACATCGTAACATTTCACATGTCATTTCACTGATACGTGTTTCATCTGGGAAGGGCGGAGGATTCCATCTCGGGGAGTTGTTATCTGTTGGCTGCTGGGTTGGAATGTGTTTGGGTTATCTCATGTGTTCAAGGTTACTTTCCCAGAATGGCAGTTCAAATGGTTACCAGCACCTGGGGGGGGGGGGAGTTTGTAACGGCAGGGCGAGGGGAGGGATTACGTTTGAGGCAAGGGTTTTTAGTTTGTACTTGGCATGCTTTTACTCATTCTCAGCTTTCTCTGTATTTGCATACTATTCTTTTAATAAATCAGGTATCACTAAGTACCTGCTTGTGAGTCTGAGTCTATTAGAATAGGCAACCATTACACATGTATTCAGATGTCTTTTTGGCAACACTTAAAGATCTTTTTATTTTATTTCATATTTTTATTCTCAAATATGTTATGTTCAAACTGTATTTGAACTTTTGTTCACTTCATTCAGATTCAACATGCATAAAGTTATTATTTATCTAGCTTATCGTATTGCATTTTGACACTTTTGTTGTAAGTCACCTAAACATATATTTGAAGAATGAAGTTATACATCCAAATCATAAATACAACAATTTAGTAATATGGTGGAGATCAAAGCTAGTCTAGGTTGGGAAAAATAATGCATTTTCCCAAATGCTGTTAGTGCAACAGGTGTCCTCCACCAGTCTGCAACACCCAAACAAGGTCAAAAATTTCACAAAAATAAATTCTAAAGTCACCAAAGAATGAGGTAGAAAAGCCAAAGCCTCTTTTCCAGGGTAAGTACATTTTCGGTATAGTATCTGTGATAATACAGTGTGAAGGACAAGTCTTTTGTGGGTTCATACTGTCATATGAATGAGTACAGTGCTTCACTTCTTGAAGAACAACTGGTTACTTTAAATCTGGAAGATAACTTGAAGATAACCTTTATTAACACAGGCAAAAAATAAAGAAAACAATGAAGTGATGTAGTTTTCAAGATGCATAGTGCTTTCAGTTCAACTCTATTCAGTTAATGTTTTCAGAAGCAAAAGAAGCCATATCTAACCTCAGAAATGAGTACAAATGCATTCAGTACCACCTATGCCTGTCTTTTGAGAAAGAACAAGCACTGAAGCCTAACTGCTGAACCAAGTAAGTTATCAGCTCTCTTATTATACTCTATGATCAAACAGCTTGAGAAATTCATTTTCTGGTGAAGCTTTATAAACGGACACTTGAAATCCCTAAGTCAATTGCTACTCTGTTTGCTTCTAATTTGTTTGCTGAGTTGCACTTACCTCAGTGGCCTATAATTGCTCCCTTGCCTTCTTTGTAATGAGAAAAGACCTGCCAAATAAATTATTGGATTGGACCCACCTTTTAAAAATTTATCTTGACAGCTACCTTGATTTAATCATTGTTTCCAAGAGTACAAACCATCAAGCAATGGAATTCTTGAATCATTGTCTCAGCTTCTTGCTATACAACTTCTTCTCAGTGTAGGCTTACTGTGGTATTTCTGTTATTATTCAGTTGCTTTCTCTGTAATTCTTTTCATTATAGAATATTTGCTTATTTTAGAGGATTGCATGTAGAAGCCTACACTGCAGTTCAAAAGCCTCCATAAATTAACAAAAAGGTACCTTTTGGAGCATCCGAAGTAGAATGTTTCATTGCAACTGTTATATAAATTCCTAGGCCTTTCCAAGTACAAATTTGTATTTGACAGTACCAATTTCCAGACTAATGAGCTTTTCACATTTTAGTAGCCAGAATGAAAGCCATCATGTGAAGTATCTGAACATTGTTTTCAAAAAGTTCATTCAATTCTATATTATTTTACCATATGATTAAAAATGTACTACAAAGAATAATTAAAATCATATATAGCAGACATAGATTGGACAAAAGCTCCACTGCCACATAAAAAATAAGTAATTATCATAAGGACATATTAGAGGGCCTGGCAAAATAAAAATGTCTGTGATGGACAGTGGATGTTGCCTATAGTACTTCACCAAGAATAAAATTTTAGAGTTCTCGGACAGCACTGAAAAAATCTGATCTTAGATTGTATCTTGCTGCCACTATGTCAGGGTCAGCCTCGCTCCAAATAAGACACGGACTCACTTAATAGGGATTAAGGATTTCCGGTTTATTGAAACGGTTCTGACAGAAAGAAAAACGGGAACGGGGGTGCGGTGGTGAGGTGCCCTGTATATACCCTCTTGCGGGGTCCCGTGCTCCTCCACCCTTCATTGTCCCCAATCCCCCTTGATGGGTTTCTTGATGGCTGTGTGGGCATTTTCCCGGTGGCTTTCCTTGTCCTCTTGGGTCAGGTGTGTCCTCCAGGGCACCAGGTGCGGCTTATCGCTGCTTATCTGAAGTCCTTCTATTCAGCTGCATATGATCCCATGGGTGTGAGTGCTTTGGGTGCTTGGTTTAAGCGCTGATTTAATTATCTCCTTCCTCTCTCTCTTAATGATCATGATCCACGTTGTGAGGCTCTTTGTGCCTTGCAATGGGGTCATGACACACTAGGCACAGAAAGCTCTCAAGGAATTTCTTAGGATATTATAGAAACTTGCTGGAAGCCACAATCCTTTAGATCCTGTAGTCTAAAGTACTGTTTTTTAGACTAATACCAGCATCTTGAAATGAACCTTTGTATGTTTAGTAGCCAACCTGTAGAGGGAAAGAGAATGGCCTTGAAGGACAGGAGGAAGAGCTGCTACCAAGGCAACAGTCAGATTAAAGGGGCCTGAGCTCAGGCCAAGAAAGTAACGAAAGTAAACATCTCAGATGAGCCCTTCCCTCGTTCACATGAATATAAAGGGAGGGAGGGGGGAGGGAGGAAGCACATTCGCACTTGCAAAGTTCTGTTACTATAGCTTTACAAATAAAAGTACTCCTGACATATATGGCATTGGTTTCCTAGTCTGGTCTACCTGGAAGGGCTGCCAGAACCAAATTGTAAAAAAAAAAAAATGTTCTTGTTTTAAATTTAAGTTAATGTAGAACATTTATTTACCAAACAGAAGCTGCAGAATTTCCCTAGAGACCCCCTTTGTTTCAGTGCTTGGGTTGAATGCCTGGCCCACCAGCTATGTCTATGCCACTATGGTTGGAGGGCTCTGTGTGGATAGTCATCCAAGTAGAATGTTAGAGATTTATCCAGGTTGCAGATTGTGCATTATTTATACTCAAGGCATTTTCCAGATAACATACCCTGTTTATAGGGATAATAAAAGAAAGCAAGTACCTTCTAAAAGAGTAATGGATGAATGCATTGGTAAGAGTCTGAAATCATTTGTGAAACTGGCATTATTCCTTAAGTAAATGAAAATGAATCCATACATGCAATCAGCTAGTACATTGGGGATAGTGCTAGATTAAATAGTTCTTTCCAAAGAGCTAGTTTGTTATGAGTCCCCATCTGTAATACTCTGAAGCAGGCCAATAAAACATTACATAGGTTCATTCTGTCTAATGAATAGATTCGTGTACAGCCATTGCGAAACCATTCAACATTTGAGTAACCATAATATTAAACATTAGGCAGATGATAACATCCTACAAAAAGATTGCAATTGACAGAAACCAGCTGTATACCACATGGAAGCAAAAGAGATTACCATTCCTTATACCTTGACATTGATTGGATTGGATTGACACCATCTATTCCTAGAGCAAAAAGCTAGAATTGACCAAAAAGCAAATATCTAGTTTTTTAATGTATCCTCTTTTAATTTGGCCTGTGAATCAACATGATGTTGTTGTTGTTATTGTTTTTGTAGTATTATTATACAAAATAATAATTATAATAATTATACAACAATAACTTATTATTATTATTATTATTATTATTATTATTTACTATATTTAATGCACAGTTAAACTTTAAAGCCTGAAGCTTTGGTTCAACATTTCTACCCAGTCTGTCCTACTATAAGGGAGAAAACTCATGTTCAGAATTTAGCAAAGGCATTAATGCCTTGAGGGGGTTTTCCTTAGATCTTAGAATTGTACTAATTAGTAGGGAGATGATTGATCTGAGAAATGTGTTGCTTATTTCTTTCAGCTCATAGACTTGACTGAATTTTAAATGAGGACTTTCTTACTGTGCTATTTGCTCTTTTAAAAAATCCAGTTAGTGTCTTGCTGGACAACATAAATTTATTATTTTATAATGAAAAGGGTAAGAGGTCTCCAAACTAGCACTCTGTTCATGCTGCTGAATTGCAGTGAAACATCTGCTGAAAATTAGCAGTGCAGTGACTATGAACATGTTTTACCTTATTAATTAAAGGCAGGTAATTAACTAAAAAAATAAAACAGTAGTGAAGTGAAGTAACAGTAACCAAACACAAATGGCTCAGTACTGGATTCACAATTTATAATATGGCCAAAGTATATTTACTCCTGCTTGTTCACTGGGTGATCTTGCATATTTGCATTTTTCCCCATCTCTGTCTTCTTGTGTGCCCATCTCTTAACTATTTCCCAGGAAAGTAGTGAGTTGTGAGATTGTGGACAGCATCCTGAGCATCTTGGAGGAATGGTAGGACAAAAAGTGTAGTAATGATCTCCTTGTTCTTCCATCAGCCCCAATTTTCTATACCTGCCCTCCTTGGTGTGGTACCCTCAGGAATGATGGGCTAGAACTCCCATCATCTCCAGACAGCATGGTCAAAGCATGGCAGATATCAGGTTTGGATAGATTGCTGTATTTATTTATTTATTTATTTATTCATTCATTCATTCATTCATTCATTCATTCATTCATTCATTTATTGGTCAATTTTTTATCACCACCCATCTCCCCACAAAGGACGGATTCTGGGCAGTTCTTTCCTTTTGTTGGACTGAGCTGGTAGTTGTTGACTATCAGGGTATGCATATGAAAATGATTTTTGACATACTATAAATCTAGAATAATTTGAGCATTTGATAAAATTTGATAAATATTTACATACCACATGACAGAAAAAAAATTATCAGGTATTCTAAAACACGAAGTATTGTTGAAGAACCTAGACTGAAAAATGTATGTTTGGACAGGAGCAGAATACAGTGTAGATTTGTCCACCATAGATTTTTTATATAAGACAATAACATTTAGGGATGTGAAAATCTCTCAGTATCTGATTCAAATAA
The DNA here is from genome assembly GCF_035149785.1 of Candoia aspera. Lineage (NCBI taxonomy): Eukaryota > Metazoa > Chordata > Lepidosauria > Squamata > Candoiidae > Candoia > Candoia aspera. Next base: position 80,203,513 of record NC_086157.1, on the reverse strand, counting down.
TTTTTGAGTCATTTGATTAAGAAAATGACATATTTGGGTGTTCCCATGCATACAAATGACCAACAGATTGCCCTTAAATTGAATCTTTGCAATGAATCTATGCACAGCCCAAATATCTCAAAAGTGTGAGACCTCCTAGCTTTTCAGAATATTTCTAGCCTCAACTGTGAATGCTCTACTAGGTCTTGCTATATTGGGCTTTGTTCTTTGTTGGGATTGCTTTTGAAAATTAGGGGTAATGAAGAATTTGGGAACAGAATGTTATGTTGTAGCCATGTATTATACCCATTCATATTTCTAGATTTAGGTTAAAGTAATTTACAGACCTGTAAATTTACCTGGGGAAGGTAATGGCAACCCACCACAGTATTCTTGCCATGAAAACTAAATGGATCAGTACAACCAGAGATACTGTATGTTGGTATACCATCAGAAGATGAGATTCCCAGGAAGATAGTTAAAATACTACTGGGGAGGAACAGAGGATATGTTCAATTAGCCCCAGATGTGATGACGCAGCTAGCTCAAAGCACAGTTCATTATGCATAACAAACACTCTCTTCCAACAACCTAAGAGACGGCTTTATACATGGATTTCACCAGATGGACAACACCAAAATCAGATTGACTACATCCTTTGCAGCCAAAAGTGGTGGACATCTATACAGTTGGCAAAAACAAGACCTGGAGCTGACTGTAGTTCAGATCACGAACTTCTTCTTGCACAATTTAGGATCAGACTAAAGAGATTAGGGAAGACCCACAGATCAGCTAGATATGAGCTCACTAATATTCCTAAGGAATATGCAGTGGAGGTGAAGAATAGATTTAAGGGACTAGGTATAATAGATAGGGTTCTGGAAGAACTATGGACAGAGGTTCGCAACATTGTTCAGGAGGCGGCAACAAAATCCATCCCAAAGGAGGAGAAAACCAAGAAGGCAAAATGGCTGTCTGCTGAGACACTAGAAGTAGCCCAAGAAAGAAGGAAAGCAAAAGGCAACAGTGATAGGGGGAGATATGCCCAATTAAATGCAAAATTCCAGAGGTTAGCCAGAAGACATAAGGAATTATTTTTAAACAAGCAATGCATGGAAGTGGAAGAAGAGAATAGAATAGGACAGACAAGAGACCTCTTCCAGAAAATTAGAAACATCAGAGGTAAATTCCAGGCAAAAATGGGTATGATCAAAAACAAAGATGGCAAGGACCTAACAGAAGAAGAAGAGATCAAGAAAAGGTGGCAAGAATATACAGAAGACCTGTATAGGAAGGATAACAATATCGGGGATAGCTTTGAGGGTGTGGTCAGTGAGCTAGAGCCAGACATCCTGAAGAATGATGTTGAATGGGCCTTAAGAAGCATTGCTAATAACAAGGCAGCAGGAGCTGAGAGTATCCCACCTGAACTGTTTAAAATCTTGCAAGATGATGCTGTCAAGGTGATGCATACCATATGCCAGCAAATTTGGAAAACACAAGAATGGCCATCAGATTGGAAAAAATCAACTTATATCCCCATACCAAAAAAGGGAAACACAAAAGAATGTTCAAACTATTAAACAGTGGCACTCATTTCACATGCCAGTAAGGTAATGCTCAAGATCCTGCAAGGTAGACTTCAGCAATTCATGGAGTGAGAATTGCCAGATGTACAAGCTGGGTTTAGAAAAGGCAGAGGAACTAGGGACCAAATTGCCAATATCCGCTGGATAATGGAAAAAGCCAGAGAGTTTCAGAAAAAGATCTATTTCTGTTTTATTGACTATCTAAAGGCTTTGACTGTATGGACCATAACAAATTGTGGCAAGTTCTTAGTGATATGGGGATACCAAGTCATCTTGTCTGCCTCCTGAGGAATCTATATAACAACCAAGTAGCAATGGTAAGAACAGACTACAGAACAATGGACTGGTTTAAGACTGGGAAAGGAGAATGGCATGTTTATATACTCTTACCCTACCTATTCAACTTGTACTCAGAACACATCATGCAATGTGCTGGGCTTGATGAATCTGAGGCTGGAGTTAAAATCGCTGGAAGAAACATTAACAATCTCAGATATGCAGATGATACCACTTCGATGGCTGAAAACAAGGAGGAACTGAGGAGCCTTATGATGAAAGTGAAAGAAGAAAGTGCAAAAGCTGGCTTGCAGCTAAAGCTCAAAAAAAAAAAACACCAATATTATGGCAACCAGCTTCACTGATAACTGGCAAATAGAGGGAGAAAACGTAGAGGCAGTGACAGACTTTGTATTTCTAGGTGTGAAGATTACTGCAGATGCTGACTGCAGTCAGGAAATCAGAAGACGTTTAATTCTTGGGAGGAGAGCAATGACCAATCTCGATAAAATAGTTAAGAGCAGAGACATCACACTGACAACAAAGGTCCGCATAGTTAAAGCAATGGTGTTCCCCGTAGTAACATATGGCTGCGAGAGCTGGACCATAAGGATGCTTTTGAACTGTGGTGTTGGAGGAAAATTCTGAGAGTTCCTTGGACTGCAAGAAGATCAAATCAGTCCATACTCCAGGATATAAAGCCAGACTGCTCACTTGAGGCAATGATGTTAAAGGCAAAACTGAAATACTTTGACCACATAATGAGAAGACAGGACACCCTGGAGAAGATGCTGATGCTAGGGAGAGTGGAAGGCAAAAGGAAGAGGGGTTGACCAAGGGCAAGTTGGATGGATGATATTCTAGAGGTGATGGGCTCGGCCTTGGGGGAGCTGGGGGTGGCAACAACTGACAGGAAACTCTGGTAGTGGGCTGGTCCATGAAGTCACAAAGAGTTGGAAGCGACTTAACGAATAAACAACAACAAATTTACAGACCACTAATCAAAGTACTGCTCAGAATATTTTGCCCTATTATAGGGATTATTCCTAGGTGCGAAGATTACTGCAGATGCTGACTGCAGTCAGGAAATCAGAAGACGCTTAATCCTTGGGAGAAGAGCAATGACAAATCTCGATAAAATAGTTAAGAGCAGAGACATCACACTGACAACAAAGGTCCGCATCGTTAAAGCAATGGTGTTCCCCGTAGTAACATATGGCTGCGAGAGCTGGACCATAAGGAAGGCTGAGAGAAGGAAGATCGATGCTTTTGAACTGTGGTGTTGGAGGAAAATTCTGAGAGTGCCTTGGACTGCAAGAAGATCAAACCAGTCCATGCTGGTCCAGGAAATAAAGTCCAGACTGCTCACTTGAGGGAATGGTATTAAAGGCAAAACTGAAATACTTTGGCCACATAATGAGAAGACAGGACACCCTGGAGAAGATGCTGATGCTAGGGAGAGTGGAAGGCAAAAGGAAGAGGGGCCAACCAAGGGCAAGGTGGATGGATTATATTCTAGAGGTGACGGACTCGTGCCTGGGGGAGTTGGGGATTTTGACGACCGACAGGAAGCTCTGGCGTGGGCTGGTCTATGAAGTCACGAAGAGTCTGAAGTGACTAAACGAATAAACAACAACAAATTTACAGACCACTAATCAAAGTACTGCTCAGAATATTTTGCCCTATTATAGGGATTATTCCTAGGTGCGAAGATTACTGCAGATGCTGACTGCAGTCAGGAAATCAGAAGACGCTTAATCCTTGGGAGAAGAGCAATGACAAATCTCGATAAAATAGTTAAGAGCAGAGACATCACACTGACAACAAAGGTCCGCATCGTTAAAGCAATGGTGTTCCCCGTAGTAACATATGGCTGCGAGAGCTGGACCATAAGGAAGGCTGAGAGAAGGAAGATCGATGCTTTTGAACTGTGGTGTTGGAGGAAAATTCTGAGAGTGCCTTGGACTGCAAGAAGATCAAACCAGTCCATCCTCCAGGAAATAAAGCCAGACTGCTCACTTGAGGGAATGGTATTAAAGGCAAAACTGAAATACTTTGGCCACATAATGAGAAGACAGGACACCCTGGAGAAGATGCTGATGCTAGGGAGAGTGGAAGGCAAAAGGAAGAGGGGCCAACCAAGGGCAAGGTGGATGGATTATATTCTAGAGGTGACGGACTCGTCCCTGGGGGAGTTGGGGATGTTGACGACCGACAGGAAGCTCTGGCGTGGGCTGGTCTATGAAGTCACGAAGAGTCTGAAGCGACTAAACGAATAAACAACAAACAACAATTATAGGGATGTTAATGTAGGGCTGGTAGAGCAAAGACAAGGCATCTAATAGAAGAGCTGGGCAGCAAAAAAATAAGGGCAATTAGTTCTAGTATTTCCCTTGTGTCTTTCCTCCCAAATTGCCTATATCTGCTTAAGCAAGGCATTGCAATAACTTGGATCTAATGCCAAATAAAGAATACTATCTCATAAAGCTTGCACTTTGTTACAAATGCCTCTGTAATGAGATTTAAAATGTGTGGTCTCTACCAACCCTTACTAAAGAATTTGGCAACAATCAAAAAGTAGTCACCCATTCACTTTGAGGGGACTTGTGACCCTACCTAAATTTGGTGGCGAACTGCTGAATAATAGAATTGTGATTCTTCTCTTGAAAATAGTAAATAAAAAGGTTCAAAATATTGAATTGCAGAAAAATGGGGTGGGCAGAATTTTGGACCTCCCACATCTAAATAAAAACTGTGCAATTCTGTCTTACTGCCACAACACATAAAAGGATCCTTTCTAGCTCCAAAGAAGAAATTTCTTGCATACAAAAAACAAACTGAAGGGGTAAGATTGGTAAAGATAAGGATTTTTCATTTTTGAAAAAGTGGAAATGGTAAGGGGTTGTAGATTTATGGGAAACTGCCAATTAGGAGTGACCTCAAGGTGTGGTCAAAAAAGTAAAAATGGAGACCATGATGGTGCAATCCAAGCTCTGCCAGTTTTTTTATGTGATGTGTATAAAAACTGCTTTGTTGTTTATTCATTTAGTCGCTTCCGACTCTTCATGACATCATGGACCAGCCCACTCCAGAGCTTCTTGTCGGTCGTCAACACCCCAGCTCCCCCAGGGACGAGTCCGTCACCTCTAGAATATCATCCATCCACCTTGCCCTTGGTCGGCCCCTCTTCCTTTTGCCTTCCACTCTCCCTAGCATCAGCATCTTCTCCAGGGTGTCCTGTCTTCTCATTATGTGGCCAAAGTATTTCAGTTTTGCCTTTAACATCATTCCCTCAAGTGAGCAGTCTGGCTTTATTTCCTGTAGGATGGACTGGTTTGATCTTCTTGCAGTCCAAGGCACTCTCAGAATTTTCCTCCAACATCACAGTTCAAAAGCATCTATCTTCCTTCGCTCAGCCTTCCTTATGGTCCAGCTCTCGCAGCCATATGTTACTACGGGGAACACCATTGCTTTAACTATGTGGACCTTTGTTGTCAGTGTGATGTCTCTGCTCTTACTGAGATTTGTCATTGCTCTTTTCCCAAGGATTAAGCGTCTTCTGATTTCCTGACTGCAGTCAGCATCTGCAGTAATCTGTGCACCTAGAAATACAAAGTCTTTCACTGCTTCTACATTTTCTCCCTCTATTTGCCAGTTATCAATCAAGCTGGTTGCCATAATCTTGGTTTCTTTGAGGTTTAGCTGCAAGCCAGCTTTTGCAGTTTCTTCTTTCACCTTCATTATAAGGCTCTTCAGTTCCTCTTCACTTTCAGCCATCAAAGTGGTATCATCTGCATATCTGAGATTGTTCATGTTTCCTCCAGCGATTTTAACTCCAGCCTTGGATTCCTCAAGCCCAGCATGTCGTATGATATGTTCTGTGTACAAGTTGAATAGGTAGGGTGAGAGTATACAGCCCTGCCGCACTCCTTTCCCAATCTTAAACCAGTCCGTTTTTCCATGGTCTGTTCTTACTGTTGCTACTTGGTCGTTGTACAGATCCTTCAGGAGGCATACAAGATGACTTGGTATCCCCATACTACTAAGAACTTGTCACAATTTGTTGTGGTCCACACAGTCAAACCGCTGAGCTGCCAATCGGAAGGTCGGCGGTTCGAAACCGCGCGGCGGGGTGAGCTCCCGTTGCTTGTCCCAGCTCCTGCTCACCTAGCAGTTCGAAAACATGCAAATGTGAGTAGATCAATAGGTACCGCTTTGGCGGGAAGGTAACGGCGTTCCGAGTCGGATATTGGCAATTTGGTCCCTAGTTCCTCTGCCTTTTCTAAACCCAGCTTGTACATCTGGCAATTCTCACTCCATGAATTGCTGAAGTCTACCTTGCAGGATCTTGAGCATTACCTTACTGGCATGTGAAATGAGTGCCACTGTTCGATAGTTTGAACATTCTTTAGTGTTTCCCTGTTTTGGTATGGGGATATAAGTTGATTTTTTCCAATCTGATGGCCATTCTTGTGTTTTCCCAATTTGCTGGGATATAGCATGCATTACCTTGACAGCATCATCTTGCAAGATTTTGAACAGTTCAGCTGGGATGCTGTCATCTCCTGCTGTCTTCTTATTAACAATGCTTCTTAAGGCCCATTCAACCTCTCTCTTCAGGATGTCTGGCTCTAGCTCACTGACCACACCCTCAAAGCTATCCCCGATATTGTCGTCCTTCCTATACAGATCTTCTGTATATTCTTGCCACCTTTTCTTGATCTCTTCTTCTTCTGTTAGGTCCTTGCCATCTTTGTTTTTGATCATACCCATTTTTGCCTGGAATTTACCTCCATTGTTTCTAGTTTTCTGGAAGAGGTCTCTTGTCCTTCCTATTCTATTGTCTTCTTCCAATTCCGCACATTGCTTGTTTAAAAATAATTCCTTATGTCTTCTGGCTAACCTCTGGAATTTTGCATTTAATTGGGCATATCTCCTCCTATCACTGTTGCCTTTTGCTTTCCTTCTTTCTTGGGCTACTTCTAGTGTCTCAGCAGACAGCCACTTTGCCTTCTTGGTTTTCTCTTTCTTTGGGATGTATTTTGTTGCCGCCTCCTGAACAATGTTGCAAACTTCTGTCCATAGTTCTTCCGGGACCCTATCTACTAAGTCCAGTCCCTTAAATCTATTCTTCACCTCCACTGCATATTCCTTAGTAATATTAGTGAGCTCATATCTAGCTGATCTGTGGTCTTCCCTAATCTCTTTAGTATTATCCTAAATTGTGCAATAAGAAGTTCGTGATCAGAACTACAGTCAGCTCCAGGTCTTGTTTTTACCAACTGTATAGATGTCCGCCACCAGTAGGTGCTGCAGATCCTCATAGAACTGCTCTACTTCAGCTTCTTCAGCATCTGTGGTTGCGGTGTATATTTGGATCACTGTGATGTTAGATCGCTTGCCCTGAATTCAAATTGAGATCATCCTATCGGTTTTTGGATTGTATCCAAGCACTGATTTAGCCACTTTATTATTAATTATGAAGGCTACTCCATTTCCTCTTTTGTCCTATTGTCCACAGTAGTAGATCTGGTGGTCATTTGATGTGAAGTGGCCCATTCCAGTCCGTTTCAGTTCACTGATGCCCAAAATGTCTATCTTTAACCTTGACATCTCACCAATAACCACATCCAATTTGCCCTGGCTCATAGATCTTACATTCCAGGTTCCAATGGTGTGTTGATCCTTAGAACATCGGATTCGCCGTTCACCACCAGCACCGTCGGCCGCTAGCCATCCTTTCGGCTTTGAGCTAGCTGCGTCATCACGTCTGGGGCTAGTTGAGCTCATCCTCTGTTCCTCCCCAGTAGCATTTTGACCTTCTTCCGACCTGGGGGTCTCATCTTCCGATGGTATACCGACATATCTCTGGTTGTACTGATCCATTTAGTTTTCACGGCAAGAATACTGGGGTGGGTTGCCATTACCTTCCCCAGGGATCGCATTTAGTCTGACCTCTCTGTCATGACCTTCCCGTCTTGGGTGGCCCTTCATGGTTTAGCTCATGGCATCATTGAGGTGCTCAAGCTCCAGCACCACGACAAGGTAACGATCCTTTCCTGAAGATAAAAAACTGCTACTGACTGACAAACACAGATCCCAGGATTGCCAGTGTATGCAAGGAAGGATGTAGATGTATCTGTCGGAGCTACTTTCTTTTGGTCCCTCTATTCTCAGAGTTAAAGACATAACATTACATTTATTCTGTCATTTTCTTTTTGTTGTTGCCATAGAAAGTAAGCCAACATTGACATCATGCCACTTAATGGCAAAGTGTAACAAGGGACAAAAAGACAAAGAGGGATCTATTACAGTGATTCCTCTGTAGCTAAAGGATTTTTTTAAATCTAAGAACTAAATGTATTGGGTGTAATTGCCCTAAATTGATATTCTATTCACACACAAATAGCTAAGTCCCCCTGAGCAGTTCAACAGAATTGACATTGTACTTGGGTGTTAGATAAACAATCTTTTTGCTAATGATGTTTGCTGAGAAGAGATAGAGTTTCCTTCTCATAGAAAGATAAGGTTTGTTTGATGGTTTAAACAATATTTATACCCCACCCAAATGCATATGGAGTCTGGGCGGCGAACAACATAATTCAAGATAGAGGCTATGTATTATGGATGCCCAGTTTCAACTAAGGGCTCAAAGCATGCTTAAATAATACTGCTTTAATTTGCTAACTAAAGCAAGGAGGGTTGGAACCATCTATATTTCATGGAAAAGGTGTTCCATAAAGTGGGGGTCATCATAGAGAAGGCCTGCTTTCTCATCCACATCTCATGAATTTCATCAGGATGAGAGCCTTCAACAGGTTCTGTCTAGAAGTCCATACCAGATGGGCAGATTTTATTTTAGCAAGGTGTTGCCTGATACATCCTGGCACTGTACCATAAGAACTTTAATGGTAATAATGTAACTCAGAAAAACAAGAAAGCTGCTATGACTTTTCTTGATGCTTCAGGACTTCACAAAGTGTTTGACCTAGCCTAGCATGGTGATATAGAGCTGGGTATTATCAACATATTGATAACACCTCATCCCAAGCCAATGGATGATTTCTCCCAGTTTTTATGAGAGCCAGTTTGGTGTAGTGGTTAAGGCATCAGGCTAGAAACCAGGAGACTGTGAGTTCTAGTCCTGCCTTAGGCACAAAGCCAACTGGGTGACCTTGGGCCAGTCACTTTTTCTCAGCCCTAGGAAGAAGGCAATGGAAAACCATTTCTGAAAAACCTTGCCAAGAAAACTTCAGGGACTTGTCCAGGCAGTCTCTGAGAATCAGACATGATTGAATGGAAAATAAATATATACATATACATATACATACATATGTATGTATGTGTGTGTATGTGTATGTATGTGTGTGTATATATATATATATATATATATATATATACACACACACACACACACACACACACATACATACACATACACACACACACACACATACATACATACATATATACATATACATATATATTTGCATTTGCAGATGGTCCAGGATAATATGGTTAATGGTATTGAACACTAATGAAAGATCTAATAGAGATGGGGTGGGGAACAGTCCTCCATCTAGTTTCCCCCAAAGGTAATGTACAACAGCAACTAACACAGTGGCATCTTCACATCAAGAGAGGCAAGATGGCAAGATGGCACTACAACTGAAGCACTGCCTCTTTTGTGCATGCATTGACATCCATTTCCAAAATGACTTCCCTTGTGGATGCCACAGGACCAATGCCATTTCACATAAGTCACATAATCAGATCTGAGTCGTGACTGAAAAGGATCCAGATAAGTCATTTTTATAGGATCTTTGTAGCTGATTTGCCACCATCTTTTCAATAATCTTCCCCTTGGGAGAAAGTTGTTGAATATAGCTGAGTCCAAAGAAGGCTTACTCAGGAGCGGTCGCACCACCACCACCTCTTTCAAAGCTGGTGGCACCATGCCCACCCCCAAAGTAGGGCTGATTTACTCCCTGATCCTGCTGCTCAGACCCTACCTGGGCATCTGAAAGAGCCTGGAGGGACATGGATTAAGCCTGTAAGTGGCAGAATGTAGACCATAGAGAATTATATCCACTTCCACTGCTTCTACAAGCTCAAAAGAATCTTCTTTTGCCTCCATCATTATAGACTCTGTCTGAATCTGGCATTCAGTCCAGAGCAGATATAAACCATTTTATTCACTAAGAACCTGTAAATTCATCTGCTATATCTGAAGGAACTTCCCTCACTAAAACTAACAAACTGTTATCCTCCAAAATAAAAGCAGGCACTATACTGTAGTCTTACCAACTAATTCAGGAGCTAACATCTAACTTGGGCACCATCTTAAAAAAAATGCATGTACAATCCAGAGCAACTTAGCAAATTGGTAGACATAAATGAGAAAGCATTCTGAATTGGAGAGGCATTGTTGGGCCAAAGACACAGGAGATCTAGGGAGTCCCCTGAAATCTGGCTGTTTGCTAAATAATTTTCTATTAAGTTTCAAAGTAACAGCTGCCCCATCCTCTGCACAACTGTCTTGACTCATGAATTGGCAGCCTGAAGGGCAGTTTTCTGGTCCCAGTGCTATAAAGAAATGTTACTAATGACTCCAGGGTATGAAACCTAGCTTTGTTTGCTTTTCTTCAGTTCTGACAGCTTGATACCAGGCAATTAATAACACATCTATATCCCTAAAGTAGCCAATAAATTTGAATATGCTTCAGTTTTGCTTGCCAGTCTGTCCAAAGTAGTTTAAAATCTCATCATTTAGCAGAATTAGAAAATGCCTGATCCCATTGGAGTTTGGAATCAAAATAACTTGCTAGGAATAATTGTATTGCTTTATTTCCTTTACTAGATTTAAGTTGAAAATATGTTAAAACAGCATTACATGCCTTTTATTAGCGCTTTCAGCTCAGAAAATAAGCTGTTACACAGGAAGCTCAGATTTTTTTGCATACTGAAAGCAAAGATGCTTCACTGTCTGGAAATAAGAATGCACAATTAAGATAGTAACATCATAATACTAAGAAAATAAGAAACAAATGTATTTTTTGTGTGTGCAGTAGCACTACAGAGTTATTCAGATGTGACTTTCCAGTATAAAATGCAATAACATTGGCACTGCTAGTTATGTTCCATTGATGCCAATCTCTTTTCTCTCCATATTCAGCACTGATGAGGCTGAGCTGTATACACATACAGTGCTTTCCTTATGATCACCTGGACATTCCTTTCCCATCGAGTAGTTGTACACATTCACTGAACATCAGCACTAGACCTACTGGGTGCAGTCCAGTTCCTCTATCCTGTATGTATGAATAAGTTGAAGATAAGTTTATGAAAACATAGCAATTTATTCTTACACATATCCCATTGGTATTATTTGGTATTATATACCAAATTATTGATAAAAATACAGTATATAATTTTGTGTTGTGCAGATCTGTAGATTGATTTTATTTATACTGACTTTAATAGGTGTGTTTTGACTTACACCTAAAATAAACACATTTGTGACCTGATATCAGCGATCCATACAATAACTTTGTGTAAAGGAACTCCTTGTTTATTCATTTAGTCGCTTCGGACTCTTCGTGACTTCATGGACCAGCCCACGCCAGAGCTTCCTGTTGGTCGTCAACACCCCCAGCTCCCCAAGGGACGAGTCCATCACCTCTAGAATATCATTCATCCACCTTGCCCTTGGTCGACCCCTCTTCCTTTTGCCTACCACTCTCCCTAGCATCTGCATCTTCTCCAGGGTGTCCTGTCTTCTCATTATGTGGCCAAAGTATTTCAGTTTTGCCTTTAATACCATACCCTCAAGTGAGCAGTCTGGCTTTATTTCCTGGAGGATGGACTGGTTTGATCTTCTTGCAGTCCAAGGCACTCTCAGAATTTTCCTCCAACACCACAGTTCAAAAGCATCGATCTTCCTTCGCTCAGCCTTCCTTATGGTCCAGCTTTCACAGCCATATGTTAACAGGGGAACAACATTGCTTTAACTATGCGGACCTTTGTTGTCAGTGTGATGTCTCTGCTCTTAACTATTTTATCGAGATTTGTCATTGCTGTTTTCCCAAGGATTAAGCATCTTCTGATTTCCTGCAAGATTTTGAACAGTTCTGCTGGGATGCCATCATCTCCTGCTGCCTTGTTATTAGCAATGCTTCTTAGGGCCCATTCAACCTCACTCTTGAGGATGTCTGGCTCTAGCTCACTGACCACACTGTCAAAGCTATCCCCGATATTGTTATCCTTCCTATACAGGTCTTCTGTATATTCTTGCCACCTTTTCTTGATCTCCCCAGAGAATACTGGGGTGGGTTGCCATTACCTTCCCCAGGGATCGCATTTAGTCTGACCTCTCTGTCATGATCTTCCCGTCTTGGGTGGCCCTTCACTGTTTAGCTCATGGCATCATTGAGGTGCTCAAGCTCCAGCACCACAACAAAGTAAAGATCCTTTGCTGAAGAAAGGAACTCCTTAGTTATGCCTAAACATAGAAATACAGTGTGTAAAGGAGAAAGGCATGGAGCCATGTATCTTGGCCCTAAACTATCCTTAATCTCTTCATCCTCTTTATCACCAGTCTTCCTGAGTGGGGTAGTCTGAAGAGGGTATCAGAAGTAGATGAAAGAGTGATGTGGAATAAAAGTATCAATGTGGTTGCTCTTTTTTAAAAAGAAGAAATTTATATAGTTAAGCCATGTATTCTATACAATATATTTTCAAAGAATAACTACCATGTTCATGTGTCCATGTCCATCAATCCTATTGACTTCATTAGATTCCCATTACATTAGTTGCACTTAGTTACCATCCAAATCAACTGTGTACCTTATTCATAGCTAACTTTCCACTTTAATTTCTATGATGCTTAAGTTCAAATAACTCATTCAAGAATAAGTAATCTACATTCTATATCAGAATTTAACTCAGTTATGGAGATCACTAAGTAAACTTAACCAAAATGACAGATTTCCACTGTACTGAGATGGGGAGAGAGAAAGAGAGAGGGAGAAATAGTCTGACTTATTAAGTATCGTATTGGCAGATTAATTTATTTGTTACATTTGTATACTGCCAGAATCGAACAATTTGGGTCAGTTTACTCTCTTAAAAAAATATGAAACAATACAATTTAATTTTCCTGACATATTTTGCCACCAGACTTCAAAGAAATTGGTATGGGACATGCTGTTTAAGCCTGTGTGTCTCCTTGCAATTATAGCTCTGTGCTTTGAAATTGACCTTCAAGAATAAAACAAAAGTCATCATAGTTTAAAAGCAAAAGCAATGAGGTAGCAGAATGCTTAATCTCCTTAGACAGAGACTCAGAGAACTTGAAGGAAAAATTGTACCAGCTCTTTAATGTTCAGTCATTACATCTGCTTGCTGTTAAGTTGTTAACATGTTTAGTGTGTCTCTTTCCTATTGTTCAGAAATAACTATGCAAGGCATAGTGCATGTCTAACCCAAATTCAGGCTGTATTTGGACTCTTTGTAGATAAGGAAATTGATTTGTAGAAGGCTATATTCCTATGTAGCTCCCATGGGACGGGCAGTCTTTTACATTCAGGCCTTTGTACATATCCGTTCCAGTGTTGTTTTCTCAGGAAAGGGATGCAAAGAAATAAACTTGTCTTTGAATGATTGGCTGCCTTGGGAATAGGCTATGCTAATTTGAGGTTAAAAATTCAAGAGCACTGCTAGATTCATCTGATTAATTAAAATAAAACAATCTACCACCTGCATGTATTGTTCAAAATAGGATAATAAATATTCCTGAAATACAAATGTCATCCTAAAGTACTAACGTAACGAGAACCAAGTTTCTACCAGTGAGGACAAGATTGTTTATCTCATACGATATCTAAAAAGATGTGAGATGATTTCTAATTCTAATTTGCCTTAACTCCTATGAGCCAGCAGCCAGTTATGATTGTTACTTCTAATTTTGATTTATTATACTGTGGTTATAGAGCTGCAGCCAACAATGCACCACCCAAGCCCAAAAAAGAAACACCATCATTCTGAAGTTTGCAGACACTGAACAGTAAACTCCAAGGGAAACCTCAGGGGCCCTGGGATGCAGGCTGAATCTGTGTCAGGGGAGAGACTGGAAAATGGAATGGAATGGAATGGAATGGAATGGCTGAAAAGGAAGGAAAAAGGGACATATTGATATCATAATAGAGAATCAGTCATATAACCGTCTGGACAAATCTCCTTTGTCCATGCTGAGAAGATACTTTAAAACGGTAATACAGTATGTTTTAATATAGCTGGGATTAGCATAAATGTATATATTCCCATCCATCCCAAATGCAACCTAACACAGAAGAAGAAACAATGCCCCAAAGGGATTGCAAAACTCAACGCAGACAGAAAATCAGCACAACCATGCTCAGCGGCCCTAGAATTCTGTTTGATACTTTTAGTTAAAAAGAGGGAGAGAGACAACTGGGCACCTGAAACCCCGAAAAGAAGTCAAATTGTTCTCACAAGGCTTCAGTATGAAATTTAGTCTTTGCTACTTCAAAACCAGTCTATTGAAGCTGATTTAGGTTCTGCATTTCCATTTACAGATGCAGCATTTACTATTGGGATATATTGGTGATACAAATAAAATGTCTAAATAATCAAACTGCAATTGAATTGATATACTGTATAAGAAGAAAAGAAAAAGTGGATTGAGAGCAGATTTTCCAAATTAATTCAGTGATATGAATAGTACTTTATTATGGTCAAAGACTACATATTAAAAAAATCCCTTCTCACCCCTATGGCTGGTATGTGTCTTCCTTAACACCAGATCCTTTACCAGAGGCCTGGGAGTTTGGGAGTTCTCTGCAGTATCTTAGCTGTTCCTAGCACTGCACTTTTCTGGATAGAGAACTCTGATATTGCTCCTGGGATCTGTTGGAGCCACTCTCCCAGCTTGGGGGTCACAGCCCCAAGTGCCCCTACCACCACTGGGACTACTCTGGCCTTCACTTTCCACATCCTCTCTAGTTACTCCTTCAGACCCTGGTATTTCTCCAACTATTATGTGGTAACATCAGAAATCAGAACATGAGTCCTGAACACAAAACCCTATTTCATTTGTGCATTAATAGCCTCTTCCTCAGTTATGACTCATCAAATCACAGGAGTAATCTGTGCAAACTGCTTACAACCCTCTCTTTATTTGGGCCAACTTATCCACCTCTTTTCAGCTATTCCTTTAGGACTTGATTTCCAGACCACAAATATATCCTGTAGCTATTCTAGTTTGTCCTCCTTAATATGTAATATCATGAGAATTGGCAATCCCATGTTAATCTTCCTTTGCCACAATTGTGCTGTCATTGCAGATTATTCCAGATGATCTAATCCAGGAGAGCTAAACTACCACACTGTTAGTCTGTACCTGGTTTTACTTTGGTCCAATACTGCCACTGTCTCTTTGTTTTACAAATTATACATGCATTTGCATTGACCTCACAGTATATCACCAAATCGGTAGAGATTTTCAGACTGAGTTGATAATTTCTCACTCAGTACCATCTATGTTTGTTTCAGTGTTTAGTATTACATACCATGTAGATGCATCATCCTGCCCTACCCATTTAAAAATATTTCAGTTGACTGTCACCATATGTCTTTATGGTTTGTCAACTACCATTTATTACTTTTGGGGTGAATTCTCATGCTGTGGTAATTTGCTGGTGTATGCAGATGTGGGCACGCAGAGAATTCAGAAAAGACACTGCACTTTCTCCCTGAATATCCTCAGAAATGACATTGGTGAAATAAAGATATGTTCAATCTTTTTCTATATTTAAAGGCAACACCAGATTGGCTTGGATGCATTTCAACAGTTTTAGGTGAACTTAACATTTGATTTTTGCCAAAGAAATCAAGGACATTTCACAATGTAAATGTTTTTTTTTCCAATAAGAGTTTTTGGTTAGGAGAAGAACTCACTGAAGTGGCCACAACTTTTCCAAATTTCAATCCCACGAGGACAATCTTCCTCTTTGGCTGACCCACAGAACTGCCTGCCACTTTGCTGGGCAGAGGGGGAACAAAGGGAGCCGTGGAAGGTGAGGAAGACTGCATTCCCTCTGCCCATCCCAGGATGTCCCAAAAGGCCCCCTCCCTCCAGGGAGGAAGAGAGTTTACCCATCGACTGCCAGTGCCCCCCCAGCCAGCCCTACCTCATCATCAAGCATCCAGGTCACTCCCTCATCCTTCCCTTTCCACCCACCACCGTTAAGAAATTTCAAATTTCAGCCTCAGTTCCAAAACAGCCAAATGCCGCTTTCCTGTCGGGCCTTGCCATCAGCTGATTGGGCACAGGGGTCAGACAGAGGTGGGAAAGAAGTTGGGGATATGCCACTCCCATTTTCCTTTGTGCCATGCAACCTACAGATTTCTGGGAAGTGTAGTTGGAAGGTGCTGTGGCACTGAAACAGCCACAACTTTGCCAAATTTCAGTCCCATGGGAGTAATGGGTTCCATATTTTGGACATGTTCTGTAAGCTAGCCCATTTGAAGTACCTTGGTTCAAAAATTGTTGCCTTATGATGCACTGTTTCACCCAATTGAAGGTTGCACAGACACAAGAGTTTTAGTAGTATATAGATTTTATACCAATTTCCCATCAGATAGTGGCTTGATATAAATATTATTGCTTTTTTCCATAGTTCTTCCCATTGTTCCACTGTTACTACTTTTTTAAAATGTTGCATCCCTTTTATCATGCAGTTTTTTATTTGTTCTGTCTCCCTATCATATTTCAATAACAATTTATAAACATGTCCTAATAAATTATCTTGGTCTGTATAAGTGTTTCAAATTCTGTCACCGTTTCAAGATCCCTACCTTAGATTGGTTTTTATTTTTCCAGTTATTTGCAAATACATTAGCCATGGTAGATTCCTACCTTCATGAAGCAGTTCTTATTGTGTCTTTAGTCTATTCCTCAAGTCCAAATGTATCATATTGGCATATAAGATCAGATCTTTATTACTATAATTATCCTTGAAATAAAAAGAGTTTGATAGTGATGCTAGCGTGAGATCATTGGACTTAGCCTTGCTTTCAAGGGATTCCAAATTTTAACATTTTTTTTTCTTACATCTCTTCAAATTATTGTCTTATTTTGTTTCTTTATAATATAGATACCTATGAAGTCCATCGACTAATCCTGCTTCTTCTATAGTTAATATTATGCTGTTAGGAAATGTTATTTATTCTGTTATCCATGATAGACAGCTTTCTCTATAATATAGTCTGAGAAAAGGTAGTCTATCCTCTCTTTTGAGTCTTAAAATTTTTGAATCTTACCTTGTTTTTTTCTTGCCCTCTATAAATTTGTTTATTGTTCTTTGCCAGTCCTGTAAATTTTTGTCTGGGATGTGAATTTGTGCCATTTGAAATAGGAAGTTTATCTTGGATAATACATTCATTTTTATTTTCATGATATTTCCCAGCCAGGAAAGTTACTAGCCATCATTGCTTTGATCATAACACTTTTTTTTTTTTTATTAAGACAGAAAGTAAAAATTAGGTTACCAGCATTAGTCATACCCATGCCACATAAATACCAATGCCACAATTCCTTGCTAATGGTATTTAGCATTTTGAAACATTTTTGTCAGGATGCCCTGAGCATAAGCAAAGCTCAGTTTTACCCCACCATGTTCAAGCTATTCTCTGCAAGAACTTAGAATCTCTAAACCAGAGTCTATCTTGCAAGCCAACATGCTGTTTCCTGTCTAGTGTGATAATGACTGTAATTTCTCATTTTGTTTATTTTTGATCATTTACAATTTGATGTCATTGGGTTTTTTTATTTATAATTCATTTTAAGATGAATTATAGTCTCTGTTGTTTTGGCCAACACTTTTGGAATGCACACTTATTGTAAAAGATAACTGAACAGAAATTAAATATTTTATAGATATTTAATGGTTATTTTCAATTAAATCACATTTTTTTAAAGAAATCATCAAAGAAAGGTATTTTCACAAAAAGTTATTACAGACATATTTAAAATCAGTGACATTCAGACAGAAATATTTCTTTTCCTACTAGTTCCCAATCTGACACATTTTAAAAATACTCTCCATATGTCACTGATTTGGATGAGCACAAGTGTTCCTTCTTGAAAGAAAACAGTTGCAGGTTGTGAGAGGTCCTCCAATTAAGAATGCAATTGCTGCTACTATTTTGTCTGATTGCATCTCAGTTAAGTAAATATCTGTATTCCAATGTGAGTCATTTTAAAAGTGGCTCATTTAGCACAGCAGTCTCTGCACAAGTTTATCGTCTCTTTCTCTCTGAGTTTGATGTTCAGCATGAGTAAGTTATTGAGGTTTGACAACTCCATCTGTTTTGTGAAAATGGGCAGCTCTCATCTCATGCTAGGTTTTCTGAAGGAGCCTGAAGTTTTCTGCTGATTTTCTTATAGGTTACATTTTATGAGTCTGTTTTATCCATAGGAATCAAAGTATCTCATTTCATTTCCATGGTTTGGGGGCCTATACATTTGGGCCAGTGGGAAGAGGAGACAGGCTGCAATAGCATTGTTTTTGCACTATCTATGGATTCAAAATAAGGTAGTCCCTTAAATCTGTAACCCTAAGTCCACATGCAGCCCTCAGCTGAATTTTCTATGTCCCTTTAGCTGATTGCAAAGTCTTCTATATGTGATCAGTTTAAATACCTGACAAAATTATTGGTCTGCCAACCTGTTATGTGGGGATGGGACCAGAAAGAAGAGGGAGAAAGAATAAAAGCAGAATAAAAAAAAGTGTATGTAATAAGAGGTCAGTTGGATCCAAATATATTACCAAGGAATGAGCCTCTCAGTAAGAAAATTACAGTCCATTTCTACCATAAATTTGGTTCTGTGCCTGATTACCTTATCATGACCACTAAACACCATTCCTGAGCAGGGGGAGTGGGTATTGTTTGCTGCTTTGCAAATACTTGGAACATTTTGATTTAGTCTTGATTTTCTGGTGGGAAATCATAATGGATTAATCATTTCTCACTGGATGATTTAGTTGTTAGCATTCTACATTCTTTGTTAATAGTTTTCTGTATCCTACGTTGGCAGGAATTCTGCTATTTCTCTCATCAAAGTCATCAGCTGTTTGTGATCATCTCCCACCAGAGGAATATATCATGCTGCATGAAGGGAAGTGCCTTTCTAGAAGGTGGCAGGTGGAATTGATAGGTGTTAAATAGGAACATGGCTTACCTAGGAAGAAGGTAGCTGCTGTTCATGAATGGCTTGTTGGCAGTAGTTAGAGAAAGAAAAGGAAAAAGGAATCCAGCACACAAATGCCCAGGAGGCTTCCAACAGAGAAAGCAAAACAAGACAGTAAGATGTGGAACTGTCCATGGTAGAGTCTTCGTTGGAACCAAGATAGCACTGTGCATGAGTGGGGAATGAGATGAAGCTCCAGGGCAAAGGAGAACCTGGGGGAAGCAAGGCAATGGAGAACAAAAGGCTCCAGCAACTGCTGTCTCTTTTGTCTTCTGAATTAGGTATACTAGTTCTAGAGAATGACTTCATAGGACAGGAGAGGCAATGAGCATATGCATGGGTTTGAAGAATTGCTTGGAGTGCCCAGGCAACAGCAACCAAGATTAAAGAGGAAAGGATGAGTCCAGAAAAGTCCTGGATGAGGTTGCATGCAGGCATGTGGGAAACTGAAAAGCAGTGGGCAGCACTTCAGCAAATTGCCAATTTCCTTTAAGTGCAATTCAAGGTGCTAGTTATGACTATACAGTAAAGGCCTACATAGCATAGGGCTCAGTTATCTGAGGGAATGCCTATCTCCTGTGGTGTCTGCCCAGCAGATACAAGCTGACAGGGTTGGCACAATCCTGGTCCCTTCAATTAGAAAGAATCATATTTCAGGACCTAGGAAGTGTGCCTACTCTGTCATGGAGCCTGTCTTCTGGAATGAAGTTGCCTCTGAGATCCTGATGATGTTCTGGACGGCCTTATAGACCTGGCTGTTCTCCCAGGCCTGGACTAGGTGGCCAAAGCCCTTTGTGGGGTATGTACTGTATATAGGTTTTATGTGTTCTTGGCCAAATTCGCCATTTTGTTCTCTATTTTTTACTTGTTCTCTACTTATCTTGTTTTTTTTCCCCTTTTATTCATATTGTATTTTATTCTGTTTGTTATGTTGTAAGCTGCCCAACATTTTTCTGGAGTTTGGTGGTGCCTAAATCAAATAAATTAAATGGTAACGAAAAAAGACTCAAGCAAGAGAACCTGGGAACGAAGAAAACAGGAGGAGATGTTGGGGGTTGGACTGTTTCTCCAACTCTTTGTAAGAGTCTGGCAAGAGTAGGGACAGTTGCTGGCCTAGAGGGCTTCAGAAAAAAAATCATGAGGTGACTGGGTGAATCTAAAGAAGGCTGGGATGACAAAGGAGTAGGCTAGAGAAACTTATAAGCATCTAAAAGAAGTTCTAATGAAAGCCTAACTACAGAAATAAAAATAGATTTAGTTGCTAAATTGATATGTAAGCCTATAAAGTATACTCCTAAGTATATATAGAGATGCCACCTAAAGATATAGCACATTAGAATTCACAACCTGCTTAATACAAGCACCCAGTTTATTTATATAAACCCAGTTTGCAGAACAAAGCACTCTTTTGTAATAAAACCATGCGTCCTGCTGGGTTACCATGTTATGAAGAAAGGCTGGGAGTGAGTGATGGGAGGAGAGGCATTCACAACCTAGAACTTGAGGATTCTGGATGCTGTATTGGAGAGCTATCCTGGGAATGAAGAGGGGCAGCTTTTAGCAGAGGTGCAAAGAAGCAGGAAGTTCAGCAGTAATTGGTTGTGTCCTAAGAAGAGAAAGGGAATTAAGAGAAAAAGGCCCTATTTCCTTCCCACCCCTATTCCCATGTGCCAAGCTGCCCACAGACTTCCTGTTATGGTTCATAGCTGGTGACCAGTGCAGCAGAATGCAGTACTGAAGAAGAGAGACAGCTCTCTATGGAAGGTGGAACTGGTGCCACTGTGCAGTGTCAAGGGTAATCAGTCTTGGGAAATAAGCAGAGAAAGAGAGAGGGCCACTTCAAGAGAGAGTGGTAGAATGGATCTGGAACCTTGAGATAAATAATAATAGAGGTAGCTGAATAAATATTATGTAAAGCTAGGATAGATGGTGAATAGGTTAAGTTAAATGAGAATAGGTTTACGGCACAGTGAAAAGTACAATACATTTAAAAAGCCCCTTCACTGTTCACTTATTAAGCAAAATTTATCTTTTCTGATATACATAATAACACAATTGCTCCCAATAAGAATTGCTATGTCCTGCCTGGGGCTGTCCCCATTCCTGAACCCCATGGAAGCCAAATAAGTCCTTAAATATTGGGAAATGAAGGACTAGTTGTGACTACAAGAAGCCTGGTATTTGAACATTAAGCCAAATGCCTGAATGATTGCCTTGACATTTTCCAAATGTTCAGACTTAAAGGACATACTTAATTTCTGAAGTAAGCAAAAGTTGCTCATTCACCTCTACTGTCAATAACCACTAATATAAGGTACTTTCTACAGTTCGTAGCTAAACAAGTATTTGAAGAAGTTGGATTTTCCCTCATTCAAACCATCTCTCCAACAATTGTACCACATTGTTTCTAAGCTTTACAGCAGCCCTTTGGAAAAAGGAAGTGAGTATCATTACAGGTATTGTTGAGTACCAATGTGGTATAGTGTTAAGATGTTGGACTAGGATTGGTGGGAAGATCTACTGTAGATTCAAGGCCACTTCAGCCAGTTCAGTGGCTGACTTTGGGCTGGCCATTATCTCTCATTCCTTCACAGGATTGATGTTGTGTGCCAAAACTGGAGGAAAGAATACACCACCTAAACCCCTGGAGAAATGCTAGTAAGTAAGCAAATAAATAATGAGGGCAACCCAGCAAGTAAAATCATGCAATTGAGAACCATGTGACTTCTTTGCCCTTGTCTTTGGCAACTGCTGCAGTTTAGGATCTGGCAGCTGCTGTGATATGTGAAATGCATCTTACTTCATTATGATCAAAGAAACCAGGCATTTGTTCTCAGTGTGGATGTCTCCAGCCAAAAGTACTTATGCTGATTAACGCCATTTGGTAGATTTTTAAAAGAGCTCGACAATACAAAAGAGTTTCTTCTGATGATTTCAATATTAGCATAGCTGTCAAATTGTCCCTCTATTACAAAAGAGCAATCATGTGATCATTTCAGATAGCAAAATTTCAAGAAGCAAAGTGACAATTAGAAGTTTGTTATTATAAATAATAAGATCAGAATAATAATGGATTTTGTTATAGGTAAGGATAGGCATCATTGGATGCAGAAACTGATTTGAAATAATGACAGTATATATTACCTTTGGTTTGCTTTGGGAAAAAAAATCGCAAGAGTGAATTCACAGGAGGTAACAACAGATGGAAAGGCTGCTATTGGAACACAAAGTTTGCTTTGTCACATAATATCTCTGTCCTATGAAGAGAGAAAGGGAAAATGTTTCACTCAGATTAAAATGGATAGAAAGCCCTATACATTTTTAAATAAATTGATGTCATCTCTCTACAATTAAGAAATACAAGGAACACTTGTGGTTTTTCTTTTTTTCTTTTTTTAAGCTGGCCACTGACTAAAATTAATTAAAATCTAACTATTTAAGAAAAACAGAATCTGATTTGGTGCATTTCTTTTCTAATTGGCTTCTTTTTTTGTCTGTTACCATCTGCATTTCCCTGGATATATTCTTGTCTTATGTCTCTTAGATTTTTTTTTTAAATTAATCTTATAAAAACATAGTGTAAATAACTGACACATTCTCTAACTATTGCTTACCCTCTATTCTGGCAAAGGAAAGCACTACTAGGTTCAACAAGCAGTGAAAATATGCTAAAGCCAGTGTGATTAGCAGGGAGCAGAATCTTGTCAAAATGTCCAATATATCACCTTAAGCCTTTTGTAACTTATCAGGAGGTCTTTAAACATGCAATCTTATCTCATGAATTGAGTTCTCAAGAGAAGAATGGTGGCTCGATTGTGTCAAAGTTAATAGGAGTGTAGTGGAATTTATATACCTGTTTCAAATGCTGTTTTTTAATGAGAACTTTTACACTCAGCTGTGAGTACCTGAATACAAAAATACAGTAAGTACATTTTTATAAGTTGAATTTGCTTATACAGTGATATTTGAAACAATACTTCGCATAGGTGTAGTCTTTACACACACACATTCATTCCATGATCAGATAACATCCATATTTTACCACTTTTCAACAAGTTCACAACACTTATACTTCCTTTTCATCATTCTTTTCATGGACAATAGCATACTATTTGTTTCAATTTTCAACTTTTTGACATTTTTTAAAAATATTCTCTCTTACTTCAGTCAAATCCCAAATAATTTCATTAGTTTTATTTTTTAATTCCATTACTTTGCTGGAGGCTCTTTGTTTAGTTCTCTTCACATACTTCCAATATAAGTCCCCCCCCGCCATCAAAATCACTCTGAAACTTCTCTGCTCCTTTTAATTGAAACCACTTCTAACTCTCTCTGATTATATTGGTTGCACTATCTTTCTCTCCACATATATAACTTTTATTAAGGAAGTTTTTCCACAGAGTAAAAGCAGAACAAATTGTAAGTTAAAATAAGAGAAATAAATTATAGAAAAGTGAAAGAGAAATTTTAAAAAAAATAGAAAAGAAGGAAAAAGAAATAAAAGAAGTGACTTCCCATCTCCTTAACAACACTTATAAATCCATTTCTATTTTAACCTCTCTCTCTAAGGTTACAGCAAAGTTTCCTTCTTTCCACAATCTACTCTTTCTAATCATCAAATCCATAAATCATTAGTTTCATTTTTTTTATTTTTTTCAGCGAAAAGTCCATATGAGGTTTCCTGTCACTAATAAATATAGCTAATAAATATAGTAGCTGATCTTTCTCTAAGCAAACAAGTTAATTTTACCATTTCTTAGTTCCATCATCCTCAACAATCATACCTCCATTGTGGGTATTTCAGAATCTTTCCATTTTTGCGCATATAGTTGTCTTGCAGCAGTGACCATATATAAAAATAATCTTTCATGGCTTTTTTCTAGCTGTCTGTCCATTAATTCCAACAAAAAAAGTTCTGGTTTCAGTTGAATCTTAGTCTTTAAAATTCTTTGTATCAGTATATGCATTTGTATATTAGATTTATATCCCATCTTTGTTATGTACAACTCAAGACTTCATACATAATGCTGCCCCCTGCTGTTTTCTCCACAACTTAAACTCTTTGAGGTGTGTTGGGCTGAGAGAAAGTAACAGGCCCAAAGTTTAGAAATCAAGTAGAATTCAGTCCCCTCCCCCCTTTTCCTTCCTTCCTTCCTTCCTTCCTTCCTTATTTTATTTTATTTTATTTTATTTTATTTTATTTTATTTTATTTTATTTATTTTTTCTCCTAGATTCATTCCTAACATTACCAAAAAATGGTCTGCCCTACATCCAGAACCTCTTAGTCATGCTATTAGACTTATATCCATCCCCTTACCATGTATATAGATAAACATGTTTAAACCTCATGTTCAAACAAACAGACCTTTTTCTAACAGATACTCATTAACCAATCACCATTCTCATTCATTTCTGGGTCCTCAAATGGTGACCCAGTCATTTTTTTTCTCTCTTATTTTCTCTTCTTGTTCCCCCCATAAATTCTTGCCACTTAACAGAATGACTTCCCCATGGGTTACATTACTGCAGAGTATTGAACAGTTTTCACCCATGACTCATATCTAGTTCTTTTATTAACACAGTTCCCAAGAGCAAAGCACATTCTCACCAACAATGGATTCATATGTTCATACACATTTATAGGAATCTAAATTACATCAATTCATACTTTCTGACAAACATGTTAGCTCTTGCAAATGTATATCTTTGCTTCCCAGCATGTATTCATCAACTCCACACCACAAGGTAACACCACCTACATTCAGATCTATTACATGTTCCCCTTTATTATAGTTTCACAAGAACATGTTTTTCTTTCTTTCACTATATTCAGTATATTTTAGTATATAATAGTGATGCATTCATGCACACCCTCATAGCTACTGAAAATTTAGAAGAATCTTTTTTGTTATTTTTGTTTTGTGTTTATTAATCATTTTTAGAAAAAGAAAAAAGAGGGAATAACACAAAAGGAGAAAAAAAAGGAAAAAATAATTGATGCAAACTTTTTATGTCACTAAGGACACAAAGGAGTTACCAAGAGTGTACAGTTAATACTCAGTAAATGATTGATAAGAAATTAACCATAAAAAGCAAAGTTTATTTTATTATTTTAACAATAAGCAAAAGAATTTGAACCTCTGAGCTGAGTGCCAAAATCTGCACTATTTTTTTTATTTAAAGATTTACAAAAAGAAAAAGAAAATCTAATAAAAATTTGAAATATCTAGTTTCTAACTTCCCCTTTGTTGTACTTTGACTGATACACAATATTTATAAACACGTAATATTTTTGTGTTTCTCTGACTTCAGTTCTTTAGTTAATTTTTTCCCTTTAAAAACCATACTATAAATTTGCTGCATAATATGTAGTATATGGAAGTCATTCTTGTTAAATTAGCTTAAACTTCTGTTGTGAATATATGCTGTTAATTTTGCCAGTACTGCATATTCTTTGAATTTGAATTTCCAACCTGATATTGTCAGTAACATCTTTTTTCCAGTGTTGTGCAAGTTAATCTTCACAGCCGTGAATATGTATGTTAGTAAACTGTGATAATTTTTTTGTTGATATGTTTTGTAATTATGCCTAGTAAAAAGATTTGTCTTTGATTTGAATTGATTTGATTTCAGATTTGATTTCTAAAATCCTCTGAGTAGTACTGTGTATTTCTTTCCAGGACTTTTGAATTTTTTACATATCTACTATATGTGGTA
The DNA here is from genome assembly GCF_035149785.1 of Candoia aspera. Classification (NCBI taxonomy): domain Eukaryota; kingdom Metazoa; phylum Chordata; class Lepidosauria; order Squamata; family Candoiidae; genus Candoia; species Candoia aspera. The sequence continues at coordinate 80,177,679 of NC_086157.1, read as the reverse complement.
AAATGTTCCTTCTGTCTCATGGCATTTCCAGCATCTATTACTGTATGATTTGTCTACCTTTGAAATTATTGATGGAGTTGTATACTATCTATGAAATATTTTAGACCAGTTTTCTCTTAAATTGTAACTTGGGGTTAATTTTATAGATTTGTTCCAGAATTCTTCCCATTGTTGTTTTGGAACTGTTTTCTTTAAAGTTCTACATCCATTTTATCATCCTTTTTTTTTTTCTGTCTCCCTACCTCATCTAAGTAACAATTTGCATATATGCCCTAGCAGGTGGTCTTGATTCTATATGAGCATTTCAAATTCTGTCAGAAGACCTCTCTCATTTTTGATGTCAGTTTTTATTCTTCTAGCAATTTGTAGGTACAGTACCTTAGCCATGGTGTGTTCCAGCTCTTGCCAAGTATAACCTCTTCTCATTTAGTGACCACAATCAGTTCCTTAAATCAGAAACAAAATGGTCACTAAGTGAACACATGACTGACAGAGAGACACCGCAAGGATCACTGGTTGCTACCATCTCATTTAGATAAAGTTCTCACATACAGCTACACCAGCATTACTCTCACTCTGGTGTGTGTTATTGTCAGGTGCATGAAATTTGGTTGTAAGTGTGCACATTGGTTGGAATTTTTTAAAAAAATCATTATTGGTATATTTGCGAATGGTCACTAAACAAGGTAGCCACTAAACAAGGATTCGGTTAACGGCCACTGCAAAAAAGGTTGTAAAATTGAGCACAGTCATGTGATGCCTCACTTAACAACCATATCACTTAATGACTAAAGTTCCCAATTGTGGTCATAAGTCTAGGACTATCTGTAGTGGTTTGCGTTCCTTAGCAATTAGATTCTCACCTGTCAATTAACAGTCTGACAATCTAATGTAAAATTACCATGCAAGCTTTTATTTCCTCTAGACCTGTGTTTGTTCTCAAAAGCATTCTAAGAAAGCAAATCTTTACACGTGTGTACCTAACATACTGCATGTATTCCTAACTATTTACATCCTTCCCACCCACCACTCACCTGTTCTTAACTCCTAGCTCTACTCCTATTTATCACTGTAGGTCTAAGGAAAGAGTTTATTATACAAGTTGGAATTATACCCTCCACTCTGAAGTTGAAGAGGTGATAGGTTACTGGCTGGTTATTCCCTGGCAGGCAAGCATTTGATCTTGCTATCTTCCATTATCTTCAGCCCCAGCCAAGCCTTAGGGTCACCTCACTTTTCCTCTTCAGCACTCTTATTCCAGAGGTCGTGCCCTTCAGTGAGTCTTTTCCTAATCTCACCCGGCATCCCATAAATTGAAATTAGCAACAACGACTGAATCCATTTTAGTTTACTAGCCAACCTTACTCTGGATAAAAACCAAAAGAATGCAATCCAACTCCAATAGCCACCACAGCTGTCCATTTTAGCCACTATAGGATATTTAGCTGCCAGCCAACAACTCCATTCTTCTCCTCAGAATCTTCTCTGGTGGTAACAGTCATGCTAGAAGTTTTAAGACTTGTCCCTTGATGGCAATTCCATACCTGCCACTCCATTTCCCATGACATTATGTCTTAGGAGAAGAAAATTGTTTTCTATTCCTACCTCCTTATCAGCAACAGCTTCAAAAAAGAGTTTGTTTGGATTATTTTCCTCCTCCCAATACCCACCCCAGGGTTCACCCAGATATGAGGACATGCGACCAGACAGCAGCAAAGCACTTGTCACGCATCCCATCAAAATCGTACAAAACTGAAATATCATCGTAAGACCCATTGTTACAGTTCTCCTTAGCACTGAAATAGAACCCAGAAGTAACCATTTTAAATGCATTTAGGCTTGGATATTTTGTGTTCAGTCTTAGTTCTTAGTTCAAAGGAGAATTCTTCAGATAAAGATGGGCTTCAGAGAGAGATCTGCTTGAATCCAAGTAGAATCCTATTTTCTGACAGAGCTCCTGAAAGATCCTGACACTTTGGTCTGTAGGAATACTATGGCAATATTTCTATATCCATCTACAAGGAAATACGGTACCTTTTACTGAACTCAGTGGAATTTAATTTTGGATAGATATAAATAGGATATATATGAAATATTCATGTTTTCACATATGGTTGGGTCCTAGACTTATATATATCTAATTAGCAGGAAATGGCATATTACCACTCATAAAAATAAAAATAATTGAGTAGATTTCTAGGGTCAACTGTGGTTAAATAATTTCGCATCAGACTACCTTAAATGGGTTAATGTATGAATAGTTTTTAAATTTATTTATTTTATTTGTTTATATTTCAAATATCCATCACTGCCCATCTCCCCCAAAGGGGGGACTCTGGGCAGTTTACAACAAAATAAACAAATTAAAACCACAAAACATAAATTACAATACAGACCATCATTATAAATAGATAAATAGAAGATCCTTGTGGTGAAAAGCTCTCATTCACTGAGGAGGGCACTACGGCCTCAACATGTTCTAACTCCCTTTCGGTGTATTGATCATAGCTTCAGGTTTCTCTTACTTGCTTGTCAGCTACGTTTGTCAGAATGCAATGGATTTGATAATTTCAGGATCTACAAACTATAGTTATACACTGCTATTCTGTAGATTATTGTTCTGCAAATAAGGTGCAATTATTTACCATGCTCATCCAGTACAGAGGATTCAATAATTAAACCAATTTTATTTGGAGGGACTGATTTATCACTGTGGCATGAGAACTTGGTGAAAATTAATTTTGGTTTCAGATTTCCCTGCACAGTAATGATTGATTGTTTAGTAGTTTAAAGTTTTGTCTTCATAGCTTAAAATTGATTGGAATGGTTATTGCAGCCTGCTGTTTAATAATTCTGCTGCATGATTTTCATTTTTGTGATTATTTTGGTGTCGCTTTTTATTAGAAAAAATTACATTATTGTAAAATGGCTCAGTCATTTAATAATCTGTTGGGAGATGGTAATTTGGTCACTACATAATGGTATTTAGTACAACCATCAGGCTTTTGCAAGAATTCAGTCTGCCTGGTTTGTCAGGCAGCTTTTTACTTCTTAACCAAAGGCATACTGTACATGTTCTTAGAAGTATAAATGTGCGAGTTATTGTAGCTGATTCAGAGGAGTAGCTCCTTTTAATCAAGGCCTACAAAGGCTTTTGGGAGACCACCAGAAATAGTTTTTGCAAAGGCATTCATATGTTCAAACAAACCTCTATTCCTTATTTTTAAGATGGCAAACTGCAATTCCTGAAATAGAATTTCATCATGCTCTGAGGAGATGTTGGCTATGTTGCCCATAGTTAGGTTCCTGTTTCTTGGTGACCATATAAATGTACTATGTGGCTATCATCTTCTGGGATTTTTTTTCTTCCCAGTCTAGCCTACAGCCCTGGGTTTTCCTGGTAGTCTCCTATTAGTCCCCCCAAATATTCACTCAGCCCTGAGAAGCATTGGGAGATTCCGACTTTGTATGAGATAAGAAAGCAAGTCCATACCCACTGGCACATCCTTGCTCTTGTGTTCCCATTAGCCTTTCCACCATACACTGAAGAAATCTGCAAAGGGAAGGCTTCATCGTAAGCCAAGGCTATCCCTACATAATAAGAATTCTTAATCATGGGGAAGTCTACATATGTAGAGAAGAATCTCTTTTGCTGACTTTTCTCCTCTGTATCAGGATAGCATGAGTGCTGAATCAATAGATTTGATGGCATGTTCTGTTCACTTAGTCTTAAATGTGTGATTTGGAATGCTTGACTAAAGGTCATGAAGTAGGGCATTTATAGGGACAGCTACCTTTCAGTGGCTGGGTAAAGCACTTTTTAATGGAACAAATGGCTGCAGTGGGTAAGCAATGAGGCAAAGAAGAATTGCCTTGAGTGAAGCCAATTTTTTCTATTTTCCAAGGTTTGAGATAGAAATAGCTCCCCACCCACCCCACTACACATGTTATATGAGTATTTTAGAGCATGCACTACCATATTCATATGTTTCTTATCAAAAAAATGAAAGCATATATTTGTCAATTTCCATATATATGCTCATAAAAGAGAATATATGTAGCTCAGGGTTGAACTGTGGAGTCCTTGGTGCTCTCTGAACTTGTTTGCTTGCAGACATTTCATTACCTGATTAGATAACATCAACAGTGCTAGTGAGTGTGGGATTTGCTGCCTGTTAATATACAGTAGCTTGCCCTGCCAGTATTGGTGGGGGTGTGGTTCTCTCCTTGGTAGTTCCTTGATTAGGGTATTGTTTTCCACTTGTTTCTCTGGTGTTAATCCCTGTTTATCTGGGTGTAGGCTGCTGGAGAGAATGTGTTCTGCTCTTTTTGTTTTTTTCTCAGCTTCTTAATTGTCTTTTTAAATGGTGTGTAAATGTGGTTTATGTCTATGTGTCTATTTATGGCTGATTTGTCTGAATGCCAAGCTTCCAGGAATTCCCTAGTGTTTTTGAATTTAGCTTGATCTAGGATGTTCACAGTTTCCCAGTTGAAACTATGGTTGAATGTGTCCATGTGTTGTGAAATTAAATAGTTTTCATCATGTCTTCAGACTGCTAGTTGGTGTTTGTGGATGCGCTCTGCTAGTCTTCTGCTTGTCTGTCCTAAGAAGTGGCTGTTACAGTATGTTGTAGATCATTCCTATTTTTTCTTCTTGGGCTACCAGGTTTTTTGGATTACTTAAGATGTTCTGAAGAGTTTTAGTTGGTTTATGTGCTACAGTGATGCCATGTGGCTGTAACAGTCTGTTGGTTGTTTCTGAGATGTTTTTGATGTACGGTAGTGTTATATTTTGCATAGCTTATGTTGGTTGTGCTGTAGTAGGTTGAGTGGTCAGGCACTTTTTGATAAAGTTGTGTGGGTATCCATTTTGTTGGTAGATATTGTACAGGCAGTCTGTTTCTTTTTTCTGGTGTTCTGGGTTGCTGCACTGCATTTGTACACATCTGAATAATGTTTTTACATGGCTCCTCTTGTGGGAGGTTGGGTTGTTACTTTGGTAATGGAGCACTTGGTTAGTGTGGACTGTTTTTCGATAGACTTGGTTGTTTTTCAGCAGACTTGTATTTCTAATTTACCATCATTTCCTCTGCTGATAAGGATATTCAGGAAGGGTGGTGTGTTTTCTTCTTCCGTTGTGAATTTTATTGCTTTGAAGAATTTTACCCCTCTAAAGCCAAAGAATTATTGGAGGACAAAGAAACTTACATCCCAGTAAACATCAACCCAAGCAGACCAGACTAGGAGACCAACTCCGTGGGAAGGCTAAAAACTACTTTTATTTAGATTGGCTATAAAGCTTGTAAGTCAGATTGTGCTGACTCCTCCCCATTCTTATATGCCAGGGAATCAGGGCAGTATCTGCATGAGCCACTTCCAAATGTTACCTTATTTCTCTGGACTTAAAAAACATTTCAGCCCCTTTTCCTTAGGGAATGGTTCTTGCATATTTCCATCAAAGTTAACTTCTTTACTCTCTACAGTTACCAATTGTTATTTAATTGCTTTATTTGCTTAGTTTCAGTGTGTGTGTGTATTTCTACAATTTTACATATGCTTGCCTGGAAGTAAGTCTCACAGAAGTCTTCTGGTGTCCTTCTCAGTAGACATTTATTGGATAATAGTGTAGCATGCTGCTTTGAACTACATTTTTTGCAATTGTATTTTACAGTATTTGCTATTTATATTATCATCATGGCTGAATGAATCTTAGCTCCAATGTCTTGTTTTCACAATCATGACAGAGGAGTCCAGCTGTCTCTACGGCAGAAAGGATTCATCAACCACATGTCACCATTAGAAGCAGGTTATTGAAATTTGGCAGTAAACCTCCAAGTAATAATACATAATTTCCCACTGATTTTCTGCAAGAAAAAAGAACCCTAAATCTTCAGATCTTTTTGATTATGATTATTAGAAAGCAAACTTCAAAAATCCAACTGAAAATTCTAGGCACTAATCTCATGTAATGATATTATCGGACATTATCCATTGTTTGTCCTCAGCTGTCATGTCACTCCCGTCCCTTCCTCTCTTCCCCTCCCCAACAGCCAACTAACATAGAGCAACTTTGGTGATTAGCAGTGTTGTTCTTGATTGATTGACTGATTGATTGACTGACTGATGTGCCATCAAGTCATTTTCAACTCCTAGAGACCACATAGATAGATCTTCTCCATGACAATCTATCCCTAACCTGTTCTTTCAAGTCTCCTAATGGGACACTCATTACCACTGTAACTGGGTCCATCTACCTTGCTGCTGGTCATCCTCTTCTTTTGTTTCCTTCTACCCCTCAATAATAGAAGAGAAACTGTGGTGCTCCCTTCTCCTATTACAGCTCCCACACTACATTCTAGGGCACTTTTTGATCTGTATAACATATTGACAGTTGGAATAAGCCAGCTGGGGATATCTTCCACAATCAGACTTTGAATCATTCAGTACTGGCTACCAACATGTTCTTTTTGAATAGATGTATTCAGTGGCCTCAAAATATGCACTGTTTATATCAAACTGATTCAGGAGAGATTCAGAGAAACTAAACATATGCCAGGAAGGATAACCTATGATCAGATGACTAAGCCCTATGAGGGGAGACTATGGAAACTGGTATATTTAGCCTTGAGAAAATGCAGTTGAGGGGGATACAATAGCACCAGATGGCACCAAGATCTATTCTCTATCAACTCAAGGGTGCAACATGCAAAATCATTATTCTTAAGTTACAGAAAGAATAAAAAAGCTACTGGGAAGAATTCATAAGTATCTCTTCATAAACAGCTGATGATATTTTTGACATCCCCATTATGCTTGGATGAAGGAGCATATGCAGTACATTCTCTGGATGTAATATGACCTTTAATAAATACACAGTGAAACTCCATAGACATTCCATCCTCACCTCATTGTTTGGAACATGAGATGAAACTGCCTTTGAACCTTCTAATGAAACTCCAGAAACTCCCATCCACCTGTCCTTGTGGGAGAGGAAATTAGCCACTGCTAATTGGGTAACCAAATGTGGGCTACAAAGCTTCACATCTGTTTTATGTGTTACTTTATTGGCATGTAGTAGCTTGCCAGATTTTTGTAATCCAGATCTTGAAGTCCTATTAGTAGTAGCAGTGCAGATTATCTCTCTCAAGGCCAGTTTGCCCATCTGTACCCTATAACTGCACAAGCAATTTAGTTATTGTTGATACCACAATAACAATATTTCCCATTCTTATGTCACAGATATTTGAAGCCACCTTAGCACCATGCCTCACTTCAGGGGTTCTCAAATATTGTGGTGCCACGACCCACTAAAATAAATACTTATGATTATGATATTGAAGAAAATAGTGATATAATGTAATTTTTAAAAATCCATTCAATTATGTCTAATTCTCAGAGACTGCCTGGACAAGGCCCTGTGGTTTTCTTGACAAGGTTTTTCAGAAGTGGTTTGCCATTGCCTCCTTCCTCAGGCTGAGAGAAAGTGATGATAAGAATATCTGTCACTGCCGAAAGACTTAAAATTTCTCCAGTTGGGTAAATCTTCTGGCACTGTACTCTAGAAGCTCAAGTTGCCAACTTCCCAAGCCTCTAGACAGGTGGGTGGGGTTTATGGCATTTGAACTTGTATCCAGAAGCAAGCTAAGTGGAAGGCCACTTGGTGCAGTGACTGGTGAGGTTCCCCCTCAAAAGCAGTACACTTCATCAGTGTATATCCCACTGGATACAAATGCTCCTGAAGGGTGGGTAGCCAAGTTTTCTATCCTCCTGAGAGCAGTTTCCTCCTGCCAAGTTCCTGCTTGGCAGCTTTGGGCTTCCCTTCACAAGCATCTTCAAAGTAGATAGGTTAAGAGGAATATCTTGGATGGTAAGAAATAAAAATGTGGTGGGGGACAATGAAGAATAAGAAAGAGATTCAAAGTTATAAGGCAGTTCTGGAGTCTGGGAATTTGTCATTTGTCATTTGTATTTTTACAAATTAGGTATTTTGGTTATTTGGTTATTTGGTTACCAGATTAGGTATTTTGACTATCTAAATACCCCAAGGATTCAAGCCATGGTAACCCAATAGTTGTGGCCACCATAGAATAGATCTGACAGCTCTTCTAATCTTGGGGTGTTTTTTGTTTAATAAGCTACCTGGTTCCACGGTACAGTATAAAACCATTCAAAACAATGCAATACAAACAATACAAAAAAGCAAACATCCAGGAGAAAACAAACAAACAAACAAAATTCTAACAAACCAAGCATTCCACAAGGGGTCCACCACCCACACTAAGTCCTAAGGGAAGAGCCAGGTTTTAAGGGCTCTTTTAAATACAAATACAAATTTCTAGCAGGATATCTTTCAGAGGGCAGGCTCTACAACAGAGAAGCCCTGCTTCCTAAGTCCCAACAGGTGACAATTGTTTAATTGATGGAACTTTGAGCAGAAAACTTTCTTGATCAAGGCAAAGATCATACTCTCCCATGTTCTTTTCCTACAGTATTGAACCACATGACTACAGAAAGCTTGTAAGCAGAATCTGAGCACAGAAGCACCCTGCCATTAATATTTTGTAGAAACTAATAGTTAGATGCATGTCTGATTCTGAAGTTAATATATAGCCAATAAGAGTCTTTATTTCATGTGTTTTATAAACATCTTTTAAAGCCACTTACCATAATAGCTTTTGGTTTTTAGTTTCCTTGTTTGGCTATATGTTGTACTGTCTGAAGAAATGCTTTCTTTTGTCAGTCTTGAATTTTTCACCATTCAACTTTACTGGGTAAACCTGGGTTCTAGCATTATGAGAGAGAGAGAGAGATAATTTTCTCTTATCTACTTTCTCCACACCATGCATAAATTTTGTATGTCACTTCTATGCCTACTTTTACTTGGAGGAGCTCCACACTCAAGGGTCTAGCTAATGCAGTGACAGTGCTCCATAGCTGGGATAGGAACGAAACATACAGCAGCAGACAACCAACTAATCTTGGCTAGAAGACACGCTCTGGTGACGTTGCCTGAGGGAAGTTAGTAGGGGTATGCTCTTCACTGTTCCAATCTAAATCTCAGCCCACATAAACTGACACATGCTAGTGTTGTACTTTATGAAGTTAAGATTTTTTGTAATTCCTGTTGTCTTCATTCTGATGGTGTATGAATGAATACTGAAAGATTACATTCATTGTACTGATTTGACTTCAAACAGTTAGACCTTTTCCTCTATGTCTATGCATTTTTGTAGCAGTTATTAATTAGATATTTGAAAAATAATTCCCTGGTTCCATTTTGCAGTACAGTTATGCGTATTGTGAATAATCAGGTTTCTATGTTAGTGTGTGTCAAAGAGAGTGGTCATTAGTTGATGACCTGTAACTATTCACTCTGAATATAAAAGCATGTATGTCAAGAAACAACATTTTTATTTATGTGTACTTAATTTTTTTATTTATGTGTATTTTTTAAGGAAACAAAATAGATTGTTTGTATTTAGCAGAAGTTATTGACTATTCTAAAGCCTTTGACTGTGTGGACCATAACAAATTGTGGCAAGTTCTTAGCAGTATGGGGATACCAAGTCATCTTGTCTGCCTCCTGAGGAATCTGTATAACGACCAAGTAGCAATGGTAAGAACAGACCATAGAACAACGGACTGGTTTAAGATTGGGAAAGGAGTATGGCAGGGCTGTATACTCTCACCCTACCTATTCAACTTGTATGCAGAACACATCATGCGACATGCTGGGCTTGAGGAATCCAAGGCTGGAGTTAACATCGCTGGAAGAAACATTAACAATCTCAGATATGCAGATGATACCACTTTGATGGCTGAAAGCAAAGAGGATCTGAGGAGCCTTATGATGAAGGTGAAAGAAGGAAATGCAAAAGCTGGCTTGCAGCTAAACCTCAAAAAAACCAAGATTATGGCAACCAGCTTGATTGATAACTGGCAAATAGAGGGATAAAACGTAGAGGCAGTGAAAGACTTTGTATTTCTAGGTGCAAAGATTACTGCAGATGCTGACTGCAGTCAGGAAATCAGAAGATGCTTAATCCTTGGGAGAAGAGCAATGACAAATCTTGATAAAATAGTCAAGAGCAGAGACATCACACTGACAACAAAGGTCCGCATAGTTAAAGCAATGGTATTCCCAGTAGTAGCATACAGCTGCGAGAGCTGGACCATAAGGAAGGCTGAGTGAAGGAAGATTGATGCTTTTGAAGTGTGGTGTTGGAGGAAAATTCTGAGAGTGCCTTGGACTGCAAGAAGATCCAACCAGTCCATCCTCCAGGAAATAAAGCCAGACTGCTCACTTGAGGGAATGATATTAGAGGCCAAACTGAAATACTTTGGCCACATAATGAGAAGACAGGACACCCTGGAGAAGATGCAGATGCTAGGGAGAGTGGTAGGCAAAAGGAAGAGGGGCCGACCAAGGGCAAGGTGGATGGATGATATTCTAGAGGTGATGGACTTGTCCCTGGGGAAGCTGGGGGTGCTGACAACCGACAGGAAACTCTGGCATGGGCTGGTCCATGAAGTCACAAAGAGTCGGAAGCGACTGAACGAATAAACAACAAATTTAGCAGAAGAGAGAATTGTAAGCTGAAGCTTTCTAGCACCTTGTTTCACTTACCAGCAGAGTTGTTGGTGTTTCTTTCTATCACTGACAAACATTATTCATCTATTAGATACTGCCCCAGACACACACTTTCAGTCTTCATGAAGTAGCACTGGAAGGGTTTATTTATCTAAGTGTTTGGGTATATGCATGTGTATGCATGCTTGTGTCTATGTATGCATGCTTCTTTTTGCTTTTTAGCATTGGAATATATGACTTGAATCTGTGACATATTTTAAAGTATTTTGCCAGAGATTCCAAGATTATGAAACTGTAATCCATGTTACTCAGATGTATGGCTCCAAGCAAATGCTATTTTCTTATGTGCACAATCGGAAGGTGATGGCTGTAAAACTCAGTGGTGTTTTCATAGCAAGTAGTCAGTTCTGGATGGGAGAGGGGAGACAGGGGAGAGAGAACGTAGCTACACACAGAAATAGAAAGATATTAACTTACTGTTCAAGGTAATAGTGAAATTACTGATGAAATGAAAAAAGTGATGATGCAATGTATGCACAGTAGGTTCAGGGGCTTATCTTTTTATATTACAGATTTTCAGTCAGTCTTCTGTGAAGGATATTAAGTTCAAACACAACCTGTTCTTTCAGAACATGACTAATGCCATTATCCTACTACAATTAAGTTATGGCATTTAATGAAATCTTGTGTATGTCCTTGCCTATATGATACAAATTGGATTATTTATGAAATAAAAAGTGGTGGTGAAATGGAGAAAAATGATGCACTGAAATGAGTATGTCGTTATGGATTTCTGTTCTTCCTTTGTGCTTTAGGAAGTATCAGGTGGAAGTGAAATAAGACACATTGTGAGATGTTTCTTACTCCCAAAGGTCATGTTCTGTCACTTAGCTGCACCAGCATAGTAATGAAAATATATTTAGAGTGGCTCTTTCATGGTTAATAGATGTTTGGATTGATATGACTTGAAATGTCCTTCTTAGTTCAATTAATAGGTGTCTAATATGTGTATTGTAAGAACAGGCTTATTGACTAACTAGATTAAGAAATTTGTAATTAAGATAAAAAGATAAAAATATCAGACATATATTTTTAAGAACTTCAAAATCAGGACCAATCATGAAAACAAAAGCTTACATTTCATAAAGGATTCCTGATGAATGGTTCCCAGTACTGTCAGTCAAAAGACATTGCATAGCCATCCCATCTTTCTTTCTTAATAAATGTTATATAGTAAGCAAAAAAGATGGGGAAATTAATATGGAAGTAACAGAGAGCTACAAATCTAAGAAGACAATATCTGAACCACTGCCTCCATAAAATTCCATGAATGGGGCTGGACGATAAATAAAATTTTCATCTGGAAGCACACATAAAGTCCATGCACCAAGTTTTTAAGATATCCATTTGAACATTCTTGTAGACTAAAGCCATTTAGCAGCGAAATTTTGAAGATGCTGACAAGAGATTATAGATCACATTATCAGGGACAGATGAACAGATGAGTATTACTGGAGCCCTGCAAAGAGGAAATAAAAGAATGATAGGGTTTCCTGGCAGTGGCTAATGATGATGCTTGCAACACACAATGAACTGAATAGAAACATGAATTCTTCTTCCCAGTGTGTTTGATTAATGTGTTAGTTTTAATGGTGAGCAATGTATGATTATCTTTATTCTTCTTTCAAATTCTATTTGTATTTATTTTAAAAAGAAGAAGAAAACACTATGACTGGTAAAAGCTGGTAAAGGAAAGCCAAATCTAACCACTGAAGTTCCATTTCTAATTTTGCTTTTCAAAGAGCTTGCTTCATCTATGTATTGTGTCCCACAGACAATTGATTACTTTCATCATACTGTGATTCAAATGTGCTTTCCTCAAAAGAGCATATTCTTACTAGGAAAGTGTGAAGATTTAAGGACCCAACAGATAAAAACATTAAATAAAATAGGTGGGATCCTAAATGCTGTTGTAGGTTTCATTTGTTTGTATGTTAGATGTGTATCCCATCTTTTCATTAAGGAATTTAAGGTAGCCTACATCATGCTCCCTTTTCCTATTTTACCTCATAACTCCAACCTTGTGGGATAGGTTGGGTGTAAAGTGAGTGACTAGGCCAAAGTGAACTTCTGTGGCTCAAAATGAACTAAAATCTAGTTATCTGTGGTACCACTTCAAGCTTAAATTATTTCAACCTTAATTATTATACCACACTGACTGTTTGAAAACCCTACTAGCATTCAGTGGGATGTAGATACCCCCCTTTTCCCCCTTGAAAAATCTAGCACCTGCAGTATAATTATATGTAACATAAACATTACACCACCATCTCAACTATTTGATACAAAAATGTAGACTATTTCACTGTCTCATTTCATCAATGAAGTTTTGGGGGAAACAGTGGGATTTAAAAAAAAAAAATATATTGGCAGGGTACAAGTCCTCTGTCCTGTTGCCTTCCTTGAAGACACTGATAAGTTCTCAGTAAAAGTTGTTATTCCAGCCTATAATTAAATCCATCCAATTGTAGAAGTGAAACAGAACTATTTTGTTATTTTTCTGGCTTATAAATACATTCCTTTTTCATACACACACACATATATATACATACACAAACAGAATATTACAAATATTTTAAAATACAATTAATATCTTAAAACTGAAAATATTAATCATTCCTTATAATATATAAGTAGAAGGGGGCAATGCATAGAAACCAGTCTAACTCAGGCAGTTGAGAAAAAAGAAAAGCTCAAGACATAGATTTTCATTAATATCTTCAAATTATTTCTTGACTATTTTCTTGAGCTGCTGAAGAAATACCTGAAACGTGCTTTAATAATCCCTGAGTTAATTAGATCTTTTCTAAAACTGGGATAAGGGAATATATAATATTATGGTATATTCAATGCATGATTTCCTCAGTGCATGATTTCCTCAGACATATCAATCCATTGTTGAAATAAATGTTATTTACAGATACAGTAATAATTATGTTTCATTATGCCCATTAAAAGTAAAATTTTGGATCAAATATGATGGGCACAGCGACGTACACATATTTTGTTAGGAAAAATGCTAGATTACTGTATCTGTTACTATAGAATAGGTACTTGCCAATGTTGTTATTTAAAACCCTTGGAAAGGACTTTCAGGTATTAAAAATATGAACCTTTGAGGCCCAATGACATGCTTCTTTGTTTAACTATGGCATTTTAGTTTTTTAAGTCATCCATCTTTTTAAACTCCTATTTCAGGTGTGTAGACTGAAAAGTTATCAAATTAAGGAAGGGATGAGGTGGGATGGTTTAGTGAAGGCATCTTTTACCTCAGTCCTTACAAAATTTGAATTGTACAAATTTGTAGAATTTGTAGAGTTGGAATAACCTTATCCTGCCCAACAAAACCTTCCAAATTCCTATAAGACACTATGGTCCAATGCTTTAGGAGAAGCTAAAGCTTCCTTGCTCCTGCCTTTATTTCATCAGGCTAGAATTCGTAAGAGCTACAGTATAATACTCTGAGAATATATACATCTTTCTGCATTCATTCCTACAACCAAGGGTCCCTCAAGGCATTGAGGGCAAAAGAAATAGGGCAGTATGCTATGTATCTTTGTGTTCCAAATCCATCTCTACAGCCAAGTGAAAGGAAACAAAACTGAATCCTTGTCCTCCTGAAGGATCTGTTTTTTAGATGGGTAAAGAACTCATCTGAAAGAGGGAAGAGCAGGGTGGAAATATCATCTACCTTTCTCTATACATTCTTATTTCTCTTTGCCTCATTTTATACATCAAGTTCTCATAGACTCTGAGAGAACTTTTTATTGTTGCCCTAGTTTTACACCTGAGGAAGAAAGGTTTTCTTATTAATTTTGCATGTCTTGTGGTTCAGAGACAAAAATCTAAAAACTTTGGTGCTTAGCATAGTCAATTTCCTTTTGACTTTATTATACATTAAAGAAAGTTCTTGGGATAGGGGGAAAAAGTGCCTACTTTATTCTCTAGAGAGTATATACTGTGTATTGTAAGGTTTAATCTGGTACAGGAGGATGCCATCTGATGAATACTAATGAAATTGTACTAATATGAATAACAAATTAGGCTTTATTTAAGGTTTGTAATTCTTCTCCGAACCCCTACTGTGTTTCTTTTATATTCCCCAGCAGTTAACTGATTGTCTGAAGTAAATCACTTCAGAAATGCCTAGAAGGGCAAGAGTATTGATCCAAGAATTTTTTAACATAGGAAATTGGAAAGAGCCATTTGCAAACAAATTTATAAAGAATATATAGACAAACTATATGTAGGATCTGATTAGCTTAGCTGACATTATTTATTTAGATTAGTTCAATAGTTTTCATTTTCTGTGTTGGAGGCATCCTTATGTACTGTTATTTAAGAATACCCTGTGATAAGGTTATTTGGGATTATGTGAGGTTTTTAAGATAATCTATTTTGGCCATAAAGAATTCATAATTATTTCTTTAAGTTCAGGACTATATGTTATCAGAATTTGTATTAATTTATCATTAGCTCCCACCCTGTCATGAGTGAGGATGGCGAGCAGGGGGCTCCCATCCAGGCTGTAAAGCACATGCGTAGTACTGAGGAATTAGGTGGCCATTCAGAGAGACACAGATCGGGCCCGCCTTAGCCTTTGGGGTTTATATGTCTGGGTTTTTCCCACGCTTCTTCAGTTTGTTAGGATTCTCTGTTATGTAGCAGTAATAAAACACTAGAGACCTATTCCTTGTCTCAGCGTGGTTCCTGGCTGTTAAGACACACCCAGATATTAAATCTTTTAAAGTGGCCTCAATCCCTCTTGCAATGTGGGCCCAGGTTGCCCTCCAATGTGTATGTGTGGCTCCAGGGCCAATGAAAGTGGCACTTGACCATAAGATAAACATTAGTCCACAGTGTGATACAGTGGTTAAGAAAACTAATTCAATTCTAGCTTGCATACATGGATTACAGTGCCACAGAAATAACAGTGCTTCACAACTCTGTTTTGGACAAACATCATTTGGAGTATTGTATCCAGTTTTAAGCATCATAGTTGAAGTGGAATATTGATAATGATGGTAAAGACCTAAATCACCTCTTTCAAGGAAAGTTTGAAGGAGATGGAAAAGTGTATCCTTGAGAAATAAGAGATTGTATTGTTATAATAGGCTTCAATGTTACGGATAAAACCTTTATTTTTACAAATCCTTGCAGTACAACATTATCCTAGATGCTTGTCATCCAAGGCAGCTTTTAAGAAGCATTCAAAGCAACATTGTAAGATCATAGAGTCAAAATGGAATGCAGTTTTAAGAAGCACCACACAAAGATTCTAAATGTATAATATCACAGCTATTTTGTAAGTTCTCCACAACAGTAAGCAATGCTTCTTTGTCGAACACTTCAGTCCCCTGTTTATGAATTATGTAACATTTGTAAAAAGTATTAAACCATCCCTAAAATGTGCAAGAAAGTCTTATGTAGTCTCATTCCCAAACAGAATAAGAACTACATTTTATTAAAGGCCAGATTGTATATCTCTCATAAAGGATTATATTTCTTTTAGGACCACAGACTTTGATTGGCTCTCAAACCAGCCACTAGGTTTAACACATTCCTGATTTAAGTGTATTTTCATGACATTTTTAAGATGCCCATTTGTTTTACTTTCAGCAGCTAAGACAATTTTTTTCTGTATTTTTCTATGAATATATAAGCATCTGCATGAAGCCTAGCTGCTCCTGCTGAAATCCTAGCATTAATTCACTTCTGTGGGTATCAGAATATAATTGTAACTTAAGTATGTGATGTAGGCGATTACTTGAGTCTCCACTTCTGACATGATATTACGATTTCCCTAAATCTTCCTCTTAACATAAAATGGACATTTAATTAACATATCTACATATAGTCTTCATATAGGATTTTCTACTAAGTTGTGAGAAAAGTTCTTTAAATGATATAATATTAATTTAAACTATATAATGGTTTATTTACCTACTCTATACAAATCCTTTCTTTTAAAAAAGAAGTTATAAAAATCTTTGACACTAAAGTGTATCAGGAATTGAACATCTATTATATGTTCCACAAAATGAGAAAAAGTGAAGCACATATCCTAAGCTTAATCTTTCCCTGATTATGTATTTGTGGAAAACTATAGTACTAGTGGTGTAAGGAGAACATAACATTTTATTTAATGCTATACCTAAATCTGCCTTGCAATTTCTCAGTTATTTTCTTCTGTTGTGAAAGAGGTTTCCTTCAAATTACTCCTGATCATGATTTTGAGCTTACTGTATCTTGTAGAGTGGTCCAATGCTAGAGCTTTCATTTCACATTTTTCTGCAGCCTTCCTGATTGCCCACACATTTCCCAGCCTGAAAAATGGCAGGACTTCTTTCACAAAGCTTTTCTGTAGGATGTAGTTGGGGAGGCTGCCAATGCTGTAAAGACAATTGTACAGGACATTCTCATACACCTCTTGCTATTTTGCAACTAATAAAAGCAAGAAAATCATACTTTATCTATGGGAAATTTATAGAAATTATCTTCTCCTAGAAAATAATTTTGGAAACAACTACATCTTCCATCAGATTGAAAGAGGACTGGTAGGCAAAATGTAGGAAATTATATCTGCACTGCACTACTTTTAAACTAAGCACAAAAACAGAGGGAGAAGAACCCAGTTAAAAGAACTGTACAAGAAGTGATATAACATAACTGCCCAGAGTTGCATAAATGAGACAGGCAGTTATACATATTGAACAAACAAACAAACAAATAACCTGAATGATAAGCATCAACAAATAGCAGCAATTATATCACATAGAGAGGCTTAAGGGCAGAAGTAAAATGACCAATTATTTTTTCATCAATAGCAATAGGTAGGTTTAGTGCTGCTGAGGTATCATTCTTCCATCAATATGATATAAAATTGGAGATTCCTTTTGGTCCTAAATATACAGGTTGCTCTTATTATTTGAGGGGTTCTGTTACAATGAAACAACCCTAAGAAAACATACATTACACACGGACACAAGCCCATCTACCATTTTATTCATGCCTAAAATGCTGTCATGCTCCCAGATCAAATGTTCCCAGAACATCTGATCAGACTCGCATGCATGAATGAAGTCAACATGTGTTAAGACTTGTGAGTCAGTAGAAATGGGAGAGGAACAAGCCAGGAGTGTGAAAGCATCTTGTTTGGGCTATCTCTGGCATCCAAGGTCAAGCTGCCGAGCCAATGGAGACATCTGCACAGGACTGAACAAACTGGCCCGAAAAGGGGGGGCTGCATACCAAAGAAGGGGAAGGGGGTTGAGTTCATTGGGCTGTTTAACTTGGAGAAAGCACGGGAACTTCTGTTTGCAACTTTTTCACTGTACTGCATGCTACACTCCATTAAAGAGCTAACCACGTATGAATTGAATTTAATGGTAAGCTGAGTAGGGCAGTCATCACAAATACACAAAAACTCTCCAAAAGTCCTCCCCCATAGAGAATCAAATGCAGAGGTGTAGTCTGTTTTTTTCCAACTCTTGTAGAATCATGTTTTCCTAAACTATCATATAATAACCAAGTCCACTGACAAAAACCTAAAATGTTTTCTCAGTATACCCATTTGATTTAAGGGAACTCATTTCCTTTAATACCTGTTTAAAATGTTAAAATCTGGCAAAAACTCATTTCCCATTTTGATTTTGTTCCCAAATACTCACCTTTTAATTCATTGTATACTATTTTATTCTCACAAACAATTTAAAATGACTCCTTAAATATTATTTTATAGTTGTTTCCTGGATAAAATCAGATTTTTAATTAGTTCCTTTCTCTTTGCAGCCTGATCAATTTTAAGTTTGCTTATTTCTTTATTATTTTAATTTTTATTAGTACAATTAATAAGCTTATTGTAAATCCTAAATTAAGAAGTTTGTGCTCAGGACTGTGGCAGTTATGAGAAGGAAATCCAGTTTAAATTATTTAATTTTTGGTATTTGGCTGATTATTAAATTAAGTGGATTAGACTGGTGTGCGTAGCTAGTCCTTTAAGCCTTCCTGTTCCTTGCAAATGCCTTTAATCTCACTCATGGCTTTTCTGAGCCAAGCTGCCATGCTAATACATTACAAAGTCCCAGACATGACTAGCCAACAGTTGATTGTTTCCAATTTGCAATCCAAGCAATCCCATTGCTTACTCATATTTTTATTATTTAAAAATTTAATAGCATGTAATAAAAGGCTTGAAATTGTAATCTCATTAAAATTAGCCCAATTAATTGAAATAAGCCCTTTTAAAAGACAGAACAATATTAAAAATTAGAATGCAATCACTCAGCAGTGATATCTGGATTCTCCCTAAAATAGAGCGAAATAATTAATGAATAATGCTTTTTTAGAGAAAATAAATAATGTGGAAACCACCAAAATTGACAAGAAATGTATTAAATTTACAATTTAATGTGAATTTATCTAATTTGCTCATTTGGAATGGAAACATAAATGGACAGTCACATTACTCCAAATTCTGCAGTGCTATGAGTCAAAACCAAAACTGTATAACAAAATATTTAAAGGAAAAATTAATCACATAATGCAGCTATTAATTTTATATATAACTATATCCATCTATCTATTACAGATTTTTGATTCCATAGAAGATTCAAATCTATGGCTTGGAAGAAGTAGATATATTAGCTATGCATGCAAATTTTTCATAGGATCTTTAAAATATCATGAGCTGTTATGAAAATAGGACAAATCAAAACTCAAACTGGAGAAATAAGAGCCACATTTAATACTCATCTGCACTGAAATGTGTCAGAAAGTGCATGTAATGGTAATTCTATTTATATTGCACCTGTACAGAAAACTAAGCAATGTATGAATAGATACACCTAATTAAATCAGGAACAGAACAGAATATGCTTTGTCTAGACCAGCCTTTCTCAATCTTTTGACCCTGAAGGAACCCTTGAAATATTTTTCAGGCCTCAGGGAATCCCTGTACATTTAGGCTCCAATATAGGCCACAAGTTACAAAACTATTATATTCTTTTCATGTGTAGGCCTGTATATATGCATTAACAGTGTTCTTAAAGTAAAATCAAAGAATTAAACTTACCACTTTAATGTGAAGTTGCCTGAATTTTCAATTTTTTTTTTTAATATATCTGATCTCCCAGGGAACCCCTAGTGACCCCTTGTGGAACCCTAGGGTTCCACGGAACCCTGGTTGAGAAACCCTGGTCTAGACTGCTTCAAGCCTCTGAACAAGTGTAAACACTATAAGGCTCTGATCATATTCATGGGACATAATGAGCTCTTCCCCATATCCTGTGCATATTCTCCACATGGGAAAAAATATGTCACTTGGGAAGATGCCACCTCAAAGATGAAGGTGGCAAAGTTGAGGGCAGAGATGGTGTTTACTGCTGCTGCTGTCAGGTGAATGAGAAGTGCCACTGTCCCTGCCCCCCAGCACAGATCCCCCACCTTCCTGCACCTCCCCCATCACTTCCCTTCCTTTCTCATATTTTTGCACTGGCTGGACAGCACTGTCACTGCCCCAGCAGCAGCAGCAGCAGCAGCAGGTCCCTGTTACACCCAAGCCAAGCACCAATCTTCTCAATGGTGCTGCTCTCCAGCATACATGGAGGTAATGGCTGGGATTGCCATGGTGGGGGTTGATGGACGTTTCCAGGCAGGACTTCATTCCATGAGGTCACCATTCCTACTAGACCAGAAAAAAGAAAACGTCGGTTGCCAGCCAAAACTCAGTTCTCTCCAGGAGCCAAAGCAGAAATGGTCACACAGTTCCATAACTGGATTGGCAGGACAGCTGCTGCTATGGGCCATTTAGAGCCCTGCAGATCACCTACATTTGTCAGGCTCATTCTTGCCTTGGAAATGTGGAAGGAATGAGCGGACCGTTAAGGGGGGACTTTCAGAAAAGATTATTCAGTCTGGACAAAGAACTCAGAATCACCTTGCCTAGATTTTGTTTGCTATAAGATGGGCAGAGCAGCTCTGACATCCTTTCAACAGACCTACAACAATAAAGAGCATTTCTGGAATCCTTGCCATGCCTGTTTCTGGCGTACCTTGAAGAGCTGACAATAACCTTGTTTCTTTCTCACACTTTTTCTTTCTCAAGACTGTATAATCTTTTCTGAAGATCCCCCTTTCCAACACCAGGTCTACTTTTCTTAATATCTTATTAAGAAATATCACTTAGAAATTTCAGAGTAAGATATTTGGACTGCCAAACTAAATCCAAACAAATAGATCCTCTTTAAATTTTAGAATAGGGAATAAATAGAATAGGCAGCAAAGAGCTCATAAAATCATGGTAAGATATTAGGGAAGAGCACCACAGCAGGAAACAGTGTACCTTGTGTGTTGGAACAAGCATCAGACATGATTAGGTGTAGGCTTCCATGGAGGGGACAAAGGGGGTATATGATGAAATATGCATCATGACACCTCAGTGCTAACTCTGCTAATTTGTGCTTGTATCATGACATCAAATGAAAATATGTAAGAGCTTGTGTTGCAATATCACAACACAAGTCTCAGCATTTTGATAAAACCTTCTAGTTCCTTTGGATACTCATGTGATTAGGTACTACACAGGGGTTGCTTTAACTATTGCTCAGCAATTAAGTGATCCACTTCTACTTGCAGCTCCTGTTGGTGTTTCCTGTTGCCTTTACAATGGAAATGCATGTTGAGTAGAGACATCATCACCATCCTCATATCTGTCACATATCTACCATCAAAATGGAAATCCTTATCTATTTTTCCACTTCTAATGTGATGTGACTCTCTATAAGATATGAGATCATCAAGCTGTGAGTTTGATTGTTGATGTTATGTATAGTTTGGGTAAACAACTGCTTAGTATATAAGGTGTCTGGTTCAGCTGTTTTCCATTCAATGCATTGTGCAAATAGATTATACTTGTCATAGTATTAAAGTTGATTCTTAGCTGCATGACAGCAAATAACTTTCACAATAACTCACAGCATAGTTTAAAATATGCCAAGCCTCTGGGTATACTAACATCTTAATAAATTCTTAGTGATCATTTGAAGTACTGAATCTAACCAAGTAAACTTAAGTGACCATTAATGAAACCACTAACTTTATTTTATCAGCCATATTTATCAGATATTACTTATCACTTGAAAAAAAGTCTACTTTACATGATTATCAAAATCCCTCACTTTTTAAAATTTAATATATTATTTTTCTACTACTTTAATCTATGTTTATATCTTGTATTGTAACTGTTGATTGTAAGCAACTTCAGTATTTGCAATAATGGGAAGTGGTAGATAAATATATGAAATAAATAAATATACAAGAAAGAAAATATGGTGTTTCCTCCAATCTATGATATAAAAGTAAAGACTGTCTCAAGTCCCGGTGCTTACGTGCACAGGTCCGTGTAATTTTCTTGACAGTGCAGGACTGGTTTGCAATTGCCTTTTTCTAGGATATTTTTTCAACTTCTGATTCTAGCCAATAGTCCTGGGACTTCCTTGTGATCCAAAAACCAATCAAGTCTGACTCCAACGCAGTTTTTTGGCTCTAGCTAAAGTTAGCTAAGTGTGGCCACGTGTTGGGTGCTCCTTGTTTAGAAGCTGACAGATTTGATACTTGGATCTTAATTCATCTGTGGTGACAACAGCAGTCTCCACTGTAGCTAATGTGTCATGTTCGCCGTTTCAATGTCTTTGATACATCGTAACGTTTCGCATGTCATTACCAGGTTGCGTGTTTCATCTTTCTCCGGAGGATGGGAGTACTTATGTTTTGGCTTCGCTCTGGAATGTATTTGCGTTATCTACTGCGCTCAAGGTTACTTTCCCAGGCTAGCAACTCTGACGATTGCTTGCACCTGTGCCGGGCGGGGCTGTTACGAGGGAGGCGGGATACGTTTGTACCAAGGGTTTAAGTTTGTATTTGGCGCGCTTTTGCTCATTCTCAGCTTTCTCTGTATTTGCTTTTAGTTCCTTAATAAATCAGATTTCATATAGCAGCCTCTTGTGAGTCTGAGTATTTGGGCTAGGGCAATCATTACATAAAGCTGAGAATCTAAGATCCTAACTCCGCTGGCCCCTGTCCAGGAAAAGACAAGTTGTCTACCCCTGTGAGGGAGAGTGCCAGCGATGACCGAACCTAACATCGTGATGATGG
Source organism: Candoia aspera (assembly GCF_035149785.1). Classification (NCBI taxonomy): domain Eukaryota; kingdom Metazoa; phylum Chordata; class Lepidosauria; order Squamata; family Candoiidae; genus Candoia; species Candoia aspera. The sequence continues at coordinate 80,154,875 of NC_086157.1, read as the reverse complement.
AAGAAGGGGAACCGGACTCGACCGTGAGGCGGCCCGACCGACCGTCCCAGGGGGGGGAGCTGTCAGCCATCCTAGAAGAGGCGAGCTCCGAGTCGGAGGATGAAGCCGAGGGTCTGAAAACCGCCCCGGAGACTACCGTAAATTCTCCGGGTGAGATGGTCACCTGGGATGAGACCCAAGGGGATGCCACGGTGGCGGGGGGCCCCTCCTGGAGGCAGAGATACCCATTATCCCCCAACGTGGTGCAGGTGCAGCCCACGGAGGGCTCTCCCACCCCGGATCGGATCCGAGTGTTGGAGTCGAAAATGGACTCGTTAGAAGCGATACTGAAACAGCTGAGCTTAGATGTGACCTCGTTGCGGGAGGTCCGGGAAGAATCAAGCCAGCGGTATTCAACCCCTTCGTCCCATGTGCAGTCCCCGGAGCATCGACGGGCGGTGCGGAGGCGCGAAGGGGACCAGTCGGTCCAGATGGAGATCGCGGCATCGCCAGGGCGACCGCCCCGGGGCCCCGCGCCGCCGCAAGGCAGGGAAGTACAAACCCCTGCAGCACCGGCGGTGGGGCGCAGCCCGGCGGGAGGCGGGATGAGAGACTTCCCGGTCAAGTTTGATGGGGACCCGACCAAACTATCATTTTTCCTGATGAATGCTAAAGCCTACATGGAGGAATGGGGGTCGCTTTTCCAGTCGGAAAAGGCAAAGATCATCACCATTGCCACCAAACTGAAGGGGAAGGCGGCAGACTGGTATGTCCAGATGTGCCAGTCGGAAGCGCCTGAACTGGAAAAATTCGATGAGTTCCTATGGGCATTGAAACAACACTTCGAGGATCCTTTGGCGAAAGAGAGGGCGAAGCGAGCCCTGAAGGAACTTAAGCAGGGGTTCAGATCCGTGGCGGATTATGCTTTAGAGTTTAAAGCACTGGCTGGGAAGGTGGATGACTGGTCCCAAGCCACCATTATCGAGCTATTCAAGGATGGCCTGAATACAGAGGTGCTGCGCTGGTCCTTGGGGAGGGACGACCCATATACGCTGTATGAATGGATCCTGCTGGCGGGGAGGGCTGAACATGCCCATGAGATCTTCGCCCATCGAAAGACCGCCAAGTCGGGGCGGGAGGTGAAGCCCAGCCGCCCAGCAAGCACCGGGGGGAAACCAGGACAACGACCCTGGGATGAGGAGCGAGAGAAGCGGTATGCAAAAGGCCTGTGCCTGAGATGTGGTAAAGAAGGGCATCGAGTGGCGGCGTGCCCGAAGGCAAAGGGAGAGGAACGGCTCGGCAAGCCGCCGACGAAGTCCCCTGCCCTGCCGAGGAAGCAGAAAGCTGCGGTGGCTGAAGCCGTGGGAGACGATGTGATGTTCTACGAGGAGGAGGGTGAGCCCGAAATCCTGCAGCCGGCGGGAAACGCCAGCCACCTGCTTTAACGGGCGCCGCAGGGCAGGTGGTGGAAGAAGGGCGCGAGCCTTCATCGGTGAGTGGCAGTTACCGCATTCTCACGGTGAAGTTGAAGTTGGGCTCCCAATCCAAGACTGTAGAAGTATGGGCCATGATTGATTTGGGGTGTTCCCGGTGTCTAATGCACCCTGATGTGGTAGCGGCTCTGGAACTACCCACTTTCCCTTTACAGCGACCCATCGCCTTTACACAGCTAGATGGGTCCATGGCAGGGGGCAAACCGGTCACCCACTTCACCGGGCGGGTATCCTTGCAGCTGGGCAGCCATCAGGAAGGTTTGTCTTTTGTCGTGGCTCCAGTAGGGGGTCCCTTGGTGGTGTTGGGGGTGCCTTGGTTGGTTCAGCAAAATCCCCAAATAAACTGGGTTTACCGGACTATCACGTTTAGGGATGGGTTCTACCAAGCGACTGAGGGGAAGGGTGTCCCAGAGGAGATGGTGGGGATTGCGGCAGCTGCGACTCCGCATGTCCCAGCCCCTTCTCTGGAAGGCTTGCCGGCAGAGTACAGGACATTTGCTGATGTGTTTGGTGAAAAGGAAGCCGACCAATTACCCCCCCATCGAAAAACGGACTGTGCCATTGAACTGCTGCCCAACACCCAATTGCCCAAGCCAAAGATTTATTCCATGACCCAAAAGGAACTAACTCTGTTACGAGACTTTGTGGACAAAAATTTGGCGCGCGGATTCATCGAGCCGGCGAATTCACCGGTGGGGGCGCCGGTTCTCTTTCGCCCAAAAAAGGATGGGACATTGAGACTTTGTACCGATTTCCGCGGATTAAACGCCGTCTCAATTTCCAATAAATATCCCTTGCCATTGATCAAGGACATGTTGTCACATCTGGCCAAGGGAAAGATCTTCTCTAAACTTGATTTAAGAGAAGCCTACTATCGTGTGCGCATCAAGGAGGGCGATGAGTGGAAAACCGCCTTCAATTGCCCGTTGGGAGCTTTCCAGTATAAGGTTTTACCTTTTGGTTTGGCTGGGGCCCCTGGGGTATTTATGCAATTGATCAATGAAGTACTGCATGAACATCTGTTTAAAGGGGTATTGGTGTATTTGGATGATGTATTGATTTATACTGAAACCATGGAAGAGCATGTGTCTCTGGTCAAAAAAGTGCTGAGTAAACTCAGATCAGCAGAATTGTATGCCAAACTGTCTAAATGTGCATTTCACCAGACGCAAATTGACTATTTGGGGTATAGAATTTCAGATAAGGGCATAGAAATGGACCCTGCCAAGGTGCAGGCTATCATGGATTGGGAAAGCCCCCGCACCCGCAGGCAACTTCAAAGTTTCCTGGGGTTCAGCAATTACTACAGATTGTTCATAAGGGGATTTGCTGAAATTGCCTTGCCATTAACAGAACTGCTCCGAACCAAGGGTGTGGGAGATACTCGGAGAGTAAAGAATCCAGGGGCGTTGTTGCGCTGGACGCCTGCTTGTCAAACAGCGTTCGAGCGGCTGAAAGCAGCTTTTATCAAAGAGCCCATTTTGCAACATCCTGATCCTTCCAAACCGTTTGTGGTGCAGGCGGATGCCTCCGATTTTTCCATTGGGGCTTTGTTGATGCAACACGATGGGAAAGGGTGCCTCAAGCCATGTGCCTACTTGTCCCGCAAGTTCTCTGAGACTGAGCGACGTTGGCATGTATGGGAAAAGGAGGCATTCGCAGTAAAAGCCGCGTTGGAAGCTTGGCGGCATTTGTTAGAAGGGGCGAATCACCCCTTTGAGGTGTGGACTGATCATAAAAATTTGGAGGCTCTTAGCACCCCTCGAAAACTGAGCCCGAAACAAGTTCGTTGGGCTCAATTTTTTAATCGGTTCAATTTTCATTTGAAGTTTATTCTGGGGAAAAAGAATTTCCTGGCTGATGCGTTGTCAAGGCAACCTCAGGACTCGGGGGCAGCGCCAGATGTGGTTAGCACCCTGTGGACAGCGCCCCAATTGGGTATGCAGGCTGTGACACGTAGCCAAACGCGCGCGCAGCAGCCACCCGCTGCGGACGCCGCCCAGCCGAGCGCTTTGTCAATTCCTTCCCAGTTGCAACAAAAGTTTCTAAAAGAACTGAAAACAGATACTTGGTTGCTGGCAAATAAAAACAATGTTACTTTTGACCGAGGCTTCGCTTGGAAATCCGACTGCCTCTACGTCCCTGAAAGCCTCAGAAAAGAGGTTTTACTCCGTTCACACGATGACAAGCTGGCAGGTCACTTCGGTTTTGTAAAAACCTTGCACCTTGTTAGGAGGCAGTTCTGGTGGCCCACATTGCGTAAGGATGTCAAAGACTATATTGCCTCCTGCACTGTTTGTGCGATGTCTAAGCGCAAGGTGGGGAAGCCCCAAGGACTGCTGCAGCCGGTGGCTGCCCCTTCGTGCCCCTGGGATGAAATCTCTATGGACTTTATTGTTGAATTACCACCCAGTCAACGCAAAACTGTCATTTGGGTGGTCAAAGACTATTTCTCAAAACAAGCCCACTTCATCCCTTGCGTGTCCATTCCGTCGGCACGTCAATTGGCCCGCCTGTTTCTAGTACACGTGTACAGGCTACACGGATGTCCTTCCCGCTTAATTTCGGACAGGGGCACACAATTTACTTCACAATTTTGGCGGGCGTTCCTCAAATTGTTGGGAACGAAACAAGCCCTGTCCACGGCTTGGCACCCCCAGACGGATGGGGCCACAGAGGCTCTGAATTCTACTCTAGAGCAATACCTTCGAGCTTTTGTGAATTACCAGCAGGACAATTGGGTAGACCTCCTCCCTTTTGCCGAAGTGGCTTACAACAATGCAGTGCATCAAAGCACCGGCCAAACCCCATTTCGGGTGGCTCAAGGTAAAGACTTTGTACCTATCCCTGACCTACCGCAGCCTTCGGGTGGATCGGCCACTCCGGGTGATTGGGCGTCGCAACTGGCAGACTCCTGGCCAATGATTCAAAAGGCGCTAGCTGAGGCACAATTGGATTACAAACAGTATGCTGATCGGAAGCGCGCTCCTCAGCCGCCGTTCCAAGTAGGGGACTCGGTTTACCTTTCCACCAAGTTCATAAAGTCCTCACAACCTTCCAAGAAGCTGGCGCCCAAATTTGTGGGTCCTTTCCCAATTACTGCTCAAATTAACCCGGTGACTTTTAAACTTGATTTGCCTCATAACCTCAAACGCTTACACCCTGTTTTTCATTGCAGTTTGCTCAAACCGACTATTCCTTCTGATCGCTGGCATCGCCAACCTCCACCTCCAACCCCCATCATGATTGATGGTCAGCAACACTTTGAAGTTAAAGAAATTTTGGACTCTAGACGCCTTCGCAATACGTTGCAATACCTAGTTCGTTGGAAACATTTCCCTCATCCGGAGTGGGTCGCTGCACCAGATGTGGCTTCCCCTGTCCTAGTGGCCCATTTCCACTCTGCTTATCCCACTAAGCCGGGTCCCTAGGAGTATTTTTAGGGGGGCGGTATGTCATGTTCGCCGTTTCAATGTCTTTGATACATCGTAACGTTTCGCATGTCATTAGCAGGTTGCGTGTTTCATCTTTCTCCGGAGGATGGGAGTACTTATGTTTTGGCTTCGCTCTGGAATGTATTTGCGTTATCTACTGCGCTCAAGGTTACTTTCCCAGGCTAGCAACTCTGACGATTGCTTGCACCTGTGCCGGGCGGGGCTGTTACGAGGGAGGCGGGATACGTTTGTACCAAGGGTTTAAGTTTGTATTTGGCGCGCTTTTGCTCATTCTCAGCTTTCTCTGTATTTGCTTTTAGTTCCTTAATAAATCAGATTTCATATAGCAGCCTCTTGTGAGTCTGAGTATTTGGGCTAGGGCAATCATTACATAATGATAGTAGACTTAGGGCAATTCCACACTTCAACCACTTGCACCCTTCCTGAAGCCTTCAAAGTAATTTGAAACTGATCAGTGACCATCTTCACTTCTGCCAATCTTGAAATACTATGAGCAGCCAATCCACTGTCCTTCTACTCAGTATAAAATATAGCATTCAGTCAGAGCTAGAAAAAAGGAGAAACCGAACATCTCAACTGTCAAAGCAAAGTGTCCTGCAAATGCACAGGTCTAGAGTTTATTCTGTAGTGGCACAAAACTCTTGTGCAGACATTCTCTAGCTTATAGTGCATACAGTAGGGTATATTTGGTACACACAGCTTTGTCCTCCACCTAGCAACTATCACCAGATGTAGTTGCTTTATTCTGCCTATTAGTAGGTCTGGCTGTTTGTTTCCCATACCTGAGTTTTATATTTCAATTTGTGTGGATAGAGTCATTGTGGGGAGAGTAAGGATATTGATATGATCTTCCATTGACTCCATTATTTAATTGAACACTGGAAATTGCCCATTACCCTTTCTGACACAATTACATGTAGTGAATTGGATTATTATGAACTGTCAAGTCCAGAAATGATAGGCTCATGGGAAAATAGAGCCGAAAAACAGCTGAGAACTTTTAAGCAGCATCAGGAATTACTGCTTACAAGAGTTCCTTGCAGAAGATCAAGGAATGGCCAAGAGAAAGGTTCAAAGCAAAAAAGTGATATAGCAAGGAGGAAACATAAAATGACCAAATAGATAGACTTCAGGAAACAAACAAACATGAGGCACAAAGAAAATAAGCAAATCATGAGGGACATACAGAGCAATTAAGTTTGTTCTATTTTTACAGGAGAGTCAAGAAACTGGGACCACTGAGAATAAACAAGACAAAGTCCCAAACTAGCTTTAGTAATAACATGAAAGGCAGATCTTCTAATAAGATTAATGAAGTTTGCAGAATTTTCTCTAATATCTCTCTTTTTCTCTGTATTCTCTGTATGTGAGGTATTAGGCTGTGCAAAGCAAGGTCGTTATAATTTGCAAACTGATCTCAACCCTGATCGCTGAAGCAATTCACCTTACCGCAATGCCTCAACTCAAAAAAACCCAAGACACTTGATCTCAGTGCTACTGACTAAGGGGTCAAAGGGAGCCACTGCACTTTTCCAGAAGCACCCATGGTAATGCACCAAAGCCTAGCAAAGTACCCAGTTTAACACGAATTGACCTACCAAGGCTGCAGTAATTTGTCACTTCACAGAGTAGTCTTAAAGGGATGCTCCACTGAGATCAAAGCACCACTCCAAAGCTTCACACAGCTCTACCAGATACTTTTTCACCCCAAAGGACTAGAAAAAATTAATAAGTCCTGAGAATGATAGAGATTGTAAAGCAATTGTCAGGCCTGCTGTCAAATGAGCTATAGTGGGAAAAAAGACACTGTTTCTGAAACTGTGGAAGATTTTCATCATTGTGGAGAATTTCAGTGAAATTGTGCCTTGTTATCTCTGCCTACAACTATGGTAGAAAACTTCAAGAGGCCACCATATGCTTAAATCAATTTTAGAGAATAAATATTTTTCTTTGAAAAATACAAGTAGTTCTTGGTTAATAAGTGCTCTGTTTAGCAACCATTCAAACTTATGTCAGCACTGAAAAAGTAACTTTACAACCAGTCCTTGAACTTAGTGATCACCATTTGGGTGCTTTATAATCAGCACACATTTATGACCATTGCAGTGTCCCATGGTCATGTGATCACCATTTGCGATCACAGCTGGCTTCCAACGAGCAAAGTCAATGGAGAAGCTGGCAGTAAAATAGCAAATCACAGTTACATGATGTCTCTCTTAACAACCATGGATGAATCGCTTAACAACTGCAGAGGAACTGATGTTTTAAGTCCGGTGCAGTCACACGACGTTCTGCCTAACAACCATGTTGAGTTGCTAGCCCCAATTGTGGTCATTAAGTGAGAACTACCTGTAATCTCTGGATGAACAATTGAGCTTGTTCATTTACTGTGGTTTGCTTGGCTACTCAAGAACACTCAGTTTTATCCTGTTAATAAGTCAATGTGATAACTCCAGTGGGATTACATCTCATTCACTTTAATGTAATAAAAAAAAATATTTTGTGATCAGTTTTACCAGGTCTTTTGGCTGAATTTGAATGGTTTGATTATTAATCAACAGGAATTTTCATATTAAAATTTAGAATGAAATTTGCATGGAATTTGCTACTTTGGAACTACACTTTTATTTTAAAAATTGGAGATGGAAGGAGAATTGTGCACATCTTTCCTTTAAAAGACACTATTTCAAAATTGTAAACCTAAGGTTACCTTCCTGATTACTGGCCTATGAGGCAGATCTTACTGTACAAATCTTCTGGGGGTATTTCCCTAATTAGATCAACCAGTGTGATTTCAGCTGCAACCAAGCATTCTGTGATGTCTCTATGTCTGCTTTCTGATTCATGTCAGAAAGTCAATTTAATCAGAACAAGTATTTGCCATTATCACTGACTACTTACAATTTATCTTGATTTATTACCTAGAGCTTTGCAAACAGCAAGTAGAACTTTCTCATTGTATTAAACAAGTTCTCAGATTTTATCCTAAATATCTGTGTTCCTCAATGGTTTTGGCAGAGATGTTTTTCCTGCTTTGTCCCCATCTAGTATATTTTTCCTTCATTTATGTAATAAAACATAATAAAGAAAAAAAACTAAATTAGCAAAAAAGGACAGAAAAGAGAAAAAAAAATACAACTATAACAATTGAAATGCTGCATAGTCAGGGGGTCTCCCTGGACTCTCAGTTCCTGCTTATGGAGCAATGGCAGCTGTGGCAGCTGTGGCCAGGAAGGCCTTTGCACAGTTTCAGTTTTTGTGCCAGTTTCATCCATTCCTGGATCAGAAGGCCCTCCTTACGGTCACCAATGCCTTTGTCATTGTAGACAACTCAGAAATTGCATCTTGCTATGCCCATATTAACACCTCTGCTCCATGAGTTGCAGTGGTTATCAATATGCATTCAGGTATAATTTGAAGTGCTTTTTCTTTAACCTTTGAAGCCTAAATGGCATAGGGCTTAGTTATCTGAGGGACTATCTGCTCCCGTAGTATCTGCCTGTCTTCTATGATCCAACAGAATTGGCTTGCTTCAGGTCCATCCAATTAAGCAGTGTGACCTAGCAGGACCCAGAAGTGAGCCTTCTCTGTTGCTTCATCTGCCCTCTGGAAAAGCATTCCTCTGGATTTGTACAGTCCCAACTTTAACTGCTTTTAAATTAGCTTTAAAAAGTCTGGTTCTTTCTCCAGACTTGGGTTAGTATGTGATTGGGCCCCTTTAAGTTGGGGGATGGTGTGAGTGATCTTTTTAATTTGCTCCCTTGTAGCAACAGGGGTCCTTTTCTTATAAGATGTTGTTTTCTATATGTTTTTAATTGTGAAGTGCTCCAGGGTTGTTCTGGAGTCAGGTGGTCTAGAAATGTGACAAGTAAAGAAAATGATGGAAAGGTTATAGAGACAGGCAAAGCCTAGCACTTAGATAATTACTTCTTATCAGAAGGAGAATCCAAAGCATGTGCTACCTTTATGTGTCCCTGTGAAGAAAGGCAGAAGGAAGTGACTTCAGATTAACAGTCTTTTAGACTCCAAATAGGTAGAATTATAGACAAATAGGGGACAGAGGGTAAATTCTTAACTCTATCTATACCCTGTTGCCCCCTTGTGGTCAGTAAGTCTTGAGATGCTGAAGAATCATTGGACTTGGACTTCCAACAATAGATTCATAAACAGTGATGTGTTCCACTATGAACCTGCACTTCCCTGTCTTTTGTTGTCAGCATCCTTAGACACTTTTTAGAAGAGACATTAATTTACCCAGTGTATAAGCATTAACATTTAAATAGCTTTTCAAACTTCAAAAGTTCTAATCAAGACAAACGAAAAGCACTGTGGCACAAGCTCCTTCCCTTGTCTACAAGTGTCACATCATGCATGTTCAAAAGGGGGGTGGCAGTCGCAGTATGATGCTGTGATGCTGCTTTGTCATTCTGATGAAAGCATTGAGAGCCTGCAGACACCATCCATGAATTCAGCTATTTTGGCTTTTGTTCAGGATAATAATGCCCCTTTCAGAAACAGGAGACCCCAAATGACAGTAACTCATTAACTCAAGACTGGATTCCTGCAACACATCTTACATGTAGCTGCCTTTGAAGACTACTCAGAAACTGCAGTTTGGTAAAGAATGTTAAAGGGTGAGAGCAGCTTCATCACGTGACTCCTGTACTGTGGGTGTCAGATTGGTTACCAATAGGTTTTAAATACAATTCAAGGTGCTAGTATTGACCAATAAAGTCCTACATGGCTTGGGTACAGTTTACTTTGGGGATCATATCCTCCAAATAGAAGCTACTTGTTCAGTTTGTGCAGTCCAGAAATGATCCTGCAAATAGAATCTTCTCCTTGGGAAATTGGAGAGGGCTTGGAAGCAGACTTCTTTGATGGCAGTCCCATCTCTCTAGAAACAACTTGAAAAAAAAGATGAAAGGTCCCCTGTGCAAGCACTGAGCCATGTCTGACCCTTTGGGGGGATGCCACTTTTGCAATGTTTTCTTGGCAGACTATAGAGCAGGGTGGTTTGCCATTGCCTTCCCCAGTCGTCACCTTCCCCAGCAAGCTGGGTACCTCGAAAGGATAGAAGGCTGAGTCAACCTGAGCTGGCTACCCGAGAATCCAGCTTCTGCTGGGATCAAACTCGGGTCGTGGGGAGAGTTTCGGTTGCAATACTGCCACCTACCACTGCACCACACAAGGCTCAGAAACAACTTACCTGCTGAAATCAGGGCAGCCCCCCACTTTATTTACATTTCAGAAAGTGTTGAGGACTTGGCTACTCTGATGAGCTTTTGGTAGTTGTATTGTCTGGAGAAATGGGGCTACTTTATTATTAATCTTTTAAACTATGATTTAACTATATTTTACTGTGGGCTTATTTATTATTTTTAGATATTGATATCATATGGGCTGCCTAGAGTTTGTTAAGGAGGTGGGTTACAAGAAACAAAGAGACAGACAGATGGATGGTTAGACAGACAGCTTTCCTTTCGACTCTAGCAGGCCTTTTTTGAACAATAAATTCTCGCAGCTTTGATGTGTTCTGTACCCATGCTTGTTCTGCAGTCATGACTTCTGTCTCTTGGATTCTGTCTCCTAGGTTTATTTTCTAGATCAAAAAGAGAGTGTTCAAGCCAAGACACAAAGATATGGTAAAACCTGTTTATTAGTCTAGTGCTATGCCACTAGGCTAGCATTATTTCTCTCTACTTGTGATACTAAAGGTATAGCCACCACAAATATATTGTTACATTAAAAACAAATTAAAATTTTGGATACAGATAGTTTTAACCAAAGATCAGGAAAAAATATTTATGTTAAAGTGAGTAGATACTTAAAGCTTTGACAGCCATATATGTACTGTAAGCAGACTAGCACCACATCACTGAGAAGGCACTCTCTTCACAGAGCACAAGCAACAGTGTCCCCTCATCCTTCATTCTGCGCAAAATATTTAACCTTATGATCTGGGACAGTGAATTATATCGTAAAGGGAAACCCAGGTGGACACAGCCATCTTGATGCTTCCAAGCCTAGCTTTTCTGAAGAAAAGGTAGCATAGAAGCTTGGGTTAATATGAGATATAAAACCAGATACAAGATTTATTCTTCCCTCTGATTCTATTGGAACCAGAAGTACTTCGTAAGTCTTTTTAATCAAAACTTATTCTGAAGTGGGAATCTGGTATTCAATGGTAACTTTATTTATTAGACAATTTTGCTTCACATTGGTTTGCAGATATTAGTTTTTGGGTTGTGCAGCATGAACCTGGGAAATGACATGGCTGTTTTAAGGAGTTGCAGACTGAGGTCCCATTACGCTCTGAAGCACTTCTTTGTCTTCGAATGCAAAGTACTGCAAAGTGCAAATAGAGTTTATTATGGTTTGTGTGTCTTTCCAAGTTCAAGGAAAAAAGTGCATTCTGGTTTCAGCTTCAGTTTCGATACAGTCTCTAAATTTCAGGAAAAGAGTGTAATGTTAAAGTTGGCAATCTTTTCCATCTTTAAAGAGGGATTTTTTAAAAACTGTTTCTCAGAATTCTACTGTCTATGAAACTCTAATGATCAATAACCTAATCAGAGCTGATTTCTCTGCTTAGCAAATGATTTGAATGGTCTCTGATAGTTGACTCATCCAGAGAATAAGAATTTCAATCTGTTTCAGTCCTAAGAATCCAATTTCTCTTGCTTCTACATACCTTTTATACTAGGGATTCTGTATTGTTCCTTAGTTAAGTAATTATTAACATAATGATGTCTCCTGACATGTAAATTCATTACAGTGATAGAATTCAAAAGAACAGTTTTGACAATTACGCCCAATGCCCTGCTTTGTACTAGAAACCATATTAAAGAATCCCTGACAGATGGCCATCCAGTCTGTGCTTCAATACATCCAGCCAAACAAAGCCAACTGCCTCCTTCTGTAGGTGGATTCACTGTAGGGCTGCTCTCTTACCATGTATTTTCCTAATATTCTTCATGAATCTTTTTTATTATAAGATCATTATTCTATATCCTTATTCTGGAATAATAAAGAAAAGTTCTTACAACTGCCTTCAGATTCTTGAAAATTAACACGTTCTCACTTATTCTCACCAGTTTTCTTTCATTATGGTGGAACATACCACCTAGATCTTCAATTTGTTCATTTCCACAAATTATTTACTTCCAATTCAGCCTACTGGAAATGGTTTTGGCTATATACCAAGGATCTGAAGCTAACTTTAACAAATCCAAACTTGGGAGTGTAGGTGCGGGTGGGCAGATACATTGTTTGAACATTGAAGTTTTTTTTTTCCCAAGATGAAAGTAACAAAAGTGATAAAAAATGTAATACAGTTTAAAACTAACTGAAGTAAATTATTTCTTTGCTGCTCCAATTAGAGCTAAGCAAAATTAACAGTTGGATATAGTCTTTCTTGTTAAGATGTGGCTAAAGCAGAAAATTCCCAGGCAGCTGGAGCTAATGCTCATGGAGAGCTCTGAAAAATGCCATTAATCAGAGTGTGGTAGAGTTGGTCAATTTCCACTTTCATTCACCATAAAAGGTTGTAGGTGTGTTAGTGCTGTTAGAAGTTAGAAGATTTTTGAGTTACCAGCCTCAGTTTTCAGATAGAATGATGGAAACCTTTAAAAAGCCTTTTATACACAGCACATTTCTATATACCTTCCTACTCAGAAGTAAGTCCATCTAAATTCAGTAGAATACATTCTTCTGTTATGTTTTGATAGAAGTAAGGTACTAAACCGGAAATACATTTATTTTATATTTGCATTTGCATTCACTTTTAATAATAAAAAACACATGTATTTATAAATAAATACATTTTGTTAATTTTGGATTTCTGATTGATTTCTGAGAAACTCTCTTCCACATATTTTTTTCCTCCAGCATAATAGATTCATCGTGGAAAAATTATTGTTGGATTATTACTTAGCCATGTGTTGTTTTAAAATGTATCCTTCAGTATGGGTTTTCTGGTTTCATAAAAAGTAATATGTCTTGAACCTAAAATATACATAGGACTGCATTGTTGGATGACCATTTTCTTCCATAAAAGTTTTCACAGATTTTAGCATCATCGCTTTAGGAAAAACTTTCAGATTTGAACTACAGCAAAACAAAAGGGTAGATACAAATTTAAATGTAAAATATAAACAGAGTTGGAATAGGGTAGGCTAACTTGGGAAATAATCTCATGTCATCTCATCATGTCATAGCTATTCATTTAAAAACACCCTCAATGAACAAATAACAGTTAAAATAAGTAGGGTTGAAAAAGAACAATAGGAGTTTACAAAATCTCAAAACATTAGGTTTCCAAAGAAAATTAAATTCAGTAAAGGGTTTTTGTTGTTGTCGTTCAGTCGTTAAGTTGTGTCTGACTCTTCGTGACCCCATGGACCACAGCACGCCAGGCCTTCCTGTCCTCCGCTGTCTCCTGGAGTTTACTCAAATTCATGTTCATTGCATTGGTGATGCTATCTAACCATCTCATCCCCTGCTGTCCCCTTCTCCTTTTGCCTTCAGTCTTTCCTAGCATCAGGGTCTTTTCCAGTGAGTCCTCTCTTTGCATTATGTGGCCGAAGTATTTGAGCTTCAGCTTCAATATCTGTCCTTCCAATGAACAGTCAGGGTTGATTTGCTGTGGGATTGACTGATGTGACCTCCTTGCAGTCCAAGGGACTCTTAAGATTCTTCTTCAGCAACACAGTTCGAAAGCATCAATTCTTCAGTGCTCAGCCTTCCTTATGGTCCAACTCCCACAGCCATACATTACTACTGCGAAAAACATAGCTTCCATTACACAGACCTTAGTAAAGGGTTTACCATGATTTAAATTAACTCTCAAAAACAATTTGCTTCATGCGAACAATGGCATCTGAAGTTGATCTTGAAGTGGGACAAAATTTTGGAGTGTCTATTGTGGGCATTCATCTAGTCTGTGTGAGTAACTCGATTTTTTCCTCCCTTGTTTTCCTCCTCCCCCTTTTGGATATTCTGCTGATTGATACTTCTGACAGTAGAAACTGATTTTCCCCCCAGGATTTCTGAGTATTTTTAGGAAAAGAGAAAGTAGGTACAAATCTTCCTAACTCCTGCGTGTGATAATAGTTTGCATATATTGCACTTGCACTCAGTAGGATTGGGGATGCACATTAGAAATGATCAGTCAATTTTGTATTATTTTCTATCTACTGAGGAATAATATCACTAATCTGGGAGCTTTTCTCTTTCAATTACTATTTGAACGACAATGATCATTTATTCATAAATAGAATGGATATTTTAAAGCTGCCTTGTGGAGTTTAACTGCAAAAACTGGATGACTTTCAATTATGCAGACCAATGATATTAAAGCAGCCATAAGGTGAATTAAGAGTAAGAATAAAACTCTGGACTTCAGCTGCTTCACTGGTTTTTATAGCAATTGCAAATGATAATACGGAAACTTATAGAGCAAGGCAAATTAAGAAGTTACTAGGGAAAAATGCAATTGAAAAAGGTCTTTCCCCTTGAAGGTCCATTTGGAAGCCTAATGTTTTCACAGAGGAGGAGGAGGAGGAGGAGGAGGGGATGATGATATGCGTGCACACAGAAGAGATTTCAAAATGTAATTAATTTCAGATTACATAAAAAAATGGAATGGTGAAAGCACTGTAATACTATAGGAGCCAGACTTGGAGACATAAAAGGATAGGACTCCTCTGATGTTCATTTGATAGGACTGTTCTTAAAGGACATTCCATGTTAATAAAAAGGAAATATATATTTTGAGCCTGAAAAATACTGATTGTATAAAATTATTCTAATTAATATGTTCCATTTGGTTATATTTTTCTTACATCATGCATACATGATTCCCCTGAAATTAGGCTTGCTCCTTCCCTGCTATTGTTTAGGAAGTACCTCAAGACTTGGTTATGTTGTCAGGCCTGGGGATCTTCGGGAATGGGAGACATCCTTAGATGGCTCTACTACGATTGACATTCTTGCTCTCTCCACAGAGTTGGTGTATTTCAACTTGTTCCCCACCTCTGGAGAGCTGATTTTCCCCCGAGCCGGTGGTTGAGGTTGGGGCAGTTTCAGTCATCGCTAATTAAACTCCTCACAGGAAACTGGATGGATGCTAGCAGACTGATATTAAAGATATCAATTCTCAGCTTTATGTAATGATTGCCTATTCCAATAAAAGGAGTCTCATCAGTAATTACTAGAGAAAACTAATTTATTGAATGAATAGTATGCAAAGTACGAAGAAAGCTGAGAATGAGCAAAAGCGCGCCAAATACAAACTTAAAAAGCCTTGCTCCCGTGGCGAACCCTCCCCTCAGGCTAGCATAGCAACCACCCACCCCAGATGCTAGCAACCGTTAGAATCGGCCTGAGAAAGTAACCTTGAACAGCAGAGATAACCCAAACATACATTCCAGAAGATCACAAGTCAGCACAAAGGAAATTTACCAGCGTGGCCAGGCAGGCACGCAACTGCAGATATGACATGTGAAACGTTACAAGGAACCATAAACATCGGAACGGGAACATGACATTTTTATAATATTCTTTTTTAAAAAGCACTTTTATCTTTTTATGATGATTGTTTTTTATTTATTTGCTGTTTTTATTTAATCGTTGTACATCACCCAGAGTCGCCTTGTGTAAGATGGGCAGCCATATAAATGTTTGTTATGAAAGAAAGAAAGAAAGAAAGAAAGAAAGAAAGAAAGAAAGAAAGAAAGAAAGAAAGAAAGAAAGAAAGGTGTTTTCACATCTGTGTACATCTTTCTATCTCTATGGAAGAGTTGCATCTAAAACTCACAATATTTTAATATGCAGTCCTTGTAACACTGTCACAACACACATAAGTTGAACTGTAGGCTTTGTCTAGAACTAGATTGCAACAAAGCATGAATGGAAGGGGAAATAAAAGATACAGTGTTGTTCTACATAGTTCCAAGTATAAGAAAGAGTATTTGATAATTTCAAAGTATTTCACAAGCTGCTGCATAAACTGAACAACTTGGAAACATAAACACATCTAAAAGTTCTCAGAAACAGCAAAAATTGCTGTTTTTTGGCAATTCACAGAAATTGATTTGATGAATTTATACTCTACAGGATTAGTCTTCCAGTGATGTTACTTGGTATTTTCTGAAACCTACATGCAGACTGCAGATAGATCTCAAAATAAACTACTGAAAAGACATAATATTTGAACTGCCATACTTGCAGTGAGTTAAAATGGGGTGGGGTGTGGGAGGTGAGAGGAATGCAAAGTTATTTAAAAGTCAAGAAGGAGAAATCTTTTCCATTGACTTAGGTATTTTCACCACAAGCAAAGCAATTATTTTGATAATTGATGGATTAAATGTTACAAAAAGCAATAGTATCAAAAATAAGGGACAAGATGGTGCTTCCCTAATGATCTAAGAATATATTTCTTCTTGAATCTTTGTGAACGTAATGTCAGAGCTTGACCTCCTTTATGTTAATAATGCAACAATGTTGAGCCAATAATTGCATGATGATGAGTTGACAACTCCAGTTTAATTTCTCCTTGTTTCAGGTGCCCTTGTAGCATAGAAAAATGACTTGTTTGTGAAAGAGATATTAAAAAGATTCTTATCATTATGAAATCTGTCAAGGATCGGAACACATAAAAAATATGGTATCATTTTTCCTACTTTGTCAACTTGGGAGAAGAAGCCACAGGATATTGCTATAGTTTTATGAATGAAGTTTGGAAAAGCTGCCTGGAGCCCTCTCCTCATCTGCCATCAAATGCCAAGGATGATTTAATTAAAGATTTAAAGTTGATCCATAATTTGCAGTTACCTCTATTTTAGAATTGATTTGCTTGGTTGCACATTTTAATTTTTTTCAAGCAACCAACTAGATGACAAAATGGATTGTTGTTTTTGTTACATATATACTGTCTCTGTGTGTATAAGTTCTAAACTGTTTATCTTCAGTTTTACTGTGTACTGCTGACAGAAACATATATGGACAAGAGAGTTTACCATCCTGTCCACAAAGTATCATGTATTTCTTTATGTTTCCTTGGAAGGATCCAATTAGAAAATTTAAAAGGCAGAGTATTCCTTTTCTTCATTAAAAAAAAAATGTGCATGTAAGATTTTTTTTTGTTCCATCCACTTTCAATTCTTAGCCCCAGTCACTTTTTTCCATTCATTTAGAAAAGTTGCTTACTTTTTCTACTGAAATTACCTTATTTATTTAGGTATTTATTTAGACCATTTGTATCTTGCAATCATCAGATTATAAACAGCTTACAATAATAAAAATAAAAGGAAAATTCAAAATTTATTAGTACCATCCAATGCCATGCTATTGCCTAATGAATGAAGATCTTCCATTCATTCCAAAAATCTCATGGAAGAGCACTCTTTTCACTGCCTTCCTAAGCAATAGGAAACAAATTATTCCAAAGAGAGGTGGCTGCTACTGAGAAGGCCATCCTCTTAGCCTGTATTACCTGAATTCTTGGAAGGAAGGTACGCATAGCACCTCTTCCTGACTAGATCATGTAGGGCAGACAGATTCTATCTAGAGCAGGTGGTCCTAAAGGGCTTTGTAGGCAACCACTAGCACCTTGAATTGGGTCCAGAAGCCTATCAGCAACCAATGCAGCTTCCATAACACAGATGTTAGTCTACTCAGCTGACTAATACCAGTCAGCAAATCAGCAACCATATTCTGTGCCATCCACAGCTTCCAGGTTAACTTCAAGAGCAGCTCTAAGTAGAACAAATTGTAGTTAACTATGAGAGGACAGTGTGAGTTACTGTCTTCATCACTTTCTAGGGCAGGAAAGATTGCAACTGGTGGATCAGCCAAAGTTAACCAAAGGATCTCTTGGCCATGGCCACTACTTGCTCCTCTAGCAGGAGTCCAAGTGAACTGTCACATTGAATACCTGCTCCTTTAAGAAAAGTGCTACTCCAGCTAGAGTAATTGAGTCTATAGAGTCTATAGAACCTTAGGGCCTCTGGTCCAACAGCAATTTTAACTTTGCTTGAGTTTAGTCTCAGCTTGCCCCATATCATCAATCCCATACAGCACCCAGGCTCTGCATCAAGAATTCCACCACAATTCCTGCTTGACCTGTAAAGGAGATATATAATTGGGTATAATGCAAGATTGATGTCAGGCTTACCAAGTAGACCAGACAGGAAACACAACCAGATCAGCTGATTCTACTTTATTGTAAAGCTACATTAAAGAATCTTGCAAGTCTAGAGATTCAAATTTCCTGCCATCTCCTTTACAGCCTGAAAAACTAGGGAAGGTCCCTTCTGAGCCTCTTGCCCCTGCCACTATCCAGCTGCAAGCTATGCTCTCTCTTATCTGATGATTCCCTAGGCAGCATTTCTTTGCCCTACCTCCCAAAGTCTTTCCTGCATACTATTGCATTGAACAGCTTCTGCAGTTGTAGCCCTTCCTTTTTCTATAAAAAAGGAATGGTTAGGAGAGTCAATAATTATTTAAGACACCCAGGTCAAGAGATAATTTATTGATAAGGGGACACATGACCCATTCCTAAAAAGCTGGCATCATCATTCCCTTGCCCAAGGATACACTCCTTTCTCTTCTACCCAGGCTGTCAATCTAACCAACAGCTGGATGAGCAATCCAAGGATAGAACCCCATCCACTTTCTCAGATGTCACCTGCCGATGTCACCCCTTCAATGTAGACTAATCCAGAAAACCAAAGTTATAGAGGCCAATATTACTTTTATTATAAAGATATAGTAACATAATTTTACAAGTCTGAATGTGCTTCTCCCAACCACCACCTTTTATCTTCATGAAAACTAAGAAGAATCTTGCCTGAGACATTTGCTCAGGTTACAGTTCAGACCCAGAATCAGACTTCATTTATCTGATTTTTTCCTTGGTAGTGGGTCTTCCTCCTGTCTCTCACAGTCATTGCCTCTACCCACCACAATTTAAAAGAGTCCCAGATGATCTTGCAAGATATTGCCTGTCATCTCAGAAGACCCTAACCATCTAGAGTCCAACTGTGAGTGCATATGAGTGATTTTGTCCACAAAATGACTGGCAACCGCCCGCAACAGCCAGCAGGAGATACTGTACTTCCAGTTCTGCAGCTCCCAAAAGGGAGTGGGTCACTTTAAATAACACCACTGGAAAATATTCTGCAGAGTGCACTAGTGTAGAGAAGTATTGATTTTGCTGCCCTTACTACCATGAAGAAGGATCAAACTTGAGCTTACACCTGTGTCTGGTCACCTTCACTCTTTGCTTGTCAGAGCATCTCCTAAATTTCCTCAGTAAACCAAGGAATATCTCTGAATCAAAAACCAGAGGAGGCCACTCTGGAGCAACACTGTCGTACACGTTGATTATCTTCATATTCTAGAGCTAAACCAGACAGGCCACAAAGTTGTCTTTCAGGCCACAGGATAATTCCCCAAGCACCTACTGGAAGCAAGTTGGATCAATAAGATACCCAGGCTGGACCACCTAAGTGGGCCATTCCATTTGAGATTGATGATGGCTCCAAACCCCCAGTGTGTGGGTGTCAGGACCATGATGACTTGAGACAAATCCATGGCTGTCATAATGACAACTCAGATCCCATATCCAAGACATGGAGGTTGATATCTGCCAGTACACAAGGACTAGGAGACTTCGCTACTAGCCTAGGAATAAGATCAAATTGGGAATGGTAATTGCTGGGCATCATGGGAAAGAGTATACCAGTGATACCAGTGATACCACCAGCTGGTCCTTGGCATCCAACACATATGAGACCTCACAACCAGTCATCTGCATCAGCAAATTCATCTAATGTCACATATCCAGTATTTCATTTGCCTCTATTATCACCACACAACTTCAAAAAGTCTTATTTTTCCTCTCTTTTCTTCTTCTTCCAAGTACAATCCTTCATGATATTCCAACTGCCTAGTACTGTAAGTATATGTGATAGCCAGTTTGGTGTATTAGTTAAGGCATCAAGCTACAGACTGGAAGATGGTGAGTTCTAGCCCCACCTTAGTCACAAAGCCAGCTGGGTGACCTTGGGCCAATCACTCTCTCTCAGCCCTAGGAGGAAGGCAATGGCAAATCACTTCTGAAAAACCTTGCCAAGAAAACTGCAGGGACCTGTTCAGGCAGTTACCAGGAATCAATGTTGACCTGAGGGCACCAAGAAAAAAAAGGAAGTGTATGTAAGTAATGATGGCTTACTAACATGAACTAAGTTTTTGCCCTATACAGTTAGAACTATTGTCTGCTTTATATATTGTGCCTTGTGCCAATATACATGAACCATGAAGACTGGAGGCAACCTTCAGTTTTTATTGTGGGAGATCTTTGTAATCTGACTTCTCTCAGATAATTTCATGGTGAGACAAATTAGTCTTTATGGCCCCTATAAAAATAAATAAATTGTATCCTCAGTAATTGTCAGGTTCTTTTTTTTTTTAAAGCATCACATGTTAATGGACATTTTCAGCTTAGTAGTCTATTCTTTATACTTATTTAATTCGTTACTGTTAAGAATCTTGGTCTCCTATTGTCACTGAAAATGCAATATGAATGATATATGTATTCAGAAATAGCTAACAAATTTAAGGTGATGTATCTGTGAGTCCTCTAATAAAATCTCTAAACAACATCAGGTTTTTAGATATACTGTAGAATAAGTGAAGGACAGAATCATAGAAAGGCCTTACTGTCATTCTTTATTGTAGATCAGACTACAAATATTTTAAGGATCTTACACAAAGGACTACATTAAAATCCAGGAGTGGGTATAGAGGCAGAAGAACCTGCAGTTCCACTTAGCAAATAAATTATGAAATCACTTGAATTACTTAACCTTCTATAGGTACATCATATCCTTTTTCTACCACAGAAGGAGAGTGACAGTGCTCCTGCTTCTTACTGCGGTGTGGTTACTTGTACATGTCTGGGCCTGCTTTCACTGAGGAAACGAAGAGCCTTTAAAAAGAAGAACAGAATAAAACATGCAGTGAAAAGTGCAGGGCATCAATTTCTCAAAGAGAATAAAGTAATTGCTACAATCAAATCACTTTGAATGTAACTTTTACAGCCCAAGGCAGAAATCTGAGACAGAATGTTTGCAAACAATTTAATTCATAGCAATATAATGTAAACAGATTGTGTTCCTCAGTACAAAGAGCTGCAGAAAGAGATCCAGGAAAGATTCAGTTCACCAGCATTTGGTGGAAATACGCCCCCTCCCCCCATTTAACCTTGTTATTGGAAATTTATATGTTTAGCTTCTAAGGTCTAATGCTTTATCTCATACTGCTAGGGGGCTCACCTGTACTAGCAGAAGGTTAAAAACAAGATGAAAGTTTGCTTCAGAGAACAGTGTTAGAAGTGAAGGCGAAGTGTGTGCTTCAGCAAACTTTTTATGATCCTTCAGTTTAAAAATAGAAGCTCTGTTAGTATAGTCCTGAAAATGGGCTAAATCCAGTTATATTTAAAGTATAAACACACTGAAATCAGTTGGATGTGCATTATAACATAATTCTACAATAATATCTAATAATAACATAGTGATTTTTCAACAAGAAACATAAACAACCAATTCAAAGATAATTAAAACAACAAAATGTCAGAGACAACCAGTAACTACAAGTCTTTACACAGTATCTTTTAAGAAGAAACAATTTAATAAACACCATCTAATCTACAATTTACAAGCACTTAAAAACAAAACCAATTAAAGATGCTATGTCATATCCTACCAACATAACTAGCAAAATAATTCAGTTAAATACTCAATAAACAGTGACATTTCCAGGTCAATATGTTACCAACAAGCTAAAAACAATATTTTACATTATTGCCCAGGCTCTGGTTAATTTCTTCAATTACATCTGTGGCCAATGCAAATGTGCTTTTAAATCCTTGTTAAATATGCTAAAATTGGTCATTATCCAAAGAGCACTGAGGATTTGATTTCATAGCCTAGGGATCAGGTCCTAGAAAGTCCTTAATCGTGAAAAGGCAAAGTTAGAAGGGAACAGTCAAAAGTGTTTGTGAGGCTGAAGGAAACAGCCAAAGAAAAATACACCAAGAAATTAGAGAAGAAAGATAGATAGAAAATTGTAATACAACATCATGAAATCCAAAACCAAAATTTTATATTGGGCCATTGTTCTTATGGAGAACTGTTGTAAAGAGTTCTATAGTATGTTATATGATGATATAGAAAAACTGGGAAAGATCTAATAACATCTAATTAGATCTAATAATATCTAATGCAAACACCACTGTTCTAGATCTGGATTAAGAGGGAAAGGTTGAAAGAGGAATGACCTACCACACGACTGTTAGAGTAGTCCAGGTATAAAACAAGTTAAATACCATGGATTTTACAGATTTACTCTTATTTTAAGTTTTGGCCCAGTATTATCTACAAGATAGCACTCAGCAAACTTTCAGCACTGAGTGACGTTATACAATTTCATAGGTGCCAAAAACATTAAACCTGTAAATAAATAAATAACATTAAATGGACATTTAACCAAAACCCATGTAGTCATACCTGAAAAATCTCATGAAATCCCATTTAAGAATAAAGAACTTGAGTGACTTGAGAATCTTGTAAGATTCTGGTCATTTTTATTTAAAAAAACAATTTCAGTGGTTGCTATTTACTTCCATATCTATGTCACGTTTCTCAGCTCTGATATAGAACATATCATGTTACAGTCTAAACATACTGAATAATTCTCATTTCAAAATATCCACAGGATGCTAAACAAAAGTGCTATTTGTTCTGTAACTCAACCCAGATATAAAATGACTTCCGGTCACCAAAATGAAATAAATGCTGTTCTTAGGCCATCTTTCTGCTTTGACTAAGATATGTTAAAACAGCTGCAAAATACTACAAGGCATATCTAAGGAGCAGCCTGTCATAAGACTAAGTGATACAGCCCTCTCAAGTCCATCTATTTTGGATCTCATGGAAGGGAGGTAAGCTGTTACTTTTTAAGTTATTTTACTTTAACTGTTACCATGGTATCGTACTCTGAGAGAAAGGTGTTTGTGGAATTCTCTTCAGGTGCTGCAAATATTGTAGGAACTGTCAGATAGGAAAACATTTTGAGTCAACTCTGTCATAAGGGAAAGAGAAAACTGACACAGCACCTTAGGCTAAGAAATCTTTAAAAAAAATTAAAAGAACATTGGAGATTTGAATTCAGCAGTACCCTTCTTAAAGAATATGCTCTTGTACATAAGCAAGGAGTATTAGGTATGTTCCCACCTTGAGTTTTTTATCCAAATAATAAAGGCTTGATAAAAAGTCTAAAAATCTAATCTAAAAAGTTCTGAAAGAATCCAAAGTAATTAAGAATGCTAACAGTCAGCCATTGTATTTTAAGCCGAACCTATGCTTATTAAGAAAAACTTGAGAATAGAAAACCCTCACTTCTTTCTAAACTACATCTTGAAGAAACCTGCTATCTCAGGTCACTTCCTTTTTCTGCCTTCCTTTCCAGGCATATATGCACAGAACACATGATCTTTGACACTCCCTCCCTAGAAGGATGTAGTTAGGTAAGTGCTAGGCTTTGCCTATCCCTGTAATGTATTTTCTGTAAATAAATTTCATTTCTATTGTAGATAAAAACCTGCTCCATTAATCATTGCTCAGGCCAGATTTCCACTCTCAGGTCATGTACACGCACACCCCTTCAAACCCCAACACTCAGAATATTTGTGGCTGGAACATACATGTTCTTAGTCTGGACAGAATTGAGTATCAGTGGTATTCCATATGAAATTGGAAATAAGTTTATACAGAGATGTCAACAGGCATCAATGACATTAGGGTTCAATATAGTTTTCTTAATTCAAATATGATATATTTTATTTGTTCCCCAGTAACTGCTCAGTAAAAAGGGGAATGAATTACTGAGAACACAATCCTACGCCAATGTATCTTGGAGAAATCAAGGACTTATTTCTGAGTAGGATTCCATAAGATTGTTCCGTTCACTGCAGGAAAAAAAAACTATGTATAAATGGAAGAATGATGAGATGAGGTCATATGCTGATTCTACATAAGCTTATTCAAAATTGCAAAGCACTATTTAAAGACTGTTCTACTGAAACTGAAATTTGCTGCAACTGCTAGTTCATTTATATCTGGATATAACACTGTATCACAGTTTAGCATTTCAGAAATTTATTGCTTTGTCTGAATCAAAACAAATATGATTTCTCATCCTGTTTTTCTCAGATACACTATAGTTAAACCTACTACTGCTTGTGGTTATGTTTGGGGACAATACAAAAACTGCAGTTAGTTGAAAAATGAAGTAGGTGTTTCCAATATCTTCTTGCAGTTCATCTGGAAATGGATTCTAAGAGAGAAAACTCATCATGCACATGATCACATCAAGTTACTGTGGCATCAGTTCATGTGTGCATTGTTTTTTTAAAATGCAAAGAAAAAGCAACCTTGATGTTAACAACATGGTTGATTTTGTCCAGTGTTTTAGCTCCCTCATTTCTGGAGATGGGGATGGGTCTCTGCTATATTAGTGATCCAGGTGCTATGGACCTAGAAAAAACTTGTATCGGGAGTTATTTATTTATTTTCTATCCCACCTTTATTATTTTTATAAATAACTCAAGGCGGCAAACATACCTAATACTCCTTCCTCCTCCTGTTTTCCCCACAATGACAACCCTGTGAGGTGAGCTGGGCTGAGAGAGAGTGACTGGCCCAAGGTCACCCAGCCAGCTTTCATGCCTAAGGTGGGACTAGAACTCACAGTCTCCTGATTTCTAGCCCATTGCCTTAACCACTAGACCAAACTGGCTCTTATTAGAAACTACTTATCATGATGAACAACAGAAATTCAGATAGCAGTCTTCTCAGTGAAGAACTTTATGCTTCTGCCAATCTATCTTCCTGTATAAAACATTTTCTTGAGCTCTGATGTGATTCTTGTTTTTTTTCTTGTTCTTTAGTATTTACTTTAGAGAGATCTAAAGAGAGGTAGCAGATCTGCAGGCAGCAGAAAGGGATTTAAGGACCACACAGCCTACTTTGCATCCTGAAAAGATCCTTCTGTTTTCAGGTATTCTAGAGCAGTGTTTCTCAACCTTAGTAACTTGAAGATATGTGGACTTCAAATCCCAGCATGCTGGCTGGGGAATTCTGGGAGCTGAAGTCAACATATCTTAAAGTTGCCAAGGTTGAGAAACACTGTTCTAGAGGATTGTATGCCATTCCTTAAGTTAAAGAAAGATTTAACCACCAGTCTGGATGGCTTCTGCAGCTGGAATGCAGAGGGCACCCTTATTTTGAGTTGAGTCTCCTAGGTTGCTATCAGATTTTGAGTTTTTGCTTGGTTCTGATTCCTGCCTTGTTCTTTCATGTCATCTCCTACTTCAGCCTTTGACGTATTCAAAGGTCCCGATCATAGGCTTATGTCATAAGCTTTCATCAGTAAATGTAGTTTATATGTCACCTTCAGCTATCTCATTTAATTGGCAAAGGTTTGACTGCTATTTTTATTTTGTCCACTGTATGTTTCTTACATTGAATCCTTCAGGAAATGTTGTTCATTTATTTTCCTACAGCACAAGACAGGCACCAAATCCATCTGTTAACTTACATCAAGAAGCCAACATAGAATAGTTTCTTCTAAGAAATCTAGTTGCAGCATCCAGTATTGTATGTGTGACATGATGAATTATTCATCAGTGTGTGACCCTTACAAATATTTGCATTGTTTTATTTTCCAGATGGAATCTAGGCAGAGACTGTATTGGACAGCCTATCATTTTTAATGCAAGTTTTTCTTACTTCTTTGACAAAGCTTTCCTTACCTTTATTTGCCAAAAGAGAAGTTTCCCCATAAATCACTGTGAAACAGAGGGAGATATAAAGCACACTGCTCATAAAACTGACCCTATCGTTTTAGATCTCTGTGTACTTTTCCAATAATGATTAACACAGATTTGATCCCTCTGTTTGGTAAACTACTGTATATGCATAAAAGATTCCTACAATCCAGAATTTCTATGATGAACTGAGGCTCTATTTTGTTAAACATTCTTTTTAACTTGAATATTTGCAAATTATACACCCAAAGAAAGTGATAAATATGGACATATTACCCTTTTACTTAGTATCTCTAAAGCATGGATTTTCAATAATAAATGCTATCAAAGGAACATAGCCCAGGGTGGAGTATAAGGAGGGAGGGAGGGAAGGGCTTTAAAAATACAAATATTCCAATATATACTCTTTTTCAAGCAATTTTGAAATACGTGTATTTTTTTCAGATATATCTTTCACAGTATTTATGCCTGCATGCAGACTTTTTCATCAGAGAATGGATACTAACAAACTGTTCAGTGTTGCTGCCCATGCCACCATTGGCATGTCTTTCAAATACAGAGTTCAAATCCAGATAGTTTATTCCCTCACAATTAATTTACAGGATGATGCATAAATTTCTTTGTCAAGGACATCCTGTATGATTTTCACTGTATAGATTACATTACTTGTTGAGAGAGAAGGATTTCATTTTCCACATTTTCAGATGCATCATAGGCCTTTGTCCTATCTTAGATTAAGCAATACAGTACAGAGCTTCAGAAATGTCTTTGGGCTGAACTCAATAATTATTATTGGATACCACTAAAATCCTGGCAAGTATTGGGAATCTACCAAGAGATTAGGAATTATCACTTCTTAACATCCAGTTTGACTAAAAGCCTGATCATACAATATCTGTCTTACGGCAATTGATTGTTGATATGTGTTGCTTTCAACATGTGAATTAGATTAGTAACTTGGAAATAATAATAATGATCTTTGTCATACAAAGTATACACGTTGACCATCTGTGTTAATAATTGACTTAATGAGGATCTAACAAGCTCTAGCTGATCCTGAAGAAGTCATTTAAGAAGTATTTATTTACATGTTGCCTTGACAGTTCTAATCTTCTATATCAGCACCACCAAGTCTTCTATACCAGCACCACCAAGGAAGGAGTGAATGATTTTAGTTTCTGGAAATGAAATATTAATCCCTGATCTTGGCTACTTCTCAAGGTACATCACACTGAGGGGCTTGGCTGTTGAAACCAGACAAAAAATGTCCTTCCTTGTGCCTGAAGATGCAATGCCAGTTTGAGCTCCTAGCAAAAGTCAAAATTTTTTAAAACTTAGTCCTAGCTCACATTGTTTTGAAGCTGCTCCAAACATCTGAACTTAAATTTCTTTGTAGGATTCTTAAATGTCTTCTGCAGTCTGTATTTGAAAGTACCAGCATTGAGTAAAGGTATATTTAGAGGATTTTTTTAAAAAATGAAACAGCCTATTGATCTGTTTTATGCAGGCCAGTTATGATGGTTCTGCTGTTTATCCCTTCCCAGGGGGGAAAAAAAAAGACAAAGGTAAAATGGGATATAGAAATCATGGAGGTGGGCCAGAGGGAATGGTGGGAAACAACCTTAACAGTTTTCCTTCTGGTAAATGTGTTGTGACTGGTTATGTCATCTCAGGCATCCGTTTTGAGGCAGTACCCATGACAACTTCTCAAAAATTGCAGCAGTCCCTACTGGCTAAACGATTGTAGACCCCTGCTCTATTATTCTAGTTGGTTCTTTAAATCCCAGATATGGCTTTTCTCAACAGCTACAGATAACCCAATATCTGTAAAGATGAGAGTTGCTTTTTAAAAAAATGAAATCTGGTCAATTTAATGCTGAAGAGATACAGTAGATATCATGAGTAGAATCTGATTTATGCTGTGAAAACAGACAGTATGAGAACCTTACTCAGGGATGAAATACTGTGCAAGCACCATTAGCATTTTCCCTTTAAATGGTTTCATTCAAAATCTTCTAGGGCTTAAAAAGCTTGTTGTTGCTAAATAAATACATAGCAGAAACAGCAGTGTACAATTTACTTGTTTTCATTTGTTCGCATCTCTACTGAATCCATTCTTTCTTAAGAAAGAACATGCTATTCTTACACAATTTTGATCTATTATTCATGAGTTATGTATCCAATGTGCTCACAAAACCATTTATGTATGTCAGGGGCCAAAGAAGCAAATTATTGCTGATCATTCACCCCACAGGAAGTAATATATGAAAACAGCACAGAAACAGCCAAGGTATGCAAATATCAGAACAGAATGTATTTTGCTCAGATCAAATAAGAACCCATTTAAAAATAATTTCTAGTGTTGTCATAAGCTATAGCGAGAGAAAAAAACATTAAACTTATAATTCTACTATTTGTATACTGACTGACTGATCATTTAATGAGTCTTCAGCTAAACTAGTTTTTCCATCACCTTTAAAAAGAAGTTGGCATAACTATGTATCTAGATCAGTTTATCTTTTGTGTCTTCACTGATACCAGTAAATTTGGAATTGAATCTGGTTAAGTTACTTTTTGATAAAATCTGTTGGTATTATGTTCCAAAATAATAAGCTTCTTGTAATGGGTTTTATCAATTATAAAAACTGCAAGTATAGGCTGATCTAAACTTGCAAGAAATAGAAAATATTTTCAGTGAATGCTGTTTCTTTTTGAAAAGTGTCTGCATTTCCTCCTTTAAATGCATTGTATTGTAAAGGAATTCTATGTACTCAACCATCTTGAATTAGGCCAGTTAATTATGGGTTTTTAAAAATCTACCTGCCACATCCTTCTTTCCTGTAACGGTCATTCGGAAGCTATTCCAGAGCAATATCTGGAACACATTATGTCCCCTTATGTGCAGCTGATTGCACAAAGGTTCTAAGTAGTTAGGTAGATGAGGGGGAAAAAATTACCAGGTTTACATATCATTTCAACCAAAATTCATTTTATCAGCCACAAATGATCAGCTAATCCCAATCTCAAACCAAATGATCTAGAGTGTTTTATGAAACAAGGCATATACCCACACTCCTTATTAGAATTTGTATTCAAACCTTTAGTCCAAATGGGAAATTATTTAAAGGGTATACAGTATTAAGAGTCAGGTAGGGGACAACAGAATAGATCCCCCCCAAAAAATCAACATATTAACTCAACCTATCACTTGCTAATAACATATTCACCACTAGGATCACCTGAAAGTGAAGGAACACCTTTTATGTTTATTGGTATGACCAAGGAAGATGCTATGCATAAAAATTACCTTACTTTTTTTTTCTGCTTCTTATTCCATCCAACAAAAAACAATTTGCTTTGGAGATTTCAGTCAATGAAGAAACATTTTTTCCTGATAATCTCCTGTGTGGAATGTATTACTCTTTATCTAGTGATGAAATATCCATGGTGAGTGGGTGAGTGTTTTGATTTTCTTTGTATAATTATCTTTCCAGGAGTCATCTGCTCTTTTGGCCTTCCTTGCTTTAATTAACTCCCTAGGGAAGAAATCATGGGGGAATACCTCCTATTGAGCTTTGTTCAGATTGGGAAGTATGACATCCAGGGAAGCGTCAGAGTGATAGAAAAATTGAATCACCAAATAGGTTACCAGCCGTATTGTCTTCCAGCACTTCCCACAATAAAGTTAACTCAAAAACATCATCAAGAGGAATTCAAGAAAATTTCTCAAGCACCCCATGAATAAGATCAACAAGCTGAAAATGGCAAGAGAGAAACTGAACAATGGCAAGAGAGAAACTGACACAGCTTTACTAAGGAAGGAAGAAAGAACCGACATTTTGGAAGGAAGAACCGACATTTTGGAAGGAAGAACCGACATTTGCCTCATGGGAGGACAGTAGTAGCTATATTGATTTGCTTTCTTCATTATCTTTTGGATCAGGAAATTTGGTCTAAAAATTGCTAATTTCATATTAAAAGGTAGAGGACAAAATTTTGGGGAACCATGGCATACACTGGCACTGGAGTTACGACTCGGGCACAACACCTATATAAAGTTGGTCTGAGAATTTGATAATGTCAGTCAATGCTCTTCTTGCTACCACCTTTTTTGCCCTCAGCACTAGATGTAGTGCTATTTCTAGTGTACCTCTGGAAACACTTCTGTATATTGCCTGGGATGCCCATCCAATTCTCCCTTCCCCGCAGTTCTTCAGATATGCTGGATGATTCTTATTTATGTTTCCTGTGCCGCCAATTGGCAAGATTCCTTCTGTTCTGGGGCAGATTCCCTGGTCTATTTCAGTGTTTCTATATTTGCAATTAAAATGAAAAGTATGTAAAAATGGTTAATGTATTTTACAGATTTAATATTGCATTTCTCCAGCGCTACATCTGCTTAAAAAGAAAGGTCTTGCATATTTCTCTGCTCAAAATCCAATTACAGAAGCATATTGAGATTAATTTACCATATCACTGATTTTTCAAGGGCCAGGAACTAGCTTCAACAATTCAAAACAATTAAATAATTATGCATTTCCATGTTTCCTAAACAACAATAATATATTAAACAATTAGTAAATTAAAATCTGAAAATCAATTACTAATCTTTTAGCTGACATTGGACAAGCCTTTATTGGAATGGGAAATAGCAAGTGTTGATATGAATTTTAAATTGTTAACATTGGGCTTACAAATTCAGTACAATAGGAATATGTCCAGTGTTTTACTCCATAGGAAGAATGTGTCTTCACATAGTCTTCCTGCTTTGGCAGATTCTGAAATACTATGTAAATGTTTAAAAGTATGTTGAGAAAATTATTGTGTAACATTAGAGATTGATCAGTATCTATAGCATAACCATGTGTGAATTACTCCAGTTTGTCTCCAAATTCCAGCAAATATGTACAAAATTGTGGCTGAAGAGTCTTCCTCAATTAGAACTAATTAAGGGATAGACACCGAACCCTCATTCTAGCAACAGGAGTGAGATGGCATCAGAACCCACTTAGATCAGGCTTCAGTGACCAAAACTCATAATAACTCATAGACCACCTGACTTCACATGATTAAATTCAGTCCCTAAGCTAGTTTTCAGCAAGCATATCACAGCCTTGCATAAGGATCTATACTGTAACTAGAAAGAAGCCAAATGAAATTGTTGATTGCCCACTGTCAGTATGAGTGTGCAAGTGGCTCTTATGATGAGAGTTGGAGTTGACAAAGCAGGAAGTAACCCTGGAATCAGAAAGGATCATTCTGTAAACCAATGTTTTTCAACCTTGGCAACTTTAAGATATATGGATTCAGCTCCCAGAATTCCCCACCCACACTGGCTGGAGAATTCTGGGAGTTGAAGTCCACACATCTTAAAGTTGTCAAGGTTGAAAAACTGCTGTAAACACAGGGCACATGCCAAATTCGAGCAACGTGAATAAACAGACTGCAATTAGTTAATTATAAATCTTGGGAGAACATGGGAGAAAGAATTTTAGGATTAGACTTTGGGATAGAACATATATGTAGGACCACATTCATAGTCCTGTTGACATGGTAGTTCATCTTTTTAAGGCTGACATTATCTGCAGTAAAGAAAGGTGGCCGTCTCTTGACACTTACACATACAGAGGTTCTTCCCATGTCTTTTTCTTCTTATCCTTCCCACAAATTAAGTCTTAGCACAGAGATTGATGGCTTTGAAGCTGAGTGAATGTTTACATCACTGACAATTCTTGTCTGACAACCACTGGCTTTTGACTTAATTCTCACAACTCCTTCTCCTGTCCCCTGCAGTTCAGATCTTCAGACCTTCAAGTCAGTGAAAGTAGACATATTTGTGATTATGAAAACATGTTGTAGGGTTCTAATAAAATAGTGCCATGGAGAGGAGTTTTGCTTATTGACAAAATAGCTACCATGCATTGACCTGTAATTCACTTTTATTAACCTAAACACTATTTGAATTGATTAAAGCCTGTTTCTTACTGCTGAATACAACAGCTTCAATGACTGACAAAATTCTTCCCAGACTATAGAGTAGCCTTTTCCATACAGATGGACATCAGTTTCAAAAATTCCCAGCCATGGGAATTTGGGGTATTTGAAGTAAATATTAGGTTGGAGAAGGATCCTAGCTGTAATCTATATTTGGGGCACTGAAAACAATGTATTTCCTCTACTAAATAGTGAGAAAAAATGTTTAGAAATAAAATGGTAGAAAAAGAGAAAAAAAAATATTATTCCCTGCTTTCTACTGAATCAAGCAGTTGTCTAGGCTTGACAACTTCTGATGATTAATGAACTAGAGAGTATTCAGAGAACAGTCCCAAAAACTACAGAGGGCTCAAATGCAAGATGCAGGAGAAAAGTAGAATTAACTTGCTAATTTTACTCCAAGGAAGAGAAGGCTGGCAATTTGTTGCATTCAAAGCTGAGTTAAAAGCACAATGCCAACTACTGAATTAACTTGATCACAGAGAGATCAAATAAAGGAATTAATTTAAGAAATAAAATACAGAGTTCATGTGTAGAAAAAAATTGCATTGACAATTTGGCAAGCAACACCTGCTGCAAGTCTTCGGACAGATTTTTTTGCCTATCCAACAGCAACCTTCTAGAATCTGTGGCCCTCTAGATATTGCTAAACCACCATTGTAATCAGCACCAAGGCTGTTTGAGAAATAGTTAAGCCACAAGTTCCCAAACTTTCTCAGTTCATGGTGACCTTAACATCTTAGTAAATTTTTCAAGGCACCCCACTCTTCCTAAACTGTGCACCTCACTGCCAGGGGCCTGCAGCAAACCCACAGGCATGCATGCTGCAGGCTATTTTAAATTTTAGAGGGAAACACAATAATGTTCAACATCTGTTGAGATTTTGTTGATCCTTTAATTCTGTTTTTTTTTTTTTTTTATCATTGGTTTGTCTAGCACCAATAATATAAAATAAGGCAGGCTAAGTGGCTGTATTAAGACTCACAGTCATGATAATGGTGACTGATTTCCAAATAGATTGTGTTACTTTATAAATGTGATTGCTATATGTTATTTATTTTGTTCCGTTAGTTGTAGATTAAAATTAGATGGTTGCAGGTATAAATCATACTAGTCCTGAATGTATTAGAACATATAGTGATAATAATCTGAAGATAAATGCTAGTCTAGAAAGGAAATTGACCCAGCAGTAATTTGATTGCCAAAGGGTACAAAAAATTGTCAAATGTGCAGGGAATCTTCTCAAGGATAATAAACTCTTTCAGAGTACACTGTGCTGCCTCTCCAGCTGAGATGCATGAAAAGGCAGCTACAGTCCAGTATATTATTATGAGAATCTTTTAGCTGCCCACATGCAGAATAATGGATGAAAAACCTGTGAGACCCTGTGGCAAGACAGCAAATAGAATTGCTGAGAAATTATTGGAGCACACCCATATTTATATTTAGGGAACTCTCTCTCTCTCTCGTGTGTGTGTGTGTGTGTGTGTGTGATGTAGTATAAATAATTCTTTTTCATGGATGCCACTGGTATTCTATCTACCACTACTTCAATTGTCTTTTAATCTAGTTTGTCCTCACTTTTTCCATTCCATATTTTATTGGCTTGTTTTATATAGCCTATTTTTATGTGTGCTAAATGCAGTTATGTGGTTATGTACTTTGGATGGATGATAGTAATTAAAAATATATAGAGAGAGGAAAAGATGGTTGCCTTATAAGCAAATCATTTAATACAATTTAAACAGTGAAATTAAACTTAGTCGTTTAGGTTCTTAGGGTACCTTAAAAAAAACTTATCACTTAATATCATTTCCATTTCAAAGTATCCTTTTTTGCCCTCAATTTCAGTGAGGACCTGAGTTTCTGTCAAGCATCTTTAGAGCACATCTGTCTGCAAGGGAATAATTTCTTGCCTCGAGCAGGAACTCCTCTTGCCAAATTCTCAGAAAAAGCTTTCTTTGAAAACAGTTGAAACTATTCCTAGAGTTCAAGATTTATTTTATTGTGCAACTGCCTGTCCTCCTGGGATCTTCTTTGATGTGGCTTAACCATAACTGCTGAAAAAGAATTGTATGGCAATCAATGTAGGCATCCTTGTCCTTCCAGCTCTACCCCCCCACCCCCCACGTTATCCTTAAATGGAAGATAAAATAGAGGGGATGGTAAGCAATTTTTTTCCAAAACATTCAGAATAACTTCTCTGAAAGTAAAAGCATCAGTAAAAGATAACTGAAGATCAGTATTCTCTAAATGTGGGCAAAGTTAATGTACATCAGGAGAGTGTTTTGCAGTGATGCAAAGTGGATGATATTATATCACCACCTATTGGCAGTTCTTCAGTACTGCTTTCTGGGAAGCAGTAGTAAATGCTTGAATTTCAAAAGGGGAATAAACTTTCAGGATATTGAATTATTTGCAGAATATTTTTGTTGCAGCATTTTAAAATGACTTTAAAAATGCTGAATTGATGAAAGCTTTTAAAAGTCCAACTACAAACTGTTACTGATATACAGAGGGAAAAAAATGTGATATTTTATGGTTAGAAAATACAGAAATTGATTCCCAAATCCTTAAGCTATGGTTGTAGTAGGACCATACGGTAACATGAAAACAAAATTATAGCCTTAATCTATAACTCAGTAAGATCTTTAAATCAAATCAAAACAAAGTGTTGTCTAACTTCTTTGTCCCTTTGGAATATATAGTAGGTATTAGAAAATGTTATCATAAAACATGTTGACTTGAATGTTAGCAGTTAATTCTGTTTACCAAAACATGTGAGTACTGAATTGCTGGTTGGGTAGAAGCTACTGTAGGAACTTACTGACTGCACAGATAATGTATTGTTAGTGGGGGTAATCTGGATATAAACTGAATAATTAATGGATCACTCTTTCACATAGCATTTATTTATTTATCAAGTTTATATAGCTGCCCATCTCACAGGAAGTGACTGAGCAGCATACAGTAATCAAATAAAAACAGTACATATATAAAAACAAGCATTAAAAATATAAAAATCAACATTAGAATTTAATTAAAGCAGAAATACTGTATATACAAACCCCCAGGCAGAGAGAGAATGAGTACTTCCATATCAATACCGTTTTCAGTCCCTAAACCTGCAGAAGTAGTATGGAGGTGAATTTTTATTGTGCAGTCTCTCCAATTAGACAGGTTAGGAGCAGGCCCGCAACTAGGGTCGGTGTCACCCAGGGCAAACATGAATTCCGCACCCATTTTGGCACCCCCCCGAATTCATTTTGGCCCCCACCCAGTGCTCATTTTGGTGCCCCCCCCAGCATGGCGCCTGGGGCACATGCCCCGCTTTGACCCCCCTAGTTGCAGCCCTGGTTAGGAGAGCTAATCCAAGCCAAAAGTGTTAACATTGTTAAGGTCAATTGCAGCATGCAGGAAATAAGAGATGGCTTGTCCTTGCTCTTAGCCATCCTGGAATCCAGAGTTAAAATTTATCCATACATGTAAAAAAACAGATAGTGAAGAAGGGATAAAATAGAGTTTGGAAGGAATGGAAGTGAAAACAAAACTACTTTGAAAAGAAGACATAGAATAGCCCAAACCACAAAAACCTCCAGCTTTGACAAGGCAGTAGGAAAAAAAAAAGGGGGGGGGTGATGTTCCTCTGAGTTCTGTAATATCAGAAACCAAGTGATTTGGGGATTGGATCTATCCCTTATTACACCCTTTATTCCATTACACATAAACAAGTCCTTGTTTCATTGATAATTTCAAATTCTGCATTTGCAACAATGTGACAATAAAAGAAGGAAATGTGGTGTCAGGAAAGAGAAGGAGTACATATAAACTCTGTGTTCTCTCATACATGAGAGATACTACTATGCTTTATGATACTGTTGCAAGGGAGCATTGGGGCAAAAAGATACTACCAGCAATACAAAATATATATTGCAAAATTCCCTCTTGCTGGTTTCTTTTATCTCACATCTAACTAATTACTTATCCTGTATGCCTCAGCTCAAGCAGGATAAATTAAGCTACTCCACCACCACTTCTCTTATCTTCACTGACTTGTGAATTCCCAATGGCCTGACAAGTGTCAGCATACATGGTCCGCTCAAAGCCAATGCAGAAGAATAATGGTTTTTAGCTCTGAGGATAGGAACTTATGACCTCAGAACTACTGAAACTGACAGATCAAACCACTTGTGCTCATGGCATATATCATGTTGTGTGTGTGCTGTCATGTTCAATTGTGATGAATAGTTTTAGGATCAATACAACTATGACGATGCTATTTTTCTAGTGAGTCATGTAGATAGTGGTACTGTATATGCTGACTTCTTGCTCTTTCTTCTCCTCCAGATAAGAGAGAAGGGGTAAGGGGGAGACATCTGAAGAAAGCAATGCAGAAAACAGACAATTGTGCCATAAAAATAATACCCTAATACAGCCTTTCTCAACTTTTTGACCCTGGAGGAACCCTTGAAATATCTTTCAGGTCGTGGGGAACCCCTGCATATTCAGGCTCAAATATAGGCCAGAAGTTACCCTCAGGTTCCATGGAACCCTGGTTGAGAAATCCTGCCCTATAATGTAAGAGCTAATGATTTAAAACAGGCCAGCAGGTCAGAGATTCCCTATTCCAGAAAAATTGTAATTCTAACTGTTTTATACAAGGCCTTAGGCTGTTTAAATCACTTCACATGTGTTATCTCAACAAGTATGAGAGAACTTGTATATGTGGTTTGCCTGATATTGAAAATATTTCTCATATCCTGTTTAATTGTCAACTATATTCATCTATCAGACTTAAATATCTATCTCCACTATTGGAAAGAACAGCATAGTAAAGGTAAAGGTTTCCCTTGACATTAAGTCCAGTCGTATCCGACTCTAGGGGGCGGTGCTCATCTCCGTTTCAAAGCCGAAGAGCCGGCGTTTGTCCGTAGACACTTCCGTGGTCATGTGGCCGGCATGACTACATGGAACGCCGTTACCTGCCCGCCGAAGCGGTACCTATTAATCTACTCACATTTGCATGTTTTCGAACTGCTAGGTTGGCAGGAGCTGGGACTAGCAACGGGAGCTCACCCTGTCATGCAGATTCGAACCGCCGACCTTCCGATCGGCAAGCTCAGTAGCTCAGCGGTTTAACCCGCAGCGCCACCGCGTCCCAAGAACAGCATACTGGGACCCAAATTTCAGATTGTTTCTCCAGGGTAATTATACACACACACACACACATATACATACATGCATACATACATACATACACACACACACATACATACATACATACATACACACACATACACACATACATACATACATATATAGTGCACAGAACTATGTTCAAATTGAAGGCTGGGGCTTTAAGATCCCAATATATTGAACAAATTGGGGTGCCCTGTAAAGGCAACTCTCTCATCTGATTACTGCCTCCTTGTACAGTGATCACATATATATGTATTTTGTTTTATTATTGTATCCCTTCTTATTATTGATTATGTTTTGTTTATATTTTAATTTTATCTTGCTGTATTGATAAGGTCAATTCGAGTAATCAATAAAATGAAATGAATGCATCCCTCAACAAGTCAACAAGAGTTCTGCCAGATCAGACCCAAAACCTATGCAGTTCAGGTTCCCCAGTGGCCAGATGTTTTGTCTGTTTTGTTTTTATTCAGATATACAATATATTCCCTCTGATCCCCGAAGGTAGTATACAGACTTCTTAACAATCATTGCCAGCTGCACACTAAATAGATAATCACATCCTAAAGCTGCCTAAGAAAGTGGTCTTCATTATATTTTGCTGGTAAAGTTTTTCTTAATTTAAGTACCTGCTATGAATAGTTACATTCATCCACCCAGAATTCTTGAGAGTTGGGCCGCATACATATTTAAAACATTCTTATTATATTTACTTTATTTATGGGGAGGAGAATTGAATTAAAAAAGTATTTTGCCTAGGCACGCTTAGTAATTTCATAGCAAAGGCAAGGTTTGCATTGTGCTCACACAGACAGTCCCTATGGTCTAGATCTAGCTGTAGAGTCAGCTATCTAATGCTAAATTTATAGCATAGAAAGGTAGGGTGGGGGAAGAAACACCAATAATGACTAAACACCACATTGTCATCATGCATATTATATCACTGTCTATATATTTTTCAAAGAACTTTAATTCTACTGTCAATTGTCATTGGTTGCTGCCAGATGTTTTTCTGAGAACGGAAGTCTTAAACTATTTGGGCAGTAGGGCAAGTTATCATAGCATTAGGCTTAATTTATTCTTTTTTTTTTTTGAGGCAAAATTCATATACATTTTTAAAACACCCCCAACGAGTGGTTTCATTTCGCGTAAGCATGTTTCTTCTCAAACATGTGAAAAAGGAAGTATAAAAAGCATACTCACTGTTGAAGGGATGAATCCGTCAGTTGCTGAATACTGAGACAGACTGTTATTGACAGGATTTCTTTTTTATACAATAGGAAGATGGGACTTCAGGGATCTTATTTACTCATCCTGGCCTGCATTCTCAGTGGTAAGTCTGTTTTCTTTCCATAAAATGAAGATGTCTAGGTTTATGAACTTGTTTTATCATTCAGTGTTTCTTGTCAGAGCGCAAAGTAGTGTGCATGGTGATTGTCTCTTTTAAGTTTTAAATACAAAATTCTATTTCTTGGGTGGCTCAAAGTGCTGGATCTTTGTTCTTACAAGATCTTTGTTCTTATAAGAACTAAAGCAGTTTAGTTCCATTATGAGTTTTCTAAAAACTGAAGAATTAGTTTGTTGGTACTATGGGATTAAATCATAAATGTTCTTATTTAAGAATAAAATGAAATCATTATTGGCTCATTATTAGAAGCAAATAATTGAAAAAGCTAAGCAAGGTTAGACCTAGTGAATACCTTGATGGGAGACAATCAGAAACTCCCATCTATAGGCTTATCCAGAAAATCCAAAGGTGTGGGGGGGAACACCCTGTAAGAAGCAAAGGCAAAACCATTTCTGTACTGTCAAGAAACTACATGGAAAAGTTCAGAAAGTCATCAGGAATCAAGCTTGACCCTAGGGTGTATTTACTGAATTATGTGTTGGTTATTTTTGGCACCCTTGTCAATGCAGCTTTTGTTCTAAATGCTACAGATAATGTCTTACAAATCAGAATATGAACTGTCCATCCGAGTTAACTGCATTCTCGTACAGAATTTCACACAATGTCTCCCCCTCACAACACCCTTTAACAGAACACGACCAGGACCTAATCCTGGTGGGATGTGACCTACATCAATGCAAGAAAAATGTTTTTGATGCTAACAGTCTGATTTTTTCCCCTGCTCATGCATGAGCAGACAAACAGATAGTGTAACCAGCTGAGTCTCCATATAGGATTATTAGCCTAAATACAGATCAAGCAGCCAGGCTTCGGCCAGCCAGTCTTAACAACTTTGGCCTGATCACTCCCAACTTAAAAGATGGAAATGCTCAGAGTTGCAATACATTTTGAGATAAAAAGGCTATTAATAAAAGTTAAGTATTAAAATATTTATTCTTAATGCCCTGTTGTGTTGCGCTTTGATCCTCCACATGCACCAAAAATACTCTTCAGGAGGAATTGCCAGTGCCGAGTTCTATCAAAAGTAGGGCAGTTTCCAGAAACCAGGATGCTGAAAAAAAAAATCATCCTTTGATTTTTCAGGCTTCTTTATACTGTTTTTTTCTAAAATATCTTTTTAAAAAAATATATGCCTGCTTGTTTAAATTTCCCATCAAGGTTCAGTCCCATAACTTTTAGAGCCCAAAATAAAGCAAAAGTTTAGATCAAGGGTAGAAATCCAGGGCTGCAGATAATCCTTTTCAAAATCTTGGTTGTGCCTCCAGAGGATCTGCATAGTTTGCCACCAAATTTAAATTTTAATGTGACAGAAGGAAAAAAAAAGTATTTCAATGGATTGCATTTATATAATTTAATTTTCATTTAGTTTTTCTCCTGCTTTCACCCATTTTTGGCAGTGAAATCTATGACAATGTGGGGTAGTGGTTATAGTGCTGAGTTAGCAGCAGGATGTCCCCGGTTGGGTGACTTTGGGCCTTTGGGATTTGCAAAAGGGATTTGCCTTTGGGATATGGCTTTTCTGTACAGAGCCAAAATCTTTAATATACTTTAAATGCGTATAACTGTTTTGAATTATACGTGTAAGTGATAAATATAAGGAGAGGGAACAGTTGTTTTCAGTGAGAGAATCAAGCTGGGGAAGGCTAAGATAGTATAATGGCTATTATACACGAACGTGATAATATGCCCACTATATTGATTTGTAGGAGGTTCTGCAGTAAAAATTATGAGTGAAGAAACTGTCTACGCCTCAACTGGTAGTAATGTGACTCTAAAATGCAGCATCTTTCAAGGAAAGGAAACCCATGTAACACAGATTCAGTGGTCTAAGTTTGTTGATGGCCTAAACAGAATAATAGCTGTGTATAACCCTCGCTATGGCACAAAATACTTCGACGTAGCTTACAACAATTCAGCAAGTTTTGAGAAAGGCTTCCATGATGGTTGGACTGACTTCAGCAGGACTTCCAAAGAAGTTAATTCTATAGCAAACAACCTAGAATGCAATCAGTGGGTTCTACAACTCAAGAATGTTACACTTGAACTCTCTGGCTCCTATGAATGTATCTTTACCACATTTCCAATTGGAACAA
Organism: Candoia aspera; assembly: GCF_035149785.1. Classification (NCBI taxonomy): domain Eukaryota; kingdom Metazoa; phylum Chordata; class Lepidosauria; order Squamata; family Candoiidae; genus Candoia; species Candoia aspera. The sequence goes on along the minus strand of NC_086157.1, from coordinate 80,114,364 downwards.
GCAGCTCAAAAATACATCTTATTGTTAAGAAAAGAGGTAAGTAATGGATTTTTTTTAATGAGGAGAAAATAAACAAAAAAGAAATGTAGCATAACTCTAAATTGAGGAGGATAACCTGCATGCAGCCCTCAGAATGACATGTCAGATGAACAGAATAAAATATTGATAATAAAATGATAATTGTTGTTTGTTGTTGTTTATTCGTTTAGTCGCTTCTGACTCTTTGTGACTTCATGGACCAGGCCATGCCGGAGCTTCCTGTTGGTCATCAACACCCCTAGCTCCCCCAGGGACGAGTCCGTCACCTCTAGAATATCATCCATCCACCTTGCCCTTGGTCGGTCCCTCTTCCTTTTGCCCTCCACTCTCCCTAGTATCAGCATCTTCTCCAGGGTGTCCTGTCTTTTCATTATGTGGCCAAAGTATTTCAGGTTTGCCTTTAATATCGTTCCCTCAAGTGAGCAGTCTGGCTTTATTTCCTGGAGTATGGACTGGTTTGATCTTCTTGCAGTCCAAGGCACTCTCAGAATTTTCCTCCAACACCACAGTTCCAAAGCATCGATCTTCCTTCTCTCAGCCTTCCTTATGGTCCAGCTCTCGCAGCCATAGGTTACTATGGGGAACACCATTGCTTTAACTATGTGGACCTTTGTTGTCAGTGTGATGTCTCTGCTCTTGACTATTTTATCAAGATTTGTCATTGCTCTTCTCCCAAGGATTAAGCGTCTTCTGATTTCCTGACTGCAGTCAGCATCTGCAGTAATCTTCACACCTAGGAATACAAAGTCTTTCACTGCTTCTACATTTTCTCCCTCTATTTGCCAATTATCAATCAAGCTGGTTGCCATAATCTTGGTTTTCTTGAGGTTTAGCTGCAAGCCAGCTTTTGCACTTTCTTCTTTCACCTTCATTATAAGGCTCCTCAGTTCCTCTTCGCTTTCAGCCATCAAAGTGGTATCATCTGCATATCTGAGATTGTTAATGTTTCTTCCAGTGATTTTAACCCCAGCCTTGGATTCCTCAAGCCCAGCATGTCGCATGATGTGTTCTGTGTACAAGTTGAATAGGTAGGGTGAGAGTATACAGCCCTGCCGTACTCCTTTCCCAATCTTAAACCAGTCCGTTGTTCCCTGGTCTGTTCTTACTGTTGCTACTTGGTCGTTATACAGATTCTTCAGGAGGCATACAAGATGACTTGGTATCCCCATATCACTAAGAACTTGCCACAATTTGTTGTGGTCCACACAGTCAAAGGCTTTAGAATAGTCAATAAAACAGAAATAGATGTTTTTCTGAAACTCCCTGGCTTTTTCCATTATCCAGAGGATATTGGCAATTTGGTCCCTAGTTCCTCTGCCTTTTCTAAACCCAGCTTGTACATCTGGCAATTCTCGCTCCATGAAATTGCTGAAGTCTACCTTGCAGGATCTTGAGCATTACCTTACTGGCATGTGAAATGAGTGCCACTGTTCGATAGTTTGAACATTCTTTAGTGTTTCCCTTTTTTGGTATGGGGATATAAGTTGATTTTTTCCAGTCTGATGGCCATTCTTGTGTTTTCCAAATTTGCTGGCATATAGCATGCATTACCTTGACAGCATCATCTCGCAAGATTTTGAACAGTTCAGCTGGGATGCCGTCGTCTCCTGCTGCCTTGTTATTAGCAATGCTTCTTAAGGCCCACTCAACCTCACTCTTCAGGATGTCTGGCTCTAGCTCACTGACCACCGGTCAAAGCTATCCCCAATATTGTTATCCTTCCTATACAGGTCTTCTGTATATTCTTGCCACCTTTTCTTGATCTCTTCTTCTTCTGTTAGGTCCTTGCCATCTTTGTTTTTGATCATACCCATTTTTACCTGGAATTTACCTCCAATGTTTCTAATTTTCTGGAAGAGATCTCTTGTCCTTCCTATTCTATTGTCTTCTTCCAATTCCGCACATTGCTTGTTTAAAAATAATTCCTTATCTCTTCTGGCTAACCTGTGGAATTTTGCATTTAATTGGGCATATCTCCCCCTATCACTGTTGCCTTTTGCTTTCCTTCTTTCTTGGGCTACTTCTAGTGTCTCAGCAGACAGCCATTTTGCCTTCTTGGTTTTCTCTTTCTTTGGGATGTATTTTGTTGCCGCCTCCTGAACAATGTTGCAAACTTCTGTCCATAGTTCTTCCGGGACCCTATCTACTAAGTCCAGTCCCTTAATCTATTCTTCACCTCCACTGCATATTTCTTAGGAATATTAGTGAGCTCATACCTAGCTGATCTGTGGGTCTTCCCTAATCTCTTTAGTCCGATCCTAAATTGTGCAAGAAGAAGTTCGTGATCGGAACTACAGTCAGCTCCAGGTCTTGTTTTTACCGACTGTATAGATTTCCACCACCTTTGGCTGCAAAGGATGTAGTCAATCTGATTTCGGTGTTGTCCATCTGGTGAAGTCCATGTATAAAGCCGTCTCTTAGGTTGTTGGAAGAGAGTGTCTGTTATGCAGAGTGAGTTGTCTTGGCAAAATTCTATCAGCCTATGTCCTGCTTCATTTTGTTCTCCCAGGCCATGCTTACCTGTAATTCGAGGTGTCATTTGACTGCCCACCTTAGCATTCCAGTCTCCCGTGATGAAAATAACATCTCTTTTAGGCGTGTTGTCCAGTAGGTGCTGCAGATCCTCATAGAACTGCTCTACTTCAGCTTCTTCAGCATCTGTGGTTGGGGCATATATTTGGATCACTGTGATGTTAGATGGCTTGCCCTGAATTCAAATTGAGATCATTCTATCGTTTTTTGGATTGTATCCAAGCACTGCTTTAGCCACTTTACTATTAATTATGAAGGCTACTCCATTTCTTCTGTGGTCCTATTGTCCACAGTAGTAGATCTGGTGGTCATTTAATGTGAAGTGGCCCATTCCAGTCCATTTCAGTTCACTGATGCCCAAAATGTCTATCTTTAACCTTGACATCTCACCAATAACCACATCCAATTTGCCCTGGCTCATAGATCTTACATTCCAGGTTCCAGTGGTGTGTTGATCCTTAGAACATCGGATTTGCTGTTCACCACCAGCACCGTCGGCCGCTAGCCGTCCTTTTGGCTTTGAGCTAGCTGCGTCATCACATCTGGGGCTAGTTGAACTCATCCTCTGTTCCTCCCCAGTAGCATTTTGACCATCTTCCGACCTGGGGGTCTCATCTTCCGATGGTATACCGACATATCTCTGGTTGTACTGATCCATTTAGTTTTCACGGCAAGAATACTGGGGTGAGTTGCCATTACCTTCCCCAGGGATTGCATTTAGTCTGACCTCTCTGTCATGACCTTCCCGTCTTGGGTGGCCCTTCACGGTTTAGCTCATTGCATCATTGAGGTGCTCAAGCTCCAGCACCACGACAAGGTAATGATCCTTTGCTGTAGAAAATGATAATTATCAACATTTTATTCTGTTCATTGTTATTGCTACTGTTTTTCATTTTCCTTAACAATAGAACCTTTTGGAAGGATTCTTGGAGTTTTTGTAAGTGCTCCTTTATTTTATATTTATTCTTGATGTCATGAGCATACCCTCAATAAATGCAACCCTTGGATACTAAGAAATATCTAGTCCTACTCTTTCTAGACAGATACTTTTATGGTCCTATTGGTTGTGTGTGTTCATCTTCCAAACGTTTTGTTGCAAATGATGTAAGCTGATAACTAACAAAGATTGGAAATGATTCTTATTCTATGCAGGAACTATAGAGATAATGCTAGAAATGTGGGGAGGGGGATATCAGGACAATACTGGAGCTAGAGGTCTAGTATTGAGCAAAAGTGTCTGGCAATGTTCAGGGATCATAGTGGGAATGTTGTAAGTCTTTTAAGACCAGAATGTAGAGTCACTGTAACCAGGCATTCAATCAGATACCTGAGCGAAATTGTCATTTGGCCAGGATATTGAATGAACCCATCTGTAAGGATTGGAAATTGAATGACTGTGGGTTGGCCTCAGTTATGTTACATTTTCTTTTATGTTGTTTCCATCTCACAAAAATAGTCTATTCCTAGTTTGGAGAAATATTCTCTATATGTTCACAATGACGATGAATGTATTAAGCAACAGAACACACATTAAACCAACATAGTAGGGAAAATTTAATTTTACATGCACTGTACGTTGGAGTTTTCTACTTAATATTCTTCCTTTTGTAATTTTACATTTTTATGTTTGATAGAAGATTACAAGTTACATGCATTACTAAACCAGACCCTGGAAATTCCATGCTTGAGCATTACACCTCATCATATAAACCTGGCAAATGCTTCTATAACATGGTTACTGGTAAGTAACATTTTCTCAGATAAAATGGGTGGGGGGGAAGGGAGCCCTAAAACCAATGTAGCTTCATTGAGCCTGTCAGAATATATCTTATTTGTTATTTTGCTTTTAAAAATGGCTATACAATTATAATTAAAACTTGGTTTGCTCCCAAGTTTCAGGGCTGTGATTTTGAAGGGCTCGAGTCTTGAGGATCTTGAAAGCTCATGTCTAAGCGTCTAAGATTATCCATGTCCAGGAGGGGCATACTATGAACCCCATCATCTCATATTCAAGAGAATCTATATCTAAACTGCAGTTCTTTGTCTTGACAGTACTCAATAGGTTTACTGCAAATACTTCTATAAATTATCTAGCATACATGTTAGTGTGACATGGATACAGCTGTTCTGATAGATTTTTTTCTTATTTTGAGATATCCAAATTTATATAAACTTCCTCAATGAAGCCACTTGGTTGTTAGTGTTTGTTTTTTTTAAAACCCTCCCAATTATTTAAAGGGGCCAAAAAGTCCACCTAAAGGGGCCAAAAAGTCCACCTTCTTTCTAGCATATAATCATATCACTGCCATGACCTGGACATCCAAAGGGGGTCAACAGCTTCAAAATGACAGGTGTGTCTAGGTAATTAAAGTCTCGCCCATTTTTTAATGTGTATCACACATGCATCATACCTACATAAAAATGGATGAAGCTTCAGTAATTCTGGTCATACCTGCTATTTTGATGCTGTTGATATATACCATTCCCCCACCCACCACAGATGCCCCTGTGCATGAGCTGGCAATTCTATGATTCCTGTCTTTCCTGGGTATTTTTGGGTGAGATACAAGAATATTTTATCCTTGCCTTGGAGTTCTGAATGTGCACTTTATCCCCACACAATTTTAACACTTACATGAAACTGCTGTATCAAATCATTCTGTAATTTGGTCTGATTTGTCCTTTGAAGTTTTGGAACTTCAGTAGTTCAAAATATGTCTGAGAAAGTTCTAATTGGGACCAAGTATTATTATTAGTCATCACTTTGGCCTGTGCAGCTTCTGGAGCTTGAGATTTTAGAACCTATCTATTTCAGATTTTAGATTTTAGAAACTGTCACTACCTATTGTATGTTTGTGTGGTCTGGATGTGGGCATGTGCACAGAGACACTCACACAGAGATGAACGTAAATGCACATAACTTAAAGTTCTCCAGGAAAAATAAACATAAAAACATCTTCCTACACTCCTTCAGTCAGAGATGGCACTCCCAGACTATTCAGTACTTCTGTTAGAGAAGCTTGCTATCTTATTTAGAAAGTAAACAGGGTAATTGCTGCTGAGAGGAAGAAATTAAAAAAAAAAAAAACCACTTCCTTTTTTCATTCTGTAGTCCTAGGTCTAATCAATATCAGGTAACAAAAGAGAAATGGTCTTAAACTGAAGTTTATAACAGAAAGGGACTGTTCTTAAGACAGAAGGTGAAATGTGGGTGGTGGGGAGAGAGATAGGCTACCTAATAGCCAGCTCATCTTATAAAGAGGGAGAAAGAATCAGTGATTCACCCATTCCAGTTGTACAATTGCTATTATATCAGCATCTTCTATTACTTTAAAAAGAAAGAAATGACGATGATTCATGCTTTTACATGGGAATGGATCATTGATATATCTCTCATTTCTAGCAGAAAGAAAATGGAAGTGAAGAGATCCTAATCAGGAAACAGTCCTATTACCTTCAAGACTATACAACTTATCTCACTGTGTACAAGGACAGAATCCAAATGAGTTCAAAAAATGCATTATTGATTTCACCAGTGACAGTTATTGATGATGGCAAGAAGTTTGTCTGTTCAATTGCCAATGTCCCTGGAAGAATACAGGAAAGTGCAATTCAAGTGAAAGTATTTGGTGAGGAAGAGCTACTAGTATTGGGGTAAACTTGACACTGGTTTACTTTATAAGATCAACTTGATTTTCTTAAATGCTAATGAGACACAGGGTTGTTTTCTTAAGTCTAATAGTATTTAACATCTTTCTACTTTGTGCAAAGGAACTTCTACACCTCAGATTGGTAGCAGAGACACAGCATGGCCCTTGTTCCTGATGTCACGTAGTCACCTAAGACCACTGCCCAATATATCCATCTGTTAGGCTTCTTCTATGAGACATCAAGATATCTCTTCTGAAAGCCTTCACAATTGGGATTCAAGCTTATACGAGCATGTTTTCTCATCGCATAAGATGTAGGTACACAGGTTGTGATCTGTGGGCCACATGTGACCTTCCCCTGGCATTTTTTAAAGACTCCTAGAATATCCACAGAGCACCCAACATTTTCTGTCCATGGGGGCGGATTATTAGAGTTTAAAAAGGTAAAATGAATGCCTTACACAATGCCTTAAAATACTCATTTCACTCCATAGAATCCTTAACACCTTCCCAAGATGGGCCAATCTTCTCCTTTTATTTTCAAGATTTTTTTAAAAAAGAATGTGGCACCTGATCATATGAAACATATGCTTCTGTAGCATAGTGTTTATAAAGGTGTTCATTTTCAACACAAGAGTTTTGCAGACAGGCCAGGGAAACAACTGCTTAGTGATGGGACTAAAAGCATAGGTCTGCTTCAGTATTTATGTATGGATAAAACAAGGAGATTTTGCTATGTTGTCTGCTTCCAGAGCTTTTCAGTTCTCATGAATGACTTGATGCCCAGTTACAAAATAAAAAAATAATCCCGAATCATGAAAGGCAAATGAAAAAAAGATGTTGGGTATAAAATTAAATGTTTTAATTTATCAAATCAATTTAATTTAATTTATTTTCCAGGGCTCCATCCTAAACCCAATGGTATTCAACATCTTTAGAAATCATCTAGGAGATGAGATGGAAAGGATGTTTATCAAATCTACAGATGATACCAAGCTAGGGATATTGGCTAATAATTTAAGGATAAAATCACAATTCAGATGATTGTTATTAGCTTGAGTACTGGGTCGAATGCAACATAATTATGTTGGATTTGGCCCAATAAGAGATCTAAGGTTCTGAATCACAGTACAAAAAAAAAAAAATCACATACATATATTCAATATCAGGAAGACCCATTTGATGGCACTGCATATGAGAAAGATCTGATATCTTAATATGAGTAAGCAGTATGATGTATTTGTAAACAGACCAATGTTATCTTGGCTTGCATTAATGGAATCAGTGCATCCAAATTAGGTACAGTTCAATTCTACTCCACATGGCACCAAGTTAAGTAAGGTGCCAGATTCTGAGGTGAAAAAAAAGTCAAAGTTCCAGCTGTCACAGTGCCCCCACAGTCATGTGATCACTTATGACAGTTACAGTGCCCCACAGTCACATGATTGCCATTTGCAACCTTCCCTGCTGGCTTTCCACAAGTGAAGTCAATGGAGAAGCCAGCAGGGAAGGTCGCAAGTTGCTCTGGTAAGTCCCCTCAGTTTTCCTGCCCATCGTGGCATCCAGGCCCCCAGACTACCTGTGCTTGCCTGGACTTTCTGCTCTTACACCATGCCATCCGCACCCAGCTTTCTTGCTCTTGTGACGTGCTATGCCATCTACACCCTGGCTTTCCTGCACTCACACGTGGCCTATGCTGGGCCTCCCAAGACCTCCCCTGGCCTTCTGCAACTCATGCGCAGTCTGTACTGGCCCTTCCAGGGCCTCCCTGGCCTCCCACACCCCCAAGCTCCTTACCTGGGATTCCTGCCACTTCCCACTTAATGACCCATGTGTCTTGGGGTCATGCTTTATGACTGCATTGCTTAGCAACAACAATCCTGGTTCCAATTGCTGTCATAACCTGAGGATGTACCTGTAGTGCTTTAAAGAAAATTTCAAGTGACCTACATTTTAAAAAGGATATTTTGTCTGCCATGCTTTTTAAACATTCTGTTAATATTCTTTATTATCATTATCAGTCTCTGATTTTATTCTCAAGGTGATTAGGAACTTTATGTTGATTTTTATTGGTGCTCTTATTTGTTTTTGTTTTCTGTTAGGCTTCATTTGAATATTATCATGTTGCCACATCTGATAAACATGTCTTGAGGAATTTGATCTTGACAACAGTGCATCTTGATGAATTTACCCAATAAATACAAGATGCAGTAGTTTCTTTGAACAGAGAAGTAATTTATTCATAGAGAGGGAAGTACAAGAAGTTAAAGTGTTTTGATTATTTCTTACAATTCTTGCAATCAAGTTCTCAAATTAATTCAATTAGCTCATACAAACTGAAAATGGAGGTTAATAATATAGATCACCACTAGCAAATGGAACTAAGCCTGTAGCCAGATTCAGCTTAGCTGGGGTTTTATGAGCAATGATTGCACAGGTTTATCTAGAAGAAGATAAAGCAAGAGTCATTAAAAGAGGCTGGTTTTAGGCAAACTGGATTGTTACGGTGCACCTGAAAATTCAGAGAAAGTGTGAAGAAACAGAAACAAAGGAAACTGGGAAACAAAGAAAAAGGAAAGATGCTGCTAACACTTGCCCCCTGGTGGTAGTCTTCAACTTGAAAGAAAACAGATCATAGCTAGATAAAACAGGAAGGACAACTTACTATGGAAATATCTGATCCTTCCATAATGACTTTAATAATATTAGGAATTTCATCTTTGGATAGTTCTTTCTTGGGGCTATTGATAGTGCAGTCATTCAGATATTATCTTGGAACATATTTGCTAATCCACAAAATATGTGCCAAATATATTGAGTGGCTCCCCATTCAAGAGGAACAATTTGGCTTTTAGTTTACAAAAAAGTGGAAGCAACACATTGAGAAATGTCCATAATTACTGGGAAGCCACTAAATTTATATTGAGCAATAACTTTCTGGGCCATAGCAGATGCCACCATCTAGTCAACTCTGACAGATATTGAAAAAGATAAGCAAGGTCATACCTGGTTGTATTTAGATCAGAAATTTCCAGGGCTCAAAAAAGCAGTCTGTACATTGTATGATCCTACTTTAAGGGGAAGTTTAGCTACATTTCACTGAATATTTTGAAGCTTGTAGCCCCCAAATAACATTTAATTCTTGGGAGGAGAGCGATGACAGATCTTGATAAAATAGTTAAGAGCAGAGACCTCACACTGACAACAAAGGTCCACATAGTTAAAGCAATGGTGTTCCCCGTAGTAATGTATGTCTGCGACAGCTGGACCATAAGGAAGGCTGAGCGAAGGAAGATAGATGCTTTTGAACTGTGGTGTTGGAGGAAAATTCTGAGAGTGCCTTGGACTGCAAGAAGATCAAACCAGTCCATGCTGGTCCAGGAAATAAAGTCCAGACTGCTCACTTGAGGGAATGATATTAAAGGCAAAACTGAAGTACTTTGGCCACATAATGAGAAGACAGGACACCCTGGAGAAGATGCTGATACTAGGGAGAGTGGAAGGCAAAAGGAAGAGGGGCCAACCAAGGGCAAGATAGTTGGATGATATCCTAGAGGTGACAAACTCGACCTTGGGGGAACTGGGGGTGGTGACGACCAACAGGAAGCTCTGGTGTGGGCTGGTCCATGAAGTCACAAAGAGTCGGAAGTGACTAGAATAAACAAAGCCCCCAAATATGCCAGTTTGTTACATATTAATTTTTAGTGAGGGCTCAGGTAACTTACTAAGAATAAGGTGATTCCAGCGCTCCAAGAACAACTGCTTTTTGCAAGCTCTGGAAAATCCTGCAAGAACATCTACAGAAACCAGTAGTCTTGATGGGATCACAAGTTGTGGCTTAATGTGGTTGGAGGTTAATAATATATACAACACCTGCAGCTAAGATACTTAAAACTGTGAGGCAACCAGATTTACACATTGTGTGAAGACATTTAGTTCAGTTTGTTGTGTGAACAGAGGCAGTGTGGTTTATAAATCATGCCTTATGGCTTAGAAATAGTACTTAAACTTCTACAAGAGAGGTTTTGCCCCATAAGCCCACAAAAACCCATACTGCAAATTTGGAACAATTCTGAAAATTTTAGCCATACCAACTTTGAAGGTGCTTTAGAGAGCACAAATATAGGACTGTTTGTGATAACTGCTTTACTATAATTCATTTGCTTGTTTGCATAGGTATCCAGCAGGGAGGGGGATAAGAGGGACAAAATTTGCATCATAATGTCAATATACAAACTTCATGACTTATATACTTATGTCCAACATTGGGATGTAACTAAATAAGGTCAGGGTTTGTATTAGGATAAAGGTAGACCTCACTTACTGACTGCTTCATGCAGTAACCATTTGAAGTTATGACAGTGCTGAAAAAATAATTTAGTGAACATAGTGCACATTTACAACTTTCACAGTGTCCCTCAGTCAAGTGATCACCTTTACAGCCAGTACATGTTGTCTTGTACCTGACCTTTTGTTTGTTTGTTTGTTTGTTTTTCCCCTCCTCACAGACTGGATTGGAGAAGAAAAGGGATTACAAGAGAGTAAGCAGGCACACAATGAGGAACACACATCAAAAGGAATGTGCTAGTGCCAGCAGCCTCAAGCACACTTGAAGGACAAAAGAGGGTCAGACATAGGAGAGATTGTCTAAACAAGGAATTACTTTAGGCAATCTCTCCTGTGCCTGACCTGGTTTTTTCTTCTCCCTCTCCCCCATTGCAGAATGGAGAGATTGGAGAGGAAGGGATTACAAGAGAGTAAGCAGACATACAATGGGGAATACACCAGCTGTTTGCCTAGCATTTTTGCAGCTGCTGGAACTAGTGCATTCCTTTCAATGTGTATTCCCCACTGTGTGCCTGCTTATTCTTTTGTAATCCCTTCCTCCCCAATGAGGAAATACAAACATTAATTCCATTCTTGCTAATTATCCCAGCGCTAGGGTAAGCATTCCAAAGGGTAGTGGTGAAAAAGGAAAGCTGAAGTAAAGTCATAAGCACAGTCATGGTCACATGATTTCCCACTTAGGGATCGCATCCCTTATCAACTGAGTTTCCAGTCCCAATTGTGGTCACTAAACAAGGACTACCTGTATTGCCATGCCTCTGTCACTTATTCCCTTCCCTTCCCTTCCTTTCGCTGCCCCAATCTGTACAACTCTGGGTGGCCTACAGGATACTGCAAAACAACAACAACAACAGTAGAAATACAGAATATATTATCCAAAAGAGAGTCTGGAGAAAAGCCAACAACCAATTAAACAACTAAAGCATCCTCCAAAAGGTCTACTACCTATTCCAAGCCAGGCCTAGGGATAGAGCCAGGTTTTAAGGGCTCACATAAAAAGGACCAGGGTGGTGATCATTTTTTCCATCATCATGGCTAGCTGCAGTTACCTATATTTATTTAATATTCTCAGTACCTATCAATGCAAGCATTGTAGTTTTCTGCTCTCTTTCTGTTTTTTTCCTCCTCCTTCATATTGTACAAATTTTTGATGAAGTTGTTTTCAAAAAATTCCACATTAGGCTCTGATGCCCATTTAAATGTCATTGAATTCCTTTTTAACTTGTGATACAAATAGGGACTTCCAGGGAAGAAATGGTGGACTGAAGATGGATCTGTGAAAAGCAGAGCCAATGACCATGGCAGAGTGACGAGCCAGAGAGTAGACCGGCTCTTTCATAATTTTTCTCTGGACAAGGAGAGGATGTGAGATCACCCACAAGGCTCCAGACAGCTGCTTCTCATGAGGAGACCACAAGATAGTGGTCTTTGATGGGTTTAGAGCTCTGGGAGATAAGGGAATAACCATCTTGCTCAAACTGTGGTCAATGTCTTAAAAGGACACTAAGTTTGCATACTTCCTTTTTCTAATCACTTTTGGAAGATGCTTGTTAACTGCTTTTCAGCTATTAGGAATGTTTGGATCAATACATTTTACAGCATTGGGTGAATTTCCTTTAATATTTAGCGAACAAAACTTTGATTTTAGAAAGCTGCAAATGGACTACGGGTCCAAAAAAATTTGAAATAAGAGTTTGGAATTAATTATAAAGAATCCTTCTTGTGGGAAAATGCTTTTGTTTTGATCTAAAAAAAAATAATACGATTTTAACAATTGGACACTAGAGGGAACTTGAGGGAACTAAACATTATAATTAAAGGAGAAGAACATTGAAACTCACAATTATAGAATTAAGCAAATTATTTTAACAATGGACATATTGAAGGATATTTTTGAACAGTGGACACAGAAGTTAATATTAAGAGTGTCTGCCTATATAGATAGACTGTGTCTAAAAGATGTTATGGAAGAGGAACAAGTTGTACCTGACAAGATTGAGATTGACATGGAAAAGAAACCAACTGATGTCTTAATAATTAAAAGAGATATACAAACAACAAACCAAGGGCTGACCTGGATAGTTTTCCAAATTGGATTTACAAAAGAGGCTTGTTAAAGATTTGAAGAATTTTATGGGAAGGGACAAAGAAGAAACGAAAATAAATCAAGGTCTACAACATATTTGAAGGAACTAAAGATTAAGATTTATTAGAAGTAAAAGGAAGGAATATAAAGTTGGTTTATTTGATCACAGTTAAAATAGGTATGTTGTTATCTCTGGTAACCCTTAATGGACTTTTGCTGAAATCAGGACTGAAATGACAGTGCTTTATGGATTTGTTTATAGATAAGAGATGGAATATGGGAAGAAAAGATCATTTATTGTTTTTTAAGAGAAGGTGATAAGTTACTAAAATTATTTATACTTGTGATGAAGGTGGAAAGTCACTTCTTTATATATTCTTTTCTTTTTCTTTACTATATTCCTATTTTTTTCTTTCTTTTCTATTTCTTCTCTTTTTTCTTTTCTGCACCTTCTACTATTTTTATTCTTCTATTTTTTCTAGTTTGTATTAGTTTATACTGCTGTAATTATAATCTTTAATAAAATTACTATAACATTTTTGATACAAATAGGCAACTGCATGCAAACATATGCATTTCACAAATGGGAAATAAATCTCCCTTGTGGGCTGGAAATTAGTCAGTGTGTGTGTGTGTGTTTGTGTTTCTGTGTAGACACACACATACACACTAATATATAAGCAAAAGTATAAATAATCAGATGCTAGCTATACAAGGCAATATACAATAAGAACTGGAAACCACAGGGTTGACTGATCACAAATATTTTTGATATTTGCTAGTATAATGGGATGGGACCAGGATATCTGAGGGACCATCTCATCCCTATTACATCGACCAGCCCCACCTGGTCATGCAGGGAAGGCATGTTATGGACCCCATCTGTAAAAGAATTCCATCTAGCAGGGTCCTGGAAGTGTGCCTTCTCTGCAGTAGCTCCTACCATTTGGAACATCCTTCCCCGAGAGGTGAGACAGGCCACCTCTCTCCTGGACTTTTGAAAAAGATTAAAGACCCAGTTTTGCCAGCAGGCTTGGAATGGGAGGGGGAATAGCCATACCTGCGGATGGCTAGCACCCTAGGGTGATTTTCGATGGATCTATTATACTCATGGACTGACAAGAACTCTCAGCCATCTAATTTTATTTTTAGTGTATTTATTGTATTTGTAATTGTTTGGATTTTAATTTCGTTTTTATTGTAAACCACCCAGAGTCCCTCCTTGGGAGGGAGATGGGCAGTGATAAAGTTTGATAAATAACTAAATAAGTAAATAAAATACTGTATACTAAGCAGATGGGATATTGGATTATTGAAAGAAATCCTGATATTACATACTCTTCAGATATGGATCTCATCTACTGTATGCTCTATTATTATGAACACAGATTGATATTTTCAATTATAAAATAACCCAGTCTTTGTGGTACAGAATGTTGTGCTGAATTAGTTCCTGTCTGATTAATTAAAACATTTGTCTTTTTTTCTTTTTTTGGGATGCTGCAGAAAAACCAGAAATCTCCCTTGTGCTGCACACAGACTCCATAGGAAAGGTAAGTTAATTCATGTAAATGTTTGTGCAATTCTATCTTATCCCATGAAGGGAACAAAAATTAGTTTTAAATGTTTTAAACTACTTTACAAACAAACAGCATTTTTCAAAGCATCAAACCTTTGAACTACCCAATTATTACATATTAAATTATTATTATTATTGCTGTTGTAGTTGCAAGAGAAAATGTAGCACACCCAATTTAGGTGTTCCCTCCTTAATATTGACAAAGGTATTTGTACATTTTGCATAACAATATTTTTGGCATATGTTTCTGAAACTTGCCCTCCAATTTCTCAAGTTTCCTCCACTGAAAAAAAAATATTTCTGTTTTTCTGCCTTAGGATCCTCTAGAACAGGGTATCTTAATCTTTTTGCCATTACACCTCCCTTGCAGCAATGTAATTAGAAGGTTCTTCATACCTCCCCTGGACTCTGTCTGTACCCCCCCCCCCCAGAGAAGGTACACCTCAGTTTAGGAAACCCCGATCTAGAATTTTATTATAGTGGTATTTTGGTATGAAACCTGATACTGTTGTTTTGCATTAAAATCCTCTCCCACTCTTTAAAAATTAACCCTTTATATAGGCTTCCTGGCAAGTACTCTAAGAAGAGACTGCAAGAGGAATATAGGTAATCAGGTCCCAGCAAGTAAATTCACTGAATGAGGGAACAGGGGGAACTACCAAAGTTTACTAGGGAAACTGAGGTGAAGAGTTTAGAGAGTTTGAAGTCCCTAACAAGTTTTCCCATTGAGTCAAGAGCTTGTACTTGGCTGAGAAAGAAACAGGATAAAATAAAAGTCCTTCGACTGATACTGCCCTAAAAGAGGAAAGTGAAAGTGAAAGGACAGGCATCTGTCATGGTGGTTGCAATGCTTACTTGCGTATGTTTCTTTTCCTGTCTGAAAACAGCCTGTTTAAATGGTCACCTATATATTTGGGAAATTTCTTCTTAGTTTGAGCAAAAGTGAGAAAGTACAGGAAGTTTAGAAGTTATTTATTTGTTTGTTTGTTTGTTTCCTTGCTTGCTTGCTTGCTAAGATAGACTTGTAATCCTATCAGTAATCAGAACAATGCTATAAGAAGACTCTTGTGAGTTATGTCCTATGTTTGATATCAACTGGGCTGATAAGAACCCTTTCTAATTTAGCTCTAAATTCTTCTTTGCAGAATTCTGAACTAAGCATCTATAAAAAAAAATTCCCCAGAGTTAGCTGTGCTCCAGCACAAGGACTGATATTTTAAATGCTGCTTCAGTGCCCAATGGAAGTTTGGGATTCATATACCATATTTTTTTTCTCTGTCTATTCTTAACCATGGTTTTCATGAGAAACTTCAGAATCCACAAAGAAAAATGTAATTGTTTATACAGTCAACAGGGATTAAAATGTGGTTCTATACTAAATGAAATTAATGGAAGTATAATATCTATATTTTGCACTTCAGACATCTCAACAAAATATTACACTGATTTAGTAAGCATGTCTGTTACAGTGACAATTTCCTTGATATTCCATCTTTACCTAAGCAGTAACATTTTATTTGAAGAATATAAAAAACAAGGCTCTTGTGATTTTAAGCTCTGCCAGCAAGAACAAAACCACATGTCAGACAGAACCACAGCAACGTTCATCATTTCCTTCCTGTTATGAACTATGAATACTGGTATTTATGTGGCTTGGTTATACATGCAACTCTGCAGGAAGTAGTCAAGATGATTATGGAGCAGGTGGTCAGATTAAGTATCTGCAAAAATTTGTCTCATTCAAGCCTTGATTTTTTTTATTATGATGTATCTATATATGCATGCAAGCCTTTACTTATATACTGTCATCAATCATTACAAGAGAATAGGTTGTGGTGAATAGGTTATACTTCAGAAGGGAAATGGAGGGGGAGGTAACCAGTTGGATAGGAATGAACAGGAAAAGAATGGGCTTTTAAATAGCCTTTCAGATTTGTTGGGATTACAAATTACTTTTCATTGATAAAAGCAGTCCAAGACTTGGATACAAGCAATTTAAAAATTACAATAAAAGCCATTGTGCAATGGTAAAAAAAACAACCTCTTAAAAAACACTGAAATCTTAAATTAATAAAACAGCTCAAAATCCCACAATACAGGAAGCCCCGCTAGAACATCAAAAAACAACAGTAGTCACAGTACCACAAATTAACCAAAGGAGTATGTCCATGAGGTCGCCTCAAAGGAGGCTGTTTCTCTATCAGAGGGATTAACCTAGGCCATCAAGCTGAAGACACAGGTGAAAGCAGAGACACCCTTTCCTTCTGTATACTATCTGTGTAAGTCAGAGCCCTGCTTGGCCCAGCTGTCAGTGTAAAGCAAAAATAAATTGTGTTCCTTATTAACAAAAGAGCAATACCTTTTAATCCTAAATGAAGACTAATTGCTTGAAGTAATGATTAGGTGGCAAGTCTGAATTTAGGCCCTATTTTTAATGATCCCCACATACACATGGCAGAGAGATGCTCACAACTTCCCTCCACAGCTGTGATCTTTTTTTTTCAATAATCACCTTCTGATGTGGTTACAAAACTTAAGGACAAAAAGCCTTGTTGACAGCAATGGAGTTCTTACTCAACTCTCCCTGTGTGTAGTGGTAGTGATGATGATGGGGGTGTGGATAAAATAATTGCAATTTGAAAGACAAATGTTGAATCTCATTTCTTTGCAAGGGTGAGCCTATTAAAATGTACCACAAATTGTAAGATGGGAGGAAAAAACTGTAGCTGCTGGCTATATCCTTAATGTAACATGAGGTTAAGGGGAAAAGATTCCTGAAAGTAAGAACTGTACAATGGAACAGCCTACCTACGAAGGCTATGAACCACTCTGTTCTCTGTGAAGTATGGGCACAATGTTGTTTTCTAAATTCCAAGTTTCCCCATCGCAGACAACTGTGCTACCCTATAGAAGGAAAGGGCTGCTTACCACTAGTCTTTCAACATCTGGATGGACAGTACTTTGAATAGGGGACCAACTCTGTTCTTAATTTAAGAGATGACATGCTGTTATTCTCCAAGGTGTTGCCAAATTCTAACCTGTTTCTCAGAAGCAAATATAGAATAAAGTGTTTTAGCTTTAGAGTAAATAGGGGAAAAAAGCTTCAAATTCAAACTGCTGATTTGATTTCTTTTTATTTTCCCTTAGGCAAATTTTACATGTGTGATAAAGAAGGCATATCCAGAGCCAAAACTTATGTGGTACATGGGTGAAGAGATTTTGGATGAAAAATCTGAAGGTAATGCAAATCATTGTTCTACCTGGCATGAGAAGTGTAGAACAAGAGCACAAGCATTAAAAGTAGGTATCAAGTTTTTCAGGAATAGGATGGGAACCTGTAATCCTTCCATCTGCCGTCTCTTCCAGCCAGTGTGGTTATTGGGGAGGAATATTGTAATACAAAAGCTTTTGAAAAGCTGCAGCTTCCATACTTCTGTTTTAGAATATATCTATTTTTTGTCAAACCAATCTAAACTTCTGCTTTTTCTGATCACCTTCTTACTGTGATGTGTTTGGGGGTTATAAATTTCCAGGCAATATTTGTAATCCTTGGGTGCAATTGCTCTGTGCTACCTACTTGTTTTCAGGAATCTATTTAAATAGTTATAGCTATAGGAAGGAACATAGGGGAAAAAACTGATATTCTTTTTACTATTTTTTTCTTCCAAAGGGTTCTTAATTGAAAATAAAGGCATAAAACGTATAGGAAGTTTTTATGAGAGGACATCATTCTTGTCAATATGGAATACAACTCCTTCATCCATTAATCAGGCCTTCAAATGCATGTCTGTGTACCATTTCACTAGAAGTGAAAGATGGAATACTTCATCTAAAGAAATAATTATTCCTCATGGTAAGTCACATTAGGAAATTAGGAGACATTTATAA
Organism: Candoia aspera; assembly: GCF_035149785.1. NCBI lineage: Eukaryota > Metazoa > Chordata > Lepidosauria > Squamata > Candoiidae > Candoia > Candoia aspera. The sequence continues at coordinate 80,096,243 of NC_086157.1, read as the reverse complement.
TCCAAGGGATATTGTGTGCATATATGCTCTGTCAAACACACTTTTGACAATGCGAAATCTGCAGAAACAAATAAAAATACTTTCCTTCATAGAAAGCATAGTACAGTGTGTGTGCTATCCTACTAAGGAAGGGAATTGTATATTCAGCAGCTACACTGTTCTTTCTTCAGTTGTACTGGCAACTATGTGAAGTCTGAATTTGGAGGCAGTTTTAGCTCTAAAGATCAATAGTTTATTTTCCAGTCACCAGCAATCTCAGTCATGTACTTTAAGCAATTGCTCATGGATATTATCTCTTCCCATCACATTGTGCAGAATCAAAAGTTGGCATAGTCTCAATATGTGCTGTGTTCAATGAATGCAAACGCAGCTGAGGAATTCATCTGAACATGAGGAGACTTCAAGTTGGATAATGACAGAAATCTACCCCAGGTTCCCCAACCTCCACATTTATAGCTGGAAGTCTGAAGGGGAAGTGATTAAGTAATTGGCTTGACTCTGAATTCACGTCTTCATGCAATCCAGGGGCTCGTAAAACAGTTCTCCCAATTGCGTGGATAGCTGTAGATACATTATAGCTCCCCTCCAGGCATTTAGCTGAATGCAAGCAGGTTGGGAAGAAAGCACAGAAGTGCTCTGGTGTACTTTCTCTTTCTAGTCCCTTAGAGTTTTCTGTGAGTTCAGCTGAATATCTGAACAGGTCTTTTTTATAAATCTAGTGCATTGTAAATTTCCTTGTACACCTGGTGGGTTCCAGAAACGGCAGAGGAAGTTAGCAGTTGGCCCATTGGACAATATTAAAAACTGCCAAGACGGCTTCTACTCATCATTCATTCTGACTTCAAATTAGGCTCCAACTACAATTTTCAATTTCTTTAATTGCCCCTCACTTGTTTGTACACAGTTAAAGATAAATTTAACCAATTGTAGTTGCTTTAACTATGATATCTCAAATTTTGGGCACTGGTCAAATGGTACCTGGTACCAATTTATTATTTATGTATTTATCTATTAAATTTCTATGGCCACCAATCTCATGAAAAGTGACTCTGGGCAGCATACAACGATCAGATAAAACAACCCATATGTAAAACAATCATTTTAAAAATATAAAAATCAGTATTAAAGATTAAATATTATTAAAAACAAACTATACAAACCCTAGGCAAAGAGAGTGAGTATATCCACCTCAGTAGTGGAGTCATCTAAATAGGCCTGGTGACATAATGAGGTCTTGAGGGACTTCTGGAATGTCAAAAGGGGTGGAGCCAATATATTTTTTTGTGGGGGAGGGGGGAAGAGAAGGCCCGTCACCTGGCACCCACCAAATGTAAGTCCCTGGCAGAAGATATCTGCAGCATGCCTTCTCTGCCAGATCTAATGGGGTGAGCTGATGTAATCAGGGAGAGGCGGTCCCTTAGATAACCCAGTCCCATGCCATGAAGGGTTTTATACATTAAAACCAAGACCTTGAATTGGAACCAGAAGGAAACGTAACCAATGTAGCTTGCGGAGCAGAGGTATGACATGTGCTGTTCTGGAAGCACCCATAACCTCCCATGCTGCTGCATTCTGTACCAGCTGAAGCTTCTGGATACTCTTCAAGGGCTGCCCTACGCAGAGCGCATTACAGTAGTCCAAGCTGGAGTTGACTAGGGCGTGAGTGATTGTGAGCAAAGCCTCCCGATCCAGGAAGGGGGAACAACTGGCACATGAAATGAAGCTGTACAAAGGCCTTCCTAGCCACGAATGCTACCTGCTCATAATTTTAAAAAAACATGTAATAGTTTTAATTTTGTCCTAGTAAGTTATACTATTCTGGGTGCTACCCCTAAAAGCCATCCTGCTTCTCTGATTTCGATTGCCATAATTTAACATTTTCATAGTATTTCTGGGTTTCCTTGAACTTTAAAGTAATTCTGCATGGCTTCAATTCTATTTTCATTTTCACTATCTTATCTATCAGTGGGAACACTATACTTATAATGAAAACTCATGATTTGTGATATTTTACTGGGTACCAAACCAAGAATCATGTCAGTCTGCTGATAATCATGATGCTCTCCTTAAGGATTACCCACTTTCTTAACTGGTTATTATTTTAAACAGAATTTCAGGCTACATTGTTGGCATATTCAGAATTCATTAATCACGTTACTGCAATTCCATATTCTCCCACAGAAAGTAAGTATCTGTTTACTGATTTCTATGAAATATTATCTGTGCTTTAAATACTTGGCAAAGTAATAGTATAAATGTCAATGCCAAAATAAAATATGGTTATGAAAAGTGTTCCATCAGCTACAACTATTGTAAGTTAGTTTCTTCTATTAAAAAAAAAAGTAAAAGTTGTGATATCTTCATTAGAGAAAACTGCAGAATATATCAATATATCTGTCTCATATCTACATGGCATACAAAACATAGGCACACATAGGACTACTTGTATCAGTAAAAATTCTGATATAAAGTCATGTGTGTGTCATTTTGGCAGTTCAAAGATGTTTCCAAACAGATGGCTTCTTATACACAATTAAAAGTAATGTTATAGTTATTCTGTCTTTCCTTTCCTAATAGATACTGTAGATGTTTGAAAAGGGGTGGGAAAATGGGAAACGTACACTTTTTGTAATTAAGTTGGGTTGAATACTAAATAAAAAATGTGTCTGGAACTATTGCAAGTATCAGATAAGTTCATTTATGGCATTTTTTTAAAGCTCTTAATGAACTATTTCATCCACTATTTCAAACCATGATTATTTTAAGGGTTACAGACTACACTTTCTGAGGTCTTGGAAGTACCTCTGGCATCAGATTTTCCTTCAGAAAGTAAGTCCAGACTAAATATTATGTTTGTTTTTCTTCGCCATACATCCACAATAAAACTTCAGTCACATACCAGTCTTGTTATCTCAACACTTATTCAGTTCATTTATTCATTTATGTTAGTATGCTTCAGGGAAAAGTATCTAAGCATCTATGCCAGTGTTTCTCAACCTTGGGAACTTTAATATTTATTTAATTTTTTAAAATCCCCTTTTTTCCTTAACTTTTTTGGTGTAGTGGTAAACCCTAACCCTAACTATTAACCCAAGTAATGAATGAAAAAGAATAATATCATGTATTTCCTTTGTCATGGCACTTGGCTTTTATCTCTTTGATTTACAAAATGGGTAATGATTCATAGCTACTTGAAAAGATGTTAAATGGCCTTCTCACTGATGTAATTCATCCTGCACAGACTAGATTTGTTTCCAAGAGATGTATGAGAAACAATATCAGATAGATCTTCAGTGTCATTGATAATATTACTCAGAAAAATAAGAAAGAGGCTATACTTGTTCTTGATGTAGAGAAAGCTTTTGATAATTTGGAATGGCTTTTTCTATTCATGCTTTGGAGAAAATGAATTGAAGCTTGAATTTTCTCAAATGGATACAGAGTATCTATAACAAGCCAAAATAATTATAAATGATTTTTATCACAAAAATATTTTATAATTAAAGGTACAAGACAAGGTTTTCCATTCTCTCCCTTTTTATTTTTATTAGCAATAAAACTATTGGGAAATAAAATTTCAGGAATCGAATTAGCAAATTGGCAAATATTTTGTTGCACAACTGCTGTTAGCAAAATAGATATGCATGGAGAATGCAGCTAATGTATTCTAATAATAATAATAATAGTAGTAGTTCATTTTTATATTACTATAGTAATATTGGTAAACTGGCTGAAATCATGCAGAACAAATGCTTGTCTGTTTTTAAGGAAGCCTGTCCACCAGAAGAGTGACTGAACTTACCACACAGAGTACACCTACTAATCCATATACTGTAAAGGATGGCCTTAATACTGGTAAGTTATTGCTTTGATTGTAAAGGAGTCTCCATGCAAGAGTTTCATTTTGCTCTAGTCTAGAAATTATTCCAGAGGAGGAGGAGGAGGGGAGGGTGGGCAGGCAAAAAGATTGATGCAGCTGTTTTTGGCAAGATTGCTCTGGAGGAAGGGGGCTGAAGGGGGTTTTCGGCAACATATTGTAAGACTTTTAAAGAAATTTTGATGAAACTATTAATCCAGGTAATGAATGAAACAACAATACCATGTATTTCCTTTGTCATGGCACTTGGCTTTTATCTCTTTGATTTACAAAAAAGGTAATGATTCACAGCTACTTGCAAAGATGTTAAATGGCCTTCTCACTGATGTAATTCATCCTGCACAGACTAGATTTGTTTCCAAGAGATGTATGAGAAACAATATCAGTAGATCTTCAGTGTCATTGATAATATTACTCAGAAAAATAAGAAAGAGGCTATACTTGTTCTTGATGTAGAGAAAGCTTTTGATAATTTGGAATGGCTTTTTCTATTCATGCTTTGGAGAAAATGAATTGAAGCTTGAATTTTCTCAAATGGATACAGAGTATCTACAACAAGAAGCCAAAATAATTGTAAATGATTTTTATCACAAAAATATTTTATAATTAAAGGTACAAGACAAGGTTTTCCATTCTCTCCCTTTTTATTTTTATTAGCAATAAAACTATTGGGAAATAAAATTTCAGGAATCAAATTGGCAAATTGGCAAATATTTTGTTGCACAACTGCTGTTAGCAAAATAGATATGCATGGAGAATGCAGCTAATGTATTCTAATAATAGTAGTAGTAGTAGTAGTAGTTCATTTTTATATTACTATAGTAATATTGGTAAACTGGCTGAAATCATGCAGAACAAATGCTTGTCTGTTTTTAAGGAAGCCTGTCCACCAGAAGAGTGACTGAACTTACCACACAGAGTACACCTACTAATCCATATACTGTAAAGGATGGCCTTAATACTGGTAAGTTATTGCTTTGATTGTAAAGGAGTCTCCATGCAAGAGTTTCATTTTGCTCTAGTCTAGAAATTATTCCAGAGGAGGAGGAGGAGGGGAGGGTGGGCAGGCAAAAAGATTGATGCAGCTGTTTTTGGCAAGATTGCTCTGGAGAAAGGGGGCTGAAGGGGGTTTTCTGCAACATATTGTAAGACTTTTAAAGAAATTTTGATGAAACTATTAATCCAGGTAATGAATGAAACAACAATATCATGCATTTCCTTTGTCATGGCACTTATGGCTTTTATCTCTTTGATTTACAAAAAAGGTAATGATTCACAGCTACTTGCAAAGATGTTAAATGGCCTTCTCACTGATGTAATTCATCCTGCACAGACTAGATTTGTTTCCAAGAGATGTATGAGAAACAATATCAGATAGATCTTCAATGTCATTGATAATATTACTCAGAAAAATAAGAAAGAGGCTATACTTGTTCTTGATGTAGAGAAAGCTTTTGATAATTTGGAATGGCTTTTTCTATTCATGCTTTGGAGAAAATGAATTGTAGCTTGAATTTTCTCAAATGGATACAGGGTGTCTAACAAGAAGCCAAAATAATTGTAAATGATTTTTTTATCACAAAAATACAGTATATTATAATTAAAGGTACAAGACAAGGTTTTCCTTTCTCTTCCTTTTTATTTTTATCAGCAATAGAATAATTGGGAAATAAAATTTCAGGAATGAAATTGGCAAAGCAGGAACACAAATTAAAATTATATGTTGATGATGTTGTACTTACAGTTCCCCACTCAATGGATTCTGTAGACTCAATAATGGAACATGTACAGTAATATGGTTAAATATCAGGTTATTGGATGAAGAAGAAGAAGATACAAATGATTACTTGAAATTTACCTGAAGGAGTAAGGCAACATTTGTGACCAATAACAGGATTCAGTATCACTGTTAAACTGAAGGAGTGGCTATCCCTAATCTCACATTATATTATCAAACGAGTTTGGTTTGTTTGTTTATTTATTTCTTAAATTTGTGTAGTCGTTGAACTTGGATTACAGATTAAACTGTATCAGCTGGGTTACCTCATTTGAGGGAGAAAGATTGCATAAATATACAGTATTTGATTGGATATCAACAGAGGTTGTATCCAATCCAATTTATAATCAAGGAACAAAGAGTTCATTGTTCTTGTCAGTTTATAGAAAGTTGATGCTTGATTTGTATAATAATAATAATAATAATAATAATAATAATAATAATAATAATAATAGGAATTATCACTCCTTGGTTTGACATAGCAGGGGGACTCATGCAGCCTAGACACAAAACTGTCTACTATTCTTTCCAGTGCTAAATCTTCACCAGCTGTGGCATATAGCTATCCTTCCTGAAATAATCTGATTTTTATTGCTACTAAGCAAAGTTCTTGCTGGGAAAATATAAGCAGTGACCTAAGGTTTCATGTCTGCTGCCCACAATTACAATTCTCAGAATGTGATCATTTCCCATGTCTAACATCTTTAAAGGGCTGCTGCTTGTTTAGGCTGTAGAGCCTTGCTTGATTTACAAGCTGTGAAAAAGTATTCCCTGTGGCAAGTCATTCTGTTTTCATATGCATAACACACACAAATAGGAACAAGCAAACTAATATTGATTGCTTATTCTCAAACTGCTTCTGACATATGTTTCTGAACCTTAGATGTATAGGGTGTATCCCAAGGTACTTGTTTGGTTTTCTGATAAGAATCCTTCTCTTATCCATAGCACTGTCCATCTTATGTGAGTGGTAAAGAAATTACAAGTACTACTGTCCCCTGGAGTAAAAGACAGGTGCTCCAGGTTTAGAGGGTGACTAATCATTTCACTTCAAAAAGGAGGTGTACAAGGCTCACTGTGGATACTGTAAATTGTGTACATCTCCCCTTCCTTATCCTCTGTAATTCCTGAAGTTGCCTGGAAAGCAAAGAACATGTGAGATTTAGGAATAAAAATAAAATACATATCAATACAGAAAAGATTTTGCTTTTAATGAAAACTAAAAAGTTTATTCCAGTATCTGCACACATGCAAAAAAGCAGGTGTATACTTCATAATTATTATACCCACTGAGTATCTGCTCAAAGACCACAATCATGGTTGGAGATTTTAGTGAAAGGACCATGACTTAACATGCAGAAGATCTCAAGTGCAATGTCTGGCATCTCCTGATAAGGAGAGAAAAACTCCTGCTGAGATGTTAGAAAGTTGATGCCAATCCATGGCTCACAGTTCTTGAATTTTATGGGAACTAGGCTGGAGAAAGTTGGTGTGTGTGTGAAAGGTGAAAGGTCCCATGTGCAAGCACCGAGTCATGTCTGATCTTTTGGGGGGACGCCACTTTTGCAATGTTTCCTTGGCAGACTTTAGCAGCGTGGTTTGCCAGTGCCTTCCCCAGTCATCACCTTCCCCAGCAAGCTGGGTACTCATTTTACTCATCCTTGGAAGGATGGAAGGCTGAGTCGACCTAAGCCGGCTACCCGAGAATCCAGCTTCCTCTGGGATTGAACCCAGGTTGTGAGGACAGTTTCAGTTGCAGTACTGCTGCCTACCACCCTGCGCCACATGATGCTCTTGTGTGTGTGTGTATGTGTATGTGTATGTGTATATATATATGTGTGTTTGTGTGTATGTATATATATGTATGTGTATGTATGTATACACACACACACACATATAGTGTGTATGATGAGTACATGACAAGGGAAAGGCAAATATATACACATAGTCCACACAATTATATTCAGAACTTCTGAAGGGATACAGTAGAAGCCTCATAACTGGATGTCCAGTTCAGCTATCCAGGCAATTGCTTCTGGTGTTGCTTCATGCAGATCTTCTAAGGAGCCAGACAATGCACATCATGGGCAGTCTTGCACAATATGTTTAATAATTTGCATATTGATACCACAGTCACAGCAAGGAGAATCTTTCCAGCTCCACTGATATAGAGCAGAGGCACTCCTTCCAGTATCACATCTGATTCTATTCAATTTCATCCAGACAGGGTGAAGTAGGTTAAAGCCAGGAGGTTTGGAGGAGGGATCACTAATGACCAAACAGCGATGTGACAATCTGGACCATTCCTCTCTCCAGGCATTCTTAGGGTTGAACAGGATAGATGTTAGATGTGTAGCTGTTTTCCAAGCTGGCCTATGAGATTTCAATCTTGGGGTGGTCTGTGCAATATCCTGATGAATAGGAAGAGCCTTGTTGTTCAACATCCTTGACCATAACCAGGAGAAGGTTGGTGTAAATGATATCAAAGACTTCTCTGAAGTGATAGATCTGTGATGATGCAACTAATGATGTGAAGTTGCAGTCACCAATTAACAACCATGCAGTTGTTAACCAGCCCGTAACTACAGCTACTAGATCTGGGGTACAAAATCCAGACAACTTCTAAATGACAACAAAAAGGTAGAGTGTTCTGTGTCTCTTTGTTGCCATCTAATGGTAATTGGATTTTTACAGCCCAGATCTACAGTAACAACCCTACTCTTAAGTCCTGACAGCAACCAAACATATTTTTTTCTCTGCTTCCCACATTTGGCGTTACCTTAATTCTATTCCCTTAAGTAAAGGCTAAGATGTAAAATATCCTTTCTAAGAAATATGACCCTGGCTAAATTGTCATGGTCTAATGTCATTATCTTGACAAAGGGCTGAAGAGTTCCAGGATAACAATCCCCCCAAATACTGTCACCGCCACTCACCTCCAGGAGAACTCCATGCCATCACAACGTAAGTGGACACTGTAAAAGTATTAATATGATTTTGCCTAACTTCATAAATTAGGAAATATTGTCTATATTTAATTATTTAAAGTTAGGCTCCTTAGGTCAGGATAGATAATTTAGAATAGCCAATTACAAAAGAGAGAGAGAGAGAGAGAGAGAGAATGAGAGACAGTCATGCAGGGTACAGTATTTCAATTAACAATAACATATTTTTGACACACCAAAATAATACAGTGCTACTGTACCTAATCAGTCTTGGTTGACTTGGGAAGCCTAAGCAGTTGGTTCCGGATAAGAGACCACAGAACCAGTTTCTTCCAGTAATTCTGGAAGAAACCAATTGCAAACCCCTTGGGTATTATTGCCAAGGAAACAACATGGACCTATCCATGAAGTCACCTAAGGCAAGGCTGTAGAAGAAGATTTTGCCCTCCCCGGTTGATCTGACAGCTGCTTTTTCAGATTTCCAAGTGAAAATTCCAGGACACTGAGAATACATGGAATAAAAGGTATCACTGATCACAGTATGATTTCACTGCCATAAAGAGGGAAGCTTCTCTTAAAACATCAAATATTTTGTTGCAACGGTACTGTTAGCAAAATATGTATGCTTGGAGAATGCAGCTAATGTATTTAATAATAATAATAATTCATTTTTTATATTCCTATAATAATATTGGTAAACTGGCTGAAATCATGCAGAACAAATGCTTGTCTGTTTTTAAGGAAGCTTGTCCACCAGAAGAGTGACTGAACTAACTACACAGAGTAGACCTATTAATCCATATACTGTAAAGAATGGCCTTGATACTGGTAAGTTATTGCTTTGATTGTAAAGGAGTCTTCATGCAAGAGTTTCATTTTGCTCTAGTCTAGAAATTATTCAGGAGGAGGAGGAGGAGGAGGAGGAGGAAGGGAAGGAGGGCAAAAAGGTCGATGCAGCTGTTTTTGGCAAGATTGCTCTGGAGGGAGGGGGTTGAGGGAAAGGAGGTATATTAATCAATTTCCCCACAATTTCTAAGTCATAATCAGGACTGAAGAGATTTATTTTGTAGGAGCCGTGACATATATTTGCTCTACCTGTACCTGCCACCAAAGAATGAAGTTCAACAGGATGTGGTTGCCCATATTCTGAATAGAGTTAGTTCTGAGAATTTATGGTTGATGGGGAGGGGTTGTGTGTGGTGCTTGTTGGACTCATTGCAAGATGTCGGCTTTGCTTATATAGCAGTATAGAGTTTGAACACCTTCATGCTTGGCTTTTGATTTCACTTCTAAGCCAGTGTCCCACCTAAGGTGGCTACTGGACCCTGTCTAATGCTGACTCTTTCCTCAATGATCAGGTGCTTTGCATAATATGTTTATGCAAATGTGACTCTCAGAAACAAAAATCCACTCTTAATTTAACCATGTAGAAAGGATAACTGTTCAAAGCTTGCTTATGGTTTGAGTTATAATAATTTTGGTACTGTGCCTTCTCCAGGTTCTACAATTGTTCCAAAACATAGTACATTTCCCTGGCCAGCAGTTGTAGCACTTCTGCTTCTCTTCTGCACATTCTTAATCATTTGTGGGATCAGAAAATGGTGTCAGCATCAAAGAAAAATGTGAGTATATGCCTCCCCCGACACTTCTACTTTAATTTTGTGTATGATTGTGAAATCAATCCCATACAAAGCAGTGAGATTAACTGCAACTGGATCTCTTTAGAATGAACAGAAATCAACAGTACATCAAAAAAAGTTATTAGTAAGATATAACAAACAGTTACTATGCCAACAAAATATGTTAGTGATTGCACACTAAAAAACCTACATACATTACAGTGAGTAAAAGAAAAAGAAAAAAATAAACACAAAATAAGATCCATATAATATCAGCATGAGATTACACATTATTAAAATCTAGATCATATAGAAACATAGTGCACCATCTCCTCATGTTTAGAGAACAGCATATCTACAATATCTAAAAAATATTTGTCAGGGCAACTGAACATACCATTACTCTAATACTTCATTCTTCTTTTACCTTCCTGATTTCATTCTCTATCACAAATCAGGCTGATTGTTTTGTTTATGCATCGATCTGGTATTACTCAAAAGAGCAAGAGGTCCAAATCCTGAAAAAAGTACAAGTATCTTAGCAAGCTTCCTGATTTTAATAATTCACCTTTCATTGCCAAATTATATATAGTCCCTGCCTCAATGTAAATTAGTGGCAAGGTGGACCTATTTTTATGCAGAATTATCTTTTCATGGTGTTAATTTGCTTCTTAATCATATCTAACTATTCTACTTGTTTATTGTGTGTGTTCATTTGCTGCACATTTTAAACAGGCTTATTTTCATTGTAGTATGAATAAACCTCCATCTTTCAAGCCACCTCCTCCACCAGTTAAGTATACCTCCATCCAAGTCTATAATAAGATTTACGCATCCTGCGATGAATTAGAAAATATGGTGTGAAAATCTATAATGATCCAGCATCAGAATGGCATGCTTACTGTATAGCTTTTACAATAAATGGCAAGCATTTACTGGCAGTGACGCACATTCCCATTTGAACTGCTTAATCTTGCATTTGTGCTAAAGTACATGGTATCTAGCACGTTTACTAACACAGATTACCTTTTGTAATTGGTCCATCATGAAATCAATCATATGGCAGGTGACAGGTACTGAGCCTTAGCTGGGAAACAATGAATGTACATCCAATATACAAATGTAATCTGTTTGTTTGTTTGTAAGACAATGAAGGCATGATTAATGTGTATGCTATTCACTGATAATCTCAACTATATGTTTCTTTCCATCTTATACCCATATTTTTGCTATACTGGAGATGCTCCAAGGGCTATCTGTTCTTCAGACAGTAGCCTAAAAATGAGAAGTCCACATTACTGTGCATGAATGGGAAGAATCAATAATAAATCAGGCACAAATGCAAGGACTTCATTAGGGAATTCATTTCCACTAGCTGTATGTAGAAATATATTGACTTACATAAAACTCAAATGAAAGATACAATTAAAATTCCAATAGAGGAGAATATATATGGCTCAGGTTGAACTGTGGAGTCCTTGGTACTCTCTGAGCTTGGTTGTTTAATTGCAGATGTTTCATTACTTAACTAAGTAACATCATCAGTGTGAGTGAGGGTGGGGTGTGCTCCCTGTTTATTTACAGTAGCTTGCCCTGCCAGGGTTGGTGGGGGTGTGGCTTTTCTCCTTGCTAGTCCCTTGATTGGGGTATTGTTTTCTGTTTGATTGTTTGCCTGGTGTTAATCACTGCTTATCTGGGTGTTGGCTGATGGAGGAGATGTATTCTGGTCTTTTTGTTTCCTTCTTAGCTTTTTTATTGTCTCTTTTGAATGGTGTGTAAATATGGTTTATTTCTAAGCATCTATTGATGGCTGCTGTCATGTTGTGTTATGCCCATTTGATGTTGCCTTCATCTCCTCTCCAACCCTTGAATGAAACAACCTTAAATTTACATAGCTCTCTGGAAAAGATTCTAATGCTGGGAAAGTGGAAGGAAAGAGAAGAAGAAAACCAGCAGCAAGGTGGATGGACTCAGTTACAGTGGCAATGGGTGCAATGTTGGAAGACATGAATGACCAGGTTATGGACAGATCGTCATGGAGAAAATCTATCTGTGTGGTTGCTAGGAGTCCAAAACAACTAGATGGCACATAATTAATCAATCCCAGTCTTTAAATGGTATTTTCCCTTTTATTACATCACCATCCAAGGTCAGACTTAAGATAAAAATCTATAAATCTATGAACAAAATCTAATTGGCTTTTGTAATGGTTGCCTATTCTAAAACACTATCAGACTCATGAGCAGGAATTCAAAGATATCTGATTTATTAAAGAATATTATGCAGGATCACAGAGAAAGCTGAGAATGATAAAAGCACGCCAAATGCAAACTAAAAACCCTCAGTGTAAATGAGATCCCTCTCCCCGTAGAATCTTCCCAAGTTCACAATCCCAGGTGCTCCTAACGGTTTCTGATGGTCTGAGGGAAAAGTCCTTGAACAGAGAACATAACCCAAACACATTCCATTGCAATGAACACAGATACAGAGGTACAAGGTTTCACAGCAGCTCCCTCCCAAACAGAAATGCGCGTCAGTGCCATGGCATGTGAAACGTTACAATGTATACTGTACATTGAAACAGTGAACGTGACATACTGCCCCCCAAAAGAATGAAAACACTAAGCAGCAGGCTTCAAAGGGTAAGCAAAGTGGAAACAGCAAACTAAATCAGGAGCATTAACATGGCGAGCAGACACCCATTCAGGATGAGGAAAGTGTTTCCATCGGACCAGATACTGGAGGGTGCCTTGAAGCTTGCGAGAATCAACGACCTCCTTGACCTCAAAGTGCTGTTGGCCGTCAATCATGATCGGAGCAGGAGGAGGAGGTTGGGGATACTAGCGGGAGGAGTGGTGGACAGGCTTGAGCAAGCTGCAATGGAAAACAGGGTGCAAGCATTTCAAATTGTGAGCCAGGTCCAATTTAACAGTAACTGGCCCAACAATAGGGAGAGGACCAATGAACTTGGGAGCAAGTTGTTTAGAGGGTTGTGGTGACTTGATAAATTTGGTAGATAGATACACCTGATCCCCAATTTTGAGGTTGTGTTGCAAGGAACGATGCTTATTGGCTTGAAACTTGTAAGCAGCCTGGGCATCAGCCAAAGCTTGTTGAATCACCGGCCAGGAATCAGCCAGTTTAACAGCCCAGTCAGAGGCAGAACAGGATTGGGGAGCGGGTTGTGGCAGCTCAGGGATGGGAACAAAGTCATGACCAGAAACCACACGAAAAGGGGTTTGCCCGGTACTTTGATGGACAGCATTGTTGTAAGCCACTTCAGCAAAAGGGAGTAACTCCACCCAATTGTCCTGATGGTAGTTAATGTATGCTCTAAGAAATTGTTCAAGAGTGGAGTTCAAAATCTCAGTAGAACCGTCAGTCTCAGGATGGGAAGATGTGGATAGCCACATCTGGTGCCAATCAATTTTAAAAATGATTTCCAAAACTGGGAAGTACACTGTGTCCCACACTCACTGACCAAACAGGAGGGGCTACCGTGGAGGTGGTAGATGTGGATGAGAAATAGGCATGCCAATTGCGGGGCTGACAGGATGTATGCACATGGAATGAAATGGGCTTGTTTGGAAAAAAAATCTTTTACAACCCAAATGACAGTTTTTTCTGACTGGGAGGAAGATCCACAATAAATTCCATAGAAATCTCATCCCAGGGACAGGATGGGCTGGCCATGGGCTGTAGAAGCCCCTGTGGTTTCCCCCCTTACGTTTTGACATTGCACAAACAGGACAGGAAGCCACATAGTCTTTTACATCGCATCCCAAGGTAGGCCACCAGAATTGACGACGAACCAAATGTAATGTTTTGACAAAACCAAAGTGCCCAGCAAGTTTATCATCATGGGAACATTGTAAAATCTCAGCTCTTAAAGTTTCGGGTACATAAAGGCGGTGTTCCACCCATGCCAGACCGTTTTCAAAAGACACAGTGTCTTTATTAGCTAGCAACCAAGTGTCAGATTTCAGTGCCTCGAGAAATTCCTTCTGTAACTGACAAGGAACTTGCACCTTCCGCTTCCCAGACTGGGCTGGGGGCGGGGTTGCTTGCGCACGGGTCTGGCTCCGAGTGACAGCAACCAAACTCAGTTGTGGTTCAGTGAGATCAGTCCCAACCACATCTGCCCCCTGGTCAAAATCCTGAGGTAAATGCGACAAAGCATCAGCCAGAAAGTTTTTCTTTCCTGGGATAAATTTTAACTGGAAGTTGAAACGACTGAAAAACAGCCCAGCGAATTTGTTTAGGACTGAGACGCCGGGGGGTGCAGAAGGCTTCCAAATTCCTGTGATTGGTCCAAACCTCGAAAAGGCATTTAGCGCCTTCAAGGAGATGATGCCAGGCTTCCAAAGTGGCTTTTACAGCAAATGCCTCCTTTTCCCAAACATGCCACCGGCGTTCGATTTCAGAAATTTTTCTGGAGAGATAAGCGCAGGGTTTGAAGTGATTTTCAGAATCTCTCTGTAACAATATAGCACCAACTGAGGAGTCAGAAGCATCAATTTGGACCACAAAGGGGCGTTCAGGATCGGGGTGCTGTATAATAGGCTCAGCAGTGAAAAGGGTTTTTAATTTCTCAAATGCTGCCTGGCATTCTGGCATCCAATTCTACACTGCCCCAGGGTTTTTTACTTTGCGTGTCTGCCCCAAGCCCTTGGTATGGAGTAAATCAGTGAGGGGCAAAGCAATCTCAGTGAACCCCTGGATAAATTGGCGATAGTAATTACTGCACCAGAGGAAACTTTGCAATTGCCTCCGGGTGCGGGGACATTCCCAACTTAAAATCGCCTGAATTTTTGCAGGGTCCATTTCAATGCCCTTGTCAGACACCCTATAGCCCAGATAGTCAAGTTGGGTCTTGTGGAATTCACATTTGGAAAGTTTGGCATAGAGTTTGGCATTTCTAAGCTTGCGTAACACCTGTTTGAGGAGGCGTTCATGTTCCTCCTCAGTTTCAGTGTAAATGAGAACATCATCTAAATAAACCAGGACCCCTTTAAACAAATGATCATGTAGTACTTCATTAATCAATTGCATGAAGACTCTGGGCACCCCTGCCAACCCAAACGAGAGGACTTTGTACTGAAATGAACCCAGTGGGCAGTTAAAAGCAGTTTTCCACTCATCTCCAGCTCGCATGCAGATGCGGAAATAGGCTTCACAAAGATCGAGCTTGGAGAAAATCTTGCCCTTAGACAAATCAGCTAACATGTCCTTCATGAGTGGAAGAGGATACTTGTTGAAAATTGAGATGGAATTTAACCCTCGATAGTCCGTATAGAGTCGAAGCGTGCCATCTTTCTTTTCCCGGAATAGCACAGGGGCCCCAACTGGGGAATTTGCAGGTTCAATAAACCCCCTTGACAGATTTTTGTCAATAAAGTCCCGTAACGCCTCAAGCTCTGAGTCATTGGATAAATTGCTCCCTCCCAAACAGAAACGCACATCAGCGCCATGGCATGTGAAACGTTATGATGTATACTATACATTGAAACAGTGAACATGACAGCTTTGAGATCCATTATCTTGGGAGGAATTCAAGGGACTGGAAATGACTAGGAACAGATGCAGTGAAGGCAGGAGAGGGATCAGCAGTAGCAGTAACTAATTTCATGCCAATATAATTTTCTGCCAACTCAAGGATTAGTGGGTAATAAAGTTATGCAACAATCCAGAGCTGAAAGGGAAAGGGGAATTATGAGTGCACATGACATATATGTTGCATTTGTCTTAAATCTAAGACAACTTTTCATGAGAACATGTGTCTCCTGCTGTGTATTCCCAGATCACTGCACATTCTTAGGAGACAGCACTGACCCAGCAGTAGGGAAAGGCTCAAAATTAGGCTCGGATACTTGGTCATGAATTAAGTTTCTTTCATCATTCTTACATCAGGCATGTTAAGATCATTAGGACTTAAATTAAATGTGGCTGACTTCTGTCCCTGATTTTGTTGGGCTTGCCCTAAGCATGACTCACTGTGAAATTGATTCTTATTCCCTCTTTAGCTGACTAGAGAGGAAAACGAGCAGGGCTTTCCCACATATCAAGGGCCCCACTTTTAGGAGTGAGGTCTGTATAAGCTTACAGATTGTCCACCTGTGTCCTGAATGGGATGGGTGTTACGCCCCAATAATGACTCAAGGTACTCCATGTAATCACTTTGGCAGCAAAAAAAATATGTAGTATTCTACATGCTGAGGAATATTGGCAAAATGATGGAATGGCAATTGTCCTGCCACAGAAAAGAAAATGGGAATCAGGCTTAAAAATATCATCGCCATCCATTCAACCTGATCTGGTCCCTGTGTATATGAATGTTCTCTCCAAAATGGAGAAATATAGTGACAGAATAACTCAATATTCTGATAGCAGGACACAAAGAATATTATTACTTCATTGTTACAGAATCTTATTTTTATCCTTGACTCATGTTCTAGTTATTATTTTAATGAACAGAGTCATGTTCTAGTTATTATTTTAATGAACATTGGGCAATGATCAGTTTATTTTTTTCTTCAACTTTTTTTCTTCAACTGTTTTTTTGTTTTTCTTTTTTTTTCATTCACATGTAACTCAAAATTAGCATTGTGTATTTTAACAGGCATTTAGGAGTTAATTGTATATAATTGAGTTTATTGTTTTGCTATCATTTGTAACAGTTATGTTATGCTGATTTTATACACACTCACACACACACAGACATACACACACACATAAACTGCATTATATATATTTGGAAGATGGATGGAAATACTGTAATAAATTATGCATGCAGGTGAGTGTGTAATAGCCTCTTATCACCACAAGGTGGTGCTATAGTTCAACATTTCATCTTGTTTCATGCATAATAAAGATAAAATGTCCTTCCAGGATTTCTGGTGATTTTATCTACAATCTATATAGTTTTATTGGTAGCACTTTGCAAGTGGTTTGCCATTGTGATCTGTGATTTTTTTTTCCAGCTTCATGCACAACACAAACTGTCTAGTCTACAGTCTAGTCTACTGTTCTGGTATATCTTGGAGGTATCCCATCTAAGTATTAACCAGGCCCTGCTTAGCTCCCAATCTCAGAGATAGTCAACCAGATGTTTTATGAGCAGACCTTGGACTAAATGTAGCCACTGACTTTGTTAAATACAGTAAAGTGAAAAATGAGTAGTGTGAGGCTAAAAAGAGAAACAAACAGAGCAAGTAAACTGGAAATAATATTTATCAGGGTTTTTTTCCAAAGGTTTGTAGGTGCTTTTCAGGCAGATATATTGATCAAAAAGTGTGCAACAGCTACTCTAGGTTTCTTAGCAGGCTTTTGTGGAAAGAAAAAAAGATGAAAATAGCAGTAGGAAAGCACAGAAAGTTTACAAGTAGGAAATACTATTTTCTGGTCTCCCTAAAACTCTGTGAATGAATGAGGCAGGGTAATGGGGTGATAAAAGCTTCCTTGGAAAGCACTCTACCATATAGACTGGATTTTCCCAATGTGGTGCCCTCCTTGTAATTATGATAGCTGGGATTTTGGGGAATGGGCCAAGAGATCGGAAAGACACAAGCTTGGGGAAAGCTGATTGGGCCAAAGAATCAGCCTGTGACCATTCTATATATCTTCAAGAAGCGTCAGACTCCTGAAAAGTTCATCCTTCATCTATTCAGGCCTCTCAGCATACTGTAGGTTCAACTTACAAAGATGCTTCAAGAGAGTCATGGGTGCGCCACTTAAACAACCAAGGGGATGTCCCAATCTTCACAAAATTAAACTCCAGATTCCTTAGAGTAGGTACTTAGATCTTTGTGCAAAGTTGTTGGGGAGGATGGCAAAGAATTGTTGCTTTCAATCCTTATTTTCATCTTCCCAGGAGTGACTGATTGGCTGTTATGAGAAACAGGAGGCTGATAAAGAAACCTTTGATCTATCCAACCAGCGGCATCATGTTTATATCCTTGTGCCATGAAGTCATATCTGATATGTGCCATGGTGTACCTAGTAACAAATATATAATCAGGATGTCACTGGTTGGATCAGATCAACAGCTTTTTTATCAGTATCCTGTTCTGTCTGAACTTAAGGTAAAAATCATTCAGAAGTAATACATAAATGCAAAACAATTGAAATAGACAAATGAAACATCCGTCAATGAAATGAAGCCAAAGAGCAGCTTTTGGAACCAATTCTAATACTTACCATGGCTATAACAGTCAATTATATTATGGGGATGGGGGGAAATTGTGGCCTGAGAGCCTCATGCAATTCACCAGTATCTCTTTTGCAACAGCCAGAATCCCCTTAAAATGAACATCACTGTGTGATCTGATTTCTAGTTGATATAGGAAATTACTTTATGAGATATACTCAGAATATAGTATAGGGTTGAAAGCACTCTTGTCTTCCCATGCTTGAGTCATTAGTTTTTCAAAGATTACACCTACTTTTGGTTGGATGTTCTATACAAAGGCCCATTTTCTTGTCATTTTTACATGTTGTTTCCTAGATTTTTCTGTATTTTAGTTTTTGTTATGGATTTCCAAACAAAGAAAAAATGCCCAAGAAGTGAATGGTAAAATACTTAGCTGAACTCCCTCACAAATATCCTTGCAAGACTAGATTTTCAGTAAGTTAGCTTCTTAGGCTTCAGAAAGTATCTGAATTATGTGTGGCACAAGTCTGGTTTTTATACAGAGGGGAAATAATGGTGAAGCCACCACTGCACATTGATTTTTTTAAAATGCTAGTTATCTGTGTATATCTTAATGCTACAAATCAGACTTATGTTTGAATATCAGGCTTATGATGACACTTTACTATATTAGGAAACTTTAATGTAGGCATTTTAACTGGACTGGAAATCATTTGATGCAAACACAAGCATTTGTAGCCTGTACGTAATACAGTAGAAACTCCTAAGAGAGCAGCACTGAATTAAAATGCCATCTTGGTTTTCAACAGCAGTATTTTTTCTCTGATGAATAAGAACTGATTACTATTCCCATGTAAAGCTCCCAAGTGATTTATTGGCCATGAGACAAGAGGCTTGCTAATAAGCAAAAACATGCTAATGCTTGCTGGCTGTATCATGTAGACTTGCACTCAAGGTAAGACAGAAACACAATATTACACCTTAATGGGTTCCACAGGGACCTGTTTCAATAACTGTGTTGAATCTAGTGTGCTTTGAAGTAAAACTTTCTTCTGTATTCATTGCTTTGTTTACATTTAGAAGTGTATAATTACAGTCCAATTCAGTCAAGAATCAATTATATGGCTAAGCTAAAATCAGTGGTGGTGTTCAAGAACTATCCTAATCATAGAAGTCCTATCAGCATTGAAGAGATAACTTTCTGAGGGAAAGAAAAGGAAAGAAGATGAGATGTCAATCGTGTGTGAGGCTTGCTCACATAGTAACAAAGTATGCTTTTGATTATATCAGCTTGCAAACCATTACCTGTCATGCCCTTACTCTTGGGCTTGCTGAGGACTCATTGTTAAGCTTCAGCTAAATGAAGGTCTGAATATTTAATCTAGACATTACATGCTACTTAGCACCAATAAGCTTGGCATAAAAGTGGAAACCATATTCTCATTAAAATAAAAATCAGTGATAAGTTCTGGAAGGTTTAGGATATCATTGAGAAAGGATAATAGATCAGCTTCCAGTGGGAACATGGTCTGAACATGGTCTTAATCATGAGCTCCGCGAGCAGAACTGACAATGCAGAAATGTTGGAGGCTCAGGCAGGTTTTTCCTGAAGCCCAGGAGCATTTTTACAGAGAAAGGAAAACATTCGGAATTACCCCATCTGTTCTCAGGAAGGCTGCTTGCAGCCAGAAAATCAAAACCAGCATTCGGGATCAACTGGTAAGAGCAGCCAGGAGGCTGGGGCGTCATCATTTCCAAGTCACGCTGTAACCTTAAAGGGACATTAAGACCGGCCACCCCATTTCTAAATCACCCAATTTATTTTTCTTTTAAGTATGTGTATCCTAAGAGAGGATTTCTACAAGGAAAAATGTGTTTTCTTGGTGCTTATTATTTTTGTGATTAATTTCTTTTTAAAAAAGTTCTTTTTAAGTTTTGGATTTTGCTTTCCATCCAAATATTAAGGAAGGTTGAGAGTATGTAATCATCTCCATGTTATTATTTTTGTACTAAATTTGAAGATTTTAGCATTTTCCTACACGTTGAATCTGCTGTCTCGAACTTTCAGATTTCTGTTGCTACTTTCCCTGGGGAACTGCCTGTTATCATACTTTCACTTCTGTAAAGACATCTTGGAATTTTTCTATTATCTCCCACTTTCGCTGGTTAAGTACCTAGGGGGTGCCATAATTTACTGCATGAAACATGGAGGATTTCAATCAGACTTTCTTGGATTTTTATCAAGAATTTAAACAGATTCTTTTTTATTCCTGTCAAGTGTTTATGTAAGGAATTCAGGACATTGTGGAAAACATGAGTTCTAAAATGTGTCATCTGGTTGGGGGTGTCATGGAAGAAATTGAAGAGCTTAACAATGATAGAAATGTTTCTTCTAATAGCGAGATTGGGGCTTCTGTTGAAATGCAAGATGAAGGTTCGATAGTCAAGTTGAAGAAATTAAAGGGACAGAATGAGTTAGAAGCCATAAGTGAAATTGATTTTCTGATGGAATGTTATGGAAAAGAAGGGGTTATTACATATGGGAGGCTTTCTGTTGAGAAGCCAGAGTTTTTAAGGGGGACAGTTGGGCTGTTTGGTTTCTTTATTAAAAAAGCTCTGTGTGTATTGTGGGGATATATAAATGCTCTGGTTTATTTTGAAGGGGGAGTAAGGGTTTATCTGGATTGTTTCTAGGGCTTGTTTGACTTCATTAATCTTTAATGATTTGGATTAAGATTAATAAGGTATAATAATAAATGGTTGGGTTTAGGCTTAATATGATTAAGATTATTATAATTGTATTATTAGTTATAATGGCAGACCATTTATATGCTTTTTAGTTTGATTTTTATTATAGTAGACAGAAATGTATAGTATAGAAGTAGGAAGAAAATAATTAAATAAATGTTATCTTTGGGGGGAAAGTTGATTAGGATATATATATCTTCTTTTTCTTTTAATATAAGTGGATGGAACAACTGTATTTAGTGATTTTTATAATGTGCCAATGGAATGATTTATAGAAATAATGTGATTTTGGTTTAATATAGTAAGGGATTGATTATGGAAAATTGTTGTATATCCTTGCTGTTAAAAGTCAGAAGTCACCTCTTCTTGTAATTGTTAAAAAAAAATAAAAATCCCATTTTTCACATTTTTTTAGTTTTTTTTATTTTTGTAGTTTTTATCTTTGTCTTAAATCTAATAAAATTCTTATAGAAAAAAAGAGAAAGGGTGATATATCAGTGTGAAGACTCACATTCAAGCCCTGCCACCTCCAAGAAAGATTAGAAAGGCAAAAAACCTTACATAAAATGGAGAGTTGTTGTTATAAGAAATTTTCCTTAAGCTTGTGTTCTCCATAATTTCCAGATAGCAGAACAAAGTCCAACACAACTAGAAGACATAAGGTTGGAGGAAGATGGGTGGTAAAAATACTGTGCCAAATGAACCAATGACCTGACTCAGTATAATATAGCTTCCTCTGTACTGTATATAGTGCCACTGGCCAAAAGATTGTATGAAGACAGGTATGTATCAATGAACACACACACACACACAGATGCCTCTGTGTGTGTGTATGTGTGTGTATACACATATGTATACAGACACAGATATACGTCTGTATTATAAAGAGGTTATAATATATAATAACTGCAAGTTTAAATTGAAAAGTGTAGTTGAGGATGACATGTCCTACATTTAATCTAACACAACATTTTGAGTCCTGTTGAGTTAGTGATATTGAAGTATTCTTTTCAGAATTGTATAGTTAGGGATTAATGGATCCTGGCATCTACTCAGAGCATTTAGGCTGTTTTCTTTTCTTTTCTTTTCTTTTTAAAGAATTTTATTAAGTTTGAAACAAAGATAAAAACTACAAAAAAGAAAAAAAGAAAACTACAAAAAGAAAAAAGAAAAACTAAAAAAGTGTGAAACACAAGAAAAAAGAATTTTGAAGATTACATAAAGAAGTGACTTCTGACTTTCAACAGCAAGAATATACAGCAGTTTCCATAATCAATCCCTTACTCTATATCAAACCAAGATCACATTATTTCTATAAATCCTTCCATTAGCACATATACAAATCACTAATGCAATTGCTCCTTCCCCTTATATAAAAAAAGGAAAAATGCATATATAAACTTCTAAATCAACTTCCCCACCATAAAGCAACATTTATATAATTATTTCATTCCTACTACTATTCTATTTATTTCTGTCCACTATAATAAAAATCAAATTATAAAAACATGTAAATTATCTAGTTTTATAATTAATAATACTACAGCAACCTTAACCCTATTAAACCTAAAATCTATACCTTATAGATACCTTATAAATCTTAAAAAACAAACAAACCTTTAAAAAGTCTAGTAAGTCTTAATCCAAATCATTAAAGAGAAATGAAATCATAATACTCTCATTATCAATCCAATTACACATTCTTAAATTTTTACCCCACTTCAAAATATACCAAGACATTTACAGATCTCCCTATTACACCCAAGGCATTTTTCTTGCAAAAATCAAACAGCCCAACTGCCCCCTTTAAAAACTCAAACTTCTCAGCAAAAAAACTCCCACAAAGCAGATTCTCTTCTCTTCTCTTCCATAACATTCCTTCAGAAAGCCATAACAATCCCTCAAAAAAATACCATTCTCCTTGTAATCTGCAGCTTAGACTGTTGCTTTAACCCCTTCATCACCAAAATGTAATCTTCGTCTGGCATTACTTCAGTTTCACTGTCAGTGGAAAGATCTCCATCCTTGTCAAAATCTTCATCTTCTTCCATAACATCTTCAGCCAGATGACACACTTTAGAAATAATATCTTCCTCAGTGTCCCAAATATTCTGCAGAATAGCCTGACAGCAATCTGAAAAAAAATCTCTTTGAAGGCCTACTCAGGCTTACAACAGGACTCTGAAAAAGTCTCCTTGAAATCCTCCATGTTTCAGGCAGTAGATTATGGCGCCCCTAGATACTTGTCTTGCAGAGATAGGAGTTAATGAGTTAATAAAAAACTTCTGAATAAAATTGAAACAGGAGAAAGTGTGCTAGCAAACAGCTCTCAGGGAAAGTGAACAGAGGACTAGAGATTCCAAACAGCAAATTCAATATGTAGGAAAATATTAAATCCTTCAAATTCAGTACAAAAATAATAACAGGGAGGCAATTATCTATTCTCAGTTCTCCTTAGTCTTTGAATGGGAAGACAAGCCAAAATTTAAAAAGATTTTAAAATTTAATCCAGAAATAACAATAAGCACCAAGAGAGTCTGCTTCTTCTTACTGTAGAAAGCTTCTCTTAGGGGACAAAAACTTTTTTTAAAAAAGTAAATTGGGTGCTTTAGAAATGGGGTGGCTGGACTTAATGTCCCTTTAAGGGCTGCAGTGTGGCTCAGAAACGGTGAAATCCCAGCCTCCCAGTGAAGTCTTACCTGTCATTTGTGCATGCTGTCCACAATCTCCTGGCTACAACTCACCATCCAGAGGATAAATGGTTGATTCCAAGGGTTTTCTAATCTGGAAAAGTGCTCTGGGCTATAGCCCAGCTGCACCTGAAAAAACTGCCATGATGCCAGTTCTGCCCACGGAGCTCATGGGCACAGCTGCTCAGTCTGCCATATTCCCACCAGAAGTCCACATTTAGGCTGTTTTCTGATTTATCTCAAACAAATTGACACTAAGTTGATTTCTTAGCTTCTTATGTAGAAGTAGTACATGAGCATTTAATGTTCTTACAACTGTAAGAAACAAGACCCTTCTCAGAGATATTTTGCAGACATGCATTATAACCCTGAGAAAACTTCTAGTTATGCTACATTGAGGGCCAGTGTGTTATTCTATTTATCCAGAGACTCAGATATGTAGAAACAAAAGCACCTTTACAACTTTTACTGTTTGCTTCCTGATCCAAAAGCTCTACTCATACACACCTTCACACACCCATGAATATCAATCCCACTTAAAGACCAGCTGGTCTGGCTAAGTTTGAGTTCCAGAAGAATCCAGGCCAAATGCCAATACATAATGATTTTCTATGTGATGGCTCCTGAGGATTACAGTTACCATTGTTTTTTATAACTTCCAAAAAGATTTGAACAGTCCATCAAAGTTTGGCCTGTCCCACCTTGGCAATTACTATTTGATACTGACAAATCAAATGTTGAATGACTGTTTATGAAATAAATGGAATTAGCACCATATTTTGTTCTTATTTGTTCACTCAAACTCTTTATAGATCTATAGGACCAACATGAAGCTCTGACAACATTCAGTGGCCAAGATAATGCAAACTTTCAAAAATCTGAAACGGGGCTTTTTTTTTTTTTTTTTTACAGAATTGTACATCTGTTTGACAGCTGAGGTAACTTGGAGTTGTAGAGTTCAATACTATCATATACTGACATGATATACTAACATGCATTTGCACAATATGTATTCATGATTATTGAAATACAGTTTATTCCACCAAATTTTCAAGGATTGCTGTGACACATTAAACTATACATTAATCACACAGACTGAATTCTTGCAGTACATGTTCAAATGTGGTTGGCTCATGCATAGTTCAATGTGTATGGGCACATCCTCCTAGTCTTTTTCAACAGCTGCCTGCCCAAAATAATGGTATACATGGGCACTATACCATTAGACTGAGTCTCTTTTCAAATAAGACCAAGGCACACTTGTGAGCTGTTATCTTAGAGAAGTGTTATTCAACTAATTCTGAATTCTATAAATGATTTAGACTCCCTCCTGTCTGTCTCATAGACAATGTCAGTAGGAGTTTGTCATTGTGAGCTTAAATTATTTGCATGCTTATAATTCTGGGTCGAATTTAAGGTGTTGGTTATTACCTTTAAAGCCCTACATGGCATGGGGCCAGGTTGCCTGAGGGACTGTCTTATCCCCATTACATCAACCCATCCCACTTGGTCAGGCAGAGAAGGCATGTTACGGACCCCATCCATGAAGGAATGTCATTTGGCAGGGCCCAGGAAGAGAGCCTTCCGGAAAGGAGTGAAGACCTGGATCTGCCAGCTCACATGGAGTGTGAGGAGGAGCAACCAATCATGGGGGTGGTTAGCACCCTGAAGATGCTCCCATAAATGAAGATCTTTTTAACACCCCTGCCTTGACTTGTACTTTTATACTTTATATAAGAATACTGTTTTATGGCATTTTAATGATTATTTATTCTTGTTTTTACTGTAAACCTCCGAGAGTCGCTCCTTGAGTGAGATGGTTGGTAAATAAATGTAAAGAATGAATGAATGAATGAATAATAGATAAATAAATAAATAAATCTATTGGCCTCACCGGCGTACATTTAGCTAAATTACATGAGAATCTAACACTAACTTTTGTTCAGTTTTTTAAATAGCAAAGTAGTACAGTATTTTATATCTGGCATGTGCTATGTGTCCTACAACCCTTATGATACCTTTTATGTAAAGACAAATTCCAATATTTAAATATGAGAACACATAAAAGTCAGGATGCAATAATTTATTCCACTGATGCACCGACAGTTGGAACAGGAGGAGGAAGTTGCATGGAGCTGAGTGAGATCAAATCAGGCTGACTCAGTGGAACTTAAATAGCATGCCATTAGGAACAGAAGATTCTTTTTGATGCCTGGTGGATGAGATTTCATCTGAACAACAGCTGATACTTTGTTGCATACCTGACTTTGCAGAGCCACATTCATCTTGCTCACTCACTTGTTCTCACCCTCCTCCATAGAAAGATATTGTTTCTGTGCTTCCAGAGGAAGTAAAATTAATGCCTCTTCAGCATACCCTTTTTGAAAGAAGATTTAACTGAAAGCACTATTATTTGGAATCAGTAACATTGTACTATTGATGTCTTTTCATGGCTTTTTGGCTTTGGGCATTTATTAACAAAAATAAATAAAGGATTGATTATTAAAAACCATCTAGAGATCTCCAGATATCACAGCAAGATCAAAGCTGATGTTGGGACATGACACTGACCACAGAAAACAATAAAACAATCCGGAATACACAGAGCCCACAGATAATCAAGAATATTTTTATTAGGGTCAGCTAAAATGTTGGAAAATGGTATGTGGGGTTTTAGATCTTAGGGACGCTTCATCATGTTGTAGTGGAAACTTTCAAGAAATGCCAATAATTAGAGAGGATCCAATGATTTGTTTATTTTCAAAACTAGCAGGTTACAGTGAGTCACTGGTCTTCTGCAAACAAAAAACAAAAACAAAACAAAAACAAAAAAACCAAGCACCAGTTCTTATATAGTATACAAGTTGTTCAAAGACAGTTTGAGCATATAGATATATTGATCAGTCCCCAGCTAGAAGTGAAAAATTGTTTTACAATGAATAAAGAAACTGGGATATCATTTGAAATGGGAAACATTCTAATCTCATCCTTTGAAATGCCGAGTTCTTACTCTGATACTGTAGAGAGCCACAGCTGACAGATATAGGATGGTACCTGATCTCTGACTATTATTCTAACTGGCTGACCCCAAATTTCTTTGTGAAAAGGATAATGACAATTAACATCCTTGAGAAAGTTGCAATTCTGTGAAAGGCTTAAATTCTATAGGAATTTGTGACTAGGCCTCAAACAAGTTATATGCTACTTTTTTTTAATCCGTTCAATCGTGTCTGATTTGTTTTCTTGGCAAATGTATTATGCTACATAATACAGGATATATAGAACTAAAATATAGTTGAGCATATAGAGGAAATGTTGGTTCACAATTTTCTCCCACAGTGCTGGGTGGGGCAAAAGCAGATGCCAAAAGAAGAGAATGCTTCTGTTGCTCTGTCAGCACAGCTTTATTGGTGGTATTGTAGAAAGGATGCTTTTCAGGAACATGTATGCCTAATGGGGGAAAAGTTCATCAGCCCTAAATCTATTTTACTTTTCATCCCATCCTATCTTATATCCCCAGCTTGGTTCTTCCTTCCCACAAAAGGTTTTAGATTGTTCTAATGAGTCTAATAGAAGGACAATAACAGTGCTAAACAAGGTGGAACAAAATTTACTATTTGAACAATCAAAATATTGGGGGAATCCTATTGAAAAATATTAAGGTATTGAGTCATAATTACAAGAAGCTTCCGTAGATTAATTGATTGGAGAGAGGGAAGGAGAAAGAGGGGGAGACAGGATAACCACAAGCAGCAGGTTAACTCTTAACCCAATTGTTATTGTTTCTGGAACATATCATGTCACCAAAATTTGATAGCAAGTGGCTGATTTTCTACACTGGGCCTGCCCAATCTAATAGTATAGTTCTTGTCAGCCATGGTCCATACAGTACAGTGTTTCATACAAACATAGTGACTGCAGAATTCAATTGTAAATATCGTTTCCCATTTTAGTAGATGTAGTTGATTAGTTGATTTCAGTAGCTGATTTCAGTAGATGGGATAAAAATTGGTCATATGAATTAAACTTAATTAGAATCATTGCTAGTCGCTTCAAAAAATCCAGGTTCATATAATGGACATAGTTATCATTCAAGTATGAGTGAAAATAAATCTCTCAGATGTTTTGATAAAGTATAGGTACCCTTTAGTTCTGCTGAGAGTAGGCTCTTTTCCAAAGCATTGTGTCTATTAGTAAACTCTATTATCAGGTTACTAAGTTGGTAATGCAAGAGGATTTTCTGGAAGTGAGTATGAAACTATGTAGTACATCCTATAATGAAAAAGGTTATGAGTATCAAATACAGCCACCAAAGAATTCTCAGAGATACATATGATTGCACTATTAGACATAGCAAACTTTAGTGGGTTTAAAGCCTCAGCAGTAGTGGTTGTCTTACTGACTGTAGAAAAACATAAATGTATCTTTTGAAAGTGAGACTGAGGACTTGGAATAACAAGAACTTATGGCAATGATTCTGAAAGCTACGGCTGCTATAACATCACATCACATCACAAACATCTATCTACACACACACACACACACACACAGAGAGAGAGAGAGAGAGAGAGAGAGAGAGAGAGAGAGAGAGAGAGAGAGAGAGTGTTATACAAACTCCTAAACAGAGAGGAAAGTAGGAAATATAGTTATTTGTCAGATTTATGTTCCGCCGATTCTAGAAGCTCAAGATGGCACACACAGCACCGTCTCCTCATTTTTTTCACAAAATTAACCCAATGGGGTAGGTGGGGCTGAGAAAGAACGCATGTCAATCCTTGAGCTTCCATACTGTGGGTGGACTGATGTCTGGGTCTCTCTGATCTAATACCTTCATCAGTGCACCAAACTGGCTCTCATTTAGAGGATACTGCCCTTGTCTTTGCGTAATTTTTTTCTGATTCAAATTTCTGTTTGAGACAGGTAACTATATTTTTAATTTTAAATATTTTTAATTTAAAAAACAAAATAACACCATATAACAGTGATTACTTAAAAATATAAATCAAGGAAGGATTGATGTTATGCTGATCTTGTGACAAGATCATCTGTCATAAGAAAAACTATTCTAGAGCTTGCACAAACTTCCTTGCATTTTGCATGACTGAAGCTATAATATGTTGCAATGTAACCATAACGTTATAGCAGTAGTACTGTCTTCTGTTTGAAGACTAAGGAAGATGCAGTTGAATGTATGCATTCTGCTTGATTACAGCCTCAAAAAAGAAGGTATAATCAAGTGTACCAGTTCAATATTCATTTTAAAGCAGACTTGCAACTGTGTCTGCTAGCAAAATTTCAAAGCACCGGCATTTAGAATATGGCTTTATAGTAATCAGCCCCTATCTGAGCTACTTTCCAAAGGGGGGAAAAAAAGATGAGAGGGAAGAGTTAAGACTGAAAACACTAGGAGAGTTGAAATAAAATTATTGGGGAAAGTATTTTTTAAAAAGATGTTCCCTTTACTCACATAAAAAATAAAAATAAAAAATAAAACATTTTATCACCTTTGAGAATATACTTTTGACTGCTAACTCCTAAATGAATTTCACATATAGAATTTGTTGTGAAACAACAACCATATAAACTCATGTATAAGTCCATCCGCATATAAGCCAACCCAGAAATTGCAACCAAAATACCCGGAAAAACAAAATCTGTTCTGTAAAACAACATTTATGAATTTGTTTTTCATGTACCTCATATTTTATAGCAGCAACAGAACTATTTGTCTCCTCTGCTCTACTAGCAACTTTTAGCTTGAAAACTGCATCATATGATAACTGTTGGCAATGCCCAGACATGGTGTTTTCCTACCTGCTGGAAATGTGTGCAGCAAAAAGTGGGAAACTGCAAACTTTCACGTCATCATTTAAAGCCTGTGATTTTTATTTTATTTTTTTAAAATCTGATCTCTGGTCTCTGGATAAGCAGAACCCAGTTTTTGGTGTGTACTTTGGAGCCCAAAATTCATGGCTTATACGCAGGTATATATGGTAACCATATACAACCAATGGTGCCCCGGAGCTGGACCTTAGGGCCATAGTTTGGGTTGTGCAATTTATTCTACTCCTTCCCCCACCCCAATTGGAAAGTGGCAGGTGACAGGCAGCTAGAGACTTAACAGTGGCAAACACCTGGGAGATCAAGGTATGTCACTGTATCACTCACCTCTTATTTTAAGTATTTTTCAGTCAAGGACTGGCAAACTTGCTCTTTTCCCTTAAAACATAAATACTTCCATGCAAACACACACACAGACCCTGATTATTTTAAGCAATGTGGAACATATGCTAAGTAGTGTTCACAGCAGGAAAAAAAATCATGCTCATAGCTACCCACTAGAAAAATACAAAAACAGTTCAGTAGCTGGCAAATTATAATTTCAGACATATTATGAACATTCCTATATTTTTCTATGGAAACAATTATCTGTCATCAGTCCAGGATGCTGCAGGAATAGGACACTTAAAACAACTTCCTAGGAATCCAAGAGAACATTTTAATAACTTATGAACAAGCACGTGTAAAAATAATTCTGTGGTGCTTTGTTTATTGTGAGTTAGGCTTTTTTAGATTAGAACCAGTTTCATTAAATATTATACGTTAGAATATTTGGATTGAGCTTTCTAGATTTCTGCCTTCTCATCTGCAAATAATGTTTTCATTATTATTATTTAAAGAAATAATTAAGAGCCTCTCCACACCAGTTTTGTATTGCTCTGGAGCTTGCTTTCGATTTGGTTGTTTGCATGTCAGCTAACTTGAAAAGCTTAAGTGTTTTTTTCTGTCTCCACTACAGAAAAGTGTAGTCCTTTTGAAGAGGACTAAAGTAATTTTTTTTTCCTTTTCAATATTGCAGCCTGTCGACTTGGTGGATTTTTTTTCCCACTAGCACGAACTCTTAGCTCAGCCCCCTGCTTCCCAGAGTCTAGGTTGAAGGCAGCCTCCCCCAACACCCACCGTTCTGTTCATTTAGAAGAGTGTTTTTAAAACTTGGCAACTTTAAGATCTGTGGACTTCAACTCCCAGAATTTCCCAGCCAGCATCTATACAGAGCTATAGTTTGAACTCCGAGGAAAGTGCCTGGCTTCCAAGCTGCTGGGCGTGCTTTCCATTCTCTGTTAGAGATCTCAAGTGCTATGAAATACTGCCGAGGATAGGTCGCGTGACATCAGGAAGCTCAGCCGTTCAGCAATCACTCAGATATTTGGCCGGTGGACAAAAGCCCGCAGTACCAACACCAACCACAGGGTGGAATGTTAGCAATTCATTTCATTTCTGTTTTGTGTGGCATGATGGCCAGACAATGTTTTCTAGTTCCAGGAGCGTGACTGAATGCTGTTTTTTTTTCCCCCCAGCCCCACAGAATGTTGGAAAGAAATAAGATAAAGGGGCTGAGGACTCTTGTCTGTCTGTGTGTCAGCAGAAAACTCTCCAAAAACTGAACAGAATGGGACTACATTTAGTATGGTGGGAGAAACTAGCGAAAGAAAGATGGGGTTTGAAAAATGGTCCAGTCCGGTTGGGGCTGTGGAGAAAAACGGTCCATAAAAACATCTGCCCGGTGCATCCCTTGTTCCATTTCAGGCATCCTCCCTGTTCCTTCCTTCCCCCACACACGGCCTACACAGGAGAGGGTTGGGAAGAATTCCAGAAGCCGAATTCTGCAGCTTTCCCCCTCTTGCTTGTGCTCCCGTGGTCAGCTGGGGAGAGCACAGACTGCTTCATCACATTCTCTGCAGCTCCCAGGATTTTAAGGCTAAGGGAAGAGAGTACCATCGCGGGCCAACTCCAAACTGCTTTGGAGGGATGGGGTCAAACAGTGCCACGGTTGACTGGCTCCATACCATGATTTGGCAATTTCGATTTTCATGGGTTGTTGTTTTTAGAACATCACATTCCGATGAACCAATCTACAGTCGTGTTTTGACCAGAAAACCATAACCATAGCCGCCCAGACTCACTTGCTGAGATGGGCGGTTATAAAAATCGAATGAATAAATAAATATAATTAATGAATTAATAGACTGACAGTGGTGGCTATCTTATCATTTTGGACGATTCTCCGTCTTTAAAGTGAGTCGCATAAAAACAAAGTTCAGCGATTCCGGAAGAAACAAGCAGATGCGTAACAGCTGAGCCGGCTCAGCTGACCCGCCAGGAAGAACCACCGCCGCCCGCCGCTGCTGTCACGAAAGCAATGACGCCACGGCTGGTCGGCCGGCCGTCCGGCCGCGTTCCGACCAGTCCCGGCGCCCTGGTTTGGAGGTGCGCGCTGGACTAGAGGCTGTTTCGTGAGGCGGGAGGGCCGGAGGGGGGTAGGGAGTCCTGCCACCTGGCCGCTCTTCCCGCCGCCAGCGAGCGAGGTCGGTGTCCTCCTCAGTCACCTGTGCCTTCCCCAGAGGGAGGCCAGGGACTTTAAGAGCCCAGGCCGGCGCGGCGTCGTTTAGCTTCCGAAGAAGGGCGGGGGCACGGCAGCCACTCTCCGGCTTGGCGGGTTTCCCGGAGGATGGCCGAAGAGGAACCTCTGCCGGCAGTTACTCCAACGCGCTGCAGTTAGGAGGGCGAGCCGCCGCGGACTGGACAGGCAGCTGTTTGGCGGATCTGCGCAGCCCGCAGCGTTTCCGGAGCTGAAGGCGAGGAATGGCAGCCCCACGCAGCAGCGCAGACTGGATGGGCTCCCTGCCGCCGGCCCTCAGCGCCCTGCCGCTGTCCAGGCTGGCCATCCCAGGTAATTGACGACCGCACGGACCTCGCCCGCCTTCACTTCCTCGAAGGCGCCTGAAAAGCCCACGTTTGATGGAGGGTGCGCATCTGGCGGCGCACCCTACACCACACAAATACTGAATATGCTTGGCAGTTTCTAGCAAAAACTTAGCAAACAGCACCTCCCTCAAGAGAATACCCTCCAGATGTGTTCAACTGCGATATCCATGATGGACAGGGTCTATAGAAATTGGAGTTTGATACATCTGGACGACGGCAGAGTGGGGAAGAAGGCCAAATGAGTTAAAGAATTAGGAAACCCGGGAATTCTGGGAGTTGTAGTTTAAACACATCTGAAGGGGGGAGGTTACGATTTTTGTGTGAATTTAAGTCCCGTTGATTTCAGTGAGATTGAGAAGTCAGGATGAGGGTTGGCAGGTTAAAGACCTAGTTATTATCTTGAATTTTGGGCATTTTTACTCTTAAGAAAAGAATACAAATAATTGGAAAATTAAATGCCATTAGAGATTTGCATTTATAAAATGGGTATATTTGAAATGGAGTAGTTAAAACATTTTACAAATGTTTCCTTCCTTGATAAAATAAAAATATATGCATTTTATATATCATTAATAGTCTATAACAGTGTTTCTCAACCTTGGCAGCTTGAAGATGCGTGGACTTCATCTTCCAGAATTCCCCACCCAGTTCTGAAAGTTGAAATCCACACATCTTCAAGCTGCCAAGGTTGAGAAACACTGGTCCATGGTACACAGAGGTTACAGGATACAGTCTGGGGGATCTGAGAAGCTTTTCCCCATAACTGCCCAGAGTCCCCTTTTCAGGAGAGATGGGCGGTGACAGAAATTTGAAAAATAAATAAATAATAAAGAATTTGATAAATTTCATTGTATGAATGAATGAAAAGACTGTTAGTCAAAGGACCCAAGAACAAGCATAACAACAAAGAAAAAAGAACAGCATACATTTTGAAATTTCATCAGAAACAAATCATTCAGGAAATCGTTTCTTCCTGCATTTAAATAGGGCAGCCAGAAATTTGGCTTCAGCCAGTCACATTAGTATTAAAGTTGGACAAGAGAAAATTTGCATATATATGGTTTAAATGGTCTGGTTGAAAAATCAGTAAAGGGGATATTTAATGTATTTTTCCAATAGTTGTAAAGCAGCAAAAAGTTCAAGTTTCATGGTCATGTTTAATCACTGAACATAACAAGCTGCAGGTTAGAACAAGTTATTCTAACTTCCTAGCTCAAAGAGGAGGTTCCTAAGACTGAATGGGCGAGGGAGGGGGGGTCTTTTTCATACAAAACCATTTTATTACTGAGTGATGGTGTTTCCTCAGTTTTTCTATGATTATGGAGTTTTGTCTCTAATACTTTATATTGGGATAAAGGCAGCAATTAACTGAGATATAAGTTTCAACTTTTTACAAATTAATTGGTTTGGGTCAGACAAACCCAAATAATCTCTTTTTGCTCCAATATGTGTAGGAAAAGTTCCTCCCTGCTTATGCAACACATTTGCTTTGCCTACTAGATCACTAGATGGGCATATGCAGGCATAATTTGAACAGAGCACACACATTCATACCTGAACAGCACAGTAAATATACCAAATAAAACCTGTCAATGGACCATTAAGCCTTAATCTACCCTAAAAGAGCTTATAAATGTTTTAAGGAAACAGTAAATTTAGCTTGGAGTTGCACAGTCATAGGATGTTTCAGAATGATACACAAGAAGCACAGGACAGGGAAAATTGAAATACTAATTTCAAAAAGAATTCTAGGTCTTGAGATTTTATTTACCAGAGTCCAGTAATCCAAATTACCCTTTCTCATATAAGTAAACAAGGGTTGGGGAACACATTGATCTCTAGGTAATGATGTGCTACAACTCCCAAGAACCCCAACCAAAATAGTTGTGAGAGCAACTTAGAATTGTAGATAAGTAACATTTGAAAATAATCAGTTTAGTGACTTCATAGACTTAAAGTTCTGATTGATTGATTGATTAATTAAGGAGTATTAGATATGTTCGCCGCCTTGAGTTATTTATAAAAATAATAAAGGTGGGATAAAAATTAAATAAATAAATAATGCTATCCCATTGATTGATTCAGTAAAGGTGTTGGTAGGAACTGACTGTAGGATAGTCATCTTCTATGGAGTATGCCAGTCTCTCTTTCCTTTTTTGTGCCTGGTGTACAATGCATAAAAACATTATTTTCATCTCATTTTTACTTAGCTGTATTGGCTAGCTGATTAAAAAATAAGCTATTCACTAAGTGAATATTCTTTGCTGTTATACAGTTAAAATTAGGATGGCTTTTATAATCATAAAAGTGGCACAATGCATGATATATATTCACATACCTGTAGATTGTGGAAAGTTTATTTATTTATTTATTTATTTAATTGTAGATTTATTCACTGCCCATCTCCCCCTCATGGGGGACTCTGGGCGGTTTACAATAAAATGCAGTTAAAACTTAAAACCATTTCAGTACAACAATACAATAAAATAAGAATATAGTAAAATATAAGTGGCAAGAGATTTTAATCAGTCTGTGAGTGTAGCAAGCCCCTCAAAATCACTTAGGGCACTAGCCATCCCCAGGTATAACTATTCCCCTTCCCATTCCAAGCCTGCTGACAAAACCAGGTCTTTAGTCTTTTTCGGAAGTCCAGGAGTGAGCGGGCCTGTCGGACCTCTGGGGGAAGAACGTTCCAAAGGGCAGGAGCTACAGCAGAGAAGGCACGCTTC
The DNA here is from genome assembly GCF_035149785.1 of Candoia aspera. Taxonomy (NCBI): domain Eukaryota; kingdom Metazoa; phylum Chordata; class Lepidosauria; order Squamata; family Candoiidae; genus Candoia; species Candoia aspera. The sequence continues at coordinate 80,060,943 of NC_086157.1, read as the reverse complement.
CGAGACCCCGCTAGTTGAAATTCTTTTATAGATGGGGTCTGCAACATGCCCTCCCTGCATGACCGGGTGGGGCGGGTCGATGTAATAGGGATGAGACAGTCCCTCAGATATCCTGGTACCATGCCATGTGGGGCTTTAAAGGTAATAACCAACACCTTGTGTCCTAACAGCCAGGAACCACGCTGAGACAAGGAATAGGTCTCTAGTATTTTATTACTGCTACATAAACAGAAAAACCTAACAAACTGAAGAAGCGTGGGGAAAACCCCGACATATAAACCCCAAAGGCTAAGGCGGGCCCGATCTGTGTCTCTTTGAATGGCTACCTAATTCCTCAGTACTAGGCATGCGCTTTACAGCCTGGATGGGAGCCCCCTGCTCGCCATCCTTACTCATGACACCTTGAATTGGACCCGGAAGCAAACTGGGACCCAGTGCAGCTCACGCAACAAAGGTGTTACGTGTGCAAACCTTGGAACACACAAGATTGTCCGCATGGCTGCATTCTGAATCAGCTGAAACTTCCGGATACTCTTCAAGGGTAGACCCATGTAGAGTGCATTACAGTAGTCTATCTGGGAGATGACCAGGGCATGAGTGACTGTTCGAAGGGCCTCTCGGTCCAGGAAGGAGCGTAACTGGCACACAACATGGAGTTGAGCAAAGGCCCTCCTGGCCATGACTGCCACCTGCTCTTCGAGCAGGAGTCGTGACTCCAAGAGGACCCCCAAGTTACACACCTGGTCTGTCTGGGGCAGTGCAACCCCATCCAGCACTAAAGATGACAAATTCCTGGCACATGAGGTACCATTAATCCACAGTCACTCCGTCTTACCACAGTTCAGTCGAAGCCTGTTGCTCCCCATCCAGGCCCCCACATCCCCCAGGCACTCGGAAAGGGTGGTCACAGCATCACTTACTTCACCAGGGATGGAGATATACATCCCAAAAGGATACCAGGGATGGAGATAGCCAACCCAAAAGGATACCATGGTCGATGGTATTGAAAGCCGCTGAGAGGTCAAGAAGAGCCAGGATGGATGCACTCCCTCCATCCTGCTCCCACCAAAGATCATCCATAAGTGCGACCAATGCCGTTTCCGTCTCATAACTGGGCCTGCAACCTGACTGAAAGGGGTCTAGATAATCCGTTTCAACTAGGATCCTCTGGAACTGCAGCACCACCACTTTCTCAACCACTTTCCCCAAAAAGGGGAGGTGGGAGACTGGGCGAAAGTTGTCCAATACTCTAGGGTCCAGTGATGGTTTCTTGAGGAGGGGGCACACCAGTGCCTCTTTGAAGGCTGCCGGGAATACCCTCTCTCTCAAGGAAGTATTTACCACTGCTTGGACCCAACCACATGTCCCCTCCTGAGCTGCCTTCACCAGCCAGGAGGGGCATGGGTCTAGTTGACAAGTGGTAGTGTTTACAGTCCGGAGGATCCTGTCCACTTCCTCAGGCTCAACAGGCTCAAACCGTTCCCAGATAACAGAGTAAGAACATCCCCCGGGCATCTCCCCAGACCCTGCCCTGTGCTCAGAGTCCAACTTGGAACGGATCTGAGCAATTTTATCTTGCAGATACCCAGAAAACTCCTCAGCTTGGCCCTGTAGATGGATCTCTGGGTCCCCTTTCCCCAGAAGGGAATGGGTAATCTTAAACAGGGCCGCTGGGTGGCATTCTGCAGATGCAATAAGGGTAGAGAAATACTGACGTTTCGCTGCTCTTACTGCCACAAGGTAGGGCTTAATAGCGGCTCTAGCTTGTGTTCGCTCAGGTTCGGTCTTTGTCTTCCTCCAGCGGCACTCTAGGCGTCTCTCAATCCTCTTCAGAACCCTGAGCTCCTCCATAAACCATGGGGAGTATCGGGTTCGATGGGATGAGAGAGGCTGCATGGGCGTGATCTTCTCCAAGGCCCTAGCTGCTTCCCTGTTCCAGGCCACCACCAGGGCCTCTGTGGACCATGCAGCAGATCCTCGGATTCCCCCAGCTCCCTCTGAAACCCTAACGGGTCCATTAGTCACTGGGAGCGGACCAATCAAATAGGTCCTGCCTCCCTGCGAAGGGGTGGCATGGGAGAATCTCAGGCTCACCAGGGCATGATCTGACCATGACAAAGGGGAGAGATATACTTCTTCCCTCAGATCACACCGCCATTGGTCCGACAAGAAAACTAAGTCCGGGGTGAGGCCAGTGTCCCGAGTAGGGTCTCAGATAATCTGAATCAGGTCCATGGCCACCATGGTGGTCATGAACTCCTGAGCTGCCTCTGAGGCCCGCCCCAGGGACAGCAGGTTGAAGTCACCCAGAACCATAAGCTTGGGGAACTCCACCGCCAATCCTGAGATAGCCTCCAGCAGCCCAGGCAGGGAAGTTGTTATGCAGCAGGGAGGCTGGTACACTAGCAACACCCCCAACTGTTCCCAAGAACCCACTTGAAAAACAGGGTCTCACACCCGGCCACTTGTGGAGCATGACCTCTGAAAACCACAAGGGATTCCTGGATGACAACAGCCACCCCTCCTCCCCCCTGGGGTCTTGACTGGTGCCATACTCGAAACCCAGCAGGGCACATCTCCGAAAGAGGAACACCTCCTTCCATGCCCAGACAGGTTTCAGTAATGCACGCCAGGTCGGCCCCCTCCTCCATGATCAAGTCACCGATGAGGGGGGCCTTGTTGTTAACAGACCTGGCATTGCAGAGCAGCAGCCAAAGCCCAGGGCCTCCATGGGTCTGCTGACCAGGGTCTGGGTTTGAGCACAGAGGGCCGGAACGCACCACTGGTAATAAACACCAGGGGCGTCTTCCCCGTAGATGGCCCGCCCTCCGGTTCCCATCATAACATCCCTGACCCATCACCACCTCAATCCTCTGTCCCGCCCTACAGTCCCCAGAGTCTCGCCATCCATTAGCCCCCAATCCTGGACTCCGAAGACCCCTGGTTAAAAATAATGATTCCTCCATCCAAGCATACACTCACTCCCACCCTCACATTCACTCAACCACAATGCGATGGTGGGCCCTTCAAACATACCAGCTCCCGCTCTCGGCAGTGTCAGGGCCTTACCATCGCCTGTCCACTCATTCACTGCCCCCCCCGGCTTCTCTAACTAGTCCAGAGGGGGCACACCAGCCACTACTCCTCGCCCCCCTGCCTCTCACTCAGGGGGTGAGTATATCCATACAGTCCTTCTCAGTCAATAACTCGTACACCCTCACATGCCTCTCACGCCTGGAGGGGGTACCCCATACACCTGGAGGAATCTTCACAAGTCTAAAGATGACTAATGATAACTAAAGGTTGGGGGGGGGGAGGTGGCTAGGGTTAAAACCCAAGGAATTTGGCTCTTAAAGTTAGAATTCATGCCCTCAGGCCAGTTCTTCTACAGAGCACTAGATACCCGCTCAGTCCAATTATCCTGTGCTGTTGATGTAGTTGTGCCCAATCTGTCATCTGCGCCCAATATATCCTCCAGGCCAGTCTATGGTCGTGTAGCTCCCATCGACTCCCCGGACTTCCCCTGGTAGGAGGCAGCCTGTCATCTGGGTCCACAGCGCCGCCGGCGTTCACCAGCCTCCCCACGCTCACCAGAGTAGGCCGCCACTCCCCAGCTTGTCCAGGGGGGCCAGTGCGCCCTCCTGCCACAACTCTGGCCATGACCCTGGCCACTCGAGGCCCACTGCGTTGAGCCACTCCAACAGCAGCTCCGGCTGCGGTTCTAACAGGGGCCCGCCACGCCACCAATAAATTTTGTCAGCTCAATGATTACAACTCATGTTTTGCATGCCTAAGGACCCAGGTTCAACCCATATCTTCAACTGAAAAATCAGAGATAGCAGGCCTGGAACAGATATCTACTTGGGACAATGAGCATTCCTTTCTAATTAGAGTGCTGATAATATTGGGGTGTATTTCTTTGTTTTATTGTATCCCAAGGGACATCAAGAAAATGATGTCTGCTATTTCAGGAGCCTGTCTGGACAAAATTTTTGTCCACTTCATCCGAAATCTGCTACTTGGGAGTCTCTTAAATTGTGATTTTACTAAATAATCAGTTACATACAGATATTATTAAAGATCTTTTCTACTTCTTAAAATAAATAGATGCTGTTTAATAGTGCTATAAAGGAGTATGGCTAATCAGGATGAAATGTTCAATAACACTTGTAGCTTTTTGGTAAAAGCTGATCATTAGCTGAGGTCAAAGAACATTCCCACATTAGACTAGATTGTGAGTATATAATTACAAACGTAAGCTTATTATTTAAGAGGGCTGGCCTTTACTTAGCAATAGCCATAGTTGACTTCAACTAATCTCAGAATACCAGACTAGATGAATCATTTGTTCTTCTTTACATCCAGTCATCTTAAACAACTGGAAAATCCATAGCAGGCACATGGCGATCTTTGACTTGTTCTCTTTTTCATTTGCACTTAACAAAGGAAATACCTCTGTTAGCAGAACCAGCCCTTTGGTCTTGCTGCTAAAGATATAAACTAGAAAATGTGCTAGTGAGTCATAACAGTAGCTAATACATATGCTTTGGCAAATGTTTGCTTAAAAATCCAACTCCAAATATTTTTGATAAAGAATGTATCACAGTTAAAAGTAATATGTATTATTACTATAGAAAATCTATACCAAACTGAGTGAAGAGAGAGAGAAAAGATTGCTTTTAATTTACATATCAATTTCTCCAGATATAAATCCCATTACTTTTTCTCCCAAAGCCTTCTCATTTGAAATGGAATGTAAAGCTACTTCTTCTGCAGAATTGTAGAAAGAGTATCTTTATCACAGATTGCAAAGATTTTATCATTCTAGTTCATGTAGCTATAAAGTCATGCAGACTGTTGTAAGAGAAAGCTGCACATGGTTGAAACGGATGAAATGGGTATTAAGAGACAGAATATAGAATAAGCCAATTATAATAAACCCTTCTGTTTCACTTCTAAAGGATCTATTTATATTTAATAATTACCACAACAGCAAGAAGAATATTTAAGTACTTGACACCAAGTAATAAAAGTAGTGTGAATTTTAACCATTGCAAGACAAAACATATTGCTTAAAAGCTATTCCTCCAAAATAACTCAGCTTACAATGAAGCATTTTAATCCAGGCAGAATTTGTTGAATTTTGTGTTTCCCAATTTTAAAAAAGCTGTTTTTTAGACAGAGTTGTAGTTCCTAGTCATGTGTGGTGGCTTTATATATAATAAGCAAAGTTCAGATGAGTTGTACTACGTATAATAGTCACCAGAGTAAAGCGCCTTAATAAGTAGGCCAACCATATTTTCTTGAGACAAAAACAGGACATTGGGATGGCAAAACGGGATGGGGTTAAGATTCGGAGACAACGGTAAGCTGAGAAGGTGCAGAAGGGGGAGGTGAGGCCGTGGTTGGGTCCGGAGAGGCTGGTGAAGGGATGCTGTTGGACAGAGAGGTTGCAGGAGGGCTGAGGGTGGTGGTGAGCTGGGAGAGGAGAACAGGAACAGAAGCAACAGGAGGCTGAGAAGCGGAGGGCTGAGGGCAGTGGCGAGCTGAGACAGAAGGACAGGAGTGGAGGCGGCAGCAGGCTGGAAAAGTGCAGGAGAGTTTAAGGTGGCTGCGAGCTAGATGGGAGGACAGGAATGGAGGAGTCTAGTGAACGGTTGTCCCCGACAACCTGTTCCTCTCTGGCACGCCCTTTTATTTTTTCTTCCCGCCATTTTGGCCTGAGAGCCAATCAGCTTCTTTTCTGCTGAGCGCGCTTTTCCAACCGTCTTCCACTGCACTGATTGGTGGCAGCAACTCTTCCTCTTGCTCACTACCAATTAGCTGTTCCTGCAGTTCCTGCTCTAGGTTTCCCGCCGGAAGTCAGCCTCCTTCTCAATTTCAATTTCAATTTTTTTTCCTGCTTTTCCCAGTAATGGCTCCAACATTTTTTTAAAAACAGGACAAAACTGACATTTTTATTAAAACAAGACGGTCGGGAAATGTTAAAAAAAGGGGACTGTCCTGTTCAAAACAGTACGTATGGTCAGCCTATTAATAAGACAAAATAACATAGCATCTAAATGGTCTACTGTATGTTCAAGCCATCAGAGGGATGAAATTGATAGGAGACTACAATTTGTCTCCTATCAATTTCATCCTGACTACAAAAGTTATTGGCAAACCCCAACACTTGGCTTTTAAAAGAGTGATTTGTGTGTCTATTTCAAACATCAGATGTAATTTTTAAAGATAAAAAGATAAAGGACTCAAAATAGGCTAACTGTATGAAGTAAATCCACTGCTGGTAAATAATCTTTTTAATAAGCAGTACCTCTTTTTAAAAAACATATTTCATTAACAAATCCACCAGTAAAAAGCATGCATAAAATATAAATATAAATGAATACAATTCGTCCCACCCATATTCTCTACGTACTTTTTTCTTCCTTTAGTTAGGAACAATACGCCTTATTGGTTGTTCTGTGCTGTTCACCTAAAGGGAGGCTGATGGTATCCACTATATTGTCTTTTTTTTCTTCTAGTAAGGGTAGTATACTAATTATATATATATATATATATATATATATATATATATATATATATATAATTCTATATATTTTTAATAAACAATGTGCACCATGAACTCTTCATATTACATCATGCAGATTTCTGTTTTGAGTTCATTACAATTTACTTCACGTGCCGTAATTTACCTTACCTATGATGTAATAGGAAAATATGTTAAGACGTAATGTACGTATGTAATTGATTGTGACTAAACTGCATATTAATTTCTGTTGAATGTTAAGAATGAATCATAGTACATGTGGAAGATATCTATCCAACATTAATTACTTTGCTATATGATAGTTATGTATTACTTACTTGCTCATAGATACATTTTTGAGTAATGTTGGTACAATGAAAAAATTGAAATATTGTGACAGTTGGCTTCCCTGGTACCCCAAATTACAGAATATCAATAGCAAACTGAAGGCAAGGAAAAATGAAAGCTGATATGTTATATTTGTTTCAGTCTTACCATTTTGTGAATATTTTTGGCTTGATTGACTAATTAATTGTGAAATGTTGTGCTTTGACACTTGTAGAGTGTATTAGAGTCCCCATGAATTTTCATTTTCCAAGGAAATGTGTTCTTTTCTTAAGCACATTTTTTAAAATGTTATTTTTGCCATAGCCATGATAAAAGAGAGTTGACAGCTATGCACCAGTGGTAGGGCACTGCCATCTGGTATGCAAATTGTGCACTGCACACGGGTGCCACATGAGGGAAGGCACCAGTTGCAACTTTTAAAAAAATACTCAAAAGCCGGATAGCACAATTACATAGAAAAAGACTGTCTGAGAAAGAGAAAGGGATACAATATTTTAAATGCTAAAAAAAATTGGTTGGGGTAGGCAGTAAGTGGATTTCTGTACAAGGGTACCTGGTATGCCATCAGTGGCCCTGGCCGGTTGTATGCAAAACATTTCAAATTGGAACTATTTTGGATGTGCAGTGCCCCATTTCATGTTCAAAACATTTGTTCTCAAATGTGAAACATTTCCGTCACGTTCAAAATAGGCAGTTTCAGTCATCCTGAAAGTGTTTTGAGGTCAGACAGCTGTTGAGTTTGAAATATTCTGCTTTGTGCTCAAAACACTTCCCCTCTCACACACACAATGATTGAAACAGCCCATTCTGAGTGTGGATCAGACTTTGATAAACTTATCCCACTAAACTGAAGTAAATATTTTTTAAGCCTTATTAAATGTGTTAATTTTTGTTATTAAAAACATACTAGTAAGCTGATTCCATAGCTTAGAAATTGGTTCATTTTATTTTATGTATAAGTTTAAAAAGCATCAGTATCAACACAGTTCCTTGACCTACTTCAGTTCTTCTTTCCCTTGAGAAAATTGTCCATTTATTCATTTTCTGTTTTCTGACTTCAGCCAATTAGCAGCCTATTAAAGAACAGATCCTCATATAACAGACCCTTTTATCTCAAGAACTGTTGATGTACAGCGTTGTCAAACGCCTTTTGAAAATCCTGGTAAATAATGTTGACAGGATCACCCCCATCCACATGCCTGTAGAAATCCTAAAAATCTCCCAAAGGTTGGTGAGGCAGGACTTCCCCATGCAGAATCTGTGCTGATTGTCCTTCTGCAAGGCCTGTTCCTCTCTCTGCCTACCTTCCCCACCACCACTGCCATCTCCACTGATTACTATCAGTTTCCAATCAAAGCGAATATTTGTAGCTCAGGGTTGAACTGTGGAGTCCTTGGTGCTCTCTGAGCCTTATTGTTTTCTTGCAGACATTTCAGTCACACTGAAGATGTTGCCTAGTCTGGCAGTGAAACCTCTGCAAGAAAACAGCAAGGCTCAGAGAGCACCAAGGGCTCTACTGTCAGTTTCTGTGAGGTTTCAGCCTGCTTCTGACTCTGAAAACGAAACCTATCTGGAGTCAGAAGGGGAAAATGAAACTCATCAGGAGGGACTCAGAGAAGCAGAACCATGAAGTGACTCAGCAGAGTGGGAGAATTTGCAGATGCGGATTGGTCAAACTCCGGAGGGGGATTTGAATTCTCCAATCAGCACTTGAGACAGGAGAGCAGAGAAGTGCGCAAATCAGAAAGCAGCCTGATTGGCTGCAGGAGGAAAAAGGCACAGAAGGGATCACTTAAAAAGGCAGGCACACCAAGAGCAAGCTGCCGGAAACAACTGAACCTTCGAGCTCACAGCACTTGTGGAAGAGTTCCTACCTGCGTCAGAAGCCTTGCCTGTAGCCAGCATGGAACCAGCACCAGTGTCTTCTACCTCTGTGGAACTGCCTTCTGCACAAGCTGCTCCAGTCAAGTCTCTCCTTGCCGTCCCTGCTGAGCACAGTCTTAGCCTTGCTTCCAGGCCTCAGCCTTGCTTGGATTCTCCAGTCCAGTCCAGTCTGGACAGAAAATGAGAAAAATAACAAGAGACTGGGTGTTTTTTCTTCTTCTTTTTTTTAAAAAACAAGGTTCTTATTTATGATAGCAGTGAATTATAATACTTATTTGCAATTTTACTTCCATTTCTGAAGACTACATTTCAGTTCATTTAAGTGTTTTTTGTTAAAGCTCTGTTTACTATACTATTACTATAATCAGTTACAAATTATAGATGAATCTGAAAGCTATGTTATTACTTCATTTATTTGCCAACTACATCAATTATTTTGGTGTTGTAATAGAGATCTATGCTGCCCAGAAAACAAGTAACTCTGCTGCCTTACTCTTTGTTCTTTTATTAAACCATTAGATGAATCTAAAACATGTATGAAAATATGGCCTTCTGGAACTGTGGTAATACTGAATCCAAATGTTCATTAAATCAATTCAACAAGATATTTTATCATTACACCCTTGAAAAGGTTATACTCTGTCAGCAAATAACAAGGTTAACAAACAACTCTGTATGTGTAGTTACTTTTTATGGTAAGCAATAATAATAATTAAAATGTATATGCCACCCAAAGGTCTTACACTACTGGTCTGTCTTCAGGTTCTTTTTTTTTTTTTTGCACAGCAGTGACAGATTATTGAAATAAAATTACAATTAATTATCCCCCTCTGATATTGCTTGGTATATCCCTTATTTAACTATATTATATGGTTCTAAAGTAATATTATTTAGCAATGAATGAAGCCACAGTTAGGTAATTGCTAGGATTTAAAGGTTTGCCCTACTAGCCAAAGGAATGCAATATATGAAATTGCATTCCAGTTAGTTTTATTTGTATACCTGGCAAATTGAACAATTTATGCATACTTGAATATAATACTAAAAATGACGTTTTGGTGATACAGTATAAATTGAAATAATAAACTACTTCTGGTATGGTAATATAGTGTTTCTTTGCAAATAATTTGTAAAAGGGAGCTCAGAATATTCAGTATAAGAAACTGATGCCAAAAGAGTTATAATTAATGGAAGGAGATAAGAAACTTCTCCTGGATCTGTTCTAAAAGGTTTAAAGGATAGACCTCATACATCCTGGGATTATTTTTAGGGACACCTGAAATTTGATTTACATTAAGATTCGATGTACAATACTTATTGGTTCCTATCCAGTGACATTATATGTTAGTAATGGAATTTTATTTTATTTTTAGCACAAGTATGCATTAGTGACTTATGGGGGCTGCATATGTACTATTTATGAGCTACACATACTTTATCTGCTCCTGATTAATGAGAGTATCAGAGTATTCCATTGTTTGGGCTCTTTCTTCTGACATGGTATGTTCTATCTCATTGTCACATCACACTGGAATAGTATAAAATCAAGGATCCCATCTGGAAAGGAAAAGAGTACATTTTTTTAACCAATCAGTGTGTGTGTGTATACACATGTGCATGTATGTAATGATTACTGCTGGTATTCTTCAAATATGGCCCATTGATATCTGATTTGTAAAGAGTGTGAGCATCCAGTTAGATTCAAGATTTGTAATAAGCCAGTTCAGTGATTTAAATTCAATCTCCAAATGCATGGGAGATTTGCTATTTGCTATGATTTGCTATTTGCTATAAATTTGCTATTTGCTATGATTTGAGCCAAATTTATGTTAAGTTTTCTTCATTTGATCTTGGCCGTATGAGCTGAACAACAACAGAATGCAGGGTTTTTTTTTTTAGAATTAGGTGAACAGAGTCCCTGAAAAAGGAAGATTTATAAGAATAATAAATTGCCTTTCTTCAATATAGGTTCACATGACTCCTTCAGCTACTGGGTGGATGAGAAATCTCCTGTGGGACCAGATCAAGCCACGGCAGTTAAGCGGTTAGCTAAAATTTCTTTGATAAAAAAGCTAATGAAGAAATGGTCAGTAACACAAAGTCTGACATTCAAGGAACAGCTTGACAGTGGAATCCGCTATTTTGATCTCCGTGTATCTTCCAAACCAGGTGAAGCAGGACAGGAAATCTACTTCATTCATGGCTTGTTTGGAACCAGAGTATGGGATGGGCTTGTGGAGATAAACACCTTCCTAATCCATCATCCTAAAGAAGTAATCTTCCTGGATTTCAATCATTTCTATGCTATGGATAGCAACCATCATATGTACCTTATCAGCAGGATTCAAGAAATATTTGGATCAAAACTCTGCACAAAAGAATGTGTGGAAAAGGTGACACTGCAAAATCTTTGGGAAAAGCAACAGCAGGTAGAGGATTTTTCCCCCCTATTTAATTGGAACTGAATCTACATTTCTGTAATTCAAACTACCATTAAGTGGCCTTTGGGAAAACGTCTTCAGAGGTTATAGGATTCCATGGATTCCTGACTCTGAAGTCAATGTTTGGAAGAGGAAATCTGAAAGTAGTAGAGATACTAGTTTTCTAGGATCTAGAAACTCAATGGGCTGTCTTACTTGCATCTTAGCACAGAATGTCTCTGTAGCACTTCATCCATTCTATAATATCTGTGACCTGTTATATTTCTAATACAGCTGAACTCAGACAAACAGCAACATGTGCCAAAGCTGTCCCCCTGGTGGCAGTATCTGAATATAGATGTTAGTGGTAGAAGTTCATTCATTCATTCATTCAATTTGATGTTGCCCAACTTTAAGTGACTTTCAGCAGCTCACAATATACCAACACAATATAAAAACAATATTATAAAAACAACAGAACCAGACTTGGACAAAAGAAAAAAAGCAAGATGGTGAACCTGGCAAAACCTCAACATTTTGAACTTTGAAGGATTTGCTTCCACGTTAATGTGATGCATTGATTCATAGTTATAACCAAACTTCTTATTTATGGGTGGGCATTCAGCAATATCCCAGCCACATATAGGCATAGCCTCATTATGTGACTGCCTTTATGTTCCAGAGAAAGAAGAAAGGGATACCCAAATGGGGGAACCCTATAAATAAATAAAGCTTTCACAAGGCGCTAAGGCATAGGAGATGTTATTGTTTCTCCCCTGGATTCAGAAGGAGAGTTAGTGGTATATAATGGCAAGAAGTAGAACAAATAATGAGATCCTTAATGTAACCCCACCTACTGCACAAGACCTCAGCAGATAGGTGATATTCTTTCCCTTCATTTCCCTTAAGCTATGATGAAGCTCATTCTGCTTACTAGTATAGAATTACAAGATGAGGTATATGAAGGCAGATAGTGTTGACTGATTATTCAAGGACTAAAATGAAATGGAGTGGCAACTCATGCAATCCAATTCAGTATCATTTTAATTGCTTCAGATATAATAGGATTATATGACAAGTTTTATTAAAACTGAAAACCCTTCAAATTACTTCCACAAATTTTATGACGACCATGCAACATTTACTAGATGATAGTGGTAGTCACCAGGTTGCGAGTTTCTCTAGTAACATTTGACCTGAAATTGCCCCAATTTTACTTTTACCTACCTCAGTGCTGTCTCAAAGACAGTAATCTTTTCTGTATTGTTATACTCTTTGCCCATTGTTTAGAAAGCAATTTTAGAGAATAATATACATATAAATGAATGCAGGAAGAGATTTTGGTTGCTTTATTTCTACCTCTTTTTTTTTCAGGCTCTTGTTTTCTACCATCATCCTATCTGTGAAATATACTCCTTTCTGTGGTCAGGGAATAAAATGCCATCACCCTGGGCAAACACAACCAATGTACATAAACTACTGCAGTTCTTGGAGACCACTCTGAAGGAGCGAGCAAAACATGGAACTTTCCATGTTTCTCAAGCTATTCTCACACCAAGAGTTGAAACTGTTGCACGGCATCTCAGCCGTGGCCTGAAAAACACTCTTGTTCACAGGTGAGTGTCTCCTTAAGTTTTCTGTGGGTCCTTACTAGTTTGCAGTCTTTGCCTGACAATGGATATAGCAATACCCATGAAGTGTTTCCTAGATCTCCTGTCATGAGTAAGGATGGCGAGCAGGGGGCTCCCTTCCAGACTGTTAAGCGCATGCATAGCACTGAGGAATTGGTGAGCCATTCCAAGAGGCACAGAGTGGGACCGCCTTAACCTGCAGGGTTTATAGGGATGGGTTTTTCCCATGCTTGTTCAGTTTGTTAGGATTACTGTTATGTATTAGCAATAAAACATTAGAGACCAGATCCCTGTCTCAGAGTGTTTCCTGGGAGTCAGGACATCTCCTGTCCAACTGTTCATAATTAATAAATTGACCCACCTTGTAAAGTCATTAAGGGTACATCCTTTGGTGCCTGGGAGATTGTTGTGAGGGCCAAAGGGAACTGTTCCCTGGACATGCTGGCAAATGGGGTTGGGCAGAGAGAATATGCCACCTGTTTTCCTCTTCCATTAGAACCAATTAAAAGAAACCAAGAAAAAAATATGCAGAAAAGTGACAAATTTTCATTCTTAAATTTCAGGAGAATACGTTAAGCAGATTTTGCTATAACTACAGAAGTTAGAAAAATAGTCTAAACAATGGCAGTACACAGGATGCTCAAAGAAACCTATCTTCCTCACCATCAGAATCAAACATCCATTGTTATAACTACAAATTTCTACTTTTGAAAAACAATTTATTTATTATTTTATTTATTTATTAATCAAATTTATCACCACCCATCTCCCAAAAGGGACTCTGTTTTGCTATACAATGATAAGGCACTAGATGGTGCTAAATCACTTTCTCTTTTTTCAAATATCCAAATGTCTTGTATCTTTATTTTAATAAAGATCAACTGCAATTATAGATAGCATTCCAAATCATGTGATACAGAAATATTAAATCAGCAAAAAGTAGACAAACCAAGTATAATGTATTTTGTTTGTAGTGCCTTATTCCTATTCTAAAGTGAATTGCTGATATAAAATGTGATTGTAAACACAAGCTAAATAGATACATAATGAACTAGGCAATGTTTTGTTTAGTTTAGTTTGCTTGAAAGAGGTTTCTGGATAAGAGTGAATTAAAAAGGCTTGTCATTCTTTGGATATCAATTATATCTCCAGTTGCTTGCTTCTCAAATCTAAACACCTGAAAGCAAAAATTCACTTACAGCATTTATGATGCTATAGCACCATTTCTCATTTTATTCTAGGGAAGTTGTGAAATAATAACTTAAAAATACACACACACAGGAAAACAACTTACTTAAATTAGACCACGTGCTTAAATGTTTGCTTAGCACCTTTATCTCTCACTAAACCACAATGTAGTCTTTTAAAGAACCTGTTGTTAAACTATGACATGGCATACTGTGTGAACTAGATCAGTTTCACAGTAATTATTTAGAATGCGTAAATGCTATTGGGAAGATAAATTTTCCTGTAATGCTAAGAATATTAGTTGGCATATCAACATTAAAAAGTTGATTTTAGAATTTAGACATAATGTAAAAATAATGCACAAAATAATGTTGATAAACAACGTGGTCTGTCTTTAATGTTCAGATATTCTCTGAGTCTATGAATAAATACAGATATTATATATCTACTTGCAGTTCTTTTTTATCCATTCAATTGTGTCCAATACTCAGAGACTGCCTGGACAAGTCCCTGCAGTTTTCTTGGCAAGGTTTTTCAGAAGTGGTTTGCCATTGCCTCCTCCCTAGAGCTGAGAGAAAGTGACTGGCCCAAGGTCACCCAGCTGGCTTTGTGCCTAAGGCAGGACTAGAACTCCCAGTCTCCCAGTTTCTAGCCTGATGCCTTAACCACTACATCAGACTGGATCTCTACTTGCAGTTATTTGTTCCTAAAATCCTCTTTATAGAAAACATATAACGCATGTTGCTATGTATTTGTTAATTTCTTTCCTCCTCCTTGAGCCTGTAACGTATGAGGTCCTCAGATGTGGCATGTTTTTGCTGATTTTTTAAAAACCTTTTTAAAACATGGTTTGTAATAGTTGAGAAATCATTATCACTCTTATTTTCCAAACAAACATCCTTTGTTTCAGTATTTGGATACAAAGAAACTCACAAAATGATAGTTCTATAAAGGAAGAGCTTTTACCAGACCTGAAGTGAACTTGTTTCAACAAGTTCCTTCAGGCCATCTTCCACACTGTTCTGGAATGACCCCCTAGTTCCAATTCAATTTTTTTTGGGGGGTGGGGGGAGGCATAAGGAACTGCAGGTAGAAGTTGAAATTTTTTTTAAAGTCCAAGATACTGTGTTCCGGGAGAGAATTCTGAATCCAGAACAATTTAATTCATAAAAAAGTTTCCTTTGTAAAGTATAATATGTAATACAAGCATTTTTTTCTTATTTCCAAGAAGCATTGTAGATTATCATATAGGCATATTCTACAATATATGTAGATATTATTATATATAGGATAAAGTGTGTCTCATACTGCATATCTGTGATGTAATATGTTTCTTTATTTTCCATAGAAATCTTCCTTTGATTCTGAGCTGGGTGAAATCACAGCAACCAGGAATCATGGGTGTTAACATCATCACTTCAGACTTCGTGGAACAGGTGGACTTTGCAGCTACCATAATTGGATTAAATGATCTCCTCTTAGAAGATAAAAAATCCTGATTTTTAAAAAAGGTATTTAACCAATGGGGGGCGGGGTGTCATTTGGGGGTATTTCATTTATATCAGATTACTCTATTTCAACCCTCTCAACAATTTTCTGTTTGACACAGTATGAAGACAAAATTATCTCAGTGCATAGATCTAAACTGTGCTACTGCACGTCTTTCTCTGCTGCATATATGGACGTTCTGCCTGCCTCTGTGGAAATAAAGGATGTGATTCTGGCTGGCCAACTGGAGGCTCAACGTTGCAACACATGGAAATAATCAGCAGAGGCCTCTCCGTAGACTTGCTGAGTGTGTACATCCTGCATATCGTGAAACCCGGAACTCTGGCTCTGAGGATAATAATAAATTATAAGCTTGAATTCACCAGATTAGCCAACAGTTTACCTCTCTTGGCTACATCAGTTAGAAATATGTGCTGTGCTTGTTTCATTGCCACTGTACTGTGTATATCATGCTACCTCGGTCGCTCTGTAGGGAAACACCATTTCTATTGTTTGCTGTGATCGTTGGTAAATACAGTAATGTGTGTGGATTTTTAGAGTTAATTATGTATTTAGAACTCCCCTTTTTACTTGAACTTGCATTTTAATTCATTGTTTTGAGAGGTTAAACCTAAATGGGTAGAAAGAGGGATTATTTTAAATGCAACACTATTTGTTTTGTGGATTTTTTTTAAGTCCTAGATTTAGAATCACTTCTGAGAAGTAAGAGGCTAATGCCACCTAACACTCATCCCACTCTGGCATAATTCACTTCTAACATGTTGGAATTTTCATAGAAGAATGTAAATAGGAAATGGCACGCCAAGGTACAAAGTATCTGCCATTTTGTAGAATGTATTAATGGAATAATTTTCAAAACCAGTCAGCCAGTATTTATGTATTTATTTTTTGTAAAACAAAATGTATGACATCCTATTTAATCAGTTCTGGGCAGGTACACACTAATAAAAGCTGCTAACATGCCATGCAAAGTTATTATTGCTGCAGTTTCATACACATTTCTTTCCCTGAGAGTAAGTCCTGTTAAACTCAGTGGAAGATGTCAGAATAGATAGTCTAGAGCAGTGGCAACTTGAAGATGTGTGGACTTCAACTCTGGGAGTTGAAGTCCACACATCTTCAAGCTGCCAAGGTTGAGAAACACTGTTCTAGAGAGTATAGCCTACACTAATGGAAGTATGTAGTTCCATGCAGTTCTCTAATCTAGTCTCCTTCAGCTAGTCCTCTGTAAGAGAAGGCAATCTGCTGGGTAAATAGGAACCCACCAAATAATAGTTTTGTCTCTTGCTTGTGGACTTTTCCTATAGAGTCTCTGTACATTTTGCATTCCAGCACAGTATATGTATTCTGTTAGCATTTCTCATGGTAGAAAATTGTAATATTGACTTTTAAGAGACAAAAGCAACTTAACCTATTGGGTATTCCCAGACAGAATGCAAAAAAGACAGGCAGCTAGTTCAGTATGCCAAGATTTTTATGGGCCAGAAGAAGAATCAATGGCACCTCTCCAATATTTGCCAGCACTGCTATTTTCATTTTTGTGCTATTTTATTTAAAAGGTTATAGAAGGAGCATTTATAGTTATTTTCCTAAGTACCTGTCTGGAAATTTCTCATAATGAATTCATAATAGTTTGCATTGTTAACTTGCACTGAATGATTTTAAACTTCAGGAAAGAAATGATTTGCTGAAAAAAAAATACAACTCCAAGTCTCCAGCAAGCAAATGTTCCTCAAAAATCTAAGTTGCTTATCAGATGTTCTGAGTAGCCAGTCTATTTCAGGTGTCATTTCAGCCATTGCAGCTATGAACAGAAAATGAAGGCAGTATTTGCATGTCACTCTAAAGGACTGACTTATACAGTTCTATACAGGGCTTGGACTTCACTTATTCATTTACTGTATTCATTATTTATTTATTAAATGTATAGGTTGCCTCAATCACTATGGCACTTGGAAAATTACAAGAAACAGTTATGAAAATCAATCAAAAACAAACAATTCAAAAGGAAGTCTGGAGAAGAATAGCAATCAATTAAACAAGCAAGACATCCTACAGGGGGTTAGAATTAGGGTTAACCTGGTTAACCCTAATCCTAACCCACCATTCTAATCCAGGGTCTGGGTATCCCCAGATTTTAAAGCCAGGTTTTAAGGGCTTGCCTAAACAGGACAGGATGTTTATTACTGTTACAACCTGAAGATGAAATCATTGGCTGTCAAAAGTAAATGTCCTAAGTGATTTAAGTTCTTCTGGTGGTTGGGGGGAAGGAGTTCCCCTCATTTTCTGCTGTATATTTATTTGAATAGAATGATTTCCTGTTTATTACAGTAACAGCATTGTACTGTTTCTCTTTTGTTTGTAGTTAAGGCTTTGCTTCCAAGTTGACGGTTTTGGCATAACAGAACAGTGATAGTATTTAGTGGTTTTTCCCATTGGCATTAAGAAAAGAATTGTAGTGGTCTCAGATAAGGGCTTAGAAACTGAAATTTGCCCTCAAGGAGCCTTCATTATCATATGATGGAGGGAATTCTCACTATAAAGCTCAGAGTTGCTTGCATCATCAACATCCTCATCCAAACCTGTGCTACTTTAACCTGTAACTTGTACTATTCATGGCATTATTCAAAATTTGACAAGAGTTTCCCTTCTTGTCAAATAAATACATCAAATTGAATTTCAATTTGATGTATATATTTATAATAAGCTGATGGCTGAAATCATTTTCACAGAGCATCCTTTATGAAAATCACTTGATGTATGATTACTGATTACTAAATATTGATTAATATTTAATCAAAAGTAAATAATATTAATATTTAATCAAGCTGTTGTATTAAGGAAGTGCTTTTGGTGATAGTTGGCATAGCAGCTGTACTGGAGGACCTATGTGCATTATGAAAGACAATTTGATTCTGTATCTGAAAATGGATACAGAATAATAAGACCAGTTATGTCAGAATTTTTGTATGCATTTTCCACTGTTAATTTATTTTTCTGTTAATTATTTATAGACTGCTCTAAAACATTACATTTAGATTCTTATAGAGTATAGGACTTTCTTAGGAAGGGCACTGGAAAACTGGCGGGGCAGCACCTGCCTTTGTGAAGTATTTTGCAGCTCAGTGCTTGCCTTTGTGAACTTTATGCATGATTTGCAGACGTTTGGCCTGTTTTGGCATGATGTTCTGAAAGTCTCACAAAACACTATGGTTATCATATAGCAAGCCTGGTTTAACAAAACAATGGGTTCACAAATTTGCTGCAATTATACCTATGTTGTCACGACACATAGGTGGTTTGAGCTGCCTTTTTCAGAATTGTCTTGATTTTTTTTTAGATTATTATTTTTGTTGTATTGGTACTGTGATTTTTCGTCAGGTAAAGATGGGGTTTGTTCTTTGAGGATTTCTTTTATTTATTGTAAACTGCCTAATGTCTCTGACGCAGGCTGTATGCAGATTTTTGCATAAATTAAATAAACATGCTGGGCCACAAATTACCCTACACAATTTCATCTAATGTAACGTGTGCAAACTCAACCCATAAGTCTTCTCTGCATACTTGTCCACAAGAAACCATTTCAGGGGAACACTAGTGTTGGACTTTGCCCATTGAGGAAGTGAAAATACTATGTCATAACCTCACTCATTCGCACATTAAATGAGGCTGGGCATTATCAACCTTCTCCAGGTGGTTGTCTAGATGGCCAGCTACTAATCAACTTCATTTCTCTGAAATCAGTAGAATAATAAAACAGTACCTTGCTTTCATTTTGGTACTTCATAATTCCTGTTTTTCAGTTATGCAATTTCTGTTATTTTATCTACAGTGATTGTTAATAGCAGTGCGTTGTTCATCCTCTACTTAAAGTTCAGCTATTTCAGATCATCATGCAATGTAAAACAACAAATTTTATGCAACACTGGGATTTTTTGGTAATTTTTTTTTAATCTTTATTATTATATGAATATTTAAATACTATATGATTCATTTGTCAAGAAGGAGCTAACTAATCTTCAGAAATATTTGTGTTTATTAAGGAGGATAAATAGAAAATAAAGAGAACTTTTCTTTTGTATTTCCAATTCTGTCTTCTGAATCACAATTAATATTGATAATTTGGTTTCCATTAATAATTAAAAGTGATAGAGTTATAAGATTAGGTGGCATATAATGGTTGCAAACTATTAAAAAGGAATAAAGTATGAGATTATTATATATACTTTCTTTAAATATTTGTTATCTAGTTTTATATGAAATCTGAAAGAACTCAGATTTCTTGCTTTTTTTTAGAATTCAATTAATTTTTATCCCTAACAGTGTATACATTTCCACTTTTTCTTTAGAATGACAGTTTCACTATTACATGTTTTATTGAAATTCTTTTGAATGTTCTAAAATCAGAATACTTCACTTTATTTATGCACATAACATCTGGATTTTTTTTCCCACATTTATTTAGTGCATTGTTTCTAATCCTGAAAAGTCTAGATGTAATTGTGTGATCTGGATGAACACCATAGAATTACTGTATGCACAATAAAAGAATTTTGATATGTAGTATATTATAGCTTGTTTTAGATTCTTTGATATTATTTTGAACACAGTACTTATGAAAATATACAAATTTCCTTTGGCGAGTTTTTCAATATTGGTTTAAAAGTTCTTTTTAAACAAATGGAAAAATGTTCAGATGCAATAGATATGTGTTTTTTTCAAAGTCTCACAAAGTTGTCACTTCCATTTAGAAGATGGCTCATTCATCCTTTCTGTCTTCTAAATTACTCAAAATTTGAAAGTTTGGATCTTAATTCTTGAACTATTTGGAATATTTGTAAGGTTCCTTATAGCAAGTAAATCTAGTACACAGAGTATGTCATAATGTTTATTCTTCTGTCCTCTTCATAACCACTCCATTAAAACTCAAATTAGGTCTAGAACTACTTTTATTGTCGTTTGCGAGAGACAAATGAGCAAAACAGAATAGGGACAGATCTCTTATTGAGATAACGCTTCCAACATTTTACCTTTGAGAGAGGATTACACGTGCTATCTAGAAAAATCCAAACCAGTGGAAAGAAAGTTCATACTATTTCTGACTTTAGTAGTAGTCCTGTGTGAAATGATAATGCTGTCTTGAAGCCTTTCAGATAGTCACTCATGTCTTCGTCACCTCACGTGGATTACATAAATGCACTCTACATGGGCTGCCTTTGAAGATCACTCAGAAGCTATCACAGATTTAAAATGCCATGGGGCAGGCAGTGATAGGGGTGTTGCATTATGCTCATGTGACCCCACTGCTCTGTGAGCTGCACTGGTTACTAGTTGGCTTCCAGGTGCAATGCAAGATGTTGGTTACCACCTATAAAGCCCTTCATGGCATAAGGCATAACTCTCTTATCACCTATTGTTTCTGCCCATCTTGTGAGATCAAGCAGACTGGGTCCCATCAATTAAAGTATTAACTTATGGAACCCAGGAAGCATGTTTTATCTGTTGGAATATCTTCTGGAATGGCATTACCCCTGAGATTCATATAGCTCCTATCCTAACTACATTCTGAAAACCATTAAAAACTTGGTGGTTGTTCCAGCCTTGGGTTAGGAGGATTGTGGAATCCCTATATGTCTAGCTTCCTTTTTTAAAAAAATTGGAATTCTAGTTGGCTATGATCATTTTATATCTATCGTTTTATTTTTTTTGCCTGTAAGCTGCCAGAGCACTGAGTTAGGTGGCCTTGTTTAAATTAAACAAATGAATATCCTTTTAGCCCAATGAACCTTTCAGCAACAAGCTAATGTTGATCATATGATCAAACAAAGATTCTTCTGGATTTTCCCCACAAGAAATAATTACTTTGAATAAAGAATCTTGTACCTATTTATTATTGTATGCAAAGGCTGCAATTTACATGCCTTTTTCTGTGTATATTCATTTATTTATTGTAGTCACATGACTTTGCAGTCCAGGATAGACAATGTTATTGATTCATGATTTAGGTTTGCTTTCCTACCATTTAACTTTGTTTTAAGATTGCAAAACAATATATTCCTTTGATTTTTCTATTACTTTCTCTGGAGAATAGCATTTAAGAAAAAAATAATCTCCAGAGCAGTTCAAAGTAATATTGATTTGTGCAACCATTCATTTATCTTATAAAAGATCTTTTGACAAAAGCGATAAGCCTGTTGCATCAGTACAGCCACATTCTTGAATAACCATGACAGAATATTTACTTCTTATGGAACATAGGCATCACAAAGCCCTTAACTGAGGACTGAAAACACTGTTAACGTCTTGAAAGAAAGCCAACTGCGACTTTGGGATGTTTGCCAGTTGTTGAACATATTTTTAAAGCTAAGGGAAACATTTGAACCTGTATAGTTAAATAAATGTTACATTTAGTTCAACATTCTGTCTAGTTTAAATTCAAAACAAGGCTAGTCATTCATTTGAAATAAGTCTATCTGTTGGAAACTAAAGGAGACAACAGCATGACATGCATTTATACTGGTAGACTTATGGATTTAAATTTGCAAACAAGCATTTCATGTTCAGGATAATCCACTAGTTAAGGTATAAAGTGTGGTTTATTTGAAAAATAAGATAGCTATATTAAATTAGACAAGTATGCCAAACATTTACATTAGAGAATGTTGCTGAGAAGCAAACTGGATTATAAAATCTCTTTTCATGATCCATGGGGACGGGGGGGAGGGGGGACATTTAAACATATATAAAGTATGCAATATTTATGTTCGTACCGCCTTTTATTAGAATAAGAGTTTGAATCCATGAACCCTTAGTTATTTGCAAATAACGATAAATAGTAATGAATTAGAGCTTGTAGTACAGTGCTTTGGACTTGTTTCTTTTTGTGGATATTTTATTCAGCAACAGCGGCCATTTCCTCAGTGAAATATTCTGAGATCCTTGCAATGCTTTATGACTCTGTCAAGCAATCAGAAAATGGGCCTCATGTACTTTAATCAGCCTGCCCCAGCTTGGTGTCAGACTTTAGTTGCAAGCTGTGTTCAACTACCAAAATCCTTCAATAGCCATTAAAACACAGGTAGGGCACCTGGGATTCTCCTGATGTTGCTCAACTACTACAAGCATCACTTATTGGCCATGTGGTTGAATTTTCTGAAATAATAGTTGAATAAGGATCCCTATATTTGTGTAAATTTTCATGTATCAACTTGGCTCTTGTCAAATTTATAACGTAGGGAGAAAATCTGATAAATACCACCAAAGATTGGGTCTTGCCTTTGGTGAACAGAGAAAAAACATTACTTTCAATACTGTTTCTCATCAATTTCTAAAGAACTAGCAGTGATTCAAGATAACACTTCCAGAAAAAATGAACAGCAGTTGTGTAAATAAATTGTGCTTTAGCTATCACATGCAACTTCTGTAAAATGATGATTAAAATATGACAATCATACTGAACTGTGTACATTCCTGTGAACCTCCCCCCTAAAAAACAGCTTCTAGAAGATTGCAGATTAAAATGCATTTCAGAAAGAATCTATTCACATGAATAGAGAAATTACTAAAGAATTAAAATGTCCAATTTCCTAAGACCATCAATCATTTTTAAGTACTGATAGAAGTACTGGCACATGGTGTGGTAACTGCCATTTCTCTGTTTCATGGTGATTATTTACCATGCTCAAGTATAATTTTGTAGAAACTGACATATTCTGCGTTTCTTATTTCCATAGTGAAAGTAAGCTGTGCTGAAACTCCCAGAATTTTTCTTGTAAGACACCCAGACATTTTCTCTCATTATAATTTAACACATTTGCCACAATTTAACAAAAACTCAGTATTTGGTAAATGTTTGTGCTTAACATTGCATTGGAATATGTTATATTGATTTTAAAAAAACTTGCATTATTACTTTGATTCTAAACAGGTGGAGCATAGTTCTCAATAACTTTTTCTGTGTAAGCCACTTAAAATAAATAGAGGTGTGCAGGTACCACCTGCTGGAATATCATACTTTTCAGTGAACCTTGTCCAGGAGCAATTTCAACTGCATTAGGCATCCGATCCACAGTAAATATTTGTCTGTGTGGGTTTGTTTGTTTGTTTATGTTGCCTTGTAACAACAGAATGTGGTCTTTTTTAAAAAAAAAACAAAGTGATTAAATAAAAATTAATCACTTAAAAAGCAGGAAGTTGATGAAGAAGCCTTAAAGGTTCATTATCAGTACAATCCTTCATCAGCAGTTAAAATTCCAGGAAAAGAAACTGTCTGACACAGAGTCAGATGAGACACACTAATCCTGACTGCACATTTATGTACCCCCTATAGGGTGTGCCTGTGCACCTCATACAGGGTGTGCCTGTGCTAAAATGAGTCACAAAATCCACAGGAACAATACAATAAAACTGCCTTGGTCCAGGTCTCACATGAGTCATCCCAACTAAATACTATTAGCATTGGATATATCTGTAGTTTTTCATTATCCAAGGATGGTGTATGTATGTATGTGTGTGTGTGTGTGCGCGTGCGCACATGCACTCTTTTATTCTCATACCCAAGATACCTCTAGGCAGTGACTGGGGCAAAAAGCTGGTAATGATAAGCACAGCATTCTAAATGTTTTTTCAAATGCAGACAACTTCATTTGGTCCATAGCTAGTAATTATGAAGATTACAGTAAATTTAGAGGATTGAACTTCTTTGTCTGCCTCAGTCCTCAGGAAACTCCTTCCTCTGAAATAGCATTTGCGTAAGGAAGAAGTCTTCTGCTGGTGCCAGAGTAAAGATATATTCCGCCTCCACTTCTACTGTGATCTCAGGCATTACTGAATTTTCAGTTCATGCCATCTGTATTTATAAGTTACATATTAAATATAAAAATACTTTTAACATGAACTGCAGTTTTGCCCTTGTCGAATATTTACTGGAAATAAGATCCACTGAATTATCCAGGGTTTAAATTCCAATGTTTTCCATTTATCCCTAGGTTTTCAGCAAGATACGAAGAACTCTGATTAGGTAGCTTGACATTTTTAAAGGTATCACAAAGCCCAATGCAATCAAAGCTTTTTTATTTTGAAAAAGCATTTATATTCTTAATATATCTATAGTTAAGAACTAACATGATCACTCTTGTATTCTGTTATTAGTTTGGTTCCTGTCAGAAAACTAAACTCTTAGCTGCATTTTTTATAGTTTAAAATGTTAGAAAGCCTTCTCGTCTTTGTCTAGAATATTTACAAAATGACAACATTTCTCCTCAGGCTATGTTTGTTGATAAGAAACATGGCAAGCCTAAACAGAATAAAACGTGTAAGAGATTTCCAAAAAGGAGAGAGACCATACAACAGTATGTCACAGATGCCTGGAATCCAGGTCGCTTTAATGTAAATCTCATTTACATCACTTACTTACTCATTGGTGCAATGCAAGTGAAAATATGCTTCTGGAAGTTGCTCTAAAATATAGTGGAGGTTCTATAAAAGAAAAGCACACACAAATAGAAATTGACATTAGACAAATACACTTGGAGAGTAGGCTGCATCAGGGAAATTTACACTTAGCAGGACAATTTGCTTTTATAAAAAAAGTATTGGAAAAACTATTACCATATAAGTAAGTTAGAGAAAGACAATGCAAAGGCTCTATACATTGTGAGAAGTTATAAATATAGATTTGGGCTTTGTTCATTTAAATCTATGTTTTTTAAACTTGGCAATTTTACAATGTGTGACTGGGGAATCCTGGGAATTGAAGTCCATACATCTTAAAATTGCCAAGTTTGAAAAACACTAGTATAAATCATCCTAACACTACAGTAAAGCAGTCTGGGTTTCTATCACTCTGCTCATACCTTATAGTCCTTAATTGATCATGTCTAGCTACAAGCAGTCTATGACAGCCTTCCTGGCAACTTTCATTTGTCATACTACCTGGGAACTATGGGAGTCCTGTAGTATGAAGGACATCAACTGAAGGCTGGTCTCTGAAAGTGAGTTATAAATACATGGTTGTTGAAAGCACTTTTCTCCTCTATTTTCACAAGACTCTTGTCAATAGGTCAATATAGTTTCTTATATGCCTGTCTGCAGGTCTGTGTAACCACTAGTGATGCTTCTGACAAGCATATATCCTAACCCTAATTTAGGGAGCTCAAAGACTGAACCTGAGTTGTTTCAGTTGTTTTAGGATAGTTTTAGGGTAGTTTTCCCCATGCACAGTATACGCTCAATCACTGAGCAACAGTTTTTCCATTAACTTTAAGAAACAAAATAAAACATGTCCTGCAAAAGAATTCAGAAGAAGAGAGCCAAAAAAATGATCTAGGCATATCTTTTCTCCTTGACATTAGTATGTTATGGCTAAATTATCTTGTTTCCCTCAAAAAGCACTGCATTCTGATATTATCAATAGGCTGTTGTAACTGCTTGAAATAGATCTTCCGCCATTACCTGCTACATTATTCACCTGCTACATCCATTAAAATATATTTGCACTTAAAGGCTTATGCTTCTAGCTTCTCATGATCTCAGGCTGCAACAGCTTCAGTAATTTTCTGCTCAGCATTAAACATATGTTGACAGTTTATTAGCAATGTCTTTTGTCTGAATTAGGGAGAAGGTCCATTTCAGAAGGGTCTTTTCTACAAAATAATCATGCTCCCTTGAGATAGGCTTTGAGTGAAAAAGTTTTTTCCCCAAAAAATCATGGGTAAGCAAATATCTGTAGATCACATATGGATATACCTTCTTCTGATGGCTGAGCTTGGAGTAAAATATTTCTTTTGTTTTCTCCTTGACCAGCTGAATACTGTGCTGAATGACTGGTCCTCTATTATTATCTGACTTTGTTCACACTCCTACCACCTCCCAGAAGGTGCAACTGGACATAAGTGAAGTATAGGATTTGAGCCACTAGTTGGACATTTATCAGTTGAGGAATAAAGATTGGAAGCGAGGTACATCTGGACACACTTTAAAGAATATAAATTGAACCCTCAAAGCAACAGGCTATCATATGGGATACAGATAATAGCTCTAAGCTGCCTTTATCTTTGCATCTAAATGAAGGTTTATATCCTTATTGAACAGGATCTCAGCATTCTGGATTTCATTAAAAAGGAAAGGAGTTGTTTATTATACCACACAGCCTTGAGGGCATCATTTACCCACTACACACAGGCTCTTCTAGTTTAAATATAGCACCTAGAATATTATGCCTGTAAAAGGAAGGGCATTTAAACTTTGAATATAAGTCAGGCTTACATGAATTTCATAGGTGAAAAAATGATCTGCATTTTAACTTTCTACCTAACACCAATAATTTCTGAACCTTATCAAATACCTTCAGCAACTCTTGTTAGAGCTATATTTCCCAATTTCTTTATCAACACTATGTACCAATTTGGTTTTGTAAAGTATCTGACGGTGCACACAATTATTTGAAGTTTACTTCTTTGAAATCATGCAGTCTGTGCAGTGACAGAGTAGAATTTAGGAGGGTAAAGGGGGGGATGGGAAGGCTGCCAAACCCTCTTCAAATCCTGCAATCCCTGTTCTCAGCCATTTTTCCCCTAGCTGAACTTCTTTGGACTCCCAGCACACAATGAATACATTACATAAACATTATACTCTATATGGTTGGTAGATTCAGCCCAAGCATTTATTCACTTTATTCATCAAGGGGCAAGCCCTAAGAACCATACAGCTTTAGACATACTTTTGACTTTATCAGACCAGTGGTCGTCCATCTTCAATCAGCCTTTGCCACAGAATACCACTATAATCGCTTCAGAACAACATTCAGGTCAGCATAAAAATTATTTATTTATTTGTTTGTTTGTTTGTTTGTTCATTCATTCAATTTATATATCTCACATTCATGACTCTGGGTGGCTTACGATTAAACACAAACAGTACCAATAAACCAAAAACATAAAGCAACCATACCAACAATACAAAACATTAAAACAATTAAAAACAGTTAAAAACCATACGTTATAGACACTGGGAGAACACAGCCATTCAAGAACAGTACAGCCATTTTATGGACTCCATACCACTCTCTCATCCCCAAGCCTGATGGCAAAGCCAGGTCTTCAGGCCCTTCCGGAAGGCCATCAAGGTCGGGGCCAGCCTGACCTCAGGGGGAATGATGTTCCATAGGGTGGCTGCAGCAGCAGCAAAGTCCCTCCTCCTGGGTTCCATCAAATGACTCTCTCTAATGGATGGAACACACAAGAGGCCTCTTCTGCTGGACCTGATGGGACAGGTAGATGTCACTGGGGAGAGGCAGTCCCTCAAATAACCCAGCCCCTTGCCATGTAGGGCTTTATAGGTTATCATCAGCACCCTGAATTGGACCCAGAAGCAAATTGGTAACGAGCGCAGCTGGCAGAGCTGAAGTATAATGTGCACAGATCTAGGTGTGTACATAACTGACCACACTGCTGCATTTTGCACCAATTGAAGCTTCTGAACACTCCTTAAGGGCAGCCCCATGAACGGCGCATTACAGTAATCCAAACAGATGTGACCAGTGCATAAGTGACTGAGCCCCCTGATCCTGGAATGGGTGCAATTGGCACACAACTCGAAGCTGTGCAAAGGCCCTCCTAGCCATGACTGGTACCTGCTCTTCAAACAGAAGTCATGAGTCCAGAAGGACCTCCAGATTGTGCACTGGGTCTGTCTGGGGACATGCAACCTGATCCAGAACCCAAAACAGTAAATTTTTAGATCCAGGTGCCTCAAAACCCCAAACCACTCAGTCTTGCCAGGGTTGAGCCAAAGCCTGTTGTTCACCATCCAAACCACTACAGCCTCCAGACACCAAGACAGGACATTGGCAGCATCACTTACTTCACCAGGGGCAGAGATATACAGCTGGGTATCATCAGCATACTGATAATACCTCACCCCATGGCTGTGGATGACCTCACCCACTGGCTTCATGTAGATGTTAAACAGGAGCAAAGTATGCAATCCTGTGGCAGTCCACAATTTAGGGGACGAGGATGGGTCCTCTCGTCCCCAATCAATACTGACTGAATCCAGCCACTGAGGAAGGAAGAGAATCAGCTCAATACAGTGCTGCCCATTCCCAACACCACAGCCGGTTCAGAAGGATACCAAAGTCAGTAGCACTAAAGGCTGCTGAGAGGTCAAGAAGATCAAGCAAGGATGGACTATCCTTATCCCGCTCTCACCAGAGGTCATAAAAAAGCATGGATCTAATAAACAGGTGGCCAAGCTCATTGTCATAAGGATCCTGTCCACACTTTCAGGCCCAACAGGTTCAAACTCCTCCCAGATAATATGGCAAGACTGTGCCCCAGGAATCTCTACAGGACCTGTATCAAGGCTGGCGTCCAGGTGGGAACAAATCCGAATGATTTTGTCTGACAGATGCTCTGCAAATTCCTCTGTGTGGTCCTGGAGGTGTATCCCAGAGTCCCCCTTACCCAAGAGGGCTCTGGTCACAAAACCCTTACTGCCACAAGGTACACCTTAATAGTGGCTCTCACCCATGTTTGGTTGAGTTCATTCTTTGTTCTCTACCAAAGGCAGTCCAGGTCTCTCTTAATTCCTTTTATCTCCCTCAGCAATTCTGTAAAGAGAAGAGATGGTGGGATCCACAAAAGGAGAGAGGCCGCATGGGTGTGATCCAATCCAGGGTCTCAGTTGGACTGTGCAGCAGACCCTCAGGAATACTCCCACCTCTCTTTGAAACCCATCAGGGTCCATCAGTCACCAGGGGTGGACCAATCAAATGGATCCTGCCTCCCTGCGGTGGGGGGCTCACCCCTTGTCTCCCATCATACCTCTCCATGCCCATCGTCACTGGGATATTTTGACCAGCCCCAAGCCACCCCCTTACATCTTACCATCCCCCAGCCCATAACCTCCAGTGCTCAGGGCAGGGGATCTCCACATTATCATACTCTAACCATCATTCCAAGAGAGGAGTGAGTGAAACCTTGGGCACTTCAGCCTTTGCTCTCAGCACCACAAGGAATTCAACAAACCACCTCCCATTCCCATTCAGCAGCCAACAACCTGCACAGTCCACTCCACCAGGTCTTTCTCACTGGCCAATTGGGCAAGCTCACCACCCATCCAAACTGCACCACTCCAGCACTAACCCCCAGCCAGCTCTCACCCAGAGGAAGGAGAGCCACCCTTACATAAGGATAGGCAATCCTACATTCACCACTTCTCCACAGTTGTAAGCCACCTGGATGATAAGCCTTGCAACAGCATCAAGGATGACTGCAAAATGGTCACCACACTATCCTTTCCTGTATAGGTCAGAATGAAGACAAGATAGTCACCAAACATTCACAGAAGGATCCACAGTAGCATCGTGGCTAAAACCCTCTGCTGCCACTAGTCCCCTACCAACTTATAACTGAGAACCAGTTGGGAATCATCTTTCCCAGTCTAAAATTACAGTCTGAATTGGAATCTGGGTATCTTTGATCTTTCCTTGTGTTATTACAACAAAGACCCAACATCTGTTTTGAAACTCCATGATCTTCATCAGCTGCTGCTGCTGCTAGGATTTTGCCAGCATTATCTTGGCTGTGTTTGCTTAAAAGTTGTCTGCTGCTTTTCAGTTTGTTTGTTTAAATAACTGGTGAGCAAAACAGAAGTATACCATCAGAGGCAAGCAGCATCTTCAGATATATAACAAAGCACTTTTAAAGCTAAAAATAACTCCTGGAAGAATTTGGGGGGATTCTAAATCAACTTTATGTTTCTTAATATTTTTTGCCTTATTTGGACATGCAAAATAGAATCCAGAAGCCTGTGTCTATATCTGTCTGTGTGGTTTGATTCTTGGGATAAAGGAGAGATATTTATGCTGCAGATACATTGCTAAATATGGATTGCATTAATTGCAAATGAATCAGTTTGCTGGCACAGGCAAGCCAAATTTCTCCATCATAGCCTAAGTTAAACCATGCAGAATGCTATATGTAACTATTACCAAGAGAGCTGTCTTACATAGATGTACTCAGTAGGGATGCAAGATCTGTGCTTTATGAAACTTCTTCTAAAATTATTATAACAGAGAAACCCAGCTAAACACATATGTTCTGTGAGCTTTTGCCAGATTGCTTTAAATATAATTTATGTCATATGATTTTATAGCACAAACATTATGAAATATGAAAATATGAATAGGAGTGAACCTTTAACTGTAAAATACTTAAGCTAGAAAAGCAAGATGTGCAGCATCTATCATTTCTTCTGTGGTCCTCATCTCCCCATCCAGAGTGAACCCTCCGACAAAAAAAAAGTGATATTTTGTATTTTGGAAGTTTGGAATATTTTAACAGGCAAAATTATTGATTGGATGTATCAATCAATTTAGAAGCCAGCCAGCATTTTAGAAGACATATAGGGAACATTTGTATATGCAAAAAAGTGTAAAATGTAACCATATAGGGTAAAAGAATACATTAAACCAATGAGAAATGGACCCATTGTGCTATTCATGTTTATCCTAATGCTGGTACTTGCTCCTGTAGGACAGATCCAATAATAATTGCCAAATAAACTTTTCTTTTTACCTGTTGGCTTCTCCTCCTCATTGGCTGTAGAACTGTAATGCTACAACAGAAGAAAATCCCATGATGCAATTTAATGGAATTTATTCCCAGTAAAGTAAAGATAAGATTGTAGTCTTACATACAGTACATACATTGTTTCTTAGAAGATAAGATCTGCTAGGCTCCACAGGGCTTATGGTAGGAACTTTACACTAAACATACTCTCTGTGATATAAATACCATTGAAAATAATGAGATTTACTTCTGAATATACATGCATATAATCTAAGGAAAGTGAAGCAGAATATATTATGGGTATTATATAATATTGATTATACACAACTGTCCTAGAAGGTATTGTTGTTGTTGTTGTTTATTCGTTTAGTCGCTTCCGACTCTTCGTGACTTCATGGACCAGCCCACGCCAGAGCTTCCTGTCGGTCGTCAACACCCCCAGCTCCCCCAGGGACGAGTCCGTCACCTCTAGAATATCATCCATCCACCTTGCCCTTGGTCGGCCCCTCTTCCTTTTGCCTTCCACTCTCCCTAGCATCAGCATCTTCTCCAGGGTGTCCTGTCTTCTCATTATGTGGCCAAAGTATTTCAGGTTTGCCTTTAATATCATTCCCTCAAGTGAGCAGTCTGGCTTGATTTCCTGGAGGATGGACTGGTTGGATCTTCTTGCAGTCCAAGGCACTCTCAGAATTTTCCTCCAACACCACAGTTCAAAAGCATCGATCTTCCTTCGCTCAGCCTTCCTTATGGTCCAGCTCTCGCAGCCATATGTTACTACAGGGAACACCATTGCTTTAACTATGCGGGCCTTTGTTGTCAGTGTGATGTCTCTGCCCTTAACTATTTTATCGAGATTTGTCATTGCTCTTCTTCCAAGGATTAAGCGTCTTCTGATTTCCTGACTGCAGTCAGCATCTGCAGTAATCTTTGCACCTAGGAATACAAAGTCTTTCATTGCTTCTACATTTTCTCCCTCTATTTGCCAGTTATCAATCAAGCTGGTTGCCATAATCTTGGTTTTTTTGAGGTTTAGCTGCAAACCAGCTTTTGCACTTTCTTCTTTCACCTTCATCATAAGGCTCCTCAGTTCCTCTTCACTTTCAGCCATCAAAGTGGTATCATCTGCATATCTGAGATTGTTAATGTTTCTTCCAGAGATTTTAACTCCAGCCTTGGATTCCTCAAGGCCAGCTTGTCGCATGATGTGTTCTGCATACAAGTTGAATAGGTAGGGTGAGAGTATACAGCCCTGCCGTACTCCTTTCCCAATCTTAAACCAGTCCGTTGTTCCGTGGTCTGTTCTTACTGTTGCTACTTGGTCGTTATACAGATTCTTCAGGAGGCAGACAAGATGACTTGGTATCCCCATACCACTAAGAACTTGCCACAATTTGTTATGGTCCACACAGTCAAAGGCTTTAGAATAGTCAATAAAACAGAAATAGATGTTTTTCTGAAACTCCCTGGCTTTTTCCATTATCCAGCGGATATTGGCAATTTGGTCTCTAGTTCCTCTGCCTTTTCTAAACCCAGCTTGTACGTCTGGCAATTCTCGCTCCATGAACTGCTGAAGTCTACCTTGCAGGATCTTGAGCATTACCTTACTGGCATGTGATATGAGTGTCACTGTTCGATAGTTCGAACATTCTTTAGTGTTTCCCTTTTTTGGTATGGGGATATAAGTTGATTTTTTCCAGTCTGATGGCCATTCTTGTGTTTTCCAAATTTGCTGGCATATAGCATGCATTACCTTGACAGCATCATCTTGCAAGATTTTGAACAGTTCAGCTGGGATGCCGTCGTCTCCTGTTGCCTTGTTATTAGCAATGCTTCTTAAGGCCCACTCAACCTCACTCTTCAGGATGTCTGGCTCTAGCTCACCGACCACACTGTCAAAGCTATCCCCGATATTGTTATCCTTCCTATACAGGTTTTCTGTATATTCTTGCCACCTTTTCTTGATCTCTTCTTCTTCTGTTAGGTCCTTGCCATCTTTGTTTTTGATCATACCCATTTTTGCCTGGAATTTATCTCCAATGTTTCTAATTTTCTGGAAGAGGTCTCTTGTCCTTCCTATTCTATTGTCTTCTTCCACTTCCGCGCATTGCTTGTTTAAAAATAATTCCTTATCTCTTCTGGCTAACCTCTGGAATTTTGCATTTAATTGGGCATATCTCCCCCTATCACTGTTGCCTTTTGCTTTCCTTCTTTCTTGGGCTACTTCTAGTGTCTCAGCAGACAGCCATTTTGCCTTCTTGGTTTTCTTTTTCTTTGGGATGTATTTTGTTGCCGCCTCCTGAACAATGCTGCCAACTTCTGTCCAGAGTTCTTCCGGGACCCTATCTACTAAGTCCAGTCCCTTAAATCTATTCTTCACCTCCACTGCATATTCCTTAGGAATATTAGTGAGCTCATATCTAGCTGATCTGTGGGTCTTCCCTAATCTCTTTAGTCTGATCCTAAATTGTGCAAGAAGAAGTTCGTGATCTGAACTACAGTCAGCTCCAGGCCTTGTTTTTACCGACTGTACAGATGTCCGCCACCTTTGGCTGCAAAGGATGTAATCAATCTGATTTCGGTGTTGTCCATCTGGTGAAGTCCATGTATAAAGCCGTCTCTTAGGTTGTTGGAAGAGAGTGTTTGTTATGCAGAGTGAATTGTCTTGGCAAAATTCTATCAGCCTGTGTCCTGCTTCGTTTTGTTCTCCCAGGCCATACTTACCTGTAATTCGAGATGTCATTTGACTGCCCACCTTAGCATTCCAGTCTCCTGTGATGAAAATAACATCTCTTTTAGGCATGTTGTCCAGTAGGTGCTGCAGATCCTCATAGAACTGCTCTACTTCAGCTTCTTCAGCATTTGTTGTTGGGGCGTATATTTGGATCACTGTGATGTTAGATGGCTTGCCCTGAATTCGAATTGAGATCATTCTATCATTTTTTGGGTTGTATCCAAGCACTGCTTTAGCCACTTTACTATTAATTATGAAGGCTACTCCATTTCTTCTGTGGTCCTCTTGTCCGCAGTAGTAGATCTGGTGGTCATTTGATGTGAAGTGGCCCATTCCAGTCCATTTCAGTTCACTGACGCCCAGAATGTCTATCTTTAATCTTGACATCTCACCAATAACCACATCCAATTTGCCCTGGCTCATAGATCTTACATTCCAGGTTCCGATGGTGTGTTGATCCTTAGAACATCGGATTCGCCGTTCACCACCAGCACCGTCGGCCGCTAGCCGTCCTTTCGGCTTTGAGCTAGCTGCGTCATCACGTCTGGGGCTAGTTGAGCTCATCCTCTGTTCCTCCCCAGTAGCATTTTGACCATCTTCCGACCTGGGGGTCTCATCTTCCGATGGTATACCGACATATCTCTGGTTGTACTGATCCATTTAGTTTTCACGGCAAGAATACTGAGGTGGGTTGCCATTACCTTCCCCAGGGATCGCATTTAGTCTGACCTCTCTGTCATGACCTTCCCGTCTTGGGTGGCCCTTCACGGTTTAGCTCATGGCATCATTGAGGTGCTCAAGCTCCAGCACCACGACAAGGTAACGATCCTTTGCTGAAGCCTAGAAGGTATAGTAATCGTTTATTAACATTTTACACATCTTTTCATTATTTGTTAGCATGGCGATAGAACAAATTGAAAAGTAAATGCATTCTAAAAAGCTATAAAAACCTTTAATTAAAAAAGCCAGGATAATTAAAAGGCAATGCTAAAAAGACATGTCTTAATACTTAATGAAAAGCAACATTTTGTGTGTATATGGAGAGGTGTTTGATAGCATCTTCCTCAAACCACAAGGCCAAATCATCA
Organism: Candoia aspera; assembly: GCF_035149785.1. Classification (NCBI taxonomy): domain Eukaryota; kingdom Metazoa; phylum Chordata; class Lepidosauria; order Squamata; family Candoiidae; genus Candoia; species Candoia aspera. The sequence continues at coordinate 80,026,043 of NC_086157.1, read as the reverse complement.
TACGTGCTTAGTGATGTTATCACACAAATGCTGCCATTATGTATTTGCACCCCAACACCTGATGTAAGTTGCCGCAATTGCATGATGAAGTTGTCACACACATTTTGTCATTGTTTCCCCCCACCCTCTGTGGATGGATGCCTGTGGGGATGTTAATTATAATTTGATGTATTAGCTACATTTTTATTGCTAGTCACCTTGAGCACAATTTTCACAACTGGATTATAAAATAAATAAACTTCTATGATAAAGAAGCAGTTCTCTGTTTGCCAGACTGGATTCTCCAACATCTTTTCTTCAGGTTTTTCCTTGTACTCATTTTTGAACAAAATTTAGCACCTAAGTCTGTCAAAAGTGAGCCTATCAGATAGGTACAGTGTGGACTGCATTATCCTTTCAGCTCAAATAGTTAGTAAAACCCTTTGCTCTGAATTATCCATTTAACACTGCAATTACACTGCAATTTAACACTGCAATTACCCTGCTCTCCCTAACCCCTTGAAAGATAAGCACATTTCCTAATTGTCAGAAGGTTGCATTAGAATGTCTTCTGATGCCTGGTTTCCAAATAATTTTTTTTTTTTTTTTTTTTACTGAGGTTCAAAGACTTCAAGGCTTACTTAGCTGCAAGTTTGTAAGGTATGCAGAAGCGCACAACTTATTTATAGAGACAGATGGAGTGTTAATGTACTTTTATTGAGCTTTTTACTTTAATAGATTTACACATAGATCCTAGGTTTACTTTTAGGTTCTATTAATTTATTCATGCTGGAGTAAAAGTTATGAAGGCCAAAGGAAAATAAACATAAACCTTTGCCCAGAATGCATCAGTGTGCTTATATCTAATGCTGATTGTGATACAAGACTTCCCAGCAAAACTAGATTGCCATCATCTAGAATGGTAAAATCTCCTTTGATATGAGCTCGTTTCTCATAACTTCATGGATATATTCATTTAGTTTTCTTGGTATAATACAGAACTTTGTGTGCCCTTGGCTTCAGAGATTTTTTTTTTTAAAATACCCAATGTAAGTCTATTTTCTTAAATATCCTATGAGCTCTCATCCCAGTACAACTCAAGTCTGAACCTACTTAGTTTGAGCTGAAACAAAGTTGGTCACTTGCTTCCAACTGGTGAAACACTTCTAAGTAACAATGGAATTATTTCTATATTATATTGTCAATATTTCACTCATTTTCTATTATGTGCTGGGATCCCCTTCCAATATTCCTCTGTCAAAATACATACAACTTTCTGGTGAGTTCCATAAAGTTTTAAGTCAACAGGATGTGTTTTCTTGGCAAGCATACAGAAGTGGTTTGCCACTGATTTCTACAGGAATGTTTCTTTCAACTACCTAGTCTGCCAAGTCCTGTCACATAGAATCTGCATTACTATCATAGTTATCTTTGTCTCATCAATATGGAATGGAACAACCCAAATGGATGGCCTAAGGTTTTCTGGACAATAAGGACCTATGAGGATTGGAAGTGTTAACAAAGATGTCAAGTCTCCAAAAGCAATATGGTTGGAAATTCTCTGCAAGAAAGCAAAGGGACTGAACTAACGGTGTACAAATTTCTTGGACAGTCGCAGCCATTGAACCACATATGGGAATTAGACTGCATAAAAGTTGGAGCCACGTGAAAAGATTTTTAAAATGCCTAAAGACATACAAATCATAATAAACATTAATGCTATTGCTTTTAACTACTTAACTGTTAAATTTTTACAAAGACACTTATGGTGAACCCTACCTTTGTACATCCAATTAATTATCAGTTGATATATTATGAGTATGTGAATAAAACTATTCAATTTTCTCATGCGCGTAATCTCACATAATTTGAATCCTACATATTCAAACTCCTATGCTTCTATCTCTTATTTTGAAATGTGATTGGAGAGATGCATCGTTTGACCACATTGCATATAATTCTAGAGTTATCTCATTGGCTGCCTGCTTATTCATTTTGCAAAAAGATGAACTATGCTCCATTCAGATTCTCATGACTTGACCTAAAACAACCTTTTCCGGCCCTGCATTCTCCATACCTGCAAAGTACAATTTCCATACTGACATCTCTGCCTGAGATTGTGGATGTTGAGGCCCACAGCCCTGGCAGATAATAATGAAGGTTGTTCAAAAATCTTGGCCATCATTCCAGTTTTTGATAGAAAGGTTGAAATTATTTATGAATTTTTGGGTGGGCACCATTGGCATTCTTAGTGTCTGAGAATATTAGCCAGACTTCCTCGACCAAACTCAGCATGCCCACACATTGAGATGCTATGAGACAATGCCTGATTTCAGAGCTGGAATGTTGAAGCATACCATCCAACCCACTCCTACTCTATGTTTGTTTGGAGAACACTCATGTAGACCAAAGGGCCATTCCCTGCCTCCAATAAGCATGCAGGCTAATTGCTTCTGTCTAAAATATTTATGGGATGGAATGCACCTTCCTTTCAAATCTGATCTATGATGAGAGAATCAAAAGAGTGAATTGTTGGGTGGTGGAATAGTATTGCATGCCTCTGCATAGCCCAGAGGATATTATAGAGGGCCAATTCAATGTTCCTTTATAATAACACTGAAGAGGCTTTAAAATATTTATTAACAGAATACTGGATCTGGTGTGCAAAAGACCTGACATGAATACCCTTATTTATCTTTGTCTGATATCTTGCAGAGTGGAGATTCAATGTTTTTAGACTGCAGTTCTCTATTTAAAGAGTCTGAAGGCAAAAGTCTTTTGGTTTTTTTTTCCCTGTTAAAGGACTGTCAGTTTTAGCCTTGTTTTCTGGAGGTTATCATTGATATTTTGACATTAGTCCAGGGACTGTGGTGGCAGGCAAAGATTGGATCTTGCTTGACAGGTGTTCCACTGAGATTTCAGGAACTGAAAGCAATACATGAGTGACAAAAAAAATTCAGCAGATCAGTGGCAGAATGGCCAATTTAATTTTCTATTGGAATATCATGCAGAAATGCCCATGATCCAATTTAAAATGATAATGGAATCATCACTCAGGGATAGACCACAAGCCTTGCATGCAGAATATCCCAGAATTGGGTACTGGCATCTCAGTCTGATGCTGGTGAAAAACAAAACAAAACTCTTGTGTACATGCAAAAAGACATAAATATATAATGTAATTAAAAGTTGCTGTGCCTAAAATATTCACAAAGAGATGCTGTCTATGCATCTCTGAGTTATTCTTTCTTCTAGCCTCATCTCCTTCCAGAATGGGCAAATTGGTTGTATTAAGGACTGATTAAGATCTCTTCGCCATGTAAGGTAAAGGTAAAGGTTTCCCTTGACATTAAGTCCAGTCTTGTCTGACTCTAGGGGGCAGTGCTCATCTCCGTTTCAAAGCCAAAGAGCCGGCGTTTGTCCGTAGACACTTCCGTGGTCATGTGGCCAGCATGACTAAATGGAACGCCATTACCTGCCCGCCAAAGTGGTACCTATTAATCTACTCACATTTGCATGTTTTCGAACTGCTAGGTTGGCAGGAGCTGGGACTAGCAACGGGAGCTCACCCCGTCACGCGGATTTGAACCACCGACCTTCCGATCGGCAAGCTCAGCGGTTTAACCCGCAGCGCCACCACGTCCCTTATTCTTCGCCATGTAGATTTTATTATATTTATATTTATATTTTTATTGTATTTGTAATTGTAATGGTTTTATATTTTAATCTTGTTTTACTGTAAGCCGCCCAGAGTCCCCCCGTTGGGGATAGATGGGCGGTGAATAAAGTTATAAAATAAAATAAATTTTCACAAGTGAAATTAGCAGAATGATCTGCCAACAGAGTCTTGACTCCTTCTCTGACCAATGATTCATGCAGAATTACAATGGGTAGCCTCTGTTCAATGGATCAATCTTACTTGTACCTACTCTGACTCCCTATATTTTAGCCATGTGCACACTTGGAAAATGATTTGGAAATGTTTTTGACCTTGCACGTACAAGCACTACTCTTTTATTAACACAGCCCCTTGTTTTTAGGGCTTATGAGTGACCACGAAAACATGGTACAGCTGCTTTAAGCATTGTATTAACTTAAAACAGTTGGATTCTTTTTTAAGCCCCTGTGAAAGCCCGAAAAAATTGATTCTTTTTTTGAAAGCCATGAAGTGCTTCTTCAGAACAATTTTCTAACTATGCTCACTCAGGCCTATTTCTAAGCCCATCTATTTTATTTATTTTAAAAGAAAACATATTATTTCTATAAAATTAAACCATTAAAATAGTTTAAAAATACAAATTTTCCCAGCATGACAGTCATCCAAAGCCATGTTAAACAATTCAGAAGAAACGATATTCAAATCAGTCTCAATATAAAGTTTAGACTTTGAACAGACATTGAGGCCTCTAACCAGAAACAGGTTCTCTGCCCCTTGTATGAATCACTATATAATTTAAACATCAGCTAAATCTCTCAGCTGAAAACAGCTAAAACAAACAGGTTTTCAAGGCCATGGTAAAAACCAAACTGGCCAAGCCACTTATACTGTATATCCCTTGTGAAAGAGGTCTGCAAGAATGGAGTCAATCCATATCTCTAGAAAGTAATTGACAATGGAATCCTTGGTGCTCTCTGAGCCTTGTTGTTTTCTTGCAGATGTTTCATTGCCAGACTAGGCAACATCCTCAGTGTGAAAACTGACGCACTGATCAAATTTATCTACATATTTATGTCTAAGACTAAGGAATCCAAGGTTCAAATCCATGCTCAGACATGAAAGGTTCAAATCCATGCTCAGACATGAAAGGTTCAAATCCATGCTCAGCCATGAAAATCCACCTGGTGGTTTTTAGGCCAGTCCCTATTTCTCAGTGCAACATACTTCACAGAACTGTTGTAGAAGAAGGAGAACATTCAAAATACATGGAAGTTACTTTAAGGTCCTAGAAAAGGGTTGAGATAGAAATCTAGTGAACACATGATAAGCAGGCAAGTTTAACACTATATATTTAACACTGGAAACCTAAACAAAACACAAGAGATAAATATCCAATATAAAAAAAACACAAAACAGAGAAGAAAATAAAAATCCTAACATAGGTTGAACATTAGTCAGTGGAATCCAACAAAACCAGTATACTGCTAGCAATAGGTCTCAGAATGGAAGAAGAGTATTACCTTCTTACATGAAATGTTGGAAGTTTTAGTACTGGTTCTTTAGTCTTTAGCACTGGTTCTCCTGCCCAATCTCCCTAAGCTTTCTTTTCAGCCTTCCCAATGTTGAGGTTTCCAACAGCAAAACAAACCAAACTTGGAGGTTGTGGAAAAAACCGGATAGAGAATTCTGCATTCCAGAGGTCATAGATGTTCGCTTAAATGATAGCAAAAATAACAATCAATCTGAGCTATTTTTATTTCCAAAAAGCTGCCTACTTTCTTGCAGAGATAGACTGTTTGCAATTGCCTGTTAACTCCTGCTTTTCCTTAATTTAAATTTTTTGCAATCAGGCAAATTTTGAATATATTTTTCCTACATCAAGTCTGTGATAATTCATTTAGCAGTAGCCCTGAAATCAGAAATACAATGTTAAGTATATCATTTGGGATTTATGATGAATGACAGTTGATCTTTGCTTTCTTTTAAATTCCAACCTCCCATATGCATGACTGGAAGTAAATGCTTTGGGCTTTGACTCAGAAAAAAACATGCTTAGCCATCTAACATTGAAGAACTTGTTGCCTTGAAAAGCACCAGGGAGACATCTGAAGTAGTACAATGTCTATAATCCCCATCAATTCCTAAATATGGTATACAATCTTCAAGTAATAGCACTGGGGATTTCTCCACTGATCCAAAGGATTAGGTTGCTGCAGTTATTTCTTGGTTGATGCTGTAGTCTTCAGAAATCCTGGAGCCATAACAACTGTTTTGGAGAAGACTAGTAGACTGAATAAAACTTTTCAGGCTTGAGAAAAGGCATATTGTTCAGGAGAGCTCTATGTAATCTCAATGTGCGTACCAAATGCTCATTTCAGTGCCAGTCTTCAGATATCTAAATGCCTTGCATGGTTCACATGTGTAGAAACATTTTTTTCCTCAAGGGAAGGATGCACTGTGAACTTTGATATGAATAGAAACATTTTTGAAGACTGAATTTTTTATTCCTTTTGAAAAGATATCACAGGGAGGTATTTTTTTGAAAGACCAAACAATATGATAACTTCTCAGTTATATTCCTTTGTTGGAAAAGCTAAAAAAAAAAATAACCTTGAGTATGCATACATATAAAACTCATAAGAATGCACTATATTTAAGTGTTAGCATATTTCATTTCCTAAGCAAAACATCCTAGGGATTTAAACATCAAATCTAGCTTCTTTTCATGTTTTCTATTTTTTTTTTCTTCCAGATCTGGGCTCTGATTCAAGAAAAGCATACCATTCATATCTCCTTTTCCTTTCCTTTTTTTTTCCTAAACAAAAAAATAAAGCTCTACAGACATATTACTTTTGAAACAGTGCTAAGTACTTTCTACAGCAGCTAGCAATGCAAGGTATTTCCAAACTACCACTCTTTGCAATCCTCAATCCTTCAAAAGCAGTTTGAAGATAATCTGCAATATTTTAACTTCTTACAACCTTAGAATGCTAAAAAAAATAAATAAGTAAAAAGGAGCAAAGAACACCATTCAGTAAGTATGTGCCCCAAGCTGACATAGACCTAGATTCATAAAAATCTCATCTCCTGTGGCTTTCCTTGGTTTTCTTGTAAGGCACATACCTTAAGCATTGCAACTTGAACCGATGCTGGAAGGGTGGATTAAATGGGATTCATCTTTTAATCACAGAATGCAGGCTTTCATAGCTGCTATTGGTGAAATGACTTCTGAGTAATGTCATGGGAGACAATGCATACAATCTCCCCACCCCCACCCCCAATCTATTTAATCCTTTTTATACATTGGCATAATTGGTGAAAACTAGTCAGCACATTTATCATTCAGCTATAGGGTGTGAAACTGTGGGAACCAGCTGGGGGAAGAGGAGTTCAGTTAGTGTCAGAAGAGACAGCCCAGCCCAGATGTAGAAGCTGTGGGAAGGAAATGTTTCTTCCAAGGAGATGGAACATTTTGCCTTACCGGGAAAAACAGTGGTTAATCTCCTCAAAAAGACTGGCTTTCCTTATACCCTCCATACTCTATAAACTGAGGATAATGTACAGAGAAGGGGAAAGAAAAAATTAGGTTGCTCCTAATAACATCCAAGCAGTGCTGTCTCTCCAACTCTCCACTGCACAATAAGATCTACAAATTTTGGAGCCCAAGGTCTTATTCAAACAGGAAACAAAGAATTAAGTTTGAACGAATTCATTTATTTCAATTGAAATTCCGGGTGATTTTTTTCCTTCCCTTGTTTTTCCCTTCTCCCAATAAATTATTTTCTGTATCTAGAGATTTGGTTTCATTGGTTTTAAACAGGGAGTTTTCAATGATTTGGCTTCATTGGTTTAAAAGGGGAACACTTTCCCATGTGGAAGGTGGCATTCTTCATAATTACCTTCCGTGATTCCAGGATGTTCACAAGATCTTTTTAAGTTCTGCATTTTTTACTTTGGACAGGAAGATTTAAAGCATTGTTCTGCTTTGCCTTAAACAGAACTGAAGAGATATCCTTGGAAAGGCTAAGAACTGATAGCTAGACAAACAAAGACTGTTAGGGGGAGAACAAACATAAAACTCTTTGGGCTCCAAGACCAACCTCTTAGATGGGACAAAAAGTTAGAGTTCTGTGTATCTCTTTGTTCCCATCTAAGAATTATCCAGATTTTTGCAGCCCAGATATGGTATGCTTATACTTTTTCCTCTGATCCCGTCACGTGCAAGAGGAGGACAGTGAAAAGAGAGCAGCCAAGCAACCATTATGGGGAAAGCTGTTAAGAGCAACAAGGGCTTTACTTCTACTGCATGTGGTTACTACTGAGCAATGGCTATCCGAGGAAGAGCAGTAGAGGAGAAGACATAGTAGCAACCACAATGGCAGCTCTTCAATTACTCACTCCTTCCTTCTATAGCACTCTTCCACTAAGTGCCCTTTTGGGGCCCTGTGCTTGAGCTAAAAAAAATCCAGATGACTATAGAAACAACAGCCCACATATGGTAGCCCTACCATGCCTTATCAGGTTTGTGGGAACCATGGGGCAAGGAGAACTTGGCAGCTCCTCTGTGCCTTGGGGTCTAATAAGGCAGTTGTCTTCCTGCCTTCACTATATTTATACTGCTGGCATTTTTCTGGTCATATGCAAAACCAGACCAAACCAAACCGGTAGTTGCTCTATGAGAGCAGGGGGTACAAAGATGCCAAGTAACCTTTCCCCTTGAAAGACCTGGTGGGATGGCCAAATCTCAGGAGCCCAAAACAAGATGAGACAAAAGTCCCTGAAGATAGAAGAACTCACATGCAAGCTCCACAAAGCCACAATGTTTCCAAGAATGGACTGGTTTTAAATTACAGTTGAATCAGTAATACATTACTTCAATTGACAAATGTAGAAGATAACATATTTCACAAGCGAGGAACAGATTCTGGAGCAAAAGAAAGATTCTGTGTGAAGTTAGTGTCCATTAATCTACATCAGAGTTACAAGAGTCACTTTCATGAGGAACATATCAAAAGTTGCGGTGCATGAACCTAAATCTTTCTGTGCACATTCCAGGGCAAACCGGATAAACAAAATTTAAGCTGGAAGTGGGCTGCCCAGGGTTTTAGCAGCCTATAATTTCCTTTTTGTACCCACCTCAAAAGTCATGCTAACCATGCCACATTATTTTGGTGACACAGTTGCCAAAAAGCAAAAGCATGGTTTTCTGCCACTTTGTGGAAAATACATGAAAACAATAGTGTGTGAGCCCTTAAAATAGGATTAACATATTTCATTTAAAAGTGACCTCCAACTGTCTTTCCCTCAATGCTGCTACTTAGCATCTTTGCCTGACCATAACCCTCTGTACAAAATATTGTACAGCTTTTGGCCAGCATAAGTTTTTCTATCTTGTCCTAAACAGTCTCATAATTGTGGTTTGATACAAAGACATAGATAATTCCTTTTTCTGAATGTGAAAACTTTTGTAATGTATTTCAGCATACATTTTTCAGGCTGCATGGAAGAAAGGACACATGTAAAAAGAAATTCCCATGCTCCCCTTCTTTCTTTAAGTGTCTCCTTTTTACCTTTGAGGTAGGCTGACCATACGTCCCATTTTGAACAGGACAGTCCCATTTTTTTAACATTTCCAGACCGTTCCGTCACTTTAATATAAATGTCCATTTTGTCCCATTTTCTTAAAAAACCTACTTAAAAATTTGAAAGTTCCCGCGAACCTGTCAGAATGCAGTCTGACTTTGAGTGGAAAGAAGGGGAGCTCAGCAGAAATGGCAGGAAAAAAGCTGCAGAGCTCAACCCACTGGGAAACCTAAAAAGAAAAAAACAGGATCAGCTGATAGGCAGTGATAAAAGGGCGAGCCGATTGGCTCCTGCCTTGAAATGGTGGAAAGAAAAGAATGTAAAAGCACAGTCAGAGGAGGAATGGCTTGTCAGGGATAACCATTCACTAGATTCTCCAGCCCAGCCTTGCCTCTCGCAAATGAAGGAATCCAAAGACTCCCAGTCCGAGAAAACCGGAGAAGTTCCTGCCTGCCGATCCAGCCCGTTGCCCAGCCCTGCCCCGTTCTGCCATCCCAATGTCCCATTTTTAACCCTGTCCCATTTTGCCATCCCAATGTCCTGTTTTTGTCTCAAGGAAATATGGTCAGCCTACGTTAAGGGCACCACCTTTCAGGATCACATGAGCGAGCCCTTTCAGGAAGAAAACTCAGAAGATGCATCAAATTGGCAGTGATGAAACAGGGTGCTTTCAACACAAAGATGCTCCACTGGGAGTGGAACATCCAAGAAATGTCATACGAACCCTCATGAAATAGTCTAGATCAACATTGGGGATAAGCACTATCTCTGGAGAAGGTGGATTACCAAAACCCCAAGTACATATAAATGTGGGGAAAAAAACCCTGAAAAATCCAAGTGTCAAGTTCCTGCGAACCCTACCTTCAGTTATAGTACACCCACCTACTTTGGCAGGTAGAACAAGATCTTCAATCTTTGCCTGAAGCCTATGAGAAACAAAGTTGACTGAATATCTCCTGTGAGGAGGTTTCAAGGAGCGGGGGGGCAGCTACTGAAAACACCCATTTCTGAGGCCCCATCTGGTGACAGTACTCCCATTCCAATCACTCAGAGACTGTCCAATTGATGGTATCAAAAGCTACTGAGAGACCAAGGAAGACCAAGAGGGCTGCACTCCCCTGATCCTAGTCTCTCAACAGATCATCCACAAGCATGACTAATGCAGTTTCCATTATGTACCCTGGTCTGAACTTGACAGTCAACTATATAAATAATCTGCTTTATCTAGGGCATCCTGCGGTTCCATGATCACATTTTCTCCACAATGTTTCCTAAAAAAGGAAGGCCAGAGACAGATCTAAAGTTGTTTAAAACAGATTGAACAGTTTCAACCACAGGCTCCTTCGGAGAGGACAGAAAAAACCCTTCACTTAATAAAGATCAGGAAACAAGAATTTCACTGAAACAGCAGGCTTCAGTGGCATCTGCAGCAAGATATGATGATGCAAAAATAGCAGTACACATGCAGTGACATCATCGCATAAAATCCTACCCTGCTGTACTTATATCCTGACATCTGAAACAAGTACATATCATGACACGTTTCTTCATTCCCACACATGGACACTCATAGTAAGCATGGTGATGCTTCTGTATTTTCTACTTAAACTTCAAGTAAAGCAATTGGAAAATTGTCACTTTTACATATATAAAGGTGACAATTATATTATATGACACTATATATTGTCTATATATATATAAAAGTGACAATTATAATATATAACACCATATATTGTCACTCTTCGGATTATCATATTTTTACATATTCTGAATTACATGTTCTGAATCATCTACTGATTTATCAGACACTGTGTTCTGATGTGTTCACAGTTTGTGTAACAACATGCCCTTTTGAGAAATGCAGACATTTTTTTACTGCTTTTATAATGCAAAATAATATAGTTCGTTAGTTCAGCCATGCTAATCTTCTGTCTCCAACAGCAACTAACACTTTCTGTGAAACAGGAAGGCCCATCTCACTATTGTATATACAGAATAAGCAAATAAATTTTCCTTCCAGGGACTGGGTGATCTACTTATACCATGAAGCACGAAATACAAGTACGGTTATTCAAGGCTAGAACTAAAGGGTAGGGTGATTAGGATTATAATTAAAATGTAAGGAAAACCCTAGAAAAGAAAAGACAGGAAACAAGCATCATGACTTCAATGAGCCATCACAAAACTTGCCTAGTCTCTTATATTCCCACTGGCTTTTCCCAGAACCAAACGTTTCTTATTATAATTTTGCTTGCTACCATCTGCTTCCTCAAGGGCTTACTCTGCTTTTCTGCATCCTTGCAGATGGAGATCTGCCACAATTCAGTAGTGAGCCTGATTCCCTTTAGTTCCACAACATCCGATATTTTCATGAAATACATAGCAATTTGATCACCCACCATTCTTGGCCACTTATTCATTTCTGATGCTTTTGGGAAGGAGTGGAAGCAGAAGTCTAGGACAATCCATTCAATAGTTCAACTGTGTAGTCCTTGGTGATCTCTGAGCTTGGTTGTTTGCTTGCAGACATTTCATTATCTGACTAGGTAATATCATCAGTCCATGAGATAACAGTTATCTTCTGCAAACTATTCTGCAGACTTCTGGTTATAGTTTCTACATTTTGAAATCGCGTAAGAAAACTGCTTGTTTTTGCCAAGTCATTGACTATGATATCTGCTAGTTAGCTCCTTCTACCATTCTTCTTTGTGAATATCTATGACATTCATCTCCATGACACTCATAGATCTGGGATACATTCAGACTATAAAAGATAAACCATGAAAATAGCATTTGTTTCTGAAAGAATAAGAAAACAGAACCAGATGCAATACAATTGATTTTCTAAATTGGCAAAGACTAACTTAATGTTTAGTACTGGATTCATCATTCATCAAAGTTCATAGTAAACATTAGTAGCCAATTGCCCAACAAAACAATTAAACAAAGCAAACAGAAATAGCTGAATAGAAAAAATAAGATATAAAAAGTACAAACACTTTCTCGATATAATTTAATGTAATGATTATATCCACTGAAAGACTGCAATATATTCCTTTGACTATCCAAATAATAAAGATATAGCTAATAAAGAAAGGGCTGTAACACATGTTTTGCATAGAAATAGTTTCAGATTTAATTCCTGGGCTCTGCAGTTGAAAAGATGAGGCAGCAGGTGATGGAAACAGACTGGAAAAAAGCCACTGCTTGTCAAAGTAGACAAAACAAAAAGCCTGATCCATGTAAGGCAGATGGCAGGCTGAAAGTTTCATTCTTAATTAGTACAATTTTAACATATGTGCCAAGCTTTCTTATGCTGTGGGCTCAGCACTTCTTGGGTGTGTGAGGCAGAGACAAAGAGAGAGAAAGCAATGTAGAAGAACTGATCACATTTTTTTTAAAAAAAATTAACTGATTAGGCCTATACAGACAAAGTAGAGCATTGTCAAAATTTGCTCAGGATGTTATTGTTCATTTTTCCTACGTAAGCTTTCAATGGGCAGTTGCTGTATTGCAAAGTTAAGGAATTTCTGCAATTTATAGATTAATGTTTAATTATTAAATATTCTATATTTAGTTCTTGCCCAACCCTAACATCAATGAAATCATTTGTTTGATTCATGGGGAATCACAACCATTCACTCATCATTTTAGGACACTGTAGTACTGCTAAGTTGGAACTCTCAGTACAACTTGTGATCCACTAAACTACATAATAGCTCATCTACATTGCAAACCAGTTTACAAAGCTGAACAAGAATGAAGGTTATTCATATAGCCAATAGATCATATATTAGGTTTGGTGAGTTCCAATCTAAAACTTTACAGTACAATTTGGATATCATAAAATTGTAGAGGTTAGACAAAAAACTGAAACTTCAGAAATTTTATGAATGCCCCATGGGATTTCTTTGCCAGTGACAGGGTTTATGGTTTCAAGCATGTGTTGTTGGCCATAAAACTTCAAATACCATACCACACATTTTTAGCACTAAACCCTAGTGAAAATGTAAATATGAGCAACGGTTTTGGATAATACTTAGGAATAAAAATTGCAAAGATTGACAACTGAATGGGAAGGTTTCTGTTACAGTTGCAAACTGACAAATTTGTGATCTAGGGCTTCAGCCACTGTAGTGGCAGAAACACATCCACAATACTATTTCTAGCCAAACAAAATGTAAGCCAAGAGAATCTCTTTGAGTCAAAAGTTGGTAAGAGTTGGCCCTTCAGACTGTGTGCATATTACCTTGCAATACCTTCAGTGATAAACCTCTCATTTAGGCATCATCACCAATTTCACTGGTGACAACAGGCCTGTTTATCTTTTAGTTGCAAATCTGCTGTCTGCATGACTTCAGATAATAAATCTGTTTGAATGGGGAGGAGAAAAAAAAGTTCCTTTAGAGCAACTGGTTATTAACTTCAACCATCTTAGAAGGTTTAATCATACACTGTGTACAAAAGGACAGCTGTGGTTTGAACAGGAACAGCTAACAGGAAAAATAGCTTTCTGTGTTTGCATATTAACCAAAATCTTCTAAACAGCATTTGTGGATGTTAGGGTCACTGGATTTCAGTCAGTAAATTTTGTCATGAAACCAAGCTGCTTTTAAAGGGGACAAGTGTTCAATACTGACATAGCCTGATTTACATATTCATACTTCTGCATGCTTTGTAACATACTCTAAATATTTGTTGTTTATTCGTTTAGTCGCTTCCGACTCTTCGTGACTTCATGGACCAGCCCACGCCAGGGCTTCCTGTCGGTCGTCAACACCCCCAGCTCCCCCAGGGACGAATCCATCACCTCTAGAATATCATCCATCCACCTTGCCCTTGGTCGGCCCCTCTTCCTTTTGCCCTCCACTCTCCCTAGCATCAGCATCTTCTCCAGGGTGTCCTGTCTTCTCATTATGTGGCCAAAGTATTTCAGGTTTGCCTTTAATATCGTTCCCTCAAGTGAGCAGTCTGGCTTTATTTCCTGGAGTATGGACTGGTTTGATCTTCTTGCAGTCCAAGGCACTCTCAGAATTTTCCTCCAACACCACAGTTCCAAAGCATCGATCTTCCTTCTCTCAGCCTTCCTTATGGTCCAGCTCTCGCAGCCATAGGTTACTACGGGGAACACCATTGCTTTAACTATGTGGACCTTTGTTGTCAGTGTGATGTCTCTGCTCTTGACTATTTTATCGAGATTTGTCATTGCTCTTCTCCCAAGGATTAAGCGTCTTCTGATTTCCTGACTTCAGTCAGCATCTGCAGTAATCTTTGCACCTAGAAATACAAAGTCTTTCACTGCTTCTACATTTTCTCCCTCTATTTGCCAGTTATCAATCAAGCTGGTTGCCATAATCTTGGTTTTCTTGAGGTTTAGCTGCAAGCCAGCTTTTGCACTTTCCTCTTTCACCTTCATCATAAGGCTCCTCAGTTCCTCTTCGCTTTCAGCCATCAAGGTGGTATCATCTGCATATCTGAGATTGTTCATGTTTCTTCCAGCAATTTTAACTCCAGCCTTGGATTCCTCAAACCCAGCATGTCGCATGATGTGTTCTGCGTACAAGTTGAATAGGTAGGGTGAGAGTATACAGCCCTGCCGTACTCCTTTCCCAATCTTAAACCAGTCCGTTGTTCCCTGGTCTGTTCTTACTGTTGCTACTTGGTCGTTATACAGATTCTTCAGGAGGCAGACAAGATGACTTGGTATCCCCATACCGCTAAGAACTTGCCACAATTTGTTATGGTCCACACAGTCAAAGGCTTTAGGATAGTCAATAAAACAGAAATATATGTTTTTCTGAAACTCCCTGGCTTTTTCCATTACCCAGCGGATATTGGCAATTTGGTCCTTAGTTCCTCTGCCTTTTCTAAACCCAGCTTGTACACCTGGCAATTCTCGCTCCATGAGTTGCTGAAGTCTACCTTGCAGGATCTTGAGCATTACCTTATTGGCATGTGAAATGAGTGCCACTGTTCGATCGTTTGAACATTCTTTAGTGTTTCCCTTTTTTGGTATGGGGATATAAGTTGATTTACTCTAAATATATACCTATATAAATAAGCCTCAAGGAACTCTTAATTCATTCGAAATATTAGAAACTCTGTAATTAATTGGTTTATTTTTTTTAAAAAAAAGTATTTTGGAGATTGTTAGAAGAATTCTTAGTTACTGATGTTGCAATAGGTCTCCTGTGACACATGTACAAAATGCATTAATGCGTAAGTGCATGGCCAAGACATACCTCCTTTATATCTTAAGCCACCAATTATTATAGAAAAATACTAGTACTAGGGAATCTAACATTAGTCTCCCAATGAGCTGTTATAATTATCTATTTAAAACAAACCTTCAAATGAAAAGAATTGTACCATTCCCTTCCTCTAAAATTAAGAAGGAAGTATTTTAAGATAATTATGAATGGTTGAATACAAATTACTGGATCTGTTAAAGCATCTAAAATAGAATATACCATGGACTACACTGATGAATCTACTCCTGTGCAGCTTCTGGCAGATGCTGTAAAAAGGCCTTAACAAGAAAGTTCCCTGGACATCTCAACTGAAATAAGGAAGTTAGGGGGAAAATGTAGGGTTTTGCTTTAACCTTTGCCACTACAAATATACACACAAACTGCTTTACAGTGAATTAAACCACTGGCTTAGTAGCATGCATATTTTTCATGAAATTCAGGTTATATCTAAGAGGTAGTTAGTGAATCTAAGAGATTAAGGAAAAATTATAAGACATTGACAATTGCTGTCCCATTGCCAATCTCTATGCTGCCTCTGTTGCCTCTGTTTTAAGTCACTGCAGTTAACTGACTAATCTAAGAGGTACTAGGGAAAAGGAAGAAAACTTTGCTTCAGGACTGGTACAATTAAAAACAATAAATGATACAGGCTTACATTCTCACACATGAATTGAGGATGAGATGGGCAATGTCATGAGTCACAGCAGGAAAAAGATGTTGCCAGCAAGTTTGTGCAATGGTTAGATGGCTGAAGACTTTCTAAGTTGAAAATAACTGCTAAAAAACACAGACCTGCCCTACTGGACTTGCCCTCTGCTTCATCATGTACAGCCATAGGTTTGATCTCAAGCAGCCCTATTTAATTTGGGATTCTGCCCAAACCAAAGCATGTCTCTAATGGAAATGCACTAAATAGCCATACTGCATTATTTGTATGCTGATTAGGATTGACTATGTGTTATCAAGTTGTTGCTGACTCTTAGTGATCACATAGATAGATTTTTTCCATGAGGATCTATCGCTTACCTGGTCTTTTAGGTCTTCCAACAGTGTACTCATTGCTGCTGTAACTGAGCCAATCCATCTTGCTGCTGGTTGTCCTCTTCTTCTCTTTCCTTCCACCTTTCCCAGTATTAAAGCCTTCTCCAGATATCTAGGTCTTCACATAATGTGTCAAAAATAGGATAATTTGAGCCTGGTCATGTATGCCTTGAGTGAGAACTCTGGATTGATTTGGTCGAAGATCCATTTGTTTGTTTTCTTGGTTGTCCATGGTATTCTCAGGATACTAGATTTATTATAATTTATTATTAAAAGTTCATGTTCTGTCTTTCCACCAAATCTCTAAGATGACCTCAAATAAAGCAATACATTGCAATAAAAACAACCCCCCCCCACAAAACAATAATTTATGAAAATATGCATGAAATAATAAGAAGACAATAGCTGCAAAAAATCAACTGAAGAACAATAATCATCAAAAACCTGCTGAAAATTAGGCACAGGCAGACCTCCTTATGCAGGCTGTTCCAAATTCTGAGTGCTATAATTAAAAGAAATTGTATCTCAAATGTCTACCTGCCGACCTGCGGGTGGGTTCAGGAGGACATGTTATTTTTATTAATATAAATGTTTTCACACCACATCCTTTTTTAGGCTCATGTAAAAAATATCACAGCAGTTTACAATAAAATAAGTATTGCATCATTATATATATATAAGCAAACTAGACATTAAACTTTTAAAAAAGCAATTTGCTGAAAGCAAACAAATGTTTGCAATACAAGCAACACTCAAATCAAATCAAATCTTTATTATAGTTGTAGACCAGCATAAGGAGGGTGGAGTACAAGTCAATTAAAAAGCATAGAAGATACATAAGCATCTAAAAAAAATTATGAAAAGCTAGAAGATATTAAAGCAAAAAGTATATATACTGTAAAAGTCTGTAAGAATCTGAAAGAAGGGCTAGGAGCATTAGATGGGTGTAGGGGAGCATAATAGATTAGTATGTGGGAGACTATATCTATCAAATTACAGAGCATTCTAATATGGTGAACCAGGTGCTTATTAAGTCTAGTTTATGGCACAGGTCATCATCTGATGAATTTTGAGTGCTGCTGTGCAGAACCTGGCAATGTTGTATGTTGTAGCAGAGTTGGTATCTAAAAGCTGCAGGGAGGTGTAGAATTGTCCTGTCCACCCTGGGTATTTATGCAGCAATGGTGTGATGAGGCTAGTACAAGAAACAAAAATGATCTGCTACCTATGAATCAGAAAACATTATTACATGTTCAGTCAAACTGAAAGTTAAACTAAAGTTTCTAAAATAAAGTGGGTTTTAATTGTCTATAGGCTACACTGCAAGGAAGTTCCACAAACATAGGGCAACAGAAGAGGACTAAATACAGATTACAATAAACAGAGTTAAATATCAAATTCTCCCCAGTTCTTTTATCTTGGATTAGTATATTCCACACATTCCAAAAGATCCATCAGTTTGCTTTAAGCCTCCTCTCCTCTTCTGTTCTATAAACATATATATTTACTGGGAAATAATTAAGTGGTTTCCATTCTTTGTGGCAGATGACTCAACCTCTCCAGCTGAGTTTGGGGGAGGTCTGAGTATCACTTCCAACGATGCTATGTGGGCTCATTTCTGAATTCTTAGGTTTCTCTTCGTATAAGCATATCAACAAGGCATTTTCTCTATAAACCATGACCCACATAGTGTCCTAAGGACTACAAGTCAGATGTATGCTCATACCATACTTTTAATACTTCCTGAGATGTTAAACCTGTGTATGGATGTACTGTTTCCAATTATGGGGATCTCTATGAATCATAAGGAGGAAACAGGAATCCTCTGTGGGTGCAGGTGTGCATTTAAACGTTAAAAAAGAAACCTTGCTGATAACAGGTTATATTCAAAGCTTCTTTGCCTTTGATGGAAGCAACCTTCTTCTGATGAAACTAAAACTCTTCAAAACATATTAAACAACCCAAAAGACCCAATAGCCCAAGAAGAAAAAACAGGAGTTATTTACAACATACAATGCAGACTGTAACAGCCACTATGTAGGACAGACAGGCAGAAGACTAGCAGAGCGCATCCACGAACACCAACTAGCAGTCAGAAGACACGATGAGAACTCCTTAATCTCACAACACATGGACAGACTGAACCATAGTTTCAACTGGGAAACTGTGAGCATCCAAAACCAAGCCAAATCCAAAAATGCCAGAGAATTCCTGGAAGCCTGGCACTCAGACAAAGCAGTCATCAACAAACACATAGAGGTAAACCACATCTACATACCATTCAAAAGAGACAATAGAAAAGCCAAAAGACCAGTACACTCCCTTGCCAGCAATCAACACCCAGATATGAAAAAATCAACACTAGGATTCACACAAGATGAACCATCAAACAGCACAGTACACCCTAATCAAGGAACTATCAACTCAGGCAATCAACCAAGGAGCAAACAACAGCCCAATCAAAGAACTCCCAAGGAGAGAACAACACCCCTACCAACACAAGCAGGGCAAGCCACGGTATATAAACTGAGAGCAAGGCCCACTCCCTCTTCGCACTGAAGATGTTTCCTAGCCTGGCAATGAAACGTTTGCAAGAAAACACAAGGCTCAGAGAGCACCAAGGACTCCACAATGAAATATATCTTCCTCCAGGACAGAAGTACCTTCCCACTGGGGGGAAAAAATCTTCTCTTGTGGCAGATGAAAGGAATAATCCATTTTTTCTCCTCTATGGGTGCACTATTGAGGCACATCCTATACTCCTTCCTCAACCTGTTTAGCACACTCAAAGCAGGACCTTGAAGCCAACACCTAGGCTCTAAAGCTAGCAGCGAAGGCATGGGCATTTGCGGAGGGGAATCAAGTGATGAAATGAGCATCATGATGTTGCAAGGCAAACAAATGCACACACAAAAATTTTGCATTAGATCACATGACACACATTTCATCACTTGGATATTGTTATAAACAGTAGCTGCTTATGAGTGCAGGCCTACCACACTGAGCTTTGCCACAGCACAATCTGCTGTGTTTGCAAGGCATTGCTAATGGACAGGAAGCTTGCTTTGTACCAATCTCACACTGCACGTAACTTTCTGGAGCTTAGCTCACTGTTCCCAACAGATACCTACATTTTGCCATACAATCCATGAACTTTTCAGTTTTGGTTGGCATTTTTTTTTTAAATCTTGTATTTTATTCAAAACAGCATTGCCATACAGCTATTCAAAACAGAGGGATGTTTCTAGTGGCAATTGCATTTAATATGCATTTTGGGCAGGGCTGATGAACAATGCTGTTGCATTTGTGTAAGCAGTAGGCAGAATCTGTAAGGAGAAGCTTGTTGAATAAAGAAGCATATTCTCCATTGCAACATCTACATATCTCATTCAGGCTGAGGAATTAGACAAGGCTTTATTCTGGTCAAGTTCTCAGAGAAGAATTTTCCAAGTAATTTTTCTTTTCCGGTAAAATTCTCAGCTGCAGCAATTAGTGAACAAACTGATGTCTCTAGTGCAATACCCTGAACATCTCTGACCTCTGAACATCTAAACATCCACCTTCTCCAATCTGGTATACACCAGATGCATTGGAATTATAACTCAGATAATTCCCTGATGGCAAGGAATAATGGGAATTATAATCCCAACACACCTGCTTTAATCATGGTTGTTGGTTGCTCAAGAGGTAGGGACATGCAGCTAGAATTGCTCTGAGCTGTTTAATGGTCTGCAGGTACTTTTGAATCTTCCCAGTAGTCCAGGCTGAATAAGAAGGGATGAAACTGACAAGAGTTTTGTCTGCTTTATCCTTCTCTAGTAAGTGGCAACTTGAAATGGAACACCCTACAGTATCTGCTAAACAGCAATTTGACTGGATGGAGAGGGGGTGCAAAGTAATGGTTGGTTTGACTTCAGGTCAGGAGGCAAGATTAAGCAAGAGTTCCCACCAAAGGGAAATTTCTTCACTCAGAAGTGAACATTTTAAAGCATTCCAAAGAAAATGTTATTTCATTGCTATTTCAAACATACCACAGCTGAGGTGGAAATAAATCAATTAGCTTCCAAGCATTGATGATTTCATGCAATCCTAAAGATCCAGAGCTGCTTTCAAACTGAGGCTGAATCCTCATGGGAGATGCCCTATTATCATCACATTTACTTACCACTAAGGTAAAAACAACATGATTGAATAAAAAGAAATCAGACACAAGGAAAAGTGGAAAGTTATGTAACAGAATATTTCTAATACATAAGATAATTTGTGCATGTATATACACAGTTTGTAAATTTAGCAAATCCTTTGGGTTTTGCTGCTCTCTAGAGAAGCCTCAAGTTCATGGCTGTAGAGGCAAATAGTACATTTTGGGTATTGTATGGTTTGGATATAGGATCCATGAAAGAACTCAACTCAGAAGGAACATTATCTTGAGAACTTGTTGAAGTTGCCCTCTTTAGAAACCTCCATTTGTGTGTGTGTGTGTGTTACTGAGAAATAAGAGAATCTTAGATTTAGAAGAGCATGATCTGAGATTTGGATGGCATGGTTTTTTATGGTACAATAATGTTAATGTAGATTTTAAAATCATTGTGTCAGAAGTGCCATATCAAGCATATGGAATAGATACAAACTGAAAAACACAGATACAAACTGAGTCTGAAAATGCCTTTGTGGATTTCAGCACAAAAAAACATTTTATAGAAAAGAAACAGCAGGCAAAGCGTTGTTAGAACAAGAACATGGAAAATATAAGATGAAGTCAAAAGAGCAACTGACCACAGAGGGATTAGTTTCCAATGGTTTTCATCTGTACAGTTAAGAGAAAGTAGACAAAAGGACATTTTAAGTAGACAAAAGGACATTTGGAAATGAACAACGTAAGACAGAATTTGAAACTGAATCATGGGCAAATGATGAACATGTAGTTGCTAAAATGTATAAACTTTTACTGAAATTTGAAATGGAAGAAGAACGAGTTAAACAGCGTATGACAAAATGGGCTAAGAATTTATACAGAATGATGTAACGTTGGTAAATGACCTGAGAAAAGCTTTCTAGAATGTATAAAGGTACTTCAAATCTACAGTATGTTGGAAATGTGGAAAACATGAAGGGTCATTTTATCATGTTTGGTGGACTTGTGAAAAGGCTAGAAAATTTTGGGTCAAATACTCACAGTGATACAAAGAATTTTAAAGATTAATAGTCAACTGAAACCAGAATTTTTCCTGCTGGGACTAATGGACAAACAACTAGAAAAGATTTGATAATTGTTTTTGTACATGGTAACTGCAGAGAGATTATTATATGCACAAAGATGGAAAGACTCTGAAATTCCTACAATGAAAGAATGGTTGATGAAGATGACAGAATTTGATTGATTAGGGAAAAGACAATAACTACATTTGTTAGTGACTGGAAACCCTCTATGGATTTTTGGTGAAAACGGAAAAAAATGAACTTGTGATTTATGGGTTAGACGATTAGAAAGGGTTGAATATGGAAAGAAAGGAGCCATGATGTAACCTTAGATAGAGAGGATCACAGCATTATAACTGCTATAAAGAAGTTCGGAAACCACTTCTTCATATCTTTCTTTTTATTTTTTTTATGTTTCTCTTTTTTCATTCATTTCTTTTCTATTTACTCATCACTTTTCTTTTGCTTTACTTTCTTTTTTCTTTGAATTTGTATTGTTTTTACTTTGTAAAAAACTTCTTTAATCAAAATTAATTAAAATAAAGAAACCTCAATTTTTGAGGGCTCTCAGTTTCAGGCTATGACACAAACTAAATCATACAGAGTAGGGGGCCAAATTTCAAGTAAGTGTATTCACAACAAAGCGTTATGCATGTCCAAAGTTCTTAACTGCCTCTGTTCCTTGAACTTGTCAGTCTGAGAAGCAAAGTTTGAGGAGAATTCTATTCATATTTTCTTGAGTGTTAGCAGGAAAAATCTTGTACTATTGGCGGCTCTGACAATGTATAGTCCCTGATCGTATGGAGATGTCTACTTCCTTCAAACAGCTGAATGGAAGCCTCCTTCACACCATGACACTATCACTCAGAGTATGGAAATAACTTATGTTGCCTTATGCATAATTCATACCCTTTTTAGGCTGAACACAAGGCTTTTACCAAGTATTGTCTTTCTGATGTTTTTCAGAATTTACAAAAATGCATCATAGGCTACCGTCATCCCTATCAAGGCCTTTGACTGATTGACCACTCCTGCTACAGAAGACTATTATTTTTTCTCAATTTCCCTTGCTTCCCCTGCTCTGACTTCCTGTGATGTTCCAGGCGATCATCAAACTTTCTAGCAGATTTTTGGAAGAGGGAAAAGAAACTCCAAGTAATTGAAGGCTCACATTATTTTGTATTAACCTGATTTAATTAATTTTTGAAACATTTTAATGAAAACAAATAAAAAGAGGTAAGATTATTTCAAGACTCTAAATCTAGATAAATTCTTCAATTTGCTGAAGATGCACCCAAGACTTGCCCCGTGCTTGAACGCTGAAATCCATACAGTGTAGGAGTCAGCTTTCTAATAGTTCTTGTCTATGTACACATTGTAGGTGTTAAAATTATAGTTATAACTGCAAATAAGAACACATAACATTTATTTAATGTCTCATTTTCCTCATCTGCATCTAGGAAATAGCTGACAGTTGGAAGCAGGAAAACAACCTTAAATAACCCAGTAGTTGTCTATTCTTCCCATGCTTTTAAGTGATCCTATGTTAAAATGTGCTTCCTGAAGGTGCACCAAATATCCAGATGGTGGGAAACATTAATTATAGAGGGTCTGACCTCACGCCTCAGTGAAACTTCTCTTTACTCCATAAGCCGGATTTCCCTTCTTATTGTGCATACTTTATAAATAGCACCTTACCAAAGGAATGACTACTATTAATAAAACAAAGAGACTACTGAACTAAAAATACATATAATAAACATGGAACCCTACCTGGCAACTGGAATCAAACCTTGCAACTCAGGAGTTATGTTTCTATAACTATTGGGGGTTGCAAGTAGAACTCCTCCTTTCATATATTCTGCTTCCTGTAGGTGCATTCAGAGTGTCACCAACAGTTCTTCAGCGGTTTTGTTAACTGAACTATGGCATGCATTAAGAACATTACAGGGCTTTTGCAGTTGTGAAATCTGGATTACATTTATAAGTTTATTGGTTTTATTTTAAATATCCAATTTTGTTTCAGAAGAATCGCCAAAGAAAGTTAAACATGTTGTAATTCAGTATTATAACCCTGAAGCCACTTCTGCATCATGGTCCATTCCCCATTCCATTCCCCATTGTCCAGATTGTGAACTGCAGGCATTGGGTGTGGTCATTCTACTGGCTGATTGACAGTGTGGGATCACTCTTCCCAACACCTTTAAACCCTTAGGAAAACAGAGGAGTTCTGCAGATCATATTTAAGAAACACTGGCCCATACCGATTAAAAGAGAATATGCAGGGTGTCAATCAGAGGTCTTTTTTGACTTTTATCTGGACATGGTTACACTAAATTTAAAAAATGACACTGAAAAAATCAACTTCCAATTAATATGAGATATTGCAAAATGTTGAAGGCAAGAAAATGTCAGGGCAGCCTTGCTCCGAATAAGACACGGACTCACTTAAAGGGTTTAAGGATTTTCGGGTTTATTGAAGCAGAATGCATGTGGAGAAAAAGATGGGAATGCGGGTGTGGTATCGGGGTCTCCCGTTTATACCCCGGTGGCGGACCTTGTTCTCCTCCACCCCCTATTGTCCCCCACGCTAGGTCTGGATGGGTGATTAGCATTGGTATGGGTCCGGCGATGGGTGATTCGGGCAATCTCCAACGTTCCCCTTTGTCTCCTTGCCTTCGTCCGGTGCAGGTGTGTCCCCCGGGGTAATGGGTGGGAGTTCCCCTGATCTGTTAATGATTTCCAGATCCTGTCCGAGGTGCGTTTCTATTGTCCTGTTGATTTATTTATGGGTCTGGGTGCTTAAGGGATGATGTGTGTGTTTAAAGGATAATGGTTATCCCTTCCTCTTTCCTGATGTGCATGTTCCCCGTTGTGATGCACTTATGCCTTGCAACGGGGAACATGACAGAAAACTATATTTATTCTCTTGACAGGAAATTCTTTACAGTATAAATTATAACTGCTGAGAATCACAAATTTTGAAAATAGTGTTTGTCTATGTAAACAAAATGGCCAGAAATGCTTATTCAATGGAATAGAGTGGTATCCCTAAAAATATAGGAATATAGCAAAGGAAAGAAACTTATCTGAAGGTCTCAGAGGAAAATTATTGTAGAACCCCCTTAGCCATATTTTAATTCATAAAGTTGTACTTTATCTAAATTCACTGTGATTTAGCATTTTCTCTATAATTCCACACTAGGCAATTGCAAATTCAGGGTTGACTTTTGAAATCTAATCATTTTGAGTATCACTTTAGTAAAATAAAATCGTACTTAAATTTGGTAGAAGTGGAAGTCATCAGCTGCCCATTTTCTTCTTTAATCAGATTAGAAATTGCATATTTCTTTAGGTATAAATTATCCTTTTTTCAATGTACTTGACAAATGAACTTAACAGGTAAACATTTGTTGATTTTGTTGTATGGGGGAATAATGGCATCTTAGCAATTTTTCTCAAATGAAATCATCAATGAATCTGAGATATTGATCTTATTTGTCACTTAAGAAAAATGCCATGGATCACTGATTCAAATACAGAATTTCCTCACTCACTGAATCCTTTTAGCAAAAGTAAATTCAGAATTGCAGAGCCCTCTGTCAGAGCAGATCCTATTGAATCAGTCAATCATCACCTGTCTTAATGTAAAATTAAAGACAAGCTCTTTAACCATTGTCAAAATCAGAATAGTTGTTCTGAGATCAAACTAAATGTGATGTGTGACATACCTTGCATGACAGGCATATTTTTTTCTGATGGGGGGACTCTGATTTGACCTGGGATCATAAGGTGGGTAAGGCATGATTCCAACAGGGCAAATAATGGAAAGCAGTTTTTAGCAGAAAAAGTATATTGTCTCAGTTTTAATTGGGTTGGTTTTGGTAAAAAAAAACAAAAGAAAATAATAGAAGTTCAAATCATGATATTCTTACCTCAAGGGTAGAATCACAGAGTTGGAAGCGCCACTTAGACCATCAAATCAAATTCCCTGGTCCATGCAATAATCCAGATTAAATCACTCCTGATAGATGTTTATTCAGGTTCTGCTTGAACACATTTTTCCAAAGGAACCTCTGTAACTGTTTAGTTTAAATTTAGTTCAAAGTTAGTTTAGTTTAAGCTAAATTCTACTGTGATATTAGGAATTCTGAAAACAGTGCAGCTTCACCTGTAACATTTACAAACAATTGGCTTCATGCTTAGAAAACATTACCTGTGGTCAGGGTCCTTGGTATGGGGTCATTTCTATTTAAAACAGGTATTTATAAACTTTGGGGGGCTGAGGGATGCAGTTGACCTTTGAGTAGCATGCCAAAAGCAGCACTCCAAGCACTTGCTGGGACCAGAGCAAAACCTAAATTTGATTGAACTGAATCTAAATGTAATTAAAATAAAAATACATAAAATGATTGCTCTCTATAGATTTAATGAACATAGCCTTATTTTTGTACTGAATTAAAACTGAGGATCCTCAGATTTACATGTTTGATTTATAGTCTGTGAAATATATAGAACTCAAGCACATATGGGACTTACTTTCCAGCAACTAGCATGCTTCTAAAATTATATATTAATGTGGCCTCATTGTATACAAAGAGACTTAGAATTTGCAATGGTATTAATACAAAAAACAGGTAGATTATGTGTTCCACACTCCATATCATGAAAGCTTATGCCTTTTAATGAAATTTGTTAGTCAGAAAAGGTGCTGCCAGACTCCTAATTTTCTGCCACCATAGGCAAACACAGATCTCCTCCTACAATATGAACACACAATAATTGGAGAAATGTGAACTTGTCTGAGTAGCAGCTGTATCACCTGGCATCACATCTATCTTAATAATTTATTAATCCAGTTTACCTTTTGTATTTTTGTATTTTTTTTTGTTATCTTCCCATAAAATACAATAAAGTGGGGGGAAAGATGAAAAAACATTAGTCCTAATGGTTTGTCAAAGAGAAGTATTTCAGTAGACACCCCTGTAAGTTTTAAAGAGCAAGCTTAGAACAGGCATGTTTGATTAGGCCAAGGGCTTCTTTAGCTGAGCATTCCATGCTGAGGACGGGCCAAAAAGAAATTGATGGAAGCCAACAAGCAGGACCTCGGCACATTCATGCTGTCCTACTACTTAAAGTGCATTTCACTGAGTTCAATCAAATGTACTCCCAGATAAGTGGGGATAGCTGTCACCTTAATTACATTTTTTTTTTGCAGAGGAATAATTTACTTTATGGCATGATAAGTGCCTCCTCAATGTTAAAAAAAAATGTATTGGCCACAGTATCTCAAGAAGTTTCAGCCTTATTTTGAATGGAAAAATGCCAAAATGCCTGCCAAATATGCATTCCAAATTTCAGAAGGTCCAGCAAGTTTGTTACGCCAGCTGGGTCATTGAAAGGCTACCCATACTGCATCGAGCCTGTCTTTTATTGCTGTTGCTTGAAGAAATGTAGGATGATCGACAATTTTATGTGTTGATCCATATGTTGACCATCCATATATAATAAATGTTTACCAGCTTGTAGAAATGTTTGACAAAGCTGAATGGCTATTTGGGGGATCAGCTTGGAAAAATAATCATTCATATATATACACACACACACATACACGTAGATACATACATACACATACACACACACAGTATGTATGTATGTGTGTGTGTGTATATATATATATAGAGAGAGAGAGAGGGAAGGAGAGAGTATACACACACGTGCACGTGCACCAACAGATCACTTTTCTTAAAAATCCATTAAATAAAATCTGCAGGAGAAATCAATATAATTATTCTGCATTTTACTGATCTCCCTACTAAGGACAAAGAACCAATTCACATAAGCTAACTTATTATAACACTATTGCGTTCGAAGTACACTATAATAAAAGTATTATCTATCTTCATATCCTTAGGTTTTTCTAAACATACTGTAGGTATAGTGACAATGTTCAGATCCATTTTATCATATACATTTCCATTAATACATCTGAAACATGCCTACGCCACTATATATACTGCAATTTAAATACTAGGACACACAAAACAATCAGTTGAATTTGGCCCCTCTGGACTGCTCATTGCTCTGCATTCAATCATTCAGTGCCCCCAAATCATTACAAAAATAGTAATGAGATGGCTTACTATATAATGGTTCGTGTAACTAGAAATGGAAAATAGTTTATAACATGAAGTAGGATGTAAGTCCTGGGGATGTATCAGTAGTGACCTCATTTGGCAGCTGCTAAAGCCCAAGCACTATGACAAACCCAAGCAGTGATGCCAGCCACAGTATCTGTTAAATATTCTCTCTAGCTCAACTCTCTAAGCAGCACCAGGCAGTTGAACTGAAATACTAATTTAATTTCTGACAATTTCCATAAATTAGCATCACTGTGAAGTCCTGCAAGAAATATAATGATGGATAGATCTATCTGCCCAGCGCCAGTTGGAAAATTATCCTACAGCAAAGTTAGCTTACCAGTGCCCATTAAAGATAAGGACCTGCAAGAGGACATATCCAAGCTACTATCTACATTTACCCAAAATGAATGATTCAGATGGATAATTATAAAACAACCACAAAATGGAAGAATGAAACGTATAGCAAATAACGTTCAGAATACAAACAATTTTAATTGTTGGTCTGTTTTACAGAAGACCCCAAGATGCTTTGCTGGAACAAAACTGCAAAATGGAAGGGCCACAGATATTGTTTCTCCTATGTAGACACCTTTTTGCCAATTTAGATCGAACTGTGCAACATGTCTTTTGTAAGGTCATATGAAGTTTGTTTTGACATGTGAAAACTACAAAGCAAAAAACAATATAAAGTTCCCCATGACTACTAAAACAATCAGCAAACAAAACTTCTCAATTATTAAAATCACCATAGCAAGCAATGTGTTGCCTAAGATGAAAACATTATCTATCATCAGATTATTCTTAAATTATATTTATTTGTCCTGCTATCTGAAAGAAGACAGTGTATATCTTAAGCAGTGTAAGGTATTTCATGGATAAGAATGAGTGGACCAAGTTCTTCCTGGCCCATAACCTGTTTATTAGATCTTGTACCCAATGTAGTCAGCTAAAGCTTCAACCATCATAAATTGGTTTTTCTTTAAGATGCTATAAGTTTTGTTGCTGTTGCTTTTATTTTTAACCTTTATTTAATTAAACATAATGGGAACAAAATAAGGAGTGGTGTAGTGGTTAAGGCACCAGGCTGGAGACTGTGAGTTCTAGTCCTGCCTTAGGCATGAAGCCAGCTGGGTGACCTTGGGCCAGTCACTCTCTCTCAGCCCTAGAAAGAAGGCAGTGGCAAACAACTTCCAAAATCTTGCCAAGAAAACTGCAGGGGTTAGTTAAGGCAGTTACCATGAGTCAACAACAGGACTCAAAGGCAGAACATATATAGCAAAACAGCATAAATATGTATATATGCTGTTCATGCATGTATATATGTAGATAAAGTTGTACACAACTGTTTCAATTAAAAATGACCATCTTCCATTGCATCTTCCATACATAATGTACATCTATAAGAAACTTGTTCATAAGATACAAGTAATTCCAGGTCTTCAGTTCACTGAGTAATTGGGGCTGTTAATTTATCTATTGAAGGACTCATTTCTTAGAAATGACGCAGAGGATCCTTTTCCACTGTTGTCAATTTCCATATATGTATGCAGTTCAAGAGGCATCACAAAATATTAAACTCAGTCTCAAAGTCAAATTAATATATGTAATTACTTCTTCCCAGAACATAACAACTTTAGGACATTGCAAAAACACATGTTTTAACAAAGCATTATTATTGCATGTTGGCTTTTTGCTGTTTATGCTGAAATATATTAACATAGCTACCTTTCTGGAAGCTGTTTTTATATGCCTCGCAGCAGAAGTGCAGCCATGAGAAAAAATGTGAAGTGTCTTCCAATAAATGAAAAACAAATGTGTGCTTAATATGCTATAAAACTGATTATGCGGAAAGGCTCTTAATCTCCTTCAGCTGAAAAGGAGTAACATTCATTAATGTTCTACTTATGTAAACCTAAAGTTTAATTTAAACCTTATGTGTTATTTTCTCTCCCTGCATCAATATTAATGAATCCTAGCTACAGAGTAATATAACATGATTTAAATCGTATCTCACAGACAAGTGGAAAAAATAGCCAATTAAATTGTATGGAAAAGAGAACAAAATTGTTAATTTTTCAAAAGGCAAAGAACCCAAGTCAACATTCACAATCAAGTGGTTCTAGTTTTACACCTTCTGAGACTAGAGGGCCATGGCTATTTCTTTTACAGGTAGTTTAGCGTTTAGCAACCATAATTGGGATTGGTATATTGGTTGTTAAGCAAAGTGGTCACTGAGTGAAGCTGCACCTATACTTATGATCTTACTCTTACAAAGCTTTCCTTTGCTTTACTGACCTGTGAAGGCTGTAAATGCACGGATTAGTCACAAAGTTACTTCTTCATCACCATCATTACTGCGAACAGTAACCATATGAGGCAGTAACTAAATGAGGGCTACGTGTACTTCATTTTGGTTTACATTTTATCTCAACAGTTGTGTTGTCCTCAAGTTTGCTAACTCTTAAAAGTGGTACAAAGTGACTATTTCAAAAGCTTATTGCAGTGAAAGCTGTGAAGGCTCCAGATGAAACTGAGGAGGGCTAATGCCCTCTACCATCCTTTCATATGTACCTTTCATATGTACTTTCACATATTTTGCACTTTACCCATTATAGCTTATGGACCTTTTTTTTTTTCCCAGAGCATAGTTTGAAGCAAACCAAGATGAATCTGGTTGCCTCAATTTTCACATTACAAACTCAAATCAAGTCAGGCCCTCTTTGCACATCAAATCTCCAATTTGAATATAATTAGGACTGATTTGCCCAGGGTACTCTAGAGTTAAGCAAAAATTTTATGTTATAATCAACACTCTTAGCCCATTTTATCATATACGTCAATAAGGCTATTCATATCTATTCATGGTATTTCAATCAATACTTGAAGCAGTGTTATTTTAGGGTACCTACTGCTGACAATATTTCATTTTGTAACAAAGCTAGATGCCAAAGCACTTTGTTTCATTCAAACATTTAAATGATTCCTTCATGCCCTGCCATAAATAGAAGTAAACTCCTGGAAGTTAGAAATGGACTTGGTGATTATTATATCCTCTCCTACTGTATTCAAAGATTGGGGGGAAAAGCTTCTTTCTCTGTAGAAGGGACAATGCAAAACTGCAGGTGCCATGACAATATTAAGATAATGAGCTTTATTAAAAACAATAAATCAAGAAATGACCATTTTAAAAACAGGCAGAACAAAAGTGTACAGGTACAGGTATGCAAGCATGTATATTTGCAATAGAGGTTGATGAAAAAACAATGTTTTGCACTTGATGGATACAATCAACAATATATTACATGCAAATGCAAGTAATAAAGACCAACTTTAACACACAAAAGGCAGCCCAGGGGAATTGAGATTTTGAGACAAGAAACTGGGAACAACTTTTCTGCTGTCTGCCAGCATCTAGATGCTGCCTTCCCACAGGCTTCCAGGTGCTTATCTCAAATGGTGATTAAAAAGTAGATAGGGTGGAGGAACAAACTGGAGTAAGAACAATTCCACTGTAGCAGGAACTGAATACATATTCAGGTTTCACTACAAAAACTCAGGTTGAGTTTTTGTGGTGATGGTGGAGTTTAAGGAGCAAAAGGGAAGTTTAATATTCTGTTTAAAGCATCCTTAATTCCCACCCTGTATTTCTGGGCTTTGGGTAGGAAAAGCCAAAATATATTTCTTTCTCTTTGCTTATAGGTGGCTGAAGGATGGTGGAAGGGCTAAGAATTCCTTGGCTAGTCAAAAATGTGCCCAGAGGTTCAGCCTGACTAGTGGCAATCTTTATAAGTATATTTTACTGGGTAACCCTTAGAAGAAGTAGTTTGCCAGTGAGGTTTAAATTACCATATAGCAGTGGGTAGTAATACAGCAGTAATACAGGTAGTAATACTGTAATACAGTCAACAAAAGTGGACTGTTACTCTCACATGCTGTGAGGGATTTGTAAAATAATCTGTCCTCTATACAAAAAACAAAATATTAGGCTGATGACACTATTATATGATCCAGCAAGGCTGTTGTTTAAGCAGTGTGAGCATGATAAAAGGTTTTTTTTTAATCTATTCCACAGTCCAAGCTCAGTATAAACTTGCCACAGATATGACTATTCTTCCTTATGCAGTTGCATCCTAGACTTATATGACAAGCATAAAGTATCCATAACAGAATAACAACAGAATTGAATATTATGCTGTGGAAATCCTTTATATATAAGTACCATAATCATATATGGAACTAATGTGGTGAAGTCTCTAGATGCATCTCCTAAAGTTACAAGCATGAGCACCCCAATATAGCTGATTTTCTTTATCATTTAGGTAAGAGCAATCCGATCTTTAAACTTTTGAGGTTACCAAACTTGCAATCCCAACTAACATGAACATAAAACTACAAGGTTTAAAAAACATAAAAGGAACCAACCTGTGGTAATAAATCTTAGCTTAATCCCAGAGGCAAGGTAAGTGCAAGTGCTAACCATATTTACTAGAAAGGAAGTCTCATCTAAGTTAGTATGATTTCATTCTGACTAAACATGTTAGGACTAGTCAGTCAGCTATTTAAATTAATCAGGCGTCTGTCTGTGTGAAGACTGTGCAGATTGTATTTTCAGGAAGCTGTTAAATGCAAGGAACAAAAAAAAAAATGCTGTAGCAGTGTAGAGCTCATCTGATGGGACTGCAATGTTGTTCAAGCAAAACTGCAGCACAATCAGTTTAGGTTAATGGTTAGATAACTGTATGCATAATTCAGATGCAATAACTTACAGAATTCTATTTGATAAACTTCTTCTATAACAGAAAATCTCTTGGTTCTCTTATTATAAATATACTCACAATATGTTTGTCCATATAATGTTCAAGTGTATCATTTAGAGCTAGTATCAGGCATAGAGAATGAATGGATATTCCAGGCCACATCCAATGTTTTTTATGTGATCCTCCACTGCTGTTCCACAATGCTGATATTGACCTTGGCTGATCCTGAAAAAGTATACATGGTCAGAAAAAAACAGGAAAATAGGCTAGATATAATATTGTAGTGTCCTTCTATGTTCACATAATTGGAAGATCACATGGTAGCAAAGTGTTTCCACTATCATCAGCAAAGTATCTGGAAACAGAATGGCCCTTATCTCCTTGTGCCCTAGGCTCCAAACTAACTATGGCTGCTTTAGTGACATGTCATACTTTATAAGTGCCCAAACATGTACAGGAAAGAGCCCAGTGAGAGGGACTCTAAATCAGAGGGAATATAAATCAGCTGAAATAGCAAATAAATTAAAGTCTCCTTTGAGCTAATTTTGACTCCTAGTGATTTCATGGACATGTCTGTATAATTTTATTGACAACAGTATGGAAGTGCTTCACCACTGCCTTCATGTGGGAGATAGGTAGGGTATACCATAAGCTAGGCCCATAGGCCACTCACAGTATGTTTGATTCTTTTTTTCATAAAAAATGTTACTGTACTGTTACTGAATACAAATATTAAAAGGTTAAGCGTCAAACAAGTAACAAAGCATTTAGAAGAAAATGGTAACCAATTTCAACATTTAATGTAATTTATATAATAAATTGTCTATGGGGCCTGACTTTTGGTACACCATACATATAAGTACACTTTTTAGTGTACATACCTGGTAGTTTTCCATCCTAGAATGCATTAAGTTGGACTCTGTTTAGCTTCTGAGACTAACAGCAAATATTTTCTCCACACATTTTGCTTTGGGATGAATCAAGACTTAAAGAACTTTAATATTCTGTTGTTGAGCCCTGAGCTGCTGCCTAAAGAGTCTGAGTCTTTTCTACCCTCCCCCGCAAAAAAACCATCAAGGAGGAACAATATATGCATTGCGCCATTTTTTTTCCCACAGGTAACAATGTGATATTACCATGTATTAAGTAGAGTCTTGGAACATGAAAATGAATGGGAAGCACTGAAGTATTTATTATTATTATTTATTAAATTTATATGACACCCAATTCCCAGAGACTCTGGGCAGTTTACAAATAATTTAAAACATGAAAACATGACCATAAAACAACAAGAAACAAAAACGGGTAGAGATGGCAGAATGATAAACCGTGTGGACAGAAAAGAAAACCACCTAGGTTAAAAAGAGGCTTCAGTCAACCGCACCAAAGGCCTGGGTGAAGGGCCAGATCTTCAGGCCCCTTTGAAATACCAGCAGGATGGGAGCATCCTTAAACATCCCAAATGCCAAGATCAAGTTCATACTTTGAATGAGTATCCTTACACTGTCAAAATGCACAAGAAGGAAAAAGCAGATTTAGAGAAATCCCAACATTTGCAGGAGTAGACAAAATCTGTATAGTTGGAATGCTATACAGTTGGAATGCTATAGGGTGGGAAGGTAGAAGAGGGCTAGATGGGTGGTCATTGGACTGGCCATCCCACCCACTGCCAATTAAAGAATAGGAAATTTCTAGATGACATGTTGTATAAATCAGTAATAAATGCAAAGGTATTATGGTCATATGCTATGTGGCAAGCTGCCTGCTGGTCTTCATCACCCCTCTTTCACTGGCTGTGATAGCAGTGGTGGTACTGGCTGCTGCTTTAAACAAGGGACTATCAGCCCCAGACCTCCAGACACAGCACCTTATAAAACAAACACAGTCAGCATAGAAACTTACTGACTTGTTCATGGAGACAAGTCAGTTCTATATCCTGGGAAAGACTTTTGCTGCCTGGCTGGAATCCTAATAAAGAGCACTCCATTTGCACTTTTTTGCTGTGGTTCCAACTGTATTATGTTGACATAATTAGTGATGTTTATGATTTACATTCTTTTTATTACAGATCCCCAGGGCACATGCATAGAATTCCCATATCATTTTCAATATAGGAAGCATAGATACAGCACAGGCATATTTGGCTTCATCAGGATTGTTGTCATTTGCTTCCATGTGATGATCTCATATTTTCGGCCTCGCAAAGTAAACCAGATAGGAATCACAAACAGATGAGCTAATTCTACTTTATTGTAAAGCTACATTGACAGAATATTGCAAGTCTGAAAGTTCAATTCTCCACCCCTCCCCCAAAAGCTCTTTTATAGCCCAAGAAACTATGGAGGGTCTCTTCTGAGTCTCTTGCCCTGCCCATTATCCAGCTGCAGGCTATACTGTCTCTTATCTGACTGTTCCCTTGGCAGGGTCTCTTTGCCCAGTCTCCCAAGGTGTTTCCCACATACCAAAACACACATCCACAGTAATTACCCTCAGCATGCATATGGATTTCATCTGTTCAAACCAATGGACCAACTATTTAAAAGCTAGTTCTGCCAGAACACTATTATCTGTTTATGGGAATGTATAATATATGTGCTACTGTAAATATGCATTTGTGCAGAGCAAACTTGGAAGAGGCATTCTTACAAAATGCAGGCAAATTTCTGTTTCTTCCTCAGTAGACAGAATTTGTAAGAGCTGTGCTACATAATTCTGACTGTAAGCAGAATCAATTGATCATGTACATATACACATACACACACAGACAACAAACAGTTCATACAGTTCAAAAACATAAGTAGCTCATCAAATCATATCAAAAATAGCCATTCTGAAAAAAAAATAATTGTGATAATGTTTCTTCTTGGGTTGATTGATATTTGTGGAATTACTAGAAAAGGACAAGATATTATCATATCACTAAATATTACGATGGTTGTAGTTCTTTTGCCTTTGAAGCAATCAAGACATTAGGAATTATACAAATAGTTTTAAATATTTATGTTGTACTATATATTGTTCCTATCCAAATTAAATATCAGTTTGGTTTACGATTCACTTACAAATTAAGTATACATTACAGGATTCTTACTTAGACATAAAAGCACATTTTCAAGCAATACCTAAATAGACTTTTACACTAATTTTGCATTGAGGACAGCATAGCATGGTTCTGATAGACACTGCTGTATTGCATATATTTGTAGCACTGAATAAAAACTAAAAACTTCAGACAACATCAAGTTGAAGATGAAGTATCAAAATATGTTGTTGTATTGTATAGGGAAATCTGACTATAAAGTAACTGGGAGGCAGGGGCAGAATCTGACAGTGTAAGAAAAAAATAAGAGTCCATGGCAAGTTCTGGCACGTCTTCACCAAGTAATACACATTTCTTGATAAATCCACCCAAGGAAAAGCAGTAACTAGAAGCAACCTGTTTCCTAGAGCAATGGGGACTAAATTCACCAGTGCAAGGACAAATTGAATGAGTGATATATTTCTCTCAAATAATTTTATACAACATATTAATTTGTATGAAAAGAAACAACCACAATAAATTAAAGGTACAAGTGTTAGACATCAGAACAAAATCTGTATTACTGCAATACCTTTGTTAAGCAAACTTGCTCAGCATTTGATAACACCTAATCTGAATGTCCACAGAACAAACTTCTGCATGAGATTTTAAAACTGTAACTTCATACAGTGTCTACCCATTTTTTTCAACATATTTCCCCTTTTGTCATTTTGCTCTGCAATTAGCTGTGCAAATCTTGCAGGTTTATTTTCTAATGCCAAGTTGTAGCAGTAAAAGACAGAAATCTGCTGTACAAAATTCTGAACCTAGATTTTGCAGTGTTTAAGTGGCAAAATTACTGTATTTTGCTGGGTGTCTGGAAAATTCTGTTCCTTTCCAGAAAAAACAAATGCAATCAATGAACCCAATACACACCCACAATGGTTCTCCTTCAAGCCACATGTAGCTGCTGCAACAACCTTCTTCTTCAAATGATGTATCCTGAAACCTGGCAGATTTGAGGTGGATTTCTTGTGAATCTTAGAAATCCTGAATTTGAGGTGACCTTCTACCCACGTTTTCCCCTTGAAAGGGCCAAACGAAGAGTGGAGTCTTGCGAAATGGAGGGGCTTTGACCTAAGTAGTAATGGTAACAGCCGCTCTCAGCATTCTTGCGGCCTCCGTGAAGACGGCCGAAAGAACACAGCTGGATTCATGTGGGAGTGGGGCTGCAGCAGTCATCCTTTTCCTGTGAGTTTGAGCGCCGTCCAACTTCTGGACGGGAGAACAAGGAGGGAGAAGAAAGGCAAAGCGTTTTCTCTCTCCTCCCTGGCTCGCCTTTCTTGAAACCTAGCTCTATTTTTTTGCTGATGTCAGAGCAATAGGAAGCTGACTCATGGTGAAAAACTCTTCGTTGCTCTCCTAGCCTGCCCTTTGCAGAAAATCGGTCCAAAGTTTACAGGATAAATTTGTCAGTCTGAAAGCAGCAGCCTGCACTCCGCCTCCGGGCGCATTTGTTCGAGCGATTTGCTTGCATGATGTCACCGGAGAGTAATTCTGGCGGGGATTTTTTTTTATTCACCAGCCAGGAGTTGTGCCTGCGAGTCGCTCTCTTCTGTAATGCGCCCTCCAGCGATCGGGTAAGCAGAAGGTGCCAGCGGTGGCTGATACGAAGCGTGTGGCATAGGAGGTACTGTGCCTTTAAAGTCACTTCCAGGAGGTCTGAAGGAAACGCTGCTCACCGGACCAAACGTGCAATCCCATTACGAAGCTGAACATGAAGACGCAGAATGGTCTTTCTTTCACACTCAGAAAAGGTTTAGCTGAACTTACTACCGGGTATAAAAGCGCAGCTGTATTTTCGTGGGGTGGTCTGGAGTGCATTGGATGTAAGATGAAGTTAATGTAAGCACGCCACAATATTACTTCCCTTGGTGCCACAAACTCACTGTTCGGCGCACATAAAAAGGATGCAGAGTGATTCGGTAAAAAGCCCTTTCAAACGCCCCTTACATCCACGAGAAACTGGGCATGACATTACAGTTTCTTTCTCCCCTTTTTTAATCGTCTCTTCGGTCCTACCTTCTAACTCTTGTCCCGAAGGGAATGAACCATTCCAGGAGCGGGAGGGGTGGCTGGTTCTTCTGTTGGGAAACGGAGGTGGGGTACCCTAATGGGCGGGACTGATTGTTGCTTCAGTTGAGCTTGGGGGAGGAGAAGGAGGGGCTGGATCCTGTCCGGCTAGGAAGGAAAGGCTCCAGTTAGCAAGTGTTGGAAAACGACTCTCTGAGGTGGCTCGAGAGAAAAGGATGTACAAAAAGCTGGAGGACGGAGAGGTGAGTGTGGATCGACGCTGGGACCCAGACAGCTTTTGTCCTGTGCGCGCGAGGGAGCGAGCGGAGGATCTGACTGGGTGGGAAGGCAGCTTCGCAGCGAAAGGGGCATCGCGTGAGAAGGGATTGCGCCCGCGGAGTCCGGAAACCGAACAACCAGTCCAAGAGGAAACGTTTAACACTGCCCCCTTGTTTGTCCTCCTCCCCCTCCATTTATCCTCTGCTATTACTATTTTAGAGCTCAAAACCTTCTCACTTCTTCTCAGTAGCAGCCTATTTTATCTGAAGTGAGGTGAACGTTTAGTTGGGCGGCGCTTTCCATGCATTGAATCTTGCCGTCCTTTTCTTTAGCACTCCGGGATGCTTTATTCCTCCCCAGTTTCGCACATGTCTGCTGCGGGATTGCTTAGATTAGGCTTCCAAGTCTTCGGAGTAAAATGGGGCACCCAGCGTTTGAAGTCGAAGTACTGCTGACTTCGTGTAACTGTTCCCCTCCGCTGGGAATAATGTACTACGCAAAAGCTTTGGCTAGACCCCCCTGGAGCTGAGGAGATTAGCGCTTGCCTTGAGAGAGATTTTATGAAAACACAACTAAGCAATTTTCTCTCACGTAGGATTTGATTCTTAAGTACTTCTTCCCCTAGGGATTTCTTACTTGGTATGTATTTCTCTATTAGTTGTACTTTGAAAAAGTGACTTGGTTAAACAAAGCTTTTTAATACTTTATTGCTTCTTCCTCTGGGGATTTTTAATACAGGAACAGCTCTTCCAGTGGGATGTGGCTAGTGTAATTTAAAATAGAGCTCAGGGAATTGCTCTACAGGAAACCAGCAAATGAAGATCCATATTTACTGTTTGTATGCAAGCACATGGACATTGATTGTTGTATTTATTTATTTGTCAAATTTATATGGCTGCCCATCTCACACAAAGCGACTCTGGACAGCATACAATAAAACCAACAATTAAAGCATTCTACAAAACCACTTGAAAAGAGTGTATGAAAGATAAGAAAGAGGAGGTAGAGGTACATCTTTCATAAGCTAACATCCTTTTAGCTATTTGCTTAATACTAAAAGGATAACAGCTTCAGGTTGGGCCCATTCTAAGCCATAATAGGTTTTGGTGCTCTTTTGAAAGGGCCGAAGATAGTGATATGAGAGCCCTTGATACTTACATCAGAGAAAGCAATTTTATAAACAAGGAACAGATGGCAGAGGTTTGCAAGGCCAGGAAAAGAACAGACAGAAATCAATTGACTCAAAAAAGTGCAAAGAGGCAGCCCAGGAGTTGAAACCTGGATCTGACAGATGGATAAAAACATGTATGTTTGTATTTCATACATGCTGCCATATAGAAAACTTTTTGAATATGTGGATTCCCAATTTTCCACAATAAAACTACTTCTTAGGCTTCTTGTGTCTTGGGAATGTGGAGCTGGGAATTTTAGTTATGCCTGGTATAAAACTTAGATAACTTGTCTTAGTGTGTTGTATAAACCTAGCTGACAGCCAGTTTGGTGTAGTAGTCAAGGTATCAGGCTAGAAACTGAGAGACTGTGAGTTCTAGTCCTGCCTTAGGCACATAGCCAGTTGGGTGACCTTGGGCCAGTCACACACACTCAGCCCTAGGAA
Organism: Candoia aspera; assembly: GCF_035149785.1. Lineage (NCBI taxonomy): Eukaryota > Metazoa > Chordata > Lepidosauria > Squamata > Candoiidae > Candoia > Candoia aspera. The sequence continues at coordinate 79,986,446 of NC_086157.1, read as the reverse complement.
GGAGGCAATGGCAAACCACTTTTGAAAAACCTTGCCAAGAAAACTTCAGGGACTTGTCCAGGCAGTCTCCAAGAACTGGACATGATTGAAGGGATTAAAAAAAACCCTAGCTGCTGTAATTTGTAAAGTGGTTTATGGTGTAGCATGATTTATGAATCCATAGTATCGCAGAGTATTGTACTGTATAGCAGTATGTTGTACTACTACAAGTCCCACAACAGGAAATTATCTTCCTTTTAACCTCTCTGGAGCCCCATTCTTTTCAAATTGCCAAAGGATGAGTAGTAGGATTCTACCCTTATTGTGGCATTATTGTAGACTCATCAGTTGTATAAAATGCTACTTATTTATTTCTCAATAACATCAGTAAGCAACCCACAGCCAGCATGTGATCTGGAAAATCCCACTGACTCCTCTCCTACCCTAACCCCAGCACAGAGATTGCTGTTCTAATCCTGGAATTTGGTGGAAAGAAACAAGATTTTGCTAATTATTTGCTGGAAGGAAGACTTTTAACTTTCTCCAGTGGTACCCTTCTGTAAGTCCACCATGGTTTCTCCACTTTGCAGATCAGTTATTTGGCACAGTAGGAGAAGTATAATTTGGGGGAGCAAAAAGACTGTTAACATCTTTGTGTAGCTCTGTGATTGGAAACCTTTGGTCCATTGGCCTAATCTAATTTTACCATGCTGACCTCTCTATCCCATGGAGCCTTAAGGAAGGCCCCCTACATTTCTCCTGACACCAACTTGTGTCATTTGTTGAAAGTGTGCCTGCCAGGATGATTCCGGTTAGCTCATGAATCTTTATAATGTAATAAATCTGTTATTCTTTAAGGTGCCATAAGTGACATTAAGCATGTTGGATAAAAGTGGTAAAAAATGGGGCTCTGCATCTAGTCTGATAGATTCTAAGAGCTGGGAGGCAAAGCTTTAAATCTTACCACTGTCTAAAACTGCAGGGTGCTTTCCCTTAATGGATTTACAAGAGCTGTTTGTTGGCCCATTCCTATGCTATTGCATTTTCTAAATGGGAACTTGTGCAGGTGAGATGCTGAAATAACTTGCACATTTCTGTGGGAGAAGTACAGAAAAGTGTGAGGCATTTCAAACACTGTTACTACTGATATTATCCACAGTTGCTTTAGTAACATCTAAACAACTACTATGTGTAAAATGGAAATAATGGTAAAGTATTCTGTATTTTGCAAAGTACTGGACAGAGGAGCAGTTACATATGAAAGCTGTTATTGTGTCACTGCTAGATTCCCTTAAGTATTGTTCCAGTCTACCAGTGCTTTGTAGGTGACTGATTTGGTAATGCCGGTCACATGTACTGAGCAGAGCTTTGAATACACACATAATAATTAACTGCCTTGCAGAACTGTGTTAACTGCCATGCAAAGCAAGTTACAGAGCTCTGATGTCAGCTTGATTCTTGTTCCCACTTCGAGACAACTATGTGGGAGGTTGAGAGTGCCTGTTTCTTGGAATGAGTTCCTGAAGATTTCTAAAATAAAAAAAAATTAATGACAGCTCCTTCAAAATGTGGGAGGGTGGGGGAGAGGACTTAAAAGAAATATTCCTTATCAAGAAAAAACCTCTCTGGAGCCAGGCCTTTAGAAGGTGACAGCAAGTTGACCCAAGATTACTTGGGAGGTGCATCCTTGTCAGTAGCCAGTGCCAGAGGCACTGGGAGCCTATTTTATATACAATTGTCCAACTGATAAAGGAAATACATGTTACAAATTCTTTCAGCAACATATTTGAAAATGCTCTCAGTTTCACACATTTCAAGAAGTAGACATTTGCAACTGGGATTCAGCATGTTTTCCTGATATTAATACAGTGTGTAATATCTACTTTATAGTACATCTGTATCCTTCATTAATATCAGCCTTTCAGAAGAAACTGGGGATTTAAGAACATTTTCACATCTGATGTTATACTTCAGCACTTTGAAAAATTTCTTGCAGCTGTAATGGGAATGTTATTCCTAGGTTGGCTGGAAAAAAAAAGATTTGCTGTTTTTCCACTTTATATCCAAATTAAAAGCACACAAGAGGTTCAAAGATGCATTCCACATGACATCTGAAAGTATGCCAAGTTTGCTTAATATAATGCTTTTGTATCTAAGCTGGCTTTTATCACTGGCATATTTGTATGATAAAAACAATGTTAGGAATATCATTGGATTATCTTAAAGTTTTACATGCTTAAATATTATTTTGATACTAGTTTTATAACTGGTGTAAGACAGTGAGATAGGATGGGGATACAAATCTTGTTTTAAAAATAAATAATTTTGAAGACATTGTGGTTGTGAACAATTAAGAGAAGCATACTTTCTAAGTATACTCACACCCATGCATATGTTCTGAAGTTGTAATACTTGGAGTTGCATATGAGACTTTCTTGAGTGTGTAGATTGAGACCCCTGTAATGATCCATCCTGTTCTATCACTAATGAGATTTTACTTACATATGGAGAAACTGTTCTGATTCTGACTAAAAGCCTTGGGCTCAGTCACATGAGGCTATGAAATAAACATACTCTTATGGTTACATTGGACACAGTCATATATGCCAATATGGAAGAAAAGCATACATACATGAAAAGGCAGTTTTGTGTAGTGGTGAAAGCATCAGACTAGAAACTGGGAGACCTTGAGTTCTAGTCCTGCCTAGGGCATGAAGCCAACTTGGTGACCTTGGGCTAGTCACTGTCTTTCAGCCGTAGGAAGAAGGTAATGGCAAACCGCTTCCAAAAAAACCTAGCCAAGAAAACTGCAGGGACTAGCCCAAGCAGTCGCCAGGAGTCAAAGACTGACTCGAAGGTGCACACACACTTGAAGACAAGCCCCACTGGACTCAGTGGGACTTTCTTTAGATAAATATATGTGAGGTCAAACTGCATGTTACTTAATAGAAATAAACCAAAATAATTGGTGAATACTTTGGAAGAAGGACTGATTAATTATGATCCTAAGGTTTGAAACATGAAAATAGAGATTTTTAAAAATATTGAACTGGCAAAGTAAATGAGAACGTGGAGATAAGTCATTTAATAGTTTCAGTACAAAAAAAGCAGGGACAATAAGAAGTACAAATCTTGCCTCCTTCTCCCCTATCTCATATTTTAACTATTGTGCTACTAAATGGGTAGGAAACAGATACATGGCTGTGTGTGAATGCCAATTGTCTCCTCTTTTTGAAGTCCTATAATCATAGAAGTAGGATCTACATTATTCTCGAATTCATTGCTCCCCAGCCTAGTTTTTTCCAGATACGTTGGCACCAACATTCCCAGAATCTCCAACTTGCATTGTCTGATTAGAGAAGAATGCTTTTAGTCAGTTTGCATGGGTCTAAAGATGTTTTCCCCAGTACATGGTTGGCATCTTCTGCCTGCATAGGGCTGAGGCACTTTTCAGTTGCCAGCACATAACGTGCCTCAAATTAGAAATAAGTCTTACAAAATGGTTTATAGCAATCCTTTAGGGAACAAGGTCTAATTCAGAGACTTTATTTTGGTGAAACAGTACTCTAAATAGCAAAAGTTTTTTTTTAGGAATGCAGACATATTACTCTGCTGTGTGTTCATAGTATTGAGTATTTGTATGTGTGTGTGTTTTATCAATTATTATTGCTTTAAAAAACAGTCATCTTTCTAAATTAGAGATAAGCAAAGTACATTGGTCAAATTTAGTCTCTGAGTAGTGTTTCCAGCCCAGTGGTATGAAGTGATAAATGGATTTGGTCCAGTTTACTTTGAGGGGAAGGACAGCGGAAACTGCAGCCTGCTACTTTCCATGTTCTCTTCAGAATAAACATTTTGTACAACTGTACATAGTCATAAAATGAACTGATATATTTATTATCTGTAGCAGTGTTTCTCAACTTTGGCAACTTTAAGATGGGTGGACTTCAACTCCCAGAATTCTGGGAGTCGAAATCCAGCCATCTTAAAGCTGCCAAGGTTGAGAAACATTGATCTATAGTATGGATTATGTAGAAGAATGCTTTGATCTTTAAGTGACTAATTGCTTAGCTTCATCAGTTGCCAAGAATATATAGATCACATAACTCTCCATTCTTTCCAGTGACCATCCAGATATGATATACAGTATGCAGACAGACCTTGAAGGAAATAATCATTTTTTATGTTGCAGTGGAATACATGAATTTTGAATGTGGAAGATCAAGTTTTTAAATACTTCACTTTACATACTGCATTTCCTGTGTAAACTAAAAGTGCCATATGTGGCAGGCGTCCTCTGATTTATCCTTGCAATAAAAAGAGTGTGAAATTGGTTGAACCATCTACCAGTGAAGTATCTAGTGAAGTTGTCAGCAATCCCAGACTGATACTTTATGTGTTTATAGTATGCCTTTGGTTAATGAGGTGTCTTCCTCCATCCATAAGCATTTCTTTCCCCAACCAAAGAGGTGTCCTGAGAGTCTGTGGAGCACACCATAATTTCCCCTTAAGCTGTGCTTCTCTTTCTTTCCCCTAAGAAAGAAACACGTTTCTATGGTTTGCCCTGAGAGAGAGGGAGAGAGTTGCCACCATCCACTTAGAAACATGTGAAAGAAGGTTGTCAACCCGTTCTAAACTTACTGTGTAATTCAATCAGTGTTAGTTTTCTTAATAATAAACTCAATAAATTTCTCAAAAATAATCTCTAAATATCCAAAATGTAACTTAGCAATAAAGGTCTAGAAATAAATATCCAAAATGTAACTTAGCAATAAAGGTCTAGATTTAGTTTCAGTAGGTTTCTGTATCATTGGTTATCCTTTCATCTTTAAGACATTCCCTTTAGAGACTAACTAAACAACTAACAAAAAACTTACTATGCAACTTCTGGCTAATTTTGTATTGCAAGTGTTTGTATTTAAATGGTTGCATTACAGTTTTTTTGTTTGTTTTTATCTTTGTGTTGTTTGCTTCCTTTCTGAAATCTATTATCCAACATAGTAACATTTTTATAACTTGGTATTGTTATGAGTATGGATGGTGAGCAGGAGGGGGCCCCTATCCAGGGGGGGAAACGCATGCGTAGTTTAGAGGCTTTGAACTATCCTTCAGAGAGACTCAGAGCAGACCCGCCTTGAGTTTTGGGGTATATCTGTCTGGGTTTCCCACGCTCCTTCAGTTTGGTAGGATTTTTCTGTCTACTATAGTAGTTAATAAACACTAGAAACAATCTCTTCGTCTCAGTGTGGTCTTTTGCTTAAGTCAGGACATCAATCCTGCATTTATTGGAGAAGAAAGGATTACAAGAGAATAAGCAGAGAAATGGGAATGCACATTGAAAGTTATGCGCTAGCACCAGCTGTTTGCCTAGCCTGGTCTAAGAGCCACAAGCTGCTTATGAGGCAAGCAAAAGCCTTCAGTGTGAAACTGATTAGGGTCTTGTCAATTGCAGGCAGCAGCTTCCCCTCAGTGGGTTCTAATCAACTAATTAAGGTCACAGCTGAGTTTGTTAATTTGCAGTTAGCACTTTTTAGGGAAGTGCTGCCCTGCAGAGAAAAGCAGTTCGGGAAGAGATTGCTTGTTTAGCCATCTCTGCTCTGCAGGAGGATTTGCCAAAAGTTGTTTGCTTGGGTTTTTATTTCTAAATTTAAAAGAAAAGATCTAAACTGTAACTGAAGTAGCCAAGCATTACCAGTCGATTAGTGCCTTTGGTAGGTAGGTGGTCATATGATGATAGATATGCTGAGTGCATCTATAACCAAATCTTATTTTACTGCCCATCTATGTTTGGAGGAGAAGGCATTCATAGCAACTTATTACTTGCAGTAGATAACTTAGATGTCTGACTTGGATCCTAATATCCAAGTTGTCCATCTCTCTCCAAAATCCTCTTTGCACTTTGAAAAATTCATGCTGAGTGATGAAAAGCAAGAATGGAATAAGTAGCACAAGGAGTGTTTTGGCAAAAAGATGGAAGCAATGACCTACACACCCCTCCAAGAATCATGTGACTTCTACTTGGACAGTGCCATTTTATATCCAACTATATATTTTGTTGTATTGGGATATGTCAGATTTTCCTCCTAGCAATTTGGAAACAATCCAAAGAACAAGTCTCTCAGAGCTCTGATTAATACTTACTCATTAGAAGAAAAGTTAAGGTTAAAATACAAGAATTACATGGAGTATTCTGCTTTCAAATGAGAAACATCTCTATAAGCAATATTGTCTAACACCACTTTTGCACATTTTCTTGCACTTTTTTAATGTAGAGGGAAAGAAGTCTCTGGTTAAGGTGGAGCAACTTTAATCTAAAATGCTATTATCTTTATTAGTATAAGACATAACTCTCACAGTACTAATATTAATTTTTAATTTGTTAAGCCTGTCAGTGATGATATATTTCCTCAACCCATGAGGTATTTGCAACAGGAGCCTTCCTTTCCCTAATAATTATATTAAACGATTAAACTATTTTCCTCTTAAATTCATAGCCTTGCAGCTTATGTTGATAGAGTATTCCCTTTCTCCTCCTCCCTAATATTTTGAGATCTATAAAGAACTATTTCTATGTAAAATAATGTAATCTGTTATATAGTTGCTATGCATACACACACACTTATATAGAAGCACACTTGCAGATAGACGCCACTGCTCAAAATGTATGTTTTAATGAGATTCTAAGTGAATAGAAGCTGATAGAACTAATATGGACAAAATTGAACACAATGTCCTGCAAATTTGAATGCATACTTACAATTTATATGTACAGGTAGTCCCAGACAGATATAACAGTGGCAATTGGGACTGGAATTTCCATTGCTAAGTAACACAGTCATAAAGTGTGATGTCATGTGACCACATCACCTAGTGACAGCAGTCTCAGCACTTCCTGGTTGCTGCTGTTAAGGAAATTGCTGTGGGTCATTAAGAGAGGACATCACATGGTTATCATTTACAACTTCCTGCTGGCATCCCCATTGACTTTGCTTGTAGGAAGCCAGCAAAGAAGGTCACAAATGGCAACCACTTGACCAGGGGACATTGCGACATCATAATCATGAGCCAAGCACCCAGATCACAATCATGTGACCGTGGGGATAATACGACGGCCACAACTTGGAGGATCAGTCATTCAGCACCATTGCAAGTTTGAAAAGTTGCTGAATGAGTGGTTGTTAAGCGAGGACCACCTGTAGTTATTTCCATCCTGTGCCAGTATAGAAGCTTGTCTAAATACTGTTACAATTTTCCATTTATATGCCAAGAGAAAGTGGTAGAATTGAAATATGCCATAATATGACATAAATGGAGGCAGTAACTGAGATCTTATTAAAAAGCAATATTTTGTTGAAAGTGCATGTCAGAGGAAAAGATTCGTGCAAAATGGTGCAAAATAGTACAAAACTTAAAAAGTTAAAGGGACAAGTAAACTCTTGCTGTAAGAAGTATTGAACCTGAAATGCAAATTCCGTATGAAGAACAGGATAGAAAAGTGAGTGTTCAGCAACTTACTACATTAGTTACTATGGTTATTTTCAGCACTAAGAACTATTTACAATGAAAGGAATCTTTCAACCTACTTATAATGGGTTGCAAATTTAGAATTTCTAAAGCATTTTTTTTTTTGGTCTGTATAAAAGCAGCCGTTTTTAACCTAATTTGTTATCCCATCAATGTTGGCAAACTTCTGAATGTTTTCCAGTGTATAACAGTCCTGTCTAAAATGAACAGTGTTCTGTGTTGGAAAGGATACGACTTACCCATGAAAGGGCTACCCATTCTGGACTGTGGAGTTCAGAAGACTACTAGATGGTAGCCAAGAGATATAGAAAACTATAACCCTTTGCTTCCAACTAATGGTTGTCTGTATTCTTTTCAGAGTCCTGTTATTAAATGCAATTAAATTTATTGCAAAACCAAAATTAAGTGAGACAATCAATTGCCATTATTTTTATGCCCATTTTAATATTAATTTATTGATAATACTTTGCAAAGTTTTTTGCCTTAGCAGTAAGTCCCACTGAGTTCAAAGGGGCTTATTTCTATGACATGACGTATTTCTATAAGATTATTCAAGCCTGCCTCCATAGATAATACATAGGGAAGGAAGAGAGTCAAACCATCATGGTCCTCTAGAATTGCCTACATAATATTGCCTGGCAGACTTTTAAGGATGGAATATTTTAATTAATATTTAATTAAACACAGCTTGCTGTGTCATCTTAACCCTGGTAAACTGGTTAAACTCAATTCTGGTTAATGGAAGCACGAGCTAACCAATTAGCAATAGTTTATGAAACTGTCTAACTATAATTAAAATTAATCACAATTTAGAATTCAGATGAAACACTTGCAATCTTGCAGTTGGCTGGACAGGAAGAGAAAAGTTAGGTTAGGTTAGTTCTCTGTATGAGAACTTAGGAAAGAGGCTTGGGTTGTTCTTTTTTCTTTCCTTGCTTCATTTTGTAGATGAAGCTCTTGCAGCCCACATGCTTCCCCTTTTCATATTTGCTGCATCCCATCCTCAGGAAAATGTGCAGTTACTAATTACGCAGAGATGGCAACTTTTCCTGAATCTCGAAGCCTGAAAGTAGTATTGGTTGTCATTGGAAGATGTTGAAAAGACTTGTTTTATGGAAGAACAGTTTGAAGGCTGGGGGTGGGTGGGGTGTCTATTAGGGAGAAAATGATTCAGCTTCCACTTTTCAGTGTTCTGTATCTTCCTTGAATAATCACCTCAGGCACTGAAATAATTTTAGCTGTTGTGAGCGAAGGGAATGTTTCTGGGCATGAAAGTGAATACAGTGTGAGCTTGAGAAAACGTGCAGGGGCTATTTGCATGTATGAGCCCTTTATTGGTGGCATCTCACCTCACAGCATGCTGGCCTAGTTCCTCTTTAGAGCTGAAACAGATTCTCCATCATTTATAAGTATGTATACAGTCCCTGTTGAGTATTGCATAAAAAGTTACCTATTATTTCCCCCTTTTTTTGCTTGTGGCTGATTTTATTACTTACATATTGGTAGGGCTTAAATTTTATTTATTTATTTATTTATTTATTTATTTATTTATGGCAATAAGACAGTATGCTTGGTTTAAAACTTTGTGTTCCTTTTAATGTAATTTCCTTGGAAATGGCAAATGCAAATGAGTATCTTAGTACCTTTCGTACAAACTTGGCTGATAGAGTCGTTTTGAAGAGTGTTTGTGAAGCTATGGGAATTAACTTTGCCCTGTTTTCTACTAACTATTCTGTTAACATGTAGGAGTGGAAATATGTCTAGACTAACTGCTGTATAAAGTTGTGAACCTATTTAAAGGGAAACATGAATATACCTTTTAGCATTTCTTACTCTTTCAATTATGTCTGTTTTAGATCAGTTATCTATCACAAATATTTTCAGTGCAGCAGACAAAATTTTGAATACATATAACGAAAAGGGGAGTTCATTTAATCATCTTTGGTGAAGAGCACACTCCAACACTGCATAATAAAATGAAAAAGATGGGGTGCAGGTCTTCTCTAAAGTAAGCCTCACAGAATTTATTTGGCCTTGGTCCTAATTAAGTGAAGATAAGGTTGTAACCATTAGTTAGTAATGTACTGTATATCTGTAATTAGTCATCCTTACTGTGGTCCCTCCAGACGAATTGGACTGTTATTTTTTTTTTTATCCAGAGCCAGGTAGTCATTGAACGTGTTGGTTGTTGCAGATGCAAGTTATATTGCATTATAACTAGAGATGTCAAGTTGAGAGGCCTCTGTAATCCCCTATGTTTTCTAATTGAAGGAAGAGTTGTCAATAAAGAGAACCCAAGAGAAAATGCAAAGACATGCTAAATGGATTTGACTTTTATTAAAACTTAGATGATTGTGTATACACAAACAGATAAAATTTTAAGCTGCCTTTTACGTTTCAGTAGTATATTCTATGCTGTAAAAACACTGAACAGCATATTTATTCTATTATTTATCTCTTTCTATAATGTTTGCCATCCTCCTCACATTCTTTGTTTAAATTTTTGCTGTTTCCCTTCTCATTTACTGCTTGTTTCATAGGAGATTTGTTTGCTTTGGTTCTTTTGCCTACTTTTAGATTTTAAACGTATTATATATTAATTGTAGACCTTTTTAGTTTGGAAAGCAAACTATAATATTTTACCAATCGAAGCAAATATAATATTTTACTCAATAATTAGTTTTTCGATATATTTCAAAGTATTGTTTTTTATCAACTTACTCATTCTTCGGTTGTTTACAGGTCTCAGAATTTACATGTTTTGATCTAACGTGGCTGTCATCCATCCCTTCTGGCAAGCAACAACACGATGTCAAATAGAAATAATCTTGCTTACCACAGTCTTAGAATAGGTATGTAATTAATTGCTTATGGGAATGCTTCTTTAGCATTTAATGACCTGGAACTATTTACTAATTATGATGCAGTCCAAGTTCATCCAGTCCAAGTTCATCCTGTGCATGGTCTCTCCGCATTAATGTCTGCTAAGATCAAAATAACTTACTCACCTGTAAAATGTTTAGGATTGCAGCATCTATAGGCTTCATTGTTTGAATGTATTCTACACAAGATAAATTTTGATTTGCTGGCCTTTCAAGTAATGTCGAATCTCTAGTTTTCTGCCTGTTTTAAGAAACCAACAAGACAATAAATACATTGTTTCAATATAACTTTAATTAGCAAGTACTTGTTTACTAACATGAAATGCCTACTCTGTGGTGAAAGTTAATCAGTTTCAACTCTGGTTGACCTACAGCCTTGAAAGAACTTACCAAAACAAGCTGTTATATTTGTATTAACCTGGAAATGCCAATAAGACCGTATCAGAAATCATAATTAGCAAGAAAATACCATAAATATGATATCATTATTTTAAAATGTGACTAAGTAAAATTAGCACTGTAATATTTCATATTTTGCTTCTATGCTTGTTATATTATTTTTTCAGATTAAAAAAAATAGAGTAGCCAGCTGGCTGTTATGTTCCATTTTTGTCTTGTATTTTGGTTGTGATGATGATGATTAAATATTGGTTTATATTTTAATGATGTTTACCATGGATTTTTTTTACTTACTATGGATGTTTTAATTGGTTGTATGTTTTTATTGGACTGCTATAAACTTTAATGAGCTTTAGATTCACTGGTATACAAACAGAATAAATTATTTTTCCCTATTATTTTCTCTCCATTGAAGTCAGTGTCCAAGTTGACCAAAGTATTGTACATAAACACAACATTCTGAAATAACTCTTGGAATTACATTTGGAACATTTGCACGGGTTCCAAATGTTTCAGTCTCTGGAATCCCCCAGATGATTTAGAGAGCTGCTGCTAATCAAACTAGACAATAGTGAGCAGGATTATTTCTTCTTCCTCTAAAAGCTCTTTAAGATTCCATATATTTAACCAGAAGCAGATTTGTAGATGCTCAAAATCTGCTTTGAACAGCTTAATTTAACTTTGGAACAAATGTAGAAACAATATTGAGCAGTTTAGGATACTGTACATGTTAGCATTTTAATCAAATTATTCTTGTATGTGCTGGGTGGAGTAATGGAAGGTTCTTGCTAATGCACAATATTTTCCATGCTTTGTGCCCTCCCTGTGCATATTTATACTCTTTTTAAAAAAAAAATTACCACTGATAAGTTTAAATATATTTCAGGGAAAGAATGCTGTGGCTTCTGCCTGCAAAGTAGGGACATTCTTTCCAGTACTGCAGGTCTTCTCCAAAGATAAAATCATTAAAAGTAAGGACAGGATATTCAGGTGAACATATTTCACCTTGAAATCACAACCCTGAGTCTGGTTAGATTGATTAAATTAGTTCTAGAATGGGAAGTTATTGATATCTGATACTGATTGCAGTAGTAAAAAGAGAGTTTGGATATTGTGAATTGACCATACAACAAACCTTCAGACTGTAGTCCTCAACTCACATAAGAATTAACTTGTTGAACCCAATGTATATATTTCTAAAAAGACATGTATACTGTAAGATTGCACAGTTAAGCATCCTTACATGATTATTTTTATGATTCTTCATTGGGTTTCATCCGGATCCTAAGAAGTGTAATGCTCAATTGATTTCTGCTGATTTAAATCGGGGGTGAGGGTTAAAGGAAATGAGCTTATGATCTTATATAACCTTGTTGTCTGGGTTTTTTAGTCATCACAGAACTTCCATTTTTTGTTATTTTTCATAAATCAGCTTCTGACATTCTTAATAAAGAGTTTATGCTGGATCAAACATTAGAAATAATGTTTATCAATATGAAAACTATGATGAGAATGATCAAGTTGAATTATGCCTCCTTACAGATTGGTGAGCAGTAAAACCCCTTTCATGTTGTGGTTAGAATAGCATGCATTGTTTTAAAATAGGTTGCTACTTGCTAGCTAAGTTTCTCAATGAATCCAGAGAGCTTTGGAACAGGGACAGAGACTGGAAAGCAATGCTCACCCTTTTCAGGAATTCTATCCTTCTAGTCGCATAAAAGAGATGGCAAACTGAGACATCTCATCCCTTCTTTTCAGTTACATCCCTCTATAAACTGGAGTGAAAAGCTATTTGTCAGCATTACTTCTACAGTGTTGAACTCTTATTTTTCAGGGATTCATATAATATGAATGAGGGTTGTGGTTGAAAGGGTGCAAATGTATAAAAAATAGAGCACGTTTTGCCAGTGAAAGGCAAGTGTGACTCTGAGTATTATATTCCCACTAATTTAATGTCCACCCATTTCTTGTTGGGAGGCAAAATGAGGCATTATAAGAACAAATTTAAGTGGCAAGGGTTCACTTAACTTAATGAATAAAGAAATTATTACTGACGCTGGAAGAACTACATTAGGCCACTTCTGCCTCTGACCCAAATACAATCTATCACCTATTTGTAACGTCAGAATCTTTACCCTTCCCCTTCCATTCATTTTTTTTTTCTTTCTTTTCAGGCAGCTAAGATAAACAGCTATAACAGGAAATTTGGCTCTGGTGGACCACAAACATCACTGATTCGGTGGAGTCTCATCTTGTGCAGGTTTGATGTAAGTCTATCTTCATTCTTTTTGTATAAGATGGCTGCTTAAAAGAGTAATACTTTTTTATCAAGGGATTTGAAAATAGTTTCTAAAATTACTCCTCTCTATATATACTGTAATCAATATTGCTAGAAAGTTGTTGTGCAACTCAAGTTGCATGAAATAGGAATTGTAAACTTACTGCAAGCTAAAAAATGAATAGTTCACTTGTTAAAACTTTCCTCCTCTCTTCTTCCTTTTTTTCAGATTCCAACAAGATGTTGGAAGAGTATGGCCATATGCAAAACCAGGTGGAATTACAAAATACCAGTTTAGGAAAGGAGGTAGTTATGAATTCTCTTGAAAGTGATCTCCACCATATAATGGATAGACTCAGCCAGAAAAAATATTCATCAAGTCTGAAATTAAAAACAAATGAAGACTACTCTGGTTCTTATTTAACTCTCTCCCAGCCTCTGGCACCTAAACTGAGCCCTGCATCCAGTGTTAAAAGTATGCCATCTGTTTCCAAAATTCAAGGAATCAAACCTTTGGCTTGTGAGAACTCTTATCTTTCAGACAAAAATGTCTCCATAAAGCATATGGGCCCCATTTCAGGCACGTTCTCATCTCTAAGTGGGTACAGCCTAGGAAAGAAAGACTTCGATATTTATGCTACCAGAGAAAATGAAAAACAGTTTGGACGTCTGGATAAATTTCCCTATTCAAAGTACAGTCAGAAGAATAAATCTCATGATAGTGTCTACTTCCCAGGAGTGCTGGATGGGTGGAAAAACTCTGGATCTCTTCTTGCAATGTGGAATGGGAATTCAGGAAATGATATAATAATTTCACCAGTCAGCAACTCTGGAGCTGCCAGTATGCCCTCCAGTCCAAAACAAAGCAGGAAAATGAATATACACGACATCATGTCAGTTCAGGCCAGGCCACCTAAACATAAGGACTCAGCAGTGGAAGCTCAAGGGCCTAGAACCAGAAAATATCCAGGTGGTTCACTGAGTCATATGGGAGTTTATAGTCGGTCATTACCCAGGCTTTACAAATCAACAGAAAGCCAACTCACGCCACTGAGTTTACCCCCAAGAAACTCTCTTGGGAATTCCAAAAGAAAGAAGACTATTGAAAAAGACCTTCTACCTCAAAATATACTGGATGCTGACAATTACCTTAATTTTTCTTGCACCTCAGGAGTATTGCCATACTCAAACTTTGCACCTGAAGTGAATTCCTATGTAAATTCAACTCTCAGTGTTCCTGCAAGCCCCCGGATAGCTAGAAAAATGCTTTTGGCATCCAATTCCTCATATGCACTTGATGACTTTGATAGGATTGGAGTGTTGGGGACAAGCCCTAGTAATTCATTCATTCCTTTGGATCCTGAGAGAGTGTTCCCTGTGAGGAGGAGAGTTTCCAATAGCTCCATGGAGTTTGATGAAACAGATTTGGAAAGCCTTAGGCAGACTCCTTCCATTCGAGAGAGAAAGAACAGCATTAGTTCTGTTTCTGGAAGAGATGACCTAATGGACTACCACAGGAGACAGAGAGAAGAAAGGCTTAAAGAACAGGAAATGGAGAGGCTGGTAATCTTACTTTTTTCCAGTGAATTTTTAACAGTGTTTACTATTACCATATCTAATATTTCCCTTAAAGTTACTTATTGTGTGTGCAGCTGTTGCAGAAGTTTACAATTCAGGTGCTTGATGTTTTATGTGTACCAGTGATTACCATAGCACAAAAATTGGTCAAGTCATGTTTTAAAATCTAAGTGGTGCAGTGTAACCATCGAGCAGGGCAATGAAACTATCTATACCGTGTAGGAAATTGAAAGAAATTTACAGTTCTTCAACTTGTGTGTTCTGATAAAATGACCAGGTACTGTACTTACAAGCCACTAATTATATCCTGCAGGGATCCTTCAGCACTTCAGGAAAAAAAAAAGTTGATGACATTATTTTGTAGTGGTAGGATATGTAAAACATGTCTCCCACCTAAAATATATGAGTTATAGTTATATGTATTACTTCAACTACAGAATATTTCTGTTTTGGATTAAATGATACTTATTTTCAAAATCAGTATATAAACTTAGGTCAGCCTCTGTACAGTTCATAACTACACGTGCATTGTTTCATTTCCATTATTACTATACTTAATATTCTTAAGGCCTAACTCTTTAAAATGATATTTGTCATTTTAAAAAGCTCTGAAAACATACTAATTTGAACACACTGAGTAGTTCCATATTTCAGAGAAGAACTTTTAAGTCATCTATGATTATTTTTTCAAATCTCTGAAACATTTTAAAATATAAAGCATAATTGCCAAGAATATATCAGAAATGAAGGTATATCTTAAAAATGAAATATTGATAAATATAAGTGGAACTTCACTATACATTTCATTTTGTGAGTGCAATAACCGAATACTTCACCAGATACAGTTACCTTGACTTGTTCCCACTTAACTGAGTGAGCCTTGCAGACAAGGACTTCTTTCCTTGGAATCATTCCCATTGTCTTTTATTTTGGAAGCTAGTGAAAAAAATGGCAGTCAGTTAAACGAAAGGTCAAGTGTATGTGCCAAATATAGTAGCAGTTTATTTGTTCTGAAGAACTTGTCTTTTCAACATCATATAACTTAACAGATAAAGTACACATTGCATTGAAAAAGAACTAATTAGTGTCAGAAGAAAAGAAAGAGAAAATTGGAGAAAAAAACCCACACTGATAATTATAGGCACAGTCTAGTTTAGTCTCCTGCTGCAGATATATTTGAACTATAAATTCCAAACTTCTAGGCCTGATAAAGCTGATACACTATGTGGCTCTCTACAAAATGTGTGCATTTAATATTTAAGAAAGCAAACTGGGCTAATCCAGATTAAGGCACAGGTACAATTTATGAAAAATTATTACTCCCACATTCCAGTTCACCCCTGCTTAATGTACAATTTATAGTTTTCCTTTTTAAAAATACCTTAGTCTATTGTATATGCTTGAATTAAAAAAAAATCTCAAACTACTGTGAACGTATTAAACATGGGCAGGGCTGAAAACCATAGATGGTATAGGACTGATTTAGGATTGTCATGCAGCTAGGCCCTAACTTTAGGCCACCATTGCTCTGTATTGCCATTTGATGGAAACACTGAGAGCTTTCTATATCTATTTTCTGCCATCTAGTAGGTGTCTGGCTTTTTGCATACAAGAACTGTAGCCCTACCTAACTATTGTAAATCATTTAATCATTAAAGAGTACTGACAGACCTAAAAAATGGTCTTGGTTTTGGTTTTGCATTACTCATTTAAGTCAGTAGAGGCTGATCTACTGTATGAAGCCTGTGAAGCAATAAAAGCCCAAGATGTTTTGTTGCCTAATATGGTGAAATTAGTGGTATGCCTTCTTTAGTCAATATAAATGTTATTTTATTTGCCCTCAAAGGGGGGGTAGTTTTTTAGGATAAAGGCCATATGTTTTGGTCATATAATATACTGGGGACTGAGTGGGTACAACGTGGACTGAAGTGTGAGGACAGCGTGTTTGAATTAAAATTAGATTTAAAAATTGACTCCCCCAAAAAATGTGTCTTGACATCTTACGAGGTTGCATGAGATTTGGACAGTTTAGCATGATTTCTTAAGCAAGATTGATGAAATATGGCAAGTTTATGAGATTCTATTATATTAACAAATATTTTTAAAAATTATTTTTATTTAATTTACTGTTCAGGTTCCATTGAGGGCTTGGTGGCCATTGATGAAAATTGAAAAATGCTTGCCTTTGGACTGCATATAACCATTTGCTTTGGTTGACTTCTTAAGAATGCTGTGCAACAATGTGATACTACAGTGCATTCAGAAAGTATTCAGACCCCTTTCACTTTTTTTCAATTTTGTTATGTTACAGCCAGATACTACAATTGTTCAAATTCATTTTTTTTCTCATTACTCTACACTCAGTACCCCATAATGACAAGAAAACAGAATTTTAGAAATGTCTGTAAATTTATTAAAAAGGAAAAACTGAAATATCAATGTACGTAAGTATTCAGACCCTTTGCAACAACACTTGAAATTTAGCTCAGGTGCCTCCCATTTCTCTTGATCATTGCTGAGCTGTTTCTACACCTTGCTTGGAGTTCACCTGTGGTAAATTAAATTGATTGAACATGATTTGGAAAGGCACACACTATAGAAGGCCACACAGCTGACAATGCATACTGTATCAGCAAAAGCCATGAGGTCAGAGGAACTGCCTGCAGAGCTCAGAGACAGGATTATTGCAAGGCACAGATCTGGGGAAGGCTACAAAAAAAATTGTGCTTCACTGAAAGTTCTCAAGAGCACAGTGACCTCCATAATTCTCAAATGGAAGAAGTTTGGCACAACCAGAACTCTTCCAAGACTGGTCGCCCGGCCAAACTGAACAATTGGGGGAGAAGAGCCTTAGTAAGAGAGGTGACCAAGAACCTGATGGTCACTCTGACTGAGCTCCAGAGATCATGTGTGGGGATGGGACAAAGTTCCAGAAGGACAACCATCACTGCAGCCCTCCACTGATCTGGGCTTTATGGCAGAGTGGCTAGACGGAAGCCTCTCCTCAGTGCAGAACACATGAAAGCCTGCTTGGAGTTTGCAAAAAAGCCCCTGAAGGACTCTCAGACTGTGAGGAACAAGATTTTTTGGTCTGATGAAACCATGATTGAACTGTTTGGCCTCAATTCTAAACGTTATGTCTGGAGGACACCAGGCACTGCTCATCACTGCCCAATACTATCCCAACAGCGAAGTGTGGTGGCAGCATCATGCTGTGGGGATGTTTTTCAGCAGCAGGGACTGGGAGACTGGTCAGGGTTGAGGGAAAGCTGAATGGAGCAAAGTACAGAGATATCCTCAATGAAAACCTGTTCCACAGTGCTCAGGACCTCAGACTGGGCCGAAGGTTCACCTTCCAACATGACAACAATCCTAAGCACGCAGCCAGGACAACACAGGAATGGCTTAAGGACAACTCTGTGAATGTCCTAGAGTGGCCCAGCCAGAGCTCTGACTTGAACTCTATTGAACATCTCTGGAGAGACCTGAAAATGGCTGTCCACCAACAGTCCCATCCAACCTGATTGAGCTTGAGAGGATTTGCAAAGAGAAATGGCAGAAAATCCCCCAGTCCAGGTGTGCAAAGCTTGTCGTGTCATACCGAAAAAGACTCAAGGCTATAATTGCTGTCAAAGGTGCTTCAACAAAGTACTGAGTAAAGGGTCTGAATACTTACGTACATGTGATATTTCAGTTTTTCCTTTTTAATAAATTTACAGACATTTCTAAAATTCTGTTTTCACTTTGTCATTATGGGATACTGAGTGTAGATTAATGAGAAAAAAAATGAATTTGAACAATTGTAGTATCAGGCTGCAATATAACAAAATTGAAAAAAAGTGAAGGGGGTCTGAATGCTTTCCGAATGCACTGTAACTTCAGTATGCTTGAAAAATAGGAAAAGGCAGGGGAGTATGCTTCAGAAGGAAAATACAGCATTTAAGAAACATACTGTCTGTCCTACAGCTCTAAAAATATCCCCACAGCGTGGAAGCTCTTGTTATTAACGTGAAAACTAAAGAGAAAAATATATAATGAAAGGTTTTGAGGACTTCTTTAATTATATCCTTATAAAGGTTGAAAGAAATCATTCTGTTTAGAGATAGGGCAAAGTATTTTCCGATTTATTTGACAGCTGTTTCCCTTGCACAAATACTTCTGTTTTTCTCAACAGGATGTAAGTCCACTTTCTTTGAAACATGTTAAAAAGTTAAAGTGACTGAATGTTTACATGTAAAGGAATTTCCTCCTGCTTGATTTAGTCTTCTGTTTTTAACATCCTGCAAGGATCATTGTTTCACATCAGCTACTGAGAGATGTTGGATTGGAATCTACATTCAAACATTTTGGAGACATTCACAAGTAAAATAGTGCATCCTAACAGGAAGTACCATCCATTTGATGAATATTTATTTTGAAGGTCAATTTACTTGCAGTTCCAGTTCAGTTGTCCTTTCAAGGAGCTTCTTGAGATTGTGATTTAGTTAAAACTGCTGGCCACACTGCAACATGCACTTCTGATTCAGCTGCACTTGGATAGGGGTAATCAGAACAAAGGAAAATCCAAATTCCAGTGAATTGAAGTTAATTTGACATTTGATTCATTTGAAAAGGTGTAACTTACATTCTATATTAGGAATTTTAATTTTAAAAGTAAGTATGGCAAATTTCCAGATATGCAATCAGCTGAATGGAGGAATTTTATTTTTAGGAAGAAAAAATGAGCACCTTCAAAAAATCATATGCAAGATACGAAGATTTAACTGGGATTATTCCTCATTGAACTCAATTTCTAAGGCATTTAGGGGAAATAGTAATATTCTAGATACATGTATGGTGATTGGGGCTATCAGATTTGGGCTGCAGAAATCCAGACCACAGGAAACAAGAAGTTGAGTTTTCCATATCTGACATTTAATGGTTGCCCAGATTTTTGGCATCCAGATCTGGTAATCCTAGAATTGACTCAACTTTCAATATGCTGGAGGCAGGTGATAAAAGGAGGGTAGTGTTTATTTGAAATTCATTTTTTAAATCAGATATCAGTTTCATAATCAGATCAGACTGGAAATCTAGCGTGGTGCTCCTAACCAAAGGGATAAATGCATCTTTTTAATGTCTGAAACATTTGAAAATTCTGAACCAAATTTTGTTGGGATAAACGAAATATGGTCCTCTGTTTTCCTAGGTTTGTGGTATTCTTTAACCAGGTAAGAATGGTTTCACTAAGATTCTATTATTGAAAGAAAGAAAAGATATTGATATGAAACCATACAGGAAGGATGAGTGCTTAGTTCTTTTTCTTGTACTGTTTTCCCTGAACAAAGGCCATTTCTAGCAAGGCAGGTAAATAACTAGTTGTATGTCAAAGTTTGGGCAGTATCTATACTTAAAAACTTTGGACAAACAATATGCTATACTTAAATAACTTGTTTGTTACTGAATAACAATTGTTAGTAATAACACGTGTTAGAACCATTTTAATTCTGGTCTTCTGTTGCTGACATGTTGAAATTAAGCAAGCACTTCTGGTGGTGAAGAGCAATAATTGGAGAAAGAGTGGGTGGGGGGCAATAACAAGAGAGTTTGATAACTCTGTCTCTAGGGCCTAAGCTGGGAACTCCATATTCAGTTTTTTAAAGATATTCACAGTTTTACCTCTAGATGGTAGTCTTAATTTAAAAATAATTGATTTTCATGCATATAGTCACATAGACATAGGGTACAGTTGCTTCACATCACAGCAATGAATAAACTGCAGATGGGTCAATATACTTACATTCTAGTCCAACAATCCTTTAATACTCTGTGGGTGTGTGTATGTGTGGGTGGGTAGGTATGTGGGTATATTCATTCCATATTCCTTAGGGTGCTTCTTGTAAAAGGGGAAGAAAACCAGTTTCTATTCATGCATAAAGTTATGTTTATTATATAGAAATATGATGTTCTTCTGTATATTTCTCAGAATGGTGATGCATTGAATTAAACAATTAACATAATTTTTATTGCACAGTGGCCTTAACTGTGTATGTGTACGGAACTTATGGATTTATGGTTATTACTAACTGCTCGAGGATCCTTAAAAGCAAAGAAACCAGTGATACTTGTTCACATATATTCAGAGGTTGCAATCAGTTCTCTGGTTAGGTAGGTATAGGTAAGTCGGTGGATATTTAAGTAGCTACCATGTGATTGCAGCCATGTAATTGTACTGTGAAGTACAGTGCTATAGCCATTACATAGTTCTTTTAACCAAAAGCATTTTTAAAACTTTTTTTTTTGTGGAAAGTTAGACTTTTAAAAGTAAGAACTTGTTAGTCACTTGCCATTCCTTGTCAGGAAGACTTTTTTTTTTTTTTTGCTGCTACAGAATTTCCAAAAATTATGTCGTAGTGGTTACTTCAAAAGAAAAAAAAATGCTAAAACAAATTTAAAAAATTGAAATAAATGTAACAATAGATTATAATTTCTAAATTAATAATCATGACATGCAGGTGACACAAAGGGAGAATAGCAAACACCTAGAAGGATCGTATCAGGAAATCTTGAAGAAAACCTTGTCAAGCTGGACAAGTGGGCAGAAAACAAAAATATAAACTTCAACAAAGACAGATGCAAACTCCACTTGAGTAGGGAAAATTAAAGACCTATAAGTATATGATGGAAGAGACTATGAAGGGCAACAGTGCATGTCAAAATGTGTCTTGGAAGATCACAAGCTGAACATGAGCCAACAATGTGATACTGTCCTAATAGCATGACAGATACAGGTCTAAAAAAAGCAATTCTAGGCTGTGTCGAAGTGTAGGATCAGGACCAACAGAAATAATTGTGACTCTCCATTTTGCCACGCCTGGATAATTGTGTCCAATTCTGGGCAACACATTTTAGGAATGACTTTAACAGATTGGACCATGTCCGTAGAACAGCAACCAAGATGGTAAGTGGCATGACGTAAAAAAACTTAGGAGAAATAATTGCAGGCTTTGGGTCTATTTAGGTTGACAAAGAAGACTGTGAGGAGACATGATAGCTGTCTTCAATACAGGAGACTGCAGAATTGTTAAGACTTGTTCCATGAAGCCAAAATAATAATTAGTAATAATGAGAATAATATATAAAGTATGTTTTGAAAAACAGGAAAATAATTATAGGAGTAAAGGCTATTTATCAGTGAAAAATTGTCTCGGATGGTGGTAAACGCTCAGTGGAGTTGTTTAAACAGACTGGATGACCATTTGGCAGAATGCTGCAGGAGTGGATTCCACTGGAAGGTGATTGGGCTAGATTATTCAAGCTTCCTTCCAATATTTTATTATTCTGTTAAGAAAAAGACAAAAAGGCTTGGAAAATTCTATTAGAGTAGCTCCCGCATATTTGACTCTATTATTTGGAGAGGTTATCTTCCTAGCTTCTTCACTGAAAACAGGAGACTAATTAATTTGTTAACGAACAACTAATATCAACTATCAGCAGAATATTGTTTATGCTGCGCTATTCATATGCAATTGATTTTTTACATATTGTGTGAAGAATGCAGGACATCTCATTTATATAGGTGAGAAAGGATCACATGACAACAGAACATGTATGGGACAAACAGTTGCAAGGCCCAATTGCGCAACCAAAAATAATGATGGGAATAAGGATTGGAAAATAATGAGTACTGAGTAAAGATGGTAAAGGAACTGCCAAAGGAGAATATAACCTATTCCCTTAGGATATTAATATACATACATTCTGCTTTATTAAAAAAAATATTTGAAATAAATGAACAGGAGGTTAATTACAAAAAATTAAATTTAGAGCATGGATAGACGAAGTGTGACATCCAATATTGTTGAACACCTATAGGTGGCATGGGCAACTGTGAGGGTTCTTGGAAGTTGTAGACAACAGAACTAGTGGGCCACATAGGCTCACCCTTGTCAAAGGAGAAATACTCAGCACGTTTTATTGGATCTTGCAAATCTACCCAATTTCTTTTGAGTCCCCATAAAACAAATGGGAAATTCTATAATTTGCATTTATATTTTAAAATACAATATTCTACATAAAGGTGAACTGTTGACTGTGTGTTCACTTTCATTTTATTTGTTTGTTTGTTTGTTTATGGATTGGCCTGACATGAAGAACACAGTTTACAGTTGTAATATTTGTCGAATGAAAGTGCAATGAAACAAGGAATAGCTGGAGGCCAGTGATGAAAACTGATACCACAAAATAGCAGCCCAAAGAACTTCCTCTACATAAGCTCTCTAATATCACGTTGTGCACTTTGAAATAGAAATGATGTAACATGTTTCCTAATTACCACTGTAGTAGTGATTAAAGCCAAGGAAGGTACATTTCTTGCTTAGAGGTAGAAGCATTTTTGTAACAAGAGGCAGCAAGGATTTGTTGTTTCTTACTGAACTGCCTATTTTCTGTTTTGCTTGTGTGTGTGTGTGTGTGTGTAAGCGAGAGAGAAAGAGAGAGAAACTTCCTTTTACCAATTTGTGTTTTGAACTGGTGGTAATGATAGATTTATTTTGCAAGGAATAGAAATCTATATAGTGCCAAGATTTTCAACTTTTTTTCTGTGTTGTACGGAGTTATAGTATTGTTCATTCCAAAAGTAAGAGTTTGGTACATACCGTTGTCAGAGTAAACCTCGGCTGCATGTGTTGGAGCTGGACAGAGGCAAATACTTGTGTGTGGGCTACTGTTTGATACATCCTGTGTTCTGAAGGGTGAGCGAGGAAAAAGATACCAAAACGAACATATCCTGTCGCTATATGTGGGGGTGGGCTCAGTGAGCAAGCATTGTTTATTTCGGTTCTTAACTATTACTGTGAAGATCGCCCTAAATCCAGCAAATGATGGATGAATGTTGGTGTTCCTGGTCAGCAGTCAGACAGAGCTTTCAGAAATGGGTTGGGTACTCAAAGAATTCAGGCTTAAGAGGAAGAGAACAAACACTATCTAAGCAAATGAAGAGAGAGCTGAAGGCTTTCGGTGAAAATGCTTGGAGGGGAGAAAGGAGTTTTAAGGTGCAACAATTTCATTGTCATTTTGTCTTCCTAATGTACTGTTTTGTTTGAACAGAGGGAGGAAGGGAATTCAGATTAAGGGATAATTTTTTAAAAAAAATAGATTTAATTTTTAATACCATACTTGGAGCTCTTCTCTATGCATAGGTTAGACAGATTTAGAAATCAAATGTGAGCTGAAAAGTTAAGAGATTGCATTTTCTTTTAATAACAGAAGTTTCTACATTAATTTCATGGATATGCAAACATTTGATTACTGAATTTGAAACTGTCCTCCCATCCCTTGTAAAACAAAAGATTGAGCAGACCTCAGTCCTTACTATGCAGATTTATTTAGGATTATAACCCTTGAACTCAACAAGCCTTTCCTAGCAAACAGGCAAAGACTTGGATTGCATCTAATGTCCATAACTTTGCTTTTTCTTACCTTTGCATATGGAGAAAAGCAGGGTTTGAATTCATTGTTTCACATTATCTTGGGAAATAAGTACAAGTTTAAAATACTATGAAGACTTGTATCTTGAGATGAAGTTTCTCAGTATGTGTTCATTGGTGCTTTTGAATGCAGAGCAAAGGATTGCTATGGTGCATTAGCTCACAGTTTGAAAAAATCATTCTCTTAAGATTGTGACATTATATTGCACTTAAAGTTAGAGAAAGGTCTGAGTTAGCAACCGATTTTGCAAGGCTGTGATGTTGTAATTCTGTCATGGTGTCAGTCTTGTAATC
Source organism: Candoia aspera (assembly GCF_035149785.1). Classification (NCBI taxonomy): domain Eukaryota; kingdom Metazoa; phylum Chordata; class Lepidosauria; order Squamata; family Candoiidae; genus Candoia; species Candoia aspera. The sequence goes on along the minus strand of NC_086157.1, from coordinate 79,962,045 downwards.
TCTTGTCCTACACAACTTCAGAAAATTCATATGTAAAATGACTGTAGACTTTCTCAATAGGTAAGATTCAGCAATCCACTTAGATAATAGTCCGTTACTAAAGTGAAATTATTCCTACAGTTTGCTTAGAATTCTAACACTCATTGGAGGAAATACTTTTATTACAGAAGTTACGTTTCTCTACACTTAAAATAATTGTTTACTGTAGTATTACTTGCTTTCAGACCAATTATGGGAACACATGAAGAAATTCCAAGGGAGTGGGATATGAGGATATCATTTTTTAAAGAAAAATAAAATTATCTTTTTTAAAAAAACTTGTCTGACATGCAAGAGACTCATGATAGACACAATCTTTGAAGGGTTCTTCATTAGTAGGTAGCCACCAGTAAAGTCAAGTCATCTAACATGTCCTAATGTGTCTTCCTGAAGAGTTCTTAAGTCCTTCCAGTTCTTTTCTAGGAACTAGAAAAGAAGGTATTTTGCATCTGCCTGTTGGAGCCTAGAACTATAGAAATTAATAAGACTTGTTGCAGTCCTGAAATACAAAGGTGTAACTGTCCAACATTGCAGTCTTCCACAGGGTGTATTTCTTAATGAGAAATTCCCATATTAAACCAATGAAGCCAAGTCTCTAGATATAAAAAAGAGTTAACTGAAAAAAGAGGAATGTGGGAAAAGCAAAGAAAGGCAAAAGACACACAGAATTCAAAACAAAATCAATATACTCAGTAAAACTAGTTACTTACTTGAATAGTCTTGCCTTTTAGTTAATGCTCAGGGTTTTCTGCAAAGAGAATAGTTGGGGGAGATAGTCTGTCATTTCCTTGGATGTCATAAGATAGGCCTTTGTTCTTTCTTTTGGACTTCTTTTTTCTATGTTGAGAATATTCTTAGCTTTATAGAATGTGGAAGAAAATTAAAACCACCATTTCTTACTGTCATTTTGCATGATCAAATAAAATGTTCGATCTCTGATTTTATGAGTTTAGTAATAAACTGGGGTGGGGGAGGTTGAAACTGCCTTTCTTAGGGCCTTGTGACTGAATGATAAGGTGCTAGCTAATTTTGACTGGTAAGGTGCTAGCTAATTTTGCCATTGAACACAAGATTCTGATTCTCCATTAATACCTAAGTTCTATTTTAATTTGCATATTAAATATAAGTATTCATAGTTTAAAGTTTGCTTGACATTGGTAGTTCCTGTATGCCTGAAAAAATGTAATGATGCCCCTAACACTTGTGAAATTTTTAAAACATTTTATTTGGTAATTAATGTTGGTATATGTTCTACCACCTTTAATCTTTTAATTATTTGTTTCAATATTAGGAGCGCCAGCGGCTAGAGACCATTCTCAATCTGTGTGCAGAATATTCCAAGCCTGACAATGAACCTGCCACTGTCACTTCTGTAGCTGATGTTCAGAAAATTAATAAAGAACTTGAAAAACTCCAGTTGTCTGATGAAGATTCTGTCTTTGAAGATTCTCAGATAACAGTGGACTCAAGATTCAGAGATCATTTGCAGCTTTCAGCTGAAGATCCTGACTTCTCTGAATTCAGTGATCTTGGACAAAATTCTATGGGTTTCTTTTCCTCAAGAGGAATCAGAACGAATAAACATTTAAATGGCAACAGGACAAGTTCACCTTTATCTGCTTCTGCTTTCATGAAGGATGTCAGTGAATCTTCCTATCTAAGCATTATGTCAAAGGTAAATAGAAACATTTTTCTGATGGAAGGATCAGTTGATATCTCCTCTAGATTTTAACTATTTGTATATTTTGCCAAAACAGCAATTCCAAAAGTACTTTTTTCTTTTCTTTTTTGGGCTCTTTTTTTGTTGGGGTGAGAGGGGGGATACCATTCAGGGAAAGACAGTTCTTTTCTGGAGTCAGACACAGATTCTAGTGCAGTTTGTGATTGACTGTCATTATCATGATACAAAAGAAAGATGTCCGTGTAATTTTCAGGTGCCACCACTGTTTAACAAAATCTAGTTTTCAGAAAATGTATCTGCCTTTGAAGGACAGGCAGGAATCATAAGCATCATCACATAGATTGCAATTATATCAATAGCCAAAACTAAAGAGGATGACATTCTAAGTGTATGTTTAGAGATGATTCAAATAGACTATCTCCAAAATGTCTGGAGAAAATTATCAAGAGCTGATTTCAATAAGGAAAACATTGTATCTCAGAGGGAGAATATACATCTTTTCTTTCTTTCTTTTTTGTGCCTTCAAGTCAGTGTTGACTCCTGGCAACTTCCTATACTAGTCCCTGCAGTTTTCTTGGCAAGATTTTCAGAAGTGGTTTGCCATTGCCTTCTTGTTCCTAGGGCTGAGAGACAGTGACTGGCTCAAGGTCACCCAGCTGGCTTTGTGCCTAAGGTGGGACTAGAACTCACAGTCTCTTGGTTCTAGCCCAGTGCCTTTAACCACTGCACCAAACTGGCTCTCTATATGTAGAATATAGCAATTTCAGTGCTTAGCATTTCAAATAGGATTGGAAAAACATTTCCTGATAATTAGTTAAAGTAGATGGAGAAGTGTACATAAGGTACATCTTCAAATATTGACTAAACAGGTTGATGTTTAGTTGCTTCACAGGGTACAAATTAAAGGACAATGTTAAATTAAAAGGGATTTCAAATAATCAGTAAGGAGAACTTCAGAGTATAAGATGTTTGACAGCCTTCAAAATGAAGGAGTACAGTTGGTTGGAGTTTTTCATCAGATGCTAGATATTCATCTATTACAAGTGCTCAGGGTGGCTTCCTTTTTGGAAATCATAGAAAACATGCTAGAGAGGATTCATAGGATTACATTTTCAAGAATTTTTGGAGTAGGCTTTGAAATTATTTAACAACTACCATACTTCGTGTGTGCTTGCGTATTTGTGCTTATTTTGTTTATAGAAGAAAATATGAAAATGTGAGTATTCTTGAATATTCTTCAAAACAAGATTAATTAAAATATATATTAGATATGATTGTTATTGTTTATTTTTTGGCTGATTGTTTTTAGAAAAAAAATGATAACTGCATGTTCATCCTTTAAAAACTCTTCTTTATAAAGTATAATTATTGATTTATTACAGTCACCAGAATGCATAAGCAATGAACAAACAGCATCAGAACTTAATCAAATGGAAGAACAGCGCATTATAATATTAAATAACTTGGAAGAACTTGAACAAAAGATCAAAGACTTAAATGACCAGATGGATGAATCCTCCAGAGAGGTATAAGATGTCTCTTACTTATTTCCCTATGATGGATTTTAATGTTTAAATATCCTATAAACCTTGTTACAGGATACATACCTATTTTCAAGACATTTATACAGATAATTAAAATGGCATTTCTCATAAAGAACATCTCATGACCACAAATAAAGTGAATGTACAAAGAAAGATTATACCTGCTAACTTTGCCCACATTATTAAATCCTTTAGCATTTTCTTAATTGAATTAGTCTTTGTTGTTTATTCATTTAGTCGCATCTGACTCTTCGTGACTTCATGGACCAGCCCACGCCAGAGCTTCCTGTCGGTCATCAACATCCCCATCTCCCCCAGGGACAAGTCCGTCACCTCTAGAATATCATCCATCCATCTTGCCCTTGGTCGGTCCCTCTTCCTTTTGCCTTCCACTATCCCTAGCATCAGCATCTTCTCCAGGGTGTCCTGTCTTCTCATTATGTGGCCAAAGTATTTCAGGTTTGCCTTTAATATCATTCCCTCAAGTGAGCAGTCTGGCTTTATTTCCTGGAGGATGGACTGGTTTGATCTTCTTGCAGTCCAAGGCACTCTCAGAATTTTCCTCCAACACCACAGTTCCAAAGCATCAATCTTCCTTCTCTCAGCCTTCCTTATGGTCCAGCTCTCGCAGCCATACGTTACTACGGGGAATACCATTGCTTTAACTATCCGGGCCTTTGTTGTCAGTGTGATGTCTCTGCTCTTAACTATTTTATCGAGATTTGTCATTGCTCTTCTCCCAAGGATTAAGCGTCTTCTGATTTCCTGACTGCAGTCAGCATCTGCAGTAATCTTTGCACCTAGGAATACAAAGTCTTTCACTGCTTCTACATTTTCTCCCTCTATTTGCCAGTTATCAATCAAGCTGGTTGCCATAATCTTGGTTTTTTTGAGGTTTAGCTGCAAGCCAGCTTTTGCACTTTCCTCTTTCACCTTCATCATAAGGCTCCTCAGTTCCTCTTTGCTTTCAGCCATCAAAGTGGTATCATCTGTATATCTGAGATGGTTCATGTTTCTTCCAGCGATTTTAACTCCAGTCTTGGATTCCTCAAGCCCAGCATGTCGCATGATGTGTTCTGCGTACAAGTTGAATAGGTAGGGTGAAAGTATACAGCCCTGCCGTACTCCTTTCCCAATCTTAAACCAGTCCGTTGTTCCATGGTCTGTTCTTACTGTTGCTACTTGGTCGTTATACAGATTCTTCAGGAGACATACAAGATGACTTGGTATCCCCATACCACTAAGAACTTGCCACAATTTGTTATGGTCCACACAGTCAAAGGCTTTAGAATAATCAATAAAACAGAAATAGATGTTTTTCTGAAACTCCCTGGCTTTTTCCATTATCCATCGGATATTGGCAATTTGGTCCCTAGTTCCTCTGCCTTTTCTAAACCCAGCTTGTACATCTGGCAATTCTCGCTCCATGAACTGCTGAAGTCTACCTTGAAGGATCTTGAGCATTACCTTACTGGCATGTGAAATGAGTGTCACTGTTCAATAGTTTGAACATTCTTTAGTGTTTCCCTTTTTTGGTATGGGGATATAAGTTGATTTTTTCCAATCTGATGGCCATTCTTGTGTTTTCCAAATTTGCTGGCATATAGCATGCATTACCTTGACAGCATCATCTCGCAAGATTTTGAACAGTTCAGCTGGGATGCCGTCGTCTCCTGCTGCCTTGTTAGTAGCAATGCTTCTTAAGGCCCACTCAACCTCACTCTTCAGGATGTCTAGCTCTAGCTCACTGACCACACCGTCAAAGCTATCCCCGATATTGTTATCCTTCCTATACAGGTCTTCTGTATATTCTTGCCACCTTTTCTTGATCTCTTCTTCTTCTGTTAGGTCCTTGCCATCTTTGTTTTTGATCATACCCATTTTTGCCTGGAATTACCTCCAATGTTTCTAATTTTCTGGAAGAGGTCTCTTGTCCTTCCTATTCTATTGTCTTCTTCCACTTCCGCGCATTGCTTGTTTAAAAATAATTCCTTATCTCTTCTGGCTAACCTCTGGAATTTTGCATTTAATTGGGCATATCTCCCCCTATCACTGTTGCCTTTTGCTTTCCTTCTTTCTTGGGCTACTTCCAGTGTCTCAGCAGACAGCCATTTTGCCTTCTTGGTTTTCTCTTTCTTTGGGATGTATTTTGTTGCCGCCGCCTGAACAATGCTGCAAACTTCTATACATAGTTCTTCCGGGACCCCATCTACTAAGTCCAGTCCCTTAAATCGATTCTTCACCTCCACTGCATATTCCTTAGGAATATTAGTGAGCTCATATCTAGCTGATCTGTGGGTCTTCCCTAATCTCTTGAGTCTGATCCTAAATTGTGCAAGAAGAAGTTCGTGATCTGAACTACAGTCAGCTCCAGGTCTTGTTTTTACTGACTGTACAGATGTCCGCCACCTTTGGCTGCAAAGGATGTAGTCAATCTGATTTCAGTTTTGTCCATCTGGTGAAGTCCATGTATAAAGCCGTCTCTTAGGTTGTTGGAAGAGAGTGTTTGTTATGCAGAGTGAATTGTCTTGGCAAAATTCTATCAGCCTATGTCCTGCTTCGTTTTGTTCTCCCAGGCCATACTTACCTGTAATTCCAGGTGTCATTTGACTGCCCACCTTAGCATTCCAGTCTCCTGTGATGAAAATAACATCTCTTTTACGCGTGTTGTCCAGTAGGTGCTGCAGATCCTTATAGAACTGCTCTACTTCAGCTTCTTCAGCATTTGTGGTTGGGGCGTATATTTGGATCACTGTGATGTTAGATGGCTTGCCCTGAATTCGAATTGAGATCATTCTGTCATTTTTTGGATTGTATCCAAGCACTGCTTTAGCCACTTTACTATTAATTATGAAGGCTACTCCATTTCTTCTGTGGTCCTCTTGTCCACAGTAGTAGATGTGGTGGTCATTTGATGTGAAGTGGCCCATTCCAGTCCATTTCAGTTCACTGACGCCCAAAATGTCTATCTTTAATCTTGACATCTCACCAATAACCACATCCAATTTGCCCTGGCTCATAGATCTTACATTCCAGGTTCCAATGGTGTGTTGATCCTTAGAACATCGGATTCGCTGTTCACCTCCACCGTCGGCCGCTAGCCATCCTTTCGGCTTTGAGCTAGCTGCGTCATCACGTCTGGGGCTAGTTGAACTCATCCTCTGTTCCTCCCCAGTAGCATTTTGACCATCTTCCGACCTGGGGGTCTCATCTTCCGATGGTATACCGACATATCTCTGGTTGTACTGATCCATTTAGTTTTCACGGCAAGAATACTGGGGTGGGTTGCCATTACCTTCCCCAGGGATCGCATTTAGTCTGACCTCTCTGTCATGACCTTCCCGTCTTGGGTGGCCCTTCACGGTTTAGCTCATGGCATCATTGAGGTGCTCAAGCTCCAGCACCACGACAAGGTAACAATCCTTTGCTGAAGGAATTAGTCTTAGATATTAATATAATTCAGATGAAAACCTATCAACAGATGATAGGATATTAACTAGCTATAGCAACTCTATCTGGACTGGAACTTGAATACTGGTAAACCAGTCCTTAATTTGGTCTTCAGGGCTACACTCTTGCTTTGCATACTTCGAACGAAATTCTGTACATATTAATTCAGAATTAAATCTCCCCATCTATGTTGGGATTTATTCTCTAGTATATCTTTAACGAATTGTACCCCTGATGGTGTCTAGCAGAATATTACAGTATGCTGCACTTATATTTTGTAAATATGAGGTACAAAACATTATTTGAGAGCATTGTAGATAGATATCACTCTGAATGGACTACTCCTAGTAGCAACAGCCAACATGGCAATTGCTATGGAATGCTAGGATATGATATTCAGTAAACTGTACTTCTGAAAGCCCAGAGCATCCAAAGCCATGGAACTAAAGCTTTCTCTCAATCCATTCCTAATAATTTTGGCACAGTTATATACATTCCCATTTACTTTGCTTGGAATCTGGTGTGCTAGTGTAACAGTTTGTCACAAGGAAGTTCTAATACCACAAGCCAGAAAAGCTAGAAATTCTTTGAGAATAAGCCTTGTTGAAGTTTGATTTCAGCATTCAATATTTGCAATATTTTCTGTTTGTCTAGATATGTTCAACTATTTTAAACTTTGTGGCTTTCTAAGGACAATGTTTTGTTCAAATGTGTATCATGTATGATTAAGCCTTCAATCTATATATTGGGATTACTTTATGAAGGGATTAAGGATGAGAATTTTTTATGTTCTTAGATGGATATGGAATGTGCCCTGTTGGGAGCAGAGCAGAAATCTGAAACAGCTGAACTTCTCAAGGAGAAGGAAATAGTAGATCATTTAAACAGGAAGATAGCAGAGCTGGAGAGAAATGTCATTGGTGAAAAGGCCAAGGTAAATAAGTGGATGGTATCACATTTTTCCATAGGGCTGGAATTTTAGAGACAAGGAGTTTAAAAAAAGTAATGTCTCATAATACATTGTTTAAAATTGAAATAAAAAGAAATGTTGCAACAAATTAGAAGCCAATTGCTGATTATCCAAAATAAAACAGAGGTATAAATTGACACTGACATTGATATTGATGGATATTTACCTTATAAGATAATTAAGAAAATAAATAGTATGTTGAATTATAAAGAGTAAGAACTAAAGAAAATCTTAGTTCTTACACCTTAAAATATATACATTTTATACATGTGTATTGATTCTCTCTCTCTCTCTCTCTCTCTCTCTCTCTCTCTATATATATATATATATATATATATACACACACACAAACACAATGAAAATATGTGAATTACATAGTTTACTTTGCATTTTATGAGCAATTATTTAGCACTTATTTATCTTACACTTTAGAAGAAATTGTCATAGCCACTTAACATTTCAAGCAGAACCATCTGTTGGGGATGATTACAGGGGATTCCTGCACTGAGCAAGGGGATTGGATTCAGTGTCTAAATAGCTACCTCCTACTCCTTGGTTCTATTTCTAAGTGATACACATGTAAATAATCATATATGTGAGACATATTTATACAGCCATATTTTTGACAATTTACTTTACAGTATGTAAACTGAGAAAAAAAACAACCTAAAATCTAAGTGATAAATGAACATCAAACATAGAACTGCATAAGATTAAATATGTATTTGTAAACTTGAAGAAGAAAGAGCAGAAGAGTGAAACATTGAATATATTTTGTAGGCTCATCACATGGGCCTTTACTGTATCTATCTATCTTGGGAGGGAAAAGAACTGTAGGGTGTTTATTCTACTTTCATTTATTATCTAAGGGTTAAACAGATTGTAGTTAAAATGCTATTGTTATATCTAGAGCATCTAAAGGGAAACCTTGAAAATGTGGGAATATGCTTTTCTCTTCCTACCATAGTTTTGACAAAGTACCAAAGCATTTGCATTTCAAAGCAAGCTCCATTGCTAGTAATGAAAACTTCTTTTAAAAAGCAAATTGTCATGAGTAAGGATGGCAAGCAGGGGGCTCCCATCCAGACTGTCAAGCGCATGCGTAGCACTGATGAATTGTTCAGCCATTCAAAGAGACACAGATCGGGACCGCCTTAACCCTTGGGGGTTATATGTCTGGGTTTTTCCCACGCTTCTTCAGTTTGTTAGGACCTTCCAATAGGTGTCGCCATGTCTCTAAAGCCGTTTTTACAGCAAAAGCCTCCTTTTCCCAAACGTGCCATCGTCTCTCTGTTTCAGTGAATTTGCGAGAGAGGTAGGCACAGGGTTTTAAATCGCCAGATTGGTCAGATTGTAACAAAATTGCGCCTATGGAAAAATCAGAAGCATCTACTTGTACCACGAAGGGTTTAGAGGGGTTCGGATGCTGTAAAATTGGTTCTGTGGTAAAAAGTTGTTTGAGCGTTTCGAACGCTTGCTGACAGGCTGGAGTCCATTTAAGGAGCGCGCCTGGGTTTTTTGAACGTCGCGTATCCCCCTGTCCTTTGGTTTTTAACAGTTCCGTAAGGGGGAGGGCGATTTCTGCAAAATTTTGGGCGAATGCCCGATAGAAATTAGAGAATCCAAGGAAACTTTGTAATTGTCTCCTGGTACGAGGAGGCTCCCATGCCACAATAGCTTCTACTTTTGCAGGGTCCATTTCAATGCCCTGAGCTGAAATTCGGTAACCTAGGTAATCAATTTGCGACTGATGAAACGCACATTTTGACAGTTTTGCGTACAACTCTGCTTTTTTCAATTTAGCCAATACTTGACGCACCAAGTGGATATGTTCTGACATGGTTTCCGTATAAATCAATACATCATCCAAATATACCAGTACCCCTTTAAATAGGTGGTCATGCAAGACCTCATTGATTAACTGCATAAAAACCCCGGGTGCCCCAGATAAACCAAAAGGTAAGACTTTATATTGGAAAGCCCCAAGAGGACAGTTAAATGCTGTTTTCCACTCATCCCCTTTCCTTATGCGAATGCGAAAATAAGCTTCTCTCAAATCCAGTTTTGAGAAGATTTTGCCTCTGGCCAGATGTGATAACATATCTTTGATCAGGGGCAAAGGATATTTATTTAATATTGAGACCGCATTGAGCCCGCGGAAATCGGTACAGAGTCTTAATGACCCATCCTTTTTTGGCCGAAATAGGACAGGAGCTCCTACCGGGGAATTTGCCGGCTCAATGAAACCCCTAGCCAGGTTTTTGTCAATGAACTCCCTTAGCGTGGTAAGCTCTTTGGGAGACATGGGGTATATTTTTGGGTGAGGCAATTTTACATTTGGTAAAAACTCAATGGCACAGTCCGTTTTTCGGTGGGGTGGCAAGCGATCCGCTTCTTTTTCCCCAAATACTTCAGCAAAATCCTGATACTGATTGGGTAGTCCTTCAAGAGGGTGAAGCGTTTGCACAGTAGTATACGCTACCCCTCCACCCTCCATGTCCTCCAGTAAGTCCTTTTCGGGTACTTTGTAAAATCCATCTGCAAACGTTATAGTTCTATGGAGCCAGTTGATAAAAGGGTTTTGTTGCACAAACCAAGGCATTCCCAGGATTACCAGAGGGCCCCCCACTGGAGCTACCACAAATGGCAGCTTTTCTTGATGGGAGCCCATCTGCAAAGCGACCAGTCCCGTGGAAAGATTGACTGCTTTCCCTCCCGCCATAGTTCCATCCAATTGGGTGAAAATCATGGGTCTTGCCAAAGGGAACGTGGGCAGTTCGAGAGCTGCTACCACGTCAGGGTGCATTAGGGAACGGGAGCAACCCGAGTCTAGCATGGCCCACACTTCCACAGTTTTGGTTTTTGAGCTCAGTTTAACTTTAACAGTCAGTGTGGGGAAGTTTCCACTCACCGAATCATGGTTACGCCCGGTTTCTTCCACCTGCCCTAGGGCGCCCTTCAGGGCAGGTGGTAGGCTTTTCCCGCCGGCTGCTCGAATTGCAACTCTTCCTCCTCTTCTCCGAAGGGTAGGTCGGGGGGGTCCAGTTCTGCGAGGGCCGCCTTCAGTTTTCGCGGTGGAGCAGGAGCAGGCGTCTTTACCGTGGGTTTCGTCTGTCGTTCCTCAGGACGGCGTCTCGGGCACGACGTGGCTCGATGCCCGTCTTTCCCACATCTGAGGCACTGACCCTTGGAGAACCGTTGCTCCCTCTCCTCTTCCCAGGTTTTCGGTTTGGGGCGGCTGGCAAGTCCAGATGTGCGCGCTCCTCTAGCAAGACGTGTTTGTCTAAGCTCTTTGGTATGGGCGTAGGTTCGTAGGGCATTTTCTGCGCTTCCCGCCAACTGAATCCACCCATATAGCGTTTTGGGATCGTCTCTGCCTAGCGCCCATCGAAGGATTTCGGGTTCTAGCCCCTGCTTGAACAATTCGATGATTGTTGGCTCAGACCAGTCTTCCACTTTTCCTGCTAAAGCTTTAAACTCCAACGCATATTTAGCAACTGAGAGGGACCCTTGGTAGAGTTTGCGCAGGTCATTTTTGGCCGTTTCTTGAGCTAGGGGGTCTTCGAAATGCTCCTTGAGTGCCCACAAAAATTCATCGAAGTCCTCTAACTCAGTTGCCTCAGCTTGGCATAGTTGCACATACCAATCCGCTGCCCTTCCTCTCAGCTTGTTGGCAATGAAATTGACCTTGCCATGTTCAGACTGAAAGTTCCGACCCCAATCTTCTATATAATGCTTGGCATTCGTAATAAAGAAGGAGAGCGTTGCGGGATCCCCATCAAACTTCACTCCAAATGGTGGGAAGGTTCTTACCGGCTCAGCTGGCTGTGGCGGTGCCGCGAATGACAGCGTACGCCGAGCCCCCACAGGTGGTCGATCCCTAGGAGGTCTTGCCTCTCGCTCTCCCCTTTGATGGGCTGATCGAGTCTTACTTCTCCCCCGGGTCGACAGGGTGCTGTGCCTGGGGTACTGTGACGGCTCTTCCTCCCAATCCTCCGGGGTGGGCTCTGCCACTCTGGGCTGATCCTCTCTGGGTAGATCCTTGAGGATCGTCACTATTAAATCCATTTTATCTTCCAATGCCCTCATACGGGCCGGAGTGACCGGCTCCTCCGGGGGTTGGTTGGTTATCACCACCTTCGGTGACAAGGGGACTTCGTGCTCCCAGGCCAATTGGGGAGACCCCCTCCCCGTGGTTCTTTCCATAACAGATCTCTGTTCACTCCTGAGACTCTCCTGTATGGATGTCAGCAGCTCGTCCAATTGGGTATCTCGCAACTCCCGACGTGCTGCTCTTTGCGCTCTCGAGGTTAGCGCTGGCCGGCTTTTGGCCACCTCCCGCTCCTCTTCGCCTCCCTCACTTACGCGAAGTTGAGGTTCGGTCATCGCTGGCGTTCCCTCTTATCCAAGGATTGGATGGGGCCAGCGGAAAATGGAAAAAATGATTCTCAGCTTTATGTAATGATTGCCTAAACCCAAATACTCAGTCTCACAAGCTCGGGCTTAAAGATAACTGATTTATTAAAGGAATAGTATGCAAATACAGAGAAAGCTGAGAATGAGCAAAAGCGCGCCAAATACAAACTTAAAAGCCTTGCTTGAGGGCAGGTCCCGCCCCATCGCCCGTCAGGACGCTCCCCCTCCCAGGTGCTGAATGCCGATAGACGCGCCTGGGAACGTAACCTTGAACAGGAGCGCAAACCCAAACATGCATTCCAAGCCCTCAAAACAAGGGAGTGTAACAGAATGGAAAAACCCCGGGTGAAGGGATACGGAACAGAGAATGACATGTGAAACGTTACAATGTTAACCAGACATTAGAATGAGAACATGACAGGATTCCTGTTAAGTACTAGCAATAAATATTAGAGACCAGTTCATTGTCTCAGTGTGTTTCCTGGTTGTTAGGACACAAATAACAGCTTGGTGAGGTAATTTTGGGAGGACAGAGGTCAAGGGTGGATGGCCCCTCCCCTAGTTTTTACAAATCTGATCAAGTGGCTATTTACTAAACGAATGTACAATCTAATTGCATTCATGTACCATCAAGCCTACTCTGGCCCTAATTCAGCTCTCATACATACCAGTCTAGCAACGTCTTGTCCAATATATCATTATTTCATGTACGCAGAACTACCTCACATGTAGAATCCTCACCATTTGCTTCATTGGGAGAAACAATACTATTTTAGTGTTGGTATAGGTTCATAGATTAGATTACGTTGCAAATTATCTCTGACACCTGTTACACATTCTAGAAACACATTTGAATGTCTATAGTATTCTGATTAGAGACATGGTTAAGGTTGTCATTGTTGCTTATGTTTATGTTTCAATCTGTTCTGAAGGCTGTCAGCATGCTTTAAAAAATATAAAAAGTAGCCCTGCTTCAGTTAGTCATGCTTTGCTGATCTTCAATTAGCAAGGCATGCCACTTTACCCATTCCACATAACTGGTGCAGGATAGGCAGGATGTGAAGGCAGAGGATATGCCACTTTGAATCTCCTGACTCCCCACCCCACCTTACTTTAGGTCATGAACTAGGCATTAGTGCTGAAGGAACTTTTTGCCTTCCATTTCAGTTCCAGGGACAATTCAAAGCTCTGATGTGGCTAATGACATATCATTTTGTCATATCTTACTATTCGTTCTTCTCTTCAGAGGTTAGAGAGGTAGCTACCAGAAATAATGCAGTTCATCTTAGAATATAATTTCCATTCATGAAAAGTCCCATAAAGTGTAAATGAAAAGCTCCTTTACTGAATGCCCAGGTATTCCCTTTACCCCTTACCTTATTCTTTGGAATTGTTGTTCTGCTATTCTCAGATACCATTTGATTCAGGCTCTACTTCATCTCTTTTGTTATGACTTGTTTTATATTGTATTGTGGAGCTGTATTTCAAGGATATGGTGATAAAATACCATTTTTATGTTTTTATAAGGCAAAGTGGGACAGTTTTAAATAAAATGGTAAATATTTTATCCATGTATTTATTTTCACAATTTTATTAAATAATTTTATTTTTTTAAACCACCTCAGTCTTAAAGGAGCAAGAAAAGAAATATATAAAGAAATGACTTCCCCTTCATCACAACAAGTATAAACAATTTTAGTAACTTATCACCTCCTTTCAAAATACAACAAATGATCTCTTCTTCCCATGTCCCATCTCTTATCTATAAACAAATCCATAAAGCATCATCATTTCAGTCCTGATGTGAACAAATGTCCATTAAGGGTTACCAGCAATAACAACATACCTATTTTAACCTTGATCAAATAAACCAGCTTTATATTCTTCATTTTACTTCTAACAATCTTAATCTTCGGTCCATTCAAATAATGCCATAGAAGTTGATTTCTTTTCATTTTTTTCTTTGCCTCTTCTCATGAGATTCTTCAAAACTTTAACAAGCCTGTTTTGTAAATCCAATATAGGAAAATGATCCAGGTCACCCGCTTGATTTATTATTTGTATATCCCTTTTAATTATTAAAACATCAGCCAGTGTCTTTTGTATGTCCAGTGTAACATCCTTTTCCATGTCATTCTTGTAGCCTGTCATTTGTCAATCCACTTTCAACTCAGTCTTGAGTTTGTCAGGTAAAACTTGTTCCTCTTCCATAGTATCTTTTAAACACAGTCTATCTATTGAGACAGGCACTATTAAAATTAACTTGTGAATCCATTGTTCAAAATATTTCAGTAAGTCCAATGTTAAAATATTTTACTTCATTCTGTAATTGTAAGTTGAATTTGAGTGTTCTTTTCCTTTAATTGTAATCTTTAGTTCCCTCTAATCTTCCCCTAGTGTCCAATTTTTATTATCTTATTATGTTTTTTTACAGAATCCAAAACAAAAGCATTTTCCCATGGATTCTTTATAATTAATTCCAAAATCTTATTTCAAATTTATCTGGGCCCTTAGTCCCTATCTAACTTTCTAAAATCAAAGTTTTAATCACCCTTTTTCTGTTTATTGCAAAAAAAAAAAATAAAGTTCTTAAACTTGTAGTTAAAACTTTCTTTCATTAAGGATTGAAGGAAACTCACCCAGTGCTGTCAAACTTCCAGATCCAAATGTTTCTAATAGCTAAAAAGCGGTTAATAAGCAATTTCAGAAAGTGATTAGAAAAGGAAGTATGCAAGCTTAGTGTCCTTTCAAAGGTGCCAATCGTGGTTTGAGCAAGATGACTATTCCCTCATCTCCCAGAGCTGTAAACCTGCTGGAGACCGCTATCCTGCAGTCTCCTCACAAGGAGCAGCTGTCTGGAGCACTTGTGGGCAATCTCAAGTTCTCTCCTTGTCAGGAGAAGTTTGGAAGAACTCTTCATTCCACCTCTGTCATTGGCTCCATTTTCACAGAACTGTCTTAAGTCTGCCATTTCTTCCTCCGGAAGTCGCTCTTCATTTCTTAACAGTTGTCACATTCAACAGCAATTGGACTTTCATAAAGAGTGAAATATTAGATCATATGAAAGATAAAACTGGTTTCATTCATCAGAATACAGCAGCTGTTTCAAAAGCTTGTGAAATTCTTGAAAAGCAATACCATGAATGAAAAGGTATCTAATTCTTAAAATAGATTACAGGAAGACCCTTCATATTACTTATTATTTTAATACAGCATCTTAGAAACCCTAAACAATTGCATTTAGATTTTTTCATACACTCAAGTTTTAGTTTACAGAATTGCAAACACAATTCTGAACAGTTTTTTAAGTAACTACCACTCTCAAAATGCACTGTTATGGGAATGCTACTCTGTGCTCTGTACTGTTCACTAATATGTAATAATCCTCCCAAATACTGTTTCAGTATGATGGATAGTCCTTATTTTTCATTAGGCTTTAGATGCCTAATCTAAGCACCTAGACCGAATCATGATATTCATTATATCTCCAGATTTCAGCAAAAATCCAAATAAAATGATTTTGATACTTTCACATGAGGTTTCTGCTTTATTTATTTAAACTGAGCACCCAAACCAACATGCATGATCGTGTGATAGTACTCAGAGCCCAGAAAAGGTTATTGACTACAAATTAGAGTTTGTGATCAAAAGTAGAATCACAGCTATTTATTTCTGAAGAGTTTTTGTTTTCTGTTTATCTTCATGTCTGAATGTATTTTTTTGGAATAAAATTGATCAGCAGCTGCACTGGCCTCCTCTTTCCTATGATCATTATTAATGTTGTTTTCAAACAGACTGCTGTTATGAGCAACTTTATCCACAAAAAATTAAAGCCTTTATAGTTCACTATCAAGGACTTAAGGAGACTCTTTACAGCCAGTGTTAGTCCCTCCCACCCCATCCAAAACAACCTCTTTTTCCCCACGCTCAGTGTCACAGGATAGGCAGTACAGTACAGTGTGCCCTAATAACTGCTTGGTCATGCTTTAGATCACAGGGACACAACTTTGGATCATGGGTGCCTGTTTTTTTTCCAAACAAAGGACCACATTTGTTTTAGTACTATGCCAAAACTTTCAGTGCAGAAGTGGCTGATGAAAATTAAAATCACATTTATTTGTTTATGAATTAATTTTTAATTAGAAATAGTGCCTTAGATATTATGACTGTTTGGACAATAGACCTAAGTTTCATAAAGTATGGTTTGTGAAGTTACAGGTATACCTCTCCCTTGTCCTTCCTTTACCTTTATTCTGTTGTGCAGTATCTTGGCACAGTGTTAATCCAGAGATAAAGTGTTATATCAAAAATCAGGAATTCAAGTTAATGTCAGGATATTTTGCTTTGTTTTAATACTTTGGAATAATTTGGAGCTCTGGTTTATCACAAGCCCGGATGTTCAAAGCCATGATGTGACCAAGATTATGACCAAGACACTTGCCCATTGTTTCCTAAGTCTTGTTGTACAAAGCCTTGTATGATTGTCCAAATGAGGTCTCCTTGGGATATAGTTTGGGATTTTATGGCAATTATTCAATCATTTTCCTAATGGGAATTTGTAATTTTAGAGGGATTTGAAGTTCAGCTGATTTAGTTCTTTCAGCTCCACTGCTGGCTTAACACATTGCTTAACTTAAGCAAGCTTGAAGATTTTGGGGGGATGGAGGGCTCGATTTTCAAAACTGTTTTGCAGTTCAGGATGTTAATATTTGGGAAACTTCAACATTAAGTTTTACTATTTGAAATTGTTTATTTACTATATGCAAAATACTGTTTTTGTTCCTCATCACAGTTTTAGCTAATTATTTTCACAGTAGAAAAGACTTTGATACAAGATGGGACAAGTAAAAACAGATGTCTCAAGTAGAATTTTCCTCAGAGAAAGAGGTTCTTTGCCTTGTTTATGTGAATGTGGGGAGCAGATAGGGTTTGCAGCCTCCTGCCACAGCTGGGAATCCAAGCAGGATTTGGATTTTGTTGGTGATATTTGATACAGTCACAGCTGTCCAAGGGAAAAGGACGTATATACAGGATGGGTTGGGACTTTTCACTTCTTCCTGCCTTAGGACCTCAGCCAGCTTCATTTCTCTTTTGCTGGTTATCTACTGGTCAGAATGCTCAGATCTTCCTAACAGCAGAGTTCCAGTGGAAAGGCAAACAGATAGCTACATTCTATCATGCATGTTCATCTGGTTGGAAAAAGGCCTACTGTGAACAGGGGAAGGAAATGGAGAATGGTAGCAGCAGCACTAAGAAGCAGGAGTTTGTTCTGGGCCAGTTCCCAGTTGGATACTTGGCTAAGCTTGTGGCTTCCTCTGAGGTATCAAAGGGTATGTAGAGAGATTGGGACAGGCGGTTCCATTATACCCTCTAGATTATGCACGTGGACACCTCTAGGATTTCCTAACTATTAGAGAAAATAACCCAGTTCCCTTCTAGCATCACAAACAACCATTCAATTTCTGATTTTTCCCGTTATAGCTTTTTGTGTTACATTTTATAGCTGCGTGCATTATCTCTGTCGCTGTATCTTAGAAATAAAATATTTTTGGGGGGATTTGTGTAGATTAATGCAGATATAAATGGCTGTTTTAAAAACTAAGTAAAAAGTGCATGAAACCATCAACATGAATAAAGTGATGTATAAATATTTCTGTTTGTCTAAAATATATTGCAAATATAATAAAACTGTGCATATGTATGTGAGAGGAAGGGATATGCATCATTATGTTAATTCTGTTCTGATCAGGGCTACATACTGTCTAGAACTTGTGACTAATTTTTAAAGATAAGACGGATAGCTAGCTGCCTATTCTGTTCCTCTTTTCATTCTTTTATGATGGAAAGATGAATATAAGTGTACTAAATTAATAAGCAAATTGTATATGCACAGCATGCATACATGTTAATTACAAAGTTCATATAAAATATCTGCTCTGTTTTTAAAAAGTTATTTTAAAAAAAATTAACAGATGTTGCTGTTTTAAATCCAGGTATCCATATGAGGATTTTTAATGAAATTTTTATACATAGAGGACAAGAAAGGATTAGATTTGTTTCCAGATGCAATTCTGGCCAGTACTCTTATATATGGAAGGTCTTGCTGGCAATTGCACATCTTACAGAATTTAGTCTCATTTGACAAAACAAACATGTCTTGCACTCCGGAACATATTTTATTCAGAAAAAAAATGTCCCATTGTATCTGTCTCAGTTTGTAGCACATAACACATAAGTATATTTTAGAGTAGTAAAATAAATCTTCATTATTCATGAAGATTCACATGGTGGTCACTGTCTGTTTCAAGACAGTGTTGGATTTTTCTTTTTCTTTTTTTAAACTATTCTTTATAATTGTGTTCCTGTTGTATATAAGACATTAATTCTGATCTAACAAAGTGCTTGTCTCCAGTCTTAAGAAAAAATAGGAAATGGCTCTTCCAGTTGGCATTAGATTTCCTTGTCTATCCATTACATGCAGCTGTTAACCTTCCAAATTAATGGCTTCCCTTGTAAGATGAGCTCAATGACATCCTTGTATTTAGTATCACTGACCAACAAAAAATGTTAACTTTTCTCTTTAGCTTCCTTGTTACCCTGGCAAATGAAAGTGTTTGAATGAGAAGCTCTAAGAATTCATAAAAGTACCAAGAGTTATTTATAGCTTTTTTTTAAAGGCTCAATAACTTTTCTGGGTGATTAAGATATTCTCAGTTTTCATTGTCTGTGGAACAGATACTTATTTTTCCTGAATCAGAATGATCTTTGACTAAACCATTTTTAAAGCTATATCTGTAGAAAACTAGCTTTGCAATTGATTTTTTAAAAAGGGATCCAGGTTAATAAGCCAGTCAGCTTAATGTGTGTTCTGTGTAATCAAAGAAAATGTAACTAAGCATATAGAAGAACAAGCCTTAAAATCAGCATGGATCCTGTTTCACCAACCTGCTAGCATATTTGAGGGTGCCAAATAGTGTGTGAATGTTGTGTATCTAGACTTTGAATAAACTTAGCAGTCTTTAGATAAGGAAACCTGTCCTTTTATGGATCACTTCCTGGCTAAAAAAACAGAAGGCATATAATAGGAGTAAATGGGAAATATTTCAATGGCAGGGAAGAAAGAGTGTCCATCAAGGATCTGTTAGGATCCACACTTTTATCTGTAAATGACTTAGCAGTAAGCAGTGAACTAGCCAGGTTTGCAGAGCCTACCAAACTGTTCAGGATGATGAAAGCCAAAACCCACTGTAAATATGAGATCCAATTTAAATAAGTGTAAAGTAATATGTATTGGGACATCCCTCCCTCCTTATCCTCAGACTTCACTTAATATACTTATATGTCTGAGCTGCCTGTAATCAATCGGGAAAGAGATTTGAAATTTATAGTAGATTGCTGAATTAAGCTGCCAGCTCAATGTGCAGAATCTATTAGACATCCCCCAGTGAAACTGATTGGAAAAATATTTAGAAAAAAATAAAGTATTTCTTCATACAGTAGATAATTAATTTGTGGAATTCATTCCTTAAGATGTGATGGTAGCCTCTAACTTGGAGGTTTTAAAAAGGAGTGTTGGATGAATTCATGAAAAACAGGTCTATCAAGAGTTATTATTTTTAACTACTCAATTCTTACCTCCAAGTATCAGTTGCGGGGAACAATGATGGGAGAGATACATCTTTTTCTCCTGCTTAAGAACATTTAGGCAGGCTAAGATGAGCCTTGGTCTGGTTTAGCAGAGCTACTGCTATGTTCTTATGTTGATCAGTACTGCTATAATATAAATTGAAAGTTAACAATATGACACCCCCTGGCATCCTAGGAACCTTTAAATTAAATACTGAGGAAATGTGCTTTACATTATAGAAAATTGTCTTATGATTCAGAGAAAGAGAGAGAATGGGTTTTTCCTGCTGGTTTGGAGCATGTTCCAGAGTATTTTTTCTTGTCAGTGCACCATTAAAATTGCAGTAGAGGAAATATAGCAGTTCTCATTGGCAGGCCAGCTGTGGAAGTGTGTAAATCTTATGGACAGCTGTGAAACATTGGCTTGCCTCTTTTGCTTTACATGAAGTTTTCTGTTCCCAAAACTGTTTCTTATTCTGGAGGTGGAGAATATAAAGGTCTGGTTTTGGTGCCTATATATCCTCCTCCTTCAGAGACATAATAGTAAACAAAGGAGTAAAGGAAGACTTAGCTATGGATGAGGAAAGCCTGTGACCCCTAACCAAGTTTAGGGTCAAACAGGAGAGAACTAGAGAAAAAGGGTAAAGCAACCCAGTGAAAAGTTAAAAAAAAGAGGCTTGTTAGAAAGCTAGCAGACTGAAGTAAAAATATTTTATTCTTCCAATCAGATTTGTACTATCAGCAAACCCATTGCAAATATCAAAGAAGTATTCAGAAAAAACAGAGACCTTTAGTAATTATTGACCACTGTATGAATCAATTTTTACAATCGTTCTATTCATTTTAGTAACCCTTTCTTGCCAGTGGAATCCTATTCTCCACCTCCAAAGCAAGAAACAGTTTTGGGAACAGAGAACTTCATGTAAACCCTAAAAGGGTCTATTGACAAAGGAATAATACAAAATGTCTGACTTATATAAGCTTCTAGCTGAAGTTTCTGTAGATCTGTAGTCTTAAAAAAAATTGTTTTTGTTTTTGTTTTCAAAACCAAACCAAACATCTTTATGAAAACAAATTAAGCCTGTTTTGATTTTGAGGTAAGAGAAATCTACATACTTAGGAAAAATTGCATTGCTCTATTTGAAACAGGAGCTAATTGTCTTAAAATTTGGGTTATGTGACCAGGATAGGCTTCCTTCAGCTGAGACAGGTTTTTTTCTCTCCCCCAGCATGTTTGATCATTAAAACAGAATTTCCTGCCCCAAACCACTTAATGTTGAACCATCTGTCTTTCACTGCTTATAAACTGTCTTAAGGACCACTTAGGTCTTTGTCTGTTACCTTTATGTCATCATGAATAATACCTGTTCTCTTCACACTATAAAGCTTTTATCTTGTTTTCCTTCTATCATTAGGAAACTAACATGCTACCATCTCTGTTTCGTCATAGCTAATGTATCATTGATCTTGAAAGCATTAAAGATAACACTTCATCTGAAACAAAAACCCAGAAATAAAGTTATGTGAGACCTGGCTCCAGGAGTTTAATTACAAATCTAACTGTGAATGTATTAGTTTCTACTAATTAAGAATATAATTGGTTTAGGAACATGTTCAGAAAATTGAAATTAATTAATGGAGTTTATATTGGGAACATATATGTTCTCAAATCTGAGTTAGGTTTTGCTGCAGATAAAAATTATTCTTTTTTTTTAACCCAGTAAGTAGCAAAATTATGTTACATTGTACAGTTTGAAGAATATGGAACCAAGAAAACAAGCCAGTTTATAAATTTCTCCCAACATAAGGTCCTTCACTTGTGTTGGGATTATGACCCCAACACATCTACAGGGAGCTAGGTTGCAGAAGACAGCATTACATCATATATCATATAGTATGCTTTATGGCCCCTTTATTTATGTAATACTACATTCTATTGTAGCTTAGAATTACCATATGTTCTAAGCTGCAAGAGAGTTTCTTTATGGTTACCATAAAGGTCCATGTCTTCTGAATATATCTATGATTTTTTATTATATGAAGTAAACCTCATTTTCCCATACCTGATGTTAAACAATAGCAGAATAAATACTGGCAAGTATCTATAACAGGTTGACAAAAGCCCAGTTTGTTAAAATTATATTCAGAATATTGTGCTTATATGCAACTGAACATGTAAATTAGCTACAGCCTTCCAGCGTGTGAAGCATTCCTTTGAAGCACTGAGCCATCCCTTCAGTTCCCTCTCTCCGTCCTTTGCTCTTCAGAATCACTAACTACTGCTTAGGTTTGAAGGTAATTCTGTTCTTTATTTTTCTGGCTCAAACTCCAGGAAAAAATAAAGCTTGATGCTGAGAGGGAAAAACTAGAAAAGCTTCAGGAGCTTTACTCCGAGCAGAAGACTCAGCTTGATAATTGCCCCGAGTCCATGAGGGAACAATTACAGCAGCAGCTAAACAGGGTCAGTAGCATGAATGTGGTGTTTTTTTAGTGATTGTAATCAGACCAAGCCCAAAGATTTCTAACCAACTCTTTCTTTTTTCATGGCTTCAGTGCTGGTTTTCTATATTGCTGATAAGAACATACGTGCATGGTGACAACTAAATAGAATGTCAAAAGCTGGATTAATAATGGGTGTGCACAACATGCTTCAAAAGTTATCAGCCAGCTAAGGATTAGCACTGTGTGGCATTGAACTCTAAAATGTGTATGACTGAGTGTGAGTGTGACTTTGATGTTTAATCAGATTAGGTATCCATACTGTAAATGAGGAAAATAATTTTCACTTAGGCATGAATGACTACTTATTTAATGCATTGTAGCAGTATAAATTTTAAATATGTGTATTCATTTAAAAAAATCTAAACATGTATGAACTAGGTCCTTCTCCCAAATGTTTCTTTTATATTAGATTATATTTCCATAAATATATAATTCCATATATTTGATGACTGTTTTGTTTTAATTTTACAGCCTTTATGAATTTAAATTTATAACACAATAAAAAAGGAAATGTAGGAAATATTGGAAGATTTGTTTGGGGACAGGGAAAGTCAATCCACGCTAAAATGCATCGAACATTTCCAGATCAGTCTTATTCTGAGGGTGATACAGTACCTTTTCCCCAAAAATAAAAAATTGAAAATGAAATTTGGTAAAAAAAAATCTGAGGCGTGTAGCTGAAGTCACACCACTTGTTAAATTTAAATATTTTATTTAAAAGATAGACAGAAAATTGCATCTCTGAATAATCCTGCTTCAATACTGTGTTAGCTGTATCTTAGAACTGCTTATCCATGATTCAGGTCCCGATCATGCCCATTCTAAAGTGCAACAATTTTCATATTGGCCCTCCCTTTAACTGTGAAGTTTGCTTTATTGAACTGCATATTCAACACTCTAAACACCTCTGTTCATGATGCTAGAACTGCGGTTCCCAACCTTTTTGGCACCAGGGATCAGTTTCATGGAAGACAATTTTTCCACGGACGGTGCGGGGATGGTTTTGGGATGATTCAAGCGCTTCCTCTTTTTCCTGACCTTTTATTCTTTTTCCTTTGTGCCATTTGGAGATAGCAGTCAATAGGCTTGCTTTCTCTGACAGGAGGCAGTGCTCAGGCGGTAATGCAAGCAATGGGGAGTGGCTGTAAATATTCAGGCTGTAAATTCGCTCGCTCACCGCTCACCTCCTGCTGTGCGGCCTGGTTCCTAACCAGGGGACCCCTGTGCTAGAACTTGATAAAGGGATGACTAGGCTAAACAGTGAATCTGTTGTCATTGATTAATTTGAGGATGCACATGATAATTTTAATTTCAAGTCAACAGGTATTTTTTAAAAAAATATGCATAAATAGATGTAGTTCTTAGGTTACATTTCTGTGAAACAGGTGTAATCCCAGTTGAACTCTGGGATTTAACTTTTGTTTTGTATTAAGCTTTATGTGTGTTTTCATAAGCAATAGAAAACTTTTAAAATTGATACATTGATTTTTCTTACTGAAGGATGCAGACTTGTTGGAGGTAGAAAGCAAACATTTTGAAGATCTGGAATTTCAGCAGCTTGAAAATGAGAGCAGATTAGATGAAGAAAAAGAGAACTTAACACAGCAGCTTCTGCGTGAAGTTGCTGAATATCAGCGTAGCATTGTCAATAGAAAGGTAATTTCTTTTTTTTTTAAGTTGATCAGATCTTTACCTTTGAATAGTTTCTTTCCAGTTCAGGATCAACTGACTGCTGTTGTTAATCTTGGCAATAGTTAGCAGTTTACTAACAATTAAGTTAATTGTTAATTATTGCATCTGGCCACTAAGGTTTAGTAATTGGTTAAGATGGAAAAAAAAATGATATAAAGTACTCCATTTCTCAGTTTCTTAACATGAAAGCTGGTTGTTTTTAAGGCAGATGGTACCTTTCCCAGAAGTGTATTTGTGTTTGCACAGATAATAACCTTCATATAGTCAAATTGTCCCATAGTTCTCTTTCTCTTTCCACCTTTTGGAGTAGTAATAGAAGTAATGCTGACAGTGCTAGCTGTTAGTGCTGCTGGCATATACAAGCATGTGAAGGCCAATCCCAGGACTTATATCAACATAAAGAAAAAGAAAGGAAAAAAAAGGAATTAGAGTTAAGTGTTGCTGGTGTACAACTTTCTTAAGTCTTCTGCATAAATTTGACTTTCAAATGGACAGGAACTGTATGAATATTCTGAAGCTCATATTCATGTCATATGTGTTACCATTATCTTTATGATAGGAAAAAGTTTCTGCTCTCAAAAAACAAGCCAATCACATTGTACAACAAGCACAAAGAGAACAAGATCATTTTGTCAAAGAGAAAAATAATTTACTAATGATGTTGCAAAGGGTAAGCAATTCTTCCTTGTTCTTCCAAGAGCTTAATTAAATTATAAGTAAGAATTGTGTTGCTCAACTTCCTCTTTTTAAAAATTTTATGTAAGCACATATTGGTCTAATCTAGACCATGTGATACAGAGACATCTGTAATATATTAAGTCCAACAAAGAAGTAAATAATGTTTATAGTGAAACCTTAATGCATGCATACCTGTGTTTTCCATAATAATGGAATCTATATGACATCTTTACGTTAACATGCAATGGATTTGATAAATTTTCCCCTTTATCAGCTTTATCAGGAACAAACAAGTGTGTTTGTATGTATCATCTAGTGTTTGCTGAGGGAAATTTTGGTGTAAAACCAATCTAGCAAACAAATTTCGAAGGATACCAAATTTTCCACATTTTGAAGATGGAAACAAAAATAAAACAATGTATTTGTGAACAGTTTTCAAGTGAAGCATTATTAAAGCTTTTGTAAATGTAGGTATTTTTAAAGGAAAGGAAATAATGACTTACATATTTGTATAACATGTATCTCAAATATAACTTGTTCTCTGTAGGAGAAAGAAAATCTTTGCAATCTAGAAAAGAAGTATTCCTCACTATCAGGAGGCAAAGGATTCCCTCTGAATCCCAGCAGTCTAAAAGAGGTAGTGCGAAATTTGGGCAAAAGGGATGGGAAACAATATTGTAACTTCATATTATTGCAACCATTTTATAAAGTTCAATGAGAAATGACTTTTACTTTCCTATGTCTATAAAAGGGCTGATTAATTTTAATTGCTAATATTTTAAAGGTGGTCAGTTATTCTAAGGAGGATTTTTTTAATAAAATGTGACAGAGACATGTGCACATAAAGGAAATATACATTGTTTTGAACCCCAAACAAACCATTGCATTCCAGAAGTTCTGCCTAAGCTTTTTGGATCAACCATGTTTAGGCAGGTTCTAGGATTTGGGTGAAACATTATCCAGAGGTATCATAGATGATTTTAACAGGTCATGTAGTATAAGAATGTAAGTGCGGAGTTGAAGTCATTGGCTTTTCAAATGATCTTCATTTTCTTTAGATTTCATGTCCATTTTTTTATCTTATTCCTTTTGTATGCATATTTCAGTGATCATTTTTAGATTATGCAAATATTTATTTCAGTGTTAGTAGAGTTGCACTAGAATATTAGGAATTAGAATGGAAGGGAGGAAAAATCAGACTCTTTTAGTATATCCTTTCAGTTCTTGCTTGTGCCTAAACATTTTCTGCTACTATTCCTGCTGCTGCTAACAACTGCCTTAATTTAACTCAGAATTGCAGCTGTTCTAATAGTTGTAGTTCAAAATAAAGACTTTATTAGAGCATTCTGCAAAACATTTGATTGCAATCATATCCCTAAATTATTAGTGGTTCATGAATTTATTTTGATGGAATAGAAAAAGTGAAATTCTCTCATACTTTTGTTTCACCTAATTACAGTATAGTAGTTTATTGATTAGGGAGCTTAATATTTTAAAAGGCTTTAGGTGTTTGCTTGCATTTTTTTTAAAAAAAATCAGCTTAATTCCCATTCCTTATAGGGGTCATGCTTGCAAGTTCAAACAGTCAGACTTTCAGAGTGCCACATAGTAAAACAAATTTTTCTAGAAGATTTACTCAAACATGGTAGTGTTTTACGCAACAGCTTTATTAAAATGAAATAATGAAAATAAAAAATAAAACGTCCAATTCCTAAAAGGGAAGTAGCAGAGAAGGGGCATGATGAAGAGAAGAGGATTTTATAGAAAAGGAATATGGAGAAGAGTCCCTGTCCCACTTTGAGTTATCCAATCAAACTCCAAAAAGAAGGAAAGGAAGTACAGTACTTCTTCACAAACTAAGTAGTTCACCAGTGGAGTTTTCTGCCACAAAATATAAATTGAATAAATTGATGGATAAATAGATAAAGTAATGATGATTAATTTGGATGGCTTTAAAAAGGGTATTGTAGACAGAACTAAAAATGATTACTAGTCCCAGTGGATACAGTACCAGAGAAAACTTGCAGGAGAGTACTATTCCATTTCTTTCTTTCTGAGGGCTTGCAGTGGCCACCTTGAACTATGACAAAGATGGCATATAAATGCAATAATTAAACAGGAACTTGGTTGGCCATTGTTAGAATAAAATGGTAAATTAATCTGATTATTTATTTATTTATTTTTCAAATTTTCATCACTGTCCATCTCCCCCAAAAGGAGAGACGCCGAAAATTTGAAAGAAAATAACAGGAATTATGTCTGATATCTGGATGTTTATTTTCATTTCAGTATTTTAAAGTTACATGCAACAATTATGGCTTACCATGTTTGTAGTAGTGACTAAATTAAAAAAAGAACATATAAAATGAGTTTTTGATAACCATTTTGTTTGCAGTAAATTAAAGCATTGAGGGTTCAGTGTAGATGACTGAAAAAGTATGTCAAGAAAATCGTTTTGTAATATCACAAAGTTGGCTGTATCACTCTAAACTAACTTTCACAGCATAATTAGAAATTTAATACTCTTGCATGCCTTTTAGCTTTTGCTTCTTTTGTATGTTTAACCTCTGAATTCCTCCTTTTAGGGCTTTGTGAATGTAAATGACATTAGTGACCTGCATGGCAATTCCACGAATATATCCCCTTCCATTCAAGCCCCCTCTGCTGCTGGTGCTGTTCCCACTGAACCTTCCACAGCTGGCCTGATAAGCCAGTCACAAAATAAAGAGGTTTGTTGGAGAGACATTTCCCATGTGTATACATTGTGCTTTCAAATTTTGTCCCCTTGGTGTTGACAGGTTATAGTAAACCTTTTTATTAATTAAAAAGGCGGGTAGGGAGTTGGCTGAGTTAGTTTCCCCCCTGTGGGTTTTTTTCAGGAACAGACATCGTATGTATGTCTATATGTCTTGTGTATTTCTTCTGTCTTCCTTCTTACGTTCCTTTCCGGAATGCTGATGCAGTAACTGGGGGCTTATTACACACCCATTGAACACTTTGTGTTTACACCATGCCCATTTTGATTTCCAGGAAAAGCAGCAAACTAAGGTCCATTTTTCCCTAGTAGGATGTCACAAACCTAATATCAAAGTCTTCTAGTACAATGGGAGAAAAATACCATTTCTTTATTTGTTTTTCTCTGCAAACTGTTAATAACACTTCATGCATCTGGCTGAGTGAGCTCTGGCTTACAAAAGCTTTTCCCATAATAAACTTCTTTGTAGTATTTGCATCTTATATGTACTTTTAAAAACAACAACTCTGAATACCATTTCTTTTTTTTTTCCTTCTTCTATAAAGCTAAGATCACCTTTCTGTTTTGGATCTGTGATTCCTCACTCTCTCTCTCCTGGCCCTCTTGCACAACTTTCACCAGCCCACTGGCCTGAGGTCAGGGCTGCCAATATAGAGCCTTTTCCTTTACCTGATACACCACCTCCTCTACCAGCTAAGAAACACCGAAGGGAATCCCAGGTAACATGCCAGAAGGCAGGTTGACTTGATAATGATATGATTATCTTTGCATGGACTTTTCTGCCCCAGTTTGATAAAGTGCATGCAGAATAGCCATTGGCCAGCTCTTCAGAGAACTGAAGATCTAAATCTAGGGCCCAATGCCTTTCCCTTAAAACTGACTGGTGGAATTTTAGCATTTATAAAGGATTTTGCATGCAGAGCTCTGGGTACTACATTAGTTGAGAAAACTTGCAGATGCGTTTAGTAAAGGATCACACACTTACACATCTTCTTACACATGCACAATTTCTTTATCTAGACCAATGTCTTACTCCTACAGTTTTATGTCAAACTGACATATTCAATGCTGATTAGTAATAATACATGCCTTTTTCTCTAAACAGTAGGAGTTAAAGAGATGATTTGAACTTAACTGTAAAGGTCACTGTCTTCATTAACATTTTGAATGGATATTGTCTAATCCTGATATCAGCACAGTAAATGATATATATGGTGTGAAACATTATGAATAATGCTTCAGAAATAACCTTGGATGGCACACTTGCAGTCTACAAACAAAACACTTTGAAATCTGTTGCAAATCTGAGATTATATTTAAGCTAAGAATACATTCATAGGACCTATCTGTAGCCAAAAGGGCTTCTTCTTTAAGTAGAAACTAGCCTCTGTGAACATTGCTGTCAAGTATTTTTATTTCATGGTAAACCTTGCTGGTGTCTCTGACTTTTTTTTAGCGGGGGCTAGGGATTGATTACCCGGGAAAGAAAACAATTTTAGACTACATTCTTTAGCTTTTTCTGGATGGAACAGCTCAGAGCCGTTATTCTTTACAATTTGGGAAGGCAGGTTAAATAAATCTACAATAACTAATTAGTTATACCTTTACATGCAAGGAACCAGCAATTACAAATTGGTACATTGATGGATAAGCTGTAAGATAGGTTTAGCATGACTTAGATTTATCCGGTAAGAGATGACCATTTAGCCTACAGTTGACAATAATACATTTCATTAAAATTAAACTAACCTTAAGGAACATTGACCCTATGAAGTCTCCTTACTTTTAAGTAAATGACCACTTCCATTATACCTTGTATTTAAAACAAACTACAGCAGACCATTGTAATTTTTTGTCCTTTTGTTCAAACATTGTATATCAGAATGTATTATATGTGCCACTGTTCTTGTCAAAAATGCTTTTCTTGTTTGAAAACCTTTTTATCACAGTGCAAATATATTGTTCTCTTTGCTTATATTCAATTATCATAAAACAGAAGAGAGGATTTATGACAAATATAATAAGAAAACATGTAAAATGTCTCATCTATTGATCCCTTTAATATAGAACCTATTCCTGTAATACAATATTTACATTAGTTTTCTTGTGGAAATCATTCATATAGTTAAAAAAAAATGTTTTAAAGAGCTATGTTTTCAGTCCTCTAATTTCTGTGGATCTGGAGATGTCCTCTCTTTTACCTGAATTCTGTCTTTGGCCTCAAGCAATTTTCAGCTCAGTTTTAAAATTAAATTATGACTTTTCAGAAACATTAACAACATTCATAGCATGTGATCACAGTAGAATTGTACACCCTTTTATTTATCTAAAGCACTTCCGAAATTTGGAAGAGAGAAAGAAGCAGCACAAAGAAGGCCTGTACATGAGTGATACTTTGCCCCGCAAGAAATCTGCTCCTCCTATATCACCTCATTTCAGTAGTTCTACTCTTGGACGAAGTGTTAAGGTAAGCAATGGTACAGCTCAGAGAAAAGCAGGAACTGAATTTCTTTGCTTTTTTTGGAATCACTGCTCACGTTTACAAAGTTCCACTGATTTCAGTAGAATCTGAATTGACTTGAAAGATGACCTTCTTCACACAGGCGCACCCCTTTTCCCATTATCTCACATCAGATTGCTGATTTACAGTGTAAATCCTTGCACGTTTAGTCAAAGTAATTTTCTCTCTACTTTGTAATAATTGTGCTTAAAATCACATTATCGATATTTACATAGTGTAATAACATAAACTTCTATTACCTTAATATACACATAAAGGTTTATGGTAGCAAACATGAGGTTGCCTAATTCCCCTGTAACTCCCCACCCATGAGAGAGACTGGCAGCCAATTGCTTCCTGGCTGGACTGAATTTGACCCTAGAGCTCCTTGCTAAAAGACTGACCAGATAATCACTACTGCAGAGTGAAATTTAAAATTACTTATAGTTTGTATTGAATTTTAAATTGTATTTCTATTGTAAACCACCCTGAATTCCTCCTTAGTGGGGAGATGGGTGGTGATAAAAATGTGACAAATAAATAAATACGAATACCTTATATTTACACCTGCATGGTCTGGCTTTGTTTTGGTTTCCATCTTCTCCATCAATACAGTACAATTAATTTTAAAAGAAATGCCCTAAGTGTATGCTGAGCATAAACCACGGTTAACTCCACAGAACACCTCTCTTGTATTTATCCTGGATTCAAACCCCCAGGAGATAGGCAAGTTCTGCCTTAAACTGGATTGCCTTAAGCTTCTTTAAATAAAAAGCAAGAGTTATACATGAAATTTATTTGAACAAGTTACATATAAAAAGCAATACCCCTAAATGGCATATTTTTCGCAGAGTCACCTGCCACTTGGACAAAGCAGTAGCTGTGGCAGCATACTTCCTCATTGTTCAGGATCTATGACCAAAGAATTGGAGTCAAGGAGAACACATAAAGGTAAAGGTATTTAGAATTATTCCATATATTTATATGCAATAATAGCCTAATACAAATCCTATTTCACATTAACAGAAGTACATATTTCTTTTAATTGAATAAATGCATACAGTTAATTCAGCTGAATGTAATGGACTCTTACATTTTCTCAAGACAATTATTTTTTGCAGAAGGGATTTGGAGCATCTAAGATAATTACATTACTCTACATGTAAGACTCACTGAGACAAAGTCTACTTCTTTGTATTGTTGCATGTGGTGAATAGTCTTAATAGTTTCTTATAGTAAGATTCCAGTTCACACATTTACCATGTTGAATTCTGTAACGTAGCTCACTATGTATTCCTTTTCAGATTGATCAGAAGCAGAATGTCAAACTTTTTTTCTTGAAAGTTAAATCCTGCAGCTGTTTTTGATGCTTTGTTATTATTTGAGTAGTGCCATAACTGCCATGCTAAATCTCATTTTCATTGTAACTTGAAAATCAAGGCCACATTTCCATCTCTGCATCTATTATTTGATGTTCCTATATACATGTGCATTCTATACCTATACAGAGTGAAATACCATGGGAAAATTTTTATAGATGCTGACATTCAGTCTTCCTGCACCTCGAACATTTAGATAACAGGTAGAAGTCAGAAGATCTCATTCACAAGGCATACCTAATTTTATTTGGTCTGTTGAGCAGGCATTTTGGTGCCTAGCCAAATCCTGTGGCTACCCTATCGTACTAGAAGCCATATATAGGAAGGGATGTGGTCAGATCTTCACTGCCATTCTAAACTATTTCTAATGTTTAAGACAAAGTGGGGAAACTCTAATTAATTGGAAGTATTTCAGTATAATTGTTATGCTTATTAAGATTAATGACAGCCACAGAAAATATAAATGCAAACAAAACCCTACTTTCACCTGCCTTCTCTGATTATAAAATTAGACAGTACAGTCCTAACCTTACTTAATTAGAAGTAAGGTCCACTAAGTTTAATAGGATTTGTGCACTTGCCTTGCACAAATCTGATACCTATTTAGAATTTTTTGATTTTTTTTTCTTTTTAAAATAGTGATGTGTCCCCCAAAGAGAAGTGAGTTCTTTAATTCTTAGGAAACCTATACTCAGTATCAAAAATATATTTAATGAAATAACATGTATTGACAAGGACTGTAATCCAAAATATGCTGAAGTAAGAAAAAAATCTGTGATAAGAGAAATCAGCCAACCTTTCTTTTCCCAGCTCCAACTTCTATGGCTGCACTTCTTCATACATATGTGTGATTTGTGCATGTTAGTGAGAATATTTGGTTTTAAATAATTATTTAATGTTTTTAAAATTATGAATTTTTTTCCTATTAACTCTTTGTGTCTTATTAAAATCAGGTAAAGGCAAGAAAGGTATGAAAAATATTCTCTGTAGTGCTATATGCTTGGTTTGTGTTACTAATGGCAGAAGGGACACTGTCAAGTCATTCAGAAACAGTATGTGTGGAAATTATGAACTTCGTATTCCACTCAAAAACTTTAGGAAAGTATTATGATCTAAACAATCTCTTGTTTAAATCATACATACCCTGTGTATATAATTAAGAATGGCATAATATGGAAAACAGGACCATGCCTGCTGGCTTGCCCCCAAATCTATGGATGTAGAGAGGGATCTGCAGTGGGGAAGCTTTCTTGAGTTCAATTCCATCAGGATTCCAGACCAGTACTGGTCTATGACTGTAATAAAGTTCATTTCATTTCAGACCAGTATTCCAATGGAAGTATTTATTCAGTAAGGACATATTCATGATAGGAGTTGATTGAAGATAATGGATATACTAGCGAAGGTAGCGGAGTTGACACATCCTGTTCTTCTCTGCCCATACTTATTAATCATTTGAGGAAACGTAAAGGAAGCATACAAATACACACTGCAGGTTTCATTGTTAACAAATCTAGCCTGGATTTGCAGATAAAACAAGCCAGGTTCACCCATTGCACGTAGCTCTTGTACACTATGATGGCAAATCTAGACAATTGTAGCTTAGTCACATTGTTACCACAATTGGTGAACCATGTCATCACAAAAATATTAAAATCTATGTAATAACCAGTATTTATTTTCATGGAAATGTCCTGACAGTGATTTATAAACCTGATACTTGCTTAATTTTGAAGAGAAGATATAAATGATAGATATCTGTGCACACAACTGGAAGTATAGCCTGGCGCAGAAGTTAATAAAAGTAGCAATGTTGTAAATTTGTAGTAGGCTGTTTTTCCATGCACATATATGTATGTATGTATGTTATTTGAGTCACATTAGAAATTTGATTCTCTTCCAACTTCCTTTTTTGAAAATGAGTATTGTTTGCAGAATACAAGACTGTAGAGAAGGAATATTAATACAAATTACTGTTTTGGCTGTCTAAATAAAAGGAAGGCAATTCTCCTATAAGTTCTGCATAACTCTGTTGAAGGAAAGATGAACTGAAAATATCCTCTCATGGATATTTCTTGTTACCACTACAGCACTAAAATATGCTGTG
Organism: Candoia aspera; assembly: GCF_035149785.1. Lineage (NCBI taxonomy): Eukaryota > Metazoa > Chordata > Lepidosauria > Squamata > Candoiidae > Candoia > Candoia aspera. The sequence continues at coordinate 79,928,706 of NC_086157.1, read as the reverse complement.
GTCTTTCTCCTCTTTTAACTGATTCCTCCTTTTTTCCCTTTTAAAAAAATATAAATGCTCTTGAGTTGGTAATAGGAAACTATTAACTGATTAAGGCAACCATGCATACAGAAGAAGCAGTATGTCAACCACTGATTTTCTGGGTTGGCAAATGTAGAAAGCAATTTAAATAATTGCCATTAGCATATAAAAAGCATCTCTGATTCACCATAAAAAAAGTGGATTCTTGACTGTGTTCTTTGTAAAAATAAGCTTTGAAATTTTTGTTGTGATTTCAACATTGTTCTGTTAACAGTGATTATGATATTAACAACAATAATGTAACAGTTTCTATTTTAATTTCAATATGCTTCTGACAACTGTCCATTTAACTCAGCTTGCTTGGGTTTTTTTAATTGTAAAACAGTTTTGTGCAGTACCTTGAATTAATGATACATTGAATTGAGACATTAACTTGAGTTTTTCATTTTCATACAAATATTAAAGTCACCTTTTCTTTTAGCAAATCCACACATTTTTTAGCAGGACATAATATACAGTTGATACATCTTTTACAGGGATAGCTTGCTAATATCAGATTACGTTGTTGTTTTATTTTGATATAAGTATTTCCTATTGTATAGTCATTCTACACAAACATACAGTATCAGCTCACACCTTTAAAAAAAATTGAAAATTGCCTAAAGTCTGCATCTCTGAGCACTTGATATTTTGACTTCCAAAAGTCTTGCTCCCTACAGAATACTACATTAAATACACATCTATCTTACCTAAGATCACAGACTAAATAAAAATTAAAAGTGTGGGCATCATCTGGTTTATCGAACTCCAGAATAATTTTGCCTGTCAAAATATCTTCCTTCAGCAAATTTAGTAGTCAGCTGAATGACTGTTAGACATGTTACTACTTTCTAAAATATATAATTTAAAGAATTTGTTGTCCAAATATTGGCTACTGTTTCACGCAACTTTTTAAAAAGATCACTTAAATTCAGGGGACAGAAGCCTATTCAACATTTATTACCCAAGTTAGATAAATAAAACCTCCCTTATCAGAAGCAGAATACTTGTCCTAACAGCCAGGAACCACGCTGAGACAAGGAGTAGGTCTCTAGTGTTTTATTACTGCTACATAACAGAGAATCCTAACAAACTGAAGAAGCATGGGAAAACCCAGACATATAAACCCCAAAGACTAAGGTGGGCCCGATCTGTGTCTTTTTGAATGGCCACCTAATTCCTCAGTACTAGGCATACGCTTTACAGCCTGAATGGGAGCCCCCTGCTCGCCATCCTCACTCATGACAATACTTTTGAATTTTGGGTGTTACAAATGACTGATAGAACAGTGATTCACATTGTGACCTTACAAATATTTGCAAAAATATTGATCCAAGATCATCTCTTTAAATTAGCTGTTAGCTTTTTTCCCCCTGCAGTCCTACAGTTTTGGATTAATGGAGGTAATAAAACTGTACATAAATTTATAGTTTTGTTCTTTCTATATTCTCTTTGCTTCCTTGACTCAGCCCAGAGTATTATTTCAAAGTCATCCACCATCACAAGCTGTCTGTAAAATTAAAATAAACGGAACTGTATATATTCCTACAAATTGAGAATCTAATGTTCTGTGTTTTGCTAAAGAGAATCCTTATTAGCAAAATAAAAATTTCTAGTATCTAAAGAAGAATGTGTATTAAAATTTTTTAACAATTATTCTAATATATAATGTTTGTGCAGCCTTTAGGTACCGTATTTAATGCATATATTCTGAACATATCCAAAGTTGTCATACAGTAAATACATTTAATTTTTTCCTTGCATGTAAAAAAAAATAACTAAAAGAAATCCATTAATATTGAATAATTTAAATGGCCTCAACTATAATCTATAACCAAAAAGCACAAAATGGCATCATAATAGTAATCTCTTCTTTCTCTTTCTTTACAACAAAATCTCTATTTTAAAGGAACAGTTAGTCATTCCAAAAGCTCAAGTGTTAAAGGTAATTTTAATCCATTGTTGCAAAATATATCCTGATAATAGTTTCCATAGCAAAAGCTTCCTGTGCATGAAATGTGATACTGCTTGAGGATGCATTTCATAGCTTGTGTGAAAGTATAGAAAGATGAACTGAAAAATTGATCACATTTTAAAGGAATATAGTTAACATTAGTTTCTCAAGACTTATCCAGAGGCCAGTTCCTCTCAGTGACATAAATCACTTCTCCTAGCAAGAAATGTGCTGTTCTGATCCTGCTGGTACGGATGGGTGGGCACAGTATGGCTTGGCCTTACTTGCACAACTACAATTAAATTATAATTCTCTACATTCAAAGACTTGAAATATTTGAAGATGCAGAATTTGAAAAATGACAAGCTTATGGAGGCTGTTGCTGAGAAATAACTGAAAATATATTTAATCCAAAGAAAGTTTACTTAGATTAATAATATAGCATTGGATCCAGAAAAGATTCTGCTTCCACTTGAAACTAATTGCCATTTAGTATATTGCCTAAATCATTAAGCTGGCTTATTTTAATCAAAATATAATTAGCTGAATTTGAATGAACCAGCAAGCTGTGTTTAATCTCAGCCACAGTGGAGGTGAAGTGTATGCTTTTGTCTGAATCAACCCACTGTTGGATTCACACAGCACCTAAAGTTAAAACGAGACATCCGCTTTCCTATAATGCATGAACCTGGTCATTGTGCTTGTAAATTAAAATTTATCTCTTAGGGCAATATGTGAAAGCAGATTATTGTGGTGTATTCAACAAATTATATTCACAAAAAATATATTGATAACATAGCACAAGGTGTGAATTTAGCCAGTGACTCATTTAGGGAATATACATAATAGAAATTAAAGTACAATAAATACAGTACAGCAGATTAGTGTTTCCTTAGAGAAAACTAATAAAAATTACCATTGCTTCAAATCCAGATAAGAGCTCAGAATGGAATAATATTCAAAATAAGTATATTTTATAATAAAAAATAATACCTTCATCAATAATATAAAACATAAATCAACAAACACTTTCGTTCTTTTTCTAGGTTATAACCATCAGCATATGCATGAGGATCAAAGCCAGAAGCCACCTGAATTCTACAGCAGAACTGCCTCAGAATCCAATGTGTATCTGAACACCTTTAATTATCCTAATCCTAATCTGAAAGGCCATGCCTTTGACACGCTTAGCTTAGATAGCTCAGACAGCATGGAGACTAGTATATCTGCCTGTTCCCCAGATAATATTTCCAGGTACATTGTGGCAATATTTAATTTTTTCCAGCAAATGCAACTTAATAATTAGACATACAAGCATATTAGATTATTAAATATGAGTTTATTAAAATGTACTGTTGTAGGGCTTAGCTAGTATAAGAAATGCATTTTATTTTTAGAAGCACCCAGTCAATATCAAGAACTATATATTTATTTAAGCATATATAGTTACTGTAGTTAAAAAGATAGGAAAGCAGGAATATTACATCTCTTCTGCCTACTTAAAGACCAGTTACTTCAGTTATTTCTTCAACTGTCAGCTAGCAGCCAATCAACCTGAGTACCTGAAATGTTTCCACCTCAACTGTTTGTTGCAATATATGCCATTTTAAGTACTAGTATTTCTTTTCTTCCTTCTGTCTCTTATTCTGTGTTGCATTTTCCAGTGTATGACATCAATAATAGGAACTCTCTTTAGCTGAAGAGTAATAAGAGTATTATGTAAAGTAATACATAAATAATAAACTGATAATGTACCACAAACTATTCCTTCTGATGGTTTTGCTTCAAACAGGATTTACATTTATAGTATTTATTCCCTAGGAAGCTTCTGAGATAATCAGTCTCCTAAGTAGAACTTTATGACAGATTCAAGGGAATCCTTGTCCACTTGAAACTCCCCATGTTGTCTCTCATATTAATCTGACGAAAGCTGTTCTGCGGTTATTCCACTTTACTTCTTTTAGGTGTTTCTGCTCACTTGTTTGCTTGCTTGTTTTGTGCATATGTGAAAAGAAAAACCCAGGTAGCTAAACGATACCTTTTGATCAGTAATTCCACTGTGAAGAAAATACATAGAAAACAACAAAAAGCCTAGAAATATGTTTTTTATATTGAAATGTTTTCTCAAATACTTTTTTGTTGTTACTGCTTTTTGTTACAGTGCCAGTACTGCAAACGTGGCGCGGATAGAAGAGATGGAAAGACTTTTAAAACAAGCTCATGCTGAGAAGACACGATTGCTTGAATCCAGGGTAATGTAAATACAGAAAGAGCAAAGACAATCCTGTTGTTGAAGTTGTGTTGTCACTACATTTTGAAATTAGTACATTTTCATAGAATTTGTAAGGACTTGAATTGTAATTAATTTCAGTTTGATCAGCCAGCACAGATTTAAAAGTACGCAGTTACTCAGATTTATTTATTATAGATTAATCAGAAATATGCAGCATAGTCCAGAAATGGTCTGGTAGAATAAGCAAATTAAGTTGTTGCTTGATATACCCTTATTTTTAGGGTCATTAATGATGGAGCATGTGGCCCAAGAGAGGTCTCTATAATAACACATTGTGCATTGTAAAAAAGAGATCAATGTCCTGTATGGTATGGTGGTTGAAATATTGGACTTGAACCAGAGAGATTCAGGTCATTATCACCCTCTCAGTGCAGCCTGCCATATAAAGTTGTTATGAAAATAAATGAGAGGTGATGCCTTGCCTTGCCTTGAACTCCTTAGAGCAGGGTTTTCCAAGCTTTTTGAATCTATGGAACCTGTTAGCCATGAAAAAGGAAGAAAGAAAATTCCTGGAACCCCTGGAAAGTTCTAGTGATAGAAAATTGGCTGCATTCAAGTAAACTTTTAAAAAAATGTTTTTTGCCCTTAGTCTTTCACATAACACAGTTTGAAAAACCCTGCCTTATAAAAAAGGCATTACATAAATGTAATGAATAAACAAATAAACGTTGGGCTACCCGGCCTTAGTTGTGCTCTTCTAAACCAAAATAACTCCCCCTACCTGGCAACATCCATATGTTTTAGAGAATAAATCCAGTGGTCCCTTACAGTATTAATGTTCCAGACACTAGATTTGGATAATGTTTTAAAAGAAACAGTAACTTCTACTATATTTGGAAGTCCATAAAATAATCTGGGTTAATTCAGCATTGATACTGAACATGTGTAATGGTTGCCTATTCTGACAAACTCAGTCTCACAAGCAGGTGCTTAAGGATAACTGGTTTATTGAAAGAATAGTATGCAGATACAGAGAAAGCTGAGAATGAGCAAAAGCGCGCCAAATACAAACTAAAAACCCTCGCTTCAAACCCGGTTCCACCCTCACTCGCGCTTTGCAACCACCCCCTCCCAGGTGCTAGCAACCGTTGCCCACATCGGCCTGAGAAAGTAACCTTGAACACATTCCATAACCCAAACAGACATTCCACAGTTACAGCAAGGAGATTACAGCCTGGCACGGCTGGAAATTTCCACCCAGCAAACACGGATCAGGAAAGTGACATGCGAAACGTTACGATGTATTCAGAACATTGGAACGATGAACATGACATACCGCCCCCCTTAAAAACAACAAATTAAGGAGCAGGTTTAGTAGAATATGCAGCATGAAAATGGTCAACTAAAACAGGGGAGTGAACATCGCGGGCAGCAACCCATTCTGGATGAGGGAAATGTTTCCATCAGACTAGGTATTGCGAAGTAGAACGAAGGCATAGAGAATCCAGAATCTCCTGGACTTTGAAGTGTTGCTGCCCATCAATCATAATGGGAGCAGGTGGTGAGGGTTGCGGGTGCCAGTGATCGGATTGGTGGAAAGGCTTGAGCAGGCTGCAATGAAAAATGGGATGCAAACGTTTAAGATTATGAGGCAAATCTAATTTAAAAGTAACAGGATTAATTTGAGCCACAATAGGAAAGGGACCCACGAATTTTGGCGCCAACTTTTTAGATGGTTGGGGAGATTTAATGAACTTTGTGGAGAGGTAAACTTTATCCCCAACTTTGAAGGGTGGCTGAGGTGCCCGTTTGTTGTCAGCATGGCGTTTGAAAGCAGCTTGAGCATCGCCGAGAGCCTGTTTGATTTGAGGCCAGGAGTCCCCCAGATGCCCTGCCCAGTCTGCAGGGGAAGATGGAGGAGACATTGGTCGCGGCAGCTCTGGGATGGGCACAAAGTCCTGGCCAAAGACAATGCGAAATGGCGCCTGACCAGTGCTCTGATGCACGGCATTGTTGTAGGCGACTTCAGCGAAGGGCAGGAGATCGACCCAATTGTCTTGTTGATAATTAACAAAAGCACGGAGATATTGCTCCAGTGTGGAATTAAGCGCCTCTGTAGATCCGTCAGTCTCAGGATGCGATGCAGTGGAGAGCGCTTGTTTGGTACCCACCAATTTCATAAAAGCCCGCCAAAACTGGGAGGTAAATTGTGTGCCTCTGTCAGTCACCAAACGGGAGGGGCTCCCGTGGAGCCTGTACACGTGTACAAAAAAGAGGCGGGCAAGCTGCTGGGCTGAGGGAATGGAAGCGCACGGAATGAAATGGGCTTGTTTCGAGAAAAAGTCCTTCACAACCCAAATCACAGTTTTCCTCTGGCTTGGAGGTAAATCAACGATAAAATCCATAGAGATCTCCTCCCAAGGGTGAGAGGGACTGGCCACTGGCTGGAGCAACCCCTGGGGCTTACCAACCTTCCGTTTTGAACCAGCGCAGACAGGGCAGGAAGCAATATATTCCTTAACATCTCGCCTTAGTGTTGGCCACCAGAATTGGCGTCTAACCAAGTGAAGTGTTTTGACAAACCCAAAATGTCCAGCCAGTTTGTCATCATGGCAACGGAGTAAAATGTCTTTGCGTAAAGTCTCAGGCACATAGAGACGATCGTTTTTCCAAGCAAAATCACGGTCAAAAGTAACAGTGTGTAAATTTGCTTGCAACCAAGTGTCAGATTTCAACTGGGAAAGAAACTGTTGTTGCAAGTCTGAGGGAACTGGCAAACGTCCGGGACGGGGTGAAATTGAAGCGTCTGGCTGTTGCACACGAGTCTGGCTGCGGGTCACCGCTGCCAGACTCAATTGTGGGTCCGTCCTCAGTGTACCGACTACATCAGGTACAGTGCTGGAATCCTGGGGTCTGCGGGAAAGTGCATCAGCCAGAAAGTTTTTCCTTCCCGGAATAAATTTCAACTTAAAATCAAAACGGCTGAAGAATTGAGCCCATCTGATTTGCTTTGGGTTGAGCTTACGAGGTACACTGAGTGCTTCGAGGTTCTTGTGATCAGTCCAAACCTCGAAAGGGTGGGTAGCGCCCTCCAACAAATGGCGCCAAGTGTCTAAAGCTGCCTTGACAGCAAAAGCCTCTTTCTCCCAAACGTGCCACCGCCTTTCAGTCTCAGAGAATTTACGGGAGAGATAAGCACAAGGCTTCAAACATCCCGACTCATCTGCTTGTAGCAGGAGCGCTCCAATGGAGAAATCAGAAGCATCCACTTGCACCACAAATGGCTTGCTAGGATCGGGATGCTGTAGAATGGGTTCTGCTGTGAATAGCTTTTTAAGCTGGTCAAAAGCCACCTGGCATGCGGGCGTCCATTTCAACAACACCCCAGGATTCTTTGCCCTCCGTGTATCCCCCTGCCCTTTAGTTTTTAGTAGCTCAGTGAGGGGCAACGCTATCCCTGCGAACCCCTGGATAAACTGGCAATAATAGTTCGTGAATCCAAGGAAACTTTGGAGCTGCCGATGCGTGCGTGGTGGCTCCCATGCTAGAATGGCTTCAATCTTAGCTGGATCCATTTCAGTACCCTTGTCTGAAATTCTATAGCCCAAATAGTCAATTTGAGATTTATGAAAAGCACATTTGGACAATTTAGCATACAGTTCAGCCTTTCTCAGCTTGCTGAGCACTTGTCTAAGCAGTTCTATATGTTCCTCCATGGTTTCAGTATAGATTAACACATCATCCAAATACACCAAGACCCCTTTGAATAAATGGTCATGCAAGACCTCATTGATCAGCTGCATAAACACCCCAGGCGCCCCCGCCAGACCAAAAGGTAACACTTTATACTGGAAAGAGCCCAAAGGACAATTGAAAGCAGTTTTCCATTCATCCCCCTCCCTTATCCGAATGCGGAAATATGCCTCCCTCAGGTCCAACTTAGAGAATATTTTACCTTTTGCCAGATGTGATAACATGTCTTTGATTAACGGGATGGGATATTTATTTAATATTGAGACTGCATTCAATCCACGGAAATCTGTACATAATCTCAAAGTCCCATCTTTCTTTGGTCTGAATAGAACAGGAGCACCCACTGGGGAACTGGCTGGTTCGATAAAACCCCTGGCTAGATTTTTATCGACAAACTCTCTTAGCGTTGCCAGTTCCTTCTGGGTTATAGCATAAATTTTTGGCTTAGGCAACTTTGCATTAGGAATAAAGTCTATGGCACAGTCAGTTTTACGGTGCGGTGGTAGCTGATCCGCTTCCTTTTCGCCAAACACATCTGCAAAGTCTTGGTATTGTTCCGGCAGTTCGTCTAGCGGACTAGTAAGGAGATGCGGAGTTGTAGCTGCCGCCCTCCCCACCTCGCCGCTGTCCAGTTCATCCCCCTCAGGGGCTTTGTAGAATCCATCTGCAAAAGTCACAGTTCTGTGCACCCAATTTATGTGTGGGTTTTGCTGAACAAACCAAGGCATCCCCAAAATGACAAACGGACCCCCCACAGGCGCTACCACAAAAGGCAGTTTCTCCCAGTGGCTTCCCATTTGCAATGCCACCATCCCTGTGGAGTGAGTCACCGGTTTCCCCCCCACTGTAGATCCATCCAATTGGGTGAAGATCATGGGCCGTTTCAAAGGAAATGTGGGTAACTCCAACGCAGCTACCACGTCAGGATGCATTAAACACCGTGAGCACCCCAAATCAACCATAGCCCACACTTCCACAGTTCTTGTCCGTGACCCCAATTTCACCTTCACTGTCATGGTAGGGAAATTTCCACTCACCGAGGCGTGATCGCGCCCTTCATCTTTCACCTGCCCAGCGGCGCCCTTTAAAGCAGGTGGCTGGCGTTTCCCGCCGGTTGATTGCAAACAGCCTCCTCCTCATCCCCAAAGAAAGGGACTTCCTCAGGTTCGATCTCCGCCAGCGCCGCCTTCATCTTCCTTGGTAGGGAAGGAGATTTTCCAGATGACTTTCCCGGCCAGTCTTCGGTCTTTCCCTTCGGGCACGCTGCTGCTCGGTGCCCCTCTTTTCCGCACTGCAGACATTGCCCTCTCGCATAGCGTCGCGCCTTCTCTTCCTCCCAGGTCCACTGGCTGGATTTCCCTGGAGGAGCCGAGGTGCAGGACCCTTTACTGAATCTCCCAATTCTCATCGATTTTCGGTGGGTAAACGTCTCTAGGGCATGCTCAGCGCTGCTCGCCAGCTGAATCCAATCATATAGGGTTCTTGGGTCCTCACGCCCCAGAGACCACTTCAGAACCTCAGTTTCCAGTCCATCCTTGAACATCTCCACCAGCGTGGATTGGGACCAATCCTCCACTTTCCCCGCCAGTGCTTTAAATTCCAGCGCATAATCTGCCACGGATCGTGACCCTTGGTACAGTCCCTTTAATGCCCACTTCGCTCTTTCCTGAGCTAGCGGGTCTTCAAAATGTTGCCGTAACGCCCACAGAAATTCCTTGAAGTCTTCTAACTCCAGAGCGTTCGATTGGCACAGCTGTACATACCAATCGGCTGCCCTCCCCTTCAGCTTGGTAGCAAAGGCATTTATTTTCCCCCGCTCTGACCGGAACCCCTGTTCCCAATCCTCCATATAACTGTTAGCATTAGTTATGAAGAAGGACAATTTGGCAGGGTCCCCATCGAACTTTACTGTGAAAGGTGGGGGTCCTGCAGTTTCTGGTCACTCAGCCCTTTGTACGGCCCCTAGCGAGCGCCTCTCCGCCGGAGGGGACCTCGAAATTGTCACCCTCGGGCCCCTCTCCTCGACGCTGGACCCTGCTTCTCCCTCTGGGGGATGGTAGGGGTGACGGTGAGGGGGAATGCCTACGGCGGGACCCTTCCCTTCCTTTTTCAGGTGACCCCCATCCCATTGACATCTTCTTCAGCATGAATTCAACCGAATCTAATTTTGCCTCCAGCACTTTTATACGATCAGGGGTGGGGGACCCCTCAGGCACTTCCTTCCTGACCACCTTGAGTGACAGCGGGTACCGCCGCTTCCAGGAGGCTTGAGCCGCCCCAGGGTCCAATTCCTCCTCCCAAGTAAGGTAGTCACCAGCCGAAGTACTGGTCGTTTCTGGTACTTTTTGACGTCCCTCCTTCTCCTTCGAGTTGGGGTTGGGTTCTGCCCAGACCCCCGGAGCGTCGCTGCAGGGTACCTTCTCCGCTCTAACCACCGTGGAGTTCAGTTCCCCTTCGCTCGATGCCTCGCTCTCCATCTCCTGCAATCACGGTTCGTTCCTCGCTAGCGCTCCCCTTCACAGATGAATCTGGATAGGGGCTAGCGGAATAAGGGTTTTGAGATTCTCAGCTTTATGTAATGGTTGCCTATTCTGACAAACTCAGTCTCACAAGCAGGTGCTTTAGGATAACTGGTTTATTGAAAGAATAGTATGCAGATACAAAGAAAGCTGAGAATGAGCAAAAGCGCGCCAAATACAAACTAAAAACCCTCGCTTCAAACCCAGTTCCACCCTCGCTCGCGCTTTGCAACCACCCCCTCCCAGGTGCTAGCAACCGTTGCCCACATCGGCCTGAGAAAGTAACCTTGAACACACTCCATAACCCAAACAGACATTCCACAGTTACAGCAAGGAGATTACAGCCTGGCACGGCTGGAAATTTCCACCCAGCAAGCACGGATCAGGAAAGTGACATGCGAAACGTTACGATGTATTCAGAACATTGGAACGATGAACATGACAACATGAATATATTAAACTCAAATCTGTTTTAAGAGCCATTTTTATTGAGTTCTATGGTGTCTGTCCAATGATTATTATGAGGAGGATGCAAACTTAGTGTTGTCAAGGCTCCAGGAAGGAACATTTGATGACTATCCGTAATGCTTAATGATAGTTGTAAACCTGAAGATTATACACGTAGGTATGTTCTTAATTGTGCTGCAGATCCATTTTTCAGTTTTTATCCATGCATATAAACTAAAACCTCAATAGATTTTAAAAACTAAAAGTCTCAATAGATTTAATATTCAGTATTATAGCCCAGTAATTCCCAAACACATTGACAGAAATATTTGAATTTTAAAATAGAAAACCTTATAATTGAGGCAAAAATACACCAGGCCTTGAGGCAGAGTGGGTAAATGGATTCCTTATGTGATGTTCTTGCCTTTCAGATGATTATTGATCTTTTTTCTGGATTTTATTTCCATGATATTCTGTGTTTTTACTGTGTTGAAGACAAGTCATGATTGCCCTCATTTTTATCAAGTCAAAATGTTGAAAACAATAAATGAAAATCACTGCCCAGCCCTAAGCTAAAGCAGATGCTACAGCAAAAAAAAATCCCCTTGTTCCCACTCTGTGCAACAAGAAAGGAGAAGGGAGACATGCACACACACCGAAATGGACAGGCAACAATCATCCGCATCTGAGGAGGAGGAGGAGGAACTGGCAGAAACTCTTGCCAATTTCTCTCCTCCTCATTCACCTGGGCTCCGAAACTGGGAGGTGAATGAGCAAACGTATATTTAAATTGGATCAATTTGTTTTTAAAGATGTATTTTTTTTTAAAAGAGGGCATTCCTTTATGTTTTATTGTCTGTATTCCTTTAGGAACGAGAAATGGAAGCTAAAAAAAAAGCACTAGAAGAAGAAAAGCGTCGCAGAGAACAGCTAGAGAAAAGGTTACAAGAAGAAACTAGTCAGCGACAAAAACTAATAGAAAAAGAAGTTAAGATACGTGAAAAACAGAGAAGTCAGGTACGTAGTTTGAAATAGAGAAAATGCAGGTATTGCAGGTATTGAAGGAAGAGGAAAAGTCTCACACATATTAATAGGTTACATTGTTGGACCAAGATCAGAAAGACTTAGGTGCAATTTCACCCCCAGTGTTAGAAGCACACTGGATGACATGATAAATTTAATTTTTCAATGCGAGAATATGCTATTATGATACACAGTGTGTAGTTTTGCTGTAAACTAGATTTAGTTACATTTCCTTTTTTTTCCTCTTGTCTACTACCATTAATGCTTTTTGCTTATTCTACTTACATTTTTTCTGCACTTTGCATAATGTTGCTTATGCTAATAGGGAAGAGTTTTAATGGGACAGATTTATGCATGCTATGAAAGAAACATGGGTTAATCGTAATAATAAGAGAACATAAAATTTTAATACCAATATTAATTGTACGTTTGTCTTAGTCTCGTCCTTTGACCCGTTATTTGCCAGTCAGAAAGGAAGATTTTGATCTCCGCAGCCACATAGAGACAGCTGGCCACAACATAGAGACTTGTTACCATGTCTCACTCACTGAGAAGACCTGCCGAGGCTTTCTTGTTAAGATGGGAGGGAAAATTAAAACTTGGAAAAAACGATGGTTTGTGTTTGATAGAAACAAGAGAACATTTTCTTATTATGCAGGTGAGTTATGCTTGGTTTGACATGGCATTCTTCCTGTTACTTTATTAAGTTTATTAAATTCATAAATCCTACTTCGGTAACTGAAGTGTGTTTGTCTTGTTACTTGCCAGTCTTGTATGTTTACATCTTGGAATGAAGCTAAGGGTCAGAATTAGGATTCTTCATATGCTGGATCTTATACATTCTTCTCTAGAAGCAAGGAAATGCCCAATATAAACTGTGTGCATAGATGGAATCAGGCTAGAAAAACATGGAAAACTGCTGGACTCATTTTCATAAGCTATGAGTCTGGCCAGGCAGTATTCTGGAAATTAAGGATCTGGATACTTGTTGTTTTGTAAGATTTTCTGTTACACATTATCAGTATTTGGAATCATATGCATATTTTTGGCTAGAAAATTAAGATTACTTCAAGTTCAACTTGCAGTCTGGAAAATCTCACAACATCTGCCAAAAGCTGGATCTTTTTCTGCTTGCTTCCTGTTACTGTTTTTCCTGCACTGGGCAGTTTACAATAGTTGATGTTATAGCAAACCAACAAACTGGGGAGGAGCAAATAGGAGGCTTAACAACAAGGAATGAAAAGTCAAGTGTAGCCTGTGAGAAACACAATTTGTGTGGTTGACTTTTGTGCTTGTGCTATCTCTCTCTCCTCTTGAGAGATACTGTATTTCAAACCATAGCTATAATCTTTTATCAGGTTTGAGATAGAGAAATTAAAAACTACATCTATGTACCAAATGGTCAGTGGTTTTTAGAACCAACCACAGATCGACTGATTGATTGACATTTTACATCTTAGGACAAAGTAAATAGTGGTGTTATATGGCAGTATCTTTTATGTGATTCATCTGAGAAAAGGTTCCAGATAAGAAATACTATACCCCATTAGGAATACGCCTCACTGACATTTTGATATGTTAATGTATTATCAAATCAAATCGATAACCAAGGAAAACTTCAGTTTATTTTAAATTAAATAGAGATTTTAATGTTAATCTTAATCTCTGTGATGGGTTGTTTGTTTCAACCTACTTTTTTTCTCTTACTGTAGACAGACATGAAACTAAATTAAAGGGAGTAATTTATTTCCAAGCCATTGAAGAAGTCTATTATGATCATTTAAAGAATGCTTGTAAGGTAAGAAAAGATGCGTATCTTGCTTTTCTTAACACTATTTTATTTATGTATTTATTTTTGAAGTTTAAAGTAGGCTAAACACTAATTATTGTACACACAGTTTACAGTTGAAAATGCTACTTAATTGGTAAAAGATGGTGGTTTGAAGAGCAGTATATAAATATATAAGGGAAAATAGAGGGGAATTAATAAATCCTTTGAAATCCGATGCACTATCCAGATGCTAAGAAACTGCTAAATTTTAAGTGTCATTAGTTTGTTGCCATTAATCTCAGATCATATTTCCTTTGAAAATAAACATTTTTTTACAAATAAACATTATATTTGAATCAAGCACGTACTATTATGCTCAAGATGTTGCATATTCAAGTTTATAAGCTTTTTTACTGTAATGAAACTGAGGTGAAAAAATTTTGTCCAAAACAGAAAACTTACTGAGACTATAGATCCTACACACATTCTGACTCTGAAAGTTTATAGAGATCATGGTGATGTGCTAGTTTCTTTGCTTCTCTACCCACACATAGAATTTTTAAGCAAATACAATGAATGCAATATAGTAGATAGCTAGTATTCCACCCACTACAGAATAGCATTATGTTTTCAACTGGAATCTGCTCACAATCCTTGTTTGGATAGTTTACATGGATAAAATCTTAGCAGCCTCCAGATGTTGCTGAACCACAACTCCCAGCCAACATGACCAATAGTGTTGGGACATGTTCTCTTTTTGCCCAAAAGAAGACAGCTTTGATTTAAGTTCAGTCCCTCCCGACAAAAAAAACAAAGAGTACACAGGAAAAAAAGTTAAAAACAAACAATACAAACAGTGTAGGGCAATGTTTATGTGACAAAGTATGTCACATAAGTGTATTTGTATGAGAAAGAGAGAGAGAAAGAATGTTAACTGCCAGTAGCCACATTCCTAAGAGGGCAGGGCTAGGACTGAAAAACATGTTTATTTTAACTAAATTAATAACTACTAATGAAATTACATATAAAATAAGGTACTCAATTTATGAAAATATTTCAACCTCAGCTGTGTATACCAAACGTTCTTTCTTTCACAGCTATGGAAAAAAAAGAATAAAAAATGTAAAGTTTACAGTGACATTCACTCATTAAATTTATATCTGTTTCAGATTGTATAATATCATTAATTACACATCTATTTTCTTTCCAGAGCCCTAATCCATTGCTTACTTTCAGCGTTAAAACTCATGACAGAATATATTATATGGTGGCCCCATCGCCAGAAGCTATGCGGATATGGATGGATGTAATAGTTACAGGAGCAGAAGGCTACACCCACTTCATGTTGTAGTTAAATGGTGCTACGTTTCCTCAATAGGGCATAATGCAATAATAGCTGTGTTTGTGATGGTGGAAAGCCATATTTAGTCATATTTGACAAGTCATATGTACAAAATAACAAGAATCCTACCAGAACACCTAATCTTATGCTCCGAAAAGAAATACATCATATGTAAGGGAGCATCATGTTCTGGTCAGGTTTGTTTTCTTTTGCTGTGTTTTAGATTCATTAGTTGTTGACATAGTGGGTGGGGGGGAAGCTACTTAAAATATGATAATCCTCCAATAATAGATAATCAGATAGCCATAAGCCAATTTTTGTGGCATTTTCTTACAAATTCTACCATGCAGAACTTTCCTTATGAAAATAAATGTCATAAGTTAACAGTGTTGCTATACTTTTAAGTATAATATTTTGTATTAAGAAGTAAAAGAAAGATATGATGTCTCTATATTTAATGTATAGGATTTATGAACAATTTTATGTTCTTTTCCTTACAAGTATTTTATAACCAATTTTAAACCACTGTTTGCAGTGTTTTTGACTTAAAACACAACCAAAGATTCATACCATGTGTTGAGATTTAGTTTTATGTAATAGAAGAGTTTTTAAATTCTTTTATATATGCTAGTGGAGTTTTAAAGTATTTCTGTCTATATCTTGGAAATGCTGGATGTTAGTTTGAATGTTAACAAAAAAAATAGTATCTTTAGGGTCTTCGAAATATCAGAAGTTTCTTTTTGGAGGATAGAATCAGATAAAAATCCACATTGAGCAATCACATTCTGCATTTCTTTAGCTGAGGCTGTTACTTAATTTCTTAACAAATTACAACCCTCTTCACAAAATTATTCCTTCATCAGTTATAGCAGTACAGCTTAGTAGAATTAAGAACTGTAATTAAAAAAACATGACTATGTATGGTTACAATGACCATTTAGTATCCTAAAAAAGACAGATTTCCCCAACAGCACAGTGTTTGTGGGTAAAATTACAAGTCTTTGGAAACTATATTCACAACTTTTCCATATAAAATAAATATTTTAATTTATTAATGTAGGTGATTATTTTCCCAGGCTAAGTTGGCTTAGAAACTAGAACATGAATCTTTGGACATACTGAAGATAAGATCAGTCATGAAGAAAAGTCTTCAAATCTTTTCTGAATTATATTTCCATTGATGATGAAGAAGCATTTCTTTTTTGGCACACAGACATATCCTGCAGCTAGTTTGATAGGTGTCCGAATAGAAGCCATGAAAATTTATTTTGTATCAGAAACAAAATAACAACAGTCCCATTACACATTCTTTTTAGTGCTGTGCTTCTGATTTTATATTCTAGATCATTCTTTATGTATTAATTTATGTTGCTCTTTAACACAGAAAAATATTTCTATTTTTTCACGAATGTACTGAGGAAGCTGTCACTGCATTTCTCTTGAATAAAGTACAGTAAATAATCCTTTCTGTTCCTTATGGGGTCTGAAGAAATGATATGGGGACCATAGCTCAGTAACAGAGCATATGCAGTGTGCAGACACTTCCAGGGTCAAGCTCAGCCACCTTTGATTTAAAAAGTATGAGTAGTGGATTATAAGAAATACTTCTTCTTGAGACCTTACTGAACTGCTCCCAGAGGTGATAATACTGGGCTGAATCACTTACTGATTCCAGGCCCAGTAGGTCAATTAATTGATGGTCTAGAGCCTGTATCTAGCACTTGCCTTACCAAGTCTAAATTTTTTATGCATTCAAGGGATCACCATGTTATGTTCTTAAGATTATATATTCCTTAAAGATCATTTTTGTTTAAAATACTTTGCCAGTCTTTGGATATTGTATTCAGATGAAGTTTGGATTTTGTATCATGTTTGTATTTGATGTTGCCTTTTAATATTTTGATCTTGTACATGCCATGTTTTCAGTGCACTAAACTAAAATTGTTGTATCTCCTTAAGAAAATTATAAATAATAAACCACTTTCAGAAATAGTTATAATTTTAAAATATAATTGAATTTATTATAGTGTGTGATGCCAAGTAGCATGATTATAGCAATTTAAAAGTGCCACATGTTTTCAAATGGATTTACATGAAAAGAAATCACATAGAAACTTGTGATTTAAATTGTTAAATCAGGGCTTAAAGTTGTTTTTCCTTTAATTGATCAAACGTACATAGAGAATGAACTATTCAATTGTATATAAACAGCGTAAAAATATGTTTTAACTCACTGGGATTTACTTATGTTTGTGTGCACCAGACAAAAAGGCATTAAGTTGGATCAAGACTTACTCATATTCAGAGTAGACACACTGAAATCCATCAAAATTAAGTTTGTCATCAATAGCAAGGTGAATTGATTCCAGTAATTCTGTTCTAGATACAATTCAGCTGGATCCACCCCAGTGTAAAAAACAACAAAAAGAAAAACTATGAAAAGCCTAATTTGTGTCTTCTGAAGGAAAAGGAGATTGCAAATTTTGCTTAACCAATGTTAGAAGAAAAATTCCAGAAACGTCATTGGTTTTCATAGTTTCTATTGCATATTTTAAATTTACTTCTATATACATTTTACAGCTTTGCTTGCTCTTTCTTTTTCTTTCTTTCTTTCTTTCTTTCTTTCTTTCATCTTGCATGTTGTAATAGCGACATTTAAATAAATGTTTAAAATACATTTTCAAATTTAGTGTCTGATTTCCCATTAATTTTCTGTAAACCTAATTGGTATAAAGTGCTAGAGATTCAATATTTAGCTTTTAATGCAATTACACAACGGGTAGCTCAGTCCTAAATAGCTACAATGATAGAAACAGTTGAATCACTTTAGATTGGTTGAATATGTGTTGCCCTCTGGTCTCATTTCAAGATTGGCTTTCATCAAACACATATTTATTACATTTAATAATAATTTATTAAATTTGTATGCCACCCAACTCCCAGCAACTCTGGGTGGTTTACAAATTTCTTTAAAAACAAAACACAAAAAACAGAAAAGAAACACAGATGGCAGAACAAAGCCAGATGGGTACAAAGAAAAAGAAAAAAAAGGCGTCAGTTATCCTCACCAAAGGACTGGGAAAAAAGCCACGTCTTCGGGGCCCTTTGAAATACCAATAAGATGGGGGCTGTTGGAATCTCAGGGGAACCTCATTACAGAGGGCAGGCATTGCTACAGAGAAGGTGCACTTCTGGGATTCCAATAGACAGCATTGTTTGAGGAACCCAGAGTGCACTGTCAAAGACTATTGAGTCCAAGGACAGCCTCTTGAGGAGGGGATGCACCATTGCCTCTTTCAGGGCTGGAGGCACCACCCCCTCCATCAGAGGCCGACACTACTGCATAGACCAACTGCGGGTCACCTCCTTGGCGCTTTCACAGCTCAGGAGAGACCCAGATCCAGTAGTAGGTGGCCAATCTGACAGTGTATAACTTGTGTGTGGTATTTTGAGTTCCTGCAACTGCTGAGCACCAAGACCTGGATATCTCCTAAAACTAATGCAATGTATTTAAGTCATCTAACATGTGGAGGCCTGTCAGTTCAATTCCTGATAGAGGGATTGAGCCCTATAGAATAACATGTGGCTACCTGTGACTGAAGAGTCCCAGTAAAGGATGTAACCACTTATGTGTTGCGTCCTGGTGGTAGAAGAATAGAGAAATCCCCTCCACAAAGAGGGGAAGGGGGTGAAAGTTATGCAAAAACCTTATACATGGGGGCATGACATAAAACAACCTCTGTATCTCTCTTCTCTGACATTTTAAGAGAAGGTGGACTGTATATATACTTAAATTATTCTTAAAAATAACCATGAAACAAGTTGGGTAGCACCTTTTCTGACATAACAAATTTTATTCAATCTCATGTGAGTTACAGCTCATTTCATTAGATGCATTGAGTGGCTTGACTATTGGATTTAAATTGGGGCAAAGTGAGGGGGGAAAGGGGAAGAAGGTAGCTCTGCAGATTCAGGTTACATGTGAGACACATTACAACTACCTTGTCAATAATTAATTGCAGTGTTTTAAAAATTCATTGTTCGTTGAGACTTCCTGAAATTTCTTGAAATGTTTGATGCATGTGAGTTCAGCAACCTCTCATTCAATGGAAAGTTTAAAGTCACTTCTGACTCTTCACAAATTTATTGGAGTCTATTGGAGAACGAATGAGATCTATTGGAGTGACAAAGGAAGCTGAAATGCTCTTAACAATTTGCTACTTGCTCCTTTTGACTTTTTGGTACTAACACAGCAAAATAATAATGTATGTATTTGTAGCACGTCTTCATATCATGTTTTCTATATTACATACGTTTTCAAAGCATCGGTCTACTGAAGCAACATATATCATGGTCTTTAGACTAGTTTTTTAAATCCAGCTCTCAAAGCACACTTCATCAGATAAACGTATAAATGCCGTTTCTTATACTCTGCTGTCAGTTTTACTGAAGAATAGGAAACAAAAAAAAAATCTAAAGTAACCAACCAGTAGAATTTCCAAAGAACAGACTTGTCAGTATAAATTTATAAATCTCCCACTTGGAATCTATATTGTATAACCATAGAGAAACCTAGCTTGTGTCTCTATGTATCTCATAGTTATACGCACGATAGAGACCAAAGCAATTTTCGTTGCTCTACAGCAAGAGCGGTACCCACTTGGCGCATACCTATACGTAATTGCCACTTCCTTTCCCTCCTCCTGCGCATGCTCTCTGGCTGGCAGAGCCGCCGAAGGAAAAGGCGTGTGCCAGTTTCGCCGTCGGGAGGAGTGATATGGCAGTGGCGGGCGTTGCGAGAATATTTTCGCGGGGGAAGCTAAAATGGGGTTCAGCTGTCGCCCATAGGACGGGCTCAGGCTTCCCTCAATTGCTGGGTAAGTGCGGAGTGGATGGGGCTAGTGGCCTGAACCGCTGTTCTTGAGATCCTGCTTCATCCTGCCGGCCGAATGGAGGAAAGGGCAGCCGTCGAGGAGACGCCTCCATTTACGCTAGTTTGTAACTAAGATAACAGGATACGATCGATGGCTGATTAAACCCTGAACGAAATTGCACGTCTCTTTTACATATATGTCATCCAATAGAAGAGAATATATGTCATCTTCCTTCGATCATGGTGGTCTCCAAAAATTTCACAAATAGTTTCTTTTTTTCCAAACACAGCTTGATTTACTAAGTTACACGTTCTTTCAGTCAAGTCTAAATTCTCTTTTAACCCGTTTCATTGTGTGGACACCGCAAATATTGAAAATGTTAAAGAGTGCTATTATATATATATATATATATGTATATATAGTTATATATATATATATAGTTAAATATAGTTATATATAGTTATATATATATATAAAAAAATAAAAAAAAGAAGCATGCTTATGTAGACATGCTGCCCAGATACATATGAAAGTGAAAGGTCCCCTGTGCAAGCACCCAGTCATGTCTGACCCTTTGGAGGGACGCTGCTTTTGCGACGTTTTCTTGGCAGTCTATAGTGGGGTGGTTTGCCATTGCCTTCCCCAGTTGTCACCTTTCCCAGCAAGCAAGCAAGCCAGCCCAGATACATAGATAATGCTAAACTACATTGTACAGTTATTGTAAGTCTGAGTCTTATCTGCACTATCTGGTCTATTTTACTGTTAACAGTAAAAATCAGTAATACATACATTTTGATTGATGTAAGCCTGTTTATTCAAACAAGTGCTTTCAGATGTATTTGACTGCAACATTCAGAATGGCCAGTTAGCGTGGCCACACTTGCTGGAAGTGATTGATTGATTGTAGTCTAACATTTCTGGAGGGAAGGCAGAAGGATGAAGTTGGAAAAGGCTATCATAAGTCACTATCAGTATCCTTTCCCCTGTGAGCCACTGCAAGGTAGGAAAAATGCTTTATGATTGCACTCTAAAACTCACAAATCATTGTTTCTTAATTTCTCGTCTGAAATTACAGTTCCATCCTTTGCATTTGCAATATAGCTTAGGTGTTAAAAATTAAAACACTGGTTTTGTAAGAATAGAATTTTGAATTCCTGTCTTTGCCTCAACCATTGAAATTAATGAATGTTTAAGTGTGTAAACTCTGAACTGTGCCTGTTTTTATGTAGACTAGTAAATCTGTAACCCATGTTCACTTATTCAGTAATACCTGTTTAATGTGAGTTCGTTAGCTTTTAGTCTTTGGCAGACCCCCAAACTTGATTAATTTTGTGATGTTAGGATGTGTGCCAAACCTGCTCTGACCTTTTTCTTTCATTGGTGAAAGGGAGGGTGCTGGTTAAGTGGCTTTAAAGCCCAAGAAAATAACATATTTTAAGGATTTTTTTTTTTTTAAATAAGTTTTTGTGGGCGTTTCACAAAAACATTTTAACTCAGGAAACATATTCATAAACACCTACTTGGTTTCAAGCCAGACATTGATAGATGACTTTCCTCCCACAAATATGCTATTTTTGAAAGGGTGAAACAGGTGGGAATTGTAAAACCACCCAGAGTTGCAGGAAATCAGGCAGCATATAAATTTAATAAATTATTATTATTATAAACCAGACCCTTCCCCTCAAATGTTCCCAGATCCAACTCTATCATCCCAAATTGTTTGGGATCCTAAACCACATCCCAAGCTTTGTGTAGTGATTCCCTATCTAAAGGTTGTCAAATTCAGCCTTAATATGTGAACCTGGTCGTTGTCAGTTTCTTGCTTACTTGCATAAAAAGTGTATTTTAGTACTGTCAGCCCCAAAATATGAGTGGTTTGCAAATATTTTTTGTTTAGGTTGCAGACAGAAATCATCACACAGTTTGCTTAACCGGTCTGATCAACCCAAACTAGCTTATAATAAGCTGAAAGGCAAGAATCCAGGAATTGTCTTCCTGCCAGGTATTTTTTCAAATATGAATGGTGAAAAGGCACTTGCACTAGAAGATTACTGCAAATCAGTTGGTCATGCTTTTGTAAGGTATGTTTTCAAAAAGCTTATTATTGATTAGTGGTACATAACTACTTATTTATATATGACTTTTTGTATTGTTCTTTTGTTGTTAAATTTATAAATCCCATTGTCTGTCTATCAGGTATCTTGGTGTTACGTATATATAAACTAATTGTACTACCAAGAAACACAAGCATGAAAACCACTCATTCAATTGGCAAGAAACTAAATAATATAGAATATTGCAGCCCCTCTAAAGTGGAACTGGCAAGCTTTCAGTGTTACCTGCTGTGTGAGTTTGTTTATCCAAACCTAGCTTCTCTGGAAAGTGTGACATATAACAGGTCTCTAGCATTGATAACAGTAAAGGATAGGTAGGATCAGCAAGGGCCTGGTTATCTGAGGGACCGTCTTTCTCCCATTGTTTCTGCCCAGTTAATACATTTGGACAGAGTGAGTGCACTCCAAGTCCTTTCTTTTAAATGTTGCCATTTTGTGGAACCTAGGAATCGTGTCTGTCACTGCCCCCACCCTCTGGAACAGCAGCCCCCAAAAGATAGGGATGGCACCCACTCTCCTGAGGTTCTGAAAATCCCTTGAAATCTGGCTTTGGTCCCAGGTCTGGAGTCAATATGTTTGGCATCAGGGAAGGGCTGTCACACTGTGTTTTAAGGCTGTTTTTAATCCAGGCTATTTTGTTTTGTCTGTTTTCATTGTTTTAATTTGGGTATTAGATTTTATGAGGTACAGTCTGTTGGAGTGGGCAGCTATAATAATCTAATGAAATGAATAATAATAAACAAATCTTGTGTATTTATTTATCAGTCTAGATAAATAGAGAGATAACTAGAGCCCTGACAAAACTAGCCAAGAGGTCAAGTGCCATACAATACCACCGTATGGAAATATTCAGCCAGTTAGGACTGGGACTGCCATAATAACATGTCCCCATATCAACCACATGTTCCAAGAGATAAAATGGTTGATAGTACTGAGAAGGATGCTGAAAGAATCATCAGACCTGCGCTTCAGTTGTAAATATAGACCAAGCATCAGGATGGTCAAGAGTTTCTGCTGCAAAATGTGTATGAACACAAATTATAACACTTCCATTTTGATAACTATTTGGTAGCTCTGTTGAGTGCTGCTTGTAAAACACTGCAACTTTATTTGGACTCCTTTTTTAATTAATTTTACAGGTTTGATTACAGAGGCTGTGGAAGTTCAGAAGGCAGTATTAAAGAGTGTACTTTAGGAAAGTGGCGGAAAGATGTGCTTTCAGTACTGGATGAACTCACAGAGGGACCACAGGTTGACTGTGTTTACTTTTAAACAAAGCATAATGTTTCCTCAACTTTTACTGTATCCCCTTTCTGTGGATAATAGGAGCTGAATATATCATTGCTGCTGTTTTAGAGAAGCAAGTATAAAGACTGTTCAGCCATCCATGTTTAAAAGAGAAAAGGTAGTTCAGAACATGCCTAGGCTTACCCATAGCACTTCTCAGGATTCCTTTAAATCAAAAGATGCCTTTACCGAAGCCTAGGAAGACACACATTCTTTAAGGAGTTGCTGACAGTGCAATGTAGGCACTTCCGTACAATCCAGATCATTTTGTCTCTCTCGAATCTGGATCACTGTGTAACCCTAGCAAATATAGTCTTGATTTTCAAAATACTTTGACAAAATTAGCTTTTGATTGATAATGTTTATTGTGTTACTGTTGTCACTTACGATACATCTCTAGAAAATCGCCTTTTAAATCAAACTGCTTTGAGGACACAGAAAAGTTGGGAACTATGCTAAATAATAAGTATCTCAGGAATACAAGTTCAGGTACCATTGTCCAGCTCCAGATGAACCAAGCATAGATGAATGAATTTCATGGTACTACACAGTTTTGCTCAAGTGAATAACAAATCATGGAGTCTTGAATTAATTTTAATTTTTTCATTACATTTCTCCTATGTAGTCACTAAGAGTCAAAAATGACTTGATGGCACATAATCAAAATCTTCTTAACTAAACAGTTCATATCTTCAGAATAAGCTAGGTTATTGGCTATAGTTTAATATATGGTGCTGTGATAAGGCATATATCAGCTTACTAAAAATAAAGTATTAGTAAAACACTGCATAAATATGGTTCCATGTTCAATGACATTTATATTTAATAGTCCTATCACTTATCTGATTATTTTGCTTTATTATTATACTGATGCATATAATATGTCTGTGAGCTATTTCTGTAACAAAAGAGATACTAATGTTTTTATATTAAGATTTTAGTTGGATCCAGTTTGGGTGGATGGTTGATGCTTCATGCTGCAATTGCCCGTCCAGAAAAAATAGCTGCACTAGTTGGAATAGCTGTTGCTGCAGACCATATTGTATCAACTTTTCAACAACTTCCTGTAGAGGTAAGGACCAATATCAGATTTGGTATTCAAATGCAAGTACCATCATGTATCTTGAGTGTACAATCCTAGTTAATGGAGCTGGAGTAGATAGTGTATGTCAGCTGGAGAAATGAACACTACTTGAGGATTAGGAAGAGTAATTGTCTTTCATTATATAAGGTATATGTGGTAATGTTTTCAGAAGGTTCCTTTTAAAATGCTTACTTGACTTAAGTAACTTAGGGTTATCATTACAAACTAAGCTGAGAATAGCTAGGCTAAGAACTGTTTCTTTGCCCTGCTTCAGGGTTCTACGAAATTTCATTTCATTTCAACTTATTTAAATTAACTTTTAGTAAAATATTCTTTGCTTTCCTGTTATATATGTTTCAGGTGAGGACCTAGAAGGATTGAATTGGTGTGAGGTCAATAAAGAATATAACCCATTTAATAAAAGATAAAATGTGATGATTAAAGCTTGTTTAAGGTTGCCTTTTCCTTGTTGGGAAATGTTGAGCAGAAAGAAGTACTGCCTGGCCACTGTGACCAGTTAATGGAACGTTTTGGTGATAAAGCCCTCCGATTCAATGTAATCTTGCTCTTCATGGGCACAATTTGATATAGTTCCTGGAGCAACACCCTGCAATATTATCTGAATTTTTTCAACAAGTAGACTCTAATGAAATGGAAAGGATTCTCTCTTATGTGAGTTCCACCATTTGTGGGCTCTATCCGTGCCCCTTCTGGCTCCTTTGACAAACCAGGGCAAAAGTTGGTTCCAGGTAACAGAACACTTCATTGGAGAAGGGATGTTTCTATGAGCCTTAAAAGAACAGTGGTGCCTCTTCTGAAGAAGCCATCCCTAGATCTGGCATTTTGGACAACTATCACCCAGTCTCCAACCATCTCTTTCTTGGGAAAGTTGTTGAGAAAGTGGAATGTGTCAGCTGCGGAGTGCTGTCAAGGAAGTTGATAATCTAAACTCATACCAGTTTGAATTTAGACCCAATCATTGGACAGTTCCATTTCTGTGTGCAATTCAAACTTTTTTTGTTTTTTTTACCTATAAGCTTGGCACTGACGTAGTTAAAGAACCACCTCCCCTGCTAAGAGGTGACCACTCAGTCATTAAGGGTGGACTTCTTGCCAACATGTTTTAATGCAAGTCCATGTGAGGTAGGTGAAGAGGGCCAGGGCTTGCAGGCAATTTTTATGTTTCAGCCCCCATATTGTGGATCACCCTTCCTCTCGAGATTAGCTTGGCACCCTCATTGTTGGCCTTCCAGAAACTCGTAAAAAACAGCTGATCTGGGGGACCTTTGGGGAACAAACGGTCACTGGCATAGTTACTGCTTTTATGGTTTGCATGTGTTTTTATTGGCTTTTATATTTTTATTGTGTTTTTCTTGCTGTAAACATCCAGGAGTAAATAAGCAACAAACATATAAATAAATTAGTCACTTGGTTGCAAGGAGATGATATTCATCCAGTTGTATATGGGTTTATGTATCATCTAATAGATTCTCCTAGAGTTAATATATACTTTATGCCAGCCAGAACCCTCCTCCAGAAATAGAAATTGATCAGTTATTCATGCCTAAGAAATATTCGGACTAAAGGATTTCATGCATTGTACGCAGGTATACTTTGAATATTGTTTGGAACTACAGTAGGTAGTGTAGATAATGTATTTTGTAAAAGGATTGTACATAGATTTTTTTCCCAAATGTGAGAATTTTGAGAACATTTTGTGGGTGCTTTTATAAAATGGTTGCTGGGGAGGCTAACCTCTGAGTCTGAAAGCACTGATTTACCAAAACACCACTGGCCATCCCCTCTAGAATGCCATTCCTGCACTTTTGCCTTTCTTTCCAGTACATCAACCTGACACATGTTTAACATCTTAGGCAAAAAAAGAAATAGAAGAAAAAGGTGAATGGAAACTCCCAACCAAACACAGTGAAGAAGGATTTTACTCTGTGCCATATGAACTCATCCAGGAAGCAGAAAATCACTGTGTGTTGAGCAGTCCACTCCCAATTAAGTGTCCTGTAAGACTGATTCATGGCCTAAAGGATGAAGATATCCCATGGCAGATTTCTATGAAAGTTGCAGAGAATATTGTCAGTGGAGATGTGGATGTTATTCTCCGCAAATCTGGCCAACATCGGATGAAAGAGAAAGATGATATCAGAGTTATTGTGTACACTGTGGAAGACTTAATTGAGCAGCTAAGTACTTAACGTGATTTGTGTTCTACATAAGTTTACATATGATTCAAGAAGAGAAAAAATCATTTCAAAAGGGTGACTGGTCAACTAGAACAAGCTGGAGCTTTAAAATTATTTCTTACATATTTTTTAACTTATTTTTTTCTGTAAAGACAGTTATTTCTTTAATGCTGCATTTGCACAAGTATTAAAATGTGAAGAAAATGCTATTGTTAAACCCATTTTACTACACACAGATCATCACTATCTTTATGCAATATGCATTTCTAATATTTTGTACCCTGGTATATTAATGCCAATAAATAATAGTGCTTTTTATCTTTGGGTGCAGTATGCCTTTTTTATCCTTTTTATACCTTAAATAAATATGAACTATAATGTTCTTCCATCTGTTTTGTGAAATGTTGTCTGTGCATATTAGAATTGTAGCTAAAATGCTCATGCATTACTTCTTGTGTATATGTATACATTTGGGTATTTTTTTAGCATTGGGGAGTATTGAAAACTAGAGGGAGATATACTTTCTGTTGAATTAATTTAAATAATTTATTTTTATTTCTATGTTCCTACTTTCTACCTGTACTCAAGACAGCTTAATTTGAAGTATTGGTTCTATTCAGGAGATAGAAACTTCTGAAACTATTTGGTTACACATATTTGCACCAAAGAAGTAACTTTAAATAATATAAATTTATTTCAAAACATTACACCCAAAGCATTACACCCAAATTACTTCTACAGAATTCAGTGAAGCTTTCTTCTAAGTATATTGCTGGCATAGTGTTGGACATGTTGCACCGATTAGTTGCAAAAACATCAAATTTTAGCTTAATAAAAACAAGCAAAAGCAGAAAAGGGTAACATTGATGTGTGGACCCTTACAGTATTAGTATTTGCAGTTTCAGAGATTTTTTATTATTAGTATTTAGGATTGCAGAAGATTTTAAGCTTTATCCTCCTGCATTCTGTGGTCCCACTTTGGAATGCCCTCACTTGGGGCGGGACTGACCTGGCCATTGCCAACAGTGCATTTCATGTCATAGAAGTTGAATTCAGAGTAAAACTAATTTATAAGTATGCCTTACTTGTAAATGGTCAAACTCAGTTTTGGACTATTTCTACTGGTAGTTCTAAAGTTTGTAATATGGATTATATGGATTATTAGGTAATTCATACATCGAGCTACCATACTATTATTTGGTAAGGATCCTTGGGCTTTCCAATGAACAGTCATTCTATGGGAATAAAGTTGATTTGTATGGAAACTTTTTGACCTATGTATTGCTTTAATTTTACATGATCATTCCTAGAAAACATTGTTTTGGGACTTTGATTGTTTTGATTGGGAATTGTTTTGGGAATGTGATTCAACTGTTTGAGAAAGAAAAAACTACATCTGCAGATGCTTAAATGACTAAAGAATAAAATAGGCACAACTTGTGTGGTATTTGCAGCTTTCTAGATCACAGTAGGCCATGAATGCACCACTGTGAAAGCAGTGGGCCTACGTTCATCATAATGAGTTTTGTTATACATTATTTATTATAACAACCCTGTTATCATTTTCTGAGTATAATTAGCAATGTCAGTTTAATGTGAATATGATGTCATGGGTAAAATCTATATATTCTAAACATATATTCCGAAACATATTTTACTGTTCCAGGATACAGTAACTTCACCATCCTTCACCAATCCATTATTATGGACTTTGTGAGGCAGGATTTGTTAGTTTAAATGTGCATAGCATAAAGTTAATCTATCTAGCATGTTGGAACTTCAATTCAAGTGTACTTTAATTGCCACTATCTACATATTCCTATCTGTTTTTTAATCTTGTTTTAATCACAGACATACAGGACAGTGATACATAAGCTGTTGTCTGAAATGTACAAAATACTATATTTAAATGTCTTAACCAAAGTAAATACAGATTAGGATTTTTAAAAAGTTTGAAAGCAATCCATTACATACATTTTGAAAGGAGTAAAACTATCCATACATTATGAACTGTAATGACAGGGTATTATCATTTTCCTCCCCACTGTAATATTTGCACGTTGTTTAGTATATTTAATAATAAAGAGATGCTAATCTAAATGGTACTTTTATATGTTCCAATGTAATACCTTAAGGTTCATCTAAAACAAACACTTTGTTTTCTTAATGCCACAAGATTTTCAGTTTATGGATCTTTTCTCTCCCAAACAGCATGTTAATCTTTCTTTGTAAGGCAAGTAATATTCTGGGATAGTATCTATGATGCTTAACATTTCAGTATTGCAGATGATCTCTCTGCCCTCACAATATAACACAAAAACTTGTACGTTCATCATAGGGGCATGCAGAAAATAACTCTCTACATACAGTTGTATAGTTTAGGCATCCCTGGTGAAACTATTTCCTTTAATCCTTACCATGCGTTGACATAAGCACTACATAGTTTAAATTTAAGAACATTTTTCTTTAAAGTTTTAATGTAATATTACTATTTATGTGCAAATGTTTACAGATTTAAAATAAGAAAATTGTGAGTATGGCAGGTGCAAAGTTTTGCACAAGCTTACAGTCAGTATTCTCAAACAGCTCCTTTGGCAGAAACAATGGCTTCCAAACGTTTCTGGAAGCTAGATAAGGTTTCCATTTTATACTTGACAGAATTATTTTACTCAGAAATACTGTTAAGTCTCCATACATGCATTGTATGGGTTCTTAGGTCAGTTCTAGCAGAGATTTTTCCTGGTTTGCCAACTACTGCCCCACAGTTAGTGAAGAAATTCAAGCTAAAAAGAGGTTGGATATTTCAGCAAGACAATTAATGCTCCAAAACTTAATTGACCATGAAGTATTTACAGGGGGAAAAGGGTTTGGAATGGCCTTCAGTGTCCAAACTTGAATATTACAGAAATAAAAAGGAAACAGCTCTTCTAGTTTATAGCAAAGCCCTAATAGCTCATTCTCAGGAAATCAATCAAACATAAGCAGAAAATGAGGGCAATATATGTGAAACAACTAGTGTTATACAGACCTAATTATTTCAGTATTTTGACCTTGGCTCAGTCTTGCTGTTAAGCAGTAAGTTCAAGCAGCAGAATCTAGAGCAAGTTATGTATTCTTTGTTATATATACAAACACACACACACACACATACATGCATATAATGCAAAAATGCCTAATGGCCAAGGAAGTTCCCTTTTGCTGAGTGGTCCAAAGAGCTGTCTTTTGCAATCTTGTTGCATGCATAATTACAACTGAATAAATGGCTCTAATCATTTCTGTACATCTCAACGCTGAGATGTATGAAGGTGACTAGGGGCATTTATTTGCTTATTTAACCAATCTCATATACTTCTCCAATTACAGACTGTGGGTAGCTCACACTGAAAAAATGTAAAAGTATACCAATAATAAAATACAGCTTTCTAGGATTAAAAAAAACAACAACCACTCTTTAAATCACAGCAACAGGATAAATACATAGCAGCTATCATATTTAAGAATCTACCCAGTGAAATCCTGGTGGGAGAGGATAGTGTTAATTGCTTTCCTAAATTAGGACAGAGAAAAGGCCATCCTGAGTTTGTTCTGTATGGCCAGGGCAGCTACTGGGGAGGTCTGCTTCTGAGCCCCACCTCTTCCACATCTCAGGGTGACAGGAACAGAAATATCACTTCCCAGATCAGACAAACAGGATGAACAGTCTCTATCCAGAATACACAATCCCAAAGATAACAAGAATCCAAACTAAAAGGGATTTTATGCTTATCAGCAATACTTTGACTTGTACTTAAAACTTATTGGCAACAAATGCAACACCTGCAATACAGGTCATGTTTTGATAAATGATTCTTACTTATCAAGTAGCTGCATTTAGAATCAATTGTAGTTTCTGAAGAATTCAAAGTCAGCCCTAAGTGGAGCACATTATTGTTCCCTCCTTGGCAGCTGAAAGAAGCCAGGGGGAACAGGGACCCATCCCATCAGAAGCTGAGTTCATACTACCAGGATCACTGTCAACTTCTCAGATTTCAAAGGTTCAAAAGAATCCCAGATGCAAGATGTTGGGCCAGATTGTGATGTGTCTAGCTCTAAGTGAATATGAACAAATTTTTATTCTCAAAAGCTCTTGCAAGCAGGTTATAGTACCCTGCATAAACTTCTTGCTCATTCCTCAACAATGACTGGGTCACCTTAAATAGTGCCACAAGACAACATTACATGGACTCAATAAGAATAGGGAAGTACTGAGCTTCACAGTCCTTATCACCATAGTGTAGGTTCAAATCTGGGCTTGTACCTGTGGTCACATTCAGTCATTGGTAAATAGGTATCTCTTATGTTGGTTGCCAGAACTCCTCTGTGAGATATCCTGAATCTATGGCCAGAGAGAGGCCACTTGGGTAATCTTGCTAGCACCCTTGCCTATTCTGTGTTCCAGAGATCAACAGGCACACATAGCCAGTGATGCCATCAGATCACTAGGAAATTCCCCAAGCACCACTGGAAACCAATGGATGCATAACATGCCCAGGGCAGACCATTTTAATCAATTCATCCCCTTGTCAAGTTTAGAAACTGCAGTGAGCCTCAGAGCAATCAGGAAGAAATCAGAGCATATCAAATTACTAACACAAATGTCCTCCACTTTCAGATCTTAAACCAACTGCTCTGAGATTGGTTCTTTTAAGAGTCCAGCAACTTCAATTTAAATAAAGATGAGTGTGGCTTCATCTTCAGGTTGGAATGGCAAAATGCTGAGTCACCCTTTGCTTCTTTTTCCCTCTGAGCTGTTGAAAACAATATTTTACATTAATTAGAAATAACTGAAAAGCAAAAATGGTAACTGAACTGTTTACTATTAAGTTTGGAAACTTAGAGTGATAATGTGCCTTAAAACATAAGAAACAATCCTTTTCTTTCTGTTCAATCTTGCTTTGGCTGTAATGTTTGAAGAAGTTGTTTCAGACCCAGCGAATGTAGCTTTCTGTTGAAGAAATACTTATTCCTTCTCAGGATCTAGTTGCTTTGGCTAACCATCTATCAGAAAATCAGTTGGAAATGTTAAGTGAGTGATCTTGACTCCAGAGACACCTTCTGAAATACACTCAGGTTGAATTTTTATCAGCAGGAAACTGTCACATTGTATTTTAAAAGTGAAAGTGTTAGAAAATAGTAGGCTTTGCAGAAAAAAAAAAGGTGGGGGGGACACCTTAGAAACAATATTGGAATCAGATGAAAGAATTCAAGCCTCAGACACAACAGACATAGCTTAAAAACAATAGCTGACAGCCTGCTAAGATGAATTGGGTCATACAAAGCCTAGTATATCATAAATGTGTCAGTGTCTTAAACTTTCCTTATATGGAATGTGGGCAGTCGCTTGTTGTCATGGAAAAGGGTTTAGATTGGACTGTGGAGACATTCTGGATGCAGCTGTTCAAGTTCAATCAAGGCTTAAATCTTGTTGTGCCAGACATCTGAACATGACATTTTGCATTTATCCAGACAAGCACTACTTTGGAATATGGAAAGGGAAAAACTACAAAAATATGGTATTTTTGAACTGTCTTCAAGGGTTGTTAGAAAGCATAAAAAAATTAAATCATATTTATGTCACTGTCAGACAATGGAGTATAACACCCTGGAAGCATCAAACTGGCTCAAGCCAAGAGTTCAAAAGTGAAAAATGCTTTGGGCAGTTCCCTTGTTGCAATACCCCAAAGAGGTTTTTCACAGTGATCTCTACATGCAGACATAACACGGACTATTTTTACAGTAGATTCCCTTAAGCACAAAGAATTCCTTAAGTTCACACATAGAAGCTACCAACCCAAAAACAGGGAAGGGTGATCGATCAGAGAGAGAGAATGTAACATCAATCTCTTTCTCTCCCAACAGCTGCACTCTAAAATGGGTGAGATTATGCATATATTGGTGTGGGATTATATTATATTATATTATATTATATTATATTATATTATATTATATTATATTATATTATATTATATTATATTATATTATATTATATTATATTATATTATATTATATTATATTATGGAAACGTAAGGCTTAGAATTTATTCTAAGTTGGTATTCATTCATTCATTCATTCATTCATTCATTTGAATTTATTAGCCACCCAACTCCAATGGACTCTGGTATGTGGTATAGCTTGCTAATTGCTATATGGTGCATTATTTCCTTATTTTACTTTCTTCAAATACTTATTTTTGTGACGTTCTCTCTAAAAAGAAATAAATTTATTTCTGCTCTCTAATGAACACTAACTATTCCATACACTGAAGCAGGTAGAAACCAAAGCCCATCAGGTCCAACAGTCAGCTTCTAACCTGAAGCATCCTGTCTGCTATGTGACTTATCCACGGAATATTTTGGTCCTCAGCAATCATTCTGCGACTGAGAAGGGGTGTATTTTTAGAGTTTAACCTAACATATCTCTGAATGTGGCCACTAGATGTTGGATTCTTTTGGGCTCACTGAAATACTAAGAATATTAAAGATTTGTTAGAGGCTCAGGTTTTTAATAAAATCTGGGTTATCAGTCAGTCTGTTACTTGTGCTGTCTCCATATGTCTACTAAACAGAAAACACTGTCCCATGGGAACAGTTCTCAATGGCTGGCTTTGGTTATATACTACAGGAAGAAAAAGTAATGACAAAATAATAGCAATTTATTATTAAAGAATCCCTTAAACCATGTCCATACATACTGAATGCCATTTTGAATAAACCAGTACGATCACTTGGGTTCAATTTTTATTCACATATATTAAAACATAGGTTGAAAGACCGTGATCAGTATATGCATGTTCTTTTTAAAAAAAAACAACAAACACCTGTACATATCTATTGCATGTGGCCAGACAGAATAGATGCACAATATTTAGCTGATTCTAACAACCTTCCATCTGCAAATAGATAGCTTCTAGCTTCGACAGCTGTTATCATGGAAGCGATAAAGGAATTCAAAGGAAGAGCTATATACTAAAATCTTATTTCTGTTGTTGTTTCTAATTCTGATTATGAATCACTAAATATTGTTTCAATGTTTTCTATTCTAGAATAATAAAAGTCAAGCTATTTGACCTTATTCATTGGAAATTTTAATTCACAAAAATCACTTTTCTCAGGTACGATTTGTTTAATACCCACAGCATATTGCATACAGAGAGACATCCTCTAAGAGAAGTCGATTTCAGCCTTTACAAAATAAAAATAAATCAGTGCACAATACAGAAGGCTGACAGGAAAATGAGGTCACCTACTGAATTTTTCATGTATTCAAGCCCAGGAGAATCTGAGAATTATATAAAGCACTGAGCTCATTATTTGCATCAGAATTCAATAACAAGAAAAAAATAGTGTGGGAAGGAAGGTTGACTGTGCAAATGTCCAAAGCAGCATGATGGAATCTGCTCTTTTTTGTAGGAGGTACTGCAAAGAATTCACATTGAAATTAAAAGGTGTTCTGTGGTAAATATTTATTCAGATATAAGCTTCCTAATATTCAACTGTTTCTAGCTTTTCAGCCTTAATAGTTTGTGTTTAGTGTTTTAATAAGGATGGGTCCTGAAAATTTCAGCATTCTCATGTAGTTTCATTGATGCTGAACTATACCACTTGACTGCCTGCAAGTAATTGAATGCTGTGTTGTTCTTAATAAGCAAATGGACGATGGTATGGCTTTTTTCAGGACTGGCCCAAGAGACTTTACTGTCATGGATAGAACAGTAAATTATACCCTGGACAAATGAATGTTTCCCCTGTGCTGGAGGAAAAAGTCTTCAGATATGCAAAAACTAGCATAAAAAGTATTCTTTCTGTATGCTTGTTTTGTAAAAGGGATATTCAAAACAAATTTAATTCTGAAATCGTGCAGACCAAAACAATTTTCATATGTAGGCTACATCATCCCTGAAAAAAACATGAGCTTTTCCAAGAAAGTCTTGACTTAATGTCATGAAAGCAAAGGAGAACTGCAGCTATGAACCACATCGTCATGGCCCATCACAGTGACCTGTACACACAGCTTGCCTTACCATTAGGTAGAATAACAACCAACCTCAAAAAGTTAATATTTTTAGGAGTTTAACTTTCTTTCCAAATAAATACAATCAGTGTTAATAAAAGTGGTTAGACTCATTTGTTATATATCAACTGAGGCTTGCATGGTATAATTTACTGTTCTATCCAAGCAGCAAAGCCTCTTGGGCCAGTCCTGAAAAAAACCATACTATCATCCATTTGCTTATTAAGTACAGCTCAGCAAATAACAGCTCTGTTTTGGCATGGATTTGGAAAGTTATAATGCTTCAGAATTTGAAGCTGCCTGCTCTGCATTGCACGTCTGTTGGCTTGGGATGGGATGCTGAAGAATCTAGTTCTTTCCTGACCTATTCCTTATGAACGGAGTATTTATTTTCTCTTTTTCTGCATATCTTTTCACAACTATGGGATGCCACCCCACTCACCCTCCACATTTCTAGATTTTAGGTCATTACCGTAGGTGCAGGATTGTCTTTAGTTTAAATAAAATGCCATTGTTGTCTGTGATCCTGAAGAGTATTTTAAACAGCTATCTTCTTGGGCGCTATGACAACGGCTGCAGCATAAGAGCACTGCACAGAATAACAGTCTGACAGCAGCGGAAGTGTGCGCAGAGGAGCTGGTTGCAGCTGATTGAGCTGAATAGGTCTCCTTCTCTAGCTATGAGAGAATAGGAGTGCCTATTTAATAGCTCTTAGCAACGCCCCTGCTTTGACCCTACTCGACTGTGTGGAAAATCAAATCAATACAACCTTCTCCAAACCACAATGCTTCCACAGCAGCAGGACCAGGACCAGCAGAGCATCACAGCAGCCTTTGTCTCTTCTTAAATTTGATCCAGATTTCTTGCTTTGATGGTCTCTCCACATTTGGATTTAGTTCGTTGTTGAAAGATCTTCACGTGCCCCACTGAAAGGATCTTCTAAGTTGTCCTGTATGAAAGCTTTTTATACTTCTGCCTTTGGTGGTTTGCTGTTGTTATTTTTTTTAAAAAAACCTTTGAATTTGCTGACATTTGCAATATTAATTTGAAATGTCATTAGCAACTTCTAATTTTGATGGTAATGGAAATTTAAAATATGCACTGTAATAGTGAAAATTCTGACACTCTTGAGATCTTGAGCTTGTTTTGAAATAACACTTCTTAAAATTATTCACTCACCTTTTCTAAGATGTTCTGAAAAGACGTTTAATAACATATGCTCTGTAATTTGCAGCTTTTGAAAGTTAAAGTGTTTTTTTCCCTCTTCCTTCCTAGAAATGGCCAATAGAGGACCAAGCTATGGCTTAAGCCGAGAAGTCCAGGAAAAGATTGAACAGAAATATGATCTAGAACTGGAAAGTCGTTTGGTGGATTGGATTATTATACAATGTGGTGAAAATATAGAGCACCCCCCTCCTGGAAAACAACATTTTCAGAAATGGCTAATGGACGGAACAGTAAGTAATAATCTGATGTTACATCTATAAAAGTAGCATTGTTGTACAATATCATTTGTACCTACATTTCTACCATTTCAAAATTATATTGGCTAATCAATTAACTTTGGCACTGCATTCCTGACCTCATTATCTAGCATGTCCTATAGAATTAATAAGTAACAAGTAATGTTTCAGGGACTACAATGCATCTTTGATTTGTTTAAGATAAAGGCAATAATTATTTCCATCTGTAAACTGCCTTTCTCTAGAATCTAGAATAAAATAATTCAAACATTGAAGGTGATTGCTTATTGTGACCAGAAGACAATATGAAAAACACTGGATAGGGCTGTACAGAGATAGATGAAACAATGGTTATGTAATATGGGGAATATAAATTACAATTTTTTGACAGTTAACTACAGATCCTTTAAAACCCCACACATTTCAATAATAGTTTTATCTTCCTTAAAAATGGGTTAGTTTGTGTGTACTTGTTTATGAATGTGCTTATGCCACAATTCTGATCTGTTTTTACAAAAAATTAGCAATTCTAACTCTTTAAATGATAATTTATTCATTTACTGAAGGGACAGCACAAAGGTGCTTTCATTTACATGGAAGACTTGGCAAAATTATTGAATGTAGCAATGGTGTTTTTATCAGCTTACTACTTGATACTACTTACACTTGAGCTCAGGCTGTGTTTTGCTCTCCCATGTGACTGTCAATTGTTATATAATCTGAAGTGAATAATTTGATTTTGCCTGCTTGATTACATCCATGTATGTTTTATCCGTGCAAAGGAAAACTTTGCCAAGCATTTCTAATATATTTGGCTCAAATGCATCCATAATAAATGCTGTCAGTAACGTACACTTACATTGGTATTATGCATTTCATTTGAGGGACAGGGAACCAGGGGAACATTTCTAAGTGGCATTAGGATACCCATGTCATAAACAGAGTAATATATACATATGGTATTGCCTTTAGTTGGTGGAACTAATTGATTTTTGTCTCTTTCAATTCTGCTTTTAATGGTCAATCTCCCAGCTGCTCTGCAAGTTAATAAACAGTCTTCATCCCAAGGGAAAAGAACCTATTGCAAGGATCACAGAATCAAAGATGGCTTTCAAACAAATGGAACAAATTTCTCAGTTCTTGAAAGCTGCAGAAATCTATGGAGTACGAACAACAGATATCTTCCAGACAGTAGATTTATGGGAAGGTATATACTTATTTATATATAAGGGTGTTTTTTTAAAATGTAAAACTGTTTAGGCTGCTATTCATTATATATTTCTCTAAGGGGAAAATTCCCAAATGCCATTATCACTCTTTCCAATTTGCATTGCCTTTAATCACTCCTGTAATGCCTTCCTTATTTTCTCTGAGAGATTTATATTGATGCAGGACTTAATGTAATCTTTTGTACATTTATTTATTTATTTTATGTTTATCCCACCTTTATTATTTTTATAAATAACTCAGGGTGGCGAACATACCTCATACTCCTTCCTCCTCCTATTTTCCCTGCAACAGCGACCCTGTGAGGTGAGTTGAGTTGAGAGAGAGTTACTGGCCCAAGGTCACCCAGCCAGCTTTCATGCCTAAAGTGGGACTAGAACTCACAGACTCCTGGTTTCTAGCCCAGAACCTTAACCACCTATGTATATGCATGTGAAAGATACGTGTTTTACAGAAGCACATCAAAACTAAGAAAATAGTAGTTATATTACATTCCAGATATTTCGGCCAAGTCACACATTGTCATTTTTAAGGATGGGTGAAATATATTTAGTTTGCATTTAAATGTAAACATAAACCGATCTGCATTTCCTATATGTAGCTTGGGACACAGTTATTCATGGATATCAGTACTTTCTGAATTTTATGATGTAATTATTAACTTAAAAATTATGTATATATGGAAAACATGCACAGAAATTTAAAAAATGTGCGTATTAGGAAAAAGTCCACACATAATTAATTATATTAGGGGAAATTATTACCAAAGATAATATATTAAGAATGGTACATATAGAAAGAGTGTATTAGGGGAAATACACCTATGTGCTAAAATCATTGTGAAATTTGGTAGGGCATTCCCCAAAAAATCATGATGTGGACATTCATAGTATGGGATAGAGCCAAATTTAGATTGGAAAAATAAACCTGAGAAATTCACTCACCATTAGTAGTATATGAAATTACTGATTCCATAAACAATAACCATGAAAGAAGATTCTTGGCAGATGGGTCTGAAACCTGGTGATAATAATCTAGTCAGGAGAATAGTTTAGATTGAGTTCATGTTGGGGTGAGGCTTCAAATCTGTGTTCTGGCTATGAATGTATATGCACAGTCACCGCTTCACATTTTTCTCAGTAAAAAAAGTAAAGTAACTTCATTGCCCCTCTTTGTACTCTGATGTTATACTCTAGAATAAAGAATACATATTCTGTATATGTCTCTTAGTATCAGGAAAGACATGGTACATTTTAATGGAGGCTAAATACTAATATTCACTCTGATAGCATCCAATGTATAAATTCAGGCCTTCTTTCAACAGCTCTCTTCTAGCATTAGTAGAATCCATACCATTAGTCACATTGTCCCTGTAACTGATAAATACATTACAGGGACACATTAAGGAATACATATATGTTTCCTTATGTGTATCCTTGCAGTTGATCACCATGTCAGAAAGTGGGAAAAGACAAACAGTTTAGGAAAAAATCTACAAAAAGCAAAAGCAGCCATCTTGGCCATGAGAAAAAATAATCCAAAATCCATATTGAAGCAATACATTTATTAGACCAGCTGAAGGTTTGCATGAGAATTCATCAGGTAAGATGGTTGAAAATCCACCTTCCAGGGGCAGAGAGAGTAGGGAGGAAAAATATAACGGTACCAAATGGAAGTGCTTTTGTATGTCAGTATACATTCCAACTGTTCAGTCAATAATTTGATCTATAATGTCTCTACTTCTGTTTTTCTGGATCTATCTTACCTGTGGAGAAATTCTGGGAAGTTTGAAAATATGCTTGCTGTTTTGGAAATCTTCAGTTGATCTAACAAAATGTTCCCTTCACTGAAATTTACTTCATGAACAAAACATTTAATCCAAAACATTTAATAGTGAATTGCTCTGTGTCTCCTGTACAAGGCAACTTTATATATCTTCCAGGAAAGAAGCCAGTTTAAAATCTTTTCACACATGATATTTTTATCACATGGAAATAATCTCTTTATGAGTACTCTCATGGAAGTCATGTATATGAGTCAAAATAAATTCTTGCACTCCCCATATAAAACAATTGTCCATTCTTATTACAATTCTTCCTCCCCCCTCCCATTTCCTAGTCTTGTGCAGCAACTGTAAGAGTCCTGCTTTCTCTTTTGTATTTATTTTGTGCTTTAAATTAAATTATGAGCCTGCAGGCTTGCCTAACCCATTTACAGGGCCTTTTGTATCTAAAGAACATTTATAGATGTGAAATGATAATGATAGCCAGGAAGCAATGAAAGAACTCCTGCTAAAAGCCTGCCGGATGTGGCTACTGGCTCTGAGGAGAAAAGGACAAAGCAATCTTTGCTTTCTGATAGTAATCAAGTCTCAGATGTTTCCAAGAATGAGTCAGGCAGGAGGAGGGCCAGTATTTCCCATATTCAAATCTGTCAAGTAATATAGAGAGAAGATTCTGACCAAGAAGGATGATTTTTACAATTCAAACTGCATTCCTTTGAAGCTTGGAGCAGAAACTGGATGAAGCTATTGAAGCTTTCCCCATTCTGGTGATGTCCAGTTACTTGCAGCTGTATTCCCAGAACAGGAATTCTGGGAGCTGTACTGCCCACACAACTAGAGGGTACCAGGTTGGAGGTTTATGCCTAATGTGATCCTGGGTTACACTGAGATTAGCTACTTGGATAGCCATTTTCAGATCTCATAGTTTAGATCTGTATTATGCTGAGGTTTAGCTTAGGAACAGACAAACCCAAGCTCTAGTGACAATCTCAGCTAAGAAGCTAATATTTCTTTCTCTCAGACCAACTTTACTCACAGGGTTGTTGTGAAGGGAAAATGATTTTTTTTTTTACTATGAAATATAAGCACATTCCAAAAAAAAATACTAAAATACTAATACTACATAGTGAGCAAAAACTGGGGAAAATGTCCATCTGCTATCTTATGTCTTTTCAGGGATACAAAGAATGCATAACTGAATGTGAATGATAGGGATAAAAGCACAACAGTAGGCATCTCAATAATCTTTCATGCTCATTAGGACACTGAATTTGTCCCTATGTTGGGAAGCAGGATTTAGTACTCTGATTCTCCCACCAAATGCCTGAAAACGATTCTTAACTATCAGTTCTTAGGTCACAGATGACTTTTTGTGACTTACTAAAATATTTATGTGGATCAACATTCCCTAAAATTACTGAAGGCGTGTGTGTGGGGAAGTAGCATGCAAAATTGAATTATTATACTTGTTATACATTATTAATATTATTTATTACATTAAAAAACAATAAAACTTATAAAAAGAGATATTTAACTGAGGTAGTAGTAGTACATATAATTAACAAATTAAACATTTGACCAGAGTATTCAATAATCCTGAGGAAACATATCTGTATTATCTTTATTAATAGAACTTTAAAAGATGCCATATTTCATTAAAAAATAGGTCTGTGTATCCTTTAATACATCATATTTTGTGTGTTAATTTTTCAATAGATGTTATATGCATACTGCTAATTCCTCATTCACCTTACTTTGAAAGATTTTTATTTTAAGGCATTCCCACCAAAGATGTATTTTTAAACTGAAAGATAGCACAATATTGTACAATATTAAGAAGGTTTCATCTTCTGGTCTACAGCCCTGTTTAAGTAAGTTCTGATACTGAAGCTTTTGAGATTTCATTTCCCATGTTAGTATGAGACCTGCAGAGTAGATGTGAGGGTAGAGAAATATTTGTGACTCTCCATTTCCTTCCTCTAGTGCTAATTGTAAAAAACTGTTATTTAATTTTTTTAAAAAAATATTTCCCTTCCAATGCAAACTGGTCTAAATACTTGCCTTTTAAAACATTCCAATAACCTATGAACATGGCATAAGGCCAAAGACCTGTAGAATGTAGTTCATCCTTCTCACTTCCAGACTGCCTCCTAGCCAAACCTGCCACACTTCCGCTTAAGCCTTTTCATTGTTAGAGTCACATTACCTTAAAGAGCTGGCCAGGGAAGCGGACAGGAAATCAAGGTGGGGAATCTGACGTCAGTTTTCTTTCTCCAAAACTAGAATCCTTGTTCTGACTTTGACTTACAAGGGAAAGGTCTGAGATCTATGCTTCTGGAGTCAGCATCTTTCAATAGAGTAAAGCTCCTTTAAAAGTTAATGGGAACAAAAAGGGATAAAGATGGCTTCCAATTCCTCTCCTTGCCCTATGGATGTCATCACTGCATTTTTACTTATCCATTGTGGCCCTCAATGGCTAAAAATAATGATTTTCAAAAATGTGGCCCAAGTTCACTAAAAAGATGATATTCTCATGGAATTAAGAGATGTTCCTTATTACAATGAGCCAGGGTTCTATGACTCACAACCCCACTTTAATACTAACTTTTCTGTGGCCTTAGTCAATTTAATCACTCTGTCTTTGTTAAGTGAAGATAGTAAAATTAACTTACTTTATGAGGCTGCTGACAGATTAATGAACAGAATGAGGACTGCTCTGGAAACAGTGATGGGCAACTTTCAGAATAATGCAACTGCTGGGGTAGGCCATGAGAACTTACATCTTCAAGCTCTTCTCTGTATTTTCCATGTTGTCTTGTCACTTGGGGTTTGATAAAAGATGTGACTTTGTGAGAGTGGAGGGAGGTTTAACACATTAGAGTTCAATGTTTGGCTGCCAAGACCTGACATTAGTTTTACATGTCTAAAGCTTTCCTCAGACATTCTCTGAATGTAAGTTGTCAATGCAAAGAGTGGTAGTGGTGGGAATGAAAATGCTAACTCTCTTGTAGTCCATCACTGTTCATACTGCCTTCTATCTGTTGAGCAGTGTTTCTCAACCTTGGCAACTTTAAGATGTGTGGACTTCACCTCACAGAATTCCCCAGCCAGCTAAGGGGAATGACTTATCTGCAAAGGAATGCTTCCTGCATCTGTGAAGATGCTTTACACAATTTAAAACTCTGGAATTATGGAGGTTCTCCTCCAAAGTACTAGAGTTCCCCATCTGGACACATTCCAGGTGTGTGGACTTGCAGAACTCCCCAGCTAGCTAGCATGAGAAGCCCTGTTTGAAAAGGCTGTCAGGCACATGAGGCTGACAAGGAAGATTATAGAGTGAGGCAGAACCAGCACTCTTTGGTTCTTCCCCTTCCCCTCAACCGCACATATATTCATATTGGGGGGGGGGGGGGACTTGAAGAAGGTTTAAGAGA
The DNA here is from genome assembly GCF_035149785.1 of Candoia aspera. NCBI lineage: Eukaryota > Metazoa > Chordata > Lepidosauria > Squamata > Candoiidae > Candoia > Candoia aspera. Next base: position 79,886,091 of record NC_086157.1, on the reverse strand, counting down.
ACTAGCGGGAGATTGAAAGTAAAATAAAGTGCCTGACATAAGACGTGGCAAGCTAGAAGGACCAAAAGCCTGAGGTATCTACAATAGTGGAAAGGCCAGTGAGTTAAAGGCTTGGGACCTTTCTGAGGCATACATGGAAAACACCCTGAACACGAGTGGGCTGTATTCCACCGCAACAACATGTTTTAGAGCCTATATGCAGCTTGTGCTGGTGAAATTTGCAGCAAACCATTAATTTATTTTTGAGTGGCATATTTTACTTCATTTGTTGGGGGTAGAAGAGAAGAAACCCTAAGTCCAGCCCCAAAAAGCTGCCTCCAAATTTGTTCCCCAGAAACATTTGCCAAATCTGATTAGAAGGTTATGTACTGTAGTTCACTGAAAAGTGTAGCACCCAATACAGGTTAAACTCATTGAGATCAAACATACGGCCAGGTTTCCCAAATCCCTAAATCTTGCAGCAGTTTGCAAGCTAAAGGAAGGAGGAATTCTGTTCAAGGATAATTCCCTTGTGTCCAGAATAAAGATAGAAAACATAATGTGGTAATAAAACCCCTGGGGATTTTGAGATTAACCAGGTGTCTATGTAGTACTGCTGAAGTACAGCCAAACTATTTAACAGTAACAAATGAATAACTCTTTTTAGGAAAAGACATGGCTGCCGTGCAAAGGACTTTAATGGCTTTGGGCAGTGAAGCTGTTACAAGGGATGACGGATGTTACAAAGGGGATCCGTCCTGGTTTCACAGGTAAGAATGTGTTCGGTTGTTTCCTGTTTTCTGAGATATAAGAAATGTGCGGTTTTAATGAAAAACAAATCCTAGACAGAAGAAAATGTATGTTTTAAAGCAAGACACATTAACTTCTGCCTGCTTCAGCTGTCAGTGAGAGAGCTAGTGACCTCTTTAGAATAGATGTTCAAAAATGTTCCATTTATAATAAACAAATTATGTTGGATCCAGGGACGGTCTACCCAGGAGCGCATGCAATCCTTCACTTACTGACCCAGGGCTACGAAAATGAGAAACTTATAACCCTACCATTTTCAGAAAGGAAATACACAAACCTTTAGTACAAATTCTAAATACCTAACACAGCTTTAAAAAAAAAAAGAGAGAGCAAAAACAGTGTTCCAAATCCTTCCCACAAACCTGTCCCAAATTTGTGATATTGCGCCAGGTATTTTGTCTCTTCCCTGACAGTGCAGATCTCAGCTCCTTGCTCTCCAAAATAACATTAGGTGCAGCCCTCAGCTATCCAAAGCTTGCCCACCCCTAGTATATAACTTGTGTATGAAGAAGTCTTCTCTGATTTGTGGAGCTATTGGATCAGGTGGTATCTTGCTTAAAGTATTTGAGTCATTCTTTCCAGCAATGGCTCAGATATCTGTAGCAACAATTGTCCAAGCAATAGCAGAAATATGAAACGTAATTTGCAATTTATTACTATCTGCTGAAACAGTTCTCAAACTATACTCCCTCAGAATTATGCTGTCCCTCATGATTGTTTTTAGATGAATATATATCTATGAAAGGTGCCCAGCAGTACTGAAGCAATTTTCCAAAGCTGGTATTTGATACATTTTGTAACATTAACCTTTGGAGAAACAGTGCTTAATCTTGCATACTCTTGCCTTAATAAAGCAGAACATCTACTTAAGTGTTTTTCTGGATGGTGGACAGATAACTTAAAACCTCAGCCACAAGGACAGTGGCTGACTGATCTGCTATTCGATAAAAATATTTTCTTTCTCCCCTCTCTATTTTTCAAGTACGGCTAATCCATTCACAGCAAAATACCAGGTTGATTTAGCTTTTTGATATTGAGGTAGTTGATTGAGAGTTCTACCCCAACACAGGAATGACTAGTATCTGTCTACCACAGATCCATATTTGATAATGATTTGGATTCTTTATTGTTTGGTAACTTTTGAATGAGGCCATGGCACCTGCTAGTTCCAAGAGGGAGCTGGATTAAGATTTTTTTAAATCATTTTTTTGGATGGGGGTGAACACTTTCCCTAAAACACCACCATGATAAATCCTAGTTTCAGCATGCAGGGTTGGCTGAGGAGGTTTCTATCCCCTTGGGTTTAATATTTTTAAAAAGAAAAGTAGTGCAAGGACTTTTTCACAGTCCTAACCAGTCCTGTTTTCACAGTGGGTAAATATTTTCAGGAAACAGAATGGAATTTTAGAAAGCCTTTATATATAAGGGATTCATACTTCAAGCTTATGACGTCTCAGAGATAATCCCAAGGTCTTTAGGACTTGTTGGCTTCCATTATATTAGGACAAAGATGACAACTACAGCTTCAGAAGGGGAAATTCAATGTTAGAAACCTTTTCTTGCCTTCCAACGGGCCATTGCAGCTCATCTTCTCAAAATCAGGGCAGTACTATCCTTATACTGTAATGTATATATGTATGTAGGATGAGGCAGTCAACCTGATAAATATTTGAGAATTTAAAACAGCAACAAACATGTCACTTTTAAAAAAGAATCATTTTCACAGGAAAGCACAGAAGAACCAGCGAGGATTTTCTGAAGAACAGCTTCGTCAAGGACAGAATGTCATCGGCCTTCAAATGGGAAGTAACAAGGGAGCATCCCAGTCAGGGATGACAGGATATGGGATGCCAAGACAGATCATATAGTTTAAACCACCTTTAAACTCTCACTTACCCACTTGATAGCATGGCCTGACTGGAAAACACATAGCTAGTTAATGTTCATGCTGAGATCTGCTTCTAAGTTTTTCTCTCTAAGATTATGTATATGTGTGTGTGCATATGTATACACACACACACATACAATCTTTCAACTTAAATTGTGGATCTGTGTGCTTGTTGCGTGTTAGTTCACACAGCACGCTGACACCATTCCATGTTCATTTTTGAACTATGCAAAGACTATTTTTCTGTATTTATTTGCAATTTGTTATTTTCTGTACCCTTGTGTTATTGAACTGCCTATAACATCTCAGTCCTTTTCTTCTCTACTCTATTCTATTCTATATCTTCTAAAAATAAAAATCAATTGGGATGAATATCTGAAAAGATTTAGGCTGGACATCTTTTTATGCAGCATCTCTACGTTCTGAAATAAATGTTCTAAAAGTAGAGTGAATATACTTTGCAATACTTTATAGAAAGAATTGAGTTTACTTTTATTCTGATCCTTATCAAGGATACATGCAGACATACATAGAGAGATACAGTCTTCAGCTGATTGAAAGTGATTGGGCAATAGGTGTCCCAAATCAGAATTATAACTGATAGTCAATAACATAACCTAAGAGGCAGGAAGATCCCCAATCCAAGAAGACAAATCATTCAGGAAAAAGGAGTAGTGCCAGAGGAAGAATTTGGACAATCAAACCAGGGGATTGGTGGGAAGTGTGGTGTTTGCCTGTTCCAGTCAGAATATGCCTGAACCCCCTGAAAGCCACAATCATTTCCATGTGGACAATGGTCTGACCTAGTATAAGGGTTTTTTAATATCCCTTTAAACTTTGATGATTTACACTTAACCCCTCTACCATATTTTCTTTTGAATACACTTACCAAATATTTCCCTTGATCAAGCCAAATTAAGTAATTTGTTGTTGTTGTTTATTCGTTTAGTCGCTTCCGACTCTTCGTGACTTCATGGACCAGCCCACGCCAGAGCTTCCTGTCGGTCGTCAACACCCCCAGCTCCCCCAGGGACGAGTCCGTCACCTCTAGAATATCATCCATCCACCTTGCCCTTGGTCGGCCCCTCTTCCTTTTGCCTTCCACTCTCCCTAGCATCAGCATCTTCTCCAGGGTGTCCTGTCTTCCCATTATGTGGCCAAAGTATTTCAGTTTTGCCTTTAATATCATTCCCTCAAGTGAGCAGTCTGGCTTTATTTCCTGGAGGATGGACTGGTTGGATCTTCTTGCAGTCCAAGGCACTCTCAGAATTTTCCTCCAACACCACAGTTCAAAAGCATCGATCTTCCTTCGCTCAGCCTTCCTTATGGTCCAGCTCTCGCAGCCATATGTTACTACAGGGAACACCATTGCTTTAACTATGCGGGCCTTTGTTGTCAGTGTGATGTCTCTGCTCTTAACTATTTTATCGAGATTTGTCATTGCTCTTCTTCCAAGGATTAAGCGTCTTCTGATTTCCTGACTGCAGTCAGCATCTGCAGTAATCTTTGCACCTAGGAATACAAAGTCTTTCACTGCTTCTACATTTTCTCCCTCTATTTGCCAGTTATCAATCAAGCTGGTTGCCATAATCTTGGTTTTTTTGAGGTTTAGCTGCAAACCAGCTTTTGCACTTTCTTCTTTCACCTTCATCATAAGGCTCCTCAGTTCCTCTTCACTTTCAGCCATCAAAGTGGTATCATCTGCATATCTGAGATTGTTAATGTTTCTTCCAGAGATTTTAACTCCAGCCTTGGATTCCTCAAGGCCAGCTTGTCGCATGATGTGTTCTGCATACAAGTTGAATAGGTAGGGTGAGAGTATACAGCCCTGCCGTACTCCTTTCCCAATCTTAAACCAGTCTGTTGTTCCGTGGTCTGTTCTTACTGTTGCTACTTGGTCGTTATACAGATTCTTCAGGAGGCATACAAGATGACTTGGTATCCCCATACCACTAAGAACTTGCCACAATTTGTTATGGTCCACACAGTCAAAGGCTTTAGAATAGTCAATAAAACAGAAATAGATGTTTTTCTGAAACTCCCTGGCTTTTTCCATTATCCAGCGGATATTGGCAATTTGATCTCTAGTTCCTCTGCCTTTTCTAAACCCAGCTTGTACATCTGGCAATTCTCGCTCCATGAACTGCTGAAGTCTACCTTGCAGGATCTTGAGCATTACCTTACTGGCATGTGAAATGAGTGCCACTGTTCGATAGTTTGAACATTCTTTAGTGTTTCCCTTTTTTGGTATGGGGATATAAGTTGATTTTTTCCAGTCTGATGGCCATTCTTGTGTTTTCCAAATTTGCTGGCATATAGCATGCATTACCTTGACAGCATCATCTTGCAAGATTTTGAACAGTTCAGCTGGGATGCCGTCGTCTCCTGTTGCCTTGTTATTAGCAATGCTTCTTAAGGCCCACTCAACCTCACTCTTCAGGATGTCTGGCTCTAGCTCACCGACCACACCGTCAAAGCTATCCCCGATATTGTTATCTTTCCTATACAGGTTTTCTGTATATTCTTGCCACCTTTTCTTGATCTCTTCTTCTTCTGTTAGGTCCTTGCCATCTTTGTTTTTGATCATACCCATTTTTGCCTGGAATTTACCTCCAATGTTTCTAATTTTCTGGAAGAGGTCTCTTGTCCTTCCTCTTCTATTGTCTTCTTCCACTTCTGCGCATTGCTTGTTTAAAAATAATTCCTTATCTCTTCTGGCTAACCTCTGGAATTTTGCATTTAATTGGGCATATCTCCCCCTATCACTGTTGCCTTTTGCTTTCCTTCTTTCTTGGGCTACTTCTAGTGTCTCAGCAGACAGCCATTTTGCCTTCTTGGTTTTCTCTTTCTTTGGGATGTATTTTGTTGCCGCCTCCTGAACAATGCTGCCAACTTCTGTCCAGAGTTCGTCCGGGACCCTATCTACTAAGTCCAGTCCCTTAAATCTATTCTTCACCTCCACTGCATATTCTTTAGGAATATTAGTGAGCTCATATCTAGCTGATCTGTGGGTCTTCCCTAATCTCTTTAGTCTGATCCTAAATTGTGCAAGAAGAAGTTCGTGATCTGAACTACAGTCAGCTCCAGGCCTTGTTTTTACCGACTGTACAGATGTCCGCCACCTTTGGCTGCAAAGGATGTAATCAATCTGATTTCGGTGTTGTCCATCTGGTGAAGTCCATGTATAAAGCCGTCTCTTAGGTTGTTGGAAGAGAGTGTTTGTTATGCAGAGTGAATTGTCTTGGCAAAATTCTATCAGCCTGTGTCCTGCTTCGTTTTGTTCTCCCAGGCCATACTTACCTGTAATTTGAGGTGTCATTTGACTGCCCACCTTAGCATTCCAGTCTCCTGTGATGAAAATAACATCTCTTTTAGGCGTGTTGTCCAGTAGGTGCTGCAGATCCTCATAGAACTGCTCTACTTCAGCTTCTTCAGCATTTGTGGTTGGGGCGTATATTTGGATCACTGTGATGTTAGATGGCTTGCCCTGAATTCGAATTGAGATCATTCTGTCGTTTTTTGGGTTGTATCCAAGCACTGCTTTAGCCACTTTACTATTAATTATGAAGGCTACTCCATTTCTTCTGTGGTCCTCTTGTCCGCAGTAGTAGATCTGGTGGTCATTTGATGTGAAGTGGCCCATTCCAGTCCATTTCAGTTCACTGACGCCCAGAATGTCTATCTTTAATCTTGACATCTCACCAATAACCACATCCAATTTGCCCTGGCTCATAGATCTTACATTCCAGGTTCCGATGGTGTGTTGATCCTTAGAACATCGGATTCGCCGTTCACCACCAGCACCGTCGGCCGCTAGCCGTCCTTTCGGCTTTGAGCTAGCTGCGTCATCACGTCTGGGGCTAGTTGAGCTCATCCTCTGTTCCTCCCCAGTAGCATTTTGACCATCTTCCGACCTGGGGGTCTCATCTTCCGATGGTATACCGACATATCTCTGGTTGTACTGATCCATTTAGTTTTCACGGCAAGAATACTGAGGTGGGTTGCCATTACCTTCCCCAGGGATCGCATTTAGTCTGACCTCTCTGTCATGACCTTCCCGTCTTGGGTGGCCCTTCACGGTTTAGCTCATGGCATCATTGAGGTGCTCAAGCTCCAGCACCACGACAAGGTAACGATCCTTTGCTGAAGAAATTAAGTAATAGATATATATATATGATTTGGCCAACAATATCCATTTGGTGTCTACTCACCAATTATGTTGTACATATAAGTCAGATAACTTTGATGTGGTAATGTTTCAATAGCAAAGCATTTCATTTAAATCATACTCTTCCCAGCCATTATGGATAAGGGACACCAAACTTAGTCTTCAGTCCAATGGATCAGGTTCCTTTCATTTAAAGATGAGGAAATTTCAAATATTAAAATGAATAGCACTTTTACATAAGTTTCTCTGTATTATTTTGCTGTTAACTGTCACTGAATTCACAATTCACTTTATTAGTATCTGTTAAAAGGACTAACAACCCCTCCAACTGAAATCCACAGTCTCTTTAAATCAGGGTTAGGCAACCCAAAGCTGTTTTTAGTTGGGATGGGCAACTCAAGTTCTTCACTGGCTCTCAAACCCTTTTCTAAACCTTCCAGTTCTCTTCTTGTATCACAAATGCCAAACTTAAGTCAGAGTTGTCTGCCATTTTTGGGGATGAAGAAATAAATTGTAGGGTACACTCCACAAAATGTTTAACATAGTAGTTCAAAAAACAAACATACAAACATCTGGAAAATATAGAAAGTCCTGACCCTATTTGTACTGTATATTTGACAAGGCTCTATCTATTTTGTATTATTCTCCTGCCCTCTGTGGACCTTAGTCCACCCCAAAATGTTAACTGTGTGCAATGAAATTTGACCACCCCTGCTTTAAATACATTCAGAAAACCTTAATGCATTCAGTGGGATTCTGCTGAATAAAACCTGCATTGAGCTTGATTAACACAAGGATTAACTTTTATAAGAGAAGAAGTCAGTCTTGACTATTGGGGGGAGAGGAGTTCAGATTGTTTTACTATGATTATCTCATTTTCATGCTTCAGTCTTGTGATAGTTTAGGTTCAGGACACTGCCTTGCCACCTTACCTTCGGTAGCAGTTTCACACTGCTGCACAGGTCCTCTCATTGTTTTCCCTGGAACTTGGAAGGATGATGAAGACAGAAATCTCCACCCCAGCAGTACCTTCTTCCCAACCAAGCTGAGGTATGGGATGTTTGCTTTTTACATCAAGAGCATGACCATTATGGCAACAGGAACAGGAACATTTACTTCTGCTCCTAATTATTTGTGGTTGTAGGATGCTATTGCCAGCAAAAGTGGGTGTCAGTAAAATCCTCTTTTTCCACTTATCGTTGTCTGCTTTTTGCTCAGCTCATCTATAATTATAACAGGCAGGAAATATCATAAACATAAATCTAAGATATATAGCTAGCCAGCCAACTCCTTAAGTATGTGCTCAGGGATACAGTATTAGACTAGCATAATATCATTAGCAAATCTGATTTATTTTTGATGATAGGTGCTTCTATGATATGCTGATATTAAATGAGTGACAAAAATAATGTTAAAATTCTTCTTTCTGAGTCTTGTTATACTTTTCCACTCAAAGTAATGTTGGAAAGAAATTATATAAAGGAGCTCAGAACTCTTATTCATCTTGCTTTCTGTCAATCCATCAGCGTGAGAGCTGTCTGAAAACTGAACTGAACAGGAGCGAATTGGTGTGGGAGAGAAGATGGCAAAAGAAAATGGTGTCCAAAAGTGGGCCAAATCTGGCTGGGTGCTCTTGAAAAATCTTTATCATCATTATCATCATCATCATCAGTAACAAAAACTTCATCATCCAGAAAAAAACTCTTTAAAAACCCTATGGGAGAGTTGGACAACACCTCAAATTCTGTTAACAACTCTATTCTAAGTCCTTATCCATTCTCCCTCATGAGTATGTGACTCAAGAGCTGAGCCTTCACAATCTCTCCTATCCTATTCAGCATACACATATGATGAAACATGGGTGGAGTGCAGAACACACACAGAAATGTAATATATTACTTCAATACACTGAAGAAAATACATGTGCCTCCAATGGCCACTGCTGGTCAAGAAACTGAAAAGAATTCCAAAAGCTGTACTGTGAACCTTGTTTTAATTCAATGCACATCAAAGCTTTGTCTTCTCTTCCCGCCTCACCAGAACTTGGCTGTTGAAGATACTCAAAATCCCCCTTCATTTTATTGAACAATGTAACAACAAAGTAATAGCTCAATATAACTTCTTTCCAACAGTTATGTATATAATTGCAATTTAACTAATCTATTGAAATATAAGCAGCTTCTGCCAACCTGTTCACTAAGATATAAAATGTCCCTTATATTTACCTTTGACAATAGAGTCCAAAGTAGCTAGAATTACTCAAAGATACTAGACAATTGCAACACTCTTATTTTTTGCTGAGCTTGACCACTGGAGCCTGCATGGATACCTGTTAAAGCAGAGCAAAAAAAAAGATACTCTCTCACTTCCCTGTGAAGGAGCTTCTTGATTCATACCTGTCTTTCATCTGATCAACCTAAGAAGTAAAGTATTCCTCAAGCTGAACACTTCTATGTATTTTTCTTGGCCATATGGAAAAAATTCATCATTGCCTTCTTCTGAGATGTTACTTTTTTTTCAGTAATGACTATTTTTTAAACATGGGGTTCCTAGCATTGCTTTGTTTTCTCTCCAAGATCAAAGACAGATCTGATTTCAGAGGGAGAAAGCTGACTTTCATTTCTCCTTCTTGCCACCTTACTAGATTTTGCAGAGAGTTAAATAGCTTTGATGTTGGAATGTTCAAATTTTTATTTTGGATTATGCTGCCAATTTAAATTCTATTAGACTATCTTTGTCTATTTAATTAGATACCATGTTAGGTACTGCTAACAAGAGTTCCCACTGAGCATTTATAATTTTCAGAAAATATTCCCTTATAAGATACTGCTGAGCACAAATTGTTGAAGAGTTAGGATTATCATTTCCATTGTGGTGATGGTGATGGTGGAGTTTGAATTATTGGTCTTCCTGAATTTTTATCCAACAGAAGCCCACTATAGGACAAAGGTGGGAGAAAATGAAATTATTTTTATCTCTGAAAATAACCAATTCTCAAATATTCTCTGTCTTTATTAGGTGCATAATTTTAAAGGACCACTAGATTAATGCCAACACTGCCAGAATACAATAACTGAGAAGCCCAAGCTATAGCAGCCTGATGTGTGTGGTAATGGGCATGTTGGATGAAGTGATATAATATATGACAAATACAAGCTTCTTATTCTACCAAGCACTCTGCAAATCACAATAGACAGTTTAGGTTCAATAGCAGTATTCTGAAATTCTACATAAAATGGATTCGCCACTGCTACAGACTGATTCTGCACTGATACGAGAGTCAAGAAATAAAAGAGGTTTTGAAACTGTTACTTTATTCATAGCTTATTAGCGAATGGGACAATTTTACTTAGAAAGTTATTTCACCTATTCTTCCAAATGAGTGGATACAGTAACATTTCTGATTAGACATATGTTTTGTGTCCTCACCACAATACAGTTGTTTGGGGCAATAACCTTGGGTCTCTATGAATGCATCATCTTTGACCTTCAGTAATGTTATAAAATAAAGATGTGATGCTATGTTCAGACAGCAGAAGTAATGGATATAGTTGTGATTAATTTAATGGTATGATATGACCTTTGTTTCTAATTAGATTTGTCTGGCAAGGTTCCTTTCCTAGAAATATTTTCCAGCTGTTCTTGTAATTTATCAATTCTAATAGAAAGGACAGTAGCAGGTAAAGCATTATGCTTTGTAGTTGAGGCCTGTAACATAATACAGTCTTTCTTGGCTGAGTGTTTTCCATGTAAGCTGAACTCTGAGTGCCATAATTCATAACCTACATGGGCACATTGGCTGAGAATTAGAAAAGCTGTTGGACCTAATCTAAAAGACACACAGCTGGAAAGACTGGCATAATGTATTGTTCAGGAAAGATGTCAGTTTAAAATAAAATTCTGGAATAAGCATGCAATAACTGAGCTATAGATGTATCAATGACCACTATATGATGGCAAAGGCTTCTTTATTTATCAAATTTGTCACCACCCATCTCCTCCGACCGGAGGGACTCTGGGAAGTTTACAATACAGAACAATAAATATACAATAAAATTCTAATAAATATACAATAAAATTCTAATAAAAACCATGGTCGATGGTATCAAAAGCCATTGAGAGGTCAAGAAGAGCAAGGATGGATGCACTACCCCCATCCTGCTCTCATTAGAGATCATCCATAAGTGTGACCAATGCCATTTCTGTCCCATATCCAGGCCTGAAACCTGACTGAAAGGGGTCTAGATAATCTGTTTCCTCCAGAATCCTCTGGAGTTGTAATGCCACCACTTTCTCAACCACTTTCCCCAAAAAGGGGAGGTGGGAGACTGGACAAAAATTATCCAGTACAGTAGGGTCCAGTGATGGTTTCTTGAGGAGGGGTTGTACCAGCACCTCCTTAAAGGCAGCTGGAAACACCCACTCCCTCAAGGATGTATTAACCATCGCCTGGACCCAACCACATGCCACCTCCCGAGCTGCCTTCACCAGCCAGGAGGGACATGGATCTAATTGGCAAGTGCTGGCATTTACTGTCTGGAGGATCCTGTCCACTTTCTCAGGTCCAACAGTATCAAACTGTTCCCAGATAACATGGTAAGTACGATCCCTTGGTATCTCCACAGACCCTGCCTCACGCTTGGAGTCTAACGTGGAGCGGATTCGAGTGATTTTGTCTTGCAGCTGCTCCAAAGACTCCTCTGCAAGGCCTTGTAGGTGGGTCACTGAACCCACCTTCCCCAAAAGGGATTGAGTGATTTTAAATAGGGCCATTGGGCGGCATTCTGCAGATGCAAGAAGAGCGGAGAAGTATTGATGCTTCGCCGCTTTTATTGCCACCATGTAGGCCTTAATAGCGGCTCTAACCAGTGTTCGGTCGGATTCGGTCTTTGTCTTCCTCCAGTGGCACTCTAGATGTCTCTTAGTCCTCTTCAAATCCCTCAGCTCCTCCGTAAACCACGGGGAGCATCGAGTATGATGAGGCAAGAGAGGTCACACAGGTGCAATTCTGTCCAAGGTCCCAGCCACTTCCCTATTTCAGGCGGTGGCCAGGGCCTCCACTGGACCATGCAGCAGATCCCTGGGTATAACCCCCAGCTCCCTTGAAACCCTACTGGGTCCATCAGTCTCCGGGGGCAGAACAATCGAATGGGCCCTGCCTCCCTGCAGAAGGGGGCGGCATAAGAGAATCTCAAGGCCACCAGGGCATGATCTGACCATGACAAAGGGGACAGCTGTAACTCTCCCCTCAGGTCACATTGCCACTGTTCCAACAAGAAAACTAAATCTGGGGTGAGGCCACTGTCTCAAGTTGGGTCGCGAATAATCTGAGTCAGGGCCATGGCTGCCATGGTAGCCATGAATTCCCGAGCTGCCTCAGAGGTACACCCCAGGGAAGGCATGTTGAAGTCCCCCAGAACCATAAGCCTGGGGAACTCCACCGCCAACCCTGAGATGGCCTCCAGCAGCTCAGGCAGGGAGGTTGCCATGCAGCAGGGAGGCTGGTATAGCAGCAACACTTCCAACTGCTCTCGTGCACCCAACTTGAAAAACAGAGTCTCACAACTGGCCACTTGTGGGGCAGGGCCCCTGAAGGCCACCAGAGACTCCCAGATGACAACTGCCACCCCTCCCCCCCTGCCCTGGTGTCTCGGCTGGTACCATGCCATAAATCCAGCCAAGCACATTTCCAAAAGGGGCACCCCCCCTTCAGGTCCCAGCCAGGTTTTCATAATACATGCCAGGTCTTCCCCCTCCTCAGTAATCAAGTCACTTATGAGGGGGGCTTTGTTGTTAACAGACCTGGCATTGAGTAGCAACAGCCAGAGACCAGGGCCCCTGTGTGTCTGCTGACCAGGGCCTGGATCTGAGCACAGAGGGCCGGAACATGACACCGGTAACAAACACTGGGGGCGTCTTCCCCAAAGATGGCCTGCCCTCCGGCTTCCACCATAACATCCCCTACCCATCACCACCTCAATAGTATGACCCGCCCTGCAGCCCCCAGAGATTCCAAATCTACCTAGCCCCACTCCAGCACTTCCGGAGTCTCCCGCTTGGAGTAGAGGTCCCTCCATCCATTCACACACCCTCGTACATACACAGTTATCCACAGGACAATGGCAAGCCCTCTGGCGCACCAGCTCGCCCCTCGGCGCCATCTGGGCCCAGGCATCACCCACTCATTCATTCTTCAATGACACTGCTCCCTGTTCGGCCTCTCTCACCGGTCAGCCAGGGTCATCTCATTTGCTGCCCCTCACCTCCTGCCTCTCACTCAGGAGGTGAGTGCTCTCCCACACCGTCAGGCACTTCCTGACTCCCCCCCTCCAGGAGGGAGTCCTCATTCACACTGGAGGGACCCCAACAGCTCTCCACTGCTTCCAGGCCAGTAGGGAAGGGATAGCCCAGATCTCCTTGCCCAGGTCCCTCCACGTCCCTGGGCCTGCAACGCCAAGACCTATACCCCTAGGTCTATCCCGGGCTCTCCCTGGTTGGTCAGTCAGTTCGCCTCTAGCTGGTAGTCGACCTGCTTCACCAAACTGGGCTTCCAGGTTCACTCTGCCAGCTCACTGCACTGCTGGTCTGCTGCACTGCTCACCCACTCTGCCAGGCAGGACCTCCAAAGTGGGTCAGCAGGTCTGTCTTGCCACTGGTCTGCTGCACCACCAAACTGCTCTGCTGGGCTGGCCCTCCAAAGTTGGGCCATCATGCCACTGAGCCGTCCGTCTGCCGTGCCGCCAAACTGCCCCACCAAGCTGGCCCACTGAGGCCGGTCAGCTGGTCCACAATGCCACCGATCCACTGTGCTGTCAGACCGCTCCCCCATGCCTCCAGGCTGCCAGGCTGCCGCAGGCCACCATCCAGCATCCCCAGGGGTCACACCGCCAACGTTCTCCACACCACTCAAGTCTCCCCCAAGTCCAATGCGCCGCCAATGTGCTGTGCCGCCAAACCTCTGTGACTCGCTGTGTCGCTTTGTGCTGCCGGGGCTTGCCCAGGTCCACCGCTCCTTGTCACTCCATCCAGGGGGCTCCATTCAACCCCGACCCATCAGGTATGAGAGCTGGGGATCCCAGAAGTCCCCTCTAAAGCCCCCAATCAAAATGAAAGTCGGTGGGGGGAAGAGGTGAGACCCAGGAGTCCTCCCCTCAGAGCAGCGGTTGGTGTCTGCTCCCAGTTGCCATCTTGGATTCCAAAAAGCTTTCTATATCATTTGCTGGCATCTAATCAGAAAGAGTCTGGAGGCAACTTTTTCAACTAACAAATTTTATTAAAAGGCATACACTTTCATCAGTGCACACTATGCATCTGATAAAGTGAGCTGTATTCACAAAAGCTGATGTCTTTTAATAAAATTAGTTTGAAACATCAGGCTCCTGATGTTATGCCACCATAGACTAACACAACTCTCCTCTACAACTGCTGCCATCCAGTGGTTCTCTGCATTTTTGCACCTGAGATAAGGTATGCTTATCTTGAAATGGATAGTAAATTGTACTGTAAATCTAGCAGTGCTGATCACTTTGTTACACAAAGTGCTGGAGCCTTCTCCCATGATCTCATGACAGCCTCTTGTTAAATTTTCTGGAATTTTGTGAGCTGGTTGACAGCAGAGGTGAGCCCTTATGCCTAGCATAAGGCATCAGCTTTTTCACACCTATTAGCACAGTGGCAGCAATGGAGCTGGCAGAGCCAGTTCTTAAATATTTAGCAGCACACCACTAGTTACATACAATCTGCACTAATGCTGCTACGTTCAGCAGTTCTCTGAACGACACCCCTACCCATTCCATAGCATCCCCTAAGCCTTAAAAACTGTTTTTCAGGGAACAGGGGCATTTGAGGGAACACTAAAAACATAGCATCTTTCCTTTTACAAGCAGGAGCTTAAAGCAGTGGTAGGCAAACTTTGATGGGTGGGGGCCATATATAATGGTACTTCAGAAGTCTTGACACTGCGAGTGGCTCACCTTAGCATTAAGGAAAAGTACTATGCATAAAAAGAGTCTCCGTCAAGTCATGTTCAACTCCTGCTGACTACATGGACATATCCATGCAGTTTTCTTGTTCCTTGGAAGAAGTTTGTCACTGTTCCTTCCTCGGATGTTTGTTTTTTGGACTTCCCATTGGTCTAGCCTCTTGTGAAGTTTGAGCCTGCTTCTGACTCCGAAAATGAAACTTATCCGCAGTCAGAAGGGGAAAACGAAACTTTACGGGAAGGACTTGAAGAATCAAATCCAAGAAGTGACTTAGCAGAGCGGAAGAAATCACAGATGCTGATTGGGCAACCTCCAGAGGGAGATTTGAAGCCTCCAATCAGTGTTTGAGAGAGGAGAGCAGAGAAGCTCAGGAAAGAGAAAGAAGCCCGATTGGCTGCTAAATGAAAACAGCGTGAAAAGGAGCGAATAAAAAGGTAGGTACGCCAAGAGCACGCTGCCAGAGAAAACCAATCCTTTGAGCTCACAGCACCTGCAGAAGAGTCCTTATCAGTGTCAGAAGCCTTGCCTGTAGCCAGTGTGGAATCAGAGCCAGCGCCTTCTGCCATTGTGGACCAGCTTCCTGCACAACTTGCTCCAGTCGAGCCTCTCCTTGCTGTCCCTGCTGAGCACAGCCTTGCATCCAGCTCCAAGCCTTGCTGTGTTGCTCCAGCGTGATCTGGGTGTGCCTCCAGATCTCAGCCTTGCCTAGAGGCTCCAGTCCAGTCCAGCCTTGTCTCCAGATCTGAGCCTTGCCAAAATGTTCCAGCCCAGTGCAGTCTTGTCTCCAGAACCAAGCCTTGCCTAGATACTTCAGCCCAGCCTTGTGTAGCCTCCGTGTACCAGCCTGATTGCCAGAGTGCAAATCTGAGTGTTCAGCCTCTCCTTTGCCACACACTCAAGCTCCTTCCAGTCTTGTAGGTTCAATCAGAGGATTGGCCAAGTTCTGCCTTGCTGTCCTGCCACGATCTGACCCTGCAGTGTTGTCTGAGTGTCCCTGCCACGTGGGTGGACTTGATTGATTTATACAGTCTAATCTATTGCAAGAACTTTTGCTAGTGTAAATCGTTAATTCAATAAAGAATTTTATTAGTAATTCTGCCTGGCCGTCTCATTGTCTGAAGAGGACACCTATGTTCCTGGTTTTCCCTGAACGTCTTCCAACTAGATAATCAGGCCCAGACATTGGTCAACTGCTGAGACCCTCAATTGGATATTTTTTCTATAACTGTTTAGGTAGCTAATCAAAGACAAAAGCAAGAAAATGAGTCTCTTGATTTATTTACCTCCTTTATTCTCTTCTGTTTCACCTTATTAAAGCACAAACCTATGAACAACAACATTGATAATAATAATAAACCATGCACAATAAACCATGCACACTTTATTTGTTTCTTTAGCCCATTACTAACAAGTCTTATTATCTCAAGATACTCTGTCAAGATACTATCTACAAGTCCACTTGAACCCAATCATTTAAATAATAAAAAAATATAAATCGTTTTACAATGCATTAAATAAATCCTAGATATTTGGGATTTATTGTGCCATACTGAATGAAAATATCCTGAAGTAGAGTTGGTATACACAGTTAAGTTAGAGCATCTTCATTATACATATCATTGTCAGATATTTGTCTTGTTAATCTCTCTCTCTCTCTCTCTCTCTCTCTCTCTCTCTCTCTCTCTCTCTCTCTCTCTCTGTGTGTGTGTGTGTGTGTGTGTGTGTGTGTAGAGAGAGAGAGACTTCTTGGGATGGAAAATGTTAATTTAGTAAAATGTTTGTATCAAGTAATGAATTGGAAATACTGTGCAAAACTTCTCCAATTGCCATATTTTCACCTAGGTTATAAATATGGAAATATATGAAAAAGTCTTACATGTTTTTTTCTATGGTATTGTAAACGAATTAATGTTTCCAATTAAAAACATTTTTAAAATTATATACTCATATCTCATGTTTTTTTTCCCTTTGAAAATCATGCTTAGGAAAAATGTCTGAAACAGGATGAGTTGGCAAATATGCCCTTGGCTTCTGTTGGTGGAAAAAAAGGGGAATGGGATAGCACAGCCAGAAAAGTAAATGCTAGTATAGTATAGTTTATGTTGACAAGGATTTGGAAGTTACTTGGCTCTTGTTTTAAAGGACACTTAATTCTTCTTCATCATATGATAGCTTCAGTTTTCTGAATATGGCAAATGATAAATTGGTTGGTTTCCATTTGTTTGCATGTTTTCTAATCTTGAACAGTAAGAAATTGAAATGTTATCCTGAATCTTAATAGATATATCAGCTCACCCAATAATATTAGATTTACCTTGAATAGAATGACTGCCAGATTCCTGCTTCCACATAGGGCTGACAGATAATCAACAAGCATGAAAGGACACAAAAAGGGAGGCAAAGCCATAGAAACATAACATCCCTTTCATTTCTACCTTCCCTTTCATTTCTACCTCCCTCTTATTTCCATCATGCCACAAGAAAGGATCCTTGGGAATCAATATGTAATTTTAAGAAAGTAACCAGCTGAGTTAAAATATTGTGGAAAACAAAGCCTACTTTATATCTCTTACAAATGTGAAAATTAAGAAATCTAAGTTGTATGCTAATGGGGCTAGCATGCAGCCTTCTTTCATGCCTTCACTTGTGAAAAATATGACAGTTTAGAATGAAAGGGTAAAAAGGATAAAAGGATAAAAAGATGTCAAAGACAGCAATGATTTGTGAAGAGAAAGGAACATTACTAGTAGTGAATTTATCAAACAAATACAGGAATCTGGACGAATGCCATAATGTTTTGATCAGAAATAACTAAACCAAAATTTTCAACCTGACTCTAAAAGTCCATTGAGTTATAATAGCAAAGATCATATAAACGACACTGTTTTATCCCTGAGAAATGCTGAGTTGTCCTACTTAAAGCATTATGGTTTCCTTTGAGATGAATAAAGAATTCTGCTAAGCATCTGCATGATTGGAAAAGATTCAGCTTATGCTTTGGCTTTTATGCTTATCATGCAGCAGTTAAAGGCAATGGAACAATGACAAAATAAAAAGAAAAGAAAAAATACCCAATTTGACAGAACTATGGCATTTCAGCTAAATCAGAGATTGGTATGAAAACATCTTTGTTAATTGCTAAAATTTACCATTTTTCAGCATAAGCCAGAAAGAGCACAAATATAAGGAATTTAGCTTAATATCCATGGAAGTAAGATATGGATCAGTACTGCCATTTTGAATTGGGTGTGGAAACCAATGGAAGCCAGTAAAGCTGGCAACGTCCTGGCAAAATAGGTTTGTATCAGTTTATTCTTCTAAACAATTTTGCTGTCCTATTTTCATGTTTCTAGGCTATTCTTCAAAAGGCAGCCCCATTTGTAATGAATTGTTATAACCAAAACAAAGAATGACAAAAGTATTGCTAATTGCTGTTAAACTACTCTATCTAGATAAGGTTATAATTGGTATGTTGGCCTAAAGTGGCCAGCATGGGGAATTCTGGGAATTGAAGTCCACACATCTTAGAGTTGCCAAGTTTGAAAGACATTGTCCTAAAGCAATCTTCCCCATATTGTATTCACAGGTATAATAGGTATATTAGGTCTCTAACTCAGAGAATCATGGTTCTAAAACAAATAGAGGATCCCAGGTTGGAGCAAGCAGACCAACATTGATAAAAGACACTCTTCCTTCTAAGAATCTAATCCTTAGAGGGAATGTAGTCCCTTCCATAATGGGAGCTATCAACAAGGCCTCCATCTTCTCTGGGTTTCGGTAATGAGTCTTCGTCCCGTCTATCACTGAATCTTCACTTTGTGTTTTTCTTACTGATCATTTCACAACATTAATAATTGACTGCATGATTATATTACTGCAACTCTGTTGTGTATGACAATCAGTTTACATGCTAAGATTTATAGATCAGTAAAAGCTTATTAAATGAACATTTCATACCTGTTCTTTATGCAGCAAATCTTTTTTTTAAACTCCCAAGATCCCTTTTTCAGAGAACAATCATGCATTTATTTTAGGAAATAATTATGAAAGTGATATCTCAAATGGATTGTGTACATCTTTTATGTTCTCTGCATAAATTCTGACTAGGAGAAAGCATTTGGCAAAGCTGCCATTCTAAATCACATGTGCTGCTTGTTCACAATAGGCCATGCTATGAAAGCAGACACTCTATGTCATACAAGGAGTCCCTTAAGAATCTGTACCTTGAGTTCCCAGTGGATTGCCTGCTTTGGATATAAATAAAGGTATAAAAGACATTTCATAAAGAAATGAAGAATTGTTTGCTCCAGTTAAAAAAAAAAATGCAATTTTTTTGAATACTTAAAACAGAGAAGCATAATGCACTGTGGTATTCGACTTTCTGAAACTGTATCTAAACAGCAAATATTGGTTTACACAACTTAAGGATTATTTTTAAAAAGGTTTGCACAAATGGTACTTTCCTATATTAATTTGTCAGTCAAAACTCAGAACGAAGTTCTTTTCTTTCTGGAGTGTGTGTGTGTGTGTGTCCAAAGCCTGATTTATACATCAGGACTATCTAACTGAGAGTATTTTAAATTGTTCCAAATGGCAACTGTTACCATATGGTAAGTCATTTACATAATGTGTCCATCTTTCAGACAGACTAGGTGACAGTCTTCCTTTTTGAATCAATGCAATGGCACTGTATTATATACACTTTTTCAGTTCATATATTCTGCAAAGCCATATCTTTTTCAGTCCTGGTGTACTGACTAAACTATGTGATTAAATTCATATAACTTACTAAGCCACACACTGTGCTTTACATACTGTACCATAATGGCTGGATTCACCTATTGCACCTAAACAAAACCAAGTATATAACATTACAGCTTAGCACATATTGTGAACAAGACCATTTTTATGCAGTGAACTTTCCAAATTATTAGATCACAACTCAGACATGGTAACGC
Source organism: Candoia aspera (assembly GCF_035149785.1). NCBI lineage: Eukaryota > Metazoa > Chordata > Lepidosauria > Squamata > Candoiidae > Candoia > Candoia aspera. The sequence continues at coordinate 79,866,306 of NC_086157.1, read as the reverse complement.
CCTAGTTTTAAAAAAACATTAGTTTCACTTTGAGTTCCAGGAAAGTGTTTTAATATCACTTAAAACCAACACAAATGTTGAGGAAACTGCCTGATGATGGGCAACCCTTAATTAATAGCTACAACTTTTATATTGTTTGTGTCTTGCTATAATTGAGCTCTTGGTTTCTTTAGGTTACTCATTTACAAATACTATGTAATATTACAACTGTAAAATTTAGTATGGCAAAGCCAGACAAATTCTAAATCCTTATAAAATATTTAAACTCAATCCTGTATCAACAGGATTATGATCTTAAAACTGCAGTCCCATATGCATTTACTGAAATACCTATCCCATTGATTTCATAAGGTTTACGCCAAATTAGGTGGGCAGAGGATTATGGTCGATGCCTTTCGTCGAGGGCCGCAACTAAGGGGGGCAAGCAGGGCATGTGCCCCAGGCACCACACTGGGGTGTGTGTGCCAAAATGAGTGCTTGGGTGGCGCCAAAATGGGTGCGGAATCTATGTTTGTCCTGGGTGACACAGATCCTAGTTGCAGGCCTGTGCCTTTTTGTAGAACAGAGTATTCTTCCTTGTGTCTGACATCCCATCTGGTAGAGAAAAAAATGCACTCTTCATAATCACTCCTTCTCCTGTGCTGGGCATATGGCAGAAATCCTCCAGGGAAAAAGAGTGAGGGACCAGGTGTTCTGTGAAAAGAAGATCCACCTCCTTGTTATGGCAAATGTATATATAAACACAAGCATAAAGCTTTCAGAGTTATGTTGAGACAGAATTATGTTATGTTATGTTAGTAAGTCTTTTTAGCACAATTTAGCCTCAAACAATGCATTAATCTCATCTTCTTTGATTTGAATTTTTACTTTTTCCCATATTGGAAAAATGGATAATATTCTTTAAAAATGCTCAGTTTATATGAAATTCCAGAAGCCAGGACAATATAGGGCTTGGGGTGTGTGTGGGTGTTTGTCTTTGGAGGTGGGAAGTAAAAGCATTGCAAAATATCAAGTAATTTTAATGTTAGTGTAATTTGTGCTTTTACATCAAAAAATAGATGGTTGAGCTATCACACATTAGAGACCCCTCCATTCAATACAGTAGTGATTTAATATTAATTCTGAATGACATTGGCTGAATAAAGTGAGCAGAGAACACATTTCAGGTGTTTCTTTCAGAATTACAGATATAGACTTCTATTATAAATGGATATTCATCCAAAAATATGCATACAGCCTTGAGTGGAAATTAGATTTAGTTCTCTAGAATGAAAAGAATGTGAAATGAAAAGACTTCTCAAAAGTTAAGACAATAAGAAGGGGGTGGGGGTTGGTTCACTCCAATATATTGTTTTGAATAGTTGCTCACACTCCTGATACTTCTAGGAGATAACAACATTAGCAACAGTAATAATAACACAATAGTTTACATCTACTGTTACTATACCTTCCTACTTGGTTTTCCAAGTACTTGATATTCCCAGAGATCCTTTCTCTGGACCTAAAGGTAGCTAGCTACTAAAGCCAACATCAATAGATACTGATGTCTATGAATATGTAAAATCCCTTTTAACATAATCTGTGAGAACAGCCATCAACATATCTTCACTATTTATATATGAAGATTTTAATCCTGTTACACAGCATCAAAATCAGCAGAAATGTTTAAAAAGGAACAGAAAGAATGGTGACTTCAGAGTAGCATCCTTTGGTAACATTTTTTTTTTTTAAATAGGCAGAAAAAATGCATGCCCATTCTAAAAATGGGAAGGAGATTCTATTGATTTGTTTTTAAGTGTGGTGGGGATGAGAAGTGGATCAATAACAGGAGTAGATCAATAACAAATAAGATTATCCCTGCCTTCAGGATTACAATCAGAATACTGTCACCAAAGGGGAAATCAAAAAATGAGAAGAGAAAAACGAGCTAATTCAGAACTAGTTTCTTGAAATTACAAGAACTGCTGTCTTCTCCTCAGTTCTCAAAAAAGCAGCACATATAGTAGATGTGCCGGGGGGTATTCTCATGCAGTAGTTTTGAAGTTATGTGAGTGTACATTACATATCTCTATCTGAATTAAGGATCCACAACTTTTTTTCCTTGCATTGTCTCTGAGTAATCTGTATAGGATAGGGGTGGGGTAGAAAGGAAAAGTGAACGAGTTCCCTGATTGTTATAATTCCTACTGTCTTACTTTCTGACATCCTCCTCTGTTTCTCCCTGCCTGTCTCCCTCCCTCAGAGGTTGTCACTCATCTCTATAGATTACTCTCTGTTTCTGAATGTTCATTCAATGTGTGACATCATACCCTTGCAGAATGTGGAGGAGCTATATTTTTGATGGGACTGGCATCCCAAGTGGTGTCACATAGCTTTACACCCTGCTTCAAAGAATGTTCTGCCCCAATGTTCATGATTACTCTTCCTTTCTCAGCTTTCACACCGCAAGTATTTAATCCTGTTTGGGCCACCATATTTTAAAAAAGATTTAATGAAACTGAAACTACTGTAATGCAAAGAAGGGTACAAAGTGTCATCAGGGTACTGGAAATCACATACACAATTCTAGATTCAGTCTGGACCCAACAGCCCTCATAACATTCTCTTCAATCAAGGGCTGGTATTTTTATGGCTCTGCACTGGTTTATCTGAAACCTGATCAAGGCTTCCCAAATTCTAGGTCCAAGCAAATGCTTGCTCACTGCTACCTCAGCCTAAGTATGTTAGGAAAAAAATATAGTAGGTAGCTCAAAATTCTTCTACCCGGTTTCTAGTCAGTTTCACAACTCCTGAGTTTTGGATGAGGGTGGGGAAACTTTCCTGACAGTTACAATACAGCGGGTTCTATTTGAATGCTAGGAAAAACTTTTTAACAGTAAGAGCAGTTTGACAGTTCAACCAATTTCCATAGAAGTGATGGGCTCCCCTTCACTGGATGTGTTCAGGTAGAGGCTGAACATCCATCTGTTGTGGATTCTTTAAGTCTGACTGAGCAGCAATTTGAGTCAGTGAGCTAACTGGCTTCTTCAAGCTCTATGATTCTATATAACAAAACCATCCTGCTTCATCCTATGGACAGATGCTATAAATAGCTGCTTCCCTGAGGAATGACAGATGCAGTGTATAAGAGAAGTATTTAAATCTACCTTTAAGCCATGTCATGCTTGCTAGCCACTGAAGAGGCAACTAATCAGTAGAAAGAAAATCAATGAGGGCTTTTAGCTGATCTCTCCAATGAAAGGCTAACTCTTAACTAATAGGAATCACCATTGTTCATAAAATGCCAGTGTGAAAGGAATGGATTATTAGCCAAGATACATGTCTGGCTCCCCTTTCTACATTCATCACAATCTTAGTAAAGAAATACACAAGCTGCATTTTCCATCTACATGAGATCAGTTCAGTCTGCTGTATAATTCTCATTACAATTGTATTAGGAATCAAATGTCTGGTTGAGTTTTTTTTTTCCCCCAGAAGCCCTGATAGTTATAAATTGAGTCTGGATCCATAGGTTTTTGTTTTTTTAAAAGGCCTAGTCTTTAATTCTTAGTTATTATATTTTTTAAAATATATATAATCAAATAATTTCAACTGTAATTTAATGAACTCTGTTTTAATCTGTTGACTGATATCATATGCATTAGACATCAAAGAGGTGACAGATGTACAGTACCTGAAGATTTAGAAATGTCCTTCAAGAAAAGTCATGAAATTTAGATTCATAGAGCAAGCACCATAACAGAAAAGGTACATCAAGGGAAGACTTTGGAGCAGAAGGTCAGATTCCCAATTAGTAGAATAAGCAGGCTGACTTTTAACATTTTGAAGAGACTAGATCAATATACACAGCCATTATAAGTCCTTTAGAAGAACATACCTAAAATTCTTACTATATCTGCAGAAATGGAACTGTGACTATCACGGAAATATGTTTATATTATATTTATCCTTCATCTCATTTAGGCTTTCATGATTTTTGTAGGTTACTTCAGTTAGGTTATCTGCTGCAAACTGCAGAAATGGGCAACATTTTCTGTCACAGCCACATTCCTTCAGAAGGGAATGATGACCATGTGATAATTGGTGATAAACCAAGCAGTGGGTTTATCAAAAAGTGATGCTACCTTTTTCTTTCTTGTTTGCTTTCTGACAACTTCTTCTGTCTCTTCCAAGCAGAAGACTGTGGGGTTGGAACAAATTGCTCTTACCATAGGCCTGAATTTATCCTTGTACATAGGTTTAGAAAACTTCACAATTTAAGCCAAATTCATGAAAATAGACCAAAAGCTACACATGGCCCCAGGGTTCAAGATACTCACCTCATTGTGTTACAGTGACAGTTCCATGCACTCTTACATGGAAGTGAGCCTCAAAGAGCCTTACTCCAGGGGAACATAGAGATTTTTCATGTTCACTCCTGTTTATTAATGCTTATTCCTATTACTTTTAAAACAATTGATTGATTGATAGATTGATTGATTACACACCATCAGGTTGTTTTCAACTCCAGCAACCACATAGATCAATTTTTAAAAAAAAAACCATACATAATTAAATTTAGAAAAGTAAAGCTAGGCAATCTAATTTGGAGCCCACTGCTGCTTGACAATGCTTTTCTGAATGTTCACTGCAACAGAAGGATAGAAGCGGATGAAATTACCAGTGGAGATTCTTGAATGTAAATCGATGCCATACTTGTGAATCCACCTGGACAGTGTTAGTAGACTTTTCTTCAAGCACAGTTTCCATCAGTTTTTCCTGTAGTGCTTTGAATAAGCCTTCTATAGCTGTCAATTTCATCTCCTATAATGGATGATCAAAGAAGTGACAGATCTACTAACCCCGAGGATGAATTAAGTGTAAGTAAGCAAACTTAAGTGCACTGTAATGTTATGACTGGGTCAACACCAATATGTTTGTCATATTCTAAATTATGGAAGATCTTTATTGGATTGCATAGCCATTGTAAATGCAGTAAATGTACTCCCTTTAATTATAAACAATATTTTCAAATGAAATATGACATGACTTTGTGTTCCCAGAATGATGGGATACAATATCAGGAGGGAATTGTTTAGAGAATCAGAAATGTATGGAGAGCTGGAATATATTTTTTTAAAAAACTAATTGCATCCCTACTTGGGGAAAAAAGAAAAAGAAAAAGCTAAACAGTGTATCTAAATATAATCAGCTTTCAACTAGTTGGCATAGAAACTGTTATCCTGGAGGACTAGCATGTGGTAAAAAAAAAAAGAAGAATTTAAATAATTTATTGTGCTGTGGTACTTAAATTACTTCATTGATGGGGGATGAATTTTATAATGATTAATTATAACTAGTATAAGAAAAACTATATATACATTGTTCTCCCACAGATTAGAAAATTATTTGGAATATTTAAACCCTAACAGTAACTATGAATGTTATTGTTCTTCAAGACAGACAGAAAATGTATGGTTTTGTTCACAGTGCAGATGAATCAAAAGCAAAGTATTTTATATATTATGCTCAAGTCTAAAGAACTTAAGAAAGAAAGGTTTAGTCAGAAATAATGTGAAATTCCAGACAGATATATATAACTATCTCTTTCATATAACATGGTACAATACAATACTATAATCTAAGTAATCTTCTAAAATGAACAGTAGTAACTAGAAGATACTCAAATGGTATTAATAACTTTTGTTGTCAATGCCTACTTAGGACTGAAAATTAATTCTCTGGCCAGCAAAAAATACTTAAGAACATACCAGATGCTAAATTTATTGCATGAGCATCATTAAAAGTGTAAACAGAAGTTCTGCCCCCATCCCAATATGGAATGCTACCTATGGCAATTGTATCGTTCCTGGAATGCAGTGCCAAGATCACAAATGATTATTTGCTGTCATTTTTCTTGGAGAGATATATCAACATGAAATCTTACTTTCCACCTTCTTGTTAAGCTTAATGTTGGCACTATCTAAAATCAAGAAGAAATGTCTTCTTCCCCAGGAAAGTGAGATCACACTCTTCCCATCGTGCTTTCAGATCTTTAGAGAAAGGAGACTAAATCCTTTCAATTTCAATTTTATGCATCCTTTATGCATAATAAAGTTAGTTAAACACCTAAATTCTACCTTCCTTGTTAGCTGCATCTAAAAATACTTGATAAAACAATGGAACAAGTCTTCATTTAATGAAGTGGAACAAGGGATCATGCCCTCATTTAATAGCCTTAAAACAGAATGTTCTCAAATTTTTCATGTCTTAAACTTGGTCATGCTGTTTGGGGCAAATGGACTTGGAATTCAGCACCTGAAAATCTAAAAGTTTTTCATCTCTGTCTCTAAAATAAAATCCCTGAACATACTTATCTTCAGGAGAAAAGGCAGCTTTGAAATTAAAGATATTAGAATTTGCCTTCTTGCAGCCCTTTTTGTCTTCCATTTTAAGGTATCAAATATATCAGTTCAAACAACAGATTCTGAAGAAAAGTGGGAAAGACTCACAAAGAAACTCAACAAGACATCAAAATCCAAAAGGAAAGCTAAAAGGAATAAGTCTGCCTGGAATTTTCAAAATAAAATAATCCTGTTTACAGTAGTTCTCTTCATTATCGGTGTATTAAGTTGGACATTATTGTGGCTCTTTATTGGTGAGTCCCTCTCCGCATCTGTCATCTAAGCATTGTATTCCAAAGGGTTTTTATCATACTAGGAAATCTTTGACATGCTAAGCTGCTTGAGAAAAGCATTTATAGGTAAACATCTTCCCTAATCTCTCAGTTGTTGGAACTGGACTTCCTAGCCAATATGATAATTGCAAACCTAACACATCTGGAGAGCACCCTGTTCTGGAAGGTTGTATTTGGTAGATGTGCATTCTGACTCCTCCTTGCTATGGTTAAAGATCCTCAGCTACTTGGAAACTCCTGTTGAAACGATAAAGGAAACCACAGTGCTGAGAATCTTTTCCCTCTTGCTCAGAAGCCTACGTGACCCTAGAAAAAAAAGTACTCTGAGAATAATCATTCATAGCTTTAAACACAGAGATCAAAAAATGTCTGCTAACTGTACTTCTTCTTCTTCTTAAAAGACTGTTGCCATCCAAAAATCTGCTCTATATTTTATAGGATTTCTTTTTAAATAATATGCCAGTTTAAAAATAAGGAATCTGATTCTAGCCAAAGCATTGAAAAGATGCGACACGATGGGTTGAGGAAATCAACACATGACCTCTGACATAGGATCAAATTAAGCTTACCCTCTATAGACTATTACACTGTCCCAAAGAGTTTTATTCTTTAGTTCAAATTTTGAAATATGATAATATTAAATCAGTTAAAATCCACTGTAGCATAATACCCAGAAAAACATATATCAAGACAAGGCAATGTGGATTACAAATATTAAACTCACTATTGTGAACAGACGCTAAAGAAGCTATACTACAACTGTATAAAGATTTAGCATATTTAAAACACTTAAGTGTTCAGAAGAACAGAGAAGTTCTTGCCAACAAAGCTTTTCTAGCAACGTCATTCCTGTCCACCACTGAAAAAAACCTCTCTTCTTATTTCCTTAACTTGCCATTGATTAAAATGTGTTGGGAATGCAAGACTCAGAAGATGTGTTGAGATGGGTTCATTTGGCCATGCTGGCTGGAAATTTTGGAAGTTGCAGGCTCAGCTCATCTGGAGGATGTCAAGTTGGGAAGGATGCCTTAAGGAGTGGTTAGGTTCATCTGAGAGTCACCTAGCCATATTTGGTTGGTATTGAAAAAATTAAGCTGGGTTGGTCCTGGTTGTATCTGAATGGGAGACCATGTCTGTAGGCTAGACTGGAATGTAGAAAAATTATCCTGAAAGACAATGGAAAACCAGTTCTTAATTGTTGCTTTGAAAATCATAGTGATGTTTCCACGCAGGAGAAATCAAACTGAATGCAAAGGAGACTTTACTTTTTTTAAGGTGGTAAACCAGACAGCTAAGGAAGTGGGTATCCAAGTCAGGGAACCGCTTACAAGGGGAATGAGATAGGGATTTTACTTGGTCTGCTTTATACAAGCAGCAAATCAAAAATATAGTTTACCAGATAGATGCTTTCCAGAAAAGTTATGAAGCTGGGTTCACCCTGCAGGTGGGGCACTTTTTGTTGTGAATGTTGAAGGTCATGATGGACTTTGTGCTTTTCCAATTCCTGGAGACCTGTTGCTGTAAACTTTTTATTTCCATAATGAAAGAGGAAGTAAAATAGCATATACTCACATTCCCCATTCTATTTTACAGTTGAAGCAGAAAACAAAGATGCTTTGTATTTTGTTGGACTATTTCGTGTTGCCAACATTGAATTTCTTCCAGAATATCGGCAGAAAGAATCTAGGGAGTTCCTCTCGGTAGCACAGAATGTGCAACAAGTGGTAAGAAAACACATACACAATGGCATACCATTTCTATCAGCAAATTTTACAAAATTATTAGCTGGATATACTGTATGCATTCATCAGTTTTGCATGTTTCAATGAGACAATGAGTAAAGGCCAAGTGTACAATATCCCTTTCTCAGGTTGCTTTGCTGGGGATTATAATGTAAGTAACTTTTTCCCAAAGATGAGAGAAGCCTATTTCAAAGAGCTATAAAATGAATAATTTTGCTGACAGGAAGAACAGGACAATCCTTGCTGGCGTTTATCAGTCTCTCCCAGCCAAGAGAAATTGGAATAGTGCAAAAGGAAATGAGAAAGGAGTCCTGATCTTCAATAGAGAAAGGATTTTTTAAAATAAGTAAATATACTATACACACACAGACACAAACACATACATACTGTGTGTGTGTGTGTATATATATATATATATATATATACAGGCCCGCAACTAGGGTCTCTGTCACCCGGGGCAGACATGGATTCCACGCCCATTTTGGTGCCCCCCCCCAGTGCTCATTTGGTGCCTCCCCAGTGCGGCGCCCGGGGCACATGCCCCGCTTGCCCCCCCTAGTTGCAGTCCTGTATATATATATATATATATATATATATAGAGAGAGAGAGAGAGAGAGAGAGAGAGAGATGATTGTATAAAAGAAGATGGAGGAAATTGTTTTGCTCAGTTAATACATAAAGTAGTAGGTCCCATGGCACAAACAATCCTATTCCTAAAACAAAAGGTGAGAGGTGGTACCATCAGTTCCTTGGCATGGTCAGATTATTCCCTGTTAGCATTGGATTTGTCTGTGGCTCCCCCCTCCATTCAAAAGAAGGATCTATTTGATCATTCCACCCCAGGTACTTGATGGACCCTGTTGGGTATCAGAGAGAATTTGGAGTTGTCCCTGAGGCTCTGTTGTACAGTTCAGCAGAAGCCTTAGTTGCTTCTTGGAATGAGAGGGCAACAGCAGCCTTGGATTGGATCATACCTGCACAGGCTCTGAAGACTGTGTGCACTGATCCTGGAGACCCTTGATTTTCAAAGGAAGTTTGGGGGATGAAAGGGCACAAAAGATACCTAGAGTACCACTGGAAGAAAGCAAATTCAACTGAGCATAGGTAAGAACCCTTATTAAGGATTACTTTAATTGTGTTAATAAGAGGGGCTAAACCTAATTATTTTCCCACTCTTATTCCATCCACAGATAGGCATCTTATGGCTCTAGTTAAGGTTACTGGTCTCCTGGGTAAGGAGGGGCCAGAGCAACTGTTACAAGGCCTCTGTGAGGACTATTCTAGGCAACTGTTGGATACAACTGCCTGTGCAAGTCTCATGGAATTGACTGAGAAATGGTTGTGTTTTATTATCTGGGAAGAATTTGAGGCTATTAGTCCTGATGAAGTCCTTGGGCTTTGAGTTCTGTCACTTATATTTTAGACTCATGTCCCTTCTGGTTGATCAAGGCTCCTGGGAGAAAACATGTAGTGGTAACTGCTTTCCTGAGGGTGGGGATAGTTTAATCACTTTTGAAGGAAGTGGTGGTCCACCCTCTCCTCAAGAAACTATTGCTGGATCTAACAGAGTTGGCCAATTTCCATCCAGGGAAGGTTGTTGCAAAGCTGGTAAGGTTACATCTCTAGAGGACCCTGGAACAAGCAGATTATTTGGACCCCTTTCAGTTGTGTACCAGCCCAGGTTGAGACAACATCAACTGCACTTGTAAATGATCTTTGATAGTGTCAGGATAATTGTGATGTATTCATCCTGGCCCTTCTGGATCTCTTGCTGGCTTTTAATATGATTAATCACTGTATCATTCTGGCCCAGCATAGAGGATTGGCAATGGGGGGCATGGTTGTACAGCATTTATTTTCCTTCCTCTGAGAACAGTTACAGTTGGTGTCAGGAGGGTGAAGTCCTAGACCCCTGAACTGCATGGTACTTCAGAGAGTACTCTATTCTCTCCCCAGTCCTATTTAACATCTACATGAAACCATTGGGCAAGTGTAGTGAGTATAGAGCATGACCTTGAAGGACAAAAGGAAGATCCACTAACACCGCAATGATCAGATAAACAAGACTTGAGCCCAGGCCAGGAAAGTGGTTTATGAAAATGTTTCAGACAACCTCCCCCACACCAGGCCACTGCATTAATTGACATGAAGATAAAAGAGGGAGGAAGGGATGGGCTGCTACTGGGGGGGCGGGAGAAGCAGGGCATGTGCCCAGGTGCCACACTGGGAGGGCACCAAAATGACACAATAGTATTTGTATACAGAATGTTTTATTAATTTAATGTATAATAGAATAATAAAACTTGCTAACAACTCCCTCACCAACCCATGGGGGGGGGGCAGAATCCATGTTTGCCCCAGGTGACACAGATCCTAGTGGTGGGCCTGGGAAGGGAAACACATTCAGACTTGCAAAATTCTGTTACTATAGCTTTAGGTCTGCACAGTGTTTGTTTCTTAGTCTGGTCTGTCTTATAAGACTGACAGCAAGATCATATGTCAGCATGGGGTGAAGGATCATCAGTATGCTGATACTCAGTTGTACACCTCTGCTCCTGTCAATATTCTTTTCCAGTGTCTAGAAGCTGGAGGGATCTGCATGTATGAAGCTGAAAAAGATTAGGCTTAACCTAGCAAGATTGAGTGGCTGTAGGTTTTAGGGACCCCCAGATCTGAGGATTTTATTTCTTTGACTCTGTTAACATTCTGTAAGGCCTTGAAGACTTGGCTTTTCCTTCAGGCATTCAGCCTGATTGTTAATTGACCCTGATGAGTAAGGTTGGTTAAGGCATTTTTCCCCAGGTGGGTTATTAGGAGCCTCAGTGGCATTGTATTGTTCATTTGTGTTGATGTGTTGTTGATGTTATTGTCATTACTAGATATTTAAGTTATTGTTTTTATTTTTATGATATGTTGCCATCATATGTAGCATGGTTTTATGTATTGTTAGCTGTCCAGAGTCACTATGTTGAGACGATTATTTAAATTATTTAAATAAAGAGTATGCATATTAATTGGTATGGCCAATATGTGTACCAACTGCATCTCCTTAGTAATATGCAGGGTATTCTAAAATAAAGGTGTAATATTTTGACACTACATTAGCATTAATCAGTTTGCTGAACTTCTGTGAACTAGAGCAAGGAAGGGGGCAAATACTATTGCAGTGTCAATATGCACACATAGTTTTTAAAAATAAAAAAATAAAAAAATGGGCATGGAAGGAGAAATGGTTAGATGTAAAAAGTGTACATCTCTCTCTGAATAACTCTTGATATGCTTCCATTTTTAAGCAGTAGAAAAGAATGGAAAATGTCCTTTTTTGGAATTTTACTCTTGGCTTAACTTATTTTCACTTACACTTTTTTTTCTGACCCAGCTTCTTTATTGTGGAAGATCCTGACATATTATTTTTGGAAACCCCAAGTTGTACAATATTGCAATGAGCCAAAGGTGAAGCTATTATCTGAGGAAATCTATTCTGGGACTATAATTTAACTGGTAACAGATTTCCCCTTCATTTCCATTAAATCATGGATTATTATTTTATTTTAGGCTGGTAGAACCTCATTTGGCTTTCCAGATACAGATTTAAGTCACATCTAATTAAAAGTTGGTGGGGGGAGGGGAAGAGCTTCATATCCAGGCAAACAAAAGCTGTCATAAGCATTGCTCTTTACTTTCATAAATGAATACATTGTTATAAAAATATTTCATCATTCTCAGAAGAAATAATCACGAATTCTTGTTAAGAATCCACAATTTTGACTGCTCTCAATAAAATAAAATTGAATGTATGAAGGACAGTCAAATAAGTTTCTAAACTTTGTCTTTCAGATGAACCTGGTGTATACCAAATCTGCTTTCTCAAAATTTTATAAGCAATCCATTGTCTCTGATGTCAGGTGGGACACAATTTGTAGCTTGTTTCTTTTATCATTTAATTTATGTGCATTATCTTGCTGCAGGTCAAGTACCACTTTACAAATGACTGTATGCCAGCATACAAAGCATTTCCATTCCATATTAAAACATTGTATATTTCAAAACTATTAGCATTTTCTTTAAATAATGACAGTTTTTGATGTAAGCTGAATAAACTTTTGGGTCCAGTTCAAGGTGTGGATTATTACATACAAAGTCCTAAATGGTTTGGCACCCAAATATGTAGTGGGTTGTCTTTCCTGTCCAGATTTAGCCCAGTATATCTGTGCACCTTGAAAGGATCTGCTGAGGCTTCCCAATTTTTGTGAAGTGATAATAGAGGGGGCTCAAAGGTACAGTATACTTGTCAATGACAGCTGAAAACCATGGAACACCTTTCCCTCTGAGGTTTGTGGGGTCTCATTTTGCTCAACATCCACAAGGTTTTTTGTCCTGATGTTTATTGTCTGTTATTGTCCTGATGAGGTGGACCTCGGCTGCCTCAGTGGATAATCTTTGTTAATTTAGTTAGCGAGTTAGTTTCATTCGTTATTTTCCTTGTTAGGAAACTGCCCCAAGTCCTTGAATGTATGAACTACACAAGTGATTGTATAAATTAAATAAATAAAATTTGTTTTGTACTGATTTCAGCAATAACAACAATGGGGGACTTCTTGTCCATTTCTGGATTGTGTTTGTGGTACCACAGGCAAAAGGCCAAATATTTTGTGAAGACTGCATTGCAGCTATTTTAAAAAATTCAATTCAGACAAGCATCACCAATCGAACCTCAGTAGGAAGTCTTCAAGGTCTTGCAGTGGATATGGATTCCATTGTGCTCAGTGGTTGGTATTTCTAAATCAAGAATTCATATATAGTATTAATTGTATCTGAAGGTTTCCTTTTTCTGAGTGCACAGCATTTTAATTTAGGGATTGAAGGGGACACAGACAGTTATGCATGGAAATTGTAAATTCATGGGGATAAAATTTTCAGCCTGCTTCTTAGCTTAAAATGGTTAGGAGTGCTTGAGGCAGTTACTCAAAATAGATTTGTTAAGCCTCCTAGAGATTTAAACATGCCTAACTGAAGCCTCACTTTTGTTTCAAAAATAATGCTGAAAAATTTGCTGCCAAATATTAGCTGCCAAATCCTGGGAGCTTTTGAAGGTTGCAAAAATGGAGCTGGGGCCATGTTCTTCTATGCATTGCCCACTCCTGTTCTGATGGAAAGAACTACCCTTTCTCCAGAGATGATAAATGAATAATTTTGTTATACTAAAACAATTACTCTTCACAGTTGTGCAAGAACCCCACTACTGCAATATTTATTTTCTGTATCCAGCAAGACTTAAAAAACAGTATGAGTAATTTTTCCTGTTTCCTAGGAATTTTAAAAATTACTAAGAAATATTTTCCAACTGTTATCTTAAAATTTATAAATTACTAGAGAAAGACAAATGTCACTATTTCAGAACAGGAATAAAAGAGGATCCAGGCAATTGATCCCTTTGACATCAATACCTGAAAAGATTCTAAGGTAGATATTAAAAAGGTCAGTTTGTAAGCAAACTGAAAATGATGCAGTAACTATAATATATCAGCATTCTTTGTCAACAATAGATTAGCTTTTGGATAACTTTCTTAGTTGATTCTGGGAATTGTGTATAAGTACTATATCTTGATTTCAAGAAAGAATTTAAAAAGGTACTCTGTAATATACTGATTATCAAGCTAGTTAATTGAAAATCATACTCAGAATGCTCACAATATTGGGTCTGGGCTGTGCACTCTTCAACAATGTTATTACTTAGTAGCCCCAGAATATTTAGCAAAGCCAGTCAATTTAATTAAATTAGGAACAGTAGTATCACAGAACATGGAAATAATCAAGATTGGCTAGAGAAATGGGCTGAAAATGAACAAATGAATTTAATGGAAGAAAATGAAAAGTGCTTAACTTTTTAGGCAGAAATCAAATGCTGAAGTGCAGACTGGTAGATACCCAGCTGGCAGTATTAGTTGATTACAAACAGAATACAAATCAGTAGCATAATGTGGTGGCAAAAAAAAGGAATGCGCCAACACAGTGGAATATCAAGGGTGGTGTTGGGGTGGTCTGGCCTTGGGTACAGGCAATGGAAAAGGCGGGGGGGGGGGTGCTGCCAAAGATGACAAGGAGGCTAGTGGCAGATATGGATTTTGGTTGCTGCTCCCTGCACTCTAGTCAGCTCTTTGGCGGTTGGTGGCATGGTGTAGCAGCAATGGAGGAAGAGGGTGTTAAAAAATAATATGCTCTGGGTTTCAAATATGCTTGATACACCACTGCACCAACAGAAGCACAGTTTTCAAATCACAGGAAGGTTTAGCTCCATATTAATCTTCAATGGTCAGGCTACGCCCTGAGTATTTTGTTAGTTCTGAGCACTGTATTTTAAGAAGCGGTCAGGTAAATTGATTCAGAGAAGAATGACAGGAGGACCATCTGATAAGAAACTCAGTCCTAGATAGAGAAATTAAAGGAATTGGTAATGAAACACTGCTATGAAAGCACTTTTAGAAACTATCACAGAAAATTAGGCCAGGACCTGATCTCTTTTAGTTCAGAATTTAGGATATGGTTTTAATAGATATAAAAAACAAGAGATCAGATTCCAGATGAACTTAGAAAAAAAAATATTCCTAATAGTAAGGTAATTTGACAGTGGAACCAAACACAGAATTTATAGACTTCTCTTCACTGAGTGTGTTTAAGTAAAGTCACAAATTCATATGTAATTGTGCAATATGAATTTGCTCTGCTTCTCAAGTTCCAAATCTATAGCTTATTATATGCATATGTACTGTTTACTTACTATTTATTGCAAACATTGTTTAAATATAAGGAGACTTATTAGTATTTTTTTTCAATGTAGTTGGGCTTCGATCGGATTACTCTTCAACAATAGGAACAGGTACACTACTGAGTTTGCCTATCAGCACTGTTGTTTTTAACCTCATTTTAACTGGGAAGTATATATGGTGCAACAATTAAAGTTGCAGTGATCACCTTTTACCATTTTTCTTTATGGCTTCTTTTGCACAATGCTTTTGATTGTTCAATGTACTTTACAAAACATAATCCTTACAAAGATGCTAGAGATAAGTGAGAATTAGGAAATGTTTCCCATTTCCAAGAATAAGAGATAAGAAGTTTCTGTTCTAGGACTGTTTTTTTTTTTTTATAGCTAGAAGTTTATTTTGTAGGTTTATGCCAGGCTAATCTACAAATATATAAGGAGAGAATCAACAGAAATAGCAGCATATGCAGATAGCAGTTCTCCATCCTTCACAGTATATCGTTCGAGGCTTTCAACAGTTCAGAATGCTTCTGTTTCTGCCATTCCTGCTGTTTAGACTACATGTAACTCACAGCTACAAGACTGCGTGAAGGCTGGAACTCACTCTGTTGGTCTATTTATTTATTTGTTTTATAAGGCTGCCCAACTCAAAACCACTCTGAGTGGCATACACCAAATTTAAAAACCAAGATTAAAGAAAAAATTAGAAGAGGTAGCAACTGAAGATCAACATTCATCCGCCCTTGGAACACAATTCATGAAAGTCAGTGTCGTAGTTTCCTCTCACACTGAGGCAGGGTATGCATGATACCTAGATTATAATAGGTCCAACAGTATTTTAAAAAGAAAGATAACCCCCTCTGCTGCTCAGACAAATCCTCAGGAAGAAAATGGAAAATCCACCCACATTCATGATAAAGCCCCATTCATTTTTCATCATCAGTCCAACTGTAGCCTCCCCTTATCCTTAGTTCTAAATATGTTAAGTGCAGCTTCAGTCACCAAAAAGTCACCTATTCCAATTTAGAGTGAGTGGAAAAACCATAAAAGCATTTCACATTGTCAGTGTGATGCCTTGGATTCACCAGCTGATTGCTATTTCCTTTCATTATTTTTTAAACCTGTTTGTTGTTTTTGTTTCTGATATGTCTGTTTAGGAAAAGGGACGAAAAAATGAGGAGTTTATGGGGCATATACGTTGCCTCTATTTCTGAGAATAGAAGCAGCTACTACAGCCCAACTACAGCCATCTTATTTTTCTACTGTTAATGCTTTTATTTCTTTATATCTTCAAGGATTTTTTTTATTTCTGCATATACCTTGGTGTGAAGCTAATCAATAATTTTTTAAGAAGTACACTCTTTTCTCATGTAAATGAAATGGAATGCATTCAATTAAAAGACTGAGATTTTTAAAAGTTAGCATTATAGCCCTATGTTATAGGATGAGGATCAATCAATTTAGCATTCATTGCATCCTTCTCATGCAACAGCATATCTATGTGAAATGTGGTCACACTGTGAACACAACCAATTTTCTGCTGTAATCATTGTCATATGCCTATTACTAACCTGTAAATTCCAATGACTATGAAGCTTCACAGCAGAAGGACTTTCTATATAGACTATGGGATTAAGTCATGTAAACCAAGCTCCTCAGTTTCATATCTTGTTCTCCATTGGGCCAAGGGAGATGGAGCAAAGCAATGCAGCATGAGACAGGAGATGGGATCAGCGATCCCTGAGGTGGGCTATCAAACTAGGCAAGTTGGAGACAGACCATTGCATTGCAAACCATAGATGTGTTGTATTGTAAACTGTAGATGTGTTGATATCACATGAACATTCCAAAGGGGCAGCAGCTTGTATTGCAATGCTTCTTCTGCCATCTTGATGATTTTGACTGGCCCCCACAGACACTTATGGTTTGGAGCGGTAACCATATATCCATATGAGTAGATTCTAATTATGTGTGGCTTCTTCCTTTCCTTTCCTTTCCTTTCCTTTCCTTTCCTTTCCTTTCCTTTCCTTTCCTTTCCTTTCCTTTCCTTTCCTTTCCTTTCCTTTCCTTTCCTTAATATTTGTAAATAATGAAAATCAAAATTGTAAACATCAAGAACTTTTCAGATATTTTTGCAAGCAATCTGATCTTGCAATCAGCCAAACTTTCATAAGGAAATGAAATTGTTAATGAAAGTAGTTACATTATCATTTTTTATCAGTGACATGAGAAATGCTATGTAAAATGTGATTCCTGCATAATAATTGGAGTGGAGCAATTGGTGAATGAAATGGGCTTGGGCTATTTCTGCAGGTGCAAACTGCATCTATGATCTGCATGCAGATCGTTTGCATCAACATTTTCCATTGGACTTTTTGGAAACATCAGGAAGGATGATCTGTTATTTTAAACTGATTGCGTTGGTTGGCTACTTAATCCGCCTTTCCATAGCATCCATCCAGATTGAAGCAGACAACTGCATTACTGATTCATTGACCATTTATGACTCCCTAATGCCAATAAAGAGTAAGATATTGTATCGGTAAGTATGTTTTTTTAGTAAGATTTAAAAAAAAATATTGCTAAGATTTTTTAAAAATCTAAAACTTTTAAACAAAATCTCACAATTTCTTTACACAAACATGTTCAGATGCTGTATTAATAAATATCTGTCTCCAATGGAATTAAATGGTTTAGAATTCACAATGTGAGTTTGTTTTAACAGTAAGCCATAGTTATCTAGGATCATATGTTGCATCAAACTTAAGCCATGATATACAAATCACAATAGCTAGGTTTACATAACACATTAAGCCCACCAAACAAGTCACATTATGGATTAGTGAAAAATAGAAACCACAAATTTATATGCTATTTTGAAGCATATATTTTATACAGAGTTAGCAACGGATAAGATTCCTATATGTACCCTTTAAAATTTTTGATTCCTCATTAATGGTAATTATGATATTATATATGGGTGAATTTAGAAGCTCTTGTGGCCACTCTCAAGGCAAGCATATCTATTACATAATCAGTAATATTTTGTTTTCAACGCACGTTAATGAGAACTATAGGGATTCTATATTTACTGTTCCAAATTGTTAGCACAATTTGTTGTATGTTTAATCAGTTAGATTATTAACCAATGAAGCAGAGGGGGAATTCTAGCACAGGCATAAAAGATACCTAGTAATTTCTATAACATCTATGCATTTATAACAAAATATTTTATTTCAGAATATGTGAACCATCCAATTCATTCATATCTTTTGTTTCTACAAATAATATGATGCTAGTCACACTGAAGTCCACACAAGTGAAGAAAGTGAAGGAATTTCACGGCTACTTTGAGGTCATTCCACAAGAAAGTGAGTATTCTCTCTGTCTCTCTTTTAAATGTGGAAGTGTGGTCATATTCTGGACATTACTCAAGTTATGTTCTGCCTTTGAAAATACTGCATTATTCATGGCAATTTATTTTATCTTCTCTGGCATCCATTTAGATCCTCTCCAACTTTTTTCATCTCTTCTATTCCTTGTTTCACTTTCAGTAAGAGTTTTTTCTGCTTAGAACATCAAGGGTTAGCCCAGCTGCAGTTACTCCTATAACCTATCCATGTTATGCTACATTAACCCAGTAGATGGAGCAGTTGTCATATATACCCAGCATGAAAACTATTTTTAAAAAGACTAATTTGTCTACTTCTGACTTTACTGAAAACTGATCGATATTCCAAAGCAAGATTAGATCTCATGAGTATTTGACAGAAACATCACC
This sequence comes from Candoia aspera, assembly GCF_035149785.1. Classification (NCBI taxonomy): domain Eukaryota; kingdom Metazoa; phylum Chordata; class Lepidosauria; order Squamata; family Candoiidae; genus Candoia; species Candoia aspera. The sequence goes on along the minus strand of NC_086157.1, from coordinate 79,847,344 downwards.
AGGAAAACCACAGCTTGGTAGACAATGCTGGGAACAGAAGACAGCAGTATAGCAGCAAACCACTTCTATATTGTTGCCAAGAGAATTATCCATGTAGTAATAGGAGCAGGGCTCAATTTGAGAGAATCTTGACCTTTAAACACTTGTTTTATTCAATTATCTATAGGTAGTTTCATGGCAATAAATGAATCCTACCTTACTATCTATAGTAATGGGGACTTTCCAACTTAGCACAGGAAGTCAGGTAGCTTTGGGTATCTTTTTTCTACTACTGTATATTAGTCATTGACTCTTCTGTGGTCTTCTAATTTCTTTATTTTCCTTACTAACTATCACTTTCTTTCAAGAAAGTCTGTGATAAGTATTTAGCAGCTTGAGAGAACTTTTCATTGTGATCACAAAAATATGGAGGTCATGACCTTGACATGTAGACTATGCCTTCCATGCCACTTTCATAATCCAGGTAAAGGCAGTTCTGTTTTCAACAGCATTTCTTTAGGGTGCCACATCACATTCAGATTCTCCTTATCTGTGTTTCTGCCTTGTGTGGAAGGACTAAGCATTGTTTGTTGCTGTCTTATTTCTCTTACTACATTTTCCCCTGTTTTCACTTATTTCCGTTCTTTGTCACACTGAACTCTATGTAAAACAGCAGAGAACCATGTCTAACAATTAAAAAAAAAAGTACTACAAAGAAGGTTTCTGCCTTTTTGGTTGAATCTTGGTTTCCCAACTGTATAATAATAAACAGGATCCTCCTCTCTTTTCTCAGAATGTGGAAAAGCTATATTGGCATTAGAAAGTGCCGGATTTGAAGGGCGAATCATGAGTCCATATTATCCCAGCTACTACCCTCCGAAATGTATTTGTGTGTGGACTTTTCAGGTAATTTGAAATCCCATCATTGGAGGAGTTTCCCAACTACACTCATGCATGTTTGGTGTCAGCTGGAAAGACGGCTCTCTGTCTCTTTAGTGAGATGAAGTTGCAAGACTCTGATCTCTTTGATCTCTGCACAAAGCTTTAATGTCTCTCCCACTCCCGTTTTTGGGTCAAGTAGCTGCAATGGGAGATGAAAGGTTTCCTTGTGAGTGATGGAAAGCTGCACCTGTACTTGGATTCTGCCAGCCTGGCCTCTCTCTTTAAGCTTTCAGAACTGGCAGGTTAAACTAAAGCAACCACTATGTCTCTTTGTAGCCTGGCACAGATAAAACAGAAATGGCTACTGAGAGTTATTCCCTGGTTTTGTGCCAATGAGAGGCTGATGGGCCAATCTGATTGCCAACACAGAGGAGGTATTGGAACTGGAAGAAACAAGCAGTCTGCATTTGGGATGAAACGTTTAATAAGATAACTCATTATCTGTATTTTAATATGAACTAGCCTAACTTGTACTTCCTGAACTGATACTTGAATTGATATGCCATTGTCCTTCAACATTCATGCTCTCAGTTTTACAACACTTATTTTTTTCAGTATTGGCTCCAACTAAAAATCATTATAAAACCATGTTGTGGGGTATAGTAGAACACCCAAAGATGTTGATGAAGCTTAATGAGGATATTGTTCAGAATGCATCATATTAGGGATAATTGTATGCAAGAATGCTTACATTAAGCAAAATCGCACACTAAATGGGACAGAGAAAGGTGTATGAATATGCACGGTTACTGTTACGTGGATGTTAAGAAAAGCTCTGTCAGCCCTTCAAGGTAGGCCAGGTCAAGCAACAGGCACAAGAGGGAGGCCAGGAATGCTCTTTGTTGAAGTCAGATAATAGAATCTTGAAAGTCTGTCAGTTTGTCTCACCTTAAATCAAACAAAATTAAGATGGGGTTACTTTCTCGGGTTTTCGGGCTTTTCAGGTTTAAGTTGCCATTTCTCCTCCTCCCCACTTAATGTTTCATTGCTGTCTTCCCCACTTCCCAAGGCCAGATCTACATTCTTTCACTTTCTGTGTGTGTGTGTGTGTGTGCGCGCGTGCACACATCGAGTCACTTTCGAATCACTGTTGACTCCTGGCGACTGTCTGGACAAGTCCCTGCAGTTTCCATGGCAAGGTTTTTGGGAAGTGGTTTGCCATTGCCTCCTTCCTAGGGCTGAGAGGGAGGGACTGGCCCAAAGTCACCCAGCTGGCTTTGTGCCTAAGGCAAGACTAGAACTCACAGCCTCCTGGTTTCTAGCCTGATGCCTCAACCACTACACCAAACTGGCTCTCTACATTCTTTCACCAACATGTGGAAATGAGATGGAACAATTAAAGACTGGCAAAATAAGAAATGGAGACAGAACAAAAAGGAAGTATATTCCCCATTCTACTGTACTCAGTGGGAACTTCTCTCCCAAAGCACATGACAGCTTAGCTCTCACTCCCCATCTATTTATTTATTTATCTATCAAATTTGTCACCATCCATCTCCTCCCACTGGAGAGACTCTGGGCGGTTTACAACTTCCCACTGCAGCCAATGCTAATACATACGTAAAATAGTGTTATATATCTTCTAGCTTATTCCTATTTTATTCTTGTGGCATATAAAATGAATTCTGATAATAAGGAGAACATGCCACTCTTTCTACACAGTAAAAATTGCCAGGCTGAATTGTTCCCTTTTGTAAAAAATGAGATGTTTTTATTCTTTCTTAAAACCAGGCACCTCGGAAGAATTTTGGTATAGCACTGAAGTTTCATAATTATATGATAAGTGAAAAAAGCATTAAAGGCTGTGAGCATGGATGGTGGAAAATTAATGAGCAAATGTAAGTATGTTGATATAGGTAGCTTAATGGTGCAGCAAGGAAAGTTTTTCAGTAAATTAGTCTTATGGACCCTTAGAAGCATGTTCCACAGAAAACTATTGTGTATTAAATCAGGTTATTTGTCCATCAAGCAAAGTATTGTTTGTCCTGATAGACAAGCTAAGTAAGACATGTATAATTACATGTGAAAGGGTCTGCACTCCAAGGATGTGGACGATCGGGCAAAGTGGCATTTCAGGATCCAAAAAGCAGACCCCCGCAATAGCGGGAAAATGCTAGGAAGAAGAAAAATTACATATGTGAAAGCTTTCCAACAGCAGACACTCTACTATATCCATGGTTGCCCTGAGAAATCATTTGGGTGACAGCAGTGAAACCGAAATTAATTGGGAATTGTGATATAATCGGAAATCTTCTGATTTCTGAAAGTTTGAACAAAACTAACATTAGGCATTTGATGTGCTATTACTTAAAGGATCTCTGCCATGTATGTTTGTATTGTATTGGAATCCCATAGGTGTGAGAGTGTGTGGATGCGTGTCTCGCCCAACACATCAAGTGTGTGCAGAAAAATCGAGCAATCTTTGGACAGTTTTATTTCTAATAGCATAAACATGTTGCTGCATGTCTCAACAAGTAAATATTGGCCAAAATGGAATAATCATGTCTCATCAATAATGTCACAAAACATTTTCTCCTAAGTTCAAGTTTAATTGTAATATGGTTCATGAAGATTCAAAGAAGTGACCTACTATTTCCCAAAAAGAGCTTTATGTTTCCTGAACATAATTTCTCCATACACTGCATAGCAACCTACTTCAAAATGGATGGAGTTTCAAACCAGTTTATGTCATGGTATCAGAAGAGGCAAATTCAATATTTTTTAATAAAAATACTCAACACATCTATAGGACCATCCAGATCCCTAGGTTTGCCTACAAACTATATCTGAATATTGTCTGTTATATGAGAGGTACCATTGTTGTTTATTCGTTTAGTCGCTTCCGACTCTTCGTGACTTCATGGACCAGCCCATGCCAGAGCTTCCTGTCGGTCGTCAACACCCCCAGCAACCCCAGGGACGAGTCCGTCACCTCTAGAATATCATCCATCCATCTTGCCCTTGGTCGGCCCCTCTTCCTTTTGCCTTCCACTCTCCCTAGCATCAGCATCTTCTCCAGGGTGTCCTGTCTTCTCATTATGTGGCCACAGTATTTTAGTTTTGCCTTTAATATCATTCCCTCAAGTGAGCAGTCTGGCTTGATTTCCTGGAGGATGGACTGGTTGGATCTTCTTGCAGTCCAAGGCACTCTCAGAATTTTCCTCCAACACCACAGTTCAAAAGCATCGATCTTCCTTCGCTCAGCCTTCCTTATGGTCCAGCTCTCGCAGCCATATGTTACTACAGGGAACACCATTGCTTTAACTATGCGGGCCTTTGTTGTCAGTGTGATGTCTCTGCTCTTAACTATTTTATCGAGATTTGTCATTGCTCTTCTCCCAAGGATTAAGCGACTTCTGATTTCCTGACTGCAGTCAGCATCTGCAGTAATCTTTGCACCTAGGAATACAAAGTCTTTCACTGCTTCTACATTTTCTCCCTCTATTTGCCAGTTATCGATCAAGCTGGTTGCCATAATCTTGGTTTTTTTGAGGTTTAGCTGCAAGCCAGCTTTTGCACTTTCTTCTTTCACCTTCATCATAAGGCTCCTCAGTTCCTCTTCACTTTCAGCCATCAAAGTGGTATCATCTGCATATCTGAGATTGTTAATGTTTCTTCCAGGGATTTTAACTCCAGCCTTGGATTCCTCAAGACCAGCTTGTCGCATGATGTGTTCTGCATATAAGTTGAATAGGTAGGGTGAGAGTATACAGCCCTGCCGTACTCCTTTCCCAATCTTAAACCAGTCCGTTGTTCCGTGGTCTGTTCTTACTGTTGCTACTTGGTTGTTATACAGATTCTTCAGGAGGCATACAAGATGACTTGGTATCCCCATACCACTAAGAACTTGCCACAATTTGTTATGGTCCACACAGTCAAAGGCTTTAGAATAGTCAATAAAACAGAAATAGATGTTTTTCTGAAACTCCCTGGCTTTTTCCATTATCCAGCGAATATTGGCAATTTGGTCTCTAGTTCCTCTGCCTTTTCTAAACCCAGCTTGTACATCTGGCAATTCTCGCTCCATGAACTGCTGAAGTCTACCTTGCAGGATCTTGAGCATTACCTTACTGGCATGTGAAATGAGTGCCACTGTTCGATAGTTTGAACATTCTTTAGTGTTTCCCTTTTTTGGTATGGGGATATAAGTTGATTTTTTCCAATCTGATGGCCATTCTTGTGTTTTCCAAATTTGCTGGCATATAGCATGCATTACCTTGACAGCATCATCTTGCAAGATTTTGAACAGTTCAGCTGGGATGCCGTCGTCTCCTGCTGCCTTGTTATTAGCAATGCTTCTTAAGGCCCATTCAACCTCACTTTTCAGGATGTCTGGCTCTAGCTCACTGACCACACCGTCAAAGCTATCCCTGATATTGTTATCCTTCCTATACAGGTCGTCTGTATATTCTTGCCACCTTTTCTTGATCTCTTCTTCTTCTGTTAGGTCCTTGCCATCTTTGTTTTTGATCATACCCATTTTTGCCTGGAATTTACCTCCAATGTTTCTAATTTTCTGGAAGAGGTCTCTTGTCCTTCCTATTCTATTGTCTTCTTCCACTTCCGCGCATTGCTTGTTTAAAAATAATTCCTTATCTCTTCTGGCTAACCTCTGGAATTTTGCATTTAATTGGGCATATCTCCCCCTATCACTGTTGCCTTTTGCTTTCCTTCTTTCTTGGGCTACTTCTAGTGTCTCAGCAGACAGCCATTTTGCCTTCTTGGTTTTCTCTTTCTTTGGGATATATTTTGTTGCCGCCTCCTGAACAATGCTGCCAACTTCTGTCCAGAGTTCTTCCGGGACCCTATCTACTAAGTCCAGTCCCTTAAATCTATTCTTCACCTCCACTGCATATTCCTGAGAAATATTAGTGAGCTCATATCTAGCTGATCTGTGGGTCTTCCCTAATCTCTTTAGTCTGATCCTAAATTGTGCAAGAAGAAGTTCGTGATCTGAACTACAGTCAGCTCCAGGCCTAGTTTTTACCGACTGTACAGATGTCCGCCACCTTTGGCTGCAAAGGATGTAATCAATCTGATTTCGGTGTTGTCCATCTGGTGAAGTCCATGTATAAAGCCGTCTCTTAGGTTGTTGGAAGAGAGTGTTTGTTATGCAGAGTGAATTGTCTTGGCAAAATTCTATCAGCCTATGTCCTGCTTCGTTTTGTTCTCCCAGGCCATACTTACCTGTAATTTGAGGTGTCATTTCACTGCCCACCTTAGCATTCCAGTCTCCTGTGATGAAAATAACATCTCTTTTAGGCGTGTTGTCCAGTAGGTGCTGCAGATCCTCATAGAACTGCTCTACTTCAGCTTCTTCAGCATTTGTGGTTGGGGCGTATATTTGGATCACTGTGATGTTAGATGGCTTGCCCTGAATTCGAATTGAGATCATTCTGTCGTTTTGGGGGTTGTATCCAAGCACTGCTTTAGCCACTTTACTATTAATTATGAAGGCTACTCCATTTCTTCTGTGGTCCTCTTGTCCACAGTAGTAGATCTGGTGGTCGTTTGATGTGAAGTGGCCCATTCCAGTCCATTTCAGTTCACTGACGCCCAGAATGTCTATCTTTAATCTTGACATCTCACCAATAACTACATCCAATTTGCCCTGGCTCATAGATCTTACATTCCAGGTTCCAATGGTGTGTTGATCCTTAGAACATCGGATTCGCCGTTCACCACCAGCACCGTCGGCCGCTAGCCGTCCTTTCGGCTTTGAGCTAGCTGCGTCATCACGTCTGGGGCTAGTTGAGCTCATCCTCTGTTCCTCCCCAGTAGCATTTTGACCATCTTCCGACCTGGGGGTCTCATCTTCCGATGGCATACCGACATATCTCTGGTTGTACTGATCCATTTAGTTTTCACGGCAAGAATACTGGGGTGGGTTGCCATTACCTTCCCCAGGGATCGCATTTAGTCTGACCTCTCTGTCATGACCTTCCGGTCTTGGGTGGCCCTTCACGGTTTAGCTCATGGCATCATTGAGGTGCTCAAGCTCCAGCACCACGACAAGGTAACGATCCTTTGCGGAGGAGAGGTACCATGCATAACGTTAAAGTCTCTTGGTGACTTCATGGATATGTCTGTGGACAGGCTCATTCGTTTGTTTTGAAACAATATGGGCATCAATCAGGGGGCCACAATGGGAGCAAATTATGACACACAGATTTAAGTACTTGTATCAGATGTCAGTATGCTAATATATAATGGCACCATTTGTGTGAAGACATAATCAAATATGTATTATTTACCCTTGCCCTTTTTGAGAATGACTGTTGACTTCTACAATTTAGCTTACAGATTTAGGGTTTCCTGGTCATCCCTTATCCAAGTCCTAACCAGATGCAACCCTGCTCAGCTTTTCAAGATCAACCAATTTTGGCGAGGTGCTGTCACTTAGTTGGGCATATATTGTACTGTATATTCTTGCATTGCTCTGAGAATGACATCTTTTAACTAAAAACTACAACAAACAACAACAAAATGCAAAAACACTTTGGGGGAAAAATGCAAAGTGAAAGATAAGAAATTGATTCTTATCATTTTTCTCATCCATATAGTAGAAGGAGGAAAAGAAAGAAAGTGGGAACAAGGTTGGAGTGGAATAAAACCAAAAACTGGCTTCAGTTAGTTACAGAAAATACAGAATGCTGATTGGAAAGATGAATTATGGAAACCTTTAGGGAATAAAATAGAGCACTGCATGGAGACAATCTACTGCTACGTGAAGCTTTTGGCATGTGGACTTAGAAATGTGATAATGCAAAATTATCCTGTAACTATATCTTACTGCTCACCTCATCACGAGAGATGCTCTGCATCAGTTCACATAATCCATTTTGCAGGTATTGTGGCTACTACATTGATCATCAAACAATATTCCGGGTGGCAAGCTTGGTGGTTAACATGGAGTTTCAATGTAGCTCCAAGCTCTCAGAGCAGCCTCTTCTTGTGGAATATGGAAGTTACAACATCAGCCAGCGTAAGACTGTCCATAAAAATTTTATCAGAAACCTTACTGGCATGCAGAGGTTGTGTACAGATGTAAAGATAATATCTTTTCCTTTTCTTAGCTTCTCTTCAATAGCTATCACTTATAGTTCAGTAAGCTTGATATGATTGGGAGAAAAGATTGTGTAACTGTATATAGCAGCAAACTATCATTTCAAAAATCAATTTGTTAAAATTGGAATGATTCGATGATCAAGTGCAAGATTTTGAATTCATTTGTGTTAGTCTCAGTGGATGTACTACAATTTTAGCCCCCCTCCTAGTCAGTTCAGAAGTCAGGCATAGATGGAAAATAGCCATGGCCATGGCCTTTAATATGAGGAACTACTACTACAACATATACAATGTTGTAACACATGTTAATAATAAGAATACAGATAATTAGCTCATTTCAGTTGATCATTAACTTGTATTTTTCATTAATATCTTTTCATTGATATGTGGACAGATGAGCTGAGAACAGATGAGCTGAGTAGCTCAACTACATGTGCTGAGTTACTGAAAAAGGAAAGCCTGCTTTTGCTCCTCTCCATGTGAAGGACCACAGTGAGGAAGAAGTATCTCTCAGCCTAAGACAGACAGATGGTGATAGGGAGAGAGAGAGAGAGAGAGAGAGATGCTGCTTCAGACTTTAGGCTGCTTAGGGACTTTTTAAAAAAAGTTTGCCCCCCCCCCCTTTTATTCAGATGTCACATCTCAAGCTGAATTTCTGAATCAATTGATTTCACCTATTATGAAAATGGCTCAACCAGCCTTTCTCAAATATTTTATCCTGGAGGAACCCTTGAAATACTTCTCACCTCTCAGGGAAACCCTGCTAAAAATAATAACAGCTACAGCTAGCATGGTGCAGTATGCAAAGTTAAAAAAAAATTTTTTTTTTCAGTCATGATTTCTTGCAGAGCCCCTAGTGACCCCAGTTGAGAAAGGCTGCTCTAAACATGCGGAACTGCTTTTGTGATTTTTTGAATCTGTATCAGTGTACCCATAGGGAGATATGTAGTTTATACTGTGTGTTTCTCATGAAGTCTAGACTAGAGGGTAGAAACAGAGAGAACCAGAAAGAAGAAAGCTGGAAATAGCCAGTTATTACTTAAAGAGACTCACTTGACTTACAAACATTTCTTGGATATATTGAGTTTTCCTATGGAAAAATTCAAGTTCTATGTACAGTATATAGCTTATATATATATATATATATATATAGCATCTTTTCTCTCTCTCTCTCTCTCTTTCTCTCTCTCTCTCTAATGAGAAAAGATGCATTTCAGACGAATCCTTTGTATAGTGAGTCTAGAAACCTATGTAAGTTTCAGCTTCCATATAAGTTTCAGCTTCTACTACTATCCTCTATCATCTCATTTTTAGAGCAACTTCAAAATAATATTTCTATGGAATTTCATTAAAAGGAAGACTCTGTAGGACTGCTGTCCCTTTCAAATGAATAGCAGCAGTGCTAGAGCACTATTTAGTCATGTTTACATCTGAGTTTCTTTTCTTACAGCTCCTGCTTATTTTCTCATAACCTGATCTTTAATGCAAGAACCAGAAGTTTTTAGAAAGCCTGAAATCAGGGTTCTTCTCCCTTTTGTCTTTTAGCTTGCCCGCTTGGGTCTTTTGAATGCCACACTGGGTTATGTATCCAACAAATTCAGCTTTGTGATGGGATCAATGACTGCTTTGATGAAAGCGATGAGCTGTTTTGTGGTTAAGTATCTGTAGTACACAACAACTAAAAATATGGTAGTGATTTGAGTTGTTTGCCTTTTTGTATTGCTTTTCCAAGCAATTGGTTGATTATCTTCCTTTGTTTTTTTTAGACATACCAGAACAAAATTGTAGTAGCAACTTCTTAACACAGCACCATTCTTTTATCTGTGATGGAATAAATGACTGTGAAGATGGTCAGGATGAATTACATTGCACAAAAAGTGAGTCTCACCCCATAAACACAGAATTAGATGTGTCTCATTCTGCATCCTCTAGCAGATTAGAAATTAGATTTGTAGGCAGAGGCATCTCCAACTGGGGCAAGCAAAATGGAAGGCACAACCGTAGATTGGAGCCCCATCACTTTCTACATGCATAGATGTTGTACATGTGTACAAATGGTACACCTCTTTAGAAGCACTTGGTTCAAATCTTGTCTCCCCCATGAATTCATTGGCAGGTTAATGTTGTTTCTTTAACACATCACTCTTCTCTTGAAATACAAAGATAATAGAGATAATAGTGATTGCCTACCGATTTCTAAGAACGAAGCATGTTTGGACTGGTTAGTTGTGCACATGTGTGGAAAACCAACAGGAAATATAAGAGTGGGAAGATGAAAAAAACATTCTAAAGGAAGGCAATGGCAATCACTTTTCTACTGTTGCTAGGAAAGCTATGAGGGCATGTGCATTGGGGCTGTACAACGGGAATCTGCAGTGGTAATCATTAGTTCCAAAATGGGGAATTCCAAGAGTTGAAGTCCACACATCTTAAATTGCTGAGGTTGAGAAACTACATATGAAGGATTCTTCATATGTAGTTTAATTCTACCAAAATAGTTTGTTTGCTTGCATTTTTTAAATTCATACCAAGGGTGAAGGGCACTTACATAAAATTCCAGAATGACTATTCTGACTTCTAGACAACTGAGATTGTTTAAACATTACAGTTGTTGTCTTTTAGGCATTCCCTGTACCAGCAATACTTTTAAATGCAACAATAATATTTGCTTCAGGAAACAAAATGCAAGATGTGATGGAATCTTGGACTGCTTTGATCAAAGTGATGAAAATAATTGTAGTAAGTCTGCCTAAAGGATATACACAGGCATATTCACAAATAGTATATATTCATTGTCCTTTTGGTCTAATCCTCATTGGTTTTTAGAACATATACAATTTCATTTATGATTGTTTATAATACTTAGATAATATTTAGATTATCATTTATAATATTTAGATTGGAAATATCTTCTTAAGAAATTGTTTCATTAAGATAAAACAGTTTTTGCTTCATAACCTTCTGAGAAGACTTCATAACTAAATAATATATGTTGCAGCTTTGTACAGACATTTAAGGCACTGGGATGGGGAGTATCTGGCCCATCATTAAAACTAAACAGCTATGGGGATAATTTTCCCTTTAAAAAACTGTTTGCAGGTTCACACAGGTAATTTACTGTACTTCTCAAAGCACTCCAGATGCATGCATTTACTTCCAGCCATGTATACTAGAACAGTGATTCTCAACATGGGCCATATGTCCTGGCATGCCATATTTCAAAGGGGCCACAGTCTTTATATTATACAGTTTAGATTAATAAACAGTGCAGATGGTAAAGTATCTTTTTTCCAGCTAACAGCAACTATGAGGGAGATCACAGAGATAAATGAGGCTCAGAAGGGGGCCATGAGCAAAAAAAAAATGGCTGAAAACTCCTATATGAGAGTACACAAGTAGAATATAGTACATGTATTTTGCTATGTATAATATGCTATTACAGTGCTTATTTTTTCATGGACCTGCAGCTAGGAAGCTGTCTTCTACCAGATAAAACCACTTTGTAAAGTGTATGACTATTTTGACAGGCAGTGGCTTTCTGGAAGATCCTCCCCTCCCCCAAGGAATTGCTAGTTCTTTAAAGTAGACATGCCACATAGCTGAAGGTACATGCGTTTGGGCTGGATAGTGCTTGGATTAGAGACCACTTAGCCATCCTATGCATCATGGTGTACAGCTTGAGATTCCTGAGCTGCTTGCTAGGGTACGGTTTTAGAGCCCTTCTGAAACGTGCAATTTTTAGTGAGACAAAGGAAGAATGATTAAATATATAGAGAGTAACAAATCATGTCTATTTAATTTACGTGATTAAAGTTTGTCATAGCTTGGATTTTTTTGTCCTGGCACAAGATACTTCCTTGTCCTTTTCCCATCCATTTGTTTGATTACAGGCCCTGGCAAAGGTTAACTGTTGCCATTAGCCTGAAAAAGATTGGATACCCTTCTGGATATGCTGCATGGCATTTCACAAAAACAAACAAGATAGCAATTGATTACATTTAAATAAGTAAATAAAACCAATTGCTGGTGCAGTTTTGCGAGACAAAAACCATGTTAAATTATTGTGTTCTTTCAAAAGGCTGTGGCAGTACTAGATACAGCAACGCTCACAACAGGATTGTGGGAGGTTCTGAGACCTACGAAGGAGAATGGCCCTGGCAAGCCAGCTTGCATTTTGCTGGAGTTGCTTATTGTGGGGCCTCTGTGTTATCAAAAGAGTGGCTTCTCTCTGCTGCTCATTGTTTTCAGGGGAACAGGTGAGTAGATAAAATTAAGCTAGAGTCCTTCCTCTAAGATAATGTCATGCATGTGATACCTGGTAGAGCACAATGGGTGTATTGTTTTCCTTTAATTTACAACAATCATTCATGCAATGCAATCATGACATTACTGATATCCAATTATAACAATTGTGTAAGAAGCAATGCATAGGAGTGTCCTGTTCTTAATATTTTCAATATCTCCCTTTCCAGGCTACCATCTCCTGGATGCAAAAATCCAGATGACCACTTGATGACAGCAAAGAAATATAGAAAACTCTAACTCTTTGTTGCCATCTAGTGGTTGTACAGATTTTTGAAGCCTGGGTGTGATAGTCTTGACTCTTCCACATCAGCCTCTAATAGTTTCTTGTGGCTCATGGGTTATTCAGCTTCTTCAATACAACTGTTTTTTTTTTCCCTGTACATCATATTGCACTGTCACAAGGAAATGGCAGAGACTGAAGAAAAGACAAGGCCATCAAGAATCACAGTTGAATACAGTCATGTATATTAACCCTAAGAGCTTTCCAGAAGCCAAATGCAGGTTCTGCAAGTTTCTTTATGTAATAAATCAGTATATGCCACTTTTTTCCCAGTGTGAAATATGACATCAGACAGGCATCACTGCAATGCAAATCAGTACAGTAACACTGTACACATGTATATATGTTCATGCATTTCCTTGCATGTACTCACACACACAAACCTATGCGCACACAGATGACTAGATATAGGCCTGCACACAAAACCTTTCCTACATGTCCATCTCTGTCAAAGGCCTCTGCTGCCCCTCCTCACTTACTAAAGCAGATGTCAGATTTCAATAAGTTTGTGTGTCTGCAAGGCCTAAGGACTACAGAGACCTGTCAGTATAGGAGTATGACATTCAGGTTTGTGCACTGGAAGAACTGCACTATCACAGGCCTTGGCATACAAGAACCTTCTAGAAAATCAGCAGTGTAAGTTCATCGTCAACTGGGCAGACAAATGAGGAACTTGGGTATAAACAAAATGCTGTCCAAAGATCCCAAGTGGAAGTTGTGGCTTCTTATTACTTCTGTTATTGCTCAGTTACTTAGAAACACGGAGGAGCTCTTCTATTTGTCAAAGCTCCAAGTTCTCTGTCTCTTTTCTGTGCTGTGTCTTGGAAAGCCTTTTTTTTCCCTTGTTCCCACTGCTTATCCCCTCAGTTGCATTTTTTATGAAGCAAATAAATATGGATCGGAAGCTCTATTTTTATGATGTTATATGGGAGATACTTCTCCCAAAACGTTTGTATTGAACTCTTAGTATTTCAGTTAACTCGCATGTCACTTTTGGTGCAAAATTGCTTAATGTGGAAAGGATCTTGATCTCCCTACTACCTGCTTGTCCTGCTCTTTACCTTAGTGGACCCAATGATTAACAGCTTCCACAGTTTAAAGGAGGTAGTTATCAATTAGCAATAGCTAGAACCTCCAATAATCCATTCTGCTGGGACACCATTCTGCTAGGGTTCCTGACCTGGTCTTGGGAAAACAGTTCCTTTGATATAAATTATTTATATGGCCACTCATCTTGCTTCTGCAGCTCTGAGTGGCTAAGAATAAATAAAAAACATTAACAATAAGATAAAAATAACCACAACAATACTGTAATGTTAATACAATTCAGCTGAGATCCTCAAGAAATTTGCATTCTTCAACTATACAGCAGTGCAACTGGGTTCACTTAACATGCTATTTCAATGCCTGAGGGAATAACCACATTTTTCAAACTTTTTGGAACACTGACAGTGTTGAGGCCATCCAAATCTCAGGGGGAATGGTGCACAGATATTGAAGCAGAAGAAAGCCAGCCAGTTTTCTCTGATACTTCATAGACAATTCTCCATTCCTGTTAGCTGTTATTCAGCCCATTTTTAAATATGGGTTTAGAATCTTTCTGGAATAATGCTAGTCTAAAATAATGCTAAACCCATATTCCAAAGAGTTGAACACAACCACTGAAAACACTTGTGCAAAACTATTAATCTAGCCATCTGTTAAAACTTGCCTCCTTTCCAGTCCCATCCCACATTAGGGAGAGTGATAGGCAATTTTTTCCCCATAGACTGGTGACCCTTGAGTGAAGGAGAAAGAAACAAAGAACAGGAGAACCCCTGCTCTTAATATACTCAGAATACCATACAAACAGAATCATGCTATTTTTGCTAGCATTGTATCTGTGGCAAATAGGGATCACTAGTGGGAACAGCACATTTATGTTGGTATAAATTTTTGTTGGCTCAAGGGCTTAGAGATAGCCCTTTATTCTGGCTGCATGTCATGTTGTTCAGTCATAGATATTTGAATGTTCTATTTTCATTTAGGTTAACAGATCCTAGAATCTGGACAGCTTACTTGGGAATGCACACTCAAGGAAAAGCCAAATTTGTCTCTACTTTGAAGAGAATCATTGTCCATGAATATTATAACAGTCAAAATTACGATTATGATATTGCTCTGCTACAATTAAGCACTCCATGGCTTGAGACAATGAGATGGTCAGTTGGGCCAATATGCTTACCTCCCACCATGCAAAGAGTGCACACTGGAGAAAAATGCTGGGTAACAGGCTGGGGACAGAAGCAAGAAACAAGTAAGCCCACTGCAATGTATCATTCATTCATTCATTCATTCATTCATTCATTCATTCCCAATGACACAGACCTTATGTAAAAATAAGAAGTGGTCAGGAACTTTAGTAAGAGGTGGCTGTTCTCATTAGAATGAGTAAAGCAGTGTCAGAGCATTGCATGGTGAGTTCTGTCCTATTTCTCTGTATGACAACATTAGACATGTACAAAAAGAATAGGGCTTGATACCGCTTTTGCCATTCTAACCCTCCCCTCCTCCCCCATGGACACCCCAGAAATGCTTGAAATTTGTTATAAATAAAATTGTTTAAATTTGTTTAAAAATACTTATATTAAAAACAGGTAATCTAGGTGAAATGTAAACATGAGAGCCAAAATAATTATCTCTTGGGTTTCTTAAAGTGGCCAGAACAGCAAATAGTGGACTCAATCTTCAATTTCATTATATCATGTCAGGGGTATAAATCCTATTCATTTTACTGCCCACTTTAGTAGGGTGGTAAACGGTTTGTTGTGTAATGTTTAATAGCTTTGTTTTAAGATTATATCCTGATATCTTGATACCCTGATATCCATATTCTGATATGGATCTACATGTATGGGTTTATGTATCTGAACATATACTGTATATGAATACAAATATAAACCATTGGGTCACAATATATACTTTCTTAATTTCTCAATTTTCTTAATCATAGAAAGCTTTTGAACAGAAGTTTCCCATTTGTATAGTTATTACAGTAAACTTCTCAAGAAACTATTTTTAACATAGATTTCTCTGTTAAGTTCTCTATTCCCCTGTGCAAGATCTTTAATAAAAACTTTCCTCTCTGTTTCTGTGTAATTTCCCAAAAATCATTCTTGTTCAAATGCATTTCTTATAAACAAAAGGAATCGTGGGGGAGGGGGGCAGCTTTAGAATCAGAGTAAGACATGCAATATGCCAGCCAATTCTGTTCATTGTTGCCTGTGCTGTAGAAATATCTAATTTTGCCCTAATTAATATAATCACATCTCCTCTAATATCAGTGTTTCCAAGTATCTGGTCTCTATGCTTGGAAATTCAGTTGAAGAAATTCTATGAAAACTGTTTGAAAGATTATTTGTAAATTGGGCATACTAAAAAAAAAAAAACATTTAAAATAATCCTAATTTCTTCAACATTCAACAAATATTTGTTTTTTTTTCAAGAAATAATGATGATCCTGAGTTAGGAAGAACTTTGTGAGCAAGAACTGTCAACAGGTTCACCACAGTTCTTAGATATGATCGGAAGAACCCTTAATTAAAGCTTCTTTTTAAAGATTGTTTTTAATGGCCGAAATCTTGCAGGGTCATCAAATCTCAGTGTTCTTAAAAGACATTATATAAAAATTATGGCTAGACTGTGAAACTCTTGCAAATTTTATGGATTCTTCCGTAATATCAAAAAGCTGAAAGTATTGGAAATCTTACAGAATTCGGTAACCTTGTACAATTGGGACATTCAAAACAAATGAAAGATGAGTTATCTGCAACATTGAAGGATGGTACTGTGCACCTGGAACATTTGCCATCTTCTCTACATGTGCCATGGATATAGTTTATTTCTTCACAAACCACATGGTCCTGGGCCAGCCCAAGTGTTTCATTTTAAGCCATGGGTGTCCAACCTTTTGGCTTCCCTGGGCCACATTGAGTGATCAGGAATTGTCTTGGGCCACAAATAAAATATATAATATAGTTAATGTATATAAGTAATAAAACTTCATTTATTTTTTAATATTTGTATTATAAAATTTTTAAAAAGAGGGAAACATAAAACTAGTGGGATATTTGACCTTGTTTTTGTGAAATTAATGCATCAATGTCTGGTTTGATGAAAGTGGTTGCAATTCTCAGTGAGTTCCCAAGGTGCTCATCAGAAAGTTTAGTTCTAATTTTACTCTTCGTGTGCTTCAGCCTTGGGACCACATTTGTTCAGGGCTGCACGCAGCCTGTGGGCCACAGGTTGGACATGCCTGGTTTAAGCATTATCTGAAATCTGGCAAGCAGAGTGTTATTTTGAAAATCACACTGTAGATTCCTTATTATTGGTAATGTGAATAGTTTGGACTGCTTATAATTGTGTGACTTGGTCTTCTAATTCATCCTCAGTCTATCTATCATAGGGGCCTAACTCTGCTGCCTTACTTCATGGGGCTATTGTGTGGATTAATGAGACAATGCAAGTTCTTAGAATGCTCCAAAGTAGCGGTTCTCAAACTGTGGTCTGGGGACCTCTGGGGATCCCTGAGACCCTTTCAGGGGATCTGTGAAGTCAAATAAATAAACATTTTAAAATTTCTCAGTTTTTATTTCTAATGCATTAAGTATTAGTAGATATAAACCACAGAAACCGAAGCTGTTTGGGTCCTCAATCATTTTTAAGAATGTAAAGAGGTCCTGAGACTGCTCTAAAGTGTGTCATGTTAACACATTTTTTTGGAATACAGCCCCTTAAATTTCAATAGACATTATCCCCAGGAAATGAAAAGCTAATAGCTAAATTCCAAGCATACATAAAATAGTGTACATATAAACAGATTTTTGGTTTATGGAAAATTGTGCTATATAACATCATCATGGTTAAAATTAAAAATGAGGTACTGGAAATGTATTTTCTTGCTTTATTATGCATCCCCCCCTCCCCAGATGACGACACACCAGCAATTTTACAGAAAGCAGAGGTAGAAATTGTGGATCAAACAGTTTGTCATTCAACTTATGGACTTATAACAAGTCGCATGCTGTGTGCTGGAATAATGTCTGGAAAAAGGGATAGCTGCAAAGTAAGGATTTCACTTTTTTGCAATACATATTTGTTACCCTCCCCTCCCCGCCCCAAAAATCATAGACTTGGGAACCACCTGGAATTCACAGCTATAGATGAGACTGGATGAAAAAACATTCCAGAAAAAGGCTATGGAAAACCACGTCCGTACTGTTGCCAAGAAAATGAAATGAATTCATGAAATGTTATTTAAAAAAAAAAAACCTTTAAACTGATTTTTTCCACTTATTTTTCTGTTTTTTCCTGTGTTGAGTCATGATGAACATTTCTTCCAGAACACTTGGGATTACAACCTCCAGAATGAATAACCAGCCAAAATGAACTTTATGACTAACAAATGGAGAGGTTATTCAGGGAGTATCTAGATAATCTTTCCTAGTGATTAATTTTCAGAAATGGAAGATGAAGTGGTTCTGTAAGCTGTGATGGACTATACTATTTCACATTATAGGTGCACTGAGTGGTCATGGGAAGAAAATCCATACATAGAAAACTAGTGGTTGATAGGAACAATTCTAGATTAACTTAGTGTCATACTATTTATTTTTATTCAGGATTTGATTTTTTTTTCTTGTTGATTAAACTGCTTCAATCACTAGTTTCAACAACCATCTTATCACTAAAATAATGTTATCATGCATACTATGTAGAGAAACATTACTCATGTTAACTTTTAAAAATAATCTCTTTTTAGGGAGATTCCGGAGGACCTCTATCATGTCGAAATAAGGGCGATGGAAAATGGTTTTTGATGGGAATTGTTAGTTGGGGCTATGGTTGTGGAAGACCCAATTTCCCTGGAGTGTACACAAGGGTGTCAAATTTTGCTACATGGATACAAAAATATGTGCCTTCAGTTTTTAGCTAGCAGTGATTATACTCCAGAGGTTATGAAACATCTTCATTAAAACCATATTTAATACATATTTGTGTTTTTAATTGCATTGTGAATTTCATCTCCATGGCTACAAAATGGTATGGCCCTGTGTCATTGTGAAATGTGTATCTATATATATTATACTATTCATTTTAAAACATAGATTGTTAACGTACTGCAATATTCAGAGACAGAAGTGGTACAAACTTAGCTTCTCCCTCCCTTCTCCAGCATGCCCTAGGTAGAGCTGTCTTTGAGGGCAGCTCAGAATACAACTAGTGCAAAATGTGGTGGTCAGACCGTTAGTTGGGACAATCCATTATGCAATCAGTAGGACTGAACCTATTGCAAGGTTGCTGCTTTGCCTACTGATCAGTTCCAGGCCCAATTCACAGTGTTTGTTACTACCTACAAAGCCATATGCAGTGTGGTAGCATGATATATCAGGGACTGCCTTGCCAATCGTGATCTGCCTGCTTAGATATCAAGAAGCAGACTGGATATGGGGACTGAATTTTGCACCAATTACAACTTCTAGATAGTCTTCAAATACAATGTCATATGGAGCACATTGAAGTAGTCTATCCTAAAGGGCATGTTGCCAAGCCTTCCCACCCCAGCTGAAGCTGGGCAAAGGGTCTCGTAGCCATGACTTCTACCTGCCTATTAGCAGTAGTTATGAGTCTAGGAGAATCCTCAAGTCACAGACTTGTTCCTTCAAGTGGAGTTCCACTGCATCCAGAGTCACAACTCAAACAAAGAGCTATATGTTTTCTTTACAAACAGCACCTCTCTTTTGTGAGGATTCAGTTTCAGCATATCACTCTCCATCCAGTCCCTCACAGGCTTCAAATACCAGATAAATATTTCACCACAGCCTGGCCCGGGGAGAGATATATAACTGAGTATCATCAACATACTGATAATATGTCACCCTGAGTTGATGGAAGATCTTTCCTAGTGCTTCATGTAGATGATAAAAAGTAGGGAATAGAGACAGACAAAGCCCTTTGTACCCCACACAGGAGCAACCACTGAGTTAACATCCCTTCCCTGTACTTGGACTGGAACCAGTCAGTCAAGAAGGACTGGACCCACTGTAGTACAATGCCCTTAAACCCAACTCTCTCAGGAAGTTTAGAAGGATCCCATGATCAAGAATATGATTGCTTCTGAGAGGTCTAAAAGGACCAAAAAAGGTTCACTGTGTTCATCCAGTTCCTGAGGAAGGTCATTAATCAGAACAATGAATGAGATTGCTGTCCCATGTTGAGAACTCTGAACTCTGACTGAAAGGGCTCTAGGACTCCCTGCAGTTGTAGCTGCACAACATCCTAACAGCTTTTTGTCAAAAGGGAATGTTGGAGACTGGTGATCTCAAAATGGTGAGATCCAAGGGGTTCCCAGTTGCACAAACATCTCCAAAACAGCCAATGAAAATATATTTCTGCCTATCATTTCCAGAATGGAATAGATTACCCTCAAGAAAGCCACTGGGGCACATTCTGCTGATGCACTAACAGCAGAGAAGTATTGGCATTTTGCCTCACTTATTTCCACAGTGTATGTTCAAAAATAAGTTCTTTCCCATGATAGTCAAGCTCACTTCCAGTCTTCTTCCACTAGTGCTCCAGGTGTCTCTTCTGTTGCTTCATCTCCCAGAGCTCTTCTGTAATGTCAGGCGCTTCCCAGGAACTGCAAACCAGGAGAGGCCACTTCAGAACAATCTTGGCATCTCTATATAGGCAGATTACTGGGAAAATCCCCAGTTGCTTGCCAGAACCCATCTAGATCCAAGAAGAGTCTCAGATGCATCTCTAAACTGGTCTCCCCACTCTGCAGTGGTTAGGCATTGCAATGAGCCTTATCCAGACCGGGAAGTGAACTGACTATGTTAAAGGAGTCACTATCATATCCTCTATCATTAGATCAAATTCCAGCTGCTCTGAGGTGAAAACTAATGTATTGTTGGCTGTGTGACTCAAACCAGCAACTATTTGGGACAAGTTCATGGTTATCATGGAGGCCATGAATTCCTTAGGTGATTCATTGCTGGAGGCACATGTTTAATAAAATAGCTGGGGCACTAGAAACAAATGAATCAATTAGACCACTCTAAAACATTTTTAAGATATTGGAATCTTGAAAGTGATGAAATGAAATGATTCCTTGAACTGAATTTCCTGGCTAGGTAGATGTTGCCAGAGAGAGAGAGAGAGAGAGAGAGGGAGGGAGGGAGGGAGGGAGAGAGAGAAGATGATTCCATGTTTCTGCTTCATTTTGCTGATGGGCATTGATGGAAGTGTAAAGATGCAAAGATAAGTTCTGAATCCTTTGTGCAAAAAAGTAGGTGCAACTACTACAGTTACAGGATCGGATCTAGTGATAGCCATTAATTCTGGAATTATTTAGTTTAATGACATGTCCACTTAACTGATTGTCCCCCTCCCCTTCTCCCCCTCTTCCACTTACAAAAAGAAACTACCACAGATCAACACAATACATTCAGATCAACCGATCTCATCTCAAATACAAAAGTGTTGAATGGACCACATATTCATCTTTCAGTAATAGAATCATACATGTAAATGTGTAGGACCTGTCCTATATTTCACTGAGTTCCTTCATATGGTGTTGCCACTGGGCCTCCATCCAATACTTAGTACTATTCCTGCCTCTATCATATTAATCTAGATCTCTGCCTGATGCTGCTGCATGTTGCTGTTGCTAACAATAATTCACCCTCAGCCTCACAGTGCACTTGTAAGTGCCCTCTTTGTATCCTTGAATGGGCATGGTCCACCTTGCCACTGGCATCCAGTTCCTCATAATTATCTAATCCCAGATGTGAGATTTTTTAATATAAAGTGAACCGGCATCCAATTCTTTTTCTGGTCACCCAAAATATTATTTTGTTCTAAATGCAAAGCAGTGGTGGTGGTTAGTAGCACCAAATGGGGGCCCTTATGCTGTGAATTTACTCTACATTACTGTAATTCATTTGGTATGAGATAAATCTCAATGATTTAACAGTTATATCAAGCACTATACAGTGACCCATCTCAAGAAAAGTACTGATTTCCTGGAGCACCTTCCATTTCTATTCCAGCATTTTTATTTTTGTTCTAGTTCATCCAGGAACAATTCAGTGTTCCAACTTAGAACTGATGCTATGGGCACTGTCTGGCATTGTAGCTGAACGGAATTTAATATAATTTCTTCCAGTAGTAAATATAGGGAGCTGGTGCTCTAAGGGACACTGAAAAACAAGGCAGAAGAATCAGTATCCTTCAGAGAAGTCTGAAGTTTGCTGTACTATTATTATTATTAGTAGTAGTAGTAGTATTAGTATTAGTATTATTATTGGTCGCACTGTCAGCCAGAAGTTTAGACTGGTTTTGGCATTTTTATCCACCTATTGAGTCCTTCCCAAGGACCTGGGAGAGGCAGAATTTTTTGTTTGATACTGCTGTTATTGTTGTTATTGTTGTTGTTATTATTATTATTAAACATCCATATTAAATGTTAATATTATTAAACACCCATATTAAATGCTGTTGTTGTTGTTATTAATATTATTATTAAACACCCATATTAAATAACTAAGGGAGCAAACCTTCCACTTGCTCTAAATTGCCAGTTTAGTAACATGCTCACCGGTTATGAATGTACAGTGAGGGTTGAAAAAGAAAGACAGAATGGAATAGATGGGATGGGATGGGATGCCCTACTTGAAATAAATAAATGATAAGAATTAGGAACTCTCTTTAGGACACAGGACAGCCTGGAATAGGGAGGCGGCCGGGGCCTTGGACAGGATTGCGCCTGTGTGGCCTCTCTTGTCTCATTGAACCCGGCACTCCCCATGGTTTACAGAGGAGCTGAGGGTGCTGAAGAGGGTTAAGAGATGCCTAGAGCACCGCTGGAGGAAGAAAAAGACTGAATTCAACCGAACACAGGTAAAAACCGCCATTAAGGCCTACCTTGTGGCGATAAAAGCAGCGAAACATCAATATTTCTCCGCTCTTATTGCGTCTGCAGAATGCTGCCCTACGGCCCTGTTTAAGACCACTCGATCCCTTTTGGGGAAGGTGGGTTCAGTGACCCACCAACAGGGCCGTGCAGAGGAATTTGCTGAGCATCTGCAGGACAAAATCACTCGGATCCGCTCCAAGTCGGACTCCAGGCGTGAGGCGTGGTCTGGAGAGATACCAGGGGAACAGGCTTACCCAGTTATCTGGGAGCAGTTTGATCCTGTTGGACCTGAGGAAGTGGACAGGATCCTATGGACAGTAAATGCCACCACATGCCATCTAGACCCGTGCCCCTCCTGGCTAGTAAAAGCAGGCCGGGAGGTCACATGTGGTTGGGTCCATGCAATGGTTAATACATCCTTGGGAGAGGGGGTGTTTCCAGCGGCCTTTAAAGAGGCATTGGTACACCCCCTCCTCAAGAAGCCATCGCTGGACCCAGCTGTTCTGGACAATTTTCGTCCAGTCTCCCACCTCCCCTTTCTGGGGAAGGTGGCCGAGAAAGCTTTGCAGCTCCAGAGGGTCCTGGAGGAAATGGATTATCTAGACCCCTTTCAGTCAGGTTTCAGGTCCGGTTATGGGATGGAAACGGCATTGGTTGAACTTATGGATGATCTCTGGTGGGAGCGGGATGGAGGCAGTGCATCCATCCTCTCTCTCCTTGATCTCTCAGCGGCTTTCGATACCATCGACCATGGTATCCTTTTGGGGCAGCTCAGGGAGTTGGGGGTGGGTGGCATAGTCTTACCCTGGTTCACCTCCTTCCTCCAGGGCCGATCCCAGTCAGTGTTGATAGGGGAGGAGAGATCGGCCCCACGGCCCCTTCTTTGTGGGGTGCCACAGGGATCAGTACTCTCCCCTCTCCTTTTTAACATCTACATGAAACCGCTAGGTGAGATCATCCGTCACCATGGGATGAGGTATCATCAGTATGCTGATGATACTCAATTGTATATTTCCATCCCGGGTGACATAAGTGATGCCATGACCACCCTCTCTGAGTGTCTGGGGGCTGTGGGGGCCTGGATGGGGAACAACAGGCTTCAACTGAACCCTGGTAAGACCGAGTGGCTGTGGGTTAATGTTTCTTCTGTATCCGGGACATTAACATCTCTGGTTCTGGATGGGGTTGCACTGCCCCAGACAGACCCGGTGCATAACTTGGGGGTCCTCCTGGACTCATGGCTCCTGCTTGAAGAGCAGGTGGCAGCCGTGGCCAGGACAGTCTTTGTGCAGCTACATGCTGTGCACCAGTTACGCCCCTTCCTGGACCAGGAGGCCCTTCGAACAGTCACTCATGCCCTTGTTATCTCTCAGATAGACTATTGCAATGCGCTTTACATGGGGCTACCCTTGAAAAGTATCCGGAAGCTTCAGCTGGTCCAGAATGCAGCCGCGCGAGCTGTTTTTGGTGCCCCCAGAAGGGCACATGTAACACCACTGCTGCGCGAGCTGCATTGGGTACCAGTTTGCTTCCAGGTCCAATTCAAGGTGTTGGTCATCACCTTTAAAGCCCTACATGGCATGGGACCAGGTTACCTGAGGGACCGCCTCTTCCCCATTATATCAACCCATCCCACCCGATCATGCAGAGAGGACATGCTGCAGACCCCGTCTGTAAAAGAATTTCATCTGGCAGGGTCCAGGAAGCGGGCCTTCTCTGCAGTAGTTCCTGCCCTGTGGAACATGCGGCCCCCGGAGGTGAGATTGGCCCCATCGCTCCTGGCCTTTCGGTGAGTCTGAAGACCTGGTTCTGCTGCCTCGTTTGGGGTGTAGAGGGGAATAGATTTACATGGGGATGGTTGTTATAGACCACTCCTCCCACACTTGGACTGTTTTAGATGTTTCATCGCTTGGATTTTTATTCTTTACTTTTATTTCTATTTATAGTATTTTTATTGTATTTTATTATTCTGATGGTTTTAATCATTTGTTGTAAACCGCCCAGAGGCCTCCGACAGGAGGAGATGGGCAGGGATAAACTAGATAAATAAAATAAAATAAATAAATAAACATAACTTGTAGCCCACAGGCTGCCTGTGTCCTGTGACAGATCTGTGGTAGCCTGAGGGCAGATGGAGCTTGTTGTAAGTCTCTTCACTAAGGATTAAAACTCTTAGAATTTCCAGCCAGCATGATTGTTTGGCCATGCAGACCAGGAAGTCTTGGAATTCTAATGCCAACACATTTGGAGGGCACTAGAGGACAAGTGCTAAATGCATTTACTAGGAAGTTGGTCCCATTGAATTGGTAGGGTCTCTTTAATGAACTTTGTTTAGCATTGGCCTATATATATATTACTTGTGTTATCACAAATGTGTGCATTAGTTTAGATTTTATATTATTTTATAAAATGTAAACTGTCTTTAGTAGACCAAGGCAAATCCTATAAGTGAAAATTTAATATACAACCCATCCATCCAGTGAAAGCTTTATGGGTGGTATATAAGGACTACTTTACTGGTCAATCAGCATAAGCTACAAGAATTTTCTTCATTTCCACATGCAAAATGCTAACTGCAAATTCTACAGTTCCTAGATATCTAGAGGGTATCTGGCTAGGGAGTCTACATTAGATGCTGTTAAATTTAACTGCATATTGGTAATTAAAAGTTATAAGCTGTCCTAAATCTTTCATATATGACCAACTAGAAATCTTAATAAACAAATATTAATATTTGTTTTATGCATGCATTTATCACTTTCCTGCTGAACAAACTGTAAAAGTAAGCCACAGATACAGAGCACAATGAAACAGAAAATACTTATGCACACCACTTATGCACACCATAAGTAATACTTATGAAAGTACACCATAAGAAAATACTTATGCACCATACTTATGCACCATAAGAAAATACTTATGCACACCACATGGCTCCTATCATGCTGAGTATATCATATCTGCAGAGTTCCTTAATTATTTTTTTAAAAAATACATCCATATCCAGAGTTTTCTAGATGCTGTTCCAATCCTTTGGGTAAGAATGCATATGTTTATGTTCAAATAATTAATCTTTTTTACTTGATAAAGCATATTTATGAATTTAAAATTAGTGCACAAAAATACATCCTAAACAATGAATTGCAACAATCTGCAAGAAATCTATACAGTACACATTATATAATTCTTATTTCCCTGTATTGTTAATCTTGATTTGTTTGATTTTCCTTCCAAACCAGAGCTATTTTAGAATGTCATGATAAGAAAACAAAAAGCCAAGAGGTTCAGTTTGAAAAAAATAACAGTAATAATTGTTTACAACTTCCAAACTCGCCAAAAATCTTAAAAAAAAAAAGCTATTGATGCATATGCCATCTTATACATGGAGAGAGTGCTGTAGTGTGAATAGCTAAGGGTTTCTCTCACACAAGCATTTTTATGTGTCTCCTGCTTGTAGCCAACTGGAAAAGAAAGAGTTACACTGCTGTACGGCTAGTGTATTTTCTTTCCCACCTGCTAACTTGTCCGTGGATAGCCAGACAGCTGTTTAGTCATATAGCGAAGAAAAATCAAGGTGGGCAGCTATTATTTTTTGCTCATCTTTAAGTACTCTAAGTTCCTTCAGGATTCTGATATAAAGAACTACACAGAGTCAAGTTGTTTTGTGCAAGTCAACAAAACATTATAATGAAAATTAGCCCTTCCAGGCGCTCCTCCATTATATACAGCATACCCACTCCTAATGGCTCACACTTTCATTCTGGATTGGTAAGCTACCGCAGTTCTTCTTCCTACCATATCCATTCATATTTGCATATTTTAAGCTGATCTATTTGTATTTTTCCAAGTAATATAACAATAAATGTAGTATTAAGTTAGAAAAAGGCAGAATCATTTGCTTTCTTTGAATGGTTTTTCTTTCTTTTGTCCTTTCAGCAAGATCTTTCTCTTCCTCCGATCCAGAATTCAGAAAATATTATACACCTAAAGCATTCTCTGGGCAAAAACTCGAATATCCAGTTCTGGAAAAAATGCCTTCTAGAAATGTTGCCTATAGCTGCACTGGTTATCATTGTAATTTTGTTGGTTATATATTATACTTTATGTAAGTGCATGTTTATTTCAATAAATAAAACTGAATTTATTTTCTTATAAATATTCAAATTCCAATAATGCATAACCTTTACAACAATGTCAGAATATTTGCTTTTGCAAGCATCGGAAACAATGGACCAAATATTATTAACAATTATCTTATTAGAGGGTAATGCTAATAGAGCAGAGGTAATATCACTTTCCTTTAACAGTTCCATCTTAACCCCAATTTTTTACATTCTTGGGGAGGTAACAAAGTGGGAACCAGAATTGTCTAAGCAATTAAATATGTGGCTTGTTTGTTATGAATTTTCTCCAACTTTTTCTAATGATTCCAAAATAAACAAAACTAAATAGTATTTAGAAAGCCCACCTTAACATGGTGAGTTTAAGAAAACGCCTATATAACATTACTTGATTGCTACAAAATATTATCCATAGATGCTATTTAGTAAATTTACTGACAGTTTTTCTCATTTACTCTTTTGGAAGTTTTGATTGCTTACCAATATGGGATCCTACACTTTCAGCTCCAGCATTCCCTTTCTTCTACATTGGAGGAAGTGTGGAAATTCCTAACCTGACTTACACAGATGACCTCATGGATCCCATGTCTCATACATTTATATTGCAAGCTGAAGCACTCCAAAATTATGTAAGTTTGGCTATGGAAGATATAAAAGAATTTTGTTTTGTTTTGCAGTTCATTTAATAGTTCTTGAAATGGGGATATTGATGTGGAAAGAACTAAGATACTCAAATATTGTTAGGGAAGAATTTATTTTTACTGTATTAATAATTTTAGAGTTAATTAAAAGTAAATGTAAGTATACATGATAAGTATAAAGCATAAGAATACTAGTTTGTTGGAAACTGGAGGATATTTTTTGTGAGACTATTTCCAGGGTTTCATTAAGCATAGAGGGAAGACTGCTTCAGACTGCAAATTTTGGGCAGAAAAGTGGTCTATGATTTCTACTTTTATTATTGGGCAAGGATGCCACTTTGATGAATCTGAAATGGCAGTATATTTGTTACCGTTACAATGCTGATATTATCCAACATAAGCTGTAGTTTTGCATTTACTTTTTTTATTCTGACTATCTGAAACCCCCCTCCCCAACACTTCCTATAATTTGCTATCATAGAATAACTGATGAAATTAACTGTAATCTATGAAATTTTAAACAGATTTAGTATGTTTTTTTTGCAGTTACTGCAGCAGGTTAATACAGATAATATTTTGCAAAGTAACTTCACTCTAACAACAAAGCTTTCTGCATACAGTATATTATTAAAATAAGCAGGACTGTAGCTTCTGCTTCTTTACATCAATACTTTCATTTATGCTATGTACCATATGTGGAGTTTTGCATTATTATTTTATTTTTACAATAAAACAGACACACAGCACACTCATTTTAATTCCTTCTCCAGTATAGTAATACTGGTGTTCTTGTACTTTCTCCCAATGTAATTTTATTGGTGAGATCAATACACTTTTCTGGGCCTATGTTAACAAAAAAAGGGTTTGAAAGTACAAAGCACCTTTCTGTTAGCTTGCATTTCCCAGATGAATTGGTTGAGGATCTCAAAGCTGTTTTGTACGTGGATAACACAAGATGCCTATGAAAGGATCAGGAGTTGAAATTCTTACTGATTTTTTATTTCAGTAACCTTGGTAAAGAAATAGCCTTATGCCACCATGTAAAATATATCACTTAAAGAGAAATTTAAGTTGAGTCATCTGTGATTCTGTATGCATTCCATTGTCTTTGGGGGCTGGGGGCTGGGAATAAAACAATAAAAATGATACATTTATACCCAACTTAATAGATTTTTCCCTTGTTCTTTATATTTAGCTTTCTAATTGTTTAACTGTCAGTTTGCAGAAATATATGGGTCTTCTGCCATAGGGAATTATTACTTGAAGTCTGTTATTGCTGCATTCAGGTAAGTCATACTTAAGCTATGCAACTTTCATAAATAAAATACAGTCTGCCATGTCTGCTTACTTTTCTACTCATGTCCTTAGGGAGTAACGTTCAATAGAGTAGATGCTATCAGAAATAGAGTTTAGTTCTAATTAGACTTTGCCAAAATTTACAGTTAGTAGGATATTTGTATGTAAACGTACTTGTAATATGAAGTAAAGTTTATTAGAAAAAGAAAATGCTACCTTTATGATGAAAATGATAAATATAAAATAGTGCAAAGAATCCAATTAATGCTGAGGCTTTTTAGACATATTAGTTGTTTGTAAGGATTTGCAACTCTGAATTTTTATACTCCACTCAACATTTCTTCAGTGTAATAAAATATGTATACTTGGTAAAATAAGTAAGGATAGAGATGTGAATAGCTGTAGTCCAATAATGCCCATAATTGAATACAGTACTGCTAATTATAAGATTAACTAACTTTTTTGATGAGTCAATAAGAGCAAAAATTTTGACCATTGTGTTTTTTGATGTTACAAATAGATCTACTTTCAGTCATACATTGCTGGCTATGGTAGTTGGATGTATCTTGAATTAACTTTAAAACATTAACTTCATTAGTCATAAAGTTGAGAAAGGTTGGCACATTCTATTCAAATTCCCTTCTCCAAGAGGTGAACACATCACCATCTAAAAATTGAACATAATTTGGGATCATAAGGTCATTAGCTGCATTTTTCCTTGTTAAAGATATATGGTGGAAAGCAAGGGGGAAAAGAAAAATTAGCAAGGCATTTAGGTGCATGAACTGAAATATTCTTTTAGGAGATTGATGTGAATAATGTTTTTTACACAAAGTGTACAATTTCTTGGGTCAGGACAATATGCCACTTCTCAGTCCCTGGGTACAAGTCATAAAACCATTCCAAAGTTCCTATAAATTATAACTGTTAATAAGATATAGAAGAGAACATTATTGAAACATAGTGGCAACGTTCACCCAATAGAATGAACTCAATCTGGCCTGAGCTATGGAAATTCAACATCTCTAATTGCCTGCCCCCATTTGATCCACAGACAAAATGGCTACTCCAGTTATCTTAGTAGCAACCATCTTAGACAATATTTTCTGCCATTTTGTGGTGGCTCTCTGTTATTTTCTGCTTTTTTAAAAAAATACTATACAACACTGGATAGTATTGGGGTGGAACCACCATGTGCAGGAAGATAATTATCTAGCTATTGCCACCCCTTTCTAGCCTCATTTCACTCCCATGTGCCAATGAGGTGGGGGGTAAATTTGAAGGAAAATAGAGACAGAGTGCCCAGAGTACTCTTATTTTTTGCAAGGCTGCTCTATGTATTAATCTCTGTACCTACTTTTTTCCAGAGATCGGAAGGCAAAGTTAAGCCCCTCTTCTGGATATATGTGATACATGCCAACTAAAAGAATTGGAATAATTAATACTGTAACTTATGTGTGTGAGGGGGTAATTTTGACCTAAATGAATGGGTTTCTGGATTCACACAACATGTCAGGCCTTTAAACAACTCAAATATGAAATATTTATTTATTTATTATTTATGTATTTAATTTTTATTCTGCCTTTAATCAAGGCGGCAAACTTAGCTAATACTCCTTCCTCCTATTTTACACACAACAGCAACCCTGTGAGGTGAGTTGGGCTGAGAGAAAATGACTGGTTCAAGGTCACTCAGACGGCTTTCATGCCTAAGGCAGGACTAGAACTCAAAGACTCCTGGTTTCTAGCCCAGCACCTTAACCACTAGACCAAACTGGCTAATATACTCATATTAACTATATTTCTTTCTTCTGGTCATGCCTACTTGTTGACATGCTGCTCTTTTGTGCCGTTCAGAAGCCAACTGCAATTCTCTGACCTTACCAATGGGCACAGATATGAATTGATATAAAATCTGATGCTATACTGGAAACTTACTTTGTTATCTTCCTCCAGTGATGGAAAAAGTGGGGCTCGAGCGTATTATTGGAGCACATTTTGGGCCCCGAAAGATATTGTTCTCCCTATTAAAAACCTATCCTCAGTGTATCAGAAGCAGATAATTAGTAAAAGAATACCTGCAATAGCTAATAATACTGCTAAAACATATCCATTAGAGGAAGACTTTGATATTATTACCATGGAGCTTTTTGGTAAGGTGATGTTTTAAATTTTTTATTTTTACTAAATTCAGACATTTTTAGGCCTGCATATATATCAATATTTTTTATGACAGCGTTTATCCTCTTTCATTTCAGAATCTGATTCTATGGACTATGATATAATACTGAAATCAGGTAAGGGCTATTCCCCCCTGACCCATTGTGTGGTCTTGTGCCTTGAGAAAAGAAGGCAACTAGTGTTTACTCTTGTCTTGAGCTGATTTTGATGGCACAGTGAAGATGGGGAGCTACTTTAGCCCAAGAACAAATAGGAACTGCTCAAGAACATTTTCATTTGAAAGTGCTTGCATAAGACACATTTTTTATTTAATTTAATTTATGCAATTTAGGCACCACCAGACTCCAGACAACTCTGGGTGGCTCACAGTATAATAACAATAAAATACAATATGAATAATCAGAAACAAAATAAAGAACAAAAATCAAAACTTAATCAAAAATCAAAACCAAGAACATGATAGCAGCTTGTTCCAGTAGCAGGCTCCATAACACATTTCCTGGATCCTGAAAGATGACACTGTTTAACAGAAAGGATCCGGATCATGCTGATCTCATCAGCTCCTATGAGCTGGGGAGACACTCTCTCCCTCCTACTTCAAGGTAGACCAGACTCGGAAACCAAAGTCATGCATGCTAATACTGCTTTTATTATAAGGTTCTAGTAACAGAATCTTGCAAGTCTGAATGCACTTCCCCCTCCCTCCCTTTATCTTCATGGGAACTAGGGAGGTTCTTGTCTGAGATGCTTACTTGGGTTAGTCCTGGCCTGGACTCAAAATTTGTTTTATCTGACTGTTGTCTTGGTTGTGGCTCTTCCTCCTGTTCCTCAAGGTTATTCCTTCTTCCCATTACATCCTGTTTAACATCTACATGAAACCGTTGGGGGCTGTCATCTGTTGGTTCGGGGTCTGGTATTATTGATATGCAGAAGATACCCAGGTGAACATCTTGACCTTAAACTGAGTGATACTGTCAATTTACTGTCCCATTATCTGAAAGCTGTAAAAGTCTGGATAGTGAGGAACAGACTCAGGCTCAACCCTGTCAAAATCAAGTGGCTATGGATATCAGGGCCACCTGGGCATGGGGATATTCCATTTTTAAGTTTGAATGAGGTTGCACTTCCCTATTCAAGGGTGGGGGGGCATCTTGGATTCACAGCTTCCTATGGTGCATCAGTTGTGCCTATTCCTGGATTGGGAGGCTCTCCTAGTGTGCCATGGCCCTAGTATGCCATGGTGTTATGGATATTGCTGGTGAAGAAGGAGGGGCCCCTTTCCAGGGGGCAAAACACACACGCAGTGTAGAAAGTCTTGGGCTCCCAGCCAAGAAGATCAGAAAGAACTGCCTTAGAGTTCTGGAGTTTTTCCCTTAGAGTTTGCTAGTTCTGTTCAGTTTTGGCAAGATTCTGTCATCAGGGTAGAATGATAAAGACTAGATCTTCATACCTGACTCAGCATTGTTCCTTCACCTTATTCCTGACACAGGGTTGGACTATTACAATGTACTCTACATGAGCTACCCTTGAGATCATTATATCTGGTCCAGAATGCAATGGCGTGGGGAATGTTGGCCATGCCTTGGTATGCCCAGTAGATACCATTTATCTGCAAGCTGTCCTGGTTGCCCATGGACTTCCAGGTTTAATTTAAGCTGCTGGTAATCACCTAAAAACCTTTTAATGATATAGAGCCAGGTTATTTGAGGAACCACCTATTTCACATGGTTCCTGCCTGTTGGCATAATTGGTCCATTCTGAGTTTCTTTGATCAAGCAATGCCATCTATTGAGGTCCAGGAAGTGTGCCTTCTCTGTCATAGCACTTGCCCTCCAGCACGATATCCCCTTAGAGTTCCCACCCTGAAGATGTTCCAGGCCAGTTAAAAAATTGACTGTTCTCCAAACCTTGGGGTAGGGTGGTTTATGGTATATGGAATATGGTCTGTCAAAATATACATGATCTTTTTTTTCTTATTGTTTTCTATCTTTTTAAAGTGTAAGCTGCTCAGGGTCATTCTGGAATTGTGCAGCCTCTAAATTAATTATATATAGAGAGACAGACAGACATATACAGCATGCTTAGTGAAGATCAGTTTTTGACTGGTTCTTTAGGTGCTGGGGCAAGGGTTTGTGATATTCAGGACTGCTTACTCATTTACTTCAAAACTGTAAAACTTCAGCTATGTTGTATTTGCTGGCCTTTCTGCTCCTTTAGCTGAAAGGGGAACTTGACTTTTACTCCACAGTTTTTATCTGATGGCTGCTCTGAAAAGTGAGGCCAGAAACTGTAGATTGATTCCCAATGCCCATATTCTGTTAACCCCACATATGCCATCTGAGGAGAAAAAAGAGTACAGCTTTGTTCTCTGTTTCAACCTCCAGCAATGATAAGAACCAGAATCTCCTTCTCACTTAAGAATTTCTGCCATGCCTTGAGGCACATTGCTAAAAGATTATGTCACGATAGCAACAGATCTCTTCTGAGCTGTTTTGTTCATCTAGGATTCTGTAATTAATTAGATGATACATGAGAAGAGGTTTTACTTACTACCACCAGCTGGATACATCTTGACCTTGGTATTTGAATGATTAAAACAACAGATGGATTGCTCTAACAAGGTTTACTGATATGATAAAGTTTTGAGTTAATTTAATTTAATGAAATTCCATTTATCCCAGGCAGCCTGAGAGAAATCTGTCTTGATTCTTCATCCACAAGGATCGTATGAGTGATCTCATACCATTTTTAAAAAGAAAAAGAGCAAAGATGAAGGACCATTTATCAACAACAAATGATTTACTAATGGCAGTAAATTTAAAACTGTATTCCCAAATACACCTATAATAGTTACTGCCCATAGAACTCAACAAAGCTCATTTCTCAACCACAAGAATGCTGTTTAGAATTTGTGCTATAAAAAGACTGATTCAAGCAGTATCCACTTAACCTAATGTGTTTCACTTACAGTAGATACACCATTGGCTGATATGTTTAGAATGCTTTGCATTGTACTGGCTTGTGAAAAATGCTGGCTTCCTTCTAGAATTTCAGGTCTCCCAGTCATAAATCAGGTGCATGAAAGAGATCCTTTTTCACAGCCTTTATGTCTCAGTCCTGTCCCCAAGGGGACAACTTTATAGGGTGAAAACATAGCACCGTCTCACAGCATACTCAGGCCTTTCTGATGGGATGGACAAGGCCGCCTTTTGTAATGTAGGTATTTGTTCCCTGAAATCTGCAACAATAGGGTTGGGATTAATTTCTCTTTCAATTTCTCATTCTTCCTGGTTTTTAGCCACTGATTTGTTTTGGTTTTGTCTACCAGCAGCCTTTGACCTTTATGCAAAGCCTGGTAATAATAGGACATTAACACTGTTGAATCCCAAGAAATCTTTTTACCAATGGAGGCTACGTGTTCCATCTGACTATGTTGTGAGATTGGTAGTTGTAACCTCATATGATGTGGTTCCTGGGAGTTGTGCATCTCACAGGTTATCTGCATATGATTTCCTTCTTCCTCTTCAGAACAAGATAATTACCAGGTAGGAAATACATTAAAGATATTTTTGAATAGGGCACAATGCAAAGATAAATCCTACATTTGTGTAATGCACAGCTCAGTGATAGAATGCTGAAGGACAGACAGTCAGACTCTGACAGTGCCGGTTAAGGGTTGTTAGAGTTCTTAGGTGGCAATAGATTTCTGCCCTAATTTATAGAGCAAGCAATCAGCATGCTATTGCACAAACTACATTTGCATACACCCCATGATTTGTTGGTGGAGGGAAAGTGATGAATTAATAAGGGCTTAGCCAGCTAACTGGAAATTATATGAATTTAAATTCAATATATAGAGAAGGTGCCAGATTATGAAGAACTGCTATATATTCTATAGGTATCTCATTGTACAAAATATTTTTTGATTCCAGCAAATATATACAAAATTATATTTTATACAATGGCTTACTATGTAATATTGTATACTAGGATGAAAAGTAAACTAAGTCACAAGCTGTTACTGTGTCCAAATTTGTATTTCAGGTGGTGTGGAATGACAGGGGCCTGGAAACCTCCAGTTATACGTTTAACTTCATCAAGTAATGTAATGTTGGTCACTTTTTCACTGGATCAACGGCAAAAGAGTAATATATTGAAAGCATATTTCCAAGCTGTTCCTAAAATTGGTATGTAGTTGCCATAACTTCTGTTAATAGACCTCAGGGATTGTTTGTACCATGATGTTTATTGATTACTTTTGGCAGTCCATCCAAAATTGTGAACTATGTTTTTGTTTGTTTTGTTTATGACATCTTGAATGAGTGTACCATGTTAGTATCTTGCCCTTACGCCTAGTTGGTGAGATATGAGCAGCACTATGATGGATTGTAATGCATTCTATAGATCAGTGATACTAGGTTGCATAAAATTGCAACTTTGGTTAAGTGTGTGGCATACTGGGCCAAATATGCCAAAGCTGACTGGTAATGTCCTTTCCATTGGCATGTAACGCTGCACATGGCACAGATACAACTAAGGTTGTTAATCTAGTCAACAACTTCTCTAGCTTACTAAAAAGAGTTTTATGAAGACTTCAAGTGACTAAAGCTGTGATGTTTGCAGAGCTCAGTAGCTATGGGCTGATCTAATGATGACCATGACATATGGAAGATTGGAACTTGGAATGTGAGGAGTAAATAATATAGAACATGCAATAATTAATTAATTAACTGAATGAATGAATGAAAAAATATAGATATACTATATATCTGAGAAGCCAAAAGAATTGAATAGGATGTAATAGAGTTGATTCCATGCAGGGAAGTGTAGGTTTAATTATGAATTAAAGGACATAAAGTGTTTGTCAGAAAGTATAAACCTATAAAATAGGCATTGCAGGTAGGCATGAAAGCAGGAATCCATAAGTAGATAATAGTTTAATAATTAATATGATCATGGGGAAAATATTCTAGATGATAATATTGGATGAGAATGAGATGAAAGAGAACATAAAAAGTGATGGGATTATTTGGAGACCAAAAAATGAATGGAAAAGTTGACTTTGGTGAATATCTGCTTAGAAAAAGCTTTATCTGTTTCATATACAGTATGTAATTTGAGCCTATGCTTATTCATACATATATATATGGCAAAGGAATGAATATAAATCTAAAAGCATGAGTGCTTTGATTGCCCATGATGAAAGACTGAGAAAAACAGTGAAGGATACATGGGTGTTGTTAGGGTATGTATGCAGAACACACCATTTCTTTGGCAGCATCAAGAGTATATCATGGGGGAAAAGGAATGTGGAAGAAACAGGAAGAAAATGAAAACAATCTGCAATAAGGTAACTGCAGGAAGAAAGTACAAATTGTTCTGAAAAAGTATTAGAAGATGGATTAATCTCCAACAGAAGTAAAAAATGGCATGGAAGCTGTCTGGAATAGAGTGAAAAGGATTACTGTATATGACATGATGTCACAGAAATGTCTGGTGAAAAAAAGATGAAGAAGGATGTGCAATGGGTGATGAAGTGAAAGAAGCTATGGATGATTAAAGAAATGTACTGTATATAAGAGAATAATCACTTTAAAAATGAAGATGATAGAAAGAAAAAGCTGAAAAGAATGCAGCCAAAAAGAGAATTGTTATAATTAAAGGAGACAGAGAAAATGTGAAGCAATTCTTATGCAGACTAGTGCAATTAAAATAAAATTGATGACATTTTGGGTGTGAAACTAAAGTGAGGAAATTCTAGAATGAATGTTTTTTATTCTTTTAATTTCTTTGCCCTACAACTTCTTATATCTTTTCTGTGATTTGTGTTATATTGCAGACAAGAGGATTTCTGATGTTGAAAGGTAGATCTCATCTGCACATATAGAAGAATATGCATTGAAAAAAAAGAGCTAGTCTCTTTGGTTTCCATACTTTTCAAAACATGAACTGTTGTATTGCTTTTTCACCCTTAGTTTGTGGTGGCTGGTATGTTTCCTGGAATGGGAGTGTAATTTCACCTTATTATCCCAGTTACTATCCACCAAACATTGACTGCCACTGGGTTATCAGGGTATGTACTCTTATATCCAGCAATGTGTTATCTTTTAGAGATGTCAGAATTCTATGTTTAGAGTTTGTACCTGGCACTTAATGAGTTTTTGTAGCTCATTTGACATCTGTGAAAATTCGAACATTAATTTTCTTTAAAATACCTCTTGGCTTCACAGTGCTTCCGTAGGCTGGATTAGAAAATAAAATAGGTGGGTGATTATGGCCTAGAGCTTTATTTGGAATGTGGCCAGGTGCCCAGGTGGGTGTGGGGTTAAGGTTAGCAGGGATGGTAAGAAGCACCCTGAGAGGTTGGGAGGAAGGGGGAAGGGAAGGCTAAAGGGACACTAGCCAAGCAAATCCTACAACCATTACATAAATATGCAAAACCTTCTCATTTTGTATGGTGGTCTTTTGTAAAAAATGTCCACCTCATGCTCCTAAATGTGCCCTCCAGCCTAAAGAGGTAGCTTAGAATCTTGTTCACCTATTACAAACTACAAATCACTGGCTTCAGTCTAGCTCTTGTACTATCAAACATTACCCCTTAGATACTTTACTCATTTTTATTAAAAACAAACATTCTGCAAAATGCATATTCAAATACACATATTAATTGGCAACAGTTTCCAAGCAGTGAGTTAGTTTCAAAGTTTCAGTCTGAGAGATAGTATCTTTTGACCATTAAGTCTTAATAAAAAGTAAAGCGAACTATCTCTGAGTTCTATCAAGGTGGTATATGAACAAGGCTGTGTGTGTGTGTGTATTCAAATCATGATTATATCAAATTCTACATATTTTAGATGTTTAAAATAACATTTACAAAGAATCATACTATCTTCTTGTCATGGATTTTAAAGAAAATACAGTAGCTGATTGGAAGGCAAACCCATCCCAAGAAAGAAAGAAAGACCTTAATATATGGGTATTCATATCATGCTAATTAAATGACAACTAACCATATGGGACGCAGTGGTGCTGCGGGTTAAACCGCTATGCTGTCGATCGGAAGGTCGGCGGTTCGAAACCGCGCGGCGGGGTGAGCTCCCGTTGCTAGTCCCAGCTCCTGCTCACCTAGCAGTTCGAAAACATGCAAATGTGAGTAGTTCAATAGGTACCGCTTCGACGGGAAGGTAACGGCATTCCGTGTCGTCATGCTGGCCACATGACCCGGAAGTGTCTACGGACAACGCCGGCTCTAAGGCTTAGAAACGGATATGAGCACCGCCCCCTAGAGTCGGACACGACTGGACTTTACGTCAAGGGAAACCTTTACCTTTACCTAACCATATTATGGCTTAGTGGTATATATGAACCAACTCTCTGCATAACTTCTGTTCAATTTATTGTACTGTGATACAAACTGCACAGTACCTGACTTGAACTGATGCTTAGCCCAACTAAATATCACTCTGTAATATTTGTATTCTTGTCTAGTGGCAAGGAAATCTGCTTTAAAATGGTAATTGCTCCCTACAACAAATGGTGAAAAAAATCATATGAATGGCTGTGTCATTTGATGAATGCAGTTTCTTGAATGCATGGATAAATGCATGAGTGGAGATAATCAACAAACCTACGCTCACCAAAACAAACATCAACCTCAATCTTGTATCTGGGTACCAGGTAGTAAGTCCCACTGATGTCAATGGAATTCTTAGTAAACTGGCATAGGATTGCAATGTACTGGTTCCTCTGAAGTGTAGAAATTATTGGAGTATAAACTTTACAACAGATGTAGTTTTCAAACTTCTTTTTTTTTTAATTCTTATTTTCTTTAAAAAAAAAAAAAAACTAGGCCCCACTCCCTGGATATAGACTGATGGTAAAAATTATTGTAATACAAATTCAGGAACAGTCTCCTGGATCCAAGAAATGTGATAAAGATTGGCTGGCAATTGATGGAGTGAGGTGAGCTAAAACCCTATTGTGAAGCCCCCATTTCATACATTACTTTTCCTGCTTTTCATTTAAGTATTTAAAAAGAAAACAGAAGAAATAATTGACTGTTTTTCAAATTATCTTCTTGTGTGGGGCCCTTAGAACAATAAAAGAAACAAAGAAACAAACCTAAAAACAAAATGAAACAGGAAACATGACTTCTCTGAATTCAGCTACATTTACATTGTTATCATCCTGTTCTATGGAATCATTAAAAAATAAAAAAATCACTTGTCTGTTTTACTCAGTTACTGTCAATAAAATTAGCAGTCAGTGGAGTGGTGTTCCCAGTAAAGCAAGGATGCTCCCCACTCCTGCTTTATTGGGAAGTTGCTGCCACCCATGGATCATTTTCAGTGCCTCTGTCACCCTACCTTGCAGATCAGGCACTGCAGGTGATCCATGGAGTGGGTAGTGAGTAGGGTTAGGGGGAACTCTTGGCTCTAACAGAGTTCAGTGGGGAACTCTTGCTGCTAACAGGTTGTGTTGCATGATGAGTTCGTAGGAAAACACCTTGCTGAGTAATCTGTATTCAAGGCTTTTCTTCCTCTCTATCTCTACCTCTCTATCTATCTTGTATATTTTGTGTGTGTGTGTGTGTATACACACTGTGTGTGTGTGTATATATATACATACACACACACATACTGTATACACACACACACACATACATGCTCTGATGTACTATATGTATATTTGTGTGTGTGTGTGTATGTATGTATGTATACACACACACACACACACATGCTGTGATAGACAGGCTACCTCTTTGGATAGTCCCAAGAGATAAGTCCCTGCCATGCCACTACAAAAAGTGGTCAGTAGAATTTGGGCAGATCTCAGCCCCTGCCATGTCATCACAATGGTCCCCACCAAAGTAGTACACATTGAGCAAGGCTTGAGCAGTTCATGAGGCATCCTTGAGCTGAAGTTAGGGGAATGTCTGGCTGTATGTCCCTGAACCAGGAGATGTCAAAATGGCAAGCCATAATAAATGCAAGAGTAAATATAACAGTTGGTTAGCTCTGTTAAAATGATATATCTGCAATTTTACTTCAGATATATCCTTTTCAGATATTGCAAAGCTATTGCGGAAGAAAACAGGGTCAAGGAATATGGTTATTCCATTTCAATCAGCTTCCATTCTGATGAACTGGTCACACACAGAGGTTTTTATATAGAATTCAGAGCTTTCAGCCATACAGATCGTAAGTGTTACTTGCATGTTATTAACAAAGGATTGTAGCTTTGTGGAACTGTTTAAAGGCTTATTAAATTTAATGTTTGTGTATTATTATTATTAATTTATTATATTTATTACTATTAACTTATGTTTAATAAGTTTAAAGGCTTATACTGTAACTCACATTGTTATTTCTCCTCTTATGAAAACTGCTTACAGAATTCTATGCATTTTGGATGTAAAAGATAAAGAACAAGTTTGAAAATTAAGCCTTTTGCCATTCTTAATTCCTTAAGAAGATTGAGAAACTTCCTTTCTTATTCAAAACTTCCTTTCTTATTTGGAACATTTAGAAGCCATTTAAAAAATGGAGGGGGGGAATGAAAACATCTCACAGATATATAAAAATCATATTCTGCACAGCAAGCATCGTTCCATGGTTGGACTGATCTTTTATACAGTGTTTTTCACAACTGCAATAGCCTGAAACATTATGTTCTTTTAGCTTGTCCTAGGCAATTTAAATGTTCTGACCGAACATGCATTCCTTTAAATAGTAAATGTGATGGGTGGAATGACTGCATGGATGGAAGTGATGAAGTGGATTGTGGTAAGTGGTTTATAAGCTAATTATTTAACATTTTAAATGTTTCTTGGGATTTGCTAGGAAAGAGGATCATTAAATTCCATGGTAAATCTGTAAATATTTACTTATTACAAATAAAATAGTTGATAATCTTTGGTTTTGTCAAATATTGCCCATCCATGTGGCAGTAACTTGCTAGCCTTAATCACAGAAACTAATCAGAGTCATTTCTGGTCAGCATTTGGATGGGAGACATCAAGAAATGCAAAGCTGTTGGCTAGGCAGGGATGTAAAAAACAAAAAACCCAAGAACAACTCCCTGAAGAAGGGAATATGCTTTCTGGAGATACTGACTATCCAGTGCTACAGTTTTGACTGTGTTAATGCTTCTTTAGGTTGCAATACAGTGCAGTTAAATTGTAGTAATGCGAAGTGTAAACATCATTCCCAGTCTTGCAAAGAAGACAACAGCTGCAAGAATGAAAGCCAGGAAGGGGAAGAAGACAGCTGCTGTAAGCATGCTTTAAACTAATTTTGGATGGGAGGTAGGAATTGAAAGGGTAATGCATAACTTGTAAGAAAATAATGCAATATTTTCAACATATTCACTTAAACCTTCCTGAGTATTATTTGTTGTCTGTTAGGATATGTAATAGTAATATATAATGTTAATTTCAGAAACATTTAAAATCTATCTCAGATTTCTTTAATTCTCTTATAACTGATGTTTTGGTGCTTTAATGCAGAATGAAGGATCTAGAATTTATGAAGGCTACAGAGGAGACCAAGTTGCCCAAAGGACGTGTTATTATTTATTTATTAAAATGTATTAGCTGCCCAGATCCAATGGATATTAGGTAATGGGAGGGTGGCCATGCCTCCAATGTTACAGAAGATAATCTTCTGTTAACAGATCCCATAAGCATCTGTAAGCATTATGTGCATTCATGCACAGAGAAGCCTGAGTGAAGATAATGGGTATTTAAATTCAGAATCACATCAAGTACTCCAGTGATAGAATTGGATTTCTACTACTGCCCATTTTCACATGTACCTAGGTTATATAAAATACTGTGCTTACCCAAACAGAAGGATGCCATTATAATGACATTTTGTAAAACACTAATTACATAGCCTATCTGAGAAACTGTAAGTATGAGCCAGTCACCATCTCTCAGCTCAACCTACCTCACAGGGTTGTGGTTGGGGAAAAATGTGAGGAGAGAGTGCTATATATGCCACCTTAAGCCCCTGGAGGAAATGTAGAATAGAAATCGAAACTACAAAAAGAATCAAAGACACTGACATTTTTTTTTCACCTGTTGTTGCATCTTTTCAGCCTATAAAAGATGTCTGCCTCATTCATATAAATGTCTGAATGGGAAATGTCCAATAAAATTAAATCCAGAATGTGATGGCATAAGAGACTGTGCAGATGGATTTGATGAAATGAATTGCGGTATGTAATTAACATGTGATTAGCTGAAGTGAGCTGTAATCCTGAGTGTGTTTCTGCATTTATTTTGGGATGCATAACATTATATACGTCATGGATAAATTGCATGGCTTCTATGGATCCTTCCTTTGAGGCCTATCAAAGTCTCTGTGTTCTCGAAATTGCATTACATAATTCATAGAGAATAATCAGCATCTATCTTTTAGCATGTGGAAGGAGTCAGATAAAGAAATTCAGAATTGTTGGTGGTGAAGATGCAAGGCCTGGAAAGTGGCCTTGGCAAGCAAGCTTGCAACTGGGAACATCTGGTCATATATGTGGTGCATCTGTAATTTCAAATCGGTGGTTGGTATCAGCTGCACATTGCTTTCAGGACTCTGAGTCTGTAAGGTATGCATTATGTAATGCAAAGCATGTATTACTGATAAGTCAGTCAGACTATTGTATTGTGTTTGTTTAGCTACTGTTTAGCACATAGACATCTCCATTCATGTCCACCTATTCCCTGCCTCACTCTTTATTTTAAATTCAAACACAATTAAAAGGAAGTGCTGCAGAGCAAAATATCAACTTCCCAAATCCTCTTTATTTCCAAGAATCCTCTTGGTCTGCAGATTGATTCCTCAGACATTCTTAAAACATTTAAATGGTGAATGGAGACTTTGTTTGTAAATGTGCCAATCTGCCAAGAACAAAAGGGCCAAAGTAAATTGGGGGCTGATAAGAAATATTGTAGGGAACTAATAAGTAAACTGGCAAGCAAAAACCTTACCTGTTGCTATATGAAAATATGGTGGTTTGTGAGCCAGCCCAATGTGTATGAAGTCCTATAAGGAGCTCTATAATGTAAAATATGCTTACTGGCTCAAAAAGATTTCGATCTTCTGAATCAGTTTATATCAATTTATAGCCCAACTTAACATTATATACATACATCATGGATAAACTGCATGGCTTCTGTGGATCCTTCCTTTGAGGCCTATCATACTTCTTGATTTTATTTTATTTTTTAAAGAAAGATACTCTTAATTATATATATATATGTATGTATGTATGTATGTATGTATGTAAAAATCTGCCATATCTTAAAGCAACAACTTTTAGGGAGAAAAATTGGCTCGCTGCAGTCCAAATACTTTGTTTGGAAGTGTGCATAACTGACCAGAAAATAAAAGAAACACAAGTAAGGAATGGTAGAGAGCACTCTGCAGGACTAAAGGAGGTGACAGCCTGCTTTCTGGTATGGCAGCCTAGATATAAACAGGCAATTTAATCCACCACCATGGACAGTACTCACAGTATATGTCCAATATTCCAATATACCTTCTGACCCCAAAAAGTCAATGGTATCCATGCTGTGTAAGTTTTTGGAGGCTGAATCACTTAAAGTACAACCTGTCAAAAACCATGACTAGGCTGCACTCCCAAACCCACTAAAAGCTGGGAGCAAGCCCTACAGAATTGAAAGGAACTTTTTTCTGTGTAGATATGTATAGGATTCAAATGATAGCTGCCTTTTTCACTTTAATGGGTTAACAAAAATGCATCAGAGAAAGAGATATATCAAGAAATCAAGATGGTATACACA
The DNA here is from genome assembly GCF_035149785.1 of Candoia aspera. NCBI lineage: Eukaryota > Metazoa > Chordata > Lepidosauria > Squamata > Candoiidae > Candoia > Candoia aspera. The sequence continues at coordinate 79,803,768 of NC_086157.1, read as the reverse complement.
GTAGGTCACAATACAATAATAACAGTTACTTTGTAGAAGTTAATTAATTCATTATTCCAGAGGGTGTAGATAAACAAATTTCAAGAGCACAACAGCAATCTCTGAGTGAGATGGGGGGTGAATAAATTTGATATATCAATACATAAATAAACAAACAAACATAATTTTTATCTATCTGTATCCATCATCTACAGTATATCTATCTCTATCATCTGTCTATTATCTATCTATCAGATTTATATAGTTGCCCAGCTTGTAAAACACAATAATAAAACCTCAAACAGTAAAAAGGAAAAAAAATATTAAAACCAGGTTCCTAACCCATCATCTACATCTATTCATTGATACCAGTGTTTCTCAACCTTGGCAACTTTAAGATATCTCGATTTCAACTCTGGCTGGGGAATTCTGGGAGTTGAAGTCCACATATTTTAAAGTTGCTAAGGTTGAGAAACTCTGATCTATACAATCCCTAGGCTCCAACCTTACCATCCCAGAGCCTGGTAGAAAGGCCAGCCCTCTACAGCTTTCTGGAAGGCTAAAAGGGTGAGGGCCTGATGGATCCCAGGAGAGGGTGTTCCACAGGGCAAGGACTGCTACAGAAAGGCAGGCTTCTTAGATTCCCCTAGATGACAACATTTAAGGGAAGGAACCTGGAGCATGCCCACTCTGTCCAATCTGGTGGAACAGGCAGATACCCTCAGAGAGAGGAGGTCCTACAAATAACCTGGCTATGTGCCATACAGGGCTTTCAAAGTAATAACTAGAGTCTTGAATTGCATCCAGAAAGAAACTGGGAGCCACAGCAGCTCATGCAGCAAACGTATAACATGGACAAACCGAGGGATGCCCAGAACAGCAAGCTACAGTGTTCTGAACCAGTTTTAACTTCTGGGTGGTCTTCAAGGTGTTTCTTTGTTTATATATTTATTTGAAATATACAGCACTTCCTATTATAACTCAAGGTTAAAGCATCATCTTGATCAATCATTCACATGAGCAAATGGTCTGGATCTTTGGATCTTCTGGCCAGCTTGGAAAGAGTATTTTAAACCTTAGAGCATTACCAGTCCATGCAGACAACACTGACTAGGCAGAGCCATGGTCAAATAATATCCTACGTTCCTAAATTGGAAATGTGTCTTTCCATGTAAGCAATTTTACTTTTCAAGAGTTCTGAATGACTTTACAGAATACTGTATCTTTTGCAATATAAACTCACCAGTAGGGGCTGCTAAATGATCTGAATTCCATAGTAGTATTTTGTAGTATTTATTGATCTGAATTACTACTGTGCTCTCAAGGCTGCACAATCTGAACCTTAGAGCTACATGTGGCGCCTTAAAGTCTTGGGTATCCCCAGGACCTTTCCAAAAGTTGCTTCCAAAGAATAAAAATATGTGCACAGGGAATAACCATGGTAAACATATAATTTAATTAATATCAAATTTAGTTTTTTTTATTCCATGGTCCTGACCATTTCTTGTAATGTACCCCTGAAAAAAGAATACAAGGCAAGGTGCACCTTCAAATCCCCAACCTTGCACCTTCTACTTTAATTTGATGGATTTATTTTGTGACCATTACATTGTTTAGGTTTAGTTCATTAAAAACAATCTTTTACAATTTCTGCCAAATTGGTACAGGAAAAATACTGGAATTACTACCTTTGTTTTTCAGATATTCCATAGCATCCAGCTGGACAGCATATATGGGTATAAAAGTCATAAACAAATACAGCAATAATCAAGCAGTTATGAGATCAATCAAAAGGATAATAGTCCATCCAAATTATGACCAATACGTCTCAGATTATGACATTGCACTCTTGGAAATGGAGGCACCAGTATTTTTCACTGAGCTGGTACAGCCCATATGTCTACTGAGCAGTCCTAGAGTATTTAATTATGGAACTGTCTGCTATGTTACTGGCTGGGGAGCTGTAAAAGAAAATAGTATGTTCATTTCAAATTGCAAGTATCCCTAATCTGTTGTACCTTTTTGTGAATTGTTACTGTCAGCTGCTTTGGAAATCAGTTTTAGTTAAAATGTTATGGATATAATTAAACTTACTAGGATTAAGGAAAATCTGTTATAATTCTGAAAACATCTTTAGTGGCAAAAGACTGAGCTCTTTAATTTCTTAATGCTCTTAGCATTAAATTACTTATGCCAGTGAGAAGCCAAATCTTTAAATCTGAAGAAACATACAACTTTATTTATATTTGATTTATTTAATGCAGCAATTGCTATGCAAATTACTATAAGGGAACAAACAAACAACATATGAGCTAGTAAAATGTCAAGGGTATAGACCAGATCTTGAGAGATTTTAAATTGCATTTATGTTACAAAAATATGTTATAATTAAACAAATTGTAATTTCACTCTGGGGGAGTGAAGTGAGGACCATCAACCACTTTCAAATGTTTTCTGGATCACAATGATTAGTATCAGTGATCTATTATCTACTTCCCCCCCCCTTTTTTTTTAAAAAAAAATGGTACAGATGGCAATCTAACTTTCAGATTAATTTTAAAAAGTTTCTGACCTTTTGGAATCCTCCATTTTGGGTCCTACCACTGTAGAAACACACACTGGATGTATCTTGGACCCTTCTGCGTTCTTTCAGCAGATAGGTTTATTCCCATGTTAATTTATACCAGCTATAACTTGCAAATAAGAGGATTACATAGCAAATGGTATATTTGGCTTACACCATGTTTCTATCAATTTAGGTCAGCTTACAAAAATACTGCAGGAAGCCAAAGTGAAAATCATTAACCAAAATGTCTGCAGCAAACTTTATGACTATCTAATTACATCCCAAATGCTATGTGCTGGGAACCTTAATGGTGGTATTGATGCATGTCAGGTAAAGCAAAAACAAAACTGTAAAAAGAAAATATGATTTATATGATTTCCTTTTCAAATGAAATGTATGATCAAATAATACTTTTCTTATGTCTTTTTTGTAAGGAAGAGAAGACAGTATAGGTCCTGTGATTTGTCTGTTAGTAGTATTTGCATAAAATAGATGTATTATTAGAAGTTAAAAGGTGCTGAATAAGACTTGGAATATTATGTTAGTAAATATACATAATTAAATAATCTTTTACTAATTTCTTTTCACAAAATGAGGATAAACACAGAGACTGTTCCCAGTTAAATATAAGATTTTGGTCATTGTTTATAGTAATGAATAAAATATTATACATCAGAAAGAGGGAAACTTTTGCAATATCTGTGTTTAAAATAGTAGAATAAGTCATCAGAATCAATAGTTTTATTATGCACCAGTCAAACTACATTTGAAATGCTGTGTCCAATTCTGAACACAACATTTTGAGATCAACACTAAGAAGCTAGACTGCATTTGGAAAAAACAACAACCGAGATTGTGAACAGCTAGGAACCAAATCAAATGAGGAATGGTTGAAAGACCTGTGTTTGTTAATCCTGGTTGAGAGGAGAAGAGGTAAAAAAAGATGGTCTTCAAGATCTGAAAAGCAGTTATACCAAAAATGAACCAGGGGGTTTGTTTGTTTTTCACTTTCTGTTGTTCCAAAAGCCAGCACAGAGCTAATGGATGAAAATAGCAGAAAAGTGGGAATTTTTAAGTTAAACTTTATAAACATTGCATACTGTGTAATGCTAAGAGCAGTTTAGTAAAACAGACTGCCTATGAAACAGGCTGTTCTTGGCTAGACTAATCTGTCAGAAATGCTGTAGGGTATCCTGCATTGTGCAGGAAGTTGGACTAGATCATCAGTAGGATTTCCCATTCTGAATCTGGATTATATTCTATAATATAAAACTAAATCTCAGTATGCCTAAGAGATGTAATGAAACTTTTTTCTTCTAATAGCAAGACTTCTGATTTTATTTTTAGGGTGATTCTGGAGGTCCATTAGCCTGTTTAGGAAAAGGAAACAGATGGTACCTTACAGGCATTGTCAGCTGGGGTGAAGGATGTGCTCGAAGGAACCGCCCTGGGGTTTATACTAAGGTCACAGCATTTTATGAATGGATTCGTCAGTACATAAATTAACAATTGGCTGAAGAAAAAGCTAAAATCATCCATATATCCTTTAATTATTATGTACAAAATAGACTGTATAACAACTATTTTTTAAAAAATCAATTTAGATTTTTTGTTTAAAAAAAACTACCTTTTTGCACTAAATAATTATTTAATTAAAACATGTAATTTCACTATCTGGATTTTCATGGTATTTCATCAGCAAGTATGGAAAAAGGGAGTAGCAATTTGATCAATATTTGTTGGTTTGATTTGTCTTCTGATTTTCATTTAGTTTCATCTTGTTTTTGATGTTTCCTATTAAAATGCATACCAGTTGTCTTTGACAGGGATTACTTATTTTTGAGATTTATATAGACATTTGGAAAATGCAATTATGCTGAAAATAAAGATCAGTTTCTTAAATATGCTGGATGCTGACGACATCTCAACTGTCTTTTTCAGTCAGAGTTCCTGTTGGATCTAGCTGACTTGAACCTTAATTCTCTAGGAGAATTAATTCTCTAGGAGATTTTCTTGTCATATCTCTATCCCACATTGCATGTTGGTAATATGAGAATGTTAACTGCAGTACAGATAATGAATTGGACTGAAACTCATAGAAACTGGAGCAATAGCTTCAAGAGCCTACCCATGTATATCTGCATCAATAATTTACGTTTCTTATATACAGAAGGTTGCTAAAGAAATGGTACTTATCTGATGAGTGCATCAACCCACATTTTTTCTGAGGCAGTTCACATGATATAGCTGCTGTTCTGATAAATATCGTATGTCTATGACCAATAAACAGAAGAACGTGTGACTATATTTCAAGGGCATATCTAAAGGACATATAACCACAAATATGCAGAAGCTAAGCAAGTCTGAATAGCTGGTGACTGGAGATGACACTGTTTAGGAATTCCTAAATAAGTTGCTCTGAGTTTCATAATCACAACTAGATAGGCTATAAACAATCTTTTTGCTGCAGCAGCATCTTGCCATGATCTTAAGCTATTCTTCCTCTCTTTGTCTCTCATCGGGCACTTCATATTTGAAAATGAAAATGACATTGAACATTAACATTAACATATTTGGAAATACTTTGGACCTCATGTAAGCACAGCATCTTGCAATCCCTTAAAGCATCATGACTTATTTCAAGCCTCCTTGAAGATTTAAAACTTAATGAGTTGATATCTCTTTTTTTTCAGGTTTACACAAATGCCAGAAAGAAGTTGCACTGCTTTAATCAATCATAGAAAAGTGCTATGTTCATGAGAGTTCCAAGACACTTCCTTTGAATCACTTTTGAAGCAGGGTACAGCCTTAGCATCTGTATAGAAAAAACTTGATTTTTAGGGTTTAATTTTTTTTTTTAAAAGTCATCAATAGCTTTGAGGAAGGAAGGAAGGAAGGAAGGAAGGAAGGAAGGAAGGAGGGGATAGCAGCTGTTATTTTAAAACAAAAGGTACATATTGGCAAAAATGAGATTAAAAATAATAAAAGGAAGAACAAATCAGTGTCTGGCCTGAGAGTCTATTTTTTCGAAAGACATAAAGGTGTCATGTACCAGATAATTCTTACCCTAAAGTTAGGATTGTTCTGTTAACTTCTGCAAAGCTTTGATCTTTTATTATTATCATTCTGTTGGCTGTTAAATGCAACTATTACTATTTATGAATTCTTAGTTTCATACAGACCCACACAGACTCATAGACAGATCTTAGTTTCACCCAGATGCCACTAATTCATACTTTTGTTCATAATTAAGCTTCCAATTACATTTCCATTCATATATTTATCAACATTTGCAGCTCTATCTGGAGCAGGAGGATCTCACAAAAGTAACTCTTATGCTCTCATCACTATCTGGTTTAGTACTGCAATATGCTACCTTCAGAGGCATTCCAGAATCTACAGTTGGAACAAAATGCAGTTGCCTGCATGTTAACTGGCATAAGGCACCAGCAGCAGATTATACCTGTCCTGCACGTTGTTGTTGTTCTTTATTCGTTCAGTCACTTTCGACTCTTCGTGACTTCATGGAACAGCCCACGCCAGAGCTTACTGTTGGTCATCAACACCCCCAGCTCCCCCAGGGATGAATCCATCACGTAGAATATCATCCATCCATCTTGCCCTTGGTCGGCCCCTCTTCCTTTTGCCTTCCACTCTCCCTAGCATCAGCATCTTCTCCAGGGTGTCCTGTCTTCTCATTATGTGGCCAAAGTATTTCAGTTTTGCCTTTAATACCATTCCCTCAAGTGAGCAGTCTGGCTTTATTTCCTGGAGGATGGACTGGTTTGATCTTCTGGCAGTCCAAGGCACTCTCAGAATTTTCCTCCAACACCACAGTTCAAAAGCATCTATCTTCCTTCTCTCAGCCTTCCTTATGGTCCAGTTCTCGCAGCCATATGTTACTATGGGGAATACCATTGCTTTAACTATGTGGACCTTTGTTGTCAGTGTGATGTCTCTGTTCTTAACTATTTTATCGAGATTTGTCATTGCTCTTTTTCCAAGGATTAAACGTCTTCTGATTTCCTGACTGCAGTCAGCATCTGCAGTAATCTTTGCACCTAGAAAGTCTTTCACTGCCTCTACGTTTTCTCCCTCTATTTGCCAGTTATCAATCAAGCTGGTTGCCATAATCTTGGTTTTTTTGAGGTTTAGCTGCAAGCCAGCTTTTGCACTTTCTTATTTTACCTTCATCATAAGGCTCCTCAGTTCCTCTTCGCTTTCAGCCATCAAAGTGGTATCATCTGCATATCTGAGATTGTTCATGTTTCCTCCAGCGATTTTAACTCCAGCCTTGGATTCCTCAAGCCCAGCATGTCGTATGATATGTTCTGTGTACAAGTTGAATAGGTAGGGTGAGAGTATACAGCCCTGCCGTACTCCTTTCCCAATCTTAAACCAGTCCATTGTTCCATGGTCTGTTCTTACTGTTGCTACTTGGTCGTTATACAGATCCTTCAGGAGGCATACAAGATGACTTGGTATATCCATACTACTAAGAACTTGTCAAAATTTGTTGTGGTCCACACAGTCAAAGGCTTTAGAATAGTCAATAAAACAGAAATAGATGTTTTTCTGAAACTCCCTGGCTTTTTCCATTATCCAGCAGATATTGGCAATTTGGTCCCTAGTTCCTCTGCCTTTTCTAAACTCAGCTTGTGCATCTGGCAATTCTCGCTCCATGAATTGCTGAAGTCTACCATGCAGGATCCTGAGCATTACCTTAATGGCATGTGAAATGAATGCCACTGTTCGATAGTTTGAACATTCTTTAGTGTTTCCCTTTTTTGGTATAGGGATATAAGTTGATTTTTTTCCAATCTGATGGCCATTCTTGTGTTTTCCAAATTTGCTGGCATATAGCATGCATTACCTTGATAGCATCATCTTGCAAGATTTTGAACAGTTCAGCTGGGATGCTGCCATCTCCTGCTGCCTTGTTATTAGCAATGCTTCTTAAGGCCCATTCAACCTCACTCTTCAGGATGTCTGGCTCTAGCTCACTGACCACACTGTCAAAGCTATCTCCAATACTGTTATCCTTCCTATACAGGTCTTCCGTATATTCTTGCCACCTTTTCTTGATCTCTTCTTTTTCTGTTAGGTCCTTGCCATCTTTGTTTTTGATCATACCTATTTTTGCCTGGAATTTACCTCCAATGTTTCTAATTTTCTGGAAGAGGTCTCTTGTCCTTCCTATTCTATTGTCTTCTTCCACTTCTGCACATTGCTTGTTTAAAAATAATTCCTTATCTCTTCTGGCTAACCTCTGGAATTTTGCATTTAATTGGGCATATCTCCCCCTATCACTGTTGCCTTTTGCTTTCCTTCTTTCTTGGGCTACTTCTAGTGTCTCAGCAGACAGCCACTTTGCCTTCTTGGTTTTCTCTTTCTTTGGGATGTATTTTGTTGCCTCCTCCTGGACAATGTTGCGAACTTCTGTCCATAGTTCTTCTGGGACCCTATCTACTAAGTCCAGTCCCCTAAATCTATTCTTTACCTCCACTGCATATTCCTTAGGCATATTAGTGAGCTCATATCTAGCTGATCTGTGGGTCTTCCCTAATCTCTTTAGTCTGATCCTAAATTGTGCAATAAGAAGTTCGTGATCTGAACTACAGTCAGCTCCAGGTCTTGTTTTTACTGACTGTATGGATGTCTACCACCGTTGGCTGCAAAGGGTGTAGTCAATCTGACTTTGGTGTTGGTCATCTGGTGAAGTCCATGTATAAAGCTGCCTCTTAGCTTGCTGGAAGAGAGTGTTTGTTATGCACATTGACTTGTCTTGACAACATTCTATCAGCCTATGTCCTGCTTCATTTTGTTCTCCCAGGCCATGCTTACCTGTAATTCCAGGTGTCATTTGACTGCCCACCTTAGCATTCCAGTCTCCTGTGATGAAAATAACATCTCTTTTAGGCGTGTTGTCCGGTAGGTGCTGCAGATCCTCATAGAACTGCTCTATTTCAGCTTCTTCAGCATCTGTGGTTGGGGTGTATATTTGGATCACTTTGATTTAGATGGCTTGCCCTGAATTCGAATTGAGATCATTCTATCATTTTTTGGATTGTATCCAAGCACTGCGTCAGCCACTTTACTATTAATTATGAAGGCTACTCCATTTCTTCTGTGGTCCTCTTGTCCACAGTAGTAGATCTGGTGGTCATTTGATGTGAAGTGGCCCATTCCAGTCCATTTCAGTTCACTGATGCCCAAAATGTCTATCTTTAATCTTGACATCTCACCAATAACCACATCCAATTTGCCCTGGCTCATAGATCTTACGTTCCAGGTTCCAATGGTGTGTTGATCCTTAGAACATCGGATTCGCCGTTCACCACCAGCACCATTGGCCGCTAGCCGTCCTTTCGGCTTTGAGCTAGCTGCGTCATCACGTCTGGGGCTAGTTGAACTCATCCTCTGTTCCTCCCCAGTAGCATTTTGACCATCTTCTGACCTGGGGGTCTCATCTTCCGATGGTATACCAACATATCTCTGGTTGTACGGATCCATTTAGTTTTCACGGCAAGAATAGTGGGGTGGGTTGCCATTACCTTCCCCAGGGATCACATTTAGTCTGACCTCTCTGTCACGACCTTCCCGTCTTGGGTGGCCCTTCATGGTTTAGCTCATGGCATCATTGAGGTGCTCAAGCTCCAGCACCATGGCAAGGTAACGATCCTTTGCTGAAGGCTGCATGTTGTACACTGGCTTTTCTTATGTTTCTGAATATAATCTGAAGTGTGTGTTTGCTTAGTGCCAATGTATGGCTTTATTGCAGGTCTATCTTTTCCAACCAGAATCAAAATTCCTATATATAGGAATGTTACTTACTTCCATAAGATTCCCATGATCGAAGGTATGAGGCAGGGTTTCTATGTCTTGGGCCCTGTATTAGGGAAGGGCCTTCCCTTAGAGGTTAGACTTGCCCTGACATTGATTGCCTTCTAGAAGCTGGTTAAGATGAACTCTTCTGGAGAGCTTTTTTCAACTGATTTCCTAGTTGATTAAATTGTATTTGCTCAGGTTTTAATTAATGTTGTTTTTGTTACCATTATTGTGTGCCATGGATGTTTTAATAACTTACCATAGATAAGATTTCACATTGTAGATTATGTTGTAAAGCATCAAGAGCCTTTTGACTGTACTGTTAGATAAATTTAACAAACAACCTCCACTATATTCCACTCCATAAGCTTAGATCACCTTAATTCTAATCTATAACATTGGCCATCTTAGTTTCACGTGCACAGATGTGTGTATGCGTGTGTGCATGTGTGTGTTTGTGTTTGTGTTTGAGTAGTATTGGTTGTTTGGCATATGCCACAAGAATGAGAAAAATTCTGTTTCATTTCAATTATATCTCTATTTCAATCAATTTTTATTTATTTATTTATTTGTTTGTTTATTTTTCAAATTTTGCCACTGCCCATCTTCCCTGAAGGGAGGGACTCTGGGCAGCTTACAATAAAACTAGCACATTAAAACAATAACCATAACTAACATTTAAAATATAAATACAATTACCAGATATAAAAATAAATATAAATATAAAATCCAAGTGGCGATAAGAAATCTAATTCAGTGAGGAGAGCTCTAAGGCAGCAGCAACCCCTGGGAATAACTACTCCCCTTCCCGCCCCAAGTGTGATGGCAGAGCCAAGTCTTCAGGTTCTTCCAGAAGGCCAGGATTGATGGGGCCTGCCTCACCTCCGGGAGCAGAATTTTCCAGAAGGCGGGAGCCACTGCAGAAAAGGCCCGCTTCCTGGACCCCACCAGATGGAATTCTCTTACAGACGGGGTCCATAACATGCCCAATCTGCATGATAGGGTGGGACGGGTTGATGTCATGGGGATGAGACAGACCCTTAGGTAAGCTGGACTTATGCCATGTAGGGCTTTAAAGGTCCAACACCAACCAGCATCTTGAATTGGACCCGGAAGCAAATTGGCACCCAATACAGCTCACATAGCAATCCATCTTGCAAATGTGACTCTAGTTGGCTAAGCAATTTTTAAAAAACTGTACATTCAATAAAATAAAGAAAAAAAAACGTGAGGAAAACAAGAACAAGGGCAACCAATGTACTACAGCAACAAAACAAACCAGCAACTAATGTACTTGGGTTGACTAATTTCCCAACCTCTATCTGGGAAAAATAGCTTAGTCTTGACAGCTTTCAATCTGCCTTTCTTGAAGAGTGAGAGGCAGCCCAGGAGTTTGTGGCCACCATGACAGCCATGGACCTGTCAGAAGACAAAAAGAGCCTGACGTATATTGGAGACTACTTGCTTAACCTGTTTTATATCTCAGAGCAGATGTAACATGATTGAGATTTAGGAACATTACCATCAGTTCCCTCTCATGATCAGATCATTCTGTGATTGCTTTGGAGCTGAGAGGTGCCATCAAGTTCCACAGGAGGAGCGGCCTATTTGATCAGTCTACTTCAAATGCCTGATGGAACCATTTGGTTTTCAGAGTTGTTTTGGGTGTCCCTGAAGCTCTGGTGGGCAGTTCTGCTGAGACTTGGTTGCCCACTGGAACAAGGGACGGTCTGTTGTCTTCGATAGGATTGCACCTGCGTGGCCTATCTCTGCTTATCCAGGGAAACTCCTTCATTTACCAAGCAGCAGAAGAGATACACTACTGGCAGAAAATGAAGAATCTGGGTGAACATGGATTAGATCTATGTTGTGGTGATACGAGGTAAAATGTAAGTATTTATCTTCTCTTATGGTATGTATCTATCATTTAAAGTAACCTGGATCCTATTGGGGCAATAGGCACAGGAAGAACATTTACTGGACCACTGTGAGGAATTTTCTAGGCAACTGGAAGATAAAATCAATTGGATCTGCTCATAGTATATGTGGTCAGATGCACATCCCAGTGAATTATATAAAAAAAAAAAAAAGTCCAGCAAAGTAAACACACAGGCACAATAACCAAATACAAGAAAAACAGTGTATCGGTCATATAAAACTTAAAAATTAAGACTTAAAAATCAGAAGAATGGAAAAAATGGAATAAGACAATATAAGACATAAGATAAACTAGAAATAGAATAAAATAGAAGACACTTATAATAAAAGCAAAATGCAATAAAAGAAAAGAGAAAAGGAAAAGAAAAGAAGGAAAAGAAAGACATGACTTTATACTGTCATCACTCCATGATTAGGATCTCTTATCTCTTCTTATGGAAATTGCTGCAGATAGAAGTTGAGCAATTCTGCTAGTGATGGGAGGGTTTCAATTTGGAGGAACTGCATCTCCTTAATAATAAATTTGTTTATTTTTCAGAACTGGTAACAGTATGTTTGCATACTGTAAATTGACCTAGAAAAGGCAACAGAAAAATACATGCAATAAGATCTCAGATTCATTCTGACCACAAGGACAACATTTCTCAGTGAATGGGGTCCTACTGTGCCTCTTATCAAGTACTGCTCTACAATGTGCTGGGCAAACAAAGTTGAATTTTATACCTTGATGGTATAAAAGGTTTCCAAATTGGAATCCACACCTGAAATGGACTACGGCACCCAAATCTGTCTGCTGTGCAGCATCAAAGATTCTTTGACAGATTTTGCCTTTTTAAAAAAAAAAACTTAGGGGCAACAGAGAGTTGATAAAAAGGCTGCAATAACACAGGTCAGCTGAGATATTTTTCTTTCCAGCTTGATGAAAAGCCATCAAAGAGAACTAATGGAGCGAATGAACCAGGGTACAACAAGAGTTTAAGGCAAAAGGAGGATTAGCAAATTGCTTCCAGTGAATCTTACCTGTTTTCATGTGGATTAAAGCATTCAAAACACAACATGGAATGGGGAAAAGTGCTTGTAAAAACCTAGACTGAACAATGTCCAAGGGGTTTGAATCAATATAGGCTCACACCTCTACACCATACATCCTTTGGGATATAGTTTTAGTTTTAAAAGTCTTCATGGTGGCAAGTATGCATCTCCCCATTTAGAATTTTTTTTAAAAAAAACCTAAGTTTGCCTGGCACTACTCTTAGCTTTGACAGAAATGGCTCTAATTTGTTCTCACCAAACTCTGGAGCCCTGAAAATTTACACCAACATATTTAAGAATGTTGGTGTAAATAAACCTGAAACTTATTTAATTTTATTTTTTCCAGTTTTGCCAACTAGATCTTCCCATGAAAACCATAATTTTGGTCTTAAGTCATCGATTGTAAATGCAATGAATTTAACAAAACTTTCTCCCAAGTAAGCATCTGTAGGATCTTAGCCAAACTCATGCATGTCTTCTCAAGTGCCATTGAGTTCAAGTGACTGTGTCACATAAGTTCAGGGAATCAGTTAATAAAAATTGTCGGTTGAATTTCAGATCTTCTTTTGGGAAAAAACAAAACATTAAGTTATGGAGTTTGCCATTAAACAAAACACTTCTTTTGGTCAAATCTGAATTTACCTAATTTTAAGCTGCAGCCCCAGTGACCTTTGCTTCTAATTTTTATTTCTAATATTAAAGTTATCCCTTTTCAATGTTTTTGCTTCAGCGTAGCAAAGGAGTGAGCTTTTGTTTATCATTCCACTAAAGTCTGGGTTGCTTCGATTTAAATTAACTGCTCTGTAGAAAGCAGGCGAACCGGAAAATCCAGCCTTGTGCAACTTTGGACCGAAAGCTTGCTTTCTCGACTCGAGAGAAACAGCGGGGACTTCCTGCCTTCCCTCACTGATTTTCCAGAAGCATCTTGGAAAACGCTACACGTTTATTTTCATTTTAAAATCATCTTGCTTCATGGCAACACTGGAGCCCAACGCCGTTTTTTGCTTTTGTTTTCTTTCACTTTCTCTATCAACGTAATCAACTCTGGACATGTAAAGGAGGTCGTTATTTTTCCGTTGACATAGCCTCTGATCTTGAAAAAGAAAAGAATCGAGAATGGACCCAGGGAATGGCCTCGTCCCCGCGCAAAATCAGCCGGGCATTGAGTTACGCCGAAAAGACGAAGAAAGAGGAGAAGAAAGCGAGCTTCTGCAGGTCCAAGACCCTCGCCCCGCCGCGGTAAGCGACTGCAGCTTTCACTTCCTCTTTTCATTTTAGTAATGGTTTGTTTTGTTCCCAAGATAGGAAAACAGGAATTACCTGATCAGCGTCACGTTTAGCCGCAAGATGGAATTTACTTCGGAGTTGCTTGAACCCGGAAAGTTTAATTCTAATTGTTATTACTATGGGGGGGGGGGGGAGTTATGAAATCCACCGGGAAACGGGGTGTGAATGAATCAACTCTGCGCCTACGTAGTCGATGCCGCAACTTACGCCCTCACATGTTTACTCATTTCGGTGTCTGTCTGATTTGATCAGATATGTACAGTATTTATTTTGCTAGTAGAATACTGCACATCTTTGTTAGAAAGAGGCACTTTTCTGAGCTCTTGACATTTTAAAAATGTCGAACTATGTGGTCCTGTCAAAGTGACTCGTTCACCTGCCATTGACTCAGAAGACAAGCACCTGCCCCAGTTCTTCCTCCCATCTACCATAAATAGTGATGATTTAACTTATGGGCTTAGAAAGATAAGAACACACACAAGTTATATCCCCCTTTCTTTGGAGAATTCTAGGTGGTTTCAGTGGCAGTTTTTCCTTATTTTATAAGACCAACCCTATAAGAGAGAGAAACTGGTCCCAGGTCACCCAGAAAACTGCAGGAGTTTACAGTTCAGTCTCTTTGCTGCTTCAAGCCCCCAAACTGAACCAGTATGCTATCCTGGCTCTAAATGGACAATAAATACACTTTAATTCTTAAAGACTTTACATTTCTGTCACTGAAACAGATGAAACTGTATGAGTTCCTCAGAAACTTTCTTCAAGAGTTGCAAGACTCTTTGATTTGGATTACACCTATTTTTGCCCAAACAGACTGCAGCCAGTTTTTACTTATTCCCAAGAAAAATGAAAGTTGGCTGGAGTAGGTGACATTAACTGTTCGTTTGGATTAAGCAAACACCAGTGTTGGCCCAAGGTGCAACAGTCTGCTCAGGATGTTAGAAGGTCTGAAGTTCTGATGCCTCTTTTTGGATTTCTGATTATCTTTTCTTTCTTCTCCCTCTGTCTGCAGGTTCTCTGTGAAGCTTTTTATCCCGTTTTTCATTCTTTAAATACAGTTTGGTACATTATATCATTTCCTGCTGCCTGAATTCTGAAAAACTTACTAGTCATCATTGATCATACTGGGCTGGATGGAGTAATTATCTGACTTAGTATGACACAGCTTCTTTGTTCCTAAATTGTAAGGTTACAGTAGTACTGCATCTGATTTGCATGCAAAATATCCCAGGTTCCTTTATTGACATTTCTAAGTAGTGCTGGCTAAAACCTTGGTTTGAAACATTGGAAGTCACTGTCAGTCAGCAAAGATGTGTTGAGATATACGGAGTAGTGGTTTAGTGGAAAACACCTTCCTTTGTTCCACCAATATTATGGTGTGTGTCTGTTTGGATGTTTTAAACGTAAGAACATTAACATGCTTTTCATTTTTTTTTTATTCCTTGCATCTTTAGGTGACAATCAGCGTAAAATCATGTTCTTCAATAGTTTTTTGGAAATGCAAACTCTGGATGGTTATAACGTCTGCTTTTGTATTGTTGACCCTTGTGACCATTTTAAGTTTAATATTGTATTCAGGTTTGTACTCTCTTTGGATGTGATTTTTTTTTTAGATTTATAATTGGGTTAAAAGATTTGGGGATGTTTTCCTAATTTAGTGTACAGTCCTGATCTGGCTGAAGCTGCTGTGATTAAATCTTACTGATATCTGTAGGACATTGGAATCTCTCACATATCATGCTTAATCAGAAAGAGGGAATGCACCTTGTAATGTATTTTCTATTTCCTAATAGTGACACAAGTTATCCAAACACAAAATGATAACTATGTTCCCCTTGATCTATTTTTTTGTTTTAATGTGTCTTTCTTTAATTAAGTAAAACGACAAAAAAGCAAAATCAAAGAAAAGAGAAAGAAATACATATACATACATAAAATAAACTTTATACTAGAGCAAAGGTTGAAGTAAAAATATTATATATATATATATATATATATATATATATATATATATATATATATCTTTTTACACACATACACACACACATACATGTACCATTGACAGATAGCTGAGGTGGCTGACATTGGGAAATCCTACCAGTGGCTGGAAAGGGCTGGACTAAAGACAGCACTGAGGTCCTGATCAGAGCAGCACAAGAACAGGCACTTGGCACCAGACCTATAGAAGCAGGGATCTACCACACTAGATAGGAGCCAAGGTGCAGACTGTGCAGAGAAGCCTCAGAAACAGTCCAACACATAGTGGCAAGGTGTATGATGTAGGCAGGAACAGCATACACTGAACGGCACAATCAAGTAGCTGGCACTGTGTACAGGAACATCTGCACAGCGTATGGGCTAGACCTGCCCAAGTCCAGATGAGAGATTCCACAGAAGGTTGTGGAAAATGACAGGGCTAAGATCCTGTGGGACTTTCAGATCCAGATGGACAGGCAGGTACTGGTCAATCAACCAGACATTGTGGTAGTAGACAAGGACCAGAAGATAGCAGTGGTGATAAATGTAGTGGTGCCAAGTGACAGCAACATCAGGAAGAAGGAGTATGAGAAGCTGAAGAAGTACCAGGGCCTGAAGGAGGAATTAGAGAGGATGTGGAAAGTGAAGGCGGAAGTGGTCCCAGTGGTGGTAGGAGCACTTGGGGCTGTGACTCCTAAGCTGGGAGAGTGGCTCCAACAGATCCCAGGAGCAACATCAGAGCTCTCTGTCCAGAATAGTGCAATGCTAGGAATGTGCTAAGATACTGCACAGAACCCTCAAACCCCCAGGCCTCTGGTAGAGGACCCGAGGTTGAGGAAGACACATACCACCCATAGGGGTGAGGGGAATTTTTTTTAATATATATGGAAGCATTCTAGTACCACCTCCATCTATTTTTATTAATGTTAAACTAAGCTAATGGTGCCAGTTACTTTAAGTAACTATTACGTTACTATTGATCCAAGACCAAGTTCCATTCTCAACTGTCCCATCATTTTGTAACATATCCCATAACACTAAATCACTATTAATAAAACCAGAAAACAGAAGCAATTTCTACCATTTAAAATGCCAAACAATTGTTTTATTTAGAACCCACACATTAACAGGACACAGTCCAGCCACAGTAAAAAATAAATAAAAACTGAACAGCAATTAAAACAAAATGAATAAAATCAATATATACAATAATATAAAATCACAATTAAAATAATACTATACAGTCATAAGCTTAAACCTACCTACCTACCAACTAATTTTATTAATAAGACTTGCAGTAAAGAAGTCCCACCACCATCATCAGTATCTGCTCACAACCACTTCCACCATCAGTCTGCTTTACTGATTAAGTAGGTTTTCAAGTCCCAAAATTCATCCAAGAATGTGTGAAACCTAAAGTGACAGGGGGAAGAGAATTCAAATCAAGGACCAGATTCTGAAATACATGCAAATGAGAAGGGGCAGCAAGCAGTAAGGGAGTGGAAAGATGCCTCTGTCCTGTTGACCATGTTGTATAAATAGGATCAGTCTAAGACAGGAGCTGGGGAAGGTAGTGGGAAGCAGGTAACCACATAAAGACCTCTCTCCAGTTCATTATGAAGTCAAACAAGTTAATTTACCCTGAAGGCTCCCAAAAGGCTAACACAACTTTGAGTTAACCCCTTCAATACCAAATCCACTACCATGGACAGTGTTTCTTTTATAGTCAGGGAACAGATACTGTAGATGATGCAATAACTGGGAGCTTTAGAAGACCTGGTCCTATAAAAAGAGAAAACAGGATGTTATTACCTGTAGTGGGTTCTCTTCCAGTCACTATCTATTTAGACAATGGGCAAGGTCTTCCCCACATGGCAGGTTTCACTTACAGTAGGCTCTCCAAATTCTAATTTAAAAAGTTTGTTGACTTCTGGCCTGGTTGGAATAACATTATGAGTTGTTATAGTCACATTTAGGATATGTGCCTAAATAATAACTACTTTTATTCCCTTTTATTATTTTAGAGGCTTACATAGATGAAGATGAATATTGGGATTCTGAATTAATTGCAGGTGGTAAACAACACAATTTCTCAGGAGTAGTAAACATTAATTGTCCAAATCCTAATGTGCTTCTCTCAGAACCTGCATATGATGTGTTTTTGAAAAATCTTAATAAGAGGGTAAGTTCATTTAGCTACCTTATGAGGGATTGTGAAGTAAAAACATTGATGAAATGGAATCTCCCTAGACTTACCATCAGAGATACAGTATACAAAGGATTCTTCTATCTTTTAATATTTGCTTTCACTATTAAAGTAGACAGCTAAGACTTATCTGTAGGCTGGAAGGTAATAGATTGGGGTTATAAATGTTTCCCCTTTGGGTATAAGATACTGTATGGCATTTAAGTAAGAGTAGCATTTTACTAATTCTACCTGAAGCTCTTAATAAGAATACCTAGTGTCTGTTTTTGGCATTCTGCAAGAGAACCATATGGAATGGCAGAGTGAATTTTTGCCTTAGTCAAAGAAAACAGATTCTGGTCTAGATAAATAAAAAAAACTAGATTTTAAAATTAATTAAAAGTTAATAGCCAACTAAATGAGAGGGTTCTTTCCATATTGTGTAAGATTGATCATGATTAATGTTTTTTCTCTCAAGCTTAAGGATGTATACAGTTATTCACCTGCACTGGGAAGATATTTTATCTCAGCTGAAGTTATTTCTTTCAGGTACGAAAGGCAAAAACAAAAAAACCCATATGTTTAATTATGTAATTTTAGGGGAACGAATTTCATCTTGGTGGTCATGTGTGGGCTGGGGAGAGTAAAGGAGAGAAGGAATGAAGGGATGATGATTTTCTGGGCAGTTTGTGGTATGTTGAAATGCAATTATTTTTTATGCTTATGAGCATTTTATTTCAGCCATATCATAATTTTAGAATACTCAGTATATTGAATTGATGCAGTCTAGCCCCACTCCTATCCTGTTCAAAACTGTAGTCAGCCAGTAGTCTATAAAATGTGAAGAATTCCAGCAGCATTTAGTGGTTATTGAACTTGTTCAGTCTTTTTTACCTTTTAACTGAACAATCCTAATGATGAAGTGAGAAGTTTGTCCAATGTGAAAGACTTAGAGAATCTAATGTCCTGCTAAGATGCTCCTAGCAGGAAATGAATTAGGCTTTTAAAAAATATATATTGTTTTCTTTCTTCAGCTGCCTTTACCCTTTTAGAACCATTTCCATCCCACTGTGTACAGTGAGAGGGAATATATACCTGATTCACATATGGCACAAATTAGATACTATTTGAAGTCTTTGGTTCCTGCAGACCTACAGCTCCTTTGGTTCCTGAAAGAATATCTCAGAGGCTCCATATCTGAGAGTCTTCAAATTCCCAGGCCTACCCCAGTAGACCTCCTTTTGTCCATGTTCCAGTGGACAAAAATGTTGGAGTTTTGGTGTCAAGAATAACTGGCTTTGGAGGCTGATGTAGGGACCAGGATGTTTGAAGTTTCTGAAATCAAGCTGCAGATCTTGTACAAATGAACTGCATCCATTTACTACAGCCATACTGTACGTTGGTAATTGTAGTAGCAACTATAAAGATTAAGGAAATGACCTTGAAAGATATAAACTGGATCTGTTACTAAAGTAATGAGAAGAAAAACATATTGTATGTCAAAAACAAGCAGTAAGAATGTGTATGTGGCTCAGACACCTCCCTAATTTACATGTGTATAAGAAGAGGAGGAGGTACAACACAATCAGGCTTGCAATATTCTGTTATTATAGCCACTCTCAATAAAAGTACTGTAGTCTTAGCCTTCCTGTGATGTTGATTCTTGGTCTATTCTACAGTATATGGTGGAGCTCATAGCAACATATTTTTGAAAAACACTTAAAACATGCAAGGTGAAAACCTTAGAAACATAAGTGATGGAATTGTTTTTTAACCATTTGGCTTTTCATTCTCACTTCTTAATCCTTCAGTGGAGAAAACAATACAGCATCATACTACTTGCAATTCTTGGTGCCACCTGAGAGTGATGACTTCATGAAGTATAGAATGAATAAAGAGTTTGTAATGAATATTTTAAGACAAGATATATATGACCAGCAACACATTTCTGATTTGGATATACCTGATTGTAAAAATGTTATACTTGATCCATCTTCTGTTACAATAACATGTAAGTGCTTAAGAAAGTAAATAATAACTTCATGTACCTTTTTGGGAAAAAAATAAAAGGCATTTATACTGCTAATCCATGGCCTCTGGTCCAACATCCTAGGAACTATAGATTCTCTCCTCCAATCTTGGTAACAGGTTCTAACCAATGTGGTGATCCTCCCATCCTGGTATCCTATTTATGGCTAAGCTTTCAAATGCCAAGAAACATAGATATTGGAGAACCTCAGAAAGAGCAGCGGGCAGGGAAGGGAGAAAGAGTTTGGACACTGGGTGCCAAAGGGACCTGTAGTACTAAATGTCTTGGGTCTGCCTAAACCTGTGCACACCTCTGTTGCAAAGGAAATTGAATCCAGTCCTGATGCTGATCTAATTTAACTCCCTTCCATTATTAACAATAGAAGGGAAGAATAAGATATAATTGAAGGCTTGCCTCCTTTACTTCTCACCTGTGTTATTGTTGTTGTTGGTTTGATTTATCTCACCTATTTGCTGAGAAGGTCTTCCTAAATGAATTTCCAAATATAAAACAATATCCTAACTTGTTATCTTTAATGCTTTTAATAACTGCTAGTTCAAATGACTGAATAATAATGTTTTATCAGAATTAAGAGATGATAATATTTTGTGTTAGTGTTAAAGATCTATACCTCACCTTATCTCACAATTGGGTATACTGTGTGTGTATGTGTAAATAAATAAATCTGGGGTGGATGTAATTTACATGATAAAAAAATTATCAATAATGAATAATTTTAGAAATGTTTTATTTTTCATATTTTAGAAATACACATCTTTTTGTTTTAAAGTAATGTAGACAGTCAATACAAGAGGAAGAATTGAATCCAGATTTCAAGAGTGACTTTGGAGGACTCATCTGATCATCTTGTGAAATTTTAATATTGCAACAGCAGGACAATATGACTGTACCAAGCAATTGTATATGATGACAGCTTAGGTTATGGAAACAAACTACCTGTCTTACAAATTCAAATTTAGAACAACGGTGTAGACTCATAAAACAGCAACCAGAGCACAGTGACATTTGTAATATACAGTACTACAAGAAACTGAAGCAACAACTTTGTAATAGGAGAAATGTTCCAGACGTCAAATAAGTAAAATCCTATTCAGCCTCAGTTTTGGTGAAATAGAGGGAAGGACTTTTTCTGAAATCTAGTCAGGCTTGTACAAAAAAAATAAAAATAAAAAACAACCAATCCACAATTGGATAGAAATGTTGCTTTTATTATTGTTTATTTTTGTTACGATGTATGTTGCCTTGAGAGTGTTGGCTTTAACTGACTAATAAATCATAACAAAACTGATAATCCGTCACAGTAATTCTAATATGGAAAATACATGTAGGGATAGACAAATCTGTTCATTTTACTTTCTTTTGTATACAATACATTTAATGCCAATTTCTTTTTGTGGGATTGAATGAAAAAAACATGCAAATTTTGGTAATTCCCTAGCAAGTACAGCTATCAATATATCTCCAAACAATATAATTCTCAATTCTCTGACCCAGAAAAATTATTAGGAACAAGCTATTTCTTCATTTTCTGCTTCCCTATTAATGTTAAAGATGAAGAGCTTGGCTTGCATTTTTTTTGAAGTGAGAACTCTTTAATTCAGCAATATAAATATGAATATATATATATAAGCAATTAAAGCCTGAAGCTGTTAAAGCCTTTTGCTAGGATTGACAAAATTGACAGTTTTGCTTGTGAATTTTAGATGTCGTTTTGGTAACAACTTTCCAAAACTGGAAAATTTCTTTATTGAAAACATATTGTATACATTGATTTTTTTTTCTGCAGCAATTTTTTTAAAAAACCCAAATGATATTTTACCTTTTCATGAAAAAATGCAAACTTTGGAAAGTTCTTATTTAAAAAGTCATCTAAAATTCAGTTATTTCCCTAGGCTGCCCCAGTCTGAACTATTTGGAACTCAAAGACACATGGAAAGGGTTTTATGGAGTACTGGTTGCCTGCTTAAGCATGTGGCACTGTGACCAATTCAACATTCCTAGGAAAGGGCAAAGTTGCCCTGCTCCTTAAGTGTGCAATCCTGAGCGTTGCCAAAATCTCTCAATCCATGTTCAGGATTGAATCTAAGCATACTCACAAATTGCAAACTTCTGTCTCTAAGGGAGGTTTCCACATGGAATTCTTACTCATTGGGTTGACACTGCAAGAGTTTAACTGGCAGTGTAGCATTTATGTCCTCCAAAGTAGGATTGAGTATCCACTGTGAAATCCCACCATCCTTGCACCTGAACTTGTAAATAGTTTAAGTCCCCTGCACCAAAGGAAAACAGGTCTACATAGTAAACAGAACTATTTTCCCCAATCACTTGAATATTGCTTGAATCTTTCTCTCCACCCGACCCCCTATATTAGCTTTGAAACAGGGTTGTCCATAGCTTTATTGAAAAAGAAGTTCATATGTGTTTTGTATTCCTGTTCCTCTTGCTGTCCCAACATTGTGTATCTCTTCCCAGCCATTATTGAAGTGGTATAAAGCCTGTTTTCAGTTTTATCAACCCAGAAATCTTTGGATGCCACCATTAATTGCTGGTGATAAACTTGCTTCTCTTGCTTTTCATGTCTCATTGTTTGTGTCTGGTTTGGCATCTGTTTCCTGTATCTTTGTGTCTACTCTTTTTTGTGCTCCCTCTCATATCTCCTCAGATTGGCACACTCAAAGTAGACTTTGAATCTTTTTTAGCTACGGACAAACCCTCTTTCAAAGCTAACATTTACTCAAGGTGGATTTCCAGGGGTGGGAATTTCCTTTCAATGCAAATTTTGGGGCTTTCCTTTTATTGCAGCAGGTGAAGCAAGTGCTAATTCTTCCCCACCTCCTGTAAACTTAGTAACACCCTTGGCTGAAGCAATTTGCATGCTGAAAAGCTGCATGCTCAGTTCAAAGGCACACCTAGTATATGCAACAGTCCTAATTTAGAACATGAAAAGTACCTGAAAACTTCAGGCAATTTCACTGGGCAGTCCTTCCTCACCCAGAAGATCAGGCACTGGGGTTGCTATTCATCTGTGAGATGGTAGGGGCAACCTGCTAAGGTAAGAGAAGCTGTCCTACTTCACTGGACAGTCTTCCTTCCCACCATGATCCAAGGGATGGTGGAGGTTGCCTGTGATGGTATTCCCTGAGCCTAGGAATAATGGTCTAGTGGTTAAGGTGCTGGGCTAGAAACCAGGAGACTGTGAGTTCTAGTCCCGCCTTAGGCATGAAAGCCGTCTGGGTGACCTTGGGCCAGTCACTCTCTCTCAGCCCAACTCACCTCACAAGGTTGTTTTTGGGGATTAAAAAAGAGGAGGAAGGAGTATTAGGTGTTTGCCACCTTGAGTTATTTATAAAAATAAAGGTGGGATAAAAATTAGATAGGTAGATAGGTAGATAGATAGATAGATAGATAGATAGATAGATACAGAGGGACTTCATGTGGAATCAAGCAATTAGCATATCAGATTCTATGAGGCCCCCCTTAATGTACTCATTGATAAATGAGGGTCAAAATACACGTATTTCATTTTCAAGATTCTGTAACCTAACCCTTTGCTCATTGCAATAAACTGGCTACTTTGAATCTGTTTAAATCTTGCTTTCTTGTTTATGAGCTTCTGTAACAGTTGACACTGCCCAGTAAAGCATATGTATAAATGGCTCTTTACCCACCAGTGCTCTAATTCTTGCAGGTAAAGAGCAATCTCTTCCAGATCCTGCCAGGGCTGAAGGAGTGACAAGGGAACTGGTGGATTCTGTCAACCAATCCTGTCCCCCACCCCCTCAAAAAAACTGACAGCTGCTGGAAGAGTAACAGAGATTCCACTTCACCAAACACTACTCATACGCACAGACACAGTATCTACCATATGATTCAGGCTATTTTTAAATATGGGTTTAGTGTTCTTCTGAAAGACCCATGTCCTCACTGCTTTTGAATATGGATTTAGAGTGCTGAGCCTATGTATAAAATAGCTCAACTAACAATTGATAGTTACACAGTGAAGTGGAAACATTCTTTCCCACTTCACCTCTCAAGGGCCATCTCCTCATCATGTCTGTCAGCGGGTTTTTAACTATTTTAACTAACAATGGGTTTAGTATTCTTCTAAAGAAATCCTGCTTCACCACATAGCTAATACTTACCAACTGTTTTTCTAGATTGTTGACAGGTTCTGGGAGGTCAGGACTGATACAGGTGGCAGGAGAAGTTGGGAGAGAGAGCTCTTTATCCACGTTATTGCCAATTCTGTAGAGTTTGCCATGGGATCAGAGACCTGGTGGGTAAAGGATCACCTTTCCCAGATTTTCCTATGATTGAAAGACTGGCAAATAGTATTAATATTTTTATAATAACTTTATTAAATTTTAAAACAAAGAGATAAAATCTAACGGAAACTAATAAAGAGAAAGAAGTGCATAAAAAAAGAAAAAGAACAGAAATAGAAAAAGGATAACTTCCAACTTCTTTTATAACAGATATAAGTAAAACTTACATTAAATACTTACCCTTAAGATTACAATATAACATCAGTTTTTTTCTATTGTCAACTAATATTATTAATCCTCAAATCCGTATATCATAATTTCATTCTTTTCCGTTTCACGCAAAAAGTTCAAAAGGGGCTTCCAATTCACCATAAAAATAGTCAACGTTTTTAATCAAAGCTGTCAATTTTGCCATCTCAGCCAACTCCATCAACTTTACTATCAGTTTTTTTCATTGTAGGTAATATTGAATCTTTCCACCTTTAATCATATAAAAGTCTTGCTGAAGTTATCATATATAAAAATAAAGTTCCATATGATTTTTCCAATTGTTTTTCCATAAGTCCCAAAAGAAATGTCTCTGTTTCAATTGTATATTAATCTTTAAAATCTTCTGGATTAATATATGGATTTGAGTCCAAATTTTTAAAGCTTTTTTACATGTCTAATAAAGATGATAAAACGTCCCTTCTTGTTGTTCACATTTCCAACAAATATTTGAAGTCCCATGATACATTTTTGACAATGTTTCTGGTGATAAACATAATCAATACATCGTTTTATAAAAATTCTCTTTAAGATTATAACTTCATGTAAATTTCAGCCCTTTCATCCTAATGTTTTCCCATTGTTCCCTTTGTGTATTATAACCAACATTTTTAGCCCACTTCGTCGTACAATATTTAACTTGTTCATCCTCAGTTTCAAGTCTCAACAAAAGCTTATACATTTTAGCAATAAATTGTTCATCATTAGTATATAACTCAATTTCAAATTCAGTTTTATCACTTCAAAACCCAAAAAAAACTTTTATCCATTTCAAATCTTTCTGTTAATTGTACATGTGAAAACCATTGGCACATATATCCTTCTGATGTCAAATTTTCTCTTGATTTTATTTTTAATTCTGGCTGTGAATAATCTAATATATCACCGTAAGTTAACCATTTCTGCATAGTTGCTATTTCTCTTCTGTAATATGCTTCCTGTGGTGATAACCATACCGGTATTTTTGGACACAATCTAAGTTTGTATCTATTCCAAATTCTCAGGCAAATAAATAGTATTCATATTGAGCAATTTCATATTCTTAACTCACAGTGCATTGGTGGGGCTATGTTCTCCCTGTGAAGGCTGCTGTTTGGACTGATCCAGGTGGAGAGCCTGGTTTGACCAGCACTTTGGGGCAGTATAAATATCACCATAGAACACCATGAAAAGTTGAGGGTAGCAGTTGCACTAGTACCTTGAAGGAGAAGATTGCTGACACATACATATCCCACCACCATCCTTAAAAGAACTTACAGGAGCATACTGTATATACAGAATGCAAGGATATTTGGGGAATTATCACAATGCAAAATTACACCATAAAATATGATTTGAAAAAAAATGCTATCGGAATGTCTTTTCTGAAGAAAACAACTCTAAGCAGACAACATAAAGCAACTCCTAATTTATCAGTACATAATCATAATCATTGCTGTCTGGTTGACTGGCAAGAGTCACTGTTTTAGAAAGAATGATTACATCATCATAGTCAGTCATAGCTCTTGAGGTGTTTATGTTGCTACTGGCACTTTCTGCAAAGTCAATAGTAGTATAGTGTAATTCAGAATGGCTGTCTGGTATTTGGTAAACAGTCGCCTCCTGATAAAAAGAGATTCATGTTATTAGTTTTGCATATTAGAGCTGTAATAAATGCTATATTTCCTACATCTTAATTACTATTCTTAATATAACCACAGTTCTTTCAATAATTCTCATTAATGTGACAATCTTTATTGTGGCTAGCCAAGTGACTAAACCCAAGACATAGATGTGGCCTTTGTACAACCTCCTCTTTGATGATAGACTCCTAGGGAGGTACTCTATTCTTTAGACATCTCTGTGGCCATTTTTTTCATCATCCCTCCCTTCTTCCTCATTTGTAGCAACACAACTATGTAAAAAGGGTGCAAAAATGGGTGAGGTGAGAATGTTGGTCTGATCTTGTTAGGACCATTGCAGAGAGGGGCAGAGAGGAAACCAAGAAATGGAAGCAGAAGTTCATCCCTTCTATCCTCCTTTACAGCATTTGGGATGGCTATAAAAACAGCTGCTGGAAAACAGTTTAGGACATTTTTGACTGCTGTCAATTAAAAAAGGAAGGAAGGAACATGTGAGGAGACGTGCCAGTTGTCTAGGATGAACATGATCCAAAGCAACTTCCTTCATGGTTATGTTGCCATGAGAATCCATGACACATTCTTAAGAAAATTTCCAACTGAATTTGAAATGGTATTTAAATAGATTCAGGCCAGAGGTCAAATGCACAACATACCCTTTGTTTTCACAAAGTTGTTCCTGTGTTTACCAATAAATTTTCTTACTTATAAAAATCAATTTTATTAAACTCTAAAGAATGTGTCTTTCAAAAATTTGACTGTTAAAAAATGTTTCCAATATTAAAGGTTAAAAAATAGGCACCTTGCACCAATATGTAAAAACAATAATAAAATAAATAATTCACAACTAAAAGGAGGTTTTAAATGAGGAAGTTTAAAACTGGCCAGTGACTGGCAGTTGGATAATGGATAAATAAATGAGAACTTTTCAATCTTTCAATACTGAAATTGGTTTAATTTATTTAAAGAATAAATCAGTGCCTGATCAGAAAGAGAGGAAATGTTTTCAACCTTTATCGGAAAGAAAATGAGAAATCCAAGCATACACCTGTCCTATATTGAAGCAATTTATGCTTTTCTTGCACTTAAAAATATGTAAGGAATGACAATACCCACAACAGATGCAGTACCAAGCTCACCTTGCTGATTTTGAAAAGGTAAGTAGATGACCACTTGGCTATGAACATCACTACGAAATCCCAAATCTATAGGCTAGACTGGAAGTTGAAAAAACATCCCAGAAGAAGACAACAACTAACCATTTCTCTTCTGTGGTAAGAAAAAAAAGCTTCATGGACATTTCCATGGAGTCTTTAGGAGCTAAAAGAAACTCAAGGGAGACCTGAATGTAAGGGAGGACAAAAGTGTATTGATAAGGCTTTCTTAGTTAAGCACTTTGGAAGTTCTGAAAAGAGAAACTGTTCCAGGATTGGCCAAAGGCAGAACTTGTTGGACCCTCTCAGGCGCACACTTGTATGTATGTATGTATGTATGTACTGTATGTAAGAGTGTGTGTGTACGTGTATAATTTATAAACTGCCCATCTCACTGTATAAGTGATTCTGAGCAGTATTTCTCACCAATCCACTCCACAACTTGTCAAGATCATCTGAATCTTGATGCTGTTCTCCAGTATCTTTGCTGTCCCCCAGTTGTGTTATCCCCCAGTTGTGTGTCATTTGTTAGAAAATTGTATTTGTAACAAACATAATTTTATAACAGGTAAAGAAAGGGTTTTTATTCATATATCCCTCTGGAGGGATGCTGTTGATCCTTAGAGTATTTTTTTAAAAGTGAAAATCCTATTGGTCCTAGTAAAGTTCAGACATTTGTTTTATGGATTTAATAATAATTCAACATACCCCATCTGTTCTCCATAGCAGTTTACATGGGGAATTCCATTTTATCACTCCAGTACCTGCCTGCAAGATAGATTGTGCTGATCCAAAATCACTCCCTGAACTTTCATAACTGGGGGTAGATGGAACTTGAGTTTCCCAGTCCTAGTGCAGTGACAGCAGGATCTTCAAATCATTCACTTTTATGGATTCCTAGTGCTGGTATATTTCTCAGCCACATTCCCTTTCCAAGCATGCCTAAAACTGAAAAGTTAACCAAAATGAAAGACTACTTACATCTTTTCTCACTGCATATCTTCTTCTAAAATTAGACCAAGGTCTTTTGCTGCAACACAGATATTAAAGAAACAGCTTAAGAGGGGAGTTCAGCCACAGTATTAATGATTTCATTGTTTGAATCAATATTACGCTGGAGTCTCTAACAGTTTTCTGTATGTTCTCTCTCCCTATGAACTTTCCTTCTGTTTTTTGTTTGTTTTTGTTTTTTTCACTCTATTTTAGATTTCTTTACCATTTCTTATCATGATTTTTGTTGGTTTTATTTATCATTGTAAGATGGTGGAAATGTGGTACTGTTTTTTATTTCTCTCTAATATTCTGCAAATAAAATCAAGACAAAACCAGTACCAGCATTCTACACCTCAGTTTATTTGCTCTTTTCTTTCCCTTTTCTTTCTTATTTGTCTATACCATGCTCTGCTCCTGTCTTTTCTTCAATGTTTACAGTTTGCCATTTTTAAAAAGTACAGACAGTATCTTTATTAGGTTCTCAGAGTCTTACAAAATAATAAGCTTTTGAGCCCACTGATGGTAATCATTGCTAGCGATGGGAATTCCAGAGGGGGGAAATAGTTGGCAGAGTTTGTTCCTTTAACATAAAGCCATTACATACATCTTAACACAGTGCAGAGGAAGTTATATTGCAATCCTATACAAATGTAGTAGCGTCTCCTTCAAATGGAACTTGCCTCTTGCTGGCTGCATAAATACATTCATAGAGATTTTTTGGCAATGGTGTTGAAGTATCTTGCCATCGTCTTTTTTTTTTTCTGGATGTTTTTTCAACTTTCTGGTGTAGCTTACACTTCTAGTATTACCTGGTTGTCTCCCATCCAAGTATCAACCAGAACAAACTCTGTTTCACTTTCAAACCCAGACAACATCAGGGAATAAATCAAGGATCTCTTTTCTCATCTTTGTCCATCCATCCATCCTTCAGTCACACTTGCACACAAATGCAGCATGTATTGACTAGGTGATATGCATATTAAGTAGCACCTAATTCTGCTGGAACATAATAATTAATAGTTGACTGTCTATTTTCAAAATTATCCAGCAGTTATTCATATCCACCTAAGAAACATACATAGAGTTATTATGAGTAAAGGTTATTTTCTATATTAGCAAAAATGAAATAAATTTCCAGCAAGTAAAAAATGGAACACTTTGAATTGCATTGCTTAGTGGTTGGAGGGAAAGTAACACTTCTATCCTGATAAAATCTTTTCTGTAGAACCTTATCTTCCTAAAGATTTAAGTATCCATTCTTTTATAGCTAAATCCAACATACTTCAAACCATATAAAATGCATTGGAGGAAAGCATATTTAAAATAAAACTCTCTACTTATATAATTACAAAAATGACTTTTCAGATCATCACAACTGGAGAAAATGTGACTTCCGCAATTGTCCAAACCTTGGGAAAACTTGTGGCGATGTCTAATTAAATTAATTGGAAGGACTCAAGTTTAAAGGAGGATGAAAAGTTGACCTTGAAACAATGCGGAACTTACCTTTTTTTAACTACTTTGTTTCCCATTTCTTCTGTTCTTGTAACACTACTTTAACTTCCCCTTTCTATCTTCTGTCGTCTTTGGATCTATTATTATAATTGTTCTGTTTGCTGGAAAGGCCGAAAGTAAAGTCCTGTCAGAAAGCCATAATCATTCTTTCACATGGACTAAACAAAGTATAGTCATGTAGCAGTGCGGGGAAAAAAAAGTTCTTCTCCTGTATCATCTCTGGGGGTGTAGTTACCAAACAGACAAATGACATCATTTCCCAACAGTATAAGGGAACAAACGGCAATATACATTCAAACTTTGGCTTTCTAGTAAACTTACATATGTATCAGTCATAGTAGTTTGGACTTTTTGCAGGAATCAGGAGACAGAAACTTCAGCTGGATTTGTCTGCTAATATGAATAACTTCATGTGCTCATAAGCATAACAGAGGAAAGTGAAGTCCATTCCTTAGTTTTTGCGTAGCATGTGACAAACCATGGATCCATACACACTCCAACAAAACCAAGCATATAGAAGAGGAAAAAAAGCAGCTATTATTCAGGAATTACATTTAAACATAATTAATTAAATTGTTTCAGTCCACTGAACTGCTATTCATATAGCAGCAAACACAACTTTTATCGTTTCAGGTAGTGGTTAGCAAGGCAACCACATTTTCTTTTTATAGAGTTTCTTTTCAACTGACAGCATGTGGTTTTAAAGGAAAATGGGCCTTATATCTAGAATTAAGCTAAAGTCCTCACCTATCTGAAGTGTTAAGTAAAGCAGTTCTGGCTAGGAGTAAACAGTGGGATCTGGGTTTGTAGAACTGACAAAAATTGCAATGCATTGCAGCTCTGCCTAAATATATTATTCAGATCCCATGTATAACTAAGACAAGCCTGCACCTCTTTTGAAAGATGTGGAATATGTGAGGCCAATGACTCTACTGTAACACAGGAGTCATATTGTTCCATTAAGAAGCCTGGCCTCAGTGTTATGGATCAAATGAAAATGACTTTTTATTATTTTGCAACTGGCTCCAAATGTTTTTTTTTAATTTATGTTAAACTCTGGGAAATTCAGAGTGAACTCTGAGTAAACAAGAACACATGATTGAGTTGGAACTACCCTACAGTTGTACAACAGCTACAAGCTACCCTAGATTGCAGAAAATTTCAGAGTAAGCAAATATAGGATTGAGTGGAGCATGCGTATGAAAAATCCAATGTGATAGAATTTGAAATCCCCAAGTGATTTTATAAGGACTTCCCATAAAAGAAAAAAGAAAAAAAACAGCTTTCAGTTCTGTTCACTCACTCTGTAATAAGTTAAGATTCTAAAGGTAACTTATCAGTGTCTTAACATCCCACAGAGTTGAAATGATCTCTGCATTCCTTGTCATCTGTGTCTTCTGGACTCAGTACTCTGTAGGTGAGTATTGGACAAGCTTTTCAGATTGTTAATAGGCAGCCTGATGCCCTCCATATATTTTGGACAACAACTTCCACAGTTCCTTACATCTGGTCAAGCTAATGATAGTTGTAATCCAAAATAGCCAGAGGAGAGCAAGTTGTTGGTCTCTGGTGATTAGCTTTATTGCATGTTATTATTATGGACAAAGCCATGTGATTAAGAGACTTTGAGTGGCAGTTCTATGAGACATGATAATCTCAACAGTAAACATCTCAATGTTTTCTTTGTATGTTTCCAATAACAGCAGAGCAGAATGAATGATGTTGGCAGATTCAGATAGGGTAGAGGAAAAGATATTGATAGCAGAGTAGTATCAAATTGTGGTACTTTACTGGGGGTTCACTAGATTTATTATCTGATGAAATGATGCACAGCTTTGACATGCAGCATGTATGTAGTAAGCTAGAATGTAATAGCCATTCCTCCAGGACACCTTGTCTATGCTGGTCTCTCCTCCACTGCGACTGGCCACTGCTACTAGGCTAGGGATTTATTTCATTTATTTATTTGCATTTATTACCGTTTTAAAATTGCCTAATAGCTGTTGCTCTTGGGGCAGTGTACCATAAAATACACAAAGACAATTTGAATAAAAACATATATAACAAAATAAAATAAAATGCAAAAGGGAAACACTATGTAAGCCAGGTAGCTGCAAGGCAGTCACCACAGAAAATGCTGTCCCTCTTGTAGAGGCTCACCTCACCTCCTTTGGTGGGGGGACCTGGAGGAGGGCTTCATTAGATGATCTTAGGGTTTGGGTAGATACATAATGGAGAAGGCGCTCATTCAAGTAAAATGGTCTTAAGCCATTTAGGGCTTTCAAATTTGAAACCAGCACTTTGAATTGGGTCCTGAGACATAATGGCAGCTGGTAAATACGATGAGGTGCTGGCATAAGAGAACTGTAGTCTTAACCCAATGAAAAAGCAGGAGTCAATTTGCACCGTTGTTTTTCAAAAAATCAAAAGGAATCTGGGAGCACCCTCCAACTAACAAATTGTATTTAAAATCATAAATTTTCATGAGCTGCATCTCCCTTCATCAAATGCATCAGATGAAGGGAGATGCAGCCAATGAAGCTTATACCTTGTAGTAAAATTTGCTAGCTTGAAAAGGTAACACTGGACTCCTGATTTTTTGCTATCATAGACTAACACAGCTTTCCTTCTACAATGTCTATATAGTTCTTCAAGCTCAGCCTTACCACTGATTCTCAGCACAGGGCTCAAATTTGGAATGTGTGTGGCCAAAGTGCCTGAGAGGAGCTTTGCTCATTTTTCTTATGACTTCTGAGTAATTGTCACCAATTCTTATACATCATTAATGAAGAAAAATAATAAAGAACACTATGTCCCAATATCTCTTTTTATATTTCTCAAGAAGATGAACAATATTCAGAATACTGCTAATGCTGGTGATAGAAGCTTAGCTCATTTTGTCAGTAATAATTCATTTTAAAAAGACCTTCTTCAGAATTTATTACCTTGGGCTTTGTTTTCAGGTGACACAGGAGTGATTCACAAGCCTGTTCAAACTACCACAACTGGAAAAAATGTGACTTTGTTTTGTCAGTTGGCCAAAAGTCATGACATTGTTCAGGTCACCTGGCAAAAGGACCAGACCAACATAGCAACTTACAGCAAGGCTTATGGAGCTAAAGTGCTGAGCAACCAGAGTAATATCCATCTTTCCCAGAGTAATCTGACTTTTTCTGCCATCACTTTCAATGCGGTGACATTCAAGGATGAAGGCTATTACAACTGCATCTTCAATACATTTCCATTAGGACCTATTTCAGCCAAGACATATCTCAAAGTTTATGGTAAGTTATGTGGTCTTGGAACAAATCTGTGCTCTTCTGGCACACCAACTGTTCCAGATAATTTCATGTCAGCAGCATTACCTATAACAATAGCTCCATAACATTTACAGAGTACAATAAATGCCTTCTCTGAACAACAGATTCTATGCCTAATGTAAACTGATTGCCTCTATTCCATGCCTTAAGTAAAGTCACATTAACTATGGTAATTTCAGAAAAGAAGTGTAAGTATGTGTACCATTGGACTGAAGAAATGAAGTTATTTAAGATAGTGCTGTATTCCCAGGCAAGACACAAACCCACACTGAGGTTTTATTACAGAAAAAAAAAAAAATTACGAAGCAAACTTGGTTGCTGAAATGAATGACAATTAGTGAGGTATTAAGCATAGTGCTTCTATATGTGATTAAATAAAGGCATTAGTATCTATGAGTTTCTTAAAGTGATTCAGAAATTTCTAAATGTTTCAGATGTTGTTCCCTATGGTTTTGAGCTGTCTTGCCCCATCCCTTCCCTCTATCTCTTTATTCATTCATGATTACCATCTAAGGAGGAGTTTGGTTTCTTTTTCCACCTCTCTTTCCTCTTTCAGCTATGTTATCTTGCATTCTTATCAGTTGTGTGAAAAAGGCCTACAGATTCACAACTCTATTTTAAGCCTGCTCTAACACCTTGCCTGCCCCACATCCATGATCTTCTGCTTCTCTGACCTCTACTCAGCTGTTTGCTAGCAGGGAGAAAGAATTATAGGAAGGCTATTGTCTAAGAACTTGTCATTTCTTTTACCAACTTGTTTGTCCTCTGGGTCCAACCAGATCATGATGACTTTCATTGCTTCTCTCTCTCCTGTCATCTGCACTGTCCTTCATCTCATGGTTGCTTTGTCTCTGGGGTCTTCTGATTAACACATTTCTTCTTTCCTGGGACTTAACTGCACTGCTTGGTTGCCCTGTTGTCAGGATGGGCAGGCAACCATTGCTGGAGAGCAGAAATAGATGATGCCACCTTCTATTAAATCTCTTACTCAACATCAAAGTGACATAGGGTGTGTTTTTCTGCTCGATTTCCAAAGCTCACTTTTTCATATTTTGCCACCTTGGGTGTTTCTGTCCATTTTGGATAGTGCATTTCATTTTATTACAGGCTGACCTCAGCAGTTCATTGGTTAGTTCACAGAGACAGGAATTCCCCTTCAATCTAATTAAGTTTACTGTCGCCTATAATATATTTTAGAGCTACCCTGACCAGGAATGCTTGATGGCTCAATTAACAGAAATCCATGTCAGGATTAGAGTTAGGACTAGAAATCTGAGTTGATTTTCATAATAGGCTAGGTTCAGCTAAAACAGGATTAAATATTTTTTTAGTTCAGATATTTTTTCTAGGTGTTCTGTGAGTGGGCCACTACATGGTACCATAATATTAATATAGTTTATGGAGGGGGGGGAGTTATAGCAAGTTATAACACCATTATTGTGTTTTGTAAATCCACATTTAGTTGTGTTGTGTAGATTAGCCATTAAAAATTAAGATTTTAAGTTAGGTTTAAAGAAGAGATATTGCAATAACATTTTAACCATCACTCCTTCTCTGACCCAATAATAATATCTAAATTTGTATAACTTTAAATTCATAAATATTTCCGATACCTGCCTTTACATGTTAAGGTGAAAGTAAAGACTCTCTTGATTCCGGCTCAACTCCTGGAAGTTATATGGACATGGTCATACAGTTTTCATAGGAACCAGATGGAAGTGTTTGCCATTCTTCCAAGATGGTTTTTGACATCCCAGCCAAGCCTACAGCTCTAAAATATTTGGTGGTCTCCTATCTAAGTACTAACCAGGTCTTACCTTGCTTACTTTTTCAACAAGTCAGCTAGGTAGATACTGCCATGTGTTGGAGTTGAGTTTTGCATGGAGACAATATGAACTCTCCTTCCTTCTCTGGGACAATTTTCATGATTACACATCAAGAATCTCTCTAGCTGAAATTCCTGAAAACATCCTAATTAAACAATCAATAGCAGGAAAGGCGGATGGGGTAACAGCTAATACTGGGCAACAAAAGAGCACTCTTATAGCATGTCCACTCTGCATCCTTAAACTGCTCATGCAGCTTAAGTCTATGCTGTTTTAATACAATTTTGCCTGGTTTAAGACACTTTGGCAACAGTTTACAAAATATTTAATCCAAACTGCAAGGTACCAGATCCTCCTGTTGGACAATTCTGCTGCCACTTCTGTTTCAGGAAAGCAACTGCCAAATCATTTGCCATCCCGTGGATGGGTTTTAAGTTGGGAGCCATAAATATACCCTGTGTCAATGAAATCTGTAATTGCTATATATGATTATGAGTAACTATCAGTTGTGGCTATTACCACTCAATCCAGCTCAGCTAAAAAGAGATGAACCACGCTATGTTGTGAATTGCTACTGACCATATAATTAATGCAGTCAACAGCAGTGCAATACTGTATATAGCATGCTGTCTGCACATTTGTTCTATCAGTCTTCTACTTGCACTGAATAAGATAGTGGTAGCCCATGACCTCTACATAGTCAATGCCTTCCTAGGGCCTCTGTCTCCTTTCTCACCATAATAGTCAGCTGTCAATGAGAAATCCTTCCTTTTATTGCTTTCTTCTCTGTATTGTGGCTTAATAAATAAGTAGTTTAGTTAATACTAAATGCCACATATAATCTAACTTGTCAGAAGTAGGAATAGTAGAAATTTGGGGGGAGATGGGCGGCAGTACAAATTTGAGACATAAACAAATATAATAAATGAAATACATTTTCTTATTCTCAATATCATATCTGAAATATTAATTGAATAATTATTTTAAAGCTCTTACAGAACCTGAAATAAGTGTGAGGCATGTTACTAATCCAGATAATATGGAGGAACTGATAGAAATAAATTGCTCAGTAACAGGGACACCAACTCCAGTAATTACCTGGAAGGTCAAGAAAACTCTTCAGATCAAGCCAAAGTCATATGAAATCCAGCACTCAAACAAGACAGTAACTGTTGTCAGCAATTTTACTCAAGTCTTCTCCAAGACTATTTCTGAAAACTCAATAATCTGTGTTATTCAGCATCCATCTTTAAATACTTCACAAGAGTTGACTTTACCTGAGATTGTGATTGAACAAGGTGGGTTTGAAATCAGAAAATTCAATTTTTCTTCTTTCTTTTCCTTTCCTTTCCTTTCCTTTTCTTTTTTTCTCTCACTCTCTTTTATACAGTTCACTATAAAGAACAATGGTTGTTCCTTAATTTTATTGCCTTGTGTAGCTTGTCTTAGATCCTACCTACTATTTTGCTTTGCAAACACTTTTTTCATGTGTTTGTTATTTTGTAAAGCATATACAAAGAAGTGCGCCCAAAGGAGGTCAGTCATTTCCTTGATCAAATCTGTATTTGATTTGATCTAAAGATTCAAATTAGATTCTAATTTCTCTAAAGGTTTTTTTAAAAAACTAGACTTACCATTTTACAAGAAAATCTTAGAACAAACCTACTTTCTCAACTTGGTTCCGTTCCAGATATGTTAGAGACTTGCAGAATTTCTCATAAGAATCTCCAAAAGGAAAGCCCTTTCCCTAACTTAGGCAAGTAGATAAAGAATACATATGTTTAAAGAATGCATTTAAAAATTGTATTTCTGCAATTAGAAAAAAGAACTCATTATAAGATTGCTAGAATGCAGACATTTTTGACACTTAGTGTCATTACTGATCCAATATCGATACATCATCTGTATTGCAAATGGTGTATGTTGTTTGTGTTCTCAGTGATAATGGCCTCAGACATCTGTTTCCCATTATTGCTAATCTGAGAAACCTATTAGGAATGGATTTGATCTAATCCAGACTATGTCCCTAGAATTGTTTTATTAAACCAGATTTTAATGCAGCTCCCTGTACACCTGATCTTTCCTATGTCTTTATTATTATTATTATTATTATTATTATTATTATTATTATTTCAGCAGCCAATTGCTATTTATTAATTTCTCTTTACAGCCCAAAACAAATACCAAAGAATTGTCATTGCTGTTATCTATATACTGGTTTCCATATTTCTCCTGGGGCTATTTATTTTTTGCATATACTGGTGCAGGAGATTAGCACTAGTAGCAAAAGAGCAAGATCTTCCATGCTGGGTAAGTCTCAAATCTAACCCATAATATCTATAGAACAATGAGATCCCCCAGCATAGTGATGTTAATTACATTGTGGGAGATAATTAGAGCTAATTTCAACTTCTGCTAATTTCAATATCAAGTTCCCTTGATATTGACCAAGCAGCAAAAAGAGTCAGGGGTAGGGAGTACAGCTGAATACATCTACACATCTACACAGGATCTTCATGAAGGGGATGAGTGAGGGAAGGACAGACAGACAAAGGGAGAGAGAAGCAAAAATGGGACCAAATTAGGGAAAGCAGATGTGATTCTGAATTTAAATATCTGTCTTTGCTGGGATGGAGGAAGGCAGAATCCTTGTTATCCAAACAGCTGATAGGTACAATGGGTAGTATTATGGATCTCTGGATGGGATTGTTGGGGGTAGAATTAATGTTTCTTCTCCTCCAAGCAATATCAACTGTGATCTCTATTCCCATGCTAGTTTTACCAGCAGAATAATAGAATCTATGAGTGAAGTAATTCTGGTCAAAAGCAATGGTCCCAAGCAATATTAGCAGAGCACCTCCAAGTTCTTAAACTATGTGAACAGTAGCCATGAGACCCAAGTTGCTCTCATAGTATTAGTTGATAACAGTCATAAACATTATATTAGTAAATTGACATTGATGTCATAATCCCATAAACACATACCCAGATGTAAAGAAAGTTCATCAAATTCCATGACTCTTATCTTTAAGGAAATGTCCTTAAAGATTTTTAAGGACATTTCCAGAATTGCATTGTTAAGAACATTTATAACACTGAGATAATCTGTGGAAATCAGTGGAAAGCTAGGTTCAGAAGTAAAATAACAACAACAGCAACTGTACTTGGCTTGTAGAAGCCACACCAAAAATAAGCTGTACATGGTTTTGATACCATTCTGAAACAAATAAGCAGTTAACACGAGAAAACTTTTCTTAGCTGAAATTTCTGTTCTAAACAGATTACAAAGTTTACATTCTGGAACTTCTCCAAATTTCAGCCTTAACAATATGTTACAGATCGTTCCATTTTGTTCTGGAAGGACATTATGTGGAAAAAAGTGTTACACAAGGAAAAAGGCCTCACTTGCTGAAGGAAACCTTCTGGACACATGAAACATCTATACATAAAAATTTTTTGTATGACGATTTCCTACAAAGACTCCTTATTCTGGATTTTTTTTTTAAACTAGATATTGCCTACGTGTTTACAAATAATATTTACCTATGTAATGTGTATTGATCATCAGAAATTAAGCTAAATAATAGAGTAAATTTTATTAAAAATATTTATTTGAAAATGAGAATGTGTTGTTTTATTTACTACATATTCTATGCACTGCAGCAATCAGTACTGGGAAATTATAATTGCTGAATAATTTCATTTATGACAAGTGACATGAACCTTATGGTAAAAATAAGACAGGACAGTAATAAAACTATGTTGAAGATACAATTCCATTGCAAAATTGTAAAAGATGCCTTATTTGGAATTTTAAAAGAAAAAGAGAGCTGGACCATAAGGAAGGCTGAGAGAAGGAAGATCGATGCTTTTGAACTGTGGTGTTGGAGGAAAATTCTGAGAGTGCCTTGGACTGCAAGAAGATCAAACCAGTCCATCCTCCAGGAAATAAAGCCAGACTACTCACTTGAGGGAATGATATTAAAGGCAAAACTGAAATACTTTGGCCACATAATGAGAAGACAGGACACCCTGGAGAAGATGCTGATGCTGGGGAGAGTGGAAGGCAAAAGGAAGAGGGGCCGACCAAGGGCAAGATGGATGGATGATATTGTAGAGGTGACGGACTCGTCCCTGGGGGAGCTGGGGGTGTTGACGACCGACAGAAAACTCTGGCGTGGGCTGGTCCATGAAGTCACGAAGAGTCGGAAGCGACTAAACGAATAAACAACAACAAAAGAAAAATAAAATACAAGTAACAGAAAGACACACACACACAGTTACAACTTCAACAACAATATAACAATATCATGATTGAAATATATTAATTATGAGTTATATCAATAAAGACCACTTAAAAGCTAAGCTGATTCAGAATGTGGTGATACCAGTAGACATGGGTGTCCTTTGATGTGTCCATAAAATATCTCTGCCATACTCAAGGTGCTGTTTGTCATCTCTAAAGTCCTACATGGTTTCTGGGCCTGGCTATCTGTATGACTGCCTACCTTCAATTATGTCTACCTACCCGACAAGATCTGACAGGATTGACATGGTTTGGATCCTGTCTATTAAACCATGTTATATCACAGGACCCAGGGAACATGCCTTCTCTATTGCCTCGCTTGCTCTCTTCAGAAGCTCCATATGGCCCTCACCCGGTGACATTCAAGATACCTTAAATACTTCACTCTTTCCACAGGTATTGGGCTTGAATATTGTATGAACTCATCATTGGATCAGAAACATTTGTTTGAGTCATTTCTTCCTGCAGGACTTCTAAAACAAATTATTATGGTGTTTACATGTTTGTTACGAAATCCTTATAATCTATACAGAGTACTGTCTATGTGGCAGCCATAGAAATTAAATGAATGAATGAATGAATATTATCCATTGTCTAACATAGGTAGTTTGTGAGACAGTTTAACGAAGTAGAATCTCAGTAGTTATATTATTATTATTATTATTATTATTATTATTATTGTTTAAAATAATAATTGCCACAACTAAATGTGGACTTACAAAACACAATAATGGTGTTTATATAACCTTGCTATAACACCGTCCCAATAAACTGCATTAATATTATGGTATCATGTGGTGGCATACTCACATAACACCTAGGAAAAATATCTGAACTAAAATTGGGATTATTTATTTATTTATTTATCAAATTTATATGGCTGCCCATCTCATAAGAAGTGACTCTGGGGGCTTACAGCGAAAAAATAAAACAATAAAAAAGCATCTCAAAAACAGTCATGTTAAAAAGTTTTAAAAGCATACAACACACAACAGATTCAATCAGCAAGGGAGCCGCCTCAAGATTTCACCAGTCCTCTGAGACCCCCAGGCCTGATGACAGCCAGATCCTGAGGGACTTCTAGAAAATGGATTGGGGGGGGATTGTATCACTGTTTTTAATTTTATGTTTTATTGTAAACTACTGAACGACCTTATGTATTGGCAGTACAGTAAATGTTATGATATTAATGAATAAAATAGTAAATATACAGTATAAATAATAAAATAATTATTCATAAAGTTTAGATGGGTATATTACACAGCTCAGCAATAAATAGAAAACATGAATATCTGCAAATTCTCCTGCAGCTCCTGTTACTTGGACAAGTCCCTTTATTTCTGCTTGTTTATGTTAAAACAGTGATTATGTTTTATGCCCATTGTACCTTTTAGAAAGTCAGTGTGATTTTCCTAAAACAAAGAAAACCTCTTTGTATGAAGAAAGCCTCAGAGTTCCCACTCCAGGCACAAATTACCAGGCTCAAAGTATCCTACTCTGGACACATTATGCGAAGACCCAGCTCTCTGGAAAAGACTCTAATGCTGGGAAAGATGGAAGGAAAGAGCAGAAGAGGATGACCAGCAGCAAGGTGGATGGACTCAGTGATAACAGGTGCACCATTAGAAGACCTGAAAGATCAGGTGAGGGGTAGATTGTCATGGAGGACATCTATCTATGTGGTCATTAGCAGTCGAAAATGACTTGAAGAAAGCTGGAGGTGTGGCATGATTCTAAGGCTGGTTCACACAAAATACTAAACCGTAAGTCCAGATTAATAGGCCAGATTTGCTGTACTCACATAACATGTTACGTCCATACAAATAAATTATATGATATTGTAACATGCTGAGCCACTAATATAATTTAATCTAGTTTACTGAGTTATGTGATCCCAGCCAAACTCTGTTTATTAGGGATATGCATACTATTTGATTGAATCCAAAATGGTAAAACAAAAGGGGCTACTATAGATAAAATGTTGCGGCCATACAAGGTAATGTGGGATTTCTAGGAAGCAATGAAGGCTGAAGAGAAATGTTTGTGAATTATCTGAGGATATCTGAGGGACCGTCTCATCCCTATTACATAGACCCACCCCACCCGGTCATGCAGGGAGGGCATGTTGCGGACCCCATCTATAAAAGAATTTCAACTAGGGGGGTCTCGGAAGCGTGCCTTCTCTGCTGTAGCTCCTGCCCTTTGGAACGTTCTTCCCCCAGAGGTCAGACAGGCCCCCTCACTCCTGGACTTCCGAAAAAGACTAAAGACCTGGTTTTGTCAGCAGGCTTGGAATGGGAGGGGGAATAGTTATACCTGGGGATGGCTAGTGCCCTAAGTGATTTTGAGGGGCCTGTTACACTCAAGGACTGATTAAAATCTCTTGCCACTTATATTTGACTATATCTTTATTTTATTGTATTGTTGTATTGGACTGGTTTTAAATTTTAACTTCGTTTTATTGTAAACCGCCCAGAGTCCCCCATGAGGGGGAGATGGTGGCGAAGAAATCTATAAAAAATTAAATAATTAAATAATCAGGTAGTTTTAGAGCAGGAGTCTCAAATATAATGATTTTTTTTGACCTTCACCCACATTTAGACATGCTGATAGCTTATCTAGACACAGTAGGAACAGTTTTGCCATGAAACAGCTATGTATATGCAAGTCATTCCTGAACATCCAAAGCTGAATCACTGTGAGAACTTGCTCCTGCCACTGGTATCCTTTCAATAGCCTTTGGGCTTACAGCAATAACTCCTGCAACAGCTCCAACCATATCCTAAGCACGACCCATAGCAATCCAATCAAGATTAGTTACTGTACATATGTTCCTCTTCCCAAACGTGGCTATATTTGGGGCAGGTCTTGGTGCTGAACCTGAATGCTTGCTTCAGACAAACCAAGCACACTGGCTTTCCATTAGAAAGCATTGTCCTCTTGCTGTTGAATGATACATGGCTAGAAAAGAGCCTGTTAGTCACATCCTTCCCACTTGATGTGAACTGTTGATTTATATTGGTTGGGTATGACTGTTTAACCAGCTCTATATTCATCAAATCGTAGTATAGTTTAGCTCATTTTTTCCCATATTTTTAACAGAATTTCATGTGAGCCTTTGTTCATTGCTTTTCTGAAGTCAAGATATACTATATTCGCTGCATTTCCATGGTTATGTAAACTGAACGCCCTATCAGAAATGGAGTTAGTTTGGTTTGGA
The DNA here is from genome assembly GCF_035149785.1 of Candoia aspera. NCBI lineage: Eukaryota > Metazoa > Chordata > Lepidosauria > Squamata > Candoiidae > Candoia > Candoia aspera. The sequence continues at coordinate 79,761,444 of NC_086157.1, read as the reverse complement.
CTGATTTATTCTTCATAAATTCATGGTGACTTCTGCCAATTATTGCATTCTTTTCTAAATGCTTAATAATCTCTTCCAGAGTTTTGCCCATATCATTGTCAAGCTGACCACTCTGCAGTTGTAATACCCAGGTCCGCTTTCCCCCCACTTTTGAGGTTAGAAACAACATTTGCTCTTCTCCAATCATCTGGCAGTCTGTCCATGATTTCTCATACATCACAAAAAAGGTTCCAAAATTACATCCACAAGATAATTTAATAATTGGTCTGATTTTGAGGAGCTTCCTCAATACGGGAAGTCCTTGTTTAGCGACTGCCTCATTTAGTGACCATTCACAGTTGCAACAGTGATGAAAATGCAACTTTACCACCAATCCTTGCATTTATGTCTTTCACAAGTCTGTAAAGCAAAGGAAAGCTGAAGTAAGATGATAAGCACAGTTGCACATTCACTTAGCAATCACTATACTTAATGACCAGGTTGCCAGTCCCAACTGTGGTCGCTAAATTAGGACTACCTGTATGTTTCCTGAAGTCGCCTAAAATAGGTCAGAGGCAAACAATGCTCCAATCACATGCAATGGGCAACTAGCAACAACTAGCAGAAGCAGCAGCAATCAGTCAGCAGTGTCTCTAGCTCCTTGACTCTTACTCCCCCTCTTCTGCTCTTCTCTCTCCTCAGCTGAAGTGAGGTCCCTGTCCTGGGGGATAGCATTCCCCTGAAATCCATGCAGACTCAATCTTGCTGCTCTTTAGGAAAGCTGCAAAAACCTGGCCCCAGAGCACAGTGACTTGTAATCTCACTTGGTGAGCATTCCATGGTATTGTCGGTTCCCAAAGTAAGGGTGTTACATTTTTTATTGTTGATGATGTCCTCTTCAGTTTTAACTGTTTCTTATCATGTATGTTGTCTAAGTTGCTTTGGCAATTGAGGCAACTTAGGCAATTTGTTTAATCAAACACATTGATTAAACAAATTGATTAAAGAAATAATCGATAAAAAAATAAGTAAAACTCTCCTACCAAACTTTTCTTCTTTCTATACACATGCTCACTGGGTTCTGAAAGTCCTCAAAAAACAATAAAAAAAAAATCCAACCTTGAGTTTACATGAAGGAGCACTGCAGATGAGAACTAATAGCATACTTGTGGCAACTCGTGCCAAACCCATACGATCCTTTCCAGTGGTTTTATTTGGCTATTATTTAAAAACAACGACAACAGCAACAACCGGGAGACAAGATGTAACTTAGCAGAATTCACCAAGGGAATCCTTTCTAATAGCACTCAGAAATGTAAGAGTGGAACCATCACAAACTAGTACTTCTCACACCCTGCTCCACCTCTGCTAAAAAGACTGTGGTCCTCAGTTTCAACAACAGTTTTAAGATACAGAGAAATATGAACAGAGCTACACTGTCCTATCTCCTTCTGGTAGGTATTATTATCAGAGTGTTCAGGGCTATCTGCATGCTACAGTATACTCACTAACATCTCCTGGAGCTGCAAGACAATACTATCACTACCACCTTATCTACATATGGAATATTACACATCAGCCCATAGTTCTTAAAATCAGACAGTCATGACTTCTTAAACAAGGGTCTCAGCACATCTTCTTTTTAATAATAGGAATTCCACCTAGGGAATTCCAACCTAGTACAGAGAAGTATTAATAATCTCAGAAATCACTGATAAATTACAATCTTTGAGGCCCTAATAAGGTAAACTAAGCTCAGGCAATTTGCTTTGAGGGACATAACAGATGAATACATTTTAATTTGCCACTATACCATGCAGTCTTACACACACACAAACACACAAAATCTGAGAAGTAAATTCTCTTTTCAGGACATAACATTGCCTCTTTGTTTTAGTATTACAGTATTAGTTTTTCCACCCCAGGGAGAGGTGTTTGTGAAAATCTCTGTCCAGCTGGCTGGATGTTCTTAACACTGGGTCACAATTGTTTGAAGTTGCTATCTAATCTTGTTTATGTGTTGTTGCTATTATTATTTCAATTAAGTAATCAGAATATCTGCCTGTTGTTGGTTTTGCATTTTATTAATTGAGTACAGTAACTCCTTGTTAATGGTAAGATTGTATGCTGCCATCTGGTGTTGAAATCACTCTGCCTGCATTATACGTACTATATTTGAAGTTTGATAGAAACGGTAAGAAACAGTCTTATCACAGACTCTTGGCTGGTATTTTTTATTTTTCCATTATATATGAGGATGTTAACAAGGAAGAGAGATACTATATAAATAGACATATGTGCATTAGAAATATCAGTGTTTGTGTGTGTGTGTGCACGTATGTGGAGAGGGAGGGAGAGGGAGGGAGAGAGAGAGATAAATAGAGAGAATATGAGATAACAGGCTCACTTCTTATCCAAAAAAATGGATGCAAACATAATTTATAAGGCCTTAGGATGCTAAAAACTCCTGTATGTGTTTGTTGGCTAAAACAAACTAATATTCTGAAATGGTTGTGAAATTTTAAAAAGCAAAATTTACAAATTTTAGCCACTAAAATTTAAGGAAGTTTGGGCTGTGAATAACAAAGATCTTTGGGAAAAATACATTTTTCTATAAAGTTCTGGACAATCCATTAAAGCAGGGGTAGGAACTAATAGCCTTGAGTCATGTAAGGTTTCTGAGTCCTATTTTTCAGCTCCAGAATCCCCCAAAATCATACTACTAAATTGAGGTGGTGTCAGATCAGCTCAAAATCACACGTTTTGAATGTCTGTATCTTTATTTATTATTTTTCAATAGTTCACCTCTTAGGCTTTCTTGACAGATTGCTGCAATAATATCTGAAAACAACAGAGGTGAATTTGTAATAAATAAACCCTAAATAACTACAGTAAGTCCCACTAAATTCCTCAAGATTTAATTACGAGTTCACAAACCGAATCAGAATACTGTTCAGCTAATGAAACCTGGAAACCTGCAATTCCTGCCGCTGTCTTTTACAATTCTATCAGAACTTTAGAACTAGATGACCTTAAAAGTAGTCTACTCCTCCCTGAGTTTTTCATTATTAGATAGCTGGGCTGAAAACAATGATCTATATGTAAGTGTTCTTTTCAAAACCCTGTTTGTTCCATTTCCTCAGTTTCCTTTAAAAGGCCGTATGTATTCAACGAGAATCTTCAAGTAATCACTGATCTGTATGCTCAGCATGTCCTCTGTACCCTTCTGTACTGTTTGACATTTCTTGATTACTTTACCCAAACAAATTACCAGGTCAAGTCTGGCAATCACTTAATATTTCAATGAAAGCAGAAATCATACCAGATCTTTTTGTATTCTGAATCACTTGCAATTCATATTGTGGGTCAACAAGAGTTATTTTAGCATAAAATAATTCGTTATATTTAGATAATTATATTCCTTTCAGGATTATCAGCTAAGCACTTCTGTGCCACAATTTTTAGTAACAAGTTATTTTTCAGATTTCTGTGTAAAGTGATTCCCACCCCCACAGGCATAAGCATATGAAGGATGGGAGGAGCACTCCAACTCTTTTATCACACTTCATTTAAACGCTGGACACAGCAGCTTTATGCATTCTGTTTCCCCACTACGGGAATATGCAACTGAAGGTAAGAGATACGTTGTGCAATACCAGGGAAGCAATATTGGTCAAGTGGTTCTGCAGAAAAAAAGCAGGGATAAGAGCTGCATACAGCTGGATTTGCTACATTGGAGTGCATGTGTGCATTAAGAATTCTCTCTTGAGGGTAAACTTGCTTCATATATTTTACTGTGTGTGTTTTAACAAGTAGACATAGAGTTATGATTCTGTTATGACGTTGGTGAGCAGCTGATTTTATATTTGCTGATTATGGCAATAGTGAATCATACGGTCCTTGTAGAGTACAGATCCCTGCTCCAAGAAACTTGTAATTTAAAATGTAGTACAAAGAAAAGTACACAGGAATGAATGAGTTAAGCACAAAACTTTAAATAGATCTGGAATGCCATAAAACCAACTCTTTTATCAGCTTTCCTAAGATTTAGTGAATCTCTCCTCTATGACTGAAATATGGTAGATGTACAGCTTGCGTGGGGGATGTGGGGGGGTTAGGGTAGGCATAAGAGAAGAGGATTTTGCTGCTCTTAAGCTGTACAACTCTTTACCACTGGAAACTTAATTTCCCTTTTTTATGGAGTATCACCACACATTAAACACCTTCTGATTGAAGCAAGCATTTACTTTATCTGTTGCCTCTGTTTCTGTTTCATTTCACTGAAACTGTTCTTGTTTGCAATTCGGTTTTACCATTATTTTGAATCACTGTTAGGTGTCCAGAAACTGGACTATATGGATAAGAATATATATGTTTCTATGTAATATATGTTTTGAATAGCAACCATAATTTTAAATGAAGCAGATTCTTTTCTCCCTCATACCAACTGTAAATGACAGCAGTTCCCACCTTGGTATTTATCTATAACTGTTTTACGTTTGGGTCCCCTTTTGCAGAATTAAAATATTTTACTAAATTATTATCAAGTTTATTTTACATAAATGTTTATAGAAGAGTTTCTTGTGGTGGCCATAAATATGTTTACAACAGAAATGGGAGGAAAAATTAGGTTATTTGATCTTATTATATTTCTTATGTAATCCACACACTTTGTATTCATAAATTCATAAAACAGTAGCAATTATTTATTTGTATTATATCCATGAATAGATAGATAAATGGTTTATGTGCCATCAAGTCATCGTTGACTCTTAGTGACAGATAGATAGAGGAATAGAGGATGGCTTTATTTCAGAGAAGGACACTTAAAAGATTAAAAATCACCAAACTTTTCTCAACTTTTCTTCTTTTTCTTTTCCTTTCTGATGCTAAGGTTATAAAAATGTTCAATTCTTTTCTCACTTAATCTGAACTAGCGCTCTTCTGTGGGCCTTATTCCCTCAGGAAATACAGTTAGAATCAAGGTGCAGTAAGTGTTTTAGGTCCCAGTGAAATCACTGATAAGGAATTTGAACAAATCTTCAAGTTCACTTTTTTTTTTTTTCCATTTCCACAATGCTGGGAAGTGGAATGAAATGCAATGCACTTTGCCTTACCTCCTGGCTACTGAGAAATCACAGTTTAAAATAAATTCTAATCAATGCCTTCTAAAGCAAAGATGTACAACCTGAAGCCCCGAATTGCAGGTAGCACCCCAAAGATTTGAGAGAAGTCATAAAAGACCTCCAAAAGTGGTTACGGAAACATACCTTTTAATATGAAGGAGAAAATTATTAAAAACATACTTGGAAGCAATCCTATTGGTTATATTTAATCTTAATTACATGTCATAGTACAAAATAAAAGTTCAATTTGTTCTGTCCCCATCCCCATTTTTAGAATGTGTTTTCTTGCATGACATTCCAAGATGAAATACAACCTTCCGGCTTGGAAAAGGTGTGTACCTTGATATGCAACAACTACAGTGCAGGCACTGGCTTGTTGAACAGTTGTATACAGAATATTGTCTTTAGCGAACCTACTAGATTATAAAGAAATGGACAAAGGGATACAATTTCGTTACTCTTCCTAGATCTTTCACCAGCTTTTGATTCCATTAATCACAGTATCTTCTTGGGTAGCCCTGTGAATTGAGAGTTGCTAGTGGTCTTCTATTGAGCCATAGTCAGGGTATTGATGTGTATCTAGCCCTAAACCATACAGGACCAGTTCTCTGAAACTGGGTCTCCAATTACATCAGGCTCAGAGGCATTTACCATCTTGGGGGAAGGTCCTGCTCTTTGTGTCATGGCATATAAATGCCCACTTGGTGGGGACCCAGAGATGGACCTTCTTCATAATGGCACCTCTGCTCTGAGATGACGTTCCTGGTGCAGTGTGACAACCTTCAATATTGTTCTTTAAAAACAACAACAATAACAACAACCTATTTTTGTTGGCCTTCTCTAGCCATTAATTCTCATGATACTGCTCTTGGAATGGATTCACTGTACTCTACTTTTATTGTGTTCACCATTTTCAGTCTCTTCATATTCTGTTTTAGAATTGCTTTGTGGTTCTGGAATGAAGTATTATCAATTATTTATAATAAAGAAATAATATCAGCAAATAAATAATAAATTACTTTTATTGTCCGTTCTCTTTTTCTTCTTACTTCCTTTGCCTATCCCTTGAGGGCACTGGGCCTCTTGAAGGCACTTCATTTCCATTGACCTTAAAAGCAGGAAAAAAACCCACTTCTGTTTTTCTTTTGAGAAATGTTTTTCTTCCAGTATTTCTTGTTATTCCACTCCCAGATGCTTCCGTCTATTTCCTGTCACTCAACCCTTTTTCCATACGACACTTTTTCTTCCCATATCAAGTTGTTTTCTTAACAATTCTTATTTCACTAAGCCCATCCTTTAAGAATTTTCACAAGCTGAATCACAGGTCTATGCTATTTTAGTGGGATTGAGTTATAATCAGGAAGTACCAATTTTAAGAAACTGAATAATGTTCTCAAATATATATATATATAAATGAGGCTTCTTTGGCAGTCAACCATCTTTCAGAATAATTAGTGCTATTGTGAACATTTCTTCTCTGTTTTTAAAAAATGATTTTTATTCCATTTCTTGGGGAAAATGCTTTTTCAAGGAATTAAAAAAAATGACGAAATGCTAATAGGTCAGGTGTGAAGTGCTTGTATTTATCTTTGAATGTTTCTGATTAATTCTGGAAATTCCAGATGAATTTTCTGTGTCTTTCTGATAATATAATGATCTCTCTGGGTATTTATGGAATATCTCTACTATCAAATGCATTCATGTGCCACATTTTACTTTTTCCCTCTTTTGCTGTATTTTACTATGTTCCTAGTCCAACCTGTCCAATCCAAGATATATTGTCCAATTGGCCTGACATATTAATCTTCTAATTCTCTTCCCATCTCTATTTAAGCTTTCCACACTGCTTTGCATATCCAGCTGTTCTGTGATTTGTGAGCATGTCCAAAATAACTAGTATGTATTTACAGTGTATGCAAAGATAGAAAATTGCCTCTTGTGTATGTGGCTGTAGTTTGTGTACACATTCTCCAGCCCTCACTAACCAGTCACTTTGTGTCCACATTAATACTGGCTATTGCATTTGTGAATGTGGCTTTTTTGCATATGTTCCTTAGCAATCACTAGCCAGCCACTTCATCAAAAACACTGCTCATGCATAGTCCACTTGTCTTGGATGGCCACCATTTTCTGGTGCATTGGAATGTTAATATGACACCTCTGCCAAAGATGGTCCCCTTAATTATTATCAATACAAAGTATCAAATGAGAAGTGTGTGTGTGAGTACGCCCACATTTGCATGAGCCACAGAAGCCAGGAAATCTTCAGGGATGAAAAAATGTGTAGCACTGTGCCAAATTATGCCTTGCACTTCCTCAGAAGTTTTACCACTGCAAAAGGGCTTCCGTTTTTTCTCCGAGCACTTGAGAAGATTTTCTCAATGCACTTGTGAAGCTTTACCCTTGCAAAAGGAGGCTTCTGTGATTCTCAGAGCACTGGAGAACATTTCAATTTACCTTGATGGTGGGTTTGTGTTTTTGCTTTTTGTTTAGCTTACTGTTTTGTTGGAGATGGTGGAGAGGGTTACTGCTGCTGTTTTTGTTTTCACTTTGTTTTTTGTCACACATCTTTTCATCCTCCCCAATACCCACTTTCACTGCTGATATTCCCAATCTGAGGTGGACAAGTATAACACAGGGGTCTTTTGTGTTGTATTTCTTTTGGATTTAATTGAAGCATAGGAAGTGACACAGGCTGCACATTGCTGGAGAGGTTAGTTATTTCATTGTTGATATATCCTGCTTTTCTGCCAAGATACATTCAAGGTAAGTAGCAGTGCATAAATAAGTAAGTATGAATTAACAGGGCTGGGCAAATCCTTCAATAAGGCACTTGGCTCACAAATGATGTACCTCTCTGGATCTGTACCACAGAGCAGACACGGCTGCTTCAAAGCTTGGTGGGATTGCTTTAAGGATCACTTGAAGGATTTTGGTTGTGCCTACTTTCCACTGAGATATCTGGTGAAGCAAAGTAGGAAGGATCTGAAGGGTCTTTAGAATTAAATCACAATTGTGAAAATTGAAAAAGAAAGATTTGTGGGTCTTTTGAATAGTACCAAAGTTAAAGAATGAAAGTGCTATTATTTATCTGCAGGAATTGCCTTGTGTTTGGATACCGAATCAACATGAATCATGGTATTTGGGTTCCCCTGTTTCTTTTTATCTCTTAAAGGTCCACTCCAACTCCATGCACTGTGCATTTTGCTTTTTTTAATTCATGCATACCGATATACAGACCACTTCGGTTAGGAAATCTAATGCTCCATTAAAAATCACACTTGCTGTTACATATTACTATACTGCTAATCCCTGCACAAATATTAGAGTGTGGTTCATTCTATTGCTTCTAATACTGTAAAACAAGCCAGGTAATTCAGAGGAATTGAACTCTTTATTTGCATGATTTCGCAAAGGTTTCCATTTCCTCACTAGTTTAAATAATGTTTATATGTATGAAATATGTAAGATGAGATGTTGCCTTCTCTGTGTTAAGTTCTTAGACTTGGGAAGAGATTAATAGTTGTTTTCTGACCCTATTACTGCTACAACATCATCTTCATTCATTATATTCAAAACTAAAATAAATTTTTGGTAGAAAACTGATTTACTCATTTATTTTTTCTTTGCTATTCCTAGAGAATGAAGGGCATTTATTCTACATGGGCTTTTCAGGATCTGGCTTTGTGTGTAATAGCTGTAGTGTTTGGTTCCACACAGGGTAAGTCCAGCTTGCTTAGTATAATGGTATTTTAAGATTAGAATATCGTTAATGTCTAGAAGTTACTACCACAGTCATAATATAGTACCACATATACATATACATATACATACACATACACATACACATACACATACACAATCTGTTCAATCATGTCTGATTCTTGGAGACTGCCTGGACAAGTCCCTGCAGTTTTCTTGTCAAGGTTTTTCGGAAGTGGTTTGCCATTGTCTCCTTCCTAGGGCTGAGAGAGTCAGTCTGGCCCAATGTCACTTAGGCCTTTGTGCCTAAGGTAGGACTAGAACTCACAGTCTCCCGGTTTTTAGCCCAGTGCCTTCACCACCACACCAATTGGCTCTCACCTCCTATATAGACCACTTTTTTTTCTTGCTGGAACCCTAATGGGTGCAAGCACACATGCACACACCCATATGCCTATGCTTGTCTACATATACCTATATTCACTGAACATGTTTTATATAGAAGCCACATTTTACATATGTCTGCAAAAATTCCATAATGGACAGTAAAATATAATAAATTAAGGACAATTAAGAAGATTGTCATGGATATTTTGAGAGGGATCCATTTTTGGACCACAGTGTTCTCCTGACTAAATAAGGATAGAGATATGAGTTTCAAGCGCAGAATGGCAAAAGAGAATCCGTTAAGGCTTAGCTGTTAGGATGGGAAGCCCAGAAACTCTTCATAAAAACCCAGATGTCCAAAATCTATGGATTGAGCCACAGGGAGCTTTTCAATACTTTTATTCTTCTAAAACTAAGATATAAATAAATGTAAAGTTGATACACCATTCTTTCTCTTATTTTTGTTTATAGGGCTGGAAGGCTGTTTTAGAATAAGGGAGGTACAACGCCAGAGTGAACGTAATCTAGATTTACAGTATTGTTAGATTAGAATTAAAATAGAATATAAAGTCTTATTGTATATTCTTTTTTAGTGGAAGAAGTTGCCTGCAAAAAATTGACACACACGTACTTGTCATTGTATGTATCAATGAATCTGTAAGTGAACACAAACTGATGCAATCTCTACATGGTACGAAGTTAAACATGACATCTTTCTGCAAATTTGAATTCATCCTGTGTGTGCAGGTCACATGCACATTGATTGATTGATTGATTGATTGATTTGATTTGATTTGATTTATATCCCATCTTTCATTCAGGAGTTCAAGGTAACATACATAATGCTTCCCTACCCCCAGTTTTGCCCACAATAAAAGCCATGTGATCTATGTTTGGTTCAGAAAGAATAACTGGCCCAAGTCATTCAGTAAGCTCCATAGCTAAAGTAGACTATAATATGGATCCCCCCACTTCTAGTCTGGCATCTTAGCCACTATACCACACTGTTTACAGATTCAAAATAAAAAAAAAAAAAACTGTGAATGTGCAGATGCAGACATTTGGAGATCTTTTCAGTCAGTGCTTTCTAATTCTTCGTTTGGCAAAAATAACAGCTTCAAAACATTTTCTCTAGTCAGCTTCTGTTCTAGCTTCTGTTCTTGCAGGACTCCTCTAGCTGAGAAATATTCCTAAGTCTCCTTGCATGCACTACATGTTTGAGATCTCTTCATGGATTTTCAATAATATTCAAGTCTAGGACCCATGAAAGCCATTCTAAAATGGTTCCCTCCTTCCCTTTCTCCCTTCTTTTTTCCAGTTGATTATGGAAGTCTGTTTCAAATTGCTGCTTGCTGAAATATTCAGTAACTGTACCGTTTCTTCACTAATTGTAGGACATTAGCTTCTGGAACATGTTGATAATTAGGTGAATCTATTTTCTTTAACCTGCACAATATTTCCTATGTTACTGATGGCTACACAACCCTCAAAATAATAGAGCCACCCCCATGCTTAACAGTTGTCAAGATGCTATTTATTTCAAATTCATGATCCCCTTTCTCTTCAGATGTATCTTGTCTAGTTATGGCCAAATACCTCATTTTTTTTTATCATTCCAAAGCATCTTGTTTCAAAACATTTCAAGTTATCAAGGTTTTCTTTTGCATATTTTGGGATGAGGTCACAGAAAAGATTTCCTGTTGACAATTCTTCCACACCATTATTGCTGTATAAGCAATCCCATTTCTTAATAGCGCTTCTCACATTTGAAATGGCTAGCTGATAGAATTTAGAATTTAACCTTCCTGTGCTTTGTAAGAGTGAATTACCTTTATTTTCAGATGCTGGGGGATGTTCGAAGAAAGCTATGGCTGTTAAAAGTAGACAGCAACCTTATTCTGACATTCTGTGAGTGTAGGTATGAAATCTGGAATTCAGACACCATGAACTCACATCATTTCTATGATATTTTCTTATAGTTTATTGTTTATAGCAAGATCAGTCTGAAGCTTTCAACTTTCAGATGAGAGGAATGCAGATGAAGGTCCTGTCACTTATAGCAGAGATGAAATAAGATGATTGGTAAATTATGAGAGAATGTACAAAATGAAGAGGTTAAAAAAAAAGAGTTTTGGATTAGCTGGTACAGACAGCTGTTGATCCTGTGATTACACCTAAAAAATGGAGGATTTCTAGAATGTTTCACATAAGCAGAGTACTCTGCGATCTCTTTGGATTAGGTTACATTTAGGCTTGTTTAAGTGCCATAAAATTTTGGAATTTAAGCAGCTGCAATGTGAATTAGTCACAGATGTACTATGCATTGGGCAATTTATTTATTTATACAGTTTGGTTGGCTTGGGATGGGGCTGTGCATCCATCCTCTCCCTCCTTGACTTTCCAGGATCCTTTAATACTATCAATCCTGGTATTCTTTTGGGCCAGCTCAGGAAATTTGGAGTGGGAGGCACGATGCTATTGTGGTTCTCCTTTTTCCTGAGCTGATTCCAGTCAGTGTTGGTTGGTAGGGTGACACTAAGGCCAAGGCCCCTGTAATGCACTCCACATGGGGCTGCCCTTGAAAAATATTTGAAAGCCACAACTGGTCCAGAATGCAGTGGCGTGGGCAGATTTGGACACTTCATGACACACTCACATGATACCTCTGCTCTATGAGCTGCACTGGCTTCCAGTGGGCTTCTGGATGTAATTCAAGGTGCTGGTTGTTATCTACCTGCAGGACTGCCTTGCCCCTATTGTTTCTGCTTGCCCCACCAAAACTGACAGGATTGGCTTGGTCAAGGTCCCTTCCATTAGGAACTGTCATCTTGTGGGACCTTGGAATCATGCCTTCTCCGTTGTAGAGCCTGCCTTATCGAACAGCATCTCCTCAGAGATTTCAGTGGACCCAGCCCGTATCCCAGTCATAAGGGATTAAAGACCTGGATGTTCCCTCTATATTTGGAAAGTTAAACTAGCCCTGTTGGTAGATTTGATTCATTGATTGAAAATGAAATGTTAGACCTGGGCATAGATTATTTTATTATTTTATTCATTATTTATTATTAGTAGTATAATTTTGGATTATCATCATGGAGAAAATCTATGTGGTCACTAGGAGTCAAAAATAACTTAGTGGCACATAATCAACCAATCAATCAATATTTTGGATTAGCATTTTGGTTGTTTATTTAATTGATTATATTCTTAGTTTTAATCCTCTGTGTGTTGCCCAGCATCACTACTGTGAGATAGACAGCTATATAAATTAATTAATTAAATAAATAAATAAATAACCAATCACAGTCTGATAGTTGGAAAGGCCAAGTATGCGTTCACCTTTAGAATCATCTTCCTTGCCATAACTGTAGTCCTATGAGTTAGTTGCCTTTTTTGGCCATATTAACAATTTCACAATAAAAAAAGAAGAATCACTGATTCCACTGGAAGATTGTCCAAACTTCTGTCATACATTCACAATTTTCTTATTCTGAGTATGTAAACAACTGTGCATAAATAGTAAGTATGCATTCCAATTTGTAGAAAAATGTGTTTAACCTTGTACCATATTAAGGTTGTATCATCTTCTTTCAATCAGTTTGTTTCAATTGACAGAAACAGTTTGATCAGGGGTGCCTAAACATTTCCATATGAGTATAATGCTATATTATGATTGTGAATTAGAATGATGAACAGCAGTAGATCTCCAGTTTGCCTCTTCTCTCTCCAGTGATATGGAAAAGATCAAAGCTTTCCACTTCTGTTTTATATAGCCATTTATTATTAGTTATAATTTGGCATAAAATTATAAACTGGTTACAATTAGTGGTTTCAGGTTGGCTTGTTTAAAATCATAGTCAAGATTATCCATAGTTCATCAGATTCAAGTTAAATGGCAAATTGTGGCTAATCAAATAATTTTTAAAAATCAGAAGGAAAAGCTTCTGTACTTCTTACAATCCAGTCAGAGGAGGCAGGATAGGGAAAACCAAGTCTGTGGTACACTAAGACTCATTTCCATTCATAATGTAGGAATCAATTAAAAAGCAAATCAAATGGCCTTTCCTTCCAGATATGGTCCATTTTAAGATGTGTCCAGAGAATCAGCAATGGTCTGTACCAGCTAAGCTACAACTCTTTTTTACCTTGTCATTCTATCCTGCAATCTACTAATCATTCCATCATCTTATCTCTATTATAAGTGGCATGGCCTTCATCTGCATTCCCAATATATTTGTAAATTGAAAGCCTTCAAAACGATCTTGTTATAAACAATAAACTACAAACAAACAAACAAAAAACCCCCCAGAAAGATGTGAATTAATGGTGTCTGAATAGGGACATTCCAGATTTCAGAATTATATTGTTACAAGGTCAGAATAAGGTTACAGACATGGAGTAATGGGTTTAAATTATAGGGAGACAGATTTGATTGACAGTTAGAAATAACTTTGTGACAATAAGAGCAGTTAGATAAGTAGAACTAATAATCCAGAGAGATGGTGGGGTCCCCTTCATTGATATGTTGATGGCAAAATTAGATAGCCATATGTCTGGACTGCTTTAATTTTAATCCTGAACTAGCAGAGAGTTGGACTTGATGACCTCCATGGCCCCTTTCAGTCCTATGAATCTGTGATTCTGCATTTCTAACATAGCCTGGATTTGTAAGTATTAGATAGAATACTTACAAGAATTGATGGAAAAAATTTAGTGTTGTGGAAATTAAGCCAAGAACCTAATAAAGATAAGCAGACATCATTGTAACTGCAGCAGGAAACTTCGCTTAAAACTAAGGATCAGAACAAACTCATACAATCATGTATAGTTAAGGCAAAGACATAGAAAATGGCTTCTCTATTTATCAGCTAAGGAATATATTCAAAAACCTACTATAAGGTGTTTATGGGATGGCTTTCATTACAATAAATTGGGGAAATCATGTATTGTTGTAAAACGGGTGTTGCAAAACCTAACATTCTTACACATGCCTAAATCACTCAAAGTCTATTCCAGCATATTCTTGTTGATCATTAGTAATTTTGGCAAGCCCTAAATACATTTATCTGTTACTGACTTGTTCCTGGCTGAGAAGACATAATAAAGGTATCTGTTTACTTATTTGTACAGATAGTTCTTGTTACCTACAGCAAAAGCAGGAGTGGCTAAAATGGGCACAGAAATTTTGAAATAATAAAGGCAGCTTACTAAAATGCCTATTAGGGAGAAAGGATTTTATAAACAATATTAAAGATTTTATAAAGAAAAATATTTTTCCTCTACATTACACTTACAATTAGCAATTATTAACTGTTTTGTGTTCTACCAGGTTCAGTAATGACAAGTAATCAAGATGTGAAATTGGGTGGCAATGTTACTTTGAGATGTACTTTAATACAACATCTTGATATTTATCAAGTTACATGGCGTAAAAAAAGGAATGGAAATAATGGAAATATTGCAACATACAAGAAAGATACAGGTCCAAGTGTTTTAAAATACAAAGATCGAATCAATTTCACAGTTTGGAGCCCCCAAGATAGTTCTATTAACGTGTCAAATGTGAGCACTGAAGATAATGGTTGCTACGAGTGTGCATTTTTTTTATTTCCTGAAGGACCTATCATGGGACAACCCTGTCTTTCTGTTTATGGTGAGTCTTTCCAAATTAAACTAGCTTCAGTGGGGGATTGATGAGACTTTTTCTTTAAAATAATGGGGCATTATTGCAATAAATCACAATAAATCATATGCTTCATTTGAATGTGTAGAACACTGAATTATGCAAAGGAGAAAATAATCAATAGTCCTAACTCAAGATAAACTAGATTTTGATAGAATCTTACATAAGTTACATAACTGGTTAAAAAATAACCTACAACTCAGTACATACTCATTTTATTTTACAGAAGTTCAGGAGGTTTTGTTTTGTGAGTTTTTGGGTTTTTTTGTTTTTTCCAGTGCAATGGTACAGTTGATCTCCATTATAGTATATCTAATTATTACAACCCATGTAAGTCAGAAATAGGCAGTCTTTAATTCCTTCCCAAAGTTTTTACAAGTCCCCCAATTCCTTGCAGTTATCTTAAGTTAGAAGACATCATGTTTAGGACAATTTGGTATCAACCACGTATTTTGAGCAACTTCCACAATCCCTTAGATGTTGTCTGGGTCTGATATGAGTTGAAGTACAAAGCATTGGGAGAGCTAAAAGGATTTGAGCTAGATTAACTGGATATTATACTATGAGACACATGACTGACTTATACTTATTTAGTGCAGAACAACATATCCTGGGTGGTAACAGTACATGGTATGATAGTTGAGAATGCTATCTTGAAGTTATGTGTATTTCTATTCAGAAGTCCACTTTCCATTTGAAAGCATGCATATGATTTAGGTTGCTCCCTCATTCATATCTTATTGCTCACCCGAGCTCCTATACTATCAAGTTTTGGTGTTGTCATTTGTGTCACAGATGATCTCAAAACATCTATGCACTACAACATCTTTGATAATCATTTGAGTGCGAACTGTACAGCAACTGGTTTCCCAAGACCCAACATTTCATGGTTTCCACCAGAAGGTGAAAAGAAAGAAAAGGACATTACAAATCCAAATGGCACATTATCTGTCATAAGCAACATTTTTGTAAGCATCTCTAATGTTGAACAAGAGCTGGTTTGCCATGTTACTCACAGAGGAAAAGAAATAAAGATTAAAGTTCCAGGAACAGAAAGAGGTAAGTTAGCAAAGAAGGTAGATCCAATACCAGCACATTTCTAAAAGCTAGTAAAACTGGTGTGTGTGTGTGTGTGGGTGGGTGTAAATCCTATTTAGCTGCTAATATTCTTTTTCCTGTTACATACTTAGAATTAGAGTTTCTATGACAGAAAAAATATTGTGCAAACTAGTCAAAAATGCATGAAATAGTTGCATTCTATTTACTATAAGGTTACTATAATTGAACTTATTCATTAAAAAACTTCCTGAACTACAGTTTTGAATAAAAAAAAAGTTCAGTTGAAAAACAACAAATTTATTACAGAAGAAACTGGGTGCTGATTTGGATTTCAAATCTTTCATTGCAGAATTTACCATGTATTTTAAAATTGGGCATATTTACTGGAAAATATAAATATGGTGGTCATCTGTTACCATTGTTGAATTATTCTGAAGAAGAATATCTACTTCTTCCTGGCAAATTATCCATCTGTTTTCTTCTGAGTTCTCAGGATTACTTTATCTGTGATTCTGCAGTGGTAAAAAACAGGTATAAAAATTAGCTACACAGAGTGACCATCATTCTTTTTGTAGAACCAGATTTCTAAGTCATAAGGTATAGAAAGAAACTTAAAAATATGTTTAGTGAATTTTCAGAAATCAGAGTAGCCAAATGAAAATTCCAAGTGACAGACTTTAGTAGTCTGCATGCTAGGTTTTTGAAGCAGAACATATCATGCAAATCAAGCAGATTTCCCTCAGAAAGAATTCAGTTTTCTTGACATGGAATTGGAGTTACAGTAATGTAGATTTTTCTTAAAATAATAAAGAATTCACATATCCCTTTCTATACTGTCAGCTGCAATAACATTCTTTTTATTCCATGCAGAACATACAAAAAAGTCTTTTCCTGTGGTACCAGTTGTATTGGCCTTGATTCTTGTGATCCTGGTTATTGTTGTGGGGGTATGCTACTGGAGGCGACAAAGGAAAAAACATATGGGTAAATCATTCAGTTTTATAAAACAGAATTCTTCAAACATTTTTGTCTAATGCACCCACCTGGTTTTGTGTGGTAAACTCTTTTCACATGAATTCAGAATATGAGGTTGCTTGGACTGTATCAAGCAAAGATGTTGGTATAGGATAGCTTGTCAGCCCCATCCTGCTCCCTACACATAAATTTACTGAATATATGGGAGAAGAGAACAATCCAAAACACTATATTGGGACATATATTAGTTCCACTCAATTCAATTTCTTTATTTGTTCTGACTGGCAAAAGTCCTCTGAGATCTCTAAAAGATATTTCAGCCCTGCTGATTGGGATCATTTCAGGTGGATAGAACAGACAGAATCTTGGGATTTATCTATGTAAACATTCTTCAGAAGCAATCTTACTTATCTATTTATTTATTTTTCAAATTTCTATCTCCGCCCATCTCCCCCCAAAAAGGGGACTCTGGGCGGTTTACAATAAAATCAGCAATTAAAACCAAAAAAAGATATAAATTACAATATGAACAACCAATATAAATAGAGAATAAAATAGATATAAAATCCAAGGAGTGAAGATCTCATTCACTGGGGAGGGCTCTATGGTGCCAGCCACCCCCAGGAAGAACTACTGCCCCTTCTACCCCGATTGAGGCGGCAGATGCAGGTCTTCAAATTCTTCCAGAAGGCTGGAAGTGAAAGGGCCTGCCTCACTTTGGGGTGCAACATGTTCCAAAGGGTGGGCGCCACTGCAGAGAAGGCCCTCCTCCTAGACCCTGCCAAGTGGAATTCCCTTACTGGTGGGGTCCATAGCATGCCCTCTCTGCATGACTGGGTAGGATGGGTCAATGTTTTGGGGATGAGATGGTTCCTCAGTTAACCTGGCCCCATGCCATGTATGGCTTTAAAGGTCATAACCAACACCTTGAATTGGACCCGGAAGCAAACTGGCACCCAGTGCAGCTTGCGCAGCAGTGGTGTCACATGTGCCAATCTTGGGGCACAAATAACTGCCCATGCAGCTGCATTCTGGCCCAGTTGAAGCTTCCAGATACTCTTCAAGGGTAGCCCCATGTACAGCACATTGCAATAGTCTATATGGAGATGACCAGGGCATGAGTGACTGTTCAGAGGGCCTCTTGATCCAGGAAAGGGCGTAACTGGCACACAACATTTCTTTGTCCTTTGACCATAAACAGATAATGATGATGAAAGATTGAGAGAATTAATGAAAGATTCATGAGTGATGAGAGGTTCTGAATGTGAGACAGAACATTACTTGGTAGTGTCAAGAAACCATCTTGAGAACAATGGACATGGAAGGAAAGGAAAGAAGTGTAAGAAACAAGAGTGAAAATAGAACTGCAGAAAAAGAAGGCATGAGTCCTATATGAAAAAGCATTAGAATGAATGAAAATATATATAAGGAAAGGGGATGCTTGGAACAGAGTGAAAAGTATTATTTACAAAGTGCCATACAGTTGTGTGTGGAATTATACAAATGCAAGTATGAAATATTATGCTTCTTTGAATAATTAAGTGAAAAAGGTTGTGGAAGAGAAAAAATATACATAAGAAAATCATTACTGCAAAAGAAAAAAAAGGATGAGAGAGAGACCAAAATATATGAAAAGAATGGAGTCAGAGAGAGCAAGGGATAGCTAAGAGGCAAAAAATACAGAGGGATGGGGGGAAATAAAAAATACTGTTTAGAATAGGTTGAAGAAGCTGCCAACTGAGTGAATTGAATTAAAAGTGAGGAAGTGATTTGGAATGAAACTGAAATGATGGAACCATAGAAGGAATATTTTAGAACAGGGTTTCTCAAAGCTCGCTGGGGAATTCTGGGAGTTGAAGTCCACACATCTTAAAGTGGCCAAGGTTGAGAAACCCTGTTTTAGACAGTTGAACTGTATATCAAAAAGTGGAATCGAAATCCTATAAAAGTGAATTTTCAAGAAAAAATGGATGAAAAGGAAATAATAAATGCTGTCAGAATATTGAAAAATGGTAAGGATGCAGATTATGATGGTGTAGCCAGAGAAAGGTTAAAATACAGGTGTGGTTTGCTCATGGAGTGGCTGTTTATCAGGTATATTAAGACTGTTCCGGATGATTAGAAGAACACTGTTAGTGTTCCCCTGTGTAAAAGGAATGGTAGCAAGACTGAATGCAAAACTTATCGGTGGAATAGTTTGCCAAATGGCCTGAGAAATACAATAAAAATTGTAACTGAAAGAGTATAAGAGGTGATTCTAAGCACATCTTTGTAATACAGCATTGTTTTATGTTGGATAAGGTACATGCAGGCAGATTTTTGCTTTTCAGCACAAAAATGTATTATATATTTTTTATTTAAATGGTGTGTATTCCTTATTTTGAATAAATATGAAAGTGAAGGTTGGTTGCTAAATGCAATAAGAATAGTATATGATGAAAGCTGCATAAGAATGAATGGAATGTTTAGTGAATTGTTCAACATTGAGCAGGGAGGAAGACAAGATTGTATGGAAAACCCTTGATGTTTAATGATAATGCTGGTAGAAGCAGGTGTGGCATGTGAAAACGGCTGTGTTCTTTCCATTTTGTTGCATGGAAGTGACAGCTGGGTATGTTAGAAGATACATAAAATTAAGCTGACTGTAGTGGAAATGGTATACTTAAAAAGTATATGATAGAACAAGAAAGGTGTCAAGAATGTTTGAGCACAAATGAATATGAATGAATGAATGGACGGATGGATGGATGTGAATTGAATACAAAAGTGAGTATGAAAAGAAATACATTGAGGTGGTTTGTTCATATAGAAAGAATAATTGAGTATCAAAGTGCACAATAAATATGGTAAGTAAGGGTATATTTATTGAGAGGAAGGGAAAGGTTGAGAAAGTTGTGGTTGGATTGAATTGAGTGAGAGAAAAAAGGAAGACGTGGGCAGTGTAAAATAAATGGCAATGAATGAAGCAGTGTATGAATGTAGTGAAAGCAAGATGTTTTGCCAAGATATAAAGGTATGAGAAAAATAATGAATGGTATAGGTATAGTGTATTGTTGAGTCCTTTTATTTTTTCTTATCTCTTGCTTTTCATTTCCTTGGTTCCTATTTGTTCTTTTCTGAGCTTTGCATAATTTTGCAAACTGTGCAAAGGCATATCGTGATCTTGTTTATTCATTCAGTCACTTCCGACTCTTCGTGACTTCATGGACCAGCCCACGTCAGAGCTTCCTGTCGGTCGTCACCACCCCCAGCTCCCCCAGGGACGAGTCCGTCACCTCTAGAATATCATCCATCCACCTTGCCCTTGGTCGGCCCCTCTTCCTTTTGCCTTCCACTTTCCCTAGCATCAGCATCTTCTCCAGGGTGTCCTGTCTTCTCATTATGTGGCCAAAGTATTTCAGTTTTGCCTTTAATATCATTCCCTCAAATGAGCAGTCTGGCTTTATTTCCTGGAGTATGGACTGGTTTGATCTTCTTGCAGTCCAAGGCACTCTCAGAATTTTCCTCCAACACCACAGCTCAAAAGCATCTATCTTCCTTCTCTCAGCCTTCCTTATGGTCCAGCTCTCGCAGCCATATGTTACTACTGGGAATACCATTGCTTTGACTGTGCAGACCTTTGTTGTCAGTGTGATGTCTCTGCTCTTAACTATTTTATTGAGATTTGTCATTGCTCTTCTCCCAAGGATTAAATGTCTTCTGATTTCCTGATTGTAGTCAGCATCTGCAGTAATCTTCGCACCTAGAAATACAAAGTCTTTCACTGCCTCTACATTTTTTCCCTCTATTTGCCAGTTATCAATCAAGCTGGTTGCCATAATCTTGTTTTTTTTTTGAGGTTTAGCTGCAAGCCAGCTTTTGCACTTTCTTCTTTCACCCTCATCATAAGGCTCCTCAGTTCCTCTTCGCTTTCAGCCATCAAAGTGGTATCATCATATTGTGATAGGCATGTCTATATGTTAAATTTAAAATATTTTCTAATAAGCTGCTTGAAGTTTAACATTTATTTTAGATATTAAACAAACCAGCATTTAAAAACTTCAAATGACCTTTTTTTTGGACCATCAACTTTTCCCAATTAATAGAATTGATAGCATGATCAGCGGGAATGGTGGAGGTGGGGGGTCTGTCTTTTCTTTGGATAGGGATCTTCCTGAAATTCCAAGAGATCAGATTTAAACACATGAATGCTTTGACAGGAAGTGTTGGAGTGTGTTTTCCTGGATATTTCTATCTTAAAGCCAAATGTCATTAGGGGAGATAATGCCAGCTTCCTTTCACAAACAAAATAGCCTGTTGCAAATTTTGAACATCTGATACTTAGATATATTTCCACATGCTCCTTGTCCCTTCTCTAAGATGCATTAGAAAAAGGACTTTGCTGCATTTTCATTTCTTGTCAGACTCTACAATCAAAGGATTCTTGAATCTTCTGATTGTGTTTGTCTGCAGTAATGGATCAACGTATGTCAAGAAAGAAAATGGGAGGGGGGAATTGCAAAGAGTGTGAGACACTGTTGTTTGGGCTGGAAAGGGGGGAGTCAAGGTCGTACTGCCAGAGATATGTGTGGCTGGTATGGCTGAATGCTAGAGGCTGGGTGAGAAAGAGACAGGAGCGGGGAGTGGGGCATTGGAAAGTTTTAATGAGTGAGTTTAGATGGGAATCTTTTAATTACAGCTTTCTTTTGTTCTGTACACTTGTTCTCAATAAACCTGAATTCTGCATATTCCAATTGTGCATGGGTTGGGTCAATATTGGGACTAATGGTGTCAGTTCTTACATTTCTGTTGCCCTGAAAATCAGCTTGCTGTAATATGTGAACCAAGGGAACAAGTCACCCATAATTTAAAGTTGGCTTTTTTACACACCAACAAGGAGTTTTGCTTATTGGTGATATGGTTTTTGGCTTGTACATGACATAAGAACAATGCGTAAAAATGGAAAGAAAGGCTAATAAAGCCTTTTCCTCAATGTATGGAAGGAAGAGGAGATGCCAAGGATTAAATAGGCAGCTAGTGCAGTTCTTACAAAAGGGAAGAGAAATGAGCTATTGCTCTGGAGAAATTATGCTGATTTAAAGAATTAGTAACTCTTTGTGCAAGTCCCATCACTCTCTGCTTGACCTGTATTAACTTTTTCTTACAAAATGTTTATAACTGTTTATCTTGCAAAATGCAAATACCATTTTTGTTACAAAAGGAATCCCAAGTATCTTTAAAGGAAGTTGAGCCTATCCAAAGCTTCCTTGAAGGGACATAGCATTCTGGGAAGAATACTCAGTCTACCAGCTAAGGTTTAAAACTCAGCTGCAAATGTTGCCCTTTCGGCTCTCAAATATTTTGCTTTGGTAGACAATGGAAAGAGATCTTTTCCAAAACAGTAGCATTATGTAATAAGCAGGATGTATTTCTCCAGTAAGAAACCTGACCCTGCTCTTTTCCTTTGTTTTACTGATGTTTATTTAGTAGCTATTAAAAAGTGAAACCTCTCCCCAATCAAATATGACTTGTGGTGACTTCCTGGATACATTCATGTAATTTTCTTTCCAGTTTAGCCTACAGCCCTGGGATTCCCTGGAGATCTCCCATCCAAGTATTAATCAGGCCCAAACCTGCCTACTTCCTCAGCCCAATGTCAGCCAGGTACTGTACCTGCTGACCCTTGAAGCCATTAAGGGGAATGTATTTGGTCTGGAAGGGATTTAGTTATTAGTGAAATACAGACCACACGGCCCTTACAGTAGATTAGGGCTATGGAGCAAGAACAAATGCATTTGAAGAAAGAAGTGCTCCAAGAAATAAGCATTTAAGAATATTCTTCTTGGTCATCTATATTATCTCTTCTGGGCTAGTTGACTCAAAGGACACATTTCTTCAGGATGGTCTCAATTCTATGAAAGCATGGTTTTGCTTAGAGTTCTAACCTGGGAGGAGAAAAAATTAAAACTGTAGTTTGCCCTCTCAGCACCCTGGCCACAAAATCCTGACTGATAAAGGTATGTGGAGGCTAGGCCAGGGGATTGAACAAAACCAACCAATAAAACAAACAGGAGGAGATGTAAACATCTTTCTGCCTTCACCCTCCAAAACACAGAATTGCTTTGCCAGTAATTTGGTATGGTTAACTGCTAATGGTAATATAAGGGAGGGTGGCTTTTTATGGAAGATTTTGAAGGGAAGATTTTGCAGGATAGGTGGGGCTGAAGATAAAAGAGCAAGGAATGGAGTAGACTGTTAGAAGAACAAAGAGTCAAGGGCATGTAGTTTGTAGAATGTTGTGAATGGAGGATTGGACTAGGCGGCAAGGGGTGGAGACAGGATCTCAAGAGACAAGGGAAGAAGAATGTGGTCCTGACCAGACCTGGAGCTGAGTGGAAGTATGTGTAAGGCAGAGTCAAGCTGTACTCAGATCATGGTAGAGGCAGCAAAGAGGGATGAAAGTGATGGTGGTTCCTTCTGGAGCACCAGCCACTGGGGAAAAGGGACAATTTGGCAGCTGCAGGGGACATTATAAATGTGACCTGGCCAGGAAAGGGGATCCTTGCTGTGGTTGACCAATGACAGAGGATCAGAAGCCAGATCAAGGGCTGGTGAGTGGACAGCATAGAAGTCTCAAGAGAGAGGCCAAAATAACAGCCAACTGGGAGCAGGGAGAAATTTTTGTGAAAACTTCTGGAGGCCAGCCCAGCAATGACAGCTGATAGCCATAGAAGGAAAATTGGAATAAGTGACCCAGAAATCTTGTTGGCAGAATGCATTGGGAATCTGAGAAATGGAACATCTGTCGCCAGGAGTATGTGGGGTGAATTAAGTCAACAACAGACAACAGATAATACTTGGAAGTGGTGCAGACAGACACTTTCATAATTCATTGTACTATAAGAAGAGAGAAGAGGTACAGCACAGTCAGACTTGCAAGTTTCTGCTAGTATAGCCAATCTCAATAAGTTTTAGTCTTTCTGTGGAGTTGATTCTTGGTCTGGTCCACCTAATGGGGCTGACAGACTGACTGGAAGATTGGAAAATTTGCTCCCTGGAGAGATGCAACATGATACTGTCTGTCCAGTAATCTAGAGAGGGTCTGCTTAAGGTCCTAAGAGGTCAGGGAGTATGGATCAGAAAGTATGCCTTCTTGATTCTTCTACATACCATGGAACATGCTGCTCCCTAGAAGGACACTTGGCACTTTCTTTTCTGGCATTCTGGAAGACATCGAAAACAACATTTTCAGCAGGCTTGTGGCTCCACACAATGAAAAATGGTTTCAGTTTCAATATTATTAATGTTTTAGTATTTTAATGATGTTTGGGAAAACTTATTTCTGTTGCTGATGATTGAGGCAGTTTAGAAATATTGTTAAAAATAAGAAAAGAGAAGTTAAAAATCATTTGTCAACAGGGAATTTAGCTGAAAGATGAAGTGAGAAAATGAGAAAGCTCCACCCACCTTAAACAATGGGAAAAAGCAAAAACGAAACTGAAATGTATAAAATATATGTCTGTTCTCTTCTAGGATTCTAAGGGATTCAACCAACATCAGTTTACTCCATGGAATCCAGAAATAATCCACCGTGCATATTATGAAGGAAGCAACAGTTTAAATGAATATCTGGTCCAAGTGCTGTCTTTCTACTTGCCTTGAAAGGATGCTTACATTTGTCTGTAGACATAGCTCAGCCTTCCACAGTGCAGTGACCTCCAAATGGATTGGCTGTCAGCTCCCATAATCACCCAGCTAAAAGGGAAGATTTCAATAGTGGCATGAAAATTGTAGAGTGCATCATTTTCAGTAAAACTGTTCAGTGGGCTCTTAGGATCATCCCTATTCCTAGAGATGTGGAAGAATTCCTAGATCATCAACCCAGGACAGATGATCAAATTCATCCCTGGTAGCCAAAGGAAAGTCTCTTTCTCTCCACCTTCCCCTCACCCCCCCCCCCAATACATATAGATTTACTACAGTTTAATGGAGGAGAACTGCACATTTAAAAAATGCTTTAGAAAATTGTTCTATATTAAGTTCTATCACGGGAGGTAAAGCTTTTAACACTTTGCCACCATGGGTATTCCCAACCCAAATTGGGAGCCCATTGATAATATACTGTACCTTGGCAAAAAAGAGTCCTTTGAAATACAACCCAAACTAGATTCAGAAAAGGAGCAAAGGTTTAATTTCCTCTGCCCACATGCAGTGGTCCAGCTCAGGCTTAATTCTCACTTTATCCTTGAGCAAGGAAAATAATGCATTTAACTTAACACACAGTTTAATAGTATGTGTGTCTGTAGAACCTTTGCACTTAATTTTATGTGACATTTTTATGTTCTGAAAGATTCTGCATATATACATTATTTATAAATAATTGCCCCACAGCTATTTCTTACATTACTTTTCTAAAGTATCTGTAGAATACTTTTTTACACACTTAACCATATAATATTTGAATAAAATGTCATGTTGTATACATGTCTGTTAGGAACATGGATGTGCATGGTTCTCTACTAAATACACAATGGTCAATGATGCTGCTACTATAATAGGCAGAAGACAACTGATTGGGGAAGCTCTCATCCATCAGACACATGTGGTTGACTTCTGTCTAATGACAGGAGGGAAATATTCCTCCTCTTAGGTAGAGAATTCCAGATATTTTCTGAGGTTCACTTTCAGTGTTCTGCCAAACACAACTTGTGGGGCTGTATTGAAATGAGGAAGGAAATTTACTTTATGCTTTAGCTAAAGTACAGGTAGTCCTCATTTAGCAACTACATTTGGGATTGGCAACTTGGTCATTAAATGGACTGGTCACTAAGTGAAACTGCACTGTGCTTACAATATTATGTCAGCTTTCCTTTGCTTTACAGACTTGCAAAGGACATAAATGTGAGGACTGATTGTAAAGTTGCTTTTTCATCACCATCATAACTGCAGATGGTTGCTAAACAAGATATTCACTAAATTAGGACTACCTGTACATTTCCTTAAAGGTAAAGGTTTCCCTTGACATTAGGTCCAGTCGTGTCCGACTCTAGGGGCAGCGCTCATCTCCGTTTCAAAGCCGAAGAGCATTTGTCCGTAGACACTTCCGTGGTCATGTGGCCGGCATCACTAAATGGAACGCTGTTACCTGCCCGCCGAAGCAGTACCTATTAATCTACTCACATTTGCATGTCTTTGAACTGCTAGGTTGGCAGGAGCTGGGACTAGCAACAGGAGCTCACCCCGTCACGCGGATTTGAACCGCCGACCTTCCGATCGGCAAGCTCAGCACTTTTGTTTATTTAATAAAATAAAGTATCATTTCTATGCAATTCCAAAAATTCCTGGATGAACTTGAGAGAATGCTTTCTCTGTGACTGTTTTTAGATTGTGTTTACAACATTGGGCTACATCATGGCTTGTTTAATATTGGTTTGTTGAATAAGCTACAATTGATAGGTTGACCCATTGCTTTAAGCCAGACAAACTCATTATGGCTTCTCAATGGCTTTGGACATCAACTTACTGACTTGTCCTCCTCTATAGAATTCTATAATTCAAAAAAAACACACACACAAGAAACAAAAATCAACTAGTCCTGTCTCAGATAACCTGCTGGTAAAGATATTTGGCTTAGATACCCTTTTCCTATAAGTGACTTTGTAAATCTATTACATATAGGCTCATCTGCTTGCTTTGAATGTGTTTGTATCTTTTAAAATCTTTTTAGCTTCATATATTGTTGTTACCATGTTGTATTTTATTATGTGTAATTCTATATGTTACTGCTATAAGTAGCACTGAGTTTATTACCTAAAATATTAGTTCATCTTACATGTAACAGAAGCAATTGGACAAGAACGCTGTCACTTTCCTTTCTAAAAATGTCCCTTTCTGTTAAATTCCAATTTATTGAAAGTGTATTTTCTTTAAATGTTGTTGTTCCATCATATATTTAGTGATCCCCAAAATGCAAGATATTTATGACATGACTTTGTACAGCTGTTACACTAAAACTCATTTTCACAATCTGCTGGACATGGTAGGAAACACAATGGATGGTTCAGTGAAGAGTAACTGAAGAGTAACTTTATGGTGATTTAAAAAGAAACAATCACTATCTTAAAAATATGGGAGATGAACAAGCTATTAACTAAAGTGACAGTCAACTGAAAGACTAAGTAAGACTTGTCAATCCACACTCAAAAGGGTGATATTTCCATCAGTTTTAAGACCATCAATCAATGTTAATATCCATTTTAGATTGATTAGTTTTGAGTATTCCCCTACTGTAGTGCTACATGGATATATTAATTATGACTTCCTCTGGGAAGGTTTAATACATATATATATATATATATATATATATATATATATATATCCACTTATGTGGAAATATTTGCTGCATTTACTGAAAAATATTAAATACAAATTATACTTTCTATTAGGTGTTGTTATTACTATTATTTTGCCATAATGAGAGATAGAGAGAGAAAGGGGAGGAATTGCTGCAGGTGATTACAGCTTGAAAGTTTTTTTATGTTTCTATGGGTATCTATATACATGCAATAAGGCATCTTAAAAATTTAGAGGGAGTTTTGATAGTCAACACAGAAAACAATTAAACCATTACAGCTGTAGGCCTTTTTGATTTAGGTTAACAAAATATTTTAATGCTGGCATTAGAATGTTCAACTAATCAGAATTAGAAATAAAATATCTTACTATCCTACTATCTTACATCTCCTATTAAGTAAATGTACTCCAGAGATAAGTTAGTGGAACAAATTAACCACTGTTCTTGTAAATTAGATCAGTTGGTATAAATGGGTTGAAATGATAAAGGCAGGAAGTTGAGAATTTTGTAGAAATTCTTTCCATTTCCTGACCTAGATATTAAGACAAAGTCTTGCCAATGTCATTATGGGTATATCACATTTTTATTTGCAAAAGTGGAACACAAATGCAGAACAAATGTTTTTCATTGATGTGTTTCAGAATTCTACCAGTTAACTGTTCAGGATTAAAAAAGGTCTTTTTAAAAAAAAAAAAAAAGATGAAATGCAAAATAAATGAACAAAAATGATGTACATGAGGAATTCTGTATTTTAAAAAATCCAGAAAAGCTAACCCTGGCATCTCTTCTCCTATGTGCTGGCTCAGAAAAATATGTGCAAAACTGATTTCAAAAAGTCAAGTTCAAAGCAATTATCTTTTGAAAGGAAAAGGAAAAGGAAAAGTAGACAAACTGTTATCCAACTAACATCACAATAAGCAAGTGCTTTGGAATTAAGTGATAAAGTAAATTAAGTAAAAAGCCCAAGTTTTGAGATGCAATCTCTTGCTGTCCTGTTTCTCTGTGAATGGTGAGGCATTTTGTCCTCAAGAAATTCATGCGGGCTTGTTCTGGAGAGATTGGATTTTCACGAGCAAGCATTTCTTCCACTCTAAGCTGAGTCTTTCCCGCGCTCTCCAAAATAGTTACAGTGCTCCACTCTTCCATATTCTAGCCATGACACTTAAAACTTTAGGTGTGCAGAATAACCTTGGGTTATTTTTCCCCCCATAGGGCAGAGCCAGTGCTATTTCAGCAAAGCACTCTGCCTGAGCCCATCTTTTAGGTACATTTGTTTTGCGGAGCTGCTCCTTAATGCCCCAAATAAGGAAAAGCTGCTATTCTTATAAAAGAACTTTTGTTGCATGTCTTGGAGAGGTTAGCCACTCTCATATGATGTGCAAGGATTCAGAACAATAAAAGCAAACCTTCTGCCCTGGCTAGTAATCAAATCTGTCCATTTCTTACAGTTTGGACACACTCTGGAACTTTTTCTTCTTTTCAAATTGGATTTGAAAAGATTTTCTCAGCATTTTTATGTTGTACTCCAGATGTCAAAGTTCATGAGAAATTTTCACTCCTTTTGGCTCCTTTCCTATGTATGTTTATTTCAAAGCAAATACCAGCAGATATGAACATGAGTCACATCAATTAAGAAAACATGCCCAAGGCATGATTCCTTCTAGGGCACAAATAAAATTTGGGGGCCATTCTATGTTATTGTTGGGCTTGAAATATACTATAAATTTGCAGCAGTATATTAAACTATAAAACCCAAAATAGATGAATGGCATGTTTCTAGTCTGTGGTTTCCCCCGAGCATTGCCTTATTTCCATTTTTAGAAGACTAGAAGACTAGAAGACATGGGAAATATCCTCCCATTTGTAACAACAGAATGAATACCAGGTGTCAGAAAAATGTCTTCCATTTTATTCACAGCAGTTTGATGTCAGTTTATAGCTGATTATAGTCAGCAAGAGTTTACATTGCAAGAGTGTTCGTATGTTTCTTCAGAAGTAAGTCCTACTGTAGAACTACCATCAGATGTCAGGAGTTGCAGGATTCTGTACCCTTTTGCTGCCACCTAGTGGGCCTATGGAATTTTGCAGCCCAATTCTGGTAGAACTACAGATAGGGTTTACAGGTAGTCTTCACTTAACGACGGTAATTGAGCCCGCAATTTCCATCACTAAGCAATGTGGTTGTAAAGCAGGATGGCATTACTTAGCAATGGCAATCCTGACAACTCCCTTTGCCATTATAAAGTGAATTTTAGCAGTTGTTAGCCCGAGCACTCACCCCAATCTAAGCCATTTCGGGCTTGGTCCCTCCCAGCCCCAAGCACTGCCTTCAATTCCCCTTACCCACCTATCTCCCCCCATCTCTGCCCTTTTGGAAGCCCTGCACCCTGCCTTGTGGGGTGGCAAGCAGACCCAGAACCACACGGAACCACGCAGTTCTGGGGCTGCAGCCAGCTTCACCCTCCCTAGCCCACCCGTGTTAAAATCCAGCCAAGCCCAGCTACCATAGCAAGCTCCAGCCTCCCCAGCCTGTATTTGTTCATCCAGCTGCTTCCTCTCTCAGTTCCCCACACCGACCTTTGGACTTTTTCACTCAGCCACCATGGGAAAAGCAGAAGAGCCTTACTGCTGGACCCAGCTTCTCCGGCAAACGTTTCCTCCATGTGGCTCCCTTCCGAATGCTGTCTTCCGAAGCTTACGTTACCTTCTCAGCTTACGCTATCTTCTCAGAGCCTTTGGAGAAGCTTATGCTATCTTCTCAGAGCTCCAAATGCTCTGAGAAGATAGCTTAGGCTTCTGAGAGCTCCAAAGACTAGGGAGGCTGGAGCCGTCTGAAGCCCCAGAACCAAGCGGCAGGGTGCAAGGCTTCCAAAAGGGCAGATATGGGGGGAGATAGGCGGATGGGGGAGTTGAAGCACCCATGCAGTCGTAAATGTGGGCGGGCTGCCAATGCCTGAATTCTGATCACGTGACTGCTGGGTTGTTGCAACATCTGTAATTTCGGGCACAGGTCGTAAATCCATTTTTTCAGTGCCACTGTAATTTCGAATGGTCACTGAATGAATAGTCATACAGTGAAGACTACCTGTAATGGTACTTAGTCCCAGGTCAGTGGGAATAGAATAATTTCCTCTGTCTTAATTCGGTTTACAATTGAACTTACCGTTTACAGTGGCAGCTCTTTCCTAGTGTAACTGTTTAAAAGCACTGTCTGCAGTACTGAAGCTTGAGGGAAGGAATATGTCTTTCCCCTAGCCCTGCCCCACATCCCAACTGTTTTTGAAATTTACCTTGATCACATAATTCCAAAGGTATTCTGGGGTACTGAAGCATATGGCTAATTAGCTCTTGCTACTAGTGGGCAGCAAGTGAACTGCCATATTATATTTCCTCTTAAAATAACTTTGGACTTAAAATCACACCTTTATATTGAAGAAACAATGTTTTCTCATATATTTCTCATATATTTTTGCGTAGATAAATCCATGTATTTTGAAAGTTGGCAATGGTTCAATAGTGTCTTCATAAAACAACAAAGAAGCAGACAAAACCAATATTAGCATTGATAGTGAGGGCCTTCTTTCAAGATGTCCTAGAGAAAGGACTTTTCCACCATCTCATCTAGCTTCATGGAGCCTACTAAACCACAAAATATCATCTCCAGTCTACCACAGCTGGTTTCATGCATCATCACAAACTAGTCTTAAACAAACTAGATTATGCCTTGGTATGCTATACATAAATCCTGCTGCACTATGGTACAGAGGCATCTTAATCCTGACCATTTTATTTTTGATCCTTTACCTAATAGAACAGCCTAGATTTCCTTTTTTGGAGTGCTGTTGCCCTTGGAATTATAATCTTTTTCCAAATTAGTCTCTGCTAATTCAAACCCATTAGCGTATATGTGAAGTTAAATGTTTTATTTCCCAACATGTTCTATTGTATCTTTGTTTATGCTGAATTTCATTTGTATTTTATTACCCATTTACCAAATTTGGGAAGATATGTTTGGACTTCTTTACCAATAGAATTCCATGTCCTAACAGCACTTTATTTTTGTTCTTTTTTAAAATGCTTCTGTAGAAGGATGTAGAATAACACTGAATTATAAACCATTTTGCATTTTCTTATCACATTCATTAAAGACGTGTATGTAAAAAAGCAAGACCTTTGTGGCTTTCTGCATGATGTACTTCTACTGTTTATATTTCCATGTACTTCAGCATTTTCAGATGTTTTATAACTAGCATAAACAATCCCTTGATTCACTGTGATATTAGATATAAAAAGCATATGACCTTATAAAGTCATCTCCTGACATCTGAAATTTCGTAGTTCTGTTTGTGTTTCTCTTCTTGTATAAATGCTAATATCTTTGCTTAGTAGCCACAGACATTTTAAGAATGCAAGAATGTATTAGATTAGATTAGAATATGGAAAATATGGCTATGGCAATGACATTAGAAAAACTTCACACTGTTTGAAATACATGCTTACATAATAAATAGTTTCTAGTTATTCCTAAATTGGCAGCCTTTTAACATGTTCTAGCAATAATATACCTGGCTAGATGGGGACACTTCCGTAATTTTCATAAATAGTTACTTTTTACTTTCATCCATAAAAATGAATGGAGATCTTGAAGACACTACAGTTTGGGTAAATGTGCCTTCATAATATAGTGATGTTATAGACTTCTGCCAATCTAGCTTCCACGTTTGGAAATGCCACAACAAAGTCTCTGCATGATGCATGCACAGATAAATACAGAAATATGCAGGAGAAAAGAATCCTTCAGTTCATTCATACTAGCGAGGCACAAACATTCTTGTGTTCACTCCAAAAGGAGCCAAGTCTCCATGCCATGAGATGCTACATAAATTATCTATGGCCTGTATGCATTCTTACATCCTCACACACACAACTACTTATCCCAAGGGCTAGGAGAATAGCCAGGTTTTTAATGACTTTTTTAATGTCATCAGGGGGGAGGATCTTGCTTGGAGGATCTCTGGGGGGAATGCTGCTCCAGAAGTCAGGCACCATGACAGAGAAGATAAACGTCCTAGGTCCCAATAGATGACACCTGAAGCACACCCACTCTACTCAATTTTACCAGACACTTAAGACTGTCAGAGACAGGCAGTTCCTCAAATAACCACTCCCTATGCTATGAACGGCTTTATAAGGTAACTTGAATTGCATCCAGAAGCCAAATGTTAACCAGTACAGCTCTCGGAGCAGTAGTGTCACATGAGCATACCACAGAATGCCTATTACTGCCCACACCTTTATATTTTGGACCAGCTGGGTTATTTGAGGAACCATCTCTCCCCAATTATATCTGCCCGTCTCATCAGATCCAGCAGAAGAGGCATGCTACAGGTCCCGCCTGCTAGAGAGCTACACTTGGTGGGTGTCATGAGTAAGGATGGCGAGCAGGGGGCTCCCATCCAGACTGTCAAGCGCATGCGTAGCGCTGAGGAATTGGTCAGCCATTCAAAGAGACACAGATCAGGACCGCCTTAACCTTTGGGGTTTATATGTCTGGGTTTTCCCACGCTTCTTCAGTTTGTTAGGATTCCTGTTATGTACTAGCAATAAACATTAGAGACCCGTTCCTTGTCTCAGCGTGTTTCCTGGCTGTTAGGACAGTGGGTCCCAGAAGGCAGGCCTTCTCTGCTGTGGCACCCGCCTTATGGGACATCCATGCCCCTGAAGTGAGGCTGGCTTCATCCCTGTTGATTTTCCAGAAGATCCTCAAAACCTGGTTATGCCACTAGGCTCAGGGATCCCAGGGGACAGGTGAGGTTCTGAGGTGGCACCATTGTTGTTAACGTCTGCTATCCCCTCTTAGCCTTTGTGATTTTAATTTTTTAACAACAATAATTGTTTTTTATATGTTAACTGTTTCATAGTCTTATTGTATATTACCCAAAGTCACTTTCTCATGAGATGGGTGGCCATATGAATTTGATGAATAAATAAATAAAATGTATTCAATAGATGGACCTATGAGGACAAGTACATTGAAGGATTTCTAGCAGTTTGAACTTCTTTTCCAACTATACAAAGATTAAAAAAACTATAGAGCTAAAATCTTATAGAAGTTTACCTCTGAACAGGGCATTTTTAAGAATATGACAGGCCTGAGGACAGAAAGCTGATTAATGTGCTGCCCCATTTTTCTCACTGTATTCTATGTTAATGTTTTACAGAAAAAATGACAAAGTAAAAAACAGTGCATAGAAACCACAAACATTCAGATAACTCTGGGATTATATATTAGATTAGTAAGCAGGCCACCTGGCCTCATTGCCCAATTTAAAGAAAACCAGCCTGCCTGGAATTAAAACCAGATGAATCTGACTTCCCTTAATTTTCAGTAGGCAAATTGTGCTCTAAAGCTGTGATTTTGAATGCAGCTGAATTTACTTCTGAGAAAGCATGCACAGCATTGTGCAGTACACCATAATCACATGAATGTCTCTTCAGAAATTTCTACAATCTCATTTTTGTTCTTAACTAACAACTGTTTATTATTCTCTCCTTATTTAGCATTAAGAAACTGTCCTTTTGTAATGTATGCGTGTGTGCGTGCACATGTGTGTATAAAGATACACACACACTCACACACAGATGTACATGTATATGCATATGTTTATTTATTAAAACTGGCTGTTCAAGCTAAACCACTATCCTCTAAAGCTGAAAAAAATCACTGTCTTTGGTTTTGTTAAGCATTTCAGAGGTTTTGAGTTTTAGACTGATTTAATGCATATGGAGCAAGATCACAAATGATTATAATAAGGGTGGAATCAGTGTCTGCCTCTAATATTGTATCATCCATTAATAACTTCAAGGATGATTGGAGTTATCATAATCTTGCCTATATCTGGGGGCAGGGGACACCATTTTTTAATAATGGAGCTTACAATTTAAAGTACTTGCATTTTTTAAAAAAAAATCTGCTACATGATTGATAAATAGTACTTAAAAAACTCCAGGTTAGTTAATTGAACAGGTTCATCAGCAAAATGCTACAGTTTAAAAATTATCAATCTGTTGGGTTTTTTTTTTTTAAATAAAAATGTTTGTACAGAATTGACTTTTCTAAATTTTCCAAAATCAAAACAGAATACAGAATCCTAGCAAAGTTTAACTATGATATAATTTAAAACTGTAATATTGTTTGAGGGAAACTGTGCAAAGAAATGCTGTACTTCCTTTTGTTTTTATTTTATTTTACCCTGCTGAATTAGACACAGCTACTATTATGCCTTTCATAGATTAATTCTATAATATATGTTACAGTAAATTTGTATTGTGGAATTTTTGAGGCAAGTTTCAAAGGAAACAAAAACAAAACAGGTTAGAAATGAAGTCAGGGGAAAGTCCATCTGCATCAGGAAGAGATAAGAAAGGTCAGGAGACAATAGAGAAGAGAAAAGAGAAAGAGGGCAGGAAAAAAGAAAAAAAAATCTTGTTTGTTCTCTGGGTTTAGAGAGTGAATGATTGCGAAGTAACAGAGAGGTTAAGAAGCCATTTGCCAATCACTTTTGCTTTCCTGAGAGGACTCAAGGAAAAGTAGGTAGAGTCCAGGAATAAAGGATATTCTCCATTTATGGATCCACAAATATCAGCAATTTCTCTCTTTTAATAAGGCATATTCTCTTTAAATTGCATCTGCCTCTATTTTGCAAATGTAAGATAACTGCCCCGCTCCCAAAATTCACAGGTCATTATTTTGGTGAAGAAAAGTTTCATCTTCCTTCTGGGTAAATAAAATCTTCACTACTTAAGGTAGAATGTCATTCAGCACCAGTTATTAAGGAACCTGTGAGAAAATGCTATATTCTTAATTGGCTTGTTGGTTTCTCCTTTGTGTCTTGGTTGTAGCATAAAGAAGAAAGTGAATTCAATGGACACCTGGCTGGATCATCAAGGCTCTTTGTGTTCTTATGGTCAGTTCTCTGAGGTAGAAGAGGCATTTGTTGATTTTATATGCTTATTATATAACTTCAACAATGAAAAATATTAATGAATGAATAATATTTCCATAGTAATGGTTATGAGACAAATCTTCATCTCTTGCTAGGTATCCACTTCAATTTAACCCATGCTTGTGCTAAACTATTTTGGGAATTGTTTCACACATTAAAATTGGTAACAGGTTCATAGCATGGTTGAGATGGACCAAATGTTACCTTAACACATTCAGTTTCATATTTCAAATCTTCTGAATACTCTAGAAAGAACTGCTATCCATCATCATGTGTGTGCAAATATTTACAATAGAAGCATTATATAACAGTTTAGTTTATTGACTGAAGAATTCTTGGGGGGTAAGAGCCAAACATCTTATCAAAACTGCTGATCTGAAAGATGGCGCTGTTTTGGTTGTCATCATAATAAAGGAAAGCTAAAAGTGACTATAATATCAGCTTAGTGGAACTGTGCATTAACTAGAGGCTCTTCTGTATACATTAAAAATGGTGACTTAACATATTTCATTCCTGCTCTTTTTCAGCATAGTTACCATTGCTAGTTGGTCAAAATTCATGTAACACCTTATTATGGACTTTTCAGACAGAGTCCCCTTTTGGGATGAAGTTTGTAACAGGTTAACATGAAACTCAAATTCTCCTATAAACTAAAGGGGATGAGTTTTGTGTTTAGTATAAGACAAGCTAAAGATAGGTTCCATAAGCAGCAGAAGCCAACCTTCACCTGAACCATGAGAAATGATTGGAAGAAAGGTTAATAAACATAGTTTCAGTGAAATCAGCATATATAAGATGGGAACTTCTGGAAGACTTGGCAGTAGATTCTCCAGGATTCTAAATAATAGAATCATAGAACAGAAGCATTGGAAAGGAATATACTGTATATTCCATCAACTGAAACAGCCATCTATTCTTATAATATATTTGATAAATGCATTTTTGCTACAAATCCTCCAGTGATAAAGAGACTGTTATTTCTAAAGCAGTCTGCTTACTATTTAAAAGGACTAATAACATTTTCTTGTAATTTGAAAATATATATTCGTCAGTATAGCAGATCTTTCAAGTAGATTTTTGGACCTGTATAAAGATGAGATATAATCTGGACCAATTCTGTGAACAATGTTTAATATATATGTGTGTGTGTGTGTGTGTGTGTATGTATATGCATATGTGTGTGTGTGTGTGTGTATAAATAAATACATAAATATGGTTTTGGAGGGTGCTAGATGGGGGAAGACTGGCTTAGCATTAATGATGACATGAACATTTATTGCCAGAAGTTAAGTGGCATAACTGACTACTAGGTGCTTTTGATATGAAAGGACTAGATTTTTTTCCCCTGCAGATGAAACAGGCATCGCATTCCTACTCTGTTGTCTCATTTATAATTATTTCCACCCAAAAGTCTATCTGATCTCACTTATATGCAATTTCACTTCCTTTTGTAAACTGCATAACCTACTCTTATCTGTGTACTGCACTCTTTCCTCTGTAGTTTGTCTGTTTTCTATAATGTTTCCTGTTTTTCTTTGTATTACTGCACATTTTTCAATTCAAAGATAAATTCATTCAACTGTTGTTCTAGTTCTTTCAGTTTGTCTGCCTTCTTAGATATGCTATATGTCCTTTTTAATTCATTTTACTTCTAGAGACCTATTGATTGCCTTCCCGGGTAGCATGCTATATGGTATAATCCTGTCAAAGTAAATCTGATGACCTCACCATCATTAGGTGAATACTAAGTAAGGACAACATACTTTGGGAGTAATGCATTTGGCATCTGTGCTACTTATTTTCAGAATTACTTTTTAAATATTCACATCCATTTCCTGCTTGAACATTACTGTTAGTTTTATGAATAGGAGCTGTACCACTCCCAGTCTGAGTTCCTTTTTCATTTCCTAGAATTTGTGAGGGAAATTGCTTTGAACATCAACTTGGAAAACTGAAATACTGATTTAATTAATCATCAGAGATATAAAAATACCTCATTAAATCAGAACTAATATCCATCTAGGCTGGCATCCTGGTTGCTACTGTATAGCCAACTTCATCTCTTGGGAAGCCTAAAACCTGGACATAAGAACTTTCCTGCTGTTTTTCCTTAGCAGAAGGTAATCAGAGAAAGCATGTGGACTCCATCACTAGTTCCTTTAAGCCATCAAAGCTATATCAGAACATAGTGAACAAAAAATAGTAAAAGCATGGCTTATAAGAGAGAATCTCATCTGATCTCAATATTTCAAAATAGCCAGGATTGCATATCACATTAAGCCATCATTTGTCTATCCCTAGTTTATTCAATAAACTACAATTGTGGGGGTTCACATAGAATAGCCTCTGCAACACCAGTTAGTACTCATTCAGCTTCCCCAATAGTTATGCAGTGAACTGAGATTGCAGTCAAAATTGATAGAAGTCAATTTTCAGTTCCTCAGAACGATAGTTCATGTATTTTTTTTAGCATTCAATATCTATTGCTAAATTTTATAGAATACTGATAAAATATTCATCTATATTTTCTGAAGAAACAGCTTGGTAATAAACTACTCGTGAATCAATAGTGTCATAGATTCATCAGCTCAGAGACAGGCAACGTTTTCTATTGAAGGCCATAGTCCTAATGAAGCAAAGAATGGGTGAAGAACCAAAATTGGTGAAGTCACTCCATCTCTCTTTTTAATTCCCTTTGTACACTGGAGGAAAGAAAGAGATTATTCTTACCAGATGTTTTGAAAATAGCTTGGGAACCATGAAATTAGAATGGTGGCCATATAATCATCATAAGGCAGCAGTCTGTCCATTATAGATTATATCAAGGTTTCTGGTAATTTCAAAGACATTTATAAAAACGTAATTGACAAATTAATTGCTATATACATGGAGATATAGAGTGCAGTTGCATAGAAAATGTGATTCAATTTAGCCATGTATTATCTGGGAAATAAATAATTATTTCTTTCCAGAAGAATGTTCCAAGCAGAAACAGACTGTATGAGTGTGTTTGTGGATAAGCTTGCTGAACTATAATGGAGAACATAAAACAGTACTAATCAATGAATGATGTCCACTTTTAGTTCTTCGGTCTAATGATGGCATATTCTGTAAGTTCAATTTCATCAAAGGATTTGTTTTTCTGAAAAAGTTCTCCATGACTTAATGTTGCATAAATAATTGGGTTCTCCTTATCTCCAGGTAGGCCTTCATTATATATAGAACTTAGACCGGTTCTAGAAGCTGTCTGGTAATTGTCTTGATTCCTATTTGGAACTTGAAGCAAGCAAGGCATGGAATCTTCATTAAATGTGGATCCCTCACCTAAGACATGAGTGGCGCCATCATTGCAGAGCTGGGTGTTCTTATAGAAATTGATCAGCAAACATTACAACAAGAAACACAAAATATAATAAATAGGTATAGTTGTCAACAAAGAAAGATTGATCACCAAACAATTCAAATATCAAGTATGATGTTAATGTTAAACACTTCATAAAAAAGACACTAGGGACAAAATTTCCATGGAACTGAAGTAGTAAAAGAATGTGTAGGGAAATGGAAAACTGTTGAGAGTTTTCTTAATGTTTCCTTCTACCACCATCACTCCATTTTCCTAGTTTGTTAAAATTGCAAACAACCTGATAGCACAAATCTTTTTATGAAACTCAGTGAGTTGTACTGTGCACCAAAAGATTGATTAATATTAATCAAAACATTGTTAATTAATTGTTAATTAATTAATATTTGATTAAATATTTAGTAAATATTTAATCAAAGGCAGAACCTTCTTAAATTGTGCATGAATAGAAAAATCATTCATCATACAAATAATAAGTTCCTGGAAGTAAAGTATATACTCAGGAGGTGTAGAGAAAACAACAGAGATCGGAGAAGGAATGTGACAGTTAGCAAAACATGAATGAAACCCGAAAAGGAAGAGTGTGTGAGAAAGAAGTTAAGGTGACCTCACCTTGACTCTCTTTCATATATGAGGGAAGAGAATATACTGTCTGATATTCTGTTATGGTAGCCTGTAACAATAAAGTAGAGTTCCAGTATTTCTTGTGGAGTATATTTCCTGACCTAGCCTACCTTGAAGGGCTGACAGGAGAAGATTGTAAGAGAAATAACATGACTATGTGTATTAAATTTTTGGATGTGAGATAGGAAAGTGTGCTATTCAATAAAACGTTGCAATGTAGACTGCTTCTCTTCAATGTTCTTCTCTTGGAAACACATCAATAGTCCAATGATTAATTTTTTTCTCCAATAATCCATCAGCATTTTAAGACTAATGAACAAGATGTTGGACAATTTTGCTGGGTTTCCTGATGATATCTCTCTATTATGCACAGATACTGTAGTATTGTTTGGCTACATCAGCAGTGGCACTTGCAGAGGGAAGGAGGAGAATAAAAAAAATTAAAGCGATAAGTTAATAATAAACCTACCTTGTTAATTCCACTTTCTGGGCTTGATGAACCTGTTGCATTTTTTACTGAGAAGGAAAAAACAGCATGTTGTTAAAACAACTTTATAACTGTTATGAGAATAGATTTTTTCATAAAACAGGGATCATGAAATATCTCAGTATCTTTTTAGGTAAACCACAACTGTCTCTGAAATAAAGGTTGTTTATTTCAAATTTTAATGTCCTGATCCTCTTCATAGAATCAGAACCTTAATATCTGAAATAAACAAACTTTACTTAAGACACTGAGTTTCATAAGCACCAAATAAGTAGCCTTATTTGCTATGATATTTCATAACCATATGAAATAAATTAAAAGATGACTTGAAAGCAAAAGGGAGAGGTTAGAAAATATCTGATCCTGGAACCAACCGAGAATTGAAAGAATGAAATTATTTAGATAACACACCTTGAGGTCTCCTCTTGAAACACAGCCATCCAAAGCATCCAGAAATGAGGAACAGAGTACCAAGAGATGATATGGAATAAATCACAATCAACATCTTTTCAGGTAGTTCCTGATCTTCTGTAGTATTTCTAGCATTTAGAAATACTGAGGAGTTACTGGGATCTATATAGACAGAACATTCAAAATTTCATTAACATTGAAAGCAATAATAGCCTTATTTTTTATAAAGGGTTCAAAGCAGTTTCAGGATGCACTGTAGATTTAATAGTTTTAACAGATCTAAAAAGCCAGGAACATTATTTGAAGGATTAAATTGCAAATTGAAATAAAATGTGTGAGTAGATTTCTTGGTGCCGAGGATGGGGTTTTATCAGTATCCTATTTATTAGCGCTATTTCCTGTGTGGGAAGAGGTCCCCAAAAGTAGATCTCCATCTCCTTGATCCAATTCAGTCCTCAAAATTGTTTTTAAGCTTTTAAAAAATAAATATTAAGAGACCAGACTATTGATCACCTGGATTTATGTCTTGTGCCAAGTTGTAACGTGGTTTGCTTGGTTCTGAAGCTCAGTGCTGTGTGAATACAGCCATTATAGTTATTACTGTAACTTTTTAAGGTTTATTTTGTATGAACACAGTCAATTGTCATTAATAAAACATAATTTAATGTTCAAGTCCATGTAATGTCCAAGTCCATATAAATTTGGAAAAAAAACTTGCTGGAAAAAAACTAAAATATTGAGTTCAAACAGGGAAATAATTCTGAAGGTTAAACACAAGGAACAAAATAGATGCTTGATGATACATTTGATGATACATTCATCCATAAAACTTGTCTTTGTGATCTTTTTTCTCTTAAAACAAAATTATCAACATATTAATAACAGCTGGCAGGGAAGCTGTTCTAGATCTAGAAAGCAATGGAGAGTTCTTTTGTTCTGTGTGGTGGCAAATCACTTTTGAAATCTTGCCAAGAAAACTACAAGGACTTGTTCAGGCAGTCGCCAGGAGTCAATACTGACTTGAAAGTGTACACGCGTGCACACACACACACACACACACATTTGGGGATAATCCACCATTTCTAGAAGATGGAAAACAACAAATCAGCCCTTAAACTAGGCTCAATAAACTTATTTTTACCTGCTATTATAACAACAGTGTTGCAGCTAATTTGTCCTCCTTTGTCAAGCAGTTCCAAAACTTGGGAGCAGATACTAGGAAGATCCTCTATCACAGTGCTGACAAATGCTAAGCCTTGACACTGAAAGAGCCTGCCTCAATAATCTTAAAACCCATGCAGACTGCTATGGAAAAATAAATTATTTCAAGTAGTCCGCTCCTAAACACTGCAAGATTTTGTAAGATATAATTACTTCTCCAAATGTTGCCTGGAAGTGGTCTGAAAGACAGTTTTGATGTTTTCTACAACTAGTTTCGATCAAGCCTTCTGGACCAGCTGAAGAAGTTTCCAGATACTTTTCAAAGGTAGCTCAAGTTAGAGTCCAAAACTCTGTAACTAAGGCATGTACTAGCGAGATCTGACATATCAAGGAAAATATACAGTAGTGTACTAGTTTTTAACTGTGTGAACACAGGTTTGGCCATCTCAAAAACAGGACATTCACATTCAAGACTAAAACAGATATACTTAAATTGTGAATCGAATGTGATCTCATCCTGAGTTGAATGAATTTCTATTCCCTGATCATCTTGTTCCAAGAGCACCTTTGTCTGTTTTGTTTTAAGCTTCAATTTATTGCCCTCATCTGGATTGTTAACTACGTTAAGTCATTTATTTAGAATGAAAACAACTTCTTTCAATTTAGATTAAAAAAAGAGGGTTTTTTTCAGTACAGCCTAGATAATCATATTGTTGTTGATGATAATATTGATTTCTTGGGCAAAATAACAAAAATAAATGATCAGTTGACAATTATCAGGAGATAGAATGGGTTATTAATATTTTAGTGTCCCTCCCCAGCTTCATAGTTCATAACTCCTCCTACTCCCAAGGCATTTTGCTGAACTATGTTGTGGGAAGGATGGTGGTTCAAGAGCTTTAATCAATAAACTGGATATATATTGTCTGAAAGCTTACCTTGAACAATTAATTCTATAACGTGACTCTCAAATTTTTTTTTTCCTGCAATAGCTTTACAACGATACTGCCCACTATCATTTTTATCAACGGATTGAAAATCCAAAACAAACGTTTTTTTATTCATCCATGAAATGGAATGTCCTTTTCCATTATACAAAATATGGAACTTCTTTTCGCTCTTGTTCAGCATGTACCAATTCATTTCAGGCTTTTTTCTGCAGTAGGTCACAGGGCACTCTAGAATGGCTGAATCACCACGATTTTTATGGTATTTTGTACCTCTTTCAATAGTAATGGTGGTGCAGTTATCATCTTCAGAATCTGAGAAAGGCAAGATAGAAATTATGTTTTGCATACTTTATGTATCTCAGTAGAAGTAATGCACATAATATCTAACAGATATCTCTCATAATCTTTTTGTGGGAGAGAAGTTTTTTTCCATTCATAAATTAATTTTTTGGTAAGTCTCATTTAAATGGCAAGAGCACATAGGCTTTTAAACATGACTGATAACAGACTACTGACTTCCATAGCCAGTGGACATATTTAGAATTCTGCAAACATGTTTAGGGATCTG
The DNA here is from genome assembly GCF_035149785.1 of Candoia aspera. NCBI lineage: Eukaryota > Metazoa > Chordata > Lepidosauria > Squamata > Candoiidae > Candoia > Candoia aspera. The sequence goes on along the minus strand of NC_086157.1, from coordinate 79,718,632 downwards.
TATTGCTATGAGAATGACTTGTTCATTCAAAAAGGAAAAGAAAAAAAAGGCTGCCATTGTGGAGTGGCCAGTAACAGAAAGTCAGATAGGGAAGGAAGTCCAAAAGGTACCATATTAAGGACCCCAAGTTTATGAATACAGGGTTCTTGACAGATGGATCTTACATCCCACCATTAGAAAATCTAATGAGGCTTCTGTTCCCTTAGAAGATAAAGGACCCAATAGCAACATGTTATTTAAAGTCACCAGGCCCTCTCAGACATTGAAAAAAGCCCAGGCCAATTCCAGGTTGAGGTTCTTAACTATCATTAAAAAACAAAAACAAAAAACTAAGATAACAGAGAAAAAAAGGACCAAGTAAGTTTAAAAAAACGAGCCTAATTTAAAGAATACTTTTGAACTTGAGAGTGAAGACGAAGATTCCTTTTCTTCATCCCCCTGATGGACTCTGAAGGTCACTTTGCTAAATAAATGCCAAGAGCTGATAGTATAGCAAAACCTGGCTATAAGCAGAAAAAGCAGAAATGATTAAAGAGTCACTGCAATTACCAGAAGGCAGAACTGAAATCAGTGTCTGAGGTTTGAGAATCAAAACCCATCCATGACTGAAATAACTTTGGGGAGTTGTAGAAAAAAGAAGTTACAACAGTTGAAGAGGGGTTTTTGGTGGTTTATTTGTGCTGGTAGACAGTGTAGGTTTAAAGTCACAATAATTCATGCTTTTCAGATTTGGGAGTTATTTCTTTGGATGTGGTCAATATTCATAATAAAAAGTATTCTTGAAATTTGCAAGACAAAAGGTAATAATTCTCTTTTGATGTTCCAAATGAAGCTTAGTAACTTTTTAATAAAAATATAAATAATTTGGGGAGCTGTAAATTTGGGTTCTTGTTCTATTTTTACCTACTACTAGTGTTAAAACCACCTGTCTGAAAATGTTTGCCTGTTGTGGACATAACTGATTGGTGTGATACCCTTGTAGTGATTATGGCTTACATTCACAGAGGTATAGAATCATAGGGTTGGAAGGGACTTTGGAGGTACTAGTTCAACCCCCTGCCGACTAACTCGGACTGCATACTAACTCGGACAAATGGTTGTTCAATCTTTTCTTGAAAACCTGCAGTGGTGGAGCACCCACAACTCCGGGAAGCAAGTTATTCAATTGCTTAATCGTTCTCACTGTCAGGAAATTCCTCCTTATTTCTAGGTTCCAACTCATATGGAAAGCTGGCTGGGAGGTAGTCAGCAACTATTAAAAAATACATTTAACCTTAAGTCCTGGGGCAGGGGTCATAATGGGAGATAGTAAAAATAAGCGGATGTACAGTAATTGATTGGTGCACAGAACTTAGTGTGAGGAAAAGACTTTTTGGCAGGGAAAAAAGGAACAAGAGCCTAAATTTGTGTTGCAGAGAAGGATATGAGTAGGGGGCAAATATCAGAAGCAGGAAAGAATTGAGGAAAAAATTATCCTCCCCTTTCCCGGATTTTGGAGTACATATTGTAAGCCCTCCTTTTGTCATTTCAATTCCTTATATATAGTGTGTCAACTCATTTCAAAGAACTAACGTTTGTTCTTTTGATATGTATAAGAAAAGCAGAAGTTAAGGGAGAAAAGGCAGGCCATAAAGGACCACATTATTTTTAAGGGAAGCAAAGCTCCTTTGATCAAGTCAGAGAAAATGTTCACATGTAGGTTAACCCAGGGATTCTCAAACTTCATTGTGTCATGATTCCCTGAAATGATAAATGCATTTGTGTGCTTTCCCCCATCAGAATTCCATTCTGCTGCCGTCTTGGACCAGGTTCTCACAAGTGGGCACAAAACACTTTTCTGTGAGATGTTAAAGCAGCTTTACATTTTGCAAGGCTCATTGGCTGCTTTGAAAACTGACCCTGGTTGCACGTGCATGTGTCTACCCAGACAATATTTCCACTGGAATTGCCACTGAAAGAAAATAGCTGTGCTTGCACATGCAAGTGGATTCAGCCAGGAACAGCTTTCAAAGCACATGTGTAAGCCTTGTAAAAGAGGTGGCTCTTTTAAGCATTAGAATTGAGTCACTTTGTTCACCTTAATAAGCATGGCAAAAGGGGCTCTCTTGAATGCTTTGCACACTAGTATAAAAATATTTTTCTACCTGACTGCTTTAGCCTTCAGAGCTGCCCCTCTTTTGACCCATTGGTAAGTAAGTAATAAAGTCAGGTTGGGCACCACATAGTGTCATAGGGTAAGTAACCTAAAGGAATGTCAGGAAACTATGATACCAATTTTCACAGCAGAGGCTACAAATGCTCCAGGGGCCTCAAAGCTGCCTGCAATCCACCCATGCTCTACAACATGCTTTGACAATGATAACCCTAATATTGACACATACCTGAAACATACATCCGAAACAGTGGCAGCTTACAGGTACATATTCAACATGTATCTCATTTTTGGATGGTGCAATGATTTCATAGACACATGAGATATACTGTATTGACAGAAACTTTTTCCCCCAGTAACAGACTATTTTCCCCTGTTTTTCTCTAACATATCAAAGAGCTGTTATACAACAAATGGTAAGCTGTGTATCCAAGACTGGAATCAGTAGGGTTCATAATCAGAGAACTGCCACAATGGAAATTCCAGAATTTTATATTTTAATACTTACTTTCTTCTGTTCTCTTTGACAGAAGATAACATCCAGTTTTATTTCTTTGACTCAATTCACACATCACTCTAAACCTTAATGTGTTCATTTGGCTATTAGCTCAGTTTGTTATGGTTAATAAATCATGAGCTATGGCTTAACCTGATGTGTGAACCTTTTTTGCTTTTTAAAAATTTGATCTAGATTAGGCTGTGCAAATGCTGAACTGGTATTTGAATTCACTAATGGGCTGAATGAAAGCCAGGAAACTAAAACTGAATGTTGACAGAATGTGGCTGGGTAAATGCTTCCTATGTCTAAAAAATGGGTGCTCTGAAGAGGTTGTACCTTTCTTTGAGGAGTAAATTCCTTGATCCACCTTTGTTACTGGCGGTCCAGTTAGAATCAGTGGTATGGAGAATCTTTTACTAGGTTTGGTCTTTTACTAGGTCTTTTACTTACTTCGTAAGTTGCAGCTGTTCTTGGATAGGGTTCACATGGAAGGATAGTTGGATCACAGTAAGCCGTTATCTTGCTACCTCCTAGGTGGATGACTGTAACTGCAGATACATGGGGCTTGAAGATAACTTGGACTTATTAATGTCTGTTTCTTTATTTGCTTCTGAAATCAATTGTTTATGTTTAGCTTTTAAAGCAATAGATTCTGCCATTAAAATTCTGAATACAACTTTTCTCTGTGCTTTAAGATCATGGATGTTTCGAATCCCTTTCTTAGAGGACATATGTATTGTCTCTGTCAAGGAGAGAGCTTTGTCAGTGTGCTGCCGCATCTGTAGAACACCCTTTCCATATACATTACAATCCTTTTTATAATCTTTTCACATCCAGTTTAAGACTTGCATAAATTATCAAAGCATTTTCAGTGTTGCCTCTGCATGATCTGTATATTTTTACAATTTTAATCTGCCTGTGTTGGTTTTAATCATTGTTGCTTTGCGATTTTTGCAGAATTTAAATGTATTCAAACATTTACATACCACCTTTGAAAGAACCTAGATAAATGGCACTTTACAAACTTTTTAAATAGACATATAATACCCTAAACATGTTCTTAGCCAGTTTGGAATAATTAGTATTTATATACAAAGTTTTCTAAACCTGTGCAACTTCCTCATTTCCCCTGTGATTGTGAAATGCAAAGCTTAACTCTATAAACTTGTTCTCATAATATACATTTCATCTTGCATTTGATCTTCTCTATTTTTCTCCAATCTACACCTGTGTGAATATATGTGTATGTGTGAATACGCACACACACATGATAAACAAATTCTTGAATTTTTGAAAAAAAGATAAACGTTTACTATTTTTGTACATTTCACACATTAAAGTCCAGACTGCTTTTAAATCCATTGACTGATGTTAAAATCAGTAACATTTTACTGATAAAGTGCACATGTTTCTAGTTAAAGTAAAATAACGAGGTTGTTCAGAACTACTTGATAGGAAGCTACATTCTAATCAGCTGGACATATCTTGAGGAAGTGCACATATAATTGTGTATCTATACTACTCAAACACATACACACACACAGTAGAACTGAAAAGAAATCTTCTGTGTTGCTTTTTGTCCTCTGAAAGTTAATAACTTAGTTATAAATAACACATCTAACACAATTAGAACTTTAATGAGATATGGGTGGAGGGTATCAACCCATATCTTGCTTTATATATTCATCTAAGTAGAGCTGTAGTTTTCCAGATGAGTAGAGTCCTTATGCAACATCTAGAAAGAACATTCATGACCCTATTGCTATTATTTTGAAGAATAATGTTCTGAGTAATGTCCCTTACCATGTGCCCATAAGTTGTCCTTCATCAGCATCAACAAGAGAAACTGTAATACGAAGTTGCCTATGTACATGGCCTGGAGTTATCCTCACTTCAAGGTCATTGTAAAAATGGAAGAGAATCTGTGGAAGAGAAATACTTTCTTTTGCACCATATAGACATTCTTAAATCAGCTTGCATTGGCTCAGAAACAGTATGAAAATGAGAAGTGATAGAAGGGAGGGGGTGGAAAAGCGCTTTATCTCACGCAAAGCAGATTTTTTTTTCAGCTAACATCTTCCTGCAATAGAATTGCTACTCTTGGTTTCCAAACTCAACCTGTTTTGTTATTGCTGTCTTTTAGCATATTTTCCGCCTTGTAAGAGAAACCACTGAAGAATAAAAGGCAGCCAACCCAAATCAAAGCAGCATCAATGTAGTTTCAAAGAGCTTCTTAAAGATATTTGAAAATGTAAAGATAAAGTTGTTAAAAAGAATTGCTGCAATACTTTGTTCAGATGTGTTATTTTCTTTAAAACCTCATTTCAGCAGTTTCAGTGTAACTGCTGTGCTGGTAAATGCCAGCAGGATTGCAGCTAAAAGGGAGGCACTGAAAAACAAGACAGGAATATTAATATTTGATGGGACCCCTGAGATTAGACATTAGAAATTTTGACCCTCCATTAAAACCAAATCAGTGAGGACTGGGCATGCTTGGTTATCCAGGAATATTGATCAACATTTGTAAGATAGAAAGTGTCTATCCATTTGATATAATACCTGAAAAGATTGGGTGATAAAATTCCATTTTGATGCTGTGCTGTGGTCCCACCTGAAAATATATTAACGTACACTTGGTTCACACATTGCATAAACCTATTATTTCTTTAACCATGGTTTATTAAACAAAACACAATGGATATTAAAATCCACAAACATGGTTTAGAAATCACATTAGGGCTATAGAAAGAAAATAACATTGCTCAAAAGGATTTAGTAAGACAAATCACTTAAGAAGTATTCTTAATAATGTAATTACATGAATTCTGCATAAATTAAAAAGATGAGGTATAACCCGAAATCACAAATATCTAAGTCAATACTAATGTATTTGAACTGAAGAAGCTTAAATCTCAGATAGTCTTACATTTTTGCTTTCTGGGGCAACTTGACATAAATGGTTAAGAGATCAGGTGCTTGCTATGGTGTCATGCTCTGTCTGTTTTTTACCAGCTTTTTCTCTCCTGGCCATCAGTTCCTCTTGGTCTTCTCAATAGCCATTCTGGAATTTTGGGAACTGCAATCTTGAAACATCTGGAGGGCAGCAAACCTAACCATTATTAATACCAGTTAAATTTTCTCAACTGTTTTGTTGCTCAGGAACCAAGGCTGTGTCCATGTTCTTTATCTGTCCTTCAGCACATTAGAGGAAGGCTGGGGAAATTTGCAAAGAAAAAGAGAGAACTGAGGAAGGAAATATGCATTCGCAGACAGATCCTGATCTTTTAATCACAGCTGAGGTTCAGATACATCTACATTACATTAAGCAAACTGAGGCTTTCAAACAGAATAAGCAACTTTTGTGAGCATTGTGTTTGAAGTTTGTGGTTTCATGGTTGAAAAAATATAATAAGAAAATGGGCCATGATCAGTTAGGGGGAAAAATAGCGTGCAAAATACTTCTACTGGGCTTTTCTAGACAATCAGCCTTTGTTTTCCAAAACTTCTGAATTCAGCATACCAAACCCAATATGAAATGTGCATAAAATAAATGTGAGCTGAACTGACTACTTTCAGATCTACTGAGATATCAGGATGCTATTAATAAGGGCACATTTATAAGTTTCCAAGTCTAGTACTCACAGGGAACTGTCAGCCAGTTGTTGCTTACACCCAATCTGGCCCATAGCTGTATCCGGTGTATGGTTAGCAAGCACTACTTTCTTGCTGCCATTAACAGAATATCTTATCCCACCTTTACAGTTCCATGCTGAAACACACATGTCTTTCCTTCTTCACAAAAATAAAATAATAGCCATTTCTTTGCTTGTCATGGTGGCAGATCTCCACTGTCTTCCAAACTACTAATGCTGGCATGCTGATAATTCTGCATTCAGGCTCTTTTACCTTAATTATACCAACTTGTTTCCAGGAGCTGTGTAGTAGTGTAAGCCAGAAATCCCTCAAATGGGGACATAGATCTATCAAGCACAAGGCAGTAATACATTGTTTCACTGCCTTGAAATAACATTTCCATATCCATGAATGCAATGTCACTTGTACAGGGATAAACTGAAAAAAAATGTAGTTGCAAGCCTCCACTCACCATTATTTGGTCAACAGCAAATAATTTTACTGGTTTACTGGGTCAGCACTTCCACATGGAAGGCCCTCAGTCAGAAAAAGGAGAAGGACCAAAGATAGAATTGTCTTCTAAAGATAGAATTATCTTCTAAACCATTTTCTCTCTAGACAGTACTACTTTCTTCCAATAAAAAACTCAGTTCTAATGTAGTTTGCTTAAATATCACCAAAATGGAGGTTGTGGGTCTGCCATCTTTGGAGGTTTTTCAGAAGAGGCTGGAGAGACACCACTCATGGATGGTTTAAGTGGTCTTCCTGTATATCGCAGAGGGCTGGCATAGATGATTCTCTTCCAACTCTACAATGCTGTGATTCTATTAATATTACATATAAAATCTACATCATGGTATTGCAAAAATGTCATATTTGATGTGATTATCAGCGATGGAAAAATTATTTCTTCTTTGTAATTATCTCTGAATATATACCTAAATATGAAGCTGTTGAGGTGTTTTGCTTGAGAGTTCCAAAGGATGAGAATGAAAGGGAAACTATGAGGAAAAAAACGATTCCAAAACTGAAAGAATAAATGCTCTCTTTTGGCATTTTTATGTATGTTGTAGATTAAATTCAAGAGTAATTTTGCATTAGCAAGTTCCTTTTACTCCTGTCTATTACTAAAACTTTTCTCTAGGAGGAGCAGATAGTTACAGTCTCTCCATATGTTGAGGGTAAAATGATGAGGTCAGAAACTAGAGAAAGTACAAGAAAGAATATAGGATAGGCATAGAATATAGGCATAGTACATGGATAAAGACAAAGGATCAAGTTCTCATTTGCAAATTTCTTTTAAGAGTTTAGTTGAGAAACTACTGCTGCTATGAAAGTTGCATTGGTTGCCTGTCAGCTTCCAAGTGCAATTCAAGGTGTGGTTATTACCATACCATAAAGCTCTGTATTGTGTAGGCCTGGATTTCTGAGGGACCCTTTTTTTCCAATCATTTCTGCCCACCCAGCATATTCTGGCAGAACTCCAGGTCCCCTCTATTAAATACTGACATCTTGTGGGACTGAGGACATGTGCCTTCTGTGTCGCAGCCCACGTCTTCTGGAACAGCATCCTCCCAGAGCTCTGAAAACCTGGCTTTGGTCCCAGGCCTAGGGTTAAGGTATTATTGTATTTTTTGGAGGGGGGGGGTGTTTTGTTTGATTTGTGTTGCATTTAAGATTGTTTTAGTCTGGGCTGTCTATATGGTTTTATCAGTTAAAATCTTATCAGTTTTTATGTAGTTTTTGATTCTGTATGCTGCCCAGAGTCCACTGGAGTTGGGTGGCTACAACAAATTTGAATGAATGTAATGAATGCCTATTCCAATAAAGTTCCCAGACTCATAAAACAAAGTTTAAGTTCTGATTTTATTAGAAATAGATTGCAAACATAATGAAAGCTGAGAATGAGAAAAGCGTAATAAATAGCCTCAGTACAAACGGAGCCCCACCCACCCCCCCTCTTCAAACGTCTCCAATTCACATTCCCAGATGCTCCTAACGAGTTCTGCTGATCAACGGGGAAAAAGACCTTGAACCAAAAAGATAACCCAAACACATTCCTGCCTAACAAGCAGAGATAGAGTGCTTGGTACAAGGTTTCTCAGCAGCTCCCTCCCAGCTAGGAACGCGTGTCAGCGCCCTGGCATGCGAACCGTTATGATGTACATGCACAGCGAAATGATGAACATGACATACCTCCCCCCCCACGAACATGACAGACCACCCTCCCAGAAAACTAAGCAGCAGGCTTAGAAGGGTAAGACAAATGAAAACGGTGCACCAAATCAGGAGCAGCAACATGATGAGCAGGCACCAACTCGGGGTGGGGAAAGTGCTTCCAGCGAATGAGATACTGCAGGGTGCCTCAAAGCTTGTGAGAGTCCAGAACCTCCTTGACCTCGAAGTGCTGCTGCCTGTCAATCATGATAGGAGCAGGAGGGGGAGGCTGGGGATGCCAGGGTGAAGAGTCATGAACAGGCTTAAGTAAAGTGCAATGAAAAACAGGGTGCAATCGTTTCAAATTATGTGGTAAATCCAGACAAACAGTGACAGGATTGACAATGTCGGTGACAGGGGAGGGACCAATGAATTTAGGAGCAAACTTCTTGGACGGTTGAGTGGATTTGATAAACCTGGTGGAAAGGTAAACAAGGTCTACGACCTTAAAAGCGCTCTGCAAAGAGCGGTGCTTGTCCGCGTGGAGCTTATAGGAAGCTTGGGCATCCGTCAAACTTGTTTAATCACAGGCCATGAATCAGCCAGCTGGGCGCCCCAGTTGCAAGCAGACAACAAAGGGGAAGGGGGTTGAGGTAGCTCGGGAATGGGAACAAAATCGTGGCCAGAAACAACCCGAAAGGGGGTCTGACCAGTACTCTGGTGAACAGCATTGTTGTACGCAACCTCAGCGAAGGGCAACAAATCTATCCAGTTGTCCTGATGATAGTTAACGTATGCCCTAAGAAATTGCTCAAGAGTGGCATTAAGGATCTCTGTAGATCCATCAGTCTGGGGATGCGAAGAGGTGGACAATGCTTGTTCAGTACCAATTAACTTCAAAAAAGCCTTCCACAGTTGAAGTAAACTGTGTCCCTCGGTTGGTCACCAAATGGGTGGGGCATCCGTGGGGACGATAGACATGAACAAGGAACAAACAGGCTAGCTGTTGGGCCGAGGGAATGGAAACACAGGGGACGAAATGTGCCTGTTTAGAAAAATAATCCTTTACAACCCAAATGACAGTTTTACGTTGGCTGGGGGGCAGATCCACAATAAAATCCATAGAAATCTCCTCCCAAGGGCGAGAAGGGCTGGCTACAGGCTGCAAGAACCCCTATGGCTTACCAAGCTGTCGTTTAGACATGGCACAAACAGGACAGGAAGTGACATAGTCTTTAATGTTGCGTTGCAATGCTGGCCACCAAAATTGGCACCTAACCAAATGCAGGGTCTTCACAAAGCCAAAATGTCCAGCAAGCTTGCTGTCTTGAGAGCGGCTGAGAACGCCAGCCCTCTGAGAGTCAGAGACGTATAACTGGCTACCCACCCAGGCCAGGTCACGTTCAAAAGAAACCTTGTCCTTATTTGCCAAGACCCAAGGATCAGATTGCAAAGCGGAGATGAAATCAGCGTGCAATGGACCAGGCATTTGCACCCGCTGCTGTCTGGGATGGTTCACAGTTGAAGAGGGTCGCGGGGCAGGTGTGGAGGGGGAGGGTGCGTGTGCACGGGCTCTGCTTCGAGTGACAGCGATCAAACCTAATTGAGGCTCAGTAAGAATGGTGCCCACGACATCGGACACCTGTCCAGAGTCCTGGGGCATACGGGACAAAGCATCAGCCAAAAAATTCTTTTTCCTCGGGATAAACTTCAGTTGAAAATCAAAACGGCTGAAGAATTGAGCCCAGCGAATCTGCTTAGGGCTGAGACGCCGGGGAGTGTGAAGTGCCTCCAAGTTCCTATGATCTGTCCAAACCTCGAAAGGGCACTTAGCCCCCTCTAAAAGGTGCCGCCAATCCTCCAAGGCAGCTTTCACAGTGAAAGCCTTCTTCTCCCAGACATGCCAACGGCGCTCAGCCTCTGAATATTTATGGGAGAGATAAGTGCAAGGCTTCAAGTGGCCGGCTGAATCTTTCTGAAGCAAAATTGCCCCAATAGAAAAATCAGAAGCATCCACCTGGACAACAAAGGGTCGTTCAGGATCCGGATGCAACAAAATAGGCTCAGCAGTGAAAAGGGCTTTCAACTTGTCAAAAGCGGTTTGACAGGCAGGAGACCAGTTAAGCACTGCACCTGGGTTCCTGACCTTGCGCGTTTCCCCCAGCCCCTTGGTGCGCAGCAAATCGGTGAGGGGCAGTGCAATCTCAGTGAACACCTGGATAAAAATGCGATAGAAGTTACTGAACCTCAAAAAACTTTGAAGCTGTCATCAGGTGTGTGGTCATTCCCAATTGAGAACAGCCCGAATCTTTTCAGGGTCCATCTCAATGCCCCTGTCAGAGACTCGGTAGCCTAAATAGTCAAGCTGGGTCTAATGAAATTCACACTTAGAAAGCTTGGCATACAGTTTGGCCTTACGGAGTTTGCTCAACACCTGTTTCAAGAGCTGTTCGTGCTCCTCCACTGTGTCAGTGTAAATGAGAACATTGTCTAAATAGACCAAACCCCCCTTGAACAAATGATCGTGTAAGACCTCATTAATCAATTGCATGAAAACACCTGGGGCCCCAGCCAACCCAAAGGGGAGGACTCTGTATTGAAAAGCCCCCAATGGACAGTTGAGAGCCATTTTCCACTCATCCCCCACCCTGATGCGAATGTGAAAGTACACTTCACGGAGATCCAGCTTGGAGAAAATTTTGCCAGTGGACAAATGGGCCAACATGTCTTTTACAAGAGGCAGAGGGTACTTGTTGCAAATCTAGATGGAATTTAACCCGCGGTAGTCCGTACAAAGTCTAAGTGTGCCGTCCTTCTTTTCGCGGAAAAGGACAGGGGCTCCAACTGGCGAGTTAGCCGGTTCAATGAAACCCCTGGCTAGATTTTTGTCGACGAAGTCGCACAATGCGGCAAGTTCTTTTTGGGTCATTGGGTAGATCTTTGGCTTGGGTAGCTGAGTGTTGGGAAGCAGTTCAATGGCACAGTCAGTTTTTCGGTGGGGAGGCAATTGGTCCGCCTCCACTTCCTCGAACACATCAGCAAAGTCTTGGTATCGGGTGGGCAAACCTTCCACGAGCAGCAGGGAAGGTTGGGTCATGACAATCTCAGCCCTCCCCACCCCCACAGTCACAGGCTTTTCTGGTGTTGGGGCCTGGTAAAAGCCGTCTGCGAAAGTGACAGTCCAGTGCGCCCAATTAATGTAAGGGCTGCGACTAGCCACCCAGGAGATCCCCAGAACCACCATCGGGTTTCCCACAGGCGCTACAATGAATTTCAATGCTTCCCTGTGGCTGCCCATGTGCAATGCCACCGTACCAGTGAACTGTGTTGCCGGCCCACCTCCCACCGTAGATCTGTCCAACTGGGTAAAAAACAGTGGCTGCCGGAGTGGAAAGCAAGGTAAATCCAGTGAGGCTACCAGGTCAGGGTGGATGAGACATCTGGAGCACCCTGAGTCAATTAGAGCCCAAACCTTGGTAATTCTAGTATGAGAGCCCAACTTGACCTTTACAGCTAAAATGGGGCAGTCAGCACTCACCATGTCGTCCTTGCGCCCATCCTCCTCCACCTGCCCATTGGCGCTGCTTAAGGCAGGTGGAAGGCATTTCCCACTGGTTGCTCAGAGGCAGCCTGCTCTCCAGACAGGTAGACATCCTCCTCGTCAGCCACTGCCTTGGCCACAGTCAGTCGACGCGAGGGGGTAGGCGATTGGGCCGGCACCCTTGGTGGGTGCTCCCTGGGCTTGTTCTTCTGGCAGTCTGTGGCTCGGTGTCCTCCTTTGCCACATTTGATGCATTGACCACGGGCAAACCGGGGTTGTTTTTCGTCATCCCAGGTCCGGTATCCCAATGGCGCTGTCGCCGATCCCTGTCGGGGTCCCTTCATCGTGGAAGGTGGTCTGTCATGCCGTCTAGCTTGCATGTAGGTACGCTGGGCATGTTCAGCCTTACTGGCCAGACAGATCCAATCATGCACCGATTCCGGGTCATCTTTGCCCAATGCCCATTTCAGGACCTCGCGATTGAGCCCATCCTTAAACCTGTCGACTAAATTTGCCTGAGACCACTCAGGGACTTTACCCGCCAAGGCCTTGAATTCCAAGGCATAGTTGGCAACTGACCTGGGACCCTGGATGAGATCCTTCAGAGCCTCCTTAGCTCTTGCCTTAGCAAGAGGATCTTCAAAGTAGAGCTTTAAGCCGAGCAAAAAATCAGCAAAAGAGTCAAGTTCAGGGGCTTTAGCCTCGGTTAATTGCACATACCAGTCTGCTGCCCTGCCTTTGAGCTTTGTGGCCACTGCCGTGATTTTAGCCTTTTCGGATGCGAAGCAATGCTCGAATTGTTCCATGTAGCTCATGGCATTTGTGAGGAAGAAGGACAACTTGGTAGGGTCCCCGTCAAACTTAACAGAAAAGTCCTTCGCGACCCCTCCTGCCGGTGCGGCCCCCGCAGCGGGTTGAACAGGAGCCCCCCAGGATACTGTAGGTGGTGCCCTCCATGGCAGAGATGTTTCCCGTGGCCATCCGCGGCCCCGCGGCAGCTGCGGGTGGGGAGGGAGGATGGGGGATGGTTGATTGGTACCTGGGCTCCCGTCGTCTCTCACCTGACTGCTCACCCCCAGAGAAAGTGATTTCAGCATATATTCGATGGACTCCAGCTTCGCTTCCATCAATCTTATCCATTCAGGTGTGACAGACTCTTCCTGTTGCGGAGCATCGGGTTGTCTTCCCGTCGTCACCGTTGTAGACTCAACTTCGGGAGTCAGGGGGAAACGGAGTCTCCAGGATGTGTGGGACATCCCAAGCCGGGGTTCCCCCATCGTATCCCATATCATCTCCGGAGGGGAGCCAGTTGTTACTGGTCATTCCGATTCTCCCCCCTCCACCGATTCCCCCAACTCTGGGCTGGAGCTAGAACCCCTCGGGTAGCAGGAGAGGTGGGAAGGGAGGGGGCTCGGGTCCCTGCTCAGGAATGCCGATTTGAGTAGCTGTCTAGTCGCCTCCTCCTACCCCATGGACTCTGGTTTCGATTTTGCCATTGCTAACTTCTTTCACAAGAATTTTCTTGGTATAGACTAGCGAGGTATTTTAGAGTGATTCTCAGCTTTATGTAATGAATGCCTATTCCAATAAAGTTCTCAGACTCATAAAACAAAGTTTAAGTTCTGATTTTATTAGAAATAGATTGCAAACATAATGAAAGCTGAGAATGAGAAAAGTGTGCCTAACATCAAACTAAATAGCCCCGGTACAAACGGAGTCCCACCCACCCCTCTTCAAACATCTCCAATTCACATTCCCAGGTGCTCCTAACGAGTTCTGCTGATCAATGGGCAAAAAGACCTTGAACCAAAAAGATAACCCAAACACATTCCTGCCTAATGAGCAGAAATAGAGCGCTTGATACAAGGTTTCTCAGCAGCTCCCTCCCAGCTAGGAACGTGCGTCAGCGCCCTGGCATGCGAACCATTACGATGTACATGCACAGCGAAATGATGAACATGACAATGAATGAATGAATGAAAGTGAAGATTTTTCTGGATGAAAAAAGGATGATATAATATTTAAATAACCACTGGTGGGTTCTTTTTCACTGGAGGTCTTCAAACTAAAAACACACAGTCATCTGATGGAGACGCTTTGCTGGATCCTGCATTGAGCGGTGGGTGCTCAACTCTGATTCTATGATCTTAGGCAGCCTACCATAGGTTTGTAGTGCAAAGGTCCTTGGGGTGCAAACAAATTTGCAAGTGCATATTTTAGGATGTTTTCCTACCTCTAATAGATACTAAGGTGTTTACCCAAGTCAGCCTATTACATCAGGCATGGAGCTCCCCTTGGCCAGAACTACATAAAACCAACCTTGGATGGATGGACTGCATTAGCAATCTAATAGAAAGGAAGCTACCTTCAAAGTTTTCAGGCCCACGCAAATTGCCATAAATGATTTATGCTGCCAAATTGCAGACTTTGTATATAAAAGCAGTACATTAACATTTTTTGTAGTTGGTCATATAATTTAGATCAAGAAAAATCTGAACCATTTTCAATTGTGTGATTCCCCCACCCCCCAACAAATGGGATAGCAGGAGTCTCAATTATTTTTTGCATAGTTGGAATTTTTAGAACATGTCACAGGCCCTCTCACATAATGGTTATCATAGACGCCATAGCCAGTAATTAAGGACTCATCTGCCAGTAAGCGAATTCATAAAATTGCCTTTCATCACTTCCTCTAGCTTTCCAATATGCTGTTTGTCACCCTAGCAAACCTTTAGCATTTCTTATGGACAGGAAGATACTTGTACGAAAGTAGTGTAAGCTGCCTAGAGTCTGTGACTGAAACAGCATGCAAATCTTGTAAAACGAACAAATGCATCCTTCCAAACAAAGCGCTGGAATATGGCTGCCTTTTATTTTCTAAGGATACATTTAGAAATCTACATAGGACCTAGCAGCATTCCTGGAAAAAAACATAATGCTTGAGTCTGATGCTTTCCTTTGCAACATGATACCTACCCATTTTTTAAAGTAAAAGAATTTAAGTAAAATAAAATCACGTGAGGCCTGGAAGCAAGTGAACAACAAAGGGCATGTGATTGGGCTCATCCTGGCAACCACATTTGGGATCCTGGTGCTACAGTATCCAATATGATAGCAAGTGTGGAACAATGCTTGAGTGCTACCAAAGCATTGTGTTTAAATCCCCATTTGCTGATACTAGAGTTAGAACTGTGCATTCTTTTTGCTTAGGCTAATCAATCTCACAAAATTGCTGACCAAAGAAGCAACATTTATATGGCCCTCAGTGTTCAGAGAAGGAATGGAACAGAATGCAATTACACTATTGTCCTATTTTTAAGCATGTTTGCAGATTAAATGCTGCCTTAAAAAGTCAAACCATGTTTACAGACAATTCAGATTAATCTCTAAACATGGTTATTTCAGTGCACATAAGACAATACAATGTGTGAAGGTAATACTTTCTATTCATGTCTTAAAAATGCTGTATTTGCAAGTGAACTTGCAAATTATTTTTTAAAAAGCTTGAAGAAAATGTACCACATTTTTTTCACTCACTTATAATTTATTTACGACCATTATTTATAGATCGCCTTTCAAGATAACAGTCCTCCCAAAGGAACTGACAAACTATATAAACTATTGTCAGTAAAACATATAAATACTATTTTAAAACAAGGTGAAAACATTTCTAGGATCCTTAACATGGTAGGGGCAATGAGGCAGGAAGAAAAAAAAAATCCACCTGAGAAAGATTCTGGGATGAGATCTGGACATGCTCCTTTCATGCTAATGGTGTAATGTGGCAAGTGGTAGCTTTTGAGACTCTTTATGGACTGTGCATAACATGACCTTTCAAAGAATTTCATATAGGTAAAAGGAAGGCACTGTAGATAAAAAGCAATTAAAATCAAGACATTATTTGCAAAACAGTGCCATCTATAGGCAGCTAGTTATAATTTCATTCTCAAAAACCATATTTCCTCTGATCAAACTATATAATGGTGAGTGCAAACTGTTAAATATGGTGTGTAATTTACTGTGCTTTCTGCTAAAATTCCAAGGCCAAAAATTGGAGTTAGATGTCTGAGGGTGGTCCCAAGGAATTTTATATCCACTGATTTTTTGAACATATGGTAAGTATCCAAAGCCAAGCTGCTATTCTTGTTGATTCCTAAATGTAGAGTAATTACAGGAGTGGGCAAATGATCTCTATTTCATGGGTAATCTCAGATATCATTGTGTTCAGTGGACCCTGGGCAACCCCAAATGAGAACTAAACTGTTCTTGGCATTGATGACCTAGATTTTTTGAACAGGGATGAAAACAAATGAGCACAGCAGATGAAATTCTAGGAAATTGATTGAATTAGCAATATCCTGTTTTTAAAAATATTGACTTTATTTTTACCCAGATTTTGGGTAGAACTTAACTATCAGCACCTTCACAAGGCAGTTTGCTTGATGGTTTGTGTTCATTATTGTTTAATGATTTGTACACCTCCCAGAGTCCCCTGGAGTTGGGTGGCCAATAAATTTAAACAAATAAAAGTGGTAGATGTTGAAGAGCAATGCAGAGCTAACGCTGGAGAAGGAATGGAAGAATGGTTAGGTACATATCCACCAAGGCCTGGGAAGGAAGACAGAGTGAGAAAGAAACTTAAGACACCTCCACCTTGATTCTTTTTGGTATAAGAGGGGCAGAAGGAAACTCAGTCAGGCTTTCAAGATTCTGATATTGTACCCTACAACAATAGAGGTCCGTAGTTCTTGTGATGTGTTTCCTGACTTGGCCTACCTTGAAGGGCTGACAGATGTTAAATAGCTGTAATAAATTGGGGAAAAAATTACTTCAACAATTATTTATATAACAGTTTTGTAAACATTTCCCTTTCTGCACATTCATAGATATAATAGCTTTACAGTGACATAGCCTGTTGTCTTTTTTTTATTAATAAGATGAAAAATTCAAAACAAATTATATGCAGTCATGTTTGGCATGACCAACAACAATTTGTTCTTCCTGAATATTTCTCTGAGCAATAAAAATTAGGCAAAAGATGTTTTGAGGGATAACCATTTAGATTTCAAGCAACGCGGGTACTATTCACAAATTCAGCACACTTCAGCACTCAATGACAATGAGGAAAAAAGATAAAAATGTGTAAGAATAGAATAAGGTGCCCCTGCACCTTTACTTCAGAAGGGAGAAGAAATCCTAGGAGGCAGGACAGGATGGGAGTTTCTGCCAGGGAGAACGATTCCTCTAAACTGCTTTGACATTCAGAGGAAACAGCAGGAAACAACTATTTTTCTTTGGCTCAGCATGTATAGACCACCAGAAGCTTCATGGCATCATCTGAAATAAAAAGGCAATATTCACCTCAGATCAGTGCTGTTTTCATAAGGACTCTTATTTGCCACACACACTGTAAGATTGCTTCTATTTAATTTCGTAACATTCGTCTGAAAGCTTTGTTACAGGAATATTTTGGTTTTATGAAAATTTGCATTAAGACAATCTCTCAACTTCTTGGTTAACAGCGTGGGTTAAATTGAAGTACAGAATCTGGTTTCCATACTTACACAAGTTTCCTTTAAGATGAGTTAAAGCTGTATTTGACTGATATAACATGTAGTCTATCTGAGCCCATCCTGGGGGCAGTCAAACTTGTCACTGTTTAGGAAGCAAAGTTATGATAAAAATCTGGAGGTAATTGTCAGAGTTCTCCTACTGGGGAAAATGTATTGCTGGCAGAAAATAAAATGTTGCAGCCTTGATTTTGAGATTTGCCTCAAGCTGTAAATGACCTTTTAGTCTGAAGTACCTGCTAATTAACCATCTGCAGAGAGACAATTCATAGAACTTATTAATCTCCAAGTTCTACACACTTATGCAGCATTGGGCATGTGGTACAATCATTGTTGGGCTATGTCTTGGGAAATCTGTTTTCATCCCTCTTCTTTTTGAGGTTCTCAGTCTGCCTTTAGACCAATCACTGACTCTCAGTCTCATGTTGTAAGAATAAAATTGGCAGGGCACTGGGGTGGGGAAAATCCATATATATTGACCTGAACTCTTTTTGAAGGAAGATCAAGTTTAAAATGCAATTCAGAGTACCATCATTATACTCAATAATGAAAACAAATTTCTCTTCATATAAGGAAGCAAAGCATGATCATTAGTTACACTAAGACATCCATCCAAATCTGCAAGGAGCAATAGAAGAGAGAAAAAAATCATTAGTACTTTGATGCTTCTAAATATAGCATTTCACTTCGTCTTTACTTTAAAATGTTTTATTTTGTAAAGTTAACACAGAGCTTTAAAAACATAAAGACAATGAATACTCAACATGCATAAGCAAACCCAAAAACAAACAAAACGAACAAAATCACCCTAGCATTAAAAGATTTTCAGTAAAAAAGGAAGCAAGATTATCCATATAATGTGCACCTATAAATTCAATGGTAATCATTAGGACATTGTAATTATATTCCTTATTTAGTTCAAAGGAAAACAAAAATGTTACCAGACACAAAATTAATTTAAGAACTTAGTTAAATTTTATATGGTGCAATTGACTAAATCTCAAAAATATCTATAGGTGTTAAAATTTTGAATGTTATAAGAACATTCCTTAGCTAGAAAAAAATCAGTTTTGCTTTCTGTAATAAACTAGATTGATTGGGTAAAACTTCTTTTCAGTCCACTATTAGGACTGAAAGTTGAAAGTTGGCATTTGAAATTAGGTTTGAACATTTGCTGGGAGTTTAGTTTTTAAAAGATAGTCAGATGGGCATCAAATATTTGAAGGACTATTCAGAAGAGTTCCACATTTATGTGGAAGAAAGCCCATCTAAAGTTACTGAAGTTTAAATCTCATTAGACTTGCACTTTTTTTTGGCTATACTTAAATTCTATTGAAATAAATGTGAAAAGCAAGCCATGACCAAGTCCCACTGATTTTACTGGTGGTAAAGCATAACTAAATTAGTCTACATCCAACCCAGTATTAGCATCCTTATTCACCCACTTAGGACATTTTGAATGCCATGCTAATATCCAACATTGTGATTATGTTGCTGCATTCAATATATGCTCAGAATCATTTGTCTTTTTCACACGTGTGCCCACATGCACACCACACTTCAGCTGTAAGACAGCTTGTCTTGAACACACACTAGAGTGAACAACCATAATCAGTAATAGTGAATTGCAAGATACAGACTTATGCCTATTGGTGTAGCCTGATCCTATACAATTTACCTGGAAGCAAGTTTCACAGAAAATCCAACACAACTTACTTTCAAGTACTCAAGCAGAAGACTGCAGCCTTGGCCTTTTCAAAACCCAAATCATGTTTATATATCCATATAGCTGATCTGTAAATCTGTGTAACAATATATTACCTTGGCTGGATAGCCATTACTGATTTCAGTGTTAATTTTATATGCACAAATTGTATTAATAAAGCAGGTGCAAGTAAACTTTCCATTGTTTGCTTATCTGAATCTCATTTTCAACAAAAATTTCATTTTGCCCAATTAAAATAGTTTTTTTTAAGTGTTATGCTCTTGTCATGATTTTTACTAACTGTATAGACCAAAAGACAATTTTATTTTTTTTTCCTATTAGGCTGAAGTCTTTTCACACATATTATGTAAAGTACCATGGAGTAAGTTATAAATCACTTTGAGGTAAAATGTACACATTTCAGAAGCATGGGAAGATACAGTATATGGACCACCGTTCTGCACATTAGCTGGAAGAGTGAAAAGAAAATATACAAACACAAATGCCTTCTGCTGGTATGCCCTTGTTAACGTACAAGATTGAAAATGGAAGTAGCAAAGCACTTTAATGGTATAATTTTATGAAATATAAAGCATGCATTTCCAATTGCATTACATACAGGGCTTCTACTCTGTTACTATACTTCATACAGAACACATTTATGAATGAGGCAGACAAGAAATACACATTTATTGATGACAGTGCATTATAGCCCCCTATTTAAACTAATACATAAGATTTACTAGATAAGCAAAGAAAAATCTGTAAAATTAAATATCATATAATAAGTTTGCAAAACAAAAATTAATCCCCACATATTGTTCAGGCAGTATTCCTTTTAGATAAAAAGTATGCCATTTTCCTAATTTTAATTAATTAGGGTGAGCTTAGTTTGTAGGAAGCAGCACTCCTATAATCCTAAATTTTACACTGACAGGTCTGTTTATGAAGCTGAAATGCACTCCTGCAAATCCAATATAGTCATGGGCATGTTTTAAAATGCTGAACTCAACTAGTAGTCTTCATAATTTGGAAAATAATATCTAGTAGGTCATGTTTATATTACCTTATGTCTTATGTGTGCTAGCACTTTGTTCCAGAAATTATTCTTCAGGTACAAGTAATTAAATTAAGGGTCACTAATGTTCAGCTAAGGAAGGAAAAACAATCTCATTTTTTCCCAAGCTCTGATGAACAATTATAAGCAATATTATGTTTTTGCAAAATTCAGAGTAACTTGACAAGAAGTACAAAGGCATAAACCATAGAAAAGGAAAATATTTCTTTGTGAACAAAGAAAGCCAGAAGCTCCTCCAAAATTAGAAGAAACGTTAGGCCATATTCAGACTTAATCATACTTACAAACAGAGCTATTGAAATTAATGGATAGCAAATTATGACTTATCAATGAGTCCCCAAAATAGGATGACTCCTTCTGAGGTCTACTCTTAGAAAAGAAACTGCTTAATGTTTCTGTACAAATCTGAGAATTAATGATGAAAGTCACAGTTTTTAATAACCCAAGCAGATCCTTGGAAGAAGTCGGAGAACAATTTATATAAGCACCAGACTTTAATAAGCCAAGCAGAGCTTAGACCTTTATTAATTTTAAGCTTTGTTATAAACTTGATGGACATTTCAAATGTGCAACAGTGAAGTGGACTAGCTTGCTGTCTCTTCAATTTTAGTTCAAAGAAAGAGAAATATGCATGGCTAAGACAATAATGCATGATCTAACTCAGATAGGGCCTCAACAGTGAAATATTCCATTATTTTCCCCCCATTGGAATGGACTGTGCATTTTCATTTTAATAATAATAAACATACCAGTCATAAGAAACTGCTCTGCTTCCTTCGCTATTTTACTAAAAAAAAGTTAAATATCTGGGGCATGATCTAGTGAACATTAACCTTTTTTTTTGTACAAAATTTAACAGGTTTTATATAACAAATATTGAAATCAATAGGATTTAACCACTATTTAAATAAATTGTGTTTAACTTAGGCAAAATTATACATTGCTGCTAGTAACACATGAAGAATATTTTAATCAAGAATTAAATTATCAATAATCATATGCTCCCAGCAAAAAACTTTAAACAAGAAAAGGAAACATGTATTGAAGGAAAAGATATCAGTAAATCTGTTTCACACTAGCAAATTCACACAGGTCCAAGCAGAGCAATGTTCAAACATATTAGATATTCAGACAGATTTAAAAAAAAAAGTTATTCAAGAGAATTCTGAAGGCTGACTGTAAGAAACAAAAATACCATGTCAGAAAAATCCCGAGAGGCATTGTTTGCAACCCCCCGCCATCAATATGTAACTGCTTACATAGCTCTATTCTCAGAGACCTACAACTTCCTCTGATTAATTGTAGTATAATTAAAATCTTGCAAAACCTTTCTTTACTTCTGCCAAGTACCTCATATATTTTTGCTTTCAGGAACTCTGGGTATAAGTAGGATGCTCATAAAAATAAAAAATTAAATGCAGGTGCTATGCTTCGCCTTTATTGTAAAGTGCATTGGCATTTATGTGAGCTGTGCAAGAGTCAGTTATTTTACATTGTATGTAATTACAGAGAATTAAACAACTAGCCAATTTGGAATATCTGTTTGCACAGCAGAACTGTGGCAACTGCATTGGAAATCAAAGTTCAAGAATACTGCAGAAATTCTAAATACAGTTAAATGGAAGATAAATTTATACTGAGAATATGGGCCTAATAAATAAGATACATATGTATACATGTTTAGTACTAAAGCCCCAAATTAAACACTTGGGTGTAACCATACCTACTTTGTTCACTTACAAATATCAGATACTGTAAAAGAAGCAATCAGAGGAAATTTTCTATGCTATTCAGGACTGGGGTTACAAACTAAGCAATATGGCACCTACCTGCCACTTCCTGCCCTTCCCACCCTCCCAAAGTTCAGCAACCTAGTGCTACACTCTTATTCTATAGCCATCAACTCTTGGTTGTACACCATTGCATTCTGAGACAGATTGTCAGATACAATACAAAACCTATTATATAACATCGCATGTGCATGAATATAAAAATAAACCACATCACTGCTATGCAATTGTAACACTTGACACCTAGAACCAAGTGGCTCCCCTCTCAGTGTTCTTCAGATTTGATAAGCTGATTTGTAAACCCGTCAGACAAATAGATTTTCCTCAGCTGGTCGGCCTTGGGTATGGAGTTCCCATTCTTCACATGGCGAGAGAGAAATGCTCGTACAGCTGGATGATCAGCCTTCTCAAGGGGAATGCTAGCTTCCAGAAACATTTTTACAAAGTCCTGGACTACACTGGGCTTTTCTGTCTGGGTTGCGCTGTTACACTGCAGCGAGGCAGTCAGAGTCCGTGGTTTCTTCCTGACACTTTGCTCTTCAAACTCTCCCTTACGTTTGGTGTGCGTTTTGGATTTGAGATGGTCGTTGATTGCAGACTTGCGAACATGATTCAGGACTACATTGCAAAAACTGCAATACAGTTTCCCCCCGTCTTCATACAGTTCACTGCCAAATTCAGTTACACGATCCTGAGGGGTCACGTATAAAGCAGTCTTTGAACGGCTCCGGGAAGGAGGTGGCTTTACATCAAATCGCTCCATTGCTGTCTTTAGTAATCTGAGAAAAAAGAGAGTGAGAGAGAGAGAAAGAGATTGTATTCGTGCTCAGCTTGTACAATGGAATTTAGTTATGCTTTAACTGATATTTTAACTGAACACCAGTATGCAGACAACGTATATGACTGCATACATTGATGAAACAAAATATTAAAAAATATGGATACCACATGGCAAAACAGCAAGATTGTTAAAGAAAGGTATTTTCAGAAATATTGATTTGTCCCTGTGTGGACAGACCCGTTCCTTCTATTGAGAGAGGGAACTATTTTCTAGTGGAGTTTTCCTGCTGAAGAAGTGGATGTTGTAACTCCTCCTCCTCTCTGCACTGGCACTTTTCATATTATTTTCAACCTTGCAGATAGCAGGAAGGAAGAGGAATTGGTGAAGGTTGCCTTCTCCCTCAATTCACAAGTTCCATTCTATATGGGGATCCAACACATTACTTAGCATGATGTATGGATGAACTACATGTAGACCATGAGTTCTCTATTAGCTCTTTTGAAATCAGGGGCATGCCAAATATTTCACTTCAAACCTTTCCAACCCAAAACTTTGTGGACCCTCATTGCAACTGCAAGAGTACAGACCTTGAGAATGCAATGGGCTCGCTTGAATATTTTATGGAATAGGTCTCTTTCAAGCTTGAAATACTTCCAAAATAACCAAAGCACTCCCACTCAAAATACTTTCACGCTTAAAATGGGGAATTTCTTGCTTAACACAGATCAAGACACATTTTGTACACCGCTGGGTGAAACCAACTTTTTATGTTTTTTAGAACAGTTTCTAGAGCTACCATTTTAATTACAAATGTTTACCTGACTGGCACCTTCCCTAGTTGCTCAGGAAGCACATCTCTTTAAAGCCTGTCATGTCTATTAGCCATGGATTTCTTGGGGGGAAAATGTTCTTTTCAAAGATCGTATAAGCATAATTGGCTTACTGTAGATGTCATAGAGTTCTTTATCCTCAAAACACATTTCTGCTCAGAACTAGAGTAGAATGGAATCCTAACAGAGAGGTTATTATTGCACTGTTTGTTTACTGACAGCTAGCAAAGACTGGCTGCCTAGGAAAAATGAGGTGAATGGGGGGGGGTGTATTGTTTTGCCCCTACATTTTCCAGAATTTATTGAGAGGCATTTTTTTGCAATTGTGCCAAGGCTGGTTTTAAAAATCACATTGCCCATATTAAAATGAAAGAGAAAAGCCTCACACTGAAGAAACTTTGGAGGAAGAGCACACTTATTCTGGACAGAGACAAACATGAAAGCTTGACAAAGTGTTGATGAAGGAGCTCTTCATACAGTATCAGTTTAAGTCCAGTCTGCTGTCAGATCAAATTTCAGCCTCACAGTAAAATATTAAGCAGACACT
This sequence comes from Candoia aspera, assembly GCF_035149785.1. NCBI lineage: Eukaryota > Metazoa > Chordata > Lepidosauria > Squamata > Candoiidae > Candoia > Candoia aspera. Next base: position 79,694,349 of record NC_086157.1, on the reverse strand, counting down.
TTTGACTGGTTTGTGATCCTAACTTCCTTTTTTTCCTTTGGAAAATTAGTACTAGAAATACACTTCTCCACCTAAAACATTATTTCAAATTAGCTTCTGATTTATTACATGTTATTACTGTCAATTCATTAAAATATTAAATACTTCTATAAGTTACAATCCTAGCACGTTTTCTGCAGAATAACCACCACTGAGCACAATAGGAGTGGCTTCTGAACAAAATAGGTTTATGCCGTATATAAAATTGATGGATACCTCAACATTTTCTTTCATACTCTATCTGTATTATTTTAAATGGTTTTTTCCATTTTATTTTATTCCAGTTCATTCTATTAAAATATTTAATTTAATGTTTTGAGTTTAAATGATCCAAAAAAAGAAAAAAAAAAGTAGTTTAAAAATAATTGCATTAATGAAAGGATATGTTATATTGGGGAATGTGATAAAACAATTCTGATCTTTGAAAACCTTGATGAAAGGAAAAAAAATCCAAGTTAACTAATAAAACAATGTGCCTTTCTAATAGTAAGGGAGATCTCTAATGTCCTATAATGATTCTAGATTCATTAGCAGCTCCATGTCCCAATTGACATACATAACTAACAAATGTCATTTTGAATGGTTGCTTTGATAATCATCATATTGAGAAGGAAAAGAAAGCCATGGCCAAACTGAATAGCTGTTCTGATTTTTGGTTTCTCAATAGCAGTACTTACTTGCCAAAATGTAAAGATAATCTAATTTTCCCAATGAACTTTTTATGGCCAACCGTTAGGCAGGAATCAGGGAAGATAAGGTTTTCATATCTCAGGTAGTTTAGGCTGAGTATTAAAAAAAAAATCAAACATTAGAACACATAAAAAGTAATTCAAGAAAGTTCAGAATATCTAACCATACAGAAGCTCGTATCATTTCTGGTATTTATTTGTCAAATTTGTGAATCATAAAATCATAACAGTCTGAAGGTTATATATCTATCTCATCACTTCCCTCAAGTTCTGAAGAACTTGTTTCTAGAATGCAACCACTATAGCAGCATCAACATCATCACTGTAGATAAATATGAGTTTAGTCTAATCTTTTATTCTTCCTGCAGGCCCAGAGCTTGATCCTTGTCTCTGAATCAAAACTGAGGTCAAATGCTTTTATCATTCCTATTTTCTTTCCCTACTTTAGTGTGTTATCTCTTTGTAGATGCCTGAGAACCGTATTTTCTAATGTCTTAATTACTTGATATTTGGGTAATATATACCTAACACAAACAGACAATCTATTACAGCTTTAAAGCTCATCTGTTTGTTTGTTTGTTTTTAAACTTCTATTACCACCCATCTCCCCCAAGAAAGGGGGACTCTGGGCGGTTTACAGTAAAACCAGAATTAAAATAATAAAATATAAATTACAATAAATAAACCAATAAATAAGACTAAAATAAATACCAAACCCAAGGGGCAATGTTCTTATTTGGTGGGGAAGATCTATGGTGCTAGCCACCCCCAAGATGAGCTATTACCTCTCCCACCCCAAGCGAGGCGGCAGAACTAGGTTTTCAAGTTCTTCCGGAAGGCTGGGAATGAGGGGGCCTGCCTTACCTCTGGGGGCAGAATGTTCCACAGGGCAGGTGCCACTGCAGAGAAGGCACGCCTCCTGGACCCCACCAAGTGGAATTCCCTAACCGGCAGGATTCACAGCATGCCCCCTCTGCATGACCTGGTAGGACGGGTCGATGTTATGGGGATGAGATGGTCCCTCAGGTAACCTGGCCCCATGCCATGTAGGGCTTTAAAGGTCATAACCAACACCTTGAATTGGACCCAGAAGCAAACTGGCACCCAGTGCAGCTCACGCAGTAATGGTGTTATATGTGCCGATCTTGGGGCACCAATAATAGCCTGCGCGGCTGCATTCTGGACCAACTGAAGGTTCTGGATACTCTTCAAGGGTAGCCCCACGTAGAGTGCAGTGCAGTAGTCTATATGGAAGATGACCGGGGAATGAGTGACTGTTCGGAGGGCTTCTCGCTCCAGGAACGGGCGTAGCTGGCGCACAACCCGAAGTTGAACAAAGGCCCTCCTGGCCACGACTGCCACCTGCTCTTCGAGCAGGAGTTGTAAATCCAGGAGAACCCCCAAGTTACTCACCAAATCTGAATGGGGTAGCGCAACCCCATCCAGAACTAAAGATGACAATTTCCCGGAAGCAGAGGAGCCGTCAACCCACAGCCACTCCTTTTAAAAGGAAAAGCCAAACTTTATTTTTGTCCTACTTCTTCTGCTTTCTGCAGTATATATATTGACAGGTCACTCAAACCCCAACTTATTTCCAAAAATGTTACACACCTCCGCTTTATCCCTACATTTTCAAGAATATTACAGAACGGTATCTGATATTTATGCTGCAGTGAGCAGCACAACAAGACCAACTATAATTGTTGCATCACAATTATTTCACTCACCAAGCATAAAAAAAGATAGTTTAACTCATTTAAAGAGTGTGTGACTGCCCTGCTGGATCCCACACTTAACCTGGCCAAAATGAATGACACATCCTCAGACAGGATTAATTTGCTTTCCTTGGAATTACAATTGAGCTTTCTGTATAGTTATATTCCATGCTTTATCAGGATCCCTACCTGCAAAGTACCTGAACTGTAGCTGAAGGTGAACTAAAGTTCAAGCAAACACAACTGGAAGCCCACCTATAAGCCTTACTGCTCAACATGATATACTCAAGAACAGCATAGGTAGGATCAGCATGCACCGTTCTTTTACATTTATTTGTGTTTAAATACTCTGTTCGGAAATAATATAGCTTCTTGTTTAAACAGTGGGGGATAATATCAAATCACATATATCATATCTAATTTTTTGTTTTTGCAATATAAGTAACTAGAAGGATTATTTCCCAAAATTAATCTGGGGCTAGAAGCTGATCTGCACTTAGTAGCCTTCCAGTTGTTGACCTATGTAACATTACTATTGATAATCAAATTATTAATAATCTGAAATTCAGTATTGCAGCACAGAGTACATGCTCAAGCATATTTGCTCAAAAGCAAGTCTGTCTCTCTTGAATGGATCTTATGCCTAGGAAGACCGTTCAGGGATGCAGTCCTATGCACATTCCCTTGGGTGTAAGTAAAATTAAGGACAGTGGGATTACTTACCAGAAAATATACATAGGACTGTCCTGTAGACGGTATCTGCTGGGAACATTCTCAGAGCTGCACTTCTAACTATTTTTCATACATATTTTAAGGTACTTTAAAACTTGGCTGTTTCAAAACAAGGTGAATCTTTTTCTGTGTAAGTACTTTCAAGGTGGCAAACTTCTATTATTCCAGTGACAATGTCTCCGTAAACCCTGGTCAGATTTACAGTTCACTGGCTCAGAAATCCCCATAATGTTCACAGTATATGTTCTTCATCGGGTGCAACATTTCAATCTCTGCCCCCAGCAGACACTCCACCGTCCCTCCCTCCCTTAAAAGCAGAGCCTCTCCTTTGAGCCTCCAAGGCTTTTTCTCCATCACCTGAATTTTCTGAGCCATCCACTCAACTCCTTTCTCCCACCCCTGAGTCTCCTTCCTTCCCGTCAATCTTGTTCTGCACAACCTAGTCTAATTTTTCTCCCCCGCCCGGGGGGAAGCAGACAAGGCGGGCAACAGTGCTGCACTTGCTGCAATGAAACCTCTCCCTCCGGCTCGTCCTTACAGCTCCTGACAGCGCGGAGTTCGGCTCCCACATCGACCGGGACGAAACCTCCGATCTGCTCCGTGCTTGCCCCCAAAAGCCCGCGATGGCGCGGATCAGACTTGGCGGAGCCGCCTGCCAGACAGACAGGCACACGGAGAGGCGGGGGGCGGATGGTGGGGCTGAATGGAGTTGTTTCCTCTCTTTGGCTCGTCGAGGAAGGCGGGATGTAGGCCCCTAGCAACACCTCTTCCAATGAAGGCGTTGCTAAAAGCGAGTCCGCTCGTGCGAGAGGAGAAAAAGTGAACGCCGTTCTCTGTGGCTTGCGAAGAAGAGAGTGACAAAACTTTCCACCACTCATGGAAAGGAAAGAACGGAAGTTGTCCCGCTATTGTGGCCCACTCGCACGGGTAGGTGGAGATGTTTACTTTGAAGGATGAAATGTGGGCCCAATCGACAAGGGTAAAGGCGGGGCTTAGCCAATTTGATCGATAAGATTCTTTACCAATCAAAAAGTGTTGCCGAAAGTTCAGCTTCGAACAGGGAATACAGATCGGCCAATCAGGAGCTTAACTACCGGAGCTGCGCTAGAATGAAGATTCTGTAGGTCAGAGGATGAGGGATCGGCGTTTGAATGACAAGCGCGCGCACCACTAACAAGGCACCACGGGGGGCGGTGCCGGAATTGAAGTAGTCGGTCGAAAGGGCGGGTCATCCGGCAGATCGGGGCGAGGGAGGGAGCTGGGACTCGGTACGCGCAGGGCGGCCAGAGCAGCATGGCGGAAGACGAGAGCGACCAGGAATCGGAGAGACTCGGCGAGGAACTCAAGGCCATTAATGAGCCGCGCCTTCCCGCCGGATTGTCTCCTGCCCTGAGCAGCCAGTATTACTGCTATCGCTTCTGCCAGGTGAGTGGCTAATCCCGCCCCCTGTAGACTGACACTCCGGGACTGGGGGGTGAGGACAGCCGAGAGATGGAGGCGAAGGAATTTGCGGGCAGATCCTTCTGCGGTGAAACGTCGGAGGCTCCCCTCCCTCTCCGTAATGGCCCCTTGCAGGGCCAGCGGCTGCAGGGAAAAAAATGAGAGGGCGAGCCCACGGGGAGGCGCTTCCCCCTTTCTCTGGTCGACGCGGAAAACCGATTTCGTTTTATTTCTGTCTTTTCTCTCCACTCCCTTCTGGGAAGGGCAGTAGGAAACTCGCCCGTTGCCGGGCAGGAGGCTGTCCGTGAGGGGGAGTTGATTTTCGCGACGTCAGTTTTCTTCTCCTGAATCGCTCTCTGATTTTGTCCTTGTCACTGCCACCCTTCTGTGGCTAAAAGATGTGGAAAGTGGCCCTGGCCCTGACCTTTCCTTTTACAGGTTACCTCACGGGGTGGCTGGGTTGGGGGCTGCCTTCTCTGTTGCAGAAAAAGGCCTTTTCCCCGTCCGCTCATGGGCCGCTCAACCCGATGCTCGGTTTGCTGTTACCTTGGCGAGCTGCGTGTGGGTGGGCGTCCGTTTTCGTGTGCAGAGGCTCCGGAGTTGGTATTCCTCTCAGTCTAGGAACTGGGCATTTTTTAGGGATGTTGAGGCAATAAGAAAGAAGGAGGCTAGTTCTGTACGGGGGTTAGAGAGGGGCTCAGGTCTTTTCAGACCTTCTCCTCGTCTTTAAAGCTTTGCCTGTGGTTGGCCTGAGCGCGAGTGAGATTTACAGGGAAACAGCCCACGGTACTGAATTGGAGTTCATTACACAGATGCTGCCTTATTGCTACTAGTTGTTAAGTTTCCTGTTAACCTGTGGATGATATTTTGTCATACAGATATGTCTTTTTCTGATGTGATGAAAGTTGGAAGGAAGATCTTGATTGGTTGTTGCAAGTGTGTTACTAAGTTTACCACTTCGTTCTAACTATGCCATATATTATTTTGCTGGTATTTTGTTCTGTTCAATCCTAACTTGCATTCTGTTTGTTCTATTTAATCCCATATTGGCTTGGGAAATTAAAACTAGTTCTGTGGAGGGTTGATTAAGGCACAAGTGAAGGTTATTTCAGGTAAATGTGCATGTTCTTATGTACATATTCAGAAAAAAGCTCTACTGTGTATGTGTTTGGCATCAGTGATGAATGAAGACTCTTCTAACTAAATCATTGCTTTCCTCATGATTTCTAAATGTTGTTTAATTAATTGTTTACATTTGAGTGTCTTAGAATGTAAGAGAACTTCGCTTAATACTATTTTTATTTTTGTGCTCTGCCAGCCTTGTGCATTTCTTAAATTATTTAGATTGAATCCTATGCTTACTTACCTGGAAATAAGTCGCATTAAACACAATTGGCTGTTTTTTTAGTAAATATATTGGTTTGGTTTGTTATTCAGAATAAAATTGGACTAAGGTTGTGGCTTGGCTCATATACCCAGTTAACCATTTAGCCATAGTTTATTAAATAAACTACAGTTTGCTAGATTCATACAATGCTAAGCCATAAACCATGATTGACAGACCTCAGAGTCTGAATTCGTATATCACACTTAAGACAAAATGAAGGAAATTATATTATGTAATTTGATGTGTGGTTTCACATTGACTTTCCATTTAAAAATAATATATTAAATGCCTCTCTCGTAGGTTAAAGTTAATTTTGTAATCTTGTGAGAAGTATTAATATTGATATATATATCTGATAGAAGCTTACCTTTGTGGCCATACAGTGGATTCTTTTCTATACAGAGTAGGATATACATAAAAATCATAAGTAAACAAAATCTTTCATAAAAACAGATTTGCAAACATTAGACTTGTTACATTTTCCATGTCACAATTATAAGGATTTCATTCTAGCTCTCTATTCCTGGCTTTCAAAAAACATTTTTCTCCTTTCTTAATTGAATGCAAAATAAAATTATGAAGAAAGCAAGAATAATTACATATAGGGCATATATTAATGAATATATGCACAAATATAAAAGTTCTACATAAGTATTTCAATGAATGGTAGACATATTTTATTATAATTATCAATCTTTGTTAAGTAATTTGTTGGTGAGTTGCTAATAACAAACTCTGCAGATTGTTGAGTAGTTGGGGCATATTTATCTTTCTAATGCTGAGGAGTAAGTCTTTTAGTTATAAGTAGAGCATGGAGAATCATTTTCTTTGTCCAGATGTCAGTTTCCATGCTATAGGAATATTATTCAATAGAATATGTACATCTGAAATTATTAAATCTTGTCTCAGAATGGAATTAACGTGTGTAATAATTTTCTTCCTAAATGGAACAGTTACAGAACAATGTAAAAATATGTTTGAATCAAGCATTAGTTTCACTGCATCTCTAACAAGTCTTTACTATATAAATGCAATGGAGCTAGTAAGTCTGAAATATTTTTTGTTGAATAAGATTTTATTTATTTAGATATATTTCAAATTTTGTCACTGCCCCTCTCCCTCAAAAGATGTACATCCTTTAAGATGTAGTCTAAGATGTATTAAAATTTTTGATATTAATGTTAACACTACAGAAAGTAATTTTAGGTTTTTTTAGTGTCATAAAATATATAGATAAGGTGTTTCAGAGGCTTAAAACACCATAAGTCTAAAACAGGATGTCAGTAGATGTTGTAATTGTAAATTATGCCAGTGAGGCAGATAATGTTTTTCTTTTAATGCAGAAAATTATTTTTAAAGATGATCATTTCATCATCTTCATCCTCTATCTGAGCCAAAACATAACTTCCTATTTCCAACCCAATTTTCAAAATATTTTAATTCATTTTGATGTCTGGATTACTCTATACCATCAGTTCAGCATGAGAAAAGGGATAAAAATGCCACTTGCTACAAATCATGTACCACAGTTTTCAAATCAATGTTACAGTCAGAGCAGCAATTCAAAATCTGTTATATCTTAGTATCAGCAAAACAAAAATAAGAATTAAGATTTAGGGATAGTTCTTAACTCATAAACATAATGTATTTTTGGATTTGGCTTACTGAAAAGTGTACTATAGAAGCAGACTGTAAGGAAATGCCCTCTCACTACTGCTGTTGGCTGGGCCAGGGATCCTCCTTCCCTCTCTGAGAACCTATTGGAATTAACTAGTCAGCTAGGTTTCCCTCTTTGGAAATCAGTCTAGGAGTGTTTCAGTCCTACTGAGATAGCAGTGCTTTAAGTTATATAATTTTGTATACAGTTTCAGAATGTATCCTAGATAGCAGGTTTTAAACCTTTCTTTCATGTAGTTTTAGTGTAATTGGTTAACAGTTCTATTGACGTGGCTTCATTATATGCTGGTTCAAATAATGTTATACATTTACATTTTCTCTACAAGATATAAATAGGATATATAATCTTCCTCCCACAACTTTTAACTGGTGTATCTAGCTTCTTCTAAAGGAAATCATTCAGCTGGTTTAAAAGTTAGCATTAAAAGTATTAAAGATTAAGTTTAGGTTTTGTGAATAAGTCAATCACTGTCCTTTACAGACAGTTTCAGAATGTAATCTTAGAAAGCCAAAATGATGGTACTATGATATTCTGGTTCATAATGAGATGTTTTAAGATGCCAAAATAAAACACTAGGTTTTCAGAATTGTGCATGACCTTTCTACCATTTTGGAACTGGTTGTCTTCTATTCTTTTGAATGTGATATTGCTGGAGTGAAATAAAACTTCTGTTGATTTTAAATCCTGAAGTATAACCATACAAAAATGACTATAAATTTTGTAAGAATTTCTGTTTCTGGAAAAGCTGTCTCACGCTTGCTGATTCTGTGTTCAGACATATACTTAATTTTTGCTAAATGCTTTAGTCCAGCCTAATGCTAGTAAATCAGTCTTCAGGGAGCAAAGGAAAGACATAAATCAACTACTAAGTAAAGCTCAGGACATAGCAAACTAACAGGGATGCTTTATGAAGAGAAGGTGGGATCACGTTTCCTCACTACAAATACATTAACATCAGATTTTAGGACTGTAAAATATATTGGAATGTGCTAGAACTTGAACACAGCAGCTGGTGACTCATTAAAGCAGTCACATCTTTTCCAGGCTTAACATTCAGGAGCAAGTGCTCCTAAATGTTCTAAACACTTGCACTGAAACATCTTCAAAATAATTTACATTCATATTGGATTTGATCTAAAGTGATTCAAAATAGTTTTCTGGCCAAGGACATTAAAATTGAGTTTTTTTCCTATTTTAATCCTTTAAAAAAGGATGGGTGGATATTAGCACTATTTGGAGGAGGAAGGTTGTTGAACATGAGACATTATGTGTGTTTTTGTCAATAAGACTAAGCAACAATCACCCCTTTGAGAGTTATTAAGGTATAATGATTAGCATCTTGTTCACTGCTTTAACAAGGCTGGAAGCCGAAATCTGACTATCCCACAGCAGCTAATCTTGGAGGGAGGAAATACCCATAAATATGCATGGGAAACACAGAAGACTGTTCAACTGATAATACAAATTCAGGTTAAAAAGTTGATGAGCAGAGAGGGGGATGCATTTTATGTGGGTAGTGCTAGAGAAGGGGTAGGATAAGGTAAGTGGTACTGTTTGCCTGTTATATCATCTTACATTACTATGTTTCTTATTAACCCTTGGGGAAATTGTGGGTGATAATTGTATGATGTGTTTATATTCTATATGGCTGTTTCTAGAAAAGCAAAAAAAAAAAGGCAATTATGGACTCGAGAATCAAAATCTTAGTCTTTTTGTATATGAAAGCAACTTTATTGTGGCTGTGTTGTCTCAAGCCATAAAATACAGTAGGGTTAATCATGGTTCATCAAAGTGTTTGTCTTACCTCAGTAACTGTGTACTTTGATTTTCAAGTTGGACTGCTTAATGAGGTTACAAAGAAAATATGCCTAGCTATAGAACATAGTAGCATGCTATATTCCTGCTTATACACTACTTCAGATCAAGTTTAATGTGTATATTTTCTCCCCAAATAGGTTGTTGAAGATTATGCTGGAAGATGGCAGGTTCCTCTGCCACAGCTTCAAGTACTTCAGACAGCTCTCTGTTGTTTCACATCTGCATGTGTATCTTTTCCAGATGAATGTGAACATGTACAGTATGTGCTAAGTAGCCTAGCCCTGTAAGTAGGCCATTGCTTTTCCTGTTGTAAAATTTCTAACTTTCTGGATAATATAGGATAATTTTAAAAATTCATCTTTTAGGATAATTTTTTAAGCTTTGGGAAGAAGACTATGTTGTCATTGTTTCCCAAGCATATGAAATGTAAGAACTATTTGTGCAGAATATGTTGATGGAATACAGGTTTCATAAATGGCATTGCTCATCGTCATTCACTTAGTAATAATTCCCTGTCAAATTAAGATGTGAAACTCTGCTAATTTTTGTTTAAATGTCTATTTATGGGACAGGAATAATTACCTTTTTAAAATAAAATTTGAAATTGATATGACTTTTATGTTATAAATGAGAAAATAAAATGAAGGACATGAACACATTTGTATGTTATGGCAGCAAAACATTTTCAAATTAAAAAAAAATGTTTTAATCATTTATCCATCTCAAGCCTGTCATCTTTGCACACAGGTTCCAGTACTATTTTGAAATGTTGGAAAGTCAGTCCTGACTCTCTTGGATATATGTCAACCAGTGTATTGGCCAGTGCAGAATACTTATTGGGGTTGGAATCTGACTAGAGGCAAGCATTCTTATCTAGTGAAGGGCAGGTTGCTGGTGGGTATCATCAGTCTCTTCTTTAGGCAAGTCAAAGGGAAAACTTCATATCTACATTTAGGCATATCTTGCTACAGCATCTTCCTATTACTGAAATGGCAATCAGGCTGCAATATTTCCACTCAACATACATAGTGTGGTGCTTCTGTCAAGCTGCCTTTTTATCAAATTTGTTGCTGCAAAAATGGGAAATAATTGTTGGGACAATTATATATAAATTATTACTAAATCTCCCAAATCTTGTCGAAGACTAAAATATATTTGATAATATATTTGGTGAAGGTTAGTTACAAGAGAGCTGAACAACACATTTCAAAAACCTCAAGGTATCAAGAAATAGCACCCACAGGAAATACAGAGGTTCAGCTCTGATTAACAGCAATTTTAAATTTATGAAGCCAACAGTTGTAGAATCTGTGGATAATAGTTTACAACTCAACTCCATTTTTTCTTGGTTTCCATGCTTAATTCTGAAATGAATAATTGGATAAATGTCTTTTCTTCATGATTAGTGGAAATTAACAGTTGTTTTTGTGGTTGAAGTTCTATTCACAACATGCCTATTTGGTTGTTTTAGAGAATTTTAAAGCTGCTCAAATGGTGGGAAGTGTCACTTTGGAAACTTCTTTGTACTTGTTCTTTCCAGCCCATTTTGTGTCTTCTGTACAAATTTGTGTATTTAAGGTAATGAAGCTAGATTATCCTGGAACTTGAAGTCAGTATCATTAGACTGCTTATCTTTTTTATCTGACATAATGGTATTTTTAAAATGATCCGTTGTCTGTTAATGATGTGGAATAATCTGCATGTGAAAAAAACTGTAAAATTGCAGTTTTTACTGAGAAAAACTTGCATTCTATTTGGAGAGAAGAATTGGAGCACCAACTGTTGATTCATCACTTAAATCCTCTTGAATTTGTAATCTTTCACTGAATTAGAAATTTTAGGTTGCAGTGGCATTTAATAAAGTATTTCTTCAATTCCATGTTGTGGAAGATTTGTATAGACATTATAATACACTAGAAATTCAGCTAATACATAGTGTAACAGACCACTTCCACAATGTATATATCAGGGATAATATTATGCCAATAATCTACTATGTCGATAGTTTTCGGTTGTGGTGGTTAATTAAATGAGCTTGCCTGACAAAAAATCCACAGGGCTTTGTCAACATTGCAGCTTCATTTAAAATTCTGCATCTAAACTTATGACATAATATGCTTGCTTGCTCTGCTTATTCCTTTTTAACTTCAAGTTGCTTTGATTTATAGGAGCTTTTTTGAACTGTTGCTATTCTTTGGGAAAGATGAGTTTTATGAAGATCCTTTAAAAGACATTCTGGGTTCAATCCAGGTAATTTGCTATTATTATTGTTCAAGTAATTAAGTAATAACAAGATAATGCTACCAATATATATGGAACCTTATCAAAAAGGACAATTTTAAAATTGTTTCTAAATAACTTACAATTTAAGTATGAGTCAATATATAATGCTAAGATTTGTGTATAAATAGTATGATTGATTTTTAATATCAAATTCATGTAGGGATTGGTTGTGACTTTAGAGTCTGTTATTGTATTTGACCCTCCTTTCTTCCTTGCACTCTGGGGAGATTCAGTATCTTTCCAATGGCAGGAGCAAAGCCGCATAATCTTTGCCAATTAAAATCTTAAACATTTTTCCTGTAGCTGTCTTCCCTGATGAAATTTTCAGTAGTCCTTGGCTTAGCTCCTAACATACTATTTCTGCCAATACTGCTTATCTGTGATATAGCTAGACAATATTGCAATGGTTTCTATGTTTTTTTTATTGTGCAACTGCATGAATGTTTGGAAGAAGCAATATGTGGAGTTGAAAAGAAACCTGAAAAAGGTATTAGGCAACACTTCCACTTTTTTTTTAAATTTTAGATGACTTTATTAAAAAAAACATTTATTTAGTTTATACATGCATAATTAACAAAACAATTTTTAATCTCAAAGAAAAATATATTTTTTTAAAAATTAGAAGTACAAACTAAAAATACAAACTACAAAGGACAAGAAAAAAGAAAAAAAAACTTACCTTATATTTTATACTTATCAATAGTCACTGGTTTACTAATGAATTCACTGCTATAATTTGAACAATACAAGATATTATTGTAAGATAGCACAAAATCTCTGCAATAGTAACACATATTGTTGCATCCTTTGATTAGTAGAAAACATTGCCTTTTCAAAAACAGATAAATCACACATTTCTGACAACCATTCCTCGACATCTAGAATAATACCGCTTTTCCAATTTCTTAATATAATTCTTTTAGCCACCCTCCCAGGTAAAACTTCAGCTTGCTTTAATTCTGATCAACATGTCTCTCAGTTGAAATATTGCGAGAGCACTGGAGTTGCAACTGGCTATGGTTGCTAATTTTTCCAACAAGCTTTGCCTCTATTCAGACCATATTCCTGATATGTACGTTCATTCAATATACAGGTAATCCTTGGTTAACTACAGCAATTGGGACTGGAATTTTGATCGCTAAGTAACAAGGTCAAAAACCGCAACATCATGTGACCGCATTGCTTAGCACTGGCAGTTCCAACACTTCCTGGTTGCCATTGCTAAGCGAATCCCATGCTTTCGTTATGCGAGGACATCACATGTTTACCATTTGTGACCTCCTGCTGGCTTCGCCATTGACTTCGCTTGTAGGAAGCCGGCAAAAAAGGTTGCAAATGGTGAGCACGTGACCATGGATGCTGCTACATTGTAATTGTGAGCTGGGTGCCAGACTCCCAGATCACAGTCATTTGACCATGGGGATGCTGCGATGGCTGGAACTTCAAGGATCAGTTGTAAATACCACTCATTTAGCATCATCACAAGCTTGAACAGTCCCTGAACAAGTGGTAGTTAAGCAAGGACTACCTGTAATATTCTTTTTACTTTTAAGAAAAAAATATTTCATTATTTATATTTGTGATGCATAAAGGGTACAGTTATTAAGTATGAATTATTTATGAATATATAAGCATAAGGCTCCATTTTATTGTAATTACAAATATACCTACCCATCGCATTATTCCCTTTTGCCTTAAGCAATATTATGCTGAATGCAGAAAAGGAATAAGTAGTACACCAAAATATGAGATAAGAAAAGGAAACAGATAAAATGTTTCCCCTGACACATTCAACTGTCATTTCCATATAACAAAGTGGGCAAAAGTGTAGTTCTTTCACTTTTGACAAATATTCATTTCTCACAACAGACCACATGGTTCTCCAGTGCTTTTCTACCAGCATTTGCAAATCTTAAAATTTCTCCACCTGTTTTCCTATCTTTAACTAGGTTACCAAGTTTCATAAATTGATCTACTTGCTCTAGTTTTTCACCTTTTAGGTATAACTTGCAAACATTATTTTCATTTTTTCTGTCAAATACAACCACCTTGATCTTTGATAGATTAATCCCTAAATCTGTATTTCTCACTGCATAATAGAACCTAACATTTGCTGTAAACCATTTGGATTGTCAGCCAATAGCACAACCTGCGCACAAACTATATGTATGTTCATATTCCTAATCAACGTACTTCAACATACTTGCATTTCTTACACAATCATCCATGTATACTTTAAACAACCAAGAGGACATCACACATCCTCGTCTAACTCCCACATAACTGTTGAACCGTTCACTAAGCATTCCAATGATTCTCATGCATGCTTTAATTTCATTACAGGTAGTCCTCACTTAATGATCAAAATTGGGACTGGCAACTCTGTCGCTAAGCGACGCAGTCGTTAAGCGAAACATGTGACCGTGACGGACTTACAACCTCACTTCCGCTGCGGTCATTAAGTGAATCACCCATGGTCCTTAAGCGAGACATCACGTGACAGCAACTTGCGATTTTACTGCCGGCTTCTCCATTGACGCTGCTTGTCGGAAGCCGGCTGTGAAGCGCGCAAATGGCAATCATGTGACTGCAGGATGCTGAGACGGTTGTAAGTGCAAGGACCGGTCGTAAAGTTACATTTTCAGCGCCGTCGTAACTTTGAATGGTCGCTAAACAGGGCAGTCGTTAAGCAAGGACTACCTGTATATACTGCTCTTACTACATTCAGCAACCAAACTTCAAGTCTTTACTTTACAAGCCTATTCATTTTATTGCATATTTCAACTAAATGTACAAATATGCAATACACATTTTTCCCTTAATACATTTCTGACAGGCTTGCTGAAGAGCAAAAAATCCACTCTGCTCTCCTCTGCCTGACATAAGGATGTACTATACTGCCTAAATTTTGTGCATAATCATTGCTAGTCTCCTAGCTATCAGAATTCTGCCAAACAGCTTCCCAGGCACACTTAACAAACTAATATCTTGTAGTTGTAATATTCATTCTTGCTACTACTACAGCTACCTTTCCCTTTGGAAAAACGCTATTATTGTTCCCCTGTACTCTTGTCAGTTGTAGAGGCAATGTTCACACATACACACACACACTAAATCGCATTACCACTTCATAAGCAAACCACATCTATATTTTTAACATTTCTTCAGTTACACCATCTACACCTACAGCCTTTACCATTCTTCAGCATTTATGACTTTTCATCATGTTTTTTTCTTGGATACAAACATTTATAGTGATTCAATTCCACGTTCTACATACCGCTATCATTTACATACAGATCCCAGAAATACTTCTTTCTGCATCTTTGAGTGGTTGTGAGTCTTCTTGGCTGACACTTTTATGTTATTTTTGTTTGTTTTTAACTTTGTTTTTAACTGCTTTTATTCTGTTTTAACTGTGAGCCACTCAGAGTCATGTATTGGGAAGCCAATACATTTATATAATAATAATAATAATAATAATAATAATAATAATAATAATCTCACTTTAATTTTATTCCAAATGATTTCATCAGTTCCATTTTCAATTCTTTTCATTTTACTGAATGCTCCTTAGTTAGCCCTCTTCAACCATTTAAAAAAAATTCTATCAAAATCACTGTGCATAATGTGTCTGTTTTAATTTTTTAATTTTATTCATTAATTCATGCGCTTTACCATTTATTCCTCTTACATTCTGAGTCACAATCTTCCATATGCCATGTTCATGATTTTGGTCAATTGAAGTTTTCATATAATACTTTTAGTAAGGTAGAGAAGATATGAACTAGGTTACCAACCTTAGTTATGCCTGTGTTACCTGCAGTGTCCCTTTAACAGTAAAGTATGGTGCCAGTCAGTTTTGGCACATTCTGGCAAATATGCCATAAGTGCAGTTGAAGCCCGTAATGTATACTTTATGCTATAAAAGCTAAAATCTCTACCTCTAGTCTACCTCAGTGTACTACTCACCATAACCTAACAACTAAGAAGTATATGCAGTGTACTAACACATACCCAGGGTACATTTACTTCAAGTAGTTTAATGCTCACTGTTTGTTCCTCCATAGGAATGCCAGAATCTCCTCAGCAGATATGGAAATACTAATTTAGAATTGGTGACTCGAATTACCAGAGACGGTGGACCTTGGGAGGATCCTGTATTACAAGCTGTTCTTAAAGGAAGACCAGTTTCTCAGGAGTTAGGTACAAATCGCTTGCCACATATATTGAAAATAGCATAATTTGAATTAATGTTGTATGTAGGAAAACTTTACTCCATTTCCTTATAATTGTTTCCAGGGTAATGAACATTTCAATGTATTTCTCAAATCATAGGATAAAACTAACTCAATTAGAGACTTAAGAAGTTAGGTTGAAAGGTAAGAAAGTTTAGTACATATTGTGGATTTTGAGATTGCTTATTGATTTTGTATTTATTGCTCCTGAAATGGACAAAGGATTTAAAAAATAATATTATGTGTGTACCTTGTTACATCAGGGACAAAATTTATCAAATCACTAAGAGTCAACCCTGACTTGATGGCACATAAACAATCAATCACCTTGTTGCAATTGAAGATATGTTCTCAAGTAAAATGCAAAGCTGTTGCTTTCATAGGAATGGAGTATGAACACACTGAACAATATTGCAGTAGCATTCTAATTAAAAGTATTTACAATCTTCATTAAATAGTGACAAGGATTAAATATGTGAGTGTTTTGGAGCAGTGTAAGTGAAACACTATTTGTTATTATTGTAGGATGAGATTGCACAACTTCCACTAGGCTTTGCGTGTTTCTAAGTGGGATGGGACCAGGGTACACTTTGAAAGGAAGTTGTAAGAATTATAAGGGGTGAAATGGCTATCTTTAGCATATGTCCTTGAAATTCCCCATCCCCTAGTCCTCAAATACAAAGAAAGATCCCACATTTATGACCTCACTCAGTTGGAGAGGGGCAACAAAAGGAAGGTAATGGACTGCAGTTTTTGCACTGCTGTCATAGTAATTTTATACTGGCCTTATTCCCTTCTCCACATTTTTAAAGGAAATTCTCCATAGATTTTTGAATTTTTAATTTTAATAAGTTTAATGGAACACTTCCAATATTTTATAACCCTGATGTTTTAATATAACCTACTGTAACTTAATATTGTATAACTAAATTATTTGTTTTCTTTTACCAGTTAACAAATATTTAAGCTCTGAAAATCCACTGTTCTTTGAATTACGTGCCAGATACCTTATTGCCTGTGAACGCATCCCAGAGGCAATGGCTCTTATCAAATCTTGCATGAATCATCCTAATATTAGCAAAGACCTTTACTTCCATCAAGCATTTTTCATGTGTCTTTTTATGTCTCCACTGGAAGATCATCTATTCCAAGAGGTACAGTTTGTCATCTTTAATGCAATTTTATGATATGTCTTGAGAAGGGGTAGAATTTATTTTATTTTAAGCAAAATAAACAAATGACCAAACCATTTTCTTAAAAAAAATCACATTCCTGCATTACGACTGTGTACAAATTAATCACAACTCTGTATATATTATTTTTTGGATATTGGACAAGTACTTCCTAATACTAGCATAGAATTAATCCTGCTCTAAGACTGACAGCTAACAAGTAGCGTGATGTGAAAGAAGTTGATCGTGGAAAATAGGTGTAATATTAACTATCCCAACCAAGTTAATAAAAAGCTGGATGTGCTGTATATAAATTATTGCTGTTGTAAGTATTTCTCTCCCCCCACCCTTGTGCCATTGGCCTTCTACATTGGGTAATAGAACTAGTAACAAGAGATAAGAATTCCAATTATTGTAAAAGTTTGGTTTCTTATTACATTTGCCTGAATTATCTCATTTTGATTGCATAGCATTTGCTGAGGACTGACTGCAAGAATGGCATTGAAATCATCTGCAACATTGCGAAAGAAGGGAAGGTTGCCTTAGCATTGAATCTTTGTGAATTGTTTCTTATTCCACAGCTCAAAAAAGGGGATATGTATTGCATCTGGTAATATTTTTTTCTTTCAATAATACTGCTTTGTACTAGTGTTACAATATAAGTAAATTACAGGTACATATTGCTACAAAAGTGTGGTCAAAGCTTAGTTAATTATTAAGGGTAAATAGTGCTGCAGTGCAATTTCATTGACTGTAAAATCCACCTGTCCAATATATTAGTGAAAACTAGGTATTGGATATTTTTGTATTGTAAACTATTTAAAAATAATGGATTATTTATCTTACTGATTCACTTCTTAACTGGCAACTAGAAAGCAACTGAAGGTTTTTTTCCCCCAAGATAAATTCTTTACAACTTCCAGTTTGTGGCTAGTGCCTTTATGATATTTGATCACAATGTCATTTATTTATAAAATCTATATCTTACATTTCAATTGTTAAAATAATTCCAAAATAGAGAATCATCTGAGAAAATACAAGGTAAAGGTAAAGGTTTCCCTTGACGTAAAGTCCAGTCGAATCCGACTCTAGGGGGCGGTGCTCATCTCCGTTTCTAAGCCTTGGAGCCGGCGTTGTCATAGACGCTTCCGGGTCATGTGGCCAGCATGACGACTCGGAACGCCGTTACCTTCCCGCCGAAGCGGTACCTATTGATCTACTCACATTTGCGTGTTTTCGAACTGCTAGGTGAGCAGGAGCTGGGACGAGCAACGGGAGCTCACCCCGCCGCGCGGTTTCGAACCGGCGACCTTCCGATCGACAGCTCAGCGGTTTAACCCGCAGCGCCACCGCGTCCCTAACGAGAAAATACAAAGCTGCCTTATATTTAAGCAGACTACCCTAGAAATGTCACATAGACTGGCAGTGGCTTTAGAGAGTCATAGTTTTCCTATTACATTTGGAGATGCTGGAAATTGAACCTGAGGTCTGCAGATAAACTAGGCTCAGCCATTTATGACTTCTCTCAAATAGCTCTTCGAATAACATATTTATATTGAGAATATTACATACTTCCATATGTAGAATTTGCATATAGTGAAACTTTATTTTAATAGACTAATTGAGTGTGTGTGTTTAGTGCCCATTGAATTGGAGAATGCATTCCCAAGCTGATTTGCATAATTTATGTAATGATTTCATTATGCAAATAATACAAATTATGTCATTATTTTTATAACCCTCTATATCTACCACAGATTCTAGCAGCATGATTCAATCTATATACCATATGCTTGTGAATATATCCATTACCTAAAAATAATAAATATTTTGTTTTATAGGGAGCTGATCTTTATTTGGAGTAAACTACAGCTTAAGTCTAACCCATCAAAGCAAGTATTTGTAGATCAATGCTACCATCTTTTAAGGATAGCTGCAAATATACAAGTTATTTTTCCTTTCATGAAAGTCATTAGGGATGAAGTAAGTAATAGCATTTGCCTCAGACAACTGTTTTAAAAGTATAACTATTAAATATTGTATAAGCTGTTATATAATTGAATATTTACTTTGTTTAAAAAGAATATATAGACATCTAAAATATTTTTATCTGCACATCTAGCATAGCAGAACAGCAAGCAATATCCTAGCCATACTTGTGTGATTTGTGTTTTAAAGTTTTGTTATATATAGGGCAAGAATAAAATGTGCTGTGTACACCTCTAATATGGACTAATACTAGTAAGATTAGCTTATCATCTTGTAATTAGAGGAAATAGGAACATCGTTGTAATCATGAAGAACTTTTGTTCTTACATGTTACAAACCATAGTCAAAGTATACTAGTTTATAAATCCACTTCCATAATTGTTTTATGCTCTACTTAAAAGAAGGTCACTGGATTTTGTTGAAAAAGTATTCATGCTTTTTTTAATGATGATTTATAGTAGAAAGCATTTGAATGAAGGGGTTTGCGATACACAGAAATGTGAACAGAGGACCTATCTTTGAAACATTGAAACCTTTTTTGAGGGCTCATGCAGCTGCTTTGGAAACTCCTAGCTATTGCCATTTGTGTGTGCATGAACTGCCACTTTGCTAGACACTTCCATATGGAGATACTTCGAGCAGTTTCTGAAGCAACTTCGTAAACCTTTTGAAAGACGCAATTACTTTAATCATTTAAAAAGAGGTACTTTGTTCATGTTCCTGCCTGAAGCTTTAGTTTTAGTAATTATTCTTTGTCCTTGTATTTTAAAATATATATTTTGCACTTGCTTTAACTGTATTTAGGGAAATTGATCAAAATTTAGTCTTCCACAATTGGAAGGGTTTCTTCCATTCATGAGCTGGTTTTGACTCAGCTGAGTGATCTTACTGTAATAGGAAAATATAATATATGTATAATGTGTATTATAATAATTAAAGATGAATGTGCCTTTTAAAAATCCTACAATATTACTTGTCACTTTTCTACACTGACATAATGCAATATTTTAAGAATATATACTTCTATTCATTCATGAATTATCTTGTATATTAGGGTTTTTGTGGTTTTATACATCCAGTCCTTACCTGAAGATACTGGGAATTTAACTTTGGAACCATTGGTTACAAAACATAGGCTGTATCCCTGAACTATAACGTTGAGATGTTATGAGCTTTCTCAGAAATGCAGAAGATTCCCAATATTCTGAGTTTATTCTACCTTTCCTTTCTTTCTCACAGATTGGCAAGGAAGGTCTACAGATTTGTGTAGAGATATGTGGAAGTGCTCTTCAGCTAGATCTTCATGATGATCCAAAAACAAAATGCTTGATATACAAAACCATTGCTCATTTTTTGCCAAATGACTTGGAGATAGTGCGAATATGTGCTCTTTCTATATTTTTTACTGAGCGCACCTTGGATTCCTATCATACTGTTGATCAGCTATATAAATGTACAGATGAAGACTACAATGAACAGATAAGTTCAGTTCAGAATCGTGTGCGTTTTGAGTTGCTCCCAATTTTGAAAAAGGGGTTGTTTTTTGATCCAGAATTTTGGAACTTTTTGATGATCAAACAGAACTGTTTAGCTCTGCTAAGAGACAAAGCCTCAGTTGAACTGAATGAACATCCACCTGAGCGTTCTTCTGCAAATACATCAAAGACACGTCGAGCACTGCGGGGTGATCAGTCTTGTACACCTGAGATAAACAATGGAGAACTAGACCATGATACTTCTGAAGCACAACTGAAAAATGATGCTAATTCCAAAAAGAACCATGTAGTTCTTAATTCAGCTAAAATTGATCACAGTGTACCAAAACATCGCTGCATATTATGTAACAGAGAATTTCTTGGTGGTCACATTGTGAGGCATGCCCAGGCCCATCAGAAAAAGGGCAGTTTCTCATGTGTAATGTGCTGTAGAAAATTCAGGCAAAAAGGTGTAATGCTTAAGCACTTAAAAAATCACATCAAGAAATTGACAAGGCATCATCTGGCTATTACTTTTGTGGATAAAGAAACTCTTGATGTAAATGAAATGAACTGTTCTAGTGCTGATGTCTCTCTTCAGAATGGGGACTTGGAGAATACTAAAGAAAATGAAGTAGAGCTAGTCATTCCAAGTACTAATCAGGAGATACAGAATTCTGAACTTGTACTGGATGTTGCCAAAAATCATGTTAGTTGCCAGGATAATGTTGTTGAAAATGGTAGTTGTGATAACTATTCAAATAACATTCCTGAGGCAGAAATTAAAGAGGAATCACCAGAAAACAGCCTGAATAGAGAACTCCCTATACTCCACAAAGTAAATGGCGTGCTCTGTCCTCAAAATGATTTGGATCATACAAGTAACTTCAAGTGTCCTGCTGATGGATGTATTAGAGTCTTTAAAAAAATACGGTTTCTGAATAAGCATGCCCGCAAAGCTCATCCTTCTGATCTGAATGTGCAAGAGCATATAATGAAATGGAATAATGGAAAATGTCGGTTTTGTCAGAGAAAATTTTTGGATTCTCATCATTTTATTGATCATCTGAAACAACATGTTTATCCAAATGTATATTTTTGTTTGCATTTTAACTGTAATCAGAGATTTAAGCTGTCCACTGAGCTTGCAGAACATATGAAAAGTCATACTGAGTTTAAAGCTCAGTGTAACTTTGCAGAGTGCTGTAAACTTTTTGATGACATTTCATTGTTGTATGAGCATGAAGCTCAACATTATTTAAACAAAGCAAATCCTTCTGAAATCAGTGAAAATAATTCTTCAGTTGTTGTTTTGGAATCCCAATGTAATATTCAAGAAAAAGGAGATGTTGGTGGTGAAAAGGAGGCTGTAATAGACTTGCCAATTCCCACTTGGAAAGCAAGGAAAGATTCCTTAGAACCAAAGACTTATATCCAGAGTGAGAAAAAAATGAATAATCTAATCCAGAATGGGAATGAAAGTGCATATGGTAGTACTGTCACAGTTGTGAATTTAATAGACCAAAAGATACCTGCAGTACAGCCCAATTTAGAAAGCTGTAAACTTAATGATCAGCTAGTCAATGGGCATAGTGAACTGGAACAAACCACAGCTACACTGGACACTGATTTGGAAAAAATGAGTGCCAATTCTAGGACAGAAAATGGATCTATTCTACCTGTTCTGCAGAACTGTACGGATATACCACCTAATAGTCTTGCTGCAGTCTCTCAGTCACTTTCTAAACCAAATCAGATACCAGAAAATACGTCATATGGCTTAATTTTAACAAGGCCTTACATTAGACCATTGCCTCCAAGTTACCTTGATGAACGATATATTAGCATGCCAAAACGAAGAAAAACTTTGACTGATAAAGCAGATGCACATTCAGAGCAAGGCAAAACGTGTAGCAAATCAGAGAGATTAAGATGCAGCAAATGTTTGACCACCTACTGTAACTCAGAAGCACTTCAGCTTCATCTTGCACAAAAGAAGTGTCGGACACTTTTTGGATTCGATTCAGATGATGAAAGTAAGTTTTACAATTCTACAAGGTATAACCTTCTGTACTTGTACAACGATA
Source organism: Candoia aspera (assembly GCF_035149785.1). Lineage (NCBI taxonomy): Eukaryota > Metazoa > Chordata > Lepidosauria > Squamata > Candoiidae > Candoia > Candoia aspera. The sequence continues at coordinate 79,671,607 of NC_086157.1, read as the reverse complement.
AAATGTTAAACAAAAGATTTGAATATTCAATTGTTGAACAGAGGGATACATACACTGATAGAGAAAAGATTCCAAAAAGATAGGGTGAACAAAATTCACATATAATAGTAATAGTAGCATATAGATTTGCTTTAGGAACTCTGTTTGTAGCCCAATAGTAATGAAAAACTACTATATTGTAGATAGTAGAATTTTAGCTGGTTTTGACAGCATTTATTGTGCAATGTTGTTGAAACCATTACTTGACCAGGTGAAATTATGAAACTTACTCTATAGTGCTTCAATTTTTTTCATGAAGATTTCAGAGAAAAATGGTAACTAACTACCATTTTATATTCTCTAAGCTAGCATTTATTTTGGTTCACCTTACTTGTTTAGGGAAAAATAAATGACTGAGTCCCAGTATGATACCAAACTCCAAAGTACTAACCAACTTAATCTCTTTTTGCAGGTGCCTGAGCAAATGTTGTATGAAGACTTCTCCATTTGGGGAGTGGTGATGGAACACTACAATATTCTGCATCAACCTGCTTTTCCCTTCTTGGCCTTAATTATAAAGAAATCTAAAATTACTAAAGAAAATCATGACCTTTCTGAGAATTAAAGCACACGGGTCACAACTAAGTGATAGTAGGAGCCGTGCAGTATTAGCATCCAGAAAACAAACTGTGTTAAAACCCCCAAAGTACCAGTTATCTAAAAGCCCCAAGTTCTTGCATAGGTCCACTCTGAAGTAAATTCATTGGGTGGCTGTATACAGAGTAGGTTTCATGCTGACAACAATTGCTCCACAGAAAAATACATATGGGACATGCCTCTTTCTGATTCTGTATGTTCAGAGGAAGCCATTCTACATGATAAAACTAGTTTGAGTCACATTCAATGTTGCTGTGCATTAAAATCTGATCAATTAAAAATTGATCCATTTTGCAGAGGTTGACTCTTCTTGCGATGGTATATTTTGTACCTTGGAAATGGAACTGATGAATGTAAGAAATAATCAGTGCTGGGCAGTCTATCTTAATAAATGTTTTAAGGCATACAAAAAGGGCTAAAGTATGTCTTTGATACTTCCAAATTCAAGTAATTAAACTATATTCAAATGCACCGAAATTTATTTTTTAAAGACCTGATTCATGATGAATGTACAGATGGGATTCAGTCATAACAAGAATTAGCAAATCCACACAGCTACAATATTTGGTATCAAAAAGTAGTTTTAGGCTCAATAGCAAATTCACATGACTAGAATTTAACTGAATTCAGCTGGTGTATAAAACTTAATTTTAAGCATCTTTTTTGGATTTTTTGCATGGCTTATATCTGTTAAAAGCTAATTTTGTATTTAAAAGGAGTAAGAAAGGGGGGGTTGCACATGATACAAATTCACGTTAGGACACTAGGAATAAAACTACATTCATATTGTATCAATATTGAAAGGTTGCACTGAATTTTCTTTATGAAATAATAGCATTCTTAAATCCAAATAAAAGCTATCAGGGCAGTGCATGCTTTGAAATAATTCAGAAGTAGTACTTTGAGCATAGAACCTCTGCTGTTCATTAAGCAGTCCTCCTTTTGTCAGGCTTCTATGCAAGTATAACATAGCAGTGAGGTTCAAAGCATTTCTGAATCATTTTTGAAGTAAGCATAAATCTAAAATCACTTGACAAACTTAAGCAGTAAAAATAAGTTGCTTTAGTTATCTGAATACCAATAAAATTTGCGCTGTGCCTTTAAAAGTTAAGCTTTAAATCCCTTACTCTTAAAATACTACATATGTTAACGTGCAAAGTATTCTAATCCCAAAATATTCAAGATACCTTTTTCTTTAAAAACAGTGGTGTACAAATATTCATCATGAAAAATAACATGAAGAACTCTTCTTGCAGATCACTGAGGTTTGAAAAGATTCAGGATGGGATTACAAATTCTCAAAATGGTAAAGTTATTTTAGCTATTGAGTTATATTCTCAATGCAATCCTACACATTTCTACTCCAAAGTCAGTCCCATTGAGTTTAATGGTGCTTACTCTCAGGTAAGTGAGTAGATTTAAAAAAAAAAATCAGGTAGTTTATTCATAGAGAATAAGGACATTTCAGTGTTGTTGTTAAAAATGCAACAATTTTTCCTCAAGAAACAAGTATGAAACTATGATCTCATACATGCCTGAAATATATTAAATTATATTTCCAACCACTTTCAGATCATTCCTGATGTCTAGGCACCAAATGATACTTTTAATAACTACGCAGTTGAAGCTGTGCTGGACTGTGCTAAATATCAAAGGTTATTGTTGAAGCAATTCAAATTATAATATGAAAAGCAGACCTTTTTCAATTTACTTTTGTAAGTCATGCAAGATTGCACAAATATGGTACCTAAGTTCTCTACTTTTGAGATAATTAAAAATCCAAAATCATATATTTTGTAATATATTTGTACCTCTTACTATAGGAGATTTTATTAAAAATATTTTAATACTTTATATTATTATATGGGAGTTATTAGCAAATCTTAGTCTTCAACTGTGTCTTAATTGGAATTTACTTAATTTGGTCAGATTAGAGAATAGATTTTCCTTGTATAGGAGTCCTAAAATTGGGGGTTTTAAACAACAGCATGTTTCAATATATCATTACATGAAACTGAGTTTCTTCAAAAATAAAACTGATTTTCTGTAGTGCTAATATTCTGGGACCTCAGTATGTATTAGCAGCCTTATAGTCAGTGATTCATTTGTTAATCTGCATTAGGGGTGATGATTTAAAGACATTGTCGTGCTAAGCTTGACTCCTAATTATTACATGGACACAACCGTGCAATTTTCATAGTGACAATATAAAATGGTTTGCTATTGCTTTCTTCCATGTTTCTTTGACTAGCTGGACCTGGCATTCCCTGTTGATCTGCCATCCAACTGATAAACCAGGTCTGACTCAGTTTATAATCCAAGCCCAAGTAAGGTATGCCTGGTACTGACAAGGTATGCCTGCTGAGATGGATAATTATTAGTGCTATGGGTATAAATCTGTAGATCTGCTTCAGTGGAATTCAAAATTAAAATAATGGTTAGCTTCCAATTAGCATTTACTTCAGTGGAACCACATTTGTCGTCCAAGCAGATTATCATCGCAGCCTCCTATAGAACAAGGGGATAAAAATTGAGGAGGGCAGGATAGGAAGGACATATACTATTTGCAAGTGCAATTTTGCTTTTGCAGCATTAGATATCACCCATTATTGTTTGTTTAATTTTAAACATTGTGTAATCAGTTTGCCTTAAAATATCTCCATGACTATATTCCCCCATTTGTATATATTTTCCTGTGATTATACTTCAGTATACCTTGAGATGGGTTTTAATTTTCTAGATATGAAGAGCATCAGCTTTTCCACGAATTTCAGTGGAATTAAAAGGCATCAGCATCTAAGCATCCAGACTTTTGGCTGCATATATAAACCTTTCCTCAGGAATACATTCCATTTCAAATTAACTCTAAGTTATGAAATATCATGAGTATTTAGTATAAAACTGAAAGGGAAGATTAGCCTTCTATAAAATGTTCAGTGTTCCACTTGCTATGTTATCAGTTTTAATGGAAAACTCTTAAGTGGAATTTTAAGGTATATTATATGACCTAATGTGCTTTGCCACCAAACATTGTTTAGGAAAAAATTATACAAATGTAACACTGCTAGGATACCTGTCTTTCAGATACTAATATTTAATGTATCAGTTATCCTAAAATGGATTTGCAATACTTAATTTCAAGACATTCCCAATGTGCTGTTACTTACTAGGAATTAGTAATTAAATCAGTGGACCTAACTCCATAACCCTAAAATACACACTTTTGGAAAACTGGTTGATTCTGCCCTTGGTAAGTGATTAGTATTTTGAGTTTCCACCAGCTTTTAAAGCAGGATAGTGTTTGTTTCTCCTTAGCCAGGAGAAGAGTTACATGAGTGACTTCAATCAAACACTTGTTTATCATGGGCAAGTTTTGATTATTGCAGGAAATAGTTAAGATTCTCTTTTCTAGTAATTTAAAGCTGGCGTTGATGTTGCAAGAGCGGTGTTTCTCAAATGGCTTGTGTAATGTTCCCTTATCTCCAGTCAAGAATGAGAAGACACGAAGACAGCAGTAGTCACTGTAAAGTGCTTAGTGGACCCAATTGAAAATGTGCTATGATAGGTGCTAGGGTTCCCCTCTCCCTCTCCATAACCTACTACTAGAAGAATATAAGTGCCCAAGCCAGAACAATGCTGCTGCTGTATTTAAGATTATGTCATCTGGTCTGATGATTAAAGCTTAGAAGCTAAATGATTGCTTTAGAATTGCCCAATGTTTTGCCACTAATAAACAGTTGGTATGCTGCTCAGTTAATCTCCCTATTAGATAAAAGAAATTGCATGGCTGACAGTGTTTTCTAATCACATGCCAGATATCTAAATAAGACATAATATAGGAAAAAATAAACTGCACTTATTTCAAGCATCTCCATTAAATCTGACTCAAGCTAGATACAATTACCAGTTTTTCTGATTTTTTAGGATAACCTGTAGTGCCTACAAGGATCCTCCACTACCCTAAATATTGATAGTGTTTCCCATGTCATAGCCTTTATAGGATTTGAAAGACTTTTAAAGGATTCCTCAAACTTGTTTATCCTCTTGGTTTGTCACAAGGCTTTATGGATCCTCAGTCATGTAAAAATCAAGTATTGGTCTGTGGGTAGCTTATCTCTGCCATCTATTTTGTAGAACAAATTTGAAATGCTTATCTGTGGGAAAGGTCACTGGTACTTTGGTCTAGCCATATTCAGTTAAACATTTAGAAATTGTATAGTTTGAATCATGTAGAACAAGATTCAGCAGTTCTCCTTGTTTAATGCCAAGGTGTAGGATGAAATACTTAAAAGGGTTTTTTTTTTAATTTATTTTGCACTGTATAACACCTTGATTAAATGCAGTGTGTGTATTTTTGAACTCTTATGTTTAATTTGTAAAAACGATTACAGGTTTAACAAGTAAGGAAATTTGTGCTTCCTTCTTGATGGTTAAATTATTTTCTGCATTTTATACGAGTACAAATTAAAACTGAGCCATCAAACTGCAATAAATCAACAGTGGTGTTTCATTTAAAATTTTTTGTATTGTAAATAGAATTGTTCAATAAAATGTTATTGTTCAATAAAATATTAAAGATATGTCTGGAATTCTGAAAAACCCTTGATTATGTTACTTGCAGTATTGCTACACAGCAGCTAGCAAGACATTTTGTATAGCTTTAATACAAAACTCTCTCCTGAAGCAGATGACGCTGGTAAACAAGCACTGACATGCTTGAATGCTCAATATAGTGACATGAAAAACTGCAGAGCATAGAGTGGCAAACATAATGTGAGCTGTTAAGTTTTCTTTGGGGCTAAAAGTTTTAAATATAGCCTAGTTAAAAAAAAAATACTAATTAAAAGATTCTGAGCCCAGGAATGGATTTTGAGAACCCAAACTGAATCATGTTCTTGTACTTAACTTTATAAGAGATTTTCACTCTCTGCTTTCTTTTGATCACAGTCTTTTGAGGTGAGGAGCCATTTCCTTTTCTATTAAATCTTTGGGAGTTAGACATCCTTCCTGCGAATCACTGACAAGATTAATCTATAGTGAAAGAACCTATTTTTTCACTTTGTATCCTGAAGTTTCTTTTCTTAAGTTGGCCTTATAAATAATCTTTGGGATGTTATATATAATCGAAACATTTGAGCATGTTACCTGATCCCACCTTTACATTCTTGCATTTGAGAAAATGTATGTTCATAACAATTATTTTATGCTTTTGATATGACATTGGAGAATGCAAATCTAACTTGGAAATATCCTAATAGGGACAGCATCACCCCTTTTTTCTTTTAATGAATCTTTCAATTATCACTAGATATTTTGATGTATTTTAATGTCTTCACATTTGACATGGTTCTCCAAGAATCTACAAATAACTTGCGGTCAACTAAAAAGAAAGCTAAATAGAAGAGCCTCTGTTCAAAAGGAAAAAAAAGCGCTCCCTATTCAATAATTTTGTTGACGGGAAATTCACGCGGGGGTACATTTTGTAGGTTAATCTTATGGGAAATTTAGTACCAAAACAGACGTATAGACAAACCCTGTAGCAAACAGCTACATACATTAATTGGAGAAAGTAATGTATAAAACTAATTGTAAAAATGGAAAGCACGGGCTAGAGAAACGCTTTCTTGTTTTGCGAAGACCAGAGCCGGTACCCAGAGAATCGCCTCCGTTACCACTTGTCCCTTGCAGAATAGCTGAAGTACTGACGTTAAAAAAAAAGACTTCACGGAGACTAATAAGGGAGCATCCATTCCAAGCGACGGAACTACAGAGGCCGCTTCCGTTCCAAGCCGAACAACTTTAAGCCTAAGCCACCCTCTCCGCGTCCGTTTGTCGAATTACGAAAGCGCAGGGGGCGGGGGGAGGTGTAAAACAACAGGCGGAAGTGGCGTTGTTCCGCCTTGAGTCTCTCTGTTGTCAAGGTTTCCGGCAGCTGTGCTAACAGTGTGGGCGCCGGGGTTGCTCTGTGCTTCCCGTCTCGCGCTCGAAGAAGCAACGCCCCCCCCCCCCCGCCTCATCACCATGGCTTTAGCTGGGGCGGGGATGACCGAGCGCGAGCGGGACGGCTGCCGGGAGCTGTTGGAACTGCTCCAGACCGACGATCTGCTGGCGCTAACGGACACGGTGACCAGCCGCCTCGTGCAGCCCAGCGACCGCCAAGGTAAATTAGGAGCTAGAAGAACCCGGTGTCCTGATGAGAATCTGAATAAGGCGTTTTGGGCCTCCGCTGGAAAATACTTCTTGACTTGAGGTTCATTAACCCAGCCTGGTATTTCTTCGTGCCACCTCTTTCCTACCAGATTAGATTCTTCCCTCCCCCTTACAGGTCTAGGGTGTACTTCTTCAGGTATACCAGAAGTATTTGGCCTTCGATATCCTTGAGCTGCATTCATACATGATGTTTCTCTCCCTCCTACTACTGGCGAGGGGCAGCTGTTCTGTCATAACAGTGCTTCCTGAACCTGGGTAAATTACCCAAAATTGGGTAAAAGTGGTTTTTCTTTGTGCAATGACACACCAACACATTATTTAAGGAAGTGATCTGTTTTTCCTTGTGATCTTCTAACAAAATGTGTTTACTAATTAAATATATCAGCATATTAAATTAGTGTACATATTTTCTCAGTATAAAACATTTCTTACTTTGTTAAGATAGTTTTCCATTTATCTATAAACAGTAATATGTCCCAGATACAAAGCAAACCATTATGATAAAACAGTTTTGTGCTGTCTCTATTGTTACTTGACAGATGATTTCATACACCTGCATAAGTAATAGTGGCACATCTATATGTTAAAGTCTGTAACTTGTAGGTAAAATGAAATTGAAATATTTGAGCAATATTAAAGTGAGTGGTATTCATGACCCTGCAATCTTTGAGAACCTTCTAAAATTCTATTTAACATGCTTATGCCCATAATTAAAAAATGCACCAGTTTCATTCAGTTTCCTTCTGATTGTTAACTTTCCAATCTTTCTTTACAACCAAATAAAGCATGTTGAAGTGTTCCCACATTAATGGTCTGTTCTGTTGGTCTATATTTCAAAATACACCAAATGAAGTATTAGGCTAATGTGCAAAACCATAGTGAAAATGATACTATGGTATAAAAATAAAGGGTCAGAAAAAATAGAATTAGGATAGAATAGTAATAGTGGCACATCTATATGTTAAAGTCTGTAACTTGTAGGTAAATTAAAATTAAAATATTTGAACAATATTAAAGTGAGTGGTATTCATGACCCTGAATAAGGATCCAAAGTAATGTGTAATGCATATTTAAAATGTTTAATGAAACATACTGTCCTAACAGCCAGGAACCACGCTGAGACAAGGAATAGGTCTCTAGTGTTTTATTACTGCTACATTAGACAGAAAATCCTAACAAACTGAAGAAGCGTGGGAAAAACCCAGACAGATAAACCCCAAAAGTCAAGGCGGGTCTGATCTGTGTCTCTTTGAATGGCTGCTTAACTCCTCAGTACTACGCGTGAGTTTTCCCCCCTGGATAGGGGCCCCCTCCCGCTCACCATCAGTGCTCATGACACATACACCTTGATCCAACCCCCCTTTTTCCTAAAAAGTAGTACTATGTTTGACTGTATTTTCATAAGCTAAGAAGCCTAATTACAAAGCACTCAGAATGTAGGAAGTTGTTTTATTTGTATCACATCATTGCCTATCTAATCCAATATTGTCTGCATTGATTGGAAGTGGCTCCCCAGAGGTTTAGTCAAGAGTTTTTCCAGATGGAAAAAAAATCGAGCTACAGAATTATGGAATATGAATGGTGGTTTTGTTTCTTGCATTGATGACCAATTCTCTTGCTAGTGGGGCATTTCATTGGCCATAGGTAACATACCTTTTTTCTCACTAGGGATCATGAGACTTGATTATATGAATCTTTGTTTTTCAGTGGGTGAAACAGCTCTACCTTTTCAGCAAAAATCACAGGAAGCTGATGTTTTAATCAGAATTACTAACAATTAAGCCTAGCAGACCTTTTTAATATGGCCTTTTCTGTGCCGAGTCTTCTGCTAACCTTTCCCTAATATAAAATTCCTTTGACCTCAGAGAACGAAGGAAAAGCAGAAGTGGCAAAACTGCCATCTTTATGTTATATATTTATAATTCAGAAATATATTTTTAGAATTTTAGGTGGTTTATAAGTACGCTATAATCAAATTGCTAAATTTCTTTTGCAATAAAATTATTAACTTTAGGCAATATATCTGTTTCTGAATTTGTTTATAGAAGCCATACATGCCATCTTGCTGTACAGTCAAAGTGCTGAAGAGCTGTTGAAAAGAAAGAAAGTATTTCGAGAGATAATCTTCAAGTACTTGGCAAAAAAAGGAGTTATAGTGCCACCTTCTTCTGAAAAGCACCAGCTTGTTTATCGTGCAAAGCAGTACTGGTGTGAAGGGCTGAAAGTTTGTGCTTCTGAGCAGATATATGCTAATCCTAGTACACAGGTGAGGTATATAAATAATATTTTAGGCAATGCCAAATGATATTTTTTATAATTATATTTATTGAAACAATAATATAATATTCAAACTGTTCTTCTGTGGATTTGCTAGGAGCATATTTGTGATTTCTTTTTTATTCAGTGTTAGTTTATTCATTTTAGGGTTTTTTATGTTATTTTTTCCTACTGAAATGGAAGCAAAAACATTAAAAACAAAATAAAACCCTTTTCTTAGTACATGCTTATTTTATTTGTTTCTAATAAATATCTTACCCAGTACAGAGGAAACTGGCTGGTCTCATAAAGTTATATGTTTTATATGTAGTCCTGAAAAGATGAAACACTTGCATTCTTTTCTTGCCTTGAAATAGTGCACACACATACATTAAAATGTCATTGTTAGCAATTAACAGATTAAAAATAAAAATATTCAGGGTCTTCAAATAAATAAGAAAGAATATACATAATTCACAACACCCATTCAAATTAATCATTCACATTCTCCACAAAATCCATCTATTTTTTTATTTATTTTTATTTAATTTAATTTTAATCCCACTTTTATTTTTATAAATAACTCAAGGCGGCGAACATACGTAATAGTCCTTCCTCCTCCTATTTTCCCCACAATGACAACCCTGTGAGGTGAGTTGGGCTGAGAGAGAGTGACTGGCCCAAGGTCACTCAGCCAGCTTTCGTGCCTAAGGCGGGACTAGAACTCACAGCCTCCTGGTTTCTAGCCTGGTGCCTTAACCACTAGACCATCTAAATGTCTCTTATTCGATTCTGAATTTATATCATAAGTGATTGTTTTTTCCAAATTATGTTAGAAGAGTTACTGAATCTAATAACCAGTCTATATATTTTAGAGCAGGGTTTCTCAACTAGGGTTCCATGGAACCCTAGGATTCCGCCATAGGTCACTAAGGGTTCCCTGGGAGATCATGATTTATTTAAAACATTATTTCAAATTTGGGCAACTTCACATTAAAGAGGTAAGTTTCATTCTTTATTTTTAGTTTAAGAATACTGTTAATGTATATATACAGCCCTACACATGAAATGGACATAATAATTTTGTAACTTGTGGCCTATATTTGAGCCTGAATGTGCAAAGGTTCCCTGAGGCCTGAAAAGTATTTCAAGAATTCCTCCACGGTCTAAAGGTTGAGAAAGGCTGTTTTAGGTGTATAATTCATAATATATTTTACAGTGGCCTTAGTAATTTGAAAGAGTTAGATATAGAAAAAAAATCTTGTCCCCTCAGTGGTAACTCACTGGGTTTAGGTGTGAAAAATTTCATCTTGCCTTATTACTGTCACTGCTCTTTCTAGAAGAGTCATTTTGAATATTAAAAGATTAAATCAATTCAGATACCATCTGGAAAATACCCAATATAATTGTTTGAAAGGGTTTTAAAGCAGATACATTCAGTTGCTTTCCTAGCTTCTTTTTTTGCAGAAGTCATGAACATAATGATTTCTATCATAGAATTATTTTAGATTTTGAAAAAAGTGACATGCAGTATCATAGTTTATGTACATTAGTATAAGTAATGGTGGAGGGACAGCAAACATATTCTGTGAGGTCTTTCATAATTATCCTTAATCAGTTTTTAATAAGCTTATTTGAAATGCTTCATGAAGTAACCTTTTAAATGGTTTGCACTGCATTATTTGTTCACACTCTATATAGAACATAGAAACATTTATTTATTTATTAAACAAATTTATATGGCCGCGCAATTCACACACACTAACTCCAGGAGGCTTACAAAATTAAAATCCACAATATAAAAACCCGTCAAACCCCTCACCCCCCCAGTGGCTACAAAATAATCAAATCAACTACTTGATTGGCTCTGTCTCAGTCTGGGGTCTCCAGGCCTGCTGACATGCTGACAGAACCATGTCTTTAGGACCTTTCAGAAAAGCATCAAGATGGGAGCCAATCTAATCTCCAGGGGAATTATGTTCCACAGGGAAGAAGCCACCACGGAGAAGGCCCTTTTTTGTGGTCCCTCTAGATGAACTTCCTTCATAGAAGGGACCCGTAACATACCCTGTCCCCCCACTCTGGGAGGCATTAGATTTATATTTAATTATAGGCATTTAATTATGTACAATAACATATAAAACTTTTTGTTTTATTAAAATGGCTCCAAATAAATATTACTCAGGTTTTTAGATAGTCCATAAATATTGTGTGTACATTTATAAATACTGTTTCAAAGCAGGGACTGTATTTCTGTTACAGTTTCATTCCACTTTCACTGTATTTTTTAGGACCTTTTTAATAATCTTGTTATTGCATAAAATAAAAGTGCTTATTCTATTCTATTCTATTTTATTGTTATTTTTTATTTTTCAGAAACCAGAAGATGGAGGAAAACGAGGAGATCAAGACGACAGCAAAGAGTGTCACAATCTGGCAGAGGAATTTTGTCAATGGTATTTTAGAATGCTGAACTCTCAGAACCCATTGACTGGAGATCCACAAGAAGAATGGGGACCACAACATTTTTGGAGTGATGTATCCCTAAAGTTTTGTTATAACACCTCTGAACAAAACATAGAAGAGTACTCAGGTGCAGAATTGGTGAGCCTTCGCTTGCTATCATTAGTGAAAGAAGAATACCTCTTCTTGAATCCCAACCTGAATGCAGGTGGCCTGAAGTGTACAGTTTCACGATATGGATTAGTTGTGGTGGCAGTAGCTGGCACAGTTCATAGGAATACTTGTTGTTTGGGAGTCTTTGAACAAATCTTTGGCCTCATTCGCTGCCCATTTAGGGAGAATACATGGAAAATCAAGTTTGTCAATCTAAAGATTGTTGGCCAGAATGCCATGGAGGCTGGGACCCATATAGAAAGACCTTGCATAAAATATGAGCAAGAAGAACTGCAGGAATTTTACGTGTCCAAGGAACTTGCCTTGATTGAGCCTCAAAAATATTGAGTGTTCTGTTTTGCAAAATGAAGGAGGAAAGTTTGTGGGCCTTGGAAAATACAGCACAAGAGCATACTCAAAGCATTCAAGTAATTTGTTTGCTTCTATTTTTTGAATTCATGCTTTCCTACTAGAAGATAATTCAGAATATTGAACGTAGAGATTTGTTGCTGGTAATTGTTGGCTTGACTCTCCCCCCCCCCCCATTTACATTTTGGCAAATTACTTTGGCAGATAACTTGCTAAATGAGAGGGGAGGAAAGGTGAGAAGATTTGCCTTCCTATCACCCACTGCAAAGTATTGGTTTGTGGGGGATTGAAAACGCAGAAAGAAGCAAGCATAAATGAGAAGGGTAAAGCATAGGAGATGGAATATTGTCATCTTGACTGCTTGTAGCTTCCTTATTTTTAATAGGGGTAGATGAATGCAGAGGTAATGAATGTTAAGTTTGCAAGAGATTCTTTTGCCAAAGACTCTTATCTGAATCATTGTTTTGTGACAATTTTTTTTAATATGTCTTCCACTATAAAAATATCCTAGGAGAGGCAAAGTCAACACCTTATTTTGCACCTGTCACTTAATATTTTTCCTTAAAGTTAGCTAAAGTTCAATTTTCATTGATAAATCTCAGTTCAGTTATTGTTTATACTGAATGACTTAATTTTAAGTCTTAGTTAAATAATCTTTCACATCTTAATCTCAGGGTTGTACAAACAAAGCATTTTTAATTTATGGTAGAAGTTTGTGCTAAGATAAAGACATTATTAAAATGGTTGTTACTTAAATCAGTAAGTGTCATATGCATGAAATAGTTACAGCAGTGCTAAATTTAATAGAGGGTTTTCATGGAGAATTTATGAAACAATGTTACTTTCCTCTATAAAATATTTTGAAATTTTCTTTCTGTCTTATTTCATCATATGTTATGTACAACCCTTATTCATGTAGCTATTTACCTATAAAAATATACTTTTAAGAATATAGGACAGTTGTGAAATTGAAAAACAAGCATTTGATTTGTGGCAGTTATTACATCTAGTTTATTTCACTTTTACTACATTTCATTTTTTTTTATTTTTATTAATAAAAGCTTCAGTCTTTAGGCTAATTATAATAGGACAATATTCTTACTACTTCAGATTATTGTGGAAGAAGCAATTTTAGGACTTCATTTTAACTCTTTAGTATGTTTTTAAAACTTGGATTTTTCATAAAGTTGCTATTTTTTTAAAAAAAAGCAATGATTACATTTAAAAATTGTAAACTTTTCAAAAGTTTTGAGTTTTCAGAACTGCTTTTCTGCTTTTTTTTAAACAAGTAGGAATTTCCCCAAAAACAAAAATAGAACAAAATTTGTAAAACATATAAGGAAATTGAGAAATTAAACCAAAATACTTGCAAAATTTTTATTTATTTTATTTTTTATTTTCTATCCTGCCTTTATCATTTTATAAATAACTCAAGGCAGCGAACATATGTAATACTCCTTCCTCCTCCTATTTTCCCCACAACAGCAACCCTGTGAGGTGAGTTGGGCTGAGAGAGAGTGACTGGCCCAAGGTCACCCAGCCAGCTTTCAGGCCTAAGGTGGCTCTAGAACTCAGTCTCCTGGTTTCTAGCCTGTTACCTTAACCACTAGACCAAACTGGCTCTATATAAATAAATAGATTTATCTCATTCCATGTATATTTGGTAGACAGTATATAATTCTACTTCGCTGCCTTCACAATACAGTCTTAAGATACATATTTTCTTAAATTTATTATTTTGGAATTATGTTTCAAATAGTTTATCAAATTTACAGTTTCTGTAATCATGTAGGCCAAATAGCTTTAATCATATAATGTTACATAATTTAAGCTGAAGTATCTTTTCCAGCAGTGTCAGCTTTATGTCATGCAGTATGTATTTCCCTTGAATGAATAGTAGTATTATAATTAATAATGGTTTAGAAAAATGTACATTTTGGCGGCAGTTTATTTCACTACAGTAGCTTCACTATTTTCAAGAAATTACTGGATTGCCGCAGTTGCTAAGTGAAAAATCACATGACTATGCCAGACTTACGTCACTTCTGCTTCCCTCATGAAGTGAATCACTGCAGTCATTGAGCAAGACATCACGTGACCACAACCTGCAATTTCACTTTCACGTTCTCTGTTAAATCTGCTTGTTGGAAGCCAGTTGTGAAGCTTGCAAATGGCAATCACATGACCGTGGGAAGCTGTGATGGTCATAAATGTGTGTAGGTTGTGAAGCACCAGAATGGTCGCAAAGCTGGTTTTTCCCCCCCAACCATTGTAACTTTGAATGGTTGCTAAGCAAGGCAGTTGGTAAGGAAGAACTACCTGTATTACCATGCTGTGGTTACAGACTGCAGTTGAGAGAAGGAAACAACTTTGCTGTTTTTCCATTTCACCTCTATTATGAATTTGCAGTCCCAGGTCATAGTTCAGTTTCTTTCTTCAGCATCAGTCTTATAGCAAACCTACATTTTAACTTTATAACTTTGTATCTATTATGCAAAGAAACAGGACAAGCAGGCAGCAAAATATTTTTTGAATGTAAACAACAGGTTTTTCTTTATTAACAGGCTTTATTAAGACACAGGGGAAAGTGTTGGTTGTATAAAAGAGCTGCACTTTAGAAGTTCCTTAACTATTTTCTGAGATTCTTTGCAGAACGTCAACATTCAGATTTCAACAGTGAACAGCATAAAGGTGGCTTCCAGGTTTTGGAACAATTTGTTAATGAATCCTTAAAACTAAAAATCAAATGTGTGGTTTTATTACAGAATGTATTACATTTTATTTTTGGGTTTCTTGAGTGGTGATGATGACTTATAAGGATATTTGTGTCATTACATACAGAAACGTATTTTTTAACACACTGGTATTTAAATGCATTTCTGAAGTTAGCTACAATCCTGTGTACATATATGTGGGGATAATTTCTATGTATAGCCTACTGCTATTAAATAGGATTTTCTTAATATGAGACAGTTCTTTTTAACCATACTTTGGTTTAAAATCTGGAAGATTTGTCTGCATCCAGATAAAATTGATCACTGCTGAAAACTGAAATTGAATGTCGTATCAATATTTTCCCACCCTTGCCCCTTTTTTATTTTAGTCCCTTTTAAAGTGCCTGTACTGTCAGCTTTTTGTCAGTTTCTTTTTAAATCAGAATCAAAATGTATAATAGAATATAAAAGTTGGAAGATTTTATTTTATTTATTTATTTATTTAATTTTTAGCCCGCCTTTATTATTTTTATAAATAACTCAAGGCGGCGAACATACCTAATACTCCTTCCTCCTCCTGTTTTCCCCACAACAACAACCCTGTGAGGTGAGTTGGGCTGAGAGAGAGAGTGACTGGCCCAAAGTCACCCAGCCAGCTTTTTGGAGGTTGTCTAATTCAACTTCATGTCCGGTTTAGGAATCTACTCTTACATTGTCCTTGACAGACATCCACACCTTGTATAAATATTTCCAGCTAAAGGAAGTCCACCATCTTCCAGCTCTTACCATTACAAAACTGTTTCTGATGGCCAATCAATATGTTTCCCTAAGATTTAAGTAAATTGTTTTTTGCCCTCTGGGTATGTTACAATTTATCAATGTCATTCCTAAAATGCAATACCAGAAGGACTCAGAGCATGGACATCAAATAAAGAGGAACAATGATGTATCTTAATTTTGATAATTATACTTATATCAATAAGCCTATGTTTGCATTTGCATTTGCTTTTTTTTTTTGTTTTGTTTTTTTGCAACTGTTATCACTGTTGTCTCATACTGTAGGAAGATCAAGAGAGTGCACATAACACTCTCCTCTCGTTTTTCCTTCCAGCTACTCTGTGATGTAGGTTGGACTAAGAGTAACTGTCCCAAAATCACCTGGTGAACTTCAGTGGATGAGGGTGGATCCCCTTGGTGCTAGTCCTCTTCACCACACTGGCTCTCAAATGAAGGACTTTGTATTCATCTTGCTGAATTGATCCAGTTTGTCAAGATCCTCCCAAATTTTGGGATAGTCCTTCAAAGTCTTTGCTATTCCACCACTCCTCCCACCTTTGTGTTAATCCCTCATTCAATAGGTTTATAATACATTGAGCAATACAGGGTCTTGAACAGCCCTGGAGTATGCTGCTTGATACTTCCTTTCAGCTCAACCTCAAACCATTGATACGTACTTGGGTTTGATCGTACAGTCCACTCTGTATCTATCTAATAGTGTTGCAGGCCAGCTCATATTTTATCTTTTTCTCTGATTGGATAATGTGGGAGATTTCGTCAAATGTTCTGTTGAAATCAGGGCACACTATGTCTACCACATTATTGTGGTTAACTAAACCATTCACTCTGCCAAAAAAGAAGATCAGGCTTCTTTTTAGGTCAATAGGTCAACATTCATTCTGTCAAATAATGCATTATTTTTAAATGTTAAAAATAATCTTCCAGAGTTTTGACAGATACCAACATCAGTTTTGTAAATTACCTGGGTTCTTTTCTCCCCATCACCAGATTTTTTTTAACAGAGATGCTCTGAGATGACGTCTGCAAACTCCTTCAAGACTGATGTAACTGAGCTGATTCTGTAGAAACATTCATGTTAGCCCAATGCTTCCATATCTTTATTCACCTTGGATTGCCACTTCCTTTTTGTATAAATTGCTCTGCTTAGGTCCATTTGAACACAGTTCCCATCTGGGAAGAAGACTAAAGCAAAATAGGAGTTCAGGTGCTCTGTTTTCTCCCTATCACCTGTCATCTTCTGTTAGCAGCAGGCCCACAGCTTGCTTTTTCTTCCATTACTACTGATACAGCCAAAAGTATTTTTTTGTAGTCTTCAGTTTTTCTTGAGAGCATAAGTTTCTTTTGTGTTTAAGCTTTTCTAATTTGATTTCTGAAAATATTAGCTACCTTCTGGTATACCTTGATGATCACATCTATTTTCCATTCCTTATGCCTTTTAAACTTAGCTCAATGAAAAGCTCCTATATATATCCACAACAGTATTTTAAGCTGTATCCCCCTCCCTCATTTTTTCTTCTCATTGGACTAGTGTGCAATGGCACTTCCAATTTCTTATTGTTGAGAAAGTCCTAAGCCTCCTGCACTCCTTTTATACAGAGGATTTATGTCTATAAGTTCCCACACAGAGCCTCTCTAAACTTGTTGAAGCTGGTTCTCCTGAAATCCAGTACGTTTGTATGCCTATGCTCAAAATGCACTTCCTTTAATATCTGGCACCCAGGACATGGTCACTTCCTCTTAAGGTTCCACTGTTTTTACTTCATTAATCAGCTCTTCCTTATTAGCTAGGATCAGGTCTATACAAGGCAGTTCTCTTGTCGGTTCTTCAACTTTTGAAAAATGAAACAGAATTTTTTGTGACCATGTAGTCTTGGCAGAGTTGGCTTTCCAGATAGTTGAAGTCAGTCCTCCCTGAAAGTTCTGTAATCTAATCCAGGAGGGTATTGTCCACCTTCTGCCTGGCTTTATTATCTATAGCACACCCCTACAGTAATTTCATTGGTATTTTCCTCTTCCCTTTATTCTTATCTGAATGCTCTTTGCTAGACTCTTATGGTCAAATTCCTAGATCTCTACACGTAAACACTTCCTTCACATATAATGCCACTACTCCACTTTTGTCAGGAGGCCTATTCATTTTGAATTTGGTGTACCCTTTGATTCTTGCATTCAAGTCATTAATGTCATCCTGCCAGTTTTCAATAATGACTACTAAATCATATTTGCCTTTCTGGAATAAAGCATTTAGTTCTTGCTGTTTGTTTCCGTTCAATTAGGTTTGCAAGGTGCTTTCCAAACATGTACTTCCTAACCTGTATGAGGTGCAGCTGTTCTCTTTCTAGGAGTCCCTCACAAAAAACACTGTCATGATCAAAGGATCCAGTCCATTTGCATTGGCACCATTGGCATATCCAGTTTTTTACTTCCAGTATTTTCTCACTTCTTAGGCTGTATGCCTCAGAAAGGACTGAAGAAAATGCCAACTGTGGCCTCCTTCCTCTTCCTGCCCAGTGTTTCTTAATCCTTTGCAGTGTCTTTGATTCTGGGAGGTGTACTGAATAAACGTAAAACAGTAGAAAAGGAACACTACAAAAGGTAGACAAGCAGAAAAATCATACAGGATTCTCACAAACCAACCATTCCCATAAGGGGTCCACCATCCTCTCTAACCTCAGCCTGGGGGAAAAGCCAGGGTTTAAGGGGTTATTTGAATAAAGTCACAGTGGGGACTATCCAAGTCTCTAGGAGAGGGGATATTTCACAGGCCAAACACTATGCAGAGAAGGCCCACTTGCTGGTTTCTACCAGATGATACAATTTCATCAATGGACCCAGAGCATACCAAGTCTGCCAGACTGTATAGGATGGGCACAAACTAGGGGAGACAGGTCCTCAGATAAGCATGTCCTATGCTATGATGGGTTGCAGTTTAAGAAAAATACGAATATGGCAAACATGTAGTATCTAGCAATAAAAGGGACTAAGCTGTTTTTGGATCAGCCTTTTTCAGCATGGGCCCCTTAGATGTTTTGGTCAACAACTTCCACTTCAGCCAGCATGTTTAGAGATAATGGGAGCTGTAATAAAATAATAAAGGCACCTGTGTTGAGAAATCTGATTAAGATTAAACCTAAATGGAAGTATGTGTTGTGATTTTTTAAAAAAGAAAAGTTTGTACTACATTATTTGGATAGGAAAGATACATGGTCTGGCCAGAACTTATGGAAGATGGATACTATGTTTATCTCAATATGCCCAAATGATAATTCACTGTCAGAAAGCTAGAAGCTGAGTTAATATTATAAGCTGCTTGTATATAACAACAACAAAAAAAACTTTGCAAACCTGTCTGGATCAATTATTAAATTGAAATAATGGCAGAAAAAACTTGTACAGTTCTTTTACTTTTGCTGTGCTTAACTCAAGGGCAACTTTACCTTTTGCTAGTCCCTAACCAATCAATCTAACAGGCAAATTACATCCTGCTACAAACCAATCTGGTTAGCCTCTCCTCCATCTACACCAATCAATAGGACGGGGAGAGGGAGGCGCAGAGGTTAAGAAATGAATTCCATTGCTAAGTGGGTAATGTGTGAATCACAAGAAGAGGTAATGCTAATGTGAAGCTCATTTAACACATGACTTATTCATACAATAAAAAATGCCCAATGCATTTTAGTGAGGAAAAAAGAATCCTCAGAGTGTATTGCAGAAGCCATTTTGAAAGAATACATTCCTGTGGATATAAGACAGTCCCAGGGGATGGCTCTGTTAAATGTGTTGACTGTTTTAGATTGCCTATGAATAAATCATCAATGTGAGAGAGAGAGTACCACCTTGAGATTCACCTTGTGTTGTTTTTTTTAAAACTTGCTTCTTCTGCTGCCTTTTTTAAAATATTAAACAGTGAATTGATGCAAAGTTACAGTCTCTTGTGGTGGAGGTGCTCATAGGAATAAGTCATGTCAAATTCATGGCCTGAAAAATGGGAAGGAGAATTAAATAGCTATCTACAATGGTAGGAGGAGAGACCAGAGATGCATCTGGCAGGAACAAGTACTAATCTTGCTTTTGGAAACAGAGGACTGCTATTGACCCCATTCATCAATAATGCAAGTGCTAGATATTTCCTCTGTCCCAATTACCTCCTTCAGATGGAGACAATTCACCTGCCATTGATAAAAATCTGAATCCAGCCTTGCTGTTTTTCAAAAGCTGGCCTTCTCCCAGCTGGTCAATGATGTCAAGCTGTGTGTGTGTGTGTTTAAGTGGAAAAAAATCCCCTGTATTGGTGCTAGGGTATACTGTACAGGGAAATGTTATCCATGACAGCTGTCAGAGAAAAAAAGAGAGTGAGCTGGCTGACAACAAAATTTCAACTGACCTGTTAACTAACCCCTGTCTGAGAATCAGGATCCCTATAGGCTTAGGACTCAGACTGAAATAGAGAGCATTGGGCTGACAAAAGAATAGCACACTCTCTTTCACCTGACTATAAATTGTAACAATCATGTCAGTGGGAAGACTGGAACAGGAATTGCTCTCCTCCAGTACCTGTTTGCCTATATTTACATTCACTCCAAATAAGAAGAACGATGTACTTATAATTGTAAGAAAAATAAATTTAATTAAGCAAATGGAGCAAGATACACAAGTGAAGTGGCTATCAGAAGACTGGGACCTGCTGCAAAAATACCTGTATGTCTGGTAGTTATTGGCTAAATGTAGGCTGATTGCTACCAAAAAGTTAACAGGATGTTGGGAAAATTTTATCTGTGGCTTGCTAAATATGTCAGAAATAGGAAATCTACCAGTGATGCAGATTACAAGAGTGAAAGACCACGTGAAGGAAAAGACACCAATTGTGGAGAACCTTAATGATTTATCTACACTGTTGAGGATGTAAGAAAAGTTATAAAGAAATTGAATGAAGACTTAATTAAAATTGTTGCTACTTCTATATCGTCACCAAGAAAACAACAACAGCATGTCCATGTAATCACCAGAAATAAAACTCTTCTTGAGGGACATTCTCACCCATACCTATATCTCTCCACCTATTGTTGGCTTGTTGGCTTATTTTTCTTAGATACACCCAACAGGTGCAATGCAGCCTGAATATGATTCTCATTTTTTACTCTGTCTCAAGCAACTAAATGTCTTGGCCATCCCTGAGATAATAGTCGCATTTGGATTAAATAGTAACATCTACAGCAGTGTTTTTCAACCTTGTCAACTTTAAGGTGGCTGGGGAATTCTGGGAGTTGATGTTCACACATCTTAAAGTTGACAAAGTTGAGAAACACTGATCTAGAGAGTCTTCAGGAGTAGCTTTACATATAACATATTTATTCTACAAGTTACATAACATCATTCTAGTGGCTATAAAACAACATTGGCTTTACCCAAACTATCTGTTTAGGAAGGATTGCATTTAACATACCATACTTAGCTGGCATTAAAAACCTCTGGATGTGAAAGATGCCACTTAGGCATCCAGATTAATTTGAACCTGCAAGCAGTGATAAAGGTGACCCTCCAGAGACTGTAGGTTAAAAACCTTACCCTTCCTAAACTTTGGCAATGCTGCTAGAACTTTTATCATCTATAGAGGAAGTGCAGTTCCACCAAACCTCTAATGAATTTCTAAATATATGTATTTAAAATTGAGATCTGAGCAATCCACTTGTTTTCTTGGCATATGTGTTCATTATACATTTGATTCATTCTTATCTGAGATTGTGATAGTGTGACTGAAGTCTTAACAGTGAGACAAGTATGTCAGCCACTGAAAGTGACTTGTTACTTTTCCACAATATGATTTGATGATCATATGAAGCTGAGCTGTATGGAATCAGATTGCTTAGCCTTATATTTTCTCTTCCAAGGGCAGGTGTAGTCCCACATTTATTTTAAAATTCAGTTGGAATCTCTCTTTAATTATGTTGTAATATAATACTATTCTAGCATAATTTTGACCTAAATTGGGACAACTAGCCCATTTAAAGTAGATTTGCCCAATTATTTTTTTAAAAAAAATGTCTGAAAATGCTAAACATAATAACAGTCTTTCAATAGAAGTTATAAGAAAATTCAAATAGACAAAAGCAGCAAATGAGAGAACAGAAACTTCAACTGAAGGCTTTGCTTATTTATAGTGGGTAAAGAAATGACAAACACCTGAAGGACCAGACTAAGAACACATTGCCTTAATCACAAAATCTATCTACATGGTCACTAAGAGTTGCCACCGACTTGAAAGCACAAAATCAAAGAAACGAAAACCCAAGTTACCCCATACTAAATGCATTCCAGCAATTGAACAGTAGAATAGCTATCAAACATTTAGATCATAAAGGTAAATTTCCTTTAAAAGCCACTTAAACAGTATAAAAAGCCATTTGGATTAAGGAAAAACAAATGCAACATATAAATATGTACTACAAATAGAACAGATTTTCATCTTATTTATTTTGAAGATTTATATAGTCACCCAGGTCATATAGTCCTACTCCAGCCAATGTACCTCAAATAATCCTCCCCCTAAAAATAATGCATAAAAATGACACACTATCAACAAAAAACAAAATCTATGAGCCAACATCTCAACAACATAAAGCCAGAACTCACAATCATAATTCCATCCAGAATATGGGTTCATCTATCACTCTGGCCCAATGCCCAGAGAAAAACCAAGTTTTTATAGCCTTCCTGAAGGCTAATAGGGTTGGAGCCATCTGAATCTCATGATTGAGGTGGGGGGGGGGGGGCTTGTTCAAAAAGGCAGGTGTCATAAGAGAAAAGGCATGCTTCCTAGGTCCTATCAGATGACATTACCTCAAGGAGGGGACCTGGAACATGCCCATCCTGTGAGAGTATGTGGGAGGGGCAGAAATAAGCATAAACACAGGTGGTTCTGCAAATCTGGTGATATTTTTCATACAGTAATCTTTTTAGATGCATTAACTGAAATGAATACTAGCTGTCCTAGTAACATTAGATAAAATTAAGGTGAAGTCAAGCCTTTCATTAAACCAATGTCATGCAAGATATGGATGTAGTTGAACTCTCACATACCCATCTTAATGCTGGCAATGCTGGTGAAAGTGTGTAAAACTGGAGAGCAGAAGGACTCATTTGAGTCATGAAATGTAAGTGTCCTATTGAGATTATAAACAAAATGCAGTGTCAGGTAGTGGACCTAATTCATCTGAAGCTAAACACATTGAAGCCCCTTTGATTTTACTAAGTATATTAAACACATACATAGTGTGCTTAACTATTTTTCATTAAGATTTATGGGGCTAAAAAATGCTTAGCAAAGTAGAACATGGATTTTGTAAACAGAAGGTCCCAGGTTACATTTTCATACTCTTCATAGAAAATAATTCCAGACTTTGAGGTTATAAAAGATTTGAGGCTGCAGGATTCATCCACCAATTATAATACTGACCATTACAAGCTAGATAGATCAACAGTCTTTACCAGCATTTCCCAAACTGACATCTTTCAGAGATATTGGGACTGCAACATGTGGGATGCTCAACATGCATGTAAATCAACAATTAGAAAATGCTAAATATCTCATTCCATGTCACAAAAACATTCACTTGTTGATTTCAGCACACCTTGCTTTTGCTAAATGCACAGAAATAGATCAGGCTGTCCTGCCTCCCGCAGATCATTCACAAGCTCTAAATCAAAAGTCTATAGGTTCTTCAGATAAAGGTATAATAAATGCAGTTGCTTTTTCTTGAGTGTGGTGGTTGCACAATTTGCTTACACAGACTGGTAGTAGCTTATCATGCCCAAGGCAAAGATTTTTTCCATCACCATGGAATGAAGCTTAGACTTCATTGTACCTGTATGGGCAACTCTCCTCCAAAACAAAGAGCAGAAACAAATGCACACATAGTCTCATACAAATACACTGCTTCATTACTATTATTCAATTCAGACAGAGCATCAGAAGCCTACACACTTTGCTTGTGTAGACAGTTTTTGCTTTTTCCACCTCTCCCCCGAGATATCACTTGATAGAT
Organism: Candoia aspera; assembly: GCF_035149785.1. Classification (NCBI taxonomy): domain Eukaryota; kingdom Metazoa; phylum Chordata; class Lepidosauria; order Squamata; family Candoiidae; genus Candoia; species Candoia aspera. The sequence goes on along the minus strand of NC_086157.1, from coordinate 79,647,966 downwards.
CCATTAGAGTTTTAAGGAATTCCTACAATTGCCACTGTGTGGAGATGTTGCAGCATAATCCATGAAGGAACCATGAATTGTGTGCTCATGCAGCAGTTGAATTGTCACCATCCAAAGTGATTTTCCCATCAATTCTTAGTTTCTCCTAAAAAGCTTTCCCTGCATCTTATTGAACCAATATATTTGGTAACACAGAATAGGTTAAGAATGGAAAACCTATAGTTCACCTTTAACCTATTGGTAAGCAGTGAATCCAAGAGAATTTATATGCATAGGATTATGCTAGTACTGCTGTAAACTGAAAGGATGGGAAAATACATATATATTTCTTCTCATGCATATGTGAACTGAAATGGTTAATATTTCAGTGTTGGTTTATTTCTATCGGTTCAACTTTCTATGTATTCCTTATGGATTTATTTTTCTGACAAGTTTCCCTAAAGAATTTGGTATGTGTGCTTGAGAGAGTGAGTATGGTGGTGATGGTCAGTAGAAGCAACATACTGAATGTAAATTAGTCTTACATTTGAACAAGTGAAGTGCTGATGGTAGAGCTTATTCTTATTAAATATTTATTTATATGGAAATCAGGGTCAGAATAGTAGCATAGCAGCAATGATTTCTTTTTGTACTGTTTTGATTAACTGTTTTTATTATTGTTAGCTGACCGGAGTCACTGGTTTGAGATGGGCAGCTATATAAATCGAATAAATAAATAAATAACCAACCCCGCCCCCACCAACTGAGAACAACAACAACAAAAATGCAGGTCATCATTATCATTACATTGTTCAAGAGTGTGGTAAAGGTAACTTTTCAGTGTGTGTCTTTCTATTCATTCTGCTCTCCTTTCCTGGAGTTTGTAGTGTTCAAACAGTAAGGGCACCTCCATGTTAGATTTCGATGTCACTTTGAAAGTAGCAGTTAATTTAAGCAGTGTTGGAGAACTGAACCTGATTGATTTCTGGCTCAGCTGCAGAGTAGATGACTTTGCAGCAACGGTAGTATTTTGTTTTGCAACACTTGTAAACGTTGCAACTCTAGAGATTTTCCCATTGGAAGGAATGTCTGCTTCGCGCTATCTCCTGGCTCCTAGTCTTCAGATGCCCCGCAGATCCTTCATGGGGAACGTTGGCTTCACACCTTTGCAGCAAAAATTTTCTTCTCCTTGTCCTTCTCCTTTCTCCTTCTGTGCACACAAAACATGCACACACAATATAAACTAAGGACAGGTATGATATTAACAATTTACTTCTTTTAATTTCACTTTTCTATGGAATGAGCACGAGGACTTTTTTTTTCTTCTTTTCACTGAGCCCAAGGTGATGCACTGTTCATTTGACAATTTTTGCTCCTGGATTCGGCATTACAGGCAGTGGTATGGATGACTATAGCTAGCTTGAATCTACAGTAACTTGAAAAACCGTGGTGATATGGAATAGAACTTAATTAACATTACTTATTTAGCGTGCCAATCAAATGATGTATATATTAATAATAAAGATGTGCTTTTTTTCTGAATTACATTTATCTATTTTTTTCTTATTATGCCTACAGTACACTGAAGTGAATAACCTTTCCGGAAAATGTATTCTAGTAGAAGCTCAAATGGATAAAAAAAAATCCAATATATTCAGTAGAGATTCCATAGATTCCATGAAATATATAAGGCATCAGGTAAAAAGCATGCCATTGATACAGTTTATTTTTTTCCCCTCTGAGGTTTTAATTTCTTTTATTACACATTTGGGAACTTTTTTTCCTTTCCAGTTTTGTAATTTCATTATTTTATTATAAAGATTCACTTAACTTTGAATGATATATTGGGAGAGGGAAATGCACTGAAAATAGTAGGTTAGAATAGTTACAAAATTAAATTGGATTTCATCTAATTAAAATTTAATTTATTTAAGTACAGTCAATATGATTACTTTCCATCTATTAAATAATTTTCCTGTTTTTGTATTAAAAAACCCATTTGGTGGGAACTTTTGGAGAAGCTCACACTAAAGCTTTTGGGCCTCATACAAGACTTTGGGGAAATGTACTGTAGTTCTAAAAGTTTTGGAATTATTTATCTCGAACCATCTTCCAGGGATTTTTTTAAAGAGCTGTTTTTGCACATTTTCGTTGGCTGAGAAAAGGATTTAAAATTCTGGGTCTTCCTGTTAACCTGCCATTCCTGAAGTCCCTTGGGAACCATTGGCTACTTCTGTGGCTTTTTCTTTACCTTTCTCCTCTAAAGGGAAGAGCAAGTTTCAGTTCTCCCCAGATGCTATGATGGGCACCACCAGGCTTTGCAAAGCATGCTGAGGGCCACACTCCAAATGTAGGCAAGAATAGGATCCAGTTTTGTGCTGGTGCTTGGTATTGTTATGGGGCGAAAAGGTGTCATAAGCTTGCAAAATATCAAAAAAGCGTGAATCAAAAGCAACCCAAATTATTGGCCTCACCCATTGGGGAGCCTGTGGGGGCTGCAAAAATTATGCTGGTAAGCCTTAAGTGTCTGATGGGCTACACTTTTTGCATCCCTGCTTTACATTTATTATGATCCTTTTCTTGTTCCTGGAACAACTGCTTCTAATTCTACTCTGTTGTTTTATAATGCTGGATAAGCCCAAGGGTTTATTCAGAGCCATGGAGACTTCAAAGGCCAAACTAGGTTCTCAAGGGCTGGAAGTAATAAAAAACTGTCACCCTGTTGCCTAGTCAGGTCATAAATCCTGTATCTTTGTCTTTCCACTTACATGGCTTTGACCGTCAGACTATTCCTGGATATTGATTATGCAGTCCCACGTCTTTGAAGACCTGACCTGATTGTACTGTCAACCAACAGACCCCTGGTAGACTTGATTACTTGATTTGTTTTCTGTAAGAACCTGGACTGATCTATGACAATGTAAAACATGAACATCCCCTGGAATTTTTATATAATTATAGAGTTGGAAGGGACCTTATAGGTCTTTGAGTCCCCTGGTCAGTTTGGGAATTCAAAATAAAGCATCCTGAGGATGGCTGCCCACCCTCTTTTTGAATGCATCTGCAAAAGGGGAGCTAGTGTTCTTTCTGGATAATTGATTCTACTGCTCTATTTTAAATACTAATATTTTGTTTTCCCTTAACATCCAACCAAACTCTGACTTCCTGCAACTTAAGACCATTATTGTTGGCTTGCACACTGGGATGATAAAGAATAGGTCTTGGCCCTCTTCTCTGTTATACTTATTGGTATATATTAATTTCTACAGGTGCATTAGGATTTGGTTTAAAAATTTTGGTTTAATCAGTAATAAAAGTGGGTACTAACTGTGGAATGGAAAAATATATATCAAAATCCAGTTAGTTCTGTCTTCTTAATACCAGGTTTGGCTATTATGAGAGAAAGTGAAAGATTAAGATTGTTCCCTGATGGATTTGGGTGACAGCAGGGTATTGGAGGGTTGATGGGAGATTATAAAAGTTGAATGGATTAATTGGGGTAAAAGTTGCCAAAATATCTCTTTCAAGTGCAGTCTAGGAGACTAGTTGTTTTTGGTGAGGGGATTGAATATAATAGGGTAGATTGATTTTCATTTATTTATTTATTTTCTATCCCGTCTTTATTTTTTTTTATAAATAACTCAAGGCGGCGAACATACGTAATACTCTTTCCTCCTCCTGTTTTCCCACAACAGCAACCCTGTGAGGTGAGTTGGGCTGAGAGAGAGTGACTGGCCAAAGGTCACCCAACTGGCTTTCATGGCTAAGGCGGGACTAGAACTCTCAGTCTCCTGGTCTCTAGCTCATTGCCTTAACCACTAGACCAAACTGGCTCTGATATAAACATGAATTTAACATGATATAAACATGCTTGATATAAACATGGAGAGATGTGTGAATAGGACAGTAAATAGGGACCCCCTTATGGACTAGGGAGGATGGAAGACCTGGAGATAAGATAGGAGTATGAAGGAAGGGTTGAAGATCAGAGTAGTGATTGACAGAGGAGATACAATGGGAGGCAAGGGGTGGAATGTTTCTGAGGACCCACTGATCTTGACCCAAAAGCCAGCTTACTGGATCTTTGGAATCTCTGGCCTTCAGCTGTTATTGCTGAATTGCAAGGTCTGCCTGCAAAAAATTTCTCCTCATCCATGAACTTATGGTGGATGAAAGAACAGATCTGGTTTGTATTAGCAAGGGCAGGTCTTCTCTTTTTAAAGATGTGTCCATCCACTTTTGGGTTTGGCATCAGCCATGGACCCAGGACAGGGGAAAAGGTGTAGCAGGTATTATCTGGGAGATTCTGATAACATCCAGAGGAGCTGTTACATAACTACCTAGCCTTATTTGTGAAGATGTGCCATAGGGAAAAGTTTGAATTACTATTGTTGTACTAGCCCTTATGAAGCCTCGTGTGGCGCAGAGTGGTAGGTGGCAGTAGTGCAACCAAAACTCTCCCCACGACCTGAGTTCGATCCCAGTGGAAGCTGGATTCTCGGGTAGCCAGCTCAGGTCGACTCAGCCTTCCATCCTTCCGAGGTTGGTAAAATGAGTACCCAGCTTGCTGGGGAAGGTGATGACTGGGGAAGGCAATGGCAAACCACCCCAATATAGTCTGCCAAGAAAGCATTGCGAAAGCGGCATCCCCCAAAGGGTCAGACATGACTCGGTGCTTGCACAGGGGACCTTTCACTTTCACCTTTTCCCTAGCCTTTATGCTGTACTGTACAAAGGCATCACTACTGAGTTGGTGGACTTCATCTTGGAGTTGGTGATAGAATCCTTCAGGGTTATGATTCTGGGGGATTTCAACTTGCCTTCTCTGGAACAGGAGTCAGAGGCAATCCGGGAATTCATGACTACCATGGCCCTGTCTGAGATCATCCAGGGCCTGAAGTATATGGAATGCCACATACTAGATCTGTTTTTTTTGTCTCAGGGCAGATATGATGTGATCAGAGGGTTTTGGACATTATCATACATCCCTTGTCATTGTCAGATTGCTCATGATGGCTATGGAGTTGACTGGAGTCACCAGCCTCTTCAGGGAGGATAAACCTATTTGATTTGTCCACCCCAGATACCTCATGGAACCATGTAGTTTCCAAAGGGCAGTTGAGGAGTTTCCTGAGACTACGGTGAGAATTTCCACTGATATTTGAGTCACCTGCTGAAATAGGGAGATTCCAAAAGCCTTAGACAGGACTGCACCTGAGCAACCTTTCCTGTTTTGCCAATCTGGATTTACTGATGAGCTGTAACAGATGAAGTGATTTACTGACAAGATGTAGTAGATGAAGTGATTCAAGTGACTCCTAAAATTATGCTGGGAACAAGGAGCAAATCAGATGGAACACAGGTAAATCTGAACACAGACTGAACACAAGTAAGAGGCCTATACTGTAGCAATAAGACTGGCAATCTACATCAATATTTCTCCACTCCTTTCACATTTATAGAGATCAACAAGTAGCACTCTTTAAAGTGACTCAAACCTGTAAGGGTAGGATGGGCACTCGGGGCCACTGTGGGGAATTTTCCAGGTGTCTTTGAGGAAGAAATCCATTCAGACTTGCATGCTAGCTGGGCAAATCCCATAGAGATGACTGAGATGATTTTGCAATATCATCTGAGTGGATTTTGTGCATATGACTCCTGAAGAAGTGGGCGCAGTTCTGTGTGGCACTGATTCTGCCACCTGTAATTTGGACCCCTGCTCTTCCTGGGTGGGGAAAGCCTCCAGGGAGAGGCTTGGTCAGGGTTAGGGTTATCCTTGAAAGAGAAGGTGATGTTGCCAGCCTTGAAGGAGGCAGTGGTCAACTGCTCCTCAAGAAGCCATTGCTCAACCCAGAAATTCTTAACCAGTCTCAACCTTTCCTGTCTTTGGAAGACTGTTGAGAAGATGGTGGGGATATAGTTTCAGAGAACTTTAGATGGAATAGACCCATTTCAGTGCTGTTTCAGGCCTGAATATGGCAATTGAGATGAAACTGATAGTACTTGTGGATGATATCTGGCAAGGCCTTCCTGGTCTCTCAGCCATCTTCTGTACCCTCAATCATGGTATGCTTTTGGTCTATCTGAAAGTTGAGAGTGGAGAACATTCCATTCCAATTGCAGAGGTTCTCCTCCTTCCTAAAAGACAGGTCCAAGAGATTCAACACCACAGAGAGTTAAACCTTGGCCCAAATGAATTTAGGATTGCTCTTCAGTACCATAGGTAGCTGGATGTCAGATTAAAAGAAGAATGGCCTATCCAGAAATGACTCTAATCTTAAGCATTTGTTTTACTTACTTAAAATAGGAAAGATAAATGTTGATCTAAACTTGTCCAAGGTATCTGTGTACAGTGTGATTTTTTTAAGGATTTGTCAATGTCAAGCCACCACTTAGCATAAATAAAATGATTTTATGCCAATATATTTCATCTAAAAAGAATAGACTATATTTTTTCTATCAGTAACAATGCAAAATGAAATGGCTATCCATTTCTGATTCATTATATTCTCTTAATCATCCCTGTTGGGTGAAGTCTGCTATATTGGTTTCACAGTGCAATACTATGCATGTTTACTCAGATGTACCCCCACTGTCTGCCACCCAAAATCATCCAGCCCATGGCCCCAAAAAGAAATATATTCACTAGCTGCCTTGGTGTGGGCAGAGCAACAACTCCACCAGAAGTGGTGATAGAAACAGTGGAATGGCCGGTGGTCCCTATACTGAAGAAGTTTGTGATCTCTGCTCTAGATGGAGATGAATTTCTGAAATAAATCAGCTGGTGGGAGATTGAAATTTTTACTGCCTTCAGTGATTGTATCTGGGTTGGGACTTTGGTCATTTATTTTAAATTAGAAATACCTAAGAGGGTCAGCTGTGTGCTATAAAATTAACCTAATATGTAGTTTGCTACTTAGGAACCTAAAGAAAATTGAGACAAATCTTCATAACTGATAAGAATAATGCAGAACAGTGATATACTTCAGCTTGGGAAAATCAAGAAATATTTTTATATATTTCCTTGAGGATGCTTAATTGTATACCTAAAACATGGAATGTATCAATGTATGAAGAACTTTGGACTCATTGAACTTAGACTGTAGTTACAAAGTAATCTGGCCTTGCTGGAAATAAATTATCACTCTGGACCTAATTTATGGGCTGAAGAAATATGTTCACTCTCAGCCTTTCAACTGGGTCTTTTTCGTTATAACAGATTGATTGGTACAATTCTGTGTAGCTGCATTGGAATTTTCTGAGCCTGGGAACAGGAATGGATGCTTCCAAAATATTGAGATGGACATTCATTTTGTATCTTCTAAATAGTAGTGATTTCCCCTTGAGTCAAGAGACAGTTAGAAAAAGGATCAAAGGCATCAAGGAGGCCCTTTCTTAACATACTGATTGATACATGAGGGCTAAGGTAACATATCCAGCTTCCAAGATTTCATAATCTAATTCCTTTTTCCTTGCAATAACTTGGCTAATGAGAGTCTGTGAGAATCCAGCTTTCTTGTTGTAAGCTACTGCTAGGACTTGACAGTGGGCAACGTTTAATATTCTTTAAAAATATATTGTTGTAATAAAATTTAAAATAAAAAGTATCCCACAAATTAAAAAAAAAAACCTGTACTCCAATTCTTAGTGAAATCAGATACATTGTTTAATAGCATACCTGAGATGAATTGTGAAGTATAAAACAGACAGTTCATTTTATGCCACCCATGTTCCTAATAACATGCTGATGTATGGATTCCTCCATTCAGGCTTATATGTTGCTTGTGAGCAGTCTCCCCTGACTCAATGTTTTATAGATAGGTATGACTACGTGTTGGCTGGGAATGATGGGCATATTGTCTAACATTCTGAAAAACACTACATTAGAGAAAGGCTGTTTTAAAAAAAAACAAATATTATGTCCCCATGTTTAATGGAAGAATAACTCTGCAGGTTACATCCTCATTTTAATACAGCTGGGGATGTTGTTTTATTCTGTTACTCATCTCTCCATTGCACTGTAGTCTTTTTGGTTCTTGTTTGAAGAAAAGGTCTCATGAGGGGCTGGTCATAATGATATCTACTGCAACATTAGCCTTTCCATTTGCTAATCATTCTCAGTGCATGCCAAAGCCAACCCATTATATCTCCACATTACCTCTCCATCTGTTAATCTCAAACATCATCTTTTAGCATGATGTTATCTATGTGCTTCTGTGCCTGGAACTAGTAGAGAGCACCTTCAGCCAATCATTCCTCTGTCCTGGTTATCCCATCACTAAGTGCAGAGAATGCCAGTTGATCAATGCTCATTCTGTTTCAAGCTGTACAACTTGAAATAACAAAGATCCTTTCACCAGCAAATAAATTTTGAGGGTCCTGCCCTACAGTCCATGTCTTACTGCACATTTGTGTATTTGTTGGTTTGCATATTTTTCCTGGCAGGCTGCTACAGGACAGTCACAAGGGAAGACCAATTTTTGAAACAATTAAATGTACTGAGAAACTGCAAAAGCATTCTGTTTACCATAATGCCAGATCCTTGCAGAGAAAATTATGTGAAGATGAAACTCAGGTGAGCCCAGTGCTGCCTGTGAAGGACTTGAAAGTATAGCATGCCTGCAAATCTGCTTTCAATTTTTTCCACTAGTTGGGTTGAATAAAATGCTAGCAGGGAGGCTGTTGGGCTATACTGCAAACTGAGGATGAATTTAAAATGCAAGTTTCATCCATCTCTAAAGTGTGAGAGAAAGGAAATGCAAATGAATTTTCTTACGGTAAAGAGTAAGTGGTTTTAGAATTTTTAATCAGTTCTGTTTTGTAGAAGTAACATACAATCAATGGAGGCAGCTCAAGAAATTAGAAAAATCAGGGATTTCTGGGTGGAAAAAATGGCAGACTAACACATCTCTGAACAGTGGAGATACCGCTGAGGTGGAGACTGGTGACTGGGTGGCAAGCCCAGGCAGGTGGAGCTTCTTCAGACAAGGAGAAGCCAGGAGATTGCCCACTTGTTCTTTGGAAGGCAGCCCTTCATGAGAAAACCCTCAAGATCTGGAGGGACCCTGTGGGTGACTCATGAGTAGAGTACTGAGAGCTGCAGAAGAAACATCAAGCTTACAGCCTCATGTGGAGCCTGCTTTAAGGACACTGGCTTCACCCAAAACTCCATTTTCTAGTGCACATTTGGATTACAAATTTTATAAGTTAACAGAGAACTTCTGAGCAGCAGAGTAACTAACCATCTGGTGAGTGAGCCTTTGACCAAGACTAAAGTAAAAAGAAAGAAATAATACAAGGCTTTAAAAATAATTAAAAGCAAAAAGCTTGCCAAGTGTTCGAACTAAGAAAGTTTAAAATGGATTAAGGGGACAGCTGAATTTGGAATATTGTTTATTCTAAAGTTCTTTTGAATTAATCAAATAAATAATACATATCCCTGTTGAAATCAGGACTGTTTAAATTTGCTATGAGGGACAATTGGTTGGCTTTGTTAAACAAAGAGATAAGGGAAAGTTGTGAAAGATTATGTAACCATAGAACTACGGAATGCCAAATGGGACTAAAGAGCTAAGGATATAGAGGAAAAGAAAATAGAAAAAGCCTCTCCTTTTTATTTATTTATTTATTTTTTACTTCCCCTTTCTGGATTATAAATTAAAAAAGAGAAATGGCTACTATTAGGAAAGCAATGAAAACTACAGAAGGGAGGAGAGGATCATTAACAGAGCACATAACAGAAAAAGAAATTACACCAGAGATATTACAAAGCATGTTTGAAGAATTGGGGAGGAAAGTGACAGCATCATTTAAAAAAAAAAAAAAAAATCATATGGCATAGCAGTTCGGTGTTCATGCTGCTTTTTTTCTTACTGGGAAATCCTTGTGAGGTCCAGCAGCCAGATCTGTAGACTATTTAGCCATGACAAATCACGTTGCCTGGGGTGCACCATGAGGAGGCTAGTCTACATTGCACCAAGTTGGGCTGAGAGAGAGTGACTGGCCCAAGGTCACCCAAGCTGGCTTTCATGCCTAAGGCAGGACTAGAACTCACAGACTCCTGGTTTCAGCATCAGTGACTGAATCTGTTAAGAGAGATCTGGCTACACTTGAAGGGGGAATGAAGGAAAGAACTGCAAATATGGAAGAAAAGATGAATAAAAAAAATGAAGAATCTATAATACAAATGAGTGGAGAGGTTAAACAGATAAAATAGAACTTTTGGAAAACAAGATAGAAATAATAAATGAAGAGATGGGAAAATCTCTAGATAATGGAACTAAAGAGTGGAACAAAATGTGGAACTACTGGAATTAAGAGAGAAAGAATTTTGCTTGATATTGAGAGCTATTCCAGAGGAGCCTGGTGAAGATATGAGAGAGAGGATTGTTGAATCCTTAACAATTTTTTTGGAATGGGATGAAGAAAATATGGATGCAGAAGTAGACAAAGTGTACAGAATACAAGATATGCAAAGTTAAGAAATGTACCAGAGACATTCTTGTGCACTTTGTCAGGAAGAAGACAAGAGATCAGGTCCTACAAAAACATTTTAATACTAAGCTGAGAATCAATAATTCAGAAGTAATTTTGCTCAAAGAAATACCTATTAGAATGTTGTGCAAGGGAAAAGTCAATTTGTCAGTCAGAAACTGACTGACAAACTTAAACAGAAGAAGATACAATTTCATTGGGAAAAACTGGAAGGAGTGGTTTTAACTTCTAAGCAGCAGAAGTTTTGACTTAACTCAGTCCAAAAGGCAAAAGACTTCCTTGAAAGGTTTAAAGAGGAATTGGAGGAGATGCAAGTGGACCAAAAGGAAGGGGCTATGCAGCAAATATACCAAAGACTGAGGAAGAGACTACAAAGTTGGGTGCTACAGATATAGACTTTTCTAAGTTTACAACATAAATATGGATTTTTAATGCCTAACGGGGAATATAAATGGGGCAAATGCTCCACAAAAAAAGAAAAAACAATTCCATTATTTGAAAAAGTTAAAGCAAGATGGAAAAAAATGAACTGTTGATTTATGGATTTGCTGATGAAAAAGGGTTGAATATGGGAAGAAGGGAACCATGTAATGTAATTTTAAAGAATGAGGAGAGATAATAGGTTTGTTTGTAACTACTGTAAAATACAGAAGTCAAGAGTTCCAATCTTCCTTTTGCACTGCTGTTCCATGAGACAGCCTTCAGGTTCTGTGTTTTCCATCTTTTCTTTGACCCAGTTTAGTTTACCAGGCTGTTTGTACTTATACAATGCGGAAAGGACATCTGTTACTCACCGCCCCAGCCCCAGCCCCAGCCCCAGCCCCAGATCTCATCTGTGCTTCAATGGAGCTTTGCAGCTGACTGCTATCCCATTTATATTAACTGAACAAACTGTATTCTTCATCCACAACTGATTGGCTTAATTTATTTGAGTTCCTTAAAGGGCTGGGATTTTCTTGTTTGCCCTTGCCGCATTGTTTTTACTCATTTGGCTCCAATTATCTTTAACTATGGAAAGAAAACAAGAAGAAGCATTATTCCATGCCTCTCTAAGGCTGTCTCTTTCTAATAACATAATTTGTGAGTTGTTTATTTATTTACATGAAGAAACCTTTCTTTATGATAAAGACATTCAGAATTAAGTTACATTCCTCTAGTGGGGATGAGCAATATTAATTGCAGGCACCTGTGTCCCTTCCTCTTGTGATTCTTAACTAATAAACTTTGACATCATCAGCAAGGTATGAGCACCATATGTTGGCTTGTTGTAAGGGGAAGATCATCTGCTTGCTCTGTTTGGTGAGGAAATACTTGGATATTAGCACCAAGTCCGGGTATATTTTTTCAGCTATCTTTCAGCACTGGGATGTTCCTTTGGGAAGGAGATGAAGTATTCTTCTAAATTATGGGCTTACATCTTTAGCTACTCAGAAGACAAGGAATGAAAAGAGAAACACAATTGTGAAAGCCATCTGAGACTTCAGAAGAATTTGCTAATCATGAGCTGCCCCCTTTCCATGGCTTTTTGCCCTGTACATGACACCACAAAGTCTCCTGCTTCCTGTATCTATTAGGAGAGTTTTGTTCATACAAGACACCATATGTAATGTACAAGGTATATTCAAGCCAATGCTTAACTATAATGTTTTTAACTTTACAACACAGATGTCCCTATCCAGAATACAGGCAAATGTTTTTTAAAAAAACATTTTTGTAGGATGATGTAGAACAGCAGTGAGTAATCAGTGTCTCAGAGTGGCATATACCCCACAATACTTGTTTTTATAAATTTTAAAGCCCACTCCAAAATTCAGTGGAAATTGATGGCAATGCTTTCCACCATTTTGAAGTGAAAAACACATGAAAACTACAGCGTTACACCCCAAATAAAGTTAATATACATAGGGATTCCCCAGGGGACCAGAAGAGATGAATGATGTCTATTACAATGTCATCATACCCATGCTGCAGCTTAGATACTAATGTCAGACATTGGAATGCAAATAGCAGCATTTGTTTGATGATGTCATCCCATATGTTGTCATTTGACCTCAGTGATTTGCTATGGATTCTGTGGCTTATGCAGTTACAAAAACAAAGCAAGCTGCAATTTCACTCCCCCATTCCCAAAACTGATAAAATTAAAAAAACAAACACAAAAACCCAGCCCACTCAGCCAACATGCTGGATGGGACCATGCCTGTTCAGCTTTATTACTTTTCTTTATTGTTTTCTTTCTCACCCAAATATTAAATATGACTCCTCACCAGGCTGTCTACTGCTGCATAATAAAAGGATGTTGTAAAACTGGACAAGATTCAATAAAAGGCATCCAAACTGATTAGGGGGTAGGTCAGTTCCTCTTCAAGAAAAGTACAACATTTGGAGGATTTTTGTTTTGGTTTTTTAACATTGGAGAAAAGGCAGTTAAGGAATGACACAACAGAGATATATCAAATCATTCATGGTATGGAAAATGTGAATAAAAGTTACAGAGGTAATGTGTGATGGCTTTATCATGGACCTGGACAAATTCATGAAAAATTGAACTGTTAATGGCTACTGGAGTCTGTATCTGTTTATTACCTGCAGAATAAAGGCAGCATACTATAAATACCAGCTGCAAGGCAGGAGTTGTGGAAGAAGGCTTTTGCCCTCCTGTTAATGCTTGTGAACTTCATTAATACATCTGACTGCATGCTGTGTGACACTGAATGCTATTGGCTTATCAAGCAGGACTCCTCTTATTCCTAAGTAAATTAGTGGTACCCCGAGTTGAATCTGGCAACAAAGTGATTTGCTGTGAAATACATTGATGCTGCAAAGTTCCAATAGCCAATGGGATAAGGAGGGGGTATACCAAAGCCTTGGCCTGACTGGCACCTAGTTTTCAGGTAAAACATACTGTATGCAATTTTGTGGACTTAGCAATAAGAGGTCTAGAACCAAGCTGAGCTGTACAGAAGCATCCAAATGCAATGGTAGTGGAGAGATTGCTTTTGTGTTGTCATTGCTGCCACACAAAAGGCTGTATAATGAAGATTCCCTGTGATTGGTCAGTTTTATGTCAAACTTGCCTCCACTTCTTTTCTAATCTTCAGTAAGGACAATGAATGAAGTCAATAGCTCCAAAGTGCAGCAGGTGAAGTAATATCCATTGCCATCTAAAGAAGAAGCTGCTAACTAAGCAGGATACAACAGTTTTACCTCACAACATCTTTTCTTGCTTCATAGCCAACATTTCTCTAGAGCCCAAAGAGTTCTGGTCCATGGGAAAAGGTGCTTAAGAGATCAGTTGTACCAATCAAACTGAATATTTGTAGCTCAGGGTTGAACTGTGGAGTCCTTGGTGCTCTCTGAGCCTTGTTATTTTCTTGCAGAGGTTTCATTGCCAGACTAGGCAACATCTTCAGTGTGAAGATGGAGTGGGCCTCGCTCTCTGTTTATATACAGTGGCTTGCCCTGCTTGTGATGGTGTGGGTGTTGTTCTCTCCTTGGGAGTTCTTTGATTGGGCTGTTGTTTGCTGCTTGGTTGATTGACTAAGTTAATAGTTCCTTGATTAGGGTCTTAGGGTCTGATTAGGATTAGAGTCTCCCTGTTCACACTGAAGATGTTGCCTATTCTGGCAATGAAATGTCTGCAAGACAACAACAAGGCTCAGAGAGCACCAAGGACTCCACAGATCATTTGCTTGCTTGCTTTAAATATAAAATGCAGTTCATTTCCACTGGTAGATTCATACTACCTGAAGGAGACCTGATTATGATCCTTATAATTATTACCTTTAGGCTTTACTGTGCAAGTCATGGAACAGAGTCTGTGGCTGAGATTTTTCCCCTTACTATTACGTTTTTATCACTGAAAAACACATTATTACTTTATATTTTATTGTTACATTCAATTTTGTCATGTTAGTAATGTTGGGAAGTCTAGTACCTGAAGCAGCACACAGCTTTGAATATGGTGCTGAAGTCTGTTTTCTAATTTTCTGAGTTTTTCTTCTCTTGTGAAAGAGAGAAGAGTCCAAATTTCATTTCATTTGGTCATGTTCTGTAGGTTTTGCTTGATTTTTTTTAAGGTGGTAGAGGATGATGTTATTGTGTTTTCACCAGTTTGGTGGTGGTGGTGGTGGAAGTGCCCCTTTGTGTTAGCCATGACAATGTGGGAGACAAAATGGGTGAAGTTCATCTATGGAGTCAGTGGCTGGCCTGGAAATGGCCCTGACTCTTTGGTTTCTAAAATCCACTTCTACTCAGTACCAGAGACAAAGAGAAGGAACCAGGAATTGGGAGATCTGAACCCTATAGACTTCAATGTTGTTCACCCGGACCATAATGGTGAGGGCTTATGTGAAATCTTATGTAGCCAGGTCACTAAGTTTCTACAGCAACTCTCCCTTCTTTGGTTTTGCATCAGGGCATGTTGTGTCTTAATATCAATATGCTTGCATCAGCATTCTCTACTACTTGTTTGCTGTTATGTGGGATGCCGATCCTGGGAAGTTAAACTGATGCAATATATCTTGCAACTTAGAAAGTGGTATTATCACCTCTATAAGAAATGTATCTTTAGGTAGTCATCCTGCATATAGAAATGGCATTACAAAAGTATTAATATTATTTTCATTCTGTGTCAGTGCCTAAAAAGCAACCTTTGAATGTAATTACCCCGTAACTTCTGTGACCTAGCTCCAGTTCTTAT
Source organism: Candoia aspera (assembly GCF_035149785.1). Lineage (NCBI taxonomy): Eukaryota > Metazoa > Chordata > Lepidosauria > Squamata > Candoiidae > Candoia > Candoia aspera. The sequence continues at coordinate 79,632,791 of NC_086157.1, read as the reverse complement.
GAAGCATGTGTAAATGGTTCCATGCATGTCTGCCTGATGCAGAGGAAGATAAAGTCTGAAATTTCTTTTTCAAAGGGTTTCTGTCACTGTTGCTACCAAATTGATCATCTTAATGGGATATATTTGGAATGGATCCAAATTCTAATTTTGGAAATTGAATTGTTTTAGTGATTAAACAAAGTAACCAAGGGCATCACCCTATTAAATAAGGTATTTCATGCATGTGATTAATTGTAATCCCAATGTAAATCGTTTTGATTTAGAGATTAATGTTGATTCTTTGCTTTAAGTTTACTGTCCATTTGTTTTGTTAATTAAAATTAAAGATAGAAGACAGATAGCTGTGGAACCTCTTCAGAATGTTGATGCCCACTTTATTAAATAGAACATTTTCCATTACTATGTTCAAAAGTAATGGACTTGGTTTAACTATATTAACCTTCATGGGCAATGGCGTCAATGAAAGAGAGAAGTTTGCCCTAATTTCTTTCATTTATAAAGCTTGTCACATTTCGGACTCTTCTACAAATCACAATAGGTAGCTTTTTGATACTGTTTTCCTTCCTTCAAAAGAAAGTAATTGGGTTTGAAAAATATCATTTTAACAAAGAGGGTCATTCCTCTTTGCATAGCTCTGTTTGTAAGATTTGTATAGCTGTCTCATGCCAGAATACGTCACAGCAGAACTGTATGCTTCATTTCATTGGCTTTATCCATTGAACATATGTCTGTCTCTTTTACAAAGTAATTGCATGAATGTATGTTAAGGTTATGAATTATGAAACTACATTATGTTAGAGCATGAGGACTACCTTTTCAAAGCTAGTGCCCGAGGTTGGCATCATTGGGCATTTGTTTATGGCTTAAATATTGGCTGCAATACCAACCTGTAGCCAGTGCTTTTCTTTACTGCTGTTGCTGCCCATTCATATTGGTTGCCAATGCCAGGACAAGGAAAAAGAGCAATAATCTCAACAATTTTATACCTTTGAGGAGAGAAAAAAATGGGTTGTGACAATAATAGTGGTTAGTAAAAGATGACTGCATTTAGAAGGGCACTCAGAATACCTTTCCTAAAGCTTCCAAAACTAGTTATAACATTTTTTGTTGTTGTTTATGCATTCAGTCGCTTCCAACTCTTCGTGACTTCATTCTAACATTAGACCGAACTAAAATGTTAGTCTAGCACAACTCCCCAAAATCTGGACACCCTCTGAATATATAGACCAACTCTCAGAATTTGCCAGCCAGCATGTCCAATGCTGAGAATTTTGGGATTAGGGAACCCCATTAGGTAGGAAATATAAGTCTTTTATAATAAAATAATTAAAATTAAAAAGCAGTTTGGTCTAGTGGTTAAGGCAACGGGCTAGAAACCAGGAGAGTGAGAGTTCTAGTCCTGCCTTAGGCATGAAAGCTGGCTGGGTGACCTTGGGCCAGTCCCTCTCTCTCAGCCCAACCTCACAGGGTTGTCATTGTGGGGAAAATAGGAGGAGGAAGGAGTATTAGGTATGTTCGCCGCCTTGAGTTATTTATAAAATGATAAAGGCAGGATAGAAAATAAATAAAATAATTTAAAAAAATAACTTATGGGAGTTACCTAGACAGAAGAGCAGGAATGCAGAGTAAACATGCAACCATCTCCAATTGCCAAAATGAGAGTATGAAAGAAAGTAAGCCTAAGACTTTTCTGCATGGCAGCAGTGTTGTAAAAGGAATTATAAATTTCAAGTATTACTGGGTGTAAATGCTGTAACATCACTGCCTCCCACTCAAAGACTGTCAATTGCCTGATATGTCTATCATTCCAAAATTACTAGAAACAGTATGTTTAAGCCATGTTCATATAAATCTCAGGGCACATAGCTACATTTGTGTCCAACAAGGCTGGTTTAATACTATGTTTTCAATAGTGACTGGTCAAACAAACATTCCTCCCTTGTTGTTAATCACTAGTATTTGGGATAGAGAGTATATTTCCTATGCGAATTTTGAATAGATATATACATGGCAATGAGATTTTTTTAAAGAAGTATTTAGGTTTGTTTCAATTGGCTAGATATAAATAATGGCAATATAAGAGCAATATGAAATGCAAAATAACTCCATGGTATAATCGCCCAGATGACCTTTCATCTAATATTCCAGTTCTGTGATACTAATAAATGAATTTGAATATAGTACAGTGTTCAGATAATTGCAGCTTCAGATAATCCAAATCTGTTGATGAATGAATTTGAGTACAGTACAATATTCAGATATTTACCATTCCAGATAATTCAGATGTGTTAATAAAAGCCTTCTGAATTTGGAGTTTCCCAGAAGTTGGTTAGGCAACATAATATATCAACAAGCTCTTGAAATAATTGGAGTTGTTTTAGACCACAAAGATGGAATTGCTGTTAGTGAATTTTGTAATTAAAGAAAATGACATGCTACCAGTAATGTTTCTAATACACATTATTTATTTTTAAACACATTTTTTTAAAAAAAGTTACATGAATATTGACTTCCAGAGAAGAAATGGCAAACTGAAGAAATGATCACAGATGAATGAAGAGCCAGTGAGTAGACCAGCTCTTCATAATCCCTCTCCAGACAAGGAGAGGACTTGAGATCACCCACAAGTGCTCCAAATAGTTGCTCCTTGTAAGGAGACTGCAAGGCAGCAATCTTTGGCAGAATTAGAGCTCTGGGAGATGAGGGAATGGCCATCTTGCTCAAACCATAGCTGGCACCTTTAAAAGGACACTGGGTTCACATACTTCTTTTTCTATCACTTTCTGGAATTGCTTGTTAACTGCTTTTCAATTGCTTGTTAACTGCTTTTAGGAACCTTTGGATTGACAAATCTGAAAACACTGGGTGAATTTCCTTCAATCCTTAGTGAAAGAAGTTTTAAATACAAGTTTAAGGACTTAAAAATTTGGGAGGGGGAAATAAACAGCAAAAGGCTGATTACAACTTTGATTTCTTCTTCCCATATCTCATCTCTTATCTATAAACAAATCCTTAAATCCTTGTCATTTCAGTCCTGATGTCAGCAAAAGTCCATTAAGGATAGGGGAGATATGCCCAATTAAATGCAAAATTCCAGAGGTTAGCCAGAAGAGATAAGGAATTATTTCTAAACAAGCAATGCGCGGAAGTGGAAGAAGACAATAGAATAGGAAGGACAAGAGATATCTTCCAGAAATTAGAAACATCGGAGGTAAATTCCAGGCAAAAATGGGCATGATCAAAAACAAAGATGGCAAGGACCTAACAGAAGAAGAAGAGATCAAGAAAAGGTGGCAAGAATATACAGAAGACCTGTATAGGAAGGATAGCAATATCGGGGATAGCTTTGATGGTGTGTTCAGTGAGTTAGACCCAGATATCCTGAAGAGTGAGGTTGAATGGGCCTTAAGAAGCATTGCTAATAACAGGGCAGCAGGAGATTACAATATCCCAGCTGAACTGTTCAAAATCTTGCGAGATGATGCTGTCAAGGTAATGCATGCTATATGCCAGCAAATTTGGAAAACACAAGAATGGTCATCAGATTGGAAAAAAATCAACTTATATCCCCATACCAAAAAAGGGAAACACTAAAGAATGCTCAAACTATCGAACAGTTGCGCTTATTTCACATGCCAGTAAGGTAATGCTCAAGATCCTTCAGCAATTCATGGAGCGAGAATTGCCAGATGTACAAGCTGGGTTTAGAAAAGGCAGAGGAACTAGGGACCAAATTGCCAATATCCGCTGGATAATGGAAAAAGCCAGGGAGTTTCAGAAAAACATCTATTTCTGTTTTATCGACTATTCTAAAGCCTTTGACTGTGTGGACCATAACAAATTGTGGCAAGTTCTTAGCGGTATGGGGATACCAAGTCATCTTGTCTGCCTCCTGAAGAATCTGTATAACGACCAAGTAGCAACAGTAAGAACAGACCACGGAACAACAGACTGGTTTAAGATTGGGAAAGGAGTACGGCAGGGCTGTATACTCTCACCCTACCTATTCAACTTGTATGCAGAACACATCATGCGACATGCTGGGCTTGAGGAATCCAAGGCTGGGGTTAAAATCGCTGGAAGAAACATTAACAATCTCAGCTATGCAGATGATACCACTTTGATGGCTGAAAGTGAAGAGGAACTGAGGAGCCTTATGACGGTGAAAGAAGAAAGTGCAAAAGCTGGCTTGCAGTTAAACCTCAGAAAAAAACAAGATTATGGCTACCAGCTTGATTGATAACTGGCAAATAGAGGGAGAAAATGTAGAGGCAGTGACAGACTTTGTATTTCTAGGTGCAAAGATTACTGCAGACACTGCCTGCAGCCAGGAAATCAGAAGACAGGAAATCAAAATTTTTGGGAGAAGAGCAATGACAAATCTCAATAAAATATTTAAGAGTAGAGATATCACACTGACAACAAAGGTCCGCATAGTTAAAGCAATGGTATTCCCTGTAGTAACATATGGCTGCAAGAGCTGGACCATAAGGAAGGCTGAGCAAAGGAAGATAGATGCTTTGGAACTGTGGTGTTGGATGAAAATTCTGATAGTGCCTTGGACTGCAAGAAGATCAAACCAGTCCATCCTCCAGGAAATAAAGCCGGACTGCTCACTTGAGGGAATGATATTAAAGGCAAAACTGAAGTACTTTGGCCACTTAATGAGAAGACAGGATACCCTGGAGAAGATGCTGATGCTAGGGAGAGTGGAAGGCAAAAGGAAGAGGGGCTGACCAAGGACAAGATGGATGGATGATATTCTAGAGGTGACTGATTTGATCTTGGGCAGCTGGGGGTGGCAACAACCAACAGGAAGCTCTGGCATGGGCTGATCCATGAAGTCACGAACGAATAAACAACAACAACTTGAACCCATCTATTGTGGTTTGTAAACCATAGTTTATGAGTTGCTTTTTTGTTTGAACCAGATCATTATAATTTGTTCAATTAACCAAGTCTTAGTGTAATATGTAAATTTCATTATTGTGAAACAGGAATCCTTTTTTTTTTTGCAAATGTTTCTTGTTACATTCTAGTTTTCTGTTATTTGCTGAACATACTAATCTGGATTCAGATTTAATTATATTTAGTATAGATAATAGGACTAAATCACTAGAACTTATATAAAACATTATTATCTTTGGTCCCTTAACTTTCAGTGGTCGTATCCTCAAAATGACTAAGTCTGGATTAAATCCATTTTTAATAAAACAATGGAATTATATATTGCCTAGAATTTTCTTTAAATGTTGCAGACATCAGATGATATACAGTAAAGCACACAGTGGTTCATTTGAACCTTCCTCTATTGAACCTATAAAGAACATATGCAGCTTTGGGGGGAGGGCCAAGGGTCAGATTCCTTCTTTTAAATATTGCTAAGGAAGACTTAAGTCAAAGTCATTTTTCTAGACTGGGTGCTGTCCCCTAGGAAACATATGTAGCACCTTTCTTGGCCATGCAGACATTTGAACAGCCAAATAAATGAAGAAACATCATCCCCACAAATCCACACACTCACTGAGACCAAAGTTTAGAACACCAATCTTTCTCAAACAAAGTGCTTTCCTCCCAGACACATGGACATCCAAAGGCCACTTCCATGGAAATATCAGAACATCTGGCCTTTTCCTCAGTTTCCAAACAATTAAGAAAAGCCATTTTGGTATAATGGTTTAATTGTTGGACTGTGACCCAGGAAATCACCCAAGTTCCAACAAATCTACTGTCAGATAGAATCCAGAATCCAGAAATGATGCACAGCAGAAAGATGGTACACTCTCAGAACTGCTTACACAGCATTAAAAGCCACAGTTTGACAGAATTAATGTGTCTGTTTTGTATATGTACCAAAAATCCTTTATAAAGCCTGGAAACCATAAAAATAAAACTAATGTACTTTTTGTGGTTTCCTTTACTGGTTTTTATTAAATTATCTTAAACAAAACTGAAATTCTAAAAATAATATTCCATAGTTACTTTTTTATTGCTACATGTTTTAAGAAGAGTCTCTAAGGTTCAAACTTTGCTTGAGAAACTAATCCACAGCTTAGTAGGCTTCTATTGCGGGAAGTTGTGATCAGAGCTTATCTTCTGGATATTTTACATGATGTTCTCTGTACTTATGCAATTCGTATTAAAAATTAACAGTGTGAGGAAGACAATAAACTTATAAGAAAGGAAAATAACAATTACAAAAGATTATTTGAATTTGAATGTAGACTATTTTAAGAAGATATTTTGAACAAAGTATTTTAAGGTGACATTGATTTATTGATCATAGAGCATATATACTTTATTCAGTGGGTAGTGAAAAGAGTACTAGGTAATAATTTCAAAGTATACATTAAAAGCAATGAATTAGAAAAACTATGTAAGCCAATTCATGTTCTTGACCAGTTTCTTCCATCCCACCCCCAAAGCTACAGATACAATATACATGCATACCTAACACATTATTCCTTTTCAGAGTAAGGAGCATTAGGCATAGATCCACTTGTATGGCTATGACAGTTCAGATTTATAATCATGAATAGATTCTGTTAAGATAAAAGTGATCTTTTTAATACAAGGAAAGAATGTTTAGCATTAAGAAGATATTTAAGATGCTTTCAGTACAGTGGCAACTCCCTTAGCCTTAGGCTGTGTTTTACCTGTGACTGAAGTATGAAGGAATAAGTCCCTGAAAAGATATCTGAAATTTGTTCAAATAATGTGAGATAAAATACCTATTTTTACTAAACAAATGGAAAAACTATAGCTTGTTTCATACTGGTGTCAGGGTCTTTCCAGTGTAAGACACATATATGAACAACATAGAGTTTCTCAAAATAAAAAAATATTGGAATAAATTAAAAATTGAGTCTTCATTTATCCAGAACCTAGGTAGTTTATACATGGTGAACAGAGTCCTTAGAAGTTTATGCCTTGTTAGATGTTTCAGTCTTTGAGTATTAAGAAGCTGGAAGCTTTGGTGCAAGCAGCTACTGTAATGTACCTATATCTATACCTATACCTCTGAAGTGCATAATCCTCTGATTCTCCATCTCCCCTCATATGGAGCTATTATGTTAAGGATCAATGATTCAAAACATGCAAACAGTCAGGGATATCACTAGTTTCTAGAGAAAGAAAGAACAGATTTATAAATCTGTCTTCTAGACAGATAAACCAATGCAAGATTGTGCCTCAGGATGCTCACTAGAATAGTCTATTACTTACTGATTGCATTCACTGCCTACCAAATTGTTAACAATAAAAGCTAATCAGACAATGACAACTTTCTCTTTCATATACATAGGTTGTCCCCCTCTAGTTGCTCATATTGTCTCCCAGATCATACAACCATCCCTGGGCCAAACAACAATTATGAGGGCATGTTTTACATTACTTCAATGATAACTTGGTAATGGTATGAAAACGCTGAAAGGGGTAATGCTATGGGAAAGTGACCATCATGTGTGGTACATGAATGAAACAATTCCTGCTTGGTCCCCAAACAGGCAAGTAGTTAATAATGCCGTGCAGTGATCCAGATTTAAAGGCAAAAAGATGATTTAGAGTACGTTGGGGTACTGATATTGCATCTGTCATCACCTCCTTAAATCAAAAATGTATGATGGCATCCATGTGGGCCAGAAAAAGACATAACCTCATCAAGGAGTTGCTGACAGGTATGATGTGTTTCCCCATATGTTCCAAATCACCTTTTCCCCTCAAATCCAAATAACTACACAGTCCTATTAGCTAATCCTACCTTGCTTAGAAAGTTGACATTAGCACAGCCATGGTCCAAGAAAATGCTTGTTATGTTCTCCTTGAGGAAGAAAGGAAACAGCTTCACTCTGGCTTTCCATGTACAAAAAACAGAGCAGGTATACTAAATAAACATTACTAAGCTGTGAACAAAGGATTTTAAAGTTTTGAAACAAGGGTCATTATTTTGGTTGAATTGCCTTGGAGCAGAAGAATCTCCTACTCAGGCAATGTGTTTATGTAGGACATAGTGCAGACTTCCCCAGCTTTCAGATGGGTTGGACTACAGGCTAAGTATTCCTTGCCAGGCAGATCAGATTGCAGGAAGAGTGACACATTTGGATAAGGTAGCTGTGACTACATAGAAGCTGGTTTCTTACCAACTTATAAAGTGGTATTCTGGTTAATTATTGTGTATAGAATACAAATATCAATTTTTGTTTCTTAACTTTCTCTTATTGAAGTTATGCTTTTGGATGGATTGTATTTAAAAGGTATGTTTCAGTGGTGGTATGTATGTATGTATGTGTATATGAAAAAAAATCCCTCTCACCCATATGGGTGGTATGTGTCTTCTTCAACCTCGGGTCCTCTACCAGAGGCCTGGGAGTTTGAGGGTTCTGCGCAGTATCTTAGCTGTTCTAGCACTGCACTCTTCTGGACAGAGAGCTCTGATGTTGTTCCTGGGATCTGTTAGAACCATTCTACCAGCTTAGAAGTCACAGCCCAAGTGCTCCTACCACCACTGGGACCACTTTGGCTTCACTTTCCACATCCTCTCTAGTTACTCCTTCAGGCCCTGGTACTTCCCCAGCTTCTCATACTCCTTCTTCCTGGTGTTGCTGTCACTTGGCACCACAACAACTATCACCACTGCTGTCTTCTAGTCCTTGTCTACTACCATGATGTCTGGTTGATTGGCCAGTACTTGCCGGTCTGTCTGGATCTGGAAGTCCCACAGGATCTTAGCCTTGTCATTCTCCATGACCTTCTATGGAATCTCCCATCTGGACTTGGGAGTGCAATATCAATGTTTGTTTCTTAACTCTCAATTTGCTTATGATTTTGGATGGATTGTATTTAAAGAAGGTTTCAGTGGTGGTGGTGGTATGTGTGTATATATTCTGTGTGTGTGTGTGTGTGTGTGTGTGTGTATATATACAGTATATATATTGTCTTTCTTCCCTGGTTTGTTTATAGCATAAGAACTAAATGGACAACATTGTTCCTTTTTAGTGGGTTCATTTGTACCATATTTTCTGTTAATAAATAAGCAGTAAATAGCTAATTAAAAAGTAGTTCTTAGAAATTTAAGTCAGTTGAATTTATGATATATTTAAATCAGGACTTGATGCAGTAATATGCTTGCATGCACATGTACAAAATGCTCACCTTTGGCTTACTTGTCAGAATCTTTGGGTTTTTAAATATCTCCTTAGCATGAGCTAATAAAAATATTTTATTAATGTACTGTTAGTAGCAGTGGGAAAAGGTTATGAACCCTGTCATCTGGTTAATGACCTCAATAGCTTCTAGCAAGTTATTTAACTAACCATTTATTCATCCTAATTTATTGTGCAATTAATGAAAGCTGAAACCCATTAATGGGACTCACAGTCCTAGAAAAAAAGACATAAATTGTGAGTAGGTTTAAGAGGGCATGGCTTATCAGACTATCTGTTTAGCTCTCTTTAGGGATTGAGTTTCTGCCCCAACATTTAGGGATTGTGCCTGTGACATAACATTCCTTCATTTGTCCCAGTTTCAGATTAGTTCCTTCTTTCAATTTACAAAGAAGCAGAACCAGAAATAATATTAAGGGTCACCAAGAAGTAATTATATCAGAGTTTGTATTTTCCTGAGTTTTGCTACAGCTATTTATTTAGGAACATATGAAGAACCTTGTGTAAGAACCTAGATAGAACCAATGCTGATTAGTTCAGCATTATATTTTTCTCAAATGCCCATCAAAGTTTTTCAACAGGACACAGTATTAATAGGTACAAGTGCTATTTTGAAGTTATTCATTGAATTAATGACTAGATAAATTGAGTGGATGAGTTATCCAAATTCCTTCAGAGAAAGGAAATATTTCCCAATAATTTCTCAAGGGCAGGACTTCGCTGTAGTTGTAGCACTAATGACAAAACCCGATGGAATGAGTTTCTTCAATAGAACTTCCCTTGGAATTTAATTGAACTTCAGAAAGCTGGAGCAGATGCAGGCCTGCTGAAGAGATGATTGTACAATGGAAAAAAACAAATGAACAAAAAAAAATCACTTCTATGTCTTGCAAAAACACCATTCTACCCATGAGAATTTTTCCAAAAAATTCTTTTCCTTTGAAAGAGTATCAAAGGATTGTGGTGTAGTGATTCAAGTACTTAAATATGACTGGGGAGCCCAGGTTCATATCCATCCTGAGCTTTGGAACCCACTAGGTAACTTTGGGCCAAGCAGTATATCTCAGCTCAGTCTGCCTCACAGGACAGCTACTGCAATGAGAAAATCAGAACAAGAAATGCTATGTACACCAACTTGAGTTTTAGAAGAAAAGGAGAATGTAAATCAATTCAATTCAATTCAATGCATGTATGCATGTGTATGTATATATTGTTTCATCACACTGAACAACAACTAGAGGTGCAGGATGTAGCTTGCTAGCTTTATTATATAGGCATTTGTTGAATCTTATTTTAAAGCCATTATAAATTGAAAGCTACTACCATACCTTCTGATAGCAAATTCCTTATGTGCTTTATGATGAACATCCTCTTGTCCTAGATCTCTCACCATTCAGCTTTAATGGATAATTCTGAGTTCTAGCATTATGACAAATGAGGGGGAAAGAAGAGTAGCCATGTTGATCTATTATGGAAAATAAAAGCACTGTTGGATAATATCCTTATTAGAATTAACTAAAACAGAAAAGAACGTTGAGATCATCACAGTTCTTCATCAGTTAAAATGCTACAACAATCTATGGGAATAAAGCAAAAGATAACCTCAGATTAGAATTTATATTACAGCCATGTGATCTGTTGCTTCAATTCAGTCCCAGGAAGGTGTTCACATACTAAATGAATTTCTCAACACTGGGTTCAGTGAATGTCAGGTTTCATTTATTATTCTTAAATAAAGTAAAGTACTTCCCCCTCTGAGATGTGCTGACTACCAGCTTGGCTGTTTTCAAAAGATGGTTGGACCAGTTCATGGAAGTCATGGGGATCAGTGGCTATTAGCCTTGATGGCAGTGTGATTACTTCTGAAGGCCATCTGCTGGGAGACTAGTGGGCTTCCTTGTACAGTTGGTTGGCCACTATGAGAGCAGACTGTTGGACTAGATGGGCCAGGGGTCTAGTCCATTAGAGCACTGCTTATGTTCTTATGTTCCATCTCTGAAGGCACAAAATATTAGACTATATTCTCTGTCTACATAGTGACACCATACAAAATTTTAAATATCGCTTCATATCCTCCCCTTACTGAGATGTTTTCCAAAAAAAAGGCCATAAAACACAATTGTTTTTTCAATGGAGAATTGATCTACTATTCTCTTAATTTTCTTTCTTTTTCCTGTTCTAGAAATGGGATGTCAAGAATTATACACATTACTCCAAGTGAGGTTACAAGTTAATTTTTTATGACAGTATTATAAAAGTCCTCCCCCTCTCTCCTAATGATCCCTATCATGAAATTTGCCTTTGTCACAGCCACTGTACTTTAGGTCAACATTTTTATTGAAAGATTCATCATGCCTCCACATTGCTTTTCTATTTGGCCGTTGTCAGCTAGGTGTCTATTAGTATTTGTGTGAAGTTAGGCTTTTCCCCAAAGTACATCATTTCACATTTGCTTATGCTGAACAGCATTTGCCATTTTTTGGCCATTCATTTTATTTGCATACTCCTTCATCTTTATTTTTTAACATCTCTTTTTATGGCAGCAAAATGGTTTGAGTAATAAAGACAGTTTCATTCAGCTTGGTACCTTCCATTAGTACTGAATTTGAACACTTATAATCCAATGGGCACACTTCATCCAGTGCTGCTTTTACTGTTGAAATTAGGCCTGCTGTCACATATTTTCTTGCTATAATATTGAGGTTACTCTGTGTTAAAACTGAAGGAACTGCTATCCTAGCATTAAGGTTGTCTTTCATGTTCTGATGTCTTCACGTGTTGCATTCAAATGGGCATTCTGTAAATAGCCACTCAAGGCCACTTCCAGAAATAGTGAGGTAGGAAACACTGTTTTACCCTGACATTATTAAAATTATTACATTATTCATATACCTTCTTAACTGTATTTGGCCCCATTGCACTCTCAAAGGCTAGAATGTAGACAAGGTGCACTGGTTATCCATTTTCTTTATGGTAAGGTTAATTATCTAATTTGTTAGAAACAAATAAGATACAATTAGCAGAGCACTTTGATATTTTACTTCCAATGACTGAAAGATGATTACCTTAGAAAAAAAATAAAACCTAAATCTTGGTAAGGATCTAAATTATACCTGTTGAGTTGTGAAGAAAAGCAAATTAATTTAATCTCTGTTTGCACGTGCCAATTAGCTAAGTATTAATCAATCTTCTATATAAATGGAAATTAGGGTACTAAGCTTTTTTTTTTTGTAAGATAATGTTTCTCATTAACACAAGTACAATTTCCTAACAATTTTTATGTTAAAAAAAGTTTCTTTCTGTACTGAAAAAACAACCACAACACAAGACCACAGTTATTTATGAAATTGAATTGTCTGGTTTCACTATCACTAACCAGAGATGGACTTATAAAATACTGATTCTCACTATGGTAAGACTATCAGTCCTCCTCCTCCTCCTCTTCCTCCTCTCCAGACACAAGCACATTTTCCCATCGTGTATACCTTTGCTGATCCCAAAAGCTAAGTAGATTTAGACCTACTTAGTACTTCAGTAGGACACCCCCAAGAACTCCCAGAACATTTCGATTGGGAAGTCAATGGCAAAGCAATTCCATGGTGTTCCCAAGAGAACCACATGGCTTTAGCCAAGTAGTTTGCTAGGAGCTGAGTTTGACTCAAAAGAGAATAGATAGAAGATAAATAGATAGATGATAGATAGATAGGCAGGCAGGCAGGCAGGCAGACAATATTTCTGCTTTGGTTTTTTTTTTTTTTTTTAGTTATTCCTGAGAAATAGAGAATTGTTAATGTTCTTAAACCAAAAGTGGGGAACCTTTCATCATTTAGATGATGTTGAATTACAATTTCAGGAATCCATCAACCATTGGCCATGCTTGCTGGAACTGCTAACAGTAGGCCTATACATAACCTTGGAAAGAGATACTTTGCGATACTTGGGAACATGTAAAGGTAAAGGTAAAGGTTTCCCTTGACATTAAGTCCAGTCGTGTCCGACTCTAGGGGGCGGTGCTCATCTCCGTTTCAAAGCCGAAGAGCCGGCATTTGTCCATAGACACTTCCGTGGTCATGTGGCCGGCATGACTACACGGAACACCATTACCTGCCCGCTGAAGCGGTACCTATTAATCTACTCACATGTGCATGTTTTCGAACTGCTAGGTTGGCAGGAGCTGGGACTAGCAACGGGAGCTCACCCCGTCACGCGGATTCGAACCACTGACCTTCCGATTGGCAGGCTCAGCAGCTCAGCGGTTTAACCCACAGCACCACCACGTCCCTTTGGGAACACGTACAAAGCACCTATTTTAAAAATATTAGTGGCTACATTTTTATCCAGGCATGTGTGGCAGGCTACTTTGGTAGTTATACCACTTTGTTTTGTTTTTTCCTTCCTTACTAAAGAGTATATGTTTAAGGGCCTCTTCAAAACTTGTAAACCAAACTCAGCAATTTCCTTCTTAGGAGTATCGATATGCAAACTTCCCCCCATTTCCCAAATTCAGAAGCTCTGCTGGTTAACTTCAATACAAAGAGCCTATGTTGTTTGGGTTTCAATCTTCTTCTACATCTTTCTCTTCTGCACTGAACCACAACCAACACAATATACTCATCTGTTTGAAACAAATCTTTTTGTCATGGAAATTTTCTCTGTGTCATTTTTAGTGGAAGGGGGAAGGTAAAAATTTTACTGAGTAAACACATGATACTCATTTACAAAGACAGCTGCATGAGATCTTTTTTATCTGATATTTTTATTCAGTTTCTACAGTAGCTATATTCCTCTTTAAAACACTCGGTTATGAGTTTATGAAAATGTTTTCTTTATTCAAAGTAAATCCTAACACTGAGTTTTTGCACTCAGTTTTGCTCTCAATGGAATGCACAAAAGGGATGCACACTTTGTATTGGATGGCTGAACGGTGAGAAAATAAAGAATTAAGCATTCATTTACAGTGACCCTGTTGTGTAGAGAAAGATTTGTCAATAGATTTAAATTGTAAATATGAAACCTGTTTTGGGAAAAAATAACAACAGAACTATAGGGAATCTTGATTACATTTATTTATTTAAAAAATGTTTTAAACATAATTTTATCCCAGTGACTTAATCCTACAACACCTGATTATAATGAGTGCAGGGAAAGAAATCTACATTTACATTCTGTTCTATCACTTGCACAATTAAGAAAAGATATTTGCACACCTTTGCAGACAGTACATATGCTGCCTGAGCACTTGCTCCTAGCTGACACAGTGAGACATACAGCCACCTCAGAGACTGAGACAAGACAAATGTAGTGGGAGTGAAATAGGATGAAAGCCAAACCCCTCTAGCAGCTTTCCCCCCCCTATCAATAAGCTTTTGACACAGGGAAATGTCAAGAAAAGTTGCTGAAAGCGAACTTAGACATTGCATAGATGGAGCGTAAGGAAATGGTTTGTAAGAATGTTAAATGAATGTTATCCTTGCTATCTTTTAATGTTAGAAAACTAATTAACATTTCATCGCATGAGACTAGAGTGCTGTAAACAGAAGAATAAATCTAAACCTACCAGTAATGGTAAGCACTCTAGCTGAGCCCTTTTCCTTTCTCAGCTATTGAATGCTGCAGCAGAAAATGAATGGTGGTGGTTATATCTCAACAAATGGTTTGCTATTTTTTTGTTGGCTTTGCACCAGCTACACATCCCCTTCAAAAAGATTATTCATATTTAAAATATTAAAGGGTTACACTGCACTTTTAATAAATATTTTTGTTACAAACTCCCTGAGAGATGCAATATATTTCAAGTCCCCCAGGACTGGCAGGTAAAGTCAGCATTGCAGATGAGGTCTTTAATGCATACACATTTGTAACTAATGGCCATAGTTTTGGCATCAGGCACTAAATCTACTTTATTGTGGTCAGTAAAGTTGGTCTGGAAGGCAAAATTGAAATTATTGCTTCTACCTGTTTATTATGAAAGCTACGAATGGAGCTTACAGGGCTTCAAGCAATATTGGTTAGCTTTAGCCTATGAGATCTCCCCACACCAACATGCCAGGGGTCCTGGCTATATTACTATATTCCACAGAGAGACAATGGAATTGTCCTGGTCCTTTTCTGAAATTATGCATCCTATCGATTCTGACCTTGGATGTCCTTTGTTACACTAGAGATTTGCATTGGTGATGCTTATATGCAAATATCAACTTGTATGCAGGCTTCCACACAGTCGGGACAATGGCACTACTGAATGGCCAGCTGGGTGGAGGGCTATGATTCACTCAAGCAGACTTATATTTGCTTCTTCACTGCAAATAATTACATTAATATAAGGTTATCTAATACCTGCCAGGCATAAAGCCTAACTGTCCAGGAGTGCTCTGATTATATCTTCATACAAATAATCCATCAAGGATTTAGAATCTGAAGTGAGGGTGATTACTTGGTTAAAAACACTAAGACTTCAAGCTTGTTTTTAATGTTGCTGTGTCACTATTTTTAAAACTGGTCTTTACTGATTCCATTGATCACATGTGAACTGTTCTGTAAGGCTTTTCTGCTAGAAACAGAATATAAATATTTTTAATGTTATTTTATAAATAATATATTTTTATTAAAATATTTTTTATTTTACAAAATTGTACTGTGTAGCAGGGTAGAAGTAAAGCATAATAGTTAAATAGATAAAAATGGGTGAGAAAATTCTTCATTTTAAATCTTCATTAAGCTCCAGACTCACCTTAAGCAAACCACTGTGTGTAAGCCTCAATTCATTCTAAGTGGTGGTACAAAAATATCAAGTAAAATCTCTTTAAGTGATAATTTAAGCACCTTAGTGTCAAAATGAGGGAAGTACCCATAATATAACCCTTATTTTGAAGAGTGGAGTATTTCAGAAGAGAGGTAAAGAAGCTGAAGAATTTCAGCCTAAATTTCATTGATTCAGAATGTTGCACAATCTCTCCAAAACTCTCTGGTTCTTCCACAATTACAATTCATTGGAGATTAACTTGCAACTGTTACCAACCAATAGATCCCTACTTTCATACATATTCTTAGTGATATACATGATACATTCATACTTTCTGACGTACATTTAGCCCTTTCATTCATAATTAATCTGACACCTTTACCTTCCTTCATATATTTCTTAACTCAGTTCAGCAGAACAGACCATCTTCATTCAGATCTACTATAACCCTCCTGTCTCTTTTACAGATACACATTTATTTTTTTTCAGTAATTCATGCACTTGCCATTTACTTTTCTTCACAGGTGCATGCAGCAGCTGGAGCTTTCATATGATGAAATGTGTGCCATGACAGAATGACAGAAGCTCTACCCCTTATGAACTTACATGCAAGGCCACAACACAAGACCAAAATGGTGAGAGTTTATATTGCAGCACTGTGGTGTACTTTTCATGATCTGACTCCCTTGCAAACACCTATGTCGCCTTACATTCCAAACCATAATCTGTCATATGCCATGGACATCACCAGATGGGCAATAGATAACTGACTTCCTGCCCATCATTGACCACTTGAAAATTTCATTTTATTCTTTTTAGTAAGACAGTTACCACACTTAATAGTTCTCATTCCATATATAGCATTTCCTTTTTATGGTAAAAACAGTACCAATCATTTTAAGCACACTTTGGCCAATATGTAACAATCACAATCAAAGCCCAGATTTGCCCCAGGCATGCTCATGCTATTCAGTGCAAGCTAGTCTTTAATACTTTAGACTACCTTGTAAGTCAACATACTGTCCATATCCCCCTAACTAGGGGCTATATGCTAGGTACTGATATATAGGATATAGAAGGAAGTGGTGCATTTTTCAAAGCTGGATTTTTTAAAAATATACCTTTTTCAGCCCAAAGAGGAGATTCATAAAGAGAAAAATAACTTCATCAAGTCTGAGAACAGATGACATTCCTCATATGTGTGATATGTGCAACATTTTCTCTCCTAAAACATAAAAGCCTCTTAAAATAACTATACTTAAATCCTAAGACCAGAAGACAATAGAAGGAAGTGGTGCATTTTTCAAAGCTGGATTTTTCAAAAAATACCTTTTTCAGCCCAAAGAGGAGATTCATAAAGAGAAAAATAACTTCATCAAGTCTGAGAACAGATGACACTCCTCATATGTGTGATACGTGCAACCTTTTCTCTCCTAAAACATAAAAGCCTCTTAAAATAACTATACTTAAATCCTAAGACCAGAAGACAATATCTTCAAAATTCATTTGCTATTACAAAACATCATGAAATTGCAATATTCCTATCAGAAAACCCAGGGGAGCATACAAAAAGGAACCTCTAAGTGCTGTCAATTATTCTGCACCTTTTCAGGGAACATTTCTTGAATCCAACTACTGCATTTAAAAAATTGTCACTAAGGATGGTAAGGATACAGCAGTCCTCTTGCTTAGGCTAACAGAATAAAAATATTAGTTTTGGATCTATATGTACTTTTGCTAGAGTAAGGCAGGCTTATCAGTGCCATGTTATGTAAGAGAGGGCTATGCCTACTGTACCTACGTACCTACATGCACAAATACACACAGTTGCATACAAAAGTTTAAGCACGCTGGTCAAACTGTGTATTTTAATGAATCCCTAAATGAACAGAAGCTGGTACAACCTATATATCATACTAAGCTAAACATGAGAACTTTTTGCTATTTTCAGTGTGTGCTTATTATTTATGTGCAGTTGCTTAAAGATTCAAAATAAGGAAACAGTGAATATGACATATGCAGAAGATTAGACTTTCTTTCATCCAATACTTTGTAACACCTCCTTTGGCAGAAATAATAACTGAACATTTATTTTAGCCAACTAAGAATCTTTCTCTTCTGCTTTGGGGGCTTTTCCTCACTCTTCTGTGCAGAATTCTTCCAGCTCACAAATATTCTTAGATGTTTTAAACTGGTATTTTATTACTCATGCTGGGGTTTTTCTTTGTGCTATTGCTTTTGATCTTGTTCTGTCCCACCCAGAGCCCAGCTGGATTGGGACAGGCTATAAATACTGAAAATTAAATAATTAATAAATCTCCGGCAAGATTTTCAATAATATTCAAGTCAGGGACTGTGAAGGGCATACTAAATCTTTATTTTTCTTTCCTGTAGGTTGAGTTGGAATTATGTTTTGAATTGCTGTTTTTCTGAAAGATTCAGCCTCTTTTCAGCTTCAGTTTCTTCACTGACTGTGGGACATGAGTTTCTAGGACACGTTGATGTTTAGTTGAATCAATTTTTCCATTCACTTGTGCAGTATTTCCTCTGCTGCTGGTTGCTACACAGTCCTAAAATGTAGCACAGCCACCTCCCTCTTCCCTAGTTAACATTTGCAAGGTATTCTTTTCTTCAAATACTTCACCTTTTTTAAAAATTCAAATATATCTTGCGAGGTTATGACTGAAAAGTTCAATTTTTATTTTGTCGATCCAAAACAAAAAAAAAAATGGTTCCAAAACATTTCAGGCTTATCAAGGTTTTCTTCTGCATATTTTTAATTGTGATTTTTCTCATGGTATCAGAGAAATGGCTTTCTTCAGACAACCTGAAGATCAATGTTATATAAGCAATGTTGGGTAGATGTGTGCATCACCACAATATTTGCAATGAACTGTGTGTTCTGTTTTGTAGATCAGACTAATTTTCAGGCAGTGCTAGCAAGAAGGTTGTTTTTTTCAGCAACACAATCTGATAAATATATCTAATCAACCATCACACACTTAAGGAAACTAAAGATGTAGGTGTTGGAATGGCCTTTGAACTCTCCAAATTTGAATATTACTGAAAACTGTGGGCTATCTCAAACATGCAGTGCATGCCAGGAGATGTAAGAATATTTCTGAGTTGGAAGAATTCTGCAAGGAAGAGTGAGAAAAAGAAATATTTTTTCTTTTTAAGAGAAAATTTTTAAAAGAATCTCTTAGCTTGCTACAAGAAACTTTTGGAAGCTATTATTTTTGCCCAGGAAGATGTTACAAAGTACTGACTGGAAGACTGTCCCATTTTTTTTTCACTTGCCATATTGTTATATTGAATCTGTAAACAGTTACACTAAATAGTAAGTACAGTATGCATTTGCATTTGCAGAAAGAGGTCATGTTTTGCTTTATCCCATTACTGGTTGCATCAACTTCTGTTTGCTTAGGGATTCATTGAAACACACAAATGTCCATGTGTGCCTACACTTTTGCACACAACATATATATTGCAGAGCTTCAGATCTGCTTCCACAAAGGTGCTGTGATCACAGCCATGTGATTCCCTTTTGCCATTAAATCTGAAGCATTGAACGGTCCTAATACATGTGCATGCACACACACACCACAGATACCCAAAGCAGGGTCTTGATACTTTCTCAATCATAGCTTCCATCTGTGATTGAAGGAAAAAACAACTTGACAAGAAATGGGACATAAAATGAGAACAAAGAACAACTGCATGCAGGTGTATGTTTGCAACATCGCTACAACTGAACTTGAAAGGGACATTGGTGTACACACACATGGTCTTAGTTGCTTTTACCCCCTTAGTTAATATGATTATTTCACAGCATTTTGCAAGTGTATAAAACTTAATGTGCTTAGATTCAGTAAAGCATCACCTTGATACTTTTAGCGTATAAAAACCAGCTCAACATATGTGGGCATTGTTTGTATTCATGCACATATCGAAATTCTGGCTTAGCTTTACTTGTATTGCAAAGGACTGCATCCATGAGATATTTGTGGGCTAGAACTTAGCATGCTGTTTATGAGCTTCATGTTTCTTGGCACAGTCTGCACTGATCTTCCTTCCACATGTCCAAAAGGCTACATTAAGTGGTGACCATGTGTTAGAATGACATTAGTGCACAATATTGTATTATAAATAATTTTGATCAGAGCTGACAATAACATTGTTGAATGATGTTTTGAAATATAAACTGTGCTACCATTTTTTAAAAAATCTTGGACTCCCTTTGCATTATCATCCAATTTTAGGATTTCACATATTTAAGTAACCAATTTTTTTCACATAATGTGTTCACTAATTTCTCTTACAGGTTAAACTTATTATTCACTTGATCCTTGCAAAAGATAATGAATAGTCATGAACTTTTCATATAAATATATGTAATGATTACTTACTGTTGCGGTCTTGCTGACATTGAAAGGAACCCAAAGTGTTCCATCAAAAGATTGCTTAATACTTATGTACATACAAAATCACAGTAAAGTTCACTGTTACTAAAGACTTTTATTCTTATATGGGATAACCAAGAATAAAATCCACTTTAACTTGTCAAGAGTTATTTTGCTTTTCTTCATAGTATGATTGAATTGGCCTGCCTTGAAATATACAGCTTCTGTGCATGTTTCAACAGAAAATCTGAAATCCAATACATAGTCTTATGCTTGGGACTATGTGTGGTCTGACAGCTCTATCATCATGTAGAGAAATTACATCTGGATTGGTATTGTGGTTTCAAAAGAGATAGGGAACAGTAAACGCTCATTTTTCTAGATTTATATGCTTGTATTGGTTGTTCTGACAGATTGAAACCAGGACCTTAAAATTATTTAGCCACCCTTAAAGACAAAACAACAACAACAACAAATCTTTGTGTTGATACTACCATTTAACATATGTTATGTATTCTGTCTTTTGCCAGTGATCATATTATGAGTAATACCGTTCTTTAAAACATTCAGGAAAAGTGTTACATGTTCCAAGATACTACACTCCATAAACAGTTACTTAAAAATCTATGTTGAGATTGAAAATAATGTTTTCTTTAATTAGAAAATAAAGAAATTAAATATAGGAAGCAATAGCTTCATAGCCTTTCAGTTATTATTTCAAACTAATTTGTGTCTGATTGCTTAAACAATTCCTAAGTATAATCTAAGAGGTTACAATAAAGTTGGGGAAATAAGTGAAGCTGATGCATACTGATAGAGGTTTGTCATTAGAAGTAAGGAATTAACTTGGATGCTAGGACTTCAGGTGATCAGCATTAGTAATTAGCAGGATATAAAAAGAGGTCTTGGCAATAACATTGCCAATGCATGGACTATCAATATTACCAAAGACCCAGAAGGGTCCATTTATGTTCCTCTATGCACTTCATAAAAGAATGCCCAAAGAGGGTTTAGATCTAGTTTAGTCTCTAATTTTAATTAGAATTGATGCTGGAAGGCTTTGCTGTGGGTCAACCAAGCATCAGTTGCTCTCTTTTCCTGTTAGGGAGGATTAAAAAAAAAAAGCAACAACATTTCTCTTCTTTGTGTGTTGTTTTACTGTTAAGGAATTTTGCTGCTCTAACCTTGGTATTTGGCTAGGGTGACCCTTAGGGCTTTTATAACCCTTTTGTAAACTTAACTGCCAATCACCAGACTGAATGCAATTAATCTTCAGAGATGAAGTAGACCTTTCCTCCAATTTTGAAAGCAAGAAAACTGCCTCAGGTATTTAGGTAACTGGTTGAACTTTTCCAATTGGTACAAACTGTCTGTAATAATCCCAGTTTCCCTCTGCTGACCCCAACGTTCTGCTATTTTAAGCTAATACACTTATTATGAAGTTATTCAGTGATATATGATATGAGCATAAGGGCCTGAAGCTCACCAGGACATCTCTCTAGGCTATTGCCCTTTTAAAGTACATACTGATAAAATACTGTAACTCTGTATTGATCCATTTAATATGTACCTGTACACAGGGATACTGAATGTTGAGTATTAGTACTATTACTACTGCAGAGTTTCAAAGAGGTGTTTCATTTCAGTGATGCTTTGAGAGAAGCACCTGTTTTAAGATGCTCTGCCCCTCACTTCTCAAGAGTTTCAGGTGACTTCTAGAGTGTCCTCTGGCATTTCCAGTAACTAGAAGGAGCTTCTGCATGTATCTGCCAGAGGAAGCATCAGAACTGATACAAAGAACTTTGATGAGACAAATCAAAGCATTCTGCACCTTGGTGAGGTACATAGTACCATCTCTGAGGTGCAAAGCACCTCACTTACATGAAATGTAGCCACCTTCCATGGCCTATGAGTACCTTAAAAGCAAGCAAAGTGTTATCACTTCCCTTTTACTAATTATGTGATAGTATAATGGAGAATCTGTGGTTTAAAAATAAAATAAAACTCTTTAAAAAGAAAATGTAGAAAGGGAATTTAAATAGCACTGGGATTAATATACCAGATCTGTATCAGATTCAGCAGGCTCTGAAGCCAAATTGGAACATTTGAGCTGAACTGGATAACTGTGGCTTCTTGAGCTGAAGTACAATTTCTTTTAAAATGAATAACACCTGACTACATCCTTTGGAAAACTTTGGAAGCAATTAAGCACTTCTGGGGGTTGCAGAAAAGCAGACTGTTAATAAGCTATTGCTATTTTGCTTTCACCTTTCAGGGGCTAAAAAAACATACTAGGATGGCAAGAGAGGGAAATTAGGGTGTCTTCTAATACAGAGAATGGCTTATCAAGGCATTCCAATCACATTTCTTTGAGGAACAATTATAGAATCTTATATTTTTCTACATACTATACTCTGTCTTTTGTACATTCTGCTGTACCTGAGTAGGAATATCTGAAGAACTGTGGCAGAGTCAGTGAAAAAGGAGTTGCTAGTAGCTTACATATCTTCCTGATCTCTCATAGTTTCAATCATTTTTTATTTTTCCAATGAACTCTTTTTCCAACTTCCTAGCCCTCTTCCTAAATTTCTTCCTTGTACGTACCAATCTATTCATTGACATCCTGCTCCTTCCTTTAGAAACTATGTTGTAACTGAATCTGATTTGTATATTGATACAATCCATATCAGTAGTGTCACCTCCCTTCTCTTTTTGGTTAGTATTATTACAACCATATGTGTCATAGGTCCATCTCGTTGTGGTACCTATGTCAATTTTATTTTATTCTATCAGTTATCTAGTATACATTAACATTTGCTGTGCTAATACAGTATGTTGTAACACTATTTCATGCATCAAATTAGAAAATAAGCAAATTTATGAGATGATAATACAGAGAATTCACAGATAAATTGGAATAGAATGTATTTCATAACCATCCCTAGCTGGGCAAAGTTAATCTTAAAAGTTTCCTTCTTACCTCAAAAACATAATTAGTAGTGCCTACTGCAAAAGTCTCTGTCTCAGATCTTTTCTATTTTGCTTTTTTTTTTCTTATTTAAACTCAGAGATACCATTGTGCTGTTTTATATTTT
Organism: Candoia aspera; assembly: GCF_035149785.1. NCBI lineage: Eukaryota > Metazoa > Chordata > Lepidosauria > Squamata > Candoiidae > Candoia > Candoia aspera. The sequence continues at coordinate 79,609,390 of NC_086157.1, read as the reverse complement.
CATAGATCTTGCCTACCAATCTATATGGCAGAGTAGTAAACAAAATACTCTATACTTATCTAAAACTGGGTATTTTCTGTACAGAACTGTAGGTGACTAAGGGAAACTAAAAGAAACAGTGCCCCAGTAGAATAAATGTTGGAGATGTGACAAATTCATATTTGATTGATATTGTAAAGGTTTCTTGGTCTATCCAATTTTTAATATTATGGGTTTCTATGATAATTGACATTTTTAAAAAGTAGGTTCTGATTTACAGTTGGAACCTTAGTTATTTGCTGTTTAAAAAAAAAAAATACCAAACAACATAGAAATGATGGCTCATTTTTTTTAATGGTGGCTTTTCACTGTTAGTTTTATCATCCCCTTCCAGCAGATTGCCTTTATATTGTAGTTGCTTGGCTGTCATTAGGCTAGAAATGGAAAGGTAAAATGAGATATCATCATTAAATTACACATGACCCATTGGACCTAAAGGTAATCATGTTTTATCTGCTAACAGTTCATAATGGATCATAGGATATTTGTTATCCTAGGGCACCAATTTATAGAAAGTGTTTTGGAAGTAGAGCTGCTAAGGACAGCTTTTGGAGAGATGAATTATCTTAAATTTTCTAGCTCTGTCATATTGTTTCAGAATAAAATAAATACAAAATACTTTGGGGTGTGTGGGGGGGAGAGTTTGGGTTATTTCCAAATTTCTTGGGTGACTTCCAAATTGCATTTCTATTTAATGGGTGACCTTAGATCCAAGCTGCCTCAGAGGATGAAGTATATAAAACAAGCACAGAGAAAAGCAAGCACATTGCCTTGAAATCTTAGAAAAGGGGTAAATACCACTAGCCCAAGAATCTTAGCTCCCTAACCAATCTTTTTGTGGCTCCAGAGTTCTTTCTGAATGCACTGTTAGATTCCAGTGGCAAAATTGTCAACACTGATGTTGCAAAGTTTCTCCATTTGAATGGAAAACACACAAATATAAGATCTAAAATAGGCTTGATACTGTTTTAAACACAAAGGTAAATATCAAACCTGAACAATGGGAAGGGGTGCATTTGGCTTTGCCTATTTTGAATCAATACGCCATTAAGTGCTGCCCCTTCCCCTCCTAAATATTAAGTATAGTCCTTAGCCATCAAAAGCTTGCCCACATGGGTAGTGAATAATGATAAATAGATTTCACTTGGATGGGAGTACTATTTTATTTTCCTTTAACTTGTGACTATGCCCAAGTTCAATTTTAGAAGCAAATGTGAAATCAAAGGTCAGCACAATATGGAACTGTGGCATTGATCTTGAAAGAACAGATTAGCTCATGCTCATTTCCTTGAGGACATTGATATCATCAGGGAATCCTACTCTTATTCATACATCATACTTGCTTTGTATTGGCAAAGCAACCTAATTGAACATGCCTTAAAGCTACTGTGGAAGAAGTCAGAACTCCTTTCCTAAGTGAAGACAAGTTTCACTATGCAATGTGCAGGGGCTGTCTAGCAATCATTAATCTCTGTCTGTGTGCTGTCACATCCCCATGATCTATCACAGCACATACATAATTAAAAATGGAAAAGAGCCACAGCCAGGAGAACATCACTTCTACTTCTGAGTGACCAAAAATTCTTAACATTTTCATCCCTCAATCTATTTTGTAACTTGAGGCAGATATCTAATGCAGGAGCAAGGGATAAATTATGATTAGTTCAGTCTATCAGTTTCTACATGAATATTTGCCAGAAGCTACATAAGCACTTAAGGAATTCTCTGCTCTGAGAATACAAATACTGTATATCACCACAGTTTAATCTAAGAGGCCACATGTGCTAATAAACCCGTACATTAAGCACTCGTTCCAGACTTTTGAAAGCATGGCTAACTGAATGCTTTTTCACCAGTCAACTACTGAGTGGCCCAAACTGTTAGGAGACCCAATAGTCCTACTCTGCCAGTACTAAGTGGTGTGATATAATTGTGACTATGTGTATTTTTAGCAACAGTCAATAAACACAGGGGGAAAAAACCAATTTAATTATAACCAGACACTCCTAAAATGTCTTTTTGTTGGTTTGCTAGTTGCAATGTCTTTTGCTGATGAAGCCATCAAACTACCTATACGTGAGAACAACCACTGAATAAGTAAAGGTAGAACAATCCCATGATGTCACCCAGTTTAGTACATCATACATAGCTTTACTGTAAACGAATCTATCATACTTCTTTTTGTAGGCTTTCAAAGAAAGAAGCCTTCATTCAGAGTCTAGAAGCCTCCAAGGAGGGCAGTATGAATCTAGATGTGGGAGAAAATATCTTAATTTAGATAATTTAAACAGCACAGCAAATGCCACAAACATTGTGGAGAAGGGGAAAGAAAACTGATTTTGCTGTAAGGGGCTGATGAAGATGCCACATGGATAAGTTTAAACAAGTTACAACAAAGAAATGCAATAGGAGATGGAATTGTAAACTGCTTGCTGGAAATAGTAATGTAACAAGAAATTTCAGGATGAATCCACAGGCTGTAATTTTTCATGTAAGATTGATTTTTTTTTATTGTTGCCACCTAATCAAACCAGCCAAGTTGAGGAAATATGAATGTGGCAATTTATTTATTTATTTATTTTCTATACCAACCTTTATTATTTTTATAAATAACTCAAATCAGCGAACATACCTAATACTCCTTCCTCCTCCTATTTTCCCCACAACAACAACCCTGTGAGGTGAGTTTGGCTGAGAGTGACTGGCCCAAGGTCACCCAGATGGCTTTCGTGCCTAAGGCAGGACTAGAATTCACAGTCTCCTGGTTTCTAGCCCATTGCCTATTTGGAGGCTATGATGGCAACAAAACTTTGTCTGGAGCAGAAAGTTATAGTGGGAATATGATCCATGCATTCAATGCCATAGTGCAACCTCTTAAGTGTACTGCCACAAGTACTGTAGGTATTGCAGGGTCTCTGTAATCTCTCAGGAGACAAGCTAATGATAATCCTTTTCTCTGTGCATCTATCCTTACTATATCCTGGTTTATGTAGCCTTTTTAAACATTTGACATTTCAGTATAAACTTCCTTGACTGCTAGCCAGAAGAGGGTGTTATTTACTGCCCACTCAGTTGGGAGGTGGTCTTAACTCAAGGACAAAACACGTACAGGTTACATATTTTGTTGTAAACCGCCCAGAGTCCCTCTGGTGGGAGGAGATGGATGGTGACTAATTAGATAAATAAATAAATAAATATTTAAAAACTTATCTCCAGATGTGGTTGGGAAATAGCTGGAAAGCAATTAATGAGCTAGATGTATAAAAGTTTGATAAATACTATAGCTGTAATTCTCATATCATCCTCATTCAGTTTAATACATTTGGCATCATCTTTGCTGTGCCATTGCTGTGCTTCATTGTTCCCAGATAATTCTTATGGCTTAGCCATGTTTCCAAGCATAGGTTCTGAGGAGCCCTTATCTCCAATTTGTAAGTTTATCTAATACATTAACTTTTCAAAAATGAATGAAATTATTCATACGATCCATTTGCATTTTATTGATTGTTCTCCACCCCCCACCCCCCAGATCTGCCACATTTGTATGTAACTTAATGGAAATTTACTGGAAAGTTATACAAATGTGGGGGAGTGCAACAATTTGAATATTTATGAACAAAGACAAGAACTGAGAATGTTTCTTTGAAATTGAGTCCAGATTTGTAATGAGGCTGATCTGAAACTGAAATGTGCATCACAGCACCAAGCCAGACAATCTACCACTTGCTTCCTCGTCCTCCTCTTCTTCCTCCTCTTCCTCCTCCTCCATTTCCCCCTTTGACAAATGTCTTGCATCCCTTTTAAATACAGAGCTTTGGTGGGAGGTATGTGCCTTTATCTTTCATTTAGAGATGGGAGTTCATGTTGTGAAATAAGCATCTTTCTCTTGATCATATTCTGTAACAATTCCAGAATGTATTATAATTTGGTAGCTGTATCCTGATTAAAGCATTCCCCTTGATTAATTATACTCTGGCTTTGGACAGTGCTGGTTTCTTCTAAAAGCCAGTTCACAATGCCTGGATTACTTGACTGCACATCTGCTCTTTCCAGTGCCTGCAAATATTTATACACATTTTAATGATTCCCTGTCCACTGTAAGGTTTTACTGGTTTGCTAATCCTGTTACCATCTTCTTTGCTCTTTAACATTTTCCATTCTAGGATTCATTATGTAAACTGAAAGGCAAACAGCCTCTTTTAGGTAGATTACTCTTGTTCTGGCTTACATTGAACGAGGAGGCTACACTGAAATACTTTGCAGGGTTTATATACACTTGAGTTGAAACTGCACTTTAAGACAAGCAAAAGATATCTAGTGGTAGTCAAAATTAGAAACAATTGATGGGATGTTACATAAAGGGAAACATGGTTATAGTTCAGGAGCTGTTCATTATGCTCTTAGGGAACAAGAATCCATATGGATAACCCTTTCAGACTTTACATAGTTATCAGTAACAGAGACCAAGATTCAAATATACATTCCAGATGATTTTTTTTAATGCTACATTTTCAAAATATTTTAGTTTTCATTTCTGACTACCTATCTGCCTGTCTATCATACCCCATTATTAACATTATTATACATACTGGTCTCATTCTGGCTATATCAGTTATAAATGTGAATGGCTCCTTTTTTAAACTTTATCTGTTATTGCTTAACCTAGGGCATGCAAAAACATAAATCTCTCCAGTGGCATCCATGATGAGAGAGGAGGCAAGTAGCTGGGAGAAATGATGAAAACTGGTTCATGTTGCATTTCAAAAGTCATAGGGTATATACAAGTAAAAAAGATGTGACTGAAAGAGTGTGAAACAGAATCCACTGCCCCCCTTTAATTCAAACTACTGGAAAAACACATCATAGAAGTATTTTTGTTTCTAGCTAAACTTTGCAGGTATGTTGTATAGCTTCTAGCTGCTATTTATGCCAATGCATACACTTCTTTCCCTGCTGACAAGACACCATTTCAAAAGCAAAAGTGCACATTTTTTTCCTGAACTGCATCATTAGTCTCCAGCCAACTCTAAGCATGTGTACATGCATATTATGTTACAAGCTTAATATGTGTACTCTATTCTAAATCTACTACCTCTACCACCTCTTCCTGCTTCTGGAATTAAGACAGATACGAGTGGAAAGAGTTCTCCCTGTCAGGCAAACTGGCAATTGCCCTCAATCTAGCTGGTCATCCTTCAATAGGTAAAACCTTTGAACTTTTTTCTGTCTATCTTCTGGCATTCCATCAGCATTGTTTAGTAATTTGCCCCATGGTGATCCTTATTTTCTTCAGCAGTCTTCCTCCAGTTCACATCCTTGATGCTTTGTGGGGTTCAGACCACTCATAACTAATGAGTCTTCAGTAATACAAACACTGTCCAATCCTTTTCAGGATTACTTGCCACCCCTCTTCTGGATTGAAATCAATAATCTATCTTCAACAATTATTACAGCTGTCTATGACCATGTTACCATTTTAGGTAATGGTAATCACCTCCATTTCTATGCTTTTTCTTCACAGAATCTTCCTGAGTGGTTTAAGAATCCCCTCTTTGCCACATCATATCTGTCACCCCTCCTTCTTCTACAAGTGCAATTTCCTATCAGAATCTAAACTAACACCTACTCTGAGCTCCTTATCAGCAAACTGTACACAAACTGTTTTGTTTCAGTCTCTGCATGAAGGCATAGATACAGTGACAAGCTATGGCTGAAAGAAAACTCATATACATTTATTTGTGGCCTTGGCATGGAAAGGCGTAGATAGGAATGAACATATGGCAATTGGAAAGTTTGATTTCTGATGATGGTAATGCTTTGATTAATGGTATCACAGAAGGAGTTTTCATCTACCACTGTCCTGACAGTCAGGAATCACGCTGAGACGAGGAGTAGGTCTCTAGTGTTTATTACTGCTACATAAGACAGAATCCTAACAAACTGAAGAAGCGTGGGAAAACCCAGACAGATAAACCCCAAAGTCAAGGTGGGTCTGATCTGTGTCTTTTTGAATGGCTGCTTAATTCCTCAGTACTTAATTCCTCAGTGTTTTCCCCCCTGGATAGAGGCCCTCTCCTGCTCGCCATCAGTACTCATGACAACCATCTTTTTCAAAAGATAGATACTGAGATGACAAAGTCTGTGTGTTTTGGTGGTAGATGGGCTAGAAGAAATTGGGGCTGTTAGTGAGGAAACTTACAGAAGGAAAATGGCAGTAGGAGCAGATAATTTTTCCATCTTTGCTGGTCATCCTATTTCTTCATAGTAGTTCAGTTTCAGTAGCATTATGGAGAAACTGTAGTCTCTGGGTCCCAAGAAACTGTTGTACCAACTGAAGCTGTACAAAGGCGCTGTTTAAGCAGGGGTCATGGGTCCAGGAGGACTTCCAAGTTGGAGTCCTGTTCTTTCAAGGGAAGCAATCCCATCAAGGGATAACACTGGAGTAGCAGAGGGCCTTAATGGACAACAGTAGCTCTGTTGTGCTTGGGTTCAACTTTAGCATATTTTGTCCCATCCAGATCCTCACAGTCACCAGGTACCAGGACAAGACTTTAATGGCATCTCCATCATGGCCCAGGATTGTGATGTAAAGCTGGGTATCATCAGTATATTAATGCTATCAAATCCCAAATCAGTGAATGACTTCCCATAGTGGCTTCATGAAGATATTGAAAAGTAGAGGAGAGTGGACCAACCCCTGGGGCATTCCACAAGGGAATGACTGGCAAACTCACTACTCTTTCTCCTCTCCCCACTGATAGGAACCATCTGTTGAGGAAAGAGCAGAACCACTGCAGCACAGTGCCCCTAACCCCCATAGATGGTATAGCAGGATATCATGGTCAATGGTGTTGAAGGCTTCTGAAAAGCCCAGGTCCCAACAAAAGTCATCCACTAGAGTCATCTCTGTCTATTGTCCAGGTCAGAACCTGTCTGGAAAGGGTCTTGATAATCTGTTTCTTTGCCTGCAAGTGGCAGAGGACATCCCAGAAAGAACCATATTGCCTTCATTGGAGGTTAGAGGGGAAAAAAAGGAGTCCCAGATGTCATGGCAAGACAACACATCACCCTGGATTATGGTCATGTGAAGTCAAGACTGGAGTGAATCTGAGTGACTTATTGGCAAAATGCCATGCTAACTGATCACAGTGGCCAGGGGGGAGCTCTTGACATTGGCTCCTGCCCAAAAGAAAATTAGCTATGTAAACAAGACCACTGGACAACAATCTAGTGATCCAATATGGAAGGAGAAATGAAGACATTTTGCCTCTCTTATCACCTCTCTTATACTCGAATATAGGCTTCTACCTCTCCTTGGTCATATCCAGTTTTTGTTTTCCTCCACTGATACTCTAGGCTTCTGATGCTTCATATCCTGAAAATACGCAATAAACCAATAAGTCAACCAGGATTGCCTGACAGAGAGAGGCCTCTTGGGAGCAATTTTATCAAGAGCCATGTTACCTTCCATTGCCAGTGGAAGGCTTTCAGCAGATTCACTTACCAGACTGTCAAGAAACCATCCAGATCTATTAGATGCTGAAAAGCAGAAAAAGAAGTTTAAGCAATGTAAAAAAAAAAAAAAAAAGCTGTTTAATGGAAATCATCAGGCCATTGTATAAAAAACAAATATAGTGTTAGCTATGGGAAACCCTGATCATAGGTCCAACTCCCATGTGAAGCCTCAAGTCCTGCAGTTTTAAGGTCTTGTTGTTGTTGTTTATTCATTCAGTCGCTTCCAACTCTCTGTGACTTCATGGACCAGCCCACCCCAGAGCTTCCTGTCGGTCGTCAACACCCCCAGCTCCCCCAGGGATGAGTCCATCACCTCTAGAATATCATCCATCCATCTTGCCCTTGGTCGGCCCCTCTTCCTTTTGCCTTCCACTCTCCCTAGCATCAGCACCTTCTCCAGGGTGTCCTGTCTTCTCATTATGTGGCCAAAGTATTTCAGTTTTGCCTTTAATACCATTCTCTCAAGTGAGCAGTCTGGCTTTATTTCCTGGAGGATGGACTGGTTTAATCTTCTTGCAGTCAAAGGCACTCTCAGAATTTTCCTCCAACACCACAGTTCAAAAGCATCTATCTTCCTTCTCTCAGCCTTCCTTATGGTCCAGCTCTTGCAGCCATACGTTACTACTGGGAATACCATTGCTTTAACTATGCGGACCTTTGTTGTCAGTGTGATGTCTCTGCTCTTAACTATTTTATCGAGATTGGTCATTGCTCTTCAAGGATTAAGCGTCTTCTGAGTTCCTGACTGCAGTCAGCATCTGCAGTAATCTTCGCACCTAGAAATACAAAGTCTGTCACTGCCTCTACGTTTTCTCCCTCTATTTGCCAGTTATCAATCAAGCTGGTTGCCATAATCTTGGTTTTTTTGAGGTTTAGCTGCAAGCCAGCTTTTGCACTTTCTTCTTTCACCTTCATCATAAGGCTCCTCAGTTCCTCTTCGCTTTCAGCCATCAAAGTGGTATCATCTGCATATCTGAGATTGTTAATGTTTCTTCCAGCGATTTTAACCCCAGCCTTGGATTCCTCAAGCCCAGCATGTCTCATGATGTGTTCTGCATACAAGTTGAATAGGTAGGGTGAGAGTATACAGCCCTGCCGTACTCCTTTCCCAATCTTAAACCAGTCTGTTGTTCCGTGGTCTGTTCTTACTGTTGCTACTTGGTTGTTATACAGATTCTTCAGAAGGCATACAAGGTGACTTGGTATCCCCATACTACTAAGAACTTGCCACAATTTGTTATGGTCCACACAGCCAAAGGCTTCAGAATAGTCAATAAAACAGAAATAGATGTTTTTCTGAATCTCCCTGGCTTTTTCCATTATCCAGCGGATATTGGCAATTTGGTCCCTAGTTCCTCTGCCTTTTCTAAACCCAGCTTGTGCATCTGGCAATTCTCGCTCCATGAATTGCTGAAGTCTACCTTGCAGGATCTTGAGCATTACCTTACTGGCATGTGAAATGAGTGCCACTGTTCGATAATTTGAACATTCTTTAGTGTTTCCCTTTTTTGGTGTGGGGATATAAGTTGATTTTTTCCAATCCGATTGCCATTCCTGTGTTTTCCAAATTTGCTGGCATATGGCATGCATCACCTTGACAGCATCATCTCGCAAGATTTTGAACAGTTCAGCTGGGAAATTGTAATCTCCTGCTGCCCTGTTATTAGCAATGCTTCTTAAGGCCCACTCAACCTCACTCTTCAGGATGTCTGGCTCTAGCTCACTGACCACACCATCAAAGCTATCCCCAATATTGTTATCCTTCCTATACAGGTCTTCCGTATATTCTTGCCACCTTTTCTTGATCTCTTCTTCTTCTGTTAGGTCCTTGCCATCTTTGTTTTTGATCATACCCATTTTGGCCTGGAATTTACCTCCAATGTTTCTAATTTTCTGGAAGAGGTCTCTTGTCCTTCCTATTCTATTGTCTTCTTCCACTTCCGCGCATTGCTTGTTTAGAAATAATTCCTTATCTCTTCTGGCTAACCTCTGGAATTTTGCATTTAATTGGGCATATCTCCCCCTATCACTGTTGCCTTTTGCTTTCCTTCTTTCTTGGGCTACTTCTCATGTGTCAGCAGGCAGCCACTTTGCCTTCTTGGTTTTCTCTTTCTTTGGGATGTATTTTGTTGCTGCCTCCTGAACAATGTTGTGAACTTCTGTCCATAGTTCTTCCTGGACCCTATCTACTAAGTTCAGTCCCTTAAATCTATTCTTCACTTCCATTGCATATTCCTCAGGGATATTAGTATGCTCATATCTAGCTGATCTGTGGGTCTTCCCTAATCTCTTTAGTCTGATCCTAAATTGTGCAATAAGAAGTTCGTGATCTGAACTACAGTCAGCTCCAGGTCTTGTTTTTACCAACTGTATAGATGTCCATGTCATGATCACCGTTGCAATGCTTGTGACTTCACAACGGCTCGCATGACAATACAGGGAAATGGGTCCCTGGCGGATTAAGGCAAAGGCAACTATGAAACACAAAGGAAAGCAACAGGTGCAGGAAACTAAGTAACAACCGAGACTGGCGGCGCAGAAGACAGTGATACAAAGTTGCCAACAAGCAATTGACTAAACAACAAGAGAGGTGTGCCCGAGCTGTCAAAGGATTAAGAGCCTGATCACCCGGCAATGAATCATTACCATTCAGGAAGGCAATCGAGGCGACGCCCGGGGCTCAGGGGGGCTTAACGACCTCTCACCTGACAGGGACGGAACCGGTGGGACTCGTGGGACGCACCTGGAATAAGGTGGGGTGGAGCGCTGACCGGCGCGGGCTATTTAAATCCCATTCCGGCGTGCTCCCCTCAGTCTCAGCTTTTTAAAGGGCATGCACTCTATTCCTCAATAAAGCCAGAACCTAAGCCTACGCTAGCGTCTGTGTCTTTACTGGATCACAGGCAGAGCCAAACATAAAGCTGAGAGTCTCAAAAATGAACCTCGCCAGTCTCCACCAGGAAAATTTTTTCTGCAGGAGAAAACACCAGCGATGACAGAACCGGGGACGGCCATGGAGTCGGCGCTTCACACTGGAGGCGCGAAGGACACAACACAAGAGGGGGAGATGACCCGACAGCTACTAGAGTCGGCACACCTGAGATGGGACATGGGCTCCCTCCCTGCCCACACCGCACCCCAGTTCCAGACCTGGAGCTCCAGCCCAGACTGGAGAGCCCCGATGGAAGACGAAGTTGGAGGCCAACAACTCTTCATGTGGGACGGCGGAGCAGGACCCCGAACAGGGACATCCTACACCACCTGGAGATTCCACTACCCCCAAACACCTGAGCAGGGAGTCGCAGGACTGCCGATTGGGCAGCAGCCGGCGGCACCGAGGACGGATGACCCGGTCATACTGGACAGGGTCAGTGCCCTAGAAGCCAAGGTATGAGCCCTGGAACACATGCTCCAGTCCATGGCATCAGTGGTGAGCGAGCTCACAAAGACTGCTGCTGCACAGGGGGCAAGAGGGGATCAGGGCACCCTACCCCCCCCATTGACGACCACAAGAGGAAGGGGCCAAGCACGGGACTCTTTCGCAGGGCTTCGTGGTCCCAGCCCAGTGGGAGTCATCCCTAACCACTCACAGGTGGGGGTCTCGCAAGTTGGGGGATTCGCCAAGGACTTCCCCGTGAAGTTTGACGGAGACCCCACGAACCTGTCATTCTTCCTCATGAACGCCAGGAACTACATGGCCCAGTATGGACATTGCTTCAAGATGGAAGCGTCCAAAATCTTGGCAGTGGCCACAAAACTCAAAGGCAGGGCTGCGGACTGGTACGTCCAGATGTTGGAGTCCGGAGCCCCAGCCCTGGCCACTTTTCACAACTTCCTAACCGCACTCAAACTATACTTCGAAGACCCCCTGGCAAAGGAAAGGGCCAAGAGTACCCTTAAAGGTCTTCGCCAAGGGAAAAAAGCGGTGGCAGACTACGCTCTTGAGTTCAAGGTCCTAGCGGGTAAAATCCCAGAATGGTCTGAGGCCAACTTGATTGACATGTTCAAGGATGGTCTCAACCGTGAGGTCCTGCAATGGGCACTCTATAGGGATGACCCAGACTCCCTACACGGGTGGATTTGTCTGGCCGGAAAGGCTGAGCACGCCCAGCGCACCTTCATGCTAGCAACCACGAACAACAGAACCCCTCCCAGCGGGAGAGGACCAGTCCCACAGTCGGGCCCAACCTGGGACGCAGAGTGACAGTGGCGGTTTGCCTGCAGGGAATGTGCCAGGTGTGAGAAGACGGGTCTCCGGGCAGCGGAATGCTTCAAGGACAGGACAACGGATCGCCCTCCCAGACCAACACCGAAGGTGCCGCACAAGCCGCCCAACCCTCCCAGATGGCTGACAGGAGCGCTAGCGACCCCGGACGAGGAAGCGGATGCCTACCTCGCAGGGGACGTGGTTGACACCCAGGAGCAGCCAGCAGGAAACGCCTCCCACCTGCCCTAAGCAGCGCCACCGGGCAGGTGGTAGGGGCGTGACATCCCCAGGGTGAGTGAAGATTGCTCCATCCTGGCAGGGAAAATCGAACTGACTTACGGCTCTAGAGCCATCGCAGTCGAAGCTCTGGTGGACTCTGGGTGCTCCAGAAACCTAATCCACCCAGACATTGTCACCGCACTAAAACTGCCCTGCTCCCCCCTCCCTAAACCGCTGGTGTTCCAACAACTCGATGGCTCTACAGCAGGGGGGGGGGCGGCCACCCAGGGTACAAGAAAGGTCACCCTGAAAATGGGTACCCACAGGGAGTCCATAGACTTTGTGGTAACCCCGGTGGGGAAGCCCATCGTGGTGCTGGGGATCCCCTGGCTAGCACGCCACAACCCCTGCATAAATTGGAGGACCCGCTCCATAATGTTTGAGGACGGGTTCTACCAAGCACCAACAAAGGAGAAATCCTCCACCCTGACTGTGGGGAGGGCAGAGATTGTCGACCAAACCCACGACCCCCCCAGAAGGACTGCCGGAGCAATACTCGGACTTTGCGGACATCTTCAGGGAGGAGGAGGTGGACCAATTACCCCCCCATCGCAAGACGGACTGTGCAATCGAACTGCTCCTGGACGTCCCATTACCCAAGCCCAAAATCTACCCCATGACCCAGAGGGAATTGGCAGCACTACGAGAATTTTTGGACAAAAACCTCTCCAGGGGCTTCATCGAACCAGCAAACTCGCCGGTTGGAGTGCCTGTCCTATTCCGAGAAAAGAAGGACGGCACCCTGAGAGTATGCGCAGATTACTGTGGATTAAATTCCGCCTCCCTATCCAACAAATACCCCCTTCCCCTTGTAAAAGACATGCTGGCACACTTGTCAAAGCGAAGGGTGTTTTCCAAACTCGACCTCCGCAAGGCGTACTACAGAATTCACATCAGGGAGGGGGACGAGTGGAAAACGGCATTCAACTGTCCGTTGGGGTCCTTCCAGTAAAAGGTACTGCCTTTCGGTCTTGCGGGGACCCCGGGGGTCTTCATGCAACTCATCAACGAGGTGCTGCACGAACATCTGTTCAAGGGCGTACTAGTTTACCTAGACGATGTCCTAATCTACACAAGGACTCAGAGGGAATACGAGAGATTAGTGAGACAAGTTCTCACTAAGCTCTGGAAAGCCAAACTCTATGCTAAGCTGTCCAAGTGCAAATTCCACAAGTTGTGCTTGGACTACTTAGGGTACAGAATCTCTGACAAGGGCATAGAGATGGACCCCATGAAGGTTCAGGCAGTTTTGAGCTGGGAACGCCCACGCACCAGGCGCCAGCTTCAAAGCTTCCTTGGGTTCGCAGACTTCTATAGGTCCTTCACGAGGGGGTTTGCGGAAATTGCCCTGCCCTTAACCAATTTACTAAAGACCAAAGGCGTCGGGGAGACGCGCAAGGTCAAAAACCCAGGGGCCGTGCTTAATTGGACTCCCGACTGTCAAACCACTTTTGACAGGCTAAAAGCACTGTTCACAGCAGAGCCAATCCTGTCCCACCTGGACCCCGAATGGCCTTTTGTGGTGCAGGCGGATGCCTCTGACTTCTCAATTGGGGCCATCCTACTGCAAAAGGATTCTGCTGGAATCCTGAAGCCATGCGCCTATCTCTCCAGGAAATTTTCAGAGACAGAGAGGCGCTGGCACATGTGGGAAAAGGAAGCCTTTGCAGTTAAAGCAGCACTGGAGGCTTGGCGTCACCTTTTGGAAGGGGCGACTTGCCCGTTTGAGGTCTGGACAGGCCACCGCAATCTCGAGGCGCTCCGTACGCCCTGGCACCTCAGTCCCAAACAGATATGCTGGGCGCAGTTCTTCAGCCGGTTCAAATTCCAGCTGAAGTTCATCCCAGGAAAAAAGAATTTCCTGGCAGACGCACTCTCCCGACTACCCCAGGATGCGGAGCCTATCTCCGACATCGTCGGGACTGTGCTCTCTGACTCCCAGCTGGGTCTGGCAGCTGTCACCCAGGGACACGTGCGGGGACAGCCTGCCCCCCCTTGCAAATGACTCCAGCGCAACCCGCCCCAAGGTGCAGGCAACCACAGATGCCAGGTGGGCTACGGGCAGATTTTATAACAGCAATAAAATCTGACACCTGGCTCCTCGCCAATCCTAACAAAGTAACTATGGAACAGGACCTTGCATGGGCGGAGGGAAGGTTATATATTCCTGACTCACAAAGACCGACAATCCTTAGCAGATCGCATGACAGCAAACAGGCTGGTCACTTCGGGTTCCTGAAAACCCTACACCTAACTCGGCGACAGTTTTGGTGGCCCTCGATGAGGAATGACATCAAAATGTATGTGGCGTCCTGCCCGGTGTGTGCGATGGCCAAGCGACTGGCTGGTAAACCCCAGGGGTTGCTGCAACCTGTGGCTGAACCCTCCTGCCCTTGGGATGAAATTTCAATGGATTTCATTGTGGACTTACCGCCTAGCCAAAAGAAAATGGTCATTTGGGTAGTCAAAGACTACTTCTCAAAACAAGCCCATTTCATCCCCTGCACCTAGATCCCATCAGCACAACAGCTGGCGAAACTTTTCCTGGTACATGTGTACCGCCTCCACAGGTGCCCCTCCTGCTTGGTGACCAATAGGGGCACACAATTTACCTCGAGGTTTTGGCGGGCTTTTTTGAAACTGGCAGGCTCCCAGCAAGCCCTGTCAACCTCCTGGCATCCCCAGACGGACAGATCTACAGAGATCCTTAATGCCACACTGGAGCATTTCTCCGCTCCTATATAAACTATCACCAGGATGACTGGGTGGACCTACTGTAATGGTTGCCTGGTCCAAATACTCAGACTCACAAGAGGTTGCTAAATGAAATCTGATTTATTAGGAAACTTAGGACAAATACAGAGAAAGCTGAGAATGACAGAAAGCACACCAAATACAAACTAAAAACCCTCGGCTGCAAACGTAACCCCGCCTCCCTACGAGTAGAGTCACCACCACCCATCCCAGGTGCCTGTAACCGTCATTCCTTCTAGCCTGGGAAAGCAACCTTGAACACATGAGATAACCCAAATACATTCCAAGCCCGCAGCCAAGAGATAAGCATTCCCCAAGCAGGAACCGTCCTCCCTTCAAAGATGAAACACGCATCAGGCTAATGACATGCGAAACGTTACGATGTACCAAGCACATTGAAACGGTGAACATGACACCTACTCCCGTTTGCAGAGGTCGCATACAACAACACGATACATCAAAGCATGGGACAAACCCCCTTTGGGGTGGTGTCAGGTTGGGAGTTCGTCCCCATCCCTGAGCTACCCCAGCCCCCGTCCCCAGCAGTGGCCGCCTGTGATTGGGGTGCGAAACTCGCAGAGTCCTGGCCTGTCATCAAGGACGCGCTTAAAGAGGCACAAACCACATACAAACTGCAAGCAGACAAACACCGGCGCCAACAACCAACGTTTCGGGTAGGGGACCTGGTCTACCTATCCACCAGATTCATCAAATCATCGCAACCGTCTAAGAAACTGGGCCCCAAATTTATTGGGCCATTCCAGGTGACACAAATTGTGAACCCAGTCATGGTGCGCTTGGACCTGCCCCATAATTTAAAGGGGCTGCACCCGGTGTTCCACTGCAGCTTACTTAAGCTGGCAAGTGACCCCTCCCGGTGGCACCCTTGCATGCCCCCCCCACCAGTGATGATAGACGGACAACAACACTTCGAGGTCAAGGAGGTACTAGACTCCTGCAAGCTGCGGGGCTCCCTCCAGTACCTAGTCAAATGGAAACACTTCCCACACCCTGAGTGGGTTGCTGCCTGTAACATCCAGGCTCCCGACCTGATCCGCAACTTCCATACCACCTATCCCTCCAAACCCTCAGTGATTTCCTAAAGGGGGGGCAGTATGTCATGATCACCATTGCGATGCTTGTGACATCGCAACGGCTCGCATGACAATACAGGGAAATGGGCCCCTGGTGGATTAAGGCAAAGGCAACTATGAAACACAAAGGAAAGCAACAGGTGCAGGAAACTAAGTAACAACCGAGACCGGTGGCGCAGAAGACAGTGATACAAAGTTGCCAACAAGCAATTGACTAAACAACAAGAGAGGCGTGCCCGAGCTGTCAAAGGATTAAGAGCCTGATTGCCCGGCAATGAATCATTACCATTCAGGAAGGCAATCGAGGCGACGCCCAGGGCTCAGGGGGGCTTAACAACCTCTCACCTGACAGGGATGGAACCGGTGGGACTCGTGGGACGCGCCTGGAATAAGGTGGGGTGGAGCGCTGACCGGCGCGGGCTATTTAAATCCCGTTCCAGCATGCTCCCCTCAGTCTCAGCTTTTTAAAGGGCATGCACTCTATTCCTCAATAAAGCCAGAACCTAAGCCTACGCTAGCGTCTGTGTCTTTACTGGATCGCAGGCAGAGCCTGACAGTCCGCCACCTTTGGCTGCAAAGGATGTAGTCAATCTGATTTCGGTGTTGTCCATCTGGTGAAGTCCATGTATAAAGCCGTCTCTTAGGTTGTTGGAAGAGAGTATTTGTTATGCAGAGTCAGTTGTCTTGGCAAAATTCTATCAGCCTATGTCCTGCTTCGTTTTTGTTTTCCCAGGCCATGCTTACCTGTAATTCCAGGTGTCATTTGACTGCCCACCTTAGCATTCCAGTCTCCCATGATGAAAATGGCATCTCTTTTAGGCGTGTTGTCCAGTAGGTGCTGCAGATCCTCATAGAACTGCTCTACTTCAGCTTCTTCAGCATCTGTGGTTGGGGCATATATTTGGATCACTGTGATGTTAGATGGCTTGCCCTGAATTCAAATTGAGATCCTTCTATCGTTTTTTGGATTGTATCCAAGCACTGCTTTAGCCACTTGACTATTAATTATGAAGGCTACTCCATTTCTTCTGTGGTCCTCTTGTCCACAGTAGTAGATCTGGTGGTCATTTGATATGAAGTGGCCCATTCCAGTCCATTTCAGTTCACTGATGCCCAAAATGTCTATCTTTAACCTTGACATCTCACCAATAACCACATCCAGTTTGCCCTGGCTCATAGATCTTACATTCCAGGTTCCAATGGTGTGTTGATCCTTAGAACATCGGATTTGCCGTTCACCACCAGCACCGTCGGCTGCTAACCATCCTTTCGGCTTTGAGCTAGCTGCGTCATCACGTCTGGGGCTAGTTGAACTCATCCTCTGTTCCTCCCCAGTAGCATTTTGACCATCTTCTGACCTGGGGGTCTCATCTTCCGATGGTATACCGACATATCTCTGGTTGTTCTGATCCATTTAGTTTTCATGGCAAGAATACTGGGGTGGGTTGCCATTACCTTCCTCAGGGATCGCATTTAGTCTGACCTCTCTGTCATGACCTTCCCATCTTGGGTGGCCCTTCACGGTTTAGCTCATGGCATCATTGAGGTGCTCAAGCTCCAGCACCATGGCAAGGTAACGATATCTGTACCGGTATTGGTATCTGTATCTATATCATCTATATCTATATCAAAAAATTCTCTAGAGGAAGATTTTCACTTTTACAGGCTTGTGGATGGCTTCTGATTAGAGGCAGTGTTCTTTTACTACATAATTCCTACCAGACTAAAACAGGAGAACTCCAGATATGTGCTCTCAGCAGTATCCACAGGATTTGCTACTTTATCAGAATGATGAAAGCAGCAGGTGCTACCATGCCACAAGCTCCCCTGTTCTTGGACATGCAATGTTGCAATGCATGTACAGAAGGATGGGGCTTGCATTGTGATGCTCTGACACTGCTTTCATCATTCTGAAACCCCTGTTGTGCCCCTCCCCCTTTCTGGATGCCACTGCCCACAATGCTGCTATGACTGGAGACAAAACAACTTTTAAAAAACCTTTATCTCTGCTGCTGCAGTGGGAAAATATACTGAATATTTTGTGCCCAAGACAAACTGCAAGAAGCCAGGGGAATTTGATGATGCTTACATAAAGTGGCTGTTTGAGAAAGCATATTACTGTGAACTTGGAGATCGTTTAGGCTGTACTGCCAGTGACCTATTGGTTGTGGGATTTTGAACAAGGCTTTTTTCCAAAAGCTATGAATGAAAACTGTTTTAACCTCCAAGGTAAAGGTAAAGTCTTCTTTGAGTTGAACAAAATTCCTGGTGACTTCATGGAAGTATCCATGTGTCTTCTTGGCCATAATACTGAAATGGTTTGCTACTGCTGCTTTCAGGGAGTTTTTTCCCAACTTTTCAGTCTGTTCTGCAGCCTTGGTGTTTTTGCATCTTCCAGGCAAGCGTTACCCTAACCCTAGATGCAGTTGTTATGGGAAAAGACATACACAAAGAACATAATGTCCTAGCAAGATTCCTGAATTCCTAACTATAAGACAATGGTTACTTTACAGCTGTCTTTTATATTCATGAAGTCAAAGCAGTTTCAACCCAGTCTTCTCTCCTCTCCTCTCCTCTCCTCTCCTCCACAAACTGCATATGCTGATGATGTGTCAGATATGGGAAGTATAATTACATATCAATGTCCATTAAATATGCTTCAAAACTGATATAGAAGCAGATTTAATTGTGGTTTTAGAATCTGTCTACAGAAGCCTTCAGAACCTACTTCATTTCCAATGGAGTATTGCATTCCTTGAGGACATGGCAACAAAAAATTATTTTGTCTAAGATGACTTTAGTACTCAATACTAGGTGAAATAACATGAGCTTGAAGTGTGTGTGCTGCTGGACTGAGAGTGCCTTGTGGAGAAACTGCCAATGAAGCCAGATGAGGAAATAGGAAACTTAAAGATTCCTCTAATACAAATTGTGTGAGGGTTAAAACTGGCAAGGCTGGAAGCAAGGAACTTGAGACAAGATAGGACCATTGTTAGAACACTGAAAAGTATCTTCTGCGTCCAAGGCCAAGAGATAAAACAACAAGAGGTTTGTTGCTGGTGAGAGCAGGTTAAAGAGACATAGGATTTAAATCCTGGTCTGATATAAATTTGGCATGATTCCTAATTCCCCAAGTAGACAAACTTCCTTGTTAGAGTTTCTTTGACATCTTTAATAAAAACAATGTACCTACCCAAATCTTGTTCTTTAGTCTTCTGTTGCCAACCTGTTGGATTCTAGAGAGGGATTCAGAGGTGCCTTCTGGATTCAACACTTTGGTCAAAAACGATGAAAGCAACACTGCCATGGTAATACACTGATACATGTGTGCACATATAGGTCTGGAGTAGCTTTATTGCTACAAACAATATTTGAATATTTTATTTACAGTTTTATGTTTTATTTCAAGTCTCCAAAACCAAATATTTCCTTAGGTGCAAGGTTATTAATCTGTGATGTGACTTAATATCATAACTTTTTGAAAGGTATAAACAGTAGGAAACATGTATCTTAAAAATATCCTTTGGGTGATTTTTTTTTCCATTTTGTAGCATGTTTGTAGGAATGCATAATGATTTTCAGTTAAGGTTACATTTAAAATTCTCATAGAAAGCAACTTATATAATCATTATATAAAAACAGCCTTTTTTCTAACCAATATTAGAATATCATTTTAGTCACTGGGGTTAATTATGCACATTACTCTATTTTTTTTAAAAAATCAAAGACTACATAATGAACCCTGTGATTTTTTTCCTAAGAATTATTTAATGCACAAAAAGCTCAAAGCAGAAACATCTGAACTTCATCATATATAAGGTCCTGTGAAAAGTAACGGTGACACTCAAAAAAATCAGTCAGTAAATTAAGAACTCATCTCTATTTTAGCTTCAACTCTTCTTCAAAATTATCTTTGCCGAAGAGAGAATATATTAATATTTAATTATTTTACTCTTTTCTTCAATAACCTTTGCCCAGGTTCTTTTGCTAATAAACACAGACAAAGTAGTTCAAATGAAGCAACAGTTCAGTGTTGCTACCCAAACAATGCTGGGATTTATGTTTCTTCAGTAGGCTCTTCAAGGTGCTTTGCAACATGGCCCACCTCATTGCAGTGGTGACAGAACCTTTTCATTTAACACTTCTGGGTGAGGAATGGTGAGCTTGCACATCTCTGAATGAGCAGAAATGACACTGTGGCATGACCAAAGTACCAGCAAGTAGGCCGGTCCCGCTGAACCTCTCCAGAGGATTGGAGATTGCCCACTTGTGCTATGGGCAGCTGCTCCTCATGAGGAGACCACAGGATAGCTGTTTTCCACAGGTTTGGATGTTTGGAGACAAGAAAAGCCATCACAGTCTCAACCATGTAGGAGCTTTTTAAAGCACACTGGGTTTGCTAACCTCACTTTCTAATCACTTTTGGAAATTTCCTATTTAACTATATTAAGGGTATTAGAGATCTTCAAAATGACAAGTTTGCAAAGCCACCTGGTGAGTTTACCTTTATTCCAGGATGAAAGAAAAACTAACTACAAGCTTAAGAATTTAAAGAATTTGAAATAAATGGCAAAAATCTAAATAAGACTTTAATCCAAGAAAGTTATAAACAAATTAAGGGACCAGATGAATTTGGAATCTTAGGACTTTGCTATTAGGTTTTGGAAATAATTATATAAATAAACAGCATCTTCGTGGGAACTAAATTGTCATAACAGAAATGTCTTTATGATTTCAGAAATTGGACACTAGAAAGGACTAAGGATTCCAGGCATAAAAGGAAAAAGAAAAAGAAAAAAAGAGAGACAGGTTTGCTTTTTGTCTTTGGTAAGAATTGAGACAAAATGACAGAAAAAGACATTTGAAATAATTCAGGAGATATTTGAAGAATGGAGACAGAAATTAGCAGCTACGATGCCAGCATTGATATCTGCTTCTATGGATAGATTATGTCCAAAAGATGTTAAAGAAGAAATCACAGATATGAAAGATAATACCTTGAAAAATTGACAGGATAAAGAGCTGAAACAAACCTCATTTGATGTAGGAATATTAGAATATAAAGAAATTGTTGAAATACTGGAAAATTTTAAAAAATGTGCATTATAAGACAGAGACAACAGTTAAAGTGGAAATACAAATGACAAGCCAGGAGCATGACCTGGATAATGACTACTTCCTAGATTTACAAAAGAGATTTGCTAAAGAGAAGCAGCAGCAGCAGCAGCAGCAGCAGCAGCAGCAGCAGCAGCAGCAGCAGCAGGAAGAAGAAGAAGAAGAAGAAGAAGAAGAAGAAGAGGAGGAGGAGGAGGAGGAGGAGGAGGAGGAGGAGGAGGAGGAGGAGCAGCAGCAGCAGCAGCCACCCACCAACTTCCAGGTGAGGTATGGCAAACTGAAGATGGCTCTGCAAAAGCAGAGCACACGACCACAGCAAAGACCAAGGAACTGGTGAGTAGACTGGTTCCTTGGAACCTCTCCAGATAAGGAAAGGATGGGAGATCATCCACATGTGCTGTGGACAGCTGCTCTCCATGAGGAGACTGCAGAACAGTGGTTTTCCATGGGTCTGAGTGCCGGGAGACGACGGGAATAGCCATCTTGCTCACAACTGCAGCAGGAACTTTAAAGGACACTAAGTTCGCAAACCACACTTTCTAATCACTTTTGGAAATTGTTCATTAACTACTTCTAAGCTCTTAGAGACCTTTGGAGTGCCAAGTTGGAAATGCAGGGTGAGTCTGCCTTCAATCATGAATGAAAGAAAATTTTGAAAAGAATTTAAAGAATCTGAAATAAACAGCAAAAAGCTAAATAAGTTTTGATCTTATAAAATGATAAATGGACTAAGGGTCCAGATGAAATTGGAATATTGAAACTTTTACAAAAATATTTTTGGAATTAATTATAAAAACAGCTTCTTGTGGAAAATAGATTCTGTTTTGGTTTTTTACATGACAAAACAAAGATAAGCAATTTCATGATTTCAAAAACTGGGGAACTAAAGTTTTTAGGTAGTGGAAAGATTTACAAATCTGCAAAATGTTGCAAAAGGTTCTAACAATGAAAATACTTATGGAGACTTTTGAAGAATGGAATCAGAAAATAATAGCCACAATATCAACAGTGTCAGAACTCTGTGCAATGGGACAAAGAAGAAATGATAAGAAATCAGATCCTATGACAATTTTTGAATGAACAAAAGACTAAGACTCTTAAAAGGAAGGCATATAACTTTGGTTTATTTTATCAAGATTAAAACAAGATATATATTTTACCTCTGGCAACCCTTTATGGACTTTCTGTTGACACAAGGACTGAAAAGATGATGTTTTTATGGATTTCTTTATATCTATATCTATATGGAATGAAGAGATAAATGTTTAAAATCTTAGAAGGGGTGAAGAGTCACTAAATTTGTTTAAACTTCTTGTGATGAAGGTTGAAAGCCACTTTATATATTTCTTTTCTCTTTTTTATTATATTCTTACTTTTCTCTTTCTTCTCTCTTTTTTCTTGCATTTTTACTCCTTTTTTCTCTTTTCTTTCTTTAGAAAGAAAAGTTTAGTTTGTATTGAATTTTACTATTATAATCAAAATTCTTGATAAAAAAAGAGATGGGAAAAAGAAAAACTGAAGAGACCTCAAATCCTTTGACAACATCTGAATGAATTAAAGTTTGAGATTGCTAGAAGCAAAAGGAAGGAACACAAAGTTGGTTTGTTTGACCAAAAGTCTGGGAACCTTTATGGACTTTTTGCTGACATGAGGACTGAAATGTTAATGATTTATGGATTTGTGTATGGATAAGGGATGGGTTATGAGAAGAAAAGATACTTGCATGTAACCTTATATAGGGTGAAGAATTATTAAGTTTGTATTTGTGATGAAGATTGGAAGTCACTTCTTTATTTCTTTTCTTTCTTTCCTTATTTTTTCCTCTTTCTCCCCATTTTTTCCCCTTTTCTCTTGCACTTTATATTTTCTCTTTATTTTTCTTTTCCTTTCTGAGTTTAGGTTGTATTGTCTTTTATTATTGTTTTATTTTTTTTCAATAAAAAATACTTAAAGAAGAACCTTTTGGTTTAACCAAACAAGCTTCACCCCTTTCATATATGTATGCAAAGTGTTTTTTTTAATCAATTTTTGAAAAGTTTCTATATTATAAAACTGAGAAGATTGAGCAGTTGTCTTGATATAGTCTAGATTTAATAAAGTTTAAGGATAGAATTGATTTTATATTAATATTATATAGATCCATTTTTCTGTTCCCCTTCATTTCTTCCCTGCTTAAGTTTTTTTAATTATTATTATACTGTCATTGACATAGTTTTGGTTATATTTCACTAATGAAAATCAATAAATAAATATATAAAATGTGCAAGTATCAGAGGAGCATGTTAATTTTATGCTGCTTTTGTCATCTGTCCCCACTGCCCCCTCCCTATAGATGTCAATAGCAGCGTAAGAGGGGGCAGGTGATGAAACATGTATCAGGATAATTATGTCCCAAATTCTCTCTCTTATGCATATGTGTGCAATGTCTCAATGGAAGCACAAAAGAGTTTTTATCATAATGTCACAACACATATTTCATCTATGTGGTATCATTATGGTTAGAAACAGACAGCCATGCTGGAATCCTTGCATGAATAAAATAATTACAAGCCATAACTTTGGATAAACTGCAGATATTTGGATTTATGTATTGATTTATTTATCATAAATCAATGAGATGTCAGAAACATCTCTTCAAATGATAATATAATCCAAGAAAACACATATGTTAGTAGATACTTTGTTTTGACACCTGCTAAAATCTTCTGATCAGTTACAGTTTTGAGAAGAAATGGAAACATAGAAACAGTATTATTATCCTTCTTGATAGATGTCAAAACAGATGTCTTCAAGCATATGTCACACTGGGGCTTCTGACCAGAACTACAAGCACTGATGGGCTTTATATAAAATTATTGACTATTATTTGCATGCAGCATTGCTTCTGAAACCAACCCATTGTTTGAGTGCAACTCATTCTTTGGAATTGCTTCGTGTAAGTTTATTCAGGTTATGCATTTCTTATTTGACTTATTTGGTTCAGATGCAATCACTGTTTCTGAAGCTTTCACAGTAATTAACTATGTATCCTAAGCCAGTAAAGTAAATTAATGAAATTGATATTTATTATTTATCTGTTCTGGTTAAACAATGGTGGGTTCTATTAAACAATGTGCAATTAATTTCCTATGAACATAAAACGAAGTTAATACAATAAAAATTGTTTTGTGTACACTGGACACCTCAGAGAATGTCCAGTAAGATTTGGTACAATCAACCTGCTGTTGGGTATGAACCTCAGGATTGGAACATTAATTGGGACATGGTTTGCTCTTGCCTTATTCTTGTTGCATTTTGGACCAAACTTAATGGGATTGTTAATACGAGTTTGTATCAAGTGCTTTATTTTAAAGATGCATATGTTCTTAATTATCATACTTTGGACACATTTATGTAAGGACCTGGTTCTCTTGAGAGGTCTATAATATTGGGAAATATAGAAAGAGAAAGAAGAGGACAAGCAGCAACAAAGTGGATGCACTCAGTTATAGTAGAAATAGGTGCCTCATTAGAAGACCTGAAAGAAAAGGCTGGGGACAGGTCATACTAATGAAGGTTTATCTATGTGGTTGCCAAGAGTCAACACTGAATTCATGGCATATAATCAGTGTTCTTCTTGGTTATATTCCCAGTATTTGGCAACAAATGTGGATTATTTAGGCATGGGAGTTGGCTAAACTTATGTTAACAATGGAAGAAAAAAAAACCCCTATATATAATTTACAGTAATGGGTTGTTGATAAATATTGTCTGTCACTATTTGTATTAGGACTTTTTCACAAAGGACAAGAAATAAGTCTTTTGAGGAATATGATTAAAATTTATGGAAATTGTCCAGATTATAACATAATTTCTAGTGCTCTCTTTCCTTTCCTATTTCTTATCACTATGCATTTCAATGTTAAAGCTGTGTTGTTGTATATATTGGTACTTTTCTTTTGTTTAGTTTACTATAATAAAATAAAATAAACTGATTCCTTGCTGAGAGAGAAATCACAAGAAATAATTCCCTATACTGACAGAATTGTTATTCCAGCTGAGATATGGGAAGAGGCACTGGAAAAATTTCATGACAGCCACTTAAGCATCACTAAAAGCAGAGAACATGCAAGAATGTATATTTGATCCAGTCAGAGTTTTAAAGTATTTATAGCCAGCTATGCTATTTGCCAGAAGAAATATTTGCAACAAAAAGAATCACTGATATCTACCAGGATGCCAGATAGATACTGGAAAAATATTAAAGCTTATATTGTAATTTTGGACATTAGAAACACTTAGCTATAGATTATTCCTCCAGATATCTAGAGTTCACAAACAAGACTAATCTTATAAGATCTACTGCCATTAACTGTTTTGTGGTAGGGAGGGGAGGATAGATGGAGATGTCTTGAGGGATTTATAACAGAAAATGCACCATTATTCACAAGGAAAAAAAATCCATTTTTTGTAAAGGAGAGAAGATAGCCCCCACTATCGACAAGCCAGTGGGGAAGCAGAAAGATTCAAGCTGTGAAGTTAATTGTAGCATAAGAATAACAATTCTTAACTCTATTAAGTTACAGAATAAATTCCATCCATGCCACTAAGTAACCTATCACAGATAACCATGGGTTGACATCTACAAACCCTGGCTTCCATTCCAACCTTGGAAAGAAGCTTGATGTTTCACTGAACTGATTTCAGTGCATGTATAAGATACAAAAGAAGAAGCAACCTAGATAAACAAACTGTTGGTGGTTTTCTAGATTTTGTAAAGTTTATGTCAGAAAGAAAACACAATCTTTTCATGTGAATCAAACTCTGAAGGAGGAAACTGTTCCAATGCACTTTTTACTTCCAAGTTGCTGAACCACGGAATGGCGTGAGTGTGTGTGTGTGTGCGCATGCACACACACACACACATACATACACGGATTTCATTCTATTTAGCAAAAATCAAAGAAGTATCTACAGTATAAATATGTTCTACAACGTTCTCTGAAATAGTCTTTAATGTCTCTGCAGTTAAAGGCTCTTTCTTTCATCAGCCCTTTCACATTTTGCATGGTACTAAACTTGAAAAACATTTTTTCCATTGCTTAACCTCAACACTAAAGTAAACCATGCCACAGCTTGCCCCTCCCCCCAACATATTGTAGCTTAGGCAACAAACCAGCACCAATTTACCATGGTTTTAATCAGCATTTTCCACATGAATCTCACCATGTGTTTCGGAAACCTTTGATATTCTTCTCAGTCTAATACAACTGCCTGTTTCTTCCTCTGCTGGGTTCAGAATAAATGCCTTGTCATGAAAAGAATTCGATTTTGACAGCTTCCCCCCCCCTCCACAGTTAATTGAGGTGATAGATACACTTGACATTTATCTAAATGTAGAAATGAAGATTAAGACATATTTTTCTTCATGCATTCTGTTCTAGAGGAGGTCACTTTCTGGGGTCTGTTTAATATGCCTGAGCAATTAATAGTGGTGGTGATTCTACTCTGTATCACAGTGTCTTTAAAGTTCTCTTTCATGCTGACAGATAAAACTATCTGTTCTGTATGTGGGGCTTGAATTAGACTAATCTTTTCCAAGTTTGCCCTCAAGGCCTTCCGCTTCTCACAGTTCTGAAAATTAATACTCATTGAAAAATGCAAAGCCTAGAATGATTGTTCACTCAGTTGAAAGGAACTGTGGGTGAGGGTAGGGTGGGGAAAGACTTACATTTTAGAGTTCTGTCATTATTTCTAGCACATTTCGATGAGCATCTAACTTCTTTCACAACTAGTGTAAAATAAAGTTATTGTGTGGTGTCTTGATTGTTTTAATGAGTATGGTATTGTTATTCGATGCTGTTTTTCCTAAATGAAATTTATTTTATTTATAAAATTATTGGATGTGATTAAATAGAATAATAATTATTTTAATTATTAGAATACTAAATAACAGGATTAGTCAACCCTATCTTTAGATGGAATAAAACTGTCTCAGACAACTGATCTGAGATACCAAGAAAGGCAGCACAGAGTTATTTATTATAACTACGTTTTTATACACAGGGAATCACCTATGGTATTTCTGAGTAAGACAGCAACTTAACTAGATCTATTTTGAGTACGAAGCAACTTACCTATATAGGGAGGGAGACAGACACAGAGAGAGAGAGAGAGAGAGACATATTCTGACTCATGCAGTAAAATGTCTTAGACTGACCTTCTGTTGTAAGTATTTGGGACTGTGTGTTGGATAGAAGTTTCTCACTCACAAACCAAATATTGGATTTAATTAGCACCACTGTGTTAAATTGATTTTGAAAGGAGTTGCTGTTTGTTTAAATTCCAGTTATCATAATCTATCAGAAAGAAAGGAGGAGGATATTTTAAGAACAACAGAGATATGCACCATGACTTTCCTGATGCTAATGCCTTTGCATATAACTGTAAAGTGTTAGTAATTTGAAGAATAGAATGGAGTGGAGTGGAGTGGAGAGTGGAGTGGAGTGGAGTGGGAGTGGGAGTGGGAGTGGGAGTGGGAATGGGAATGGGAATGAGAATAGAAATACAGCAAATGAACAAAAACAGTGCTAAGCTCCTTTCTCTCAAGATCTCATAGCAATAACTTGAATGGAACTTTTTATTTATTTGTTTGTTTATTTATACATCACCTTTGCTCTTAAGATTTCCTACTCCATTTATATCTGGATGGAACTACACAGGTTTAAAGAAATACATGTATCATTTGAGGGGGGGAAAAAACTTCTCCCCAATAACAGTTACTGTTATTAGAACAATTTTGGGAATAATTTGAGACTTGATAGCTTTCTTAAGCCTCATATTTTCCAGATGCATAGGACCAACTTCCAGAATTCCTAGCCAGCATAGGATCTGGTCTGACACATTTGGAAAACACCAGCATTGGGAAAGGTAGCTTAATACTACAATTATTTTCTGTCCTTTTAGGCTGGTCAGTCGAATGGCCCTATCTGTTCAACTCAAAGCTCAGTCAAACTGAACGGTGATAGAAATGTGAATAATAAATAAATTAATCCTGTTTTGTATGAATTCTGGTTGGCTGTTCTGGGTTTATAACAAAGATCTCTGAACTCAGAAGGAGGTTCCAACCTCAAATTGGTATGCTAAAGGATGCCAATGGACAGATAGTGACTGATTCAAAGGAGATCAAATGGAGATGGAAGGCATGTACTGAAATACTGTGCAGGAGAAATGTCAACATCCAAGATGCCTTGAAAGATCTCCCCTACTTACAAGAACCTCTAGTGCTAGAAGATGAAGTTAGATAAGCATTGAGATCATTGCCAAGTCAAACGGCTATAGGAACTGATAAAATACTCATAGAAATATGGCAGGCAACAGAAGAAGAATCAGTCAGGGTTCTAATCAAGCTCTGCCAGCAAATCCGGAGAATGGCACAGTGATCAACAGATTGGAAGAGGCCAATTTATATTCCAATACCAGAAAAAGGAGACTTAAATGAGTGTGCAAACTATCATACTGTACAATGTAGTCCTTAGGATCATCCAACACAGATTAGAGGCCTACATGGGAAATATATGCCAGATGTATAAGATGGCTTTAGAAAAGGTTGAGAAACATGGGACGTTAGTACTGATGCATGCTGATAATTGGGAAAGCCAAGAAACATTAAAAAAGAAGTCACAATATCAATCATGTTGTTGGAATGATTGTGCTCAGAAAAATGGAATCCAGAACATCTCCCTGTCTTCTTGAGAAATTTATATACAGGTCAGGAAGCCACATTACAGACAGAACATGGTGAAACAGACTGGCTCCAGGATAGTAAAGAAATGTGACAAGACTGTATTCTGTCCTCTTATTTATTCAACCTATATGCTGAATATATATTAAGGGAAGCCTGATTGGAAGAAGATGAGTATGGTTTTTAAAATTGGAGGAAGAAACATTAGTAACCTGCACTATATTGATGCCACTACCCTGATAACTGAAAATGCAAAGGATTTGCAAGCTCTACTAATAAAAATGTGCATAATTTGAGTTACTCTTCTTAGATTGAAGACTGATCAAAAGTCAGATGCACAAAGCATATTTCTATGTTTTTAAAGAACAAATTAGCTTTTAGGTTAGAAACATAAGCTTCTAGATATTTAGAACCTATCCCATTTGCTCCAACTAGCCTAGCCAATGGCAAGAGCTTGTGTCAATTATAGCTGAAAAGAAGTAGAAGGCATCAGGCTGTCTATCACTAAGATTTCAGTATATCTGTTAGCAGTCCCACTGCAGCGAGCTGGTTCCAGTCATAGAGGTTTCCTTTCATATAAGCTATTAAGCATTTGTTTTGAAGTGTTATAGCTAGGTATGTGTGACACTTGTACATAGAATGAGGCCTCGTACAGATAGGTATTAAAAAAAAACACTAAATAAACCTTGTGCCAAGAAAACTAACATACCACCACATTTCACAACTCTTGGCTATTCACAACAATTATAAAATAGAACAGCAAAATGTCCAGGGTAAAGTAAAAATTAAGTTAAAATAAATATGGACAATGTCATAATTCTCCCCAAAGGCTTCTGAAATTTGTTTCTGGATCAATTGCAGTTTCTCAATGTGTAGAGCACATTGCAGTTGTCCAGACATGGGGCTGAGGACATGAGTCACTGCAGCAAAGTCCTCCTGCTCCAGTTGCAGCAACAACTAAACTACCAGCCATAGCTGGGCAAAGGACTTCCTAGCCATGCCCCCACCTGCCATGAGTCCAGGAGAACCCCCAAGTCATGAATCTGCTGCATCAGGGCAGCCAGAGCACCAGAGAGGACAGAACACTGCAATGGAGAAATAGCAACGTCAACTTGCTAGAATTCAGCTTTAGCTGGTTTTCTCCATTCAGAGTCCAATAGCCTTCAGGCACTGAGACAAGACTTTCATAGCATCTCCAGCTGGTTTGGGAGTAGCAGTGTATAATTATTTTGAACATACTGATGATATTTCACTTGGAATCTTGGGATGACCATTTCCTGCAGCTTCACATAAATCTCAAAGAACAGGGACATGGGATGGATCTCTGTGGCACTCCACACTGAAATGACTGCAGGACTGACTCTGTCCCCCGCTGCCATTGGATGGTTAGTATTCTGGATCTGTAGTTGTGAAAAGACCCCTTCTATCATTTGCATTAGTGTATAGCCATAGTTATGGATTTTAATCGTACTCATTTTTTATCATAATAGCTAAACAGAATGTCTATATTCAAAATCAGGATATTACCAATTGCCAGCTACTAGAAAGCAACAGTGGAAGAGCATGTTTGCCCTCAAGGTTTGCTTGAAGGCTTTCAGGAGGAATCTGACAGTCCGCTGTAGGAAACTGGATGCCAGATTAAATGAATCCATAGTCTGATGCAGTAGGACTTTTCTTAGACACTAGCTATTTGCAACATCTTCTAGAGATTATCTAGAACACAACTATCATTGTGCCAGAATAACAGTATTGCAGACAGATTTACATCAATTTGATAATGGTTGGGTGATGCTATAAGTTATTCATATGGAAATGGCCTTAGATTGTCACCTATTGAAATTAAATACTTATTTTTGGAATATCTTATTTATTTGTTAAATGCTTTCTAAAATTTCACTGCAGTGCAATCATGCTTATTTACTGTGTAAGGATGGTAACTAAAGTAATGAAAAAAATTCAATAATTTGATTACTAACAAGAGAGTGGCTTTGAATATCTTAGTAAGGTAAAAGAACTGTGCTTGAATAATTCCCTGGTAGCTAGTATTCTAGGAAACATTGATATGAATACAAATCTGTGCTACAGCATGCTTAAAACTTGTCATTAAAGTAATCCATCTGGTAAATATCAGTGGTTAATTTGTTAAATATTGATAGCATCTCTTGACTAATGACATTATTTTTCTAAAATATAAACATGATTTTATAAAATTAATCATTTATTGTTATAGCAAACATAATATTCATAGAGGTTAAGACTGGTATGGATCATGCCTTTTCAGCCTCTTCATTATAAGTGGATACGTTATATTTTCTTCTGGTCAATTTGAGAGAAAAAAAGAATAAAATGGCATAACAAAAGCATTTGGAAGTAAGTGGAAGGTCTTTGAGGACTTTATTCATCCATTCCCAATTAAGTAAGATAAATTTGTTTGCTGCAGATTTGATTGCAAGCAACTCTTGAAGCTAAATCCAAAACAGAGTGCATCAAAATCAATACTTTTCAGAATGTCACTGTCATCACATCTTAAGAAAACATACCATACAAAGAAAAAGAAAAATGCACAGGAAAAGTGGAAAAATAAGGGGAATTATTCATAATAATAGTTTTTTTTTTTTTTACAAAAACTAGTCATACCAAGAATCAGGCACTCTCTCTCTCTCTCTCTCTCTTCCTCTCTCTCTCTACACACACACACACACACACACACACTTACACATAGATACATACATATGGAAAAACAAAACAAAACTACAAGAAATTATTTGTAAAGACTTTTTTAAAACTGAATTTGTAACCTGTATAAGCAGGGCAAAACATTTTTACTGATTGATTGATTGATTGATTGATTCATTTGTCAGTTCTGTATACTACTCTAAACTCATAATGGATCCCCCATGGGATATAATAAGATATAAAAACATTTAAGACTGACAATTAACAATAAGCTTAAAACTCATAAAGTAAAAGTATCAACCAAAATCAGAAAGTGCTCACTCCTAGGATACTCTCTGAAATAGTTCATACTTAACCAATGTTTGGAATAGCATAAGGCTCAGATGCTCAGGCTGCTTAATGATATAGGGATTCTGAGAGCTGATGTAGCACAGTAATAGCTGAAATCTCTGCTATCAAAAATGTTGAATGGTTCACACCACCAAGATGCAATGCTGTTTGTAGAACCCTTCATATGGCCAAGTTCTGCTGCAGCTTAACGAGAAAATTTCTCAGTATAACTCTTCTGTGGCATTAATTCAGTCTAAAGCCATTTGCTTCCTCTCATCTCCAAAGCCATGCAATCCACTGCATTGTGTCTGTCATTAGCAGCTCTCTCACTACTCACCTTGTCCTCATAGTCTCATCTCTGGAACAGCCTTCTATTATCATCTATTAAATTATTACACTTCCCAGCATTTTCTCTTTCAAATTCAAATTGGGGCAAAAAAAATCATCAGGAAGCTCTGTGCTTACTATGTATGTCCTAATGACACCCTTGACTACAGTCTTAAATTACTCCTACTGTATATATGTCTACTAGAAAACACATAGGTTTCTGGACCGCTGAAAATGTGTTGCATTGTCATCTGTGGAATGGGTAGCAATGTGCCACCTAGTGCAATAGAACCAGGGAAATGGCTTTCATTCTGCATTTGAACTAATTTAATCAGTTATTTCTGTACTTCAAGATCTTGTTCTTTAAATGTAAATATGCTCTTAACCCTGTTTTCACGGATTGTACAGTGTGCATTCAAACTGCACACTGTTTTGAGTGTATTTTGTAGAAAACAGAAGAAAATGAGATGAAGCAAAACAAATAGACAAACCAACATCTCCTATTTTTCAAGATTACTACATTTGCCTCAGATAGGAATAACATGCACGTTATTTAATTATTTATTTAGTTTTTTTCTTTGATTTTATAAATGACTCTAATCATTATCCTTTTTCATATTATTTTAATTTTTTTATAAACAAATTTAGCAATAGGCACACTAAGTTCCTGATTTTTTTTCTTTTTCACATGTTAAAAATTTATTATTTTTGTGGTGTTTGGCTGACACAATGTTGATAGAATAAATCTGGAGTTCCAAGGATATTTAGCTATAGTTTGACTTAGTTGCTTGGCAGGGATTATTTAAAAAGCAATAAGCATCTAATTATGTCATTACAGCCAGTTCATTATGAATAGGGGTGATCAATAGAATTGATTGCCTCTGTCCACAATTGAAGCATTACATCATTACATTCTAACAATTTGAATGCATTATTAGTAGCAAGAAATGTAGTGTAATATGGTAAATAATCATAAAACTCTATTGGAGTTGTGTAGAATATCTACCTACCTACCTACCTACCTACCTATCTATAGTTTGACAGGTTGCTTAATAGCATTTCTCCTCTGCCGGTGAAGAATAACAAAACTGGAATTCTCATTTACATCAATCTTTTAATGATTATTCATTATTATATTTTTATTGCTCCCGAACTCTGTGGACTTCAGACACTATATACTGAGTTTCACATTTTCTTCACAAGAACTTACTGAAATAAATAAATAGTCTATTGACCATGATGACCCTCCAACAAACATTTTTGGTAAGACTCTTCTTACCCTACCTCATTTGTTGTTAATATTCAATATATAGAAGGATGGGAGAAAAACATGCTACAAAACCAGGTCCTGAACAAGTTTCTTATTACCTTTTCATTAGACATACAGAATTTGAAAATATGGAGCTAGCCTGAGATGTGAAGTTATAGAAGGCTAACAAAAGTTTGGGCATAGCCACAAAAAACTGAAGTCCACAATAAAAATACAGACTTGCTCCTTACTTGGAACTGTTGATTGGTGCAATTTTGTATTTCTTTAAACAATTATGCAGAATATGTAAAACATAATTTAATTAAAGGATAGTTTTAGTCAAGGTTGTTGTCATGAGCTGGAACTGTCAATATAGGGTCCAATTCAAGGTGTTGGTTATTACCTTTAAAGCCCTACATGGCATGGGGCCAGGTTACCTGAGGGAATGCCTCTTCCCCATTACATCTACTCGCCCTGCCGGATCTTGCAGAGAGGGCAAGCTGAGGGCCCTGTCGGTAAGAGAATTCCATTTGGCAGGGTCCAGGAGGTGGGCTTTCTCTGCAGTAGTGCCCACCCTTTGGAACATCTTGCCCCTAGAGGTGAGGCTAGCCCCATTGCTCCTGGCCTTTCGGAGAAACTTGAAGACCTGGCTCTGCCAGCTGGCCTGGGGCAGGGAGGAGAAGAGTCATGCCTGGGGTTGGCTTGTGCCTTGAAGTACCCCTTTAATGTGAAGACTGAATGAGATACAGCCATCTGGACTTTATTTTTATTTATATTATTAATAATACGTAATTTTATAATGCATTTTATATATTTATTGTTTTACTGAGTATTTTGTTGTAAACAGCTCACTCCCTCCAGTGGGAGGAGATGGGCGGTGACAAATTCGATAAATAAATAAATAAATAAATAAATAAATAAATAAATAAATATCATTTCATGGAAAGGGATTCTTTTTAGGATTAATAGTGTTATCTGTTTATTCATACTATCGAAGAAGATGGTTTAAATTTTAGTGTAATTGGAGATCTGTGATTATCAATATATCTTGTACTTCAGTTTGTATACTGCCTTTGAAGGTGATCTCTGACAGGTTTTCATTCTCTCTTTCAGAGAGAAATTATATATAAAACTGAAATTTTGGAAGATATATTGCTAAACGGATTATGGCATTCAGGTAAATTATGGGAGTGACAAGTGCTGCCTAGGAGAAAATGTGGTCATCAACAGCAGTTTGTTTCATCAGACGAAGAACGGAAAGCTAATGAATTCAGACGAACAGGAAACAGTAAGTGCATGCAGTGGAACAGTGAAACTGAGTTAACAAGTTAAACATTTAAAAGATACAGACAAAAGTTCAGGAACCAGATATATTTCAGAATAATTATAAGTCTTTAAGTTCATATAAGTGTCTAATTTATGCTACTGAAGGAATGGAAAATGGCAGACAATGTAGGAAACATGAAATTATTAAATGAGCTGTGGAATGACATCATGTTAGCAGGCATAATGATCTAGGATCACATGATTTTTTAAAAAGGTGCAGTGTGATTCAGCTATGAATAAATATACTTTTGAGAAGTGTGGTGGGGATAAAATTAGTGATGCCAGAAGAATTTGATTTTTTTTCAAAGTGATACAAGCTGACCTGATCCCCAGCTCCTGCATTCATGATAATATAACAAACATAGTTATCTGTTGGATTTTAAAACTTCTCTGAAGTCTGCCTTGGGTCAAACTACATATCTGCATGCAATTTGAAATGTGCAGTTGCAGCTGAAATATATTTAGAAATGACTATTTTTGAGATAAAAAGAGATTCTGTAATAAGCATTCCAATATGTATTTAAATAGACCTTTTCTGCAAATTATAAAAGAATAATAATAGATTAAGGTGGAAGTCAGATTTTTTACTATACATAATATAGTATGAAACTATATTATGAAACTAGTAAAACAAATGTTTTTTCATGCAGAAAGTACAAAGTTCCTTTGCAAGACTGGAAGAATTCCTTGCAGAAACCATGGACAGCTGTGGGCAATCAATGCCAATGATGGATGGACCAGCACAGGACAGTTTCCTAAGCTCCTACTTTAAATGCAGTATGGGAATACAGGATTTTAACTGTAGGTGAGAAAACATTTTAGAAAAAGGCATTGTCAAGCTGCACCATTGCCAGGAAAATACCATGGACCATAAAGTCGTAGGACTTAAACATGATATGAAGGAGACTTTTATGGACATTATTATTAAAAGTGATACAATGATAATGTCCTTGCAACATATCTGAAGACTATGACAGTGAAATTAACTTTTCTCTATAAAGCATTTTGTTGTTTTTAGCTACAAATACTTGAAATGACACAAAAACTAATACTTCCATAGAAGAGTTCACTCACCTCTCTAATTTGTTGGAAGAACTTGTGAATGGATCACAGATCACACTGCTAGGCTTCCCCATCACCACAGGGACCAACTATGCCCCTTTTTTGCTGTATGTTCAAAGGTGATTTGAATGGGCCTAATGTGGATAAATGTGTACATATATAGTTTTCCACACGATTAGGAATCTTAATTGACCCAGTGAGGAATTCCACATGTATGAATTGGTATATATATACATAGATGCCAACTGCCTGTTAGAAGTGGACGTGGTTGGTGACCCAACAGTAGGATTTTGCACCAGGACCCATTTTTCTCTCCCTTCAATCAGGGGAAGTGTTTCTCCTCCATTCTCTAATAATCACAAAGCTTCTTTCCATATATCCTGTTCCTTATAATTTTCTGAAACTAAAAAAACTAAAGTATTGGGCTTTTAAATATATCTCTATTCTATGCAGGGATCATCATCATCATCATCGTTGTTGTTGTTGTTACTATTATTATTATTATTATGTAATCTACTGTCAGATTCACAGTTAAGACTGTTGGAAACTTAATAATTCAAGTCCTAACCAGGGACCTAAGAATTATTAAGGTAGCATCTAAGAATATAGGCAGTTCCAAGCATGGTGGTATTTTTGTAAAATTAGGGTGTTCAGATACAATAAATTCAATATTTCCAGATATTGAGGGAGTCCTTTAGGTATTGCTCCAATGGCTTCAGTCACAATTGGTATAACAATGGATTTCTTTCTCCATAGGTGTTCAACTTTGATCTGCAAGTCCTGGTATTTTGTAATTTTTTCCAATTGCTTTTACTCAATCCTAGAATTACCCAGTATAGCAATATCAATGAACCAGACTTTCTTCTTTTCAATAACTGTTATATCAGGCATGTTATGAACAGGATGCCTGTTTGGATCTTAAAGTCCCATAAGATCTTAACCCACTCATTTTCCAAAACCTTCTCAACTTGATAGTCCCAGTAGTTTTTACTACATTTGAATCAAAACCTCTGACAAAGTTTCCAGTGAATAATTTTGGCAATTTCGTTATGACGCTGCTTGTATTCAGATTAGGACATTTTGCTGCAGCCACTGATCAAATGATCAATTGTTTCATCCATTTCACTACAAAGGCAACATTTGCTGTTGTATGTTACATGTTGAATTTTCATCTTCATGCAATTAGTTGGCAAAGCTTATTCTTGAACTGCTAAAATAAAGCCTTCAGTTTCTTGCTTTTACACTCCTGATCTTAACCAGCTCCATGTGGGGTTTTTATCTGCTTTTCCTTCTATATCCTTCAAGTATTGACCATGTGTTGGCTTGTTCTTCCAATTAACAAATCAGTTTTCAATTGTTTCTTTTCTATATTCAGCCTTCACCTTCGTTATTTTCAAGAGCTTTCCTTGATTGACTTCCTTCAATAAGGGTTCTTTGCTTTTCTTTCTGTAGTCATTCAAACCATGCTTTTCTTCCTTCACAGTTTGTTTCACCTGTAGGAGTCCTCTATCCCCTTCAGCTCTTGGCAAATACAGCTGATCAATATCACTTTTTGGGTGAAAAGCATGGTTCATTGTCATTAGTTTTCTTGTTTTCCGATCCAAGTTATCAAGTTACACCTGGTTCCAGTCAACTATTCCTGCTGTATATTAAATAACAGAGACTGCCCACGTATGAAGTGCTTTCATGATGTTTCCACCATTTAGCTTTGATTTCAAAATTTCCCAACTCATTTGATATATTTGGTAGAAGTATTTTCTTTGACTTGATTCTGTAATGAATCAGAAGCTTCCAAAAATCCCAAATATTTGTAGCTTTCTTCTGGTACTACTGCCTTTATCGAATCTTCATTGTTAAGCTGTATTCCATCATCTTCAACAATTTTACCAGCCTTTATGGCTATGGTTGCATACTTGTCAATGCCAAATTGCATTCAAATATCTTTACTGAATTCTTCTGTGCTTTTAAATAAGGAAACTATTCAGCCTTCATTTTTCCAAATAATTTTAAATCATCCATATAGAGTACATGTGAAATTTTTACTCCTTTTTGGGCCAATTCATATCTACAGTTTGTCTTGTTCAAAATTGTTGTCAGTGGGGCCACTGATAGTATAAAAAGTAAAGGTGATAATGAGTCTTGGAGAATTCCACATTTGATTTCAACTTCTCCTAACTCTTCTCCATTATCCATCAGCTTCATTTGCCAAAACTTCATTGAAGATTCATAAATTGAAGAATGTTTCTGCTGATTATTATTATTGTTGTTGATCGTATAGTCAACCAGGTGTTTAGACTGGATTTGACATTTTTGCCCACCTATCGAGTCCTTCCCAAGGACCTGAGATAGGCAGATGTTGTTGTTTGATGGTATTAAAGGTATCATCACAGGATGTTATCTGTTCCAAATAAAGCTGCCTTTTGCAAATGACTGATGGTGATTTTGTCAATGCCGATAGTGTTTGAGTGGTGTTCTGGATGTTTTGGAATTGCACCCAAGGTTCCTATTACTATTGGTACTATCTTTGCTTTCTTTTGCCACAGTCATTCTACTTCTATTTGCAGGTCTTTATATTTTATTATTTTCTCCTTTTTCTCTTCTTTCCTGCTGCCTCCAGGCACTGCAAAGTCCACTATCCAGACTTTTTTTGTCTTTCTTATCAACAGTTGTTAAGTCTGGGGTGTTGTGTGGCAGATGCTTATCTCTTTGATTTCTAAAATCCCAGAGCACTTTAGCTTCTTTATTTTCTATTACTTTGTCTATTTTGTGGTCCAACCAGTTCTTGCTTGCAGGCAAATGGTTTTTCTTGCAGATATTCTAATGCACCATTGTTGCTACTTTGTCATGCTGTTGTTTGTAATCAGTCTGTGTGATCTTCTTGCAGCAGCTAACTAGGTGGTCCACTGTTTCTTTAGCTTCTTTACAGAGGTGGCATTTACTGTCAGTTGCTGTCTTCTCAATTCTGGCTTTATATGCATTTGTTCTTAAGGCTTGGTTTTGTGCAGCCAGAATTAGCCCCTCTGTCTCTTTCTGCAACTTTCCTGCTCTTAGCCACTGCCAGGTCTTGTTATCTATTTCACCTGCTAGGTTTTTTTTGTGTACTTGCCAGGTAATACTTTGCCTTGCTGTGTCTCTTTTCTGTTCTTCATTTGGTCTTCCTGATAGGTCAGTTTGGTCTCTTTGGTATTCAGTAAGCCTTCATGGTGTACTAGCTTCAGTTCATCTTCTTCACTGTCCTTCAGATATTCTTCCAGTGCCCTTTTTCCTTCTTCAACTGTCTGGTGTACTTGTAACATTCCATGCCCACCTATGTTCCGTGGTAAGTAGAGTCTGTCAATGTCACTGCATGGATGAAGGGCACAATTCATTATCATTACTTTTCTGATCTTCCTATCCAGGGCTTCTAGTTCAGCTTGAGTCCAGTTCACTATTCCAGCTTTGTATCTAATGACTGGAATTCCCAGGTGTTAATTGCCTTGATGGTATTTACACCACTAAATTTGGACTTTAAGATCTTTTTCACTCTTCTGATGTATTCACTACTAACCTTCTTCTTGAAGAATTATTATTATTATTATTATTATTATTATTATTATTATTATTATTATTATTATCTTATGTGTTTTGCCATCAATTCCTTAAAGGCTTCCCTTATATCAAAATCTTTTACTAAAGCAGACATCTTCCCTTCCTCTCCAGTTGTACACAGAAGGCAGCTTCTTTGCAAAAGCAAAAAACAGAGGCTTTCATTCCTCCCCACCTACTCCACTTCCAGGGCCAGATAAAGCACTTTATATGGCTGTTGAGCAATGGAGGCCTCTAAGCATTCACTTGAGCAGAATTAAGCTTGATGCTCAACCCTGGGAACTGAGCAGGGTTCATGTTAACAGGCAACCCTCCCTTCTGTTTTGATGTTTTGGTGGTATCTTGATTGCTACAACTTTCTTGCAGCCAAAACATACATTTGTCATTACTCTTTGAGCCTGGGAAGACTAATTGAAATAAATCAGCCATGACTACTCAGGGCCAATTGTGACAGTGAGGCTGGACTAATGGAATGTCATAATTAGTTGTCTTTCCAGAGGTGTCCACCTGAATGTACATGCACACAGACTGGGCTGCTGCAACTTGCCTAAGTAAGAATTTGCACGCAAACGAGTGCTATTTAATCCACCTCCGTGTCAAGTCCTTCCACAGCTTTAAATATTAAAGAAGCCGCAAGTCTCCAGTGGATTCTAGTTGGTGGTTAGATTCAGATTTTATTATCAGCAATAGGTCTATGACAAGCCTGAACTGTCTTCTCAGATTAGCAATGCCTCACTAGGCCTCTGCTCCATTTACCCCTCCTCCTCCTGCAACAATTGCAAATGGAAGAGGTCCTCAGCATGCTTTGACTTGCTCTTGAAAGCTACTGCTGCTCTACAAAAGGTATCCAAGTGACTGTCTTCATGTGATACAGAGAGATTCTTAATGGTCTCGAAATTTGTGTTTTGCATGTGTGATAGTGGATGGAAAGGGATGAAAGCTAGAGTGACAGGATTTCTGTTACTGCTTTTGCTTTTAAACTCACAACGTTGTGTTTTTAATTGCTAGTGGAAAAACTGAAGTGATTTGTATCCAAACATAATTTTCATACCAGAGAAAAGAAGTTTTTGTATGAGAATAGGTGCTTTTCATTGTGGGTATTTGGGAATTTATTGGCCATCAGCAGCTGTCAGGAACAGTGATCTTCAACCTTCTCACACATAAGACTTGTCTGCAATAGGGAACTTACTTTTTTTTTTAAGGTTTATGTGCATTTTCTCTTTCCTTTTACCATTCTTTCTCTGTACTTTATCCTTCCCTTCTTCTGTTTTTTTAAATCTTTCTCTAAAAAAAATAAAATATAAGGTTATATTTCAACCTTATTGTACAGAGTATTTTATATGACATAGGGTTTCACAGGCAACTGATACCACCTAAGTTCTCATGCATCTTAATGCTAAAAGGAGAAAGAGAAGGAAACTGAGTACACACTAGAAAATGATGTAGAGGAAAGGGAATATTTGAACATTTTATGGAATGGGTGGACTGTGATAGGTTAATGGCATATCTGTAGGTAGCTAATAGTGAAAATAGCAATATCCACTTGTTGGTTTGGAACAAGGTCAAATACAACCTAGCTCATGTATTCTAACTGAGGTATTTCTGAATTCCAATTCCCTTCAACCCCAATTATCATGTTTCATGCTCAGGGATTATAGGAGGTACAATTGATAACATTTAAAAGGCCAAGGGTTGCTTTCCTTGGATCAAATGAATATGATGTAGCAGCCACATCAAAAAGGTGTTGGGGATAAGGAGGAAAGAATAGTGAGATGATAAGGGTAGTAGGGCTTAAATGCAGATCTGAGTATAAAGCAAAATATATGGTTTATATATTCCCATGCTGCAGTAAAATGCCTGGAACACCATGGAACACTCCATGCTCTACAGTGTAAACAAATTTCCAGCGGGGGGAATCTGATGAATTTAAATTATGCCACCAAATTTTAGTATTACATATATCTAGATTTTTCTTCAATTCAATGAGTTTTGGTTTGTGTATAACATTGCACCTAAATACGATAGGGTGGTATTTTTTCCTGTTTCTGAAAATATTAAGGCTGGAGCATGTATATTTATAAAGAAACCATTTAAAAGGTGTAATTGTTCAATAGCCTAAGAATTGCTCCCTCGGGTTATACTGAATATGTACAACATTTTGAACAGCATTTTTTTCTTAGTAATCCTAGAATACCTGCATGTTTACTGACACATTTATGTATGTCGATCAGTAAATATGTGATTAGCATTCAGGAAACTTCCAAGTAAGTCCTTGGCTTACTAGTAAAAAATGTATTATTTGCATTATTA
The DNA here is from genome assembly GCF_035149785.1 of Candoia aspera. Lineage (NCBI taxonomy): Eukaryota > Metazoa > Chordata > Lepidosauria > Squamata > Candoiidae > Candoia > Candoia aspera. The sequence goes on along the minus strand of NC_086157.1, from coordinate 79,567,799 downwards.
GTATTGCTCATAAAGCATTCTACTAAACATTAAATGTCTCATTCATTAGTATAATGGAAACAAGCGAACAGAAACAGTAGTAAACTTCTGATATGTCTGAAAGCTAATGGAACTTTTTCCATAGAGCTAATATCTATACTGTAGCAGCATTTTGCAACATAGAAGTAGGAGGAGCTTTAAGGCTGGCTGCTGAGGCGATGACAACCTAGTTAATTAATTAAATCGATAAATCTATCAGAAGGGTGGTGTTTTTCAATACATTAACTACATGAGAAATGCTGGCTACTTCAAGACTTCACAGAATTTGCATAATACTCTTTACAGAAGTACAGTATATGATTAATTAACAAGAAAAATCTTTTAACATTGCTGATCATAGAAAAATTAGGGATGCCTGCAATCATATTTGGCACTACAGTAGAATGAGTCATAATGTGATATAGAATGGGGATAAGTCGGATACTCCACCATTTAAAGTAGAAACAATATTTCCTATGACAGTAGCCATTCCTTATTTGGTCTTACTTTTCTCTTTGGTCTGATAGATTTATTAGATATTTTAAGTACTATAAAATCCTGATAAAGAGAGTTATGAGGATGAATTCACGCCAGGAACACAGTAATCTGCTTTATCGTGAGTGAAGCCATTGGTTGATCAACCCGGTATTGTTGACCCCTGGTGGTAACGGTTTTCTGGGATTCAGACAGGTGCTTTCCCAGCATCACCTGTATATCCAGGGATGTAGTTTCTTTAGCACACACTTTCTTTCCTTGCATTACTTATGTGAATTACTATCATACATTGAACTAGGAGTGAGATGGCACCATTACTTCATCCCAAATATATTGCTGATATTTCTTTTAATGTCCACACGTTAACACTGATACCTGGTACAGATGAGCAAATCATCATGTTCACATGGTAGCAATTTATGTCTTTGCAGTTATTAAAGTCATAATTCAGACATTCAGAAGGTGAGGCTAGGAAGAACTGAATGATAGTACAGTGGAAATTCAACATCATTCTATTCTAAGTGGGAAAGGTTCATCTTCAGCTATTTCTTTAAAAAACACATAATAGTTGTTTAAATCTAAAGACTGAAATAGCTTGTTTTCTGTCTTTACAGAGCTGATTTCTGATTGGCTAAATTTTGTTATGGGTATGCTTTATACTCACAGGGGACTGGAATCTTACATATGGTTGGTTGAAAGAATAGGCCCATCCATGCACACTTAGATTAAGGGTTGAATGCAGGTCTATTGTTTAAAAAAGCAATCCAGCATGAACTGTCACTTTGCGTAACTTCTTTAAGCTCTAATTTTGGCAGCATAACCTATTAAATTCTTCAAGAAATGTTAAAATCATTTTAATCCGGTAATATTTAGATAACACACTAAGTACTTTATAGACTAGTGTTTCTCAACTTTTGCAACTTGAAGATGTCTGGACTTCAAGTTGCTAAGTTGAGAAACACTGTTATAGACAAAGAGCAGTTGGATTGTATATAACCCTCAAGTTTTCGATTGATTATCCACTGTCAAGCCATTGTCAACTCTTAGTGACCACATAGATATATTTTCTCCACTAAATCCTCCAGTTTGGAGAGGCATAATTCTGCAAAAACTGAGAACAATGATTTAATTGAAAATGATGAAATGCTCTGATCTTTTAAAAAGCAATCCATACACATCTCTGTGTGTGCTGACATGCAGATTTAAAAATGTCATTCGAAATTTTGACTTGTTAAATAAATTTGGATGTATATATATAAACCATGAGGATTACATTCTAGTAAATTAATATTTTAAGTATAAAATTCACAAATTTATTCTTTTCTTTAAAAAGACAAACAAAAAACACTGAAAAAGCTGGATGTCCATTTCACTGTGTTTTAACAGTAAAGGTAAAAATTGCAAAGGTATAAATCACAGAGGCAGAAAAGAAAATATCAGCCAAGAGAAAATAGAACACACTGTGCTTTGGGATATTATTGCTAACCAACATTCCAATGGACATATTAAAGACAATTTAAAAAATGAAGAGTCATAAAGTAGTATATTTGGAAAGCAGTACATATGCTGGGATGCCATTTATTTTTCTGAACATGTAATTGCTCCCAAGATAATTTGTAGATCGTATTTTTGGCTGTGTTTCTACCATGCAGCTGGAATGGTTTTAAAAATCAGACAAAAGCTGTAGATAAGAGATCAAGAACTATCCTTTTCTTTAATGCAGGTTTCCATCCTCTGAGCCTTATTTGAATATGTATGTATGTATGTATGTATGTATATCCATAAATGATGTTGTTTTCATTCTGCAACTTTGATTTACCTGTTGTGGTTTCATTTCATTTGCAAATTTGATGGTATTTTTGCCTGAGTTTATTGTTTGTTCTAATAGCATTTAAGTGTGGGTAGCTTTATTTGGAAAAGCAAGTCTGGCAAATAATTTAGAGTGCCATGCCAGTCTAGCTGAACTCTCCCTGGTTTACTGCATTATTAAATATTGCATAAATTATTCAATGTCCTTTATATCAAACAATTTCTTTTCTTTGTGAACAGTGCTATCACAGCAAATGGATATCAGTCTCACTCTCCCTGTTCCTGACATAAATGAAATGGCTTATTGGCACTTTTTCCAACCTCTCTTTTCAGAACATCAGAAATATTGGAGTGAAGAAAATCTGACTAATAGAGGTGGATAAATATACCTTTATGGATTGCTAAAATATCTGTTCCTAAAACACCAGCAACTAGCTCCTGAGATAGCAAGATCCTTTCATGAAAATTATTGTCATGGGCTCAGATCAGAAACTATTTATCTGCTGGACATTTCAATTGTTGCTTTGAGAGAACTGAATCACTAAATATCAAATGCAAATCTACTGAGAGAAAACAAAGAGAGCCTTGATGGCACATGGCATGCAGATTCCGCCAGTGGATCTTTCATTAAACCACATACCAACATGGCAAAGAAGGATGCATATCTATTCCACCTTTTTCCTTAAGGAACTGGATCTGAAAGTGTGGAGGTGAAATCTACTGACATGAGTAGGACTCAGTCCCCCACAATCCTAATGTTTCTGCCAAAGGTTCTCTTGAATATATGAGTTCATCAATTGCTGGTGTTAATGATGCCAGTGTATGAAAGTAGATACTAAAGAAGGATGCTGGGGGAAAAAAATGCTTGGTTTATGCATGTTGATGCTTGAGCAATGCTTTCTTCCTTCTTATTCTTGAGGCTTGTACATGTTCTGAATACTGTGTGGCCAGATTAGACACGCTGCTCTGAGCAGTTTAAGGAGGTCTGAGAATTTAGCAATATATACTGTGAGTTCCTTTCCTTCATTCCTTCCCCTCCCCTGTCCCTTAGCAACAGCTGGGAGATGAAATCAATAGAAATTGATAGAAGGCACTGGAGATGAATAATGGTCCTTAAATGGAAAAGGGTTGGGGGTTGTTTGGTCTTTGAATGTTTAATAGAAACAAGATATATATATATATATATATATATATATATAGTGTGTGTGTGTGTGTGTCTATGTGTATGTGTATATACAGTATGTGTGTGTGTGCATGTTCCATGTGAAAATAGCCTTAAATCTGCATGGGAGAAGCGGGTACATTTTCTCTACAGTCCATAGAATTTTGCATTGCAGAATTACAGAAACATCTTGGAAGATTAAAACTCAGGCTGGAGGAGAATAACATGGCCAGAAAGAAAGGATTGATTTATGGGAGGTCTTCTACCTTACCGTTTCTTCATGATCAACAAGAATCCAGGTTTTTTTTAAAGTAAAGCATTATAAATGATAATTGTGGCTAATTGCTATGTAGTAGTTGTGTTTTTTTTTTTAAAAAAAACTCCCAGAGCCAAAATGCTCCCATACAATCCATGAAAAAAGGCTTACAGTGTAAAAGGTGTGACACAAAATCCAAAAGGGATAGGGGAAGAGGGGAAAAAATAGCTCAATACCAGTCCTTAAATAGCAATTCTAATAGAATGACTAACTAATTGTTTTGGGAAAAGAACAGCATGATGGGTTAGCTGTCAGGAATGCAAGGATCATGCTTCTCACTTCACCATTTTTTTACTGATACTATATCTAAGATAAGGCCCAGGACAGACTGTAAATTGTAAATTTGTAATTTTTAAAAAAAATCAGGGATTCAGTGGTATTTTGTTTTCACGCTTATTATGTGCATGTAAGCCATTTACTTGATCGTCATCTATTTCATCTTCTGCTCTGTTTGTCAAACTCTGCCTGCAGAAATTCTGATGTGTATGTATTGATCTATATGCTTATATTTGGTTATATCTGAAGGTGTGCTTAACTGGGTTATAGAGGATGGGGGAAAGCATATCTTTTAAAGTCCAAGACTGATATAATGACCCAGTCCTATTAACCTGAAAGGACTTAGTCCCAAACAGATTCAATCTTGTTTGGAACTATCCTAATTCCCTCCCTCACCTAGTTCACCAGGTTGTACAAATGACTTAACAGAGGGTTATCCATCCACTCTGACGTTCATGACGGAGACACAGTCTTTAAAAGATCCTGCTCCAGACAAACTGTCTTTATGATTTTAAGTTCCATCCCAACCCATAATAACACAAGGAACGGTGATATGAAAAAAGCAGACATGAGTGGGATGAATAGAGCGTCCCAGGCTTATTCACAGCAAGTTGTGCCACTGTATTCTTATTGTTATTTAAAATTCCTCCAAAGGAGGGGAACAAGAATTAAAATCTCAGGAAATGGAGAGGAAAGTGACAGTGTTTTTTTGGTGGCTGAAACACTAAAAATGGTTGCTAGATGGCTGACTGAGTCATTCTGTAGTTTCTACATCTAAGCTACCTTAGACCTATGACAAAAGGCAGGGTAAAAAGATTATTAAAATTCTATCTTACAATAACATTACTAAAAATGCTGGTTTATGACTGTAATAAAGATCTGATTTGATATGAATTACTAAAATAAACCAGACTTTATATCATGTCAGTTTTTGACTGACTCTTCATACATTATTATTCTAATGACTAAAATCTCTTTGGTTTGACAGTAACTATATTGACATTTTTAGATCCACATTTAAAATATTTTCACTCAGCATTAGGCTCTGCAACATGCCAGCTGAAAAACAAAATCTTCATTGCAGCATACACTGGTAAGCTTCATTGTAGGAACTAGGTGAGCACAGTGCCAAACAAGTGGTTGTTTCAAGTCAGCAGGACAAATGCTAAGAACAACTCAAAATATTTTCCCACTAAAATTTGACAGGCATAATTGTACAAATATGGCTTCATGATGGAGTATGCAAATCTGATATCCTTCAGGAATGTTGGATTACAAATCCAGTAATTCCTGACCATTGAATATATTTTCTAGGTCCAGCTGCATATTAAGCTGTAGCCATATGTTGTTCAAAGGCTGGCACACTTTACTGTCTTGAGAGCACAAAGCTCTTGAACATTGACCTGTCTAAAATTGGGGAAGGAAATGCTATATTACAGAGGAAGGAAGTCATTTCAAGGACCAAGTGGCTCAGCATTAAAGTACACAGTGTCTTCTTGTCTACTTTACATCCAGCATCAGGTGCTTACTGAGGCCATGACAGAATCTATAATCAAATAGCAAGTAAACTTTGACAGCAATTATTCCTTGCTGTCAAAGTTTACCATCTGCTCTTTTTTCTGGAAGTTTCAGTTTCACTAATCAACTATAGAGCAGACACTACTGTTGCTTTTTGCTGCCATTCCTAATCACTGATGCGCGTAATGAAGTGATGGCTGGGACTTCAGATGCCAGAATTCTTAGCTCACATAGCTAATTATAATAGTTGCAGTCCTAAAACTTCTAGAAAACACCATATTTTGGAGATGAAGCTATTGCTCACTGGGTCTCTGTGGATGGCTAGGTTTTACAGTGTTGGAGAGGGCACTGGGGACACAATGAGTTAAAGTACCCATTTTGTTCTATAAACTCCCTCAAACCCAAACTTGTCTAAGAGACTCACTCAATCTGGTGATATGATAATAACTATCTTCACATCCAACAGCTAATAATAATAATAATAATAATAATAATAATAATTTAAATGACAACGTCTGCCTATGCCAGGTCCTTGGGAAGGACTCAATAGTGGACAAAAATGCCAAACACAGTCTATATATCTGGCTGACTGTGCAATCAACCATAATAATAATAATAATAATAATAATAATAATGTTAACAGTTGGAGATTGGGGAATGGGATACTATTTTATTTTGTACAGTGTAATTTCTTGAACAGCCGTGTCTACGCTATATATAGTTTTCTCTCTAGTGAAAACAGTAAGTTTCCTTTGTTTATCTAATGTGCAAAATACTTCTATATTCCCAAGATACTGTATGTAACAAACAATAGATCTGGCTCATCCTGCCTCTGATTTTTGGACTGAAGCATGGTTTTGTCCTGTAGGAAGGCATATCATCACTATTGCTAATGTGGAAGTGAAGCAAGCTTAATGGTACACCAGTCTGAACTCCAAAATCATCGTTTTTGTGTTATATAAATCTGTTCCTCTTCATTTTGCTAGGGTGATATTACTGGGCTTTGTTTCCAACTGTACCAAATTGTTATCTGGGAACTTAACCGTTTCTTGTAATTACTTTGGTTGTTTAAATGAGTGGGTTCAGAAAACAAGTAAAGCTTTGCCAATAATATTCAGGAGGTTTGATCAATATTCTATTGTCAGAGGGAAAGGTTCATTAAGGCGGAAAAAAACAACATTTTAATATCTCTATCTTATCAGCTCACAAAATGAAAGCATTGATTTTAACAAAGATAGCAAGATTGCCACAAAACTTAAAAGTTGAGCCTCTGGAAGTTTCTAGCTGTTTTACAACAGCGATACATCTCTTACTTAGTTTTCTATATTGTTACTACAAAGTTTATAAATAGCAATTGTAAGGGAATGCTAATGCATCTGCACAATATTTTTTCTAACAATTTATAACTTGCAGATTCATTCCCAAGTATTTGTAGGGAAAAAAGAAATTCTCCTGAATACTGTTACACAGTTAAATAGTATTCCTGTGATCAGATTAGATTTACAAGAGAATCATGTTTCCATAATGAGACTAAATGAAATAAGGTCAATTTCAAATAATAATACTGTCACTTCATTTAATATTTGCCAGTATGCAGGAACTGCATAGATAAAATAAAGATCTGTTGTTTAGTTTTATTGTAAACTGTAGCAATAGGCAAAACTGATTTCTCTCTCATTGAAAGTTTGATTATTAATGACTAATTATTGTAATAGCAATGAAACACTATTTATTTTAGAATGCAACATTTCCAGTAGTGTTGTCCTACATTTGGGGTTCATATCTAGCCCTGAATATGTATCCTAAATAATAAAATGTATTCCAATATGCCAAGTATTCCAGTATAGTCCAACTTTATTATTTGTATGGTGATGGTACTTTTAACTGGAACTGAAGGTTTTTTTTGTTTTTTTTAATGCTGGGATTATTTGGAAAATTTATGGCAAAGCAAACAAACAAAAATCCCTCCCAAAAAAGACATGGGGAAGAATAGACACTTGTTAGACTTTTTGGAGGGGGTGTGCTACTTCATATTTAAAAAGGAATAAAACATTTCTCATATATTTTTCTTTTTCAATTTGTTTTTAAAAGCCTGCACCTATTTTCAGTAATGCAGGACTTTTTTCATAATTTCCAGGAATGCCTTGGAATGACACCATATTACTGTATATTGTTTGCATCACATAACTACTACAGCAGTCTTAAAAGTGAAGCTAGACAGATGTATTATCAATCTTTCAGTAATAATTTCCCACTGCTTCTACCTCCTGGAACTGTAATACAATTCCACTTTAGATCATACAATTCTCAAGGAACCTCAAGAAGGTCCCACTTTAAATAATTTAAGAAAGAAGTGGATAAGGGAAATAGAAACTTTCAGTTGACCTATGGTAAAAAGCAATACCCTTCCAAAGTTACAGAAAGCTTATCCTCCAGCCCAAATCAAGGAAATGGTGCAAATAAACTTTTACATCTGTAGAATTTTGCAACTATCTGGGGAAAGAATTTTGGCTCAGTCTTAAAGCAGCATGACCTATCTTTGGTAAGGAACGACCATACTTTGTATTCTAGCAGCTGCAGTGTTCACCACCATAACACCTCTATCACTGGTGGTAAGATGATAGAGAGAGGAAACAGAAGCTTGGGATCCACCATATCTAGCTTTTTGGAGTGCAGAATGAAAAAAACGTGAGAATGATATCCATTCTTCTACCTGTTTGCATGAGTTTGGCAGTGCTTTGAACTGGATGGTTCTAGTAGTGGACAGCTGATTTGTAATAGATTCTTCTTCCTTTCTCGATTACTAAGCTAATTTATGTGTTTAAATGAAGTGTCATAGCTGACCTGAGAAGACCCAAGCAGGATATAAAGTGGAGCTCCTTTTGTCTATGAGACACCATAGAACAATTTTTAAGAGGGTGAAAGTTGGACTTAGTGGTCTATGATAAATAGTATTTAACAATCTCTTAACAAAGTATAAATGTAGTAGATATTCTGTGTAAGACAGAAGATTGCACAGAATATCTACCACACGTATACTGGGAATGTAAGTATTAACCTCATAGCTCAGGAAAAGTTGGAGGGTCTAGAATGACCATGTGTTTTTGGCAACCAATAGTTTTGTTGCTGGAAACTCTGTATCTTGAATTGTTTTAGCATAAAAAGCAGTTATTACACTAATAGGTTACAATGACATTGGGAGTCCTTGGGCATCTGTGGAAGGGATACAAAAATTATGATGGGTGGTGAGGAGTAATAGAGAGTAAGGAGAGCGAGTTTGGTGTAGTGGTTAAGGCACCAGGCTAAAAAACTGAGAGACTGTGGGTTCTAATCCCACCAAAGCCAGCTGGATGATCTTGGGCCAGTCATTTTCTCTCAGCCCTAGGAAGCTGGCAATGGCAAACCACTTCTGAAAAACCTTGCCAAGAAAACTTCAGGGAGTTGTCCAGGCAATTGCCAGGAGTCAACAATGACTTGAAGGCATATGCATGCACACACACACACACGGAGTAATACCTCTGATTAAAGTTGTGATTTGTTTCTTTAGTAAATCTAACATAATATATAGCCATAAAGGTCAAAATGTTATAATTCCATTATTATCAAGTATGATAACTGCTTTTTATGCCAAAACAATTCAAGATTACATTGCATGTACTTGTAATATATACTGGATTTCAGCATGTTTTACATTAGGCAAGACATACTGGCAGCAATGACATCTTGTATTTCCTAATTTAATTTCTAAAACGTCTTTAGAAATTATAGACATTATCCATGTCTATAAAGACAGGATAATGAAAAGACAATGCTATTTCTGAGGTGAGAATGAATATTAGCATGCATCTCTGCAGTAAACAGTGACCATTGACAACTTCCATTTAGTTCTGAGATGAAAGGGATTCCAGGCTGCTGAATATAATAAATGGAATAGAATTGAAAAGGCATTTTCATTTTCATTTTCAGTTATTCTGTATTTTATCTGTACTTTCAAATAAGTTAATTCATTCATTTTAGCCCAATCCTCAAATCAGTTAAGACATTTTTAGACTGTTATTTGCCTTAGTGCCAATTAAAATATAAAGCCAAGTATAAGTACATGTAATTTGTCTAAGCTGGCATGATGAACCCATTTTTTCCTACTTTAAGTGAGTTTTGAGAGAGAGACATCACTGAAGCACATTGCATTACACATTAAAAAAATAGACCATTAAATTGTTGTGGTCTTTGTCACACATATTAAGGCACATGATATACCCATAGAGTTCCTACATAAGTTCTCTCATTTCTGATCTGCATATTGCCCAAGAGGATCACTGAGATCAGTGCTAGAATCTAGCTATGTTGCATCAGTCTGAAAGCAGTTAGCAGTTAAACTGAAAGAATATAAATCATCTTATTTCTAAGCTAGTTTGGATATCAGTAGCTAAGAAGAGGAATAACCGCCCAGAGTCCCTCCTTGCGAGAGAGATGGGTGGTGATAAAATTTGATAAATATAAATAAATAAATAAATAAATAAATAAATACACATTTTTCCCCCTCCAAATTCTACAGCAATCAACCTAATTCCCACATCTCCCAAAGCAGTAAAGTCATGAGAGAATGGTTTCTCTTTCCTCTATTGCTACACGGTGATGCCTGTTGTATAGAGGCTATACTAAGACCAACTAAAATATAACATAATAGTGAATCAGCTTCTGAGTTCTCTTTAATATTAAGCCTAATGAGAAGGACTAGAGAACTCAAAAGCTGATTCACTGTTATGAATTGGAAATTCCAACACTATTGGTTGGAAATATACGGTACATTTCCTTGGTATTGAAGCCACAAAGTCTGCATTTAATTACTCTTAAAATGGAGATAGGGACTGGACACTTAACTTTTGGGTGCTATGTAAATTTCAGGTGATACCCAGAAGACTTTGGATAAAGAAGTAAACAATGGTTGAGTCTACAAAAAGTAGCAGTTACCTGTATATTTCTCTGCCAATTCTTTTTCTCCCCCTCCCATATTACTTGCAAGCTTCTAAGAGATCAAACTACACATTTTGCAGGCATCCTACCTTAAAGCTTGATTTTTGTGCTCCTCTTGCCGAGGGCTCTTCCATTGTGCCCCTCAGTGCTTCTCTCTGTGTTCTTAGGACATTGGTGTTTCACATCAGCTTTTATTTATTTATTTATTTTATCAAATTTTATCACTGCCCATCTCCCCACTCCCCAAGGAGGGACTCTGGGCAATTTAAATTTAAAACAAAATTTAAAATACAATACCACCATAAATGCAATAACTATAACTATAACTTTAAATAGATAAAAGGTATAAGATATGGTCGAATACAGATGGCTAAGATTGTACCTCAATCAGTGAATATCAAGGGCCATTCTAAGGCACTAGCCATCCCTATGATTGACTATTCCTCTCCCCACTCCTGACATGCTGACACAACCAGGTTTTTAATTTTTTGCAGAAGTCCAGGAGTGAGGGGACTTGTCATAAATTCCAGCTCTGTCACAGTGCAAAAAGAGACATTGTGAAGATAGCATTAAAATCCCAAAGTGGCTTAGTTTCTCTCTGATAAGAGTTTTAACCTCTTATCCTACCTTCCAGTTCCTCAGCTCTACACTTAGGTGTTGAAGTCAGAACACCATAGTTCTTCACTACCATTTCATGGTGCTTTTAAAATTAAGTATTGTTTCTAAAAATCTGCAAAAAGAAATGCAACAAGGAAGAGAGGAGGCAAGGTATGCACTGGATGTTAATGTTTTTACTTCCCATTGTTTAGCTAGTGGAAATATTGCTTGACTCATGGTGGGTACTGAGTGTTACAAGTACAGCAATAGTGAGAACATCCATGGGGTAGTATGAAAATGCTTCTGTGGATTTGTGGGATCAAGTTGGTGGCATGCAAACAGCTACAGGCATGTTCAAGTATTGATGAGTTAACTGGAGGGAGTCAATTTGGAGCCTTATTTTGCTTGAACTTGAATCAAATCACCAATTACCTGTTTTGACTTGCAGTACAATTGAACACGTGACAAAAACTGCATACAGTATATATTAGAGCTGCCTTTTGGCAAGAAATCTGTCCATTTTCAAGTAATAAATGTAAAGCTTTTGGAGCTAGATTCTTTTAAATTCTGACTCTTCTTCTGGAAGACAATCTGGAACTTTTTTGTTTTCAGGTAGAATTAAATGACATTTACAAATAGAGATGCCCCTTTTGTGGAGCTTAACCATGGCAAATTTCAAATAGCTAAGCTGAGGGATTTTTATGCAACAAGAATCTTAAAACAGCATAAGCACCAAATTATTTTCTGCAAACTGTAAGCTTTCCAGTTTGGTTTCAGTTGTTTCAGAAGTATCTCAAAAGATCATAAACCCCCTATCCTGAAATATATTGGTATAGCACTCCCAAAACCCTGTTCTTAAATTCTTCTAACATTCTGTTCCTTGTATTAATTGAAGGGTTATATCAGTTTTTTTTTTTAAATGCATTTAGCTGACTTTATATACGTACAGTTGTTATTCAATACCTGTAATTTAAAGAATTTGATAGATCTCCAAGGCACTGAGTGTTCCTCAATTGTATTGATTTTGCTAAGAGCTGCTGTTCTGCTTTGTGAAACTTTGTGCTTGTAGAGTAATACACTTATCAATAATGTTCTGGAGTCAGAATTTATGTTCAGTGAACACTTGACTGAACTTCATTTGGTCACACAATGTTCTTTTTGTAAAGTTCGTGGTACATGCGTCCACAAAGATTTTGTAGTTGTAAAGACATTTATGGGCCGTACTGCTTTTGTTTAAGGTTAAAATGAATAGTATCATAATGGAGATATATATGGAGTCTTGTTTCTGTGCTTAATTATTTCTTCTATATAATTGTTGTCTCACTTATGCCAAACCTAACATTGGTGGCCTATGTACATTCTTCTGAAACATGCAACTTTGGTTTCTTACATTTCACATTTACCAAGAAATTGTCCACCACTAAAACACAGATTCATACACAGTCCTCACTCCTAAAGGATTTTTATGCAAACCTGGAAAAAACACTTTCTAGATATGATTTTTTTCTCAATATTATTAAAATAATGTTCAACTACAAATTTTGCACATGAAAAGTTAGTACAAATCTGAGTAGGGATGAGTGAAAATTTTGTATATTTTTGTATATCTATACTTTTCAATACATTCTTATCAAAATTCTCAAATTACTTCATAAAAAACATACACATGAGGCTTTAAAAAATGTGGGACTCATCCAGGCAGGCAAAGGGATTTTAGTGCTTATTTCTTAAAGGTTTCATTTGGAATCCATGTGTATTCAGCAATGTTTATATGACTTTTTAAAAAAACTAAATTCTTTCCATCTTGTTTATGGAGAAATGTGTGAATTTAGGTTTAATTTAAAAATGAATCAAGTTAAATTCTCATTCAGTCCAGTAGTTATCTCTAATTACATTTGAATTTGGGCTGATATGTAGAAGCATAGTTAAGTAAGAAAAAGGATATGAAGTGGCTTACTGAATTTTCTCTGCATGGTTTTATTTCTTTGTTGTTTGTTTTACCATTTTCATGTTCCTTGATGAGAAAATTCTTTTGAAATATCTTTGAAAGGAGAAAGAAATGGATGAAATGAGGTGCTGTTACACTTACTTAGTTGTAAGGTGGACAAGTGTTTTGTATGAATGTCTAGTCTGTAGATTTTTTGTATTTCAATACGTATTTATTATTTTTGTATCCTACTTATGTCAAGGAACAAAAACCACATATGTAGAACTTCTGCCTCAATTTTTTTCCCACCATAAAAAACATTTAGATAGATTGACTTAATGATGGTTGAGGGTGGACCTAGATTTCCCTGGTCATAGCCCATCATTTTAGCCACTGCACTATGCTTTAATACATTTGAGGAATTCTCCACATGGGATTTTTTGGATCAATAAGCAGCCCAGGAGGCTTCAGTAGATATGTAACTGGCCTCTACCATCCTAAAAAATACTAAAAAATGCCAACAGGAATAATGGCTAAATATTCTCTAGCATTCTGAGAATAAGCTAATAAAACAGGAATCATAGGAAAATGCCACTTTTGAGAAATTGCAAAGCTGATATGGGGACTTTAGCTAATACTCACATTGCTGAATTGAAGATATGTACAAATGCATATATACAGTAAATGTTCTTAGAAAAAAACATATTTCCATACAAGAAAATGCATCACTCCAATTTGTCACAGTATCTGCATACATTTTCCCCACAAAATATTTTAATTAATATGTTTTTTCCCCAACCTAGTAAGATAATAGTAAGGTGGAGTTTTTCAATTGATTATTCCCATGCAGTATGCCTAGAATTCCAGTTTGTGGTCTCTGACTCTTTCCAATTGCATGGTCCAGTTCAAAAGGCTTAGCTAAGGTTTTATACTCCTCAATCTTTAGTTCCTCAGGACTGACCTAACACTAATCTAAATAAGTAACGTTAAGACTATGTCAATGAACGACATAAGCAAGCAACTGAAATTATAGACCCTTTCACCTCATTGATTTTTGTATTAGTGATCATCATTCATTCTTCTGCAAATTAGGCCTTGAAAGAAACAATGGCATAGTGTGATCTTGTCTCCGCCATGTTACTGTATTATAATTATCAGCATGCCTTCCATAATACTGTGTATAGCTATATTCTACCCATATAATTTTGGACTAAAATTTCCAGAATGCCCAGATAGCAAAGCTATTGTTGAAATCCTAACACCTGTCCTGGAAAACAGTTTAGGGAAGGCTGGTAGATATGGCTCTCATCTGGTTTGAATGGTGTTTTCATTTTGCATTTTATTTGATTTTGTTTATGTTTTTATGAAAATTGTATCCTTTAGTATGCTTTATTGTAAACTGCCAAAAGTGTTACAGCTATTGAGCAGTTTTTTTTAAAAAAATTAATAGATAAAATAAATAAATAATTTAATTGTAATTTATTTCATAAATTTAGAATACTGAAATAATTTCCTCAGTATGTCCCAAATTCTTACACATTGGATCTTAGGAGTTAAGCAAAAATGAGTAAAAAATGAGTGATACCACAGTATCAGTTCTAGATATTTGAATGCTGTACAATACAAGTGATAAATAATTACCAGATGCAGTGGCCTGAGCTATAAAACATTATGGATGTTCTCTTCATGTAGTTTGCTTTTAAAATCTGTTACTCAAATCTATTATTCCAATACCGTTTTCAAAGTCATTACTAAACAGAAAAAGAACCCCCAAAACAAGCAGTTCAATATAATTTTCTATATGTCAGTGATATACTAGCTTTCAGCTAGACCCGAGACACAAACCAAACCAAGTCTGGAAAATGGTGTTGCACTCAGTCACCAAGTAGCTGAGTTTATAATTTATGTTAATGTAGAATTTACAGAGTATACAATAAAAACCTTGATAATTTTATTGTAATTGAGAGTTTATACTTAATAGCAAGGGGAAAATATCTGGGTATAAACAAGATATTTAAAGAAACAAATCAATACTGTTTTCACTCATATCTGCATGTATGTCTATTTGGTGACTGAATGCAAAACCATGTTCCAAAAATGTCTTAAGTTCTAGTTGAAAGTTTATGTGTGTGTGAGTGTGTGTGTGTGTGTACACACACACACACACACACATGTACACACATGTATACACATACATATTCTCAATCAGCTTTCAACTAGAACCTACACACATACTTATTGTCATGGCCCTGATCCCTTGCCAATAATCAACACTTCTGACCCAGACTGGTTAGGAATAGATAGAAGGATTTTATTGAGCAGTGATCCAAAGCAAACTAAATATCCGAATGATCACAGTTTCTAATTGTTAGCAAAACTGCATTCATTTCCCCTCCTTCCAAAAGTTCCTCTCGCCTCTCACCTCTCATCTCGTACCTCCCCTGTCCAACTTCACTCTCCGGCGCCCCATTGATCCGAGGTGCTGAATCGCCATCGGCTCCTCTCCGTCTGCACATCTGCTGGTTGTTGCTGTTTATGAGTTGTTTAACAATCATTCTCCACTAGTGCCATGTCAGAATAACATCTGGCCAGGGGCTATTCATGACACCTACACACACACTTACCAGCCTAAATCAATCCTCTGCAGGATGAAGGCCACTTAACTGAAGTGTATGGACCTTAATCTACTATGCTGGTTTAGTAAGGATTGGTAGGGTGTTGTTTTTTGACTTTCCTGTCTGGGGTTGAACATAAGTGACTGTGAGAAAGTCATTCAACTGGCTTCCATACACTGTACCCCTTGCATATTGGCTCTCATGTAGATATACATACAGTACATACACTTGCAAGAATCAGTGGTATACATTTATACTGGAAAAGCTGCTGATTATAAATACTAGAGATGGATTTGGTCAGAGAGGATTGTTCTGTCCAGTATCAGGAAACCATCTGTCTTACAAGGAACTCCCCTTGATGTCTGGGTGGACAACCTGACCTTAAGTACCCCAAAAGTTAGATAAGCAGCAGTGAGTAGTGGGAAGTTCACCTGTAAGGGTCAAAAGGTATCAGATTGAATGCACAGAAAATGTCATAGTCTTTTGGAAAGACATTTTGAAATTCAAGTTGGTGCAGATGGATTATAAGTTTCCTTTTATTGATTACCTTTGCTTCTATTGTAATTGGATATGTATTTATTATTGTTGTTTTAGTGTGATGAATTCTAGTTTTTTTTTTTTAAATTGGCTTGCACTGTCACTGTATTTTATTGATTTGAAAGCAACTTCAAAGCACAAGAGACACAGAGAAAAATTTAATTACGTAATTAAATGCCTACTACCAACACTATCTTTGTTACTGACACCATCCATTGCCCTTTGTGCTCTGCCATTTAGCTTATCTTTCTAATGCATTAATGGATGGCAGCTGTTTTTCCCTTTGCAACTGCAAATGAATGGAACTGAAATTCAGAACAATGGCTGTGCAGGGGTAGCTTTAAAACACAGCAAACAGAATTATTAGGATAATGGCACAGGATAGTGGAGATTGATCTCTAGATCCACTTTTTTTGAATCCAGACTGATTCAGTCAGTAAGATCTTTCTTTAATTCTGTTCAGCAAAGCTGTTTTCTGGTCTTGCCCACTTCCTACACCTTGTCTTGCAAATAGCCTCCTGAGCCTCAGTAATATCTTGTATCTTGTACTGTTCATTTATAGTAGTGAATGCATTGGTAAAGCAGTCACTATTGATAATTTTAAAATATAAGATACATTTTTTCCTTCTTCATGTCATGAGCACTGATGGTGAGCAGGAGGGGGCCCCTATCCAGGGGGGAAAACTCACGCGTAGTACTGAAGAGTTAAGCAGCCATTCAAAGAGACACAGATCAGACCCACCTTGACTTTTGGGGTTTATCTGTCTGGGTTTTTCCCACGCTTCTTCAGTTTGTTAGGATTTTCTGTCTAATGTAGCGGTAATAAAACAGTAGAGACCTATTCCTTGTCTCAGCGTGGTTCCTGACTGTTAGGACACTTCATTTGTATTTTTAGTTTGTATTTTTATCTTTTTAATTTCCTTTTTTTAAGATTAAAGATTGTTGTGTTACAAAAATAAAGATTAAAATTAAAAAACAACAGAGTCTTAGTTCTTGTTTCTCTTTCATATAATTTTTATCCTGTTGCATTATTTCAGCCATGTTGGAAGACAAGCTGATAGTCTAATATATCCCAAGAATAGTTCTGCTTTATTCACATTATGCAACAACTGAGAAAATGTATATTGTAAACTACAAGCTGGGTAGTTGCTCTAGCACCTTCATCTAGATTCTGTAACTTATGCATTTACTAAAATTCTTCCTGTGTATGTAAATACATAATGATTGAGTTGCACATTTAAAGACTGGGTTTTCAGAGTTTGGAAATAAAGCACAGATGAGTTCCATTTTGTTTTCTGACAACATTAACTGTTCTCTTTTGATTCTAGATTTGTTCTTTTGTTGACTTCATAAACTCACTACCTGTTAATTGGCATTCATTCAGCCTTGCAATTTATTTATTTATTTATTTATTAGTTGCTCAAATTTAGCCACCGCCCATCTCCCCCAAAAGAGGGACTCTGGGCGGTTTACAGTAAAATCCAGCGCAAAATATAAACATTAAAATCACATAAAACAGTTATAATAAAATACAGTAAATAAATACAATCCAAGAAAGGTATAAAATCCAGGCTGGTGGGAGGGACTCTAGGGTGCGAGCCACCCCCAAGAATGGTTATTCACTTTATAAAACTTTCTATATTACTTAACAAGCTTATATTATACAGATTAGTGAGAAGTTCAGTGAGGAGCTGATCCAAATGAATGCCAGGGGAAAAAGTAGGTTTTCTTACAAATACAGCTGAATTATTGGTAAGCATGGTTAAATTGTATTTTTTGTCCTGATTGCTTTATACCCCATTTTACATTCTTAATTACAATATATGGATATTTTTCTTTGGTTCTAAGAAACCCTATCCATGTAAAACAAGCTTCTCAAACTTCTTTTCTCCCCAGAAGTTGAGCCTTTAGTCCTATTTTAAGTAACACAGTAATACTTGATGTTAATAGTGATTACTGGATGTGACTACTTTAGAAAAAAAGACTTGGAGTGACTGATACCACACCAGGATTCTTTGTTGCAAATGATTTGTAGAAGAGGTTAATCGGGCCATTTCTCTTGGTGAAATTAAATCCTACTCTGGTGACACAAAATTCAATCATGAACTTGATTATCTAGAATTAATGAGTAAATTCCTTTCACATGAAAGGAAAGATATCATGAAATAGTGGTTATCTACTCAAAACCACATTGTGAATCCCTAGTTAGCCAATTGGCTGATTCAGTAAAAGTCTGATATTATTGTTCTCCCCACAAACATATCTCTACTCAACACTGATTACATTACTATTTGTACAGAGTTCTAAAACTGGAAATATATTAAACAATAATGGGAAAACCATATTTTAGGCAGACTTTCAATTCATAATTCCAGAAATGATTTACAGATACAAACAAAAATAAAATAAAAAGCAATCAAACATTGTTTTGACATCAGTCACAACAGGGAAGAAATGTACATTAGTGGTTTAAAACAAAGGAAAATACAGGGTATTTGCTGGACACTTAAAATATGATTGGATCTTTGTGGGGAAGTAGAATACTGCAAATGAGATAACATAGTGCTAGACGACAGAGAATAATAGGGAGAGGTCAGAGAGCAAAGTTGTGTGTATTTTATAGACCGAAACACGTTCTTTTGCTGTGGGAGCTTACTGCTTGAACAACATGAAATGGAGGTTCCATTGTGAGGACATGTCCTCAGCAAACAGTAACCAGGCTTACCAATAATCCAGCTGTATTTGTAAGAACACCTATTTTTCCCCCTGGCATTCATTTGGACCAGCTCCTCAGTGAACTTCTCACTAGTCTTTAGAATATAAACTTGTTGAATAATAACCCTAAAGCATGTGGAAAATCCTAAAGCAAGAGTGTACATCCTGGGCTCCCTGACTGCAACAAACTGACTGCAGCAAAAACCGGGAACCTGCCCAAAACTTACCAGAAGTTGTAATTTTA
This sequence comes from Candoia aspera, assembly GCF_035149785.1. Lineage (NCBI taxonomy): Eukaryota > Metazoa > Chordata > Lepidosauria > Squamata > Candoiidae > Candoia > Candoia aspera. Next base: position 79,548,596 of record NC_086157.1, on the reverse strand, counting down.
ATGTGACAATGAGAGAAATTATTAAATAATGAAGAACAATTCTGGTGTGGATAATCTGTGTCCCCGTTTACAAATGTAAACTAAACCAAATATAGCTTTTTTTTCTCCCATCCATTTCTCCATCCTGGCCTACCTCTTTTTTTGAAGTACAGCCTCAGATGAAGTTAGAGCCCTTAGCCTGAAAATAAATTGCACACTCCTCTTCTATGTTATAGTGAGAAACACTGTTCCATTTCCAGCACTGAAATGAAATTGTATTGGTTGTCTGGGCAGCTTCTCTATTTGGGATGGGAGGAGATGCTACTGTCTCTTTTCCTTTAGGCAGAAAAATACTTCCACTCTGTAGAAGACAGATGAGATATAAATGTTTAAATCAATCAATAAAAGCTTGAGCTTGTCTAGTTTTGCAAGTTATCTTAAAAAGAAGATATTTATTCTTTTTAAGAAGAAATCTTCTTGCTTCACTTGTAAGCATGCATAAGGAATCACAGACAATAATCACACCTCAGATTGACCTCATTGGCTATGATACTGCCACTGCTCAAAACATGTAGCAAAGACAGAAGAAAAGCACAACAGAGAGATCACTTAAATTAATCTTGTTATGCTCCATATTGTCAGGGTTAATGATGATTGCCTTTTCTTTGATTACACTAAACGTGAGTGTTAGAATGTCAGTGTGGCAGCTGTTGCAGCAAATGCCATTTATCCAGTAGAAAACTAAATAAATGAGGCTGTGCTGGACATCTTGCCCTATAGGTCTTGGTCTCACATTTGTTTCTCAGATATTATTTGTACAGTGCCATTATGTATGTAGCTAATCACATTCCTCCAGAATTACCATAAGTTTAAACAGAGCACAAAAGGGCAAACACAATAAAATGAATGTTTCTTTGGCACTGGGTTAGGGTATTTTGTTCACCTGGGACTTTTAAGTATCCTATGTCTTTAGCCTATCTTTTTAATTTAAGCGCTGAAGTTTGATTGCTTTTATTATTTTCTTCTTTGTTTCAAAGTTGCATATGTTTGTAATCTGATGAACTACTTCTTTTCATTGCTGTTCTCACGTTTCTCTTGGATGTTGCATGAAGATACTTCAAATAAGTAAATAAATACTACTGCTTGAATGGGTATCCTGTTCTAGACTCTATAGAGAATGGATTTGAAACTTCTCCTTATTGACATCTATGACACGCTTGGAGAAAAGTGGGACAATTATTAGTTTGCACTCTGTAACACACATTAATGAAACCAACACATCCAGGAAGTTCGGGTAAGGAATACAGGGATGATAACTCTGTTTCACTTTTGGCTTTTAAAATGGACTGCCTTCTGTTCTGGAAGCGGTCTACACTTCCAGCAAGACAAATATCCATTGATAGCCCTGTCCTCTATCTTTCTGTCTAATCTTCTGTTTAAAATATCTGAATCAACATTTTTTATGGTAGTAAATCCCATAGTTTAACTATACATTATGTAAAGCAGCACTGTATTGCCTAAATTAGCCTTATCATTGCATTTAATTTCTAACATGGTGAGAGGAAGAGAAAAAATGTCCACATTTTTTGCATCACCTGCAATTTTATATACCTCTACCATCTGTTTCCTTATCCATCTCACTCTAAGCTAAAAAGCCCCAAACATTTTCCTTTCAATGGAATTGCTTTAGCCGCCTCATCATTATGATTCTGTTTCTCTGAATCATTTCCACCTCTACAATATGCCTTCCATAGTGTGGCGATCAGAACTGAACATAGTAACATTTAAAATACTGTGTGAAATTGTATGTTTATATAATAGCATTCCTATATTGGGGCAGTTTATTTACATTCTTTTCCAAATGATTCCTACATTGGTATTTGCTTTTTCTTGTTTATCTGAGGCAGTTGAATGCCAGACCAACATTTTCACTCAGCTATTCAACAGGCTTTAAATTCCCTTTCTATGTCATTTTTAGCTCCGAAGTGCAGATTTATGAAGTTCATATGTTTTGCTCTAGTGTACAACAGTTTACATTTGTTTGTATTGAACTGAATTTGACATTTTAAAATCCATTTATGCACATTTTAGAGATGTTATTTTGGAGCATTTCAAGATGCCTTCTTGATTTTGATGCAATATTATCAGCCGATCTAATCACTTTAATGTTGAACCTTAACTCTACATCATTTATAAACAAATTAAAAAGCAGGAACAGTTATCATTGCCATGTTGCAGTAGAATTCCTGAAGAAGTGTCTTATTCATCCATAAATAAATATTTTATTTATTCATAAATAAAGATCTACACTTTTTTTAAAAAACAAGATACATGGGAACTTGTATAATTTATTAACAAAAATGACTTCAGTAGAGTTTGATTATTTATTCTGCATTTGATATGATTTCATATGCGATTGAAAGTCGAAAACTACTGAAAAAGTTTTAAAATCAACTTTTAAAAACCACATCAATTAGAGAACAGTGAAATTTCACAAAAGCTTACATAATTTAAGAATCCATCTCTTAAAGGGAGTTTTTTCCCCCAGCAAGGCATTATTTATTGCACGTTCATCAGTCTGACAGACTAGCAATGCGATTTAAGAAGAAACCATTTTCACTGAAAAAAAGTAAGTTAAAATACATGCTATAAAATAATAAGAAAGACCATAGCATTTCTCTCATTTATATTAAACACAGACTCATACTCTTCTTATAGTAATATCAAGAGGAGAATAGACATAATTTCAAAGAAAAATCACAGTAATGGCTAATGAATGGGATGAAAATATTTGTGCTGAAACCATGCTAATTGTAAATTTTATTTTACATAATTTTAAAATGTTTAATTTCACCATTTACATTCCTCCAAAAATTCAATTTGGTTTTGTATTTCTTAATAAATCCATATATATTTAGCAACTGAAAATATAGAGAAATTTTAATAGAGAATCTTACCACTGCAAAAAAAAAAAATCATTTATGAACTAACATTTTGAATAATTTTATTTTCAAGCAGTAATCATTCAGATATTGTTAAGTGAAAATATTATTTAAATATTATTTTTTTGTTAGAAGTTATTTTATTTTTTAAAATCATTTATTGATTTTAAAAACCTTAACATAATCCAGATTGTTAAAAATATAACAGGATTTCTCACATCAAGGCTGTATTTCTATGCATAGTAATGTGAAACTAAATCCTGTTAGACCCACTTAGATTTTATACTGGATCCACATGCATAAAATTGTGTTGCACTAATACTGGAAATGTTTCAAATATCAGAAAACATATGATACGTTATTTTCTTTTTTTATTACATGTATTAGGGTTTAAAAAACAAAGAAACAAAAAGTGAAAACATCTTTAACTAGGGTAAAATGCATATAAACCCCCATTTCATTGAATACATTTGTTGTCCAGCCATGAGGCAGAAATTAAGTGTACAAAAATGCATATTAGAAAAAAAACTCCACAAATACACACATACCAACTCTAAATGTATGGGCTGACTTAAGCACACCAGGGAAAGGGACATCAACCTGTTGAAACCCCTATACATTTATTTTCTCAAGATGTACTGCCTATTGCCAACCCAAGGTGAGGAAAGTGAAGAGAATAAGGACTGGTGTTTCATGACTTGCAACACCTTTGTGTTTATTCAAGACTTAGTTTGTTAACAGCCCACTCATGTATAGCTTACTTGGAAGTATATCTAACTATATTGGGTAATACTTGTCCTTTTGTAAAATGAAAGACAGTGTGGTGTTATGATCTAGGAGTAAACTTCATGAAACATAACATGTAGCTGATGAGGTCTGCTTTTCACTCAACAATAAACACTAATCTGAATCAGGGGCAGTGAACTCAGGCTTGCAGGGGGTACCAACACTATTTATTTATTTATTTATTTATTTACTTACTTATTTATTTTTATCCTGCCTCTATTATATTTACAAATAATTCAAGGCAGCAAACATACCTAATATTCCCTCCTCCCACAAATTCCCCACAACAAAAACCCAGTGAGGTGAATTGGGCTGAGAGAGAGTGACTGGCCCAATGTCACCCAGCTGGCTTTTATGCCTCTTCTCCTAATTTCCTTAGTTTAGAAAATTGACCCATCACAGGAACTTTTTTTTTTTGGTCAGTGGAGTTTGGAAACAAACAAAACAGGCTCATGTGGGGTGTATATGTATGTGGATTTTTATAACCAGAGGGACTGAAGGGTGGGGGAACAGTGAGATACAAATCACAGGCCACAGAGCACTTACTTGTGAGTTTTAAAAATCTCGGATCATATTTAGCGTAGATTCCTCCAAATCAGAGGAAATCCCACTGATTATGTCCTCCGTAAGTATATTTCAGTCATGATCCACTTTAAACTTGAAGCTCAGATCAAGAAATGGCAGAGCCAGAGAATGGCCTATCAGACACAATTGTCAATTCTTCATCAGCATATAATACAAATGGCATATCAAGCACAATAAAGCCAATAGGGAAATGCAACAAGTAAACTCCATCAATCATCTTTAGAAATGATTTTTAAAATTCTACCAAGAATTAAAGTAACCTCTATTTTTTAAAAAAAGTTAAGAAAGTTGGAACATTCAGCTGTTCAAAATATATTAGCTAGTGATAATAGGAAAAAATTGCATGGGAAACCATAGTAGACTCAGTAACATCCAAAACCAACACTTATTGGTGGGTCTGGGAGGCACACTTCTATACTGTGCTATGCTGTTGTTCTAGTAGCAGTGTATAAACTGTAGTTGGAAGCAACTATAATTCCAACTACAGTATATATCACGTTTCAGACCAAAGTTCCTCTATGACCACAATTGCAGGCAATGACTTACTTACAGTAGTCTTGAAAATGGGAGGTAAAAGATCTCCATCCACTTTCCATAACCGAGTTCAGCAACAGTTCAGTCATGCAGAGGACACCAGATCTTTCTTTTACAAACACAATATACAGGGGCTCATCTCTTAAATGGAATGTATACATTTATTTGTAATTTTTGTAGCTCTTATTCTCAGTGAACTTTCAGAGAATAAATAAAAATCAAAGAAAAGAGTAAAAAAATAAAATAAAATGATGAAATCCAGTGGGAAATATGAGCAGAAAAACAAAACAAGTGCCATTTTATTGTGGTTAGCATGTTCCATTATACCCGATGGGGTAAGGAAAAAAAAAGTCACACAACATTGCCTTTGTTTAGATACATGATTACAATGAGGGTTCCTGTGGAATCTCGCTGCACCTCATTCTCTATTCCAAGACTTCTGATTTTAGACTTACCACCAATGGACCACAGTGTATGGGAAATCACAATGAGACTAATCTTATTACTATGTACAAAGGAGAACAAGTAGTGGAGTATTCTCTCTGTCAGCACAGGAGATATACAGCATTTAACAAGCTCTTGGTCAGGTTATATAGTAAGAATCTTTCAGAATATAACAAAAAAGGTGCATCTCAATTATTTTATCAACAGTGAGGGGTTGTGGGTCTTGAGTATGTGCATCTCCTTTTTTTGTTGGTTGGTTAGTTTGTTTTTAGTCCCTGGGATTCTCTCTGCCAAAACTTGGTGGCACAGTTTCCAACCATCTGGCTGGCTGGGGAATTCTGGGAATTGAAGCCCACACCTCTTAAAAGAGCCAAGGCTGAGAAACACTGACCTATGGTATAAATCAGGGAAGTACAAATCTTTGGAATGAGAACTATTATTGAGCTTTAAGTAGCATGTTAGGACCATGCTTCAAAAACTGAATAGGCCCTAACAAAAAAAGTGAGTGGGGTCTGGATAAAAACTAAGTTATTTTATTTTTTTAAAAAAATAAGTTGAATTAAATACAATGTATTTAATTTTTATTTCTTCTATCACATTAAACTTTAATTCAGTGATGGTACACGTGGCTCTGGATTTGGTCGGAGTTAAGACCTAAAATAAGATCAGTACAATTTGGAAAAATAAATATAAAGCTCATCCTGTTCCCTAATAACCAGAAAGAGAAAATGTCAGCACTTACTATATACCTGAAGCGGTTCTTCCTATTTTACCCAATCCACTGGGCACTTACTCTGGCTCCCAGAACTTAAGAATGGCTTTGGGGCACTAAGTGGTTCCTTCTCCCAAGCTTCATCATTACAACAGCAATTGTATGGAACTCGTAAACAGCTACATGATAGATATGTAGCTGTTCAGGTATATTTGAAAATAAACTGAATGATTATCAAGTATTCTGGTAAACTTTAATAAATCCTGAATTACACCCAGACTTTAAAGCTTGGCATTTTTTTATATCAACACAATTTAAAAAAAAATCATATTCCCTTAAAATAATATTTTTTTAAAAAAACTGTCCTCAACATTCACATCCTTTTTCATAGAGATAAAGAGTTACAAACCACATTCCTGAAATTAACAATATTTGTTGGTAAAGTGAAGATTTTTTCAGGTGTGATGGTAATGTAGACATTAGTAATTTAAGACAGCTTTGGAGAAGATGGGACCCTTCTTCATAATATAGGCTTCTATGAAAATTTGTGGTATTATAGAGATGCAATGACCTCAGATTTCCTGTATCAGGAACGCCTGTAACACCTGCTCACTCTGGACATAAGGAAGTGTTTTCAGAAGGATGCACTACCAAATGAAAAGTCAAAATAACAGAATGGAGCAGCTTGTGTCAAACTTATCCATGATCCAGTTTACAAAATGTTTAACAGTGGAGATGCATGGTAATCAACAATTTCCCAAGTGGGTGTCATGAATCTCCTTTTTGGGTATTTGTACAGCTGCCAGATGGTGGAGTGTATCCCATTTCTATATTATTGTGATTTTTTTTTCTGCTTTGAAGTTGGTTGAGTGCTACAAGCATGGAATTTTTCACAATGCATGCTCAAGTGCAAGTTTAACCCTTGGAATAATACAGATTAACTTTTGAAATGATCAGACTATATAAAAAGTTTCTGTGGCAATATATCTATGAATTGAAGTCTGTGGGGTAACCAGAATATCTTCAGAGGATCTTATAAAATGTTTCATCAATATATCCTATTATCTAGCCTTATATATGAAAGATGATGATGATGATGATCCCAAATCAATCCACTGCAGGATAAGCGTCTTTTCACTGAAGGTAGTTTACTATGACCTAATCTTACATACTGGTCTAATTCAGTTGGTAGATAGGTGAAAAATTTAACTCAGCTTGTTTCATTGCATACTAAGATCTTTCAAGATAGTCTAACATTTCTTTTAATTTCTTTTCCAACGCATGTCTAAGACTAAAATGCCAAGTGATTTATCTAGTATGTAGAGTAGAGGCATATAGTTGGGAACAAGGAAATATTATTTGCATCCCCACTCATGATTAAGTCATATCTATTTTGTTGTTACAAACCTGTTTTAAATCTTAAAGATCCACACCCAGCCCTTCCCTCCCTCCCTCCCTCCCTCTCCCCCCCCCTCTCTCTCTCTCACACACACAGACATACACACCTTCACCACTACACCCTGGCTCTCATTTCTAATAACTTGGGTCTAGCCAGCAAATCAGGAAAACCTACCTTTCTAATGAGTGTTCTCTTGAATAGCAAAAAGACTCATTGGTTTTCACCACTTGAAAACTAGTGATGGAGGATTTTGCAGTGAAAATAATAGAAACAACTTAAATTCAAATCAGATTCCTTCCTGATAATAGGACTTCCTATTAGAAATCAGGTATTATCTTAAATTTGCAGAATCCTCAACAGAAATGTTTGGATAAACTATATTTGTATAATGGGACTTTCTTCTCTGTTCTCCTCTTACCCTCACCCCATCTCTGCAGCCACTTCTTGAGCAGATTGTGTATCTATCATATGCTTGCACTAATTGTTTGGCTGTATGATTCTCCCCACCTCCCACTTTCTGCCTGACATGGCAAAATAGCAGGTAATTTTTCATTTGCTACCATTCCATTATGGCATATTTTGTAAGTATAGAAGGGGAGAATAATCAATAGCTCTACTGTAAATTTCAATTAAAGTAACTTGGGAACTTGGGATGGTGCCAAGCAACTCTATCAATGTTTGAGCATTATATGTACTTAACGGGGATGTGCAGTATTTAAAAGAGCTCTCAATTATCCTCAAGTACAATCAGAAGCTCATTTTGCACAGCTTTTGCACTTAAGTAGATCTACTCTGCAATGGATCTCAGTCCATTCATACTGCTTCAAAGCCTTGCATACTGTTTCAAACCCTTGCTTGTTGTTTCCTTAATTGAATCATTTGTTAACCTACCATTAGCTGAGTATCCTGTTAGGCTCCCAAATTTCATTTAAACTCATAAAGAAAATGTTGCATAGCAAGATGAAAATTATGAAATGACACATTCAAAGGCATTTGTGTTAAAATCTTGTTATTAAACCATTGTTGCTAACGTACTCCCACTTGTTATAATTGTGTTCCATTTCAATGCAAAGACTGCATTTGTCTGTAGCAAGTTGTTTGCAAATGAAGGGCTGGAGCAATTTTTCTTTTGTTCATACCTCTGACAACAGATTGTGCTAAATTCTATAGTTCTAACAAAGCCTGTGGATTTACAAGTAATTGAATGCATCAATCTTCATGTAAATAGGAATGATATATATGCTTAGGGATGGTAACCTTAACAACTGTAGATACAAATATTATATGTTCAATGAACTGATTGGTTAGCCTACAGCTTTGTCATGATTTTTTATATTTAGCATGTTCCTTGTAACAATATCTCTGTAATGAATTAGTTTGGAAGTTCTGGAATTAATTTTCACTTGTTGTTAATGCCATGTTAATGTCACATGATGTTATGCATATTAAAATAATTTATTTCAAAGAATACTGCATGTTAAGACTGTCATGTTCAACCAGAGGATCAATCGCTATTAATATATAGGAAATAATTGAACATTTTTAGAATGTTAGTGATATCACAGTTCTGCAGAACACTTACTTGGCATGTACAATAAGGGTATGAAAATATGTGAGCTACTATTTTAACTTCTTGCAGAATCCACAGCAACCTTCAAGAGTGACTGTGGCCAATCTTCCTTAAATTCTTTCCCTTTTTTTGAAGTTTTCAGGAAGGCATCAGGGGCAAAATAGGTGCCTTAATTCTTGTACAAACTCCTTAAAACCTTTGCCTTCCCTTTTTTCAAAAGTTGCCCTCAACATGTCTTGTAACTCCTGGTGTGGGGCTCCTAAGCTGACAGAAATTGCACACTCATTATGCTCAAAGACACCAACCAGGGAGCATCTGTGGCTCAGTGGTAGAGCAAGTGTCTTGGATGCAAAAGTCCCAGGTTCAATTTCCAGAATCTCAAGAAATAGCTGGAAAAATGTTGGTTTCAGATTCCTGAAAGCCTCTGAAAGTCAGGGTTGACAATAATGGCCCAGATGGGGCAATGTTCTGATTCATTATACAGCCATTTCCTATGTTCCTACACAGTAGATACATTCTCAAAATTCACTTATTTGGGTACATTAAAAGTCCAGAGTACCATGCAAATCCAGTAACCTGGTTACATCCAGTTTAGGGTTATGGCCAATTAATCTAAAAATATCCAAGGTTAAATGTTAGTTAATTATTCTACCTGGTTATGGAGATTAATATAAAGAGATAACTCTCTTTTCCAGACAATAGGACAGGAGCCAAGCACAATTCTACAAAATTAGGGTTTACAGTATCAATGCATTTTGTGTCTATCATTTCTTCACTGCCTTTAGTCATGGAGTCCAAGGAAGATTTAAAATAGAGGCAAAAAGAAGGGGGTAGCTAACCCTTCCTATTTTCCAGGTGCAATGGCTCTAAATCAATGAGAACACCACCAGTGACTGCAAAAAGTTGGAGATCATAACCAAACTGGCCACTTTCCTCCCCGCAACAAGATGCTCCTTGATTTGCTATACTGCCTATAACCAAAATTTCAGGTAAATAATTCCTTGGCAGTAGCAGACAATCACCAGTGAAAACCATGAACAAAGGGAAAAGAGAAATGAAGATAATTAAGCCTTTCAGTAATAAAATTTATTGCCACCAGTTCCATATATTATTGATAGCAATAAGTTAATAAATATGGACATCAAAAATAAATAGCCAAATAAGTAAACATATTTCAAAATGACATTTGGAAAATTTATACTGCAAATGTTTATTTCAAGTAGATAATAACAAAATTACAAAGTTACCATATACCAGTTTCCTGTCACATTCAAAGAAGTATACAGTTGCCTGTGAAATCTGGCACAGTGGGGAACATCTTTACACAGCAATGACTGCAACATCCTTTTTTAAATAGTTGTATGCATCGTTGGCATAATTTTTAATTCATGTTCTTTGTGACTTTTAAGAATCCATTAAATCAGCAAAGAATGTGTCACAATCACATTCTCCAGGAGTAATACCAACCAAGATTGCACTTATATGTGAGAGATGCCTGAAAGGTAACAGCAGTGTTTTTGTGAGGAAAATGTGTTAATTGAAATACTCTGGGATATGAAAATGAAGAAAAAAATCAATAGCACAAGTTTCACAGTAAACTGTATGTGAAGAGCTAATCACATATAAAAGAGATTTTGTTACATTCGCTCTCTCCAAGGCATAGAACTTATTAGAAAATGAAGAAAAACCATTAGGTGTTTTATTATCAATGCTCCAGCAAAGTTTGAATATTTCTACTCATCCATCCTTCTTTCAGTTCTAATGAAGCTGTCCAATATATTTCAGTATTAATGTTGCCAATTGTTCTCTTTCTCTTGTTGAAACAGCATTTTAAGTACATGAATTTGCCCCCGCCAAAAATCTTCCCTTCCTTCTATGCTACATATCTTTCCACACACAATATAACTCCTTCTTTTCATCACCCATATGCTGAAAGCTTTAGGATTCCTCTGACTCAGTGCAAAGAAAGAGAGATTTCCATTACAGCCAGATGTGAGAATGGAACAGAATGGCGAGCAGCAATAAATTTAATGATGGCTCAGGATACACTGAAACTTAGACACAGACCTGCACCTAAGGTTAGCTGTTTCATACACCATGGGTGTCTGAATCTATGGAAATCAGGTCACTAGAGTTCTGACAATGACAACAGTAATGATCAAAATGACTGCCTTCATTCTCAGTAAATCCTGAATGAGTAATTATCAGACTACATAGATCATAAAAATATATAGCCTAATTTATAACTGCCCCTTCCCATCCCAAAGAGTTCTCATACACTCTTGACAACTGAAAACATTGACACAAGTATCTATGTGCTTGATTCCTACTAAAAAGACACAATACTAAGTGTGTATAAATAGAATAATGAGAGCTAAGAATGCAGAAAAGTTACCAATTAAGGAAATCTTTTTGGTATTCAACTGTTTTCCTTTTTACTTCTCTGTTGTAAATGTCCTCCTTCTGAACTACAATAAATTTTGCTTATACTACACTTAGACATTGCCTGTGGTATTAATAAAAGAAATTGGGAAAAAAAATCTTCAGTCTACTGGACCAATAAAAAACAGTAAAGCAATAAAATGTTTTATGTTTTGAGGGTGGCTCTGAAGAGCTGCACCAAAACTGCCTGAGTCACATGTGCTGATTATTCTTTGATTTATTAAAGTTGGGGATCTGCCTGAAGGGACATACTTCATTTGAAAAGACTGAACAGTGTACGTTAGAGAAATTTCTTCTTTTTTGGCAGTGGCTGTAGGGGCAGGAGCAATTTCTTCTTCTCCTATGGAAAAAATGTTAGGGAGAAAAGCAACAAGTGAAGTTCAGAATTGAGCTTTAGCAGAAAAAGGACATGATTTAGCCTCACACCTTAATTTTCCCTTGGGCTGTTCCAGATGTAAAGTCGTTTGCTGATTCAATCCACTTGGCATTGTCAAACTTCATGGGAGCTATGACATTTCTCATGATGATGCCCAACTGGTAGACTGGGAACCCATCTTAATGGTGAAGTCAAAGTGAACAGCCAGTGCACAAAGTTTTTAATTGGACCTATTGTTTTGGACAGTTTTCTTCTAAATGTTTTCCAGATGTATATTTATATCTCTGTTTCATGCATGCACTGTTGTTTCTCTCAGCTGTTTAAAATGTTCCATGTGATAAGTATACTGAATAAAACTACAGAAGACATAAGGATGAAAAAAATAGCAGTAGCATACATCATTTGCATGGAGTCACAAGTAAAATCTCCACAATTATCTGAGAAATGTAAGATTCTGTTCTGTAATCCTGGAAAGCTATTCCCAGTCATTATAGACAATACAATGTTGAATTAGATGACCATTGTTAACCAATGGCATGCTCTTAAAAATGGTGTACATCTTCCACAGGCCATCAACATGTCATAACTAAGCATTTGAACTTCTGGGCTCCAAATAACAATTGCTTTCTTAATGACGGGAAACTGTCTCATGAAAGGTAGGAATAGTCTGATAAGGATATATTAGATTCTTTTAGTGTTATCTCCTTGTGAAATATGCCATCCCACATACAGAAAAGAAGAAAATGGGCACTTCCACACAAGAACCAGCACTAGTTAGGATAATCTTTGTTTGAGACCTAAGTTTTGCTCACTCCCAGCTCTGCTGCAATGAATTTAAATTGCAGAATAGAATAGAATTGGTATTTCTTTTTTCTTTGCATTGCTAAAGCTTGTTGGAACTTCTTAGCAGCTTGTTTTCCTCTTGGTGAGAACTTTTGTGTCACTTTATCTCCTGATTCTTGAATGTAAGGCAACTTCCATCCCTGAGCTTCAGCATCCCATTTGCACTGTTCTTTTAGAATGTATCTCGTTTTTTCCACCACTCCAGCTGCCACAGCAACATACAAATTATTTAGAAACCACTGGCTGCAAAATGCTGACAGCCACTCTTTTACCATCACAGCTTGCAGTTGTTAATAAAACAGCAAAGGAAAGGTGACTTGATGGCTTTACTGATCACATATTGGCATCTGCTCTGAGAGGATTTTTATTCCTCCATGTTTTCTAGAGAGTAGGTCAGTGAGTGGTGTAAAGAATTTATCTGCAACCTCCCATTTCCACTTATAGTGACCATTGATTGACTCATGCTGTTTTCTTCATGTTCTTTCAGTTTAGAAGCATAGATGCTTTTAAGATGACTGGTGCAACTGGTGAAGTGCTGAAGGACTGAAGAAGAGCAACTATAGTGTCAATATTCAAAAACAGGAAGATAGGGAATGTAGAAAACTGCAGGAGAGTTCGTTTAACAGTTACACTGGGAATGGATATAATCTGTATAAAACAGATTGTCAAGCAGCATGTTCACAGACACTTAGAAAATAGTGTTACCATTATCAGATATCAGTATTGCTTTGCCAAATACAAATCTTATCAGATGAAATTTATCTCTTTTTTAACAAGTGACTAGTTTGATATACCAATGGTATGCTATGGATTTTGTATGTTGTGATCTCAGTAAAATGTTTGACAATGTCTCTTAGGCATACTTGTGAACAAAATGGATACATGTGTTCTTCAATCCAATAGATTTGCAACTAGTTGAAGAGCCACAGCCAAAGTTTGCTTGTAAATGGTTCTGAATCATTCTGGAGGAAAAATGAGGTCCTCCAGGCCTCTGTCCTCATTCCAGTACCATGTAAAATTTTTGTAATTGGCCTAGGAATGGAAAACAGGCTTATTAAATTTGGAGACGACAGGACAAATCACAATTCAGAATGATTTTGACAAGTTTGAACAAACTTCAATAGGATGATGTTTGAATGTGACAAGTATAAATTCCTTCTTCTGGAAGAAAATCAAATGCATACAGTAGGTATAGTGTTAGGTAAAACTGATTTGGCAGCAGTGCATAGTATATGAAGGATCTAAGAGTGTTAGTGGCCCAACAGCTGAACAGGGGCATGCAGCACCTAAAATGTCCAATGCAATCTTGGACTACATTAACAAAAGCATTGTGTCCAGTTCATGAAAGGTAACAGTTCCATAGCACTCTGTGCTGTTAGACTACTTGCAGTACTATGTCCAATTATGGGTACCACATTTTAAAAAGGCCATAGAGAAGCTGGAATATTCCAGGGTTTATCAGAATAATTTTTTTTTTTAAATGTAGAAAGCAACCTCCCTAAAGAATGGTTAAAGGAACTAGGCATGTTTAGCTTACAGAAGAAAAATCTAAATGAAAATATGATAGTGGTTTACAAATATCTAAAATGCTGTCATTGGAATACACAAAGATGAATGGGGTGAATTACCTGATGGTAAGATCTGTTTAACTGGGGACTATATGCATAGGACAGTGGTGGACTCCCCCTTACTGGAAGATTTCAAATAGGGGCTAGGTGGATAGGGAGAGAGCAAGTTGGAGCAAATGATAAACATGTGCATTGTGGTACATTGTGGTGACACAAACCCATGACTTATGAAATTGTGTTTGACATGAAAACAGAAGTATGAAAGGAATGTCTGCATCATGATATCACAATATATATGGTTCATCTTCCTACCATCACCACCATAATTGTGGATTATAATGGATATCTGTGGCTAAACTGCTACATAATCCAAGCTTTAAGTGGATTCCTTTACTGAGCAGGAAGTTGAATAGGTGACCTATACTGTAAGGAAATTATTAGTTTTTGGAAATGGTGTCAACAGAAGAGATTTGGTTTCTGGGATCATGGACTGAGTCATCTGAAATAATGGACTGTTGACACTGGATTGATTATATTTCACAAGGACTGTTTGTCCAAGGTAAGGTAAGTTTGATCAAGAGAGATTTATTGAACCTTCTGGGTGTTGGAAATGAAAACTCTGAAGTTAGGAGCTCAGGTAAAAAAACTGTGAACTGTAGAGGGAGTGTGAATTTTGCCATAAAGGGACCTATTCAACTACTCACTGAAAAATCAGGAAAAAAAAGTTGATGGCCTTCATTTTCTATGCACCAATGCACAGAATATGGGTTTTAAACAATATGAGTTTGGACTTTTGGTACAGGATGGTGAATATGACTCAATAGATATAAAAGATACAATTTGTTCAAAATGAATAGGTACAAGAGAATGTGGAAATAAGTTGTATCCATGCGTACTCAGAAAATGAAAAAAAAAGTCAGTTCTGTAAAAAAAAACATCTGGGCTGGACTAAATAGAAGAAAGAATAAAAACAGTACTGTTGATTGCATGGTGTGTGATAGGAAACACTGAGGAAAAAATGTGAATAATGCTTTCTAAAAGTGAATTGCAGGTTTTTCAAATAGGCATAAAATAGTAATGATGGGAAGCTTTAATTACCCTGACATCTATTCGGAGGCAAACTCTTTCAAGCATGGTCTTTCAGGAAATTCCTGATTTGTCTTGCTGATAACTAACCAAACAAGTGGAGGAATGCACAAGAGAATCAGCTATACTTGATGTGATTCTAACTAATAGAAAAAAATAGTTGAGGAAGTGGAAGTAGCTGGAGTTTTTGTTTTAAGGGAAATTAGACCTGAGTGTAATCAGATGTGAATTTTAATCTTCAAAAAGCATATTTAAATTAACTCAGAGGATTAATAAGTAGAATTTCATGATGGAACAAAGTCATAGGCAAAAGTTGCTCAGGATATGCATGAAACCTAAAAATGAAATAATAAAACAATCACACTAAAAGCATGATTGCAAACATCCCTGTGAAATTGAAAAAATATAAAACAGTATTAAAAGCCAGTACGGCTAGATAGAAACATTACTGAACATCTGAAAGCAAAGGCACATTAAGGAGGTGGAAAAAGACTAGCGACCAAGAAATCAAAGATGGATAGCCTAAAATTGTAGAGAAGGTACCAGCTGAGATGAACTGAAGTTTGTGAAGGAGGCTATCAACAGAAAGAGATTCTTCAGATATGATAAATAAGTAAACAAACAAAAGGAACTGTTATGCCAATTGCTTAGTATATTGTGCACTGTGAATTTTTAACAGCTCACTTTCTATTTTGCTTCAGTTTCTTCCTGAGAAGTGGATTTGTGTTTCACTAGACAACTGCGAAGAAAAGATGAAGCTTGAAATCTATAGAAATGTGATCAGGGAGTATCTTGAACACAATGCTAGAAATCAGCATATCAAGAACAAATCTTGATTGAGACACTTCCTAAGAATATTGTGGAAATTCCGCAGTCATATCTTGATTTTGGCAAAGCTTTTGACAAACTACTTTTTTCATGCTCCTATGCCAAACCATTGTTTATTTTATCATAGCTTGATGAACACCCATGTTAACTAATAATACAAACACATAGTCCACAAAACTTATAATAATATGCTCATATGATTTCTCACTGTGAAAAAAAACACTATGCATATTATTAGCTCTGAATCTTTTAGGTGATAACGTGAGATAGATTGTGGGGAGACTGAGAAAAGAATGGGAGGGAGAGTAGACATAAATAATCAAGACATAGTGGGCAAATTAGTTTATTTCCTAAATGACAACTTAGCCCAGGTGGAAATAAACATGGGAAGAAGCATTTTGATTCCTTCAAGGAGACTCTGCCTTAATTGATTTACTATAAAGGAGGGTGGGAAATTTGTCTTACTGTTTCCAAGATTCTGCATTTATCTCAGATTAACATTAAAGATACCTTACTGAAATCTGTGTAGCTCTTACCTTGATCTTGTCCATATACATGGGGCTTGACATTAGAAAACAAGAAGGGAGATTTTATTAACATAAGAAAGAGTAGTTGATGTTGAAAGATGTACAACCTGAAGCTCAAAGGCCACATGTGATTCTTGAAATTCTAATCTATGGTTTCTAGAAATCTTCAAAAGTAGTTGCTAAATTGTAATTCTAATAAGATACAAGGGAGAAAGCTTTAAAAAAATCTGTGTTGATTGACAAATATTTCAGTATTTTATACACTGTATCTCTGTCATTTCTATAAAATCATGGCTTAACAAAAAGCAATCACTATTCCTTAATATTTATGAGGCAGGGATAGAATTGGTCTATAAGATTTACTGTTGAACAAAACTTAAGGAATCTTCCATCTTGAAGTTCTCTTCTCTGTTAAAGTAACTGAAATGTTTGCGATTTGAAAAGGTTTGATTTTTGTGATGGGGAGAAACTATGTTTATATTTGCAAAGTCCTGTCATATTAACAACTGAAAGAAAATATTTCCATTTGATGTGGGAATTCACGTAAGTATTGACTGGTACCTTCATGAAAAAGTTTTGCTGGGCTGCAGTTGTAAATGGTGATAGTATTTTGCCACACAAAAACATTTGCTCCTGGATAACATATTACTGTATATAGAACCAGAGCGTAAAATCCACTTATGAATTTGTGATTGAAATTTGCTCCCCTTGTAGGTTGTGCCATGACAGCCTTTGAGGAGGAAAAATAACAGATTAGTTTTCATATTAACATCCTCTTGCTTATATCAAAAATAGCAACATTCCTTTCTGAAATGCTACTGCCCACTTTGGAATAGCTACAGTGTTGCTGGAAAAAAAAACACATTCAGTCATGTTACATTTTATTTCATGAAAATATTATTTCATTATCTTAGAGAATGGGAAAAAAATCTAAATGAGAATGTCAAATAATAGCTCTTACTATTTGTTTAAACTAAAAGGTGAGCAGAGCACAATATGAAAAAGGTTGTCTATGAAAAACCCAAAATAAAGGAATTTTTGCAAGAACTGTGCCATTATGACTAACGTCTGTTAGTGGTTTGGCTTCCAGATTAAATTTAACAGTTTTATAAACATTTGTGGATTTGTATTAAATTCTGATGTTTGTGCAATGTTGTAACTTGCTTTTTTTTTTTTTTTTTGTAGAAGCTAGGCAGAAGTAAATGTACAGAGATGCTGAATCTGATCAAGTTATTTACTTTTATAAATGTTTCACTTTTGTCTATGGGTCCCAAGAGTGAATACTCATTATGATTCTCATGATTGGTCAGAACCATGCAGAAACAGATAAGTTCATGATGAGCTTTCTTTTCATTAAAACAAAATATGGAAACTAAATGATGTTGCAGCAGAGCAGAAGAATTTGTTTTAACTTTATTAGCACAAAACTGATAAAAGAAAAAAGAGTCATATGCTGTTCGAGTAAACTACACCAGACAGTATTAGAGGGGAACTTAAAGTAAAAATATCCTTCCTTTTAACTCTTTCAACAATCCTTAAGAGTGATGACTTTTCATTATGGACATCTGCAGGGGCAGGTTTTCTGGAGAGCAGAGCACTTCACATCCCTAAAACTACACCCTTACTACTCTCCCATCATCCTTTCAAATTGAGACACAGAGTTCAGTAAGCAATCAGGATCCGATAATTGCACATCGTCTCAGTGGAAGTGCCCATAAGCACTGGCTTATGTATTTAAGTACTCTTAAGAATGCCTGCATAGGGTTTAAGTAGATGACTTTTTCATTAGAATATAGATAGAAGATCTCAGGAAGGAAAACAGTGAACATTAATAGCTGAAGTCTACTCATACTGGATCAACAATATGAATCTTGTGTATTTTTTTCTGGCATAGTGTATGTATTTTATGTCAGATTTGCTATTATGAGAGCAAAACAATATCAACATATTATACTACAGTTATATTTTTCTGATTACAAGCCAGATTTTTGACATCATTTCTAAACCTAAAAATTCATTTATAATGCAAAATAGGGATGAGCAAATGTATTATCAATTTATTTCATGTTTTCAATTTTAAATTTACTCTGTGTCATATCCATATCAAATTGTACTTTTTAAAAGCAAGCATGAGCTTTTATTCAATTTTTTGTGTATTTTCACTTTATACATTTTTGCACAGAATGTTGTCTAATATACACATACTAAATATGTTTAAATATTTTTTCTGATGTGTATAATTTTGGGGTGTGTGTATTATATGCATATTGTATGTGTGTGTGTGTGTGTATAAAATATGAAATGCAAATTAATTTCTGGTTTGCATCTTGATTTGGAACAGAGACATTTTGTCTGTTCCTGAGAACAACGATCACTACAAGGGCCATACTGTAGATTTCTTATGGCACAGATGACATTTTGGGATCTAAGATAATTTTTGGTTTCCTCCAATTACACTAAAATACATATGCATTTTTTTGACTTTGGTACCATGTAGTAGTATTTGAAAATTTAACCCAATATATTTTCATTGTAAGCCACAGAAACTCCGAATTGTTTGGAGCAGAGTGAGGCACTGTGAGAAATGCTTGCCGTTATATTTTCTGTCTCTTTGACAGCATGAGAAAAAGTCTAGTTGGCAATTGTGGGAGCAAAACATTCTGGAGGTGGCTGACATGAAAGATTCACTGCCTCTGATGCATTTTTTACTCTTCATAGTTGAGTTAGAAGGAAACCGTCTTCTGATTTGTCTGGTAGACTTAAAGTCTGCAATAAATACCACAATTATTTAAGGCAGAATTTAAATATATGCATTTGCCAAAACCTGGGTCAGATGAGGTTGCTAATATCCATTCAAAAGTGATTGTTAGAGACTTCCATTGCCTTCCATTGCCACACTGTCTTCTAAATTGCATGTAGAATTGCACAGATAAATGGAGAGGAATATCTACCTATTCACCTATGTACCTCATTCTTTCTCTGTGTGCGTGTGTGTGTGTGTGTGTGAACTATCTTGGTGAATAAGAACATTCATATTCTGGAAACAAATACAAACATTATAATATGGCACTATAGTACAGATTAAAATATTTAGCTGAATAGAAGACACTTGCATAGTCATATTCACATTCCTTTCTTGCACATGTGTGGTCCTACCTGTTCAAGAGTGAAATATGAGCAATACCAAGAACCTTGGGCAAGAACTTCTATTTGCATCTCTGCCTTTTTTCTTTTTATTGCATCCCATCTCAATATAATTGTTTTCTCTATACTTGTTCCAGATAGAAATTGCATTGGTTGCCCTGGTTGATGACTTTGTTGGCAGCTGGATGGAAGCAGCATACCCCTCCTGGTTCTTATGGACTTATTGTGATGGTTGGGAGTTGGAAGCACAGTGTTATAGTAGTTTCACTCCTTCTGAAGTTGATGGTTCCAGTTGGTGTGAGTCAGGAAGGAGTGGTCATATCTGTGATTGCTCTAATATGGTGTGCCATGAGGCTTGGCTCTCTCCCCACCCTATTCAATATTTATACAAAACTGCTAGAAGTCATCCACTGGTTTGGGATGATGTTTAACCAGTATGTTGAAGACACTCAGTTATGCCATGCCTGGAGGCAACAAAGGCTGGGATGGAACAAGGTAAAATAAAATCTCTGAAAGATGGAATTGCTAGTTTTTTGATAACTGCTCTGGCTTGATTATGGTTTCAATATTATCTCTGAATAGATCAAATTTCCTGAAGGAGAAGATCTGTATTTATGGAGTTCTCTTGGACTCACGGCTCCTGCTACAGCAGCAGGTAAAGGCCATGATCAGGAGCACCTTTGCCCATCCTTAGTTAGTGTGCCAATTGAAGGTTTTGGGGGTTTTTTTGGACTGGGAGGCCTCGACAACAATGATTCACAGGCTCATTAATCCCATGGTTAAATTACTGTAATATACTCTACTTGGGCTGTCTTGAAGATGACTCAGAAGCTACCATTGATCTAAAATGTGGTCAGTGGGCTAATTAGTGATAGCAGATTTAACAGTGTTTAATAATCACAATTATTAAGCTCCAGCCTCACTCTAACTCAATGCTTGGGAGAAAAGCCAACTTTTCTGGAAATCTAGAAGGGTGAAGGCCTGCCATATCTCAGGGTAAAGCTGTTCCATAGGGCAGGGACAGCTATGGAGGAAGTGTGCTTCCTGGACTTCACCAAATGACACAACTTAAGAGAAGGGGTCTGGAGCAGGCCCACCTATTTGACCTGGTGAAACAGGTATATATCCACAAATAGTCTGGCCCCAAGTCATTCAGGGCTCTAAAGGTGATACCAGCACCTTAAATTGCACTCAGAAAAAACCTGGAAATCAGTGCAGTTTACATAGCCATTGTGTAATACAAGCAAATCATGATTTACCTAATTTTCTTTTAAAACAGCAATCTATTGGGAAGTTACTGCTCATTGATTTCTAAAGGGTTATTATCATTTCATTCTTCCAAATGCCCACAACCTTTCAGGAAAGAATGTTAGAAATCTAATTTTCGGATCTCTCTTGGAGCTTCTGGTGAGGACTATGGTCTCCTGAAGAAGCAGAGGTGACAGTATAATGGAGATCGGTGACCAGAGGGCCAGTGCTGGCTGCTGAAATCTCTCTGGGTAAAGGAGAGATAGTGAGATTGCCAATTTGTACTCTGGACAGCAGCTGCTTGTGAATAAACTGCCAGAACATAAGTTTTTGCAGTCAGTCATAAGTCAAGCAGCTGTGAGTCACGGGATTCCATCTAAGCTTACTACTGTACTGTAGCCTATACAGACAATAAGTCCAACAGAACCTCATTTCTTCCTCACTTTTGGATTTAATTACTCTACTGATAAAGATTTTCTTTGCAGCAGGATAAGATTCCTCTTGGTGAGTTTATTGTGTTTTCTGGATTACAAAACTAAAAAGAGGCTTTAAGGACTTAAAGACTTAAAAAACCTCTGGCAAAATCTTAACAAGGGGATGATTTTAAAAAGTTTAAAACAGACAAAGGGGACAGTTATTTTAAAAGGTTATTTTTTTAGTGAAAGTGCATTGGAAGAAATTGAAATTAAATTAGGCAAATGAACTGGACCTTCATGGGAATGGTTTTTGTGTATTACTAAAGACTGTAGATAATTGGTGGATTTTACAAAACAAAAGGTAAGTGTAATACGAGCAGATTGTGTGGTTGACCATGACTATGGAGATATGGAATGTGACGTTGATTGCAATTACAGAGTGCCATTAGAGAGTAAAGTATAAAAGGCACAGGAAGATAAAAGAAAAAAAAAGGTGTAATTGAAACTGGAGTTCTTTCTTTTGGGATTGATGAATAAACAGTTGGGGAAAAAAATGGAACTTTGTTTTTATACATGACAACTGCAGCAAGATTATTATATGCACAAAGGTAGAAAAACTCACCTCTACCCATAATGGAGGAATGGATGGTGAAGATAATGGAATTTGCTGAGATGGCAAAATTGGCTTCTTTAATTAGAGAAAAGACATTATGTTTATTGCTGACAAGAAACCCCTTATAGATTTTTTTCATGAAACATAAAAAAAATGAACATATGATTTATGGATTTGATGATTAGAAAAATAGATTATAGAGAAAAGTAAATTATGTTATTACCATAGAATAAAAGGTAAATTTATATATACAGTATACTTATAACTACTGTAAAGAAAATCAGAAGCTACATCTTCATATTTCTTTTCTTACTTTTGCACTTTTGGCTCTTTTCTTTCTTTTTTTTTTTCATCTATATTAGTTTATGTTAGTTTTTATCTTTCTTTAATTTTTTAAAATAACATTATATAAAAAAATGATAATTTGGGGATCTCTCTCTTCCTCATTCCCATTAATCTTCGTGTATATTTATGCTGAGAAATGCCAGACTCTTCAAAGTGAGAGAAATGATGGCATATAAGTTGATCTGACCCTGTTTTATGTTAGAAAATATAGATATGGAAAATAGAACAAAGGACAGAATAAAGGGGTGGGAAGCAAAAGAGATTCTGTTGCATAGTCATACATTGGGCTTTCTATCATGGATGAAGAAAGATTAGAATGAAGTTGATGCTGTGGAAATAAGACTGATTAAGTATGAACATGAGGAGAACAAGAGTACGTTCACTTGTTTGAAAATGCGTGCCTCCCTGAGAAGATAATCTGTGTCTCTGCCAACCTTGTAATGGTTGCCTAATCCCAAATACTCAGTCTCACAAGCTCGGGCTTAAAGATAACTGATTTATTAAAGGAATAGTATGCAAATACAGAGAAAGCTGAGAATGAGCAAAAGCACGCCAAATACAAACTTAAAAGCCTTGCCTTCAATCCAGTCCCGCCCTAAGCACCCGTCAGCAATCACCCCCTCCCAGGTGCTAGGAATCGTTACACACGCCTGGGAAAGTAACCTTGAATAGGATTGCAAACCCAAACATACATTCCAAAGTCCCAAAACAAAGGAGAGAGCACGAATGGAAAATACCAGCAAAGAGCAAGCTGAGTATACACGGAAAAATGGTTTGACATGTGAAACGTTACGATGTTAACAGAACATTGAAACGGGGAACATGACATATCGCCCCCCCCCCAGAACAATGCTAAGGAGCCGGTTTGTCCGGGTAGGTAGAGTGAAAACGAGCAACAAGGCGGGGTGAGCGAACATCGGGAGCAGAAACCCATTCAGGATGAGGGAAATGTTTCCAGCGGATGAGGTACTGCAAAGTGGAATGCTGGCGGCGGGAGTCAAGGATTTCAGTAACCTCAAAGTGTTGTTGGTCATCAATCATGATTGGAGGTGGTGGAGCCAGTTGGGGATGCCAGCAGTCCGACTGCAGGTAGGGTTTGAGCAAGCTGCAATGGAAAACAGGATGTAAACTCTTGAGGTTATGGGGCAAATCAAGTTGAAAGTAACAGGGTTAATCTGTGCAACAATGGGGAAAGGACCAACAAATTTAGGACCAAGTTTTTTTGAGGGTTGTGGCGATTTGATGAATTTTGTGGATAAGTAGACTATCCCCCACAGCAAAAGTAGGGTCGTGGGAGCGTTTGGCATCGGCATGTCGTTTGTAGGTGGCTTGGGCATGGTTCAGAGCGTGTTGAATATTGAGCCATGAGTCTTTGAGAGTGTCAGCCCAGTCAGTGAGAGAGGCTGGTAGGGGCTGCGGGTGCGGGAGTTCAGGTATGGGGACGAACTCACGCCCGAAGACAGCTTTAAAGGGAACTTGACCAGTGCTTTGATGAACGGCGTTGTTATAAGCAACCTCAGCAAATGGAAGTAAGTCCACCCAGTTGTCCTGTTGGTAATTGACAAAAGCTCGTAGGTATTGTTCAAGTGTAGAATTAACTGCTTCAGTAGATCCGTCCGTTTCTGGATGCCATGCAGTGGAGAGGGCTTGTTTGGTGCCAAGCAGTTTCAAAAATGCCCGCCAAAACTGTGACGTAAATTGTGTGCCTCTGTCACTCACCAAACAGGCGGGGATTCCGTGAAGGCGGTACACGTGAACGAGGAATAGGCGTGCCAGCTGTTGCGCGGTGGGGATAGAGGCACATGGGATGAAATGAGCTTGTTTAGAAAAAAAATCTTTTACCACCCAAATGACAGTTTTCGTTGACTGGGTGGTAGGTCGACAATAAAGTCCATGGATATGTCTTGCCATGGGAAGAACGGGGTTGCCACAGGCTGGAGGAGACCTTGAGGCTTGCCAGTCTTGCGCTTTGTAGCCGCACAGACAGGGCATGCAGTGACATATGCCTTAAGGTCCTTTAGTAAAGTTGGCCACCAGAATTGACGCCTAACTAGGTGAAGGGTTTTAAGATATCCAAAATGTCCAGCTAGCTTGTCGTCGTGGCAATGCTGGAGGATCGTCTTTCGCAAAGCGTCAGGGACATAGAGACGATCGTTTCGCCAGGCAAACTTGTCAGTGAAAGTTACAGTGTGTAGGTTTGCTTGCAACCAAGTATCAGTTTTGAGGTGGAATAGCAACTGTTGCAAGTCTGATGGAATTGGCAAGCACGGTGAAGAAGAGGGAGGCGGAGCGGCTTGAGGCTGAGTTTGTTGCGCTCGCACTTGGCTGCGTGTCACAGCTGCCAAACTCAGTTGCTTTTCCGTCCATACAGTACCCTGTACCGTTGGCCCTGGGCCAGCATCTTGGGGTCTGTGTGATAAAGCATCAGCTAAAAAGTTTTTCTTGCCTGGTATGAATTTGAGGGTGAAATCAAAACGACTGAAAAATTCAGCCCAGCGAAGTTGTTTGGGGCTGAGTTTTCGACTGGTGCTTAATGCTTCCAAGTTTTTATGGTCAGTCCACACTTCAAAAGGGTTTGAAGCCCCTTCTAATAAGTGGTGCCACGTTTCCAAAGCGGTTTTTACAGCAAAAGCCTCTTTTTCCCAAACATGCCACCGTCTCTCTGTTTCCATGAACTTGCGAGAGAGGTAAGCACAGGGTTTTAAAGTGTCAGACTGGTCTGACTGGAGCAGTAGTGCCCCGACGGAAAAATCAGAGGCATCCACCTGTACCATGAAAGGCTTAGTGGGGTCAGGATGCTGCAAAATGGGTTCGGTAGTGAAGATTTGTTTGAGCGCCTCGAATGCCTGTTGGCAAGTTGGAGTCCATTTAAGGAGCGCTCCTGGGTTCTTAGACCGGCGTATCCCCCTGAGCTTTAGTTTTTAACAGTTCAGTAAGGGGGAGGGCGATTTCTGCAAAATTTTGGGCAAATGCCCTGTAGAAATTGGCGAATCCAAGGAAACTTTGTAATTGCCTCCTGGTACGGGGAGGCTCCCATGCTACAATAGCTTCAACTTTGGCAGGGTCCATTTCAATACCCTTTGCGGAAATCCTATATCCTAGATAATTGATTTGTGATTGATGGAAGGCACACTTGGACAGTTTAGCATACAACTCAGCTTTTCTCAACTTAGTAAGCACTTGACGCACCAGGTGAATATGTTCTGACATGGTTTCAGTATAAATCAATACATCATCCAAATACACCAGTACTCCCTTAAACAGGTGGTCGTGCAAGACCTCATTGATAAGTTGCATAAAAACCCCAGGTGCCCCCAATAGACCAAAAGGCAGGACTTTGTATTGGAAAGCCCCAAGAGGACAGTTAAATGCTGTTTTCCACTCATCCCCTTCCCTTATGCGAATGCGAAAATAGGCTTCTCTTAAATCCAATTTTGAGAAGATTTTGCCTCTGGCCAGATGTGATAACATATCTTTGATAAGGGGCAAAGGATATTTATTTAATATTGAGACTGCATTGAGCCCACGGAAATCGGTACACAGCCTCAACGAGCCATCCTTTTTTGGTCTAAAGAGAACAGGGGCCCCCACCGGGGAGTTTGCAGGCTCAATGAAACCCCTAGCCAGGTTTTTGTCAATGAATTCCCTCAGCGTATTTAGCTCTTTAGGAGACATGGGATAGATTTTTGGGTGAGGTAACTTTACATTAGGGAGAAATTCAATGGCACAGTCTGTTTTACGGTGAGGTGGCAAGCGATCTGCTTCCTTCTCCCCAAACACATCAGCCAGATCCTGGTATTGTTTAGGTAGTCCTTCTAGCGGCTGAAATGTTTGTACAGTAGCGTTAGCCACCCGTTCTCCCTCCATGTCCTCTAACAAATCCTTTTCAGATACTTTATAACATCCATCAGCAAACGTTACAGTTCTATGCAGCCAGTTGATAAAAGGGTTTTGTTGCACGAACCAAGGCATTCCTAAAATAACCAAAGCCCCCCCCACTGGAGCTATGACAAAAGGCAATTTCTCCCAATGGGTGCCCATCTGTAAAGCAACCAGTCCTGTAGAGTGGGTGACTGCTTTCCCCCCCGCCATAGTTCCATCCAATTGCGTGAAGATCATGGGCCGTGGCAAAGGGAACGTGGGCAGTTCTAGGGCAGCCACAACATCAGGATGCATCAGCGAACGAGAACAACCCGAGTCCAGCATGGCCCAGACTTCGACAGTTTTGGTTCTAGAGTCCAATTTTACTTTGACAGTCATTGTAGGGAAGTTCCCACTCACTGAATCATGGTCACGCCCGGTTTCTTCCACCTGCCCAACGGCGCCCTTCAGGGCAGGTGGAAGGCTTTTCCCGCCGGCTGGTCGAACTGTAATTCTTCTTCCTCTTCCCTGAATGGAAGGTCTGGAGGGTCGAGTTCAGCGCAGGCAGCCTTCACCTTGCGCGGCAGGGATGGCGATTTTCCTGGCGCTTTCCCGGGCCGTTCCTCGGGTTGGTGTCTTGGGCACGAAGTGGCACGATGCCCATCTTTCCCGCATCTCAAGCACTGACCTTTTGCAAATCGTTGTTCCCTTTCTTCCTCCCAAGTTTTTGGTTTAGGGCGACTCGAATATCCAGTAGCACGAGCTCCCTTAGCGACTCGGGTTTGTCTCAGTTCCTTGCTATGGGCATACATTTGTAAAGCGTTTTCCGCACTGCCCGCCAACTGAATCCAGCCGTATAACGTTTTAGGATTGTCCCTACACAAAGCCCAATGGAGGATTTCCGTCTCCAGCCCTTGCTTGAACATCTCTACCAAAGTCGACTGGGACCAGTCCTCCACCTTTCCCGCCAGGGTTTTAAATTCCAAAGCGTAGTCTGCGACAGAGAGGGTTCCTTGATAAAGTTTTCTCAGGGAGCTTTTCGCTCTCTCTTGAGCCAATGGGTCTTCAAAGTGCTGTTTTAGTGACCACAGAAACTCATCAAAGTCCTCTAACTCCGTGGCCTCTGCTTGGCACAGCTGTATGTACCAATCAGCTGCCCTCCCCTTCAGCTTGTTGGCAATAAAATTAATCTTGCCCTGTTCTGAACGAAAACTTCGGCCCCAATCCTCCATATAATGTCTAGCATTTGTAATGAAGAAGGAGAGCGTGGTAGGGTCCCCATCAAACTTCACCCCAAAGGGTGGGAAGGTTCTTACCGGCTCCACTGGCTGTGGTGTCTCTGCAAACAACAACGTGCGTCGAGCCCCCAGTGGTGGCCGATCTCTGGATGCCCTTGACTCCCTTCCTCCCAATTGTCGGGGAGCCCGAGTCTTACTTCTTCCCCTGAGTGACAGGGACCTCTGTCTTGGGAAAACCAGCTGAGAGGGGTCCTCTTCCCAGTCTTCCTGTAGGGATCCCAGGCCCCTGGGGATATCCTTTAAGAGGGTTACTATCATATCCATTTTGTCCTCTATTGCTTTCATGTGGGCAGGGGTGACAGGCTCTTCTAAGGGTCTATTGGTCACCACCACCCTCGGTGATAAGGGGATTTCGGGTTCCCAGGATGGCTGTGGAGATCCCCTCCCCGGTACTGCTTCCACTTCGGGTTGGGGTTCACCCCCTGTGGCACCCTGCACTGCCAACAATAGATCATCCAATTGGACATCCCGCCTCTCCCGATGTGCTGCCCTTTGTGCTCTCAAAGTTGGAGCTATCAGAGTCTTCGTCGAGTCCGGCTCTTCTTCGCTCCCTTCACTCTCGCGAAGCGGAGGTTCGATCATCGCTAGCGCTCCTCTTTACCCAAACGTTGGATGGGGCTAGCAGGAATGATATAAATGATTCTCAGCTTTATGTAATGGTTGCCTAATCCCAAATACTCAGTCTCACAAGCTCGGGCTTAAAGATAACTGATTTATTAAAGGAATAGTATGCAAATACAGAGAAAGCTGAGAATGAGCAAAAGCGCGCCAAATACAAACTTAAAAGCCTTGCCTTCAATCCAGTCCCGCCCTAAGCACCCGTCAGCACGCACCCCCTCCCAGGTACTAGCAACCGTTACACGCGCCTGGGAAAGTAACCTTGAATAGGATTGCAAACCCAAACATACATTCCAAAGTTCCAAAACAAATCAGAGCGCACGAATGGAAAATACCAGCAGCCGGGTATACATGGAAAAACGGTTTGACATGTGAAACGTTACGATGTTAACAGAACATTGAAACGGGGAACATGACACCTTGATGAAAACATGACAGACTCCTGAAAAGCTGGTTGTATAGAACGTTTGCCATCAGCTGAACATATTTCAGAATTGTTTGAAATGTGCTTGGCTATGCTTCTTTTATGTTGCTGCTGAAATATAATTTGTTTCAGGTTGGTCTTTAAATATTGATCTAAAATCATTATATTTTTTAACTTTTATTTCATGCCACCGTGATCAGCCTGTGCTGAACTGTGAAAGTGTCGCTTGTGTGTTTTGAAGAAACAGACTGAAGGCCTATTTAGGCTTTTGGAGGAAGCTCAGCCTTTTTCTCTTCCCAAAGCAAATGATGGGAGGCTGTTACAGATGGCCCTTTAACCAGCTTCTACTGCCAGAGTTTACCTCCCTATTTGCCATACAATTTGGCAAAAATCCTTTTATTCTCAGTTTATTATCATTTAATGTCATTTTTTCAGCCAAAAACATGTACCAAAATGTGGCTTGCAGCAATTAAAATGTCATACTAATGTGACTGAGGTGGTGGCAAAGATTGTCAGTTTAGAATTAGTCTCCCTTGTCTCCTTGAATGGCCTTGACAATGGCATTTGTTGAAAGGTACTAGGAAGTAACAGGAACAATGGGACTGCTGTCCACTTCCTGCATTAATGATACACAGAACTTTTAACTGTTTATAACAGGTCAGATTTTGCTCCAATTCCTGTGCATGCAAGGGGTCCCCATCACATGACCGGGGGGAACACATAGCTGTTGAAGGGACAGTGCCTGAACTTCAAAGTATGGCCTTGAAGGTTTAGCAGTTGCTGCTGAAAAGGATGGGGATGGGGCAAGCTTGGGGAATAATAGGACAAAAGATGGTTTGGGATAGGTAGGCAAGAGAGACTGGATCAACAAGCCCTGGTGAAGCAAATAGTAAAGAAGAAGCACAGAGGACTAGGCTGAAGATGGCTGTAGGTATTCACATGTCATAAATGAAAGAGCCTGTCTATTAGCAGTAAGGCAAGCTGTACTGTACATTCCAGAAACTCTTTTGTTTTTTGTTTTAAGTTTGCTGGTGTTTCATTCATTCATTCATTCATTCATTCATTCATAGATAAATAAATACATAAATATGAAGCTCTATTTTTGCTAGCTGTACTGAATGGCATGTAGGCTTGCTCTGATCTGGATATAGGTATTGAGTGGGAATGTGCTGGATGCTAACCAAAAATTACCCACAGTAATTTTCCAGCAGCCAAACAGATTCCCTGGAGAACTACAAAAAGATAGAGGAAAGGTTGTAAAAAGCCCCAGTTCATGGACCTTAGGCCAGCATTGGCTTTACTTCCCATAATTAGGAAAAAGTCTTATTGTTTAGCTCCTATAGAACA
The DNA here is from genome assembly GCF_035149785.1 of Candoia aspera. NCBI lineage: Eukaryota > Metazoa > Chordata > Lepidosauria > Squamata > Candoiidae > Candoia > Candoia aspera. The sequence continues at coordinate 79,518,661 of NC_086157.1, read as the reverse complement.
GGGACAATATTACAGGAGTTAAATGTAGAAGCACTGATTTAAATAATAACAACTTTGTAAGGGACCTGGCATATTCACTCATAAACCATAGCCATGAAGCGAAGAGGATTTACCATATTTTTTTCTCCATCTATTGTTGTTTATTCGTTTAGTCGCTTCCGACTCTTCGTGACTTCATGGACCAGCCCACGCCAGAGCTTCCTGTCGGTCGTCAACACCCCCAGCTCCCCCAGGGACGAGTCCGTCACCTCTAGAATATCATCCATCCATCTTGCCCTTCTGATAACCCCAGCCAAAGTATAGTTCAGTATGTGAAATGATCAGTTAAATGGATATTTTTCATTCAAGCCATAGAATTATCTGAAGTTGCAGAGAACTGCCTTGTGAAGCCCTGCTTTACATTTAGAAGAAGTGGGTCATGCCGCTTCATGAAGCAACTTCAAAGGAGTGCCTTGCTTTGTCAATTCTTTGAGCAAAGCACTCCTTGGAAGCTGTTTCACAAAACATCACAGCCCACTGTTCCTGAAAAGCTGCTGCACTGCTTTTGAGGCCTTCTCTGGTACACCCAGTAAGTCACCTCAGGCTCCAGAAGAAGCTTTGGTATAGGTGCAGCATGTGTGTAGAAAACTTTTCTGACTTACGGATATGCCAAGGACACCTGGAAACACTAATTCCTTCATTGCTGTTCTTCAGGTGAATTGTGTTGTTGCATCTGTGCTGCAGAGTTCCTTGTTTAGGCAATGAGCATCCTCCTTGCACAGGTATATTAATCAGCTAAAATATAATATCAAGGATTATTTTAGAATTTTTGGATTTCCTGACGTAGTCTTCTTAACTGCCCATAGATTTCACAGATAAACAAATAAAACACACACAAAAGCAACAGTGTAGTCTAGTGCAGGGACCAGATAGACACAAATTCAAGTCTAACCCTGACCAGCTGTAGGCCAATCACAGTGTCTCAATTCAACCTACTACATGGCTATTGTGGCAAGAAATTGGACGTGGGAGTGCTATCTTGAGCTCTTGAAGGAAAGGTAGTATAATCAATCAAATAAATAAATACACAAATAAAAATACATGAATATCAAATGCACTGAGAAGACAGCATTAGTAAATGAATGCTGAATGAATGGTTTGATCCCAGATACTGCTTCCCTGTGGGAGGGGAGACCTGTACTTCCAAGATGTACCCTTCTCCCCATCCAGATCTCTGTGTTCTTTCACTGTTTGAATAGTTCACATACTACTGCTAAACTTGCTATTAGAAAAGAAGATTAAAATGGCTTAGATATCTGGTTTCAATGCCAGGACCTCTTTGTTTTGTTTTATATTGATAACACTTTGTTTTATTTCAATAAAATTGATTTTTATTTAAAACATTGTATCTTTTTCTGCTTACCTCTCATCATCTCTCTGGTTACCTCTTCTATCCAGAAAACAAACCTCTTTCTTTTCCTTTGCTGATGCTGAAAAAAGAACAGGTGACAGTGCATTGTTTCACATTGGATTATTTAAGAAAACCATATTTAATTAGCAATGATTTTCTAGTTTTACTGTGCTAGCATTTTTTTAGAAATAAATTACATGATTAATCTTATACATTAAGATTCCCATGTCTATGCAATTAGAATATATACAATTTATATTATCAACCAAGGTGTAGAAAGAAGCACTTGGTTTTTATGTGGCCCAGATGTGTGCTTCTTACAATTTAATCAACATACAACGTGAGCCTTTTACAAGAGAACAGTAATCCATGCTTTAAACTACACAGGCTGCATTCCTGCCCTCCCTTGTACCAGTCAATAAAATATGACTAACAGCATACAACTGAATTTACCTTCATTTAATTGAGGGACCTTTCCCACCAGAAATTCCCAATTTCATTTCAACAATACAAAAAGACAAGGTTGACTTAACAGAACTATCTTCTTTAGAGAACAATGCACCAAAAGATTTAGTTTCCGGTGAATCTTAGTTGGGCTCAGGAATATTTGTGTTTTTAAAACAATTATACAGCTGTTAAGAAATTATATTGTTTTAGCTCAGAATATGAAAATTAACGAGAAGAGAAGAGAAGAGAAGAGAAGAGAAGAGAAGAGAAGAGAAGAGAAGAGAAAAAACCCTTCCAACTTTTAGGCTTCTTGCTTCTTCACATCTACTTTCCCCTTAAGTCTTTCTCTTCTGTCACAGGCCAGTGGTCAGGTTAATAGCCTGAAGAAAAAGCTAACTTTCACAATGACTCAATCTCACTAGCAAGAAGATGTCAGAAACGGAAATAGAGAGGGGAAAAAAATCCCTTTAATGATCTGTTCAACTTATCCTGTGGAGCAGCTGCTGCCAAAACTGTGTTGCCAAGCTGAATGACAGCAGGTACTTTACACTGGAGAAAGAAACAGCTCTGCTTTTCTTCACATATTTTTGTCTTTTTTGTTCCGCTAGGAATTGTAGATAAGAAATTTGCATGGCCTTTTAAAAAATGGAGGTTGCTTTGTGTCAGTGTGTATGAGAGAAAAGAATGGGGGTTGGACGGAGCTTGAGAGATTAATTCTTCTAACAGATTTTTGTTTTCATCAGAATGTTGTACAATTTTTTTCCCCAAACCTATTCCTCATTTTTTAAATTTACTACCATTCACTTCAACATAACATGCTTTCAGCAATTTAGGAATGGTAATTTTTGTACACACCTCTAACAACCTAGATGACATAATCTTTTAGCCATTTCATTCATAATAAAATCTGTATCTTTACTTCCTTGCCTACATTTATCAATTATATTCCACAAAATCAGTCCACCATTCAGAAAAATTGCATCCTTTTTTAGTTTCACAGCCACAACATATCTATTTTTTTTCTTTTTTTTCATAATTCAAAATATTTGCAATGTACTCCACTCACATTCCAAGTCACAGCTCTCCACACCTCAGAAGATTGGCCAATAAATATTAATCTCCACTGCCCTTTATGGCTTTCATCAATCAAGGCTTTTATATAACACTTTTAAGTAAGATAAGGAAATAATAGGCTGAGTCTCTAGCTTTAGTTGTACCCTTGCTATATGCAGCATTCCTTGCTAATCATAAGAATACAAAACTCACACATACACATACCGTATATTCATAAATGCATATGAGTAGATTAGGAAAAATACAAAAGGGTATATAATCAAGAAAGATACACATAAAATAACGAATATATCTATGATCAAACTGAATGCAAAATGTGTGGAGACTAGGGAAGCATATACAAAAAAAAAAAGTACCTTAGAACTGTACACAAAAATGGACATGGCTATTCAGGTAAATCTTTTTTGTTGAATTCATAAGGTGCAGGAGATGAAAAGGAACATGAAATTGCTAAGATGAGAAACTACCTGAAAACCAAATGGAAGTATCTTCCATTTTTTTCCCCAAGTTCAAAATTTGCTGTAAGTAATATATCTTCCTCCAATGCCACTCAATTCTGCTGTGAGCTGGTGCAGATGAACAAATGAAAAGGAAGTCAAGGATACTGCACCTTGAATAGTGATGTCATGGCCGCTGCAGGTTTTTTGGTCCCATGAAGCTCATGCTGCACCTGCCAAAATTCTATTTTCTTATACACTTTTAAAATATCAGGCTGCTCGAAGTAGAGGGGGTTTCTTATTGCACCCTTGTAATTATTATTAATTTAATGCCACTTTCTGGGAACTTGGTGTTGAGGTCTGAACAGATAGGATTGGAAACTATGACACAAACTAGGAGTTTCTACTATTTTCTAATTTATTGCATCATTTTCTAACAGATTCAACCTGTGACCCTCTTTATGGTGTAGGTCAGAGAAAAGATGGCAGATAAGCACAGAAGTCCTCAGAAATAGTGTATCACCCCTTTCCTTTAAAAGAAAAAGATACTGAGTTGAGAAACTTGAGCTTATCAAGAGTACATTGTATGTGCAACCAATCATATGCAAGTTTCCTTGAAAATAAGTCCTAGGATTTTCCTGATGGCATAAAAATAGGAAGACAGCTGAGCTCTAAATTGCCTCAGTAATTGGTCTTGTGGTAATCATCTTCTTGTGGCTTTACTGCAGGACAATTGAAGGATAACAATTAGTAATCCTCTGGCTTTCCTTCTTTGTCCACCTAGCATTCCTAACCCACAGGAGTTAGAATTTAGAGAGCCACTGATTACTATCTTTAAAATGTAGCAGGGTGGGATTTGGTGAGTGTGACCAGATGCCTGGGATAAAGCTTTATCTAACTTTCATGTTCCCCAAGTGACAGGTTGCAGGTGCAACTGTGCTTTTGTCATGCTAGTAACTTGACATGCAGATGATTTCTGAACACGAGTCTGGTAGTGTTGTGTTCAAAAATAGCCCAGCTATGTCAGGGTGGTGGGGTAGGGATGAAGGGAGGTTCTCAGGACCAAACACATAAAACCCTGGCACACAACAACCATATTGTGAACAATTTATTTCTTTGTTGGCAAAATTACAAGATAGTAAACCTTTGATTTGACTTTTAGAGCTAGATTTGAACAATCATGCCCAATGCATGAGGGACAAATGACCAGCCTCAAATTATCCTACTCTGGACACATTATGCAAAGATGTAACTCTCTAGAGAAGGCTCTAACACTGGGAAAGGTGGAAGGAAAGAGAAGAAGAGGACAGCAAGGTGAATGATTTTCAGAGCTTCAGATTCCCCTGTCATCTTTGGAATAAAAAAGATTAGAATAAAGCAGTAAAAACAGAAATCTGTTTATAACTTTATGTGTGCTCTTAGAGTTAACTATGGGTGTCAAATAAACTTACCTGACAAACTCTTAAACTAAAATTGCCTTAATCCAAGCCAGCAAATCCAGATTTGCCAGCCATCTTCTTTTCCAATTTACCCCTCCAGTCACAACTCTTTTCTTGCCAGCTCTTTGGTCCATTTCAACTTCCTTTGCACCAGCATGAGAGAATCTCTTTATTTGTGAAAACTTTATTTCTTTCAATCCCTGTTATTTTCCCAGACTGAACTTATTAACTCCAGCACAGCTTGTATTCTGAGAAATCAGTGTTTGCCCCATCCTGTTACAAGCTGCAAGGTTGGTGGGGCGTGATGTAAAAAACTATATTGCCTCTTGTCCTGTCTGTGCCATGTCAAAACGGAAGGGGGGTAAACCGTAAGGGCTGCTGCAGCCGGTGGCCATCCCCTCCCATCCTTGGGAGGAAATCTCCATGGATTTTATTGTCGACTTGCCGCCAAGCCAGAGAAAGACTGTGATTTAGGTTGTGAAAGACTACTTTTCTAAACAAGCCTATTTCATTCCATGTGCCTCTATCCCATTGGCTCAGCAGCTAGCCTGCCTCTTCCTAGTCCACGTGTACAGAATTCACGGATGCCCCGCCCGTTTGGTCACAGACCACGGGACACAATTTACTTCCCAGTTTTGGCGGGCATTTTTAAAACTGCTGGGCACCAAACAGGTGCTGTCCACTGCGTCGCATCCTGAGACTGACGGATCTACGGAGGCTCTTAATGCCACGTTAGAACAATATTTGAGACCCTTTGTAAACTATCAGCAGGACAATTGGGTTGATCTCCTGCCTTTCGCCAAAGTGGCTTACAACAACGCAGTACATCAAAGCACAGGACACCCCCCCTTCCGTACTGTGTTTGGGCGGGATTTCGTGCCCATTTCTGACCTGCCTCAACCCACTTCACCGCCTTCTTCCCCTTCTGACTGGGCTGGTAATTCAACAAGTGCTGGCAGATGCCCAAACGACCTACAAACTGCATGCTGATAAGAAGCGAGCACTTCAGCCTGCCTTCAAAGTTGGCGATAAGGTCTACCTCTCCACCAAATTCATTAAATCTCCTCAGCCCTCTAAGAAATTGGCTCCCAAGTTTGTTGGACCTTTTCCCATTGTTGGAATTATCAACCCTGTTACTTTCAAATTGGACCTGCCACACAACCTGAAACACTTACATCCTGTTTTTCATTGCAGCTTGCTCAAGCCTGTTCACCACTCCGATCGCTGGCATCTCCAACCTACACCTCCTCCGCCCATTATGATTGACGGACAACAGCATTTTGAAGTGAAGGAGGTCCTTGATTCCCGCAGGCTTCGTAATACCCTGCAGTACCTTATCTGCTGGAAGCATTTCCCCCACCCTGAGTGGGTGGCTGCCCACGATGTTCACTCTCCTCTTCTAGTTAGGCGTTTTCATGCTGCTTATCCTCTAAAACCTGCTCCTTAGTATTTTTGGGGGGGTGGTATGTCATGTTCACTGTTCCAATGTTCCTGGTACATCATAACGTTTTGCATGTCATTTGCCTGATATGTGTTTGATCTCGGGAGGAAGGATTCCTCTTCGGGGAGTTGTTATCTGTTGGCTGTTGGGTTGGAATGTCTTGGCTGCTGGGTTGGAATGTGTTTGGGTTATCTCATGTGTTCAAGGTTGCTTTCCCAGGATGTCTGTAAAACGGTTAACAGCACCTGGGGGGGGGGGGTTGCTATGGCCAGGCGAGGGGAGGGATTCCGTTTGGAGCTGAGGGTTTTTAGTTTGTATTTGGCGCACTTTTAGTCATTCTCAGCTTTCTCTGTATTTGCATACTATTCTACCAATAAATCAGATTTCATTAAGTATCTGCTTGTGAGTCTGAGTATATCAGGATAGGCAATGATTACACCCTGTACATCTCTGTCTGAAGTTTATCCTGGTCATATGTTTGAAATGATAGGAAATGAAATTGTGACCTGCTTAACCTTCACTCCCTGGCTTCTGCACATGTGTGTCAATATTAATGCAAACAATCTTCCACCTATTCAACTGTACATGGGTTAAATGTCTGCAAAGGGCTTGTGAATAGCAGGAAAAAATAGTGAGTCTGAGAAATAGAAAGGTGTAAATATTTAGAACTGGGCAAGGGTTAGAGATTTCTGTGAAATATAAGGCAAAATAGAAAGATTTCTGGCAGTAAGGGTGTGTGTTGGAGTGTGTGTTTAAGTTACTGGGCATGAGAGGGAAGGTTGTGGAAGGCCAGCATCTATACCTGGGATTGTTAGATAAATGGGTCTATTAAGATTGGCCTTCCTCCCTCCTTTCCTCTACCAAGAAGAGTGCAGGGAAGGGAAGGGAAATGATCTTTTTAGAAATCAAGAAACACAGAAAGGATTAGTTAAAATAGAAAGTAGAGGGCAAGAATAAAGTAGACTTGACTTACTGTGGAAAGAGGCATCGATTTTGTAAAAGATGTGGTTGAATTAAAGAATGGGAGGCTGAAAACAAGAGAATTGAGAGTTAATGCACAGTTGTAGTGTATAAGCTATGCCAACATACATTTTGTCAAATACAGTTAATGCTGAAAAAAAAATTGAAATTAATTTTAATTATTGCAATTTTTAATTTATTAATTTAATTTATTAATTAATTTATTTGTATTCCTTTCCATTATTTAAGTAGATTTCTAGCAAGTACTTCATTAGTTCAACATTTGGATTTTAGTTTGTTATTTTTTTTATTGCTTCATAAACATTTGTTTGTTTAGCACTGCCTGTCTAACCAAGCCTTTTACAAAGGCATGAATTTCTACTGAAATTTTATAATATTTTTTAAAAAACTGAAATTCTGTATAAGATTCTGTCTTTCTTGAAAAAAATATCACTGTAGCTTTTTATAACAGAAAGGAGTCACATGTTTAGGTTTATTTGTCAAGATGCTGAATATTTAGGCTATGATTTTCAGCAATGTACAGGTTGTGATAAACCTGAAATTAATTTGGAATTATCCAACAAAATGCTGTTCAATGGCAAGAAATATTGGGTTTTGCAGTTAGGTAGGAAAAAAAACAGATACACAGGTACAAGTTACTGTAGGAGGCATCTAGCTTGGCAATAGTACTTGTGAAAAGGATATGGCCATAGATTAAACATGAGCCAACAGTATGCTGCAGCTGCCAAAAGAGCCAATGCAATACTGGGCTGGATCAACAGAGATATAATGTCAGGATCATTGGAAGTGATATATAATTTATTTATTTTTTATTTAATTAAATTTATGTCACTGCCCATCTCCCCCCGATGGGAGACTCTGGGTGGTTTACAATAAATATGATGCTGATCTGGTTCTGGAGTACTGAATATTTAGGCTACAATTTCCAGCCCTGTATAGGCTTTGACAAACCTGAAACTAATTTTGAATTGCTTACGTTCATGGGAAAAGGCAAGGGTCGACAGAAAGAAATTCCAAATATGTGAAGATGCGACTTTTTCAGTTTTGAAGCAACTGTTCATTCTTAGCCTTTTTCAGTGGAAATTATTGTCTGCCAAAATCTGTCTATATTAAAAAACAAAACAAAACAAAACTGATACACATATTAGAAGCAGAGCCGTAAGTTTCAGCTGTAAGTTATCCTGCACTACATAATCTTTACTAACTTTACATTACCGTATGTGTTTATTGTAAGTTTTGTACTAATGAAAGAGCCTCTAGTAAAATACCAATGGAATTTTTTTTTTAACTTGGAAAAAAGACATCAAATAACATCAAGGTTATTTTATCCTGTCTCTACTAAAATGCTCCAGCAATATTTTGAAGAAGGATTTTTCTGGAATCTAAGAAAGCAGTCCACATCTTAGGCTATTAATTTCTTTCCTTGTCTTTCCATGACATTGGCATGACAAGTCCTATTTGTGAGGCTATTTTTTGTTTGTTTTGTTGCCTTTGGCTCACAAACATATTGTACATAAATCACTGCATTAAAACAAAACAAGTAATGAAATACTTGGTTGGATCTTTTTATTTCTACTATTCTTATCCGAGAGAAGAAACAATCACTCAGATAGGTAATTCTTTCCCTAACTGCCGGTATTGTAAGTTGCACTATTATCAGCATTTCATGAGTATAGAATGCTGGTATTTCTGTTTTAATGTGTTCCTAATGTGTATTTTCAGACAATAGAAGATAATTACCCTCTCCCCCCAATGATATATGTCCAATTATTCTTTGGATTTTTTCTTGATCAGAAATATTTATGAATCTGAATTGTTTATTCATATCAGAGCAAATAAAATCAAATTCATTTTTTTCTTCCTAAACTGAGTCAGCATTTGAATTTATTTTAAAACTGTTAGTGTACTTTGTGATTGTGATATACTTTTCATATATACATACATATAATTACATATAATAGTATGTATAACAGTATACACCAGGGATATTTGTGAATGCTCCAGTCCAATCTGTCCATCAGATATTCATTAAATGCTTTGCAAATAATTTACTTTTTTCAACATTACAAAATTGTCCTTAATGCAGCAATATGCAGAGGTCTTAGGGTTAGTACTTAGGGTTAGTATTCAAAGAACTGGTGAATAAAGACGTGCAAAACATTTCCTTCTTCAGCAAAGGATCGTTACCTTGTCGTGGTGCTGGAGCTTGAGCACCTCAATGATGCCATGAGCTAAACCGTGAAGGGCCACCCAAGACGGGAAGGTCATGACAGAGAGGTCAGACTAAATGCGATCCCTGGGGAAGGTAATGGCAACCCACCCCAGTATTCTTGCCGTGAAAACTAAATGGATCAGTACAACCAGAGATATGTCGGTATACCATCGGAAGATGAGACCCCCAGGTCGGAAGATGGTCAAAATGCTACTGGGGAGGAACAGAGGATGAGCTCAACTAGCCCCAGACGTGATGACGCAGCTAGCTCAAAGCCGAAAGGACGGCTAGCAGCCGACGGTGCTGGTGGTGAACGGCGAATCCGATGTTCTAAGGATCAACACACCATTGGAACCTGGAATGTAAGATCTATGAGCCAGGGCAAATTGGATGTGGTGATTGGTGAGATGTCAAGATTAAAGATAGACATCCTGGGCATCAGTGAACTGAAATGGACTGGAATGGGCCACTTCACATCAAATGACCACCAGATCTACTACTGTGGACAAGAGGACCACAGAAGAAATGGAGTAGCCTTCATAATTAATAGTAAAGTGGCTAAAGCAGTGCTTGGATACAACCCAAAAAACGACAGAATGATCTCAATTCGAATTCAGGGCAAGCCATCTAACATCACAGTGATCCAAATATACGCCCCAACCACAAATGCTGAAGAAGCTGAAGTAGAGCAGTTCTATGAAGATCTGCAGCACCTACTGGACAACACGCCTAAAAGAGATGTTATTTTCATCACGGGAGACTGGAATGCTAAGGTGGGCAGTCAAATGACACCTCGAATTACAGGTAAGTATGGCCTGGGAGAACAAAATGAAGCAGGACATAGGCTGATAGAATTTTGCCAAGACAATTCGCTCTGCATAACAAACACTCTCTTCCAACAACCTAAGAGACGGCTTTATACATGGACTTCACCAGATGGACAACACCGAAATCAGATTGATTACATCCTTTGCAGCCAAAGGTGGCGGACATCTGTACAGTCGGTAAAAACAAGGCCTGGAGCTGACTGTAGTTCAGATCACGAACTTCTTCTTGCACAATTTAGGATCAGACTCAAGAGATTACGGAAGACCCACAGATCAGCTAGATATGAACTCACTAATATTCCTAAGGAATATGCAGTGGAGGTGAGGAATCGATTTAAGGGACTGGACTTAGTAGATAGGGTCCCGGAAGAATTATGGACAGAAGTTGGCAGCATTGTTCAGGAGGCGGCAACAAAATACATCCCAAAGAAAGAGAAAACCAAGAAGGCAAAATGGCTGTCTGCTGAGACACTAGAAGTAGCCCAAGAAAGAAGGAAAGCAAAAGGCAACAGTGATAGGGGGAGATATGCCCAATTAAATGCAAAATTCCAGAGGTTAGCCAGAAGAGATAAGGAATTATTTTTAAACAAGCAATGCGCGGAAGTGGAAGATGACAATAGAATAGGAAGGACAAGAGACCTCTTCCAGAAAATTAGAAACATTGGAGGTAAATTCCAGGCAAAAATGGGTATGATCAAAAACAAAGATGGCAAGGACCTAACAGAAGAAGAAGAGATCAAGAAAAGGTGGCAAGAATATACAGAAGACCTGTATAGGAAGGATAACAATATCGGGGATAGCTTTGACGGTGTGGTCAGTGAGCTAGAGCCAGACATCCTGAAGAGTGAGGTTGAGTGGGCCTTAAGAAGCATTGCTAATAACAAGGCAGCAGGAGACGACGGCATCCCAGCTGAACTGTTCAAAATCTTGCAAGATGATGCTGTCAAGGTAATGCATGCTATATGCCAGCAAATTTGGAAAACACAAGAATGGCCATCAGATTGGAAAAAATCAACTTATATTCCCATACCAAAAAAGGGAAACACTAAAGAATGTTCAAACTATCGAACAGTGGCACTCATTTCACATGCCAGTAAGGTAATGCTCAAGATCCTGCAAGGTAGACTTCAGCAATTCATGGAGCGAGAATTGCCAGATGTACAAGCTGGGTTTAGAAAAGGCAGAGGAACTAGAGACCAAATTGCCAATATCCACTGGATAATGGAAAAAGCCAGGGAGTTTCAGAAAAACATCTATTTCTGTTTTATTGACTATTCTAAAGCCTTTGACTGTGTGGACCATAACAAATTGTGGCAAGTTCTTAGCGGTATGGGGATACCAAGTCATCTTGTCTGCCTCCTGAAGAATCTGTATAACGACCAAGTAGCAACAGTAAGAACAGACCACGGAACAATGGACTGGTTTAAGATTGGGAAAGGAGTACGGCAGGGCTGTATACTCTCACCCTACCTATTCAACTTGTATGCAGAACACATCATGCGACAAGCTGGGCTTGAGGAATCCAAGGCTGGAGTTAAAATTTCTGGAAGAAACATTAACAATCTCAGATATGCAGATGATACCACTTTGATGGCTGAAAGCGAAGAGGAACTGAGGAGCCTTATGATGAAGGTGAAAGAAGAAAGTGCAAAAGCTGGCTTGCAGCTAAACCTCAAAAAAACCAAGATTATGGCAACCAGCTTGATTGATAACTGGCAAATAGAGGGAGAAAATGTAGAAGCAGTGAAAGACTTTGTATTCCTAGGTGCAAAGATTACTGCAGATGCTGACTGCAGTCAGGAAATCAGAAGGCGCTTAATCCTTGGGAGAAGAGCAATGACAAATCTCGATAAAATAGTTAAGAGCAGAGACATCACACTGACAACAAAGGCCCGCATAGTTAAAGCAATGGTGTTCCCTGTAGTAACATATGGCTGTGAGAGCTGGACCATAAGGAAGGCTGAGCGAAGGAAGATCGATGCTTTTGAACTGTGGCGTTGGAGGAAAATTCTGAGAGTGCCTTGGACTGCAAGAAGATCCAACCAGTCCATCCTCCAGGAAATAAAGCCAGACTGCTCACTTGAGGGAATGATATTAAAGGCAAAACTGAAATACTTTGGCCACATAATGAGAAGACAGGACACCCTGGAGAAGATGCTGATGCTAGGGAGAGTGGAAGGCAAAAGGAAGAGGGGCCGACCAAGGGCAAGATGGATGGATGATATTCTAGAGGTGACGGACTCGTCCCTGGGGGAGCTGGGGGTGTTGACGACCGACAGGAAGCTCTGGCGTGGGCTGGTCCATGAAGTCACGAAGAGTCGGAAGCGACTAAACGAATAAACAACAACAACAAAACATTTCCTTGTATTTCCCCCTTGGAGTGGGCCATTCCCAGTGTTGCAGATATTGCCTGACTATTTTAGCAGCCTGTTTTGGGTTCAGAACATTCAACAGTGTAACATACTAGTGAACACTGAGGAAATTACAGCATCCTGTTTGTGTAGTATCCCATGTGTACATCAGTCCTGCAGAACTTTGAAGAGCAGCCATGTCTGGTAAAAGAAACATGAATTGTCAACCATATTTTAAAAAATAAATTTCTTCTTCGAATGGAAATGAAAAAAAAATATTTCAATGTGAGTGTAAAGTGATCAGTTCCACTTTCCTTCTTGAAGCTATTTCTCAAGTATACCTGTTTTCTTATGGATACATTTCTAGTGCTTCCACACACAATTCCACAAAATACTATTCTAGCTTTATTTAGGAATTATGATGATAATCCTGCTTGTACCCTAGGTTGCTATGACAAATTATTGACATTAGATGGTCAAGAAGCCAAATCATCTGTGGCTATTTCATACGTATTATGCTGCACATAATAAATGTGTAACATATTGTACATTCACTTGTTGGGAATTCTGGGAATGATAGTTCCAACACACTAGGGAGAATTTTGAGTATGAGAGAAACCCCGTTTTCTCATTTTTAAAAAAATTAAGCACATGATGGTGAAAACTGGTAAATTTCTCCTACATTATGAAAAAAAATCAAGTTATTTGTTGATCTTTAGGTTCACTTAACCATTGATTGTTTTTGCCACAACAGATTATCCTTCTGAAATATTTTATCAGTGGTTTTAAGGGAAACACACTATTTATACATTTGGTCATTTACTGATATTTCTATCTGACCTCCTTATCCTCCCTCTCTCCCAGTATCAACCTATCCAGGAAGCATAAAACAGTATTAAAATAATCTGAGTGACACATAAAGAATAATTTAGAAACCTGGAACTAGTTTAAAAGCCCTTCAAAGGGCTTTTAAGGGGTAGGAGAATGGCTGCCAGGGGAACCTTTTTGCAGAAATTGATTGATTGCTCTAAAGCCAAACACCCGTAACAGGTTGTCTCCCAACCATCACTCACCGTAGCTCTAGGACTGAGGAGACTCAGGGAAGAGTTGATGATCTCAGAATGGTAGAACCATAATTTACCTCTTGCCTAGAATACAGGCAAGAATTGATTTATGGGGCACGGTATTGCCAATGTCTTGTTCCAGGTGAACCATTAACTGTTACACATATGATTACAGACTAATCTTCACCCATAGGCAAAGCTCCTGTTTGCTATTAACTCTTAGGAACATGCCACAGTGAATGGATAAATTCTTATTTGCATTTCTTTAAATTAGGAAAATTCCTCTTCAACAATTGTCTTTTATGGTCACTAATACGCTACTTTTGATTTTCTTCTTTGTGTGTCAAGGGACATACAATGCCTCTGATTTATTTGTCTGAGAAAGTATACACAAGCTGCCTTATCCTAATATCACGACTAACTTTCTGTTGTATATAGAAGTTAATCCTTTAGTGCATCTCTGACCAACTATCTCAGAATTCTCATGAAAAAATAAACGAGAAAAGCAAGAAGAAAACTGAAAGTAAACATAGGGATTAAATGTAATTCTGCCATTATGCTGTTGTTGGAAATAAATTTTGATATTTCTCCCTCAGTAGATTCATGGGAAGTCAAATCCTAGATGGAAAAATAAAATAGTATCACAAAATGTTCTGTGCATATGTAGAAACATGTTCAGTGTGCCCAAGAAGTAGTGTGTTTTCACAGGTCTGTGTTATGCTCAAAAGATACAATAATCAGATTACTTACTTGATTGTTTTTGTTTGTTTTAGCCTAGGAAAAGAGCTTAAATGCCATCTGATCTATGCTGCTCCCACAAATTTTTCAAATAGTCTAGTAGAAAAACTTTATATCAGATTCAATGAGATTACTAATTATAAATCCACAGAAAATAATATAATTTCCAAGCCTTTATATGGAATAATATAATTTAGGTTTTAAATATAGGAACCATTTTTACCTTTGAATTGGATAAAATTGGTACAAATCAATGAATGTTGCAAATCTGGTAATATACATAGTTAATGAATGTCAACTCCACCCTGCTCAAAATACATGACGAGGAATACAGTTGTAGGCAAACTGTTAAATGCCATATTAAGTCTGTCCTAACCTTTCTGAGAGTGGCTTGTTTGCCTGTCTGGGGTTCTTTTGCTAAGGAAGTAGCTGAAAGAGAAGAACTGCACATTTTTCACCAAGGCAATTCCATTTGGGGCACAGTTTATGACATTCTCTTAAGTCGGTAATTATCCTGATTTGGAAAACTATGTATAATAATTAAGTAGCCAGGCAGAACAAGGAATGTGTTATGATGAGATAACACATTCCTGGAAGAATCAGAAGGCATGAAGGGAACTGTGCTTCCAATAAGCTGGGAAAATATATTATCTTACCAAAGTACTTGCACTGAGGGTCTAATAAAGGTTTATACAATGTGTTAAATACAACTCAGTGTAGACCATATGTTTAATGCTTTAAAAAGTTCAATGCTTTATATTAGAAAAGGCATGAGACTCCAAAATACTAGCAGTTAATCTGCAGCTACAAGAAATAGTAAGGTATCCCCAATTTTTCAGAAGTTAAGAATTTCTATTCCTTTCTACTCACAAAGATGCAGATCAAGTTACAGTTGATACAATAAACACCAGCATAATTATGTTGCAGTTATTCATTTTTCAAAAGAATAACCTAATCAGGATAACAGATGATGCCTCACAGTATCATATTCATACCAAAAATAGATTTTTAAAATAATTAACTACATATCTATCTAGAAGGAGGATACTGCATCAATAGTTTACCTGAGTTTTAAGTTCTCTTTTATCTCAATAATTAAAACTATTATTTCACATTTGTCATAATTCAATGGTACTTTCTTAGGCCTAGTAAATACAAGTTTATACAAGTTTATAACTCAATTATTATGTTATTTTTCATGCTGTGTTTCCATAAATGTTATCTAAAGCAGATCAGCGGTTTAGAATAGACCATACAAATAAACCATACAGTGCTTGCAATTTTGGAAGCTGAAGTTTACACAGACTTTAAAATCTTAAAGCCATGCAGTTTGTTTTAACATATCTTACTGTGTCCATTCATCTACACATCTCTCTGTGCATGCTTTGGTGAGGGTATGTTTTCAGAAGAGGAAGAAACAAATTTCATAGCTTATTTTTAACCTCTTTTGCAGCCCAGGGTGCCAGCTATTCTGTTTTCCTTCTGATGGTCAGGATGCATTTTGTAGTTCATCCCCCATTAAGCAGCTCAGCACTTTACCCGGAAAGAAGCAATATCAGGCAAAGACTTTTGTTAAGTTGCTTCTTCTCACAGCTAGCAGCACATAAAGGGGGAAACATCAGACAGAAAAAGTACACCTACCTTTAATCTGAACGACTCATGGAAATCAAAGGAAATGGATTAAAACAAGAGTAGCATCTGATTCCCCAGGAGAGCACTTTTTTCTTCCATTTGATGTAACAAACAAGAAATATCAAAGCAAGGCAAGCAGAAGTTCAGGATGAGCAGTACCCTTTGCTCCTCCAAGAATGCTTTTGTGATGTTGGTTCAGAGACTATTATAATAGTAAAAATAAGACTTCAGCTTTCACAGAAACATCACAACCAGGAGGAAAACTGAACATTCTCTTTTTGGCCTAAGGTCTAAAGGATTATTGACTGGGCCTCTAGATTGTGTCTTTCCTACTGATTGAACAATTGGCAAAACAGATTAATTCAATGGAAACTAGCCAGGTTGCATGGTATCGGTAGACCCAGAGTTTTCAGAAGAAAGGTCTTTTTCTTCTTTTTAAACATTGATTTGCCTGTGCATGGAAGTTAGGACTTATCAAAGGGGTGAAGAAATTCAGTTTTGGAATGTGCAAAGAGACAGTGGACGTGCTGAAGGATCGAATTCATATAGATTACAGTGGGAGGAAGCAACACAGTATTGTAAGAACACTCTCTTGGTAATCAGTAGGCTCCCTGTGCAGCCTGGCATTTTAAAAAGATTCGTTGAATTAAAAAGTTTTAGATATAAAAGAGTGTGTTGCAAAACCTTTAACATCATGTTTATTTAAAGGAAACCATTTGGTCTCCACAAGGGTCGATTTGGGATAGTGCAGAGTATATTTATTTATTTATTTATCAAACTTTATCACTGCCCATCTCCCCCACAGGGGGGGACTCTCATGATAAATAGTTGTTTTATTACAGACATAATATGCTGGCAACCATTTAGTGAACAGGCAATCTCCTTCAGCAGCCATTTTGTAAGTATACTGACCACTACATTAAATGTCCACTACATTGTCTCAACATTCCAAATATGCTTTGATCTGCAAAGACTGCCTACCTTGGACTGTGGTACATGGAATGGAACTATTACTGCCAATATAAGTGTTCTGTTTGATTAATCAGGAATTGTAATGCTAGGAATAATCAGGAATATCCTATTGCTATTTGACAGCTTAACTACTTTTCCCTGAACAATGGCCTCTACTCGTCTGAATATCTATATAGGTAGGTATGTGAGATACATTTGAGATCATCCAAACAAGGCAAACTCAAACAATTTCAATTGCTGTTACTGTATAGTCAAGCAAATCAGAAGTTAACTTCCAAAAAGGTAAGGCCAGAAAAAATAGATAGCAGGTTAGTGTAGAATAGCTGTACACAAAACTCAGATTGGAGTGTCATACAGGCAGTCAAAGGTATGCAACTCCTCCCTGTTGTACCTCTCTTGCTTCTGTTGGAACTGTAAGAACTGATGGGAATGGAGTGTTTGATTTGCTTTTGCAGGTGATTTGGTCCTAGTTTTAGAAGATCCATTAAAAGGGATTGAGTTACTAATGAGAAAACTAAAAGTATTTGGTGTGTTAGTTTGTTTTAAGATTAACAAACAGAAGATGTTTAAAAAATATATGAAAATGCAAGGTCAAACAGAATTGATGAACAAAATGGGTCTTAAGATTGAGAAAAAGGTACAATATTTGGATGTTACTTTAACAAATATGAATTCTGTATTATTTCTAAATAATTATGTCAAGACCATGGAATGAAGTTTAAAAAGATATGTTAAGATGGGACAATTTACAGTTGTCACTCTTGGGGAGAATTTCTGTGATTAAGATTAATGCTTTGCCTCGAATGTTATTTTTGTTTCAGACAATACCTGTTTTGACAGCCTTTGAATACCTGATGTACCAATTAAACAATGGCAGAAAAACACATTCAAATTTGTGTGGCAGGGGAAAAAAAAACATGAGTCAAATATAAGGTGTTACAAGATGCAAAAGAAAGAGGAGGATTGGCTTTACCTGATTTGAAACTATAGTTTTCAGCTTGTTGTTTAGTTTGGATGAAAGAGTGGGTGATGCTGAGCAATAGATTATTGGAGCTAGAAGGACATGATTTGAGGTTTGGGTGACATAGTTATTTATGGTATGATAAAGCTAAAGATAATGTTGATTTTAAAAATCATTTTGTCTGACGTGCCAAATTGAGACTATGGAATAGATATAAATCCAGGTTATGTCTGAAAATACCATTGCAGCTTTCATCGGAAGAAGCATATTATAGAAGAGAAATGATAACTAAACATAAATGGTTAATTTATGGTGACATATTAGAATTTTCCCAGGAAGAATTCAAAATGAAATCAAGAGAAGAATTGACATTAGAAGGATACAAGTGTCAATCGTTTTCCTATGTACAATTATTAGAAAGATTTAAAGTAGATACAAGGACTTTTGGTTTTGAATATTGTAAGGCTGAATTTGAAACGGAGTTACTACAAATAATGAACATATTGCTAAAATGTATAAACTTTTTATTGAAATTTGAAACAGAAGAAGAACAAGTGAAAGAATGTATGACAAAATGGGCTAAAAATTTGGTTATATTATACAAAAGGAAAAATGGGAGAATATGTGGATGAAAATGCTGAAATTTCCATTATGTTTTAATCTTAAAGAGAATTTTTATAAAAAGATGTATCATTAATGTTTGTCACTGGAAAAAAATTCTAAAATGTATAAAGATACTTTGAATTTATGCTGGATATGTGAACAAGAGGGGACTTTTTATCATGCTTAGTAAAAGGTAAAGGTAAAGGTTTCCTTTGACATTAAGTCCAGTCGTGTCCGACTCTAGGGGGCGGTGCTCATCTCCGTTTGAAAGCCAAAGAGCCGGCGTTGGTCCGTAGACACTTCCGTGGTCATGTGGCTGGCATGACTAAACGGAATGCCGTTACCTGCCCGCTGAAGCGGTACCTATTAATCTACTCACATTTGCATGTTTTCGAACTGCTAGGTTGGCAGGAGCTGGGACTAGCAACGGGAGCTCACCCCGTCACGAGGATTCAAACCACCGACCTTCTGATTGGCAAGCTCAGCAGCTCAGCAGTTTAACCTGCAGCACCACCGTGTCCCTATCATGCTTAGTAGACATGTGAAAAAGCTAAAAGAATTGGATCCAAATACATACATTAATCCAGAAGATTTTAAAAATACAACTGAAGCTAGAGATGTTTCTTTGTGGACTGATTGACAAAAAGTTGGAAAAAATCTCATGGAACTTTGTTTTTATATATATGATAACAGCAATGAGACTTTTATATGCACAACAGTGGAAAGATCTGACATTACCCACAGTGGAAGGGTGGACGGTGAAGTTGATGAACATGCTGAGATGGCTAAATTGACAGCCTTGTTTACCGAAAAAACACTGATTAAGTTTAACACTGATTGGAAACCCCTTTTGGACTTTTTGTGTGAAAAAGGAAAAAATGAAATATATAATATAATTAGAATATATAATATTCTAATCATCAAACCCATATAATATATGGGTTTAATGATTAGAAAAAATAGATGATATAAAAATAAAATTTATGCTGTAACCATAGAATAAGAGTTCAATTTAAATTTATACCTATAACTGTTGTAAAAGAAAACCGGAAATATATATTTTTTCTGCACTTTTGGCTTCCTTCCTTCCTTCCTTCCTTCCTTCCTTCCTTCCTTCCTTCCTTTTCTCTTTCCCTCATCTTAAATATTAGTCTCTGTTAGTTTTTATCTTTCTTGCTTGAAAATTTAATGAAGTTATTATATATAAAAAAATAACATCTGATTTGCCACCTACACATATATAGGAAAGGAATGTGTGATTGAACTCCTGTAGAAATGACCATGTGATTTTTGCTTATTTATATTTTACTGTTGGTATGTAGAAGTCAGTAAGATGGTTTATTTGTATATGGTATATCTCATGTGCACAGGAATTGAAATGCCAATATGCTACATAAATAGGGAAAAAACTTATGCAACTCCTTCCATGCCTTACTTGTGGGCAACACCATCTGATCACTGTCAAGGTCAAACAGGTCTACAGGAATACTGTTTGTTACATACACACCTCCTTTCTTTAATATCATAGATATTCTGCTTCTAGTCCCTCTGTTTTCAAAAGCCAGACAACAAACAGTTGGAAATAAGGGGTTGCAAATTTAAACCCTTAATATCTATAGAAATAATCTGTATTTTATTTCAATTTGATTGATTATATGCCATCAAGTCAGTGTCGACTCTCAACGACCACGTGGATAGATTTTCTCCATGTTGATCTGCCCCAAACCTGGACTTTCAGGTATTCTAGCAGTGCACTGATTACCACTGTAACTGAGTCCATCCACCTTGTTGCTGGTCATCCTCTTCTTCTCCTTCCTCCCACTTTTTCCAGCATTTAGAACCTTCTATAGAGAGCTAGGTCTTTGCATAATGTGTCTGATGTAGGATAATTTGAGACTGGCCATTTGTGCTTCAAGTGAGAACTGTGAGTGGGTTTGTTTGGTGATCCATTTGTTTGTGTTCTTGGCTATCCCTGGTGTTCTCAGGAGTCTTCTCCAACAGCAAAGCACCAATACTCTTCCTATCCTGCTTCCTCAAAGTCCACCTTTGACTTCTATAGAGTGTCACAGGGCTTGCATGATTCTGCTTTTTATAGGTATAGACACATCATGGCATCTGAATATCTTTTCCAAGGCCTTCATGGCACTCTACCAAGTACTACTCTGTGGTATATTTCTTGACTGCTTATTCCTTTCCTGTTGATGGTTGATCCTAAAGGCAGAAGCTATTTACCACTTTGATATCTTTATTACCAGTTCTAAAGCTGGTTGTTGTACCTGTTGGCATTAGTTTGATCTTCTTTATATTTTATGTGGTTCCATTTTTTTCACTATGCTCTTTGGAATTTATTATTAGACCTTGCATATCCTTTGCATTTTGAGCTATTAGAGTAGTGTCATCAGCATAGTGCAGGTTATTGTTTCTTCTTCCAGTTCTAAAACCATCCTGATCTTCTTCCAATCCAGGTTTCCTTAAATATACCCAGCATTTATTTCAGTACCTGTTATAAATATGATTTCAGCATAACCAGTGTTGCTCAAATTGGAAGTGTTTTGTAACAGAGTTTAGGGCATCCAGAGAGGATGTGATCTCATCTAATTCCACTATGATTTTGTCACACTTTGGGATGACTACACATGGAAGACTTATATCACTATTTCTCAAGTTAATGACCCTGTAAATCTTTAATGATCACCATCACTGTCAGAAGGGCACAAAAGGCATCCATCTGTCTTCATGAAACCCAACAAAATATGCTCACAGATGTCAATTAAAATAATGGTCTTGGTGATGGGCCATTTATAATTTTATTGGTGTCTTGTCCTCTGTTCTTACAAACAGAATTAAAATTCTACTCTTATAAAAAATAAAAGTAAATAGAATGCTATAGCTAGACAGAATAATATAATGTAAAAATAATTAGCTCTTATTTCATAAGGGTTATATGAAACATTTGATAATTATCAATATACTTGATAATTCAAGGAAATGAGAAGTTAAAAATATTTCCCTTTCACAATTTATTTTCTATAGATATTTCCTTGTTAAGATGACGTTTAATATTAGAAGTCAGATATTTCCCCACAATTTAAGAATGGTTTCATTATGTGTAATTGATTTTCATCAGAATTCTATCCTGTTAAAACCTAATTTTTCTCATCCCTCAATCTAAGGTATACATTTGCAGCTTGGTAAGTTAAGAATTAGGTGTGCAACTGTATTCATAACAGAATCTACATGTCTGTTTCCACAACAAAATGCATTTCTATGAGTCAGCATCAGCAGAGTAGTTGACACTATTGCCCTGTAAATATATAATTAATGGAAATAATAACTATGCCTTTAGCTCACTAAAGCTAGTACAACATTATTCTCCAGGGGACTGATATTAGCATAAAATATACAGGGAGTCCTCAATTTATGATCGTTCATTTAACAATGGTCCGAAGTTACGATGGCCTCAAAATGGCTGTAAAGCACTTCTGAGCAGCACAAAACATCGTACCACGACCACCGCTATCACGTGATCTCATTTCAGGCACTTGGCAACCAGTTCACATTTATGACTGGTTGCAGCATCCCACAGTCACATGATCATGTTTTGCAACTTTTTTGCCATTGGGGAAGCTGGATTTATTTAACAGCCACAGTGGTTTACTTAATGACTGGTGATTTGCTTAATGATCGCTGTAAAAATGGTCATAAAATCGGGTCTGGTCATGTGGTGACTTGACATATGACCACAACAACTTATGATGGGAATTCTGGTCACAATTGTTGTTGTAAGTTGAGGACTACCTGTATTCATGTCTCAATAGAAGAGGAAATATGCAACTCAGGGTTGAACTGTGAAGTCTTTGGTGCTCTCTGAGCTTGGTTGTTTGCTTGCAGATGTTTCATTACCCTACTAGGTAACATCATCAGTGCTGGTGAGGGTGGGGTTTGTTCCCTGTTTATATACAGTAGCTTGCCCTGCCAGTGTTAGTGGGACTGCTGTTTTCTCCTTGGTAGTTCCTTGATCAGGGTATTGTATAAGCAGGGATAAACACTTGCCTGGTGTTTATCCCTGCTTATCTGGGTGTTGTTTGCTGGAGAGGATGTGTTCTGGTGTTTTTGTGTCCTTCTTACCTTTTTTATTGTCTATTTTGAATGATGTGTACTTGCCAGCTCTTCATTCTGTTGCGGTGGTCAGCCCTGCATTTTCATGGAGCCATCTTCAGTCCACCATTTCTTCCCTGGAAATCCAGAACTCCATATTTTTCATCATGTGTAGTGCTCACATTTCCTCAAAGCCACTTTCATTGTATAATCTGTTTCAGAAAGCAGAAGCATAAATCTATTCCTGCTTTCCATTGGCCTAGGAACACCTGGAATTACTTGTTAATCCTGGAATTACTTGTTAATCCTAACTTTCTTGATCAGGGTCCTTTAACTGAGGAATTTGCAACACTTGGAACCCTGCCATGTGTCTGAGAAATAACTTTAAAATGTGTTTAAAATGCTAGTGTTCAGTTGTATGGTTAGATAGTTGAATGTTTCTTGTGATTTTATCTGGAGTATTTTTTTCTCAGATTTTATTATAGTAATTTACAATAAGGAGAGTGACCTGTGAACTCCTGGTACCACACACTTACATGATGCAGTCCCATCTACTTTATATCATAGCCCTTCACCAAAAACTTGCCCATTTCTGTCAAAGTTGTAATTCACACTACTAATCCAGCAGCAGAATTAAAATTTGTAGAGATTTGTTGTCTGGTTTGCATATTCTTGTAAATATGCAATCATTATCTGAATTCAACATCTTTGGAAGAAAATGAATCCGGCAATCGTAGCAGGAAGAAGATAGTGTAATAAAAAAACTACCATATTTACTTCAAATGCCATTTGGTTCAGTATTTTGTACAGAACCCATTTTGGAGATATGCTGGGATACCAGCTGTCTTCTGTCCTTCTTGCTGAAATGCACATAAGTAGTTAAAAAGTAGTTTAAAAGTTAAGGGTATAGTCTGGATGTATGAAATACATATCCTTCTCAGTAATTTATCCTTTTATTTTTTTCTGGCTAGTTTGAGATAGCTTCTACTTCAGCTGGTGCTTATAGAGAAATGACTGAGGGATGCTGATTTTTCTATGCTGAATATGCCTCTGACTTTTTCCAGTATGGTCTACTGTCAATATTATGAGAATCATAATCATAAGCATTGGATTTTCAGTTTGAAGGATCACATAAAAATGTTTTTTTTTTTCCTGGTGAACTGATTTATTGCTTTACAACCAGTATGATGCCAAAGAAATACTAATTTCTCACCCCTCCTTTTCTCTTAGATATCTTCAGCTTGCACTTTCATCCAACTTAGCACCTGACAATTATTTTTAGCCAAGTGATATAGTTGTGGACTTTCACAAAACACTACTTGTGAGAAAATCTTAGTTTTCTGTCCCCAACCTCTTGCTTCACAGAGCTTACAAGGATTTTTTTTTCCTCTTCTTTTCCTTGCTCTCCTACAGAGATGAGGATCATTGGTTTATCCACCTGGAATTCCTTGCCATTAGCTTTAACAGGTCCCATCACCACCAGGGGGCAACAGGGGATCATCTCTCTGTTACTGCCAACTGCTGATGGCTTTGGCTGTAGTTACCTAGGGCACCAAGTTAAGAATGGCACCAAATTTCATGGGGAAACAAATAAATTAAAATATGAAAATTAAAAATACAAATACAAATAAAATAATTGTTCTATCATTACTTCACATTTCCCAAACATTTTTATAACTCTACTTTTATAAATGTTTGCAGTTTATAGTTTATGTTGCTAGTGCAAATGTACTCTTCAATGCTGTAATTGACAAAAACATATTTTCAGTCCATTCTCTCAAGAGTTTTGCTGGACTTGCTTCAATATCAATAGAGCATGAAATAGCAGGAAAACTTAGTCTGAAAAAACGAGTGACTGAATTTTCAAAACTTAAAGCGAGACAGATCATGATTTAAAAGCATATTTTTTTGATTAATAAAATTTTGTAATTACAGCTTAAATCTACTGAAGAGTTTCCTTAGTTAGACAATGGATGAGTCAGTATAAAAAGGATAGCATAATTTTTTTAAAAAAATTATAATAATTAAAAATTATAATTAACATTTTGCTTGAAATAGGAGTGAAATATTGTCTAGCTGTTCTGTGCAAGTTTATTCTGAATATTTGTGTCTTTATTTTATATGATTCTAAAATTGACTGGACAGGTGGACAAACCAAATATATATGCTTGTTTTCAAAAATTTGCTTTAAAACATAGGAACCAAAAAATAAAAGCAAAAAGCTTCCCAATTTATCAAAAAGCTCAGGCTAGATGTGCCCTTGGGGCTTGGGGCCCAATGGACAGCACACTTTAGGTACCCGGTGCTGAGAATTAGTCCAGGGCCACTACTGATTGCTTGTACCTTTAGAGCCCAGCAGCTTCATTACATAAAATAGTTCTGTGCAGATGTCTTACATTTATTAAGAAGACAAGTTATCTTTCTATACTAGTTACTAATAAAATGTACAAAGTGATATGCAGTAATATGATTAGATTTAATTTGCTGGGATTAAGACACAAAGTACATTATGTGATATTGGTTAAATCAGAGAAACTCCTGTTGGCAGATTGCTAGGAAAGCCTTTGGCCCAGGAGAGATCAGAAAAGTCACACACCAGGCATTTCTATAAAAAATAATTTTATTTACAGAAAGCAAAACATATTTAAAAGCTTCTTCATTCTACAGGCTCTCAGTGAGAGCTGCTAAAAACTCTCTACATGCCTACACAAAAGGGAAACAGAAACTAAAAACACTTCCAGGCAAGTTGTTCCCCCCAGGTGCAAAAATTAACATTCAAAAAGGGGACAGTTGAATTCAACCTCTTCACCTGGCCAAAATGATTAGTTACCATAGTAACTTTAATCTGTAGTAGAAAACATTAACAACTCCAATGCATTGTCATATCTGTGTCATTACACTGCAGAAAGGATGGTATGAAAACTTTATATTTTGATATTTTTTAGAAACAGAAGTTAATTTCTAATCTTCAGATCAACTTAACCTGATTTTTATAATAAAGCAGTAAAGAATTGTGTCATGATATTCAGAACTAATTAGAACAGATGACTAACCTTTCACAAATAAATTATTAATATTCAACAAAGACTGAAATTTTACAGTTTTAAAATAAGTGCTTGGAACTGCTAAGCAAATGGGATATTTTTGAATATTTTACTGTTGTGTTTTGTTAGTCTAATTAGAAATATGGTTAAATATTCCTAAGTAAAACCTACTGAAACATATTACGAGGTTAGAAAATAATATAAGCCAACCATTCTTTATTTCAATTCGTTTTACCTAGTTATTTTATGCATTAAGGAAAGGGGCATTCATTCTTTTCCTTGGCAGTTTTTTTATACTGAATCTGTTCACAGATATTTAAACACTAGTTGAAGACTGAGGTTTGGGAATTAGTGGGATTAATTAACTTGGGTTTGAAAAAGATATCCACCAGAGCCATTTTGTCTCTAATGAGAATGGAGTGATTGCATGTATGTTTTGGATGTTGTGTTCTTACACTGTATTTCATATTCATTTAATAAATAGTATTTATTAATTTTGTCATGATCATTTTACAGCATGGAAGGGGGCTGATCTTGTTCACCCATCCTTTATCTTACAGCTGCTTCATAAAAACCAGCTAATAGAACACTTCAGAAACTGTACTGGAGTGAAAAAATGGTTAATTAGTGGTGTATTGTGTGACATGCTACTTTTCCTGCAGTGCCAGGATACTAGCCAAGATAATGGTGGTTGGGCAGATCCTTTTTCTCTCAATATTCCTCCCAGGTTTCTTCATCTTTCCCTCTCTAATGGAAGGGACACAGCTAAGAAGCAACCAACAGTCAAAGGTAGGCTAAAATGCTTTAGGGGTGAACGAATGCTAGGCAGGATCAAACTCTAAATAAGGTAAAGAGAGGACTTGGAGAAAACAACCTTATTTGATCTGATGTGACCTCAACCATCCCCAATGTACCACAGATGAACAGGTGAATGAAGTGTGGCTGAGCAGAAGCATCAGCCATCTCTGGCAAGGTGGCAGTCTGGTGTGACAGGAAGATAGTGATTGATTCCTAACATTTTTTTTTTAAGTAAGTGTTTGCACAAATGAGAGTGTGCTCTAAAAATAAATGTTGGGAGTTTTAAAATTCATCAATTCTTTTCTTCTTTTGTTTGTGTTTTTTTAAGGTGGTCATCAACAGCCATTTTCCTAGGAGTTTGTACAAGATTTAAATATTCTAAAAAAACAGAACAAGTATAGTGCAATAGCCAGTATTACATTCACCCTTAGTTCTGGAAGTTCACTAGGTGGCTTTGAGCAACTCATTACTTCTCAGCCCAGTCTACCTCTTCTAGGGGATGATTGCAGGAGGAATGCAATCCATTCCCTTGAACTCAGAAGGAAAGATACAATGTAAATCTAAGGAACAAAGAAATATATGTAGCAAATATAGACCTATAAACAAAACCAAGCAGTATGGCTTAATGTGAGAAAGCTCTACACCACTTGGCCTGAGGGCTACTCAATTTGACAGAATTATGATTAATTCATGTCATCAATAACACCCTTGCCATCCCTTTTTACAACAATTCATTGTAAGAAGGAGGCTAGGAAAAAAGAGGAACTGGATAGCAGGAATCTATTCCTACTACCATGAAAATGGGTATTACACAATTTCTGTGATTAGCAATGCACAACACAAAACAAAGATTTGGTTTTAGGACTGCCTTAGAAACTGGTATGACTAACTGAAGATGGTATGTTAAGCAGAACAAATCACATTCTTATAAAATCTTAAATGGAAGATTATGATGCAAAAAATAAAAGGCAATATTATAATGTATTAGGACAGTTTTAATCACTTTACAAAAAGGCAACCTGATGCCCTAAACACAGATCAACAGTGCCACTTGACAGAAGT
Source organism: Candoia aspera (assembly GCF_035149785.1). Taxonomy (NCBI): domain Eukaryota; kingdom Metazoa; phylum Chordata; class Lepidosauria; order Squamata; family Candoiidae; genus Candoia; species Candoia aspera. Next base: position 79,491,090 of record NC_086157.1, on the reverse strand, counting down.
GAAAGTCTCACACCATGAGATGAAAACAAACATGATATCCAATGGCATCTTCAAACCAAACTTGTAAACTTTAGTTGCTCACCATGCCAAGGAACTGCTTTTTTTAACAATGCAGATTAAAGTTGAACATGGCACATAAGGACAATTGCAAAAAATTCATCTAAATTCACATGTGGCATGATAGCTTGGAAAAAAAGGTTTGTGGTTGCCCCCTTCCCTTGGTGCTCTAAGCATGCACTTATTTTGCTTAACAATTAATTAATAAACAACAATTAATCCAGGGCTGTTTACAAAAGATTGAAAAATGTGCATTTGGATTATAACTTCTTAGGATCTCTGTTGATCACACACATGTAGTAGGACATTCTGGCCAGGAAATTCTGGTGTCCCAAGATAAGAACCAAAGCACTACCTATGACTTATATTTCAGTTTCTTAAACTTTCATTCAAGAAAGTCAGAATATTTCCATTCGTAACGTTCTCATTAATGTAGAATGATATAAACTGATGCACCCTGATAGAAACTGATGTGCTGTATTATGTTTCACACTCATATCTGCAAATCAAGCAGTAAATCTCTAAGGAAGATCTAAATCATTGTTTTTTAGAGTATGAAAGAGCAAAACTCTTAAGCAGAAGCTGGAATAAAGACTGTTGATACTTCACTGATTTCAGAGATCTTGTTCATGAAGGTAAACTTAAAATTTTAAATGCACATCTGAGTCAAGTGAGCAGTTTATCTAGCTAGCTTTGTCCAGGAACAGTTTTAAATCAATTGAATATGAATGAAATTAGATTACAGCTTTGCTAGATCCTTTTATGTTTACAATACACAGAGGGTTAGGATGAATCTTTTTGACTTCCTCTTTGAACTTATTCTGTATGTGAAGTCAGTGCATGACAATGCACTTTATGCATGACAATCATGAAGTTGGGGAGTCTTTGGGTAGATGGCTTATTTGTTTCATCCACTGATCAGTGTAGAAGCAGATATTTAAATGTTTACTCACCTCATTGCATTCTGGTAGATGAAAGGTACAAATACCTGTGGCATGTTCTGGCCCTCCAGGTTCAGACCCAGGCCCTGGACAGCAGACTTGTGGGGGTCATGGTCTCTGGTTGCTGCTTCTTAATGCCAGGTCAGTTAACAACAAGGCTCCCCTCATATGTGATTTGATCATGGAGAAGTGGCCGGACCTGGTGTGTATTACCGAAACCTGGCTTGACCCAGAAGGAAGGATATGCCTGGCCAAGTTTCAAGTATGGCACCAGCCAAGATCCCAGTGCAGGGGGAGGGGTGGCTGTTGTCATCTGGGAATCTCTACTGGCCTTCAGGGGCACTGCTCCACAAGTGGCCGGTTGTGAGACCCTGTTTTTCAGGTTGGGCTCCTAAGAGCAGTTGGGAGTGTTGCTGCTGTACCAGCCTCCCTGCTGCGTAGCAACCTCCCTGCCTGAGCTGCTGGAGGGCATCTGGGGGTTGGTGGTAGAGTTGCCCAGTCTTCTGGTTCTAGGGGACTTCAACCTGCCATCGCTGGGATGTGTCTCAGAGGCAGCTTGGGAGTTCATGGTCACCATGGCAGCCATGGGCCTGTCCCAGATTATTTGGGACCCAACCTGACACAGTGGCCTCACTCCAGACTTGGTTTTCTTGTCAGAGCATTGGCAATGTGATCTCGGGGGAGAGTTACAGCTGTCCCCTTTGTCATGGTCAAATCACACCCTGGTGACCTTGAGATTCTCCTATGCTGCCTCCCTCTGCAGGGAGGCAAGACCCATTCAATTGGTCTGCCCCCAGTGACTGATGAACCTTGCAGGGTTTCAGAGGGAGCTGGGGGTTATACCTGCATGTCTCCTGCATGGTCCAGTGGAGGCCCTGGCTGCTGCCTGGAATAGGGAGGCAGCTGAGGCCTTGGACAGGATCACGCCTGTGTGACCTCTCTTGTCCCATTGAACCTGACACTCCCCATGGTTTACAGAAGAGCTGAGGGTTCTGAAGAGGATTAAGAGACATCCAGAGTGCTGCTAGGGGAAGACAAAGACTGAACCTGACTGAACACAAGCTAGAGCTGCTGTTAAGGCCTACCTTGTGATGGTAAGAGCAGCAAACCATCAGTATTTCTCCACTCTTATTGCATCCTCAGAATGCTGCCTGGCAGCCCTGTTCAAGATCACCCAATCCCTTTTGGGGAAAGGGGTTCAGAAATCTACCTACAGGAATGTGCTGAGGAGTTTTCTGGGCATGTGCATAAAATCGCTCAGATTTGTTCCAAGTTGGATGCCAAGCATGCAGCAGGGTCTGAGGAGATGCCTGGGGAGCATACTTACCCTGTTATTTGGGAACGGTTTGATCCTGTTGGGCCTGAGAAAATGGACAGGGTTCTTGGGTCTGTAGATGCCACCACTTGTCAACTTAATCCCTGTCCTTCCTGGCTGCTGAAGGCAGCTCAGGAGGTGGTATGTGGTTGGGTCCAGATGATGGTACATACATCCTTGAGAGAGGGGTGTTTATGGCTGCCTTTAAGGAAGCACTGGTATGCCCCTTCCTCAAGAAACCATCACTGGACCCTATTGTACTGGACAATTTTTATCCAGTCTTCCACCTCCCCTTTTTGGGGAAGTTGGTTGAGAAAGTGGTGGCACTGCAGCTCCAGAGGATTCTGGATGAAACAGATTATCTAGATCACTTCCAGTCAGGTTTCAGGCCCAGATATGGGACAGAAACAGCATTGGTCACACTTATAGATGATCTCTGGCGGGAGTGGGATACAGCCGGTGCATCCATCCTGACTCTTCTTGACCTCTCAGATTTTCAGGAGACATAAGGATTTTATTTTAGTAAAGTAAAGCCTTCAATTATTTGAAAAGTTCTATAATTTAGAATAGCACTGACATCAGCTTAGATGTAGTGACACAAACCTAGTTGTACAATGTGGAGAGCAAGTAGAACAGACAATATGGTGAAATATATTTTATTCCTGTTAGGGGATCAAGCTTTACTGATACAAATATGACTAAAACATTGAGTTTGACCCCTTGACCAGTTCCAGCATTTCATTTCAACTTCTTTCAGATACTGTCTCAAAATGTGAATCCAGTTACTAACTAAAGACTAGCAACTGAATGGCTATAGGAGAAATTGTCTAATGGATGAAAAGGGTATGATTTGTGTAGCAATCAGGAAGACAAGGTCAATTGTAATAGAGCAAGCTGATTTTGAATCACATCTAATGGAGGTTGCCTTCTTTTTTGTTTCAGAATTTGATCAAGAGATCTAAAGTTTTTATTATTAAAAAATTCCACTGAGAACTTAATCTGTCAAAGGAGAAGGTTTTTTATGATTCAGTTGATAAAAACAAACTACAGACAAGTAACTGAATCAGTTGGTTAAAGCTACACTGTTCTACAGAGAGTGAATGTTAAATATAGGACAACTGGAAGCCAAGAATAGCCCAACAATAGCCATGTAGAAAATAGGCTGCTGTGAAATAGGCTTTCAAAAATTATTTATCTGTAGAGATTGTGGTTTGTTTTTTAACTGTTCTTTTGTAGTATAAAAAGTAATTGGCTACCCTACAAAGAATCATATTATAAACACGGGATAAAAATTGAATGAATGAATGAATGAATGAATTTATGAATGAATGAATGAATGAATAAATAAATAAATAAATATCAATCTTATAAGAATCTTCAGTTGTGAAATGAAATGCTTGAGCTGAAACTGAGAAATTGAATCATTTATCATGTATTCCATTAGACTGGGCATATAAAAATAAATACTAATATTTTTACTTTCAAGCAAAACCCCATTGTTGTAAATAAAACAAAAATGAGTTTATGATTATATTCTTAAATTTCATATCTTTCAGTGAACCTTGGTTCTACATTTGTGCAGTAGACAACACCATCATCTACTCTTCTGACAATCTGTTAAGTTTATTTGAATATTTTTATATTTTCATAGTTAATTGCTATGATTAGAAAGTAGCCAAAGCATATCTTTATCATTTGTGCAGTGATAACCTATAGTTAAAGCTGCCCATATTTCAGGAATGGAAAATCTGTGGATCACAGGCCAAAGGCAGTTCCCATAATCCACTCCTCAGGTAGACTGTAGTCAGTGTATTCACTCTTTTTGTCTCTTGTAGGGTTTAAGGTGCAAAATCTTCGTTATTCCCAACTGTTCAAAAACTGTGCTTAAAATGTTAGCCTCACCTATTCACTCAAGTGAGATCATTACATTATCAGCCAAAGTCCTATGACCTTCACTGGCTGCAAAAAGCCTAGTTCTACATTTGTTACACTTGCTCATTAAGCAGTCATTTTTATATGTTTGCTTTGAAATGCAAAGGGAAAAAAAAAAGAATGTTCATACAAAAATTTTTAAGCAAATTTAGTGAAAAAATAATATAGTTCAATTTGACACCTAAAACATCTTGTAAAGGGACAATTAATATATTTTTATAACTGATGCTGTATTCAAAGCCAATCAAAATTATAACTTATAGCATATTGTTATAAATAAAATAACATGGATTGCATTCAGTGTATTTTTTTCTGACATGTAACAGGTTGACAGTTTCACAAATTAGCCTTTTTCAGAACAGAATTTGCCTTGAATTTCTGCAGCAACTTTTTAAAAAATGTCTGTTTTTTAAATTCAACCTCTTATTTGATGATACTATTACAAAGATATATAATTAAGAGGGGATAAAAAGGTTTATCTCAATGTACAAGGTTTTTTTTTCCTCCTATCATTTCCTGAATATTTTAGGGAAACACACTTCAAATCACACCATTTTATTCAAACAACAGCTTTGTATATGGGTATTCAATATTACGTGAAGGTTGGTGTTCTTCATTTGCTAGGCCTGGAAAACCTTGTTTATTTAGTTTTGTGTATTGCTTTTTAGGAATCCCATATCCATAAATCCCAAATCCCTCTATGACATTAAATATAAACATATTAATAGAAGCTTCTTCCATATCAAGGTTTTGTAAACTTAATGTGAACCGAAGATATCTTCTGTCAAAATCCCCATTCAAATAAACAGAAATGCATCTTAAGAGTTGTGGGAGAGAGATTGTATATATTTCAATATTTATTCTTTACTTATCTCTGCTGAAACTTGGGGTTGAAATACAGCAAAATAAAAAGTGTTTACCTTGAAGTATTTCTCCTCCTAGGGCATTTTCTTTCACAAAACGTAATGAACATTAAGAAAGGGAAAGGAATAATAATAATAATAATAATAATAATAATAATAATAATAATACACTTTCAGAGCCTTTATTTTCTCTTGTGTGAAACACAAAGAAAAAGAATTTTAAAGATTACTTACAAAGGTGACTTCCAACTTTCAACAGCAAGAATAGACAGCAATTTCCATACTCTTTATCAAACCAAGATCACATTATTTCTGTAAATACTTCAATTGACACATGCAAATCACTAATACAATTATCCTTTCCCCATATACACACACACACATACATATATACAAATATACACACAAACACATACATATATTTCTAAATCAACTTCACTCCCCCTTAAAAGAACATCCATTTAATTATTTCCTTCCTACCACTATTCTATATGTTTCTGTCCACTATAATAAAAATCAGACTATAAAAACATATAAGTTATCTGCTTTTATAATTAATAATGCTACAACAGTCTCAACCCTATTAAGTTTGAAAGTTAAAATAGAATATTATTATATCTTATCAATAATTTTTAAATCATACAAATCAAAAGTACTGTAAATCTTAGTCCAAATCATTAAGAAAATGAGATCATAATAACCTCATTATCAATCCAGTTACACATTCTTAATGTTTTACCCCTCCTCGAAATATACCAGGGTATTTACATATCTCCCTATTACACATAAGGCATTTTTTTTTTTTTTTACAAAAATCAAACAGGCCCACTGCCAACCTCAAAAACTCAGACTTCTCAACAAGGAAAAAAAAAATCCCACAAAACATTTTCTCTTCTTTCCCATAACACTGTCACTTGCTGAGATGGGTGGCTATAGAAATTGAATAAATAAATAAAAATAAATAAATAAACACTGATTCAGAGAGTCATAACATCTCCAGAGCCTTTATTTTCTCCATTTTAAAAAAATATACCATTTATAATAACTGTCACTTAACACAGATCTTATACAACTCTCAATGTTCCAAAGAATAAAAAAGATTTGTACAAGTCCAAGATGGCATTAGTTAACCATAGCTGGTGTTTCTCAGCAAAATGAAAAAGACAACTGAAATAGATACTGCGTTAATCTAGTTACAGATATTCAGCTTTTTGCTTCAATTTTCCTCTGTCTGGACCATGGCATAATCACTGAAATCATTTGAGAACTACCACTTAAGCCAGAGGTCAGCAGTTGATGATTGCAGATCTTCATCTACCATCCATCCATCCACATCTATCACTTTCCCAGATTGCATCTGTAGGATCCTGAAATTAACTAAAAATATTATTGTTATAATATTTTTGTTTTCTGAAATTGTGCAGGAAATTGGATAAAAAGCCAAAATCTTCCCAATTGGGCCATTTCCCAAGATCTTGGCCATGTAATATTTGTAATGGGATTTCCATTAGTCATGCAAGAGTGTTCATGTTCAGGGATCCAGGCAGCCAGCCAGCCAGTCAGCCAATAATGCCTTTCTCCTGCTAATTAGTTGCTTTCAAGGATGATGCAGGACATTCCTTTCTCCAGCACCAAGATGAGGAAGACTAATAGCATCAGCTTGCTGCAAATCCCATGTGATTCTTTTATTAGTAAAACCAGAACTTGATTTGGAAAGCCAAATAGAGAATCACCAGTGAACAAATATAAGTTATCTAGTGATCAAAGGTTTTTAAGAAGGAAGCTCTGAAGCTCTGTTGTTCAAAACTTTGGCATCTTCAGTGATTCACATATTTGCCTGTCCTTCTCTTTGCCATGGTGCTGTTTCTCCAGTAAAATCAAATATCACTGTAGCCATCCTCTATTGTAAATCCATCACTCTGCAACATGCTGTGCAAAGTGCCCTAATACAAAACACGAGGCAGCCATCTGCTTACTAGGTCTGATTGCTGCTCTCTGCAAAACAGCTCTGCTTTTAGCACTTAACAGTGATTAGCTGTAACTCATGGTGCTTGCTACAGCTCACTCCACCACTGGGTAATTAGTGGAGAAAGGAACCTTGGGAATGTCTGAAGTATGAGAGCAACTTGTTGGCAAAGGCACACATTTGTGACAAGCTTAAAGTTTAACATATCTCTTTATGCAAAAAGGAGATGGAGGCAGGCAGGTAAAGAGTTCTCTAAGAATGCATGCTGACCGCTCCCAAGGTCTGCTCTTTGGAGCCTGAAGTATTGGTTTCCTTTCTCTCCAGCAAAATATTTTTTGATTAAATAAGGAAAGGTTTTAATTGCTTCTTTTGTCATGAGTCCAACTCAACAATTTATTTTTCCAGTAGTTGCATCTGTCTTTCATTGGCTGTTTGGCAGGTTCCTTTCTTAGTTCCACAGTACTATTTTCTGCTATATCTCTCTCTGACAGCAAAGGGTTTGTGTCTGGAGTGCATTGCCTCCTTATGATTATTTTATGCCATGGTACAAATTTTGAGGGCAAACCCCTACTTAGTTCTTTGGGTAGAACCATATTCAAGATCTTTATATGTTCAAATATTCTGCAGAATGGCTAGTTTATGAAGGAGAACCATTTACAGGGATGATTCGTGTAAGTTTTATGTCTTTCATTCTCCTAGTATGTATACCTTCAACTTGCATGAAATCCATTTACAGACTTGATGGCATGCAATGAAGCAATATGCACTTCGAGTTGTAATTTCCAAAAACAGATATTTGTAAGTTCTCTGTAACTGACAGTCATTCTCTGATTCTGGAAACAGAGAAGTTTTCATAAGTGTATCTTAGAATACATTTTATATAGTCTGTAATTCAGATGAAGAAGGAGCAGCTGACTTAAGGAATTGTTTGGGCAGCTTCATAACAGAAGGCCTAATGATTTTAGTTCCTTTTTTTAAAAGAAAAATAATTAATGACCCTTTCTAAAAATAAAATCAGAATCCAGACAGAGATCATGCAAAATCTTTATTCTGTGACTTGCACTATTAAAATAAATCTTGTTCACATTGTTTCTTAATATCCAGCGTACAAGATAAGATGGCTAAGAAACCATAAAGCTAGTGGACTGGCTGGACTGCAGAAATCTCAGCAGTCACTAGCAAAGAGATAGAAAAATAGAACTTGCTGCCATCTAAAGACCACCTGGATTCCTATGGCCCAGATCCCAATTTGAAGAAATTTGTAATAATGCTGAAAAAGAAGTATAACTAAAGAAGGGAAGAATGAATTGACTATAACAGTAAACTTACAACGAAACTGTTGTTCTACTCTTAAAATTGCAATATTGAGATAATAATAATCAGTGGCCCTTTAAGCTGTATGGCTGTGATCTAGAGCATATTCTAATACTGCAGAAAATAGAAAGCAGGAGACTTATTGTATATCAAGAGTAGTTCAAAAGTGGGTAAAATTGAGCTGTGTGTCTTTTTCATTTAGGCACTGCTGACTCTAGCATCATTCTCATATGACAAGCTGAGTATTTATCTCCTAGAAGGGAATTCCACCTGCCAACTAGTGAAGTAATTTATCAATAATGAGGTCAGCCTGGGGGCAATAAAATTTATGGTGATTCTGTCATGCTATACTTTCCTTTCGGAAGACTGAGAAAACAGAAAACAATAGATACCATCAAATACAAATTGAAACTGTCCTAAGATTTGACAAAGAAAGAAGGAAAGTTGATGATAACTGCTGAAAGTGAGGTATGATTAGTGAAGTGTTTTCTAAGTGTAGCCCAAATAATTTATTTACAGTTATTGAAATACTAATATTAATCCAATTCTTCAAAGAAATTAGTTTAATGTCTCTTTTGAGATTGGATCGGATCTCTAAGATACCACCAAGTAAGGATGGTTTTTTCAAGTTTACATCTGAAAAGTAAGAGATGGGTTAGATATAAAAGTGAAAGTTGCTGTGCTGAGAAGGTAGCACTTGAGTCAACATGAATGCATTCATAACCCTGAAATTAAAATAAATCTGATACCTAGAAGTAGGATTGTAAAACTGTGGAGAGCATAGCAGATCTGGCAGTGGAATAAATGCAAAATCCACCTTTTAAAACAATTAGCCAAGGAAGTTTAATTTTTCAGTGTCTCAGAGTGGAGGCAAATGATGTGGGTAGATTCATATATGCAGCCCAGCAAATAATGAGTCAGTTCACCAAAATATATCTGTAATAGGGATTGATGGGTAAATCATTATTTTTACTTTGGGTTATTTCACATATCAGTTTTGCCTTGCTACTTCAGTCATCTGTTATTTGAAAGAAATTAATGTTTGTATTTGAATTATGTAGCAGATTCTTCAATATAGCCATGTCTGGAAGGAGTATAAGCCCAATATTCCCAGTGTTCACATAATTCTAAAATAGCATTTTTATATACATATTTTGAGCCAAGAACTGTATCATGCAATGTTATACCCCAAAGATAAATGGATCCCAATCCATATATTATTATCCAGTTGCAGTTAACAGTGGCTTGCTTTAGCTTGGATATTGAACAAAATCCTTAAGTATCTTTAATCGTTGACCATCTGGCCCAAAAGCAAAACAAGCAAAATCTAACCCACTTCTTGCTCCTTCTGCACACCTAGTCTTCAGAAAAACAGAGCTAATAATGGGGTTAGACAAATTACTGATTTGATTCAATAAGACAATTCAAATTATAAGGTTGATGTGTTGAGTCAATTTCATTTGAGCAGATGATTTGAATTGCCAACTTGACTTGATAAAAAGTGTGTACAGGCTTATGCAAAAGTCCATCATCATATGGATTTGAGGCACCCAATTTGAATAGTCACATCAAATCAGCAATTTGAAGTGGGGATTCATCAAAGGAAAGACTGAACAGCACGGCCCAAATACATCCCTGCTATCCAATTACATATTTCATTTGTTCACCCATTCATTCATTCAATGACATTTTCACAATAAGATGGTACTTTTATGAGAGAGATTCCCTCAGTTCTACTCTGAAATGAGACAATATGCCTGAAAAATCTTACACTGAGCAATGCATACTTTGGTGTTGATGTTTATGGCAAGCCAGTACACAGAATCTCCAGCATACCTGTTGGATTTCTCAGTCCCACTAGGATCTCTATTTAGACAGTCTTAAACTGAGCTGTATTAAGTGAGCATCTCCAGAGAAACATGGCTTTCTATTCCAAAAAGATTAGATAAGAGAGACAAAAAAGCACCTAGGTACTGTATGCTCCTCTCATCAGATTTCCTTAAGAACTTCATTTCCTTAGTGGCTTCTGCAGTTTGTTGCCACTTTGCCACAAGTGATGCCATTAACATGGAGTTCAGCATCACTGTCCTCTTCAATACTTGGCACTTCATCTTAGAGGTATGTTTGAGATAGAGTAGCTGCCATTACTAAATCTCTTTCTGGTTTAAAAAAAGAGGCAAAAATCATTCTTCTGAAGTAATAATTGCTTTATTCTGCATGAGTATCTATTAGTCTTCCTTTTTCTATGGTGAATAGGAATATGCAATCAGTTTCCAATATCAATTTCCTTTCATAAAGATAGATATAAAATTGTTTGCATTCAAACAGCAATTCAAATGTCTCTTTTTCTATCTAGGCTTACATTGTTAAGTGACAAGCATGTGATCTACAGTGGTGCTTAAAACTTTGTGAATCCATTTGAATTTTCAGTATTTCTGCATAAATATGACCTAAAATGTGATCTGTTCTCCATACAAGCCCTAAGACTAGATAAAGAGAACACAGGTAAACAAATGAGTCAAAAACATTATACTTGTTCATTTATTTATTGATGGAAATGATCCAAAGCTACATATTCATGTGTGGCAAAAGTATGTGAACCTCTAGGATTATCAGTTCATTTGAAGGGGAAATTAGGGTCAGGCATTTCAATCAATGGCATGATAATCAGGTGTGAGTGTGGGAGGTCCTGTCTTATTTAAAGAACAGAATTCTGGGTATTCACTATCAAAGTTTGATTTTCACAGCACTGGTATGTGGAAATGTGTCATGGCTTGAACAAAGGAGATTTTTGAGGTCTTCTGAAAAACAGTTGTCGATGTTCACCATGCTGAAAAAGATTACAAAACTATTTCCAAAGAGTTTGGATTCCACCCGTCCACTATCAGGCAGATTGTGTGGAAATGGAGGCAATTCAACATCATTGTTACCAGGAGTATTTGAGTAACCAAGAGCAAGGTGTGTAAAACTCCAGAAGGTCTCAAAAAACCCAGGGTAATGTGTAAGGAACTAAAGCCCTCTCTTGCTGTCAGCTTTGTGAGGTAGGCTAGACAGGATGAGCTAATTCTTCTTCATTGTAAGGTTACAAATCTGAAAGTACATTTATCCCCCCAACCAACAACAGCCCCTTTACAGCTGAAGAAACTAGGGAAGGTCCGTTCTGAGCCACTTGCCCCATCCACTTTCCTGCTGTGGGCTAAGTTGCCTTTTATCTGACCCTTGCCTGCATCTCTTCTCCCTGTCTCCCAAGGTCATTCCCACATACCTTTACACTTGCATTGGCAAATGTCAGTGTTCATTATACCATCAGGACAACACTGAACAACAATGGTGTGCATAGCAGGGTTGCAAGGTGTAATGGTTGCCTATTCTAAAACACCATCAGACTCATGAGCAGGAATTCAAAGATATCTGATTTATTAAAGAATAGTATGCAGGATCACAGAGAAAGCTGAGAATGATGAAAGCGCGCCAAATTCAAACTAAAAACCCTAGGTGCAAATGAAATCCCTCCCCCCAGAGAGTCTTCTCAAGTTCACAATCCCAGGTGCTCCTAACAGTTTCTGATGGTCTGTGGGGGAGGGATTTCATTTGCACCTGAAGAGAGGCCTTTAGTTCCTTACACAGTACCCTGGGTTTTTTGAGACCTCCTGGAGTTTTACACACCTTGCTCTTGGTTACTCAAATACTCCTGGTAACAATGATGTTGAACTGCCTCCATTTCCACACAATCTGCCTGACAGTGGACTGGTGGAATTCAAACTCTTTGGAAATAGATAACATAACCCAAACACATTCCGTTGTACTGATTTTACATACAGAGATTGGTACAAGGTCTCACAGCAGCTCCCTCCCAAACAGAGACATGCATCAGCGCCATGGCATGTGAAACATTACGATGTATAAACTACATTGAATCAGTGAACATGACATACTGCCCCCCCCCCCAAAATAAAGAATACATCAAGCAGCAGGCTTCAAAGGATAAGCAAGGTGGAAATGGTGAACTAAATCAGGAGTGTTAACATGGCGGGCAGACACCCATTCAGGATGAGGAAAGTGTTTCCATCGGACCAGATACTAGAGGGTGCCTCAAAGTTTGCGAGAATCAACGATGTCCTTGACTTCAAAGTGTTGTTGGCTGTCAATCATAATTGGAGCAGGAGGAGGAGGTTGAGGGTGCCAATGTGGTGAGTGGTGCACAGGCTTAAGCAAGCTGCAATGGAAAACAGGGTGCAAGCATTTCAAATTGTGAGGCAGGTCCAATTTAACAGTAACTGGATTGACAAGATGAACAATAGGAAAAGGACCAATGAATTTGGGAGCAAGTTTTTTAGAGGGTTGTGGTGATTTGATAAATTTAGTAGATAGATACACCAGATCCCCAACTTTGAAGTCGTGTTGTAAAGAGCGATGCTTATCAGCTTGAGACTTGCAAGCAGCCTGGGCGTCAGCCAAAGCTTGTTGAATGACTGGCCAGGAATCAGACAGTTTAACAGCCCAGTCAGACGCAGAACATATTTGGGAAGAGGGCTGTGGCAGTTCAGGGATGGGAACAAAGTCGTGGCCAGAAACCACACGAAAAGGGATTTGTCCGGTACTTTGATGGACAGCATCGTTGTAAGCAACTTCAGCAAAAGGTAACAACTCCACCCAATCATCCTGATGGTAGTTAATGTATGCTCTAAGAAACTGTTCAAGAGTGGAATTTAAAATCTCAGTAGAACCGTCAGTCTGTGGATGGGACAATGTGGACAGTGCTTGTTTAGTGCCAATCAATTTTAAAAAATGATTTCCAAAATTGGGAAGTAAACTGTGTGCTGCGGTCAGAGATTAAATGGGAGGGGCTACCGTGGAGGCGGTAGATGTGATGAAGAAATAGGCGCGCTAATTGTGGGGCTGACGGGATGGAAGCACATGGAATGAAATTAGCTTGTTTAGAGAAAAAATCTTTTGCAACCCAAATGACAGTTTTCTTCTGACTGGGAGGTAGGTCCACAATAAAATCCATAGAAATCTCATCCCAGGGACGGGATGGGCTGGTCACTGGCTGTAGAAGCCCCTGTGGTTTCCCTCCTTTTTGTTTTGACATGGCACAAACAGGACAGGAAGCAACATAGTCTTTTACATCACATCTTAAGGTTGGCCACCAAAATTGACAGCGAACCAAATGCAAGGTTTTGACAAAACCAAAGTGTCCAGCAAGTTTATCATCATGGGAACGCTGCAAAACATCAGCTCTTAAAGTTTCAGGCACATAAAGGTGGTGTTCCACCCATGCCAGACCGTTTTCAAAAGAAACATTGTCTCTATTAGCTAGCAACCAAGTGTCAGATTTCAGTGCCTGGAAAAAGTCCTTCTGTAACTGACAAGGAACTTGCACTTTCTGCTTCCCAGACTGGGCTGGGGACAGGGTTGCCTGCGCATGAGTCTGGCTCCAAGTGACAGCAACCAAGCCCAGTTGTGGTTCAGTGAGAACAGTCCCAACCACATCTGCCACCTGGTCAAGGTCCTGAGGTAACCGTGACAAAGCATTGGCCAGTTTTTCTTTCCCGGAATAAATTTTAACTGGAAGTTAAAGCGACTGAAAAACTGAGCCCAGCGAATCTGTTTAGGGCTGAGAAGTCGTGGGGTGCTGAGGGCTTCCAAATTCCTGTGATCTGTCCAAACCTCGAAAGGGCATTTAGCTCTTTCAAGGAGATGGCACCAGGTTTCTAAAGCTGCTTTCACAGCAAACACCTCCTTTTCCCAAACATGCCAACAGCGTTCTGTTTCAGAAAATTTCCTGGATAGATAAGCGTAGGGTTTTAAGCGATTTTCTGAATCCCTTTGTAATAAAATAGCCCCAATAGAGGAGTCAGAAGCATCAACTTGGACCACAAAGGGGCATTCAGGATCAGGGTGCTGTAGAATAGGCTCAGCAGTGAAAAGGGTTTTTAATTTCTCAAATGCTGCCTGGCATTCAGGTGTCCAATTCAGCACTGCCCCAGGGTTTTTTACTTTGCGTGTCTGCCCCAAGCCCTTGGTATGGAGTAAATCAGTGAGGGGCAGAGCAATCTCAGAGAACCCCTGGATAAATTGCTGATAGTAATTACTGAACCCTAGGAAACTTTGTAATTGCCTCCGGGTGCAGGGACGTTCCTAACTTAGAATCACCTGAATTTTTGCAGGGTCCACTTCTATACCCCTGTCAGACACTCGATAGCCCAGATAGTCAAATTGGGTTTTGTGAAACTCACATTTGGAAAGTTTGGCATAGAGTTTGGCATCTCTAAGTTTGCATAATGCCTGTCTGAGGAGGCATTCCTCCTCGTTTTCAGTGTAAATGAGAACATCATCTAAACAAACCAGGACCCCTTTAAACAAATGATCATGCAATACTTCATTAATCAATTGCATGAAGATTCCGGGTGCCTAACCAAAAGGGAGGACTTTGTACTGAAAAGACCCTAGTGGGCAATTAAAAGCAGTTTTCCACTCATCCCCAGCTTTTATGCAAATGCGGAAATAGGCTTCGCGAAGATCGAGCTTGGAGAAAATTTTGCCCTTTGACAAATGAGCTAACATGTCTTTCATGAGGGGCAGAGGGTACTTGTTGACAATAGAGATGGAATTTAACCTCGACAGTCCATACACAGTCGAAGCATGCCATCTTTCTTTTCCCGGAATAACACAGGAGCCCCAACTGGGGAATTAGCAGGTTCAATAAACCCCCTTGACAGATTTTTGTCAATGAAGTCCCATAATGTCTTAAGCTGCTTCTGAGTCATCGGATAGATTTTTGGCTTGGGCAATTGAGCATTGGGGACCAACTCTATTGCACAGTCAGTTTTCTGGTGGGGGGGGTAACTGATCTGCTTCCATCTCCCCAAATATGTCTGCAAATTCTTGGTATTGAGCAGGCAAGCCTTCTAAATGTGGAATGTCAGGGCGCGGCCTGGTGATCGCTGCCCTTCCAACCCCTGCACGTGCAACTATCTCCGCTGTAGGAGCTTGGTAAAATCCACCTTTAAAAGTCACAGTTCTGTGCTCCCAGTTTATATAGGGGCTTCGATAGGTCAACCAGGGAATCCCTAGGATTACCAAGGGATTGCCAACAGGTGCTATAATGAATTTCAAAGTCTCACGGTGGCTGCCCATTTGCATTGCCACAGTTCCAGTGAAATGCGTTGCTGCCACCCCCCCGCTGTTGAACCATCCAACTGTGTGAAGATCAAAGGATGCTGGAGGGGGAAACTAGGCAGTTCCAAAGCTGCAACCAGCTCAGGGTGAATTAAACACCTGGAACACCCAGAATCAACAAAAGCCCATACCTCTGTAGTTTTTGTGCGGGAACCCAATTTCACTTTTACTGCTAAAGTGGGACAGTCAGCATCAATTAATTGAACATACTAGTCAGCTGCTCGACCCTTCAACTTGGTGGCAATGGCAGTTATTTTAGCCTCTTCGGAAGGGAAGCATGCCCCAGACTGCCTCATATAACTTTTAGCATTAGTTAAAAAGAAAGATAACTTTGTTGGATCCCCATCAAATTTGACAGAAAAGTCTCTCACTCTGCCTCCGGTTGGAGTGGAACCAGCAGGCACTTGAGTAGTCAGGCCCCAGGTTACAGTAGCTTTCCCTTTTTGGGGTGGAGATACTGATGACCGGGCCCTGCGGGGTGGAGATTCATCATGGAACCATCTCCAGCCCCGCTCTGCCAGCGGTCTGGATGGGAGGATGGGGGATGGTTGAGGGAAGCTGGGATCTCCTCCGCACCTCCCCTGCCCCTCCAGAGATCAAGACAGGTCTCTCAACATGTACTCCATCGATTCTATTTTGGCTTCCACCACTCTTAGTCTCTCAGGGGTTCGAGAGTCCCCTCTCCTTCGCGTGCCCAGTTTCCTCTCAGTTGACACCATAGTAGATTCTTTGTCTGGGGTTAGCGGGAACCAATACTTCCAGGACGTCCCTGACATCCCTGGTTGGGGTTCCCCCACTTCATCCAAGGTGATCAACTCTGCAAGCAATTTGCTGGGTGCTGGTTGCTTTGGCTCTTCCCCATTGTCAGATTCCTCTGCATCAGAATTGGAACTCGATTCATCCCTTGACAGGTTTCTGGATTCTGAAGGTTCTGGGGTGAGATTCAGTTCTCCGCTCTTGACCATCAACTCGGGCATCAAGCTAGCCGTCTCCTCGAGTCCCCTGGTCATGGATTTTGACTCAGACATCGTTAACTATTTTCCCTCACAAGAGACTGATCTTGGTAGGAGCTAACGGTACAACTTTGGGTTTCTCAGCTTTATGTAATGGTTGCCTTTCTAAAACACCATCAGACTCATGACCAGGAATTCAAAGATATCTGATTTATTAAAGAATAGTATGCAGGATCACAGAGAAAGCTGAGAATGATGAAAGCACGCCAAATTCAAACTAAAAACCCTTGGTGCAAATGAAATCCCTCCCCCCACAGAGTCTTCTCAGGTTCACAATCCCAGGTGTTCCTAATGGTTTCTGATGGTCTGCGGGAAAAGGCCTTGAACAGATAACATAACCCAAACACATTCCATTGTACTGATTTCACATACAGAGCTTGGTACAAGGTCTCACAGCAGCTCCCTCCCAAACAGAAACACACATCAGCACCATGGCATGTGAAACATTATGATGTATAAACTACATTGAATCAGTGAACATGACACAAGGAGAAAGCCATTACTCTCCAAAATAAACAAACAAACATTGCTGTCCATTTACAGAAAGCCAGAAGGCTATTGGAAGAATGTTCTGTAGTTGGTTAAGACCAAAAGAGAACTTTTGGCTTGAACAAAAAGCATTATGTTTGGTGAAAGCAAACACTGCATTCCAGCATAAGAGCACAGTAGCCTTATCCCATCTGTGAAACAGTATCATGGCTTGGGCTTGCTTTGCTGCCTCTGGACCAGCATCACTTGCTATTATTGCCATTATTGCTGAATTGTACCAGCAAATTCTATAGGAAAATGTCAGGGTATCAGTCCGTGAACTGAAGCTCAAGAGAAAGTGAGTCATGCAGTAAGACAACAACCCAAACACACAAGTTGTACAACCAAAGAATAGTTAAAACAGAAGAAAGGTAATGTTTTGGAATGGCCAAGTCAAAGTCCTGACCTTAATCTTATAGAAATGCTGTGGAAGGACCTGAAGCAGGCAGTTCATGCAAGGAAGCCCACCAGCATCCCTGAGCTGAAGCTGTACTGTAAGGAGGAATCAACTAAAATTCTTCCAAGCTGATGTTCAGGACTGATAAACAGTTATCAGAATCATTTAGTTGCAATTATTGCTGCCCGGTGTGGGGCACACCAGTTACTGAAAACAAAGGCTCACATACTTTTGCCCACACAAATATGTAGCTTTAGATCATTTTCCTCAATAAATAAATTGTTCATTTATTCTAATAAATAAATGATCTATTTAATTATTGAGGAAAATAATCCAAAAGTACATATTTGTGGGTTGATGTCCTTTCATGTTGGTATGGTTACACCCCTACTTCAGATTTCTTTATGGAATTCAGAATAATTATGTACTAGTTGCAACAATACTTATATAACTGTAAGTTACTCCAAGTTCCTGCAGAACAAAAAGCACAGGGATTGGAGACACAAAATGTACCCAAAGCAAGCTTGAACAATTCTGATCCATTACAAACTCTATGTGCATAGCTGAGTCTGTTGGTATTTCCTTGTTTTTTGCAAGGAGCAAGCCATTAAGTTACTATGGTAACAAATCACTCTGGCAGAGTTAACAGGTCAAGCACACTCTGACAGAGTCTACATGTCAGAGGTTGACTGTATGCAGCTCCAAGCACTTCCAGCAACAATGGCTGCTACACTGTCTCTTCCAAGGCCTGGCACTGCATGACGCGAGGGAGTCAAAATGGCTATTAGCCAGGCACAAAGGGCTGAGCAGTACCTCTACTCCAAAGACAAAAACCTCTGCCATCTTATGATCTATTGCTGTCATCTGCCGTCCCACAGCCACCTCCACTTGCTGAATCACACCACATGCTCCAAAGTGCTGGCAGTTCCATCCCCATTACAGTGCCCATACTGCACCACTGATGGTCAAACAGCTGATCAGCCCACCAGCAGCAGCAGCTGACTCCACACCTGCTCATACCATCCTCCTCAACTTTGATAGCATAGTACCCTCCTTATTGTCTGCATCTGGGGCACACCATCCCCTGCCCCGGTGTACCACTGCCTCTATGTAATATGCCTCCTATTGGTTAGAATGATACTTTCTGAGCTTTCATTATAAGAAGTCCTTGCTTAATGACCACAATTGGGACTGGCAATTCTGTTGCTAAGCAACGTGGTTGTTAAGCAAAACATCACATGATCACACTGAACTTACAATGACATTGTAGTCAATAAGTGAATCACCATGGTTGTTAAGCAGCATATCATGTGACCATCACTTGCAATTTTACTGCCAGCTTCTCCACTGACTCTGTTTGTCAGAAGCCAGCTGTAAAGTGCGCAAATGGTGATCACGTGACCATGGGATCTGCGATGGCTGTAAATGCCTGTTGGTTGCAAAGCACCTGAATGTAACTTACTTTTTCAGCGCCATCATAACTTTGAATGGTCACTAAGCAGGGCAAGATCTACTACGTGTACTTATTTCCTTTTTGTCTTCTGCCTGTGATTTGAGAATTTCAGGTGCCCCCCTGACTTGCTGTCTGTTTATAAGGTCAATAGCATATCTACAGTGTCTTAGCCATAGACAGATTTAAGTAAATTAGGCTTTCATATCACCAGGTCATTTCATGGCTTACTGCCTAAGCAGTAGCCTTCAGAATACTTTCTTGCAAAAGTTACATTCTTAACTTTAGTGTTTCTCTTTACCTTTATTATTTCCACCAAACTGTCTAACTGCTACACAAAAACATTAAATTGGGGTGGGTGTTGGGGGATTGAGAGAGCTTTCCTCAACCTGTGAAGATTGTGTAGGATTTTGATGTGAAAGAATGCCATGGTAAATCAGAGAGTCATACCTACCAGCTATTGAAAAACAATTCAGCTTGGAATATGTCTTCCCCACCTGTCTATCGTGTAGTCCTCAAGTCTTTGGAAACATCCTGTAACAAGAAAGCATAGCTGTTGTGAACTAGCTAAGAATTTCTGTCTGTGATTTTGAAGTCTAGTGACATTTTTATGATACTTTAATGTACAAATTGCTATATAAATAAAATAGCTTGCTCATTGCATGGCTATAAAAGTGGGCTTCAAAAATTATGATAATCTCTTGAAACATTCCTGTGAATGTGTGCATAATTACATTTTAAATTATAATTCATAATATGTTCTAAAATGTTATGAACATTGGATAAGGCCAATGGCTAGCAGTCACTATGTTTTTTAGAAATATATAACTAACAACTTGGTTATTATGTAATTATAAGCTGCCAAGCGAGTAAACAGAATTGTTAAAGCCTCATGATTCAACATAACCTTGAGTAACATATTGAATACTATATTTTATCTGAGGCCAATATTTTTGAGTCCTAGGATTGGGCGCATTTGTTTTTATTGTTTATTGTTTAATGTTATAAATCTTGCAGCATATTTATTACATTAGTGGAATAGAAATGGAGCTTCCATAAATTTATAAGATTTAAATGTTTTGAATCACTTGGTAGTTGAGAAGTATTACACTGTATTCGATGTTCTAGCTGCATGGTATTTTGCTGTAGAATACATTTCAGAATACATTTAATATCTAGTTGGGCTGACAGTGTTAGTTTATCCCAATGAATTAATTAAAACTGAACAACAAGACCAGCCTTACAAATTCCTCTCTGATGTGTTTAAAACTGCTGTTTGTTTCCCTAGATGTTTATTTACAGAATTACATGCCTCACAGTGCCCAATCTCATTTTTTTAGTATTGTTTCTGTGCTCCCAGTTCCTCTTCACCAAGGGAATTAAGTAGTGACTTAAAATGTTAACCTGTCTAGAGGGAACTAACATGAATAGTAGGATCAAGGAGAAATGAAGAAAAAAATAAGAGTGAGTGGGAAAATACAGTAGGTGCTTTTCAAATAAGGATGACTACAAGCCAGCTTCCAAAACAATCTGTAGCAAAGTTCTGGGTGTCTTAAAATCCATGGCCATGATTAGGTCTGAGGGAGGAAAAGTATGATAAATGAGCTTTCTGTTATATGTGCATTTTTAAAACATAAGTGACATAATAAGGAGCTTTAAAGGTGAGGAATAAATTGTGACACCACAGATCTGCAGGATCTACTGGATGTAATTTTTGAGCATATCTCTTCTGCTATGATTTTCAAACTTTGTACAAAAGGAACTCTTGCTGTCTCACTGAGGTATGCCATCCCTTATTTCTAATGTTTTCATGACCCACAAATATGGCAACATTCTTTTCTCTATTTAGGTGTTTGCTACACAGTAGATGTAGTTCAAAGCAGGGGCATCCACAGGGGTGATCAAAGACATCAAAATGGTGAGTGCACCTGGGCAATTAAAGCCCTACACCTTATTAATATGTGTCATATTGCCTGTAAATAAGGGGTGGGGATTCAATTGCCTATTGTACCTGGCAGTTTAACATTGTTGACCACCTCTGAAGATGCCCCATTTCCTATGTATGCCTTGTTGGTAACTCTTCCAGCTGAAGTGTGACATCATATGCACTGCATCAGTACAATATTGTGAACTAATTTCAGAGGCCAGAATAATGATAATGATAATAATGTGTTTGCCTAGTGGTTATAGTCATCTCTGAATGGTTATTACTTAGGTATTTGAGCAGCTGTTCCACAAATCAATGCTAATGACACTATATTTAAATCATAACTGAGTTTAAAAGAACTTTTTATGTCAAAGGCTATAAACATGGCTAAAGGTAGTATATTCACTTTGAGTTAAAAAAAAATTCCTTGAACTTTTAAAAATTTGTTGTTATATATAGATATTTAAACATCCAAGTTTTGTACCTGGGGTGATGCATTTAATGATTCCCATCTTTGATTTGGGAACCGATGGATTATTTCTTTCATCAAAAGTCATATGTATGGCTAAATATGAAACCTGTGTGGTCACTGTTTGTTCAGTTGTTGCATATTAGTTCCATGGTGGTTAAAATGATCTGAACAAATAAGAGGGCTTACACTACATTATATTAACCTTTATTAGTAGGAAATTGAAGTCTAGAGATTATTATTAAGCCTCAGCCACTAAAGTCTGGCAATGCTTGGATAGAGATCTTTCAGAATGACCTCTGATCAGCTTATTAGAGGGATTTTATCCTTTTAACTGATTAAATAAACAACCCTGTTAGTATTAGTCTTACTCATAGCCATTTCATGAGATCAACTCTCTAACGGAGCACAGGACAAAGGGAATCAAGTTCCTATTTGAAAAGGAATACTATATTTTGCATATTAAATTCTGGCATAAGGGTCATCCATTGCTGAACTTCTTCACTGTGATTAACTGACTAGTATATCCAATATCAATGGGCTTTTTATTACCAAGAGTAACCCCAGGATTTCTTGTGAGCTGAAACGTTCTGAACGGAAGCAAAACAATTTAATACATTATATAATGATCCTCTGGGTATTTCTTTTTTTGGGATGCTGTGACATATAGGTAGGAGAAGCTTGAGCTATTGAAGATGTCGAGTTACAAGGTAAGTCTCTGAAGCAATACCGTGAGCTTTTTTCTGAACATATTCTCAGGGTTGTTAAAATATTCACTAATATAGCTGAATATGAAAATATCAATCACTATGTAGTTTTATGCAAGTCCACTCAAAAGTAATTTTTGAGTTGAACAGGATTTACTCCTAAGTAATGTGCACATATTACAGCCTCAAAGAAGCTTGCAATTGAAATAAAAGATTATATAGCTGAAAGATATTGGCTATTTCCCCATCAATATAACATGAAACATTGATGTATTATATAAAATATTAAAATCTGCTAGTTTGTTTGGGGCACGCTCAAGAATTAAAAAAAAATCCAGTATTTAAAATCTAATACTTGGTATTGTTCAATTTTCTCCCAAGAAAGCTTGAGTTTAATTTAATATATTTCTCCAAAGCTATTATTAAGATTAGATCCTTTTTCCTCTCCTCTTGTATGACTTTGAAGACCAATAGGAGTTACCCACAAGATAAATCTTTGTAGAACTTACTGTAATGTTAGGAAATTACAAATATGCACTATTATCCATTTAATGTATTTATTTTGTCCATTTGTATGTTAGCCTTCAAAACAGTTTGTGTCTGCTCTCTGAGAGATTATTCTTTTAACCAATCACATTTCACCACATTTTCTAGAAAGCAATAGTGGCTTCATTCTTCTGAAGTCAAATCTCATACAGCTTCAAACATGAATAGAGAATCCTCTCAGGTGTTGCTGAATTACCTCTCCAGCAGGCTAAGCTTTCCAATCTAATGGTGGAGCAATAGTTCAGCAATATTTAGAGTTACTTGTCCTGTGCCTAGGATGTTTGCATCACTAGATTAATTCTCTTTCAGTTGGATTTCTTGTATGGATGAAATCATGAATGGGCCTTCATGTTTTCAGATACAAGACAAATATCCTTCTTATACAACTATTAACTTGGCAATTAATACACTTGTATGTAATGCTGTATTGAAAGCATAGTAGTTTGAGACAATTCTGTTTCATCAAAAAAGTGGAATATATTCATAATATCCTAGAATCCTAAATTACAGGACACATTGCTCACCAATTCAGAAGTTTCATAATTTAACATATTTTATATTTGAGATACCTACCTATTTACGTTATATACCTATACCTACCTATTTACGTAGGTGGGTATTCTCAATGTGTGTTTGTACATTGAGGTAACAGTATGTTGGCTTGCAAAGTAGTCTGTAGAGCGGAGATGCTAGCTTGCACAGAATTTTGTGAGCCTGTGTTAACTTTATTTCTGCCATTTAATTTATTCCACTTGGCAATTTTAGGCTGATTCCAGAACTATTTCATGAGCAGAAAGGCTGCCTGCAATTGTGATCTGCTGATAGAATGAAGATGAAGACTATTTTACAAAATGATTCTTTCCCCCCTCCAGCTCCTAGTTATTTCCTCAGTATTTTCTGATGGTGAAAGGGAAAATCAAAACAATAGCCACAGGCTCTATTAATTCAATCTACTGTATATTAATAGTAGTAATATTAGTTCAAAATGTGTGTCCTATTTACAAAGCCAGGTTGCCCAAAGCTTGTAACAACATGTACTTTTTGAGGTAATAATGTAAGTTTTTCCAGCAGCAATAGATAAGCAATGTCCTAATGTGTGCATTTTACATTTACATTGCTTAACTGATGGATACTATCATGAAGGGAAAAAATAGCACTATCTAAAAACAAGCAGAATCAATGTAAGAAGATATGTAACTATATGAGTTTCTGAGAGCCTGTTAGTATAGTACTTAAGGCACCAGGCTAGAAATCTGGAGACCATGAATTCTAGTCCCACTTTAGGTACAAGCCTGCTGGGTGACCTTGGACCACTCACTCTCTCTCATCCCTGGGAAGAAGGCAATGGCAAACAACTTCTGAAATCTTGCCAAAAAAACTGCAAGGACTGTCCAAGCAGTCAGCAGGAGTCAACACTGACTCAAAGGCATTTGAGAGCCAGTTTGGTGCAGAGGTTAAGGCATCAGGCTAGAAACTGGGAGACCGTGAGTTCTAGTCCTGCCTAAGGCACAAAGCCAGCTGGGTGAACTTGGGCCAGTCACTCTCTTTCAGCCCTAAGAAGGGGGAAATGGCAAACTACTTCTGAAAAACCTTGCCAACAACATGTTTATTACAGCCCTAAGGCCAGATACAATAAAATTATATAATACCAACAATTTTACATTTATATATACATAAAACAAACATACAAACAAAAATAACAATTAGTATAATACAATCTAAAATTAATTAAGAATGAAAACACTAAAATAAATTGAATAAAATATGTTAAGAAATTCTAAATCTAAGTGATGGTGCAGCATATTGTGCAGATGGTAGCACAGAACTGGGCAAACTGGGAGGATATGTTTGGGTCCTTATGCGAAAGAAGTAGCATTAAATAGAAATCACATTCCCTGTCTGGAATTTTCTTCAGTAATGGATATATAAGGATCTGTCTAGACTCCTTATTGTCAGGACCAGGACCAGGACCAGGAATTAGAAACTTACTGGGCTGGAATTGGAGAATTGAAACTCCAGCATGACTCAGCAGAGCGAGACAAATCTACAACACTGATTGGGCGAGATCCGGAGTGGGATTTGAATATGCCAATCAGTGCGTGCCAGAGACACGCTGAAAAGTGCGTGAAAGATAAGGCAGCCCGATTGGCTGCAGGAGACTCCAAGCGTGCCAAGGAACAGGATAAAAGGCAACAGCGCAGACAGCGTGCTGACGGAGACAACTGATCCGCCGTCCATCAGCAGTTTACTGCAACCACGCTTCACAAACCCCTGCAAATTTGGGGGGTTGTCTCTCACCTTGCTCAGGATCTGAGTATGTGGCACACACGGTACCTCCAACTGAATCCAGCTGAGTCCAGAGTTTCCAGCCTTGTTTCAAGTCTCCTGCCCAGTGAGTCTAACCTAGTTCGGGGCTTCCAGCTGAGCCTAGCAGTATCCCAAGTTCCAAGCCTTGTTCCAGGTCTCCTATCCAGTGAATCCAGTCCAGTCTGGGGCTTCCAGCCAAGTCCAGCCCAGTACCAAGTTCCAAGCTTTGCTCCAGTTCATCTTCTGCAGAGATCCAGTCTAGTCCGGTGATTCCAGCTGAGTTCAGCCTTGTTCTGAGTTTGGATTTCATGCCTGAGATTCAGTGTAATTCTGTTTGTTGATCGTAGCTTGCATCCAGATGCATTGAGCCAGCCATCCTGTGTTGTGTTGTTCCAGATTGATTCCAGTTTGAGATCTGCTGTCTCCAGTACTCGTGTCCCAATTGGTTCCAGTCTTCTTTCCAGTTAATACCTAGAATTACCTTGCTATGTTGTCTAGTCTTGATTACTTCAGTCTTTACTCTAAGGACTTATTGATTGTAAATAGTTCTTAATAAAGAGTTTTATTGAGAACTGGTTTGGCGCATGGTCTGAACAGGACACTTATACAGGGAACAGTATAACAACATATGGCTTAGGGTTTCTATTGAACTGTCACCATGTGGACATAACTGAAGGTGCATAGGAACTCCCTTAAAACATCCAAAAAGGACAGCTGAGGGGAGTGTGTCTAGCCTGGCTAAAGTGAAAGTTTACCAAGAAAACTGCAGAGATGTGTCCAGGCAGTCTCTGAGAATCAGACACAATTGAACAGATTAAAAAAAAAAAAGAATCAGTGCTTTCTTTCCTTTTGGCAAAGACATGGGCAGAGCAATCTGGATTGACAGATCTGGGGGTGATGATTCTGCTGAGGTTTTTTTTTTTTTTTTTTGACAATTGGCACTTAGTAAAAATTGTATGCTTATGTTAATCTGATCACCTATGCAAGGCTCAAAGACATTTCATGTATTGGGTCTGTCTGGCAGATCATCTTAAGTCAGCCATATGAAAAGGTTCAAATTCTCACATTCACAGGAACTAGAAAAGATTGATTTCAAGTTCAACGGAATTGTAAAAGCATACAAGGATAAACCAGGAAAGGACAGGATTTTAATATAATAGTATATTTGGGTACTGGTGAAATTGGTCCTTTAATTCTGTTTATGTTTTGTGCCTGTTCTCCAAATAATACTTGCCTTTTTAATTCCAGCACAGAATCACTACGGGAAATTTGCTTGATATCAGCACCCTTAAATACAAAGTAGTGATTGATTATATATATATATATTTATTTATTTATTTATTTATTTATTTATATATATATATATATATATATATATAGGAGAGAGAGAGAGAGAGTGTGTACACACAAACATCAAATATCAATACAATGGAGATTTTGAACAAAAACTTTATTATATAACAAATACTTTGATGGAAGTTGCAGCGGTTTTCTTTTTATTTATTCATCAGATGTTGCCACTGCCTATCTCCCTCCAGAGGAGGGACTCTGACTGGTTTACAATAAAGGTAAAAGATTTAAATATAATAAAACCATAAATAATACATAAAATATAAATACAAGATATAAATATAAAATAAAATCCAAATGGCAATGAAAGTTCCAATTCAGTTTGTGTGTATATGAGGGCCATTTTAGGGTGCCAGCCATCCTCAAGAATGACTACTCCCCTTCCTGGCCCAGGCTAGATTTTCCAATGCTGTACTCAACTTTGGAAAAACAAAACAAAAACAAACTAAATAACTTTAATGCTTGTGATTTTGGTATCCTAAATTGTAACTAATTTTGACAGAATATCTTATTTCTTTCTCTTCTCTATTTTAAATACCTTAAGTTAGCTAAATAATAAAATGTCAATCTTTAATTATATAAATTATATAAACATCACTGTAATGAAATAATACAATATATCATGACTTATACCAACACAATAAAAAGGGAAAAAAATCTTAAATAGATTTTTTTTTTAAATGAGAAGAAGCTCAAGAAATTGTACAAAAGACAGCAGTAATGAAAAGCTGGCACTTTTTATTTGTAAGCTCTCCAGTAGGTCCATCTCTGTTCCCAAAGAATGTTGCAAAATGTCACCTCCTTCAGCCTTGAGGAGGTAATTGGTGCTGCTGCCTCTGAAGTTGGCCTTTCTGCTGGCAATGTTAACAAGACATGCTATGGGAATATAACAAGCAAAAGAAGGTGCAGGTGTTACAAAGAGAGGTACCATGCAGAAGGAGATCAGCTCTGATTAGTGAGGATTTTTTTTAAAAAAGTCACAGTAAATGCTGAGACACATTTCTTTGTGGATATCTGTCAGTGCACAGTGGAAAGTGTTACATTACTTCACAGGTTTACTAGGTTCTAACAGACAGATGATAATGATACTTGACTTTGGAAGCCCCTACCACAGTAGCAAATATTTCAAAACTGATTTAGGATCCTCATTATGCTTCATAAGGGGACCAATACCTCCATCTAAATTTAATCAAGTTGATAGTGTAGGGTTTTTGTTCATGTTGTATGGCAGCAGATGTATAAGTATATAGGTGATAGTCAATACTGGCTCTTTCTTATCTGCTTGAACAGAACAATATTTGCCAAGCACATGTACGTACAGTATTTATTCTTTTTTTGCAGAAAACGTAGTATGTGTTGAGACAGGATTAGTTTTGCAGGGACAACCAAATCTAGGGCCCGGTTGTATCCCAAGCTCCATTCACCTTGTTCATTCAGCTTGTTCCCAGTACAACAGTATGTATCAGGAAGCCCTTCTGCCTTTTTTTTTTTTTTTTACAATTTTTAAAATACCTATTCTCCTTGAGGGCCCTTCTTTCCTTCCTCCCTCCCTCCCTTCCTGTACTAATAGATAGATGGCATCTTTTAACCCCCCACTTCTTGGTATTCAATTGTCCAGAGTTGTCCAGAACTTCTGTAGAAGAACTGGTACACTAGCCTGATACATTTTATGAGTTGCCTTCAGCACATGACCATGCAGGGTTGCTTCAAGTTTTATTACTCCAAGAAAGGTGAAACTTGTTGAACATTTGCAGAAGAAAGAGTTAACATTCTTCTCTCAAAGTCCCATCTTGTTCACCTCTCCAGATGAATGTTTCCACTGACTTCCAAGCTTTAATCTACTTCATTATGACCCATCAAGGGCATTTCTTTGTGCTTTTTTGTTTTTGTTTTGCTTTGACCATAGTACTTACCTTTTGAACAATTCCACAATGTTTTCAGAGCTTCCAATAACTGATAGGGAACACAGTTTGATGGAGCCTCCACAACTCTGCCCATCCTTGCAATACTTACTGGTGGTCAGATCACTAGTCATTCTGATTTTAGAAAAGGCTGTCCATATCTGACTCCAATAGGCCTTCTTCCTCCCGCTCACCAAGGCATTTTATATTAACAAGAAACAAAAGATTGTCTTTCTCCCCCCACATTTTTGTTGTTGCAGGTATAATGACAATGAACTTTGTAACAAAGTGAAGTTTCTAAACTATGTATCAGAGGTAGAGCAGGGGACAAGGATTGAATTTTGAATAACAGATAGGTTGATTTAGAGATATCTAACTCACATTGCCTTTTCTATACTGGATTTTGATTTGCCCTCAAGTAAGAGCACAGTTCTATGAACTTAGTAGCCAGTACACTCAGTAATATTAGAGTACAAATAGTCAGATTGCCAAAATTTCTTTGAATTTCAGTACAGATTTATTTGTTTAATGTCTCTATTGCTGTAATGGCAACCAAATGGTAGGCTAACAATTGTTGCATATGGAAAAATTAGATGCCCTAAAAAATCATCTTCTAACCTTCTGGAATTTGCTACAAATTCATCCATTTATGATAGATTATGGCCCCC
The DNA here is from genome assembly GCF_035149785.1 of Candoia aspera. Lineage (NCBI taxonomy): Eukaryota > Metazoa > Chordata > Lepidosauria > Squamata > Candoiidae > Candoia > Candoia aspera. The sequence goes on along the minus strand of NC_086157.1, from coordinate 79,462,257 downwards.
CATAATGTAGACTAAAAGAGAGTGGTGACCACGGGAGTGTTTGAGCATGGTGTATGTTTTTCATTTACTGTTTTCACTTTTGCTTCAATCATATACAAGAAATAAGAAAAGAAAAAACATAGATACTGACCACATGCATCTTTATATTCTCAGTCAAACTGTACTGAATTGGTCTGAAAATTAATTACAAAGCTGATGTGATTTTCCAATCAGGCAAATGACTATGTAGGAATGGAGAAGGAAAATTTATTGACAAATAATCTATCAGTTAATTAGCAACCTGCTGTGGATTACATGTGTCATGGGGTCGATAGGTATATGCTAACACTGTCTGTACATCCAGTTTCTATATTTCATGAAAAAAATAGTGATTTTGTCAAGTAAAATATTATTCTTTTTTGGCACTACATGCTCATATTGAAAAGATTTACTCCAAAATACAAGTGGGTCTGAGTACACTAAGTTTCCTTGTTTCTTTGTATATTGCAAATGTCTGTACATGGGTATCTACATATACAAAACCCTTCACAGAAGCCAGAAAATCAGTAGTATAAATGTTGTAGCACTTGCCTCCCCTCCATCCTGCTTGTACATCCTCCATCCTGCTTGCACAGCTATGGTTCTAGCCTGAATGAGATCTGTGCATGTACAAACATATATAAGAACATCCCTTTCTGAAGATATCTGTCCTATATAGGTATATATCAGATGGAAAGAATTACTCATGGCATGCTATATCATTGTGGAATCTGAGTACTCTTTTTCTCACATGTTAAATATTTTCAGCACAGGTAGTCTTCACTTAAAGATGGTAATTGGGACTGGTAACTCCATCGCTAAATGACATGGTTGTAAAGCACAACATCACTTGATCATGTCGACTTATGATGGCAGTTGGGGCAATCCCAGTTGGCATCTTTAGGCAAATCCTATGTGGTCACACCCTGCAGTGTCCTGCAGCCACATGATCACTATTTGCAACCTCTTGCCGGCTTCCTCATTGACTTTGCTTATAGGAAGCAGGAATTATGAAGGCTGCAAATGGTGAGCATGTGACTGTGGGATGCTGTGACCATCATAATTGTGCATGGGTTGCCAAGCACCCAAACTGCAATCACCTGACTACAGGGATGCTGTGACGGCCACAACTACGAGGACCAGTTGTAAGTCCCCTCATTCAGTGCCGTCATAACTTTTTCTTAAGTAATTTTTATTATAAGATGATTTTACATAGGCTTAAGAATCTACATAAACATGGAAGAAAAAGTAGGAAAAAAAGAAAATATAAAGGGGTGAAAGAAAAAGTAAAATATAACAAAAAAGAAAGAAAAAGTATCCAAAGAAGCGACTTCCAACCTTCTTTGCAGCAGTTACAAACACAGTAATTACCATCTTCACCCTCACAAATTGCATATCATGGATCCCTTCTTCCCATAAATAAACCTTTTCAGTGAATCCCAAAATCACCAGTTCATTTTTATCCATTTTCAGCAAAAAGTATTCCAAGTCTTTTATAAAAGTAATTGTAGTTCCCTCCTTAATCAAATAAGTCAATGTAGCCATTTTTACAGACTCAGTGATCTTCATGATCCAAGCATCATTGTAACTGAATGGCCACTGAACAGGTGTTTGTTCAACTACCCATAACGCCTGAACAGAGTTAATTGATCACTAGTTGGTAGCTTAAATAACTGAGGGTTGATACCTTGTGTCTGCATCATGTATCTACTTTAAATGAAAGTCATAGCCAACCATTCAAATTAGAAATTAATCACAGAGATGATAAGAAATTCAGAATTTATGAAAAAGTACATGTTATTTGGAAAAGTGCTGCATCTACGATAAAACCCATCATCAATTTATTCTCAGCTATCACAAACCGACTATTAACCAGAGCAAGCCAATAGGGTTTACTGAAGAGACAACTAATAGCAATTCATTTCCCTTTTATTCCTGGAGTCAGGGGGCAATTCTTTCTCCTGCATAGGCCCTGGCATTTAAAAAGAGAGTTAACAATTCTACTGGTGCAGTGTAAGTGAAGGTACATTGAAGTTACTCATACTGAGTTCAGTGAAACTTATTCATAGATCATGCATAGAATTATTGCCTCAGACAAATTTTCTATTAAGTTTATGGGCACAAAAATCAGAAATGCTTACATAATTGCAGAAATAATTTACATGTGTGTACAAGATTATGCAAAATTTAATTTCCTAAATTTTAGTAACATTCTTTTCTGCTTCATTTCTATACAATACTGAATGTACATAAAATACTGCTAGAGTTGTATCTGTTTCTGATATTGCTTCTCTCCCCACCCCCAATCTTTTTTATATAGTTTACTGTCCATTTTTCATTGCTTTGATATTTTTTTCTATAGCTACTCTTGACAGAGATTGTTAGCAGTAGTACATCAAAACTGACCTGCACTTCAGGAGGCATATTATTTAAGCAACAATATACAGTAAGGAGAACATTTCAGGGGATTAGTGTGAACTGGAGGTGTGTTGTGAAATGTGATGCTAAAGGACAAGTGATTCCAGCTACCTGCAATTTCTAGTAATTCTCCTGGAGAATTACTAGAAATTGCAGGTAGCTGGAATCACTTGTCCTTTAGCATCACATTTCACAACACACCTCCAGTTCACACTAATCCCCTGAAATGTTCTCCTCAAGTGAGCCGTCTGGCTTTATTTCCTGGAGTGTGGACTGGTGCCCTAGCTACAGTTGATGGGCTCGTGCCATTCATGTCAAACCATCTTAAAGCACCACTGTGAAAAGCCCTAGAGTAGGCAAGCAGGCATAAAATTGACTAGACCAGATCATACATCTCACAAACATTGTTCATGTTTCTTTCTTACCTATAGAAATGTCTGGTGACATTGCTGGAATATATTATACCTATTATTAGAATTGATTTTCTTTTTCTCAGATGTTGTATGCTCATGTTTTTTCTAAGAGATTTTGGCAGTAAAACACTGTTGAATAGGAGAGGGGAAAGGGAAAACCTGAACTCTTCTTTCACTTTTAAAAACCACTTCAGATTAGAGAAGTTCCTGAACTTCCCTTACACACTGCAAATTTGTGTGTCATCACTTTGTATAGAAATAAATAATGGCTTAGTTGCCTAGGGCTAATGCTGTATAGCCTATATAACTCATAAATAAGTGGATGGTAAAATGTCCCCAAGGATTTGTTGACAACAAATTTGCAGGTCAGCAGTATTATCCTACTGAAAGAATGAAGAGACAAAAAAGAAAAGCAGTCAATTTCTGCCAAATATCCTGCAACCAAAACAGGAGGGGTGATTAAAGGATCTAAAGCTAAGCATTGGTTTTTTCTATGAGTTATTCTGAGGTCAAACCAAACTGAGCAAAATAAATTGTAACCTCCTAAACTCCCTTTCCAATTTTGTGCTACCAAAATATAGTGACAAATTCCCATGCATTGATAGTATGAATCCTCCTTTATTTGTGGCTGGACCCTAAAGAGTTAAGATGCACTAAGTCTTTCTTTGAATAGAGTTAGTACATCTAAAACACCGAGAATGTCCACAGAAGACTTCCTATCCCGTAACACATTAAATTAGCTGAAAAACTGACCCTGCCCAATTCGACATCAAATGTATCCTAAACCTTGTGACCCTTGGCCATTGCAAATACTGAAAAGCAATACAGGCTTGAATCTACCAAGAATGATTCCAGCTCCAGTGTATTTAAGTAGATCAAACTAATCGGGCAAGCTTCTGCTACACAAGGAACTATTTTCTTATAGTCCAATTGCATGGCTGCCTGCAATAGGCCTTATGGTTTGCTTCCTAAGGAACAGAGTCCAATGCTGCTATAACTGTACATACCTACTGCTTATCCTTGAAATGAAAATCAGTGAAACAAATAGAACACAAGCTCTTAAAATGTAGTGACCCACTGGGGATACATTTTAAATTCTATTTTTTACTCAGGTTCTTTTGCTGTTTCTATTTTCATAGTTACCCTGAAGTGGGGAAAAAAAATAACTGGATTAGATTAGAGATCCATCTGGTCTCACATATGTGGCCATCCAGATGTTTCTAGAACATTTCTACTATAGACTGAATGAATCAAAGAAATTGTGAACATAGCAATGCTCTATTGATTTATGACCTCATTTTCAGACTGCTATTGTGGAATAGTGTTTCTGATATTCTACTGAATTATCAAAACTAGTAGCTATTGATGAAGCTAATTTTTGTGAAGCCATCTAGCCTAGTAATCAGCACCAAATTTTGTGGATATCCTGTCACAATTTTTTAAAGTGACATTATTTTATCTTTCCTTAACCTATGAGAATGATATGATACAATTTCTAGCATAAACATCTCGATCTGGCAAACTCCAGTTGATTTTTATCCTCAATTACCCCAGCAAGCATGGTAAAAGATTCCTGACTGGGGAAGACTGTTTTATTATTATGAGGAAAGAAGGGGACAATCTCCATATTATTCATATCTAGACACAGAGAAGAGTTACGTCCTGATCAACCTACTGGGACTGGAGTGTTAATCAAGTATATTAGCAATAGAATTTAACTATTTAAAATATAGATAAACGTATAGGTTTGGATAGTGAATAGATCTCAGTGTGTTGTGTAACATATTCTGGATAAGTATGTCATTTCCTTGTCCAGACAAATTGAGACCTAACTCCTTCCATCAATTTTTTTATCTAATAATTATCAGACTCTTTTTATGTAGACAGAAAAATATAATAACCCATAATGGTTGGGAAAAAGCAGAATAGAATATATTGTTGTTGTTTTGTCATTTGAAGAGTTGACTTCCTATTTTCACATAAACAATATACTCTATATTATTACAATAATTACTGAAGTTATATAAACTTGTCATGATTGAGAGCATGGTGGCCATTCCAGGAAAACATCCTGAGAAGCCACCCAGAATTGTTAATTAATAGAATATTAAAACCACAAGTATCTTGGCCTACTTGTTACCTTCCAAAGCCAAACATACTACATAAATTTAAAGCTCTATTAAAGATAATTAAACAGTATGAAAGGTCCAAAGACATCTCAGATTCATTAAGATTCATTGAGACAAATTTGTGAAGAAAGGAAGCCTGGCCTCTCTTTGCTGACTCAAGTGGAATTTAGGAGTAAGGAAAAAGACAACATAAGGAGTTCAATGGTGGAACCAAACTAAAGTTCCCAAATCAAGCTGAGTATCATCCAGAGCCATTTATTATAAAGCCAAAGCAGGACCTATGAGCCAGTAAGAGGCCTCCAGGAAAGGAAGCAGTCTGGATGAAATCACCACCAACACACACTAAGCCATACTGAAGGCTTTAAGAAAGAGACAGGAAAAAAAAATCAGATTACTATGTTAGTTCTGGCTACAATAAATCATGGTCCTAATGTAATTAATAAACATTTAATCTTGGAACACATCTGGTTCAAATGTAATGAAAAAACATGGCTTCCCATTATGGACATGGCTTTTGCATGTAACAGTTCAGAAACATCCTCTGTAAAGCTTCACTAGCCACAGCACCAGTTATTTGGAAAGCATCTGAGGAGGAGGAGGAGGAGGAGGGGGAAATGATACCAGATACGTATCCTCACACATGAGCAAATGACTGACTGGCAGGCAACAAAATCCAGAAATAAAATGTTAAGGCATTTGCAAAAGAAAAAAGAAACAAAAGTAATAAAATATACCTAGTGTTCCACAATTGTTATTTTAACCAAATCTTACAGAAAAAACATAACAATTTGCAGTTTTCTTTCCATTATTATCTTTGACACTTCTGGAAGTTTCTTTCTTCTAAATATCTTCCTTCTCCTTCTATGTATATTCAACCTTACCTATCCATTTATTTCTCCAAGAGAATTGACCTTGCTTAGGTATATTCCCTTAAGGATGGAAATAGTTTGGATCCATGAAATGTACATAAATAAGATGCTTATCTATCTGGAAGTGAAAATGAAGCTGAGTAAAAGGCAAGTGCATCCTATACATGGAGTTTTAATGATGATAGTGCTAGGGACTATTTGCAAAAATGACCATTTTAATACAAACACTTTTGCAGTTTTGCCAATGCCCTTTCAAGTTTGTATTATTCCTTTCCGGCTACTAGTTATTAACTGCATTAAGAAATTGCATCCATAAAAAGGTTGGGCAGCATTCCTTTCTGGCCAACATTCAAGCTTGAATTATGTTATATAGCTTAAAAAAAACCATCAGGGATTAATGATTATGTTTGTGCTTTCACTATTTAAATGTGTTGCTGTATTAGATATGGAAAATTACACAAGCTTTCTGTCTAATTATTCTGGATTTTATATTTAACTGTCTCTTAATATTAAGCAGGATTTAAGCCTGGTGATGATAGTTGTTGTCCACAGAAAATACTAGAATTGTGACAACTTGCTTGAAGAGAGAATCTATTGAGATTTCAGATAAATGCGTGAAGATTGGCAACAGAAACAGAATTTGGTCATGATCCTGCTTTTCCTGCTCCTTATTCATAATATTCAAGAAAGAACAGCTACAAACAATTTCAAGAAATACTGTAGATAATATAATGGAAAAACATTTCCAGGACACTAAAAGACATGATCTTACTCTGTAGCATATGTTGTTTAATTTTAATTTGTATTTATTTATTTTGCCATTGTATTTGTTCAAAAGTACTGAGAACATCAGAGTGCAATCAGTGTACCTGTAAACATACCTAAAACTTAAAGCAGAAGGATTTATGCTAAAATATATACTTCAAAATGTTGAGTGGGGTGGACTTATATATTGAAGTCCAATGGAGATTTCAACCATCTCATCAGTCTTTTATTCCGAGTATCTCCACAAATAGATGCACTATTCTTGCTTTAGGGTGTACCATATTTCTTGTTTTAAAAATATTATTATTTAATGTTTTGAAAGAATATAAGTGTAAAGAATATAATTAATAAAAATATAGGACATAAAATACTAGGAAATAAATACAGGTATTTATCCCTTTTGGATAATTGAGAGTACTTTGAATTGTGTGTACTTGGTTAACGCAGTACTAGTAATCACTGACAATACAATAAACAATTATACTAAAAGTTATAAATCAGATTAAGATATTCTAAACATAACACCTCCTTCTCCAAATTTTGGATGCAGCATAATAATCCAAGAATGGTTTCCAATTAGAATTAAATTTTGCATCAGATTTAACTTTTATGTATGTAGGAAGTTATTCTAGCCTTCAAAGCATACTCCCACAATTTCATTAGCCACTCTTCTAAAAAGGGAGTTAAAAGTATTTTACAGTAAACAGCATACAAAATCCTTGTAGCCATTAATATATACAATGCTAGTTCAGTGTAGTTTAATGAGATATGCAGCTTAGAGGCTTCTGGTGGTAAATGGTGGACTGAGCAGCTGTGCCTGTGTGAGCTCCGTGGGCAGAGCTGGCATCGTGGCTTTTTTGGGGAGCACAGGCTGGTTTCTCCTGTAGCCCAGAGCATTTTTCCAGGCAAAGAAAATGCTGGGAATTGACCCATTTGTCCTCCGGATGGCGAGTTGCAGCCAGGAGACCGTGGACAGATTTGGCTTGTTTTCCCATTTAAAGTGTAACAAAGATTGAGAATACATAATTGCTTCCCTGTTACTATTTTTGGTATTGAATTGAAAGAGGAATATTTTCCTACACGTTGGACTGGCTGTTTTAAATCTTTATTTTTCTGTTCATTTTCTTTGGGACTTGTTTGCTAGTATAATTTCTCTTGCCAATTTTAGACGGAAGGCTTTTTAAAATTAACTCATTAACTCCTTTACATGTGAGTTGGGGATGCCATAATCTACTGTTTGAAGTATGCAAGATTTCAAAGAAGACTTCGCAGAGCTGTGAATTTAACCAGACTTTAAACGATCTTTTTTCAGAATGCTGTGAAACCACTCTGCAAAGTGTTTGGGACATTGGAGAAGAGATTGTTGCTAAAGTGTGTCATTTGGATGAAAATGTTATGATGGATGATGAAGATTCTGGAAAAGATGGTAAATTTTCTGTTAGTGAGATTAAGGTAATGCCAGGGGAAGATTATAGTTTGGTGCTGAGGGGGTTAAAGTGACAGTCTGAGTTTAAGTTTCTATGGGGAGTTGCTTTGTCAGGAAGATATTATGACTACCTGAATCAGTGTTATGGGAAAGAAGAGAATATGTTTTATGGGAATTTTTTTCCTTGCTGAGAAGTCTGAGTTCTTGAGGGTGGCAGTGGGGCTGTTTGATTTTTGTAAAAAAAAAAAAGCCTTCTGTGTAGTAGGAAGATATGTAAATGCTCTGGTATATTTCAAGGATGGGTAAAAATTTAAGAACGTGTAACTGGACTGATAATGAGGTTATTATGATTTCATTTTCTTAATGATTTGGACTAAAATTTACAGGATTTGTGATTTGCATGATTTAAAAAGTGTTGATAAGACATGATAATATTTGGCTTTTAAACTTAATAGAGTTAAGTCTGTTGTAGTACTATTAACTATAAAAGTAAACAATTTGTATGTTTTTATAATGTGACTTTTTTTATAGTGGACAGAAATATATAGAATAATGGTAGGAAGGAAGTAATTAAATGGATGTTGCTTTAAGGAGGTGGGAATTGATTTAGAAATTTATATATATATATATACACATATACATACACACACACACACACACACACATACACGCATACAGACAGACACACACATACATACATATTTTTTTATATTAGAGGAAGGAGCAATTGTATTAATGATTTGTATGTGTTAATGGAAAAATGTATAGAAATAATGTGATCTTGGTTTGATAAAAAGTAAGGGTTTGATTATGGAAATTGCTGTATATTCTTGCTGTTGAAAGTTGGAAGTCACCTTTGTATGTAATTTCTAAAATTCTTTTGTGTGTGTGTGTTTCATACTTTTGAAAGTTATTTTTGTTTTTTTGTTTTGTTTTTCTGTAGTTTTTATCTTTGTTCTAAACTTAATAAAAATTATTAAAAGAAAAAGAAAAAAAATGCAGTTTAGTGAAATTTAATAAAAAAATATCTCAGGTTATAATGGAAGTACAATCTTCCAAATATTTTCCAATGTGCTGTAAATAATTTCCCAGTATTGTTGGGCTTTATACACGACTACCACATATGAAAAAAGGATCCAAACAACATTTTTTAGAAAAGGAATTATTCATTTTAGTACTCAAGACTGAAATAATATGCTAGCAGATAGAATATCTTGTACTAATTCTAAGTATGATATTTGAAGTATTTCCACTGAAATCCCCACTACTGCATCTATATAACTATGTTCTAGTTCTGCATCCATTTGATCATACAACAGTCTTTGACCTGTTTAGATTCTGAATCATTCTTCAAAAGTGATTTATAGATCACACTTAAAAAACAATCAGTATTACATATAAAAATTTCAAATTCTCTCAATGCTCCCCTTTTTTCCTGTAATTATTTTGTTACTGAAGATACTGAAACCAATTAAATGTAGTAGAACATTGTGTGGAAAGAGACTCAAAAGTTTTTAATGTTTGTCCTATTAAAAATACAATCTTGCAGTCTAAACAAGTAGTTGTTTTCCTCTGAGTGAATTTCTCAGTATCTTTATCTTCATGAAAGTAAATATTTAATAGTGAAATGCAGAAGGGAAGCCTGGACTTATTCTCTTCCTGTGTTTATCCCAAACATTCAGTAAACTACTTAGCTTAGCATGACTTTTTATAAAGTGTTTATTTCTGTTTGTATCAGCCCAAATATATCTGTATGGCTCTTCTAGAAGGCCTGTCCTTTCTATTGGGGTTACAGACCCATATGGAGATATGATACACTTTGAAATCCACATTAAACAGCTATCATCATTATCATCATCATCTATTAAAACCTTCTGCTGCACAGCTCTCAATGACTCTACATATACAGTTTGAAAGATGAGACCACTAGGCCACCAAATTCTCTTAAATCCTGCACATTCTTGAATTTTATCCCCAGCCTTTTATTAGACCATATATAATTCATTACTTGTCTATGCCAGTCATTTAGTACCGTTTTTTTCAATAAAGACTCGAATTGTTTTAAAAAGGAAGTTATATTCATTCTACCAAGATCTTCCTAGCAAGGACAATTTTAGTTTTTTTCCAACTGAAAATAACTGTTGTTATATTTGTTCAAGTGGACAAATAGTTATTTCTGAATAAATCTTTATTGTTTCTTTTCAAGAAAATTCATAAATATTTAACTTTCTTAAGATCAACCTTAACACCTGTCATTTGGTACATACGTTGCTTTTCTTCTTCTCTCAAATTCCACATCAGCATTTGAGTTTTCTCTTTAGTAATCTGGTAACCTGACATGAAACTGTATTGTTGTATATGTTCCTTCAGCATTGTTAAAGATTGTGAGTACAACATGATTATCAAATAAATTCATTTATGTTCTTATGTAGTTAGATTAATTCCTGAAATTCTGTTATCTTGGTGTAATTAAACTGCCAGTGATTCTACAGCCAATAAAAATAAAGAAGAAGAAAGGGGACATCCGTGTCTTGTTGTCTTTGATATAGCACATTGCTGTACCATTTGCTACAATTTTAGCTTTTTGTTCTTTATAAATACTCTGTATCCATGTAATAAAATTCATGTTTCTATTCTTAAATGCTTCATTTTCCAGTGGTATAGCATTCCTATTTTTGTATTTTCAGAAATGGAACAGGGACCCATTTTTGAAATTGAGCTCCCATTAGATATGTCAATTACCTTTGACTGGAGGAGATGGTCCTCGGGATACTTTGGTGCCAAGCCATGTAGGATCTTCAAGGTGAAAAACAGTACTTTGAATTGCAAGTGGAACCTCATAGGAAGCCAGTGCAAGGTCCTGAGCACAGATATGACATGCCTATGATGACAAGTACCTGCCAACAACTGGGTCACTGCATTCTGGACTAATTGTGGCTTTCTTGTAGTCTTCAAAAGCAATTTCATTAGAGCACATTAGTTGAACCAAGTAATGATCAGGTGTGAATCATTGGAAGATCGTCTCATGCCAGGTAAGGCTACAACCAGGTGTCCCTGCTTCAGCTGGGTCACCACCTGCCTCTGCCCATCCAGAGGTAGCCATGAGTTCAGAGGATCCCCTAAGATGCCAGGAGGAACAGAGATCAAGTGTACATGTACTTGGGGATAGCCATGAGAGCACCCATCAGAGTTCATAGGCCAAAACTGATCCCATATAACAGGACAAGAAATTGCCCCTATCACCATAATAGACTCTACCCACATGAAAGATTTTGGCAAACATGAGCAACTTTGTCAGCAAAATACTGTGTTAAACAGTTACAGTAGCCAGGCAGGAAATCTAGCTGTTGTCCTTTTTATTAAAAGGGTATTGGTCATGCTATACAGAGCTGCAAGATGACAGAGTGCTGATATAATATGGAAGGAAAAATAGATGTAGACTACAAGCATAGAATCCACAACTGAATACATTTTTAAAAACCGTTCAGAAACCAAGTAAGCCTGGAACACTTTCTTCTGGAAGCTTTCAAAACCCGTATACAGTTTTTTTGCCTTCATAGTTGTTTTGCTAGCAACAGTTGGAAGATACCAGGCAATTTGAAAAACTGTAGTTCTGATGCCTTAAAGCACCACTGTGACAATATTTGTCCCAGCTCATCAAAGAATGAGGCCAAGGAGAGAAAGAATGGAAAATAATTCTTCTTTCTTTATCCTTTATTGACATATACTACATGCACTGAGCTGGTGAATGAGCAGGAGTGAAAGGATAATTTCTCTACCTCACATGTAAATCTAAGCTGGAAATGAATTATATCCTAAGATTGACTGACTGAAGCTGGTAACTGAGTTGCATATTTTGAACTGTCCCCTCTCTCCCAACAAAGTCAAGTTCAGTACCATTGCTACTCAGTATTAGAGTGTTTGTGGGTACAGTTTTGAGCTATGATAATATTTTTACTTAAGAAATACTGATATCTTATTTCAAGTTGGTACCATAATTGTGAAATAATTCTGCATTTCTTTTGCATCTAGAGACCACTGAAATGCACTTTGCCTTTTATTAATCGTATCATTGGTAACTGCACAGTAATGAATGCAGGGTGTGAGTGCCAAATGGATAGTCTGTCCATGTAATCACCAGGAGTCAAATCTGACCTGAAGGCAGTAAGTGATCTTATTGATGAAATTTCCACCCATTTTAAAATACATTTTGGCATGTAGAAGACATAATTTATTGAAAAGATTTGTGGTACATGCTAGAAGGAGTACTGATCTCCTTTACTGTAGTAATACTTGGGGCTAGTATAACTGTGACATTATTTGCATGTTTAGCTGATTCTGTCCAATAGGTAGATAGACAGACACAGACAGACAGACAGACAATAGTGTAGGGACTTCCAATTCCAGTTCTAACATTGTAGAAAAAATGGCACCTGCGTAGGCTGAAAACAGTTATACATTTTATTTGTCCTTCAGCTAAGCACTGAAAAATGGACAAATTGACAAGCTGCAATTCTTTTCTATTTCTGAATATTTGCTAGAACATGCTTGCTTTTCAAGCTAGGAGGATAAGGCCTTACTTGCAGAAAGGCTCACTATACCACCTCCATTCCTTTTGATCAGTTGCTGTAGCGTTGCTGCAGGCTTAAGACTGTTGCAATGATTATGTAGGAAAAAACAGCAGCTGTTCCTTAATTTGAAAATGAGCAAGTTGCAAAGTCTAATAGCTGCAAAAGATTGGTGCCACTGGCAGTCCTCAGATTTTCTATAATTTTCATCTATTCTATTCTAGTCCAGTCAAAACTGATGTCCTCATGGGCCTGGTTTTTTTTTTTTAAGAAATGAAAGAAAAGCTATCTGATTGAGAAAAGCTGTTCCCAGGGTATAACTGTGCCAGGATTTACAGTCTTTTTCTGGCATTTGAAAGACCACTCAACTGTTTCAAAAAAAGTAGGGAGAGTAAATAATATATGAAAAATAGTTTTCAAGTTATGCTTAGCAAAATACAGAAACTGTCCAAGTTAGGCATTTATTAAATATAAATGTTCTTTTTTATTTTTTTCTTATAACTATTTCTGACAGCATTACAATCAATAAGCCATCATGAGTGACAAGATTTGCTAGTCTAGAAATGCAATCAACAAATAAATAAATTTTAAAATTGAAAAAAAGTTCATGAAATTAAAATACAGTGTTAAAATAAAATAGACTAGGAAACTAAAGGCTATTCAATTAATAATTAATGAAGAAGAATGAGAAAATAAGCTAACTCATATTGGTTCAGAAAAACCTGGAAAAAACTATTTAAGTGATATTTGTAGAGTATTTGATATTTGCCTAATGCTACCATGGGAATATGGGTTTAATGAATATACCTGGGGTACCACAGCCAGTAAAGTTTCACCATGACTGTCATCTACCCAACTTCATAAATGAGGATGTCTGCAGAATTACTTCCAGTAACAAGGTATGGGAAAAGATGGCTCTTGGCAGCTAAGATCAGTGTACTATGCTCATATATGCTAATTCTCAGACATCTTTTGGAACTCATAATACTTTGAATAATTAAATGGTCCTACTTTATTTTGCAGTTGTTCAGTTGTACTTATAAAGTGGGGTAGTGGTGGTATAGACATTCAAATCTTCCACGAAGTCAAAAACTGTGAAATTTTCTAAAAATATTGTTTAATGATTTAACTATGGAATGTAAGAAAAATCTCTCTAGTCAGAGTTCACCTAAGATGATTTGCTTCCTGAACAAAAAAACAAAACAAAAACAAGTAGCACACACTTTTAAGATAAGGAGTAGAGTACCGAAGACTGGGTGTTTTGGTCTCTGAGACAAGTATCTCCTGAGATTAAAAATACAATAATATGTTAAGACTCTCTGACCACTTTAAATTATATTGACTGCAAATATTAGAATTTTTTTAAAATATCCTATTAAGTTCTTCTAGTAATCCAGAGCTTTGCAGATAAAAAAACATAATGAAACCACAGATCTTAATGCAGAAACGATGGTGTTAACAAGGTAGGATCCTCTGTCACAATTTATACAGGTGGATATACCAAAGGAAGGGAGTATCACTTAAGACTAAATCTATACCCTGGTAAAGTTTCATGTTTACCCTGCATTCCTCAAAAGACCAAGTCAGTCAAGAATTACTATGTGTTTTATTTTCTTTCTTTCTTTCAAAGGGTACAGACTTGACTGGTTTGAAAACGCAGTGACATTTATTAAAGAAAATACATTTTTCAACAGAGAAATATTTGTAAGAGGAAAAAGCCTTCTCTACTTTAAATGAGATTTGAGTAACATTTGCTAGGAGCTAAAAGGAGAAATGCATTGTTTAAATATACTTCCAAAGTGTGATGGTAAAGGAGAAACTAGCTCAGCATAAGCACACACTCTGCATGTAGGACATCTCAGGTTCAGTCTCTGGACTCCTTAAAATCTTGCAAGAAGGTTCATCTAGACTACAGATAAAGCAGGTTCCTATCTTCTATGATTCTAGCTGCTATTACAAATAGCCAAACATTTTTATAAGCAATCCCTGCATTCTAACGGATTATATTCTATTCAATTAGATATGGGCCTATGCGTTTCCAGTTTGTTAAGGAGGAAGCAAATTGTTTTAATAAATGCTTGTTGTTCTGTGAGAGACATAAATTCTATAAGAATGCCCACAAGATGTTTTCAATATTCCAAGTTCCATTGGACCAAAAAGACTGGGGGATCCTGTTCTAGCAAAGCAGCAATTCAGCCAAATAAGGAGGGGGGGGGGGAAGAGACCTTCCAAAATTCTTTATTTAGAATGACTTTTTTAAAGTTGGTATCTGAACAGAGTAAACATTCATCTTTTAAAGTGATGTATGCAGAATGGGTAGATTAAAAGCTTTCTCATGATTTTTTGGCTGTTGTTTTTTAATGTGATAACTTTAATTGTTATTTATTTATTTTGCAAATCTGTCATGGTTAATCTCTAGATTTTTCTGTTGAAACATGCTTGGTTTATATTGTGACTGTATAGACTAAGCTGATGATTTTTGAATGTTCAGTTTAGTTTAGTTTAGTTTAGTTTAGTTTAGTTTAGTTTAGTTTAGTTTAGTTTAGTTTATTATGGTCATAGACTAGAGCAACTTAAAAATAGTAACATAATAAAATAGATAATATCAAAATCAAACCATAACATCACAAAAGAATATACCAAAACACACATAACATTGTGTTAACCTAAAACAATTCTCAGATTTCTCCCACTTGAAGCATTTGTTTGTTGCATCGTAGTTAATATACCAAACCTAGCAATACTAACTGAGATCCCTAATAGGATTTTGAGGTAGTTAACCTCAGTCCTGCTAAATGTTGTGCTGTAATCAGGGAAATCTTCAGCAAAGGTTCATTACCTTGTTGTGGTGCTGGAGCTTGAGCACCTCAATGATGCTATGAGCTAAACCGTGAAGGGCCACCCAAGACGGGAAGGTCATGACAGAGAGGTCAGACTAAATGCGATCCCCGGGGAAGGTAATGGCAACCCACCCCAGTATTCTTGCCGTGAAAACTAAATGGATCTGTACAACCAGAGATATGTCGGTATACCATCAGAAGATGAGACCCCCAGGTTGGAAGTTGGTCAAAATGATACTGGGGAGGAACAGAGGATGAGTTCAACTAGCCCCAGACGTGACGACACAGCTAGCTCAAAGCCGAAAGGACGGCTAGCGGCCGACGTTGCTGATGGTGAACGGCAAATCCGATGTTCTAAGGATCAACACACCATTGGAACCTGGAATGTAAGATCTATGAGCCAGGGCAAATTGGATGTGGTGATTGGTGAGATGTCAAGATTAAAGATAGACATTTTGGGTTTCAGTGAACTGAAATGGGCCACTTCACATCAAATGACCACCAGATCTACTACTGTGGACAAGAGGACCACAGAAGAAATGGAGTAGCCTTCATAATTAATTGTAAAGTGGCTAAAGCAGTGGTTGGATACAATCCAAAAAATGATAGAATGATCTCAATTCGAATTCAGGGCAAGCCATCTAACATCACAGTGATCCAAATATACGCCCCAACCACAGATGCTGAAGAAGCTGAAGTAGAGCAGTTCTATGAGGATCTGCAGCACCTACTGGACAACACGCCTAAAAGAGATGCCATTTTCATCACAGGAGACTGGAATGCTAAGGTGGGAAGTCAAATGACACCTGGGATTACAGGTAAGCATGGCCTGGGAGAACAAAACGAAGCAGGACATAGGCTGATAGAATTTTGCCAAGACAACTCACTCTGCATAACAAACACTCTCTTCCAACAACCTAAGAGACAGCTTTATATGTGGACTTCCCCAGATGGACAACACCAAAATCAGATTGACTACATCCTTTGCAGCCAAAGGTGGCAGACATCTATACAGTCGGTAAAAATGAGACCTGAAGCTGACTGTAGTTCAGATCACGAACTTCTTCTTGCACAATTTAGCATCAGACTAAAGAGCTTAAGGAAGACCCACAGATCAGCTAGATATGAGCTCACTAATATTCCTAAGGAATATGTAGTGGAGGTGAATAATAGATTTAAGGGACTGGACATAGTAGATAGGGTCCAGGAAGAACTATGGACAGAAGTTTGCAACATTGTTCAGGAGGTGGCAACAAAATACATCCCAAAGAAAGAGAAAACCAAGAAGGCAAAATGGCTGTCTGCTGAGACACTAGAAGTAGCCCAAGAAAGAAGGAAAGCAAACAGCAACAGTGATAGGGGGAGATATGCCCAATTAAATGCAAAATTCCAGAGATTAGTCAGAAGAGATAAGGAATTATTTTTAAACAAGCAATGTGCAGAAGTGGAAGAAGACAATAGAATAGGAAGGACAAGAGACTTCTTCCAGAAAATTAGAAACATTGGAGGTAAAGTCCAGGCCAAAATGGGTATGATCAAAAACAAAGATGGCAAGGACCTAACAGAAGAAGAAGAGATCAAGAAAAGGTGGCAAGAATATACGGAAGACCTGTATAGGAAGGATAACAATATCAGGGATAGCTTTGACGGTGTGGTCAGTGAGTTAGAGCCAGACATCCTGAAGAGTGAGGTTGAATGGGCCTTAAGAAGCATTGCTAATAACAAGGCAGTAGGAGATGATGGCATCCCAGCTGAACTGTTCAAAATCTTGCAAGATGATGCTGTCAAGGTAATGCATGCTATATGCCAGCAAATTTGGAAAACACAAGAATGGCCATCAGATTGAAAAATATCAACTTATATCCCCATACCAAAAAAGGGAAACACTAAAGAATGTTCAAACTATCGAACAGTGGCACTCATTTCACATGCCAATAAGGTAATGCTCAAGATCCTGCAAGGTAGACTTCAGCAATTCATGGACCGAGAATTGCCAGATGTACAAGCTGGGTTTAGAAAAGGCAGAGGAACTCGGGACCAAATTGCCAATATCTGCTGGATGAGGGAAAAAGCCAGGAAGTTTCAGAAAAACATCTATTTCTGTTATTGACTATTCTAAAGCCTTTGACTGTGTGGACCATAACCAATTGTGGCAAGTTCTTAGCGGTATGGGGATACCAAGTCATCTTGTATGCCTCCTGAAGAATCTGTATAATGACCAAGTAGTAACAGTAAGAACAGACCACGGAACAACGGACTGGTTTAAGATTGGGAAAGGAGTATGGCAGGGCTGTATACTCTCACCCTACCTATTCAACTTGTATGCAGAACACATCATGTGACATGCTGGGCTTGAGGAATCCAAGGCTGGGGTTAAAATCGCTGGAAGAAACATTAACCATCTCAGATATGCAGATGATACCACTTTGATGGCTGAAAGCGAAGAGGAGCTGAGGAGCCTTATAATGAAGGTGAAAGAAGAAAGTGCAGAAGCTGGCTTGCAGCTAAACCTAAAAAAAAAAAAAATTATGGCAACCAGCTTGATTGATAACTGGCAAATGGAGAAAATGTAGAAGCAGTGAAAGACTGTATTTCTAGGTGCGAAGATTACTGCAGATGCTGACTGGAGTCAGAAGACACTTAATCCTTGGGAGAAGAGCAATGGCAAATCTCGATAAAATAGTCAAGAGCAGAGACCTCACACTGACAACAAAGGTCTGCATAGTTAAAGCCATGTTGTTCCCCGTAGTAACATATGGCTGCAAGAGCTGGACCATAAGGAAGGCTGAGAGAAGGAAGATAGATGCTTTGGAACTGTGGTGTTGGAGGAAAGTTCTGAGAGTGCCTTGGACTGCAAGAAGATCAAACCAGTCCATCCTCCAGGAAATAAAGCCAGACTGCTCACTTGAGGGAATGATATTAAAGGCAAAACTGAAATACTTTGGACACATAATGAGAAGACAGGACACCCTGGAGAAGATGCTGATGCTAGGGAGAGTGGAGAGCAAAAGGAAGAGGGGCCAACCAAAGGCAAGGTGAATGGATGATATTCTAGAGGTGACGGACTCGTCCCTGTGGGAGCTGGGGGTGTTGACGACTGACAGGAAGCTCTGGCGTGGGCTGGTCCATGAAGTCACGAAGAGTCAGAAACGACTAAATGAATAAACAACAAAATCAGGGAAATAGATATAGCCTGAATGTCTCTATAAAAGAGTCAGCATAGCAGTATATGGCTCTCAGTTTCAACCTCCCATCACATACACAAATATTGTTCTTTAGGAATGTTGCAAAGCTTGACTTACAAGAGAGCAGATGGAAGAGCATTATAGCGGGCCAATGTAAAAACAGTGCTGTTTTCTGGTCTCAGTGGGAGAAAGTGAGGTGGAACCTGGCTATCATAACTTTGAAGATCAATATCTCTGCCATATTGCTTAAAGAATGACTTTGCTTGTTCAAAACTCATTGAGATCAGTGCATCTTGTGAAAGTCTACCATACTTTTGGGCATAGTTAGGTGATTGCTACCGGAAGACTAGACTTTACCTTGAAGAATCAAAGCAGCCAAATTATTTCAGTTGAGATTTAATTTAAGCTAATAACTAATACATGTCATTAGCACTTGAGATTTAATGATGCCACACCAGCCTCACCCCAAGGACTGAGCTTGGGACATTGTAGAACCAGAAATAAGTTCCTTAGAATTCCTGACTGAACAGCCTCTCATGGCTCTAAGTCAGCAATGGCAAACCTTTTGGGCTCGGCCTGTCAAAAATTCAAAAAATGCCTGACTTGGCTCTGCTGGTGTGTCACACACCTCTCCCCCTGAACAAAAGAGAAACAATTATTTACATATTCATTTATTTTTAAAAAATACAATCCAATTTTGGGTGGCCAAAAGGGCAGAGATGAGGGGGAGATAGGTGGGTGGGTGGAGATGCAGTGCCTTTTGTTTGTTCAGTTTCTTTGGTAACTCAAACAGGGATAATAGTGTTGTCAGGTGTTGGTGAACACTGACGTGTCACCCAAAATGTTGTGTCATGTCACCTTTAACACATGTGTCATAGGTTCACCATCACTGCTCTAAGTCCTAGCATGGTATTTATTTGAAACCAAGCAGTGGGCCATGGTTAATGTTCTTATCCTAACTCAGCCTGCTGCTCAACAAGTAGGCTTTTCTGTTTAATTCATTCCACTAGTTTACAAAATAAATATCTTTCATGGAGCTTACTACTATATTAAATATTAACTGATCAGACAACAGTTAGTGGGGTCTCTAACCTGTCTCCTTTTTTAAATATGGTAACAATAATAGAGGTATTCCATTTTATGGGTATTTTCAATGTACACTAGCTATGAACAAAACCACTAAAACTTGTGCCCACCACTCAGTATTCAATTTTAGCAGCTCAGGTGGGATACTATCACCTGATACAAATTTAGCAGTTTCAGTTGGTGTAACAGGGGATAAATCTGGAAAATCTTCCTGTGCCTGTTTAGGAGTTATTCTATGTATAGATGGATCTATAATAAACTTGCTACACAGAGGCAGAGATGGAAATTTCTTATTTTGATCATCACCTTTCATGTGGCCAGATACAATATTTCAAAATGTAATACAATCATTAAATTTGAAGGCTTGGATCAGTTGTCTCCAAAATCTTTCTGAGCTTCCTTCCCCCTACCCCACAATTAATTTTATGCTTTCCTTTTGTTCATGAAGTCCATTCAACAGCAATAAAAAAATATAAGTTTTAAGGTGTCGTTAGCTTCTTTACACTTCTCACCAAACCATGATTTAGATCACCTTCTGCTAGACCCCCCCCATTTAATTTTAGAAATTAGTGTGTCTTTAAATGTAGTAATTAATATATGATACATGCTATACATTCTTAGGTAATAAAACATCCCATATAGTGGTTTTGTTTGTTTTCTTAAAATTTCTCTAACTTTTTTTAAATTTAGGATTTATTTGAGGAATAGCCTTCTTTTCCTTCTTCTCTGCAAATTACAAGTTTATTTGAACCTTAGCTTTGACCACATGATGCACTGCAGCCTTTTCCAACTTAAGTTGATGGTACTGGGGATGATGGAAGTCTTAATCCAGTAGGGAAGACTGTTGTATTATATGCACACCAATCCTTCAAAGAATACTACAGTGACTCTGTAGTAAAGGGGAACTACAGTACATAGTGTTGAAAGTAGTATAGATATGTGAGTGATTCACAACAAAGAAACAAAAATACATATGTTTTATAGCAAAGGCAATTATTTCTCTCTCTGTGGAGAGAATTCATTTCTTATAAATGACTTAGTTATTATACGAGTATTCCAGAGCTTTGTTGCTAGCCACACTGCATTTATAATGTGAAAATTTCCATTAAAAGCTTTGCAAACAAAAGTTTATGTCATATACTTAATTACACTAGTGAATTACTTTATGATATATTACAGGATACTTTACAATGTTGAACTAAAATTCCATGGAGTTCACAAAGAATGAGAGGGTAAACTAACATTGCAGAGTAATGTGAAGGTTGCCTCTTTTCACTGCTGTAATATGTTTTGATCCTATAGTCCCCTGTTATTCACTGTGTGGCCTGCAAACAATAATAAAATATCCCTAATGTCACATTAGTGAATAGCTCTGATGTAAAATGTGCTGTATTCTTAAACACAATCCCAGAAGGATTGTCCTAATGCAATAATGTTATTTAGGAGTGAATAAATGTAAAATCCTAGAATTCACATTGAATTATCTAACAAAGAATTCTAATCTTAATTTCACATTTGTACACCACTGTTGTGTCTAAGGAATCCTTGGCAGCAGATCTGAGCTGTGATCTATTTTACTCTCTCAGTGATTGTATGGGATACCTTAACATCTAAATTTGAAGATGTATCTAAAATATATTATTTTTCATCTGATTCTGAAAGGAAACTGATCCCTGCCCAGTCTGAGGAAACAGAAGAGGCAGACAGTACAAGCTCAAGTAATGGCCAGGTGAAAAAGCACTTATATAAGGAACCAAAGGCAGAACTGATTAAAAGTTACACAAGAATAAGATCCTATTCACCCATAGGATATTTGAAGAGCCTCTGATGGCCTGTAAATGAGATTCTTAGAATTCTGAATTTAAAAACTTAGATTAGTTGCTGAAACGTTATCTGTTTCCCACGCTGTGTGGGATCATTACCTAGCGCCTGATGACCTTGAAATGCTAGAGCTTAAATTGAATCCCAGCAGGACAGAGTTGTTTGTAGGTAAATGATCTGGCTCAGTTCCATTGCTGAATTTAGCTTTGAACAGAATCACATTCCCCTTGAAGGAGCGGTTCTATGACTTGGAGTCCTTCTGGAATAACAACTCCTAACAGAGCAGCAGCTGGAGGCTGTAGTCAGAGGACCTTCAGCAGGCACATCACATATAGTTCTTTCTGCACTGGGAAAACCTTATGACAGTATTTGGTGCCCTCATAACCATATAATATGGGACCACCTTTGGAGATGACTCAGGAACTTCAGTTAGTCCAAAATGCAGTGGTCTAACTGCTAATAGGAACAAGAAGGTTTAGTAGTACAATAGTAGTGATTTGATCACTGCATTAGCTGCAGATAGAATTCAAGTCCAATTCAAAAGAGGTGGTTTAACCCCTGTTGTCCTGTGCTGACCACATAGGCCTGCCCTACATTCTAGCAGAAAGGAGTGCTGAGTATCCTTTCCCTATATGAAGTAAAGGGATGGATCCTTAGTGATAACCCTTCTCTGTGCCAGGGCCAGCTGAAAAGGCATCTTTTTAAAATGTCCCTAAATGACAGAAAGGCTTGGTCCATGCAAACTGAGGGACGGGGTGGGAGGAATGCTGTTCCAAAGAATAGGGATAGCAACAGAAAATGAACATCTTTGATGTCACACAAGATGACCTAGTTTTATTAATGGAACCAGGAGCGTGCCAGTCCTACTAGATGTAATAAGATGGGCAGACATAATTGGAATAAAGCAGACCTACAGATATTGAGGAACTAGATGAGGTCTCTGGGCCCCCCATCTTGGTACCCCTTCAGATAATATTAGTAAGCCAATCTTTTCCATCAGGCTTTTGGCACAGATGGTAACATCTGGCAGTCTTGATATGATTACATAGTGTTTATATTTTTTATGCTTTGGGGTGGGATTGAGGTTTTGATTTATTAATTTGATAGCAAGGACCAGAGTTTCTGGAGGAGGGCAGTAAAAGGAGGAAGAGTTGCACTTTACATTGAAAGCATTGACCTTTGTTCATAAATCCAAGAGAACAAATAAGTGGCAGTAATATATAGTATAGATCATCAGGGATAAAATAAATAGAAGAATAGATGAAATCTATTTTCATCTAATCTTCCAATGTGAGTATTGGTTTTATTTCACATCTTATTCTACAGATTTCCAAGTTAGATATCCTTGTTTCATTTTCATTATCAAACTCTTCATTTAGAGCAGGAGCCACGGCATGCCTTTTAAGTAATGGCTTGCTTGTTTAATTTTAACAAATGCTTTGCTTTTTTTTGAGGAACAGGCTCTGTAAATATGTTCCATTGTACTGCATTTTCTATAGTTACCCCTTTAAATCTGTGTAGAGCTGTTATGTATGAACCTCTGCCACAATGACAGTACAGTTCATTTTTTTAAAGTAATTTTAATTATAAGAAGGGTTTTTTTTTAATCTTTTCAGTTGTGTCCATTATTTAGAGACTGCCTGGACAGGTCTCTGCAGTTTCCTTGGCAAGGTTTTTCAGAAGTAGTTTGCCATTGCCTCCTTCCTAGGACTGAGAGAACGTGACTGGCCCAAGGTCACCCAGCTGGCTTTGTGCCAAAGGCAGGACTAGAACTCATAGTTTCCCAGTTTCTAGACAGGTGCCCTAACCACTACACCAAACTGGCTCTCTAAGAAGATTTTACACAGGTTTAAAAAACTACAGAAACATAAAAGAAAAAGTAGGAAAAGAAAAAGAAAGTCTAAAAGAAAAAGTGAAAGATAACAAAAAAGAAAGAAAAATATATCTAAAGAAGCAACTTCTGATCTTCTTTGCAGCTGTTACAAACATAGTAATTACCATCTCCACTCTCCCAAATTACATATCATGGTTCCCTTTTTCCCATAAACAAATCTTTTCTATCAATAAATCAGCACAGTTCATTTTTGAGCTTTTTCTGTTGGTATATTATTGAAAGGGCCTTTTTATGGGCAGTTAAGCTTCTTAATCAACTGTATGTTTTGCCTTCCAGAGCGTTCAGCAAAACAGGAATGTTATTTTCAGCAATTATTTCATTTGCCATTCAGTTTTTCAAGTCTCTGTATATAAACTCCAGTCATCTGTGGCAATATTAATCTAGCCAATAAAGCTAACCATCCTAGTGGCCATTCTTCTCCCTTTTCTCATTGGGACCAGTTCAACATTATTCTTCCTCTGTTTTTCTCTTTGAAGACAAACAAACGAACAAGCAAACAAACAAACCTGTTCTTTCTCTTCCTCCAGAGAAAAGGCTAGGTTTGAGAAGTGAAGAATAGGTTTCCTCCTGCTTTCTTCACTGAAACTTCTGTAAGATCTAACTTTGAGGGAGCCTGAAAGAGGTGCGACAATACATAGGCAATCAATCAACAGTACAAATCACAAGCATGGTTAATTTACAATAATACTACAGAAAGTTCTTGTGTCCACTGTGATAAAGATTGGGCATGATTGCAACTGGTGGCTCTATCATGGGTGAATGTGGCTTATACTTATCCATGCATTGAAGTCAATATTATTAATGCACTTGGACTTGATTCATTCAGTCAAACTGCTTAGGAGATTGTTTTTAAATTTATCCAATAATCCTTTTTTTACCTTGTGCTCATGAAAGTGGCATATATACTCATGGATAAGCTGAGAATTTTAGGTTCCAAAAGATATCCAAAAAACTGGGTTTGGCTTATCCATGGATGGATTTATCCACAAATATATACAGTAATACTTTTTTTAAAGTACCCATATATCCCATATATACTTGCAGATATGTCCATCTGTAGATAAGCAGACCCTCAATTTTTTAACCAAAATACCATGAAAAATGTGCCACTGATAGATAAGCCAATTCTCAATTGTGAAAATTAAAACATACAAAAAAATTGAGGGTTGGCTTCTCTGCAGGTAGCACATTTTTCATAGTATTTTGGTTAAAAATATGAGTGTCTGCAGATGGCTAAATCTGCAAGTATATATGGTACATTATTTTACTGTATTGTTTACATATAAATATATATATTTAATATTTACAAAAACAACTGTTTGAAATTACACCCCAGTAAATAATACTAGATCATTGTTTCATTTACTACTTTAAAATATATGACTGAATTAGCCATCAATTAAATTTTATTGTTCTTAATCAATTTTTAGAACCCTTTGTATACCATTTCAAAATTGGGTCAGTTGCTAAAGATTCTACAGTAAGAACAACAGTGTCATGTTCATCGTTTCAATGTTCTGTATACATCGTAACGTTTCGCACGTCACTTTTCTAACCCATGTTTGCGGGGTGGAAATTTCCAGCTGTGCCAGGCTGTAATCTTCTTACTGCAACTGTGGAATGTATGTTTGGGTTAGTGACTCTGTTCAAGGTTACTTTCTCAGGCCGATGTGGGTAACGGTTGCTAACACCTGGGAGGGGATGGTTGCTAGGAGGGAGGAAGGGCGGGGCTGGTTTTGAAGCGAGGATTTTTAGTTTGTATTTGGCGCGCTTTTGCTCATTCTCAGCTTTCTTCGTATTTGCATACTATTCTTTCAATAAATCAGTTTTCATAAAGAATCCCCTTGTGAGACTGAGTATGTCAGAATAGGCAATCATTACAAACAGTGACAGATCTGTCTGGTAAACTCTAATCTGTTCATGTTGAAGCCCAAGCTTTTTCACTTGTGTTTTTCAATTACAGGCCACTGCTGATTCATTTCAAAGTTTCTTGATACAAACTCTGAACTGATGGTAGTACACCATATGCGATGTGAAATTATTTTGATATGACAATATGATAACTTGTTCCATGTTTGAAAGCCAGTCAGTCTGGCAATCAATGGCTTTTTCCACCATTTGTAAGGAACTAGGCCAATATAAGAGTTAATGACCAGGAAGCATGTCACCTATGTCTATAACATAGGGTGCTGCTGACATTCAATGAGCATGTGCCATTTCAGGCAGCCATGTCAGGATTAATTCTGTGATGCAGGTATTATGTTGATTTCTGTTACATGCAGAAAACAATCACACACAAACTTACACAGAGAGAGAGACACACATACATATTGCTAGATATTCATCTCACCTCACTGCAGGTTCCTTCTGCAGATGTTCATTATCAGTGCACAGATGAGAAGAAATAATTCTGTTGTCCTGCTCTATCTGTCCTTGTCCTCAGATATAATTTCAGCTGCAACGTAAAGGATTGGACTAATATAAATACATTACACTAAAAGACACTTTGAAAATGATAGGCAGTCCTTTTCCTTGTTTAATCATACTGGTATTTGAAAATGTACTACTTGCAGGATTAACAATGTGCTAATGGATTAATCATGACATATCAAGTACAGGAGGATAATTTCTTCTAAAATTTTAAATACAGCAAGGTAAAACCTATGAAGTATAATAATTACAGTAATCTTTTTAGAATTAAATTCTAGGCCATCAAAGAATAAATATTTTAAGAAGAGATTCTGCACTCTTCCTTTTTGTGTGTAGTATGAGCACATTGCTAGCAAATAGGCTCTATATCATTCTAATTATAGTATTCACTGCCTTGTGTTATAAAAGATGATGGACATGAAAGACCTCATGAATCACCTAAACCAGTTTTAGGTTGACCATAATCTGCAGGTGAAAGTGTTTTAGGAGAAGATAGGCTTTTGGAGTAATTGGGGAAATAGCATGGGGTTTATGATGACTGGGAGAACAAGAGCAGAAGTGTATATATGAATGAATACATACTCAGAAGTGCTGAATATTATCAAGCGTCTATAAGAAACAGGATGGCTACCTTGCTTGAACAATGGAAGGAAGGTGTGGACATGAGATTTAATAACGTCAACACTTGTACTGAATTCTAAGGTTTATTGTTCAATGTGTAAACTTGAGCATATGGGAGAAGAAGTTTTTATTACTGATACAGCACATGGTTTGTATGCATAAACTTCCTGAGTAAGGCTCCAGTTAAAGACCATAAAACCCCTTATGGGATTTGTTGGTGGTGGTGTTACTTACCACTTTATTGGCTTTGGGGCTTTGAGCAAATATTGATATGTGGTCAGAATAAATGCATCTTTAGGAAATAAAGCAATAACTATTGCAATAGATTGAATTTGGCACCTTGTAGTAGGTCCCTTATTTTTCCAGTGAAAGACCATATTTCAAACAAAGAGAATGTGCTGAGGACTGTTTCAGTATCTGAGGGAAATGTAGCACATGAACTTCAAACTGTAAGTGGAATAATGAAAAAAATAAATGACATTGAATTGTGTTTAAATTTGCATATAATAAAGGTTGAATTTAATTACACACAACATTATTACTCATTATTTAAAGGGACACTGTGGTGTACTGAATAAGAGACTAGACTAGGAGTAGGGATTCTAGTCCTTCCCTAGCCATAGCAGCCTGTGGGTGACCTTAGGCCAGACAGTTGCTTGCTCTCAGCTCTGACAGCATTGTGATAAGCCAGCTAAAAAGAACCCCCCCTGTTGCATCATGCATTAATAAGCTTCACTGTAAGAACTAGGCAAGCACAGTATAAAACAAGCCTGCAGCTAAGCAGGACAAATGCTAAGAAAAACAACAGCAACATCATTATTACTGCACATTTACAGTATTTAAAAATATTCCCTTCTAGCATCTTAAAAGTTTTAAATCACTAATAACTTTTTGAATAGCTACAATTCAAGGAACTGAATGTTCCAGAGAATTCTAATTCTTTTCTGGACTACCCATTCTGGGTGGGGTTTTCAGGAAGTTAATCTTCCAAACCAGAAATGGGTTGTGCTGTTCTGAACCTGAAACAGGCCTGGTTTGTCCCAAACATCATGTCTAGAGTATACTGAAAACTGCCAGACCAAGGGTGTTCTCTGGAACATTCTTTATTTGGAACTGTACATAAGACTTTTGGGAACCAAATGTGGCACTGGACCTTCAGATTCTGCACTTCTGGGGTAGGTGGACCCAGTAATCTGAGTGTAAAAGGGATATATACTAATATGTAAGGGTGAGTGGGTAAACATGTCCTGTATCTCCCTTCATCTCTTCATAGCTACTTTAAAGTCTCTAAATTTGCAAATATGACCAATTCTCCCTAGGAAGCAGATTAGAGTGCTTATCCATTCTGATTCAAATGGCAGGTGATCAAAATATTGCAAGTCACAATTTTGTGGTCAAATGCTAATTTCCTGTTTCACAGAATTACTTGCCTAAACTGAGTGGTATGGATCAATTTTCATGAGGGCTGATTACTTCTTCCCTCCAACAAACCTCAAGTTAGTTATTGGCATTCTAGCAAATCAATAAGACAGGTACTTCATGAAAATAGATTATGTGGCAAGCCTGTGCAATGAAGATAGTCATCTCAGTGAAGAAGCCTCTTTCAGGTCAAATGCAGCCTTGAGTAGGGTTGATCCAAATTAAAAAAAAAAAAACATCTTACTTTTTAATCTAGTCTTGGCTTGCATGGTAGGGAGAATAATCTTGGCCAGTGATAAACTAAAATATATAAAGGTAACAACTTTCAAATTTTAGAAAACATTTCCTCTATAATCTTTCAAGGGACTTTGGTCTCTTTACCGATGATGCTTGTGACTTTAAATGTCAGTATTGAGAGCCAGTTTGGTGTAGTAGTTAAGTCACCAGGCTAGAAATTGGGAGTTCTAGTCTTGCCTTAGGCACAAAGCCAGCTGGGTGATCTTAGGCCAGTCCTTCTCTCTCAGCCCTAAGGATGAAGTGGCAATGTCAAACTACTTCAAAAATCTTGCCAAGAAAACTGCATGGACTAGTCCAGGCAGTTGCCAGGTGTCACCACTGACTCGGCAACATACAGGCAGAGAAGTATTCGATATTTATTTATTTATTTATTTTTCAAATTTCTATCACCGCTCACCTCCCCCAAGCATATTGCTGGCTCTTCCAATTTGATTCTGTGCTATTTACTAGATCCCACTTTATTGGTATAATTTTAGAAGAATCATTTGGTGGACAGACATTAAATTGAGAATGATAGTTTAGAGAGATGAGCCTTAGGCCTGAGCGTTAGGCCTTCCTACTCCCTAAGGGACTGTGGTGAAGTGGTTAAGATGTTTGACAAGGACTGGAAAAACTCAAATTCAAAGTGCACCATCAGCCATTGAAGTTCAATAGTGACTTTGGACTAGTCAATCTCTCTCACTCCTATTTCACAAGGTTAATATTGTAGGGATTTAAATTGGAGAAGGGAGTGTTATGTACAGTATACTACCTTAGATGAAGAAAAAGGCAGAATATTAAATCTAATAAACAGGAGCAACAACAATAACACTACTGTTCTAATAATCTATACTGGTATTAAGGGAGAAAAGTAAGAAATGTTCCAAAATCATGCAATGACTGTTACGTAGAAGGTAAAGTTGTTCCTATGATTTTCATTATTTTTTTACAGATATGGTGGGGACTCTGAAGGTGGTGGTGAAGATATCACAAAATACTGTATATGGCAGTATTTAGGATTTTTTTCCTATTAGCTTAATGGCAAGGGGTTGGTAGCCATTGGTGAAATGTTTTTCAGGGGACATGATTGGAGAAGGAAAGGATAAATTTCATTTCCTGAGATCTTTTGATCCACTGCAAAAAATGACTTCATTGAATATGTATGTAGAAAGGGTAACATTTACTTTGTCTATTTCCACATTAAAGGCAGAACTCGAAACACTGTCCTTTCTTTTTCTTGGACATATATTTTAGGTGGTTAATTGGCCAGGTTTAGGGCATTATAGCATTGTTTGAAATAGGTATATATTAACTATGCAAACAAACTGTGCATCTTCTTTCTGTTTTCATATCTCTCTAAGCTATCTTTGAAAGCTACTTTTTTTTCCTTATTATTACCGGTGAATATTTCCATTTCAATGGTGATATATGATAAATTGCTGTCAAATTTTCCTTCCTTCCTTCCTTCCTTCCTTCCTTCCTTCCTTCCTTCCTTCCTTCCTTCCTTCCTTCCTTCCTTCCTTCCTTCCTTCCTTCCTTCCATTATAAGCTTTAATAATTTTGTCTTGTTTCCAATGTATAATAGAAATTCAGGCAAGTGAACCTTAAATAGAAATCTAAAAAGATGAAGGTCTTAATAACAGTAAACCCAACTCTCTCCCTACAGTATATGAGTGGACTCCTTTTTTTTTCACTCCCTCCCACCATAATTCAGTTTCCAGTTACCATTTGATGAGGCTGTCTACCTGTTGGCTGTAACTAGTAATGTGCTTTCAGCTATACCACTTCTATTGGAAAAAAACAACAACTCCTTTATGTGCTCAAAATATCACTCAGAGTACATTCCTACAATCCTTAATAAATTCAGTGGAAATGGTATGGCTGGGTTTTCTCAGACAATCCCACAAAGGTGTTTACCATTTTTAACTCACTTGTTTGAGTTAAGTTTGAGTTTGTCTTGTGATCTAAACCTATTGAACAAAAAACCATGGGAACAGCATTAATAAAGTATTGAGTAAATGTATGCCAGCTTCAAACAAAGCTACCTGATTCCAAAAGCAATAAACACACACACACACACGTAAAATAAACAGGAGATGAAATGGGTCAGTGAACAAGCTCTGTGATTATAATGTGCTTGGAACTGTATACATCTCTTGTAAGTTTCCAAATGAAAAGACAGAAATCTTACAGCATCAGTATCTGTATGTATATACGTACATATACACATATACATAGAACCAATACATAGTTCCACAAAGTCCTGTCAGAACAACATTCCATTGTTCTTGAATAAAAAGCTTTCCTCTAGATCTGAGAGAGCTGTGCTGCTGTTCCTCACTTCCTAATTAAAATTTTGGTTGATATATGCTGTATATCAGAGAGGATTGGGGTAGAAACTATGATTGATTAGTATCAACACAATATTTAGGAAACCTTTGCTGTATTTCTAGACTTCACCATTTTCCTGAGCAGCTCATCTGGCATGATTTCATATCAAATACTGAAAGCTTCATAACAATTGTTTTTTTCATTAGATACATCTCATCTTGTTTGGGACTGTTCTGTTTCAAATATTATATACATCCAATTAGGATGATAGGTGATCATCAGTGATGTCTGTATGGCCTCTATCCAATAAGTGATAATGATCCTTCTACAACCTACAGTGAGGGTAACCTACATAGAAAACAATAGTATTTTTTAACAGTAAATTTATATTGGCTAAGGAAATAAAAAATTTCTAGTGGTGGGCTTCCATAAGTTCATAAACAATAACTGCATTTAATAATATCTCTTTCACATTATTAAATCATATCTAAAGCTTTTTGTTTTTATTGTCCTGGTCTTTTTCTCTCTCACACTCACATTCTCATAGTCACTTGTAAATCTTCAAAATGTAGGTGTGACCCTTATTAATACATTCCCATATGTGTCTGACACCTTTGCTTAACAGCCACAGACTTCCTTGTGCACAGTCCTCCATGGAAGTGTGGATTTATTCTCTTATGAGATTGTATGAAAAGCTGCAAACTGAAGTGTAAATAACATTCATCACACCCAAGTCAGCTAGAATTTGGCTGCTGCTGCTGATAGTGCTGCTGTTAAGGTAGATTGGTATTTTGGAGAAAATGAAGTTCTGAAAAATAATAACTGTACTTGAGTTTTTAGCATAGTAAAATCAGCAACTCAATTTACATGATGGGGAGGCAGGCAGGCAGGCAGGCTAATTGCAAAAAATCCAGATGTATTCAGCAAAGTTGTGAACATAATTTTAATCAATTTTGTTAAGCCCACCTGTATATCCAGTTTATGTTAAAAACATTCTTAGTTTAATATCATAATCTGGTAGGAAAATATTCTGATGGAAAAAGAGGTCCTCATCACATAGAATATCAAAGATGTAGAGGGAATGCAAACAGTAAAACAACCAGGAAAGGGGTGGGGGTGGAGACTTCCAGGAACTGTACTTGTATTTTTACTTAATTTTCTTCATAATCAACTGTCAAATTTACAATCTGACAAATGTTTGACATTTTCTGGCATGCTAAATATAAATATGGTACTGTGGATAACCAGAAGAGTGCTTTGGGAAAGTGCTTGAAGGAAGATAAAAAGCCACATACTCCGACTGAGTAAGTGCCGTGTCTGAACCTCAACCAACTTTAATTTTGTCAGCAGGACTTGATTCAGCTTGGCTGATGCAGATATGATGCAGGAAGTCTGTGGTGAAGATTTCCTATGGGTCTTTAAGAAGTTATTAGGAAAATGCAACAATGCTGAGGATGTGGGCATTTAGAACTCACTAACCCATAATCTCCTGGTTAAAACTGTTCTCCTTAAGCTACATTTTCTTCTCCAAGGGAGTATGAACTGGTACCTCTAGAAAAAGGTTTGAATCCCTGCAGTCGCAATTCAATTTGGGTGCACTGAGATTGTTGTTATCTATTGAAAAAAATGGGGTCCTTGGACCAGTGTTTTTTAACATATTTATAAATGATTTGGCACCAGGTGTGACTAGTTGAATAGCAAATTTGCTTATGACAAAGTGCATAATGAGAAACTATTTTCCTTTCCCAAAATACTAGAACCAGACGCTAGAATCAGAGCTCACCCAAGGAAATTGAGTCCTGGAGGAATCAGGACAGACAGAAGGATTATTATTATTATTTTACACAATAGTACAAAAATAATAAAAATGAAATGTAGTGCTGGCTAGCAGCTTGGCTGGCTTCCAAAAAGGGTTGGACAAATTCATGAAAGTCATGGGAATCAATGGCTATTAGACTTGATAGCAATGTGACTGCCTCTGAAAGCCATCTGCTGGGAAACTAGTGGGCTTCCTTGTGTGGTTGGTTGGCCATGTGGAAACAGAGTGCTGAACTAGATGGGTGAGGAGTTGAATCTAGCAGATCACTGCTTATGTTCTTATGTTATATAGAAATAACAGATTGCTAGCACCACATCTATTTATTCTCAGGCACACCAATGTAACCTGCTGTCAACAAAGCACCCACTTTCAACAAAGAACTTCAAGTGTGTTTAATGATATGATCATTAGAACTATGACTTTGTTAAGGTGAGTCCCAATTTACTTATTCATTTTTTTTAAGATAAACTATAACTTCAAGCTTAGTAATGTTTTCTCTCTGGCTAATAAGCCCGAAATAGCGATTGCCAAATATGGGGTTATTAGTCATGAAAAGGAGATTGTACCACAGGATAGGATAATGTCATCACATTTGGTTTTAATTGAACCTTAGCTTGGCCCACCCAAAATCTCTTTGATTTTTTTCTCATTGTTTGCTCAAGGAATATTTAATGTCTTCCTATAATTTGTCATTGCGAAATGATGTACTATTGCATGAATATGACACCAGAACAAAAAAAAACATGATGGCAATTTCCAAACATGGAAAACGTGGTCCCAAACATCTGTACCTTTGTTGGAAAAGCTACTGTTCTGTGGGCTCATAGGAAGGAAAATGACCAATATTTTATAAAGTATAATGATTTAAGTCAGGTACATTCATGGAAATTATGATGTCTCCTATCCTACTACTCTTCAAAACTCTGTTTTTTTAAAGATATTTTGTTTGTTTTACTTTCTCATTATATGGTCATGATGACTTACATAAAGTAGACTAACCAAATACAATTACTTACACAGTTTAATACTAGAAAGATGGAAGCAACATCACATCAGACATATTAAGAACAATAATAATTAATATCCAACAAAGGTTTTCTGTTTTTGGCTGACAACTATAGGGTAGGTTCATCCAACTGCTAAACTCTAATCCCAGGTGAACAAAAACACGGTTGCTACATTTATGCCCCATGTGATAAACCATATTATGGCAAAATGTAAGAGCCAAACTCACCCAATATGCAAGACAATGGCTGGATTACCACAACATGCTGAACCACAAACCACATAATTACATTTTACTCAATCATGTTGTGGAAATTCATCCAAAATGTATTTTAAAAGGTGTCAAATGTCCCTGTGTGGGGAAGGCAATGAACAACCAGATTACCAAGAACCTTAAGCCTGTCCTTAAGTGTTGCCACTCTAAGTGTGTGCATCCAGGACATAGCTTCCTGAAGAGCCTGTATTAGAAATCCATACTGCTGGGCAATTGCCAAGGCCAAGAACTCAGCCAGAGGGCAGATGCTATGCTTCCCAAAGCATTTTTTAATCCTGTTATTCCTTCTCCTTATTGTTGCTACTTGCCTGTCTACTTTCTCCAAGTTAGCAGACCATGACAGAAGCAAAAAAAAGCCTCTTGTTCTCTTCATTTGGGTGGCAGTTTTAGAGAAAAAAAAAGGCTAAATGAATGAGCTATAAGAACAGCAATAAAGAGGAGGTCACTCATCTCATCCTCACCCTACCTTCTTCTCCACTAATTATCTTAAGTTATAGGTATGGGAGAAAATAAACTTCCAGAGAACAGACGGCAGTGACTGAAAAGGCATGTTTCCATGGCCCCTGTAGGTGACAATCTCTAATCAAAGGAACATGTACAGAATACACAATATTCTATTTTTCCGAGTGGGCAGATCTCATTGGGAGAAGATGGTCCTACAGACATCAGGTCCTGAATCATGAATGCCTTTAAAAGTGACTACCAGGATCTTCAATTGCCCCAGAAGCCAACTGGCAACCAGCGTGACTCTTACAGATGTTATGTTGATGCCTCAAAGTACACCTACTTTGTACCTGCCACATTCTGGACCAGTTGTAGCTTCCAAGTGCTTTTCAAGGCCAGCCCCTTGTCATAATGACAACTCCATATCTGCCTAGTGATAGGGCCAAACCTGTCATCAGACAAATTAACACAGCCTGTTTTGGGCCACAAATGCTAGGACATAGTAGTAAAATATTATGGCTGCTTTAAAGCTTGCTGTTAATCTTGCAAACCATTTTGTTCTCACCTTACTAGTTTTGTGGTAAGATTCAAATATCACTCCAGCCAGAAACTCTTTTTGGAAAAGGGGTGAAGCACAATTTTATCCTTTGCCTCAGACAGCAAAATCTCAGGGCCAGTCCCGAAAGTGATATTTCAGCTTTCCAAATAAAATATTTTTAAAGGATGGTGGTGCTGAGAATCCTTCCTTGAAACCTCCATGCTGGAGTACTGAGATATTAAAAAGGAAATAAGTCTGAGCTACATGTGTATTATAAATAAGATATTAGTAAAATAAATATGCCCTACATGAAACAAAAGAGGTCAGTAACTCTACTATCATTAAGGATGGCAAGAGAGAACATAAAATGGAAGGATGACAAACAGTGCAAAACCCCAGCAAAAATAACCAGTTATTTCATGGGTTGCTAGTACTCTCCGACTTATAGTACCTAAGAAGATCAGTATTTTTTTAAAAAATGTTTTTTTTAAAAAAAGCCTAATTCTAGTAATATGGTGAGTGAAAGAGAAGATCTGCACAATGAACCCTGAGACTTGTGATTTTAATGACTTGTGCTATTGACCAGAATATGAAATACATAAGCCAGCTAGTAGATGTTTCAATGGAAGTTTGGGATCGTGTTTTTATGGGTTAGAAAAGTTTCCAATGTTTTAATTAATAAATAATATAATTTTACAAAGCGTTTGTCATAACAGCCTGAACTGCATACTATAGAGATGAAATTAAGAATCTTTGAAACATGATTCTATTACATTATTTCATATCTTATATTAAAAGCAGATACCAGACTGTGTTCTCTCTGTCTTTCTCTCTCTCTCTCTGAGAGGGTTGAGGGTTCTGTGCAGTATCTTAGCTGTTCCCAGCACTGCATTCTTCTGGACAGAGAGGTCTGAGGTTATTCCTGGGATCTGTTGGAAGCACTCTCCCAGCTTAGGAGTCACCACCCCAACTGCTCCTACGACCACTGGGACCACTTTAGCCTTTACTTTCCACATACTGTCTAGTTTATCCTTCAGGCCTCATACTCCTTCTTCCTGATGTTGCTGTCACTTGGCACTGCTATATCCATCACCACTGCTGTCTTCTGGTCCTTATCTACTACCATGATGATTAGCCATTACCTGCCTGTCCATCTGGATCTGGAAGTCCCACAGGATCTTAGCCCTGTTATTCTCCATGACCTTCTGTGAAGTCTCCCATCTGGGCTTGGGAGGGTCTTGCCCATACGTAGTACAGATGTCCCTGTACACAATGCCAGCTACTTGGTTGTGCCATTCAGCATTCAGTGTATGCTGTTCCTGCCTGCATCTTACACCCTGACACTATGTGTTGGACTGTCTCTGAGGCCTCTCTGCACAGTCTGCACCTTGGGTCCTGTCTTGTGTGGTAGACCCCTGCTTCTATGGATCTAGTGCTTAGTGTCTGTTCTTGTGCTGCTATGATCAGTGCCTCAGTGGTGTCTTTTAGTCCAGCCTTTATAGCGGCTGGATAACATAGTGGTTAGAGTGCTTCCTTTGACATGGGAGACCAGGGTTCAAGTTCAGGCTGGTACCTAATTTACCAGTAGGGTCCTTGGGAAAAGACCCCCGAAATCCCGCTTCATCTGCCTACCTCACATATGAGAGTGACACGAACCAAGAGAGTCATGCTGGCTTCAACGTCACCCAGATTAACAAGGTCCGTGCCAGATGGTGGGGAACAAGGACTATCTGATGATAAGTGGGTTATCTGGAATGAACCATACTACTGGCATTAACCATACATGGACAAGATATCTCCCTCCCTCCCTCCCTTCATATCCTCTTCACAAAAGAATCATGATTAACAAACGAGTTAATTATAACTTATGTCATTGATGACATCTATTCTTCAAGTGAAAAGTTATTGTTAAAATTAGGGTTGTGTGAAATATTCAAACTCTATTTTCAAATTGATTTGAGGAATTAAACTGAATCATATGCCTTTAATTCAATGCTGGGAGATTCTTAGGCAATTCAGAAACTTGTTGGATTTTTTGGTTTTGCAGAATCTCAAATCTTGTTTCAGTTTTCCTTCTAAAAATGGACAAAGCTGAAATGAAGTTGAGTGGTGTAATGAGTCCTCAGATAGCAGCATTTGTATTTTGCCAATGACTTTTATCACTCCTGCAAACTCTACTGTCAAAGATATTATGATGCTTTTTTGTCTGCATCTCCTCTGCTAGAATTTGTTTAGGCAGGATTATTTATAAAGAAGAAGCTACTCAGATTTATTCACTTCTTAAGTGAGGAAAAGGGCCCTGAGTTGTTACTATGACAACTGCAGAAATTATACAAGTTATTTTATACACATACGCATACCCCATTGTCTCTCTGGATGTATGGATGGATGGATGGATGGATAGTTAGATAATGTTTGTGTGTGCATATATGTGTGTGTATGATTTACCATATTGTGGATACAATATGCAGTTGTGATTACACATCCAGAAGATCACCTTGCTTACAAGATGTCATTTGTAAGAATCTTCACCTTCATGTGGAAGGCTATACCTGTATTGGTTACAATTACTTGTATGATCAGAAGTATTAGAAAAAAGGGAACAACAATTGATCAAGTTATGGAGAATGTTTATAGCCCTCATCTACAAGTACTAGCCCATATAACTAGCACCATCAAGACTTTCCCAACCAAACCTTGATAGCTTTATTATCTTACATTCCCAGAAACAATTAAATTGGTAATGACAGAGCTGATAAGCTTCATTCATGAAGTTAGCAACTATTTGGGAAAGGTACTTCTTTGTGATGAAATGTTTCAGAATTTAGTATATTTCAGAGAAGTTTATGAAATTTTGAATGCAAATAGAGGGAGAATAAGTAAAGAAGAGCAGAAGATAAAGAAGTGAAAATCTTCATGCAAAACATAAATTAATTTATACAGTTAACTGCTGTAATATATGACAAAGTCCATTAGCAAAAATGACTTAAAATAGATTAGCTCAGAAACAATCTGCTGCTGTCCAGATGGTTTAAATGATAACTACTATAACCTCTGAGTATTGGCCATGCTGGATAGGGCAGCTAAAAGTTGTGGGCTAAATCACCTGAAACTTACCACATTGCCCTACATTTGATAATTTGATAGAAGGAATACCCAATAAAAGCTATTAGCGCAGAATCACAAACTGGTACCCCCAATTTATTCTACTTGGAGATATTCATTTCTTGTGTAATTCATGTAAACAGGAATTAATCTCACTGAAAGTGTCTGAAACAAAAGCAAAGACAACCATAGGCAATGCTTAAGCAGAACTGGCCTCCTTTAGAAAGATTCTAATTAATAGTCTAATTACTTTCTACTGAATCTGGTGTGCCATGGGCAAAGGGAGGGGGCATAATGAAAGTCTTGGGATAAAAAAAAAGTGGGAAACAAAAGAAAGAGATTTGGCTTCAGAAGATGTTTGCAATGCATCAGAGTACAGGGAAATTGCTGCTGATGTAACCAGGAGCTGAACCAAAGACCAGTGCCAAAGGTGGCACATTAATAATGAGACCAAATGAAGGGGCTTATTAGTATCTCAAATAGGGGAAGAGCTGCCCATTCCTTTTCTCATTATCTCTCTTTCTCTCTCTTTCTCTCTCTCTGTGTGAGAGTGAGAGAGAGAGAAAGAGAGAGAATTAGGGAGGAGAGGGAAAGCAAGTACTATCCTGTTCATCATGATCTATATATACCTGCTGGGAAATTAAAAGAAAACCCCATATTTCCCCAAACAGAAAGCTGTAATCTATGGAAGACTCAGTATTACCACAAAAACATCAGAGAAGGCTCTATACCTCTTCTGCCAAGCAAAGTCTGATAATGCTGTTGCAGTCTATTTTTTCCAGTATTCCCAAGAAGCTTTAAGGCCTTACATTTGAAATGGGATAGAAAGAAAAGGCTTTTGAGCAATACTGCAATAATATAGTACAGGGAAAAACCAGTGTTGAAAGCTTTTGGGCTTGCCTGCTTAATTTAGATGCCTGAGAAAGTGGGGAGGTGTGAGGCAGGTTGTAACATCCAACAAAGTCACACTCTATACATTTTACCAAATAGAAATGAGGTTTGACCCAAGGTGATTGGAGGCTTTGTGCACAACCCTCGGATATGTCAAAGCAACATAACACTTAATAAGCCATTGGGAGGATTCTCTCTTCTCTTCTTTTTCAGCTGTATTCTCTCATAGCTTCAAGGCAGAAAAACATGCTGAACAGCAAAAGCAGCCTTCTGCAAAGGACACTTTTCAGTTGGAGAATAGCTTATCATATTATGGTAGGGTTGTGTGGCCCTTTTTCAATATTTTGTTTGTCAAATTGTCTTTTTCAGACAGCTTTGGAGGTGTTCATTTTATCATGCTCTTGAGAACATTTCCATCTGTGCTGGTATTGTAGGTCAGACAGGGTTCAAATTGCCTGAAAATATCTATCTGGCTTTACAAAATGATCCTGGAATAGACCTTAACAATTAACTAGCTTTCTTGGGTCACAAAATATGTTGGATGTTTATATCATTCCTACAGGGACAATTCCAAAGAGCAGATTAACATAAGGGCAACAGGAAAATGGTTTCTATGTAAGTTCTACAGTCTATGTGGGGATCAAGTCAGATGAGGTAGTCGAACTTAGTTTCCATTGAAATCCACGGGAAAAGTTAGTGAGATTTACATTTGACTAGTTTCATATGGATCCAGCCCAGTTTTTAAAAAGTAAATAGAGGTAAATAGCACTGTTATTTAGTTCTCCTCTTTGACAAAGCAGGACAATATGCCTGTTGTTGTGAATACCAGCAAATCCACTTATAATGATCCTGAGATCAAAATAGCTATTATGATGCATGACAGGAGCATGTTCTTTCCATATGGTGCATTTGATGTAGAAATAGGTGTTGGATTAAGGTCAATGAGATGTAGGCTTAAATCTTCATTCACCCAGTGTAAACCAATTACAAATTCTTACTGGAGAGGTGTTGTAAGTGATGCTGACTGAGGCTTCAGGGATTAGAGTGGTATAAAATCTCAGGTAAGTAAGCAAGCAAGCAAATAAACAAATCAATGGATGGATGGATGGATGGATGGATGGATGGATGGATGGATGGATGGATAAAATTGGAAGGATCATGTTTGCCAGATAGGCAGCCTGGTATTCTCTAAATGTTTTGGATTTCTATTTGGCCTAGTCATTACAGCCAACAGCAAGAAGTTGTCAGTGCGGTCCTCAATATAAACCATCTTGAACTCTTGTGAGACAACAGAAGACATAAATAAAATAAGTCAAGCATATACAGGTTGTCCTTGCTTACTGACCACTCTTTCAGTGACTGGTCCTCAAAGTTATGGATGTCACAGTGTCCCTGCAGTCATGTGATTGCAATTCAGGCATTTGGCAACTGGCATGCATTTATGACAATCACAGCATCCCGCGGTCATGTGATCACCATTTGTGACCACAGCTGGTTTCCAACAAGCAAAGTCAATGGGGAAGCTAGTAAGAAGTCACAAGTCACACTCATGTGACATCTTGTTTAATGACTGAAGAAGATTCACTTAATGACTGCAGATGGAACTGATGTAAATTGGCACAGTCACATGACATTTCCCTTTAAACCATGTTACTTAGTGATGGAGTTGCTAGTCCCAATTGCAGTCAGTAAATTAGGACTACCTGTAATTTATTTAATAAGTGGAAGGTAAAGGTGCATTTTAAAGGAATATGTACTGTAATATAGTAACTACAACAAATAGTCAGGTCTTAACTTCTGCTCTTCATTATGTATCTCTGTATTTCTGGCAAGATTTTAATCTATATTTGTTCATAAACAAATTATCATACTGCTTAAGAAAGAGGCCAAGAGTTTTTCATATAGGAATATCTATATTTCAATAGTATTTGTTATATTATCAGTAAAAAATGTGAGTGAGCTCTTGGAGAGCCCTTCTGCATCTGGAGAAGCATATGAATGCAATCTTTTTTATACTGTGTCCCCATATGCAACATTTTAAATAATCCACAGTTGTTCCTCTATTCCTCTGACAGTATACAAAGGAGTATGCACAAAATGGAGAAAAGATTTTGTTTTAAACATATGTCTTGGCATTTGCATACCATCCTCTACTTTTGTAGGGGAGGCCACTTGTCTGGAAAATAAACAACATTTGAAATCTATCCATCCATCTAAACTTTAACTTCCTCCTAGGATGTTTAAAGAACAGCTGTAATGTACGAGGCAGGCTGACAGGAAAGCTGTCGTCTTCCATATGGCCATGTGCCTTATTTTCCAACACTCCACTCCTATATTACATCCACTCTAAATCATTAACAGCAAGGACATGCCTGATGTGTGCTGCTGAACAGACTCAACTGGAAAGTGCTTAGAAAAGAAAACAAATCTCAAGCCACAACAACCATCCAGTTGCAGCACTTGGCACATCAGAATGATTATGGTCAAAATGTCCAAGTTTATATCTGAGGACAGAACAAAATATTATGTTTTGTTCAAAGCATGAATACCCATGTCTTATTTTGAGCTTGGAACATTTGAAATGGCTCTTTTGAGGCCAACACATTTGGTGATTTCACATTCCTAGGCATTGATTTGTATATGTATGGCATTTCTACATGTTTCATATTACATGAAATATGATAGGAAAAACAATTGATTAAAACAGTTAATAACAACATACTTTAAATATTTTATAAAATACAAAGTAATATAAATAATTATTGTTACAACTATAGCCAAAAGTTAAAACAGCAATTAAAAAAATGTTAAATATAATCACCTCATTTTATGACATTCTTGTCTTTCTATTAGATATTGCCTAAAGGCTGTCAGCCAATAAGCTTTAGCTAGAAGTGGTAAAGACATCTACAGTACATAAAAAGACAAAAGAAAAAAAAAACTAAGTAATAAAAAACAAAGTTTTCCCCCTTACTCATGACAGGGCAGAGAGATTGCTTAAACATGGGCATGATGGTAACACACACTGGGCAAGAATGCATCATGCATGTGGACAGAGCTAAGATTTTCTTTTCCAATCTTCTGGATTTAGGGAGAACAGAAAGGTTTCTCTTTTTAAGAGAGAAGGTGAGAAATCATGTTTCTCATTTTCAGTAACTATAGTCACAGTGGGTGAAAGACACCCCCCCGCTCCATCCTAAAATGGTCAGAAGTTTCATGTAGACCTGGGACCTCAACTACTCCTACCCCAGTTCAGGGGGCATCATCAGTCGAAGGGTCAAACTTAAGGTTGAAGAGCAATACTGGTGCCATTCCCTCATTTTTAAAATCTCCATGTATAGAAAAGTGAAGCTCGGAAATCAAACAGTTAGGGTGTAAGTTTAAATTTACCAAAGTTTCCCTTCCTATGCATTTTGGTTTCAATCCAATTGACGATGTAATTTGATCTTTAAATAATTAAAGACAGCTATTAGTGATCTTACAAGTCTTTTTTTCCCTTTAGATTTGGCTTACTATATCTATATCTATATCTATATCATCTATATCTATATCATCTATATCTATATCTATATCTATATCTATATCATCTATATCTATATCTATATCTATATCTATATCTATGTGGTTTAATTTTTTTTCATCCTAGCTGATTCTGGTTTCTTTAAAAATACAGTTGTAGTAAAATAAATTTTAATAAACAATGAAAATTCTACCTGCTTGAACATCTAAGATTTCAGTTCCTTTGATATTTTACCAGTGCATCATAGATAAACTGCACTATGGCGAGGACTGAACATAGCTGTTAAAAAAGTCCTAATTTTAGCAAGATATGGTGACCTTCTAGAGGACCATTGTCATTCTGCTCTTATTTATTTGAGAAAAGAGCAATGTCGTGCATAAACAATGAGACATCAATATTTGCTTTCCTTTTAGGGTCTTTTAAAACATGTTTCTCTTCTCGACTGGCACCAGTGCACTGACAGCATATTGATCAAGTCAAGATCTTGCTGAATGGGGAATCACAAAAAATGATAGCATTTAAATGCTTTTAAACATTTCTTCTTGAAGGCTGGGAAATCCAGTTGGTATTGTTATCATTAGGAGATGCAGAAGGACTGACAGTAGATTAAAACAGGTGATTTTTTTCACACATTTTTTTAAAATAACAAAACAGTTCCGGTCTGCAGCTGAAAGAACAATCAGAAAATGACCCAGTCTTCATGAATTATAGTTTTGATGAAAATTCTGCCTCCCTATATTTGAGAGTGTGCTAATTTATAGAAGACAATATTCTCAAAGAAAAATATATCGTAGTGCACATAAAGAGG
This sequence comes from Candoia aspera, assembly GCF_035149785.1. Taxonomy (NCBI): domain Eukaryota; kingdom Metazoa; phylum Chordata; class Lepidosauria; order Squamata; family Candoiidae; genus Candoia; species Candoia aspera. Next base: position 79,419,344 of record NC_086157.1, on the reverse strand, counting down.
TAGAGCAATACCGTAACAGCTGAGAATAGCAGGGAGAGAATTGGTGGAGTGCAGCTGGTAGGGGTTTTTTAGATTGGGAAGTTCTACTTAACAGGCCGCCTTGGTCTGCCTTCCTGGCTGAAAAACTACCTGTGTCCAAAGGATATTTCTCTTGTCAGTATCTATCTTTGTGTATTCTTTTATCTCTGAAAAAAGGATCCCATAAACCATCAAGTGATGACACAGATTAAAAGACTGAACTACATCAGGTTATATGAATAGAAACCACATACTACACCCTATTTTATATAGTTAACCTCTATCAAAGCATGTAGAATTATAAAACTGCAGCCAAACTCATGGTAATACAGCCTTCTTAAACTGCATTCTGCAAAAGCAGTGAATTACACTACATTATAAACAAACTATATTTAATAAGTTTGTTATATGTGACAAAATGGATAAGATGCCAAGATGATCTGTTTTTCTAAAGAAAGTTGTGTTCTGACATCATTCTTAACAGGTGATTGTCACAGGATATTTCTCTTTTGTTTTAATAATCCACCCTAATTTGTGTTTCCCCTGGAAAAAGTCTATGTGGTTGCCAAGAGTTGACAATGACTTGATGGCACATAATCAATCAATCTGCGTTGGGGTTTTTTTTGACGTATCTCCCAAACATATTTACACCCAAAGAGTATAGCTTTATTGCATGACCAGCATAAATGAAAGAAAGACCCTTTTTTTGGACAACCTCTCAAAATTCTCCTGGACCTGCTACTGCTTAATCAGCAGGAGTAAGCCACATTCAGGGAAGGCTTTGCCTAACTCGGCCTGGTGTGCCACCTGTGGTTCTTTCCTGGAGTGGATGATCTTAGTGACAGTAGCTCACATCACATTTAATCTAGAGTAGTGTTATTCAGTTTATATTGGAATGTCTTTGAAGACTACCTGAAAATTGCAGTTGGTACAAAATTCAGTGGATTGTTTGCTAATGGTGGCAGCTGTTAGAGTCATGTGACATCTATTTTGCAGGCATGCATTGACTATTAGTAGATTCATCAATATTGTTTTTAACCTACAAAACCTTTAAGGTTAGGCTGCAGGATATCTTCAGGATGGCCTGCTCCAGATAGAACCATCTTGTCATCTTGTACATATGTTCATCATAATAGGAGAAGCTTAAAGTTTCCCTTTCTGAGATGCTTGGAGCGGGGTCCTAAAAGCAAGTCTTCTTGGTAAGGAATAATCTTTTCCCACCCAGGGTTTGGACAGCACCAAACCTTCTGGATTTAGGAAGGCTATAAAGACAATTTTATTATATACTACTTGGTTGCTCTTGAAGTTTTGCCATCATTGGTTGACTATTTATTGAATGTTTTTATGGAGTGAAGGTTTTTGTATGTGTGTGCTTTGGGTTTCATGACATTTCTAAACTGCCTGGAGTTGCTTGGAATATAGTAGATAGAAATACTTGCATAAATATAAATCTTTTTTATGTTTCCTTGAGCACCAGATAGGAGCCATCTCTAGCAGTTCTATCAGTTTATTCCATTATTCCCTGCAGTATATTGATTACAGTTCAGCAACACAATGACACAATATAAAAGTCTACAAAATTGGCTTTTGCTTTACCAGTGTTTAATGCACCAGTCACACAGAAAGACATATATCTTGATTGGAAGTAGTCAGAGCTTCCAAAAAACATTAACATTTAATTTTCTTGGAGGGAGGGATTGTGCAAAACACAGGAGATTATGTTTCATTATAAGCCCTGACCTTTCATGTTCAGTCATTTTTCTAGTTTTATTCTAGTTTGGGAAGTCCATATTTCATATGGCTCTGGTTATATCACATAGTCCTTATGTTATTAATGCTAGTGAGACACAAATAACAGAGAATATCATTTTCTTTACAGCTGTGGGAAATAGCATCCTGTATCAGTCAGGAAGAACCCTGAGAAATGAGGCATTCTCTATGAGGACTGAAGAACAATATTTATTTATTTAAAAAAGTTGTTTCATTTTAAAAATTATTATTATTGGCATAGCAAGATAACCTTAGCAAAGGATGAGCTTTTTTAAAAATAAACCATCCCAGAAGTCTAAATGCAGAAGTCTTCAAATTATTCTACAGTTCAGTGGGATATTTACACTTATGAATCAAGGCTCCATTTTTTTTTTTTTTCATTTTTGATCGTAGCTTTGGTAGGATTTATCCACATTGCCAGTTACTTTGTCATTAGAATAAGCCAGCAGTCAGGACAGGAACAGACAAATGTTGCTCTGTACTCACCCCCTGTTCTACCATTGCAAATGGGATATCTGGGCACATTTTCTTTTCTTTTAAAGTACTGTTTTCCCCTTTATGCCACTTTGAGTGTTTCTGTCTATTTTAGTTGGTACATTACCAATTGGTTAACCTCAACACTTTACTGGCTACTTTGCAGAGGCAGGAATGCCCCCTTAACTGAGTCAGTGGTTACCATGGTCTCTAATATTATATAAGGCTACTTTTACCAATAATGTTACAATAGCACAATAGTTATAATACTTGCTTTGTAAATAGAAAGTTACTGGTTTGAAGCCTAGCCTCCCTCCCTCCCTCCCTCCCTCCTTCTGTGCACCATTCCATCATTTCTCAATCATTTCTGGGTTTCATTCATCTTTTACCTCAAGTGACTGGAGAAATGAGTAAATTCTGTACCACTGGGCTTACTGGCTAAAATGTGATTAATAACTTGATCAGCATTACCAATTTTAATACTGCCTCAGTTCTTCATTCTTGTAATTGTATAAGAAAAGAGGAGGCGGAGGAGGAGGAGGAGGAGGAGGAGGGGAGAAGGAAGAGGAAGAGGAAGAAGGATTTTGAAAGGCAGACCAAAGCTAGGAGAAACCAAATAGGGAGCACTGAAAGAAGAGAGAAATTAATATTGTTGTTGTTTATTCGTTTAGTCGCTTCCGACTCTTCATGACTTCATGAAAGAGCCCACGCCAGAGCTTCCTGTCGGTGGTCAACACCCCCAGCTCCCCCAGGGATGAGTCCGTCACCTCTAGAATATCATCCATCCACCTTGCCCTTGGTTGGCCCCTCTTCCTTTTGCCCTCCACTCTCCCTAGCATCAGCATCTTCTCCAGGGTGTCCTGTCTTCTCATTATGTGGCCAAAGTATTTCAGTTTGGCCTTTAATATCATCCCTCAAGTGAGCAGTCTGACTTTAATTCCTGGAGAATGGACTGCTTTGATGTTCTTGCAGTCCAAGGCACTCTCAGAATTTTCCTCCAACACCACAGTTCAAGGGCATCTATCTTCCCTCTCTCAGCCTTCCTTATGGTCCAGCTCTCGCAGCCATATGTTACTATGGGGAACAACATGGCTTTAACTATGCAGCCCTTTGTTGTCAGTGCGATGTCTCAGCTCTTAACTATTTTATCGGGATTTGTCATTGCTCTTCTCCCAAGGATTAAGTGTCTTCTGATTTCCTGACTGCAGTCAGCATCTGCAGTAATCTTTGCACCTAGAAATACAAAGTCTTTCACTGCTTCTACATTTTCTCCCTCTATTTGCCAGTTATCAAGCTGGTTACTATAATCTTGGTTTTTTTCAGGTTTCGCTGCAAGCCAGCTTTTGCACTTTCTTCTTTCACCTTCATCATAAGGCTCCTCAGTCCCTTTTCGCTTTCAGCCATCAAAGTGGTATCATCTGCATATCTGAGATTGTTGATGTTTCTTCCAGCGCTTTCAACTCCAGCCTTGGATTTCTCAAGCCCAGCATGTCGCATGATGTGTTCTACATAGAAATTGAATAGGTAGGGGGAGAGTATACAGCCCTGCCATACTCCTTTCACAATCTTAAACCAGTCCGTTGTTCCCTGGTCTGTTCTTACTGTTCCTACTTAGTTATTAGACAGATTCTTCAGGAGGCATACAAGATGACTTGGTATCCCCATACCACTAAGAACATGCCACAATTTGTTATGGTCCACACAGTCAAAGGCTTTAGAATAGTCAATAAAACAGAAATAGATGTTTTTCTGAAACTCCCTGGCTTTTTCCATTATCCAGTAGATATTGGCAATTTGGTCCCTAGTTCCTCTGCCTTTTCTATACCCAGCTTGTATATCTGGCAATTCTTGCTCCATGAATTGCTGAAGTCTACCTTGCAGGATCTTGAGCATTACCTTACTGGCATGTGCAATGAGTGCCACTCTTCGATAGTTTGAACATTCTTTAGTGTTCCACTTTTTTGGTATGGGGATATAAGTTTATTTTTTCCAATCTGATGGCCATTCTTGTGTTTTCCAAATTTGCTGGCATATAGCATGCATTACCTTGACAGCATCATCTTGCAAGATTTTGAACAATTCAGCTGGGATGCCATTGTTTCCTGCTGCCTTGTTATTAGCAATGCTTCTTAAGGCCCACTCAACCTCACTCTTCAGGATGTCTGGCTCTAGCTCACTGACCACACCATCAAAGCTATCCCCAATATTGTCATCCTTCCTATACAGGTCTTCTGTATATTCTTGCCACCTTTTCTTGGTCTCTTCTTCTTCTGTTAGGTCATTGCCATCTTTGTTTTTGATCATGCCCATTTTTGCCTGGAATTTACCTCCGATGTTTCTAATTTTCTGGAAGAGGTCTCTTGTCCTTCCAATTCTATTGTCTTCTTCCACTTCCGCACATTGCTTGTTTAAAAATAATTCCTTATCTCTTCTGGCTAACCTCTGAAATTTTGCATGTAATTGGGCATATCCCCCCCTATCACTGTTGCCTTTTGCTTTCCTTCTTTCTTGGGCTACTTCTAGTGTCTCAGCAGACAGCCATTTTGCCTTCTTGGTTTTCTCTTTCTTTGGGATGTATTTTGTTGCCGCCTCCTGAACAATGTTGCGAACTTCTGTCCATAGTTCTTCCGGGACCCTATCTACTAAGTCCAGTCCCTTAAATCTATTCTTCACCTCCACTGCATATTCCTTAGGAATATTAGTGAGCTCATATCTCGCTGATCAGTGGGTCTTCCCTAATCTCTTTAGTCTGATCCTAAATTGTGCAAGAAGAAGTTTGTGATCTGAACTACAGTCAGCTCCAGGTCTTGTTTTTACCGACTGTATAGATGTCCACCACCTTTGGCTGCAAAGGATGTAGTCAATCTGATTTCGGTGTTGTCCATCTGGGGAAGTCCATATATAAAGCCGTCTCTTAGGTTGTTGGAAGAGAGTGTTTGTTATGCAGAGTGAGTTGACTTGGCAAAATTCTATCAGCCTATGTCCTGCTTCGTTTTGTTCTCCCAGGCCATGCTTACCTGTAATCCCAGGTGTCATTTGACTGCCCACCTTAGCATTCCAGTCTCCTGTGATGAAAATGGCATCTCCTTTAGGCGTGTTGTCCAGTAGGTGCTGCAGATCCTCATAGAACTGCTCTACTTCAGCTTCTTCAGCATCTGTGGCTGGGGCATATATTTGGATCACTGTGATGCTAGATGGCTTGCCCTGGATTCGAATTGAGATCATTCTATCGTTTTTTGGATTGTATCCAACCACTGCTTTAGCCACTTTACGATTAATTATGAAGGCTACTCCATTTCTTCTGTGGTCCTCTTGTCCACAGTAGTAGATCTGGTGGTCATTTGATGTGAAGTGGCCCATTCCAGTCCATTTCAGTTCACTGACACCCAAAATGTGTACCTTTAGTCTTGACATCTCCCCAATCACCACATCCAATTTGCCCTGGCTCATAGGGCATTCCAGGTTCCAATGGTGTGTTGATCCTTAGAACATCAGATTCGCCGTTCACCACCAGCACCGTCGGCCGCTAGCCATCCTTTCGGCTTTGAGCTAGCTGCGTCATCATGTCTGGGGCTAGTTGAACTCACCCTCTGTTCCTCCCCAGTAGCATTTTGACCATCTTCCGACCTGGGGTCACATCTTACGATGGTATACCAACGTATCTCTGGTTGTACGGATCCATTTAGTTTTCACGGCAAGAATACTGGGGCGGGTTGCCATTACCTTCCCCAGGGATCGCATTTAGTCTGACCTCTCTGTCATGACCTTCCTGTCTTGGGTGGCCCTTCATGGTTTAGCTCATGTTATCATTGAGGTGCTCAAGCTCCTGCACCATGACAAGGTAACGATTCTTTGCTGAAGGAAATTAATATTAAGAAAACATATATAAGAAAACATATAGAGCCGGTTTTGTCTAGTGATTAAGGCAACAGGCTAGAAACCAGGAGACTGAGAGTTCTAATCCTTCCTTAGGTATGAAAGCCAGCTGGGTGACCTTGGGCCAGTCACTCTCTCTCAGCCCAATCACCTCACAGGGTTGTTGTTGTGGGGAAAATAGGAGAAGGAAGGAATATTAGGTATGTTCTCTGCCTTGAGTTATTTATAAAAATAATAATGGAGGGATAGAAAATAAATAAATAAATAAATCATATACTGGTATGAAACTAGAGAGCCAGTTTCATGTAGTGGTTAAGGCACCAAGCTAGAAATCAGGAGACTGTCAGTTCTAGTGCCATCTAAGGCAGAAAGCCAGCTAGATGATTTTGGGTCAGTCACTTTCTCTCAGTCTAGGAAGAAAACATAGCAAACCCGTTCCAAACTCTTGCCACGAAAACCTCAGGGCACCAGGAGTCAATACTGACTCAAAAGAACCAAAAAAAAAAAAAAAAAAAATGAAACTAAAGTTATGGGAATAATGATTAATGAAGAGAAGCATATATTGAATGGTGACATCTATATGGCTAGTAGAATCAATGGCTTGATTAGTTAATGGCTTTCCCACTAGCAAGAACAAAGACTGCGAAGTAGTTGATATTTTCATCCTGTCTGTCAAAAGTAACTGCCAGGTATCCAATACAGTTGCTGCTCTGATAGTCTGCCATTCCTTTACCTGGATCTAGCAACAGAAATACAAATAGGGAGGTAAATCTTACTGTTCAGAGCTTTTACAAACTTGTTCTTAAGATTAACTGCTTTCAGTCCAGGCTGCTACCAGGTAAGTGTGACACTTTAGTAGTTATGTAGCATGAAATGAACAGCCTTGAGTCACCAATATATAGTTTATGAATTCCAAAATCACTATGAGTGAGCTGCTTGCTACCAACAGTATTTTTGTTGTCTTGAGTTAATCAGTAACAAAGGTGACAGCGTTTAGAGGGCAAACATATGTTCTGTTTGAGCATCCCATTCCTCTCTATTTACCTATGCTACTTCTCAAAAATTTTATCTGGAGCCATAATTACATCAACATACCTGATACATGAACAAAGGTAGTGGCATTAAATTTTTTGAAAGCATCTTTATCTTTGGACTGTTTCAAACATTCTGAAGTCTCATCAACTCATCCCCCATCCACACCCCAATATCACCTAAAAGGTGTGCAGGGCAATGCACTATTTCTAGTTTGGTAACACAGACCAGCCTAGGTAGTTAGCTTTAAATTCACATAATGACAAAGGAGAATGTGTCTACTCAGTCTATGACAAATCTAATTATTATAAGATGCTAAACAAAGATGTGTTTTTTTCAGTGGTCAAGGCCAATAGTAGAGAGATGCTGATTTTCCCAGGAAAGTCAGGGGCAGATCCCTATTTTGGGGGTTTGAATTCTTAAAAAACAGCCAAGAAGGCTTCAGGGTGCTGCATGTTTCCTGCCTCTTGATGATGTAATTGTTTCATTCTGAGAGATAGTGATTCAATATTAGGTGTTGTTCAGTCATTGTCATGTTCCCCGTTGCAAGGCATATGTGCATCACAACGGGGAACATGCACATTAGGTAAGAGGAAGGGATAAGCATAATCCCTAAATCACTCAAGCACCCATATCCAGAAGGGAACCCCCAACACAATAGATAAGCCCTTCAGACCAGACTTGGCACCCATAAAGAGATAGGGGGAACGCCTTCCCATTCCCCCCCGGGGATGCATTCATACCTCCCTCAGGCACGCATGTTCACAGAGGAATATCCAACATAACAGGAGCGCCCATCAGACAGGAATTAACGCCTATCAGAAGATTGGGGAAACACCTTCAGGGGACGCACCCGGTCCGGACGAAGACAGGGAGACAAAGGAGATCACCGAGATCGCCCATCAGCTGACACATCACAGTCTCAAGCACCCATCCGGTCCTGGCCCGAAGGTGGAGAAGCATGACGTCCACCAGCAAAGTATAAACAGGACACCCTGTCACCACATAAGGATTCCCGTCTTTCTCTTTGCACGCACTCTGTTCTAATAAAACCAGAAATCCTTAGACCTTCTAAGTGAGTCTGTGTCTTATTCAGAGTGTGGCTGCCCTGACATAAAGACGGGAATCCCCCAAAAATTTTTTCGCTAGCACCTTTCCAGACTTTTCTGTGAGGGGACAATGCAGCGATGAAGCGGCACCCGGGAACCGGTGACAGCACCCGCAACCTTGCGGTAAGGACCAGCGGATGCCCAGCGGGGGAGGAACTGAGCCGCAACGTGACCGGGGTGACCACCGGTGAGTCGCAGGCAGAATGGGTCACCCTCGACGCAACGGGGGAATCCCTGCCTGTGATGGTCGAAGCGGCGTGGGAGCAATGGAATGCACCCACAGCGAGCGGCAGAGATCGCCAGCAGAGCGGGCAAGCCGCAGGAGGCACCCCGGAGAACGTGTGCTGCAGAGCCACGGAAGCACGCCTGGCACGGATCGAGCAGCTACTCGCGGAACTAGCGCTGGAGCGTGGAGGCAGCAACCAGGGTGAGTGCGAACGGAGTGTCAGAAGCTCGTCCCCACCCCTGCTTGACCCCGAAGCATGGCGGCTGCAGCGGCATGGCGCAGCACAGGAGGAGGGAGCCGACCACGCTGGAGCACACCGTACTGGGTTGCCTGGGAGAAGGTTCCCCCCCCCCCTCTTCCACAGGGCGTCAGCTGGGAAGAGGCTGGAGGCGAGTGGATGCTGAGCCGACACCACCCAGAGCCTGGTTGAGGGAATCCCCACATCAGGACGACAGCTTCCTACTGGAGGGGGGAAGGACCACGCGTCCGGAGGTGCCCTGGAGCCCACCCACGATGAGAGTGAGAGACCTCGCGGCAAGATTCAACAGTGACCCAGCCACATTGTCGTTCTTCCTGATCAATGCGAGGAACTACATGGCTGAATACGGACCCTGCTTCCAGATGGAACAGGGAAAGATCAACGCCATTGCCAACAGACTCAGGGGGAGGGCGGCTGACTGGTACATCCATCTATGCCAGGCAGACGCCCCAGAGCTCAAGCATGTGGACGCGTTCCTGGTTGCTCTGGACTCCCATTTCTGAGACCCCCTTGAGACCGTAACGGCGAAGACAGCACTACAGCAAATCAGGCAAGGACAGTGCTCCGTGGCTGCTTACGCAAGCGAGTTCCAAGCACTTGCGGGCAAAGTGCGGGACTGGTCACAATCCACCCTCATGGAAAAATTCAAGGAGGGGCTTAATTTAACCGTCTTAAGATGGGCGCTAAACTGGGATGACCCCACCACCCTCCGCAAATGGATTTGGCTGACGGGAAAGGCGGAGAACGCTCAAGAAACCTTTCGGCACGTCCAGAGGTCCCTACAACCCGCAGCAACAGCAAGAGGACCCCGATTTGGTGGTGCTCCAGCAACACCAGCGCCCCAACCCTGGGGGGAGGAACAAGAGTGCCGGTTTGCCCAGGGGCAGTGCTTCAAGTGTGGAGAGGCGAACCACAAGGCGGCGGCTTGCCTGAAAGCAAAGGCAAGAGACAGCCTGGGAAAGGTTCCCAACAAACCAACCCCAACACCAAAGAAAAGGCCAGCTGTGAAGGGGGAAACCTCGGCAAGAGAATTCCCTGACGTCACCGATGACAAGGAAAGTGGAAGCGACGAACCGGCGGGAAATGCCAGCCACCTGCCTTGAAGAGCGCCAAAAGACAGGTGGACGATAACGAAGGGTGCAACGACTTTGGGGTGAGTGACAACTGTCCTACCCTATATGTGAGAGTCACCCTGGCCCATGGGGGGAAAACAGAGAAGGTTTGGGCGCTGATCGACTTGGGTTGTTCAAAATGGCTCATGCACCCGGACCTGGTGGCCGCGCTTAACCTCTGCTGCTATCCACTTCAGCACGAATTGGTGTTCACACAGTTGGATGGATCAGCAGCGGGAGGGGGCCCGGTCACCCAATACACAGAAAGAGTTGCGATGAGGCTTGGCAACCACGAGGAAAGCCTCCCCTTCATCGTGGCACCAGTGGGCCAACCTCTACTCATACTCGGGATCCCGTGGCTGGGGCATCACAACCCCCAAATAAATTGGGCGACAAGAGAGATCACCTTTTTGGATGGGCATTACAAAGCACCCACAGGAGATCGGGTTCCCCGCGCCGCAATGGGGAGGGCGACAACGACCTCAATGCACCTGGAGGCAGAAACCCCGGAGGGCCTGCCTGCCAGATACGCAGACTTTGCTGACATTTTCGGTGAAAAGGAGGCTGACAAACTCCCCCCCCCCATAGAAAAACAGACTGCACCATTGAACTGATCCCGGGGGCAACCTTACCAAAGCCGAAAATTTATGCTATGACTCAAAGGGAGTTGGCAGCATTAAGGGACTTTATTGACAAGAATTTGATGCAGGGGTTTATTGAACCGGCTAACTCGCCAGTCGGAGCCTCGTTCCTCTTTAGGGAAAAGAAAGATGGGTCCCTCAGGCTCTGCACAGATTACTGCGGGCTCAATGCCGCATCCGTTTCAAATAAATATCCTCTGCCCATAATAAAGGACATTCTAGCCCACCTCACAAAGGGCAAAATATTCACAAAATTAGACCTCAGGGAAGCTTACTTCCGGATTCGAATAAAGGAGGGGGACGAATGGAAGACGGTTTTCAATTGCCTGCTGGGGTCGTTCCAATACCGGGTTCTGCCTTTTGGGTTAGCTGGGGCACCAGGCGTGTTCATGCAGCTAATCAATGAGGTCTTGCATGACCACTTGTTTAAGGGGGTGCTTCTTTACCTTGACGATGTTTTGATTTATTCTGAGAATGAAGCCGAGCACGAACGCCTTGTAAAGTCAGTGCTCACAAAACTCCGCAAGGCAGAGCTATACGCAAAGCTCTCCAAGTGTGAATTTCACAAGGAGCAAATCAACTACCTCGGCTACTGGATCTCGGCAAGGGGGATCGAAATGGACCCCAGTAAGGTCCAGGCTATACTAGCGTGGGAGCACCCACGCACGAGGAGACAACTTCAAAGTTTCCTGGGGTTCACGAATTTCTACAGGGGTTTCATCCAGGGGCTAGCAGAAATTGTGCTGCCGCTGACTAACCTCCTCCGGACAAAGGGCCTGGGAGACACCCGTAAATCATGAAACCCGGGGGCACTGTTAAACTGGACAGCTGATTGTCAAACAGCTTTCGAACGCCTAAAAAGCCTCTTCACGGCAGAGCCAGTATTACAGCATCCCGACCCCGCCAGACCCTTTGTCGTACAAGTAGATGCCTCAGACTTTTCTATCGGAGCGCTCCTCCTTCAGCGCGATTTTGACAATCAGCTGAAGCCCTGCGCGTACCTCTCCTGCAAGTTCTCGGAAAAGGAAAGGAGATGGCACGTGTGGGAGAAGGAGGCATTCGCGGTCAAGGCAACCCTGGAAACATGGAGGCACCTCCTAGAAGGGGCCCCCTGCCCTTTTGAGGTCTGGACTGACCACAAAAACCTGGAGGCTTTCAGCACCCCGAAATGCCTCAGGCCAAAGCAAGTACGCTGGGCGCAATTCTTTAGCAGATTCAATTTTAAACTTAAGTTCATCCTGGGGAGAAAAAACTTCCTGGCAGATGCCCTTTCCCAATGACCTCAAGATGCTGGCCAAGCACTGGACATTGTGGGGACTGTATGGACAAACACACAGCTGGGCTGCCCTGCTGTCACACGCAGCCAGGCTAAAACCCAACGCGCCTCAGAGCAACCACCGGCAAACAGGGGAAGGTGCAGGTCAATTTCACAGGACTGGCAACAAAGACTCGCCCAAGCCCTTGAAAAAGATACACGGTTGCAAAACAACCAACACCATGTATCTATTACGAACAGGCTCGCATGGAAACAAAAAGCCCTATACGTACCAGAACCATTGAGAGCAGAGGTGTTAAACCGCTCCCACGATGATAAAACGGCTGGACATTTTGGGTTTGTAAAAACTTTACACTTAATTAGGAGGCAATTCTGGTGGCCACCCTAAGAAAAGACGTCAAGGACTACGTAACATCCTGCCCCACATGTGCAAGGTCTAAACGGAAGGTGGGGAAACCCCAAGGACTGCTGCAGAAAGTAGCAAGCCCCTCCCTTCCCTACTTGACTCCAGGAGGCAAAGGGGCATACTACAATACCTTGTCAAATGGAGGCATTTCCCACACCCAGAGTGGGTCCAAGCCCAACACGTCTCAGCTAAACGGTTGGTAAAGAACTTCCATGAAGCATACCCATCCAAACCAGCACCCTGAGATCTTCTTTGGTGGGCAGCATGTCATGTTCCCCGTTGCAAGGCATATGTGCATCACAACGGGGAACATGCACATTAGGTAAGAGGAAGGGATAAGCATAATCCCTAAATCACTCAAGCACCCATATCCAGAAGGGAACCCCCAACACAATAGATAAGCCCTTCAGACCAGACTTGGCACCCATAAAGAGATAGGGGGAACGCCTTCCCATTCCCCCCCCGGGGATGCATTCACACCTCCCTCAGGCACGCATGTCCACAGAGGAATATCCAACATAATGGGAGTGTCCATCAGACAGGAATTAACGCCTATCAGAAGATTGGGGAAACACCTTCAGGGGACGCACCCGGTCCGGACGAAGACAGGGAGACAAAGGAGATCGCCGGGATCGCCCATCAGCTGACGCATCGCAGTCTCAAGCACCCATCCAGTCCTGGCCCGAGGGTAGAGAAGCACAACGTCCGCCAGCAAAGTATAAACATAAGGATTCCCGTCTTTCTCTTTGCACGCACTCTGTTCTAATAAGAACAGAAATCCTTAGACCTTCTAAGTGAGTCTGTGTCTTATTCAGAGCATGGCTTCCCTGACAGTCATTAAGTCATGTCTGACTCTTCATGACCTCATGGACCATAGCACGCCAGGCCTTCCTGTCCTCCACTGTCTCTCAGAGTTTACTCAAATTCATGTTCATTGATTGGTGATGCTATCTAACCATCTCATCCTCTGCCATCCCCATCTCCTTTTGACTTCAATATTTCCTAGCATCAGGGTCTTTTCCAGTGAGTCCTCTCTTCGCATTAGGTGGCCAAAGTATTTGAGCTTCAGCTTCAGTATCTGTCCTTCCAATGAACAGTCAGGGTTGATTTCCTGTAGGATTGACTGATTTGACCTCCTTGCAGTCCAAGGGACTCTTAAGATTCTTCTCCAGCACCACAGTTCAAAGCATCAGTTCTTTGTCTCTGCCTTTTTAATATGCTGTCTAGGTTTGCTATAGCTTCATTTCATGGCTTCAGTCACCATCTGCGGTGATCTTGGAGCCCAAGAAAATAAAATCTGTCACTGCTTCCATTTCTTCTTCTTCTTCTATTTGCCAGGAAGTGATGGGACCAGATGTCATGATCTTCGTTTTTTTAATGTTGAGTTTCAAGCCAGCTTTTGCACTCTTTTCTTTCACCCTCATCAAGAGGCTCTTTAGTTCCTCTTCACTTTCTGCCATTAGGGTGATATTGTCCACGTATCTGAGGTTGTTGATAGTTCTCCCAGCAATCTTAATTCCAGCTTGTGATTCATCCAGCCTGGCATTTCTTATGATGTACTCTGCATATAAGTTAAGTAAGCAGGGTGACAAAATACAGCCTTGTTTTACTCCTTTCCCAATTTTGAACCAATCAGTTGTTCCATGTCCGGTTCTAACTGTTGCTTCCTGACCCACATGCAGGTTTCTCAGGAGACAGGTTGGTCCGGTACTCCCATCTCTTTATGAATTTGCCACAGTTTGTTGTGATCCACACAATCAAAGCCTTTAGCATAGTCAATGAAGGAGAAGTAGATGTTTTTCTGGAACTCTCTTGCTTTCTCCATGATCCAGCAAATGTTGGCAGTTTGATCTCTGGAATCATCATCATCATCATCATCATCATCATCATCATCATCATCATCTAAACACTATATTAAGACAGCTTGAAAAGGAACCTGTGTTTCCAGGACACATAGAAACACAAACCAACTAACCAACTTTCATTATTATTTAGTGTGTCATGCTAATCTAGAAAATTATTATTTAGTGTGTCATGCTAACCTAGAAAATGTGCATGCTTACTAAGATAGTAACCATGCACATTGTTCAGTGTGCAAAGGAACCCAATGTGTTGACATTTAACTAAGGGCATATAACACAGTAGCCAGACATTTGAAATGAACACCAAGAATTGTTCAAACTAGGGTTATATAGATAATAATATTGAAAATAGCACAGAGTCAAGTTACTATTTGCTTTACGCTATATTATATTCAGGAGTTCAGATTAAATTAAAGGTTTCTGATGTTCAAATATAAGCTAGGAATTTATAGGCAGGTCAGATATACCGTATCACAATAGAAGTCCATCATTTACTATATCTAGGCTAGATACATTACTAGATAATAATACATATGAGAGTTATTTGGCAAAGGCATATTATAATCTGTTCATATACAAATAAAGATTCTCCAAAAATCTGATGTTTTATGGTATAAAACTGATGACTATGATTAGATTACCTCAATATGTGGGAGGTAGGTATAACCATTTAAAAAACTTCACATTGATGTGTGATCTTCCTGTTACACAGGTAATTTCTTTGAGCTATTGTGGTTCTAGGAACAGTTCTGTTTCGTTATATGAGAGGTGAGAATTGACTCACTCCAATCTGTTCACACCTGAGGTCTTAACACATTCTGGAGCCCTAAAAGCTGTTTTGTCATTTTCAACTGTTCATGCTCTTTGCAATCCCAGATAAAAGCAATTAAGGGTCATGCTATGGATCTATTGAAGATCAATTTTAATCCTTCAAATACCACCTTTTATTACTGGTTATATAATAACATAGTGAGTAGTGTGTGGTGTATGGAGTATAGTGTAGTATATATTATTTCTGTGAAATCCCTGTCTATTTCAGTTTGACTTGAAACTGTTACTCAGCTAGAACTATAAGAGTTGTTCTAATTGAAGTGGAGGTTTTGTAAATTCATTGAATCAAAGTAGTCCTATAGCTATTAGTTAGCATAATCAAAAGCAAATGACTTGAAATTTATAGATTGGTAAAATATAATCTGAAAAAAATGAATGGATAATGATATTAATCTATTTTCTGAAAAGACTAAGAATATACTTCTAAATGTTAAAAGCAATAAAATACAAGTAAAACACAGTAAGTAAACAGATATCCTTTTCACATATTCCACCATTGTTTCCCTATAAGACATTTATCAAGATAGGCCTCTTCAGGGACCTTCTTAGGGTTTTTTTTTTTTTTTTTTTTAATTATTTGGAGGGTTGCCGGTGGTGAATCTGATAACAGCAGGGCTAAGTGAACAATTTTGCCTCCTCCCTTTTAAAAAGCTGTTTGGGGAGCTTATATAGCAATGAGTGTATTTGCTCACAGAGGCTTAGCATATCTATTCCCATGCTTATTTTTGCACGAGAAATCATTTCCCAAATCATCAGTTTTACTACCAAATTTCAGCAGTGTAATATTAGGGTACTTGGTAGGCTGCAAACTGAGGGGTTGGCAGTTTCATAGGGTCCATGAGTCATGAGTTGACTATTAATTTATCTGACACATTTGGGATTTACGAGTTGTAGAGATGAAAATAATAGCTGCCTTGCCTGTTCATAGTAGCTGCCACAGTCAGCAAAAATCAGTCACAACACTTTTATTTATCAGAAGGCAATTTGGTGAGGTTTCTCACCACCATTTACTCAAGCCCTTTATGGCAATTCCTACCATTTCACAATATATCTCAATAAATGTTTTCAGGGTAGGTGGGCATACTTACAAATGAAAGACTGAGGTACAGCCAACTGTTCTTAAATTCTTTCCCATCTGTAATTTTTAAACTATCTCAGTGTAGTAAATATGGGAGTTTCTGTAACAAATCCCCAAACAGTGCTATGTTAATTGCATTGTCACAATATGTGGTAGTGGTTGTAACACTGCTTTTTAACTCAATTTGGAGCAGGTAGTTCAACAAGTGTACCATAGTCCCTTTGCCTTTAGGTCAGACCTTGAAAAACAGAGTTCTATGAGAACTAGCTGGCTTGAAAGTAGAAGCTGTAGTTTATCTTTATGCAGTTTATCTCTTTATGGCACATAGACAAATGGAGGCCAGTGCAAATGGGAAAAAAAATAGAGTTCAGCAACATTTGATACTGGTTTTTCCCCTCCTTATTGTTCTCCTTTCTACTCTTGGCATAAGTCACTTTGACTTTCATCTGGTTATTTAAAGGAATAACTTTATATACAATTAATAAGATTTAGCCTCAGCAGTTTCAACTTTCTACTAAACATCAGGTTTACATGAAAGGTTGTTAACTGGGACATATCAAGAGGATATTATTCCTGTTGAAAGATTTGCGCTGGCTGGCAATAGCTATCTGAATTCGGTTTTTACAAAAGGGGAGGAGGCCTGTTGTTTGTTTGTGTAGTCTCTACTTTAGCCTGCTGTAGCCAGCCAACTCTCAGTAATTTGTAAGTTGTACCGTACCATACCGAAAGTAAACCATCCAAAGTTAAAATCACAAAATAATATAAAAAAATATAAATTATACAATTTTTTAAAATCATTTTTTACCTTCTCTACTTCATTCTCCTAACTATTAACCACCTTAAGTAACCCTTTGGCAGAAAGGTGGTAAATAAATAAAATAACAATAAACAATTGACAATTATCGCTCCGAAGATATACTTACAAAATAGTTGGCATCACTGCTAGATATTCTGATGCAGATCTTACCAAGAAAGAGTTCCTTATTGTATTAAGCAGATGAAAGTCTAATTGCTTCTCAACATGTTATTTCATACCTTTTCCTTAAACCTGACATATCATTTAAACCTACTGTCTACAAACCAGGGCTGGATAAATCTATCAAATTTTATTTCTCACTTTCCAGTATTTTAATTTGAAATTCATTCCTTCTGCATGTAATTTTGTTTTAAAATTAGCATAATTTAAGTTTAAGTCAGCATAAACATTGTGCATGGTTTTGTGGATATTTCTTCAAATACACATTTTTACAGTATTGTCATTTTTGCAAGAAAAATCATACCATAAAATTCACAACTAGTTATTTGAAATGTTTATATACCTCTTCCTACTGTTTAAATATTCAGAGTGGTTTGATAAGTGATAGGAATGCCATATCCCCCACCCTACACACAGATGGCTATAAGGGACAGTAAAGTAGATAATGAAGCAGATTCTATGATGGAGTTGACAGCTTTTACAGAGCTTTTGCACCAGTGGGATTTGATGGCATCTTCCATCAGTCACTGCCATTGTCATAGTCTGAAATCTTAGGACTGTGAAAACTTGGTACATGTTATATTAGCCAGATAACTGGCTTTCTGGAAGTCTATTTTCAACCAGCTGTGCCATAGATGAAGCAAGAGACTGAATGATTTATTGTTCAGATCTAGAACTATGCAAAATCCAAATCTTTCTAGGTTATTTTAACAAAAATATATCCATGGATATGGATGGGTGAGGCTGAAGTAGAAATAGCTATATATATGGCTTCTAATGCTTTAGAACTGCAAAGCATTATTTAACTTGGAACTTAACTGTCCCTTAATGATATGCACGTACAATAGCTCATCTAAGTCTTGGGCATCTGAGCTTTTACTAAACATAGGTCAAATTTTGTCCAAAGAAGGGCAGTTTGGATTCCTGATGATAGGTGCAATATTCATTTGGAAAAGTAGTTCCAGAGCCTGGATGATGTAATGATTCTGACAGATGCAGCACTGAGATAAAATTTTGCTTTTCAGTTTAAAAATTGAATTGACAAATTATTATCCTTCCTTACAAGAAACAAAATAACCACAGCTATTTCAAAAAGAACGAAGTACGCCAATAAAAAAGTAAAACACACCAAGCTACACTCAGCAAAACTCAAGGGCTTTTGCAAATATCCAGATTGTAAGCAGGCATTAAATGAAATCAGCCCAAGGGCAGGGTGGTGGACCTGCCCTCCCTTCCCATGATGAAAATGGAGATGAGTGTTCCCAAGGCAGGTCTTTGAGCGGAGAAGATACGTATATTACACGCAGTGCATGGAGGGGGACATATTCATTCAGAATGTGCTTGTAAAGGCCAATCAGTTCTTTGAATAAAACTTGACTAAATTTGATGAGGACATTGACTTAATTATGCATGAGGCTTTTGTGCAGTTTTTTCATTTATACTCCTTTGAGAAACATTCTTTAGCAATTGGAGCTAATGCACTAACATCTTTAAAAAAATATATAGATAGCTAAATCATTAATATATGTCAGCAGATTGCTAGGAAAGCCTTTGGCCCAGGAGAGATCAGAAAAGTCACACACCAGGCATTTCTATAAAAATAATGTTATTTACAGAAAGCAAACATGTTTACAGGCTCTCAGTGAGAGCTGCATAACTCTCTACATGCCTACACAGAAGGGAAACTGAAACTAAAACAAGTCCAGGCAAGTTCTTCCCCCCAGGTGCAAAAATTAACAACTGAAAAGGGGACAATTAAATTCAACTTCTTCACTCGGCCAAAATGATTAGTTACCATAGTAACCTTAATCTGTAGTAGAAAACATATTAACAATATATTAATGCCTCCACATTATACATACAAAACCTTAATCCATTATTACAGAGAGATTATGATTATATGCAAGTCCAGGATATTGTTATTAACATCTAATAGAGACATTTGAATGGCCATGCTAGGATGAGTTACCAATGCCAGGTGTTTTGTTTTGCAGAAAGGAAGAAAACTTAAGTAGGGATGATGCTTGCTCAGAAATTAGACTGTGATACAGAGCTTAACCTTACCCTTACAGAGCAGGTTGAAGTTCTCTTTCAACCCTGTTCAGAGGTATCTGTAAAAGAGTGTCTGAAAATAGCAGGGGGGCATTATGATATAAACTCAGCCTTTTTATGCAGTATATACATTGTGATGTCACTATCATATATGAAAGGAAACTAGACATAATTCATCATAACACCAATTAACACCAATTATGTTATTTTGACAAAAGCTTCTAATACTGTAGATGCCTCTGCCAAGAATTTGTTAAGCCAATCACTCTCTCAGCTTAACCTATCTTATAGGGTTCTTGTTCTGGGGATCAAATGATGGGAGATCTCCATGTATCCCTAATTTCTATCTTTTGTCTGCATTACTGTAGCTCCTGGGAGAAACAACCCTTTCCTGCAAGAAAACCTCTTCCCAGCATCATCCATTTTCTCTCTCCTTCTGCATAAGTGGAACAGCAGAAGAAAGCCTGTTTCTAGATGTAGTTTCAAAAAATGTTATGACCCCAAGAAGGCATGGGCATGGATTTATAATCTATATGCTATATCAGATTTCTAACACCAACTCTGTGCCTTAGTTACTCACAATGGATTGTTATCTTCTTTTCTGCCTTTAAAATTCAGTGATGTTTAGGCAGGAATGTCACAAGCAGAGATATCACTAGGGACGGGATGCAGATAGCCTAGACCAGTGTTTCTCAACCTTAGCAACTTTGTAAGATGAGTGGCTTTCTGGCTGGGGAATTCTGGGAGTTGAAACTTAGCAATTTTAAGGTTGAAAAAAACATTGGTCTAGAACTTGCATGAAGCCAAGAGTATGTGGACTTGAACAAAATATTTTTCTCTAATGGCCCTCATATCTCAGTGGGGCACCAACACCTTCTTTACTCACTTCCATTTCAGACTTCAATGGAAGCTGAAGTTCTATTTTTAAAAGTTATTACAAGGTTTTTGGTATCATTGGAATTTATTGTGCTTAATGTGGCCAAGAAGTTGTTGTTACAGTTTTTGGCTTATATTATAGTTGTACTGTTTTAGCATTTATCATTGCAAACCACCTGGACTCTTGGGAGCTAGGTGGTTTATATATGCTGGGAGTTTTATCTATGAAATAATAAACAAACATTAGCCCAACGATAAGAATGTAGTTCAATTTTTCACCTGTGGAATGTCTATTCTTCAGTATTGGATGGGTGCTGGGAGAAGTGGGAGGGATAAAATTATCCACTTTATAAGTTTTAGTAAATGAAGAAAATGGAGTCTGTTTTAATAATGGCAGAGGCAGGGTTAATCCATGTTTTGTAATGTTCCATTTTTGAAGTACATATGGTCTCTAAAAATCAAAGCCAAGGGACTTCATGAATTTTGGAAAATGAAAAAACCACCAGTCATTTTTAACTAATTCCTTCATGCCATGTTACTGAGTTTTACAAGGTAAAGCTTCAAAAACATGTGGCTTTAGTTAAGTATGTGTTGTAGCTCCTAGGTGATTTTTTTAAAAGAAAGGAGTAGTAAGAGGTCAAGATTCCAAGTACATTAATACTAAAGTATTTCAGCTCTTTTTTACAGTTCAGTATTATGTTTAGTGGTATTTTAATTGATATATTAATTAATTGTGTTTTTATGGACAGTACCAAAATGATAAAGGGGTATTAGACTTTAATATTCAGTATCCAATTTACTAAAAATGCAAGTTGATTGAAGAGAATGACGAAGCCCTAAAATGTGGCTTAGAATAACTTTGCCTTTGCGCATGTCTGAAAATATGTATGTACTGGAACACTTGTCCGATTAATTTTTATTTACTATTACTGCTTTTGTGAGCTAGTTGGGTGTAGTGGCTAAGGCATCAGGCTAGAAACTGGAAGGCTATAAGTTCTAGTCTTGCCTTAGGCATGAAGCCAGCTGGGTGACCTTGGGCCAGTCACTCTCTCTCAGTGCTAGGAAGGCGGCCATGGAAACCACTTCTGGGGGAAAAACAAACAAACAAACAAAAAACAAACAAAAACCTTGCCAAGAAAACAGCAGGGACTTGTCCAGACAGTCACCAAGAGTCAACACTGTAGCCCCACCCCCCAAAAAGTACTACTTTTATGTTGCTACCTGCTAAACTATAGTTTTATGTTTTTGCAATTGAATGTTAACACTTACAGTATTAATTCTTATTTTAAAATTAGCACTTTTCAAGCATCAAATAAATTAAGCTATAAATGCATAGTGTGGAAGCATGATAAGGATAGATGTAGGTTTGGTTCATTAGACTTGTATACCATCTTTTTTTCCAGGAAGTCAAGGCAGCATACCCAGTTGCCCTTCCTCCATAACACCTGTCTGGGATAGGTGGGGTGACAGAGTGTGACTGGTGTAAACTGTGAACTTCCATGATTAACGGTGGATCTCCCTGGTCCTAGTCCAACATCTTTACTACTACACCAAAGAAGGTCACAGTATCTAGTGGTTTGGTCAAGTTCATGCACAGTTGTTAATTTTTTTCTGTGTTATATCTCATCTTTTGGAAAAGGTTTTTTCCCCCCTCATAATGTGAGTGGAAGCAAGCATCTCACAGTAAAAAAAAAATGATGCAGGGACACAAAGGAGAGAAAAGATGTGAAATAATGCAGTACTCCTCTCTGATTAAATTCCTTCACAAACTATTCTTAGGAGTCCCTTTTATATCTTCTAATCTGAAGCAGACCCAGAATTTGCAGCTACAGTAATGGTTAACAAAGGCATAGGGTAGTACAGAATGGAAGGGTTCCCACCCAGAGCTCTAGTTGTGACCATGAGGTGTAAAAATATTGATAATTTGGTAGGGAGGAGAATAACTCTAAAATCACTCTTCTTTTACTTTCAAGGTTGATTACAAAATATTGTGTGCTTTAGGAACTCTATTCAAACAAAATATGAGCTAGGAAGGAGATGCATATGGTGAGAAATTGTAATAAGAACTGCTTGTTGACTCATTTGGCTACACCACCCTGGTTAAAATCAATAAGATGAAATGGAATAAAACCTGTGCCATCAAGGCCTTTTGCCATAATGAAGAGGTTGGTGCAATATGTTCATTTACTCTGCCTGGTTAACATGAGCACGTTACCTTTATTCCATGCCATTTCTTAATCACAGTGGCAGTTCCTCCATCATTATCTTGTATATGTGAAGTGACTGACATCTCCAGTTAATGCTAACCAGAATCTGCAACCATGGAAATGGCAGTTGGTCCTTATTCACTTCATATTTTAACTATAAGAGAAGAGCAATCAATAATAGCCTCTCAGAAGAGCCAGAAACAGCCTGTGATTGATACATTTTGGGTCCCTTTTCAGAGTTAGAGATTTTAAGGGTAGATATGGGATTAGTTTACTCCTGAGAAGCCCACTGCTCCCATTCCCATCCTTAAAACCAGTTCAACATCAGTTTGCCAAATGATTATTTTGATTATTAATAAATTATTATTTATTAATGCATTTTTTTTTAGCATTAAAGGTGGGAAAGGAATAGGTTGCATTCCAGAGATATCCCATGCCTATTACCATCATTAATTTTCAAAGAAAGTAAATTTGCTGAAATTTGGCTATTTTGCCACCACATGCAACCCAGGGTGCTGGAGAACCACAAATAGAATGCTGGTAGCCTGCAAGTGGCCCTTGGGATAAGCTGACCCTTGCACACTATACTGTATGCATGGTTCATTCAAAAGTGTGCTGATTTCAGGAGAGTGTGATGGCGCTGCATTTGTTGACATATTGTTATATAATTTGGTATTGCAAACTGGGCTGTGATTACCACAGTACATCCCTGGAGATCTTACTTGGAATAGTAAGGAGCCCTGCTGAACATCAACAACATGATGTCCATACAGTGGATTTGCTAATTATTGATCTAAACTTTGTTCTTTTGAGTATTTTAAAAATAGTTACAGGTTTTAGCTGGGATGGGCTTGCATCTGCAATGGATTAGTATTTTCTTTTGTTGACGTTATTGCAGGCTTCTTTTGTAGAAGTGGAATGTGAAATACGAAAAGAAAAAAAATCTTCAAGAAGGAATTCAAAACTCATACTTTTAAGGAAAAATAAATAGCACATTTCATGCAGTGTGCAGATCTCAGATAAATTTAAACAAAACATTATTGATGCATTGTGAAGATTGCTGTGTTTATGAATGCACACAAACATTTTATTATAGTATACCACTTCAATATTTCTGCCAGATGAAAGTTAAATAGAATATAAGGTATTAAATAGCTGAATGGATTAAGAATAAGTATTGTGAAAGTACACATATACAATATATTGAACATGACTATGAGATTTTTTACTGCATTATTTTTCATACCTGATTGCACCTTTACAAGGTGTGACGTCTGTTCTAATATGATGTGTAAAAATCAGGATTAGTTCCAATGTGCCTGATAATATTAAAGGATTTACAGGATTCAGATATCATAATAAGAATTTCTTTATACAGAAGATGTTTGCTGTTGTTTCCCTGTTCTGTATATTCAGTATAGCCATGTGCTTTCTAAGAAACTAAAATTAAACCATTTTCAAAGTGGGGTGGGAGGAGAGAAGTAGAATGACCCTGATAAACACATGCTCTTGTTCATGTCTAATAATTCTAGCAGCTGATGAATTCTATTGCTCAGGGATTTGGCTTTGTAAATCCATCTGTTTAAAGCTTCATAGGGTTTTGTAGGAGCAAAGTCCTGCTTTTGTGCTTCCCAGCACAATAGATAGGTTTTGTGGCCATACTCTCTAGGGTTTGGGCTTTTCTTTTCTTTTCTTTTCTAAAAATATAATAAGAAGCATTTCCCAGTGCAAAGGAATATAGGACTTTGGAAATCATTAAACCAATCTGAAATAATAGTAACAACAATAATAATACAATGATAATGAGAAAAAAAATCTGGTACTGCAACTGAAAAGGTGAAATGTAGATACTGGAAGAAAGGGAATGCATCTTTTGCATGCTATTTGCATTTACTCAGTTAAAAGCTGGCAGGGCAGATTTAATAGAAGGCTTGCCAGGAATCAAAGCAATAAGTCAAGACAGGTCAGAGCAGTTCATTTGTGGATCACTCAAAAGGTTGTAAAGCAGTCAGTGTACAAATCACAAAGATGTTCGCTCATTATGCAATCTGCATTAAAACGTACAGGACTTACACCAGTTCCTTTCATTAATATGCAATCAGAAGACTCTCACTGCATTGTGTCATTAAAGATTTTAATTGCTTCTCTCAAGCATGTTATGGAATTGTAATCTTTTTCCCACCTCCAAAATGCAATATATAGAATCAATGGCGAAAATAAGTCCACTTCACCTTTAGACTGATAGCATGCTAAGTTACCCGAGAGAGTAAAATGATAATATCAAGAAAAGCACAACAGTAAAATTAGGTAAAAACTAGATATTTTTATATTACATTTATATTACAGCCAGTTTGGTGTAGTAGCTCAATCAAATCTTTATTATGGTCAAAGATCAGCGTAAGGAGGGTAGGTGTCCTAACAGCCAGGAACCACGCTGAGACAAGGAACAGGTCTCTAGTGTTTTATTGTTGCTACATAACAGGGAATCCTAACAAACTGAAGAAGCGTGGGAAAAACCCAGACATATAAACCCCAAAGGTTAAGGCGGGCCCGATCGGTGTCTCTTGGAATGGCTACCTAATTCCTCAGTGCTACGCATGCGCTTAACAGCCTGGATGGGAACCCCCCGCTCGCCATCCTTACTCATGACAGTAGGGCACAGTCAGTTAAAAGCATAGGAATACATTAAAGTCTAAAAAATAATATTAAAACACAAAAGTCTAAAAGATATCTAAAAGGATGGGCAGGAGCATTAGTTGGGTATAGGCCAGCATAGAAGTTAGTATGTAACACCCTATATCTATCAATTTGCAGAGCACTCTAGTGTGATGAATTGATCTAATTAAAACTAGTTTATGGCAGCGGTCATCACCTGATGAATTTTAAGCGCTGCTGTGCAAAACCTGGCAACACTGTATATTGTAGCAGGATTGGTATCTGACAACAGCAGGGAGTGTAAAACTGTCCTGAGTGCCCTGGGTATTTATACATTAATGGTAAGATGAGGCTAGTACAAATGTCTCTATAACACAGGCACTGGAGGAGCACATGCTCTGTTGTTCCTATGTGACCAGAATCACAGGGGCATTGTCCCTCCAGGTAAGGAATCTTTCTGTATGGTGTAGTAGTTAAAGGCACTGGTCTAAAAATCAGGAGGTTATAAGTTCTAGTCCTGCCTTAGGCCCAAAACCAGCTGGTTGACCCTGAGCCAATTGCTTCTCTCAGCCTTACAAAGAAGGCAGTGGCAAACCACTTCTGAAAAAATGTCAAGAAAACTACCAGGACTTGTCCAGGCAGTCTCCAGGAGTCAAGACTGATGCAAAGGGACACACACATTAATTTATATTAGACCAAGGAACCAAAGGTTCCTTTTCCCCAGCCTTCATCTCATTTTATTCTTATTTCTTACTTGGATCTCTGGACCACTGCTATGTTTCAAAAGCCATAATGTATAGTACCATTAGATAACATGGTAATATATTTAAACAGTCACAAGCTTAGTAGCATTACAATTTAAAAATTAATCAATAGGTAAAAAGGAAGGATCACAGTGGGATCTACTTCATAATAATGATATTTTGATTTGGGACTGGAAGGAAGCATACTGGGTATATGATCTCCAACAGAAGTTATGTTTTAGTGGATTATCCATTTTATTTTTTCTCTTCCAATAACAGAAACTACATACTTTATATACAGTATTTACACACACACAGACACACACACACAAAGTATTCTCCATTTTTATCCTGGGTTTCTGAAAGAAAATTTAGAAAGACTCTAATTAAAATAGCTTGGTCCCTGGAAATAATTAAATATCCTATTTAAACAATGTAAAGGGGGAAAAAATCTGTCTCCCTCCTTCTAAAAAGTTGATCGTAATGTTTGCTGACCTGCTGATATTTACCTTGACACCACATTCAGTCATCAGAATAAATATCTGTATTGAGCTTCATTTCTATTTTGTCTTGCATGATTTATGATGTTATTGCAAAAGCAGTATTAGACTTTAAATACCAAAACAATATTTAGGATGAAAATAGACACTAATCATGGTTTGAAAAGGTTGAATGCTTTGATTCATGTGACCCATTGAAACTAGCAATTTGTATTTTCAAGCATTTGCCTTCCAAATCCATGTCTCATTAATTGCCAACATTAAGCTTTGTAATATTAGTAAAAGTCAATTTGAGTGACTGGAATTAGGAGAAACAAAATATATCAGAAATTGCTTGGTATGAACATCTAATATTGTTGATTTTTTTTTCCTTTTAACATGCAGTTCATTATTTATCTAACGAGGTGACAAAGAATGCATTGTCTACAGTCCAGCATAGTAACATGTGCTTAAGCCCATAAACATCAACCACACTTAATCGTATATTCAATTATATTTTCTTCTCACTATTTTCTTGCTGAATATGGGGGGGGGGGGAGAACCATAGCAAGATATTCCATCAGTATATAAAATCATTGTTAATCATTTGATTAAAGCTCCTTATTCCTCTTGTTGGTAAAGCAGTGGCCTCCGCCCTACTAAATCCTATGTATTTTGTCTTGAGAAAACAGGGGCTTTGTCCAGTAAGCCAGTCCTGAAAAGTATGAAAGATTAAAAGAGACAGGAGAACTTCTCTGGAAATAAGCCAACTCATCACAGATGGTGGAGAGAAAGAATCTTTTCCAGTTCTGTAGGTGTAGGGGTTATTGGAGAAACACCCTGAGAACCCTCACCCCGGGGCACCCATCTCCCTTCTCTGCTACTTGGGTGATGAGGTTCACATCCATTCCTTTACTCTGTCAGGACACAGAGTAAAAGTCTCCAAAACTTTACTGACAGAATGCAGTCTCTTGGTCAAGGAAACACTAAGTAAATTTCCCAGGTGAAAGCCCCCGAATACACATACAAGCAAGCTTATATAATAAATTTCTCACAAGGCATTTCAAATGGTGCAATCACATTGGCTAACCCACATTTGGTCATGTACACATCTCTAAGCAAGTGGAAAAATCCCCCAAAAG
Organism: Candoia aspera; assembly: GCF_035149785.1. Taxonomy (NCBI): domain Eukaryota; kingdom Metazoa; phylum Chordata; class Lepidosauria; order Squamata; family Candoiidae; genus Candoia; species Candoia aspera. The sequence goes on along the minus strand of NC_086157.1, from coordinate 79,392,244 downwards.
TTTGACAGTAGAATTTCCATAGCAACCTACTATAGGGTTTGTCCCATTATCTGTAGCAGCTGTTTCATGGTCCTTTGCAGTTCTATCAACCTGAACTGCACCTTTGCACCTGCGTAAGCATAGCAACCATGTATAGGTTGCATAGGAAGCATAGCAACCATGAAGCAGCACAAAAACTATTTTGTGCTGTTTCAGCCAACTTTGCATTCTAATAATGAAGTCTGTTGGGCTAGGGCTACATCTCTTTACTAGGGCTAAATTGCTTGTGAATGGAATACTATTACAGTCATGTCATCCCTATTCAGATGAAAGCAGAAACTAATAACCTGGTTCATACATTATGCTAAGCTGTAATGGAACTGGGTTAAGAGACTGGAAGCCAGACTTTTAAGTTTGTAATTCACAGATTATGCCTGAATGTGGTAGGAGAACCTAGCTAATACTGCTTAATTCAAACCACCTTTATTGTTAAGACAAAGCAAATCTTCTACTCAGTTAACTCTGTACTGGGACTACTTCTGTGTTTATACTTCTGGCCTGTCTTTGGCCCTGTGCAAAGCACAGTGCACTTGGCATATAATAGCATATAATGTTACTCAGCCAAGGCTAACTAATTCAAAGCACTGATGTTGCAACATTTTAGATTCGAGCCATAGCTAATCCTCTCACCCATAATTTAGGATTCTAAATTATGTATAAATCTTTCTCCTAACAAGGACTTCCACTTCCATCTCCCTTTGTTTCACTTATTTCATCACTCTTCAGAGAGAACTAAGGTTCTCCCTTGTTTTCTATAGTACTCTAGAGGACGCTTTTACCATGGGATATCCTGACTGGGGTTGATAAAAAGTCATCCAGAAATATCTGGAATGTACCAAGTTGCCTACGCCTACATTTTGGCTGATTGCAATCCTATAGTGTCTACCCTATAGTGTCATTGAATTGTGAGCTGTACTTCCGAGCAAATGTATCTAGGTTTGGGCTATAAGGAATTAGTTTTGCTTCCATTGTGAACCAAGTGTCCATAGGCAAACCACTGTATTTGTCAAGACTGGCAAACTCAGGAAACAAGAGCCTCTTGGATCTCTGGAAAGATCTTTATAGCTAGTAGGATAATGTGACAGAATCTTGAAAGCCTGTCAAAACAATTCTGCTGCTCAATTTATACCTAGTGTAATTAAGGTAGAGTTACTCTGAGTTTCTTTCTCATGCTTCTCTCCTCTCCTGGGCTGTGGTGTTGTATTTACTATGGTCCTTTTTCCTTCTCTGCTTTCCCAAATCTGTTCAACATTCCACCACAACATCTCATTCCTTTAAATGCAATATAATTGTGAAGACACTTTACCAACTGTATCATGAGAACCATTAGCCCCCACAGACTATATATGTTATCTCAAACTTTACTAATATCTTCCATGAATGTGTATTGTGTTTGGAGATCTATCTGTTTTGTTCCTCTTGTCTTTACTTGGCTTGTAAATACTGCTATTTTAAGAGAAAAACATTTGCTCTGATCTCTCTTCCCATACATTTCCTAAGCTTGCAAAAGAGCAAGTTAAAGAGTGGACATGTGTTTCATTGGCTATCCACACATGTTGGGTTTATGCATTTTATTAACCCATATTCTTTGATTTTGATATAAGTGTAAAGCTAGATACTGTGGCTTGTTTGACAAATTATCGTTAAAATAAACAATTATTAATACTGGTGATACCTGAAGAACCTGCATATTATAGATTCTGAAGTTTTATGTGCCTAAATTATGTGAGACATTTTATAATACTTTTTTTTTTAATTATATTGAGGATTTTTTATCCATAGAATAAAAGGCAAATTAAAAGAAAAAAAGAAATGAAAAAAATCCAAGAAATGAAAAAGAAAGAAATGAAAGTTAAGAAATATATAAGTGACTTCTGACCTTCTTTTCAACAGATAATTACAATATTATTGTCCTTCCTCCCTCTTAGATATTATACAAGTCCCTTCAGCTCCTCATTCAATCCATATCTTTCTTAATCTTCAGATCTGTAGATTATCTTGTCATTTTTTTCTTCTTTCAGCAAAAAGTCCATATAAGGTTTCCAGTCTTTTTAAAAAAAAAATCATCTAAGTTATTTGATCATTTTAACAGTGTACAGTATTATATCTGAGTTAGCTGAGTCACATAATATACTGTAACCTAGGTGGGAGGTAGAAGACCTTTAGCATAACCAATCTGTCAGGTTTGTTTGTAAAAGGCATGTGCTTTTTGACAACAAACTTGCTCATTTTTTCATTTAGTGATATGAAAATACCCATATCTTAGCAAAAGCTTTGGAGGTCTATAGTACACTATAAATGGCTGTGCAACAAACAGTCTAGTTTGCAGTATAAAGTCTGGCACCGATCTCACTTCTGTAAAAGGTAATTGCAATTTCATATAGCTTAATGTCTTTACTAGCACAAGAATGGCCATCAGATTGGAAAAAATCAACTTATATCCCCATACCAAAAAAGGGAAACACTAAAGAATGTTCAAACTATCGAACAGTGGCACTCATTTCACATGCCAGTAAGGTAATGCTCAAGATCCTGCAAGGTAGACTTCGGCAATTTCATGGAGCGAGAATTGCCAGATGTAAAAGCTGAGTTTAGAAAAGGCAGAGGAACTAGGGACCAAAATGCCAATATCCACTGGATAATGGAAAAGGCCAGGGAGTTTCAGCAAAACATCTATTTCTGTTTTATTGACTATTCTAAAGCCTTTGACTGTGTGGACCATAACAAATTGTGGCAAGTTCTTAGTGGCATGGGGATACCAAGTCATCTTGTCTGCCTCCTGAAGAATCTGTATAATGACCAAGTAGCAACAGTAAGAACAGGCCATGGAACAACGGACTGGTTTAAGATTGGGAAAGGAGTATGGCAGGGCTGTATACTCTCACCCTACCTATTCAACTTGTACACAGAACACATCATGCAACATGCTGGGCTTGAGGAATCCAAGGCTGGAGTTAAAATCACTGGAAGAAACATTAACAATCTCAGATATGCAGATGATACCACTTTGATGGCTGAAAGCGAAGAGGAACTGAGGAGCCTTATGATGAAGGTGAAAGAAGAAAGTGCAAAACCTGGCTTGCAGCGAAACCTGAAAAAAACCAAGATTATGGCAACCAGCTTGATTGATAACTGGAAAATAGAGGGAGAAAATGTAGAAGCAGTGAAAGACTTTGTATTTCTGGGTGCGAAGATTACTGCAGATGCTGACTGCAGTCAGGAAATCAGAAGACGCTTAATCCTTGGGAGAAGAGCAATGACAAATCTCGATAAAATAGTCAAGAGCAGAGACCTCACACTGACAACAAAGGTCTACATAGTTAAAGCCATGGTGTTCCCCGTAGTAACATATGGCTGTGAGAGCTGGACCATGAGGAAGGCTGAGAGAAGGAAGATCGATGCTTTTGAACTGTGGTGTTGGAGGGAAATTCTAAGAGTGCCTTGGACTGCAAGAAGATCAAACCAGTCCATCCTCAAGGAAATAAAGCCAGACTGCTCACTTGAGGGAATGATATTAAAGGCCAAACTGAAATACTTTGGCCACATAATGAGAAGACAGGACACCCTGGAGAAGATGCTGATGCTAGGGAGAGTGGAAGACAAAAGGAAGAGGGGCCGACCAAAGGCAAGATGGATGGATGATATTCTAGAGGTGATGGACTCGTCCCTGGGGGAGCTGGGGGTGTTGACCACCGACAGGAAGCTCTGGCGTGGGCTGGTCCATGAAGTCACAAAGAGGTGGAAGCCACTAAACGAATAAACAACAAAAATGTCTTTATTAAGCATATTTGGAAAATCTAAAATTTATATCCTGAAACTTGAATGTCTTACCATTTTTTCCATTATATTTTAATTGTGATATACAGTAAATAATAGTCAAATCCACAAACAGCTGGTTTTATTTACTGATTTTTATTATTCATATGTAAATTCATTACTATTTTATTTATTTATTATTTAATTTATGAATAAGCTTGGGGTTTGGTTTTTTTTGTTTTTTCCCCCTTCATTCTGTTTTCTTCCCTTCTTCCTATTCCTAATCAGTTGCCTGTTTCTGTCTCTTTTTGTACAGACTTTGCATAACTTTTGCCATTTAGCTTCTGAAGTTAATTTGTTTTTATAAAGTTTCTCTGAATATTACTGACCTCTCTCTCTTTTCACCTCATTACTAACTATATTTTTCCCATTTTCACTTATTAATTAGGCTGTTACTTCTCTTTCTACATTGGGAAGAAGCTATGTATGATCTTACTTTAGATGTGCCAGAAAAATATAACCAATTTATGGTAACTGTAATAAAACTAGATCCTTTTGAACTGTGGTGTTGGAGGAAAATTCTGAGAGTGCCTTGGACTGCAAGAAGATCAAACCAGTCCATCCTCCAGGAAATAAAGCCAGACTGCTCACCTGAGGGAATGATATTAAAGGCAAAACTGAAGTACTTTGGCCACTTAATGTGAAGACAGGATGCCCTGGAGAAGATGCTGATGCTGGGGAAAGTGGAGGGCAAAAGGAAGAGGGGCCAACCAAGGGCAATGGATGATATTCTAGAGGTGACGGACTCGACCTTGGGTGAGCTGAGGGTGGCGACGACCGACAGGAAGCTCTGTCGTGGGCTGATCCATGAAGTCACGAATGTTCAGAAGTGACTGAATGAATAAACAATGAACAGATTAAATAACTTAAGACAGTTTAACAGGAACAATTGTGTGATGGGTGTGATGGGTACCAAAGTTCTCCAAGCTGAACATAGAAATTAAGTACATTGCTTTGTAGTTTATGAAATTAGCAGCTCTTCTTGAGAATTGTCTCTTCTTTGAAGCAATCATCATGTGTATTTTCATAGTTTGTTTACTTCTTTCTTAAACCTACAGTTAATGGCTGACCTCATCAGTTTATGCCATGTTGCTTTTCAACTGCACTTCATGTTTGAAAGTGTCTTCCTGAATTGTGTTATTGGCAAATCTTGTCTGCTATAGTTTCCGAACTGCCTTCTTACTTCTGAATTAGTTTACTATTATTTAGGCTGACCTTTTCAATCTCTATGTCCTTCCTTCCTTCATGTACGTGAAAACTAGAACTGCCTGTTCTCTCCACAGATTTTGTCCTACAAGCTCCTTAGGTTCTAATGAAAGCTATTCGGCTTATTTATTCACTATAGTCTAGTCTTCCATGACATGTTGGCTGTTGTATTTTGTTCAGTCTTATTCTTTCAGGAACACTCTGGATGCTAATTGGTTTTGTAGCAATATTGTAAGATAGAAAGATAGAAATATGGAAGTAGAAGGTTAGATGTTAAATATATCTTAATTGTACAGTTAAAAGCTCCCCATTATGTGATTATGAAGATACTTGGAAGACATTTTCAACCAACACTAGCTGATAGCAGGATTAAACTGTTCCCTACTGATTATGTTCAAAGTAATATTGTTTCTATGTTTTTAACATTTATGTAACAGAAATAAATTCAACAGAAAAATGTTGAATACTATATACAGTACATATCTAGAAAAAAAGAATAGTTACTTTAGGGAATTGCTAGCTTCTGAGGAAAGGAATGTGGCAACTCTAGTGTACAGCTTTGAACCTTTTCCATAAAGAAGCAGAAGTCTTCTTGTAAGGATTCCCATGGGTTTCCAGAGAGAGTAATCTGCCCTCAACTTCCTGCACTGGAAAAGTACACCCATAACTGTATTACCTTAAGGAAGTAAAATGACACAATCTCTTAAAAAATCTTTATACATTTTGAGGTATTCTGTAGTTATACATGCATGAAGATAACATATTTATACAACTCCATTTCTGAACTAAAAACTGAGTCAATCACAATCCAGAATACCTGATTTCAAAGAATAGCTCATGCATTAAGCCAATTGTGTCATATGTATTTTTTAAACCATTGTCAGAAATCACAGACTCTATCATCTACCTACCTATTATCTATCTATCTAATCATTTAAAATATAATCTAAGCTTTCCTGGTTGTCATGGGGGATTCTAGATGAAGGGCTTCTATTCTCATGTAATGGTTGGTTCCCACAATAACCAAGATTCAGGCGTTTCTTAAACAGTTACAGGCAACCTTCTTTATCATCAAGGAAGACATCTGTCAGTTTTCAGAAAGGCAGTGAAAAAGAAAATAAAGAAGACTCCACCCTAATGTAGATTGAGGTTATATTGCCTGCAAGATGTGAAATACATCAGTTCCTAGAATTCTTCTGACTCCACCCTTTCTTCTTAAGGAATCTTGCTAAATTGACTCTGTGTGAATCATGTTTTCAGTTAAAGGAAGAGGAGTGAGCTTGTTCATCTTTAAAAGGTTTGTGTCTGCAGAAAAAAAAAAAAAACTTGCAGATTTTATGAAAAAACATAATGCAATCTCATTTCATTGATAGCTCTGGATAGGGTTGTGTTCTCCTTGAAGGAGCAGGTCCATGATTTACTTTTTCTCGGATACATGATTCTTGTTACAGCAGTAGATGGCAGCAGTAGATGGCAGCTATGGCCAGGTTCTTCAGCTGATGTGCCAGTTGCAGCCCTTCCTGGGCCAAGCAACTTTAGCAACAGAGACTCATGTCTTTATCATCAGATATTTATTACTGCAATAAAGTTTATATGGACTGCCTTTGGACATAACCTGGCAGCTACAATTGGCACAGAATGCAGCAGCCAGGCAAAGCCTGCTTTTGCAACATGACACGCTGGTTCAGTTTGGGACGGTTCATGCACAGGCAGGAAAAATGAGGCATTACAGGTTTTACCCTTGATGGGTTCTATGTCCTGCTTCACAGATACATAAATAGCACCTCAGTTTTACTACGTATCATAAAATCTTAATCTCGGTTTTATGCCTGATTTAATCTACACAAATATTTTCCTATAAGATGATCAACTAATGGAGTTTCTCTTAGTTTGGTGGACTTTCAAATAACACATTGTCTCTACTTTGATTTCAAACTCTATTTCTTCAAATTCTGTAGAGATTTTGTTTCTTTTCTTTAAACTGCCTTCACAGTCTCTTTACCTAGGGCTTTCTTAGCCTACTAGTTCACATAGGAGCTCTGTTTCTTTCTCTTTAGAGATCCCAGCTGCATATGTCACTTGAAAGAAACTTCACCTTTTATTTCTAACTGTAGACAGTTTTTCCTTTGCTTGCACATAGCTCTTGGCTGAATCTGCTTCTTTCTTTAAGTTCCATGAACATTCAGCTTTCCTCCTGGCTGTGGCCTATTGTTCTCTTCCTGGACTTATGTTTTCTATCACTAGGCTTAAATATGTCAGTCTTTTCCTCCATACTCCAGGCCTACCAACTACTCAGCAATCCAGCCATCAACAACCAAGCCCTAAGCCCTCTTAACTTACTCTGATTTCTTTTTATCAGTTTGCAGCTGGGAACTAGGCAGAAAACAGAAACTTCTGTTTCTTCTAAATCAGCAGTAAGTCTGATATGCAGGGAAGTACTTGTATCTTTCAGATTTTGGGTTCTGCTCAAAATACCAGGCAGGGAAAACTGCACTTTTCCTATCTATTACAACTGTGTTTCTCTCTATATACAATATGTACAGGGACCAAGTAAGGAACCATAGACAATGTATATATCAATTACATTTAATGTTTTAATTGGTTGCCATTTTCTTCTAAACACCTCCTTATTCATTTGATGCATGACCTTTGAACATTCCTAAGTACGGTAATGTTTTATCTGAAAAATATTAATTGATAAAATTAATAAAACATATTGTGATTGGCCTAGATGACCGATTTTTGGTACACTCTGTGAATATACATGAAGAAGAATTAGCATTAGAAAATGCTAAGTGCAAAGCTGGGTTGCAGTTAAACCTCAAAAAAACCAAGATTATGGCAACCAGCTTGATTGATAACTGGCAAATAGAGGGAGAAGATGTAGAGGCAGTGACAGACTTTGTATTTCTAGGTGCAAAGATTACTGCAGACACTGACTGCAGCCAGGAGATCAGAAGACATTTAATTCTTGGGAGAAGAGCAATGACAAATCTCAATAAAATAGTTAAGAGCAGAGACCTCACACTGACAACAAAGGTCCGCATAGTTAAAGCAATGGTGTTCCCTGTAGTAACACATGGCTGTGAGAGCTGGACCATACGGAAGGCTGAGAGAAGGAAGATAGATGCTTTTGAGCTGTGGTGTTGGAGGAAAATTCTGAGAGTGCCTTGGACTGCAAGAAGATCAAAGCAGTCCATTCTCCAGGAAATAAAGCCAGACTGCTCACTTGAGGGAATGATATTAAAGGCAAAACTGAAATACTATGGCCACATAATGAGAAGACAGGACACCCTGGAGAAGATGCTGATGCTAGGGAGAGTGGAAGGCAAAAGGAAGAGGGGCTGACCAAGGGCAAGATGGATGGATGATATTCTAGAGGTGATGGACTCATCCGTGGGGGAGCTGGGGGTGTTGACGACTGACAGGAAGCTCTGGTGTGGGCTGGTCCATGAAGTCATGAATAGTTGGAAGCGAAAAAATGAACAAACAACAAACTCTTCCATGCAAATTTACTTCCACACATCTGTTCTCTGGTTACTCCACTGGTTACCTATAACTTCCAAGCCCACGTCAATTTGTTGATCACTAGGTGATTGTGCTAGGATATATTAATGGACCATCTCTTTCAAAATGATTCTTCCCATACATCAATAGAGATTTTGCTTAGGGTTCCAATTTCTGTAGAGGAGAGGAAGGCTTGGACCCAATATAGTCCTTATCTGTGGTATTCCAAGTTGTCTGGAAGACTTGGTCCCAAGAAGTAAACCTGCCTCTTTGTGGTTGACATTCCTCAAAGCTGCTAGTACTATTTCATTTGGGTGAGATTTTGGAGGATAGTTGTGAAATGGATTGATGTTTTGAGGGGTTTGCTTTCTAAAAAATGTTTGCATTTATGCTTTATTATATTCTGTAACTGACTGAAGTAGTCCTCAGTCTATTTATATTTATAATATTTATAATTAATAAGGCCCCAGTAAATCATGTAGAATGATTGTAAAACCTTTGAAATGCCTAAAGTATCATGAAAAGATGGTGTTCTATTAAATGCTACATTAATCATGCATGTAGTTTGTGTATAAATCTATTGGATAAGTTAAGTAAGCACTTAACCAATGGTTGTAATTTTTAAGGAATTTCGGAGATGGTGCAAGAATAGGATACTCTTGAAGGAGCAAATAGTAGAAGCTATTGCATATAGGTTACTGTACATTTTTAGACTTACTCAGAGTTAACATTCTTTTGTTTAGTATGTCAAAGGCAGAAGTTCCTAACCTGCGCTAGTCCAGTTGTTGGTACTCTGGCAGCATATAAATTTAATTAATCAATTTATAACTTGGAATTTGAGAATATATTTGGGTGCTCTCAAAAAATGGCTACCCTAGGGGTTTTTCCTATTCAAGAAAAGCTACCTTGGAGGATGTGACCATTCACAAAACAGCCATTTTACTAGAAGAATACCGCTAAGATTGTTTGCCACCACTCTCTACAGCTTTTGTCTGTCCTCTCTGTGGAATATTGTACCTGTTGCTTTAAGAAGTTTGTTCAGTTCTTACCACCTTTCTCCGTCACTAGCTGGTGGGTACAGTTTTATCCCCTGCTGTGGTAAGAACCTATTCTCTTCTGACCTGCTCATGGCATGCTAGGATGTGTACTTTCTGACTCTGTCTAATAAAGAAGTTTGTTGTACTGTTTAATTCTTGTTTGTTGTAACATGTATTAAATAATACTTTTCTGCTCTCTAACCTTAGGACAGGCCACAGCAAGAAAGAAGCGAAGCTCATAATCACTAAAGGAAGGCATACCCTCCACTACTCCAGCTTATTTCCTTTTGTTTTTTTCTATACATGAGGAACACGCCTCTAAACAAAGCATTGGCCAGCAGCCCTCTGTCATGTTTTCTTTCTCAGAATGGCTCCAGGGTATAACTAGGGCTCAGAAGCATTTGGAAATTAAAAACAACATCGCTTTGAGGCATTTTGTTTTGCAATAAGCTGACTTTTTAATCACTTTAAAAATATTGAAATGTTTTTTAAAAGCTCAGGTGGGACATGGATCTCAAAAGATATCCATAGTGGCTGTCCATAGGAACATTGGCATTCCCTAGACACTACTTTGGGGATCCAGGATCTCAGCTAAAAGATTCTGCCAAAGAAGAAGACATAAAAAGCCAGTCACATGTGCTGCTTAGAAAAAATATATATATTTTTTTACATCTTTACACTAAAATAATCATGACACACATAAAATAGTAACAGATGGGACACAGCAACATTTCTACAGGTCTGCCAAGGTGCAAATAAAAAAGTCAGCAAACAGCTCCACTTATTCACACCCCAGGAGGTTCACAAAGCAGCAGAAGCCAGAGTATTTCTCAGTATATATTTCTGTTATGGCTTGCTCATTCTTTCTGGAATTCCAGGTTTAAGTATGGATGATGCTTCTTTGTTTTTTAGATGTTGCTGTTCAAGACAAGATGACATTTTGATGAATTTTCCATGTAATCTTCACAAACAGTGATGGTACACAGCTTGTAAGGTAAAGGTAAAGGTTTCCCTCGACATTGTCCAGTCGTGTCTGACTCTAGGGGGCGGTGCTCATCTCCGTTTCAAAGCCGAAGAGCCAGCGTTTGTCCGTAGACACTTCCGGGGTCATGTGGCCAGCATGACTACATGGAACGCTGTTACCTGCCCGCCGAAGCGGTACCTATTAATCTACTCACATTGGCATGTTTTCGAACTGCTAGGTTGTACCTTTAACATAATCGTAACATGCTTAAGGGATTTACTTCAGATTATTAACTGTCCTGATCTATCTATCTATCTATCTATCTATCTATCTATCTATCTATCTATCTATCTATCTATCTATCTATCTATCTCACATCTGTCCTGGAAGGGAATGATAGGATTTATAGTCAAATATGCCTGGTAGGCACCAGACGAGAAATCGCTGGTTTATAATAACATGTACTGTCAGAATAGTATAATTTCTACACTGAAATAGAATAGTTCATACAGTAGCTGAGTTTGCAGCTTGGACTCCTTGAATGCAATAGCGTATATATAGAACAGGGAATGAGTCCCACTGTGTGCAGTGTGTTTTATTTTCAAATGCATATTTGGAATTACACTTCAATAGTTTCACCCTGGTACATCATGAGCAATTAAAAAAAAATCTTACTTGCACATCTACACCTATTGACATCTTAGATGTAGATTAAAAGTAAATCTTACTTGCACATCTATACCTATTGACATCTTAATGTATATGGTACTGTAGACATCTAACAGAAAATATAGGTTTTAATTTGCTTAGAATTCTAGGGGTCTCTTTCATGATAACATTCTGTAGATATATGTTACGAGTTACTTAGAGACTATTTCGAGAATTCCATATTCCAACTATCTGTAGAAGCTGAGCTTACATTGTGTTTCTCATCAAGGACAATTTTCACTTTTGAACACAATGCCTTCTAGATAATGAAAGATAATCATAAACAAATTTTCTTAGCAGCTAAGGATGGTGCATAAGCGTTAACATGATGGATATATAGTGCAGGAGATTAAGCTCATGATTAGGTTTTTTTCTGAAGAACAAACATTGCTCTGTATTCAGACAAGATCTGAACTCTGTTCTAGTACCAGATATGACCACTTTGAATGACTAACAAGGACTGAAAAAAATACTATCTTAAAATACTAATAGATATACAGTAGATGTTGACAAAGATACATACAGTACCTACTGTATATTACTGATATTTAAATCTGTAATGAAATGCATATACTGAAAATGCATGTACTGGCAAAAATAACAATAATAAAGCCAGTGTCTGACATGTTAACAAGATTTCCTGTTTAAACAGCTTGGAGTTCATGTGATAGCATTCTTTCACTCTGTTGTATTATTTTATGTTTATTCACCAAACATTGTTTTCATATGAATAAAATATTGCCAATAAATTCTATTTATATTCTACTTGCTGAGATATGTTGTTCATTGGCACTGAGCTGAATGTTTGTATATTTTTGCAAACCAGATGTTTCAAAACTTGATATATAAATAGAGACTGAGGGAGACAAAGGCATCTGACAATCAGGCATTATGATTTCTCATCTTCAGTGTCCTTGCCTTGTGGGAGTTATGAAAGCTACATTTTCTCCCTACATGCTGTCACATGCAATTATTTTTGTGACGGATTGAGGGATAGTCCTTTTCCAGTTTATGTCACTGGAATGCATTCATTTCATTCAGCTTCTATAATAAGTATATACTTGTTGTTCTTTCTGCACACATAAGTCAGTTGAACTCATATATATGTCTGAGAGACAACAGAAGAGAATACTTCATATATATCTTTTTTATAAACAGAGGCAGCACATCATTAATAGATATTACTCAAGGCCAGCCAAAAAACAAACAAACAAAAAGATAAATATATTGCTTTAGTAGTCTGAGATCTGGCTCAACTTGCTTCCTTTTGTTACTTGTTCAGTCTTTTCCTGATGTCTGAGTTGTACTCTGGTTTACTCAGAAAGACACAAATATGAGTTCAACTGACTTATGTGTAGCTAGAAATAGAGAAAGAGCAGCACTGTTATTTGTAGAAGCAGAAGTCCTGAACTTATTTGGGATACAGTTCAAAAGTTTATGAAAATTAATCCTATGCAGGAATGAAGCTGGCTCACAGGAATAGTATTAATAATTTCTTATGTGCCTATAACGATATAGATCTGTAGAAAAACACAATAGTATAAAATTCTGTCCAGTAAAATTTGTTATCAATTTAACAATCAAATCAGTAAAACCAATATTTATAGCTAGAATCAAACAGGACAAACATGCATATTTGAAGGAATATGATGCTGCCCAGTGTTCATGCATCCATAAATAATATAGAGAGCCAGTTTGGTCTAGCGGTTAAGGTGCTGGGCTAGAAACCAGGAGACTGAGAGTTCTAGTCCCGCCTTAGGCATGAAAGCCGGCTGGATGACCCTGGGCCAGTCACTCTTTCTCAGCCCAACTCACCTCACAGGGTTGTTGTTGTGAGGAAAATAGGAGGAGGAAGGAGCATTAGGTATGTTTGCCACCTTGTGTTATTTATAAAAATAATAAACGCGGGATAAACATAAAAATAAATAAATAAAGCAAATACAATCTGAAAACTACCAATCTTTATGAGAATAGGATAAAATAATCAAACTCCACACTAACCCAGTAGTCAAATAAAAAGATTTTTAAACCTCTCTTTAATTCCATCATTTTTTCCCCAAAAGCAAAGTGATGGGTCATATTAGAGTCCCAGGGCCATATTCCTGAAACACAGGGCTTAGAAACTACAAGCCTTAAACATTATCAGTTTAACGTTTAAACTGTTAGTAAAGAATAAACAGTAAAGAACAAGTAAGGTAATAGGGAGAAATAACTGCAGATATATAGTATACTGGGTGTTTATAATCAGGGGACTCCAAATAGAAGCACCAGAAATTTGAACTGAGTTCTGGGTTGAATAGGGAACCAAGGAAGAGTCCTGTGATGTAACAAAAAAATAGACAAATAGCAATAGCATGAAAGTTCCAGAAGAGTCCTGTTCTGAATTTGGATCAGGGGATGGAAAGAGGAATCAGTAACACCTTCTATACACCAGTAAAACTGCAGTCTCCTCCATCTAACCCATCTGGTTCCTATGAGTAGTCATTAAGTAATAATGGAGGGGAGAAATTATGAATATACATATATAGCCCCACTGTCTACATCTCTTCCTATGTGTGGAAGATTAGGCCACTCATGTTCCAAACTACACATAGATAGACTTTAGGCCTCAGACCATTACAATGGAGGCCTATTCTACAGACCGTTCTATGCACCTCAATATGGCTTTAATATCCCATCTGTTTCTTACAGCCTTCACTCTAGCGAGCTATAAAGGATTACCTTCGGGGTGCTGGAAGAAAGATGCAGTAATATGCATTACAGTAATCTATTTGTGAGGTGACTAAGGCATGAATGACTACCTGAAAGATCTCCCAGTCCAGGAAGGAGTGCAACTGGCACACTAGATGTACCTGGGCAAAGGCCGTCTTGGACATAGCAGGAGCTATGAGTTCAAGACGACCCCTAAATTGCACCCCAGTCTTGAATGGTAAAGTTTAATCCCATTTAAGACCATGGGGTCTATATCTCTAAATAACAATAATTCTTATTATTATTGTATTTGAGAATTCTCAAAAGCAAAACAAATATTATCCCTCCCAATTTATTTATAAAAATAAACTTTTAAAAATAATCCTGGCAAAAGAAGGAATATCTCTGCATGTTTTAGCATTATAAAGAACAATCTTAAAAGACTGAAGAATTCTTTCTGCTATTTTTTAAAGAATGCTTACTTAAGAATTACATGTAAACATAAACTTGCCTAAAATGGAAGAAAAAATATGAATACTGTGGCTTTTTTTTTTAACCTGGACTAAATAGGCATATTTACCACAATATTTATTGGGCATTTTGTAATTCAGTTGTTTCTAACTCTTTGTGAGTCCTGATAAATTCATACTTGTGTCATAAACGATAATGTCTAGCTACCTTTTGCCCTTTTTTAAAATCATATCTGATTTTTCCAAGTTCTATTCCAGTGACTCTTGCCTATGCATTATATGTCCAAGAATTTAAGTTTTAGCTTCATTATTAGTGCTCCCAGTGAGCGATCTGGCTTTAATTCCAGGCCTTGGTTGTTCTTCCAGGTCTTGTAATAGAATGGCTATGGTTTTTTGTGATTTTGAGTTAGCCTTCTGATTGGCTGTGTTTTTCAATAATGTTCCTTTTTTTCTTTTTCTTTTTAACTGTAAGCCACCCAGATGTGTAATGTAATGTAAGCCACCCATTGAGCAGTCAGTCACCTCATAATTAAATTAATAAAATAAGTCATCTAGTATTGAATTATTTGTTCTTTCTGTGGTTTAAGTCTCAACTACTTTCTCCACCACTACAAAGTAAAGGCATCAATTTTTCATTATTCGTTCTTCCTGATAGTCCAACTCTCACAGACATGTTATAAAAATCATGACCTTGACATGCATACCTTTCAGGGTGATATTTCTTTACTTAAATATTTTGTCTAGCTCTGTTGCAGTCTTTGTCCCAAGCAGTAGACATCTCTTTATTTCATGGCTACAGTCACCATCCCTGTGTACTTTTTAGTCCCTTGATCACTGCCATGTTTTCCTTACCTGCTGAAAACTGTGCATAGCACTTTCTCTGTACCATCTTGTATAGTCTTAAACAGTTCATCTAGTGTATTTCATAATTTCCTTCAGTTCTGTTGTTAATAATAGTTTCTTTTTTCTTTTCTTTTCTTTTCTTTTTTCTTTTTCTTTTTCTTTTTTTTGGTGCCTTCGAGGCAGTGTTGACTCCTGGCAACTACCTGGACAAGCCCCTGCAGTTTTCTTGGCAAGATTTTGGAAGTGGTTGCCATTCCTGCTTCCTAGGGCTGAGAGAGAGTGACCAAGGTCACCCAGCTGGCTTTGTGCCTATGGTGGAACTAGAACTCATGGTGTCCTGGTTTCTAGCCTGAGGCCTTAACAACTATACCAAACTGGCTCTCATAATAATAGTTTCTACAGTTCATTTAATTTTAATTTCCATAATGACTGATTTTAGTTCAGTGATCCAGTAAGAGTTCTGGTCAGAGCTGTAAATTTTTCCTCAAATTAAACAAGCTTACGTAGCTTTGCAATTGGCAAAAAAAATCCTCTGAAGTACAAACTTGTGATTTTTTCTCTTGCTTTGTTTTTGCAGAACAGAATGAGATAAATTGTTTGTATTAAATCCTAGCTTGAGAATAATGAGCTAAACCTATGTACTGATTTTATGGAGTAGATCTCTTTAAAATAATCCTCCTATATTAATTTTTAAAAGCTGTTCAGGCAGAAAATCACATTGCTGCTCAAATCCTAATTAAGGATTCAGAATTGCATGTAACTGCTGGGAAACCAGAAAAAGTCGAATGGAAGCTTGACACATCTGTGCATATTCTCCATGATGAATGTTTCTCTATCTAATCCTTTCTCTTTTTATCCAGGAGTGCAGAGATAGTTGAAGAACCATTTTATAATTCTGCACTATCAAGTACAACTGTGCATTCAGAGAAGGAGTTTTTCAATTCTGTCTTCAGTATGTTTTTTTTTTTTCAGTTCATATTCTATTACTAATGCAATGGTGGATTGCTTTCATGCAATCATGCATAATCATGCAATGATATATGTCAGTTCAGACAAGAGCCAAGTATCAATGGGACTTGCTTCTAGGTTAGTGTATATAATCTTGCAATATAAGAAGAAACTCAGGGCTCATCCACACACCAGTGTACTTTCCTCCTATCCCGTAACAGAAAAAAAAAAAAAACTTGATCATGTAGAACCACCTTAGGAATTTAGATTCAGAAATATATTATTTATCTCAATTCCAATAGAACTTTTATAGTACATGTTTCTTCTTGATGTCACAACCTAAAAACATGGCAGATCCTTCTGTTTGGAAATAATTCAGGAAAGCAGCAAGCCTGCCAGGTTAATTTTTTAGAACAGTATAAGGTTCTCTACCAAAGTATATAGCATTCACTTGGAGCCTCTAAGTGCCCATCTTCCAAGCAATATTTATTTTGTTTTGCAGTTTCTTTGCCACTCCCAAACTGTTTTTTCTATCTCCCCTTCAAGTAGGTAACCAATTATTAGAAGCCATCAGTTCTCAGGACATAGCTCTGAAATACAATAAATATTCATCAAAAATTAGTAGCAATGAAGAGGAAAGCATCTTAGCTTTTTTCTGCACATATTGTTCTAAGAGTCAGATGAACTCTTTTGGAACTGGGTTAGCTAGCTACAGATTATCAATATCTTTGGAGTGGCATATAAAACCAAAGATTTTGGATTGGAATTTTGTCCTAAATTCTTATTTTACTAAAATTTTGATTTATTTTCACTGCCAGATCATGTATCTACCACAAAGAGGTTTAGTACTTTGTCTGAATATGAACATTAATTCCTGCAACTAAGGAAATATTCAGAATCCTTTGATTCTGCTGAATCCCAGACCAATCTTATAAGTATATATGGAAAAAAAGTATATATAGAAATATATTATAAGTATATACAGAAAAAAAAGAATATTCTCTGTTTTCTTGAACTCTTTTCCTAAATATTAATCAGTAATGATGTTATGATCTGCTTTAGCATTCAAAATATGTGTTTAAAAATGAGCAAACCACCCTCTAGCATTGTTAGAATAACTCCTGATAAGATACACCTCTACTTCTATTTAGTGACATAGCTCCTTAAAGCACAGCAATTTTTCTCAGGAAAGTGCTGCACCCCACGTCAGGACCTGGAAATATCTTGTCTATGTAATGTCAAGACCTGATTCAACCAGGTCTTTCTGTTTTAATCCAAATACATGGGATCGAAAGCACCAGGGTGCTGAGCCCTGATGCCCTTTACTCTTCAACAACCTGACTTGCCCATAAATTACTCCAGTATTATCTTTCTTCCTGAGTTATAGAATGCAAATCTTAAACTGCTGTTCTTACATTTCTAAGTGAAAGTGCAGAAGGAGATGATGTGTGAATTTCCACTATTTGCCTGTACCATGAGTATTAAGCTGTCAGTGAGCATCTAAATCACTTCCTTTTCTGTCACTCCATCCTCAGATCATATCCTTGGAGACACAACACTATTCAGAAACAACCTTCAGAAAATACCCCCTTTAAAATGATATGTAAATCCCACAATTCATCATGCACTGTGTAGTACAGGTTTAATTCTTCCTGCTAGGCCTCAATCTGCTGAAACATTACTCTGATATACAGTACAAAGGAGGTAACAAAGATGTCCATATCAAGCTATTGTAAGCTAGTGGCAGGGAGAGAAATCGGTGAAGCCACGGAGACAATAGCTGCAGTTTAAACAGGCTGCAGAAATTTGCTAAGATGCAGACAAAAGGCCTATGCTGAAAAGCAGCTGCTGTGGAATTCCTTGGGCTCCATTATATTATCTCAACAATCCTCACTTAGAGAGTGGATTTGCATCTCTAATAGAGTTCAGGCTCTGTTTGTGAAAGGCTTTCGCTAGGCCTGACCCCATCTCTCAAGATCACATTGATACCGAGTGCCTTGTCTTTGCCCTGCCCTGCACCACAGAGAGCAGTATCATGGGAAAATGCACGAAGTTAAAAAGGAAGCAGAGCCAGGCAAGAGGAAGGAGAAGAAGGCGGGAGTGGGGTGCAATTAAGCCTTGAGGCAGTTTTGGTGGTACTTAGCAGTGAAAACTACTTTGGCAAATAATAGAGCCTATTGCTGGTAATTACTGCTAACAAGTGTCTCCTAGCCCAAGTGTGACACTTGGATTGATATGAGATGAGAAAAAGCTGTCATTGGCCACTTCTATTGTAGCCTTATAAAACCAACCATAAAAATACAACCATGGCGATTTTTAACCTAGCTTACACCTACTTATACAGTAGTCACTACTTTAAAACTCACCTCCAGATCTGAGTACATTCTTTTCTTTCTTTCTTTCTTACTTATATTCTTACTTTCTATCAAGTGAGTGAAAGGGATGGTTTGAATGGGACAGAATGAACGATACATTTCTTATATAGATTTATTTCCATTATTTTCTAATAAACAAATAGAAATAATATATAATCCATTCTGTCTCACTCAACCATCCCTTTCACTTACTTGATACTTTTAGTTTGTACTCTAATAGCTGCTTATTTGTTACAAGATCCAGAGTACCGAACTCAATAGAAGTTGTTTCTGTTCCTGTATATCAGCTTTCGCCAGCCTGGCTAGAAATTATGGCAGTTGAAGCCCAACATATATGAGGGGTCCACAATGGGAAATATTTTTTTTATCTGGATATTTGCTTTTTTATTATATTTCATACCAGATTTTTTTCACTGAACCTACACATGGATGTAGAAAGATATTTGATATTGTCTCATGTTAAGATTCACTATTTTATCTCCAATTGTATGGCATTCGTTATTTGCCTACCAATATACAGTGATACCAGTTGCTGAATATCAAGGTTAAGCAAACAGCTACATTTATTTTCAGGGAAGAATGGTAATACCTCCTTTAAAAAAAGTATGCTGATAAAGTAGATAAAACAGAACTAGAAATTTTCCATTGTCCCAGTCATGTGTCCATGTTACACAAGAATATTCCAAGTGGGCAACACAAATGAAAGTGGCAAAGGTAAAAGGAAGAAAATGAAGCCTTTTTGAAGAGATGGAAAAGGAAGGATAGGAAACAATTGTCTTAACTGGCAATGGATTCTAGTGTTAAATTATATTACTTATTCATTGACCGGCGTTACCTTGAAAACTCTTCTGGGAACGCCTGACTATGATATGTGCTTACAGTCTGTAAATCAGGAACAAGCAATGTTTCAGCAGCTGGGTTTGCACATTCATGGCAGAGGTGGAAAGCACCAAGGGATTTGCACAAGCTGAGAAAGGCTGTTATTTTCCAAGAAAGATGATATTAAAACCTTAAGCCTATGGTAAGAATAAATACATCAAAATAATTCTTAAAATATTGGGAAAAAAAGTTAGGTATGTGCTAATCCTCCTGATTGCTTCAAATTTGAGATTTGAAAATATGAATGTATTTCAGTTTGTGATCTGAGGGCAAGCTGATATAATTCAAACTGCTTTGCAATTCAGTTTTTAAAAAAGCTATAATGGGGAAACCTCCATTCTCACTCTTTTTTGGCAGAATAGGATGTAAATAGCAGGGATGATAGACTTTTTAGAGAAGTCAATTTTCAGCTGGTAATCTTTAAGGGCTTCCTTGCAATACATTTTTGAAAGCTTGCATCTGTACTCTTTTACCACAGAAATGGAGTGGTTTAAAGAGGGCAGTATCACAAGCTGTCAATCAAAGAGGCTAAATTGTGCTGAATCAGTGTAGTTACTGTGCTATACCAGCTTAAAAATAAAATAATGATTTAAAAAAGCTTTCAATATCTGTTTTAAATGAAGTTCTTACTTTTCTCTTTGTTTTTCTGGGCTGCCAGGCTTGACATGACACTGAACAGCAGATATTCACTGTTGTCCTTATGGAGTGGCATAGTTTTTCTGTCTTTTGATCACTAGCCTTGCTGAGGTGCCAGAAGTCTGGTATATCCAGGTGGCAAGCTAGGTCTCTCCTGAAAGGACCTTGACATTACTGGCAGGACTTAATTCTGTCAGGTTGTAGCTTGCTGGAAATACTTCTTGTTAGTTAATTAGCAGAAGCACCAGAAGCAGGCTAATGGGATACAAAGATAGGAAAACTGAAGAAAGAGAGGCTGGCACAGAAAAAATAAGCATTCATAGAATTAAAAATCTACGACAAGTTTCAAAACAATCTAATTTAATTTGCTTCTTTGAAGCAGGTCTCTATGATTCACAAAGCTGTTTCACTAGTGTGATTCAATAAAGCTTTCACAAATTAAGGCAACCCTTATAGGCTTTGAAATCATACTGTTGGCTCATCATTTTACTCTAAAAGTTCAGTTCTGGTGGACACTGAAAGAGGGCCTTGGGGCAAGTTTCTGATGTAAGTGACTAGGATTATAATTCTAATGCCAGGTTTCAGTCTGTTATTCTAAGTTAGCAAAATGAACTGTAAGAGCTCGGAGTCCCCATTCAGCAGTGCACTGTTGCCATTCAGACTGCAAATACTTATGGCGGAAGTTCTCCATTGCAATTTGCTTTCATGTCCATTCCCTCTTCCAAATTAATTGGATGGGAGGAGATCATCTGTTTAATCATTCCTAGACAAACTTAGTGATATCCTTACTGGATAGCAGGAAGAAATACTTGTATTCAGTAGCTGGCACTGAGGGAAAAGTTTTTGCAAGAGTTTGAATGGATTTAGAAACTGTCCATACAGGTTTTCTTTTGTTTATAAATGT
This sequence comes from Candoia aspera, assembly GCF_035149785.1. Lineage (NCBI taxonomy): Eukaryota > Metazoa > Chordata > Lepidosauria > Squamata > Candoiidae > Candoia > Candoia aspera. The sequence goes on along the minus strand of NC_086157.1, from coordinate 79,371,221 downwards.
ACATACCATATACTGTATATGGTAAGTAATTTTAGATCAAATATTCATCTGTTTTTTTGAGGGCGGTGTAAAATTTCACTTGAGAATCATCCTCAGTTCCTGACTTAGCAAAAGCATAATCATGCTGGGCAGTAGCATCAGACAAACATGAAAAACCAAAATTAGACTAGGGCCATAGAAATTAAAAAAAAAAAAATGGTAAGAAGGTGTAACAAAAATGTCAGGATTTCTGTGTCGTTCGTTATTTAATCAGTTATTGTTACATGTTTAAATCACACTTAAATCATTACAAACCCACCCAGAAACGTTAAAGGAAAATGAAAATATTTGTTCCTAGTACTGAATTAGGCTATTCAGTAGATGAGCTGATATGGGGAAGATACCATCATAATGTCACTCATGAAAGAGCCCTTCAACATGACCTCATAAAGACATCCTAGGAAAGACTATTAGTGCTGAACTCAGTCTGAATTGGCACATATAGGAAGAAGAGATATTTCAAGTACTATGGTCTGGGGCATAAAGGACTATGAACATAAAGGCCTAAGAATGAACTGGGGATCATGAAGTTGACCTAGCACTGGTCTAATGCTTTTTTATGTTTATTTAACTTTAGAAAGTCTTGATGAGTTCAACTAATTGTGATTATAATGTAATGGTTCATATAATGTATCATGTACTATAGTGCTTATCCTTTGGAAATATATAATTTAACAAATTAATTTTGTTCTGAAAGACACTGGTTTTGTGCATGTTCTTTTGAGCTATACTCCAACGTTTTGTTAAGAGGAGGACAATGGACCTAGATATTGCACAGATTTCTGAATGGCAAAAAAGAATAAAAAAGACTGGAAGGACAACTATTATCTATTGAATATAAAGTGAGAAACATTGCCTATTTGCCTATTTATCTATATTATAGAAAACATTTGATTACTAGGAGTCCTGTTTGGTAATGGTTAGACATTTGCTTATAAATCTGGATTCCACATGCTAGTTTATATGTTAATTTCCCATTTTATGTTATTAAGCAAAATTGCTTAAATATTAATTTAAGTATATCCTGATTATACTAAATATGTATGTGTACGTACACACATAATATTTTTTTTGTATATAAGGTGTGCATGTTTTTATGGTATTTCCTTTCTTTCCTTATGATATGATATGATATGACATGATATGATATGATAATAAAATGGTATAATATAATATAATATAATATAATATAATATAATATAATAAATCATAGGCCATCCCAACAATAGTACTTTTCAGTAATCTAAGGAAGGGTATCAGGATATGAATCAGTAAAAAGGGGGTGTTTTTATCTAGGCAGAGACATAGCTAATAAAACCAGCTCTGCTATTAGAAAAAATCCATGTATTATCCATGTTTGCAGTATGATCATTCTTGTTAAATGGTATAATTTATAAATTTGTTATAATTCTCCTTTAAGTTAGCAGTAGACTACTTTTTTCAACCTAAGGCTTCATACAGTGGAACGTGGAATGCAGAAGTTAGAGCCAAAATGTAAAATAATATGGAATTTTAAGGGGAAAAAATGCAGGATATACAATAATAATAAAATTAAATATATGTGTAACATTTATTAAAAGTTAACTCTGTTTTAACCAGATTTTTAAAAGATTAGATAAATAAAACCCTTGTAAAAAAATCCAACAACTTTGGTATCCAACATCTATCTCAAAGATTTTCAATTTTAAAAGAAGCAAGTATATACAGTACAATTCAGTAGCAGCAATACAATCTACAGGTAGCAGCGAGCGGGATACTTTGCATGTGGTTCCTGCCCCATTTTGCAGAGATCACAGCAATGTGCTGCCAAAATTGAGTTGCAACATGAAAAATTTTCAGTGGTGGTGGGTTAACCAAACCTATTTTATGAAAACAAAAAAATCTCCAACCACTAAAACTACTTTAAATTTTTCATCTATATTCACTCCACTCATGCCCTTCCCTGGCCCATAGTTTCCATCAGAGAGTGAAAATAGATAGATAGATAGATAGATAGATAGATAGATAGATAGATAGATAGATAGACCATCCTTGCTTTACAAAGTTGTACAATTCCAGTGTCATCAGCAACAAAAATGAAACAGAGCTTAAATACAGTTCAATTCCTACCCTTCTTTATTTATTTGTATATATTTATTTATGTAATATGAACTTTTGCCATCCTTATAAAAGTATCTAATGGATATTAACCCAAAATTTGGCGTTCCTTCTTCATCTTTCCTTAAATTCTTATTTGCAAAGCTTTCTTCATGGCAACTCCATGGAAACGTCCATGTGTTTTGTAATTCAGAAATAATTTGCCATCCCATAATTGCACCTTTCTCCTTCCCAAATTACTCTGCAGTTGTGGGATTTTCTGTTTTGTTTCATCCACGTACTAACTACTTTTGACTTACTTAGCTTTTTTAATCAGCCAAGTTGCTTGCTATACACTGGATAAACTGAATAGACAGCTATTAAAGGAGATATGGTTTAGACTTCATGAGGTTACTATCTATCCTTAACCATTCTGCATTTAAGAAACATTTTAAAAAAAAAAGAGAAAGAGAGGGAAAGAAAGAGCCTACCTAATTTCTGAAAACTCCTGTTTAAGTGTGTATGTATGCAGATCTTCTAAATTTTAGGCTTTAAGGGCATTCATTTAAATGATGCTTATTTATGTAAAAGGTTAACAGATTTTTCTGTGCTCCAAAATATCATTTATTAGGAGTATGGCACTCCACAATGTAACTATAAGAATAGACATATAAATATCGTACACACACAAACACACACAAACATATAAATACACAAACATATATTGTCATGTATTTAGCACAATTTCCATTGTGCTTGCTGGCCTTGAGGAATCCAAGGCTGGAGTTAAAATCTCTGGAAGAAACATTAACAATCTCAGATATGCAGATGATACCACTTTGATGGCTGAAAGTGAAGAGGAACTGAGGAGCCTTATGATGAAGGTGAAAGAAGAAAGTGCAAAAGCTGGCTTGCAGCTAAACCTCAAAAAAACCAAGATTATGGCAACCAGCTTGATTGATAACTGGCAAATAGAGGGAGAAAATGTAGAAGCAGTGAAAGACTTTATATTCCTAGGTGCGAAGATGACTGCAGATGCTGACTGCAGTCAGGAAATCAGAAGACGCTTAATCCTTGGAAGAAGAGCAATGACAAATCTCGATAAAATAGTTAAGAGCAGAGACATCACACTGACAACAAAGGCCCGCATAGTTAAAGCAATGGTGTTCCCTGTAGTAACATATGGCTGCGAGAGCTGGACCATAAGGAAGGCTGAGCGAAGGAAGATCGATGCTTTTGAACTGTGGTGTTGGAGGAAAATTCTGAGAGTGCCTTGGACTGCAAGAAGATCCAACCAGTCCATCCTCCAGGAAATAAAGCCAGACTGCTCACTTGAGGGAATGATATTAAAGGCAAAACTGAAATACTTTGGCCACATCATGAGAAGACAGGACACCCTGGAGAAGATGCTGATGCTAGGGAGAGTGGAAGGCAAAAGGAAGAGGGGCCGACCAAGGGCAAGATGGATGGATGATATTCTAGAGGTGACGGACTCGTCCCTGGGGGAGCTGGGGGTGTTGACGACCGACAGGAAGCTCTGGCGTGGGCTGGTCCATGAAGTCACGAAGAGTCGGAAGCGACTAAACGAATAAACAACAACCATTGTGCTTAAAGCATGAAACAGAGAAACTCATTTTGCTACCTGCTGTACTGACTGCTACCAATTAATGTCCAATGGATAGCTTCTTTCTTGAACAAGTAGCGCAGAAATTTTTGAAATCTTTTTGAAATGGAGACTAGATAAGATGAGCATATTGCTTTGAATTCAATTAATTTTTATTGATTATACAATTAAGTTTTCTTTTTTTCCTCCTGGTCTTCCCAATTATATTTAGTGTGCTCCATCAATTGTTTCCTGGCTGAAAGTACCTACCTTTGCCTTTTCATAATGAAAGGGATTGCAACTGTCTACTAAACTTGATTAGCTAAAATCAATGCAGAACCATCTAGAAACAAAAAAAATGGGTATTAAAAACTGCATTGGGGATTGATATGCTTATCTTTGATCTCTTATTTCTTTTTTAGTTATCAACTTATTATAGGTTGCAATGCTAAACAGATGTATCTATGATAAACGCCACTAAACTAAATGGGATTACCGCCTGAGTTGACATGTATAACTGTACCCTGATAAACTGTTTTAGAAAAATTTCTGAACAAAATCTAGTAAGAGTCCCAAATTAAACAGATCCATCTTTAATGCAGTTCAAAGCCATAATGTAAATTTAGAAAGGGCGAAGTGGGGAAATATAAAAATATAGCATTTAATATAACTACTTTATTCAATTATATTAATACACACACACACACACATACACAGTATAATATATATTAAATATAAAATATTTATATAAAACTTGAAATATTAAAAAATATGACATGCACCTGACACTGCTTGATATATAAGTCTAAAATATTGATTTACTCATTACTACTCACATTGCATTTCAAGTGAATTTTTCATTATTCTCCATCCCAATTTAAATGATAGTTTAACTTAATGTATCTACAGTTATAAACTGCTTTGCTATCCAATTAGTCCTGCACAACCTCATACTTACTTACTCATGGGTTTTACCTGGACATTCCCAAAATGCTACCTTAGTTTCTACCAGTGAATAAATGTCCTGAAAATCTTACATGAACACTATCTCTCTTTTTCTGTTTTTAGCATCTAACACAAAACAGTGCTATCTCGAACATGGAAATATCACTCAGCTTTTGTAGCTTTTATACCTTTATGCTTTTTTTTTAATGGGATTTGGTTGGCTATGAGTTTCTCCAATCTTTAATCCCCCCCCCAAAAAAAGGGAGAGGGAATCTGCAATCTGCTATTGATGTTAACACAGAAACTGCTTAGCTGGTGCTGTCCCATGCTTGTAGATTAAGACTGCAGGATGGCAGGGATTAAGTGAAGGAGTTTTCAGCCTATACAGAATATATTTAATGGGTATCAATTTATGCTCAATACAACATTCTGAAAACACTTTAAGGTGATTAATGAAACAAAAAGGTTTGAGTTGTGTGGTGAATATCACTCTGATACAGGTTATGGCCTTCTAAAACATATTGAGATATATTTTAGCTACTTCCTCAATGCCCCTCTCTCCATTGTAAAATGATTAAAATTGACATTTAATCTACAGTGAAAATAACCAAAGTTATAGGTCTTTCAAAACATAACTTAACACTATTAAACATTCTCCAGAAGTACCATGTTTTAAAGTGAACACCTTCTCTGAAGAAAGCAACAAGGGGCAGTCTTTGCCTCTACCTACAAAGATCTCTCTACAAGTGACATATTGTACAGGCCAGCATAAAACTAATTTTTATGCAGAGTTCTGTCAGTGTCATTCAGGGCTCTTTGAATGGACAACTCTACCATGATTTATCTTCTCCTCATCAGTCAATGCCCAGGATTCTTGAACAGTGATGGATAAGCTCTCCTGTTGAATTGACTGTAGCCTGCTGGGCATTGTTATGCCTAAGAGAGAACAGGAACAAAAATCAAAGCATACTCTACTCCAAAGCTTAGTTGGGTGTTCATTAATTAAGAAGAAATAGCAAAAAAACAACAACAACAAAAACACACACAAATAAAGGAAAACACATAACACAAAATGTGAAGTAGGGGAAACAAGAAACTTAGGAGGAATGTATGATCTAATGGGATAATCAGATGACTTTTTAAGTACTGCCCTATATTTAAGCATATATGAGTTAAAGGAATAGTGATTGAAATATAAAACAAGTTGCTATCCTTTCTGAATATTTAAGGTAGCTGACTACGTTTAAACTTCGGGCATTTTTAGACTATATATACATAGTAGTCTTAGCCTTTAAAAGTGATTTGCAAAGTCCAGATTCTGCAAGATGCCTGACGTTAAAAGCAAAACAAAACAAGAAACTTCATAGACTCATGCTACTTTATGATTTTAACTGTATTTTATTGGAACAAATAAAATATAATTAATTTCTAATATGCATTGGAAAGGCTGCTGAAAAAAAGAACAGATATTAAAAACACTTTAACTTTTGTTGGCCACTACCATATAATCATATAATTTAAGAATAGAAAGGATCTTGGAAATAATTTAGTCCATTTTGCAGGCCAGTAAAGGATCACACCACTACAGCACCTCCAACAAATGACCATCCCTCCTCTGTTTAAATACTTACAGCCCACCACTTCCCAAAGCAGTCTGTTGAACACTCTTGCCAATAAGAAAGTTTTTGTGAAGTCCAACCAAAATCTACTTCCTTGTAATTTAAACACATTGTTTACTATCCTGTTTTCTGGACCAATATTGCCCCATTTTCTCTATGACTGGTCTTCCTACACTTGACAAGCTGTTATGTTCCCTACACTCTTCTCTTTGCCAGCCAAAACATCTCCAAATTCTACAGCCATTTGTCATACTTTTTCTGTCTCCAGGACCTTTATCATCTTGATTGATCTCATTTGGACGTGTTCCAGTTTCTCAATGTCCTTCCTAAAGCGCAGTACCCAGAACAATATACAATATTCTATAACATACACAGAATAGAGATGAATACTGGTTTCTCTTGACTGTGACATTGTACTTTATAACCTGCCATCCAAGTCAGTTACAAATATGTTGAACAACATAGGACCTAGAATGGATCACTGCAGTCTGCGCCTCAACACCAGCCTAATTTTCAGCAATTGATGAATGGGATGATAGTGCAACCAAATCTGTATCTATACAAATCTGTATCTATGCATCTTCTCTATAAGAATTTCATGGGAGACTTTGTCACATGCTTTACCAAAATTTATTAGAAAATTATACCAAAAGTTGCACGAGCTTATTTCTGCTAGAGCTGTGAAATATTAAGTATAAGTCACTTTCACACTAAAAAATGAAGCAGAATTTACAAAACCTAAGCTAAATTCTAAGTAATGTTAATCCAGTTTTCCATTTGAACTACTCAGTTGCACATACACAGTTCTGTTGTACTTGTGGATGACAAATGATACAGTAAGGCCTTATCCAGAGAGGGGTTCTCTCTGCTGGTCATATGGTGAGTTTAATATTTGTTTATATCTTCTGAACTGACTCTAATTTCAAAATCCTCATAGAAGTCAAGATGTGTAATTATATTCTGCCCATTTTCTAAGAAAGATCTATTCTTGCTTTTCAGTGCTTTTAGGTAATCAATATATAATACAGTCCTAACAGTGGTGGACATACAGTATATAATATGCTTCTGCTTGTTTTCTTGTTTTAAATTCAAAGTAAATATACAAACATACTTTCTGGATCTATACCATCTCCCCTGCTTAACATCTTGTGCTCTTAACCTTTTTCTAACATTCTTGACCAGCCTGAATATTCCCCAAAGGAAGTATAATTATTAAATTAAATTATTAAATTAAAAGAGAGCCAGTTTGGTGTAGTGGTTAAGGTGCTGGCCTAGAAACCAAGAGACTGAGTTCTTGGGCTCCCTTAGGCATGAAAGCCGGCTGGGTGACCTTGGGCTCTCTCTCAGCCCCAACCCAACTCACAGGGTTGTTGTGGGAGAAATAGGAAGAGGAAGGAATATTTGGTATGTTCACTGCCTTGAGTTATTTATAAAAATAATAAAGGTGGGATAAAAATCTAATAATAATTATTATTATTATGAATATATTCATAAATTCTGATAGTATGTATATTCTGAAGGATTTTTTATTTCAGATTTAATTGCTTTTAAAATGGCACACATGCTCCTAAAAAGGGGAGTTTATATTGGACAAAACTAAGCTATTAATTTCTTCTTTTTTTGGTAGTCCATTTCAGAAACTAGGAAAAAATATATGACACTGAAGTTTCAGTTAGTACTCACATTAAAAAGAATAATTATGCTTGTTTTCAATGAGGCTGTGTCATAACGAATCTCCAAGTGTGAGAGAAATAAATGGGGATAACACATACTAATAAACAAAAGGAAAAACCTGAACTACCTATTTGGTGTAATCTTTGTAACACACTCCTCCCCATCAAAAAAAGAGGTAGGATAAAAATGTTATTTAGTGCAGCTGTCACTGGTTACCAATTGCTTGTCTTGTCTATATGACAGCTTCTCAGTTTTCCAAATGGCTGATCTGGTAAATCTAATTAGCTTCAATTCATATGCTATATTAAAAAACAATATTGCTACTGTTTGCTTTGATTCTTTAACTTTAATCTACCATATCTGTATCTTCCTTAGCCATCTTCCTTAATGTCTTTTGTTGTTTATTCGTTTAGTCGCTTCCGACTCTTCGTGACTTCATGGACCAGCCCACGCCAGAGCTTCCTGTCGGTCGTCAGCACCCCCAGTTCTCCCAGGGATGAATCCATCACCTCTAGAATATCATCTATCCATCTTGCCCTTGGTCGGCCCCTCTTCCTTTTGCCCTCCACTCTCCCTAGCATCAGCATCTTCTCCAGGGTGTCCTGTCTTCTCATTATGTGGCCAAAGTATTTCAGTTTGGCCTCTAATATCATTCCCACAAGTGAGCAGTCTGGCTTTATTTCCTGGACTGGTTTGATCTTCTTGCAGTCCAAGGCACTCTCAGAATTTTCCTCCAACACCACAGTTGAAAAGCATCTATCTTCCTTCTCTCAGCCTTCCTTATGGTCCAGCTCTCGCAGTCATATGTTACTACGGGGAACACCATTGCTTTAACTATGAAGAGCTTTGTTGTCAGTGTGATGTCTCTGCTCTTAACTATTTTACTGAGATTTGTCATTGCTCTTCTCCCAAGGATTAAGCGTCTTCTGATTTCCTGACTGCAGTCAGCATCTGCAGTAATCCTCGCACCTAGAAATACAAAGTCTTTCACTGCTTCTACATTTTCTCCCTCTATTTGCCAGTTATCAAGCAAGCTGGTTGCCATAATCTTGTTTTTTTTTGAGGTTTAGCTGCAAGCCAGCTTTTGCACTTTCTTCTTTCACCTTCATCATAAGGCTCCTCAGTTCCTCTTCACTTTCAGCCATCAAAGTGGTATCATCTGCATATCTGAGATTGTTAATGTTTCTTCCAGCGATTTTAACTCCTTAATGTCTAGCAGATTAAAAAAAAAACTTTTTTGTGGAAGAAGAGAATACATTCTAAAATGAAGTGTTGTCTTCTAATTCTTTTAGATAGTTATATGCAATGGTTCAAGTAGGTGCTGCTTGAATATAAACTATACAGTAGTCTCAGAGGTGTTAACTTTTTTCATTTTGAAAACACCAAACTACTATACTGCCAGTAGCTCAAATGAATCCTTAAGAAGCAGCTGTTATAAGATTAAGCAAGAGTACAAAACATTTTTCTGAGACATCTCTGCTATTTTAGTCTGACACTGGGTAATATTATTTTATGAGTTTGCTTCATTTGTTTCTCAAGTCTTCTTTATAAAAACAGGAAGCACTATGAACTTAATAAAAAATTAGAAAGGGGCAAACCTTCCTTTAAACTGTGTCTTTGATTTAATGGTTATAAAATTATCAACAGAGTAGAAGATACCAGTTCACGTCCAAATAGCTAATTTACCTCCTTTAAAGATAGAGAGACATTTGAGAAGAGACCTTAAATGTATCATAGTTTAAGTTATCCCCCCAGCCTTGCTAACAACTGCTCATTTTGGAAACAAAATGCTGAACTAGTGCTACTCTATGTTTTTATATTCTTACACTCAAGCTTTCCTGAAGTCAGAAGTATTCATCTCCTTGGTATTCTTCATCTCCTTAATATTCTATGCTTTCTAGATTTATTGCTCTTTACTTCCCTCTGTCACATTCTTTGTTTTCTCATCATATGTAACTTCCTGGCTTCTGGTTGCTCTTTGGTTGTGCCTCCTAATTTGACCTTTGCTCTTGACTTCTGGCTTGTCTCATAGCACCTGGTTCCTAGCTTCCTTCAAACATCTACCTATGATGCAGTACTGATTATGTTTCTTATTACCCTTCAATTTATAACCAATCATTTTGAAGGGATTGTTTGGGGGTTGCCATTTGTTTGGAAATATCTCTGTCTGCGCTGATCATAACTGGGTAGGGCTATCCCTTGAACAGCAGACCTGTGACTTGAAAGCCTTGTCAAGATCATGTGTCTTGATCAATTCACAGGTGAAAGCTATCACCCAGCTTTAGCTGGTGCCTCAGATGCAGCCCTGCCTGGAGCAGTAAAGCCTGGTGCCAGTGATTTTTCCTGTCATTAAGCTACTCTAATATGCTTTACATTGGGCTGTCTTTCATTCATTCAAAATGCAGCAGCCCATATATTGGCAGGTGAGATCAAGTCTGGGATATACCACCAGTACTGCAGATGCTACATTGGTGTAATGGTTGCCTAATCCCAAATACTCAGTCTCACAAGCTCGGGCTTAAAGATAACTGATTTATTAAAGGAATAGTATGCAAATACAGAGAAAGCTGAGAATGAGCAAAAGCGTGCCAAATACAAACTTAAAGCTTTGCCTGTGAGCCAGTCCCGCCCCAATCACCCGTCAGTGCGCACCCCCTCCCAGGTGCTAGGAACCGTTACACGCGCCTGGGAAAGTAACCTTGAACAGGAGCACAAACCCAAACACACATTCCAAGGCTCCAAAACAACAGAGGGCGGAGGAATGGAAAAAACCTGAACGGGCGAATGAACACGGGAAAGGAGTTGGCATGTGAAACGTTACAATGTTAACAGAACATTGAAATGGGAAACATGACAATTGGCCTCCAATAGATTTTTCGGTACAATTCAAAGCACTATTTTAATCTACATGGTTTGGCTCCTAGGTACTATCAGATCACCTTCTACATGTGGAACCAGCCTCTCTTGTATGTTTGTCCTGAATGAGGATGTTACGGGTTTGTTATGTATTTGATATGAGAGTGATGGAGATTCAGCGATAATGTTTTTCTGTGGTAGCCAGAGGATCAGTTGATATCAACTTGGGCATCATTGCTGAATGCCATCAAAACTTTTGGAACTTATCCAAAGGACCATTAAGGTATAATTATTGTGACTATATACATTAGGGCTGACACCTATAGCTATTGTGTCATTCATGTTTTATTGATTATGGATTTGTTTTATCTTTGTATTGTATTTTGGGTTTATCTGCTTATAAACTGGTGAGTCAGTCTGATTTAGTATTATACAAATAAAATAATGCCAGAAGGTAAAATGGCTTCTGAATCTATTCTCTTTTACAATATTTTACATATATTTTTTAAAAAAATAGCCTTCACTTGCTAGATCTATGTGAATAATATGCAGTTCCTGCTCTTGTGGATTCATTTTAAAAACTATACATAGATATCTCTCTTTTAAATGTTCGTATTGCACATATAATCATGAACTTGCAAATAAATAAATCTGAAGTGGTATGGATTGCATATATTTTTATATAAATAATTGGATGACTTTGATGTTTTGAGTTGTATGGTCAAATGGATAATGGTTTATTGCCAGCATATCTCATTTTATATCCTCTTATCACGGAGGCATAAAATAATTGACATTATTAATTTAGAAGATATATGTTATTAGTTTATTTATTCAGGCTCTCTATCAAAGATGTTCAAGTTGTTGCAATGTTTCCATCCAGCAAGCCATATAATTTGTGATCATATTACAGAATCAATATATCTCTCATGCCAGCATGAGATTGGGGATTTGCTGCTAATGAAATAGCTGTTCTCGGTAGTAAGGCATCAAGAAAGTGGTGATCTGTATGTTTGCTAACATTATTTCCATAATCACATGTTACATTTCTAACTGCATGTAACCTGTTCAGACATTTTTTAAATTATTATTTCCTGAATGAACAGGTCTGAATGTGATGCCTCTTGCCAAACTGGGCCCCACACTATCGTCATGTTAGAAGTTTACAAGATAAAGCCTGCCAAACACACAAAAAAATGAATCTGTAAGCTGGAACCTCAAGCCACATGTGTACCTCCTGAAAACACCTGTTTTTTGTATGTGGACATGGGGCAGGCCACACATAGCTTTTCTCTTTCTTTCCATGCGGCACTAACCACATTAAATACTGGCAACTGATTCTGAAAATAAACTGTGTACCTAAAAACTAAAAGCAATTATCTTATTCTCCTTTTCTTTGTCAGCCCAGGAAAGAGAAAAAGAATGTTTCCAGTCAAAGCAAAATGATAATCAAGAAACTATGACATGCATCTCTTAGTTTTGTTTTACAAGTAGAAGGAATAAACTTCTGTTTTTATCCACTGTTTCCTAAGAAGACTTAGCAGGAAATATTGTTCCCCCAGATGCATTTAAACTTGCCGTAACTCTTATTTTCAGAACACAAAATATTTATGACTGAACTGTAAATAAACATATCTACTTTTTTCCGTCTTTGTTCCACATGACCAAACCATGTGCACAAGATAGCAAAGGATCAAATAAATGTTATTCTATCTTCCAGGTTTTTGAAATCCAGACTCTAATTATTCATCCCAAACTCATTTATATTCACATAGTGTATCTCACCATATAAAGGACATTAATGCAGACTTATTTATTTGTGCATACCTTTATAGATCTTTCTATCTATACTCTTGCAAATATTACTTTATTTTAATCATGGTTCCTCAGATTATTAATATCTATAACTTAGTGCTTGACAATCATAATTTTTGCTGCAACTACTTTATTTTCATTTCATTATCTGATATTAATATCTTCGAAATGACATCCATCAACACACTGTAAATGAATATAGAACAACAACAAAAATCTGATGATGCTATATATTCCACTCTAGGATATAAATTATAGAATATGTTTTTGAAAAACTAATTTCATCTAGAGCAGCAGCATTGTATCCTATTAAAGTTTCTCATATGTTATTGTGAAGATTAGCTGTCCTGTTCATGCATTTAACTAGTAGATGATGTTAATTCAAATGATGAACAAGATTACACCTTTGCTAACTTCACCTCATCTCCTTATAGCAATGTACCTAAAATAATAAGTGTGGAGCTTATACACCAAACCAGAAGTTGAATAAAGCTAATGTAGATCTATTGTATATGTACTGGAAGGAATACATGGAAGAAACATATCACTAGTAAATATTCTCAAGATGTGGAAATGAAAGACCTCAGTGCAAAGATGGAGTCAGAAACATTAATTACAATGTCTCACCATACTTCCCCTCCTGAACTTACACACTTCTTGTAGTTCCACAAAGCATCTTTGATGCACCTTATTGAACTAATCCTTTAGCGAGCAAGTACTTGGCCTATGTCAATAATCTTTGAAAGCATTTTCCCCAAATATCATAAACTTGATTGTCAAATACCACAGGCATCAGTATTTCTCCATGTTCTTCCAGAGAGTCTTCCCACTGGCATCTAAATATTTGCTTGATATGGACTGTTGAATGATATATTCAAGTGATGCAAGCTTGATGTTTGGGGAAAAGTAATTAGCAAGGGTTGTCCTAGCATGTGTAATCTCAGACACATTTTGGCAAGAAAGCCAAAACACTCTCTGTCTCTGTCTCTGTCTCTGTCTCTCTCTCTCTCTCTCTGTGTTTGTCATAAGAGGAACTGGACTTCTTAGTAGAAGTGCATTGTGGTTATTTTGTCCTCTTTGTATTTCAAGCAAATTTTCTTTCATTCCACAGATAATAAAGCATGTCTAAAGGGGAGGTCTATACTGGGAAAAGGTTTCATTAATCTTGAATCATTCCAATTTGTCATTTGGCAAAAGAAGACTTCCTCATTTATCCTCAGAATGAAATTAGCTCTGGTCTAGGCTGAAGATAAGAATCTAAATTGCCTTGGCAACTCTCTGTAGCCCTGTATGCATGCTTATTCTAAAGAACATACAAGGTATACTAAAAGCAATGTGTGTGTTCTTTGCAAGTTATTTCCATATATTCAATTTCCAGATTTTATGCCTGCTCATCTAAGAAACTATTTTTAAATTGCATGCTTGAGTATGTATACAATTCTGAGATATCCATAAGTGTTTACTAGTAAAACAAATACTTTCCAAAGTGTGGATAGTGATTATGATAAGTTATGAAGTTTTTTATATATGCAGGAACCAAAAGAATGCAGTGCTCTACTGTGTTTTATGGTGGGCCAAGATAATGGGTAGATGCCCATTGCATTTGGTTTCTTCATGGTAAATCATTATCTATCTATCTATCTATCTATCTATCTATCTATCTATCTATCTATCTATCTATCTATCTATCTATCATCTGCTCTATCTTCTTGTGCTGGTGTTAAGCTGATGTAGCACCCCATAATCCTTTCATTTAAAACCAAAAAAGTTGTTGAATATACAAAAGCAACAGAAAGCTAGGGCTGCTGACTGGCTGCCAATTTTTATGTTCCCATATTGGTCAACTGGAAGGAGTCCTGGGTGTTCATAAGTAGTCAATTAAATTATGAGTACAGTGGCAATGAGATTAATTGTGGGGTGCCATGAATCAGTTGTGAGGATTAGGAAGATATAAAAATGATGGCTATATAGAAATGCCCTAAAAGAGATGTGGCAAAGTATAATAGCTACTTGAAGTGTAATTTGATAGTATAATTATCTTGGGATAAGCATATATTCGATCAGGAGTCAGCAAACTTTTTTTGTAAAGGGTCAGATCTCACCCTCCTCCACCTCCACAGATGGTTGTCTGAGACTTGGGCCTGGTGATCTACCACTGCCTGTACAGCTTATGGGCTGTATAAAAACAGGTGGCAGGCTGGATTTGGCCTGTGGGCTGTAGTTTGCCAACCCCTGAATTAGATCTATCCCTTATTAAAGTCAAAATATTTTTTTAATGTAAACTATTACATTTGTTACAAATCTGCTCTTATCTCAAGTAATCTTTAGGTTGCAATCTTACATGCATTAATCTGAAAATAAGCACTATCTAGTAGGACATACTTCTGAGTAGCATGCATAATAGTGTATTGTTTATAAGATTTAACTTGCAAAGAAGCTATAATAAGTGAACTGTTTGTTGTAGGGTAATATTTTACACTTTCACAACATTTTAACACAGATTTAAATGCAGGTAGCACATGTAATAACTAAATAAATGTGTAGGCTTGGTCTTTATTTTTATTAAAAAATTCCAATAGAACATGCAGCAATGTTTATTAATAAGCATGCATCACACCTTTGATGTTATTCTGCTTATGAAAAAGATGATTATTTTTGCCAGCAATAAAGAATGGAAAGGATTACACTATGGAAATTCATATTAAGGTTTTGCTGATTCTTTCCAACTTAATCAGATTTGTGCAATGAAGAGTAGTGTGGGTTTACTAGGCATTGTTATAAATTGCATTTGACAAGGATGCTAGGTATTAAAATGTCACTTGCCTGCTTCTAGGTCATCAAAGTATTTTTACAAGTACAATATTAAAATGGGGAATAGCACATAAAGCCACTTTAATGTCTCTAATGTAATCACTGCATCCACTTTATGACAAATCTATCTAGTTTATATCTGCTGCGGATGTTCCACATGAATTTTCAACAATACAATGGCAGAAGACCATAAAAATATAAGTGCTACAGTCAGCCATTCTTGGTGAACTTTCCTATAAGTTAGTCCTATTGATTTTTTGCAGACATTGGACCATAATCCAGGTGTAGATGAATCTGTAACACCCCTCTCCCCAAATGTATGGATAACTATAACTTAATCTCACGACACATGGACAGATTCAAACATAGTTTCCACTGGGATGCTATTAGCATCTTAGACCAAGCCAAATCCAAAAATGCTTGGGAATACCTGGAAATTTGGCATTCAGACAAATCAGCCATCAATAGACACATAGAGATACACCACATTTACCCACCATTCAGAAGAGACAATAACAAACCTAGGAAGAAAATAAGAAGACTAGAACATGTCCCCTCTAGCAGCCAACATTCATATAACCAGGGATTAACACCAAATAAACAATCAGGCAGAAAGCAATACGATAATCAAGGAACCACGAAAAAGAAAACTACAACCCCACCAAAACTGGTAGGACAAGCTACTATATATAAACAGGCAACAAATGCCACACTTACAATGATGATGTTATCTAGCTGGGTAATGAAACATCTGCAAGCATACAACAAAGCTCAGAGACCACCAAGGACACCACAGGTCAACCCTGAGCTACAGATATTCTTTTCTGTTAGAATTATAACTATCAACATCTTTCATCAGTATCCATGTTGGAGATGCACAAGTTTCTCATACATTATTTTTCTTAAGGACTCTTGAATAGGTAACACAGGAGTTGAACTCTAAAGTAACAATGTAATACAGTTGGGATAGTCACCAGAATCTAAATTAGTTTCTAAATTTAAATGTAATGGAAAGTATATGCTGTCATGTGGCTATTAACATAAACGTTATATTGATATGAAACTTGATTGACTGCAATACATTAATATCTTTGTAATATTTTTTATGCAATGCTACTTATGCTTACTCACAATTAAGTTAATTCACTTATCACATGCTATCACTATATTTGTAGTGAAGTCTAGGTACTCATTGTGAGAGCTGAAAGGATGACTGATTGCTCATGGCTCAGGAAACCAAACTGTAATCTAAGCTCCTTTGAGGAAACAGAAAGTTGTAAGGACATCTCAGGTTAGCATCATCTACAAGGAACAACTGTTGGAGATAAATGATGGAGAATAGGATCCAGCCCTGTATGTGTACAGAGAAACTCTGTGTATAGAATCTCTGTTTGTGTACAGAAAGATTTGGAAACCACAAAATGCCTCTGCCTCATTTTTTTGACATTTCTACTTCCTGCTTATCTCACACAACAAAGTTTCCTCTTTGTTTTCCTCTATATATAGGATAGCTAGGGAAAAACTGGGCATGGAAACCCACCAGCCCTACTGCATAGGCCTAAATCTGGACTAAACGCAGGGGCCCAAGGACCTAAATCTGGACACAACACACGAACCCAGAGTCAAGCAGTTTAGAAAAAGACATAGAACATTCTGTGGATTAAATAAGAATGATTACATGAGCCAAAAGCATAACACTGAAAATCTAGATCAGAAGTAAATAAATTAGTATTTATGAGCACCACTATGCTCATGGATATAACCCATGACTCCATAACCCAACTGATTTTAACTTTGTCAGAAATATTGTTTTATTTTTTTTTAAAAGTTGGCATTCTACAGAGAGTAACCCCAGCCATCAGCATCCTCTTTCTTTCCAATAATGCCTCTGAACCCAATATAGGTATTAAAAATAAAAACAGTAGATGACTGAGGCCAGTGCTTCATCAGGAAGCATTCCTACATGCTCAGGAGAAGGACAAGATGAAATGGAATAGGAAATGTTCTGGAGTCTAAATGAATAGAAAATAACTAACTACGTTCCCTATCATAGCCACATTTTGAAAGCATCTGCAACACTCCAATTTCTAAAGAAAAGCAAAGATCCAAAAGGCTTGCTGACCTGTAGCCTGGGCTGTGGCACAGGAATTTGCCAGAGTTTGCAAGACTTAGCATAGCAATCTAGCAATGGCTGATTGTTAATAAGCCAAATTTCAATTAGCCAGATATATTTTATAATCAATTATGGACTTCATTAAAGCTGTTTCTTTCTGAGGGGATAGGAATTTTATCACTGTGAAATAAAAGGCATGTAGAGCCTGAAAATCATGGCTTATAGAGCAACTATATATATTTTTAGTCCTGAAATGGGCACATCATAATAAAATACAAAGATTTCATCCAGAATGAGCCCACTCTTATGTGTAATGTACACATTTACATGCAATGACTGAGCTGAGGAACACAGCAATGTTGATGTTACCTCCAGGAATTTTATGCCTGTCTGTACTGACTGACTAGATTTAATGGATCATGGCATTTCACTTGAAAGGAAATCCATGATGGATTTATTTTACGTACCTATTAGTTTACATCCCTAAATCTATTAATTCATTGTTTGTTACACATCATTAAGAAACTGGTAAGCAACCTATGTAAAAATGATACTAAATGGGAATTGTCTGTGATAACATCTGGTAGTATCCTAGTGACAAATGATAATGCCATTTCAAAGTTCTTATAGCATAGTAATTACTGTTGTATTCAGGATATATATTAGTTGATGTTTACCTGATCTGAATGTAAACTACAAATAAAACACTTCTCTGGAAAGTTCATGCATGCTTAACACAAGGTGTTGTAGGTATGCTAATACAAGTATTAAAACAAACTGTTGGCACAAATTATTATATATATGCCCACTCATCTCACAATCAATTGCCTCTGACTTCAGGCATTCTTCCTACAACATATTTGCAAGGACTTTCCTGCAATAGTTAATGTGAAACAGTATCATATTGCACAGACATATCTTGCAAGATAATGACATCAATATAATAGCTTACCGCTCCCCAGGCTAGGCGTGTTTAGTGCAAAACCTGAGTGGTGCAAAAGTCCTGTGTTCATTTTCTTTTTATAGAAAGCATCATGGAGGGTTTCAAAAACTATGTTATTCCCTACAAAATTTTGTAATGGGGAAAGTCAAGAAAGAAAACATATCTGGAAAGTCTTCAAGGAGAGATCTTCCTTGAGCATTCAGGTTCAAAGTGGATTATGAGGGGGAGATGGGTAGTGAATGAATGAATGAATGAATGAATGAATGAATCAATCAATCAATCAATCAATCAATCAATCAATCAATCTTTTATCTGAACTGTAAACCAAAGAACAGGGTCACCTGATAATCTGCAGAATTAGAACAAGAGTACTGTGCAGCACTAAGTAAGCATATGCTGAATAGTTTTACAAAAAAAGATAAAAATTCCTTACTACTTCTTGCACATAAGAAATTTAAGCTACGTGCCTCCCTTGTCAACACCATCTGTCTATCTGTCTATCTAAAATATTCTATAAGAAAGGCAGACGACTATGTATCTTTTGCAAGTACTAAATAATTTCAAAATTCAGGAGGAAGGATTTGGCATGGTGTTAACAAAACATGAAATTTCTACTCTTGGTCAGTATCTTAGACAATGAGTGCATTAAGATACTACCTCATGTCTCACTTCCCTCCTGAGTGGACTATTTCAATGCAGTCTAAATGGAGCTGCCCTTCTATAACTGGTAGAGAATGAAGCAGTCTGAATACTTATGGGAACATCAAATTTGCCTACATAACACTTCTACTCTGATAGCTGGGCTGGTTACTGATTTGCTTCTGATTGCAATTCAAGTTGCTAGTTGACACTTACATGGCTCAGGACCTGGGTATGTTCAGAACCATTTTATCTCAATTGTTTCTGTGCATCCAACTACCATATACAATTTCTATTGTACAAATGTTGTGCAATTGGAGACATGTGCTATATGTGTTTTGTTTGTATGTGATAAATTCTTGGTGTTCTTAAAGAGAAATATTCTCAGGCTGCTGTCCCCAAATTCCACTGTGAGGCTGCCAAACAAATGCATGGAGGGATTTAGATTTGCCACAACCCTTCCATGTTGTTACAAAAGTTATTTTAGCAACATTAAGGCATGTGATAATTTACAGAAGAGTCTCTTGATAAATCCCAATCCTCTAGTTGGGATTCCTAGCTCCACCATACTTTTCAGCTCTTCTGTTTGTCATTTGGGGGCATTAGTCATTCCTTTATTCAGCATATCAAATGCAGCATATAAGACCATTTGTTTATTTGTTTGTTTCAAGTACTTATGTCCTGCTTTTCAGAATACAGACCTTCTAAAACATGTCAACCTGGGTGATGGTGATGGTGTCTACACCTGCAAACCTGTGAAGACAGGCACATTGCTTAAGCCCTTTTGTAAACTAGGTCTGAGGGAAGTATTTTGTTTTATTTACCACTTGTTTTATTTACACAAATGTCTAAACTTCATTCTGTACACATGAGAATCCAGGGGGAAGGTTTGCAGTTCCAGAAAAGCTCTTTTTCAGAACTTTCCCTTTTTCTTCTTAAGAACCACAGAATCATGTATACTGAACAGCCTGGTACATGGGTAAAACCACTCCCCAGGCTAGGTGTGTTTAAGTCCACTCTAGGTCCTAGTTTGATGCAAAGATTCCAGCAGAGAGAAGTTGCAGTTTAAAATGAAACAAAAGGACAGACTTTGTTAACAATAACTTTTCAAATACTGTATAGGACAGCAGGCTCTGGCCTCTACTCCTCTTGAAGTTAAAACCATTTTTTATGCATTGCAGAAATGGGGATGACTACTAGATGGCAGCAAAGAAATACAGAGATATGTGACACTCTAGTCCTGCCAGATTTCTGCAGCCAAATCTGGAAGTAGTACTGAGGTTAAAGCAGCTTCACCTGGGAGATGGTTTTCTTGGAAAGAGGAAGAGATTGAAAGAAAGAAAATCAAAGGGACCTATCAGGGCATTGGATAAACTAGAAGGTTACTTTGAGATATTATGAACAGTGCCTAGTTAGAATTAGACTAAGTTATAAGAAATTCAACTTGGGATGTGGATTTGGGTACATTTTGGTCTGATTGTACCTGGATATGTCTGGCATGTTCCTTATTTAGAGGGATGTCATAACAAATGAGAAGGGGAGTCTGAATTCATCATGGGTAGCTTATATCTATCATAATGTAGTGAGAATAAGCTTGAGAGACAGGAGGAAGAGGCAGCCTAGATGATGGCCTGCTAAACAAATATGAGTTTAAAGCAGGAATGTAATTTAAGAAAGCGTCTCAGATTCTAACTGCATAGGGGCTGGAAAATATTAATTTGCTAGTACTTGTTGCAAGGAAGATTGGGAGTCGCTTCTTTAAATATGTTTTCCCCTATCCTTCCTTTTATCCCTGTTCTTTTCTTTTTATTTACTTCCTTTTTCTTTGCGCTTTGTATTGCTTCTCTTTTCTATTCTTCTCTTCATTTCTGATTTTAGTTTGTATTATATTTTTTGTATTGTAATTTTTTTCAATAATAATCATTAAAAAAAAGCAAAGCGAAAAAGCGAGCAAAAAATGATTCTGTTACTTTAACCTTACAATAGAAGTAGTATGAGTATTCATGATTTTGGTTTCCTGGTCTGGACTACCTCGAAGGGCTGCCACGTAGACATAATTTAATAACAAGCAATAAAGCTCGCACACTGAACCACACAGATCAGGATGCTTCCCACGGAATAAAGGAAAAGACTTGTCTACCTACCCAACTACTACTACTACTTCTTCTTCTTCTTCTTCTTCTTCTTCTTCTTCTTCTTCTTCCTCTTCTTCTTCGAACACTTTTCTAAAAAAGAATTGGTAGTTGTGACCAACTAAGAAAATAAAGAAGGAACAGGTACCTAGATGGTCCTCAGTTATTTCTCTCTGTTTTCTGGGATCCTTTTAATTATCTCAAACCATAGTAGATGCAAATATTGTATATGTATATGTATATGTATATGACAAAAGAAGGACTTTACAACACATTCTGGAGAGATTGTTGGGAAAATTTCATTAGTTTATTTAATTATTTAGCAATCTATAGAGCTGATCAAATGAGGGGCATTTATGATAATTATTAACTGGAAAACTGCCAATGCTGGCAATGAATGCTGTTCATAACAAATGGTTTGCCCACCTCTAATCACCTAAAATGCTTTTCAGATTGTCATTACTGTAATTACTTGTCTAACACATACCCATTTCTGACAAGGTGTCAATTGCATTCTGGTTTTCATTCTATTTTGTGACTAACTTGTTCTATACTTTCCTTATCCCTTATTAATGTTGGCATTAATTTTCTGTTCTCTTAATTCGGTCATCTTGTGGTCCACCTTAACAAGTTAGTCCAAGTTTTCAGTTGTAATGGTAGAAGGTAAGAATATTTAGAATATAAGAAATCATTGCTTCAGCAAAGGATCGTTACCTTGTCGTGGTGCTGGAGCTTGAGCACCTCAATGATGCCATGAGCTAAACCGTGAAGGGCCACCCAAGACGGGAAGGTCATGACAGAGAGGTCAGACTAAATGCGATCCCTGGGGAAGGTAATGGCAACCCACCTCAGTATTCTTGCCGTGAAAACTAAATGGATCAGTACAACCAGAGATATGTCGGTATACCATCGGAAGATGAGACCCCCAGGTCGGAAGATGGTCAAAATGCTACTGGGGAGGAACAGAGGATGAGCTCAACTAGCCCCAGACGTGATGACGCAGCTAGCTCAAAGCTGAAAGGACGGCTAGCGGCCGACGGTGCTGGTGGTGAACGGCGAATCCGATGTTCTAAGGATCAACACACCATCGGAACCTGGAATGTAAGATCTATGAGCCAGGGCAAATTGGATGTGGTTATTGGTGAGATGTCAAGATTAAAGATAGACATTCTGGGCGTCAGTGAACTGAAATGGACTGGAATGGGCCACTTCACATCAAATGACCACCAGATCTACTACTGCGGACAAGAGGACCACAGAAGAAATGGAGTAGCCTTCATAATTAATAGTAAAGTGGCTAAAGCAGTGCTTGGATACAACCCAAAAAATGATAGAATGATCTCAATTCGAATTCAGGGCAAGCCATCTAACATCACAGTGATCCAAATATACGCCCCAACCACAAATGCTGAAGAAGCTGAAGTAGAGCAGTTCTATGAGGATCTGCAGCACCTGCTGGACAACACGCCTAAAAGAGATGTTATTTTCATCACAGGAGACTGGAATGCTAAGGTGGGCAGTCAAATGACACCTCGAATTACAGGTAAGTATGGCCTGGGAGAACAAAACGAAGCAGGCCACAGGCTGATAGAATTTTGCCAAGACAATTCACTCTGCATAACAAACACTCTCTTCCAACAACCTAAGAGACGGCTTTATACATGGACTTCACCAGATGGACAACACCGAAATCAGATTGATTACATCCTTTGCAGCCAAAGGTGGCGGACATCTGTACAGTCGGTAAAAACAAGGCCTGGAGCTGACTGTAGTTCAGATCACGAACTTCTTCTTGCACAATTTAGGATCAGACTCAAGAGATTAGGGAAGACCCACAGATCAGCTAGATATGAGCTCACTAATATTCCTAAGGAATATGCAGTGGAGGTGAAGAATAGATTTAAGGGACTGGACTTAGTAGATAGGGTCCCGGAAGAACTCTGGACAGAAGTTGGCAGCATTGTTCAGGAGGCGGCAACAAAATACATCCCAAAGAAAGAGAAAACCAAGAAGGCAAAATGGCTGTCTGCTGAGACACTAGAAGTAGCCCAAGAAAGAAGGAAAGCAAAAGGCAACAGTGATAGGGGGAGATATGCCCAATTAAATGCAAAATTCCAGAGGTTAGCCAGAAGAGATAAGGAATTATTTTTAAACAAGCAATGCGCGGAAGTGGAAGAAGACAATAGAATAGGAAGGACAAGAGACCTCTTCCAGAAAATTAGAAACATTGGAGGTAAATTCCAGGCAAAAATGGGTATGATCAAAAACAAAGATGGCAAGGACCTAACAGAAGAAGAAGAGATCAAGAAAAGGTGGCAAGAATATACAGAAAACCTGTATAGGAAGGATAACAATATCGGGGATAGCTTTGACAGTGTGGTCGGTGAGCTAGAGCCAGACATCCTGAAGAGTGAGGTTGAGTGGGCCTTAAGAAGCATTGCTAATAACAAGGCAACAGGAGACGACGGCATCCCAGCTGAACTGTTCAAAATCTTGCAAGATGATGCTGTCAAGGTAATGCATGCTATATGCCAGCAAATTTGGAAAACACAAGAATGGCCATCAGACTGGAAAAAATCAACTTATATCCCCATACCAAAAAAGGGAAACACTAAAGAATGTTCAAACTATCGAACAGTGGCACTCATTTCACATGCCAGTAAGGTAATGCTCAAGATCCTGCAAGGTAGACTTCAGCAGTTCATGGAGCGAGAATTGCCAGACGTACAAGCTGGGTTTAGAAAAGGCAGAGGAACTAGAGACCAAATTGCCAATATCCGCTGGATAATGGAAAAAGCCAGGGAGTTTCAGAAAAACATCTATTTCTGTTTTATTGACTATTCTAAAGCCTTTGACTGTGTGGACCATAACAAATTGTGGCAAGTTCTTAGTGGTATGGGGATACCAAGTCATCTTGTATGCCTCCTGAAGAATCTGTATAACGACCAAGTAGCAACAGTAAGAACAGACCACGGAACAACAGACTGGTTTAAGATTGGGAAAGGAGTACGGCAGGGCTGTATACTCTCACCCTACCTATTCAACTTGTATGCAGAACACATCATGCGACAAGCTGGCCTTGAGGAATCCAAGGCTGGAGTTAAAATCTCTGGAAGAAACATTAACAATCTCAGATATGCAGATGATACCACTTTGATGGCTGAAAGTGAAGAGGAACTGAGGAGCCTTATGATGAAGGTGAAAGAAGAAAGTGCAAAAGCTGGTTTGCAGCTAAACCTCAAAAAAACCAAGATTATGGCAACCAGCTTGATTGATAACTGGCAAATAGAGGGAGAAAATGTAGAAGCAGTGAAAGACTTTGTATTCCTAGGTGCAAAGATTACTGCAGATGCTGACTGCAGTCAGGAAATCAGAAGACGCTTAATCCTTGGAAGAAGAGCAATGACAAATCTCGATAAAATAGTTAAGAGCAGAGACATCACACTGACAACAAAGGCCCGCATAGTTAAAGCAATGGTGTTCCCTGTAGTAACATATGGCTGCGAGAGCTGGACCATAAGGAAGGCTGAGCGAAGGAAGATCGATGCTTTTGAACTGTGGTGTTGGAGGAAAATTCTGAGAGTGCCTTGGACTGCAAGAAGATCCAACCAGTCCATCCTCCAGGAAATAAAGCCAGACTGCTCACTTGAGGGAATGATATTAAAGGCAAAACTGAAATACTTTGGCCACATCATGAGAAGACAGGACACCCTGGAGAAGATGCTGATGCTAGGGAGAGTGGAAGGCAAAAGGAAGAGGGGCCGACCAAGGGCAAGATGGATGGATGATATTCTAGAGGTGACGGACTCGTCCCTGGGGGAGCTGGGGGTGTTGACGACCGACAGGAAGCTCTGGCGTGGGCTGGTCCATGAAGTCACGAAGAGTCGGAAGCGACTAAACGAATAAACAACACAAGAAATCATTGATCAATCAGAACAAAAACCTATTTCATCCAACTTCCAATTTCCCATAGTCATGAACAAATTGACTTTGGGAATGCTACAAGCTAGCCATGATGCGAATGGATCTTTTATTAATACTCTGTATCTAATGATGTAGTTATGATCTCAATGTGTGGTTTTATTTACAGTATTTTCCAAACTTTAACAGAAACTAGGCTTAGGACAGGATAATGAATTTGAGCCTCCAGGCAAATAAACACTGGACAGGATAGTTTAACTTTATGGATGTAAAGTAGGTACTTATAAATAAGGTACAATCTTCTGGAAAGTACTTGCAGTCAGAATCACTCCAGAGAATTTGGGAGGAACTTTATGTGGGTTTGTGGCCCTTCTCTTTGAAGTCTGAGGAGAGGAATTTAAAGACAGTCTCTATAACAGCTTTTATATTTTTCTTATGAGAAAGACAGTAGCAAGATGATGATGACAATGACGATGAAATTAAAAAAAATAGTGTCCTATTGACATTTACTGTTAGTTGACTTATAAATACAGTGTATTTGCCAATCACAGTGGTAGAAAATTTTGCTATACTTTGTGAACTATTTATAGTGAATTCAAAAGTAAATCAAATTCAGGAACAGCAGTAAGTATAGCAAGTACACATTCAAGCAGCTACAGCAACTATTTATGTAGAACAATTTCTTCAGCAGAACTTCTCCAAATTTCAGCTATGAATTATGGGCGTTGTAGTTGTAACACATTTGAGGATGCCATATTGGGAGTGGCTAACATAATTGCTTGTCTACCTGTACATATGAGATTATTTCTTTAAAAATGAATAGGACTACTTCCCAATCTATTTACAGACTCTCTGACTTTTTCCCCCTCTTCTAATTTGTGTATTCCCGATAAATTGTTCTTTCAATTGAGTCTACATTGGCAGAAGTAGTTTTTTGATAAGATATTTTCATTATTTGCCATGTGTAACTATATTTGTATAGTTACTTTATTTGCCATCTGTAACCGCCCAGGGTCATTGTTGAGAAGGGTGGTGGAAAAAATGCGATAAATAAATAAATAAATATGTCACAAAAGAACTTCCACTTGATTGAGGTCTAACTAATAATTTTTATCTTTTAGTTAATAGTCTAATTACTAAATTATATCTGTGCTTGGCAATAATAGAAACCAGGAGCCTGAGAGTTCTAGTCCCACCTTAGGCATGAAAGCCTGCTGGGTGACGTTGGGCCAGTCACTCTCTCTCAACCCAACTCACCTCACAGTGTTGTTGTTGTGAGAAAACAGGAGGAGGAAGGAGTATTAGGTATGTTCGCTGCCTTGAATTATTTATAAAAATAATAAAGGTGGGATAATTTTTTTTTTAATTGATTTCTATCTCAATATGTTTTAGGATATTTAAATATATTTGGATTTTGTTTTCATCATTAATAATGCATTTGGTACCTGCATTTCTCATTTTAAGTAACTCATAATTGCTTCAACCATGAGTTTATGACATGTTTGTTACTATCCAAGAGAGCAGAACAAGTATCCCCAGTACTGAAGTGGAGAATAATGGGCCCGTTTCTGATCCTATTTCTAAATATGGCACTTACAAACTCACCTACCAGTGAATTATATAGTTACGGCCTCAAAGATCATTAGTTACCAGCCCATTCAGGTTTTGGGTACCACAGCAGCTCCAACTGAAGATCATCTAGTCTCTGCTGATCAGTTTCTAATGAAGGAGTCTACTCTGTCCCAATGTCAAACATTCTGTACCTCAGGAAATATAATTTATTCAAAATATATTTTTCTGGTACTGTTGATTTCATTTGTTCAGATCATATCCTCTGAATCCATCATTTGTGTAATAACTCTTTTGATGTGATAAAGAGGTTAATTATATCAGCTCTTATTATCTCTTTTCTAGGCTAAATGTAAATCCTTTCATATGATTTGCTTTCAGGCTTTTTTTTTTTAATCTTGTAGCTCTCCTCTGGATACATTCTAGTTTGTTAATAACTTATGCTAAAAACCAAACTTGCTTAATAAAGTGGGTGGTACCTATACTTTTTCTTAACCTGATATCTATATTTTTTTATTGATTCACTATACAATTAGCATTAGACATTAATACTGGCTACCATATCACATCTCTATTTTTCATACAAAACAGAGAAATGTACATTTACCTCTGTTGAAATTTATTATGCTATTTTTCTGTCTAGCGCCCTCATCAAGATTCAGCTTCAATCTTTTTCCTGTCTTTGGGATAATAGATATTTTCAATCAATTTGGCATCATCTGCAAAATTCAATTTTTTATCAAACTTTAACATTCTGTCATTTCCTTCTGGATAAATAAATAGTTATTGAAATAAGGCATGCTGTATTATTTTCTGTGTCATATGAAATCCAGGTTTAGCAGAATATGTCTTGAATTCAGCAAGGTGACTGATGTAGTCTGTGAGATATAACACAGATACATCCATTATAGTGATACTAGTATAGCATGTATTGAGCCAGTTTGGTGTAGTGGTTCAGGCATTAGGCTAGAAACCGGGAGCATGAGTTCTACCTTAGGCACAAAGCCAGCTAGGTGACCTTGGGCCAGTCACTTTCTCTCAGTCCTAGGAAGGAGGCAATGGCAAACCACTTCTGAAAAACCTTGCCAAGAAACCTGCAGGGAAAAGTCCAGGCTGACACCAGGAGTCAACACTGAATTGAAGGGACCAAAAAAAAAGAAAAAAAAAAAGAAAAACAGTATAAATAAGTTTTACCTGACATGGTAAAAGTAGCATTATAGTGGTAAATGTTCTTATAAATTAGCAATTTCCCCTTATGCAACAATATAAGTAGGGCAGAATGATATGCCATCTAAGGCCTCAGGAATAACTGTGGTATTGGAGACTTCCAGAAGAAGAAATGGAAGACTGAAGACGGCTCCATGAAAAGCAGAGCTGACAACTGCAATGAAGAGCCAGTGAGTAGACCAGCTCTTCAGAACCTCTCCAGACAAGGAGAGGACAGGAGATCACCCACGTGCACTCCAAAGAGTTGTTCCTCGTGCGCACTGGGAGATGACAGGAATAGCCATCTTGTTCGCAACTGTAGTCAGCACCTTTTAAAGGAGGCTAAGTTCACAAATTTTCTTTTCTAAGCATGTTCAGAAATTGCTTGTTAACAACTTTTAAGCTAGTAGACATCTTTGGATCAACAATAATTAATTATAAAGAATGCTTCCCACGGGAAAGAGATTTGTTTGGACTTTTGAAAGACAAAATAAATATGAGCAATTTTAAAAATTGGATACTAGAGGGAACTAAATTTTTAGTTAAAGGAGAAAAATACACAAGCCTGATTAACAGCTAATTAACTGGGACATATAAAATGATGCAAAATACTTTAACATTGAAAATACTGTAGAAGACCTTTGAAAAATGGGATCAGAAGTTAGTATGAACAATGTCAATAGCAATGTTTGCTTCTATGGATAGACTGTGTCCAAAATATGTTATGGAATAAAATGCAGATGAGGAACAAATTTTATTCAACAATACAGAGATGGCATCAAAAGTGGATCTACTGTACAAATAACAGGCTATGAGAATGACATGGAAGAGCATGTCTTACTGAATATACAAAAGAAACTGGTTGATGTTTCCAAAATAGAAATATACAGTAAATAATAAATCAAGAAAGTGACCTGGATAATTTTTTATACTGAGGCTTGTTAAAGCTTTGAAGAATCTTATGAGAAGGGACAAAGAAGAAATTAAAAGAAATCTAATTCTATGACATTATTTGAATGAAGTAAAGATTAAGACTGTTAGAAATAAAAGGAAGGAATATAAAGTTGGTTTATCTGATCAAGGTTAAAATAAGATATGCTGTTATTTCTGGTAAACCTTAATGAACTTTCTGCTGATACTAGGACTGAAAAGATGATGTTTTATGGATTTGTCTATAGATAAGAAATGAGATACGGGATAAAGAGATCATTGGTTGTAAACTAAGAGAGGGTGAAAAGTTATTAAAATTGTTTATGCTTGTGATGAAGGTTGGAAGTCACTTCTTTATATATTTCTTTTCTCTCTCTCTTTTTTTTTTTTACTATATTCTTACTTTTCTTTCTTTTTTTCTTTCTATTTTCTGTTTTTTTTTCCTTTGCAAATAATGCATTTCATTATTTCTTTCTATTCTTCTTTCTTTTAGTTTGTATTAGATTTTACTATTGTAATTAAAATCCTTAATGAAAGTATATATGTTAAAAAAGTACAACTGTGGCATCATAATTAAATAAGCTGACAAAGGAGGGGCAGCTGTCATTATGAATAAGATAGATTGTATCAAGGAAACCAAGAAGCAACTGTCCAATATCATATTCTATCAACCTCATCTTTAGTCCCACAGTACCATGTCAGCAATCTGATGAAATAATTTCCTAAGAATATGCAAAACCATATCTACATGGACCCCCAAGCAGGCATCTTTTACCTACTTCTAGAACAGTAGGTTTCATGGACTCTGTATTCAGACTTATGCCACCATAACAACAGACAGTGTGACTTCATATTCACCCATACCTACCATAACATATTCCTGCAAATCAGTGGCATAGCCATGGATACACACATGATCTTTAGAAGGTCATTAAAAATCTGTCTTTTTCTCCAGGTGCTGGGGACATATAATTGGAAAAGTGTAAAAATTGTGAGTCTGTTATCACCTATCAAGGGTTTGTTTTCATTTTAATGGAATTGTCTATTTGTTTCTGTTTACTTTTAATTTGTCACTCTTCCTTTAACCTTCGGTTAACCTATCTACAGAAAAAGTCTACCTTCTTGATGTCATAATAACCCAATGGACATATAAACACCTCATTATATAGGAAACCTACAGATTGCCATGCATACCTACATGCTTCCACCTTACATCCAGAACACACCACAAATCTATTGTCTATAGCCAGGCTGTACTCTGCAACTACATTTGTTCTGATGCACTTGACAGGGATGCTGAAGTTATGGAATTAAGCCAGGCATTCAGGAGACTGAACCACCCACCCAATGAGGTAAACAGACAAATAAATAGAGCCTGATCAATTCCCAGGAAGGACCCTTAGTAGACAGACTACAACAGAACAACAGAGCACCACTGGTTATCATTTACACTTCACAGTTCAAGTCACTTAAATGCATACATGCATACTGATAACACCCAACCTGAAGCAGTTTTTCACAAGAAAAAAAGAACAATAATGCTAACATGAGAACCAGACGCTGCAATGAACCCAGATGTTTATTTTGCTCACACATTTACACCAACAGCACTATTACAGGTCTCAATTACTTAAAACACAAGAGTAGAGGTGCCTTCACATGATCTTCCTCTAATATAAGTAATGGACTGTAGGAATAACCTTGGGAACAGGAGGAAGAGCCACAACCAAGGCAATGGTCAGATAAAAGAAATCTGAGTCCGAGGCAGAAATGTAATTTGGGTAAGCATATCAGACATTACCCTCCCTAGTTCTCATTAAGATAAATGGAGGGAGAGTGGAAGCACATTCAGACTTGTAAGATTCTGCTAACAGTCATAACTCTAGAGTCCTAGTCTGGTGTGCCTTGAAGGGCTAAAAATATGATAAATATAATAATCTACCAGCAAAACTCCTCTGGATTCTATATATGACAAACAGATTAAACTTGTTACATTATTACACTCCTCTGGATTCTATATATGACAAACAGATTAAACTTGTTACATAATTACACAAGTTTGACATCAAGATTCAAAACAAAGACAAAATAATATTAGAATTACTTATTTTAATCTCCCAGGACAGTCCATTACAGATTTCAAAGTAACAATCTGGGGCGGGGGGATACTTAACAGCACAATTGAGCAAGAGGTTGCTGAACTTACACACACTTCAGACATCATAGAAGGTTCCAAGAAACACAACGGGTTTAACATACTACTATTGCTAGTTGATCAGTTATTTGTAACATGTCTCACATGTAACCTGCATCTGTATATCCAGCTTATCTTTCCCTCCCGTTTGCACCCAGCCCTGCTTCATCCCAGTTTAAATTTTACATATGTTTAAACATTCCATGCATCTTATGAAGTGAGCTGTAGCTCACGAAAGCTCTTGTCTTTTAATAGAAATTGTTTACTCTGAAATGGTGCTACTAGAATCTTCTAACTTTTGGATCCCTAGCACAAAATAAATGCAAGAAATCTTATTTGCTTTCTTATAGGACTGTCCTGACTTGAAAACTATGCATCCTAGATAGCCAAGATTTCTCTCTTGGACCCAAGAGGGAATAAGGGATTAGCAACATTTTTATTGCGAAAATATTTTTACATGAAATCACTGTTAGGTTTGGTGAATTACTCCACTGGACACATAAAATCTTGTTAGTGAACCACTTGAAATCATTTGAACATTCAAGTTTTTAACTCAGACTTCTAATACCTTCTGAACTTGTAATGTTCAAAGTTATGATAACATTATCCAGCAGCCCCACAGGCTTTCCCAAACATCATTATCATTGCTGACTTGCGCTTGTGGATAAAACACTTTCTCCCTTTGATAATTTATCCTTCTAGCTGTATTGTTGAGCTGAATTGGAAGCAATGGATATGCTGACACTTGTTTTCCTGACTTTTTAGGAAACAACAAAAGGAGCCCCAGGAAAGCTATCATTTTGCTCTGAAATGCATTTAAAGACAGAGGCAACAGGAGAGGCTTCACAGAAGAACACATTTGATCTATATCACAAACACGACTGAATGAAAAAAGCCTGTACTTTGTAAACTGTTGAAAGAGAGCTCCCCGTGGTATATTCCATTGGCTGACATGCACATCAAATTGAATTAGCACATAGAGATCTGGTGAAAAATGTTGCCTGAATCAATCATTTGGGAGCAGTTATCGGAAAACTGCTGTGTCTTCTGTCCAGCCACCAAATAAAAATCGATCAAGACCTCACTGGCTATCTACACAAGATATCATCAGGACAGCTCAGGTTCTGACCTGTTTAGCTGCAGTGAGAAGCTAGGACTTACAAGACAA
The DNA here is from genome assembly GCF_035149785.1 of Candoia aspera. NCBI lineage: Eukaryota > Metazoa > Chordata > Lepidosauria > Squamata > Candoiidae > Candoia > Candoia aspera. The sequence goes on along the minus strand of NC_086157.1, from coordinate 79,338,968 downwards.
TGACAGCTATTTTTAGCTTGCAAGTCAGTTATGTAACTCTATCTATCAGACAGATAATTTATCAAAAAGTAAATGATCAAGAAAGATTTGGAAAAGATGAGCTAAATCTTTTCTCAGTGAAATATAAGTAATATGTACTGTAATATTCAAGAGAAAATTGTAAACAATGTTATTGATAACTTTTTCATTCTAGAGTAGATTAGGACTATATAGAAACATATGCATTAAAAAGAATCTGAAAAACCATCCTTCTAAGGGCAATTTAAGACAGTTTTAACACCATTTCAGACTGTTGATTCATCCATTCTGATCTGCTGTCATAAATTTAGCATAATTCTTCGTAACTTGATAACTTGTGAATGTATCATGTTTTACTGTTTATAGCTCTAGACCTGGACAGTAATATATGATACACTCACAATCAGAATAGAAAAGGTGGGCTATATATGCCAATGGTCTGTGTATAAATCAGTTCCATATTCATAAGTCAGTACATTCTGTTGTGGCATCATGTATTAGTGAACATACTTAGTTAAGTAATCATAACCTCTGATTCTAAGGCACATGAAGTATAATGGGAAGAAGGAATACCCTTGAAGAACAGAAGGAAAGGTTGCAAGCAAGACAATAGTCAGATAAAACAAATCCAAGTCCAGGCCAGAACAATTTGAGTAAGTGTCTCAGGCATGACCTTCCCTAGTTCTCATGAAGAAAAAGGGAGAGGAGAGAAGTGCATTCAGACTTGCAAGATTCTGTTACTATAACTTTATCATAAAAGTAGTATTAGCTTTGGAATACCAGAAATAGTATTAGCAAGTTTGGAATACCAGAAATCAGCAGAATATGGTGCTGCCTACCAGCTTGGCTGGCTTCAAAAAATGTTTGGACCAATTCATGGAACTCATGAGGATCAATGGCTATTAGCCTTGACAGCAGTGTGGCTGCCTCTGGAGGCCATCTGCTGCAGGCCTAGTCAGATTTCTTGTGCAGTTGGTTGGCCACTGTGAAAACAGACTCCTGAACTAGATGGGGTCTGTTCCAGCAGGGAACTGCTTATGTTCTTAAACATGGATTATTATAGCTGAGGCATCAACATAGGCAAGCAATAGTATTGGGCATTTTCCTGGTCCATCCCATCTGGTTCCCTGCTAAGTAATGGTACCCAGGAAATCTTGACTAATCTTGAAAGCTAAGGAAGATCCAATGTGAGACCATAGAAAATCCTAAAGCTAGATGGGAAATTGGAAAAAAAATCTGGAAAAAACAATGTAAAACTACTTTTATATTGTTGGCAAAGAAAATGAAGAGGAAGGCTTTACAAATAGCCATTTTAAATTTTCAGTGATGCCACACTGGAGTGATTCTGGATTCTTTAAAATGCTGCTCTTAGCCACTATTTTCAACCACCAGGAAAGGACACAGGGATGCAAAGATATGTGAGAAGAAAGGAGAAAATTATCTTTCATAGAAATCTTTTGTTGACAGTTTTAGAGAAATGAGCCTTTGCTTTATGCATACAGTATCTGTATGCATCATTGGAGAATACAGCTAGGATGGTTATATGATTTCCTTCAGGAGTTATAATAATTCATTAATGGCAGAGATAGATCTGACTACAGCAGGTCAACAGTGAAAAATGGCTATCCCCAGAAAACGTGTATATTTGGCAAAAAGTGTCAACTATCTGGACATGTTAATTTTTCACAAGAAACAAACCCTGGGAGTTTCAGATATTGCGTTTGCTACAAATAGCTTTACAAAATATTCTTTTTACCAGGCATCATAATTAGACTAAATTAAAGAGGGAATAATCCCCAGCTTTGATCAGTACACTAGATATAATCTTTCCTAGATTGGGACAGACTCAGTTCAGTAAATAATGCCCCAAAATCTCTCTACTGAAATTGCAATGCATTCAAGAAGTATTCTTGAAAACAGCACAGAAGTTGCAGTTAATGCAAAATGCAGCTGTCAAATAATTGAGCAGATGTGAAATAAGAATGTATAATGGCAGTTTTTAAAGTATTAGCTTCCTGTTAACTACTGGATAAAATACAAGAAGTTGACACAAATCTGTAAAGCACCTCCTCAGTTCCATCTGATCCATGGTTTATGAGCTGCCTCTGCATCATCATTTGATTCAATAACTATGAATTACTGTTAAGTGCAACTGGCTTTGACCAGTCTTTGAGAAACTTCAGACCTGATGGCCTGATTATGCCTGATGCAAATATTTTTCCTATTTATAAAGATTTACACTGGCACTCAGTTTGTTTATGAATACTATTCAAGTATGTTTTCTGATAGTATGTTGGGGAAACTGCAAAGTCCCTGGGGACCCTCCATAGCTGATGCTGGTACCACTGAATTCATTTTTAATTTAAAAAGAAATTAAAGCACTAAATAAGACTCATTGGGTCAAGTGCTTGCTACAGCTACTTTACCTTTTCCATCAAATACCTCTCGGACCGTATCTCCATTAAGTCTGCAGTTCTGTTTTTGGGACAGGCTTCCATAGAAAGTTCGGAAAGACAGAGTGTTTATGGCAACTCTTCTTCTTTCAACACCAGCCAAGTTTTGAAATACCAAGAGTATGGTATAGATACAGACATATACAGTGCTGCCTTATTTTTTCCATTTTACAACTAAGTCTGTGGATGAGTAGAGGAACACCAAACCAAGTAGCCCTCTATAACCCCTTTAATGTTTCTGGACTAATATGTTCAAAACACAGCATTAAGATATTCTTTGGATATGTAATCTTAGAGGCAAAGCACTGAGAAAAGAGAAGAACATTGCAGAAAAGAAAAATAGACAGGAGCAAACTGTAACTCAGCAATAAATGTTTATATGGAAATAGCCCCAAATTTAAAGTCCAACATCTCCAGATAAAACTGGCAAGATTCTTGTTTGAAATCCCATAGGATTGCTGCAATCAATTGTGAATTACTATATTAGATGGCCCAATTATTTGAATAGGACCTCACTTTAAAAGTAGAGAAAAGCAGTGATGAGAATATCTATGTCACTAGTTTACCATTTGGTCAGCTTGTAGAAGACTTGGGGAAGGAAGTGGGGATGATTTCTAAGTTTTAAAGGTCATGTGATCAACCACATTTGGAATGTCTCACTTCTAGCTTCTGAAAGGCAAGGGGGAATGGTGTGTCAATAGTAGTCTCACCAGAAGATTCATGGACTCCCCTCTGTTCTCCTTAGATCTGTAACTTGAACAGTCTGCAGCAAGGATATCTGAAGGACAGCCTATTCCCTTATGATCCTGCTTCCAAATCTGGATCATTAAGTTTAAGTGAGTACCTACCTAAGAGGACCATACAGTGTAATTTCATTAAAAGTGTACCTTTCTATTTTTGGAACCAGGTAAAAATTAATGGCCCTGGTTGCTTGGGCTTTTAATTTCCAGTGATGGATGATTTAGTTATGTTTGTCCTGTTCAGATTATGAGACAGCCAAGAAAAATTATAAAAGGAAAATCTTTATTAACAACCAACCAAAAAAGAGTCCTTATTAATAGGCAATATAATTCAATCAATTCCACCCAGGCAATGGAGGAAGACAAGGCAAGGCTGCCAGATCAAGAGTAGCAGGAGATTGTGGCAACACAGCAAGACAGAACTCGGCTAACTGTCTCAATGAATCAGCAAGACCAGGCATGGCTAGAGTGCATGGCAAGGAAGTAGCTTTAGGTTTGATTGCAGGATGTGGCACAGAGGTGAGGCTAGGCTTGACCACGGAGACTAGGCAAGACTCTGCTGGAACAACAAGACAAGGCTCCGATCTGGAGACAAGGCTAGACTTGGCTGGATCTGCAAGACAAGGCTTGGAACTGGAAGCAAAACTGGACTTGGCTGGAATGAAGAAAGTAGGCTTGGAACTAGAGGCAAGACTGGGCTTGGCAGGAACGGCAAGATGAGGCTTGGTACCAGAAGCAAGGCTGGGCTTGACCGAAGTGGCAAGAAGAGACACAGAACTGGATGCAAGGCTGGACTTGGCTGGATCTGGGTAAGAAGGAGGTAGGTCCGCATCAGTAGAGAGAGCTGGCACTGATTCTGTGTCACTACAGGCAAGGCTCCATTTTCCTGGAGAGGATTCTCCTGTCGAAGCACAGTAGAACGGTTGTCTCCAGCAGTTTGCTCCTGGTGCTGGTGCCTTTTTATGTGATCCTTTTTGCACTGTTTCTCCTCTGTAGCCAATCAGGCTGCCTTTTGCTTCATGCACTTCTCCGCTGTCCTCTCTTGCACACTAATAGGAGGATTCAAACCTCTCTCTGGATTCTGCCCAATCAGCGTCTCCAAATTCTCCTGCTCTGCTGAGTCACTACTAGTTTCTGTTTCCCCAGATCTTTCCTGATAAGTTTTGTTTTCCCCTTCTGGCTCAAGATAAATTTTGTTTTCAGAGTCAAGGTCAGACTCAAACCTCACAATGTTTTACATAGTTGTGTTTCACATGGGCTCAGAGTAATTTAATCTGTTCCTTTTATGTTGTTTTTAAATTGTGGCTTTAATGTTGGTCATGTAGCTCTCTTACAGGTAACAACATCTAACAATTATGTTAGGTACCTTATTTGAGAGAAAAATGTGTAATAATGTCTTAATAAAAACATGTGCCATCTTTATTTTCCTTTTAAAGATATGTAATACCACTGTTTTTAAAAGCTGACAAGTGAAGCAGCTCGTCAGCTCGTTTTTTAAATCTATAACAAATAATAACATGATCTGGAAGATAAATAAAGTTGATCCCTAGCTAACCCCTGAGATTTCAGAAAGTATTTCTTTCTGATATAGAAGTTCCAAAGCAAGCACAACATTTTATCTCTTGTTTCTTTGAGAAAAGTTGAGGCCTGATAGGAAATCTACATGTCTAGCCTATCAACTATGTTTTGGTTAGGTCACAGACACATTTGCATTTACAAAGGGGAGTAGCAGGCACACTGGGTTAGATAGACAGAAGATGTGTATAGAATTCCCAAGCAATCCAAGTTCATTTCTTTGGATTCAAGCACAAAGTGGTTGCATAGTTGCAGGAAACTTTCTGCTCATCTCATTTCTACATAACAACCAGATTGCAAAGGATTAAGGATAAGAAGCTATATTTTCTTGTAAACAGCTTTCTTTTTGCTTGTATGTAACCTTATTCAACCTACCCACCTAGGCTTTTAACTAAACTAGCAAGTATTGTAGAATTCACACACACACACACATAAAAAAAAAGCTACAGAGAGATGCAAGGCATACCAATTCCACAAATATTGTCTAATATACCTTACTAAACTCCCAGTTCCATAAATTAAAAGTTCCTTTGGAACTTTGGGAGACACAATGTTTAAAAATTCCATTATCCAAAGTAAGAAATTCTGTGCTTCTACTTTGTTTCTAATTCATTGGTCTCAGAATCTGTTTAGACCAAATAATAACTGATTTAGCAAAGTTAGTGTTGCAAGGAACTAGAATATGAAATTGGGGAGAGAGGGGGAAAAGGTTGGTTCGGTTTATTTGGGGTAGATGGTGAAGTCCAGAGCATGAGAATTAATGAAGAAAAACAGCTAAGTGATCAGAAGTGATCAGGGACTAATAAATATGCTGTGAGTACTGGAAAAAAGAGAATCCCAGGGGTATTAAATAGCAAGCAAGAATTCATATGATTCATGTATGACACAAATGCAAAGAAAGACACAGTCACATACCTTAACCTTGATTCTTCCCATTCCTGTGTTCAGCACATGTGTGAATGGGTGCTATGCACATATTATACATGTAAACAGCTGATTTGTATGAAAAAGTGTCCTATATGGGCCAGGTCCTCCCCAATATACAAACATGAACATACAACAGAACTCTGTATATTAAATTAAGGATCCTATTTACAGTATATACACTAAACGTGCAGGACGACATGATCACTAAGTGTAGAAGTGATTAGTTTAGAAGTAAAGTAGTGCAGCAACTTAGCATGAATCTGCCCATGGACACTGGACACTTATCTTGTTATCTGCCAGGTTCTTTGCCCAATCAAGCTACTTGTGGATTAGCTTCTTTTACATAAAAAATAATTACATGAGAAATGTCAGCCTCTAGCATCATCTCTATTTATTAGAATGCCACAGTGGATGGCTGCAAGTAACAGGAAGGATACCAGGGGGAAGGGGGCCAAGAGAAGAGGCAGGGAACAGCCTCAACAATTTAACATAATGTAATTGGATGCTTTGTGACTGGCTGTAAACACCATGACAACCTCTTTGTGAGAGACCCCACAGCATATCTCTACATTCCATTTGTGCCCATAAGCCTGAAAGTCTGGGCTACCTTGACAAGCTATGTAGACTTAAGCAGATTTTGAATTCATGGAAAAGAGCAATCCTGAAGAAATTAATACTATGTGTGGATAGGACTTCTTTCTAATAAAAAGTCAGTCTGCCCTTTTTGAGGCAAAATGAGTTTTCATAGAATATAGGCAAGTGTCTAGGATTAATAGGATCCTGCTCAGGAAAACTGGTAAATCTCACCACGTGAATAATAGTTAGAAGGCCAGGGTCTGATGATGATTGGGTTAGGATACTGTTTTAGTCAGGTCTCTACATTCACATTATGGATATCTACATTAATGAGGTCTTTGTGCCTACAGTTGTACAAATGCTAGCATGCAAATGTAAAGATATCTCAGCCCAGGCATCCATGCTGAATAGGAAGACGGCTATCCTAAAATATTTTCACAGGTACAATGTTGGGGAAGGTAAAACAGCACTGAAGTGGGCTCTGTGACTTCTTAAAATTTCTACTACGTTATTTGAATGTTTCAGTCTAATCAAGCACTAGCTATTAACTGGGTAGGGAATTCTCAATTTCATTTGCTTGTCACTAATTTTTTCCCCTCTCTCTCCAGATAGGTATGCAAAGACAGCAGCCCTTTGTAATTTTGATAAACAGACTCTGATCTAATGAAGTTTTAACAAAAATAACCATTTCAGAGAAACAATACTAATTTTCTTTGTAGTGTGTACTAGTTTAAAATATGCATATTATCATTACATAGACTTGTAGTCCACCACTAATCAAGCTTCAGGCAACTGTGAGGCACAGAAGCCCACCAAGACCACTTTGCTTTGAAAGAATCATACATGCTGCATGCAGCAACAAATCTAGTTCAGTTTAACCGCATCTCAGTCCCTTGTGCATCACTGTTCTGTTAGAAGCAATCATGTTGCTCAGCACAATTAGGCAGGATTGTCTCAATGGCCCAGAGTGGCTGACATTAATTAGCCAAGCTACACTATTAGTCATTGTCCATAAATTTGCTATTACAATTTATACAATGCTGGAATTCACTGGCAAAGAAACAGGTGTGGCAAGTGGGAATGCATTGATCTAAGTGTTATGCTATTTATGGCCAAAATCCAAGGAAATTTGCAATAAAACAAAGAGCAAATAAAAATTAAAGTAATAGAGAAAACCAGACTTCTGTTTTGTAAGCAAATTAGTAACTATTTGCACAACTCCTGATAGGAAGCAGGCTGTCTACAGAGAGAAGCAGTCCTTTGTAAACTATAGTTAAGGATACCTTTTCACAACGGAGAAGTGGTTTAGTGTGGTAAAGTTGCCTGATTTCTTTGTAACTATTTTTTAAACACCTAACTGAAGATGTTAATGACATTTGGGTATAGAGCCATCAGACCTGGGCTGCAAAAATCTACCTGGCCACTAGATGGCAGCATGAATTACTGGTTTAATGTCTTTTTATGGCAATCTGGTGGTCAGTTCAGAGTTTTGCAGCCCATGTCTGATGGCTTTACACTGCACACCACCCCCAAAAATCAAACCAAATACAACAGAGGTTAAGGCAGTGAGTGAAATCAAGCACAGTTTTGTACACTGAGCAATTGAAATACCAAATCTGTAAGAGACATATGAGCAAGAAACCAGAAATACACAGGATTTCTAATTATTTAATGATTTGCAGATATACAGAATTCTGAAAGGATCTCTCCACCATCCCTGAACTCATATGACAGGATAAGCTACACATATGGAATTTCTGTATTCCACAATTTGTTAAGGGGCAGAACACCTGTTCCTGCTGAGCTATAGGCATTGAAATATAAATTCTAAATGTCTTCTATCTTTCCATATAAGCATTGTGTGGCCCTTTCCCCTATTTTTAATTGAAACAATGGTAACTTCTGTTTAATCTATAAAAGACCATATAAGGCTGGAACTCACTGTGCCATTTTCTAGCATCACCTAATGAGAATCTCCTCTGCTTATCAAAAGGAGGAAATCTCTAAAGTGTGAGTCATTCTCTGACACTGCTCTTAAAGTGCAGCTGCTTTCAAACTGTAAACTGTTGAACTAATGAAGAAAAAAATTGATATAAGAGCTGGCACAGAATCTCAGGGATGACTTCATTGGAAGGATGGTGCCAGTCAGGAATATCACCTTGACATAACCATGAAACTTTGTAAACATGGTGTCTTAGTACTATCTCCAGCTTAACTGCCTGATTCATCTTCCACTTAGCTGTAGCTTGATCTGGTGTTAGAAGAATTAGGTGGTGCAATTTACTGTTTATGCCCAATTGTATTATTTGAACAATCTTCAAGGAGGCTCCTTCTCCTTCTGATATGCTCCTCCAATATCTCAACTTAAATCTAGAAAGAGCTTTATTGCAAGAACCAAAACCCTAGAGGGGCCCAAAGAACAGAAACAAATAAGTAAATGGAGGAATGAGCTCACTGATTTAAGAATTCTACTGAAGGAAGAAATGGCTGCAGGAAGCACTCCCCTGTATACAGTTTGAAGGACAGTGAATAGGATTAGGGTGGGGGTACCAAAGTGTAAGACAAATCTACTTAAGTGGGGGTTGCTGGCTGACAGCAATATATTATGTGAATGTGGAGAAATCCAGGATCCGGTGCATCTGATGGTGTGCCGATTATTGCTGGAACCTTGTACTGTTAATTACCTACAGCAAGTTAATGACAGAGCTGTGGTGGTGGCTACATTTTGGCAGAGCAAAGTTTGATCTGGACACGAAATAAAAAACAAACAAACTGCCTGATGACAGCCTAAGATGAAGATGTACAGTAGATCAGCCAAAGAAACAAAAAAGAGAAGGGAACCCACTTAACCAAAAACATAAAGTGAAATAACAACAAAGTCAAGTAAATATAAATATGGTGGGCCATAGGTTAACATATACAATACTATTTACTTATATATTATATGGAATTACATAGATGAAGATCAGCTAGTCAGTTCAGCTGAAGAGAAAGTCTGCAGTCACTCTTCCAGTTATTAGAGCAAAGCTTCAGAGTCAGGCCTGGCCCATAGTAATTCGACAATAGGATAATTAGTCATGGAAAGCCAGGTGAAGTTGCTAGTGGTTCATGCTTCTTTGCAGAGGAAATTGGAATGTGACATGTGAGGCTCACTGAACATAGAAGTGCACCATGCCCATTCAAAGATCATAACACAGAACTGGGATTTTAATGAGCATTTCTTCCTCACACTTCTTGGCCTCTGTGTGAGCAATTGTTAAACAACTTTGAACAAAATTATATCTGTGTAATATTAAATACAGCCATGCAGGGATACAATTAGGATTTTGTAAGCCCATCTGTCTTTTTAGATATTAAAACACACACAGACACACACAGACACAGACACACACATACACCCTATTCACATTACAAGTTCTGTTTTGTTTTGCCATTAGGCATCCAAACCTCAAATGGGGTAGAAAAAAGTGAGGGAAATTTTGCTTAACTCTGATATTCATATTTTTGCCATGCTTCTCACACAAGAATCATCAACATTTTGTATATTAGCTATATAGATAAGATTTCAGTGGGTAATTGAGGTGAGAAAAATGTGTGCAGGGGTCTTGTGGGGTCTTCTATTATTATAATATCTTAAAATAAGTGGGCTTGTTGGTTGCCAAGAGCAAAGCTTTTTTTTTTAGCTGTCCCACTCCACCCCAAAGAAAAATATTGAGAAGTAAAAGTAGTAGAGTATGTGCATAATTTTCTCTCCTACTTCTCTGAGAGATGATAAATTCTGAAGCAATCTACACAGTTTAAGAGAAAATACAATGAAGATTTTAAAGTCTTTGTAATGCCATTCATAAGCAGAAGACATTGAAAGAATAATGAAGCACAGAATAGAATCTAACCACTAATTCCTGCTTTGTATTTATTTATTTTATTTATTACATATAAATCCTACCTTTTCTCTGATGGTAATTCACATCGCATTTCCCACAACAATTACCATATATGGTAGATTTAGTTGAGAGATAGCGACTGCTCCCAAGTTACCACTGAACTTACATATTTGAACGTAACTTGGATATGAGTTTTCTGATGATGGTGATAATGACAATGATGATTAAATAATGAGTCTGATGTTGACTTTGGAAGGCTCCAAGCTGCAGGGTCTCCAACCTGCATCCAGTGAACTAACTAGAGTTTCGCTGCCTAAACCAGAAGTGAGAAGTCCAAGCCTTATAGCTTGCATATAACCCCCTTCCCCACTAGCTCTCAATTTGCAGACCCAAGACTATCCCTAGAAAGTATGGACCAAAATACCTGATCCTTTTTTGTGTTTTTGATTGTTCTGGGGTGGGTTAAGGGCCACAATCAATGTCATGTACATGTTTCATTCCTTATAATGCCTGAACTCTTCCAAACTAGGTTGACTTTTCCTATGGGGGTTTTAAGGGGCAAAATTTGCAAGGCCTATGCACCCTTTTTTGCTTCTAAACCTCAACTAACATAGGTATTAAACAACTGCCTGAAAATGTCAGCACTGATGATGTCAGGATGTACTGAATATGCTTTGCTACCAAAACAGGGAATAAGAACAATGTACAGCCCCCTGAGATACGGGTTTGTGTGTGTGTGTGTGCGTGCGTGGGTGTGTGTCATATGAAAAGGCTTATTATCTGTCCTTCTAGATACGAGAGGTGTCGCATCTCAAAAGCTCTGAATAAGATTCTGATTATTCATTAGTTGTCAGAACTTCAGCTATAGTAGCAGACCACTCACAATCTTCAAATTTATACAGTATATATTGTAACTACCACCACTAAATGATAGAGTTTTCCAATACTTGAAGGCTCAGAAAAGAGGTTGTGGATTTATTCTACATAGTGCTCAAGGATAGGACAAGAACCAATGGGTAGAAGAATTACAGAGGGAAATTCAAACTCAGAATAAAGGGGAATTTTATGACCATGACTGCTATTAGGCAGTGGAACAGCTTGTCTCCTGGAGTTATGGGTGCTTCTTCCCTGGAGGCTTTCAAAAAAAGATCAGAGAACCATTTGTCTAAAATGGTATGAGAATTCTTGCCTGGGCAGGGATTGGACTAGATGACATCCAAGTTCCCTTCCAACTGTATGATTCCATGAAATAGTTAGCTGGATACTTTCCTTCCCTGGTAACAGACAATTTTGGAAACAGTTATGTTGTTATTATGGAAGAGTGTTAATAAAATTGAAACTTTATGTAAAAATTCTGTGTTACGAAAAAAAAAAATGTAGCACCCATGTGGCAGATCATTCTTCCCTATGGAATACTGTCAAGAAAGTGAGAGACCTTTTGCATTACATTCTGACAAGTATGGTTATTTTATCAAAGAAAGAATTTGCTTCTCCCAGTTATATTCATCCTTACAGTCAATTCATCCTTGCAAATTCTACTAAAATGTGAAGCCATCTTTCTAATGTGCTAATTTATAGGACTTAACTGTCAAGGAAATCACTATTTGATCCTCACTGGTTTCACTTCAGTGAAACAATATGGCAGTTTGAAAATTAATGCCTTAGAGATCTGATTTGCTCCTCTTCCTCCTTATGCCTTTTCCTTGTCATTTTGGTTCATGTCATTTCTGGTCTCAATAGTTATTCATGAACTCAAAACACACAAACACACACAATCCAAACTGTATTGCTGTGTCCTAAGGATAGCGGTTCTTTGTATCCCATTGGGGCTTGAACATGTATAATACACAACTTCCTAGGTAAAATTGATTAAGCAATAACATATTCTTTTACTGTGACCTCTACTTTGTTTCATGTTTTGTCTTGTCAAGTTTGTTGTGAGTCACAAAAACTACCTCTACAGAGAACCAATTTGTTGCTAGGAGGAGGGTGGCTTTGGTGCAGAAAGATATGTTATACTTGCTTCCGGCAGGTGTTGTCTCCATTTTGTTTGCTTTTGGTTTTTGGAACATAAAGCTTTCTAACAAAGACAAAAGACCTTATACTTTCTAAATATATTGAACTCAATATCTTCTATACTACCACCCTATTACTGCTACCAACAGATATTCATATTACAAGTTATAGATATATAAAGATTATGGTGTCTGAAATAATCTTTAAAATAATTCTTTCCAAGCTGTCTGCAAACAGGGAGCATCTTGATTGTACAACACATGTTTCCAAGTACCATGTAATGGAACTGGTGTAGTGAGAATTAGCATTTATAAAATATTGCTTGTGGGTTTTTTTGTTTTTTGTTTTGGTTAATTTATAGCAGGTTTATTTAAAAAACTAAACTAAACTAAAAGCTTCTAAAGGATTCATGTTTGCTATCCCTTAGAAGTCAAAAGCCTTCACTCACACCCTTTTCTTATTATCACATAGATTCTGCATTCTCAACACATGATACTCTTTAAATACAATCAGGTCACTACCATGGAGTGTGCTTCATCTCTATAGATTGGCCAGTCCTAATATGGTGGCTATCAGACTTTTTAGATCAATTTCTATGCTGGGTTTATAGGTTGCACTAAGCCAGAATGTAGTTACTCTTGGTTTTGGTTTAAAAGGAATAAAAAAAAGTGTGGAAAAAAAAAGAAGAAAATTGGGAATGGGAGGAAGGTCTGAAGTGAATGCGAGTTATTCAAGTAAGAACATCTTGCAAGATGTCACAGTTTGATGGTTCCATGGTATTCTTGTGAAGAAAGTAACTATGCTTATCAAAATAATCCAAATCTGTGTTAATCAAAATATTCTATAGATTTACATAATGGCATTGCAATACCTGCCCTTTTAATTTTAGGGCTTTCCCATTAATATTTTATAGCAATTTTTATTAAAAATTACTATTAATAATACAAACTAATACAAACTAAAGAAAAAAGAAAAGTGCAGAAAAGAAAAAAAATAGAAACAAAAATAGAAAAGAAAGAAAAAATAAGAGTGTAGTAAAAGAAAAGAAATATATAAAGAAAAGACTTTCCCCTTCCTCATAACAAATATGAACAATTTAGTAACTTATCACCTTCTCTTAAAATAAAACAAATGATCTCTTCTTCCCATATCCCATCTCTTTTCTATAAACAAATCCTTAAAGCCCCAGTGTTTCAGCCCTCATCAGCAAAAGTCCATTAAGGGTTACGAGACATAACAATATATCTATTTTAACCTTGAGCAAATAAACCAACTTTATATTCCTTCCTTTTACTTTTAACCATCTTGATCTTTAGTCCTTCAAATAATGTCCTAGAACTCGATTTCTTTTCATTTTTTGTTTGTCCCTTCTCACAAAATTCTTCAAAGCTTTAACAAGCCTCTTTTGTAAATTCACTATAGAAAAATTATCCAGGTCAGTCTCCTGGTTTGTTATTTGTATAATTCCAAAACCTTATTTCAAATCCGTCTGGACCCTTAGTCTGTTTGTTACCTTCCAAAATCAAAGCTCTAATAACCCTTTTGCTGTTTATTCCAGAAGAATTTTTGTTTAAGTCTTTACACTTGTATTTAAAACTTCTTTTGCTAAGGATTGAAGGAAACTCAGCCATTGCTGTAAAACCTATAGATCCAAAGGTTTCTAATAGCTGAAAAGCAATTAACAATCAATAACCAAAAGTGATTAGAAAAGGAAATTTGCAAACTCAGTGTCCTTTCTGAAGGTGCCAACTGCAGTTTCAGCAAGATGGCTCTTCCCTCATCTCCCAGAGCTTTAAACCATCAGAAGACTGCTGTCTTGTGGTCTTCTCACCAGAAGCAACTATATGTAGCACTTGTGAGTGATCTCAAGCCCTCTCCTTGTCCAGAGAAGAATTATGAAGAGCCTGTCTATTGACTGGTTATTCATTCCACCACAGTCATCAGCTGCACTTTTAGCAGGGCCATCTCCAGTCTGCCATTTCTTCCCCAGAACTGGCTTTTCCAATTATATTTAACTATTAAATTGCCTTTCCTGCTATTTTTCTCTAAATTTATGTTTTTCTTTTCATCAAATCCTGAAATCTCATTTCTCATGAGAAATGAGGCAGAACCAGTTGAGAATTATGCAGCTTTGGCTATGTTTCTTATTGTTTGTGCTGCTGTTTTCTGAACATTATTTTAAAGCTTACTATCTTATACTAAATGTTGTATATGTAATTTTTCTGCTAATTTGCCTGGTTTGGAGAGAAGCTTGTAACAAACATTGGCAAGTTAATAGAGTAGTACTAAGCTTGGATTTACATATTGATTCCTGGCTCTTGAAGTGAGGAAACCATTCATGGTTAAATTTAACCAGTCACTTACAAAATCTAGAAGTTTGAGTTTAATCCTACTTCCAATTAAATAAGTAGAGATTATTTTTATGGACTTTATGTTCAGCATTTGAATTTTAAGCAACTCAAGATGGCCCCTAATTTTCATAGGAATCACACTTCAGTGAGTTTAATTTATTTTAAATGGACAGCAGTGTGGGAAGAAGGTTTTCTCAAAAAAGTTTACATTGCTTAGACATGGCCTGAAGTTTAGCAATACCACAGTTCATTGCTTTTAGTTAACATTCATTTATAGTCACTGTGCTTGAGCTTGTGGCCATCTTTTGCAATGTGAACAACTAGCTTCAAACCCAACACTCAAACATTTATTTTTTACTTTGGACTTTTTTTTAATTTGTAGGAGAATTACAGTTTTCTGTGTTTTATTTAAAATGTCACAGCCAAATGACAATAATTGTGCTTAGCTGCAATGAAAGTTTTGAATAAAGTCACCATTATTTTTAGATGATCATGTAGAGGAAAATATTTCTTTTTCAATTCTCTTATTCCAATACTATGACAAATTAAATTTTTAGTAGGAACATTACCTTAGGGCATTAATAAAAACATTATTATATACTGTTACTTAATTAGGTAATATGATTTTACAATGATTAGATTACAAAAATCTTTTTTTACAAAGAAAGACAATAATTAAAATTATTACAAAAATTACAAAAATCACACACACTTGTGATCCTAAAATAATAATTAAAAAAAATTCTAAAATCTTATAATATTTCATTCATAACCTGAAATGGATGTATGTCATATGGTTTTGCTTATAATGTATGGCAAGTTGATAATAATAACTAGAGTTCCATTTTAAAGATTTCAAGGCATCAGAGTTAAAGCTCATTCAATAAAGCTTGATGGGGCAGCACAGACTTATAGGCAGTTGTCAAAGTGAACCTAAACCAAATAATTCTTTAGAACCTGAAAAGATTTGTTGGAAAGACAAAGTTCTTGAACAAACTGGAAACTTTACTATCTAGTAAGGTAGAGACATAGTGCAGAATTTGAAATTATTTCTTTGCCTGGTTGATATTCCAACCACAATATTAATAGTTGGCCTCCACAAACCAGCCACAAAAAGAACCCAAAGTTCCTTATTTATCAGAGCTTGATAAACTAGAACTCTTTTACAAGCCTGAGAAAAATATCTGATATTTTTAAACTGCTAAATGATGTTTCTCAGAATATTTCTCCAGTGTGAGTAAGTTGTATGAAATGAAATGTTTTTCAAATGCCTTTTGGCAGGGTTTTTTTGTTTGTTTGTTTGTTTGTTTTGCTTTTTGCCTACTTTATTCTTAGGTGGTGGCAGAAGATGCATACAATCATCTCTTTAACTAGAAATATATCTAATCTCATTTTCTAATGTTGAGTCTACCTTCCAGCCTAAGTAATATGTATAGCCTCCATCAACCACTTACCACCAAGTAAGCTAGAGTCCCAGAGTCTTATGAACCATATTCACAGAAAGGGGAAAAATGTTATTTAGGTTAAAGAAATCTTAACAACTGGATATGTTTACACCAGCACTCTATTTACCTTAGGATTTCTCAGGGCAAGGTTTCCTTGACCCTCTTACTAACTGCCTGATGATGAAGTAGAAATGGCTATCCATTGTCCTGATAAAAGAGAAAGGAACAGATGTTTCAATGTGCAATATTTTGCAAACTGCCATCTTTTTTCCAGGCTCTGATAAGTCCATTGCATAATAAAACAGGTTATAATGCTGCTTTTTTTAGGAAGGGAAAGACACAAGAGCTATGCCATCATCTTTCTCTTTTTCCCAATGGGGCAGCACTGTCTAAATGCATGAGTGGGCAACCTGCTGCCCGGGCCACACAGTTTTACCTTAAAAAATACAGGGTGGAACATTTCAGATCCCCCTTTTTTTAAGGGGATCCAAAATGTTCCACCCTGTATTTCTTAAGCACTTTGAGGGGAAACTTAAAGTGTGCCTTAAACCTTACAAATCAGAGTTGGTTAATTGGAGTAGCCTATAAATCCTATAAATAAATAAACAAACAAATAAATAAATCCCATCCCAAAGTAATAAGGTTGATTTTCCTCATTTTATATGTGGATTTAGACACATTCTCTTTTTAACACTCCTCCATGCCAACTCCAACAGCAAAAAGAGGGTCAGAAAATATCAACTTTGGGACTATTCACTCTAAAGGAAGAAGTGTCAAGGCCAAGGAAAGGTTGTTCTCCACTAACCTAGTGGTATATTTGCAGAAGATTCCAGCTTTAATCAGGCTTATTCTAGATAGAGATAAAAAGCTTCCTGACTGAAGTCCTGTAGAAGACTTTAGATCAGTATTAATAATAATAACCCAGGTGGAATAATTTATGACTTGTTATATAAGTCTCTGCCTTGTATCTTAAAAAAATACAAACAAACAGCAAAGCAACAGCAAGAGAACAGAAGAGAAAAGGTCTAGGTGACACTCTGCCATTCTGATGATCAAGTGATGGTTGGAAGCTCGATTCATAGCAGGGATACGCTGGCAGAGAAAGATGGTAGCTCCTTTTTGCCTGAACAATTGAAAAAAGAAAACACCCTCAAAAGTATATAACCAACCCATTTTGACAAGCAGTCCATGTCAGATCTTAGTTCTTTCCTGACCTCCTGAAACACCAGTTTTGAAGTATCTTGATGCTACTGAAGTGTCCCTTATAATCTTCAGTGGCATTCTTTGGCCCTTCCATAAGTGGGAGTTGTGCCACCTTTTCTATGTCCACCCAATAGCATGAGACTTGGGAATTCACAAGGATTAACTATTAACTATTCCTGGCTCTAGAAGAAACAGCACAAAACTGTTTATGTGACTTAACAGTGTTTTCTCTGAAGCTGCAGAGCAGGTGGGTTCCAAATGGCTAAACCTCCCACTGCCCACCTTCTGAGATTTCCTGTCTTCCACATGTCCTGCTTTGCCAGTCCTCCTCCAGATCTGCTTTTCTTCCCCCTCCTTTTTTTTCCACTGCAAAAAGAAACTGTGATCAGGAAAGAATGAAGACAATGGCAGAGAACCAGCTTGATGTCATGTTTTACTTTCACATTAATTGGCAAGACATGAGCTCAGCAGTGGTACAACCCCTCAACATGATGAAATTGCTACAGAGGTTAAATATGTACATCTGGTGTCTGTGTGCAAGTGCCTTTTGTCACCAGTGTAAGAAATAAACCAGGTAGAAATAAATATTCATACTCAGAACAAGTATAGGATGCTTTAGCAAATATGTATACAATTATACAATGAATTGGACCTTGGCAAGGATAGCTATGAATAGTTCATAAATCAGACATAGTCAGGTTTATGTCCCACGGTCAGCCACAACAGAGAAGGGACATGGAGATGTTTTCCTATTTATAGTTGCATTGACTTATCCATTTTTTTTCTGAATATTAATATAGGCATGGTATCTGGAAAGGTAACTGCTATGCAACACATAGTAGGTATATGTTTAAATGGAAAATGTTATTGTCTTCTCCAGCAAGTGAGTCTTTCCATTTGTCAGGGGAAGAAAAATGCTGCCCTGTTCACATAACAAGTCAATGGCATTGCACACTTTTATAGAACTGTAAAGGTTCCAGCTCACCGTTTAGTATTCATACTGTGCTTCTGTTTACTACCTGTGGCTAAAATTGCTCTTAAAAATAAAAACCCTCTATATTCATAATATTACTGATAAATATGTGTTTCATACTTGCTTCATTGCATCTAGCGTCTAAGCCTCTGAATACAATAAGAAGGAATAGTGTTCAAGGTTTACTTTTGAGCTGTCGATCGGAAGGTCAGCGGTTCGAAACCGCGCGGCGGGGTGAGCTCCCGTTGCTAGTCCCAGCTCCTGCTCACCTAGCAGTTCAAAAACATGCAAATGTGAGTAGATCAATAGGTACCGCTTCGGCGGGAAGGTAACGGCATTCCGTGTCGTCATGCTGGCCACATGACCCAGAAGTGTCCTATGGACAACGCCGGCTCCAAGGCTTAGAAACGGAGATGAGCACCACCCCCTAAAGTTGGACTCGACTGGACTTTACGTCAAGGGAAACCTTTACCTTTATCCCTTTCTAATAAAGGCTAAAATGACTTTCCCTGTTGATCAACAACCATTCAGTGTAAGTTCAGTTCCGTTATAATAAAGCCTCCAAGACAGGTCTGTTAGTCTATGTTACATTGTATTCGGTGCCCCAGATTGGCTTCCATAATTGAAACTGACTTTTTTTTTTTTTGGTGCTGTCAAGTCAGCAACTGCCTGGACAAGTCAGAGAGAGAGTAACTAGCCCAAGGTCACTCAGATGGCTTTGGGCCTAAGGCAAGGCTAGAACTCAGTCTCCCAGTTTCTACCCAGTGCCTTAACCACTACTCTAAACAGGCTCTCAGAAACTGATATAGTTACATATCTTCTTACATTTTTTGTAACAGATATAAAAATAGAAATGAAATGAACGGGATCCACACTTTTGTGGGTAGAATTCTGGTAATGGAATCTGGCTTCCCACTGTAAACTCTAGTGGCTTGATGCATACTGTGAAACAATGTAGGTTGTACAGGAACTGTACCCTGAATATTTGAATTTTGCCTACATCTCTTTGCTGAAGAGTTCTCTGGACCTAAAGTCCTTCCTTGAAGAAAAGGCATTGTTGCATCCAGCCTAATAGAAACTGATGAGAATGGGTGTTACAGACAGGGCCGCAACTAGGGTCTGTGTCACCCGGGGCAAGCATGGATTCCACATCCATTTTGGCACCCCCAGCACTCATTTTGGCACCCCACCAGCGTGGCGCCCGGGGCACATGCCCCGGTTGCCTCCCTAGTTGCGGCCCTGGTTACAGAGTACATTGAGATATTTATTGTCAATAATTTCAAATGGATTTTCATGGATTCATAGTGCCTTATTAGTATAGCAAATCAGGAAAATGCAGCAATTTAGGAATTGTTATTAAAACTGCAGCAAACTTTGACAAGATCAGGACAAACTAAATGCCATAAACCAGGACAGGTGAGTAGCAACCCCAAACAACAGGATTGGGAGTGGTGCTAATATTGCAGTATTAAACATGAATATATATTTTATTTTATTTTATTTTATTTTATTTTATTTTATTTTATTTTATTTTATTTTATTTTATTTTATTTTATTTTATTTATTTTCAAAAAGTTGAATTCTGCAAGATTAGTCCAACAGAAGTCAGTCAAATATCCTCAGGTAATCCAGAATGCAAATGCAGAGCAAAGGTGGGGAGTCTACACTTCTAATAGCCCAGATTATTCACCAGTGGTGAAAGATGCTGTGAACTGTACCTAAGTGATATCTGGAGAGCCTATATCTGCCTCTCAATTAACAATCCTTCCTATCTCTTGTAGGCAGACAAACTTCAGGAAGTACAAGTATCTTTCTTAGTTTTCTTTCTCAGGTTTCTTGCCACCTGTGCTAAACTGCTGTTTATGAGACAAGCTGTCAACTGATTCATCTCTGATTTCTTGATTACTTACTATTCATTCATCTCCAGCCTCCCCACAATCTTTCACATCCCACAATCATACCAGGTTGTTGAATCTAGCTGATGTTTGTTAACCTTGAAAAAATTAAGCACAATTGGACCTCTTTAACCATTAGAACTACCAAGAAATATCACTTCTGTAGCTTAGACAGATTCTGGAAGAAGACAGTAGAAGCCTATTTCAGATAGTTGCCAAGAAAACTGTATCAATGTGCTTATGAAGTCCCTGGGAATCAAGCTTGATTCAAGGAAGACTTTATTTTTACCTTTTTACTCATGATTTTGAGGATATTTCTAGGGAAATGTTGTTACACAACTAATTCTCCAGATGCTGCCAGTATTATCCATCAGTCATGATTACTTACTGATCAGATTTTGCCACGTATTCTGCTTTTTGCCTCCACTAGGGAGTGTTCCCTTAGGGGCTATCTATTTGTTAATAGTATAGCTCCAAGACTAGTAAAACTTTAGATATGGCTTACAAATAATGCTGCTAGGCCAAGATCTCTGCAATATCTGGAACTTCAAATCTAAACAGCCTTACATGGTGTAGTCACTGTGAAGAATGAAGCTGAAATTCTGCAACATCTGGAGTGCCACAGATTGATAGACTCTTCACAGTGACTAAAAAGTACACAAATTATGTTTTGGATTTGGCTAATGGGAATTTGCCATTGGAAGCTGAGATTGCTGGGTTCTTTTATGTCATGGAATAATCATGAAGCAAAATAAGTATGTGCTTAGGGCACCAAGGGAAGGGGGCACTACAGAGTTTTTCCCCTAGCTGTCAAACCCTTTACACTTTCACTGCCAGATTCGACTTTTCAAATGTTTTGTAATTGTCCTCATCTGCTGTGTTCAACTGCATTGTTTAAAAAATGTTTTCTTTGGCAAGTTGAAAAGTTTGGTTTGAAGGTGTCGTCAGATATCGCATTTATTTCCATCTCATAGCGTGATAATGTCACTTCAATTGAGGGACAGCAGTGTTGGGCTGTGCTTAGGGCATCAATGGGCCTTAATCCAGCCCTGCATAAATTGCTGATAAACCTAATATATTTTCAGCCCAAAGTCTTATTGTAAACAACATATTTACTACAACATGGTTTGGCTCAAGGAAGCAGGCAAAATGCAATTCTGTACAGGAGGTAACATTCTGTTTTGAAGCTGGTATGCTTTCAGAAAGGGAAACTGTATCTCTTTTCAGTGTTTTCACTGTCAACACTGCAATGGAAATGAGTATATAATGCAGCAGTTACTTGTGGCTAATGGCCTTGATTTAAAAGGATCTTGTTTACTGCAGAATGTGCACTGAACCTTATTCAAGTCACTGGTGGAGCATTACCACTATGATAGTGGTGGTTTTCTGACTAGGTGGGCATCTGCTTTAAACATTGCATGCATGCATGCATGCGCGTGTGCACACACACGCACACACACGCACACACACACACACATATATATATATTGTATGCCATAGGGAACAAGTAGAACATGTGTCTTTTCCTATCTGCTGTTAGGTACATGAACTGTTTTAATAACTCTGCAGAACTTCTTCCAATGTCTTCAGCATAAATAAAAGCAAAAAAGAAGGTGCTAAGAATAGCAATAAGCCATAGCTTTAGATGGGGAGGGAAAAATAAATTCTGAAAATGTTAATTATGCACAATATGTGAGGTTTTACAACTAATAATTAGTCTCTGCAGGGGTAGTAGACTGATTAAAATGGAGAACCCCAGATACTTTATGAATCCACTTGGATTCCAGCAGGTGCTGAGGGAGTTTCTGAGATACATGGCGTCAGTTCTTCTATTACTATGGTTAACCTCTGAAATAGGGGAACTATTGAGCATGGAATAGAATTGTGTTTCCTGTTGCTTTTCCTGACAGCAGATCCTAGGGCAGGAGGCTTGGTTTATTGGGTAGCCCCATAAAATATAGTACCAAAAAAGATTCCTGTAAAATTTGTGGTAGAAAACAAAGAATGAATGCAGTTGGGTAAATTTACAAGCCAATGTTCAGACCTACAATGTGGCAATGAAGATGGTAAGATATCACTATTTCTCTGGTCATATTTTACCAGTGGAATGTTATTCAACAAACTTGTTTAAAGTTACTTGCATCCTATAGGCAGAGTGGGTCAATAGAGCTTCCTTTGGGTTTCTGTGAGAGGTTTGCAAGACATTTTTTGGAGAAAGTCACAGCATTTTTCTTGTAGATGGGCAAAACATTGGCAGAACAAGAAGAGTTAACTAGGCTAATACTCTGCAAAGTTTCATGGAATCCTCTAAGTCTTGTAGACTGTGAGGATGTTTAAAGTTTTAAGGCAAATTTTTAAATATGCTTCTTTGTGCAAGTAACCTGTGTAGTTTTGTTGCTGATGTTTGTTTTATTTTTAGCCTGATTCAGGAATTCATGATACATGAAAAGATTGCTAGAAGTTATCATTGTGAGTAATACATAATTCTTTAATCAACTTGGTATGACCTTTCCAATGTGAATTTTCTCCATCTGCATTCAGGTAGAAAAGTATTACCGCAAAGTTGTTTATCCTGTTATTAAAATCTTGCTTGTTTTCTCCTGGCAATTGCAACTTCTATATATAAACCAGACCTCCACAGCTCATATCTACAGGCTATCTCTTACTTTGCCTTGGTTTGTAAATTTGACTCAAGCAATCATTAAAGTGTAAGGCATCTCCTGATATAATGCTTGTGTAATTCACGCATATCATATATGGGCTGCAAAAATCCAGATGACCATTAGATAGCAGACAAGTGGTAGGTTTTTTTCAATACTTGTTGACATCTAGTAGTCCAGATTTTTGCAGCACATGTTATGCCTAGTGTAATTGGGGTACCAAAAAAAAAAAAAAAACCCACCCTGAAGTAGATGCAGATGAATATGTGAGTATCATATCTCAGCCCATTTCTCAACAGATAGCAATTATATTTAAGTCCCAAACTTGTTAGCAAAACCTTAAAAGACTGGGGTCAAACACAACCCTCTAAGCCAAACCCAAACAATCCTGTTTTGGCTTAGCACAATGTGTGAACTCGATCAATTTGCAGAGCCAACATGTTTGGCTAAATGTTAATCTAGGTTTCAATCCTTTCAGTTCTTAAACTGCTTTATTAATAATAAGAGTAAAGAAAATATGTACTGTGCAACGCTTCAGAAATAATTTGGGAAAGGGGCCCATAGCAAATGAGAATGTTAATATAGCACCCATCTATAATTCTTTAAGGCAGCAACATGAGAATAAACCTGATAAAGCAAGGCAAGGCCCATTTTAGTCCAGCATTTTGTCTCTTACCATGTCCAACCAGATACGTTTTTGGTGCTTGCAAGCAAAAGGCAGCAACTTACTGTTCTTCTGCTATTGTTCTCCTTCAAATACTGTTTGGAAACATAATGACTTTAATCTGGAAATAACATTGAGTCTTGACTAATGGTCTTGATAGGCCTTGGTAGCAGCTTCCATGCAATCCCAGGAAATGACACAGCTGCTTTAAACATTTGCAGACAGTAGCTATATTTGCATTCACACATGCCCTAAGTACCTCTGATATCAAATCTGAACCATTGCACAAGCAGATTATTAGGATGCACAATAGAAGCCTAATTACCTGCAGCAAATTATGAATTGAGAAAATGCCCATGGATTGGGAAATTATTTCTGTCATAATACTAGTATATATCCTTTACTAGCATTATCTTAAACCTGAAATAGGTGGATTGCTTTTGAAAAGCTGTACAGTATCTGGATTTTAAGTATACCTACCTGGGTTCAATTTTTTCTCTCTCTGATTCTTTTGAGCTCTGCCCCCTCCCCCTGCCCCTTGGTTAAATGCCTCAGTGGCAGAATAGGAAGTGAAGCCCAGTATGTAATTAAGCTCTCTATATGCTTAATGTATGTCATTAGTGCTACTGAGAAATTTGCTTTTAGCTGGAGTCACAGAAGAGAAGCAGTCATTTAGTACAGTTATAGACAATTTGCTGCTGAGCTATAGAAAAGGCTGAAGTTTGAATCTAAATAAATTAATTAATTGGGGTGCGGGAGCACTGATCTTATTTTAGATTAAAAGCCATCTCAGATTCAAGGCATGTGACAAATCACACTCATGACAACCATTTTCACAGAATAGAATGTGTTAGATTATTTTATGACAAGCAATGCAAAGCAATGCAGAGTTTGGCACACTGAGAATGACTTGATCAAAATGCAATACTAAGGAACCAAAATAGATGATGTTCTTTCAAGCTAGTAGTGCCGAATGAAGTATAATGCAGGATTTAAAATGTTAAAGGAGAGAGAGAAAAATAATATGGGATGAAATGCTATGTTTTTCACAGAAGAATGATTCCTGCCTGCTGTGAATAAAAATAGCCATCACAAATAACACAATTCAGCAGTGCTAATTTGATAGTTGAGTGTATTTAGGAGTGTTTAATGGTCTGGAGTGAATAATCCATAGGGAACAATTTTCTGAAATGTTTTAGATCTCTTTTCCCACTACACTTGAAATAACATCACTATGATTACTTGAATGTATTTGTTCTTATACTATTGCTTTAATCCTGCCTTGGATGATCAACTTAGTCTAGCAAACCTAACTGAACCAGAAAATTTGGCTTCAAGCTGATATTGTTATGACACGAGTGAAAAAGAAAAAAAACACCCTACACTGAATCCTAACAGAGGCTTGCAACCAACATGAACAAGATATCCTTTTTTCTGTAGAAACAAAAAAGTATTACTGCACTCCACTATGTATATTTCTAGAACATATGATATACTAAAGAATTGAAACAGGGTGGAAGATAGGTCTGGGTACTGTACAGTTATTTCAAATACTGTTTTAGGAATTGATTCCAGCATTTTATTGGTCTAGGGCCATAAATAAATGAACTGCATTAAAACCCCAACATTCCAGAGACTTCCAGTGAGGACATGGTGAGCTAGATGTGCCGGAAGGGGGATGGCATTACAGTGAAGATCGGCAGCTAGAGATGGATCCTGCTCAGCAAAATCTCTCCAGAGAAAGGAGAAAGCATGGGATTGCCCACATGTACTCCAGAAAGCTGATCCTCACGAGTAGACTGCAGGAACCAAGGTTTCTGCGGTCAGCTGTTGAGTGGGAGTCAAGAGATTCCATCTACCCCCACAACCGTATTTAGCCTGTTTTTTTTGTTGTTTATTCATTTAGTCGCTTCCAACTCTTCGTGACTGCATGGACCAGCCACGCAAGAGCTTCCTGTCAGTCGTCAACACCCCCAGCTCCCCCAGGGACGAGTCCGTCACCTCTAGAATATCATCCATCCATCTTGCCCTTGGTCGGCCCCTCTTCCTTTTGCCTTCCACTCTCCCTAGCATCAGCATCTTCTTCAGGGTGTCCTGTCTTCTCATTATGTGGCCAAAGTATTTCAGTTTGGCCTTTAATATCATTCCCTCAAGTGAGCAGTCTGGCTTATTTCCTGGAGGATGGACTGGTTTAATCTTCTTGCAGTCCAAGGCACTCTCAGAATTTTCCTCCAACACCACACTTCAAAAGCATCGATGTTCCTTCTCTCAGCCTTCCTTATGGTCCAGCTCTCGCAGCCATATGTTACTACGGGAAACACCATTGCTTTAACTATGCGGACCTTTGTTGTCAGTGTGATGTCTCTGCTCTTAACTATTTTATTGAGATTTGTCATTGCTCTTCTCCCAGCGTCTTCTGATTTCCTGACTGCAGTCAGCATCTGCAGTAATCTTCGCACCTAGAAATACAAAGTCTTTCACTGCTTCTACATTTTCTCCCTCTGTTTGCCAGTTATCAATCAAGCTGGTTGCCATAATCTTGTTTTTTTTTTTTTTGAGGTTTAGCTGCAAGCCAGCTTTTGCACTTTCTTCTTTCACCTTCATCATAAGGCTCCTCAGTTCCTCTTCGCTTTCAGCCATCAAAGTGGTATCATCTGCATATCTGAGCTTGTTAATGTTTCTTCCAGTGATTTTAACTCCAGCCTTGGATTCCTCAAGCCCAGCATGTTGCATGATGTGTTCTGTGTACGGGTTGAATAGGTAGGGTGAGAGTATACAGCCCTGCCGTACTCCTTTCCCAATCTTAAACCAGTCCGTTGTTCCATGGTCTGTTTTTACTGTTGCTACTTGGTCATTATACAGATTCTTCAGGAGGCAGACGAGATGACTTGGTATCCCCATACCGCTAAGAACTTGCCACAATTGGTTATGGTCCACACAGTCAAAGGCTTTAGAATAGTCAATAAAACAGAAATAGATGTATTTTTCTGAAACTCCCTGGCTTTTTCCATTATCCAGCAGATATTGGCAATTTGGTCCCGAGTTCCTCTGCCTTTTCTAAACCCAGCTTGTACATCTGGCAATTCTCGCTCCATGAATTGCTGAAGTCTACCTTGCAGGATCTTGAGCATTACCTTACTGGCATGTGAAATGAGTGCCACTGTTCGATAGTTTGAACATTCTTTAGTGTTTCTCTTTTTTAAGGTAAAGGTAAAGGTTTCCCTTGATGTAAAGTCCAGTCGTGTCCGACTCTAGGGGGCGGTGCTCATCTCTGTTTCAAAGCCGAACAGCCGGCGTTTGTCTGAAGACACTTCCGGGTCATGTGGCCAGCATGATGACTCGGAACGCCGTTACCTTCCCGCCGAAGCGGTACCTATTGATCTACTCACATTTGCATGTTTTCAAACAGCTAGGTGAGCGGGAGCTGGGATGAGCAACGGGAGCTCACCCCACCGTGCGGTTTCGAACCGCCGACCTTCCGATCGGCAGTTCAGCGGTTTAACCCGCAGCGCCACCGTGTCCCTTTTCTCATTTTTGGTATGGGGATATAAGTTGATTTTTTCCAGTCTGATGGCCATTCTTGTGTTTTCCAAATTTGCTGGCATATAGCATGCATTACCTTGACAGCATCATCTTGCAAGATTTTGAACAGTTCAGCTGGGATGCCGTTGTCTCCTGCTGCCTTGTTATTAGCAATGCTTCTTAAGGCTCATTCCACCTCACTCTTCAGGATGTCTGGCTCGAGCTCACTTACCACACTGTCAAAGCTATCTCCGATATTGTTCTCTTTCCTATACAGGTCTTCTGTATATTCTTGCCACCTTTTCTTGATCTCTTCTTCTTCTGTTAGGTCCTTGCCATCTTTGTTTTTGATCATGCCCATTTTTGCCTGGAATTTACCTCCGATGTTTCTAATTTTCTGGAAGAGGTCTCTTGTCCTTCCTATTCTATTGTCTTCTTCCACTTCCATGCATTGCTTGTTTAAAAATAATTCCTTATCTCTTCTGGCTAACCTCTGGAATTTTGCATTTACTTGGGCATATCTCCCCCTATCACTGTTGCCTCTTGCTTTCCTTCTTTCTTAGGCTACTTCTAATGTCTCAGCAGACAGCCATTTTGCCTTCTTGGTTTTCTCTTTCTTTGGGATGTATTTTGTTGCTGCCTCCTGAACAACGTTGCGGACTTCTGTCCATAGTTCTTCCAGGACCCTATCTACTAAGTCCAATCCCTTAAATCTATTCTTTACCTCCACTGCATATTCCTTAGGGATATTAGTGACCTCATATCTAGCTGATCTGTGGGTCTTCCCTAATCTCTTGAGTCTGATCCTAAATTGTGCAATAAGAAGTTTGTGATCGGAACTACAGTCAGCTCCAGGTCTTGTTTTTACCGACTGTATAGATGTCCGCCACCTTTGGCTGCAAAGGATGTAGTCCATCTGATTTCGGTGTTGTCCATCTGGGGAAGTCCATGTATAAAGCCATCTCTTAGGTTGCCGGAAGAGAGTGTTTGTTATGCAGAGTGAATTGTCTTGGCAAAATTCTATCAGCCTATGTCCTGCTTCGTTTTGTTCTCCCAGGCCATGCTTACCTGTAATTCCAGGTGTCATTTGACTGCCCACCTTAGCATTCCAGTGTCCCGTGATGAAAATAACATCTCTTTTAGGCGTGTTGTCCAGTAGATGCTGCAGATCCTTATAGAACTGCTCTACTTCAGCTTCTTCAGCGTCTGTGGTTGGGGCGTATATTTGGATCACTGTGATGTTAGATGGCTTGCCCTGAATTCGAATTTAGATCATTCTATCGTTTTTTGGATTGTATCCAAGCACTGCTTTAGCCACTTTACGATTAATTATGAAGGCTACTCCATTTCTTCTGTGGTCCTCTTGTCCACAGTAGTAGATCTGGTGGTCATTTGATGTGAAGTGGCCCATTCCAGTCCATTTCAGTTCACTGATGCCCAAAATGTCTATCTTTAATCTTGACATCTCACCAATAACCACATCCAATTTGCCCTGGCTCATAGATCTTACATTCCAGGTTCCAATGGTGTGCTGATCCTTAGATCATCGGATTCGCCGTTCACCACCACCACCATCGGCCGCTAGCCATCCTTTCGGCTTTGAGTTAGCTGCGTCATCACGTCTGGGGCTAGTTGAACTCATCCTCTGTTCCTCTCCAGTAGCATTTTGACCATCTTCTGACCTGGGGGTATCATCTTCCAATGGTATACCGACATATCTCTGGTTGTACTGATCCATTTATTTTTCACGGCAAGAATACTGGGGTGGGTTGCCATTACCTTCCCCAGGGATCGCATTTAGTCTGACCTCTCTGTCATGACCTTCCCGTCTTGGGTGGCCCTTCACCGTTTAGCTCATGACATCACTGAGGTGCTCAAGCTCCAGCACCATGACAAGGTAACGATCCTTTGCTGAAGGTATGTAGCCTAAATGGACATAAAGGTCACCTGAGCCTCATAAAGTGATTAACTTTTGGAATTACCTTTTTACTGCCTTTCGAATGTTAGAAATCTTCAGAATGGCAAGTTTTATGGCATTCACTAGGTGAGTTTCCATCAATCCTTAACAAAATAAATTTTGAGTATGACTTTAAGGACTTAGCAATTTGGGAGAATTGCAAAAGGGTGATTAGAGTGATGTTTCTGGAAAGTTATACATGGACTAAGGGTCTAGATGAACTTGAAATGGGATTTTTAAATTAATTGAGTGAATCCTCCCCATGGGAAAACAGCACTGTTTTGAATTCCAGGAGGAAAAATGATAGGGTGGGTCTTTGAAGGTTGGACTATAAGGAAATAGAAACTAAAGATTACAATTAAAGGGGAAGAACATCTATTTGACTTGTTAACACAGAATGGAGCAAAATACCTCAACATCAAATGTATTGAAGGATATATGTGAACAATGGACTCAGAATTTAATTTCAAGAATGTTTGCCATCATAGATATACTCTGTGTGAATGATGTTATGGAAGAGGAACATGTTCTTCCAGGTAAGACCAAAATAGATTTGAACATGGATTTAAAAATGACAGGCTACAAGAATGATCTGGAAAAAGATGAAATACTGGATATACAAATGAAACCAGCTGATGTTTTAATAATTAAAAGGGACGTACTACCAACCAACCAGGAGAGTGACCCTCACAGTAAGGCAGAAAAACAGAAGCCTCTTCTGAAGTAACAAAAATTAACATAAATGTCAACATTTCTAGTTACCAATCTTAGGACACTTACATCCATAAAGCTATAAGGGAATTATATTATCTTATAATTTTTTCCCTGATTTTTAAAGGAAATCTATGTTCTGTCATCAATATTAATCTCAATAATTTTGTTATATGAGCTTAGTTGTTTGACATCATATTGTACATATAAGTACTGAGTGTTTTTGTAATTGATGGCTGAGATTATCATTTAATAGTTCAACCTATCACTACAAAGTTCATAGGAACATGACCCTAGATTAATGGGTACAACCCAAAAAGTGTTGGATTTTGAAGTTTTGAAGACAATTTCATTTCTTTTAAATGAGGCAAGCTTGAGCAGTTGTCATAATCTAGAAGCATTCATTCCACATAGCCCATTAGAGTAGTTAATGCAGCACCAAACTGCTAGATATTCCAGTTCAGTTTTCCTGAACTAATTGAGAGTGCTCCAAGGTGAAATGCTAAAAACTGCACTTCATTATATTTTCTAATTACCTCGACAGATGCTATTAACTTGAGCAAAAGTGACTTACAGGATGCATGTGTGAACAGCTCTGAAGACAGAAGATGAACTGCCTTTTGTTTCAGAGAATCAAGCCTATTAGTTGGCTGTGTTGAGAACTTCTGAGCATTGAAAAAAATGTTACAGAGACTAAAGGTTTTACTAGTCTTTATTCAAGTGTAACTGTCTTTTCATCATGTTTCATAAAGGTTATGTAATATGACCTTGAGTTAAAGGGCTTCCAATATAAAACAGAAAGTAATTGTATGTCTGGTATTCAAATCAAAGTGTTAAAATGAAATTAGCCATACATGGACAGAGATATATCAAGGGAAAGTCTCCCATTAATGGTCTGTAGATCTTTGGAGTACGTTCTTATTTTTCAGCCTGGAAAATTTACTTCAATGTTATTTAAAGTGTCTTTTGATAGAAGTACAGTCCTTGTCTGTTCAATAACGTTTATTTGAAAAGCCAGAAGAAGCCATGACATAGATTTCTTTACTCTCTTATAACTCTGTTAGGGGGAAATAGTCAACCACCATTGGGGAAAAAAAGCAACTTGACAAAAAAGATAAATGGGAGGGACATGATCGAGTTCTATGAAATCATGAATGATGTGGAAAAAGTGCACATGAAGATGTTTTTCTCAAAACACTGCAACTATCCAAATTTAAAGTTTGAAAGAAATCCATAGTTAACATTGGAATTCATTATCACAAGACATGGTGATGGACACTTATTGGATGGCTTTAAAAGGGCATTGAATAAATTCATGAAGTACAATTATACCAAGGGCTATTGGTCTTCAAATTTCAGTGTTAATCTGAGTTGGAGGCAGCATGCTTCCAAATACCAGTTGCAGGGCGACAACAGTGGGAGAGAACTATGTTTCTAACTCCTGCCTGTAAGCTTGCTAGAAGCATCTGGTTTTAGAAATACTGTGAGGATAGAATTGACTAACTATCTCTTGTTGTAGGTGGATGCTCCAGAAAAAATGAGCTATTTATATCTTTCAATAACATTAAACTAAAACCGTTGAGAGTCTGAGACAGTTAGGATTACAGCTAAGACAAATGAAGTGCTTGAGAGAACTTCAGAATATGGGATTGATGGGTTAAAAAAAAGGAAAAGTTTAATATGAATTCTGAAAGAGAATCAGATGTTAATATAGTAATATAGTTAATATAGTTAATATAGTAATATTTAATCATAGATAGGTAAATAGATAATGTACTTTGCAACAGTCTAGCTTCAGTTTTCTAATACAACATGGCCCTGAGCCAGTTCTAGTTCCAATCAAAGCAAAGGTCCCGTTCTAGTTGCATGCAACAATTAGCAGCACAGATTAACAAAAACAGTGGTTCCTGCAGATGCTCTAGCTGCCATTTTTGTGGATATGCTAAATAAAAGTTTTGGAGTTTATGCCACAAATAATAATTTTCAGGCCAGCTGATGAAGTATTTCCATGCCTTTATTCTATACAGAAGTATTTGTTAACCATGTTATCCCAATTTCATTAGACTATTAAAAAAAATGTGGCTTATGGATTCTGAATGTGAATATATCATGTGGTATCACAACAGCCACAACAAGGGACGCGGTGGCGCTGCGGGTTAAACCGCTGAGCTGCTGAGCTTGCCGATCGGAAGATCGGCGGTTCGAATCCGCGTGACGGGGTGAGCTCCCGTTGCTAGTCCCAGCTCCTGCCAACCTAGCAGTTAGAAAACATGCACATGTGAGTAGATTAATGGGTACCGCTTCGGCAGGTAACGGCATTCCGTGTAGTCATGCCGGCCACATGACCACGGAAGTGTCTACGGACAAACACCGGCTCTTCGGCTTTGAAACGGAGATGAGCACCACCCCCTAGAGTCAGACACGACTGGACTTAATGTCAAGGGAAACCTTTACCTTTACCTATCACAACAGCCACTTAACTTGGATGAACAGTCAAATCTGAAGGCAAAGATTTTGCAATATCATTCATTGCATTTATTAAAGGATTTGGGGGCGGGTGTCCCCACATACACATGTAGGAAATGGCACAATGATAATAATGAATTATTCAGTCTTATAAATTGATACCAAATTGTGCAGTACATTCACCCACAGCAGTTCCAAAGAATTTGCTATATTGATCCATAGATCATGCATGCAATAATGCACACAAAAAGCCACACAAACCATCTCCTTCCTTTAAGCCCATGTCTGTAGTTCCTTTTCTTTCAGACCTGGACCTCAAAATATAAATGTATTGCTAAGGAGGCTTGTCAAATGAAGAGACAACTTTGTCACTAAGAGTGAATCAGACAAGCTCATTTATAGGAAATACTGTATATTATCAAAAGAAGGCAGAAAGAGCAGGTGGCAGTCCCTCTTTCCTGGGCAGAGTTTTACTTTTCATCAATCAATTTTTAAAGAATATGTCACTGGGGACAAAAATTGTTTGAATTTTTGAAAGCAATGTACTTCAGTATTGCTGAATCACCTTTTAAAGCTTCTCAGAGTCCTACAGACATGGACAGCCTCTAAACCTCATACATTGTTGTTTATTCGTTTAGTCGCTTCCGACTCTTCGTGACTTCATGGACCAGCCCACGCCAGAGCTTCCTGTCGGTCGTCAACACCCCGAGCTCCCCCAGGGACGAGTCCGTCACCTCTAGAATATCATCCATCCATCTTGCCCTTGGTCGGCCCCTCTTCCTTTTGCCCTCCACTCTCCCTAGCATCAGCATCTTCTCCAGGGTGTCCTGTCTTCTCATGATGTGGCCAAAGTATTTCAGTTTTGCCTTTAATATCATTCCCTCAAGTGAACCTCATACATAGGTAAAGGTAAAGGTTTCCCTTGACGTAAAGTCCAGTCGTGTCCGACTCTAGGGGGCGGTGCTCATCTCCGTTTCAAAGCCTTGGAGCCGGCGTTGTCCATAGGACACTTCCGGGTCATGTGGCCAGCATGACTCACGGAACGCCGTTACCTTCCCACCGAAGCGGTACCAATTAATCTACTCACATTTGCATGTTTTCGAACTGCTTGGTGTGCAGGAGCTGGGACGAGCAACGGGAGCTCACCCCGCCGCGCGGTTTCGAACCGCCGACCTTCCGATCGACAGCTCAGCGGTTTAACCCGCAGCGCCACCGCGTCCCTAAACCTCATACATAAACAAGCTGAAATTCTTTCTCAAATTTTTGGTATTTCAAACATGGTGATAAATATGATGATGATTAGGTAAAGGTAAAGGTTTCCCTTGACATTAAGTCCAGTCGTGTCTGACTCCAGGGGGCGGTGCTCATCTCTGTTTCAAAGCCGAACAGCTGGCATTTGTCCATAGACACTTCCATGGTCATGTGGCCGGCATGACCAAATGGAACGCCGTTACCTGCCCGTTACCTGCCCTATTAATCTACTCACATTTGAAGAAAATTTGATGATTACTTTGAACTAAAGTTTTGCCATATGGCCTTTTGAAATTCTCTACCAAATGACATTTTTTCTTAGGAATTTCCCCCCAATTTCTCAGGAAGTAGATGATAAATAACATTACTTCTATACTTTTCAGCAAGGTATTGCTGGAGAAATTTTCCACTAGGGTTCCTTTGCTAATGGGGACTAATGGCACTCACTCATTGAAGCACAAATTGTTTTATTATGGTACTGGAGTTACTAGAGCAAATATCTAATGTAATGGGGGTATACCACCTTGTATTTATATAAGTTAATTGGAATATACATCCAGTTGGATACAGCAGCAGAATACTGTAAATGATTGGGTATAGCAGCACCTCATATGTATAGTGAGTTTGGAAAAGTGAGGTAGTTAGGGCACTATGAGGTAAAGGGCATGATACAATAAAAACAGTGGTGTACGAGAAGACAAAAGCTGTTTTCTTAGGAATAATGTAGCTTTTTAATGAGTTGTTTCTTCTAAGTGTTATCTCCTAATGGCCTTGCTTCCTGGAGCTTTCCAGAGCTGTTCTCGCTTCCTAGTATCGTTTCATATTTTAATCAACTATCTTTTGTCTGCTAAATGTTTTGTAGCTGAGGTGACAGTTTTATGAGCTTGGGGGTGGGGGTTGATTTGCTTGTCCTAACACTGTTTTTCTTCCACAATTTCCCTCCCTGTGGAACTTTGAAGTACTTTAGCATCTTCAGAAGTTCTATTAAGTCAAAAGCTTGCAATTTCAATTGCTAGAACTATTGTAATTCTATTTCTGATTGCCTCATTTAATTATATAACATCCAAAATGGTTTTTCTTTGAAATTCTATTTTGGGTGTGATTTTTGTGCAACTGGTATATAATATGTTTTGCCTACAGCAAAGAACTAGAAATGCAGCACTTAATAGGAAACAACTTCAGCAAAGGATTATTACCTTGTCGTGGTGCTGGAGCTTGAGCACCTCAATGATGCCATGAGCTAAACCATGAAGGGCAACCCAAGATGGGAAGGTCATGACAGAGAGGTCAGACTAAATGCGATCCCTGGGGAAGGTAATGGCAAGCCACCCCAGGATTCTTCCCGTGAAAACTAAATGGATCAGTACAACCAGAGATATGTCGGTATACCATCGGAAGTTGAGACCCCCAGGTCGGAAGATGGTCAAAATGCTACTGGAGAGGAACAGAGGATGAGTTCAACTAGCCCCAGATGTGATGACACAGCAAGCTCAAAGCCAAAAGGATGGCTAGCAGCGACGGTGCTGGTGGTAAATGACGAATCCGATGTTCTAAGGATCAACACACCATTGGAACCTGGAATGTAAGATCTATGAGCCAGGGCAAATTGGATGTGGTGATTGGTGAGATGTCAAGATTAAAGATAGATATTTTGGGCATCAGTGAACTGAAATGGACTGGAATGGGCAACTTCACATCAAATGACCACCAGATCTACTACTGTGGACAAAAGGGCCACAGAAGAAATGGAGTAGCCTTCATGACTAATAGTAAAGTGGCTAAAGCAGTGCTTGGATACAATCCAAAAAACGATAGAATGATCTCAATTCGAATTCAGGGCAAGCCATCTAACATCACAGTGATCCAAATATACGCCCCAACCACAGATGCTGAAGAAGCTGAAGTAGAGCAGTTCTATGAGGATCTGCAGCACCTACTGGACAACATGCCTAAAAGAGATGTTATTTTCATCACGGGAGACTGGAATGCTAAGGTGGACAGTCAAATGACACCTGGAATTACAGGTAAGCATGGCCTGGGAGAACAAAACGAAGCAGGACATAGGCTGATAGAATTTTGCCAAGACAACTCACTCTGCATAACAAACACTCTCTTCCAACAACCTAAGAGATGGCTTTATACATGGACTTCACCAGATGGACAACACCAAAATCAGATTGACTACATCCTTTGCAGCCAAAGGTGGCGGACATCTATACAGTCAGTAAAAACAAGACCTGGAGCTGACTGTAGTTCAGATCATGAACTTCTTCTTGCACAATTTTGGATCAGACTAAAGAGATTAGGGAAGACCCACAGATCAGCTAGATATGAGCTCACTAATATCCCTAAGGAATATGCAGTGGAGGTGAAGAATCGATTTAAGGGATTGGACTTAGTAGATAGGGTCCCGGAAGAACTATGGACAGACGTTCGCAACTTTATTCAGGAGGCGGCAACAAAATACATCTCAAAGAAAGAGAAAACCAAGAAGGCAAAATGGCTGTCTGCTGAGACACTAGAAGTAGCCCAAGAAAGAAGGAAAGCAAAAGGCAACAGTGATAGGGGGAGATATGCCCAAGTAAATGCAAAATTCCAGAGGTTAGCCAGAAGAGATAAGGAATTATTTTTAAACAAGCAATGCAAGGAAGTGGAAGAAGACAATAGAATAGGAAGGACAAGAGACCTCTTCCAGAAAATTAGAAACATCGGAGGTAAATTCCAGGCAAAAATGGGCATGATCAAAAACAAAGATGGCAAGGACCTAACAGAAGAAGAAGAGATCAAGAAAAGGTGGCAAGAATATACAGAAGACCTGTATAGGAAGGAGAACAATATCGGGGATAGCTTTGACAGTGTGGTAAGTGAGCTCGAGCCAGACATCCTGAAGAGTGAGGTGGAATGAGCCTTAAGAAGCATTGCTAATAACAAGGCAGCAGGAGACAACGGCATCCCAGCTGAACTGTTCAAAATCTTGCAAGATGATGCTGTCAAGGTAATGCATGCTATATGCCAGCAAATTTGGAAAACACAAGAATGGCCATCAGACTGGAAAAAATCAACTTATATACCCATGCCAAAAAAGAGAAACACTAAAGAATGTTCAAACTATCGAACAGTGGCACTCATTTCACATGCCAGTAAGGTAATGCTCAAGATCCTGCAAGGTAGACTTCAGCAATTCATGGAGCGAGAATTGCCAGATGCACAAGCTGGGTTTAGAAAAGGCAGAGGAACTCGGGACCAAATTGCCAATATCTGCTGGATGAGGGAAAAAGCCAGGAAGTTTCAGAAAAACATCTATTTTTGTTTTATTGACTGTTCTAAAGCCTTTGACTGTGTGGACCATAACCAATTGTGGCAAGTTCTTAGCGGTATGGGGATACCAAGTCATCTTGTATGCCTCCTGAAGAATCTGTATAATGACCAAGTAGTAACAGTAAGAACAGACCACGGAACAACGAACTGGTTTAAGATTGGGAAAGGAGTATGGCAGGGCTGTATACTCTCACCCTACCTATTCAACTTGTATGCAGAACACATCATGCGACATGCTGGGCTTGAGGAATCCAAGGCTGGAGTTAAAATCTCTGGAAGAAACATTAACAATCTCAGATATGCAGATGATACCACTTTGATGGCTGAAAGTGAAGAGGAACTGAGGAGTCTTATAATGAAAGTAAAAGAAGAAAGTGCAAAAGCTAGCTTGCAGCTAAACCTCAAAAAAACCAAGATTATGGCAACCAGCTTGATTGATAACTGGCAAATAGAGGGAGAAAATGTAGAAGCAGTGAAAGACTTTGTATTTCTAGGTGCGAAGATTACTGCAGTCAGGAAATCAGAAGACACTTAATCCTTGAGAGAAGAGCAGTGACAAATCTGGATAAAATAGTTAAGAGCAGATACATCACACTGACAACAAAGGTCCACATAGTTAAAGCAATGGTGTTCCCCATAGTAACATATGGCTGCGAGAGCTGGACCATAAGGAAGGCTGAGAGAAGGAAGATAGATCCTTTGGAACTGTGGTGTTGGAGGAAAATTCTGAGAGTGCCTTGGACTGCAAGAAGATCAAACCAGTCCATACTCCAGGAAATAATGCCAGACTGCTCACTGGAGGGAATGATATTAAAGGCCAAACTGAAATACTTTGGCCACATAATGAGAAGACAGGACACCCTGGAGAAGATGCTGATGCTAGGGAGAGTGTAAGGAAAAAGGAAGAGGGGCCGACCAAGGGCAAGATGGATGGATGATATTCTAGAGGTGACGGACTCATCCCTGAGGGAGCTGGGGGTGTTGACGACCAACAGGAAGCTCTGGCGTGGGCTGGTTGATGAAGTCACGAAGAGTTGGAAGCAACTAAATGAATAAACAACAACAACAAATAGGACACATATATATATATATCCCCTTTAAAATTACTTGTCCCCATGTGCCTAAATTTGGGAAGATTATACTGAGCCATGAAAAGCTCCAAAACTTCTAAGTAGCAATGTTTGCAGCTTCAAGAAAAAAATTAATGACACTTTTAAAACTAATTATTTTCTCCTATGTTTCCATTGTTAGCCTCATGACAACCAACTTTTTTTTTTCAGAACTGATAAGTCCTTTTCCTCCTGAGCTAACTTTAATGGTTTTGTAAAACTACCTTAGATAATAAAGATTCTTCCTCCTGAAGGCTTTCTGTGGATTCAAGGGTGGCATTAAAAAACGAGTTGCAAATTAACAGAGATTTTATGGAAAGCCCATTTGATTTCTATGACTTCTAATCCAGGAAACTTTGCTCTAAGGCAGTGTTTTTCAAACTTGGTAACTTTAAGATGTGTGGTCTTCAACTCACAGAATTCCCTAGCCAGCATGGGAAGTGTAAGTCCACTGATCTTAAAGTTGCCAAAGTTGCCAAGTTTGACAAACGCTGCTATAAGGTAAGGTTTTCAGGCTGAGGAACCTGTAGAATAAGAATCATTCCCTGAACCCCTGAGTAAGAGGCAAAGTTCTAGTGATAGAAAACTCTCTGCATGCAAGTACAGTTTTGTTTTGTTTTCTTGCCCTTAGTCTGTCATGGAACCCTATTAAGTTCTCACTGAGTCTTGTGGACTGAACTTCCACCAAGTATTACACCCAAGGTAAACTCTATTGTCCAAAGAATAGGGTAGGAGAAGAAAGTACAGCAATCACAGTCAACTGCTAAATAACCCCTCTATTCCAGAGGGGCATGTTAAGGCTGCTATTTTATGTTGTGTTATGTTATTTATGCTTTTAATTATTGGTTGTGTTTTTATTATGTTTTTATATTGTTTTAATTGTTAGCCACTGAGAGTCATGTATATGAGATGGGTGCCATATAAATTTATTAAAGGAAGGAAGGAAGGAAGGAAGAACTCAGGATAGCCTATAAAGCATGATGACCACTGAAGGCTAGAGGGACCCCAGTATTGTCAATATAAATGATGTCATTCCGCCTGGTGTAGTTTAAGAGATATTTTGTGTACTATTTTAGGTGCTGACACCATGAGAAGCCAGTCTCAGCAGTGACCTAGGCCAATTGAGTCTGATGTCTTGGTTCCACTGTTAAAATAAGCAGAGTTCTCTGAGTGATATGGGATATGGAACTGCAATTTGATATCCGGGGCTTTACAAATAGCTTTAGTTATATGACTGATAAAATGAGCACCAATATCACAATCCAGTTTAAAGGGGCACACCACATCTGGGGATAAAAACAGTTAACAATTTATTTGCCACTGTGGTGGCATCCGCACAGTGACAGGGGTAGGCTTCTTTCCATGCTGAAGAAAATTGCCAACTACAACCAGGAAATAATGAAGGCCTTTCTTTCTAGTCAGTTCTGCAAATTCCTTTTGTAAGGGCTGGACAGGTTCTTCTGCACAGGGTCTAGCAACTGGGAGGGTGGTTTGCCCTGGAACCACACTGTGAAAGCAGCATGTAAAACAAGAAGACAGAGGCACTGTGCTTCTTGGGGAATAAAAGGGCATACCAAATAGACAAAATAGATTGAACCACCACCACCCTATACTGGATGAGACACTCTATGTGTAATGAAAACAAATTGCTTGACTTGTTGTAGAGACACTGGGCAGCTACTGGGCATCTACTGTACATCCTGCCCCATGGTGAATCTTCCATTTCTCCCTCCGTAGCATGGAACATGAATATACCCAGTAGAGACTGACCTGGAATCCTGTAGGTGAGGGTTGGAAACAAAAACCCCACAGTAAGATTCTTAGATAAAATGCACTCTGGAACATAGGAATATTGCTGAAATGGGGCCTCTTACCATACAAAGAAAAATTAGATTGAACTTTGGCTCATAAAGTCTTCATTGTCTACACACTAATGCTCAGAATATGATAAATGAACAAGACAGGCTTAGTGTATATTAAAGAAAGGCAAATACAATTTGTGATGACTCCTACGACTGGAATACAGTTAGGACTACAATTTGTTCAGAAGGAAGAGAAGCAACAGGAAGAGTGGAGGAGTAGCACTGTATGTTTAAAAAAACAATCTTGCTCACACATCCAAATGAATAAACTAGGAAATGCTGAAAGAAGTATTTTAATTAAACTAAGGGAACAAATTAAAGAAAGACTATTCTCGGTATCTACCATTGCTTGCCCAATGGTCAAATGTGATGCCTTCCAAATGTAAATTGCAGATCTTTCAAAAAGGCATGATGTTGTCATGATGGTAGATTTTAATTATTCCAGCAAACTCTGTCACACATCGTACTTCCAGAAAATCCCTTAGTTGTGTTGCTGCCAATTTTTTCCTTCAGAGGGCGGATCAGCTGTCTTGACTTGATACTAATAAATAAAAAAAAACTATTTCTTATTAAGAAGTAGCAGGAAAATTGTGAGAAGCTAATAGATTGGTTATCAGATTTACAGATGATACAAAATTGGGTGGGAAACTTAATCACTTACAAGACAGAAATAAAATTCAAGAGCAGTTTGATGAGTTAGAAAAATGTGCTCAAAGCAACAGAACGAAATTTAAGAGACAAATGCAGTTATTCACTTAGAAAACAAAATTAAATGCACAAATATAGGGTGAGGCATATCTGGCTGGGTAATAGTACTTGTGAAAAAATGTTAGAATAATATTTTTTTGTAAACTTAATGTAAGCCAGCAGAATGCTGTCGCTGCTAAGTAAATAAATAAACCAGTTAACTGCCTTCGGGTTGTGTAAGTAGAAATATGATTTCACAATCATGGGAAGTAATCATTCCACTTTATTCTGCACTGTCAGACTTCATTTCAATTACTGTGCTCGATTCTGAACATCATGCTTTACGAAGAATTCAGAAAAATCAAGACAGGCTCAGATAAGGAAAATAAATATAATGAGGCCAGATATTAAATGCTATGAAGATAGACTGAAGGAATTGGGCATGTCTAGCCTTGAAAAAAGACAAGTAAGGAGGAATATGATAGCATCCTTCAAATACTTAAAAGGATTTGCCTTATTGCCAAGCACCAGCCTGATTATATCCCTGTATTGTCACCACTGATCTTTCCCTCCACATCTCCTGCCTCCTCGCTGAGCTTCCCAACACCCGAACCTTCTGCCTCTTTTCCCTTTACTTCTACCCTACTAACCAGGCCTGCAACTAGGGTCTGTGTCACCCGGGGCAAACATGGATTCCATGCCCATTTTGATGCCCCCCACACTCATTTTGGTGCCCCCCTGTGCTCATTTTGGTGCCCCCCCAGCGTGGTGCCTGGGGCACATGCCCTGCTTGCCCCCCCTAGTTGCAGCCCTGCTACTAACTCAACTCAGATCCCTCTTCTTTAAAAAACCTCTATATCACTGCTGTTTCTCTAATTCTCAGAAACTCTTTTTTTTATTATTATCACAACCTGAATTCCATAATTTTAAAATTATTTTGTTCTTCAGTTATTAGGTCTCCTGCTTCTACATCAGCCTCCATTTCTTCCAACCTCCATAGTATTGTGATGTAGCTTCCAATCCTTCATCCTGCTGCTGACTGCCTGTTCCTGGATACTCATCTGGTTTCTAAGATCATTCCCATTGAGTCCTGTTGATCATCACACCTCTGTCTAGAATCCTTTCGCTTGCCACGTTGTATTGGATCCTGCTGTTTCTTCCTGTCAATAACCTTTGTTGGAATCTTGTTGTAAATTATTAGTTAATTTCTTGCCATAAATAAAATCTTTTTAAAACTAAGTAATTGGTTGGTCTGTCAAACAGGACAGATGGCTAAGACCTTGGCTCCTAAGCTTGAAGTTGTAGAGAAGGTGGCTGCACAGCAGTTTCAATGGGCCCTGGATGAAGCAGATTATCTGAACCCCTTCCAGCTGGGATTCAAGTCTGGACGTGGGACAGAGATAGTATTGGTTGAACTTTTTTTTTTTTTTTTTTGCCTTGAAAAGCATCTGAAAGCTACAGCTGGTACTGAATGTGGCTACACAGACAGCTATGTGTGCCCTTGGGAGTCCATTTGTTACACCTCTGTTCTGTGAGCTGTGTTGGTTGCCATCTGCTTCTGGGTACAATTCAAGCTGCTGGTTTTGACCTTTAAAGACCTGTATGGCATAGGACCAGATTATCTGAGGGACTACCTCCTCCTGATTACATCTACCCATTCCACCAGGTCAGGCAGGAGGGATATGCTGTGGGTCCCATTTCCAAAGGAGCTCCATCTGGCAGGACCCAGGCAGCATGCCTTTTCTGCTGTGGCCCCCACCCTCTGTTACATCACTCCCTCCAAGGTCAGGTTAGCCCCATCAATAAGACCTTAAAACATGGTTTTCTCATCAGCCTTGGGAATCCCATGGGGAGCCTGAAAGGTGGCTGTATGAGATGAACTGATGGTTGTTTTTCTGCATTCTTGGGTTTTATATGTTATTTTAATTATGTCTGACTGTTTTTATATTGTTTTGTAGTTTTTAATGGTTGTTATGTTTGTACACTGTCCAGAGTCATGTTTTTGTGTGATGGGCGGCTATATAAATGTGCTAAATACATAAATAAATAAATTCTAGTC
Source organism: Candoia aspera (assembly GCF_035149785.1). Taxonomy (NCBI): domain Eukaryota; kingdom Metazoa; phylum Chordata; class Lepidosauria; order Squamata; family Candoiidae; genus Candoia; species Candoia aspera. The sequence goes on along the minus strand of NC_086157.1, from coordinate 79,296,646 downwards.
TATATGCTTTATTTTACCTAGTGATTCCTCAGAATGACTTTCCCATGTTGATTCTATGCATAAAGTTAAAATAAATAGTGTATAATGTACCCTGTCTACAAGTGAATTCACCTGGCCTTTGGATGGTGTGCTCACATAAATTGCTTGCTGAGCTAAAGGATTCTCCTTCTCATTCTCCTGTTTTCTAAATAAATTGCAGCTATGAGAAATATGCTTGAGAATATGATTTTTCAGCTTTTAAGGTTGGGCTGCAATGCAGCCAGAAATGAACTGGAGCTTTTTTTCAACAAGAAAGCATCAGAAACTATTATCAGGTTTAGGGAAATCTATTCCAATATTCTCTATATGAACTTATAAAGCGGCCTTAGTGTTCTGAATTTTACACCATACCTTGTTAATTATGCAATCATCCAAAAACACACACGTGCTTCTGAACTATTACTGTAGGTGTCACTCAGTTCAAATAGCAAAGATACAGTTTTGTGTTTATTTCTTAAACATCAAAACAGTAAACATCAAAATATTTAACTGACAAAAATGAGACAAAAGCCAGGCAAAAACAGGAAGAGAGAGACATGAACAACAGACAAGAAATAAAAATCTCTTTGATACTGTAGGTTTGCTAACAATCTACACACTCAAAATCGATATATATCAAAGGGCACAGAATTTCCCAGAGCTACTGGAAACCACATGGTGGTAATGAGCAGGGGCAGTCCCGAAGGGAATGGCCTCTGGTTATTCCAGCTTTAACCTTTTTATGTACATAATGGCAACAGAATAGAGATGGAAGATAGGACACCAAGTGATCCCTTCCCTATTCTGTACCAAGAAAGAAACACTTTGGTGCACAAAGGTAATGTTTCCAACATGAGCATCATTTGAATTATAATGAGGCATGGCTTACTTGACCTGAGATGTTCTTACAGATGCTTTAGTTCTACTTTCTGTCTATTTCATATTAGAACCACAGCTAAGTAAGGTCTGAATAGTTCTGAAGATTTGCCAATTAAAATTTCTGTTCTGCCTAATCCCACACTTATTTCAGAAAAGAAAATTCTATAGATTAAGGGGAAAAAGTGAATTGCTTTGTTTGGTTTAACAAAGGAAATCATAGAGTATGCACCTGTGTTCTTAATGCTTCTGAGGTTGTTTGTTTAGTTAAAGGTGCAAAAATAGTTTATCAGTGCTATGAATTGACATTGCCAATAATTTCCCAGTTTAATAGATGGATTTTGGTGCTTTGTTTGAACAAGATCTTATTCTGGCGATACATATCAGGATTAATACTTTCCTAAATGATAATTCTGAGCAAAGAAAGAAATGTTCCTCCTCTTTGTAATTCCTTATAATAATGGAATTCTGACATGTTAACAATTGAACACATGCTCATTCATTATAGCCAGATCTTGGCTGTCTGATAATGACTTAAAGAGAATGATGACTGGAATCACACATAAAGGGGCTTCTTTGTTGATGAAGGGACCAGCAGTGCATTTCCAATTTGCATCTTGGAGATGAACTTTCAGAATCCTTGCATCTGTTTCATATGCACTCTGTTGTTACACCAAAATACCTGCTCCAGAGGTCAAGGATTTTTCTGTACTGCATATGTGTAACTGCCTAAATAGATTTTCTGGAAATATTAGCAATTTCCATATAGAATAAGGGGAAAAGGTGTGACTTTGTACATGCAGTAATCTAAATGCATGTGTCACAAACTCATTTATGCACTGTAGAATGGAGGTTCTTAACACTCTGTCATATAAACCATTTCCAAATTAAGTGTGTAGCTTTTTACCCTGTTTAAAAAAAAAAAACATGAAGCGTAAGTAAAACACTTATCCAAAACTCCAAGACTTTAACCTGCAGGAATGGATTTCAATATTCAGATACTCCTATGTGTAGTAAGGAAAAAAGATCCATTTTGTGAAATAATGATTTCAGATTATAAATACTTCAGCTAAGCTATCTCCTGACTTATGAAGGCTCTTCTTTATAATAATTGGGTTATTAGTTTAAACAAATTTTCAAATGTTTCTATCTCTATAGGAAAACTAATAATCTGTAATTGTGACATATATGTGTCTCTCTTGTTCTAATTTTCTAAAATTAAATTCCATTTTAAATGGAAATTGTTTTGTAAAAATTACAGATGTAAGGATTGGTAAGAGCCTGGTCTATTTTAATGCCTAGATGAGTATTTTGGTTTGTTGGGTTCTTATGTTTTTTTTTGCTTGTTTATTTTTTAAAGTATCCATTAAAAAATGCACATTTATTTTTTTTCCCAACTTGCCCTAACATATGACAATATCCCCCTTCCCCCCCTTAGGCAGGCTTTTAAAGCTTAAATTTCTGCAAGGTAAGCTTTTTGGAGTAAGTAACTATCTTTTTTTTTTTTTTTGTATAATTTATAACGTGGCGTTCTCAAACAAGTATAAATTTGTGACTAAAGCAATGCACAAATGGAAGGAACGATGAAGGTGCCATCTTCATTGCTCAAGCCTACTGCATGGTGTACAAGAAATTTCCTGACTATACAGCTTTCATACATAGGGGCCTTTTGTTAATCAAAGCCAAGCCCTGAAGAGGTGAGTTAGCTATATGTTTGAATTATGGCACATTTAAAATTTGAGAGTATGAAGTGAGAATAATTATAAAATAAATACAAAGAAATTCTTCCTTTTCACAAAATGGTACAGCCAGTCACAAAATGCTCTGGTCCCCTAAGATGTTCTCAGTGGGAACTATATGGAGTTTAGAGGCATTTTTGCAAATAAATATGATTCTGCAGGCTAATATTTTGCTTTGCAGCATGCTAGCTTCCTATTTATCTATCTATTTTTAATTAAAAGTTTCTTAAAAAGTCTCCAGTGGAAGAAGGAGGCTAGTGGCCACCACTTCACCTATTCTGCCATAGGAAGACTCCTTAGGACACTTCTTCAGCTAACATCAGATAAGCAGGAGCAGCGCCAGAGAAGCAATCAGGAAAGAAACAGTAACTTAATCAAGGCACCATCATGGAGGAAGCCACAAACATATCAACCCTGCCTGGCAGGGCAAACTACTATATATAAACAGCCAAGAAACCCTACTCTCTCAGACATGGATGATTTTAGCTAAACTGGTAATGAAATGTCTGCAAGAAAAAAGTTTAGAGAACACGAAGAACCCAACAGTTCAACCCTGAGTTACATATTGTGAGGTTTGAGCCTGCTTCTGACTCTGAAAACGAAACTTGTTCAGCGTCAGAGGGGGAAAATGAAACTTATCAGCAAGGACTTGAGGAATCTAATCCAGGAAGTGACTCAACAGAGTGGGAGAAATCGCAGGAGAGAATTGGACAAACTCCAGAGGGAGATTTGAAGCCTCTAAACTGTGCTCGAGAGAGGAGAGCAGAGAAGTGCACGAAAGAAAAAGAAGCGTGATTGGCCAGTAAGGGAAAATGGCATGAAAAGGAGCCAATAAAAAGGCAGGCATGCCAAGAGCAAGGTTCCAGAGACAACTGCTCCTTTGAGTTCACAGCACCTGCACAAGAGTCCTTACCAGTGTCAGAAGCCTTGCCTGGAGCCAGCATGGAGCCAGCGCCAGAGCCTTCTGACTTCGTGGAATCTCCGTCTGCATGGGTCACTCCAGTAGAGCGTCTCTCAGCTGTCCCTGCTGAGCACAGACTCACATCTAGCTCCAAGCCTCATCACTTCACTCCAGCATGATCCAGGCATGCCTCCAGACCTCACACTCCAGTCCAGCCCAGCCTTGCCTCCAGTTCACAGCCTTGCCTGAATGCTCTAGTTCAGTCCAGTTGTTCTGTTCAGACTATGAGGCAGCCAGACAGAATTATTATCAAACTCTTTATTTAAAACAACTATTTACAACAGTAAAGTCCTGGTGAATAAATAAAGCAAAGCAATTCCAATCAAGACCACCCAGGCAAGGGCGGATGAACAGACCAGGCTGCAGGATCAGCAAGGCAGAATTCAGCTGACTCTCTGATTGAAGCTGTCAGACTTGGTGAAGCTAGAGTGCATGGCAAGGCAGAAGCTGGAGGCAAGGCTCTTTGAACTGGCAAGCAGATAGGACCAGGCTGACACATGGAGGCTAGGCGAGACTGGACTGGAACCTTTAGGCAAGACTTGGCTCGGGACGCAAGGCTGGGCTGGACTGGACTGGAGAGTCTAAACAAGGCTGAGAACTGGAAGCAAGGCTGGACTGGACTGAAGAGTCTAGGCAAGGCCTGAATCTGAGAGCACATCTGGATCGCACTGGGGCAATGTGACGAGGCTTAGAGCTGGACGCAAAACTATGCAAGGAGCGGCTCGATTGGAATGGAGACAGGTCTGCGATGGCAGAAGACGCTGGTGCTGGTTCCATGCTGGCTACAGGCAAGGCTTCTGACGCTGTTTAGGACACTTCCACAAGTGCTGTAAGCTCAAAGGATTGGTTGTCTCCAGCAGCTTGCTACTCGCACGCCTGCCCTTTTAAGTGATCCCTTCTGTGCCTTTTCTCTTCTGCAGCCAATCAGGCTGCCTTTTAATTTGCACACTTCTCTGCTCTTCTGTCTCGAGTGCTGATTGGAGGATTCAAATCCCATTCCAGAGTTTGTCCAATCCACCTCTGCAAATTCTCCCACTCTGCTGAGTCACTTCCTGGTTTAGATTCTCCGAATCCCTCCTGATAAGTTTCATTTTCCCCTTCTGACTCTGGATAGATTTCATTTTTGGAGTCAGAAGTGGGCTCAAATCTCACATCAGTCTTGGTTCCAGAACCAAGCTCTGCCTAGATACTTCAGCCAACCATGGTGTAGCCTTTGTGTGCCAGGCTGATCTAGCTTGTGTGCCAGGGAACCTACCTGAGTGTCACATCTCTCCTTTGTCATGCACCATAGCTCCTTCCAGTCTTGAAGCTTTGAACCAAGGATTGTCCAAGTTCTTCCTTACTACCTTGCTTCCATGTGACTCTGCAGTGTTGCCTGGGTGTCCTTTGCCACCTGGGTGGACTTGATTGAATTATATGTTCTAATCTATTGCAAGAACTTTTATGATTATAAATAGTTTGTTCAATAAATAATTTTATTAGTAGCTCTGCCTGGTCGTCTCATAGTCTGAACAGGACACATGCTATATATTTTCTTCCATTGGTATCAGGGATGCATATAATTTTGAAGCCCAAGAGATATACAATCTTTGATCAATGTGATCAGGTCAGAATTTCAATACGTGGACAGCATCAGGACAATAAGAAAGAAGGCCTATGATAAATCTACATTTGCTTTACTTTCAAGTTTTAGAGGGGTTGGCAAGTAAAAAACAAATTGAGGGGATTATGTTCATTTATCCTGAGATTACTAAATTATTACCATCTTTTCCTACAATGTTTCCTCCATCCTTTTCTCTCTCTGCACTGATTGCCCCACTCTCATGCCTTCCTCACTGTAACTTCCCACCCCAGGCATTGAGTCTGCTATTTAAATGCCATTAGGGAGGAGCAGGACTGTCATTACTGTGATAAGCCAATTTTTACTGTTTTTACTTCTACCTGGGTTAGAAGCAACATCATCTGAAACAAGCCTCCAATAGGAGCATATGAATAATCTGGAATTATTTCCTCTGCAGGCATCTTGACTTAATTTTCATTGGAACACTTTCTTTTTGCTTTATCTGAAACTGTTTTGTGAATATTCCTGCCTTCTGGATATGATGAGATTGGATTTTTTTTTTAAAGAAATATTTTAAATTAATATACACTTTGGAGTATGATTGATTTTTCTGACAATTTATATTAGAATACAGTTATGAAAATCGAATATTTAGTGTCAAAATCTGCAACCAGTAATATAAAGATACATGACACTTCTGTGCATGGGCACACCACCATCTGAGTATTTTCTATTTGCTGACAACATTTCAAATTACATACAAGAATTTCAGAAGCTATCATGTACTATAATAGTTGGTGAGAGCAGTGGAAATGCTAACATATGCAGCAGGGGCAGGCAACAGCTTTGGGATATTTTGGGCTATGGTTCCTTTGTCATCTGACATACTCATAGGAGTATGTCATCTGTCTCTCATCCTATGAGTTCATAGGAGTTGCCATCTAAAGTATCTAGGGAACACCATCCATCTGATTGGCAATCTAAGTAGCAGGTTCAGTGTTCCTAGGTGGTTCCTCCATCTATATATTTAATGTGATTCAGTCCTACGGAATCAGTTTCAGTTTCACTTCTCATTGTAGTACGTTTGCTGCTGTGAGAAACTGGAGTCAAAAAAATTATAAAGTTGTATTAACTTAACATGCTGGATTTAGAAGAATATGAAAAGTGACCTTAAGGCTATAGTGGGGAAGATTAAATGGGTGAAAATTGTTCCAATCTCCATTCTTCTTGTGGATTCCTTTGTATCCTGGTGCTTTCTGTAAATGAGAAGGTTCCCCACATGGTAGGATTTTATGCAATTAGTCATTTCTTTAAAACATACAAGGAAATGGAAAAGAAAGAACCTCCTCTTGTTTTCTGATAGCAGGAAAGAATCAGGGCACAGGTCCTGACAGTTTGGCTTGAATAAGGGAGCAGTGTTAACTGTTGCTTGCAGACTTACAGAGCTGACAACGGTTGCCAGATCAACATTTACAATAATAAAGGGCACTGCAAAGATGCAGAATTTGTTGTTTTTTTACAGAGCAATTGTGTTTTGAAATAAGTGAGGTCCATTATGTATAACAAAGATGGGATATTCTGGAATGAGGGACAGTGATTTACTATAAAGGGTATCTCAGAGGCAGGGAAAAAAAATCTGGCAGCATTAGCACTGAAATACTTTATGCATAAAACAAAAAAAGGGCAATGGGATGTTGGAGCCTGGAGTGTGGGAAGAAGATACAAAAGCACCATTGATGGGGAAAAGGATGGTTCAAAGCAAATATGCCATTTTATTTGCTGGATTTGGAAAATGTGAATTGGGGAGAAATTCTGCAAAACATCTATGTAGTAATTACTTCTCAAACACATTAAAAGAAATGAAGGATGTTGCCATTTGCAAGGGACTCCTCATGGCCGTGTAAAGAATTTGTATTGATTACACCAAAACAGAGGAAGCATGAAAAACCTGAAAAGTTGGATCTTTTGTTTGTTGCATGTTTAAAAACTTGGATTACTGAGATGCCAAACACACTAAGGTTCCATGGCTATATTTCAGAAATATTTTGTTTTACATTTCAGATGATAAATACAAACATTGTTAATGTTTCCATACAGAGGGTTCATGGTGAGAATACATCGTTTGACAGAATTTATTGCATACAGGTGATTCTTATTTTAGGACACCTGAACTTTCCTAGGGGAGACGCACACTGGTATCATGATGACATGATGATGGGAGTTCCCAATATGTACATGTATATGTGTGTGCTTATGTATTCTCTTTATGAAGATACTTTTTTTTTTAATCCTAACTATAAAGAAAAGGCTGGGGATGAGTGGGAATCTAATATTTGCTGTGATTCCACTCCAGTTTGGTTCCAGAACTGTTATGAAATTTGAAAAGGTAAATGACTGAGCTTGTATTGGATGAAATCTTTTTTCATGGCATGGTTCACCAATATAAAATACCATAGACTGATATGTTTCAACCAGCAGTAAGTCACACCAAGCTAGTTGCATGCCAAAGCAGAGTCCTAAAGAAAAGTATAAACCACTATTGTCCCTTCTAGTTCTTCTCTTGAATGACTGATATAACAGCAAAAAATGTATTTAAATTTCTATTATGCTGTGGATTTGACTCCTGATTATGGACCACATGCTGTCTCACGCAGATGTGATAACATAACTCAGTCTTCTCAATATCAGAATTTTCAGTTGTGGCCATGTGGCTAGAGAATTCTGGGAGCTGAAGTCCACACATCTGAAAACACTCAGGTGGACAAAACAAACTCACCTGATGCTTAGACAGAGGACGGAACCAGCTACACTGCCTTGGAATCAATTTTTGCAGAAATTCCCCTAAGATTTTGATAGTTTTGCCTTAATATATGTTTATATGTGTGCTTTGATCCAACTTGTATTGGTCTGTGTGTTTTTATATCAGGGTGTATGTTTAAACTTAAGAGACATAAGAATAATATCTTGATGACCAGCTCAAGTCATTTGCACTTTCTTATCAAGTTTTCCAACTTGAATATAAACTCATACAACTTCAAAGCATGCATATAGATATTTAAAGATTATTCTGGATAAGACTGCTTGGCACAGCACTGTCCTATGGTAATTAATATAAAAAGAGATCCAAAAAGAGGAATAAGTGAGAAAGGAAAAGTTAACAGCAAAAGTTAACAGTTAACTTTTGAAGATAAGCAGGGTTGGGATGACAACAAGGAAGAATTCAGAGCTGTCGACTAGGGAAAAACATGGGGAAAAACTTGGGAACTTGGGAAAAAAAGACCTGGAAGACAGCAATAGCAAATGATTTCTAGACTTTTACAGGGAAACTGTTTGTCCATGCTGTCACCAGAAACAGAACTTGACTTGATTTTTATTCTTTGTAAATCAATGGAACATTTGAAATATGTAAAGACCTCAAGATTCTGTCTATCCATCTCTCTGTCCTTCAGTAGGACAACATTGGGCAAATAGAACTTTGCTGTGATGAGAGAAGATGACAAAAAAAGCTCACATTAATAAATGAGCTGGAACTAGCTGGGGATTGGGGGAAAAACAATCCAAAAAGCAATCCAATTTATCCCAACTGGAAAGATGGTTGGGCAGTGGCTTGTAATGCTACTGATTCCACCATTCTTAAGTCCCCCCTCCCCCTTCATGGTCATATGACTGAGAATGAAACTTCTGTTAAGGACATGTTTCTCAATCTCAGCAACTTCTAAGAAGTGTGGACTTCATGCATGTTGGCTGGGGAATTCTGGGAGCTGAAGTCCACATCTCTTAAAGTTGCTGGGATTGAGAAACTGTATTAAGGGCTGATAAAAATCCCAGAAGCTATGCTGTGCATATTTTCCCTACTTTGCTTATATTTACAGTCTATAACCATTAAAAATGCTTATAAAATCTTATTTTAGAATACTTGATCCATCAGAGGGGAGAAAAGTGCAAAAAGTTCCACAAGTTACCAGTTGTTTCAGAAAAAAAAATACCAAGCCTTTATAAATGTATATGAAAGACAGATTTCCCTTGATGCTATTTTAAGATAAAAGAAAACAAACAGCCTTTGTATGTGACCAGAGCAAAAAGATCAGTGATCAGGCTCAGCAGGACTGAATTAGTGAGTGACTCATCTTTCTCCTGGGAATGCAATTGTGCTTTCAAAAGAAAATTCTGTGTAATATTTTCTCCTGCAAACTATAACATGATGTCACAGGAGATGAAAGGGAAACAAACACTGTGTCTAGCGGTGTGCAGGTTTTACAACTGCTCTCAGAATGGGGGCAATTAAAGGTCTCTGTCTATGGGTGTTCCCCAGAATCTTGGACAAGTGGGCAGCTGTAAAAATCACCATGATACATAAATAAATACATAAATAACTCATTACAGAGCACATTGCTTTCTATGGCCATCAGTGTCAAAAAGTGAAACTGCAAGTACAATATAAAATAAAAAAAATGAACTGTAAGGTGCTAAAGGAAATGCTATGCATAATTGAGAAGGTTAGAATGGCATGGTCATGCATATTATGAACAGGCCACACCAGACAGTATATATGATACACACTTTATATATCTAACACTTTATTGGCTTTTTTTTTTTTTCTGGATGCCCCAGAAAGATATCCATGATGTATTTGGAATTATAATTACTGAGTGCCTTTTTTTTTTTCTTTAGTGGCTGAAAGAAAAAGGAAGAGAGAATATCCTATGCTGTTAATACTTGTTCAAAATAAATTAAAATTTCATGGAGGAGCAGAATGTTGCAAATTCTACCACTTTCTGCCCTCTGATAAGAATTACATTTGACTAACTAATATTGGATCTACTGTATGTTTAACTGTATGAGTCAATAGTCAAACATAAGGAAAAAAGGTCTTCTCTATTACAAATTTCTGCAAAGGCCCATGCATAGAGCCCACTTCTAAGCCTTGAAAAGAAGCCTGAAAAAACAGAAGGGTGTTTCTATATCAGAAAACAATACATATTTGATACCTCATTTTTGTATCCTTTGGTGAATTCTTTTCCCTTCCTTGTTTGGTAAAGGTACAGTTACACTGTGATTTCATAATATATCTTTGTTTACCCATGTTTGCATTATTAGTTTCATGTTTACTATTATAGTTCTGATTTAAATAAAATAAATAAATAAAAGGAACCTTCCCTTTAAAATTTAATATGTTCTTGCCAGCATTTAACATTACACAGGTATATTGCTGCTTGCTATAAAATATCATTTCCTCCTTACCCCATTTTCTAGAAACTACAGGGCCTAATATAATTGAAACTATGGAGATGCCTCTAAACCCAATATATTTCAAAACAGGCTGTTACAGTAAAAGAGAAGACTCCAACTTTTCATTTCTATTATTTTTCTGCTATATTTTTTTTCATCTAATCTGGCAAATACAATAGCTTCAGCTCAAAAGTTTATTTTCATTAGGAAAAATTTATGCGGAAAATGCTTATGTGTGGAGTTAACCATTTCCTCCTTGGCAATACTGCTATCCTGATCCAGATTGTCTGCCCCACTGCTCTTAAAAAAGACATTTCCAAGAGACCATGAGATCAATCAATATTTCCCCTTCAAAATCCCCCTTTGCCCCAGCTTCTAAGGGGTGAATTGAATCTTGAAAAAATTCTTTCAGGTCTACTGGCTCCTCTCCTGCCTCTAAGGATGATTTTTTTGGTCTTGGAAAATCAAATTTTGGAAGGACTTCAAAGAGGGCATGAGAAAGTTTGAGATCCAGTGAATCTAGTACCTCCTGCCTCTGTACTGTATTTTCAGATTTAAAAATAAAATAATAATAATTTAAAAATCACTTTCCTGGGTGGTTTAAATTTATTCCCTTTGTCTGCTTGTAGTGGGATAGAAAGCTGGGTTATGGGGCTGGGTTACTTGTGGAACTGTCTCTCCCCAGTTGTATCTACCTGTCCTATGAGATCCAGCAGGAGGAGCATACTCTGGTGGGTTTCCGGTGGAGGATTAATGGCAGAATATCATTTCTAGCTGGCTCTCTCAGCTAGATCGACAGTGCCGTGTTTAACTGGTGGCTCAGGCAAGATTCTGAGTGGAACAGCTGGGAAGAAGGAGAATCACCTTGTCCAAACTGCGTTTTTGAAGCCCTTAAAGGGACACTAATTCTGACCACCCCACTTCTTAATTCACTTTAGTACCTTACTTATTGGATCTTAAGAGGCTATTTCTGATACAGAAATACTATTTCTCTTGGTTGATTTATCATTATTTTTGGGGAATTACTGTATTCTTAATTGAGATTTACCTATTTTATAGATTGTAAGTCGAGCAAGGAATCTAAAAGATGTGCTGTTTTTATTGAGATTTTTTTTTTTCCTCTAAGGGGTTATTATTTGGATAAACTGAAATGTGATGTGATATGCTTACAAGAAACACATGTAAAGAAAAAAGATATAAAATACTTAACAAATAAGAATTTGGGTCAAGATTTTATTTCAGCAAATACAAAGATTAATGGACTTGTATTATATATTAAACCATATTTGAAACCACGTCTGTTACTAACTGATGAGCATGGTAGATGCATAGCAATTGAAATTGAACTTTATGGAATAAAAACAATAATTGTGGGACATTATGCACCAAACGAAGATAAGAATAAAATTTTTACACAGCTTTTGACTGATTTGTCAGCTTTATCATATCAAAGTAGGTATTTAATGGGGGACTGGAATAGAGTTATGTTACCATTAATTGACAGAACATCAGAAAAACAAATTAAAATAAAACAAGGTACATTACCAAAATCCTTTTTTGATTTGATCGATAACTTGTATTTGGTGGATTCATGGAGATATAAAAATGGCTTGGCAAAAGAATATATCTTTTACTCAGAGAAACACAAATCTTTTTCTAGAATTGACATGATATGGGTTTCAAAAGACTTGGTGAATAACATTTCTAAAGTGAATATTTTACCAAGGACTTATTCTGACCATAATCCTGTTAACATGTCAATAAAACAAATTTGTAGAACGTATAGATGAAGACTGAATGAATCTATTTTGCAAAAAGATGAGGTTGTGAATGACTGTAAGACGAAATTAAAAGTTTTTTTTGAAATTAATTTAAACAAAGAGATAGACTTGAAAACTGTGTGGGACACTAGCAAAGCTGTTATTAGAGGTTATTTTATTTATCATAACTCTATTCTTCTTCAGCAAAGGATCGTTACCTTGTCGTGGTACTGGAGCTTGAGCACCTCAATGATGCCATGAGCTAAACCGTGAAGGGCCACCCAAGACGGGAAGGTCATGACAGAGAGGTCAGACTAAATGCGATCCCTGGGGAAGGTAATGGCAACCCACCCCAGTATTCTTGCCGTGAAAACTAAATGGATCAGTACAACCAGAGATATGTCGGTATGCCATCGGAAGATGAGACCCCCAGGTCGGAAGATGGTCAAAATGCTACTGGGGAGGAACAGAGGATGAGCTCAACTAGCCCCAGACATGATGACGCAGCTAGCTCAAAGCCGAAAGGACAGCTAGCGGCCGACGGTGCTGGTGGTGAACGGCGAATCCGATGTTCTAAGGATCAACACACCATTGGAACCTGGAATGTAAGATCTATGAGCCAGGGCAAATTGGATGTAGTTATTGGTGAGATGTCAAGATTAAAGATAGACATTCTGGGCATCAGTGAACTGAAATGGACTGGAATGGGCCACTTCACATCAAATGACCACCAGATCTACTATTGTGGACAAGAGGACCACAGAAGAAATGGAGTAGCCTTCCTAATTAATCGTAAAGTGGCTAAAGCAGTGCTTGGATACAATCCAAAAAACGATAGAATGATCTCAATTCGAATTCAGGGCAAGCCATCTAACATCACAGTGATCCAAATATATGCCCCAGCCACAAATGCTGAAGAAGCTGAAGTAGAGCAGTTCTATGAGGATCTGCAGCACCTACTGGACAACACGCCTAAAAGAGATGTTATTTTCATCACAGGAGACTGGAATGCTAAGGTGGGCAGTCAAATTACAGGTAAGTATGGCCTGGGAGAACAAAATGAAGCAGGACATAGGCTGATAGAATTTTGCCAAGACAATTCACTCTGCATAACAAACACTCTCTTCCAACAACCTAAGAGACGGCTTTATACATGGACTTCCCCAGATGGACAATACCGAAACCAGATTGACTACATCCTCTGCAGCCAAAGGTGGCGGACATCTATACAATCAGTAAAAACAAGACCTGGAGCTGACTGTAGTTCAGATCACGAACTTCTTCTTGCACAATTTAGGATCAGACTCAAGAGATTAGGGAAGACCCACAGATCAGCTAGATATGAGCTCACTAATATTCCTAAGGAATATGCAGTGGAGGTGAAGAATAGATTTAAGGGACTGGACTTAGTAGATAGGGTCCTGGAAGAACTCTGGACAGAAGTTGGCAGCATTGTTCAGGAGGCAGCAACAAAATACATCCCAAAGAAAGAGAAAACCAAGAAGGCAAAATGGCCTCTGCTGAGACACTAGAAGTAGCCCAAGAAAGAAGGAAAGCAAAAGGCAACAGTGATAGGGGGAGATATGCCCAATTAAATGCAAAATTCCAGAGGTTAGCCAGAAGAGATAAGGAATTATTTTTAAACAAGCAATGCGCGGAAGTGGAAGAAGACAATAGAATAGGAAGGACAAGAGACCTCTTCCAGAAAATTAGAAACATTGGAGGTAAATTCCTGGCAAAAATGGGTATGATCAAAAACAAAGATGGCAAGGACCTAACAGAAGAAGAAGAGATCAAGAAAAGGTGGCAAGAATATACAGAAGACCTGTATAGGAAGGATAACAATATCGGGGATAGCTTTGACAGTGTGGTCGGTGAACTAGAGCCAGACATCCTGAAGAGTGAGGTTGAGTGGGCCTTAAGAAGCATTGCTAATAACAAGGCAACAGGAGATGACGGCATCCCAGCTGAACTGTTCAAAATCTTGCAAGATGATGCTGTCAAGGTCATGCATGCTATATGCCAGCAAATTTGGAAAACACAAGAATGGCCATCAGACTGGAAAAAATCAACTTATATCCCCATACTAAAAAAGGGAAACACTAAAGAATGTTCAAACTATCGAACAGTGGCACTCATTTCACATACCAGTAAGGTAATGCTCAAGATCCTGCAAGGTAGACTTCAGCAGTTCATGGAGCGAGAATTGCCAGATGTACAAGCTGGGTTTAGAAAAGGCAGAGGAACTAGAGACCAAATTGCCAATATCTGCTGGATAATGGAAAAAGCCAGGGAGTTTCAGCAAAACATCTATTTCTGTTTTATTGACTATTCTAAAGCCTTTGACTGTGTGGACCATAACAAATTGTTGCAAGTTCTTAGTGGTATGGGGATACCAAGTCATCTTGTATGCCTCCTGAAGAATCTGTATAATGACCAAGTAGCAACAGTAAGAACAGACCACGGAACAACAGACTGGTTTAAGATTGGGAAAGGAGTACGGCAGGGCTGTATACTCTCACCCTACCTATTCAACTTGTATGCAGAACACATCATGCGACAAGCTGGCCTTGAGGAATCCAAGGCTGGAGTTAAAATCTCTGGAAGAAACATTAACAATCTCAGATATGCAGATGATACCACTTTGATGGCTGAAAGTGAAGAGGAGCTGAGGAGCCTTATGATGAAGGTGAAAGAAGAAAGTGCAAAATCTGGTTTGCAGCTAAACCTCAAAAAAACCAAGATTATGGCAACCAGCTTGATTGATAACTGGCAAATAGAGGGAGAAAATGTAGAAGCAGTGAAAGACTTTGTATTCCTAGGTGCAAAGATTACTGCAGATGCTGACTGCAGTCAGGAAATCAGAAGATGCTTAATCCTTGGGAGAAGAGCAATGACAAATCTCGATAAAATAGTTAAGAGCAGAGACATCACACTGACGACAAAGGCCCGCATAGTTAAAGCAATGGTGTTCCCCGTAGTAACATATGGCTGTGAGAGCTGGACCATAAGGAAGGCTGAGAGAAGGAAGATCGATGCTTTTGAACTGTGGGGTTGGAGGAAAATTCTGAGAGTGCCTTGGACTGCAAGAAGATCCAACCAGTCCATCCTCCAGGAAATAAAGCCAGACTGCTCACTTGAGGGAATGATATTAAAGGCCAAACTGAAATACTTTGGCCACCTAATGAGAAGACAGGACACCCTGGAGAAGATGCTGATGCTAGGGAGAGTGGAAGGCAAAAGGAAGAGGGGCCGACCAAGGGCAAGATGGATGGATGATATTCTAGAGGTGACGGACTCATCCCTAGGGGAGCTGGGGGTGTTGACAACCGACAGGAAGCTCTGGCGTGGGCTGGTCCATGAAGTCACGAAGAGTCGGAAGCGACTAAACGAATAAACAACAACAACAAACTCTATTCTTAGGGGAAAAAAACTCAACAAAATTACAAAAGGTCTTGGACCAGATTAAATTGAAAGAAATAGAGTTACAGAAAAACCAACCCTACAGGTTTTCCATAGGCCTTAAAAGCCTGGTTTTGTTGCTGAGCCTGGGGCCCAGGCTGTATGGTTGAGAACGCATCTTGATTATGTTGATGGTGTTAGTTGGTTTTATCTCTGCTCCTATATTTGTTATTTATTGTTATTTACTTTTTTATCTTGTTTTTATTTTCTGTTAGCCACCCAGAGTCTCATGTTTGATATGAGTGGCCATATAAATTGAATGAATGAATAAATGAGTAAAATTTTATTAAATATTCCAACACAGAAAGACTAATGAAAGCTACAACTTCACACTGCTATTTTGCTAGTATGCAGCTAGAAGGTAGGCTAAATGGAACACTCTGATATGGGCACTGAATTACCCTTCCTGGAGTTGTATGACACTGTTATTGTTAAAGCAGGTTCTTCCAGAAAAGAAGGGAAAGTGTTGACATGTGGGTTGGGTGGATCAGTAGTATATTCAGCAAGTGCTTTCTAGTCTCAACTTGGAAATCAATTCACATATACAATACCAGTAAACACACCAGCCAT
The DNA here is from genome assembly GCF_035149785.1 of Candoia aspera. Lineage (NCBI taxonomy): Eukaryota > Metazoa > Chordata > Lepidosauria > Squamata > Candoiidae > Candoia > Candoia aspera. Next base: position 79,280,470 of record NC_086157.1, on the reverse strand, counting down.
GCAGAATTAAGGCAGATGTAATTTTGAGGTCAAATATGATTGCCTTTACTGACACAACAGAGTCACATCACAGCTAAAAACCAAAAGCACTTTAATTCAAATGAAGGTCATTTATAAACATGTTGAATCACACTGGGCATAGATTGGATTCCTGGGAGCCTTCATTGATGCATACTTTCAGAACAATGAAAACTCATTCATGAGAACCCTATACATATCTACTAAACCACAGTACTATCTAGCCTATACATATCCATCTTGTTACCAGAATATGACAACCTTCCATAGTCTAGCAAGCTAGTAAAAACAGATAAGTTAGCTAATTAGTCAGTTAGCTAATTAAGCCTATAGATCAGAAAGCCAGATTCTTGTCTAAACATCTATAATATTCTATAGAAAGAACATAGATAGAGAACTAAAATCATGGATAAATATGGATGCCCTTATGCAGCAGTTTCACATATAGTTATAGGCTATAACTATAAGGTTAGTTATAAGCTGAATTACAGTAGCTCAGGAGAACTAGGTAGCTGAGCAATGATAATAGGAAGAAATCAGAAATAAGAGATTCTCCTCTGACAACGGGACTCCATTCATTTACATCTGCACACAAGTACCCTTTCGGCATTAAAAGTGAATCCTGGCCTTTTAATTAAAATGGGAAAAAAGAGGGGAAAAAAGTACCATTTACAGAGAATCTAAATCTCTAATATTGGAGGCTTACTATATGTGCTGCAATTAATTTAAAGTGCAAATCAAGCTCTCTAGACATTAAAAAGGCTTTTTGGAATCAGATTGTGACTTTGAGCCCCCAGGGACAGGGTGATTGATCACTCCTGTAGTTATTTTTAATAATCTCTGTAATATTTTTCATCACATAGAAAGTTGCCTTCCTATTTTATATTCAAACATGTTGTCACAGTACTCTGGCCATGTGTTAAGAATTTTCAGTCTTGCACTTCCAGAAATTTAGTGTCACTTTCTGTTTTAAGGGAAGAAAAATGTGCAATATAAAGTTTAGCATGGATTTTAATCATATATAAATATAAGAGCAGGATACTATAAATCATGGTTAAATGTTCTTCTGGAATAGTTCAATGGAAGTTGGAGTAGATAGATTGCATTATTCTGTAATGGAGAATGCCAGAATTGCCTGTTCATATTCTTTACAGATATATAGCAGATTACTCTTAGTGAAAAAACAGTGTGTACAAACCATTTTTATAAATGAAATATAGATCTAATATGATAGTTAGGTATCTTAACTGTAATTTGTTCCAACTTCAGCCTCTTGAAAAAGAAAGAACACTTTCTATAATATATATGTTCCCAAAACTATAGATACATCGTATATTGTATTTCTTATCTTGGGAACACTGAATTAATTTTCTTAGCATACCTGCTTTCAGGATATTTTCTAAGCTTGAATTCCAGTTCTATGATCTGTAAATACTGAAAATATCAACCTACTCCCATATCCAAAAATATTCCTGGGGAAACATGTACCTATGGTTGACATACTATGTGACATACAGTACACGCATGAAGACTTAGGATGTTTACATCATGCATGTATGTATACCCTGCCCTGCAGTTTCATGTGCCACAGATGTACAGGGATGAGCCGACAGGCATAGTAATAAATTCTTTGTGTAGTACCTGATCAACTTGGACAGTCATGAGAAAGTGATATTTATAATAGTTCTGAGATTTAAAAATATGCAGTGTCTCTGTTTGTCTGTCTGTCTGTCTCTCTCTTTCACAACACACAACACACAAACACAATCTTTATTTTATCAGAGTTTCTCGCAAACAACCCCATGACATACTCATTAGCAAACTGGTTAAGTGTTGGGTGGCTGAACAAGCAAGTGACTACAGAGCTATCTGGAAAAGTTACAGGAGAGAGGCATCAAGTGAGCTACCACAAAGTTCACTCTTGGGTCTTCTACTCTTCAATATTTTACTGATTTTTGTGAAAAGGTAGAGAGAATTCTTATCAGGTCCACAGATGACCCAAAACTCTGTGGGATACCTAAATACCTTAGGACACAGAAATAAAATTCAAAATTATCTTGATAATTTAGATGCTTTAGAGACATGAGCTGAAGATAACAGAATTTAACATAGACAAGTACAAGATTTTTTGCTTAGCAAATACAAACGAATTATATAAGTATGGGATAGGATTACATGGCTTGGCAATGTTTTCTGTCAAAAAGACCATGGGATGGTAGATGACTGCAAACTGAATATCAGCCAGCAGTGTGACGTGGCTGCAAGAAAGGGAAATGCCATTGTATGCTGCTTTGATGGAATTATACTTTCCAAATCATAGGAAACAATCACCGTACTTCATACTGCTTTGGTCAGATCACACCTCAAGCACTGTGTCTAGTTCTGGGCACCATCCTTTAACAAGGATTCAGAGAAACTGGAAAGAATGCAGACAAGTATAATCTGAGGACTAGAAACTAAAGGTAAACATAAGCTAGAAACTAGAGAGATGGAAGGAGGTGTGTATGTTTCGCCTTAGAAAAATGACTGATGAGCAATTGCATGCTCTCTCTATATATATATATATGAATTTTATTAGATCTAAAGCAAAGATAAAAACTACAAAAATAAAAATAAAAAACTAAAACATGTGAAAAGGAGAAAAAAGTTTTAAAGGTTACATAAAGAGGTGACTTCCAGCTTTCAGCAGCAAGAATATACAACTGCTGTATTTCCACAATCAATCCCTTACTCTATATCAAACCAAAGTCACACTATCTCTATAAATCATTCTGTTAGCACATTGTAAAAATCCCTAAATACAACTGCTCCTTCCCCTTATATTTAAAGAAAAAGAAATATATAAACCTCCTAATTAACTTCCCCCCAAAACAACATTTGTTTCCTTCCTACCACTATTCTATACATTTCTGTCCTCTATAATAAAGATCAAACTAAAAAACATGTAAATTATCTGCTCTTATAATTAATAAAACTGCAATTATAACAATCTTAATTCTATTAAACCTAAAACCAAGCATTTATTATTTATACTTTATTAATCTTAATCCAAGTCATTAAAAAGGAATATGAAGTCAAACAAGCCTTAAAAACAATCCAAATAAACATTCTTAAATCCTTACCCCACTTCAAAATATTCCAAAGCATTCACATATCTCATTACACAAAGCACATTTTTCATAAAAAATCAAACTGCCCCCCTTAAAAACTCCAACTGATCAGCAAAAAACCTCCCATGGGGGGGGGGAACCCTCCTTCTTCCCATAACTTACCATCAAAAAAACAATTCCATTTATGGCTTGTAATTTGAACTGTCCCTTTAATTCCTTCAGTTTCACAATCTGGTCATTGGCAGCAAAAGCTTGATCTCACTGTCAGTATAAACATTTCTATCAAAGCTGTTGAATTCCTCAACCTCTTCCACAGCATCCCAGCCAGATGACACATTTTAAAGTTGATATTTTCTATAATGTCCTGAATATCTTGCATAATAGCTTGACAGGAATCAAAAATAATCTGTTTGAAACTCTGTTTAAGCTCACAATGAAACTCTGAGAAAGTCTGCTTGAAATCCTCCATGTTTCAGGCAGTAGATTATGGCACCCCCTAGATACTTGACTAGCAAAAGTAAGAGTTAACGAGTTAATGAAAAAAATTCCAAAAGATGTTGATACAAGTAAAAGTATGCTAACAGGCAACTTCCAAGGAAGGTGGCAACAGAAAGCTGAAAGATTCAAAAAAGCAGATTCAACATGTAGGAGAAATAAATTCTTCAAATTCAGTACAGAAATAACAGCAGGGAGGCCATTATTTATTCTTAATCCTCCTTAGTATTTATATGGGAAACAAGCCGAAACATTAAAAGATTAAAAAAAAAATAATTCCAAAAATAACAATAAGGACCAAGGGAGATTGCTTTTCCTTGCTGTAGAGAGCCTCTTAAACTTTATATATATATATATATATATATATGTATATGTATATGTATATGTATATGTATGTATATATATAAATAAACTGGATGATTTAGAAATGGGGTGGCTGATTTTCATGTCCCTTTAAGGCTACAGGCTTAGAAATGGTGACATCCCAGCCTCCTGTCGTCTCTTACAAGATTAGCGCTAATGCTGTTTGCGATCCTCTGGCTGCAAGGCGACGTTCAGGAGTACAAATGGGATGATTCCAAGTGATTTCTATCCATGAAAACACTCCGGGGCTTCAGGAAAAGCCTGCCTGAGCCCCCAAAAATTACCGCATTGTCAGTTCTGCCCACAGAGCCCGCGAGCACAGCTGTTCAGAATTCTATATTCCCACCGGAAGTCAAAAATGACTGATGAGAAATATGATAGATCACTGCAAAACCAGAAAGGATATCACGTAGAAAGTGAAGTTCTCTTATTTCAAAGTACAGGATTTAAATTAAGGTAAGATAGATGCTTGTTGAATGTTAGTAAAACTGTCTAATATTAATTTGATTGTGATTACCCTCCCTTTTGTATACAACTTTCAGAATCTTATGGAACTTTTTGAAAGCATATCTTACTTTCCAACAAAAGGGGTGAGTTTTTAGATTGGAAAAAGATTGGAGCTACATTGCTGTGATATAATCTATAGCAGATGTAATTATTATCCTTAATTACTGTTTTACATCACCTCTAAACCTATAGGAAGCCTTCATGACAAATATGGTGCTTATATAAATAAGGAGTTGTGACATCCAAAAAAGTTTGAATTCTTATCCTTCTGCCTTCCCTTTACCCAATCCCGCAGATGTGCAGAATAGCACTAATAAATCCCAGCAGGCAATACATTTATCCTTCCTGTCACAGCCCTTGGAATGACTTCATTTGGGTCCTATATGACTAGATAAACCAAGCAAAGGGTTTAAGACACATTTATTTAATGACTTATATTAAAAACATGCATTCCAAGTAGAGACTACAAGAAGATGAACAGCTCTGCAAAATAAAAGCTTTCTGCCAATGGAACAGCAGCTGTGTGTGGAGAGGTGAGGTGGTAATGTGCTCCAGTTTTCGTAGGACATCTCCAAGGCACCATAAGAGTTTCCTGGGGTGTGAATTATTATAATAAGCTTCCAAATTGCCAAGTCCCTGAAGCTAGAGGGTTACAATTGCTCTCTCTGGCAAAGGGAATGAGATTGACAAATTCTATGGTATCTCTGTCTCAGAGATGCTTGAGTTTTGATAGCTCTACTTAGGGCTGCAATTGTGTGAGTGCTGGGAAATGAGCAGTTCTTGCATGTTATCAAATGGCCAGCAATGTTGGAGGGAGAGGCCCATGTTTTCTGCTGAGTAAGTCAGCTTTCCCAGCACTTCCTAGAAATTGCTAAAGCTACATGTGCGTATGGGGTGCTATGTGTGTACGTGTGTGGGAAGAGCTGAATCTTTTGTGATTTATTGACGGGTACTTTGTGGGAGATTATTGTATTTTTATTTTTATGTCTAGTGTCACAGAATGAATCCTTGCAGAGCAGCAACATGAGACTGAATACTGTGTTGTCAAAGGGATTTCTTGCACAACAAGCTGGCTCTAAATGAGTATCATTCTGTGTAAAGACTTGTCCAGTTCACATAACACTGAATATGGGCCACAGTGCCAGCTGTGGTAAAGGAGAAAAGGAGAAATATTAACTTTAATATTGTGTACAGAGATGTTCAAGCATTTAACTGAATGCAGGCAACCATAACAGTTATACTAGATTCAAGGCTTTATTTTCCTGCTCCATTTTTGTTGTTTTTGCCAAAAGTAACCATTTTGGTCTCCATTTTGAATCTTCATTGATGGAATATTTCTTTTCCCATCCCACTTTTCCAGCCTGAATGGCTAGAAGCCTGATTTTGGCTAGCAAGTTATATAATCTCAATTATGGTTTATTCAATAAACCATGGTTAAAAGATGCATTAAAGCAATTTAGCAATCCAAGTGGTACATCAGTCTCAAATTAGGAGTAAGAGAGAGAGTTTCAAATCATAAGACACAAAATAAATGCCAAGCAAAGCATCCTTTCTCTATTTAAACTGTGTTAAGTATATTATGCCAAACATTAGTGCAAAGAATGCATGTGCTTCCCACACAAACTCTCTACCCATGACCATACAATTAGGGTTAGTCATGATGTGGTATATAAAATTACACTGTATATATCTAAGATAGAACTGTTAAGATTATATTATTTTTTCCAATTAGTGAGGCACTATTGAATGGGAGAGTGGGTTCTGGAAGAAGAAAACTATGCCGATCAAAATATAGTATCAGACCTGGGATTATGTTTTTCATCATAGTCCAGAGGCATTATCTTTTTCAATGGCTCTCAACTTAGACTATTATTGCATCAAAGTTTCAAGGATCTATTAGTATAGCTAAGTAATTTTAGTGCCTGAAGGGTTGAGTGTGTTTGTAAAAGAAATAGAAATAGAAATAGAAATAAAGAAACAGGCATTCTGAAGCTGACAATTGACATTGTTTTTTCTCTTTCTTGCCTTGACACTATTTTATAATCTACTACTTCTCTAATATGTTGGGGATGGAAAGGAACTGTTTTCAAACTCTGACAAAAAAAAATAGCTCTGAGTATGTAGAGTTTCAAGTGAAATCATAGCAGCTCCACAATAGAGAAATTGATCGAACAATTAGATTTCACCTTGCTGAAATCTAACAGACTCTTTTTGGCTTACAAATACCATACAATCCCAATACAAAAAGCAAAAATACAGGGGAGGGGGGGAACTAAAAACCCCAAGCATACTCTACCAAACAAAAAGGCATTCTGACGCAAATGCCCTCCAGAACAGCATGATCTTCAACATCTTCTGGAAGTTGGCCCAGGGTAGAAGCAGTTCTAACTTCAAGTAGAAGGTCATTCCTAAGGGCCAATGCCACCACCAAAAAAATACTTCAAAGTGTTGACCAACTTAATCTTCTGAAAGTGGGGAACAATTAGCTGCTTCTCCCAACACAATCAAAATGGTTGAGGCAATGTCTATAGGGAGATGTGGTCCTGTAGCTAGCCTGAAAATAAAATGGAGTCTGTTTCAATTGCATGAGAAAAAGCAGCAGTTGGGTGTTAAGTAAATAAAATGAGAAATCCATAACTATGCCCATGCCTAGCCAGCCAGCCTTAATATAAAATGCTTTTCATCAAAATTAAGAATGAGGGCTGCTGTTACTTGCATGATTATTGAGTATCCTACTTGGCTGCAAGCCCTTGACATCAGCTCTGGTCCTAGTAGTTCCACTGTACTTATTACAAGGCTGAGCCTCTGCCCACCCATTTCTGAGATGTATATTAAACCAGGTTGCACATCTGGGATCCAGAAATCATAGTGTGCAGATAACTTGAACCTTTACGAAAATTTGGTTACTCTGTCTGAACAGTTCCTGCTTTAGAAAACCACTGTATGATCGAATGTCTAGTTAGACATGCACAAAGGAAACAAAGAGTGTATGATGATGCCACAAGAGATAAAATTGAAGGATTCCCAAGAGAGTGGCTAGCTTATATCCTGGGGTACCCTGTGAGCTGATAAATAAAGAACAGATGCATCACTGATTTTCTACTTTTATTTATGATAAAGCCACCTTCCTCCCTTTTCCTTCTTTGCTTGAGCAAAGAACTGGAGCTGATGAAAGTGATTTTTACAGTGCCTTCAAAAATTATGTTCTGCCCTTCAAAATCTGACAATGCAAATGACTTCAGTCCAACAACATATACTATTACTTGCAGTAATACATTCTTTACTGGGGCAAACTAAACCTTGCACACTTTTTAAAAAGTCAGCTTAGTGCTGCCACCTCCTTTCAGAATTAAAATCAAGGGAAAAGTGATCAAACAGAAGCAAGCAAACAAATCAGCCTCTCATCTCTTGCCCTGCTCAGTGGCAAAGGCTGAAAAGAGCCAAGAAGGGCGTCTCTCCGTCACCACTTCCACTTCTTTCCCCGCTGGGCTGAAGAGAGATGACAGGCTGCACCTCAAATCTGGTCCTTCCCTCTGTTGTTCTAGCCAGTCAACACTGCGGGTCCTGTCCACTCTTCAGCACCCAGAGAAAGTGAGAAGTGATACTTTTGCTATCGCTCGTTTTCTGGGCATCACAGTGGCAGCGAAGGATCCTTCCCACCCCCTTTCTCTGCCCCCCAAGAATCGAGCCTTGGCTTTGTGGGCATTTAGACCAATGAAACAAATCTTGCCTACTGGTTAGCTAACCAACCAACGTTTTATTAGCCCGGTACGTTGTGCAAACCTGCCTCGTGCGATTAGTTCTAAGTTCAGCGATGAGATGGGAAGGCAGCTAATTGGGTTAACTGAGTAAACGGCAGTTTAAGTAACCCTGGGTCAGCCTATCGTCGGAAGGCAGAGGCTTGTAGAGGGGACAGAGTTGCTGCGTTCTTTCGCACGTGCAGGGGGTATCTGCAAACTGGAGCAGATCTCAAGTGGGCAAGCTCGAAGATTTCAATGAGGGTTTTGGCTGAGATGTTCCCTACTTTTCCCTGCATACATTCTTCGCTTCTACTGTACGGTACTGCTGTTATTTTGGGTTTTGCCGAAACGAAAGCAGAGAGGACAGGGGAAACTGCTATCGACAGGCCGCGTCACTATTAGAATCAAAGCCGATACTTGTTTTTTTTTTCAAAAAGGGGTGGTGGTCGCGAAATCCGTTCCCCCATCCCGCACCCGTTTTACTGAAAGTTGCTCCTCTTTCGCCGCTCCGTTGCTTTAGACTCAGCCTTCCGGGATCCCCCCGCGGCTTTCTTTCCTGGAAGGACAGAAGGGCGCTAGGACCTGGCGCGCCGGCCGGCAAGATGCCGGCAGCCCGGGCAGTCCGAGTGACTCCTCCTTATTTCCAGTGTCAAACTTGACATCAGGCTGCGAGAGGAGCATGGTAACTTCTCTTGCCATCAGAGCGCTCACATCAGTGGCATGCTCCGGGAAGAGATGCAGCTCGCGCTGCCCTCTGCACCAGCCTCAGCATGGATTGTCACTTCGCCAGCCTCCTCCTCCTCCTCCTCGGATCTCCGTTCGGCTGCTTGGGAGATCTGAGCCTTTACCCAGCCAACGAAGGTAAGTTGCGGAGGCGCTGCTTTTCGGAAAGCCGGGAGTTAAATGCCTCAACTGCCAACCTGGTCCGCGGCGGTTGCTCTTTTTAAGGTGGTTCGCGAGGGCCACTAGAGAGCGGTAAGCTGCTCGGCGTTCATCCCGGTCCGGCGCTGCGCGTTTTGTGGGTGCAGCTACGAACGGGCACCGATTGGCAAAGTTGGTTTGGGTGCGCGTGGTGGCCCGCTGGTCGGGGCGGTCCTGAGTCGCCCCATCTCCTTCCCTGGGAAGGTGCAGGTGAAGGAGCGCTCGTGCGGGGTCAGCCCTTGGCGTTTGCGGCGGCTGCGGGTTGCCGGTCGCGCTTCGAAGCGGGTGCCAGCGCAAAGTGACGGGGGCCCAGGTTATAATGTATAGGGCGTGTAGGTTTGATTATTAGCATGAATATGCTGGCGCAGAGAAGCCTTCCCGGGAAAGTCCTCCGTGCAATCTTCTGCCTTTTAAGGAGGGGAGGAAGAGTAAACTACCAGCGTAACTATTTTTGGTGAGAGGAAGCGTTTGTGAAGAGGAACAAAGAGGTGATCTGGAGAATCGAGACGGCGCTTCTAAAACGAGGCTAATTTCGTATCGCCTTTTCTTTTTATTCAGTTGCTAGAGGCTTGATTTTATCTGGACTAATGATGAATGGGGAAGAAGGCAATCTGCCCTTACTCGGAGGTGTGTCCCATGAGTTCATTAGAGCTTACTCTAAAGACTTCTTTTGCGAGATCACAGCTTGTGACTCATTTACACCTATTGATGTGACGTAATTGCACCGAATCATTCTACAGAAATAATTAACAAAATAAAACCCAATAGCCCACCCACTATAAAAGACGCTTGTTATTCAAATTAATGTTTGCATTTTAAAACACTGCTTTATTAGTTTGCACCACAAACTTTGGGTGTAATAAAATGTTGCTTTTTAAAATCACCTGTCTTTGGTGATCACTTATTTTGCGATATAAATTGAATATGCTATAATCAATTTAGGGAGAATGTGAATCAGAAATTGTTACTGGGATTCTAAAAGCTATATTTTAAGGGAGAAATGTGACCATTGGGTCCTTTTTCCTCTTAAAAATAATGGAAGATATTCCACACATACTCAGTAATGCATGGTTGAAGTTAGAGCATTGAACATTCAATCTTCAACACAAATATTCAAACATACTTTATGCATACAAAATGCACAGGCCAAAAGGGTGGGGACAATTCATGTCCAGTAAGTGTACAAAACCTTGCACCTGCTCAATCACTGCTACTTCAAGGGATTTCTAGATGTTCTTGTTTTGTCTTGCTTTGTGAACAAGAAAAGACAGACTTATTTATGTATTTAATGGTTCTGCTTTCGTGGGAGCTACATTCAGGGACAATGCAGATGGGAAATGATTTTCATAAGCAAACAGCCAGTTTCATTTCAGGTTAAAAGAGTAAACCATCTCCTTTGTAAAGGCACATTCAAAGCGACACACACACACACACAGAATTCATTATAGTATAGTCAAATAATGAATAGTGTGTGTAGCTGATAGAAAATCTCTTCCTTTAGTACAGTTGACTAGTAAAGCACTAGTATCTGTAGAGGCCATTCTGGAGTTGGGTGAAACTCTTATCAGTAAAACTCATGGATAATACACAACAGAGCCATTAACCATTGAGTGTGCTGGCAGGCAAATCATATTCCATATTAAGACAGCAACTGATACTACATAAACCCCTTGGGTTTGTATCTGTTATTTATGATAATGTGATCAATTATTTACTGTGTTTGTTTTGATGCTTCTTGAACATAGCAGAAAATTGAATTCATTGTCCACAGATGACACTGTTTGGATGGTATGTTTTCTTTCTCCAGTTCTATACAGTTAGATTCCCCCCCCCCTTTCTTTCTTTGTTTCTTTCTTTTTGGGATGGGTAATAATAGATCCTATACAGTTTTCCTTAGTATCCTAATCACCTAGTCATCTTAGCTATATCATTAATTTTTAATTGTAAATCAACAACAGTTTATTTCAATTGCCCAAACTTTGTAATAAGTGTATTGTAAGCAGTATTAAGTTTTAAAAAAATATGTGATTAGAATTAGGTGGCTTTGGGAAACTATAAAACAGAAAAGTGTAGAAAAATGTGTTCCTGTTTGAATATATTGATTTTTTCCTCAGACATCCTAATAATGATGTATTTTAAAACTATATTTGAAAAAAAAATCCCTGTGTTTGAACAGCTTGTAAAATAGCATAACTGAATAAATAGCATGGATTTAAAAGTCACTATTTTTGAATTTGTTAAGAGTACATGCATATGAATGCAAAAGCTAAAACTGCAGTTATATTTAATTACCTGTAAGTTAGCCATATTGAAATAATAGGATCTATTTCTGAATGGATATACAAGGATTAACCCTTCTTCTTCCTGCCATCTGCTGATGAATTAATGAATAAGCACTTAAACATTTGGAGCTCTTCATAAGACTTGATCTATGGTTAGGTAGAACAGCAGAACAAATTGTTTATATACATGAATTGAGTTTATTCTACCTTATACATACTTGTGTTAACAGAACGCTTTTAGGTTTTGTTTTGTTTTTTAAGTAAACATTTGTTACCCACACTATTTGAATGTTGTGATCATACAGCATATATTTTAATATTTTGTAGCCATTCTGTGTTTGGACCACATGATATGTTTCACTAAAACTCCATTTAAGCAAAGAGTTGGTGAAATGTAATTTTTTTCAGTGCTATTTAAAATAAGTATTAAAACCTATCCTAGGGATATATATTGTGTATTGAGTCATAGAGCCATTTAAAGAATTTCAAATGGTTTTTAAATGTACTAATTATAAATAGAAAAGTTGTGAAGAGTCAATTATCCAGTTGGTAACAGTAAAATGTTAGAGAAATTAATGTCTGAATAATGAATGGATTTTATTCCTTGCTGAGATTTAAATAGATTTTTTTTAAAAAAAATGATAAGGTTAGAAATTTTAGTCTGAAAGCATGTACTTATAACTTCCCACTCTTCTATTCAGATGGACTTTTTAAAAAGGGTATCCTGGATTTCTTGGAATAGAAATAGCCCACTTTTTTTTAAATTGGAAGTGTTTCAACATGTTTAAAGTTGTATTTTTTGAATCATGAACCAAATAAATAATAGTTGCAATTTTGTAAACCCCCCCCCCCAATCCATTTCTGTAATGATACTATTTGCTCCAGGTTATTTGCATGCAACCTTAATTTAACTGTTTTATAACCTGCAACAGTTAACACTTGACCTGGGTCATTAACAGGATTATCAGCAAATTGGTTTAATCTTTTACTGACAACCTGAATTGCTTCAATAATATTTTGACTATGCAGACAGGAAACTTCTTTTAACCTCTCAAATCTCACATAAAGAATTTCTTATGAACACAATTTTCACTCTCTACCCTTCCCAGGTCACTGGAAATATACATCTGTTCATGGTTACCCACAGGCTGTAGTTTGGTAAACAAGTAACACAGAGTATTTCAGTTGACAATGTGTGAATATTTCCTTCTATGACTTTATTCGCTTGTCCTTACTGTATGAGAACATTTGTTCAGTAGTTAGCTACACTATTCTCCTAACAAATAATTTAATGTTTAAGAGTAGTTTAGAAATTTGTGAAGTGAATAGTAGTGAAGTAGATCACGAATACATGTAGTATCCCAAATGGTAAACTTTCTCATATATGTGTGTAAAATGTCATTGTTTGCTTTAGAGGGAACATAGGACTGAAAATGTGTGTGTGTGTGTAATATTTCTATATACATTTGTATTAAATCTATAATCAAAAAGCTTCTAACAAAAATCTACTTTTATTTTCCTCCAAACAAAACAAATAACTGCAAGAAACATTCTTTATATGGTGCATGTATCCACTTTTTAAAATATAATCCTCTGGAATGTTCTTCTGCAGAAGTCATACAGCGAGTGTAAGGAGAGAAAAGCAATTGTATACTGTTGCTCTCATGTTCTTATTATTGTTTAAAAAGTAGCCATTCATTACAAGGCTTGATACAAGATGTCTCTGTGGATCCTACTTCTGGAAATTTATTCCATGATAACCTAAATTTTTCAGTATGGAATGAAAAAAAGTTTTTAAAAACAAAAGGCAAAACTAATAATATCAGCTGAATGATAAGTCAAACATTTACAAGAACTCAACACAATTAAAATTCCAATTCTCCCCCTATCTAGCTCTTCATTTCCTCACTTATTAAACCCTGCTGATGCCTGTTTAAGCCCTGCTGTTAAGCTAGTCCGAATAACAGGACCTTAAAGCAGTTAACGTATATCTCAGTGCAGAGGCTTGACCAATTTCTGACATGCTTAAAATTTAGCATTATCACATCAATGAACAGGATTTAGGCAGGTATATGAATTGGTGTTATGCATGTATGAAACAGCTGCTGTAAAACAACAATAAATCACACTTTTAATCAGAATCTAGTTGACTACGAACAGTTTTGAAGAGATATTTTGGTTGCTTAATTTTAGTTTCTACTGATAGGATCAAAAGACAAATTGGAATACTTTGTAAAGGCTAACATGGTATTATTATAGAATTTTGGCATCCCATATTTGGGCAGCAGAAATCCAGACAACCAATAGATAGGAGAAAAGAGTATCTCTGGATTTTTGCAGCCCAGATATGATCACCTTAGAAAATTCAAAAGTTACATCAGTATAAAACTCAAAAGTTTTGTTAACTTCTTATTCCTATTTCAACTTTAGATTAATTTTTTATACATTTTAATTTATTAGCCACCCAAGTCCAATGGACTCTTAATACAGTTAATGTTCTTCTTTTGGACCACGTTTGTCTTAATATTTTCTAATGTATGACTGATTCAGTGGATAAACTTGCAGCCCTGTTGAATGAGACATTTTGAATTTAGAACACATGTTAAATATAAGAAGCCAAATGTAAAACTGTTATCATAGCTTAACCAAGAGCTTGTGCGGCACTTTTACTTAGGAAAAACTAAGCATATGCTGGTGAAAGAAATTAAGATAAAGCAGTAAGAAATTAAAGTACATAAAACTTTAGAAACCAGTCAGCTTTAAATAAGCAGTAAGAAGCTTCTTTTGAAGAAGAAAAAAGTCCTTAGAAATCAAACCATGTTTGTAATAGTTTGGCACTTGAACAAAAATCTATATGATTGGTGAAACTGAATATTATCTTTACTACTATTTGACAGAAATGTAGGGATTAAAACATTGTCTCTTTGGATAAATACAGTATGGGGCACATTTTGATTCTGTGAAATATACTGTATTTGCTTCCCTTTGTTCAAGGTTGCAGCATTTTTCATCAAGGAAGTTGCATAACTGTTCTTATTGAGATAATTGTTATTGAATGAAAGGTTCAATAGCACAGATGCAAGTGGGTTTTTTTCCTTCTTTTGCTGTGAGCAGTCTGGCATTTATCACCAGCAAGGGTCACTGCAGAGCTTTTAGCAACAGCAAGAGTAGAGGATGGCAGAATTTTTGAATTAAGGTGCTTGCTGTTCAGCTAGGCAGCATTCAGTTTATTTATTTAATAACCACCCTTGAGTCTGTTGAACTTTTTGCCTGCATAATGGAGGTGGAGATGATATAAAGAGTAAGCCCATATTACCACAGAAGAGAAAAAATAATGTGCATTTTAATTTCTTTTACTGAAATTATCAAAAAAAGAACTTTACAGTATATTAATCTGAGTAAAACCTACAGTGATATGCTAGCTTGCTGACTCAAATATAAAGCCCACTGGGTCCTTTGGGATTTGCTGCCAGGAAAAATATATTTAGAAATGCAGTGGTTTATGTGTGAGTGAGTGAGTGTGTGTGTGTGTGAGAGAGAGAGAGAGAGAGAGGAGGGGGGAAGAGAGGGTGAGAGAGAGGGAGAGTCAGAGATTTGGACCAAAAGACCACATTAAAAACCAATATTCTGTAAAAGTGACATTCAGATAACTTTGTATTTAACTATAATATCAATATCAGACTTAAATACAACTATGAAAAGTCAATCCCACTCTCAATGAAATTGACTTCTAAACAGATATATTAAGGCTGTATCATCATCATTATCATCGTCATTACTGCTTTCCTGCAGGATTCAGTTAATTATGAATCATATTTGCCAATCCTAATCATATATTGAAACATAACATGATGATTGATTTAGGAGTGTTTAGCATGTGCAGTTAGAATATATAGGACAAGTTTATGGATATTTAGAAAAAATATTTAACAGAAATAAAATTAACTGAAATGTCTCAGGAGCTCCGTTTTATGATTACAACTGAATCCAAATTATAGGCAACACACACAACATTTCACTAAAAATGAGGACTTAACTGTCATAGTTTCTGCATCAGAGTAGAAACTTTAAAGAAGTTATTCCAGTGGATCTTAAGTTCTAGACTTAGGTGCATATATCCTTGAAAAACTGTACTGTTTTGAATAAGTCATTGACATGTAACTATTTAAAAACAGAAACTCTTACTATAATCCAATTACAGTTAATTTAAATTCCATTAATTTGAAATAGGAAATATTCTAACTGTATCCTTAATTCTCTCAATGTAATTGGGGTACTTAAAATTTGAAGTACTTTGGCAGTAAAATGCCCACTCAGCTTCCCAAATAAATTTGTTGTAGTAATTTAACTATAATTAAAACTATCTGAAAGTCTGAATTCAAGAGAAGATGTGAATCTGGCAGTAGGTTAATCAATTAATTAATTATATGGAAGTATGTAGAAATTGTCCTAATCCAGAAACTTTTCAGCTGTATGCAGTCAATTAAATAATATAACATAAACCCAGCAAAAAATACAATACAATCAATAAAGCCCAAGGCTTGGGTAAATGGCCTGATCTTAATGTTGGAAATGAAACAACAAATTCTTGCTGTCCTGGAATGCTGTTGATTGAAATCCATAACAGTTTCAAAGTTTTACATTTCAGCTTGCTTGCAAAATTTACCAGTAGTTGATAGAGTGGTTAAAAGCAATTGAGATATAAAAATAAAGATCATACTATTAAAAGAAACTGCTCAGAGAGAGTAACAAAAAACTCAAAACTAGCCTACCAAGCTCTTGTTGAGGATTAACGAAACCATACAAAATTAATTCTTTAACGTGGGGAGACCTTATTCAAACTGATGCACAGTAAGTGAAAACTTTTAGGCAGCTTTTTTGTAAAGTAATGTATATCCTGCTGTTACAGGCAGAGTGAGGAAGAAAATCCCATTAATCTGGTGGAAAAAATATTAGGAAAAGAATAAAAGCCCACCAAACAAACAGTAGTAGAAATGCACAAGTAGTTTGAGGGCAAAATAAGCTTGTATGTGGGGGAGAATTACAGCATACGATTATGTTAGGTGAACTCATGTAATATTCTAAAAACTCATGTTTTTAGAACTCAGTGTTGAAAGTTTTATAAACATACCAACCTATCAACTTATGCATTTTATAATTTCATTTAGGTTGCTTTTACAGAAATAAAGAATTTGGGGAATAAAGAATCTTGGTTGTCTAGCACTTTGCTAGATCTAAATATATTAAATAAAAATATGAAATACTGAAAAAATGATGTAATACCCAGTTATACTCTCAAAAGAAACTTTTTCCCCCTTAGTATTTGTTTCACTTCTACAAATCCATGCAGAATTCAGCTTTGCCTTTGTGAATGTCCCTCCCTATTTTGTACAGTTCTGTGCATGTTTACGTAGAAGTTAGCTCTACTGAATCCAAAAGTACTTTCATGTGAGTATAAGACTGCATGATGTATACATTAAATCTTTAAAAAAACAAATGAAATAAAAATGTTCTTACTACTTTGTGTTTCGATTTTAATTAGATTTGTTCTATTATTTTTCATTTTTTTTAGAACCAATATTCTGCATTTGTCTACATAGTTTCTGTAGAAATCTGTTCCCCACCTCCCGAAAAGAGATATTTTTATAGCTATTTTAAGAATGATAGCAATTTAAAAATCCTTTCTGTTTTTCAGCAGATATTAGAATCGGCTCTTGGTAAAATCTTCTCCCAGTTGAACTAAATCCTGGGGACGTAGGTACAATCAGATAACATTCTTGGAAAGAGCACCAAGGGGTTTTTTCATAGCTTTTTCTGGAATGCTTTTCTGACTTCGCAATCTATTCTATAGCCTTACTATTCCCTCCAAGTACTAACCATGTCCCAGTATGCTTGTTTTCCAAGGACAGACAAGGTCTATAATTTGTAATTTTATACTGTTTTGTATCCTCTATCCCTACCTGCATATTAATGAATAAAATCTTGGATGGAATTGCTTTCACATGGCAATGAATGAATTGAATAGGCTATTTAAATCAGCATGGCTTAATTTAATGATGATTTCAAGGGACTAAATCTGGATCCAACTGCTGCAGAAAGGTAACAGTAAATATTAAAAAAATCTTCATTGGTCTCATTCCAGATTCATCAGCTTTTGAAACATAACATTGGTGAAAGGTGGGATATACTAAGTATATGTCCTGTCAGAGCCACCTGCAAGTGCTTCATGAGTTGCACAGGGGAGGGACCAGTTTAGGAAACAACCACATTGTGGCATTGGAGTTGTCTCAAGGGTACGATGTTGACTTAAGGAGGAAATGAAATAGGACAGAGAATACCTGCTCACTAGCGAAGAAAAACCAAAGAATCTGTGGTGGGATCAACTCATGTGTACTAATTTTGGAGGAGAAAAAAAAAACATTGTGAAATATAATGTAGCTATACTGAGCCTGCAAGGTGCTGGAATAGGAGATGGATGATATACAAAATTGTGGCAGTCCAAGTAAGAGAGGCAGCAGTAGCCAACATTACTATTTCTCTTATCTTACTTAATTAGGTTGTTTCACATGAGGAAAGTGGGACAGAATGTGTGTAAAATTTTGCTTGTAAAGGGAGAAAATTAAACTGGGACAAAACTTTTTTTTTTTTTTAGAAAATGTGAATAGTAAAGCACAGATGTTCTGAATTAATTACCTCCATAAATTTTGTTAAACAATAAAAATAACTTCTTGGTGATATCAGCAAGTTGGAAAACATAACTGAATTCAGGAAAAACATCCTGTCTTCCTCAATGTGACACTCAATGGAGATTTTTTACTGTATCAGTGTGTTGTCTTCCATCCTTGTTGCCACACCAAAATATGTAAGCAGTTAATGTTTAAATTAGTTGTGTATGAGGAAATAACTTGGGGGCAAGTAGAAACATCGTTCGGCCTCTTTATCAACAGATAGCAGTAAAATATTTGATTAGGTTTTGAATGGCTTATTCTTGGAATTGAGCTACCATAACAGGGATATTTAATTTATATAATATAGTATTCAAAGTATGATATTGATTATAACCAAACTTCATTTTTTTGTGGTGGTATTTGCAAAATATAATTTGAGAGTTTCCCTTTTTTTTAAAGGAATATATCAAGTGGTATTATACTGTATTACAAATCTTTTAGTTTCTGAAATGGGTCGTACTGAATAGTATGAGTCCATCCAGTGTTGTCTGATTATTAGATGTAGGTTGTAACTAAAAAGGTTGCATTGTTCAAAAATAAATTGCTACTGTCATAACAATTTTCAGAGAGATGGTCACATACAAGTTTTGTAGAAAGCAAAAAATGTACCATGGCATCTAAAAGATTAAAACTTTAATGTCAGCACACATTATAATGGACCACATCTGATTTACTTATAGTTTATATTTATTTAAATTTAAATAAATATAAATTTATTTAAATTTATATAGTTATACCATTATAAATTTGAAAGTTTTTAAGAGCCAAGGAGTTTTTTATGTCACAAAGTCTTTGCATCTCATTGTGTACATTGGATATTCAGGCAGCCATGTTCATCAGTGAAAATGTGAAGTTCCTTTGATAAACTACTGTAATTTATTCTTCCTCTCCTCATCTCCAGTTTCTCAAGATTATCTTTTCTGTATAGTTATGCTAATGGGTTGCCTATTCCTTCAGTTTATTTATAATACTAGAAGCCCTTATTCCTTTTTCCTTAGAAATATGCCCTCACCAGATCTGTGCAAGTTGAGCCCTTCCATATTTTGCTGCCAAATTATAACTTTAATGTAGGACAAACAATGATATTAACCATAATTATTTTATTTTCGTTCTGGCAGCATCCACTGTTTGGAGCGTAGCTTTTTGTCATGTAACTCAAATTTCAAATATGGCCCTCAGTTCCCCCTCTCCCCACCAGAAAACTTGTACTTTCTGAACTACATGCAACTGCTTTGAGTTCCACAGTACTTCTCATTTGCTAAAAGAACCATTTTAATCAATTATCATTAAGCAATGTATTTGTGGAAGGTATAGGGAATGGCCTTGAAGGACAGGAGAAAAAGAGCTGCTACCAAGGCAATGATGAGACAAGCACAGCTTGAGCCCATTCCAAAACAACTGGTTTGAATAAACATCTCAGACAGAGGTAGGGGCCAGGTTTGGTATACATACTTAGTAGTCAGGTTTCCTGGGAAGTGTTGATTAATGGGTAGTTGGAAATAATTAATTGGTTGTTGGGTGTTAAAATGTTGTTAAAATAGAAACAACATTCCCAGCAATCCATTAACTGACATCTCCCAGGAAAGTTCCAGTCACCAGCTATTCCCTGATTTTAAATCTTACACATACTACAAACACTGAAAGACAGTTCCCCACTTCTGAACCACCACACTGAGGAAGCCTTGCTGAGATGCAGGCAAAAAGTCTGCATAAAATCTGATCAAAATCTTGGTGTTAATCTTTTGAAGCCAAGAAACCCTGACTCCTAAGTATGTATCTTCACAATGTTTACACTGACTCAGAATAATATTGTAAGAGGTCAGCTCTTAGACCTAAATCTTAAACCTGTCCTCTATGACACTTCAAGTTACTTCAGTGTTTGAGGAGCCATACAAGTTGATAAATAAATGAATGTTGTTGCTTTAAAAAAAAGAAGCAAACAAAAATTTACAACTTATGGCCCCAGGTCAGCATTTGAGTTTTGGAAACCTTGGATGGATGGATTTCTTGAAGCACCTTCAGAAAAGTTTTAATCTATAAGTAGGGGGAAATTATAAATCCATAAAGAGTAATTTTATTAAATGCATTTAAATTAAATATGGTATTAATATACAGTATCTTCATTGGGTGGCAGCACCCATCTGACCTAGCTGATCTCAAAGCAGTGTGAAACTTACTTGGTAGCGCACCCTTGCCTGACATCTCAGTCAAGAGTACCCTGTTCCCATTCAACGTGAATGTCTTTTATGTCCATGCTTCTGTAGCATTAGAGCATTCCTTTCCTTTTCAAAATACTCCTTTTCTTTGGTGAAATCTTTTCTCCTTTCCTGCCTCGAATTTCCTTTGCTTATTATTTCTTAATTATTTTCTTGCTTTGTATAAGACAGTTTATTGTGAAAGGGAATAATGTGACAGCTACACACACAAACACATATACACAAATGTATATACATGTATACACACACATAATACATACATACATACAGAAATGTTCCCTAATTCACACAATTCATAGAAAAAATGTGTGTGTGTATTTTCTTCCAAAGTGAAAATGTCACTTTTGCTTAATTGGACAGATACATAGAAATTTTACATTATTGTTTATTTTAGAACCAAATACCAGACATCTCAGTCTGGTTGCTCTTAGTAAAGTACTGACCCTTTCTTCTTCAAATTCAGCATTCTTTCCAAGTGGTTAGCCATGAGCCATCTCCTTCTCAACTACTGCGTAAACCACCAGCTGCTAGAATACTAGTCAATTAGAACAGAGACAGCAGAAAGAATGAAGACTCTCAGCAAGTTTTTTTTCCATCGCACCTGTTCATTTTATTTCAATGCTTCACCTGCCCTTCTCTTCCCCTCTTTTCCCATTGATGTGAAAATATTTTAATAGCTCTGCCTAATCAAAGCCAGGATTAATTCTTGTCAACCTGAAGTACAAAACTCCAATACTGCTTTCACCTGCAGTGAATTAGGAGGAGGAGGTGAACATTATACTTGCTATAGTGAATGATCAATCCCAAGCAATTTGAGCAAGGAAAATGAGTGGGAGTCTTCAGGATGCCTGCAACTTCAGTGCAAGCTAGGTGGTTTTCAGTGCTATAACTGGGAAATGGGAATACCACATCAGGAGTCATTTCGGTTGTTCTTCTTGGGAAATGTTATTTATCTACACTGACTTTTGAATCTAACCTGCTTAAAAGCACACCAAGTTCTTTTAATTCCACTGAGAACTGCTTGAAAAAGATGCCGGACTGAATTAGGGTTAAGAAAGTTCCTGAAGCATGATGAACTTTATGATATACTCATAACTGCATTAAACATTCCAAAGCTGTACTATGTCATCTACGGCAGTTTGTAGATATTATGTAAGTAGATTTTTTCATAAAAAGATTCTCAATTTTTTTTTAAAGCATACTGGTGGCACTCATCTCACATGCCAGTAAGGTAATACTCAAGATCCTGCAAGGTAGACTTCAGCAATTCATGGAGAGAGAATTGCCAGATGTACAAGCTGGGTTTAGAAAAGGCAGAGAAACTAGGGACCAAATTGCCAATATCCGCTGGATAATGGAAAAAGCCAGGGAGTTTCAGCAAAACATCTATTTCTGTTTTATTGACTATTCTAAAGCCTTTGACTGTGTGGACCATAACCAATTGTGGCAAGTTCTTAGTGGTATGGGGATACCAAGTCATCTTGTCTGCCTCCTGAAGAATCTGTATAACGACCAAGTAGCAACAGTAAGAACAGACCACGGAACAACGGACTGGTTTAAGATTGGGAAAGGAGTACGGCAGGGCTGTATACTCTCAGCCTACCTATTCAACTTGTACGCAGAACACATCATGAGTCATGCTGGGCTTGAGGAATCCAAGGCTGGAGTTAAAATCACTGGAAGAAACATTAACAACCTCAGATATGCAGATGATACCACTTTGATGGCTGAAAGCGAAGAGGAACTGAGGAGCCTTGTGATGAAGGTGAAAGAAGAAAGTGCAAAAGCTGGCTTGCAGCTAAACCTCAAAAAAACCAAGATTATGGCAACCAGCTTGATTGATAACTGGCAAATAGAGGGAGAAAATGTAGAAGCAGTGAAAGACTTTGTATTTCTAGGTGCGAAGATTACTGCAGATGCTGACTGCAGTCAGGAAATCAGAAGACGCTTAATCCTTGGGAGAAGAGCAATGACAAATCTCAATAAAACAGTCAAGAGCAGAGACATCACACTGACAACAAAGGTCCACATAGTTAAAGCAATGGTGTTCCCCGTAGTAACATATGGCTGTGAGAGCTGGACCATAAGGAAGGCTGAGAGAAGGAAGATCGATACTTTTCAACTGTGGTGTTGGAGGAAAATTCTGAGAGTGCCTTGGACTGCAAGAAGATCCAACCAGTCCATCCTCCAGGAAATCAAGCCAGACTGCTCACTTGAGGGAATGATATTAAAGGCAAAACTGAAGTACTATGGCCACATAATGAGAAGACAGGACACCCTGGAGAAGATGCTGATGCTAGGGAGAGTGGAAGGCAAAAGGAAGAGGGACCAACCAAGGGCAAGATGGATAGATGATATTCTAGAGGTGATGGATTCATCCCTGTGGGAGCTGGGGGTGTTGATGACTGACAGGAAACTCTGGCGTGGGCTGGTCCATGAAGTCACGAAGAGTTGGAAGCGACTAAATGAATAAGCAACAACAAATACTGGTTAAAAAATATATTTTTAGAACTTTCCCCTTAACATACTATGGAATATTTTATGTAGTGGAACAACCAAAAAATCCTGTGCCTCCTCTTTAAACAGTAACAGCCCAGTAATAGATACATCACAGAGGACTTCATGTTCTTCCGTCTTATCTCTCAAAAAATGTTCAGAGGAGAGATCAGCAGCCATTTTTTTTTAAGAAACTTCTCACATAAATGATCGAAAAATATCAGAACCATAGCCTCCAAAATTGAACATACGGTATCGTTTCTTTGGCATTAGGGGAATAAAATCAAAGTGACTACAGTATCTAGTTAAATATTTTCATTAAGATGGAAAGAACTATCCAGATTCTGTTTTGGGAAATAATATGAAGCTTTCCAAGACTCGGATTCATGTTTTATTCTTATGTTTGAAATACTGTAATTAAAGGCTTTTTTGTTTTTCTGAGAAAAGACTCTATCAATTGTTTGCACATTTAAGGTTTAGGGGTATTTCTCACATAATCCTAGACCTGTTCTGCTCAAAAGCCATTGCCTTCAATGGTGCTTACTCCTAGGTTTGAAACCTAAAATCTTTTAACCTTACTAGTATAAAATAGAGAATATTTATAAAGCATATTGTAGCTTAAAATTTTTTGTTGAGTTTAAAATGTGTAGTTATGTCTAGCTCCAAATACATTTAAGCAGTTATTGTAAAATGAGATCAGTAAGTGGTTAATAGAAGGCACAGTGAGAATGAACAAGAACCCAGTGCCATGAACTTCCAACATGAATATTGTCAGCTTTTGTTGATTTCATTAGTGGTTTAAGATGCTCAAGAGTTCATTAAATGTTTTTAAAATGGATTTTGTTTTTGTATCTGATTGCTTGAAACTTCATCGTGGTGCTATTGTTCCATTTTCAAATATCAGTAAATATTTTTCTACTAGCTTAATGTCAAGCTGGGAAGCACTTATTCCCTAATTTCCCTCTTTATCCTTTCCCAGGAATTCCAATATTACCACACGGTAAAATAACTCTATGCCATATACAAAAGCTCAATTTGTATATAATTATTTAGATCACACATCTGACTTTGTATCTATCCATACAGTTTTGCAAAGCATACACAGTGCTCATAATTCTGGAATGATCTTCATGTCCATGGGAAATTCTGCCATAACTGTGCAGAAGGTTCTTTTTTGTTTTGTGTAGTTTTCAGAAAACTTTCATATCCTGCTCTAATACTCTCATATCCAGTAGACCAGACAAGAAACTGATGTCATATGAGCCATATAGGTCAGGAGTACTTTTATTGTAACAGCTCTAACAACTGAATCTTCTAAGTCTGAATGTGCTTCTCTCCTCCCTCACTTTAAGTGTGAACTTGGAAGGGACCTTCCAAGAAGTCCATAATTGTGAAAATAATGACTGATAAATTTATTACATACTTACACACTTCTTCTTTTTTTTTTAAATATACAGTATCTGTGGTCAGCTTCCTTTGCTTTATAATTTTATTGAGCTATACTCCACAATTCTCAATTATCCCAGTGGGTTCTACTTTATAAGGAAGTGATCTTGCAATTATCTAATGTTCTTTCTTAATCACAGCTCTTGAGAAGGAAAAATAGCTTAATCGAGCTAAAACTGCTCTTCCTGTGCTATTGGGTTGGGGACCATGTTGCTTCATCCAAATATTTTTTTTTCATGACAATATTGCATGAATACATTGGGAAAATATTATTTTAACAGTTTTCTTAGCTCTGTCTAGGGGCTGCAGGACAATTTAATGGGACAGAGGCAATGGGACTGAAACTGGTAAAGCTCAGAGTCAACATGCCATTTGATTTATACCAGTATTCAAACATTTGGAAGTGTAGGAATGGTTTGTTGAATTATTTTTGTTTTTTTTTTTCCCCTGCTGTCAGGGACAAGTATATATAAGCACTTTTTGAATATTCAGAATAAAACCAGGATTGGTTGCTACCACAGTTTGAGATCTGATCAACATTTGTGCAACCAAGTTAATTTTAAATGATAAGTTGACATTCCAAAAAGTAGCATGTTATATATAGGGGTGTGTGTGTGTGTCCTGGTGCCCGTCATAGAACTTTTGATAGAATTATGCATGATTTGAATTACTGAGAAACATGCATCAGACTTTGAACATTTTAAAGTTTAACTGCTGTAATTATTTGCTTGGTTTTCTGGAGGTAGGGTCAATTCTATATATTTAGAAAAGGAAATATGGTCTATCTCTTGCAAATAGCTTTCTCTTAGGCTTTGTTATTAGTAGGTTTTGATCTAGTGATAGTAATGTGGAGTTACTGTTCCTGTTATAAAACCTCAATACAATGAAGTTAGAGTTGATCTTCATTCCACTTATTCCAGATTACTAACAGTCAGAAGTCATCCAGTCTCTCTGTGCTTCCTGAAATCTGTTTAACAGAATCCGAAGTTTGACAACACTTTCAAATGATGACCTGCATATCATTTTCTACTCCTTGTCACTCTGGACATTACTGTTTCTAATTTTAGTAATAGGAAGCTGTGGTTTCCCATAGTATGATAGACCAGTTTCGATGTTGGACAGCCTAAGCTGATATATTCCCAACACTGTGATTTGTTGGGAAGGAAACAAAGATGGGACTTGGAGTCTTAATACATGTACTCAGCAAAAATCTTCTGATTTCTTGTACATGAAAATTATCTAGTTATATGGATCATAAATAAATAAATTACATGGAAAACTGACCTGTTTTGAATACAGGCTTGTGCCTAGGAGGTAGATTCAAAACAGGTGAAATTCAGTGTCAGAATTCGATGCTCTGCTGCTTAAGTATCTCTGCATGATGATATGCATGGTAGGTTATGTGTATTCAGAAAATTGTTTGGAAGCATAGACCCTCTTTGCTATAGATTAAAGGCAAATGTCTTTTTTCAGGCTTTTTCTTTTTTTATATAAAGTTATTGAAAATTTTAATAATAACACAAACTAAAAAAGAACAAGAAAGAAAGAGAAAGAGAAGAGAAAAACAAAAGAAAAAGCTAAAAGTGCAAAAAGAAAGTAAATAGGAAAAAAGTAGGAAAAAAGGGAAAAAAGATATAAAGAAAGATATAAAGAAGTGGCTTCTGATCTTCTTTACAGCAGTTATAAGAACAATTATAGTTTAACCTCCTTCTCTAAAGTTACATGTTACTCTCTTTTTTCTATAATGTATCTTGTCTAATCATCAAAACTATAAATCATAAGTTCACTTTTTTCTTTTTTACACAAAAAGTCCTATTTGTATTTGAACCCAATTTTTTTTAGCTTTTTTATCAAGCATGATAAAATGACTCTTCCTGTGGTTCACATTTCCAACATAATTGAAGTACCTTTATACATTCTAGATAATTTTTATGGTGTCATATACCAGTGGTACATTTTGTAAAAATTCTTGTTAAGATTATAACATAATGTAAATTTCAATCCTTTAAACCACTTATTTTCCATTCTTCCATTTGTATGTTATTACCAAAAAATTTAGTCCACTTTATTGGACATTCTTTGACCTGCTCTTTTTCTGTTTTAAATTTCAATAAAAGCTCATACATTTTAGCAATTACATGTTCATGTTTGTACACAATTACATTTCAAATTCTGTCTTACAACGTTCGATACCATGAATTCTTTTGTCTACTTTAAATCTTTCTGATAACTGTAATAATAAAACCATTGATAACTATGTCTCTCTGTCATTAGTTGTTCTCTTGATTTTATTTTACTGTATATTGTCCTTGATAAAATTCTAGTATCTCATAATATGTTAACCATTTATCTTTGCCTATAATTTCTTGTTTATAAAGTGCTTCTTGTGAAAAGCTGATAAAGCCATAAAGGTGTATTGGAAACAGTCTGCATTTATATCTATTCCATATTCTTAATATGGCACGTCTAACATATTATTTTTAAAATCTACATTAACCTTGACTTTGTTGTACCACAAATTTATTTATTTTATTTATTTTCTTTCCTGCCTTTATTATTTTTATAAATAACTCAAGGTAGCGAACATACATAATATTCCTTCCTTTTCCTATTTTCCCCACAACATCAACCCTGTGAGGTGAGTTGAGCTGAGATAGAGTGACTGGCCCAAAGTCACCCAGCTTTCACATCTAAAGTGGGACTAGAACTCACAGTCTCCTGGATTCTAGCCTGTTGCCTTAACCACTAGACCAAACTGGCTCTATCTATGCTACCCAAATCTCAGGTCATGCCTTTCTAACTTTAAAAAGTCTTTTATTTCTCAGCAACACCCACTCTTCCATCCAAACCAAACCAACAAGCTGCAAAATACAATTTCAGATCAGGTAAACCCAATCCTCTTTCCTTTGCATCTTGTAACACCTTATATTTAACTCTTGGCTTTTTCCCTTGCCATACAAACTTGTTTAAATGGTACATCAGTTGTCAAAACCGGTCTTGCCTGAAACAAAATATCATTCTGGACAGAACATTTATCTTTATCACAGAAATTGTCCCCAACAATGACAATTGTAGTTTCTCCCATCTTAACATGTATTTTTTTAATTTCATTCCATATCTTAACATAATTATTTTGAAATAACATATAGTTCATATTTGTCATAGTGATACCCAAGTATTTTACTTTTTTAGCAATATTAAAACCAGTTTTCTTCAGCATCTCTTTTTGATCCTCTATTTTCATATTTTTGTTAACATCTTTGTTTTCTGGTTTCTCTTCAGATTGTATAAATCTTTCACCCTTTTTTTCAGACTTTTTCAATCACACTAGAGTCACACTAAAGACCCACTGCTTTCAACATTTAAGTAATGGCATCATTTTTCAGGTACATGTGGATACCTTAAAAATTCATTTGCTTAAATTAATAGCAGAGAAGATGCATGCAAGATTAGAAGTACTTCTGAAGGCTTGTACCTTCCTAATGCATGCAATGTATCTATTTTTTTTTCCAAGAATTTTTAAGCACTAAGATTTAGCACAATGTCTGATTTTATCTGAAAGCATTATGTAGTTATAAATAATTGGATAAGCATGATAAAACTATATTTCTTCATAATCACAATCAAATCTGTTGAAGGGGGTTCTTGTGCTACATGGTAGGTGATACAGTGAATTGCTAAACAACTTCTATAATTATGTATCCTAATTGCAATTTATTTTTAAAGAAGCAAACATTCAACTCTGCTACCATTATTGTGTGGTGTGTTCGTGCATGTGTGCACACATGGAAGCTGGGCCATGCAGTTTGTAAATATTATATCAGCCTATAAACAGTCACCATGTTTTCCTACCTCCAAGCCAAAGACTAGCTGGATTCTGCCTCAGGATGGCTTCTGCCTTTCCAAATCTGCATAACAAGCTTTAATTATGAGTATATTCATATTTATTTATTTATTTATTTTACTGCTTTGTATAGGAAAATTTGACCTTCCCTTTGTTAGGATTTTTCTTATAAGTGAAAATTAAAAGCTGTATTAGTGAAAGAAAGAAAACAGTTTCACCTCCTCTGACATTTGACAAATTTCTTTGACTGTTAAAGATGTCTGTCTTCAGTGATAATCTCTTTTTTCTTTTGCTAACTAAAATACATATTTTCTAGCAATTGTCAATTTCTGAAATTGGATTATGTAAAAAGTAAATAATTAAGAAATGTATTTAAATAGGAATAAACTCTACAATTCTGCTTTTATTCATTTAGATTTTTATCTTGCCCTATTTTACTTGAGAGCAAGCTGTTAATCTATTATAATGTAAAAATCCAAGGAAGGCTTAAAGTTCTAATAAATCAGATCTATCATACCTATGCACACAACTTAATTATATCTGATTACAATATCTGATTACAAATAATTCAGTTTACATGAAATCCAATTTACTACCTGCATTCTTACATATTTACTGATTGACGGGAACAAAAATGTATTTTAGATGATACAAAAGTCAAATTTAATATGATGTGGAAGAACAGTGATCACACTCCCCAGATTGTGAGGGATGGTTAATGACCATAAACCATAATGATGAATAATGATTGATAAGCTTGACATAGCTGGTTTAAAGGTTGTGAACCGTTGTCAAAAGAAGAAGCATACCTTTATTCTTTGTCTAATGTAAATAATTTCTTCCTTTGCATGTTGATATTAGCTATGCAGGGACAAAACATAGATGTCCACATGTTCTGTTCTCCTTCTCCCACCCCAAACCAATAGCAGCATTGCAATTGAGAAAACTGGGGAACTTTCAGATTAAAAAAAAAAAAAAATTACCTGCTTCCCTGTTGTTGTTGTTGTTGTTGTTAAAGGATATGAGATCCTTTATAATTTATACTTTGTCTCTAACTCTATAAGGCAGGTAGATTATATGGCCATAGATGTAGAATGTATTTTTTTTTCATGAAATACATACATTTTAAATGGTATAAAGTTGAATTTAAAATAGTTCCTTAAAGTTGTACTCTCTTGATTTTAATCATGAACTTTCTGTTTAGTGAGCACAACTAGATCTGATCCTGCAAACTTATAATTGTTTGTGTAAATCTTGGTTTAAACACACCATGTTTCCAAAGTATAGAGGCACAGACAACTGTTAATATGTTCAAGATTGGGGTGCTTCCATTTTTCCCTGCAGTTAATGAAAGCAGAGGGTACAGAGGACCAAAGCTTTCTCGATTCAATCATAGCAGGAAAGAGTAGATAGACTGTCTTACTGACCTACTCTCCATTAGAGGCTGGTGGATATGCTATTGCCTTGTTATGGGATTGATTATAATCATTTCTGAAGCTACGGTATGTCTAGTAGTGAATTAAGCTTAGATATGGCTTCAGATTTCTCAGGTACCCACTTTTGACAGTGGTGAGCAATTCTCAGTAAGAGGCCACATGTTTATACTGTGCTTTGGAATAAAATGCCATAAATATTGAACCCAAGTTTCAGTCATACGCCCTTCTTATTTCAAGTTCCAAAATAAGACATCCTTATAAACAGGGTATAAACCTGTACTGAGACTCTGTGGCTTCTCTTAAATAGTGAAGTTGCAAACAGTTGAGTTTGCGGTAGACATGCTGGAAGCAGAATTTTTAGAAAGGGACACTGTTAATAATAGACAGTGTTGTTGGTACGGTGCAATGGGCTGTAAATACCCATGATTTGGTGTACTGTGGGTAAACCTATTTTTTCCCTTAGTGGGAAGGAAATTGGGTAATTTCCATTCTTGCAATTTGCAGCCTGATCCAATGTCTGTTTACTCCAAATAAGTCCAACTGCCCTGGTGGGAATTACTGCCAAATAAGCAAATAGGAATGTAGGTTTGCAGGCTTTGCGTCTATATCCTGCTACATGATTTGAAGGTCAGTCAAGACTCTGTTTTACAGTTTTTAAGTTGTTTACTTGCCACAGAATAATTGAATAACCTTATAAGAGGTCCTTTGATCTATACTTTAGGTGATGCAACACAAATTGAACTAAGTAATTTAGGATAAGCATAGCTACAGTATAGCATTAGATCGCTACTGTATGAATTGTATTTTATTAAACTGTTAGTGTAATATTAATAAATATAAACATGCCAGACGACATCCCCTCCATTTCCAGAGCTCATTTTCATTACTATAAGTTCATCTCAAGCAAATGGGACCTACCACAAATGTTGCACTGGAGAGCTGTTTTTCAAGATTTTTTGCTCCATTCCTGTGTTCAGAGAGACAGTTTCTAAATGGTCCACGGTATTGGTTGAAAGTTTATCTTGGGATATACTTGTATTCCAAGAATAAGGTTAAAAAATAAATTGCCAAAGCATTTTGGAATCTTCTGTGAGGAGGCAGAATCTTACATGTTTTTCATAATCTCAAGTGTAATCTTGTCAAAATATTGTGAGATTTTCAATTTCTGGGTATCTGGGAAGATGCTGGGAATGGCTGATGCCTGTTTCATTACCCACCCTGCCTTTATATTCCCCCCTTCCAATCTCCATGAAAGTCAGTATTCTCTGACAACTGAATGTTGTTTGATTATCCATGGTGGTGGTGCAGAAATTACATATCTCATATTGGAAGGATAAGGCCACACCTGATTTACAGCAATGGATTGCCAATATACAGTATGTAATTTAATTCGTCTTTCTTTTTTTTTACAAGGAAGGAAAAGAACATTTTAGGAAAGGGGTCATTTATTTTTGAACATATGCAAAGCTTGGTAAACTGTCCTAACAGCCAGGAACCATGCTGAGACATGGAGTAGGTCTCTAGTGTTTATTACTGCTACATAAAACAGAATCCTAACAAACTGAAGAAGCGTGGGAAAAACCCAGATAGATAAAGCCCAAAAGTTAAGGCAGGTCTGATCTGTGTCTCTTTCAATGGCTGCTTAACTCCTCAGTACTACGCATGTGTTTTCCCCCCTGGATAGGGGCCCCCTCCTGCTCTCCAACAGTGCTCATGACATAAACCATCCATTTACTGTTTATACTACCACTAGGATAAATAGGTGAAAAAAAATCTACAGCCAAAAATACAGATAATTATATCTGTAATTTGCTTGAATCTTGACCTCCAGTTTAATGTAAAACATATAGATGTAGATGCATAGGTGTTGACTGAGAGGAAAAAAAAAACATGCAGTTTTCAGATTTCTACAACAAATGTTCTTACATGTGATATTTCAATCATTTGGTATTGACATTCTTGAGCAGTTTTAGGGTGCTTTGAAGTGAGAGATCCAGTAAAAATCTTACAGATGCTACAAGTATTCCATCTATAGTGGTCTATGCATATACCAAAATGTGATCCTTAAAATGTTAAAGATATTAGTACAAAACATTTGAAAGAGGTGTGGGAGTGTTCACAATGTGCTCCAGCAGTTTCCACATGTGTGTGTGGGTGTGTTGGGGGGGCACTTTATTTTGCTGAAACGGCTGCAGACACGCATGAAGAGATCGCTGGAAGCCTGCTCTTCCAGCCATAGTTATGAAAAACAAACCAAAACAACAAGAAAAAAAAAAGATTGGCTGTCATTTTGAGCTAAAAAATTAGAGTGTAAGCCTTAGAAGAGACATCACATAATCATAAAAAATACATAGCCGAGAACAGCATTTGAAGCAGGAGCACTGGCCTGGAAAAAGATAGGGCTTCTTTATTAATTGAAAAATAGGTACTTCTTAAAAATTCCTGCATTTCAAAAGATTTGTTCAGTCTTAATAAAAGTGAACTATTTACCATTATCGTTCTGTGGTTTTTTTGTGTGATAAATAAACTTGCACACATTAAATGGCTCTATAGCCTTTCTGTAACATGCTGTTTCTTATTGTTCTTAATTTAGTATGAATTGGTTGTAAAAATATTTGTTTATCCAGGAGACACTTCAGTTATAGTTAATCCTTTGTTGCCCCCAAACTCTGCCTCTAAGTGAACAGTCTAAGTGGACAGATTCTTAATGCAGTGATGGACTGTATTGTGACAATATGTCCATTTCTATCACTCATTTCTTCTTACATGGCTTTGAAGATTCCATTGAAATTGTTGGGAAAAACTAATTTAATTGTACAATTAACATTGTTTTACCTTCAGTTTTAAGGGAGGTGATTGGAATGGGACCCTTAATTTCCATTGACACAAATCTAAGCCGTATCTTTCTGGGCTGCCAACAGAACAAGACAGTTATAACTAATACAAATTGGCTTACTCCTTAAAAGGGGTAAGAGAGATAATGTCCAATTATATGCTACTATATTTTATCTTACTTATGGATATTTTCTATTCCAATACAAAGAATTAATTTATTCCAACAAAGAAAGCTTTTTTTAAAAAAAATCCTGATTTCATCCACAGATTGTATTTTTGTCATATTCATATTCATATTCATATATATATGCACCAGTTTAAAAAAAAAAACTGTACCTTTAATTTGGGAAAATATCTTTTAGATATTTTATATAAAAGTTTGTAATAGTAAACTGAGTTATTTGGAGTTGGGTGAGTTCTAAGTCATATAAATAAATAAGATACATAACCACAAAGTGTAAGGATTTCTGAATATTCTAAAGCTGTAAGATTACATTTTTTAAAAAAATCCATTCAATCATGTCCAATTCTTAGAGACTGCCTGGACAACTCCCTGAAGTTTTCTTGGCAAAAGTTTTCAGAAGCGGTTTGCCATTGCCTCCTTCCTAGGGCTAAAAGTGACTGGCCCAAGGTCACCCAGCTGGCTTTGTGCCTAAGACAGGACTATAACTCATGGTCTCCCAGTATCTTGCCTGGTACCTTAACCACTACACCAAACTGGCTCTTGAAGATTACATACTAAGATATATTACCTTTGGAGTCCTTGGTGCTCTCTGAGCCTTGTTGTTTTCTCGCAGACGTTTCATTGCCAGACTAGGCGACATCTTCAGTGTGAAGAGGGAGTGGGCTAGCCACAGTATATAAACAAAGAGCAAGACCCACTCCCTCTTCGCACTGAAGATGTCGCCTAGTCTGGCAATGAAATGTCTGTGAGAAAACAGCAAGGCTCAGAGAGCACCAAGGACTCCACAGTTCAACCCTGAGCTACAAATATTCGCTTTGATTGGTACCATATTACCTTTAAAGCCCTAACATGGCATGGGTCCAGGTTACCTGAGGGACCGTCTCACCCTCATTACATCGACCCGTCCCACCCAGTCATGCAGAGAGGGCATGTTACGGACCCCGTCTACAAGCGAATGCTGTCTGGCACAGTCCCGGAAGTGGGCCTTCTCTGCTTTGTTCCTGCCCTTTGGAACATTCTTCCTCCAGAGGTGCAGCAAGCTCCCTCTCTCCTGACCTTCCAGAAAAAGTTGAAGACTTGGCTTTTCCATCTAGCTTGGGGCAGGAAGGTGTGTAGTCATTCTTGGGGATGGCTGGCACCTTAAAGAGGTCCTCATACATTCATGAATTGAATTAGAACTTTTAACTGCCATCTGGATTCTATTTTATATTTATATTTTGTATTTATAATTTATGTATTTTATGTGGTTTTATTTTATTTTAATTTTTTAGCTTTATTGTAAACCACCCAGAGTCCCTCTCTTGGGGGGAGATGGGTGGTGGAGAAATTTGATAAATAAATAATATAAATAAATATTAATGTAGGATTACCAAATTGGCTGGCAAAATTTTGACAGCCACAAAATAATAACAGATCGTGCTTTCTGAACTTCTTTCTGTCTTCTAGTGGTCATGTGAATTTTTGTAAGCCTCCATGATAAAAAATAGTTGTTCAGGCACCATAGGTCTACATTGCACATCTGATGTTACATAGAGGATGTTGTGTAGGTAGACATTCTGCTGGATTTTCTTGGATGGTTTGGAATGGAGTTTACTTTACTGGAACAAGATTTACTGTACATTGTTGGGGAAAAAAATATATTACAGTGCTTAATATTTGTAGTATGTGGACAACATAAAAAATGGTTTATGATATTTAATGTTTCTTCCTTAGAGTTGTTTTCTATTTTCTATTTAATATGTAATAACAATATTTAATATGTAATAACAATAACAAGAATAAAAAATATGTCAGCCTGTCTGGGGGAAATCAATATTTTTATTGATCAAAGTATAACTTACAAACTCTTCTTTGTAGTAAAATAATTTTATTTTATTCACTACTACAGTTAGATTCTGATCATTCAGTTGCTGTAGTATGAACAATTATTATATTCATGAAGCAAAACAAACCCTAAGAATCCTATAAATCTCCAGGAGAATTCTAAATCTTTACAATCTAAGATGCTACATCTTCATATAGGGTCTTAATAATTCTTAATAGTATTACCAATATGAAAGCTATCGTAATGATTTTGTAGAATCGTAAGAATCATTCACAGGCAATCAGATCAATATGTTTATTATGAAATATAGCAGAAGCTTAAGTGCTTTGTAGGGGAGGGTGCATTGACAAAAGGCAGATTTTACTGGATCTGTTTTCAACATTAATTTCAGAGTTTCAAAATGTACGTAATTGAATTTGCAATTTACATTTCAAAATAGCATATCTGGTCTTGCCTGCTGGAAGATTAAAAGATTGTTAAAAGCTTGAGGTTATCTGGGAATGAAAATGCATATATAAAAACTTTGTTTGAAGTTATACTTTTTCATTAAAAAAATAATATACTACAGCAGCAAGTCAAGATATCAACAAATGAAGTAGAAGAATGTATAAAGTCAAGGCCTGGAGTCAGCATTAATTATTATACATGCCTCATTAATTTTTTGAAATGTAAGATTTTTTTTTTAAATACAGTTGGAATTTTGTTGCATCTCTCACTGGCATAGTACTTATTGAATCAACTTTCCTAGGGACTGGGTGGGGAAAAACAACTGGAGTATGAGAAGCCAGTAAGTTTCTTTTTTTGTCCTTGTTGAAGTTAATTGGAGATACATCTGTTGCTCTGCTTTTTCTGTACTTGGAATAGTTCAATTCCAAACCAACCAATCAAGCCTTTAAAAAAACAACAACAGAGGAGTGTAACTGAACACAGATCAATTCATTCCTCTTCCTTTTGTCTTCTTTTCACAGTTAATCTGCTAGATTCAAAAGCAATTCAAGGAGAGCTTGGCTGGATCTCCTACCCATCACATGGGGTGAGTTCATTAAACTGTAAAATGGGAAATGGTGCTATGGAGTCTGTGTGATTTAACCTTTTCCTTTTCCTTTCCTTTTCCTTTTTTTATTTTTCTTTTTGGAGAATGACAAACCAAAAATATGACTTAGTATGGTATTCTTGTTCTTTGTTCTGTTCAAAACACAGTTTATATTTTGAGACTCATCCTTCCAGTCACAGATCCCTGAATATGTTCCATGTTTCATATATGTGTCATCAAAACAGCAGCCAGCACCTCTTTCAACAGTATTAAAGTGATTGTAAATATTTATGTTAAGGCTTGCTAAGAAGTTTTTTTTTTCCTCATGTAGTCAGTCCTCTTCAACGTGTATTCCTCCAGATTTGGCATGGGGGGGGGTTAACTTTCATGATCCTTATTAGCAAAATGGCATGATTTTATTGATGATTTATTTGTTTTGATTTGATTTGCCTGAAGTTTTGATTGAGGATATTGGAGCCTTTCCTGCACATTTTCCATGTTAGAACAAGAGAGACAGACAAGGAGAAGCTTCTTTCATGTGAATAAGGTACAATAATGTGCTTCTACTGCAAACCTGAAACTATCAAGAGCTACTTTAAACCAAGTTTTTCCCCCAGAAAACAAAACAAAACAAAAAGCACACCACAGCCCCAAACCCAACTAGAACACACCCTTATTTTTCCCTTGAGCTAGACAAATAATCTTAATCATAATATGAAAATCTCTGCTAAACCTGAACTGAAATAGAATTGGGAAAACCTGTTACCAATTCAAAGTAATGTGAACCAAACATTGGATGTTGTATTTTCATTAGCTACATGCAAACATTTATAAGCATGAAGAACAATGAGAAAAATGTACTGAAGCCTCACTCTCACTAGACCCAGTTAAAGAGCTCTGTATGATTTGAAGTTTTCCATTATTCCATTAACTCTTCCAGTTAAAGAGCCTTGTATAATTTGAAGACTTCCATTATCAGTTTTCTTGACTATATGGAGATTTATACCTTCACTCAACCAAGCCATAAAAGCTTATATTTTCTATTTCAGACTTTGCAGTTAAGTTGAGGTTATTACAGTAAAAGTGGACAGGATTAGGATCACAGCATGTTCTTTGTTCTCCATACATATGTTCAGTTTTTAAAGTCTGAAGAAAGCCACTGGTTCTGCTAGAGTTAGAATGAGTGCATATAATAATCTCAATATTTGAGAATCTATACCTCTATAATGCTTAAGGGTCTGAGTCCTGGCAGCTGTAAGGAGTGACAACAAAAGGCCTAGTCCCTTTGTGATAGAAGTTTGATGAGAATGCAGATTACCAGATGGAACAAGTAAAAATAAAAATCTATCATTTATCATCCATCCATCCATCCATCCATCCATCCATCCATCCATCCATCCATCCATCCATTGAAGGTAACAATAGAAGGCAAGTAATATAGGTCATATTTTCATGGCCAGTGCATATTTATAGTAAAGTAATAAGCCTAATTTTTGAATGTAAAATTGGAATGGGAAAACAGGAAATCACAAGATTTTAAAAAGATGGAAAGCAAGGATAAAGATTAATCAAGGCTCATTCAAATAAATAGGTATGGAGAAGATTTAACAAACTGTTTGCAGTGCATCTACTGGTATATGACAGGTACAGGAGAAAGGCTATCACAATGGGTTGTAGACTGCAATATGCTAGAAAAGCTGCAGGGCTCATGTGAACCCCTGTTAAATTTGTGGTGATCATATAGCTCCTTGTTAAAAAAAAAAACAGATAAAACTGAACAGATTATGTAACCTTGGGTGATGACCCTTAGATGATATTCTTCTCAAAATTTGATATCCTCAAACTTTGTGACCTTGGCTCTTCCACTTTGTCACCAAAGGGAACTGACAGAAAAGGGTTAACACCATATCGTTTAGTTAGAACTCAGAGTGTAATGTTTCATTTCTTTTCAGTAACTAACTCTGTATTTAGAAGAAGTGGTTTTTCCTCTTGTTTCAGTTTTGAGAGTTGAGAATCAGGAAGGAAGGGAAGGAGGGAGAGAGGGAAAGGGAAAAGGGGAAGGGGAAGATGTACAGGAAGCAGTACTGCAATTGAAAGAAGTCTCTCAAGCACAAAGGCTGTGTGGCCTCCAGGATAAGTGGTCAGGCAGTGCCAGTGGAGCTTACTGGAGAAGCCAGAGATACAGGAGGAAATTGGAAGTTTGGAAGTGACATGAGATAATTGCTCTCTTCCTCCTCAGTTCAACGAAGTGAGGCCGTTGTTAAGAAATTGGCAACACTCTCTGAATGCACTACATACTTCCTATGCTTCAATGGAAGGTATATGCAGTATAAATACTGTGATGATTAAATCTTCTAGGTAACCTTATCCAGTCCAGAGCCTGATAATTCTACATGTCCTCAGTGGCTCAGGACACCTAAAAGAATCCTCATGTTATCCCTGGAAGAAAGCATATCTGAAAAGCTATTTTGAGCTACTCTGGGAATCCCTGCTTCCTAGACAGTTGAAAGGCACTCACTTTATTAATCTAAACTGGAAGAACTTCAGCTGTAGCTAACCAAGAACTGGAGCTAAAGCAGAATGTTTAATAATTAGTCTGCCTCTGACTCATTAATATCATTTAAAGTGCCTGTGAATAAGTTATTGTCTGGGAGAATCAATGGATGATGTCCTCAGTTGACAATGGTAGCCAGTTAAGTGCACAAAAGTATGTAATTTTTTTTTTAAAAAAAACACCTTTTAGTTGCCCCTGGTTTTTCATGACCCAGCTAGACATTGCCTTTTTATGATAGTGTTCAGCCATGTATTTTAATGAATGCTGGAATGGTAGTTTTACTGGATTTGAGTCTTGATAGTTCAGTCCCAATATCTCCAGTTAAACGGTCTGGGAAACAAGTAACTGAAACAAGAAGGGATCAGGTTTTGCTTCATAGCTACTAATTCTGGGCTAGTTGGACAAAAATAATGATTTGTTTTTCAGAATTTTGGTCTTTCTATTTCATAGATATGGGATGTTGTCATTATTATGCTATTTTATTTAAATGATCTTGAATTAGTAGTTCTTCATGCTGTGTTAAGCAGCATAAAAAATTAATACAAGAAGAATGTTACAAAATTCCACTGTGGTCATAAATGTAAAAATATATAATGAGAGAGTTAAAATTTATAGCATTAAATCGTATGCCTGAGTGCTACAAATCTGCACTAGGCCAATGGTTCCTAGCTTTTTGTTTATTAGAAAACAACAACAACAATAATAGTAAACAAATAACCATTGAGGAATTTGATATTTGTTTTTTAAATAATTTATTTTTCTTTATTTTTTTGGTCCCATTTAACTTGCTGGGGCAAAATGTTCAACGAAATAACAAAGTAATAAAAGTCTGGAATTTGGTTATTACAGGATCAGTGTTTTAGTATGCCTACTTCTGTATAAAGACTTAAACAAAATGTTATATTCTTTAGCCTTAAAACTTAGACTACATTAAACATTTCAGAGACTTTTTGAGGAAATGCATAGGTTTGTTCCAAGGGCCGTTTCCATAAAATTGTCTTTTGTTTTATATTATATTATACAGTATTATATTATATTATATTATATTATATTATATTATATTATATTATATTATATTATATTATATTATATTATATCTTTTAGATTTATTATAGCTGCTTCACTCCAAAAGACTCTGGGCAGCTTAGAACATCCAATATGCAATTAAAAACATAACAAAGCAAGAAAGCCTAGACAAAAACAGCCATAACAGTAAAAAAAAAAAAAAAAAAGACACAACAGGGCTCTACTAACATACTAAACTCAGGCCTGAGAACAGAGGCAGGTCTTAAGAACGTTCCAGAACCTAAGACAGTGGGTGCCATATGTAACTTTGGGGGATCCTATTCCAGAGGATAGGAGCTACGACAGGGAAGGTGTACTTCCTTGGTTCCACAAAATGACAATGTTTAATTAAGAGGACCTGGACAATACCCACTCTGCCTGAATGAACAGGGAGGCAAAATTATCAGAGAAAGGCAGTGTTGCAGATAACCAGGCCCTATACCATGAAGGGCATTATGGGTGATGACCAGCATGCAGAATGATACCCAGAAGCCAGCACAGCAGCATGACACATAAGTAACATAACAAGAAGTGCCTATTGCTGGTCTCACTGCTGCATTTTGGACCAACTGTAGCTTCTGGCTAGTTCTGAAGAGCAGCCCCATATACATGCAGTAGTCCTATCACAAAGTGACTGAGGCATGAGTAACTGTCTGAAGGGCCTCCTGGTCGCAGAACAGGTGCAACTGGTGCACAAGATGAAAACACGCAAAGGGCCTCCTGGCCACAGCTACCACCTCACTGAGCAGTAGCTGTGAGTCCAGGAGGACCCCAAGTTGCACACCAGTCTCAAATGGAGGAAGTGCAACCCCATCTAAGACCAATAGTGAAAATGTCCCTGACTGGAGGCCCAAACAGCCACAGCCAATCAATCTTCTAAGAATTGAGCCGAAGTCTTTTCTTCTCCATCCAGATGCAAACAACCTCCAGATATTGGGCTAATACATTGACAGCATAACCTATGCATGGCACAATCTCTCCCTTCCTGTCAATACCAACCATTGAAGAAGGAACCACTGAAACATAGTGCCACTATTCATAATCCCCACTGCTATAAAAGTGAGCACATGTAAGTAGAAAACATGTCTGCTGCTAATCGGAATCGCTCTGATGCTAGGATAAATCTG
This sequence comes from Candoia aspera, assembly GCF_035149785.1. Taxonomy (NCBI): domain Eukaryota; kingdom Metazoa; phylum Chordata; class Lepidosauria; order Squamata; family Candoiidae; genus Candoia; species Candoia aspera. The sequence goes on along the minus strand of NC_086157.1, from coordinate 79,240,245 downwards.
AATCTTATATTGCCTCCTGTTATACAGATAAGCATGTATTTTATTCATAAATATTCTTGTCTTAAGAAAACTGTTCAATATATAATACTGTTTAAAGAAATAAGGAGGCAGATCAAGCTTGTCTATATGAACCTGAAAATAAATCTCACTGTAATACATTGAACACAGGAAATGTAGATTAAGTAAAATAGTGGTATATCAGAAAAATATCCATAGAACTTAATGGTGTAGATTTACTATGGCATTTTAACACTCAATCACTGAATTATTCTTGTTCTTCTATACTTGTATTTTTAAGTAACTGCTCAGCAGAAGTAAGCTCTGTAAAATAATTGAAAACAGAAAAGACACTATTTTATAGCCCTCTCCTTCTAGTATATTAATTACAAATCCAGGGAACCTACATCTTTCTGAAATCTAGCTAAAATATGAACCTAAACATCATAAAGAAAGCATAATAAAGTTGTCACGTCATATTGAAACATTACTAATAGTGCAAAGGTAATTTAGAAGCTCAGGTTAATAGAGCTGCATTTCAAGCATTGATTCACAAATTAAGCTGATGGTATGATGTCAGCCAAATTCCAAGACACAGCAGTATATTCCCATCATAGCCCAACAATCCTTCTATGCCAATGTGAGAAATATTTTTTTTTCTCCTCTCTCTCTTTTCCTTAAAAGCCATCCAGTGATGGTCTTTGGATTCATATAATTGATATAGGAAGTGTTAATTTAGGAATAGGAAAAAGAACAGGTTTTTGTTTAGTTGTTTGGGAATACTTGACATATTTTTCATTACAGTGTTCTGATTCTCAGCTATGCAAAATTCTTGGATGTTTATTTTAGAACTGACTCTCCTTTGTATTCAACAATTTGTGCTTCACTTGATAAGTCTGTGTTGACAGTGTTTTAATCCTGGATTCAATATTATCACTCTGCAAGAATGTGATAGGTTAATTTCTTCCCTTCCCCCTTGGGGGAAAAAAAAAAAAAAAAAACCATCCTGTACATTTCTAACATTTGCATTTGTAATACTGTAATCATTTGGGAAGGAAGGAAGGAAGGAAGGAAGGAAGGAAGGAAGGAAGGAAGGAAAGCAGAGCAACAGAACTATTAAAAATGGCAAAAATTGCACTAGAAACATGTATTTCTACATGATTGCAAAGTCCACAGGGATAATGTCCTAAACCACCACCTGCATTTATGCCATTTTCATACTGTCAATCAATCAGCTCTGTGAAAGGTCTGGGAAATGAAAGCCTCTTAGTCTGTGCTGAACATATTATTGATATGCTGATTAAGCATAACACAACTGATTATTAACTACAATTCACATAAAATATAGCAGTACAGATGTGGATTGGGGGAAAATCCAAGTTTTGTCAGTCAATAAAATGAATCTGAGTGCATTTGTGGAAGAGGAAAAAACAGTCATAACCATATTTTATTTCTTCAAGTAAGAAATTTTCCTGTTCAGTTTAGTGTTAAAATATTACTGTTACTGTTAACTAAGACATTCTGCACTTAGCTTTCATAGAGCTTTCAAAATGGACTTGAGTTCCATATTCATTTTCAGTGAATTTTTCAGTGAAATACAGATTACTGCATTTTGTTAAATACAGTCCACATTACACAAGAGTGCTGTCTATATTTTAGACTTTTTTCTTTTTTGTGCTTTCAAGTCAGTGCTCACTCCCAGCGACTGCCTGGACTAGTCCCTGCAGTTTTCTATTGCCTCCTTCCTAGGACTGAGAGAGAGGGACTGGCCTAAGGTCACTCAGCTGGCTTTGTGCCTAAAGTGGGACTAGAATTCACAGACTTCCCGTTTCTAGCCTGATGCCTTAACCACTAAACTAAACTGGTTCTCATATTTTGGGCTACACAGATGTAAAGATTGGGTACATTATCTTTTTATTGTAAGTGCCATTAAAGAAGTCCTGCACATGAGTTGTGAATTCCCCTTCTCCTATGATAACAATGCCACTGAAGCAAAAGCATGTCTGAAATTCTCAGGTCTATTATTTTTATTGTAAACCGCCCAGGGTCCCTCTTCTGGGGGAGATGGGCAGTGGCTATATTTGAGTAATAAATAAATAAATATTATTATAATATTTAATAAAATTTTATTAAAGAAAATTTAATAAAAGAAAAAAAATCCTTCAGAATATTTTCAATGTAATTAAAATTCTAGGATACAAAGGTATTGTAAAATGGGTGCAAATGTATAACAGATTATTTTATTTTACATTAAGGAAGATTTACAAAAGTAGGCAAACTCACATTTAGGAAAAATGGAAAACATATAAGATTAAAAGAAAATGATCTGGGTTCCCAGATTTTTTTGCAGTCATTTCATGAGATTACCCAACAAAGGAAGCTTGCATGCTGTAATGTAATGTAAGGTGATGTGTCATATATGCATGTACTGTTACTCAATAACTATACATAGAGTTTCAGATCAACCATTTATTTTCTGGAACCATTAATACAAGATTTGCTAGATTAGAACCAAGGACTATTCAACTTAATATTTAATATTTTGACAATAATGTCAGATATCCCTGGAAAGCTACAAGGAAAGCATTGCTCTTAAATAAGTATGCGTAACTTATTCCACTTAAAGTTTTTGGTAATGTATTCATTTGTTTATAAGTATCATAAGTATTGGACTTATTTAAAAACTATTTCTCTATTTATTAATTTTATTAAACACATTTATATGGCTGCCCATCTCACTGAATGGTAAGAACCAACAATTAAAACAAGGTCAGAACTATCAAAAGGCTTTAAAAAATAAACAAAAACAAGACATGGGAGAACATTCCTCTAAATACAATACAACCATAAGCAGGCTCCTCATGGGATCCCCAAGGTTGCTTGAAGAAGCACATTTTCAGGGCTTTCCAAAAGGCTAACAGGGTCTAACCTCACTTCAGGGGGGATGACAATCTAGAGGGAGGGAGCAGAAAAGGCACATTGTCCAGGTCCTGTCGGATGTAACTCTTTAGCAGAAAGGACTTGAAACATATCTCTCCTGCTGGACCTGATTTATACATACGTTGCTTTTTTCTCCTTCTGTACCCCTGCCCACCCCAGATTGATTCATAGTTTTTAAATCCTTTGACAAGAATCCATCTTTTTGTGTTAATATTAATATAATATAGTAATATAAAGCCAGTTTGATGTAGTGGTTAAAGCATCAGGTTAGAAACCGGGAGACTGGGTTAACCGGGAAACCGGGAGACTTAGCAGCCAAACCACTTCTGAAATCTTGCCAAGAAAACTGCAGGACTTGTCCAGGTAGTCACCAGGAGTCAACACTGATTAAATAAACAATTTCCTGTTTGTCCCAATTGCAGGACTTTGTTAACTGAAAATTAATTTGTCTGAGCATTATGTTATTTTTCTACTTTTTATGCTACCCAGAGTCCACTGGAGTTGGGCAGCCAATAAATTTACATAAATAAACAAATAATTAAATAATTAAATAAATTATGGTACAGTCAGAGTATTTTCTTTTGTGTATTTATTTATTTTGGTGCTTTCTAATGCTTACAGGGCCAGTACATTAAGCATTACATAGTTTATTATGCATTATGCAAAATAATAATTATACAAAAGCAAAAAGCAAACAATTTATATTGCAAGTAAATAATAACTGTAACACATCATATTTTGAACTGTCAGTTCAGCAGTGAAGCAAGTAAGCTCTCATAGCTGTGAAATCATTTGTTGAAGATGATACTATCCAGGTGTCAACAAAGATGTTTAGGAATAAAGTACACTTTTCAGTCAGCCCAAATTAGTAAGAAACTCACATTTACTTAAAAATAAGAAATTGCAGAGAAAGAAATAGGCTGCTAGACAGAAAGAATTTGTGTTTATCTTTAATTATGGTTCAGAAAAGATAATTATTCCATGATAAAACAAATTAAAATGTTTAAAGACTTGGCAACTGAAGAACAACATTGATTCTATAACATTTTGACAATAATTATCATATGCACCTTTGAAACTAAATGTATAGTTGTAGTGCCAGTGTAGTATAGTTGTGCAGATGTTCCAAACCAGTGTTTACAGTCTCCTGAAAAGCTACTTTCCAATGCCTTTTTGTGGAATCCCAAATTGAAAAATTCCCAAGTATGACTTTAAACTCTTAACATTGGCTCTTAAGGTAACTTAAGAAAAAATTGATTAATGAAATCAAACTGATAATTAATATCTGCATTATAATACACAAATATAAGTTCTAGTATCTTCCAACCCCTCCCCCCCTTTTTTTTTCTCAGAGGGCTTTATTAATATGGGCAGTCAGACAAGTTAAACTTAATCCAGATTATATTAATCCTAATCCAACAAAGCATTTATTTATATTTTTCATGTGCCATAGGTTCAGCCTAGGATCTCAGTTATTGAAGAGATTAACCAATGGTGTATCAAAAAGTAGCAATTTCTAAATCCAGGATTCAAAGCATGCAGCGGATCTCTGGAGATAGAGGAGGTGCTTCCTTGCAAATCGTTATCATCTATATGTAGAGGATGAAATGAATGGCTTGTCTGTAGATACTTTGCACAGCTGAGGAAGACTTTAGTGATTTACCACATGCAAATTAATTCTGCAAGATTTTTTTTTTAAAAAGCATGCCTGCTTTCTGAGGATGTCAGCTTGTTCTACCCAACAAGATCGACATATTTGTTCTTTATGAGATTTTTAAATTGATAATAACTCAAAGCAGCAGGATAGAAAAATCAGTTTGTTTCAATGTAAATTCTTTTTACTCTACTAATACTTGCCTGCTTTTTATATTTTCAGAATTTCCCATTTCACTTTATGGCAGCTCTCTCAGTTTTTTTTTTTTTTTACAGTTTTGTTTAAAATAATTAAAGCCACCACCAACTTAAGAAAAGAGTTAAGAGCCTACCAACTATGCTGCCACTGCATATTTGAATAGAAGAGGGTTAGTAGTGAAAGACTTTCTTATTTAATTACATATATAATCAATCATTCTGCTGTTTGCAGAATAACTTGTTGCAGATTGGGTATCATTTTTCTGTGGTTTCCAGAAATGTACATTTCAGCTCCCATTCTGAGGCCTAAATAAAGATTTTATTTAGAAGTTATACTGCGTATGTTCCAGCTTCCCATTTTCCCTTTTAACTTCAATGGTTAGAAACAGTATCATTTCCCTTGTGGGCAGGCATTTTATTTCTGTCAGACTCTCAGCATAAATGCAGACCATTTGTGGAAAGTTATCAGAGATGAGATCATGCTGGATGTTCCCTTCCCCCACCTTCAAACTCTCCAAAGAAAAGCTTTCCCGTCATTTCTGAATTTCCCACTGTTCTCTTCTTCAGAACTGATTTGCATAAGTTAACCATGGAATAAAATGCTGATGGTCACTTGGAAATAATGGTTGCATTATGTCTTAAATGCAGAGTTCCCCCACTTCATTACATCATATTTATGAGCCTGGAGACCTTGGACAAAATTGGGTTTTGTAACAGATACAAGCAACAAATGCTTTAGCTGTACATTTCCACCTAAACCCCTCATAAAAGTTCCGCTTCTGTGACTTTAATTTCTAAAGTAAATATAATTATTAAAATACTTCTTAAATAAATTCTGAGATATTAATATGAAATATGCCTTATTTTGTAATTAGTGTGCTGAACAGAAGCTTTCATTGTAAGTTTTATAAGGTGTGTAAAAGACTGTCATTCTTTAGAGCAGTGTTTCTCAACCTCAGCAACTTGAAGATATGTGGACTTGAACTCCCAGAATTCCCCCAGCCATCATACTTTAGAGAAAGTGTCATTGGAAACAGGATTGGAGAGTAGCTTCTACAGTATGTTTACAGCTGGTGAAACCTGTTGGAAGATGTAGAATGTTTCTCCTTCAAAGTGTTAGTTTGGCCCATTTCTCATAAATAGACAAGGTCAGTGAGGATTTGATGAAACTGCAAAATGACTTATGGGGAAGGAAGGGTTTTCATTAAGAAGCTTCAAAATAAGAGAAACTAATTTTGACCCATAAAGATTCCTAAAGTGCTTCCATCTTGAAATCTTTAGGGTATGTAGCCTTGTTCAAGGCATGTTGTACATGAGAAACTATAGATGAAATCTTCTATTTGTAATTTTCCTATGTCTTTCAACAGCTACTTACTATTTAAAAAAAAATTGTACATAAATCTGTTATACAAAAAAGGAAGACAGACAGACAGACAAAGAGAGAAATTCCTCGCAGTAGGAGTCACTGACATAGACACATTCCACACAATCAAATAAAAATTAAAATTCTTACTTAGCCAGGAAGCTCGCCGCATAACTCTGAAACATAACTATTTCTGCCACTCAGGAGGTTGTACAGGGTAGCATGTTGTGCACTTGATTTCCTGTAAGCTATTGCTATTCTTTAATAAAACAGCAATTGAGATAGTTTGCATAATCTTTTATTTATAGGGTAATAGATCTTAATCAATCCAAACAAAGAAGGAATAGTTTCAGCCATTTTAGGAAGCTAAGGATTGCCCAGTAAAGAGTGGATTCATATGAATATATATAGATGTTAACAGCAGTCCTAGCCTATATGTATAGACACTGGTACTTAAAGGAATAAAAGAATAAGCAAACACAAAAGGAGAAGGGAGACATTAGGGGTGGGAATGTTCTAACAAGCACAGAACAGATTTGGACCTCAGCAGCAGGGTTGATTTTTTTTTTAAATTTTATTTTAAGCAGGGAGGTGGAGGGATAGCCAAGGGCAATAATTCGATGATATCCAAGAGGATGTGGCTGCAGAGGTTTTTATACTTTTATTAGGGTTTTGAGGAGGGTTTTTTTTCTTTTGCTTTTGTAAATATATTATTTTATTGTAAATATTTTATTTATTTATTTATTTATTTTTATATATATATTTCAAATTTCTATCACCGCCCATCTCTCCCGAAAAGGGGACTCTGCATATTATATTATAAATATATTATTCTGTAAACCTTTCCTGTAATCATCATCTCCTCTTCCTCCTCCTCCTCCTCCTCTTCCTCCTCCAATTCCCATTAAATATTGGTTTCTGTGGGGTTTCAAAGCTGAAAAAAGATGACTTTTCCTGCTATCATTCCTGCTCTAAATCCCTTAAAGTAGCAAATATTTTATCCTTGAAATTTTAAATATCATGAAATACTTGAATCAAAAAATGAAATTTAGCTTTAATCCTTTTGTTTTTGCCATCACTATTCTGAGAAAATGTTTATTTTTTAAAAGTAATATTTTAAATGACCCATAAGATACAAAGGATGAACTAAAGCCAATCTGAGGTTCAAAAATTCTTATTCTATTATTAAAGAAGATATTTAAAATTACATAAATAGAGACATATAATCCATGGAAGGGCTTGGATGTGATCATTGATGACAAGCTAAACATGAACTAGAGTGAGAGGAAAGGTAACAGAATTCTAGGCCGAAAGAAGAAGCACTGTATCAAAGGACATGATGTCCTTATGATCTTCCATTCTTCCTGTATGATTCCGTGTGCCACATTTCCAGAAAGATATGGACAGGTAAATTCAGAAGAGGATAACAAAGTTTTGGTTTTGAGGACAGGCTGAAAGAACTTGACGTGTGTATTTTATTTGTTCCTGCAAGGAACAATTACTTTAATTTTGCATTGAGGTCACTGTCAAAACTATTGGAAGTGCTGCTAAGAGCTCTAGTTCAAAAGTGGATCTTAAAGTAACTTCTCCATGGCTCAGTAGTTGTTTCTTTGGGGAAGAGAAGTATGAGATCAAGGCCTACCTGAGTGCCATTTTGTAAAAGATACATATATTTCTTTGGGAAAAAGTGGTTAATCTTAATTATTATCTGGCTTTATCACAATATTACTGCTTTATCACAGCTCTGCTTCTGAGGGCAAACTCACCCAGACAAGCAATGCATTATGCCAGCCTCCACTTTGATTACCAAAAATAATATTCGACAGAGCATTGAAATGTATCCTTGAAGGGAATAGGCATATGTGTATATATATATGTGTGTGTGTGTGTGTGTGTGTATAAACAAATATATAATATATATAAACATCAGGTTTGTGCGCTCTGAATTAGAAAGTTTTACTCTAACTCTGGAATCCAATGCACCTAAACACACCTTATTTTAAATTTCACAAACTCTTGTTAAGTTCTGATTAAACAAATGTTATTTTCTGTATACGACGCTGGCTAAGCTGAAATGCAATAATACAATATTGAACTATATCCTTGGTCCTCTTGAATGGTCAGATGGAATTTGATGCCACTGGGGAAGGGCTGCCTTTTTTTTTTTTTAACAGTGAATGCAAAATTTCTGTGTAATTATGTGTGACATGTTTGGAAGTAAATTTTTAAAACCACATGTATCTGAACTAGTACTGGACATTATTTACAAACATTGGTAAAACATGATTTGGATGTTTGTTTAGCTTGCTTTAGGAGCTGAGTTAAAGACATACCTTTAATTAATGTAAACAAGTTTGAAATGTCCTTATTATGTACTGTGTATAGGAAATTGGTTCATTTGGTCAGTTGTGTCTGGTTTTCATCTATATGACTATTTGTCATTTATCAAAACTGATGACTACCACAATTTGATTTCCTTGGGAATTCTTTGGTCAATTTTTAAACTAAACTTTCACATTCTTCTCTTTATATTCAAGAGCAAGATTAATATCAATTGGTCAGAAAGTGACATATCTTTGCCCTATATTTTTTGGACTTTGAAAACTTGCCAAAAGCTGAAATATTTATTCAGTTAAATATTCACTTGTTATTTTACACTTTTGATAACATACTTGTTAAAGAATGTGTATTTGGGCTATAAGCCTTCAAGAAACTCCAATGCATCAATATGTATATACTTTAAAGTGAACATAATTGGATCAGAGGTGAGTCCTAAAAGGCAGCACTATCTTTTTATTTTTATAAAATAGTTAAGAGCAGAGACATCACACTGACAACAAAGGTCCGCATAGTTAAAGCAATGGTGTTCCCCGTAGTAACGTATGGCTGCGAGAGCTGGACCATAAGGAAGGCTGAGAGAAGGAAGATCGATGCTTTTGAACTGTGGTGTTGGAGGAAAATTCTGAGAGTGCCTTGGACTGCAAGAAGATCAAACCAGTCCATCCTCCAGGAAATCAAGCCAGACTGCTCACTTGAGGGAATGATATTAAAGGCCAAACTGAAATACTTTGGCCACATAATGAGAAGACAGGACACCCTGGAGAAGATGCTGATGCTAGGGAGAGTGGAAGGCAAAAGGAAGAGGGGCCGACCAAGGGCAAGGTGGATGGATGATATTATAGAGGTGACGGACTCGTCCCTGAGGGAGCTGGGGGTGTTGACGACCGACAGGAAGCTCTGGCGTGGGCTGGTCCATGAAGTCACGAAGAGTCGGAAGCGACTAAACGAATAAACAACAAAATCTTTTTATTCCCTAAAATGTCTGGAAAACGGATTTTACTCACTTTCTTTATGAAATATAATACATAATATCTTAAAGGATCTGAAATATAGTATACACTGAATTATATCAGAACAACCTTTGACATTTTGTATGAAATTTAACATTTCATTTCTAACAGTGGATATGTTAGAGAATTACAAACTGGGTACATCTTTACCAGCCTAGACAAACATGGACTGAAACCATTGGCAGTTTTACTCATCTCTTTTATGCCAGTTCATTTTTGAAAGCTAATTTCATTGTAACATCCAACAATCCAGTTGTGTACATGAGAAGGAAACCAGCAATAAAATTAGGATGAGACAGACTTTCCACCTGTAAAACAGTTGTATTGTTCCACACATGTTTTCTGTAGCATTAATGATTTTATAAATTATTCTGCTAAAGAGAAAGAAAGACTATATTTTTAGATAAAACCTTGGTACTGAGTCTAAAAATCAATTAGGGGAAAATGGGAACTAAGTAGGCTGAGATAATTTATGGGTCTCCATTTGCTGTAATGACAATTTCTGTAGTGGTATGATGAACATATAGTAGAAGTACATACAAAAAGCCATCCATTATTAATACAATAAGCAATATAAAATACAAATGGATAATTGAAAGGTTACAGGCTGGTTAATAAGATATTAAAATTGTTAATAAAGGAAGAATGGGGAAAGTCAATATGAAAGTAAGCATATTCCATTATTTGAAAAGCCATGGCCAGTAAAGGAAGTGATATTTATTATTTATTTAATTGATTTAATTGATTTATATGGCTGTCTATCTTGCAAATGGGCAGCTAACATCATGTTAAAAATATACATACATACATAGTATAAAGATATAGAGTGAAAATGTCAGGAATACTTAAAATACTTCTTCAAAGAAAGCCAAATGAATTAACATTCCATATTTGTGTTAATTTGATCATTGGTAATTTTAAAAATATGATGGTTTTGCAGAATAAATAATGCAAGGAAAATGTGTCTAGAATAAATGATTTCACAGTAATTATTCAATTAATAAAATATCCTTAAGGTTGAGTTCTAGCCCAACTGACATCGATACTGAGCAAACTTGGAGATCATTGTTTGTTTGTTTCTGTGTTTGTTGAACTATTCTATATTGAAGTGAACCAGGGCAGAGAATAAAAGCAGCAATATATTTAGTTATTTTTTCAGAGTTCTACAGGATGTTATAAATATGAATGTTTATTGATTATCTTAAATGTATGGGTTCCTCTGTGGTTTCAATTTATAATTTGCTGCCAATTGTGTAGATAAAAAACTGTGGACAATAACTTCCCTTTTCTGAGTTTTGTAATCCAATACAAACTTTGGCTGCCTTAGAACCATTTCTCCACAAGGTTCCTCCCACTCCCCAGATCACTGATAGGCTCTTACTTGAGTGTTGATTGTTAAAGTGAGCAATCATATCCTAGCTAAGTTTAGGATTTGTTAACCGACATTGAGCCAGAGGTTTCTTGCTTAGCACAAGCCACTTATCTGCAGAAAAGCTAGCAAGTAACAAGATGGATAGAAAAGACATGACAAGAGGAATGCTCAGACCAATGCTCATCCCTAGGCTTATAAATCTTCATCTTTGAAGCCTGGAATGAGCATGGTCAATGCTAGTGTGGCCCTGGAAAGTCTCAAACCCTAGTATAAGTGAAAATAACTTGTGTTAAACTTAAAGACCAATCGTTTTTATTGATATTACTGTATGTTGGTTGAGATTAATGATGCTACCCTGAAGAACAAATTAATTTAATAGCTATTGATTCTTTTCTGCATGTATCAACACTTTTCTGCATTGTGTTTGTTTTGTTTTCTTTCCTTAGATTTATTACTTTATATATATATACATACATACATACATACATACATATATATATATGTAAAGAACAGGGACATGTATACTTGGGATTTGGGTCAGACTGAAGTGCAAATGAAAAGAAAATAGCTGCAAATGCTTTTTTACATTTGCTGGAAGAATTAACTCAGTGCAATGGATAATAGGTAGTTTTCTTTTTCTGTGAAAAATGTTTTGCAATCTATTGCGCTAGCAGAATGCATTTTCAAGAATAAACCAGTTCACTTGTAACCACTTTTGCACTAGATGTCAGTTGATGGGGAAGTACCCAAATTAGAAGAGTTTTTTGCCAGCCAGGTTCATTTAAGGATTGTATGTCATTACGGGAATGTTGAACATAGCTCAGTAGTAAACTGGCAACCAGTGTAACGCCTTCATAATAGGTGTGATATGTTTGCAGCAGGTTGTCCTGTTCAACAATACTACCTGTAATGTCTAGGTCAAGGCCTGGCATATACATTCAGTCCCAAGTTTATCAGTAGCTAGGTTTTTAATCTAGCAGCATTTTATATTATTTTGATTTTTTTTTCCCCATGGAAGGGAGGATTTTTACAGAAGCATTAATCTTACCATAGCCACAACTATCAAGAATGGGCAACAACAGTGTCGTCTTGTTTTGAGTAATTTCAGTGGTGTAATTTTGTACTGCCATTTGAAGAATGCAGGTAGAGGACTGCTTACTCTTAGGATGAATTTGCTAGGCCTAAATCTTTGGTAAAACCTAATTAAACCTAATTTCCATCCCAGTGGATCCACCAATGCCTTTTAGATATTTTTACTTCATGATGAAATCATGGAAACACATTGTGGTTCACAAGCCATTTGGAATATTGATTTCTGAGAGGCTGACAAATTGGACCATCCCAGAACATAGTGGCAGATGGTGATATGGCCTGAGATAAGGTTAAGAAGTTGGATGTTTTTAGTCTGGAAAGGAGATGACTGAGAGACAAGGTAATTCAGATATCTGATGGCTGATCACATTTGTTCTCTGTAATTCAGGAGCATAGGAGTGGAACAAAACAGTTTGAACTGCAAGGAGGTGCTCTGATGAATCATTAGGGGGGGGGAACCCTGCCTGCTCTTCTTCACTTGTGAAAGAGCATTTCTTGATTGATTCCGAAGCCTCACAGAATCATATTTTTGCCTTCACATCTCTTCCTCTGCTATGGCACTGGGGCATGTGCCAGAAACCTCAGCTGCATGAACATAGAATGTACCTATTTTACTTAAACTTTATTAAAATTGTAAGATAAAAAGATAAAAACTAACAAGAAATGAAAAAGTAAAGTAAGAAAGCAAAATAGAACAAAGAACTAAGTCAAAAGTGCAGAAAAAGAAAAGGGAAAGAAAGGAAGATTCAATATTACCTACAATGGAAGAATGGATGGTGAAATTGATGGAGTTGGCTGACATGATGAAATTGGCAGGTTTGATTAGAGAAAAGACACTGACTAATTTTAATGTTATCTGGAAACCCCTTTTGGATTTTTGCGTGAAACAGAAAAAAATGAAATCATGATATCTGGATTTGATCATTAGAAATAATAATGGACAATAGAATTAATGAAAGCTATGTTGTAAGCTTAGAGCAAGAGTTTAATGTAAATGTACTGTATATTTATATAATAATAAATTTATTTTACAATCAAAAGGCCTGAAAACAAGTTGCAAATATAATCTAGACTTCACATTAAATAAAACAATTTAACAGATAACATCTTTAGTAAAAATATTACATGATACACTTAAAAACCCAAATTTTGGGTTTTTGATTTGTTACTAAAATCTTGTCTTTACAGCCATAGTTAAAAATCTGGCTGTTGCCACTGTATCTCAGGATTTTCATCTGCAAGTAAAATAGTCAGAAGTATCCCTTCCTGATTTAGATTTTAAAATAGGCCAGATAACTTCTGCCAAAGACTCTTAGAGAATTCATAATACAATAAAATATGATCCACTGTTTCAGGATCAGTATCATACAGGAACAAAATCTTTGAGAGATGTATACTTATATCTGTAGCAAAGAAAGTTGAAGTCATTCATTTTCTTTATTTTCTGTATTTTCTTTCTTTCTTATGATGTACATATTTTACAAGACTTTTTTAGCTTCCAGGTAGTTTTTAGATGCAGAGTCCCAGTGTTCTCTTAAAGTAATTGAATGCCTCGGGGTCAGGATACGTGAAGATCCTATACTGTTTGTTTTGTTTTTAAATTTTTCTGGGGTGGCTCTTCTTGACCAGACTAGCTAGGATATGCATGAGAAGACCTTTATGGCCATATTGACATGATCAGACCTTTTGCCTGGGGAGTCCATTGGCTACATTGCTGGCATATTTTCTCCCTGTTTCTTTGGACTTCTGATAAAAACTTGACAGCCTCTTAATTTTCCAAGTCAAAGACAGTCATTGGTTGGATTTCTTCCTTCTACCTGTTTCCATTATGTTACTGTTCAGATATGATACTGCTTTTTTATCTTTTCTAATTTTCACAGGGGTGTAATCACTATTTCTACAGTCACAGTTGGATATACATGTTTGTAAATAAATGAATGAATTGTCAAAAGCATGCATGACAATAAAACAATATAAAGCCTAATTAAACACAGATTGCAGTTAACACAGCAATTATACTAAATAACAGCAACCAAAAAACAAAAGAACGAAAACCCCAAATGCACACAAAAGTCCATTTTCAACTTATTCCAGATGGTGGCCTAAACAAATATTTATCTGAAATACAGCCTCTTCACCTGAAGTAAATGAAATGAATTGGCTATTGCAGGGTGGGGAGACCACAGCAAAGACCACACAATTGAACAGCACTGAAAAGGACCAACCAGAGTTCTGTAAAGTGGCCACATTTCACCTTGCTTTGTGCCAGAGAAGCAATATAATTCATTTTCTCAAGGTTCAGGTGTGTTGTTGCTTTGTTCCATGGCTTCATCAGGGAGAGCCAGGAGCTGACACAGAGTTCTATGAAAACATGGTAGATGCTTAGAAGCTGTTTCCAGAACTTTCATTATCTGACAAGATAACTCTTGCATGCAAAGTAAAACAGCCCACCTTCACCTCATTTTTACAAGAGTATGTGTGTGTTTTAGGGTGGGGAGGCAAAGTCACTTCAAATCTTCATTAAACTAAAGCTCCCTTTTGAAGCATTATATAGTTCTGGTTCCTCTGAATCAGGCTTTAGGGTATGCGATAGGTAGCAAGATATCCAAATAACCTTTCATTATTAATTGTTTATTAATTGGTCTTATGATGCTGACTTTTACTTCTGAATTATTCCTATACATTTTAGTTGCTTTGCTGCTCTGTTTATTTCCCCCTGAACTTGAAATGAGAAAAAGCAGCCTGGAAGAAGGCAGTCAAACCACTTCAATATTTGTGCCAAAAGCATTACATGAAAGTATCCATGAAATGGAAAAATGGAAATGGAAAAGGAAGCTCTGGCGTGGTCTGGTCCATGAAGTCATGAAGAGTTGGAAGTGACTGAACGAATAAACAACAACATCCATGAAATTAGCAGAAGACTCTGCTTTATAAAAATAATCTTTTGGTAACCAGGATTGCACTGAATATTTCTGAGGGCCACACTAGGTGAGCGTGGAGAGTGGGTGAGATTTTCTCTTTACTCCTGGGCTTGGGAAGGACTTTCATTTTTTTTTTCTCTTTAGTTTTGTAAACTATGTTAAACTTGCTGTATGCTATAGTTCTTACATATTTTCTTCCTCAAAATTATGGGAACTATGGCAGCGATTTACCGATTATGACCAGAGCTGCAAATAAGTTATTTCTGCTTATATGGATTAGTGTACATTTGTACATGGATCTGGGTGACTCAAACTAATTTATGTTGCATTGTACCTGTTCCCTGTTCTGGCACTGAAGGAGCAAAGATCCCATCTCTTGGGAATCTAAGGTAATATGTCATTACAGGTGTATAGTTTCCCTTTGTACTTTCTAACTGCTGGCACTGATTTGACTCTCTCTTGAACCATATTTAGGATGGCTAAGACAGAAACTGTCACAAAAAGGCAGGTAGACTGAACATATAATCTAGGAAGGCACAATTAACTCTTTCTGAATCCTTGGTGTCAAAGAGTAAAATAATAAAATACTACTGTGAAGGGAAAAGGATAAGAAAAACTGTGGGATGGTAGAGAATTGCATTCGTTTTATATGCAAGTAAGAATCCACTGCATTTGCACTTTTCAAATACTGAAACTGGAGTAAAGACTTTGGAACTCACATTTTTTTAAAAATAGTTTTTATTAAAATATTTTACATAAGAAGTACATTCAAATAAAAAGATACAGTAAATGTGAAAGAGAAAAAAAAAGGAAAGGAAAAAAGGAGACAAAGGAAAAAGAAGATATAAAAAAGAAAGAGAAAATTAAAGAACAGAAAACATGAAAAGAAATATAAAGAAATGGCTTCCAATCTTCCTCTTGGAATACATACAATTCTAATCAAACCTCTTTAGGATTAGATCATAACCCTTCTTTTTCTAACCTATTATTTCTAATCATCAAAAACGTATGTCACAAAATCATTTTTTTAATGCAAAAAGTCCATAAGGGTTTATAGTCATGGATGAATGTCAATAATGACCTTTCTCTACTCAAAGAAGTAAGTCAGCAAGTTCTGTCAATTTCACCACCCATTCCTCACTACATGGTGGGTAGTGCCGAATCATTCTATCTTTGTGCATATAATAATCTCACCACAGTAATCATATACTGAAATAACCTTTCATGGCTTTTTTCTAACTGTGTATCCATTACTTTTAAAAGGAAAAGTTCTGGCTTCAATTGAATATTAATCTTTAAAATCGTCTGTATCAATGTGTGTATTTCAATCCAATTTTTTTAAGCTTTTTTATGTGTCCAACAAGCATGATAGAATGCCCTTTCATGTTGTTCACATTTCCAGCATACATTTGCAATGCCTTTATACATTCTAGAAAATTTCTATGACATCATATAACAGCGATATATCACTTTATAAAAATTCTTGGGTATTACTGTGAGAAATATGAATTGTATGTTATTTCAAAATAATTATGTTAAGACATGGAACAAAATTAAAAAGGACATGTTAAGATGGGAGAAATTAAAACTGTCACTGTTGGGTAGAATTCCTGTGATAAAAATGAATGTATTGGCTAGAATGATGTTTTTGTTTCAGGCAATACCTGTTTTGACAACTGATGTACAATTCAAGCAATGGCAAAAAGATACAGTATATCTAAATTTGTATGGCAAGGGGGAAAAAAAAACCTATGAGTTAAATACAAAGTGTTGCAAGATGCAAAAGAAAGATGAGGATTGGATTTACCAGATTTGAAATTGTATTTTGCAGCTTGTTGTTTGGTTTAGATGAAAGAATAGGTGTTGCTGAGAAACAAAAGACTTTTAGAAGAATATGACTTGAGATTTGGATGGCATGGGTATATATGTTATGATGAAGTTAAACTTAATGTGTATTTTAAAAACCACTTTTAGACATGCCATATTGAGAATATGGAATAGATATAAACCCAGGCTGTGTCTGAAAACACCTCTAAGGATCTCAGCACAAGAAGGATTTTACAGAAGAGAAACAACAGGCAAAGACAAATGGTTAATGTACCAGGAATTATTGGAGAATCACCAAGGGGAATATAAAATTAATTCAAGAGAGCAACTAATGGCAAAAGGATATAGTTGTCCATGGTTTTCCCATTTACAGTTATCAGAAAGGTTTAAAATGGGGAAAAAAACGTATTGTATGATACAAAGAAAGAAAGAATTTGGAGTGCAATTGTGTACCAATGATGAACATGTAATTGCTAAAATGTATAAACTTTTGTTGAAATTAGATATGGAAGAAGAACAATGTATGATAAAGTAGGCTAAGAATTTTGGTTATAATATACAGATAGATCAATGGGAAAATATGTGGTTTAAAGGATTGAAGTTTACATTATGTTATAATCTTAAGGAACTTGCATTTCTTCAGAAGCTCTCTCAACAAAATATGTTCACAAAAATGCACATATTGTTGAAAATTATGCATAAACTAGGGAGCAATAAATAAAAAATGCATGCACATATACAGTAGATATAGAATATCAATTAGAGTACAAAACTAATATGCACATTAGAAAATATATCCTTTACAAAAAGATGCACATTTTTTTTCATGCAGCAGACTTATTTTTAAATTGTGATGTGAAGTAGAAATTGGATAGAATGAATGTACAATGGGAAAAATAAGGAAATGGGGACAGATCTGTTGATCCCAAGAATATACTTGGAGGCAGCATGAGACTGGACTTGCCCAGCAAGTTAGAGGGAAGAAAAATAAAAAGATACAAGCAAATATGAGTTTGATTGGGAGTGATAACCAGTGAGAAAGCCAGAGTAAATCCATTGTACTATTACTTGCAATTGGACCAAGTCATCTTGTCTGCCTCCTGAGGAATCTGTATAATGACCAAGTAGCAACAGTAAGAACAGATCACAGAACAACAGAGTGGTTTAAGATTGAGATAGGAGTACGGCAGGGTTGTATACTCTCACCCTACCTATTCAACTTGTATGCAGAACACATCATGCAATGTGCTGGGCTTGAAGAATCCAAGGCTGGGGTTAAAATCGCTGGAAGAAACATTAACAATCTCAGATA
Organism: Candoia aspera; assembly: GCF_035149785.1. Classification (NCBI taxonomy): domain Eukaryota; kingdom Metazoa; phylum Chordata; class Lepidosauria; order Squamata; family Candoiidae; genus Candoia; species Candoia aspera. The sequence goes on along the minus strand of NC_086157.1, from coordinate 79,222,220 downwards.
TGCAGGTGATACCACTTTGATGGCTGAAAGTGAAGAGGAACTGAGGACCCTTAAGATGAAGATGAAAGAAGAAAGTGCAAAAGCTGGGTTGCAGTTAAACCTCAAAAAAACCAAGATTATGGCAACCAGCTTAATTGATAACTGGCAAATAGAAGGAGAAAATGTAGAGGCAGTGACAGACTTTGTATTTCTAGGCACAAAGATTACTGCAGATGCTGACTGCAGTCAGGAAATCAGAAGATGCTTAACCCTTGGGAGGAAAGCAATGACAAATCTCGATAAAATAGTTAAGAGCAGAGACATCAAACTGACAACAAAGGTCCACATAGTTAAAGCAATGGTATTCTCCGTAGTAACATATGGCTGCAAGAGCTGGACCATAAGGAAGGCTGAGTGAAGGAATATAGATGCTTTGGAACTGTGGAGTTGGAGGAAAATTCTGAGAGTGCCTTGGACTGCCAGAAGATCAAACCAGTCCATCCTCCAGGAAATAAAGCCAGATTGCTCACTTGAGGGGATGATATTAAAGGCAAAACTGAAATACTTTGGCCACATAATGAGAAGACAGGACACCCTGGAGAAGATGATGATGCTAGGGAAAGTGGAAGGCAACAGGAAGAGGGGCCGACCCAGGGCAAGATGGATGGATGATATTCTAGAGGTGATGGACTCATCCTTGGGGAAGCTGGGGGTGGTGACGACCAACAGGAAGCTCTGGCATGGGCTGGTCCATGAAGTCATGAAGAGTCAGAAGTGACTGAACGAATTCTTTACTTGCAATTGCTAGCTCTGTTTTACTATGGTGGTTTTCTTTTGGTTGGTCTATGATTGTAAAGAAGATATATATGTCTGTGTGTGTGTGTGTGTGTGTGTGTGTGTCTAACCCAGAATAAAAAGTGATTGTGGACAATGGGCAAGAAAAGTTGATTGTGGCTTAAAGACTAGAATGCAGTCAAGAGGGCCTCAGCTCCATTTTAAGCAAAATATACTTGAGAGGCAGAGTCCAAAACCTGTGCTGTCCAAATCCTGTGCTTAGAATGGGAAGAAATCTTCTTGTGAGCTGGCCATTTTGTAACCTGATACCAAAACTGAAGAAAGATTTATCTAAATTTAAAGGGTGGTAAATCTAAAAAGTTCCTTCCTGAAGGACTGGGCTCAGTGGCCTAAATGGCTCCTTTCAGTTCTGTGATTCTGAAAATTTTCCATGGTAAGAAAAACCATTTGTTTCTGTGTTTAACATTCTTCATGAAACTAATTGAGAGGTTGTTTAGGTTAAATTCATTTATCTTTTTAATTAAACCAGGCATCCATATTGAAACAATACTTGCTACATTTTCTTGGGGTGTAGAGACTTCATATTTACTGGTCTCTTTACAGGCACAGATGCATATGTATATACATATGTATAGGAAGGTAACATCATCAGAAGCTATCCTGTTACATGATTTTGGGCTATGGTTTTCATCCCTTACAGGGAGAAAAAATATGCCTAATGAAGAATGTGCATTTTTTATTCTGTTTTGATAATCAAGTCTGTAATGTCTGCTTAATACTTTTTTTGCCACAATAATTCTGGAATTGAGGTACTTGCTTTAATGATCTGAGAGCATGATTTGGCTTCACCGTGTAATATTTCTTTCTGTTGGAGCTTATTTAAACCAGATGTTTTGCAATAAATAATTTACAAGTTGTTACTTTACACAACATGAAAAAAAATCTCTAGGGTAAAATACTGTCAGTAGCATAAACTTCCATGATCAGACAATGAAGGGAATTGGGGGGGGGGGGGAGGACCATTAGCAACTAAATGTGTTTTCAGTAGGTTTTATTGACTGTGAATGTAGATGCCATTCTTAGATACTTTAGAAGTCTTGGGAGATTTAAATTCACATACAGCATTACTTCTATAACAGCATTTTTTTCAATGGATTTTTTTTTATGCTCTGAAATTACATCATTATATAGATTGGAGAGCACATGAAATAGCCAAGACAAGCAAAAGTACTGGTTTGTTATTTTTAATGCAAAAAATAATACTGAATAAAAAATAACAGTGATATATTAAGCATTTATTTAGCAGTGGGTGTTCTTCACAAGCCATTCTGCGTAAGTGCTATGGTTGGGTTTGCCAAAAGTGTGAAATACATTAAATAAATGTATAAATAAATAATAAGTAAATAAATAATGAAAAATAAATGAATAAATTGTGCAAAAGGTAAATCTACATCTAGAGTGAGACTGACAAAATTGAGAATTCATAAAAACTAGTGAGCAAGTATCTGAATAAGCATTTTAAAGATATAATCTGAGTTCTTAATCCAAAATCTCTCTTTAATCCATGCTGATAGTTTACACACAAACTAGGAAATCAGAAAATACGTAACAAATTTAATTAAATTTCTTCTCAGTTATATTCTTATTTTCATAGGAGAAAAAGAAGATTTATTATATTAATATTTAATTCAAGTGTCTTAAGTGAAAATAACATTTATCGTATCAGTAGAAAGGAAACCTGGATCAAACCTGGATCTTTGAACAAAGATAACTAAGCAGCTCAAGTTATCTTCATCCTCATCCATACATTTTTGCTGTCCCATATTTGGATATAATCTAAGGATTGAAAGTCCCACATATACAATTACACACACACACACACACACACAGAGATGAGAATTACTAAAATCGTGCACGTTTGCCAAATTGTGTACAGTTTTGGTGAACTTGTCAGTGATCCTGTGAAATACCTGGTGAGAAAGCTGAAGTTCCTTTATAATCTTATAATGTTTGGCAATCTTGTCAGATTTTGGTGATTTGGGATTATCTAGACTACGGACAGAAATGATGTGAAGAACATCACTGGTATTCTACCAAGAGCCTGTAAATGTTCCAGTTCTGATATATTTGAAGTCTTAATCATGTCATCTTGTTTAGAACTGGAATTAAACATATATACTTTACCTCCTGATGATTACAACATCAACTGATGATTTTCTGCACAGATGCCACTAAATGAAACCTATAGTAGATCAGGCTTCAATAATTAATCATATAAAATTACTAGCATAGGTTAGTCTTGAAAGGCAGAACTTTGTATTATTTACTCTCCTTCAGTTTGGGATGTAAATCATTCAGGGACTAGATTGGGTGAATCAGTATTTAAGGTTGTGTGAATGAGTTGTTTCTCATGTTGTCTGGTTGTAATAACTTTTCAGAAGAAAAACATTTAAAACAATTGATTTATGAAAGTTTCATGGAGAAGATTAAACCACTTTGGCAACATAAATAAAACAAATGGAGGGGGGACTGAATAGAGAAAGAAAATTGTAAAGTAAAAAATGTGAATGAAAATGTTTCCCATGCTTCAAATTAAGACTTTCCATATGACATAGAAGATCAAGACCTTGATTGGTTTTGATAAAATGGAAAACTACAATTACTTGCAGCTGACTTCTCACATAAAATTCAAAACCGACAGAGCCAGTAAATAAAAAGAATTTTAAAGCAATGGCCAGGATGTTTACTATATGATGGAAGGAAATAGCTTGTATTCATTTTTCTAGTCCCATATGAACTGTTGAACTAATGCAGCAACAAAAAAAAAGAGTGTTCTTTAAAATGTGGAAGAGTTTTCACAAGTTGTATTAACTTGTCATATTCTAGTGTAGCAAAGAGGTTGATGATTCTTATATGGAAATAGTTACTGCAGTTCTTCTCCTCCTTATTCATTACTGAGCTTTCTGATCTTAGTGTGTATTTCTCTGTGAAGGTAGAGGTGTATGCATGTTGATTTTTAAAAACTTAATTGTGTGCTTGACTCAGATTCTCAGTAAGACTAGTATATTTTATCTACATTATTTGTATTATGTATTATTTTATTGTATATATTCATTATATCTCAACTTAGTGTAGAATATGTAGTTAAAGAAAAAGTATTTTACAGATGGTTTAACAAAGGAAGGGTTGTCATCAAATAATTGTGCTATGCATTATTGTTGCAGGGAATAATGTAAAACATCAGGAAGCAGTGAGACTCACTGCTTATTCAATATGTAACTTCACATTATATAACTGGTGTCATTGCAGTTTGTGTTTTTCAAAAGCTGCTGGCTGGCTCTCAGTGAAAGTAGAATACTAAATGAATCACTGGTCTACTGAAGAAACTTCTTGTAGCAACTGTATCATAGGCGTCCAGACTATATTTCATTTGTGTTTTCATTGCTACAAGCTTAGATTATATCAGTCTCTTGATCTTGTTGCACTTGAAAAGTTATCATTGATTTGTCATCCTGTTTTCTGCTTTTTTTGTCATCCTGTTCTCTGCTTTAAAGCACACATGCCTAAAGATGGGTGTAATCTGATTCTTTTCATACTGTAACACAGTCTCCTCTGTTTCAATAGCTTCATGACAAGAATCATCAGGGTCAGTAGATAAGATGCAGCTGGTTCAAAGAAAGCTGTCATAGAGTATGGGACTGAGCATAGTATTTGTGTCAGGTGCTGTGTAGCTTCAAGCTCTGGCACCAGTTGTTTACTCACTCTGCTACTATGACAGCTGTTCAGCTGATGAAATGATGAGCCAAAAGCTTTGTCTGGATTTTTGGAATAAGGAATATATGTGACATTTCCCCCATTCCAGTAGGTTGTGACTCTTTTCAGTTTGTACTTCTAGTATTCACAGTTTCTCACACAACTTGGTCTGCAGCTATCTTTCAGCATGGTGAATTCTCCTTACGTTCTCTGAACCTGCATGAATTTTCCATAATTTCTTAGGCACCCTGCCCCAGTTTGGTGTTCTCCAAATGTATTGGATTTCAACCTCAAGACTATGGTGGCTAGGGTTAGAAAGCTGAAGTCCAGCACATTTGGAGAACGCCAGGTTGGTGGTGGCTACCTTATAGCATTTATTTCTCTGTGTCTGAGTAATACAAATATTTTATTTGTCCTAAAGTAGGTTAACATTCTCCCCAAATAATATCCGGTGAATTGGTGGGTTTGGGAGGTTTTCTTTCATCTATTGAGAATATTGTAGTAGAAGAAGGTCTTGTTCAATGTGATTAAAAGGGCAGCAAGGAAGGTCAGGAAAGGACAAGAAACCATTTGTAAGAAATGATACACTTGCTCCCAATAATGACCTGACTCATGCACCATTGAAAATGCATAATTCAGATTTACTGAGAATGTGTACAGATCAAGAGAAAAGCTGTGATTGAAGATTCTCGCCTAAACTATCTAATTAAAAGTTAGCTGACACCCCAATCCCCCACATACTTCTCTTCCCACCTAATTCCAATGGCCAGCATGCCAGGCACAGATGTCTCTGCTGGTAGGACCTTGAAACTAGGACTTTCCCCTTCAGCCCAAACAGAATACTTTCACACTCCTGAATTTTCCCCCCTTCCAACTGGTTCCTGTTTCTTGAAACTGTTGACTCATCATGGCAGACAAACACAATCAGACGATTCATCAATCGTTTTAATGTGGAGTCTGACACCATTGTTATTTCAGGAAAAATGTGGACCTCCTCTTGTTTCCCTCTACTTATAGAGAATGAATATTTGTAATTAAGATTACCAGATCTGACTGGGAAAATTCTGGAAGACCACTAGATGACAGCCAAGAGTTCATTTTATTTCTATCTAATGGATGTTTTCAGGCCAGGTCTGTTAGCCATTCTGTAGTGGAAAACCCTTATCCATCTAGAGTGCCAATGAAAGTAAGGGCTCTATAAAATTAAGATTCTCATTTGGAGAGATTCATCATTAGAGATTTTCCATTCAGCATACCCCCATTCAGCATGCATGGAGAAGAATTAGGAAAAAGAGTCTAGCATGTTGACTGTGCAAGGCTAGATGTGCTAAGTACATTTATCTCATAGTAAGGGTTATTGAAGTAAGTGGCTTTTAATAAATTAAGCATGTATTGGGGGGTTTTTTTTGTGCTTGGAGCTCAGCATAGGTAGTCTCCTTTCATTTCCTTCTGAAAACAGAATGATAGAGGTCTACCTGTGCTGAGCTCCAGGCATCATGTTTCCTTTTGAAAACAGAAGGAAAAAAGAATTTCTTCCCCAGTTTTGACATAGATTCAGATAATCTAAACAGATCTAACCGTAGCATAGCATCAATCTATGCATACTTACCAGGAGAATATGAACCACTGAACTCAATGAGACTTACTACAGCATAGGTAGTAGTATGCCCAGGTTTACATCAGTTGAGCCAAGATTTTTCCAATCTCTTCTCTGTGTGTACGTATGTGTGCTATATGTAAGAAAATAGTTTGTGTGTGACTGAATCCTTTGTATGTGTTTCATTGTTGTTTGAGTTTATACAGATTGAGCAATCAATTTTATAAATGAAAATGCCTTAATTCATTAGTTCAGTTGATAGTAATTGAATTTTTTATCTTATCCCTGCTCTCTTTTGGAGTTTGAGTTTTGACCAATATGGATACATATATGCCCTTACTTTCTCAGTGACCTCATGTATGCATTTTTGCAGAGAAAGAGATTCCAAGAAGGTTTTAGTAGGAATTGGCAACCCTAGCTGATAATATAAGAAAGTGTGGAATGTATAATATAACTGTGTGCATATAACTTTTTTTTCTTTCTAATCATACTTTGGGGAAATTGTCTTAAATTTAGGGTTGTCTTCTTTCACATAAATTGGTATGTTGATTGTCTGCTTCTTGGATCCTGTGTTATCTTTTATATAGTGGCAGTTGTGTTACAGAAAATCAAGACATAGCTCTTTCAGTGTCTGCCTGGTCACTTTCTAACAGTACATGTTTTTCAAGAAATACACATAGGCCAAATACTGGAAGCAAATGTTCTTCAAGTGTTACTATTTCAAATGAATGACCACTTTTTTCTGACTCAGCATACATCCTTTGCCAACCATGTGATCTTCAAATGAAATAGCATACATCATTTTGCTATATGATCTTCAAATGTGTTAAACCACAACTTCCAAATTTCTGGAAGGTTTTACACCCACACATCTGGAAACTACAAGGCTGAAAAAGGGTTTTGTGTAACTTTCTAGGACAAAGGACGCATTTCCGCAAGGTCCACTTTCCTGTCACTGAAAAGCATGTGTCTAAAGTGGCATGTGTCTAAAAGATGGAGGGTCCATTGTATTAATTCCTTTATTCTATCTGTTATTTTTAAATTTTGCAAATAATTACATATAGTTCAAATAGATAGAGGAAGCATACTACAACTGGATCTTTCTCTCCCTTCAGTAATTTATATGTTATAACATGTATGAAAGCAGTAGAGAGCAAAGAGAATTTATCTCTGGTGTAAGTATCAGGCTTCACTTTGACTATACTGAGAAGTGCATAGATGTTGAGAACTGCTTGCCAAATAAAATGCTCTTCAGTTTTAGAGGAAGGAATTCTCACTAGAAAGTCACACATAGACTGACCTTTTCTCAGTGGGATTTATCCTATTACTGAGCCTGAAAAATGGAGTAGAAGCACTTTAAAAAGAACAACATGGAAGATTTTAAAGCCTCGCAAGGCCCCTACTGTCTCTTCATCCCTGCCTGGCACCCTCCAAATATTTGGGCGACTTCTCATATCATCTTTTCCTTACCAATTGGGGAGAGGAGACTGCAGCACTTCAATGGCTTGTTAATTGCCCTCACCACCACCACCACTTTTGTTTTGTTTACCTGACTTTTCCTCTAGACCTCCCACTCCCAAAATAATTTAAAAGTAGCCAGGACCACTGATGGCCAGTAGACATCTCAATGAAATGGCCCAGGCCTTGAGACAAATAATGGATAATTATTTTTACCAGCTATTTTTTGCTTGTCTGTATTTTTATAGACCTCTACCAGAGGAAACACTTCAAAATAATTAGTGTGCTGGTGCACTGACAGTGAGGAATGATTCAAGGATTTGAGATGCCAAACATACAGTTCAATAAAAAACAAATTGAGTAACTGTAGACATTTTGTTTTGAAATTCCCAAGACTGGAACAATTTGGTACTGTGTGTGGGCAAAACTCAGCTTCCAGGTTTAGGTTTAGAAGTCATTGTTCTAAAAATCAAGAGTTGCGAGCACAGTCTATAATTGTTTTCCTGGAATAGATAGTATTAGCATGTTACTTATTAGCACCATTATATTTTATCTTCCAGGGTTGTGTTAAGGGGATTTTTGTTTTTTGTTTTGTTGTTTATGTTTCTTTCCTTTCCAAAACTTTCAGGCAGCAGATTAATCTTAAAACACCCACACAGATTCAAGAGAAAAATTATGTCTAGCTTGAGTTAGCCAATGCTATAGAAGAGCTTAAAAGAAGAAGGAGAATACGACAAATATGCACTTTTTCTGACAGAAACATAGACTTTTAAGGAGTATAAGGATTTTTTTTTTACATTTCCCCTACTGTCAGAGGGAGCTTTGAACTTTGTAAAACTTGATAAAAAGCTTTGAAAAGCCAAACATTTGGGTGAAAGTTTCAGTGGAAAAAGAGGTAAGGAAATTGTCTTCCTATGTCATATTGCTGCAGGCACACAGTTTTTGAAAAAGGAATTGATTAGAGGAGCTGTTCAAAGCTTGGCAGTTAACTGCCATTTATTTGTGCGTTTATTTTTGTTTTAGAACCAGATTTTTCCTGAATTTCCTTCGGAATAGGCTATCCTGAAAGATTAAACAAACCTTTCCCAATTGTTCCACTCCATTTAAAAGTCAATAAAATAGCACCCAAATATTTCATGATGAATAGAGCTGAAAAGTGGGTGCTGTATGATTTTCTTCATAATTGCCACCTAGTGTTAACAGACTTTTCCTCTGTTCAGATTCCTCTGAATAAATAAAAACTCCAAGAAGGAACAGAAACAGACCCTCAGTGTTTATGCCTGATTCCCAGTTTGGCTTCCTGCATGTTCAGTATATACAACTGGTGTGTAGAAGAGACAAATAGCAGCACTTCTTAAGCTTGATCACTTCTGATAAAATAAGAGGGATAGCCACTTTCCTTTCTAAATGCTATCCTTTGATTAGATATGATTGAATAGACATCAGAGACACGTGGAAACCATTACATTTTGGACTTAATTGCAGTCCACAATTTATACCAGTATAATTAGTATGGCACTTCTCATAGAATTCCAGAGTTTTGTTTGGTGGAATGGTGGGTATGATCCTCTCTCCCACCTTCACAGAGCTATAGCTCTTAAAATGTGAAGGAATGACTACTAAAACAGATTGAGATTTCAATGAAGATGTACTGCCTGCTTGGCTCATTTTAATCTTAAAATCTGGTGTGCTCAGGATCAGCTTTTATTAATAGTTTCTACTGAAGTTTATACATTATGAAGTTTATACATTATGATAATACAATTCAGCAATGATATAATAGAACTATATATTCAAGTTCCCTTTATCTAATTTTCAGTAATGAAAATATATGGATTCTTCATAATAAAAGTTATAATGGAAAAGCTGCCTCTAATTCATGCCACAGATTGATATCAGCTAATTTAGTCTAATTTTCCTCAAATCAGAAAATAGATAGGCTTAGTTCCAGGCCAATTTCAGGTGTACTCTTTCTCTGACTAATTTTCTAAGCTTCCTCCCTCTTTCACAGTTAATGGCTATGTGAGATAAGCATATTAGACATTTTGAGAAACTGCTGGATGACACAGCATTGGTGAGGACATCTTATGTTAACACCTGGGTCATAAAGGAACTGAGGCATATATTGCTCATTCTGCATTAAGAGAGGAATATGATACTGAAAGTCTCAGACTTGGCATACATAATGGTGATTTTGTGGGAAATGAGGCAGTATGGTCATTATTATATCAAGTCTGATACTCTCAGTACCACATTTTTTGGTGTCTGTCCTAAGTTGTTTATATAACATGCAATAAGTGTTATATTCCATATCCATTCTTATAGGATGGCTTATTAGGGCAGTGCATGCTTTGAAAATTATTTGGAAGAAGTTCTTTGGATTTTACACTTCTCTGCTGTTCATTAAAGCAGCTGCTTTTTAGGCCTCTACCTTGGCCTGCAAAAAAAAGGTATAGCTGCTTTAAGAAATGTATTGTGTCTAATCACCTGAGTCCTTAAAGCAATCACATTTTTTCAGGTTCACATGGAAGCCTGAAAAAACAGGCCCTAATTTAATAAACAGTAGAGAGGTCTTGTGCTTATGCATGATCTGAACCACTTTTTCCAAATCATTTTTGAACCCTAATCTTTATTGGCTTTTTAATGCTGTGCCAGACTGATAGTACCTTGTATTGCTTGGAAGCACATCTGGCAAGTGTTGTACAGCTAAAATGAACTCATTTTATTTTTTTAGGAGGAAGTTAGGAAAACACATTGGGAGGATACATTCATATTTTAAAAAGTGTGATGCAGTGGAAGAAGATGAAGCTTGTGTGCTCTGTTCAATTCTCAACATAATTTATTCTTCTATATTAGTGAAACCAAAGAAATTGATTAAACACTGTGGTAAGAGCATCTAGCCACTTATATCATTAGCTATGGTGTAGGGGAAGAAAACCCACCAGTTAACACACAGCCAAATATTTATCCCAGCCATCTTTGACTGTACAATTATAACTTTTTAGCCTCACAAATTCTTTATTAAACTCTATTCTAAGACCAGGCAAGACAAGGGCAGTATTTTGTATTGATTATTTATATGAATACTTTATTATAGCAGAGGCTGAAGCACACAAACAATATCCAGATCTGCTGTCTTTACCAATAATTTGTCTTTGCAGATAGATCCATGACACCACTGATTTTATTGTGTGATAACATGCATGCCAATATCAGTGGAAACAACAGCAACTGTCAAAAATGATCAAGTACCACTAATCAGAATTAATGACTGGTTTGGAGTGTTAAAAGTAATGGTTTCTTTCTGAAGTGCTAAAATAATGCTACTCTAATTGGTGTTTAGCTTTTACATTTTTTTAAAAAAATCAGTTATTCAAATAGCAGATTGGCTGTGAGTACATTTGGACAATTTGAATTATTTCACTTGTGTCAAGTTTGTTTTCTAAGTTTGGGAAAACAGAGAGAGAAAACATGATTCCAGGAGACATGAACGCTAACATATATCAAATGTTGGATTAAAGCACCAGTAAAGTCAGTAGACCATCATAGATGTAAACAGTCTAGTAATGAAGAGATAATCAATTGAAAAATGAATCTAAAACTAACCAGCTTTTTTACTGGAGTGGAAAGTATAATTACTCCATCCTGCACACATACACAGCCTGTTTTCTTTCAAATGCTCACATCAAATTGTACACATTGATCATCATCCAGTCAGTTAGAAGTTGTTCTTTTATACAGTGGGGAAAGATAGGCACCTCTGTTTCTAGCATTATCAGAAGACTACTTTGGAGCAGGCATACAATGAAAAGAATGATCAAGAGGTCCCAAAAAATAATATCAAAGCTGCTTAATGAATTCTGAAACAAAATATAAAGAATATTAGACTGCAACTGAGGAGACATAAGTTCAAACCCTACCTGATCTGGAGTTCACTGTCCAATCATTTTCACCCTATCCCTATATCACAGCATTATAGTCAGTATTGAAAGAGAGAAGATTCCCATGACAGAATACTAATGAAGAAGAATAAAAAAGAAAGAAAAATCCCCCAGAATATCTTGAATCCCAGATCTAAAGGAGCCTCCCATGGTACCGCCTGCACCGTCACACTTGTCCTAAACAAAAGGAAAAGAGAGGGACAAGTAATATCTTCTCTGAGAAAACTTGCTTTCACAAGCTAGTGCTGCATTTCTGTTGTATTAGATCATTCCTTCTCAATCCGATATCCTCAAATATATTGGACTCTGTCTCCCATGCTAGTGGAGTTGATGGGAATTGTAGCTCAACATACCTGGAGCAGACTGCCAAAATCATAGCTCAGATCCACTCACACCTGGCCAGAGCAGAGAAGAGCTGTTTACCACCGTTATTGGGCATAAACACATTCTCATCACTCACTTTTTTTATCCATGAAAACAGTTGGTAGCCTCTAAGAGCCAAGAGGACCTCATAGAGGACCATCTAGCATAGCCTTTCCTGAACTGAGTGCCTTTAAGATGGATGCATTTTCAGAATTTCTATCAGTGGTGTCTAGCACTTCTGGAAGTTAAGCCCATGCACAAAGAAGTTTAGGAAATATTGATCTAACATAGCAGAGTCAGGGCAGAAAGATGCTTGTCTGTGTGTGTGTTTTAAATGGCTTCTAGAGTGCTTCTGCATTTTAAGAAGTTGTGGGGAGAAGCAATGCTGCACTATTCAAGGCTGACCTCTAAGGCTGCACTTCCCATGGACTGAATTATTGTTGTCTCTGTGCTGGAAGAAAACAATGGAATGCAACCCCTTCTGAATGAATAAATTTTGCAGTCTAATAAAGACAGGCCTGTGTAATAAGCACACAGAATGTTATTGCAGGATATAGAGGAAAAGCAAACAATAGGATGGGTTTGCCCATCAGTCCTTCCTAGAAGGAAGGGTGGTAGAAGACAAGTGAACCCAGACTCCTTCTTTGTGATTGAGATGCTGTTCCCCACCTCACCCTTTGCTGTTTAAACTGCTCAGTCCATTTGTAATCAATGATGTGGCTTAATAGCTAGCTGGAAGGTTCTTAGTGTCTTGTTATAAATGTTAATGACCACAGTGATGTGGAGGATGGTTCTTTGTTGCTGTTAACATCATGGTTAAAAGGAAAAAATCTCCCCATTCACCCTAGAGCCTTCTTCTTTATTCAGCTGTCAGGGACCTATTGTGGAGTGAAATGCTATCAGCCCTTACTCCTTGCTTTATATTAGCAGCTTGTCATTGAAGGCTGGGACGTGGGAGGGTGAGGATATTGGCATTAGCCACCAGGTGGTGACCAACTGGCTAGCAGTTGGGGATATCTGACGTTAACATGGGTTCTGTCAAGGCTGGCTACAAAAGGCACACATGTGTCCCCTGAAAGCTTCATTAACTCATTTGGATGAGAGGTGTACTTTTCTGACATGTTAATTAGTTGCTACACATTCTTTACTCTCAAGTTTAACCTTTGCTGTGGTCACTTGATTCAAATTACTAATAATTGCAAGGCTGTTTAGAAACCAATCTATGGAAATGGTAGCAAAAGCCTTCCCAGGCAGAATAATGAGGCAAACATTTCTTTGGAGCTGACAGGTACTTTTGTAAAAGAAGAAGGAAAAAAAAAATGTTCATGTGAGAAGGGAGAGAGAGTAAGTCTACAATTTATATATATATATATATATATATATATATATATATATAACACATTGCTCTCTAAAAAGTCATTTTTTTTACATCCAAACCAAGCAAATTAAATGTTATTTATGTATTCAATTTCTGTCCTATTATTCTGGTCAAGCATTTAAATTAGTCACAACAACCAAATAACATAAATGCCCAAACAAAACAATAAAGTAATATTAACGTTTAACAATTTAGAGCCCATCAAAGGAGTTGCGATTTGTTTGCATTACTGCACAATTCCCTGGAGCAGTTTTTCTCAAACTTTGCAACTGTAGGATGTGGGGACATCAATTCACAGAATTCCCCAGCCAGCATGCTGGCTGAGGAATTCTGTGAATTGATGTCCACACATCTTAATGTTGCTAAGGTTGAGAAACACTGCCCTAGATAATGTATTCCATAGTTTGGGAATGATGCAGGAAAATGTTTTCTCCTCAGTGTCCACTTAAATGGAAAACCAAAGCATTTCAGAAGGGTGTCTCTGCAGATCTTAATATCTGAGCAGGTTCAGAATGTAAGAGATGGTTTCTAAGAGAGGTCTTAATTATTTGGCATTAATGCAGCTAGCTCTGAAGTGGCTGGTCTACTAGTTACAATTGTACAAACAGGCTTCTTGTCACAGCCTGAGCTCTCTTAGCTCTCACTGGGAATGCACTCAGATCCTCTAACTACAATCCTGATCTCCACCAGTAGTGTCCATACCATCTTAACTAGATAGGAAAGACCAGAACCCAAGTTAAGCATCTCCTTGAAACCATCTCTTGCCCAGGGATCCAAAGGATGCCACAATCAGTGAACTCTAATTTTTAAACACTTATCAAATTTACCAACTCATGCCTGTACATGAGTTTGAGTAAACTCATGTACAGGCATGGCCAAAAGTATTGGTACCCCTCCACTTCCCCCACCCCCAATCCTTTTTTTTTTTTTTTAATATTAAATTTAGCGACCGCCCATCTCCCCCCAAAGGGGAGACTCTGGGTGGTTTACAACAAAGATAAAAGCATTAAAATACCATAAATATATATGAATACAAATATAATATTAAACATAATACGATATAAAACCAGACAATTTGCCTTGAAATAAGTTGAATCAGATGCAAGTAAATGGCATCCACCATTCTTTATTCCATACTCCATAGAGCTGACACTTTACTTTTGATGCATGACTTAACATATTCTTGTAAACAATAAAACAAATGAAAATGTCATGGACAAAATTATTGGTACCCTTAGAAATTAAAATACATTATTGGATTTTAGTGATCTCTGAAGCAGTCTATTTAATTAGTATCACAGATATCTTCAATCTCATTAGCAGTCACTCAGCCTATTTGAATGGAGAAAAGCACTTTACTTCTGTCAGTTTCAACTTGTTGTCTATCTGTTTAGTTGTGTCCAACTCTTGGTCACTTTGTGGATTGATGCCCTCCATGCCTTTCTGTCTCTTACAGCTTCCTTTAGTTCCATCAAGTTTAGTTACAGCTTCCTTTAGTTACAGCTTCCTCTAGTTACAGCTTCCTTTAGTTCCATCAGAAGGGACATTCCAGTGTCCCTTCTGATGGTGTCAAACCAGTGAGTCCTAGGGTGGCCCCTACATCTTTTACCACTGACCAATCCCAGCATAATTGTCTTTTCAAGTGAGTCAGCTCGCATAACATGACCGAAGTATGACAGTTTTTGTTTGGTGATCTTGGCTTCCAGCGATATTTTTGGTCTGACTCTGTCTAGGACTTCCTTGTTGCTAATCTTGGCTGTCCATGAGATGTGTAGTTGTCATCTCCAGCACCACAATTTGAATGCATATATCTTTCTCCTATCTGCCTTCCTTGAAGTCCAAGTTTCACAACCATATGTAGCTATTGGAAATATGATTGTATTAACTAGTCTGTGTTTGGTTGGGAGGCTGATATATTTATTCTTCCAAATGTTATTTATACTGGTCATTACTGTTCTTCCAAGCGCTATATGTCTTGTGATCTCTGGGCTGCAGTCACCCTTTTGATCGATTTTAGAACCAAGGAAGTTAAACTCCTTTAGTGCTTCAATTACCTCATTGTTGATCTTAACACTGACTTGCACATTCTCTGCCATTGTCATTATCGTTTCAACTTATTTCATAGCAAATTGGGATTCTTGGGGAAAAAGTGGAGGGGTACTAATGCTTTTGGCCATATCTGTATGGGTATATCCTTATATTTATTCATAATAAAAATGTTGGATTGTGTGGATAACCTGCAGTAAGAATGGTACCTTTATTTAACCACAGATAAATGGAGTAGCTGTTGATTCAGAAACTAACTAGTTATGGGGTAACATCAATATGAACTCTCAATGGGCTTGTTTTCCTCCCCTGAAAGAGCAGGCTAATAACCTAAGGATGGTCTTGGACTCTTGGCTCTTGCTGGAGAACAAGTGGAGGTCATGGCCAGGAGGTTCTTTACCCAGCTTCACCTGGTGCAGCAGTTGCGACTTTACCTAGAACAGGACACACTGAAGAGAGTCACTCATGCCCTTGTTACCTCATGACTGGATTACTGCAGTTTGCTTTCTATAGAGTTACCCTTGAAGACTACCCAGGAATTTTAGTTGGTGCAGAATGCAGCTGGTTAGGTGCTTGTTAGTCGATCATGATATTGCCCTGGGAACTTCATTGGCTAGTTTGTTTCTGAATGCAATAAAAGGTGCTGGTTGTCATCTCTAAAGTTCTATGTGGCTTGGTCCAGAACATCTCAGACAAGCCTAGCTCAGGTAAATTCTCCCTGGATCCATATGAATAGAGAGTACCTTCTAAAGGTCTCCTCCAAGTAGGATGTATAATGGGAGAGAATACAGGGTAAGCATTCTTGGTGGCTTTCCCTGTCTTTGGAACAATTTGTAGCCTTCCAGAAGTTTTTAAAGATCTGGCTAGTGAGAACACCATCTTTACTGCTAAAGAAACTTCTATACAGTATCTCTGGTGATACTAATAGTATTTTTTACCATATTTATTGTATTATTAGTTGTATTGTATTATCTTGTTTGTACACAGTGTAGAGTCTCTGGAGTCATTCAGTTTATAAATAAAGAAACAAACAAAATTTAAAAATGATGGGATGTCTAGTATAGTTTTTTTTTTTTTTTACATGTTTTGCTTTCACAAATTTACATTGGCATTAATCTTTGCCACGGCATTGCATGTGTTTTGTGATGTTAATTTGTTTTGAATTTGAAGAAATGATTGGTGTCTGTAAAAAGATGCTGCAGAATGAAGGGCTGTTTAGCCATCCATGCTTTGTCCTCAGCTGCTCCATTACTTTCCTCTCATCCCTTCAGTTTTTGTTCTGTCTTCCATATAGTCTTGGTATTGGAAGTTCTTAGTTCTCAGTGGATTATTTTTGTATTCTCTTTCATTTCATTTCATTCACTCCTCTTAATCACATTTCTTCTTTGCTTTCTATATTAAAACTATTTTTTAGAAACAACCTGTGGCAAAGATGTAGTTGTAGTTCTTAATGTAAAATAGTTGAACTGTTGAACTGAAATTAGAGAATTCGAATTTCAAAGCAAAAGAGGTTCCAAAAGAGCTATCCTAAAATTATGGTTGATTCTCATTTTACATTTTGTAGTTCAGTAGGCTCTTACCTTATTTAAAAAGAAAAAAAAATCAGTAGGCGGGAAAAGATTGGGTTGCTGTTTTTAACTTTAAAAGGACTGACATGTTTAATGCTAAGCAGGCATTCCCTTCACACTTGGTATTTGGCCATAAAGTCTGAGTCCAGCTTATATCAGACCTTAATAGTGGTGGGTATGATGTTCAAAATTAAGGAAAGGCATGATCTAAAATAAATACAATTGGTTATTTTCTATCCTGCTTTTTGAAGGCAGATGGTACTTTAATGTTAAATATGCAGGAAGTAACATAGGAATAATATTGAACCTATTCTTACATCACTATTTAAAAACTGTTTTGTGGTAGTTTTGCTTCTCACAAACCTGGCTGAAAGGAAAAGAACAAAGTATTCCAAGTTTAGTTTAGATTTTCTCAATTCCCCTAAAATCCTCTCATGAAAGGAATGTCTCAAAACAGACCAACCATAGAAATCTTCCATTCTGTATGGAATTTTTTAAATTAAACAATAATAGCAAGTGAAAGATATCTAAAAAAGAAAAGGAATTATCAAAATTGGTAACATAATGCACTCTTTTTAGCCACCAAATCCTTGAGAACCAAAAGCTAATGTTAAATTTGAAGGGCTGTTCTATAAAGGGAACATTTTCACATGGGTATTTTTTTTTGTGCCAATTCAAAATCAGTCCCCAACCTTAGCATTCATACCATATTGTCAGTATATGAGAGTTGAGCCATTTTTTTTCCTTGTTGTTATGCTGGATTATCTGAAACCAGAACAAAGCTGGACTTTCTTTTACAATACTGAAGTTCTGCAGATCTTGGTGTCCTATTCCGTTTTTTTCGTACTCTGAACTTCAGTGTTAGACAAAGATTTAGAATGTATTTTTTTCCTGTACTCCAATGGCACAGTGAATAAATAATATGATTATAAATATTGGGGAAATTTTCTGTTTGCATAAAAGTCAACATGCTAAACCTCAGAGTTTGCAGAAGATGCAAAATGCAAATAGGCAAGAAGCTTAGCATTCAGAAACATTTTCTCATAACGAACAGCATTTTGTTTTTTTGCCTCTTTGATAATTATCAAATGCACACAATATTAATAGAAAACATGGATGGGAGGCACTGGAAATTTATTTCCCTTTTGCATGGTATAAAATGAGATTTGTTCCACTATCTCTGGTCACTCAGGAGATTGGTCATGGCTTTTCTCACAATCTTATTAGTTAGTTGAAGGAGATTAGTTATTAGATCTGATGTTTCTTCATGTTCTCAGTATTTCAAAGATGGCAGAAATGGGAAGGTTGGTTCCAAACTGCTTTTGAGATATTGGACTATGGAAACAATACTAGGATGAAAATGCCTTGAATCAAAGGATAGCTGCTGGATCTTTTTGCATTCCAATTTTCTCCTATTGATGCTCCCTTTTTACGGTCACTCAGGAGTAATTAAAATACTTTAGAGGCAAGTCATATGGCAGAGCAACATTAGCTCATTATATTGTGAATCATTTTTTCTGGGCTTTGGATTGGTTCAGAAATATATTCAGAAATTCCTATCACTTTTTTCTTTTAAGGGAAGGAGGTTAAAAATAATATAAAGTCAAACACATAAAATTGGAGCTTGTCCAACTCTATTCAAAATTTACATGTATTGTTTTTAATATAAAATCTATACAAAACCATTTTTTAAAAATTGTAACGTTTATGATTCACATGGATAGGGGATTCAAGTCTGCAGAGTGCCTTTTTTGGAGCATTTTAGAGCTAAGGACTGTTGGCAGAAGCTTCAGCCTTCCTCAGAATCTTATACCTTCAATGATGCAACTCCCTTCTTCCTTGACTCTTAACTTTCTCTAGTTAATACTTGGATGGGGAATTACCTGGTAATTTCAGAACCGTAGACTGGACTAGGTAAAGGTAAAGGTAAAGGTTTCCCTTGACGTAAAGTCCAGTCGTGTCCGACTCTAGGGGGCGGTGCTCATCTCCGTTTCTAAGCCTTGGAGCCGGCGTTGTCCATAGGACACTTCCGGGTCATGTGGCCAGCATGACTCACGGAACGCCGTTACCTTCCCGCCGAAGCGGTACCAATTAATCTACTCACATTTGCATGTTTTCGAACTGCTTGGTGTGCAGAAGCTGGGACGAGCAACGGGAGCTCACCCCGCCGCGCGGTTTCGAACCGCCGACCTTCCGATCGACAGCTCAGCAGTTTAACCCGCAGCGCCACCGCGTCCCTCGACTGGACTAGGAAGTGGAAAAAAAAACCTAGAAAAGCAAGTGGTGAGCTATTTCCATAAAACTGTTAGGAAATTGCGTGGACACAGTCACCAAGAATTAAATTTCACTTGAGGGCATCTTTACCTTATTCATGCTGTGATAAACTGGTTTTGCTGTTGTTTTTTAAACTGTAAATAAAATTAAAACAACAACATGTTTAAATCCTAAATGCAATAGACAGAGGGCTCTCTTGAGCTAAAGAATGCTAAAAGGGATTAATCCTTTATTATCCTTCTGCTTGGATTCTTTCTAACTGTAGTCTTTTTTAATTTTATTTTGTAATTTAGAATGATTTTTGCAATAGTCTAGTCAGTGAAGTCAGACTGCTTTTATTTCAAACATTTCAATTTATTTTATAGATCAAACACTATATTAATTTTATGCTTCATAAAAAATTGGTTTGTCTTTGGAAAAAAGGAAGTCTATTGAATATAGGTAGGATAATATCAGGAGCAAGATGTATGGTAAAGGCAAAAAAGAGGCCCTTATTTCAGCCTCCCTCTCCTTCCTTCCTTCCTTCCTTCCTTCCTTCCTTCCTTCCTTCCTTTCTAGTCTGATAAATAGCCCTAAATTATATGGTGTTATATATAATTATATAAATAGCCCTATAAATTATATAGTGTTATATAGTCAACTTAGGTATGGTAGGAGAATTCAAACACTAGTTTATGTTTGTGAAGTAATGGTCCAAGCAATCAGAGAAAGGGGAAAAAAACAAAAAGAAATCTTTAGTGCAAGGAATGGAGATTTTAGGCATGCATCTTCACAATCTGATTAAGGCGCCATTTCTGACTTTTTTTAATCCTTATCTTCTCTGCAGTATCCGAAGAAGCTTTTGACATCTGAGGCTTGGTGGTCTTGTTTCAGGCTCCTGAGATTGAGTCATCTTTATCAGAAACACAAATAATTTGACATGTAGTAACTCAGAGGCTAACCTTTAGCCAAGGAGATCCCAAGGGACAATGATAGTCTGAAGGTTAAACCACCTCCTGTCCTTGGAGTGTTCCTGAACTGCTGCCGAGGTCATGGGCAGGGCATTATACATATAAGATTGTATGGTTGCCTACAAGAGTTCTGTCTGGTGTGCAAATAAAGACTTTCACTGCAGTCTCATGAGGTCTGAAGATTTGCCAGGGAGGCACAATTCATCAAAAAGTCAGACAATGGAATCTTTGTGTGGCTTTCTCCCAACCTTTTTACCCATTCCCTTGTGCAGAACCAAACACAGAGGAAAGAGTTAAACACACTTGTAGAAACATGCTCCCGGCAGGGTTACATTTAGCTATGTGTTAATAAAGACAAAGAAAAAAGTTCCACAGAATATACCTCATTTTTTTTTTTTACCTTAGAATAATGTCTAATCAATTTCTTACTGAGGTATATTAGATTTTGTTTTAATTCTGTAAAATGAGTATAAGGATAACTGTCAAATACAGATATTTTAAAACAGAAAATGTTGGGTTTTACTTCTTTATATATTAAGTCTCATGTTGATTAGGATATAATTCCCATTGCTTTCTTTGTTTTAAAAATATTTTATTGGGCATAGAAGTGCCTTCAGGAGCATGTATGTGTTTTGTAAAGCTTTTTTCCTTTTGACTTCCATCTTGCCTAGTGGGGTAAATGTGCAATAGCATTGGCTGTGGTTGCAGCAGATGCCAAGCTCTTTGTCTTAAAAAGCTCCTCCCTGCCTGATGAGTTTTTAAAGGCAGGCAAAAATATGTGATTATATTTTAGATGAATCTTTAATACTATAAAGCCATTTCAACATTTGTTATATTAGTTTGAGAAACAGTGCAGTTTTGATGTGGACTGTCCCACTTACATGATTCCATCCAGGAATTAGCATTAGTAAGAAAAGCGCTCTTAAAAAAACAAAAAACAAAACAGCATTTAGAGAGAAATTTCTCAGGCCCAGCTGAGAAATTTCCGGGACTGGCCTTGCCGGCTTATGAACTGAATTAGATCTGCCGTTACTTGGATTTGACTATATTCTATATATTTATTGATTATTGGTATTAGTTATGATTTTTATTTAATTTTAAAATGTTTTTACTGTGAACTGCCCAGGGTCCCTCCTTGTGGGGGAGATGGGTAGTGATAAAAATGTGATAAATAAATAAAGATAAATATATAAATGTTGTTCCCAAATGGTGGAGTGCCACCTGTCTGTCTGCAAAAGAGACTAAGAGAAGAAGTGGTCCACCAACATCCAAAAGGCTGTCATGCAACAACCTACAAGTTGAAACTAAAATAAAATTCAGGATGCATATTAAGAAGAATTTCCTGATAGCAGGCGCTATTAAGCAGTGGAAAGATCTGCCTAGAACTGTAGTGGGGATTTTCATCCTGGAACTGAATGGAGATAATTTAATAGCTTCCTGCACTGAAGAAACTGCATAAGATGTCTTGAAAACTAACTCATACATTTTATGATGCCATGAGATGAGTGAAGGCTCTTCTCCTCATTGCTCTACAGTGAGGCTTTTTCAGGTAGATTAATAATGCTTTAGCTTTTTAAAAGGTTTATTGGATTTTAATTGTTTCATATTCTGTTTCTGATTTTAGCCACATGGAGTGTCCTATGGATAGATGAATAAATAAACAGATATAAATAGTAATGCAGTAATATTTCTTATCAACTTTGGGATTATTTTTGTGACTTTAGAGGTCCATTGAGCACTTTAAAGATGCTACTCATAGATAATTTAAAACCATATCTGAGATCCAGTTTTGACATGTCTACATCAGTAAACTACAGTGACTCTTTATTATGAATGTTGGAAATTTGTATTGCATTCCAGTTGGTAGCTTTTTATGTGGGAAATACTGCCTCACGTTAATCACATCTAGCAAAAGACACATCAGTCTTTTGATGGGGTTATTGCTTATGAAAAGGGTCAACATGTGATTTCCTTACAAAGCAGGAAGGGGAGCCATATTCTCAGTGTTAAAGACTTGAAATAAATTTGTGACAGATCTTTCCATGAAGGGACAAAAGCTTGCAAGAATGAGGACTGGTAAATATTAATGTTTCCAAAAGAACAGGGGAAAACAAATTTTGGAAAAATATGAGCTTGCTGAAAGCAATGTGGGAATTCCTCAAACCTGATTCATACCAATTCATGTAAAGTATATCTGCTTAGTAGCAATTGTCAAAAAATATTTTTCCCTCCTCTTCTTCCTCAAACAGGAACACCTTATCAACTATATAGATTACCAGACAGGTGATGAATGCTACTTAAATAGTTACATTAGTAATTTTTCAACTAAAATGCCTACTTAATTGAACCTTTCATGTGTTGAAAACTCAGTATGGAAATTGGTGCCTTTCCCCATACAAAGATTGTTTCTTTCAATATATAGTATGTCAAATTTTCCATAAAACCCCTTCTTTACTTGCCTAATATAGAGGAAGGTAACTGTTGATGTCTGAAGGCCTTATTTATTTATTAATTTTCTTTAAATAGAATCTTGTGGAAAGTTGAGCCCATAACATAGAAGTCTGGAGTTCAAACTCTTCTTTTGCAGAAGCAATCAGGTTTTTCACACTCTGTTCTCCTCACCTGTTTTGTGGTAGCAGCTAGTAGTTTCTGCTGCTACCACCTATTTTCCAAGAAGATATCACCTGATGCCTGCCCCATTAATCCTAGGCAGCGGGGGGTGGGGGGAGAGAGAGAGGGATCTCATAACCTGTATTGCCTTCTTGGCAAATAAAAGTAAATACCCCAAAATGATAAAATCTTTATAATCAACATCTGGGTCATGTAGTGTGGTATCTAGAGGATTTAGCCCTTCCCTCTTTGGGGGAGAAAGAGAACAAGATGAATGAATGATAATGTAAATGCAAACATATGATGTTGAAGTAGATACATTACAGAGCTTCCCATATCATGGGCTACAACACTTGCAAATGAGTTAAACAAGAACAATCCAAAAGAAAATACAATCTTCCAAATAAGCCATACGGTGGTGCTGAACAGGTTACAAATTAATATTGAAGATTACAAGAAGGTTCTATAGAAAATTTATAATTTTGCAAACATGGACTGAAAGATAACTTGTACTGAGTGATACAGTGATAAAGTTACTTCTGTTAAGCTCTAGCTAGTCATATGTATGCTGGAGAAGAAGAGAAATGTAGCTTAGTATAGATAAGAAATAGGTAAGAGAAACTTAGATAATTTAATTGGATTCAGATAAATTGTATCATAGGACATTACAGCAAGTAGCTGAGGTGACTGTAGAACTGTTCTCACTCATCTTTGAGATTCTTGGAAACTAGGTGAGAATCGAGAAGACTGAAGGAGGACAAACGTCCCTATCTTCAAGGGGATGAGGAGGAACCAGGAAACCAGAGACCTGTCACTTTGATGTTTATACTGGGCAAGGTCCTTAAACAGACAATTAAACAGCATGTTTTTGATCATTTATATAGGCATGCTACAATTAATAGAAGCCAGCATGAATATTTCACAAACAATTGTGCCAGACTAACCTTATTTCCTGCTTTGATAGAGTTACTAGCTTAGTAAATTGGGAGAATTTATTATTTATTTATTATTCAAATTTAATTAGAATGTTATAGAAAGAGTGGTACCTGGACCTCAGGAAAGATTTTGACAGTGCCTGATGATATTCTCCTACATAAAATAATAAAATAGAGACTAGATGATAATACTGTTATGTAGACTCACAGTTGGCTGAATGACCACCTCCACAGAGTGCTCATGAATTGCTCTACTTCAACTGGTGTATCATAGGTCTTAGTTCTGAGCCCTGTACTGATTAACATTTCTACCAGTAACTTGGATGAAGGATTTGAGTGTATACTTACCTGGATAAGCTAGATAGGGTTGGCTAATATTTTAGGGAAGAGAGAAAAGTTTTAAAAAATTCTAAGGCTTGAACAGTGGGCTGAAATTACAATGATGAAATTTTAGGAGAAAAACTGCAAAGTGAATGTTCCTTCTTCACTTATCTGAACTTTTCCCAGATCCTGGCAATCCCAAACTTTAATCAGAGGCTGTGGTGAATGATGATAGTCCCATGCTTTTTCCAGCCTCAATCAACAGACTTCAACAGAGTTGTGCCTGTTTCAAAATTACCAAAACTTTTCTATAACCCACCAAGGGAAGGGGTCGGGTACCTTTATGTGACCCAGAGGATCTTTCCCTTGAAGGGATGAATTTCTGGCATGAGAAGCTAAGAGGTATAGAGCAGTATGGAGATAACCTTAAAGAAGGAACATGATAGGACTTGTTACATAAACATCATTTTAATCTAGAAAAAGAGGAACAGTGAGAAAGAAACACAAAACGGTCCCACCTTGGTACTGTGGGGAGAGGAAGAGAGACAGAAAGACACAGAGAGAGAGAGAGAGAGAGAGAGAGAGAGAAAGAGAGAGAACTTCTGTCAGGTTTTCAAGAGGTCTTTTTCCTGACCTGGCCTACCTTGAAAGGGTGACAGTAAGGCTGCATCAATAACAGGATAATTCAGTCAGTCAGTCCCCCCCACCCAGCCACCCCATAGTGTAATTCCACGTGTCTCACATTCTTCAGTAAGTATTTCAAACCTCCATGTGGGCTTTGCAGGGGATGCAGGAAATTTACAAAGAAAGGAGAAGGAAACATTTTCCTCCCTCTGTAAACACCTTTCTGCTTGACCTCCACTGGATATGACCCCATATTTTCAGCCAAACCAGCATGTCATTATTTTTGCCTTCTCAATCTGTCAGCCTTCATATTCTCTCCCTCCAATTATAATGAATATGTTGCTGTGCAATAGATTTGTGCTTGAAGTATATGTCTGGATTTTATAAGTTATCTATTAGATCAAAATACACTAACCTTTTTTAAGCTAAATCAAGTGGATAAAGCTATTGGCAGAAATGTGGGTTGTAAATAACACACTAAACAAATATACAAGTGAAATTATATGGAGTCTGGCAGGGTAAGTCTCTTTTATAATGCCGTGTCATATAGATTATATGTGGCTTATATAGATGTGGGATTTTTAGACACCTCTATGGAAGTACGTTTTTATTGAATTTTATAACAGAAGGCATTTCTTGATAGTTGAAAGACCTTTGCTTTTGGTTGGTTTGTTAATTAGCAGCACTTTGTATATGTGCTAGTTGGCTTGATGACTGAAGCCATCTCATGTGTATCATTTTTCCCCCCATATGTTTTTATGTGAGCACATACACAGGTCCTGTTTGTGTCAAAAGCCTAGTCAAGAGAAATAAGATCCAGCTAAAATCACAGTTGGGAAAGTTTGTGAGCATATTTGTTTTTGCGGTTCTTTAGTCATAGGAC
Organism: Candoia aspera; assembly: GCF_035149785.1. Taxonomy (NCBI): domain Eukaryota; kingdom Metazoa; phylum Chordata; class Lepidosauria; order Squamata; family Candoiidae; genus Candoia; species Candoia aspera. The sequence continues at coordinate 79,196,745 of NC_086157.1, read as the reverse complement.
TGCTGATTATATTTATTAGTGCTAAATATTAAACAGCTGGCAGAATTCCATTGTATATAAATAAGACATTTGAGACCTGGAAGTGAGCCATTTCTGATATAGCCAGCTGGTGCTTTTTAACAGTTCTATTTTAGCACAGCATTAAAGAATCTCACTGTACATTTGAAGCTGTTTAAAATGACAATGGTAGAATATATACTTATTAAATATTTCTGGGAGTATACCATTGTGTATATTGTAAGTAGTGTGACTACAGAATTGATATATTGTGCACCTGGTAGATGTAACTTTTTTTTTTTTTGCTTGCTTGCTTGCTTCTTTCAGACAGTAAGAATGTCAAAAGCTAATATTTTGGAATGTGAAGAAAAGAATGGCATGCTGAGTTCTCTGTTCTTTCCCCAATTTAGCTGTTTTTTTTCTAATATAGCCAGTTTACCTTATTAAATATCTTATCAAATAGTAAAATACTTTGAGCAGAATGTTAAGGAAGGAAACACTGCACAAAGGAAAGGGAATCAAAGCTTATGTGGAAGACCCAAAGGAAGTTGAGGGGGTAACTCTTCCCAGCAACGAAGAAGCAGTGGAGGAAGAAAGCACTGCCTACAGACATGGATAGACATCTGATATGGAGGTAATTGAACAATTAATAAAAAAACTTAAAAAAGAATTGAAGACAGAATGGGAGAAACGTGCCGTGTGAGTAACGAAAGACTTGGCAGGTATGTCTGAGCAAATGAATAAACAATTCAAGGAAATGTCATGGCAAATAGCAGATACAGCTCAGGTTGCCAGCAAACTTTATGATATGGCTACAAACAATACTTTAGAGATAGGCAATGCTCAAAAGAGTATTTCTGAAATAAAGATTGAGTTGGCAGATTTACAGGATCATAGCACTTAACAGATGCAGATATTGAATGTGCTCACTGGGTTTACTCTCCTAGGAACACACAGAAACCCAGAGACATTTTGGTCAGATTTGTAAATTCAAATATAAAAGATAAAATTATAAGAAAATCACATGAACTGGAATCGATTAAATGGGATGGTGAGAGAATATTCTTCTTCCAAGATATCAGCGTAGCTACTTGAAGTGGAGAAAGGAATTCAAACCACTGACAAAAAAACTTATGCAGAATGAGAATTGATATAAGTGGGGATTCACTTTCAAGTTAATTGTGTTTATATCACAGTGATGAAAAGTTATTTCTACTCTGACTGAGATGCACAACTTGTAGGCAGAGCTCTCTAACAAGGGATGAAGAAGGTGACCTATGACTTGTCCTTTGAACTGTGGAAAGCAGGCTCAGCCACAAGCTGAAGATTAGATAAGAACACTGCACCAAACTGTGGAGTAAAAGAAATTATATTGACTGTATTACTCTTTCTGAATGTTTGGGTTTAGAGGAAGGGGGAAAAGGAGAGAATTAAATAAAGAAGAGTAAAGAATTAAATAAAATAATAATGTAGGTAAAACTATGGCTAATTGTAATTGTAATTAAATTTGGGAGTTTATTGGCTGGTGAGGGTTAGAAGATATCTCAGTAGGTTACACACACACTCTCAGACCATGAACAGGACCTGTAAAGGATTCTTGGTTATTTTTTTGCTATCGGTCTAAGTGGGATTGGAGGTTGGATATGGAGGCATGGGACAGAGTGGGCGATGGGGTGGGGAGATGAATGAGGACGGAGGGTGTTTTTCAAGGGGGAGGGAGGGAGAAGGGGAGGGGCTCACTAATGCAGGGAAAAGAGTATTAATGCTATACATGTTCTTTATAATACCAGGCAACTTTTTGATAGATTTTGTGAGCAATAAGCTTTCAGTAATTTTCTGGCTGCGAGATAATTTTAACTGCATAGATAAATTAGAGATATTCTTTAAAAATGTAGGTAATGGGAGAACAATATAGAATTATTTATTTAAATGTTAGAGGTCTGGGAGATCCTGTTAAGAGGAAAAGGATTGCTCATTATGTTAAATCATTTCAACCTCATGTGGTTATGCTACAAGAAACACATACAACAAATAGGTTGAATGATAGGTGTTTTGATAAACAATTTCTTGCACAAAGATCTAATAAATCTAGGGATTCTTCTCAAAGCTGGCATAAATTTTAAGGTTCACAAGATTCTGAAAGATAGGCAAGGTAGATATACTGTATGTGCATATGTCTGTGTGTATGTGTGTGTGTGTGTGTGTGTGTATAAAATCAAATTCCCTTTCTTTATACTGTGTGTGTGTATGTGTACACACACACACACACACACGCATATAAACACAGACACAAACATACAGTATATGGAAAGGGAATTTGATAATAAAACATTAACTCTAGCATCCATTTGTATTCGTAATCAGGGGCAGATCAGTTACTTACAAAAGATTATAAATAAATAAAAAGTAATACAGATACATTTATAATCGGAGGAGACTTCAATATTGATGCATAAAAACCTCAGATTGGAATGCACGAGAGATTTCAAACTTAATGCATAGTATTGGACGCATATATACCTGGACAATTATGAATCCTGCAACAGAAGCACATACATTTTGTTCAGGTAGGCATAAATCACATTCTAGGATAGACTATGTATGGGTATCTGAAACTTATTCAAATTTTCTGCAACAAGTTAAAATTGCACCAATACTTAGATCATGCTCCAGTTATTATTACTTTCAAATTAAAAGAGATCATTCCATTTACTTATAATTGGCATTTTAATCTGGTAATACTATACAATGTAGCAGCAAAGCAAAGACTAACTCAAATTCTGAGAAACTTTTTTCAACAAAAACATAAATGAAACATCAGTAAGAACAAGATGGGATGCTATGAAGGCAGTATTAAAAGGAGAGTGTATAAACCAGATGAGCCTGATTAAAAATATATATATCAGCACAAAGGGCAAGTAAGCTTTATTTAGAAATTAACAATTTATTAGCAAACTATAACAGAAGTAGATTGCATAATATTTACAGATAGTAAATAAAAGAGAGTTGGATGATTTGGAGACAGATAAAATCTTTTCTCAGTTTATTTTTCCAAGCAAAGATACTATGAACATGATAATAAAAAATCTAGAATATTGGCAAACAAAGTGAAAAAGGCTACGGAGAAAAAATGTAGTGCAATTAAAAAAAAATAGCAATGGTCAAATTGTGACCAAAACTAAAAGTATAAGTGAACAATTCAAACATTTTTTTGATTAAAAACAATTATATTCCTCAAATAATCCATCACCAATAAAAAATAATCAATATTTAAATAGATTTAACATTCCCAGAATTGGCTCCAGAAGTTGTACAATTTATGGAATCTCTTTTTAATATTTCTGAGATAACTGAAGTCTTAAATAATATTCAGAATTTAAAATCTCCTGGCCCTGATGAACTGTCAAGGGAATTTTATAAAGAATTTAAAGAGATCTTAATAGCTGAATTTCTACTTTTATGCAATACTTTGCACCAAGGGGAACCTTTAATAGAACATTGGTAAATGTGTTTTTCACCCAAAATATTTTTCTAGAATAAAACAGATAGAATTTTTTTTTACTAAAACAATACTTCAAATCTCGGGGGTGGCTATTATAGATCTCTCCAGAACAAACAAGATCTGTGCTGCTGGATTTTATATTTTTTACTCTAGATTTATTTTATTTTTATAGAGTATTTATATTGTAATGTATGTGTTTTAATTTTGATTGTAAACTGCCCAGAGTCCCCTTTTTGGGGGAGATGGGCGGTGATGGAAATTTGAAATATAAATAAATACATAAATACATACATACATACATAAATATTTCCCCTTCTTATTACATTTATCCACTGTAAATTGATTACAGTTACGTGAGTTGTAGCCCAATTTAAAAAAAAACTGAAAAACAAGAATGTGTTTTGGCTAGGGCCTCCTGCCTAGCCTGTGTATGTGAGCATGCATAGATTTAAAGGACTTCTGTGTACAATAAAGTTATAGCTTCTGAAGGATCATGTTATGTCTCTTGTAGATTCATGAGGAGTGGATGAACTTTCCCAAAGCTACAGAAGGCCAGTTTCTGACAAAGGCTAAACATCCCTCATACAGAAGCACGATACTGATTGTTTGCAATAGGAATTATTCCTGCTATTAGCTAATGAAAGGCAATACAGATTGGAATTTCTTAAGTTTATGACTTTGGTAAAAACATACATGTTGTCAGTATCCAAACGGCCAGAAAGATTGCTATTTCTATACTGGTGGAACAAAATCAAACCCATCTGTTCTTGATCTTGGCTTGCAGTGCCCACCTGTTGCCTTCACCTCTAACCCTGACATCATGCATTCATTAAATCCTAATGCTCTGTTGTCTCTTCTGTTCACTGCAGGGTGTCCGGCAATTTATCTATGAGGATTTTTTTCCCTTAAGACAGGTCATGACACAGCTTGTGGGAGGCACTGGGTTAAAAGGTTCCATGTTTTTATTTACTGTTTCTAACACTAATTGCTTGGCAACTCAAAAGTAATATTATCAGTTCTATTTAGTGAAAAAAGAGTGTTGTTGTCTTACAGGGCATCTGCAATATGAGTATGTTGTTGTAGTTATCATACCATTTTGTGTAGCCCTATTGCCTGAATAGTTTCAGAAGGCAGAGAAACATCAGTGTGTGTTCATTTTGCCTTCTTCACCCTCCAGTTTTCAAACTTTTGTTAAATGTACTACAAGAAATAACATCCAGGTTGTAGTCCATCCTCAGACACAGAACCTCACTAGATGTATTAGGGCCAGTCACTCTTAGGCCAGTGTTGCTCATAGGACTATTGTGTGGGGCAGTGGGAGGAGGGGAGCACTATGTGCACTGATTTAAGTTGTTGAATGAAAAGTGGGATATAAATTAAGAAATAAATAAATAACATTCTGAATGTTACCAAATCTTGTTTCCCATTGTAGGGAGCCATGGAGCTGTCCTTGGAAAAAAACTGTTCGAAGAGGGTTACAATGTCATGTGCAAAAACATGCCTTGAAACTGTGAAATAGGGAAAGCATTAAAAAGAGACTCAAATTGGCTCCTCCCTGACTCCCTGGGTTATAAGACAGAGGGAAGGAAAAATGTACTGTAGCTAAGCTTGCAGGATTCTGTTGGAATAGCCAAGCTCAATGAATATAGTTCTAGTAGTCTTGTGGAGTCTGTTTCCTGATCTGGTGAACCTCGCATTGCTGACAGCTATGATATTTCTGTTGCATGAATCAGTTCAGAAGGTGATGTAAAGTAATTCCACTGAATAAGCATGCTGTGCAATTTTTTACCTTGTTGCCTATTTGGAATAAAGAATGATATATTTACTTCCAACAGCATATCTGGAGCTTGTTAGCACATGTAGCAGTCTTCACATTTTATTAGTATCTTAGTATCTGATTGTTATCTACCTTTTGTTATTTGTTCCCAAGCCCATATTGCTGTTAATTTTCTAGGAATGGAATAGGTGTTGCCAACTGCTTTCGGAATGTAAGCTTGAGATACAGTAAACGTGATGATAATTGGAATAGTTGCAATGTCAACTAGCAGCAAATATACAGTCATTCTGCAAAGAATTAGATATTTTAAAATGTGAATAATATAAGGTAAATCTTCCAGTTCACAATATTTATGTTAAGAAAATTATTTGATCATAATAGTAGCTATGTCTTTCTCCTTGTAAAACTCTAGAAGTATTTTATGCAACCTGTAGCTGTTAAATAGACTGCATCTTATGAATTATCTTATCCAGCTGTATCTTGTGTAATGGTAATAGTAATGAAATCTCTGCAACCAATAGTACCATACAACCTGGCCCTATTTTCTGATGAATAAATTTATATGGAATTCCAGGATAATATTATTTTTGATGCAAAGTTCGATGACACTATATTCATTCCTGTCATATTTTCTGAATGTTTGCATATCTTTGTGACTTCATGCTATCAAAGCTTTGTATGGGTGTGACTAATATTTAAAGAGAATCTGAGTGAACAAATAACACTGAAGTTGATGTATTCATGTATTTCATATAGAAAATCATCCAAAATGCAGGATACCAGTGTAAAACAACGCTCCTTTAAGTTTAGGTAATTCAGTACAGTGCAAGCCAGTTGTGTGAGTATTTAATCAGGGCTGAGTAGGGGTCAACACAGCCCTGTATAAATCTAAAAAGCTTTTATGCCCCTCATCACAGTGAAGTTGTCATCATATAAATTCCAGAGGTACATTATGCCTTGCTCAAAAGAAATTTCTGAAGATCTGTTAAAAAGTCACTGATGCTGCTCAGTCTAGAAAAGGTTACAAAAACAATAATGGGGCTCTATCAATCAACATAAATGGATAAGATCTAGGACAATAGCAAATCTTCCCAAAATTGGTAGTGCATTACTGTTTCAATAATTTGAAAAGAGAAGATCATACAAGGAAGTTCTACTGTTTACATCCTTGGCATCAGAACCAAAGTGAGCAGTGTCCCTTTGCATTCTTCTTGAATGTCCATAGTCATCTCCTATCCCAAGAAAAAGATCAAGAAGAGAGATCTGTGGCAGCAAATACTAATTTTCTCACTTTGCCTATAAATTGCACCTTCCAGAACTCTCGGAAAGAAAATATGCTTTGCATAGACTTATTACTTTGAGCAGGCAAAGTAATGGGTGAGATGGTGGTGTAGCTATGACTGTAAAAACTGAAATCTAAAGATGACCAAACCTGCTTTAGAAAATAGAAACATAAGAGTTGGAAGGAATTCTGTAGGCCATCAGATTCAATATGTTTCTCAATGCAGAAATCCCAATTGAAATGCTCTTAATATATTACTATCTACCCTTTGCTTAATCACATCGAAAAACTATAATTTCTTTGTTAAATAATTTGCCTATCAATTTGTTCTTACATTTGGAAGTTTTGTTATAGTATTCAGTAGAATACTGAATACTGTTTTTGTGTAACTTGAAATCCTACGCCATGGAACAATGGAAAACAGACCTTAACTGCTTTCTGTGTAACATGTTTTCAAGTATTTATTAAGTTTTAGTATAATTCCTTCAGTCTTCTCTTCCCAAGGCTAAACGTGCCCAGAATTTTCTAACAATTCTGAAGAAGGTAATACTGTACCTTTTTCTCTACCTTCTAGAGTATAGGATACAGAATAATGGATTTAATCTACAGGAAGAATGTATGCTGAATGTTAGGGAATAAATAAAGAACTTTCTTACCGTAAGAGCAGTTCAACAATTGAATATATTACTTAAAGAAGTGATTGATATCTCTTTGATGGATGTGGTTAAACAGAAGCTGGAAAACTCTCTATCAGGAATGTTCCTCCCAATGGCCTAAAGCAGGATGGGTGACATTTTGGTGCCAGGGCTTATACTTTTTTTACTTGCTTTTTCTAATGCTCCCAAGTGGATCACAGGGAAGCCCAGGATTTTCCATAAGAAGACTTCAGAACTTCATGAGAATCAGATTATAAGTCTCCAACCCCAAGATCTCATTTGATAAAAATTACTGCATGTCACACCCATCTTAAAGAGATGTATAAATCAGATTGAAATGGGAAGGTCATAGATTTGCCAGGATTCCCTTCATATTTCTCAAGCAGAGAAAGAGACAGGATATTGGTTCTGGAGAGCTACAGTTATACATATATGTGTGCCACAGCAACAGGATCTTGGAATGGAAGAAGTGCAGGATCAGCTGGTTGGGAAATTTCTGCCCATTTGCTGAGCTGTGTTAATTGGTCCTGGGTTGCTACTTTGTTCTAATACTGCACCATTTGACTGATACTGGGATACGTTTTGGCAACTTGATCTGTGGTCAACAGATTTGTCAGAGGCTCATAAGCATGGTTAGTTGAGGATCTTGAGTGGATTTATTGTTTCATAGAATTGAAAGGAATGAAGCCGATCTGATATCAAGCTTACATCCAGGCCACTGTAATACATCTCTCTCTTGAAGATCATTTTGGAGCTGTCATGAGAAGTCAAGGACTAGGCTCAGATAGATAAATGATGTTAATATACCTGAATAACAAAAAAAGATCAGCTTCTACAGAGTAGGGTAAACTAGCTGTGTGTGTGTGTGTGTGTGTGTGTGTGTGATTTCTCTGTTTGTCTGAAGGTTAAAATCCAAGTTTATTTGTCCCACTCTTTCATTCTAATGAACTGCTTGACAGTCTTTTCTCAGACTGAGCTGCTGATACTATCTGCACAAGTTTTACATAATAGTCTTGCCTGATCCAGGCTATTTACTTTCCACCTTGCCAACTCCAGACTTCACATATGACAAGACTTGATGTAAGGGTTTGATACAAAAGTGATAAGGATTCTAATAACTGTAACCTGCATAAACCCACAGCTGCAGATTCCAGGGTATCTGAGAAAAGACCAGCCTCCGTGTCATTAAACCAATACTAAGGGAAAAAGAATCCAAAAGGCGCTGCTCTGCTGTGCACCGATACATGTGGCTTCTAAAGGAAACAGCTCACCTGCTGCAACATTCTTGTAACATTCTTACTTTCATCTTAATAAGCTTGCTAATGACAACTCTGAGATTCTTCCTTGGAAAAAGATTTACTTTTGGTTCATGCAGCTGCCAGCAGCCTAACATTTTCCCTTTCAACATACTCTTCTCACTTTGTGCTTTGTTTCTTTTAACCACTAACTACTTCAGTGTTTGCTGTTGAAGGAATATATTTGTAAAGAGCAACAGCAAATGTCTTTTCGCCCTCCCAAATAATGACCATCTGCAGCATCACCCCTCAGCAGGATATACCCTTGTAGCAAATTTTCTTTTGCCTCATTTCTTCATATGTTATGTCTACAATGGAAGCATCTGGCTGATTTTGTCTGGGCTTGGAGTAGGTACTGTGCCTGATTAGCACTTGGAGGGCAAACTGAGGGAATACCAGACATGCAAATTGCTATGAGAAATCAAAGAAATATCCCAGAAGAAAGCAATAGTGGAGGACTAATGTACTATTGCCAAGAAAATTATATGGCTGGGTCTGTAGAATCATGAGCTGAGTTCAACCTGAAGGATACTTCATTTATTTGTTTGTTTGTTTGTTTATTTAATATATTTGTATACTCTTGCAATCAAACATTACTCTTGATGGCTCACATTGAAATATAGAACATTAAAGTCCATACAATTAAAAAAAAAGAGCTACTGTATGTAACAGGAGCTTACCTTTGGATTTTGATACTTAGAATGATGTCACAAATGCTAGAAAGTGGTAGGACCTAATGAAATGAATAAGCTTTCAAGTACTTTTAAAACTCTGTGGAAAGCCCTTTTTGATAAGCAGATAACAACTAATTCACATACTTACAAGATTAGGAAATGTTAATTGTAATAATTATACTATCATTGTGACTATCCTTTCTTAATCAACATCTGAAATGGTTGCTCAGGTTTATTTATTTATTTATTTATGGAATTCATATGGCCACCAATTTCATATAACAATTGACTCTGGATATTGCTATATGAAATATTGATAATATTGATAATCATCTGGATAATATTGCTAATATGAGATAAACATGGTGGGAAACAGCTGTTTAGTTTAACTTCTTTATTCTCCAATTACATTTTGCTAGGTTTACATTGTGGGCAAAAACCGTTTTCAGGAAGTTTAGTGTTCCACTACTTTTTGCTACTTTTTTCTTTCCTTTTGAGTATGTATAAATTGCCTGTGACAATTTAGCATCTGATATGTTCACATGTTAAATACATTTACTATGTATTCTAGTATGGAAAAAAAATCCTCTCTCACTGTTACTTATTTAGGCTTATCACTACTTTACCTCCTGGGAGTCCATTTCCTCATTATGTTATTAGGTAAAAGTGTACTGATCCCATTCATTTTAGTCATGACTATACAAAAGAATTTCTTGATAGACTGCCTTTTCCAACACACTGACACATTCAATTATCTTTTCTCCATACTTCAATCAAATGTGTGTTTCTTTTTCAAAAGCAAATATATCCACTTAGTTAAAAAGCTATTTCTGTCTTCCTATGTATAATATTACTTCCAATCAGTTGAATGTTGAGCTAACCAGTTATAGTTCCTTGGTCTTTAAATATAAACATACTGAAAGATGGATAAAGTTATGGCATATGTATTTATGTATGTACGTTCTGCAGCATAACATACTATAAATTAAAACAAAGTGATGATCAACATCATATAACAACATCAAACAAAGCTTAAAATTAGTTTCATTAGTTTTGCCCCATGTATTAAATTAAGCTTTCACTTGATTTTTTTCCATAGATAAGCTGTTTTTGAGTCTTCTTTCATCATTTCATGTATAAATTGAACAGTTGTACACAAAGCGGCAGGTGATAAGATAGTTGAGATACTTCATCCCAGTCTTCTTTATTTTTATTTCCAGTGCCCTGATTTGGATAATTTAATGATTTGGTTAAATTTCTATAATTTCTGAAATAGATTTTGAACTAGTAAATGCAGTTTGCCACCATTTTAGATTCCTTTGGTTTATTTCTACTGTTTTCTGCCTTTACAAATATGCAGATGTAAAATTCTGCAGAAAAGCAAAAAGCAGTATCAACAAGCTACAGGTAAAACACCATATAAAAGGACATTGGTTCAGCAATAAATATGTAGATTAATTTGACATAAGGTGTTTTATGAATGAACATAAGTGCATATCATTAAAATACTTCAGAAAAAAGAATCATTTAATCAAAATAATACTGCTTTGTTGTCTATTGTATCAAACAACATTGTACATGGTAATAGGAAGTGGACAACAGTTATGAGTGAATCAAAACTTCTGGTAAAGAATACACATATAAGAAGCTATGAGAATGGTATAAAATCCACCTTCTCTTAAGCTTTGAGAGCAATAATGAGACGTTACTCATGAATGACTGTATGACATATGGAAACACAATACCCAAACATTGGACACATCTTCCATAGACCACATAATATAGAATCTCCAAGCCAAAGAAAAAATGGTTCAAAAATCAATTTATCTAGGAGTATTTGAGGAATAGTTTGAAATAATTTAGGATAACTCTAGGAAAACAATTGTGTCCCTAGTCAAGCAATAATAATAATGATAATAAAAAGTCTGTTGGAGAGGCATTTAAACATGATTTTGTCTCAAGTACATCAGCCCAATTGATAAAGTACCAATTTCGTATCAGGAGGTGAATGAAAATGCCACTGGGGTGTAAAGTTTTATAAGAAGCTGTAATATAAAAGGCTATAAGTCAACTTTAGCCTTAAGAATTGCAAGTTAATTAGCAGTTATAAAACAGTAAAGCAAAAGGTTTGCAAAAATGTGTAAACTGTGTCAACTTACAAAACTAATGTAAGTCCCAATCCTGTATCACAGACAAAATCAGTACTGCAAGATTCATTAGAAAAACTTTAGAATTGACTGCTACTTTGTGTATTTTGCTGTATTTTCAAAGGGTATCAATCACACTATTATAATTTTGCAGATAGTTGCTGTTTACTATGAATTAATGCAGTAATATTAACTTCTTACTACCTTTACCTGAAGATAGATTGGTTTTTTCAGTTTAAAGCTTTGAAAGTTCAGTTTAGAACTTTGAAAATGTAAAGATGTTGAGCATAGTAAATAAGTAATAAATTCACTAAGAGTCCTATATTGCATTTAACTGTATGCCAATCCATTATCTGTGGTATAATCTTATTATAAGAGTAAGGTAACTCTAAATTAAATTTATTTTAATGCTGTTTATGTTATACTAATGTATAATGTATATTCATATAATTGTCTTCTGAAAACAGAACAAGACAGCAAGAAACATAGTTTCAAGACAGCAGGAAACAGTGCACAAATTATTTTATATCAATTGGCAAACAATAACTAAATTCCAAAAAATATTACATTCCTCAAGGAAGGTGAAAGCAGTTTAGTAAACAGTTACCAGTTGCTTTAGAATGCTTTAACTTTTTCTCAGTAAATCATTTTTACACTGAGAACATTTGGATAACTTTGTTTTGTAGGTTTTATGCTTAAAGTTCTGTACTATAGTATATCTTATGTGAGTTAATGTGGATACAACTCTATATCAATCAATATTAGTCAGAAGCACAAAATGCAAGATAGCTGTCAGACAACTTGTTCACCACATATTTTTCAACTTCCTGCTAACAACCAGTCACAAAGTTATTTTTCTGGCTTTAGACCTCCACATTAGGCATGCAGGGGATGCAACAATTCAAAATTGTCTGTCCATAAATCTTAAAATAATCTTCCAGGTAATTTTCTATTACTTTGGCTACATTTTGTAAAGTAAAATAAATTTTTTAAAAATCAGGTTTGCTTAGACAAAATGATCAGGTTTGCTTAGACGAAAGAGTTGACATTGACTTGATGACAGTTAATCAATCAAAAAATCAAATGTTTGTGTTATTTACCCACCTTTCTGAAAGTAAATCTAGAAGTCAAGAGGGCTAACTTTGGACTAGATATGACTGGAACTGTTTTCTAAGATTACTGTGAAAGCAACAATTCAGCACTGAACTAATCAAAGTAAAATTTATGAAATTAATTTATTCAGTGTACACTGTTAAATTTTGTTTTTTTATAATTCTGAAATTATACAAATAGATGCTTGTGTTATCTTGTTATACCTATTAGTTATGTGCATCCCAACATATCCATATGATAATTGATATTTAAGTACTTCATTTTGTAATTGTTTAGAAAATACTTTTTAATTATTTATTTTAATAGCAGAGAACATATTATTTTACCAAATGTTGGAAACTGAATTATAACATATATTAGGATCAAAAGTTCAATTCACTTGTGAGTAAACTTATGAGAATAATGGATAATTTTGATAAGGATTAAAGTTTAAACATGCTTGAGAAATGCTTAATTGTATTCCTTCAATTAAGAAACAGAAAATAATAATCCTTCATATTGAAATTTCCAAATTTTGAAATGCAGATTTTGCATTTTAAATATATTTTAGAATTAATTAGCATGGTTCAGAATTCCCAAAGCACACACAAGTAGAGAGCAAGTATTTTGTATTTCCTTATCCTGCCTAATAAGTTTCAAGGTTATCAATTTCTTGACCTTTCTGCCAGGCCCTGATTGTTATTAATAAATGTAAACAATAAATGGAAATAGTCAAAATATTTTAACCAGAACTTTAAAATAAACAAATATTAAGTATCTGTATATTTTAGTCACATCTACTATCATAAATTGAATACTAGAAATTTACCAAGTGAACATATTAATTCATTTAGGACTATTAGAAAAAAACCCAAAATTTATATTGGAACTATATATATATATATATATATATATATATATATATATATATTTAGAACAATGCAAATTATAGCACACAGGTTTTGAAATCTCGAAATATTCCTCTTTGGATACCAAAGATAGTATAACAAAGGATGGGAAGGGAGAAAAAAATATGTTAGTCTTTAAGCCATGTCTATGTTGTCATAGGTGGAAGGTGAGAGTATTCTGAAGACGTTCGTATTAGTTCCTTTCAAGTGCAGAAATGATCTTATAATGCATAATGACTCTCCTATGTATTTCTTAGAAGAAGAAGAAAGCAAATACAGTAGCTGTTGCTTCTGTCATCAATTAAAGTCAAATCAGTTTCCGTCTTGAAGCAAGATATACAAATTCGTTCTTATGTGTTTGTTTTTCCATATATTAGTTCTAATATGCTAGAAATTGTTAGTACAAAATGATCTGCGCTGCTTGGATTTTATATTTTATGACTATTTTTATCTTTTTACTGATCTATTTATATTGTAATTTATATTTTTTATAACATATAACGTGTAATTTATATGGAATTTATATGTTGTAAACTGCCCAGAGTCCCCTTTTCAGGAGAGATGGGCAGTGATAGAAATTTGAAAAATAAATAAATAAATACCTACCTGCTGTACATCACTAGCCAGGACATTTGGTCATTGTGCCTTCTGCAATTACAAGATTTTTCTTTGGTGATCGTTGTGACCTCACAAGAGAGACTGCATTATCATCTTGTAATTTGTCTGATTATTAGGGCTATTTACACTGCTTTTTAAAGCTAATTTATTTTTATGCTTCTTTTCAGTGGGAAGAAATAAGTGGTGTTGACGAGAACTATATTCCAATCAGAACTTACCAGGTCTGCAACGTTATGGACCACAGTCAAAACAATTGGTTAAGGACAAATTGGATACCACGCAATTCAGCTCAGAAAATCTATGTGGAGCTCAAATTTACTCTGAGGGATTGTAACAGTATCCCATTAGTTCTGGGCACCTGTAAGGAAACTTTTAATTTGTATTATATGGAATCTGATGATGACCATTCTGTCAAGTTCAGAGAACACCAGTTTACAAAGATTGATACCATTGCTGCCGATGAGAGCTTCACTCAGATGGATCTTGGGGATCGGATTCTTAAGCTCAATACAGAAGTTCGTGAAGTGGGACCTGTGAGCAGGAAAGGATTTTACTTGGCTTTTCAAGATGTGGGTGCATGTGTTGCCTTAGTATCGGTGCGAGTGTACTTCAAAAAATGCCCTTTTACTGTAAAGAATCTAGCCATGTTTCCAGACACTGTACCTATGGATTCCCAGTCCCTGGTGGAAGTGCGAGGCTCTTGTGTTAATCATTCCAAAGAGGAAGACCCACCCAAAATGTACTGCAGTACTGAAGGAGAATGGCTAGTTCCCATAGGGAAGTGCTTGTGTAATGCCGGCTACGAAGAAAGAGGCTATGCCTGCCAAGGTAATGTACCATGATGATTTATACCTTTTCAACAGTAAGGGAAGCCCAGGCGCAGAAATAAGTTGGGCCAGCATGTGCAATTGCATTTCTCTCTAGCAAACGATCCTCTACCTTTAAAAAGACAGAGAAAGCATTGTTTACTATCTTTGCTGTGCCTGAGACGTAGCATGGAGGGGAATAAAGCATTAGAAGGAAACAGAGAATGATGGGGAGAAGACAAACAGGGTAACATTGCAGCAGCAGTTGGGAACTCTTAGCTTCAACCCTGATCTGATCCTAGGACAGTAATAGTTTTCAGTGTATTTTTTGTGCTCCTTGGTTTTAAAAGCAGGTGAAAACATATTGTGAATTATTATACAAATTAATTCAAAGGTAAATCTTTTTCAAACCAAAATCCTGCAGCCAAAAGCTGTCTAGTTAGTTGAAATTAAATGTGAAAATCAGCCTCATTCTGTTAGCTCTTGTTTCCTTTTCCATTATGTTTCTTAGAAGAAGCTGCAACAAGCAGGATTACAGTCAAGGTTTTAATCTTAGGTTACGTTCTTCCTTAGAAAAGATGTCTATTTTCTTTTGAGTGCCTTAAGGTTCTACCAATGCTCAGTCTACTGTTTACTCTGATTTCTGTTTGTTTGTTATACACAACCTATTTCTAAAATATTTTTCTCTTATTATTTCAAACACTGGCTCCTTATGACCTCATCTGGTATGCAGTAGAAGTAGATGTAACTTTTTGAATTTTGAAAGTGTGTGTTGGCTGACATGGGAGAGTTCCCTGTTCATAACATGGATACTATGATAAGCATAGCCAGTCACAAAACATCCATTTATTGAAAGGCTACTTAGCCCATTTAGGATACTCATTACCATAATGGACAGACTCTATGGACTAGGAAGCATTTCTACAGATATACAGTATATGATGTCAGAGCTTTTCTTTGCAACATGCTAGCTTCCTATTTAATGTTCATCACTGTAGGCACATTGTATCCCAATGAGCCAGTTTGATGACAGTGGTTAAGGCACCAGGCTAGAAACCAGGAGACCTTGAGTTCTAGTCCTGTCTTACGCACAATTCATCTGGGTAACCTTGCGCCAGTCCCTCCCTGTCAGCCCTAGGAAGGAGGCAATGGCAAACCACTTCCAAAAAACCTTGCCAAGAAAACTGCAGGGACTTGTCCAGGCATTCGCCAGGAGTCAAAAGCTGACTCAGAGGCAAATCATAATCATAATCATAATTATATCCTACCCCAGAATAGAATTTAGTCTGAAATTTCCACCTCTGTTTAGTCTCTTTCTGGCCCTTCCCCCATATTTTTATTTAATGGTCATTCTTGACATAGCTTTCCTTGCTTAACCTACTTTGTTCTCTTGTACTTTTCTTCTGGACCTACTTGCCAGGTTTTTTTGTTTGTTTGTTTTTTTTAGGTTTTTTTTTTTTTAGTATATATCCATCTCCTGCTTGAGGCATTACATCCAACCACATCAGCCATTTTCCCTTTTCTCAATGAAGCTCATCTGTAAAAATGTTTCCTGGGGCACTAGTTCCCTGTGGTGCAAAGCATTTTCTGTTAATGTACAATTTACAAACACTGAACAATGCAGATTATTTAATACTGTGATTATGCTTTTTTTTTTCAACTTCATTCCTACAAAAACATAGATTAATATGCTTAATTATTTTGTTATTCTTCAGTGGACCATGGCAAAGTCTTAAATGGAAACATTTAAAACTTAGAATTAATGAAAAAAAACCAATTTATATTTTAGCACAGATCTTACATTTTATATAAAACACATTGCTGTGTGTGCCTGTGTTCTTAAAATGAGGTTGAGTGACTTCAGGTTTTTTTTATCTAGACTATGCATGGGCTAGCCATGAAAGGAGATTTTAACTAGTGCTAAGCACAGAAATTCTCCACTTTTGGTGCCAATTCTCATTAAATTTTATCAAATAAAAATATTTCAGAAATTATTTGAAAGGCTAATAGAGTTCATGGGAAGTCTTAAGAGATGACTATGTTTTCTTGCACTTGTTTAGCTGATTAAAGGGTGGGTATGTATGTCTTTTCTTTAAATCATACCTTCAACAATCTGAAGCCTCCCACACTTCTCAAGAGGAGGTATCACAAAAGAACACCTCCCGCTGGGATTTTTCACTAGTGGAGTTCTGCCTTTAAGACATTGCTGGAAAATGTCCACTTGGGAAAAAATTCAAAGGATGCTTTTATTCGATTTCTGTATTCACATGTGTCCAGCTTTTAACCATCTGCTGTTAAACATCTACAGTATTTCCTATAACCCTTATTTGATCTTCTCCACTCCCTTTGCTTATTGCTTTTTTGGGAAAAAAATCAAATGAAATAAATTGAGGTTCTTCCTTCAAATGCATATAGCAAGTGCATTCTAGATTGAGACTCCTTCAAAGGGATAAAATCCTTACTTCCATATGAGAAGCCAGTGGGGATCAGATTCCCATGCCTGAAATTTACATTTAAGAAATTCTTCTCACAACTTCTATTTATATAAATGGCAGTTCATTCCAGTTAGATTTTAAAATGAAATCTCAAGTTTGGGGGTAAGGAAAGTAAACCACTAAAAAAGTGGTTCTACAAGCGTTACACTTATTTTTTAGGATTTTTAGTGCCAGTATTCAAAGGTAGATGCAGAAACATGATTTCAAACCTTTTGAATTTCTTTCTCAGCGAGGTTTACCTTAAAAATTAGAAAGACTAATTGTAATGAAAAAGTAAAGGTAAAGACTCTGTTCAAACATTAATTTATTTAAAATGTCAGCACAGACTAAGGCAGACAGATATTCTCTTGGATATTTATGTTACTGGAAGAATCCTGTTTTCAGACACTGTTATGTATGTTTCATGCTTGCTGACGTGAGTCAGAAAGATTATAAATGTGAAATACTAATATAGATCCTGATACTGCAATCATTACTTGCATCCAGTAACACTCCTCTATTTTATTTTATTGCCATCCCATTTATTCATCAAGGAAAGCACTGTACAAGCTGCCCAGTAGCAAAAGTGACAAGACATTCAGTAGGCTTTGGTTTTACCTACAGTATCCTGCTGTCCTGACAGCTTTTATCAAAGCCCAAATTTGTCAAATATTTCCACCAGGGTGTGATTTAAGTGGCTCTTTAAAAGCAGTTGGTAACCCAATCCCCACACTGCTGATGACATCAGTAACACAGTAGGAATTGGAAGGTTTAGAAGCCTGTTCAGGTTTTTGTTTTTGTTTTTGTTTTTGCATTTTTTTATGACTGGCCAATGTATCCCAGGAGAATACTTTCTATTCAGTGATCTGCCCTGAAGTTGACAAAATTAAATTTGAATTTATGTATGCAAATCAGGCAATAAATGGATATGCAATCATTTCACTAATGTATGAAAAATTATCATGAGACAGTACTATTATGTAGTCCACATATTTAAGGAAAAACATGGACAACCAAAAACATTGGCATTAAATCTTATATACACTCATCATGTATTTCATTGACACAGAACAGAATTTATAAAATTTGAATTTCCATTAATAGTTTTTATAATGACTATATAATGTCAAATAAATTATTAAAAATTCTATAGAATATGAAAAAAAATGTGGAAAAAAGAAATATAAGACTTGAGTTTCACTGTAATTTCTTCATGGCTTAATGAAATCAGCTTTTCAGATCCTTTTTGAGAATTGGGCATTGTGCTTAATCCAAACTGAAGACAATGGGTTAAACATAAAACTTATTATGAAACTCAAGTAGTGCAAACTTGGAATATTAAATAGTTTTACATTTTGTTATGTCCTGCTTATATTTCAAGACCATTTAATTCTGATTTATAACAGTCTTCTTAATCAACATCACTGACATGTTATATTTAAAAATAAACTCTTAGTTTTTGTGCCTGGTATTTACAGATGACAATCTAATTTGTACAGATATCAAAGATCTGGCATAAATATATGCCTTTAGGGACAAGCTATTATTAATTGGTTCAGTCTTCCTTCAGTTCCATCCCAGCCTGGAAACTATTTCACAACCTAATGTATCTGTGTTATAAAAACTTTTTTTATACTATGTAGCTTATTTGCTTTTTAAAGTAAAGAAAATTGCTATATTCATTTTGCTTCTTGTAAAATCTTCCATGTATTTTGAGCTTGTTACCAGTTCACTTATGATCAAAGCAACACTTTTAATATAGACAGGTTTTAAAACATATACAATTACAAGATAAAAGAAACATCGCATAACAGTTTGGAGAACAACTATTTAAAAGTCTTATCTGCAACTGTCTGATGTCAAAGACAAAGCAAATAATGGGAATTTATCTATATTACTGAATCAACTGAGATAGTTTTATAATTGTTTATTTTATGGGAAGTGCGAAGTTATATAAGCCATTCCTGTGGATTCAAGATAGAAACAGTCATTTCCAGAAGAAGGCCTCTGTTCCTTGAAGGACATACATTCTGAATAAAGAAGTCAAAAGAATTTAAAGAAATGTTTGGAATTTCTTAAAAACCAGTTTAGCCAAACACTGGTATTCAATTATACAATGTAGCCTGGGACAATTGTTCTGTTTAGCTAATATTCCTACTGGGCAATTAACAAAACTGTGTTCATAGCACAAAATGGTATTAGGAGCTCCAAAACCACTTGTATGATTCCCAAGTCACTTAATATTGTGGATCTTTTAACATTCCCTAGGGTTTTAACCTAACACCTATCCCTCTTCTTGATGTAGTGTGCAATTTAAGCTTTTCTTCTTACTTGAAATAAATTAATGCAGTGGTTGATTGTTTCCTGAAGCTACCTTATCCCATTTATAGAGAAGGCTATAAAAGTTGGTGGTATAAAGGGAAATATTTGGGAAGCTTCTTAGTTGAATTATTGAAAGTTTGGTTCCCAGCTGAACAGCATTATAACTTAGTTTTTAAATAACAAAAGTAAATATGGTTTACAAAAAATGTGTTTCTTGGAGAAAACAGTTATACAGCTTATATTGTTAAAATGGCTGTTTAGAATTGGAAATATTTTATTGTTTCAGATGTTTTCAGGATACCATGAGCACTTTTGGTGTGTGTGTGTGTGTGTGTGTGTGTGTGTGCACCCCTATTTACGGGTTAAACAGTCTGGTGAGTGATGGTTTTAACCAAATGGAAGGATTCACCCATAAATCAGGTGATGTATCTTATTTGAAATTAAGGCATGCCCTGGTTTTTGTTTCATTGTAGTACAAGGTATGGATGGGGGAATATTATATTGTGAGTAGAAACTGGAAGAACACCTCTTTACTTCAACAAAAAGTGATTTTTCTTTTGTTTAATACCAAGGACTGCATGCACCATGGGTATGGTTTCCACAGTATTCAGAAGGCTTGATGACTAAGACTAGTCTACGTCTAATACTAAAACATAGATACAAATCATCAGATGATGGTGATGATGATGGTCACCACTTGAGATTCTAATTATGAATTATAAAAGCTATAAAATATATTACCAAGTGAGATAGCTTACTTATCAATTTAATTTAATTTTCTGTAAAATCAATTAATCTGATTACTGCTTAGTGACAGTTTTGTTGTGGTTAAATAATTTTTGAAATAGCTGTTAAAAGATTTTACTGTTTTAAAATCAAACTTCTGTTGGCTTGTTTTCAAATAGTAATAATATGTCATACTGTATGCATTGGTGTTTTCTGAGCTAAATCAGCTGAAATGTTAGTAAAGATAAAATAAAAGTTTTGAAATACTCATTAGGGGATACCTTACTAGGATTTTGAATATTTCTATACCTGGTTACTGCTGGTATTTGACAAAAGTAAAATTAACCCTATATAAAAACAACCCTATAGCAGCTATGAATAAAAATTTCTACTTCTTTTACGTTTCTAATCTTAATAGTTTCAGTTTTTGTCATGCTTATTTCCCCAAACAGTGTGTATTTCCCCGAATAGTACATGAATGAGTAGTAGTTATGAATTGTAAAATTGTTTTTCAAGGCAAGGCATGTATATAATCTAGATTTATGACTGGCTTTGATAGATGGTTTGCTCTCATTGTAAATTATTGGAATGCCTTCTACAAAACCAGATGCAGCATCAGTAAATGTATTCTCGTTTATCCAGTAGAAATATACATAAAGGCATGTTAAAATATTCTTGGAAAAGCAAGTGAACCATAGGATTGGTCATTTTTTTTCCTGCTCTTCCTTTAGAATTGTTAGTTTATAAAAAGCTATTTTCATTTGTTTATTTAAAATATGTACATGATGCCTGTCATATAGTACATGCATAATTATAGTTAGACTGTCTGTTTGCTTCCTCTGTTCTGTTTATGCTTAGAGCTAATAGGCCGGCTTATTAGTTCAAGGATGGCATATATGATAGCTGTTAACAGATTTTGATAAAGAGCAATTATATGAATGGCTGTGTTCAGATGATCAATGCAAATGCATTAAAATTATGAGAGATTTCATATTTGGAGTGAAGTGCTGCATATGCACACCTAGGTGGAGATAGCCTGAAACAGCTTTTAAAGATGCTATGTGAGTTGGGGAAACACGTGGCTGCTTTATTGATTGGAAGTGTGGGGTTCACTCCCCTACTGATATATATAGTAGCTTGCCCTGCCAGTGTTGGTGGGGGTGTGGTTTTCTCCTTGGTAGTTGCTTGATCAGGGTGTTGTTTTCTGCTTGATTGTTTGTCTTCTGTTAACCCCTGCTTATCTGGCTGTTGGCTGCTAGAAAGAACAATAAAAATCTGCCCACAGAGTTCTTTTTGTATTTTGGAATTCAATTTGTAAATGTTTTAAGCTAGTGTGGAATAGTTTTAATGCTTGCATTTTTCCTGTTTATTCATTGTATCATCTTTGACATACTTTTTAAAAGGTTTTCTTTTCTTATTTTTATATATTGAGAGAGCAAAGGACCCATTTATAAAACAAAACAGTTTTCAAAATATATTTCTTAGAGACATGTCAATGTTTTGTTTTTTTAAAAAAACATGCCTGACACAAGTAAATGAAATTAAGCCTAAGGAGAGAAATTAGGCTTTCTTCCTATAACAGATCTTATCAATATTAATATACTAACTTGATTTCAATGAAATTTAGTTTCATTTAAATTAGAAAGTTTTAAAACCTGGAAGCTCTGGTGATTAAAATGACCAGAAGTCAGCTGGACTTGAGGCTAGCTGAAGCTTGGATGTGGTAAATCAATGGGGTGGAACTAAGAATGTATTTCATGCAGATTCCATTGCCATCAGCAAGTTGGAAATTAAGGTAGGGCAATACTGGATTATTTCTGCCTGGAGTAAATTTGGGTATGGCCAAATTTAGTTCTTATCCCTACCACTTCAGTACTTCTTTTGCATATTGTCTGCCTGTTTGTTTTGGCTGACAAAGGAAATTTCTTGTGATTGGTTGGAAACAATGTATTTTAGTTCAAGAAAGATTTTTTTTTTTTACCAAAAAGATGACCTCTGTTTCATCTTACTCCTTCTAGTAAGTGTATTTGAGTTAGGCTGCAATATTGCATACACTTGTAGATACACTTAACTGGACATTATTTCTGGGTATTTCAGTCTAGAGACACATTGTTAATGATCCCCAAGTTCATAAGAATTGAACTAGAATTAGAAATGAGGATGGAAATGTATCAAAAGCAAACTAAAACTACATTCATCACTTAATGTAATGAGATATATCACAGATTTGGACAGTAATCATTTCTTAAAGGTCAGTATGACTGTTTGGGTTGCTGTCTTAGTACCAGACATGTCTATTCTCCAAATTCTTTCATAATTAGGGTTACTGCATAGCACATCAGTTATCCACCACCAGCATACCATCATATTTAAGATATCATTGCAAGTAAGACATCATTACGTCCTGACAGTAAGACATTTATAGATTGAAATAAAATAATTTATATTTGACAAGATATTACATGCTGTTGTGAGATGATGAAATATGGTACAACCCAAATTAAAATTATGCTAAAATTCCTTAAAGGCATTTCCTCTGATAATCAATAAAGAAATACATTACGATTACATTGTCCCTCATGCTCTGCCTCTTCTACTTTTTATGCCAGATTGTCTTGAACAGATTACATTTGTTGCTAATGCAACAGATTTAGTTTCCAAAAAGTTTCCAGATTTCCCTAGTTAGCTTTGTGCAGATATAGGTAATATAAGAAGTCTGCCTAGCGTCTTTCCAAAATAACGGGGTAAATCACTTTGAATATTTTTTCCCAATGGTGCACTCTCAGATTTCTTCAGCGTTCTCCACTTGTGTACATCAAATTCTCCTAAAATTTCTTAACCCGATTTTTCCTGTTTGGGCTGGGTTAGTCAGTAAATCATTCCTACTTAATCCTTCTTTAAATGTAAATTCCTTCCCCCCATAAATTCCAAGATATAGAAATAGTTAATCTTCAGAACACATGGCATTTTTCTTTGGAGAAATATTTCAAGCTGTACATGGTAACTGTTAGGAAAGGTGTTCAGGGGCTTTGCAACTAAGAAGGGAAGAGAAAAACTTCTCCCCTGTATTCATTGTCACCCCTGTCCTGCAACAAAAAAATCCCTATCTATATTTAGTTGTTTTTTTTTAATGATATCTTTGAGCCCTCTTCACACTTGACATGAAACAATAGTATATAACATCACCTTATATGAATAGATTTTGGACTACTAAAGTTACGTTGCAGTGGTATAAGATATAGAATATATGTGATAAACCTTCTGACTAGAGCCAATTTTGCATAGGACTTACAGGATCAATAATGGTTCTCTAGGCCAGAAAATAGTTTTGTTTATTAATGCAATTACCATATGTACAAGTATTTGGTAGACAAGATATTATGATGTGATTCAGAATTTGCATACTTATTTCTTATTTTTCGTTTTGTTGGGAAAGAAGATTGACAATGGAGGATAGGGATTCTGTGGTGTTTACTTTTAATCTAGCTACTGTCTGTGGGTTCATTGTGAAGATTCATGAATACAACTTTTTTCCCATGGCAACCTAGCAAGTAAGTATGTGTTTACTCAAACTGTTTGTAAGAAACTATTTGCCAGACAACTGAAACACAAACTTGACATTGATGTGAGACACTGTGAAGACCATTGCTTAGTTTCTTCTTTATTTAAAGCTGGTGTTTGAATGAATTAATTGAAAAGAGAATTCAGGATGTTTCTTTTTCCTACTTCTTGTTATTTATACCAATTGAATCAAGGCTGACCAACATTATGCAATATAATGTGCATTATAATACTTAAACTCCTGACTTTTCTTCTACTAATACTTGTAGGGTGATACATTTATTGCTGGATGAAATTTTTGTTGCAATCAGTCAGTGGTACTGATTATAAACATGCATAGGATTTAGCCTTTGTTAGAAATTGAAGGATTGATATACAATATAACATTGTTCAGGTTTAGAAACACAATGGTCATCAACACCAATATACATACAATACCTGAGAAAAGCCTGCTTATCTCTCTTACAGTTTTATTTTTTAAAATTCCTTTTATTTGAGAAATTGGGTAGCTGACATATAACAATGTAAAGTACATAATCTAAAGCTTTCAGGTACAAGAATGTCTCAGAGCCACAGTTGTTTTGATGGGATTTGTGTCTATATGCTCATAAAAAAATGCAAAGATAAGTTGGGACAATAGGAAATATCCTAAGGAACTAGACAGGCTGGTTCAGACAAACTCATATTTTACCTTTTAGACAAAGGATATTTGCAACCACTTTATTAGAGCATTCCCATTGCTATTCAAGAGTGTTTTGGAAAAGCTGCATGCTTCTGATCTAACAATTATGATAAAGAGTATATTTTTCTTGCGTGGCCCAGAATCTCTAACTGGAATCCATCACTTAAGTGTCCTGTGGTTAGATTCTATCTGGTGACTTCTTCTATCTGGGAACCTTTTCAATTAGTAAGTTGCTTACTTTATATGGAGGTCCTAACATAAGATCTTAGCGTTGCCAATGAGTCTTTTTTTTTTTTTTTTGGTAATGCTGTGCTGAAGTACACATTGCAATTTCTCAAATGTTTTATTGCCTTGTAAATAGAAGCTTTTGTTTTTCTACCATATTCCAGATATGCTTGAGAATTTCAATTTTTTCTTGAAGGTGATCTGAATTTATTTTGTTGTTGGAGATGTTGGTTGGAGGTTGCAGAGGTTACTCATCTTTCCATTGCTCAGATACAGAGAGAGAGAGAGAGAGATGGAATTTTTATTAAAGACATTTTTCCACAGAGTAAAAATAATACAAATTTTGAGTTAAAGATAAGGGAAATGAAGAAAAGTAATAGAAAAGTGATAAAGAAATGTAGAAAAAGAAGTAGAAAAGAAAGAAAAAGAAAAAAGAAAAAAGAAAGAAAGAAAGAAAGAAGTGGATTCCAGTCTTCTTAACAGCAGTTATAAGTACATTTATATTTTACCCTCTGTCTCTAAGATTACATCAAACTTTCCTTCTTTCCATAATCTACCCTTTCTAGTAATCAAATCCATAACCCATTACTTCATTTTTTTTTCTTTTTTCAGCAAAAAGTCCATAAGGGTTTCCAGTTGCTAATAAATGTAGTATTTAATCTTTCTCTAAGCAAACAAGTTAATTTTGCCATCTCTGCTAGATCCGTCATCTTCATCAACCATTCCTTTATTGTGGCTGTTCCAGAATCTTTCCATTTTTGCACATATAGTTGTCTCACAGCAGTGATCATATATAAAAACCATCTGCCATGGCTTTTTTCTAGTTGTCTGTCCATTAGTCCCAACAAACAAACAAAAGTTTTGGTTTCAGCTGAATCTTAGTCTTTAAATTTTTTTTGTATCAGTATATATATTTGAGCGCAACATTTTCTGGCTTTTTTACAGGTCTACCAAGCATGATAAAATGATCCTTCATGTTGTCCACATTTCCAACATAAACTTGAACTACCCTTATACATTCTAGATATTTTTTTGAAGTTATATACCAAGGGTACATCATTTTATAAAACTTCTCCTTTAGATTTTAACTTAATGTAAACTTCAATCCTTTCAACCACATCTTTTCCCACTGTTCCAACAATATATTAAGTCCAAAATTCTTAGCCCATTTTATCATATACTCTTACCCTTGTTCATCCTTGTTTTTGAATTTCAGCAAAAGTGTATACTTTTTGGCAATTACATGTTCATCATTTGTACCTAATTCAACTTAAAAACCCTCTTCAGCCAGTGGTTCTCTTGATTTCATCTTATATTCTCCATATTCTTGTTCTAACATCTCTCGATAGGCTAACCATTTCTCTTCATCTGCTGTTTCTTTCCTATAAAATGCTTCTTGTGCTGAGACCCATAAAGGCATTTTCGGGCACAGTCTGAGTTTATATCTATTCCGTATTCTCAATATGGCACTTCTAACAAAATTATTTTTGAAATCTACATTAAGCTTATTGTACCATAGAAAATCATGCCATCCAAACATCAGCAAACACTTGTAATTTATATATTTCCCTTTTGAATCCTCACTCTACCAATTATCTCATTTTTTCTTCAATACTACCAAAACTAATATGAATAACAATGGTGATAGGGGACATGCTCATCTTGTTCCTTTCTGTATCTCACAGGATTTTGTTAAGTATCCATTTACAATTATCTGTGCCTTTTGTGAGGTATAAATTGATTTTGCCCCTTTAGTAAAATCCTCACCAAAGTCCATTATCCTCCAAATTTTTAAATAAGAATGTCCAGTTCAAATTGTCAAAGGCCTTTTTTGCATCTAGAAAGATTAATGCAGCTTGTTTTTCATTATATTGTTCTAAGTATTCAAAAAAATCCAATACATTTCTAATGTTATCTCTCAACTGACTTTTGGGTAAAAATCCACATTGATCTTCATTAATAAAGTCCTGTAAGACTATTTTCATCCTCTTGGCTAAAATTATCATAAATAACATAGTCATTCTTCAATAATGACATTGGGCGGTAAGTTTTTGGTAAAGTCAAGTCTTGAATTGCTTTAGGTCTTAATGCACATCTTTCCATCACTCTGAAGCCTCCTTAGCAACTCATGCTTCCTTATCTAGAAAAAAGAATGTGAGGAATTCCCTTATAATGTGATCTAATGGAATATAATTAAAGTATAGGAATAAAGATAGCTATTAAGGCAGTTGATAATACAAATATGTTATCAATCAATTATTTGTAAGAGAGGCTGCAGATCATACAATTAAAGATAAGATATGCATTTATATTTGGCCACCTTGCAACTAAGTACATGCCAAAAACAAAAGAAAATAATCCCATTACACAAATATCATTGGAGTTCTCTTCTTTTTTAAAAGGAAAATTTCTTTATCCGACTGAATGTGAACTGGTAGAATAAATTTAGGAGCATTTTTCTGTACCTTTGCTGTAGGTAAGAGCAAACAGCAGCTCAATGGAAAAATTTCAGCTGCCAAAGACTTTTGCTCTCATTCTGATTTACCTGAAGTAGAAGAGATGCAGTTCCTTGAGTGGGAGAATTTAATATGTCCGTAACTACCCAGGTTGCTGCATACTGGACCAAGTGAAGCTTCCAAATGGTTTTCAAAGGTAACTCCATGTAGAGTGACCTCCAGTGGTCCAGCCATGAAGTGACAAGAGCATGACTGATTGTGTTCAGTGCCTCCTGATCTGGGAAAGGATACAACTTGGTGCTCAAATATAATATAGCCACAGCCTCTATCTATGTTCAAGCAGGAACTATGAGTCCAAAAGAAGCACCAGATAATCAGCCAGCTCTGTCCAAGAAAGTTCCATCCCAGTGAGAATTATAGATGGTGCAACTGAATTTGCAGTTGGTCTTTGAATCTACAGCTACTTTATATTGCCAGGGTTCAGAGTGAATCTGTTTCTCCCCATCCAGAACTCAACCACCTCCAGACACCAGATCAGGACCTCCAAGAGCCAGTTGCTGAAATAAGTGGCTTTATTAATCAAAAAAATAAAATAACATCTTATCTGACTATCATCACATAGTATCTATTGATTTTATTCATGTCATGCAATGTATGATCCCTCCCAGTGGCTTCATATAGATGTTAAATAGCAAAGGGGAAAGATCTGAGCCCTGCAGCAACCCATAACAGAGTGTCCAGGGACTTAACTTCTCTTCCCACACCCACTAGAACTGACCACTCAGGAATAAATGAACAAGACAATCAAATGCCTTTCATTAAAATAGAACAAAATGAAAGAGTGTCAAGGAACAAGTTACTTTCCCCAATGGTTTCTGCCCATCCTACTAGATCTGTCAGGGTGTGCTTCCTACATATCACCTTGATGAAGCAACATCAGCTGGTGGGACCTCGGAGGTATGCCTTCTCTGTCATGGTGCCTGCCTTATGGAACAGCCTCCTCTGAGAGGTATACATGACCCTGATCCTGTGGGCCTTCAGAAAAGCAATGAAGACCTAGCTTTTTCCCCAGGCACTGGGGATGTTGATAGAGCTGGCATGGGGTGGTTGGTGGATGGATGTGATTTTTTTTTTATCTTTATTTTTAATTTTTATCCCACCTTTATTATTTTATCAGAACCTCAATGTAATGTACTGCTTTAAATGGCTATTGTATAGTATTGCATTGTGTTTGTTTTCTAATTTTTATTTTTTTGCCACCCTGAATTCCTTTTGGTAGATGGGTGGCTATATAAGTATGTTAGATAGATAGACAGACATACAGACAGACAGACAATCATGAATGAACATACTGTTAAGAAATATTACTTATACTTATCCTGTTTTTTTTTCCAGTTCAAGAACTTATAAAACAATGTCTCTTCGTTATATCTCCAAAACAATGTGAGATGAATTGGGATGAGAAAGAGTCATTAGCCCATAATCACCTAATGAGTTTCCATGGCTGTGGGTAAATTGAACTTTCCAGATCTAGTCCAATACTTTAACCACTGCATGTCACTGTTTCTTAAGAATTCACTAAAATAGAATTGTCTTTTCTGATTCTCAGGGCTTGAGTAATTAATCATAGTATTCAGAGATACCACAGATGAAAGGAGATGTCACAATACTCCTCTACCCTACATTCATTGCTTATCACAAGTCAAACAGTGGTAATCAGGTTGGACATGTCCTGGCACTTCATTTTGTCACTGTGAATTATATGCACTGTAGCACAATCCTAGAATTTCACATATGTACTACAGATACTTCCTATCAGGAGATTTCTTGTAGAAAGCAATTTGCCAAATGAAAGGATTCACATCTATTTAAGTTAATTTAAAGTCATTGTTACTATGTTGGCATGAATCATTAATTCTGTATGAAATGAACTATGTATATCTTGAGCATTAAGGGTGAATTATTTTACAAGGAAAAGAAAAATAATCCATATGGATTGTCTATAATGCAGCTCTTTCCTTCACTGAATGGAAGGTTACTAAATGCCTATTTTGGGTTTATTTTGGTTTATGTGTTTGTGTTTTTGTTTAACAGCAAAGGTTGTTGTACTGTAGGCAGAGTGATTTGTCTTGGTAGTTACACATAAGATCAAAGCATTCTTTGTGTGCTTTGTTTCTGTTGACATGACTTCTGATTTCACCTTCTCCTGCTGTTCTGGACCTTTCGGCCCTGTACAAGCTGCTATTTTTTCTCAGCCACATGGTATGACATAAAGAAAGGGCACGTGGTGGTAGTGGTGGGGAGCTTATGATTTTTTTTTTTCATCCAATAGTTGTTGCTTGCAAGGAATTTGAGTTGGCATTGATGTTCAGATGTTTAGGTTTGATGTTTAGTTTGGGGTAGTAATTGGAGGCCTTCACATGAATAAGATAAATGACTGCAGGTTAAAGTCCATCAGCAGGGAAAGAGCATGAAGAAGGCATAGTGTTTTCCTATGCCTGACTTCCACTTACTTTCTCTAAAGTGAAAGGACACTTAATTTAATTTCCAAACCTCTATCCCTATCTCCCCACACCTACTTTTCCAAAACTACACTGTTGATAACCAGCCATTTGAGTTAAAAGGTTGGTATATATCACTCTGCTCATGATTTAATAATTTTCTGACAGCCAGATTTTTGCACAATACACGTACTATAGCACTGATTTAGAAAAGTGTTGCTGGCTGTCATGTAAGATGCAATGGAAGTGTAATGATCTAGATGAGGAAAGTCCTGATATATTAAAAGCTTGAAATAGAATAGCAGCTACATGCATATAACACAAAGGAGGAAATTGCTAGATAAACAGTATAATTTCTGCTTCACTTTTTAAATAGAGATGTATTTATTGATTCTTTTGGCAGGGGGTGGGGGAGAACAATGGAGTTTACCATATTAGTCAGGATTTCATTTATAATCCAAGAAGGAAATTAAGTGAAACTTGGAGCAAACTGTGTTTCAGAACAGTATTCCTAACTTGTATTCTGAAGTATCATAATAACGGTCAACTTTACATATAAACTATGTAACTTTAAAGAGCACAGATGGCAAAAATACGGGGAATCAATTTTAAAATGACGTATTTTCTGTTATATGACACCCAGGACAATCTTATGCTTACTTTAATGTAAATAAATAAATAAATGTGGAGTCCTTGGTGCTCTCTGAGCCTTGTTGTTTTCTTGCAGACGTTTCATTGCCAGACTAGGCAACATCTTCAGTACAAAGAGGGAGTGGGCCTTGCTCTCAGTTTGTATACCATGGCTTGCCCTGCTTCTGTTGGTAGGACTTATGTTGGTAGGGGTGTTCTGTTGGTAGGGTTGTTGATTGATCAAACAAGCAGCAAACAACAGCCCAATCAAGGAACTCCCAAGAAGAGAACAACACCCCTACCAACAGAAGCAGGGCAAGCCATAGTATACAAACTGAGAACAAGGCCCACTCCCTCTTTGCACTGAAGATGTTGCCTAGTCTGGCAATGAAACGTCTGCAAGAAAACAACAAGGCTCAGAGAGCACCAAGGACTCCACAGTTCAACCCTGAGCTACAAAGATTCACTTCGAAATAAATAAATAAATAAATAGATAGATAGATAAATAAATACAATTCTTTTTACTTTGAAATAGTAATGAATATTGCAGAGAGATCTATTTAACAATAAATTCACTTTATAATTTAAGTTGCCATAATATGGATTATTTTTATTGATTCCTTACACTTTGTACATTTTTGCTTTTCTTCATTAATGGAATCCTGTCTTTTTCTTACTAGTAAAAAAAAAGAAATGAAGTTGTATCATCCTTTAATCTCAGGGGAATTATTTTCTTGATTTTGTCCTTTGTAGATATTTTGCTCCTATATTTCCTTGCCATTCTCCATGTTAGTGGAGCTAGTGATAATTGCAACTCAAAACTTTTCAGAAATCTAGATTGCCTATTTTAGTATAGGGAGTAGTATCATTTTATATTACTTTTTAAAAATCAG
Source organism: Candoia aspera (assembly GCF_035149785.1). Classification (NCBI taxonomy): domain Eukaryota; kingdom Metazoa; phylum Chordata; class Lepidosauria; order Squamata; family Candoiidae; genus Candoia; species Candoia aspera. Next base: position 79,165,521 of record NC_086157.1, on the reverse strand, counting down.
TGGTTTTATGCAAAATTAATTATTTACAAAATAGAATCTCAATAGCATGCCCCCAGATGTGAGAGTGCCAGCCTTCTAAAACCTTGTTAAGACCAGGTTATTTTAGAAGCCTTCTAGAGGCTAATATAAGATATATAAGATGTTATTAGTTTGTATGTTTTATATATTAAGCATATATTGCTATATATGGACTTCTAGCTCATTTGTTCGATTTCGGTTTCTTTACACAGAAGTTGCTTATACTTTAAACCATTAAAATAGATAAAATGCCTCCAGAACCTCAAACTGACATGAAAATAATTTTAATGTTACTGAAGAAGTTTGATGCCTCTAACATGCGATGAATATGTAGAATCTCATTTTTCACTCTAAATTCTTGTATTCTTAGCAGTACAAGGATTTACAAAAGAGTTTCAAAGAAACTCTTCATTATCTTAATAGTTCAGATGATGTTTATACAAATCATTGTTAGTAGTAATAGCAATCTTTAATTAGTTATTGCATCTATTAAGAAATATAAAATGATAATATTATAATCCTTAAATGCTGCTTTTCTAGATGTTCATACATAAAGAAAAATAATCCATTAAAATTCACAGTCAACCACCTTGACACTTGCTTCATGGTTCTGTTGATTCACAAAGGAACAAAATACAATAGTGTTTAATGCATCAGGGTTCAAGAAACATCTAATTATAAATTGTGGGGATGTAGAGAGATCAGATTGCAGTGAAAGGGTTTCTGGCATAAATCTGAAATGTATGATCAAATATTTTCCTTTACATTCTCCAGTTACTTGCTATTTTTGTTTCCAGCAGTTTTGCATCAGCTGAAGATGTTTTACTGATGTGGCATTCTTCCTGAATGTCAGATTAGTGTGTTGCATTAATCTGCACTTTGTGTATCTTACATTGTATATCATATCTGAAACAAGTCAACTATATGTAAAATTGAACATCTGGAATGGTAAATTCCAAGGCAAATTCCAATTTCATATCAAATTTATGCTGATTTATGAGTATTTAAACCAGGTGTCATTGTGGAGCTCAAAGTTTAGCAACAATTAATAGTAAATTTTCAACCTCAACATGCTATCAATGTGTAAGAAAGAAAGACTTCACTAGCTACTACTACTAATGATAAAAATATTCCAATATGGATATAATTCATGAACTCAGAACATAGAAACTAGTAACAATGCCTTGCATGTTCCACCTAAGGTACTACTTATTTAATTGAAGACCTTAATATGGGACAATAAAATGTGTTCAGATAGCAAAAATATTTTGATATCATAAGAACAAAGCTTCCAAGAAACCTTAATTGTGGGTGCTCCCTTTATTTATTTTTCATGTGCTCAAGTTATTTCATTTTTCTTTTGCATTTTCCTTTATATATTTATTTTCTTTGCTTGTAATATTTTAATGTAAGGGTAGAAATAAATAATCAGAAGACATAGAAGAAAGCTGATAGAAATTGAACCATGTAAAACAGGTGGGTTTTTTTTTGGTATTTTAACAGTTTGAATGCTGAGATCCACCTGTTGAATAATTAGTAAAAGATGAGATAAAAAGATATCAAATGTTGACAAAAGTATCCTTAAAGTTTGGTGTCCTCCATTTATTAATTTTTGTTTCTTTTGATGGTTTGATACAAATTACTTCAGTTTCTCCAGTTCTTCTGACCTGGAAAATTATTGTTTGAACTTGTCAGGTAAATAAGTTGACAAACTGCCACCTGATCCTCATTCATAAAGCAGACAAAAGCAAATGAAAACTATAGTTGGCCAGGTGGGAGGAGTGGTAAATGATGCTCCCTTCAGTCCAGGATGAGAAGAAAGGAAAAATGATGTTTGAAGGTGATAAAAGGAGAAACAGCAACCCTGAAGCCAGGCGTCTCATTGCTGTTTCATATAATATGATTATGTCAGTGCTTTGTTTTCAAGGATTATTTTTATGGCAACAAAACTATGTAATATCCTCCATGTGGACAGTCTGTACTTCAATTTTTTGAAAAGATTTTTAATTAAATGAAATATTATTTAACAAAGAAAAACAAATGGATTTGCACTCATTTAGCAATCTTAAATTGATGGTACTGCTCACTACTGTTGTAAGATTATTTTCAGATCAGTAGCCTTTCAGAGGTAGAAAAATTTATTAAGGCAATGTTTTCTCCATAACATAATTCAGTGACGTTTGTTTGTTTGTTTGTTTGTTCCCAGTTACACGAAGAGTGTTAAATCTGAGCTTCTGATCTGGTAGCTGATTACCAGATTGTTACATATTTCAAGCAAGCCTTTGCTTGGCCAGATTCTTGTTTGACTTATAATGGCTGAAATAAGGCAAAGTTAAATCATCCCTGATTACACGAATATATTATCATGTGGATGACCTAAGCCATAGATATGTTAATCCTTCTATTCTGTAACTTGTCTGAGCGCACTGATCCTGGGAATATATAACAGCTACTGTAGACAATGCTGACAATTTGGTATAGTGAAACTGCAAGTTTTTTTTTTTTCTCCCTAATGTCAGGAAAGAAAAAAAAAAAGAGATCAGTTCCAGGTAGATGTTAAACTTAATGAAGGAAAACCTTCCAAATTATCCAAATAATATTAATATGAAATTCACCGTCTTCCCCACTGCTATAAAATCAGTGATGGATGTTTTTTCCCCTAGAATCTTCAGCTGTGGTTAAATAATTCCTCCACAGTAAATGGCAGTATTGTTAATGCTGCAAGATATTGAACTGTATAACTATATTGACTTTTTTTTTTTTAAAAAGTAGAACACAGTATTTGAAACAAAAAGTGTGAGTGGCACAGAATATTTCAGAGCTCTTTTTGTATTTACCTTCTGGGCAAGTAATCAATCCTGCCAATAAGAAACTGGGCACACCTTGTTGAGCCCATAAGCTCTGCTGACAAACAGGGTAAAGCAGAACTTATGCTCAAAAGTGTCTAACTTGCTTCAGAAGTCTAAATCACTTTAAAACCAATATAATTTAGTTTTCATTATCTGAAGGTAAAAATAAACCAAACCAAAACAACAATAAAACACTTATTTTGATTTGTTATATACATGACTACAACAAATTATATTGGCTTTCTACTCCATTGTCTACTTAATTTGTTGTTGTTGTTGTTTTATTTACTTTGTAGATAAAATTATGGCAGGAAGTATTCACTGAAAAATTCTAAATTGACAATTCATTAGAAACATGACACAAATGGAATTGAACAAACACATATACAATTATAGCATCCTATAAAATATGCATCATGCCATTAATTTGGTAGCTGAAATCTAAATCTATCTTCACTTGAAATTGCAGTTCAGTAATATATATTTTGCTGAAATTTCACTTTCCTAACTTCCCAAAGGTATGAGGAAATCAAGTTTGGTGGGACAAATGTTGGTTGCCAATTTTTGTCTTTTTCTCCCCACCAACTGTTAATTCAAATTGTATTACTATTCTGCTTGGTTTGTTATATGACTTTTGTTAGAACTTTCCAGTTAAATACTATAGAAAGCTTGATACCTTAAAATGATGATGAACAATAATACATTTTTATTAATATAACTTATTCTTCATGCTACCGATTTAAAAAAAATGAAGAAAAATCTACGTAAGGGTATCCCAAAACTGAATCATTAAGAAGGATAAAACTATGAGGTAACAAAGACAATATGTTTACACTCAGGTGGTGAGATTGTGTTTATTCCTGCTCCCAATCACCCTTCACAAGCAGAAATATTAAGATTTATCCCTGTGACATCATACTTGTGGGTTAAAGGCATCTATATTTCAGAGGACCTCCCAACTTCCATGTGAACCTGAACTATGCAGGTTTGGGCTTCAAGGAAGAGCCCATGAACATATTGTTGGGTAGCCAGTAGCTTTATACAGTTGAAGGAATTCATGAAGAAAGGGGAACACAAATTAGGAACATAACTTTTTAAAGAAAGTATCTGTCAGATCCCCCCGATCAAAGGATTCACAGAACCCCTTATCGGAGCATCTGCCATTGTTTCCTTGTCAATGGTGTAGACTCTGTCGCCAGATGGGAGGGGTGTGAGGTTGGAGTGTGAAGTGAATTATTATGGCTATGGCAGATATCAAGGACAATGGATTGAGATACACCAGAAACACCACCTGGATGGGAGGGGGGGTTACATGCTTTAGTGGGAAAGGGAACAAGCTAAGGGAATGTGATTTTAAATCTAGGTTTGAGCGGGAACTCTCCATTCGCAGCTTTACTTCTGTACCGTTCATTTCACTTCATTAAACAGTTAAAGGAATCCCAGCCTCTTGTCAGTGATTGTGTGAATGCTCGAATGACCAGGTGCTGACAATATCCTTATAGAGAGTAATGAAGATGACTTTGACAGAAATATGCAAGAATTGATACTTAGACAAAGAGGACTGAAACATTATTTAAGCTCTGGGAAACCAGATAATATTTGGAAGCAGCTCAGCCATATACTGAGGGGTGAAAACCTGAGAGAAGAAAATTGATGATAGCTCTGAGAATTTCAGTCTAACCAACAGGAGGCATTCTAATTGAGACATGTAAAGTAAGTCTTTTTGTGGTGACTGGGAAAAATATTTAGTTTTTATTAATTATACTATTTTATAATTATTTTTTTGATATGGTTTCAGCTGTATTAGAGAAATAATGGCTGCTTTAAACAGGGTATTCTTGTCACAGTGCCCGTGTGTTATTCAATGCCTATGCCTTGAGCAGAAGCAGTAGACTGAAGGATGTAATTGCTATACTCCCTTATCTCTCCATCCTTCTGCAGTGAAGTACAGGGTCAGCTTGTTAGACTAGCACTTACAGCCTTGTCTCCTCTCACATACCAAAGAATGTGTCTGTAATATTTTATACCATGAGTGCTACCTGTCTCTCCTGTTATCTGTTTAATTATCAGTTTGAAAGGAATTGTCTCTTGAAGCCTCCAATTAATGTATGTTGATTTTATTTGATCAACATTCTCTATAAGACCTATATAACTTTAGGGCTTTTACTTTTGGATGCAAGTGACAAGTGACTCATTGTAACCTGCTAGCTTTCAAAAATAAAGTGACCTCTTGGATTCTCTCTGATCATTGGTATTTTTGGATGAGTTTTCCACCATACTTTTAGACAAGAAAGGGAGATTAAAGTCTAAGGATCTATGTTATCTGAGGCAATTTCTGATAAGCAGCAAATCTAATAGAATATATATCTGTCTGATAATTGGTCATTAAATCTCATAGAATGTTCAGATATAAAATAATAATACTTGAATTTTATGGTTTGCACATAATAGAGGAGGGCAAATTTGTACTATACTAGCTGTATTTGAGCAAAAAATGTCAATCCTAGGATTAGAATTAACATTTGCAATGTTAATGTTAATGTTAGGGTTTTGGAAATGAAATGGAAGAAAGGGAAATGTTCTTTTTTGAAGACCAAAATGTTATGGAACTTTTGTAAAGCATTATAAACATATTGTTTCAGTGTATGGATGTGTGTGTGTGTGTGTGTACATCACCAATTCTATATCCATTTCAAGCAAAACCTTTATTGATTTTAAAGATTTAACATTATCTTAAAAATAAATTGTGGCTGAATGTGGCTATAAATTGGGTTTTCAAGCAGAGAGATTAGTAACTTGGATTTGTAACTAAGTCAGCAAGACTGACAAAACTCTAACTTGATCTTTTATCTATAGTTCTTTACACTGTGAAGACACATTGTGAAAATTATATAAAAATGGTTCTATATGATGTTCTTTGGGTCAAGTACAGCTTTTTATATTAGATTATGACTAAAGGAAGAAAAAGTATTGTTTTAAACATTGATTTTTTTCAACATTAAAACTAGTCAGGTGTACAAAAACTTATTTGCCAGATTCTGAGTTATGCTAATCAAAGCATCAATATTTGAAAAGATTTGTTTCTGTTATGAATATTGAAATACCACTAAACCAATTGAAAAGTTAGAATAATCGCAAGCTGAAGAATTCTCTTAATCTGCATGTTTGATGAGAAGTAAATGGGCTAAATGGAGCACAACTGTTGAATGGAGAATGGAGAAATTTCTACAAAAATTATTCCTTCTATTCAGATAAGGAGCTGTGATCTAGAAAAGCTTCTGTGAACAGCAGAGATGGGAAAAAAAATACAGCACCTGGGGAAGTGGTGATTTGTTAACAAAACATCTGCAAACAAAAGTGCGGTAACTATTCTTACAGATGTTAGTAATGTAACCCAATAGATGTGTTCATTAAAATGTTAGCATTGGAAACATGAGGGCTATAGTGTGTCAGAACTCTCATAGAACCATGAAATATGAGCTGTTAGTAATCCTGTGGGTTTCATACTATCAACATTTATTGCATTTTACAATTTTCTGTAGAAAACCTCAGTGCATCTAAAGGCTTATGTCTGTATTCTGCAACTGTTTGCAATAGAAAATATAATGTAGTCTCTCAGAAATTTCCATCGGCATCTGCAGGAGTGGTATAAAGGACTGCAAATGACAAAATGTGTGTTGTGATGTCATTATGCAAAATTTTCTATTACATACTTGCATGCAATGTTGCAGCACAATTGCAAAAGAATAGATTTTGTATCACAACATCACAATGCATGTTTTATCACTTAGTTTTATCACTAAGCATCATCACGCTTAGACATAGATAGCCAATGTAAGCCCAACAATACTAGATCAAGAAACAGATGCCACATAGGCTGAAAACTACTTGTATTAGCATGGTTATAGTAATACACACTTGAACCTCTGAATGTGCTTTCCCTCCCTTCTCTTTTATCTTCATATGAAGTTGGGGTGGGGGTAGGGAGGCTGTGTTAGGTGTTGTCATAAATCTCTATCTTGGCATGGACTTAAAACACCTTTGCCTTGTTCATTGCCTTGGTAGCAGACCTTCCTTCTCTCTGTCAAGGTCACCTTTGACAAGGTCATCCTTGACATCCTTGACATTCCCTACATTTATGGATATCTTCACCAAAAGTTCCACTGTAGTTTAGAAAACTGTCACAGATTATTCTCAAAAATATTTTGTGAATTATTTTGTGAACAAAGATATGTCTGAAAAACTATCCCTCATAATGTGGCATACCTGAATGGCAAAACGGTCATTCATGTCAGGAAATCCATTATTCCATACCTCTTTGAAATCTATATCCAAGATTTTGATTAATGTATATTATTAATATTAATGTATATTAATGTCATCTATGGTACCAGATTGTAAACAGACATAAACTATACTTTTAATCCTTTCACAGAAAAGGCTGTTTCAGCATTTGTAGTTTGTTCTGGAAAATACTTTATCATTATTATAGGGGTGGGAACCTGATCCTGTTGTGGAATAAGTTCTCAGTTTTATCCCAACTTCCTTTATCACTGTGCAAGGATATGGCAAACACAGAATTCCATGATTAACTTTTTGCATACCCAAGTTTGTAAAAGGAAAAAAAAATGAGCACTATTATATTATTTTAAATTATGGGATCAGCCTGAAATAAACTCTTGTGATATTGCTAACTGAATGAGTTGAATGAATGGCATTTTTATATCAATAACCATAACATCTAAGCAATATTTACAGTCTACATTGACATTATTTTTAGTCTTTTAACAGTGTTTTAAATTAAATATGATCAGTATAATAATTTAAAAAGGTGTTCTAAATTCAACATAATCTTATGCCTGATTTAATCACCCAGAGTCACTTGTTTGTGAGATGGGTAGTTATATAAATTTTAAAAATAAATAAATCAACAAACAGCAAATAAGCATATTTAACATTGCAACCTTAGAAGATGTAACTTATTGACTGTAGGTAAAACATATCTGTATATTTTGGAGAAGTCCCAAGTTTTCCTTTCTAATTTGGATCTACTTTTTAAAACTCAATATTTCCTTTCCTTTTTTTCCTTTTTAACTGAGACTCTCCCCTGTCCCCAAGAAACAAAAGCATTTCCCCATCTTCTCCTTATTGTTTTGAACAGTCTTGATACAGAGCATTATGCTGTTAACTGATTGAAAATGTTCTTGTTTTCTTAAACAAGACATAAAATTCAGTTATTATATTGGCTTAGCCCATTCCAAGACAATGTCCTAGTTATATAGCTCTGGCTGGAGTTAGTTAATTCAATTTTCAAATAGCCTTTCTGCATCATCTCTACTCTTTTTTCCCCTTTATTTCTATTCATGTTTTCCCCAGGTGTCATTGAGTTATTTCTAATGATAAGATTTATATGTTGACAAGTGGTGAAGTGAAGCAGTGGTTAAAGCAGGGATGAAATGATACGCCTGATCCCAGCAGGAGTTACTGGCAATCTTGGTTTTTTTCCCTGCCAAGCTTCCCCTAGTGAATAACTATAAATTACTTTCTAGTGAACATTTAATGGAGAATAATACGTCTGCCATTTAGACCTACAGATTCCTGAGGTGCACAATAAAGACTAATCCCAGAATATGGATACTCTGTGGAGCCTGTGGTATTTTAGCATTAGCTGAGTTCCAAGTTTATAAAAGTCTGAACTGAACAGTGCATTATTTATACCCAAAAATGCATCATTATAGGACATTTCCTCAGTTACATTTTTAAAAAGATATATTTATTGGCAAAGGCATTATTGATCATTAACTAATTGTTGCCTAATTAAGCAGCAGTAAAAACTCATATAGTGGGCTGATCATCAAGGGGAAGTAAGAATAATCATGATTCATGGTTTAACAATTTAGACGCTTGCATATTAAAAAAGAAGAGGAGGATTCATGGAGATTATAGAATAAGTATTTGCTTAAAGTATATGCCAGGTTTCAAAACTGCTGTGGTTTTGAATTGATTTCAGTGATTTGTTAATAGTAAGAAAGAAATTTGGAGAATGAAAAACATGTGGAGTGTGAGCAAAATGCAGCCAAACAACTTTTTGTTAATTTTCTTGCTTAATATTGATCTTGGGAAAATTCTGCAATATTTTTCAATCATTGTATTGGTAGCTTCTAAATTAGATGCTACAAAATATCAGATGGTATGGAGTAGATATCCATCCAATCAGTATCTGGCTGTTTCAAATACACTGACAGTTTTTCAATATCAACTGAAAATCTTGAATCACATTAAAATGTGTGTTAGTTATTAAACTAGCGCTGACATATTTGTTATATTAAACATACTGTTCCAGTGTATGTACATGATTTGTCACCCAGATGGATACGCAAAGCCAGAAATAACATATCTATAAGAAGAAAAGACTCTGTGCTATAATAAATTTTATTCTGGATTATTTAATTAATATAATTCTATTGTTTTCTTAATTTAAGAGTATTATGCAAAGAGTATTTACTTTTCACTTTTAAAAAAAGTTTAAGAAATTGTGACGGGGTGCAACAGTGCAAAAGTAGAAAGTATACCACGTTTAGTATGTGGTAAAGTATACCACATTTAGTATGTGGTATGCAATTTTACTTGCCACACCTCAAAATTAATATTGCAGACTTGAAAAAATACAGGTAGTCGTCACTTACCAACTACAGTTGGGACCGGCAGCTCCATCACTATGTGACGTGGTTGTAAAGTGAAATGTCACATGATTGCAGCTTGTGACTTCTTGCTGGTTCCCTATTGACTTTGCTTGTCAGAAGATTTCTGTAAAGGTCACAAATGGTGATCACATTACTGCGGGATGCTGCAACCTAAATAAATATGCACCAGTTGCCAAGCACCCAAATCACAATCGTGTGACCCTGAGGATGTTGCATCAGCCACAACTTTGAGGGCTGGTTGTAAGTTTCCTTTTTCAGTGCTGTCATAACTTCGAATGCTTGCTGAACAAACCATCAGTAAGCAAGGACTACATGTATGCAAAAGGAATGCAAAATGTTTTGGAGGCTACATCAGCTGTGAGAAAAGACATTTGATCTTTTTTTAGATTGGAACAAAATTAAATTAGGTGAGACATGCGAGAATTATAGAATCATAGAATGTAAGGGTTGGAGGATCATCTGGTCCAATTTTCTGTTCAGTGCAGAAATCCACTATTAGAGCATCACTGACATATGGTCATCCAGCCTCAGTTTAAATACCTCCAGCAAATAAGAGTCTAGCACATTTTGAGGCAATCATTTTCATAGCTGAACAGCCCTTACCCATTAGGATATTTTTCCTAATATCTGGTCAAAATATATTTCCCTATAATTTAAACCAACTAATTGTTGTCTTGTGGAAGAATTCTGATTCAGCCTAGCAAGACAGAGTGATTGTAGGGTCAGAAACTGACTGACTCTGGAACAATACCAACTTGAGATTTGGATGGGTTGTGCTCTCCTGGAAAGGGCTGCTACCCAATCCAGGACCTGCAAGGGAGTGGGGAGATTGCTTCTGGACTCTCTCAACTCCTGCTAGAACAGCAGGAGAAGCTGTGGGCAGGAAGGCCTTTGTCCATTATCGGCTTGTGTACCAACTGTGACTGCCCTTGGAGTAGAAAGTACAGGTTAGAGTCACTTATACTCTTGTCACCTCACAGGTGAATTACTGCAGATGCTACATGAAACTACCCTGAAGACTACCCAGAAGCTGCCAGTAGTGCAGTAGCCCTCAGGTTAACTGGAACAACCGGTATTGCCATGTAAATTCCTCTTGCAGTTTCCAAGGTTCTGGATTATTTTTCTTTTTAAGCATTAATCCAGTGAGTAAAACAAAGGAAAAGAAGAAGGAAAAGACACCAAATGTCAGTCTCTGTGTGTAAGTGCATGAGTGCAATGAGTCTGTGTGTATATAGATAGTATGCTATATAAATGTAATAAATGTAATTATATAATTAATATTATATATACAATTAATATTACTTTGCACAATATTTTATACATTATATTAATATTTATTGTATATGCCTGTCTGTCTAAAAAAAAAATCCCTTTTTATCTGTATGGGTGGCATGTGTCTTCCTCAACCTCAGGTCCTCTACAGAGGCCTGGGAGTTTGAGGGTTCTGCACATTATCTTACTGTTCCTAGTACTGCACTCTTCTGGACAGAGAGCTCTGATGTTGTTCCTGGGATCTGTTGGAGCCACTCTCCCAGCTTAGAAGTCACAGCCCTGAGTGTCCCTACCACCACTGGGACCATTTTGGACTTCACTTTCCATATCCTCTCTAGTTCTTCCTTCAGGCCCTGGTACTTCTCCAGCTTCCCATACTCCTTGTTCCTGATGATACTGTCACTTGGCTGCTACATCTATCACCACTGCTGTCTTCTGGTCCTTGTCTACTACCACAATGTCTGGTTGATTGGCCAGTAACTGCCTATCTGTCTGGATCTGGAAGTCCCACAGGATCTTAGCCCTGTCATTCTCCACAACCTTTTGTGGAATCTCCCAGCTGGACTTGGGAGGATCTAGCCCATATGCTATGCAGATATTCCTGTACACATTGCCAGTACTCGGTTGTACCATTCAGTATATGCTGTTCCTGCCTGCATCTTATACCCTGTCACTATGTTGGACTGTCTCTGAGGCCTCTCTGCACAGTCTGCACCTCTGTTCCTGTCTCGTGTGGTAGACCCCTGCTTCTATGGATCTGGTGCTTAGTGCCTGTTCTTGGGCTGCTATGATCAGTCCCTCAGTGCTGTCTTTTAGTCCAGCCCTTTCCAGCCACTGGTAGGATTCCCAAGGCCAGCCACCTCAGCTATCTGTCAATGGTACATCCCATGCAGTTGGACTTGCAGTTGAACTTGGGTGTTGGACTTGGAGTTGAAACCTTCATACATTGTGAGGAGCTTCCAGGTCTTAACATCAGCAGCCTCTATTTCTGTCTTTGGCCAGCTTACTATATCAGCAGGATATCTGATGTCTCTCTGTCTGTCATAATAAAATTTTGTATTCATATGAATTCAGTTGTTCGTTTTTGCATTTGTGTGTTTTTATTTTTTTATATTACTTTTTAAAGTGGGAATTATAATATGGTTTGGGTGTTTCAGTATTTTACATTTCAGTATTCTTTGGATTCCAAATAGATGTTACCTTGCCATATTCTAATACAAAATTCAGAAACAAAAATCTGGGCTACAATTCAGTTGAAATGGATTTCCATGTTTTCCAGTTCAGAGGTAATGGCAAGCAGTTATACACTGTATCATCTTGGTTTATATTATCACTATTCACACAAAAGGGGAGTGAACTGGCTGCTGTTGAGCATCCAAGTGCATCTGATGTTGTTTGTATCTCAGATTATTAAACCAATATTTGTGTGAACTGAATCACTGAGACATGAGATGATTTTTTTTCATAGTGCAAAGTAAGTTTCAACTAATTTCCTTCATCTATTCAGGAAAAAAGATGACAAATCAGCATTGACATATACTGTATTATGAAAAGGCTGGAGGGGTACAATTAAGAAGTAAAAAAAGTTTTATTACAGCACTAGACGCCAAGCATTAAAACAGTAAATGAGTTTGTAAACATGTAGAAGAGAGTATCAGTGTTTCTTCTAATGAATACATTGTGAAACATACTATTTTGTACAGGCCTTTATTCTGCTTTTAAGTAGCTAACTTTTTACATAACATATATACTTTACAAGGCTTTTCAAATAAAATTAATTCTTGCTTGTGGTCCTTCATTTTTGTCTGCCACTTGGATATATTTATATCCTCTTGCCATGTGAGAAAGAATTAACTGACCTTTCCCTCACCACCAGCAAAAAGAAAAAATATAATAGGGTTTGAAATGAAATCAAATCAAACATGTAGCAGAAAATTAGTAAGGACCAAGCTGGATCAGGAGGGAATGTAATCTAATATCTTGAAAGCTGATGTAAATGCTATAGCAAATATTACAAGTAACTTAACCGACTGGTAACTAGAGTCCCTGCTAGCTTTGTAAATGGATTTTGAAGGAAAACTGGCTTGACTGTAGGCTGAGCTGTTTTCTGATATACCATGATGAAGATGTAATAGGCATTATTCTATGTATTTTCTAAAAGCATATCATTTAATTAACTTTGGTTAAATTGCATTGCAGTTTTTGATGTATGCCTAGCAAAATGAAGAACATTATATAATGTTATACGGCTTTGGTTGTACAGATGATGGGCTATACCCCACACAATTCTTTCCATTCACTAGTTTGAGGATTTTATGAACCATATAACAGTTGTTGTTTTTTTAAGTGAGGATTTGGTAACCTTGCTTCTTGGTTTAGAAACTCACGATAACTTTGTAATTCCTGTTTGAGTAGGAATAATCAAGATGATTAAGATCTGGAAATGTTAACTTGAAATTATTGAGTTACTGTATATTGTCAGGAACTTGCTATGGGATGCTATATGATACTATCTCTAGGAAAATTAAAATTAAAGATATGAGAATCTTTATACAATTTATCACCATAACCTTTACTTTCAAATAAGTCTGGGCTCTGAAAAAAATATGATGAAACCTTACAAAAAGGAATCTTTAGCAAGAGTCATAGCAGTTCTAAAAAAATGCTGAGAACTGAGAAACAACTGCTACATTGCTGCCTTTGCCATTATACAGTATTTACCTTTGAATCATCTTTATTTGATTAAACCTTAAACCATTGATCAGATTTGGATATGTTCAATTAGTTTTAATCTGTGTTCTTTGCAATACACACAATATTCAAGGAAGCAACTTCTTTGCAGGCCTATGTAATAAATGTCCTTTTGTGAGGGTTGTCAAACTTACTTTATAAATTATATTTTCTATTTTGATTGGTTATGTGTTATCAAGTGGGTGTCAACTTTTATCAACCACATAGATTTTTTTTCCCCCAAGGAGGATCTGTCTCCAATCTGGTCCTTCAAATCTTCCAATTATTTACCCATTACCACCATAACTGAATCCATCACCTCGTTGATAGCTGTCCCCTTTTTCTCTATGTTATATTTAAATTTTACAAAAATTTAATATGGATGTGATATTTAAACTCCTTTAAGTTTAAAACAAAAACTGAATTCAAATAGGCTGAATACATGGAGTAGATATATGGCATACTGCACATGCATGGTGCACATTAAGTCTTAAAATTAAAGGTTGCAAAAATCTGTTAGATTTTATATATGATCTGAATGTTGTAATTTTCATGGGCTGACAGTTAATCCTAATTCACCTTCTGTCTAGTTTGTCTGGTTTGCTTTGTTTCTTTCTCTAAATTTCTTTCTGTCTTTCTGGGAGAAAATTATTACAAGGTGTAGACTACAGAGAGTGTAGACATCATCCCCCAATTTTGGATCTTTGGAACTTCAGATGTGTCAATTCTAACAATATGTTTAGTGTACATAAGATTTTTCCCAGATGTTAGGTGAATCTGGGAAAGCAGAAAAGGGAAAAATGCATGACATTAAAGAACTCACTTTGTACATCTCTTGCTACAATATATATGGGATCCTATACTGTGAAATCATTATGTGAAAAAATGTAACAATAAAACATCCTTCAAAAGAATGGCTTTTGAATGGAAACAGATGGTCCATTACACCTTTCATAATGCAATAATAGATAATATAACAAAATAATAAATATTCTGGGAGGGTAAATTTGAAGTCTTTACTTTGGCTAGGGACAGATTTAAACCTCCCAGATTGTCAATCTATTAAATTTCTGTCTTATTTTATAATTGTATGTAATAGTTCTCTATGTTTGCATTTGAAAACCTTGTATGATTTTACTGCCAGAATAATATTTGGTTAGACTGAGTCTTGTTAGTCTTACTTAAATTCTTTTACTGCCTCATTTCAGAAATCTTTGGATATTTTATCCTTCTAAATTCTGGAATATGAAGATCTCCTCCCAGGAATTTTGCCACTATTCATGAAAACTTTTTGGTTAAATAAATTTCCAGACTTTTTAAAACTTTTTAAAAAGTTTTTCTTTACTCAGCCTCTTTGTAGATTGATCTTAAACCATAGTGCATATATACTTGACAAGACTTTCTGCTGCAGGTTGATTGTTATGTATCAGATGGGGACTATTGAGTAAAAAGGAACAAAATTAAGTATGTCAATATTTTATAGGTATAGTCTATATTATATTATTTTTATAAGAATCACATGCATATTTGTTTTCTAGTCACATGAGAACTCACAAGCGTCTCTTGTAGCTTTATTAAAAATTAGCATTCATAGGCCAGTTTTAACCATTAAGAAATGGTTAAAAATAGGCAACCATGAACATGATATTTGCTATTATTCCTTTCCTCAGTAGTTGTTAATGATTGAAGTTGGGATGGTTTGCATGAAAAGTAATGCTCTGCTACTGTATTATAACTCTTCCCTGGACTATCATGTGAACAATTGTTCACTACAACTGTTGTCCAATATATCCTCAATTTACAAAGTACATGTGTTAGGGAGACCCCCTTCTCAGAAACACTTGGAACTATTTGTACTAAAAAGTACTGTGTAAGTCACCCACTGACAAATTGAAGCTGGTGCATTCATTCATTTTCTTATGTTTAATCTTGAAGTATTAGTATGCATATAAATTCAAATATTCAGGAGCCAAAAGCAGCAGAAGAGTTATATAGCATCACTTCTAGCTCTTAGATGTTGTTTGAAAAAAGTTATAATGAAAATGTTTGATTAAGTGAGAGAGTCTACGTTTTACGAAGCTTTCTACATTGCAGATCAAGATTTATGACATGACGCTGAATGGCTCTCTCAGGAAGCCAAGTTTCCCACCAAATCCAGGAAATGATGCATTTTTCTTTCACACTAAAAAGTACATTATGTATTTAAGGAGGGTATCAAAAGTCCTGGCTCTTTTGAGATAATGCAGCTGCAGTGTTAAATGAAATAGATGGCAGTGATTCTGTAATGAGATGGGATCTTGTTGAAGAGAGACGGAAAATAGCAGTTCTAAAACAAAATGCATTCAGTTTAGGTAAACTGATTGGTTTTTCTTTCTTTCTTTCTTTCTTTCTTTCTTTCTTTCTTTCTTTCTTTCGTGAGAAGTAGGATTATTAGCTGGAAGCTTCAAAATGCATAGTAATGCTATTAGTAGCACACAACATGCGGTTACAATCCATGAACAATACATGAATAATGTTAAATTTCATGCTTGTTTTCAGAAATGCTTTGTGCCTTTCTTGGTACATTAGGCTTTTCATCTTTGAGTTTTACATGAAACTATTCTAGAACTGAGGTTTAAGTATGCCTTACTTCTTTAAAAAGATAATTTAGACATTTCTAAAATTTACTTCTTAAAAATCTTAGTTTTGTAATAAAAACTATTACTTGTCATCACAAGTCAAAACCTGCCCCTTTTGTCTTTGTATGTGATGTCATGATTATACAGATTTTGTGATGATAAATTCAAAATATGTCATTAAAATTGGCATGACTTAACCACATACTAGTGTTTTCCATATTAAGGTTTCAGTTTCTTCCAAACAGAATATAATGCAACTAGTAATAAAGTTAAAAATAAAAGGGAAAGGGGTGGGGTCAGATAGAAAAAGGGTTTAGGTATATTCTTGAGCATTCTGGTACCAATTAATTATTCTCAGGTGACTTTTGCATTTTGGCTCTTACATAGCTAGATTCACAATTGTCCTTTACCAAAATAATAAAACTTGCATTGTGACATCACAGCACAAGCTCCATCCTTTTATATTTGTGTCATGACATCACTCAGTGAAAAAAGGGGCAAAGTTAAAGCTATGATAATATGATCCATCTCTCATTACTCCTTTCGAAGGTGCTTAGGGGCAGCTTTCACAGATTTTTTTTTACTTGTAGTTGAAATGAATGCATACATAAAAAATTGTTAATTATATTGAAATGCATCAAATATATGTTTGGTGTGGAGAGGTAAGGGAAAGAAAAAGAATACAGAGGAAAATTTTAAACACAGAGGAACGTTTTTAAAAGTTAGGCACACCCTATACATTTCTTCCTTCCTTCCTTCCTTCCTTCCTTCCTTCCTTCCTTCCTTCCTTCCTTCCTTCCTCCCTCCCTCCCTCCCTCCCTTCCTCCCTTCCTCCCTTCCTCTAGATTTAGGCACTGTGTGACTCCAAGATGGCTTTGGGCGACTCACAATTTAAAGCAAGCAACAGTATACAATATATGTCATATACATTATACAAAAACAGCATCTGTCAAGACAACACACTCTACTAATTATAATAACAATAATAATAAATCTAACAAGGATACCTACAGCACCCTAAGGCCTGTGAGAACGGCTAGGTTTTCAAGTACTTTTGGAAGGCCATAAAGGAGGGAGATACCCCCCATGAACCTCTGGGAGGACCTCATTCCAGAGGGCAGGCACCATGACAAAGAAGGCACATATCCTGGATCCTGAAAAATGACATTGTTTGATAGAAGGGAGTCGGAGCACACCAACTCTGCCAGCTCTAACTGGATGGGTGGAAATTATGGGAGATAGACGGCCCCTCAGATAACTGGCCCATTGCCATTTAGGGAGTTATAGGTGATAACCGGTACCATGAAGTACATCTGGAAGCACTCTGTAGCTTGCAAAGCAATATAGTCACATAGGCACACTGAGACATACCCTTCAATTCTCATGCCGCATAAGTCATACTCTGCTTTTTGTAGATCCTAAAAAAATAGCAATAGTGTTTCTTGAAAATCATATTATTACAATAGAAGAAATAAGTCACACTCCTGAAATTTTGGATTGGTAGGCCCATAAACTGTCGAATTATGACACCAAGAAACTTAGTAAAAAAATGGGGTGTGGGGGATGTTTAACCTGACTCTGTTTTAGATTTAACTTTTTACATTAAAGGAAGTAAATCAAAATATTGATTCCTTTTGATACCTGAAATTTCAAAAGCATTGTGCTTATGGTTCATTTTATTACAGAGTTAATAAAATGTCATATTATATCCAAAGATCTGGCTGCAGCTATTTTTATGGAAAAGGTTCATGTGCTTTCCCTTGATCATATTTCAATTTGTCTCTGGCAATGTTCTTTGCTTTTACAGGCTATCTGATGACTTCATACAAATTTCTGTACTTTCTACAAATTGCTTATGGAAAAGCACGTTAATAATATCCCCAGGAAGCCATTTAAAGATAGATTTGAAATGTTTTTCTGCTAAATTAATCTAAAAGCATTAAAATACAGTGGTGCGGTAGAACATTATAAATGTTCATGCTCACATTTTTGAATTATTTAGAGTGCATTTCTGTTCGTATCTAGTTAGAAGTAACTTCATTTCATGTAGTGGTATACAGGATGATAGTCTTCGCTGTACAAAACTAGTGATTAAATTAGTAGGCTTGTTTCCTCAACTGGCTCTCATAGTATTATAATGGTAAGTTGGTTATGTATTGATAATGCTTCCCTCAAAAAGGCAACAGCCAACAAGGGATTTCATTTAACCTAAATATATGCATCATTACATTCAAAAAATAAAAAGCTTTGTGATTGCATTCCTATTGCATAATACAGTATACTGAACAGCATCGAAGAAATCTGAATGAGGATGTTCCACATATGTAAATGATCCACCAAATATTTTTTGGTTGTCAAGTCCTAGCTGTTCTCCTGTTAGTAATTGTTAAATCTGTATGTAGCTGTAAGGTTGATTGAGACGCTCATTTGAAAGATCTCAATGAAAATCTTTGAGTTCAACATGCCAAGCTGGCTAGGATAAAAGTATAATATTGCTGCTGATTAAAGTCTTCTTAAATAACCATAGTTTGTCTTTGGTCTTGCTTTTTCCCTTCTCCTTGTTCCTTCCTTTGAGTTTGCTTTGATCTATTTTTTAGATAGATGTATGCCTTACATAGTGATGGAGCCTTTTGTTAATCCTTTGTTTCTGATTTATTTATTTTATTCCAAGTAATAATATACTTTCCTGGTTCCTTGTGCCTAGGTCCCTTCACCCTATTGCCCACTGCCCACTAGAAAAGATAGTATATACAGAAGCAAAAGAGAGGAAAATGTTTAGGATATGAAAGAGAAGGAGGACAGCAAGATTGTAATTCTTCATTTTGTTGGGAAATGATTATTAGTTCTGGCACTAAGGTACTATGGAAGACTGTGGTACAAAGTTTATGGTAATAAAGTTCTTTCTTTGATCCTTTCTCAGATAGCTGGTTGCTTTAATGATATTTCTGGTCCTCTACGTTTTAATGCGTTTTGTTACAACATTATTAATCATATTAGTACTTGTTATGTTATCTAGTGAGCTGGATGCCTTTAGGTGATTGATGAGCTTGGCTTGCCTGGAAAAGAATTCATAAAATTTTCCCAAAGGAAGCTGAGGTAGACTTTCAAGATTGAAACCTACTTTGGGATCTAGGAAGCTTTCATATCATTGGTTCATGTTATGGTGATGCTGAGACTATTGCCAGCTTTTAGGAGTGTGAAGTGGTAAATTTGTTAGCATTTGGACTGTTAGACAGCTGGATGTGTGTTCAAGTTCCTGTGAGTCTTGATATATTCCAAGTATTACAAGATATGACCCTTTACAATCCATTCTTTGCTTTGAGTTGGATACAAATCTAGTAACTTAGTGTAGACCAACATAAATTAATGGGAGTCATATTTAACATTTAAATCCTACCTTTTTGTGATATCTGTCTTTCTCTGATCCACCCTTCCAATATGCACCACTAGTGGAATCTGCACAAAGTATGTCTTGCTTTTTAATTGTTTAAAAATAATTTTATATCTAATGTTTTATAATATACATGAGTAACTTGTTTCTTAAATGAGTCCACTGAAATTAGTAAGAATTTCCTCTGAAGCAATATATCTTCTTGTACCCTAGATATATGAGAATATATTTCAGAAACTGTTAAGAAAAAATAGTGAGGCTCTTTAAAGACAATTTTATGAACCTATAAAATTATATTGTGCAAGTTAAGCACCTTCCTTAGCTAGGTTTTTTTAAAAAAAATATGACTGCCTAGAAATTTACAGTCTGACAGAAACAGATAAAGACAATGCGTGTGGAAAACTAATACTATAATTAACAATAGACAAATGGTATCTTTAAATAATTTAGAAATTTCAGTGGGTAGTTTCCCCATTCAGATTTCAGCATTGTTTTGACTCTGCAGAATTTCCTATGCCTGATACAGCCATTCATAATAAAAACTAGAGAGAATTTGTTAAGTGAGCTGCATGTATATGTAGGTTTTCTACACGTGAAACCATTATTTTCCAGTATCCTTATCTTGAGAAAAAAGCCCTACAGCACTGATTTTTTTTCATATCTGTGAATTGCATTGGCAGGTACATGAAATCCAGCTCCACCAACCCTTCCAAACATTCACTTTAACTTCTAAAAGCGCATAAAGAGAGTGAGAGAGCAAGATTTTATATGTCTCCTTGACGGGCAATTAAAGCCTTAAAAAGAGTGATCCATCATTTTACGTACATGTTAGGAAATGTGTTTAAATGCATAGCTCTGGAAAATACCGTGTACTCTTCAAATAAAGAGTATATTTGGGGGGGGAAATAGTAGGTATAATTTTATATTTACTGTTGAAATTCTGCATAAGGGTTCATTTATAAAAGTCTTTTTAAACTATCTACAACTGATTAATGCCATTCTTGCTTTTTTATTTTGCTGTCTAGTTATAATTGCTTAAGGACGTAAAGATTTGTTTAATACATGCCTAAGGTAAATGGGGCTGAAAATTTAGAGAAATGGCTCAATTTGCTTAGTATTCAATGATGTAAGCTGGTCTATCACCCATTCATACATGGAAGCTTCTCAGTTAATTGATTACAAGTGACATCCTACTGTTTCTTAAATGGGGCAATTCATCTGCAAGAGGCATCTCTTAATATGTGTTAGGTACAGCAGCAGCATAAGCTGTGAGTAATTGTGCATTGTCCATTCTGTTTTTAATATCCAATCAGTAGCAACTGTTCCGTAATATGTAATGACAGCAAAAATAATACATTTAAGAAATCCTTGGGATAATTACAATTCCAAATTGGAAAGCAAATGCATTTGAATCCATTTGTAGTGTGTTCTACAGGAAGATTACATTTGCTAGCATACTCTGCAAATTGCTTCATCATAGATAATCAATAATATTATTGTTCTTTCAACATTAGCTGTGTTACAAGATGTAAGTTGCAAGTAACCCATTCCATTTTCAGTTGTTGTATTGGGAATGTGAAATTAATGAAAATGTGTTCCTTAATCCCCTGAAGGCAAAGAGAAATAGATGTGATGATTCAGAATCCAGGAAGAAAGTAGATATATTCAAATGTTTGCAGGCCCATTAAAGGCATTGCTAAGTGGATTTCCGTGCCAAGGAATTAAAAAGTGCTGTTTTCCATAAGATCATCTAAATACTTTACTGCCAAAATGCTAAAAATCTTAGATCAAGGGGGAAAGTGAGAGTCTATTTTCACAGATGGAGGACAAGTGTTGAGCTAAAAGTTTGTCTGTATTCAGTGGCAAAGTGAAAAGACTTCCCATATTTAATGCTAACATATAGGTGGGCAATTAAGGAACAGCAGAGAGAACCATCTGCCATATTGTCATTTTGTCTCTGCCACTGTTGTACTGTTCTTACAAACCAAAGTCCCCCATCAGTGACAAGTGATGTTTCTATCTCTATTGCTGGAAGAACCATTCTGGAAGAGGATGATTGCTTTTATGGACCAAACAGGCCATAATATGATTTCAGAGGCATAAAATGCCCCTTAGTAATGGTTCTAAAAACTATTGCAGTTTGTCTTCCTCCACTTTTTCTATGCACAAAACCTTTATAAAGTAAGTTGAAGAAAAAAACTAAGACTTTGTCAAATCACTACATATTGAAAATGTAGAGAATTCAAATTTGAAACAAGTCACAGAGCAAAGGGTTGGATCCTAAGGATGCCATACTTAGACTTCTTTGTTAGATGGCAGTCTAACAAAGACATGAAAGACATGCAGACACTTATAAATTAATACCAAAAATTGGTATAAATTATGAAACTTCTGCATCATATAGTTCCCCATCAACTTGCTTTCCCCACAAACACCCTCTTCAGGCATTATGAATGTCATACAGTAGCTATAACCAGATTAGCAGATAGCAAAAGAAAATATTTTTTTTTCATATATAATAGATTTTTCACACAATTACAAATTACCAAGTTCTCAGTTTCATGGTGAGGTGGGGACATTGGGCTATATCAGAGAATATAAATAGTATGTTTGTATTTCTAAGATGATTTCAGATATTGCACTTCTGAAAAATGGCTGAAGATCTTTCTTGTTTAAAAATTCACACAGGTAGAATATTAATCATGGTAAAGTTTTCTGTAATAATTTTGTTGAAGATTATATTATACAAATAAAACTAATACAATCTACATAGAGTAAAATATATATAAAAAAGAAAGAAAAATAAAAAGTGCAGAAAAAGTGCAGAAAAAAGAAAAGAAGAAAATAGGAAATTATACTTTCCTCCCCAGCAAGTATAATCAACATTAACAACTTATCACCATGTCTTAAAAGAAAAAAATAACCAATCACCTCTTCATTCCATATCTCACCCCATTCTGTATAATTAAATCTTTAAGGTAGCATCACTCCTTCTTAATCAGCAAAAGTCTATTAAGGGTTATAAAAAAAAAACATACTATGGAAATTACATTGATAAATCCACTTTGAATCCTTCCTTTTACATTTATATCTCATTTTCTATTTAAACAAATCCCTCCAAATTTTCGTCATCCAGTCCTGATCAAAAATCCATTCAACCACACCAGAGATAACGTCCTATCTTCATAAACAAAATCTTTAAAACATCATCATACAGTCCTAATCAGCAAAAATCCATTAAACATTACCAAAAATAGCAACCCATTTGTATTAACCTTGATCACATAAACCAATTGTGTATTCTTTTTTTTTCTTTTTTCCCACAATCTTAGTTTCTTCAAAGTCCAAACATCTGTCTTCAAAGTCCAAACAATCAGACTTGCAGTTCTGAAGGTTCTCAATCTGTAACAAGCAAGAAAGAAAGTAATGATTAAAAAGGTGAGGTTTGGTGGAACCTTAAGTCCATAAAAGGCTACATTAATGGCTCTGAGCTCAGTGGAACCCCACAACTCCCAGCTGTTTGCAATAGACCACAAAAATGTCAGTTTTTGCTGTCTACTCACAGGGAGAAAAAAAACAAAACAAAAAAACAGCTGTCCAGAGTATGTATAGTTGATCTCAAGATCTCTCCTTGCTCCAGAGAGAGATTTTCAGTGGTCCAGATCCAGCATCCAGCTGTTTTTCAGTTGTGAGCCTCCCACTACCACAGGATATCAGGTCACAATTCCTCACCGGGAGCTTCTCTGTTAATTATGATAAAAATGTCAGGGCCAGCCCAAGAACAATGTTGAGTCAGTGTATTCCAAACTCCAGTTCTTTATTGCTTTCACCATACAGACAGAATCTTGCCAAACTAAAGCTACTCTAACTGACCTAAGGGTAAAAAACCTGGGAGACTCTAGGGCAGAGCTACCTTGCACCTCTTAACTTTCCCAGCAACAGTCTCCAGACTGTGAATCCTCTTATCTGCCTGGAATATGCCTGGAATATGCTCCCTCCTTCCTGGGAATCAGTGGCAGCACTGAAATCCACCACAAAAGTTGATTTAAATAGAAATCATAACCTGATCAAATGGAAAAAAATGTTGATTATTCCGACAGAGATAAAATTAAGTGCCTACTGCAATTTCTCATAATGTTTGTGAGCCAAAAATTCAGGTTTTTTCCACATAAAGAACATTTTGCAGCTTAATGTTATAAATGAATCAGGCCACTGTGGCTCATCGGAATAATGGTTAAAACAAACTGTGGCTTAGTGTGCTGCATGCTGTGTGATCTCACCTTGTTTTACAACTTGTCAGCGGAACTGAGTATTTTGTTATCAATAATTGCATTAAATATTTTATCAAACTTTTAAATCTGAATTCAGCTGTCTTATGAACTATTATTGTCATGAGCACTGATGGTGAGCAGGAGGGGGGCCCTATCCAGGGGGGAAAATGCATGTGTAGTAGTGAGGATTTGAGCAGCCATTCAAAGAGACACAGAACAGACCCGCCTTGACTTTTGGGATTTATCTGTCTGGGTTTTTTCCCACGCTTCTTCAGTTTGTTAGGATTTTCTGTCTAATGTAGCAGTAATAAAACACTAGAGACTTATTCCTTGTCTCAGCGTGGTTCCTGCTTGTTAGGACAATTATGCCATGATTCTTATATTTTAATACTATCATTTAAACGTTATAAAGAAATAATCCTTTGCATTGGATTTTACTGACTGCACACAACTACTGTGGTACATATTTAATTTTACCAATGAGGTCAAAGAATTGAGAAACATCCACGTTAGGAGTATTTGTACATAAAGCCATGATCAAAATTAATAACCTTCTATCTAAATTGAGAAGTCTATAATGCTGGAAAAGGTGGAAGGAAAGAAAAGAAAAGGATAACTAAAAGAAGAGAGCCAGTTTGGTCTAGTTGCTAAGGCAATGGGCTAGAAACCAGGAGACTGAAAGTTCTAGTCCTGCCTGAGGCATGAAAACCGGCTGGTTGACCTTGAGCCAGTCACTCTTTCTCAGCCTGACTCACCTTACAGGGTTGTTGTTGTGGGGAAAATAGGAGGAGGAAGAAGAAATAGGGATGTCCGCCACCTTGAGTTATTTTTAAAAATAATAAAGGCGGGATAGAAAATAAATAAATAAATAACTAGCAGCAAATGGATGGACTCAATTACAGCAGTGATGGGTGCACCATTGGAAGCCCTAAAGGACTCGGCTGGGACAGACAGAAATACATATGTAGTTGCTAAGGGTCTAGTCTTACATCCAGATCTTGACTCTCCCAGTGTACAACTTGGGGTATTTAAACACAAAAACATGTTGAAGAAGGTTACTTACCTGCAACTGCAGTTCTCTGAGTCTACTCTGGCTTGGTCTCAGGTGAATGCACAGTTCCTTCAGATGATGATGATGATGATGATGATGATGATGATGATGACGATGATGACAATAAAATAATCCCTATATGTTCTACTTTAAAACTCCAATAATTTGGGATTTTATTTGTTCCATGCCTATGTTTTATACTCTATTTTATGTTCTTACTTTATGACCTGCCAAAGATCCTGTGATTGCAAAGGGATGTAAATTTGATTAATAAATAATGATGATGATGATGATGATGATGATGATGATGATATGAATTATTGTGATAGATGTTGGCTACAATTGGAAACTTGTCAGAAGTGATCACATTATGCATAGGATGTGGCGGGGAGTTGGCGGTAGTGAAAGATAAACTGACAGATTAATATACTAGGAATTCTCATAGAAACAGAAGTTGTGTTTTTGATTGGCACTTTTTTTCTCAGTCTTCTGGAATTGAAATACATTGGAGGCTGCTGAAGTCTGAGGCATGTAATGACATCTGTCACAGTACATTTATTTTTGAGCAAACAATCTGTTCACAAAAATAAGCAGAATCCCATCAAAATATATTTTCCATAAACTGACTTGCATCCAGTATATTCCCTTGACATCCTTAGGGAAAAGAATAAGCTAAATTCTACATACAAGAGCACTGTAACTATCCCAATGTTAGTATCATAGTTCTTGTCAAAAAAACAAAGAAGTTGGTATATGATAAAATAGTCAGGCTTCCTTGCCTATTCATTTATTATTTATTTATAGATGTATGGAAAAATTCAGAATAATTGAATTGTAAAGGTCATTTAGACTGTTGAGTCTGAAACCTGTTCGCTAGAGAAACTCAAAGCATCTTCAATAGATTGTATGCGTGTAACTTTACAATACTCATCTTTCACTGAAGTCTTTTAAAATGAAAATTACCATTTCTAGACATGGTGTTTGGTGTACTAGTATAGCATATCATTCTTGGAGGTTTTTCGTGGACATGTAGTATTTCACAATCACCAGATATGGAGGCTGTAATGAATTCTTGACCTTCCTTGTATATGAGCTTTTGCTAAATTTATCTCCTAGTGAGAACCCTGGACAATTGGAATTATAAATTGTATGGTGAGCCCCTCCTAATATAAGAAGTTATCCACTAGGACAGTTTCCTTCTACATGTTGAAGGCAATATAAGAGATCAGGCTAAACAAACTTGTTCAATTTCTGCAGAAACTACATATATGGTTGTCAATTTGTTGAATTTCTACACCTATCTAGAGCTGACCACTCCCATTTTGCTACTGCTTTTGAAGTGGTAAGCTGAGAAGGACATTTTACTTTTTAAAGTTGTATGGATATTCAGGGACTCAGAAAGGAAGGAAGTAATTTGCGATATACCTCTCAATTGAAATAATTGTTTATATACAGTATGTGTATAAAAAGTATATTTTTGGTTAAAACCTGTACAACTATATTTCACAATAAACTGTATGCACCTAAGTAAGTAATTTGGGGTATTAAAAAAGAGCATTTGGATAAAAATGCATTTAAAAAGGTAAATGATCTTACATTTTATAAGCTGGAGATCCAGTTAACATCTGGCCACCTATTAAGTCAATAGAATTTATTTTTATGTAGCTGTACAGACATACATCATTTTGTGGTTCATTGGGAAATAATCACCTATTATATATTATATCTAGTTAGATTTCATCATCATCATCATCATCATCATCATCAAATTTATCTAATTGAAACTCTTTATAAAGTAGAGATAACATATTTTTCTGATTAGTTCTATCATGTTGTCAATTGTTATATCAAGCCTCAGCATTTATACACAGTGAATTGTCAGTGCCTTGCTATTTTATAAAGTTACAAAAGTTTACTGGGGAAAAAAAGAGATCTAAACTATTTCTTTCATAGCTGAGTACATCAAATAAATCCCTCAAGGTTTGAGTAACTATGATTAATCACTTCTTTCCACACTACAAAATAGCTGTTTATGCACATATTGATTAAGTTTTCTAGAGCAACTATCTTATTTTGCTAAGAATTCCTAGAAAGTTAAATTTTGAATATTCAAATAGTGTTTTCCTGTTAAGTCAACCAGAGAAACAAGAATGTTCTAACGTTCTAGAATGCAATAAAATGGGATACAAAGTGGAAGGTACCTTAGCTTATAACTTCAGACTGCTTGTTATCCTAACTATTAAATGTAAAATAATAGTTATTTGTTTAGGATACCTTTAGTCTCAGAGAGACAGTGATATATGAGTAACATTACCAAATTTTGTGATTTAAATACAGTTGAAATATTCTTTCCACATGAAATCTCACAGCTGAGGTTCTGAAGGCACGACTTTGAAGTGTGAATAAATTGCTTCATTTCTTTTGCCTAAATTCCCATCTGCTTTTTTTTTAAATACTGCATTAAATTAACTGTATAATCTTAAAATTATGAACTATGTAAATTAAAACTTGTAATTATGTTCAGAAATAAATACCTGTTTTGTTTTTTCTTTCTTTCTTTCAGGTAAATGAGTATAGGATTACAGTTTTAAACTAAGTTCTGAATTAGAATATGTTACCCCTACTTTATTTGTGTGGTGGTCACCCTTTCAGTCAGGATTCAAGCCTGGTTACTGAAATGGCACTGATTGAGCTTGTTGATGATCTCTGATGGTCTTGGGATTGGGGTAGTGCATCTATCCTACACCTCCTTGGTGCCTCTCAGTGGCTTTCAATCATGGTATCCTTCTGGGCCAGCTTAGGGGATTGGGAGTGGAAGGCACTGTATTATAGTAGCTCTCCTCCTTTCTCTGGTCTGGATCCAGATGGTGTTGGCAGAGGGAGAGGTCAAACCTGAACCATCTGCTTTGTAACATCCCTCAGGGCTCTACCATCTTCCCATTACTCCTATTTAACATTTACTTGAAGCCACTGAGCATCCACTGGTGTGGGATACATTAAACATCTCCATCCTAGGCTAAGTGATGCTGCCGAGACCCTTTCAGAGTGCTTGAAGGCTGTGGGGACTGGGTGGGGGCAAACAGATTCCTTTCTGTCCCAGAAATCCCCCTGGCTCTGGAGATTTTCCATCTTTAACTCTGCCTTGGGTTGTCCTTCCCCAGTCAGAGTCAATGTGCAGTTTCCTGTTTGTGGCAGGGGGCAGCTATGGGGAGAGAGTTTTGCATAGACTCATCTTGTGCACCAATTGTGCCCATTCCTGGATCAGGAGGCCTTGTTCATGGTGACTTACACTTAGTCCCTTACCATGTAGGTTACTGTAACACATGCATATGGGTCTACCTTTGAGGAACATTCAGCAGCTGCACCTGATCCAGAATGCAGTGGTATGGGCAGTTTTGACCTTTCTCATTGCACTCATATAACAGCACTGCTCTGCAAGCTGCACTGGCTCCCAGTAGGCTTTGAGGTACAATTGTGCTGGTTGTCACCTATAAGCTATATGTGGCATAGGGCCAGGCTATTTGTGAGACTGCCTCTCTTCCATTGTTTCAGCTTGGCCCACCTGATGTAACAGAAATTATCCAGGTCCCTTTCATCAAACAATGTATCTTGCTAGACCTTAGAGTGTCACTTTCTCTGTGGCAGCACCTGCCATATGGAACAGCATCCCCTGGAGATCCTGGCGGCCCCAACTTTTATTAACATTTTGCTGAAGACCCGGCTGTTTCCTAATGCATCAGGGCCAGGAGGTTAGGGGAGCTCTGATGCTGTTGATGTGTTTTCTGTGATCTGGTTATTGTTTTAACCTTGGGCATCATGGGTTATATGTTGTGGTTTGTGTTTTAATCCTGTCCCCACCAAGAATTACTGTCTTGAGATAGGCAGCCATATAAGTTATTTAAAATAAATAAATCTTCTTTAACTTTGGTGAATAGATCTGTTAAAGAATATATAAAAGTAGCATTATTAAGAAGGCGCTTTACAAACATGTATAGCATATTCTTTGAAGATAACAAATTATATGAGACCAAATTGTATTGCTGTTTTACTGTATTCAAAGGGAAAATAAAAATATCCATTATTAATACTTAGTAGATTATTACTTCAGAGTTCATAACTGCTACTTCTAGTAGCTTCTAGCCAATTTTTTGCAGCATCTGGGTTTAAGAATAAAACAGTTCTTTTTGACTGGAACAGAAAATTTCAGACTATTCTTGTATTATTTTCCATAAAGCACCATTATTCTTTTGCTCAAGCTGGTCTATTTACTGACAACTTGGTACACATTTAAAAAAATATATATATTATTCTTAATTGTGAAATAATAATTAAACAAACCCTAGTAAAATCACTAATGAAGAAAAAAGATAGTTAATCGATGAAGAAAGACAACCTATACATATTAATAGTAATTAAAAGAAATGAAATGTGCCAAATGGAAAAAAAACCCTTAATTTACAGAAAAAATAGATCCATATAATAACTATAAATAATGATAAAAAGTTAATTCAATTCATAGAAGGCAGTGCAAGCAAAAAGTATTCTCATGATACCTGGGATTTTTTTTTTTTTCTTGCAAGTTGTATTAAGTTTAAAATTAAAAATAGCTGATGGTATTGTTCTATAATGGACAAAGAAATAACCAACTCTGCTGGTAAGTGTGTGGTGTGTGTGTGTGTGTGTGCACGTGCAGAAAGGAAGTTTATAGACATTATCAAAGTAAGTGGATAGTTCTGTTGGAGATTACAGAAATAAGATAAATTTAATAAGAGCACTCAGAGTAATATAATTCAGTAAGAAATACAATAAAACTTATAAAATTAAAATGAGGAAACTATACCAATAAAAAACACTACAGTCTAAACAAGTATTATAGGGAATTAGAAATGTAGCAGACATACACACTAAAATGTATGGGACCATCTCTTCCAAGTGGGGTCTACCCATCCTGTTAGAGCCAGCAGGAGAAGCATGTTCCAGGTCCCGTCTGCTAGAGAGTCCTATCCGATGGGACCCAGGAAAAGAGCTTTTTCTGCCATAGTCCACCTTCTGGAATATCATCCCCCCTGAGGTTACACTTGCCCAACCTTTCTGGCCTTTTACAAGGCATTAAAAACTTGGCTTTGCCATTTAGCTGGGGCCCTGGGGGCATGGGTGAGCCCATTTTATAGTTGATTTGAATGTGGGATATTATGAATGTTCTTGGCAGCTACTTTTATGCTATTGTTGTTTTTAAATTCTGGCTGTTTTATCTTGTATTTATTTTGTTTTGTTAGCTGTTCAAGTCATGTATATGAGACGGGTGACCATATAAATTTATTAAATAAATTTAAAAATAATACTTTTGATCATGGTATCCTTTCAGATCAGCTGCAGGGATTAGGAGTGGGAGCGCCTTGATCAGCACACATTACACCTCTGCTCTGAGAGCTGCATTAGTTGCGAGTCTGCTTCCAGGTACAATTCTAGGTGCTGGTTGTAACCTATAAAGCCCTTCACAGGCTGCATATGGGGATGGATTATTTGAGGAGCCACCTTTCACCAATCATGTCTACCCATCCCATTGGATCTGGCAGAAGAGGCGTGCTCTGGGTTCTGTCTATTAAGTAGTAGCAGACTCAGTAAAAGAGCCAGGAAGAGAGCCTTCTCTGTTGTGGTGCCCACCCTTTCGAACATCAAACCCCTGGAGATCAGATTAACCCTGGCCCTGTGGGCCTTCTGTGAGACCTTAAACATCTGGTTCTGTCGATGGACCTGGGGGTCAGAAGGTGTGGTTGAGCCCATGAATTGGTTGGGTTAAGTGTTATTAATGGATCTGTTTTTACCCCAGCTGCTGTTTTATGTGTATTGATATTTTGGTTTTTCGGTTTTTCCTGTTTTTAATAATAAAAAATAATAAAAATATAAATAATAATAATAAATAATTATTAATAAATAATATTTTTTATAATAAGAATATAAAAAGTCATTCATTTGCAATGGATGGGCACATAAATTGATCAAGTAAATAAATGAATAAATAAAATATTATTTATATGATATTCCTGTCTAAAATAGTAAAAATACACGATAATCAGAAGATATTCCATAATGAAAGTACCACTACTAAGAAAATCCTGTCACATATGGCCACTTATATCAAGGCCTTTAATGTATCAGAGGCATATGATAACTTTTGTTTTTGTATGATTTGGATTTTTTTTTTTTTTTGGAGGTAGGCTGTAAGATCCAGATGTATTACAGAAGACGATTTATATTCGGGTCCATATGTCCATCTAGATTATACTTACAAAAATATGCTGAAGTGAGGACTTACCCTAATATTCATTGAAGACTTACCCTAATATTCTTGCAGCAATTTGTTTTATTATAAACACAAACAAACAAAAAATGCTTCTGTGAGGTCTGGATCCTTTGATCTCAACTGGATTCCCCTTCCCACACTCCCAGGGAAGTTTGTCACTGGCTCTATGAACCATCTAGTCTATATGAAAGCTGAATCCAAACATTACTGCAGTCATGTAGATTTCACATCTTTGAGAAATAATTGCCAGAAGTAATTTACTATGGTAATATAACCATTATACCAAGCATTTTGCTGAGCATTTTCTGATCTTTTCTTTGGGATCTGGCCATTACAATTAAATGTTGATGCATATTAATTTGACATGATTTTTACACTTAACTAATCTTACTTATATACTGTATGTTTATCCCATATTTTGGTAAACTAAAGTATTTGTATTTAGGTTGATTAATTCTTCTAGCTGATCAAATATACCGTTATCATGTTAAGGTCAAATGAAAAACTCTGATTGATTTTAATATAAAATTATTTTTTTATATTAAAATCAATATACAGTTATGTTAAGGTCAAATGAAAAACTCTAATTGATTTTAATATAAAATTAAAATTTGCCTCTAGGCAAAACTTGGTCTACAAAAGCTGAAGTTATTAGATAGAAAACCCCAAGGTATTATTTAAGTTGTATTGTACTACATTTTGTTCATTTCTTTTTATGAGCTTGTTCCATTGACAGTTCACTCACTAGTTAGTTAATCTCTCATGTTATGTAAGATCAAGTAAATATCAACATATATCCTGTGGTGTTTGCCAGAATATTACCATTATAATTAGATTTGATAGCCAGTTTGGTGTACTGGTCAAGGCATCAGGCTAGAAACCAGGAGACCATGAGTTCTAGTCCTGCTTTAGGCACAAAGCCAACTGGGTGACCTTGGACCAGTCCCTTTTTCTCAGCCCTAGTAAGGAGGCAATGGCAAATCACTTCTGAAAATCTTCCCAAGAGAACTGCAGGGACTTGTCCAGGCAGTCTCCAAGAATCTGATACAACTGAATGGATAAAAAAAATACAGTAGATTTCAACAAAATGATACACAAATAAGGACTATAAAAATAATATAATATTGTTCTTTTTGCCCTACTGTAGAAGTCATAGCCATTGCCTCTTTCTTCTTTCCTTTGTTCCAGCCAGTTATTCCTTCAACCAGCTAATGGGGCAATACAGCCCTGCCCAAATTAAAGCAAAAGGCAGCCATCACCCCACCTCCATTCTTTATCTTGTCACTTTACCTTTTCCTGGCAAGAGGCAAGGGGAAAAAGCAAGCTGGACACTGATGAAGAACTGACAGAACTGCTTATTCATGTCTTAGGTTCTAGAAGAAAGGGAAATCCTAAAATTGAAAGTGGGGCGTTGGGAGCTGCTGCTCCACCCCGGGAAGAGGAAGCTGTGGGAAATGTCATTATGGAATTTCTCTGTAGATATTCTTGTGTGTGGAAAGGACCAGGATTATTTCATTTATATTATAAAATGTTGTTTTTTTCTGAGATTTCAGAATTTGGTATTAAGATCAGAGACCTTAATGGAGTTATCAGAAATGAACAAGGAATATTTTATATGTAAAACATTTCTGTTCTGTTGGAAAAATATGTGTTTAACCAATGAGCTGTAGCACCAGAAGATCAGTCCCTTGTCCAATGTAGGAACTTCCAGTTATTATCCTGCTACAATATTTTTTGTCTTTATTCTAAGATAGACTGAACATCTCTTACTGACACTTTAATTTCCTTGTTGATATTTCAGAGCTTTCGAAATAAATATTCAGCTAAATGCATAATCAAATGAGACATTCAGTTCCCATTATACAGTGGAAAACACAACCATTATATCCTTAATGTTCATTTATTGTTTCATTTAACTTAAAATATTTTTAATAGCATAGCATTTAGCTTCTAGTAGCCCTTGATCAGCAAAGTTATGAGAAACCTTCTGTGTAACATTTGTGGAATACACTTGAGATATACACTTAATGCTACACTTAAATTGCAGTATTCCAGAATTGCAGAATCTAATTACAGAAAATAGCTTGAAAGGGTGTGATGTACAGTCTATGCTTATTCTGAATTCTTAAAAAGTGAAATGAATGCAGTTCTACTTAATTTACTCTTGACTAAAGACAGTTGTTAGGGATGTGACTAGATGAGTTAGAGGCTTACTTGCAAAGAATAATAATAACAACAACAACATTAATAGGAGATCACAAATCTAGAATGCATTATAGGCAAGTTAGATACCTAAGTCTGAAGAATTATTAAGAACCCAAGTAGGAGCTTGAAGTGCATTGTTGCATGAGATTATGTGCACAGATCATTTATTCCATTTTAAAACTCTGTAATTTACTGAGAGGAAGAGGAACCAAATTTTCAATCTTAAATGGCAAAAAGTTTGGCCTAATTTATGCAATGCATGTGCCTGTCTGGCATGATGTATGAAAATATATCTTCTGTTAATGAACTGATTCATGTTCCAGATGAGGCTTGCTGTATTTTGGGCAGGTTTACATTGTGTGCCTTATGACAGTTTTAGTACACAGTCAGTAAAGATAAGTGGGAGGTGGCTAGAAGTCAATGTCTAACAAATGTGCTGACATCCAAGCTGAGCCACAAGCATTCCATGTGATTGATTTGGTTGTCTGCTGTGAATGTGAAAACTTGCTGTCACTGAAGCTCCACTGTCCTGTAAATTTCCAGCAATGAATTCTGTTATTTTGACTTACTGTCACAAAAGAAGTACTTTATACAAAGGTAGTTCTCTTTTCACAGTACACATCTTTTACGAATGTTATTCATTCTCTCCTAAGGCATAATTTATAATAGCTCAATTAATTTTCCATGACACAGGGAATAAACATGTAAAACTGTTCAGTTCCCGAGGGGACATTTCATATGACACAACTAGATTGTTGTACAGATAGGAACGTGCAAAACTCTTCCCTTTATTTTTGATAATTACCTGTTTCTATATTTTCCTGTCACAGATATAGGATATACTATAAAAATCAAATGTTGTTTTTAAAATGGGCAAGATTTAAAATGTTTGAAACCCACGATTTATGAATATGTTACTGTTTTCTCATATTTGTAGCTGGGATAATTGTTCAACAGACTGGGAATCTGGCTGATCCTTTTATTTTTATCTTCCACACATCTAACAATAATACTCTCAAATTTGCTATAGTACTTATTATATGCTACTTATTTTAAAATCTGGGATGGGAAGCCATGTGTTCCCCAAATGTTTTGAACTTTAATTACTATTAATTTCAGAAGCCATGCATAGTAAATTGGAAGTATAGCAGTTATAGCCCATAGTTTCTGGATAAGATAAAAATGCCCATTCTGATCTAAGAGAGTTAACTGCAGTAGCAACTTTTTGTTTACAGACTGATAAAAGAGGCTTCTCTTTGCACATTTCTTGTGTTGGGAAAAATATGTCATGACTACGCCATGTGGAAAACCATTAAATACTTATTTGATTAATAAAATAAGAAGTCATTGGTTTCAGCTAGTCCCTCTTGATTTTTGTGAGCCTCTTTTCATTGAAATAGTAATTAAGCTCCATTTTTACCTTTTCTCTAGTTTACCCAAAGCAGAAAAGCGTAATCTTCCCCAGTGTTTATTATGTTCTAGTACAAGAAACAGATTGGTAACTACCAAAGAACACAATTTTGTTAAATCCTTGATAATCAGCTGAGTAAAGCTTTAAGCAAAACAATGCTGACAGAATTTTTAGCAGTTTCAAGATAACCAAGCTCACAGTCAAATCTATTCCTGTACACTTGTCATAATGTCCTAATACAGATTGCAATCACACAAACTCATGCCCAGACATAAATTCCTGTTTTTGTTAATCCTAATATATTTATCCTTCTGTCCATCATACCACATGGATTTAATATTTTAAGGTGAATATACATTACAGTACATTCATTCATATTTCTAAGGCTGCCCAACTGCATATTAACTAAAAACAGTGATGTAAACCATAAACAAAATAGCAAAAAAATCCTCTAAAAATCTATTAAACATCTTATAGAAGCAGCCCATATCCCACTCAACCCCAAAGCCTGGGAATTGACCCCCATTTTCAAGGCGCATTTAAAGGAGAGAAGGGTCAGGGCTGTTGAATCTCTTGGGGAATGTTGTGCCAGAGGGCAAGTGCTGCAACAGAGAAGGCACACCTCCAGGTTCCCAATATATGACATTGCTTAATGGATGAGACCCAGAGTATGATCTTGCAGAATAGGCAGAAATAACAGGAAAGAGACAGTTCCTCAAATTACTAGACCTTGTACTGAGTAGGATTTTGTAGTTGACAACCAGCACCTTGAATGGCATCCAGAAGACTACTGGTAACCAGTGCAACTTCTGTAGCAGTTAAGTTACATGGAAGTACTATGATATGCTCATAAATGCTCACATCACCATATTCTGGACCAGTTAAAGCTTACAAATGATCTTAAAGAACAGCCCCATGTATAACACATAGCAATAATCCATATGTGAAGGCATGAGTGACCTTGAAAAGAGCTTGATGATTCAGTAATACACAGAATTGGTACATGAGATGAGTCTGTGGAAAGGTCTTCCTGGCAATAACTACCACCTGTTGTTCAAACAGGATCTGAGAATCTAGGAAGATCCCCAAATTGCATTCCACTTCCATCTGGGGCACTGCATTTCCATTTAAAACCTGGGCCTGCATGTACCTACAGTCACTCTGCTTTGTCATGGTCGAGCTTACATATGTTGATCACCATCCAGATCCCAACAGCCTCTAGGCACTAGAAATAAACTTTGACAGCATTTCCTGGTTGTCCATTGGTCAAGATGTACAACAAAGTATCATCAGCATACTTATAAAACTTGACCCAATGCCAACAGATTCCTCACCCAGATGGCTTCATGTAGAGAGACATGAGAGTCTTGAGCCCTGTGGTAACCTTCAAGTCCTGTGAATACTTATAGAAAAACGAGAACTGTTACAGCACCATGCCCCCTACTCCACATCCTGAAAGTTGGTCCAGAAGGACATCATTGTTGAAGATATCAAAAGCTGCTGAGAAATCAAGAAGAAGCAGGATAGTTGTACTACTGCCCAGTCCCAGTTCCACAGAAGGTCATCAGTAAGTGTATTCTCTGAACTATGCCCTGGCCTGACACGTATTGGAAATGGGTCTAGATAGTTTACTTCTTCCAAGGCCACTGAAACTGTAGTCCAACTATCTTCCCAAGCCTGAAGCAAAAAGGTAAGTTTAGAGATTGTATTAAAATTGTCTAGAATCTTTGGGTCTTATGATGGCTTCTTAGGAAGCGCACACTAACACTTCCCTCATGGCTGGTGGAACTGTCCCTTCCTTCAGGCCCGCAACTAGGGTCTGTGTCACCTGGGGCAAACGTGGATTCTGTGCCCATTTTGGTGCCCCCCCAGTGTTCATTTTGGCAAAAACCCCCCAGTGCTTATTTTGGCAGCTCCCAGCGCTGCACCCAGAGCACATGCCCCACTTGCCCCCCCCCCTAGTTGTGGCCCTGCCTTCCTTGACCACCTCCTGGACCCAACTATCTGTCACCCCACTCAGGACACCTTCAGCAACCAGGAAGAACATGGATCTAACAAACAGGTCATCAGGATAATCCTATCCATTTCCTCAGAAGTTACAAAATTAAATTCTTTGCAGATAGCCAAGCAAGACAATGCTTTAGTCACCTGTACCATTGCATCTGCAGATAGTTGGATAGTTTTACTGCTGTTTCCTAGTGAGAAGGGATAGGCCACAGGAACATCTACAGGGCCACTGTGAAGAATATTCTAGGTATCTGATATATAAAGTTGTTTAGATATGCTCAGAGTTGGACTCTAAAATTCTGGTAAGGTAAAGGTAAAGGTTTCCCTTGACGTAAAGTCCAGTCGTGTCCGACTCTAGGGGGCGGTGCTCATCTCCGTTTCTAAGCCTTGGAGCCAGCGTTGTCCCTAAGGACCCGTCCGTGGTCATGTGGCCAGCTCTCCTGCCATGGCTGAAATTAGTTAATGATCGTACAACATATTCTACAATGTAATTTCCATCCATCCATCCTTCCATCCATCATCTGCCTGGACAAGTCCCTGCAGTTTTCTTGGTAAGGTTTTTCAGAAGTGGTTTGCCCTTGCTTCCTTCCTAGGGCTGAGAAAGAGTGACTGGCCCAAGGTCACCCACTGGCTTTATGCCTAAGGTAGAACTAGAACTCATCATCTCCCAGTTTCAATATGCTATGAAGGAAAGGGAAAGAACTCAATACAGAGATACTATCTTCAGTGGGAAGCCCATGTTTTGTGAAATTTCACTGGTTAAAATTATTTCATTTGCTGTAATCAAAGCTATATAAACATATTCTCTAAGAAAAACCTCAGTACTAAACCACCAGTTTATGCCTTTATGCTCATATTTTGCTGACTCTGCTTTCTTTAGGTGATTGAAGATTTCAGCAGGAAAAGAGCCAGATTAGATTAAGTGTTCAGGTCATTACAGGATGGTAATCAATGAAAGCTCATAAAGTCACTTTTTTTTTTCATGGCACCAGGTGGGCATAGGAGTTCTTAATCAGTTGCTTTGGCATGAATATATTTGTCCAGTGCCAGATCTATGGAAAACTGCCTTGATTTAACAGTGAGATGTCAGTAGAATAAATCATAGTAGCAGTGGCATCTATCAGTGAAACATCATTTCACATTAGGTATGATTTAATATGATACTTCACCAATACATTATGACAGTGTCTAATAATAAGACAGCCTTCACTTGCCAATTGAAAAACTTTTTTTGCACTTAACTCTGCTTATTCTATTATCATGTAGGAACATACTGTATTTAAAAAACCTCAGTTTTCAAGTCTACATTGTTACCATGCTTATGGAGTGATTGAATTATCAGGAATATATTTTCATGAAAGCTATGTGATTTGTAATAGGAACATCTGCTGAAGAAAGGATTCATAAGTATTTTTAAGTACTGGAACATTTCTACCTTATGTTCAGCAAAATGATGCCATTCAAAAACTAATGTTCCATTTACCCACCCAATATGAATGGATAAATTATTTCTCAAATGTTAGAAAAATAAACAATTATTTTTAAGTATGCATGACAAGTTTTAAAAGCTCAGAACGAGCAATGCCTTCCAATTTTAAAGATGGTAAACTTTAAAAGAATCCTCTTGAGTCAGGCTCAGTTCCTGGTGACTAATGAAATATGTTCAGCTTTATTGGTGAAAGTATGGGGGTGGTTTGCCACTTTCTTCGCCTGCATTGTTTTTCCAGCTTCCCAGTCTAGCCTAATAGTCTACAGACTATTCCCTGATAGTCTCACAGAAGTCCTACCCAGGTCCAACTGTGTTTAGCTTCTGAGGCTGGACAGGTGCTGCTATCTTTTTAGAAAAAAATAGATAATATGATACAGAAATACTACTCAGAATGAGAACTGGTCTAGGGAAATGCTTAGATTGTTTTGCTAGAACTAGGGAAATTCTCACTCAGTTTGAAGCTATTGGATGACTTGATCTTGCAAGATAACCTTCAGTGGTTTGCTGTCAGGATAAATTGGAACTGGGGAGGTAATTGGTTGCCTTAAACTCCTACAGGAAAACATTACATTATATAAAGCTAACAACAGAGACAAACAAACATCAGTAGAAGTGTTCTTTGAGCTTCCACTTTTTCTATCAACTAAGTACAGGATTTCAGGGAGATTTCTGAACATGCTGTGCATCATGGCTATAAGTTACAGGGATATGATTTCAGAATATGGGCTAAAAGATAAACTGCTACAGGAAGCTTTTCATAATCATGAAAGCATCCAATACAATTGTGTTTACATAACATGCTTCCTCTAGTTCCTAAATTAGCCTGTTTTCTGGTTCACATAATAGGTTGATCCATAACCCAAACAGGCTGGGCTTGTATAATACATTCAAGTATAAAAAATGAACCATGGTTAACACTGACCAAACTCAAAATGTTGTGCAAATATAGCTGCAAGGTCTGTAGCAGCTAATTAATCTGAGTAACTATGTTGGGGAAACACAAGTACCAAGGACACTCAGTTTACACACACATCACAGTTAACCTAATCAATCAATAACCCAGCCATAGCTCCTTACTATTGAATTTTCAAGCAGATATTCACACTAACCAGGTCAAAGGCTGCCATTTTAGGAAATACAACGTGTCCACTCATTTAGGGAAATCTGCCCAATATCCCATTAACATTACACCAGAAGAGCAGTAGGAAGGGCTTATTAGATCAGTGGCCCTTTTCCCATTGCCAGCCAGGCAGTAGTGGACAAGGCTTGAGTACTGCAGGCAATCAAAATTTGTAAAGTATGTTCTGTGACTGGTGCAATGACTCTTTTGTAATGGAGCACTTTGTGATTGCTTGCTACTTCTGCCTTTTTTTCCTTAGAGGATTGGTCGGGCAGGACTTTGACACTACCCCATTGTGGACTGGGTGCACCAGGTTCATATGACTGCTGAGAGAGAGTAATATGACCAACAGTTTGAATTAAAACTGTCCCTTTCCTTCTCAGAACTGATTGCGTTAGTGGGTTTCATTGACCTGATTAAGTCAGCCCCATTTTACTATATGCCTGCACTGCACTATAAAGTCATTTAACTTTTCTCATTAAGTGGAATGAAACTGATGTTTAATCAACTGAATCTGCATCCAACAAAACACTCTGTTTTAGTTTAGCAAATTTAGAAGAGACCTGGATTGTTGAAATGTTAAGTATTTTTAACAGCAGTCCTAAACATCCATTGAACAGCTACATTAAAGTAAGAATATTACTTTTTATAGCTAATAAAAATGCCCCTCTATTCAAATGAGCGTGTTACACTTTGCTGACAGTTGAGTGGTGACACAGTAATTCCTCCTAATTTCCTGCTTTTGACATATGTCAGTATTACCCTATATACAATTTTTGCAGGCACAGACTAACCTGACCCCATCAGATTCAATGTTCTTTTATACAACTTAATAGATAAAGTGACCTACTTACAAAGACTGTACCAATTGTGGCAGCTGTAGCAGAAGCTCTAAATCTTAAAATGAGTATTATGTCTATGGCAAAACAGAAGGAAACACTTTCAAGTTTTCTCCAGAACAAATATTTTACATTTGACTTTCCATCAAAATATCACCTGTGACTTATTTTCATACTTTATTAATTAAATGTTAAGCCACTGTGCTATAGGAAAAGGGGAACAGACAAATGAAAACTAGGAACATTATTTGCAATCCAGGACTGAAGCTCATGATTTGTCAATGTTACATTCCAGCATACAAACACAAATAACTGAACTTCAGAGAACAAGACCCAGAACTTACGGGAATTGCAGAGGTACATTTTGGAGCCCTCGATTCTTTTAAGTGTGTGAAAAATCACTAAGCCACAAGGAAAAGGGTGTTGTATGTTGGTCACCTCAGATCTTCCACCACCCCCATTCTTTTTAAATTCAAAATGCAAATTAAATAAACAACAACCAACCCCCACCTGCAAGAATAATTATCTTTGAATATTGGGACTAATTGGGAGCAATGTGGTTTATTTAAATAAAGAATGAGGAAGCAGCGGAGTTCTTTCATTCCGCTGCTTGAGTGAGCAGTGCACACCTGTCTTTAGTCTTTGTCCTATAGCATCAAAAGTCAAAACAAGTAACCAGTGGAGCACTCATTCTCTTCTTCCTCAAAACTGTGGAAAATGTCAGTATCACTGGCTGATGACTCCACAGCTATAGAGGGTATAGCTACATATGCAAAGTGGCTGGTGATAGTGTTTTTTTCAGTCTTGGTTTGTAGAGGCCAGTTGGTGCCTTTACACATTTGCAAAGCAGCTTCTAGCCACCTTTTGAATTTGATATTGCAATCTATTGGGTGATCAATAAATTTAAAATATTTTGTCTGCCAAAGTACTCCACAGCTGCAGGAACTCAGAAAGCATTTCTACAATTGGAACATTTCTTAAAAGGAACAACCCATCCAGTGCAGGTGAGGACAGATCACAGGGTCTTGGATCATCTTCAGAAGGTACAGACCATTACTCAGTGTCAGATCAGGTGGGCACCATTTTTCTTCTGCTTCGATTTTTACATCACCTATGTTCCTGCCTCACAAAATAAACTACCAGATCCCCTATCACAAAAAACTAAATTTGACATTCCCTTGCTATTCCTCCCTTCCACAGTCTTGAAATGTGACAATTTTGTACCCTCCCTGCACCAAGAAGGCACATTCCAGAGCTGCTAAGGATGAGGAAGCAAGCATTAGATCTGTTAGATCAGATTCGCTTACTACAACAACAAGATCCATAAATCAGGTCATTGATTGATGAACTCCAGCGAGCCCAGAAATTGATTCTTGTCCTTTCTTTGTGATTGAAGGACTACTGTTTCACAATTTATATGTTCCTCTTCATTTCAATGAAG
This sequence comes from Candoia aspera, assembly GCF_035149785.1. Taxonomy (NCBI): domain Eukaryota; kingdom Metazoa; phylum Chordata; class Lepidosauria; order Squamata; family Candoiidae; genus Candoia; species Candoia aspera. The sequence goes on along the minus strand of NC_086157.1, from coordinate 79,123,801 downwards.
ACATATTACAACTTTTCTATGACAACAAGACTGCAGGACATGGGAAATGCTCAAAAAGTTTCATCTTTTGCTCAGAGAGTTCTGGGGGCCAGATGTAAGAGCAGATGCCAAAGATGATGTGTCATCTTGTTATGTCTGTTACTGGGCCAAGGCTTTCACCACTAAGCCAGCCAGTGTCTCCACCCATTCCTCTCTCTCACAGCACCATTGAACATAGCTTCCATGGATTTAATAACTAATCTTCAGATGTCCAAAGTTACATATATTTTGGTGACAGCAGACTTGTTTACCAGCATTTTATTCCATGCATGGGGCCACCTTCTGCTCTGGAGAATGTGCAACTCTTTCTAGACCACATTTTCCAGTACAGGAGCTTAATTAATATGTGATCTCACATCATGGCTCTCAATATGCATCCAAGTTCTGGAATGTACTCTTCCAATTGCTGGATATTAATATTTGTTTGTCATCAACTCATCACCCAGAATCAAGTGGATAATCAAAAATGACTAATGCTAATGTTGGAATGATATTTGCATTGCAACATTTCCCATCAACAGGACAATTGACCTGACTTACTGTCATTTGCAGAATTTGCACATTGCAACTCTGCATTCCTCTATTGGCATGTCTCTTTTTAGCAGTTTATGGCTATAATACCCACCAATTGCCCTATAAAACTTCTGCCTCTACAGTTCATGAAGCCTCTGATTTTTTTCAAGAGACAAGTAGTGCATCTCCTATTAAAGGAACAGTTAGAATTGGCCAAGGTTTTATAGGCAAGAAGATGCCTTGTTTCCTGCCACATTGGCATCAGCAGTTGCTGTTGCCAGGCAACAAGGGAGAAACATTCCAGCTTTGTCTGAATCTTCCATGTCACACTTGTCTGTTGACCTTGACAAGTTGCCTGGCTTGTTTTCACATGGAGGAGACTCTGTGAAAAACAGGAAGTGGCTGATGGGGGAGGTGGTGTGATGGATGTTAGAAAGGGGAAGAAGAATGCATGGAAAATATATTTGAATCCTGGGAGGGTAGAAAGTGTGGGAAGAAAACTAAAAGCAAATCTGCCTTGATTGTGTTAGGTATAAGTTGAAGCAGAGATAGGCTTTGAAGACCCAGTTCCATACCTTATCCACGTTTAAGTACATTCCAAGATTCCTAGCAACTCCTGTTTCTTTTTTGTTGCTGTGAGGTTTGAGTCTGACCCTGAAAACAAAACTTATCTTGAGTCAGAAGGGGAAAACAAAACTTATTAGGAGGGAATTGGGGAAATAGAAATCAGGAGTGACTCAGCAGAGTGGGAGAAATCAGGGACACTGATTGGACAAACTTCAGAGGAAGGTTTGAATCCTCCAATCAGTGCTCAGGAGAGAAGAGCAGAAAAGTGCATGAATCAGAAGGCAGCCCAATTGGCTACAGAGGAAAAACAGTGTGGAAAGGATCACTTAAAAAGGCACCCACACCAAGAGCAACCGATCCTTCAAGCTCACAGCATCTGCAGCAGAGTCCTTACTGGAGTTGGGAGCCTTGCCTGTAGCCAACGGGGAATCAGAGCCAGCCCCTCCTGCCATCATGACCCTGCTTCCTTTGCACACTGCTCCAGTCAAGCCTTTTCTTGCCATTCCAGCTGATCACAGTCTTGCCTCCAGCTCCAAGCCTCCCCGTCGCTCCAGCCCAGTCCAGCCTGGCTTCCAGTTCCAAGCCTTGCCTCACCACTCTAGCCCAGTCCAGCCTTGCTTCCAGTTCCAAGCCTTGCCTCGCCGCTCTAGCCCAGTCCAGCCTTGCTTCCAGTTCCAAGCCTTGTCTTGCAGATCCAGGCAAGTCTAGCCTTGCATCCAGTTCCAAGCCTTACCTTGTATTTCCAGCTGAGTCCTGCCTCGTCTCCAGACCCTAGACTCGCCTTGATGCTCCATCCATGCCTTGCCTTGTCTCCAGATCCATGCCTTGCTTTGATACTCCAGTCAAGCCTTGCCTAGCCTCCATTGTCCATCCTAGTCTAGCCTCCATGCCCAGACTTGTGCCTCAAGCCTCCTCTGTGCCACATGCTCTAGCTACACCAGGTCTTGCCACCTCCTTGAGAGAATTAGCTGAATTCTGTCTTGCTGTTTCGCCACAATCTACTTGTATGTTTGAATCAGCAACCTTGCCTTGTTATCCACCACTACCTAGGTGGACTTGATTGAACTGCACTGCCTAATCTATTCTAAGGACTTCACTGTTGTAAATAGTTACTTGTAAATAAAGAATTTAATAGTAATTCTGCCTGGCTGTCTCATAGTCTGAACAGGACACTTGCTTACCTTGAAATGCTAATAATTCCTGGCATCATAACTTTCTGAAGCTTGGAATTGTGATTTGAACAGACTATATATGCTGTCCAATGTTATACTAGTTTGAGATTATAATAAATGACTGAACTGAAATATTCAATGAAACTAATTGCTTAATATTTTTGTGAAAAATATAAGAAATTAATTTTACATCTATACCAGTTAAGCTGCCATTTGTACAGCTTAACTGGTTCGATTCTAAACCTGCTGTGACAAGAGGGCTAATTTTATTTTATTGCTGATTGCTAAAGCCATTTTCAAAAACTATATGATATGGTAGTGCAATTACATTAAAAAATTACAAAAGCCTAGATAACTAGAATATGAAACTACTATGAAGAAAACTGTTATTCTCATAGGGTGAAGCTATGTCTTTTGTACACATAATTAATATGTCTGCCAGTAAAAGTTATTCAAGAATGAGGAAGGTCTGCTTCTGTTGACCTGGACTACAGCCAATTGGAAAAAAAAAACACTTGATTAAAATGTTAACATCATGGATTAGCATCAAATCGAATGTGTGCAAAGTAAATGGCAGAAATTCACTCATGGATGAGATTTAAAACAGATCGTTCTCTCTAACAGCTTGTTCAAAGGTATCATATACATGATAACTTTATTTTGGTCAATGACCAGCTTAAAAAAAGATATGACAAAATGTAGCTATGGAAATATTAAATACTTAGGTACAGATGAAATAGTACAGCAGTGTAGTCTATTAACAGTAAGACTATGAACTAAAATGTACACTTAAGATTAGATAAGAAAAAGATGAACCATAAAATTAATTATAAGTGAATTCTAAAACTAGATTCTCCATTTATACTGCAGTAAATTATCAATACAAAGATAAATTATACTATAGAATCCAAGTATCTAAAATATTGAAAGTAAGCTGCAATTAATAATTTATGCATGACCAAGTTTACTCACACAGACCAGCTATTTGCAGCTATGGGAGCTTTATTAAATCTCCTATATAAGTGTCATGATGGCAAACATTTGTACTGTATTTAAATTTATCAGTCAGAAAAAGTGGGTTAAACAGATAGGAAAATCATACATTTAGCCATTAATTAAAAATTAATAACCAGGCTCTTACCTCAATCCTCATTTGGTCTTAGCCTCAAGATTTCATTGATTATATACAGTATTTTGGAGCTTGAATAATTGTTCTTATGAACTTAGTATTATTTCCACTAGTCTATAGTTTGGAAAAGGGCCTAAGAACCATAAAGAACTGAGCTAAGGATTTCACTGTAAATAGTTTCAAAGCTGTGGAGTACATTCCCTGCCTTTGTGTGATTTTTTTAGATTAGCTGAAGAACTCTCTTCCTGTCCACAAAGTCAATGAATGCATTTCATGACCTTGAGTCTCGAAGGATCACACCAAGAAATTTAACAATCCTCACTTGCCCTTCTATTACCCATGAAAATCTTCTTAAATGCTTTAGCAAATACCATTATTTTAGTGTTTATTTATTTACAAGGTGATTTTCCCTGAAGTAATGCAGGGATATTAACTACATCTGAAACCAGTTGGAATCCTATTATAATGGCTACATCATCTCCCTACAGCAGAAATGGGATATTCTTGTGGGATAAATAAAGCAGAAATGGGACATCCATATACTGTATTGGTGTGAAGAAAGAAAGAGATAGGATACTTTGCAGCCTAACTTGCTTAAGTACAGGGATTGTGTTTTATAATAGGCCTTGATAATACTCCTAGACTCTTTGTGTACCTTCAGATTAAGAACAATATCAAGTCCCTTAAGTTTTTTTTCCAAAAAACAGGTCTCAGAATTGAGTCAAATGCTGATTTGAAATTAGTGAAGGCCACATAAAGAGAAGCTCCTGGTTTTTTACTATATTTCTTTTTTTAAATACTTTTTATTAAAGATTTTAACAATAATAAAAGATAATACACACTAATATCAAAAAGAAAGAAGAAAAAAGAAAGAAAAGAAACACAAGGTACAAAAAGAAAAGGAAAAAAAAATAGAGAAAGAAAAAAGAAAACAAATATAAAAAAGAATAGTTAAGGAAATGACCTCCAATCTTCTTTGCAACAAGTACAAGCAAATTTAGTATTTCCCCATCCCCTATAAAATTATATGCATAATCTATTTCTTCCCAAAATCTCCGCCTTTCCAACCAGGAGCCTTGAGGGTTAGGGTTATTAGTGGCCAGCATGGAAAAGTTTCATTGTTTGGCTGTCAGACCAAGGGGTCTTCTGACTGAGATTCTTAAGGTGTTCTAAATGAACTCCCCAAACTCCCCTGAGAATCTTGATATGCAATATAAATTGTCATTAATCCAACCCACTGTCATGTCCCAAAATAGAGTTTTTTTACCTTGTGCTTCAGTAGACAGTAGTCACCTTGTTTCACTGAGACAAGAGGGTCTTAATGTTCAAGTGCTCTCTCTCTCTCTCTCTCTCTCTGTGTGTGTGTGTGTGTGTGTGTGTGCGTGTGTAAATTCTAGTAATCAAAATGTTAATATTTGTGCAGGGCTTATTAATACCGGGTGTACAAGCTAACTTGAACTCTTTTGGCAGCCACACATCCTGGTCAAACCATCCTTTTGATCTGTACTTACAACTTGGTTTGAATTTCTCCATCTCCTTTGCAATGTGTTTCTAGTGATTATAAATAAGAAAGATGTGGTGATGATGATGATGATGATGATGATATTTTTTATCCTGTCTCTTTATATAACATCTCAGGGTTGTTTAAGATTTTTGGAAAGGAAATAAGCTTTTTTCATTCCACTTAACACATAGAGTTTGTGTGTGTGGAAGGTACTGTATCTATCTTAGATTGTTCTACTTTAAATGAGGGGGCATCTGAAGAGTAGAGGGAAGAGATTGCTATTTGGGCATTGCATTTGTCGCATACTACATGAGATTCTTCCATCTGCAGATCTGCATACTGCTCAGGAACTGAGGAAGCATGTGTATTGGAAACAAAGGTAGAATTTGACTCTGAAAGTGGAGACATGAGACAAATTTCTCCAAAAAAAATGGTGGTAATGGATTTAATTTAGTTTAGTATGAATATGAAGTGGCAGATAGGCTAAGTTGCTGCTTTGATCAAATCAAATTGTTGGGAACAGAAGTAATTTTTAAACACTATCTTTCCACATCCAGTTGAACATTCCAGCAGTAGAAAGCAACCCCTTCCATTTGTAAAGCTGTGTTGTGATGTACATGAACAGCAGTTGTCACTGAGTGAAGTGCAGATGTCGGCAACAGGAAGCCTTTGTGTGCTTCGCTAATGAGGGTTCCAGCTCTTGTGGAAGCCTTCATGTATATATGAAAGCTCCATGCCGCAGTCAGTCAGGCTGTGCCCATGAGCAACAAGATGTTCACTAATGATGCAGTTTGACTTAACAGAGGATAGAGACTGCTGTGTACTATTCACAATGTTATTCTAAGTAGCATTTGGTTTCTCTCGGGAATATTGCTGATTCAGAGTCTGTGGAAAAGGTTAACAATTTCTCTCTCAATTTCATGTGCTGACTCGCTTATCTCCACCTATCCTGTTCATTTTTCACATTCCCTCCCTCTCTCTCTCCCTCCTTCCCTCCTCCCTCCCTCCCTCCCTCTCTCCCTCTCTCTCTCTCTCTCTCTCTGCTGGAAAACAGAGCTCAATTTTTATTTTACCAAGTCAAATAGATGGAGAGCAAATAGGAAGGATATCATGTTAATGTAATTCAAGTACAGATGAGACCAATCACAGCTTAATCATTTGCCAAAAGTTGTGTAACTGGCATGGAAAATCACTGTTTTACATATTATTTGTACCCCATAATTATAAAATGTGGTATATAAAATGTGGCATAGTTTTGTATGAATAAATATATTTTGAAACTTTCTTCTTGTACCCTAATATGCAATATACTTCTGAAATGCACCTCTCATAAATAGTACCTCTTTTAGTTTTAGTGCTTTATACATTGAGTAATAGTAGATAAAAATATAGGTTAATGTCATGAAACACTACAAGATAAACAAGATAACTTCCTGAATTAACTATTTGCGCAAGGTCAAAGTAGCTGTTTATTTGTGAAATGAGGCATGTGGTATGATCTAACAGGAACTCCATTCTTAATGTTCTGAGTAGAAACACAATACTTAAGGCAAAGTTTACAGCATTTCAATGTGCAGGGTTTGAATGTTTTTAGACATTAAGCTTAGTACACAATGACCAACATGGTCAAAATGATCCTATGTTTCCTTCTATTGTTTCCTTATTATATATGTATATTTAAGGAGCAATCAGGGGAAAAAAATAAGGCAGCTACAGTAATTGAAAGACCAGAGTCTGGAAAACAAGAAGAATCATTCCCAGGAAGACAAAGTGTATTAGTGTCCTTAGTATAGCCTTCTTATCTCAATTAGATGACAATACATTTAATCTTTTGCTCACAAGTGTAACTCTTTTGCACATTCCATGATTCTGACAAAATGGCAAAATATGGATAATTAGAGACTTTCTGATCTCCTTAAAGGATACAACAAAAAAAGCTGCCCTGGGATAAAAGATCTGGGAGAAAATGAACTAACTGTTCCTGTAACTGTTATGCTTTATTGTATTGCAAAAGAACTAACAGGATACAAAAATAAACCAAATTTCTAGACAACCCAAATGTCTGACCCCTGGATCAACAACTGAGAAATGACATGCAATACTGGACTTTTAGTGCCATAATCTTTTAAAGTCCAGGGCCTAAAAAGTTTTGAGGCAATTAGATGCAGGAATCAAAATGCTATAACCTTTAACATGAATGTAAATAGACATTTACTGAAATGGTCCAACAAAATCATATTGGCTTCAGAAGAGCAAACTTTTCCAAAATAAGTGATTAGTGAAAAAAAAAAAGTTTGAAAACACAAGAAATAAGGTAAATTCTTTCCAGAATGCTAGGAGATTATTCAAAACAAGATTAGTTGAACTTCAGTAGCATTACAGCTTAAAGTATATCCCACACCACAGCAGGAGGATATCAGAATGGATAATTATCAGTTCAGAGATGTTAATAAATGCAATAGTTTGAATCAGTGGCAGTTATGACTTTATGAAATCAAAGTCAAAATGTAATTATATTTAATTTAAATCGATTGTTGGACATTAGGGCAACTAACAGTCTGATTCAAACATACTAATCCAAGTTTACCAGATAGAAAGTGCTAAAGGAACAATCCAAGTTCTTTAAAAGTTCTAATAATAGTAGAATAAAGTACCTTATTTATGTTTTATTCTAACATGATCAGGCTGTTATTCTAACATGATTAGGATGCTTAAGGATGCCAGCTTTAAGACTTCAGGATAAGATTTTTGTTCATAAGTTCACATCTCCCTGTTATTCTAATCTCAGAATGGTGGTAAATTTATTCTTCTACCTCTTTTCAAATAAGATATTGGCAAACTTCTTTATAGTTAGGAACAAAAAATCCTTTCACATGATTCTTTTTTAAAATATTGCAAACAGTTAATGCCTTTCTTATGGAAAACAATTTTGGAAATTGGTGCTTCAGGCAGCATCATTAGTGTGCAATTCAATTGATTTTATTACGGTCACTGACCAGTACAAGATACAATTCTATAAAAATATGCACATTAGCCATTAGCCATAAAATATGAGCCATCTAAATTGAAATAATTTTAAATTTGAGTTTACAAGTTCCAGTTAGGTGTTAAAATACGTTTGGATCACAATGTAAGTGAGCCCCTTAATCAGGTTTAAAAACAATCTTATTAATTTGCATCATCATGACTAATATTCTATTGGGTATAAGTGTCTATAAAAATATATATAAAATATTAAAAGGAGTGATAAAAAGAGTAAAATATCATATATAAAATGTGTTATATAGGCCACAGAGTTATTACAAGGGATACATTACTACATTTTTCCAATCATAATCTGACGTATCTTCATAGCAGCTGCGCATAATCAGGCTACTTGTGCCGTGACAGTTGGATATTCATCTATAAGTAACATTTGCATACAATCTATATCTTTCCATCTAGGGCATTTACTAATCAAAGGTAATATTAGTTTACTCCTGAGCTCTTTATAAAAAGGACAACGGAGAAGCACATGGTCTGAGGTTTCTATCTCTCCATTGTTACAAGGGCACCGCCTTGCAGCTATTGGGCTTTTTTTGTATCTGCCTTCCAAGACTGCAGAAGGGAGTGCATGGCTTTGAGCTAGGGAGAAAGATTTCCGCTGGCTAGGAATTTCAAGTTGAGAAAGGTAGTTAGCGGTATTGACAATATATTTATTATGCTCTGAAGATAGGAAATGAGGGGCCTTCTGTAAGTCCATTTGTCTCTCTATATCCTTTATCCTTTGCTTCAGGGTCAATTTTGCCTGTTTGTAATTCATCCTAAGAATTGAATCTGTAGAAAATCCTAGCTTTGTGAGGCTAAATTCAATGTCCTTTAACCAAGAGGATTGGAAGTAATCTTGAAAAATGAGTGGTGCTAAACTTTGGGAATAATGCTTGAGTTTTAGCCAAAGGTTCAGGGAGGCTAGATGCACTCTTGCCTCGACTTTTATCATGCCGACTTCCAATCAAAGTTGAGCGTTTGTCACACATTTGGGCATTTGGAGTACTGCTCTAACAAATGTGGACTGCACTCTTTCCAGAGGTGTAATGCTTGAAGTCAGAGCACCAACGCAGGACCCGTAAAGGAGCTGGGCTAATGACTTCACCTGGAAGAGCTTAAGGGCTGCTGGAATATAGTGCCCGCCTTTGCTTCAGAAAAACTTTAGAATGGCATTGGCTGATTTTTGTCCAGAATCAGCTGCATACTCAAAGTGAGGTTTCCTAGATCCAGTGGCATGCACAACTACCCCTAGGTATTTGAAGCTTGTCACTTGCTCTATTCTGTGCCCATTTATATGTCAGGAACGAAGTTTCGGCCTTTAGCGAAGGTCATTATCTTTGTTTTCTGATAATTTATTTCTAACTGATTATTAATACAATATTGGGCCAAGGATGTCAAAGCTCTCTTGAGACCTATAGGAGTCCTGGAGAGTATGACTGCATCGTCTGCATACAGCAGCAGGGCAATACTTTGGTCCCCTAATTTAGGAGGATGAAAGTCTGGGTGACTTAGGCATCTTACCATATCATTAATGTAAAAGTTAAAAAGTAGGGGAGCCAAAATGCAACCCTGTTTCACCCCCTTTTGTACTTTAATCGGCTTGGACAGTGACCCAGATCTATTGCACCTGACCTTCAAGGCCGTATCTGAGTGTAGGGCACATATTAGGAAGAGAAGCCTGCTATCTATTGTGGTGGCTTCCAACTTCTCCCACAGCTTAGGCCTAGACATAGAATCAAAAACTGCCTTTAAGTCTATGTAAGCAGCCTACAATGATGTTAGCTTGTTGGAACAATATATTTCAATCAAGTGTTGAAGAATCAGGCATTGTTCAATAGTTCCTCTGCCCTCTCTAAAGCCAGCCTGTTCGTCCGCTATAAGATTTCTCTGCTCCAGCCAGTCTTTGGGTTTTCCTTGCAAATGTCTAGCATATAGCTTACTAATTATATTCAGTAGACTAATAGGTCGGTAATTGGTAGGATAATTTATCTTCCTTTTTTTAAAAATCGGGACTATAATAGCCAGGCCCCAATCCTCTGGGATTCTCCCCGAATTATCAATATAGGTAAAAAGTGATGCTAAAATTGGGGACCACCATTCAACATTATTATTTAATACTTCCACTGAAATAAAATCCATTCCCGGAGCCTTCCCTTTTCTAAGTTGTCCAATAAGAAATTTTATTTCAGCCACTGAGACTGAGGGCCACTCGATTAGACCTTCATTCATTTGTGTCAACATCGCATTGTTAGGATCCTCATACATTTTCTGGAAATGGTATTCCCACACCTCTGGTGAAATGTGAGAGTCTAGAATAGTAGATGGTCTGACTGGATAATAGTTGCCAAAAAAGAGAGGTGTTCTTCAGTTTGGCAGCTTCAATAAGATGTTTCCACATGGTTTCATATCCTGCTTCTTCTTATCAGCCACCAATCTCTTATACTGTTTTTTGCTAGCAAGGAGGTGTTTGAGAGATTTTGTATTTGTGTTGTTAATAGACTCTGTCTGTCATGAGTAAGGATGGTGAGCAGGGGGCTCCCATCCAGGCTGTAAAGTGTATGTGTAGCACTGAGGAATTAGGTAGCCATTCCAAGAGACACAGACCGGGCCCGCCTTAACCTTTGGGGTTTATATGTCTGGTTTTTTCCTACGCTTCTTCAGTTTGTTAGGATTTTCCTGTTATGTAGCAGCAATAAAACACTAGAGACCTGTTTCTTGTCTCAGTGTGGTTCCTGGCTCTTAGGACACTGTCTCAGATTTATGTAAGTGATAAGCTGTAGTGAGGGCTTTCTTAGCTTCAACACATTCTTTGTCAAACCATGCCTTAGAGAGAGTCACAACCCTTTTGCTGTCAGGGTTAGTAATGAGAGTCAATACCGGTTGTAATTTTTGTATTAATTTTTTATACAAAATCAATGGGTCTTGTGAGGTATTGGGAGACATAAACGATGATCAAATTGTTTGTAAATCATCCTCTGCCAATGTCTTCCTCATCCTTTGATCAAGTTGTAAGGTCCATCTGGCACGACAACTTACTTGTCCTGCTGGTACAATGACAGGGGTAAAATATGTCTCCGGCCGCAGCTGACTAGTAGGTATCTTCAAATGTAGACATAAAGGAAGATGGTCATTTTCTAGATGCGGAAGCACCTTAAAGGACTCCACTGAATGTAATGAATTAATAGAGACTAGCATATAATCAATAGTACTTTTCCTAGTTCCAGCCATAAATGTATATTCTCCTGCATGATCACTTTTCATGGAGCCATTTAGTATGTATAGATTAAACTGGTTTGCAAACTTGGCCAAACAAATCCCAGCATAGTTAGATCTTTTATCTTTGAAGAGACGTACAAGAGTGGCATCAGATAAATTAGGAGCATGGGTTGGCGGGTACTGCTGAAATTTGGAGAACAGTGTTTGGTCATCAGGACCTAGCCTGGCGTTAAAATCCCCCTTGAGTAGTACCAAGGCACTAGGATATTCCAAAAGGAGGTTATCCACGTACTGTTCTAGATCTGACCACATTGCCTCTATTTCGGCTCTTCTTTGTATTGGCGGGAAATACACATTAATAATTAATAAGGAAATATTTCCCAGATCTAAGAGTATAGCCATAGTTATTTGATTAAGTGGCTGAATGGATTTATGGCCTACTCTCAGAGCGGTAGAAATAAGAATTCCCAGTCCACCTTTCATCCACCCTGGCCCTCTGCCAGTGGTTACCTCCAACTTGTACAAATAATAGCCATTGAATACAAGATCATCAGCTGTCCAAGTTTCCTGAAGCAAAAGGATATCCGTATCTAACAAATGATCTAAATGGTTAAGGCCTTTGTTACGATACCATCTGGCTATATTCCACGAAATAATTTTCAGGGGATTTATCTTACACTGTTCTGCATACCATCAGGCCATATGCATTAATATCCTTGATCTAGACAAACCCTCTTTATGATCCAAATGGGTCCCATCCATATCCCCATCTTCTAAAGAGCCAAGGTCGTAAATTTCTAAGGGTTGCTTGTGAACTTGGGCCACTGTAATAATTTTTGCTTTAGTTGTTTCCACTTCCTTCTGTGTGATATTAATACTTGTAGTGAGAGCAAAAGCCTCCTCTATCTCAGATATTACATCTGGATTTTGTAGTTCATGGTTCTCATTGACAGCTTTCTGCCTACAGCTAGTTTGCTCTCTCTTTTCAGTGCATTCATATTGTTGTCCCAAGTAAGGGTTTTCTTCTTGCATTGTTTGAGGTGTTAAATTTAATAGAGGGTTCGCTGTGTGGCAAGTTGCCATTAAAGCTCCTTTTAAGTCATTTAATTTCTTAAGTGTATCAACTTGTCTATTATCTGGTGGAGCACTGGGTAAGTTAATTAAGTTCCGTTCTAAAGGAACAGGAGGCAACTGAGTTGTTATCGAGTGGAGAGAATGTTTACTATTATAGTTCCTTGGCATAGTCTCCATTAATGAGGTGTCTTTGAATTTATCTGCAGGAGTATTTCTACTATGAGTTAAATTTATAACACTCTCTTGACTATGCTGAATTATAAGGGGACTAACTTCCTCTGAATGAAGAACTTGAATTGGGAATATCGAGAAAGTATTCAAAAAAGGTTTCATTTTTAGAAGCATACTTGGTATCACAGAAAGACCGAAAGTCAAGAGAATCCGTCTAAAGCTGCCTCTGGCTGGTAACCAGTCTATCTTTTGTAAATCCACAAATTGTTTCTCACATCGTAGTAACTGACTTAATGATTGCAGTATAGCTCTTTTCGACTCCCAGTTGCCTCCATTAATTCTATTAGTTTGTATTTGAAGGGCTATCTTATTGGGTTGTAAGTAACATTTACCTAATACAGGTTTTTTACCCTTTTCATCCATTTCTATACAGATGTTTGTCATTTTCTTATCTTCCCTTTTAGCTCCTAATATAGGGTTAACTTCAGAGGCTGAAACTTTATTTCCTCCGCAGCCTGACTGAGAGGAGCGGTGCAGGTGTAAGCCCTTAGCTTTATCAGAGGCCTCAGTTTGATTTGCAAGACTCATGCCAAATTCAACCAGGGAGTCTCTTAAAGAATCAACTTGAATTTTGATCGTAGTCAGTAAATAAAAGATTGAGAGAACTGTCTGTGCCGTCAATAGACTGTGTCTGGTTATAAATTCCAATGAGTTCTGGACTTCCAAGCTTTTATGGTCAAGGAGTCCTTCCTTATTTAATTGTTCAGCAGCTGTACAGACAGCAACAGCCTCTGGGGAAGAAGCATTTTCTATCAATGATGAAGAAAACTCCAACAATTGCTGACTCTCTATCTCAGCCTGTAAGTCCCACTCCAAAGAATCCTTGTTATTCAATAAATAAGTTGGCGAATCATAGTTTACTGACGAGGTTTGCTTACTTGTAACAAATCTGTCCACCTTCTGTTGTTTCAGCGGTTTAGAAGAGGGTTGGGTTGCCGAGGGAGTCCTTTGTCTCTTCCTCCTTTTCCCCATATCAAGAGATAAGTGGTATAAGTCAAATATAAATAAGCAAGGGAGGCTCCGTAGTAGGATAAAAAACTATTTGAAGTTGAATGGTGAGTTTAAAATGTGATAAAATAGAAATAATAAAAAAAAAAATCAAGCCATGAGTTTAAAAACAGGGTTTGCAGAATAAACCACAGTAGGCTGGGTGCCCATAAGCCACATCACCTAGACAAGAATGTCTGGAAGCCCCAGAGGCCTCGTTCCCACCTTCCAGGCACGGGAGGGCTCCTCCATCATTAGTATGAGAGATGAACTTCTAAACTCAATGAAATTTTCTGAATAAACATTGATATGATAGCTGGATTTGATGTTTCTTAAATCAAAATCTCCTTTATGACTTTTTTCAAACCCCCTACTTAAAATAAATCATGGCTTAACATGATGCTGTTTTGACTAAGGTGAGTGAGTGGTCCAACCTTACAGAGCTTAGTTTAAAATTCTTGACATCGGTGACATGGGAACTGATGGAATCTTGGGGGTTGAGCAAAATGTAGGCATAATACATTTTATAATTCTTCTGTTTAGTTGCCTAATATAAATGAGGCTTAAAGGATATATATCTAGAAACCAACGAAAACTATATTCATAGCTCTTTTTAAAAAATAATAAAACTGAATATAAATATGTCTTAGTCTTTTTCTTTGAAAACTAAATCTAAAATATACTTTATATGAAGAAAGATAATATGGCTCTGTAAGCAGAGAAAGGAAATAAATCCATTCTCCCTCTTCCTGAGCAGAAATGTATTTTGCAGTAAAGGTTACCACCCTTCCGTCATCCATGATGTTCAAGAAAGAGAATTGTATGGCCACCTTTTCATGCCACTCACTTTCTAGGATTTAATTTACAATGTAATTGCTGGGTTTATTTTTTTCCCCTGAGCACTGAATAATCTTATTTTCACTTGACATAAAAAGATAGAAGACATGTAAGACTGACAGGGTGGGGAGAAGAGACACAAATCAGACTCTTCCACTAGCGCTTGCTGGGACAGCAGGCTTCTAACTAGCTCATTTGCTTCATAATTGCTATCTTCATAGCACTGTAACTGAGCCATGCAGAAAACACAAAGAGATTGCAAAGTTTTTGCCTCTAGAGACAATAAGCAGACTAATCTGGCTTTGTTGTGATGTTTCCTATTATGTTCTGCTCCAGGGTTTCCCCCCTTGTCTTCATTAACTGAAATCTGTTGGCTTCCTGGTTCTTGCATCTGCCTCTGTCCATAATTTCTTTAGGTGGGCATTCATAACTATACAGTTATTGCTATGACCCTTTCAGTCCTCAGAAGAGTTCTCAGGAACTTGTAACATTATACAATACAGTGCTGGAGTGGGGGGGGACAACCACAACCCTGAGGAATTTATAACATAGACAAATGTAAACAAGTCAAGACCATCTCACTTAAAATGCTAAAATTTAAGACTGATGGGATAAAAGGGATTTTATTCCTCACTAAAGTCACAAAAAGGGCTAAACTGGTGTCATGTTCATCGTTCCAATGGTTTGAATACATCATAACGTTTCACATGTCACTTTCCTGTTCCGTGTCTGTCATTTGCGAGGAGGGGAATTTCAGCCGTGCCAGGCTGTAATCTCCTTGCTGTTCTGCAGGAATGTATGTTTGGGTTATGACATGTATTCAAGGTTGCTTTCCCAGGCTGATGTGTGACGGTTGCCAACACCTGGGAGGGGGTGTTTACTATGGTGGGGTGAGGGGCAGGATTGGGTTTGAAGCGAGGGTATTTAGTTTGTATTTCGCACACTTTGGCTCATTCTCAGCTTTCTCTGTATTTGCATACTATTCCTTTAATAAATCAGTTATCTTTAAGCCCGAGCTTGTGAGACTGAGTATTTGGGATTAGGCAACCATTACATAAAGCTGAGAGTCATAATGAAATTTTCCGCTAGCCCCTATCCAAGCCTTTGGTGAAGGGGAGAGCTAGCAATGACTTTAACAATGGATGGAGGAATCGGGGCCCAACAGCGCTCCAGCGGGGATGGCGTGGCGGAAGCTCGGTCGGGGCTAGCTCATGCCACCTGGAGACCCCAATACCCCACGTTTCCGGAGGTGGAATTCGCTGATCGGCGGGTCGGGCCGCAACGGGCAGAGTCGCGGGGGAGCGACCTCAGTGCGGTGGCCGGTAGCGATGTTCCGGAGTCAGGGATGGGTTTAGAGGTGGAGAGCGGCGCCCCGGTGTGGTCCCCGGAGTGGCTGGCATCCTTGATAGCCTGGGCTGGGACGCGGCGTGGCTGCATGGTTCCGGAGAAGGAGGGCGGCACGTCGGCATTTTCGTCGGAGTGGTGGGTGTTCCTGCTGACCGAAGCCGAGCTGCGGTGCAAGCGCTCGGAGGCGCAGTGGGACCGGATGAGGAACTTCCTGTGGCTGGAGATGGCGCTGCTCCACGGGATGCAAGCGCGGCGGGAGAGAGCCATTGTTCCCGCCTGCATCAGCGCCAAGAAGGGTGCGGCCCTGAGGGGCCTGGGCTGCGTGGAGAGTGGCGGCGGCCAGGCGAGATGCAGCGGAGAGGCCGAGGTGAGACAGCCCACCTTGGGGCCCGAGGAAGAAGGCGACGCATTCATCGCACTGAGGGCGGACGAGGTGGACCCACCGGGCGAGGCTGGCGACCAGCGAGAAATCCTGGATGTCGGGCGAGATAGGGGTGGGCTTCAGGGCTTTGTTTGCTGGAAGCAAGTCCCTCCGGACTGAGTGGAGGAGCGGGGCTCTGTGGTTTGCTTTAGCATTATCATGCCGTTTAGCCTTTTGCATTTATATGCTGTTTAACCTCTGTAACCTGTTCCTTGCGTTTTGTCATGATCGCAATTTTCAATGCTAATATATGCATCGCAAATAGTTTCATGCCAATGCTTAGATTTTATGTAGAGATGAATTGGAGCATTTCACATGTGAATTCTTTGATGCGCGTCTTCCTATGTATAGTTGCTGATGCGTGTCCCACACTGTAAAATCACTTCGCCCGTCTTTATTCTGCCTAGCCGCATGAACCTGCTGCTTAGTTTAGTTTCTTTAAGGGGGGCGATATGTCATGTTCATCGTTCCAATGGTTTGAATACATCGTAACGTTTCACATGTCACTTCCCTCTTCCGTGTCTGTCATTTGTGGGCAGGGGAATTTCAGCTGTGCCAGGCTGTAATCTCCTTGCTGTTCTGCAGGAATGTATGTTTGGGTTATGACATGTATTCAAGGTTGCTTTCCCAGGCTGATGTGTGATGGTTGCCAACACCTGGGAGAGGGTGGTTACTATGGTGGGGTGAGGGGTGGGATTGGGTTTGAAGCGAGGGTATTTAGTTTGTATTTCGCACACTTTGGCTCATTCTCAGCTTTCTCTGTATTTGCATACTATTCCTTTAATAAATCAGTTATCTTTAAGCCCGAGCTTGTGAGACTGAGTATTTGGGATTAGGCAACCATTACAACTGGAGCATGCTTAGGTGGGAGTTATGGTCTAAGGATGCCACAATCAAAAAGGCCTTGACTTACTTCTGCTAATGATGGAGAAAGGCTTGGGATAATGAAGGTGTAAGCCTGTATTACTTAAAGATTAGCATTTATCTGTGGGAGACTTTTCTTTCTGGGAATATCTCCAATGAAATAGTCTTACAGTACTATTTTTAAAACTGTGTAAAAGTCAGAGGACTAAAGTGTGTGTGGGTGGGTGTCTGTGGGTGCTTCAATATGTTTTATACATCACAAAAATGGTTTTGATGGAGAATGGTCTTTTTTTCTGAAGAATTAGTATGAGAGGCACAATCGAACTGAAGTCAGCAAAAGTCGCTGTTATCTCAGGATACATAATTCAGTTAATAAATAAAAGAGAATTTATGGTCACTTAACAAGAAGCAGTGGCAGACTTCCAGCCACTGTGGCTGTATGCCCATCCCCAGGATTTACCCATTATAAATACTGTATTCTAATGAAGTGCAGTGGCATGCAGTTACTTGCAGATTATGTCATTCTCACTTTTCACTTTGTATTAACATGATGTGAGGTGGTTCTGACTCAGTCTTGGCAATGAGAAAGACTAAAGGAACATGCCAATGTTAATGAAACACCACCTCCTGGAGTTTGTCACTAACAGATTATACAAGCTAAGGCACCATCCGCAGCAGCATCTGTAAGTGCAATAACTATATACTGAGAGATAATTTAATTCTGATCAGAAAAAAGCTCATTGTGCTTTTGCTTATTTTCAGAACTATATGAGCATTTCATTGTTCACATTTTGTTATGATTACTATGGCTTGCTTACACATTCTAAGATCAAGCCAAAGCAAGCCAGATTATCCACAAATGTAAGACTTTGCTTGATAGTTGAATTCATGATCAAGGACCGCTATAGAACATAAAAATCAAAGCAATTCTGAAAATATATAATTGATTATTTCCTTCAATTTGTACACATTATTTTAGTAATGGTGTAATTATTCCTAGTTTACAAGTTTCATGCTCTCTAGTTAAAAATTATATCCTGTTCTTCCCACCCGATTCAGCTTTTGGCTATACATTATTTTCACTTTCACAGCCAGAAATGGATGGCGATTAAATGTCCTCAACTGTTAATACTGAACAAATGAAAATCCTGTTTTTCAGTTTGAATGCCTATATATGAATGTATGTATATATGCATTTGTTTTATTTATTCAATTTTGATGCTGCCCAACTGCAACCTACTCTGCTTTATTATTATAGAGTCATTCAAATGGTTGATTCGCTATGCTTAGGAAGTTTGAAAGACTGCAAATCTTTGTGTTTTTAAGTTTCAGGGATAGCATTACAAATATCCACATTTTATTTGGGAAGTAACACTTTCTTATAAAGTAGGTTGGGATAATTTTTTGGTGGCCAATATCATTTTTTAATTATTTATAGGTAGAGCAAGGTTCAAGATAATAATAGTGATAGATATGGACCCATATGCTGATCTTATAGGTCAGGATTAAAATATATGAGGATTGTCTGTTCCTTTTAAAACTATGGTAGTTTAGGCTTGTGTATGTCTCTGCCTCAAAATGGCAGAAAACTGAAAGTCAGCAATGCAGTAGGAAGAGATTCTTCAAAAGAGTGGTTCTGTAACTTCATGTTATTATAACTGACAAAAATAATGTGACATTCCTGAATAAGGAATAAGGTGGTATTCCTGAAATGCCTGAAGTATGTGTTTCTTGACCAGGCCTACTTCAAAGGGCCGACACTTCATGCATGCAGAGACCTGATAGAGGTCTCCTAGATAAACTGCTCTCTCTTAGTCTGGACAGACTCCTGAACAAGAGACAGTCACAATTTGCATATTCTAGACCTAACTGTTAGAAATATAATACCTATTTTATGTCAAGTTAAACCATTTACTCTTCTAAGTTAGTATTGTAATGGCTATATTGGTTTAGACAATAATTCCCAGCCCTCCTTGAAAATGTCAGAGATTGGATCTGATTTCTGATGCATACGAAGTGTGTGTAATATACCTCTCCAGACTTAGACCGACCACTGATTAAGAAAAAAAAAAAGGAAGGGCTAATTTAAGGCCATGATTTTTGTGCCCTCTAGAGAACATAGTTTAGAATTAATATGCTTTGCTTAGAATTAGGCAAAGCCATAATGTGAATATACTTTGATGTACTAAGGGCAATGCATGCTGCCACTTTTCTTCATAGGTGCTGTTTCAATTTGGACTTTCAGATTCCAGATGGAATCCTTCTTTTTCCCTCCCAAGCAAAGAATAATGGAACTTTAATATGAGGAATTGTAAGCATTTACTATTCTTTTTACAGCTTGCCGACCAGGTTTTTATAAAGCCTTTGCTGGCAATGTTAAATGTGCCAAATGCCCACCTCATAGTTCAACAAATATGGAAGGTTCTATAAACTGCAAGTGTGAGAAGAACTACTTTCGCTCTGAACAGGATGTTCCATCTATGGCTTGCACAAGTGAGTAACCTCATTATGATGAAAAAGAAATCTGTCCTTGTATGTCCGTCTTTCCTGTAGGTATGCATTTTAGAGCATTTCCATATCATTAGTGTTTCCAGTCTAATCCTTCATAAAACATTTGAAACCAACCCCTAGTATCTTTATATAGTACACAGAGAAATGCAGAAAACTTTATGATCAAATCAGTACTATTTTCTTCCCCTCCAGCTGACCAAAAGGAGAATGCTAGGAGTATAAAGCAGTCACGCTCTGCCCCGAGCTACCCCACTCCATGACAAAAGGATTAAAATAAATTGTTTATGCCCCCTTTATTCATATCAGACAAAAACATACAAATATGTGTTTATTTATATAATATATATTTATCTGATAGTTTACTATCATCTATCTGTCTGTCTGTCTATAAATAAGGCTGCTTTGAATGAAGCCTGTGTGAATGAAGGTTGATTATATCAAATATAAATAAAAGCACAGTACTCTTCCAAAGGCTTCCCGACTGTTTCACCATCATATTCCTGTTGTAGCTAAAGTTCCCAATAGGTTATGATAGTGAAATGAAAGGATAATGGCAATTTTGTAATCATGATTAGAGATTGCTGTGATTACTGGTTTTCTAATCAGGAAAAGACAAACTCCTGGAAGACAAGGCCCCCTATGATATGGATATGCCTTCAGTCTGTATTTCTGCTTTAGTTCTTTTTACAGTTAGCAGAAAAAAAAACACTGTGTTTGCATATTCCACTACCACCATTATCATTACTACTTTTATTGCAATATTGTTGTTATTGTTGTTGTTATTATTATTCACAGCACTATTATTATTACAACAGTAGTACAATAAGTTAGAATTATTTTCAAACATATAATTGTTTAATTGATCTGGGTGTGAAAATTCTCATTCACTCATTGTGCAAATTCAGGCATAGTCCTTTGTGGAAAACTAATGCTGAGCTTAGTGCTCTGTGTTCAAATACCGAGTACCTAGGCTTAAGGTACTATATATGTATGTATGCATGAGTGTATTTGTATCTGCATATGCATATGCATATGCAGATATATATACATATGCATGTGTATATGTGTGTGCATATGCGTGTGTATATGTATATGTATATGTATATGTATATATAACTGATTCTAGATTTTTATTTTATTTTTGAACCAAATCAAAAGTGCTTATGGTCAGTATAAAATAAGTTTCAGTGCTGCTGTATTTATTCGTAGTCATAGCCTGAATGTTAGTTAATTTGGGGAGAGATTAAAGCCAGTCATTAGAATACACATGCACATGTGCATAAACACACACACACACACACAGTTGTT
Source organism: Candoia aspera (assembly GCF_035149785.1). Taxonomy (NCBI): domain Eukaryota; kingdom Metazoa; phylum Chordata; class Lepidosauria; order Squamata; family Candoiidae; genus Candoia; species Candoia aspera. The sequence continues at coordinate 79,103,054 of NC_086157.1, read as the reverse complement.
TAATATCTCTTGAACTGAGAGAGTATATTATATTATATTATATTATATTATATTATATTATATTATATTATATTATATTATATTATATTATATTATATTATATTATATTATATTATATTATATAAATAAATCTTCCTTTGGGGATATAAGGTAGATGATAAAACCATATGGCAGTGACCATTGTTAAAAGCATGCTTGAATGACTTCATTTTCTGAGCAGAATTCAAACAGGATAAATAACAATTCGTTTTATTTCTATTCCCTTTCCCCATAGGACCACCTTCTGCTCCCAGAAATGTTATTTCTAATATTAATGAAACATCAGTCATCCTAGACTGGAGCTGGCCTTTGGACACAGGAGGCAGAAAGGATGTCACTTTCAACATTGTATGCAAGAAATGTGGAGGAACCAGCAAGCTCTGTGAACCATGTAGCACTATAGTAAGATTTCTTCCTCGTCAGATGGGGCTCACTAACACCACTGTGACCGTAGTGGATCTCCTGGCTCATACAAATTACACTTTTGAGATAGACGCAGTTAATGGAGTATCTGATTTGAGTACCTTGCCAAGACAATTTGCTGCAGTTAGCATTACAACCAATCAAGCAGGTGAGTATTGAAATTTCATTGTTATTTTACTATCTCTTCCAAAGAAGTATTCTAGAACTTGCCCCACCCTTCATCCCTGTGCCTATCATCTTCTTTTAGTCAGCCTCTAAAGCACCTTATTTTCATTTTCAAGCAAGTAGAATGGTAGCTATATGGAAAGCAGGGATCTTAGCATTCTAGCTGATTACAAGTGGAATGTGAGTCAGCAATTACGTTGTTGCAACAAAGGCAAACTTAATTTAAGGCTCCATCATTAGAAGCATGGTTTCCAAATCATAGGAAGTGATATTTCTACCCTACTCATAATTACTTAGACCCCACTTCAAATATGTGCCAGGTTCTGACTTTAAGAAGGTTCAAGATAAACTTGAACATATGTGAAGAATAGTAACAAGGATGATTAACATACTGTAAACTAAGTTGTAGGGAGGCTCATCAAGGGAACTGGATACATATAGCTTTATATGAGAAGATTTGAGCATGGAATAAAAGTTGTGTTTCTTGTTCAAGTCACTGTTTGTGATGACCCTGATCACTATTTCTCCAGGAATGTCTGTCAATAATTGCATCTTTGAGTTATTATTTCATACTTCTGTCATCAATGAGAGTATCACTTCAGTCAACTTATTTTTCAGTTATGTTAATTGTTTTTTTCAAGCATCAAGATCTTCAGTGATTCCTGCCTTTGCTTTAGCTTCATTATTACTGTCAGTGTGAAGCCTCAGACTTGGGAAAAAGTCTAGACCTGTGATAAATTTTGTCCCAAGTAGCAAATGTTTCTTTATTCATGGTTAAGTCACCATGACTTTTTGAATCTAGGAACATAAAATTCTTGTCCACCTATTTGCATTGGGTTGGCATTGACTGTTGCATAACTGTAGTTAAATAAGTTCGAACATATACAGTTTGGACACTTTCCCAATTCCACGCCATTTCATTGCTTCTATTGTGTTTCAATTGATCACAATATACCCATGTTTTTAGGGTAAGAGGATAGTTGAAAGTCAGCTTTAATGTAATCAATAAAGCAAAAATAGACATCCTTCTGCAATTGGCATTCCATTTTCCATTTAACATTGGAGTTACCAGTATGACATCTGCTTCTGCCTCTTCTGAGTCCAGCTTGTTTATCTGGCAATTCTAATTCCAAGTACTGTTTCATATGAGATAAGTGCAATTATTTGGTAGTTTGAACATTCTTTAGTACTGCAATTTATGGTACAGGATTATAAATGGATCTTTTCCAGTTCCTTGGCACTGCTTATAGCATTTTAACTGCATTATCTTGCAAACTTCTAAAGAATACAGCTGGTATTTCATCAACTCATGCAGCTTTGTTGTTAGTCATATGTTCTAAAGCCCATCAAATTTCACTTTCCATTATGTCTGTCTCTAGTTCAGTGATCAAACATTCATAAATAGCAGGTTTTTGCTTTGTTGTCTTGGGGAGGTTGATGGTGGTGGCACAGTTCTTCCAGATTTCTGCCATCTCTCCTTTGTATCTTCTTTTTCCAGTAGATCTTTGTGCTCTTTGTCTTTTATTATGACCATCTTTGCACAAAAATGTTCTTTATTTTGATATTTTTCTGAAATAAATCTCTTATCTTTCCTATTTGATTGTTGTCTTGATTTTTTGTGTATTACTTATTTACATATAACTCTTTTTTTTCCTTTTTTCAGGAACCCAGTGTTTAGTTTTCATCCTTCTGTTGCCTTCAGCTTTCTGCCTTTCCTCAGCTATTTTCAGTGTATAAACAGGGAGTCATTTGATGTTTATTTTGCTTTTTGCATTTCAATATATTTTTGTTTGATTCTTCTTTGATGATGTCATAAATTTCACTCCAGAATTCTTCAGCTATATTAAAAATAATTAATTAAATCATTCCAAAAATAATACAAAATATTGTTGACACTGTAAGGTGTTGGTCTGATTATTTTGCTTTCTTTATTATTTTGTTTTCTTTAGTTTAAGTTGTAATTTTGCAAAGAGCTTTTGATCTCTGCCATATTCATCACCTGATCATGTTTTTGTTGGCTGAATGGAGCTCCTTCCTCCTTGCTTGCAGAATGTGTAGTCAATTTGATTTTGATTTTTTTCCATTCAGCACTATCCATAAGCAGAGTTGTCTTTAAGATTGTTTAAAGAAGATATTCAATAGGGTATTTGAATTTTCTCGGCAGAATGCTATTAACCTCTCTTCCACTTCATTTTATACACCAAGATCAAATCTCCCTATTATTCTAGATTCTGGTTTACTTCCAAATTTATTATTCTATTGCCCTGTAATTAATATGACTTTATTTTTATTTTATTTTTTTTGAAGTTTGGACAAGATGTTACAAATCACCATAAAATTGTTCAGCTGTAACCTCTTCTGCCTCTATTGTTACAGAATAGACTTGGATTACCATAATATTGATTGGCTTGCCTTGGATTCAAACAGAGAACATTCTATCATTTGGGGCAGGAGTTCCCAACCTTTTTGGTACCAGGGACCAGTTTCGTAGAAGACAATTTTTCCACGGACTGGGGGGAGGGATGGTTTCGGGTGATTCAAGTGCTTCCTCTTTTTCCTAAGCTTTTATTCTTTTTTCTTCATGCCGTTTGGAGATAGCAGCTAATGGGCTTGCTTTCTCTGACAGGAGGCAGAGCTCAGTTGGTAATGCGAGCGATGGGAAGTGGCTGTAAATATTCAGGCTGTAAATTTGCTTGCTCGTCCGCCACTTACCTCCTGCTGTGCAGCCCAGTTCCTAACAGGCCACGGACCAGTACCAGTCATGGCCCAGGGGTTGGGGACCCGTGATTTGGGGTATATATTGAAACACTGACTTTGACACTATGTATGTTAATAATTATGGCTATTCCATTCCTTCTGTGGTTTTCTAGTCTACAATAGAAGATCTGATGTTTCTTTGATGTGAAATGAAGTTTCAGTCCATTTCAGTTCACTGATTCCCAAAATGTCAATACTCAGTCCCAACATTTCTGCTCCAACATCATCAAGTTTGTCTTGGTTTCTGGTTCTGATACTCCATGTAACAGTGGGATAAATAGGTTTGCAGCATCATACTTTCCTTTTGCCTCTGGCCACAACATCTGGACTTCCTTTTGGCTTTAAAATGGCCACCTACTAAGAACCAGTGTCACTTCTTCTTGTCCTCTGCTCTTTTCCAATAGGCCATTGGAAACCTTCCAATGTGGGAGCTCATCTTCTAGTATCATATTGATTTCTTCTCCTTGCAATTGTCTATTTGTCTACTGCAGTCGGTTGCTATTTCCATCTTCAATGGATTGCATTTAATCTGATCTTTTTTCTGTGACATACCCATCATGGCTGACCCTTCTGGGAGTGTATAATCTCAATGGTATGGCTCATGACATCATTGGCGGGTACAAGCTTTTTGATAGTACAAGTTTATGTTCCATGAAGTGGAAGAAATATGATAATATTCCTCAAGTATCTGAAGAGATTTCACACAAAAGAACTAAAATGGAAGAAGGCCACAATGTGCCTTCTGTCCTAAAAAAAAACCTGCCCTCGGTTTTTTTTTTGGGACAAAGAAGTAGTGGGGACCAGGACTTTGGGTGATTCAAATTAAGAATGGGTAATTGGGTAATTCAAATTAAAAACATTAATTGAATATGGGTAATATGAACACTCCCCATACAATATATTTAGTTATTTATACATTCATATTAAAAATATTCTTGTGGCTAAGCTTGTGCATCATTGTTCTCAGGTGACATGGGCTTTTTTTTTTCCTTTCCAGTTTTAAATTATTAGGAACAGTGTGTAGACTGATTTAGTTTCTTTACTCTAAAAGGAGTTACTACTAAAATCAACAAGAGAATTTTCAGTTGTTAGGTGATTATATGACCAACAAGTTAATAATTTCCCACCCAGTGAGAATTGTAAAATATCATTTTATATTATGTGAAATAGTATTTTATTAACTAAATCAGATTTTAATGAGAAGTTCAGTCCAATAATATCTAGTGTAAATTACAGAGATTATATAAGTGATTAATTCTGATAATAGTAATGAAGAAAATTAAATGCATTTATATTATATGTATAAAAGACTAGCTTTTCTATTCATCCTTGTTTTCTGTTTTCCTTATAAATCCTGGTCATCAGTAGTTTTACGTGAATATTCATTTAAAATACCAATTATTTAATTTATGATATTCACATTTCCTTAGTAAGTCCCTTCATGCTTTATGTACTGCATTTATGTGTATGGACAATCAAGTAATAAAAAGTATAATAGTTCCTTTCTGGAAACGTTAAGGAATACTTCATACAATTCTATGGATTATTATATTATTTGTCTATGTTAGAAAATTAACATGAATTTAGGATTTTGTTGTGGATTTTGTGATCTTTGCAGAAAACACATGACAACTTAGTAGACATTTGCCCTTTTGTATCATCCAGGGTTTCCTATTTTGTTAAAATCTAATATAAATGTATTATTTTATTGTTGAGTATGAAATGCTATTTTATTTATTTGGCTAAATTATCAGCAACTTCCCCAAGCTTGCATTATGTAGCTTTATAGTCCCAAAGGCCATGATGGATGGGAGTTTTCATTCCAATATGTCTGAAGACCAATAAATGCCATTATTTCTAGTTCAGTGGCGGCATGATTTTAAGTCATGATTGTCATCCAATTAGCTTGAATAATTTCTGATTAGTAGCTTGCATGAATGTTTGGTCAATAATTGATTTTTCCAAATGTCAATAGATAGAAAGTTGGAATGGTGTTAATGCTACATTACTGCAGATGTGTTAGTTCCCTGACTTCTGCCATGTTTCCATTCTCCTTTGCAATTTGTGTGGAACTTTGTGCAACTATGAGATTGAAGAGTTTGGCAAATGGACTGCATCTTCATTATTTCCGTAAAGAAGAATATATTTCTTTGCCTTAAAAGTCTGGTAAAAGTTTAGAATAAAATTAGTAAATATCTGTGAATAATGTAGTGAAACACAGTAAAAATCAATCAGTAACTATCATGTTCTGAAAGGATGCTAGTTAGTCTGTTTGGGTAAATATGCCATTGAGGACTAACTTAGATCTACCTCTTGGCCAATCACATTGAAGTGAAGGTGTTTTGGTCACAGTTTACTTGTAGCCAAGGGAAATCTCATAGAAAGGGAAATTTGGTGGTGGTGATGGGAGGTTGGGGTATTGCTGTGAGGAATTGTGAGAGCCAGTTTGGTCTAGTGGTTAAGGTGCTGGGCTAAAATCCAGGAGACCATGAGTTCTAGTCCTGCCTTAGGCACAAAAGCTGGCTGAGTGACCTTGGGCCAGTCACTCTCTCTCAGCCCAGGGAACAACAGGGTTGTTGTTGTGGGGAAAATAGGAGGAGGAAGGAGTATTTGGTATGTTTGCTGCCTTGAGTTATTTATGAAAATAATAAAGGCAGAATAGAATAATAACAACCACCACCACCATACTAGTGTCCCATGTAGTTTCCTCTTCTAATTTTTTTTCCCCACCTGATAGGGAACACCAATAAGCAGAAACAGAGACAGAATATGGTCTTAGAATGTATCACTTTATTTCTGATTCTCACCTACTGTTTGAACCCAGACTCTGGGATGATTTCCTTTAAACAGATAGCTGGCTTTCTTGTCACTTGTGATATTATGACAGTATCACACTATGTCTTTAAAAGCTCATAGGATGAGTTTTGTATCAGTTGGTTCTTCATTTTATTGTTAAGGGAAAGGCTTATTGAGCTGCAGTTATCAACTATGCTGAAAGGAACAAACTCATCTCAGCTCACAATAATATGTTTTCACACAGATGTTATCTAATAACACCAATCAACCCTGCTTAGGAAGGGTCACTGGCTGCCGCAGGAGATTTATATAACATTCACAATCCCTAGAAGCAAGGTGCTAATTATGAATGTGTCACAGAGGGAGATGGACAGCTGTGTCTCCCTGACAAGCTGATATGCAGATTTGCCTGATCCCCTTGCCAATATTAACTTAGTAGCTGCATTACATTTCACTTGTTATTTTAAAGATCCGTAAAACCTTTAATTGGATATTGTTGGGCTTATAGGTATCTCGAGCTTTGGGAAATCTTGGCACTGTACTAAATGCTATTGTTTAGGAGAAGAACACTGGTCCCATTCAGGATTATTGTGGGGAAGCAAAATTTTGACTAAAAATAAAAGGAAAAAAAAAAGATATATTATTTACTGCACCTTTTTGTAATACATTGAACAAAGTTCTGCGTTATTTTGTGTAGAAACTCAAGACTGAGAAATAATTGGCAATGCATTTCTGAGAATTAGTTTAAGTAGTTCTTTGACAAATATTCAGGAAGAAAAAAATACCCTAACATATGAAAATTGTTCCTATTCCAAGGTGATTTAAGTCACATAACATGGTTCTGAATATGTAGGTACTCATTTGAAATGAAAATCTTTTCAAATTCACTCAGTAAATATATTGCCCATAGGATGTAAGACCAACTAGACCATATATTGTAAGAGAAAATGTTATTTTTATAAAAAGTGTTAATAATGTGCAAGTAACATAGGAATGTGTAAACTGTATAAATTTAAATGCAAAAGTACAAGAAGAACTGTGAAAAAAAATATTGGGGAAAAAGACACTATGAATTAAAAGGTAGCAGAGAAAGTCTACCAATTGGTTACATATCCCAAGAAGTGCAAAGTAAATATTTTCATACTTATTTTTGAAATCAGAAGTCTTAACTCTTAAACAACAAAACTAATCAGCACTTTCCCTAACTGCAGAGACAAAGGATCTAAAAGTAGCAGACTAGATAAATATATGAACAACTTCATGTGATTCCTTCCTACCACAAACTTTAATTTCATTGTAGGTAGATCTCAAGGAGTTATTCCTTGGAATCATGAGTGACTTTCCATATACATATCCAGTGTCCTAAAAGAACAGCAAAATATGTATATGATTATACCGTGACATCTGAGGGTGATGGTTCCAACTTCATTGGACATTCATGTCTTAACAGCAACACATAGTATGAATATTACCACCGTGTGGATGCTTTGCTCTTCAAATTAGTGGGAATCCTACCATGCTAGTAGTGAGACTAATTGTGGTGAAGAATACTATGTCTGGATTGCTTTGGAAATGTTCAGCTAAAATTACAGACCTTGGGTATAGAGATAGGACAGAAATTAGTTCTCATTCAAATGTTAATTTATATAATGTTGCAATCTTAGACCAATCTGAAGTTCACTATTTTCCCCCTGAATTTTGCATTGTGGTTTTCTCTTTGTAAGGATACACTTTGAAAGAATGAATTACCATATTCATGAAAATAATGTGCACAATCCATTTGTAAAATTATTTGAAAAATGTATTACAGTAGACAAAATTGTAACATAAATAAAAACATTTCAGGATTGAAAAAGAAATGAATAACAAGATTTGTAGCTGTTGCATTCTTTTGTGGCTTGTTGCATTCTTTTAGTCTGATTTCAGTAAGAATGCTTTTTCAGTTGAAATGTGAAAGCAGCATAAAATCACATTTGTGCCTAAACCAAAGTGTTTTTAAAAAATCAATCTCCTCCTCCTTCTCTCTTCTTCCTTAATATTACAACACTTAGAAAAGCACGTAACTTTTCTGCAGTTTCTGGGACAGCCACAAGATATAATTTGTGATGGAAGTATAATAAATCAATTTGTTAAATTTTAAATATCAAACTTTACTTACATCAAAACAAATATCAAACTTGTAACAGACTGAAGAGTATGCGCTTACAATACAACTTACAAAATTCATGGAAACAACAAAATTGTTGAAGAGGAAATAAAAGAAGCAGTGCTAACACTGAAACTGAACAACTCTCTAGAATTTAGACAGACTTTCTCAGATACACCTCAGGACTTTCCATAAAGCCCATGTAATGAAAGAGATTCAGCAGCATCAAGTCCTTCCTTCTTCCTGTCAGGAAGCTTTATTCCTTTGATTATAAAGAGGGAAATAACCCAGGTCACCCCAAGTTGTATAGGCCCAAGTTTGTTACTTAGCATAAGTTATGAGATCTTTACAGCAATACTTATAAAAAGACTAAATGGCCTTTCAAATGAACTGATGCACCTGATCAGAATGGATTTGTTCTAAAGAGACATATGAGGAATAACATTAATGTATTTTTAATGCAATTGATAGTATAAACCAGAAAAGTAAGATAGTGCCCCATGATTTTCCTAGATATGAAGAAAACCTTTGATAACTTGGAATGGCATTTCATATTTACAAAATATGTCAGCAAAAATGAACGGTGGTTTAAACTTTCTTTTTTACTGGTGCAGTATGATTCACAAAGTGAACAAGACAAAAGACTTGAAAAGCAAACGTTTCTATGTCAAAACTAACTTCATATCTGAAAAACAAATCTGATATAGAATGTACTATATCTTTAACTACTATAATGTTATTGAAAATAAAATCCTACTTAACATTGTTCATAGTTCATCAGCATGTATTTTCCTTTTCCTAGCAGTATAGTTTTATTCTTACATTTCTAATCATGTTTGAACTGGTATACAGCTTTTAACTAAATTAATTAAAGTCTATGTCAACTACAATGAATACTAATATTGGTTGTCTACCATATACATAGCATCACATATTTTTTTGTCTGATCCCTATGAATTCTGTTTACTGATAAACATATTTATATCTTAATCAGGATCAGATTCATCCATCCAAATGTTGGCTACTTTTATATACCAGCTATGATCTAATTCAGGAAGCCAATTCTATCATGAAAGTATCACATGTGATCTTGGAGTTTGGCCAACATCACCTTACACTTGCATAAATCTTTACTTCCAAAACAATATTTACTTCCATCAAAATTGTTTCGCTTTTTCTTCGCCTCTTTTAATTTTAACTATTCCTTGCTGTCTTTAAATCCATTATTTGCAACTATATTTTTTCTCTATACACATAATATATTTCTATCTCATACTCAAGGTTTTGCAGTAATTGTAATCTTTTTTTTTCTGATTCACAGCCTCTTACAATTTATTATTCCAGCAAGAATCTCTTTTCATGCTTTTCATTACATACTTCTCTGTGGCAGTCTGTGCATAATTATTTTTCATCTGTTCCAAGCATTCTTTTTTCTTACACATACTTTCTATTATTGGGAGTTTATATTCTATGTTTTCATATTTTGTTTCCTGCAACCATTCTATTTTCATTTGACTTCCTTTAATTTATTTTCTTTTCTTCCATGTCCTTTTCCCCCAAGATCCATTTATAATACTATCAAACAACAGTCTGTTGAATATTCAGAATCTCTTATCACTCTTGTATCCTTCAATAATTTTCTCAGTCTTATGCTTAAAACATGTATTCAAAATAAATCTTTTTTTAAGCAGGCATTCACAAAGCACACAGTAAACAGAACAGAAAGATGAATAAATCACAAGATATACACACTTAGAAAAGGAAGGCTGGATTTGTTGGGAAATGAGGTCAGTCATTGCTTTGGCTGTTTTTGAAACTGCATGCCAGTTACTGGATTTAGATAGTTACAGGCTTGATTGACAGTTTAACAATTCCTTTTCAACCTAAGGAAATAACTATCTGGAAGATTTGTGATCTTCAGCTCCTTACCCACCAATGATGTTACTCATATAATAAAGGGAGGAGTAAAGGAGCTGTGTGCTAGATTGGCTTATTCTGAGATAATCTTACCTGACTTTTAAGTTGTTTAAAATATAAATATCATATTGGCAGTATATAGGATTCTGATTCAGAATGTCCATGCATGGATTATAGAAGCTTAAATCTTCTTCCACTCCATACCCTTGATATACAGTTTTCCCAGAGAGAGCAAGAGTTGGAGGGAGGGGCAACTTCCCATGAGGTGATCAGTTCAAAATGAGAGAAAAGCAGAAGACCAGGTTAGCCCTCTAAATAAAAGGATGATGTCAGATATGGCAAGTTATCTATAAATTCTAGATTTCAGTATACCATAGTTGCTTGTTTTTTGTTTGCTTGCTTTTGAAATATTGTATCTTTTATCTGTCCTAAATTGAGTTCATTTCTTACTATGGAAAATATGGGGACAGAATTTCCAGTTTGCATGAGTTTTCCTGAATCCCTGGATCCAGAGGGACTATTAGAACCATTCAGCCATATTTCCCAGATTAGGAACTGACCCTTAGATATAGATAGCAAAACAAATAAAGAGCCATCTACTATATAAAATAGGGACCTGGGTTACCTAGCGAGGCAAGTGGGAATGATAGTATTTCACAACACCACAATTAGATTGTTTCTGTAGTTCCAAGTACACACCCTACATATTTCTAGCCCCGTTTTGTAGTACGTAAAGCATACTCAGGTTAGGCTGCTGAAATTTGTCAGCAAACAGCTGCGGTTTTTAGTTTTTAGTTTTAGCAAAATAAGACTGGAAATGGCTATATTGAGACTGTGAGGTCAAACACCAAGCTGAATTTTTTTTCAGCCCCATCTAAGGGTGTGGGGGGGAGAGGCAAAATAACTAGTATTTAAACAAGTTCAGTGAAGATAGGGCTAAGCAGAAGTGATTTATTTAAAAGAAACAAACCAAAACATCAATAGAAGCCTGAACTTCATTTTCATTTCATGAACAAGTTGTATAACTTTACAGGCTTCCAGGCTGTATGGGTAAAGGCATTCTTCATCCTGATGATTAAGGTCAATATTTTACTTACCACTTTTCCAATCAGTCAGTGGTTTCCCAAATCACTTTTCAAGCTGATGATTGAAGGTCAGCCATATCTTTCATGTCTTCACTAAAAACATAAAAGGCTTTCCATTTTCTTCACGCTGCTGTGAAATATGTCATACATGCCCCTTTGTAGTGCTGCTGCTTCTCCAATAATTTGTAAGGTACAACAGCTCTGAAAATGAATTTCTGATAAATTCATAGTTGGTCCATTCACATTTTTGGTAGTTTGTAAGGATATTTAAGTAATTGAAAATACGAAAAAAGCTCTTTTTTTTCCAGAATTACAACCATCGATAACATTTACGGCTAATTTGATATTATCAGCATGCTACTGATTGATTTTAAAGAATTATAAGAGGTGGTAGGAAATAATTACTTTTAATTATCCATAAATATTTATGAAGGTTATCTTAACAGACATATTTGGTTTTCTTGGCTTTTTTTTTTACTGAAATTACAGGGACAGAAAGTATGAATTAGAAAGCTGTAAAATGACTTACTAGGAGGTAAAAGGCATGACATTGGATTAATAATTAGTTGCATTTAAATATTATTTTTTTTTAAAAACTATATAATCTCTTTTAGTAAATATATAAATTCCACAGAACTGCAGTTATTAGATTATTAGAAACAATAACAGCAGTAAAAAATGTCTTAAAAAATCCCACCCCAGAATCATTGTTCTGAGTATGGAATTATTCTTGAGGTGATTAAGTATGATTCAAATCTTTTTGTGCTAACAGATTTATATATGCTTATTCTGAACCATTTGCAAAGGAAAGACTTAAGCTCTTTATATTAAGATAAATCTAATTGTTGAATTATGGGAACTTTGTTCAAAGGTCAGCCCCCCCAAAGCTACAATTAGGTGAAGACTGTTTTTTCTTATGTACATATGATCTTCTTAGGAACTAGTTCCTTAGGTCTTGTACTGCAGCCACGAGATGCTTCCAAATGAGCAAATGTACATAGAAAACTAATTATATTTATGAATAAAGAGAAGTGTTTAAGCACTGTCCCCCCTTTTTTTTTATGTGGTGGATGCCACTGAACTTTCCTGCATCACCCTAGTAATGCCAGAAGTCCTAAGCAATGGCTCTTCTCAAGAATCATGTATGGGGAGGTTGTTTATGAAAAGGTGGGTTTCTCCCACAAATGCCAGCTCTTCCAACCTTCCCTAGAATTAGGTGTAATACTTTTATTAACCTCTTCACATTATTAACTAATGCAGTTCCAAGCTCTTGGCTGAACCTGTAAATAAAAATAGAAGTGATGATGTCATGATGGACTTTCCTGCATTTTGCATGATAACTGGTTGCCTGAAGAAAGGAAGAAGACCACCCACTTAGACTGGAGAATCCACTGGTTACTCCCTGTTGCAGCCACCCTTGTACTATGTGCTGTGTCTTCTGCATTCTTTCTCTCATAGCAGCAATCCATAACTCAGCCTCCAGCTGGCTAGCTGCCCTATAACTCTCACCCTAAGCCATTAAACTATGTTATACATTTTGTGCTGAAACCTATCTCCCATTTTCTGAAAACTTTCTTCTCCTGTGAAGCAATGTTTCTATTTTAATATCTATTTTGACTCCTGGCAGCTGCTTAGATGAGTCCCTGCAGCGTTCTTGGCAAGAGTTTTGGGAGTGGTTTGCAACTGCTTTCTTTCTAAGGTGAAGGGGACTGACTGGTCCAAAGTCCCCCAGTTTACTTAGTGCCTAATGCAGGACTAGAACTCAGAGTCTCCTGGTTTAAAGCCCAGTGCTTTTAACCTACTCCAATCTGGCTCTTAATATAAATTAGTATTACCTTATTTTTATTTGGAATAAAGTATATTTGGTTAGAATTCCTTCTCATTTATATTATCTCCTTTTAATTTCTTCTGCCTGCTACTTTTCTGTTCTTTGCATAACATATCTTAGCCACAAAAGGAATAGTGTAATGGGGGATGGATGGATATATATACTTTGTATGTTTTAGAATTAGCAGAGTTTGGGGGATGGATGGATGGATGGATATATATATGTATATGTATATGTATGTATAAATTTGAGTCATTAGAGCATATTTTGGAATTTCTCATCAAATCTACAATCCCCCACCCCCATTGACTGGTCATGCTTCCAGATGAAAAAAGCACAGTAGGAGGAGTTCCACTCTGATGTCTTCCCTTGGGAATTAATCCAAAGAGGAAAGCCAGACAGGTTAATAGAGATGGGGTGAATCATGTATGTGTTGCTGTGTGTCACAAACATCTCTTGGCCTCTTGTGCCTCAAGTAACTGCAAAATCACATACCCCACCTACCCAACTTGAGAACTCTATCACAATTTATTTTCTTGTGGTGGCAAATTAAAAGCTATGTTCCAACATCTAAGAATAATAGAAAAATGCAATAAAAATTAAAATTAAAAAAACCTGTTTAGATTACATATTTAACTATTTTTCAGATAGATTTGGGTAAAACACCAAGATACAATATTCGTTTTATAACAATTACATTTGTTATAAATCAATATGTTTAAATGTTCTATATTGCTCTGTTTTTACTCTTTTTTTCTCCAGGATTCCTAGCATAAGTATACATTTTCTTACGACTGTTTATAAAAATCAGGTTTTGCATATAATTTAATTGGAATTCTTCAATTTTATAGGAGTCAGTGAAATTAAAAGAATTTAGCATCTGTATAATGTACTTGAAAACTTTTAATTTGAATATGTCTAGTGTAAGTATGATGACTTCAGCAAAGGATCGTTACCTTGTTGTGGCGCTGGAGCTTGAGCACCTCAATGACGCCATGAGCTAAACGGTGAAGGGCCACCCAAGACGGGAAGGTCATGACAGAGAGGTCAGACTAAATGCGATCCCTGGGGAAGGTAATGGCAACCCACCCCAGTATTCTTGCCATGAAAACTCAATGGATCAGTACAACCAGAGATATGTCGGTATACCATCAGAAGATGAGACCCCCAGGTCAGAAGATGGTCAAAATGCTACTGGAGAGGAACAGAGGATGAGTTCAACTACCCCAGATGTGATGACGCAGCTAGCTCAAAGCCGAAAGGATGGTTAGTGGCCGACGGTGCTGGTGGTGAACGGCGAATCCGATGTTCTAAGGATCAACACACCATTGGAACCTGGAATGTAAGATCTATGAGCCAGGGCAAATTGGATGTGGTTATTGGTGAGATGTCAAGATTAAAGATAGACATTTTGGGTGTCGGTGAACTGAAATGGACTGAAATGGACCACTTCACATCAAATGACCACCAGATCTACTACTATGGACAAGAGGACCACAGAGGAAATGGAGTAGCCTTCCTAATTAATAGTAAAGTGGCTAAAGCAGTGCTTGGATACAATCCAAAAAAATGATAGAATGATCTCAATTCGAATTCAGGGCAAGCCACCTAACATCACAGTGATCCAAATATACGCCCCAACCACAGATGCTGAAGAAGCTGAACTAGAGCAGTTCTATGAGGATCTGCAGCACCTACTGGACAACACGCCTAAAAGAGATGTTATTTTCATCACAGGAGAAACAAAACGAAGCAGGACATAAGCTGATAGAATTTTGCCAAGACAACTCACTCTGCATAACAAACACTCTCTTCCAACAACCTAAGATGGCTTTATACATGGACTTCACCAGAGGAACAACAAAATCAGATTGACTACATCCTTTGCAGCCAAAGGATGCATCCCATCCTTTGGGATCTACCTTTGACATCTATACAGTCGGTAAAAACAAGACCTGGAGCTGACTGTAGTTCAGATCACGAACTTCTTATTGCACAATTTAGGATCAGACTAAAGAGATTAGGGAAGACCCACAGATCAGCTAGATATGAGCTCACTAATATTCCTAAGGAATATGCAGTGGAGGTGAAGAATAGATTTAAGGGACTGGACTTAGTAGATAGGGTCCCGGAATGGACAGAAGTTTGCAACATTGTTCAGAAGGCGGCAACAAAATACATCCCAAAGAAAGAGAAAAACCAAGAAGACAAGATGGCTGTCTGCTGAGACACTAGAAGTAGCTCAAGAAAGAAGGAAAGTCATGAAGAGTTGGAAGTGACTAAACAAATAAACAACAAGTATGATGAAGTCTGAATTATGGCCAAAGGGCAGTAAAGAATCTAATTGAGGGATAATTTGAATACATACATACATATACATATACATATACATATACATATACATATATATATATATATATATATATATATATATATATATATTGTTTATTCATTCAGTCGCTTCCGACTCTTCGTGACTTCATGGAACAGCCCACGCCAGAGCTTCCTGTCAGTCGTCAACACCCTCAGCTCCCCCAGGGATGAGTCCATCACCTCTAGAATATCATCTATCCATTTTGCCCTTGGTCTTCCTTTTGCCTTCCACTCTCCCTAGCATCATCATCTTCTCCAGGGTGTCCTGTCTTCTCATGATGTGGCCAAAGTATTTCAGTTTGGCCTTTAATATCATTCCCTCAAGTGAGCAGTCTGGCTTTATTTCCTGGAGAATGGACTGGTTTGATCTTCTTGCAGTCCAAGGCACTCTCAGAATTTTTCTCCAACACCACAGTTCCAAAGCATCGATCTTCCTTCTCTCAGCCTTCCTCATGGTCCAGCTCTTGCAGCCATATGTTACTACTGGGAAAACCATTCCTTTAACTATGTGGACCTTTGTTGTCAGTGTGATGTCTCTGCTCTTAACTATTTTATCGAGATTTGTCATTGCTCTTCTCCCAAGGATTAAGTGTCTTCTGATTTCCTGACTGCAGTCAGCATCTGCAGTAATCTTCACACCTAGAAATACAAAGTCTTTCACTGCTTCTACATTTTCTTCCTCTATTTGCCAGTTATCAAGCAAGCTGGTTGCCATAATCTTGGTTTGTTTGAGGTTTAGCTGCAGGCCAGCTTTTGCACTTTCTTCTTTCACCTTCATCATAAGGCTCCTCAGTTCCTCTTTGCTTTCAGCCATCAGTGGTATAATCTGCATATCTGATATTGTTAATCTTCCAGAGATTTTAACTCCAGCCTTGGATTCCTCAAGCCCAGCACATCGTATTATGTGTTCTGCTTACAAGTTGAATAGATAGAGTGAGAGTATACAAACCTGCCGTACTCCTTTCCCAATCTTAAACCAGTCCGTTGTTCCATGGTCTGTTCTTACTGTTGCTACTTGGTCGTTATACAGATTCTTCAGGAGGCATACAAGATGACTTGGTATCCCCATATCACTAAGAACTTGCCACAATTTGTTATGGTCCACACAGTGAAAGGCTTTAGAATAGTCAATAAAACAGAAATAGATGTTTTTCTGAAACTCCCTGGCTTTTTCCATTATCCAGCAGATATTGGCAATTTGGTCCCTAGTTCCTCTGCCTTTTCTAAACCCAGCTTGTGCATCTGGCAATTCTCGCTCCATGAATTGCTGAAGTCTACCTTGCAGGATCATGAGCATTACCTTACTGGCATGTGAAATGAGTGCCACTGTTCGATAGTTTGAACATTCTTTAGTGTTTCCCTTTTTTGGTATGGGGATATAAGTTGATTTTTTCCAATCTGATGGGCATTCTTGTGTTTTCCAAATTTGCTGGCATATAGCATGCATTCCCTTGACAGCATCATCTTGCAAGATTTTGAACAGTTCAGCTGGGATGCCATCATCTCCTGCTGCCTTGTTATTAGCAATGCTTCTTAAGGCCCATTCAACCTCACTCGTCAGGATGTCTGGCTCTAACTCACTGACCACACCATCAAAACTATCCCCGATATTGTTATCCTTCCTATACAGGTCTTCTGTATATTCTTGCCACCTTTTCTTGATCTCTTCTTCTTCTGTTAGGTCCTTGCCATCTTTGTTTTTGATCATGCCCATTTTTGCCTGGAATTTACCTCCGATGTTTCTAATTTTCTGGAAGAGGTCTCTTGTCTTTCCTATTCTATTGTCTTCTTCCACTTCCGCACATTGCTTGTTTAAAAATAATTCCTTATCTCTTCTGGCTAGCCTTTGGAATTTTCAATTTAATTGGGCATATCTCCCCCTATCACTGTTGGCTTTTGCTTTCCTTCTTTCTTGGGGTACTTCTAGTGTCTCAGCAGACAGCCATTTTGCCTTCTTGGTTTTCTCTTTCTTTGGGATGTATTTTGTTGCCGCCTCCTGAAAAATGTTGCGAACTTCTGTCCAGAGTTCTTCCGGGACCCTATCTACTAAGTCCAGTCCCTTAAATCTATTCTTCACCTCCAATGCATATTCCTTAGGGATATTAGTGAGCTCCTAGCTAGCTGATCTGTGGGTCTTCCCTAATCTCTTTAGTCTGATCCTAAATTGTGCAATAAGAAGTTCGTGATCTGAACTACAGTCAGCCCCGGGTCTTGTTTTTACTGACTGTATAGATGTCCACCACGTTTGGCTGCCAAGGATGTAGTCAATGTGATTTTGTTGTTGTTCCTCTGGTGAAGTCCATGTATAAAGCCGTCTCTTAGGTTGTTGGAAGAGAGTGTTTGTTGGCAAAATTCTATCAGCTTATGTCCTGCTTCATTTTGTTTCTCCTGTGATGAAAATAACATCTCTTTAAGCATGTTGTCCAGTAGGTGCTGCAGATCCTCATAGAACTGCTCTAGTTCAGCTTCTTCAGCATCTGTGGTTGGGGCATATATTTGGATCGCTGTGGTGTTAGATTGCTTTACCTGAATTCAAATTGAGATCATTCTATTGTTTTTTTGAATTGTATCCAAGCACTGCTTTAGCCACTTTACTATTAATTATGAAGGCTACTCCATTTCTTCTGTGGTCCTCTTGTCCACAGTAGTAGTTCTGGCGGTCATTTGATGTGAAGTGGCCCATTTCAGCCCATTTCAGTTCACTGACGCCCAGAATGTCTATCTTTAATCTTGACATCTCACCAATAACCACATCCAATTTGCCCTGGCTCATAGATCTTACATTCCAGGTTCCAATGGCGTGTTGATCCTTAGAACATCGGATTCGCCGTTCACCACCAGCACCGTCGGCCACTAGCCGTCCTTTCGGCTTTGAGCTAGCTGCGTCATCACGTCTGGGGCTAGTTGAGCTTATCCTCTGTTCCTCCCCAGTAGCATTTTGACCATCTTCCGACCTGGGGGTCTCATCTTCCGATGGTATGCTGACATATCTCTGGTTGTACTGATCCATTTAGTTTTCACGGCAAGAATACTGGGGTGGGTTGCCATTACCTTCCCCAGGGATTGCATTTAGTCTGACCTCTCTGTCATGATCTTCCCATCTTGGGTGGCCCTTCATGGTTTAGCTCATGGCATCATGCAGGTGCTCAAGCTCCAGCACCAAGAGAAGGTAACAATCCTTTCCTGAGAATATATATATATATATACACACACACACACACACACACATACATACACACACACACAGAAAAATACACACATGCAGAGTATATATGTATATGTGTGTGTGTGTGTATATATACACACACACACACACACACAGAAACACAAACACATATATATATACACACATGCATGCATACATACACACACACAGGATATCACATGGCTGTTTATATTTAACCAATTTCTGTTTCCCATCATCATATACATATCACCTTATTTTTAGTGTGTCTTTTTGTGTGAACATTCTGAAATGTCTTTAACTGAGCTCCATAGAAAATTATTAAGAATGTGGGAGAAGGTTATTAATCAGAGTAGGATATGAGAAACCATGGAGAATGTCACCAAAAATAAGACATTTAACAGCACACTGATGATTATTACTAACAGTGGACCTTTTGGGATTCTGTCTATAATGTATTCCAGTTACATTGTACTGTATATCTGACAGGGGAAACATTATCAATGAGCTGCATATTCCAGTAATAATAGCACAGCAACATCCTAATAAACAGGCAAAACTCTCCTTTTGGGCTTCACTTTTTAATATAGCAACTGAATTTCATTGCTAACATTATAGTAGCAGATTAGAAACATCTGCTCATTTGCCATCAGTGTACTAGCAGGAAGAAGTCTAACTCATTTTCCTTCAAGCTATCCTGCTTCAAGGTTTACAGTGCAGCTAGTAAGAAGTCTACCGTCCGGCTATTAAGGGTTGATCCAAGTCCATTATAGTCCTTATACTCAGGAGCCATTGAAGTCAAATCACCCTATTCTTTTCCAGGCTTAGTGCATTTGTTTTCTTTCCTTACCCCACTTTTTTCTTTATTCCCCTTCTAGCTCCATCGCCTATTACAATAATCAGAAAAGACCGGACTTCTAGAAACAGTGTCTCTGTCTCTTGGCAAGAACCTGAACATCCTAATGGGATCATCTTGGATTATGAAGTCAAGTACTATGAAAAGGTGGGAAGGCACCACAAAAGCAACAGGGAAAAGTGAAATCTAGTTTGGCTAAAGAAAGAGTAAGATAATAAAGTAAAAGTGAAATCTAGTTTAAATGTGCTTATAGTGCATACTAGTTCTTCCACAGTGTGAGCAAAACACAGAACAACATTTACATTCTAGTAGTGAATGTATTATTCACTACTTCTAGTATTAAGCTATATCTGGGCTAAGCAACAAATATTTTACCATACTGTAATGTTTTAAATGTAGTCTTTTAGTATAAATGAATACATTATCTTGATTTAATAATACAACAAGCATCTAATTCTTTAAAGTATCATTTAATGAATTTAATGAACAGTATAAAATAAATGAGATTAGATACTGTATCTTTATATTAATTGGGGTTTTGTAAGCTTCTGTAATTATGCAAGGCAAAAACACATACAAAAATATATGTGTGTCTTAGGTCTGGTTTTGCAGGAAAGCTAGGGACAAACAATGCTGACTTTTTCATATATCAGAAATTCCATTCCTTATTCCCACTTCCTGCTAGGAAGTAATTAACATTTTTAAAGATCATCTTGTAGGTTACAAATGTACATATAGAAATGACTTCTAGGCAGAATCACAAAATGAAGAACTTAAGGAGAATTTCTTAGGGTAAGGAGAAATTAAAATTAAAAAAAATTGTCACTGTTTTCTTATGTGATGCAGGGATGTTTTCATCTTTCTTCTGTCCTTTACCATATGTATATGTGTCTTTAAATATAGAAATAATGTATATTGTACTAGGTATATATAGCACTACAGTTTAAATAGTTGTTACAATCAATTGCGTTAGCTATCATGCAAAATGTAGCTATTATAATTATATTGTTATCGCATCACATATACAGTAATATTAGCAGCATTTTCCTAATAACAGCTAAGGAACTGGATTTTGTTATATATACAATTGTTTGTACTGTTTTTGAGAGATATTTTTTATTCCATTAACTTAAGGCAAAAAATGAACTTAAATATTTAGAGAAAAATATTTATTTGCCATTGACATACTGCTAATATAAAATTCTTATCTTTCTTTATAATTTCTGACTGACGCATTACATTTTTTTTTTCTGGAAGTT
The DNA here is from genome assembly GCF_035149785.1 of Candoia aspera. Lineage (NCBI taxonomy): Eukaryota > Metazoa > Chordata > Lepidosauria > Squamata > Candoiidae > Candoia > Candoia aspera. The sequence continues at coordinate 79,082,226 of NC_086157.1, read as the reverse complement.
TGTTTCTGTGAATGCAAAATAAACTTAGACTGTAATCCAAAACCAGGCCGACTGAACATAATACGGCTGATTTCTTAAAACCATGCTGTTAATATATATTTTTTTCATAATCTTAACACTATTTCAAAACAATATGTTTGATAATTAATTTCATACTAAACATAAACTTCCATAACCAAAAATTTTATTTCATACATACTGTATATTAGCAAAAAGTAATGCAGCCTAAGTATGTAAATATAATTTCAGAAATTATCAATCACACTGACTTATCAATCACACTAACTCAAGTGATAAATGACTGCATATATCATTGCAGATCTATTTTTTTTCTTTTCTTTTCTTTTTTGTCCAATAAATTAATCTTAAGCAGGTGGAACTTCTGAGTAATGATTGAAAGACTGAAATTAACATAGGAAGTCCCAAAGGACTTCCTTGTCCCAGGATTCTTAACAGAACTCTGTTGCTTCTTCCCCTACATGTGCATATGCCTAAGAAATACAATCAGCTGTTGAAGGAATTCAATATTTGCATTCTCATATCTTCATCTATACCTTCTCACTCAGTGGAAGTTATTTATCTCTATAACTCGCGGTGGTCAAAAATATGGCTGTGGATGTGAAAATTGTGTAAGATTCTCCATATCAAAGTGATCCATTTCTCTACTTGTGCTACCTGTGCAAATGAGTTTAAATGTAGAAAATGAGATCTTGATTTAACATGTAGGATTCCTCTCATAATTATTATGTTTGCAGTGGTTTGGATTGTTCCCTATTTTCTTTTATTGTGGGTCTTAAAATGTAATATGTGTATTTCAAGTATTTAATTTAATTACATATATATTGTATCCATATAGACAAATTGATAGATAATAGATCTCATAGACATTAGAATAACAAACACACACACATACATGCACATATGTCTTAAAATGAAGGATCTATGTAAGGGATTCTGGATATTCTGCCTAGTTAAAGAAATTAACCGAAGTAAATATATGCATCCCATTAAACCATTCATTTTCAATGAATTATCTATATGAGGCTTACAGGAAAAAAATAATAATTTCAGACATGATTAATCAGCGTAATAGTTGGGCACATAAGGATTTTTTTTAAATGTATTGTGGCTTGTCAGTAATTTGATATATTGGCAATACAAAAGTGTATACAGCTAAAAATCAATACTGATTGTTCCTCCCATGAACCCCAAAATTTTGAATTTATTAAGGATAATGACGTATAGAATCTGAATCTTATCTGAAGGGCATATTTACAGGGCCAGCTGAAGCCATTTGAAGAATACTTAAAATTCATTTGAAGCAAAAAAAGGTGGGGCATCTGCCTGCTACTGTTTTCTCCTTTCTTTAGTATCAGTGGAACTTAACCAACATATGTGCAAGATGTCTAGAGCATGTTACACACTGTAATACATTTTGTATTATAAGTGTATAAAATGCAGATATACCTTAAGAAAAAAGAAAGTACTTGTAGGGCATTACTATAATCCTAAAAAATATTTACTAAGTATTCTGTAATATTATGCCATGTTGGAGTTGTATAGATGGGTATCTGCATTAATTGTAATATTCACTGCTTAGGCAGGAGTGCTACATCTATTAAGTTGAGTAGCTATACACAGAGTTGCATCATAGGATTGTAGCTTGCATTACTGGCAAGTACAAAAACTTGAATATTAAAAGTGAATAACAGAAGCTGAATTACCTATAGGTCCATATGTGCAGCAGTACTTTCCAACATGTTTCCTCTTTTCAGTGGTAGGAAGGACCATTACCATTTTAAGATGCTGAAACTTGGTCACAGGCAATGAAATATGATATATCTGTATACATATTATACAGCACCTCTGAGTCCAGACAGACCACAAGTGAGATAATCTTCTCTGATCTACCTAATTGCTTTACCTAATAGAAATGAAATTTTAGCAGTGAATATCTAAGTATAATGAAGGAGGTAGCCAAGTTAGTTACACTATTAGCTTATCTTCAAATGCAGTATCAGCAGCTAGAGTAATTTAATGCTAAAGCTGAGACCCAAGCTCAAATGAGATATTCGTGATTGGAATCTCCTGCATGTTTTGTTTATATCTCAGGTTGGAAATACGAAGCTAAGAATTTGATCTGAGGGTATCTGCATTTCCTCTGTGCTACGCTTCTTCTAAATATCCCACTCATTTATTATTGCTGTTGGTCCACAAGTTTCAGTGATCATTTGGACTCCTTTTTGACTTTTATCTTTTCATTAAGAGGCATGAAGCCAATAATGTATTCATTTGCAAAAAGGGGTCCCGTTTTCACAACACAACAGAAATTATTTCTTACAAAACATATAATAAAATGTTGAAGAAGCAAGGAGATCTGTTTCTTCCAAAATGTAAAGCTGTAGACATCAGATGTGGAATCCTGGAGGATATTTGTACGTATTGTCAACCTTATTACAGTTCTTCTTTTTCAGGCAAAAGAGGTGTTGGGATTGAAACCTAAATTCTTTCTCTAGGATCTAATCATACAGCGTATTTGAGGAAGTAAGATAAAAAAGATTGATTGCACTCTATTGAAAAATCTTAATACACCTTAACGATTCTCAGAAAGGGCATCTATGATTACATCGAACACAAAATCTCTTCAGCCATTCTGGTTGCAGAAGATAAAATGTACATGAATACAATTAACTTGTACTCAAAAATGCTGTTTGCACAGCTGGAATAATATGGAATAGGAACTGCCATGAAAATGAAATAAATTGATACATTATGGCAACCGGATTCGAGTATCTGGGTTTTAATGAGGCCATTTCTTTTTCTAAAGCAGGAACAAGAGACGAGCTATACCATTCTGAGAGCAAAAACTACGAATGTTACTATTAGTGGCCTTAAGCCAGACACCACTTATGTTTTCCAAATCAGAGCCCGAACTGCTGCAGGATATGGGACCAACAGCCGCAAGTTTGAGTTTGAAACCAGCCCAGACTGTAAGTATTTGTAAAAATTGATTTTAAATGTTTTCCTGGACAACTTCAAAATTATATGGCTGGCTAGTTTCATGCCCTCTGTAGTTCAGCAAATATGATTCTGTATTTATGATCTGGCTTTCTGGCTAACATACCTATAAATTTCTATATTTTGTCATTATTCTTAAAACATGTTATGAGAACTATATCATCAAATGTTGTATTTTCTCCTGTCACATCTTATTTATTTTTCCAGAATTCAATGAATCTTGGAGTAGATGGAAGCTGCTGCTGGAAAAGAAATGTAAAATATCTGCAGTGTCATAATCTGACTTTGTTGAGTGAACTTGTGAAGTCTAAACTTCTGAACTCTCTTTCTGTATGTGTGTGTGTGTGTGTGTGTGTATTTAAAATCCGCACAGTGGTACATTTGTTTAAGTACATTTTGCAAGTTTGTTGCAATCATAGTGGGATACCTTTAAAAAGATATCCTAATTTTTTCAATCAGCTAAAAGTAAATTCCTTTCTCTTTGACAGAAAGTCAATATTGTTTCCTCAAAGGAAAATCTCATTCAGGGGAGAACCTCTGCAGTGTTAATTAGTGGATTCCTTCATCATTTAGTTTCTTTTTTTCTAGTTTTTCAAGTGGCACCTATATAACTAACAGACTCTTACTTATATCATTCCATTTTTAATAATCTTTACAGGCTCTAACAAACTAATAGTTTCCAGACATAAATCAAAACATTCTAGTAACACATTCTCCCCTTCCCTTCAGTTTATTTCCCCAACCACTGACCACAACCTAGATATTTATACTTTACATTAAAGATTACTGTATCTATATAAATGCTTTCATGTATTATTTTTTATTGGTCCCATAACTTTCTTCCTAAAAACCATATTCCAAATGTCTAAATTTGCCTTTGTAGTGTAGACAGACATTCCTGATTATATTTGGTTGGACTTACATTATAGATATGTACTGTTAATTTTGCCATTGATGCATATTCTCTAATTTTGGTCTGATAATCTCAGTGAAATTCTTCTTTTCCAATATGCCAAAATTATTCAAATTTATTCTTGTAGCTGTCAGCATCTGTCTTAGTAAATTGTCATGTTTTTCTTTTATGTTTTTAGGAACATTTATGTTTTCTGAAAAGTGTAGAGAATACATCTTGAATTTCATCCGTGTGACATCATTTCCATTTTTTGAACAATGTTTATCCCCTTCGTGTTGTCTTTTCTCAAGGCTAAATATATCCAGTTCCTTCACTTTTTCCTCATAAACTTATTTCTAGTTCACTGATCATCTGCATTACCATTTCTCCACCATTTTGGTTTGTTTGTATCCTTCTTACAGTGTGGTGCCCAGAACTGGACACAGTACTCAAGAAGAATTCTGATCAAAGCAGAAAAGTGAACTATTACATCCAATGATTTAGAAATTACTGTTCTGCTAATGCATCCTAAAATAGCCTTTACATTTTTTTGCAACCACATCACATTACTGACTCACATTTGATTTTCAATCAATTGCTATTCTCAGATTTTTTTCACAAGTAGTCCCAATCCTTGCATCACACCACAAGATTGTTAAGACCTGGCTCTGCCAACTAGCATGGGGATCCAACAGTTGTATGCAGCCCTGGAGGTGGTTGGTGGGTTAAGTATAGGTAAAGGTAAAGGTTTCCCTTGACGTAAAGTCCAGTCATGTCCGACTCTAGGAGGCGGTGCTCATCTCCGTTTCAAAGCCTTGGAGCCGGCGTTGTCCATAGGACACTTCCGGGTCATGTGGCCAGCATGACTCACGGAACGCCGTTACCAATTAATCTACTCACATTTGCATGTTTTCGAACTGCTTGGTGTGCAGAAGCTGGGACGAGCAACGGGAGCTCACCCCGCCGCGCGGTTTCGAACCGCCGACCTTCCGATCGACAGCTCAGCGGTTTAACCCGCAGCGCCACCGCGTTGTAAGATTTTTTATTCTCTTTTTTTTACTTGCAAGCCACCTAGAGTCACTTATACGGCAAGATGGGTGGTGTATAAATTAATTAAATAAATAAATAATTGAAATGCTCTATTCTAAAGCTTAAATAGTCTCCAAATCAGATCTGAGGTGAACTTTCCTTAGCAGCATTACTACAATTACTTGAAGGAGTTAACAGATCTTTCCACTCTTATTCTAACACATGACACCATTTGAGCAATAATATGCCCATCTAATATTTTATTAGACAGATAAATTTTGTGAGAGGAGAAAAAATCCATAGTTAAAGCATAACAGAGATCGTACCCATATATTGTAATTATAACTTTTTTTACCAACCTCTCATAGGCCCAAGTATCTGAAGTTTAAGAAATCTTCTATTTAAACAGAGTAGTATAGTATCTCCAAAATAAATAGAAATTTAGGAGCAAGCCAAGCCATTTCACATTGACATGTTTGCGTTTTGGAGATCTGTGAGGTGGTTTTTGTTTTGTTTTGTTTTTTATATGCATGCATTTGTATAAAGTAGCTGGGATCCTCTTTTAGTCAACAAACGATTTTTTTCAGTGACCCCCAGACTATGGAATAAATGGCATTACATCCATCGACATCTTTAAAAACCTTTTGTGACTTAGTTTATGGGAGAACAAGGGAAAGAAATATGTTCATATGTTTTATCAGCTAGAATAAACATGTATGCGTGAAAGACTTTGTGAAATCAAAACTATAAAGATGATAAAGAGGTTTGGATGACATACAGCAGCTTTTTCTTTATTCTAATATTATTTGAGAGCAGATTGTAATAAATTACTTTTCCATCATGAATTGAATGGAATAGCTTAATTGCTAAGAAATTACAATTCTTGTCCTGTGCTTGAAACTGTGGACATGATCCAGCCAAGATTAAACATTCTTAAATCACTTGGACATTAGAGGTTATTGCAGCAGGATCATTCAAGAGATGTCCAACTGTAATGGTATGTGGAAATGACCTTGGGAGACTGGGCCCAGAGACACTGCCTAGAGAATAGTCATATAAGAGACAGCATAGTCTGCAGCTGGATTGTGGTCTGGGCAAGAGGTTCAGAAGAGACCTCCCCTAATTTCTCAGGGTATGAATGAGACAGTGGGAGAATTGTACTTTCAGACTTGCAAGGTTATGTTAATGTAGCCTTACAATAAGTAGAATTAGCTCATCTCGTTATGTTTCCTGTTTTTCCCACATGGTAAGGCTGACACCAACATACTGTATATCCAGTGTAGGTTTTTTCATTTATTATTTTTCATAGGAACTAAGTTAAAAAAAGTTTCTTTGAGCCTCATTGATGAGCCACTTATTTTATTAAGGAAAAATGTTCCTGTACATTGATCTTCTGTTTATATCATACCCAACTGACCTTTTTTTAAAAAAAATGCATCTATGTAATTTCTTAATTTTAGCATTAGGAAAAAAAAATAATGATCCTTACACCTTATATCCCAGTTATCTTTCATGAAAAGTTGTTGCTTATTCCTGTTGTGAAACACTATTTCTAAGAAAATCTCTTCTCAGCTATCACTATCATGTAATTCTACTCTTGACACTTGCTTCTTATGTTAAAGGAGGAAGTGTTTGGATTTTTTTTTAAATCTGACCATTCATTTTTAAACGTACTAAAGCAATAGCACCATCTTGCCTACATAGATAAAATCTTACTTGCTTTTGTAACCCTGATGTCTTAGAAGGAAATAATTATTTTCTGTGGTGGAAATGGGTAATATATATTTTTTAAAGTAAAACTACATTGAATTGTAAATTTGCATTCCCTGATTACTATGTCCTTACCTTCAAAGAGAAAGGAGAAGTGGGATGGGTGGGTGGGTGGAAGAGGGATGTGGATTCTTGCATGGAAAAGTATATTGAATTAAATGATATAGAAAGGGCACTTTTCTGGTTCTTCTGCCCTAAAGCTTAGTCCTAGCCACACTTCCAACAGTCATTTTCCTACCTTATATTTCAGGATTTCAAGGTTCAGAAATAATTTCTAAGAAGAGAAGCCAGGAAGCCCTGTTGTGCAAATGAACCTTGCATTTCCCAGCATTATAACAAATATAGCATTATCTTTCTATCTTTCTCTCCCCCCTTCTCTCTCTCTCTGTTTATCTCCCCCCCTTCTCTCTCTCTCTGTTTCTCTCTCTCTCTCTCTCTCTCTCTCTCTCTCTCTCATTTTCCTAGGCATTTTAATTTATTTTTACCTCTATAGAAGATTTTCTAAAAGGTAAATAGGTCTGTAGCTCAGAAATGGGGTAGCAACTCTTCTGTAACTCTTCTGTAAGCTAAAAACAAAATGATGCTGCAATGACATTTTTATCTTCCTCCAGTTATCAGCAGTGTTGTATTTACTGCTTTTTGTTTTACTCATTCTCATTTTTTTTTTCTTTTTAACTTTTAGCTTTCTCCATCTCCAGTGAGAATAGCCAGGTTGTAATGATTGCTGTTTCAGCTGCGGTAGCAATTATTCTGCTCACAATTGTGGTTTACATTTTGATTGGGAGGTTAGTTCCTCATTCCTTTTACACATTGGATTTCATTTCTTAAAGCCTGCAGTAGAATGATAAGCACTGTCACCAAGATACTGTCAAGGATACTCAAGGATTTAATTTGGTCTGCGTTTCAAGGCAAATTGATCTGATTCATACTTCCTGGACTAATGTGCAAGTTTGACTGTGGTTATCCTTTGGGTTTCATGTTTCTGTGAATTTTGTTATGCAATTCTCAGTTTAAAATTGATACCAAAAGCATATAAAAACATGTTTTAGGGTATTACAAATGTATACTCATATATAATAAAGGTGGGATAGAAAATAAAATAAATAAATACACTGATTTTTTTTTTTTTGAAATGTATACTTTTAGTGCATTCAGAATGAACATTTATGGTATATTTAATGGTTTTTTTAAATAGAGATTAATTACAGAAAAGGATAAAGCAGAGTTATGAATGTACATATGAAAAGGTGACACAACTGGAGATAAATTGATCTAGGCTTCACTGCCATGTACTGAGCCAAAAGTTATAGCACAGGATACATAACGTGGCCTGCTAACAATAGCAGCACTAGTCCTAACTAAACTTGCTACAAACAGCTATTTATAGACAATTATGAAGCAAAACTAGACATCTTGGCTCATTAGGTACATCAAAACCAACATCTTAGCTCATTAGGTACTGTCATGAGTAAGGATGGCGAGCAGGAGGCTCCCATCCAGACTGTCAAGCGCATGCGTAGCACTGAGGAATTGGTCAGCCATTCAAAGAGACACAGATCGGGACCGCCTTAACCCTTGGGGGTTATATGTCTGGGTTTTCCCACGCTTCTTTAGTTTGTTAGGATTCCTGTTAAGTACTAGCAATAAATATTAGAGACCAGTTCTATGTCTCAGCGTGTTTCCTGGTTGTTAGGACAGGTACCTTCTTTATATTCCCTTAGAATTTATCTCAGCTTTATAGGATTCATAGACTATAAATGTTAAGAAAATGTTTCTAATAGACACTTAAACATTTAGGGAAAATATGTTATCCTGAATGTGTTCATGTGTATATTTGTGTTTTAATAAATTTACATATATAGCTGTCAATAAAATGTCGCATTTCTGATGTTCTTATCTCTTATTGCCTTTAGATTCTGTGGACATAAGTCAAAACATGGCTCTGATGAGAAAAGGCTATATTTTGGTAATGGCCATTGTAAGTTATACTGTAAAAAGTACATTGTGCCAGTTACTGGGTTAATCAAATTCCTATGTACTCTATATTTACATCTCAGTAGTACATGGAACAATTTATAGTTTACTAACAAAGTTTGTTTCTTGCCAGGATGGAAAACTTGTTTCTAAAAAGATAAATTTTGGTGGTTTAATAATGTTGTGAAGCCAAACTGGAAAATATGTCCCATTAATATTACATGAATCATCATGGCTAGCTTTGGACTATTAAGTGGTGATAGAAACACGCTCAGAAAAATACTCATAGGTGGTCGTCTTTCATTCTACTAAAATAAATTCCAGGGCAAACATGACATTTGAAACTAGCTTCTGGTTTTAGTTAAAACCTTTTTAAACCTTCTGGTTCCTTTTCATGACTGCTTTAAAAAGTTTTACTCTTAAAAACTTAACCCTCCAAACAGTTTAACTGTGACATGCTTTACTAGAGTGCACATCCTCAAAGTGTCATGTTCATCGTTTCGATGTGCCTGGTACATCGTAACGGTTCGCATGCCAGAGCGCTGACGCGCATTCCTAGCTGGGAGGGAGCTGCTGAGAAACCTTGCACTGAGCGCTCTATCTCTGTTTGCTAAGTAGGAATGTGTTTGGGTTATCTTTTTGTGTCAAGGTCTTTTTGCCCGTTGATCAGCAGAACTCGTTAGGAGCACCTGGGAATGTGAATTTGAGATGTTTGAAGGGGGGGTGGGACTCTGTTTGTAACGGGGCTATTTAGTTTGATTTTAGGTGCGCTTTTCTCATTCTCAGCTTTCTTTGTGTTTGCACTCTACCCTTAATAAAATCAGAACTTAAACTTTGTTTTTGAGTCTGAGTACTTTATTGGGAAAGGCATTCATTACACAAAGTTTTACAGGAGCTTTAAAAAAAAAATCTGAAAAGTTTAGAGCTTCTGCTGGGACCTCCAAACATAATTTGTTCTACCCCCCAAACATAATTTGTTCTACCCAAGATTGCATGAGGAGAGTGTAAACTCAAAGTACTAGACATATTTTGGAGTTCCTTGACACATGACCTGCAAATATAGCAAACAAAATTATCCTGAATTAATTGCAACAGAATAAAATACTATCTGTTGTTGCAATAAACTTTCTCCACTTTGGCCAATAAATTGCTGGCTTATTCCAATGTGATTCTGAATTGCTTAGGAAAAAAGCCTCAGCCATTAACAATTTTGGGATAGCCTTATTTCCTCTTTCACGATATCACTTCAAATATAATTGGTTTCCTTAAATTTATCTGTTTGCCCATCATAGGCCAATTCTTTTTTTACTTCTTCATTTCTCATGGGACAATTCATCTGGTAAAGTAGAATAGATCCTGCTCTCATAGAAGTAATTGTAAAATTCTGCAGCTCAACACATGTGCACATGTTTATTTTCTGTTGCAACTTTCAGTCATCTGAGAACTTAACACTCCTGAGGTCTGAAACCAAAGATTCCAAATTTTTTGCAATTTGTAGAAGGTTCTTTGTTTTTAGGGGCAGGAAGGATATGTAACAGAACCAGCAAGGATGGCATGGAACTCTTTTGAGACTTTAACCCTCTGGCAAATTGTGCATGTGGGTTGTTGCTGTTTTTCAGAAAGTTTTATTGTAATGCTTCCTTTAACAGACTCAGTCTTGTAGGAAACAAAGCATGCCACATTAGGCAAAACACCATCTCCCTGTTGTGAATGGTTTCCTTAAATTGTGTTGGAAGCAATTAGCACTAGAACTTAGGAAGTAAGTTTTTGTAATGTGCCTAAAGTTTTACAGCAGCTGGTTTGTTTCATTAGGCAAGAGCAGAAAGAGAGTTATGATGTGAATCAGTTCAAAGAGATATTCAATTCAGCAATCTGCTAGCCACATTCAGATGCTTCCCTAAAGAGGTTCTATAATGTCCTCTTCTCAATCAACCATCATTAAATGGCTAAGATTCCTCTACAGATTTGTCTAACACCTCTATAAAGTAATCTGGGTTATTGGCCACATCTTATCATAGTGATCCCTGTAGCTTTATGCATTATATTTCACATGTCCAGGCATTCACCTGGATAAGGCTAGCTAAAACTGTGTCAGTGGTAAAGATGTATCTTCAGTCCCCTAGGTACTCAGGCTTCTATATAGAATGATCATCAAAATTCTCAGGAAGATTTAGTGCTACAATCTTAGAAGCCTCACTGTGTATTGGGAACCTAATAATGTTTGAACAGAGGTTTTGCCTGGCCTGAATGTGCTGCCAATTCATCTAATTGGGTGACACTGAGTTCTAGTATTACAAGAAATGGATTTCCCGCCCCTCTGTTTAGTTCCTCCGCTCCTACTACGTCTCTTTTTAAACCTGATAGTAGATGGGATACAGGAGGCTTTTGACTGTAATTCCTTGTATTTTGACATTAAATAAAACACAATGGTAGAGAAGGTTTTAGAGCAGTAGGAGGGGTGAAAAGCTTTTAAAATGATTTATCCCACATCAAATTTGAGCACATAAAAAAAGCATGTCTCATTTTCATTGAATGGGTCTTCCTTTTTTTTTATTAATTAGTAATTGTTCAAGATATAATTAAGACATACAATGTAGAATATAAGACTGAGAGAATACAAATCTAAGAAAAACAGGAAAAGCTAAACCGGTGCAGGGGTAAACAAAAAAGCGTATCAGACCAGTGGTTTCTGACCTTTTCCAGCACAAGTATAAAAGTACTTAAAAGTTAATCTCTTACTATTAATTAAACATTTAGTAACATTGCATCTTTAAAATCAAACCATTCAATCATCAGAATCTAGACTCAAGACTTCATTCTTTTGCATTACAAGCAAATAGTCCAAGAGCAGCTTCCAAATAGAAACAAATCCAGTTACAGTGTTTTCTCTTATCAATGCTGTCAGTTTAGCCATTTGCGCCGGTTCCATTAACTTAATCATCCAGTCCTCCATTGAGGGAATTTGTGCATCCTTCCATCTTTGAGCGTATAAGAGTCTTGCTGCTGTATCATATATAAGAACAGAGTTCCATGTTGCTTTTCAAGCTGTTGGTCCATCAAACCCAAAAGAAACAGCTCTGGTTTCAATTGTAAGTCCACTTTAAGAATTTTTTGAATAGTACTACGTATTTGATTCCAGAATTTCTTAGCTTTTCCATAAGTCCATCATAAATGATAGAAAGTTCCTTCCCCCTGTGAGCATTTCCAACAGACATTTGATACCCCCTTATACATTTTAGACAGGAGTTTATCAGGAGTTAAATACCAACGGTACATCATTTCATAAAAATTCTCTTTCAAAGTATAGTTCAAAGTATATTTCAGACCTTTGTTCCACATATTATCCCATTGTTCTATCATAATATTGTACCCAAAATTCTTAGCCCATTTAGTCATACAGTCTTTAACATATTCATCTTCCAAGTTCAATTGCAACAACATTCTATACATTTTCTTAATAAGATGCTCATCATTTGTACAAAGTTCCATTTCAAGTTGTGTTTTTTTCATGAACAAAATTATGTACTTTCTTGCAGCATTGCCACAGAAATCGCAACTAGCCTTTGAAGTCAATTACTAAATTCTTTAAGAAGGCATAGAGAGCAACATCTCAAAAACTATATTTTCTGGGCAGGACAGAGGAGCAAGCAGGTCATGAAGAGGACCTAAATAAGGCCAATCTAGTTAAAGGGCTTTTGAAGGGTCTAGAATATCCCTGGATGCTGAGGGTTGTGTGTTCTGTGTTTTTAATCCTTGTATGCCACTCAGAGTTCCCTGTGTGAAATGAGCAGACATATATATCATATAAACTAATTGATTAAACAGAAAACCTTTATTTTAACTCAGGGAATGCTTTGCCTTTCTTAATGGGGCAGCTAACAGTACAAAGCAAGGGAAAATGTTTTCATAAATCTTATAAGCAAAGCTGCTGATATTGTGCTATCAACTAGCCCAAAGGGCATGACTAAAGTTGTAAAAGGAAGAAAGATTATTTGACTATTTTTCTAGTCTTATGGGATCTAAGGAAAACATGATGAAATTATAGTCCCTTGTAATTGTTAATGCTGAGATAAATTCTTACTTGTCCTATAAAGTGGTGTTCTATGTAAAGTATCACTTTTCCTGAAGAATTTCTTTCAAGCATTTTGTGCATGTTTTCTCATGTAATCATTAACTTTTTGTGTTTCTGATTATTTATCCATATCTCTTGATCTTTTTTTTATACAGTGAAGCTTCCAGGACTCAGAACATATGTGGATCCACATACATACGAAGATCCCAATCTGGCTGTTCATGAATTTGCCAGGGAGCTAGATGCTTCTAGCATAGCTATTGACAAAGTTGTTGGGGCAGGTAAAAATATTAATCATGAGAATCACCATGCCATATCATTCTAATTACTACTGTGAACTTTTCAGATGCAGTCATTTTGTTCCATAAAATTTCTTGTGTGACCAATCATTAAAGAATTTTGGTCTTTCCATGCTGTGTTTAGCAATATCATCCAGTCTGACAGAGCTAACAGTCTTTTTCAGCCTAGGTGACATACAGGTCAGCTTTTCACTATAGCACTGGCTGAGCTGAAAAATAATATTTGGGAATGTACTTCAAGAATTGTGGTAATACATAAAAAGCAAAGACAATAATGTTGGCCCATAAGGAAAAAAAAATGCAAATTCTACAATTGATCAATGTTTCTATTAGGACCAAAATACTACAAACTAATGCGCAAGATTTGAATTTCAATCTTCACGAGGCTAGATGATACAAAATTAGTGAATGAAAAGTAAAGATACAAAATTTCAACATTTAAGGACCATGTACTACAAATATTAGTACATTTAGAGTTCTGGGACTGAGAAATAATGACTGAGACTATTTTAGAAAATGTGGAGTCTAGCTGTTTCTAATCTGTCTCTTGCCAAGGACAAATCATATAATTTGCAATTGCTTCTGAATTTAAATGTAATGTTATTTTGCAGATTACAGGATTTCAAATCATATGTGTTGAAGACAGTAGTTGGCACTGTACCCTGCAATAGTTACTCCTAAGCAACAGTGGGTCAATAAACTGGCACAGATTCAGAATGGAAAGGGAAAAATTAATTCCATAAATCTTGAATTAAACCTGTTTTTTTCATTTCATTTATTAATTTATCTCAACTGAATTAGGGATTATAAAAACAATTATTTGCTACAAAAAAGTGATCTATTAAAAAGGTTTTCAGAAACAATGGTCATCATTTATCAAAGGTATAGTTGTTATAACAAAAAAGTTACATTCATTTTAGATTTTAATGTACTACTCCAGAAGATGCAGTGTTCTTCATCATCTTCAATCCACCAGCAAGTTTCCTCTTGCCATTGTAAATCTGAACAGACAAAAAAAAGAGATTGAGAGCACATTTAGGAGGAAGTATATGGTTGTGATAGATTCCCCTGCATGCCTTGTTTTTTTATAATTTCTCAGGCACAGTGTAAGATCTTGAATTTGGATGCTTCTCTGCTAGAGATTCTGGCTGATATTGACCAAATCTGTTCCAATCATATTCAGCCTGATAACTAGGATGAGTTCCCTCAGTCAGTCCCCATAAAATTTTTAAATTAAAAGACACTTGTACTTTCTAACAGTTACTTATTTAACAATAAATGTTATGCCATTTCATCTTAAAGGCTTTAATTTTTTTTCCCCAAGTCTTTAAGATAAATTCGTTCTTTAATGAGTGCTTAACAATGGGCTCTTCAGATCACTTTTGCACATGATAGTCAAATGAATGATTTGCTATATTTCTAATTAAAATGAAGACAGATACCTTGTTTGATTTACAACAGGAATCCCATTACTGCCCTCTAATTCATCCCACTTTTTAGTATTAAAACACATAAATGTACTTTTAAATTGTTTTATGACTCAGATATTTTTTAACATAACCCTATGAATAGGGACACTGGGAATATGCTAGATCATTCATGGGATATTTGAATAACCCTCTTTAGCAGTGGCTGTGAAAAGATAATTCCTTTCTTACAGTTTTTAATCACCTAGAACACAAACCCTCCAGTCAGGACCAAATAGCCCTGTTCCATTTTGTTTATTGACTAAAGCTGCAGCCTGGAATAGGGAGGCGGCCAGAGCCTTGGATCATGCCTGAGCAGCCTCTCTTGCCCCATCGAACCTGACACTCCCTGTGGTTTATGGAGGGGTTGAGGGTGTTGAAGAGGGTTAAGAGATGCCTAGAGTGCCACTGGAGAAAGACAAGGACTGAATCTGACTGAACAGAGCTTAGAACCATTATTAAGGCCTACCTTGTGGCGATAAGAGCAGTGAAGGGTCAATATTTCTCCACTCTTATCACATCTGCAGAATGACGTCCAATGGCCCTGTTTAAAATTACTTGATCTCTTTTGGGGAAGGTGGGCCCATCTACAAGTCCATGCAGAGGAGTTTGCTGAGCATCTGCAGGATAAAATCACTCGCTCTGCTCCAAGTTAGACTGTAAGCATGAGGCATGGTCTAGGGAGATACCAGGGGAATGTACTTACCCAGTTGTCTGGAAAGAGTTTGATCGTTGTTGGGCCTGAGGAAGTGGACAGGATCCTCCAGACTGTAAATGCCACCACTTGCAATCTAGATCCATGTCCCTCCTGGCTGGTAAAAGCAGCTCAGAAGGTGACATGTGGTTGGGTCCAGGCAATGGTTAATACATCCTTGAGAGAGGGGGTGTTCCTGACTGGCTTTAAGGAGGCATTGGTACACCACCTCCTCAAGAAACCATCATGGGACCCTATTGTTCTAGACAATTTTCATTCAGTCTCCCACCTCCCCTTTTTGGGAAAAGTGGTTGAGAAAGTGGTGGCATTGCAGTTCTAGAGGGTTCTGGATGAAACAGATTATCTAGACCCCTTTCAGTCAAGTTTCAGGCTCAGATATGGGACAGAAATGGCATTGATCACACGGATGACCTCTGGCAGGAGCGGGATGGAGGCAGTACATCCATCCTTGCTCTTCTTGAGTTCTCAGCAACTTTCAATACCATCGACCATGGTATCCTTTTGGGGTGGCTCAGGGAGTTGGGGGTAGGTGTTGTGGTCTTGTGCTGGTTCACCTACTTCCTCCAGGGCTGGTCCCAATCAGTGGTGATAGGGAGCGAGAGATCTGACACTTGGCCACTTCTTTGTGGGATGCCACAGGGTTCGGTTCTCTCTCCACTCCTTTTCAACATCTATATGAAACCACTGGGTGAGATCATCTGTCACCACAGGATGAGGTACCATCAGTATGCTGATGATACCTAATTATACATCTCCATCCCGGGTGAGGTAAGTGATGTTGTGATTGCCCTCTCTCGGTGCCTGGGTGCTGTAGGGGTCTGGATAGGGAACAACAGGCTTCAGCTGAACCCTGGTAAGATGGAGTGGCTGTGGGTTAATGGCTCTTCTGTATCTGGGACTTTGTCATCATTGGTTCTGGATGGGGTATCACTGCCTCAGACAGACCGGGTGCATAATCTGGGGTTCTCCTGAACTCATGGATCCTGCTTGAAGAGTGGGTGGCAGCCATGGCTAGGAGGGCCTTTGTGCAGCTTTGCATTGTGTGCTAGTTATGCCCTTTCCTGGATCGGGAGGCCCTTCGAACAGTCATTCATGCCCTTCTTATCTCCCACATAGACTATTGCAATGCGCTGTACATGAGGCTACCCTTGAAGAGTATCCGGAAGCTACAGCTGGTCCAGAATGCAGCCACGCAGGTTATTTTTGGTGCCCCTACGTCGGGACACATAACACATCTACTACACAAGCTGCACTGGATACCAGTCTGCTTCTGGGTCCAATTCAAGGTGTTGGTTATCACCTTTAAAGCCCTACATGGCATGGGGCCAGTTTACCTGAGGGACTGCCTCTTCCCTGTTACATCAACCCATCCCACCCGATCATGAACAGAGGGCATGTTGCAGACCCCGTCTATAAGAGAATTCTGTTTGGTGGGTTCCAGGAAGCGGGCCTTCTCTGCAGTAGATCCCGCCCTGTGGAACATGCTGCCCCTGGAAGTGAGGTTGGCCCCATCGCACCTGGCCTTCCGGAGGAACCTGAAGACTTGGCTCTGCCATCTTGCTTGGGGCGGAGAAGGGAGTAGCCCTGCTTGGGAATGGCTGGCACCCTAGAACATTCCTCACATATATGGACTGTGTTAGATCTTGCCGCTTGGACTTTATTTTTACTCCTATCTTTATAGTTATTTATTAATGGTATTTATATTTTTATATATTGCATTTGTATTTTATATTTATTATTTTAATTGATTACTTTTGTTGTAAACTGCCCAGAGTCCTTCTGGTGGGAGGAGATGGGTGGGACAAATTTGATAAAAATAAAAAAAAAACATACAAAACACCTTTTTTTTTTTTTTCAGTTTGAGTATAATATACCTTAAACTAGTTGCTCTGTGAACAGAATGGTTCATGCCCAAAAGGTTTGTATATCCCTGCTATGGAGTTTTATAAATTTTATTCTGGAATGAGAAGAGAAGATGATTTTACCTATTGGCAAATCCTTTCTTCCTGAATTCCAATAAAAATAAGAATAAAGCTGAACCCCCTGCCACACCCTAGTTTGTCCAGCTGAAGCATTCTTAGCAATCCTGCCAAGGACTTCTTCCTTCAGCCTAGCTGAATAGGATTAAAAAAAAAAAAAATCCTCCCTGCCAATAGGCAGAAGTACAAATTTCAGCAAACCACATCCCAATTCTGAAAACATAAAGGAGTAGCTGTTCAACTCCACAGTTTTGCACAAGCATGGGGAAAGGTTTTAATGAGAAGTCACTTTTCAACCAACATAGACAGATCTCTGGATAATCTGAAAGAAAAAAAGAACTGAATAGAAAAAAGGGAAAATATAAAGAACAAAGCAATGTAATAAGTACTCATACATAATTCCATGTAAAATGACCTAAACTGTGTAGATTTCATGGCAGAGAAAATGGTTTAAGGGATGTTGTGAGGCAGACCTGTCTGCTCTCCTCTAAGTTTTCTAAAAGTCAACATTCACACAGTTCTATAAAATACAGAGATCCATGAAGGCTTCCTTGAATGAATTTTACTTATTTACCTGCTGAGTTATCTAGCCTAGCGTTGATGGATTATCCTGTTCTCATTAATGAAGGTTTCAGTACAAAACATTTCAGTTCGTATAAGGTGATTATCTTATTGGAGTAGGAGAAAGAACTTCAAGGTGGACTCCTTGCTGTACAAGGATTTGATTTAGAGCAGATCTAACTGAGGAGAAAAAACGATTGCATCTACTATTACCCTATGTTCAGACTGTCACCAAAATGGAATTGGTTGAGGCAGGAAGCACCTAAATTGATAGAAACATCCCAGACTTTCTGGTAGATTTAAATAATGTAATATAGCACATGATTTATCTGTATGCATCCAAGTCCTTCTATTCCCAGACAGTTCAGGTTGAAACCAAATTGCATTTATATGTGCTTGTAATTTTAAATATTAAAAAAAATAAAAATAAAAAATTATCTTAAGAAAGTCAACTAGTGTTCCTGTTTTGACAGCAGGGTCATAGATAATAATAATAATAATAATAATAATAATAATAATAATATAATAATAATATTTCCCCATAACATAGGATGTGAAGTCAGACATTTTTTTATTTTTTCCCAGATCACAATAGCTCATTGGACCTATGATAGAGATCTGAAGCTAAGAGACTATATTGAATTATGTATTCATATGATTGCAGATCATTAGTCCCCTTCCATTTGCTTCCTTTCCCATCTTTAATATTCCTATAGTTTAATAGAATGTATATACATAAAATCTCAGCAGGTGGCAGCATCTGGCTGACCTTTTTGATGCTCAGAAGATAAGCAGGATCAGACCTGGTTCATATGAGTGAACCTCTGGAGAATATCAGGCTGTAATTTAAAAAAAAAAATTGCAGAAGAAATCAGTGGCAAACTTTCCTGTACTGTTGTCAAGACAGCTGCCTCCTTATGTCATGTAAGCACTGGGACTCAGGCGTAATGTGGTAGCATCTTTGCCTTTTTATATCCATACAATCCAGTGCAGTATGTAAGATCACATGCTTCATTCCCATATTCTGTTTTGCATATTAATCACATAATTCAAGATAAATACCTTAAATATGTATGCCATATTCTAATGAAGTACTTAAAACCAGATTGGCATTGTTGATAGGACAGTGCTGAACTGTAGCTTCCTCACATGCAACATTCAATTACTGATAATGATTGTGATGATAAAATGATCATTTAATACTTATAACATATTAACTGTAGTATAGAAGAAATTACATCAGAAGAAATGGCCTGATTGCAAGATCCCCAGGTTTAAAATCAAGACTTTTAAAAAGAATATTAGAAGTAAACAATGAATTACAAGTGAGCCCAACATAGTTACTAAAAATACTGCAGTCTGTAATTGAATATACTAATGAAACTATGATCGTTTACCAAAACCAAAACTAAAATGCTTATTCAGTCTCTTCTTAAACAAAAAAAAAGCATGGAAGATACATGTTTATGGTACCAATATGTTTTTGTAGTCCTACAGAATCTATGGTTTGTAGCCAAGAGTCCTTTCAGTAGACACCATCAAATTATTGTATTTAATGTGATAGGTGGACGAGCATTGTTTATAAACTTGGAGAGTTAAAATATTGGTACTTTTATTAATTATCTTTTTAATAAATCAAAATTATATATAATCACTTTTAGTTTATCCCAGACCTACCCATTGTTTGCCATGTCCTAGTCCATCTGGGGGGTACATCCATATATAGACCATTTATGCAAATGATCTAATATTTTATGTCATATTTGTTATATATGGCAAACTAACTTAATAACCATGTTTGGGCTTGCTTGATGTACTCAGGAAAAGATGAGAAAGGATGAGAAGAGACACAGATCCCATTCAAAGGCGACAGAAGTATGGTTAGAATATGTGTATTCCAACATAATGTAGGCCTGTGCAAAATTAAGAAAAGAGAGATGTGATTGAAAAGTCTTTATATGGGGACAATATCATCCAGCATATTCACACAAATTCCCAACCAAAAATTTTCAACCAAAAATGGTAATATAACTTAAATGCTTCCAAGATTTCAAAAAGTTTTAATTGTGTAAAGGGCTTCTGAGAAATACATGACAGGGCTTTATGAAAGATCAAGAAAAATAGCCTTGCACTGCAGTTTTATTCATTAATATAATTTATTTACTACTCGACAGTAAGAGGAAAAAAATCTTAAGGGAAAAAGCCCACTTGGTAAACATCAAGCTTCAACATGATTGGAATATTTACTGTGGTTCTTTTGTATAATTAATAGCTAAACTTGTACAAACTATAAATAAAAGTGCTCTGACTATAACAGTGATAGGTATATAGTGATAACAGTTTAAAGTTGTTAATACCATTAAAATATATACCAAAGAGAGTTTTAAAAATACAACACCAAGCTTGCACAGAATTTCTTCAAGAAATTCTGCAAGAAGTTTCATTTCTTGCTTTAAACCTCCCTAATATTGAGTTTCAATTTTCAATTCTCAGTAAGTTCTTCTAGTTTAACAGCATTAACCTAATGCTCATATCTGAATATTGCCCTTAATAGCGCATGTTGGCAGATGTGATTTGATGCAAGGTCAGATACTGATTTGTTGTTGTTGTTATTGCCTCTGTAGTCTCTTGAATGCATTATATTATCTCTTATATCATCAGTTAAAAAAAACAAGCCTTTCCACAACACTTCAGACAAAATGATGTTTCTGACTTACAATCACGCATACACATTTTTATAGGCACACATCACAAAGTTTCTGTTTTGTCAGGTTACTTAACATTATGTTGCTGAACATCACTGTTTATTAAAAGAAGAGTTTCATAAATTTTTAAGCCTTGTTTAAGCCTTGCATAAAATAGATGTTTGAAACATCTGTTCTTACTCTGCTACAATGTTGCAACTAACCTCTAAGGTAGAGTTTTGACATTACGTCAGGTCTGTAAAAGGCATATCTCAAGCAATAGAAATGTTTCAGATTGATTCCAGAATTGGACATCTGGAGTATGTGATATTCTAGAGGAATAAAAAGCCACAGAGTGTAGGAGATAGACTGAAGGTGCAGCTTTCTGAGCCAATTAATCTGTCATGATCTCTAGCTGGAAACTCAAAATTTCTCTGTTTGCTTTTACTGACAGGTGAGTTTGGAGAAGTATGTAGTGGCCGCCTAAAGCTTCCTTCCAAAAAGGAAATATCAGTTGCAATAAAAACCTTGAAGGTTGGTTATACAGAGAAACAGAGAAGAGATTTCCTTGGAGAAGCAAGCATTATGGGACAATTTGATCATCCCAATATAATCCGGTTAGAAGGCGTGGTCACCAAAAGTAAGTTAACTGCTGAAATAAACAATATTTAGCATAAAACATTTGAAAGAGATGTTTGAAGAGAAAGTTGATGAGATGTGCTCTCATTGGGTATCTGAATTTAAATGAAAGGGTCCCCCCCCACTTTTTTTTTTTTCCTTTGATACCTGCTAATATTCATGGAAAGGGCAGTTTGACTGCAGTTACCACCCAGTTGAACTCCTTGGTAGCCAGTGATATTTCATTCAAACTATCTGAATTGCTCAGCCAATTTGCACAGCACCAATATCCCCAAACTACTTAGCTATCTATGTTTTAATGGCTTGCCCACTGCAGCTGAGGACTATTAGCCTGTGCTAGCCATGGAATACTTACTACTGTTTCCTCTTCTTTTTTTAAACAATATTTATATTAGAATGTGTAGTAGCCAGATCACAGCCTCATGTGGCACAGAGTGGTAGGCGGCAGTATTGCAACCGAAACTCTCCCCACGACCCGAGTTTGATCCCAGCGGAAGCCGGATTCTCGGGTAGCCGGCTCAGGTCGACTCAGCCTTCCATCCTTCTGAGGTCGATAAAATTAGTACCCAGCTTGCTGGGAAAGGTGACGACTGGGGAAGGCAATGGCAAAGCACCCCACTATGGTCAGACGTGACTCGGTGCTTGCACAGGGGACCTTTTACCTTTTCACCAGTAGCCAGATCCAGATCCATACTAGCTCCCCTCTTTTATTTATTTTTTTAAATTTTTGTAACATTTAACCTATAATGAAATCTGCACATAAGTCAGCCTTTTTAAAAATCCCATTATTGCCAATGGAAATGTTTTAAAACTGTGGCATATATGTTTGGGTTTAATTTTATCTGGGCAGAGCCATAACACTCAGATTTTTACATACATTTTAAAACAGAAGGCTATTGAACGCTATGTCTTTACTGAATCATGCAATTTGGCCCAAACGCTTGCGAATCGTTGTGGGTGACATCGATGGTAATGCAATATAGCATATAGTTTGAGCTATAAATATGCTGGCATTGCTCATAGGATGCTTATATTTAACAACAGCTCCTGAATACTACAACATTTGCTAGTGTTCAAAAATGGAAATATTGTAATGTCCAAAGAAGTATGATTTCTTCTTTAATTTTTTAGTTTGAACTTACAGTGAAATACAATTTTAGAAAATGAAGAATCCTGCTATGAATCAACTGTAGATTTTTTAGAACTGCAATGTGCACTGTACACCCTCCTGTGGTGATAAAGATGATAATGTTTTACAGTTTTCATTCAGTATTAGGAAATACTGGATTCTGTGTTGACATTGATTGCTCTTAAACAGCTGCAGGCATTCTGGCTGGACTTGAAAAATCATACTACTCATTACCTCATGGTGTCAGCATCTGGCAAATATTTGAAGAGCCACATTCAGGAAGCAAAAAAAAAATATCATGTGGCAATAATTGGACTTTGTAATATCTTAATTTTACTCAATATGTATGTATTTTAAAAGTAGTAATAGCTGAAAGCAGTAATATAGCAAATATAAACTCCTAACTGATAACTGACCAAGAATGCTGTTGATTAGTATACTGGTAAAATTACATTCCTTATTGGTAATATTGCCATGTAGATAATAATATTTTAGGAAAGAAATTAAACTGGAAAAACATTCAAAAGTTAAATTAAGTTGCTAGAATTATATAAATTATCTACTCAGCTGGTATTCACTAGAAATCCTAAGAATAATTTTTAAGTCTGGAACTCATCACTTTTGTTGGAAATTTGCCATCAGTATACAAGAAGAATATATATTCTTGTTAATGTAACCATTTGTTCCTTCTTATGAGTCATTTTTCATATGCCTGTGCTTATATCCTCCTTAGTATCCTCCTTGCATCTCTTCCTTCCACCCACAACTAATACACATTTTCTAAACTTTATTTCGGTGCCTTTGGCACCCATCTCCACTTTATCTCTTTTTTCCAGTAATATAGAGCTTCTCCCATTTATAGCCCAGGACCCCTTTTCTGAATTCTGTCCTTTCTCCAACTGCATTATGGTATTCATACATAATATACACATAATCCCTCAATGATTGGAGAGCTTACACATTTTGCAGAGGCTCTCTGCTTGTGTATAGATCTTTTATCAACAAGTAGAAAAGGGAGCACAACTTAAGGTCTCAGACCCTCAAACTTTGGGGTGTGGCTTTCAGAGTCCCTCCAAAAGTTGCCCTTAAATTGTTATTCTTAAAGAATAAAAAGAGGACATTATTAAACACATGACGATGGATCACACTGAAATCTTCATCATGTGTTTAATATACTTAATTTAGTTTCAGCACATTTATCTCCATCCTGTTCTGGGTATAGCATTCTCCCCACTCCCCAGTCAACTGCTAGTAAAAGGCCAAGTGATTCATCAACCAGAAAAAAAGTTGTAAGTCCCTCAGGTGTACCTTGGAATACAATCAATCAGTGGGCAATCTGTATTTTGCAAACTTCATGGGTTCAAAAGTAAAGGGTGACATCCACTGATCAGGCCTTGTTTACAACAAGGCCCATCAGATGGAAAACTGCTGTATCTACATAGGAGAACTGGATGGGAACAGCTGAATCCAAATATCACCTGCAGTATTCTCCAGAAGAGAAAGATTTCTATTAAAAGTCAGAGTGAACTGCCACAGTTGTGGGAAGAAGTAACATATTGCTCAAGATTGTGGAACCATGCCTTCAGCTAAAGGAGGAATGAATGCCAAGAGTAAACTTCTGGTAGACACAAAGGTTGCTTGAGCTTGTCTGCATATGGAAGCAGAATAATTTTAATGCAAATCTGTGTGTCTGGGGATACACCAGAGTAACTGGTAGTACCAGAAAATATTGGAGCCAATAAACAAAGGCATGACATCAGGGAAGGAACTCTTTCTGGTATCCTAGACTGATGTTATTGGCCTGGATTATCTACTTTTTGTATATCTTATCTTGAATGCCAGACAGTAGCTCATAAAACAAATTAAGGTAAGGCTAAAATGGTACCTATCCCATTGCCTAACATGTCATTTGAGCAGGTGGTAATGTATATGTCAGGTTCTGTATCTCCTCCAGAACCATGTTAATATATATAGGTAAATTTTCTCTGCCAAGTTGTTTTTTTCCTTGCTTCTTTATCTCACCAATATGTCTTCCAGTTTCTATTTCATAGTCTGTTGCAATATTTTCTCCCTTCCTTAAGGGATCATTCTTATGGTCTTTCTGTAATTTAGCTTTCTAGACTCCTTGCGCTGCTTCTCACATAAATCTTTAAACCTTAGTTCCCTGCCTACTCACAAAGGTTAATTTTGTGAGGGTTTCTTTCTTTCTTTTTTTCTTTTTGTAAATAACCCAATAATGATGGATCGATTATGTCAGCACTCACAGTCACAAGCATTCCATCACTGCAGGTCAGCCTATCACAATATTACATACATTCTAAAGATGTTTATTATAGGCAAAAGTAAAAGTGAAAATAAGAAAATACTCCACATTATTTCTGACTTTGTTCAAATTATTTCTGTGAAAAATGTTTTGACTTATCATTGAGATTGAAAAGGCTGAGTTTATTTTTCTTTATGCATTGATACATTATAATGGAAAATCCTCCTGTGCTTTTGAATTATGCTTTACCGGTAACCATGTAATCCTTAAAGTTAGGCTGGAATTATTTCAAATAAATAGAGGAAGTTTGTATATTATCCATGGGTGTTCTTTTTGAAAGGAGTGTGCCAAGCATACCTTCCTATATGATACAGATGATAAATTGGCATTGGGACTTTATGTGGCAAACCAAATTTTGATGGATGGCCTTTACAAATAAGCTATTCATGCTGATTGCACATTATGGGATAATTCTTAATAACTTTCATGGCTGTCATCTGTAGGAAACCCTTAGTTGAAACCATTGGTACATACACTGTTCAGCAGCTGTGTGGCTTACTGCTCACTAGAGATATGATAAGGTGGACAGGCTAAATAAGAGCTCAGTCTATTCTTCCAGTACTGAATTATTCCCCTGTTTCATATTTGTTTCTGTGCTGGTCTTCCATGCTTGTCTCCAGGGTGCCTTATAGGCAACAGTCCCAATACACATGTTCTGCTTAGTTTAGTAATAATTTATAGTGAGTTGTAGCACTGAAGTATAATAAAATTTAGAAACACTGTTGAAACAAGTTGTTATCGTATAAATGGGTGCATTTTGATAAATGAACACAGTATGTTTCTCTAAAAAATATGCTGGGTTTCCTTAGAACATGTGTTTCTGATTGCTTGTTCATTTCCAGCTCAACATGTGAAAACCATGTTCAGATAGAATAAGTATAAGGCAGGAAGTGTGCATTTAATAATTTGAAATGCCTGTTATTATTTAATTAATTTTATATTTCTATCCAGCGATATTCATATTGCATTGTTGCAATGTATTTATTACATGATTTCATCAAAAAGTATCATACTTTACTAAATAATTAAAAGCCAGTTGTATTCTAATTAGTTGTTTAATTAATTATGGTTTTTTTTTTAATTTTTAATCATGGTAAGACAAGTGGAAGTTGCAAGAATATGATATATTCTAATTTTTCAAGAAAATATTCTTAAATCTGTCCAAAGAAAATTGAGATGAAGTATAGCAATATATAGTTGAAATGCTTTTAAAATATGCATAATTTCTGAACTATGCTAAAATGTTTCCTGGCTGAGGTACAAAGACTGTGTTTTTGTGATAACATTAAAATTAATTAATTCAATTAATTAAAAATTTAAAATGAATTAAAATTAAATTAGTGGTTTAACTTTATCAGTCCAGAAGCCTGCAGTCATTTGGTAGGTAGAAAATGTTTCCTCTGAAAGAGCAGCATACTGCAAAAACAGTCCATAATTCTGGCTCCTTTTTTTCAGATAAAATGTGCTTATTAATAAATGTACTAAATGAACACTATACTACACTCAGGTGTATTTATTGATTTTGTATTGAAAGTGGTGAATAAGGGAAACTTTATCTCAAATGGGTTAAAACAGTTGCTAAGTGGATTATCTAGTATGTGTGCTGGGAGGGAGGAGGTTGGTTCCCAGGCCATAACTTATGTCAGAGTTGACCAGAAACATTTGAATTACAGAACGTTGTAAAGATTCGTTGGAGCATAAGCATGGCAGTGTTTCTTCACAAAAGACCACATGAAAGAACTGTGTCCAGTTGTCATTAGGCAGTGAAAAGACTGTTAGAGTACAGGATGTGACATGCTATTCCTGAGCTACTTAGCACTTGGGATAATTAAACATAGCACATTTGCTACTGGCTAATTAGACATAGTGGAGCAGGATGGCACTCTGCTATGATACCTTTTGTCCTTACTTGTCCAGAACATGGGCCTTCTTTTGTCAACAACAGCAAGGTGTACTGTATATTAGTCTTTAAGTCGCTAGAATTTAGTGAACAGACAGATGCTAATGATTTTTTTCTGAATTGTAGCTTTGAGAACCAAATAAATAAAATAAATAAAAGGGAAACTGATGAAGAAATATTTGATATAAGCCATCACAATATATATCCATTTTATTTCTTTCGTGTTCATGATTTTTATAACTTGCAACTTTGTTTCTGCCTCTTTTGGATCAGCTTGCAAAATTGATAAAATATGCATGAAAATCCAAATGTATTTGTATATGCAATTCCATAGTGCATAGTTTTCTTAGTAAATATAGTCTTTAGGGCTAATATTTGTATTATATTTGTGCATGCTTTTTATGCTGTATACATATACATATACTACATGTACAATATATTTGTGAACTTTTCCTTAATATACCGGTTTTATGTATATTTTTAGATAGGTATACAATTCATAAAAATACAAACTTGGGTCTTTAAGTTGTTGTTAAGTTCATTCTGGATTGCATTGGGCTTAGAAGATTAATTTCTACTTAATTCCTATACTTAAAAACCTAGAATATTTATGGCATAATAATTTTGTAGATAGTCCCATATTTCATCAATTTTTATTTCCTCATTTTAAATATAAATGTTTTTTTTTCAATTATTTATGTTATTAAATAACAAAATATGTAAAATAATTATTGCTTCCAATAAATGTATTTAGGATTATGGCTTTGCTTTACTTATGAAGAAATATTATAATTTAACCTGATTGTTTCAATTAGTAAATAAAGTAAATGCAAATAAATGAGTTTTTAACAGCAGTTAAAAAATGCTAACGTCCAGAGGGTAGGTGGCATAGAGTTTATACAAAGAAACAAATGTTTTATTGATTTGATGCCTAAAGATTAACTTAATTAACTTTATTACTTGCTATAATAAAAAAAGACCTTTTGTATTGAGACCTCTTCCTCATGTTAACTTTTCTATTACTGTGAATACTCCATAATAGATTTAGGGAAAATGTGTGCATTCTAACAAGAGATATACAGGCAGAGAGAGATGGAGTGTTGAACATGCTTAGACATGTACAAATATGTATACAAACATGCCCGAATAGGTATACAAAGGCATTTGCTGCTCAAAGCCACCTTCAGTTTTAGAATACTAGTGGAATATTTTAGCATGTTTTCTGTGTTTTGTAGAACTTTTCAATTTTGACTGATTTTTCATACAGCCATTCTCTATGCAATTAACAGCTTTTTTTTTTGTTTGTTTGTTTGTTTTTCAGGTAAGCCAGTGATGATTGTTACTGAATATATGGAAAATGGTTCTTTAGATAGCTTTCTCAGGGTAAGTGACTTGTTGACCTCATCCTATAACTATGTATTATATAGGTTCCACTATGTTTAAGTTTACTCTTAAAGAGATAAATATCTATATGAATGGAGCCTCAATGATTTTAAAAAGTGATTATTTTTGCTGCAGAGTGATAAAAATTGAGCACTATTGTCAATAGCAACAAAACAATTCAACTAAGAACTACTCTTTTCCAAGCATTATTCAACTAAGTAGGAAGGAGTAGAACAAGTAGTAGTAGTAGTAGTAGTAGTAATACATTCATGGATCTGCCAGAAGTTGTCAGATAAATGTCTTTGCGTGTATTGGGTGAACACATAGTTGCAATCTCTACTTCAGCGAGAGGACATTTTGAGGCATTCATTCTGTTGCACGTGCAGATTTCCCATTTCTGTGAACTATCCCAATGAGAAGCTCTATTTACAACTCCAACTTTTAGAATAAGAATGGGAAATTATATCCATAATTCTGTATAAGACAGTTATATTTATTTCATGCAGTGTTTGGTCTACTATCAGAACCACTAAGCACTAAAACTAATTTCAGGTGGGAAGATATACTCACTCATTTTTGCCATTTTTGCCATTTCTTCCTCTGAACCATTCCTATAAACAATATTAAAAAGTTTGTCCAAAGCACTTTCCTAATTTGGGTGCTCTGTAGAGAGGTGGATTCCATGGATTCCAGATACATGGGTATCGCTAAAAGTTCCTGAGGTTGAAGTCCACACATTTGCAGGATATCAGGTTTGGGGAAAACTGGTTCAGGCCATATCAATTTTTTTCTTAATGTAGTCCTTTGATTTTTGTGGAACCAAATCTGTTAAAATTCAGTTCAAGTAGGCTTAGACTGATGGAAAATATCTTCATGGTTAACTATCACTATAATCATAATTTTGTTTTAAAGAATAATATCCAACCCAGCTTGAAGTGAAATAGACTTTCATTAACTAAACCAATTCAGTTCTTTAAAAAGTATAAGAAAGATTTTAAAAATTGATAACTACTACCAATATGTTTATTTTTTTTTTTTTTTGCAAAATATTACATTTTTTGTCTATTTTATTTCATGCTGATATTTGTATTTACAATTTATTCTGATTATATATCAATTACTATCCACAAGAAATAAGGTCAACATTTTTAGCTGAAATTTGTATTGTTTGACATGAAATATATAACTTAGATCATAACTTCCATTTCAGTTATAGAACAAAATCTGCATGTAAATAACTGGGAAGAATGAATGATCTGCACATGTTGGTTACATCCGCACAACACATTTAACCTAGTTATTGAAAGTATTCATTTTATGGGTTTACACAATACATTGAAGTAGCCAGGGTAACCTGGGCTTACACAGCAGCTAAACCACAAAAAACAAAACAAAACCTTTATCAATATTAATATTAACATGCTCTGCAAGTTCAACTGCTATATATTTAATGGAACTGCTTAAATATGATAATAGCCATAGTGTTTTGCCAGAAAGAATGAAGCTATATTAGTCTTATAGTGTAAAGTAATATTGAGATCATGTTTAGGTAGAATGTTCTAGTGTGAATCCACTATATAATCTCAGTTTATCAAATTTCCCATATATTCATTTAACGTAAGAATGAAAATTAAAGTTTTCACCAATCTAGACACCCTCAGACATATGGTTTGGGCTTGTAAACATTATGTTATAGACTCTGTATATGTGTGTATTTTTGTATGTATGTACATTTTATTTTTTACTTATTAGTATGTATTAGTATGTATGTGCATATGTATATATGTGTGTGTGAGGGAGAGAGAGAGAGGGATGAGATTACCCATGCCAGTAACTACTACTACCGACTTGTGTAGATTGTTTCTGGACAGAAGCCTTATGTAAACTGAAGGGCTAAAAGGTTGTTGTGAATTGTTTGCAGAAACATGATGCTCAATTCACAGTCATTCAGCTGGTAGGAATGCTTCGAGGAATTGCATCTGGCATGAAGTATCTGTCAGATATGGGTTATGTCCATCGTGACCTTGCTGCCCGCAACATCCTCATCAACAGTAACTTAGTATGCAAAGTCTCAGATTTTGGACTCTCCCGCATATTAGAAGATGATCCAGAAGCTGCCTATACAACAAGGGTGAGTTCTGTGAACTAGGAATTATTGCAATGAAGCAGAATTATCTGAGTCACAAATAAGATGGAAAATCTGCAGGTAGATCTTACTGTGCACATGTACAACCATTTTATTCTGACTACAGTTGTTCAGTATAGTATACAGTGTGTATGCTCAAGATATTGCCCTTTAATCATCTGCTGCATTCAGTCACGGTGATAAAGTTTACACAAACACTGAACTATGGCCTTTATTCCTTCTTTCAAATTGCATTCTTCTCTGAAGATACTTACAGTGGAATACATGATTCTTCCCACTCCTTCTGCTCTCAGTTTAGAATCCATGTAGTGTCAGACAGCTTTTGAATTCTAGAGGGGAAAAATCCAGTAGTCAGACCAACAGACAGATCAGTAAGTGGTAATATGCATGTTTAACAGAACAGTTTTGTACATGTCTACTCCGCATTAAGTCCTCCTAAATTAAAAAAAGATTTATTCCTAAGTACATACTTAAAGGATTTCATTATATATTTCTTATTGCCAATTAATTCCATATTATTTTCTCCATTCTCTTCGGGGTTCCACAGAAGGCAGCTTCTAGCCAATACAATAAATATGTTTGTATCTGTCATATATAGCTATCATGAAATTTACAGACCCTTTCATTAAGAGAAAGAGCTCATGTAGGAATATTGTACTCTTCTAAGCAGCATTATTTTGCACTTCTTCATACAGGACTATCCTGATAAACTAGGACTAGGACAGAAGGTTGAGCTATGAGGATATTTGGTCTGGTGCCTGGGGGGAAGGGTATGTTTTATGAATTGTTGTGAGCTACCTAGAGTCATTGTATAATATAGGTGGCCATATAAGTCCTGCAAACAAACAAACAAACAAACAAATAAATAAATAAATAAATAAATGACACAATTTTGACAGGAATAATTAGGGAGGAAAAGATCACATATCAAAATAAAATAACATTTTGGGTTTTTGTATTTAAAAAATGTAAGTATCTATCCAAAAGATACATTGTACAGATACATAAATTTGTATGATGGTTTTGCCTTATAGGGAGGCAAGATTCCAATCCGTTGGACATCTCCAGAAGCTATTGCTTACCGCAAATTTACTTCAGCCAGTGATGCATGGAGTTATGGTATTGTTCTTTGGGAAGTAATGTCCTATGGAGAGAGACCATATTGGGAGATGTCTAATCAAGATGTGAGTATATTGAATTATGTAGAAAATCAAGTTTAACAACACAAATTGGTGCCTTCTGTTTTGGGAGACATGGTTATTTGAGAAAAAAAAAATAAAAGTTTGAAAAATCTTTTTGCTGGACAAGACTTATTTTATTAGGATTTTTTTTTTAAAAAAAGCTTTTTAAACAATGTTTTTACAAAATAGAAGAGGAAAAGGGATTTGAGTAAGACATAAGATGCTAAAATGTTTTAAATTAAAATTTCAATTATTTGAGTTCCTTATTAAATGTCTGCTGATTTCTTTTGATTGAATTATTCTGTGAGTGTTATAGGCCAGACTGAGTTGAACTTTATAAAGAGAAAGAAAATATTTGTGTATAAGAATTCAAGTGTGTTTGGAAGCAGTAAATATGTAATGTGAAGTGACTATTTGATTTGCTTAGAACTCTTTTATGTAAACAATTTAAATAATTGTTGTTGTTTTTTTGCAATTATGCTTCTTTGGAATATAGTATTTCTCAAATATGTAAAATGTACCATATTGTTTACTTGTTTTAACTTAGATTTATTTCACATGAGCCAATTACAAAGTACAGTTTCTAATTCTATGCATATATCACAAATGCAATTAAGTGTTTTTTTCCTTAACGAACGCATGATTAAAAATGAATGCAGTCATTTTGTTATTTAATTTAGAAATTCTGATATAATGTTATGTTTTAAGTTCTCATTTACCAAGAATTCTGACTCCTTTACAGTTTGGTGAATTGGGTTCTGCATTGTGTTAATTGCACTGAGCTGTACCAATATTTTCCAACATTTTGAGAGATGAATGTGGTTTCTAATGACTCTCATATGGATATCACCTTATATTCATTTTTCAGAATTAACCAATGTATAATAGCTGCATTAATGTTAACACCAGTAATGTCTAACTTTAAAATCAAGTTTGAACCCAGCATATAAACCTTAATTAAATGGGTCTCTAAACTATTATATTTGGATCTTAAAATCTTTTAGCAGCTGTTGATATTTTTAATATATTGCCTTGTCAGAAATGTATGTGTGACTTTGTATGTATACAGTTTAATGTCAACATATCATTTCTTTGTATAATTGTATAAGTAGTGCAATTATTAAATTATAAATATCAGCGATCTTAAAATAGAAATAATTTCATAATTGTTCCACCATAATTGTTCATCCATAATTGTTCCATACATGTGCACATGATGTCTTTTAAGCTGTCTGCTGCTTCTTGGTCATTTTCTGAATAAATCTGATTGATTTGAAACCAATTAACTAGACCATTGCAATTCTCAAATCAAAGCCTCACTATAAAGTGATGGTAATTATGAGAAATCTGGCAATACTGCTATTCCATGATGTCACAACACTTCCAGACCTAATAATATTTCTGGACTTTCAGAAGTATTACATCTTCTCCACCTGAAATTCTGAAATAGCAAGGAGCAAAATAGATAGATAGAATGTGATGCTAAGGTACTGGCCAACAACGGATACTTTATAGCTCAAAGCGACCCTTTCTGTTTGAACCAACTAATGTAAATTACATTAATGACCTATATTTTCATATTTCTATATGAATAAAGTATTAATACAGGATTCTCCCTGCATATTGTGTTTCTTTGTATGTATTATTGGATCTTACCTGAGGCAAGATTTTGAGATAAATTAAGATTCTGTAAGATTTAAATATTAGAAGGAGGATTAGAGGTCACTGTACCTTTGACTATGTTCAGTCATTGGCTAATCCAGTTAAAGATGGAAAATTGTCCTCCATCTGAATCCCTAGAGATCCATTGCTAGTCATGGTAAATAATGCTAAACTATGGAGTGGTATAAAGCAATTTTCTAAGTTCATATGATCTCAAATAACAATTCCTATAAGACTGTTGAAGGAGATGGGGATGAATGTGCAGCAGTGATCCAGATGTTTTCTCTTTGGAGTAATTAAGCTAGTATTATAGGAAATGTATTAAATTGAGTTGTATTTGGTATAATCAAATTTAAACATTGGACAAGATTGAGTGTCACTTTCTTCAAAGATATGTAATTATCCTATGCTTTTTCTGTCATGTTTTGTATCTCTGTTTTGTCAAGTGGCTTATTTTGGAGATGAAAAAGAATAGGCATGATTCAGAATGGTTAGGAATAAAATACATCTGTTTCATTACTAAGCCTCCACAATGGATTATGTAATACATATCATTTTCAGAACCAAAGAAGAAAAAATTAACTGAATGTCCTTCAGTTTCTACAATCTGTCTTCCTTGTGCAGGTAATTAAAGCAGTGGAGGAAGGATACCGTTTGCCACCACCCATGGACTGCCCAGCTGCCTTGTATCAGATGATGCTGGACTGTTGGCAAAAAGACAGAAACAACAGACCAAAGTTTGAACAGATTGTCAGCATCTTGGACAAGCTGATCCGTAATCCCAGCAGTTTAAAAATTATCACCAACGCAGCTGCAAGGTGACACAATCTATACAGTCTATAACTTGCTCACTGAAAATGAATGTGTGACAAAAGAAATACTTGCTGTGATCTGATGAGATTTTAGCTATGGAAACAGAAGCTACAGATAATGCAGTTCAATAGAAATCTCAGGGCATTCTTCAGGCTTGATTTAGAAATATAAGTAATATCGGAAAAACAGATCTTGCAACTGGGAGGTCATGCTGAACTAGTATTGAAACCACATAAGTGGAGTTGATCCTGATTATCTCTCATTTCAAAGTTGTATGTGTGTGTCTCTGTGTTTCCTAACATATAAGTTTGATCATATATAATAAAATACTAAGTAAAATTTCAGAACCTACATAGCCTAGGTAAGTTGGGAAAAGTGGAATTTAAACAGAATGTGCATTGGGTCATTCTTGCTGATGTCTAAAATGAAACACCATTCACTGCTGAGGCCAAATCTTTCTCACAAACAAAAATCTATTTATGTATTAGAAGAACACTAATAAGGGGTGACAGATCTCACAGCGCAGAGAATTCCATATCATTGGCCGGCATATCAAATAATCTTTCACAATTTGACTACTTTGAAAATACTTTTTCCTAGTAGCTCCATGTGCAGCATTGAATAATTTTAAGAATCTTTCTGACTGCAGCAATTGGTTTGATTTTCATCATGAGTGTTGGATTTTTTTTTCTCATATAAATAGACTTCTTATTTTTGAATGCAGTGAGAACCATGGAACAATCTTTGAAGATTTGTGTTAGTTTAGTTTTTGACTGTGCCAGAGAATGGAATTAGTAGTAGTAGTAGTAGTAGTTATAATATCTGCAATTCTACATGAGAACATTTGGGTTTTTTTAAGAGCAGGTTCATAATTCATTCAGTTTGATCATTTCCATTATTTTTTTCTAGTTCAACTTATTATTTTTCAGATCCTGGTGCACTGATTTACAATTGTGAATATTAGACTTTATTACAGAGCACTAATAATAAAATATAAAGAAGCTAATATATTTATTTTATGAACTTGCATTCTTTTGATGTGGGGATGAAGTTTTGAACACGGAGGTAGACAATCTGTATGTTAAATATTCTTATCAGGTCCCAATCCTAGAACCCCACAAGATAGCATCAGTAGTATCAATACAATTTGACTGCAAGCTTGCTAATAACTGTTTAATTGTTCACTTTAAAAACTGAGGAAGTAAAATTGGTGTGCTTTGTCTGTTTATATGCTTTTGTTACTGATTGCAAAAAAGAAAAAAAAAGTACAATTATCCTGCTGGTTAAAGTACAAGAAAACAGGATAGAAATCCAGATGGGTGTCTGGTAGCATCTCTCAGAAATAAGTTCCTAATATCAAGGGAGTACTGTATAGCAATCCCAGCACTGGCATACACCCCAGGAATACTCAGTCCTCAAGACGAGGATGATTCTGGACTGTAGGGTCCATTCCTTTTCTTAAAATCAATATTTACCATAATTATACCATCAGCTACCTAAATCTCTTGGCAGTTTACAGTACAAAGATAAATCATAAAACGAAGCATATTTTTAAAATGAATATTGCATTTATCAGCATTTTAAAACTGTGCAAAGAGTTCTTTCAAGGACTTTTTTTTAAAAAATGGAGAAGTTCAGCTTCTCAACACTACAGATAATGCATCTGAAAGAACAGAGCAATGTCAAAGAACCTCTGTAATTATAGATGAACCTCTTCAAATTGTGATAGTTCTGGTCTATGCTCTACTGGTTAAACTGTACCTGGAACATCTGGTTGGCACAAGAAAGGTGCTAATGTAGTGGACAGAGTACAAAGGTAGTGAAAGTCCTGAAGCCTAAATCCACTGAAGAATGGTGAAACAAATTAGGTAGAGAAGATAAGACTAAGAGGAGACATGACAGCAGTCTTCCAGTACTTAAGGACTATCAGAGGAAAGAGATAGTGGATTTATTCTTCATGGCAACTTCTCTAGAAGAAGATCCAGTTGGTGGAAACTTTACAGTAGGAAGTCCAAATATGAAATAAGGAGGAATTTCATTTTTAAAATATATATATATATTTATTAAAAGTTTTCACTACAATAATAAAAGATAATACAAACTAAAAGGAAAAATAGAAAAGTAAAAGGTACAGGAAAGCAAAAAATAAAGAAAAAAATAGAAAGAAAACAGAAAAGAAATAAAACTAAGAAAGCGGCTTTCCACCCTCATCACAAGGATAAACAATTTCACTATCTCTTCACCTCCTCTTAATTAACAGATATAAAACTCTTCATCCCAGAGCTCAATTCTTAACCATAGGCAAGTCCAATACACAATGTCTTTTCCAATCCGGGTGTCTGCCAAATGTCCAAGCAAAGCCCTAAAATAATATTAGTTAACAAATATAAATCTCATAAATCCATATCTTAACTCTTAATTGTAAGCAAATCCAATATATGATATTTTTCCACTCCAGATGTCAGCAAGTCCAGATGTCAGCAAGTTCCACACCAAATAACAAATGTCCCATTTTAACCTTGATCAAATAAGCCAACTCTGTGTTCCTTCCTTTTGTGTAAAATAATCTTGTTCCTTAATCCATTCAAATGATTACTGAACCTTTTCTTGAATTTCTTCAGGACTTTAACAAGCCTCTTTTGTAAGTCCAGCAAGAAGAAATTATTCCAATTGTTCTCTGGGATTGGCATTTTTATTTCCTTCTTAATTTTTAAAGCCTCATCTGATTATACACACACACAAACACACACACACACACAGTAAGTAAGTTTGTTCACATTGTTCTCCACACTTGTCAGATAAGTTTTGCTGCAAATATTTTTCTGTAACAGCTTCTTCTGGGATGAACTGTTCATAAGAACATACAACATAGCTGACGTTGTTGAGTCAAGGTCCAAGTGAAATTCCTCAAAAATATCTCTGAATGCCATTACAAGTTGTTTATCTTGTTATATTTCCAATATAAAAACATATTTTTCTTTCCCACAAAAATGCATTTATTCTTTAAAATTATTTTCAAAGTCTTAATATTCAAAATCAAACATCCCAACTTTTTATGATCCCTTAATCCATTTAAAACTTTCTATAGACCAAACCTTGTCTTGCTTTTGGCTGTTTATTTCAAATTCTTAAAACATATAAAGATACAGTTTCATTTTCTTCTATTAAGGATTGAAGGTCCTCATCCAGTTTCCAGCCTTGTCATTTTGAAGGTGTCTAACTTCTTTAAAGCAGTTAATAGGCAATTTTCTAAAGTGGTTAGCAAAGAAAGTGCGAACTTTGTGTCCTTTGAAGGCTGAAGCAAGAATGGTATATTCCTTCATCTCCTGGTTCTCCCACCCTCTGAAGACCACTGCATTGCAGTTTCCTCGTAAGGAGCAACATGGACAATCTCACATCCTCTCTTTCTCCAGAGAGATCAAAGAAGCTGATCGGCTTGTTGGCTCCTTGTTCTTAGCCGCAATCATCAGCTACACTTTTGCAGAGCCATCTTCAGTCCACCATGATCCTGAGGAAGTTCAAAATAAGGAGGAACTTCCTGACTGTGATAGCTATTAAGCAGTGGAACAGCCTGCCTCCTGGAGCCATATGTGTTCCATCACTGGATGTGCTCAAGCAAAGGTTGGACAGTGAAACAGCCACATGCCTAGAATGGTATGAGGTTTCAGTTGTGGGGAAGGAGTTGAATTGTAAACCTCCAAAGTCCCTTCTAACCACATGATTCTATGATTGCCACAGTGAGCAAAGAGAGAAATATGAGGTATTCTGTGTGGTAACCTGAATCTAAGCTATGCAGGGATTTATGTGACATAGTAGGCTACTGTATCCATTAGCTGTAGCAACATGTAGCCTATGAAGCACCTCTGGCAGGATGATCCAGTCTCCTTCTTTATGAGGGAAAGGTAATGTCTCTGCAGTGCTCTCCTTCAGGAAATACCTGTGGAGTGTATGTGAGGATTAGCATGCTTAAAGAGCACTTGACAGCTGATTAACTGTGCAGACCACAAAAATTCAAACCATAAGACATGACCCTTCTTTGTACAGTATATAAAGTTGAAGTTCATATTTTAAGCCATGGTTCCAAACAAAGGGAATTTAGGGACCAGAATAGCTTTATAAAAATTAGTGGAGGAAGCAGCAGTTGTATATTTTGAACAGAAAGTTGCATCCCTGAAAATTAATTGTAAGATGATTGCAAATGATTAACATTGCTGCTCAAAATTAGCAATATTAGTAACAGCCTAAGGCATTTGGTGCTGGCTTGTCCAGGTCTGGCTTAGTATGATGTATGAACCAGCATTAACCTAGATGCAGCCTTCCATCTCACATCGAAGAATATAATATTGAAAGAGATCACTGACTCATTCATAGAATAACCTTTTTTTCCCCCTATGAAGTAGGCAGGTGCACAATAATGTTTCCTTCTTTTATTTTAAATATTCCAACTCTGAAAGTCACTATAGTTAAAGTATTTCATTTAACTGGAGAAAAAAAAATAACTTCCCCAAAACCCATTTTTCTTAAAAAGTTGACTTTATTGATATATCATTCTGAATTCTGAAAATTCAGAACCAACAAAATGTGCAAAACCCAATGAATAATTATTTAGTTATCCTTATGGGTTCAGACAGAGTAAATCAAATTCATTCACTAAACAAACAAACAAACAAACACCAGAAGAAATGAAGTCCTGAAGCATCTTTATTTGAATCTATGGAGGGAGGGGAATTCACCATAAGACAAGAGGCTCAAAGCTGGTTAGAGTAAGCTGCAGATTGTCATTTCATTAAAGGCAACAAAGTATGGTTAATTTTAATTGTATTTAACAAGCCAATTTCACAGCATGGCTTCTGAAGGAAGCTTGCATCGACAAAAGCTTCTAGTCTTCTCAGAGTTGTGTGGTATGGCTTTAAAAGGGGATTAGATAAAATCATGGAAGATAGGGCCATCTGTTATGTCCTGTCTCAGCATGGCTGGTTGGTTAAGTACTAAAGCACCTAATAATGTCATAAACACAGGCCACAATAGCAGACAACATAAAGCAGAGTCTCAGGCTAGGCCAATATTTACACACAGAGTTCACTTGAAGGTTGAAATATCTAATAGTGTCCATTATCCAAAGCTGAAGTCTAGGGTTAAGAGTCAGAACTACAACAGAGTCAGTAGAAAGGATAACAACGTTAAATTCTGATATATAAATATGCCATTTTCAGGGCTAGCTATTCCAAACTGTGTACTTATAAAGCCAACCATGAAATCATTCACAAAAATCACATTCTCATTTACAAAGTCATTACCTTTGACTAAACCTTTTGTCATGAGGAGATCTGTGCTGTAGTCATGTGTTATATTATTGGGCTTGAAGCTGCATTTGCCTGTGTTCCCTAGGATTTATGGTTATTTAGCCTTTAAAAAAACATTTACAACTCAATAGAATATTTCAAAAAATAGTGTAAAGGATCCTGTCTGTCTGTCCATCTGTCACCTGCTCATTAGCAGGATATGTCTCCAAATACCAAACAGAATAGTAATGGGCTGTGAGTATAACCTTGAAGAACAC
The DNA here is from genome assembly GCF_035149785.1 of Candoia aspera. Classification (NCBI taxonomy): domain Eukaryota; kingdom Metazoa; phylum Chordata; class Lepidosauria; order Squamata; family Candoiidae; genus Candoia; species Candoia aspera. Next base: position 79,043,031 of record NC_086157.1, on the reverse strand, counting down.
GAGGAAGAGCTGCAGCTAAGGCAATGGTCAAATAAGACCAATCTGAGTCCAAAGCAGGAATGGAATTTGAGAAAACATCTCTGACTTGACCCTCCCTAGTTGTCTTTAGGATAAAGGCAGGAAAGGGAGAGGCACATTCAGAGTTGCAAGATGCTGTTACTGTAATCATATAATAAAAGTAGTTTTAGTATTTATAACTTTAGAATTCAAGTCTGGTCTGCCTTGAAGGACTGACAAGAATGGGATCAAATCTGGTGTGGTGGGAAAAGGTGGCAAATTAAAGATCAGGTTTGAAAATGGATGTGGTTTAGTTGGGGACTGCATGGACAAAAAAAAAACATTTGTGTATCCCTATAGAGCAGGCAGCTGGGCAGTTGCTCCTGCTGGTCACATGACAAAGAGCAAAGCTACTTTAAGTGGTTGGAAAGAATTCTAGAAGCCATGATCTATATGATTTCCATACCTTATTTGAACTTCACTCTGAGAATCAACTTCTGAAAAAAAGAAGGGGATGCCACAATGCTTTGAATTAATACAAATGGCTATTTCCATGTTGTGGTGAGATCTGTGGGGATCCAAGGTTAACTGTTGCTCATTTTTGTCAGGATAAACCATGGTTCACACTGAAATCAGTGCAATCACACACTTTAAATTTAATTTAAATGCACTATGTTCTCAGAACAGCTCTCTGAACCCATTTTAATGTGTGCTGTGCTGCTTGTAATTTCTACCATAATAATTTGCATACAGTTTTATGGATTTTTTTCCCTGACATTTCTTAAGAGTAAAATGGATTATATTTTATGGGAAAGAGTGCAAGGTTTTTATATTTATTTTAATTATGAAGGGCTGAGGACTATATGTGAGTGCCCTGCCTCTCCTGATATAACTGTCTCTTGAAAAGTCTTTGCTGCACCACTATTGTGCAATTCACAAAACAACTCCTCCTATTGGACTGTTTCAACTTGGAGAGAAGGAACAAGCAGGAAGGCTGCAGAATGATGGAGAAGTGTAACATTGCTAGCAGCACCCTGTCATACTGAAAGTATAAAGTAACTTAAGAACTCTTTCAGATGAATGAAAAGTCTTGGAAATCAAAAAGCAGATTTTGACATAATATGACTTTTTCAACATGATGCAATGATTTGGGCTAAGTTGACATAGGCGACAAATATTTGACCTAGGTCATCCACACCCTAAATGTTGAACCAATGTTGAATCAATGTTGAACCAATTCTGGAATTCTTGAAAAAGTACTTCAGTATTATATAAAAGGATCATCCCTCCAACTGGCTATATTTTTCAGGTGTGCTTTTCAAACTTTATATCCACTGAATTCACAGGATGGTAATCCATATGCAAAAGTGTGGTGGAGGATAGCAAATAGTAAACTGTTATTATTTGTTATTCATTTTGGTTTTTTATATGCCTTTGATATGCATTTGTGCTGCTCTTTACAAAAAATAATAATAATTGTGAATAATACATAATGTTGAAGTTTATTTAATTTATTTATGTATTTATTTCAACTTTTATGACCACTCACTTGTCAAATTGTAATGAGAACTTTACAACCTCTGACCATAGATTGTCAGTATAATCATAATGTAACCAAAGTTCAAATAAAAGCACCTGCTAGCAATAGTTGACAGAGCTTTCCGGATATTCAATATTTGCAGTGGAATTTGGGACTTCAAATAGCAAAAGTTCAAAACTTATAGCTCTTTAACTAAAAGACTTTGCCATTTGATTTGCAAGTTGAAATGGAGGCTTAGCTCAAAAGGTGCTTCAATATGATCATTATTGAGTTATGCAAACAAGATAGCAATAACAGAGGAAGCTAGGTCACAAGGGTATCCAGAAGTCAAAAAGCCAATCACAACACAATTGAAGCCTTGTCCCTTTTTGTATGGGTTGCACACTCTTTGATCATGGTCACATCTGCCATGCTGACTTTTTTGATACCCCAGTATCCCTGCTGGGCCAGTCATATTTAATAACCAAACTAACACATTGTTTATTGAGCAACAACCTGAAAGCAAATATAAATAGCTGTAGAATCAGAGATGGTACTCCTTACACAATGTTGCAATGCTTCCTTAGTGTAACATTCATTTTCATGACTCCTTTTCTTCTCTTTATTATTTTAGTTGAGCTGCCTATTTAAGTGGGTTTTAACCTTTTAAAAATGTTTTTACTGTTTTTTCTGGATTTTGTAAGCTGCCCAAAGTCTTCTGGAGTGGGCGGCCATAACAAATCAAATAAATCAAATCAAATTAAATTTTATTAGTAGCATAATGCTGCCTCTCCAATACAAGCAAGGCTTGATGGTAGAGGTTACAAATAGAGATATCTCTTTCTCACTGAGTAGCTGATGCATTCCAAACAATTATTTATATCAGTGGGAGGCAGAGCTCTATTACTATTTATATGTTTATTTCGAGACATGATATGGTAGGGCAGAAAATTCTTTGCAATGTGGCAACGTTGATCTTAATGACAGCAAACCAGGGCTCTCCTGCAGAAGAACAAGGTTAATTCCAGCTGTTAACATAATAGGTCAGTGCATAAAAGCCAACTGCAAGAAACTGTTGGTAGAACATATACTCTGGAGTCTCAGTGTTGAGTAGGCTGCTGCCCTTTTATTTATGGGCACCATGTGCAGCATGCTAAGCTTAGTGCCCTGTTGAATAGCAATGAAAAAAAAAATCTTTATATGTGTGCAACACCATAGAAAGAAAATTTTAAAATGTAGTAACATTTTTACTACAGAGTAAAATGTAGTAAAGGCAAAAGGAGTGGGAGAAATATGCTGGACAAAGTTATTTCACTTCCAGTAAGCAAACATGTGATTTCCATGATTTCTTTTTAATGGCTGCAGTCTGATGCTAGTAGGACCTGATTTATGAAAAGCTGTGAAAGATCAGGTGGAACCCTGCAGGACATCATTTACAGCTGCACGCATTGCAGTCTATCTAATTTGTCTAGTAAAAGTGTGAGCTTATGGTGCATATCGCCCAGCTCATAAATTTCATGTTTAGACCTGTTGTCTAGGGGCTGGGTCAAAGGGAGGGGGGCTAGAAGCTAGTAAATGCAGATGCTCTGAAAGCTTTGCATTCCCTTGATGCTCATGAGGAGACATCACAGACTGTTCACAGCAAGAAACAAATTCCTGTTCATTGATAAACTGTCCAGATGTCCTCTCCAAGGAGGAAAGTAGCATTTTGGCTTTGTCGCAACATCCTACAAGGAGGAAAATGATGTTTTACAATGTCGTTTATTGTGATTATTTGAATTAAAATTAGTTATTATTTTAGTCTTCATTATATTGGCAAACATAAAAGTTTTATAATTTGTGCACATTGTTATTATCTTCTTCTTCTGTTCTTTCTCAGGTTTATTCTTTTTTTAGCTGCTTAAATCAATGTGTCTCTTATTTGAAATAAAAGGAACAGGATAGGTTAACCACAGTTTCTCAGGCTTTATATACACCTTGGGCTTCTGCAAATTTCTCAGGAAAACTGTAAATTAGAAGTGTAATTTTCATGAGACAAACAGGAGTTAGCTAGTTGCTTTTGGTATAGTTAATATGAATTTCTTTGTTATTTATTTTTGAAATGATAATTTAGGAAAAATGGCAGAAATCCAGAGATACATATGAATATTTGATCATGAAGAATTGCAAATCCACTGAAAGCTTTCTTTAGTCTCAGCTACTTAAGAGTCACAAGCCATTTAAAAGAAAACTCTAAACATCAGCTTATATTAAAAGAGGTGCCTCTTAGGAACTGACCTAAATGGGCACATTCTGTTTTTTACTGCACTGGTTGATATAATATTTACAATTCTATACATTGTTCTATTAATTGTATTTCCAAAACAGTGTTTTCCATATGATAATAATAATCACAATTATAATGTTTATAATAACCTGCAAATCCCCAATGGGTTTCCATACCTTAAAAGAGAGACAAGGGAAACATGGAATATACTGATTATTGTGTATTACATTCAGTCTTTCATGTGCCACCCAATACTTTTTAAAAGCTCTGTAACTGTCTGATGAAGAGAGAAGGTGGAGTTCAGTAAGAGAAATTATGGCATTTGGACAAGGCCAGCCCTATCACTGTATTAGGTGGAATGAGGCAGGTAGGCTCAGGTGCCAGGTGGTTGGGAGGTAGTGCTAGGTTTTGAAGGAAAGAGCTCCATGTGTCACTCAGCTTTCCTCTTCTCCTCTAAGTTAGCCAACTTCCCTTAGGTATTACAACTTCCTAAGGTGTTACAACATCCCTTAGGATGCTTCTGATGTATAAGTAAGATTCATTTTACTGTTCAGTCAGCCTCTGGATGTGGAATGCAGAAGGCGTAATCTTGTCCTTTATCTCCACTAATAATATGTTGTTGGCAGTCGTGTTCATGGACCATTTCCTCCAGTAGTGTCAGTAGAACATGTGCTGGTTGAAGTGGCAGAAGTTCATATTGGAGTCAACAATTTTGACACAAGATTGTTGTATGCTTCACAGCTTCTGCCATAAAAGGAAAGGACAGAGAATAATTTAAAAAGGGAGAGACTAACTCTATGTCTTCCTTCAGCAATAGCATTGCTGAAAATCCATTCATGTTGGATTTCTTTCATTCATGTGCTGTTGTTGTTTAAGAAAAGTCATTGAGCACAAGTTTGAGCAAAGTCAACTAGAAAATTCAAGAGCTTTTGTCAAATGCCACACCTGGGGAAAAGTCTGAGGTAGGAGACAGTATGGTAGAGAAAAACTATCCTACTTCTTCTATTTACAACACAGGTAATATTAAGTTTTGAGGCAAGATGGTTAAGTAATCTCATTAAAGCACAGAGCTTCTCATTATCTCTTACTTTTGTATCTAACCTTTTTTAGAAAAGATATGCACAAATATAACCACAGATCTGCTCATGGGTCACAAAAGTTTTCAATGCAGGCTCCAGAGATCTCCCCCAAATTGTAATTTTTGTAAATTTTAAGGAAGAAGGAGGAAATTATTAAATATACAACTGAGAAAGAGGAAACTGTTGCATACAGTATTTTAATAAATGTAAACATAATGAAATAAAATCAATTTTTGTATAGGAACAGTTGTTCATTGTTTGCTTGAAGTGTTAACAAGAGAATATCTTTGCAAATTGTCTCCATACTCTCTCTTCTATCTCCTAACAGGACATGGCTTTCAGCAGGTGCTTTTTATGTATTTGGCTTGTGTGAACAATAGAATAGCCATCTATAAGATACCAGGCCCAAGGCCTTACTAGGTTTTATAGGTGATAATCAATAAGTTGAATTGCGTATAGAAACCAACTTGTAAAAAGTGTAGCTCCTATAGCAATGGTGTAATGTGACAATACCATGATTGCACATTGAGCAATTGGGCTGTAACATTTTGACCAGCTGAAATTTATCTGTTCAGAAGAATTAGAAACTCTGACTTTTTGCATTGAACCAATAAAAAACTGAATATCTTGTACCTTGACAGCTGTGTGCATTTTGCAATGTATTAACACAAATAGGTCACCCGCTGGGATTGACAATAAATTCAGCTTGGAGCTGAATCTTGGCATATTTCTGCTGTCTTACTATTACCTTCATTTTATTCCAGGCCATCAAATATCCTACTGGACCAAAGTAGCATTGAAATCTCACCCTTCCGCTCAACAGGTGACTGGCTCAATGGTATTCGGATAGGGCAATGCAAAGACATATTCACAGGAGTTGAATACAGTTCGTGTGATACAATAGCCAAGATTTCCTCAGAGTAAGAGTTTTATAAAATATATTTTATTACATATTTCTGCATTTCTCATGCAGTTTCCCAATTTAAGATGGCAATATCATGGGCCTTAGGAGGTTATACCAGCAGTCTACATTTTATAGATGTTCAATGCTGAAGTCTGATTTTTAAAATGGAGGTAGGATCTCAGTGGAAAATAATATTCTGAGATCCCATGGCAAACTTAAATCCCAATACAAAGGGAAAACAGTGTGGGAAGAACTGGAAGATATTCTCTATATGAGCTAGTAGAAGCTATACATGTTCACTAAGAACTTCAGTAAGATCTATATTGGTTCTCCATCCCCAATTATTCTTTCCCCAAACCCTTCGAATCAGATGATGTGGGCCTCCTAGTTAATTGGAGGTTGAAACCAAGATCTCCGAAGCCTTAGTGGCTGAAAAATTTATAGGCTCCTAATAACCAATTGAGTTGCATATTTGTGGTGCCAGGAGTCTTCATAATACCATGCCAGTAAATTCTGGCAGTCAAACTTGTGATTATTTTAAGGTACGGTTGTTATGTGTTAGGGATTTTAAATGTGTTTTTAAATATGATACTTTTGATGTTTTCAATCTTTTTCCAATATTGCTCTGTTCACTTTGATATCTTGTCCATGTAGTTTATTACAGCACAAAGTGCATCTCTTATTTCTAACTTAGGGTTCATAGATATCAAAAGGATTAAGGTATTTTCATACCTAAAACCTAGATCAGTGGATTAATTCATTCACTTTAGTCAAACATAAAGATGCCAGTAGTTATTATCAACAAGGCTTATGCTATAGAATCCACATAATATGAAAACTCACACTAGCCACTGACATCCCTGTCTGACTCATACATTTTGGCCATAACAGTCAAGTTATCCAAGATCTGAAAGTTCTTTACAGATGTGACAGTTTCTACTGCTCTCAAGGGATTTATGGTTTTAAGGATTGCAGAGGTTTATTTAGGACATCAAGTCCAGTCTCTTGATTAGTTTATGAATCCAGTTTAATGTATCCCTCATAGTTAGCTGTTTAGCCTCTGCTTGAACCCATCTACTGTAGGAGAGCTGATCACCTCTCTGGTTAATTGATTCCATTGCTGAATTGCTTTACCTGTAATTCTTTGATTTTTTTAAAATAACATTCAGTTGGAGACTGCCTTCTTATAACTTAGATCCATTGTCCCATATCCTGTACTTTGAAACAATAGAAGCAGGTCTTGATCTTTTTTCAGATGACATCCTTTTAGATATATGAAGAGTCCTATCATATTTCCCTCAGTCTTCTAAAGGCTAAACGTGCCCAGTTCCATTTATACCAACAAAGAAAAAGGTATGTTTTCTTAGAAATGCCCATAATGGCTTCTTTTCCTCTCCCATCCTAAATTTCAGCTCAACATTTAGCAGCATCAAACAAAGATAATCATTATTTTCACTGTCTTTTTTTAAAATGTGAATCACCTGTCTCTTATTTAAAACAAAACAAAACAAAACAAAAAAACTTATGAGAGCTTTTGTTGTTGTTGTTATTTTTCAGTGACATGAAGAAAGTTGGTGTGACAATTGTCGGGCCACAGAAAAAACTTATTAGCAGTATTAAATCTCTGGAATTGCATACAAAGAATGGCCCTGTTCCTGTATAAACTACCAAATGCTGGCACTCAGGACCCATCTGCAGAAAGTGAGAAAAATTACTGAAAAGGTCCTGGAAATGCTTGGAAAATTATGAGACTTAAAAGGCACTGTTGCAACAAAATGGGGCAATTTGCAACAAATGTGAAATTTCAAGCCCACTAAGAGACTCATAAAGTTGAGTTCAATTGCCTTAAAATAGGAATGAAAAACTTATTTTCTATCTCTTATTCTTGAAGGAGGGGTACTTCCCTATAGTAATAATGAACTGCTCAAACATAAAATGCATTTGGAAGAAAGAAAGTGTTTAAAAAATAATTTCCTTCCATGTAACCTTAAGCCATTCAAATGTTAATGGACTGAATATTATAAAACGCAAAAGAAACCGTGGATGTAATGCTGTGGTTGGAATGACTGTCAGCAGCATTAAACAGTATTTTTTTAATATGAGGAGAGGATAGACATCTACTATTTTATTTCTTTAAAATAATTCCTGTAAGCATATTTGAGGATAATACCTCAGACTTGTCTAGCCATACCTGCAATGATATCCTTGCAATATTCTGTTTTTGACTGTTGATGGTAAACCTGAATGACGATTGGGTGAAAATGAAGGCAATACTTCACAGATATTTGTCCTGGGTGTGTTCTTTAAAAAGAAAACTTTTATATATATATAAAATGCATATTTATTTCCTTTAAAAATGTTCCTCTTGTTCATATTTATATAGCTTTTGACTGGGATTAATGACTGCCAAATGCCAAATTTCTTCAACCTTTGGCTGTCGACAATATTTGAGGGGAAAAACAATCAGTAAAACTCCTGTGATTTTATTCCTAATAAAAAGACCCCACTACAAAGGAGCTGATGTGCATACAAGAGTGCTACAAACATATACTACATCCTATACAAATGTGGAGAATTCATGCACAACATTTTCAAGGAACCATATAACGATCTTATTTCACATGGGGAATATTCTTGGGGAACTATTTAATTGCATGTACTTAAATGTTGCAGTATTCGGATAGTTTTGGAGTGTATCAGATTTTTACTAACTGTTTGATGGGTTACTTGGTAGTAGAATCCTTTGCTTATGTTGCCCTAGGATTTAAAAAAAAAAAAAAACTCTTAGGTGCTTCCAGACAGGATGTTCTTGTGTAGAAAGGGATCCAAACAATATTGTCTTCCATTTGTTAGCTTCCTGTATTAATCAGAACTTCTTCTATCATCTTCTTAGTTAATGGGATACACAAATACACACACACACACACACATACATACATACATATATCCCTACCATGTATTTTGATCAGTAACACTAGAAGCTATCTGTTGGAAAGCATTATTTCTTCACTTTGAATAACTGGTCACAATATACTATATCAAATAATGATGTTATTACAAGATAGCGTATGGATACGGATATGAAAATTTCTTTAAATGAACTCCAATTTTATTCATATGTCCTTTTGCTCTATTTGGCCTTCTTTGAACATCTTTTTTCACAGTGAGTAGCAATGATTATTTTAAGGTAATCCAAAACTTGCAGAAACTATGACATCTAAAGTAGTATGTAATCGTATTTAAAAATGGATAAATAACATTGCAAAATATTGCCTATACATGGAACTTCTTTGCTCATCTTGTAATTTCACTATCCTTCCAGTATGATTTCATATTTTATGATATTCTGCTGGCATAGAGAAGTACACAACATCTTAATGTTTCAAATGAACATAGAAGTTCTGAAAGGGCTTGGCTTGGATTAAATTAATATTTTCATACTAATAGTGACACATTCCTTCTCTTAAAAATTAATCTTAATGCCTTAATACAAACATTCAAGCTTGTAGGAAATAAGGTAAAAGAAAAATAGTAGAATTGATAGTCTCAACAGGACCATGTGGAAGAATTGTCCTAGATGACAATTTCAGTTCCTATAAAAGGGGGGGGGGAGAGTTCATTATCAAAATTTCAGAATAAATTTAAGTTTTAGCTACCCTTAAATTTATCACAGTGTCTAGTAATACAGGGGAACATTATTTTGAGTATACTCATTACTTGGAATGGGTCTCATAGTTTGTTCAGGAAATTGCTTCTTTTTCCCCTAAGAGGGTTTTTGAATAGCTCCTAGTCTTCTCTTTCTTAGCATTTTTGTATGCCTGAATGGCATTCTATAACCCCCATTTCCCCTATCCCATGTACATATGTAAACTTAGCAGTGTAAAATTTTTAACTGTGGCGTAGAGGAAATAGAATTTTTGTGGCCATCTTCCTGTACAGGACCTGCCTTTGATTATTTACATAAAAAAAAAAAAAAAAAAAGCAACACAATCATTACAAATAATATGTACCATATACTTGATTTTGTATCTTAAAAATATTCTTTTATGTGTATTATTTATTTCTGTTAACATATAACATAGTCTTTGATGTACTTTAGAATCCAATAACTCAAGGTGTATAGATGGGATTGGAACTCACAAATCTGCATTTACTTTTAACCTTTATTTCAATGCCTTACTTAATCAGTTAGTTTATTATGTTGTGCAATTATAGATGGCCTGTTACTAATGTAAAATGATTTGTAGTGGAAACATTTATATTTTTATAATAAACATAATGAAAGTATTTTTTACATATTGGAATGCAGAGGTGATTGCTTTAAAACTTGCACAAGGTTTTAAGGTTTTGCATAACATCTGCAGCATCTGCTTAACTAAATTTCTGGTTTAGGTTTGGCTTAACTACATTAGCTGCTAATATTAAAACAGTTTTATCATAAGGTTAAGACTTCTGAATGTTCTTACTTAATCTCAAATTTTCATACCCAGAAAGGTGTTCCATCGGCAATTCCCAGGGATTGATGGCTATTTGTGAATCATTCTTGCTGCTAGAGTGGGACCAGATGGCTATAACTTTAATAGTACCAATTACATTTAGAGAAATTAATATGCAATTTTCATATGAAGATGGAGACTTTATCATTGGCTTTTATTTTGACTTCTATTTCTTTTTGGAATTCCAATGAATTTGTAAAAAAAAAAAAAAACTAGGGGCACAAATTATTATTTGACTACTTTTATACACTGGCAAAGGTTTAGTTCAAAAATTCAGATGGTTGCTCCACCGTTAAGGCTACCAAGGCCTGTCTGGAACATTAAGGAAGTTTAAATTTGGTCCTTTTTCACATAAAATATTGACACTTAGCGATATTCCTAATGAAAATCTCAGGGTTTTTTTGATGTTAAAGTCCTAGATTTGCTGTTTCTTAGTCTTTCAAAATATCTGATGTTTTGCAAGAATTTGGGCTGCTTAAACTGATGAAAGGAAATATAGTCAATTCAACTTTTTTTTTTTAATTTCACCATTCACACTGAGCTACCAGCAGTTCCTAAAAGCCTTACAATACTTACTTTATCAACAAATGATTTGAGGATTCTAAATCTTTTATTTTTTCAGCCAGTTGAAAACTATTATCAAGATACGTATTTGGTGATCTTCTAGAACTTGGCATATCTACTTTAAGAAATTAATTTTAATGTGTTTGATGGGAATGTTATATAAGTTACCTATGATTAAAGATGATCTCAAAAGATATTTTTCATGTTTACTATAAACTTTAGCAGATGTTCTAAAATGAATGGATGGCAGCTTCTTTATGCTAGAAATATACTTCGGGAAACATTGACACATACAGTTTGGGCCCGTTCTATGGTTTTCTTGTTTTAGTTTAACATTTTTATATTTTAGTTTACTATTCATTTGATTTTGGGTGGAGAAATTTAAGGTATAAATAAGTTAATATAAAGTTGATTTATATACAATTTTTTTTTGAAATCATCAGTGGATAAGCCACTTTGGATTTTTCAAGCATGGAACATAGCTAGATTTTTTTTTTTTTTTTTTGCATTATTGAAAAAAACCCACCATATTCCAAACGTATAATTTTCCATTGAAGATATATTGACTCTGTACCCTTGAACTGGCTGTTTACTGACTTTTAGAAAGACTGACCAATACTATTGTATTTGGTCAACTTTAAATTCATAGTTTAAAATGTGTTGCTTATATATGTGCAATAAATTGAATATAGTTATTAATATATATACTTAATGTTCTAAATATTTTTATTTTCAATTTTGTTCTTTTCATGTTCATTTTTTTCATATACATATCATTTTTATATTGTAACTTTTTTCTTTTAAGTATACTATTTATCAATACATTAAAATAAGCACTTTCTATACATTTCTATCCTTACATACTGTCTTTGCTTCTATCATATTCATATATTACTTTGTTCTTTCCTGTTTTTAAAAACTTCTCACTGCACATTTTTTCAGGATCTTACCAACTCCATACAACTGCTACTCTTTCAATTTTCCCTTTTCACTGTTGATTCATTTTTGTCTTCATATATTGTTTTGAAAGTCATCCTCATTAATTCTCTCTGTGTTATATACCAAACCACAACGTATCAAACCACATCAATGTATGTCTTTCATAGTGGTTACTCCCTTTTGCATTAAATGTACATCCAGTCATCATCCATTCATATTTCACCATGTCATTTCTTATTTTACCACATATACTTCTTAAATGCCCCATTCTTACTGCATTCAGCTTATGTGTATGCTCCTTATATATAAAAATGCATGCCTTTATGCATGTCAATTTTCATTTTTTTCAATAAACATCCATTTCTCATAACTGATCCTGTACTACCTCCAAACTTCCACCAGTATTTGAATGTCTTGACATTTCTTCATCCATTTCCCCATCTTTACGAAACATTCTGCCAAGGTTTACAAATATATCTTCTTGCTATAGTTTTTCATTATTATGTATATCGTACAATTGTTCACTTTATTTTTTCTGACAAACACAACTACATTGATTGATTTTCAGTTGTTGGTTCATAGAATCTAACATTTGCTGTAAATCATTCAGGTTTTCAGCCAAAAAGATAGCATCATCTGCACAAAAAGGTGTATCTTGTAATGGCATATTTGTTACAAACACTTTTATAACATAGCAAACAGATCTTTTTTGGGTTCTTGTCTTATATGCAGTACTGAATTGATAGTATCCAGTTAATGGGTCAGGACCCTTGCAGAGTTCATGTTTAAACTTATAAATGTTTTCTATAGCCTATATTTTATCTTGACTTAAATGAATAAAAATGGCAGAAAAGGATGGCCATAGCTTCCTTTTTTATTTTTTATTTTATTTTAGAATAATACAATTCTCCTGTATAACCAAGGAAACAGTGCAGCACCCCTGGGATGACCATGCTGTCTCCATTCATTTAACTGAATTGCCAACTGAGGTGAAAGGGGCACTGCAGCAATTTTTGTTGAAGTACAGTGCTTTCTCTCTGCTAAAGCATGCATGTAGTTTTCAAATACTGCTTAGTTGAACTCTATAGTTCCTATAGAAACCAGTATGAAAATATGACCAAAGCAGCAGAGTGAAGCATATCTTCCCTGTTAAATGTGTCTATTTTCTTTTGTTCTCAGTAACAGTTTAGAAATCACTGATTTGGATCACATGGAAAAGTAAGCCAAGGTAACTTTACTAGTTTGTCCAAGACACTTTTTTAGTTGAAAAATACTAGGCTTTCTTTGAAAAAGCTAAGATTCCCAAATGTTTTAAAAACTTGCTCTTCAACCATATAGGTCAAGGTGTATTTATTGTACTTTTCACACTAATGATCAAGACTTCCTCAGTTGTAAAAGCAGAATTCTAACATTTTCGTTCTGATGTTCATAACAGGATGGAAGATCTATTGTCTATCCTTTGCCTTCCTAAAGGATCATTTAGAACAGCAAATTGTGAAACTGTGTTGTATATATTAAACACTGTCTTATGATCATATGTGATTCAATTGTGCAACATTAACAGAATAGAGGAGTTAATCCAGATAGGATCTTCAGCTTTTATAATGGGCCTGCCTATAAGAAGAAATGTACAAATCAGATCCAGTCTGATTTATTAAATTAGTTCAGTTCAGAAAATCAGTTCAGTTTGATTCTAATTCATTGTTACAGTTCAACACAGGAAGTAAAATCAAATTGAATTGATTAGGATCAATTGTATTTTCTGATTTGATCTGGAAAAGTGGTGTTCTTGTGCATATACAATAGAGCATTTTAGTGCCCAAATCAAATAAAATCAATCCAACTGAATAATTGCATTGTTTTGACTCATTTGATTCAATTCAATATGATAAAGCTTTTCACAGATTTCGTCTTAAGACTTTTCAATGAAATTCAATACAGTCCTTTCATCTGCTATGTTCCACAGCCATTCTACCTCTATTTTTATCCAAAGTTATGGTATAAACTGTTATAATAAATGAATAATAACAAAGAATATACCCCTTGTGGTAGAATGGCAAGAGGTATCAGCAACTGTCTGAATTATTTGCTAGCTCATTGTCATGTTTAAAAGTGTCATAGCAGATGTATGACTGAGGTGTAGCAGAAGAGATAACAATATGGGCAATATGAATGCCGGCTCTGTGGTCTCTTTAATCCAGTGCTCAGACAGCAACAATACTTCCTTGTCCCTGTCAGTGTAGGGTGAACCTGAAAACATTCCCTATCCTGACTTGACACCTTTGCCAACTAATCTTTCAAAACAATTTAACTTGATATTACCAGCTCTCAATTAGATTCAATGAAGCCATCACTTTGGGTGGTAATTAGGAGAGGTGTAAGTATTTTATTATACCTATGGTACCACCTTTCTGTTTCATATTCTGGCAGGCTATCTTTTATATGCTACTGTAAGAGCACCCTAAGGTGATGCTTGCTTTAAATCTGTAGCTTGATTTAACAAAGAATTGTGTCTGCAGCTAGAGCCACAACACCAATCTGACACTACCTCCCTCTTGAAGAATTTATTCTGATATTTTAAAATACTGTTCCAAAATATCTCTATGATATTTAAACATTATCAAGAATTTGCTTTCAAAGAAAGTTGTACAGCTTGGATACAGAATCCTGTAGAAGTGCATAATGTATATTATATATGCATTACCTGTCTTCTCTTAGCAATGATACATTAATCTCAGGAACTCCCCCACCCCCCCAAAAAAAAATCTAAAGGAATTCTAAAGTACTCTGAGAATGAGGCATAAAAGTATAGGCTTTTTTTTTTTCAAGAGAAGAAACTGTTCAGGAAATTAGGGGAGATGTTTGGACACAGCATTAAGACTATCTCTAAAGTCTGATGCTAGCAACAAAATTGCCAGTGTGTCTTCATATTCCCCTTGAGACAGTTGGGAAAAATACTGCATGGCAGAGTGACATATGTAGAAAATGTTACAGCTGATTCATGCTAAGCATGAAGTAATGCTTGCTTTATAGATAAGATGGTCCAAATATTTTCATCTGTCTATTCTGAGGTTTGGCTTGTTTGATTCCTTCTTTTTCAAAGCATGAGCTTCACTAACTGACTCAGTGCATGCCCAACTCTAATAAAAACATGAATAAAATTCAGTTCCTACAACATGAATTTTGTAATCCTGTCCCCTGCCCCATCCACTGTATAATGCTATGGGAAATCTGCTGAGGAATTTGCATGAAACATCAGAAATAACATGTAAAAATATCTGCAACATAAATAGTGTGTTTACAACTTGCTTACTTTTCTAGCTAATAATGTAAGTTGACTTTCTCTTTAACTTCTTTGTAAAGCATTTGTATGATCAGTATTGTGCTTATCTTACCTATCTTATCTATCTGTCAGTGATCTTAATAGCCAACAAAAACATTCATGACATAACAACCATAAAAACAGGAAAACAACAACACCTAACTATAAAACTGCAAGCAATAAAAATACTAAAGCAGGCATGATAAAACCTTGAGAAGGCTCTCTAGAACAACTCTGTGAGGTTGTTAGAGCCACTGAAATTAAGGAGATACATAAGTGCACACAAAATTACAGCATTCAAGTTTACATGCATAGGATACATGCACAGAAAATTCCACCTACAATTGAGGCTTATTTCTGTCTTGTACTGTTTTTTCTATATCAGTGACTTCCTCTGAGAGCTGTGCATGCTGTTATTCGGGAAAAAGTCCTACTGTTTTCTAAAGAGACGTGTGCATAAAACGAGTATACATATTGTAGCTCTTCATACTACCATGTTTGTTTTGAATACAGGTAGTCCTCAGGTTACAACGGCAATTGGGACTAGGATTGCTGTCACTAAGTGATGCAGTTGTAAAGTGTGACATCATGTGACTACATCGCTTAGTGATGGCAATCCAGGCAGTCCCAAGTTGCTGTCAAAACCCCAAGATGTGTGGTAAGGAGCTGCAGGTAAGAAGCTCCCAGGTAAGAAGCACAGGGTGCTTCAGGGGAATGGGGCAGGCCCTGGGGGGCCCGGCACAAGCCACAAACAAGTTAGGGGATGGGGTACTGCATTGCAGAAGCTGAGGGAAGGAGAGCACGGGTGCATGCGAGCACAGGGAGGCCAAGGGAAGGAGCATGCAGGTCCACGTGAGTGCAGAGAGGCCAAGAGAAGGAGGGCATGGCACTGTGCTTAGGGAGGTGGGGGGACTTACCAGAGTGATTTGTGACCTTCCCTGCTGGTTTCCCCATTGACTTTGCTTGTGTGAAGCTGATAGAGAAGGTTGCAAATGGCAATCACGTGGGACACTGCAACCATCATAACTGTGAACTGGTTGCTAAGTGCCTGAATCACGATCATGTGACTGTGGGGATGCTGGGACAGCCAGAACTTCAGGGACTGGTCACAAGTACCACTCATTCAGTGATGTCACAACTTTGAACAGTCAATAGATAACTATATGGATACAACAGTTTTTATTCCACATGACTTTTAAGATGATTGTGTTTTTTGTTTTACTTTTATGTTTGACCATTGAGAGGTCATTAATTGGGCAGCACACAAATGTCAGAAACAATGAGACATTGTCAAATGATCATAAAGCCATACCCATGTGTTTTTTACTATCTGATGTTATTATTTTCCTTTTAAAAAAAATAAAAGCTGCTTGTTTAGAAAACTGTTTTTATCCATTTCTAAGAGGAATTCAGCAGAAGTTGAAAGCAAGTTCCATCTGAACCAGCCAAAAAATGAAAGAGCTGTGAGAATGGGGAAAGGGAAATAGGTATTCTTTCCCCCTTTACTGAATGCATAGGTATCAAATATAATGAAAAATCAAACATTCTCTTAAAAGATCACAGTTAAACTGTTACAGTTTTAAAACATCTTACACTTTCTTTGTGCTATCTGTAAGTCTGGAACCATTCTGTGTTAATATAAAAGCAAGAACAACCTTATATGTTCACTGCAGCACTGAAATTTCTCTTTTGAGAAAAACTTGCAACTTTAAAGCAAAAAGAGCATTTATATCCTCTTCCAAAGAAAAATACTAGCAGTCATAGGGGATGCATCAGAAATTTCATGAATGCATGGAGAAGAATGGAAGACGAAGGAAACCAAATATCACAGGGAAGTTAAAGAGTCGATCAGTGTGTTGTTGTATGCTTCACTTAATCACAAGAAATCATGGTTGCACTGCTAAGGTTAGATCTCACTCCAAGGATTTCAGCTGAGAAAATGTAACTGAAATAAGAGCAATGTGTCATATGTTTTTGCTCAGAACAAAATGGGTTTGGAAAGTAAAGTAATTATGTAAAGTGTCTCCAAGATTTAAATTAAAGACAGTTTTTCACTAGTAACCACCCTGTGTATAACACATGCACATATTCATGGAAATGTCCCCACTGCAATGAGAAACAGTATGATGTAGACATTACAGTGCTGGTCCAAGATAGGGGAAACTCATATTCACATCCCCACATAGCCATGAAGCTCAGATATCTTGCAGTCTAAGCTATGTTGCAGAAAAAAAATAAAAAATAAAGTGGAGGATACCATGGATTATCTTGACCTTGTGGATAAAAATATAATAAAATGATAATATTATCATTTGTGATAGATGATGAGGTCACTGGTAATAAATTATATGCTATGTTCCTATTTCTAGTTTGTAGTGCTACTGCCATTACCCTCTTCCACATTTTTTTTCAGCTTTCTAGTCTCACAGCCTTGGAATTTTCTGGTGATTTCTTTTTTTAAGTACAAATCAGCTTTGAGTCTGCCCGACTTTTCTGAGATGACCCAAATTGGCTAGGTTTTATCACTTGATATGACAATATATTTACATGAAAGTAAGTAATACTAAAGTATGTACATCTAAAAATGCAAGCACAAAATTCAGAATACTCCCTTTTGGTATTTCTCATATAAATTCATTTTTACATTTGAGTTCCTTTATATTGTAAGAGTATTTAATTTGAAATTATTATGGAGAATAAAATGAGTCCTATAGATTAGTTGCAGCCTAGAATTTGGAAGTTTTTAAGTGAACTTTTTCCTGGCATGCAGAAATTAAAAGAATTTTTTTTCTGACATAAGGGAAAAAGCTGATGTAAAGAGAGACATTCATTTATGTATATTAAGTTGCTACTGAAAACATAAGAATGGGAACCACAAAAAAGGTGATAAGCTTATCAGGAGTTGTCTATAATCACAACATGACAACCATTCAAGAGAACCTGAATGCAATTTAATTCATTATTCTGTTGGAGCTGATTATCATGAATATGCTACCCCCCTTATAGAGTAGGAAGATTGGAGAATAATGGTTTTGTTGGAAAACACTGACATCCATCTTGAAACATTGACTTCAGTTGCACTGAAAATATGTAGAAAATGCAAACAAGCATCAGTTAGGATTATTCCCCATCATTAGGCAGACTATTGCAGACAGCTCAAGGAGCAGATGCCCAAAAACAGGATACAATAGCAGCACACCCAGACATTTCAATGTATACAAAAGGATGGATTTGAGCTCTCAGGCACAATAGCATTATGTCCTTTGATGCAGTGAAGGCCATTTTCCTACTTCCATCAATGGAGTCAGATTCGGCTACTAGTAACATGGTTTCTATCGGTGGAATTGGGGTGTGGTTGGAGACTTTGCCCCAGATAACAATTCCCTGGCTTGTCTCTTCCATGCCTATCCATTGTGGCCTAAAACAAAGCTAGCCATACTACACAGCTCTCATGGGAGTTAAGGTGTGCATATTTGGAAGGCTTACAGGTGGGAGAACAATGGCAAAAATTATTATTACAAGATGTATTGCTGAGGGATCAGATTTGCCACCTCTGTTTTCCTGTTTTCCTTTCTTTGCAGTCACATAATTTTTCCTTATTTTCTTTGTTTGGAATTAATCTTCTCCAACCAGCTGCATTTTTTAGACTACTGCCATTTTTCTTCTTTCTGTATATGTATACATATATTTCTGCTTTAGTACATAATTTCCTTTCTTTCTCCATGGCAGTCCCACTGCTCATGCCCCATATTTCTTTTTCTTACTTACTGTTTCTTTAGTCCCACACTTTTCTCATTGACTTCCCACTTCCATCACCATTTCAATCTTCTTTTGCCTTAGCACTAGAACTGAATAGAACTGAAAAAGTGTTGAATCCCATATCCTAGTCAGAGGCACATGTATGCTCTTGTTTTCTGTTCATCTTCCCTGAATGAACAACAAGATTCACCATTTCAAGGCTTCTGGTCTAGCATGATCCTGTCGTATTTTCAACTGGGGATAGTCATCCTGGATTTTTTATTTTTTTTTTAGCTTCCCTTCCTCCACCTACAAGTTTGCAGCAGAGAGCAATTACTCTGGAATAGATAAGAGTATCAGCAAGTCAGTCATCAACTAAGTTAATGAAGCCTGAGAGAGGAATAGTAATTGATTAGGTACAGCCCAACAAATCCTGTTTTTTAGTCCATGTGAGAGTTTTATAACAAGTCCATTGACATTTTGAAAAGTCTGACCATTGTCTATCCATTTGTATGTTGTTTACATATTTCATCACTCAAAGTAGCTTTAAGGATGAAGCAGAAATTAGGACTAAATCTAATAATATTATTAAATCTACACACCTTTTTTGTTGCTGTTATCTTTTAGACTATAAGTAGATGTGAAAGTTCAGTTATAACAGTTTTACAAGCTGTTCTTCTGGGACTGGTGAGACACTGAATATTAATGGTACATCAGTTCTTGCTAATTTAGTGTGGCATAAAACCCCTGTCAAAGTAGAGATTACTTTACTTTCAAGTCAGTAGGACTCATGCATTTACACTGCATGCTAATTATGCCTGGAAGCCTGGAAATGAAACCATCAGCTCTGTATGGGAAGGGGAGGGGAAGAGAGAGAGAGAGAAAGAGAGAGAGAGATTATTATCTATCTAGGGTGCAATGCAGTGAGCTAGTTTAATTGACAAATAATTCCACTGTCACTGATTTCAAAAGGATTAGGGCCTTTCTCTTTGTCATTAATATTATCCCTACATAATCATTACATTTATCTTCTATAGCTTTCTCTTGAGATTAATCAACTTTTATTCTCACCATAAAGTTAAAAAGTGGAGCACAGTGGGAACTTCTTTCAACTTCTGCAAATGACTTTTTTAGATGAATCTTCTCTATCATACCTGGAGATATTAGGGGACTGAGCAGGAAACTATCTGAATATAAAGCATATCCAGTTCCTCTGATAACTGGCCTCTCCCAAGGTTGAAATCTGGATGACAGACTCACATACATACTTTGTTAACCTGAATGAGTGGCTAAGAAAAGGCCATACAATCATCACCATGCTAATTTTTCAGAACTTCTGAACCCATGTAATACCATTGCTCACCAGATCCTTCCAAAATGACCATTCTATTAGGAATGGGAAATGGTGACCCTGTGCTTTATAATGCTTATTCTGACAAAGGAATGGTTTCCATAATTTATTCAGTACATAAAGATCCTCAAAGCCGGATATTCCAGGGCTAGAGAAACACTGACAATTAATATAAACACTGTAAACCAGATGGGCCAATGGCCAGATTTAATGGCTTTTTTCATGTTGGTCACTAAATGCCTTATATGAAGTGAAGGGGGTTTTATCCTCTTCTAGGCTGCCATTAGCAGATCATTAAAAAAATTGTTTTGTTGGATTCCTTTGCAGTAAAATTCTTATCCTATAGTATTTTTTTTCTCACTGAGGTACAGTATTTCATTTTTCCTGCTTCAACACAGCATCATATTCTCTGAGTCCATTATAGACATAACCATAAACTAGTTGAGAAACATCATGAGGCAGGAGGTGATGTGTGGTTGGGTTTTGATGGTAGTAAATTCCTTTTTGAGGAAGGGGCTGGTTCTACTTACTCTTAAGGAGGCAATGGTTTGCCCACTCCTCAAAAGGCCATCACTGGATCCAACTGTTTGTCCAGTGTTTAACCTTCTTTTTTGGGGAAAGGTTGTGCAGAAGGTAATTGTGTGACAGTTCCAGAGGACTCTGAAAGAACCACATTATCTGGATCACTTTCATTTTGTCATACCTGGATGTGGGACCAAGTCAGCATTGATCACACTTACAGATGACCTCTGGCAGGAACAGAATGGGGGTAGTGCATCTGTTCCTGTTCTTCTTGACCTCTCAGTTGCTTTCAATACTATTGATTATAGTATCTTCTGGACTGGCATCAGGGGTGGACAACACTATGTTGTGCTTGTTCTGTTCCTTCCTCTAGTGCTGGTTACAGTTGGTGGTGATAGGAGAGAGGGCCTGTCCTAACAGTCAGGTCCAGCCTTCAGCCCCTGCTTTGTGTGGGAGCACAGGGCTCAGAACTCTCTTTTTTCCTCTTCATAAAGCTGCTAGGTATGTCATTCAGTGGTTCGGGGTGATGTATTATCAGTATGCTGATGATACGCAGCTTTATATCTCCATTCCTAGTCATCCAAGTGGTACTATGGAGGTCCTGCTTTGGGGTCTGGAAGCTGCTGGGGTCTGGATGGGGAAAAATAGGCTTCAACTTAACCCTAGTAAGACCAGGTGGCTCTGGGTTTTGGGGATCCCTGGTTCTGAAAATTTCCATCTTTAGTTTTGGATGGAGTTCCACTACCCCAGATAGAACCTATGCACAATTTGGGATCTGCCTGGACTCACAGCTCTGCTTGATTAGCAGGTGGCAGTCGTGACTAGGAGGGACTTTGCACAGATATGTATTGTGCACCAATTGCACTTGTTCCTGAACTGGGAGGATCTGCTCATGGTCACTCATGCCTTGGTCACTTCTCTGTTGGACTACTGCAATAGGCTGTATATGTGGCTAACCTTGAAAAGCATTCAGAAGAGTCAGCTGGTACAAAATTAATTGCAATTCAGTTATGGGCTCTTTTCATTCAGCACAGGTGACACTCTGCTCCATAAGCTGTACTTCCAGATTCAATTCAAGGTCCTGGTAAGTACCTATAAAGCACTTCATGGCTTCTGGCCAGGTTACTTGCAGGACCATCTCTACCTAACCTGTATACTCATCCTGTCAGATCTGATAGGAGAAGTGTGCTCTAGTTCCATTGATTATTGAGTGTCATCTGGTGGGACACAGGAAGAGAAGCTTTTCTTTCATGGCACCTACCTTACAGAACATCATTCCCCTGGAGATTAGACTTGCCCTGACCCTTTAGCCTTTTGTAAGGCCTTGAAAACCTAGTTTTGTTACCAAGCCTGGGACCCCAGATGTGATGTTAAGCTCTATCATGGTTGTGTTAATTGTTGTTGGTTAGGTTTTTTTAAGTATCTGTTGCTGTATGTTATTTATTACTTTGTTAAGTTTTTATCTTGTTTTTAAGCATTGGTAGTTGCCCAGAGTCATGTATTTGAGATGGCATATATACTGAATGAATGAATGAATGAATGAATGAATGAATGAATGAATGAATGAGGCAGGAGTTTAATGTATTCCATCATAGGAGCATGTAAAATCAACCTGGCAGCTTTTTAAAATAGAGACTTTGAGACTAAGTAGACATTGAGTTAGGTGGATTAGGAATGGTTTTGCTGATAAGGTTGCCTGTGTTACTATCCTAACATAGACTGAGCAAAGATTACCTCCATATAATTAGAAGCAGGGAAATGTAGTAAAGGAAGAGCAAAACCAGTAGAAAAACAGATTATCCACATGACCCAGCACTGAAGACAGAGAAAAAAAAGACAAAAGAGTAACAGAAACAAAGATGGAGAGCATGTCCAGCTTCACTGTTGTTTCAGATAAACCAGCAGATTCAGAAAGATGATGATAACCAACAAAATGAATCAATCTCATTGTCATGTTCCCCGTTGCAAGGCATCCATGCATCACAACAGGAAACATACCTTTCAGGAAAAGGGAAGGAAGGAGGAAGGAATAATCCTAATCCCTTAAACACTTAAACACTAAAGCAATCACAAAGACAAAGGAGGCACACCTTTGCCCGGACCAGAGAAGCCATCAACATACCGCCTGGACATCGCCACATTACCCCGGGGCACACACCTGCACTGGACATGGGAAGGAGACAGAGGAAACCAGCGATAATCATCCTGATCGCCCATCAACAGACTGGTATCGCATCCCGATCGCCCATCAAGGATCCGGATCTAAACTGTGGGACAATAGGGGGTGGGGAAGGGCCAGGTCCGCACCACGAGTATTTACGAGGTACCCTGCAACCACACCCGCATTCCCGTCTTTTTGTGCGTATGCACTCTGTTCTCATTAAACGGAAATCCTTAGCCCCATCTAAGTGAGTCCGTGTCTTTTTGGGAAACAAGGCAACCGTTACACTCATGCAGATGGGAAGATCTGGAAGTGATCCAGGAGTAGTGTAAAGAGCACATGTGGACAGTTCATCTGTCTGCCCTTGGCCATATGTCTACTCAAACAATGGCTGTTAGCTGTTGACTGTTTGAAATACTGAAGATGTGAATATTGTGGCTATCAAGATCAGCTCTGTTTTCCTATCCACAGAACTCTGAGAGTCTACTATGGGAAAAAGCTAGTCTCCATCACATTATGTGTGTGTGGTATATTGAGGACATGTGCTACATGATGCTCACAACTGACTGGTGCTTGGCTAAAACTAGAGGCTGTGATAGAAGATAATCTTGTATTTGTGGCTAAGCTTATAGAGAGCAGGGCAGCTCTTTAAAACATGGTGGAGAAGGATATTAACTACTGAATAGGGGATAAAAATTTAAATTTGGAATATTATATCTATATACTACTAAAACTCTCATGTCTGTTTGTCACCTTCAGTTATATGAAACAGTGCATCATAGGGCAACAATTTTTGAACCAAGGTATGGTTCAATGGGCTAACTTAAAGAACACAACCAAAATCTGGTACCCATTACTCCAGTGGGATTGAAATTTGGCAAAGTTGTGGCTGCTTCAGTGCCACCACACCTTCCAACTACACTTCCCTGAAACCCATAGGTTAACACAAGGGAAGATGGGAGGGGCATATCCCCGCCCTCTTTTCCACCTCCCTCTGGCCCCTGCACCCAATCAGCGGGCAGCAAGGCCTGACAGGTGAGCAGCAATTGGCTGCTTTGGAACTGAGGTCGAAATCTGAAATCCTTTAATGGTGGTAGGTAGTGAGGGAAGGACAAGGGAGTGACTCAGATGCCTTCTGGCAAAGTAGGACTGCCTGGGGGATGCTGGAATTCGATGGGTAATCCCTCTCCCTGGAAGGAGGGACCCTTGGAGACATGCCAGCTTCCCACAAGCAAAGTCAATGGGAAAGCCAGCAGGAAGTCAGAAGTTGTTCCTGATCCCACTGCTTTTTTGCCCACTGATGGTCATTCTGTTTCTCTGGTAAAAAAAATATCTCTGAAAGGATGACCCAGCGGGTCACAGGTTGTCTAGTGTATAGCTAAAAAATGTAGAAATTATTACTATACATTAAATTCCACAGACATCAAGCCAATTAATTCTCTAACCAACTTATCCAAAATAAAACATTCAAGTAATTTGTGTCCTACTCCACATTTACCACCAAATGTTTCTCTTCAATTAATTTATTGTGAATTAAGTTCTCAGTCTGACACTGATACAAACCAATCCCCATTTTGCAATTAATTTTTGCCATTCATGTTTACCTTTCCTAGTTAATGAAACCCAAACTCTAAACAACAGACTAATATTATATGTTGATTAAGGACTGGGCTTCTAAGAGGCGAGTTATAGGGAGGGCTTTAGGTCTTCTTCATTCACCTGAAAATATGGATAAGAAATGCTGCCAATTTCCTACCTTATTCTATTTCCACCAATATCACTACTTTCAATGGAATCAACTGCCTGGTATGAACTAGTTTTGGGTTTGAAGTTTTAGTTATTTAAAAAGAAAAATGCTTATCCTTACATTAAAAGATTAAAAGGTTAGCGTTCTGTGTTAGCTTTTTGGAAAGCCTTGAAAATGTGGTTTTTACAGCAAACTTGGGAATCCCATGGGGAGCCTGTGAGATGGTTGTATTGTGCCTAAATGGTTGTTATTCCCCCACAATCTTGTTTTTTTAATTTATTTTAATTATGTTTATTAAGTGTTTTAATGGTTGTGACATTGTTCTAATTGTTACACCACCCAGAGTCGTGTTCAGTGAGATGGGCAGCCATATAATTTTTTCTCAATGAATGAATGATCTCTAGGCTGGAATTCTTTTTTTAATTAAATACAAGGCAAAAGTTAGGAAACTTGAGGCAAAGTGATTGGTGAGTTATCCTATTTTTTCTATATTCTGCTTTCTTTACTCATTTTTAATCCGACGACAAGCAGCAATTTAGAACAGCCTATGCACATCAGATAATGAAGAAGAAATTCTAGGCAAATATCTTGAAGATATGGTGAAAAAGTTAAAGAGATTTAAAGGTTGATACATTTAATACTTCAGTAGTAGTAGTAGTATTTCTTTCATGCAAATTGTTCTGTTTCTTTCAGTGGTCATTATTCTGTGCTTTGGCTTTACTCACACTTGCTGCCATTTTGTGAATGGTGAGCTTTAGCCCTCTCAAATGGGCTGTGGGCAGAGAAGGCTTGAAAATATTTTTGTCTAAGAAGTTCCAGTGGTAACAATTCCTCCTTTTTCTTATTCTCTCCTTAGCCAGGCTTAATGGCATGCAGCTGCTGCTGCAGCTGCAATGTGCACACACACAAACATATGTGTTTTAAAAAAGAAACTTGTGACTGGATAGAACATTCTTTTCACTGAAACAGAAGAAAAATAGCAAAGTCACATATAAAGCCAAGCTGAATGTTCAACATTGCTCTAGAATCTTACTTTTTAAAAGAATAAATCTGGAACCACTATGCAACCTAGATCAAAACCACTATGCAGGCTTCCCAGAACAATAGAGAACCCTGGCCACCACATATGTAGCCTCTTTTAATGTTGCTGATCATGGTTAAGTTGACATTTTTTTCTACAGCATCAGATTGTGATTCTATGAACAAAGCTGTCTTGCCATTCTCAGAAGAAATACAGAATTCACTACATTATTTTTTAAAAGCAAATTTTAAATTTGTTACTACAGACAAGACCAATGCAATAATTTAGTGAATTACAAGTAGCTAATCTAATATTTCACCAGCTTCCCTCCTGATACAGTTTCATTGATGGTTAAAATAAATAGATTGATTGCAGACAGACAATATATTTTGCCTTTCCTTTGTTTAAGGGGAAAAAAAAAAGAATGTTTTCCAAATGAAGACAATTCCATATCATGGCAGTCACTTAGATTCACAAAACTGCATCTGTTATAACCATTTCATCAGGAGAAAATGTTGCCAAGTTTCCAAAATAAGGAAAGTTGGCAGCATTTCTGTTGCTGAATTAGCTTTGTAGCTAATGTTCTTTTAAAGAAATGCCAAGGCTGAAATCAGAAAATATTGAGCATGGTTTAAGTCCAGGCAAAGCATTAGGCCTGAACTGGTACATATGCCAGACTCTAGTTGCAAATTGGCTCTGAAATCATAATAATTTTATTTTGAAGCTAAGTCACCTTCTGCTTATTGTAGTTGACAAGCAAGCAAAGATATTTTCACAAGTGTTCACTCCAGTAGCTATATATGCACTTTCCCTTTCATGGAGTGCTCTCATTTGAGTGTTGCTAGATCAAAGATGTCTGTTGTACTGAATCACAGCAGCGCTCCATCTTATTCATGCTTTATGGTAACAGGTAAAAAAAACCCCAAAGTCTTTCTTTGTTCTATGTCAGCTTATTAGGGATTGAAGAGAAAGCTTTTTGTATATGGGCCCATCCTATTGAGAATAAGTATATAACACTTTTTCAGCCCCAGAGGGCTTTTTATAAACTTTGCCTGTTAGTTTACATGCCACGTGTGGTTGGGTATATACATCTTCTCATTTTTTTAAAAAAATATCAAATCTATTTATATAAAGTACAACAGTTAAAAAAGAAGAAAAGGGGGGGGGGGAATCCAGGGACTAGAAACCAGAAACTTTTCTTGTAAATTAATGGAATTTAAGGAGTAACCGAAAATACTTTCTCACTATTAGCTCCATTGTTGTTACAAATGTACTCTGAATATTCAGTGGAGATTAAATGCCTTCATACTCTTTCATTTGCTTCTTCCTCATCTTTCTTCTCAAAAGTTTTTTGTTTTGTTTTTCTGGAAAGACAATGGCTTAAATTGCTGCAAGGGATAATGTGATAAATGACTTCACTGCTACTGAGTGTTGGTGAGCTATGCTTGTGACAAAGAGGGAAATTATAGATGGAGATGACTTCACTTTCCATTGCTTTATGGTTGAACTTACCACTGAGGTTGGGAATCTTGCAGTGGTTGATTGATCCTTA
This sequence comes from Candoia aspera, assembly GCF_035149785.1. NCBI lineage: Eukaryota > Metazoa > Chordata > Lepidosauria > Squamata > Candoiidae > Candoia > Candoia aspera. The sequence continues at coordinate 79,015,853 of NC_086157.1, read as the reverse complement.
ACGTTAAATAAAAATACTGAATTCTCACAAGTTATGAATTTTCTGCCTTTCCTAAGATATTTAGTGATGAGACCTTGGCAAGGCCTCACCTTACTTGACCAGTGCATGGAATGATCATTTTATCAATCTTCTGGGGTCAGGTGTACATCAGGCAATAATAATGCAAAACCAGGTAGGATCTCTCTCTCTCTCTCTCTCTCTCTCTCTCTCTCTCTCTCTCTTTCTCTTTCTCTTTCTCTTTCTCTTTCTTTCTTCCCTAGCCAGAAAGGTTATAGAATGGCTTGTTTTTCTTGTTTCCCTTGGGGGAATTTTCCTAGTGAAGTGCAGTTCATTTTCATCATCACTTTACTCAGTAGGAAGCCAAAAGGGGATTTAAGTATGTGGATGGAAAGTCAGATGTGCCTGTAATTAGAAGCACAGGACCACCCAGCAGGTTTTGGGCAAATCCGGAAATTGGAACCCTTTTTACAAGTAAACTCAACTAAAGTCTGAGGCTTAAGTTGATTGCCCAAGAAGCCCAAATAGCAGGCCACACCCTGTAGTGAGTAGAAGTAGCAAAAATAATTATCATATACTTCCATGTTTGTTGGCTAAAAACTGTTCATTTTGCTGATAAGTTGAATAGCATGAATTCTGTAAGAGTCACATAAAATAAAATTTTCACCATGTAAGGTCTCGTCCATTATAATTCATTTACTTTTAAAGATGGAAGGAAACCTCTGAGAACTTATATCTCAACTGTAGTACCTGTTGCAGTGTTCACAGACATATAAACATCCTTGCCCAGAAAACAAGTGCAGTACCATCAGCCAAACTAACCCAGAAGTAGTTCTTTCATACTGAGTGTCCTGTTTTCTATCATCCTGCTGATAAGTAGGACTTTACCACAAACTGAATGTGAGTCATGTGTGTTGATGTCCTTGGTAATCATAAGAAGTCTATATGAGGAATTTCAAAACCATGTGATCAGTCCCATCATATACCCAACGTAGAATAAAGTAGAATGTAATAAAACATATGTGAAGGACAAGCAATCCAGTTTTAATCTACTCTTTGGAGAAAATCCCACTGAATTCTCAAGGATTTTAAAGTAAACATGTATGAAACCAGATTGTAATTATTTCATTTTACAAGTGGCTGAGTGGAATCATTTTTGAAATAACATGTTATTAAAAACTATTTTTAAGAACTTGCCAGAATACAGGAATTTTCAAAGAATAGGGAAAATATGAGAAATATAGGATGACAGAGGTTTTGCTTCCTAAGAGGCTGTTGAATACCATTAAAGCAAGGGAAACAAGCTGCCTACCAAAAATAGTGCTGAGTCTTTTCGACAACTGCAGATGTTTCCCAGATGAAAGTTGCTAAATGAAACCAGCTCTTCACTTCTTGTCAGATAGCAAGTTAATTTTCACAGCTAACCAGTAGAGCATGTTTTTTTTACAAGATAGTCCGTTATAATGAATTGGATATATCTGAACATTGACAGGAACTGGGAAAACAGAAGTTTCTATTTAATAACATATGTAGGATTTTTGTCTGTTTACAAAACTGAGTGGGTGGGTTCATCACCACATCAGGCTTTCTCTTAAGTTTAATTCTTGTTTACAGATTGGAGATGCAGGGTGGAGAAGAGAGAGAGACTTGATAGTTTATAGTCATGAAGCGTAACTGTTAAAAAACAAACTCATTTTGGAATAGTTTTGTATCTGAAACTTGTTTTCAAAAATTTACACAGTTATGTACAAATCTCTCTGCTTTCTTGATTATCAAAGTTTGGAATACTCTTTGCTGTCCACTTTGGCATCATTTTGAGTATCATGTCCTTGGGAGATGCCTAATGCTTTGCAGATTTATTCCAGGGGGGTTTAGGATTTAGTCTTTCTCACATTAGTTAGCTTCAGAGAGAAATGATTCACTAGACAATGGGAAAAAGACATCAGGAATTAATGTTAGGCAATCTTGGGATGATATTGGTAAACTGGCAAATTTTGTGTATTAATTATTCTTATATGCTGATAACATTTTGGCAATATTGGATAATTATTTCATTGCCTAACTTGATATGGGTGGTTCAAAAATTTGGTAAATATTCAGTTTACAGGATTAACTGGGAAATTCAAATTTACTTTTGGGATTTGATATATTAATAGTTCAATATATGACAATAGGTTTTGTAATCTATATAGAATATATTAAATAATTAGGATTATTACATTACATTACATTATATATATACTAAAAGATATTTTAAAATATGTGGCGATTAATACATTAAATGCTATAGATAAAATTGTTATGAATAGTAATACATACTGAAGTAAGCTGATGGAGTAAAATTAGTGTTTTTTTCAAATGAAGATCTCCCCTGATTTATATTTTAAAGGCCATTTAATGTTAATTCCAAATAAATAAATAAATGTAATATCTATATGATATATTAATTTAACATATTCTTAGGGATTTTATTCTTTTTGTTTTGATCATAGAATTTAATAATTCATTATTTGTTGGATAGCTGTCTGTGTGTATAATTTGTCCTTAGTGGGTTTTTGTGTTGTAAGTTGTTTTCTTTGTATTTTATTTCAAATTGCAATAAAAAAAATTTTTTAAAAAAAACCTTGCTTTTTTACAAAAGAATAAGACACATTAATGTGATTAAAATAATTTCAATTAGTACTCTGTGAAATACACACTGATGATCAAGACTCTCACTACATCTTTCCCTTAAAAAAAAAAAAAGACTCTTTTGCTCCTGTTTCAAAATGTTAGATTTATGCAGACTGTTTTCTGAATCTTTTGACAATTATATAGCAGAACATACATGACCTCCCAATTAAATTTAATTTCACCACATTTTTGTCTTTTCATAAGTTTCATAGAACTGGGGTTGGAGATATTTTATGTCTGGGGGTACACAAAAGTGTTGTTTAGCTATAATACTCTTTCCTAACTTAGTGTCCTAGGGATTACTGGGATCAGGGCTGCAACTAGGGTCTGTGTCACCCGGAGCAAACATGGATTCTGTGCCCATTTTGGTGCCCCCACAGCACTCCTTTTGGCATCCCCCCAGTGCTTATTTTGGCGCCCCCCAGCACAGCACCCGGGGCACATGCCCTGGTTGCCCCCCCCTAGTTGCGGCCCTGACTAAGATTACACTGGGATTGTACTTCTCAGCATTCTGAGTGGGACACCAGGTTAGGAACGCGTGCTCTTCAGTATAAGTTACTACCCTATGGTTTCAGCATGAGGCCTTCTGGCTGAGTGGACCTTGAGACCCTGCAAATAGTCTTAAATACTTTGATTTTGCCATACTGATTGTGCTTATTAATTTTTTAAACACAATTTTATTGAAAGTTTTAAAAACAAGAGTAAAAATTAATGCAAACTAAAATAGAATAAGAAAAAAAAAGGAAAAGGAAGAAATAAAAGAGAAAGGTTAAGTACAAAAAGAGAATAGGAGAAGAGAAAAGAAGGTAGAAGAAAAATAGAAAAGAAAGAAAAAAAGATTAAAAGAAGTGGTTTCTGCTCTTCTTTCCAGCAGTTGTAAGTACAATTGAGATTTACCTCTTTCTCTAAAGTTATATCAAGACTTTCTTCTTTCTATAATCTATCCTATTTAATTGTCAAAACCATAAATCATACATTCATTTTCTTCTGTTTTACACAAAAAGTCCATAAGGGGTTTCCAGTCAGCAATAAACATAGATACTGTCTTTTGTCTAATCAAATGGGTCAATTTGGCCATCTCAGCGAGTTCTATCTTCACCAACCGTTCTCTGCTGTAGGTATTGCCAAATCTTCCCATCTTTGTGAGTACAATAATCTTGCTAGGGTTATCATGTATAAAAACAAAGTTCCATGATTTTTTTCCAACTGTTTATCCATCAGTCCCAAGAGGAAAAGTTGTGGTTTCAGTTGAATATTAATCTTTAAAATCCTCTGAATCAGTGCATGCATTTGAACACAAAATCTTCTAAACTTTTTGCACCAAGCATGAAAAAATGATCCTTCTTGTTGTTCACATTTCCAGAATAGATTTGAAGTACCTTTATACATTATAGATAATTGTTGTAGTACCATATACCAATGGTATATCATTTTATAAAAGTTCTCCTTAAGATTATAGCATAGTGTCAATTTTCGTTTTATTTCCAGTGGATCACCTTGGGTCTTTTTTCATTGTGGAGCTCCATAGCCCCTTATCAATTTAGTTGCTTTTTAATTGCTTTTTTTTTTTTTTGGATAATCAGCTCCCACATTGCTTAATGTGTGTCATAGGGATATGACTTTTATGCTAAATTATTCATAAAGGAGTGCCTTAGGGAAAGTATGAAAAATGGAAACTGCATAAGCAATCCTGGATACACTGAAATACCTTGATTTTCAAATAAGTTTAGCAGGAGATCTTTGTTGCATGAGTAAAAGTTTAATATAGATAGAAAGGTTTAGCTAGCAATTCCAGAGAGGCATTTTCCATCCAATGGAAGAGATATGATAACTCATAGAAACTGTCAGTGCACTGAAAAAGATTTGGATATAGAGGAAAATATGCTTTACTAATTCTTTTCAAGAATGAATAACATTTTAAACTTTTTCTCTAGACTCTAATGACTTCACAGTTCCACCTATGTTTTTTATGAAGTCCTTTCTAAATAAAACAGTGACAAGTGCACAGCTGTGAAATTTGATGCTACAAGACTTAAATCAGAGGGTTTCTTTCTTTCTTCTAGTCACCTGCCATAATAGATATCATTGACACTGAAAGTTCTAGTTCTGACAAATTAATTATTCTCCAGTTAGCAGTACAGGTTCAGAAACTGTCAATGACAGATTTTCTTTTTTTAAAAAAAAATAATGTGATTACCACTTTAGCTTTTCTCATTCTTTTAGTCTTTTGAAAAATAAGTACAGCTCCAATGTGGAAGTAGTCTGTAGGAAGAATATTGATGCTTTTGAACTTTGGTGTTGGAGAATACTCCTGAGAATACTGTGGACAGCCAAGAAAACAAATAAATGGATCATCAAACAAATCAACCCAGAGTTCTCACTTGAGACCCAAATGAGACACTCATTATCCTACTTCAGATACATCATGAAAACACCCAGCTCTCTGGAAAAGGCTTTAATGCTGGGAAAGGTGGAAGGAAAGAGAAGTGGATGACAGCAGCAAGCTGGATGGACTCAATTACGGTTGCAACGGGAGCATCGTTGGAAGAGCTGAAGGACCAGGTTAGGGACAGATCATAATGGAGAAAAAATTATGTGGTCTCTAAGAGTCAACAAATACTTGACTGCACATAATCAGTTAGCAGTAGATTGTCTTTAGCATTCTGAATCATGTCTCACCAGCTAGAAAGAGTGGTTTCCAAGTTCATTACATGCTACCTAATATAAAATAAGATACACATGTACAGTATATTATACCTACAACTTCAACATTACTTGCTGTCCATTTAAGAGGATTCATCTTTCCTTCTCTTCCAGCTTCTCCCAGGAATGTTCCATGCCTACTTTTCTTATTTCAACCTTACAGTAATCTTCACTAAAATATATTATTTCATGCTGATTAGCCTACAAAGTTTGTAAGTCCTACTCAGCACTGCCTATGACTCTGCTGCAGAGTAATTATGGGAAAGATAGCCACAATTTATCAGAAGAGCAGCTAGTTGGGAGAGGCTGGGTTAAAGCCCTATTAACCCCACTATCCTGGTTCTTTTTGTTGTGGGCCTAAAGATGCAGAAGAGGATTTGATAACTTCTTATTTATTTATTTATTTATTTATCACATTTATATAGCCACCCATCTCACAGTAAAGTAACTTCAGGTAGCTTACCATAAAAAACATTATAAAAAATTAAGTGTTAAAAATACAATTAGAAGACATCAACAATATTATTAATAACAAGATAGTGGAGAGAATTGATGTCAAAAACAATGCAGCCATCTCATCAAATTGCCATTTCCTTGAGATGGAGTCCCCCTTTTTGGGGGGAGATGGGTGGTGATAGAAATTTGAATAATAAATAAATAAATATCTGCAGATATGATAAGGGTGGAGAAGTATTGTTACTTCGCGCCATTACCACCACAAGGTAGGCCTTAATAGCAGCTCTAACACATGTTTGGGCCAGTCTCTTCTCTCATTTCATTCCCTTAGTTCTTCTATGAACCACAGAAAATGACAGGATCCATAAGAGACAAGAGGTCACATAGGTACAATCCTATCCAAGGCCTCGGCAGCCCTCTCTTTCTAAGCAGCCACCAGGGCCTCAGATGGGCAGTGCAGCAGATCAGCAGAAACAACCCCCAGCTCCCTCTTAAATCCATCAGGGTCCATCAGTTGCCAAGGGTGGACCAACCTGATAGGTCTTGCCTCCCTGAAGTGGAGAAATCCCTGATTACCATGGGATTTCTCTAGTGGCACTGAGAAATCCCATGGTAATCAGGCATGATTTGATCATGACAAGCAAGACACTAGGAGCTCCCCAATTCCAGATCACATTACCACTGCCCAATAGAAAATCAGATCTGGTGTGTGACCACTGTCTCGTGTCAGGCCCTGGATGTCCTGGGAGAAGTCTATGGCTGTTATGGTAGATATGAACTTCTCAGTCACCTCAGACCCCATTCCCAGGGAAGGCAGATTGAAGTCCCCCAAAACCATAAGTCTGGGGAACATTGCCACCAAGGTGTAAATGGAGTAAAGCAGCTCAGGCAGGGAGGTTGCTATACAGCAGAGAGGCTGGTAGAGTACCAACAATCCTAACTAATCCAGAGAGCCCAATTTAATGTATAAGGTCTCAAATCCAGCAACCTGTAGAGCAGCACTTCTGAAAGCCTTAAGAGATTCTTGAGTGACAATTGTCACACAACTGTCCCTGCCCTGAGATCTTGGCTGATGCCATACCGGAAACCCAGATGAGCACATTTCTGAAAGAGGAACCCCGTCTTCTGGGCTCAGCCAGGTCTCAGTAGTACATGCCAGGTCAGCCCTCTAATCTGTGATTAAATCACAAATGAGGGAGGCCTTATTATAGACTGACCTGGCATTTAGCAGCAGCAGCCAGAAGGCAGGGCCTCTGATGGTCTGCTAACCAGGCACAGGGCTGAGTGGAGACAGCTGAAACTCAGAACTGGTATAAGACATCAGGACCATGCTCCCCAAGAACAGCCCCCTCCCTGTCTCCTACCATATCTACCCATGCCTGTCACCATAGGAAAGTCACCCTAACTCCCCCCAAGACACCAACATCCCCCAATCTAACCCTCCTGGTATCCAAAGCTGGGGATTGCCACCTGTCCTCCACATCATCCATCCCAGGGAGGGGAAACCAAATCCCCTGAAGCTCTTCAGCTGTCAGTGCCATCAGGGTATCAGTAACCACCTCCCCCAGAATCACACAATAGAACCATAACCAGCCCCCCACAGCTGCTCTCATCAGACTGGTAAAGGGCCCCCTCTCAAACCATACCCTCCCTAACTAACTGAACCCTCACCAAGTGCCCTCAAACCCTAATCAAACTACCTATCCTGAAAGTGGGGGCCTACACTGAGGTTAAAGTCAGCCCCACAATGATTAGATGGAGGCAGGAGGGAAGGGAGTCCACAGAAGTCTGGAAACCAGTCTGCTGCTACTTCCACCACTTCCATTTAGCCCCTGCTGCCCAGAGTTGCTGGATTAAATAATCTCTCTCTTTGGGGGCTACAAAAATGCCAAGCTATAGCACCCACAACTTCCAGCACTGGCTGACAAGGCCACCCACCATCACAGCAGCCAAAAGCAGAAGAAAACAAAAGAGATCCCAGCACCAGCTGATAGGCCACCCACCAACACAGCCAGCAGTCCTAGTGTGATCAGCATGCAACTGGATTCCATCATCACCTCAGCTGCTACCAAACAAACAATTGCCTCGTCTCCAGTCAGCGCTGCTCAGCTGAAAGACATCTCTGCCATCGCCAAGGTCTCAAGCTTTCTGTGGGAGAAACCCCAGCCAAGAATAGGAATCCACAGGCAGAATCTGGTGGGGAAGCCCAAAAGGGAAATCCACAAACGGAACGTCCCTGCAGGGGACATCTCCACAAAGCCAGCAGCTCCCACACACAAGTTTGGGTCAGAGTTGGTGCCTGGATCTGGGTTATCATCCAGCATGGAGTCTCCCAGCACAGGGAAAACCAGTCCTCCAACAGTCCACAAAAGGGTCCAAGTAGGTAAAAAACATACACCTACACATACCATCCACTGCTTTAAAGCATTCACACATCAGCTAAAAACCAACTACAGCCAGCTAAAATGAGGATGGCCACCCCATGGCTCCTCTCTCTCTCTCTGCCAACTTCCTTGCATGGTGTCTTGGAGAAATCTATTTCTTCTCTTCCATTTCAGAGCTCTGAGATAGATGTAGCCAATGTATACAACACTTTCATAGAGCTGAAATTGCTGCTGCATCCATCGGTTTGGAGTTTTGGTCCATCCTGCTTGTCTCGCTCCTGGATAGCTGTGTCCAGAGTGGGACTCCTTTCACTCACAAAAAAAGGGTTTTTCTGAGGCAAAACCAGGTTTATTTGGTCAGAAGTGGCACAAATTCTTCTAGGTTTATTCTGAAGAAAAAAACTATAGTTTGAAAGCTCATTACCACTACCCCAAAGTGACTGAGGTAATTCTCTCTTTTATCAGCTCTTTTCCTGATAATGAGGTTATGCTCTTTCTCAATCTAATCAGAGACCAATTATTGATAAACAATTAAAATGCATTTAAAAGTAACATTGCAAGAACAGATAATTGGGAAGTAAATTGTGTCGGTTTAAATGCACAGAACCACACACTTATTTTGGTAGTTTACTCTTTTACAAGGTCCACCATTCTCAAGTTTTGTATTCTATAATATGCTGATTGTCTTTTTCCTTTCCCTCTTTTTCTTCTGCTGCCCACTCCCTCGCAAGTTTTCTGCCTCACATTCCTTACATGGAAGTTCACAATTAACCTGCTTTCCACTAAAGTGACGATCTATCTTTTCATCACATCACTGTCCTGTATAAGGAAGTCCCTCTATTTCATAGAACAAAAGTGTTAGGATCCAAGGTTTGCTGTACTCACAGTAGGGAACTTTTATTTTTCAAAGCAGAATAAAAACTGATTTATATCCAGGACTTTCTGAGACTCTGTTTTTCCCAGCCTTCCCAGTGTAGACAATCATCTGTCGTATTTGTCCTCAGCACCCACTGCCAATCCTGAATGCTCATCATGTTGGTTGATGGTATCAGGAAAAATCAGAAACCTTTGCTGAAAGGTGAGTCATTAGCAGGAGTCTTACAGAAGTCAATACAGAAGCATAAGTTTCCCCACAAATAAGAGTGGACTTGCCAATCAGTGAGCTTTCTTTTCATTCTTGTCAATCTTTTCCTCAGCTGTTACAAGTACTTTAAAGAAATAACTGGTGCACACATACTCTCTTTCCCAAGAACAACACATGAGTGATAGGCAAGCAGGATTAGGCAAAGGTGTGTGATAATTGTAATGTTTCATTTACATGAGGAATCTTGAAGGATGGGGAGCCATCCGTCATGGCATTTGCTCCCAACAAATTACTTGGCTGACATGGCAATGTCCCTGCTCATCAATTCTGATCTCATATAAGCTGGTACTTAGCAATTAAGGAAGGTAGAAATGGCACCTCAGAGAGTTACCTTTCAGGGAATAATTGCCATAGGTGTCAACAAGCAGTGGGAAAAGAGAGATATTTATTATAGATATGAATCAAGCTTATAAATAATTCGATAGTTACTTACGATAATCACCTGTGTCTCCCACACACTAATCTTCCTATCTCTATCTCTGTTTTCTTAAATCTTTGCCCTAATTCTTCCCATTCAGGAACACAGAGGTAATAATGTATATGGTGATAAGTTACTCAGGAATAGGCAAAACATGAATATTTTCTTTATTAATGAGCCTCATGAATTGCTGGGCTATAGTTGTTGACTTTTTTGCTATTATTTATGTCCTGAGTTATCCCATAATAAGCTAGTTTTGAAAATCAAGAACATTACAACATTGGTAGACCAGGTAGCTTCACTTTACCAAGTGGCCTCAACTATCTCTTGTGTATGAAATTAAAAGGAAAGTCTATAGTACATTTCCAATAAAACTGTATCACTATCAACATTAACAAAGAGCAAGGACTTTTTAAGCAGGTAGCAGCAAATAATTTGATAAAATTGTGTCTGAGTGCCCAGAGAATCTCTGTCAGTCTAACAATGCTATGTTATATAAATATTCACATACCACAAACAGCTGCATTCAAGGAATAAAAAAGTCATTGGGATTTATGGATATCTACAGCAGGGCTGGGGAGAAGAGGGAAATTATGTATGTCATGACATCATCATGAAGAAAACACATAATTGTGACATTCATGCAATGATATAATAATGTACACAACATCAAAATTGTATCATCATGGCTTATTGTGGACACCACTGTCAGGATTATCAGCTACCGAAGGCTACCACTATATTCAGCTCAATTAAATGGTGAGATGTCATACTTTATTTTAACCATGCTGAAAAGTCAACATATGAAGTTAAAATAATTTTATTCTCCCAGAAAAAGAGGCTTAGAATCATCTAACTCATTCTCAGGTTGCTTTAACATTTATTTTGAATTTCTCTTGGTGGTGTTTTTCATCTTGCTATCGCCAATACTGTTGTTTTGCTTACACAGCTTTCCATTTTCTAGCTGTCCACACTTTCTAATCTTAAAATATTCAATAGCTCCCACATGATGTCATTGGGAGCTTCATTGAAAAGCGGAAAGTAAGGGAAGCTTCAGGCTGTTTCAGAGATAATTGTCCAGTAAAAGAAAGGATATTCATATCACCCTTTGGCCATCATGTAACAGCACTACAAGAACACTACACTCTACCTGTGGTAATTTCACTGAAATTTCATTATGGGGAAGGAGGGTCTTAAAATGCATTTCTTTTTCATTAAATTGTAGGGAAACTGATAGAAAAAACACAGGAAGGTTTTTTCTCCCCTTTATGGCACTAATATTTAATCCTACTGATACATTTTATCCCAGATTTAATTTTTCACTATTGAATTAATACACAAACTAAAACTCATTCGGCATACAGAATCTACATTTGTCCTGATTTTGCTGTACAATTTACCATTTTTAAATTATTTAGCACAGTTGATAATTTATGAAAATAATGTATAACAATGCTTTAAAAAAAAATTAAAAAATTATTTGGATATTAACATTAGCTTGATTTGTAAATGAAATTGGTATATTTGAGACATGTTCATAAAAATGCATAGATTGGTAGAGTTCATTCATATCTATATGTCTGTCTGACATATAGATATGGATGAGCTCATCTTGCAGATGAGAAAAACTGAAACTGGGAGATTAAACCATTACTAATGTTTGTTGACAAATTATCATTTGAAGTCATTATGTTGTCATGTCTCTTTGTTCAACATCTTAAATCAGTGTTCTACAATTTATCTATGGCTTTTTTTTTCCTTTTGGGGGGGGTTATCTTTTCATGAGAAAGTAAGGATTGTATATTATGTCATAAATTACCCATAGGCTTCTCTTCATACTTAATTGATGTACTCCAATGAGAACTGATCCAAATTTCAGTTCTGTGAAAAAGTTACTATCCTTTGTGAATTTTCTGTATTTTTTGGTATCTTTGCACAGAATATTTTCAATGCTTCATCAGTGCTACTGATATGTACATGGAGTTGAATGAAAAAAAATAGTACCAAAGTTTGGTGCTTGATTCATTTATCTCATACACAAAATCATCCAACATGATGTGTGTCAGTGTGAAAAAGTGATTTTCCCCTCATTTAATCCATTCAATTAAATGATGTTTTCCAATACTTTCATCATATAGCTCATATTTGCTTTTAATTCAGTGAAAACCAATAGACCAGCACATTAGTTCTACATGGAGCTGCCTTTGAAGACCACCCAGAAACTTCAGCTGGTCAAGATTCTAGCAGTGTAGGCAGTGATAGGCATACCTCGCTTTGCCCATGTAACACCTCTTTTTTGTAAGCTGCATTAGTTGCTATTTTCTTCTGGGTGAGATTCAAGGTGCTAATCATTACTTATGAAGCCCTACATGGCATAGGGCCTCGGTACTTGAGGGACTACCGGTCTCCATAGTATCTGCCTGATCAATTCAATCTGGCAGGGTTGGTGCACTCTGGATTCCTTCAATTAAACAATGACATCTATTGGGATCCTGGAACTGCGCCTTCTCTATAGTATCACCTGCCATCTGCAGTGAGGTTTCCCCTGAGATCTGAACATCCCCCACCCTGCTGGTGTTTTGAAGGTCTTGAAGTCCTGGCTCTTTGCCAGGACTTTGGTAAGAATGACTGAAGCCTCCTTTAGACTATGTTGGTTGTTTTCTCTTATTTCCTTTATTTTTTTGTCATTCTATTATCTTCTATTATCTTTATCTTTCTTTTTCACTCTAGTTGTTTTTAAATTTAAAACTTTTCATTTAATGTTTTAAGCTATTTGTAAACCACCAAAGCTACTGGGAGTTGGGTGACATATAAATGTAATAAATTATTATTATTATTGTTGTTGTTGTTGTTATTGCTTGAATGTAATATGTAAATATAATATCATATGAGAAATGGAGTATTCAATTTTCAAGAAGTTGGAGTGTAGAATTGTTACTGCTAGTATTGCTAAACATGACTTAATAGCTCAAAGCAGTAAATTGTCCAGAATACTCAAATCACTCTTGGTATATAATTTCCATAAGAAATATTAGAGTAACTTCAATATCTGCATATATTTATTACCTGCAGTGAATGGGGCTTACTTCTGAACAGACAAGTATGGAATTGCATGATAATAGAGTGCATGAGAATAGAACTCCCCAAATCACTTCCCATTCATTGGTACCAAATGTCAAATTTGCTACAACAAAGTGTGTAAGACGTGTCAACATGCCTGCATTCATTATCAACCATATTCAAACCGTATGACTCTCTCTCCCATATATAGTTCATGGACTTGCACCTTAACTATTCAGGTGCTACTATGCCTGAATAATACGTGCAGAAATCCTGATTTCAAAACATTTCACTTTTGAAAGATACCAGAAGTACATATGTAAGTGCTCTCCCTGTGGACTATTTTTCCTGTGATTAATGTGTTAGCATTTGCTTTAATCTCTTGCCATGTGCGGCAAAAAAGACAAATAATGTTTATGTTAGATTGTCCCCTCCCATGATTCCTAAACAACTGCCTTTATGCACCACAGGCAGCTTGCTTGAGTCGTGCTTAATTACAGCATTGGACATCTGCTTTCAATCTCCAAGTCAGCAAACAAGATCCTTCTTGTCCTGGTGCTTGCACAGTTGTCCCCTTTGTTTATTTATGGTTTGGTTTTTCAAATTACATGTAAACATGCACAGAGACAACAATGTTGTAATGTTTGAAGTCTGCCATACTGTAGTTGACAGATACAGAGAAATACTTGTGGATCTTATTAATGTGGACATTCAGATTTGTCAGTAGAGACTTGTGGTCATAACCTAACCAGACAAACCCCCCACTGTTAGTGAAAATTAATCTTATTTATTATATCTGTAATTGCTTCACCTTTTCCTATGGGATTGATCTACCATTTTCTCCCATCTGTATTAATCATTTCTAGATAATGAGTTCAAGCTTCAGCTGCTCTGTCAGCTGACTAAATTAAGATTTTCTTTTCAAATAGGTTAGGCTCTGTTCATTGTGTGTCTCAACAACAAGTTTCCTTACAATGTATAAATAGATTAATTAAAATATATTTTGGATTAAATGTATGATTATTAAAGTGCAAATATATAGCTTCAACTTGTATTACAATGCAACCATGACTGGGATATTTACATGCACAGATGAACATTTCACAAGCTTTGGAATGCGTGGCTAGCATACTTCTTGTTAACTCAGTTGTGATCAAGCTCTAAGATGAATTAGAGAGTTTATTAAAAAGGTGTCTGACTCTACATTGGGGCAGCACTTCCAAATAGATATCTTCAAAATGTATGGTTCAGTAATTCCCTAAATCTCTCTAAGTACCATCAGGGCTGAGCCAGAGGCATATGTAGAGTTCTCTGATCCCCACAATAACCCTCCCTGATCCTGTCCTCCCAATGGTGAAGGAGTTCAGATTTCGACCACCACCACTACCTACCCCCCACCTCCTGCTGCAGCAATTATGGACAGGTAGGAGAAAGAGGAGAATCATCATATCAAAGCTTCAAGAAACAGCTGTGGCAGCAAAGAATTAGAGCAGTGTTTTTAAACTTGGCAACTTCAAGATGTGTGGACTTCAGCTTCCAGAATTCATCAGTCAGTATGCTGGCTGAGGAATTCTAGCTGTTGAAGTCCACACATCTTAAACCTGCCAAGCTTGAAAACACTGTGTTAGAGTTTTCTATATCTCTTTCCTGCCATTTAGAGATTATCCAAACTTTAGCAGCCCAGATATGGCACATTTATTATCTCTCTCCTCTTTTATTCACAAACAGGAAGGAGAATGAGAGTGAAAAACAAATGTTCAGCAGGGATTGCTAGGGAAGAAACCAAGAATTCTGAGGTCTTCATTTCCAGCACCTGTTGCTACTGCTGAGGCAACGGGTGCTTGGGACTGGCAGTGGAGAAGGTGGTAATGGTAGCAGTGGTGACTTTTTTCATCATGTATTCTATCTTTCCTCCCATGTTCCTATTGAGACCAGATGCCTTGGCTATCATTTCTGAGCTGCAAAAATCTGGATGACTGCTAGGTATGTCAGCAAAGAGATACATTAAAGTTTGACTTTTGCTGCCATCTACAGGTTATCTAGATTTTTGCAGCCCAGATACAGTAGCCTTACCTTAGGCAATCAGAATTGCTGAAGCTATGGAATGAGTGGGCAGCAAGGGGCAGCCCCACACTCCCCCTCGTACCTACAAGCCACAGAGCAGCTGCTTTTCTCATCTTCACTATATGTGGGCCACTGAGCTAAGTTTAGATCCAACTCTTTTTGTGTTCCATCTCTATTTATTTCTTTTGAATACTACAAAGCTGACCCAGAACATTCAACACAGCCTTACATGGTCAATTTTGCATTATGTAAATTTAATCAATGGTGGTGATAGACTAAATGGGCAATAGGTTGTAGCATTATAGCATGACACTAAGAAAGCCATAGAAATTATAATTTGGTAACAAATTTTGAAATTATCTTGGGGGCAAAAAGTTTTTAGGGGGCACAGGTGGTTATAATTGCTGTATTAAAGATTAGAGCCAACAAGTCTTAATTTGGAATAGGATCAATATTACTAACTTTATGAGCTATCCTTGACTTTTCTTTCATTGTTTGCCATTTTTGGCTTCTCACCTAACCTTTTTTGATAACACTTAAGCAAATATTAATGTAAAGTTTGGCTTCAGTGTTGATGACAAAATGACTACAAGTGATTTGTTACTGAAATAGTTTAGGGTGCTATCCATATGTTTTGGATTACAGGACTCATAATCACTGGCTGTGTTGTATAGGTATTCTAATCCAGAACATATAGTGAGCTCCACAGGAAATAGTGATATGTGGTATCTTTCCCTCAGCAATTTTCCAGTTGTTTCTCTTTTCAGCTAACTTCAGAGAATTAAAGTTACCATTACCTGTGGTGATACAAAGTAACTATATTAAAATTTAGATATAACTAACCAGTTTGTAGTAGTTTAGCCATAAGAATGAACCATCTTTACTGCAATACATAAGCAAATGCTTTCAACTCATAGCTTCACTGTCTTTAAAAAAGAGAGGGAAAGTATATGACCCCACATTTCAAGCCATAGTATAGAAGTACAAACCCACCAAATTCCTTTATATATATAATGCTATGCTTAGTTATTCAGAAGTAAATGGAATTATATTTAAGTATGAAGTAATGGATTGTATCTGTTCACTAATCTCTAAGCTATATAAATTTGATATATAGACAAATAAATAAAAATTAAAGCTGGAATAAGCAACAAGTTTCACGTAAATCAGGTTTTTTTTTCTGTTGTAAAGTCAAACTCTGTAAGAAAGTTAGTGTTAAAATTACTACTGCTCTTTAACTCTATCCTGTGGTGAATAGGTACTCTATAAAGGAAGTCACAGAACAGTGGGTAATCTTTTATGTTACATTTCTTCAATGTATATACCATATGTGCTAAACAGTACGCTGCATGTCATACATTAGATCACCTACAGTTCTAGACCCCTGCTGTACCAAGTCACTACCAGGTGAAATAAGGGCAGCTTGGTTGTCTAATTAAGATGTATTTATTTGGCTAGAGTATATTTGGTTAAGTTGGAATCTTAAAGCTATTTTCTGTTTTCTTAATGAACATCATTTTCACCTTTTACATCTTCTGGATTATCTGTGTCTCTTGAAAATAAAAGCAGACCTGGTTTCTTTATGAAGTTGCCATGGATGCACTTCAATTAGGCTGCAATATCTTGTAAGACATTTTCATGAATTTGCTTCATTTGGACTGCAAACATTATTGTGGTCCCATTAACTATAAATACATTCCTTCCCACATATTCATTCATAGATCTACAGTGCTGAAAAGACCCAGGCCAATAATTCAACAGAGGGAAATATCACTTAGGGAAATGTTTCTAGAATAAGTGTTGAAGAAATACAATGGAGTTTCTTTTTTCAGTCCATTACGACACCAAGCATAGACTCCCAATACTCTCTTTTACTGACCAGCATGAATCCATTAATCATAAAAGTTGATGGATATGGAATGTAGGTCTTTCATAAATAATCTGCAAGATTTCCTGCATAATTCTCTACCCAACCATTAGTTGCAGACAATACTACCAAATTTTATGATGGTTCAGTGGGTGTATGAAGCAGTAAAATGTTTGTGTAGGATCAGATCTGAAGCCAATTTTCAGAAAGAATAATTAAGTTAGGTTAAGAATTATTTTCTTTTGGAGATGGTACATTATTTTCTTTTAAATCCAGAATAATCACAAGTAGATATGCTAATTTGTAGATACAGTGTGCACAATGAGAGCATTTTACTCCTTAGAGTATGGACTTGTATACTATTTCTAATAATCAATATAGAATGCCCTCCACACATGGTTTTATTGTGAAACTGTATCAAACCAGTGTGTTCCTAGGAACTTGTCCTTCCTGTGAATTTTGATTTGCAATGCTGGAATTGCTAAAAGCTTGAGTGTTGTTTTGGTTTTTTTACCCCTATTTAGCTCAAGACGTAGAGCTCAAGATATAGAGATTCCATAGTGCAATCTATTAACATGGTTGAAAAACATGTTAAAAACATCTGATTGCAAAACCACAGTAGTATGCTATCTTCACAGCTTTCAACAGGAATTACTATAAAGGAAGAATTATGTCTTAATGGCCAGTCAGCTTTCTCCTCAACAGATCTGAAGATGTAAAAGAAGGTGCTAACAATGTATTCTCACCCCTTCTTCTGTATGGAGTGTGGGTGAGGGTATGTTTGTTACTCTAGGAACTGCCATAATTTAGAGTAGAATACTGACAATTATGATTTATGCATTTGCCCATTGGCCTGCTAGAGGAAACACAGATAAGCTCATGGTGCCAAAGCGGTACCTATTAATCTACTCACATTTGCATGTTTTCGAACTGCTAGGTTGGCAGGAACTGGGACTAGCAATGGGAGCTCACCCTGTCATGCGGATTTGAACCGCCGACCTTCCGATCGGCAAGCTCAGCAGCTCAGCAGTTTAACCTGCAGCGCCACTTGTAGATCAATTTACTGGCACTGGATGGTTGCTGGACTTTTATTCTCTCACACTAATGCTACTTCGACAGTGGCCACAGAAGCCAGGACATTCCCAAAATTTAAATTTTAAATCTGAATAAATAATAATTTTTACAATGAAAATATCTCAGAAATGTTACTTGATTGTTGAGTCTTTCAAGAAGTTGGTGGGGGTCACATGAGATTTCACATAAGAACTTGCATGATTAACTTGACATTTTCAGGTTCTCAGATAAAATCTTAAGGATGGGACATTGATTTTTTTTTTAATTGTGGTTGCTGAGCCATTGCTTGACATTGCTCAATGTTGCCTGAAACCTGAGTTCAGTAGGAAATGATCACTAGATTTTTTTTTCTCCTTCACCTTCTAAGTTTCTTGTTTATTCATAATAAATAACAAAATTGCTAGGAGTGCTGTGATGACTTGGATTTGCATCTAAAATGGAGGTTTCCCTTACCTAAATTATTTCTAAAGCTTGAGTAATGTGTAATGGATTCAAATGAAATAATAGACCTTCCCTTCCACTATTAGTTATATTCAGTTAGCAACCTGGATTTAGGCCATTGATTTCTACTGGCAATGTCAACAGTCATTGGATACATCTAATTTTTAAAAATCAACAATCATTATCACTGACAGTAATCACTTTATATTTACAAATAATTTGACTTTCTGTAAATCTAGTATGATTTTATAAATTCATGCAGCTTGTATAGGAAAAGGTTTTCATTGATAGTATTCACTTACTGTGTATTAAAACCCATATCCTGGATGAAAGGATAGAGCTGCATTATTAATTCCTGAAGCTAAAAGTATTTACAATAAAAAATAAAATTACAATAATTGGGAATACTTAAACATATTTGAAGCCAGTTTTCTAAGATATGAGGAAATCAAATGGGGACAAAAAAAAATTCAGGACTGCATGATTTCTTTGAATGTGCACATTTGGGATTGACTGTGAAATGCATGTAGACATATTGCAAACTGTAGTTAATCTCATTTTGAAAACTCATTGATCAAAGGTGCTCTGACAGGAGCTGATTAAGAGCCATGTAAGTGCACTAAAGACATTTCCTTCTGGTTAACAGTTCTGATTCCTGGGGGTTCCTGGAGTGAATTTTCCTGTAGGTACTGAGGCTCGTCTCCGGCCCCATGTGAAGGTATCAGGTTTCTCAATGGCAGAGCTTCCTGTTGTTGAAGGCTACCATTCATTCACAGCTTGTAAATCAGTGGATGAAGAAACAAGTGTGATAGCAGAGTGTTTATAGGCAAATTCCCTCCTGGAATGTTCTCCCAAGGTACACATTCAAAGGATATATATGTGTGTGTGTGTAAGTAAAATGGCTAAAGTTTTATAACTTGTGTGTGTGTGTGCACATGATGAAGCAACATATTTTCATTCTTTCTTAATAAGTTTGCTATATTAGGATTTGTTCAGGTGCTTTATTTGACTTGTACCAAATATTTCAGGCTTAAAGGACTTAAGGATTTAAATTGTAAAGCAACAAGATGAGTAGAGAAAGCAGCAGGATTATATTAAGGTAATATAGTGTTCTGGAGTAAATCAGTGCATACTGCAACTTACGTAAAATCTACAGGTTGTCAGGAACTCTCCCTGCTACATGTAACTTTATGTTTCCAGGGAATACATATAACCCAATGATCTGTTTGAGTCTATTTTATTTGGTCTAGGTAAATGAAAAGGCATTGATAACGGATAACGCTAGTAAGCCTCTAACAGCACTGTTTGAAGAGATGAACATACTATTTTGTCTTTAGTTTGCATTGGGTATTCCAGTTA
The DNA here is from genome assembly GCF_035149785.1 of Candoia aspera. Lineage (NCBI taxonomy): Eukaryota > Metazoa > Chordata > Lepidosauria > Squamata > Candoiidae > Candoia > Candoia aspera. Next base: position 78,996,213 of record NC_086157.1, on the reverse strand, counting down.
CTTTTGGTAAATAGTCAATTTAGACTGAGATATTCAAAAATTGGGTGTCTTCATTTAAAGACATATTTCTGGGAGTGCAGAAAAAAGTTTTCATTTTAAAAAGTCTTCATTTTTCATTTGATCTTTCAGAAAGTGTTGAAGACATTCTGTCTGAAAATTGTAGGTGCAACTGCAATTGGACTATTTAAGTTTTAGTTGTCCAGCTATGATAATACCTACAATTTTCAATTAAAATTTGCTAATATTGTGCTATACAAGTACCTTCACAAATCAGTAGTACAACTGAAGTATGTACAGACATATATATTATTATAGGCATACTGGCCTTCATGGAAGGAACACACATGTGATGTGTTGCTCTTGGAGAGGAGCAGATACCTTTTGAAGGTAAAGCCTTTAGATCAAGGATTCTCAAACTATTGGTTAAGTTCCAGGGGATCATGAGCAACTTGAGGTAGACACCTAACTAGGCTTGCACTGGCACATAGGGCTGTCAAAACTCATTCCAGACTTTGGTGACTGCTTTGCCTTCAAAAGGTATTGCTCACCTCCCCAAAGCAGGAACAAGTTTTGACTGTGTTCACACTTTGCCTGTGTAATCCTGCAGCAGCCAGTTGTAATACCACAAAGTTTGAGAATTGTGAGGATAGGTAGGTAAGTAGGTAGGTTAAGTGAGTGTCGGGTATAAATGTGATGGGTGGATGGAAGGAAGGAAGGAAGGAAATATTTTTGCCCAGACCTAACCACAATGAAGTCATTAGATTTTTTTTTTTTTAATTAGGTGGAGGTTACACAAATTATGTTATCATTTTAAAGGGTCATTATACTGCAAAATTTTAGAACCCTTGTTTCAGAGTGTAAATAGTGGCCCTATCTACCATTAAGTTAGAAAATGTAATTATTTCATATTTAGTATAAAAGCATATGAAACCAAGGATTAACATCTAGCTCTTTTAACCATTGCACTCCAAGAAATATGTTATATAGGTCTACTGGTCCATGTTAGTTTTCTTGTTTTTATATTTTTTCCTGTATGCTAAGTGTCCTTTTTAGAAATTCCCAAATTGTGTTTACAGAAAAGACAGCAATTTTGTCGGTTTACTCTTGGTATCATAAGCATTATCACATGGGGGTCCAATATATAATTATATTATTATTCTTAGACATTGCACTTACAAAAAAGTGCACTGGCTAAGAAACTGCTGTCCTAGTATCCTGGTGACTATTCTGTTTGGTCTAATGGAAGAGGAGGAGGAGGACAAAGAAGAGGGGAACTATTTTGAGGAAAGACACCAGGATCTCCTAGAAATAAATGAGCAGGCATTGCACATCTGGGTTGTGCAGCAACCTTCCAAAGGCTGTTGGAATTCAGTCCACAACCCATTCAAGTTGAATAAATATAAGTTGCATTTATATCAGTTTAGCCTGATTGGTTATTTATGGTTATAGTTAACATACATTTAAAGTTTACTCTGTTGTCAACCAAATCTATTCATAGATATCCTCAAAACTGTTTTCAAATTATTTTTATGCAGATGTAGTAAAAATGAATAAAAGGATTTCTTGTTAGCTGTGCTCTTTATATGCCAGCTGGAGTGAATTTGGGTTTAATGAGATCTAAGTCAGGCATGATTGTACCTATGTATGTATATGCAGATGCCAAATTCTTTGTTTATGTATTCATTATGTGTGACATTTCCTCTGTCTGTATAGAAATATAAAGTGGCTAGTTAGATAAATGGTACAGAAAGAGTGAACTACTTGTAGAAATATCAGTACAAATGATGTCTAGATAATAATTAAGAGATTAACATTTTTCTGCTGCTTGGTATTGATCATAAATGCAGGAAAATTATAGGTTATTTGCATTCTTTCTATCTATCTATCTATCTATCTATCTATCTATCTACCTACCTACCTACCTACCTACCTACCTACCTATCTACCTATCTACCTATCTACCTATCTACCTATCTTTGCTCCTGAGCTAGGAGAGATGATCTTTGAGGGATTTTTAATGTCCATGCTGAGGTTGCCTGGTCCCAAATTCATGTCTGCCATGATGACTATGGGCTTCTTTCAATTTGTATCTGGCCCACACATACAGTAGGGTATGTACTGGATTTGGTTTTCTGCTTAGCCAATACCAGTGATATAAAAGTGGAGGAATTTTCTGTAACTTCATTGGACAGATCACTCTTCTGTAATCTTTAGATTAGTCTCTGCAGCATTGGCGGACTAGATGCTTTCTGAACACTCTTTCTCATAACATCTGTTGGCAATATTGTTTAAGTCCTGGTCAATTTGTGGAATAGAGATGGTCCTGTTGGTTGACACTGTCACTTCTGAATGCTCTCTTCCCTCTTGCATAGCTCAGTTGGCACCTTGGTTTACTAGGGAGCGTGGTGCAATAAAACAGAGAGAGGGAGTTGGTACACAAATGGAGAAATCATTGTGAAACTTGGAATAGTGCCCTCTTTCAATTTGAAATCCTGTTCTGTGACAACGGATGCAGTAAAAATAGGCTTCCTTGTCTGCCTCCATTGGGCCTGCATAGGGCAGGGTGGCAAAGCTTTCCCACATTGTTCAAGATCTTGAGGGAAGGGACACTGGACATTTGAATCTCACTGCAAGCAATATTCATTATTTACAGACAAAGTTGGTTGGATGCTCCCTGATTTGGACTCCAGTATTGGGCCAGGTCATAGGGAGCTAAACTTGGCAACTGCTTCCCAGGATTATATGGATTCTTTTCATCTTGTAGATCTCAAGGTTGTAGGTACAAGCTGAAAATTAGCTAAATTAGTCAAGTTCAGTCTGAACTCATGGTTCAGTGAGGTGATTGGTACCTGAGAATGAATGTGTTCCTACAGAATTAATGGAGGCAGTCATAAGACCTTTACTAAAAAGGTCCTGGAAGATTTTTCTAATTATAAGCCACACTTAAACATTATTTTCTGTTGCTAAAGAAAAAGCTAGAATTCATAACTAAAGTGAAGCTTCTTCTGAATGTGATTGCAATGCCTGAGAGAAGGGCAGATCTGTAGTTTGGAAATATTTTTTTCATATGCAACTGTGACTGGATTTGCAGGCGGTAGCGTGTTTGCACAATTAGATCTAGTGTGCTAACTATGACTTTTTCTGAGCTTTTATCCATGCTTTGATTACAATTCATTTTTGTTTATGTGTAAATAAATTTGTTTTAACCACAGGTCATAACAATGTAGCACAGCATAAAATACAATAAAACTAAATAAAACTAAAATGAAATGAAATAGAATAGAATAGAATAGAATAATAACAAGTGTATTGGATGCAAAGAGGTCAAAACAAAAGAAAGCCAGGGCTATGACTGAAAATTTAAATAGAGAAAGGTCCCTGAGTCATTTTCTGAATCCTTGGGGGACGACGTTTTTGCGATGTTTTCTTGGCAGACTACAGAGCAGGGTGGTTTGCCATTGCCTTCCCCAGTCAAAATAATTTAAATATTTATTTCTAAAGTTAAATGACAACAAAGCCAATGTAGAACCTGACAGCTAACAGAGGGAAACAAATCTGCAAGAAGATAATTCAATTGTTTAAGGTCCAAAGAATTTATCTACCTTCAATAATTTGGCCCTGATTTTATCATAAATGGGACAGTGGAAGACATAGTATATAAGGTCCTCCACTTGGCCAACACCACAAGCACAGAGATATTGTTCAACAGGCTGCTTACAAAATCTACCTTCAAGGTATGCCAAAGGCATGGTCTGAAAGTGAAGGGGCATGTAAAAACCTTTCTCAGTGGGGCACTGGTAATATTAATCAGATACTGAGTGAGGCTTCTACGTTTTTTTTAAATGAAAAAACAAAATGAAAATATGGATGACTGTACTGCAGTAGCATCTTTACTGGCATCCCTGTCTCTAATATTTGCTTTATCCCAAGAACTACATTTCCCAAAGAGAATAGGGAATATATTTGTAGAATAGGTGACAAAGTTTTGGCCCATTGTTCCCTGCTATGTAATGGAAAAAGCAAAGTTTGGGAGAGTGGGATTCTTGAAGGCTTTCTCTTCTTACGGTGTCCCAAAATTCCAAGATGTATTCTAATGGCGATGGAAGGTAATCCTACCTGCATGTTTAGATAAGCAGTAAGGGTGCCTTGGGGAGTCCCCAAATCTTTCTTGTGAAGTTGTTTTGGACTAATTCCAATTGGCAATAAACTTCTCATATCACCCCCAGATCTCAACCCATACAGCATCTGAGCTATCACCTTGCCCTGGAATATTATAATACAGGCACTACCCAGCTGCCCTCCTTTGGAATAGAAGCATTTCTGAATAGGTGTCCACTGTGCATTGGGCAGTTGCTAAAACAATGGTTAAATTTCTTTCTTTATTAAATGCATATGCCAGCAAACCCCCAGTGGATCTTGGTGGTTTACAAATTGTTTAAAAAACTTTAAAGCAATACAACAATACAAAATAAAAAAAAAACAAGATGGCAGAAATGCGAACAAAAAAAAAAAAGGGAAGAAAAGGGGGCTTCAATCATGCTCACCAAAGGAAAATGTGTTTTCTATACATGGGGCTTCTGGACAAAATTGATAGCATTGCTAAGAGAAAACACTTTGACTGGATTTATTACTTACTTGGAAATTACTTTTGGACTATTTGCTTGTAATTGAAAAAAAGTGAAGTTTTGATTTTGGGTTTTGACACTTAAATTGTTATTTTTTAATAGAAATAAGGTTAGTTAAGGTTTAGTTGGAGCCTCGTGTGGCGCAGAGTGGTAGGCGGCAGTATTACAACCAAAACTCTCCTCACGACCTGAGTTCAATCCCAGCAAAAGCCGGATTCTCGGGTAGCCGGCTCAGGTCGACTCAGCCTTCCATTCTTCCGAGGTCGGTGAAATGAGCACCCAGCTTGCTGGGGAAGGTGACGACTGGGGAAGGCAGTGGCAAACCACCCCGCCATAGCCTGCCAAGAAAATGTCACGAAAGCAGCATCCCTCCAAAGGGTCAGACATGACTCGGTGCTTGCACAGGGGACCTTTCACACAAGGTTTTATTAAGAGTAAGAGATTAAGCTATTATGATATGCATTTATATCTGTGTTGGAGAAGAAGTCACTTTCTTTATATCTTTTCTTGCTACCCTTGCACTTCTTAGTTTCTCTTTTTTCTTTTAGTTCTATATTCAGGCTTTTCTGTAGTTTGTATTTTAACTGTATTCTGAAACCCCAGTAAAGTTTTATAACACACACACACACACACATGGGACTTATGAAAAGGGTTGTCTAGGTGTTAAAAAGAGGGACGTCGCTGTATGATTGGCACTAAATATCCACCTATGTTTTGTACTGTTTCTACAAAGACCACCACCTTTGTTTTATCATGCTTTTGACTAACGTCTTTTAATACATCTCTCAATAAAAATACCTAGCATTCTTACTATGTTGGAATACAGAAAAGCAGGTTGCAAATCTAATAATAAATAAAAATAGGCAGCTGTATTCTGATACAGTCCTCTAGGTCTGAAACTCTCAGTGCATGGTTAGCAGCAACAGCAGCAGCAAGAGATTAGTGTGCTACATTCTTCTGAATAGCAGGATCACATTTTCAGTTTCTTGCTTCAGTTAAGTCCTAACTGTGCATTATTACAAATATCTGAGGATTAAAACTTGAGATAGGGGCCCCTTTTGTACCGGTTTCACTGTGTTAAACTGTAAGGTCTTGATCACAGTTCTACTTTTATTTCTTGAGTGTTAGTTGAATTCTCTAAGCAATTACAGATTCTGCTTTATGAAAAAGCCCAATCGTGTGAAATAGGATATTCACATTCAAGAGGTAAAGAACAATTTAACGTGGCATAGCTGAGAATCTTAGGAGGAAGGAAAATAAGAAATGTAGAGTAAGTCTGACTGAAAAAGTTGCTACCCCTAATATCACATAATGCTCTCATTATATGAACTGAAAGTTCATATTTTTCTCTTCCTCTGGTCCTCGCTCTCTTCTTTGCTTGTGAAAGGCAGGTTGTCATCATCATCATCATCATCATCATCAAATTTTATTTTTATACCTCTTTTCACTTGAGAAGCCTAGAGTGGTTTACAAAAAACAGAGAAGAAAAAAAAGTCTTAGAATTATGACAGAAAAAATGCTTAAAAACTATAAAAACATTTACAGAGAAGCAAAATATTTAATTTTTTTGATTATGTGCTATCAAGTGATGTCAGCTTTTAGTAACCACATAGATATATTTTTCTCCAGGCAAATTTAAAGGCAGGCTGGTCCTGGAGCAGATGTTACCCCACTAAAATGCCAGGGTTAAGAGGCATTTTCAACTGTTTTCTAAAAGAAAACTGGGGAGGTCTTTTCTGTACTTCCCTTGGGAGACAATTGCAGCATGTTTATTAATAACTTGTTGCTCATGGCCACTAGGCTGTGAACCAAGGTAAATGTATGGATCATGAACAAGGCCTCCCCTTAATTAAGATTAATTCATTTTAATGCATAATATAGATGGTAATGGACAAGGGATTGTTCTTTTAGTACCTAATTACTAAGTCATTTAAGGGATATGTAGGCTGTTGTCAACAGTTTATATTAAGCCTAGTAGCTCACAAGCTACCAGTGTACCACTATTGTGACGTGTGTGTGTTCCCTTTTAGTTGGTGTATTTAATAATCAGACAACTGCATTCTGTAATGGTAGCAGCTTGGACTGTCATCAAGAATTGCCCCATGTAGACTACCTTACAGAAATTCAAGTGAAATGTTCTTAGGCAACCTGGAACTCTAGTGACAGATTGGAATCAAAGAGGACCATAAGCTATGGATCTGTTTATTTATATTTCGTTTATTTATTTATATTTCAAATTTCGTCACTGCCCATCTCGCTCGAAGCGACACTGGGCAATTTACAATAAAACTAAAAATAAATACAGATTGAACTACGTTTAAAGACCATATTTAAATATAAATATAAAATATAAGATGGGGATATTAAAGTTCTTAATTTAAATTCATAAATTCATAAATCCATGGGAGCCTCTTTAGAGCACTAACCACTTCCAGGTTTGGCTACCCCCCTCCCACCCTAAGCATTCTCAGAGAGAATGGTATCTCATCCAATATGTCATCTTCCTGATTCCTGGACCTGAGAACCACCTATTTAGAGCATCTCCATTTTATCTGAATTCAGCTTCAGTTTATTGGTCCTAATCCAGCCATCTATAGCCTTGAGCCTAATCAAGTCACCTATACCTGATTCAGGTGAAAGGAGAAACAGAGCTGATTTCATCAGCATATTGATAATACTGAACCACAGTCCTTGCATAATTGCCCTCAGTAATGTCATGTAGCTCCCATTGTTTTACTCTGATGGTTGATCTGCAGGCAGAAACCACCATCACATAGAGCCTCTAATTCCAAACTTACTGAGCCATTCCAACAATATCTTATATCAGGTATGTTAAGAGCCGTTGAAATATTCTGAAATTCAATACAGTAACTTTCCTCAAGTCTTTCTCCAGGTAAAGGTCACTTTTAGAGCAACCATCGCTATTTCTGTATAGAACTCAGGCCTGAAGCCAAAATGAAATGGATCAAGATATTTAATTTTCCCAAGCATGCTTGTAGCTAGATCTCCATACCTGTCAATCGTCCTCCCCAAGAAAGGAATATTTGCAACTGGGTGGTAGTTGTCTAAAATATCAGGAACCAGATAGGGGTTTTTCAAGAGTGGCAGTGGAAATAACATCCTCATGTAAATAGGCATTGATCACTCTCTGGATCCATTAAGTTAGAGTACCTGCTGAATTGTATCAGTCATAATGGACTAGGGTTTAGAGCATAGGTCACTGACCCTTCTTCCTAAGTTGTCTTCCTTAGTTTACAATAACTGGATCTGATCCCATAAACTCTGAGGATATAGTACCCTCATAAACTTAATGGAATCTGCAAGAATCATGGCACCTAAAAGAAAGGGATGTGATACCACAAAATGCACTTAAAACCTATCACACAATCTTGCTTTGTTTGTTTGAGCCACACCATTATTGATGTGAGTATGAAGTGATTAGATAGATAGATAGATAGATAGATAGATAGATAGATAGATAGATAGATAGATAGATAGATAGATATAGATGGATGGATGGATGGATGGATGGATGGATGGATGGATGGATGGATGGATGGATGATAGATACAGAATTTGAAGGTCAGCTGAATATGAACCATCTCAGATGGTATTATTAGTTTATTTACAAGCATATTTTAAAACTCCCAAAAGATTCATGAAATTCAGTTGTATGCTGTTATGAGAAATATGATCCACAACCTCACAGAAAATAAAGGTATGTGATTCATTTAGAACAAACAGTGGCCACTAATCTATTTCTTTTTTCCTTTCTATTGATAAGGAGCAATGAATTTTATTCCAGATACAGTGCTCCAGATATTTGAGCTGTTCTCACCAGTTCTATCCACATACCCAATGATGGAAAATTATGGGAGTTGCAGCCCAACAATATCTGGAGGGCCGTATGTTGCCTGATCTTGATTAAGGGAAGCATGGGACCTAATATTACTGTATCATATGCTTCATATCATTAGTTTCTGTGGAAACTACATCAAATGTGTCCTAAGAAGTGCAACAAGCGTGCATTTTCTATGATTCTTCCTTTTGACATACTAAGTAGGTCAACAGACATATTCAAAAGCAAACAGTGTGATCTCTCAGGTTTTTTTTTACATGCTGCCTGAAGAAAAGGCTTTCCTTAATAATAGGTAACTTCTGACAGCAATGCTCATTATAGCACACTGATGGCATTACACTAGTGCTACTGAGAGATCTTAATGATTTGGGCTGATTTGAATGTCAGCTGAATGTTACTTATATCTGTAGCCTGCCTGACTTCTTTTATTCTGAAGTGCCTAATATATACTTATGGCATTGCTCTCTTCAGTAGATATACACTCTGATTAATTAGTTTAGAGCAATACTGCTTTTTAAAATTTTGCATCTTGTAAATGAAAAGCCCCACATTCCATTAAAAAAGCAATTGTCTGCCCTACTGTTTTGAAAAGTAAGAGATGTAACCTACTAAAAGTGTAACGTTGCTATATTATGTACATGCTTATATATGGCCTTTGATGCTGCTTTTTGTGTGGGTGCACATGCTTGTGTGTTTTGCTTTTTTGGTTTTAAACTTGTGTATTCAACTGACATATTTTAAGAAAAGCTTTTTTGGAGGAGGGCTGTTACACCACTCCAGAATGCTCCCCAAAGTTTTTTTAACTCCATTCTTAAGCACATCTCTTCCATATAAAGGTATTTAAAAAGAAAAAAGAAAGAAACTGAATGTGACCAACCACCTAGCACTGGGACTCACATAGCCACATTGTGCATAATATGTAGTTAGTTCCTCACATAATCCACGTAAAGTACTTTTTCTATGATCTTACAAGTATCAATGCTTCTGACACATCCTCACTAGGGAGGAAATGGTCTTTGGTGGATGAGGCAGTAGCTTCCGGCCAATCATTTAGCTTGGTGATGGAGGACCTTTCTTTCACCTTTCTTCATTTGGGAAATGTACCTAAAATTGGAAGAGAACTACCATCATTAATCATAACTTAGCATCTTTCTTGCATGCTGTCAAGAGAGTTAGCATTTGCCACAAGATGTAGAGATGGTGTCCAAATAATTGTGTGATGCAACATAATGGAGTGCAGATGCCTCTGTAAATAATCTAAATGTATTCATAAATCGAAGAGGGCTTTTTTATTATTATTAATTTCAAACCTGTAGGTTAAACACAAGAATTAAGAATAGCAGTCAGAGAAATAAATTGGGTAACATTCACAAGATTCACAAGGTTAGTTAAGTTGCTTTGTTAGACCTTAAAAATATTGAAATACATTTAAATACATATTTTGATTGCCAGTTATTATCTTTGATATAATGCATATTTATGTACACATTTCTCTAATATTCACTTTAATTTTGCATTAGAAATTTCATTGTAAAATTTGGAATAATGTTGGTGTTCCTATTCACATAACAATTGAGAAAGTAAAAATAGGATAAGCATATTAAAATGCAAGCTAAACAAAATCTCCTCCTACTTTCCATACTATTTTATATCCAAATCTACTTAATTGATTTATTGATTGATTATATGCCATCTAGTTGGTGTCAGTTCTTAGCAACCACACAGATTCTCCTTAGCATGATTCATGACCATCCTGGTCCTTCAGATCTTCTGATGGTGCATCCATCACCACTCTAATTGAGTCCATCCACCTTGCTGCTGGTCATCCTATTTCTTTTCTTTCCTTCCATTTTTCCCAGCATTACAGACTTCTCAAGAGATTGAGGTCTTCACATAATGCCCCAAATATGATTATTTAAATCTGGACTGATTTGTTTTATGTTTTTTTTGGAAATCCATGGTTTCTCCAACACTGAAGTTCAAAAGCATCAATACTATTGTTATCCTGCTTCTTCAAAGTCTAACATTGGCTTCCATATACTGGCACAAGAAAACCACTGCCTGTATGATTTGGATCTTTGTAAGATTGACTATAGGACTTCTGAATATCTTTTCCAAGGCTTTCATTGCTATTCCATCAAGTGCTAATGTGCAGTGTATTTCCTGACTGTTAGTTCTTTACTGTTGATAATCAATCCTATACAGTAAATTAAATAAATAAGAGGAGAGTGAGCCTTGTCTCACTCTTTTGCCACCCTGTGAATAGGTTTGTTTTGAGCACAATGAGATATTCTGAATTTCCCATTTTCCTAAAAATGTTCCACAGTTTGACATGGTTGATATAATCAGAGGCCTTTCTATAATTAATCAAGGACATATTGACTTCTTTTTGGTATTGTTTGGCTTTCTCAATTTTGTAGCGTGTATTAGCCTTTTTTTGGCATCTCCAATTCTATGTAGAGCTCTAACCTGCATTAGATAATTCTAAGCATTATTTTGCTATGATGTGAAATTGTATAATTGTTTGCACACTCTTCAACTTCCTTTCTTTGTATTGGTTTATATTGATCTCTTCCAACCTGTTGGCCACTGTGTTATTTTTCAGATTTGCTGGCATACTTTGATTAGAATTTTTACTGATTCTTCTTCAGTTTCTTGCCATATTTCTGTATATCTTTCATCGGTTCCTGTAGCTTTCCATCTTGGCAATGACCAGAGAGCTGATCTAACTTCATCTTCTAAAACCAGAGGTTCTTGTGAATAAGGAATATGTTCTAAAGTGCCTTGTATGTTGCTGCATCTACTGTACAGAATTTCAGTACATTACTTCCATCTTTAATCTTCTTTGAATGAGTTACTATCTCAGTAACTCAGTTCAACATTGGAACCTCCTTCTGAGTTTGGAGATCTTTTGGAAGACTTTCCTTGTTTACCCATGTCTGTTTCCATTTCAGTGTCTTTACAGATGTCATTATAATACACTTTCTTGTGTCTTCTAACAGCTTTCTGAAATTCTTTGTTGAATTCCTTCTTCAGATCATTGACTTTTTTGGCTTTGGCTTCTTTTTTCTTCTTGACATCTGGCATGCTTTCTTCTGTTCTGGTCTTTGACAATCTCATTTCACATTTATCCTTAATAATTTCCTTGATTTCATTGCACAATTCCTCTGGTATGCTATCAATAAGGTTCAGGACTTCAAAGTGATAGCTAAGGTTCTCCTGAAAATAGTGGGTATGTGCTCAATATCATATGGAAACTAGCTGGCTTTCTTCTTCCATTTTAGCTTGACCTGGAACTTGCACATGAGCGGCTTGTAACTGTTCCACGTCTTTGCTATTATAACTGAAGTCTTGCATCACTTTGTACCAATAATATATAATATTATTGTGTGCTTGTCTAGTAATGTCCCTGTATATAGGGATAATTTTGGTTGTTGGAAGATTGTGTTAGCAATGAAGAAATCTTTGGACTGGCAGAAATTAATAAATCATCTCCTGCTTCATTTCTATTTTATAGGCCATAAAATATAGCTACATTTTCTTCCTACATTTCTAACTTTGGCATTCCAGTCTCCAACCAGAAGCAACACATTTTTTATTTTATTTTTTTACATTTTACCTCTTGGTCAACTCAAAGCAGTGAGCATAGCTAATAATCCAGCATCCTATTTTCCCCCATCAACAACCTTGTGAGGCTTTCATACCTAGAAGTCACAGTCTCCTGGTTTCTAGGCCAACACCTTAACCACTACAACAAACTGACTCCCAAATCTTCTTTAAATGTCATTGATTTCAGACTGAACTTGATTATTTTGCTGTAAACCACCTAGAGTCCCTCTGGTGAGAGGAGATGGGCGGTGACAAATTTGATAAATAAATAAATATATTCTGCAATATTGTGAAGAAATTAATTAATAGAACTATTTGGTTTGTAAAATATCATTCATGAATGATAGCTTAGATGAATAGTTTGATTATGTGCCCTCAAATCATTTTCAACTTCTAGCAACCACAGATTTTCCCCATGTCGAACTATCCCTAACCTGTTCTTTCAAGTCTCCCAACAGTGTACTCATTGCCTTATAACTGAGTCTATCTACCCTGTTGCTGGTCATCCTCTTCTTCTCTTTCTTTGCCTCTTTCCCAGCATTAAAGCCTTTTCCAAAGTGCTGGGTCTTCACATAATGTGTCTGAAGTAGGATAATTTGAATCTGGTCATTTGTGTCTCATGAAAAATCTGGGTTGATTTGTTCAATGATCCATTGGTTTGTTTTCTTGGCTGCTGCTGTTATTCTCAGGAGTCTTTTCCAACACTAAAGTTCAAGGGTGTCAGTACTCTTCCTATTCTGCTCCTTTAAGGTCCAACTTTCGCTTCCATAGAGTGTCACTGGGAATACCATGGCTTGCATGATTCTGATCTTTGTAGGTATAGACACATCACAGCTTTTGAATATCTTTTCCAAGACCTTCATGGCACTCTACATGCTAGTCTGCAGCGTATTTCTTGACTGCTTGTTCCTTTACTGCTGATGGTTGATCCTAAAAGGCAGAAGCTATCCACCACTCCAATATCTTCATTATCAATTCTTAGTTTATTCATAGAAAATTATAATAGTACACATATGAAATATATATAATTTCATATGTAAACTATTGTGAAAAATACTTTGTTTCACAGAAGAGACTACTTTTTTTTTCTTTTTTTGCTAAGCTGTCTTAACCATTACCTATTCTCACACTGGGATGTGAAAAATAATATTCCAAGGCTGAGATCCAATTTCACTGGCTTAAACAATGTATTCCCTTCAGTGTTAGAAAGGCCAAACAACAAAAATAAGTATGTCTCAGTAACTGCATGTTTAATGTACTATTTTTTCTCAATACTTAAGAGTTTTAAGTTTTATTTGTCAATATTATATGCACACAAATACACACACAAGCATATATACTAACATACACACAGACATGTACAAGCACAATACAATGAACATGTGTGAAAATCAGCTGGTGTTTAGCCATTCTTTAATTATTTTCTTCTTTAATTCTTATCTGGTCATTTTCTCATGTCAATTTCCTCATTTTCTTAAGTTTGTTCTACCATATTTTCTGCACTAATTCGCAAATGTTTCAAGAGACCAGGCCAGGAAATATGTTTATATTTTCATTTGCTTTAAATGTGCACATGCTTGCACTCAATGTTCCTAATATGTACACTTTTTGTGGTAGAGTTTATTGAGTACTAGGCATTTGATGCTCACATATGCTGTAGCATATGAATTTTTGTGTTTATTTTCAGCTAACTTAATGCATTTTTAACACACTATGCTTTGTTTTGGGAACACATTTTGAGTTGCAAACTGTTTTGTATCATTTGGGAAAGTATGGATACCATTATATAACTGATCCAAGTCATATACAATTCTGGGCAGTGCAAATTAAATTGATTCAACACATTTCTACCTCCTCCTAAATGTTTTTGGGTTTTGTTTTGTTTTGTTGGTGGCAGGGAACAATCTCATTTTTCCTTCTGGTTAAAGCAATAAATTTTCCTACATGCAAAGAAATCCAGTTCACAATCCAGTACTTATTATTCAGTAGCATTAAGAGATCACACTGGCACCTAAGGGGAGGAAAGCACACCTCATCACAGGGAGTATCAAAATGCCACTCAGTGACCTTGGATCATTCTAGCAATAAAACCACAGGCATAACTCATATCATCTTGAAAACCAATGGCACATTAAGAAAATATGTCCCTAATGTATTAAAAAGAAAAACAGCTCAAAATAGGACATATGTTACTTTTTCTGCCCTTAAACTTCACATTTCCACCATATTTCAGAGACATGGTGCAAAAAAAAAAAAAAAAAAGGAATTTATGGGCCTAAAACTTGAGACAATCAATAATTGCTTCCCAATATATAGTAGGCTGAGATAGACTGATTTTTTTCCCCAGAAAGTGAGATTATTGGCTAAGCCTGATCATCAGTACTGCGTATATTTTATAGACTGTAATTTTATTATCATCTCTAGGAACATATCATGAACAAATGCCATAAATTCAGTCTTAGTACTATATTAATTGATGTAATGATGACTCCTAAAGCCATAATAAAAATAAGATCAAGCACATTATTAACAGCAAACATTAATACCTCTCACCAATTTTCTACATGCTAGAAGGTGAGGTTTTCACCTTACTTTACCCACTACAAACTTAGTGAAAATATTTTCCTGCAATCCTTGATACCTGTTCATAATCCAGAATATATGTAATGGTTGCCTATTCTAAAACACCATCAGACTCATGAGTGTGAATTCAAAGATATCTGATTTATTAAAGAATAGTATGCAGGATCACAGAGAAAGCTGAGAATGATGAAAGCGCGCCAAATTCAAACTAAAAACCCTCGGTGCAAATGAAATCCCTCCCCCTGCAGAGTCTTCTCAAGTTCACAATCCCAGGTGCTCCTAACGGTTTCTGATGGTCTGCAGGAAAAGGCCTTGAACAGATAACATAACCCAAACACATTCCATTGTACTGATTTCACATACAGAGCTTGGTACAAGGTCTCACAGCAGCTCCCTCCCAAACAGAAATGTGTGTCAGCGCCATGGCATGTGAAACGTTACGATGTATAAACTACATTGAATCAGTGAACATAACATATATAGTACTTCCTCATTTCTGGCAATATTAAAGGGTAAGGGTTAATAGATGAAAATTGAATGCTGTGTTTAACATTCTATCTATATCTCTTTCTTGTGAGCTGAGTTGAAGGAAAATGACACTATTTGTTTGACTTACATATCCTCAATTAAGAAACTGATATAAGAACATACTTAATACCCATTTGATTGGTCCACTCCCGGCAACTGATGGACCTGGTAGGGTTTCAGAGGGAGCTGGGGATCATTCCTGAGGATCTGCTGCATGGTCCAGCAGAGGCCCTGGCTGCTGCCTGGAATAGGGAGGTGGCCGGGGCCTTGGACAGTTGCACCTGTGCAACCTGTCTTGCCCCATCGAACCTGACACTCCCCATGGTTTACAGAGGAGCTGAGGATTCTGAAGAGAGTTAAGAGATGTCTAGAGCACCGCTGGAAGAAGACAAGGACCGAATCTGACCAAACACAGGTTAGAGCCCCTATTAAGTCCTACCTTTTGGCAATCAGAGTGGCAAAGTATCAATACTTCTCCGTTCTTATCACATCCACAGAATGACACCCGGCAGCCCTGTTTAACATCACAAATTCCCTTCTTGGGAAGGTGGACCCATTGACCCACCTACAGGGCCATGCAGAGGAGCTTGCTGAGCATCTGCAGGATAAAATTGCTTGGATCCGCTCCAAGTTAGACTCTAAGCATGAGGCATGGTCTAGGGAGATACCGGGGGAATGTACTTACCCAGTTATCTGGGAACAGTTTGATCCTGTTGGACCCAAGGAAGTGGACAGGATCCTCTGGACAATAAATGCCACCACTTGCCATCCACACCCATGTCCCTCCTGGCTGGTGAAAGCAGCCTGGGAGGTGACATGTGGTTGGGTCCAGGCGATGGTGAATGCATCCTTGAGAGAGGGGGTGTTTCCAGCAGCCTTTAAGGAGGCGCTGGTACACCCCCTCCTCAAGAAATCATCACTGGACCCTACTGCACTGGATAATGTTGTGGTAATAAGTCTTCTCAAGAAAAGATACAGACTTTTCTTTTCTTCTTGTTCTATATACAGTCTATTTACAAATATTTGTATACATCAGGTTAACTTACAAAACGATGTGCAGCAAGTAATGGACACAGCAGAGAGAGAGGAGAGAGCTTCTAGACTGTCCCATTTATATTAACCTATCCAATCCCAATGAGGATTGCATCATGCATGACTCAGCTATTTCTTCATACATCTCTGTGTTAAGTATTTATCCTTAACACCTGTGTGTTAATTGTTTTCTCTGCTTCAGCACTAAATTTAAATTTAATTCCCTGATTTCGTCCAGTCTCCCACCTCCCCTTTTGGGGAAAGTGGTTGAGAAAGTGGTGGTGTTGCAGTTCCAGAAGGTTCTGGATGAAATGGATTATCTAGAGCCCTTTCAGTCAGGTTTCAGGCTGGGATATGGGACAGAAACAGCATTGGTCACACATATGGATAATCTCTGGTGGGAGAGGGATGGTGGCAGTACATTCATCCTTGCTCTTCTTGACCTCTCTGTGGCTTTCGATACCATTGACCATGGTATCCTTTGGGGGCAGCTCAGGGAGTTGGGGGTGGGTGGCACGGTTTTGTGCTGGTTCACCTCCTTCATCAAGGGCCAGTCTCAGTGGTGATAGGGAGCAAGAGGTCCGACCCTTGGCCCCTCCTTTGTGGGTGTCAGAACCAAGCTTGCCTCTGACTCAGAAAGTGAAACTAGTTCTGAGTCAGAGGAAGAATTGGAAACTTACCGGGCTGGAATCAGAGAAACTCAGCAGAGCAGGAAGAACTTACAATACTGATTGGGCGAGATCCGGAGGAGGATTTGAATACGCCAATCAGCGCACACCAGAGATGGGCTGAAAAGTGTGCGAAGGAAAAGGCAGCCCAATTGGCTACAGGAGACTCCAAGCACACCAAATACCAGAATAAAAGGCAGCCATGCAAAGAGTGAGGTGCCAGAGACAACCAATCCTCTAAGCCTGCAGCTTCGAGAGAAGAGTCCTTACCAGTGTCAGAGTCAGCGTCTGTGGCCGAAGAGGATCCAGCATTCAAGCTCCATTCCAAAAACGATTGAATCCTGCATCTGCTGCCAGTGAGGAATCAGTGTCAGCCATGCCCAGCAGCCTTTGCCTTGCTTCCAGCCATGAAACTCTGCAATCTCCTCAGCAGCATGGGCAAGCCTTGATGTTCCAGTCCCGCCATTTGCCTTCAGTCCTATGCACCCATGCTTTGCATGCTCTGTTGTGCTCAGGCCTTCATACCTATCATGTTCAGGATCTGGTTGCCAGCTTAGTCTAGGGCTTCCAGCCAAGTCCAGTCTAGTTCCAAGTTCCAAGCCTTGCTCCCAGCCTTCACCCCAGAGAATTCAGCCTAGTCCGGGGCTTCCAGCCGAGTCCAGCCTAGTTCCAGTTTCAAGGCTTGCCTTTGAGTCTTCAGTTCAGAGTACCCAGCCTAGTCTAGAACCCCCAGCCAAGTCTAACCTTGCTCTGAGTTCGAGTCCTGATCCAAGTCTTCAGTTCATCCCTGTCTGTGGTTCATAGTTCTGATCCCAGATCCAGTGAGTCAGAGATTCAGCATCAGTGGCATTCCAGTATTGTTCCAGTTGGAGAACTGTTGCCTCCAGCCTTCGTGTTCAAGTCGGATCCAGTCGACCCAGTTGGGCGTGCTCAAACCAGTCTCATATATCAAGGACTTACTTATTGTAAATAGTTATTTAATAAAGAATATTCTTTGAGAACCTGTCCAGTGCTTAGTCTGAACAGGACAGTGGGGTGCCACAGGGTTCAGTTCTCTCTCCACTCCTTTTTAATATCTACATGAAACCACTGGGAGAGATCATCCATCACCAAGGGATGAGGTATCATCATTATGCTGATGATACTCAATTGTATATCTCCATTCCAGGTGAGGTAAGTGATGCTGTGACTGCCCTCTCTTGATGCCTGGGGGCTGTAGGAGCCTAGATGGGGAACAACAGGTTTCAGCTGAACCCTGGCTGTGGGTTAATGCTTCATCATCTTTGGTTCTAGATTGGGTTGCACTGCCCCAGACAGACTCGGTGCATAACCTGGGGTTCTCCTGGACTCACAGCTCCTGCTCAAAGAGCAGGTGGCAGCCGTGGCCAGGAGGGCCTTTGCACAACTTTGTGTTGTGCACCAGTTATGCCCCTTCCTGGATCGGGAGGCCCTTTGAACAGTTACTCATGCCCTTGTTATCTCCCATATAGACTATTGCAATGTGCTGTACATGGGGCTACCCTTGAAGAGTATCTGGAAGCTATAGCTGGTCCAGAATGCAGCCTCATGCGCTATCTTTGGTGCCCCTAGAAGGGCACATGTAACACCTTTGCTCTGTGAGCTGCATTGCTTCCAGGTCCAATTCAAGGTGTTGGTTATCACCTTTAAAGTCCTACATGGCATGAGGCCAGGTTACCTGAGGGACTTCCTCTTCCCCGTTATGTCAACCTGTCCCACCCAATCATGCAGAGAGATATGTAGTGGACCTCGTTGGTAAGAGAATTCCATCTGGCAGGGTCCAGGAGGCGGGCCTTCTCTGCAGTAGCTCCTGCCCTGTGGAACATCTTGCCCCCAGAGGTGAGGTTAGCCCCAAACCTCCTGGCCTTCCAGAGGAATTTGAAGACCTGGCTCTGCCACCTGGCTTGGGACGGGGAGGGGAATCATCATGTTTTGGGATGGCTAGTGCCCTAAAGCGCTCATTGCATACAAGGACTGAGTTATTATCTGCCATCTGGATTCTATTTTTATCTGTAATTATTGTTTATTTGTAACTGTTTTAAAATATTGTATTTTCCTATATTGTAAATTTATTGCTTATTTATTGTTTTATTCATTATTGTTGTAAGCTGCCCAGAGTCCATTTGATGGGAGGAGATGGGTGGTAACAAATTTGATAAATAATAATAATAACAACAACAACAACAACAACATCTTTCTAGATTTCTTCTAAGTAGAGAAGTTTCTCTAGTTTTGTATGCTTCTTCCACCAACATTCACCAGGCTTATTTCCTTTCCAGATGTATTTGTTCTGCCCCTGGCATTCCCTTAATATATTGCCATCTTACTGCCTAAAAAAACTGTTAATCCAGCCATTAATGTTGAAGGAATGCACATATTCAACATTTTCATGTAAAGTACATATCATTCAACCACCCATCTTTGAGTAATTGTGATATAGAGACAGTATGAAGAAGCAAATTGTAGGCTGTTGTGAAAGCCACTCTTCAAGAAGTATGGCCAAATTTTAGGACCTTAGGACTATTTCTTCCTTCCCCCCTACCTTTTGTACCACCTTACCTGATTCATAGTTCTGAAGACCTCAGCAGCTTGCTGAACAGCTTCATGTATGTTTGGTTGATCCTCATAAAAGTATTATTCAGCTATGAATTTGGATTTTTCCCCTTATCCATCTTTTCTTATTTTCCCCTTCCCATTCCCCTTGTATTTTTTGTAATGTGCCTGGTTTGTTGCTTATCCTCACTTTGCACAAAAAAATGCAACTCCTGCTATATAGAAAACTAGCAGGTATGATTT
Source organism: Candoia aspera (assembly GCF_035149785.1). Lineage (NCBI taxonomy): Eukaryota > Metazoa > Chordata > Lepidosauria > Squamata > Candoiidae > Candoia > Candoia aspera. The sequence goes on along the minus strand of NC_086157.1, from coordinate 78,976,495 downwards.
TTTTTTTTTTAAATAGAAGGTTGTTCAGGACAGCTCATTATTTAATGATGAAAATAATAGAAAATGGTGTCAGTGCTGGGATAGTACTGCAGATATATTAAAGCTGATGTCTTCTCATTTTTGGAAAAAAAAATTCATTAAGTAAAGTGAAAGACTTCATTGCTCAGGTTTCAGAGATATGAGAGAAGAATCCTGTTGAGACGCAGAAGGTGCTTTTGAATGTTGGCTGAAAGCTGTTGCTACTAACCCAAAAGTTCCATAGACATAGAAAGTGTCTATGATTATAGATTGTTGTTGTTGCTGTTGTTGTTGTTGTTATTGCCTTATGCTACATAAAGAGCATAAGAATAGCCTGCTGGACTGGGCCTAGACCCATCTGAGTCTGGCTTCTTGTTTCTCGGTTACCAACCAGATGTCTTTGGGGTGCTCATAAGCAAGCTCATATGCTCATAAACTACTTTATTGTTTCCTTATACCTCACCCCCAACAGGCATTTTCATTAAAACAATGTTGTGAATACAGATGAGAAAGAAGTTCATTTAGTTTAAATATATACGAAAATTTACTTAACGTGCACTTCTGAAGCAAAGACACAAACCAAAGTGCAATATATTATTCACCTTTTTCTGAATTTTGTGATGCAGTTCTCCAATCAAAAAGGCAAACTTGTTGTATATGTACAAGAGGGGATATAAGAAGGGAAGTGTGTAAAAATGCATATATTAGTGAAAATTACATTCAAATATATTATAATAGGAATAATTGCTTTAAAAATGGTACAATACGAATTGATTACTAGTTTCTTGGAGATAAGAGATATATTCATATATGAAAGGAAATGTGCATGAAAATATAAAAATTTCCTTGTGCTGGAGTTAAAACATTCTCAGACTGATGTGGAAATTGAAGAAAATAACTTAAGGCTGAAAGAATAAGAAACTGAGTAAATCTTTCTTCTGTCCCTGACAGTGTGATGGTCTGGAGAAATTAGTTATTTTCCAATCTGTACTATTTTATTTTCTGTTAATTAAACATATAATTGAATTCTATACATTTTCCCCCTAAAATAAATACATTTAAGAATGTATTTTTTTCTTGCAACTTTCTCCAAATTTGTGTTTCTGTATAAATTTGATGTGAAAACACATTAAAATATGGAGAACTGTATTATCCAAGCCTTATTATAAATAATAAAAATAATCTATTAAATATTCTGCTGTTTGATCTATGTATTGTTATGGTCTGTGCAAATTATATTGATTCGATATTAAATGCAGATAGAGCTTTATTTTTATATTGTCTTTGTGTAGCTGTGAAGATATATCCTGCCTTCAGAGAAAGAAACTTATAGAGTATTATAATGTTACTCTCTCTCTAAAAGATATTTTTAGCCATTGTTAAAGGTGCTAACTATGAAAATATAGTTTGCAACTACAGAATATGCAGAGAAAAACTGTTGCTTGAGCAGCAAGAAAGACTGTGGCTAAGGTTTTTAAAGATAAGTCAGAAAATCAACAGAGTGGCTTAAAAGCCACATATTTCTTATAAAAGCACTTACAGCTGAGATATACATAGAGAGAGATAAGAGGAGGAAGGGAGTGAATTAGGGATTGTAATCCTCAGTAGGCCTGCAGAAAATTCAGAAAAGTATCTAAAATATATTGTATACTGATAATGGCAAAAGTGCTGATATCTTTTGGCAAGAGTTGTTCTAAAATTAAACTTGGTTTCATCCAGTGAAGAAAAGTTGTTATGTATGTGTTTAGAAAATTAGTTTTCTTAATTTATTTCTTTAAAATATAAAATTGTTATTTGAAGACAATCGATCAATCCCTCAGTAATCATTGTGACATATTTTGCTGTCACTTTTTCTGAAAGGCCTTCCACAGAGCTTAGGTTAATTCACCAGCATCTTTTATTCAAGTGATTTATTGCATTGTGGCAACTAAGATAATTTTGTTAGCGGATGCTTTTTAAAATCTCATCCTGTGATCTGACTCCTTTTTCCATATCTAGGTTTGCAGGAGTTCCCCCATAATTCCATGTCAGTGAAAATCTTTGTAACCAGTTGATTCATTCAGACAAACCTATTATCTGAATACACTGGACGTCACCTGGGCATTTCAGATCAGTGTCAGCCAAGTCTTATGATGAAATATTATTCAGGTTATTCAGCTATATAATTTTCTTACAACCTCTCTAGTGAGATGCTTTTCCTCCCCCAGCTTCCCCTCACTTCTTTTTAAAGGCTTGCTCTTCACTGCAAGCCATATGGGCTCCTCCGCCTATGGAGATTAAATCTGAATCTTTGGGGGCACGTTCATCATTGTTCACAGGAGTCAGAATTGTCACTGCTTTATATCATATTTGAAATGCCTCTATGATATAAATATCAGACATTCTGCACCTGAAAGTTTCCAGATTAAGTTCACCCAAGTTAATCCTTCAATGAAAGCTGACCCATTCCAAGGTAACGATAACCACATGTTCATCATGTAATTAAAAATGGACTGCCCTAGAGCTAAAATTACAAAATGCATGAATTAAATGCTGATGAATTCCCCAATCCTGGAAATACATAGCAAATTTTGACAGCTTAACATAGTTAGTGTGGAATAGTTTAAGTAACAGTGTTAACTATCATTAAACCATTCAAAGGACTTATTTTCAAGCTTTTCACATTAACCATGAAAACTTTTTAACAGGTAGCTTTTTAAAAATATATAAAAGCTGAGACTTTTGAATAAGTGTATGACAGTGAGCTCTGGTTTAAAAGAGGCAATGCATGGCCTGGATTAACTATTAAATTAAGTACAGTACTGACTGCTGGGCCTTAGACAAATTAGGTCTGTGCAATGGATAATCATCCTTAAGTTTACTATGAAAGCTTGGAACTTATCCCAAAACTGAAGAGCAAAAAAGGCTTTTTAAAGGACTGATGAGATTGAGTAAGTGGAAGTTAGGAAACTGGAATGATTCCCCTCCATCAATACCACCCACCCCTCCAAAAAATAAAAAAAAGAAAGGAAAGAAAAAACCCAAAATGTAAATCTCTGAATTAAACCCAACTCCTGGTGACTATCCATGCAGTTTTCTTGGGAACACTATGGCAGCAGTTTGTCGTTGTCTTTACATGGGATGTTTTTTTCAGTGTTCCCATTCTTGATTACAGTCCTGGGATTGCTTGGTGATCACCCACCCAAATACTAACCAGGTCTGAGCCTGAACTAATTATAAATTTAATGAAGAAGCCATGGCTACCTTGATATGTCCTTCTTCACTTTGTATTGTGCACTTAGTAGAAGAGAGTTAGGAGTACAAATGCATCTCTTATCATATGAACAGTTTATACTGAGCTCCACTGTATACTCTTCCTTCTCTATAAGAAAATGAACAATAATCTTTCTAGTCCTAGGACCTCCAAGTTTTATTGGCTACATATGAATGGAATATTCAGGGCAAACTCTAGTCAAACTAAATAATCTTTAAATTCTGGAGATTTCAACTGCAGAGATTTAAATTCACGATTAACATTGTAATGACCAGTCACTAGTTACTGCATACACAATTGCAAAAGCCCTTAACAAAATAGGATGAGAGGGATGGGAAAATAAAATATTGACCTGAGTTGCATCTCCTACTGGATTTAGAGTAGCTATTTGTGCAAGGCAGAGCACACAATAAACTTACTGTTTCCAGAGTTTCCCCAAATTTCAGGAACAATTTTTCAGTGCAACCACTGGGTACAATCCATTGTGCCCATGTATGTGGCTTTACATAAACCAGTGTATGTGATGAAGTTTTTGTGTAATTTCAGTAGCTTTTAGGTCATGGATGGGCAAGCCATGGTCCACAATCTGCAAGCAGTGCCCACGATCTCTTGTTCTGGTCTGTAGATTCAAAGGGATCTCTTCCTGTTTTTTACCAGTGCCCAGGAGATCAATCATCAGCACTGTTTGCCTGCTTGCTTGAAATCAGGAGAATCTAACTTCAAGAGAATCACTGTAAGAAAGGCATAAGCTTCCCTCTTGTTTCCTGTGCTGCTACTGAAAATCACTAGGAAAAAAGAAGAGTGGCTTATATGTCTGCATTCATGTCTATCTAGCAAACTCCATTCAAACACCAAATACGGTTCAAAAGTGTTTGCGTATATTTTATAGAAATATCTGTATGCGTAATCCATTTAACATCCAACTACTTCTCTTTTCAAAACTTCAGTTAATAAACATGTAGTGCAATTGAAGCATGTGCTGTACCTCCTTCAGTGGGAACTTTGAATATTTAAAGTGAGTATTACTTCAGCTCTATATTTTGGTTACATGTGCTTGTTTTTAAATTATGTTTTCTAATCATTTTCTAATTATGATTCAGATAACAAAGTGGAAGCCAGTGTCTATGAAATTACTAATATCTTCAGGCACATAATGAAAGGATGGTTAATAGTCAATTCTTATTTAAGCATAGTGAAAAGTATGACAAATTGGCAAGGGTTCTTTGGAAAAATAGACTATTACAGTGTTTCCTCCAAGATTAACTGCACATCCTATCTATGTAGCTGTTCATTGAGATACAATATCCAAAGTTGTCTGTTTTAGCCACAATTTGTTGGACAAGCTGTAAACACAAGAGCAGTCTTCCGAGCAAGAAGTGTTGTACTAGTAGAATGATGTGATTAGATACAACTCTTGGGGTATATATTATTTTCTTCTTTTTAAAGTAGCTATTATTTTCTGACATTGCTGTGCTTTTTAGTAATAAGAAATGAATAGAACAATAGCTAGCCTGAAAGCATGGCAAGAAGAGTCCCAATGGCATGTGAACAGCGAGAAGTTTCCTTTCAAAGAAATTCACTTGTAGTTTCGATGGTATACAACCATCAATTTAAGTAGGGAAACCAAGGAGAGGGCCCATTTGATTTTTAGCTTAATTACAATGTGCATTCATTAGGGAAAAGAACCTGCCAAATATCAGAGCTGCACCACAATACAAAGGAACAAATTATCTTGGTAAGACAACTTGTCTAATGGCTTTGCTAAGAATTTACAATCATGTCTAATGGCTTTGCTAAGAATTTACAACCTCTGGAGATAACTGAATATAGCTTTAGAACAAAATCTAATTCCATAGAATTTCCCTTCCATTGCATGGATTGTTCAATCAGATACACGTACCTCAGATACACTGGCTTGCAGGCACTGTGTTTTAAATGGAGAGCCACAAATACCTTCAGAAAGGAAATCCCTCTGCTTTACCTTTTTTTAATTTGTGATTGCTACTAATATGCAAATTCACCATGTTATGTGCTGTCTTTCCAAAATAAATTGATAGTTCTAATTTGTCTAATTAGCTTCTCAGATGTTTGCTGGTGATAATGGCTAGTTAAAAATCCAGGAGTGGGTAAGGGAGAAAGGAAAAGCCAGGCATTGTATGAGAACTTGCCTAAAGCAACAACTCTCAGGTTTGCCAGTTTGGTAACAAAATATCATCAAATTTGTTGGAATGTATTAGCTAAATGCCCAGCATGGGCTTTTGCAGCTACAAAAGGTAATTGTCAAGGTAATGACAATTCCTGGAAAATAAGGCAAGTTCCTAAGCAAATAGGAGGAAAAATAGAGAATTGCTAATGTCCATAGGGAGGAATGTCTGACCTGTTAAGAGATAATGAGCTGTAATAGCTTGGCTTTTGTGCCAAACTTGAAGTGGTACATTGTCATTTATCTATAGCTATATTTATATATTTGACTGAAACATCTTTCATGTCTTCAATTAATCTGTGAGGGAGAAGCAGCCCTTTCCTGAGAATGTGGTATTTCAGCCAGCTCTGCTCATTGCTGTCAATGTGACCAGTAGAACATATGCAAAGAAGCTCCTTTGCTCATTCAGATATATGGACATGAGTCATTCAAATCACATGGAACCTTTACATATCAACTAGCATGTGAAAAGCCTGCTCTCCAAAATTACTGTTATATTTGCAGATGTTGGTGGGATTCCCTAGTTATCAGGTGCATACTCATCTCTGCAGCCTTGATCCCCTTCTTCACATAAGAGGCACATGCAGAAAGCTTTCTCATTTTTTTCACTCATAACTTTCTTCATGAAGGTTTGGAATTGTAAGATAATGTCTCACTGGAATAAAGCTTGACTTTTGGAAAGTTCATGGACACATCCTTGTAATTTTCCTCATAACAGTGTAGAAGTGGTTTGCCACTGCTTTCTTCTGGGAATTTTTTTTTTTTTAACTACCCAGTGTAGCTGAGATTTCCTGAGGGTCTCCCATCTAAGTACTGATTAGTTCTGATCCAAGCATTTTGAAATCAGCTAAGGTTGGCTAGGTGCTACCATCTACATGGGATTTTGAATTGTACAAGGTATTATATATGGTTTTAAAAAACCAAAAAATCAGTAAAAATAAATGTGCTTTTTATCAGTGTAAAATTATAATAAATCTATTTATGTGTTCATTCATGTTCTCCAAAAGCTCAAGATGCTATATTAAATTTCTCACCTCCCACCCTGTCCCACAATTTAATTTTTAGAACCTATGTCATAAGTTAGGCTGAGAATTAGTGAGCTGTACCAATTAAAGCAGTAATCTTTGTGGTAGAAAAAATTGAATATGAGTTCCTCTGCTACTAATCCAATATTGTAGCCACTATATATCATACTACCTCACTTCACAAATTGGTCTCCAAAACAAAGAGTTTGTATACCAGAAGAAAAAAAATCCAGGGAAATCAAAGGTTAGAAATGATAGTTCGATAAATTTCAGCATTTTGTCAGCATGTCTAGGTTAGGTTCTTTACGTGACATTATGAAAAGAAGGAAGACAGTAATTGTGCTAGTATGGCTCTGGCACCAAAGAATTAATGCGGACTATTAAGCTTTCACATGGTTTTGTATGATAGACAATCAAGAGTAGGCATGCCTAAAAATGACCTTGTAAGCTAACCTGGTGCCTTCCTGATGATTCTATCCTATTGCAGTTGATTAGTCTTGCATGAAATTACCTATACATACAATCATTCATCCCCTGCATCCCCTGAAACTTCTCACTAAAATTGCACACAAGGCTTCTTTGAAACCTTTGAACCTGCTTTCTAATAAAGCATCCATGAATTTGCAAAATATTCTTAAATAAGAGAAAAAGGAAAATAGATGTACAAACCCCAGCTTTCAAAGTATTATGTTTTAAAATAGGATGTAATGAAACAGCATACTGTGAAATAAGCTTGAATCATCCCCCACCCCCACCTCTTGGAACAATTAACACAGTTCCTCCCTTCTCTTCCATCAAGTCATCCCTGACTCCTGGATTTTCTTGAAAACATTTTCAGAAGTAGCATTGAAAGTACGTACTTCCTAAAGCTGGCCTAAATTTACCCAGCTGACTTCCTGCCTAAGGCAGAACTATGACTCATGGTCCCCCAGCTTCTAATCGGATGCCTTAACTGCTAGACAAAACTAGCTTTCAATTTAACATTGTATCTTTCCCATAAAATGAAATCTGTATTTCCTCCTGTAAATATTCAGGTGCTGTGTATTATAAGGCTTAAAACTACTAGGTAGTCAAAAGTAGTATGGAAACATTACCAGTAATAGTAAACTAGACAATTGGGAACAAACTGACTTCATCTTCCTGCATAATAATGACAATCTGCTGGAGTTTTCCCAGCCATCAGTGATAATCTACAAAGACCATTTGTACTTCAGAGCATTAATATTCATTAGGTGTAATACCGTATGTTATACAGCAGGATTCACTGCCAGCAGATTGTTTGTCATCAAGCCAGATTTAATAAAGTATTGTAAAACAAACATTACAATGATAAATACAAAATGACAGATAATTAAGGGAATCCCAATTGCCACTTTTCTGTAATAACATTTATTTGGGATGAATCCCTCTTGTGATAATACCTTACTTAACTTTATTTTCTCTCTGTGTCTTTGTGAATATACCTAGAAAGTAAAGAATTTTGAACCCAGAAAGATCCATTTTAAATATGATTGCAGTTAATGAATTGCTTGTTTAGCACAGCCATTAATCACTGATATTAGTAAGTAGCCTGAAAAGAAATCCACTGCTATCATGTTTTCATGTGCAGGGGGAGGAGGGGTGTTAATTAGATGGGTCTGGTTTTAATACTTTTGAAGTGATATTTAACCTGACACACATGGAAGCAACATCTCATATGAAAATGCATTCCTTGTAACACAATTTCTAGATTCCTAGTTTGAGGAATCTAGAAGAGCTGAAAATTTAAATTTTGCGGGATGAAAAATTATGTTGTGCAATAATGAGGGCATTTATAGTTAAATGAATATAGAGAACTAAAATTTATCTTAGTGCTAGAACAGCTCCCCATCAATGACAGCAATCTCTTAAAATTAACCATCCCTTTCAAACCACTAACTGTTGCTAAAGTTTCATCTGTTACGATTTGCTTATATGTACACATAGATACACGTATAATTTGGGAATTGGTGAAACCATATGTGACAATTCTATATTTCCTTTTTGCATCATAAAAAAAAAGGATAAGGAATAAAACACGCTGAGCAGGGATACTGAATTCCATGCCTTTACATTAATGTCTTTCTCTATCATCAGCTTTAGCTCTAGAAATAAGCCAGAAATGGGCTATGTGACTCAAGCAAAAAACAAAGGAGTAAGCAATGATAGGAGAAGGTTCAGCAGACCAATCCTGCACTCTTTTTATTGTTGAAGTAAGGAAACCTACCAACATTTTAGTGTATAAATTGTCTAACATAGGAAAAGGCATACATATTTCACAATGGCCTGTCTAGTTTGACCCATATATTGTTCTGTGCTACTTTATTGGGAAAACAGAGTGCTTCATCTTGAAATAAACCAAAGGATAATGTAATGCTAATTGAACAGACATGTTTTAAAATTAAAATAAATAAAAACAAAGCAATGGTAGCAACCATTTATGGAAGTAATCCTTTTAGGTGGTAGAGTGGTTGGCACCAGAAGTGGAGCAAGTTTCCTGGGATCAATTTATGAGGGATACAATCCAGTGTATGACTCCCTGAAGTGATTCTTCACAAAGCAGCAAAGTATAATCCCAAGATTTATATTTTTCCCCATATGGGTAGGTTCTTGTAACTGGGCCTTCAATAAGCAAAAGAGAAAAAAATACCTTGAAATAGAAGCAGTGGGAAAGTAGGATGGCGGAGCGCAAATGAATATTTTGCTCCTAGGCCTCTCAGGGTCTTAACAAGACATAGGCAGCATAATATGTCAGTTATAGTCACTGTTGCAAAAAGGAAATTCTCCTATCAGTATAGTTTAAGGGAGAAAAGTGAAATCAGCTGTTTGAGGCAGTAGCATCTTATGCCTTTAAAACTGAACTGTCTAGCATAGCCAACATAATGTTGATTGGAAAAGACAATAAGCATCAATTAGCTCAATTTCTGTTGTCTAGTGTTGCTTCTTTCTTTCACCTTTCTCCTTCTTCAGTTTGGATTTTTTTTCTTTCTCCATCTGGAAGATTAAGGGGAGTATTGGATGGAAGAAGATAGTGCTGTAGCATGTAGAAAAAAGAGGAGAGAGAGCTCAGTGTTTCCTTTGGGCTACAACTAGCATACAATTTACTGACGGATCTGACAGCTCAGTTAACAATGGACTGATGGCAGGAAATGTGCAATGTGACTCATTTTTGTATGATATTTGTCTTCAGTCTAAGATAGAATAATTTTATGTGTGGCACAGATATCATGCCTCTTAAGAATTTTCTTTCTTTCCTAAAGGGCTTGCCCTATTACTGACTTGACTATATACCGTGCGTTCCAGTAATCTCTGAGGAATGAAATAAAGGCAGTCTTTTTAGATGTTCCTTATGGAAAACAGACCAGCAAATCCAAACGGGGGTTCGGCATTTAAAATATACTATGATGTGAACGAGAATACTGTGAAACATACTGATGACAAGAATTATACATCTCTTGCCAAAAAATAAATAACCACAAAGTTATTGTAGCTTCCTGCTTGGGTACAAATCATAGTGATGTATATCTGACTCTTTTTTGTAGTCTGTCTTATGTTTCACAGCACTTTCTCTCTTTTGCTCTCTCTAATCATAAGCCACATTTCTAATATTTCACTATTCATTTTCATTTTATTTCATATTTGTGGCCTTTTCACTTTTGTAGTGAATTCCCTTTTTATGTTCATGCGGAGTATGATCAAGAGTATGTCCAGTTGTACAATTAACTGAATCAGATATATGGTTGCCGCTAAAAATTGCACAAAAGAAAGAAAATCCCACAAGTCATCTCTTGCTCTGGAACATTCAAAAGAATTCACTGCATTGAACAAGACAATACCATGACCTGTCATCCATCCTGGAGATTCTTAAACATAGTTGGAACAAATTGAATTCCACTTTGCTTTCTGCAGAAATATATTTAGTTTATATTTATTGTATTAATGTCCTGCCTTTCATGAAAGCTAATGCTCACAATGACTAAGAATAATATAAATATAGAAGACAGTGATAAATAACCCCCAATTAAAAGCATGTGGTAAGAAAGAAATGGTTAAATCTACTCCTGCAGAGAATCAGCTTGAAAGGCAAAAGCAATCTAAGCTGAGGCCTTTATGCCCAAAGACTCATATTTGTGCTATACGAAGGTTGGAATCTTCTCTCATCCACAAACAAGTAAGAAAGTAAGATAGCTCCAAAGCATTGGACTATTACTGATGCTATCTTCTCCTCCATTTTTGTAGAGGACAAGGTTGGAAGAATTGCATGTGTGTGAGAGATTTTCAGTTTCTCAGGTTAGAACAAGAAGCTAAATTCTAATGCAGACACTACAGTGCTCAGATGTCAATTTCTTCTGGGAAAGTTTCTTTGTTGTGCAAAATTCTGGGAAGCCTGCCTCTAACACTTCATCATTGCAGAATCATTTAAATTAAATAAAATATTAATTGCCTTTATACTGCATAATTTGTACTCTTTTTTCTCTTCTTTGAGGGGGTGGCTCGGTAAAGAAACATTCTGTCTGTCTATAGAGGATCTCAAATGCTTTCAGAAATGTAATGTAGCCATCTGAAATGGCACACTTTGTACTTTTGCCCTAGTGTGGAGGTCCTTATTGGAGGCCCTGCTTCAAATGTCCTCATGTACTACTCAGGATTGGATCTTTTAAGTTATGTCCACCCAATTATGGTATACCCTACTCAGAGAGGTCTATCTGGGACTGTTATTATTTGTGTAGAATTTATTTATTTATTTGGGCCATTTAAGTTCTCTGTACTTCTGCTGCAGCAATATATTGATGAATGTTTATGTTGTATCTGTGTATTTAGATTTCCCTATAGAAAATCAATAAAATAAATAAAAATAAAAGAATTTCTGCTTGCTTTAATTTTTTCTGTATTGTTATTTACAGCAGGTGGCAGCATCTAGCTGATGTTGGCTGACCTCAAAAAAAAGAAAAAGAAAAGTTAAGCATGGCTGAACCTGGTACTTGGATGAAAGTCTACCAAGACTGTGGAGTATAATAGGAAGTCCAAAAAAAATATATCCCAGTAAATGGTAATGACAAAGCACTTGATATTTTTGCCAAGCAAACTATGTGAAGTTGAGTTCAACTCAAAGTCATCTTACTTTCTTTATTCCACAGGACTCTGTGAAATAGTTTAGTGATCACTAACATATTCATTCCCTAAATAATTAAATGTTTAGAATCTTTTGAACTACTCCTGAAAATATTGCAAAACTTTATTTACCTCCAAAAATTACCCAACTATTTTTAAATAAAACATTTTACTAGATAGATACCAAAGCTGACTAAAAATAACAGAATCAAACCAAACAAACCAGAATCAAACCATAAATTTCAAATATTACAAACTAAACTCTTAAAATCAAAGGCTAAAACTTTCAACCATATATTTAGAATTATTATAAGCCAGGTGGAATAAGGATGTGCTATCAGAGATACAATTAATCTCACCTCCTTCAGGAGATAATTCTGTAGCAAGGAAGCTGCTACAGAAAAAACTGTCATAAATTCCCACCAGCTGAGATTCTTGTGACAGATTGTAGAACTGGGCTTGCAAAATTGAGATAATCCTCTGTAACAGATCCTTTGAGAGGAAACAGCCTTTTAGATATTCCTGCCCTATGGTGTCGTGGGCTTTATAGGTAAGCATCAATTTGCAATATAAAGCTAGTTAAAAAAATCTGATATAATATGATATAATAAGCTCATACAAGAGAGCAGTTGGATTGCCTTGACTGTCTTTCAAATACTTTTGGAAGAAGGATAGCTCCTTATGAAGCATCATGCATCAATTTCACTAGAAAAAAAACATATTTCTATGTTGATTTATTTAAAATATTCAATATTTCCTGCCCTTTGAAGTACCACTAAAATATTAAAAAACATAATCCTAAGCAAAGCAACTTTCCAAAGAAACAAGTGCAGAGGAATGAAAGAAACAAATGGAAAATGAAATTGCATAAAAAAGATAAAACACCTTTCTTCTGTCATTACTTTTTTGCCACTGAGCCATGTGTATATATAAAAGATTATTTTATTTTATTTTATTTTATTTTATTTTATTTTATTTTATTTTATTTTATTTTATTTTATTTTATTTTATTTTATTTTATTTTATTTTATTTTATTTTATTGATTGGAGAGAGACTAGAAATCCTATCACAAGATAGGTCTTAACTGTGACAGAATAAAGCACTACCAGGACCTTGGAAATTTAAACTCAAGAAGTGTTGGGCAGGAGCAGGCTGAGAGCAACTCTGAAGGTTATTAAAGGAAAGCAACATGGTTCTTTCACTTCATTCTTAGAAATAAAGGGACCACTGTTGATTCATAAAGGAGCTTTGAGGGGTACTTCACTTAAAGGTCCATCAAAGGAAAATACTCTTTCAATGCTTTGCACAGCCTAAGGTCCAGTGATGCCTTGGCCATCTATTGCACATTCTTGGAAAGATATGATGTTTGCATTCCTAATACAAGTTTCTGGAGATATGTCTACATGTCTTTAGATGATAATGTGCAGTGATAAAAAGGAAGCAAAAGATTAGTGAACATACATCTGGATTGAGACATCATGGTCTGCCACTATCTGCTCCACCCTTGCTCCTTTGTCTGAGATGATGCAAATGTAAGGCTTTAACTGATGGTAGGGAAGTAGAGACTTACAGTATGTAGAGACAATATTCCATAGTGATATGCCTTATAATGAAATCCTTGAAAGCATGGATTCTTGTTTTGGTATGGATTGTCTAACTTATCTGCCTATGCTTCTGCATAATTGATTTGAACATTTTTAGGCTGCCTTATTGGCCAGTTCTTGCTTTCTTATTAGGATATGCAGAAAGCTAAGCTGAGCTACTAAATGTTCCAGGTATTACCTTACCTTCCTCACTTCTTATGATGAGGAAGCTTGGACTCAGTTATCCAGAAATGATTGTAATGTGGACTTCAATAATACAGTACCTTCCTTCTTCACCCATCACCACTGGATTATTTTCTATGACCAGAGAACATCTTCATGTTTTGGTGCCAGCCTGTCTATGTGGCTGTGTACAAGGCTAGAAATACCTCCTCAACTTTCTTATATGGTGATCTATTCCATGGTGCCAGTATTAAGAGTGCATGTGGGTTCCAGAATGATTGGATTGCATCCTATATCATGCAGTATATAAACAATAATTTAGTATGTGAAGTGGGGTACTCAACAGCATCATTTTTAATATACTATAGTTAAACAAATATTGATAAACTGGGAAGAAAGGAAGTTAGCTTAATTCCTGGAAACCTTTTATAAAAATCCTACCATTAATAAATATGACAATCTGACACTGAAAACACACAGATTCTTAAAGAATTTGCTGAATGGTAATATTTGATATTAAGACTGATTTAGAAGCAGATTTTATATAAAAATAAAATAAAATGTTGTTTTTATTTTTAAAAAAAGATGTCCTGGAATCTTTACTATCGATCCATATATGAACTACACATATCTAGTTATATTTCTTTGTCAAGCCATCTCATTGGACTTTTAACTGTCAACTTTCTTATTTCCTAATCATAGACTTTATTATTATTTAATATAGTATATAGAATTGGAAGGAAACATTTAGGCCACTGATTCCAAATCTCTTGTCAACAAAGGTATGCAAATGGAAATATCCATGCCAGATAGTTATTTAACATTGACTTAAATACATCCAGCAAAAGGGAGGCCATTATTTTTCTGAATAATTGGTTCCACTATGAAACAGCTTTACTGGGAGAATTTTTTTTTTCCCTAACATTCAGTAGGACTGTAACATCTTGCAATTTTAATCTATGATTTCATGTCCTAGACTCTAAAATGATGGCTCTTGGGCCTTGATTTTCTTTTATGCTACATCCTTTTAGATATTTGAAGAATGATATCATATACCACCTCAGCTTACTGTTTTCAAGGGAAAAGATCTCCAGTTCCTTCAATCCCTCTTCATAAGACTTAGTTACTAGTGCTCTGGTAATCCTAGTGACAATCTCTGAACCTGTTCCAATTTATTTATATCCTTCTTAAAGTTGGGAAAACTGAACACAGTATTCAGGGTGAGGTCTGACCACTGCACTGAACTAATTATTCCCATGATTTGTAAACTATACTTTTGTTGCTGCAGGATAAAATTGCATTAGTTTCTCCCTCTCTATCTTTGTAGCTACATCACACTGCTGATTCCTATTCGGTTAGATTAGTTTTTGTCAAGTGTTTTCTTCTGAATATAAAACTTGCTAATAGTAAGTGTCAAAATTTAGTAGTAGCAATCAGCTCAACTCAACTTGATTACAGTTGTAAACAGCATAAGGCACACAGAAGGAATGTAGTCAATAAAAGAAGGTATAAAAAGGTGTAGGGGGGCATAAGTGTTATAAATGACTTATAAAATAAGTTAAAAGATGGTTAAATGGTAGACTATAAAATACTCCTTGGTGGCAGATTAGGGGCATGCTGAGACTAAGCTATATGATTCGGTGCTGAGCATGAGCAAGAAGTCATTGTCCAGTGACACTGAGTGTTGCTGCACAGAACTTGGTAAAACTGTACGTGGTGGCAGGGAGGAAGCAGCAGGGAAATATAAAATTGCCTTGTGTCTTAGGTATGCCATGGGGGAGGGAGAATACCTGAGGCCTTCACTGAAGAAAAGTTTGAGTTCTGGCTAAGTCAGACTAGTGTTCTATATCCATAATGCATTGTTTTACAGTCTGATCATAACCCATACCAAGTAGGAGACATGGAGAAAGGCCCAAGAATGAGATCTGAATCACAGCTGTCTGTTACTGATCTGTTTAGAAATTATTGCTTGTAGTTGGGGTGCAAAACCAACAGGAAAGGAGATAGTCTAACAGCGAACTTTATAGGCTGTAAAAAATTATCTAAAATAGATTTTATCCTTATACTCTTTCAAATAAAGAGTTAGGGTCATAAAACTGTGGGTATAGTGAAAACAGTGGCATGCTTTGGTGTTAAACAACAAATAAAAAAGCTTCATGAAATTGCTTTTCGAGTTTTTCTCAGAGTATAATATCAGTTAGAATATTGTTACTTTGTAAACTCAGTGTAGTCCTCAGGTGCTTTGACACATTTCAAGATGTCAGCATACAATGGATGCTAAATTTAACATCATAATCTGAATATGTATGTATGTATGTATATTGTGGTAATTCAGAATCATTACTATTCTTGAGTGGGCAAGTCCTGGGCCCCACATAGCCTTTGGGATCCTACTCTTAGTACCCTGAACTCTGCTGAGTGGATTTAAATGTTCTGGAACAATTTTGGGTTGTTTGGGGGCATAGAGGTGAAATAGGCAGTTTCTACAAGGCTTAAAATAAATTTAGCTCTAATTCTAATCATAATCATTTTGCTGTTTAACATCTGTCCAACCACCCATATTCATTCTTAATATGTTGGCTTCACCCATGCTAGTGACCTCATTTCACCAACTATACCCATGCAAGACATAAAGATATATTATGGCCTTGAGCTATAAAAAGGAGTTGCCTCTTCATGTTATTTTGCCTTTTTAAAAAAGTCTCCTTTGAGATTAGCTCAGCTGCTAATGACTTTATGGATATGTCCATTAGTTTTCCTGGCAACAGTATGGAAGTGGATTCCATTACTGCCTTACTGGATTTTTCTTTTTCTTTTTTTTTATTTCCAGTTTAGCCTGTACTCTATAGAACTTGGTCTTCCATCCAGGAACTAACCAGGTTTGACCTCACTTAGCTTTTTGAAATTAGCCAGGACATGAAGTACTTAGAACCTCTGTTGGTTTCCAATGTTGCAAAGATAAATATTTCTATTTTATAAGCCTGGAAAGCAGAATGAAAGGGAATCACACTCTCACCTTTGGGTGAAAAGGTCACTGGCAGCATTGTCCCTATTGCTTCTCAGGAACAATACTGAGACAAGAAGAAAACCAGTATAAGAAAGAGTAGACCATGCATTACAAAATAACAAGCATTGCTAAAGAAATAGCCGTGTCAAACTAAATAATTTTCCTGACATCGGTTTTCAACATGTGATTATTTTTATAGGTAGGAACAAAAGATGGCAAAGGATGCTAAGAACAACAAAGTTGGTGAAATATGGTAAGACAAAAGGAATTTTTCTGATGTGTTCAGAATAAAAGGAAAAGAAAATAACTGCAAGCTTCTCAGTGGCAAAATGCTAAGCAGTATCTGGGAAAACACAAAGCTACTCAGTTCCTATTTTGGCTCTGTCTTCTTTGAGAAAAGTATCTGGAGCACCAGGCAATTTTAAAGTACCCAGTTAAGGGGCAGAACTGAGACTTGAGTTTTATAGAAGCTGTTTGCTTTGAATGACTTTGAACCTCCAGGATTAAAGGAAGTGCATCCTAGGTTACTAAAAGTAGTTGCTCGTGTTCTGACAAACTGTACATTATTTACATTATTTTTAAATAACCTGCAAAATGGTGGAGTGATTAAAAGAGGTCAAATGCTTTCCCTGTCTTTAAAAGGGGGTCAAAGGATGACTCAGGAATTGTAGACTAGTCAGTCCAACATGGATTCTGAGAACATTCTACAGCTAGATAAATGTAATAAATAAATAAACAAACAGCAAAGGTCTGATTTTAAAATTGCAGATGATACAACATTGGGATCCAGAAGACAGAAATAAAATACAATGTTCTTGATAATTTACAGAAATAAGCTGAAAGTAACAGAATAAATTTAACATTTTATTTTAAATGTTTTTACTGCAAAAAAAATAAATAATGGGAAGAGGAAGCTGATTACAAACAGGATATGAGTTAGCAATGTGATGTGGCTGCAAAAAAGGTAAATGAAATTTTAGGCTGCATCAACTGAAGGTATTTTTCAAATAATGGGAAATAATAATTTCAGTTATGTCCACCACTGGTTGCAGCACATCTCAAGTACAGTACCTAATTATGGACACCATTTTTAAAGTAGGGTTTAAGTAAATTTGAACTTGGTCAAAGAAAGGAAATGAAAAAACAAAATCCTATGTTGAAAGGTAAATGAACTGGCATTGTTTGCCTTGTAAAAAGAAAGCTGATGGGAATATAACAACACTTTTCAAGTACCTGAATTGATCTTGTAATTTACAGAAATGAACTGAAAGTAACAGAATGAATTTAACATTTTATTTTAAATGTTTTTACTGCAAATATTTTAAGATTTTTTTAATGGGAAGAGTTGAGAGAAAAAATCAACACCAATTCATTGTTCCAGAGCATCATCATGAAAGAATGGATTTGTTTATTTGCTGTTTATTTATTACATTTATATACTGCTGGGTTGCCAGAACTCTTGGTGGTTTACAATAATCAACATTAAAAACATAAATTGGAAACCTATTGGTGACTAATGTTAGGTTAATGTTAATGTTAAGATTAACATTCTGCTGCAGTAGTGGTTCTTATCTGCTAGCACCTTGGCCACTTTGTACGAACTTCAGTTTCCAGGTTATTTTCAAGACAGTCCTATGTATGGGACATTGTAGTGGTCTCAGTGCACCAGTATAGTGAATTATTGTTTCCAAAGAAGTGCTCACCAAGTCATTGGGAAAATCCCAACATGTACTCAGATCATAGAGTATCTGGATCATCTTGTTTTCTTTGTGAACATGAATGAACAAAGTAAAAATTCCAATTAAAACTGCTAGTATAGAAGCAACATAAGCTGGATTTAGTTATTCCAGAGTCTCTTCACTTTAGAAACAAGACTGTTTTCAATGAAACACAATGGCCAATTAGTCATTTAAAAATTGTCTTTTTCTTGTTTAATTCTTGGAACATCTAGAATGGCTTTGTGAAAATCAAGACCTATTTCAGGAAATAAAAGTTGATTTATTGCATAATAAATATTTAAGTAAAATTTTTAATTTAAGTATTTATTTAACTTAAAAGCTATTATCATTGCTGATTTTACGCTAGTATTTTTTTCAGCCAAAACCATACACTCATATAATACAAAAGGACAGTGAAGTGACATACACAATTGTATGCCAATATTCTTACCCCTCACTGTTATCATAGTGAAAGCATTTCTATACAATTGTCAGATACAAGGTGATGAGGAAATGTGCTGAATCAGACTAATTTTAGAACATAGAAATTATAAGTTAAATTTAAAATATTAAATGGGTGCTGGTTAAACAGAGAACTTTTCTAGAGGCTGATAGATCTTAATGAAAAATACTGTATAAAATAAATAAATAAATAAATATTCTTTTCAATCATGTTCAATTCTTGGAGACTGCCTGGACAAGTCCCTGGAGTTTTCTTGGCAATGGTTTGCCATTGCCTCCTTCCTAGGGCTGAGAGAAAGTGACTGGCCCAAGGTTACCCAGCTGGCTTTGTGCTTAAGTTGGGGCTAGAACTCACAGTCTCCTGGTTTCTAGCCTGTATTCTTCCAATTTTAGTATATGTGCTGCCAACACAAACACTCTTGGTTCCTAGCCTGATGCCTTAACCACTATACCAAACTGGCTCATAACTACGTTTATAATATAATTCTAACAAAAAAATAAAAAACCCTATATCATATTGAAACAGTAAACCCTGGTTGTATATTTTCAACATAACTGTATGACTGCAGTGATTACAGGTAGTTTTCTGGCAGCCATTTAAAGTCTGGATGATATTCTTGTTTTTGTCAGTAAATATTTTTTTAGAAAAAAAAACATTGTCTTGTGTTACGCTGTTATAGATGAACACTTTGCTGGGGTCACATTTCTTAAAACTTCACAGAGGAAAATAGTTTTTTATAGCAGATCTATCCTCATTCTGAGGATTAGTCAGTTGTTGCCCATGATGCAAAAATGGAAACTTTTTTTTCCCCATCTGCTATATTTTGTGTTCATTAACTCTGTCATAGCTTATTTGACTCTGAAGCAGGATGTGATCATAAGCTGGCTCTATTGATTTTCTTAGAAAAGGGAAGCATGTTTAGTCTCATACTGGAAATGTTACTACTCAAATTCATTTAAAAACATTTCCATCTGGAGACACTGGAAGAGTGGGAGAAGAAACAGTGCAGTGTATTGTGAGTAGATATGTCCTGAAATCAACATTGTCCCACCCACCAGTGAAAGATCAAATATATCCTAGATATTCAGAGTACCTAGAAGAATGGATTGAACCAAATGCCATAATTAAGCGTGGGAGAGAATAGACTAAAAATTATATCATATTGTAGCACTTATTATGACTGAATTCAATTTCTTCAAAAAAGTTCAGTGCTACTTTTTCTTTTGTGAAAGATGACGTGATAATGTCTTGACAGATGATGGTCTCAAGATTCTTGGGAAATCTAAATAGTGATTGCTTATGGCTCAATCGGTTGAATCAGAAGGAATCAAAAACTATAACTTTTAGCCTTCCCTGCTTCACTATGTGATTCTATGTGATTCTTGGCAGGTTTCCAAGACTTCATTACATTTGTAAAGCTTAGGAACTAGAGTAAATAGGTGGTGTCATCACCCTTTCCCACTGCCAGCTTCCTGTATTTTTCATATAATAATTTTAGCAACAAAGGAAAAAATGATGATATTATAAAACTGATACAATTGGCAAGTTTCCCTTGTGTATAGGATCTACATACCTGTTATGTTAAAGGACTCTGAAACTTCAAAAAGAGCCCAACAGTAGAACAAGCCAAATATGAAACCTGAAGAATGGAAGAGCACATATATGCTAATTTAATAACTTTATAGAAAATACATATCCAACATCTTGCCAAAATATAAACAGGAACTAATTGAATCAGACAGTCTAGTTCAGTACTGGGGTTGCAGCATCTTTCCTAGCCCAAGTTGGAGATGCATGGAAATGAATTTGAAATGTTCTTCATGCAAAGCTGAGGCTTTATTACTGTGCTACATCCTCCTCAAAATAGAAACAGTGGTATGCCACAGTTAGGTATAAGGAAATAAGGGCTGACTTTGTACATTTTCATATGTTCTGTTTATTTGTCAATGTACCAGTGCAGGCCTTGTTCGATAGCAGCCTTCTAGTTGTGGAACATTTTCTTCTGACAGACAATCCACTATTTCTTCTTCCAGGATTTTTTTAATTGTATTTTTTTTTTTAATTTCCCAGCTAGTCTATCGTTCTGAAATTTTCCTGTGGTCAACTAGCTAAACATTAACCAGCTCTGACGCTGCTTAGTTTCTGAGCACAGTCAAGATCAATCATGAGTTGCTACTTGTTGATATATTTGCATTTTAAATGTGGATTTTACTTTAATTTGCTACACTTTTGTATAAGCTTTAATTTATTTAATTATATAACTATCTGTTTATTAGAACTCTGTTACTAAAACATGACACTTAGTGTAGCTAACATCACTAGAGAACTTTGGCTATTGAGTAGTATAATAATCAGAGCTGTGTGAAGTTTCAAAGGGATGTTTACTTTCTTTTTTTATTATTATTATTATGAATTTTATTAAGTTTGAAAAGAAAGATAAAAGCTACAAAAAAACCAAAAAAAAATACAAAAAAAGAGAAGAAAAACTAAAAAGGTGTGAAAACTCAAAAGAAAAAAAAATTGACCTTACAGAAAGATGTGACTTCCAACTTTTAACAGCATGGATATACAAAAATTTTCCATAATCAATTTCATACTCTATATTAAACCAAAATCACATTATTTCTATAAAAATTCCCATTTAACACGTTATAAAAATCACTAAGTACAGTTACTCCCTCCCCTTATACTATAATAAAGAAAAAAAATCATATAAGCTTCTTAAAAAACTCCCCCCCCAAAAATAACACTTATTTAATTATTCCCTTCCTACTACTATTCATTTCTGTCTATTACAATAAAAATCAAACTAAAAAGTACATAAATTGTCTTCCATTATCCTAGATAATACAACAGTTTTAATACTCTCAATCTTAACAAACCCAAAAAAGAAAAGCAATTCAAAACAGCGACCTTAAATCAAATCCATCCAAATAAACATTTGTAATACCCTAGTAAACTTAATCCATATCCTTAAAAACAAATAACATCAGTAAAACCCTAAAAGCAATCCAGACAAACATTCTTTAACCCTTATCTCACTTCAAAATAAACCAGAGTATTTACATATTCCCACAATGTGCACAGAGCTTTTCTCTTAAAAAAAATCAAACAACCAAACTGCCACCCTCAAAAATTCCAACTTCTCTTCAGAAAACCTCCCATACATAATGACCCCTTCTTTTTCTTCTTTTTCATGGCATTTCACCAAAAAGTCAATTTCACTTATTGCTTGCAAATCTCCCTCTCCGTTAAATTTATCCAACTACACTGTCCAATCTTCATCCAGCATCTCAACAGAAATCCCAATCTCATTCTTAGAAGAAACATTTCTATCACTGTTGAATTCCTCAGTTTCATCCACTACATCCCCAACCAGATGACACACTTTACAGCTCATATTTTCCACAATGTCCGGAATGTCTTGTATAAAAACTTGATAGGAGTCAGAAAAGATCTGTTTAAAATCTTGATGGAAGTCAGAAAAAATCTTTAAAATCCTCCATGTCTCATGCAGTAGATTATGGTACCCCCCTAGGAGTTTAACCAGTGAAAATCAAAGATATGGAAAAGTTCTGAAATATGTTTACACAAAGTAAAAGTGAGATAAGCAGACAGTTCCCAAGGGAAAGTAGAAGCAGAAAACTGAAGATTCAATGTGTAGGGAAATGCTAATATCTTCAAATTTAATACCAAAATAATAACAGGAAGACAATTGTTTTCTCTCAATCCTCCTTTATATTTAGAAGGAAAATGAATTCCAAAACTTAAACAAGAATTTTTTGAAAAGTAATCCCAAAAATAATGATAAGCACCAAAAGAGCCAGCTTCTCCTTGCTGTAGAAAGCCTGTCTCTCACATACATACATAAGCTTGGTGATTTAGAAATGGGGTGGCCAGTCTTAGTGTCTTTTTAAGGCTACGGTGCAGCTTGGAAATGGTGACATCCCAGCCTCCTGGCTAGCTCTTACCAATTGAACGCAAACACTGTTTGCGATCTTCTGGCTGCAAGCAGCTGTCTGGAGGACAGATGGGGTGATTCCAGGTGTTTTCCCTTCATCCGGAGAACACTCCTGGGCGTCAGGAAAACTTGCCTGACCCCGAAAGAATTTGCCATTTTGTCAGGTCTGCCCACTAAGCCTGCAGGCACAGCTGCTCAGTCTGCCATGTCCCCAATGGAAGTCCAGGGATGTTTACTTTCAAGGAAGGTTGCAACTCCCTTGAATTGCTTTATAAACAATGTAGTTGCCTTCCTTGTAAAAGCATAGTGAAGCTATCAGTTTCCTTCATCTTGGGTTGCTTTGAAAGCCTTCTTGGCCTATTGTCATGGAACGTGTGCTATGGGAGAAGGATAAAAAAAGAGATCCTCAGTGTTGCTTACCTCCTCCTTTGGTGGACAGCATGGAGGAAGCACTGTTCTTCCAAGCTGCTCATCAACTCCTACATGTGCATACAAATTAAAATATGCTAAATATATTTTTTAAATCACATAAGCATTTTTAAAAGTGCACTCACAAAATATTTAGCAGTAAAAGATATCAGTAGAGTTGAATTTAAAAATTGGGAAAGAATATTATTCGCCCAAAGGCTAGTATACATAAAGTTCATCATGAAAGAAATCTGTGATTCCTTACTATGCTTTCCACTAAAGAGCAGGGAGGGAATATTTTCCATCTGGTTATGCAGTCATTTCCTGTGAAGATCCCCAAATGCATAGACACCATATCTCACTTTTCAAAGAAAAAAAAAAAATCAGAACAGAGAGTGCCACCCAAATTCTTTGCATATGTACCATTTGTTTAAAGTTAAGGAAACATGTTTTCAAGTCTCACCTCAAAGCTTTCTTTTCTTTCTCCCATCTCTATTACTCACATCTCAAGTCTGTCATATTAAAACAACAACAGCAAACCTTTCAGGCCAGCTCAGCTGTGTCTTGATTTAGCCTCGTATTCTCTTCCTCTTGTTCATCTTCCCTTCATATTTGTCTTTTTCTCTTGGATCACTGATGCAAATAGTTTTAAGGGACTGGATTGTTGCCATTTCAGACATCTAAATAGCATGTGTTGTTTAAAATAACTTATGGCCTCCCTTAATCCCTCCCCCATTCAGGAAAATTTGTCTTCAAGCAAATTACTTTCTAACATTGTATATTGTTGGATCATGGTTTTTAATTTTTTTTATTGATTTTGAACCTCAGCAGATCCGACAGATGTTTTAAAGCAAATAAACCATGCACAGTGGTTGTCAGACATTACTCACAGACTAATCCCTTTATCCAACTGTAAAAGCTAAACATGTGTAATCATATGCTCAAATAAAATGAGAAGTTCAGCACACACTCAAAAATGCCAGCGCCAATTCCTTCTACTTCAGCTATTTGGCATAGGCTTTGCATTTTTTATTATTGGTTATATATTCTATGTCCAGATAAGTTAAAGCAGACCAGAGAAAACATGCATTTATGAGGTAGTCTTATAGACGTTATTACTAAATATACAGAACTTACTCCAGCAGCATATACACTAAAATTGGAATGGAGTAGATATGTTTTGGGTTGTAAGGTTTTCTGTATTTTTGCATTTTTGCATTACTCTGTATTTTTCAGTTACATGTTGTGAGCTGCCAGATATCTATTTATGATTGCAGCAGGCAAAATAAAGGAGAGACAGTGAGAATAACACCATTACTAGCATTCTAAAAGCTTTAGATTCATTGTGCAATTGCATGATATTGGAATTTGTTCTTCTACAGAACACCTCTATGTGTAATCTGGACCATAAGCAATTGGTGTGTATGTGTGTGTGTGTGTGTGTGTAGCGAAGAAATAGCTAAGCCTGAAAGTGGCTTCTAGCTTTCTTTGATTAGATGGAAAAGTCTGGATGATCTCTCCCAGAGATTTTGTTGCAAGCTAATTAACACAGAGGACATGACAGAGTCCTTGAAGAATATCTCAAGTAGAGGATGGGCAATTTTTCAGGTCAAGAATTATTCCCAGTTAAAAATCATGCTGGAGACTGCCTTTCCTGAAGTGGGCAGAACTAGGGCAGAAAAATGTGTGGAACAAAACTAAAATAAATAATATTATCATTGCTACTACTATTACCAGTATTATCACTGTTATGTTTATAGTAATACTGCCATCAACAACATCTATAGATAGTTGTCAAAAAAATCAAGGTAGTGGTTGCAACTGCATGATCAAAGCCCCATTCCTTTTATACTGTATATATGCCTACTCCTGGCTGCAGCTAGGCCCTCAGCCTGGGCCCACCAGATCCTCAGGGAAAACCCCAAGTTCCCGCTAAAACTAAATCGGTTCTATCAGTTACCTGCATGGACCAATCTAATATGCCTTGTTTCTCTGTGGTATGCAGTGGGGTGGTACTAGCAAATTGAAAAACAATCAGAAAGTGATCCAACCATGGGAACAGGCTAATAGCTAAGTCCTCCAAAATTATATCACATCTCAGTGCACTGAGACAAAAGCCAGTTCTAATGTGCAACCCCTGATATGTGTTGGGTCTCTGATGATGATCTGGGACAGGTCTATGTTTGCCAAGGTGGTCATGAAGTCCTGAGCTGCCCTGGGCTCAATATCACTGGGTGGCAAATTGAAATCCTGAAGGACCACAAATCTCAACCACCAATGCAGCAATGGCAATGGAATCTGGCAGCTCAGACTGGGAAGATGCTGTGAAGCATGGAAAACAGTCAACAGCAACAATCCCACCTGTTCCCAAGAGCCCATCCTCAACCAGTGAATCTCTTACCCAGTTATCTGCAGGGCAGAGCCTCTGAAAACCAATAACAACTTGCAGATGACAATTGCCATCTCACTTCCCCTCCCCTGGAGTCATGGCTAATGCCAGACTCAAAACCCAGATGGGCATATCTTCAAGAGGAGAACTCCCCACTTCCTGGCCCATCCAAGTCTCAGTTACATGGTCATTTTATCGTTATTAATGAGTTGTTTTATTGTCATTATTTTATTTATTGTGGTATCTCATCTCAAGTTGCTGGGACTATTGAGGTGGTTTATAAATGTATTGCTGAATAAGTAAATCAGACTTGTCTGTTATTCTTATGGGTGGAATGTATCTTTGCAAAGTTTAACACATTATAAAGAAGACAATAGTATCAGAAAAAAATATGCCAGATGTGATAGAAGCATATACTCAGTTATCAGTTATACATGAAAAACTATTTTTAGAAAAGCAGACACATCCAGGAGCAGAGTGGGCTAACTGCTTTTCTAGAGGGAATTACCTTTCTATTGAAGGAGATATATAATTATTTTCTTATTCATCTAGTGCAAAATATTTATGTGAGCAACACATTTTTATACTATAAAATGAATGGCAGTGCAAATGTGAGCTGAGGTGCAAGCTGGAAATTTGATGCAAATGTCACATTGACTGACTCTGCATGGAGATCTCATTCTCAATATAAATGAATACTTTGTTACAATGAGTGACCAGTACATGCTTAATATGCCAGTTGTGTGGTTTGAATCTTTTTAAGCATGCTGGTTCTTCAATTATGTCATACAATAATTTCTTATAACTGGAAACAGCTAAAAAGAAATTCTCTACCTGATTTCTGTTTCCAGACCATTATATAATTTCTGTATGAAGTTCTAAAAGATTTCAGTCACAGTCTGAGGATTGTGTCTATGCCTCACAGTTGAACAGCCAGCTTGCAGTAGAAAGAGATAAGACAGAAATAAATACATGTGTACAATCACATCTGCTCTCTATAGAGTGTGATCTCTTTTTGATCCAGTTTCTAATAACTTCTAGGTTAACATGGAGCAACTTATAGAATGTCTTCCTGGCAATTTCCCAAACCAATGGAAGAGATTCCATTAGTTTTCACTGCCATCACTTGCTTAACCTAGGCCAGAACACAGCCAAATAAAAATGGTGAAAAAAACTGAACCCAGATGCTAAGAGCTAGCCAGATGTTTCAAATATGCTAAGAAAGTCCCTAGATATTAATATTCTGTGTTGTAATTAAACTTTTTTTTTAAAAAAAAAGCTTACTCTATTATTGTGTTATTGAGCTATACAAGTTTTCAGCACTGTACTTCATTCATTTCCCCTGGATTTTGCCTTTTTTCTATATCACAGGTGCAGATGACATGGAGATGGGAGGCTCCCTTGGCTGAGAAAAAGATCTGTGTTCCTGGGAATAAGTCCACAGAGAGCAATAACATCATTCTTAGGAGCCACAATGTGTCTTACAAGGTCCTTACTATGTCTGTTGCATTCACCCTGTAAGTGGAAATGAAAATCTTAATTAACTTCTGAATGTTTTTTGATGAATGGTGGTAGGTCTGCTCAAAGAGATCCAAAGGGACTTCATCTTCATTCAAACACAAATTAAATGCAATATCCACAAGTCACTTTTAATAATAAGCACACGAACAATCTCTTGATTTGTAACCATCTTCCTTCAAAGTCAATCTCTAAAATACTTGGGTACCCATAATCTTCATCAATAATTTTACAGAAAACCTTCTTGCCTTTCTGGTAAAACATGCTTACTTTTTGTGTGCCACCAGTAAAACCAACATGTTGGTGTAAGGCATCCTAATAACTAACATGTTCGCATTTATTCATGCAAAATCTGGGAAGGGGGACAGGTACCTTGCTTACTGAGTATAGCAAGTGAGATTGGAAGAAAAGAAACATTATCATTAATGTTTATTTTTAATATTATTTTCAGTCTTCTCCCCCAATTAGATTTCCTATTAATGGTGCACAAAATGGTTTAAAGTTTAAACTACTATTTGAATTTGAAATGGGTTGTTCTGACCTATTGGATGCACTGTAGTCTACAATTATGCAAATCATAAGTAGTCCAAGTTTGAAATGGCTCTGAGCTCACAGTACTTCGCTAAGGTCAGAACAGCTGTTTTGGATTCAAAATATTTTGTATATTACTAGTAATTAATATATTAGTATTTACAGTATTTTTAAAAATATTGTGTTTCTTATGAATCCTTAACGATGCAACTATGCAGCAATATGCCAAGCCAAGATTAAGTTATCACTGTTGTCACATTTTCATTAAGAAGTATTTCATATTATCACAATATCAGCATTTTTCTATCCTAAGTTTTTCTTGCTTATTAAACCAGGTGTAACTTCACATTACTTCAATACTTTTGTAGAAAATCATCTCCAGTAACCTTATGAAATCATGCTTTACCACCTTTTGCACTATAAAGAAACACAACTGCAAAACAACTGGGTCATAGTTATGGAAAGATTACTGCTACTAGGGCAGTTATACCGTACATAATTTCATGAGAACACCTTTTCTATGAAAGTTTTAACTTTACAGAACTCATGGTACGCTGCAACTATCAGCCCATAAAACACATGCAGAATGGGACATTTTGTTGAGTTAAAAAAATTCATGGAAATGCATTGTTTGAGAATAGGAATACTGAAATTAAAAAATGCAGATGACAATGCAAATGGATTTCTCCTATATATTTCATACGGGCTCTGACCTCTACTGCCTGCCTTTATTTCCTACAGTATGAGTGATAACTACATATTATATATACGACTTGATTTAAAGTCCTGCTTTAGAAGCATATTTTGTTTTGAAGATGTAATGCATTTTGATACCAAAATTACTCAGTTTCTGTCAAGGACTGGCTTTTAAGAAATGCCCTTTAATGCAAGCGGTTTCCATTTTTATTAGGTTGAATAGCACCATAATGAGACTGAAGCTCCTTTGTGGCTATCAGCTTGCTTTGCCCTCTGTGTGCTGTGTGCAAGATCTACAAGATGGCAACAATGAAATACTCCTTATTTCTATTAGTGGTCTTCTGGGTTTCTGCATCCCAGACTTGTGTGAATGTTACAGTTGGTTGGTATACTGATGTTGGTGTTAGCTGCTTTATTATTTATTAAGAAAAGTAGAATAACTTGTTATTACTATGTATTTTTCAAAAAAGGACGCAGGAGTGATATGTAACAGAGGCAATCAAACTTAGATCCGCCGCCTCCTCCCCCTCCTCCAGAACTTCATTGAGTCAATGACCAGCATATCCAATACAATAAAATAGGCAAATATGCATAAAATATGACTAAAACCTATAAAACTAGGCTGAATGCCTAAGCCTATAGTACTACAAAATCCTATTAACCTAAAATTAATCTAATCTATTAAAACTAATGGGACACGGTGGCGCTGCGGGTTAAACCGCTGAGCTGTTGATCGGAAGGTCGGCGGTTCGAAACCACGCAGCGGGGTGAGCTCCCGTTGCTAGTCCCAGCTCCTGCTCACCTAGCAGTTCGAAAACATGCAAATGTGAGTAGATCAATAGGTACCGCTTCGGCGGGAAGATAACGGCGTTCCGTGAGTCATGATGGCCACATGACCCGGAAGTGTCTATGACAACGCCGGCTCCAAGGCTTAGAAACGGAGATGAGCACCGCCCCCTAGAGTCGGATTCGACTGGACTTTACGTCAAGGGAAACCTTTACCTTTACCTATTAAAACTAAACTATGAGACTGAACCTAGAAAACCTATAAATCTGTAACAACAAAAACAGTCAATTGTAATTTGTAAAATCTATTCCAATAATGTCTAATAAACATAAATACAAACCAGATTTTACACTCACATAATTAGTCAAACAGTTATGGCCTTTTGAAATCTACAGGCAATATAGCAGTATTTAGCAATTATTCAAATATTATTTCTATTGGACAAAGATACCATAAATAAAGTGAATCTGGATGGAGTTATATAACATGTCTGAATATCCTGATACAAGGGGAAACACAGGAAAAAAAATGAGCAGCCACTTCAACCTAACCAGCTGAACACAAGCAGGGGGGGGGGGTAGTTGAACTGGGTAATAATTGTGGAATCAGAAACACAATTCAAGCAACCATTTAGTACCTTATGGCATGGTGTGGCATAGCCTTCCTCAAGCTGGAACTTCCAGATATATTTGAAATGCAGATCCCAGAATTCCCAGCCAATGCAACACATCTTAATTAATACACAATTTCTTTTGCAACACAGTTATATTTATCAAATATTTATGTAACATTTCCAAAAATATAGTATAAAAAATATTTGCAAGGAACCCTTAGGAAAGAACATACCACATGGCAAAAGATCTTTGAGTAAATAATTTTATTCAACTCAGAATGTCATGACTCAATCTATAGGCAATTTACTTTATGCATGTTGAAACAAGCAATTTCCTAAATCATATTTTCTGCTTTCCATATCTACTAGAATTGAAATAACCTTCCTTATTCATGAGTCTTGTGATAATGGGCTTCTTTTGATTTCAAAAATAACTAGAAATGTAAAACAATGTAAGGGATTGTGTTCAATTGTGTTTCATCTTTTCTTTTTAATTTATAAAAACCTGTTTGAGCCCAGTTCCACTGAGCTGAAGCAGCCATAATTTTAACCTGAAAGAAATCAAACAAATATGGGAAGACAACACCAAAAACACTGAACTGCAACAATATAGCCATGATGTTATAAGGATTCTCCATCAAAGTACGTAAATGAAAAATTCCTGAGTCAAAGACAAAAATAAACTGTCACTACAAACCCATATATGGTAGCTGCTGGAAAAAACAAAACAAAACAGCTTATAGTGGCTTCCCTGTTGAATTTATAGGTATAAAATCACCAGCTATAGATAATGACTAGAATTAATCTGTTCTCTCTGAGAGTGGACATGACTAAAACATAGTGACTAAAAGTGAGAACAATGAGGCATAAAATCCATAATTCAAATATTTATATTTAAAATAGTTTAGTCTGTCTTTCAGGGTGTACAACAATTTCCAAAATAATACACACATTCATGTTCTATGCCCCCCCTTCCTTACTCCTGTCATATGATACAGAGCACAGCATATGCAGTGCATCCCATACTTCCCAGTGCACAGATACATGCAAACACAAACACCACAGAGTCTCAACATGATGGGAGAAGAGAGAGAGAGAAAGACTACATGTTATTTCATTATACAGAAGAAAGTACAGATGCCTGCTGTGATCACAACTGGTAAAAGGCTTGAAAAGGCTTCTAGAAGCCATGATGTGCCTGCTTTCTCTATCTTGTTTTTAATTCCATCTCCTCTACACTATGTAGGATAATATATTCAGCACTGCTGGACAAAAGAAGAAATGCATTGTATGGCAGATGTAAGTCCCTACTATGAAATGTAATAGTCCTTTATAATACTATTGCAGCTTCATCTACCTGTTTGTAATAAAGTAGCAAACTTCCTTCTCCCACATAGGATGCTTATGAAGTTGTATCAAACAGAATATTATCTGTAAAGTAGTAGTAGTTATAGTGTTTGACAGTATGTTTAATTCTTTAATTATTTTGATCTTTTTCTTTAATGTATTTCTAAACCCCAATGATTACATTCCCAAACTGAACTGACTCACATCTGTAAACCTATAGTAGAATTTGTCCATTTACATTAACACCCACACATACATAAATCAACTTCCTCTTTTCTCTTGAATTATGTACACTTGTGTACAAATTATAAACTTCCCATTGCTTGACTGTTCTGGCGTCTGTCCCCAAAAGGGAGGAAAAACCTAATAAAGTTTCCTTTGGCCCAAGAAGGAGAAACATCTGTTGCAATCATGAGTGGTTTGCTGGCTGGATCAACAAACCAGAACCTGTATTTAATTAGCTTTGCTCCTTTCTCTACTGTTCACTGAGTCACTGGGAAATAGTTTTACTGCTGTTGGGGATAAATTGTATTAATAAGAGATGGAAAGCAATATGAACAAACAAAATCCAGGAATACATTGGGCTGATGAAACATAGTCATTCAGATTGTGTAAGCTGAATCAGTAGTCTTTGTAGACTTTTTAAAACCAAAAGTAAAATATATAATGAGAAGTGGGATTCTTGTGGTTTGGTTTGGTTTTATAAACACAGCTGCTTGGCAAATAAAAGTAAGAAAAGTGGCAGCTTAAGTTTTCACCTCCTTTAAAAGGGAATATTCATTATTTTAGGATACACTGGAGGGTAAAAAAAATTGTTGACCTGTTTTGCCTTGGCCAAATGCCATGTTCCTGTGGAACAAAATGGGCAAAAAGATAACAGACATCTTTGCTTTTAGTCTAACAGGTGCAAGTCATCCCTGTTATATAAAGACTTAACTAAAATGGCTTGCTGGCTCTGTGATCAGATGATTCATTCCATTTATTTGTACCATCAACCAGTTGCAGAGGCATGCAAGCCTTCTGGTGCACAAATATGCTTTTAAAATAAATATATATATATATCTCCTAATGTTTCACAAACTAAAACAGGGGAAAAAATATCATTGTCTCTCTTTTGGCTAAATAAGACAAGTTAAAATAAAGAATCAAATATGTATTTTAATAAGAATTTTATTAGAATTAAAGCAAAGATAAAAACTACAAAAAAGCAAAAAAAAACTATAAAAAACTAAAAAGTATGAAAACATTAAAAAAAAGAATTTTAAACATTACATAAAAAGGTGACTTCCGACTTTTAACAAGAATATACAGCAATTTACATAATCAATCCCTTACTCTATATCAAATCAAAATCACATTATTTCTATAAATCATTCTATTGGCACATTATAAAAATCACTAAATACAATTGCTCCTTCCCATTAGATTAAAAGAAATAGAAATATATAAACCTCTTAATCAACTCTCCCCCCCCAAAACAGCATTTATTTAATTATTTCCTTCCTACCACCAATTCTATACATTTCTGTCCACTATAATAAAAATCGAAATAAAAGACATATACTGTAAATTGTCTACTCTTAAAATTAATAATACTACAACTATAACAATCTTAATTCTATTAAACCTAAAACCATCATTGTTTATACCTTATTAATCTTAACCCAAATAATTGAAAAAGAGTATGAAGTCAAACAAGCCTTAAAAGCAATCCAGATAAACATTCTCAAATCCTTAGCCCACTTCAAAATAGACCAAAGCATTCACATATCGCCACAATAAACACAACAATTTTTTCACAGAAAGATCAAAGAGCCCAACTGCCCCCCTTAAAAAATCCAACTTCTCAGCAAAAATCCTCCCATAGAAAAAAAAACCTTATTTTCCCAATAACTTTCCATCAGAAAGGCAATTCCATTTATAATTTGCAATTCAGTCTGTCCTTCAGTTCCACAGTCTGGTCGTCATCAGCAGAAACTTTGATCTCACTATCAGTAAAGACATTTCTATTGTTATTGTTGAATTCCTCAACTTATTCCACAACTTCATCAGCCCGATGACATATTTTAAAGCTGATATAATGTCCTGAATATATTGCAAAATAGCTAGATAGGAGTCGGAAAAGATCTGTGTAAAGGACTGTTTAAGCTCACAATGAAACTCCGAGAAAGTTTCCTTGAGATTTTCCATGTTTCAGGCAGTAGATTATGGTGCCCCCTAGATATTTGACTGGCTAGAGTAGGAGTTAATGAGTTAATGGAAAATTTCCAAAAGTTGTTTACATAACAGAGTATGCTAACAGGCAGCTTCTGGGAAAAGTGGCAACAGAAAGCTGAAGATTCAAAGAATCAAAGATGTTTTAAAGAGAAAATGGAAGACATGTCAATGACAAATTAATAGTTAATACAAGGTGAAATATAGATCTGACATTTATATAGTTACCTCATGATAGCTTAACTATTAAAATATTGATCATGTATTAGGCTATTTTCAATGTATAATAAAAACACAGAGCTCAAAAGATCATTTAAGCCATCTAGTTCCTTCACAGCAGGAACCCAATTAAAAACATTTGTGAAAAATATCTGTTGCATCTGTGCCTGAAAGATCCATCTCTTAATAACAGATTCCATTGTCTTACTACTCCTAGCATTAGGAAGGCTTACCTAGGAAGGGGAATTTGCCTTCCGGTAACATAAGACCATTATTCTGTGTCATTCCCTCTAAGACAATGGACAAAAGGATGTGTCTTTCTCCTGTCTGACCCTTTATAACACTTCAGATACATGAAGAATAATATCATATCATTCTTCATCCGGAACCTTCAGTTGGTCCAAAATGTGGCCGCGCGAACAGTGATGAGTGATCCAAGATCAGCACACATAACACATTTACTGCACAAGCTCCAGTTGGCTTCCAGGTCCAATTCAGGGTGTTGGTTATCACCTTTAAAGCCCTACATGGCATGGGGCCAGGTTACCTGAAGGATCCGCCCCACCTGATCATGCAGAGAGGGCATGTTATGGACCCTGTCTGTAAGAGAATTTCATCTGGTGGGGTCCAGGAGGCAGGCCTTCTCTGCAGTGGCGCCCACCCTTTGGAACATTCTACCCCCCGAGGTGAGGCAGGCCCCTTCACTCCCGACCTTCCAGAAGGGTTTGAAGACCTGGTTCTGCCGCCCCACCTGGGATGGGAAGGGCAACAGCTCTTCCTGGGGGTAGCTGGTGATATAGAGTTCTCCCTACCGAATGGAAATTTCCCACTTGGATTCCATATTTATATTTATTATTTTAGTATTGTAGGTGTTGATTCAGTGATTTTATGATGTTGAGGTTTTAAGGACAATTTTATTGTAAACCACCCAGAGTCGCCCATTTGGGGGGAGATGGGTGGTAATAGAAATGTGATAAATAAATAAATAATGTTCCAAGTATATTTTATGTTATTTGACATCCCAGAGCTCTTTAGTAAACCAAGGAACTCACCAGGATCTGTGGTCAGCAAGAGGTTTTGAGGATGCAATCCTATCCAGTACCCAGTGCATGTAGAGGCTAATGGCAGAAATCTCTACCAATTCCCTGAAAAACTTTCCAAACCACTGCTAGGAATTGAACATATCCATATGGCACCTAGGCAGACTGTCAGTGCTGGTGACTAACTTTAGCCTCATTAGATAATTACCTAGCTTAATTGTGACAGGCCCATGGTTGTCATGGATAAATCCAAAGAGGATAGGTCTATCAAGGATGACTAGTCCTGAGGTGTAATTTTGGGAGGAACTTGTCTCCAAGCTCCAGTTGCAGAGGAACAATTGTGGGAAAGGATTATGTCTCTACCTACTGTTTGTGAGTGTACCAGGGGTATCTAGTGGGAACTGTGAGAGACCATGTGCTGTATTAAGACAGACCATGGCCTAATCCAGCAGAGCTCGTAGTTGGAGGAACTCAATTGCAGTGGTTCTGCTCCTTCCTGAGTGGGCAGCTCCAGCTGACAGAGATGGAGGATGAACAATTGAGCACATGGCTCCTGAAATACAGGATGCCAGAGAGCTTGGTCCTTTCCTCCATATTATTTAATATGGAAACTGCTAGGAAGGTTATCCCTCAGTTCAGGCTGAGATATCATCCATATTGATATCTAGACCAAGAAGTAGATGAAGTGGATATTCTGAGATTGTAAGAGGCTGGATGGATAAAATAAGTTGTAACTTGAGATGGAGTGGCTGTTTCCCAGAAACTGTCTGGTTTTCTGAGATCTCCCATACTGGCTCTTGATGGGATTACCCATTCTTTGAAAGAGCAGGTCCATGGCTTGTAGGTTCTTCCAGACTCATAACTTCAAATGGAGCAGAAGGTGGATTTGGTGGCTAAGTGAGCCTTTACTCAGCTTCAGATGGTCTACTAGGAGTCTTTCTAGAAAGTGATGTCTAGGTGACTGTCACTCATACTCTCAAATGAATCACTGCAAATACTGTTTCCAGATAATCTTCAGAGCAAGCAAGAAAATGAGAAATACAATTTGGTACAAAATGCAATGTCCTCAAACTGGTGGGTGACAGTGGCTTTCAGCAGCATTACACTTATACTATGAACACTGTATTGGTTGCCAATAGGTTCTTGAATTCAGTTTTAGGTGCTGGTTGTAACCCATAAATTTATACATGCTTGGATCTAGGTTACCTTTGGGACCATCTCCTCTCAATGGAATTTACCTGTCCAGCTCATTGGGCTTGCAGGAGGTTGGGGGAATGAGAAGTCAGAAGTAGGCCACCTCAGTGGCAGCCCTCTTCCTTTGAAATATGCTGCCGATTGAAATCTGGATTGCCCCTGCTCTGCTAATTTTTTCACAAAGTCGTTAAAAGTTGGCTTTTCCAGGAGGACATGAGATCTAATAGAAGCACTGCTGATTTTAATCCTAAATTTTATTTTAATATTTCTTTATTCATATGTAATCTATTAGTTTGATGTTTTTGTTAAACATGTATTGATTTTGTTAATTATCCAAGTATTGTACATACGAGTGAGATATTCAGCACAATGTTAGTATTACTGCCAACATCTGATTTCAGTAATCAGAAAAGGGAGACATGACTCAGTGGTAAGATTCACCTTAAATTTCAGTAAACCCCCCCCCCCTTTTTAATACACCAGTAAAAAAAAAACAACCCTAAGGTAAAGAACTAAGGTTTTAAAAAAAGAGATTACTAGCCAAACAAAACAAGACTAATAATTTAGAAATACTTTCCCTTTCCTTGAACAATATACTGTATGAAAAATTAAGTAGAAAAAAAAATATCCTTCAGCAAGCATGGTGACCACCTTCCCTGGAGCAATATAAAAAAAAATCCAAGATGGCGGCTGGGAGCAGATGCTGATGCCGACCGCTGCTCTAAGGGGAAGACTCCTGCCCCCCCGGCTTTCACCTGATTGGGGGGGGGGTTGGAGGGGGATTTCTAGACTCCCTGGCCCTCATACCTGATGGGTTGGGGTTGGACAGAGCACCCTGGACGGAGAGGTAAGGGGCAGCGGACCTAGGCGAGCCCCGGTGGTGTGAAGTGACACGGTGACTCCCAGAGGTTTGGCGGCGCAGCAGATTGGCAGCACATGGGACTCAGGAGAGGCTCAAATGGCATGAGGGGCATCGGCAGGGCGACCCCTGGGGACGCTGGATGGTGGCCTGCAGTGGCCTGGAGGCCTGGAGGCACGGGGGAACAGCCTGATGGCACAGTGAATTGACGGCATTGCAGACCAGCTGACCGGCCTCGGTGGACCAGCCTGGTGAGACGGTTTGGCATCGCGGCAGATGGACGGCTCAGTGGTGCGATGGCCCAACTTTGGAGGGCCAGCCCAGTGGAGCAGTTCGGTGGCACAGCAGACCCGTGGCAAGACAGACCTGCAGGCCCACCGTGGAGGCCCAGCCTGGCAGAGCAGGTGAGCGGTGCAGCAGCACAGCAGCACAGCAAGCCAGCGGAACGAACCTGGAAGCCCAGTTTGGTGGAGCAGGTTGACTACCAGCTAGACAGTGAATTGACTGACTGACCAGGGAAAGCCCAGGATAGGCCTAAGGCTATAGGCCTTGGTGTTGTAGGCCCAAGGACGTGGAGGGAGCTGGGCAAGGAGATCTGGGCCATCCCCTCCCTACCTGCCGGAAGCGGTGGACAGCTGTTGGGGCCCCTCCAGTGTGAATGAGGACTCCCTCCTGGGGTGAGAGATGAGGGTGGGAGTCAAGAAGCGTCTGATGGTCTGGGAGAGCATTCACCTCCTGAGTGAGAGGCAGGAGGTAAGGGGGAGCGAATGAGATGCCCCTGGCCAACCGGTGAGAGAGGCCGAACAGGGAGCATCGGGATTGAAGAATGCATGGGTGGGTGATGACTGGGCCCAGATGGCTCCAAGAGCGCGAGCTGGTGCACCAGAGGGCTTGCCATTGCCCTGTGGGTAACTGTGTATGTATAAAGGTGTGTGAATGGATGGAGGGACCTCTACTTCAAGTGGGAGACTCTGGAAGTGCTAGAATGGGGCTAGGTGGATTTGGAGTCTCTGGGTGCTGCAGGGTGGGCCATACTATTGAGGTGGTGACGGGTAGGGGATGTTATGGTGGGAGCCAGAGGGCAGGCCATCTTCAGGGAAGACGCCCCCAGTGTTTGTTGCTGGTGGCATGTTCCGGCCCTCTGTGCTCAGATCCAGGCCCTGGTCAGCAGACACACAGGGGCCCTGGTCTTCGGCTGTTCCTACTTAATGCCAGGTCTGTTAACAACAAAGCCCCCCTCATAAGTGACTTGATCACTGAGAAGGGGGAAGACCTGGCATGTATTATGAAAACCTGGCTGGGACCTGAAGGGGGGGTGCCCCTTTCAGAAATGTGCCCAGCCAGGTTTACGGTATGGCTCCAGCTGAGATTCCAGGGCAGGCGGGGAGGGGTGGCAGTTGTCATCCGGGAGTCTCTGGTGGCCTTCAGGGGTAGCCTGCCTCACAAGTAGCCAGTTGTGAGACCATGTTTTTCAAGTTGAGTGCACGAGAGCAGTTGGGAGTGTTGCTGCTGTACCAGCCTCCCTGCTGTGTGGCAACCTCCCTGCCTGAGCTGATGGAGGCCATCTCAGGGTTGGTGGTGGAGTTCCCCAGGCTTATGGTTCTGGGAGACTTCAACCTGCCTTCCCTGGGGCGGGCCTCTGAGGCAGCTCAGGAATTCATGGCTACCATGGCAGTCATGGGCCTGACTCAGATTATTCATGACCCAACTTGAGACAGTGGCCTCACCCAAGATTTAGTTTTCTTGTTGGAACCGTGGCAATGTGACCTGAGGGGAGAGTTACAGCTATCCCCATTGTCATGGTCAGATCATGCCCTGGTGGCCTTGAGATTCTCTTATGCCAGCCCCCTCTGCAGGGAGGCAGGACCCATTCTATTGGTCCACCCCCGGCAACTGATGGACCCAGTAGGGTTTCAAGGGAGCTGGGGGTTATACCCAGGAATCTGCTGCACGGTCCACCGGAGGCCCTGGCCGCCACCTGGAATAGGGAGGTGGCTGAGGCCTTGGACAGGATTGCACCTGTGTGACCTCTCTTGCCTCATCACACTTGATGCTCCCCGTGGTTTACAGAGGAGCTGAGGGTTTTGAAGAGGACTAAGAGACATTTAGAGGGCCGCTGGAGGAAGACAAAGACCGAATCCAACCGAACACTGGTTAGAGCCGCTATTAAGGCCTACCTGG
The DNA here is from genome assembly GCF_035149785.1 of Candoia aspera. Classification (NCBI taxonomy): domain Eukaryota; kingdom Metazoa; phylum Chordata; class Lepidosauria; order Squamata; family Candoiidae; genus Candoia; species Candoia aspera. The sequence goes on along the minus strand of NC_086157.1, from coordinate 78,937,954 downwards.
TGGCAATAAAAGCAGTGAAGCGTCAATACTTCTCCGCTCTTATTGCATCTGCAGAATGCCGCCCAACGGCCCTATTTAAAATCACTCAATCCCTTTTGGGGAAGGTGAGTGCAGTGACCCACCTGCAGGGCCATGCAGAGGAGTTCTCAGAGCATCTGCAAGACAAAATCGCTCGGATCCACTCTACGCTAGACTCCAAGCATGAGGCAGGGTCTGTGGAGATACCAAGGGATCGTACTTACCATGTTATCTGGGAACAGTTTGATCCTTTTGGACCTGAGGAAGTGGACAGGATCCTCCAGACAGTAAATGCCACCACTTGCCAATTAGATCCATGTCCCTCCTGGCTGGTGAAAGCAGCTCGGGAGGTGACATGTGGTTGGGTACAGGTGATGGTTAATACATCCTTGAGGGAGGGGGTGTTTACAGCTGCCTTTAAGGAAGCACTGGTACAACCCCTCCTCAAGAAAGCATCGTTGGACCCTACTGTACTGGATAATTTTCGTCCAGTCTCCCACCTCCCCTTTTTGGGGAAAGTGGTTGAGAAAGTGGTGGCATTAGAACTCCAGAGGATTCTGGAGGAAACGGATTATCTAGACCCCTTTCAGTCATGTTTCAGGCCAGGATATGGGACAGAAACGGCATTGGTCACACTTATGGATGACCTATGGCGGGAGTGGGATGGGGATAGTGCATTCATCCTGGCTCTTCTTGACCTCTCAGCGGCTTTCGATACCATCAACCATGGTATCCTTTTGGGTTGGCTCAGGGAGTTGGGGGTGGCCTCCGTAGTTTTGCGCTGGTTCACTTCCTTCCTCCAGGGTCAGACCCAGTCAGTGGTGATGGGGGGGGGAGAGATCCGACCCTCGACCTCTCCTTTGTGGGGTGCCACAGGGCTCAGTCCTCTCTCCTCTCCTATTTAACATCTACATGAAACCGCTGGGCGAGATCATCTGTCACCACAGGATGAGGTATCATCAGTATGCCGATGATACTCAATTGTATATCTCCATCCCGGGAGAGGTAAGTGATGCTGTGACTGCCCTCTCTCGGTGCCTGGGGGCTGTAGGGGTCTGGATGGGGAACAACAGGCTTCGGCTGAACCCTGGTAAGACAGAGTGGCTGTGGGTTAAGGGTTCCTCTGTATCCGGGACTTTGTCATCTTTAGTTCTGAATGGGGTTGCACTGCCCCAGACAGACCCAGCGCGTAACCTGGGGGTCCTCATGGACTCACAGCTCCTGCTGGAAGAGCAGGTGGCACCCATGGCTGGAAGGGCCTTTGCACAGCTTTGCACACCGGTTGCGCCCTTTCCTGGATTGGGAGGCCCTTTGAACAGTCACTCATGCCTTTGTTATCTCCCTCATAAAGTATTGCAATGCACTGTACATGGGGCTACCCTTGAAGAGTATCCGGAAGCTTCAGCTGGTCCAGAATGCGGCTGCAGGGGCTATTTTTGGTGCCCCTAGAAGGGCGCACATAACACCTTTGCTACGTGAGCTGCATTGGATACCAGTTTGCTTCCGGGTCCAATTCAAGGTGTTGGTTATCACCTTTAAAGCCCTACATGGCATGGGACTGGGTTACCTGAGGGACTGCCTCTTCCCCATATCATCAGCCTGTCTCACCCATTCATGCAGAGAGGGCATGCTGCGGACCCCCTCCATAAGAGAATTCCATCTGGCGGGGTCCAGGAGGCAGGCCTTCTCAGCAGTAGCCCCGCCCTTTGGAACACCTTGCCCCCAGAGGTAAGATTAGCCCCATCACTTCTAGCCTTCTGGAGGAAGTTGAAGACCTGGCTCTGCCACCAGGCTTGGGGCAGGGAGGAGAATCGACATACTTGGGGTTGGCTGGTACCTTGAAGTGCCCCCCTCCTACATGATGGTTGAAGAGATCATAGCCCTCTGGATTTTATGAGCGGGGGTAAAGAAATTGTTTTGGTTTTTAATGGGATTTTATTGGAATTTTACTGTGTTTTTATTTGAGTTTTTATTGTATATTTATTCTGTGCTGTAAACTGCCCAGAGTCCCTCCGGTCGGAGGAGATGGGCGGTGACAAATTTGATAAATAAAATAAATAAATAAATATGACACCAGAAACAAAGAGAAATTCTTGGTAGTCTCAATATCCATTGCATATACTTCTAATATACTTATGTTAAATAAAATAAAATCTTGGCTGCTCAGTTTTGACAACAAACTGATGGCCTGGGAGTACCCTTGCCAAAAGTAACAAAAATCACAGATTGTTTGCTTGGTATGTACATTTTTAAAAACAGTAACACTTCTCAAGAATATGATAGGTTTTTGGCAAGACTTCCAAACCAATTCATGTTCATCCTCATGATGATGCTATTCAGTTAACTGAGCTATTATTAAAGGTTTGCCATATCCTGTATGCATTCCAATAATAAGAACTACTGTGTTCTTATGTTTTGTGGATTTTTTTCCATTAAAACTGTCAGTTTATATGTAAATTATTAAGCAGCCTGGCATAGAAAACCACCCACTGAGCCATCTTTTATGTTGGATGGGTGGAAATTACAATAATATTGTCTAAAGAAATAGGGAGGTCTTACCAATTGGCCAGAATAGATATTTATTCAGAGTGTTTAGTGTCATAGGCTTTATCAAATCATGTTAATGCTGCATTTGTTTAGTTATTTTATGCACAGCTCAACTGCAAGTAAAAAGGCTCCACATATAAGTGTGGTATGTTATGTTAAAAAAAAAACTGCCTTGCACACAGTAGGCAAATAATGATAGCAGCAGCAGCAGCAGCAGCAGCCAAGGTCCTTGGGAAGGACTCAATTAGTGGACAAAAATGCCAAATCCAGTCTAAAATCTGGCTGACTGTGCAATCAACTATAAATAGATGCATTTTTTCCTTGTATACTTCCCCCTGATCTGCTGATGCTTTTTCTTTTTTTATGAGAAACTCGTTGTTTAATGAGTTATAATATTAAATACTGTTATGTGATGTCTTTCTTCATATAAATACAAAAAACTGCAAGGATGCTTACTAATTTCTGGGAGATGAAGGGACAAGTACACTTTAATTAACCATAAGTTTGAAAATACTAAATGTGCATATTTACTATATTTGAGTACAATTGCAAATGCCACAATAACATACTTTAATGAGCGATGTGAGTTTATTATTTTATGTCTGTCTAAATATAGAAAAAATATTTCTACAATTTTCTGATGACCTTGTTAAGTAACTCTATTTTGAATACTTGCATTTTGATAAATGGAAATGAAATGCTAGATATAAAAATATGAATATAACTATAGCACAAACCAATTACCCAAATATATGATTTGAGCTGATAATGCACATTAAATACAGATGGATAGGTCCATCTATTCTGTCAATCTGAACCAGTTCCATGAAAACTTCATTGAAAAATGAAGGCTAATTTTGGCCAATCCTGCTCTATGTAAATCTCCATAGATTTGGCCCCTCTAATCACTGTGAAGTTTTCACCATAGAAACATTTCATGCCACACTCAAAATAAATTCATGAAAGCAAAAGGCTGATTACATAATTAGTTCTAAATCTCCAGGACTCCATCAAGAGAAACACAGTCTTACAGGAAAAACATTTGGGACAGTAGAATCTTCCCAAGAGTGGCCAAAATTACTCCAAGAGTGCAGCATACAATTCTTCAGGAAGGCACAAATAACTCCAGAGCAACATCTGGGTATTTGTAGGCCTCTCTTGCCTTGGCTTAGAAAAACATTGGGCAAAAATAGGATTAATGGGAGAAGTGGCAAGGTGGAAACTATTGCTGTGTAAGAAGGTTGGTGCTCATCTCTACTTTGCTAGAAATCTCCTGGATGATTCTCCAGACTTCTGTAGGACTGTTTTATGGACAGATGATTCAGATTACAAAGGTATTTTCATAAGTGGTAGAAACCATTCCTACATTTGATGATGGGAACTTCATGCCAATGGTCAAGCATGAAGACGGTATTGTCATAGTTTGGAGATACATACTTTTCATCTATGAAAATCTAGCTTTATTGGTTGGGAACTGCTGTAAATTTTGGAAATGTGCATTTTCATTCCTAGGCCAAGAGATTTACATCACAAAACCTAAACCACATAGAAATGTCATAGCAGGGCCTAAAATGAGCCAGAAAACCCTCCAGTGTTACTGAGGTAAAGCAGTTTACTATGCAGGAATGGGCAGATTCCTATACGGTGGTGTGAGAGACTGATCACTAATGACAGGAAGCATTTAGTTGCAATTATTGAAGCTATGGGTGGTATAATCAGTTATTGAATCTAAGGGGGTAGTTCCCTGACATATCATAAATTGGATTACTTTATTTATTAAACAAATGAAATAAGCATCAAAAGTTGATCTGTTATTTGTTCACTCAGATTCATTTATTTATCAGCAGGACCCACATAAAATTCTGATAATATTAAGTGGTAAAGACTGCAAAAATTCAGAAAATCCAAAGGGGATCAAATACTTTTTCAAGAAATTGCAGTTGGAATCCATTAAATGTTGAAATGAACTTCTGAATAGAATAACTAGGCAATGACATCAAAAAAGGAGGTCAAGATTCAGGCAATAATAGAGTTAGGGGAACAATATATTTCCAATAATTGGCCCTTACATGCTAGTTATGTCAATTGCAGACATAATTAATGAGGTATGTCTCATCTATATGAAGATTTCTGGGGAAAATCCATATACAATTTTCTTGAGTAAACACATTCAAATTGTCAAGGGGATCTAAGGGCTGCTTTAAAAACAAATCACTTGCCATTTGCATCTAGGTCCCTACTGTAAGTAGATAGAACTTGATGACATGTAATCTGTCCCATGTTCTTTGAACACATGACAGTAACCATCTAACATTTAGTGCACTGTATTATATGTAAGCATTTATAGTGGTATGGTAGATGCATTGAAAGGCAACCATTATTTGGTTCAAGCAAACTTCAGGATAGGAATAGCATATATCAAGTCTTCTCCCTGTAGTGGCTTTTGCACCCCTCCCCCTAACATATGCAAATATCTAATTTTTTTAAGAATAAAGCAGGAGGTAGGAAAAACTGTTCCTCACAGGAAAAAGTAATTTAGCTTTCCCTTTTTCCCACTGAAGTACAATTCTAGGACTAACAGCTTTCCGTAATAGCTCTCACTATTGCAAGATACTGGAATAATGCTGAATTGTCCTCTCAGCTATCCTATATATTTTAAGACAAAGGTTATGTAAATCATGGACTGAAGCACCAGTATTAGAATACAGACAGTACAAATAGGACTGCTAGAGGTTGACGCTGTAAATAATAATTAAATGCAGCTTCATATTCTGATCTATAATTTGGAATGTGAATTGGGAAGATTCATTTGGAATGGAGGAGTCTTCGTAGATTTTTCTTCATCTTTTGGCATAAAGTATTACTAGACATTGTGGTGGAAGCAGAAATTAAGGGTTAGGGGCAGCAGATAAATGTATCAAGTAGGATTACAATTATCCAGATATAGTAACTATACTGGATGGATAAGCAGATGGATGTATGGATCCTTCATAAAGGTCTAGATGTTTGTACAGCTTTCCTGGCAGACAATCATTGCCCAATTCTTTGCTGTCCATTTATTCAACCACAAGTAATTACACAATTGGTACAGTCAAACTCATCTTAATTCATCTATAATTTTGGGATCTTATAGAGCAGGGCTATATGGCAATATTAGCTGAAAAATTCTGCAGAAGAGAAATCATGAGGTACTTCAGAACTCCCTTCCCTACCCCCACCCCCACCTTGAAGGATGAAAAACAATTTAAGAAGATAAAAAAACCTTGAGCTTCCTACCATTCATGCAGAAATGCTGATAATTGCTGAAAGATAGACTCTGGAGTGGCAGGTGCAGACATGAAGGCTAATTAGCCTGCATCCTTCTTAGCAAATAATCCAATCTATATTTTGCTTCCAGTATCTTTATTGGAATGACAAAGTCTGATGTGTTGCCAAGAACAATTCTGATTCTGGGCCCTCTGGGAGTTGGCACCATGTGTCCATTTGGAATTAACATTTATTTCTAATGTACTGGCAAGTTGAAGTACTCACCAAAGCAATTTCTGCCATCCTCTTTTTCCTGAAATTGATGAGCTTGTGTCCATTTGTCTGATTCTTTTTTGTTAAATAAAAGGTGAAGGTCAAGAAAACTGGCAAAAAAATATGTTTGCTTCAGTACGTATCTTCATATCTTCATTATTGTTAATCATCGAATCAATATTGTCTTCATAAATATTTATACAGTACATACACACACACACACATATTTCATCTTGAACACAGTTGCTTAATATAAATTACAGGTCATTTGTTAAATGGGATAAGATTATTTGAAAAACATCCAAAAATATTATATCATCCTTAGTGTGATCTTGATTATTTTTTTTAAACTAGGAACCAGAAGAGATTAAAAGTCTCATATTCAAAATATGCCAAGTGCTTTCATAGGAACACTAAATAAACTAATCCTCCTACGGCATTTGCATTCACTCTTGCTTGTTTTGCTTTTGTATAGGGAAGCATTCTTCCAATTGGCAGATACAAATTTAGTGTTCACATACGTTAAACAACTTGCACAGCTATTCTATAAGGAAATCACATCCATATACTTAGGAGGGCTATATAGGGATCTGGATTCAAAGGGGAAAAGGAGATTCATAGTATGCATATGCATAAACAGACAAACCTTCCAAATCTCACTAAGATCAATGAAAAATTCCATGAGAGAAAAAAAAATCCATTGGGAGAATGTTTTTTTTACCCCCCCCCCAAAAAAAAAATAACACCCCACAACAACACTGCATTAGATGGTGGTAAGGAAGACAATGTAGGAAGGGGAAAAAGAAATACAAAAACTAGTGCCAATGATGTCTGTAACCTAGTGTTCATCCCAAGACGAAAACTCAAATTGACTGCATTAGTCACCAGTAGATGTAGCAAGTATCTGATTACACGTAGCATTCTGGAATCTAGAAGCAATGGCTGATCTTACAGTACTAAGGGGAAAGCATTTGTAGCTTTTCTCTTCCTCAAGGCATGAGAGAAAACATAGGCTTCTGTCTGCCAGAAATCAAGAGTGAAAAGAAATAGGACACTGCTTATATTACAAAAGCCAGTGTTTACTTTTAAGTATTGCATTCAACCAAAATGTCAAATGAAGGATAAAGCCAGGAGTTCCCTGTGGATGAAAGGTTGAAATCCTGAAATTGAACCATGGTTCGCTTTATTTTTCTTCACAGCAACATTTTAGATACCAACTTTATAGTCACAGTATGATTAGTATGTGTGAGAAGTATTCCTTTTGTTTGTTTTAAACCTATTGTCGGTCTAAGTCACAGGCTGCCTTCTTGTGGTCCAGGCATAATTAAGTAATTTTTGCCAGTGGAAATTAAAGAGTAGTTTTGCACCAAACAAAACCTATCAAGGCTCATTAGGGCATATACATTGTGATAGATTATCATGGTCTTTGGATGACTAACATTTTAGCCTATAAATGCTTATGAAATCCTGGATTACTTGACAAATTCAGTGGTAATTTTGTCTCTGAATAATCAAAGCTAGATTCCAGGAAAATATGTATTTATATTTCAAATTTTGTCACCGCCCATCTCACTCAAGAGTGACTCTGGTCAGTTACAAATAAAAACAAAACATAGAACTATAGATTTGGAAGGGACAATTTGGGAAACTGAATCCAACCCTGGTCAGTGCAGGTATCTAAGTTAAAGCATCCCAGACATGGCTATTCAGCCTCTGCTTGCCCACCAAACCTGCCTGGCTCATTTATTCTGCTGCCAAACTGTTTCTATTGTTAGGAAGGGTTGTTTTAATTTTTTCCCCTAATGTTCCATTGGAATCTGCCATCCTATAGCTCAAACCACTATTCCATGGAGTGGGAGAAAACATTGACTTTCAGTCTTCCCAAGGCTAAACATACTCAACTCCTTTGATCATTGTCACTGTCTGAATTATTCTAACATTAGATATTTGACTCCTTCTTAAAGGATCACACTGATGCTCAGAAAGGAATCCCAAAACTTGGTATAGTACTCAAGATAAGTTCTAACCAAACAAAATAAAGCAAAGCAATTATCTTGTAATTTGGAACTTATATTTCTGTTGATGCAGCCTAAATTTGCCTCTCTTTTTTTGCAGCTAAATCACACTAAAAGTTAAATTCTATTTCTGTTGCAGTTTTTGGTCTTAATAATTCTAGGAGATAAATAAGCTTTCAAAGAAAACATCTTCAGATACAAAATTTAGTTTTACTTTACATTTTAGATCACATTTACAGTTTATGACTTTACATCAAAAGTTATTAGACAAAAACTGAAATAAAGAACTGAAAGGCAGTGTAAGAGTTGAATTTGGTGAGATGAGGGTCCCAGATTTTCATATCAGAAAAGCAGTTTGGTAAACATGGGATTGGTGGCAGAGAGCTTCAAGGCTAAGAAAAGAGCAGCCAAAGATGATTGGCTCACAGAAGGCACAGGGAAGATGCTTAAACTTTTATATGGCAGGTTTTCTATATGCTGTTATATGCAGGACATCTCCATATGTACGGCTTCTTAATCCTCTGCAGGGAAGCTGCTTCTATAACCTTCTTGGGTCTGCTTCAGAACACAGAAAGGAGAGAGGAAGTTTTAAAACTGTGCTTGTCAGGATGTTTTGATACATATTTATCTAAACTGTTGGTTTCTTCTGGATTAAATTAGACATGATGAAGGAGATCTCTTTTGCAATTTAAAACTTGTTACTGCAGCTATAGGCAGAATGTGGACTGTGTGCTTAATTCTTTCTTCAAATTGTTTTCCTGAAGCAAATCACCTCTTCCTCAAACTTGCCATTTATTTATTTATTTATTTATTTTCATTCAATTTATATAGCTGCCCATTCCACATATATGACTCTGGGCCACTCACAAGTTTGAACAACAAAAAACAAACCTCATGTAAGGAAAAATTAAAACAAAAACAAATTAACCAGAAACATAAAACATAGAAGACTGTCAACCAACATCACACAAACAATACAGCCATCACAGGCTCCCCATCTCTAAGGGATCCTCAGGCACAGCCATGCCTTCAGGGACTTCCTAAAGTCAAACAGGGTCAAGGTCAGTTTGACCTAGATATTCCAAAGGGTGGGTGCCAGTGCAGAAAAGGCTGTCCTCCTGGGTCCCAACAGATAAAACTCCTTTGTGGATGGGATCCATACATGCCCCTTCTGCCAGATCTGATGGGATGGGTTTCTTATGATTACTAAATATGAATTAGGACATCAGACCCCAAATTAGCTGTGTGTTGCAGACTTGGAAAAAATCACATTTTTGCTTAACAGCATAAACAATTCTTGGTGAAATAGCTTTTTAACTTTTTTTTTTTTGACAACTGTAGCAAGATAAGTCTCAGGATTACTAGGAGAATTTACAGAGGAAGCCAGTGTCAGAAGACAAGTGTTTTCTCCTTGAAATTTAAAAGCATTGCTCAGAGGCTTAATAGAGAAAAAGAAAAACTTACATTGTGTTCAAGAACTCTCTAAGAGTACACCTCCTGCACTGAATCCCCTCTCTCTGACTGCAAGTGTGTTGAGATAGTTCTGATCATTGAGCAATAAGAATCACTGACTCTGAATCTCCTAACCTTATTGCAGAGAATGAAAGTAAATATATCAGCACTTCTATCTGCAATTTAAATGAATGTAAATGGATAAGCTACTTTTCTTTCAATTTACAAATCAATCCTCCTGGATTATTTAGAGCAGCATTTCTCAAAACTGGCTGGGGTATTCTGGGAGCTGAAGACCACACAACTTAAAGTTCCCAAGGCTGACAAACACTGATTTAGAGACTTGTTTGGTGACTCTTACACTGGAGACTCTGTAGAATCCAGGACCCTACCAAGCATATCCTGGCATGCAGGAAATACAGAATTTGTCATCCTTTCTTATCCTTATTTGTGTTTCTTTAAAATGTATTGCAAGCAGAACAATCCAGCTTCTGTTGATTAGGAGCTATCTTCAATTGTTATAAGGACTTGGGATCCTTTAGCTTCAAAACTCTCCTATCTACCCACTGCCAAAACCTTGCCACTTCAACTTTTCCCACTGTCTGAGTCATAGAAAAAACCAAACACAAATATAGGTGGGGAAGAATTTTTCCCTTCAATCATATGTCCCCCCTCAATATCCTACAATTTATAGAACTGCTAAACCAATCAAATAAAATCCTAACTGGTTTACTTATTTACAAGATTTATAAATGATCTTACTACAAAAGATTTAATCTTATAAAATAACATGATTGACCTGTAATATATAAAATATGCCAACCATAGATGTTTTTCTCCATTTTATATAAAGCAAGGAAATGCTGCAGAAACAGCATGAATTTTACTACAAATTTACTAAAAAAAAAATTACTACAAATCTCTAGTTGATAGTTTGGGTTGCAATAATTTGTGATGAAGTGACTTTGTTGATATCAAATGATTAAACAAGGTGGTGGACTTATAGGATACTCAACCACATTTTTTTCTGAGAGAATGACATTTCTGTGTCAGAAATAGACTATTCATATACTAACTAGAATAAAATCATTTGACAATACATGTAGCCAGCCTGGTGTAATAGTGAAAGGCACTGGATTAGGAACCATGACATCTAAATTCTAGCCCTGCCATAGGCACACAAACCAGCTGGGTGTGTTTGGGCCCATTATTGACTTGCAGCTCTAGGAAGAAGGCTTTGGCAAGCCACTTTCAAAAATGGTGCCAAGAAAACTGCATGGATTTGTAGTCAACAGGACTCAGAGTTGACTCTACATATAAGGAGGGGGAGGGGGAGGGGGAGGGGGAGGGGGAGGGGCAGCGGGAGGGGGGGAGACAGCAGCTCTACCTGGAACAGTTTATGTCCTGCAACAGTACTTTTAATATTATTACACAGCAACATCTGCCTATCCCAGGTCCTTGGGAAGGACTCAATAGGTGGACAAAAATGCCACAAATCCAGTCTAAACATTTGGCTGACTGAGCGATCAACCATAATAATAATAATAATAATAATAATAATAATAATAATGATGATGTAAGAGTTTTGCAAAAAAGAAAAAAGAGGGGAAATATCTCTATTTTTTCTGCAAGGCTTCAGATCTCTTGTTTCAAAATCTTAAATGAGATTAAAGCCCTAAAGAAACCCCCACAAAGAAATACAGAAAATGGGCTAAAGAAAATGATTGCAAGAGTAGTATGTAGTCATTATTCCATATCAAGTTCTTGAAAAGCAAATATTCTTCACTTTCTTTTTCCTTGGCATTTAAAAAAAAAAAAATATTTTCATGAAAGGAAATGATGCAATAGCATACAACACCATCACAAAACCTGAGATGAGAGCAGAGCAATTATTCGCTCCTGAGTAATTTTGGACATTTTAATATGAGATGCATCCTAGCTTATTTTTTTAAAAAAATACAGCACTATTTGATCCTCCAGTTGGAAACATAACACAGGGACTATGATGGGTTGATGATGTGTTTTCCTGTGAATACAGAACTCTCAGAGCAATTAAGCACTTCATATGGAATCCATTTGTTGTCATAAGGATGCAAAAGAAAGTGGAGCCCCAAAGCAAAGACACTTTCCATTGTTGGAACTGTTGGTGACCAGTGATTATTTGAGCAACACTGGAGTTAGAATTTTTTTTAACAGAATCAGTGATGAGAAAGACTTAACAGGAACTGGTGAAGACAGAATGTTAAATTTCAGGGACTATTTCCTTTTAAGAGCATGGTAGGTCATCAATGATACTCACCAATTATTCAAGTTAATTTGGTATGCAGATACTCCTAATGGAAATATCTGTTTGAAATCCAGGTTCTATATCTGATGGTAAAGTAACATCTCTCTGAGACTGGCTTGTTCTCCTGCTTTGTCTTTATTTCAAGCACAAATAACAATGTCCAGTTGCACCTGTGCAGCGGATACAAATTCTCTGGTTAAACAACTGCCAAAAAAGTGACTTGTACTAACTAAATGTTGGTGGAATTAGCACTGCTCTGCCTGTGGAACATCTGTTTTGGAGGATACAACAGCAGCTGTGATGATCTAATAGTAAATTCAGATTTCAATTGTACAAAAGCAGCTTTGAATGGAATGATAAATTACCTAAATTAAGCCACGTTTTAAAGTACTGAATTTCAGACTTGCTTATAATGAACAAATTTCCCTGGAACTTCTTTGCACATATCTGTGCTGGAAAACATCTGAACTTTATTCCTTTAAAGTTATATAAAAAAAGTATTTTTACAAAACAATACCCCAAATGTACTTAATAGCTCATTAGTTAGAAGCATTTAACATAGAAAATAAAATTATTTGAGATATATACATTTTGGGGTTATATAAGTAACTGAGGACTATTGTAAATTAAAGAACATAATGTGTTAAAATCCGTACTATGATAAAAAATATTAGGGTAGCAAAGGTGTAAATGAATGCCCACTAGATTAAACATAATACACTGTTCTGTGGCAGCTACAGGGGTGGAGATACAATCTAGGTAAAGCTTCTTGCAGAGGGGAGAGAGGTTTAAACCTTTTCTTCTTCATCCCAAGGCTGCTATTTCACCTAGTAAGAAAAATATGCATTTCCATATAATTCCTATTCAAAGGATTCAAGTTTAATAGCAGTGTTAGGAGGAGGGTCACTGAGAAAATGTTATATAAGGAAAAGTGAAATCTGTTTCTTATGCAATAATCCCAGTATAGACCCAGGCTGTTTGAGGAGCAGAGATGCTGTCACACATCACCATCATAATGTCTGGCTGACATATGGAAGAGATAAATGTTGGGAGACTTCCAGGGAAGAAATGGCGAGCTGGAGCAGAGCTGACAACTGCGGCGGAATGAAGAGCTGGCAAGTAGACTGGCTCTCCATAAATCCACTCTGGACAAGGAGAGGATTTAAGATTGCCCAAAAGTTCTCCATAGAGTGGCTCCTTATGAGAAGACTGCAAGACATCTTTGCTCAAATTGCAGTAGGCACCTTTTCAAAAGACACAGGGTTTGCATATTTCTTTTTCTAACTACTTTCAGGAATTGCTTGTTGACTGATGTCAGCTATTAGGAACCTTTGGATCAACACATTTTTCATCACTGGGTGAGTTTCCTTCAATCCTTAGCAAAAGAAGTTTAAATACAAGTTTAAGGACCTTTTTTTTCCTTTGGAATGAACAGCAAAATGCTGATTAGAACTTTGATTTTAGAAAGTTACAAATGGACTAAGGGTCCAGATGGATTTGAAATAAGATTTTGGAATTAATTATAAGAATCCCTCCCATGGGAAATTGCTTTTGTTTTGGATTCTTTTTAAAAAAATATGATAGGATGGAACTTTGAAGGCTGGACACTAGAGAGAACTAGAAAGAACTAAAGATTACAGTTAAAGGAGAAGAACACTTAAATTTGACTTACTAATACAGAATTGAGCAAAATACCTTAACATTAGATGTATTGAAGGATATTTTTGAACAATGGACCCAGAAGTTAAATTTAAGAGTGTCTGCCCTTATAGAAAGACTGTGTTTAAAAGATGTTATGGAAGAGGAACAAGTTTTACTGGACAAGGCTGAGACTGATCTGAAAGTGGATTTAAGAATGATATGGAAAAAAATGCTACACTGAATATAAAAATGAAACTGGCTGATGTCTTAATAATTAAAAGGGATATACAAATAACAGCTAAAAGAGTGATATTTTATTATATAAAAAAGGAAGATATAAATGTTGAATGTCTTACATCTATGCAAACATGTACAAGATGCTGCTGCCTGCATTTCCTTGTTACTCAATTACCCTACAGTGAGCTTCATTCTTTTTCTTTTGTACTGAACTAGATTGCCATGAACCTGGATTGTTCTCTTTTGAAAAATTGATAGAAGGAAGGAAGGAAGGGAGGGAGGAAGGGAGGAAGGAAGGACAGTAATATTACCACACTGCTCTACCAAAGTCCTAATTCCTTCATAACATTTTTTTGTTGGGGGGGGGTTATAGTGAAGAGATACTAGGATGAAGCTTTTGATTGAAAGATGATGATGATGATGATGATACAGAAATAGATTAATCTTTGTAAGAAGTTACCATAAAAGCAAGGAAATACTTGGAAGCTAGAATCTAGGTGATCAAGGTTGTAATTAGCAGGAAGTAGGAAAGATGATGTAAAAGGGAGTGAGATAATAAAATAATTAGATCGCAAGATAAGGGAAAGATTTGCAAGGAAATATTTGGTGTATTTTCAAGGGAAGGAGGGAGGTCACCCAGGAAAAGTGACAGGAAGAAAGGAAACTTAAAAGTTTGAAAAAGGCACAAAATTCACACAGAGACTGAGAGGCAAGGAGCAGATTTAGGGACTCTGTGTGATGTAAGCAGGCTTGACCTAGACAGACCAAGTCTAAAAGAAATGGCTAGGAAAAAAGAAAAAGAAGGGGTTACCTTAGGAAAGCAACCTGGGTAAATTAAAACAAGTTAAAGTGCAATAGGAATATTACTTTTATTATTTTTATTTTTATTTTATTTTATTTACAGGGCTGCTCCAGTCAACTAACTTTGAAAGGTTCACAACTCTCCAAATCCATAATTAGGGTGAATCTAAACACATATTCATCTAATATTGAAACCAAGATCCTATGTTATAAGACAACCATATACACAAGAAATCAAACACAGTTAAAAACAACTACTTATCCAGTTAACCTCACAGAATGAACAATAAGGAAGAAAGGAGATGAAGCTTTAAGGTAGTGTTTCTCAACCTCTGCAATTTTAAGATGTGTGGACTTCAACTCCCACACATGTTGGCTGGGGGAATTCTGGGAGTTGAAGTCCACACATCTTAAAATTGCTGAAGTTGAGAAACACTGCTTTAAGGTGAGCAAAAGATTAATCATGAGTCAGGCAGCTTAAGAAGACAAAAAGAAGGTAAGAAATCAAGCAGGAGACCAAGTGACAGAAGGTTACTTGTTCACTCCTTTGCTTCCTGCTGCATTTCATGGTGGCATAGCATCCTGCAATTTGTGTTCAAGGGAGGTAGATTAGCCTGCCCATTCTACCCATGAAAGGAATCAACCCAGTGTACTCGCTGGAGAGACAGTGAGGCCAAGAGAGCAAGGAATGCCCAGTTTGTCAGCTGGGAGCATAAACATGAATGGAAGAATTGATAAGCAGCTGATCTGAATTTGGATCAGGGGTAATGAAGATCTGAAGAAGAATCCAACAGAATCAAGAGGATGGAGCGAAATTTGTTCTATGAGACTTTGGCAAGACAACTAAGGTTGTAGAATTGGGTGGATATGGTTGAGGTTTAAATTTTATTAGATTTTAAAAAGAGCCTGCCTGGCTATTGAGTCACACACAGAGAGAGAGAGAGAGAGAGAGAGATGGAGAGAGAGAAATTGCATTCTTCAAGCAAGACTCTCAGAACTGATGAGGGGAGGGATACATTCCCACTGAGTTCAATAACTATTTGTGTGTTTATGTATCTGTGCAAATCTGGTTGTAGATCTGTATGGATCTGTATGGTTATTGTTTTTAATGCAAGCAGGAAACTATCTTGGGTCTTGTTAGATCAGGGGGATTTCTTAGAGCTCCCTGCTGATAGGAGAGTTAGCAACAGGCTTTGTTGAAGGGATTTTGGATAGGAATCAGAAAAGCAGGAAATTTCTCTTCAAACATATGCATGAATTCTGAATTAGTCACCATGGGAAAAAAACAAAAACAGACCTACCCCCCAAAAATGACATTTATTTCCAATGCTATAAGAACAAAAACTTATTTAATGCCGCATAGCTCCCAGGAGTTAGCCAGTCTTTCTCTGGGTAGGACAAAATAGTGATGGCAGATAATGGAAAACATGAAGCAAAGAACTAATTTTTTTACAATTTTTATAATTTTTAATCATTTGAACATCTACTGTCCTGTTTCATTTAAAGATTCTGCCTGTTTTTCCTTGCTGTCTGATATACAAGGTACTGCTCCCTGAAACATCTGCATGATTGACTCTTGATCCTTAAAATCCCTCTTGAAAATCTAGCTTTTATGTAAAGCCTTTGGTACAATATCCTTGTTCCATGTCTTTTTATTCATCAGCATATAACTAAGCCTAAGCATGTGCAACTGCAAAAACTGGTTATAGCTTTACTTTGCTAGCCTTCCTCTTTCCTTTACCCTATTGAACTGCATTGGAACTGCATTGGAACTGAATGGCTTCCCCTGCTGGAACTCTGTTGGAATTCCATTAAGGCAACTGGTTGGCTTGGATTTATGTTACAACTATTTCATGCTGGGGTTAGGGCAAGGGCATAAGAGCCAGTTTGGTCTAGTACTTAAGGCGCTGGGCTGGAAACCAGGAGTCTGTGAGTTCTAGTCCTGCCTTAGGCATGAAAGCCAATTGGGTGACCTTGGTCCAGTCATTCACTCTCAGCCCAACTCAGCTCACAGGCGGGTGGCTGTGGGTAAAATAGGAGGAGAAAGGAGTGTTAGGTATGTTTGCCACCTTGAGTTATTTATAAAAATAATAAAGGCACGATAAAAATTAAATAAATAAATACTATTGCTGTTAGGGTAAGGTTGGGTTATGATTTGGATGCTTTGAGAATGGTGGTTAAATTAATTATAATCAGTATTCATGTGAGATTTAAAAATAAGTTATTCAGGTGAGGATTAGAAATTTCATTTTTTAAAAAGGTTAGGGTTAGGGCTAGGTTATAGTTAGGACACATATTTTTATTGGGTTAAAGCAGTGTTTCTCAACCTTGGCAACTTTAAGATGTATGGACTTCAACTCCCAGAATTGAAGAGATGAAGTCCACACATCTTAAAGTTGCCAAGGTTGAGAAACACTGGGTTAGAGTAAGGGATAGGATTCTAATTCCTCAGAGATTGCAGTTAAAGGAAGTGGTGAGTGTCAGCACTGAGTTTTGTTTTTATGCTTAGTAGTAGGGTTATCACTGATGCTATAATCCTTATTCATGCTGGGGCTATTCTTTATTCCTTTTTGTCGCCATTCTCTACAATTAAATAAGATTTCATTTTGGGATTACCTCTAGGGCATTAAGTTATATGCAAATAGGTTTAGATTTTGGTTCTGTAATTATTCCAGTTAAACTACATTTTAGCATTAGCTAAAGCTAATCCTAACTTTTTGCTAAAGCCAATACAAATTTAGACCCAATTATGAACCCAAGCATGAAATTTTAACAGAAATACAAACCTCAGACTAGAACTAAACAAACAAACAAAGCCAATTTATACTCAATCCCCAAGGAATCTGATCCCTGCTACTAATTTTATTATAAAACCAGTAAAAATATTACTTTGACCCCAGTACCTAAATGAAATACCAATTCAGGCTATTACAGACTTGTAAAAGTCATGCCAATCCTCATATTACCTTCTAAATAAACCACAATCTTCAAGGAATCTTAATGCTAGCATAACGTCACGCTGATGTCAATTAATATTCAAATCTAGACACTAACCCATCTTGATATTTGACTGTAACATAAATATGAGGAAACCACTAAACTCTGAAACATACTCCATTGCTAAGGCTAACACTGATTTCCATGGAATCCTCTGGGAATCAAAACCCTGATTTAACTTCACCCTTCTGCCAATGAAAATAAAGTCTCTATCCTACCTCCAAATGGTCCATCAAATGTAACATAAATGTTGAAATTCCCAACCACATTGAAAACTCAGCCCAATGCTAATGCTAAAATGTAGTTTAACTGAAATAATTACAGAACCAAAACCTAAACCTATTTGCAATATAACTTAATGCCCTAGAGGTAATCCCAAAATGAAATAATCAAAATGAGCTCATCTAAAAAGTCACCTCAACTCTTAGGCCAATACTTAATTTAACTAGAGTTCTGAAGATAGCGGAATGCTAAACTTAACCTTACCCCATTCTAAATATACATGTATTATATAACACAAAACAGAAAATGAAATTCAAATTGTAACATAAATCTGGCACTATGACTAACTTTAAAAATAGCCTCAATCCTCTACTAACTGTTACTAAAACAAAAATTCTCAAAAAAAACAACAATCCACAAATAAACCGTAAACAATTTCAGCCTAATGCAGGTACAAATTTATTCCCTAATCTTAATCCCAAGAATGAAATACAAGTTATAATTTAAATGTTATGTTATCACTAATCTTAAAAATGACCCCAGTGCTAATGTCCAAGTAATTTCATTTACTTGGAATTTTCAAGCATTAACACCTAACTTCACCCTAATATAAATTTGAATTTATATTACTGCTTACTTCAAAAATGACATAATCCTATAGTAAACAATTCAGTCATAGTCTACCACTATCCTTAAACACTCACCCCAATGCTAATTCCAAAACTTGATTTAATTGGAATTGTGACATAATCTGAACCAAAATCTTAAGTTTATTTTAATATAAATGAAATTTTATACCCTAAAATGGATAGAAAATTCAATTCCAATCATAACATAAATCTGAGACTACTGCTAACCCTACAAACTCACTCAACCATAATGTATTGTTTTATGAAACAAAAATTCTCAACCACATCAATTTACTGCAAGTACAAATGCACTCCCAATCCTAACCCCAAGAATTGAATAGAAATCATTACATACATTTTATGCTACCATTCACCTTTAAAACTTACCCCAACATTTAATTTTCTCGCAATCCCCATGTAATGCAAATCCTAACCCTAACTTTATCCTATTGAAAATCCAAATTTTCCTTCCTTCCTTCCTTCCTTCCTTCCTTCCTTCCTTCCTTCCTTCCTTCCTTCCTTCCTTCCTTCCTTCCTTCCTTCCTTCCTGTCAATTTTGACTCCTGGCAACTACCTGGACTAGTCCCTGCAGGTTTTTGGCAAGTTTTTTTCAGAAATGGTTTGCCAGTTCCTTCTTCCTAGGGCTGAGAAAGAGTGACTAGCCCAAGGTTATCCAGCTGGCTTTGTGCCTAAAGCTAGTGTTAACCTTAAAAACTAAACCCAGTGGTAATACAAACATTTAACTTGCTTGGAAACCTCAAGTGATGTGAACCCTAGCTCTAACTAATTCAAATTCAAGTTTAGTGTAAAGTTAAAAAAAATACTTGCAGTATGTATTTGCATTAGAATGGAGTTGAGGTATTGATTGGTTTGCTTGAGGATTTGGGGCAAATGAAGTAGGGGCATTAACATTACATAGAGGTTTTAACACTGATTGTAGTCTTAACCTTATCTTTCAGTTGGCATTGCCACCTAAGATTAAAATTCCAATTTCTATTTTATGTGAGCATTATGGCATAAATTGAGATTTTCATTAGTCTGAAGTTAGGGATATTTAAAAGTTTGAATTGCTTGGGTTTCTGAGTAAATTAATTGTTTGCATTAGTATATGGGAAAATTTTAGGCTAATGAAAACCTAAGGTTCACATTGTATTTCTTGGTTAAGGTGTGTGTTTTTTTTTTTCAGTAAGGGTTAGGGCAGAAATTTAAATTGGTACGAAGGGGTGTTAGGGGTAGGGTTCAAAATGCATGAAGCTTCAAGTGAAATAAGCTTTTGGACTGGCATTGCAGTGAGTTTTAAAGTTAGTAAAACCCTAATATTTACCTTTTGATTTCTGTTTTATTTTCTAAGTAAACTTTCTATTTTCAATTTGTATTATTATTATTTGGGTGAATCTAGAGTTCAGGTTCAGATTCCATGAGATTTACAAGTAAAATAAATGTTTAGTGGCAGTTTAAGATTTACGCTTAAATGTTTGTTTTATTTTTCAGGTGAGCTTTATGGCATAAATTCAGATTTTTATCAGGGTGAAGCTAGGGCTAGGAAAGAGATGAAGATGATGACCAGTAGCAAGGTAGAAGGACTCAATTCTAAGCTGCAATGGGTACATGGTTGGAAGATTTAAAGGACCAAGGTTGGGGACATGTCATGAAGAAAATCTGGTCACTAAGAATCAACGCTGATTTGATAGCACAAAATCAGTCAATCAATGCTAAATATAACTGAGAATTTAAATATTTTCTTACTGTCATACTTCCCCCTATTTGAAATTGGAGTAGAAAATTTGAATTGATTTGATCTCATGTTTCTCAGCTTTGCCCCAAACAGTCCATGGACCACAGTAAATGGCAGGCAAGACATCTTTTAATGAGACACTAGTTTGTACTAGAATAAATCCAACATTCAGGCTCATAAGATTAAAGAATACAATAGAAAGCAATAAAGCGGGGAAGGGGATCAAGCTGACAAACCTGAACTAATTATTTTAGTATTACAAGCTGGTAATAGATCTGCAGCTTCAGAGTTAATACAGACAATTTCATTAGCAGAACATGGAACATCTTGATGTTTGTAAGTGGAATATTTATTTCCCGAGCCCAGCATATTACTGAAGAGTTTTGGAAGTTAACTTGTAAGATTGTTCTATGCCATAATACTTCATTATAAATTAGGAAAACCTGTTTCACATTAATAGACTGCATTCACCTGCAATTCAAGGTCTTGAATTGAATTGAATTGAATTGAATTGAATTGAATTGAATTGAATTGAATTGAATTGAATTTGAAGATCCCATCCCCAAAAGTAGATTTGGTAAAAAAAAAAAAATCCATCTGGCTGTATAACCATATTTCCCAGACCAGGGTCAGGGCTACGGTTCTGACAAGGGGTGAGTTAACTTCCCCTTCTGCCATCACATTATACTATTACAACATTAATGCAATTGTGATAATTTTCAAGTCGTTATTGTGTCAGTGGATTTCTACAACTGTTGGTACAAAAGGAGCCTGAAATCACTTCTTTACATTATTGTAAACTGCAAGGGATGCATGTAGATAGATTTTTATATTGATTTTTATACTGATTTCTATTATATAAACTCCTAAATGGATTAGGGAAATAGGTTTATATATTATGCAACATCAGTACTGTATAATAAATATATACTGTATATGTCATGAGTACTGATGGCGAGCAGGACGGAGCCTCTATCCAGGGGGGAAAACGCATGTGTAGCACTGAGGAATTAAGCAGCCATTCAAAGAGACACAGATCAGACCCGCCTTAACTTTCAGGGTTTATCTGTCTGGGTTTTCCCACGCTTCTTCAGTTTGTTAGGATTCTGCCTTATATAGCAGCAATAAACACTAGAGACCTACTCCTCGTCTCAGTGTGATTCCTGACTGTTAGGACAGTATACATGCACACAACACAGACACACACTATATTACACTATACTTCTTCATAATCTGATTTAATGAAAGGTTATCGCTTTTATGTATTAGGAAATCACTTTTCCCACAGAGAATGTATGAAGATTAATGACCCACTCTGGGCACTCTGGACATTCTGATCCAGCTTTAAGGAAAATTGATTAAAGAAATGAATGAGCTATATTAGCTGTTCAAAAATTCAAGGGAAATAGAAGTGCAAACTGCTAATATGTACATCTCAGCATACATGAAAAGTCTAAAACATTCAACTGACCAGGACAAAAGAAAAAAAAATGTCTGCCTTGAGTTACCCACCAAAACACATCAGAAAGAACACTCTGTTGCTTTGTAATCTAGTTCCCAATAGCTGATGGGATGGCAAGCAATGTTTAGCTACTAACCCCACAATTTTTTGCAGAAAAATTGGCCAGAGTTTTTTTTTTTAAATGACTCTTTTAAAAATTTCCATAGAAAACAACTGAAACAGCAATGGAAAATATTGTAAGTTAGTTAAAAAAAATTTTTTTGAATGTCTCCACTTCTCAATTAAGAAATCTTTCAGTTCTTTATATGGAACGTAATATGTTCAGACAACATATTAACAGCACAAAAAAATCTAATTCCTCATTATTAAAAAAATAAATAAATAAGCACCTCTTTAGCAATCTCTATGATGTATTTCTTCCTCTGTGTGTGTGTCTCGGGGAGAAAGAAGAGAGAGGGAGGGAGCCAATGTCTCTGTAGGCTATTAGCAGACAGTTAATATAGATCATCATCTAATCTATTTAGCAATTTCAAGTAACATCATGTTTTCTTTTAATTGCTTTTTTCTTTAACACTTGAATTAATAACTAGAATATTATAGCATAATCTGCCCCACCCCCAAATAAAATTGTATAATTAGTCTTAGGCTCTTCAGTCAGCAAGAAAATTATTTTGAAAGCTTATCAACAGGTCAAAGAAGCAATCAAGCATGCAAATATTTTACAGGTGCAACTCATCAGCATCAGGCCAAAGGACTGAACAAAGCTCTGCAACAATCCCATCAAATCAGCCTAGAATCCTGGTATTTTAAAATGGACACTGAAAGCTCAATATCAACAAGATACAACTGCCCACACGATGTGCTCACATCCTGAAGCGCAACAAATCAGTTCAAACCAGCACAGAGTATTTTTATTTTTAAATGCAGTCTGAAAGCTCTACATTGTACTAGTAATTCACAACCTCAGCAGTACTGAGGTGGTAAAACCTGAGGAGCAATGTCAAGGCCTCAACGCATAAGAATCTTGTCCAGAACTTAAATGCCTCTCTATATTATCTCCCTAGATCTTAAATTCAAATGTAGGCAGGATTAACTATGCTTGGGAAAGAAGATTCTACAACTGATAGATTTGCATTCTTTTTGGTATTTTTCAACATTTTCTATATATTTTTTTAGCCTAGAAATAGCCTTACTGTCATGAGTGCCGTTGAGCTGAAGTCATCAGCACAATGGCACACATGACAATAGCAAGGAAATAGGTGAAGGGGCTCAAGATAAGTAGCCATCAACCCACAACGACTAACGGCCAACAAACAATAACTAAACGGATCACGGAGCACACCCAAGCCATCAGCGCCAATACATCGGAGATCGCCCAGCTGACAGCAATCACCAGAGGAATAGAAAACCTGATGATGGGCGACCCCGGAACCCCTCACCCACCGGCAGGGCAACGTATTGGACAAAGGGGGGTGACGTGACCGCGAGTGAGGGGGCGCTGACCGGCGCGGGGTATTTAAACCCCGCACCGGCGCGCTCCTGTCACTCTCAGCTTTTTTCTTCAGACACTGTAACTGCGCTGTGAGTAAATCAGAGCCTGATCCACGAACCAGTGTCTGAGTCTTATTCAGAGGCAGGCAGCGCATGACATAAAGCTGAGAGTCATAAACTCAGCCTCGCCGAGCCCCACCGGACGACAACGAGCCGCGGGAGGAGTAGACGGCGAGAAGACCAGCAAGATGAGGCCGGAGCGGCACGGGCAAGGAGGGCGAGCCGCGCAGCAAGAGACAGAGGAGGACCGACCAAGGCCAGAGGCACCGCGGACCCCCGGAGCCATGGACGCCCACCCCACCCGACCCGAGCCTCAGCTCCAACCCCAAGGGGAGATGGCGACGGAGGCAACCCGACCGCGGGAGGGAGCAGCACGACTTCCGAAACCAGCGGAGGACCCCGCGCCCCACATCGCACCCCAGCAACGGGCGTGGAGCGACAGCCCAACGGCGGTCAACACGGAGGAGGACGATGGAGACACCCAGCAGACGGCGGAGGAAGCGGACCCGCGGCAGAGGGAGGAGGAACCCCGCCGGCAACCCACCCCCGAGGACGCGCCAGCGGAACCGGCCCCAGCGGCGGCGCGGGCTGTGGACGAGGAGGCACAAGCTGAACTCACGGCCATGCGGGCTCAACTGACGGAACTCCGGACCATGCTCCAGTCGCTTATGCCCCCCGCGCCACCCAACGACGTCCCCGCACAGGCCCACACCCCGAGCGAAGCACCGAACCCCCACGGGCCAGCGGAGGGTCAGCAGACGGCACAGGCGGACGACACCACAGACCGGGAAGCGAGAGGCAGGGCCGCGCAAAACGCCCGGGCCCCAAAGGACTTCCCCATCTTCTTCGATGGGACCCCCACGAAACTCTCGTTCTTTGTCACGAACGCTAGGGAGTTCATGGGGAGGCATGGACACTCCTACGACTCCGAGGCCAACAAGATCGCCGCCGTGGCGATCAAACTCCAAGACAGGGCGGCAGACTGGTACGTCCAACTGTACGAGTCCAGCTCCCCCGCCCTCGCCACCTTCCCTGCTTTCATCAATGAGATGAAAAACTACTTCGAAGACCCCCTAGCCAAAGTAAGGGCGAAAAGCGCACTCCAAAGACTTAAACAGGGCACACGCACGGTCCCTGACTACGCCCTGGAGTTCAAAGCCCTCGCGGGGAAGGTCAGCGACTGGTCCGAGACCACCCTGCTGGAAATGTTCAAAAGGGGGCTCAACCGCGACGTTCTCCAATGGGCCCTCTACCGCGACGACCCAGAAACGCTACACGGGTGGATCCACCTCGCGGGGAAAGCCGAACACGTGCACCGCACCTTCCTCATGACAACCACGGAAGACACAAACTATGCCGGAAAAAAGGTACCCGCACCACACGTGGGGATGGCCGGCCCCATATACCCAAAAAAGAAATTCAACCGGGAGCCCTGCGGGAGGTGTGGCAAATTAGGGCACAAGACGGTGGATTGCTTCGCCAACCGACCGCCGACCAGCGCGCCCAAACCCACCCCGAAAATTAGCCCCAAACCACTCAACCTGGGGCCGCCCCCTCACCGCCGAATGACCGTGGCCACAGCGACACCAGAGGAAGGCTGGGACGCTTACTGGGGGGAAGAGGATAACGCAGACCCCGAACAGCCGGCGGGAAAAGCTCCCCGCCTGCCCTGAAACGCGTGGCGAGGCAGGCGGTGGGACAGCAGCGCGGACCACCTCGACGGAATGACGAAAGCCCCGTAATAATGGCAGCAATCAAACTTTCTGCCGGCAACGGAGCCACCACGGCCGCGGCACTAGTGGACTCGGGGTGCTCAAAAAACCTCATCCACCCCGACCTAGTCGCCAAACTCGACCTCCGCTGCTTCCCCCTCCCCACGCCGCTGGCATTCCACCAGCTGGACGGCTCCACAGCGGGAGGGAAACCAGCCATGCTACAAACCGAGCCGGTCACCCTGCAAATGGGCACTCACACCGAGCGCACATCGTTCGTCGTCACGCACATCGGACGGCCCATTGCAGTCCTGGGGATGCCATGGCTCACGACAAACAACCCGCGGATCAACTGGGAGACCCACACCTTCACATTCGGCGACGGCGAGTATCGAGCACCAGTTCCAGCGGGCAGAACCAACCCCACTGTAGGACGAGCGGAGGCGACCACACAAGACAACGCCGCTACCACCGCAGACCTACCGGAACAATACGCCGACTTCTCCGAGGTCTTCGGAGAGGCAGAAGCTGACCAACTACCCCCCCACCGCAAGACGGATTGCCGGATCGACCTACTGCCCGACGTCCCCTTACCTAGACCAAAGATATACTCGATGACCCCGAAGGAGATGGCAACCCTCCGGGAGTTCATCAATAAAAACCTTGACAGGGGATTCATAGAGCCAGCATGCTCACCGGTCGGAGCCCCCGTCTTATTCCGGGAGAAGAAAGACGGCACCCTACGGCTCTGCACCGACTACCGGGGCCTAAACGCGGCTTCCCTGTCCAACAAATACCCC
The DNA here is from genome assembly GCF_035149785.1 of Candoia aspera. NCBI lineage: Eukaryota > Metazoa > Chordata > Lepidosauria > Squamata > Candoiidae > Candoia > Candoia aspera. Next base: position 78,912,329 of record NC_086157.1, on the reverse strand, counting down.
TTACCCCTGGTGAAGGACATGCTCGCCCACCTGTCCACGGGCAAAGTCTTTTCCAAACTGGACCTTCACGAGGCGTACTATCGCATCCGAATCAGGGAGGGGGACGAATGGAAGACGGCATTCAACTGCCCCCTAGGCGCCTTCCAGTACAAAGTACTGCCCTTCGGACTCGCGGGGGCCCCTGGGGTGTTCATGCAGCTCATCAATGAGGTACTGCATGAACATCTGTTCAAAGGGGTCCTGGTCTACATCGACGACGTCCTCATTTACACAAAAACGCACGAGGAACATGTGACCCTAGTCAGGCAAGTCCTCGACAAGCTCAGAAGGGCGCAGCTCTATGCCAAGCCTACAAAGTGTGAGTTTCACAAAGAGCGCCTAGACTACCTGGGGTACCGAATCTCCGGGGACGGCATCGAAATGGACCCCGCAAAAGTCGAAGCGGTGCTAAACTGGGAGCGCCCCCGCAACAGACGCCAACTACAGAGCTTCCTCGGATTCGCGAATTTTTACAGGTCATTCGCCCGGGGGTTCGCAGAGATAGCCCTCCCCCTAACGGACCTCCTCAAAACCAAAGGGGTGGGGGACACCCGACGCGCCAAGAACCCAGGCACAGTGCTGAATTGGACTCCCGCGTGCCAGATCGCATTCAACAAGCTGAAAGCGCTGTTCACTACGGAGCCAATCCTCGCGCACCCGGACCCAGAACGGCCGTTCGTGGTCCAAGCCGACGCCTCAGACTTCTCCCTGGGAGCCATCCTGCTACAGAAAGACCCCACGGGACTCCTGAAACCATGCGCCTACCTGTCAAGGAAGTTCTCCGAGACAGAAAGGCGATGGCACGTCTGGGAGAAAGAAGCCTTCGCGGTGAAATCAGCGCTAGAGACATGGCGAAACCTACTCGAGGGAGCCACCCAGCCATTCGAAGTCTGGACTGACCACCGGAACCTCGAGGCCCTACGAACGCCTAGACGCCTTAGCCCAAAACAGGTCCGATGGGCCCAATTCTTCAGCCGCTTTAATTTCCAGCTGAAGTTCATGTCGGGCAAAAAGAACTTCCTGGCCGACGCCCTCTCCCGACTGCCCCAAGACGAAGAGCCCGCCCCAGACACCATTGGGACGGTCCTATCCGCCTCGCAACTGGGGATGGCCGTGACCACCCGAAGCGGCGCGCGGAGGCAGCTCGACTCTACGGCGCAGCCGACGGCGGGACAACCGGCGACCGGAAGAAGCCAACCGCAACTACCAGGGGGAATGCCGCCTCGCCGCCGCCCTCAAAACCGACCCCTGGTTCCTGGCAAACCCCGACAAGGTAACGATGGCACAGGACCTGGCATGGGGGGAAGGCAGAATCTACGTCCCGGACTCGCAACGCCAGGCGATCTTGCATAGGTCACACGATGCCAAACAAGTGGGACACTTTGGGTTCCTCAAGACCCTACACCTAACACGGCGTCAATTCTGGTGGCCCGCGCTCAGGCGAGACGTAAAAGCCTACGTGGCGTCCTGCCCAACGTGCGCTAGGGCCAAACGGGCACCAGGCAAACCCGCGGGGCTATTACAACAGGTGGCAGAACCCTCCCGCCCATGGGAGGAAATCTCTATGGATTTTATAGTGGACCTCCCACCCAGCCAGAAGAAAACGGCCATTTGGGTGGTGAAGGACTACTTCTCAAAGCAGGCCCACTTCATCCCCTGCACGTCGGTCCCATCCTCACAACAGCTAGCCAAACTCTTCCTCATCCACGTGTACAGGCTACACGGATGTCCCGCACGTGTGGTGACCGACAGGGGCACACAGTTCACCTCCAAATTCTGGCGGGCCTTCCTAAAGCTGACGGGGACCCAACAGGCCCTATCTACGGCTTGGCACCCCCAGACGGACGGAGCCACAGAGGTTCTTAATGCCACCTTAGAGCAATTCATACGATCATATACTAACTACCACCAAGACGACTGGGCTGAACTGCTCCCGTTCGCCGAAGTCGCATACAACAACGCCGTCCACACGAGCACGGGGAAAACTCCGTTTGAAGTAGTCTCGGGGCGCGACTTCGTCCCCATACCGGAGCTACCTCAACCCCCGGAACCCCAGGTGGATGCTAGCGACTGGGGACGGAAGATCGCGGAAGCATGGCCAGTAATCACTGCTGCGCTGAAGGATGCACAGGCAGCCTACAAAGAGCAGGCCGACAAGCACCGGCGCCAACAACCGACGTTCCAAGCGGGGGATATGGCCTACCTATCCACCAAGTTCCTAAAGTCAACCCAACCCTCGAAAAAACTGGGGCCTAAGTACATCGGGCCGTTCCGAGTCACGCAAATAGTGAACCCGGTAGCAATACGCTTGGACCTGCCACACAACCTACGGAGACTCCACCCGGTGTTCCACACCAGCCTCCTGAAACCGGCAACCACCTCCCGATGGCACCCAAGCACACCACAGCCCGCACCGCTGATGATCGACGGGCAACACCACTTCGAGATAAGGGACATTCTCGACTCCCGCAAGCAACGAGGAACTCTACACTATCTGGTCAGGTGGAAACACTTCCCCCACCCGGAATGGGTGGCGGCGCACAACGTTAACGCGCCTGACCTAACCAGAGCATTTCACCGGGCATACCCCGACAAGCCACAACCAAGGTCAGCAAGCCAAACCCCCCCCCCGCAGGCCCCCCCCGCCTCCCGTGCCCCAAGGGAAAGGGCCCCCCCAAGCCCGCGACTTGGGTGGACCTCCCCCCCCCGGGACTCACTCCCCCCGCCCCGGGCCCACGAGGTGATGACAAGCGTTCGCCAGCACCCTCCCCCCGCCCCCCCGGCCGCGGGGGAGTGGCAAGCAAGTCAACAGGGCAACCTGGGGGCAATGCCCAGGAGATACAACAAAGGCGACGCACTTTAAATTGGAAAAAAAGAAGGGCCCTACCTGGAGCTGATAAGCCTCTCTCCTCGCCGAACTGAGCCAAACAAACAGGGTGTGGCTGGAGCATGCGCACGCCAGGACGGGACCCGGGCATGCGCACCATGGACACACCTTGGGAAGGCACGTGGTAGAGGGAGGAGCAAAGGGAGGGGCGACAACTACTCCGGCGGGAATTTCAAAAAAAAAAAAAAGTGCCGTTTGACAGCTCCACCGAGAAAAAAAAAAACAAAAAACCAGAAAACCGGGGGGGGAGCACTATTCGGAAAGGGGGCAGTATGTCATGAGTGCCGTTGAGCTGAAGTCATCAGCGCAATGGCACACATGACAATAGCAAGGAAATAGGTGAAGGGGCTCAAGATAAGTAGCCATCAACCCACAACGACTAACGGCCAACAAACAATAACTAAACGGATCACGGAGCACACCCAAGCCATCAGCGCCAATACATCGGAGATCGCCCAGCTGACAGCAATCACCAGAGGAATAGAAAACCTGATGATGGGCGACCCCGGAACCCCTCACCCACCGGCAGGGCAACGTATTGGACAAAGGGGGGTGACGTGACCGTGAGTGAGGGGGCGCTGACCGGCGCGGGGTATTTAAACCCCGCACCGGCGCGCTCCTGTCACTCTCAGCTTTTTTCTTCAGACGCTGTAACTGCGCTGTGAGTAAATCAGAGCCTGATCCACGAACCAGTGTCTGAGTCTTATTCAGAGGCAGGCAGCGCATGACACTTACATAGCCTGAAATATATTTTCTAATGTACTTTGCTTTTTATTGAACATTGTACTTTGTAAATAATTATTTGTTCAGGGGAAGAAGTAAATCTGCAAATGAATAAAGACACTGGAAAGTACATACCCACATATCCCAAACACCTTTTACTAAGATGTAAGAAAAACCAAAGAGCTGTGAACTTTAAACCTCCTTTTACAACCCAATTCACACCTTCATAACCACACATAATTTGTAGAGTTCATTGCATATAGTAAAGCAAACATTTATTTAGCATATCTTAAAAAAGGAAATAGATGTAACACTGCATTAAGACTGAAAATAAATCTAATTAAATACTCAACAGAATTATCACTGCATTTTATTTGAAACATTGTCATTTCTGGAACAAAAATAACAAAAGATATAAATAAGCTTCATAGATGCAAAAGTAATCTAGTTGGGGGGAAAAATGATACATTATCACACTTCTGATTCTTCATGACCTAATGGATAAGTTTATCAAAACTGTCAGTCAGTAACTGCTTCTTTGAGTTCTTACAACCATATTATCTTCTGCAAGTCTCTTTTCCATTTGCTTTCACTTGTTCAAAGCACGAGGACCATCTCCAAACTTCTCCAAGTTATTTAAGTGTTAGCTTCATTATTAGTGGCTCTTATTGCATTTAATCTAGTATTAAATAATTTGTTTTTTCTGTCCAAGATACTCTCAACATTTTTGTTCCAGCAATGCAGTTCAAAGGTGTCAATTTCAATTCAGTTCAAAGGTTTCATTTTTTTCAACCTTTTTGATGGCCCAGTATGCACAGCCATGTGTTACAACTGGGAAGACACTTACTGGCAATGTGATGTCTTTACAATTATAGAAATAAAAGCACCTGCCATATAGAAAAAGTTTTTTTAAAAAAAATCCATTTCAAGTTGATCTTGGACACCTGGTAACCTCACGGACATATTCATGCAGTTTTCTTAGTAACAGTATAGAAGTGGCTTATTGTCTCTTTCCAGGATTTTTTTGATTTCCAGTTTTACATACAGCTTTGGTAATGCCCAGTTTTCTTTCATCCAAATGTCCATTCTTCTAGTGTATACAAGTGAACTGCTACCTGTTGAAGTATAGTATAAGTGTATATATATGGGAAACCCAAATGATTGTCTACATTTCTGAATAATCATAGATACTGTATGTGGATATCCTTGCTGCCGTATAGTGGTTCTCTAGATTTCTGTAGCTCAGATATCTGGTAATAAAACTATTAGACATATTTCTAATGTGCCTAATCATATTAGAAGTAACTGTGAATGCTGAATAAAGATTAGAACTGGGTACAAAATAAGTGCTCTATAACTGAGCTAAGATTCCTGTCATAACTGCATCAGTATATCAGAGATAATATGACTTTATTGATGTACATTAAACATACTAATATCATAGTGTGTTTTTGTTGTGGATAAAACTGACATAACTGATTAGACTGCCCTGTTTACATACACAATAAGAATCTCCCAACCTTTGAATTATTTATTTATTTGTCCTATTTGTCCCCGCTTATCTCCTCCCATCGGGGGACTCTGGGCGGTTTACAATAATCAGTTAAAACAACTATCACACAATAATTAAAATATACAAAATAAAATTACAGTAATAAATAATATAAATAAGAGTAAAAAGTAAGAAGTCTGGGAGGAGTGGTCTATAGCAGCCATCCCCATGTAGATCTATTCCCCTCTCCACCCCATTAGCTAATCAAAGGTCTATACTTATGGTTAAGTAGGGCTTAATGAATCCATGAACCTTCATTGTCATTCTTTAGGGTAATCAGGATGAGGAAGAGCCAGGAAAGGGAGCTGTGGAGTGGACGTGCTGTTCCATAACACTAAGTTTCTGCAAAGGGTGTTGAGAAGGTTACACAATGGCACTGGGAATTTCCAAAAGTATTATAGTCTCTAATGGATTGTGATTTTATTGGTAATATGTAACATGCAGTATTACCATCATCAGTAATAGAAAATTAAATTAACATGCAATCATCTTTAAAAATATTCTGATATAAACTGCCAGAATTAGCTGTATACTGTTAAGAGCTATATTTTTTCCTGTGGCAGTTATAGCCACCCAACTGGTAGTAAACTGTTAACTCCATAAGCCTGTCATCCAAAGGCAGAGTTGTCGTTCAATTGCCAATCACCTTTTCAGCTCTTATGGCTGAAATGAAAGGAAACAATAGCATTACATTTTCATAACACATTTTGTTTTTCAAAATAAACAACATTTTATCCTTAATCCTTACTCCTCTTCACCTTCTTTTTTTAAACAACAGTTTTTGTCAATTTTTTTTCTATTAGGGAATTCATTTCCAAGCCTTATTCCAGGGTTCAAATTTCTAATATTCATCAGTAATCAAATGTTCTGTAAGAATCTTAAGTTGTTCATAATTAGGTCTCAGCTTAGTAATATGATAAAAGTTTGTTACTTGTCTTCAGTACCGGTCCACTAGATCTGCTTTTTATATATCACGTTACTGAGCCTACATATCAGAAATAGAGACAAATAGGGTCAAACTGCCAGATCTTTATGTGAATGTATTTAAGGGACTGTGTTCTCACAGCAGCTGAAGATGCCAGTGCTAATACTTAAAACAGGGTTTGCAACTGCTCTCCTAATTATTCCGTAGGTGTTTCAACAACATTAAGCAGGACACAAAAATGAGAATATTTCAAAAATTCTTTTTCTCAGGTGTCTAATAAAATAAATAACTTCTCTAGTCCTTTCTTCAGTTGTGTTTATTAATAATGGTAAATGAATTGGTTTTCATTTTACACAAGAAGTACTTTTTACTGCTGTTCCCAGGTTTCTAAACAGATGATAAAAACACATGGAACAAATGTGATATTTATATACTGTATCCCATGTATATTTATGATGTGGTCCTTTGAAGTATTCTCAAAAGTGTGTTTAGCTGAAAACCAAGAACTCAGTTTTTCTTAAGTATTATTCAGGACTTAACAATTATCAGAAAGTTACTTAGAATCTAGGAATGTCAGTGTTCCTCAGTATCAGTAGCCCTCTTGTGGCTACACATGAATATGTTAAAAATCTACAACCTACCTCATGCAATTTCATGGTCAGAATGCAATTCTGTGGGATGAAAACTACAAGACTGTCTCTAGCTGAGTGCAGGTGAGGGAGACTGATGGTACTATTTATCTCCTGTTTTAAGTGCTGTATGTAATAGGGTACTAACAGCAAGAACAGCTAGAATGGAGGATTCAGTTTCCATGTTGATCAGAGAAGTATGAAGTCAACTTCTTCCTGACTTTGCTTAGTTGTCTTTTTAATTAAACCAAGGATTTATGTTAGTATGAAAGTACACATTATTTTTGTGAGACTAGCTTTTAAAACTAAGACAGCTGTGTTGATGAGTAATAAAAAGTGCAAACATGCTGGCTGAGATATTCTGGGAGCTGAAGTCCACACATCTTAAAGTTGCCAAGTTTGAGAAACACTGATATATAGGACAGAACTGAAAAGTTTCTCAGAAACTGAAAAAATTCTCTATGTTTTTCATGGATATGAATAAAATTTGGAAGAATGAAAGATGCCTAGAGTGTTTCTAGAAGAAAATGAAGAGCAAGAACTAATGAGCATAGGTAAAGATTTAGTAAGGATTATCTTGTGGCAATAGGATGAAGAAACATACCTATTTCACATTTCTATGGCTTTCACAGATAGCTGGCCAGTGACCCTATTACAAGTGATTTGCAGGATTGCGGTGAGGACTAATCCAGGTATCTATTGGATAAAGTTACTCAGATTAGTTTAGATCTAGATTCTGTTGTGGATCTGACTGAGTCACACCCTTGCTAGTTATCTGGAAATGGCTTGAGTCTGTTAGTCCTGAAGAACTGGATGGGGTCCTTGAGGCACTGAGTCTTGTCACCTCTTTTTATATCCATGTCCCTCCTGAACGGCTAAGACCACCTGGGAGATAACATGTAATTGGATCCAAGCAATGATGAATACTTCTCTGAGGGAAAGAACAGTTCTGCCTGTTTTAAAGAAGGAATGTGTTTTGCCTCCTCATGCTGAACAATTTTCATCCAGTCTTCAACTTTCTTTTTATTGGCAAGGTTGTTGAGAAGAAGGTAGGATTGTAGTTCCAAAAGGCCCTGGAAGAAACAGATTATCTATACCCATTTCAGTTGAGTTTCAAGCTGGGTTAGCACACTGAGTTGATGGTAGCCTAGACTCAGAAGACGAGGTACATCCATATAATGCCACTGCTATGTGAACTATACCGGCTCCAGTAGCCTTCTGGGTGGAGTTTAAAGTGCTGGTTCTCACCTTTAAAGCCCTACTTGGCCCAGGTCTAGGTTAGTTATGGGACCACCTGTCTCTGGTGATTTCAGCCCCTCACACCAAATTTGGCAGAGTGGGCATATTCTGTGCATCAATGTTACTTAGAGTAGGATTCAGGAGGTGTGCCTTCTTTGTCATGGAGCCTGCCCCTGAGGCTACTGGCCTTTCAGAAGATCTTGAAGACATGGCTTTTTCCTCAGCTGCTGGGGCCAGAGTGCTAACTGAGCCACATAGGTGTGTTTTGTTTTCTTGCTGTTAGAGAATCTGTAAGGAACCTCAAATATTCCTTTTTATATTGGTTATTGGTTATTTGTTTTTTTTAACACTGTGTTTAATTATGTTTTTGTAGCTGCCCAGAGCTACTTGGTTAAAGTAGGCAGCCATATAAATTTGCTAAATAAAGTAAACAAAAATAAATAAACATCACTAGGGAGCAATAGTAATTCTTCAGATTCATCATTTCTGAATGCTCAAGCCTCTGGTGCACTTTTCTAAATAGCTAATCCTCCCTCCCTCATTCAAACCAATTATTTCATTACATTATATTTTATACAATCATCTTTAGAGATAGCCTAATACTATCATGAAGAAAAAGCATTTTTCCCCCTTGTGCTATTGCTGTAGTAAAATGTGAAATTGGTCCACATAGCCCAGGCTTTAGCAACCCAATACCTTCCCAATATCATGGACAAGAATACAGGTCACAATCATGCTGGATAGAAAAGATGGAAGATATGATTCATATTATCTGGACAATAATGCAGCTAATTATTTTTAAACCTTGATATAATTCCTTATGAACCACTCATATCCAAACAATCATGTCATACCATATACTTAAATCTATAATCAAATGAGCCTCTGTAACTCTCTACATGCCTAGTCAGCCATCCAGTAACTGATAAATGCTTTCAAAAAATAAAAAGAAAGAATAGTGGCTGAGATGGGTGGTATCAGCCCTGCTAGGTCCAACCCTATCCATGTCAGCAAAACTATTGATATTTGACTGTTCCTTATTGCTCTGAATATTCTTTTACTTCCATTGCAGATCCCTTGGTGGTAGAGCCCTGAATTTCGTCCCTGACAACTGCTTTGAACTGTTCATTGCTGCTGCTTGTTTAGAGCAGATTTTTTGACATGCAAACACTATATATCCTGAAAAGAATGAATGGTGGTGCTAATGATGCCTTGTGTGTTGTTTAAATAAAAACTGCTGTGCTGATTCCAGCTGCATTCTAAATAAAGAAATATGATTGGTGCTTGCCAAACAACAACAAAAAGAATCAAATAGATGGGTAATAAGTAAACTGCAAAAATAGTTACAAAAGGACAAACTGAAATTGTATTGCAACACTCATGTAAGAAGATTCCTATTAGATCCATACTGTTAATGCTAAAGCGTAAATGAAATCAACAAATCACCTGACTGGAATAAATCACGAAAACACTAAGGATTTATATATATCCACATTATACTATTATGGTTAACCATATTATTCACTTTCACTGTGATTTTTATTAACTTATAGCAAAGATTATTAGTAAATTATATATTAGCAATTTTATTCTTTTTTTTCTGATGAACCCATCTGTTTCCTGCTAAAACCCACTTCTTTTTTTTCCATCAAAATGTTAAAATGTTATCAAGGATGAGATCAGCTAGACCTCCCAGGATAGAAATTTCCATGGCTTCATCACTGAAGCAGAAAATATTTTTTTTTCATGTATTCCTAGCAACTGCACATCAGAATATGGTAGTATAAACAAAAAATTATCAGCTGCTTGTGCAGATGACAATTATGTATGAAGGGATAGTACTTTATATATTCTGCACACTACACGTATGTATATGTATGTGTGGATGGGTCAGATGAAGCTAACTCGAAAGCTATGCTATTTAATATTTTATATGTACTGTATCTAAAGGTTGATTGGATCACTGTGTGAACAATTGTATGCAGAGGTCCCCCAAACTTAAAGCTTTAAAAGGAAATGAAACAAGTTTTTAATTGTTTTTTTTTTTTAAATTTCTAAGCTTAAAGAGAAAAATCTCCATGCCATAGCCTGCTTCTGATTCTTGGAAACTGAATTCTTCTATAGAAGGTCAAAGCCAACACAGAGAAATACATGAAACAGCATTGTAACTCAAGACACAAACTTTAACAAATATAGAGTGTACTCCTCGTTTCAAAGGTAATTATTGTAGAGTAGAACGGTGCAGTGGTTACATTGTTGGATAAAGCATCAGGGATATCAAGTCACATCTCAGTCATGAAAAGTCACTGCATAACTTTGACTTAGTCATTCTCCCCCAAGCCAGCTTTTTCACAGGGTTGCTGTGGGATACAGTGAAGGGAAACCCCCATTTAATCCACCATTAGGTTCTGATGAAAAGGAGGGATAGAACTTTAGTAAATAAAACTATCACCAAAAATAATGGATTATTTCATTTTTATCTTCATTTGTGCAGCTTCTGATTTTGTGATAAGAGTGTATTCCTAACTATGAAGTTGTTTATTTGTTCAGCAACATCTCAATATTTTATATGCTAACAACAAACTCAGTTCTTTGACTGTAGGGTCTCATGTTAAGGGGAAGAAAATGAAAAACCATGGGGGAAAGGTATGAAATGAATTGAGTTAAGAATGACTGGATGGCTGGCACATTGAACAAAAATACTGCTTATCTTTGCTACAAGTTCAAAGCCAGGCTTCAGGCTTCAGCAGTGGTTTTAAGAAGCTAGCTCATTCAAATTAATGTGACTCTTAAAGCAACTGTCTCATTTTTCTCCAGTTTGCCTGGTAGCCTGAAAGTAGTTGGTCTGTTTTAATGAACAGCAGGAAAGTGCTGCAATCACACTCATTTCAAATTTGAAGCACTTCTTCCAAATAATTTGCAAAGCATGCCCAGAGTTCATTACATATACTCAAGGATGTATGGCTATGTGCTGCTTTAATCATACATCTTTTACTTGACATTTGGTTAAAAACATCCAGTGACATGTAACTGGCATCTTTGATTGGAGGCACAGAAAATGAGGCTAACTATGTTAATGATCTAATGACTTGCCTAAGTATTCAGGAGAAGGCATGAAAGAAATACACATTTTATATTTATATAGTACAGTCCTGTTTATATTACACTTTTCTATTAAAGGCAGGTTGCTTGTTGCCCAGGCTGGCAGTTACAATTTTATCAGAAAATATTTATGTTGAGAAATCAAAAGCAGGCAGTAACAAGTATGTATCAGTTCCAATAAATGGAAGTGCATGCTGCAACTGCAGAATCAGGGCTATGGGAATTAATACAAAATCATAAAAATGACAGAATTCTGTTTTCAGTAGTGATAAGCTAGATAGTTCCAGGAAGCTAACAGGCAAAACATACAAGCAACAATCTTTCCCTGTTGACTGTGCAGCACCTGATATTCAATGGCATACTCTTCCTTAATGTGAACTTTCAATTTAGCAGTCATAGATGTGCTATATACTTATTAAACCATTTTAATGTCAAGTTACTAGCAAATATCATATACTGTGGTATTAAATCTAAACAAGATCATAAGGATATGAAAAGCTGTTTTACACTAAATCAGATCATGGTTTATTTCTATACTTTGACACTGGACTCCAAGATTTTAGGAAGCCCTATTTGGAGATGAAACAAGGATGTTCTGCTGTTCACTGATGTATGGCTTTTTTAAATCACAGGTTAATTCTGTATTGAAATTAATAGCATTTTTGTCAGCTCTGACCAGATTCCTGATCAATATATTTAAAATATAAAAATAGACTTTTAAAAACATTTATGTAAAATATACTGACAGCCTGAAGCTGAAGTGCCTCCAAGAAAAATTTACATGCAATGGATGGATGGATAGATTATGGGCACCATCTGAAATGGGCAGTATCTAGTTCAAGTTCAGGTGACTATTTACAGACGTGCCACTTTCTTCTCAATCTCAATCTCATATAGTTTGTTTAAGGATTCCTAAAGTAATGAGTGACAACTTCTCCATCAGATGCAAAAGTTATTAAAATTGTTGCAGGCTAGTCTGGGTGGCTAGAGTTACCAAATTTAAGTATCAGCCAAGCATGACAGTAATTAACTCTAGGTCCTTTTAGACATTCTTTGAATGAGATTGCTACTTTATACTCTTTTCAAGATTTTCATATTACATTTTTAATATTGTTCCCTGTAGTGTTAAGAGAAAAGAGTCATTGTGAATGAGTGGTTTCTGAGTTTCATCAATATTAAAACCTTCATTGACACAGAAATGATTAATGCATAGTAATAAAATAGTACAGTGAAATGAGAATGAAATGGCGAAGAGTGTGCCATGCATTATACAGACTGAGTTCATAATTTTGTTATCAATGATGTGTATCTTAGACACAGAGCAAGAAACATGTGAAGTTGATTCTTAAAGAAGAGTTCATACAACAGGCAATGTTGCCTATATTTTAAATTGTTTATAATTTCACTGGCCTTGTTTTGTAGATTGATAAACTTTATTATTATTATTATTATTATTATTATTATTATTATTATTATTATTTTGAGAACTAAAATCTGAAAACTAAATATTCCAGTTCCAATACATTCCCAAAGTATATGAAATTCACAACGCTATTATTAGATGGTGACAACTATGAATTATGGAACTAAGTAAATATTACAAACAAGGTACTTTCATTTAGTATTACTTTTGAATTAATGCTGGGGTAGAAACAAGGTGGCAATTTCCTGTTAAAAAGCATGTCATATAGTTTAAGTTATGATGGTTTTAAATATAATAATTTTTATATAAATGATCTGTATATTGATATTGTTTTAAAAGCTTACAGGAGGTTTGATATGTGAATGTTCCCCTGGGCCACATATGTTTATGTAGGAGTCAATCTTAGGTTGCAGTCATCATCCAATTTGACTTTTAGGATTTTTGTAGGGAAAAGTACTCAGACAAGACATCTTTAAGCCATTTGCTTTTCCTTTCTTCCTGACCTGAGTCCATATCCAGTAAAAGTATATAACCGTTCAAACAGTAGAAGTTGATATTACTTCTGCTTGTGGCCAGGTTGCTGTACTTTCCCCCAGTCAGAGGCACAGAGCTGACAAATAGGGAACAATGGAAAAGCAGGAACAAGAATCAAGGTTGTTGGTCAGCAACTGTCTGCCTACTTTTGCAGGAGTATTGTTAGATGTCAAGAATGTTGATCCCCAGGCTGGTTGTGTAACTTGGGAATATGTCTCATTGAATTCAGTAGATCATGCTTTCAGGAAAGAAGATATTTGATCATGCTGTAAATTTGTTTTCAGCTTTCCAAATCTGAAGTTAATAAAGCATCCTCCTTTTGCAATATTGCATATCCTTATCTGCATACTTGCTGTCTGCCCCTTTTGCCCTTCCTTCTTTCTCTTCAATCCTTATCTCGGTCACATATAAATATGTACAAAGCAAATGGTTGTTATTAATGCAAAGTTGCACATCGTGACATTATTAAAGTGTTATCAACCTACAAATTAGTTACCTTATCCATTCTTTATCCACATAATCCTCATACTCCAGTTATTATATTTAGAAATCTAAATTAATTTTATACAGCTCCAATCTAATTAATTTTGGATTAACTTTCCAGATGCATCATGCTCAGATCAGAACAATCTCTATTCTCCCTTTTTTGTTTGGGGTATCCTAGTTCTCTTGTGCAGTCTACTTTTTGCTGGGGCATGAATATCAAGAAGCCAGTTAATCCTGAAGCTTATTTGTAACATCCTGGGGTTTGTTAGCTGAAGTTTAGGGATCTAGGGAGCATCAGGAAGGAAAATTAAACTCAGTCCATTCCTCATACTAATCGAGATCTAACCAGGACCTTAATGAATTCAAATAGAGCATAATGAAAACTAATCATAGAACTATCCTTAGAAAGATCTGGCAATTGTATTCCTTTCTGGCACAACTAAGTATTGAACATGAATGGAGGTTAGTATTTTCTACATATATAATCATTTAATATATTTGTATTAAAGATATATAGTAGCAGTTCACACAAAATGTAGGTTTAAACCAATTCATTGTTTAAGATCCATAGTGAATATTTGTTTGTAGTTACTGATATCTGCACAGCTCAGGATTTGTCTGTATCAGCAAAATCAGCCAAAACTCTTGCACCATTTTAAAGCTTAGCATATGTCTTATAGCAACAGCTTTTGTATGAATAAGCTGGTTCCTTAACCTATCTATGCCTATGAAATAGGTGAAATGCCTAAGAGAAAAAAGGTTGAAGAGTGTGCATTGTGGAGAATGTATCTGAACTTGGAATTCCCTTATGAATAGTCTGCATTTTAGCTAAATATTCTGTACAATATCACTAGAGATTCTCTATATTGGATTTTTATCGAGTTTTCACTGTCAGAGATCCTACTGAAATGGATATTAGCCCACATTAAAAAATGATACGAACAATGAATCTCCCTCTTGCCTCCACCCATATATTTACTATTTCATATAGCTGTGCAATGCTTTGGATTTGAATGCAAAAAGGTGCTGAGAGTGCAAGAACATATCACCTTCTGCAACTCCTTAAAACAGCTCTGTCTTCTGATGGGAAAAAGCATGTTTGGTTTAAGGAGCAGCAGAAAAGAGCTATGTTTACATCCTGTGTTCTCCATTGCACTTTATTGCCTTTGGATCTGACACACTGCACAGATTCCAGATAATATCCCAAAAGATAAGCAGAAAACTGGTCATAGAAGAATACTTATGAGAAATAAAATGATATGTTAGCCATACAAAGAGAAAAGAGGAAACATACTTCAGAATATTTCATTGGCAATATATAAATAGTCAGATACACTTTAAGTCACTATAGAAAAATGCACCCACAATACAGATTATAATATAAAATATATTGCATGAAGAATGAACTTTGTCATAAATGAATTATTTTGCTTGCTTGACAATAGTGTTTATCTAATGATATTACATTACCTGCCAAAACACTCTTTAACATGAGATTAACAAAAGAAATCTAGTAATATGCTAATTTAATCAGCCATTGTTGGCCAATAGCAAATGAAATATATTGGCAAAGTATTCATAAAAACAAAACTTCCTGTAGTTTACAAGTCAGATGTAACTTCTCCAGGGATGCAGAATAAAATGAATTGCTTTCTTCCCTCCCTCCCCTACATATTATATATTGTTTCCCTCTTAAAACCAAATTGGCTTTATTATCTATATCACTGAATCATTTTCCATCAGAGTAGAGAACTCCTTTCCTGAGACTCAAGGGAGAGGTCATTTGATGGAACATTGAGACTAGGAAGGGTTCTCACCAACCTCACATAAAACAGTCAGAGACCATGTAAAAATTCTTATTCTCTTTTCATTAAGCCCAGTAAACCAGGAATCTAGAAGCCTTTTTCGAATATATTGATTTTTAACTCCATAGAAAGGAATTTTATATAATGTTAACATATATTGCATTTTTTCTCCTCACACTACCTGGTGAGATTTGTGCTGTTATAAGCAATACATTAAAGTCCTTTTCAGGTGTATTAAAAATGAATATGTGAAAATATTATGGAGGCCTATGATATACTAAATGGTGTTGCCCTCAGTTGCATGTTCACACACATGTTTTGAATCCTACATAAGGAGGTTTTTAGCTTTGTCAGTTTTTCATTTTATTTTAGGTTTAATTCTATTTTCTGGTTGTTTTAGAACAGAAATTCCAGAAGTGATAGCTGCAGGTTAGATCACATGGTCTCACACCGGACCCACAAACATAATCCAAGTTTCAACTGGTAATAACACAGCAACCCAGTCAAGTGAAACATCACAACTCTCTCATTTATATTTTCAGTTACCAGTGACTTTCCCTACACACAGAAAAGAAGCCAAGTTGGCAAGGTTTATTTATTAGTAAGTAAGAAGTTACAGAGCTTTACAGAACTGAACAGTAGATCTTATGGGGAAAAAGTGGACATGGAAGAAAAAGGAAAAAGTTAGAGAAACAAGAACAAATGTAGAATGACAAATGGAAGCCCTGTATGAGAAAATATTAGAAGATAGAATAGTTTCTGGACAGACTGAATGGAAAGAGGCCATAAGGAAATAGCATCCGAATCAGCTTAAAGCAGAGTGAAAAGTAATATGTCACAAAGTGCCACAGAAGTGTGTGTATATTGTAATAATCGTAAAGTATGAAAAAGGATACATTTTGAGAGATTTTTAAAATGTGATTGATTGATTGATTGATTTAGTGATTATGTGGCATCAGGTTGGTGTCAGCTCTTAGCAACTACATAGGCAGATTTTCTTCATGACAAACTGTCCCTAACCTGGTCCTTCAGGTCTTTCAACAGTGCACCCATCACCACTGTAAGTGGGTCCATCCACTTTGCTGCTAGTCATCTTGTTCTTGTCTTTCCTTCCAAAAATGCATACAAGACTATTATTCCTGAAAAATATGAGAGTATGAGAAATTTATTGTGTAATATGAATTCAAAAAAAAATACAGTAGTTGCAAAGACTATAGTGAGGAAAATATGGAATAGTTAAGATTAGAAAAGGCAGAATAATTCTGTTATAAGTAAAAAACAATATTTTAGAAGTTCATGAAGAAGGCTAAAAAGCTTTCAGCAGAGTGAATAGAATTAAAAACAAAGGTGAAGGAATGAAGATATATCAAGGTCAAAGCCACCAATCTGAATGTGTCAAAATAGAATGTGCTTTATTTTTCAAAACAGAATATATTCTAATGCTATAGTTTTCATTTACTGTTTCATGAAAATCTTTTATCCTTCTACCAATATCTATTACAGTAATGGTATATTGTACTTTTGGTATTACTGAGCAAATTATGAACATTAGCATGAATACAAGCATTTTGTCTCTTAATTATTTATTTATTTGAATGATAATCCTCTCCACATTGTAATATGTACCAGTGAACTGTAACTGAAATTAGATTGATAAGGCTGTTAAAGTATTGTACTTCTACATAAATAACATTTATTTATTTGTTCGTTTGTTTGTTTATGAAATTTCTCTGCCACCCATCTCATGTTCAACATATTTTTCCTCTCTCTGAAATTCATAGCTCTTTTAAATATGGCAACTGTCCACAGCACTATATTGTATTTAGTTTCATAAGAGGTAAAATAAATAGACAAAAAGGTCTACCAACTGCAAAACATGCTACAGTTGACATGAATCTCTTTTAAAACAGTAACACATACTCAGTCTTTCTCTCATTTCTTCCAGAAAATTATTACAGTTGCCAGGATTCTCTTTCCTTTGCCAAAATGCTTTGACTTGTCAAAGTCAAAGCCTGTTTCCTTCAAATGGCTTTTCTGCCCTGGGGAGATAATTGTCACCATTACCATCTTTGTCAAACAGAATGACCTAAGACTCAGACAGCATGGAAAATGGAAAAAAGGATCTAGAACCTGTTCTTGAAACAATATTTGAGTAGTGGAATAAAAGGAACCCTTATTTTTCTAGGTAACCAAATACTGTCATTGAAATCAGATTGCTACTGTCATATTAGAATAGTTACCCCTTTCTTCTCCCCACGTTAACTTTTATTTCATTCACAGAATGAAACTGAACTTATGTGAAGCACACTGACATGCAACAAACTTACAGATATGTAGAATATATCATTCAGACAAGAATGCAAGCAGTACTAAAACCTGAGGAACATTAAGTCAAGTATTAAATATAAAGTTAACCCGTTGATCATTAACTAAATAAATGATTATACTGTAACTAAAATAGATAAAGATGTTAACTGTAATTGTTCATATTAAATATATTTGCCATAGAAATCTAAACAAAATCAAATGCTAAATGATTTAGGAATAAGTCACAGTGTTCTCAAATACCACTTTTTCCACAACTTTAAATATGATACAGTGTGGTTCTTGGTCAGCAATGTAAATGAAGGAAGACTCCCCCACTTTTTTTTTTTTTTTTAGGTTTGCCTGATATTATTCAAGCTCAAAAGTTTAGAGATCTAAAACATTTGGGTACATTGAAACCAGATTTTAGTTCAAATAAATGCTGGAGTTTCAATTTTGTATTCTGTCAAAATTAGTTATTTACAGCATCTCTAAGTACACATTCATGACTTCGAAAATGCTAGAAGATTCTGATAAAGCAAAATTGGCTGCAGATAACTTAAGACTTGTAAATATATTCCAGACCCATAAGATTCACAAAGAACTCCAGCACTGGGACTCAAAGATGAGGTCAAAGAAATTTTTGGGGAAAAAAGACAGGACATTGCTGGCATTTGCTATATATTTTCTCTATGGATTTTGAGAAATAAACATGTGATCATGTTTATCACAGCTCAGGGCTAATAGTTTATAACACTACTACTGTGCCACCTGAAATTTGAATTCCTTTATTGACAGGACCAATTTCATACACAATTGGAAACTTGATTCCATGCTCTGGAGCATATGGAGACGATATCATATGTTCATATGTGTTTTGAAAAGAAACAAAAAATCAGTAATGTTTCAGTTGCCCTAGAATGAAGGATATATATATATAGAAGGCTAGGTTTCCACATCCAAACTCACCTAATTTACATTTACATTGTAGACTGAGAGAACAATGAATAGTGGATCTATCTCAGTAAGAATAGTTGAACAGTGGAACCAATTACCTAATGAGTTGGTGGATTTACATTCATTGGATATTTTGTTTGCACAGGGGCTGGATAGACATCTGTAAGAAATGCTTTAATTTGGATTTCTGCATTGAGCAATGGATTGGACTCAGTGGCTTAATAGCCCTTTCAAACTACAATTCTAAGATTGTAGGACTTTTTGATACTGGCTCTATGAATGGAATCATATGAGGCCATGGAGATCCATCTTACACACAAGGCATCTGAGAGATTATAAAGGTCATATTATTAACCTCAGCATATATGTACTTGTGTGGTGTATATTGAAAAAATAGATTTTTTTTTTCAAGAACACCAGTCAAAGGCTAGAAACAAAAACAAAAATGCATAATACAAAACACATGATAAATTGAATAAACCATAATGTATTAAAACGGACAAGATATAAACAATTGCCAAAGGAATCCAAAAGAAGAAATGTGTAAGTGATTAAAGTTAATGTATTTCATTTACAATTAAATGCAAAGCTTTTTAGCAACAAATGAGAAATACATTATTCGGCAGTTCTGGAGGTCCTAAACACAAAAGCAGTATATGGTTTTTTAAAAAAATATATAGGCCTATTTTCATGTCATCTTAATTGTTTTTCATATAAAGGATAATTAAATAAATAATAGGAAAGTTCCTCTGAATATAATGAGGAATATTCATGGTTTTTTTTTTCCCATGGAAGAATATTTGTACCTTGCTGCTTCCTGTAATTCAGCATTAGAGATTGCCATTATATAAATTCGACCTGTTCAGCATATGTAATATATATTGAGTTTTACTCCAATAAAGTTTTAACTAGCCTGCTACAATCCTATTTCTCAAGTGATTTCTTTAAATCATTCAGATTTGCTGCTTTGCAGGTATGAATTTATCATATAAGTTTAAAATCTGTTTCAATTAATTTTCACATTAGAACCTTGTGTCAAAAATAGAACAGTAAAGTTACTGACCTTAACTTTCAACTTCAGTTAAGCTTCAAGGTTCAAACAATTTGATGAGCTTTCTTTACAGGTGTTATGGCCAAACTATATGCCATACACAAACTCATTTTGGAGGTAAATGAGAGAAGAAAATCAGGCTTTGAGTTAATCTACTGTACATTAACTTTATCTGCTAGTGCCTACAGATAGCAAACTAAAAATGAGACTAGAGAGATCAATACGACTAAAGGAAGTTTTCATGCTAGAGGATCCTACTTTTTTCCTAATTTAGAACAAACTGTTAGGACAAAATTCCCAATGGGTAGGACAACCAAACACAACTGATTTGGAGAAGGAAAAGGATCATTTAACTTAAGAAACAGAAAAAAAAAAAGGGTATATATTGCAAATATCTCTATTGAGCAAAGTTTATAAAATCTGTAGTTTACAAAAACATAGAACATGTATATTTAATTATTTAATTATTTAATTGAATTTCGTCACCGCCCATCTCCCCCAAAAGAGGGACCCTGGGCAGTTTACAATAAAGCTAAAAAGATTAAAATACAATAAAACATATAAATATAAAATATAAAATAGCATCCAACGTGGCAGTTAAAAGTTCTGATTCAAATTCATAAAAAATAGAGTCTATTATTCAATGTTCTAAAACATATTTAGAAAAAACACCCTCCTTTCAGAAAAAGAAAACACCTACTGTAAACAGTGGGTTTACAGATATAAACTTTAATAAACTATTATGAAAAGAGGAAAGAAGTGCCACTTATATGTCATCTGCCTCAATAGTATTGTTACCCATTTTGCACTTTAAATACAGAACAGCACCATCTAATGAACAATTTATGTGCTGTGCTATAGACCTGGATTAATGGTGCTGTGGGTCACTGTTTTAGAAAGCCATGTGCCATACCTAAGAACAAACTATATATATTCACAGGTTATACATTCATGTTGATTTTAAATGTTGTGAATGACACATATGTATTAGAAGGACAAGATACACAGTTTAAATCAAATAAATAAATATAATAAAATGAGATATATAAAGTTGTGTGTAGCCAGCCACTTCACTTCCTTAGTCAAAATAATCTTTCTTTAAAAATTATAACGTTGTAGGGAGCAGCATCAGGCTAAGTGGGTGCCAGCCAAAGCTTGTCAGCCCATCTATTATCAGTGCCAGGATTATTTATCATGACTGCCAACACTAGCCATGTTTTGGATGGCCATTTAGACCTCCTTGAAACTGAAGTTTTCTTTGAGTCATTTATTATGTATAATGGAAAGAATGTGTGCACCTCAAGCTACAATTTAAATGGCTACAGTGAGGAGCACCAGCTAGTAGGTAGCCTTCTCCCATTAATACTAAACCTTTCTGGTTTGCAGAATATCTTTTCTCCTTTTTCTGTCCCCACCCACCCTTCTCAGCAAAACCCAAACATCTGTGATTAGTACTCAGAAGAAAATAGTGCATTATAACATTCTTTCATCCTACACTTGCTCCCTTCAAATCCAGTACTTGTTTTCTGCTAGGTCTGGCACCGCCTGTTCTCCCAAGCCTCCAGTTTTCTCTCCCACACAACTGGGAACATCAGCATATGAAAAATAACACCATTGTTCTGGATCTATTATTTTGAATTAGCCTATTTGGGAAAGTGGAGACCTATTATTGCCAATGTGAGTTCCATTCTCTTATGCTGCCAGTCAGCATTTCAACTACAGGTAGTCCTCAGGTTACAATGGAAGTTGGGACTGAGAACTCTGTCACTAAGCAATGCAGTGATAAAGTGCATGTGACAGCATTGCTTAGCAGCAATTCCAGCAGTCCCAGTTGCCATCGTTAAACAAGGACCATGGAGGTCATTAAGCAAGGACCTCATGTGATTGTGACTTCCAACTTCCTGCTGGTTTCTCCATTGACTTTGCTTGTGGGAAGCCAATAGGGAATATTGGAAATCACATTTACGTGACCAGTTGGACACTGTGATGGCTGGAACCGCAAGAACCAGATGTAACTCCCCCTTGTTCAGCACCATCGTAACTTTGAATGGTTGCTAAACTAATGGTCATAACCCAAGCAATACCTGTAGTCAAAAGACTATTAATGGCACTCTATGTCTCCCTTAGCTCTTTCCTTGGCATCATTTCTTTCTGCTTCTTTGTGCTGTTTTGTGTCTTCTTTCTGCTTCTGGAAGTTGGGCAGCATACACATTTACATATTATGATTTTGATTATGATTATTTATTCTGTGGCAAAAAATAACAACAAAACAAAACTGTCCCCCATCAACCCTATGCAGAAGAAGCTGCAAAGTTATCCTTGAGTGTATCTGTAGAGGATGGATAAATCTGTTGGGATGGAAACTCTCAGAAGACTGTATAAGTGGGGTTTTCCTGCCAATGGAAAAAACTGCCCACCCTGCAGTTCTATGAGAAGCCTGTGAAATAGTACTCCTTGGCTCTTTGAAAATCTCACAACATTTGTGAAATACAGGAAAATAGTATTCATCTTAATTTCGAGGAATTCCAAGTTAAGGTTCACTACATTATGGCTAGCTATGGCCGGATCACTATTTCCAATTCTAATCCTCTTCAGTTGGTCCACCCTGTTTCTCCATCAGTCTGTAAATATTTTGTGTAAGTGTAAACTTAAATTAAATTGAATGCACTTTCTCTCATATGTACATTTTTGCAAACATTTCTACAATTCAAAATTGAATCACAAAATTCAGAGGTACGCATAAACTGAGGGACAGAATATATTCAAGTATGTACTATTAGGATGATTTATTTGAAATGGATAATGAATTTATTCTTCCAAAGCTTCTAATTTAAGAAAGTACCTTTCCCTGATAAATTCTGACCACCTGACTTGGACAGTTAGAGGGGGCTGCTGTGGATCTCCACATACCTGGAGATCTGATGGGAAGGGGACTGAGAGTGAGCATTCTTTGTAGGTCACCTCTGCTGGAATAGCCTGTTCCCCCAAGCTGAGGATGCCCCCCACTCATACGACCTTCCAGAAAGTAATTAAGGTCATCTGGCTGTTCTGGAGAGCCTCTGGGAATTGATTGCTGAGCCACAGACAACAAAGGTGCTATTATATCACTATCTTTCATTATATTTTGTATTATTATTATTATTGTATTTTTATTATATACACTAGAGTGCAAAACACAACTAGAGTCTGACAGATTGAGATGGTATATAATTTCATAAATAAATCAAATAAATAAATAAATAAAATATATGAAATTTTCTCTCCCGCTCCTTGCTGCAAATCCAAATTTTTAAATGACCATTTTCATGGGCATTGTAACATATAAATATGATTATTGATCCAAATTATTGAATCTGAGTTTTGAGAGACTGCAAAAATATTTAGATATTTAATCAGCTTCTTTCTTTGTTTCACATACTCAGCATCTTTCCTACCTAATCATCATGCCCATTTCTTTTTCTCATTCTTGGCTCCATCACTATCTAATCTGAAAGTGTTCTGAGTCCAACCTTCTGTCAGTTATGTTTCATTTTTATATTTATTCTTGGAAGCTAGTTTTAATTTTGAGATTAAATAGTATCGCTTAAGTCTAGCACATATTGCTTTAAATCAAGGGTAACATGGACTTGAGACAATCTGCAAAGTGGAAACAGGTGTAGTCAACTGCTTAAACACTTTGCAAATTGTTCTACATGTTACCACAGTAGTGAGATTCACTGTTGAAGTCTGAATATTTGCATAATCAAAGTGAGTTCATAAATCATTTCAGACAGGAGAACTGTTGTCTTAGCTCACTTCAGACTGAAGGAAATGAATGATGGCAAAATATTAACTACTGACAAGCTGCTGCAGAAAATACACTGAGTTTATAAGTACTCACCATTATAAAAGCAATGTTAAAGCTGCAGAACAAAATTCCTCATATCATTCATTTATAACCTAAAACAAGTTTTGCCAACTATGTTAGTTGTTTTTTTTTAATTGTCACAGAGTGGCTAGGGAATATTATAAAAATTATTTGGTGGATGTGGGTGTGGGAATAGAAAAAATCAGTATATTTCCTAGTCTAGGAAGGGGAACCCTTAGTTCTTCATATCTTGCTGAACGATAATGTCCAGCATTTTTCATGATCGGTAAGGCTGGCTGAGACTGATGTGAGTTTTAATTCACCAACTTTGGGATGGCCATTCATCATCTTTCCACTAGGCCTGCATGCAGGATAACCCTGTTATTCTGAAATGTAATATTCAAATTACAGATTGCCTTACTCCATTCCATATGCAGACCTTGACTTGTATTGACAACTGAATTTTATTTTAACCATTGTAACATTCCTCACAGCCAGAATTATTTAATAAGGCAGGAGACCCAGATATTTTTTTTTCTGTTACAGAAAACAGCTAGGAGATTGGTAACTCCTTTGATCATGGATTTGGAGAGTGCCAGGCTGTGCAAAGCTGTGATAAACAATTTTCAGGGAAACCAACTTCTGTTCCTACTTATGCTGAAGAATGTTTTCAGTGCTCTGACATCTCAGCTCTACTTTTAGTACTTCTCAGTGGTGTTGTATTGTTGAGATTATACCCTCCTTCATGTATAGAAGGTGCCCTGAAACAGAAAAAAAAATGCCAATATATGAAATGCACATCTGACTTCACGCATGCAGTCAGTTTTATGTGTGATCATTATATTGACTCAAATCCCACTCTGCATGGTAGGACTCTCTCAGATAAGTAGTTATCTCCCTTAGTAGCTGGCAAGTCAAAAGAAAATAGGAGAAGGAAGGATTTCAAAACATGATTTAAAGACCCAAACAAAAGGGACACAAAGTCCCCCCTGTTGGCAGAGTGCTAGAAAGCATTTGGCCCAGGAGAGATCAGAAAAGTCACACACCAGGCATTTCTATAAAAATAAATTTATTTACAGAAAGCACAAAAACATATTTACAGGCTTTGTGCATTTGCACATGCTCAGAGAGGAGAGATTTCTCTCAGCTGCATACTCTCTGCAAGCCTAAAAAGAAGGAACTAAGTAACAAGCAAACTGCCCTCACTTCAGGCTATGCAACTATTAACACCTAAAAAGAGGACAATTAATTTCAACCTCTTCACCTGGCCAAAATGATTAGTTACCATAGTAACCTTAATCTGTAGCAGAAAACAATATACCAATACTACCCCCCCCCCTTGTCCTCCATCCCAACGTCTATTTAACAACTAATATTTTATCTCTTGTCGAAGAGATTGGACAAAGCCTTTTTTAATGAAGTTCTTTTTACCATACTTGAAAGCTTATTTAAAAGCAAATAGCAGATATAAATATTTTCTACCAAATATTTGGTATCAATTGCCATCTAGAGGCCCAAGCAGTTCCATAAAACTGAATAAATATGCAACTTAATAACGGAGGAAATTTTCTCATTTCATGACCTTTCTTGAACCAGTAATAAATCAAATACATTGTGTGCAGTATAAATGTTTACAATATATTATCAAGGTAGAAGCAGTGACTCATCCAATCTGTAGCTAACTTCTGTATCACCCTGCACTCTGTCCAATGAGGTTTCTATAATGCTGATCTCACTGGATTGTTCTTTTGAAGAAAGAATGAAGAAAATCAGTCTGTCTTACAACTGAACCTTTGGCTATGTTTTATTAATCCCTTATCTTTTTGACCTAGGGCAAGATCAGGTAACATGGCTATGCAGATGTTGTCAAACTTCAACTCCTAGCATCTCTATTATTACCCATGTTGATTTGGATGAAGGGAGTTGTGATTCAGCAGCATTTGGAAAGCAATAGTTTTCCTGCATTAACAGTAAAGTCAGCAATTGCTCTTTTTCTCCATGTACTCTGCCTATAATGTGATTCATTTACCAGACAAAGGGACAGTTTTAAGTTGATCACTAAAGTCTGAATCTGCTTATTTGTTCCAAACCAATATCCTGAAGTCAATTAAATAAACACATGCCAAAATAAATATCTATTACACACTATCCCATCTGAGATGCTGCAAATGCTGTTCATTATCCAGACACATTTAAGCAATTCTAAGGCTACTTCATGAGTTATTGCTCACAAGAGAACCATATATGATTTATATTATCATTTGAAGGGTTAGTCTTACCATTAGATTAAAGAAGTTGCTGCTTTGTGCTTCTGACCAAAAATCCACTTATTTCAGGCCAGATTCCTACCCAATATCTCCTCAACCACTTCTCAACCAAAATGCAGCTGCTACTTGGTTACATCTGAGCCACATAACTGTCCAGGGCAGTTTGACACCAGGGTCAGCGTCCCTTTATGTTTCACTTCAGGGGATCCTCATCATGACACATTGTAAGTTGGCTATAAAGTTTGCCTGCACAGGCAGCCAATGGTTGGCAAACTGAGACTGAATGGCATTGCTGATATTCCTGTGAAAGATGGAATGTGTGAGAGTCCCCCACTTACCTTAAATTGTAGATTCTTTTCCAGTCTTGTGTAGCCAGTCAAGAGACTGCACTGATGTCAGGGCAGCCACGCTCTGAATAAGACACAGACTCACTTAAAAGGTCTA
Source organism: Candoia aspera (assembly GCF_035149785.1). Taxonomy (NCBI): domain Eukaryota; kingdom Metazoa; phylum Chordata; class Lepidosauria; order Squamata; family Candoiidae; genus Candoia; species Candoia aspera. The sequence continues at coordinate 78,886,115 of NC_086157.1, read as the reverse complement.
AGGATTTCTGGTTTTATTAGAATGGTGTGCGTGCAAGGAGAAAGACAGGAATCCTTATGTGGTGACAGGGTGCCCTGTTTATACTTTGCTGGCGGACGTTGTGCTTCTCTACCCTCGGGCCAGGACCGGATGGGTGCTTGAGACTGCGATGCGTCAGCTGATGGGCTATCCCGGCGATCTCCTTTGTCTCCCGGTCTTCGTCCGGACCGGGTGCGTCCCCTGAAGGTGTTTCCCTGATCTTCCGATAGGCGTTAATTCCTGTCTGATGGGTGCTCCCATTATGTTGGATAATCCTCTGTGGACATGCGTGCCTGAGGGAGGTGTGAATGCATCCCCGGGGGGAATGGGAAGGCGTTCCCCTTATCTCTTTATGGGTGCTAAGTTTGGTCTGAAGGGCTTATCTATTGTGTTGGGGGTTCCCTTCTGGATATTGGTGCTTGAGTGATTTAGGGATTATGCTTATCCCTTCCTCTTACCTAATGTGCATGTTCCCCGTTGTGATGCACATATGCCTTGCAACGGGGAACATGACATGCTGCCCCCCAAAGAAGATCTCAGGGTGCTGGTTTGGATGGGTATGCTTCATGGAAGTTCTTTACCAACCGTTTAGCTGAGACATGTTGGGCTTGGACCCACTCTGGGTGTGGGAAATGCCTCCATTTGACAAGGTATTGTAGTGTGCCCCTTTGCCTCCTGGAGTCAAGTATTTCTTGGATTTCAAAATGTTGTTGCCCATCTATCATGATGGGTGGGGGTGGGGGTTTCTGTGTGCCATTATGAAGGGGTGGCTGGTTTCAGGAGGGCACAATGGAAAACTGGGTGTATGCGCCTTACATTGTGGGGTAAGTCCAGTTTGAAGGTGACTGGGTTAATAATTTCTGTGATGGGGAATGGTCCGATAAATTTGGGTGCCAGTTTCTTGGAGGGCTGTGGGGATTTGATGAACTTAGTGGAGAGGTAGACCCTATCTCCCACTCCCTCAGTTGTGCCGCCCTGTGATTGTCTGCAAACTTCTTGTGTGTTGCTTGTGCATCGGCCAGGGCTAGCTGGATGATGGGCCAAACCATACCCAGTTGAGCTGCCCAGTCATCTGGAGAACAGGGTGGGGTTTCTGGTTGGGGCAGTTCCGGGATTGGCACAAAGTCTCTGCCATAAACCACCTTGAAGGCGGTGTGACCTGTGCTTTGGTGTGCTGCGTTGTTGTAGGCCACCTCTGCAAAAGGAAGCAGGTCCACCCAATTGTCCTGTTGGTAGTTAATAAACGCCCACAGGAACTGCTCCAGGGTAGAGTTGAGGATCTCCGTAGAACCGTCTGTGTGGGGGTGCCAAGCCGTTGAGAGTGCTTGCTTCGTGCCAATGAGGTTTAGGAACTCTTTCCAGAACCTGGAGGTAAATTGTGTGCCCCTATCTGTCACCAAACGGTAGGGGGCGCCGTGGATTTTGTAGATATGGGTGAGGAACAGGTGTGCCAGCTGCTGTGCAGAGGGGATGGATGCACAGAGTATGAAGTGTGCCTGCTTGGAAAAATAGTATTTTACCACCCAGATTATGGTTTTCCTTTGGCTGGGTGGCAGGTCGACTATGAAGTCCATGGAAATCTCTTCCCAGGGACGGGAGGGGCTTGCTACTTTCTGCAGCAGTCCTTGGGGTTTCCCCACCTTCCGTTTAGACCTTGCACATGTGGGGCAGGATGTTACGTAGTCCTTGACGTCTTTTCTTAGGGTGGGCCACCAGACTTGCCTCCTAATTAAGTGTAAAGTTTTTACAAACCCAAAATGTCCAGCCGTTTTATCATCGTGGGAGTGGTTTAACACCTCCGCTCTCAATGGTTCTGGTACGTATAGGGCTTTTTGTTTCCATGCAAGCCTGTTTGTAATAGATATATGGTGTTGGTTGTTTTGCAACCATGTATCTTTTTCAAGGGCTTGGGCGAGTCTTTGTTGCCAGTCCTGTGAAATTGACCTGCACCTTCCCCCGTTTGCCGGTGGTTGCTCTGAGGCGCGTCGGGTTTTAGTCTGGCTGCGTGTGACAGCAGGGCAGCCCAGCTGTGTGTTTGTCCATACAGTCCCCACAATGTCCGGTGCTTGGCTAGCATCTTGAGGTCATCGGGAAAGGGCATCCGCCAGGAAGTTTTTTCTCCCCAGGATGAACTTAAGTTTAAAATTGAATCTGCTAAAGAATTGCGCCCAGCGTACTTGCTTTGGACTGAGGCGTTTCAGGGTGCTGAAAGCCTCCAGGTTTTTGTGGTCAGTCCAGACCTCGAAAGGGCAGGAGGGCCCTTCTAGGAGGTGCCTCCATGTTTCCAGGGCTGCCTTGACCGTGAATGCCTCCTTCTCCCACACGTGCCATCTCCTTTCTGTTTCCGAGAACTTGCGGGAGAGGTACGTGCAGGGCTTCAGCTGATTGTCAAAATCACGCTGAAGGAGGAGCGCTCTGATAGAAAAGTCTGAGGCATCTACTTGTACGACAAAGGGTCTGGTGGGGTCGGGATGCTGTAATACTGGCTCTGCTGTGAAGAGGCTTTTTAGGCATTCGAAAGCCATTTGACAATCAGCTGTCCAGTTTAACAGCACCCCCAGGTTTCATGATTTACGGGTGTCTCCCAGGCCCTTTGTCCGGAGGAGGTTAGTCAGCGGCAGCACAATTTCCACTAGCCCCTGGATGAAACCCCTGTAGAAATTTGTGAACCCCAGGAAACTTTGAAGTTGTCTCCTCGTGCATGGGTGCTCCCATGCTAGTATAGCCTGGACCTTACTGGGGTCCATTTCGATCCCCCTTGCCGAGATCCGGTAGCCGAGGTAGTCAATTTGCTCCTTGTGAAATTCACACTTGGAGAGCTTTGTGTGTAGCTCTGCCTTGTGGAGTTTCATGAGCACTGACTTTACAAGGCGTTCGCACTCCAGCGCTAGTTCTGCGAGTAGCCGCTCGATCCGTGCCAGGCATGCTTCTGTGGCTCCACAGCACACGTTCTCTGGGGCGCCTCCCATGGCTTGCCCGCTCCGCCGGCGATGTCCACCTCTCACTGTGGATGCATTCCATTGCTCCCACGCCGCTTCGACCATCACGGGTAGGGATTCCCCCATTGCGTCGAGGGTGACCCATTCCGTCTGCGACTCACCGGTGGTCACCCCGGTCACATTGCGGCTCGGTTCCTCCCCCGCTGGGCATCCGCTGGTCCTTACCATGAGGTTGCGGGTGCTGTCACCGGTTCCCAGGTGCCGCTTCATCGCTGCGTTGTTCCCTCACAGAAAAGTCTGGAAAGGTGCTAGCGAAAAAATTTTTTGGGGATTCCCGTCTTTATGTCAGGGCAGCCATGCTCTGAATAAGACACAGACTCACTTAAAAGGTCTAAGGATTTCTGGTTTTATTAGAACGGTGTGCGTGCAAGGAGAAAGACGGAAATCCTTATGTGGTGACAGGGTGCCCTGTTCATACTTTGCTGGCGGACGTTGTGCTTCTCTACCCTCGGGCCAGGACCGGATGGGTGCTTGAGACTGCGATGCGTCAGCTGATGGGCTATCCCGGCGATCTCCTTTGTCTCCCGGTCTTCGTCCGGACCGGGTGTGTCCCCTGAAGGTGTTTCCCTGATCTTCTGATAGGCATTAATTCCTGTCTGATGGGTGCTCCCATTATGTTGGATATTCCTCTGTGGACATGTGTGCCTGAGGGAGGTGTGAATGCATCCCCGGGGGGAATGGGAAGGCATTCCCCTTATCTCTTTATGGGTGCTAAGTTTGGTCTGAAGGGCTTATCTATTGTGTTGGGGGTTCCCTTCTGGATATTGGTGCTTGAGTGATTTAGGGATTATGCTTATCCCTTCCTCTTACCTAATGTGCATGTTTCCCGTTGTGATGCACCTATGCCTTGCAATAGGGAACATGACAACTGACCACTTTGTTCATCTTCCCTAATATTCCATTCATTAACTCTGATGATAGAGCAAGCTGTACTTGGGGAGATTCTGCATTTAGGAGTTTTGGTCAATAGGAAACTGAATCAATGTGGGGTAGGGGGAGGAATATTATCCTTCTTTCAATTTTTGGAGGTGGGGACAAAGTTGTTACAAGGAGTGCAATATCAGGTTGGCAACTTTGAAAAATGAGACAATCCATTAATTTCAGTGTGAGAGTGAAATATATGTCCTTCAGTCGAAATCATTAGAAATGAACATCGAATTTGATTTTTATTATTCTAATATGTTACTATTATCTCTGTAGTTATAGGCTTTTTCCTTTTTTTTCTTTTTTTTTAAATAATAATTTTATTAAACATTATAGTTTAATAGTTTTCTCCTTTAATTGTAGTCTTTAATTCCTTCTGGCTCCCCCTAGTGTCCTATGTTCAAATTCCCATCCTATCATGTTTTCTTTTAAGAATTCAAAACAACAGCATTTTCCCATGGGAAGGATTCTTATGATTAATTTCAAAATCTTATTTCAAATACATTTGGACCCTTAGTCTATTTATAACTTTCCAAAATCAATGTTCTAATCACCCTTTTGCTGTTTATTTCAACTATAGAATTTTTTATGTCCTTAAACTTATCTTTAAAACTTCTTTCATTAAGGATTAAAGGAAACTTCTACCACATTATCTTTAATCCTTTCATTTTATTTATAGCATCCAGCTTCCTCTTAGATAACTTCCTTTTACCTTAGATCCATTCCTGGCCCCCACCTACCTTTTGCTTTCTTTCCGTTTGCTTCCTCCTATTCCCCATCTATGTTAAGAATAAAACTTGAAAGACCATACTGTTCCTAACATTTCTAAATGAATATATGACTATTTCATTCTCCAATATCCCCCAAAATTTTATTTTTATAGGAGAAAATAAAACCATTGCCAACTAAACCTAGTGATTAAGGAAAAGGCCTCAAGTTGAAAATTAAACTGATATTTATCAGTTATTTACCATAGTCTGAATGTTTTCAAAACGGTGGTCCAAATTTTAACTACCCTAAGTCATGCTAAAATAATGGACTTCTGGCAGTAATAAGTATGGCCTGATGTTCTAAATAAAATCAGTTCTTCCAACGATGATTAATATTACAATTTTCAGTATAAGCACTAGCTTTGGCAGATACTAAGATGGTCTTGGGGGCTCACAAACATCTGGGAACATTTTATAAAGGGGATTAGAACCTGATGAGAATTCAAAACTTGTCTTATGTTTTGTCCAAAACTTCATCTTAATTAGGTTCATATTCCCTGCAAGCAGCCATATTTTATGTTTGTTTTGACATCAGACGCATCTGGTTAATTAAATGTCAGAAAAAAAGCAAAGGTGGTAGGGAAAGACTGACATAAATAAAAAATGTACATACAAAGACAGGGGGCAGGGGATGTGTGCAGGCATAGATCTAAGTAGCTTTCTTTGCTTTTTTTTAAATTTTTCCCTTTCCCATCATAAAATTTGTTATTTTCATAGACAGTGCCAAAGGAAGTTATCTTGGGAGTTTACTGGAAAAATAAATTAGATGAACTGAAAAGCAGAATCTTTGTGCCTTGAATCTACAGCATCTTATCTAGCTTTGTTGTTTTCATTCTGAAGGTCAAAGGTATAACTTAATCCCTCCCTTTTTGTATCAGCATTATTTTTTTAGGAAAAATAGTTTCAGTTGTCAGAATTAAAAAAAGAAGCTCAATGGGAGTATGTGATACAGTGGAGATGGCTGACTGTTAATTCCATGTCAAGATAGCAGTTTGGGTGACTTTAACAAGTGCGAACACTTAGTGGCATCAGCCATGGCTAAATTGAACTAAATGATATATCTTATCATTAACCTTTTTAATCCTGCAGTATTAAATATATTTACAAGAATGACAGAATGCAACAAGGAGTTATAGACATACCCACACACCTACCAATGATGTCTCTGGAGCCATTTAAGCAACATATGAGTCATTATGCATTTTTGCCACTTGTCAAAAATAAACATCTGAAGCAATGAGAAATTAGATGGATTTTTTTTCCTTGAAGGGAATTCAGTAAACCTGATGGTGAATACCAGTAGATATATCAAAGTGATTATACTATTAACAGTTAACAATGATTCTTGTAAATGACAGTCTGAAAGATCAAAGTTTATCATCTATATATAAGCTGATACATTTGGGGTATGTGTGTATGTGTGTGTGGGTGTGCGCACATGTATATCCAAAATTTATCTGCTTATCTTGTATTGTCAGAGAAATGATTAATATTAGTATCTATTAAAAGTATCTTATAAGTATCTTAGATCCATATCCCAAACAGACTCTCTGTACTTGCAGTTTTCTGACCTTTTGATGAAAGGTATAAAATTATTAAACTGCCTAATTCTGGCAGAGAAAATCCTTTCATATGTAAAACAGCTTTTTTGATAATTCTCAAATCCACATGGAGGCAGCACTTTGCTAATGTTGGCTGATCCTCAAAAGCAAAGTGGCATCAAACCTGGGGAATACTTTGGTGGAGACACTAGGCAACCGCAAGACTATAAGCTAGAGTTTGGGAACTTGACCAAACATCCAGGAAGAAGGCAGGATAAACCTTTTCCATGCTGCTGCCAAGAAACAACAAGGAAATGTCAGCCTAGTCATCAGGCAAGGTCAACTCACTGCTTTTACTTTACTGGGCTGAAAAATTGCATGCCTTTGAAATGTCATTTTGAAATGACATTTTGTTTAATCTGCCTAATCAATCCTCTCATTCCAGAATCCTGATAGGATTTATCATTGTAGAACCTGGGGAAAAAAAGTCTAATATTTAATATAAAAATTGCACATTTTTGGTCAGTGGTGAGACTATACCTGCAGTACTGTGCGCAATTCTGGGCACTTTTCCAGAAGAACATTGACAGGTTCAAGAGGGTTAAGAGAAGGGTAACAGGATCTTGATGACATGCTCTGGAAAGATAAGCTGAAGAAATTGGGATGTTTGAAGAAAAATCTAAAGAAAAGAAGGTGGTCCCATGATAGCCATGTCTAGATACATAAAGGAAAGCTGTAGAGAACACGATCAAGAACTATTTTTTAATGTCCAAAGAAACTTGGACCAGAAATAATGGCTATAAGTTGCAGCTACTTAGCACTTGTTTAAAACTAAGGAAAATAAGGAAATAAGGAAAAACTTCCTGATGATAAGAGTACAGCAATGGAACAATGGAACAAGTCTATATATGGAGGTTGTGGGTTCTCCATCTCAGGAGATTCTACAGAAGAGGATGGACAACTGGCTGTCATGGGAACTAATGGTATGTGGGAAAGACCTCGGGAGATGGGACAAAGAGATGCTGCCTAGGGAATGGTCAGATAAGAAACACCATAGCCTGCAGCTGCATAATGGGCAGGGCAAGAGGCTCAGAAGGGACCCTTCTTAGTTTTTCTGGCTGTTAAGGAGACAGCTGGAGAATTGTTCTTTCAGACTTGCAAGCTTCTGTTAATGAAGCTTTACAATAAAGTAGACTTAGCTTATCTGGTCATGTTTCCTGTCTGGTCTACCTGGGAAGGCTGACACGGGTGGTTTAGCTGATTTTTCCTGCACATTTCAGGGGATTGGATTAGATGATTCTTTTGGTCCTTTCCAACCCTAGAATTTCCTGATACTACCTTAGTTGTGCTTGAAACCAGTTTCTCTGAAGTAGTCCATTTTGACTACTTCATGGTACAGTTCAGAGATAAATTATTTATGCTCTTTTATTGTAAAAAGTCCCCATTTTACTGGATTTACTATTTTATCTTTAATATGTGGACAGAACATTCAAATTTTGTCACATGCTGAACAAGCCTTATTCTGTCAACACCACAGATGGAGATGGAGACTGAATGTGTTAAAAATAGCTTCCCTGAAGTCAGCGAATGAATTCAGAAAGCAAGATCTGAACAAGAAACTTCCTGATTTAGATTATATTGCAATTGATTGATTGATTATGTGCCATCAAGTCATTTCCCACTCTTAGTAACCACATAGATGGATCTTCTCCATGTTTATATTGCAATAGCTCTTATCAAATTATTAATGAAGTAATGTTTCATGTTAATTGCTTTGAACCAAAATATGTTTTATCTTGCAATTTGAAAGTACTTTTAGCATTCTCAGTAGTAGTTTGACAAAAACTATGACATTATCATTTAGTTAGAGTGAAGTACGTCTGCAATTCTACACATGCTTGAGCTAACTCTTGAACTGAATCAATCTGCTTCTCAACAAATTGTACTGAATTAGACATATAGGCTCCATGATGCCTGTTAAGATTTTGGCAACATGCAGCTCAGAGCATAACCATCTCAGCATATGTGGTTAAGCCAGTATGCTTGATCTTCCAATGGGAATCCATGGAAATGAATCCATTTTTTAGAGCTGGACTTAAGTATATTTTTATAAAATTAAAAACATTAATTAATCCAGTTATTTAATTAAACTGATTATTTAACATTAAGCTACATCTTCATTTTAATGACTGTAATATATTTGCAAGTCAATAAACAAGCTAAGGTTTATAGGTATTGGGGGGAAGAGTGTAAGTGATAAATTGTGTGTCATGTGTCATGGAACAAAAAAATGTGACTTATATACTTGCATCAGATATCAGGTTGCAAGTACAAAACGGCTGTAGATGCCCACAGTAGGGTTGGTCCTCTGTGGAAAGAAAGGCCAGTACTACCTTTGAAGTGGCCATAGATCATTCTCCACAGTCTGACATCAAACTTTCCAAGCTGGTGACTTTACACGTGTTAGAACTGTTGTCATGATGGCAGAGAATTCTATGATTACAGCCCAATCACATGTAGAGGACACTTCATTGAAGAAGACTGCTCTCTGCCAGTGAGATACAATTCTTCAAAACAGATGCCATTATCTATGTTATATAAGCCAATCACAAAACTTTTTCTCCAAGTCAAAGACAGCTCAGTTATTCCCTTTCTCTTCCAAATCAAGCAAATCTGAACTTCTGACAACTATAATGTTTGAAATGCGGTAAGTCTTTTATATAAAAACAAATACTTCAGATTCTTTTCTGAGGAAGAGATTAAAAAAAGTCCACTGATAATAGCAGCACTGCTTTTTTTTCCCCGTCTTTCTTGTGTATGCCAGTAGGTGTAACTTGACATTCTTCAAATAAACTTTGTCTATTGTGGCTAAAGAAATGCTTATTAGAACATGAGGTCTCTATGGAACGCTGTGACTTAGATGTATTGCTAGAAACAGATCAAGCAAAATTGTTCCCATTGTGTCAATTGTAAATCAAGTCTCTGCAAAAAGTTTTCAATGAAATCACAAAGCAAATGTATGGCCATCATATCCATCACTCGAGAGTGTTTCCTGGATGACAGACTTGAACATCTAAAATCCATTTCTATTTCCAGCATTTTTTCTTTTTACTACCAGGCATTTACAAAGGAAACAAATCCATGCCATCGACACCCATTTTTACCCCTCAGTAGATGCATATTACTTTTATTTTGTTTTTTGATTAGGTCTAATAATTATTTTTCCAGATATGGATTGTTGGCTACAAAGTTGTGCAATTACAGACAGTACAGAAAAAGGTGAAAGCAAAACAAAGTCCAGTGCTGCTGGTAAGGCTGCTGTCTCTTATGGCACAAGTTTTGACAAGTTAATATCAAGCAGTAATGAGAAAGTGTAATATGATCAGAACTTTATCAGCTTTGGTTTTACATGAACCAGCAAGAAAGAGGAATCAAATGGACTGGCCTTGAATATGAGCACGTTTGGGTAAGAGCATCTGAATCCTCCAAAATTAGCTTAGCAAGATGTTTAGAAACCAAACATCCCAACCTGAGAGATAAAAGCTATAAGTATGTCAAAATAAAGTGTTCAGAATTCCATGAGAAGAAAATGGGTTTTTGTATATTTTGGGGCAACAATAAGAAAAATGCCCAACACGCTGATTTGTTTAGTTAAACTACCTCCCAAATAATTGTGATTTTTGAGTTTTATGTTTTGTACACTGAAAATGTTAATATGCACTTACAATAAAGAAGTTACTTTTTGCTGTATTGCCAATTTTCTATCAGTATTATTTGCCTCTTGATCATGAGTTCTGGGAATTATTATTGTTACTGTTATTGTTATTATGAAGTTCCACAGCCTGAAAATGTTTGAAAACCTCTGACATGACCTAGACAAAATAGAATTCTGCCCTGAATCTTAGAGGTGGCAGCCTGGTGGACTTGGGACTTTAAAAGGTACACAAAGGATTGCACAATTTATTAAGAACACAAGGATTCAGAGGGCAATTATTTTAAGATATTTTTCTTGGACTAAATTTCTATATTGTATATTTATGTCATTTCATCTATATGAGTGTATTTGGGATCAAAGCATCTGTGTAAGTTGCCTGTTCAGCATCTCTGAGCCACATTGTTCTTGCAGTCCCATTGCTCCCACACTGAAATGCACAACACACACACACACACAGGCCATTTCTTCATTAGTATCTTACAGTATCATCAAACCACTATAGAAATGATATAAAGCCTGTCCTATCGTCATTACTCTTATTTTGGCACAACAATGGTTGGATAACTCTAGAAGATAACATAAATAGCTATTGGGGAAATGACCTCACCCACACAAATATATTGACTATAAATGAATGTGAAAGATTAAGTTATGGCAGACTGTTGTTTTTTTTAACTATTTTAACTTGATTAACTCAGTCTTATCCAGATTACTACAGTAATGGATAAAATGTTTGACTTGGATCAAGGGAATCTAGGTTCAAAATAATGTAAAGCCATGAATCATGTTACCTGACCTTGGGTCACTGTCACACAGGTTTCTTTATTGTACTATCACTGAAGGATTATTTTGTTTGTTATACTTCACTAATTATTATTTTGAAAATAAATAAAAATTTAAAACAGTATCACATAGGCCTAGCTACATCAGTGGCTTGTTCTAAAAAAAGTTGCCAACCTGTATAACATTCCCCTAAATTCCCTGGAGAAAGGAAAAGACTTTGAAATGTAAATACATATATTCAAAACTGGTTAGCTGTCTCTGGTTAAGCTTTTTTCTCGCTTATGCTGGTAACTGAGGACCATTTCAAAGCATGAAAAAGGCATCTTCAAATTTTATATTAACCTCTTATTCTGGTGTGAAGTTGTCAGCTGAATTATATACTACTGGGGCCTGCTTAGTACAACATAATGGTTAGAGCTGTTTCCTGCCATACTACATAAATTTGTACTCACAAATGTGCGTAAATACTAGAGCAGCATTTCACAGTTTCAGCAACTTTAAGACTGTGGACCTCAGCTCCCAGAATTCTCCAACCTGAGACTGACTTTGAAATGCAGCCATTGGTGCTGAAAAAGCAGGTCTGAATTTTCTTGCAATTTCCCCTTCCACTCATTTTTGTGATGTATTTCCTCATGAAGAGTTCTGGAGAACCTTACAGATTGTACACTGTTTTGTGGCTGGTCTCACTAAAGATGTGTAGGACTACAGATTTTATCCCTCGAGTAGATTGCGTGGCCTATATAAGCACAAAAATAACAGTTGTACCTAACAGAAGATTCATTCATTCATTCAAAGGAATGAAACAAAGTGGTTCATGCCTTCATTCCTTTCATTAAGACAATGTTTCAAATGTGGATCCTGTGTGAACTGCAACATTCAAGCCAATATGTTGTAAAGGTTCTTTTAAGAGACAGCCTTTTTCCATTTATGAAGGGACTTTTTCCAGAATTCTTCCTGGTACCTTTCTAAGTTAATTGGGCCCCCATGGCAACTTATATGTAGTAGCAGAACAATACCAGTAGCTGCACTGGAGATTTCAAAGCCATTCTCTTGATTTCATATAGCTGGCCAAAATGATATTACACTGAGTTTAAAATGCCCTTGTGATCCTGTGATTAAACTTAGGGAGCTAAGTAGAATCTCTGTATAACTGATTGATGGAGGTAATATCTACAATTTACCAAAAAAAAAAAAAAAATGGAGAAGAATAAGGAGGCAAAGGAGGCAGAGGGAGAATTGTATCAAGAAAGGGCCTGAATCAACATCTGTAAGAATGCTGTTAGCCAAGTTTTCATTTTCAATGCATAAAAACAGAATAATCTGGGTTTCTCAGCATTTATGGTTCTTTCCTCTCCCCCCCCACATCTGAAAAATTTCTTTTCAGTGTAAGACGCCACATCCTGCTTCCAAGTGTGCTCATGGGGCAGATGATGGATAGAACTGCCTTGCTTCAGAGATCCCTGGTGAAGACAGAAAACTCCCCTTTCCCTCCCTCTTTCTTCCCTGAAAGTCAGAAAGACTTAAAATAATATCAAAAAGGTTAAAAGGAAGCATACAGCTCTACATATTAGTCTAATAAAACTGTCCAGAATCTGGCCAACTAAAAAAAACCACCTTTTTAAAAAGTAACTGCTGAACTGTATAAACATTGCTTTATATAGGTGATATTGAATAATAATAATAATAGTAATAATAATAATAATAATGACAACAGCAATAAAAAAATATCCCAAATATTATACAAATAGCAAATGGAAATCACAATACAGTATCCTAAAGATCAGAATAATACCAAATTAGAGGACGGTGATTTTGACAGCTGTTTATGTAAGTTTAAATTAATGTGGGGGGGATTTTAGCAACTTTGATAATATTTGGATAATTGACAATACAGTCCTACACATGTTTATTCAGATATAAATTCCAGTGAGTTTAATGGGTCTAACATCCAGCTAAGTTTATATACTATTTACAGGCATTTATTTCCACATGAGTATAGGATTGCAGCCTATGGCTGCAAGCTGAAGCAACGTGTATGCTTCATTTAAGAAAGATGTTACTGAACAGACTGGTATAATATTTGAAACATCTGATTCAATTTGATGATTCAATCCAAATTATTGATTTAATTCACAAAATTTAAAGATTGTATTAAATTGCCTTTAAATCAAATTTTCAAATCAAATGTTTGTGTAACCCTGTTTATGCATGTCTTAAATCACAAATGCTTCAGAAATAAAGATTTTTTTAGCTTGGCATATTTTTATGTTTACGGTATCCTAATTCCTGTTTTCCTAAAAGATCTATGCAAAATAACAAGACTATCACAGACAATAGTTTGATGATTTTACATTGCAACACCTTACTATTTGAACTTTAGGCCTAACATGGTAAAAGGTAGGAATTTTCATAATCAGAACTCAGTGTCAGGGTTTTCTGCTTCTGTAGCTTCTCCATGACTAACAACTGAACTGCTAATCTCTCTTTGTCTCTCTCTCCCCCTCCCTCTCTCCCTCCACAGAAAGGGACAGCAGCAGAATGTAAAAAATGGAGTTGAAGGAAAACTAGGACCCCTAACAAAAATCTGGATAATGCAGTGCTTCGTTCATTCACAGATGACATGAACTGAGGTTTTATGGTATCTAAGGCATGTGTTAAAAATCATAGTTACCTTGCAGGTCTAGCCATGTCCTCTTAACTATTTTTTTAGAAAGTTTCATTTAAAGACACTAATATTTGAATCTAGTTTAGATGAAGGCTCACTGGTTTGACATTCAGAAAGTTATTCCAGACTAATCATCTATGTTAAAGAGAATCTTGAATCCCTCCTCACATGCATTGATTTCTGTTCTTTGTCTCTCTCAGTGTACAAGCAGTCTGGTATAGAAAATGACACCATATCTGCACAGTGTACTTTTGTTGTCATTAATCACCACAGCCCATCAAGGTACAAAGTCTATGTTGGCTTCACTTAGCATACTAAGCCATAATTTTCTTTTTTCATTTTAGCTTAGTATAAGGACTGTTGTTTAATAAACTGTGGTTAGGCAACCCTTGGTTTACTGTGGTGTCTAAATCCAGCATTAATATGCGGGAATAGGCTTGATTTATAGGTATGGCATATTTTCATTTCTGTGAATGCCTCAAATTTTATGGAAAGGAGTAAGGCAAACTGCTGCCTTTCAGCTGCTGCTTCCATGTTCCCTAGCAAAGAGTTGCCATTTTGTAGAAGGACTGTAGACTTCCTATCTCTGAAATAGTATCTTGATAACTGTAAAAGGAAACAGGTTCCAATGGCATCCAAAAGAATCCAAAGATAAAAGGCCTTTCATTCCATTCTTCCGTAATTCAATGTGCCAGCTTAAGTTGTTCAGGAACAAAACAACAGTGAAGCACAAACAATTTTTAGATGGCAATTTCACTTTTGGCATACTAAATATTTTCACTGTGTGATTTCCATGCACGCTGTTGACTTAAGCCACCTCCACTCTGTTAATCTTTGCCTTTCAATTTTAGAAGAGCAAATTGATTAAAAAGATAAATAAATGCCACAAGAATAACCAAAGGTTAGCCATTAGTTTTCAAGTCAGCGTTTACATGACCGTGGTTGATTTTGTTGAAAATAATTTATTGCAACATGAATAACAATAGCAGCAAATTCCAACCATTTAAACACAATACTAGGCTAGGAATTTTTTTTTTTAATGTTACTCTAATGACTGGCTGTCATCTTTTATGTTGTAAGAAAATGCCACAAATAAATCATACAAAAATAATATACACAAGTTGTTTAATCTGCATTTACCCAAAAGCATCTCAAGTCAATTTAGAGACATTTTATATAACAGGAAAGCACTGTTTTCCTGTTGTATAAAAATGTGGCCTCTTTTTCTTCCCATATTCTTAACTATTCAGCTGGTTTGGTAAGTTTAAAGCCAGTGTTTTATTTTTCTAAATTGCATTAATGTATATTAATCAATATTTATGGATGATGAAAGAATTTATATTTTGGAACAATGTAATACAGAAGCTAGGGTTGCATAACATGCTTAACGGGTCAGTTAAAGACTTATTATCTGCAGTCACACATGATTAATTTTTACTTTGATTAGTGTTCTCTATGGTAGCTTATTATGTGACCTTATTCCATCTGGTTCATTCATGATTTGATATATTGTGCAAACCCAGAAAATGGGTTAATGGAGTAATCAGGCTGACTGCAGTATGTTAACCTAGCCATTAACCACTAATTTTTGGACTATGCTAATTCAATCTGATAGAAGGTAAATTTCCTTCCTTCCTTTCAATGAGAAAGAAAACTATTATAAGCTGAAGTCTTCTAATATTTAATTAAGAATAACTGATTGGATTCATAGCAGTATTTGTTTATAATTGAACTTTAAAATAAAACCAAATATCAAAAAAGTACCTTTTTCGTAATCACCTTCGTGTGCATTGAAATCTTCAGATAAGACCTTCTCCGAGTACCAAGGAAAGGGCATTTTTTTTAAATAAAGCTTTATTAATTTTTCAAAATATAATTAAAACACAAAATACAGAATATAGAACAGATAAAATACAAGTCTAAAAAGATACAAACAAACAAACAAAAACTAAAACAGTGCAAGGATAGACTTGCAACCTTCTACAACACAGATATAAAAGCATATAAAAGTTAATCTCTGGTTATTAATTAAATGTTTAGTAACATTCTTTCTCTAAAATCAAATCATGTAATCATCAGAGCCCAAAATCAGAACTTCATTTTTTTCTGTTGCAAGCAAATAGTCCAAAGTTTACTTCCAAATAGAAACAAATCCAGTTATAGGATTTTCTCTTATCAGTGCTGTCAATTTAGCCATTTGCTCAGTTCCATTAACTTATCCAATCCTCCATTGAGGGAATTTGTGCATCCTTCCATCTTTGAGCGTATAAGAGTCTTGCTGCTGTTATCATACGGTATGTAAGAACAGAGTTCCATGTTGCGTCTCAAACTCTTGGTCCATCAAACCCAAGAGAAACAGTTCCAGTTTCAGTTGTAAGTCCACTTTGAGAATCTTTTGAATAATAGTACATATTTGATTCCAGAATTTCTTAGCTTTTCCACAAGTCCACCATAAATGATAGAAAGTTCCTTCACCCTCTAAAAATTTCCAACAAACATTTGATACCCCATTATACATTTTTGACAGTTTATCAGGAGTTAAAAATCAGTGGTACATCATTTTATAAAAAATTCTCCTTCAAATTATAGTTAAAAGTAAATTTCAAACCTTTGTTCCACATATTCTCCCATTGTTCAAGCATAATATTATACCCAAAATTTTTAGCCCATTTAATCGTACAATACTTATTTATTTATTTATTTTCTATCCCATTTTATTATTTTTATAATTAACTCAAGGCGGCGAACATACCAAATACTCCTTCCTCCTCCTATTTTCCCCACAACAGCAACCCTGTGAGGTGAGTTGGGCTGAGAGAGAGTGACTGGCCCAAGGTCACCCAGCTGGCTTTCATACCTAAGGCAGGACTAAAACTTGCAGACTCCTAGCCCAGAGCCTTAATTACTAAACTAAACTAGCTCTCTTTAACATATTCATCTTCTAAATTCAATTGCAACAACATTTTATACATTTTCCTAATAAGATGCTCTTTGTTTGTATAAAGTTCCATTTCAAATTGTGTTTTTTCATTAACAAAATTATATTCCTTCTTATCCAAATTAAACCATTCTGACAGTTGTATAAAATTAAATCAGTGACAAATATGACCTTCTAGTTCTTGTTGTTCCTTTGTTTTAAGTTTATGTACACCATCTTCAAAATTCAACAAATCTTCATATCTCAACCAGCTTGGTTTGCCTGCCATCTCTCTTCTAAAAATAACTTCTTGAGGCGACAACCAAAGAGACATTAGGAGACAATATTGGTTTATATTTATTCCAAACCCTCAGTATGACACACCTAACAAAATGATTTTTAAAATCTTTATTAACTTTAGCTTTATCATACCACAGGTAGGCGTGCCACCCAAATCAGACATCATGTCCTTCTAGTTCCAATAATTTCTTGTCCTTCAAAATCACCCAATCCTTCATCCATAACAAACAGCAGGCAACAAAATACAATTTCAAGTCAGGCAAACCTAGACCTCCTCGTTCTTTGGCATCTTGTAACAATTTATACTTGATTCTTGGTTTCTTCCCTTGCCAAATGAAATTAGAGATATCCATTGTTTAAAGGATAAATCTGTTGTCAAAATTGGTATTATCTGGAACAAAAACAACATGCTAGGCAAAACATTCATCTTAATCATGGATATCCAACCCATCATTGACAGTTGTAATTTTTCCCACCTTAACAAGGACATTTGTTTTGATGGCAATTTTGTTTTGGATCATCCCTTTTGTGGAATTTAGTTGGCATCAGCATTATGATTTTTTTTTTCTTTATCAGTAAGTCACTACATCTTTAGTTGCTTGGACATTATTGGTT
This sequence comes from Candoia aspera, assembly GCF_035149785.1. NCBI lineage: Eukaryota > Metazoa > Chordata > Lepidosauria > Squamata > Candoiidae > Candoia > Candoia aspera. The sequence goes on along the minus strand of NC_086157.1, from coordinate 78,868,868 downwards.
TAATCTGCAACCTGGCTTACATCTCATCTCTGATGAGCCTATTATAGGGTCTCTGAAATTCTACCTTTTATTGTAAATTGGATTACTACAACAACTCTTTCAAGGCTCTTGCACATATAAATATGTGACTAAGTTTGAAATGCACACCACCTATGAAAAACAAGGCCTTGGCCCTTGGTTGCTTACCTTAACACGGAAGAGTATATGATTCTTATAATGGAATGGACTAGGTGGGAATACCAATCTTATTCCACCTACTGAATCAACCTTTTGGTCACAAAGGTCTGGCACCTTTTGACAGTCCAAGAGTAACAGTTTTAATACTTCTCTACGGTCTACTACATCTCCCACAGATGCTGCCAAACTCAAATTTTTGTTGTGGCATTTGTTATTGTAACTTGGCCATGAACATTAATTCCTTTAATGTGTAAATTAAATTTCAGAATTTGGGGAGGAGTCAACACAATCCACTTTTAATATAACACCATCAATATCTTTACATGGCTGTGCCCACTTTTTCTCCATCATCCTGACATCTGTATATAGGTCCTCCTGCCTGTTTTTCTGAACACTTGTCTTGTAGAATAAGTTGAGAAAAGCTAAGGCATCTGTAAGTCAAAGGCAACTTTTGTATTTTACAGGAATGTTAAGAATCTGCCTTACTTTGAATTAGAGCTTTTGTTAATTTATTCCAGTACTGACAATTCCATATGACAGCATCTCTTCAATGTTTCAGCACTGGAAGTTTTCCAGCCTTATCTGGAGATGTTCAGGACCGAATTTTCCCATGATTACACAAGCTTTCAGCTTGTTTGGTTCCTGAAGCTGTGTGGAAAGTTCAGCATGGTTGAGAGCAACTGAAGGAGGTATTAAGGGCATCCATCATGAATGCAAATATAAGATGCCCTTCAGCATGGAGAACAGTTGAGAGATATAACCGGAATTCCTTCTTTATATCATTATCCTTCATCAATATGAAATATCATTATCCTTCATCAATATGAAAATGCTCAAATCTAAATCAAGAACTTTATTATAATGTACAATAGGACTTTACATTAGTCTCAATATTTCATTTGAAGATTCTTCCCACATAGAATTACAAAAACAGCCAATGTAATATATTGAAATCAAATAGCACCATTCACTAAAATATCACACATTTTCTATATATTTTTTAAAGGAAATGTAATGAGGAGTAGCACGGTAGAAGACAATATTTTTTCATGTTACTTTACTAAACAAAAGCTGAACAACATGCTGTAAAATATGCAATACTGAAATGTCATGCAAACCAGAGACCAAGTGGAAAAGCATAGGCATCAAATATGATGGTATGTCTCACCACTGCTTTTGAGATTCCTTCATTTGCCAAAGCCTACCACATGAAGTACCTGAAGCTATCAGTATAACAGCAGTCCTATTTCCCATTTCTGACTCACATGGAGAAATTTAATTCCATGGCTACTGACTAGCTGACTAAGCCCAAAAAGAGATTCTGACAGAATAGGTTTTTTACCCGTGCCCCAATCAGTAAAACTGTTTTCCCCTACTCACAGACAAGAGCACATTGAAACTGTAGCATAAGCCTATAAATCTTCAGATGGATTCACCCAAACCCATCCCCCCAGGAAAAAATGGAAACTCCTGGTCCAGTCCGTGTGTCCCACTTGCTTTGCATCTCTGTCGTCTCACAGAGATTCTCCCCCAGATCTTTTTTAGAATCTGTGTGTCTGGAGGCAGGAATTTAACATCCCCCTACCAACCACTTCTTTCTCACTGCATCCTGTGTAAAACTATTTTTCCTATTGTTTTGTTGTTGTTTACTAAAATAAATTGCCCATTAAACAGGAGCATGTGGAGAAAGCCAAAATATTGAAATAATTCTGAAAAAAGTATTGAGATTGTACTGCCTTAATCAAATCAATACAAAAGCATTATCTGAATGGCACTGCGGGTTAAACCGCTGAGCTGTCGATCGGAAGGTCGGCGGTTCGAAACCGCGCGGCGGGGTGAGCTCCCGTTGTTAATCCCAGCTCCTGCTCACCTAGCAGTTCGAAAACATGCAAATGTGAGTAGATCAATAGGTACCGCTTCGGCGGGAAGGTAACGGCGTTCCGAGTCGTCATGCTGGCCACATGACCCGGAAGTGTCTATGACAACGCCGGCTCCAAGGCTTAGAAACGGAGATGAGCACCGCCCCCTAGAGTCGGATTCGACTGGACTTTACGTCAAGGGAAACCTTTACCTTTACTAACTCATTTAAGAATGGACTCAATCCCCCACATGTAGCTTTGAGTACTAAAATATGGCAAATAATTTGCCTAAAATGAAAACAATCAAGGAGCTTAATTGGTTTTGGACAACTGGTCCACCTAGCACAGTAATTTAACTCTGGGAAACAGATGAGAGTTTTTCCACCTTACCTATAGAGGCCAGGAGCTGGCATCTCCTCTGTCACTGAGTTATAGTTTGCTCTGTGTTACAGTTGTAAAGACACTGATGGCATCTCTTCTCCCCCCCCCCCTTTCTGCAGTAAGTTTCCAAAATAGCTTTAATATTTATTTCTGTTCAAGCCCTAATTTTCCCAAGTTCTCATGAATCAAATATGTTAATGTGTTGCAAATGGAGACTCAGCGAGGATTCCATTTGCCAAGTGATTTTTTCCAGACTGTTTTTCTTAGGGGAAAACAAAAACAAAAACAGAATGTAATAGAGCATGCTCACTAATAAAAAAAATAACCATTTAATCTATAATTCAGTATGAGTCCTACTGGTGTGTATTTAGAAAACAAATTAGCAGACAAATGCTGCCAAATCTAAATTAACCTAATCCTCAACATGGATTGATCCATGATTTGTGTAAAGCAAACTGCATAATACAATATAACCCCACCTGTGTCGATGCCCTCAGGCACATGCTCAATTGCTATTTCAGATATTATTATTTTAAAAGATATTTTGAAAGTACATGACCTGGATATACTTCCTACACAGTCTCTTGTAAGGTCAACTATTCTAAACAAAGGATTTGCAACATTTTTACTTATACTATTAGAAAGCAAAGGATTGCACCTGAAACTTAGGAAATGAACACAACTTTCATTGGTCCCTCTAGCTAACTATTATCTACATTGACAGCAGGAACCCTCCATAGTTCAGACAGGGATCTTCCCAGTTCTATCCTGTAGATACTAGAGATTGACTCTGGGACCTTCTGTGTGTCATGAAAATGATATTCCAGTGGGTTATGTTTGTTCTTCAAAAGGTCTTTAAGGTACAGACTTTCTTTGTCCATCAGACAAATCAGCTGAGCTTACCCAACATTCACATTTTTCCACTTCTGACATTGGTCTGATCCTCAAAGCCTTAATCAAGTGTTTTGAATTATTTTCTAGCAACAATTGAGCATATTCCCTCCCCATAAAAATGAAGGTTTTTTTTTAACTAGAGTAGCCGCAGGTGGAATTCTTCACGAAAGATATGAACATCATAAATAGTGAAATAAAGATGGCGAAATATAGGAAGTATAAGTCATGAAAAAAAAAAGGTTGAAGGAACTGGTATCTTCAGTCTGGACAGACAAAATTATGCCATGATGATGACAAAGTGAATATGGGGGGAGTTAGACCAGACTTTTACATAGGACACTTTGTGGTTTAAACATAAAATGATTGTGCTCATATTGTGATGTTGTCACACCATTATTAAAATCAGACATTACATGGATGAGGCTTATATCAGTTGGTTCATTTCAATGACTTGATTATTTAATACAGAGATTAAATAAGAGGCTGGCTCAGGGCTTGTTGGAAGATGTTCAATTCTCCTATTTTCATGTGCAAAACATGTTACCCTAATTATTAGAACATGGGGCACTCCTATCCCTGGTTGTTGTTGTTGTTCAATCTATGAATCTATACACTTCTTTTGATTTGCATTTTCTTTAACTTCATTGAGATAATAACCATGAATGATAGTTTCTTGAAATGTTCTTGTCCCAAAATGTGTCTCTAATGCCACCCTGAGGCTAAAGACAGGCCTCATGAAAGTGGAGGCTAGAGTGTGAGTGACCATACTCAACTATTGGCTTAGACTATCCTTTTTTTCCCCTTGGCCTTGCCCCATTAACTATGAGTGATGATTTTCAGTCCACATGGAAACAGTCAGTAGTGACTAAAATCTCATCCTTGGGCTTCCCTCCAGGTCTTCTACTCAGAAAAGAAAAAAAAAAAAAAGCACTCATTAAACAGCATGCACCAGACACAGAGTACCAATTGGATCTAGCCAGGACCCCAACCTTTATTGCTAGTGAATCCAACAGGTACTCTGTCTCCCCTATGGCATACGTAATTAAACTTGAACTACCTAAACACTAGAGGGCCTTTACTCTGGCACAAGATCATGCCCTCCCCTCAGCAGTCATTGAAGGCCCATACAGGAAGAGTCCTTACCCGGAGAGGCAATGCCCCTGTGACTCTGGACACACAGAAACAACAAAGCACGTACTTCTCTAGCGCCTGTATTACAGAGATATTTGTACTAGCCTTATCTCATCATTACTGTATAAATATCCAGGGTGCACAGGACAATTCAATACCTCCCTGCTGCTTTCAGATACCAACCCTGCTGCAACATACAATGCTGCCAGGTTCTGTGCAGCAGTGCTTAAAATTGGTTGGATGATGACCTGTGCCATGAACTAGACTTAATGAGCATGTAGTTCGTCATACTAGAGTGCTCTGTAATTTGATAGATATAGTCTTCCACATACTGACCTTTATGCTCCCCTATACCCATCTAATGCTCCTACTTCTCCTTTTAGATTCTCTTAGATTCTTGTTTTTTATATATACTTTCTGTTTTAATACATATATTTGTTATATATTCTACCTTTTCAAAATATTTTTAGACTCTGGTGTATCTTCTATGCTTTTTAATTGACTGTACCCCACCCTTCTTTTCCTGGTCTATGACCATAATAAATATTTGAATTGAATTGAAATTTTATTTCCTAGCTAATAACGTGTTTGGAATACAGTTTACTGTGATTCATCAAGCACATTTTCTCCAAGGCATAATTGTACAGCACCTAAATAATTATCTGGTCCAGTTAAGTTCTTGTAAACATTTAAAATGATTGTAGACAGAACTTTAAAAATCCACAAAGATGAGATTAGAAGACTTTCACAATAGATACTATATGTATCAGATACTGATCCAGCTTTTGACTTTGAAAGTCCCCCCCCCCGGCTTAAAATGGAATCAAATCAGATGTTTACAAACCAGATGGGAAAAGCAGCTTCACATTTTTATTTATTTATTTATTTTGTTATTACTCATGAAATATCCTTGCAGCAGCAGGGAGACTCAACAATTTGCCCCATTTACAAGAGTGGTACCCAACATGATGGCACTATATTGAATCAGGATAATGGAAGCTATAATCCAATGCATCTAGAGAGTGGTGGTTTCAAAAAGGCTGATCTGAAGCAACCCCTGATGATACAAGGATTTCAATCTTTAACTTTCAGTTTTAGGATAAAAATCCTAGATGCATTATGGGTAACAAAAAGGCTGAAAGAGAGCAGTTTGCTTTAATTTTTTATTAAGTTATTTTTTAAAAAAACCTGTAACCTCTTTCTGCAAATAATATTCAAAGCAACTAACATGTAAAATATTATGACAAGTACAGTATGATATATTGTAACATGTAAAAATAAATAACCACAGACTAACTAAAAACATTCCAAATAAAAGAACAGAGCCAAATTCAAACATTATCCTGCTAAAATAAAACACAGTGAAAGCAAATTAAACTTGATGGTAAGCAGAAAAAATTAAATACGTCCATACTCAATAGAACAGGACAGACTTCGTTGGAAAGCTCAAATTTTCAGGAAGGTTTAAGACACTTCTGTCTGAGGAGGTGAGCAATCATAGAAAAGCCACCCACCATAAGCACTCACCTTCTTCAGTAATAAACCCTGAAAAAGCTCTTATACTTATTCCAGGTTCTGGGCAGACTCATAAGAAAGGAAGCAGTCCTTCAGGGACCCTGATCCAATAACAACCATTGCTTTTTAAGTCAAAACTAACAGACTGAATTTACAGAAACTGAGAATCAGTGAACTTATGTCAATATGTAGGTTCCCCATAGTTCTAACACCCAATGGCCAGTTAGGTACCAGTAGGTTGTTTTAGGATTCAAGACAATAAACACACTTGTTGAGCTAAGAGCTTGCAAGTGTAATGAAGTAACATAAATTACAAGAGTAGTAAATGTCCTTTCTGCAGACAGGAACTCCGAAAAAGACTGCGGATAGATCTCTTTTCATGCCAGCTGGAACATAGCATCTTTCCAATTAGGTCTTTGCTGAAGTTCCCATTCAGAAGTTCCCTGACTTCTCTTCTCTTCTCTTTTTTTTTTTTAGTAAGTGAGGAGGGTGATCTGATTTTAACACCTGGATATGTCCACCAAGAATATTCCAGAGGAGAAGCCTTTTCTTGGCATCTCTCAACTCAACCTGCATTTTGGAGAGTTACAGTATATAGCTGTTAACTACAGTGATAAGGTTGAGATAAATAGCATAAATTTTAGGACAGCAGGTATGTATATATCAAGGTTAGTACAAGAGAAAGGTTATTAGAAGGCAATCATCTAGGTCAGCATAAGATAAAGTTATCAGAGGGCAATCAAGAGAAATACACAGTTCAAAAGCAAGCAAATAATACTATATTGGGTGATACAAGTTAATATGGAGTTTATGTAAGTTAAATTTATATAAGTTTCTAGAAGTTCACACCACTGTACCTCCTTGCCATTTCTTCCACTTGAACACTACACCCATCATCAGGCTACTGTCATATTTTATACTAGCTGAAAGTTTTCAAAGGCCTTTTAAAGGTATTACCATATATAATGTACAGTAATCAACTCTGGAATACTAAAATATTGAATAATCGTGACAAATTCTTATATATCAGGAAACTATGTCACTGATGTATCACCTAAACTTGGAAATAATACTCCATGTTACTGATGTTTTGGGTCACTGAGATAGGATGAAGCTAAGATCTATAAAGACCCTATGTATAAACCTGACCTTCAAAAGCTGTTCCCCATTCCTTAGAAGCTATTAAGTTGGCCATCAGGACTTCCTGGAATCTATAGCTTTGTTTTTTATTCTCTAATCCTCATTGTTGGGGTTAATCTGTCTCACACGTAACCTGTCCTGATTACCAGGAAACACACTGAGGCGAGGACTTGGTCTCTAATATTTATTAGTAGTACTTAACAAGAATCCTAACAAACTGAGAAAGCGTGGGAAAACCCAGCCATATAAACCCCAAAGGTTAAGGCGGTCCCGATCTGTGTCTCTTTGAATGGCTGAACAGTTCCTCAGTGCTACGCATGCGCTTGACAGTCTGGGTGAGAGCCCCCTGCTCGCCATCCTTACTCATGACATGACCCTCCCCTCCAGATTGATATTCCATTTCAGCCCCCTCCCCTCCAGAGTCTTGATAAGATAAGTTGTCTGCTTGTAAGGTCCCATGAGAACTTGGCAAAGAAGGCAATTCTTCAAAGGACAACTCCTCCACGGACGAAGCGGTGCTGCCCTCCCAATCCGATAACGCCTCCGAGCCAGGTGGCTGCTGCTGAAAAACATCTAGAGAGTTAACAGGGTCAGCCCCCCTCCCCCCTGGGAAATGCAAGCCCGAGGTTGAGGGCTGTGGTTCCCCCACCTCCTCTGTAACTGGAGTCGAGGCTTCAGGCAGGGGCGGGGGGAAATACACACTCACGAACTCCTCAGCTTGGGCTTCTTCGGCCTGCTCAGGCGAAAGAGGAATCTCGGGTAAAATGCGAGGCTTGGGTTTGTGAGGGAAAAGCTGATGGAATCGATGAACCAGTGCTGGAGCATGTACATCTCTGGCATTCTCCCACGTGCGCTCCTCCTCAGGGTACCCTTTCCAGTGTATGAAATATTGGATGCCCCTTCCCCTCCTCCTAGAGTCCAGAATCTCTTCCACTTTGTACTCCTCCTCTCCCTCCACAATTACTGGAGGTGGGGGGGGTAGTTGCGATCGCAAGTTACTTGGGGGAGGGTCTTTGGCTAGCAAGGCTCTGTGAAACACTGGATGGATCTTCATGGATGGTGGGAGCTGTAAACGATAAGCTACTGGATTTATCTGCTGCACCACAGTGAAAGGGCCGACGAACTTAGAGTCCAATTTCTTGGAGGGTCTGGTAGAGATCAAGAACTTGGTAGAGAGCCACACTTTGTCTCCTACTGCGATCGCTGGCCCCTCCTGCCTGTGAGCGTCTGCCGCCCTTTTGTAAGCACTCTTTGCCCTGTTCAGCTGCTCCTTTAACAACTCCTGTGCGGCTTGTTGCTCTTTAAGAAAATCAGCTGCTGCTGGAACAGTTCCCTGCTGGGAGGAGGTGGGCAACACCTGAGGGTTAACCCCATAGAGCGCTTGGAATGGAGACATCTGGGTAGATGACTGCACAGAGTTGTTATAAGTGAATTCTGCCATGGGCAACAGGGCTGGCCAATTGTCTTGCCGATACGTGGTGTAACACCTGAGATACTGCTGTAACCACTGGTTAATTTTTTCGGCCTGCCCATTACTGGCAGGGTGATGCGCTGATGACAGGTGGATCTGGACCCCTAATGACTGGAAAAGGGCCCTCCAGAACCTGGAAGTGAACTGTGGGCCTCTGTCACTCACCAAGTGATTCACCATGCCTCTATACCTAAAAACGTGGTCTATGAACAACTGCGCGGTGGCTGGTGCAGATGGGAGGCCCTTGCAAGGAATAAAATGTGCCATCTTTGTGAAAAGGTCCACCACCACCAGTATGGAAGTCAGACCCTGGACCGGGGGTAAATCAGTGATGAAATCCATGGAGATCGTATCCCAAGGCCTACTGGGGGTGGGTAGGGGCTGCAAGAGTCCTGTGGGCTTCCCTGGGAGAGGCTTGGCTCGTCTGCAGGTGTGACAAGAAGCAACGTAGCCCTTAATGTCTGCAACCATCTTAGGCCACCAGTAGTCTCTCAGAGCTCTATGGAGAGTTTTGAAAACGCCTCCGTGGCCTGCTGTTTGGTGGTCATGACACAGTCTCAGTACTTCTTCCCTCAATGAAGGGGGAATGTACAATCGCCCACTATGCCAGAGGATTCCTGCCTCCACATTGAATGGGGAGGCAGTGTCTTGCGGGGCCCTCTGGAGGTCATCCATCCTGGCCCTGGCATACGGGTCCTGTTGCTGCTGAGCTCTGGCTGTTGCAAATAGGTCCTCTGCTTGGCTGCCTGCTGCTAAACTCTCCGTTTGGCTCCCCCTCATCGGCTGATCAAAGTTGTGAGGTTGTAATATAGCAGCCTGTACTTCCTGGTGAGTGGGGGGGTCTGCCTGAAAGGATCGAGACAGGGCGTCTGCCAAGCAGTTTTGCGCCCCGGGCACATAAGAAATGACAAAATTGAAACGGGAGAAAAACTGGCTCCATCTGATCTGGCGTGGGGTGAGGGATCTGGTGTTTTGTAGAAGCTGTAAATTCTTGTGATCGGTGCAAACTTTCACCGGAAAGGTTGCCCCTTCTAGCCAGTGCCTCCACTCTTGGAATGCTGCTTTAATTGCCAGCAACTCTCTGTTAAACACATCATAGTTTCTCTCTGCTGGTGAGAGTAGGCGTGAGAAAAAGGCACAAGGAAGCAATGTATTCTCTGCCCTGTTTGTATATTGCAATAACACTGCCCCAATGGCAACGTCTGAAGCATCTGAGTACATTATGAATGGCTTTGTGGGGTCAGGGTGCCTTAAGAGCGGTTGGGAAGCAAAAAGCTGCTTCAACTCCTGGAACGCTGCTTGCTCCCTCTCCCCCCATACGAATTTTGAGCCTTTCTTCAAAAGCTGTGTGAATGGTCTGGTCCGATGACTATAGGCCGGGGCAAAACGGCGATAGAAATTACAGAATCCTAGCCATTTTTGTATCTCTTTAACATTTCGGGGGGGTGGCCAAGAGAGAATTGCCTGGACCTTAGCAGGATCCATGGATATGCCTTCTGTGGATACTATATAGCCCAGGAAATGTACTTCAGTTAAATCAAAGGCACACTTCTCTAGCTTGGCGAACAGCCTGTTCTCTCTCAGTCTTTGCAAAACATTACGTACATGGGTTACGTGAGTTGTGGCATCCTCAGAGAAAATTAATATGTCATCTAGATAAACGACCATGTACTTGTCTAGTAAATCAGCAAAAACGTGGTTCATAAATCTGGAAAATATGGCTCCTGCATTAGACAAGCCAAAGGGCATAACAAGGTACTCAAATTTGCCAAACCTGGTGTCGAAGGCAGTCAGGTATTCGTGCCCCTCTTTCACCCGGATCAGATTGTACGCACTCCTGAGATCCAACCTGGTAAACATGCGTGCCTTCTGCAAGCGATCTAGCAGCTCCGAGATTAAGGGCAGAGGATAGGATTCTCTCTTTGTTTGTTTATTTAAGAAACTGAAGTCGTGGACCACTCTCATGGGTGTCTCCTGAGTTGCAGGTGCCAACGGGTCGGGCTTCTTTGGTACGAAGAAGGTAGGAGCAGACGCTGGGGACGTAGATGGTCGGATGAAGCCCTTCTGGAGATTGGAGTCCAAGTAATCCTTTAAGGTGGCTAACTCCTTGGGGGACATGGGATATTGTTTCCTTGCTGGGATCTTGGCTCCTGGTAACAACTCAATGGTGCAGTCACAGTCCCTATGGGGGGGTAGTGCTGTGGCCTCTTGCTCGCTGAAACGTCTGCAAAATCTGCATACTTGGCTGGCAAGTGGACCCCCCCTGCTACTGTGACTGCGTTGGTTGCTGGAGAGTGTGGAGCGGCTTGACTCTTGTGGTGCTGGCATTCCTTAGCTGGGAAGGAGATTGCTCTTGTAGTCCAGTTCATCAACGGGTTGTGGATCCTCAGCCAAGGCGTGCCTAGGATTACCGGCACATTTAGCGCTGCAGTAACATAAAGCTGGATCCACTCAGTGTGGTCTCCCACTGTCAGCTGCACCGGTTCTGTGAGCCTTCTAATCGGCCCTGCCTTGAGGGGCTGGCCGTCAATGGTCTCTACTTCTATGGGGCATGGCAATTCCCTGGTCGGTATGTTGCAGTCTTGTACGGTCTGTGCATCAATAAAATTAGTTGAAGCTCCAGAATCCACGAGGGCCTCTAGCTTGACCTGGTGCTCTGGGTTGACTTGGACTTTTACGGGTAAGTAGTAAAAGTCTTGCCTGGAATCTTCGGAATGAGCCCTCCTTAATTGATTTACGGTCTCCCTGCTGAGCTCTTGGGAGGGAGACCAACGGAGTTTCCCTGATTGGAAACAGAGGCGGGGATGGGTCCTGTTTCAGCTGCTTGCCCTGGGGGTCTTACTTGGGTTGTTTGGCCTCTCGCTGGGCAAGTTCTCACCATGTGCCCCTGGGCTCCGCAGTAGAAACACAGGGCTCTCTCTCTCCTTCTCTGCCTCTCAGTCTCGGAAATCAGTCTCCTGCTTGTCCCAATCTGCATTGGCTCCTCTCGTGCTGAGTGAGAGGCTGCTACAAGGGGAGTTGGGAATCCTGAAAACGCTCGGAGGGTCTTGCTTCTCCCCGGCTGCATCTGCCTAAGCTCCTCTAGCCTGGCATCTATGACCACCGATAGCTGATATAGGGCTTCTAATGTGGCTGGTGTTCCCTGGCGCACCAATTCATTCTTAATCTCCTCATCCAGCCCCTGTTTGAATTGGTCTTTTAACGCACTCTCATTCCAGTCCAGATCTCCTGCTAACAACTTGAAATCAGCAATGTAGAGTCCCACCCTCTTGTTACCTTGCTTGAGCCTCCGAATCTCCCGGCTGGCCGTGGCCTCTCTGATGGGGTCGTCAAAGTGTGCTCGGAAGCCTGCCAAAAAGTTCTGGTAGTCGTTGAGAATCGGATCGTTGTTCTCCACCATGGGAATAGCCCATTTGGCCGCTGGTCCCTTCAGCAGGCCTAGGATGAAGGTGACTCTGGTTCTGTCTGTGGGAAACTCTGCGGGTCTGCTGTCGAAGAACATAGTACACTGTGTGAGAAAGATTCTCAGCTGTCCTGCTTCTCCTCCAAATTTCTCTGGTAGACTGCCCTGTGATCTCAACATTACCGGTGGGGCTGCTGCTGCTGCTGCTGCTGGTGCCGGTTGTGGGTTAATCGGGGCTGGTTGTTGCAACTGCTGTAGCATGGCAGCTTGTAATGTGTTGATCTGGAGATCTACTTGTTGCTGGTGTTGCTGTAGGGCTGCTGCTAATTGCTGGATGGCGAGCCGCATTTCTTGGTTTTCTGAAGACATTTCTAAACGTATCTGTTTAATTGCTTGTTCCTCCCTCTTTCGATGGGAGTAAGAGTTTGTTAGGATTGATGTCCTGATTACCAGGAAACACACTGAGGCGAGGACTTGGTCTCTAATATTTATTAGTAGTACTTAACAAGAATCCTAACAAACTGAGAAAGCGTGGGAAAACCCAGCCATATAAACCCCAAAGGTTAAGGCGGTCCCGATCTGTGTCTCTTTGAATGGCTGAACAGTTCCTCAGTGCTACGCATGCGCTTGACAGTCTGGGTGAGAGCCCCCTGCTCGCCATCCTTACTCATGACATAACCTATATCTATAACCAACCTATCTTCTCTCCCTTTCCTCCCAACCTTTTCCCCCACCTCACCCCAGTTTAAATCCTACATCACTCCAGCCACTCTATGCATCTGAGGAAGTGAGCTGCAGCTTATAAACCTGATGCCTTTTAAGAAAATTTGTCAGTTGGAAAAGATGCTATCCGACACCTGATTTCTTTTTGCCACCGTAGTCTAAAATAGCTCTCCTTCTACATTGGTCGCAATAAGACATTTAAAAGTGATGACTTTGTGTGAAAAAAAAGCCCAAATCTTTGGATGTCTTTAATGGTATTAAACATGTTACAGGAGAAATAACAGTAGATTCCATTTAAGAAGTTGCCTTGAGCTAAGTCAGACAATACTGGTCCATCTGGTTGAGAAGATAATCTATATTAGGGTGGTCATTGTACTGCCTCTGGAGTTGGAACATTGCTGAATTAAATTCACACAGCCTCAGACAACCTAGCCAGTTGGGAAAGATGCTAAGCTTGTTAATTAAGAACATAAGAAAATATGAAAAATGAGGCGGGATTAGGTCAAAAGCCATACAGCCAGTATCCTGTGTCAGTAGCAACTGGAGAGCCATATATTATCCACCCCTGGTCTGCACTGACAGCAGAGGTTTCCCAGAGTTTCAAACATTCATATTTCTCCAGGCCAATTTGGGGATGCCACAAATTGAAAGTAGGATTGTTTGCAAGAAAAAATACGTACTCTAATTTGAAACATAGTCACAGGAAATGAATTGAGTCGTCTACTGAATAGTCGTCTGTTTGACCCAGATCAGAATTTTCATTTGCCAAAACCTTGGCCATTGTAGCAGAAGGCAGCCAGGATCAAGTACAATGGTAAGAGCTCACAGTGCCTCAATTGATTGGCAGAATTCAGGGAGGCACTCAGTTTGTTTTCCATGCAGATATGAAATCACATGAATCAGGTCCACTTCTTCTTGGGAACCCTGAGAATCACATTAAAGTCTAAGTTTGCATGACTACTTCCCCTTCTCTGTACAGTGTCTGCATAAAACACAGTGTCTGTGTGTCTGCTTCTGTGATTGATTTAGCAGTGTTTTCTTCATTTTATTTAATTATGTTTCCACTGTCAGATACTAGGCATATAAGGTTTAGTGTAGTTTAATAGTGTATATGTGTTTGGGGAGGAGGGGAGATGGGGTTGTGTCCTTGTTCTGCCTGTCTTTTTTTTTTCTTTAAAGATTTTGTATGTGTGTGATGACCCAAGGTTACCCTTCGTGTATGTGAAAGTTTAATTGCATGAAGAGCTGATAGCCAAGGCCCTTCTAATTAATGCCTGGAGAATGGTGCAAACCAGAGCTCAAAAGATGAAAGCCTGGTGTTTGACTGATTTAACTAAATCACACATTCAAGCATTGCATTGCTTTAAGGACAAAACCCTTGCCAACTCCTTTCACACTCTTTGAGAATTATTCGCTTTTCTTCAGCAGGCTCTTGTAAGCGCCTCAGTGGACTTACATGTTCAAAGTTCTTTTCATTTATTTCATGTTTTCAGATCTTATTAAAACCCTCAAACTTGCAGGTTGACAGTTTGCACATTAGAAAAGGGAAAGGGGAAGGACTAAATCTTTCTACCTTTGGGATCTCCCTATAGATATTCTAGAGTGCTGTGAAATATGCTCTGGTATTCACCAAGATAATGTTTTGGTGGGGAAAGTCATTCAGGCAGACATGCACAATAACTTTGAATTTTATAGTATCATCTGGCAATCTCCTGCTGCACTGTTTCCTCCAAAACAATCTCAATTGCAGAATGTAGAATTTTCCATATACTCTGCCAACTGACTCATCATGTTTAATTGAATAACCTTCTGAGACTGAAAAATTGGATTGGGCATTGTAGGATTTCTACTCCAGAAATTCAGCTGTTAATAAGAAGAACTGTCTTTTAGCTGCAAAATCTACCCATCACCATTTAACCTACCAAGAGAATGATAAAGTAGGCTGATTTCTAGGTGCTGGACTAAAAAGCAGACACTGTAACTTCTAGTCCTCCCTGAGGCACAGAAGCTGGCTGGGTGACTTTGGCCCAGTCCCTTTCTCTCAGCCCAACCCACCTCACAGGATTGCTGTTATGGAGAAAGTAAGAGAAGCATTACGTACACCACCTTGAGTTGCATAAAATAAAGATGGGATATAAATCTAATAAAGAACAAATAGTTTAATAGACAGTGGTTGTCCCTGTGCCCCACTAACTGGGCAGGCCCAGTTTTGCATTCCAGCCCCAGAAAGTAAGGGTGGATGTCACCCACAAAGGTGAAGTAGAAGTTTAGCCATCACTCAGAACTTATTTCTCTTTGCTTATGAGAGAGAAAGTTTTATCATAGAGCTAAACCCAGGTAGCCTTTGCCAGGAAGGCATGGTTTAACCATTTAAACTCATTCTCCCTTTGCCTCAGCAAACAAAATGGCTAAACCCACACTGTCTTTCTGCATAAAGGAGCATAGCTTTAGTCATCTGTAAAAACTCGCTCCTGCTTTTCCTTTGTCACTTCTGCAGGCAAAGGGGAATGAGATTTGATAAAGCACTAAAGCTTGCACTCCCCAGCTTTGCCTTCATGAGCCCTCTGATAAGTCCTAGTTTAATGCTTGAAAATATGGTAAACCTATGAGTATGTACCATGAAAAAGTATCATGTGTTGCTTTGTGATGTAATGGTGATTCAGCTAAAATTGGACTTCAGGTTTGAACAGCTAATAACCTGGGGAGCTCAAATGACCCAGAAATAAGGAGCACTAAGCAGTGGCAAATAGACTCAGAGTCAGCACCTGAGTATTCCAGGATCCATGCTAAGTCAATTCTTTCTTATTTTTTAAAAACTGTATACATAGAGGATGTTCAATGTATTATGCAATCTCATGTTGCTAATCTTTTAAAATATTTTATCCTTTTTAAAAAACAACCAGTATTTATTCCCCAGACAAGTTTATTTAGTATCAAGGAACAAAACCAAATTCAGTGTGCCTCTACTCCCATATAACTATTAAATCTAAAGTATAAAACAACTTTGCTACACTTCTAAATGTGAACTAATTTTCTCATGTTTCTATTTAAGACAATTTGAGATAATCTCAAGAAGCTTTATTCATTAATCTTACATCTATGTGGTCATAGGAGATTGCAGATACTCATTGGTTTGCAAAGATTGCTGTCTAGTTCATCTTTCTTTACTACCACCTCAAAAGGTCTAGAAACAGCATCAACACACACACACACACACACACACACACAGAGGTACATAGATACACACTGGAATACTGCTGGTTAGTGCATGCATTTTCTGCAAGATTGGGTTATAAAAGACATGTGCATCTTCTCCATATATGGATGTATGTCAGGGGCAGACTTTTTTTTTTTAAATCTAGGAGCTGCATTATTTTTACAAATTTCAGTCTGTGATGACAAAGTGGACAACCTCAATATAACAAAGCATACATGTAGACTAGAACCAAACCTATAAGCAGTATCTAGAGAAATATACTTATGGTCCAAAAGCATAAATAAAGTGCCATTCTATATCTGTAACCTTTCTGTCCTACGTGTAAGAGAAGAGCAGCAGGCTAAAGGGTGGGTCTTAGAGGTTTCCATTTGGGGAAAGCAGAGCAAATAAATAGATGTCAGGGCTTCTAAAGCTACATCTCCAACCTTTCCATATGTATTTTAGCATTATTTTACTTTTAAAAAGCAACAACAGCACAAAATCAGCTACATTGCTGCTGAATGATAAAAGTTTGGTCTTGAGATGCTCCTGGGGCTCTAAATTGGTATTTGGGGATATAAATGCCACTGGCAGATGTGGGTTGCCAAACTCTGGCTAGTATCTTTAATTACTTCTGATTAAGTTAGTTGAATGCAGCATTATAGTTGCAAGTAAAAATCATTAAATGATTATCCTGAATTATGTAGCTGTTAGAAATACATCAATAGGTTATGTTGGTTTTAATACTTTTAATTGTAAGAAACTGCTATGAGTGCTGTTGATTTTGCTCCTTATGTGATCATCACCACCACCATCTTTTTAAAACAGTATTCTTATATTTAAAAAATAATAATAAAATTACATTTGACTTAGATCTCTTACAGGGACATCTTCAAAAGGTAGGACAGATCTTACAGAAATATATGTGTGAAAAGTTAGGATAAGCATCCAAGGTATTTTAGACTGTGCTAGGTTCCTTCTTTTACAAAGATCATTATATTTTCTAAAGACTTTTGAAGGATGGCAAAAAAATTTTCCCAGGAACTTACTGTAAAAAAAAAACAAAAAACAAAACAAAACACCAGTATGATCATTTATTTTCTCACCTGAATATTTTAACACTAATTCCTATGTTGGGAATTGAGCAAATCAATAAAATATTAAAAGATCACTGTTAATATTTCACCTTTCTAATATTTAGCCAAAATTACTTTGCTGTCAAATTAATAGAGTTAATGATCAGAATAAAGTTTCTAGCCTACCTCTTTTTTTCCTCTCTGTCTCTGTCTTTGACTCACTTCTACATACTGAATACATATTGAAACATACATATTGAAACAAATGAACAAATAAGTAACATTTGAGCTGAGAAACTCTTGTTTTATGAAATGCTTGTTTATGAAGCATCTCTGCTAGCAAACATTTTGCCTGATTTATGAGGGACAAAATACTAGGTAAAAATGATGTTATGACATCCTCAAGAAATTTGGATGAAAGACTCATACAGTATGTTTCAGCTTTATAAATACAAATTGCCCACTGCCTCTTTACAGTTACATTCCAAGGTAAAATGGGATCTTCCTGATACCATCATCAACATTTTGTCATTGCAAAATTATTTGATTGGTTGGTGAATTAAGTAAATGTACCCTGCTTTTCTGCAAAAGAAATGTTTCATCTGACGGATTTGCTGGACATCTTTATAACTGAAGAATTTAAAACTGGTTTCAAAAATATACTTGAAAAACATGGAAACTGATTTGCTGATTTTGAATAAGCTGTCAGTAGCAACTTAGTCACAAATTGCCACTTTAGTTGATATGCCAGAATTCAAGTGTGGGAAAGATGTGGCATTCAAATGTAAGACTATGACTCCCAAGATCTCTAACCATTGGTTATGCTGGCAAACAGCTGGCATCAGCAGCCTTAAGCTATATCATTTTATTGGGAAATTCATTGCCTTTTATATTATATATATATAAAAAAACATTGTGGCTTATCAGGCTTGGAAATATTTTTCACAGACAGAATACCATCACACTGAACACTTCCCACAAAAGAATGTTTAAAGAGCTTGACTCAGCTGTAAGTCCATCCTCAGCTTAAGATCATAAGGTACCATATTGAGATGAGATCAAAGGACTATTTAGTGAAAAATTACTAACAAAAATTACTGTTTGTAGAGTGACCAGCTTTCCAAAAGCAGTGATACTCAGAACATGAAGGTAATAGGTCTTTACTGATTTTGCTCACTGGAAAGTGATTCTTACAGAGAAACTGCCTTCTAGCCTGGGGGTAACTTATTGTTGTCATGATGAATACTAGCAATCATATTTCTATAACTTTGTATAATTACTTTATCTCTCATCCTGTAAGGTGGTAAGAGTGGAAGAGAAGCAGGGAAGATAATAGAGGCAAAGGAACTATTGTGGTTATTGGCATCTCACTCAGGGAGAAGCTTTGAGGATTTTGTGAAACCAGTAATACCAATGGCTTTGTCACCTTTTCCACATTATGAGCTCAATGGCAAAGTGTGAAATGCAACATTGATATCTTTCTCCTACAGCAAGTAGCTGTAAACCCCTATTATCAGGCTGTACCTAATGGCATGAATGGAATTCATGAAAGCTTCCTTCCCATGAGGTTAAGGCACAGATATAGTGAACAGAAAGCTGCAAAGATTGCTATGAAACCATAGATGTGGCCCAACATCTGCTATATGTGGACTTTCCTTCATGCACAGCAGTCTTCACATACAGAAGAGAAAAATATATTGATTTTACAAGTATCATTTGAGGGCACATACATTTCCTGTAACACGTATTGTACTTCACAAACATTTTGTTTTGTGATTGGCTACTGGAACAAAGCCTCTAAAACCCCACCCACACATGTGGGGGAGAAGATGTGGAGAAGTTGGTTACATGTTTTGGCTATACAATGAGCAAAGAAAAGAATTGTATTTAAATGAATCCAGCTGTCAGGACTATATCAGGCAAGTCCAGAAGCCAAGATCCTGAAACTAAGCTGGTTTATTAGCATAACCATATGCAAGTGTCAATCATTCCTCCTGCCCCAAAATGAGAAGCCCTCAGCTGCATGGGCAGGAGAAAAAATTAAGATTTGAAATTCTGATTCCTACCTGATTCTGCTGAGGGTAGGGCTTGCATTTAACACTCTGCAGTTCTTGGCCTTCTTCATTAATGCCCTTTTAGTTCTTGAAATAAAATGGGCATATCTAGAGCTGTGTCCTTGAATTATTGCTTGCAAAGGTTCTAGTTCCACTACTGTTTGAAGAGAAGCCTGACACAGTTCAGTTGAAATGAATTGATAGATTGTGGAATGCTCCTGATATCAAAACAAATATCCTTGTCTTCCTAATATTCTGACCATTTTAGTAGTTTGGTGGCAACACTTGAAAGTGGAAAGTAATATATAACTGATTTCTGATTACCACCAGTTTAATGTTCCCAGAGAGTAAAGCAATCAACATTATTAGTCTTGATAGCTGTATGTTGTAGTATCAAAACCAGCTTTCCATTTGCTCAGGAATGAGGGCTGTTGCCTTCCTGGTTTCACTTGTGAAATTTCTGGATGCATCCAGCTGGCACTGAATTCTGGATCAGATAAACTTTTCACGTGGTCCAATACAGGTGGTCTTATGTGCCTATTGGAATGGATGTGACAGTTGATCTTTTCAAACCTCAGCTAGGAGCTGCCAGTTGGCTATCACCACTATCACAGCACTGCAATTGGAGGCAAGAGTCCAGGTCAGCTCAGCAGAACAATGATGGACCTGCAAGCCAGATCTTGCACATTGTAAGAAGGCATAAGAGATTTAAAATGTGTAAAAGAAAGGTGCTGATGTGAACATATGTTACTTCACTGAATGGAATGAAAGGATGGAAGGCTCAGCTCAGCAATCTGTTATCCATACTTATATTATTAGTAAGTTGGCATGAATTGCTGAGATGGAAGAATAGAGTGATTTTATTCTTTGAAGATGTTTTTCCAATTTCTATTAACAATTATCCTTCTGCTTTCATCCAGCCTGCACCAAGACAAATTATTAGCTCTTTTTCTGGATTTCTCTCTTTTAGTAGGCAACATATGCAGACTCTGAACTACTGAGGTTATCACCTATGTCTGCTGCTGCCTGTTGAAGATGGCCAAAATATCCTGAACAGAATTTGAAGATGTGAGAAATAAAAGTATTCTATTCCATTTATACTGTGTGGACACAGATGGCTTCTAACATGAATATATAAAAAGAACTAGTGGTGGTATATATTTATTTATTGATGATTGATTGTGTAAAGAGTAAGGAAAATGACCTTGACAGATATGCAAGCTGTGTTGCCAAGGTAATAAGGGGGAGTAAAACATGTAAGTCCAGAACGTCTAAATAACATTTGGAAGCAACTCAGACAGACACCTTCATAATTCACTGAACTATAAGGAGAAGGAGGTACAATGCAATTGACTTGCAAGATTCTGTTATTATAGCCAATCTCAATAAAAGTTGTATTAGCCTTCCTATGGAGTTGATTTCTTGGTCTGGTCTGCCTAGTGAGGCTGACAGATTGATTGATTTCAGTTTAGTCACTGCCTGACTCCAGCTGACTCTGTGAAGTTCACAAATAATAACATAAAAAAGCACTACAAACCCAAAACAAGATGGGATCCTGATGCAAAATACAGACAGAAAACAAAAATAATACAGATACAACCAAGGGCCCCACCCATCTCACCCCAAGCCCTGGGAGAACAACCAAGTATTCAAGGCTTTACAGAGTGGGAACAACATGGATTTCAGTGGAATCTTATTCCGAAGGACAGGCAGAGGCCTTGACCTTCAGCAGAAGGGACATGTTTCACAAAGCTGCCCAGAAAGGATGTCAATGGTGTCCTCATCCTATGTGCATTACCACATACTGTGAATATGTAATCACCAGAGTCCCCCTTTTGGTGGGAGATGGGCAGTGATAAAATTTAATAAATAAACAAACAAATAAATAAATAAATGTTGCTAGAAATCAAAACTGGAAAGTACATATCAACAATTATTTTGTATAATATAATAATATTGAAAAACATTTAAACCAGAAGTCCATGCTAGTGATTGTGAGTCATTAGCATATGACTTTCATTCTGTTTGAGGGTATTATTAAAACAAACCAATTTAAAATAACAGATAGTAAAAATAGCATTAAATTACAGTATATCTAGAGAAATGGACAAGTTGAAAGCTTGAGGAAGTTATTTTACAGTTGTGGAGCAAGCCCTAAAAAGGGATGTCACAAAATCCACTGAGGGAAATCCTAAGGTTAAGGATAGGAAGCTTTTAAATATTGTGGCCCTGTGTAGAGTTTTAAAAGGGAACCAGTATAAAAATTAGAGCTGTGCAGCATTTCAAAAATAATATGGAAAACATGCTTTGAAGTATGAGGGAACACCAATGTAGCATTTGCCTGCAATCCTGACAAAAGGCACTGGTTTTTTAAAGAGTTGCAGACAGGTGCTATCATTGCAATCCTACATATTCTGAACCATCTTTTTTGGAATCATAACTAAAGGACTGCATATAAAAATAGGAAAACATGATGAAGTAATATCTCCCCAACAAACATTCTGACAAGTGGAAACTGCAGCAGCTGCAATGCTCAGATCAACTTTGATGCTAAGTCCATGTAGTCAGAATTCCAGGATTCCATTCCAATATAGGTACAGCAAGTATGAATGAAACTGAAGCCAGGTCTACTTCCAGATAAGTTGCAGTTGGTGAACTGCACCAACCTAATTACATATCGCTAAGCACATTTACTCAACATTTCTTCTGCACTTTTTAAATCATTGCCACTTAGGTAGAAAAGAAATAACTGATGATTTAACTTAAAATATGATATCAAATTATTTCAGGAGTTAATTATTTCTTAGTGCCAATTGTTTCCTCTTGAGAGATTTCCTGTACAAACACCAATGAGATGAGACAGAGGTACCCACAAGTATGATTTTCTCTAGCTCTCATAATGGGGCTTGGATAGAACATCTTTTCAATGATGTGACCTTAAAATTAAGGAGACTAAAGGTAATCTGGATGAATTCCCAAATCAATTAGCATCAAAACAACTATATACATTGTGAAATATGTTAACATCCTGATATGTTTATATTAAAAAGAAAATGTGCTTCGCTACATGGATGAGAAGCTACTTCACTCTTAAATTATTAGCTTCATTTGTATTGAATTATGCAGTCATTCAGCTCCATCTTCTGGTTTCCAAATGTACAACACCATATTTTTAAAATATGCATGGCTATATAATGGAATTGAATTACTAATTGTATAGCTCCCTGATGTATCATTAATAATAGTGTAGGTAGCCATTTTTAGCATTTGATCCAATAGTTATGTGCAGTATACCTACTTAAGTAGATGTTAATGTCCATGTGCAAAATGGCATCTAAATCGTTATTACCCCTTCCTAAATAGAAAACTGATCTGAGGGTGATAGATAGATGATAGATAGATAGATAGATGATAGATAGATAGATAGATAGATAGATAGATAGATAGATAGATAGATAGATAGATAGATAGATGCAACATTCATCCTACATTTCTTTCAGAGCGATTTTAGCTTCTCTACAACAAACTGGATAGATAAGCAGAGACAATTAAGGCTGCCAACAAACTTGCTACTTTCATTACCACTGATAATCTAAAATGAATTACTGGTTAGTCTTGAGAAGCTGGATACTGTACCGAATAGTAGATCAACACTACAGTGAAAAAATATCCTAAGAGAAAGAATAGTAAATCATTTTACCAATGGTAAATCATTTTTACCAATCATCATATTCATGTTAATGATGTTACCTGATGGTTGAATAGTTATAGGGTGCAGCTAAGCTCTTCATCTGAACAATAGTTTATAGAGCCACTGAATTATAATTTTTAATATGACCAGTTCTTAAATACACTGGGAAGAATCATATTAACTGTCTTTAATTTAGTTCAGTTCTAATATTATTTAACTTAAATTTAGTTTTTGCCTTCACCCCACCCATTTTTTTCCTGACCTTGCCTGTGTTTGGAGCATGGCTGTCAGCATGCTACTTAGAAATCATGTGAACTTTTTTTCCCAAAACAAAGAAACCAAAAGATTGTGCATTCTCCTCTAAGACAAGATGCTTATTCCTGAAAGTTTACACTGTACTTCTATTCATGCCTGTTAAGTAGAAACCAGATCAAGTTCAGTGGAGTGAACTGAATATTGAATGCCACTCTAAGCATTTTATATGTGCAGTTTTCTCTCCTAAGGCCAATGCAACAATAATGCAGACAATTTCTTAACCAGTATTGGAAGTGGGATTTCACATTCTTTTCCTTCAGCTTATCTATAGATAAGAGAGAGGTGACAGAACCCATCATAAAACCACAGGGCCGAAAGGGATTGTGTGGGTCATCTAATTCAACTAGCTGCTCAGGATAGGGCGAATTAAAGTGTTATCAGTAGTGGCTGTTCAATCTCTTCACAGAACTTTCTGTGAGGGACAGCTCCATTCCGAGAAATGGCTCCATTTCCAAATTGCTTTTCTTTCAAGGAGTTTCTCTCCAAGACTACATCAAGCCTTGATATTTGATGAATGAACTTCCACAGTTATTTCTTCTTCAGGCCAAAAGCCTTCTGTTCCTTTCTTCATCATAATGGCTTCAGTGCTGCTGACCACCTTTGATACTTGCTTCTGAACAATTTATTTTTTAGAGTTTTTTAAAGAGCTCTTCCTTGAACTGTGAGTAGTGCACGTGATTCTAGTGATGCCAGTGATTATGTAAGAAGAAAAGGTGTGTTATGAATTCAGAGTTGAGCTGTCATCCTTGACTTTTTTATCTATCTGTCCATCCATGAAACCCTATGGACACAATCGACCTTCCTGAAATATAAAGCCATGGATAATTCACATTTTATGTTAAAAATAGTAATAAAAGCAGCTTCCGGTGGGAATGGCAGACTGAATGGCTGTGTCTGCTGGTTCAGCGGGCAGAGTGGACAGCGCGGTAACTTTTTTCAGGCTCAGGCAGGTTTTCCTGAAGCTGAGAAATGTTCTCCAGATCAAGGAGAGTACCTGGAATCATCCCATCTGATCTCTGGACGGCTGCTTGCAGCCAGAAGATCGCACACAGCGTTTTGGGTTCGACTGGTAAGAGTCAGCTGAAATGCAGGGGTTTCACCACTTTCCAAGCTGCTCTGTAGCCTTAAGGGGACACTAACACCAGCCACCCCATTTCTAAATCACCAATTTGTTTTTTTTTTTAAGCATATGTACCCTAAGAGAAGCTTTTTACAGCAAGGAGAAGTTGGTTCTCTTGGTGCTTAATGTTATTTTTGGGATTACTTTTTTTTAAATTCTTTTAACTTTCGAAATTCATTTTTTTTTCCAGAGGAAATTCCAAAGATTGAGACTAAAACAGTTGTCTTCCTGTTATTATTTTTGTGGTAAATTTGAAGATATCAGCATTTTCCTACAATGTTGAATTGGCTGATTTGAACCTTCAGCTTTATCTTCCCTTTCCCTTGACTGTCTCTTATCTCACTCTTACTTTATGTAAACACATTCTGGAATTCCTTCATATCTTTGACTTTTGCTGGTTAAGATCCTAGGGGGTGCTATAATCTACTGCATGAGACATGGAGGATTTCTAACAGATTCTTTCTGACCCTCACCAGGATTTTAAACAGAGTTCTTCTGACTTCTGTTTGGATTTTATTCAGTATATCCAGGATATATTGGAAAATATGAGATCAAAAATGAGCCATCAGATTGGGGATGTGGTGGGTGAAATTGAGGAACTTAAGAGTGATAGAAACGGTTTTTTCCAAGACTGAGATTGGGATTTTTATTGAGATGCTGAAGATTGGATAATGGAGTTGGAGAAATTGGAGAGAATGATCTGTAAGCCATAAGTGAAATCGATCTCCTGGTGGAATGCCATGAAAAGAACTAGGGATCTTTGAGGGGGGCAGTTGGGCTGGCTGATTTTTTTCAAGAGGAAAACTCTTTGCACATTGTGCGGATATGTAACTGCTCTGGTTTATTTTCAAGTGGGATAAGGGTTGAAGACTATTCATCTGATTTGCTTTATTCCATTTCAAAGATATGGAATTCTGTTTTGAATTGTTTCTGTTTTGGGGGTTTATTAAGATTGGATTAAAACTGCTGTATTATTAAATATAATAGCAGACAACTTATGAGCTTTTTAATTTGATTCTTATTATAGTAGACAGAAATGCATAGAATAGTGGTAGGAAGGGAATAATTAAATATGTTAAATATCTTTTGGAGGGGAGAAAAATATTTAGGAGGTTTATATGATTTTTTTTTAATTTTAATATAAGGGGGAGGAGTAACTGTACTTAGTGATTTTTATTATGTGTTGAAGTGGAATGACTTATGGAAATAATGTGGTGTTTGGGTTTAATATAGAGTAAGAGATTGACTATGGAATTTTTTGTATATCCTTCCTGTTAAAAGTTGGAAGCCACATCTTTTGTAAATTAAAAAAAAATGTTTTCACACTTATTTTAGTTTTTTTCTTTCTTTATAGTTTTTTGCTTTTTTGTAGTTTTTATTCTTTTCCTAAAACTTAATAAAATTTACTATAATAATAATAATAATAATAATAATAATAGCGTTCTCTCACTTAGGACATTTTTAAAGGCGGTAAGTGTCCTAGGTCCCTCTCACATGGATCGATACTTCCATATGTAGTATAGTTCAATATCTGAAATAATCAAGAATCAATAGTTTTCATTCATGTCTGCAAAACTGATAATTTAAATTTTGATGCCATTATTTCAACATTTTATGATTTCTCATTCCGGGCTATTGATTTCAATGGACCAAAACCAATGAAAAAAAAAAAAACTTCATTGATGAAGCCTGCAGTAAAACACAAGTGTGTCTGTCTGTCTGTCTGTGGTGGTGGTGGAAGAGACATTCTACTATATATGAACATCTAGCCCTGGGCTCTTTAAAAATTCCTGCTTTCATTCATTTTAAAGGCAGAAATTAACTGCATCTGAGAGAATATTTTAATCTCTGTATGTCATACAAATCAAATTTGTCAACCATGTCTCAAAATATCTGATATATTTTGCCTAAGTAAGGAAAAGTAAAAAAAAAAAAAAAATGCAAATCCTGACCTTATTCATGTTTATTTCAAAGTTCTGTGACTGAACTCAATGTGTCTTATGCCAAAGTAATTTTATATGGAATTGCAATCTTAGAAATGAAAAAAAAAATCATTGATCATAGCAATTCTACTTCAAAAAGATCCAGCTGAATTATGTCTCAAAGCTGAATTGTTAATATATATATATATATCCTGGTGATATTCAAGTTAGAATTTGAGTAGCTGTTTTACACTAACACAAGCATCCCTGTCAAAGTGACATCGCTATTTCAGGCTGTTTCAACAAATGGAGCTGAATCCTGCTTTTTTGGATTTTAAATACTTGAACTTAGTGTCATATTGTCCTTATAGAAACTAAAGTGGAATTTAAATTGGATTGGTAATTTGTCTTTACGAAAATTAAAAGTAAATATACTGATTTTAAAAAAAACTATTAAGTACATTCTGTGACTTCCACTTCGAATGGGACTTGAATATTTAGTTGGTACTATGACTGAATATTTTGAAAATGATTTGGAAGAAGAGCTTCAGATCTTGTGTCAGTAGTGAACCTATATGTATTCATTAAAGCAGGGCATTGTTTTTCATCCTTCCATGTGAGTTTTAAAAAACGATGAGGCAGCAGAGGCCTGAAAAAGGAAGGGCTGTTTTAATGAACAGAATAGAGGCACTGTGCCACTTCTTCCAAATCATCTCCAAAGGATACAGAAACCCACTAGGTATAATTTATTTGCCAATGCTCCTTACTATATTTTGTATTCCTAAGAGTCAGCTCTTCAGCAAAGGATCGTTACCTTGTCATGGTGCTGGAGCTTGAGCACCTCAATGATGCCATGAGCTAAACCATGAAGGGCCACCCAAGATGGGAAGGTCATGACAGAGAGGTCAGACTAAATGCGATCCCTGGGGAAGGTAATGGCAACCCACCCCAGTATTCTTGCCATGAAAACTAAATGGATCAGTACAACCAGAGATATGTCGGTATACCATTGGAAGATGAGACCCCCAGGTCGGAAGATGGTCAAAATGCTACTGGGGAGGAACAGAGGATGAGCTCAACTAGCCCCAGACGTGATGACGCAGCTAGCTCAAAGCTGAAAGGATGGCTAGCGGCCGACGGTGCTGGTGGTGAACGGCGAATCCGATGTTCTAAGGATCAACACACCATTGGAACCTGGAATGTAAGATCTATGAGCCAGGGCAAATTGGATGTGGTTATTGGTGAGATGTCAAGATTAAAGATAGACATTTTGGGAGTCAGTGAACTGAAATGGACTGGAATGGGCCACTTCACATCAAATGACCACCAGATCTACTACTGTGGACAAGAGGACCACAGAAGAAATGGAGTAGCCTTCATAATTAATAGTAAAGTGGCTAAAGCAGTGCTTGGATACAACCCCAAAAATGACAGAATGATCTCAATTCAAATTCAGGGCAAGCCATCTAACATCACAGTGATCCAAATATACGCCCCAACCACAAATGCTGAAGAAGCTGAAGTAGAGCAGTTCTATGAGGATCTGCAGCACCTACTGGATGACACGCCTAAAAGAGATGTTATTTTCATCACGGGAGACTGGAATGCTAAGGTGGGCAGTCAAATGACACCTCGAATTACAGGTAAGTATGGCCTGGGAGAACAAAATGAAGCAGGACATAGGCTGATAGAATTTTGCCAAGACAATTCACTCTGCATAACAAACACTCTCTTCCAACAACCTAAGAGACAGCTTTATACATGGACTTCACCAGATGGACAACATCGAAATCAGATTGATTACATCCTTTGCAGCCAAAGGTGGCGGACATCTGTACAGTCGGTAAAAACAAGGCCTGGAGCTGACTGTAGTTCCGATCACAAACTTCTTCTTGCACAATTTAGGATCAGACTAAAGAGATTAGGGAAGACCCACAGATCAGCTAGATATGAGCTCACTAATATTCCTAAGGAATATGCAGTGGAGGTGAAGAATAGATTTAAGGGACTGGACTTAGTAGATAGGGTCCTGGAAGAACTCTGGACAGAAGCTCGCAGCATTGTTCAGGAGGCGGCAACAAAATACATCCCAAAGAAAGAGAAAACCAAGAAGGCAAAATGGCTGTCTGCTGAGACACTAGAAGTAGCCCAAGAAAGAAGGAAAGCAAAAGGCAACAGTGATAGGGGGAGATATGCCCAATTAAATGCAAAATTCCAGAGGTTAGCCAGAAGAGATAAGGAATTATTTTTAAACAAGCAATGCGCGGAAGCGGAAGAAGACAATAGAATAGGAAGGACACGAGACCTCTTCCAGAAAATTAGAAACATTGGAGGTAAATTCCAGGCAAAAATGGGTATGATCAAAAACAAAGATGGCAAGGATCTAACAGAAGAAGAAGAGATCAAGAAAAGGTGGCAAGAATATACAGAAGACCTGTATAGGAAGGATAACAATATCGGGGATAGCTTTGACGGTGTGGTCAGTGAGCTAGAGCCAGACATCCTGAAGAGTGAGGTTGAGTGGGCCTTAAGAAGCATTGCTAATAACAAGGCAGCAGGAGACGACGGCATCCCAGCTGAACTGTTCAAAATCTTGCAAGATGATGCTGTGAAGGTAATGCATGCTATATGCCAGCAAATTTGGAAAACACAAGAATGGCCATCAGATTGGAAAAAATCAACTTATATCCACATACCAAAAAAGGGAAACACTAAAGAATGTTCAAACTATCGAACAGTGGCACTCATTTCACATGCCAGTAAGGTAATGCTCAAGATCCTGCAAGGTAGACTTCAGCAGTTCATGGAGCGAGAATTGCTAGATGTACAAGCTGGGTTTAGAAAAGGCAGAGGAACTAGAGACCAAATTGCCAATATCTGCTGGATAATGGAAAAGGCCAGGGAGTTTCAGAAAAACAAATTGTGGCAAGTTCTTAGTGGTATGGGGATACCAAGTCATCTTGTATGCCTCCTGAAGAATCTGTATAACGACCAAGTAGCAACAGTAAGAACAGACCACGGAACAACGGACTGGTTTAAGATTGGGAAAGAAGTACGGCAGGGCTGTATACTCTCACCCTACCTATTCAACTTGTATGCAGAACACATCATGCGACAAGCTGGCCTTGAGGAATCCAAGGCTGGAGTTAAAATCGCTGGAAGAAACATTAACAATCTCAGATATCCAGATGATACCACTTTGATGGCTGAAAGTGAAGAGGAACTGAGGAGCCTTATGATGGTGGTGAAAGAAGAAAGTGCAAAAGCTGGTTTGCAGCTAAACCTCAAAAAAACCAAGATTATGGCAACCAGCTTGATTGATAACTGGCAAATAGAGGGAGAAAATGTAGAAGCAGTGAAAGACTTTGTATTCCTAGGTGCAAAGATTACTGCAGATGCTGACTGCAGTCAGGAAATCAGAAGACGCTTAATCCTTGGGAGAAGAGCAATGACAAATCTCGATAAAATAGTTAAGAGCAGAGACATCACACTGACAACAAAGGCCCGCATAGTTAAAGCAATGGTGTTCCCTGTAGTAACATATGGCTGCGAGAGCTGGACCATAAGGAAGGCTGAGAGAAGGAAGATCGATGCTTTTGAACTGTGGTGTTGGAGGAAAATTCTGAGAGTGCCTTGGACTGCAAGAAGATCAAACCAGTCCATCCTCCAGGAAAAAAAGCCAGACTGCTCACTTGAGGGAATGATATTAAAGGCAAAACTGAAATACTTTGGCCACATAATGAGAAGACAGGACACCCTGGAGAAGATGCTGATGCTAGGGAGAGTGGAAGGCAAAAGGAAGAGGGGCCGACCAAGGGCAAGATGGATGGATGATATTCTAGAGGTGACAGACTCGTCCCTGGGGGAGCTGGGGGTGTTGACGACCGACAGGAAGCTGTGGCGTGGGTTGATCCATGAAGTCACGAAGAGTCGGAAGCTACTAAATGAATGAACAACAAAGAGTCAGCTACAAAATCTAGCCTTTGCTCACAATGTGGACTAGTGATATGCATTTTTATTGTATATATATTTTGTAAGATATAAACTTGGAGTGAAAATTCTAGGAATAATGAACAGATAGATAGAACCATATGCATAGCCAATCACTTCTGCCTCTTCAGTGTTCCCTTATAAGTTTGGTACCAAACTTCTAAATCACCTAGTTACAATTTAACATGGCAATTTTTGCAAAGCATGCAAGAAAAAGTTTCTTTGTGTATTAATTCTTAAATCTGCATATTACATTTTTCAAGTTCTTACTTAAAGTAGACCATTAGCTGACTTTTCAGAATTAACTGATATTTTCTGTAATACTAACTTTACTGACAACCATAGGGACTTAGTCATATATACTTTTGGATTAGGTTGTTAGTTGGTTTGAAGAATGCCCTTAAGAATGAATAGGCTGCAATATACTCCTTTGGAAGTCAGATGTTGGATAAAAGGACTTACATTTAAGCATGTGCTGCATCGGGTGTTAAAAGCATAAGAGAGCTATCCTCAGGCTTAACAATTGAGTTATTGAGGAAAGAGTCTTTTGTTTAAATATTTCACATTTGTCTTCATCCACATATACAGGCAGTCAACTTATGAGCACAAGAGGGACCAGAAAAAATCATCAAGTGGTGTAGTCGTTAAGCAAGGCATCATACGACTGTACCTGATTTTGAGACTTCTTCTGCCATGGTCATTAAATGAAGCGTTTTGCATATTTTAGACAATTACTTTTGTGATGAGATCAAAGAAAAGAACTCTCCTATGCAGTCCACTAAATGTTTCAGCAGGTTACTTGCAGTTACCTGTGGTTGTTTTAGATATAACCTGTTTGCAGGCAGTTCTAGAAGATACTTTTCTTGGTTTTACAGATATTTCCTTGATTTCAACAGTTCCACGAAACTTATACTCATTTACAGGTGAAATTGACAGCTGGAAGCATTGAGAGATTTTTAAAATAGCTTTGCCTACTTTATAAGAGTGAATTAGCTTTGTTTTGAAATGTTCAGACAGTTGCTTAGAGGAATCTATGTCTGTAGAAAGTAGACAGAATAACAGTTACTGTCTAGGAGGCTAGAAAGGTAAGAGTATTTGTTCATCTGTGAAATTCTCTGTAGCTAATAGTAGATCTAATGAGTCAATCACTTTGGGGAAGGGTTAGTTTCAAAAAGTGGCACTGAATCAACTCGGTGTCCAAACATCTGCATGTCGTATTCACTTTTTCTTGTTTTTTATCTTTAAACAACTGCACAAAAAATAGTATCCATGCAAATATACAGAAATAAGTTAACTTTGTAACAGGCAAAAATTGTGTCAGCTTCACTTCATTTAGGAATTCATTGAAATATACAATTTGAATTCAACCAGGGTTAGCTCAGCTTCTCCATTACCAACCAGTGTGCCTGTTGGTGGTCAATATAACTAAAAGCATCACACATACACACACTGGGTAGAAATAGAGAACTCCCCCTGCCTGGGTGTGTGTGTGGATGGAACTAATATACAACCTTGTATATTGGGGCATAACACAATGTAACATAACCTGTATCTCTTTTTTTCTGAGGGCTTAAGGGAAAGTGGACTATATACTGAACCATTTGGACAAATTCAACTTCTGCATGCAATTGATCCATGGGAATCATGATCTTAAATGCTTAAACCTTGCTAATTATAGCTGTCCTAACAAAATTATTTAATGCATATTGAAATCCTATTGGCATCCAGTTTCTAAAGTAGAAATAATTCTGAGCCATTGTTAAGACTCATAAGTTGTATGCACAGAACTTATTTTTCAACTCATGTATAAATCTTCCATCTGACAAAATATGCTTATTCAACCACAAAAAAATATTTATCTATCTATCTATCTATCTATCTATCTATCTATCTATCATTATTATTATTATGGCCCATCTCCCCGCAAAGGATGATATGCTGCAAGACAATAAAACTAGGAGGTTGTAATTCTGGTCTGCATTCTTATGTGATGCTCATCTTTTTGCAGAAACATCATTTCCCCCAGAACTGTACAGTACTGGGATCCTTCATGAGAAAGAAATCTCAAATACCCATACAGATCTTCAATCAACCCAATAAATCAGATATATCCTTTTCATATTCTGCTTGGTATTATGTTTTAATAAGTAATATACAATTATCTGCTTGGGTCAGTAGTAATTACTCCATTATAAAATAGAACATTAGGTTATATTTTTCAGTAAGGAGAAATTGTAGTTTGGCAACTGCTGTAACTAAAAGCCTACAGAGGATTGAGATTAGATCCATATAATATAATAAATTAAAAATATACATTTCTTTGCATTGTCTCACAAATGCTTTGTTCTTTTTGTTTATCAGTTCGACTATTATCCTTGAAGCACTGTTGCAAGATTAAGTAATAGGATGTTCATGAAGAGTTTATATCCTATCCTATCCTTTTGAAGGATCTTGGCATAATACTGTTCTTTAGGAAAAAAATGAAATATCCTTTTTTAGCAACCAGAATACATAAATTAAGTGCAGATGGATGTTTTCAGCTTTTATTTTTCCAAAAGACATGTAAAATACAAAATGTGGTAACTATACAACTAATAATCTTGAAATAAGGTCAGTAACACTATTCTGATGGAATGTTAATCTTGGTTCTGTCCATTCATGTTGGACGTATATTGCAATGTGTATGTTCTTGAAACAGATCATTAGAAATAAAAGAGCATTTACAGCTCAATCCATTTTGTGCAGAACAACCAGGATTTTCCTGCAGAGTTTAATGATCAATGGGATTATTAAGGGATCAAGGGGAGTCAATGACTTCAGGTCTTTGTATTTGTTCCAACAGTAGTGGGCATGAGTGAGATCTAATGTCGTTGTGTTTGGAAATGGCTTCATCCAAATCCAATTCCCTATCATTAATTTTCACCTCCATGCAGCCATTGTAAAAAACTGTGACTGGAGTTGCCTCCACTGGAACATCTGAATAAAAAATAAAATAGTTAATACAAATTAAAAATTAAAAAAAAAAACACAATTTAACAGGATAAAAAAATTTAAATAAAAATCATATTAATGTGTGAATCAAATCCAGTTTATCTGAGACAATTCTTTAATCATTGTATACAACTATAGTCACAGTAATTAAACTCATTTCAAAACATTCCTAATGTCACATTGCAATTCTTATAAATGATGGAATATTACCTGAGCAAAGTGGAACCTATATTTCTGATTAACTCTCACAGTTAATGATATTCATTTGTTTTATTCTTGCTGATCTGACAAAGAGCATAGAATTGTACCTGCTGGTTCCTACTTACCATATGCATCTGAGGTAGTGTCTAAAGAGGAGAGCATGCTCTAGATGGGTATGTATCTTAAGTGGTTTAGAATTTAGGTCTACAGAATTCAAATAGGCTCCTCTCTTTAGATGACTCCACTACAAATGGATTGTGGAAGGCCCAAAGTGTGGATGTGCTACTGCAGCAATACTCTCCCTTCTCTGATAATGTATTATAATTATCAATCCATCTTTCTACTGATACAAAATTACTAAACTTTCTGTAAGGGATATTTTCTTTTAATATGGCCACTAGGTGTTTCGACAGCACAAAGTGTGAAACCTATGCAACATGCTGAGCCAACTCAGTCTACTATATTGAAGGATTTCCTAGTTGACTTTCCTCAAGGCTAACCTGAGTTATGCACACTTAAATACTTTTACTGTCTAGGCTTAAAAACTGAAATTTTATAATTTCAGGTCAGATTTTTACACATTTTTCAGAATTTCATGGAAACTCATCTCACAATATTTGGTTGGAGTTAAAGTGGATTCTTATAAACCTTGTCTTCTTTACATGAGTCCCAATAAATAATTTAGAAATGATGGACTGTAAAGTAGTATTGATGAGAGTGATTGTTAGTGGAACGCAATGAGTGAACAGAGGAGGACTCAAGGTCCTTTTCAGCCATGTCCCAAAACAGATTCTGAGAAAACTGGTTTATGAGAGTTAAGCTAGTGCAGTTTTAACTACTCTTGCAATTTCAGAAATCCCCAAAAAATTGGGAAAAAGAAAAGACCAACACAATTAAAAAGATCATGTCTGGATGACTGTCATCCTATATGCATTTACTGAAAGTTAATAAAATAGAAAAAGGCTTACCAGGAATGCCCCCTAAGTAGGTATCAACAGATCCATTAACTGCTTTTTCAAGGACAGAGAGATGGTGTCCTGAATAGGTGATATCTGAATGCGAATCAGCTGTAAGTTCAAGCATCTGTCTACTTATCATGAGTCTGAGTAGCACTCTTCTTGAGGTACACAAACTTCTTGACTCTAAGTGGGCAACAATGACATTCTGAATGGATACAATGATTTCCTGAGGTTCAGAAGCAAAACAAGAGGGGGGAGGGAGTCAATTTCAGTTTGTATTTCATTTTTCCATTCACAAAAAAGCTTTAAAGCCTGTAACATGTATACAATAGCATCATCAAACAATACAGAAAATGTATCTTAATAAAATGGCTAGAACAAATACTAGAATATGTATATTTAAATGCTAGTGAAAATAATTCAATGAATATAAAATTGATAATTGACATAAATCAACTTATTTTTCTTAGTAACATTTCAATAAATCATAAGAGATAATTAAATACAAAGCATTTTTGCAGCCCAGATCTGGTAGCTTTAATAAATGTTTAGCACCAACATTTTTCAAACTATTTCCTAAATGTAAACAAAATCATTTCTGATATAAGGAAGCACTTTTCTATATCACCTTACAGCAGATGGCTTACTTTTAATCAGAGGCATCTGGGGTCTTGACTTATCAAAAAAGGTCAAGATGGCAGCATGATCAAAGCCCTGCCCATTTTGTACATGCATCAATGTTGCATACATGTACAGTCACATTTTGTGAGATGGGGGGCCATATAAATATAATAAATGCATGCATGCATGCATGCATACCAGGGCTTCAAATTGTGTTGCTGGGATCTTAACTTTTTTTACCCCTTCCTACAGCCACTGTTTCTTTTAATGATCATTTCATCAAAATTCTGCACAGATAAAGACAGTAAGTCAGGAAGATCTTTCTTCACAGAGATCTACAGTTTTGTTTCAAGGAAGGAATTGCCCATGAGCATTCTGAATGATGTGATGGTGGAGGGGGGTGGATCAGAAATTTCTCTCTCTCTCCCTGTCGTTGGTGAAAAAAATTAATTTATGCTTGTCAAAATCAAACTAATTAGACACATGTCTAAACATAATTACCTCTCAGTTCCTTATCTGGCTTAAGCCACTCAGGGAAAATTCCATTAAATTTCAGTGGTATCAAATTCCTATGGCAAAGGGACTAAAAAGTTTCCCAGTAATTTCTCCCTCGTGCAAGGGAGGTGCTAGGTACCTAGGTTAATTTTCTCCAGTATGCATTCATGTAGTGGGAGCGAAGAGTACCTGTACATTTGTTGAGTTGGAATCCACAATAGACAAAGCAAGGGGAACTGTTTCACCTGAAACCAAGGCAAACATTATTCCAGTGCCTGTGGATGGACGGATAGCCATTGTCACATTTATTAACCAATCCTCTGTGTCGCTTGAGGTGTTATCTGTTTTATTTTAAAATAAATCAGAAAGCAACAGAAAGGAATGTATTAGCCAGTCACAAAATAATCATTTATTCTCCTCTCCCCCACAAAAAAACCCTTAAACTCCAAATACTTTATTCAGAGTTTTGTCTTTCCTCAAAACATTTTTTTAAAAAAATCTGTTAACACTACTTTTAAGATTTTTTTTCCCAGTAGAACTTCAAGCATTTCTCTCCCCTGCCCCAAACTGATAAACAGAATCAAAATAAGTCTCAAAATACTTGTTATTTGCCAGCTGGTATATTTGCAGAAAAGAGGTGCTCCGTAACACATCATAAGATGCTTTCACCCAATAATCTGGGTAGACAGATCATGACAACAGTTTAGGCCTATAACTTTGAAGAAATACTTCCCATTATGAACTACAAGGAACGTGGGCAGAAACACATGCCTAGCAGGCAAGATGATCCTCAGAGGTAGCTCTTAGGTTAATGGCTGCTACCACTGACATCTCTCAAAGACCAACTGTCTAACTGGACAAATTTGGATATTTCAGTTTGCAGCTGAAGGAGCACGGAGAGAGATTGTTAGTCATTAGTTGTTTTATTTTTACCTAGTGATATGATTTTTTAAAGATATTCTTTTATACCCTGAAATGTGCACTCCTTTGACATTTAAGAAGTGACCCAAAGCTCCTAAAAATAATTATTAAATGTAAGCGTGATTTTATATAACCAGAAATATGTCTAGTAACTAAAAGCTGGGCTATGGAGCTGCAGAACATGCAAGTACTTTTTACATGTTGCAGCTTGAAAGGGGATCACTTAATACAGGAGTCCACATTTAGAATATAATATGACAGCTGCAAGAGCCAGTTTGATATAGTGGTTATATCACCAGGCTAGAAACCAGGAGAATGTGTGTTCTAGTCCTGCCATAGTTATGAAGCCAGCTGGGTGACCTTGGGCCAGTCATCTCTCTCAGTCCTAGGAAGGAGTCAATGGTAAACCAGTTCTGAAATCTTGCCAAGAAAATTGTAGGGACTTACCCAGGCTATCACCAGGAGTCAACACTGACTTGAAGGGGCAAAAAAAAAAAAAAAAAAAAGACAGCTGCAAGATGTAATGTTTTTAATTTGGCTGGAAATTTTGAGAGGTGTATACCCAATACATTTAGAAGAATTAAGTGAACAAAAGTAATGTACACAGTAGAATCATGGCCTAAGGGTTAGGGTGGCAAAAGACAAGAAAACCTGACTGATCATGGATATGATGCCATATTTAAGCTCATACTGTGATGATATGGGCAGCAAAACATCAGCACTTTCTGTCATTATTGTTATTTCACTATGCAGTCCTCTGCAGCCTAAACTCTGCTATGCTGGCCTGGACCTCCATCCTTTCTGGCTTATTCAAGTTGCCAGGGATGGACTGAGAGGTGGATCAGAGAGGTTGTGAATATCTCTTTGACAGAGAGTTTAGCGCAGGCCGCTTGAAGGAAGGGATGATATGCCCTTGCTGAAGATGCCATTCCTATATCTGGCAATATTGGCAACTTCTACCCCACTTCCAACCGTCTTTTTTGGAAAGGTTTTGGGGTAAGAGACTGAAGGTCAGTTGTAGAAGATGTTGGAATAAAGGGATTATCTTGATGCTGGACAGTCTAGCTTCAGGCCTGGACAGAAGACAGAAACTGCCTTGATAACTTTGTGTTAAACAAACATGCTTACTGTAGCTAATGTGAAACTTTGCCATGCCAGTGCCAGGGTAGTAAGATCCCTTTCCAACACTTATTAAACAATGTTTGCTTTGTTTTTCTTGAATTATATCTTTTACACCGGATGTTCCCTGATTTAACAAGTTCCAACCACGAATGCACCCATCCAAACGGGGATTAATCTGTAAAGAAAGTTACAGAACAGATTATGTCATTCCAGGAATATTGTCAAGTAATGCAGAACAAGTTATTATTTCTTTCTGGAAACAAAATTTAACAATATAGATTTAAATGACACATCACACAAAAATCCTTGTAACTGAGTCCTTAAAGCATATTCCAATGGTTTTGTTTGTTAGTTTGCTTTAATGGGAAGCAATTTAGGAACAGAGTACAAGTAGACCTTGTTTAACTACCACAATTGGAACCAGCAACTTGGTTGTTATGCAAAGCAGTCGCTAAGTGAAACCACAACTGTGCTTATGATCTTACTTTATATTTCCTTTGCTTTACAGACCTGCGAAAGTGGTAAATGTGAGGATTGGTTGTAAAGTTATTTCTTCACTGCTGCTGTAACTGCGAACTATTGTTAAACAAGGCAGTTGCTAAATGGGGACTATCTGTAGACTAAATAATTATTAAAATAATTTTAAAAGGTGACTTATATATTGTGCTAAGCCAAGGTTTGTTTAAATATAGCTTCCTGAATAAACTACACTTTGCAGTATCACAGTATTCACTATGTCATACATTTTGATTTCCAAACTAAAATGTATATAATATACTAAGCCAAAAGCCTGCAAGTCACATTATGTTCTACTGTAACATGTGAAACAGAATACAGAATGAATAAATTGTTTTCTACCAAAATTCCTTTTCTGATATTACTATCTGCATTGGGAAATCCCTTATTTGAGGCTGGAATTTGTGCTAGATCTGATACCATTTGCATTTTATAGTACCTACATAGTAGGCGTAAAGATGCACTCCATTATACTAGTTCATAATAGAAATGAACTGATTTATGCTAGCATCTATTGCTTTCCCTCCAAATCATATTTCTATCAGTTCTTCATTTCCACAAATTTCCAAAAGATACTTTCTATTCATCTTGCTGCAAAAGATGACAAGGAATTTCCATGCAGGTAGATATAAATAATTTCTTGGGAAGAACAAATCACCTCTCCATTAGCTTTCTAGAAAACCATGCTAGTTTCCAGAAAGAAAGTCTTTTCCATTGTGGATACAGGTAGTCCTCACTTACCAAAGGTAATTGGGACTGGGAACTCTGTCGCTAAGCAACATGGTTGTAAGGTGTGACATCAGGTGACCGCACTGACTTATGATGGCAGTTCCTGTAGTCCCAGTTGCTGTCATTAGGTGAGTCCCACGCAGTTGCTGTGTCCCATGGTCACATGATTGCCATTTGTGTCCTCCTGCAGGCTTCCCTATTGACTTTGCCTGTTGGAAGTTGGCAGTGAAAGTCACAAATGGCGAGCATGTGACCGCAGGATGCTGCAATGTCATAATTGTGAGTTGGTTGCTGAGCATCCAAATCACGATCACATGACTGCAGGGACACTGCGACAGCCGCAACTACGAGGATCTGTCATTAGTACCCTTCATTCAGCGCCGTCATAACTTTGAACAGTCGCTGAACAAGTAGAAGTTAAGCGAGGACTACCTATATCAGAAAATTACACTAGGTAGGCAAAGAATAAACCTTTCTCTGCTAGCCAGATTGTTATGCTTGTTATTACCATGATGAAAAGTTAGTAAGCTGTTTTTCCAAGTTATCTTTCAGGGATATTCAAAGCATTTGATAAAGAAGTGTGTTGTGCTTCCAGGGTTTGTGAAACATTTTTTTCAGATGCTTTGCATTGCCTTTTTACCTATATACACATATTGTATTAATAGATATATAAATAAAACCTGTGCCTTAGCAGGTTGCATTTTTAATTGTTTTAACAGATTTTCTGTTGATTTAATCTGATTAATGTATTAAATGGTACAGCCATAACACGAAGCAATGTTAAAAAAGCTTCTCATAAACCAAATTTATTTCTATCTTCATATATGGGTGGAGTGCTGAGCCTGAATTGTGGTTGTTTTCCTGACATCAAATGTGACCAACACTTAAACGTAATTTGAACTGTGACCTTCTAAGTCAAGTTTTAGTTCCTAGATGACACCAACTCTCAGTGCATGTTTAAAGCTCTGATAATCTAAAACCACATATATATCAATCTCTTCTGCAGATCAAGTTCTGTGCTAACCTGTGGAGATATCATTCTCAGAAGGATCACTTATTTTCTAGGTTTAGGATTCCATAAAGCCATGTTTCAATATTTTCCATATTTTCCTTGCATACCATTTGTTCATTGAGGCAACAATCGGTTCACAGAAAAAAATGGAATATCAAAAGACATAATTGGGCTCCAGGGGTGGGGTGGGAGGGGATATAAAATGTTACTTTCAATATAACAGCTGTAGGCATAACTGACAGCTAGGATCAAACATCTCTTTATGCTGAGAAGCTGGATGGTGATTTCTACATGTCAGGCACAGAGCCAGCTAGTGAACAGTTGGAAGTCATGTAAACAGGACTAGCAAATGTCCAATTTTGTGTGTGTAAGAAAACTCGAAACAAATTATCTCTAGGTTAAAAATGTCCTAAGGCAGATAGCTCAATAGATAACCTTGATTTTCAACATGCCTACATTTTCAAAATAGCAATAATGAAATCTCATACGCAGTACAATCAAACTTATTTATGGTTTGCACTGTTACTTCAGGCAGGATTAAACTATTATTAAACTTTTCTGCCATTTCTTTATGCTATTAGCAGCTATGCCCTTTATTTTCTCCAATGAAGTAGGAAGCATATAGGCTGCTTCCCTGGAATGGCACTTTGCACAGTCTTTTTTTTCTGATAACAACCATCCTCATTGTCTTTTTACAACTATTTCTCCTGGGATGCTTAAAACTGAAGCTGCTTCTTCCAGCTATAATTTACTTCCAAATTACCACAGGTCAAATGCTACTCTAGCTCATAAAAATGCATCAGTATTTTCAGAATTAGTGCTAATAAAACAACAACAACAACCTTTTTTGAAGCTCTAGAAACTTAATAGGATACTTCCCCAAATTTTACTCGTTCAGGACAGATCACTCCACTTCTCTTTATGCATGGAGTAATAGACAATTCCCATGCCAAGAAAGTCATGAAACAATACGATGATGGGGGAAAACAGCCTTGTGTTTTTCATCATTGCTTGAACACTGATCCTCAATGTGGGGCTTCGGGAAGGGGCTCGTTCTATAGATGTCATGTGATTCTAGGAGGCACATACACACATGTATGTATGTGTATTTCACCATCTTGACACATACATGTAATATTTCTATGAGAACAATGAAAGTTTTAAAAGGAAAAAAAAACCCTGAAACATTAATTGCAACACCTAAGTATACTGCAATGTGATGCCCCACCAAATGCTGCAAAAATTACCAATTTAATGAGACTTTTGTCCATTTTGCGAGGGAATCCTGCAATGTACACTTTTGTGTCCAAAAAGCCATTAGAAAGCTTGAAAAGAGGACTTGGGTTATTGATGTTCATCACTGCTTCTTTGGCTATTTTTACACTGATGCTATGGTCTAGTTCTTCCACAGAGATCTAAATGTAAAAAAGGTATTAGAAATATATGAATGCTAAGAGAATCAGTTTCAATCCAGTAACAATGACACGTATGCAATAAAGATCCTGATTTAGTAGAAGGGGTTCACATAACTAGGCCAACATTTGGTAAAAACACACTAGCCAGTTTAACATGCAAAGGCACAATGTGGCTTGTGACAGTCCATGGGCCCTCAGCATCCTTTCAAATATCGATCCAGAACCCCCAACACACACTTTATTTTCATACACTGCTAAGTATAACTAGACAGTTTGAATTGGTTTAATTTCCCATAGAAGACAGGGAAAAAAAAAGGGATGAGTGGGATCTTCTAAGAAGGCAAGGAAGGTAAAATCTAGGGGAAGGACGATTTTGATGGAGGAAGGTGATGGCTAGCCACCTAAGATGGATCTAAACAGTGTTGGCTGTTGAAGCTTTCCTTTGGTAGAACAGTGGTGGTTGATGATCTTGAGGTGCACCAAACACTGTTATCCTGTTAAAGGCTTATTAGTTCAAGGAGAGGTTGGGCCAAGAAGTGGAACAAGGTATTATCTGGAAAAAAATGTTGAGATTGGGCACTGGCATGAAATAGAATCAATCTGATGCAGAGGGCTCTCAAGTTTTGCTAGCAAGAAACTGAGCCAAAAAGTATTGCAGTACATCCTGGCAATCTGTGATTATGTAACCATATGCATCTGTCTCCTGTTTCTGCTGTGTACCCTCTTTGGCATAAACAGCCTTTTTCTTACAATTGCCCACTATAAGCACTTCTACAAGATCTCTCAAAGGTGCTAAAATCATACAAATTAAAAAGGCTAAGAAATGATGGATGAGAAGCTCTGGCTTTCAGTTACAAGGAAAGACTTTTAAACACTGAAAGACTGATAAATTACTAAATACTACAAATATGAATACAGAGAAATGCCAGAGATTTCCACAAGATTCAGCCCTTTTAAGCTGCTATATTGGAGAAAGCCCATGAGGATGTTGGATGTGGTGAAGGAAGGCTGTCCAGGGTAGTTCCAGATACAAAGAACTTAGTTGACTAAATTCTCACATAAAGGAAAAAAAATTGAAAAGACTCAGTCACATGGTCCAAGAGAACTAGAAAT
This sequence comes from Candoia aspera, assembly GCF_035149785.1. Classification (NCBI taxonomy): domain Eukaryota; kingdom Metazoa; phylum Chordata; class Lepidosauria; order Squamata; family Candoiidae; genus Candoia; species Candoia aspera. The sequence goes on along the minus strand of NC_086157.1, from coordinate 78,826,715 downwards.
TAGTATAAGACACACAGAAGCCCTGGTATGATATTAAGGCCACAGAGAAATCGCTTCAAATGGGTGAGAAAGTGTTGCTGTTGTTGCCTAGTCCGCAAATTGCAAACTATTTGGCAAGACCCCCTTACTATAAATAGAAATTGAGGCCTGTCAACTATAACATAGACTTCAGAGGTGGAAAAAACAAAATCTTTTATATAAACCTACGAAGGAAATGTATTAAGAGAAAAGAGCCAACAGTAGTGTTGGGACCTCACAGATAGAAGATTTAGCAGAACAAGTATACAACTGACTGTGAGACACACATACAGAGCACACTGAAACACACATAGATTCAAGCTTGTCTTTACAACAGAAGGGAGATCTAGACACTCTTAGAAGAATTCAAAGAACATTTTTACAAGCAAGTCAAGTACTACTACCCTAAAGGAACAAAACCCCACAGAGTTGCAAAGCCAATAAAGTACAAACACATTCCAGAAAGAACAGATTTTTTGGGGGGTGGAGGTGCTTATTAAATGCAAACCTAGCCAAATGAAATTTATCCAATGAACTCAGCTTAAAGAAACCATAGTTTGACAAAATATATGAATTCAGTCACTGTGCCCAAAACCAATAGCTTTTTTCCTGCATTTTCGCTAGCAAAAGGTGATCATTCAGTTTGACAATCCCAATCTTCCGTTAAGTATGTCAGGATGCCGTATATAAACCTTTCTACCCAACGGTTTTCTTTGCTCTCAAACAAAAAGTAATAGTCATAATACAAAAAAATAAAAATCAAAATCAAAACTTCATGGACCAAGTATTTTTTAAGGCAACTGAAATCTTATAATTTCTAACATAACTCTAAGAACAATCAGTTACTATCTGAATAACTTTTTAAGTCCTGGATTTAGAATTCTGATGGAAGTCTTAGCCTATGGTTTAAATTATAAAAAACATGAAATTATTTTGTTGAAACAAAGTGACAAATTTATACTGCAAGTGCATTACTTTAGTAGTGGCTTATTTCATAAAGCTGTTTGTTTGTTTAGATTATTTATATATGGCTACACAACTCACAATAGTGACTTCATTTTCACGACATTTTCTGATAAAAGACTTACCATGTGCCACAAGCCATCATTAATAGCTTTACCACCACTTGTTACTTTTGTCCCAAGTTCATTCTTGAACTGAATTTCAATCTTTCCTTCACGCAATGCAAGTAGAAACCAGGCTATACTGTTTGTGGATTCAGCATACAGTATCACACCCTCATTATCGTAAGTCCGGAAGTCAAATTCTGCAGAAAATCTGAGTTGAGAAAGGGGGAAGCCTAAAGAATTATGCAGTAGGAAGACAGGATGCATACATTAAGAATTTTCTTACACATATGCCAATATGATACATCTCGACTCAAGAAACTGACTCAAGATACAAGAAGAATTGTTTTATAAAAATAAGAATCTACCATGGTTAACATATTTGCAAATAAATGGAAAAATAAAAAAGTGATCTCAAAGAAGGAGGGACCCTGAGAAAGATGACAGAATTTGAAACACACAGAATCAAGATCGTTTATTAGGATGTATTTAAAAATTGTTATTCAGATATGACTCAGACACAGAACAAATTAAAAATTGTGTGACAAAATGGCTATAAAACTTTGAAGAAGTATGCAAGTGGAATAATAGGAAAACTATAGAAAAATCAGTAAAATTTACATCATGCTACAGTGAGGGAAAATTGGTAAAAAAATATTTTCATAAGTTATGTGTCATGTCCCCCGTTGTGCTGTACACAATGGGGAACATGCCTTTCCGATGGAGGGGAAGGGGAAGGAAGAAATCAGTGCTAACATAAGCACTGAAAGACAAAAACAAATAAAGGACAAAGGAGCATACCTTTGCCCTGACCCGGGAAGCCATCATCCGATCTCCCTGACATCTCTGCATTACCACGGGGGACACACCTGCTCCGGACACAGGAAGAGGACAGAGGCAATCAGCACTAATCCCCGATTGCCCATCGAGACTCCGGAATCACCCCTTGATCGCCCATCGAGACTCCGGGTTCACCATCGGGCAAGACTTTGGGAGAATGGGGGGGTGGGGAAGGATCAGGTCCGCACCGCAGGTATTTACCGGCTACCTCACACGCCATGTCACATTCCTGTCTTTCTCAGTGTATGCATTCTATTCCTAATAAACCAGAAATCCTTAGCCCTGGTTAGTGAGTCTGTGTTTTTATTTGAATAAGGGCAATCATCACATAAAGACGGGAATCAGAAAAAAAAATTTCCGCTAGCACCATTCCAGATTTCGTCTGTGAGGGATCCAAGCTGGCGATGGAAAGACTCAACCCACGAAGAGGTGGCTACCAGAGGACTGGCGACGGGTCACCCGACTCCACGGCACGAACGATTGGTGAGAACCCTATTCCCCGACGGTACGAAGTCCAGGAGGGTTCGGGATTAAGCTCGGAGGAGGAGGAGACCGGGAGGAGCAGGACACTTGAAGCCACCAGAGAGTTGCAGGGTGAGTGGGTCACCCTGGACGAGACGCTGGGATCCCTGCCCGGGACGCTCGGGGTGTCTAAGAAACTGCGGGACCTGCTGTCAACGATTGCAGGAGCCGAGGGAAGGCGCCGGAGTGGACGAACCAAGGAAGGCTCCCAGACAGCTGAGCGGCTGAGGATAATGGAGGTGAGGCTGGAGTCAATCGAACAGCTGTTCCTGAGATGGTCGGTGGCGTGGGAATCATGAGGAAGGGGTGAGGTGGAACCAGGTACCAGAAGTTCATCACCCCCCCCTCCCACCCCTGAGACACGACAGCTGGGGAGAGGAAGGAGATGGCAGGAGGCTGAGGTAGCGCCGGGCAGAGTTCACCTCACGGAACCCACCAGGAGGTCACCTTCTCCCCCTCCCACCCTGGAGACGCGACCGCTGGGAAGAGGCTGGAGCCGGCACGAAACGGAGGCAACGCTGCCCGGATTCCGGCTTAGGGAATCCCCACACCGAGACCGGAGAACCCCAGCAGCCCAAGGTACGCCCAGACGCCCAGATGTGGTTTGGAGCCCACCGGGAACGGGAGTGAAAGACTTCGGGGTCAAATTCGACGGGGACCCAGCAACATTATCCTTCTTCCTGATGAACGCAAAGAACTACATGGAAGAATTTGGGCCATATTTCCGCTCGGAAAAGGGCAAAATTAATGCCATTGTGAACAAACTTAAAGGAAGGGCGGCTGACTGGTATGTGCAGCTATGCCAGGCAGATGCCCCAGAGCTCGATGACTTCGACGAGTTCCTCTGGGCACTAGATCTGCACTTCAGAAACCCCTTGGAAAAGGAGAGAGCGAAGAGGTCCCTAAGGGGAATCAGCCAAGGGCAACGATCTGTAGCATATTATACCATGGACTTTAAAGCCCTGGCTGGAAAGGTGGAGGACTGGTCGCAGTCTACCCTAATTGAATGTTTCAAAGAGGGCCTGAACTTGAACGTTCTGAGGTGGGCATTATGCAGAGACGACCCAAACACTCTACACGAGTGGATAGTGCTGGCCGGTAAGACGGAAAATGCCCAGGAAACCTTCCTACAAGCCAAGAGGGCAGTGCAACAAGCAGCGACGGTAAAGGGACCCTGAACCGCTGCAGGACCAGTGAGACCAGCACCCCAACCCTGGAGAGAGGAGAGGGAGCGATGGTTCGCCAAGGGGCAGTGCCTTCGATGCGGGAAAGAGGACCACAAAGCGGCAGCATGCCTGAAAACAAAGGCAGTTGACAGGCCAGGAAAAACGCCGGGCAAACCACCTGCAGCACCCAAAAAGATGCCAGCAGCCAGTGGAGAGATTGGAGCAAAAGAACTACCTTACTCCATTGAAGAGGAGGAGAGCGACCAGGAAGAACCGGCGGGAAACGCCAGCTACCTGCCCTGAGAAGCGCCAGAGGGCAGGTGGAGGAGAATGGGCGCAGCGACGTCTGGGTGAGTGCCAACTGTCCCACCCTGTACGTAAAAGTTAAGCTAAAGTCCATTGAGAAGTCAATTGAAGTCTGGGCCCTAATAGACTCGGGCTGTTCTAGGTGCCTAATGCACCCGGACGTAGTTGCCGATTTAAATCTCCCCTGCTTTCCACTTCAGCACCACATAGTTTTTACGTAATTGGACGGTTTGGCAGCGGGAGGGGGCCCGGTCACCCAAATCACCGGAGAAGTGGTGCTGCAGGTAGGCAGCCACCAGGAGAGACTGAAGTTTGTCGTGGCACTGGTGGGCCACCCTTTAATCATCTTAGGCATCCCGTGGCTGGTACGAAGGAACCCATACATAAATTGGGAAACCAGGACGATCACGTTTACAGACGGCTTCTACCAAGCACCTACAGGGGAACGAATTCCCCATGCTGCAGTGGGGAGGGCGGCGTCTACAACCACACACCTGGCTGCAGCGGCCCTGGAAGGTATGCCAGACAGGTATGCAGAGTCTGCAGATGTGTTTGGGGAGAAAGAAGCAGACAAACTCCCACCCCACAGAAAGAGTGACTGTGCGATAGAACTGGTCCCCAACACACCCTTGCCAAAGCCAAAAATTTACGCAATGACCCAGAAAGAACTGGCAGAATTGCGGGAGTTTGTGGACAAGAATTTAGCACGAGGCTTCATCGAGCCCGCAAACTTGCCAGTTGGAGCCCCAGTGTTGTTCAGAGAAAAAAAGGATGGGACATTAAGACTCTGTACGGACTACTGCGGATTGAATGCAGCTTCCATATCCAACAAATATCCTTTGCCCCTAATCAAAGACATATTAGCACATCTGGCAAAGGGGAAAATATTCCCTAAACTGGACTTGCGAGAAGCCTATTTTCGCATATGCATACGAGAGGGGGATGAGTGGAAGACGGCTTTCAATTGCCCACTGGGGTCATTCCAATATAAAGTGTTACCGTTTGGTTTGGCAGGGGCACCAGGGGTATTTATGCAATTGATTAACGAGGTCTTGCACGAACACTTGTTCAAAGGGGGTCCTTGTGTATTTAGACGATGTATTGATATATTCTGAGACTGAAGAGGAGCACGAACGCTTGGTTAAGCAGGTGCTCAGGAAACTCCGCAAAGCCAAGCTATTTGTCAAGCTTTCTAAGTGCAAGTTTCATAAATCTCAGATAGATTATCTGGGCTATAGAATCTCTGAGAGGGGCATCGAAATGGACCCTGGGAAAGTCCAGGCCATCCTAGCATGGGAGCACCCACGCACTAGGAGGCAACTACAGAGTTTTCTCGGATTTACTAATTTTTACAGGGGGTTCATCAAGGCACTAGTGGAAATCGTTTTGCCCCTAACTAATTTACTCCGCACCAAGGGTTTGGGAGACACGCGCAAAGCACAAAACCCAGGAGCGCTACTTAATTGGATACCCGAATGCCAAAGGGCTTTTGATCACCTCAAAAGCCTGTTCACAGAAGAACCAGTTCTACAACACCCCGACCCCACCAAGCCCTTTGTAGTCCAAGTGGATGCCTCCGATTTCTCAATTGGGGAGCTCTTGCTTCAGCGGGATTTAAATGATCAGCTGAAGCCTTGCGCGTACCTCTCCCGCAAGTTGTCTGAAACAGAACGGAGATGGCATGTATGGGAGAAAGAGGCTTTTGCCGTCAAAGCTGCCTTAGAGGCATGGCGACACCTCCTGGAAGGGACCACTTGCCCCTTTGAGGTATGGACGGACCACAAAAACCTGGAAGCACTCAGTACCCCAAAACGCCTCAGCCCCAAGCAGGTTCGCTGGGCTCAGTTTTTCAGCCGCTTTAATTTTAAGCTGAAGTTCATACCAGGAAGAAAGAACTTCTTAGCTGACGCTCTCTCTAGGCAGCCCCAGGATGCCAGTCAGGCATCAGAAATTGTAGGTACTGTGTGGATTGACACAGTACCTACAATGGGTTGCCAAGCTGTCACGCGCAGCCAAACTGGAACGCAGTGCACCCCGGCACAACCGCCCGCAAGGGGAGGGAGACGCATGTCAATTTCATCGCAATTGCAACAGCAGTTCGTACAAGCCTTAAAAATGGATACATGGTTGCAAACCAATAAACACAATGTTTCTTTTGTAAATGATTTGGCTTGGAAACAAAATAAGCGCCTCAATTCCCTCCGCTCAACAGCTGGCACGCCTCTTTTTAAATCACATCTACAAATTACACGGTACCCCCTCCCGCTTGGTCACAGATAGGGGTACACAATTTACTTCACAATTCTGGAAAGCATTTTTGAAGTTGATTGGCACCAAGCAGGCATTGTCCACTGCTTGGCACCCCCACATGGACGGCTCTACGGAGATCCTTAACTCCACCTTGGAGCAATTTTTGCGCTCTTTCATAAGCTACCAGCAATATGATTGGGTAGACTTACTCCCCTTTGCTGAGGTGGCATATAACAATGCAGTGCACCAGAGCATGGGCCACACCCCCTTCCGGGTAGTCTATGGGCGAGACTTTGTTCTGATCCCGGAGTTGCCACAGCCAGCTGCCCTGCCTTGTTCCCCAGATGACTGGGCGGCTCAGTTAGCAAACGTTTGGCCAATCATTCAGCTGGCTCTCTCCGAAGCCCAAGCAACCTACAAGCGTTATGCGGACAACCACAGGGCTGCGCAGCCAGACTTCAAAGTGGGAGATAAGGTCTACCTCTCCACTAAGTTCATTAAGTCGCCGCAGCCGTCAAAGAAGTTAGCCCCCAAGTTCATTGGCCCTTTTCCAATAGTGGAAATAATCAACCCAGTAACTTTCAAGTTAGAATTGCCACACAACTTGAAACGCATACACCCGGTATTCCATTGTGCCTTACTGAAACTGGCTATCTCCTCAAAGTGGCATAACGAACCCCCCCTGCCTCCTCCCATCATGATTGATGGGCAGCAGCACTTTGAAATAAAGGAGGTCCTAGATTCCAGAAGGCTACGGGGCACCCTTCAGTACCTGGTCTGCTGGAGACATTTCCCCCACCCTGAGTGGGTGCATGCCCGGGATGTCTCAGCGCAACGGCTAGTCACACGCTTCCATGCAGCATATCCTTCCAAACCGGCGCCTTGAAGTTTTTTTGGGGGGAGGCAGTATGTCATGTCCCCCGTTGCGATGTATACATACATCACAACGGGGAACATGCCTTTCCGATGGAGGGGAAGGGGAAGGAAGGAATCAGTGCTAATCCTATAAGCACTGAAAGACAAAAACAAATAAAGGACAAAGGAGCATACCTTTGCCCTGACCCGGGAAGCCATCATCCGATCTCCCTGACATCTCTGCATTACCACGGGGGACACACCTGCTCCGGACACAGGAAGAGGACAGAGGCAATCAGCGCTAATCCCCCTGATTGCCCATCGAGACTCCGGAATCACCCCCTGATTGCCCATCGAGACTCCGGGTTCACCATCGGGCAAGACTTCGGGAGAATGGGGAGGTGGGGAAGGATCAGGTCCGCACCGCAGGTATTTACCAGCTACCTTGCACGCCATGTGCTCATTCCCGTCTTTCTCAGTGTATGCATTCTATTCCTAATAAACCAGAAATCCTTAGCCCTGGCTAGTGAGTCTGTGTTTTTATTTGAATAAGGGCAACCATCACATTATGTAAGTCCATCAATGATTGCTAAGATGGACAAACCATACAACAATAAATATTGGAAATGCTACAACAGAGAAGGAACATTTTACTATAGGCAGTCATTAGCCATTATGCAAAAAGACTACTACAAAGAAGTACACTAAAACATCCAGAAAATTCTGAACATCAAATGTGAATGAAAACCATAAATATTTTTTAGGTATGAGCCCAGAAAATATAAATGAAAAACATCACAATTTATCAAGATATATGATGACAGCAGCAAGAATCAATCTGGCACAACAGTGGAAAAGAGAAATCTTGCTGTCAGTACAGGATTGGGAGATTAAAATTAGAGAATATGGGGCAATGAAATAGTTGATTGTACCGTATATATTCACAGCAGAAGTCTAATCAAATTCAAGCAGGAATGCTTCCCTTATATACTACATACATACATAACCAGAGCAAGGCAAGCAAAGAAACAGAATATGGTTTTTGAAGAAAAAGATGAAGTGTTTAAAAAAGAATTTTAAAAATCCAAATAGAAATGAGCAATAATCTCAGATGTCCAAAGTATAATGTAAAAATATTTACAATTAGTGGTTGTGGGGGAAAAAAATGGGGGACGAAGAGAGGGGGTTTATTAGAATATTTTTTTCTTATAATGGCTTTTTTTTGTTTCTTTTTCCTTTTTAATTTTTGTTAAAAATTATCATCATACTCACTTCAACCTTTGCTCTAGTTTAAAGTTTATTTTAGGTATGTATATGCATGCCTTTTTCTTTGTTTTTGCTTTTTTTGTTGTTTGCTTTATCTATTTAATAAAAATAAAACCAGAAAAATTGTTACACAACAAAATGCAGTTAACTGGTATTGACAGGACTGCTTACAGCTATTTATATGCTCATTGGAATAGCTATAAGCAATAGAACTGCATCTATCTGCATGCTTACTCATATCTACTCACCTTCTAACTTCTGGCAATCTAAACCTTAAATACAAAACAGGGATTCCAATGAACTGCTCTGCCAGATAAAGCAATTCATAATTCTTTTCAAGATTCAAAAGGAGGCAATCTGGTACAGTCTAGAAATAACAGGTAAAATAAGGATTAGATAAATATGTGACTAAGTAAGGCATTTCTTTCAGTTTAGGCTTTGCTGTTTATTCGTAGCCAGTGGGATAAACATGAAAATACCTCTGTCACTCTGCCTTACTCTGTCTTGCTGCTTCCTCTATATATGATACGTTTGTGTATGTGAGAGAGAATGAGGTTAGCTAGTTAATTAATGTTATTGGTTTTAATTACTTCAATCATACCTGTACATTTTAAAACACAAACATGTACATTCATTCCCCCAAATCTTCTATTGCTGAAACTTCTGTTTGTTTTTCCTTTTCTATTCTGTGCTTCTGGGGCACCATCCAGCTATTACACATGGTTGTTATCAACAATGGATAGGATCTGGATCTGGATCTATATCTATACGCATTCGAGTCAGTGTTGACTCCTGGCGACTGTCTGGACTAGTCCCTATAATTTCCTTGGCAAGATTTTGGAAGTGGTTTGCCATGGCCTCCTTTCTAGGGCTGAGAAAGAGACACTGGCCCAAGGTCACCCAGCTGGCTTTGTGCTTAAGTTGGGACTAAAACTCACCATCTCCCAGTTTCTAGTGTGGTACCTTAACTACTATACAGAATTGGCTCTCGAAGAGAACTATATTAAATATCCAAAATCTTTACAGGAAGGCTGAAATAATGTGTGATATAAAACATTTTTTAAAAATGTCCCAAGAGTTATGGTTAAGCAGAAAAGAATTCTGATAGGATCCTTCCAAACCCTTCTTCTCCACATCTGCCTACCATTGTTGAGATCTAGTAGTATGTCACCATTCATACAATTAAGATTTACAGTACATTGTTTTCAAAAGTAAATTGCAGGCTTAGGGAACACGAATGTTCCCTAAGAGTCTAAATGGGGATCTAATGCAGGACAAGTAGGGGGGATTTAACCCTATAACTGTAATCCCAATCGAGGTAACATCTCCTATCCCTGCTCATTGCAGTAAAACTAAAACTCTCATTACTCCTTTTCTCCAATATCAGGGGCTGAATCCAAATCATCCTCCCTGTACTTGCAATGTTCTTTTTAAAAGCCATCCAATTGCTTATAGAATGAATGATGCTTGTCTTAATTTTGCCTGTAATTTGGACTCAGGTTAAACCCTAACATTTAAAACTAGTGGGTCCCAGGAGGTGGGCCTTCTCTGCCATGGCTTCCTCCTTATGGAACATCCTCACCCCTGAAATTAGGCTTGCTCCTTCCCTGCTATCGTTTAGGAAGTCCCTCAAGACTTGGTTATGTTGTCAGGCCTGGGGGTCTTTGGGAACGGGAGACATTCTTAGATGGCTCTACTACGATTGACATTCTTGCTCTCTCCATGGAGTTGGTGTCTTTTAATTTTTTTATAATATTCTTCTTTTAACAATTACTTTAGTCTTTTTACTTATTCACTGTTTTTATATAATTGTTGTATGCCGCCCAGAGTTGCCCTGTATGAGATGGGTGGCCATACAAATGTGAGAAATAAATAATTAAATAAAACTAGTTAGTCAGTATTTTATTGTGATTAATGATGACAATTCAATATCTAAACTACATTTTAAAAGCCACAGTCATAAGCTTTGACTATATGGGAGTCCTATAGTTTTATCTGAGCATATTTATTTATTTATTTATAAGATAAGGCTGCCCAACTCAACCAGTGTGACTTTAGATGGCAAATAGCATAAAATCAAACAATACATCAAAGGGAAAAAGCCCTCATAACAATAAGCAATACAATATATGAATACCGAATATCAAATATGAAATGGCAACCAAGTACGTAACAAAACAATCACAGGGGACTCCCACTCAACTGGCCCCTAATGCCTGGAAGAAGAGCCAGGTCTTCAGGGCTTTCCTAAAGGCAAGAAGAGTTAGGGCCTGTTGTATATTGGAGGTGGGGGAATCTTTCCAGAGAGCAGGGGCAACCACAGAAAAGGCACACTTCACAGGTCTTATGAGATGACAAGTTTTAAAAGGAACCTGGAGCATGTCCTCCCTATGGGAGCGCAGATATTCTTGGCAGAAGGCAGTTTCTCAAGTAACCTGTTCATATACCATGCAGGACTTTCAGGGTAATAACAGCATATATTTTGTTAATATATAGGACTAAGCTTCAAGTCCATCTTCAGCCAAGAAAACTTACGAGGTGACTTTGGCCAATCACCTTCTCTCTTCTCCCCAATCTAGTTCACAGGACTGTCATTGTGGAGATAAAACTGGAGGAGGGGGTACTATGTATACTGTTTTCAGATCGTGGAAGAAAGGTAGAATATAAATCTAATTAATAAAAATAATCTGCTCTGAATATAGAGCAGGAGAATGTTACAAATGGATCAATAAATCAGATAGGGTGAAGAAATGGACGGGAAAAAATGTTTATCTCTCTCTTGGCATCAAGAAAAATAAGCAAATGATAATTATGATATTTCACCTCACAAGTCCTCATATCCTTGGAAAGCTTAAAACCTTTCTTGCCATCACAATAGCATGTGAAGCTTCCTGGAGAATTGACACAGATTTGGGAACAAGTGTTTTCAGCACATTCATCAACATCTACAGAGGAATGGAGAAAATGAACCAACTGAAAGTCACATGGCAGAACACTTGAGAATCATACATAAATAATATGAAACTGAAGAATTGGAAGAACAGCACAAATGCATATTTGGGTGGCACCTAAGACTTCATGGCTTATAAAAAATGGATGTAGGTACTCTTCTACTGAAGACTTAAATTAACAGTGACCAGTTAAACCAAACACAACCAACTTGATGTCATTAAATATCAGATTTTCAGTTTTAGGCAATCAATCAATCAATCAATCAATTGGCTTACTGAATGTTTGATAGGATGCCATTACTGATGTGTAGTATTCATTTATCTTGGTGAGACTTGTTATCCATATACTACATTTTCATGATTTTTAAAATGAAAGTATAATGCAAAAGATCAGTCAGACTCCTTTACTGATAGACTGCTTTAGAAAGACTGTTGTTTCTAAATTACAATAGCTAAATGTTTTTTTTTCAAGGTTCACTCATTACATAAGACACTAGAAAATTTATTAGCAAATAAATACTGTGAGAAAGGCTAACAGGATGATCAAAAACAGTCACTGAACTTAAATATTCTTTCTAGGGAAACTGATTGCTGGGTGGTATAGAAATGTAACTAATAATAATAAATGTTAATTGTGCAACAATACTTAAATCAAAGTTTTATGCTATTACTATCAATTACAATTTATAAAAATCAGTAACATCTCAAGTATAGTGCTTGGAATGCACAGTATACACTGCATATATCTATTCTCTTTATAGAAGCAAAGAGCAGTTCAATTCAACTGTATTGGAGATGTGTGCACCTGTGTGCAGATTCTGAAGCCTGGGGAATCTGAGGAAGCAATTTTTCAGAAAGAAAATGTGGGGTGATGAGGGCAAAAGATGTTTTGTCTCGATTGAGCAAAATTGAGTTTTCTACTTTATTGGCTAATCAATAATTTGGAGGCACAGGGCAATGTGAAAAACAGCATTGGCAACTTGCTTTGCAAGTAAATACTAATTGACTGAGGGGATCCTACTGAGGTGAGCAAAGGTGAAAGAAAGCTTGTTCAGGTTGGAAAGCCTGTTCCTAGAAATAGCACATTTTAAGATAAAAGAAAAAGAAATTTGGCTATATAATATGCTGGGCATTTTATATCTGTTTTATCATTCAAAGTGTCCTTCCAGTGACAGATAGAGACAGCAGCATTTGGTGTCACTCCAGTTACACGTGGACTGCATTTACTTTCCACATTCCACCCACTGTAACTAAAAGGACGTGATATAATCAAACTATTGGAACATAATAAACTGGGAGTGAGAATTCTTTGGGACCTTAGTAACCTGCAGAATGCCCCTTACACAACCCCCTCTATGGGTCTCTTTTGGCCTTCCTCAGACTGGAGATTCCTGGCACCAGAAAGCATTAGGAATACAGGTGTATAGAAGAACCCAATCCTGGAAAAAGAATTTTAACCAATTTTCAGCCCCAGAATTTCATTATTCCCTAAAACGGGTGATCTAAAGCTCGGCCTGATGCTATGTTTCTATGTGTTTACTGTGTATGTGATTCTTCTCCTTTAGCCTTTGCATTTTGGATATAAATAACATTTGCTTTCTATAAGTTGGTAGAAATTAGAAATGGCATATTTGTATGACATAGATATAGCACCATGGAATTTACATGAAACTAAAACAACAATTATTTCTATGAAAATCATAGTGAATTCTCCACAAAAGACAAATTTTGCCTTATTATGCCATTTAGGAATCTACTTTAAAAAAAAAAGATTATACCTTCACATTTCTTTGAAGTTGAGTTATAGGAGAAACCAGTTTCACATTCGCATTCATACTTGCCAGGTGTATTTTTGCATTGTGCTGTCCCACAAATATTTTTGTGCAACATGCATTCATTCCTGTCTGTACATATAAAATGTGCATTAATTTCCCATAAAAGAGAAATGGTTACTTTTCATTTCTGTTGGGATAAAACTGAATATGTTCTGGAAATGTTAACGAAGCCCAAGCAGTTCTGGAAAATGTGGACTTTTGAAACATAAAAAGTACAAAAGTTAACAGGATATGAACATTTTACTAATCGTAACAATTTGATTCTCAAATGTCCATGAAATTTTTAAGGATAGTTATCTCATTTTCAATATTACCACTAATTTAATTTTCTATGAATTTATCTAAGAGAGGTTTCCTTCATGTGCTCATTCTAAGCTAGGCTTCCTGAAGCTCCATTAATATCATCTAGCATGAACCATACAATAATAAAAAGCATATTCCAACATATATGGAAAGGACTATATCTAAGCAATTGTTTCCTTGGAAGTATATACTCTCCGCTTTTTACCAAACAGGATTACCTTCATCCATAGCCTAACATGGGATGTTAGAAAAATGATGTTTTTTAAGCATGTGGTCATACGCCAAAGCCAGATTTCATATAGTAACCCTTTCCCTTTCTTTGCTCCTGAGTCAGTTCCATGTAAGTATAAACTACATTTGTTAACAAGACTAGCAGATTGGCTATAAAAGTGTCAGTGTGCTAAAATACTAGCTTTACCATTGTATTAATGGCTACTGATGGAACTTGGGCACTTATGATGTACTCGTTAGGTGGGCTCATGGCTTAATGACAGGGCATGGAAAACATTCCAAATTTAACATTTGATAGACTGGTACAAATCTTGTTCGAAAGCTTGAGTTTTATTGTAGTAGCGTTAACAGCATTAAGCTAGATGGATGCAGTTTGACTTGATATGAAGCAGTTTCTTATGTTCCCATTTAATGGTCAGAATAGGCACACTGAAACCTGCTTGTATAGCCATTGGCACTGTGACCAATACAATTTGGCCTTTTGGTCTTATTTCATAATATAAATTGAGTTTTTGTTTCCGTGGTGTTGTCATTTGTACTTTCTGACTTTTTTCTTACCCTTGCAGTCCATTTTATTTGACTGTATATAATAACCATCTTCACAGTAACAGCGGTAACTTCCAGGAAAATTAACACAAATTTGATCACATCCTCCCTTTTTATTTATGGGGTCATCACATTCATTTATATCTGGGGGGAGGAGGAGAAAACAAAATGTAGTCATAAGCTGAACTGCCCCATGTTTATTCAACACGGAAATATATGGTGAAAAGATATGCCCTGTTATCAGTTACTGTAGTGACCATACCTTCTTCACATTTCTCTCCTTGCCATCCAGGTTTACAAATGCATGTGAACATGGCTTGTCCATCTCTGCACTCTTCATAGCCATCAACATTGCATGGCAGAGGATTACACTGGTCTGGTATTACTGCAGGGAAGAATCAGAAATGTGGTAATCTTATAACCAGCCCTCTTTTAATTGTTTCTTCATTTTCATCAGAAAAAAGGAAGAACTTGAATGATTGTGGCTAAAGCCACAGTATACTACAGATCTGATTTTAATTTTTGCAGGGCCTTTCAGATTGCTCTTGGATGCAGAATTAGCATGGGTTTTAGTTCCACTGTAACAGAGAACAAACTTCCTGTCTCTTTATAACTGAATCCTGTCCATTTATTTAATGTATTTATAAAATTTCCTAGGTAATTACAGGGTTATCACAATTTATATAATGACCATTTTAAAATCTGATAAAATACTTTGTTGAGAGTAAAAACAAACAAACAAACAAAATCACCTGCTCTTGTTCTTCATATAAACTCTGCAATTAATCAAAAAGTCTGGCAGAAAAGGAGGATTCTCCCCCCCCCCCCACTAGACACTAGCTAGTTTTGGCAGCAAATTTGTTGATAGCAATCAAACCTTTCCATGGAGGAAATCACAGAAGCAAAATGTTATCACCAAGAAAGCTTTGTTATTTGTCCTTTTCATCAAGATTTCAATTGGTGGTAGTATCACCAGAAGAGCCCCCTCAGCAGGATTATGTAAGTTTAGGAGTTCCTTTAGGTCTTAAGTCATTTAGGATTTGATATATCAAACTAGCATTCTTGAACTCGGCACTGTGACACTGAGGTAGCCTGTGGGACTCTTTAAGGACTAATGTCAAATCAGGGAACCAAACGTTTTGCCCACGTTAAAATCCTAAACTGTTATCAAGGGAAACCTCTTATAGAGTCTTTACAATAAATGAACCGAGAGGTTACTAGAACATGCATTTTATCAGTGTTTTTCAAACTTTGCAACTTTGAGATGAGTGGACTTCATGGGAGTTGAAGTCCACACATCTGAAAGTTGCCAAGTTTGAAAAACACTGAATAGGTGTTATATGAATAGGTATCAGCCCAGGAATGGTCCTAGCTAGTGAACCAGCTGGAAATGGAAATAAAAGATCCACGCTACTTCAGCCTCTTGGACCCTCTGTGACAAAGATGAATCAAAGAGAATTCTAAGACAAAAGACATCCTCCTTCTTAGAGAAGCCATTGAAGCACAATAGACTAGTAGATCAGGCTGAGACAAAAACAAAGAAACCACATTTTGGCTCAGTGCAATGTATGAACTTAGTCAGTGTTACCTCACAACACTGAGACATACAAATACTTACTTGTCAGGTGTTCTGCACAATTTGTTTCATTGCAAAATGTTTAAGCTAAGGATACCCTAGTAATCAGGTTGCAATTGCTTGATTTTTGTTTTGTTTTTCCTGTTGTTGCAATACCTTGTGTTATAACACAAGCACAAATGAGGAAAAAAATGAACATCAAATAGAGTGTCAACTCTCACAAGAGACTCCTTAGCAAGATAACATGCTCAGGCAAGCCTGTCACTGATTCCATCCCTAGAATCTTTAATGACAGTACAAAAATACCAGGAAAGAATGAATAAGAACACAATTTAATTTGTGATTGCACAAACTTCAGTGCAGCAGTCAGGGAACTGTGTTGCATCTCAGATAAGATAATTACAAATGATTCTGTTCTGTTATCATGGACAAAACACAGAAACCGTTACTAAAGAATAAGAATATAAATTGCACTTTGGATCTTTTCCTAAACCATTTTGTTATATAGTCTGAAGGAAAACCAGAGTACAATTTCATTATTACATATAAGAAGAAGCCCTTTCAGTCAAGAAGAATTTTACTCAAGTTGTTCCCCACCAACTTCTTTCACAGTCTTTATATGCATTTGTTTATTTAAATGAATGTTTATGTCAATGAATTCCCACTGCTACACTACAGGAACTAGGTAAATGAATTAATGCAATCAGTGTTACCAATTGAAATTATTTTTGCATTATAGTTTTTGTCTTGGTTCAGAAAGTGTAAGATGTGATTACAAATGCTTACTTCTTATGCAGGACTTCAGGTCAACTGGAGAATCTGGAGTCAGTGATGGCACTCTGAAAATTTCAGTTCTGAATGAAGCCAGACAGTCTGTGAAAGCATCAAGCATCTGCTTACTGACATGCAATAACTACTACAAGCTACGTTACATGGTGCAGTGCTTCCCGACCTGAATATTTTCACACTGAAGATATGGAAATGTGCTTTTTTAAACCTCTTACTTAGTTATTTAAATGAGTGAAGGAGTGGGGTTTAAATAGTTTTCTCTTTTTCCTTTCAGTGAACAGTTTGATGCTGATATTTAACAGATTGTGAAATTTACTTTGCTGTTTATACAAATCTGTCAGTTTTCTGACAGTTCGTGACAAAAGTAGCATTGAAAAAAATGACAACAAAACCAAGGCCATCCAGAACTTCAAAATGAGTTTCTTACACTATTTGAAAACTGAGCTGGGTTTTTTATTTGGCCAATACTTACATAATATTATACCACCTAGTTTTATTATGAATGCAGATGACTTTGCTTTGGTGTGACAACTAGTTTTCACATGATGAAAAGCAAACAGGATAGCAGATCTGGCTGTTACCAAAACAAGGGTTACATGGAAAAGAGGGTCACTTCTAACCCTCTACATAGATCAGAAATAAGAAAAAAAGAACAAAAAAAATCAATAGCAGAATAGAACTTGCATTTGATACAGGGAAATAACTATTTTTTTTCATTGCGACTTCTTAGCTTTACTACAATAAATCAGAAGATTTTGACTCATGTGCCTGTTTGTTCCAATACAGCTTGCTGCTTATAAGCCTGATATTTCATACTCTACTGTATATGTACTGATTTCTCCTAATTTCCCCACTAATAATTAACCTATCTCTGCAAAAACAACAAATTGAAATAGAGAACAACAAACCAACATTGCATATACATTATAATCACTGGTGCACCTAGATAATTTAATTCTTCCTGGAATTAAAAGTTATACAAATAGGCCTCATTTTGACTGTCATGTGTATTACTTAGAAATAGGATTTATTTAGTATTCTAACAAGATAAATAATGACATATCCCTCTGTATTCATTGTTCAAAATATGTAACAAAGAAAAGATGTTGCACAGAACAGCATCAATTCTACTAGGTCCTGGCATGCACATTTCAGATCAAAAATTTACACTTGGTGCCATGATCTGCCACTTTTTCAGAAAAGGGTGTTTCAGGAAGGCCCTGAGCAATCATTTGTACCCTCCCTGAGCTGTGAGGCCTTAGATACTAGCTTGAGGTCCACTACTAAACTGCTAAGCTACTGCTATTAGCTAATACTGAAGAAATGTGTGTTCATATTGAAGTAAAAGAGAGCCAAAGAACAGTCTTGATTATATAAAATCTGGGATAGGTGAAGACAAAAATAAAACTGTACAAGGATATATCTGTGTTTCACTCTACATGGGAAATAAAGGTTATAAAAATTATTTTAAAAGATGTAAAAGCCATTTCACCCCAAATTAATTAGACTGGGAACAAGTTAGTGACGGAAGGTAGCTAAATATTTCTAATAGAAATTAACTGAACTGCATTGCAAAGAATATGTTTTTGGTTTCAGCAACTGTCCCAAAACTGTACTGGTCTAAGACCGTAATAAATTATGACTGACTGTCCCAAAATGCTTTTAGATCAGACTCTACAGTGCCAGCTCTACTAGATACAGATACAGATAAATGATACAGAATTACATGGCACTCTTTTTTCTTTCCTTAATATATATAGCTGCCTTTCTGTCCAAGGCACAGGACTTTCAGAGCAGTCAATAGCCATTATAATGAAACTGTAAAAACAAGCAGTGAAACATAAAATCAGCACTCAATAACTGAATATATTGGTATTGCAATCTTCCAATTTTTGCTGAAACCCGTCAGATTTTTTAGAGTTTCAAAAAAAACTGGTACCATGTAAACAGTAGAATGCATTTTTTTTTAAAAAAGTAAACTTACCTAAATATCTGGGATAGAAATAATCCTGTTTTTTAAAAAAAGAAATTAATTAGAATGTGAATCTGTTAAGAGGTATAGCTGGTTTGTGTAACATAGTGGTTTAAATAATAATTGGACTATAAGGTTATAAAAATGTGGTTTTATTTTATGTTTTCTGTTTATTTCATAGTATTAGAAGCTTAATCTGTGTTTTTTAATGTAAAGATCACTTATAAAATAAGTGGATGTAACAAACTGCATCATTTTGAAAATGTATGAACTAAAAACAATGCTCAGATATCTCACAATTATAATCCTGTACACTGAATCACATTCAGTGCATAAGAGCTAATTTATCTCACAGTACCATAGAACTTTTGAAAGAAAGGATCTGGCAGTGGTATTCTAAATACCTCCTCCCAGTATGTGATAAAAATACTAGTTCTAGTTGTATTGCTACCATGTTCTGGATTAAAAACTTATCTAACATCAGTAACACCTTGTCAAATAAAGCAAATCTGGCTCCCAAAGGTGTTCTTTCCCTGTTGATACTCACCTGTTAAAGATAGTCTGGTTTGAAAGAAGCAGAATGACCCTGCAGAACATTGTCCATGGACCAGAGGGGCATTCTGTGCCCACAGCAGTCTAATGTGTCCAATGGGAGCTCAGAAAATCCCAACCATTAACCATACTAGCAACCACATCATCAGTGAAGCATCTCAGATCTTATCCACAGCAAACATTGTGTGGGAAGAAGAGGAAAAATTCTATTTTAAAATTGGAAAAGCTAAATATGACTTTTGATTGCTTCAACTCTGGTTTGGGCATAAGATGAAGACAATAGCACAAGGACATAGCATTTAAAAATGGTTACCAAGAAATGTGTGTGCCATGTTTAGGGGGATGATCTCTCTGCCATGATTATTTTAATTTCTGGGAACCAAACAACATAGGTCTAAGTGCTCTTACCGTTTCAGGATCATTCTCAAAGACTTCCCTGGCTTCTTCTCTATTGCAGTATTCTTCAATACACTCCCTCTCCAAATTCCCCTTCATTGTTTCTTCCATAAAGGAATTTGCTCGACGTTTTCTGACCAGAAACTCTGAGGCATGATGCTGAGATAAAACTGAATGAAAACAAACATTTTGTATTAAGGACCCTCTTGTGCCATCAGGTAATGTCAGAGAACAAAGATTAAAGTCAAAATTCTTATGACTTTGTGGGCTATTGTTAGGTCAGCATACACAGCTAGAAGAGAATACCAAGCTTGCTTTGATTTTGCATGTATGAAAGTCTTAAATCAACACAAATGTGGAAAACATAAAATAAATTCACAAATTCTCTAAACTGTAGACACTTTAGTTTAAATGATTAAGAATACATTTTAAAAGCTAATCCATTTAAATTTAAACTGTGAATATAGCAATTCTTTTATATAGCTTATCCTCTATTCTCAAGGATCCTTGTCAGAATTTGACCTATTTCTTGAACATTTATATGTATTCCACCTCTGCTTCTTTCTGTACTATCTCTGATGAAGAATTTTGGAGAACTCAAAAATTGTATCCTCTTTTATGACATTTTACATGAATAACACTTTGTTAAGACCAAATTATGAAATTGTTTTTTTCTCCCTCATGAATCAATATGGCTATCTTGTTATTTTTAAATATGCCAAAATTTATTTGCAAGGAAAGGCTCTAGCCTTTACGAGGTGCACTTCTCCATTCCCTCCTCTTGAGCAGATTTTTTCAAAGCAAGGACAACTCTAGGCAGCCTTTAAATTCCCTATACTCAAAAATAAATGCCATGATCAATCACCAGTTTTTCCAACCCGACTTCCTTAAGTTATGATGGAATTACAGTTCTGGAACATGAGTTTCAGTTCCTATGCTCCATGGTGGGAAACTGTGGTCTATCATTTCATACACCAAATGTCACTGTACCAATGTTCCTCATGTCACATAACTACTAAGTGTTAGAAATATGCCATGGTGTTAAAAGTGTAGTTTTGCATGAAACCTTGTTGCGTAACAATCCTGACCTCAAACAGCCATGCTGTATGTATGTACATATTATTTTACTTTTGATGGTGTTTTCTGGGCACAGTCTTTTGATAACATTTTATTAATTTCTGAATAGGTGTACACACAATTGCACTGTGCAAAGAGCAAATTATCCAAACATTCTATTAAAAATGTATGAATGTATGTAGAGGGGTGTGTGTATTCATTCATTCAGGCAGGCCAAGAAAAAACCTCAGGTGACACCACCTAGCTATTTTTTGGTTGGTCTCAAAAGCTAAGCAGAGTCAGATCCAGCTAGTTTTTAGAAGGGAGATCACAAAGAAATCCAGAGCTATAGACTAAAATACAGTCCCAGACAAAGGAAATGGTGAACAATTTCTATAATGCTGCCAAGAAAAAGTCACAGACTCGTCACTTTCAGGAAGGTGCAGTATAGACATGTTTACAGGAAAGAAGCCTAACTTCTAAAGAAACATTAATTACTTCTGAATAAATATGCAGGTGTTTGCAAATAATGCCCTTTTATTGTGAAAATGTCGTCTTCTCCTCTATTATTTGTTATTTTTGTCCCCACAAAATTGGAACACAATCCCTGAAAATTTTCCAAGAATTGGTTGTAAAAGTTTCTCTATCTCTAGGGTGATATAATGAAACAAAGTTAAAGAAATCATTAATTGGGTATCTTGTTCATTAGACCTTTATAAAAACTATGCCTTTAGGGTATGAGAAACAGAATAAAGGTGGGTGAGGAATAAGGAAATACAAAGAACTGTTGCCCATTGTATTACACAAAGCACATTAAAATAACCATACCTTTATTTCCAATCTGAAATATTGGCAGATATGACACTCTTGTTATGACGACAAGACAGTGTCAGTGCACTGTTAATCATTGCAATATCGTGAGGGGCACCATGGAAAACACCTGTAGTTCTCTAGTGAGAAAAATCACTCCCTTTAATAACAAATGAAAGTGATAACTGCTAACAGAAAGAGAGCTTTATGACAAAAAGTTGAATATTTCAACAATCCAACAATGCAAAACATACTTAAAAACATAAAGATTTTGGAATGGCCTTCATGGTTTCCCAGCTTTATTTTATTGAAAATTTGTGATCTCAAACACATGATGCATACATGGAGACCTAAAATATGTCTGAGCTTGCATGGTTCTATAAGGAATATTAGGAAAATTTCCAAAAACAAGATTTGACTCTTAGCCACCTATGGAAAATATTTGGAAGCTGTTATTTCTGCTGTTTGAAAGGGTTTTACCCTTTCTACTACCATACTCACTGTTCTTTTTCTAATTTTGAATCTGTAAATAACTGTTTTCTTACTTTCAGTTTCTAAAAACCGAACATTTGTATAACGTATAAATAGTACGTATGTATTCAAATTTACAAAAAGATGTTGTGTTTAACTTTGCACCACATAGAGGTTTAGTCAGTTTTTGCCCACTTAGGCATTCACTGAAACAAGGAATTTGATCAGGAGTGCCTTAACCTTTGCATTCAGCTGTAAATGTTAAGAATAACTGAACAGTGTTTTCACGGTAAGGAATAGAAGACATTTTTTGTACATTCTGTAGATCAAAATGTTTGGGTCTCTTCTAAATCTGATCTGTTTAGGACAACCCCACTATACTAACGTTAGGGCTGGAAATATTAGCCTTGGACTCTTTCCAATCAAAAATAAACAGAATATTTGACTAAGCTACCTTTTTTAAAAAAAAAAAAATAGGGTACAGTTTATTGACTTCCAACAGATACAGACTTGACAGTTCAGTAGAAACACAACATAGCACAAGTAAATGTGGAATTTTTTATTGAGCAATTGCTCAAAATCCTGGATGTTTTGTGTTTTCAAGAGCTTTTCTTCTAGTGCAGATGACTGACACAAAAATATTTAGAATGGTACTAGGAATAAGATATTGTCGACTTTGTTCCTGGCTAAAGAAGCCAGTTGGGAAAACCTCTTTAGAGAACTTTGTTATTTTGTTTTTCTATTTTCTTTTTCTTCTTTTAATTTCCCTTTAGTTCCTGAACCACAATATCCATAATAAAGATTTGAATTCTTACTGACTCTGTGACTCTCATTGAAAGGATTTTAACTTCAGTTCCAGCATCTTTGTGTTCAGTTAAGCTACAAAAACTAAAGAAAGCAGGGAAGCTGGTTGCCACTTCACTTACTCATGAGTAAGCCAGGGAGTATGTATCTCGGGAAAAATGGGTAGTAACAACATTTACCAAATAGGCTGTTCCAGGACTTGTGGGAAGGTGAAAGGGGGATTGTGGGAGAAAGATCTAGAGACCCCCCTCTTAGGAGCCAGAAGGGTCAACTCATCAGATCCCAGCATGTGTGCATTTTGTGTGCCCTTTTACACCACACAAAAGTGTAATTGTGTACAGGATTGCAGACTTACTCTATTAGAAATTGTTCTGTTATTTACTATATAGTTCTGTTCTCTAGAGGTATTAAGACTGAGTTTTTTTTAATTGTTGCTTCAAATAAAGAAGTAGTTTAGATACAGAATGTGTATTTTTCAAGTAAGTAAACCATAGGCAAACTTACTGTTGCTTCTTTGCTACAAAAAATAGACCACTTTTCTTCTGATGGTGCTAAAACTGGCAGTCAAGAACTAAGAGTTTCAGAAACTCTGTTTTGGTGGGGGGGGTTGCCTTTGTTTTTTTACCATAGTAAACAAAAGAGCAGAAAATCCTTTTGATTCTAAAGTTCAGAGAAAGAATTTGAATCAATGCATACGTAATCCCTCGAGAGGCTTTAACATTACTAAATCCAGATCTTGAGAACACTCCATAGCTTTTAAAGGTTTCAAGGAGAAATTTCACCAGCATACAGTATGTTACTGGGGGACCAGGGGAGAATATCTGTGGCATCTAAAAAGTAACACCTTATGGCACCTTTAAAGCTTACTAAATGTGTTACAACATCTAAGTTTTTGTGGACTACAATCTACTTTGTTATTTCTTGATGCAAAAATGTTCTTTGGACATGAACATGGCACATTTTTCTCCTGTTATTTATTAGACATAAACAAGGATAGCATCTACATCTGTAGCAACAGTAACATCTGTTGTAACATTTGTGTTATTATAGATTGCTATCTCAAATGTAAAATTTCTGTGTCATATACCACATTCTCCCTATGGGCAGGAACTATTTTTTACCTGATCTCATAACATGACAATTAGATAAGAGAATATAGCTTATACGGCGGCTATGATAACACACCAGCTCAGTGGTTGTGTCTATATCCTACCATGCATAGGGTTCAGCTTCTAACAAATGTTACTCATTTATTTATTAAATTTATCAGTTTGAATGCTGCCCAAGTCCCAAGATCATTAAATGCTCTTAAAAAGATCACTGTAATTTGTGAAGAGCTAAAATACTAACTATACTGATTTAAGAATCAACTTTTTTAGCATCTATCCAAGCAAGTTAACTTTAACCAGCTGCTCTCCGGTAATGGCACAAAACCTGCCATTCTATTAAAAATGTCACAATGCTGATCTGACAAAGGGTAAAATAAATAAAATTTAATTGTCCTACCTAGCATATTCATTTAAGTTACCTTAATAACAGTGTAGTAACTATATCTGTAAAAGAAGCAATATAAAACAGCATAATATTCCATCTCTTATTTCTCCAGTGTCACAGGAACAGACATGATGACAAAATGAATATTTTGGTATGACAAGTAGTGCTGAAGACAAGGCATTAAACATTTTATGAAGTTTTGGCACATGACAGATAGGAGGCTAGGGTCTTCCTATTTATCCTTACTCTGCTACATTTAGCAACCGGACTAATACGTTTTTTAAGTTAGTGTCTGTACAGGTAGTCTTCACTTAACGACCATTTGTTCAGAAATTGTTCAAAATTACAACAGGGCCAAAAAAATGGCCTTACGACCTGTGCCTGAAATTACGACTTTTGCAGCACCCCCGCAGTCATGTGATCAAAAGGCACTTGGCAGCCCGCCTGCATTTACAACTGCGGGGATGCTTCAACTCCCCCCCATCTGCCCCCCATCTCTGCCCTTTTGAAAGTCCTGCAACCTGCCTTGGGGATGGGAAGCCCACCGCATGGCATGAGGCATCCTGTCCCATCTCACCCGTGCAGGCGCAAGGCCAAGCTCCACCCTCTCCAGCCTGCATTCCTTCACCCAGCTGCCTCTTCTCTCAGTTCTCCGGCGATCGTTTCTTCCATGTGGCTCCCTTCAGAATGCTATCTTCTCAGCTTACACTATCTTCTCAGTGCAGCTGATAGGGAGATAGGCGGTGGGGTTGAAGGCAGTGTTCAGGGCTGGGAGGAACCAAGCCTGGAATGGCTTGGATTGGGGTGGGTGCTCAGGCTAACAGCGGGCAAAATTCACTTAACAATGGCAAGGGGAATTGTTAGGATTGCCATCGCTAAGTGATGTCATCTTGCTTTACAACCACCTGGCTTAGTGATGGAAATTCCAGGCTCAATTACCATCGTTAAGTGAAGACTACCTGTAATGGAAAGTAGGAATAACCTTGAGGTACAGGAGGAAGAGCTGCAACCAAGACAACAGTCAGATAAGAGATTTTAGTCCAAGGCAGAAACATAATTTGTGAAAGTGTCTTGGACTTGACCCTTCCTAGTTCTTACAAAGATAAAGGGAGGGAGGTAAGGGTATTCAGACTTGCAAGATTCTGTTATTGTAACCTTATAATAAAAGTAGTATTAGCATTCATAACTTTGGTTTCCTAGTCTGGTCTTCTTCAAAGGGCTGACATAGTCTCAAACTTGTTATCTAATGATCCTTTTAGTATTGTTAACATTCAGAGAGATTACTTCTTTGGGAAAGAAACCATAAAACTTGAACTTTTCCATCAGTCCCCTTCCCCACCAACATTGAAAATTGTTTGCCAAAATAAATGAAGCTAACCTTACAGAGAGAAATATTAATTCTAACTGAAATATACACAGACACACACACAGAGGCCTAATTACATGAGAGACTACCAATACCCTGTAGAGTCTGCTTGTCCTACTCCCTCTGACAGAGTCAGCCTGAGGGCAAGTCCCATTAATTATATGGTGCCATCTAGCTGAGCCCAGGAAGTGGGCCTTATCTGTTGCAGGACATGCACTTTGGAGCAGCATCACCCCAGAGAAGCACATGGCCTCCACTATGCCTGCCTTCAGGTGATCTTTGAAAACTTGGTTCTGCCCTCAGACCTGGGCCAGACGGGTTAGGTGGGTCCCCTCTTAGTGGTGGGTACAGTGGAGCTATGCCTTTTTGTGGTTTCCCCTCATACACTAGTTATGTTTTACACTTTGCTTTTTAATATTTTATTGTGTTTTTATACTTCTTGGAGTTGGGCAGCCCAGAAATGTGATAAATAAATATCTGTGAATTACAAGAACTACTCTTGCAGAGAATTTAATTACCTTTGTAATCCTCAATACTGCTTATTAGCAAATTAATTGTAACCTTCAGCTCAAAAAAATTAACTGCATCTGAAACAGTAATAAACCCTGCTAGAGTGAAAGAATCTTAAAATCAAAGCTATACTTACCTGAGCACTCTCAACAAATATTTAATAGATGCCTTGCATGAGACTGTAGTTTCAAAGACAACCGCTAAATATTCATAGAAACTTAACTGAGCAAGTTAAGCTCCATCTATTGCCTGTTGGCCTTTTGACAAAAAATGTAACTTTCATTTTTGACAATTTGTGGTAACAACTCTTTTCAGAGTAGGTGGTAAGCATTCATAGGACTCTTCTCATTTCAACAGATGTTATAGAGAGGACACCCACTTATAAAAGAGAGAAGGAATCTATACACCAACACAGGGAGATGGTAAGACTTTCAATCAGTAAGTTCGTATAAAAATGAAACAAGTGGGCCAAATATACCCTTATTTGATTTCTTTCTATATTTGATTTTTTTCTGATAATAGCCCTGATGATTAAATCTTATGTGTACTGTATGTTATAAAGTAATAAAGCTTACCTAGGGATGTTCACTCAAATTTATTTCATAGGCTGTCCCTGGTCAGACAATCAGAATTAAAATGTATTTTTTAATCAGAATTAAAGTGCATTTTTCAATAAAATATTATAAAATGAGGGTTTAATCCACAGTCATCCAACTTACCTTAAAATCTATATTGTTTTCTATCTAGTTAAGTAGCTTCCAACACAGATATCTAGCATAAAGCTTATTCATAACACTCAGCAGGCTAATTGGTTTATAATAAGTAAGATCTGCTTGCTTTTACTTTCAATAGATGCTGGTTGATCTTCATTCCTAGAGTATTGTTTGATCTATACAACAAAGATAGCTGCAACAACTTTTAGACCATCAATCAGTATTAACTTTTATCAGTTCCTGGGGACAAAGTTTTCTCTTGGATATTTTCCTACATTCAGCTGTGTTAGTGATCTCAGAGTCTGTAACTAGAGGCCATTCACATAAACACTCTGTATTAAACTGGGGTTGTATAATGAATCCAAAATTATCTACAGAATGGAAGTGAAAATGCATTTCCAAAGCTTCAACTGATAGCTGACATCCTGGGACTAATACTTTGGATGCAGCCCCCACTTAGACAAAAAAGTAGGTGAGTTGTTCACCTCGGAGTTCATAAACCAATTCTGTAAAACCATATTCTAGGTACTACTTTTCTCATGTTCAATTAGGCTTTATATATTTTTTTTACTTTGACAGCTCAAAGTAGCAGTAGGAGTCAGTCCATGCTCTATATAATTTATAATTAACTACTAAAGAGTTATTTGTAATAACACAGTCACGGTCAGATCAGTGTACAGAGTTGGAGACAGTTTCCTGTTGTTCTTCCATATATTTACACGAATGGAATCTCGTGTATCATTTTCTTGGCCTTTTAGCTAAAAATCAAATCTAGTTTGTTCTACAATTACCAAAAATAGATCACCCTAGATTTTGCTGCAAAAAATTAGGCGACTGATGCTAACTGATGCTGTAATCTCCGTGGCCCTAATCCTTAGCCTCCTTTCACTATCTTGTTCTAGCTAGTTAAAAAGCTGACAACAGAACATGCCAAAAGTTTCAAGTAGTTCTGAAGAAGCACACTGGAAGTTAGATTTCTTGTCTTTGATATCATAAGATTCTAAGCAGTTTGGTATGAAGTGTCTGGTATGAAGTGTCTGGATGTCACTGATGAAATCTGTAAAACTCACATGTTCCATACGTATGTTGAAACCGTATCTAAAGTTGAAGGTTTCCATACAAACTGTTAGAACATACTTAGCCATAAAGTATGTCTCTGAATTTCTCCTTTTCCCTCTGTAACTAATTTCTGAAATTGTTATGGGGACAAAATAGGGTAGGGGCACAGAACTAAGTATATGAAGCTGAATGAGGGAAAATGAATCTACCTTCATCTCCTACATTAGCCTAACATTAAGATGTTGATCCTTTCTCTCTTGCAAAGTTGAAGGGCTTTTTCACCTATCCTGGGGACAGAAGAAAACTATACAGGCATGAAATCTGCTGCCCCTGAATCTCCTGCCTCTGTTTCAAGGCCATACAGTCATCTGATTCACTCCAAGGTAATGAGTAACAAAACCTAACTTTTTTTACATCTAGAGGCTGCCTTGCATAGTGTGTGAATAAGGGGTGAAACAGTACATTAACACCAGATTCTGGAAGAGCTAAGTATGGCTTAAGTCTGTGTGGGCCGGGGATGCACTGAAGACAATGTTGTGGAGATAGGGGGAAAAATCCTGTTATGTTTAGGTGCAAGTGGTAAAAGGTCATTTATCTCTAAACAGGCTAGATATATTATTAAAATTTGTTTGAGAATAAATCTGTGGGAAGAAAACAGTAGTATTAATTAAAAAAACAGCACACTTTGCATCCTCTATATATAATACTTGATCAAATTTTTCACCACAGAACTAATTATGGTTTTGTTTTTTAACATGAGCTGGTTATTTCACAATAGCCCAAACTCCTTTTTGGGGGGGGGGAAGTATTTTTTCTCTTTCTCGGTGCAATGATTACTCTTTCTTCCCTAGCCCTTAGTTTGGCCTTGCACGGTATGATTGCTTTAGGGAGATGGAAAAGAGATTTGCTTAGCCAAAACCAGAACTATTTCAGAACCTGCAGAGTTTTGTCCTGCTTTAGGACCACATCGGAATCTCTCAGACAGTCGTGGCAACAAGGAGCCCGATCAATTTAACTTGCAGTCCCATGAACTAGGGCAACTTCCCATTAAACTCAGTGATGTTTATTTTACTGAGTAAACATGCAAATAATCAGGCTGCATCCCTAGGAATTCGAAGGACGCAGAATTCTTTCACAGAAGAGGCTATACTCAGTATAGATTTCTTTCCGTTACTGTTCCTTACATTTTTGTTCGAGTCCTGAAAACATCCAGCTAGAGGACAAGGGCACCAAACAGATCCAAATTAACTAAAACACACAAACCGTTCTGAACTCTGCCGAAAGTTGGAAAGCCGACCGATTCTACTTACACGTCCTTGCCTCCGAGAGAGAGATCGCGAGAGCTGTAATGAAGAGGCAGTAAATAAGCAGGTAAATAAGGCGCTGTAGTGTCATTCTTAGGGGAGAAGCTGCAGCGGACTAACTGGGTCAGTGTCTCCTCTTTTGCAGCTAGGAAGCGGGTGCAGGCATTTGGTCTCAGTTGCAGTTCGGTTTGTTCACACGGTGCCGGGGAGCGAGGATAATGTTCTGCCCGGTTCCAGTCCTCCTGCAGAGCGGGAGGAAGGGGAGTCCGGTTGGGGGATGGCCTCATTTCAAGGCAAGACAGTTCCTGGAAGCAGTCCTGTCCATTTTATGCAGTGGGTAAACAGGAAGGCCGAGGGGAGGACGTTATGGCAGTGGCCCAGAAGCTGCTGAACCTCCCTCGGGGCTGGTTTCCAACCGCTTGCTAATGAGGACCCTGTGTGCGCGCGCGGGTAAGAGAGGAGGAGGCAGAGGGGAGGGGAGACCGCCTTTTGGTAGTGCGCTTCCCAAAGTTCAGTGCCTTAACACAGGAAGGGGGATTCATCCTCCTTTCAAAATCAAAAGCTGCTCTTTTGCGGCCGTTAGGCTGTACCTGCACAGCGAGCTACAAACCAAACCACTACATTTTAGGGCTTATATCCCAGCCTCTGTGGCTGATATTGAGGGTCGATCTTATGCAAGCTTGAGACAATTGACTTTGCTGAATAAACTGTGGTTCATTTATTTGTTGGGAAAGGTGTCATGTGATGTTAGCCACTGTTTAAGAATGTTTTCTTGAATCTGAAGTTTACCTTGCACTGTTCATTTTCTAGATAAGCCTTCCCAGGCTAATCATCCCCAAGTATGTGCAACTCACATTCACACCGTAGTTGGTCCCAACATTTTGAATGAACTCAAATCTAATTGAAATCTATTTTTTTATAAAATGGAATCTTTTAATATAACTTTAGACAACTCATTTCCTGGCTTCTTGACAACCATTCTCCAAAGACCAACATCAATGAAGTGAATTGCTATGTATGACTGTGTAAGTGACTTACTGCATAAGTAGCTCAGTCCTGGCCTTAATTACATATTACAATTGAACTCTAAGCAGGGATAGCTTATTGATGAACAAGAAAGGAACTTGCATGGCATTTTAAATGGCTTCTGTTAGTAAATCCCATTGACTTCAAGAAAAAAATTCTAAGTAGACACATAATCTTGTGTTGTAATGCTGCAGTCCTACACCTGCCTGACACACTACACTCCAAAAGCTGGAGGAATCATGACCCATTGGTGAAAATTTCCATGAACTTTATGTGGTGAAATAGTTACTAAAGTATCTGCAAGTCTTAAGGCACCCATTTTGGGACTTTTGGAGGGGGGTCATGAAAAGAACATTTTATGGATGCAGCTCCTTTTTTGTACCCCTGATGTTCAGGATTGAACTGCAAGCAGTTTTTGGCTCACACTTCCATGGATTGGAATCATTTTACCTATAAAGAGTTTGGTCATTCTAGGAAGCCTCAGCAAGTGGTAGCTTGGCTGGGATCAGAAGCTAAACAGGGTCAGTCTGATTAAGCAAATTCTTGCGAGTTCCAGGGCTGTTGGTTAGACTAGGAAGTTGAAAAAATGTCCTGGAAAAAGGCAGAGGCCATCCAGTTCTGTAACACTGCCAAGATAACTGCACAGATGCACTTAACATTCTAGAAATTACTCCTTGTAATAGCATAGGAGATATTTGTCTGATAAGTGTCACTGTATAGCTTGATTGTATGAAGGCCATTTAAGAAAAAAAAATCTCAGTCCACACAGGCAAATCCATTAGGTCAACTTGTGGTCACAATATACTACAAGCTTTTTTGATCTCAAGACAAGGCAGGTTAGTAAACAAAAACAAAAGGGGAGAGAAAGGAAAGGGAAAGGGGGCAGATACTCAAGGTGTACTAGTTTACCAATATACACACACAGACACAAATCTGGTCAATATTTTATATATTCCAAATCCCTGTTTATTTTGAAGGATTGTAAATGGTTCCATTGTAAATGACAACATTCTGTAAATTCCATAAGACGTAAACCAAATAGATGCTATAATAGTCATAATGCCTCAGCAAGCCTCAGGGGTGTAGTACAAATTAGGCCATCTAAAATAACTGCTGAAGAAACTCAGCAAAAACAAGTAACGTTCATATATTTCACATTTATCATTTGTAATATCGAGAGCCAGTTTGGTCTAGTGATTAAGGCAATGGGCTAGAAACCAGGAGACTGAGAGTTCTAGTCCTGCCTTAGGCATGAAAGCCAGCTGGGTGACCTTGGGCCAGTCACTTTCTCTCAGCCCAGCTCAGTGCAATGTAGACTAGCCTCCTTGTGGTACACCCTGGGCAACGTGACTTGTGTTGGCTAAATAGTCTACACATCTAGCTGCTGGACCTGGCAAGGATTTCCCAGCAAGAAAAAAGCAGCATGAACACGGAACTGCTATGCCATATGATTAAAAAAAAAATTCTAATATAGTAAGTTATATCTTAGCAAGATAGCTTTGGGGGAAAAAATAAAGAATGCCTAACTGCTAGGGTGGCTTAAATTATTTTTGTTGCCTGATGCAACGGAGTAAATCCTGTCCCCAATCTGAAATTTAAGGTGCTTAAAGCTGAATCAGGACATTTCTACAGTTTACATCTGAACCACTTCAGGATCTCTCCTATAATCCCGCATTGACTGGTCATAGTGTGAGACCTCAGAAACATTAAAAATAGTGAAGGTGAAACTCCTTCAGAGTAGAAGTAGCAGGATGTCTTTCCAAAACCCTTATTTTACTGTATTTTACTATATCTACTGTATTCAGAGGAAGTCTCACTGAGCTGCAAGTTGCTTGACCTCTGGCACACGGCCAAGCAACGATCAGTAGTCCTGTAGCACCTACTCTGCCCTCTTCTCCCTAAGGTAGGATGGCTCCTTTATTAGGACCAACTAATACAATGCAAAAGAATGTGGAAATGTTAAACTTCTCCAGGACTTCATCAAGCAATAGATTACTAAATATTTTGATTTCTTTTTTTCCTTTGGCGGTCAATAGTCAAGAATGAGGTTATACTGACTCTGGTTATACAGCCTCGTAAAATCTTTATCTAGTTTTTTCCCCCTGCATCCCCTCCGTCTAATTCCACAAGCGCACGCGCTCATAGAAAAGCAGCAACCCAATTGAAGAATTCCAGGCGCAGCTCCGTCACTCTGGAAACTAGATCCTGCCTCCTTGGGGACCAATGATTGGTAGGGAGCCATCGGTCAAGGAACCTTCCATTGGCTGTTTCCTTGCCTCATTTTCCGTATCTCCCTCCCTCCCTCCCTCCCTCCCTCCCTCCCTCCCTCTCTCTCTCTCTCTCTCTCTCTCGTAGCTAAGGGAGACCAACGTAGTTATGCGTCCTTCCTGCGTACGGTTGCTATCGGAGACCTACCCAATAAGCAAACTCCAGGAGCATCATATGAAGAGGGAGAGTTAAAACTGCGAAAGAGACGTGGTCACGTGGGTTAGTGAAAGGGCCGCCTCGGGAATCTGCGGCTAGTGTAGGATTTCTCAGCGACTGGGCGACGGAAAGACGGTCAGGAGGCCTTGGTGGGGTGGGAGAATTTTGTGGAACTAATTTAATGTGGGGGTGAGGGAGGCGCCTGGGCTGCTGTTACAGCCCGGTGGCTTGGCGCGTTCCTGTTCTTTATCTGGCCACGCTGGTAAATCACGCTGGTAACAGGTCAGTGCTCCATAATGCAGCCCAAATCCTTCAGTCTGGGCTGCTGGGCTTGCTGTTAGTGCGCTAGTACAACAATAATACGCGAGTCGTACTTAAAAAACTGAACTGCGACCCAGAGGACTTGAGTTGGCGCTGAATAACTGCGCCCTCAGTGGGTCTCTCGCATATGTACACACTCACCACTCCGGCTTATTTGTGAGGATATGCCACCCTGGGCTTATCGTAGGAATTTAAAATGGATGATTTAATGCAATTAATATGTATGTTCGCTTATTAGAGAATGCAGCACATTGTAGAATATAAAAGCAAAAGCAGTTACTTTCTAATATAGGACCAAAACTTACAGTTATTTGTAAGCTTGTATAATAAGCACGGTCAACTCTCAAAGTACATTTTTTGGGAATATGCATTTTTAGTCTGTAGGGATAACAGTGTTTTGTAATTTGAGCAGTTTAACACACCACTAAGAAGGAAACTTGAATTTCCCAGTAGAGAAGCATTTAATGGGAACCATAGCCAATGGCTGCATGAATCAGAATTATCTATGCATTAGTCACAGTTGTACTCTTCACATTTAATATTGTATATAACATCTGATGAAACACTCATGGATGTATGAAGTAGCACTGAAGAATTATGTGGCTCAATAATCTGAAAATAAGTTAGATAATGTTCTTGTAGTTATGCTTTAAAAGCCATCCTTGATCCATGGAGCTCTCCGACTTCGCCAGATCCCTTCATCATAAATAAATAAATCCATTACTTTTATAATTACTGTTTCAAAATCCAGTGTCGTTAACTACATCTTTAACTGCATTTTAATATATATACACACACACACATACACACACACACACACACTCTTAAATGTTTTGCGTACATTCTATAAATCAGCCTGCAGCAGATTTTGTACATGATTTAATTGAATAATATGATATTAATAAAATAATATAATAATAGATGTCACAATTGGATGCATAAAGCCTTCATTATTATTTACTAATCCTATTGCTGTTTATAATTTTATGATGTGCCCCTCTCTTTTAACTGTTTTATTGTAGAGTGACCTACTTCACTGTCTATTTATGTTAAGGCGATTGTAAGATGATTCAGGCTTGTTACCAGTCTTTCTGATAGCTTGATTGTCTTGTCTAAGTACCAGTGCTTGCTCAAAGGTGTACCTGTAATATGGAAATTGCTAGGAAACCTTGTCACATTTATATTTAAAACATGTTTAGTCTTTACAGTTTTTTACGTGGCATGCTTTGAATACAGTAAATTATTATTTCTTAAAAAATTAATATATTACTGGATTTGTAGCCCACGTTTCTCTCCATTTGACAATGAAGAAAGTTTTTAATTTTTATTTCGATTTACTCAGTCTGTTTTAGCTGCCCTTTTCCTTTGACTTGTTTTGTTTTAACATTTATTGTAAAAATATCTTATTACTTTCTGTGGAATTCTGTGGAATTCTGTGAATGTCTTGCTTTTGTTGAATGTAGTTTTTACAAATCCAGTATCTGAGAACATTCAATAAACCCTTTCCTGCTTGGGGAATGGAGTAGAAATCTGTGACTCTGTATATTCATGTGCATGATGATCTGAAAAAAAATTACCTTGCTCAGATAAAAGGTTATTGTGCTGCACTCTGGTTGTACATGTAACATTTTAAAATAAGATGTGGTTCCATAAAATAAAAGTTCAGTGTGGGACAGGGCATGCTTACTATCTTATAGAAGTAGCTTTTTAGTGATAGGAGTTTGAAAGAATAAACTTGTCAACAACTTATTGTGTATTCTTTCTCCCCCTTTTCTTTATTTTGGCTGTAGAACAACATTCAAATTGGTCTCTTCCACTGTAAGTTCCCCTTGATTGAACATCCTGGAATCAGTCTGTATACCATACCTGCAATTTATTTCGTGCTCTGAATGGCTGCTGGAAAGGGATGTACAGTCTGATGGCCAATTGCTGCAGCTGGCTAAAGCGGTGGCGAGAGCCTGTCAGGTAAATAACCAGGCTTTAAAATAGTCAGGTTTTTTTTTTAGTAAATTTGAAGATTATAGCTTGTACAGCAGGTATCACAAATACAATATGTAGGCCCTAGTTAACTTGTTTTCACTGAGGACAGGACAAGGCAAATGTTATCTGAAATACTATAAGGAAGGTTTTTATAATTTAAATTTATTATGTCATGTGCTTTTAGAAACTGTAGGCCATTTGTCAGATGCACGAAGTGTTATTGATACCTGTGGTGCGGGGGGGGGGAAGAGTGAGGAGAGTCCATATTAAGATCAGAGGGAAACAAAATGCTAAGTATTGTTGTCATGAGTAAGGATGGCGAGCAGGGGGCTCCTTTCCAGACTGTTAAGCGCATGCGTAGCACTGAGGAATTGGTGACCCATTCCAAGAGGCACCGATTGGGACCGCCTTAACCTGCGGGGTTTATATGGCTGGGTTTTTCCCATGCTTGTTCAGTTTGTTAGGATTACTATTATGTATTAGCAATAAAACATTAGAGAACAGTTCTCTGTCTCAGAGTGTTTCCTGGGAGTCAGGACAATTGTCCATTTTAAGCTGGTGACAGATTTTTTGTGCTTTTTGCCTATTCTGTTGGCCATGCTGCAAAGATCTTACATCAGGCATAGTTCCAGTTATCCATTGGCCCTGTTTACAGAGAATAAGGCTTATGTGAGAAATTGTGAGGAGACTGGAAAAGTAATGGAAAGGAGAATAGCCATAAACAGTTAAGAGACAGAAGGTGAGTCTGTTGGGAGCTTGTCCTAGAAAAGGCAACTCAGTCCAAGATACCTGGGAAGAAGCATTTCAAAACATTTAAAGGAACTTCATCCTAATGATTTGACTATAAATTAGGATTAGAAATACCTCTTGCAGTTTGCATGGTATTTTATTTGCTCCAAAACTAGCCCTAAAGATATTTAACTGAAGTCTGTGTAATCAATGCTTCCTTGATCTTGCTAAACTGTGTCATTCTTGACAATTAGAAGAATTCTACATCATTGTTTAGAAGCAGATTGCTATTTCATAGTGCCTAGTGGCTCTTCTGATTCATTCTGCCAACATAATGATTAATACATCAGTCTCTGGGCTATGTGAGACGCAGAGTACCCAGATTGCACTGTCAAAAATAGGCAATCAGTAATTTTCAGCAGCAGATTTTTATATTTTTGGAAGATTGCATCTTCCATCCAAAATCTAAAAAATTGAGTGGGACAGGGAGAAAGCAGAAAAGCTTCACTCCTTAATGGCTGCAAGAGGCCAGAAAAAAAAAAGTTTTCTATCTCTGTGCTGGGGTGGGGCTGAACAACTAAACTGTTCAGAAAATCATCATGGGTACTTTGTTTGAAATGAAGTCCCCTCTTAAAATTTCTTAGCAACTGAGAATCAAAGTTTGTCCTTTGCTTACAGTCCCTGCCTTCTCTTGGAGTGATAAAACCAGGAAGAAAAAATGTCCTTCCTGGTGGGTATGAGTTTGACCTTTACTGAAATGGTGTAATTTCTTGAGCTGTAATCTTATTATGCTTAACTGAGAGTAAGGCTTGCTGAATTCAGTGGGACTTGCTTCTGGGCAATTTAAATTATCTTTGGATATTTTGCTATGTGTTTTGTTTCTGTTTAAATTCTGTATTTATTCTGTCTTCTGTATAATTGTGTATTTATTATTTTCTCTCCACTTATTCCGAGCAAATTACAAACAATTATGTATACCTATAAGTTACAATTGGTCTGGGGAGAAGTGGCTAATCAGTCTTTAATGATAAAATCACACTGTGTTATGCAAGCTTGAGTTATAAAACTGTGCGGTAAAAATCAAGAATTGTAACACTATGTTTATGGATTTGGGCAAAAAGATCATAATACTATGTATTTATTTATTTCTCAAATTTATATAGCCCCCCATATAACAGAAAGCAACTCTGGGCACTTACAGCAATCAAAGTTACCACAGATAAAGATGTTCAGTTTGTTTCTTGATTCTTACTGTGGAATTTTGTGAAATGCTTTTTTCCTGGTCAATATTTAGTCTTGCAGACTGGTCAATACAAGTTACTTCCTCAACATCCCCTGCAGTATATAAACCTGATAACTTATATATAGGTTAATTTTAAAAGTCCATAATACCAAGAAAAAGTTTAAAGACAAAAAGGTTAGGTATAATTGTCCTCACATTATAGATTGTTTTTCATCCCTTAGTTTCCAGTGGCATTTATATACTGATACAAATATATCTGATCAGTATAAATATACTCATATCCAAGTTGTAATTCAAGCTTTCCCTCTGTATTGCTGTAAGTCATTCTTGATATTTCTGGTTCAAATAGCTCAATGTCTGTCAAGTTTAGTATGTCCAGTACTGAATTTCTCATCTTTAAAATTTCCTTTCCTTCTTGGCTTCTATTATCCATTCCGTTCATAGTGGCTGGGGTTGTACTACATGACAATCCATAAACCATGGGTTATAAACCACAATGGTTGGTTAACATGACATGTTCTGCCAAGTTCAAATGAACAACATTATGGCATCTTGTGATATGTGATTTGCTTTTTTTTAACATGGTACTACTACTTACTGTAGCCAATCCATTGTTAAACTGTGTTTCTTTTCCGTTTACAACATTAGGAAATACAATTTTTTGTCTTCTGTCACCTCCACAAAACCTTTCATCCATGGCCTGACTGTATCTCATTTTAACTGTTCTAGGCTTTTTACTGTGTGGTTTTCCCTTTCCTGGCTTTCTGATTCATGTCTTCCCAGCATTTAGCTACCAGCTATGACAATCTTGGTTCCTCATGTGAGGATCCCTTTAAAATCTCTTCCTCTACTAAATATTTGTTCTTAGTTTCAGAATATTTCAAATATCTTCTCTTCTTCCACCCATCCCTGTACTGGCTTCTCCTGTTTTTCCTCTTACACTCCTGCACATTTTCCCCATATTTTTTTTTATTTGTCCACTGAGCATGTTTGGTCGTCTAGAGATTCTCTGCTCGTTGAAATGACTGCCAGTATGTCTCAAATTGTTCATCCAGAGGCAAGATAGCTTCTCTTATTTCACAATAAGAAATATTCCACAAATCCTCTTCAAAATGCATCTGAATAATTTAGATCATCCCTTTGGTATCCCCAGTACCATGTTTACATTTAACTGAAATAAGAGTGTAGTCTTTTCCTTTTTATTTCTACCTCTGTTGCTCCCCTTCCTATGTTTTTTATGTTTATTTTAGAATTTTGTTATAGACCACTCAGTTTAGATATTGTACCTGTACTTTGTAAAATAGATGTGATCTTTGTTGAATGTTTGCCATTTGGTTTTAGGTGGTAATATTGAATGTATATTTATTTATTTTAAAATGCAATGTGACTAAGGACAGCATTCTAATTTCTTTTTGTCGGTAATTCAAAGGAAGGTGACATTGATCATGGTGGGTCTTGATAATGCTGGGAAAACTGCAACGGTAAAAGGAATCCAGGGAGGTAAGTTGCATATTTTTTTTAATCTATAATTCTGGGAATATTATTAACAAGTCTTAAAACTTTTTTTCATGTTTCAGCTAGGCCCTTTAAAAATTCTATTTGTCATAATTAGGATTGGATACTTACTGTAATATTTTACTGTTAAGTAGTATCTCATTATTTTGGGAGGGAGGAGGTATATGCCATGCACACACATACCCCCACCCCTCAGAATTTAAAGAAAAAGAAGCATTACTAAAAATAATGTGTATATCTGGAGTTTTCTTGCCTTTTGCTACATCAGATTTCATTTTTTAACTTGCATTTTTTGTTTGGCGCTTGTTTGATGGGTAGAAATAGAACTTTTAACTATATGCTAATCGTTTGCTTGTCCTTTGGCTTCTTGTTAGGCATATTTTCAGATACCTTAGAATACACTCCTTGTCATCCTGAATAGCAAATGAAAGGGAATTAAGGTGATGGGAATACCAATAATGAAGATCTTTGGCAGTGAGAATATCATGCCTGCCTTGAAGGCCTTTGGTATTGCCACTTTTTTTGTCCACTGTCTGTAATAAAAGACCATGAAATAAATTGTTTCACTGCCTGACATGGGCAGAATACAGGTGGCCTTAGAGTCCCTGGATCCATTTGTTTGTTTGTTTGCTGCAGTTTGTATACCAGTCCAATCCAAACAGGACTCTGAGTGGCTTATAATATAGTATGAACATTTGAATAAAATCCATGACATAACAAATGACAAAGCAAAACAAGAATTCCCTGAAAAACAACCAACAACATCCAAATCCAAAGCAGGAGGATCTCCCTCAGCACAAATATACTTCCAGTTCTCTGGATTAGCTAGATTTTGCTGGGTCCTCTCCCCTGCCCCCGCAAAAAAAGTGTGGCAACCAACCTCCTCTTGGGATGAATACCATTCCAGAGAAGGGGAGTTGTGACTGAGAAGGCTTATCTCTGTGATCCCTGTTTATAACATTCCTTAA
The DNA here is from genome assembly GCF_035149785.1 of Candoia aspera. Lineage (NCBI taxonomy): Eukaryota > Metazoa > Chordata > Lepidosauria > Squamata > Candoiidae > Candoia > Candoia aspera. Next base: position 78,787,481 of record NC_086157.1, on the reverse strand, counting down.
GAGAAGACAGCTCTAGAAAGCCTACTGTCCTTTATTGTACTGGGTATGCAAAAGCCACTGGGAGAAAGTGGTCCCATAGATAGCCAGTTCCTAACCCATATCGGATTTTAAAGATGGCAACAAGCACCTTGAATTGCATCTAGAAGAAAAGTGTAACTTGTGCAGTTGTTGCAGTAAAGGTGTTACATGGGAAAAGGAGGTTCAGAGATTCTTACCAATACAAGAACCATTACATACTGGCCAGTTGAAGCTTCTGGTTGGTCTTCGAGGGCAGTTCCAGTGGGAGCACATTGCAGTAAATGAAAGCTAAGTCATGAGTAACTATGTGTAGAGCCTCCCAATGTAAGAAAGGTGATAACTGGTGTACTATATGTAACTATGCAAAGATAGTCCTAGATATAGTTCCCACCTGCTTTTCAAGAAGGAGTTGTGAGTCCAAGAGGACCTCCAAATTACAATCCAGTTCTGCATGCGGCAGAGCAACCCAGTCCAGAACCAAGGATGGATTGTCCTTGGCATTAGAGGGATTCTGAACCCATAACTAGGATTAAGCCTCAGCCTGTTCATCTCTATTCAAACCCCAACAGTCTCCAGGCACTGGGATAAGACCTCTACCACATCTTATGTTTGGCCACAGTTTTAAATAAGCAACTAAGTATAATCTGCATACTAATGATATCTAATCTCATGATGGTGGATAATTAGAGTGTTGAACCCTGTGGCACCCTGTAATGAAGAGCCTTAGGGCACAATTTCTCCCACTGTCACTGGAACCTCCTTTTCAGGAAGGAGAAGAATCACTGCAAAATAGCTTCTTGTCCAACCCTCATAGGTGATTGAGTTAATATATTGATGGTATTGAAAGCTGTTGGAAGGTCATAAAGCCATTCATTTCTAGTATCTCTGTTTAAAATGAAAGAGAATAATTGTTGATAAGTTTTCATGGTCTTTGACAAATTGCTTGCATAAATTTGACTTAATTATTATGAATATACTGTATAAAATATCTTCAGGTTAATGAGGCATTTCACTTTTTATGTAAGATGAAAGATTGATGGTTCTTTCCTTTTCCTGCTTCTCCATGTGCAATAAATCCTCTTTGCTGAAGCAGCCATTAATGAGCATAGAGCAGAAATGTTCATATAGAAATGTTACAGGTATAACCTATTTTGTGATATTAATTTGGGATATAATTAAGAAAAAAACAAAGGAAAGTATATATACAAAGTGTGATTCTATTAATAGTTTTGTATCCCATTTATAATTAGAAAGTACCAATAATTTGCCAGATTTTATTCCCTCAGTTTTATTTCTTCAGTCATCTCAAATCTATTCAATATCATTTTCTCTCTTTGATCAGTACTAATAAAGTAGCTGGTGCACAGCTCTGAATAACAAATGAGCTGTTGGAAAGCATATGAATTGTATTTTTTAAGACAGTTCTAAAACTTTGCTAATACATATATAAATTCTAATAGAATATATGTAGCTCAGGGTTGAACTGTGGAGTCCTTGGTGCTTTCTGAGCTTGGTTGTTTGCTTGCAGATGTTTCATTACCCAGATAGGTAATGTCCTCCATCTCAGTAAACACCAGCCCAATACAGAAACTGGACAACCAGATTAAGAGAACCCTCAATGACCTAACAAAGAAAGGTCAACTCACTAAAGAAGAACAGTAGCAGATGAAAAGCAGTGGACCTGTCCTCCCATGCTTCTATGGACGCCCAAAAATACACAAGCCCAACATACCTCTTCATCCAATTGTATCATTACTAGGGACCCCAACTTACAACATAGCCAAAGAACTTACAAAAAAGCTTGGACATCTCATAAAGGGAAGTGAATATTCTATCAATTCCCCACTACACTGCTTCCAGAAAATCAAAGACCTAAAAATAGAAGAAGATGAAATTATGGTGTTATTCAATGTCACAGGACCCTTCACGTCCATAGATCCAGAACTAGCAAAAGAATCCATGGCAGCAGTACTACACCACACACCTAACCTAGCCAAATACACTAAGGTTGAAATATCCAGAATCATGGACCTCATCAACCTCTGCCTCACTACCTACTTTCAGTTTGATATACCAACAAATCAAAGGAACACCCATGGGATCACCACTCTCAGAACTCATAGCAGAGTCTTGTGAGTGCTATGCAGCATCTAGAAACTATAGCACTCCCACCCATATAACCAAAAGTATGGATCTGGTATGTAGACAACACCTTGGTCAAAATAAAAAAGGAACAACTAGTGTAGACACATGAAACAATCAACCACATCTTCAAAGGAATAAAATTCACAAGGAAAGAAGAAAACAGCACACTACCCTTCCTGGACATCCTCATCAGCAGAGGAAACAATGGCAAATTCAAAAGGCAAGTCTATTGAAAAACAACCCACGCTAACCAAGGGTTCCATTACCAAAGGAACAACCCAACCTCCCACAAGATGAGCTGCATAAAAATATTATTCAGACAAGCACAAACACACTGCAGCAACCCAGAACACTAGAAAAAGGAAACAGACTGCCTATATAACATCTTCCAACAAAATGGATACCCACACAACTTTATCAAAAAGTGCCTGACCTCTCAATCCACTATAGCACAACCAATGCAAGCTATGAAAAGGATAACACTGCCATACATCAAAAACATCTCAGAAACAACCAACAGACTGTTACAACCACATGGTATCATTGTAGCACACAAACCAACTCAAGCCCTCCAAAACAGGTAAAGCAGAAGAGCCAGCAGCCCAAGAAGAAAACAGCGATATACAACATACAGTGTAAGTACTATAACAGCCACTGTGTAGGACACAGGCAGAAGACTAGCAGAGTGCATCCATGAACACCAATTAGCAGTCAGAAGACATGATGAAAACTTTAATCTCACAATGCATGGGCAGACTCAACCACAATTTCAAATGGGAAACTAAGTATCCTAGACCAACCAAAATCTAAAAATGCTAGGGAATTCCTAGAAGCTTGGCATTCAGTCAGACACATAGAAATAAACCATATTTACACACCATTCAAAAGAGATGACAGAAAGCTAAGAAGGAAGCAAAAGGACCAAAACACATCCCCTCTGGCAGCCAACACTCAGATAAGCAGGGATTAACACCAGACAAACAACCAAGCAGAAAATAATACCCTAATCAAAGAACTACCAAAGAGAAAACCATACTCCCATTAACACTGGCAGGGCAACCTACTGTATATAAAGAGCAAAGCCCACACTCTTTAGCACTTACGATGTTTCCTAGCCAGGTAATGAAATATCTGCAGGCAAACAACCAAGCTCAGAGAGCACCAAGGACTCCGCATACATAAATGTGAAGATTACTTATAGTGAATTTAGATCAGGTTACTGGTTGGATTTATTAACGTGTAAAACAAACTATTTCCACTATCTTAAGAATATTTTCTCTAGGAATGTTCATTTGAGATAGAAATCTTCCATTTATATTCTCTGAATAGAAAGAGCTCATATACACACAAAGGCTTATTTTTGCCCTGTTTCAGTGGCAGTTCCCTAAAGTCATGAAAGTCTATCTCTGAGTGCTAGGGAATTCCAGTTTATGCAAGGTAATCATAAAAGAAAATTCAGTTCCTCCAGTACATCAGCACTGCATATGGAACTCTCTAGGTCTGGCTAATAAAAGTTTCATTCAAATTCTTTTTGGATAGGTAAGGTCAGTAAAAGCATGTATCATAACATTACTGTTGATTTGAAACAATTAAGTATTAGGTAGTTTTGATATGCTCATAAAGGTAAAGGTAAAGGTTTCCCTTGACGTAAAGTCCAGTCGTGTCCGACTCTAGGGGGCGGTGCTCATCTCCGTTTCTAAGCCTTAGAGCCGGCGTTGTCCGTAGACACTTCCGGGTCATGTGGCCAGCATGATGACACGGAACGCCGTTACCTTCCCGCCGAAGCGGTACCTATTGATCTACTCACATTTGCATGTTTTCGAACTGCTAGGTGAGCAGGAGCTGGGACTAGCAACGGGAGCTCACCCCGCCGCGCGGTTTCGAACCGCTGACCTTCCGATCGGCAGCTCAGCGGTTTAACCCACAGCGCCACCACGTCCCTCATGATATGCTCATAAGCTCATGGTTAATAATATGACTTTTTACTTGTACAGTAAAATAAAATGCTTAGCATTAGTACAGATCTATATTAAAGGTTGGAATTAATGAGGTGTAATTGGTCATATCAGGATTCACAGTAGGTCAAGTCATAATAAATGCAGTTTGTTTTCATATAGAAATATATGTACATGCTGCTTAGATATTCTTATACATCAGGCAGTTTGTAATCCAGATAAGCAGAGATTAACACCAGAAAAACAAGCAGAAAACAATACCCTAATCAAGGAATTACCAAGGAGAAAACCACAGTCCCACTAACACTGGTAGGGCAAGCTACTGTATATAAACAGGGAGCAAACCACACCCTCACTAGCACTGATGATGTTACCTAGTCAGGTAATGAAATGTCTGCAAGCAAACAACCAAGCTCAGAGATCACCAAGGACTCCACATTTCAACCCTGAGCTACATACATTCTCTTCTAGTGGAAGTTTGTAATCTATATGTAACCAGTACATAACAACTGGTAGTCTATGTAATTCATGAGTAGTGTAATGTAATGTAAAGTGTATCACCTATCCTTCTTTTCTTTATGCTTATTCTAGAAGTATGAAGCCCTGCAATTTCTTCCCAATCCAGATAACTGACTACCCTCTGTTCTGTTCCCCTCTCCAAATTGTTTAAAGGAAAACATGAAATGTTGGGAATATATTGTCTATTCTCCAAACAGTACCTGTGGGAGATAACTGTCTAGTACATTATTAGGGCATTAGAATAAGTACAGATAGTCCTTGACTTATGACCACATTTGGGACCGGAATTTCCATCATAAGTCATTGCAGTCGTAAGTCGAGTCACCATGTGACTGGACCAGCTTTTATGACCATTTTTACAGCAGCCGGTAAGCGAATCATGGACTGTTAAGCAAATTGCTGTGGTCGTTAAGTGAATCCAGTTTCCCCAGTGGGTGTTTTTTGCTGGAAAACAGCAAAAAAGTCGCAAAACGCAGTCGTGTGACTGCAGCACACTGCAACCAGTCGTAAATGTGAGCCAGTTGCGAAGCGCCCAAAATGCAATCATGTGACTGTGGGGGGTTGGTGCAACGTTTTGCATTGCTCAGAAGTGCTTTAGAGGCCATAAAGCACCCATTTTGAGGCCATCATAACTTTGGACCAATAGTAAATGAATGATCTTAAGTCGAGGACTACCTGTATACATTCTTATTCAAACGTCATTGAACTGTCTCTCATAGTATATACTTTAATTTTGTCAGAATCCCCTGAAGATGTGGCTCCAACAGTTGGCTTTTCTAAAATCGACCTTAAACAAGGATGGTTTGAAGTCACAATTTTTGACTTAGGAGGTGGAAAACGTATCCGGGGCATCTGGAAGAATTACTATGCTGAATCCTATGGAGTAATATTTGTTGTGGATTCAAGTGATGTGGAAAGAATGGAAGAGACAAAAGAAACAATGTCAGAAGTTCTAAGACATCCCAAGATATCAGGGAAACCTGTATTAGTGTAAGTAACATAAAGTTAGACATGCTTAAATACTATATATTGAAAAAAAAAAGATTGTACTACTGTTAAAATAATTAGCGATAGGTTAAATCTGGTAACATTGTGCTACATAAATAAAGCTGATAATAGTTCTATATACTCTGTTTTATATGCTAGTTAATAGTAGTTAACTCTTGACTATTACAATTGATATAATAGTTAAATATAAGTAGACTGATACAATATTATAAATAGAAATATTGTTAAAGAGATATGCATGCTCAACACTAGAGGGTGCAATTGATGCATTCTAAATATTATTAACTTTCGGGAACTGACAAACAAACAATAAGCTAACAATATGTTAAGAAACTTTTTCATTAGTTAGAAATTTTCAAGGAAATACCATAATGAAAAAAATTATCTGTGGTTGATACTTCTGCAAAGTAAACTAGTTACTTTCTTTTCTTGGAGAATTAATTAGTAATATGATGATGATTCATCCAAAGTTAAGCACTTTTAGGAATTGATTTTAATGTAAAAAAAAAATTAACCTCTGCTTAGTTGACCCATTAAAGCCAATTGGATAAGGTTTAAACATTTACTTGTTTTGTGAAATAACTCAGAAAAAATTGAGAAATGTAGGTGGATCATTTTCTCTTTGATTTAGAAATGCTGAACATGTGAATAACAGGTCTTTGTATATTTACAGTGCCTTTTCCTAAAACACAGTATGCACAATAAAACACTATGCACAATATTTGAGACAGCTGTAATGTTTCCAAATTATAGTTTGAGTGAAATGACTTTAATACATTTTAGAGGTGTTTTGGGAAAGTTTAGAGGTGTTTTGGGAAAGACACATAGATTTAGTGCCATTTTCTGTTATGTAATCATTCTGCATTAGCAATAGAAAACCAGTCCCTGGTTTAATTTTTCTTTTTCCTAACTTTAGCAACATATATACCATATAAAAAGTCAGGCAATCCAATATTAGTTATATATTGCAGATAATTAGATTCTTATTGAAGGGATTTGCTGATAACTGCTTATGACCTCTTGATTAAAAAATATTTTTATATTTTTCCAAATCTGTGTCTTACAATTTCAGAGTATAATTTCTGATGTTCTGAGCTTCTAAACATAACTATTATCCTGTTACATTCTTAATTATTTCAAGCCATTGCCACCCATCTTGAATCCAAGATGTAACAGGGCATCTTTCTTAATTGATGTATGTATACATCTTTTTCTTCTTTCTATGGTCATTATATTGCTGCTAATGGTAATCTATCTTGAATATTTGACAGAAACCAGAGTACGTATGTTGAAAAGTAAAGAATAAATCAGTTTATTAAAATTTGCATTTGGATAGCAGAAATTCATTAAAATATAAAGGAGATTGCTGTTGTTGTGAATTACCGGATAAGTATTGAAACACTTAGTATAATTATAAATAACAGTTTTAACTTCCATAGAATAAAATTTTGACATACTGATCTGTGGATTGTCTTTTGGTCTGACAGGGATACATGGAATACTTAGCTGGCAGTGTTTTAGAAAATATAAGTAATCTGTATTAAGCTAGTTCTTCTTAAATCACAGTCATATCACACATTATCAGTTGCCATGTTCTTTTCTGTTCTAAGTGACGAAATAGCTGCATTTTATTAGGCTTCTCTAATAAAGTGTGTATGTCTGTGTGTTTCGGATCTTAACAGTGTATTACATATATTTCAGCATATATTAAAAACTAATGAGAGGAATTGGTGATATTGAAAATCCTAACGTTATTTATTCTGTCCTTTTTTAATGGTGAAGATATTAAACTTTCTAATCATAAATGAACGTGGTACACAGTGCAAGTCTATGCATATTTACTCAGATGTGAGTTTCAGTGTTGTCAGTGGGTACATAAGCCTTAGATGTAGAAAGGCTATTTTCAAATTCCTGATGAGTCATAAAAGTCAGTTCATTAGTCAAGCTGTTACTATTGGGTCCATGTAAGGTATTTTACAAAGGTGATGGAACCTGAAAATCTGAAATCAGATTACAGGTAAATTTCTAACATGTGTTTTTAGAATTGTAGCTGTTACTAAGCTAAGTTTAATTTTACTTTGCCAGTAGAACAGAATGTCCATTATTACCAAAATACTCTTCCGTGTTAGTTACTAATGTTAATAATCAGTATAAAAAAGCAAACAGGTGATTTATTTTGTTTATAAGTAAACACCAAACTTATCTGTAATTTAGTCACTCAGACTTTATATATCAGTAGGACCCACTTTATGTATGTATGTATGTATGTATGTATGTATTTATTTTCTATCCCACCTTTATTATTTCTATAAATAACTCAAGGTGGAGAACATCCCTATTACTCCCTCCTCCTCCTATTTTCTCCACAACAACAGCCCTGTGAAATGAGTTGGGTTGAGAGAGAGTGACTGGCCCAAGGTCACCCAGCCAGCTTTCATGCCTAAGGCGGGACTAGAACTCACAGTCTCCTGGTTTCTAGCCCATTGCCTATTACATCTACTTTCATAATGCCCAATATTTGACTCAAGATATGTAAATCCCAGTCCCAACTGTTGTCATAACCCGAGGACTGTCTGTGTTACAGTTTAGTGTTAAGTGACAATCCAGCCTTTGTGACATACTTCACAAACCATTGCTAAAAGAACAAATGTAGTATAGTGTGTGGTGTGCTTACTGAGTCTCGTTTTTATGTAATACTGCAAGGCTTAAAAGCTTTGCTACACTGTACTAGGATAACAGCAGTTACAGCTACATCGACAATAAGACATTGTTGCTGTAGTATTGTCTGCTTGAAAGAAAACAGTTAAGTATAACAGGCGGAGTGAGGCAGAGAGGTGACAGAGAAAACATACCCCTCCTTTCCTAGGCTACTGTTATGTTACTTTCTGAGCACCTCTATATTTATTTTCTCTTTAGCATTCATTGTCATGAATGGTGAGCCTTGCTTACCTGGTTTTATTTATGCCACTCCCTTTGAAAGTATTGTATGTCCATCTAGTACTTATTTGTGCCACAGGCTACAGAAAGAGCACAACCATAGTTCTGTTGCAGTTGATTAAAAATGGCCTCTTGTGCTTTTGTCTATGCCCATTGTACAGAACTGTATATTGTTAAATTTATTTCTTTATCTTGGTGGAGGATTTTTTTTTTGGGGGGGGGCTTTGCATCAATCTTAACTCCTGGTGACTTGGCAACATTTTTGGAAGTAGTTTGTCATTGTCTTCTTTCTAGGGCTGAGTGAAAGACTGGGCCAAAGTCATCTAGCTGGCTTCATGCCTAAGGCAAGACAAGAACTCATGATCTCTCAGTGTCTAGCCTTTAGCCGCTGTACCAGACTGGCTGTGTAGAGTACTGGAGAAGAAAATATAGCAAATAAATAACAATAATTACACATTAATTATTGTAAACTGCCCAGAGTCGCTCTTCGTCATGGGTGGTGACAAAATTTGAAATATAAATAAATAAATAGTATCTCAAGGATTTCCTAGTATCTTTCATAGGCCAATATCAGGACTATTTCTGACACCTGTCAGCACATTACTCTTTGTGAAAACTGGGAAAAAGAAAAACACTTTTTATGGAATAAATTGCTTTCCAGTAATGTGTCTCCAAATGTATGATGTAGCATCTTTTTTTTTTGTCTCCTATTCTGTACAGTATATATCTGTAGACAGAATATATATATATATATTATATTATTTGTTATATATGCATGCATGCATGCATGCATGCATTGTTTTATAGTAGTGATAGGTTTGTACCTTATATAGCAGACAGTAATTGTCTTCAAGTAAAACAATTTTTTATATAAACTAAATTTGCATTTGTGAAATGTGATTATTTGGCAACCAATAGAGCAGAGGTTACCCATAGCATGAAAGTTACCTTCCTAGCAAAAGAGAATCTCTTCCTGAATAATTATGATTGGATAATCTCCTCCTTCTCTTTAGTGCATACTATTAGCACATTTATTGGTTTGTTTCAAGGATATTTGTGTGCTTGCCCAGATTATTGTGTTGTTAAAAATATAGGGACAAAGTATATTTCCAAAGTGACTAAAAGAGTCTTGGAATGACATGGCCATTTAGGGTATAGTTTTGGTATGTGGTTGTGCCTAATTCTTATAATGCATAACTGGTATTCAGAGAATATAGTGCCATTAATGCATTGAAATGATTGTTTCTTGAGAGAGGTTCTTTTTTTTTTTTACATTACCAAGTAAAATATATGTTAAATATTTGGAGACTTTCAGTAATGGAAAGACTGCTTGTGAGAGAGGATTTTTAAAGTAAAAAAAAAAAAAAATCCTGAGTCTTCTGAAATCTTATGGCATATATGTGAATGTATATGTATATTCTGATTTATCTTTCTCAAGACCTTTGTATGCAGTGCCAATAGTATGATGCTAATTAATGCCAAAGATTAGGATGTTCATATATAGTAGCAGTGTGTTTGCCCAAGTCTGTAACCTTGATTTTGGTTTTATGTGTGTGGTTTATGGCCATTTTCTTGAAGAAAAAGTGAAATGCATTAACTTACATTTTTAATATATACTTTAAAAATTCAGAGAAACTCTGCAGCTGGGAGAATTTCTCTTTTGAGCTAAGGGATATGTAAATTCAGGTCATACACACAAACTTCCTCTTGTAGCAGTATATACATGATATATATACTTAAACCTCAGTTACAGATAAACACTTTCTAAAATAACCTGACATTAGCCACTTTGACTTGTAGAGACTTTTACCAGTTACTTTGAATCTGAAATATATAAAACAACTCTAGTCTACAATATGTTCTTGAAGCTTTTATGAAGACTAGGTTTTATAATTTTTTCAGCTACTTTTTTAATTTTTTAAACTATTTCAATATTGTGGTTATTGTTAAACAACAATGTGTAATTTCAATTAAAAATATACTGTATATCCTAACTTATGTTACAGTAGGTTTGCAGTTTTTCTTAATCCAAACTACTTGAACAAAATAGTTAGGAAGATGCATTTAATTCCAGGGAACTTGGTTGAAATTAAATACGATAGTACAGTTGTGCCTTCGTCTCAAACAGCTGCTTCACTGGTACCTGTCACATAATAAATCATTACTGATACTCTTTTATGTCACATTCATGCTGTCATTTGCCCTTTTAAAGCAGTATGTAGAAAGGAGACTGTTCCCACTGTTCACAGTTATAGCAAGGGATTGTTCAGTTAGCTCCCAAAGAATATGGTGAACGTTGGCAAGATTGTTCCCTTGCATTTTATCCCTTTTCATGATTTTCAGTGTGTGTTCTTCAGAGGTGAATACTCCTCTTAGCAAACTCTGCTTTAGATAGACAATGTGACTAAGGAAAGCAAGTATCATGTGAAAAATAGTACCTATTCCTAGTAATACAGCAACCCCACCTTCTCCATATCAAGTTTAGTCCTATTCAGTATTTTCTGGATCAAAACTTAAGTTTTAATTGCCAGAGGACACATCATTTGCAGCAGGGGAAGCACCAACAGCATAGTACTTTGCATGGATTCTTTTTTCGATACTTAGCTGCCAGCCTGAACTTTTCTCCTGATACTTGGACATAATCCTGAGTATTAATGAGTTCCATTTCAATGTTGTTGATCATTTCACCTTGTCCTTCTACCAAAAGTGAGATTTGAAAAAAGAGGCCCTTTAAGTCTTTCACCTGATTCTCCAGATTAACCAGTTCTCGATGTCTTTGTTCAATCTCAGATAACTGAGCTTTAGTAATCTTGACCTCTGTGAGCAGATTTTCATTGAAGATTTCCCATTTCCCTTGTTCAACCATATTATTCAGTTCTTCCTCCGATACTTCTTTTCCTGCCACTTCCAGCTGACGCATAATAAAATCCTTACATTTTTCTTGTTTGGCTGTTATAGCATTATTGTACAGAATCATTATATTTTGGAAACGACGGAATAGGACTGCACTCTGAGAACTGAGGACTCTTCTAATGGCAGATGATGAGCTATGTTCTTTTTCTTCCTTCTTCAGTATTTTTGACAGATCATCCAAGCACTTATTAATGTGCTCTGCTCGAACTTTAATTGCTTTTGTGTCACTGCATTCTTTTTTGAGCACACTGAATCTTCTCATGGAAGCCATCAGACTCTTCTGCTGCTGACTAAACTTTTGAACATCCATTGCCAAATTGCTAATATCATTATGAAGTTGTTGTATTTCATGCAAGTACCTTTCAGTTACGGGCTCCTTTTCAAAAATAACAGCTGCTTGTTCAAGTTCTCCTTGTTCTTCTGTAACAGCATTAACAACACGGCTGTTCTCTTCAAATAATTGTAGTTCCTTTGCTCTCAGTTTAAGCTCTTGAAGGCGGTCTTTCATCTTCTGTTGAATATATTATGATTCAGATGTATTAAATCCAAGGCAGTAGTAGAGACCTAAGGATTAAAATCACTTTCATTAGCACTTATTGATCCACAGTCATATTAGAAGTATGGCATAAACTGTTATAAAGAGAAGCTGTAAAAATTTGCTACATGCTGTAGCAGACAATTTCTTGTAGACTCTTTGTATCCATCTTAAAAAGCTGTTTTGAAAGGTACGTAGAAAGAGAAATACACAATTACTTTTGACATCTTAATACTGGCACAATATTTCTTTCCTGAATTTTGTCCTTTTTTGGCAAATTAAAATGATCAACATATAAACCAATATTTTAAGGCAGTATATACATATTAGGGCTGTGCAGTGCTTCAGAATGTGTGAGGTTGCAAACGTTGCACTTAACTGCAACTCCTTAAAGCAGCTGTATTTTTTATTGGAATCATGCATTTGTCTGCTGTTGCAGATCAGTTTGTTGTGTGGAGTTGGAGACAGATGCTGTGTTTGTGCTCCTATCACCTTTCTCATTTTTAATCCAAAGAGCTGCAGAGCTCTAATATTTCTTACACATGTTCTAGAAATAAGACCAAGTTCTTTTAACTTTTTTCCTGAGAGAGGAAGAGGCTGTCCCTTGATCTAGCCCTGTGTTGTTCCAGTGCACACGCTCTTTAGAAACCTTCATTTCCAAATGCCCTTTCATCATCTTTTCACCATTCTTTTCTTTTTATTTTCAATTCACCCCTGCCCCCATGGCTGGTAGTCACATGGATAACACAGCACTGTCCCTTGGTACATTAGTGGAAACTGCTGAGCCACCCTGGATGACCAGACTTGAAATGTTGAGCCTTCATTCATGCCAAATTAATTCCCTTTTCAACTCAGAAGCCCCCAACAATCGTTGCAGCAGCTGACATGCTGCCCATGGGTTGTGCATCTCTTAAGCTGTGTGTGTTCCCCCATGGGAGAAATCAGCTGGTCAAGGCAGTGAAAGGAAAGAATGCTTGCAGCAGCAGACACTCAATTCTCTAGCTCTTGATTGCTTAGACAATAACAGCCTATGCACTTCTTAAATATCTACACTTGGAATTAATTTTCCTTACCCTTCCACTGACAGGGCTACCCTTATATTCACTTTGAATTACTCCCAAAAGATCTCAGAAACAACTAGCTCCAATGGTACTCTTCACATCACTTTGAATAAAGAAGATGTATTTTTGGGGGACGGAGGCACTTGGGAAAAATACATCAGACTTCCTTCACCTACCACTTCATCATCAGAATTAGAAAATACTTCTGTTACTCTTGTAGTCTTATTTCTCTCCCTCTTCTTAAGGTATTACCAGTCTGTATGCTTTAGTTACAAACCCAGGCTACAGGATCTCTTTTTCAGAGGAGGATGCAAACAAGCAATGTTTCCTCTCTCTGAGTAGTAGAAGACTGGCAGATTGTGCACACCTGTGGAATCAAAACAGCACAGACACATGTTTCTTGCAAACACAGATCCAAAGCTGTAACAAAGAATTCATCAGATTTCTTCCCAACCACTTCACCCAGATTCCATCAGAAGGAAAAATAGCAGCTACTCCACTAGGCCCTAGAACATCTCTTGAAGATTCAAGTGTTTGACCCAGTGCCATCAAGAAGTATTTATGTTCCTATTTAATCTTCATACCCCCAGAGTATAAGGACTGGCTGGCCAATGTAGACTTAAAGTGAATCAACTGGTATGTAAAGCACTCCAATTTCTGTCACAGAATGTACCCCAAAAGAATTTACAGGAGGGGTCCTTAAATATCTCCACTCAGCCCACAAAGAAATCCAATAGAAGGGTTCCCATTCATACGTTCATCAGCCTTGAGAAAATTCATTTAGGTGATGGTAGCCATAGAGGCCCACTTCAAATTGAAGAATGTACACATCTACTCATATCTGTATGATCGACTGTTTTTGCTCTCCCTTCCACTAAAGGGAGGAAAAATGCACAGTCAATACTCCCAAACTTTCAAAAACTCAGTTTCCTAGTCAGCAGAGAAAAGTAGTAGTTGACTCCATTGTACAGAGTGCAATACTTGAAAACTTTTTTGGATACAGTGAATACAGTTTCCTTACTGAAGGAGTAAACGAAAACATGCAAGAATTAATTAATTAGTCCTACCATCCGGTCACCTGGAAGTATCAATCCTAGAAAGACTCCTGATGATAACCTAGATAAGCCTCATCTACACCCCATCTGTAAGACTGCATCCATGTCCACCACAGTAGATACAATTGCTTCCCTAGAATGTGGTAGTAAGCAGTTCCCAGAAACATCTGTCCTTCCCCATGGATGTCAGTTGGTCTCTCAGATGGTAGCTCTACAAAGCACTGTCAAAGGGCAAACTTAAGTGTCCAGATATCCAACAGTGCAATGCAGGTAATATTGGTTTAGCAATCACAGTTGGGACCAGCAACTTGGTCATTAAGCAAAGTGTTTGCTAAGTGAAAATCATATAACCTCAACTGTGCTTACAATTTTACTTCAACTTTCCCTTGCTTTACAGCATCAGAAGGATATGACCCCAAAATCTGGATGAGCCCAAACAGCAGGGAGGGCTTCCAGAACTCGACTCACAAGGAAGCCAGATAGGAGGGCAGATATTATAGCCCTTTTTCCCCATTCCCCTACTATTTGCTATGTTCCCCTGGTGTTGGGATAATTAGCAAGAAGAGAATGTTTGTACGTACATTCATTGGAGAGGAAGGGAGAGAGAGAGTAAGCAAGCACACAATGGGGAATACACATTGAAAGGAATGTGCGAGCGCCAGCTGTTTGCCTAGTGCGCTCACATTTGTGACTCTGGAAGCAAACAAAAGGCTTCAGCTTGTAACTGATTAAGGTCTTGTCAATTTCAGGCAGCAGCTGCCTCTAGCAGAAGGTTCTAATCAACTAATTAAGGTCACAGAGCTGAGCTTGTTAACTTGCAGTTAGCACTTTTTAGGGACCTGCTGCGCTTGAGGAGAAAGGCAGCTCAGGAGAAAAGCAGCTCAGGAAGAGATAATGTATTTAAGTAATTGCTCTGTGAGGGGGGAAAGAAAGAAAAAAATGGGTCAGACACAGGACAATGCATACAGTATTAACTGACTGTAATGGCGAACGTATAACTGACAGAGATGCTGTGAAGGTCACAAATGCTGGCATTGGTTGCAAAGTTACTTTTTCATCACCGTCGTAGCTGTGAATGGTCACTGACCAAGGCAATTGCTAAACAAGGACTACATGTATAACAGAGGGTAGCCCATTAGGAAACTTCAGCCTCAGAGTAAGGAATCAACAGCTTTCTTGGAGTAAGATGGCAAAAAGCAATATATATGTCATCAACATCCTAAATACCCAGAAGCTCCCATTTTTTAAAAAAAAGGATTTCTATTTTTTTTATGTGCTATTTCCTATAGCACAAAAGTAATCTTATTTAGTTTAGAGCTACTATTTTTAGAAAATGTATGTAATTTTATTGTATATAGTTTTGAAATGGAAGGGCAAATTATAAATGCTCTTTTTTTGACACCATTAAAATAATGCTTTATAATTCCTTGAAAAGTTTGCTTTATTAGTTTTTTTGGTGTGTGGTGACTCTGCAATCATCCTTTCTGGGATAGTAGTCCTTATTTTTATTTTTTTTTTATTTTTCCCCACATCATCATTGCTTGTAAGTAGCATATAGATCAGAAATGTACAACCATTTTGGACCAAAAATTACTCTTGGCTTTTCAGTGCCATGGTGGGGTCTGGATTCCAAAAGAGGAGAAAATGGGTGGGGGGGGAAACTAAATTTAATTTAAGGTTCTCCATCTTTTTAGTTTACTGTCACATTAAATTATAGTTTATATTTTTATAATTTAATCGGTTTTTCATGTAAGAATACCAATACAATTTTGCAGCAACTTTTAGAGGGACTCTGATCTCCAGAGCCAAGGCTTTTGAGGACCTTATGCTGTTCTTTAGTGTTTCCCTTTTTTGGTATGGGGATATAAGTTGATTTTTTCCAATCTGATGGAAAAAATCAACTTATATCCCCATACCAAAAAAGGGAAACACTAAAGAATGTTCAGACTATCGAACAGTGGCAGAGGCCCCACTGCCACTTACAGTGGCCAGTAAGGTAATGCTCAAGATCCTGCAAAGTAGACTTCAGCAATTCATGAGGCGAGAATTGCCAGATGTACAAGCTGGGTTTAGAAAAGGCAGAGGAACTAGGGACCAAATTGCCAATATCCGCTGGATCATGGAAAAAGCCAGGGAGATTCAGAAAAACATCTATTTCTGTTTTATTGACTATTCTAATGCCTTCGACTGTGTGGACCATAACAAATTGTGGGAAGTTCTGAGTGGTATGGGGATACCAAGTCATCTTGTCTGCCTCCTGAAGAATCTGTATAACAACCAAGTAGCATCAGTAAGAACAGACCACGGAACAACGGACTGGTTTAAGATTGGGAAAGGAGTACAGCAGGGCTGTATACTCTCCCCCTACCTATTCAACTTGTATGCAGAACACATCATGCAACATGCTAGGCTTGAGGAATCCAAGGCTGGAGTTAAAATCGCTGGAAGAAACATTAACAATCTCAGATATGCAGATGATACCACTTTGATGGCTGAAAGCGAAGAGGAACTGAGGAGCCTTATGATGAAGGTGAAAGAAGGAAGTGCAAAAGCTGGCTTGCAGCGAAACCTCAAAAAAACCAAGATTATGGCAACCAGCTTGATTGATAACTGGCAAATAGAGGGAGAAAATGTAGAAGCAGTGAAAGACTTCGTATTTCTAGGTGTGAAGCTTACTGCAGATGCTGACTGCAGTCAGGAAATCAGAAGACGTTTAATCCTTGGAAGAAGAGCAATGACAAATCTCGATAAAATAGTCAAGAGCAGTGACATCACACTGACAACAAAGGTCTGCATTGTTAAAGCAATGGTATTCCCAGTAGTAACATATGGCTGCGAGAGCTGGACCGTAAGGAAGGCTGAGAGAAGGAAGATTGATGCTTTTGAACTGTGGTGTTGGAGGAAAATTCTGAGAGTGCCTTGGACTGCAAGAAGATCAAACCAGTCCATCCTCCAGGAAATAAAGGCAGACTGCTCACTGGAGGGAATGATATTAAAGGCAAAACTGAAGTACTTTGGCCACATAATGAGAAGACAGGACACCCTGGAGAAGATGCTGATGCTAGGGAGAGTGGAGGGCAAAAGGAAGAGGGGCTGACCAAGGGCAAGATGGATAGATGATATTCTAGAGGGGATGGACTCGTCCCTGGGGGAGCTGGGAGTGTTGACGACCGACAGGAAGCTCTGGCGTGGGCTGGTCCATGAAGTCACGAAGAGTCGGAAGCAACTGAACGAATAAACAGCAACATGCTGTTCTTAGGTTATGTATTCTAGAAGTAGAGAAAAATACCTAAGGATGTTCTATCTTAGCCCAAATATTGTTCTTACCACAACTTTTTATTTGAAAAATCCTTGGATAAGAAGATGTTTATTGGAACTATGTGATCCTAATGATACAAGGTGGAGATAATTGAGTTAATACTCCCAGAGAAAGACAGTGTGGTTAAGAAATGAGGTGGAGTTACTATATATACCATGGCTTGCAATGAAACTAGAGTAATCTAGATCAATCTGCAACAACAAACATGAGCACAGTGTCACTGTAGATATAGTGCTCAGAAAGTTCTGTGACCTACATTAATGATATTGGAAGCAAGAAAGTAAATGTCCTTCTAAGCAGTGGAATTGTTACATGTAATGTTTGTTGGGTAATATTAGAAATACTCTTTGTAAATTCCCACAATAGTCATGGAGGGGTGGTTTCTCTACAAATACTTTGTCTGCTGTTATTGATTATTTTATACTGTAAGTTTGAAACGGCAGATGTTACATAATTAAGTAATGGAGAAATATCCCAATAACTTGGATAGCACTGCAGCAGAGATCTCTGCAATTGAGTGAACCATTAATGATGAGAATCGTACAGAGCATCTTGGAAGCAGAGGGATGTAATATCTGCTGATTGAAAGTACTCCAATAAAAGTTAAACAGTGTTGATTGCAGTATTTATGCAAAATGTTTTTTTTTTCCAAACTGCATTCCAGGGAAATCTAAAATTATTTAGAAGCCCCCACACCTACCCACTCTTCAATGAGAAATACAATAGCAGCAGAAAGATGACATTAGAAACAGCTTGTCTCCTCTCGTTTCTAGTGATGTACACTGTTGGGAAAATACTGTAGTGCAAATTTTAGAGCAATAATTGTTGATTCTTTAGGCCAACCTTGTTCTATGAATTCTTTTCCCCCCCCACTATTTTAACTGTTGCCACAGATCGATGGTAAAATCAAATACATATTGGCAATGTGGCTCATCTAAATAGAGTGAGTATTCTGAATAGTATAATTTTTAAATAATATACCAAGGTTCTTTGGCAGGCTTAGTGGTATTCAGAACTCAATGTAAAGGAGCTTTCTGAACATCAAAAAAATTAAAATCATGCATTTATAACATAAAAATCAGAGTGCAATAATAAACATGCTGATTAATTTCTTTGTGCTGCCTTGGATGAATCAAATACCAAAATAATTTATAACAAATTTCATAATAGTCTTTATATTTTTATAAGCAAAGGGGAGGTAATATTACATTGTACTATATTTACATAGCAGTATCAGCAAATAATACTGCTGAAAAAATAATACTGCTCCTTTAAGAATTTTTGTTCAGATAGCATACATAATTGAGAATTATGGAGGTCCTAAAGTAAATCTGCATGTAAATTCTATTGGTATTCTTTGTTATAGCTGAACTGAACCACTGACTGAGTTTCTATATTCAGTATTTTTTATACACAGGAGATGATGTCATTGCTAGCAAATGTACACATACACTCCCTTTCTCATAATTCCTGTAATAAAAATGCTGAAGTTCCTCAACTGGCTGTTTCGATAGTGTCTCTATAAAGGATTTTTCTGTTTCCTTAATTCAATACCATTTTCAAACATGTATAATAAGCATACTATATATCATCCCCAAATCAAAACATGATTTAGAAGTTGATACACACATACACATACACACACCATCTTGTTCATGTAATGTTGTTAATGTGTAATGTTGTTAACCTCACAACATATCTCTCTCTGGTCTGGGAGTGTGTCAGTCAATTCACTCTCCCAGATCACAGACTCTATTATATATTTTTCAGTAACTCTTCCTCGTTTTTAAAGAAGAAAGTTTGTGCAAAGGAAGGATCTATTTCCTGGCACACTTCCAAAAGAAACTACGTTTAATGCATTAATAACTTTTAACAAATTAGCATTTCTGTACTAAAGCGATAAACTTCTGCAAACATGTACAACAGAAATAAACTCATACTTAGCAGAGGGCAAACACTATTTTAAAGACACATTAAATATTGCATTATCCTATTTTAGATTCTTCAGTGTATGATAAACAGTAGACTTACCTTCTTTTTAAAAAAAAATCCTTTTCAGTATCGTTTTGTACTTAAGGATCTGACACTCACATTATCCTTGTGTGTGTAAATAATCTGGAATGTGATTCCCATTTTAAAAGTTTCTGCTTGCTTAATCTCTCTAGACCTTAATAATCACTTAGGAAGTGTATCTTGGAAAACCATGGATCGTGAGAGTCTTAGCTGGTTATATTGCATTGTAGTAGAAAAGCAAATTGGTTACTTTACTCCTCTGGAATCTGGTTTTGCCTGTCCGAGATACAGCCTTGCTTCCAAGGCGGGCCATTTTATTCTAATGAGCCAATACCAGGAAGTATTTTGCCCAACTCCCTCCTTACTGTATTCTCTAGCTTACAGCACAAATATATGTTGTTTAATACCATTACTTTCCTAGAAATAAATTCCCTGAACATCAGATAGTTGTAAGGAAAATTAGAAAAAAATAGAGGAAGGGGAGAATGTATTACCAAAAGTTTTTTTTATAATGTTTCAGTTATGTTTTATTAGTAGTTGTTTATCTTCTACTTTACTTTTGTATTTTTATTCTTGTGCAATTTCTATTTAATCTATCAAAGCTTTATTTATTTATTTATTATCCTGCCTTTATTATTTTTTATAAATAACTCAAGGTGGCGAACATACCTAGTACTCCTTCCTCCTCCATTTTTCCCCACAACAACAGCCCTGTGAGGTGAGTTGGGCTGAGAGAGAGTGGCTGGCCCAAGGACACCCAGCCGGCTTTCATGCCTAAGACGGAACTAGAACTCACAGACTTCTGGTTTTCAGCCCAGCACCTTAACCACTGGACCAAACTGGCTCTTTAATTGCAAGTGTTTTTTTTTTTTTAAATGAAAGGAATATATTAACACAGAAAAAATCTTTGAAAAATTTGTTGCTGAGATCTGAAGAGCATGATGGACTTGCATAAATGCCCTGTGTGCAAACTAAGCTTATACTTAGTTCCTTAGAAGAATGAAGAATTAAAATTATTGTAAAAACTTCATTTAAGCAATTATTAAATTTTATTTTCAAAGTATAATGAAAAGAAGGGAAATACCTATTTGTGTGATTTTGCTATAATTTGCAAAAGAGTTGCCCTGTGCCAAAATAAGTAAATTTGCAAACTTATGTTTAGGCAAAAATTCACAAAGAATCTGCTTCTCATCTGCTTTGTATATTATTAAGTATAATTTCACTTTCCCTCTGCAATGCTTCGTGGTAGTATTCTACAACATGGTATTCTTCATTCATAGTCCAACATACTTGGAAAAAGCACTGAGCTAGAGAAGGCTGTTTTAGAGCAACTTCATAAAATAAGCGAAGTACATGGAGAGCACTTCCTTTTTACTGAGTGTGTTCTTGGTTCTAAATCAAAGGGCATTAATGCAGATCTTGTCAGTACTACTTATCTAGACATTTGTAACCTACAGTGAAAAATCATATTCAGTAGGTAGCAGTGGAAAAGCTTTGAGGCTCCTGCCTAAACAGGCTGACTTTTTTTTTTCCTGCAGTCCCATGTGTAGTTGATTTCTAAGAAATGGAAATAACTATTTTAGCCTTTTTAATAACTCTGTTCTTACTAATGAGAATTGATATTTTTCCTTGGAAATAAGAAAGATAAGGTAAGTTTTATCACCTACATTGTATATTGGTTTTTCTATCAGATTCTTTTAAATCCTGTATATTTCAAACATATCTCCTCTATTGAATTGTCAACCTATCTGTACACATGGGGCAGCCATTGGAACCTTATCAAACAGATAGATTACAAGCCTGGAAAAGCCAGTCCATTGCCAGCACAGGATTGTTTGTAAAGCTAACAGCAAGAGCAGTAATTTACATTATTATCTTTGCAATTTAACTTCCCCTATCAAAATATTTTACTCTGACATAGTTGTGTTATGAAGTACGGTGTACACAAACACTTCCACCACAATCTTGAGGATATATATTTTGAAGTGAACCCAGTGAAGTTTCCTCTCATGAAAAGTGCATAAGGTTGCATTCTTACAACATAATTTTGTGAGTCTGTTGTCTTCGTATGTTCATCAGACTCAAACGTAAGCACTTTTACATAAAAGACTTTTCAATATAATTTACCACATATATTTGCTTTTCAGAGGCTTGTTTTAAAAAGGGTAGCATTTTTAGGAGCTGTAGGTTCTAGAAAGAACAAGTGTAATAAGAAAATAAGGTTTTAATTGCCTTCCACAGAAAGATATTTGAATTTAATCCACTAAGGATAGGTTTGATCAAGACATAGGCTTTCTGACATTTAAAAGTAATGAGAAAATAAATTAACCATTTGTATTTATTCCACTGAAAAGAAACTGTTAATAAATAAGCAACAACAATGTTTGTTTGGCTATAGAACAATATTTTGTGTCTGTCCTGTTATTTGTATAAATTCTGCTTATCCATATTGATTTGCGTTGACTTTTAACCACAGTAGGTAGCACTGCTATATCTCTTTATTTGATGGGTTTTTTCCCCCTTAGATTAGCAAATAAACAAGACAAAGAAGGTGCCTTGGCAGAAGCAGATGTGATTGAATATTTATCTCTTGAAAAGCTTGTCAATGAGCACAAATGCCTCTGTCAGATTGTAAGTGCATTTTAAATAAGATTAATTTCCTTAGACATATTGCTTGGCAGAATTTTGAAATAAAATTATGTAATTGTGTCACTTTATTCTATTTTATACCACAAGCCTCTTTTATTTCTGATCACTGATGGCTATGAGAAAAATGATTTGGTTGCTTATTACCCAGATGATAAGCAGATTTTGAATGTCATTTTTCAGAAAAGTGCTTAATGTAGTATCAGTCTCTTTATCCTAGAATGTTGCAAGTTTATTTTTTCTAAAGCATTTAATTTCCTGATGAAACATAATACTTAGGTGCTACTGTCTTATCTTGTTGGTTCCTAAACTGAGAAGGCTGATCAGTTCAGCCTTTTTTTTAATTGTCTGCTCTGTTATGGAACCATCACTTCCTATAATGTTGTCAAAAAAACTGTATGGGCTTGTCCATGTAGTTACCAGGAGCCAAGATTAACTTAAAAGACCATAACAACAACAGGCTATGGAAATATAAGTTTCTGTTAGCAGTTATAGTTTCCATTGTTCATTAATACAATAAACACCTGTCATACCTCAACAGGGAAAGCAAGATTATTCTTGACAGTCAAGCCAACATTCTCTCTATGAATGTTTCCAATAAGCCCAGAGTGTCATTATACTCGTGCTGAAATCATAGGTGTACAGCTGCCAGGCACAACTGAACTTACCAGTGCAAACCCTCCAATATATCCCTTGAACCTATGGTTGGTTTATCTTAAACTCCTCCTCCTGTATGGTATTATTCTTGAGAGATGCAGATGTCAATTATACCACCCCTGAATAGTGGCGCATTGGAGTGATAGAATACAATTGTATTAATTGGTTTGTTTTTTTAATATTATATTACTACTTTTAAGTTGTCAGGGTTTCTGAAAATGGAGCAGCGTATAAATTGAAGTAATAGCTAGAGCTGCTTCAGCAGTTGAAGGGGCTAATAAATTGAATGAAGGAATAAATAGCAAACAAATTACAGATTGTGGTTATTTTCAAAGTATGTGTATTACAGATTTGGGGTTTCGAGATACATCAGTTGAATAAGTGATAATGTAATTTACTCATATTTTAGTTTATTTATGTAACTTAAAATATTCATTTAAGTTCCTTTAATATACTTTTTCTTCACTTAGACTAATAGTAAAATTAAGCGAGTTATGGTGATAGAAAGAATGCTGCTCAAAAACAAGGAAGCATCACAGTGCACAATAATAGACCAAGATTTTCTGTTTTTATGTTGTAAACTGCTAACTGGCATTTTTGATTAATATGGCAGTATATAAACACAACAAATAGACAAAGCTTTATAGATTTTTTTAAAAAAAATGAAGGCGTGGGGGAGACTTATGGAGACAAAAAAACAGATACTCTAGATAGTTCAGTGGATAAATGCTAAATGTCTGCAGGAATGGGCCAAGAAAGAAATAGAATGAAATAATGTAATCAAAAGGAAGGTTCTAAATGAATGTAGAAATGAAATGAACAGAGTAACAAAAAAGAAGGTTTCAGAGCTGGACTACTGCAGACTGTAATGTTTTGTGGCAGAACATTTGTTTCATTCTTGGAAAATTAAATTTTGATTTAAGCATTCTTGTTCTAAAAAGCTAGAATTTCAGAGCTTTTGTGGGAATTTATTGGGAGCAGCATCAGTTTTTGAAAAGTAATTTTCAGAGCATATAGTTAAACCTGAATTTATATCCCTCTGAATTAGAGCTGTGTATTAAAAGTTGAGTTGGAATAATTGGGTGGGTCAAAATATGAACAAGTTATCATTGACAAGTGTGCTGCACAATAATTTTTGGAAATTGTCAGTGAGTTAATAACTAGTTAATTCAATTTCATATCACTATAACAATATGAGGATAGAGCTGATTTTTTTCCTTGGTTATAGGAGCCTTGTTCTGCTATTGTGGGCTATGGAAGAAAAATTGACAAATCAATAAAAAAAGGTTTACTTTGGCTATTACACACTATAGCTAAAGATTTTGATGCCTTACATGAAAGAATTCAGAAAGACATCACAGAACAAAAAGCCATTGAAGAACAAGAGAAACGAGAGCGAGCAGAACGAGTGAGGAAGATAAGGAGAGAAAGGTATAGTAAAACATTATCAGCTTTGATTTTTATTTATTTACTTGAAACATTTTTATAGTATCTTACAGATTAGATATCAAGGTATATACAGCAAAGACAAGGATATAGCAGATATAAAATGTAATATTCTCACTCTAATTGTGTTTTCATATCAGACATGATATTACATAATCAAAGGTGTTAATAGTGATCATCTGCTTTACTAAGAGTGGCATTTCCAAACTGACCATTGTTTATTCAAGGCAAACAAAAAGGTCCAGAACTGGTACTCTTTACATTTTTTGAACTCTAAGGCAGTATAGTATGGTCATTGGCTAGATATTATGGGTGCTGGAAGATGCTAGGTTGGGGAAGGTTACGTTACATAGTCTGGAGGACTTGCAGAGGTGGGTAGAACTTCAAAATAAAGGAACAGAAAAACGTACTTTCTCTATAATACAGCTAATTTAGGAACCTGCATTGATTTCAACAGCATTTTCCCATTTTATGCTAATTTTGAGTGATGTGTCCCAGATTCTGAGAGCACGCAGAATTTGTCATAATGTTATTTGAATTATAGCCAAAGAGAAAGCAACCTACCATCTATATGTTCAACTTCTGACAGAAACATTGAGTTACAAGTGTTTGTTTTCACAATTTAAAATATATATTTTCTTGGTCACTGAAGATGGAACTATGACAAAAAGGCTAAATCTACCACTTCTAACTAGAAGGAAAGCTTAAAACTCATTTCTGGCCCATGAGTGGATTCCTGTTTTTTTTTTTTTTTCAGTCTTTAGCTTTGCTTTTTAAAAGAAAGCAGTGACTTTCCTTATGCTCCATCTTAAAAGCCAAGAACAATGAATAAAAATAAAGCATAAAAATTGGGAGATGTAATTGGAGATGCTGCAAGAGAAGCATGAAGTTTTGAAGGTGACTCTAGCAACTACCATCAGCTGTTTACTGTGCCAAAAACAGGTTGATCTTTAAGAGACAGAAGGAATAAGTGGTGTTAGAGTTAGCCTGAATGGCCAGCCATATGGACCAGGCCAAGCTAGGGAGTAAAGTTCTGTGATGCAGTGAGGCAAAGTGAGTTGGGAATTCCTTGGCAGAAAAAGGCAAATGGCAGCCCCTACATCAAGCACATGCACAAAATGGCCAAACCAAGGATCACTTAGCTGCTCCTCCCTTCCCAAACAAGGCAGTGGCTGATGCCAACTGTGGTGATCACCTGGATATCTCAAGGGACACTCTGTGGTAACAACAGTGGCAGCCAGACCTGACAATGGTCAGCACTATCAGCAATCCTCTGACAGCTAGGGTAATCACAGAAGCCAGAAGAAGCAAGGCTCAGGTCGTCCAGCTGCAGTAAGACCAAGTATGTCAAATCTGCTTAATGGTAGAATGATGACAAGAGAACTGAATGGCACCAGATTTAGCAGTATGTGAACGGGAAATGGGATATTCCCAGAGAGAAGAGCAAGTGAAACATGAACCATCATGGTGGATCAGGGCCCAGTCTATTCAGGCACAACATAATAATCCACATCCACCTGCCTACCTATCCTCCAACCCCCTTTTAATAAGGTAGTCTCTAGCAGTTATATGGAAAACAGAGGCCAGTCCAGATTAGGCAAGAAGAGAGGGGAACCATGCAGTCTTATTTTTTGAAGCCTATCATGTAAATCTCACTCTTCCCTATCTCATGCTTACTCTCAATCCTCGTCATGCTCATGCAAACCCTCTACAGAACTGTAATATCAGGTTTGTGGTTCACTGCACTGGTTGCCAGAAGGGTTCTGGTACCAGAATTCTGATGATTACTTGTAGAGCTGTATACAGAATATCACTGTGATGCATTGGAATTTCCTTGCTAAATGTGATTTTACTTGTATGGTCTGAAAGTGTCTCTGCTGAAGGTCTTTTCCCCTTCAAAAGGTATATGGGGTGTCAGCCAGATGACATGCTGTTTTAGTAGTAGCTCCTAAAATTAGGAGCACTCTTTCCCTGGAGATACATTTGACTCTGACACTCCTTGCATTTTACAAGACCTTGAAAACTATACTGCTTTTGATCTTGGATGATTAGAGGCAACCAACTTTGTTATTAATTTGTTATCATTTTATTTTTCTTGTGTTTTATGTTTTATATAACATCCAGAGTATTTTGGGGATGGTTTAAAAATATTGTGAATGGATAGATATAAATTTAAACAGGGCAGATCCAAATCAAAGGGCCTTTACAAAAAGGACTCATGCCTAATGATGGGAGAGGAGATATACCTTCCCTCTTTGTTGTTTATTCGTTTAGTCGCTTCTGACTCTTCGTGACTTCATGGACCAGCCCATGCCAGAGCTTCCTGTTGGTCGTCAACACCCCCAGATCCCCCAGGGACAAGTCCGTCACCTCTAGAATATCATCCATCCATCTTGCCCTTGGTCGGCCCCTCTTCCTTTTGCCTTCCACTCTCCCTAGCATCAGCACCTTCTCCAGGGTGTCCTGTCTTCTCATTATGTGGCCAAAGTATTTCAGTTTTGCCTTTAATATCGTTCCCTCAAGTGAGCAGTCTGGCTTTATTTCCTGGAGTATGGACTGGTTTGATCTTCTTGCAGTCCAAGGCACTCTCAGAATTTTCCTCCAGCACCACAGTTCAAAAGCATCAATCTTCCTTCTCTCAGCCTTCCTTACGGTCCAGCTCTCGCAGCCATATGTTACTACAGGGAACACCATTGCTTTAACTATGCGGACCTTTGTTGTCAGTGTGATGTCTCTGCTCTTAACTATTTCATCAAGATTTGTCATTGCTCTTCTCCCAAGGATTAAGCGTCTTCTGATTTCCTGACTGCAGACAGCATCTGCAGTAATCTTCGCACCTAGAAATACAAAGTCTTTCACTGCTTCTACATTTTCTCCCTCTATTTGCCAGTTATCAATCAAGCTGGTTACCATAATCTTGGGTTTTTTTTTGAGGTTTAGCTGCAAGCCAGCTTTTGCACTTTCTTCTTTCACTTCATCATAAGGCTCCTCAGTTCCTCTTCGCTTTCAGCCATCAAAGTGGTATCATCTGCATATCTGAGATTGTTAATGTTTCTTCCAGCGATTTTAACTCCAGCCTTGGATTCCTCAAGCCCAGTATGTCGCATGATGTGTTCTGTGTACAAGTTGAATAGGTAGGGGGAGAGTATACAGCCCTGCTGTACTCCTTTCCCAATCTTAAACCAGTCCGTTGTTCCGTGGTCTGTTCTTACTGTTGCTACTTGGTCGTTATACAGATTCTTCCGGAGGCAGACAAGATGACTTGGTATCCCCATACCACTAAGAACTTGCCACAATTCGGTATGGTCCACACAGTCGAAGGCTTTAGAATAGTCAATAAAACAGAAATAGATGTTTTCCTGAAACTCCCTGGCTTTTTCCATGATCCAGCGGATATTGGCAATTTGGTCCCTAGTTCCTCTGCCTTTTCTAGACCCAGCTTGTACATCTGGCAATTCTCGCTCCATAAATTGCTGAAATCTACCTTGCAGGATCTTGAGCATTACCTTACTGGCATGTGAAATGAGTGCCACTGTTCGATAGTTTGAACATTCTTTAGCGTTCCCCTTTTTTGGTATGGGGATATAAGTTGATTTTTTCCAATCTGATGGCCATTCCTGTGTTTTCCAAATTTGCTGGCATATAGCATGCATTCCCTTGACAGCATCATCTTGCAAGATTTTGAACAGTTCAGCTGGGATGCCGTCATCTCCTGCTGCCTTGTTATTAGCAATGCTTCTTAAGGCCCATTCAACCTCACTCTTCAGGATGTCTGGCTCTAGCTCACTGACCACGTCAAAGCTATCCCCAATATTGTTATCCTTCCTATACAGGTCTTCTGTATATTCTTGCCACCTTTTCTTGATCTCTTTTTCTTCTGTTAGGTCCTTGCCATCTTTGTTTTTGATCATACCCATTTTTGCCTGGAATTTACCTCCAATGTTTCTAATTTTCTAGAAGAGGTCTCTTGTCCTTCCTATTCTATTGTCTTCTTCCACTTCCGCGCATTGCTTGTTTAAAAATAATTCCTTATCTCTTCTAGCTAACCTCTGGATTTTTGCATTTAATTGGGCATATCTCCCCCTATCGCTGTTGCCTTTTGCTTTCCTTCTTTCTTGGGCTACTTCTAGTGTCTCAGCAGACAGCCATTTTGCCTTCTAGGTTTTCTCTTTCTTTGGGATGTATTTTGTTGCTGCCTCCTGAACAATGTTGCGAACTTCTGTCCATAGTTCTTCCGGGACCCTATCTACTAAGTCCAGTCCCTTAAATCTATTCTTCACCTCCACTGCATATTCCTTAGGAATATTAGTGAGCTCATATCTAGCTGATCTGTGGGTCTTCCCTAATCTCTTTAGTCTGATCCTAAATTGTGCAATAAGAAGTTCGTGATCGGAACTACAGTCAGCTCCAGGTCTTGTTTTTACCAACTGTATAGATGACCGCCCCCTTTGGCTGCAGAGGATGTAGTCAATCTGGTTTCGGTGTTGTCCATCTGGTGAAGTCCATGTATAAAGCCGTCTCTTAGGTTGTTGGAAGAGAGTGTTTGTTATGCAGAGTGAATTGTCTTGGCAAAATTCTATCAGCCTATGTCCTGCTTCATTTTGTTCTCCCAGGCCATACTTACCTGTAATTCGAGGTGTCATTTGACTGCCCACCTTAGCATTCCAGTCTCCTGTGATGAAAAGAACATCTCTTTTAGGCATGTTGTCCAGTAGGTGCTGCAGATCCTCATAGAACTGCTCTACTTCAGCTTCTTCAGCATCTGTGGTTGGGGCGTATATTTGGATCACTGTGATGTTAGATGGCTTGCCCTGAATTCGAATTGAGATCATTCTGTCGGTCTTTTGGATTGTATCCAAGCACTGCTTTAGCCACTTTACTATTAATTATGAAGGCTACTCCATTTCTTCTGTGGTCCTCTTGTCCACAATAGTAGATCTGGTGGTCATTTGATGTGAAGTGGCCTATTCCAGTCCATTTCAGTTCACTGACACCCAAAATGTCTATCTTTAATCTTGACATCTCACCAATAAACACATCCAATTTGCCCTGGCTCATAGATCTTACATTCCAGGTTCCAATGGTGTGTTGATCCTTAGAACATCGGATTCGCTGTTCACCACCAGCACCGTCGGTTGCTAGCCTTCCTTTTGGCTTTGAGCTAGCTGTGTCATCACGTCTGGGGCTAGTTGAACTCATCCTCTGTTCCTCCCC
This sequence comes from Candoia aspera, assembly GCF_035149785.1. Lineage (NCBI taxonomy): Eukaryota > Metazoa > Chordata > Lepidosauria > Squamata > Candoiidae > Candoia > Candoia aspera. The sequence continues at coordinate 78,758,040 of NC_086157.1, read as the reverse complement.
AGTAGCATTTTGACCATCTTCCAACCTGGGGGTCTCATCTTCCGAAGGTATACTGACATATCTCTGGTTGTACTGATCCATTTAGTTTTCACGGCAAGAATACTGGGGTGGGTTGCCATTACCTTCCCCAGGGATTGCATTTAGTCTGACCTCTCTGTCATGACCTTCGTGTCTTGGGTGGCCCTTCACGGTTTAGCTCATGGCATCATTGAGGTGCTCAAGCTCCAGCACCACGACAAGGTAACAATCCTTTGCTGAAGACCTTCCCTCTATATTAGCAAATTACATGAAGGGGTCATTGAACGTCACAGATGCCTGTTAAGTTGCCAGTGCTCGTTACAAGAAGAATGGGTCCACAGCAGGAGATTTTCCACAAGGTCTCAACAAGATGAGGGCCCTTCAGTTGACCTGTTCACAACAGCTGACAGCTGTGAAATGTGGCACTGCTTCTCCCAATTCCAAAAAAAGAAAATAAGATTGATGGTCTGGTAGTTCTGTGGCTAGAAGGATCTTTCTATGTATTCCTGTGGCATTCAGCACTACCCACAGTAGTACACAGTGTGAAGCTGCTCAAGGCAAGGGTGATTGTAATTGCCCCATACTTGCTCAGAAAATTGTAGTTTTATTCCCTCATAGAGACAACTGAGGAGCCTCTGAGAAATGCCTGGACATCCTGACTTTAAACCTGGACCTAGACAGACTATAACAATCACTTGGAAATTGAATGGGACATCTTCTATGCTCTGGCCTCTCAAGTCGGTAGAAACCATTTGGGCTTCAGGGGGCTGAACCACTCCCAAGACTTATCAGTTGACTTGGCATACCTCTGAGCAATAGTACAAAAGGCAAAAATTTGTCCAGCGGCAGGGGACACAGAAGTTTTGGGGGTTCCTAAAACCAGGACTGGAGAAACACTACTTGCTAATATACATTGCATAGACAAGCATCCTCTTTAGGCTCTCTTCTCTTGTGTTGCTTCCTCAGAGGAGCAAACCACTCCTCCTGACCTCCAGTGCCATTCATGGAGCCTGTCATTGGTGCGTAAGGCCTTAATGATGACTCCTTTTGAACCCATCAGACAGATTCCATTAACATCCTCACCTGTAAGACAGCTTTTTTGCAGTCCTAAACATAATTAGAAAGTATATTCCATCAATAAGGTGTAGTTCTAAGATAATTTTCACACTTCATGTCCAAGGTCAATTCTAAATTCCATCAAGCATAAGGAAATATTCCTGTTTCTGCCAAGACTCTTCCCACCTTAGAGAACAAACTGGCTCATACTAGATGTGAGCAGATATCTAAGAATCTACACACTTCAAACAACCTAGAGGACAAAAAGCTGATAGCCTACTTGTTTCCTGCAAAACATGAATTCTGGAGAAACAAGTTATATGATCTGTCATCAGCAGGGTGGGTTACAGAATGAATTGGTCTGACATACTCAGCTAGCAAGAAGCAGGTACTCTCTGACATTACAGCTCACTTAGTCAAGGGGCTGTATCAGTAGCCATAATAGTGAACATCCTGTTAATGGATATTTGTAGGGTGGTGACAAGAAAGGAGCTATTTTCATTAACCATTGTAAGACACATGCTTGCTTTTACAGATGCAGTAGCTGAACCAAAAAGGTGAGGGAGGGGAGGGTGCAGCTCTGTTTTATCAAAATTACACTGTGAAACTAGGAATAGGATTAGTGGACTAATGCCAAACTAATCTAACCTGGTCTATTTCCAAAAACAAAGATAAGACCTTTGATGCAGATCAGGCAGTCTCTGCATAATCCTAATTACAAACTTAAAACATGGTTTTTATAGAAAACATGGCTTCTTTTGCAAAGGAAACAACACATAGAAAATACTAGTTTCCAAACAGTCCTTCATCCAGGAGGAGATCCTGAAAAGACATTTCAGCTGACAATTGTCCTCATCCAAGTAGGCACAATTTCCGGTAAGTTGAATAATGGCCATTAGCATCACCTGTCTAACATAGAGTGCCACTTCTACTGCTGTACTGTTTTATGAAGATTGAAATCAATATATTGTGTAGGAGTATATGCCAAGGAAGAAATCCTTGTAGAATAAATAAAATGCTGTACTGAATCCCTACCTTTACTTACGTTCTGCATTCAGTCCCTTTTTGCCTTTCAGTCCTGACCAAACAAGCACAGATAAAATGGCTCAAAATCTCAGAATGGGAATTTAGACCAGTTTCATCTCTCAGATAAATGGAATGTGCATAGCTGTTTTACACAACTTTATTATTTCTCTCAAGATAAGATTTTCTTGGTGACTTCAGTATGTTAAAGTTACTTTTTAGCTGATTAGAAAAATACCACGGGTAGGTCTGAGAGATAAGCTGTTAGCCAGCATACAGAACAATTTATGTTGGAAATAGTATATACCTTATTCCTGAAAAGAATACTCAATATATTATTTATTTTAAATTCACAAAATATGTAGAATTTGTAATTCCTTGGTACGGGTAGTCCTCATTTAACAACCATTCGTTTAGTGATGATTTGAACTTACAACAGTGTTGGAAACAATGACTTACAACCAGTTCTCACACTTATAACTGTTGCAGGGTCCCCACGGTCACGTGATCACGATTTGAGTACTTGGTAACCGGTTTACATTTATGACCGTCTGTTATGGAGATTGCTGGTGAAGAAGAGGGGGGCTCTCTCCAGGGGGGAAAGTGCATGCGCAGTACTGAATCTCTTTGCCTCCCAATTAAGAGGTCCAGAAAAGAACTGCCTTAGATTTCTGGGCTTTTCTGGTAGGGTTTGCTAGTGCCCTTTCAGTTTAGCAGGATTTTGTATTGTAGAGTAGAACAATAAATACTAGAGCTAAATCTTCTGATCTCAGCATGGTTCTTCAATCTATATTCCTGACACCGTCGCAGTTTCCTGTGATCACAGATCAATACTTTCAACCATCCCGGCTGGCTTCTGGCAAGCAAAATCAGTGAGGAACTGTGTGATTCGCATAATGACCAAGTGGTTTGCTTAATGACTACCACAAAAAGGTTGTAAAATCAGGTCGGATTTGCTTAATGACCACTTTGCTTAGCAACCAAAATTCTGGTCCCAATTGTGGTCTTTAAGTATGGACTACCTGTATATCCATCTTTTCAGACATACAGTTCACATAATAGATTTAAAATAGTCATTATGAAGTACAAATTCAAGCCAAACTTAATCAGGCCAAGTAATGCATATTTTTATGATCTTGGTATAGGAAATCTGTTTGGTGTATAACCATTTCTTTCTATTGAGTTCAGTTTTGATTTTGACTCTTTGCTTTAAGGGCAAAACAGAATGTATACTTCAGTAAATTAATGCAGTCTAGGTTAATAGAAGAATTGTAGACCAGGTTTCACATTGATTGATTGACTTTAAGATGCAGTTCTTTCAACTTCACACCCATTCTTTACAATTTCACCGATAACACTTGCCTGCATTTTGATAGTTATTTTTTATTTATTTATTTATCAATTTTTTATCACCGCCTGTCTCCCCCCTGAGGATATAATATATATGAAATGTTTTCAATATTGATAATATTCTAAGAATTTTTAATTTCAGTTAATTCAAAATATTTCTTTTTTTCTTAAAAAATAATCAGAGAACAGAAAGAGAGAGAAGAAAGTGAACGGGAAGGAAGGAGCATTTTGGATGAAGTGGACTCTGAGCTAGTAACTGGAAACCCATTTCAGCCTATATCAACTGTAATCACCAAGGTATTAGAGCAGTCATCTGTGGAAAATGTTTGTGACAGATCAGTTCATTGTTCATAGAGTGCTTTAGCCGATGCTTGCATTTTTTTTTAATCAAATTCAAATTCCTTTCTTTAATCTTTGAACCTTTTTTCCTTTTCTTTCTGTGTTCTGATACTAGTGTTTTTTTTATTTTTCTCCTTTGCTTTCAATTTTACTTTTCTGGTTCCTATTTGGATCTTTGTTATTAACAACTGCTGTGCTTGCTTCCCTACTAGCCCCCCCACTTTTTTCTTTTTAGAATTTTTATCCTGCCTTTATTATTTTTATACATCACTCAAGGCGGGGAACATTCCTAAATACTCCTTCCTCCTCCTCTTTTCCCCACAACAACAACCCTGTAAGGTAGGTTGGGCTGAGAGAGAGTGACTCGCCCAAAGTCACCCAGCCGGCTTTCATGCCTAAGGCGGGACGAGAACTCACAGTCACTTGGTTTCTAGTCCAGCACCTTAACCATTAGACCAAACTGGCTCTCTTTTGCTTGCTTGATAACTAATTGATGACATATGGGGAAATTTGAACCCATTACTACATAACAGAGTAATTGAGATAAACCTCTACAGTAAACTTTCTTTTGTGATACCTTTTACTACTTATCTGACTATAATCAAAGGGATGTTTTTGTTTTCCCAAAACACATGAGAACTTGTGTTCCTATTCTGGGGGTGATTCATATAAGATAAGACTGTGCTAGTGTTAGGTTGCTACTTACATCCAGAAGACCAAAGGGATTTCTTCCATTCACCTTTGCTAGGACTGTTCCTTTGATAGGTTTTTGAGATTAAGAGTCAGTAAACCTTTTTGAGGTTCTCTTATGCACGTTTGGGCCATATGCCTTGCCAGATGTGTAATGCTCTTGTATTTCAATCTTGGCTTTCTGCTGTCTTTTCTACAATACTGGTCTCTTCTAATTGTTTTCCCCATAAGTTCCTCAGCTTCCTCTTTGTTTTGGGCTTAGCTATACTTTCACTTGATATCCGTTCTTTCCTAAGGTAAAGTAGAGAGAGAAGACAGAAAAATAATTCTTTCCCAAGCCCTCTTGGAAATCTGGTATCTCATTTGCTTCTCTACTCTGTTACAGCTCCAAGCTGTCTATCCCATGTGTATCCTTCCATCCCTGCTGTCCAGTTGTTTTGCCAACAAGGTCATTCCAGATCCTTCCTTCTAGAATCTGCTTGCTTTATTGCTGATGTTGTCTATTGCACATATCTCATTCTTTGCTGATATGCTCCCACCAATGTCTTTCTTTGGTGTCTTTGATCTCTTGATCCTTTACTTACATGAACAACACCTCCAGTGGCCCATACAGAAATACAAAGCAAAACTACTCTCCCTTCCAAATCTGTCCCATATAAAGGCAGACATGCTAGGCTACAGTTGCTTCAAGGCAGCTAGGACTTTTTTAGATGCCTTTGTGACTTCAGCCTGGCAGACTACCAAGGAAAAAAGTGTGCACACACAGGCACACTTCTTTTATATTCTACAACAGGGAAAAAGAACAGTTTCTGTCATAACAGCTTATTCTGCAACCAGATATTTTAAATAAATGAATATTTTGAATGGAGTTTTATTCTAGTCTTAAATGAGATTGCCCTGTAGGACCAAATATTCAAAGCCTGAAGCATATAATGATGTGTTCAAACTATATACTCTGCTGCTAAACTATGAACCTATTATGCTAGTGTTTTTGTGAGCCTCACTGGTTTCCATCCCATTTCCGAGCCCAATTCAAAGGATTGCATTTAAGGCCAGATTAGATGATACATATCCTTCTGTCTACATGTATCAGATTCTAAAGATTATATTCTCTTGGTTTTTTCTGGTGTATTTGCCAAATGTGAGAATGGTTTAACAAGGTGAATTCTTTTCAGTGGTTTTCTTAAATCTGTTTATACAGCTCTTTTGTCACAAGGAAAGGACATTTTATTCTATCAGATCTTTAAAAATATGTGCATTTTAGATTCTTGCACTAAAGCTGTCCTGTAATTAGTTTTATTTTGGTTTTATTTTTATCTTTGGTTATTTTCATTAGTTTTAAATTTTATATTTGCATATGGTTTAACTTTATTTTTGGAATAATGTATCATAGCCATGCAATAAAAATTATTTATATTGTATGCTGATCATTGGAATCTCCTTAGGAAAGTTTATAAATATGTTAAATAATTTTTGCATGAAGTAATAGTGCCTTTGTACTTCTAAATTTCCTCAAGATTATTTGTAGTCAATAAAGCAAAAACATTGCAAAATAACATCAGTAGATCAATATACACAAAAGATTACATTGAAATCTGTACTCTTTCATTTATGAAAGGGTGCCAGATATTCAAGCTGGCTCTAGGAAAAGTTAGGGAAAATGAGTCATTATATTGCTAATGCATGCTGGATAATTGAGAAAGCCAAATAATGCCAAAAAAGATGTCAGTATGTGTTGATTATAGAAAGGCCTTTGATTGTGTTGATCACATCAAGCTATGGAATGTACTTACAAAAATGGGAATACCAGAACATCTCATTGTCCTCATGCAAAATTTATATACAGGTCAAAAAGCCACATGGCAAAACAGAATGCTTCCAGGCTGGCAAAGGAAGGAGAAAAGGGTGTATCCTTTCCCCTTATTTATTCACTCTATAGGCAAAATAGAACTTAAAGGAAGCTGGATTTGAAGAAGATGAGCATGTTTTTAAAACTGGAGGAAGAAACATCAATAATCTCCACTATGCTGATAACACTATTCTGATAGCTGAAAATGCAAATGATCTGCCATAGTAATGAAAGTCAAGGAGGAAGGTAAAATAATGGGATCATGATTAAATAAAAATACAGGTAGTCCTTGCTTAACGACCACAACTGGGGCCATAATTTTGGTTGCTAAGTGATGCGGTTAAGTGAATCCATCTCAATTTTTAACCATTTTTGTGGTGGTGGTTAAGTGAATCACTGCAATTGTTAAATGAACCACGTGGTTGTTAAGTGAATCACATGGTTTCCCATTAATTTTGCTTGCCAGAAGCCAGCTGGGAAGGTAGAAAATGGTGATCCTGTGATGATGGGATGCTGCAGTGGTCGTAAGTGTGAGGACTGCCCACAAGTTGGCTAATGTACTGTCGTAAGTCAAAACCATCTCTTAATGAATGGTTGTTAAGCGAGGACTACCCGTAAGACCAAACTAATGACAATAGGTAGAGCAACCAGCCTTAGAATTGACAGTGAAGATGCTGAAGTGGTAGATGGTTTATGTCTTTTAGGATCAACTGTCAACAGTAAAGGAGCCAGCAGTCAAGAATTATGCCACAGACTAACACTTGGTAGAATAGCAATGAAAGCCTTGGAAGAGATAATTAGATTCCAGGATGTGTCTATACCCACAACAATCAGAATTGTGCAGGCATTGTTTTTCTCCTGTGACACTATGGAAGTGAAGGCTGGACTTTGAAGAATCAGGATAGTCAATTTAGTTAATAATGCAGTTAATTTCTTGGAATATGAAAAAAAAATCTGCTAGGTTATCAGAGTCAATATAAGTAATTAATGGCCTATTATTTTTCACAGAGAGCCAGTTTGGTGTAGCGGTTAAGGCATCAGGCTAGAAACCAGGGGACCCTGAATTCTAGTTCCTCCTTAGGCACAAAGCCAGCTGGGTGACCATGGCCCAGTCATTTCCTCTCAGCCCTAGGAAGAGGCAATGGCAAACCACTTCTGGAACTTTGCCAAGAAAATTGCAGGGACTTGTCCAGGCAAGCCTCCGAGAATCAGACAGGATTGAACGGATTTAAAAAAAAAAAGATTCTTCACGTGAGAAAAACTGTATTTTGTATTTTAAGTGCATTATACATAGCAATTTGTTGATATAATGGCCTAGAAATCTATATGCTCGTATAAGGGAACTGAACTAAGGCCACTGAGAATATTTGCACAGTAAAATTTCAAATACCTGAAATTTAAAACAGTTAAAATGTAAAGGTAGATAGGTAGGTAGATCAGTTCTTTTCTTAGAAGAGCTGAATATTAATGGAAGATTACATTTTTTTTTAATTTGAAGTTTAATTCATTTTATGTTATTGATGACTTGTAATCTAGTGGGAAAGGCTAGTATAAAGACCTTAATATTGATCCTAGGCTGGCCATGATTTTTTCTGTGTTTGTTTGCACTGTCAGCATGGGTATTATGGAAAACACCAAGGGTCCTTAAGAATCTGAAAGAGACAGCAGTTATAAAAAATCTTGACTTAGTGCATGCTCTAAATCCTTAATAATGTATAAAACCCAGTTTTGTAACATTTAATATATGAAATGTATTTCAGTAGTCCTTTTAGAATATCCTCTGATTTGTTGTTGACATTAACTCCACCCCAACTAACACTTGAAATGCTGCTGTAATAAATGACATTTACTTCTGTATTTTGCTAGAATGAAAAGAAAATTGAAAAAGAGAAGAAGAGGCAAAGGGAAGAGAATGAAAAGATTGCTATTGCCTTGAAACCTAAAACAAATCAGGAGATAATAGACATTCAGAGTCTGAACAGTGAACAATCCAAGGAACAGAGACTGATAGAAAACTATAAATCTGCACTAACACAACAATTGGAACATGATGATGAGAATGAGCAGCATATTTCAGAAAGTCTCGACTCTGGTGATAACGCCACTTTGAATTCAGGAACAGGTAGACCGATAAGAATTCATAAATGCTGTGTTACCAGTCAATCTCTATTAGATCTTAGTGCACATCCCTTCTGATTTCTCTGTTGGGCATAGAATAATTTGGTAAGAACTGATTATTTATCTTTTCATTTGCTCTGCAATATGGAACAGTAAAATTATTTGGTATTCCTTCACACTTTTTGATACAAAGAATCTTGAGTGAGAAAGAGGGATCTTAATTCATTTCTACTGAGGTTTGGAGAGGATAAGAGACCTCATACGATTCCTGTTAGCTTTTCAAAATTTTAGTTTAAGGTTTGAGCTTGGAAAGAGAGGAGAGTATAGCTGTTAGGCAACCTTCTTAAAAAGGACTAGGAAGACCACCCCCTGATGAGCTGCCAAGCAATTGATAGATTTTTTTTTAATGAACTGACAAACTTAAATTCCAGTACTGTATCATGAATATATTCTCAACTGAACATTACATAATTGGGTAGGAGCTGAGTGTTTATTACCAATATAAAGTTGTGGTATGCTCTGATGAAAGTCTGTCTTTATCTGTGTAAGCACAAATATCTTCTAATTGTGGTTCAGATTCTTTATGTAACATCACTGGTGTTATTTATATTTGCTTTAGAAAACAGTAAAAAGAAATCAAAGAAACTAAAATTAAAAAGGAATCACCGAGTTGAACCAGTCAGTACAGAAGAAATTGTTTCCCCACTTCCTACAACAATAGCAGCTCTTACACCAGGTGAGTACAAAGTGTATCAATGTTGAAAAGTGCAGATTTTGAACACAGGGGAATAACACAATTTCACGTGAAGTATTTCAAAAGAAAGGATATGTAAGTATATGGCACTGTTAAATATTGTGATGAAACTCCTGACAGATCTTGGGAACATAGAGGAGGTAGCAAGACAGTTAAGGGAGGAAATAAGGGCAATTCAGAAGAGATACCTGAGTCCAGGGGAAGGACTCAGAGAAAGAGATTTAGTGTAAGTCTGCCTTAATTACACTAGGTATATGTTGTGTGGGGAAATTATTTTGGTAGGCTTTCACAATTGTTACCTTACCCTACTAGCAATAAAGATCTTTCCAGATTATGGCTGGCAAACCTAGGAAACAAGAATCTCTTGAATTTCTGGAAATATCTTTATATATCTTCATTGCTAATAGATTTGTATATATTACAAAATTATATTACAGTTTGTATATATTACAGAATCTTGAAAGCCTACGAAAATAATTCTTCTGCATAACATACACATTTAAGGTGTAGTTACTCTCTTTGTTACGCTTTCGTCTCTTCCCTGGACTCAATCTCTTAGAAACTATCTTGTTTTGTTGTATCCTCTGCGGTCCCAAGGTCTATTACATATTCCATCACAGATATTCATATGGAAAGTGAAAAGTATCCTGGCTGTATAAGAAGGCATGAAGTCTTATTCCCCAATTGAATTAGAGAGAGAGAGAACAGAACAAAGCAAAACAAAACCTCTGCTTCTTTTGGAGACTAAACAGATTTTTTTCCTCTCCTTTTCTTTGTTTTTTTTTTTATAAATAATGCCAGAACTTGCAGAGATTAATGGTAGATTTGAACTTACACTATGAGCAAAAGAAATGCTTCATGCATTATATTTACATATAAAATTAATTACCCTTTTTATAGAGGTTAAATTACTGGTAGCTATTACTATTTTAACTAAAAAATGGGACCATTTTTAGAAATGTTACAGTTATGAATATCTTTACAAAACAAGGCTTATGTATTGATTAGATATCTGTAGTAAATTTATTATCTCTGTCTTCTTTATGCTCTGGTTTTGAATTCTGCGAGAAATCTCGATAGTCACAATTAGGGAAATGAAACTGAACTTGAAAACCATTTAAATTAGAAATCAGCAGTCCAGGGGATAAGGTGCCAAAGTGCCTATTGCACATGTAGATGGTGTTTGCAAAAATCTAAATTATTATATATAAATTGATGAAGTCTTGAAATATCTTGGTATTCTTGCCTGAAAGAGGCTTCAGGTGAGAATCTGCTAAATTGTGGCATTCTCACAGTTTTCAGACCTAAGTTTGTTAACATCTCATGAGAATTTACAATCTTGGACATTTTGAAATACATTTTTCATTTTTTCTTCTGAAAAGGTTGCCAACACTGCCTTAAATGAATATAGAACAATTCTATTATCATTGTTGTTTCACAGCCCTTTAGATTGATTAAAATGGAATCTTTAGTGACTTCTCATATTACAGACCTCTTTGTAACAGGCTGAATGCTTTTTCCCATCTACTTTTTAAAATATAATTTTTTTGAAAGTTTTTTAAAAAAGTAAAAATTAATACTAAAATAAAAGAAGGACAAAAGAAAGGAAGATAAAAGAGCAAGCTAAAATGCGAAAAGAAAAGGTAGAAGAAAAATAGAAAAGAAAGAAAAAAGATACAAAGAAGTGGCTTCTGATCTTTACAGCAATTATAATTGTAGATTTACCTCTTTCTCTAAAGTTACATCTTGACTCTTCTTTCTATAATCTATCCCACTTAATCATCAAAACCATAGAACATAAGTTCATTTTTTTTCTGTTTCATGCAAAACATAAGGGATTTCCAGTCAGCAATAAATGTAGATACTGTCTTTTTCTCTAATCAAACAATTTGGTCATTTCAGCAAGTTCTTTCATCTTCACCAACCATTCCTTCATGGTAGGTAGTGCCAAATCTTTCCACCTTTGTGTGTACAATAATCTTGCTATGGTTATCATATATAACAACAAATTCCCATGACTTTTTTCAAACTGTTTACCCATCAGTCCCAAGAAGAAAAGTTCTTGTTTCAGTCTATATTAATCTTAAAAATCCTCTGAATCAGCGTGTGCATTTGAACCAAAAATCGTCTAGCTTTTGGCACATCCACAAAGCATGGTAAAATAACCCTTCTTGTTGTTCACAATTCCAACATAGATTTGAAGTACCTGTATACATTCTAAATAATTTTTATGGTGTCATATACCAATGGTACATCATGTTACAAAAGTTTTCTTTAAGATTATAACATAGTGTAAATTTCAATCCTTTGAACCTCATATTTTCCTATTGTTCCCTCTGTATATTATAACCAAAATTTTAAACCCGCTTTATCATACATTCTTTTACTTGTTCTTCTGTTTCAAATTTCAATAAAAGTTTATACATTTCAGGAATCACATGTTCATCATTTGTACACAATTCCATTTCAAAGTCAGTCTTAAAATATTCAATACCACAAATTATTTTGTCGACTTTGAATGTTTCTGCTAACTATAAGTAGGAAACCATTGACAGTTATGTCTCTCTGCCATCAGTTGTTCTCTTGATTTTATTTTGTATTCCCCTTGGCAGAATTCTAGTATTTCACGTTATGTTAACCATTTGTGTTTGCCTGTTATTTCTCGTCTATAAAATGCTTCTTGTGCTGAGAGCACAAAGGTATTTTCAGGCACAACCTGGACTTGTATCTTTTCCATATCCTCAATATGGCACGTCTAATACAATAGTGTTGTTTTTTTAAATCTAAATTAAACTTTATCTTACCAGAAATATCCATGCCACCCAAATCTCATGTCAAAAAACTCTAAAAGTCTTCTATTTCTCAGCAACACCCACTCTTTCATCCAAACCAAACAGCAAGCTACAAAATACAGTTTCAAATAAGGTAAACTCAATCCTCCTCTTTCCTTTGCATCTTGTAACACCTTATATTTAACTACTGGTTTTTTTTCCTTGCCATATAAATTTAGATATATCCTTTTGCCACTGTTTAAATGGTGCATCTGTTGTCAAAACCAGTATTGTCTGAAACAAAAACATCATTCTAGGCAAAACACTCATTTTTATCATAGAAATTTTCTCCAACAATGACAATTGTAATTTCTCCCATCTTAATATCCTTTTTAACTTCATTCCATGTCTTAACATAATTATTTTTAAATAACATACATATTTGTCATGGTGATATCCAGATTACTTTTTTTTTTCAATCTTAAAAAATCAATTTTCTTCATCAATTCTGTTTGATCCTCTATTTTCATATTTTTGTTCATATCTTTGTCTTCTGATTATTAATCTTAAAACCTGCTAGTGTACTAATTCTTTTAATTTTCTCATTAATGTCTCTATTCCCTTTAGTGGATCCTCCAGAATCAACACCAAGTCATCAGCAAATGCCCTTAACCTTTAAGTTTCATTTTTAATCTTTACTCCCACAATTCTCTCATCTTGTCTTATATCTCTATTCAATATTTCAAGAACTAATATAAACAGGAGAGGAGACAATGTGCATCCCTGTCTTGTTCCTTTTTGTATCTACAGGGTTTTGTTAAATCTCCATTGACAATTATTTGTGCTTTCGCTGAGGAAGTGTAGATCAATCTTACCCATTTAATAAAATTCTCTCCAAAGTTCATATCTTCCAAAACTTCAAACAGGAAAGCCCAGTTCAAATTGTCAAAGGCCTTCTCTACATTTAAGAAAATCATTGTGGCTTGTTTTTCATTATGTTGCTCCCAAATATTTGAAAATGTCCAACACATTTCTTATATTATCCTCTTTTAAGTAAAAATCCACATTGATCCTCATGAATAAATTCTTTCAAAATTATTTTCAACCTCTCAGCCAAAATTGTTGTAAACAACTTATAGTCATTATTCAATAATGGTAATGGCTGGTAGTTTCTTGTTAAAGTCAAATCTTGTCTCTCCTTAGACATTAATGGTATATTAGCCTCTTTTCAGCTCTCTGGCATCTTTCCCCTCTGAATTTATCATATTTTGTAAAGGTCATAAAAGTTCATCCTCAAAGCATTTATAATAAGAAGCTGGTAACCCATCTCTTCCAGACACCTTTCCTGTTTTACAGGTGGTCTTCATTTAACGTTGTTAATTGAGCCCGTAATTTCCATCACTAAGCAATGCAGTTGTAAAGCGAGATGGCATTGCTTAGCAATGGCAATCCTGGCAATTTCCCTTGCCGTTGTTAAGTGAATTTTACGAGGTCATTAGCCTGAGCATCCACCCCAATCAAAGCCATTCTGGGCTTGGTTCCTCCCAGCCCTGAACACTGCCTTCAACTCCCCACACCCACCTATCTCTTCTCCATCTCCCCCCACCCCCATCTCTGCCCTTTTGAAAGTCCTGCACCCTGCCTTGCGGGGCAGCAAGCCCAGCCATGCTGTGCGAGGCCACCCATCCCAGCCATGCAGCATTAGACCACCAGTCCCATTTCCTGTTTTTGTTTCTTTAAATATTCATCTGTTTTCTCCAGGGAAATTTCTTGTCCTTTATATATATTGGAATAATGTTGATAAAATACTTTTTGCATAACAACATCATCTGTTATTACAGTATCCCCCTCTTATAATTTCAATATCATCTTTTCTTTTCATAATTTATATGCCACCCACTTCCCTAATTTATTTGCAAACTCTTTTTTTTGTATTGCGTAATTTTATTACCATTTCTCTTAGTGTTAATATATAATTGTCACTATAGAAGCTTAATTTGTTGAGAAATATTTATCTTCTCTGGAAACGTCTTTATACTTTCTCTTCTTTTTATCTCATTCAAAATAGCTTGTATTTCTCTTGCCTCTTCTTTTTGAATTCACTGTTCTGTTGTATAAAGTAACACCTCATGAAAGCTTTGTTTGTGTCACAAACCATTCTTATATCTGTACTTTAATTAAGATAATTCCCAATATCAGAGTCTTAACCCCATGCAAATTAATTTCTACCCCAACATCTACCATGTTCATCAGTCAATATAAGTTCCGGTTGTTGGGAGTTTTCTTCATCTACATAGATGAATGTTTGCTTTAGCAGATTTGATTGATTATATAATTGCCGTTTGATATATATATATATATATTTTTTTTTTTTTTTGCAGTGGGATGGGAAACACCTAAAATTAACAGAATCCGGAAACTTGAGCCTCTTGGTGAAACTCATCATAATGGTAATTTCGGAGGAATTTGCTATTTGTCTTCAGCAATATATTATGTTTTGCATACTGGCTTATTTCTTTCATTTTGATTAATTTGGTGCTTCTTTAAGAGCAATCAGTTGTTTCCCCTCATTTTTTTTCTCTTTAAACTATATGTAAATGGAGTCTCGTTAATGATTTATTTCATTCTCCTTGCTTCAGGACAGATCTGTTGCTTATTGGTGTGGTCATGTAGTTGTATATTGCTCAGAGGGAAAAAATAGAACAAATTAAAATGCAAAGGACCATATCCATTGTTAACTATTTGTCAAAAGAAGATCTGCTATAAACTGTTCTAGGATGTGTTGGAAAATATTTTAAGAGGTGTTGGAGAGTGCACACGAAATTTTTAAAAAAAAAACCTCTTGAGCAGATGAGCATTCACACAATCTTGAATTCTTCCCATTCTCAACTACCTATAAATGTTGAACCTAAAGATAGGTAAACCAGTTGCTAAATTTTACAAGGTGCAGCAGAAGTGGGGGAAATTGTTATGAGTTAATTAGGCAGGAAGCCACTGTGTGCTTAGCTTATGGCTATTTTTATGAGTATATAGAAACAATTTGTAAGTACAAATAGTTTTTATTATTGAACATGGTTTTTATAAAATACAATTTTGCTATAAATATTATGTGAAAGAATCTAGTTCTTTCCTAGTAGGTTCTGATTTCTAATTACCTCTTTATTGGTTATTAGTAAGAATTGTTTCATTTTCAAGGTATCTGTATTGTTTTATATGAAAACGTTTAAAACTGATGGAAAATGTTTTCCTCCTTGACACGGCCCACAGTTCAGTGATAGAGCACATGTCATGCATATGGTTGCTATTCCACCACTAAGATCTCTAAAATGATCTTGACCAATAACACCACAAAGGATTAATGCCTGACATGCTGGTTTGACCTGCTAGTCAGAGCACATAATATTAAACTAGATCAGAGTTATCTGACTTCTCTAGCCAAGGGCTATATTTGACCTTCGAATGGAGTACCTAGGACCATACTTCAAAAAACAGGCATTACCACGGTTAGGACAAAAACTAAATTTTATTTCATTTCATTTATAGTTAAATGCATTTAAAATTAATGAATTAATTGTAGTTAATATGGTAGGCCCCATGCATTTCATAATGTCCCCCTTTTTTCACATTACAATTTATGAAGTAGCAACTTTTGGAAGAGTTATGAAATGGCAACCAATGCTTTCAACGTCTGCTTGCAGCACTACGGCCTCAGATTTTGCTCCTTGGATTAGAAAGATGTATCAAGACTTTATTATATTCGTCACATTTGTATTTTGCACATAAATTGATTTCCTTTGTAATAGACAACAATATAATTTTCAACAGTTGATTTAATACCCATATTTCTTTTTAAGGAGTATAAAGAAAAGAAAACGAGGGAAAGGACAGAAAAAGAGGTAGGGAGGAGAAGGGCCGTATTTTCTGATTATGATCTTTTTGCTCTTGACAATGGGCTTGATTGTGGCTGGAGCATAGGAAGGGTAACTACAATTTGTCATTCCTTGGATAGTATTTTTGTTAAAAAGTGGAATAGAATAATTCTTATGCAAGAAATACTTCTGATTGCAAATCATAAATCAAGTTTGTGAATCCGTCAACATAAGATTACATGTGAGCTCCTGTAAGCTTTGACTTTCAGCTCACTCAAAGAATACAATTACTAATTACAATTTTGCATGTACTTCTTTCCATTCTTGGCTATATTTCACTTGAAAACATGATAACTTTGATCTGACATGATGAAAGAGAATATATACTTGAGTACTATTTACTCTGGTATTACTGGGACTATTATATGCCACTGACTCCAGTTTAGGAACTAAAGTTATAAAGTGGGTAATTACTGGAATTCTAAGACTTTAGCATCCTCATAATAGGACTTTCCTATAAATCAGGCCTTTAGAAAAGCACACATAACCTCAAAATTCTATTCTACCCTGTTCAGTATTTTTCTGTACTATATTCTTCTTCTTCTTTTGCCATTCAATCATGTCTGATTCTCGGCGACTGCCTGGACTACTCCCTGCAGTTTTTTTGGCAATATTTCAGTAGTGGTTTGCCATTGCCTCCTTTCTATGGCTGAGAAAGATTGACTGGCCCAAGGTCACCCAGCTGGCTTTGTGCCTAAGGTGGGACTAGAACTCATGGTCTCCCTCTTTCTAGCCCAGTGCCTTGACCACTACACCAAACTGACTTTCTTTTACATTCTTTACTTCGTTTTTAAATAAAATTATGTTTAGATCAGCTAATAAGTGGAGGTGCAACCCTTGACCAAGAGATCAGTCTCAGCTAGCAGTCTTTAGAAAGAGGAGAGGTGGTTGGGAAATCCTGACTGGACAGGCAAAACGGACAGGGGAGTTTGCAAGTGAGTATAGTGGGGAAGGAGCGCAATGACCCCCTGTCTCCAGAATTTTAAGTATCAAGGTAAGTTTAGCAACAGAATAGGGAAGATTCTTGTAAAACCTTACAAGATTCCAAACTCTAGAATTATTAGATACAGGTAGTCCTCACTTAACAACCGCAATTGGGACCAGCAACTCCATCAATAAGTGACATGGTCATTAAGAGAAACATCACATGACCACCCCTGATTTATGACTTCAGTTCCACTGCAATAATTAAGCAAATCATCCATGGTTGTTAAGTGTGATGTCACATGACTGTGACTTTCAGAGATGTAATAGCTTTGTCCCAGGATGATAGCCTTTCTTGAC
Organism: Candoia aspera; assembly: GCF_035149785.1. NCBI lineage: Eukaryota > Metazoa > Chordata > Lepidosauria > Squamata > Candoiidae > Candoia > Candoia aspera. The sequence goes on along the minus strand of NC_086157.1, from coordinate 78,740,859 downwards.
ATCAAAGAGAATGAAGGTTTGGGGAAAGGAGAGTATTTCAGGGAGAAGGAACCCAGTTCTTGGGTGATGAATCCACATTCTCTTATACCAAGGATGATATTCTGGTAGGTGGAGAACTTTTGTTTGTGGGGGATTCATTCATTAGGGACACAGGTGAGTTTGTGACAGTCTTGTAGATCACAATGATATTGCAGGCAGTCCTCGCTTAACGATCACATTTGGGACTGGAATTTTGGTCACTAAGCAATGCGATCGTTAAGTGAACCTGACCCAATTATATGAGCATTTTGCAGCGGCCGTTAAGTGAACCACATGGCCGTTAAGTGAACCACATGGTTGTTAAGTGAACCATGTAGTTAAGTGAAGCATGTGGTTCCCCATTTATTTTGCTTTCTGGAACCCAGCTGTGAAGGTCAAAAATGGCAATCACGTGATTGCAGGACACTGTGACAGTCATAAATGTGAACTGGTTGCCAAGCACCTGAATCATGATCATGTGACTGTGGGGATGCTGTGACAGTTGTAAGTGCGAGGACTAGCCAAAAGTTGGGTTTTAGCACTGTTGTAAGTCCAAACTGTCACTAAACAAATGGTCATTAAACGAGGACTATCTGTAAACTATTCAGGGTGGTGAAAGATCTTTTTATAGTGGGTGAATGGTCAGCCAAATGGCAAAATGTGACTTGGTTCATTTTAATTAAGTGCAAAGTGATATGCCTTGGGGCAAAAATCCCTAACTTCATATATATTCCAATGAGTTTGAGCTGCATTCAACTAATCAGGAAATAGATTTTGGACATCGTAGTGGATAGCTCAACGAAGATGCTGACTCAGTTCACGTCAGCTGTGAAAAAGGCAAAATCCATGCTAGTGATCATTAGAAAAGAGACTGAAAATAAAACTGCAAACATTATAATTCCTTTATACTAATTTGGTATATTTGCATCTGGAACACTATAGACAGTTTGGTCAGCACATTTGAAAAAGGATGTCGTATTTCTGGGAAAAGTGAAGAAGAGGGCAATCAAAACTATCAGAGTCTTGAACACCTTCCTTGTGAGAAAGCCTGGAATATTTTTAGCATAGGGAAAAATGTGAGTGACAGGGACTCAAGTTTACAATTGAGGTATATAAAACCATGCATGGGATGGAAAGAATGAACAGGGAGAACGTTTTCTCCCTCTCTCAAAACATTGAGCTGAAGAGTCATTCAGTGAACCTGACTGGAAGATTTAGAACAGCAAAAAGAAACTACATGCAGCACATGATTAATTTTTGAAATTCAATATCACAAGATACGATCTCCCAGTAATTTGGGTGGCTTTCAAAGGGTGTAGATAAATTTATGAAGGACAGGTCTATTAAGGGCTATTAGCTCTGAAGACTAAATGTTATCTTTCAGTTAGAGGTGCATGCCTTCAAATACCAGTTGCAGAAGAACATCAGCAGGATGATTAAATGTCTCTACCTCCTGCTTGTGAGCACTGCACAGGCATAGGTTGGCCACTTGGTAAACAGAATGGTGGATTAAGAAAGACTTGGGTCTTATGCAGCAGATCTCTATTTCTGTAAAAAGGATCATTTTATTTTAGAATATTATTCTTGTTGTAAGGATTTATAACCAATTTAGTTGTATTATTTAATCCTACTCCTCACTTAATGTGTAGAAAATATATAGGAAATGCTTACATACTTAGTATCTTGCAACATATTGAAATTTAGTAGGTTTTCTCTGTTGTAGAGATTAAAGCCGTATTAACATCTCTATTATATTTACATGGGGAGAAAATCTTCATAAACTAAAGCAAAACATGATGTCGCAATAGATATGACTTAATCTATTTTCAGCACAACTAAGAGTAAAAAATACCCTAAAAACTGTAGTGAATATAATCAGTGTAATGTCCTGTTCTGTCTCCTGTGAATGCATCCACCATCTTTTTATAGCTTTATAATTTTGCATATTCTAAACCTTCCTGATTTCTTATTCTCTTTTAATGTCTGTTTAAAGATGGATGTTTCCCTCCCATTCTAAAAATAGTTTAATAATTTGGCACAGGGGTCTTGTTTTCCTTTTTGAAATTCTGCTTATATTAAGAAACACATTGTCATAAAAATCCTCAGATACCTGCTTTCAAACTCTGTGCAATCTGCCATTGGCACCATCAAACCACTGTTGGAAGTATCCACTTTAAATCCTCAGTGTTGGTGCCGCTGATTTAAAACTATTTGGGGAAATAGGGAAAAAGAAGAGAAACCAGATGCTTCTTATGGAAATGATCCTCTGAAATTCTTCCTTTCCTGATCGATTTGATCTATACATTATTATCTATGAAACATAAGGCGGTTGAGAGTAGCAGTAACAGGGATTTGAGTTAACCATATATAATAAGAATTCTAGCCATCTGGCATCAGTTCACTTAGCTTGTTCTCCTTACTATGTTTAACTACAAATTCCTTTATGTTTTCAACAATATGAATTTCTGCCAACTGAGAACAGGGTCCTCTATATTTGTGTTTGTGTCCCAGAGTATTTGTGGGCTGAGTATTTGTGGTTCAGAAATCCTAAAACTCTTTTGTTTGTCTACTGTTTCTGTTTTCTCAAGTCATTCTGCCTGCCAAAAGGAATGACAAACTGTAAAAAAGAGACTGTGAAACAGATGAACATCTACTGCATAATAAACATGTATCTTTCAATACAGTACATTTTGCACAAGGTAGAGTTGTAACATCAGATGAAGTCTAAAGATTTCTGTACACATATTAAATAAGCAGACAATTCCACACTTTTTTTTGCTGTTCCTCACAATAGTTGGATAAGAGGTATATTATCTGTTGATTTGGTTTCTTTTCTAATTTGTGCTTTAGATTTCTATGGAAAGCCATTGCCTCCACTTGCTGTACATCAAAGACCGAACAGCGATACCCATGATGTCATTTCTTAACTAGCAGTCATGTTGCAGCTTTCAAGAGGAATCTAAAATACATTACATTACACATTGCTTTCTTTTTTGATGAGACACCTGTTATTCTTGCAAATTGCTAGGCAAGGGCAGCAAGATTACATTGGGATTCCTGGTAAGGATGGTTCTTTTAAATGTTAAGAATCCTGCTTCCTCAATTTACCAGCTGCTCTTCAAAGTTGATATGAAGCAAGAAAACTCATACAAGCAGAATTCTTGGAAAAAGAGCTGACAACAGGATTTTTATTACCCTTGCTGGAAATAATACTTTCAACACCAAACTCAACTTAATTATGCATATACATAGTTGTTGTTTTTTTCCAGTTTGGTTAAGTACTTTTGTATATTCAATACTTCAAGAAGTTTTTTTTAACTATATGCATGTTCAAATGGGGAAAATATGAACTGTACATTTAAACGATTTGATATATTTTTCTAGTATTTTATTTGTTTTTAACAGACTATTTGGTCAACAGAACTATTTTAAAATTCTAAAATGCATACCTATATTCATAAGTATCTACTTTATTTTTTGGAAAAGCAATATACTTGTGTGTGTCTTGCTTCACAATTTGCCTAGTTGTTAATTATGTTGTTTTGTCTTTGTCCTTGATCTGCCTGGAAAAAAAAGTGTGATGAAAGGAAACTATATTCATGTTTCCCTTAATGGGAAAGAAAACATTTCAGGAGTTAGTTCTGACCATTAATTTTGTGTTCTTGGAGCTAGAGGGAGGATGAGAATAAATTCAGCCATCTTCTTTTTGACTTTCCAATAGATATTAATAAATATCCTTCAACTATAGGGCTTAATGTTCATGGCCACAGATCTTGCAGTAATCATTTCATCTTTGGGAACATACAAATACTACAGCTTGGGTATTTTGGGGTGAGCAGAAGTATAAATGTAGCATCTAATTACACCTCCTTACACCAAATATAACAAATGTTTCTTCTCTCGGGCTTATGTGGCATTTTAAAGAGTTGCAGACAGGTGCAGTTCATGCTTCTGCACAATCCAAGGCACCTTTTTGGCTTTGAATCCAATTACCCTAGAGCCTTTATGTCATCCATGGAAACACATTTCCCCATTAAGTTAGGGGTTCCTCGTGTGTTAGAATAAATGGAATTGTTTTTATCAAAAATTATGGTATCTTTCTCCCCTGAAGACTTTCCATTGCTTCAGTTCTTAGTAATTGCAAATCGAATAATTTCAGAAATGAACATTTCTAGGAGTGTGTAACTTAGTGCATATGCACTTCTTAAAAACAGTACAATCCAGTTTTTACTTTCTTGTCAGTTGGGTATAAGTGATAAATGATCAGAATTCCTATATGATCAGAGGTTTCTCTGTATGCTCAGATAGTGAGAACAGATGCATACAAACTGCATAAAGCCTCTTAGTACTAAACTGAACAGGAAAGTCTGTGAATATAGTGAGGTTTGAGGTATATACCAGAGCCTTCTGGATCTTTGGAAATTCTCACCCTCTAACAATGTATTATTCAAAAGCTTCTGTTTCTTTGCAGTCTAAATTTATGTTTGAATTCTTTTTGATGATAGCAATGTCCATATTAAATAACTTGTCCAGTTGAACCCTTTCGTACATGATTTGTATCTATCCTAAACTCAATTGAAATAGCCTTACAGACATAATCAGCTGCATACATAAAAGCTGAATGAGCTTGCTTTTGTAAGACTACTTTCTGTTTAATTCAAAACTGCATAATTGGATGTGCATAGTTGATCCCACATATAGTTCCAAAATGTTTGATTTTTTTAGATTATATACAAAAATGGAAGATTGTTTTCCATTTTCCTTCAGAAATTAAATGTTCTTTCCTTTTAGTTAACACTGAAAACTATTAAGGACTGTCCTACTTTCTTGAAGCTCAAAAACATTTTTTTCTCTCTCTTAAGGCTTATGCAGTAAGACTTCCTTCTTACCTGTGCTGTATTTTTCTCCACCTCCAGTCCTCAAAATCTGTTTCAGATAGAAGATTTTCTGTCTGGAGATTTTGAGGGCAACTCATGGTTAGGAAGAATTATTTACCTCCTGTTTTATCAGTGGAAATATATTCAATAATGAAGTATATTAATGGGATTTTTTATTTTTCTTGTTATAAGATGCGTAAGCACTATTAGGAATGTGTCCTTAATATGTTGACTTTCCTTGTGTTTATTATGTTTTTTTTTATTTATTGAATAGTTCATTTAATGTTTTTATATGTATGAAATAAAGATACATAGGAATGTGATTTAATGTTTAATCTTATAATCTACTTTATCTGAAGCACAGGTTTTATTTTAAAAATAAAGCTTCATTAATGACTTGCTAAGAAATCCAGTTGAAGTTAGATAGATTTTCAAGTTTTCCTAAAACATCTGAGCCAAAAGTTATAATATGGAGTAGGGCTTCTGCTTCAGAAATTATTTGAAAGAAATGCTTTGGCCCTAGTTTGAGCACATCACCTCTCTGTTGTTCATTAAACCAGCCCTTTCCACTTGATCCCGGGGGGGTGGGGGGGGAAGTAGTGCTTTAAGGGGTTGAGCCTGAGAAAAGGTGCAGCAACTTTAAGGAGTCAATTCATTGAAGTTAATGTGACTTAAAGCAGCTGTTACTTCTTCCAAGATTGCACAGCCCTAATGTAGAGCAAGAACAAGCAACTTGGAGTCTTAAGAGCTTTTGGACTACAGCATCTTAATACCTGCAAAGCAGCAGGTTGCCCATCTCTGGTGTAGAGTCTGGATCTAGTACATCCTGTTGTTACTTAGCAAAATGTATCTGTTTGAATACCATATCAAGGAAGTCTACAGTCTCAGTTTTGCAAATCTTTTTGCTCCCAAGCCAAGACTGCTTAAATAGCATTATATCAGGACAGAAATTAAATATAGCTCACTTGAGAATATGATTTTTTCTGGCCTGGATAATATTTGGCATCTTGAGAAGAATCAAAAGGATATTCTCACAACTCCTGCAAGGGTAGTGGTAGTCATCTTGTGCATTCACAAAATGGCTGGCAAAGCAGACACGACTACAGCCAACTGATGAAAATGTTCTATCGACAGCAAGCTGGCTACTGCCACCATTGCCTGTGTTATCACTATAGTTTATCTTTGTCTCTTCCCTCTCCCCCAACAGATGGGCACATTTCCAAACAAAGCATTGTGGTGCAGCCTTTCAAATTCCTATTTTCTAATGAAGGCCATGGGACCTAGTGAGGCAGTCTTGTTTTAGAGAACATCAGCTTTCAATTTTATTTTCAATTAAAGAAATCTTTTGCCTCCCCCCCACCAATAGTAATAGTAATAAATGTGGATCCTCTAAAAATTATATGGAGCTATGTCTTGCATCCATATTTTGCTTCACAGATGAACAAAAAACTGTCAGATCAATGATAAGTAATACAGCATCTGTGGACATCTCAGTAACTTTCAAGTTCCTTATTTCTTGTTCTTGCCTCCTCGTAGAGGCCCACATTATCTAGGTAGGTACATCTGGGAGAAAACACTAATTCAGGTAACCTGGTCTAAGCCATTCAGGGCTTTAAAAGCCAAAACCAGCATTCTGAATTGGGTCTGGAAACAGATCAACATCCAATGTAGATGGCAAAGAACTGGCATAATATTCTTGTATTGGCCAGTCCCAGTGAGTAGTCTAGTCACTCTGTTTTGAGCTGAAGTTTCTGGACTGTATTCTAAGGTAGCCCCATATGCAACACATTGCAATAATGCAACCAGGAAATGTGAACAACTGCTCTCTAGGTAAGGTCACAGGTGGTAAATCAACTAAAGCCGATAAAAAGTGCTCTGTGCCACTGAGGCCATGTGGGCATCTAATGACATGGATGGATCTAGGAACACAGCAAACAGCAAACTCACTTTAGAGCAACTGAAGACCCTCCAGGACAGGCGGAGCTGGCAGATGTACCACACACAAACAACTTCAGTTGATTGGCCCTCATCCAGTTCATTACCCTGCCCAAGCACTAACTCAAAATACCAACTGCCTCACCCGTGATAGGTGAAAAGGAGAGGGAGAGCTTGGTGTCATCCACATATTGATGGCATCTCAGCCCACATCACGTCTCCCAGCAGTTTGATGTAGATGTTAAAAAGCATAGGGGATAAAATGGAACCCTGAGGGAGTCCATAGCTATAAAAATGAATGCATGGATCCTCATGATTTTTACACAGCATCCACATGAAACTATGATCAAATCAGATCTCTGCATTCACTGAGCCATTACAGTTATGGCACTAACTGGTTTTGATGCTACCTGGACACTAAAGCCCTGGCCTGAGGGCTCATAGTGGATTCCAATGAAATTTGCATTTACATGAAACCACAATCACAAGAAATCAATCTGCATGAAATTAGCCATAAAATAAATTCCAGAATTTAATTTTACAATTGGTCTTCCTATAATTTGCTTCAAGAAATCACTTGCGGTTTGTTTCCGTAGGCTCATTTCAGTAATTCTCGGGTGCTCCATGCCTCTTCCTGTTCCTTAAGTAGTTCAGGCATTTCTCTGAACTAAGGACAATTGAGCCACTGACCAATCAGTGCTCAAGCCATAAACATTTGCTGTTAATGTGACCAAAAATGCACATTTTAGAGGGGAACCACTTAAAATTTAAAATTGCAGATTACACCACCCACCTGTGGTCAGTGAATGATTTCCGATGCCCTTGTGGAGCAAACATAAAATTGAGGCTTGGATCCTATCCAGTCATGGATTTTCACGGGGTGTTTGCATGCACTAAATGCATCAAACAGCATAAAAATACAGACCCAAGACACAGATTGTTTTGTCTTTCAGATCCAGAGACAATTATTAGGAGCCAGTGTGGAGTGGTGAAGGAATTGGATTTGCACCAGGGGAGTCCGGGTTCTCATTTACCTTCAGCCACAGAAGTTCAGTGGTGCCACTGGGCCAGCCTACTTTGCAGGGTGGTTGTGAGGCAAAATGTGAGGGAGCACTATGTAACTTGCCTTTAACTTCAGAACAGAAGGTAGGAGATAAATCTAACAAACCGTTTTCCTGCTGTTGGCAAGAAAAACTAGATGGACTGTCCATTTCGTCAGTAGAAGTTAAGGGAGCCTTGCTTTTTAGACAAAGCATCAAATATATTTTTTTAAAAAAAATACTGGCAAACAAAGAACAGACTCCACTAGAACCATTCCTGTTTTTGGATGGTAGCTTTTCAACAGTACAATAGGCTCCCCACCCCCACGGCCCGTTAAAACAAGAAGACTAGCTATGCTGCAGTCCCGAATTCTCCCCGGCGTAGTCCGACGTAGCTGCGCCACGCGTTAGCTCCTCCCTTGGCTGGAGGCGCTATTGCGATCCCCTCTTCCCCCGTGACTCGCTTTTCGGAGTTGCTTCCGCCGGCCCAATAAGGAAGAAAAGGACGACATGTGCGTTGCTTCCAGCCTTTGAATATGCTCTTGCGGGGAGCGCTTCGGGCGAATGCGGTTGCCGCCCGCCGACACAGAACGGAGCAGTATTCCTCGGCGAAGGGCCAGGTGAGTGCGAACCAGTTGAGAAGACGGAACCTTTGCTCTGCCGTGTTTCGCGTCCCTCCCAGAATGCTCAAAGTCGTGATATCCTATCGGGTTAGAGATGTGGGTCTCGGCTAGCTTTGCTTCGCCAATAAAATCAAGATGATTTAGTCCTCATTTCCGGTTTTAATGGAAAGGTGCGTCTTCCTTTTTTTCGATTTGAGGATAGAAGCGGGCGCCAGGGTTTCTTGCAGAAAACAATAGAGGAAATGCCTGGGTTTTAGGCGATTTCTTCTCAGTTTACCTACGAAAAGTTTACCTACGAAAGGTTTAAGTGATGTGAAAGATCCCTATTGAAATAATCGCCTGCCCCTGAAATCAGGCTATCTTAGAGATTAATTTGAGAAGATTAATTTTAATATACGTGGTCCAAATATAACTCTGCAGATTTTGCCTACCTAGTATTTATGCATACTTTTCTCTCTCTCTCTCACATGCCATCATCAGAAAGAGTCAACATCAGAAAGAAAGCTTCAGAAGCAAATATGCCAGATTGTTCTAAATCACTTTGAGAAACAATACTCCAAAGATTTGGGAGATGCATGGAATTCAGTCAGGTTGATTGCTGTTTTGTTTTCTTCCTACTCCTCCCTCCTGCTCCCCATTCCATCCTTTTTTTAAATAATTAAAATTGTACCTGACCACAAAATGCCAAAACTATTTACTTTTCAAACATTATATGTCAGATTTAAAAAAAAAAATATGTAGATCTATAGAGTCAATGCTGAGATGATGGGGCATAATCAAACAGTATAAAATAGAGATGGCAAAATCCTCCTCTTTAAGGACCATACTCTAATTCAGTATTCTCAATATAATATTTACAATAAACCACTGTAACCTTCAAGATACAACTACTTGTACTAACATATTGTTGCATTCTTATATATCACTACATACCCTTTTTTTTTTCTTTCATCTGCAGGGAAGTGCTTACAACACCACTGTATTGGCAGTATGCTGTCCTCCTTAATAAATTCAGTTGCTCCTCTGAAATTGAGTCCTATTTGTGTTTAAAAGACTATCGCCTCCTTTTCCCAAGAGCCTCATCCTCTTTTCCACAGTCATTGAAATGTTACATCAGTGATGCTCCTGGTAGATTCCCTGCTCAGAAACACAGAGATGGACAATTGAAGGAGTATTACCTGCTGAATGCTGCCTCTTTGCTGGCAGTACTGGCCCTGGAAGTAAAGGATGGAGAAAAAATGTTGGACATGTGTGCTGCCCCAGGGGGTAAATCAGTAGCCACACTGCAGTATGCTTGCCCAGGTAAACCACTCTACTATTAAACCCAATAAAACATGCATACATTGTTGGCTAGTTTGTTCCCAAAAACAGTTTAACAGTTTATTCAAAGGCATTGATAAAGAATGCTCTTGTAGCTTTCTTTTTTCTTGATTTTAGGCTGAAACCAGGAATTAATTCAAAACCCAAATATAGTCTTAAGTGCCTTGTGAAATCTGTGGCTTTGTTATGTACTTTTTTAAATCTAACCTTATGTAGGGCTTCTACAGTCAAATGAATATGATAACTTGAGATTTCATCGGCTGAGGCAGACACTAGAATCCTTCATTCCAGAATCTTTGATGAGCCTAATTACTGTTTCTCCAGCTGATGGAAGAGAAATAGGAAATCTTCAGCCTGAAAAGTTTGATAAGGTATGTCTATATTGGCTAATAACTTCTTGGGGGCTAAGTTTTTCTCTTATCTCTAGTTTATTTTTCTAATTAAAGCATATCACAGTTCCCCATGATGGCTCACTCATTGTACACCAAAGGCAGAAAAAACAATGCTATTTATTAATTATTTTTATTTTTTACTCAGAAATATAGCATTGGTTTTTGTTGGGTATCCTCTCCAAGCATAAGAAGTTAATAGCATTATTTAAAGCTAGTACTTGGAGGATTTAACATGGCTTGGAGGTCAGGTAGTCCAGTTTCCTACTCAGTGCAGAACCAGCAATTAAAAATGTGATTACAGAAACTTTTAATAATAGCCAGAGGGTACTCTGTGTGTCTGTGAGTGTATCTATGTATGTATGTGTGTGGAGAGAGAGAGAGATGTCTTTATATATCTACATCTATCTGGCATCTTGAGTGTTCAGGCATGCAGAATATACTGCATATACCTCCTAGTTGGTGGGTTGTGGGTAAGTCACTTGCATAGAATTGTGTGAGCTTGGGGTAAAGTTGGCCATCAGTTGCATTTGTAATATATTAGTCAAAATGTGCCCATAATGACAGGCATATTCCTTACCATTAGTAGGGAATGCTGCAGCTAGGTTAGAAAAACTAAGTCTAGAAAGATGTGAAAGAAACTAGAATCAAAGTTAAATAATTGTTGGAAGGGAAAGCATGAAACAGTGTTAAAAGATAGATTAATATCCCAACTGAGTAAGTGGAAATTACATTAAAGAATGCCAAGGAAAAGTGTGGAGGTGTTCTAAATGGAAGTTTGAGAAAGATCCTTAATAGCTTAATGAAGTAAAGACAAGTCTATAAAATGCATATAAGAGAATGACTGATGCAAAAGATGCGAAAAATATATTGGTTAATGTATGTATAGAGAAAAAGAGTTGCAAAGAAAGTAAGCACAAGCAAGGAAAGGCTAAGATTAAAAGAGTGAAAATGCAGAGTGATTATGATGGAAATAAATTGGAAGTGGATTGAAAGGGTCGAACAAGAAGCCTTCAACAGAGACTATTGAATTAAAAATAAAAGTGATGAAATCATTTGGGATGAAGTTAAAGTGAAGAAATGCTGAAAGAGTATTTTAGAGGTTTGTATGGGAATGACAGTGATGTATTGCATGTAGTATTGAAATGAATGTTCTAAAAATTAGTGTCCTTGATTGTAGAACACCCTTCCTCCTGAGGTCTGGCAGGCTGCTACCCTCCTAGACTGCTGGAAGGCCTTGAAGAACAGGCTTCCCACAAGCATTAGGATAGAGTGGGGCTGGAGCCTAGTAAAACTTAATGTTGGTATATGCAGAAGCTTTTGCCTTTGGAGTGTCAGGAGATTTTGTTACAATTTTATGGTTTGGATTTTAAATGTTGTGAGCCGCCCAAGATGATGGCACAAAAACTGGGTGGCCATGTAAGTCTATGAAATGAAATGAAAATGCTGTGAGGTTGAACTGTGGAATGTTTTGTGTGAACATTTGTTTCAGTTGAAAGTTGGTTGCTGAATATAAGTGTATGATGGAATGAAAGCATTTATGAGAATAAATTGAATCCTTAGTGAATGGTTTGACACTGAGCTACCAATTAGTGTATATGATTCTCTTTAGGTGTTTATATATTTATGCACAAGTGCATAAGGAGGCTTGTGATGTTACAGGTGTGGTGGGAAATGTAATGTATGTGTACTTTTGTGTACAGATGATGCTGTGTTGGCTAAGAATCCAAATAATTAGCAATGAATAGTAGACATTGTAGGAAGGGAGTCTGTGGTAACAAATATCAGAAGAAGTCTGGTAGCATCTTTTCCAACTAGCAAATTTTATTAAAAACTGCAGCTCATGAAAGTGTATCCTTTCAATAAAAAGTATTGGTTAGAAGAAGTGCTCTCAGACTCCTAGTAAATGCTAGATTGTAAGATGCATCAAGGGGTTTAGGTCTGAAAATGAATACCAAAGTAGTTGACATTTGATGAGGAAAATGGTATAAATAATTGCAAGTTATACATACAGGTATGTCATTCTGTGGCAATTTGCAATAGAACATTAAACCTTATAGCTTCAGTATATGTCATGAGTAAGGATGGCGAGCAGGGGGCTCCCATCCAGACTGTCAAGCGCATGCGTAGCACTGAGGAATTGGTCAGCCATTCCAAGAGACACAGATCGGGACCGCCTTAACCCTTGGGGGTTATATGGCTGGGTTTTTCCCACGCTGCTTCAGTTTGTTAGGATTCCTGTCAAGTACTAGCAATAAATATTAGAGACCAGTTCCTTGTCTCAGTGTGTTTCCTGGTTGTTAGGACAGTATATAACAGTTCCATAAAACAATACAAGCAATAAATAATATCAGTGAAACAACACATATAGATAGACTTTTTTTCTTGCTAGTGTTTTTCCTGCAGGTGCAGGGTCTGCTTTTTCGGATCAACCAAACGTTGATCCATTGGTTGCGACAGGAATTGATCGAGCAGCTTGTCACCCGAGCCTGATGTCGTGGGCTGAGAGAGAGTGACTGGCCCAAAGCTGATGTTCATGTCTAAGGCGGGACCAGAACTCAGGACATATACATATACACCCAACCTAGTAATCTAAAACATAGATTGTCAGGGGTAATTTGCTAATTAAGAAAGAAACGTACTTATAAAAGTGCACTTACATTTAGACTTTTAGCCACTTTTACCTATGACTGTATTCTGGGAGCTAAAATCCAACTCTTTTGGAAGGCCTTGTGTTGTAGACTATGACATAGTAAGAAGTATTTCTAGACTATTTTTTATAAATATTTGCTCAAGAAGAGGTTGGTGCCCTGTTGCATTTATGCAACATATACATACAGCTTGGAATGCAAACAGATGTTTTTATGTATAAACCAGTGCCACCTGGGGGTTTTGTTACTAAGTACATTACTTCAGGTATGATAACAGCATTTTCCATAACATTTTGATAGCATTTGGGAAAGTTTAGCCTTGATAAGAGAAAATTAAGGAGGGCTTTGATAGCACTTTTGAAATACTTGATATCACAGAAGAAGGTTAAGATCTGTTCGTCGTTCCAGGCTGCAGCAATTATTGTATTTAAGTTCCGGGAAAACAATATCCAATTGAACGTTGAAAAACTTCCTAACAACAAGAGCAGCATCACAGTAAAACCCATTACCCAGACCTGTTCAAGTGGTTAGATAGCCATTTGTCAGAAATGCCTTACTTTCGTTGAACTAAAGGGCCCACTTTATGATTCTGTTTTGTGATACTACTAAAGCTATTAGTCTTAGTAGCTCCTATGTTTACTTTATTTTTTGTTGTTGATTATTCAGATCCTAGTGGATGCTCCTTGCTCAAATGATAGAAGTTGGTTATTCTCTTCTGATACCCGGCAGGCTGCTCTGCGCTTAGCACAAAGGAAGCGGTTATCGGCTGTACAGATTCAGCTGCTCAGGTAAAACTTGTAAGGAAGAAGGGACTGCTCATTCTCAGAACGAAGGACATGCTAAGTCTTATTCTGAACCTCTACATCTCTTTGACCCATGTATTATCCTCTCCATATGCAGTTGCACTGAGCCAGTCATTGCTCCAAAAAGCATAGAGCAGCACTGCTTTCTCCTGGTAATTACCATGGTGTATAGAGAGGGCCATTTAGATCTTCCTGCTGAGTTACTTCACGTTTGTAACTAGGTCATTCACAAAGGGTGGAGGAATGAAAAGTACCAGGAGTCCATATCTGTGTTTTAATGTACTTTGAACAGTGACAAGTCAATGCCTCTAACCTTTTTTAAAAACACCTTAAACAAAAATGTATTTGCAATTCTTAAGTTGCAGTAAATAAGTAAAAGTTGTGAATATCTAGTGTTCGTTACTCTAAAAAGAATTCAGATGAAGAAAGCAATACAGGTAGTCCTCAGCCTATGACCATTCAATCAGTGACCATTCCAAGATGCAACGGTGCTGAACGAATGGTGGTTATGGCCGGTCCTCAGAGTTCTGGCCATCCCAGCACCCCCGTGGGCATATGATCACAACCTGGGTCCTTGGCAACCTGTTCACACTTAAGATTGGGTACCAAGCACCCTGCAATGACGTGATCGCCATTTGCAACCTTCCCTGCCAGCTTCCCCAGGAAGTCAATGGAGAAGCCAGCAGGGAAGGCTGCAAGTCACTGAGGTAGTCTGCCCTACCTGCACACCACTCCCTAGCTCCCCTGCGCTTTTGTCATGCCAAACACTTGCGCACCCTCCCTGACCCATGTGGTGCTTCTTGCACATGCCCTTGTACCCTCCCCAATACTCCCCCCATGCACCCCCTCACTCCTTCCCCCACCCAGCAGCAGCCACTTACCTGGGACTTGTTGTGGGAAGCTGGCAGGAAGTTGCCTCACCTAATGACCATAGGATTCAGTTAACAACGGCAACTGGGACTGCAGGGATTGTTGTCACTAAGTAATGCAATCACACTTTATGACCGCATTGCTTAGTGACATAAATTCCGGTCCCACTTGCTGTCGTAAGTTGAGGACTACCTGTATGAAGGATCTAAACCAGTCTTTGTCCCACTGCTTCTCTTCCTGTGTATTGGATTACAATTCTCAGAACCCCTAGTGAGCAATATTGTCAGGGAATTAAAGTCCAATACATCAGGAGACTATCAGGTGGATGGTGAATTCAGGCATTGGCATGGGATGGAAAGTGCACTGGTCACTCATATGGATGATTTGTGATGGAACTTGGATAGTGGCAGCACAACCTTCCATGTCTTAATCTCACCAGCCTTCAATTCTGTCAACCATAATATTCTGAATGGCCTGCAAGGATTAGAAACTGGAGGCACTGTTCTTCATTGGTTCCATTCCTATCTGATCAAGTGAATTCAGTCAGTGGTAACAGAAGGGAAGAGGTTGGATCCATTATGAAATGTTCCAGGGCTCAATTCTCTCTCTGATCGTGTTTAACATACATAAAGCTGCTGAGAGAGGTCATCTGCCAGTTCAAGTTGAGAAGTTACAAATGTGAGATAAAGCCCAGTTATATATTTTTGCCTCAGGCCAAACAGGTGATATAATTTGGGTGTTATACTTTGCCTAGAGTGCTAGTTCATTGAGGGAATAAATTCCATAAGTAAAAATAAATAAATAAAATAAAAATAAATTGCATTCTCTAGCACAGGAGCATATATAAGGGGAGACAATGCACATTATTATTGCCAGAATTTTCTCTTTCCCCATAGTGTGATGTGATTGGCATGTCTGACATAAACTGGGAGACATATTCTTAAACGCATGCATAAAGCTAATTGTATAAGCTTCACATATAAAGTGTCAGTTCTTTCAGTTAGTCTCTCTTCCCCTCCCCACCCCATTTGGAAAATTCTTTGTCCTATCTCCAGCAGAATCTCACGATTCACTTTCCATTTCTATTTAAGCTTACCATAGTTACTGCTAGCTACAGTCTGAATCCTGATTACACCAGACCTTAATTTATCAAAATAAGAAAGAAAGTTTCCCATATATGTTTTGCTGTCTTTGGTTCAAATTCTTAGCCATGTTATAAGGCTCCGCGATATGTCAGTCATGTTTACGTAGGCTGATCCCTTGTCAGCAATCACTAAACAAGAGCCAGTTGAAAGCAATGTGATGGCCATAACATCCCTAAAAGCTGCCTGGCTGTTGCATGACTGTAAGGTTTCTAAAAACTTGGGTGGGAAAAGTTCGAGCTACATCTGAGTAGAATTTAAAAGAAGGACAAGACAGCTGTGATTGTTAAACCATTTATGGCTATGCCAGGATTGTTTTCTTGATGAAATTCAACAGAAATGAACACTTTGGGGCAGGGAAAGTGATAGATCAGAGGTGTAATGTCTCAAAAGCCTTGGAGGATGTTTCCTTAGCCTTTCCAAAGGATCTACCAAATTATAAAGGTTAATGTTATTGAATTATGTTATGCCTATTAGCTAATTAGCTAATTAATTATTAATTAAGATAGCCAGTTTGGTGTAGTATTTAAGGCACTAGGCTAGAAACTGGGAGACTGTGAGTTCTAGTCCCGGTTTAGGCACAAAGCTAGCTGGGTCATGTTGGGCCAGTCACTCTCTCTGAGCCCTAGAAAGCAGGCAATGGCAAGCCACTTCTGAAATCTTCCCAAGAAAACTGAAGGGACTTGTCCAGGCAGTCACTAGGAGTCAACACTGACTTGAAGGCACAAAAAAAAAAGGGGGGCGGAATTAATTGAAATTAAATTTCTTTGCCCTGATTACTTTTTGGAGTGGATCACTTCAGCAAGCTACCCAAGGGCTGAGTACAGCCTTTGGCATGAAAACATTTTGTACCCCCTCCTTTGTATTAACTTCTCTTGGATCCAGCACTATTGTCCTCTTCACACGATGAATGTCCTCTTCACACAGTGAAGCATAGCTTGACAGGGTCATGAGAGAGGCAGTGAACAAGCTATGCAAAGGGAGAAAGGGATGTGTGGACCCAGACTGCTAGATACTAGATTTAGCTTAAGCAGGCATAGGGTTGATTTTGATTAAAGTAACCTACCTTCCATTCACTTATGTGAACTGATGCTTGTAAGGTTAACTAGCACTTACCTTTTCTGAGATAGATCCATATAAACAAAGACTCTAAAGACACTGTCTCTGTTGCCATTCTTATTTCTACTTCTCCATGGCCACACTTGTTGAGAGACAGGGCAGTGAGATACACATAGAAATGAATAAGGTAAAAGTCCCCCTCCCCCCCAAAAAACCCACCTGACCATAGTGAGGCCAACACTGCAATTGAAAGACCCAGCCATCTCATGTGTGTAACTGGTACACAAAGATGAGTCACTTTAGCTGGGCAGGATCATTTGCATTATGCAAATAGGGGCAGTGGGAATTGTTCAAGAGCTGAATTGTGTATGTTGCTTCCTTTTCAGTAGGGTTTGCATAGAAATCCACGTTAATTTTACAAAGTAGGCCTATTCCTACTTAATTAGCACTGCAGTTTTGTAAAACATTGGTTGGTCACTGCTAGCCATCTCTACATTCTGCAGTATATAGTCTAAATAGTATATGTACCTTTTAGATTTGTCCTTAAGAAGCTTCAAAACTTTGAAATAAGAGAACTCAGTTTATTACTGGTTTAATATCAATCTTTAGACACACACATTAGTAGAAATGTAGAGCCATGTAACATAGTAAGAATGTTGCAGCAAGGAGACTAATATGCAAGTTTTTCCTGTCTTTTCTCTTCCTTAGTAATTTGCTGTATATTATCTAGGGTTTTGATCTATTCTACAGTTTTTACATGTAGTGCTATATTTCGCCTCAGACAATTCTCTTTCAATTCATTGTCAGCATGAATTGAAAGAGAAATAACATAGTTTGTGTTCCAAGAAGTAGTGCTTTTTATGAAAAACTCTCCTAACAGCATCACAAAAGGGGTTGGGAGGTTTGTGTTTTCCTGCTCCTTTGTCTGAGGAGGGAGACACATGACTTCCTAACAAAAAAGGAAGCCTGTGATTTATAACCAAAATATGAGTGTCTTATTGCAGTAATGCATCATGTCACCCATTTCCTTTGGAGAAATCAGTCACATTTAAAAACATTGACCTCCTCCAGTTTTCTCTTTCCAGTATTTGACATATAGAATCCAATTTGTGGACTCCTGGCTTAAGGAAGCATACATCATTCAGTGAAATTTTTGCAAATTTGTATAAATCATTCTAAATTATTACCCTAAAATGGAACATTCTTGACAGCAAGAATCTTGTTGCTAGGGAAAAAAAAAATCCTAGCAAGCTGAAATTGCCCATCTCCCCCAAGCATATTTAATCAAATTGGACTCTGTTACCTGGAAGAAAAAGAAAGTCGGATTTGATAAAACAGTACCAAGCTAAGTGAACAATACAGCATAGCTAATTTTCACCTTCTTTCTCTGGTGACTTACTGTATCACTGTTGTACCTATGGACTTCAAAGGCCAAAAAGCTTTAAAATGTCCACAGTTCAGCCCTTGATTACAAAATCATTTTCCAGTCTCCTGTATTATTTCATATGATTTTCCTCTACGATGTAATAGAAGAGTACGACCAGGAAGCTTTGCTACACTGCCATTATGCAAATGGAATTCGCCAAGAGCACATTTCAGAGCTTAATCTTGAAATGGAAAAAAAAATAAATAACATTAGTTTTGTTGCTAAAATTGCATGTGAAATTTACTAGATAGCTCCAAGTTTAGGATTTGGAGGAGGTGAGAATTATCACAGATGAAAAACAGCCCCCCAGTGTCATAAATCACACAGTGGAAATGTTATGATATGTTAAAGGAGATTAAAAATACATTTTAAGGATTTTGAGATGGCACTTTAGACCTATGTTAAAATACTAATAATAAAGTATATTTTTTGCATTCTTCCTTTTAAACACATTCTGTATCATTACCTGTCATATGTTGATACAACCTTACCATTTACTCTTAATATTTACCCAAACAATTGTTTCCGGGATACTTCTAGAAGACATATAAAGACTTACAGTAAGTAGACCTAGTACAGTGCTAGACTTTATGTTTGAGACTGAATGTGTCTCTGGAATTCAATGTTTGCTGGAATCATACCACATTTCACTTATCAGTATATGTCATTATTATATAATATAGTATAAAGCCATCATACTTTTCCCTTTTGGGTAAGCTGAAGGTATTAAAGGCGTAACATAAGAAAAAGAAAAGCAAACATAGATAAAATTCACCAACCACATTTATAATCTTTCTGTGATAGTGGTGGTCCCTGCTATAAAATATCTGTGAATCATCTGAAAACAAATACAGTATTTGCAATTGGTTCCTCTCTTCTCTTCAGCAAACTAAGAGCTTTGATCCTTCTGGTCCAATAGAGACTTGCATTGGAAAAAAAAAAACCTGCATCTTTTTTACATCCTTTCTGAAACTCCGTAATTCCACCCTGCTAGAAAGAATCATCCAAACTTATGAATAATTTTCAGAAGTGCTAAGATCTGTTGAAAATCAGGAAAAAAAAATCCCTTTCTGTGACCCTGGATACCAACTCTGTAGTGATGCACAGTTCACTGAGAGTTAGTATCACTACGGAACCCTAGTTAGAACACAATGCTCTTATGTGTTGACTGCCACCCCTAAAAAAGATAATTGGGGATACAGATGGGTTGCTTGGAATAGTGAGATTCACCAGCTGAGGCCAGGTTTTCTTTATGGTGGGGCCACAAATAATGGAACTCACTCCTCAGTGAGATGCTGGAACTGCCTTTCACACAAGCATTTAACCCAGCTTTAAAAACACCTTTTTCAGTTGGCCTTTAACAATGTCTAATTGTTCAGTATCAATTTCAATTTGAATTTTTAATGATTTAAATAGTAATTTAATCAATTTTACTTTGTCAGTTGTTTTAATATGCTTGATTTTGGGCATTCAGGACCCAGACACTTTGGTCTAGATACCTGATAACTAATATCTCTCTGCTAGTGATTGTATGACAAAAAGGATATAATATAACATTTTCCTATTAATAATTTACCATTTTACCAACAGCAACTAAACGAATAAACAACAACAAAATTTACCATTGCATTTTAACCTGAATTCTGCTTTTGTGCTGCCTTGGAGCCTGGCTTGGCTGGACCCTTAGAGGATTACAGCAGAGCCTTTCTTGATGGTTCTTTGCAATGTCAGGTAAAGCAGTTAGAACAATGGCAAGAGCCTATCAGGGCTTACTAAGAAATGACTCTTAAAATTTCTGGCAACCCTAGTCTTCTAGCAGCTGCGTCTCCATGTGGTGGCCATAAATTGTAAAAAAGATTCAAAGGGTTTAATTCAAAGACCATTTCTGCATAACTGAAAGGACAGTTAACACTGAGGATAAATTACTCTGGAGTTGACAGATGCCTGTGCCTAGGAAGTTTGAGGAGGAAATGCTGAAAACTTGATGTAGGCAAAGCTTTTTGGTGCTTCAGTTGCATTTTCTCAGTGCTGCCCAGCCCCATGATAAATTGTACATTGTGGATACAGAATGGAGTTTCTTGCATCTTCAGATGAATTTGGTGGGAGGAGTATAGGCCATTACAGCTAAAAAATGAAATCAAATTACGGTGTTGTGAAAATGCCAGGTTGATCATTAAAAGTAGGAGGAGGGAAACAGAATCACCCTGTTATGAGATGAATGGATGAATGTCAGTGTTATTTCTGTGGCTTAGAACAGGTTTTTCCCTGCTGATCAGATCCAGCTATGCAGCCTGATAAAAGGTTCTTCTAAGTGAACACAAGATGGCAGCATTGAAGTATGACACACTGTCATTATTTGCCCTGATTTTTTTCTTTTTTAATATGGAGAATATATAAATTAATGACATAATTAATCTTGGACATTCTAACAGAATACAGAACATGTAATTAGTCTCTGAAGGAGTGGACTGAGAGAGTGAAGTTTGTAACATGAATTGCTGTATCATTTCTCTCATCCCTTCATCTGTATGCCTGTATCTTTTACACTTAAGTGTGAGTAGGTGACCCAGAGATAAAACTGACTGTCTATAAACACAAATATGGCAACCAATCACAAAGTTTAATTTATCATACCATGAGGTATTTGCTTTTTGGCATTTTGCAGTGAACAGTATTTGGGGGAAGGTGGTGAATGTTTTGAGTTTTTCAGAATTGCTGAAAATTTGAAGCAATAATCATACATTCCTTCCTCTACAAAATACTGCTTTTTGCCTGTTAAAATTAATGAAAATTTCCAAGACTGTTTTATTATTATTTTTTAATTTATTAATCAGATTTGTATCCAACCACAATCATAGGCTGTCAGCTGCTCAAAAATAGGAAAACTAATGTAATCATAAATATTCAAGAAAGGCAATACAAAACAGTACCCCGAACACAATACCTGGGGTCAACCTTGAAACGCCCTCCAGAAAAGCTGTTTTCAATTGATTCTGGAGAGCAGGTAATGTTGGAGCCAGTCGAGCTGCTCACAGGAGGCTATTCCAGAGAGCTGGCTCTATGACAGAAAAGCTCTTGTGTCTGGGCTTTGACCTCTCTGACCTCCCAGAAGTGAGGAACAGCTAGCTGCTTCTGGTAAGAGCAAAGTGGTCAGGCCAACACCAATGGAAAGGTGCAACCCTGCAGGTAATCTGGCACCAGGCCTTAAAGGGCTTTACAGTATAAAAACAGCACTTTCACTTGTACCCAGAAGCTGATGGGAAGTTAATGCAGGGCTGTAAACGGGGGCCACCGGTCAGTAACTGTGAGCACCCAGGCCACCACATTTTGCACCAACTGAAACTTCTGGGTGGTCTTTAAATGCAGCCTAATGTACAGTGTGTTGCAGTAATCGACATGGGTGGTGGTGAGGGCATGAGCCCCCATAGTCAGGGCCTCCACCTCAAGTGAAGTCTCAGCTGACACCCAGATGAAGTTGGGTGAATGCTCCCATGGCCATAGACTCTGCTTGCTAATTCAGCAGAAACTGCAAGTCCAGAAATTCCTCTAAGACACCTCTTCCTGTGGGGCGAGGGGGTTGCAACTCCATCCAGAGACAGCACAGTTGGCACAGAGTAACCTTAATATACAAAAATAGCTGCATCTTAGTAGGTTTAGTTTGAGCCTGTTCTCTCCGGTACTGTCCTTCGAGGTAGTCCAGACAAGAAACCGATACCATGAATACAAACACTACCTTTATGGTAAGGTTACAGGAACAGAATCTTGCAAGTCTGAAAGTACATGTTTCTCCCTTACCTTTATTTTGCAGGGAACTAAGGAGTGTCCCTTCTGAGATGTTTTCCACACACCCTATTCCCTCTATGGGCAGAGATGCCTCTTATCTAACCATTGCCCTGACTGCGGCTCTTTCTCCTCCTGTCTCTCAAGGATATTCTCACAGACCGTTAAGCATTCAGACTTTAACAGCCTCCAAGCACCAGGATGAGACTTTGACAGCATTTCCAATGTGGGGTTGTGATACACAGCCAGGACCAGAAATATTGGAACAAGGATAACTGTTTTGGCATTTGGCCTCTGTACATCACCACATTGAAGAACACACCCAGATGGGAGCGAAGTCAGGACTTTCAGCTGTCATTCAAGGGGTTTGACAAAAGTGGAGCACTAACCATTCAGGAAGCACAGCCAGTGGCATACTCACACACCCATCATTGGTGGCTCATAAGTAATGAAACAAGTGGCTGACAAGCAGCTGCATGGCCAGGTGTGGCCTGTTTCCTGGGTACCCCATGACCAATCAAGCAGATAAAAGGCCTGAAGGTGCTACATTTGCATTTGGTAGCTGTTCACCGGAAGTCTCAACATGAGGTCCGAAGAGGTCTCCATGCGAGTGAAGGAGGCCATCATTAGGCTGAGAAAACAAAACAAACCCATCAGAGAGATACATTGGGAGTGGCCAATACAACAGTTTGGAACATCCTGAAAAAGAAGGAATTAACTGGCAAGCTAAAAGCAAAGAGCAAAAGACCTGGAAAACCATGGAAGACAACTAAAGTGGATGACCACAGAATTCTGCTCATGGTGAAGAGGAACCCTTTCACAAGATCTAGCCAGGTCAAGAATGCTCTTGAGAAGGTAGGCATGTCATTTTCAACATCTGCAGTCAAGAGAAGGCTTTATGAATGCAAATACAGAGGCTTCACAACAAGGTGCAAACCACTGGTAACACTCAAGAACAGAAAGGCCAGATTAGACTTTGCCAGCAAACACCTAAAAAAGCCTGCCTGGTTCTGGAATGAGATTCTTTGGACTGACCAAGATTAACTTGTACCAGAATGATGGGAAGAGAAAAGTACGGAGAATGAAAGGAACATCTCATGATCCAAAGCATACCACATCATCTGTCAAAAATGGTGGAGGCAGTGTTATGGCATGGGCGTGTATGGCTGCCAATGGAACCGGGTCACTGGTGTTTATTGATGACCTGACTGCTGATAAAAGCAGCAGGATGAATTCTGAAGTATATAGGGCTATACTTTCTGCTCAGATTCAGCCAAATGCTGCCAAACTCATAGGATGCCACTTCATATTGCAGATGGATAATGACCCAAAACATACAGCAAAAGCTACCCAAGGATTTCTCAAGGCAAAGAAGTGGGATGTCCTTCAATGGCCAAGTCAGTCACCTGATCTCAACCCAATAGAGCATGCTTTCACTTACTGAAGACAAGACTGAAGGCAGAAAAACCCACAAACAAGCAGCAGCTGAAGGCAGCTGCAGTAAAGGCCTGGCAAAGGATCTCGAGGAAGAAAACTCAGCATTTGGTCATGTCCATGGGTTCCAGATTTCAGGCAGTCATTGACTACAAAGGATTTTCATCCAGGTATTAAAGGTGATCCTTATGTTTGTAATGATGTTGGTTTGTTCCATTACTTATGAGCCACCAATGATGGGTGTGTGTGTATGCCACTGGCTGTACTTCCTGAATGGTTAGTGCCCCACTTTTGTCAACCCCCTTGAATGACAGCTGAAAGTCCTGACTTCGCTCCCATCTGGGTGTGTTTCCTTTCAACTTCAATGTGGTGGTGTACAGAGGCCAAATGCCAAAACAGTTATCCTTGTTCCAGTATTTCTGGTCCTGACTGTTTCACCAGATATCATCCAAACTGCTGAATGATCTACCCCCAGAGGCTTTATGTATATGTTTAATGATAGGAGAGAACCAACCCTTGCTTTATCTGTCCTGTTCATGGGCTTGAACCCTGACCAGTAAGGGTCCAGATACCTATTTCTCTGGGACACTCTGTAGTTGATTCCAAACTACCATTTCAACAAGGAGAAAGTTTGGAGCCCAAGCAGTAGTTGTCTAATACTTCTGGCTCCGAGGGCCTCTTCAGGAAGGTATGAAACTGCCTCATTTTAAGACTGCTAACTGTGGGCCCTCCCATAACAAGGCATTTGTAATCTCCTGAATCCAGGGAACAATTCCCCCCTCCCTCCTGGCTTTCTAAAGAAGCCTGGGGGGACAAGGTTCCAGCCTGCAGGTGGTCAAGGACATCCTAGAGAGCACCTTATCCACTTCCTCAGAAGTAACACAAAAGAAACCCAGGTAATATGGTAGGGTGGTGCCTCAGTCACCATACAAGACATACCCAAGACTGCTAGGTATCTTAACAACTGATCTTAAATAAGAAATGTTTCCTGTCCAGCTGATTTCTGTAGTTTAAATCCATATTCTTAAACTTCCCTTGGTTGTAGATGGACCTAATTTGGTCTGTTTAGTTTTGGGTTAGTGTGGTGCAAGATTCAGGTATTGTTTTTTGTAAACCATGATTAGTAGGTTAGTGTGTTTTAATAGGTCCTTATGGCTAGTTCAGTAAACCATGATCAAAACAATGACTTAGGTTGATGTATAAACTCAGTCTTTTCTCACCTCCTTTCTCTAAGCCAAAATTTATTGTTGCTTTAACATTTTGTCAAACTTTTGAAAACAGTGGGCAACTTATGTCATATGGGCAAAACAGCAGTATTTTCCTCCAAGATTCCACTAATGGATTCTTTTGTTTATATTGGCTGAGCATTAATAATCACATGCCATTGCTGAAATGTTGAGCTTAATCCATATACACTGTGTGCACAATTATTAGGCAAGTTGTATTTTTGAGGATGAATTTCATTATTGAACAACTACAGTGCTCTCGTTCAATCCAAAATGTTAATAAACCTCAAGCCTGAATATTTAAGAAAGTAAAAGTGAGGTTTTGGCTTTCTTAGGAGCATATCTATGTGTGCACAATTATTGGGCAACTATTAGTATGCAGAATTATTATGCAACTAAATGAAAAACGAAAATTCCCCATCTCACTCGTTGATTTTCATCTGTTAAAGTGAGAATAATAACTCAAAATTTACAAATAAACATTTCTGACATTCAGACAAAAAATCAGTGACCAATATAGCCACCCTTCTTTGCAATAACAGTCATAAGCCTTCCATTCATGGAGTCTGTCAGTTTCTTGATCTGTTGACAATCAGCAGCAACCACAGCCTCCCAGAACTGTTCAGAGAGGTGTACTGTTTTCCTTCACCATAAATCTCCCGTTTGAGAAGGGCCCACAAGTTCTCAATAGGTGAGGAAGGGGGCCATGTCATTATTCTTTCATCTTTGAGGCCTTTACTGGCTAGCCAACGCAGTGGAGTACTTCAGTGCATGCGATGGAGCATTGTCCTGCAGAAACATCATGGTCTTCTTGAAAGATGCAGACTTTCCTGTTCCACTGCTTGAAGGAAGTGTCTTCTAAAAACTGGCAGTAGGTTTGGGAGTTGATTTTGAGTCCATCTTCAACCCGAAAAGGTCCAACTAGCTCATCTTTAATAATGTCAGCCCATACCAGTACCCCACCTCCACCTTGCTGGCATCTAAGTCGAAGTGGAGCTGTGTGCCTGTTACTGATCCAGCCACGGGCCCATCCATCAAGAGTCACTCTCCTCTCATCAGTCCATAAAACCTTTGAAAAATCTGTCTTCAGATATTTCTTGGCCCAGTCTTGCCTTTTCAACGTGTAAGCCTTGTTCAGTGGTGGTCGAGTTTCAGCCTTCCTTACCTTGGCCATGTCTCTGAGCACTGAACACCTTATACTTCTGGGCACTCCAGGTAGGTTGCAGTTCTGGAATATGACAGCACTGGAGGATAATGGGTTCCTGGTAGCTTCACGTTTGATTTTTCTCAAATCTTTGGCAGTTAATTTGTGTCTTTTTTTCTCAACACGTTTCTTGCGACCCTGTTGACTATTTGCAACAAAACGTTTGATGGCTCTGTGGTCATGCTCCAATATCTTAGCAATTTCAAGGGTGCTGCATCCCTCTGAAAGACTTTTTACAATTTTTGACTTTTCAGAGTCAGTTAAATCTCTTTTTTGGCCCATTTTGCCTGAGGAAAAGAAGCTGCCTAATAATTATGCACACCTTGATATAGGGTGTTGATCTCCTTAGGCCACACCCTCCCTCATTACATAAATACACATCACCTGATATACTTATATCCAATAAGCATTCAGGTTTATACAGGTTGGAGGTGGAAAATATGCATAAAAATGATATGGTCAAAATACTTGCCTAATAATTGTGCACACACACTAAGTTTATATGTTTACTGGCAGCTGAAGATTCTGAGTGTAAATATGTATGCTGATAAATCTAAATAGAGTTTTTTTTTTTTTTTTTTGCTTTGCTTTGCTTTGCTTTGTTTTGGTTTTTGGTTTTTGGTTTTTATTTTTTAACAGATCTGCAATTAAAGCTCTGCGTCCTGGAGGATGTCTGGTTTATTCTACATGCACTCTTTCTAAGGCAGAGAATAATGACGTCATAAATCACATCCTTGATTCCTGCAGCAATGTTTTGCCAATGGATTTGCGCACCTTAGTCACTTCAGTATCCAAGGAATTCACTTTTGCTGCCAATGTCCAACAGCATGAACTTTTAGTACTTCCAGAAAGAGGGAAAGCATGGGGACCAATGTATATATCTAAATTAAAGAAAGTGTGATTCATGAAACATTTGTGTAGTTCTTGTGAATCATAATGACAGGTTTTTTAGGGGCTACATCTTTCTAAGAGTTATAAACATCTTGTGATTCATATACATCTGACAATTTCTATCAATTTTAATAAACCTTTGTGTTTTCTTTTCAAACTAAAACTATTTGAGAAATTGTGGGATTCAAGTAGAGAAGAGATTTCTATTAAATCCAATAGCTGTATTCGAGCAATATGGATAAACATACAAGAATTGGAACTGTTTTCCATATTGGTATAAATGTAATGCTTCCAAGGGGAAACCAGTCTAGTTTAAAACAGCACAAAACAAAACTATTATGTAATTCATTTCAGTTTCTACTGTTGGAAGTAACATTTTTCCCCCTATTTTTGTACCCAACTGTTGGATGGAATATTCAGAGAAAAGTTCTAAGTGATAACCAGTCTTACATAACTGATTATGTTGACAAACACTGATTTCAAATTAAAGCATCTTCAGTGTTCAGTAATATATAGGTTCTTCCTGATTGCCAGAGGATGACAAAGGCAAACAGTGCTTCTCTTTAAAGCAGCATGATTTCCCCTTCCAGCCCAAACAAATAGTATCACCCAGAACCTCCATTTTTATCTCCCAAGACCTATTGAGACAAGTGGAAGATGTACATTTGTCTGGTGGTCCTTCAGTTTCCAGCTACTGTTCCATTTCTTCAGCCTTTTCAGTTACAGTAGGCATGTTCTAACAGATAAGACAGTAATTTAAGATGAAAAAGAATACTTAAGGCATTTCCAGTTAGATCTGGAAACAGAACTTGCCACCGTTACTTATAAACAATAAAAGAAGGTGTAGCCACTTGACATAATCAGAAACATTTATTTTACGCACAACAAGCACATGCCAACTTTTCTAGTTCCCCAGATCGCCTGTCTCTAAGCCAGTTTCCATAACTCAGTGCTTGCTAAGATATGACAATTCAGCATTCCTGGATATAGTATCAAATGTTTTCTTTTAAAAAACTAGGAAAAACAGAGTTAATATATGTAAGTGACCCTTTTATAATCAGGCTATTCTATCTTCAAGCAAAATCAATCTGGCAGAAGGTTGTCCCTGCAAGGATTTTTTTTTTTTTTTTTGCGACTCCTGAAAATCACAGACAACTTTATTTCTGCTTACATTACTACTGTCAGAATGTACAATAGAGGAGTATGTTGAAAGCACCTTTCAACAGTTGATCACCAGCAAATGTGGCACTTTGGCATGCAGCTTTGGAAATAAACGTAGTTTATCTGGCAATGACAAAGCAACTACTCAAATCTAGGATGAGAAATAGCTATATTCAACACACTATTGAAAGGGCATTTCTTCATAACTACCACTGTAATTACTGATGTAAGCAAATTGAACAAAGGGTTTGTCCAAAATGATGTTATCGCTGTTCCAAATAAACTCTGCTCTGAAGCAGACTTCTCCAACTTGGTTCTTTCAAAAATGGGCTGTTCTATAGAAAATGTATATCCCAGTCTCTTTTTTACACAAGACTATATGAGGAAAATTGAGCTCCTACACATTCCTTGTGTAGAGAGAAGGCTCCTACACATTCCTTGGTCAGCAAAAGTGACAAGCAAGTACTGGAACATATAAAATCACAAAATTCTGCCTTACTTATTTCAGCCATGTGTGCTAAAACACACTGGAAAAGGCAGTTATGCTCAGAATGGTCAGCTGTAAAAGGATACGAGGGTGCCAAAAAACAGTGGCTAGACACCATCAAAACTGACACCAGTCAGAGCATAAAACTACTAAAAGAAGCCATACAAGGTTGGAAAATGTGGACACCTGGTCCATAGAATTGCCAAGAATCGGGCACGATTGAATGGATACCACCACCACCACCACCACCACCATCATAATTTCTTGTACCCTGTGTGCTACATTGTGAATACCATATTGTGATAGATTTCTCAAAATTCTAGTTCTTACTTAAAATGTATTCCCTTTCATGTAGAGATCTGTTTGGATATGTAAAAGTACTGGAATTAAGCGATTCATGTACTTGCATCTCACCTTAGTGAGTGGTAAGAAAGTTGCAGAAATAGTAGTTGTAGGGTCTAGTTCCTTTGAGAACAACAGGGAAGCCTTTGTATGCCTACACTAACTGCTAGTTTATTCATTTATTTGGTTTGCTTACATGCTGCTGAACCAACATGGACTCAGAGCAGTTCACAAAACAATTAACAAAAATGTCCATAGCTAAAGTGTTTATGGTAAAGATAATTAAAGCAACCAATATCTAATCAAAGATGAAATACAAGGAAACCTATATTAACAGTGATAATAACGCATAAAACAACAAAATCAAGTAAAAAAAATGATTGAATCAGTTTAATTCAAAGTAAAACAAATTGAAGATGGTGATAGCAAACTTTTAAAAAACATTATTAAGAAAAGATCCAGCAGCAGTAGCTTCTGGAATGTTAGAAGGAATGCAGCTAACCTTAATTGTAAGAGGAAGGTATTCCACAAAGCTGGAGTAGCAACTGAGAAACAGCACCTCCTGGCCTCCATTCCCTTTACAAATGTGGGATAGAACCAAAGACTCCCTGGAAAAAATGTGCTGGATGGACTGATTCAAGTAGAAGTAAGTTGTCTTGTAGGTAACTAGGCACCCAGCAATATAGAATTTTATAGGTCAACACCAACACTTGTTTATGCATTGAGCACAAGAGAATAGCTTCAATTATATTTCTATCCAAACAGTATATTCTATCAATGGAAATGTAGAAATGTTTGTGTACTTGAATTCTTTCCTGCATGTATCCTAAAATATTGATAGTATTTGGAAGCATAACTTTTATGTAAAGTTATTTTGGTTCTAATCAAGGGGCTTTAAATTCCTTTAAAATGAAGGCAGGTATCCTTTCTTTCCATATATATTATTAAGCTGCTGGGCTAGAAACCAGGAGACAGTGAGTTCCAGTCCCACCTCAGGCATGAAAGCCAGCTGGGTGACCTTGGGCCAGTCTCTCTCAGCCCAACTCACCTCACAGGGTTGTTGTTGTGGAGAAAATAGGAGGAGGAAGGAATATTAGGTATGTTCATGGCCATGAGTTATTTATAAAAATAAGGGATAATAATAAAATTTTAAAAATTAAATTAATTTTAGGGTCCTCTTCTGAATCCAAAATCAGGCTCTAAAAAGTGCTGTATCTCCAACTAGGAAAAAAAAATGTAATGAAACATTTTGCTTTACAGTAAATACCTTTGTGTAACCCAAGAGAGATCATCATTTGATTCCCTATTATTACAACATATCATTTCCATTTAGTGCTGTCACTTTTGGGATAACCTGGAGTTGAGAAAGAAAGTGTGTACAGAATCTGGTTTTCAATTTCTCTTTCACTCCTTATGAAAAAGTAAGTATATAATTTAAAAGAGGTTATTTCCATGCTGATTTAAGTAGCAATAGATATTGATCTTAGGACATATCCATTGACTCACATTGCACCAAACAGGTATGCTTATGTCATAGCACAACAGAGGTGTGCAATCTGAAATCCAGCTCTTCAAAATCTTTGGTGCTGTCCCCTAAACCCCTTAAAAGTTAAAGGATTATAATTTTCAATCTGACATATTGTGTGCCTCAGAACAGCAGGAAATGATCACTGATTTTCAACAACAGGTGTCAAGAGAAGCTCTGAGGACCATAAAACGTGGGGCTGAATGCACCTTTGGAGCTGCACATCTGTAGTGCAAAAGATTATGTTCTCTTGTTTCCAACTAAGAGTCCTCTCAGCTGAGTGCCCATAGCACATTTTAAAAATCCCCTCAGCCTTTGTAATAATGAAAAGTATTAGCAACATCTCATTCTTTCTCTCTCTCGCGCGCACATATGGAATAAACAGAAAGAAGGTAGAGTTCAAATCTTTTGCAAACGTCTGAAGCATTTAAAATACATTTATCCCCAGCCTTGATTCGCTTTCAGAATACCTTGAAGGTGCAATACAGTTTCAGGCACCACTATGTATTTAATGACAGATGTTGCCTTTCACATGGTTGAATTGGTAGGAAGTGTGTTGCCTCAGAGGTAGAGGTTCCTGTTCAGTCGTGTCCGACACTAGGGGGTGGTGCTCACCTCCATTTCATGGCCGAAGAGCCACCATTGTCCAAAGACACTTCCGCGGTCATGTGGCCAGCATGACAGTCACAGAACGCTGTTACCTTAGCTCGCTCCGTCATGCGGCGCTCAGGTCTCAAAGCACTGAACTTTCAACCTTCCAGTCAACAAGCCTGGCGTCTTAACCGCTGAGCCACCATGCCCCCTTGGAATAGACCTACATAGAGGTAAATCCTATTCAGTCGGCCTTCTTTGCAAAGAAATATGGCTAAGATTGCAGGATTACTTCAGTAATAAAACAACTTTTTTTTAAAAAAAAATGTATTACTTTGTTATTTTCAGCTATACACCATATCCATGTTTGATCCATGTCCTGAATTAAATATCTTCCTTTTTTTTTTTTGCTATACTACAGTGATGAAATATCTTTCTTCAAAGTTGCCCAGCTGAATTAATAACTTGAGGTCATTTCCAAATACTGTATTACATGCAATATTGGGGGGGATTACCGGTGTTAGCTGTTTTCTGATTGTCATCTGAATGTATTAATAAGTGTCTTCCTTTATATGATTTTTCTTCAGGTTTCAAGGACAGTTTAGCAAGCTTTATCACTCAGAGGATCAATTTAAGTACATAGGAAAGCTGCCTGCTACTATGTCGGGCTGACTGCCAGCAACTCTCTGGGGTTTCTTTCCAGTATTAAAGATGGCAAAAATTGAAGCTCAGATCTTTTGATGCAAAGTGTGCTCTCTATAACTGAGCTGCAGTCTTTTTCCCTAAAGTAAATGTAAAAGAAACCTGTCAGATGGTTTTTATAACTTTTAAGATATGACAGTGTGACAGCCAGCTAGACACATTTGCAAGTTGTAGGTGCTGTTACAAAATGGTTGCCATGGTTGGCATGGCATAACACAAAACACCTGTTTACCAGGGAGCAAGCATGTCATATAAAGTAACCTTTCTCCAGGTTTCCTGGGCAAGCAGTCACCCTTTAAAACAAAGCATTGGGTTGTAGTCATTCACTTTCCTTACCTTACTCAGGGCTACCTATGGAGTCTTCATAACCCAGAGGCATTCTTGCAAATAAAGCTAATGCTATAGTCCAGGCTTTGCTTTGGAGCATGTAATGTTCTCACTTATTTGTTTATTTTAAAAGTACAGTGAAATATGACAGAAAGCTTGGAAACACTAAAGCTTTGTCTGCATGCTTATTGATTCCCATAGGCAGCAGGCTGACAGTCCCTAATTTACCACATAACAAATGATCCATGATCTCTAAATTAATACATTAGTACAATCTTGGCTATCTCAAAAAAACCTAAGCAAGGTTGAACTTGGATGGGAGACTACCAGGAAATCCCAGGGCTGTGGGCTAGACTGGGAAGCCATAAAAATAAAAAATGAGCTGATGACAATGACAAAACATTTCTGTTAGTTTTGCCAAGAAATCTACTTAGATGTGTTCATAAAGTCCAAGTGACACTTTATCTTTTTATTGTGTGCTAGAAGGCTAGATAGGTAATATCTAACAGCTTGATGTAGGTTGACAAAATATATTCTTTATTTCTACAGCACCATCCTACTTTCCCAGACTATTGGGAAACTTTCAGTTTGGACTTGAGGTTTTGAAATGAGTTTCCAGAAAGAATTTTTCTTCTACCTGCCTAGACTACTTCAACCATACACAATCATAAAGATGGAAAGGGCCATTAAGACTATGAAGATCTTCCCAATGAAAGAATCCAAATTAGAACATCCCAGATTAATGGCCATCTAGCCTATTCGGTGAGCCCCCCTCCCCAAGCACCGGATATTGGTTCCATTGTAAAATACTGCTACTGTTAGCTAATGTTTTGATCAGAATCTGTCTTCCTATAACCCATTATTCTCTTTTCTGTATTTAGGGTGACTAAGAATGCTACTAGGCTTTATAACACAGAGAAATTAATAAGACTTAACCAATTGGTGACCAAGGGTTTAAGTTTATAGTTCCCATTATTAAAAATGGGTGAAGATGCTTATACTGGTATAAGTCACTTTCACCAGAATTAGGATGACCAAGAGTATATAATGATAATTTCAAACATGATTCAAAAAGTTTGTGTTAAAGAGCTGGCAATGCAACCTGTATTTTTTCCATTCTTGCAGTGAGAAGCAGTGGAAAAATGAAGAAAATAATATATCCTCTTTCCTTCTTTGATCATATATAACTGATAAGAAGCTGCATGACCAACAGATGAATATATGATGCTATAGGAGACAGTTTTGGGAATAAGGTGGTTAAGAAGCAAAATGGGTTATATTTAAGCATATCTACTTTGTTATATAGAAGTGGGAGTCAGTCTGTCAGGAGAAACATAAAATAAAGCTGATTGCAGTTGGAGTGTGATACCCAAGGAGTGTGTGGTAAAAAAAGTGAGATAGGGTCGAGAGTAAATGAATGCTTAATAAACATGGATTTAATGCAAAAGTAAGTGACTGCTATGAAAGAAATATGTTGAGGTAGTTTGGTCATATAAAGAGTATGTATGTATGTATGTATTTATTAAACTTATATGGCCACTTACCTTATACACAATAATCCTAGGCAGCTCACAACAGCCAGTAAAAACAAAAGATGAAACAATAATGTCATACCTTACAAAGGAACATCACACTTCCTACCACAGTGTCATAACATCCATCATGTCCTCATTTGCTGGGCTCACTCCCATCCTAACCCAAGCCTTGGGCGAAGTAGCCAGGTCTTCAATAAAAAGTTGAATTGCAGAACAATTATATGAAGGAAGAACAAACTGATTGAGAGGAAGAGGAAGACCAAGAGAGTTGTGATTGGACGGAGTTGATAAAATCAAAGTGAGAATTTTTTTTTTAAAGTAAAGTAAATGGCAACACTCTATGATGTGTTGTGCTGATGTGGTAAAAACAAGGATAGAAAGATAGGAGAAATATAGTGAATGGTATTGGTCCATACCAGTTTTAGATGTTTCCTTTATCTCATCCCATACCTTCAATCACTTCGGCTTTCAAGTTTTTATCCTTTATCCTTGCATAACAATATTTACAGTAAATGCTAATAGTGTAATGGGTATGTATGCATGACTTTAAATACTATTATTACCTCTAATACCTTTGTCATCTGAGAACATTAGATGCTATGACTGGCCTTTGGGAATCATACATTAAAAATAGAAAAAACAAAACTGGTCATGTGGCTCACTGCAATTCATCAATGTATTCCTGACATCCAGCCTAATATTCAACTTAATATCCCATATCTTGCTTGCAGCAGGGCTCCTCAAGTTTCTGACAGCATCCTACTGTTAAATATAAATGCAAGTAAATGTGGAATTTATTTACTTGTTCAGTAATCAGGTTATCAAACTGAGATGGCAAGCATGGGAATGACACACTCATTTCTCTCACCTTTCAAAGTACTGTGGTGCCTCCCATACTTAATTCTGGCTAGAGATAATTTTGCATAAGCTCTTCCATTACAGTAAAGAGACATCTGTCAAAAACTGCTAGTATTGGCAAGCCTTCCAGCCAGCCTGTTGAGTCCTTGGAGAGGAGGATGATACAGTGGGCACTGCATTATACACACCTACACTCATAGCTTCCAGAACCTCATGCAGTGTGCCAGAAATCCCATAGGTCAGAGGGTCCTATTTAAAATGCATTGTAGCCAGTAACTAAAATAAAACAACTCCCTACTTCAGCAAAAATGTCATAACTTTTCTTTCATGGATGAGCTGCTATGAAACCATTTTCAGGGAAAGGGCCTAGTGTTAAATCTAATGATAAGCTTGGCACAGCTTGCATTATTTATATATACATACACACACAAACTCTGCATCACAGTCATCTTATTAGCATTCAACAAAGAGAAAAAATAATTATAAATTTATTCAGAATGTGTGATTCAATTGGATATGTATTATTAATATTTGTCAAATATTTATTCTTAAATTCTGAAAACTGATTCAGCATTCCACAAATAACAGTGGTATAGCATTCAAGGCCACCAGCATTTCTAAGCTGAAAACTACAACTGAAAGAAAGATCTAAAGACAAACCAGGATTATTGTTGCACCCAGGAAGAGAAACACCGGATCTGACTATACGGTAGCTTCCATGCTGAGTATGGAAGCAGCAGCTTAATTTTAGGCTTAGTTGAGTTGACCTATTCAAGGAGCAGTCATGTAATTTAAACTTCCATTACATGCATAGCTGGTAAACAGAAATGATCTATAGCAATCTGTCCTAACCAAAGCCTCCTAGTTGTACAATCCCCATAATTATTAAGATTTTGCATAATGGTGGGAAGGGTAGTGTACCATCTGGAAACCAAAGCTTAGAAAAGGCTGATTTATGTGATGGAAGATAGCTATAGACACAATCTTCCTATTAAATATTTACTTAACTTGATTTCATCCTAATTCACTATCACAATAGACAGTAATTACAAACAATTCTATCGAATCAATTAAGATACTTTCACAAATTTGAAATATGAAAACCAATGTAAGAAAGGTATTGCAGATAATATATTGAGTATGTATGATGAAAGTACACAGCAGGAGGGCACAACTTGGTCTGGATCAAGGGTTGCACTTGGCTTTTGAGTGACATGATACAAGTTTCAGTTGGCACCAGGAAAAAATTAAAATACTTCTATGTTTCTGTTTAATTAAATCTATAATTAATATAATCGTTTTCTAGTCATAATGTTTTCACTTTCTGTTACACCAAAAAATATAATGCAGTTCTGGGCACTCCAGCTCTGTACTACCACCTCAGGAATCCCACCCGCCCACTCACCCTCGATAGAAAGAGGCAGGGGGGAGAGAAAAGAAAATGTACATCTTTAAGTCCAATCTATCCTGATGATGAAGCCAGGCTATTTTAGCTGGGTATTTGCTCCATTCACTGTGAATGAAGATGACAATTTTCTATCGCTTAAATAGAACATATATAAAATGTAAGCATGCAGAGAGATTTAAAAAACCCTGACACCTGCCCTACTTCATTTATCCATTTTACTTCTTTAAGTAATATTCTTCAGGTAATACTTCCCAGCCAAGTTCATTTCAAGAATGGGAACCAATCAGAGAAAAGTATCTATGAAACAGACTGTAGCTAGGTAAAATGGAGCAGGATTCACTTAGTTTCCAACAAGTTTCTTTCCATGTCAAGAACCACAGCTTTATATGCAAATGGGCCAGATGTGAATGACTGCTCCATTACATCTAATTTGCCTTAGGCAAACTACTACATTTAATTTGATTTACTATCAGGATGAGTGCTGTACTTTCTACAGACTAGAGAATTCAGGAGAGGTATTTTATGTAACGCTTTACTGTTTTGCTTTGTTTTTTCCCCCATACTGGAATTAAAAAGTAGACACTGGGTCTAATGCCTCAAAACATTTCATTTGGCGCTTGCCGCTGGTATATTAAGAAAGAAAAGGTTAATATTGTAAGGTGGCTGCCAAACACAGAAGCTAAAAGAACAGTTCTAAAGAAAAGGATTATGAGATAGTAGAATAAACAGTACTGATATACAGGGTGCTTTATACTCACCGTATTTTTCAATCACTCAATTAATGTGGGCTTTTTTATGTTGGGAAAAATGGGGAACAAAGGCTAAAAGCAAAAACTTCTAAGAAACCTCTTATAACCTCAGGACATTTTTTTTTCTTAGTCAAAATTCAAATGACTGTTCTTAGCAGTCTTCCTGCAAGAATAAAAAAAGAAAGAAAAAGAAAAAAAACACCTTTTCTTCTCATGTCTGTAAATCACACAGATTGAATTATTAAGCATGATTTTAAAATAAAATGCCAATCTCATTGAAAAAGGATAATTGCTTTTCTAATCCATTTTTAAGCAATGGTATCTCACTAACAGCATTTCATTTTATTTCTTTAGAGTACATCAAAACATTTTGATTTTTTTTCCCCATTATGCCGATAGTTCCATATTTTCTTTCCCAATTTTCATTTGTTTAGATGTCAGTCTTGTTATGCTAGGGAATGCATTTGCAGTGCAAACATAAGCATTGCCTTTTTCACTCTGACTTCTAGAAATTGCTCATTAAATCTGTGGAGACAATACCACTGCAAGTGTTTTACAGAAACGTTGATCATATTTTGTAAAACCTTATGATATTGTTTCTCTGTACATGTACAATTTAAGTAAAACTGACAAGAAATGTTTTTTCTACATTGCTTTCTATATTTTCTGTATTTGGAAGGAGAAGTGAACCTCAGTTTCACCAGTGACATTTTTCATTTCCTGATCACTATTTCTGATTAGAACAATATTAATTTTATATTTAAAAGCATCATAAGAAATTATGGTGGTAGATGAGTTATATATTTTCTTTAATACTTTTCCTAGTTGTTATTTTCTATTTGTAAGACTTGAGTATTTGTACAATAACATCAGTCATCATCAGGAATTTTTAAAAAATTATAATAATTCTGTCAAACAGGTTTCACCTGCACAGTGCTCACATATGATGGGCTCAGGTCCCATGGTGTTAGAAATTTTGTGACCTCGATGAGCACATATAGAAGGCACAAGTGTGGAGAAAACAGCAATATAGGAAACACAGTATTATATACCCACACGTGTTATGGTATTCCCACAACAAAAGTAACATTGTCCTACCTGCCATAGTTTAAAAAGGAATAGAAGGCAGCAGCAGGAATGCCATATTTTTTATCAAGAAAAAGAATCAGGGTTAAAAATCAAGGAGATTCAAGAAATCAACATTTTAGAAACAACAGAAAGACTAAGCTTTGTGAATGAAATTAGGCTGCTTCTAATTAAAAACCTTAGTGAAATTCATGGCATAAGATTGCTTTAATATGTAAATGCTAAAATATGTTGAACAAAACACACTTATTTACATTATGTATATACTGTATACACATGCAGACACATACACATGCACACATACATAAACAGCTGTTTAAGAAAACTAATTCTGTTCAGATTCATGGTAAGAGTTCATTCAGGGATTCACTCCCCCAGTCTTCATCAAAATCCTGATGGGAGCCAGTTTGTCTAGCATTCCATCTGCACACAGAAAAAAATCTGTGGCAGAATGAGCATAGGTTATAGTCAAGTGTGCTTCTAAACAGTGGAGAAAGAGGAATCAATATCTTATACAGTGAAGTGGAACCCAGATAGAAAAGAAAGAGGAGCTGTTCTCTGCAGAATGAGACAGTCTGCATAGTCAGGTGAATGTACACAGATAATGTGTAAGGTAAAGGTAAAGGTTTCCCTTGACGTAAAGTCCAGTCGTGTCCGACTCTAGGGGGCGGTGCTCATCTCCGTTTCAAAGCCTTGGAGCCGGCGTTGTCCATAGGACACTTCCGGGTCATGTGGCCAGCATGACTCACGGAACGCCGTTACCTTCCCGCCGAAGTGGTACCAATTAATCTACTCACATTTGCATGTTTTCGAACTGCTTGGTGTGCAGAAGCTGGGACGAGCAACGGGAGCTCACCCCGCCGTGCGGTTTCGAACCGCCGACCTTCCGATCGACAGCTCAGCGGTTTAACCCGCAGCGCCACCGCGTCCCATCCAGATAATGTGTACATAGCAGAAAAAGATCAAAAGCAGTTTATATATTTTGTTATCCTAATAAATGAAATTATTTTTTTAACTGAAACTCTCAAAACTTTTTAAAAATGTAGCATATACATATGTTACTAGAAATCTGAACCTCCCTGCAGCTTTGGAAATTCCAGAAAGTATAAATTTCATCTGTTGCCTGAAGTCCTACAGACTTGAGGTCTAGCATGGTAAACTTTTATCTCCTGGAAAACTTTGGTTTTAATAAATCTCCTGGATGACCTGCCTAAAACTACAGAATTGTCGCAAAACTAATGCCAAAGAATGATAAATCCAGATATGTGCCTTCATTTGTTCCAAGAGCAGCAGGTAGATCAATTTTTTAACATTTTTTTTTTTAAATTCTGCCTTTATTATTTTTATAAACAATTCAAGGTGGGGAACATATCTAATACTCCTTCATACTTCTATTTTCTCCACAACAACAACCCTGTGAGGTGAGTTGCTGATAAAGAGTGACTGGCCCAAGGTCACTCAGCTGGCTTTCATGCCTAAGCCAGTACTAGAACACATGGTCTCCTGGATTCTAGCCGGGAGCCCTAACCGCTAGACCAGACTGGCTAAACTTTACATCTTCCATCACTTCTGTTGCAGGTAAGGATGACCATCACTTTGTCTTAGGAAAAAAAAAAAGATATATATATCTATCTATCCTGCCATCCTGCTATCCTGCTGTATCTAGAAATATCATAGAAATGTTAGAATAAAAGACTACCTAACTGCTTCCTTCTGTTTGATGATTCCTGTTGTTCTGAAGTCACATTAAAACATTATCACTTTTCTGGCGCAAGAGATCCTTCTATTCCCTGTTGTTTTCACTGAAGATTTATTGAATTCTACACCTCATATTTCCATTATAAAGGTTGGCAGGTATAGTACAGTACCTGAAAACTGTTTTTAAGGAATTACCTAGAGACTATTTTATCTGATGAAAATAAGCCAACCTCTTGATAGGTTTTACTGCAGAATACATTACATTAAAATATCAGTACTAGTAAGCAAAAATAAATCAAAACATTAATAATGTGAAAACTGTCAGACTTCCTGGTTTAAACTTGGCAGGTTCTAACCAAACATTTGGCTCTTGGCATTGCTGGATAATAATAGTTATTGTACACTAGGATGGAATCACTTTGAGCAGTTGATTTCCCTGTCCCAAGCTGCTTCTTAACCCCAAGGGGATTTATTGCAGCATTTATTTTCCCTACTTTCCCATGATTTAATGGAAATGTAGCCTTGTGTTTCTCAGCCTTGAAGCAAAGCAACTGTTGGTTGTTAACATAACAGATATTTTTGGCCTGGGAAGCTCTTGCTCCCAATCGAATACTCACAAAAAGCAGCATCTTAATGGCTTACTGATTGTCAAAGATTCCCTGTCTTTCCATATTCATGAGAAGACCAAATATTTAGTGAGATTTTATGCAAAAGAATCAATTAATGCATGAAACAAAGGGTGAGATATAAAAATGAGAATCTGTTCTATTTGTCCTCCAAAGCCCTGGAGGAAAATGCATAGTTCTCATCTTTTTGAGAGACATAAATTGAGAGGTATGACTGCCTCAGTACCATCTTCAAAATTTGTTTCCTGGAATGCAATTTTGACTGTGGCCTAATACTCAAGACACTATGTACATATTATGGATTAGATCTGAACATAGTTATGCATATGATTCTAAGTTCTACTACATTTCGACCCAAGCCTGTTTTTAATGGCATTAAAGTTATGAAAACTTAAGATTTTTTTAAAATTCTATTTTATTGGACAATTTTAGCTGAAAACAACATGGACCAAAACCAATTTTGCTTCTTTTAATATAACTCATTTGATAAGTGTCATTGGGATTGTTACTAAAATAAGGCCAGTGTAATGATTGCCTATTCCAATAAAAGGAGTCTCATCAGTAGTTACTAGAGAAAACTAATTTATTGAATGAACAGTATGCAAAGTACGAAGAAAGCTGAGAATGAGCAAAAGTGCGCCAAATACAAACTTAAAAAGCCTTGCTCCCGTGGCGAACCCTCCCCTCAGGCTAGCATAGCAACCACCCACCCAGATGCTAGCAACCGTTAGAATCGGCCTGAGAAAGTAACCTTGAACAGCAGAGATAACCCAAACATACATTCCAGAAGATCACAAGTCAGCACAAAGGAAATTTACCAGCGTGGCCAGGCAGGCACGCAACTGCAGATATGACATGTGAAACGTTACGAGGAACCATAAACATCGGAATGGGAACATGACAGCCAGTTAAAAAAAAAAAGAAAAGCAAGTTTAAAGGAATTCCATGGTTACAGATTTATAAAAACTTTTATTTGTTTGCTGTAGAAACAACATTAAGAAACTGTTCTGTCCTGCAAAACCTGGAAAGAGGTTAAATCAGCTGAGGTCTGAGAACACAAGTCTGCTTTTAAGAAGCATAATCAAGTTCAGTCATGAGCCATACACAGAAGCCAATAGCAAATTGAAGAGTAAAGGGCATGATCAAGGTATTACTGAGGGCTGAAGAGTCTGAATCCGCAAAATAAGGTCTAGTTTTCTAGTTACAAGGCAAAGAGCTGACTGTCACAACTATTGTTTTCAGCTCCTCCTGGACTCAGGTGGTGCTCAACAGCACTTTGCCTTAAAAAAAAAAAACTCTTGAGGAGGCTTCATTAGAAAAACTTTGCTAGGTCTGTGTCATTCAGCTCACTGTTTCTCCATATGGTAACAGTGACACCCCTGAGAACTCAGAGTATGAGGTGTCACTTCAGAACTAGGGTCTAGAACAACAGAATCCATAGAGTTTGGAGGAATAGGATCCAGTACAGTTCTCATCCTAGGGCTCAGATCTTTGGATAAGGAAAGCCCGTGGGCTTAGCTTCCTTACTCTGCACTATAGTTATTGATGCTTCTCCACCTCCTCCAAGATAGTCCTGAAAAGAATCATCCAATTGAGCAGAGCAGAGCTCTCCGAAAAACATAGAACATAGCTAGAAAAGAAAAATGGAACACATTGAAATGGTGTGAGGAAGACAGCAACTATTTTAGCTATTCTAACAATTCTAGCTGTTTACTGATAGGAAAGAAACTAAAACTGAAAGATGTTGGATACTTCAGCAAGATAGCAATACAACATTTACCTCTGAATTAACTATGAATTTCATAAATGAAAAAAGAAAAGAAAAAGAAAGCTTATTTTGGAATGATATTTACAGTCCTGATTCTTGATTATTACAAAAAATCTGTGAGGAGAGCTTAAACATGGACAGAGACCTAAGAATATTTTTGAGCTGGAAGAGTTCGGCAAGGAAGAGTGAGAAAA
This sequence comes from Candoia aspera, assembly GCF_035149785.1. Taxonomy (NCBI): domain Eukaryota; kingdom Metazoa; phylum Chordata; class Lepidosauria; order Squamata; family Candoiidae; genus Candoia; species Candoia aspera. The sequence continues at coordinate 78,699,114 of NC_086157.1, read as the reverse complement.
AGTCCAACAGTAAGAATAGAAAGACTCCTAGAGAGCTACAGAAATGGGCTAGAGACCAGGAGACTGAGAGTTCTAGTCCCGCCTTAGGCATGAAATCCAGCTGGGTGACCTTGGGCCAGTCCTCCTCTCTCAGCCCAACTCACCTCACAGGGTTGTTGTTGTGGGGAAAACAGGAGGTGGAAGGAATATTAGCTATGTTCGCTGCCTTGAGTTATTTATAAAAATAATAAAGGCAGGATAGAAAATAAATAAATACATTTGGAAGTTTTTACTTCTATCAAAGGAGGCATTACAAAGTAATGACTAAAAGTGGGTCTATTCTTCTGTACTGTCTATATCCATTGTTTTCTTGAATCTATAGATTCTTTGAATCTATAAGCAGCTAAATAGGAATGATGCATTAAAATTTGCAGAAATATTCTCCTGGCCTAGAGGTTCCCTTTTGAAAGCTTTCTTTTATTTTAAATCTGTTATTGATTTAATAGCAAGGGAGAGAAACACTAAAGAGATTCTCAATAAATCAAACAAGTCTTCTACCCATGCAGTCCCTCCATTCCAATATCCATATGAAAGTCAGATGTTCCCCTTGGTCACATCTCTCTGAAACTGTCATTTGTTGTGGGTACTTTCTAATTTTGTTTGCATCCAGCACATTCTCAGTCAATTCCTACATCCAGACTGGAGCAAGCACACAAACCACTTAATTTAGCTAACAAAAATATAGCTCGATGTTTACTTATTTAACATCAGCAAACATTAAAAAAAAATTAACTGGCAAAACAGGACAAAAGGCAAGCAAAGCAAGGAGAAAGACATGAACAATAGATTTATATTGTCTCTACCTCTACTTCTATCTATTTCCTTATATATATCTATATTTCAAAAGTAACAAAAGTATCTAAGGAACAGAACTATCTAGAGCCACTTTAAAGAACACTATGGATAATTAGCATGGACAATTCTAAAGTGAGTAGCCTTTAGCTACTCCAGAGTTAACCCTTTTATGTACCTAAACGCAGCAGAATAGAGATGAAAAATAGGATATCAGGTGATCCCTACTGTATTCTGCACAATGATGAAACAATTTGGTGGATGGAGATGATGTATCTAGAGAGGTGTGATTAGATATGTATTTTAGCTCCTTTTCAAGCTAAATCTGATTCCCTGTCTTGTAGCATGGGGAGTTTTCCAAAGTGTTTGTGCCAACATGCTGCCCTTCATCTATTAAAATCATAAAATTTTGGTGGATTGCCACTTTGGCCAGACTGGAGACACCTCCCCCTGCTGCCTTATTGGACATCACATAACATTCGTCTTCTCTGCATATATGTCTTTGTAGGGAGGGCTAAGTGGAGTCCTTGAGCCACGTAATCATTTGCTGCTTACTCTCAGACCACTTTTATGTATCCAATCCTGAAAAAAAATTCCTGGCAAGAGCAGTGATTATGATTTGCATGTATCTTTCTGGGTTGTCCAATTCCATGTTTCTATATGTATTGTCTGCTTCTCTTCAGGTCTGGGAAGGATGCATTATTTTTGTTGTTGTTATTATTGTTATTGTTATTATTATTTTCTTTCTTTGTTTAGTTTTATACATCTTTATTTCTACCTGTTTGATTTATTTATGACTGCTGGCCTTATGGTTGTACAATTTGTTTTGTTTTAATGTTTGTACCATGTAGAAGTCGAGTCAGCTTCTGCTCATCTACACATTTATTCAAACATGCAATTTGATCAGGTTGCCTAAACTTTTGTATACAAGTGTAGATAATTTAAACCTTGGATTTACTTATTTTATGGAGGAAGAGAGGGGGGGTTTAGATGGCCCTATGCCCTTTTTGGAAATCCACGTGCTTTAGTTGCTTGGTATACTATACGTTGCAGTAAAAAAAAAAAAAATCTGTCTTTCTCTTTCTCTTTCTCTTTCTCTTTCTCTTTCTCTCTCTCACTCACACACACACACACACACACATTTATTTATGAGGAAATAAGACTGTGATAAGCACCATCCAACTTGATGGAAGCCAGCATATCCTTGCTAGTTCATGTTATGATTTTGGGTCTGTTTGCCAGTGTCCCTATCATCTGTTGCTTTATGTGGTCATTTGGGATTCTTCACTGACTGTACAGTTTGAAATTTTGGCCCAAGGCCCAATCCTATCTAAACTTAACACAGCATATCAATAGAATAACTTGACTTTACATCACAACATGGGATATTTTCCCAGAATTATGGCAAAAGGAAGAGTACAAACATGACTACAGAAATTGAATCCAATTTTGGAAAAAAAAAAAAAAAGTGAACATTTTGCAATGAGTAGATAAACGTTCTCTCCTTGTGTGCATGGATTTATTGCTAATGACCCATCAACTGCCACTTGAAATTTTGGACTCAAGAAACTATATTTTAACTTGGCATTTCTATGAATAAAGCAGGCTTATCACTCCACATCTGTGCAGATGCTTTCTAGAACACTGCTGCTTTCAAAATAAAATGTGGATTACACACATGAAATTAGAATGACAAGGTCTTGTCCTGAAGAAAATCTAATCCCATGGACTTTAGATCCTGAAGAAAACTATATAATCTACAAATCTGTCATCTTGAAAATTTTGCTAATTCACTCACAAGAATCTGTCACATTAATGCATACTAATATCAATATTAATATTCAATATTAGATGCATAAAATGTTCCACATTTGCTTTTAAACGTTTTTTTAAAAAAATATGTACCTTAGGATTCAGATATGTCAGCAAGAAGTTTGTATTTTATTTGAGCAATTCAGATCTCATTACATTAAGCAAATACTGTACCAGAAGAAGGTGGATCATGTAAATACTTCTAATATTATTCATAAATTTTCCTGACAGCCATGGGTTGAAAATATGCCATAGCTATTTTCTTATAAATGACTTTAAGTTCCGCTATTGTGCTGTATGTATGAATGTGTGTGTATTCATTACTAGTTAAGAGGATTTGATTTACTTTACTAGATATGATTTTATATTATAATGTTCTTTCAGTTTTCACCTGCATTTTGTCTTTATATTTTAATCCTTTTTTTTTGCATCCTCTTTATAAATCCTGCTAGTCTATTGGTACTCACTTCATAATACTTGTTGAAACTGCTACATCAATAAATTATCTGTAGACAAAGTTTAGTAGTTTAATGTGGCCTTTAAAAATCAGCTCATAAATTATGACAATTTTGCTATGTCATCCATTTCTGAAAATAAGCACATTATATAAATTGTCTCATATCAAAATGCAGCAGATTTTACTTAACTTCTGGGAAAATAGGATTTATGGTAAAATATTTTGGAGCACAGAAAGAAAGGTATATATGACATGTATAGTAATATCATTGCAATAACTGTGGCCACTGAACTTTTTTTGATTAAAAAAAAAATCTAATAGTAGAACATGGTGTTTTAACCAGTTCTAAAAACTTTATTTCATATATATTTCATAGTGAAAAAAAAAACAATATGCATGTATATATACTCTTTTTGTATGGTACTAAAAATATTCAGTCTACAAATGCTACTAGCACATTGAAATCTAATTTTTTGTGCATACATATTCTGGGAATTGGCAATGTTTTTAAACACTGTTTATTCTTTTGATGTATCTTTTTCACCAAGTATATATAGATCTATCACTTCTTATGCCACACTGGCTGGGAATTATGGGAGCTGTGGTCCAACCCCTTTGCAGGGCATCTACTTGCTACAGGCTGCTTTAGAACTTCTACATGAATGGTTTAGTAAACTCTTAATGACACCTAGGCAACCTTGGCTACCCATGGATAGCCTTTGCTAGTATAAAAACTGTTGGCTAGACTGCAATTTTTTTAAAAAATATCCATGAAGAAGACAGTGGCAAACTACCCATATCTTGCCAAGTGTCAGATCCCCCCAATCAAAGGATTCACAGAACCCCTTATCAGAGGATCTGCCATCATTTCCTTGTAAATGGTGTAGACTATCTGTCGCCGGGTGTGAGGGGTGTGAGGTTGGAGTGTGAAGTGGGTTATTATGACTATGGAAGACATCAAGGACAATGAATTGAGATACACCAGGAACACCACCTGGATGGGAGGGGGGGTGACATGCTTTCGTGGGAAAGGGAACAAACTAAGGGAATGTAGTTTTAAATCTAGGTTTGACTGGGAACTCTCCATTCGCAGCTTTACTTCTGTACCATTCATTTCACTTCATTGAACAGTTAAAGGAATCTCAGCCTCTTGACTGTGATTGTGTGAATGCTCGAATGACCAGGTGCTGACATTAAGCTGTGAATCTTGTTTTATTAGAAAACTCTTCCTGGGAAAGTAGCTCAGCTGATAGTTAATGAATCATGCCAAAACACAGAAAATCCCAAGTCAAGCAGCCATCACCTCTACCATCATCGGAGAGGACAGTGCTATATGCCAAGGTGGAAGAGGAAAAAGTTGAGTCAGAGGAGAGCTCTGGGAGTGGCGACAGTGAGTGTGAGATGGAATCCCGGCTCAACCCCACAGAGTTGGAAAATGCTGTTCTCTCCCTTAATTTTGAGAGGGAGCCTCAGACAGCGTGATCATAGAAGAACCAAAGATGGGTCCTTTGCAGTCCAGTGCCAGGGAGGGGGAAGGAAAATCCCCTTCACCTGTGGAGGGACAAGTAAATGTGCAGAGCCTGGGCCACAGGACTATATCAGACCACAACAGGACTCCGCAAGAAATGCGGGGTTTGGAGGCGAGGATGTCTGCTATGGAAGTGGTGCTGCAACAAGTGTTGAAAACCCTTGAAACCATGGCGTACCCCTTGGCAGAGATTTCAACTCAGCTATCCAGAGTGGCATCACTGGATCCATGAGGAAGGCAACGCACCCTAACCCTGACCCGGGATTTTGAATCCCCAGTGAGGCGCCGGTGGAGTGGAGGCCACCCGGAGACCCAAGGCGAGTGGGGGAGAGCTGCACACAGCGAAGCGATGCCAGCTGTGACCCTGAAAGATATACAAGTTAAATTCAATGGCGATCCATGACAGCTGGCATTCTTCTTGACCAATGTGTCCATCTACATGGAAGAATATGGGTCTTGCTTTCCCACTGAGTACAAGAAAGTGAGCCAGGTAGGTGCCAGGCTTTGGGGACCAGCAGCGGAATGGTTTGTGCAACTGCATGATGCCATGGCCCCTGAGCTGAACAGCCTGTGAGACTTCATGAGGGCACTGAGAGAGCAGTTCCCGACAAGAGGACCCACTCCACAAGATAAAAGCGAAGGTGGGCATCCAGCAACTTAGGCAGGTGGGGAGAACCGTGGTGGAGTATGCCATGGAGTTCAAAGCTCTTGCCGGGAAAGTTATGGACTGGTCAGAGATACTAAGATCGACTACTTCAAGGGGGGCTTGCAGCCAGAGATCCTGAGATGGGCGCTCTGTCATGGAGACCCTCCTACCATAAAAGAATGGATTTGCCTAGCAGAGAAGGTAGAGAATACTCAATACCAATTCCGTAGGCAACTCCAAGAGCAAGTGACAGGGAAGAATACCAAAGCCCCAGGGCAGTTTCCCCCCGCCCAGCGAAATCTATTCCATGACAGAGAGGACCCAAAAGACTGCACATGGAAAAGGGGAAGCTGTTTTAAGTGTGGGAAAGACACCCACCAAGCAGCAGAATGCCCACACAGGGAGTCCAATGCACCTAAAGGAGGAACCAAGATGACGAAGACCCCGCCGACCGGATGCAAAGCAACAGCTGTGACAGCGCTAGCACAAAAGGATCCAGACATGAAGTCCCTGATGGAGTCAAGCGAAGACTGCGAGCGAAGACTCAGAGGAACAGAAACTGGCAGGAAATGACTTTCACCTGTTCTAGATCACACCCGCGAGCAGGTTGAAACTCCTGGGCGCAATGTGCCTACTTCGGAGGAAGACGACAAAGAAGACCCTTTGGTGAGTGATAATTGCCCCACTTCATTGGTGAGAGTAGAGCTAAAAAACTTAAGAACCCAACACAAAGCCAATTTGACAGCAATGTTAGACTCAGGGTGTACAAAATGCTTAATACACCCCGCCTTAATTGACACACTGAACCTCAAAACTAAAAGACTTAAGCACTCAATTTTTTTCACCCAGATGGACGGTTCTGTTGCCCATGGGGTCCCATTGAATTCTGAACTGAGACTGTAGCCATGAGATTGGGGGGTCATAAGGAAACCTTGCAGTTCATTGTGGCCCCTATCACCAACTATTCCATCATCCTGGGACTCCTGTGGCTAAAGAGTAGAAAACCACAAATCAACTGGGAGTCTGGCACTTTATTGTTTAACGATGGTGCCGGCAACCTCTTGACTGTGCCAAGGAATGGGCGGAATGTCGCCGGGATACTCCTCAACCAGATCCCAAAGGAAAAACCTGATGCACAATCAGGCATTCCACCCAAATATGCTGACTTTCTTGACGTGTTTGATGAAAGAGAATGTGACCAATTACCTCTGCACAGGAAAACTGTGCCATCAAAATTGACCCAAAGGCTAAATTACCCAAACCGAAAATGTATGCTATGACAGAGACTGAGAAAAAGGTCCTCAGGGAATTCACAGATAAAAACTTGGAGGGAGGTTTCATTGAGCCTGCTAATTCACCTCTAGCAGCCCCGGTGCTTTTCTGGGCAAAAAAGGATGGCTCTCTTAGACTCTGTACTGATTACCATGGAATAAATGCTATCTCAATAAGCAATCAATACCCTCTCCCTGTAATGAAAGACATGCTAGCACACCTATCAAAAGGAAAGGTGTTCACCAAACTTGATCTCAGGGAAGCCTACTTTAGAATTCGAATTTGGGAGGGGGATGAATGGAAAACTGCTTTTAACTGCCCTTTGGGTTCTTACCAATACAAAGTGCTCCCATTTGTATTGTCAGGGGCCCCTGGAGTATTTATGCAATACCTTAAAGAGGTCCTCCATGAGCATTTGTACAAGAGGGTTTTAGTGTATTTAGATGACATTTTAATCTATTCTGACAACTTCAAGGACCACGTTCAGCTTGTTAAGAAGGTCTTGCGAAAACTGAGGGATGCCAAACTGTATGCTAAGCTCTCTAAATGTGAGTTTCACAAGTCCCAGCTGGACTATTTGGGCTATCGTATTTCTGCAAATGGTGTTGAGATGGATCCTGCCAAAGTCCAAGATATAATGGAGTGGGAACCCCCTCATACCAGGAGGCAACTTCAAAGTTTCTTAGGTTTCGCCAACTTTCACAGAAATTTTATTCCCCAATTTGCACAAATTGCTTTGCCCCTTACTGACTTACTGAAAACTAGAGGGAGGGGGGAGACACAAAAAGTTACCTCCCCGGGGGCTAAGCTTGCCTGGACGTCTGATTGTCAAACTGCTTTTGACCGTTTAAAGCTTCTTTTCACAAGGGAACCCATTCTAGCCCACCCAGACCCAAGCCACCCCTTTATTGTACAGGCAGATGCCTCTGACTCAGCTGTTGGGGCCATCTTGGTTCAAAAAGATGAGACCGGCTTCCCCTGCCTGTGCACATACCTCTCCCACAAGTTCTCAGGTTCTGAGCGCAACTGGCCTATTTGGGAGAAAGAAGCTTTTGCTGTTAAAACAGCTCTTACACATTGGAGGCATTTGCTAGAGGGTGCTAAAAATCCCTTTGAGGTTTGGACTGATCACAAGAACCTCCAAGCTTTACAAACTCCCAGAAAGTTGAATGGCAAACAAATCCGCTGGGCTCAATTTTTTAGCCGTTTTAATTTCACCCTCAATTTCCTTCCTGGGAAAAGGAACTTTCTGGCTGATACACTTTCTTACCTCCTGCAATATAACACTGCCCAAACCAAAACTGTAGACACCGTTTTCTCTCAGAAACAGCCTGGAACGGTTTGCATAACACGCAAACAAGCAGTAGCCGGGAAAATGAAAGTGCAGGCAGACCTAAAAAAGGAACTGCTTCAGGCGCTCCCTAACAATCCCTGGTTACAATGTAACAAAGGCCAATTGACTGAAATTGACAACATCTGGTATTGCAATGGCAAAATCTACGTGCCTGAGTCTCTTCACCAGACAATTTTACACCGTTCCCATGATATTAAATCTGCAGGGCATTTTGCCTTCACAAAGACACTTGGTGAGGTGCCAATTTTGGTGGCCCTCCCTTCGTGCTGATGTACAGTCCTATGTCACCTCATGCTATGTCTGTGCCCAAGCAAAGAGGAAGGGGGGTAAACCACAAGGACTTTTACAACCTGTGGCTTCCCCCAAAGCTCCATGGAAAGAAATCACCATGGATTTCATAATGGATTTACCTGAGAGTAAAAACAAAACTGTTATTTGGACTGTTATTTATTTATTCTCCAAGCAGGCTCATTTTATACCTTGCATCAAAATCCCAACCGCTCAACAATTAGCAAAGCTATTTCTCACTCACATCTACAAAATTCATGGCTGTCCCAAGTCTGTGATTTCCAATAGAGGAGTCCAATTTACTTTCAAATTTTGGTGGGCATTTTTAAAATTAATTGGGGTCCAGCAATCCCTCAGCTCATCGAGCCATCTGCAGACAGACAGAGTGACTGAATGAGCTCAGTCTACTCTAGAACAATTCTTACGTTGTTACATCAGCTTTCAAAAAGATGACTGGGTGGACCTCCTCCCTTTAGCTGAGGTTGCTTATAATAATGCAGTATACCAGAGCACTGGCTTTTCCCCTTTTCACATTGTTTATGGCCAGGATTTCATTCCCATACCAGAACTTCAATTGCAATCTTTGCCTGATTCCTCAGTAGCTGACTGGGCTACCTAGATTGCCACAAATTGGCCTGTCATCTGCCAGGCATTGGATCATACACATGACACTCACAAAAAGTTTGCTGATTGCCACAGGCACCGGGAATGGAAATTTAAGGTTGGGGACTTGGTGTATTTGTCCACTAAATTTTTATGCTCCCAACAACCTTCTAAGAAGCTTGCCCCTAAATTTCTTGGACCTTTTCCAATCACCAAAATCATTAACCCTGTGACTGCACAATTACAATTACCTCCCACTCTTAAGCAACTTCATCCTCTTTTTCATTGCAGCTTGCTTAAACCTGCCCTGGAATGTTCTAAGTGGCACCAGCCTGCAGCAACCCCTCCACCCATCATGATTGATGGCCATCAACACTTCGAAGTTAAAGACATTCTGAACTCTCATTTTTTTTTCGCAAATCTCTATAGTATTTAATTCAATGGAAACATTTTCCAGATCCTGAGTGGGTTGATGCATGTTCTGTTAATGCTCCTATTTTAACTAAAAAAAATCATTCCAGATATCCTGCAAAGCCCTCACCTTACTGAACCTGTGCTTATTTTGCCTCCAGTTATTGCTGTTTTATTGCTTTCTATTGTTTCTCTTTATCTTTCTTGGGGGGGCAGTATATCAGATTCCCCCAATCAAAGGATTCACAGAACCCCTTATTGGAGGATCTGCCATCATTTCCTTGTGAATGGTGTAGACTCTGTGTCACCAGATGAGAGGGGGTGTGAGGTTGGAGTGTGAAGTGGATTATTATGACTATGGAAGACATCAAGGACAATGAATTGAGATACACCAGGAACGCCACCTGAATGGGAGGGGTGGTGACATGCTTTCATGGGAAAGGGAACAAACTAAGGGAATGTAGTTTTAAATCTAGGTTTGACTGGGAACTCTCCATTCGCAGCTTTACTTCTGTACCATTCATTTCACTTCATTAAACAGTTAAAGAAACCTCAGCCTCTTGACTGTAATTGTGTGACTGCTCGAATGACCAGGTGCTGACACCAAGATAAACTGCAGAGATACGTCCATGAAGTCACCAAGGATGGAGTATATCGTGAAGGTAGCTTACTTTATTTAAACATTCAAATATTCCAAAACCATTTACAAGCTCTTATACCAAAAAAAAAAAAAAAAAAAGTTTAAAGAATCATACTACAGCCTATGTGTGTCTATAAGGGTGGATTGACCAAATTTACCTGATTAAGAGGAAAATTCCTGAAATCAGTGTTACTTCATGTGCTGCAGAAACAGCTAACATTCAGTGGTCTGTTATATTAGTTATCAATAACAGACATCAAACCAATACACTTCTCTCTTTCATTCACTAGAGAAGGATATGGAGAGCTTCCAGTTCTGATTTTAAATATGCTACAGTCCCAATTATAGTCAAACTTGCAACACTGTGGTTTGCTTAATCTTAAATTAGGGTCAACCAATTGTTTTAAATAATGGCATATTCATTAACTAAGTGAATCCTCAAAGTTTTCTAAGCCTGGCCTTAACAGAATTTTGACCTGTGCTTAAAAACTGATTGATACATTTCTGTATATGATTGATCCCAAAATCTTGTGGACAATTATATTTAATGGAAAAGGAAATTTTTCAGCTAAATTCTTTTTCTTGTTCGTTTACTAGAAAATGATATCATACTTAACTTCAATTGTATATTTTATTTGCAGTTTTTCACAAGTACATCAGTTGCTGATACCAGATTTACTGTCAATTTTTTAATCAGTAAAGGCTTAAAGACTTCATAATATTTTCCATGTTATGAAAGAGCTCCTGTTTCAGTGAATGTAAGTTTCATTCATAATTTTTATTAATGCAAAACTACAATCCCTTCTAAGTAAGAGCAACTTGCAGGATTTCTGGGGACGCAATGGTGGCCTGAACATGGCTTCACTGAGAGCAGAGCTGATGATGGCAGTGGAACAAGAAGCCAGTGAATGGATTGGCTCCTCGGAATTCCTCTCTGGACAAGGAGAGGACCTGGGATAGCCCACAAGTGGTCCATGCGATGTTTCCCTGTGAGGAGACCATAAGACAGTGGGTTCCTGTGGGTTTTACAGCTCTGGAAGCTGAGAGAAAGCCATCTCAGCCCAAGCCATAGTTCAGAGCCTTTGAAAGGACACTAGGTTCACATACTTCCTTTCTTAATCACTTCTGGAAACTGTTGTTAATGGCTTTTTGAATATTAGGAATCTTCAGAAAGGCAAGTTTCTTTACACTGGGTGAATTCCTTCAATCCTTGGCAAAAGAAGTTTTATGCAAATTTAAGGAAAGACTTTAAAAATATTTTGGAATAAACAGCAAAAGAGTGATTAGAACATTGATTTTGGAAAGTTATAAACAGACTAAGGGACCTGATGGATTGGAATTTTGAAGGTCTTGAAATTAATTATAAGAATCCTTTCCATGGGTTATTTAAAGTTCTATAAAAACATATGAAGAGTTTGAAACTAAGTGTAAGAAATCTTCCTGTGGAAAAATGTTGATTGGGGAAAAAAAACATGTTAAGATGGGACTTTGAAGATTGGACACTAGAGGGAATCAGAAAGAACTAAAGATTATAATTAAAGAAGAAGAGACCCACTAATACAGAATGGAACAAAATATTCTAACTTTGAAAGAATTCAAGAATATTTGTGAACAATGCACTCAGAAGTTACTTTGAAGATTGTCTGCTATTATAAAAATGGAAAGAAGAGCTGAAAAGAAGCTATAAAAGAACTGAAAGAAGAGGACAAGATTGAGCCTGAGGCTGTTTTGAATGTGGATTTAAAAATGACATGTTACAAGAATGATACGAAAAAAGAAGTTACATTCGATTTACAAATGAAACTGGCTGAGGTCTTAATAATCAAAAGGGACATACAAATGATAAATAACATAGCAGAAGAGTGACTTGGACAGCTTTCTTATCTTAGATTTACAAAAGAGATGTGTTAAATTTAGTTTCTGAGAAGAGACATAGAGAAAATGAAAAGAAATAAACTTTTGGGACAGTATTTAAAGGGATTAAAGATCAAGATTCTAAAAACAAAGGAAAGGAATATAAAGTTGGTTTATCTGATCAAGATTAAAATATATATGTTGTTTCTGGAAACTCTTAATGGACTGTTGCTGATTAGGACTGAATGACAAGGCTTTAAAATTTGTTTATAGATAACAGATGAGATATGGGAAAAAGATCTTTTGTTGTAGTATTAGAGAAGGTGATAAGTTACTGAAATTGTTTGTACTTGTCTTGATGAAGGGGGAAGTCATTTCCTTATATATCTTTTTTCTTTACTTTTTTTTCCTTTTTCCTTTTTAATTTTTTTTCTCTACACTTTTTTCTTTTTATATTTTTCTTTGTATTAGTTTTTGTTCTTTGCATCTGTAAACTTTAATAAAATTATTATAAAACAAAAATACAAGCAACTTGCCTTAAAAAAGTAACATTTGTTTTACAATAACTCTTTTACCTGTTGTGCTTATAAAAGGTTACTAACTAAAATAGTAGAAATTGTGTGTGAAAAATATAATTTTATTTAGCATGCTTTCCTTTCTTTTCCTTTCCATTTTAAAACAAATATTAAAACATGGATTTATTTTCTTTTTCCATTAGGCTTTTTAAAAAGGTATGCAATTGAGTTTCACTTCATTGAACCCATTTTGTGGAATTGACAATATACCTCTTCTGATTCTTTCAGATGATAATTAGACCAGTGTAACATTAGTACAGCATGTATTAACCTTTGCACTCTCATATGAATATTCAATGCAGCTGTATTTTCTTGATGTGGAACGTTTTCAGAGATTAGCTCTGCTCCCATTAAGTTTTTGAAACATACGGTGTTGATTGGTACAAAAACGCACTAATTAGTGACTTTTGAAAGGTCCAGAGATTCATAGATTAGTTACATCATACCAGAATTTATGGGTTTTCGATAAAAAGGATAAAGAAGATAGATATGTGGAATTTTGAAGGGAAGAGTAATTATTCATTCCATTATGAAAGATAACAGCCTGTTTGTTTCGCTGTGGTTTGTAGATTTTTCTTTTACATTTAAGAGATACTGGATTTTTAGGTAATTCACAGAAACAGAACTGGAAGTTACATTAGAGGTCATCTAGTCCAATCCCCTACTCAGTTCAGGATCTGCGTGAGACAACTTTTACCCCTGACTGTAACTCTTGGTGAGATCCAATATGATTGAAACTTGATTCATGCAAGCATATTTAATGAGCTCACTTCTGAATTCTCAACAGCTCTCTGCTTCACCATTTTTGTGGCTAAATATATTTTTAGACAGCAATGCAAAGCCTCATGCAAAAACCAAAGAGTAGATTGACATGCTCTAGCTGTTTCATGAATCATAATTTTAAATTTGTTCATGCAGTTCTACAGAATATTTCTACCTAACTGACCTTAAATTAGGGGTGGAGTTTTGGGCAGGGGGAATGTTTTTTTGTTTATTTGTGCATGTGTGTGTGTCTGTGTTTCCAGACAGTGGCTGTACTTGATCTTTAAATGGCATAGAATCATAGAGGTGGAAGGGATCTAAGAGGTCATCAGTCCTGCACACTGCAGGATTCACTACACCATCCCTGATATATGACCATCCAGCCTCTGTTTCAAAACTTCCAGTAAAGTGGGGAGAAACCATATGGTAACCTTTCCAGTCATTGACAGCTTTTACTGTCAAGATGTTCTTCATAATGTCTAATTTGTATCTACATCCTTCTCAACAGTTCTAGTCTTAATCTCTGGAGCAAGTGAGAGCCAGTTTGGTCTAGTGGTTCAGGCAATGGGCTAGAAACCAGGAGACTGAGAGTTCTAGTCCCACCTTAGGCATGAAAGCTGGCTGAGTGACCTTGGGCCAGTCACTCTCTCTCAGCCTAACTCACCTCACAGGGTTGTTGTTGTGGGGAAAATAGGAGGAGGAAGGAGTATTAGGTATGTTCCCCACTTTGAGTTATTTATAAAAATAATAAAGGTGGGATAGAAAATAAAATAAAGTGAGAATAAATCCAAACCCCCTACAATGCAACAGCCCTTGAGATATTTGAAGACATCTATCATGTCCTTTCTCAGCCTTCCCTTCTGCAAGCAAAACTTACTTAAGTCTTGTAACCATTCCTTGTAGGACTTGGTTTCCAGTCCTTTCACCATCTTGGTAGCCCATCTCTGTAGTTGCTCCAGTTTATCAATGACCTTTTCAAACTGGGGTAAGCAGAAATGAATGCAATACTCCAAGTGATGCCTGACTAAAGCAGACTAGACTGGCATAATTACTTCCAGTGATCTGGACTCAATATGTTTCTCTTGATGCTCTTCAAGATGTTGTTGGCCTTCTTTGTAACTGCATTACACTGTTGGGACATGAGATCCAATAGTACACCCAAGTCCTTCTAGGATGGGAGGCATATTCCAAAAACTAGTGAATGGATCAGGGAAATCCAAAATGACATTTCTTGATACATTAAAGCTAATTAAATTTGTTGAAAATAGTACATATGATCATTTTAAAATACTGTCTTCAATAATTTCCTCCCTCTGTCACATTAAAAATTACAACTGAATGACAATTCTTGGAGGAACATATAACCTTGGGACAGGGGGTATGTTTGCATTTACCCTAAATGGTCTCTAGGATGTTTTCTTCATAAATATGCGAGACAGCAGCAGCAAATGTCCTGCCTTAGCAAGTGATGTTCTTTGAAAATTCTTGATATGATTCACAGAGATACAGAGATGGAACTAGCTATTTAGGTCATGGAATACCTTCCCAACTCTTGCAGGAATCCAAACACAGAGAAATGGCTCTCTAGATATTGCTTGGACATATCCAGTAAGGAAGAGATCATCATCTACCTTGATGACCAATTTAATTGTCAAAGTGCTCTGACCATTAAGAAGTTTTTTTTTCTTTAAAAAATAATAATATACAACTGAAATAATTCTTAGGGGCATCCAAGATCATAATCACCTTCCATCAAGAAGCAAGCAGAGATAAATGGATTGTTGGGGGGAGGAAGGGACAATACCAGTTACACCATTTCAAGAGATGTTTTCCCATCTGCTTCTGTTATGTTTTATGCACCTGGTAAATATATAGTCTATTTATCTTCATCCTTATTTAGGTCTAAGGGCTGTTTAGGGCAATAACACAAAATGGGTGTTTTGCTTGAGATTTTTCTATTGCCCATCCCTTGGGTTTAGACTAAGTCTTTTAAAATAACATCTACATTTTTGGGCTAAATCTACACTTTCCATGTATTTCTGTCTCAAAATGTGTCAAGCCCTATGTAGTTGGGCAAGAACAAGGAATCAAGAATTGCACAAATTTCATTAAGGTACCTTTAATTCTAAATTGGGTTAAATACAGAATCCTGGAAACTGTAAGAGAAATTTATGGTGAATTAATTAAGGCAGAGTCTCTTTGAGTGAACTGAAATGTATCTTTCCAGCTTTCTTGATGCCTGAGCTAAGTTGCTATTTGTGGGATAAGATGCAAACTTACTTGACTTCTATCTCTTGATTGTTTACTCTACGTCTCCTCTCCTTTCTGTTCCTTTCCCAGCCTCCCCACAATTTCTTACTGTGACCTGTGTCATCCATTTCCAGCAATCAGGCATTCCAAATTTGGCTATGCAGTCAGAGAAGATACCAGAGGTTGGAGTGAAGTTTTGTGTTTTCTTTCTTTTAGTCTCATTACCTAAATGGCACACCTGTTTCTAATTTCAAGTTTTCTCTCAGACAGCTTGTTTGATATTTTTTATGGAATAACTTGTGCCACAGTTTGATTTTTCTGGATAATTATATTAAATCATGTTTACCATTTGCCTGACTTTTATTGTATAATATTACTTACTGTTTTTAGGAACTGGTAAACTGCCTTAAAAGTCAGATTTGACAGAAAGATGACAAGAGTGAATGTATCTGAGAGAACAGGGTTTTGGCTTGAGAATTCCTGAGTCCTTCCTTGAGAACTTTCTCATCTTTGTGCTATGATTTTCTATTGCTACCCTGCTCAGTTTGCACAGAGGCTTTTGTATTTATTACATGTCAAATACATGGCAGTATTTAGCTGCCCTTAGCTGAACTCAAAAAAGTTGGATGGAGACCACCAGGAATCTTCACAGCTTTAGGCTAGAATGGAAATTGAAAAAACAACATTCCAGAAAAGTGCAATGGCAAATTACTTCCATTGTGTTGCATGGGCTTTTAAGAGGAAATCCTGAGTTAAGAGCTGAGTTAAGCACTCTGAGGATGCTAACTACAATTTGGCAGTGGCACACATTAATTTTCTGGTTCAATACCGCAAAGTAGATTTTTCTGGTTTTGCTGTTTCACTTTGAACAAAGTAATTCCATTTCAGATTATTCTTCACACTCTTGGATGGCATGGACCTATGATGCTTGTAGACAATCCTAGTGAGTTCCTAAAAAATAATGACACTAGGGTTTTGAGGAATCTGCAAGAATAGAAAGATCAGGAACATCTTGACTGGATGTTGTTGTGATTTTCAAAATACAGAGGGGACAAATTTAAAGAACAAACAGCCAGGTATAAGGCCATAATGAAAACAAAGATATTCTGGAAATACAAGTGTTGGTGTAAACTAGGGTTAGCTGTATTTCCTTTTGTCTTATGCCTTTAATTTCTTTGACTTACTATTTGTTATTCCCTTGTCTGTACTTTGCAAGACACTGTTTACAGTAATAGGGAATAGTATGTTTAGCATGTATGTAGGCATATACTGAATTGATTTCTTGAACAGAGGGTTGACATTAGGCTGTGGACCATAAGAACAGATTGTGAATATGTAATTTATTAGATTAGATATTCTTATTCTAATATCTAAGATTGTGAATATCTAATCAGAAAGAGCAGGGGGTTTGATTATCTGAAATAATGTCATACAGAGGAAAATCAAGACCTGTTTTCTTGTTCTGGTGTCCTGGACAAGGAATAATGTATTTCAGTTACAGGAAAGCAGATTCAGGTTCAGTGTTAAGAAAAGCTTCCTAACAGTAAGATCAGTTCAACACCAAAACATTGGTGGGCTTCTTTTCATTGATGTATTTTAGCAAAGGCTAGACAGCCATCTGTCTGGGATATTTTAATTGGGATTCCTGACTGAGCATAGAATTGAAATCAATGGTCTAGATGCCCTCTTCTAATTCTATAATTCTGTGCTATGGTTCCATGAGTAATAAAGTAGATACTTTTAAGAACATAATTTTAAATATTTTATCTACAGAACATAATTTTATCTACAGAACATAATTTTATGAGGAAGCCATTTTGATTACAGCTTGTAGCTATAATGCACCATGAAAAGAGCAACATATGAAGGATTGTTCTAACAGCAAATGTTAAGTTTTGTTTACGATATTATAAGTAAAAATGATATTTGTTTCAGGAACCTGAATAGGCATCAGCACTTAGATATATTTTCTGATATTTCAGATTAAGTTGGGAAGAAGGTGGAAGAGATATAGCAGAGATTGCATAGGAAGTATTCTAGGTAGGGGACATGGATCCAAAGTTTCCAAAACTTTCCTAATCTTCTAGCATATCCTGCCCAGGAATTTGCCAAAATTCTTTCCCTCTTTTGATTTTAAATGTAGCCCATCAGGCATAAAAACATTCTAAACTATCTGAGAAATCTTTGCATTGCCCTGTCAATAAATGAATGAAATAACAGATGGTAATTCAGCTACAATATTATTATTATTAGGTAGCTCTAATTTTTATTGACATATAATGGAATAAAGGTATATGATCAAAGATGTAATAAGATACACATGTGGGTTTCATTTTCTATAGGAACAAAAAACAAAGCTTGGATCTTTTGTTTTTCCTTTGTAATAGAGAAAGAATTACACATATCTCCTTTTCTTTGATTTCCTAGTCTATTCTTTCATTTCCATATCAACCATTAAAAACGACTTCAAAATATAGAAAGCAATCAGAAACCAGCTCTCATTGCTAATCTAAGCAAAATGTCCTTCAGAAGGCAGGAGATTGCTGGCTTTGTAGTCAAGCATTTTTTCTTCTTATCTTCTAATTAAAATGCCACATTATATAAGTGGGGAAAAAAACCCTACATGTAATTGCCACTATCTCTGTCATTCTGAAATTAAGATGTTAAATTTCAGCATTTAACTTGACAACAGACTATTTTTAAGCTCTAAATTATTCATTTCTTGTTTGAATCTTAAATGCTTCTTATAGGAAGGTTCTGCTGTGAGTCATGGCTGACTGAAGATGTCTCCATGGATGAGCAGAGACGATGACTGCTGTGAAGAACAAAAT
This sequence comes from Candoia aspera, assembly GCF_035149785.1. Lineage (NCBI taxonomy): Eukaryota > Metazoa > Chordata > Lepidosauria > Squamata > Candoiidae > Candoia > Candoia aspera. The sequence continues at coordinate 78,681,000 of NC_086157.1, read as the reverse complement.
ACCAGTCAGTAGATGGGTCCTTCAAAGCTCTCTGGAGGAGGAGAGAATGGAAGATTGCCCATGTGTGCTCTGAATGGCCGCTCCTCACAAGGAGACCATAGAACCTAGGTTTGAACTCAGGGAGCCAAGAGAGATGACATCTTTGCTTTTAGCAAAGGACACTAAACCAGTCAAACTCACTTTCTAATCACATTCGGAAATATTCAATTTAACCACTTTATGGATATTAGAGACCTTCAAAATGGTGAGCTTAATTTGACACCTGGCAAGTTTTACCTTCTTTGTATTTAAGAAATTTTAAACAGAGACTTAAGAATTTAAAATAATATACCATTGGCAAAAAGCCAAAAAAAGGACTTTGATTTAAAAAAAAGTTTTAAATGGATTTGAAAACCGGAGTTGTTGTTGTTTATTCGTTTAGTCGCTTCCGACTCTTCGTGACTTCATGGACCAGCCCACGCCAGAGCTTCCTGTCGGTCGTCAACACCCCCAGCTCCCCCAGGGACGAGTCCGTCACCTCTAGAATATCATCCATCCATCTTGCCCTTGGTCGGCCCCTCTTCCTTTTGCCTTCCACTCTCCCTACCATCAGCATCTTCTCCAGGGTGTCCTGTCTTCTCATGATGTGGCCAAAGTATTTCAGTTTTGCCTTTAATATCATTCCCTCAAGTGAGCAGTCTGGCTTTATTTCCTGGAGGATGGACTGGTTGGATCTTCTTGCAGTCCAAGGCACTCTCGGAATTTTCCTCCAACACCACAGTTCAAAAGCATCGATCTTCCTTCGCTCAGCCTTCCTTATGGTCCAGCTCTCGCAGCCATATGTTACTACAGGGAACACCATTGCTTTAACTATGTGGGCCTTTGTTGTCAGTGTGATGTCTCTGCTCTTAACTATTTTATCGAGATTTGTCATTGCTCTTCTTCCAAGGATTAAGCGTCTTCTGATTTCCTGACTGCAGTCAGCATCTGCAGTAATCTTTGCACCTAGGAATACAAAGTCTTTCACTGCTTCTACATTTTCTCCCTCTATTTGCCAGTTATCTATCAAGCTGGTTGCCATAATCTTGGTTTTTTTGAGGTTTAGCTGCAAACCAGCTTTTGCACTTTCTTCTTTCACCTTCATCATAAGGCTCCTCAGTTCCTCTTCACTTTCAGCCATCAAGGTGGTATCATCTGCATATCTGAGATTGTTAATGTTTCTTCCAGAGATTTTAACTCCAGCCTTGGATTCCTCAAGGCCAGCTTGTCGCATGATGTGTTCTGCATACAAGTTGAATAGGGTGAGAGTATACAGCCCTGCCGTACTCCTTTCCCAATCTTAAACCAGTCTGTTGTTCCGTGGTCTGTTCTTACTGTTGCTACTTGGTCGTTATACAGATTCTTCAGGAGGCATACAAGATGACTTGGTATCCCCATACCACTAAGAACTTGCCACAATTTGTTATGGTCCACACAGTCAAAGGCTTTAGAATAGTCAATAAAACTGAAAACCAGAGAGATTTGGAATATTGGTTATTTTTGCTGTGCAAGTTGAAGAAACAAGTATATAATTAAATAATACACTCATGGGAACTGACTGAAACAGAACTAAACCCATATTAGGAACTGAGGCTTGGTGATAGCAAATGGACACTAGAGGGAACTAAAGCTGGCAGAAAAGAGTTAAAATGGTTAAGCTGGATATACCTTTTTCTTAAACAGTGTTTTTGTAACTGGACTGAGATATTAATAACTAATATCTCAGAAAGGTACAGATTTCAGCAGATAAACTTTTAGAAGATGGTGAGAAAAACTTTAAAAAACTTTTACTTGACACAGATATTATAGAGTTTGAAGGCATAGAAGACAACAAAATTGAGATAACCAAACAAAAGACAAATAAAGAAAAAGATCTGGACATGGAACCTCTGTGACAAGAAATCCTGGATGATGGCTCTTTATGGGATTTACAAAGTAGGCTGGTGAAAGCTTTGAAGACTACTTCTGAATGCCGATTGATGAAAGATCAAATCCTGTGATGCCACTGGAATGATTTAAAGGTTAAGATTGTGAAGAGCAAAAAGAAGGAATATAAAGTTGGATTATTTGATCAACTATTTGTTTGATATTTCTGGTAATTCTAATGGCCTTTTTGCTGAACCAGGACTGACAAGATGATGATTTCTGGATTGCATATAGATAAAAGTTAGGCTATGGGGAGAATAATTTTTTTTATTTGTAACTTTAAAAGGATGAAATTTTATATAATAATATAAAATATATTTTATATAATAATAATTTTATTATTCTCTTCGTTGCCTTTTTTTCTTTTTCCTTTTTTCATTTTTCTTTTCCTCTTTTCCTACTTTTTTCCTTTTTCTGCACCTTCTGAACTTTTCTTTTTCTTTTTTCTTCTAGTTTTAGTTTGTACTAGTTTTTACTATGTTTATTAAAAACTTCAATTTTGTTTTAAAAAATTAAATGCTTCTTATGGGTCTAACTTAGTTAAACTGCTCAATTATCAGTTAAGATTTCACACTTTTAAAGCAGAAGTGATGAGTATTTGGTATTGCTTTCTTCTAGCATCTAAAACACAGGTAGCCCTGGGATAATGCTACAGGCAGATGAAACTAAATATCCTTACTGGTTTCTACATTCTGGCTCAGTGGCCAAATTTCTTTAAATTATCAGTAGTTATCAAGATGAACCATTTGACAAAGACTTTGACCAAAAGTAATATTCACTATATGAAATAGACAATAAATGAGACAGTGTGGTTCCTAACGTAAGAGTAAATATTGAGGTTCACAGTTCATTTCATTACTGACTATCTTGGTCTCAAAAAGATGTCTAAGGTTGAATTACTCCCATTGCAAGTCTAATCCCCTGTATGACAGCCTAGATTTATGAATGATCTGAGGCTTTGTATCTCTGTAATATTTTGTTTTTTTGTTTATCAGTGTATCTCCTTGATAAAGATTGAGTTGCCCCTGGTCCTTGCACGGAGACTAGGCCTCTGCTTTTTGTGGGAAGCAACAGCTAATGTGCATCTACAACAAATTGCTAGGTTGGGGAAGATATGCCATCTTGCAGGTGTACAGTTAATTAACAGATCCTCTATAGAACATGCCAAAAAAAATGCAGGTGTTCAGATTTTGGAATGTAATTTCCTGCAAACATGGTCGATCTACAGTTGTAAAGGTGATAGGGTAGTTGCCTGCCATTGTAACTTCTCTCAGCAATTAATTTTTTCTGTCTCCTGCTGAGAGCTTCTCCACAGAGCAGAAGATGAAACCAGGCAAACTAATGAGTGAGCAACATAAAGGCAGGAGGGGTTAGACAGTGTGAGTCATAGCCATGTAATCTTCTGAACTCATGTTCTGGTGGAAAGTTCAGTGAAGGGAACAACAGCAAAAGTTTTCTAATAGGCAAGAATGTGTGTGTGTGAGCAGCTCCTGAATTTTAGCTTGATCAAAATACCTTGTTGAACATTCTTCCTGTATCCTCTTGGCATAAAATAAAACTTGGCTTTACTAAATTAATTTTTCCTAGCTCTGCTGCCATTTGCAATAAATCAATATTAGTTTAGGGAATGGTGTAATAGTACTGTGATCTTGCACCAAATCTTAGTTCATTGTACATGATTGCTATTTCTTCTTGCAGCTATCAAAGATCACCCTAAACCACTGGTGGGGCATATAATCTTTTGTAAAATACAGTCTCACCAAGGAAGGTACAGGGAAATGGTGAGAACCAAACCTGATTCCAATCTGTTAATGGTTATCAGGTGAGTTGTAATTTTTAAAATAAGAACTCTACATTCAACTACTGGATCAGAAAACAAAATATACAGACAATTAATCTTTACATATGCACTTCTTCATTCAACACATACAGTAAGTGAATTAAGGCAGTTTACATTCAAACCAAAACTGTTCTCATTTGGCTAAGGATCTGTATATATATTCTATGTGTGATTCATTTCAAATGACTTTAAAATCCCACGAAAAAATCAAGTTTCTCCAACGCTCCCCAGAAGTCATGTTTGTTTTTCATTTTAATTCTCACTGTTCCATCGTGGCTAGAAACTAGGTTGTTGGATTAAACGTAGTATTTCTGAGTACAACTTGCAGCCATGATTACATAGTAGTGCATAAACATATAGAGAGATATTATATAAAAATATATTGAATATAATTAGTGTGCATTCCATTTATGAGGTAAAGTAACCAAACATAGGTTGTAACTTGGATATAATTTTGTGGTATTGAATGTAAGTTCTATGAATGTGTATGCAATTTTGTTTTTAGTACAAATTAGTTCTTTGTTAAAGAGCATGTACCATGATAACTTTATTTAATTTAATGCCAGAATAAATTTATTTATTTATTAAAAAAATTAAATCACCCAATAGCAAAGCTCTTTGAATAGAAACATATACAATAAAAACAAATAAAATGCAAGTAAAAACACTATATAAACTAGGTATCCACAAGGTGGTCATTCAAAATTTAAAGCAATAAAAATAAAAATACAATTAAATTATAATTAAGAGCCAATTAAAAAAACCTGGGAAAATTGGTCTTCATCTGGTGCCAAAATGATGTTAATGTGGGTGCCAGTCAAGCCTCCATGGGGAGGAAATTCCATAAATGGGTGCCACTACAGAAAATGTTCTCCTCCTTGTTGAAGCCCACCTTGCCTCCTTTGGTGGGGGGACCTGGAGGATGGCCTTATTAGATGATCTTAGGGTCTGGGTAGGTACATGCAGAAGGAAGTATTCCATCAGATAACCAGGTTCTAAGCCATTTAGGGCTTTAAAGGCCAAAATTAGTCCTTTGAATTAGGTCCAGAAACAGACCAGTAGCGAATGAAGATGGTGAGGTATTGGTATTATAAGTTCATATTGGCCAGTCCCAGTGAGCAGTCTAGCCACTCTATTTTGAGGTAACTGAAGTTTCCAGACCATTTTCAAAAGCAGCTTCATGTACAACACATTTCAATAATCCAGCAAGGAAATTACCAGGGTGTGAATAACTGTTGTGAGGTTGTCTTTGTCCAGGTAGCATTGCAGTGGTAAATCAGCTGACTGAAAAAGAGGTATGAGAAGGGTCTTCTTAGCATTATGTCTTCTAATCCCAGTGACCCTTACTGTACTACCTTACTGACTTAATTAACACCAGCATATCATATAGTTAAAAACCAGCCTCCCCTGCTAATAAAGAGAGAAAAAAGAACAATCCATTGTTTATTGGTAGGGGCAATTATCCAGTGTCTCATCTCATAATTCAGAGGAGTGTGGTATTTAAGTATCTTGTTTTGTTTAGTTTGGCAAACTACTCCTTGCTTGTCCACGCTCTGTTAATATTTGCTCCTGTCAGATCCCCCCAATCAAAGGTTTCACAGAAACCCTTATTGGAGCATCTACCATCATTTCCTTCTTTAAGGAATGGAATCTGTGTTGCCAGATGGGACGGGGTGTGAAGTTGGAGTGTGAAGTGGTTTATTATGGCTATGGAGGACATCAAGGACACGGGGTTGAGATATTCCAGGAATACCATCTGGATGGGAGGGAGATGATATGTTTTCATGGGAAAGGGGACTAACTAAGAGAATGTAGTTTTAAGTTAGGTTTGAGCAGGAAATCTTTATTCACAGCTTGCCTTCTGTACCGTTCATTACACTTCATTAAAACAGTTAAAGGAATCCCAGCCTCCTGACTATGATTGTGTGAATGCTCAAATGATCAGGTGCCGACAGCTCCCCAAATTCTGATCACTTCAGAAAAAGTACAAGGATAACCTTCACAACTGGTAATACTATTTGACATTCATGAACTGTAGTTCAAAGATTTGGTAAGATTATAGAGGGTTAAAATTGATTGTGTTTTAAAACAATGGAATGTACATGCTTCGGCGGTTTTCTTTCTCTTTATCTTGTCTATCAGGAATTAATCAGAGGCATTCAGTTCAGAATGGTGACTTGATTCCATGTCTAGCATTAAGTAGCTGAGGCATGAGAAGAGCATGGTGCTTGACAGATTTTCATAGCTTGCTGGTTTTGAACCTGACTTCTGTTCCTTGACGTCCTTATTCCTACACTCAGCACAACTTCATTCTATGGCAAGATAGACAGATACTGTAGATGAGATATAGATATAGATATAGATATAGATATAGATAGGTAATTTATAATTATATCTAGCCAGTTTCTAAAAAGCATGGAAACGTCATTTGAAGCCACTTTTTGTTGTCAGTTTAAAGAGTATTTTTAGTTTAGAAAACCAAAGCCTTTGGGGAACATAGCCAAAGTTTAGCAAAAATTATATACAGCATGGAGATAATGGACCTGTTAAAATACTGGTACTCACAAAAATGCAATCAAATTGCCTGTTTGTAAGATTATAAGGCAATATATTATGACACAGTACATAATTTACGCAGAAAACTGTTTAAGCAAGTAAATGTCACAAAAAGTTCATGAAAATGAGGTCTATATATGACTATTACATATGATACATTGACATGAAACTCTGGTATTAAGGATTGACTAATACAGGACTTTAGGACAGTTGTCTAGGGCATTTCATCAGCAGGAAAGTCTCCTAATTTATCAGGAATGGCTACCCACAATGCAGTGCAGTGCTAGATCTGGCAAGGCCTTAAACAAACAGCCTGATACCAACAACAACACACAAATCACCTGCTCTTTCTGCCTCAAAGCAAGAGGCCCTATCATGTTACATCATGTCAGTGGAGAAAGAGTAGCAAGATTTGAATCTCGCTTCTACTACAAATATGGCTTGTATTTTACACTTGACAGTTGCTGGATTTCATTATTAATTGTTTTTTTTTAAAAAAAAAATATTTATCAAAGAGCTGCAAAACACTTTCTGCAGGCATCTAGTTTACTATTGGCTAGAAGAAGCCTGTCATTGAGATCTAATGGCAGTGGGATAGGTGTGTGTGTTTGTGTGTTTGCCTTCAAGTCAGTTTTTGACTCCTGGACTAGTCTCTGATGTTTGTGGAGTCCTTGGTGCTCTCTGAGCCTTGTTGTTTTCTTGCAGACGTTTCGTTGCCAGACTAGGCAACATCTTTAGTGCAAAGAGGGTGGGCCTTGCTCTCAGTTTATATACCGTGGCTTGCCCTGCTTGTGTTGGTAGGGGTGTTGTTCTCTCCTTGGGAGTTCTTTGATTGGGCTATTGTTTGCCGCTTGTTTGATTACCTGAGTTAATAGTTTCTTGATTAGGGTGTATTGTGCTGTTTGATGGTTCATCTGGTGTTAATCCTAGTGTTGATTTTTGCATATCTGGGTGTTGATTGCCGGCAAGGGAGTGTACTGGTCTTTTGGCTTTTCTATTGTCTCTTTTGAATGGCATGTAAATGTTGTTTACCTCTATGTGTCTGTTGATGGCTGCTTTGTCTGAGTGCCAGGCTTCTAGGAATCCTCTGGCGGTTTGGGATTTGGCTTGGTTTAGGATGCTCACCATTTCCCAGTTGAAACTATGGTTGAGTCTGTCCATGTGCTGTGAGATTAAGGAGTTCTCATCGTGTCTTCTGACTGCTAGTTGGTGTTCGTGAATGCACTCTGCTAGTCTTCTGCCTGTCTGTCCTACATAGTGGCTGTTATAGTCTTTGCATTGTATGTTGTAAATAACTCCTGTTTTTTTCTTCTTGGGCTATTGGGTCTTTTGGGTTACTTAATATGTTTTGAAGAGTTTTAGTTGGTTTATGTGCTATGGTGATGCCATGTGGTTATAACAGTCTGTTGGTAGTTTCTGAGATGTTTCTGATGTATGGCAGTGTTATCCTTTTCATAGCTTCTATTGGTTGGGTTGTAATGGGTTGGGTGGTGAGTCACTTTTTGATAAAGTTAAGCAGGTATCCATTTTGCTGGAAGATGCTGTACAGATGATCTTTTTCCTTTTTCTGGTGTTCTGGGTTGCTGCAGTGTGTAGGTGCTCGTCTGAATAATGTTCACTCCACAGTTCAACCCTGAGCTACAAATACTCGCTTCAATTGGAACTCACAGTCTCCCGGTTTCTAGCCTGGTGCCTTAACCACTATGGCTGTCAGTGGGATAGGATGGGGCTAAAAGGCTGTTAAGATCAAAATCAAAAATTACTAAGCTGGGCCACTGTTGTCAACTGATGCTGCTGGATAAACAGCAAGATACATACTTCTTGAATATTTCTCAGAAGCATCTGACTAGATCCTGTTGGAAATAAATGTTAGAGAAGCTAGATCTTGCCTGAAGCAATTGCTTTGTTGTTTTTCTTGCAGAGCCTCCAGATTAAGCACTTGCTAAGGAAAGGCTAAGCAAGGAGTGATGCTCATATCATCAATGCTTATGCTAGTTTATTCGCATCACAAAGTGACCATTTCTCATAGGTTTTACAAATATTCCTCAATAGACATTATTAGTATGAAAAAGGGTCTGTGTGTATCAATTCACTGGCATTTGTTCAACTGCTATTTTGTTATAAAAGTACAAGATAAATAAAAAGGGAGATGTGAAGTTCACAGCAGTCAGCTGAATTTTTCCTATTTTTTTAAATGATAATTTTCTCCTTACTATTACCAATCTGCAAAACCATATAAAATACATTAAACATGTATTTATTTAGTGTATTAGCATTTCTACAGTTACCAAACTACCAAAAAGTAGTTTGGAAACGAACTATGGACATCTTTATTGTGGCCAATCCAACACATTAACAATATCCTATCAATTTGTTATTCAATTTGTTTAGTAGTAGAATGCAAAAAAAAAAATGGTGCTTGTTCAGTGTCCCTTCCCCTGATCCACTTGCTGGGTTCAAACCATGTGTATTTGCCTGATGATTTTCCTCAGCACAAAATGAGTGGTTGCAATTTATGAGAGGGAGATACAAAGTCTCAAAAATTCTATCCTTCTGTTGGATATGGCAGCTGAATCTCTGTGAGAAGGCTGGCTTGAACTCAGGAACCAAGGGGTGGGAAGAGGCACATTCCTGCCAATGGGAGAAAAGCCCATTCACAAGTTTTGCATAGCTCCATGTTGCAAAAGGAACTGGCCTTTTTGTGATTCTAAAGACACTAAGCTCAGCTGAGAAACACAAAAGGTGGTGTACGTTCCCACAGTTATAAAGTAGTACACACAGTCCATATGGAAGCATCTAGGATGACCTGGGATACAAAACAAATAAGTTATTTCTTTCGTTCTAAAAAGATATCATAATAGAAGTTGGCAAGTCTCCCTGAGGAAAATATTGCATCGTTTCCTTGTGGTATTGTAACATTAATTTGGGAAAGGGAGGATAACCTCTTGAAGGCCAGGAGGCTCACATAGCATTTTTGGGGGTGTCTGAAGGGCAAAAGTATATATGGCTCTATATCATATATTTGGGCAAAGTTAGGCTTGCTGTGCTGGGGTGGGGGGATTTTGTTAGCTAACATCAAGCAGACAAAATCTGTGTCGAGAGAATTAAGAAAATGACTGTTATAGAAATATCTTGGGAGCTGATGCTTGCATGGATGAAAGCAATGAAAACAAAAGATATTTCGGAAGTAAGATAGCAATGAAAAGACTAAGTTCCTAAGTTCCTAAGTCTGTCCTCAGAGTAAAGCCTGCATTATGCTGGAGAGAAAGTAAGTCAGGACAGAATCTGAACTGAACAAGACAGAGGAATAACTGAAAAGGAAGCAGAAGTAATGATAGTCCTGAGAGGTCAGTCTAACCAATAGGAGGCATATTATTACATTCTAAAAAATGTAGAGTCCCTCTTACAACTTCCCTACATCGATTGCCCCTAATGGTCAATAGGTTTATAAGTGGAGACGGCTGGTACGTGCAAAGTTGAATTTGAACAGATTGGTGGGGAGTAGGGGTTTGATTGCTTATTTTACTTTGATACATCTATTTCCAGGTTTATACTACAGGTGCCATGTATGGCTGAATAAAACATTTTGGATTTGATATATTTTGAATTTGAAAAAATTTGCACGCACTTATTTTTACAGCTTTCTTACCTCCAAAAATAAGTAGCCCATACAAAGACAGATGGCTATGTCTTCAGGCTTCTGTAATGATAGTCAGAGAGATCCCTGAGAGTTGCAAAAAAAGGGGGCCATGGATTGCTCAGTCTGTGGCTGGTATGCTTGATGGCTACCTCCCAAGAATTTGTGATGTCTAGGAGAAACAGGGACTGTGCTGTAGGTTTTCATGAAAGACTGACTCCACTGGAGATCAAAGTGATGCCCACTACTAAAAAAAATCACAAAATTGGCAGTTGAATTTGATGATTTCCCTATTTCCTCCTCATCTATTTTACTTTTGAGCAAAGGGGAGATTTTGATCATAAAACTATAGAGAGGGGCTGCCTTCTTTTTTAAAAAAGAGAAGTACATTTAGTCTGGACAAATCCCAAGAAAATCTTGCTGTTTAAATGGAATCTGGAAGTAAAGTCTTGTGATCTATCTTCAACTGAACAGAGCTGTTTTGAATCATCGGAAATCACAGAGTACTAGAATGGAAGAGGGAAGCATAATTTGACTGATAACTCCGTGTCCAGCACGATTTCTTATTTATTTATTTATTTATTTCTACTCATATGACAGTTGAACATAAAATTAAAGGACATGACTATAACTGTTCTTTTTTATTACAGTTCTTTAGATGTTTTCTATTTTTTAGTGAATGTACCTACCTAATCCCCCGCATCACCTATAAAGACAATGATATCCGTCCATAAAGATAACATTTGTTTATAGGCAGAATTACTAATGTTGGAATGGGTGATCACTCTCTATTCTAGCCCAGGCTTTTCATTACTCTTGTTTGCTGGTTATACTTTCAGCCAAACCATTAGTTCAAACACTGCCTTTTTATTTTCCTATTTGTCTGAGAGTCCCGCTTTTTCTTAAACACTGTACTTATTTGCAGTGACTCACAGACTTTCTATGTCCCTCTGGCTCTTTAATGGCACAAAGAATTTGAGCAATATATTGTGCCAATTTACATCGATAGGAAAAGCTTTGCAGGAGCAGGCCTTGCTTAGCACTTTTATAACTATCACATTTATTTTCCTCTGGGCTCCTATGGTACAAACGTTTGTAGCTGTGCATCCTTGTTTAATAAGATGTATTGGGAATGTTGTTTGGGTTGCAGCACACAAAAAGATAGATGATCTTCAACATGGTTATAGGTAGAACATAGCCAGAAAATGCAGTGAATGTGTATTTCCGGAAGTGGGGGAAATTGGTCAAGACCTTTTAATACTTTCTTCATTTCTAGTAAGATTAGTTGGGATAGCCATCTTTTTCTAGGAAAGGTAACTCGTATCATAACTTCTCAATTTTTGTGAATGGAAATACTCCTTCCATGTGGTCCATCCTCCCACATATTCTGAAGCACTTCTGAAATGCTCCTTCTCAGATATTTTCAACCATAAAGAATACAAGCCTTTGTGGCCTTTGTGGCTTGTTAAATAAGACATAGTTAACAAAACACATTTTGGCACAATAAACAAACCCAGCCAGTGTCTTCAGAGTCAATAGCTAGCTCGGAATAAGGAAAAATCATGTTTTGCTGTTAGCAGATTCAGCGCTGTTGGATTTTGAATGTGCAGCATTTCCTATTTATTTATTTATTCGTTTATTGGATACACAATTAGCAAAATAATCTTTAGCTTAAAATAAAAAAAAATAGAAAAGAGACAACCCCAAACAAACTAAAAATACAAACTAAGAAAGAAAAGAAGGGGGAAAAGAAATCTACTATATATTTTATACTAATAGTCACTGGTTTACTAATAAATACACTACCATAATGGATTAGTATAAAATATTATTGTAAAACATCACAAATTCTCTGCCATAGTAACACATTGCGGCATCCTTTGATTGGTAGAAAATATTGCCTTTTCCAAAAGAGATAAATCACACATTTCTGACAACCATTCCTTGACATCTGAAATAATATCACATTTCCAATTTCTCAAACTGATTCCTTTAGCCACTCCTCAATGTGAAGCATTTCCTGATTATAAATTGTAAATACAATACTGTTTGAGTCATTTCCAGCTACAGATCTTCCTAAACTGCTAAGGAGCAGGGCATAGACAAATATTTTTTGGAGGTGGCCCACATAGCACAGCAGTTATATGCATAGCAAAGTGTGCGGCTATTTCCAGCCGTGACACTGGGAGCATTCATTAATGAAAGTCGAACTGTGATTTATTAATTAAATAATGTCACATCACTTTTAGTCTGAGAAAAGCCTTCCAAGGCAATTCAGATTTAGAACTATTTAAAATATATTTTATAAAATAAATTGAAAGCAGTATATCTAACAGGTATGCAAAATAGGATGTGTTTGTATCAATAACCAAATGACTTACTATATAAGAAATTATATCACGCTGAGAATAACACTTGAATTCGCCTTTATTCTCTTTTGGTTCTGACATTCTAACATTTGATTCTAAAATAAAAGTTCTTCATCTTCATTATACTTAATATTTTTAATTCACATGCATCATATAACTTAGATCCTGGCAACAATCCCAGATTTGAAAATAGCAATGATTAAAGCTTGTAGTGTTGTTGGATAACCAGCTTTCCCACCCACAAACCCTTCCAATTCCAATTTACAACCCACTCTGTACTGTTCTGACCATTTTATTGTAGATAATTCTGGACATTGGGACATCACGCGTATTAGGTATGTTTACATGCTGGGAACCATCAGCCAATCAGTGCTTGCTTCTGGCTAATAACTGAGCATTTGGAACTGTCAGTCAATCAGTTTTGGGCTACTGGGAAAAATCTTACTGCCTTCCTAACTCCCTTAGCTTTCCACTAAAACATTAACCCTTTTCCTTACATATAAACATACATTTCATGCCTAGTATCCTACAGTTGCATTTTCAACCTAGCACACTATTACATTTCCTTCCCTGAAGAATCAGGTACAAAGGCTGGGGCTGTTCTTTGACAGTAGTTTGTCTCTGAGTGCTCAGGTCAGTTCAGTGGTGAGGAGTGCCTTTTTCCATCTATCAATCATCTATCAGCTACATCTACAGAGGTCTGACCTGGTTACTATTATCCATCCTCTGATTATCTCTCCATCCTCTGATTTTCTCCTCATCTATTCTATATGGGGGTTGAAGGAACAAATATTAATGTTTTATTTATTTTTAAAAACCTGTTATTAGTTGCCCATTATGGATGAAAATGAGAAGCTGATAATGCTGCATGGCTGAATTGAAGAAATATGCAAAGCCAAAGCAAAAGGATGTTAATCCATCACGTCTCTCTGTCGAGGGCATCACTTTCAGGTGCCATAGAGCTGATCCAAGAATGCCTCTGAGCTTTTATGTATTTATTTAGGAAACAGATTGCTTTGAGTTGATTATAAAGCATTTCTTAGGAAAGCATTGCTAATTTTATTCTATCCCTGCTGATAATTTCCAGTATCATACTGTTCAATTTGGTTATTCTCCACTGCCCCAGTCTTCAACTCTATATTATCTGAAGTATTTCAGAGGCCAAAAAAAAAAAAAGACAGTTCTGCTGAGAAGAGAAAACTGTCTGTTAAAAACAGTTGCCTTTATGTGAGAGTTATTTTATATGGCATCATTTCATGCTGTGGAACTGTGTGAGAACTGCATTCCCACATAGCCAGGATGTATCAACATATATGCATGCATATATGCATTGTGTGTCTATCTAAAAATGTTTTCAAGATCCAGGAGGAACATTCAGGATTGAGACTAGAACACTATTAGAAACAAAAGATGGACCCATATTGAACTTTTGCTCAAGCTGCATCATCCTAATCAAGATAACAGATAACAGGAAGTGATCACTTCGCTCTATGCTACACTGGTCAGACCACACATGGAATTCTGTGTTCAGTTTTGGACACCACAACACAAGTTTGCTGGGGAATTGGAAAGAATGCAGAGAACAGCAACAAAGATGGTAAGGGGCTTGAAAGCTAAATCTTAAGGTAGTTAAAATAGTTGGGCATGCTTAGCTTAAAGAAAAGAAGGCTAAGAAAAAATGATAGCAGTCCTCCAGTACTTGAAGGGCTGTAATGGGGAAGAGGGCATGGATTTATCTCCATAGTGCCCAAGGATAGGACAAGAATCAACAGATGGAAACTTTACAGAGAGAGATCCAAACTCAAAATAAGGAGTAATTTCCAGACTGTGAAGAGCTATTAACAGTGGAACAGCCTGCCTCCTGAAGTTGTGAGTGTTCTATAACTGAAGGTTTTCAAAGAAAAGTTGTATAGTCATTTTATTGGGATGGCGTGAGGCTTCCTGTCATGGGCAGGTGGTTGGACTCCAAGACCTCCAAGGTCCTTTCCAATTCTATGATTCTTAGCCTCTTCACTTCCATATGCCAATAATCCCCAATGTATTTAAGGTAACACATAAAAGAAAAGATTGCCACACTGTCATTTTTTGCTTGGATTCCTATACAAAACACTAAGATAATACAATGCCACATCTGGTTTCTAGTGAATAAGACAGATGATATTTAAATAGATAAAAATAGAGCTTAAAAATAAAGAACTTATGTATTTAATTTTAGCAGCTAAAATAATAATTGCCCAACATTGGAAAATTTTTGATAACATAGCAATTGAGAAATGGATTAACAAGGCCTCTTCAATTGCCACATTAAAAAACCCACAAAGTTAAAATAATGAGACATCAAAAGCAGAAACCACAATTCTATCAAATTTGGATGGATTTTATGGTTTACTTCAATAGCAATAGTTCATAATATGGTAATACTTTACATGAAGCTGTTGTAGAAACTGAGGAGGTGGGGTGATTATGTCAGTGGGTATAAGTGAAATCAAACTTCTGAGAAAGGAAGGTGAATTAAATAACTGATAATTTACATGTATTCTAATTATCACTGTATACCCAAGGAACTCCCAATCTTCCATCTTTTCTCTATAACTATATTTTTACCAGCAATATGATAGGGAGGCATTAATAGATGGAAAATTTCATGGGATAGAGAAAATACAGGAAATCAAGCCCCTGCTAAAGGAGTAGAATACATTGTTGTTTACTCAGTGGTATATTAGTTGCATGAGAATGGGAAAAAAAGCATACAGGAGACATAAGGAATGAGAAGGAAATTATGTCTCTTTCTCAAACCATTTTCCTGACCTGGGTCTGCACATTAATGAGCCATATGCAACATATTCCAGCCATTCTGTTCAGTGCCTGCAGGTCTTTAACCTATTTTGTTTCTCTGATTCTTCTGCCTGAAGCAAAAAGACCAAAATGCTCTGTTGGACTGCATTGGACTTGGTGGGTAACAAGCTCTGCAGGCACATTTTAACTGTATAAATGAAAATAAATAAAAAATAGCTAGGTTCTCTGGTAAATTCATTCTCATCTCATTGGGCCATCCCATGTTGTACTCAGTGACTTCTTTCATTTTGGCACACCCATGTTGAGAGTTTGTGCCTTCACAATTAATCTATAGAATTTATTTATTTACGTAATTTGATTTATATGGCCACCCATCTTGCAACAGTGACTCTTAGTGGTTAACATAGCATACAAATGCAAAATGGAAAAAAAAATCCTCTCTCTCTCTCATCTATCTATCTATCTATCTATCTATCTATCTATCTATCTATCTATCTATCTATCTATCTATCTATCTATCTATGCCAATCAACAATACATTATTAACAACTTACCTATATCTTTCACAGTCATACAGGAAGTAAAAGAAAGGTTTGACTGAACTTAGCTGAAAACTAAGCTGAATTCCCATGTTGTCAGGACAAAAAAAAAAAAGTAGGCAGCACTCCACTAGCACTGGATAGAGAAAAGTTGAATGTTAAGCAAGTGTATGAAGACCAAAGCGTTACCATTCTTCAACGCTAAATGTAATGATCCAAAAAAACACTATCTGTGAAGTACTTCACAAAGACTAGGAAGTACTCTAAAGCTGGTTCAAAGCAAATCATGATACTGCTTTGATAGAACAATTTGATCAAATTCAAATAAAACTGATGAATTTGCATCCTTTTAGTGGTAGTTTCGAAAGGTTGATAGAATTCTGTAACTGTACCAAGTTCCACAGTCTGAACTGCAAACCAGTTGTCTTCCACCAAATTATGAATTGTTTCACTTGGGTGTCTAAGTCCCTTGTACTATTTTTAAAAGTTATACTGAAATTGTACAGCACAGAGAGATATTTCAGGCTATTCCAGAATGTTTCCCTTTGTCATAAATAGTGAAAGAGAAAATCCAATAAGAAATGGTGTTATTTATACTAGTTACTTTAGTCATAACAGTTTGCTTAGTGGTCCAACACTAGGACTAATTGAGATTATCACTTTGCTCCAAAATCATATGGAACAATTGTCCAGCTCACAATACTCTATTCAGACCCAGATTCCACTAATTGGTTCATTTATTGGAAAGCTCAGCAGGGAAGACCTAGGCTTAGCAGAATTTTAATACTGAAGGACACTTTTAGTTCCTGGGCTACACTTTTATAGACATTTTGAAAACAGTTTGCCAAAGCAAAAGAAAGAGGTGTATACTCTGTCATGGTGTGTGTTGTGAGCTATTTCCGGAATAATCAAAAAGCTTGCACTCCAGGCTTATCACTTGCACACTTCCAATCAATACACTTGCTTTGAAGAAGGAGAAGCTTCCTGAAGGAAATCTAATTGGAACTAGAAATGCTGTGGTGCCTGATTATCCAGAAGATATGTATTTGAAGAATCAGTTATATTAATATGTGTAATGGTTGCCTAATCCCAAATACTCAGTCTCACAAGCCCGGGCTTAAAGATAACTGATTTATTCAAGGAATAGTATGCAAATACAGAGAAAGCTGAGAATGAGCCAAAGCGTGCGAAATACAAACTAAATACCCTCGCTTCAAACCCAATCCCGCCCCTCACCCTACCATAGTAACCACCCCCTCCCAGGTGTTGGCAACCGTCACACATCGGCCTGGGAAAGCAACCTTGAATACATGTCATAACCCAAACATACATTCCTGCAGAACAGCAAGGAGATTGCAGCCTGGCACGGCTGAAATTCCCCTCTCCGCAAATGACAGACACGGAACAGGAAAGTGACATGTGAAACGTTACGATGTATTCAAACCATTGGAACGATGAACATGACAATATGTATCACTCAAAGCTAATTAAGCAAACAATCCTTTCTGAATTAACAATCAAAGCATGCCCCTATTATGAAAATCTCCTTTTCAGTGACAATATACACACCATACTATACTGCCTACATACTGTATTATAATTGGGACATTTGGCCAACTCCTTGGGTTATAGCTCCTAAATCGTTTCCCAATATTACCATTATAAATAAATAACATGCTTGACAACCTGTTTCCTATCATGTATCAAGAACTGGAAAGGGGCACATCCCAGCTTTGGTGCAATATACATTTCTCTTCTTTCTCTTTTCATTCAGCCTCTTCTGACAATAGCTGAACCCTGCACTTAAACTAGGCATTGCTGAGTACACTTATGCTCCTTTCAAATCAATGGGTTTGAAAAGCTTAACTTGCAATTATGTCATACTAAATTTATTTCTATTGAATATATTTTGTCATATTAATGACACAGGCGAAAAGAAAAAGGGAAGAGACACTAATACGTAATTATGTTGTTCAGTACTATACCTTTTTAATTCTTGATGTGCTAGATGGATAATAGCAATAGATTAATGATGTTAGTAACAATGATGCTGCATAGATAATTGAGTAGTTGCAATGAAAACAATCAGAGATTAATAAATGCTTGAAATATGATCATTTCTCACAGTGGTGAAACTTTGGAAATACAACCAGTTAACAATCTGTAACTTTGTTTTATTTATAGTCAAATAAATATTTTGTCATTGTTTATGCAGCTTTATTTTACAGCTATTAAGAAATAACAGTGAGGATGATTCTGACAGTAGGCTCTTTTATAGCCAAGATGAACCAACCATTTATGATCCAGTTTAAAATATAATACTAGAAAATGTCATCCAAAAAATACAGTAAGTGTATTGGCATCTGGGGATTTAAGTAATCTGGCTGGTAGATCTCTGGTTATATTCCAAGATCTATTATATACTGTAATATTTGATCTTTCATAAATTATTTGGATTGTATTCATTACTGTTTGTACATGTCCAGATGGACTATGATTCAAAGACAAAGGTATTAGGCTTGAAGATCCTATAGCTATAATATGTAGGCTACTTTAGTTCAGCTTCCTGTCCATTCAGATACCATGTCTGAAATTTTCCCCAAATTATCTTGCAGATGCAGTATTTTGGAATGGGAAGTGCAGTACCATCTGACCAAGTTTTTCCCCCCAAACTTAATGCCCATCAGCTGTATTGTGAGTTCAACCCACTATCCTTGGTAGGTATGTTCCCTGAAATTTAGGGGAGTTGAAATTCCAACACATCTGGAGGACACCACATTAGGGAATACTGATCTAGCGGAATAAAGGAAGGAAGATAAATACAGTTTGACAGATTGCATACTTATAATAGCTCACTATATTTGAGTTACTGACCTCTGTAAAATGATGTAATTAACCATTACCTAGATATTATGATTATATTCAGTATCTTGAATGTTATAAACGTCTGTTATTTAGTCAGAAATCCAACTGAATTCAATACATCCTACTTCCTAGTAAGTGTCTTACCGTGCAATTGTGTCATTAGTGGCAAAACTACGGCTACCAGCACCAGATCTGGGCTGCAACACTTTGAACAAGCATTATTTTTGTTGGAGGATGGGAATGGATAGGAATGAAGTCCCGGAGTGAGAGAAAGCTACTAAGTTAATATAGTGCTGTTAACTGCTACACAAGCTTAATACACAGTGCATTTGCAGTGATTCTAGTGTGTGTGTGTGTTCATGTGTATTTACCAAGGACAAATGTAAACATGCACATTAATGTCATCTAGTGGGTCATAGGAAACATGCTTTCTCTGTCGCAGCATCTGCCCTCTGAAATGGCATCCTCCCCAGAGATCCATGTGGCTCCCACATACAGAAAGTCATTGAAAACCCAGCTATTCTCCAAGCCCCTGAGGTAGCCTCGTTGTTGAGCTCCTGTAGATTTTTTTTTTAATGGATGGTTTGTCTTCTGGATGTATATGACCTGTTTCTCTGTTTTTATTGTTTCTTTGTTTTTAAGTGTAAGCCACTGGAATTGGATAACCTCTAAAACATATTTAAAAAAATCAAATCAATTCTGAAAGAAGCTATGATGTACCCCTCCTTAAGAGACCTCTATGATCCATCACCATTTCATAACTATTGCCAAATCTCCAACCTTCCATTCTTGGGGGAAAGGAAAATTGAGTCAATGGTGGAGATTTAGCTTCAGATCAGTCAAGAGGAAGTAGATTATAAGAACACTTTTCAGTCAGGGTTTACACCTTGTCATGGAATAGAGATAGTATTGGTGATTCTAGTGGATAATCATCAACTTTGGACTATTTGTGGGCACTGGAGAAGGGAAGACACTGCAAGGGAGGACATCTGTCACTATCTCAGAGGGCAAGCTCCAGTTGTGGATGTGCAGGAGGAGAGGTTGGCCTGGAGGGCCCTTCTTTGTGGGCTGCTACAAGGCTTGATTCTCTGCTTCCTGCTGTTTAACATCTATGTGAAGGCACTGGACAGGTTCTGTGGCAGTTTGAGGTGAAATAATATCAATATGATGATGATAATCAGTGCTATATTGCCATCCTGGGTTAGCTGGAGATAGCATCAAGTTCTTGTCCTGATCACTGCAGGTTGTTGGTGCCAGGATGAGATGAAATTGGGTAAGTTGAAACCCAAGAAAGATTGAGTTACTGTTTTCTCATCACCATTCTCTATCAGCTGCTGTGTTGTCTCTTAAAGGGATGACACCACTTCTGAAGGAACGAGTCTGTGACTCATGGCTGGCTACCTTGGATGGGTTTATAGAAGCCATAACTAGTTGCAACCCTTGCTGTATGGGAGAACGAATCTACAGTGACTCTTACCTTTATCACCATGCAGTTATGCTTCTTCAAAGTACTTTATATTGGATTGCCTTTGAAGACTGCTCAGAAACTGTAGCTGATCCCAAATGCCATTTGTTGATTGACACTCATTGTGACCCCTGCTTGATTACCAGTGGGTTTACAGCTGCAATCCAAAGTGCTTGTTTTGGTTTATAAAACTTTTTACGGTTCGACACTTAAGTACCCACTGAGCTGACTACTTCAACCACTGTCAAACCATCCAAGTGTGAAGTTTGAGCCTGCTTCTGACTCCAAAAATGAAACTTATTCGGAGTCAGAAGGGGAAAACGAAAGCTATCAGGAAGGACTTGGAAAATCAGAACTGGGAAGTGACTCAGCAGAGCAGAACAAATTGCAGATGCTGATTGGACAAACTCTGGAGGGAGATTTTAAGCCTCCAATCAGCACTCGAGAGAGAAGAGCAAAAAAAAAGCACACAAAGGAAAAAGAAACCCGATTGGCTGCTAGAAGAAAACAGCCTGAAAAGGAGCAGATGAATAGGCAGTCATGTCAAGAGCAAGCTGCTGGAGACAACTGATCCTTCGAGCTCACAGCACCTGCGGAAGAGTCCTTACCATTGTAGAAAGCCCTGCCTGTAGCCCACGTGGAACCAGTGCCAGAGCCTTCTGCCTTCACGGACCTGCTTCCCCCACAGGTTGCTCCAGTCAAGCTTCTCCTTGCCGTCCCTGCTTGGCACAATCTTGCGTCCAGCTCCAAGCCTCGCCATGTCGATCCGTCGCAATCTAGATGTGCCTCCAGATCTCAGCCTTGCCTAGATGCCCCAGTCCAGTTCAGCCTTGCCTCCAGATCACAGTCTTGCCTAGATGCCCCAGTCCAGTCCAGCCTTGTCTCCAGATCCAAGCCTCGCCAATACATTCCTGCCCAGTCCAGTCTTGTTTCCAGGTCTGAGTCTTACCTAGATGTTCCAGCCAAGTCCAGTCCTGCCTTCAGAACCAAGCCTTGCCTACAAACTCCAGTCAAGCCCAGCCTTGTCTTGAGAACCAAGCCCTGCCTAGATACTCCAGTCAAGCCTTGTCTAGCCTTGGTGTGCCAGCTTGATCCAGCCTGTGTGCCAAGGTGCCAACCTGAGTGTTCAGGTTGGCACCATACACTCTAGCTTCTTCCAGCCTTGCAGCTTCAATCGGAGGATTGGCCAATTTCTCCCTTGCTGTCTTGCCACAGTCTGACCCTGCAGTGTTGCCTGGGTGTCCTTTGCCACCTGGCTGGACTGGATTTGAATTACATTCTAATCTGTTGAAGAACTTTTACTATTGTAAATAGTTTATTCAATAAAGAACTTTATTAGTAACTCTGCCTGGCCCTCTCATAGTCTGAACAGGACACCAGGGTGGTTTTCCCAGGAGAAGCTACTCATGGTACGTGAGGGTTCTTTTATTTTCCAAGGACTGGATACACCACAGTGTAGCAGATAACTTTACACAATGCTTTATTGTGGCACACACCTTCCCCAACAATAGAACTGTTGTTCTGTATTAACTCTACCTTTTAAGGTCTTGAAGTTGATGTAAAGGTAAAGGTAAAGGTTTCCCTTGACGTAAAGTCCAGTCGAATTCGACTCTAGGGGGCGGTGCTCATCTCCGTTTCTAAGCCTTGGAGCCGGCGTTGTCATAGACACTTCCGGGTCATGTGGCCAGCATGACGACTCGGAACGCCGTTACCTTCCCGCCGAAGCGGTACCTATTGATCTACTCACATTTGCATGTTTCCGAACTGCTAGGTGAGCAGGAGCTGGGACGAGCAACGGGAGCTCACCCCGCCGCGCGGTTTTGAACCGCCGACCTTCCGATCGACAGCTCAGCGGTTTAACCCGCAGCGCCAAAAGTCTCAAAGTCTGTAAAGTGGCATACTACTTTTGCCTCCCTCCAAAAGTTCTTGCACTGCTTGGGGAAATATGCTGCCTTAGTGTGGTTGCTCCTCTTCTGGTTGCTGCAAAGCTCCAGGCCAAGCCCCAAGCTCTGCTCTTAAGCAGTGCTATTTTTGAGCACTCCAGCTGAGCTCCCAAGCTCCAGGCAGGAGTCCCACCAGGATATGTCGATTACAGTTAACTGATAGCCCTCTTGCCTACCTGTAATTTCCACATATTGCCTTCCATTTCCTCATCTGCTTGCCTTTTTCTTATTTCCTTTTCTCCTATACACCCACACACACTCTGCTTTAGTGTTCATTTTTGTAGACTAAGGGCCTGGGTGCATGAGGCTGCTTCTGGCAGGTCCATGAAAACATCAGGGTGTGGCTCAATTAGCCAGGCAGCTGGAACACCAGCATGGATGCTTGTAAATAAACTTGTGAATGAATGCATGCATGCATGCATGCATGCACCCATCTTATCTCAAATTTCTAGTGCTGTAAACTTTTGTAGCCCTTTGAGAAAAAGCATGAGCTGTGCTGAGCGTTGGGGAAGTGGTGGTGGGAAGCATTTCTGTAGCTGCTTTCCCCAAGTGCAGACAGTAATCCCAGCTTCACTTCCTCACATGGTATCCCAGTTTCCAGAGATGAAGGGAGACAGAAGCCAGAAAGTATTGTTTTTCTGTCATGGTACCAACACTCTGAAACAGTCTTTACCTAGTAGTTATGCTGGCCCCCTAGGTGATAGCTTTCTGAAAGTTATTGAAGATCAAAAATTTTAGAGAACCTTTGCAGAATGATTGTCATAGGTCAATATTTGGATGTCTATTTATTTTGTATTGTAACTATTGTATTTGGTTTTGTTTTATGAATTTGCATACCAGTATATTATTTGCAGTTGTGACTTAATTTTCCAATTTCTTACCATGGACACTTTATAGTACTTTATTATGTTGTAAACCACAGTGATTTTGAAAAGTTTTAGCAATGTATAAATGCTAAGAAAATGGAATAATGTGTTATTTCTCAAATAGTAAATAGCTGAATTATACTAAGATTTAATATATTTGATTAGCCATCACTTTCCTGAGTGGCCTTACCCTCAGACCAGAATTTATTCAGCCAAGTCCCACACAAGCAAAACAAATCCTATGCAGTAGTTTTCATTTGCTTTCCACCAGTTCTGTTGCCTCTGTCTTTAAAAATAATGCTTAATTTTTTAATGCTTCTTTTGGTCAAGCTTCTGTCCAAACTTTTCCAGCACATGCAGGGCCGCAACCGGGGTGGGGGGCAAGCGGGGCATGTGCCCTGGGCGCCATGCTGGGGGTGGTGCCAAAATGAGCACTGGGGGGGGGCGCCAAAATGGGTGCAGGATCCTTGTTTGCTCTGGGTGACACAGACCCTAGTTGCGGGCCTGAGCACAGGGCTCTGTTGTCTGTTTGAAACATCTTTACTTCAGTATGCTTCTCCTTAGATTTTGCCTTTGATCTCTTGGTCTTTGTTTAGCAAGATGCATCCCATAAGCCTTTCTTCTCTTGCAGCCTTGGGCTGTGTTCCTGCAGCCACAAATAACTCACTAACTCATCATTTATAATGATGCTGTCCAACTGTGAAGCTGACCTTTTTTGACAGAAGTCTTGAATAACCATATTCCTTTTGGCCCTTCTAACTCCCAGCTCATATTTGTTGAACACTTTACTAACCTAAATTTATTTTACTTTAGCCTAGTTATTTTTACAGGGCAGCTTGATTCCTCCATAACTTAGGAAGCTACAGAATGCACCACTACCATACAAAGAGAGACAAAAATTCACTGTTCTTCCCACAAGTAAGGCCTCCTGAGCACAATGGTACTTACTATCTGTAAGAACCACTTTACCTCCATAATGTTGTAAATGCTTTAAGCATTAACATGGTGACTTCATTTAGCCTTCTAAAATTCTTCACAATTGATCATTTACTTTGAATACATCTTCCGACTTATATTATGTTTTCCTTGTTCATTCACCAAGGGGAATCCATTTCCAAAATAATACAATAGATGAGGTAAAACTGCAGACAGTGTTGATTCTGAGGCCTCACCTTGGCATCTTCAAACAAATTTCTAAAAAAGGGAAGAGAACATAATTTTATTAATAAAATAAGATCAATTAATCAGCCAGACTCAACAAAGAATGTGCAGCAAGAACAGCATCTGTTACAATAAGGATTTTATTAGCTTGAAATGTTCTCTTTCCATTTCCTTGGGAAATAAAAAGCAGCCAATAGAAAATAGATTTTAAACCTCATTGTGGGACTTTGGCGCTTTAGTGAAATGTGCACCATTTATCATGATTATTAAAATGAAATTATTAATCTTCTGACAGCTTAATAACTATTTTTATGTTGTAATAATTCAGGGCTCCATTGGGATCAAAGTTCTAATTCTAGAGGCCACGTCCATCATTTATTGAGGAAACCAAAGCTTTGTGTTGAGCAAAAAGGCAACAGAGCCCCAGATCCAAACCTACCCACATTAAACTGGCTTAATTCTCTTGTGGCAGAGCCAATTTACCATGTAGTCTTTGGATCCTGAGACAACAAATCACTTGTGTCAGAATATTTAAAAGAACACAGTAAATGTATGCTTCATCAATCTTATCATCAAGCATTTCTCCTATGTAGTGCACAGCAGAGCTAAGATTTTGGCTTTGGTTTTGTTTTAAATCAGCAAGATGTGTTGTAGCAAGGGTAGGTCAGGTTGCCAATTATATCTGCAGATAAAAATGGTTCATTCAATTTCCATCAGCCCCAGCCAGCATTACCAGCAAGCAGGGATTGTGGGAGTCAAAATTCAGACTGATTTAAAGAGCTTCAGGTTATCCACCCTTGCTGTAAACTAGACCATTTAAAACCCGAATGAAATTATATTTTTGAATACTCTCCCCCTCATATAAAATATCATAGTATTAGACTGTCCAACACCTTCAAAAAAGGTGCTTCAAAACCCTTGGAAGCATATACTGTAAGAAGCATCTCTCTGAATCAATAAAATGGCTTGCACAGCTTTTATTTGCTGGAAATACAGTTGTTTTAATATTTTGCTGTCTTTTTGATCTCAGTGACAATGAATGCCTTTATGAATATACATGTTGGTAAGGTGTTGGGAAAAAAATCCTTGAATTATTCAAATTAATGCACTGTGTTTATGTTTTTATTTTTAAATGAAGTCTGGAAATGAGCTGTAGGAAAGCACCAGCTAATAGATGGTTGATTAATGTCCCTATTGTTTCATATTAAAAGCAATGGAGGGATAAATTATCATTTCCTGAAGCAGGGTGGACCATAAAATAATGCAGAAAGATAATATAAAAAGATAGAAAGATAATATAGAAATATAAAATCTATTTTATCTATTGGATAAATAGGTTCACAGAAAGATAAATAGAGCCCTTATCAGTAAATCTGAGTGAAAAAAAATATGCTATGGATTATACCATTCTGCAACATGAAGTAGTTTTCCTTTGGGACTGGGCAAGCTAATCAATGCAAGTATTTCATTTAATACATAAGCAATTACACTTTGAAATTTGCTTCAATTTATATGTACCTGTGGACTGAAAGACTGTAGGCTGAAACTGGTGTGTTGTAAAACCTGAAACTAGAAACTATAGGGAAGGAAGATTTAAAAGCTGGATTCAGATCACAGAAAATCTAATATTACAGATAGTTGATTTGGCCTTCAGAAGGCTAGCTGGGATTCTGGAGGAGAAAACGAATTCTGCTTTGAATGTAATGTGCCTACATTCCTCTATAATCCTATAATGAGATTCAGCTCATACATATGAGACTCATTTTGCAGACCAGACCAGACTTCTATTAATGAAAGCTTCTGTTACATAAATGTAGGTCATCCCAATTATAGGACTGGAACTTTCATGCAATAGTCATGATCATGCTATGCTGATGGTAAATATAATCCAACATACATAGAGAGCACCAGATTAGAAAGTCTGACAAAGACATGGTAAATCTCCAATTCTCCTCCAAAAGAATGTATATGTATATGGGAGTGTGCATATACATGAATTAATATGAATTAATATTAGTTGGCCATTGTTTGAAGTTGCCAATACAGACATATAAACCTTTCTATTTATGTATTTGTTTTTTAAATTTTATTTTTATATAAGGGACAATATAGATATACAATAAAAGGACAAGTGTTTTATGATGACAACAATACATTCATACACTGCTCAATCAAGAAAAAAAATGAATCATTTGAAAAATAAAATGTAAAACACCTGGGCAAAAGAATTCTCACTGGAAAAAAAAAGTTGCTTTAGTAACTCCTCAGTGATATTGTCTTGAAAATAAAATAAAATAAAATATGCTCAATTAAATTTCTTTGTTTAAGGAAATAATAGTGCAGGCTTAACACATGAAAACACAAAAATTGTCACATGTTCCATCCATATATAAATGAGCTTCAGCTCTCTAATTTCAGCAGAATTATGCTTGAAATCTGGTAATTAATGAGGTTATTTTTTGATCATCGCAAGTAAGTTTTTAAAATTTAAATATTAGTCATTCACTATTGGACTGGCTAGTAGAATAAATAAATGAATAAATATATAAATATTCCTGCTGTCAACTGATTAGTCAAACACATTTTGGGTAATGGCAAAGGCAAATTGCTCCTAATACTTATTTCAGCGACTCTCTCTTTTTCCTAGTCTGCCATTATAAAAAGGATTGAGTTCCTTCCCTGGATCATGGGGATATAATATTGCCTGGTCTTTGAAAAGGGGAACATATTGGCTTAAAATATGTTGGAGACATTCAGGATCCTATTTTTGTTATCAGAAGCAGTGAAAACAATGCCCATTATTAAGTGTGTCAGTACCTTTAAATTCAAATAGGAGCTATTATTGCCAGTGTGGAGTTAAAGCTCTGAGATTTCTAGTCCATGCTAAAAACTGTGTCCCACCATCTGAAGTGGTTTACTAATTTCAGAGCTGTTCATCTAACCAAGCCAAATGCTGCCTGGCTCAGCCACATGGTGGCATCCATCACTCAGAGGAAACAAGTAATTACAAGTATTTGTGTGAGAATGCTGAATAATTAGCTTTTCTCTGTGTAGGAAGAATTTGTTCTATTCTTAACTGCAGTTTTTATGTAAAACATACTTAAATCATAGACATGGAAGGAAGTGGTTGCTTCAGTCTACTGTGAAAAGGAATAGATAGTATTCAAAATAGGGAAACTATAGGATGAGGGATGGAGACTAAATCTAAACATCCCCACTCCATTTAAAGACTTGAAATCATTAAACTGTTATTTATTTCTCTATATTTCAGTCCTCCTTACTATAACATTTGTAAATATCTCTCTGTGGATTCATTAACTGGTGTCTCTATAAATTGTTAGGGACAACACAAGAACAGGTTAAAATATCCATCAAGTTGAACTTGACTCCTTCATGCCTGCATGGATATGTTCATGTAATTTTCTTGTCAACTGTATGGAGTTGGCTTGTTACTGCCATCTCAGTCTCATTCTCAGTCCAGCTTTTAGTGTTGGAACTCCCATCAAAGTGCTAGTACCTCCTTAACTCCCAGGCCCAAGCAAGTTTGGCTAGGTAGAACTGCACAACAAGATTTAAGTCACTGCATCAAGGTGAAATAACTAGATATGTGGGTTCTAAAAGAATAAATGGGCGACATATAATTCCATCTGCAATGCAAAGCACATAGGCTGATCAAGGTTGTCAGATTTCAGACTGATTAAATCTATAACAAAGAGAGAAAGGGAGACCAGTGAATCTGAATTTGTTTTAGTTTTTTATGAAATATATATCTAATAGTAAAATAATGTTGGTACTTGAAGCTCAGAAAGGGATGTGTTCATCCCACTGCTCACTCCACCAGGGACTCAGATTGCCTGACAGTCTATTTGTACTATTGTAAGCCCCTACAAGAAATGCTTAGTTCCTACCAGATCTATTAGCTTTAATAGTTTACCTTGACTTTGTTAGGAGACAGCTCTCTTTGAAAAATTCAGTCCAAATTATTTTCATTTTAACCATCTAACTGGAAAACTATTTTTGCTGATGTTGTTAAAACTTGCAATTAAAAAACATTACTGAACTAATGCAAATCACTCAGATCAACTAATAAATGCTGATCTACCCTCTGCCTACCTGTGGCTCTGTGTTTATAAAATGGAAATATTTATGGTGCATCAGCATAGATATCTGGCTGTTCTTCTGTTAGGAGCAGTATGCATGGTTCCTGTCCCAGGAAGGCACTATAGACGCAGTCCAGATCATCAGATGACGTTGTCCATGTATGCCACATTGTTAGCACAGCTAGATGCTGCATTGAAATGTTTTTTCCCATTCTGTGAACTGATAGAAAAGCCAACTGCATTGCACTGTATGGATCCACAGATCTTAATCCAAAGCAGATTTGCATGACAGTTTCTTTCACTGGTCTTAAATATTTGCCTATTTCTCTTTTGTGACTCTCAGACATAATGATTGGAGATTTAAACCCCTTATTATTTTTTTCCTACTCTTTTAATAATAATTTATTGTATTTTGGATAATACTATTAAATGAGCAAATACTGCACCTGGAGAAAAGAAACTGTGGGAAAAAGAAAGATTCAAATTGAAATGGATTGTTAGATTTTAAAAAGGTAGGAAAAGGAAGAAGAAAGTTAAAGAAAAATAAAAAAAAAGGAAAGGAAAGGAAAATAGGATGATTCCAACTTAGCTGACTAAGCTTTTAGTGTTCATGCTTGAACTTTGTGTGTGAGTGAAATGTTCTAATCTACATGCCTCAGGCTAAAGTGCAGATTCAAGATGATCATCCACAAGATTTTGCATATCTTCCAAAGTTTCAGGCCAGTTCCTAGCAGATTAAGAGAGAGCGAGAGAGCGAGAGAGAGAGGTATATATAATTTGAGTGTAACTTAATATTTTTTATTTTTGTTAAACACTAGAATGGGTGGATTTCCATTAGAAATTTCTCTTGCTTACTATTTTCCTATAATGTTGTGTCATATAGTAGTCATAAAAACAACCTTAAAGAAAAGATATATGCTCATCCTCAGTCCTGCTTGCCTTGGCTTGAAAAGGCAATTGGTTGAGAACTTAAATGTATTACATTATGTTTAATCTGTCTTTGACACATACTGTATAAAAGCACTCTGTGCCTGTCTTTCCATGTCCCACTTTGAAAATGGTGTCTTTCCACTTCTGTTGACACTAACTATGCCAAGCAGTTGTTCTTCCACAAAATTGTTTAGAAGTGAGTTTAGGGGCAGGGCTCTGCCTTGCTACTATTATCTATATGAAGCTGTATCACTAGCCACTGACTACTCACTTTTTGGCAGCAAGTGAGTCAGAGCTCACCCACTGCCAAAACCCCATCTCTCATGTCAACTGTAGTGGCAGGAAAAGCAGAAGGAAGAGGAGAAGGGTCTGAGTGCCAGATTTCCTGGCATCAAAAAAACTCACTCCCCTCCACAGAAGGGACAAGGGGGGAGTGGATCTCTTGCTGTCATCTCTGTGATCTCTATGATGTGACAGAAGTAGCTCAAAGGAAACTTTCTTATCCATTTCTCTCCCCACACCCATGGTTGTGTTAGCAACAAAAAGGCCAACTTGTACCACAGAAAGTCTGCTTTGCCACCCGGGTTATCTGCAGATATCTTCCCCCAGCAGCATAGCTGCCCCCTCCCTTTACTTTGGGGCCACATTGTTGAAGTTTGAGGGGCATTTTAAACATGTTGAGTATTTTTTTTCAAAAGATATCACCTTGAGATCCCAGAAGTGTACTGGTACTTGTACTGGTACACACCAGACAGGAGTTTAAAATGCCCCCTGTACCTTTGACTCTGTATAACTGAAGCTCCAGGGTGGATGGCATGTTTTCAGCTGAGACAAGCAGATGTAACTATTTGGTATGAATATTGGGGCATGTCAGCTTCTCTTAGAATGCTTTCTGATGCTTGGGAACATTACAGAGAGGTATCCCATAATCTTTATGGTACAATTTAGCAGTCTTTTATATATGATTTATAGAAAGCTGCCCATCTCACAGCAGTGGCTTTGGGCAATGCACAAAGATTAAAGATTAAAAACCATTATAGCATCGTAACTGAGAGAAATCTTCCACCGATCTTCTCTGCCCACAAATTAGGTGGAAATTTGTGTTCATCACTTATGTATACTACTTCTCAAGAAATTTCTCCTGACACCTCTGAATAAGATAGTTATTTTAATTTTTTTTTAACTTAAAAAAAAAGCCAGGGGTAAGATTACTCCTAAAGTTTAACTTGGACTTTGTCCCAAAGAGTGCTTGTGTTTTCACATATAGCAAAATGGGTCTGGGGATGGACTTTCCCAGCACTTTGGCAGGGGACCTTCCATTTCTAAGTGAAAACAAGCAAAGTGTAAGCTAAAAAACATCCAGCGGTCTGTTCTCAGTGCTTGATGCAAAGCATTCTGATCAGTGGCGTGAATATGAAACAATCAAGATCTTCCAGCTGTATCTGGCATTGTTAGTAAACATACAGAAGTCACATCTCCTATTACACAGGCACTCTCTTTCTGTCCCTTCCCCTCTTCCTTGTATTTGACAAGCTGATTTCAGAGGCCAATGACAACATCCATGTCTCTTTCAAGCTGAGTGCATTTGTTTTGCATTTAAGAGAGCTGCCTTCATGCCCTTGGGTATCTAGTCACACATTGTAAAAAAAAAAAAAAAAAGCCCACATTCATGGACTGTTGAGTACTGAAACATGGCACTTTCTTAAGTGAAGGCAACTAGAAAGCAAGTGCAGCAATTAGACATTTATGAAAACATTTTACTATGAATAATACTATTTATTTACTATACATAAAGATTGCTGATGATATTGATACTCTGAAAGAAGAGAAGAGCTGAGCTGAGTTCCTGGCTTTACAAAGAATGAGAAAAAAAAATTATTTTGAATGTACTGATTTTTTTTTTTTAAATTATGGATTGGCTTAGTGGAGACTCAGTGAGAGAATGTTTGCCTAATGCTCTAAATCTTTCATATGATAAATACATAAATGGAGGTTTTCCAACAATAAAAAACTAGAGAATTGGCATTTGGGCTTTGTATCTTGGGCCCCCTTTTTGTCTGAGTGCATTTGTATCTATATTCTCAAATGGCAGCAGTTTAGTCTAGCTGTAATCGCAGCAGCCGAATATTCCATATTATGTTCAGCTCAGTGGAAGTAAACAGCTGTTCTTTGGAGTGTCCCTTCTAGCAGGAATTACCCCAGTTTAGTGCTATGATTATAGTAAACTGCTATGACTTAACATGATAGGTACAAATAGTCCCTTAGCACTTCACTTAACTAATATCCAGTATTATATCTATATTTCTTTATAAAAAACACTCAAATTATTTTGTATCTGTTACAATACCATTAAATATTTGTACTTTAAAAAAATACTGGGATTCTTCATAGATGACACACTAATAGTCTGGAAAGTAATAACGTGGACATTGGAAATAAAATTGAAAACAGTCTTGATAGGTTAGAGAAATAGGCTGAGGAAAACAGAATCAAGTTTTTTAAATAAATGCAGATATATTCCCCTTAGGAAAGAGAAATGAAGTGCATGAGCATACAGTGGGATTACCTGGCTATGCAACAGCATTTGTGAAAAAAGAGGTCAGTATAATAGTTGATCAAAACCTGAATATGAGTCAGAAGTGTGACATGTCTGCAAAAAAGGCAAATGCATTTTAGCCTGCATCAACAAAAATATAATTGGCAAATCATGTAAAATAATAGTTCTCTTTATTTGGCATTGCTCTGAACCCCGCTCTGATGTTTTGTCCAGTTGTGGGCATTTTAAAAATAATTAACAACTGCTATGGGATTAGAAAAAGGCAACTAGGGTCATTTAGAGACTAGAAATTAGTTCCTATGTAGAGAGATAGAACTGTGAAAGTTTAGCCTTGAGAAAATTAAACCATGTGTGTGTTTGTGAAAGCATTTGTCAAGTATCTGAAACAACAAAAGATAGCAGATGTTTGTCTGTTTGAATTCTAAAGTCCCAGAGCACCTTAGCGTCTTTTCTATTACTTTGTCTATTTTGTGGTCCAACCAGTTCTTGCTTGCAGGTAAATGGTTTTTCTTGCAGATATTCTAATGCACCATTGTTGCTACTATGTCATGCTGTTGTTTGTAATCAGTCTGTGTGATCTTCTTGCAGCAGCTAACTAGGTGGTCCACTGTTTCTTTAGCTTCTTTACAGAGGTGGCATTTACTGTCAGTTGCTGTCTTCTCAATTCTGGCTTTATATGCATTTGTTCTTAAGGCTTGGTTTTGTGCAGCCAGAATTAGCCCCTCTGTCTCTTTCTGCAGCTTTCCTGCTCTCAGCCATTGTCAGGTCTTGTTGTTACCTATTTCGCCTGCTAGGTGGTTTTTTTTTTTGTGTGTGTACTGGCCAGATAATACTTTGCCTTGCCATGCCTCTTTTCTATTCTTTATTTGATCTTTCTTATAGGCCAGTTTGGTCTCTTTGGTATTCAGTAAGCCTTCATGGTGTACTAGCTTCAGTGCATCTTCTTCACTGTCCTTCAGATATTGTTCCAATGCCCAGGGCCACAACTGGGAGGGCAAGCGGGGCATATGCCCTGCGTGCCATGCTGGGGGGGTGCCAAAATGAGCACTGGGGGGCGCCAAAATGGGTGTGGAATCCATGTTTGCCCCGGGTGACACAGACCTTAGTTGTGAGCCTGCCGATGCCCTTTTTTCTTCTTCACTGTCTGAGGTACTTGCAACATTCCATGCCCAACTATTTTCCTTGGTAAATAGAGTCTGTCAACATTGCTGCATGGATGAAGAGTATGATTCATTGTCATTATTTTTTGGGTCTTCCTATCCAGGGCTTGTAGTCCTGCTTCAGCCTAGTCCACTATTTCAGCTGTGTATCTAATGACTGGGATTCCCAGGTGTTAATTGCCTTGATGGTATTTCCTCCACTGAGTTTGGACTTAAAGACCTTCTTCACTCTCATGATGTATTCACTACTAACCTTCTTCTTGACTTCAGTGTGCTTGATGTTGTCAGCTTGAAGGATGCCCAGGTATTTGTAGTGATCTTCTTAATCCAGACTCTTGATGTTATCTCCATAGGGCATCTTGATTCCTTCAGTTTCACTGTTTTTCCCTTGTTGATGGTAAGGGTGGCACATTTGTCCAGTCCAAACTCCATTGCAATATCTTGGCTGTATTTACAGATAGTGTTGAGCAGTGATTCTATTTCAGATGGTGTTTTCCCATACAGCTTCAGATCGTCTGTGTAATGGAGCTGGGATAGCTTGGTAGATGTTTTTGACATTTGACAGCCTTGGCCTGACTTGTTCACTATTGTTGACAGAGGAATCAATGCAATGACAAACAGTAGTGGTGATAGTGAGTCTCCCTGAAATATTTCTCTCTTGGTGTTAACCTCTCCCAGTCTATCACTATTGGCCAGCAACTGTGTCTTCCACTGTGCCTTTGAACTTTGCACAAAGCTTCTGATATTTCTGTTACCTCCTGTTATTTCTAGGCACTTGATTATCCAGTCATGTGGCAGGGAGTCAAATGCCTTCTTGTAATCAATCCAAGCTACATTCAAGTTGATCTTCTTCTCTTGCAATCTTTCAAAATCATCTTGTCAATCAGGAGCTGATCATTTGTCCCTCTTGTTTTTTGGGCAGTTTCCTTACTGCTCAGATGGGAAGAACTTGTTTTCAACTAGATGCTGCTGGACTGCATCAGCTACAACACCAGTTAGCAAACTGAAAGTTGCTGGTAAGCAGGTATTTGGCCTGCAGTTGCCTGATGCTGCCCTTTTTGTTGGATTTTCATTATGAGATAGGTTTTTTTTTTTTAACTTGTTAACCAACCATCAATTTAACCTCCCTGCAGTATGTTGTTGTTGTTGTTATTGTGTTGTTATTTGTGCCTTTGAGTCAGTCTTGACTCTTGGAACTGCCTGGAGAAGTCTCTGAAGTTTTCTTGGCAAGATTTTAGAAGTGGTTTGCCATTTCCTCCTTCCTAGGGCTGAGAGAGAGTGACTGGCCCAAAGTCACCCAGCTGGCTTTGTGCCTATGGAAGGACTAGAAATTATGGTCTCCCGGTTTCCAGCCTGATGCCTTAACCGCTGTACCAGACTTAACCACATGCTATATCAATAAACCAAGATTCACATTTGTTGATAGTTGACAGACATGGACATAATCTGTTCAGTTTTATTTTTCCCCTCAAGGGAGTGTAATATCTGCATGATGACTTGTACATTTTATTAATGTCTGATTATGGTTATTTAACATTGTTGTTTCTTGGCTACAATCTAACAAGCAGTTAAAATTTCAGTTAATTTGGCAAAGTTAATTCTGTGTTGGAAAAGGTATACATTGCAGCAATTGTTTGATAAATTGCTCCTAAATTGCTATTTCTATGCAGCAGCCTTAATTCACAAAAAGTTTGGTGGGATGGGACGTTGCTAAGTTATACATGTAGAATTGCAGGTGGGAATTTCTACACATTTTATAAACTGCCATTGGATGAATATCATTCTGTTAAGTAAAGGTAATGGTTTCCCTTGACATTAAGTCCAGTCATGTCCGAGTCTAGGGGGCAGTGCTCATCTCCGTTTCAAAGCCGAAGAGCTGGCATTTGTCCGTAGACACTTCCATGGTCATGTGGCCGGCATGACTAAATGGAAAATTCTAGTTATTTTTACAGTTCTGTATACCTACTTGCAGTTACAGAATGTAAGATCAGTAATCAATGGAGACATGGCTGCTATAGCTAAGTATTTGTAAAAAAATACACATGTAAAACCAAAGAAAATACTGCAGGAACTTGTAAAAAGTAACATTTATTGGGCAAGGATTAAAATTACTTTGAAATAGTTTCAGAAGAATAAGACAAAAAGAACAGGAAATAGATTTAAAGCAGTGCATGTGTCTTAAATGAATGTTAATCCAGGATAATCCTCAATTATTCTGTAAGTGAACATAATAAGTGACAAAGGTCTCAGGATGTTTCATTGCTTATGTGATACTTTCCCCTTATTCTTAAAAGTGTCACAGCATGGGAGGAGGCAAGGTCAGCTATCAGTCTTTTAGATTCACACACTCACAAGGATATCTTTATATCCAAAATGGAGAAACACTGAGTGCTTGGAAGAAGCATATAGATTTAGTAGCATTAATCCTTTGCTGTATTGCTCCAAACACTCATTCTAATCCTTACTCCAAACACTCATTCTATTGTATCTTTCATCGGTGTGCAGATTCTATGTAGCAGGAGGATCTAGGATGTCGAATCAGCACATTTCAATTCTAAATAAAGCTTACGCATAGCTATGTGCCCTGAGACCCTGTGTTAGATGCCAGATCAGCCCTTCTTACTCTATTAAAACTCATATACTCAGATATGGTCATTTAAAACCCCCACTGGAAATATTAAGCCTTCTGTTTTGCTGTTCAAAACAACCAACAAAAATGGAAAAAAAAATAAACAAAACTGTTTCTCTAAGTTTTGTCTACATGGGAGGAACCATTAGAAAGAATTATGCTTCTAGTTGTCAGGAAGCTGTAGTAATTTGGAGGAGTCTATTGCTGCTTAGTAATTACTCCAAATAATTGTAGCTGCAATATGGGAAATTGGGTGGGTGGGAGAACTTTATCATCACAAGTAATGTCATTGTGCTGAAATGAAGAGTTGCTAGTGACTTGTATTGCAGGGATAATTTTCAGTTGGCTTCACTCCATCGATCACATGGAATAGCACCTGGCAAACGGCTTGGTTCCAGGCAACACTTGTTAACCTTTCAGTCTTCACAATAACTGTCAGCAGGGAAAAAGTCAGTGCCACAAATAAACTGGCATTCACAACTTTCCACCAGCTACTAATAACAGTGCCTGGCTTTTTAGCACTGCAGAAAATAAAAATGTTCTGTTTAATTAGACAACATTTTGCATTGGTGATACAACTGATTGAAGGCAAAAATAATAACAAATCATAGCTTATATGGGAATTTAGTTTAGGCATAAGTAATTGGCATCCGTTTAACTTTTTGAAATAAATTTTGAAAAATCGGCTTTAAAATTAAATGAGAAAAAACCTGCAGAAAAAAGCCTCTCCCATTACTTTAGACCTATCATCTTTAAAACAACAACAACAACCCTGTTATGGTACCTTAAAGATTAACAAATTTTCCTTTGGCAGTTTTCAATCTTTTTGATAAGATGGATGAAGTGAGGTCCAGGGACTGCATCCTTTTTATGCACATCTAGTCTCCCCTTGGGAGGAAAGAGAAGGGGAAAATGATGGGAAAATCAGAAGAGGTATCTTCAAGATAGACATAGAACAGAAAATAACAGAACATCACTTACTATCATATGCACCTCCCAGAAAAACCCACTTGAACAGATATCATCAATTATCTACAGCATTCTGGACCATGACATTTCCCCTTCAGAAACCTTGGGTGGTAGATCTTACCAGTTTACGTGATAATAAATTTGTTAGTGTCACAAAACTCTTGATTTTGTGTTTTTGCTGTATTATCTCCTCTGAAGTTTCTTTCTTTTTGCTCTAAATTTCCTATCTTGCTGCAGTCTTATTTCATTTCCCCCCTATCAGGTTGTAAGAATGGTGAGTAAATACTCTTTTACTTTTTGATAGTTCAGCAATTGCCTCCTGAGCAAAGGATCTGTTGATTGTAATCACCTGATCGTTGTGAGCAGTGTAATGTACTTTGGAAGGAAGAAACAGATTGGTATTAGCATGAACACTTTGTCTTCCTAAAGGACACACTGAACATAAAAACAGTCCTGCTGCATTAGGTGAAGGGTCCACCTAGTCCAACATGTTTTATCCTATAGTGGCCAGTCAAATGAATTTGGGATGGGTAAAAAAAAAGAAAAAAAGTTTTTTTGTATTGATGCTTCCCAGTAGCTTGTATTTATCATATATTGCCTGTGATGAAGGATGTCATAGATAGCCCAGAAGATCAGAGCTCTTAATAGCTGAATGAAGTTGTAATCCTGTTTCTCCCTGGTGCCATCTTTATAGCAATTTTAGCACATGTTAAAGATACATCTTGTCCTTCTGAAGGCAAAGCATAAAAATGATTTTATTCTGTCAGACCTTTGTCCTCTTTAACTGAGTTCTAATACTTATGGTAAATATGCTATAACTAGATTAACTCATAGTTGGTTTTATCAGTTGTATACAATTTACTGAAATATTTCACCTTCCTGGTTAATATATGAAACTTAATCTCACATTGTTCTTATGGTTCTGTTATTTTGGATTTTATATTTTATACTTTATTGCCATTAGCATCGAGTTGGTAAAAAAGGTAAGAGGACTAGAACCAAGAGATAATGCAAAACGTTTAATGCTTTGTACATAAATCAGGAGAGCTGATTTATGACAAACTCTGCTGGCACAGATTCTTTAAGCATCATTGACACAACATTTAATATGATTGCAAAACAGCTGGGTAGATTCTGCTGGAGGCTTGGTTATATTACTGCCAATTAATGTTGCAGTCTTGGAGAATGGAGATGGTTTGTATGGTAATGTACACCTCTGAGTTGGTCTTGAGACTTCGCTCCTAAACCCTATTCTGATTGCACAGCATACACAGTCACACTCTTGGTGTCTTGTCCCCACAAAATGGGTAAGTTTCCTTTGATGGAGGGGAGTAGAGGGAAAACCTCACCTGCACACATGATAATGCCATCTTTGAGGACAAATGTTGGAATCAGAATGGATGAGAATATGAAAGTGTAAGGAAGGGCTTATTGTAATAAATTAATAAATTTTCCTTAAATATGGTTGTGATCTTTTTTTTAAAAAAATCCCAAGATAGCTATTATTCAAACAAACATCAATCAGCCTTGCATGCTTATATTGCTATTTATTTGTGCAATGGCAAAGTGTGATTGGAAGGCAATGAAAATCTACATGCTGCTGTATCAAGTCAGAGTCTTCAATAATTGTGTTGTCAAGCCTGCTTCTACAATGTAGTCAGCTGGGAAACAGGCAGATGACAAAAACATAACAGTAGTAGCACACAGTTTTATGGCTTGAGGGCTTTTCCTGCTTTCTCTAGATGTGGTCTTGTGACAGCCCTTTCTAGCAGATTAATGCAAGCAGCACCAATGCTGGCACTACATTAATACTAAACATTGATTTTTGGATTTGTGCAGGAGAAGCTGCTGCCCTGTTCTGGCAGTTTTCAATACTGATGTATTGGGGGAAAAAAAAACCTTAAGCCTTTACTTTCAGGTGATTTGTCATGCCTTTCTGCACTCTTAAGGAAGTACATAGGAATGAAATAAGGAATTGTGAGGGCCAAAGACCAGAATGCCCACTCCATATGAACCTGCAACTTGTTGAAACTTAATCTGATGTGCCTAATTTATATGACACACTCTGACACAACAGAGAGCTGTACTTCCAAATCTAACTGTAAAGAAAAAGGCTTCATAGATCTACCTAAGCCAATTGCTAGTTTCTATATGATTCATGACTGTTTAATCTGTTGAAAAAATTATAACTTTTAAAAATGTCATTTAACATTGTCATCTGGACAAATTCTGGGTTTCTAGGATTTGAGGAATGATAGGAGATTCTTTCTTCAGCAAAGGATCGTTACCTTGCCATGGTGCTGGAGTTTGAGCACCTCAATGATGCCATGAGCTAAACCATGAAGGGCCACCCAAGACAGGAAGGTCATGACAAAGAGGTCAGATTAAATGCGATCTCTGGGAAAGGTAATGGCAACCCACCCCAGTATTCTTGGTGTGAAAACTAAATGGATCAGTACAAACAGAGATATGTTGGTATACCATCGGAAAATGAGACCCCCAGGTCGGAAGATGGTCAGAATGCTACTGGGGAGGAACAGAGGATGAGTTCAACTAGCCCCAGACATGATGACGCAGCTGGCTCAAAGCCGAAAGGACGGCTAGTGGCTGATGGTGCTGCTGGTGAATGGCGAATCCGATGTTCTAAGGATCAACACACCATTGGAACCTGGAATGTAAGATCTATGAGCCAGGGCAAATTGGATGTGGTTATTGGTGAGATGACAAGATTAGGGATAGACATTTTGGGCGTCAGTGAACTGAAATGGACTGGAATGGGCCACTTCACATCAGATGACGACCAGATCTACTACTGTGGACAAGAGGACCACAGAAGAAATGGAGTAGCTTTCATAATTAATAGTAAAGTGGCTAAATCAGTGCTTGGATACAATCCCAAAAACAATAGAATGATCTCCATTTGAATTCAGGGCAAGCCATCTAACATCACAGTGATCCAAATAGACGCCCCAACCACAGATGCTGAAGAAGCTGAAGTAGAGCAGTTCTATGAGGATCTGCAGCACCTACTGGATGACACGCCTAAAAGAGATGTTATTTTCATTACAGGAGACTGGAATGCTAAGGTGGGAAGTCAAACGACACCTGGAATTACAGGTAAGTATGGCCTGGGAGAACAAAATGAAGCAGGACATAGGCTGATAGAATTTTGCCAAGTCAACTCACTCTGCATAACAAACACTCTCTTCCAACAACCTAAGAGATGGCTTTATACATGGACTTCACCAGATGGACAACACCGAAATCAGATTGACTACATCCTTTGCAGCCAAAGGTGGCGGACATCTATACAGTCGGTAAAAACAAGACCTGGAGCTGACTGTAGTTCAGATCACGAACTTCTTATTGCACAATTTAGGATCAGACTAAAGAGATTAGGGAAGACCCACAGATCAGCTAGATATGAGCTCACTAATATCCCTAAGGAATATGCACTGGAGGTGAAGAATAGATTTAAGTGACTGGACTTAGTAGATAGGGTCCTGGAAGAACTATGGACAGAAGTTCTCAACATTGTTCAGGAGGCAGCAACAAAATACATCCCAAAGAAAGAGAAAACCAAGAAGGCAAAATGGCTGTCTGCTGAGACACTAGAAGTAGCCCAAGAAAGAAGGAAAGCAAAAGGCAACAGTGATAGCGGGAGATATGCCCAGTTAAATGCAAAAATCCAGAAGTTAGCCAGAAGAGATAAGGAATTATTTTTAAACAAGCAATGCGCGGAAGTGGAAGAAGACAATAGAATAGGAAGGACAAGAGACCTCTTCCAGAAAAATAGAAACATTGGAGGTAAATTCCAGGCAAAAATGGGTATGATCAAAAACAAAGATGGCAAGGACCTAACAGAAGAATAAGAGATCAAGAAAAGGTGGCAAGAATATACAGAAGACCTGTATAGGAAGGATAACAATATCGGGGATAGCTTTGATGGTGTGGTCAGTGAGCTAGAGCCAGACATCCTGAAGAGTGAGGTTGAATGGGCCTTAAGAAGCATTGCTAATAACAAGGCAGCAGGAGATGACGGCATCCCAGGTGAACTGTTCAAAATCTTGCAAGATGATGCTGTCAAGGGAATGCATGCTATATGCCAGCAAATTTGGAAAACACAAGAATGGCCATCAGATTGGAAAAAATCAACTTATATCCCCATACCAAAAAAGGGGAACACTAAAGAATGTTCAAACTATC
Organism: Candoia aspera; assembly: GCF_035149785.1. Lineage (NCBI taxonomy): Eukaryota > Metazoa > Chordata > Lepidosauria > Squamata > Candoiidae > Candoia > Candoia aspera. The sequence continues at coordinate 78,640,468 of NC_086157.1, read as the reverse complement.
GAATAGTGGCACTCATTTCACATGCCAGTAAGGTAATGCTCAAGATCCTGCAAGGTAGACTTCAGCAATTCATGGAGCGAGAATTGCCAGATGCACAAGCTGGGTTTAGAAAAGGCAGAGGAACTAGGGACCAAATTGCCAATATCTGCTGGATAATGGAAAAAGCCAGGGAGTTTCAGGAAAACATCTATTTCTGTTTTATTGACTATTCTAAAGCCTTTGACTGTGTGGACCATAACAAATTGTGGCAAGTTCTTAGCGGTATGGGGATACCAAGTCATCTTGTATGCCTCCTGAAGAATCTGTATAATGACCAAGTAGCAACAGTAAGAACAGACCACGGAACAACGGACCACTCTTCCTGCTGGCATCCCCAACCTCCTCCTCCTGCTCCAATCATGATTGATGGGCAACAGCACTTTGAAGTCAAGGAGGTTGTTGATTCTCGCAAGCTTTGGGGCACCCTCCAGTACCTGATCCACTGGAAACACTTTCTTCATCCTGAATGGGTGCCTGCTCGCCACATTAATGCTCCTGATTTAGTTAACCCTTTCCATTTGGCTTACCAATTGAAACTTTCCGCTTAATGTTTTTTTTTGGGGGGACAGTATGTCATGTTCACTGTTTCAATGTGCACTGTACATCGTAACGTTTTACATGCCATGGTGCTGATGCGCATTTCTGTTGGGAGGGAGTTGCTGTGAATCCTTGTGCCAAGCTCTGTATCTGTGTTTGTTTCAATGGAATGTGTTTGGGTTATGTGCTCGGCTCAAGGACTTTTCCCGCGGACCATCAGAAGCCGTTAGGAGCACCTGGGATTGTGAGCCTGGGAAGATTCTATGGGGGAAGGGAACTCGTTTGTACCAAGGGTTTTTTAGTTTGCATTTGGTGTGCTTTTTCTATTCCCAGCTTTCTTTGTGATCCTGCATACTATTCTTTAATAAATCAGACATCTTTATGAACCTGTTCATGAGTCTGATGGTGTTTTAGGATAGGCAATCATTACATTGATTGATAACTGGCAAATAGAGGGAGAAAATTTAGAAGCAATGAAAGACTTTGTATTTCTAGGTGCAAAGATTACTGCAGATACTAACTGCAGTCAGGAAATCAGAAGACATTTAATCCTTGGAAGAAGAGCAATGACAAATCTCGATAAAATAGTTAAGAGCAGAGACATCACACTGACAACAAAGGTCCACATAGTTAAAGCAATGGTATTCCCAGTAGTAACATATGGCTGCGAGAGCTGGACCATAAGGAAGGCTGAGCGAAGAAAGATCGATGCTTTTGAACTGTGGTGTTGGAGGAAAATTCTGAGAGTGCCTTGGACTACAAGAAGATCAAACCAGTCCATCCTCCAGGAAATAAAGCCAGACTGCTCACTTGAGGGAACGATATTAAAGGCAAAACTGAAATACCTTGGCCACATAATGAGAAGACAGGACACCCTGGAGAATATGCTGATGCTAGGGAGAGTGGAAGGCAAAAGGAAGAGGGGCCGACCAAGGGCAAGATGGATTGATGATATTCTAGAGGTGATGGACTCATCCCTGGGGGAGCTGGGGGTGTTGACGACCGACAGGAAGCTCTGCCATGGGCTGGTCCATGAAGTCACAAAGAGTCAGAAGCGACTGAACGAATAAACAACAGGAGGTTCTTTGGGGTTTTTAAAAATATTAAACTGCTGCCATTTGAAAGTATAAATACAAATATTGGTAAGTAAGAAGCATGAGCCAGAAGACTAACTGCACTGCATTCCATTGCAGATTACTCCATCCTCCCTGGTTGATAAATGGTTTAAGCTGCAGGCAAGAACATTTTTCCCCTCTACTCAAGACAGCCAAAAACAGTTCTAATCAAATCCATTCTAATATTTAACAATTATGACATGAGCTCAATTTATGTATGCACTGTTCTACAGATTTATAGATTTTGGTGACAATTCTCTCCCTCTCCTCCACCTCCCCCCCCCCCCAAGTTAGGCTAGCAGTTGGCTTTTCTCTGGGTGGTAAGATCTTAAACTATCATCCATTTTGATCCCTGTGGGATCAGCTTTATAGAGTAGATCACGCTCCATGATATATCCTTCTCTTCAGGTCAACAGTACTCTTTGATGAATTGTCCCCAACAACTTTCTACTGCAAAATTTTCTGGATTTGCTCTTGAATCAATACTATAACCAGCAAAATAAACATTATGCAATCTTGCTCAGGTTTGTCAGGTTACATGGTTATTTATTAAAGCCACAGATTTTCTATAGTGAGAACTGTGTAAATTTATCTTAGCTGCCACCATTACATCCATTCCAGTTCTTCTCCCTTTTCCTTGCCTCTTGGCTACCAAGTCAACATCTGTTTCCTTCCATCTATCTAATATAAGACATTTTTTGATGAGAACTAAATTATCGGTAGTCTTCTTATCAGCAAAGCTATCACAAACCAGTTCAAACTGTTTGTTAAGATTACTGCACAGAAGCCTGAATACTTGACACGACTGAATGAAGGCTTGTCAGAAAGGTCTACATACACTGTCCCCTCCCAAGTCCTGCACTAAAGATTCAGGCTTTGACAGTCCTGCATGTTTCTGAGCTGTTGCAAGCTGCACATGCCATTACAACACCTATGACAGCCTCTTTCACTGCAATCCTGCCTTGCTGCCTCATGCTGTGTGTGAGCTATGGTGGTTTAAAAACTCATGGTGCTGCCATGACCTGAATTCCGCAGGGAAAGCTGGAGAACAAGGGCCTATAGAGCTGCCCCATCAGGATTCAGGCTCTGGCATCACCTATATTTTTGAACTGTTGAAGGCTGAACAAAAGAACTCATGGGTCGCATGCAGCCAGTGGGTCACATGTTTAAGACCACTAATTTATGTACAATGGTCAACATGGAGATAGTGTAATTTTTTTTGGAGATTTTGGAGATTTTTTTTAAAAGAATGGGTTTTGATGGTGGTGTTTCTTGTTTTTAAGCATTGTTCTGATTGTGATTATTTCATTTGAAAGAGCCTTTTTGCTCTGTAAACTGCTTTGGGCTTCTCTGAAAAGAACAGTCTAGAAATAGTATAATTAAATAAACAAGCAGGATAGGATGTTTTCTTCTGGAATGAGTCAGAATCAGATGTTGGTTAGTTGAAAGACTCCATGGCTTTTCTTACATGCATACATATACATGGCACAGAAGTATGTGTGTGTGTGATATATAAGGGCATGATACAGTTCTTTCTTGGGGATTATAGCCCACTCAGATTCAAAAGGATAGATTTCAGAGAAATATCCCAAAATAATTAAATAATGTAACTTAAATGAAACAGAAAATAAGATTGGGAACAGTTTGTGGGGGAAAGGACCTGAACATTGCTTATGGTTTGAAGGTAGAATCACTTACATCATACCAGAGTAAGATGCAAACACAGTCTGTATGATTTGTTTTGTTTTCAGATAATCTGGTCACTTCTGGTTAGCTAATCAAGTGGTATGATTTATAGAATACCTGCAGTAGTCTAAAGAATTCCGAATGAGTTCTATCAGAAGTGCACAATTAATCATTTTCAAAATTACCATGTGTCTGTGACATAGTGCAGCTTTTAATTATCATTTTGTTTCATGTGTGATGAACTGAAATACATGGTTTTAAAAAAGATTGTACTCTGGGATAATTATGAGGTGGAATTTGATTCCATTTTCTTACTGAAGCTTGAAGTGACCATTTTTAAAATGGAAAAAAAAAATGCATAAGAAAAGAGAAAAAGAGAGGGAGAGGGAGAAAAGAAACACACCATAAAATTGCAAATCGCAACACAAATTTTACATATATATTCATACCAGGTTATAAGGTTGAATTATTAAGCATGAAGTGCAAAGTTTAATTTGTTTTTAATCTCTAGGCATTTAATTACATTTTACTACTAATAAAATAAAGGAAGACATTTCAGGAATATGTAACTTGGCACATGTGACTTGCTATGATATTTCTCAAAGCTTCCTGAATTTGAGGACAATTGGATGATATTTGTCCCAATTTCTGTAGCTTAAAAATAGTCAGCCTAAGCTCTAAGAAAATGTGGAAGAGTCTGTCAATTTATTTTCATCTTTTCTGTCTAGATTGTGGATGAAAGGTGTCTTCTCCTTCTCCTTCCCCTCTTCCAAGGTTACTGACTGTACCTTGTCAATAACCTTGGAAGGTTACTGTCATCATTACTGTACCAATAATGATGACATTTCCATTCTTCATTTAATCAGCTGGATATGTGATTGATTTGCACCTGCATGTTCTATGTATTCTGAGATACTGGTAGGAATGAAGATAATTATAAGCCAAGCTTCAGGATGTTTTGGAGGAACCTGGGAGTAAATATAGTTCCGTAATAGGGCCTTTGCACATCTTCAGATGGTGTGCTAGCTCCGCCCATTCCTGGACCAAGATGCCCTCCAAACAGTCACTCATACCCTTGTCATCTCCCACATAGACTATTGCAATGTGCTCTACATGGGGCTACCCTTGAAGAGTATCTGTAAGCTTCAGCTGGTCCAGAATGCAGTGGTGCGGACAGTTATTGGTGCTGTGAAATCGGCACATGTGACACCACTGTTACGCGAGCTGCATTGGGTACCAGTTTGCTTCTGCATCCAATTCAAGGTGTTGGTTATCACCTTTAAAGCCCTGCATGGCATGGGATCAGGCTACCTGAGGGACCGTCTCACCCCCATGACATTAACCCACGCCACCCGGTCAGGCAGAGAGGGCATGCTACGGACCCCATCAACAAAGGAATTGCAGGCGGGCCTTCTCTGCAGCGGCACCCGCCTTTTGGAATATCATGCCCCTGGAGTTAAGATGATTTCCTCGCTCCCGGCCTTCTGGAAGAAATTGGAGACCTGGTTCTGTCGCCTTGCGTGGGATGGGGAGGCTAACAGCTCCACCTGGGGGTGGTTGGTGCCATAGTTCCCCCTATTGATTGGGATTCCATCTCCTCTTGGATTTTATATTTATTATCTTATTTACATTTTTGAAGTGTGATTGAAGCTTAGATGTTTTTATTATTGCTTTTATTGTAAACCTGCCAGAGTCCCCCACTGGGGGAGTTGGGCAGTAACATAAACATAAACATAAACATAAACATAAACATAATAATAATAATAAAGTCTGCCCTAACATGGAGGAAGTAAAACAGCAGCACCTGTTTAACTGATGCTTTAGCCACACCACTCCCTGCCTCCTGTAGCCACTCATTCCTCCTGAGGCTACCTGAGCACCGTCATTGCTTCCACCTTCTTCAAAGCAGGGTGGTGGTGGTGCTAGTGGTATCTGTCTGCTCTTCCATTCACCTGATCCCAGAGCCAGCTGGGAGCAGAAACTCCAAGGAGCAATCCCACCCTTCTGATCTGAACACATACAGTGGATATCTAAAGTCTACACACCCCTGTTAAAATGCCAGGTTTTTGAGATGTAAAAAAAATCAGACCAAGATTAATCACTTCAGAATTTTTTCCACCTTTAATATAACATATAAGCTGTACAATTCAATTGAAAAACAAACTGAAATCTTTTAGGGGGAAATAATAATAATAAAAAAAAAACTAGAATAGTGTGGTTGCATAAGTGGGCACACCTTTAAATTAATAACTAATGTCAGTTTATAATAAATTGCCGAGGTTCTGCTTCTATATTTATTTTTATAAAATGCTACTGTTATTAAAAGACAAATTCTATAACTTAAAAAAACCCTTTAATTTTAGATTATAGAATTAACTTCAACTTAATTTCTACTCATGCATCAAAAACCAAGCAAATTGGAAATTAAGCACTTAATAATCATGAAGCAGAAGCTGTAATGAATTTGCTGAGTTTCATATGCTATTAAGAATTTAAAAATGACATTCCCTCCAGACCCAGAATGCATTAGTATTTCTAGTCAAATTTGAACTAGGGAGGAATGGCTGAAGTTAGAGTAAAGCTTCTGAACACTTGATAAGGACACCTGTGATGAAATGATGTGTAATATACATTCAAGACAAAATTCTACTTATCATTGTAAAGGCTACATTTCTGCAGGTATTCACAGTGATGATGCTATATCATATGATTCCATGTATCAAATCCTATTTGAAAATAAGACAATAGTATATGAAACTCAACAGAAATTCTTATAATAAGAATTTTATTAGATTTCAGATAAAGATAAAAACTACAGAAAAACAAAAAAACTACAAAGAAAACCTAAAAAAGAGTGAAAACACAAGAAAAAAAAAGACTTCCAACTTTTAACAGCAAGAATATACAACAATCTCCATAATAAATCCCTTACTTTATATTAAACCAAAATCACATTATTTCTATAAATAATTCCATTGGCACTACATAAAAATCACTAAGTACAATTGCTCCCTCCCCTTATGTTAAAAAAGAAAAAAGAAAAAAAAAAATATAAACCTCTTAATCAACTCCCCCCCCATGTTAACATTTATTTAATTACTTCCTTCCTACTACTATTCTATACATTCCTGTTTACTATAACAAAAATCAAACTAAAAAACATGTAAATTGTCTGCCATTGTTATTAATAATACAACAATTATAATAATCTTAATCATATTAAGCCTAAAACCAAACATTGATTTATTATTTCTTTTATTTTTATATATACCTTAATAATCTTATTCCAAATCATTAAAGTTAAGTGAAGTCAACCAAACCTTAAAAGCAATCCAGATCAATATTGTAAAACCCTTACCACACTTCAAAATAAACCAAAGCATTTACATATCTCCACAATATACACAGAGCTTTTTTCATAAAGAGATCAAACTGCCCAACTGCCCCCCTTAAAAATTCCGACTTCTCTTCAGAAAACCTTCCATACATAATAACCCCTTCTTTTCCATGGCGTTCCATCAGAAAGTCAATTTCACTTATAACTTGCAACTCGATCCCTCTATTTAATTTCTTCAACTCAACTAACCGATCTTCATTTCAACAGAAGCCCCAATCTCACTATTAAAAGAAACATTTCTATTGCTGTTAAGCTCTTCAATTTCTTCCACGACATCCCCAGCCAGTTGACACATTTTAAACCTCATGTTTTCCACAATGTCCTGAATACCTTTCATAAAATCTTGATAGGAATCAGAAGGCATCTCTTTAAGGTCTTGGTGAAAGTCGGAAAAAGTTTGATTGAAATCCTCCATGTCTCACGCAGTAGATTATGGCACCCCCTAGGTACTTAACCAGTGAAAGTAGGAGATAATAGAATAATTTATGGAATGTGTTTACACAAGAGAAAGTAAACTAACAGGCAGTTTCCCAGGGAAAGTAGCAGCAGAAAACTGAAAGTTTGAAACAGCAGATTCAACGTGTAGGAAAATGCTAAAATCTTCAAATTTAGTACAAAAATAATAAAAGGGAGATGATTACATAGTCTCAACCCTCCTTAATATTTAGATGGAAAGCAAAACCAAAGCTTAAAAAGTTTATTTTTAAAGAGAATTAATCACAAAAATAAAGATTAGCATCAAGAGAGTCATTTCTCCTTGCTGTAGAAAGCCTCTCTTAGGGTAAACATCCTTAAAAGAAAAATAAATTGGTGATTTAGAAATAGGGTGGCCAGTCCTAATGTCCTTCTAAGGCTACAGCACGGCTTGGAAATTGTGATGCCCCAACCTCCCAGCATCTCTTACCAGTCGAGTGCGAACACTGTTTACGATCTCTTGGCTGCAAATTGCTGTCTTCAGAGTAATTCTGAGCATTTTCCTTTCCTGGTAAAATGCTCTTGGGCTTCAGGGAAAACCTGCCTGAGCCCCCCCAAAAACATGCTGCATTGACAGTTCTGCCCACAGAGCCCGCGAGTACAGTGCCATGTCCCCACCAGAAGTCCTAAAAATCACAGAAATTCTTAATGATAGTAGATGTGTTAATAAGGTACACATCTGTATTGTACACCTGTACAATACAGATGTATTGTACATCTGTACAATAATAACATTGTGTCTTTTAAAAAAACATTGAGTCTGTATTGTTAATAATCTACAGACATTAAACTTACAGATCTACAGTTACCTCATACCCTACACTTTGTCATTATGCATCATTCAGAAGCATAACAGGTGTATCCTTGAAATATTTCAAGGATAAATTGTTGTCCTGTTGATTCTATGGCTGAACAAATAGTGAATTGTTAGCAATTGCTTGAAGATATCCAGGCTTTCCTACAGGGCAAGGAGTTGTTGGGTCAAGTGGCAGGACAACCAATTCCTAATCCTATCAATTGCTATATAACACAAATTTAACACCAAACAATAATATGTTAATGTTCATTTTTTCCCAAACAAAAATCTCCAGAAAATATGTCTGAAACAAAATTCCATTGGTTAACATTACACATAAACAGTGAAAGTTACAATTTTGTAAAATAATTTATAGTGGACAATCTTATATGTCAGAGAATAAAAGTAAGTTGGCTAGCATTTTAAAAAGGTTACTTGAAAAGTCATATCATAAGATGAATTATTTAGGAGAAGATGTATACAATTATTAATTCTCTACATATTTTTTTAAAATCCCTAGAAAATGAAATATATAAGAACACATGCCCAGCTAATCCGCATAGCAAAGCAGTTGACGGTTAAGCAATTGACTGTTCAGAAGAACAATTTTATATTCATGATGCATATTTCAACAAAAATGTCAATACAGTGTGTAGCTGCAGTAAAACACCAAATTCCATCTTCCAAAAAATAAGGAAGTAAACTAAAATAGGCAAAATATTAATGCCCTAAAAAAATATATGATGAGACAGCAGTTGGAATACTGTATGCACCTTATTTATTTACTTATATTTATTTATATACAGTATATTTACTTCGTTTAAGGCAGTTTACATTCTACCAAAAAAAAAAAAAATAGAAGTATAGACATATAAAATTAGCAAAAATTCAGATATAAAATAGATAATAAAATCTGTTCATAAGGTAGCCCTATGACCATTAGTAGCCTGCAGAATAAAACAATGTTAAGAGACTTTTGAAAGGCAGTAGATTGCAGCACAATGTATTTCAGCAGGCAAGCTGTTCTAAAACATGGTGGCAACCACTGAGGAAGACTATAGTTGGACTCCATCCCTCATATAGGGTGAGAACCTCAGCATTCTATTTGGGATGCATACACAGGATGGGTCAAAACTGGCAGAAGAAATAGTCCTACCAAGCCTTGTAGGGCTTCATAGATGATGACCAGCATTTTGAATGGACATGGAAGGAAACTGGTAGCCAATGCAGTGACTGAAAATAGGTCTTACATTGCTAAAACTGCTACTTTCAGTTAGCAGTAGACCACTGCAGGTTAGTGGTTTGACAATGGTAAATTTCAATTGTCTCTGAAGGCAGCCATGTTCAGGGCATTTCAGTAGTCTAAATGCAACTGTACTGTGATAAGGACTGCTGTCAGCCCCACAATGTAGACAAGATCAGTCAATGAACTCCATGGAGATCTAAAACTATATTGATTAAGGTGGACTATAGTAACAGAATTTTGCAAGTCTGATTATGCTTTACCTCCTCCTCCTGCAAAATAACAATAAAACCACTATTCAATAGAATAAAAAAAACCACATAAATAAAAAGAAGCAAATGCACTCATTACATCCCCCTCAACAATACAGGTGTCTATCTTGGAGCTCAAAAAAAACAGGATGGCTGTCTTCACTTTTTTGAACCTTGCCCTTTGTACATACACTCATGTGAATTAGGGAGTGTCTGAGATGTTTACACATACCTTCTTGTTTTGGGCTTAAGCCATGTTTTCCTCCTTGTTTCTTTGGTAATGGATCTCTCTCCATCAAGGTCCTCTTCCTTACTCTCTATTGCTCCCCAGTCCACAAAGGAACATAACTGGCACAGCAGCTGAAGATAGAAGAGGTACCTCTTGTCATAGCATCAACATGCTGCTGTACTAGAACCATGAATCAAGGAAGTCACACATTTGCAGATCTGCTCCTTTGGACAATGAAACCTCATTCAGAACCAACAGTGGAACTAAGTTAGGGCTATATAAATCACCAACAAAACCAGGGATTTAATTTATATAGAGATATATAGAGAAAGAGATGTAGGGAGGATACACACACACACACGCATACACACGCATACACACACATACATACACAGACGTACACAGACGTACATACGTACATACACATTCATACACACACACACACACACACACACACCATCACAATGTCCAGATGCTGAATCTAGAACTTCACAACATCCCTGAGCCAGACTCACTTAGCAGTATACAGCTGGACTGATGATATTTCAAACTGGCAAATGCTCTCCTCAGCAGCTTTATATAGATGTTAAATAGCATGGGGAAGAAAGGTGAGCTTTCTGGCAGTCCACATTGTAGCAATCAAGGGTGCTGCTATTCTTCTCCCATTCATGCCAACTGGAAGGAATTGAATACTCCTCCATTTAGGAAGGGGTAGAACTACTGGAACAGAGTGCCTCATATGCCCAACTTTCACAGGTGGTCCAGAAGGATACCATGATTAATGGTAATGAAAGCCACCAAGAGGTCTAATAGGACCAGGATGGCATGCTCCCTTCATCCAAAGTCATCACTCAAAATGACCAATACCGCTGCTCTTTTAAACCCAGGCCTGAATTAAAAATGGTCCAGATAATTCATGTCCTGTAAGACTCTCTGTAGTTTAAGCCTCCGCACTTCTCCAGGATTTCTACAAAAGGGAAAGTTGGAGATTGTATAAATACAAGACTTCTTCTGAAGGAGGAAGTGCATTCCTTCAAGGCAAGCGACATAACTCCCTCCCTCAAAGAGGCATTAATAACCTACCAAATTCAGTCAGACATGCCCTTTTATACATAAAAGGAAGATGGGACATGGATCAAATTAAGGGATGCAGAGCTTATGTCATGTCATTGAGTCCACAGTCTCAAAAGAATCCCAAATTATCTTACAAGATGTTGCCCAAAGATAATCCCACCTTACCTTGCCCAAGTAGAATCAATTCAACTATGTGACTGATCTTTTTTGTGTGAAAAATCTCACAGTGGGTGACCTGCAGAGTTGTCCCCCCAGCTTGTCCTAAAAGGATGGGATAACCTTGAACAGGGCCACTCAACTTGACTCTTCATACATATGAGTGTGTAATTCTTACAACCATAATATTTATTTATTTATTTATTTATCAAATTTGTCACCGCCCATCTCCTCCCACCAGAGGGACTCTGGGTGGTTTACAACAAAAGTAATCAATAAAAACAATAAATATAAAATACAATGCACAGTATAAAAATATAAACACCATTAATAAATAACTATAAAGATAAGAGTAAAAATAAAGTCCAAGTGGCAAGATCTAACACAGCTCATGCAGGTGAGGAGCGCTCTATAATACACTCTTAGCCATGGATACAGACACAGTCATGTTTAGTCATTTTATTTAGTGTTTATTTTCTGCTGTGATTGTTCTACACATATCTTATTTCATCTCCTGCAGCTCCTCAGAAAACTATGAACCTTCTGAAATCTGTGAGAGCTGATAGGCCATTTGGGGTAGTGTCATCCAATGAGTTTTCTATCTCCAAATTTCAGGTGTTGATAAGGCACATGGATGAACTGTCTGCAAGTTTGTTTGGTAACTCCCCAAATATCCTCAAAAACCCAATAGATCCATTAGACACAGTGAGGACCATCTTACTTGGACTTCCAGTCTTGGAGATGTCACTTAACCTGACAATGTACTATGCATATGAAAGAGAAAGTAATGTCACCACAGCAAAAGTCTGATGACAATGTCCTCTCTCTTTAGATGATACTGCATCTACTTCAAGATAGACTAGGTCTAGTGTTTAGCCTCCTACATATGTTGGGTCTGGGATGGAGGCCATGAACTCCTGGCCCTATCTGGACCCTCCCCAGGGTGTGGAGATTGAAATCCACCAGTACTAATAGTCTTGAGGATGCCAACACTAGTCCTGAAAGGAACATAAATAATCAGGAGGCTAGAGCAGCTCCTGTATGGGAAAAGACTGAAGTTTTTTAGCTTGAAATAATAGCATACAAGAAGAAACACTTTAGGGGATACATAAAGTCATGTATTTTATAGACAATGTGGTTAAACAGACATTTTTATCCCTGTCTCATAGTGTTGGAGTACATGAAATTCAGAACCCATAAAAAGGAATATTTCTTTACACATCAACTGTGGTGATGGCCATCAATTTAAATGATTTTAAAAGGAGGCTGAAGAAATTCATGGAGGATCAGGCTATCAAAGATTATTGTTTTGAAGGTTGTTTGCTACCTTTAGAATCACAGGCAGCATGCCTTGAATACCAAATGCTAGGCAGAGGAGGGCTATTACCTTTACTGTCCATGTTTCTGAATTTTCTGAATGCATATATAGTAATTTACTACTCTGACACAGAATACTAGACTAGATGGGTTAGCGGTTTAACTTAGCCAGCCTCTTCTTAAATAAATTCTGAAAAACTGTGACATATATAGCTTTTTTAGACTCCTGGGCTGGTCATGAAAGCTGAATTTGGTCACTCACATTTGTGTTCAGCCCAGATTCATCCAGCACCTATTCATTCTTAATCCTATTTACCACACATACTTAAGTACCCCATACTTTAGCACCTCCACTGTGCTAAAGTTACTGCTATGTACCTCTTGATATATCCTATTCCCACTTCCATATAAGTAAGTGGGCAGAAGCCCACTCTGATAAACAGTTTATTTCAACAAACATTTATTGCTTTCCCCAGATCACATTAAACAAGTTGCACAGCAACTCGGTATTTGAAAAATTATCCAGTAACACAATCTACATCTTGCAGTGCTAGCACTTTTCAATATTCTTATAGCATTTATGTCTTCATTTTTTCTCCCTCCCCTGGACACTCTGGGAAGGAATTTTGGGAGCTGCTGTTCTGGCACATCTAATGGGCCCCAGGTTGGGAAAGAGGTTGTAAAGATGGTTTATTTAATCAATCCATTTTTATGCCCTTTGCACTCTTTTTATTTTATAAATGGCAAAGTGAAATCCTCAGCAGCTTCTCATCTATTAAGGTTAATTTCTGACTTGTACATAAGTGCATGTATATGCTTCATCCTCTTAAGGAAGAGTCAAGTTCACCTTGTTTATCTTTGAAGCTGAAGGAACCCTGCTTAAAAGGATTAGTTTGACAGATACTCCAAAGACATTGCAAAGTAAACAACTATTTTTTGTTTGTTAATATGGCAATTAAGAATGGTAAGAGTATGGACAAAAGAGTAAATACAATTTTGTTCCTACAGTGGATTGATGGCTTAGTGATAGTCTGAATGTTTGATTTCAGTCCTTAATGGATCTTGGGAACTGAATCCAGGTTGTATGGTTAAATAAACAAACAAACTTCACATCTGGGAATGTAGATTAGGGATTTAAGTAACAGCATCATTTTGTTCCTAAAACTCAAATCTTCGGTCTTATTTGGAATGAAGAAAGCAGACAAATTATGTGATGCAGTTTTTAGATTGCTGGACTGATGTCTTTTTCCTTGTGAATGGTGAAAGGTCCCCCGTGCAAGTGCCGAGTCATGACTGACCCTTTGGGGGGATGCCGCTTTCAAGACATTTTCTTGGCAGACTATAACAGGGTGGTTTGCCACTGCCTTCCCCAGCCTTCACTTTCCCCAGCAAGCTGGGTACTCATTTTACTGACCTCAGAAGGATGGAAGGCTGAGCCAACCTGAGCCGGCTACCCAAGAATCCAGCTTCTGCTGGGATCGAACCCAGGCCATGGGGAAAGTGTCGGTTGCAATACTGCTGCCTATCACTCTGCGCCACATGAGGCTCATTTTGACTAACTAATTTTGGTTAACTGAAGAAAGCAGACAAATTACATGATGCAGTTTTTAGATTGCTGGACTGATGTCTTCATCCTTGTGATTACAATAATAATAAGAAGAATAAATCCTCACTGAAATATGTTGTAATGTATCATTACTGAATATATGGCTTATTTTTTGCTCAAAATGGAGCTCAAGACAAAGATGCAAAATAATAACAATAAAACCACTATTCAATAGAATAAAAAAACCCACATAAATAGAGAAGCAAATGCACTCATTACATCCCCCTCAACAATACAGGTGTCTATCTTGGAGCTCAAAAAAGACAGGATGGCTGTCTTGCCTTTTTTGAATCTTGCCCTTTGTACATATATATATATAATGTTAACACATATACAAAAGCTGTGGGTTCAATTTTCCTGCCACAGCCACCCTCTTGCCTCTTTTGACTACTTTCCCCATGGATCCTGGTGTTCAGTAACCAAATCTTCTTTAAAGGCAAGCTTCAGAATATAACAGAATTGAATCAGATTGAAAGAAGTTTTGCTGAAGAGTAGGCATACTTGCCACCTTCATTCATGACCCACTTAAGATATGTTGTGAGACCTATGTGTTTAGAAGCTAGCAGAGGAGGATAATTTCATCACAGTTCTAGTCACTAAAACATGAATGGGGTGTTTAACACTAAGATCATCCCTGTTTCAATCTTAAAACATGTGTTAGGATTAACTGAGCCAGAAGACTAACGAGAATATTCTACCTGAGAGCTATAAGTGGAAGTATTAATTATGTTTAAGGGTGGCCTTCCCCAACTTGGGTTCAAATATATTAGGATTGCAGCTTCCTTATTTCTTACACAGTATGGCAGAACATATCAGACCAGGAAAGACTGGAATAGCTTTTACTTTGGGCTGTATTCCATGTCCTGTTATTTTGGTCTGATGTTTCTTTGTCTGTATTTGTTATGGTCCACAAATAACCAATAAATTAAGAAGCCAAATGAGTTATCGCTATAAGAAGACATTATCAGGTAGTGACTGTATCAATTACTGGGGCAACTCCACAATTCTGAGCTCACCAACGGTGTTGTTTTCAGGTCTATTCAACAGCACTCATAATGGGATGTTTCAGGAAAATAGATGTTATTTATTTTATTAAAGAGATTCATATGGCTACCCAACTCTCTCATGGTGACTCCAGGCAGGTTACAAAAATAAAACTCCAAATACAAAACCACTACACCTTGTTTATCTATAGCTGAGAATAATTTTATAGTTAGAAACAGCCCCTGACATTAATTTGCAATGGCCTTTTGTATCCTATCATACCTAATCTATCATAGACAGATTATTTGTCTATCTACTGTATATAGTAGGATATAGTAGAATATTGTCTACCACAGCTGAAACTTTCTGTAGCCTCTGTGTCTTCTATTCTCTGAACTTTTAGAGTTGCTGTGATAGTCTGCAATAAAGCATGGATTCTATTACTGAAATATGGTCTGTTTTAAGTATAAACAACCAAGACTGGTGCAGGCTTACCTTAAAGTCTAATGAAACATAAGGCTATTCTGACAACTGGGCATCTTTAATATAGAGTAACTTTTAAGGAGTAATATTCTTGAGACAAATGTTACTGAAAACTACTCCAAAGCCCACTTCAATATTAAATAAAATTGATATATTGGAATGTTGCAGCATACATGAGGGCCAATCAACTGATATAACATATAATGGTCTTTCCATTTTTAAAACAAATTCTAGCATAACAAGATTATAGTCAAATCTAGTTTGATGTCACTGCATGCAAGTGTTTTTGTTTTTAAAAAAGCGTATCTCAGAAGCATCCATGAGTGGTCATTTTTTTAAAATAAAATATCTGTCATTCACTTAAGTTACTTGCACTTTCATTTGGTATCAGTGATTACATAGTCCCTCTGAAGTAACCAACTATCACGATAGGAAAGCGTAACTGTAAATTTATTCTGTTTCCCAACTGTGTGGTATTGAAAACATGTCATCCTCTACTTTTTTTTTTTTTAATCAAAGTTCAGGAATATTTAATCTCCCATTTCTGTTGTTTTCTATTTTTTTTATGTTAGGAAACCATGGAGAGCCTCACTTGCTTTGTGTGTGAAAAATGCCAAAACTTATTACGGGAGGAATCCTTCAAGACACAGCTACAAATCAAAGTGTGAAACTATGATTCAAAAATATAGTATATGGGATACATACTGTATTACTGTAGTTTTCCAAGGGACTGAGCCACATCACAACAAATCAATACAATAACTCTGTATTTACTTTGAGATGAATATTCTTGAAGAATAAAATAAGTAATTTTGAAGGAAATTTTGAAGGATGTGGAACAAGCCTGTAGTTAGCCCAAAAATCTTAGGAGGGTACATATCAGTTATATTAACAGTCTCTCTGTGTTTGTGTGTGTTGTTAATATATGTATGTACATATGTGTGTTTGTGATTAAATCCATAATTTTGCAGCTATATTACAATTTTCATTATTCATTGTAGAAATGTTAAATTTTCTTGTAGTTGCACTTAACTCTCTGTATACACACTGCAGCCACCACCACAAATAAGTAGCACTGTGCTAGTCTCCCTCTTCCCCACCAATACATACATACATACATACATAAACAATCAACCAACCAACCAACCAACCAACTGCATCTACCTCCTTGCCACAAAATATACAATTGATTTATGTTTGTCAAATTGCTTGCCTCCTCTAGTGCCTTGTCTCTGTCATTTTCTCTCCGCACATTCAAAAATTAAAGAAACCATTCTTCCCTCTGCAAACCACCCATGTATTGATGTATTTTTACTTATAACAACATTTCTATACTCCTGTACTCCTCATCTTGTGACTCATGGTGGTTTAAATAAAAATAGAAGCATAATAAATCATATAACAACCATCACAAATTTAACCCAGGTCTACTGCTTCACCAAAAGCCATCCGAACCCAATGACTTTCAATGCTTTGCAACCTTAAGAGTTCACTTTTCTTTAGGAAGCAAGATACTCCAAAATGTGGGGGCTGCCATCAGGAAGACATGCCTCCAGTCTCTCACAGAAGCCCATGTCAGGATGATTGTACAAGATGGACTGAATCTGGCCTGGAGAGATACTCTGCATTTGCAATGGTGTAAGACATGTAGGGTGTTAATATGAAAACAAAATAGCAGCTTTAACTGGGTCCTAAAGCCTTTCAGTAACCAGTACAATAACCTGTGCTGAACATCCTTCACTGTGCTGAACCCTTTGGGATTATTTTAGATGTCTCTTGAATGGAGGGGATGGGGAAGAGCTTATATAATGGTCAAAATGTCAAATTTTATGGAGGATATATATATTCTATTAATATGGAGGACTTTCCATGCCTAAAGTTATTTTGAAAACTCACAAGTCACATAACAGCACTGAATATGATAGAATTCCTCCACTGGAGTGGATAGGATATTACTGTAAATCTTGGTCTATGTGGCAGATTTACGTCTCCTGACTTCCATAAAATCCACTGCTAATAGCACAACACCTATTAAGTGAAGATATTTCTAGGTATAGTATTTCATGGTGTTTTATTATGCAGTTTACATTATTCTTGGCATTTTGCTGCTCATATTATGAGATACTTGGAAGGGAAAATATAGTAACTGGCTTTTGTTCTTCAAGGACAAGCACTTATTTCTTCCTAGTGAATCCTTTTAGGAAGTGATCCCTTTAAATATATACACCAAATACTATATACCATTAAGGGTATGGATTTATAGAGCAGCTGCATTTATCTGGAAGAAAAGAGGTAAATAAACTACAATATTTCCCAGTTCAACCTTTGAATATTTTTCTTTCTTTATGAGAAGCATATCTTGCAGGATTTACATTATAGATATGGCCTCTACAGTATATGGTACAAAATGAGAAGGAACTGACATACTGAAAACATCTCTTTTTGGAGCAAGTAACTCTTAGCAATTGTTTCTCTGCTTGGAAAGATGCTGACATAACATCTAGGCCAAGGTTGTATGTACTTCGTATCCTTATGTATTTCATTTAACAAGTGCAGAAATACTACATTTATGCAAGGACTCATGTGCTCAGAAAAGCCTCTTTCTCTTATAAAAGGAAGTTCTCACAGTCATTTATAGAACCACAATAAAATTATACCAAAGAAATAAAAAAAAAATCAACAATGCTACAAAAATGATGCATGCATCATAAGGATCATGTATGACACTCTTGGCATATAGCTTATACAACGTTTATATGCTGGGTCTTGATCTATTATTTTCTTTACATCTTTTTTTAAAGAAATAAAGGACCCAGATCAGACAAATTTTGGGAGCCTAGCATGATTGCCTTTCTTTTCCAAATTATTTAGGGACCCAACTATTGATAGGTTTCTAAGAGCCCCTGCATATTCAAGGCATATCTTCAGCATTTCTTGAAAACAGAACTATACATGGATTTTCTGACCAATTTTACAATCAGATTATTAGCCTGAAACATATTCCAACCTACCTGTTATTGTTCTCATTATTTAAGAAAAGTAGAATTCTGCTTTCGCATTACTTGTCACAGGAAAACAATAAAGTACCTAACTGTGGCTATAACTGTTAGGTTTTCTTTCTTATGGGGACAGGATTAAATGTTCAGGCATGATATTAGATTGTTAGAAGGAATAAAGACTGCAAAGCTATTTAGTGCAGAGGTTTTCAACTGATGGTCCTTTAAAAAATGGATAATCAAAGTGCCCATACTTTTTTTTTCCTTTTTACCAGAACAGAATAAAATTTACAAGGCAGTCAGATCATTTGAGGGGATTACATTTTCTCAACATTTCTGCCACCATGAAGCAAGACCAGCTAGAGAGGTTTCATGAACAAAATTCATAAAACTGTGGGTCTTTTTTTCTGAAAACAGCCACTCTCATTTGCCAAAGCCAGGGAGAATAGTAAATAATGGTCTCTGGCCTTCAATCAATTTTTATTAAACTGTTTCCAGAATGCTGCAGCTTGCAAAATACTGGAAGGCTCTTCCTTGTTCTGGTGCTCTGTCTTCCATCATGAAAAGGTGAAAGGTCCCCTGTGCAAGCACCGAGTCATGTCTGACCCTTTGGGGGGACGCCGCTTTTGCAACATTTTCTTGGCAGACTGTAGCGGGGTGGTTTGCCATTGCCTTCCCCAGTTCACTGATTTTTTAATGTTACAATGGAAACACTGATCAATGTTATTAATGGTCCATTTAAAAATTGGGCTGAATGATTTTCTTTATTATTTTCTTTATACAGCCCAGATAAATAAAGGAAATCATTCAGCCCAATCTATACTTGTCTGTGTGTGCACATGCACATGCTCATGTGTGCTTTCAAGTCAGTTTTTGACTCCTGGCAACTGCCTGAACAAATCCCTGCAGTTTTCTTGGCAAGATTTCAGAAGTAGTTTGCCATTGCCTGCTTTCTGGGGCTGAGAGAGAGTGACTGGCCCAAGGTCACCCAGCTGGCTTTGTGCCTTATGCTTATAGCCCATTCCAATCCCATAGGACTCTGGATGGCATACAACCACATAAGGCAACAGGATAGAAACCAGGAGACTGAGAATTCTAGTCCCGTCTTAGGCATGAAAACCGGCTGGGTGACCTTGGGCCAGTCACTCTCTCTCAGCCCAACTCACCTCACAGGGTTGCTGTTGTGGGGAAAATAGGAGGAGGAAGGAGTCTTAGGTATGTTATAGGTATATTATAAAAATAATAAAGGCGGGATAAAAAATAAATAAAAATAAAAATAAATAAAATAATATAACTAGTGATATGGCTCCCTTATTTTTAACATCATCTTTTATTCTTCATTTTAGTTGGTTTTTTAAATATCTTTTAATGTATTGATTGATTGATTTTAGCTCTTTGTATGCTCCTAGACTTGCTTGTTTGAGAGATGGGCAGCTATATAAATCTGAGAAACAAATAAATAAATAAATAAAATGTTTTTGCTGTTTCCTCCTGTTGTGTGAAATTATTCCTTTTCATCCCTTTTTCATCCCTTTTCTTTTCTTATATTACTGCTATTATTATTATTATTATTATTATTATTATTTTAAAAGAGTAACTAGGATTAATTAACTAATTCAATAGTACTGAACTAGCTGGACAGACAATCTGATGATTTGGATTTTGGATTTTTTTTGCCAGGTTAAGCTCTGAAACTTTCTCCTATTTAGACTATATACATATACAACAATGATGTGCTTAAACACATGTTAAGCATAGACCTCCTCCAGAATATATTCCAGAACATATTCTGCCTCCAGAATCATACCTTTAACCCATACTGGAGATCAGGTCCCCTAATCACAGGTCTATAGTATCCCAACTATTTTCATCCTTATGGTGCACACACACATTCCAGGGATATGCAAATCTCAGAACATTTGAACCTTGAAATGACCAGTTCAGTGTTCTGATTTGAAACAAAAGACAGATGAATTAAGAGTTGTATCAGAATTAAACACACCATTCCAGAATATAACTTAACTGTTTAGGGTTGCATTGATTTGACTGCTCCAACTGTATTCAGTGCTGTGATTTGGCTGCAGTTTGAAGGCCATGATTGGGTTGTGTTTGCTCTAACTGTTTCGACCTAGCCAATATAGCAGCAGGACAGAATGTGGAGAGGAAAGGAGCAGTCAAGCACTTGACCAGGAAGAAGGTGGCTGCTCAGAGTTTAATGCTTTTCTTTTAATTTATTTTGGGGTAGTTAGTGTTTATGTGGATGGATTCTACATGTGTTGTGCTGTGCTTGCATGTGTTGCATGTGTGTACACTACTGTGCTTCACACATTCTTAATGCTGCTAAGATTTAATATAATGTTGGGTTCTTGAACTTTTATGTGTTCATACTCTTTGCATGCTTCTGTGACCCGTAGCTGCACAGCACTGAAAGCCACCACCTTCACCTGTAAAAATAATTTTAAAAAAGCAATAAGATTTATTTTTAATAAACCCAATGCTGGCTTCTACTGATCATCTTGTTCCTTTCCAAGTTCTTGCAAACTCACTATTTGATATTTTCTAGAACTTTCTCAGGTATTGACGTCAAACTGACCAGGACTAATTAACATGCTTACACTTTGAACTAAAGGGCCTTGGAATTCAGTCAACTTATTAACATTCTCCTTCCTTGATATTACAATAGCCTTCCAGTGGTCAACTTTCCTTACAAGATAAAGTAAGGCACAAGGATTTTGACATTCTCCAGGATTTTCAAAATAAACTATACAATAACTATACAATAATTGCTAATGTTATAGTTAGATTTCACTCAACAGTTGAATTGGTAATCTTTCTTTTGTGCTTAGAAGTTTTATATTGTTAGTCAACTTGTATCATTTCACCAACTTTGTGCTTTAGCTCTGATCAAATTGTATTATTGGTAATGGTAATAATTTTTAGGAAATACTGTACAGGGAAATGGAGTATCAAATCAATAGCACCTTATTTTCAAATTTAAATAATGCCTTTATTACACATCATATTTTCTAGTAGTTTGTCAGTCCCATGCCTAGTCCCAAGCTACAGCATTTCTGTAAGATTAAAAAAAAAAATTATTATTTGAGTAGCAACACTTAAAGACTTTGTGGCTAACTCTAAAAGCTATCTGACAGGTTCCATGTATCTGAACTTCAGCATTTTAAAAGTAGCTACTGTACATTGTTTAGCTCTGAGGTTATGTCAACTTTTTTTATAGGCTAGGTAACAGGACACAAGAAAAAATTCTAAAATTAAAAAAATATATATATTTTAAAGAATACATATACTTTTTTTCCCCCATTGGTGGCTCTAGTGTTTCTGTAAGTGTGTAATGTTAAACTACATAATATAGAAAGGGACTTTTTCTCTTTAATTCTTTTAGTAAAAACTGATTGGCCTATCCACCATTTCATTATATTGATGTCCAAAGGGATTTCTGACACCATTTGTTCTAAAATTGCAGTTTCTTGTCTGATGGGGAAAAAAAAATTGAGAATGATTCTATACTGTGCACAAATTATTTATTACTACTACAGAGTGCTTATTTGTACAGTGAAGAAAATAACATGATGTATTTGCAGAGCCCAGATCCCTTAGGTGTACTAGAATATAATTACAAGAACACATACATATATTTATACTATGCCACTAGGCCTTTGGCATCACAAATCTGACTTTTTTCCCCAGGTTGGGAGAGTGAATGTTTTAGAATGGAAATAAATCATTTATTTCAACTATTAATTCTGCGATGGAAACTGTGTTTGCTGTTTTGTCCAAAATAATTCTTTAGGCATAGTGGTTGGCATCACAACAGAGTAATATCTACACAAACATTGTCCTACCTGATATATTTACACTAGAGAGATTGACTAGGTGATGGTGGGACTTTGACAGCTCGATGTGATGGATGAAAAGTTTTTCTAATACAGCTATTGTTGTCAATCCAATTCATTAAAAAAAGAGAGGCTTGGATGCATATCTATAACTTTGCAAACAAGCAGTTCCAGAATGTTTTCATTCAAGAACAAAACTATGGTTATTTTTTTCCTAGTAGGGAAATGAAGGTACAAGCTTGTAAAAAATCAACAACGGCACCCTAAAGTAATATTTTATGGATTAAAAACAGAGCTGCTTTTTATATAAAAATACTGAGTTTTTCACATACTTAAGGAGATTCAATTTATTCAGACTCCTCCCCCAATTTCTTGTTTTGTTTTGTTTTTTAATAGTAGATAAATGAAAAGTTGGAAACCAATATAAAGTTACTGGTTGAGGCACTGTGTAAACGAAGTATTAAATCAGATAGGCCTTTGGTCTAATCAAGATGGGCTTTCCTTGATTTTTAGAAATTATCATCACTCTTTTAATTAACTTGCACACAACATATCTTTTAACTTCCAAAGTGACTTAGAGTGTTGCATATGCATATTAAGCCTGGTATTAAGTATGCATTTTTTCATCAAATCTTTCATCACTAGGCAATTCCAGTTCAACTGATATTAAGCAATTTTGCCATGGTAGACATTCTATGGAACATTTTGATTTTAAGCACTGATTTTTTTTTTTCAAACTGTGATGGTTATACAGCTTGTAACTTTGGCAAAGAACTGTGAATTAGGACATTAATCCTACTCAGGTGTTAGATTTTTTTTTTAAATAAAAAGTCGAATGCTAATAATATCACATATAATAATATAACTTAAATTTTCCATATTTCAACATTTGATCTGTATATTTTGTGGTTAAACTGCCTTCTCATGGTATCCAGAACAAAATAAAATAAAAAATTAAAATTAAAATAATTTATTATTGTTTTACTATATTATATTGTTTATAATACAATATAAACACAAATAAATAAAATAGGAATAATATAGTATAATATAGACTAAAATAATAAATAAAATAAAAATATATAAAATCTGACAAACAGAATCATGGGAGCATTAAAACTCTTGCTTGTTCATGATTGCTAAAATAAGTCTTTTACAGGAAGGAAATACTTGAGTGAACTTCTGTTATTTTCCTCCTGAGAACCTCCTTTAAATACAACTATATCATGATGTGATGTTTCATTGATGAAAAAAGTGCTCTCAGCCCCAATATAATGATGGTAAAAGAGAATTGGAAGTTGCTATTGTGTGACCAGCACTAGAAATCAAATAAGATGACAGCACAACAACCTTGCATTTTTCACAGTATCGCTTTCTACTAAAGCATCTTCATGTTGATATGGAAAAGAGAGAGTGTTCCTGCCACCCTTTCCCAGTGTTTCTTGGTTTAAAAATGCTGATGTTCATGGGGCCTCTAAGAGAGGCACCGAGTCATGATTCAGACTAGTTAAGAGAGTTGCAAATTAAGATCATTCTAGGTAAATTTATAGGCAGTTACATATACTTAGGTATAGCTGGTTATCCTGGGTTTGTTATACATGTTTGGCTTCTTTAATTTTAAAGTATTGTAATTTTTAAAGTACCCATGAAGAATGTCATTTGAAAGTATTTCAGAACATACATATACTCCACTAAGGTTCAGAAAGTAAATGTCCACTCCTTCCATACAAAGTGACACTTTTCTTTACCTACTCAGAAGAGGGGTTCATAGCATATTCACAATTACAAGATTTATTTTATGGGGTGGGGGGCAAGATTTGCATAGAAGCATGCCTAATTTGTTCCACTTATTTCCCTAGCACAACTACAGAACAAAACTTTCTGACTACATTAAAAGACCAGAACATCACACAGTTCAATATTCTCCATCTATCTGAGAATCTCCAAAATAAAGTTAAGACTAATAAATGTCTGGTCATAATGGTTACAGAATTACAATATCTGTCGAGGTTAGTGTAAACTGGTCAGTTTTGTCTTTTTATATCCAAGAAATGTAATGGTAGCACATCACAAGATCCCAAAGGCAGGACAAGTAGACTATCTGCATTTACTTGCACAACAAATGCCCAAATGTTGATAAAGTTTTACTTTTGTCATATGCAGCTCTAGTACATTCTAGCTCTGAACACTCCTCTGAATCTACTGGAGCAAGAGTTAAGTTACCTGTATGAACATGATTCAGTAGGTAATGGACTGTATCAGTTCAGCTTAACTATTGGGGTTTTACCACATTCTGTACCTGTGTGGCAGGTGTTCATTAGTCTGCAGTGTGCTAGAAGACATTTGCACAGAAATGATAGCTTCTTTCTAACCTATATTATGTTTAAATGTGTGCAAATAAGCTCTGCCATTTGCCAAATCAGTTAGCCTAAAGGGCAATAACACTCTACTCTGATGAATATACACTGGATTTTCCACTGGAGAAACAATGCTATATGTATGAAAAACTTCACTTTTATTCCAATCTGTTTGCAGCTTAAACATGCAACACATGCTCTCTTTCTTTTGGAAAAGAAAAACCAGAATGCTTTTAAACTGCATAGGAGTACAATGACTTAAAAAACACAGGCTTTCTCTGAGAGTTACTAAAAAGATGTGATGAAATCTTACTAATATCTCTGTTGATATGCTTTGTGTGGGCACACTTCAGAGAAAAGATCCAATTCTCGGAAACCAAAAGAATACCAAAAGTCATTATTATAATACATATTATAATACATCATTATAATACACATAAATTATGTATTATAATACATAATACAGTATGTAAATATTAGGAAAATATACTAAGGTTCATATTAGAGGCGTGTGAAATTTTTGAACCTTCGGTGCTTCGAAGCTTTGATTGGACCCTCCCTTTGAAGCAAATCTGCTGTGTTGCAGTTTCAGCTCCACCTTCTTGGTGGCAGCTCCTGCCCTACAGGACAGCAGCCTCCTGGAAATCTGGATGGCCCCAATCTGTTAACTTTCTGTTCTGAAAACCTGGCTGTTTCTGCTAGGAAGTTTGGGCCAGGAGATTAGGTGAGCTTTGCTGTTGCTGCTGTTGATGTGTTTTCTTTGTGATTGGAGTTTACTGCTTTAACCTTGAGCATCATGGGTTTTATGCTGTGGTTTTTATGGCAATCTCTGTATGCTGCCCAAAATCACTTTTGTGATCTACCTACTTACTTACCTACCTACCTATAGCACCTGGGGTGGTGGTGTTTGAGTGGTGCAATGGTTTTATCTCTTTTATTATCGCTGGCCAGTTAATTTTATTACTTCAGTAAACTCTACCTATCAGAGCTTTTTTTGATAGTAAATGGAAAAAGAATTACACTGTTGCTTTTGTTAAACTTGTTAAACTAGAAGGCAGGCAGGCAAAGGAAGGATGGGGGAATGAAACAATGAAGCAACAACCACTGGTCTTCTTGGTTATCTTTTCAAATAGGTGAGGTGCCTGCAAAATTGGCCAAGGGAATTCAAAAGATAAAAAACAACCTTATAGAATAGGAGGAAGTCCAATTTTTTGCAGTTGGACTAGTTCTTTATTTTCAGGCTTGCTTATCTTCAGAATGGGAAATGTTAAAAAGGAATATGATTAGCTACTGTCTTTGTCTTGTCATCTGTTTTATGATACAGGTTCTAATCTAAACATTTTTAATGAATAAAAACAGAACTCTGCTCCCAATATTAACTAAAGTATTTCCTTGTACTTTTAATTTTTTTTTTAATAAAAAACATCCTCTTGGCCAAATTTACTGCAATTTGGTTTGGTAGGTAGCACTCCTCAGCATGGACTGCTACCCCAACTTACTATTCTATACCTGGAGTGGAAAATCCAGGGAGTACCAGTTGTTTTCTATGACCAAAACACCAGAAACTTTTTAATTTTCATTCTAATGGAACACAAACACTCAGACTATTTTGAGTTTTGGTTCACTGGAACACAACTCACTTGAAAAGTTCTAACAAAATGTTTTGAGTAGGGCTGTTTTATTCCAAGCAAAACATATTTTTGATTTCATGCACATCCCTACCTGTTGTTCTACAACACTGTTTTTTGTAGTCTGGATGAGGCTAGATAACAAAACATCCATTCAGAAGCAGATGCAATTACATTCCTTCTTAAAAAATTAGGCTAAGATTGAAATTAATTTAGATTTAGATTAAGACTGCAATTATTAATCTTTAGCTGGAACTCAGAAACAGCACTGAGCTCCATTCAGTTCCATGGGTGCAACTGATTCCCAGGTGAGAGTCCACAGGACTACAGACTAGGAAATAACCCACCCCCTTTTCTTAAAAAAAAACAAAAAAAAACCACCTCTCTTTTTTTACTCTGCTTCTTTTTAATTTTATATAATGCAAATGCATATGTTGTTTCAATAGAATAGTGTGTTAACAATAGCTAGAGAAAGTTGCAAATATGATTAAGTCTATCCCCAAAGCTATTATTCCATGATTCAAATGAGCTACTGCAGCAATCACATCAGGTTTTTTAGTCAGCCTGCTTAATGAAATGTATGAACACAGAGAATAATTATACACATCCAGTGATGCCAAATTACAGAAAGTAAATTATTTGTCATAAATGTATAAAACTGAATAGAAGTTAATGAATCCAGAATGGAGCATGATACATTTTTTAAAAGGCTAATAGCTAAGATTGGCTGCAGAAGACCCATTTTTAAAATTAAAGGCTGGTTTTAAACCTTAAAGAAAGAGGCCTTCTGTATTTTTTAGTTTTCTTGCATATTATTGGCAATGAATGAGGACACAGTTACTATTTAACATGATACATATGCACATGGAGCTAACAATAAGCTCAATAGAATTTATCCCAAATGGCAATCTTTGTAGTCTGAACATCACAAAGCTGTGAAGGCTTGCAAGTGAATACAGCTGATGAGGGAAAAAATCCTTTGCAGAGAAAACTATCAAGAAAAATGTGTAATTTACCCTTTTCCTAGACATGCTAATTTTCTATTTGCAGGGAATTATAAGATAGTATTGAAATATGAATTTGATTGGGTGCAGTATGAAATAAGGCTATCTCATTGCATCTTGCTTTAGCTGCTTGAGTTGAAAAAAAGAATCAGTGTCTGAACTGGTTATAATTTAGATAAGAGACCACAACTCACCCCCCTGCTCCCGGCAAGTCTGTAGACTAGATTGAGAAGTTAACACATATGTTGGAAGAACGCAGTGACAAACCACTTCTATTTTTCTGGTCATAACATTATCTGGATGAGTTCATTTAGTAACCAGGGATAGAACCTGACTCAAGAGCATCACCTTTACTTTAGATAATATGGACCAGATTTATATAATCTATATTTCCATGTATGTGTTATCCTTCAAAGTATTTTTTCCCCTCAAGCAGTTTACAAACATTATTTTTTAACAAACACACACACAAACAAAAAAAATCAACAAAAAGTAGCTTGACATAGAAAATATACCAAACAACACTAGTAGCTGCAATATAAAAAGAGCCACTAGGCAGCAGAAATTAAAACTATGGAAATAAAACTAGTTAAAAGGCTCTATTGTAGTGTTTCTCAACCTTGGCAACTTTAAGATGTGCAGACTTCAACTCCCAGAATTCCCCAGCCTGAAGTCCGTACATCTTATAGTTGCCAGGGTTGAACGCTGCTCCATTGCACCATATCATATGAAGTTAATCCTGCCACATAAAGAATATACTGTCTTTTGCAAGATGCTCCCCCTGTGTTCATATTATTTCCAAGTACAAAGCAGTGGTAACTTTAGCATCTTTTTAAAAATAAGTATTTTTGTTGTTGTCCTCCAATATCTCTTCTGAATCCCAGTTTGTGTTTTTCTCAGCCAAGCTGGCAGGCCTGGACTGATAAAAACTAGCAAAAATGCAACATACCAAGTTGCTGGGTTGAAAAGTTGTAAAATACCAGCAATGCTGATCTGCCACTCTGAAAAGAAAAATCTGTATCTAAAGCAAACCACTTGTTGCACCTCTTCCCTTAGCAGACTATTTTGTGAATTCTTTGCAAACCAACAGAAAATACACCAGAACAACATGGGGACAAATTAATGAACTGCGCGTATTTAGGTGAGCGTTGCTGAAGGCACCCTAGTGAGCCATGGGTTTGATAGGTTTGGGACTTGCATGGGGGTGAAAATAACAACAGGAAAAAGCACGCTTGGGATGCTTTTCACAAGGAACATATTTTGGTGTGACGGAGCTGAACATAAACCTCTCCCTAAACTGAAACAATCATAAAATAGCAACCAAATGAACCTCACTGAAGAACAAATTCTAGACCTTGGACACCACTGCTAAGAAAGCATACTCTTGGGCAACCACCTATTGTAACTCAGCATGAGAAACACCTGGAGTAGATTCCCTTGAGCTATTTGAGAAATATATAGGAAGAAACATTTCTTCAGAGATATAAAGAATATCTCAAAGTCTCATGGAATTGTAGTAAAGCACTTTTGGAGAAAATTAGATGAAAAAGAATGAGACATACACCTGAGTAATCATATGTTGGATTCTGCAATACTTTCCCCACTGAAGTTTTTTTTTTTTAATCTATGGTCTTCCTTCTGTTGCTTTTGAGTTACTATTGCATCTAATAATGCCAGCCTCAACTAGTGTTTTTCTAGCAGAAACATAAATGTGCAGCTTCTGAGTTATATCTTTCTTTTTTTCTGACAAAATTATGGGTAAATAAAAAGGCAGTTATAGTCATGTATAGCATTTAGACCTTGCGCCCTGCATAGTACTGGAAAAACATATTTCAATTTGCTCATCACTTCCACATGATCACTCTTAATACCATACCCATTCACTGAATGACTTCAAATATTTAAGGAGTCCATGGGTGATTTCCTCTTCTATGACTTCTACTGGAGATTAATGCTCATTAAATGTTACATTTTTCACAGTATGACCATGACTTCTTTTTCTGTTTATCTTGTTTTAAAAGAAATATGGGCAGCAAAAGAAATGGATATTTGGCAAAAGGGTTTTTCCTTTCTCTTTTTTACTTTGTTGTGCTTACTCCATAGAGGTTTTTTTTTTTTTAAATTTTACTCAGAATTATAATTTGATCTTTCATGAAGAGGAAACCCATTACAATAATAAGGCCTTCCTTGAGTCCAGCTCAACTGTGACTATATAGACATAACCAGGCAGTTATTGGCAGTATAGAAGTGTTTTTCTATTCCTTCGTCCAGTTTTTCTAAAACCTTTCTGATTTATTCCACAACCTTGGAATTTACTGAGACCTTCCATCCTAATAATAAAGAGATTTGACTCTGAATATTTTTTTTCAAGCTGAGTCGAGGTGCTGCCACATGGAAGGTACTTAATGTAAATAACTACATGTGGCTTATAAGAAGTGATCAGATAGGAAAAGGGGTTTTGCAAGCTGTAAATTAGGAAAACTCTGGGTATTTTGGGATGCTTATTGGTTGTTTGTTGATTTGTTAATTACACTGATGGACAAACTTCACTGAAAGGCAACTAGATGGACTTGTCTGTCGTTATCAATCTGCCACATTCATGTGCAGCCACATTACGGGATCAAATGGGATGCATCTCAGGCACATTATGAAATCAAATAGGACTAGAAATATGTATGGTTTCAGCAAACTGATTCCTCTGCTATTCAGAGCTGGCAAGAAAAAAAAATGATGTGGAAATGATTACCTGAAAGGAAATGTTAAACCTTCTAGTATAATAAGCCATGAAATAATAAAGGGTTCGTTGGTTTCTTTCTCTGTTCACTCTATCTTCTTTCTAAACACATATTCTTCGCAGCTTGAGTATTATATAGCTATTTTTTATGGCAAAGGCATTTCTTCCTGTGAGAAGAAAAGCAGCTGGGAAGGGCACTTGGATGCCCTGCAGCTGACATGGTTAAGCAGTGCTTTTTACCTGCTTTATCCTTGATATACTTAACTGGCTGCCCTCCCACAGCATCATAGGAGATGTGTATAGGGGAAAAGGCAGAGGAAACCAGAGAAATAGTAATGTTGGGCAGAGTAATTCACCTGCATCATCTACTGGTTTTCATTCAGTTTGAGAAAACACATTTGCTTTACTCTTTAATTGGGTGGTGGGGAGTCCTTAAAATTCTTTTGGCTGGCATATGATGTTCTTGCATTTATTTAGTGAGGAATGAAGGTGTGTGTTTGAATGCCCTTTTGTTGCACAATCATGCTTCCACTGCTCCTTGATATTCCACATTTCAGATAAATAGTATCAGAAGAATCATGCAGGAAAGGGTCTCATTTGGCTGTTTTAGTAGCAGTAGTATACTGAAGTAGTAGGTTCTTCAGGAGTGCCCTTATGAAATTGCTGGGGAATTTGTCCATGGAGAAAATTAGTGAAATTTTCAATTCACTTCCTATAAGATGAATGGAGAATTTAAAAAGGTCTTTCTGCCCAATTCTAAAGAAATGATCCTCCCTATTTCTACTATTTCTAAGTAAAATGAATACAGCTGTATGCTTAGGAGTTCTGCTAAAGAATAAACAGAAACATGTGTTGGTTGAAAGTAGAATTACTCATGCATACTAATTGAAAGACTGAAACTAGCTTATGCTGCCTGTTTTGTACCAAATCAATGAACAATAGTTACTGCTAACAACAATCATTTGAAATGAGTCTAAATGAATGCTGTTTTCCGTCCAGTCTATTTTGAAAGATGCCTTGCCGTGTTACACCTTTGTTTGCACATACATTCATTAAAGTTGGATCAACACTTAGCATGACATCTAACATCAACCAAGCAATAATGTAAGATATTTTAAAAAAAACCATCAATGAAAGAGCCCAATGTTGTTAGATTTATAAATAAAATAACCCTACTTCTTACAAGCAATAAATGATGGTACCGTTTTATGTCTTTATTCATGCCTTTATTCATGCTCCAAAGATTCAGCTGTATAAGTCACAGATATGTTAGCCTAGGCTAAAAAAGAAGACAGAAGCAATTTCATTACTAGTAATGCGATTTTTACTTTCTTGCTTAAAGGCAAGTATGTGCTTCTGTACAGATATACATTAGTCCTCCGGATCTCTTCACATTTTTGCTACATTCAGTGCATAGACAGATCTACCATATTAGAGTGATTAAAGGCTCTTTCGCATATCTATATTTATTTATAGAAATCCAAATATGATTTTTTTTTTCCTAGTGAGATGCACAAACTTGTTAAGGAATTATGAGATCTTGTCTGGTTCTGTTCCAAGGTGGTAACTTGACCATTACCAGAGTTAATAAACCCTCAGCACCATGGATGCCTCTCCAAAACAAATTATTGGGGGTAGAGTGGAAGATGAAGGGGTAACTAATACTTCAGGGAGACAGCCTGATATTAAGGGGAGGCATGCTGGATGTGGCTATGACTGACACAGTAATCTTCATTCATAAAATGGTTCTAAGTGTTGATACAATGGCAAAATGACAGCTGTTTCTGGTAGTTCTCTTAATTTGCAACGCTAGGCTCTACTTAGGAATAAAAAAAATGAAACACACAAAGATAAGTCATGGAACACCAACTGAAGCATTATCTGCAGTTGGTGTTCCATGACTTATAGGCGCGAATTTAAATGGCTATCAACCCCACAGTGTAGACCAGACCAAGAAACAGACTCCAGAGAAGTCTAAACTACCTTTTTTTAAGATGGATTATTATAACAGAATCTTGCAAATCTGTGTTTTACTTTTCCCTCCATCTGGGGTCTGAAGTAAAAATGCATTCTTTGACATAAATGTTATCTGTATATAAACCTATTCATGGTTTCCTTCTTTCCTTCCTGAAATGTAAATAGTGTGCATAAGAACTAGGCCTGTATGAGGTCTGCTGGTCTAGGCCTAGCAACTGAAGTTCAAAAAAGATATATTTTAGTCAAAGAGAGGATGCAATTTGCACTAATAAGGCATTTTCATCACCTCAGTGCCTAGATCAGCAGTTTAAGAGTCATATGCATGTGTACTGTGCATGCACATATATCTCTGGAACTTTTGTTACTGATGGGAAACACTGCAAGCCTTTTTTCACTATTGGAACTGCCTTCATACACAAGGCCAAGCTTAGCGAAATGGCTACTTTGCTGTGCTTGATTTCACTTAGCTTTGTAAAACATCTTAAAAGGGATGCTTCACTGGAAGGATGGTTGAAGTGAGATCCCTTTAAAGGTTTGCACAACCATTATTATAAACCATTTTCCCAAATGTATTTCCCTGTGAAATAGGCTAGTTTGATAGAGGAACTGGTTCAAAACCATCCAATGAGCTTCATGGCTGGCTAGGAGGTAGAATTGAAATTGACATTCTACCCACTATGTTTTACTAGCTCTCTAATGATTTTAATACACTGTGAAAAATGGGGCAAAAAACACATGAAAACCTGGTTAGACACATCAACAAGTATGCCATTTTTTAACATTGTAGAAAAGTTTAATGCTTGCCTGAGACTATATATTGTACCTACATTATTTTAGTGTGCATTTATAAAACATGTCTAAGAACTAGTTTCATGCAGTAGACTAGAAAGATAGAACATCACAGTTAAAGACTTTCAGCTATTTGACTCAATCTAGAATCATCATGACAAAATTACTTGATAAATCATTACTAAAAACAGGAGGTTACAGCTCATTAGAACTGTTTTTTGTAAGTGCCTGGTCAATGTCTGGAACCTAAAGAATATTCTACAGCTTTTGTGAAAAGCCAGAACATTAAGACATGTAAAACACTACTTCCCACTTACGTTCTTCTCAGCAATTTACTTAACTGAATTGAAAATGGTCAGTTGAGTTTTTGGTTGATGATTCATGTTAAAGCCAAGTACTGTCATAAATTGAATGGTATACATCTGTTGCTGAAATAGGAGACAAAATTGAGGCAATTTTGATAATCTCAATTGTTTTATATATAATTCAGTTAAAAGCACTGGCATAAATTAAAGATACATACCCTGAAGAAAAAAAATCCTGCTGCAGCTTCTGCATTGGGATATTTTAAATATTCAACTTAAAGTCATTTTGAAGATATATGTAATATAGAATACATATTCCAGATGTTAAACCATAATAGAAATTAACATTTAGGACGAGGCCCCCAAGATGAACTGGTATGCAAACAGATCCCAGAGGGACAACCTTTGCAACCTATGGCCATTAAAAACATCCTAAAGTCTCATAGAACTAACATATTTTTTTCAGAATTTCCATTGTCATAATTTATAGTGTGACTGTCTATCTCTGTGGCATTAGAAACCCTGCCCACATTATACTCTATGATTGCCATGATGGCTGGATGCTACTATAAATTGCTAGTGTGGAAACCTTCATAGCATAAATGCATCTGGATTACCATCTACCTCATTGAAAACTTGCAGCATTGTCCTGAGCAAAGGGAATTACACATAATATAAATTAAAGAGAGAGGGAAAGAGCAATAATAGTAAATGGAGACATTCCTTTGCTCAAGAAGCACCATTTTGAAGTCAGTAGCCTTACCTACAACTTCAGGGTTTAATCTGCTTAACTTCCAGTGTGTAGACCTCATTATTTATGTCCTGCTGGACTTTAGCTTGGATGAATTGACCAACCAATATCAACAATAGGCAACTTTCTTAAGATGTGGCTGGCAGCCAAAACTGTCAGCCTGTTGTTGTTTTCTAATTTGGGGGATATTAGAATTGTTTAAAAGATGAAAGGGATATTATTTATTTTGCTTTTAAATCCTGTCACAAATGGGGAAAATTGGCTTGAATTCTTGATTTTTTTCTAAGGGATGAAAAACAAGGCTTAATGGTTAAGAAACTGATTTTCCTCCTTAAATGCCTCCAATCTCCCCAAAGTGTATTGAAAATACTGGCCAATTACGTGGAACTCTGAGAGTGCTATTGGGACCACAGAAGAGGTGTTAGAGGCCATATACCACATGCTGATTTTTCCGTCAATGGATGGAAATATAATCAGTCAAATTATTTATTTATTTATATATTTCGAATTTCTATCACCGCTCATCTCTTCCGAAAAAGAGATTCTGGGTGGTTCACAGTCAGAATTAAAACACATAAATTACAATATAAATAACTCTATAAAAATAAAATAAATATAAAATATAAAATCCAGCAGCACGGATCTTGTTTGTTGGGGAGAGATCTTTAATAGCCACCCCCAAGATGAACTGGTGCCCGTCCCATCCCAAGCAAGGCAGCAGAACCAGGTTTTTAGGTTCTTCTGGAAGTCTGGAAGCAAATGGGCCTGTCTCACCTCCGGGGGCAGAATATTCCAGAGGGCGGGTACCACTGCAGAGAAGGCCCGCTTCCTGGACCCCGCCAGGTAGAATTCCTTTACCAGCGGGGTTCATAGCATACCCTCTCTGCATGACCAGGTGGGACGGGTCGATGTTAGGGGAATGAGGCGGTCCCTCAGGTAGCCTGGTCCCATGCCATGTAGGGCTTTAAAGGTGATAACCAACACCTTGAATTGGACCTGGAAGCAAACCGATACCCAGTGCAGCTCACGCAGAAGTAGTGTTACATGTGCCAATCTCAGGGCACCAATAACTGCTCACGTGACCACATTCTGGACCAGTTGAAGCTTCTGGATACTCTTCAAGGGTAGCCCCATGTACAGCGCAATGCAATAGTCCATGTGGGAGATGACCAGGGCATGAGTGACTGTTCAGAGGGCCTCTTGATCCAGGAAAGGGCGTAACTGGTGTACAACACAAAGTTGCGCAAAGGCCCTTCAGGCCACGACTGCCACCTGCTCATTGAGCAGGAGTCGTGAGTCCAGGAGGACCCCCAAGTTACGCACCAGGTCTGAATGGGGCAGTGGAATCCCATCCAGAACTAAAGATGATAACTTCCTGGATACAGATAATTATCCTGGATAATTGCTACAAGAAAACAAATTCAGAGAGATTGAGGTGCATAAATGCCAAATATGATGACTGATTCCAGTGGGATTTCCCCCATCTCTTAGAAAAATGAACACTTTGGGCAAATGAATTTGTTCTTGTGTTGTTGTGGTTGTTTTAATAAATATTCAGCATGAAGAGGAACAGGCCACTGGAATAGAACAATTTTGTTGTGGGTGAGTGTTAACCCATGTCTGTTGCCACAGTCCCAGTCAGAATTGGGCAAGGTCTTGTGGGATTATCTGGATTCCCAAAGTGAACTTATGCTAGGTCTTGTGGGTTATCTGGAGTGAATTTGATACTGTGACTGTTGAAGAAGTGGAACTGTCTGTAAACTTAGCCACTTGCCTGTTAGGTGGCCAGTTAGTTCTTGGATGGTAAAAATCAGCCAGCAGGTGATCTACAGTATGGTTGGGCCCATGCAGTGCATGAGAAGGCTTCCTTAAGTTAGGGACTAGCTCCTTTGGCCCTGAAAGGGGCTGTCTTGCACTCTCTCTTCAAGAAAACTTGTTGGACCCTGTCATGGACAACCACTGTCCAGCCTCCAAACTTCCCTTCTTAGGGAAGGTGGTCGAGAAGGTATTGGGCCTTTAACTCCAGAGGACCCTGGAGGAAGTGGATTATGTGAACCCATTTCAGCCATGTTTCAAACTGGAGTTTAGTACAGAGAGAGCTTGTAGTCATGCTTGTTGATGACTTGTGGCAGAGCCAGGATGGGGGTGGTGTATCCATCCTGGTGCTTCTTGATATCTCTGCAGCTTTCTATATAATTGCCTATGGTATCCTTTTTTGTACCAACTTTGGGGGCTGAGGATGGAAGCACCATTTTGTGGTTCTCTTCCTTCCTCAGTGGCCAGTTTCAGTTGGTGTTGACAGGCAGGAATCCTTCCTTGTGAGGTGCCACAGGGTTCCATGCTCTCTCCCCTTCTGTTGAACATCTACATGAAACCACTGCATGAGATCATCATTGGTTTGTGATCAGGTATCATCATTATACTGATGATATCCAGTTATACATCTCAACTCCAGGTTAGCTGAATGATGCTGTCTTAGCCCAAAGTCTGGAGGCTGTGTGGGTCTCAGATCCTCTGGAATTCTCAGTTCCTTGTTGAAGGACAGGTGGCAGATGTAGCCAAAAGAGCCTTTGCACAGGTACCAGTGTTCCAATTGTACCCTTTCCTGGACTGGGATATACAGTACTTCAGATAGTCACTTATAACCTGGTCACCTCACAATTGAATTTCTGTAATGTGCTCTACATGGGGCTGCTCTTGAAGACCATCCAGAAGCTAAAGCTGGTAGTATTAGGACTCTCACATTATGCACACATGATCCCACTGCTTCATGAACTGCACTAGTTACCAGTCAGCTTCCAGGTGCAATTCAAGATGCTGGCCATCACCTTTAAAGTCCTTCCTGGTCTAGAACCTGGCTTTCTGAAGGACCATCTATCTCTAATTGTTTCTGCCCACCTGGTACAATCGGGCAGAGAGGACTTGTTCTTGGTCCCATTGATTAAACAGTGTCATTTTGTGCAACCAGGAAGTGTGCCTTCCCTGTTGCAGCTCTGCATTCTGGAATTTGCGCAGCTCTCACCTTTGTTATGTTTGGGAAACTGTTAAAAATCTGGTTGTTTCTCCAGGCTTTGGAATACGGTGGTGGTGGTGGTGGTTTTCATTAGATTTGTTATGTCTGTCAAATTGCTTGGTGTGTATTGTTTTTCTGGTTGGCCAAGCTTCTTTTTCCTTGTATCTCCACATGTTATTTTTCTTTTTACTTGTAGGTCAGCCAGAGTCATTAAGGAGTTGGGCTGCCTGTCAATTTAGATAAATAAATAATTTGGTTTCTTCCCTTCTTTATGACTGTGTTATTTTCAGTGGAAGGAAAACACTAGCTATTTATGCCAGAAAAGTCAATAACTAAATACATGCTGAAAGGTATGCTATGCCTGTGACCCATGTTATACAGTAGCTAATATGCACTTTTTCTGATGATCAGATAATTTACAAAAATGGAGAATATTGAAAAAGGATTATTGCATTAAGTCATCTAGAACCTCTTTTATTTCCTTAAAATGGTGCTCCACTTCTAGCTGTGTTTTTATAAAATTTTATTGGTTCTTCTCATTTAAAGAAATAACAGCTGGGGAAGTCTACCAGTCACCCAAGTCATTCTGCCAATATGTGTATATTAGAAAAAGAATGTTATCTGTCTAGCTTTCTAGTTTTCTGCTTATACCCCTATCCCTTTGAAAAGCCCTTCCTAAACTTTGATAGATATCTTTCCATTCAAAATGCTCTCAAGTTCAATATCCCTGCAGGATGAGCTGCTGAAAATGTTATCCTTTCTCTGGTGCCATCCATTTATGAATGGCTTGTCTGAGCCTCATCAGTGGGATAAATAAAAGGAGACATGGAAAGTTTGCTTTCTGAAGCTGAGAGGCATAATGAAGCAAGCAATATCATCAACCAGCTAGCAATGGATCATGGATACATACAGTGAATGCAAATGACCATAGGTGATCAAAATAAGGGTTTCTGTTTAAAAAAAGCAGACCTACTAAAATACTAAGCAGTGTACATGGGATTTGGGCCAAGTGCAGTTCATGAGCATACAGTCTTCAGTCTCACTCACTTGTGCTTCAAGTGCGTAATATATATTTGAAATACTAGTAGTTATATATATGTCTGAAGAAACTATGTAGATCTGTGTGCAACATGAAGTGCAGTTTCATTTCTCATTCTTTAGAGAAGGTTGTCTGCGTGTATAAAATAAATATCTGTTCTGTGATATACAGCTTGATATACTCCTTGAAATGTATCTACAATACTGTACTTGGTTCCTGGACTGATAAAGATTCATGAGATTGTGATGGAAAGACTCAGCTGTGAACTTCTCTGTTATCAGTGAAAAGATTTATCTCCTTCTGATAACAGAAGGCTGTTAGGGGGAATGGATGGATGGATAAATGATGGATGGATGAACACCAATGACTGTTTCTTCATAGGAAAAAACAAAACAAAACATGCCTACTGAGCCTGCAACCAAGAATACAATGTCCAGACACTTGTAGCTTGAAGGAAAAGCCCTGCAGGCAGCTAAGAGTATTGGCTTGTTGCTGCACTTTGAATTCCAGCCACCCACTGAAGGGACAGAGTGGCAGCAGCATTAGCCACAGGGTGGTCTTCATTGAAGAGCTGAACAAGCAGAATGCAGTTCTGTGTGCCTTGCCAGAACATCAGGTGAGCCAGAAGGGCAACTCAAGTGTCACTTTGGGTTGTTCACTTGAAATGGGTGCACTTTGTAACTGGCTAGTATTCCAGGAGTTGTTGTGCTGCAAATGGAGATATTAGTCAGAGGCTTGGTTGCAGGACTGATCAAGCTGCCTACTGATGGTTGGCTACAGGAAGTGGCCATGCTTGTCTGCTGGCTGTGTCAGTTGTCTTCATACATTTGCCTGGCTGTATTTTCACTTAAAATACATTTAATTTGCTGACCTACAAGTACTCTGAAGGAGGATTGTGCTGATCATCATCAAGGCAAATTCTGCATTGTTGCTGAAGACATTTCCAATGTATTGCTTAAAACTGCTTTACTGCTGTGTTCTGTGGAACTGAGGCAAGGTGTTATGAGTGTTCTTCACAAGGTACCCCATTGCTGGTCAGGGTGATATGCTGAGCACAACACATAGTATGGCAGTGGATTAGAACCAATTGTGCAAGGTTGAATTATAAAAAAAACATATTTATGGCATACTTGCAAATTGTTTGTGAATCGCTGATGCCTTGCAACTGTAATTTAAGCAACACCGTTCTAACCCAATTCTCTACAAATGAAAGCATTAGTGGCTAGATTTCTTTCATTGTGAAATTAAAAAAAAAAGAAACTGCTATCAATTTCTGTTTCCTTCTAAGACATTCCAAACTGAAAATACAGCTCTAAACATGGAAAGTTTATTCCATTATAGACAAAAGATTTGCTGCAAGATTCTGTGTCAGATGAAGGCCCAGGATATGAATTCAGTTTAATGGTACAATCCTATAAATGTCTATTAAATCCCTTTGAATTCAGAGTAAAATGGGAGTAAGTTTCATTGAACTTAATTGGACTTTTGAGAAGTCATGTGTAGGTTTGCACTGTTACAGTAATGTATTACTAATTAAATCTAATTAGATCAAAGTGGTGAAGTGTCGTAATTAGGTGTTTTAACCGGTGGATCATTGAATGCTCTTAGTGATGTTCTTCTCCAACATCTTCCTGCTGATGTAATTTAATGTAACGTAAAAATTCACATTAAGCAACTTTTTTGAACAATCAGCACATCACATGAGTAAAGCAAGTGTGTATTGTTATAGAATATGCACTAGGATTAAGATTAATATAGCCTTAGTATTTTAAATGACAGTATTCACAAAGGTTGATATCTAACAAAACCAGAATGACTGGGTTCTACAGAAAAAAATGGTAAGGATGCAGCCCAAAAATTCATTTTATTTATTTTTTTAATGTGCAGAAGCTTTGACAGATAATTTAAATAGAAATTGCTCAAGTAGATGATGAACAACTACTAATAAAACATAGGGAAAAACATTTTGGGGAAAAAAAAACCCTTTTGGTAATATATTCTCACATACCCTTCCATTTATTTCCCCAAATACTAACAATTACCTAAATATTTGTGTTGTACTTTGAACATTAAACATTGGTGATTATTGCTAGTATCTGTTTTAAATTATTTCATGTTTTTGATTAATCTCTGAATTCTTTTCCTAAAAGCCATATTCCAAATGTCTGAATTTACTTTGCTGTGTAATGTGTCATATATAAGGGAGCCATTTCTGCTTGAATTTAGTTTGTCTTCTATTATGAATATATGCTATCAGTTTTCCCATTGTTGCATATTCTCCATTTTTGATCAACCAATCTTGTATTGTTGGCAAAAGTTTCAATGTTGTGCAAAATTTGTTCTTGCATCTGTCAACATGTAAAATGTGATATTTTTCATTTATGTTTTCTGGAATTATTTCTAATAAAAATATCTGGTTTCAATTCAAATTTTTGAACCAGATTTGAACCAATATTTGATATATTTCCTTACAATGCTTTTGATGATGATGATGATGATGATGATGATTTTGGCATGCCCACACGTGGTA
Source organism: Candoia aspera (assembly GCF_035149785.1). NCBI lineage: Eukaryota > Metazoa > Chordata > Lepidosauria > Squamata > Candoiidae > Candoia > Candoia aspera. The sequence goes on along the minus strand of NC_086157.1, from coordinate 78,600,107 downwards.
AAATGTTGCTTCTTTGTTGTAGCATTTCAAAGATTTGTTATATGATTTTTTTATCTTAATAATTATTAACAAAGTTATATACATCTGTAAAACATTTTATACCAATTTTACCTCAAATTATAGCTTGGAGTAAATTTTATTGCTTTTTATCTAGCTCTTTCCATTGTTCTATGGTGATTATTTCTTTGAAGTTTTGCATCCACTTTATCATGCAATTTTTAATTTGTTCTGCCTCCATGTCATATTTCAGTAACAATTTATATATATGTCCTAATAAATGTTCTTGGTTTTGTCTAAGTGTTTCAAATTCTGTCATCTATATGCCTATTTCCCTTCTTTCTTGAGATCATTTTTATTTTTCCAGCAATTTGTAAATACTTCAACCATAGTAAATTCCTACCTTCATTGAGCAGTTCTCGAGGTATGTTTAGTTTGTTTTATGAGTTCTGATGTACCATGTTAGTATATATGATTAAACCTTTCTTACTGTAACTGTGACTGAAGTAAAAGGCATTGACAGAGATGCTAATGGTGATATTGACAGACTAATCCTTGTTTTTGCTTAAAAAAATCTTATATCAAACCTAATAACAAACAGGTCACCACATCAACATGGATCACATTTGACTTCTTAGGGAGTATTCATTGAAAGACCAATATAATTTAAAGACAGTTTAAGTGCAAATTATTCCACTTTTTAATGATAGCTGTCATGTGTTGGGTACAACTTCTGGTGATTGCATAGAAAAATGGTTGCTATCTCATCTTTTCTCTAGTAATAATTTGTAGCTCATTCAAGAAAGGTCCCACAATATCTTTGATCTTGACCATCCATATCCATTGTCTTTTCCTTCTTCTATCTCCCTCACACTTCCCAAGTGTTTTTCTATAGCCCATTATCTGTTTACATCCCATGCCCATAGAATGTAAGTTTCTTCTTGCTGAAAATTGCCTTTGGATGGAGTCACTCTTTATTGGTCCAGAACTGCTTGATTAGTTCTTTATGTGGTTCATGGTTTTCTTAGTATCCAACTCCAAATCCAGGGGCATTCTCAGAGGGAGTCAACAACATCAAATGGCAGGCACAAGCAGGTAATCAAAGCCTCAACCCTTTTAATGTGCATTTCCCCTGTACAAATCCTCCATTCAAAGATCTTCTTTCATTTGCTCTTTTTCCATGGCCAGCTATGCATTACCATTGGAATAACCATTCCGCTGACTTTTCTAACAATAGGTAATGTATAAATAATTGTAGTAAACAATAATAAATATAAAGTAACAATTTAAAGCATATACCATATATACTTGCAGATAGGCCAAACCCATTTTTCGGGGTGTATTTCTTAACCTAAAATTATTATCCATGAGTATAAATGATACAACTCCACATTATGGTCAGCAATGAGCTTTTTTCACTGTAATTACTAACTCACTTATATTTAAGATGGTTGCTATTTTTATGGGTTTTTTTGTTTGTTTTTGTACTGAAGATTGTTTTCAGTGCTTCAAAAAATTGGGAAGATTGTTTATAAAATATTTAAAATGCATATATTATAGGTCATTACAGTTTAGTTATGGAAGCACTAAGAATATTTTTAGTGTGCATGCTTTATCTTGAGCTTGTGTCTCAACTTACATTTTTATAAAAGTCATCAGTTCCAAATCAGAAGAGAAGTACATCATCCAAGGAAATGAAAATGCCTTTCCTGCAGCTTTATGCCTTAATGCACTCAAGGCATATGATTATCTTATAATACATAATGCATGCTGTTTCCACTAACATAATCAATCCCTTGTTAACTTAAGTGCATCTTTATCTAAAATTATGACTGTTTGATTCAGACGTTGTTGGTAGTACTTCCTTTAATTTTGCAACATAACAATTTACACTGGTGCATTGTTAGAATGATTTAAGCCATGGAAGGACAACCTGCAGTTTCTCAGTCTTTACAGAACAGCAAAATGTTGTCCCTCACTTCTGTGCCAGTCAGGTGAACCTAAGCAATTGGCAAGTGGGAAATGTGGCAATGGTTCCCTATTGCTAAACAGAGCAAGAAATTAGTACTCTGTTTGAGCTACCCATCAATCACTCTGGATGGTAGGATATGGAGCTCAGGATAATTGGAAACTGAGGGTGAATTAGGCATCTCCTGTCATTACCAGCAAAATGTAATCATTTGCCAAATTCATTGGATATACACAATATTCATATTTAGATCATAGAAAACTTAGTTGCAACTAATTAAAAGTCCCAAAGATTTACTTTCATTGGAAGTAAAGTGTGACAGTTATAGCAGGTGGCATTACCTAAGTAGTCCTTAGCTAGCTAATCTCTCTCTGTCCAAAAAAACAAAACAAAACATGATAATAAGGAAGGGGAGGAGGAGAAAGAGGGCAGCTTAACTCTCTATGGAAAACAACCAAAGATGGACAGCTGCTTAAACTTTATGGGCTAAGGTGTTCCTTATTGAAAAGGTCCTGGTTTTTATTTCCAGTAAACTGCCATAGATGGGATACAGATTTACTCTGTAATGAAAAGGAAAGCTAACAGTACCAGTTCTATTTCATTTAAACTGATTTATTAAAATCACTTTGAAATCCCAATAAATGTCTTGAGAGAAGGGTCTAGTACCTCCTCCTTTAGGAGAGAATCCCGTGAATTGAGTGCTACTATAGAAAAGATTTATGCCTTAACTTTCCACCCATTATGTCCCCATTGTGGATGTAACTAGACTTCCAAAGAAATATAGCAGATAGTAATTTGGATGATACATCCTGCAGTAACTGCAGTTTGTGAACATTTTTCAAGAGTAGCAATTTAACTGGGAGTGCTTGATGGTATCAACCATCACCTTGATATAAAAATTAAAGAGAAAATTAAAGAGAAAATCAGTAAAATAGCAGTGTGGGTTGAATAAGGTAGGCACCAAGGCCATATGCAACCCCTGGTCTATCAAGGCCGATCTAATAGAGATTTCCCTGTAATATGTAGTTAGATTTTGTAAGGGCTACTTTGGAGCTGGGCACTTCAAAATCTTTAGCTCAGCTGAGGCCAAGTAAAATGTAATAGTGTATCTTGTATGTCAGTGTGTGTGTGGGGGTGTATGCACTCACACACACAGAGATAAAATTGGATCTGAATGAAGAAGAAATAAGTATGAAAAGGTGCTTTGTCCTTCTGAACCTTCCTGCTATTCAACTGCTCAAAATTCTTTCCCAATTGCCATTCAGAGCAATGTATGTGAGTCATTGGCCATTATACAGAGCCGGCATCAACAGTACCCACTGGGAAGGTTTTTGCTAATTGTTGGAAACTCCTGCTTCGCAGCCTCTTTACTTGCTTTCTTTGAGAGAAGATTAATGAGAGTGAAAGAGAAATGCTCCTAGGCTGTGTGCTGCCTAGAGATTCTAGGAATTGAAGTGCCGAATAACTGGAAGTCACTAGCTTGGAAATGGCAGCCTACATGATTTCCACTGCATACTGAACCCTAATTCTAGAGCCAAGCAACAAAACTTGTGAAGGCTGTATGAGGTCCTCCTATAGTTTTGCTTTAGAGTTAACTATAGGAGCAGCAATGCTATAAAGTGAATTTAATTACTTTAATTTTAATTGCTTAAATTTAAACTAAATTGAATCAAATTTAATTCTTGCCCTAGCCATAACCACTTTTTTATCCTAGCTATTCCTACTTTTGGAGCTGTTCTTTGGCTGACAAAAAAGGTTATGCACTCATGTTCTGAGCTGATAGGAGTGATTTATACTGACAATAATTCCTCATATTTTTTTTAAAAAAGATGCATGGATGAATTCTTGAACTGTACATCTTGTTTAAAGTCAGTTATCCATTAAGGGAATTAGTTGTGTTATACTATTCCTGTGGTTGTGCTTGTAGTGGGGTTAAGTTTAATTAGGTAATTGACATGATTGGAAACTTCAGCAGGCAAACAAGGCAAATTGGCTAACCAAATGGGAATTAAGAGGAAGGGACATCAAGAGAAAATAACAGGTAAGTAAGAACAGGGCTAGAAAGGGCTTCATTATGTTCTTAAATGTAACTCACCAGGACAAAGTAAAGGCTAATCAGTAGCACAGAAGATCAATGGTAATTTGGTAATCATAAATAGCATATTCATTTATAATTTCAGATAAGAAGCAACAAACACTATTTTTCATGGACAAATACATTAGGATTGAATGAGGGATTACCAGAGCGATGAGCCATTTCCATGAGTTTCTAGTTAAAGAACAAATTTATGGAGTGAGCCATGAAGCTAATTGAGAAGCCCCACAAAGTGTTGCACCAGATGAATGCTTTCCCTAAATATCCATGTAATCCCACCTCTTTTTGGAGGTATGCGGTTATGTCCTCTTCATAATGAGAGCCAGTCTGGTGTATTGGTTAAGACACCAAGTTAGAAATCAGGACACTGTGAGTCCTAGTCCCACTAGTCCCACAAAGCCAGCTGGGTACCTTGGGCCAGTCAATCTCTCTTAGCCCTCGAAGGAGGCAATGGCAAACCACTTCCAGAATCTTGCCAAGAAAACTGCAGGGACTAATCCAAGCAGTTGCCACAAATCAACAATGACTCAAAGGCACACACACATACCTCTTCATAACAATAGATATAAAAAAGGTGCTACTGTTTACAACACAATGATTGGACAGAGATTTAGTTTGGACACTAATAATGCTTCTTCCTAGGTACCAGATATTACAAGAGGCAATACTTCAGAATTAAGCTGGGAGAATCTCAACAATAGTGGATTGCTGCTATTTGAAAGGAAGGAGGATGAATTCATTTGGTTTAAATTATTATACAAACTTTTCCAATATGAAGCTATCAAACTAAAATTTACACTTTCTGGCATTTCAAAACCTGGTCTACCACTAAAAATAAAAAAGAGGGGTATTTTTAAAAAGGTGCACTCAGCAATGGGTAAATTAGCAGAATGTTCACATCAATGTGCTTCATACTAGTAAAAATGCCTTGCAAAATAAGTGCACAATACTTAAATGGTAAAAAAAAAGTTACATTTAGTGGGCAGTTGTGATTCAAAGGTGCTTTAGAGTGCTTCTTCCTCTTTTTGCAGAGGAAGAAACATTAAGGGAAATCAGGTGACAGATTGTCAGACAGTGTATTTAGGATAATCCTGTGACTTTCAACCTTCTTTGAAACAGATATATCTCCTGAGGAACCAATGGACCCTTGCCAAAAATTCCATTTACTCTGCATGGGATATTTGATTGCATTCTAAGGTCACTTTGATGCTGCTCAAGACTACAGTGCTACACCATTGCTTTATGTGACTAAGACACTACCACAGTCCCATGAATACTTGCAACATAATTTGCAAGGGAAAATTGGTGAAAAGAGCAGGTCTACCCAGCTAGCTGCAACCATATGAACTCAGCTGGTTCTCTCTTTGCTCTGTCATGAACATGCTAAGGGAGAGATCACAGGCAGTCTAATCTTTCAGCCTAAGTCGAGCTTGTTTGCTATTTCACGCTTCCCTTTGCCATCGTACCTATGCTTTTTTTGTTGTTTTTACCTGTCATTTTACTGACATTATTACCTCTGATGATTCCAGTGTCTTGTATTGTTAATAATATTAATATATTGGTTGATAATTGTTTCCTCATTGAGCCTTGTGTGGCACAGAGTGGTAGGCAGCAGTATTGCAACCGAAACTCTCCCCACGACCCAAGTTTGATCCCAGCAGAAGCTGGATTCTCAGGTAGCCGTCTCAGGTCGACTCAGCGTTCCATCCTTCCAAGGTCAGTAAAATGAGTACCCAGCTTGCTGGGGAAGGTGACAACTGGGAAATGCAATGGCAAACCACCCCGCCAGAGTCTGCCAAGAAAATGTCACGAAAGCTGCGTCCCCCAAAAGGATCAGACATGACTCAGTGCTTGCACAGGGGACCTTTCACATCACAATTGTTTCCTCAGAAACATTCTGTATTTTTTAAAAGTTGTTTTTGTTCAGCAATTTCGAATTCTTAAAAACTGAGGACATAAAAAAGTATTTGAAAGGAAAAATAAAAAAAATGCCAGTATTAATTGAAATAAAATTATTATACACCAATGAGCTTCCAACTTATTTACCTTCAAGATGCCTAGCAATGCATTTTCAATTTTTAGGAAACAAAGATTTAAAGGAATATTGGAGAATATTACCTGCTGATTCCTGAAGAGAAGGAGGATAGAAACTCTCCCTTATGGAATATGACTTCTTCCATTATTTGGAAGACACTGAATTCCCACGTAAGTGATGGAAAAAAGCACTGGGCTTTGCTGAGCATGGTTCAGCATACAGGTGAAAAATCTATCCCCCTTTTTTTTTATAAAGAGAGCATTTTAGTAAAATCTATGGAACCCTTCATCCTTCTGTAGTCTCCTTAGTGACACCTGCCAATTGTATTAAATTATGCAGTGAGGAGCAGTCACTGAGACCAACAAATTCATTTTTACATGCAACTTGCCTTGCAACTTGAACAACATCTCCAGGGGTGAATGGCTAACACTTCAAGTAAGTCTTCTACCTGTCCCTTTCAGGAAGCAATTGCACACTAAAAAAATCAATTTGACATTTTGTTTCCTCTAACAGGTCACTTCTTGCCAGTCTTCAATTTTTATACACATTATTTACAAGGTAGTGGAACAGCATGATCATTTTTTTTTTCCTGGGATCATTCAGCTTTCAAAATATACAAATCTAAAGCTGAAAACTAATATTTATGACAGCATCATCCCTAAACATGCATAAGAAGGTGCTCCTGGGTGTGCAGCAGCACCTGTGAAATATGAACTCTAGATAAGACCATAAAGAATGACTTCCAACTACTTGCATGCTGTGCAGGTAAACAATTATTCCTAAAGGAGTGAGTTCAATTATTTCAACCATTAGGACCTCTCCTTGATCTTTCTATGACTTAATATGCATCATATCTCTTAGACTAGCAAAAATATATCATAGGTTCTTTTTGTTACTAGCAGTAAAGGCTTACCTTAAAAAAAATCCTTAGACCCTTTAAAAAAGAAATGTTTGATTGCCGCAAAAACAGTTAGGGCTTTGCACTCTCCTCACCTTCTTTGTATTAGTTGTAAATGTAGAACCCACATTGTTGTTAAGCAAAGGACTTCATCAGTGGCTCTGTGTCCTGTAAATGGGTAAAGAGATCTCAAACACAAGTCAGATAGTTCTGTCTCCCAAACACCAATGTTCAGATTAGTTATGCCCTTACTAACATGCAAATGGCATTTATACAATTGGAGCATTACACATCTATGAATGTACAGTATGTGCTTAATGCTCCCTCTATGAGATTTTGACCAGCAGTCAGACATGCTTTGAATCATTGCAGAGAGAACCTACAATGCATCTAGGGGACACAGCTTCCCCACAATGAATGAGGGCTTGTTCATGCAAACATTTTGCAAATGTGAAGAGGAGCTAGGAATGCTTAAAAATATACACACACTAAATGCCACATGTCATTTGCAAAAATCTGAAATGAGCTACCACTAGGGGCAATCAACTGGGAACTTGTAGTTTGGTGTTATCAATATGCTCATAACATTTGTCTGTTTAATTCAAATGATTTTGCAGGTGCTAGACAACTGCCTGGAAAAGGTGATGGTTTGGATGAATAGACTGAAACTGAATTCTGATAATACAGTGGTGCTGGGAATAGACTGGGTGGTTGTTTTGATCTGGATGAGATTTTACCTCCTGTAAAGGAATCAATGATTAGCTTGAGGATTCTCCCTCAACAAATTCTTAAAGTTTTTTCATGGAAGAAATGATAATTTCAATGGCAACGAAGAATCTCTGCTCAGCTTTGACTTGTATTCCAACTACAACCTTTCCTAGACAGGAATAACCTAAATTTAGTCACCTCACAGTTGAATTATTAAAATATGTGCTTGTTCTCCTACCACCCCCCCTGCTCTGGGCTCTTTCAGAATAATATATTAATAAAATTATCCTAATTACACTAATAATACTGGCTTTCCTAATATGCATGTTACACTGAGTATGCTATGTATGTTACACTGGTTATGTGTCATGTGCGCCGTTTCAATGTATTTGATGCATCGTAACGTTTCGCATGTCATTAATTGGATGCGTGTTTCATTTGTCTAGGGAGGATGGGAACGATTATATTTTGGCTTTGCTTTGGAATGTATTTGTGTTATCTACTGCGCTCAAGGTTACTTTCCCAGGCTAGCAACTCTGACGTTTGCTAGCACCTGTGCCGGGCGGGGCTGTTACGAGGGAGGCGGGATACGTTTGAAGCAAGGGTTTAAGTTTGTATTTGGCGCGCTTTTGCTCATTCTCAGCTTTCTCTGTATTTGTCTTTAGTACTCTAATAAATCAGATTTCATTTAGCATCCTCTTGTGAGTCTGAGTATTTGGGGCGAGGGCAATCATTACATAAAGCTGAGAATCTCAGTTCCTAACTCCGCTGGCCCCTGTCCAGGAAAGACAAGCGTCTAACTTGTGAGGGAGAGAGCCCGCGATGACCGAACCCGACATCGTGATGATGGAGGAAGGGGAACCGGACTCGACCGTGAGGCCGTCCGGCCGACCGTCCCAAGGTGGGGAGCTGTCCGCCATCAGAGAGGAGGCGAGCTCCGGGTCGGAGAGCGAAGCCGGGGGGCTGAAAACGGCCCCGGAGACCACCGTGAATTCTCCGGGCGAGCTGCTCACCTGGGATGAGACCCGAGGAGATGCCACAGCAGCGGGGGGCCCATCCTGGAGGCAGAGATACCCTTTATCCCCTAACGTGGTGCAGGTGCAGCCAACGGAGGGCTCACCCACTCCGGATCGGATCCGAGTGTTGGAGTCGAAAATGGATTCGTTGGAGGCTATCCTGAAACAGCTGAGCTTGGATGTAACCTCGATGCGAGAGCTCCGGGAAGAATCCAGCCAGAGGCATTCAACCCCTTCCTCCCAGGGGATGACCCCGGAACGGCGACGGGTGGTGCGGAGGCGCGAAGGGGACCAGTCGGTCCAGATGGAAATCGCAGCATCGCCCGGGCGATCGCCCCGGGGCCCCGTGCCGCCCCGAGTCAGGGAAGCACCAGCCGCAGCAGCACCGGTGGTGGGGCGCAGCCCGGCGGGAGGCGGCATGCGAGACTTCCCTGTCAAGTTTGATGGGGACCCGACCAAACTCTCGTTCTTCCTGACGAATGCGAAAGCCTATATGGAGGAATGGGGGGCGGTTTTCCAATCGGAGAAGGCAAGAATCATCACCATTGCCACCAAACTGAAGGGAAGGGCGGCAGACTGGTATGTCCAGATGTGCCAGTCGGAAGCGCCTGAACTGGAAAATCTCGAGGAGTTCCTCTGGGCGTTGAAGCAACACTTCGAGGACCCCTTAGCAAAGGAGAGAGCAAAGCGAGCCCTGAAGGAACTCAAGCAGGGGTCCCGATCAGTGGCCGATTATGCTTTGGAGTTTAAAGCGCTAGCTGGGAAGGTGGATGACTGGTCCCAAGCAACCATTATCGAGCTCTTCAAAGATGGCTTGAATACAGAGGTGCTGCGCTGGTCCCTGGGGAGGGACGACCCATACACGCTGTATGAGTGGATCCTGCTAGCAGGAAGGGCTGAACATGCCCAAGAAATCTTTGCCCAGCGGAAGACCGCCAAGTCGGGGCGGGAGGTGAAGCCCAGCCGCCCATCGACCACCGGGGGGAAACCGGGACAACGACCCTGGGACGAGGAGCGGGAGAAGCGGTACGCCAAAGGCTTGTGTCTGAGATGTGGTAAAGAGGGGCATCGAGTGGCAGCATGCCCGAAGGCAAAGGTGGAGGAACGGCCCGGAAAACCGCCGGCGAAGTCCCCTGCGTTGCCGAGGAAACAGAAAGCTGCGGTGGCTGAGACCGAGGGAGACGATGTGATGTTCTACGAAATTGAAGGGGAGACCGAAATCCCGCAGCCGGCGGGAAACGCCAGCCACCTGCTCTAAAGGGCGCCGCTGGGCAGGTGGTAGAGGACGGGCGCGAGCCTCCATCGGTGAGTGGCACTTACCGCATACTCATGGTGAAATTGAAATTGGGTTCCCAAGTCAAGACGGTGGAAGTATGGGCCATGATTGATTCGGGGTGTTCCCGGTGTCTGATGCACCCCGACGTGGTGGCGGCTTTGGAGCTCCCCACTTTCCCTCTACAAAGACCCATCGCATTTACTCAATTGGATGGGTCCATGGCAGGGGGCAAACCGGTCACCCATTTTACAGGGCGGGTAGCCTTGCAACTGGGCAGTCACCAGGAAGGGTTGTCTTTTGTCGTGGCTCCCGTAGGGGGGCCATTGGTGGTGTTGGGGGTACCATGGTTGGTGCAGCAAAACCCCCAAATAAACTGGGTTTACCGGACCATCACATTTAGGGATGGGTTTTATCAAGCGGCAGAGGGGAAGGGTGCCCCAGAGGAGATGGTGGGGGTTGCGGCAGCTGCGACTCCGCCTTACCCGGCCTCTCCTCTGGAAGGCTTGCCGGCCGAGTACAGGATGTTTGCTGATGTATTCGGTGAAAAGGAAGCTGACCAGTTGCCCCCCCATCGAAAGACGGACTGTGCCATAGAACTGCTGCCCAACACTCAATTGCCTAAACCAAAAATTTATTCCATGACGCAAAAGGAACTGACTCTATTGAGGGAATTTGTGGACAAAAATTTGGCGCGCGGATTCATTGAGCCGGCGAATTCACCCGTGGGGGCGCCGGTTCTTTTTCGCCCAAAAAAGGATGGGACATTGAGACTTTGTACGGATTTCCGCGGATTAAATGCCGTCTCAATTTCCAACAAATATCCCTTGCCATTGATAAAGGACATGTTGTCACATCTGGCCAAAGGCAAGATCTTCTCTAAACTGGATTTAAGAGAAGCCTACTATCGTGTACGAATCAAGGAGGGTGATGAGTGGAAAACGGCATTCAATTGCCCGTTGGGAGCCTTCCAGTATAAGGTGTTGCCGTTTGGGTTGGCTGGCGCCCCTGGGGTATTTATGCAATTAATCAATGAAGTTTTGCATGAACATCTGTTTAAAGGTGTACTGGTGTATTTGGATGATGTGTTGATTTATACGGAAACCATGAAAGAGCATGTAGCTCTGGTAAAGAAAGTCTTGTGTAAACTCAGATCTGCTGAATTGTATGCAAAGCTATCGAAATGTGCCTTTCATCAGACCCAAATTGACTACTTGGGGTATAGGATTTCTGATAAAGGTATAGAAATGGACCCTGCCAAGGTGCAGGCTATCATGGACTGGGAGAGTCCCCGTACCCGCAGGCAACTTCAAAGTTTCTTGGGGTTCAGCAACTACTACAGGTTATTCATAAGGGGGTTCGCTGAGATTGCCTTGCCCCTAACGGACCTGCTTCGAACAAAAGGGGTGGGGGATACTAGGAGAGTCAAGAATCCCGGAGCGCTGTTGAGGTGGACGCCTGCTTGTCAAACGGCGTTTGAGCGGCTGAAAGCAGCTTTCGTCAAAGAGCCCATTTTACAACACCCTGATCCTTCAAAGCCTTTTGTTGTACAGGCAGATGCCTCCGATTATTCTATTGGCGCATTGTTGATGCAAAAAGACGAGGCAGAATGCCTCAAGCCCTGTGCCTATCTATCCCGCAAGTTCTCTGAGACTGAGAGGCGTTGGCATGTTTGGGAAAAGGAGGCATTTGCAGTGAAAGCTGCATTAGAAGCTTGGCGGCATCTGTTGGAAGGGGCAAATCATCCCTTTGAGGTATGGACTGATCATAAAAACTTGGAGGCACTTAGTACCCCGCGAAAACTGAGCCCTAAACAAGTTCGTTGGGCTCAATTTTTCAATCGATTCAATTTTCAGTTCAAATTTATTCCAGGGAAAAAGAACTTCTTGGCTGATGCCTTGTCAAGGCAACCTCAAGACTCTGGGGCGGCGCCAGATGTGGTAAGCACCCTATGGTCGGCGCCCCAATTGGGCATGCAGGCTGTGACGCGAAGCCAAACGCGCGCGCAGCAACCGCCCACCACAAGCGCGGCTCAGCCAAGCACTTTGTCAATTCCCTCCCAGTTGCAACAAAAGTTTTTAAAAGAATTAAAAACAGATACTTGGTTGCTGGCGAATAGAGACAATGTTACTTTTGACAGAGGCTTCGCTTGGAAATCCGACCGCCTCTACGTTCCTGAAAACCTCCGAAAAGATGTGTTAACACGTTCACACGATGACAAACTCGCAGGTCACTTCGGGTTTGTAAAAACCTTGCACCTCGTTCGGAGGCAATTCTGGTGGCCCACATTACGTAAAGATGTCAAAGACTACATTGCTTCCTGCACTGTCTGTGCAATGTCCAAGCGCAAGGTGGGCAAGCCCCAAGGGCTGCTGCAGCCGGTAGCAGCCCCCTCTTCCCCTTGGGAAGAAATCTCCATGGATTTTATTGTAGAGCTACCACCCAGCCAACGCAAAACGGTCATTTGGGTGGTCAAAGATTATTTCTCCAAACAAGCTCACTTTATCCCCTGCGTCTCCATTCCGTCAGCGCGTCAATTGGCCCGCCTTTTCCTTGTACACGTGTACAGGCTACACGGATGTCCCTCCCGCTTGATTTCGGACAGAGGTACACAATTTACCTCGCAGTTTTGGTGAGCGTTTCTCAAGCTGTTAGGCACGAAGCAAGCCCTCTCCACGGCTTGGCATCCTCAGACGGACGGGGCCACTGAGGCGGTTAACTCTACTCTAGAGCAGTACCTTCGCGCTTTTGTGAATTATCAGCAGGACAATTGGGTAGACCTCCTACCATTTGCTGAAGTGGCTTACAACAATGCAGTGCATCAAAGCACTGGGCAGACCCCGTTTCGGGTGGCTCAGGGTAAAGACTTTGTACCTATCACTGATCTCCCACAACCTCCTGCAGGTGCAGTCACTACAGATGATTGGTCAACACAACTGGCTGACTCTTGGCCAATGATTCAAAAGGCATTGGCTGATGCACAGGCAGATTATAAACTGTATGCTGATCGGAAGCGAGCCCCACAACCTGCATTCCAAGTTGGGGACTCGGTATACCTTTCTACCAAGTTTATCAAGTCTGCACAACCTTCAAAGAAACTGGCGCCTAAATTTGTGGGTCCTTTCCCAATTGTCGCTCAAATTAACCCTGTGACTTTTAAACTTGACTTGCCTCATAACCTTAAACGCTTACACCCTGTTTTTCATTGCAGCTTACTCAAACCGACTATTCCTTCTGATCGCTGGCATCGGCAACCTCCACCTCCCACCCCCATCATGATTGATGGTCAGCAACACTTTGAAGTTAAAGAAATTTTGGACTCTAGACGCCTTCGCAATACTTTGCAATATTTAGTTCGTTGGAAGCATTTCCCTCATCCTGAGTGGGTTGCTGCTCCAGATGTAGCTTCCCCGGTTCTGGTGGCCCGTTTCCACTCCGCTTATCCCTCGAAACCAGGTCCTTAAGGGTATTTTAGGAGGGCGGTATGTCATGTGCGCCGTTTCAATGTATTTGATGCATCGTAATGTTTCGCATGTCATTAATTGGATGCGTGTTTCATTTGTCTAGGGAGGATGGGAACGATTATATTTTGGCTTTGCTTTGGAATGTATTTGTGTTATCTACTGCGCTCAAGGTTACTTTCCCAGGCTAGCAACTCTGACGTTTGCTAGCACCTGTGCCGGGCGGGGCTGTTACGAGGGAGGCGGGATACGTTTGAAGCAAGGGTTTAAGTTTGTATTTGGCGCGCTTTTGCTCATTCTCAGCTTTCTCTGTATTTGTCTTTAGTACTCTAATAAATCAGATTTCATTTAGCATCCTCTTGTGAGTCTGAGTATTTGGGGCGAGGGCAATCATTACATTATGTTATACTGTGCAGGTTAGATAGAAAAGGTGAGTTATAAATAATAAAACTAGCAATAATGGTGATAATGGTATTTGCTACTACTTACGTATGTATCTTCAAAGTAGTTTTTTTTTTAGATTTTATGGGCAGCAACAGACACACCAAATATTGACAGTTTGGAGACAAGATATTCAGATATGTGCTGTTTCTTATGGTAACCTACATACTGTATATTGGTACATACTATCTGTCTGTTGCTTATATACATATATATATATATATACATACATACACAAACATACACAAACATATATATATATATATCCATCTATCCATCTATCCATCTATCTTCCCTTCTGAATACCATTCTTGGGAAGTAAGCCAGCTCACAGTTGAAGGAAACGCTGTATAGAGTTACTTGTTCCAGACAAATAGAAAATAAAATGAAAGCATGGCAGCATATTAACTGCTTCTTTTCTTTTCTTTTCTTTTCTTTTCTTTTCTTTTCTTTTCTTTTCTTTTCTTTTCTTTTCTTTTCTTTTCTTTTTTTCTTTTCTTTTCTTTTCCTTACTGTGTAATCTGCAATTTCCTTTGTAGAAATCTGTGAAAACACGTTTGCTTTGTAATCAGAAATATTATTCATCTGAAACATGTTCATGTTGATACCTAAATTTATGTAAAAAGACATAACAGAATTTGCCCTTCATACTGGCTTTGTTCTTAAAATTACAGTAATTTTAAGACTCTTGGGTTTGATGCTGGAACTTCTTATCCTTTTTTATTGCTGTGATTATCAATTTTATGTCTGTACAGATTCCTAAATGGTTTTGTGTATATTTGATTAGTTTACCATAATGAAACAAACTATGTAAATAAATATTTAGAGGGTAATACATTGTTAGGTATTCTCTAGTTTCTCCAAAGTCTAGACCAAAAATATGACTAAATAATGGATGCCAGCTGGGGCTGAGTATAGTGGTGTGAGCAACAACAACAACAAAGCTATAACACCAGCATCCAAAACAAAACAAACAAACAGACAAAAAAAACAGTGATTAAATAGTGAAGAAAGAAAACCTAGATATATTATGATGATTAAAATAAACTAAATGAGACAAAGAAAACCCAAGTTATCATTAACCTGGACTGTATATAAATATATTACTGTATGTCATCTTCTCATTTTTAGAACCCAGACTTTTCAAAAATATTTAACAAACTAACATCCTGCATCTTCAGCAAAGGATCATTACCTTGTCGTGGTGCTGGAGCTTGAGCACCTCAATGATGCCATGAGCTAAACCGTGAAGGGCCACCCAAGACGGGAAGGTCATGACAGAGAGGTCAGACTAAATGCGATCCCTGGGGAAGGTAATGGCAACCCACCTCAGTATTCTTGCCGTGAAAACTAAATGGATCAGTACAACCAGAGATATGTCGGTATACCATCGGAAGATGAGACCCCCAGGTCGGAAGATGGTCAAAATGCTACTGGGGAGGAACTGAGGATGAGTTCAACTAGCCCCAGACGTGATGACGCAGCTAGCTCAAAGCTGAAAGGACGGCTAGCGGCCGACGGTGCTGGTGGTGAACGGCGAATCCGATGTTCTAAGGATCAACACACCATTGGAACCTGGAATGTAAGATCTATGAGCCAGGGCAAATTGGATGTGGTTATTGGTGAGATGACAAGATTAAAGATAGACATTCTGGGCGTCAGTGAACTGAAATGGACTGGAATGGGCCACTTCACATCAAATGACCACCAGATCTACTACTGCGGACAAGAGGACCACAGAAGAAATGGAGTAGCCTTCATAATTAATAGTAAAGTGGCTAAAGCAGTGCTTGGATACAACCCAAAAAATGACAGAATGATCTCAATTCGAATTCAGGGCAAGCCATCTAACATCACAGTGATCCAAATATACGCCCCAACCACAAATGCTGAAGAAGCTGAAGTAGAGCAGTTCTATGAGGATCTGCAGCACCTACTGGATAACACGCCTAAAAGAGATGTTATTTTCATCACAGGAGACTGGAATGCTAAGGTGGGCAGTCAAATGACACCTCGAATTACAGGTAAGTATGGCCTGGGAGAACAAAACGAAGCAGGACACAGGCTGATAGAATTTTGCCAAGACAATTAACTCTGCATAACAAACACTCTCTTCCAACAACCTAAGAGACGGCTTTATACATGGACTTCACCAGATGGACAACACCGAAATCAGATTGATTACATCCTTTGCAGCCAAAGGTGGCGGACATCTGTACAGTCAGTAAAAACAAGGCCTGGAGCTGACTGTAGTTCAGATCACGAACTTCTTCTTGCACAATTTAGGATCAGACTAAAGAGATTAGGGAAGACCCACAGATCAGCTAGATATGAGCTCACTAATATTCCTAAGGAATATGCAGTGGAGGTGAAGAATAGATTTAAGGGACTGGACTTAGTAGATAGGGTCCAGGAAGAACTCTGGACAGAAGTTGGCAGCATTGTTCAGGAGGCGGCAACAAAATACATCCCAAAGAAAGAGAAAACCAAGAAGGCAAAATGGCTGTCTGCTGAGACACTAGAAGTAGCCCAAGAAAGAAGGAAAGCAAAAGGCAACAGTGATAGGGGGAGATATGCCCAATTAAATGCAAAATTCGAGGTTAGCCAGAAGAGATAAGGAATTATTTTTAAACAAGCAATGCGCGGAAGTGGAAGAAGACAATAGAATAGGAAGGACAAGAGACCTCTTCCAGAAAATTAGAAACATTGGAGGTAAATTCCAGGCAAAAATGGGTATGATCAAAAACAAAGATGGCAAGGACCTAACAGAAGAAGAAGAGATCAAGAAAAGGTGGCAAGAATATACAGAAAACCTGTATAGGAAGGATAACAATATCGGGGATAGCTTTGACAGTGTGGTCGGTGAGCTAGAGCCAGACATCCTGAAGAGTGAGGTTGAGTGGGCCTTAAGAAGCATTGCTAATAACAAGGCAACAGGAGACGACGGCATCCCAGCTGAACTGTTCAAAATCTTGCAAGATGATGCTGTCAAGGTAATGCATGCTATATGCCAGCAAATTTGGAAAACACAAGAATGGCCATCAGACTGGAAAAAATCAACTTATATCCCCATACCAAAAAAGGGAAACACTAAAGAATGTTCAAACTATCGAACAGTGGCACTCATTTCACATGCCAGTAAGGTAATGCTCAAAATCCTGCAAGGTAGAATTCAGCAGTTCATGGAGCGAGAATTGCCAGATGTACAAGCTGGGTTTAGAAAAGGCAGAGGAACTAGAGACCAAATTGCCAATATCCGCTGGATAATGGAAAAAGCCAGGGAGTTTCAGAAAAACATCTATTTCTGTTTTATTGACTATTCTAAAGCCTTTGACTGTGTGGACCATAACAAATTGTGGCAAGTTCTTAGCGGTATGGGGATACCAAGTCATCTTGTCTGCCTCCTGAAGAATCTGTATAACGACCAAGTAGCAACAGTAAGAACAGACCACGGAACAACAGACTGGTTTAAGATTGGGAAAGGAGTACGGCAGGGCTGTATACTCTCACCCTACCTATTCAACTTGTATGCAGAACACATCATGCGACAAGCTGGGCTTGAGGAATCCAAGGCTGGAGTTAAAATCTCTGGAAGAAACATTAACAATCTCAGATATGCAGATGATACCACTTTGATGGCTGAATGTGAAGAGGAACTGAGGAGCCTTATGATGAAGGTGAAAGAAGAAAGTACAAAAGCTGGTTTGCAGCTAAACCTCAAAAAAACCAAGATTATGGCAACCAGCTTGATTGATAACTGGCAAATAGAGGGAGAAAATGTAGAAGCAGTGAAAGACTTTGTATTCCTAGGTGCAAAGATTACTGCAGATGCTGACTGCAGTCAGGAAATCAGAAGACGCTTAATCCTGGGGAGAAGAGCAATGACAAATCTCGATAAAATAGTTAAGAGCAGAGACATCACACTGACAACAAAGGCCCGCATAGTTAAAGCAATGGTGTTCCCTGTAGTAACATATGGCTGCAAGAGCTGGACCATAAGGAAGGCTGAGCGAAGGAAGATCGATGCTTTTGAACTGTGGTGTTGGAGGAAAATTCTGAGAGTGCCTTGGACTGCAAGAAGATCCAACCAGTCCATCCTCCAGGAAATAAAGCCAGACTGCTCACTTGAGGGAATGATATTAAAGGCAAAAGTGAAATACTTTGGCCACATAATGAGAAGACAGGACACCCTGGAGAAGATGCTGATGCTAGGGAGAGTGGAAGGCAAAAGGAAGAGGGGCCGACCAAGGGCAAGATGGATGGATGTTATTCTAGAGGTGACGGACTCGTCCCTGGGGGAGCTGGGGGTGTTGACGACCGACAGGAAGCTCTGGCGTGGGCTGGTCCATGAAGTCACGAAGAGTCGGAAGCGACTAAACGAATAAACAACAACAACATCCTGCATCCATTCCTTAAAGCAAGAGAGTAAATTTATTTCCAGTTAGGTAAAATTATCCTGTTTACCAAAACTCATCATCAGATGACAAATTCCATGTTTTGGAAATATAGTTCAGCATCACATTAAGGTCCTTAAGTATATCTCAGAATTGTACTGACATAGAGCTGAACAAGACCAGATCATTAAAGGAGTTAAAAACCTTTAAATTTCTTACAACGTCTACATAAAAAAATCTAATACCCATCCCTTTTAAAACATTTTTGAGAACTCCAGTAAACATGAAGCACTATCTTCTGATGAGTTGATTTCATATTTAAAGCATAGGAAGTATATTTCACAAAAGTATATTTTTAAATCATAGGAAGTCTATTTCACATAGGAAGTATATTTCACAGTAGTGTGAGCTACTGTGGGAACAGACTTCCCCAAAGGCCAAACCGAACCAGTATAACTAGAACCAAGTAATAACTAGAAGCTAACTTCAGCTGAAGCAGTAACTGCCATTACCAATCCATTCAAACTCTTAATAAGCTTCTTCATTTGCCTGAAAGTTTCTAAATGAATCAAACTGCTTCTTGGGTCACACTGGTGGATGGTAACCATCCAGTATAGCCGTATTTCTTGAATGCATTGATTATAGATGCCATCACAGCACAGAAACAATTTCAAATACCAGTGTCTTCTGCGTGTGCTTTGCCTTACATATTTCACTGTCTAAAAACATTCAAATTACCAGTTTCTTGAAATTGGCAGTTAAAAAAAAAAAAACTCTGAAAAGGTATTTATCCATTTATTATGCATCTGTCACAGGGCTGTTTAGATTAAACCAAAAGCTTGCTAGTGCTGGGGATGTGGGAGGATTTAAAATTATTTTGCCTTTCTGCATTTATTGATTCTATTTATTTACAAAAAAAAAAAAATGTTCCGCCTAGTCTTTTGGTTCTAGGAGGCATACAACACATGAGGTTAAACAAATAAAATCCATCCATAAAGCCAATAAATAATAAACTAAACTATTAAACACTATAAATAAATAAACTATCAAACACTATAAACAAGCAGAAAAATAAATGTTTATTTTGCTGCTCTCAAATGAGTCTGAATGCTCTCTTAAAGAAGATTGTTTTCATAATCTTCCAAAACATCAGAATAGGAGTTCACCTAATCTCAGGGGACAAGTCGTTCCAGAGGGAGGCATATACTATTGACAAAAATCAATCTCTGGGTCTCCCATCCCCAAATTTCTTTCAAGGAGAGTTCCCAGAGCATTTTTGTTCTATTAGGTTGTGCAGGCTGGGTAGAGTCTTCATGAAACTTGAAAGTAGGTACAGCCCAAGCTGTAAAGGGTTTTGTAGGTGATCACCAGCATCTTACCTTGATTTGTCCTATGCCTGACAATAGCTATATGTCTGTCTGCATCATGAATCTCACTGTGAAAAGTCAGAAGCACATTTCACAAAAGTCACGTCTGCTTTTTTTTTTCCAAATAGGTATATAAATAACTTGCCCTCTATCAAATTAAGTACTGAATATAGTTTCACAATATTTTCCCTTACATTTCTGATAGATTCAGCAGAATAATGAAATGTTGACAAAATATTGTTGGGGTAATTAAAAAACAAAAACAAACAAACTTTAATTTCAATCCTAAAAGAAGTTTTAGAAAGGGGGGGGGAATAATGAAGGATCCTCTCTTTAACAGTCTTTAAAAATAAAATGCTATATAATAGGCTTGTGCAGGTTGGCTAGGATCTTCTGCTTTGAAAGGAAATGGGGCTAATCTGTACCTTGTTTCAGTTCAGGGGCACTGACACAGGCTGGTACATGTGCAGAAAAGCAAAGTGAAATAGTGGTTTTGCTGTTTAGAAGTGAGTTATTACTCATGGTTTTGTTCCTAAAGAATGTGTAGTTCAAGCCTTCAGTGAAGTGAAGTCCCCTTCCATATCTATATGACTCTACTATTTTAGATAAGAAAAAAAAAAACCCTGATTTCAATTCTCAGGCAAGTTTTTGAAGTAAAATACTGTTCTAGTTAAGAAGGACCTAAACCACACTACCCAGACTCAATTTCAGTGTATTTTCTGACTCTTTGCAACCAGCAGTTTTCAATACACAGTGTACATTGGCTTCTGCTAAGCCTTCTTCTCTGAAAACTCTATCCAGAAATACGTGCAAGGAGCTCATTATTACATGTATGTGCCTGGGAGAACAGTAAAAATGTTCCTGTGATTAATCAAAGATTTAAAGTTTTTATCCTTTGATTAAATATTTACTATTTTCAAAAGACAATGCCGAATTCATCAATAAAATATTTATTTATTTAAAAGATGTACAGTGTATGACCACTTGTCTTATACAATAACACCCTGAGTTGCTAACACCATTAAACTGCTATAAATATGTAAACAATTAATATCAGCACCACCACAACCCAGTTAAAAAAAGACATTACACTCCAGCCTAGGTGCCAAAACAGTTCCATACCAAACTTACACACATGTTGGGCTCAGTTTCCATCCTATCCCAGCACCTGGAGAAGAGCCTGGTCTTCATGGTCTTCCAGAAAGCTAAGAGGTTGGGGGCCCTCCAGAACTTTAGGCATTAATACTGTCTTATAACAAATATAATGTATGTATAGAATTTTGGATTTAATATAATGTGCCTTCAAATTTCTGTTCAGTTAAGACGCTCCCAAAAGAATCTGGAACTAATCTTTCTCAGGGGACAGATCTTTACTAATCTGTCTCAGGGGATAGTTGTTATGAGGAATAAATAGGATAGGTTGCACATCTTCTACTATAAGAGCAGCATGCACATGTCATATATAACATACTATCATGTCGTCCCTGCAAAACTATATTAAATTCAAATCTACCTTCTGGGAGATCTTTTTACACATGCAATCTGTCTATTCATATATCCAAGCAGGCAAAAGAATTTAAGTGGGACTCAGACACTAAAGAGGCATTTGCCATTAACTTCAATCTCTAAAAATGAGTAATTTGCAAATTGATTTGGATGACCCAAGTCTGCCTGTGCAGTTAGGAAATATTTGTTTAATAGTTTAGGCAGCCTACCATCCCATGCAATTTCATTTCCCATTCCATCTCACAATGTTCCAATTGCCTGCTTCACCAATTCAATTGCTATTCAAGCATACAGGAAATGGGTTTGGGGCTGATGGTCACATTTGACATTTAGTTCTAGAGGTGTTTTATATTATACCCTATTATTCTCTGCTTACATCTTCCAATATCCATTCCGTTGTTTTACTGGAAGAAACCTGCAATGCATTATTTCACCATTTCCCCCTTTTTGCAATTTAAACTTATGTTAGCACACATTTTGATTACAGGTTCAGCTTCTGTTTAAGGAATTTAACATACAATATTGTTCACATGGTCATTCATCAGACATAAAATGTAAGTATATCATTTCCTGGTACATTTCTTAATCTAGCTTCACTAAAATGAATTAGGATTGCATAGTAGCAGTGTTTTGCTTTCCAAAGCCAAAGCAGCTGTTCAACAGGATCCACCTGTACTTACAATCCTGCCCCTCCCCCCAATATCTCTTTAGAAGAAGGATTTCTCTTACCTTAAATTTCTCTTACCTTAAATTTATCACAGAGGCACTCAGTATCCAGTTTGCTGAAGTTTCAGTAGCTCTAAGAGCAGTTACCCTTTCGGGATCTCCCTACTCTATGTTGTGGATTCTCCTTCAATCATCCTGGGTCAAGCCAAAGAGTTAGGCCTGGTAATGCAGAGCTAACCATTAACCTCAGGCCTTCCTTCCATTTTATCTCTTGGGGAAAAGGAGATAAGTTCTTTTGGATTCTGGAGCCTGGCGGTCATGAATTTCAGGAAGAATAAAGGAAAAATAATGTTTCTTGAAGTTTTGTTGCTGAGTGGGCTACAGTTCCTTGGAGTTAGAGAATAGATCATTCTATTGAGGCCTCTTTCTGTTGACATTTGCAGCTGTTTTAAAGGCAAACAAAAAGAAAAAGTTATTAACGTCAAGAGTTTATTTTTGAAGACAGGAAAGAAAGTTTGTGGCCTGGGGATGATAGTGGGGTAAGAAAGCAGCTCAAGAGGGAAGCCAGAAGCTCTGTAAGAAATCACCATAGGCCAGATATGTTGTACATAAAAGATTTTTCCTTCCCCTGACACAGAAGGATAGTTGTCTGTTTATAATTCTCCACTTACACAAAAAGAGCTGGAGGGGATCTGGATCTTTATCACTTTTGTGTGTGTGTCTTTTAAAAATATTTACTGTAATTGATGAAGTTTTCCAGTTTTGTGAAAAATAGTTTAATCAGCCACATCACTCTTCCAAAGATGAAAATAGGAATAGATTGTATACCTTCACAAACAGAGCACAAATTATCCCTTTCCTCCCTTCTGTCACTATAAATCAATTCCAGGGATGGCAAATGGTAGCAAACTGATTAAACCGTAATGTTCCGCACAACACTGCATCAGACATATTACCTTGAGAACTGCCCTCTCATCTTCACACAAAATCAATGTCAATCTGTGAATGAAGTGTGCTTCAAGGTGGAAAAGAAGCATTAAGAGAGACAGTTCCTCTCTTACAGAGAGAAATATGGCAATTTTTAAAGCAAGGGAGACAGGAATCTATGATTGTTCTCTTTGGCAGTCAGCTGAATTTAGAATGTTTATTGACCAAAGTTCACCCATGTTTTTATATTCCAATGCCTTCAAAAAAAATAAAAACCACCAACAATTATTGGATTGGGGAGTTTGTGTTCACTAAATCATTGATCAATTTTCTTTCTATGAAGTTTCATTGCACATAGCCCACTACTACCCACAACAAACTTATGGATATTACTGTATTCCCCACATTTGGTTAATGGTTAGCCTGAATCAATATGCAGTTTAGGCCTCTGCAGTGCTTCAGATTTGATTCCACAAGCAGGCATTAGAGTGTACACATAGCTTCTGTTTATAACTGTTTAAAGGAGACAAATTTACCTGAGGTCACTTGGTTGTCCTGACACTTACAACATATTTTATCTGCCTTTAAATCTTTGAGCACTATCCTTAGTCCCACAATAGGAAATGTGGCTTATGTTAGAAAGATTCCTTCACTAGGTCATAGTTAGGTGAAGGTTTCCCTTGACATTAAGTCCAGTCGTGTCCGACTCTAGGGGGCGGTGCTCATCTCCGTTTCAAAGCCGAAGAGCCAGTGTTTGTCCGTAGACACCTCCGTGGTCACATGGCCGGCATGACTACACGGAACGCCGTTACCTGCCCGCCGAAGCGGTACCTATTAATCTACTCACATTTGCATGTTTTCAAACTGCTAGGTTGGCAGGAGCTGGGACTAGCAATGGGAGCTCACCCCGTCACGCGAATTCGAACCGCCAACCTTCCGATCGGCAAGCTCAGCAGCTCAGCGGTTTAACCCACAGCGCCACCACGTCCCTTAGGTCATAGTTTGCTTAGTATAAAGTTGTGATCTCTTCAGGATACACAGCCATTTCCTGTTACACTTGTCTGTCTCTCATGCTTGATGAGGGTATTCCTTTTTAAAGTTGACCATGCCTTGTACCGTTTATAGATAAAAGTTAAGAAACCTGGACAAAAGTCCAATAATACACACCAGTTCTCCATCTCAGTTTTCATATTATGCTAAGCCAAAGTCCCAGTCAGTAAACCATAAGCCCAAACCAAGTCATATTATGGATTTATTGCAGTGCATAAATCTAATCTATGTTGTATTCTCATCTATGTTGTATTCTCATGTCATGTTTGAGTTGGTAGTATTTTTTTTAAAAAAACATTCATTTTAAGATGGATTGGCAAGACAAGTCTTGGAACTGGAGGCAAGGCTGGACTTGGTGAATCAGCAAGACAAGGCTTGAAACTGGAAGCAAGTCTGGGCTTGGCTAGAGTGGCAAGACAAGGCTTGGAACTGGAGGTGAGACTGGGCTTGGCTGGAATGATGAGACGAGGCTTGGAACTGGATACAAGGCTGTACTCAGATGGAATGGCAAGATGAGACTCGGAACCAGATGCAAGGCAGGCCTCAGCTGGATCAGAGTGTGAAGGGGTACTGTAGGTCCGTGTCAGTAAAGGGAGCTGGCACTGGTTCTGTGTCAGCTACAGGCAAGGCTCCGTTTTCTGGCAAGGATTCTCCTGTCGAAGCTGTTAGTGCAGTAGAATGGTTGTCTCCGGCAGTTTGTTCCTGGCACTGGTGCCTTTTTATGCAATCCTTTTCTCACCATTTCTCTTCTGTAGTCAATCAGGCTGCCTTTTGCTTTGCGCAGTTCTCCACTCTCCTCTCTTGCACACTAATTGGAGGATTCAAATCTCCCTCGGATTCTGTGCAATCAGCATCTCTGAATTCTCCCACTCTGCTGAATTCTCCCACTCTGCAGAAACTAGTTTCTGTTTCCCCAGATCTTTCCTGATAAGTTTTGTTTTCCCCTTCTGGCTCAAAATAAGTTTTGTTTTCAGAGTCAAGGTCAGACTCAAACCTCAAAATTGCTTCTTTCATCATATATTAATTATCAAATGGTACACAGATATAGCTGAAAAGTTGGATTTCAAATAGAAAGGAAAACAATTTGGTCGGTCATGTCCTTTCTGTCATTCTCCCTCTCTCCTGCCAAATACAGTTCTTTATTTGTGAAAAGATGATGTAAAACATTAATATCCCCCATTATTATAATTAGTCAACACTCAGCACAGTTATAGAAACAAAAGCTATATTTTGTTTCATGTTTGACAAATGATCTTCCATTCTTGTTCCATCAATCATTGTCAGGCCCAGCCTGGCAATGGACAATGAACAAAGAACAAAGAACAATGAAGAGTCAGTCCATTCAAACTCCAATTCTTTATTTGCTCACACCCTATAGACAGAATCTTGCCAGACTAAAGCTACTCTACCTAACCTAAGGGGAAATAACCTGGGAGAGGTCTAGGGCAGGCTATTCTGAACCTCTTTGTTTTACCACCATAGCTTTCCAGATTGTGCCTTGTGTTATTGCTACTACCTCCTTGGAATGTGCTCCCTCCTTCCTGAGAACAAGCAGCACCACCGAAATCCACCAAGATCATTAAAGCTATTGTCTATGCTTCTCAGCTTGTCCTTTTTTTCTGTATATGTACCGATTGTCATGGGATTCTGGGTGGTAACAGCCCCAACCAAGCAGGACACAGACAATTCTTATCATGAACAATTTTCTTTATTAGTAGTGTGAACTACAAAACATAAAAATTGCTTATTAAGTTAACAATGAAACATTTAAGACCAGCTGGAAATTGGTTAGAGCCACCTGGAAGTGTAAGCAATATAAGATAAAGAATTTGGAATTATACCAGTAGAGTTGAATAAAGATCCACTACCATAACATTCAGATATTGGAATAAGTTCTAGGATAGATGCTGCATAGGTTAGGATATGACAGAAAGTACATAGGAAACAGAAATGTACAATACTTAATATAATACTTCACTGTTCACTTAATAAGCAACATTTATTTTTTTTACTACTACTAAACAGGGTTGTTTGTGATAAGAGTTGTCTATGTCCTGCCTGAGATTATTTACATCCCAGAATCCCATGATACAGATATGCTATGAATGGGCTAGACACAGAGGTGAGTAACATGTGAGCTTCCAGATTTTGTTGAACTGCAGCTACCACCACAGGTGAGACTGGCCAGGGCTGAGAGAGTTGGAATTCATCAATCTCAGGAAAGCCACTTACTGTCCATCCCTAGATTTTGGGGCAAAATGTGTGTAAGGGTTGGGGAAAAGGGTTAAGAAGAATTTGAAGGGAGATTTAAGAATGTTTAACACAGAAAAACATTTTGTGATAGGGTAAACCTTTACTGGATATTATGGGAAACAGGACATGAGACTTGACAGGAATCAGTTCTGATTCTGCACTGCTCTGTTTGTGTTCTAAAGTTTATCGCTATTACTATCAAGGATCTCATAGGAATATGCAAGGTGTCTCTGCACTTAGAAGGACATGAAGTTCCTGCCAAATTTAATTTTTAGACTTCCTTAACACACATAAATGTATGACATGCATGGACGCACACACACACACACACACACACATACTGTGCTGCTTCTGCAAGTCACAAGAAAGATATTTGTTAAATTATTAGTGAAGCTGAGTTTCTTGGTTACACAATCAGTTTTGCATCTTCCACAGTTGGTATGTTTACTGAACAGTATTGCCATGGGATGCTGCACTGCAGGATAGATAGCAGAAGTAATATTAGACCCTGGATGGAGGTCACAAACCCATCTCTAACTTTAGTGATGGCAACATTTCATAGTTCCAGGAGACATTTCTGAACCAGAAAATAAGAGCAAATGTCTCAGTCTCTAGTTCACCAGAGTTTACTGTGTCTCTTTCTTTTTATAGCTTCATCTGTCAATAGAAATTTATAATAGACATATCAACTAGTTTTCATAAATGGTACTCACAGCATTTGCTCCTTTCTTCCTTATAAAGACTGTGCAAACCTAAAGCCATGTTTTAACAAAGATTTGGCTCTAATTCTTCCTGGCTACTTTATTACATAAATAGCTGATGTCTATCAGATTTTTTTCTGTGAATGGACAATATACAACTATTAGGAAAGATACAGTGCATGGATGCATTTGTAAGATGTAACAAGAAATCCCAGAACTGCAGAGTATTTTAAGTAGGGGCTGGTTCACAAGAAAACATATGAAAGTTTTTCAAAGCTCTGTTTAGAAGGAACTGTTTTCCCTGCACACTGTTCTTAAAATAACCTTTGACTAAATTTAAATCACTGAGACTATGTTACAAATTTTCTTACATGTTTCCTGTACACTGCAATACAGTTATATTTCACCATATAACTAGAACTATATTTAGATGCTACAGCCTATAACTAAAAAAGCTAGCTAAATAAAAATCTATAAAGTCCTTGGAAGACCACAGAACTGGTGATATAATTCATGCATATCTATGCTACAGATAGCTGAACAACAAATTGGAATGGGAGATTTGGGTATGAGGTTGGATGAATATCACAGGTATATTTAACACAAAGGATGGAATCAGGATTCTGGGATCAGGGGAACTTCAAGAATTTGAACTGGACTCTGAGCACAATGAGCCCCAAGGCATCTTAATTTGAGGAAAACTCAGCCCCTCCCTTTGTTCTCTCACAGCCTGAACAGCTTTCTTTGTTTCTCTGTGACCTTAAACTCAGAAGATGATACAACACTTCTGGAATCTCTGTTCAAGTTTTACCTAGTTAACTCATCTGCACCAAAATCATTCAAATGAAGCTGGTTTCCCTGCAGCATTTGCAGAAGCCATATTGGCTTCTTTTCTGTAGACATTAGTTATGAATGTATGAATTCCTCCCATGAAGCCAGATTGATTAGAACAATGCCAACCAGAGGTGATGGTGGTGCAGGAAGGTAGATGGAGTTCTCTGATGGTAAGCACTCTGAATTCATAATGCCAGAATGAAACTGTTATCTCTTCTTTTCTGAAGCTTCAGAAAAGGCCAATAATTTTTTAATATTACCAGAAAACAGAAGTGGAACTAAGGTATTATATAGTCTTATAGCCTACTTTAGGCTTCAGTTAAATACAGACAGGGTCTGGAACATTAATGTGTTTGTTGCTGAAAGTTTATTACAGCATATAACTTTCTACAGGTTCTTCAAGGCTCTGTTTGTCAGGCTTCACACCAGAGCTTGGCAATAAATCTTGCCTCTCCAGATGCGAACCTTGTATTCAGAGGTTGGCAGAAGACTCTCAGGCACACCTTGACTAGATTTTGAATATTTCTTGGAGACAATAACTAAATTATAGAAAAAAAAAGTTGTTTTCCCATTGCAGTGTAAAAAGACAGAGCTGCTATGCATTTTCCTTCTACTTTTCTGAGTTGATCAATTCTTAGCTGGTCCCTTGATGGCCTTGGGAGGCAGCAGATATTTGTTTAAATAATGGTCCTTTCTAGCTTGAGAATTGCTCACTCCTGTCTTATCAGTCTAAGCCAGGGTTTCTCAACCAGGGTTCCATGGAACCCTAGGGTTCCATGAGAGGTTGCTAGGGGTTCCCTGGGAGATCATGATTTATTTAAAATGTTATTTCAAATTTGGGCAACTTCACATTAAAGAGGTAAGTTTCATTCTTTATTTTTAGTTTAAGAACACTGTTAATGCATATACACAGGCCTATACATGAAACAAATATAATAATTTAACTTCTGGCCTATATTTGAGCCTGAATGTTCAGGGGTTCCTCCAGGGTTAAAGGTTGAGAAAGGCTGGTTTAAGCCCTTCCCTGGCTCAAACTTCTTGATGCCTCTTTAGCTCTGTAAATATTACAGGTATACAGATCAAGGTTAATCTGAGTCAAATTTGTGCTCTGATTTGGAAAATCAGTTTGATTCAATTTGGACATTCAAATCAGTGAAAAAAAAACATGTCTTTGAATATCCACAAAAAACTATTTGAATTTTCAGAAGGAACATGAAGTATCCAATTAATTTTGGATTGCTGCAGTGTTTTGATTCAGAAAGCTGCTTCCATTGGGAAATTTGATTGAATCTCATTTGAATCAAATTTCTGAACTTAAAGGTTACATGGTTCTAGTAAAACTGTTCTGTACCTGGATCCACAGAATCTTCAGCCACATACTCAAAATATTTATAGTCCAGAGAATCTCATGGTAGGTTATCATCCATAAAACAAAATCAAGCAAGCCACAAACAAACAAATAATAAATAATAAACAAACAAACAAACAACTAATTTTAAATATACAATTTAAAACACACAATAATATACACATTACACTGAGAAGCACTAAAGAGAAAAAAAAAGACATGGTGAGATTGTGGACACTGAGTCCTGAATGCAAGAATAGTTAAAAACAAATCAAAACAAATCAAAACAAACAAAAAAACCTTGGTCTTTACCTAGTCCTGAAAGGCAAAAAATGACTTCCAGGAAAAATGTTCACCTCTTTGAAAATATTAGGACTCTTTTCATCATCATGAAAGTAATGAACCAATGGGTTATTTTAGCATCAAACTCGTTTATCATTTTCTCCTTGGTCTGGTGTTGTGAAGGCCAAAGAAAGGCTGAATGGCCATATTATATCTAAACTCCAAGATATATGGAAAGCTTATGAAACAAAATAGTGTATGGGTCAGCTACTATAGTTATGAAGCACCTGGCTACTGTGGATGAGTTTAAAAATCCAAAATCAGATCAATTATACTCAGGAGTTTTGAAGGAGGCTGCTGATGTCTTTTCAAATAACTTTTCTATAATCTTTGAGAAGTCATGGAGACTGGATGTAGTGTTGGGAAAGGGCAAATGCTCATATTTTTTAAAAAAATGAAGATAGGTGAGAATAGCCAGTTAACTACAGATTAGTCATTTAGCTGTTTTAAGGTACTTAAAGGCTCTTATCTACAGTATAACATGGGGTAGACTTAATAGTATTCCTCAGCACAGCCTCCTTGCACAACTCCAAGATAGCCTGTTTACAATTTTATGAGGATATGTTCTCACAGATGAGGATCCATCACAGGGTCAGCTGCAGCTGGGGTAGGCAAGCTGGATCAAGTGGTTTACCAGGAAAATGATGTTTTATTTTATAAAACAGAATAAGATATCCTATGTAAACATTCTATATTACATGGAAGAAGAGCCTTCAGAGGGTTGGTGACCTTCTGGACTTAAATGGTTCATTTGAGGACTGCCTCTCTCCTTTGGCTTTGGAGCTCTGTGCCTCTATGGCTATTTCTGCTTTGGCTGCCAGAGATAACCTCACCTGCCAACTTATTTATTTTTTGGTTAGCGGAATATCAATGTTGTGGAAGACCTTTTTGAGTTTGAAACTTCCTTTTGTGCACATAAAAAAAAATAAGGGCATGACTGCTCTAGATTGTAGCTGCATGCTTGTCAGCTCCTCCAGCACTAGTTGGACTGACAGTGGCTTCCACAGAGCCTGCCTCCTCCTTGTCTTTTTCTTTACCATTTGGTAGTGCTTTGTTTTTATCTTTGTCTTTGGGCTAGCAATATATTTGGTCAGAAGACTAGGAGCAGTGCTAGAGGAAGTGCTGTAAGAGGCACACAGAAAGGAACCTTTCTTGTGTGCCACCACCCCCACCCCTGACTACAGCAGTAACAGCAGCCAACACCCTTGGGTGAGGGCAACAACTTAGAGCAGTGTTTCTCAACCTTGGCATCTTTAAGATATGTGGACTTCAACTCCCAGAATTCTCCAGCCAGCCATGCTCCAGCACATATCTTAAAGTTGCCAAGGTTGAGAAACACTGACTTAGAGGAACACCGTGGGATTGGAAGTTTTCATACAGACATGATTTCCTCCCATGTCAAGAACTGTGGATAAGACCTTAGCATTGTTCCAGAAGACAAGGCAAGAAATAATGGATTTAAATTTCAAGGAAGCCAATTTTGATTGGAAATCAGGAAGAATTTCCTAATGGTAGAACTGTTCAATAATGGGACCAATTGCCTGAGTGGTGGCAGACTTTTCTTTGTTGGAAGTATTTAAACAGTAACCTGATGTCAGTCTATTGGAAATGCTATAGTAGTAGATTCCTGAACTGAAGAAAGGGTTGAATTGATCAATCTGCAGGATCCCTTCCAACATTCTATGATTCTATTATCATAGACACACATCAAGAAAGTAATGTTAAGTACTGAAATAACATGTTAATTACACACTGCTGATGACAGGACAGATTTAATATGAACTAATTGGACTACTAATTAATATAATATTGGAGCCTTTAGTTTAATAAATTTTTAGCATGCTTTTCAAGGGAAAAATCCTTCTCAACGAATGTACTGTAACTACTTTGCTGTAACCATTGTAGGATGAGAGCTGTGTTAGGCTATGGAGGTAAAAAATCAGGAATCTGGTAGCAACATTTTCTGACTAGCAAGTTTTGTTAAAAGACATATGCTTTCATGAGCTGCAGCTCACTTTATTTGATCAGAGAAGCTATACCATATTCCTGATTTTTTGCTGTAATCAGTAAAGTATAACAAGCATAATGACAAAAGATGTGCATCAACATATTTATTGAAAATTCATGTTTTCTGTATTCCTTTCAGAGATTTATCTCTCTCTCTCTCTCTCTCTCTCTCTCTCTCTCTCTCTCTGTCTCTCTCTCTGTACTGGGTTGGAGTCCTTAGTGCTGCCCATTATGCCTGCCAAATCTGATTTTTCAAATTACTGAAAAAACACTGCATCAGAGAGTATGGAATTTGCTGCCTGCTCAGCACTTCAGAGAAGATGGCTACCTTTATTTAGGAACTCAACAGAGTAAATGAGGCATCCATGCTTTTAAACCAAACCCATAATCTCCTTTCTAAATCCTGTATGGCATGGTGATAAAAAAAGTACTTTAATATACTGTCCCAGCATCTATACTCTGAAGACTTAGTAGAAGTTCAAGTTCTCCTTGTCTATTTATATGACACTATTTTAATTACATGTCAGTGGCTTGGAACTGGGTGGCTGACTGATTGTACCCATAGGACCATTTCACACATAATTTCAGAGACTTTCAGTTCAATGCTACTTACTTAAGGCAGTAAACATGACATTCCTGGGCAAAGACAGTGCTACAGTTAACTCGATGTCACAGTTATTAATCCCTGGCCAGCCATTTAATTTTTTGTGACAGCCTACTGTAGGTTCTCTTTTGTTCTAGGAGGTGACTTAATGGTAGATAATAATAATTGCATCTTAAAATGTGGAAAGAAGAAAGGAATTCTGCTGTACACTGACAACTCACATAAGGGAAATATAACGGAGGAGCATAGTGATTTGGAAACAAAAAGTTTATAAGGCAGTAATATGAGAGTGAAATAAAATGAGTAACCACTTTCAGCTGGTCCTTTACCACTGCAGGGTGGAAATTTCCAAAATCACATGCTGTTTCTTTTATAAGCTAAACTGGCAGTAATAGAACTGATAGTGGTTAAGAAAAGGCAAAATCATAGAACTGAAAATTGCTTGAAAATTATCTAGTTTCTAGATTATAACCCTCTTCTGATTTTCAAGTCCCTTGGTAATGGTTCTTTAAAGGGAATGCTATACATTTCAGAGCTAGAAAATCATCACAGCAAACAATTATCTTAGGATCATTGGCCAGAGTTTCTGGTCCCTGGAGGGATGTTTTATCAGTCAAAAGCCAAAGAATCACAGTGATTCTTCATGAGCAAGAGATTAGTTATGGATAAGTTTTACCTTGTGAGTAAAATAGTTGAAGATAACCTCAGATGTCTACATATGAACACCTGATTACTTGATCTGACGAATCTAGTCAAGGAATCTAGAAAACTGGAAGAATAATTTTGCCTTATTTTCTTTCTTTGTAAAGCTGCATATATGGGATGCAAAAATCCAGATGACCACTAGATGGCAGAGAAGACTAAAGAGTATGTATGTATGTATGTATCTATTTCTATTTCTATTTCTATTTCTATATATATATATATATATATATATATCCCGCCTTTATTATTTTTATAAATAACTCAAGGCAGCGAACATCCATACCCTGTGCTGTATGGATTTTTGCAATTCAGACATGATAGTTATAGGCTGATCTTAGGTTATGCTGTTGCTCCACTTCTGCCTGTTCTGATTCAGTTTGCAGTTCCCAAATGATTATTGAGGACCATGACAGTAACCTTCTGCTTTAATATATTTAATATATGCTCAATTCCCTTTTAAAATGTCTTATTTGTTTTATTTTTTCAGGGGCCAGTTTTCATAACAGCATTGCTATTGAACATCTAAATAAATGAACAGTTCTACAAATTTTTGACATTAATAATTTTTTAAAAAAATGTATTTTAGGAACCAAATGTAAAACTTTAGATTAATTTGCTTATTTAACAAGTAGAGTTTAGTCCATTGTTTAAACAATGAACCTTAATTCCTCTCATACCTCATTTATAATGTGATCCTTATTTTCCTAATATCTAGAGAATTGGATTCAGATTTAGTGATATTTAAGTTATAAGCTCTACAATAAATCAGATTTTGGTTAATCATGCTGAGTTTAAGTTGGCTACAAGTCTGGATTCAAGCCAAAGTGGTCTTTTGATATTTAGATTTTTTTTTCTATTTGAATTTGTTTTAAAACATTATTATCCAATAGTGATGTTATGATTAAAAAGCTGTTTTTCATATAATTATTATATACCTAGCAGATTGTGTTTTATCGTATATATCAAAATACCTGCCCATTTTCACTCTTTTTCATTATTTATTTTTACAAAAATATACACTTGGTTTAATTTATTAAACAGAAATAATACTGCAAATGGGAAGAATGTATTCTCTTACTCATTCCCTCATGCACATAATGTATATACAGCATAAAAATACTATCAGTGTAGTTGCTACTATCCCATTTCAAAAATCTCCAAGTAGCTGAAGTAGCTTGTGTTTTGCTGACCTGAACATTTCATTTAATAATCTAATCCAATTAAATCTTTATTATGGTCATAGACCAGCATATAATTAATTATCTAGGACCTGCCACTTTTAGGCATCTAGTATCCATGGTTTAAGTGGACATTTTATCATGAAGAGGTTCCATCCTTCCTGGATTTTAGGTGGGGAGATTTAAACATCAGAGTGCTGAAACTTTAACTTGCTGATTACAGGCTATCACCAGATGTACCCTAGGAACATTTGTCTCTTGGCTTTTTCTCCTCAAAGAGATTGTTGTTTATTCATTTAGTCGCTTCCGACTCTTCGTGACTTCATGGACCAGCCCACGCCAGAGCTTCCTGTCGGTCGTCGACACCCCCAGCTCCCCCAGGGACAAGTCCGTCACCTCTAGAATATCATCCATCCATCTTGCCTTTGGTCGGCCCCTCTTCCTTTTGCCTTCCACTCTCCCTAGCAGAAATTTAGACATATTGATACCAACATTTCAATAGAAAGCCAAATGAACATACCTAAGATATAACTTTCTCCTGATAGTTACTTTTTCTAGCTATTGTTCCACATTGTTTTGGCTAGAAACATTACAGTGCAACCCAAATCCTTCACTTACTGCATCTTTGGAAGAGATCCCCCAATGAGTCTCATTTTATTTTCCCCAAAAGAAATCTTGGAAAGGACAAAATTCCAAATGTGTTCACTGGGCCAGAAAGTTTGCCAATGCTTTGATTAGAATTTATCAGACGTCCTGAAATCAGCTCATTAGCTCATACTGTATGGAGAAAAAATGCCTTTCTGAAGAGTCTCATGTGGGCTTCAATTTGGAGAAGGACAGAAATAGCAGGAACCTTTCCTCTCTTTTATTTAAACTGCAGCACAAATGGAGTAGACTGTCCTTTGTGCTTTTTTCAGGGCCTTTGGGCTTGCCAAAATTTTTAAGGATGGTAAAAGCTTGATTTATTTGTCACACAGTGCACGCGCGCACGCGCACACACACAGTTCTACTACTGCATTCTTGACTTGCTTCAATATTTCCCACTAGTGTTTAGTCACAGTGGAAAGAGAATTCTGGATTACTTAGGGGTTGGTCTGAACCAGCACAACTCTTTCAGCTTTCCTGATTTTTCCATTATGGCAGGCTAGTAACAAACCCTTACAGAAACTATTGTTCACCAGTTAAGGCATTTTCTTTTCGGAAGGAGGATGAGAATGGATACCAGGACTATCCATCTTCTCGGCCCATGTATTATTTATGGCTTGCTTTAAATTATGCAGATGCCAGATTGTTTGGGATTTTGAAGCTGTGATTAAGAACATATACTAATATTGCTTTTGAAAATGATGCAGAGGTATAGTTTGCCTTATTCTAATTCTAACTGCTAGTTGAGCTTAACATTACATGTTTTTAAAATCCTGGATTAAGAAATACATTGAAGAATGTTTTGGGAAAGAAGGTCTGGAAACTTTTGCAGATAATATGCTTTGGAGCCTATGGATTAACTTTACAGTATAGTATGAATAAATTGTTTTAGTATAGTTCTTGTCTGATAAGAGTTAACAAATGTAATGCAATGTATGAGCAATAAATAATATGAGTGACTGATCATATGTCAAGATTTATACATGACTCATTCCCATCTATCTAGCACAAACTTATACATGCATGTGTCTTCATCCATGCACCAGAAAGGGCTAGTAGGCCATGCAGGAAAGTTCTATCCATTGCTATGGATGATAGCTGTTACCAGATTTCCAGAAAAAGGCTTGTTTGATCTTAATTGCAAAGAGTTCTCTGTTTATCGAAGGAAGAAACCTGATTGACCAGGGCAGCTTTATTTGAAATATTTCCCAAAGCAGCTTCAATTGTGGAGCAGGCAATTCCTTCATTTTTAGCTGGACAGTACCTTGTATCTTCATGAATGGAAGATACTGAAATAAAAACATTAAAGTACCCTTCACTTACAACTACAGTTTTCTGGATCATGGTCATACCTATTTTCATCAGTCAGTTTTGTCAATTATGTGTTTCAAGAGCCTGTGGTTTACCTTTCATGCCGTGATAAGTTATACTATTTACCCAATCCTGCAAGGACTTCATATCTTCAGCTTGTTATGAATTCTAACAAATCTGTCTGTGTTATTAACCACTGCAGGACACCTTTTGATGTATTATTATTGAGCTCAGAGAGTAGTAATATGATTTCTCCTCCCTGTGTGAATCCTTTTAAAAATGAGTTATTCCATTGCGTCTTTTACTTACTGGTATAAATCGCTTCTAATCTCCCCTGTCTTGTGAACATAACATTCTTGTATTGCCTGCTGTTCTTTTTATGATGAAACATTCATTTGTGTGTCAGTTTATAAATTGATCCAATGTCTTTATCAGAAAGCAGGAGTCAGAAGATATTAATTTCCATTAAGTATTCTAATTGATACAGTGAAATTTGAGATATATTACTTTATATGTCAGATAGTGAGGGAAGTGGGGGAGAATGGCACTTTCCTAGAATTATATACTCACATTTAGTACCTTAAATAACTTGGATTTTAGGAAAGGTAAAATGAAGGTTATGAGCATTTTTGAACCCAGGTCCATTCACTGGAAACAGGATTTTCTAAAATCAGTCAACCACAATTAGCTACTAATGGATACTGCTGGGTTGAAATAAGTGTTTAATTGCTTATTCCATTATCTGATTAAATGATGTTTAAATATTTTTTTCTGCCTTTAGCAAGAAGCATTTCATTGTTGATGAAATCATTTCCTTAATATCCATTTAAACTCAAAGAGCTTTCACTAATGCTTTTTAATGTTTTGAAGTAAATGTGAAATTTTCAAAGACAATCACACAGAGTTTCAAGAAAAGTTGAAAACTAATTTCCTTGAGCTGTGATTTTGGATGCAAAGTTGCTAGCAGCAAGTCAGAACTGTCAAGCAGGCAAAATATAAACTTCATGTATCACTTTTATGGAATTAATACCATTGATTTGGTAGGAAAACATTGTGGTTAAGCATAACACTCTATCTGAATTGTTCCCATTCCTTCTTTCCTCCTAATTCTCTCTGCTTTCCCATTTGTGATTGTCATAGAAATGTCAGCTTTGTGTTGCCACAAAGATACTTATATGAACAGTTTCATTATTTTCTTCTTCAGTGTGGCTTTGTGCTAATCTGTGCAAAGATGTTTAGGAATAATTCTAACCAGCTGATATAAATCAAATTGCTCTTATAGGGTAATCCTATTCTTCCATTTATAACATTACTCATTTGATGGCTCTAACATGTTTCATACCTTGACAGTACCAGGCTAGCATGCCAGAAATGACAAAAGGAAAAAAGATCTGTATTTCTCCTGATCCTCCTAGATGTTCCTGCACCCCCATTTCCTTTCTGAATGATTTCCCCATCTATTTCAGTTTTTTTGTGGCATACACACAACACAGATAAACAAACAGTTGTCATCTCAAGTGATACTGATGATTATGTGCTGCCCAGAATCTTTGATTTGAGCAGAATACAAATTTTGTGAACAGATTGAATGCTTCATGCTGACTATGCTAATCAGAAATACAGGATAATATCCCAGTGAAGTAAATGCACTCCAAAAAAAGTGTTATCAAATTGTACTATTTTTACACTTTTTAAAATCACAGACTTGCTGAATTCAGATTCTTTCATTGTATCAGCAACTGGGATAGGGGTGAGGAAATGTTTTTTGATGGCACTTCCTAAAACGTTCTGTATCTCATGGAAAATTCAGTTCGAATGCTTTTTCCTACCTCATGCAATAAATTGTGTGGCATTTAATCACTGTCCCTAGTTTGTGGAAACCAACTGTATCACAGAGGTATATTTAAATGACTTATCCATATAGGCAAGCCAATCATTCTAAGTCTTTACAGTGAAACTGACACTTCATTGTGAGATGTGCATCAATATCTTAGAAGAAAGACTTAATCACATATGATTATATTCTGCAAAATCTTATGCATAGTATGTTTCTACATTTAAAAAATCCCATTGGCTTCAGTTTGGTTTACTCTAAGGTTTAGCTTGGTTTATTCTAAGGTATAGATTTCAGCTGAGAATGTTCTTCCAAATTCATAGAATATTTACATGGAATGGTAATTCCAAGTAATTGGGGGGAAAATTAACAATAATCAAGTTAGTCTTGTGTATGGATTTGTATTTAATGAAAGCTTTCTGTTTTTAAAATGTTAAAGATGATTGACTGATGACATATTCTTACTGTAATTTGTTTAAAATACTTATAGATCACGTATTACAAATAATCTCAAAGCAGTTTGCAATAAACATAAACCAATATTTCATAAAATGAATCCATTAAAAGTACAGGCATTAAGTCATTTAGCAGGTTGCATTATTTGATCTTGTGTCCGTGAAAACCAGCACAACAGAATACCAGCGATGCATTCAAACCAGCACGCTACCAGCAGTAGCTTAGCATAAAACTGCTTTTTGTCTCATCTATTCATCAGGCAGAAACTTTCTTCTGACATTTCTTTTCATGTAGTGATTTTTGGGGGTATAGGTACAAGTGAACAAGTGGAATACAAAATTTGGGGTTAGAAAATAGTGCTGCTATTATATTTTTTACCATTTAGCCTCAAGTGAACAGATTTTATTACTTTTGAACCTAGAACCTGAACAAACTGATAAAGTTGACTCATGTGATTCTAGGGGTGTATTCTGTACATTTGTGCCAAAATCCTGTCAAACATCAATCTCATCTTCTCTAGAGATGAGCAGTTCTTAATTAAAGGGGCTAAGTTTAATCATTCTATACTACCTGAAGTCTCTGTCAGCACATCACAAACAGATGCCAATGTTTGTGAAGGAAGAGCTTCAGAAATGAATGTTAGATGTCTGCTGCTTTAAAGAATATCCCTTAGACTAAGGGTTCATCTTCACAACCTTGCTTGCTTGCCCTGGTGTGAGGATGACTCTTTCTGAAAGACAGAGATGCACAACATAGTTTTTAGTCTCTCTCATCCCACTATGAAGGCCACCTCCACTTATCTTCTGTTGCTTCACATCATCAGTTCAGTTGTCCATCTTCTGCCAACATGAATAGTGCTGTGTGGTCTCCATGCAGTCATGGTCTCCACTCTCCACATTCCTAGGTTGCTCCTCCTCCTTTTTTTTTTTTTGCCTCTGGGCAGATCATTGTCAGGACAAGTCTTCAGTTCCTTCCCTTCTATCTGTTTATCTTTCCTTTCTGCCTTCTTGAGAGAGAGAGAAAATCTCAGATTCTCTCTTTAGCTTCCTTCTCTTGAGCTATCTTCCCCAACCCCCCTTTGCTGCATCTTTCTCTTTGTGCACTCATAATTCACTACTTTTATAACTCCTACTTTTGTCCATGTATCTTTGCCCTTTGGGAAAATGGTCTTTCCAATTTGAAGGGCTGTAATGCCTTATCTCTTTTTCTGCTCTTTATCTACTTATTCTGTCTCCAAAGGTTTCTGTTTCCCCCTGATTCTTCAATAGCTATAGCCATCTCACCTCTTTTAACAGACTCACAATCTTTGCAAGCAGATTCAGCTTCATTAATTAGCCCCCAATTCTATTGCAGTCATTGGATTTCATAATCATGACTTGAAGCTGGGTTGTTCAAACAAATCATGATCAGACTAAATAACATTTGTCTAGGTTTGGATGTAATGGGAAATCATAGGTGATTGTAGGGCTGGTATCGTATTTCTACAGCTTAAGTCTCAAGGGCAGTCAGGCAATGCTTGCATTGCGATGCCAAAATACATATTTCATCATTTCTGTGAATCACAATTAGGAATGGACACCTGTGCAACTGCTATGATTTCATTATTATGTTTTAGTGTCATTTGCAAACAGATCTGATGCTTTAAATTAAGTTTAAGTGTTACAAAATATAGAAAATATCAATATATGCAGGGAAATCTAAAAACAAGCAACTCCTTAAGCATTTGTGATATCAAGTGCAGGTGTTGGATTTTATATCTAACTTTCAGATTTTAGACTTTGAAAGGAACAAAAACGAGGAAATCAGACATCCTTCTTGGCCTTCTTGTAGCTAAAAAGTTGAAAGACAGTGTACATTACTGATAAAAATTTGTCTTCTCTGTTACAGAATTTCTAAATGAAATTTAAAGAAAAAAAATACATGAGATTATCTCTGTCCTGAGCTGAAACCCAGGATGGTCTAATGGTTTGGTGTAGTGGTTAAGGCACCAGGCTAGAAACTGGGAGACCATGAGTTTTAGTCCACCATTAGGCATGAATCTAGTTGGGGGACCTTGGGCCAGTCAAGCTCTCTCAGCCCTAGGAAGCAGGCAGTGGCAAACCACTTCCAAAATCTTGCCAAGAAAACTGCAAGAACTAGTCCAGGCAGGTGGCAGTAGACAAAACTGACTTGAAATCATCATCATCATCATCATCATCATCATCATCATCTACTATATCATGACTGCAATAATCCAGGTAACTTCTAGATGACAGAAAAGCATTATTGTTTTTGAATCCCTTTGGTGCTACCTCTTGGTTGTCCCAATTTTTGCAGCCCAAATAAAGCAGCCTAGTCTCCATGTTCCCTTTCTTAAGTGCAAAAAATATTATTACTATCACTGTTTTTATTAATAAGAAGAATTATTTATTTTATCCAATGGTGTTACTACATTTTGTATTCATTCATATAACGACATCTAGTTACAGACTTTAAGGGTCATGGAGAAAATGTCTCCTAATAGAAGGCCCTGGCAGATCTAGGCAGCCACCTCTACAGGAGCTTGCTAATTTTATTTACTTATTTATTTATTTATTATATCCTGCCTTTATTATTTTATAAGTAACTCAAGGCAGCAAAGATACCTCATACTCCTTCCTCCACCTATTTTCCCCACAACAACAATATCAGAACCTAAGGACATAGGCAGTGCTCTGCTGGATTGGACCTCTGGCCCATCTAGTCCAGCAGTTTGTTCTCACAGTGGCCAACCAAGGACACAAGGAAGCCCACTAGTCCCCCAGCGGTGGATCTTCAGGGACAGTCACACTTTGATCGAGGCTGGTAGCCATTGATCCCCATGACTTCCATGAACTGGTTCAACCATTTTTGGAAGCCAGCCAAGCTGGTAGCCAGCATCACATTTTGTGGTCATAAATTCCAAAGTTTAATTATGCATTGTGTAAAAAAAAATCCTTTTATCTGTCCTGATTTTTACAGGATACAATTTCACAGGGTAACCTCTGGCTGTAGTATTTTGCAAAGAGAAAAATAGCTTCTTTTTGTCCACTTTATCCACACCAAAAATAAGCATGTAGACCTCAATTATGTTCCCTCTTTGCTTTAGCATTTTCATCAGAATGATGAAATCAGCTCCATAGTGTCACTGTGCAATTCTGCCACTTTCCTATGTCTGTACAACAGCATACATACCAGAGAGGTAGGCCCTGTGTTGTAATATATTCAACACTCTACCCTACTTTGTTCCCCTGCGGGTGCTGCTATATCTAGCCCTGGTGATAGGAGAGTCCTGGAGAGCACTCAACTGTTAATATAAAAACAGCTGCTACACTTACTACAATCCACTGTTGCCATATCATCTTGTGTTCAGAGCACTAGCCAAGGAATACAAAATAATGGGGAATGTAACGGCAGGATCAACACTGAGATGCTACAGCTGCATAGCATGTCCAGTGTGGTTGTTGGCTGCATTGCTCATTGCATGAGATTACCAGGAGATGTTTCTGGGACAGTTGCAGCTTTCATGCTGGCTGATGATTCAGTGCTTATTATTCAGATAGTAACTGTAGATGTCCAAACTATATGTAAGAAGAAAACCACAACACTGACAATTTGGGAAAGGACGTTCTATACTGAAAGAGAAACACAGTGACAAGATGAACTGGTAGACCTTCGAGGCAATTGATGTTGTCTGGGTACTTGACAATATGTTGTGAAATGCTAATTATATTTGATATAAATATAATTCAGCCACATGGTTTTAATCAATAATTTGATTTTTCTTTGGGGCTTTTTTAAGGAAGGGAAGGTATTGGTTGGAGAGCACAAATTGTGTTTATTAAAAATGCATGTTAGGGGTGAAATTGTTCATTGTTTGGTGGAATAAACCCAGACACCAATCATATTTGACCTTGATTGCATATTTTTAATGCAATCAAAAGCAACGTTTCCTGTACACATTAAGCAAAAGGCAAAGAATCAGTGATACTGAATATGATTTATCTTCCCATTTGCAATGCTTAATGGTTTTATAAATTGTAATTGGTATGGGATAATTTGTATCAGCATCAATTCACATCAGTTTTGAAAAAAGCCTGAATACTGTCATTTAGCAAATTAATAATCTGAAATTCACAGACACACATATTAATCATGGACTTGTTATGAGGACAATGACTTACTATCATACATGGAGGATAAAGTAAATACTAATTACCTCAGTGCTGCACAGTTATAAAATGGTTATCTACACAACAACAATAAGTGCAGCTTCTATGGAACCCTGTGTTTGTTTAGCTGATAACATTCAGTGAAAGAGCATTCTTTATTAGAGTTTCCAGAGATTTCCCTCTGGTTTGTAAAAAGAAAAGAAAAAAGAAAAGAAAAGAAAAGGTGGCTTCATTATTTCTGAAAGAAAACACCGAAGCATGTATTTCTGCTTATTTTGCTGAATCTTTGACTTATCCATTTTGGGGTATGATTGAATTAATTTCATTTTTACCATGTGTTGAACCATAGAATGCTATGTACTGCCATTAACAAAAACTCTCAAGCTACTGTTTTTCAAATGTGTTGAGGCTGTGATTTTTTGTACAGCTGCTTTGACATTTTTATTAATGAAAAGCAAGATTAACATTGTTCAAAAAATATAAATAAGCAAATATAAATAAATAAATAAGCAAGCAAGTTTATAACCCTTCATTGCGTATACCAGCCAGTATTTGGGAAGATAATTTTGCTACCGTATATGCTCAAGCGGAAAATTCCCCGGCAGATTTGGAACTGGATATGACCTTTCTTCCCCACTGGCTCCCAGTCTCATATTCAGAAATCAGAAATATAACTAAACAGTTCAAGCCAATGTGTAGTTTTTTTTTTTTTTTTGAAGTAGGTAGCTAATTAAATAGAAAACATTGATTCTTCCTGTTGGAGTCATGTAAACAGATCCTTAAT
This sequence comes from Candoia aspera, assembly GCF_035149785.1. Lineage (NCBI taxonomy): Eukaryota > Metazoa > Chordata > Lepidosauria > Squamata > Candoiidae > Candoia > Candoia aspera. Next base: position 78,557,133 of record NC_086157.1, on the reverse strand, counting down.
TTGACATAGAACTGTATTCATAGATCTACATTTGTAATTTCCAACCTTGTTCCATCAGATGGGTTCTTTGTACACAACCCCATGAAATAATCAGTTTTTGGGAAAGGATGGTAGGGCTGCATTTAATGCTTCTGGTCAAGCTATGACTGACATGACTGAGATTGTTTTTTAAAGGCTTTACCTCTGCATATACAAAGTAGACTTAAAGCCTACTATCATTCTATTATTTCCTGAAAGCTTACACATGTGAACAGATTTAAAAGATTTCACAGATACTGAGTCTGACATGTTTTGTTTTTTCCAGTATAACTTTTCAATTAATAAACAAACAAACAAACAAACCAAAGCAGCCCACCTGCAGATCTGGAACTGAGCAGCCATATATAAATAGCACATTCTCCATATAGGACATATTGAGTATCTGAGGGCATGAAAATAGTGCTTAAGTCTACTCTCTGTTCTATGCCATATTTTTCTGTCAATCACTACTGTAAAAGGTGCTGTCAGAGGCCCTTTTGCTCCATGATGTGCTTTTCTAACATTGCATGTTCAAAGTGTTTAATTTACACCCTGGGATGTAACCTTCCAAAACCTTCAATAGAGGAATGTTTCCATCATTTATTTGCCCACTCTGTGTTGCTTTGAAGGAGTCCTGCAGTTTTGGGTTCATCTGAAGGCTCCAATTTGAATAAAAAGCCATTATATTGTACATGAATGTTTTTCAAATCAGGTGGCTGGTAGCTCCTGTCTACTTCCCTCTGGTCTTAACTTCAACAGATGTTATTTTTGGTCCAATGGGGTGATAGCCAGAATATTAATTTTTTCAGAAGATGTTTTTATATACATTTTTGAGGTGAGGGCATTGGTCTAAATGGTGGATAATGAGGAACTATATCGCAACATGGCATTGTATGAAAATGAAGCCATTTGTAAGCATTCTGCAATATTTTTTTCCCATTGTGATTTGGCTTGCTTGTCACTGTAGTTAGATATATTATTTTTCCTGCTTGTATATGTAAATCTATGAGGCCTTCCTGAATTAAGTTCATGAATGTGATTGTTTCAGTATTTTTCTATTATTGTCTGATATGAATTTCTTACAAATTATTCTGCATGCTTCAATATTAATCCTAATATATTGTTGCTGTGCATTGAAAATTCCTTCTGTTTGCTATTTTCCCCAACTTTTATAAACTACTTGGGATGCAATGCTTTGTGAAAAAGAAAGACACAAATACATTGATTAAAAGATTGACTGACCTAGTAAAGTATCTAGTGACTGAGTCAACTATGTGACTCAAGTTTCTGCTAGACAGAAGAAAACACAAATTTTATGAAACAGTCATAATGTTAACCCAGTAATTTGAGCAATTGATGGCTGACTGGGAACCCTTATAGACTTTTTGCATGAAATTGAAAAAAATTGCATTTATGATTTGTGGTTTTGATGATTAAAAAAACCCCCACATAACATATATATGTGTGTATGTATTTTGATCCCCACCTTTTGTAGATGGAGCTCAAGGTGTAAAGGGTACAGTTCCCACTTTATTATTTTTCTGCACCACAACAACCCTATGAGGTAGGTTGGGCTGGGAGAGAGTATATATGTGCATATTCATGTTTGCTGAATGTACTGTGCATGGTTTCCCAACACAGCTTGAAGGTGTTGGATATATTACAAAAGATATTTGAGATTCAGCTGAATGAAAATGGGATGGACATCAGCAGCTCCATTTTCTTCTTCATCATGAATTTTTGAATGTTCCAAAACAATATTAAAACTTTTTCATCAGCTCTAAATCAGAGATATTCAGCCTATTTTGGGTGTTCAGACATGTTCATGTTGTGGAATGATCTTCCAAAACTGTCTTGCCAGGATAAAGCAGGAAGAAAAAAAAAAACTATAATTAATTTAATTTTATGTGTAATCATAATTACATACAATGCATTTAACATTAGGATTATACAAAGACCATCTGATTGAGTTCAGGGCCCTGAATCAAAGTTCTAGATCCAATATGGGCTGCTACAATCTCACATGGGAGAAATACAAATAGGTGTAATATTGTGTGTGTGTGGGTGGGTGGGGGAGGGTTGGATTCCTGCAGGCTTTCAAGCAATGTTCCTTTAAATTATAATTTTATTCTTGTTTGTTTTTCAAATTGTGTAATAACATTAGTTTGAAACAGAAATTTGTGGGATGAAGGGTAAAATTAAGAATCTATCATAAGTCCCATGATTTCTCATGTGACTGAAGTAATAAATGTTGACCTAATTGCAGGGATAAATCTGATGATAGATATTTTGTCACTATATTCAGTTATTCCTTCTCTCCCTACCAACCATAGCATTTTTTGTATATGCAGAAAGATCTTTTGTTTGACATACCAGCCATGTTGTTATCATTTCATTTGTGATACTCCAGACAGGAAGGTTCATACTTACCTTTTGGTCTGGTGAAATGAAATTCTGTTTTGAGTTAACCCCTTTCATATCAATATATAGGATTCAGCTGAATTCAATTCACATAGGTTTTGGATTCATTAAAAGGTACTTCTTTTGGATCTACTGAAAATAATTTCCACTGAAAAAATATGGATTGTAGCTTTTGAGCAAAGCAACTATTAATTTATATGAACTTTCTCAAATCTGTAGCTTAGAAAAGCTTTTATTAAGCAAAATACAAGAGTTGTCCACTTGGCTAAGTCTCTTGAGCAGAAAGTTTCCCAGAGTGTCACAGGCTGCATCACTGAAGGAATGGTGAGATCACAGGAAGTGGAAAGGGTACCTGTGCAGGGCAAAGCAAGCTTCTGGGATGTTCTTTAGCTAGTTTCTTTAGATATTCTATTGTAGGGCAAATGCTGTTAATGTGTTTCATTATACCTGGGGAAGAGATCATTTCAACATTTTTAAGATAAATGCCTATGTCAAAAAAAAAAAAAAAACAGTTTAGTTCAGTGTTTCTCAACCTTTTGACCCTGGAGGAAAAATATTTTTCAGGCCTTGGGGAATCTCTGCAAATTCAGGCTCAAATATAGGCCAGAAGGTGCAAAATTCTTATATTTGTTTCATGTGTAGGCCCCTATATATGCATTAGCAGTGTTCTTAAACTAAAGATAAAAAATGAAATGTACCTCTTTAATGTGAAGTTGCCCAAATTTAAAATATTTTTTAAAATAAATCCTGATCTCCCAGGTAACCCCTAGTGACCTTTCATGGAATCCTAGGGTTCCATGGAACCTGGTTGAGAAACCCTGGTTTAGTTAGAATTGAATAGTAGACATGTTTTAAAGCATCTTAAAATACAACTGATTCTATCCTTCACAGCACTCACAGTAACTCTATAGTTACCACAACTACGGAAGAGCAATAGTCTAGTGGTTGAGGCAACGGGCTAGAAACCAGGTGATGGTGAGTTCTAGTCCCACCTTAGGCATGAAAGCCAGCTGGGTAACCTTGGGCCAGTCACTCTTTCTCAGCCCAACTCACCTCACAGGGTTGTTGTTGTGGGGAAAATAGGAGGGGGAAGGAGTAATAGGTATGTTTGCCGCCTTGAGTTATTGATAAAAATAATAAAGGCAGGATAGAAAAATAAATTTTAAAAAAATACAGAAAAAGCAGGCTTGTGAGATGGTCTTTCCTGTGTTCCTTTTTGTCTCCTGAAAACCTTCCCATATAGAATTATTGTTGTTCTTGGAATTAAGTACTTCATTTCTACAATGCCTGGGCTTTACAAAAACTAATAAGCCCAAAATAAGCATGTAGCGAAGAAAAAGAACTAAAAAAGTGTGAAAATACAAGAGAAAAAAATCTAAATAGATTACAAAAAGAAGTGACTTCCAACTTTAAACAGCAAGGATATACAGAAATTTTCCATAATCAATCCCTTACTCTAAATTTTAAAAAATCACATTATTTCTACAAGTCAACCCCTTAGTACATTATAAAAATCACTAAATACCATTGCTCCTTCCCTTTATATTAAAAGAAAAGTATTAATCACCTAATCAACTTCCCTCCCAACATACCAATTACTTAATTTTTCCCTTCCTACTACTATTCTATACATTCCTATCTACTATAATAAGGATCAAAAATTAAAAAAAACCATGTAAATTGTCTGCCATTATAATTAATAATACAAGAAACATGAATTAATATTAATATTAAATTAAAAAAAAACCTTAATAATCATAATCCCAATCATTAACAATAAGTAAAGTCATCCAAAGCCAAAAGACCATCCAAATAAATATTTTTGGTCCCTTAATCCACTTCAGAATAAACCAAGACATTTACATTTCCCCATAATGAACACAGAGCTATTTTCTTAAAGAAATCAAACAGCCCAACTGCTCCCCTCACAAACACAGACTTCTCTTCAAAAAACCTCCCATAAACAGAAGCCATTTCAACTAGCAATAAACATGCGAAAGATGCATGTCCTCACTCTTATAGCTGATACTCCTTAAATAGTTTTTTTGTGGGGGGTAGTACTGGGGCATCACACAGACATGTCAAACTTTGATCTTTCCATAAAATGCACATAAAATGCAATGGTAGGCAGGAAAAAAAGGAATAATTGAGTTTAGTTTTAGCCTCAGATTTTTCCTTGCAATAAGGTCATCATTTGTCACCCTAACTGTCCTAACAGTCAGAAATCACACTGAGACAAGGAGTAGGTCTCTAGTGTTTATTACTGCTACATAAACAGAATCCTAACAAACTGAAGAAGTGTGGGAAAACCCAGACAGATAAACCCCAAAAGTTAAGGCAGGTCTGATCTGTGTCTCTTTGAATGGCTGCTTAATTCCTCAGTACTACGCATGCGTTTTCCCCCCTGGATAGAGGCCCCTTCCAGCTCGCCATCAGTACTCATGACACTAACCATGAGAGACAGGTTACATGATGGCATATATCACATTAGAGGAAAAGCAAAATATACTTTTACTGTTATTAATTATATCATCTATTAAATCATTTGAAAGGAATTCAGTTGATATTGAGTCACACATTTTACCACAAGGTAGGAGAAAACACATCTGAGAAGCATTGCTGATGACAACGGTGACCTGCCATGCAGTCACCATTAGTTGCCCAGAATGCTGGAAGGATCAGGATATATTAGAGTGGTAGATCATTCATCCATGGGACAGGAGTACCTTTTCCAAATCAGTGTATGCATATTTAATACAGATTTTAATAATTTAAAGTTCATTTGCAAAATTTTAAATATTAAATACTTATTTTGGCATTACAGAGAGAGAGAGAGAGGAGAGAGAGAAAGAAAGAGAGAGAGAGAGAAGGAGTATGAGAGCTTTAGGGTTCCTTGTCATGTAAGTGCCTCTAATTAACTAATTTTAGCATTTTAGAGGCAGTTCAAAATGAAGTAGCTAAGAATATTTGGCATTTTTAATTAAAGAATTACAACATATAACCTGTGCATTAATAAACATATTTACTGTTTTTTTTATTGGTATTGATTGGGAGCCGAAGTGGCAAATCCTATTTTTTTAGAGATGGAACATGAAGAAGTGATTTCCATGATTTTGGTTGTATTTAAATATAATATTTTGGTGTATATTTAAATCATTTCTGCTTTTCCTACAATAATACTTCTAGTTTCTAAAGATACATTTTATAGAGAAACTATTCCTATGCTGTCCTTTAATATTTATTAACTATTTTGCTTGGCATCTTACAAAAAAATAGTGCTGACAGAAGTACAGTTAGAAACTGTCTAACCAGCTAGTTTTGAATACTTGCACACTTTCCAATGAACATGTAGGCATATAATTATATAAGAAAGATCTAAAATAGTCACCATTTTATTCCTATAATGACTAGTCAGATGGCTATCAAAATTCACAAGCAGGGCACAACTTCAAATGCAGCCTCCCATTCATGCTTCCCAGCAAAATCTATTGGCACTCCCTCCAATACAGAGTTAGAATACATAGTTGTCATAACAAGAAGCTCTGGACTTTTAAATTCCATTACTGTATATAATGCTTATTTTAAAAGCCATTTAATTTGTCAGCCACTAAAATATCTAGTGGAATTGAGCTTCACAAGTTATGATCAATCAATTGTTTTGACCAGTGGTTGTAATGAATAAGTTAAAACCTACATAAAAGTGGCCAAACATTAATAAAATACATTAAAACATGCAAAAATCAGTAAGAACATTAAAACACTGTTATTGAAGCAGATAAAATAATGGGAAATATTAGGAACTTTTGAAAAATTATCTCTCTGTTTAGCAGCAGCCCGTGCAAAGCTTGCAAATATCCATAGTGGTGTCTCCTTGTCTAAATTCATTAAATAATGAATTTTATGTGAACCAGGCAAAAATGATTTTCCTATCAAGGGAGCTCCCAAAATTGTCCATGTGCTGAAGCAGAAATAGGGCAGTACAATAAATAAAGTAAGTAAATGTGTAAAATTTACTATAATTTCCCTGGAACATGGGCAGAAGCTTATATTATATTTATTATTCCTGTCAAAGCTTTCTCAGGTTTGTGTAAGTGTGTTTGTGTGTGTGTACCTGATAATGAGAATGCCAGCCACATGGTAAAAAGGATGCTGAAGTATCTGTAAGAGAGAGCATGCTATATATTCTTCATTTGTGCCTTTTCCTTTCCTCCTCAAATACTACCACCTTTGTTTTTTCAGCATTCATGATTAGATAATTTGAAGAGAAATAGCTGCACAATTTATGAGTTGGACAAAGTACTTCCTTTTGTTTCACTTGAAGCTTTTATCATTCAGTTTCATCAGGTGACTTCAGGTTCTGTTATTATGAGAGAGGGAAGAAATACCTCTCTGCTTTCACCATAGCTGGCTTGTTCTCTTCTATTTTTCCAAGTTAAAATGTTCCCAGTATTGTAAACTTATTTCACAGGTAAATTATTCTAACACCTTGATCATTTTCAAATGTTATGCAATACTACTTTTGAAGTATATACAGTATTGCAAATATGATTTCACATATTTTGTACAGTTATTATGATAGGGATAGGTTGATCTTAATTTTCTTCCTAACGACTTCCAACATATTTTTCACAGCAGCTTACTACTATAAAACCAAGAACCCTTCCTTGGTTAGCTGCTATCCTCTGTTAAATTAGAAGCTATTTACTGTATGTTGAATCATTTTTCTAACTTGTTAAAATGCATTTAAGAGGCATTTCTTGCTATACAAAGTGTTTTTCACTTATTCTAAGGATCAAAGTACATTACAAACAACATAATATAACATCTGAAACATACTTGGAGTTTCTGACTCTTTCTCTCATTCTCTCTCTCTATATATATAAGATCTTAATTACAGTAATAAAAACTAATATAAACTAAAGGAAAGTGAAAAGAGAGTAAAAAGTGCAAAGAAATCAAAAGAAAAAAGAAAAAAAAGGAAAAGGAAAGAGTGATATAAAGAAAAGAAAAGAAATATATGAAGAAGTGACTTCCAATTTTCATCACAAGCATACACAAGTTTGGTAGCTGTTCACCCCAATCAGGTTACACACAGATATCCCTTCTTCCCATAACCTATCCCTTATCTGTATATAAGCAAGTCCACTGACTTTTCAATCCTGGTGTCAGCAAGAAGTCCATAGAATGCTGCCAGAATTTCATAAAAACATGTCTTATTTTAACCTTGATTCAGTAAACCAACTGGAGTTTCTGGCATCTTAATGGGCTGAAAGATCATGGGAAGCGATCTTGACACCTGAGGGTGTGGAATATGAAAATAATGGAAAAGGGGATTTTTTCCCCTTGTCAAATGTTCTGTTTAGACTATGAGACAACCAGACAAGTAAAAAGGAATTCTTTATTTACAAGCAACTATGTACAATTAGCAATTGTCTTTTAAATAATCGTTCAGTTCAATTCAAGCCCAACTGGGCAATGGCAGAGTGCTTGGCAAGATAGCAAAACCAGGTTTAGCTTGAGAGCACAAAGATGTGGCTGGACTGGACTGGACTGGAATTCATGGTAAGATGGCTAGGCAGGACTTGACTGAAGACCGTGGCAGAGAAACAGAACAGGATCCGGCAGGAACTGGCAGCAAGGTGACTGAACCAACCTGGGCTGGAGGACATGGCAAGACTGCAAGGCAAAACTCGGCTATGGATCACAACAAAGTAACAAGGCTAGGCTCGACTGGATTCTGTTGTGAGGTGACAAGACTAGGTTTGTCCGGAACTCATGGCAAGACGACAAGGCAAGAGTCGACTGGGCTCCGAGGCAAGGCAGCAGGGCTTGACTTGGCTAGGCTGTGTGGTGGAATGACTCAGAAGACTGGAAAGGCTCTGATTCCATAACGGCTACAGGGCAAGGCTCCAAGGACAATTCCGGCTTCTCTTCTGCTGAGGAAGTTGTAAGCTCAGTGGAATATTTGTCTCCGGTGACTCGGTCTTTGCACTGGCTCCTTTTTAAGCCATTTCCTTTGTGCCGTTTCTCCTGTGGAACCAATTGGGCTTCCTGCTGCTTGGCACACTTTTCAGATTGTCTTCCTCTTGAGTTGATTGATGGCTTTGAATATGACTCCTGACTTTGCCTAACTGGCTGCTCCAGACGTTCCGGCTCTGCTGAGTCATTTAGACTTTCAGTTTTCCCATTTTGCCTAGCATAGGTTTCGATTTCCCCTTCCTCAGCCTCAGAGTCAGACTCAACCCTTACAGCAAATCTCTTATCTAGTCTTTTTGTTATACATACTTCCTGGACCCACAGTCATTCCTTCTTCTGCTGCTAGATACAAAATAATTATTTGTGGGGGGAAGGGAGACAGGGAAGTAATGTCAGGTATGTCAAGATGTCATTGTGTCAGTGATGCAAATTGTATAGTTCACATCATCTGTGTGATGATACCATGACACCTGTGACATAAACATAGCTTCTATGAGATGACTATGAAATTAGCATTGCCATTATGTCTTTCCTTCTATGCCAAGGAAGTAACCAGTCATTATGTTTCCATCTTCAGCTTCCATACCAAAGTAGGCAACGTATGGCTCTCAGATTTTTTTGGATTGCAACTCTCATTATTTTTTTAACACTGTTCAACTGGTACATAGAGTTCAACAACTTCTGGAGGCTTCCATTGACAGTGCCTACCCTTTTATTTATACGTTTTTGTAAGAATGTCTTAGCTGCTGTTCAAACCATTCTTTACTCCAGGACAGCTTATGTAAAAATATTGTCTTCTTACATGTGATTTTCCTAGCACATAAATAATGTTGAGAAAATTGAGCTAAACATAGTCTAATTGGAAGATAGTCTTGCTCCTTTACTCTTATGTATCTCCAAATTTATTACCTTAAATAAAGGATATTTATCTATTGCACATAAATAACTTAGTGTCATTCTTGTAGATGTTAGTAATAAACAAATTCTGCATGAAGGCCAATGAAAGACTTTGTAATGGTAATGTTACTGTCGCAACAAATTTATGATTCCAGCCACAGCTTCCATTCCATTTTAGACTTTGATTTATGAATAGGATGACCTGGGCCTAACCCTGTCAGCTTTAGTTCTGAGACAGTCTTTAGGATTATGGGCCTCTGATCTGGTAAATTCCTGAGAGGAAAAATTTAACTGAGGAATGCTGTCTCTGACAAGTGATAAAGCCCTGTTCTTTTCAGGTTACACCAGAGACTGAGCTGCAGAAAGAATTAATTGAGAGAGACATGGGGACAAGGTATAGAAAAGAAGAAAGAAGGGACTTATGGAGAATTATTGCTCTGAAAAAGAGATGGGTTGGAGGAAAGCAATCAATTCCCATTTATAAGAAAAGGAGTCTAGGACAATAATTAGCATCAGGAAAGAATCAATTTTCTTAAGCAAAGCATTCTATTAGATTGTTACATGACAGGATGCTAATTAAAACTGATTGGCCTAATTAGGATGTCATTAATAACATGGCAGACACTGGCATTGTATTTCTTGTCCACAGTGTTCTCCGAAGACACAAGTATCATTGTGTACACTTCTTGTTTTTTTCACCAACAGAGAGAGTATTAATGATTTGAATGTCCATAGGATCCTGGCCTGTTTCGGAATGGAAGAGGGAAGCAACAGAAAATGTCAAATTAACTACGATAGGGACAGACAATTGGAAAAGAAAGGTAGGCAGGAAAAAAATACAAACATGGTAAACAAACACATGGGTTTTAGACATCTTTCCTGTATTTTCCAATTCCCAGCAGTGTAGTTATATCAGATGCACCTAACAAAATCTTTATTCAGTTTACTCCAGTGCAAGAAAAAGTAGCCAATTGGCATTTTGGTGGTTCTATAGATTGAAGTACCTCCAGATTGCAGTAGGAGTGCTCCGATTGAGAAATCAGAAGCATCCACTTGTACAACGAATGGTTTGGCAGGGTCTGGATGCTGTAAAATTGGTTCAGTGGTGAAGATGTGTTTGAGCGCTTCAAACGCCTGTTGACAGGTTGGAGTCCATTTAAGGAGCGCTCCTGGGTTTTTTGAACACCGCGTATCCCCCTGCGCCTTAGTTTTCAACAGTTCAGTGAGGGGGAGGGCGATTTCAGCAAAATTTTGGGCGAATGCCCGATAGAAATTGGCGAATCCAAGGAAACTTTGTAATTGTCTCCTGGTACGGGGAGGCTCCCATGCTACAATGGCTTCCACTTTAGCAGGGTCCATTTCAATGCCCTTAGCGGAAATTCTATATCCTAGATAATCAATTTGTGATTAATGGAAGGCACATTTAGACAGTTTGGCATACAACTCTGCTTTTTTCAGTTTAGCCAGCACCTGACGCACCAATTGAATATGTTCTGACATGGTTTCAGTATAAATCAATACATCATCCAAATACACCAGTACTCCCTTAAATAGGCGGTCATGCAAGACCTCATTGATAAGTTGCATAAAGACCCCAGGTGCCCCCGACAACCCAAAGGGTAAGACTTTGTATTGAAAAGCCCCGAGAGGACAGTTAAACGCCATTTTCCACTCATCCCCTTCCCTTATGCGAATACGAAAATAGGCTTCTCTCAAATCTAGCTTTGAGAAGATTTTACCTCTGGCCAGATGTGATAACATATCTTTGATCAAGGGCAAAGGATATTTATTTAATATTGAGACCACATTGAGCCCGCGGAAATCGGTACAAAGCCTTAATGAGCCTTCCTTTTTTGGTCTAAAGAGGACAGGAGCCCCTACCGGGGAGTTAGCAGGTTCAATGAAACCCCTAGCCAGGTTTTTGTCAATGAACTCCCTTAGTGTGGCTAGCTCTTTGGGAGACATGGGGTAGATTTTTGGGTGAGGTAACTTTACATTAGGTAAGAACTCAATGGCACAGTCTGTTTTTCGGTGGGGTGGCAAGCGATCTGATTCCTTTTCCCCAAACACATCAGCTAGATCCTGATATTGACTGGGTAGTCCCTCAAGAGGTTGAAGTGTTTGTACAGTGGTGTGCGCTACCCCTCCACCCTCCATGTCGTCTAGGAGATCCTTTTCGGGTACTTTGTAAAATCCATCCGCAAAGGTGACAGTTCTATGTAGCCAGTTGATAAAAGGATTTTGTTGGACAAACCAGGGCATACCGAAAATCACTAGAGGGCCCCCCACTGGAGCTACAACAAATGGTAGCTTTTCCCGATGGGAACCCATTTGTAAAGCCACCAGTCCTGTGGAATGAGTGACTGCTTTCCCCCCCGCCATAGTTCCATCCAATTGGGTGAAGATCATAGGTCTTGGCAAAGGGAACGTAGGCAGTTCCAGAGCCGCTATGACATCAGGGTGCATAAGGGAACGGGAGCAGCCCGAGTCAAGCATGGCCCAGACTTCCACAGTTTTGGTCTTTGAGCCTAGTTTAACTTTTACAGTCAGCGTAGGGAAATTCCCACTCACCGAATCGTGGTCACGCCCGGTTTCTTCCACCTGCCCTAGGGCGCCCTTCAGGGCAGGTGGTAGCCTTTTCCTGCTGGCTGTTCAAATTGCAATTCCTCTTCCTCTTCCCCGAATGGTAGTTCTGGTGGGTCGAGTTCTGCGATGGCAGCTTTCATTTTCCACGGCAGGGCAGGCGACTTCCCTGAAGGTTTCGCTTGCCGTTCTTCTGGACGTCGTCTAGGGCATGAAGTGGTGCGATGCCCTTCTCTTCCACATCTCAGGCATTGACCTTTGGAAAACCGTCGTTCTCTTTCCTCTTCCCAGGTTTTTGGTTTGGGGCGGCTGGGAAGTCCAGTCGTGCGCACTCCTCTGGCAAGTCGGGATTGTCTAAGCTCTTTAGTATGGGCATAGGTCTGCAGGGCATTTTCTGCGCTGCCCGCCAACTGAATCCATCCGTATGGCGTCTTAGGGTCGTCTCTTCCTAGTGCCCACCGGAGGATTTCTGGTTCTAGCCCCTGCTTAAACATTTCAATTAACATTGGCTCAGACCAGTCTTCCACCTTCCCTGATAAAGCTTTAAATTCCAGCGCATAATTGGCAACTGAGAGGGACCCTTGGTAGAGTTTCCTCAGGGAGTTTTTGCCTGTCTCTTGGGCTAGAGGGTCTTCGAAATGCTGTTTAAGCGCCCACAAAAAGTCATCGAAATCCTCTAATTCTGTGGCCTCGGTTTGGCACAGTTGCACATACCAATCGGCTGCCCTCCCTCTCAGTTTATTGGCAATTGATTTTGCCGTGTTCCGAACGAAAGCTTCGGCCCCAATCCTCCATATAATGCTTAGCGTTAGTGATAAAGAAGGAGAGTGTAGTGGGATCCCCATCGAACTTCACTCCAAACGGTGGGAAGTTTCTTACCGGCTCAGCTGGCTGTGGTGGCTCCGTAAACGTCAGGGTATGCCGAGCCCCCAGGGGTGGCCGATCCCTAGGAGGTCTTGCCTCTCGTCCCCCCCCCACCTGACGGGATGCTCGAATCGTGCTTCTTCCCCTGGGTGGTAGGGTGCTGGGCCTGGGGTAAGCCAGCTGTGATGGCTCTTCCTCCCAATCTTCCTGGCTTGGCTCTGCACCCCTGGGGAGATCCTTCAGGATTGTCACTATTAGATTCATTTTGTCCTCGATTGCTTTCATACGAGCAGGAGTGACCGACTCTTCAAGGGGTTGGTTGGTTACCACCACCCTCGGTGACAAGGGGATTTCGGGCTCCCAGGATAGTTGTGGAGACCCCCTCCCCATTGCCCTCTCCATTACAGTTTTGTGCTCACTCCTCAGACTCTCCTGCATAGATATCAGCAACTCATCTAATTGGACATCCCGCATCTCCCGACGTGCTGCTCTTTGCGCTCTCGAAGTTAGAGCTGGCCGGGTCCTTGCCGCCTCCAGCTCTTCTTCGCTCCCTTCACTCACGCGAAGCTGATGGTCGGTCATCGCTAGCGTTCCCTCTTATCCAATGTTTGGATGGGGCTAGCGGACGATGATTGGAATTGATTCTCAGCTTTATGTAATGGTTGCCTAATCCCAAATACTCAGTCTCACAAGCTCGGGCTTAAAGATAACTGATTTATTAAAGGAATAGTATGCAAATACAGAGAAAGCTGAGAATGAGCAAAAGCGCGCCAAATACAAACTTAAAGCTTTGCCTGTGAGCCAGTCCCACCCCAATCACCCGTCAGTGCGCACCCCCTCCCAGGTGCTCGGAACCGTTACACGCGCCTGGGAAAGTAACCTTGAACAGGAGCGCAAACCCAAACACACATTCCAAAGCTCCAAAACAACGGAGGGCGGAGGAATGGAAAAACCCCGTATGGGCGAATGAACATGGGACAGGAGTTGACATGTGAAACGTTACAATGTTAACAGAACATTGAAATGGGAAACATGACACTCTCCTTCTTACCAAACAGATAATTAAAACTTCATTGTCAAAATAATTGGCTTGTAATGTATTCATACTTCTGGTTAAGGCTTTTATGATGCAATTGCTTGGCATCATTCATGGAGATTTATCTGTGGAATTGGGAGATGTCATTGTCTTCCATGTACAGGGATTCTCACATTTTCTTTCCTTTTCTTTTTATTATCCTTTATTCAGGTAGACAAAAATGTTACTTACTAGCAGTAACCTGGCTTTTGTTCTCATTCTATCAACCACATTATGCTGAAGTTCAAAATAACCTGAGGAAGAAAAGCTGAGAGAAGTCAATCATATACTTTGAACTTCAGGATTTTCAGGATTTCAGATGGAAAGTAGTCAGCTACTGTGGCTTGAAATTCTATAGAATAAATAAATTGAAGATGTATGGGAGATCCTGAAAAGAAAACATAGCACAAATAATCTTTATGAGATAGAAAAATGGGGAGAGCTTTAAGAAATCTGTATGGATAAATAGAGAGCAAGCAGAAGTTGAGAACCAAAATGAATAAAAATGGAAGTTGTTGGTCTGTTGCAGAGGGAAAATAGAGATCTAATAATGGTGAAATAAAAAAAAAAAAGCAGAATTGTTTAACCCCTGTGTGTGTGTGTTTTTCTTACTCTAAAACACCACTGAGGAAAGGTGTGGGTATGCTGCTGAGGACTGATTAAATTTCAGTAATAATCCACTTTACTACCTTAAGTGAATTCAATTCTCCAGGGTTAGATAAATTAAACCAAGTGTTGAAGAAACTGACAGAACTGAGGGAACGTATGTCAGAACTGCTGGCTATAATTGATGGAAGATTGGAGAACAGCAAATATAGCTCCAATATTCAAAAAGAAGAATTAGGGGTTCCTGGGAAACTATAGGTTACTTAATGTCTATAGAGAAGGTTGTTTTCTCTAGAAGAAACAGTTGTTCTGGAGTATTTAGAAAAAATCTACTGTTATCAGCTAACCTTTGTTCTGTTTATAACAAAATAACTAAATAGTAGTAGTAGTAATAATAATAATAATAATCTGCTGCAAGAAGATCACACAGACTGACTACAAATAACAACATGACAAAGTTCCTACAATGGTGCATTGGAATATCTGCAAGAAATACTATTTGCCTGCAAGCAAGAACTGATGGGACCACAAAATAGAGAAAGTAATAGAAAATGAAGAAGCTAAAGTGCTCTATGACTTTAAAATTCAAACAGACAAGCATCTGCTACACAAGAGCTCAGATTTAACAACTGTTGATAAGAAAGACAAAGAAGTCTGGATAGTGGACATTGCAATATCTGGAGATACAAGAACAGAAGAGAAAGAACTGGAGAAAATCACAAAATACAAAGATCTGCAAATAGAACGACTGTGGCAAAAGAAAGCAAAGGTAGTACCAATAATAATAGGTGCCTTGGAAATTAAAGGAACAATTTAAAATTGATGCCCAAAGTTACAAATTCACAAAAGATTTAACCTGGTGGGATAATTTAGTTTATGCCAGCAATGACCACATGATTTCCAAAATATATAAAATGTTATTACAAATAAGAATGGCAAATGTACAAATTAAACAATGTATGATTAAATGGGAGAGAAATCTTGGATATCACATTGACTATGATGTTTGGGAAAGAATGTGGACCAAAGGGCTGAAATTTACTTTAAATTATAATTTAAAAGGTTTTTTTTGCAAAATGATGTACATGTGGTACATTACTCCAAACAAAATATCCAAAATGTTTCAGAATACTTCAAATGTCTGCTGGAAGTGTAAAAAAGAAACAGGAACATTTTATCATCTGTGGTGGACTTGTAAGAAGGCGAAAAAAATTTGGACATCTATACACAATATAATTTGTAAAATGTTGACTAAAGAAATTAATAGAACATTGGAACTCTATTTATTGGGCATCATGGACAAGGATTTGGAACATGAACATGGAAAATTTATGATATTTGATCACCGCAGCTAGAATTATGTATGCATCAAAGTGGAAGGAAGAACTGACCCCCTCAATGGAAGAATGGACATTTAAATCCCTGGATCTGGTGCAGATGGCAAAACTTACAGACTGTCATGAGTGCCGTTGAGCTGAAGTCATCAGCGCAATGGCACACATGACAATAGCAAGGAAATAGGTGAAGGGGTGCAAGATAAGTAGCCATCAACCCACAACGACTAACGGCCAACAAACAATAACTAAACGGATCACGGAGCACACCCAAGCCATCAGCGCCAATACAACGGAGATCGCCCAGCTGACAGCAATCAGCAGAGGAATAGAAAACCTGATGATGGGCGATCCCGGAACCCCTCACCCACCGGCAGGGCAACGTATTGGACAAAGGGGGGTGACGTGACCACGAGTGAGGGGGCGCTGACCGGCGCGGGGTATTTAAACCCCGCACCGGCGCGCTCCTGTCACTCTCAGCTTTTTTATTCCAACGCTGTAACTGCGCTGTGAATAAATCAGAGCCTGATCCACGAACCAGTGTCTGAGTATTATTCAGAGGCAGGCAGCGCATGACATAAAGCTGAGAGTCATAAACTCAGCCTCGCCGAGCCCCACCGGACGACAACGAGCCGCGGGAGGAGTAGACGGCGAGAAGACCAGCAAGATGAGGCCGGAGCGGCGCGGGCAAGGAGGGCGAGCCGCGCGGCAAGAGACAGAGGAGGACCGACCAAGGCCAGAGGCACCGCGGACTCCCGGAGCCATGGACGCCCACCCCACCCGACCCGAGCCTCAGCTCCAACCCCAAGGGGAGATGGCGACGGAGGCAACCCGACCGCGGGAGGGAGCAGCACGACTTCCGAAACCAGCGGAGGACCCCGCGCCCCACATCGCACCCCAGCAACGGGCATGGAGCGACAGCCCAACGGTGGTCAACACGGAGGAGGACGACGGAGACACCCAGCAGACGGCGGAGGAAGCGGACCCGCGGCAGAGGGACAATGAACCCCGCCAGCAACCCACCCCCGAGGACGCGCCAACGGAACCGGCCCCAGCGGTGGCGCGGGCTGTGGACGAGAAGGCACGAGCTGAACTCGCGGCCATGCGGGCTCAACTGACGGAACTCCGGACCATGCTCCAGTCGCTTATGCCCCCCGCGCCACCCAACGACGTCCCCGCACAGGCCCACACCCCGAGCGAAGCACCGAACCCCCACGGGCCAGCGGAGGGTCAGCAGACGGCACAGGCGGACGACACCACACACCGGGAAGCGAGAGGCGGGGCCGCGCAAAACGCCCGGGCCCCAAAGGACTTCCCCATCTTCTTCGATGGGACCCCCACGAAACTCTCGTTTTTCGTCACGAACGCTAGGGAGTTCATGGGGAGGCACGGACACTCCTACGACTCCGAGGCCGACAAGATCGCCGCCGTGGCGATCAAACTCCAAGACAGGGCGGCGGACTGGTACGTCCAACTGTACGAGTCCAGCTCCCCCGCCCTCGCCACCTTCCCTGCTTTCATCAATGAGATGAAAAACTACTTCGAAGACCCCCTAGCCAAAGTAAGGGCGAAAAGCGCACTCCAAAGACTTAAACAGGGCACACGCACGGTCCCTGACTACGCCCTGGAGTTCAAAGCCCTCGCGGGGAAGGTCAGCGACTGGTCCGAGACCACCCTGCTGGAAATGTTCAAAAGGGGGCTCAACCGCGACGTTCTCCAATGGGCCCTCTACCGCGACGACCCAGAAACGCTACACGGGTGGATCCACCTCGCGGGGAAAGCCGAACACGCGCACCGCACCTTCCTCATGACAACCACGGAAGACACAAACTATGCCGGAAAAAAGGTACCCGCACCACACGTGGGGATGGCCGGCCCCATATACCCAAAAAAGAAATTCAACCGGGAGCCCTGCGGGAGGTGTGGCAAATTAGGGCACAAGACGGTGGATTGCTTCGCCAACCGACCGCCGACCAGCGCGCCCAAACCCACCCCGAAAATTAGCCCCAAACCACCCAACCTGGGGCCGCCCCCTCACCGCCGAATGACCGTGGCCACAGCGACACCAGAGGAAGGCTGGGACGCTTACTGGGGGGAAGAGGATAACGCAGACCCCGACCAGCCGGCGGGAAAAGCTCCCCGCCTGCCCTGAAACGCGTGGCGAGGCAGGCGGTGGGACAGCAGCGCGGACCACCTCGACGGAACGACGAAAGCCCCGTAATAATGGCAGCAATCAAACTCTCTGCCGGCAACGGAGCCACCACGGCCGCGGCACTAGTGGACTCGGGGTGCTCAAAAAACCTCATCCACCCCGACCTAGTTGCCAAACTCGACCTCCGCTGCTTCCCCCTCCCCACGCCGCTGGCATTCCACCAGCTGGACGGCTCCACAGCGGGAGGGAAACCAGCCACGCTACAAACCGAGCCGGTCACCCTGCAAATGGGCACTCACACCGAGCGCACATTGTTCGTCGTCATGCACATCGGACGGCCCATTGCAGTCCTGGGGATGCCATGGCTCGCGACAAACAACCCGCGGATCAACTGGGAGACCCGCACCTTCACATTCGGCGACGGCGAGTATCGAGCACCAGTTCCAGCGGGCAGAACCAACCCCACGGTAGGACGAGCGGAGGCGACCACACAAGACAACGCCGCTACCACAGCAGACCTACCAGAACAATACGCCGACTTCTCCGAGGTCTTCGGAGAGGCAGAAGCTGACCAACTACCCCCCCACCGCAAGACGGATTGCCGGATCGACCTACTGCCCGACGTCCCCTTACCTAGACCAAAGATCTACTCGATGACCCCGAAGGAGATGGCAACCCTCCGGGAGTTCATCGATAAAAACCTAGACAGGGGATTCATAGAGCCAGCATGCTCACCGGTCGGAGCCCCCGTCTTATTCCGGGAGAAGAAAGACGGGACCCTATGGCTCTGCACCGACTACCGGGGCCTAAACGCGGCTTCCCTATCCAACAAATACCCCTTACCCCTGGTGAAGGACATGCTCGCCCACCTGTCCACGGGCAAAGTCTTTTCCAAACTGGACCTTCGCGAGGCGTACTATCGCATCCGAATCAGGGAGGGGGACGAATGGAAGACGGCGTTCAACTGCCCCCTAGGCGCCTTCCAGTACAAAGTACTGCCCTTCGGACTCGCGGGGGCCCCTGGGGTGTTCATGCAGCTCATCAATGAGGTACTGCATGAACATCTGTTCAAAGGGGTCCTGGTCTACATCGACGACGTCCTTATTTACACAAAAACGCACGAGGAACATGTGACCCTAGTCAGGCAAGTCCTCGACAAGCTCAGAAGGGCGCAGCTCTATGCCAAGCCTACAAAGTGCGAGTTTCACAAAGAGCGCCTAGACTATCTGGGGTACCGAATCTCCGGGGATGGCATCGAAATGGACCCCGCAAAAGTCGAAGCGGTGCTAAACTGGGAGCGCCCCCGCAACAGACGCCAACTACAGAGCTTCCTCAGATTCGCGAATTTTTACAGGTCATTCGCCCGGGGGTTCGCAGAGATAGCCCTCCCCCTAACGGACCTCCTCAAAACCAAAGGGGTGGGGGACACCCGACGCGCCAAGAACCGAGGCACAGTGCTGAATTGGACTCCCGCGTGCCAGACCGCATTCAACAAGCTGAAAGCGCTGTTCACTACGGAGCCAATCCTCGCGCACCCGGACCCAGAACGGCCGTTCGTGGTCCAAGCCGACGCCTCAGACTTCTCCCTGGGAGCCATCCTGCTACAGAAAGACCCCACGGGACTCCTGAAACCATGCGCCTACCTGTCAAGGAAGTTCTCCGAGACAGAAAGGCGATGGCACGTCTGGGAGAAAGAAGCCTTCGCGGTGAAATCAGCGCTAGAGACATGGCGACACCTACTCGAGGGAGCCACCCAACCATTCGAGGTCTGGACTGACCACCGGAACCTCGAGGCCCTACGAACGCCTAGACGCCTTAGCCCAAAACAGGTCCGATGGGCCCAATTCTTCAGCCGCTTTAATTTCCAGCTGAAGTTCATGCCGGGCAAAAAGAACTTCCTGGCCGACGCCCTCTCCTGACTGCCCCAAGACGAAGAGCCCGCCCCAGACACCATTGGGACGGTCCTATCCGCCTCGCAACTGGGGATGGCCGTGACCACCCGAAGCGGCGCGCGGAGGCAGCTCGACTCTAAGGCGCAGCCGACGGCGGGACAACCGGCGACCGGAAGAAGCCAACCACAACTACCAGGGGGAATGCGCACGGACCTCGCCGCCGCCCTCAAAACCGACCCCTGGTTCCTGGCAAACCCCGACAAGGTAACGATGGCACAGGACCTGGCATGGGGGGAAGGCAGAATCTACGTCCCGGACTCGCAACGCCAGGCGATCTTGCATAGGTCACACGACGCCAAACAAGCGGGACACTTTGGGTTCCTCAAGACCCTACACCTAACACGGCGTCAATTCTGGTGGCCCGCGCTCAGGCGAGACGTAAAAACCTACGTAGCGTCCTGCCCAACGTGCGCTAGGGCCAAACGGGCACCAGGCAAACCCGCGGGGCTATTACAACGGGTGGCAGAACCCTCCCGCCCATGGGAGGAAATCTCTATGGATTTTATAGTGGACCTCCCACCCAGCCAGAAGAAAACGGCCATTTGGGTGGTGAAGGACTACTTCTCAAAGCAGGCCCACTTCATCCCCTGCACGTCGGTCCCATCCTCACAACAGCTAGCCAAACTCTTCCTCATCCACGTGTACAGGCTACACGGATGTCCCGCACATGTGGTGACCGACAGGGGCACACAGTTCACCTCCAAATTCTGGCGGGCCTTCCTAAAGCTGACGGGGACCCAACAGGCCCTATCTACGGCTTGGCACCCCCAGACGGACGGAGCCACAGAGGTTCTTAATGCCACCTTAGAGCAATTCATACGATCATATACTAACTACCACCAAGACGACTGGGCTGAACTGCTCCCGTTCGCCGAAGTCGCATACAACAACGCCGTCCACACGAGCACGGGGAAAACTCCGTTTGAAGTAGTCTCGGGGCGCGACTTCGTCCCCATACCGGAGCTACCTCAACCCCCGGAACCCCAGGTGGACGCTAGCGACTGGGGACGGAAGATCGCGGAAGCATGGCCAGTAATCACGGCGGCGCTGAAGGATGCACAGGCAGCCTACAAAGAGCAGGCCGACAAGCACCGGCGCCAACAGCCGACGTTCCAAGCGGGGGATATGGCCTACCTATCCACCAAGTTCCTAAAGTCAACCCAACCCTCGAAAAAACTGGGGCCTAAGTACATCGGGCCGTTCCGAGTCACGCAAATAGTGAACCCGGTAGCAATACGCTTGGACCTGCCACACAACCTACGGAGACTCCACCCGGTGTTCCACACCAGCCTCCTGAAACCGGCAACCACCTCCCGATGGCACCCAAGCACGCCACAGCCCGCACCGGTGATGATCGACGGGCAACACCACTTCGAGATAAGGGACATTCTCGACTCCCGCAAGCAACGAGGAACTCTACACTATCTGGTCAGGTGGAAACACTTCCCCCACCCGGAATGGGTGGCGGCGCACAACGTTAACGCGCCTGACCTGACCAGAGCATTTCACCGGGCATACCCCGACAAACCCCCCCCCGCAGGCCCCCCCCCCCGCAGGCCCCCCCCGCCTCCCGTGCCCCAAGGGAAAGGGCCCCCCCAAGCCCACGACTTGGGTGGACCTCCCCCCCCGGGACTCACTCCCCCCGCCCCGGGCCCACGGGGTGGTGACAAGCGTTCGCCAGCACCCTCCCCCCGCCCCCCCGGCCGCGGGGGAGTGGCAAGCAAGTCAACAGGGCAACCTGGGGGCAACGCCCAGGAGATACAACAAAGGCGACGCACTTTAAATGAGAAAAAAGAAGGGCCCTACCTGGAGCTGATAAGCACCCGACCAGCCACGCCTCTCTCCTCGCCGAACTGAGCCAAACAAACAGGGTGTGGCTGGAGCATGCGCACGCCAGGACAGGACCCGAGCATGCGCACCATGGACACACCCTGGGAAGGCACGTGGTAGAGGGAGGAGCAAAGGGAGGGGCGACAACTACTCCGGCGGGAATTTTGAAAAAAAAAAAAAAGTGCCGTTTTGACAGCTCCACCGAAAAACCCAGAAAACCGGAGGGGAACACTATTCGGAAAGGGGGCAGTATGTCATGAGTGCCGTTGAGCTGAAGTCATCAGCGCAATGGCACACATGACAATAGCAAGGAAATAGGTGAAGGGGTGCAAGATAAGTAGCCATTAACCCACAACGACTAACGGCCAACAAACAATAACTAAACGGATCACGGAGCACACCCAAGCCATCAGCGTCAATACAACGGAGATCGCCCAGCTGACAGCAATCAGCAGAGGAATAGAAAACCTGATGATGGGCGATCCCGGAACCCCTCACCCACCGGCAGGGCAACGTATTGGACAAAGGGGGGTGACGTGACCGCGAGTGAGGGGGCGCTGACCGGCGCGGGGTATTTAAACCCCGCACCGGCGCGCTCCTGTCACTCTCAGCTTTTTTCTTCCAACGCTGTAACTGCGCTGTGAATAAATCAGAGCCTGATCCACGAACCAGTGTCTGAGTATTATTCAGAGGCAGGCAGCGCATGACACAGACCAGCTAAATGATAAAAATGTGGAAGATTTTCAAAATGACTAGACCCCGTTCTTCTACTATGTAGAATTGACCCAAAAATTAACATAAATGTGTAAAACATATGAATATAATACAAGATGTAAATATTATCTATTTGACTTATATAATCACAATAGAACTGTAGAATTATTGTAACCAAATTAGTGAATTGTGAAAAGAAATTATTTAGTTAAGGTATAAAATTGTATTACTTAGGGAGTTGGAAATCCATTTCCTTTCTTTTAAACCTCTTCTTCTCTTTCTTCTTTCTCCTTTCCTTTTTTCTTTCTCTTGTTTTTGCGTTTTATGTTTAATGTTGATTTGTCATTTTATGTTTGTATTATTTGTGTAAATAATTTAATAAAGACTATAAAAAAAAGTAATAGGTGCCTTGGGTGCAATCCCAAAACATCTGGAACATCACTTGAACATTAATGGCACTGATAAAATCACCATCAGTCAATTGCAAAAGGCGGCTTTACCTGGCACAGCTTATATCCTGCGAAGACACCTTTAATACTGTCAAAAAACATCTGCCTATTTCTGGTCCTTGGGAAGGACTTGACAGATGGGTAAAAATGCCAAATCCAGTCTAAACATCTGGTTGACTGTGTGACCAACCATAATAATGATAATTTATTAAGTTTATATGCCTCCCGACTCCCAGAGACTCTAGTTTGGTAGATCATGAAAACAACATACCTTGATTTCAGTAAAGCATTTAACATATCTCTCATGATATCCTTGCAGTTAAAATGGATAAATATAGGCTAGATGGCAATGTGACCATGCAATTTGACCATGCAATTCGACCACACCATGAACAATGATGTCTGACGACAACTGGGAGTCATACCAATCACAGCAAAACTGCAGGAAGGAAGGATCAGATGGTATGGACACATCATACGTGGCAAAGAAGACTTGGTGGCGAGAACAGCTATGCGCCTGGACCCTGGCGGCAGGCGGCTCCGTGGTAGACCCAAGAAATGGTGGATGGACCACATTAAGGAGGACATGGAATGTGTGAACGTCACCCCTGAAGATGCCTTGGACCGAGCCAAATGGAGACGGATATGCCGACAAGTGGACCTTGCCTTAGCGCGGGAAAAACGCTAAGAAGAGGAAGAAGGGCTAGATGGCAATGTGGTATTCTGGATTTGCAACTGTCTAAACAACTGCACCAAAGGATGCTTATGAATGATTCTTCATCATACTTGAAGGAAGTAGCAAATGGAACCCCAAAGTGCTCTATGTTTGACCAAATGCTATTCACCATTTTAAAAAAAAATATTTACAGGGTAGAATTGAAAGGGATGCTTAACAAATTGCATCAACAAATTGGCTGGAAATGGTCTCACCTAACATCCTGGCCCAGTGCCCAAGGGAGAAACCAGGTCTTTGGTACCTTATAAAAGGCTGGCAGGGTCAGGGCTGTCCTAATGTCAGAGGTATCATGTTTTACAGGGCTGGTACAGTGGCAGAGAAGGCACACATCCTGGGCCCTATTGTTGGAATATTACTGCAGGTAATTTCTAATTTAGTTTGTACCCAGCACACTCCTGTCAACCCCTCTATCCAGATCAGAGCAAGCACACGTGCAACTCTGTTCAGCTAGCAAATTATAGCTTGATAATTAAACATCAGCTAACATAAAAAACAGTTAACTGACAAAATGGGACAAAAGCCAGGCAAAAGCAGGGAGACAGAAAGTCCAATAAACAATGTCACAATAAATGGAGAAGAAATTGAAGTTGTCAACAATTTCAGTCTACTCAGATCAACAATCAATGCCAAGGGAAGTAGTAATCAAGAAATCAAATGACGTATCGCACTGGGAAAATCTGCCATCAAAGACCTATCTAAAGTTTTCAGAAGTAAAGATGTCAGTTTAAAAACAAAGGTGCATCTGACTCACACCATGGTCTTCTCAATTGCCACATATGCCTGTGAAAGTTGGACATTAAAAAAGGAACATAGAAGAATTGATGCATTCGAATTGTGGATTTTTGAAAATACCATGGACTGCCAGAAGAACAAGCAAATCAGTTTTAGAAGAAATACAACCAGAATGTTCCCTAGAGGCGAAGATAACTAGGCTTAGACTCTCATATTTTGGGCACATTATCAGGAAAGACCGATAGCTTAAAAAAGACATCATGTTTGGTAAAGTTGAAAAGAATTTGTCCATTGTGGGCATTCTGATTTCTTTGAGAGCATTCTCTCTGAGCATTCTTGGAAGTATTTTGAAAATCTTGTTTTTCCACCATGAAGGTTTCAGTTGATAGTAGGGATAAGGAATGATATAAGAGTGACAGAACAGCAGAAGCATGAGGCAGCAGTGAGATCAGGCAAACTTTCTAAATATCTCAGATCGCTCAAGGTTGTTGTTAGTTGCCATTGAGTCATTTATGATTCATGGCAACCCTATGTATAACAGAATGAAATGCTGTACAGTATTGCACTATATGCCTGACCGTTCCAATGTTTCCATCCATTGTTGCGATAATTGTATCAATCCATCACATTGAAGGTCTTCCTCTTTTCAGCTTCATATTTAGAAAGTTTGCCTGATCTCACTGCTGCCTCATGCTTCTGCTGTTCTGTCACTCTTATATCATTCCTTATCCCTACTATCAACTGAAACCTTCATGGTGGAAAAACAAGATTTTCGAAATACTTCCAAGAATGCTCAGAGAGAATGCTCTCAAGAAATCAGAAAGCCCACAATGGACAAATTCTGGAAACTTATCCATTATTCAGTGTTGCTCTGCTGAGCATTTCTTTAGAAAGGGGCTGTTATATCCAGCATGATTTTTCACACTTTTGTATACTGTAGTCTCATAGGTGTGATGAATAGCTGAGAGTTGAGAAATTCAGAAGTGCCATTTGTGTTTCTCAACAGAAATGTAAATATGGAAATCTGGACTAACTTTTTGAAAAATCGTGCATATTAACAAACAAACAAAATAACTCCTGCCCTTTCATTCTCTGAGAATAGAAATTTTTCAGTGAAACCTTCAAATTCATTGTACAATGAAACTTGGAAACCCTCAAATTTTGTACAATGAAACTTGGAGCAAACTTACAGTGGTCAAGTTAACAAATCATATTATAAGTACTTGAGAACAAGTAATAATTACTTACTGAATGATAATTTTTCAAATTATTTGTAATTGTTCATGGGCTCAGAAATAGGAAAAGGCTGCATTGTGAAATCCATCACAGCATATTATATAAATAGTGCAGGATTTTTGTAGCACTTAAATAAGTCCTACTGAGTTCAATAGGATTTATTCCTAGTACATGTGCACATTAGTTCAATCTAGGTATACCATAGTGTAAATGTAAATGTATTGGCTTGGATCTTAACTAAAGTGTTCATCCATATAGCAACAACAATATGCTTTCTTCCCTCCTTTGAGATGGGAGGAAAATTCTGTCAATATGCAGGGTACTGCTCCACAGCCTACCTTGTTGTGACAGTCAGGAGGCCTGTCCTGTGTACAGTTGAATGTGCAGTAGTTAGTTTCAGGGCAGCGATTGGTGGGTTCCTTTCACCTCCATTCTTTTGTCACTCGCCACTTGATCCCTTGAAGACAAGAGTGAGACAACTGAGCAGGCAAGCCCTGCCATGTAAGTCTGAGTTGATAATGTACCTTGTAAAAAGTGGTAACCATAGGAAGTCCTATGACTAGAAACAACATTCAGTGATTTCAAGCCCTCCCACCCACTCCTTTACCCCACTGCAGAAGGCAGGGTATGAGAGTCCTTCCACTTTTCAATCTGAGGAAACCTGGTCTATGTCTTCATCTCTCTTCCTCCTTTGCCTCCCACTCCTGCTTTCTTCATTTGCAGAAAGCACATGGCAGTGAGAAGATGTGAGGTGAAATTGCCTAGGCAATACAGAGGTGGTAGCACATGGCTGTCATGAGGGGTGAAGTGATCCAAACCAAACTGAGCCACCATAGCTTTTTTGCCCACTTGGAGGCACCATGTAATACTGTACATACAAATGTGATTTTTTAAAAAAAATCTCTTCCAAGCTGATTAGCAGTATCAGTGTTCCTGTAGTGATACAGTGAGAGTCCCCTGAGATTCCTCTGAATATAAACTTTGCTTCAGGAAAATACAAAACAATCAGCTTCAAAATAACCTAGTGGTATCCTATGCATGAAGTAAAGCTCTCTTTATTTCCTGAGTGTTCGATAGCATTTGGTATGCAACCTCTCCAGCACCTTTCTAACCTTTTTATCTAATATTTGCTTCGAAAATCTACTTCTAGTCAGCAAAATTACTCATTACCCCATCTGAGAGAACTGCTGTCATTAATATTGTATTTCAAAGTGAGATTCAAGTGTGGAAAACCATGGCTTCATTTCTGCTGCAGAATTATAATGATTGAAACACTGTGAGGCACCTAAGTGATGGTTAGAAAGGTTATTTAGTCAATCTGATTTTCAGTTTGCTTTTAGGAAAATTCAGAGCTAGAGACATTACTACCAGACACAAGTAGCTGCTTCAAGTGGCAGATGCCAGTGTGTAACGACCAGGACACTTGAGCATTCACTCAATGACAGTCTACTGACTTTTGCTCATTTAACTGTTTAACGAAGCGAAGCATCTGATACAAGGTAAAAGTTGCGAATGGCATTTCCCGCACGTTCTACAGTTTAAAATCACACAAATGTCCAAATCCCCCACTTTACTATCCTCCAAGGCATGCACCTCCCCATGCCAGCAGATGGCTTGAATG
Source organism: Candoia aspera (assembly GCF_035149785.1). Taxonomy (NCBI): domain Eukaryota; kingdom Metazoa; phylum Chordata; class Lepidosauria; order Squamata; family Candoiidae; genus Candoia; species Candoia aspera. The sequence continues at coordinate 78,529,937 of NC_086157.1, read as the reverse complement.
GTATGCTAGCCGTTAACCTTGGGCAGAGGTAGGTAACCCAAACAAAATAATTAATACTCCAGTCAAAGTCCCCCTCCCTCCTGGCAACTCGCAGTCTGCTGACACTGTTTTTTTGTTGATGGATGTGAGTCCGATAAACATGTTCTGGGAACATTTGATCAGGGAATCTGACACAGTGGGTGGTAACAAGTTGTTAAAAATATGAGAGTTAGCTGCCATGTACTTTCACATGCTTGTTGCCCTAATGTGCAATAAGACGCAATGTCATTGCTAGTTTTCCACGTATACAATAGAAGCTTACCTGACTTCTGTAAAGGAAAATAGGAGGGAGGAACCATTTATAGCAATATGTGTCAGGCCAACTCTGATCAGGAGATAGATAAATAAATAAATAAATCAGAAGGACGTGTGGCTATTTCTTGTATACATGGGAATTTTAGTCACAGTCACTTGGCTGTGACTGGGAACCCTCTCAAAGTGAATATTTGTAGTCCAGGGTTGAACTGTGGAGTTCTTGGTGCTCTCTGAGCCTTGTTGTTTTCTTGCAAACATTTCATTGCCAGACTAGGCAACATCTTCAGTGCAAAGAGGGAGTGGGCCTTGCTCTCAGTTTATATATCGTGGCTTGCCCTGCTTGTGTTGGTAGGGTGTTGTTCTCTCCTTGGGAGTTCTTTGATTGGGCTGTTGTTTGCTGCTTGGTTGATTGCCTGAATTGATAGTTCCTTGATTAGGGTGTATTGTGCTGTTTGATGGTTCATCTGGTGTTAATCCTAGTGTTGATTTTTGCATATCTGGGTGTTGATTGCTGGCAAGGGAGTGTACTGGTCTTTTGGCTTTTCTATTGTCTCTTTTGAATGGTATGTAAATGTTGTTTACCTCTATGTGTCTGTTGATGGCTGCTTTGTCTGAGTGCCAGGCTTCCAGGAATTCTCTGGCATTTTTGGATTTGGCTTGGTTAAGGATGCTCACAGTTTCCCAGTTGAAACTATGGTTGACTCTGTCCATGTGTTGTGAGATTAAGGAGTTCTTATTGTGTCTTCTGACTGCTAGTTGGTGTTCGTGGATGCGCTCTGCTATTCTTCTGCCTGTCTGTCCTACATAGTGGCTGTTACAGTCTTTGCACTGTATGTTGTAAATAACTCCTGTTTTTTCTTCTTGGGCTATTGAGTCTTTTGGCTTGCTTAATATGTTTTGAAGAGTTTTAGTTGGTTTAGGTGCTACGATGATGCCATGTGATTGTAACAGTCTGTTGGTGGTTTCTGAGATGTTTCTGATGTATGGCAGAGTTATCCTTTTCATAGTTTCCATTGGTTGGGTTGTAGTGGGTTGGGTGGTGAGGCACTTTTTGATAAAGTTGAGTGGATATCCATTTTGTTGGAAGATGCTATACAGATTATCTGTTTCCTTTTTCTGGTGTTCTGGGTTGCTGCAGTGTGTTCTGCAGCAACTCAGGGATATTGTGTTCTGCAATGGATAGTGGGAGGCTGGACATGTTGACCACCCATTCTGGTTCTGTTGCTTCTTTGTTTCTGGAATTCAATTTAAGTAGTTTAGTTTGGAGTTCGTTTTTCCTTTTTTTGGCTTGTCTCAGTGATGTGATCTTGATTGTAGTTGTCAGCATGTTGATGTTTTCAGGAGTCATAGTTTGTTCCAGTTGTTCTTTCAGATTGTCTATGGTGTGTTGGTATTTGTTCAATCTGAGAAGGGTGTCTGTGATCATGAGCTATATCATTTTTCACCCACTTTGTTGCGCTATCTTCCATCCAGCTGTGCAGTTGATTGGAGGTTTGTATCTGACACTGGAGGGCATGGCATTCTGTCACAGGCATTCATGCAGAAAAAAACGCTGTTCTTTGGTAGACCCTAACCTGCAGATTTCTCCTATTTGCATGCTTTATCGAGTGTTTGAAAGCCATATGTGGTACCAATTGAAGTGAATAGTTGTAGCTCAAGGTTGAACTGTGGAGTCCTTGGTGCTCTGTAAGCCTTGTTATTTTCTTGCAGATGTTTCAAACAGCACAATACACCCTAATCTAGGAACTATGAACTCAGGCAATCAATCAAGCAGCAAACAACAGCCCAATCAAAGAACTCCCAAGGATAGAACAACACCCCTACCGACACAAGCAGGGCAAGCAGGGCAAGCAGTATACAAACAGAGCAAGGCCCAGTCCCTCTTTGCACTGGGAACCCTCTTCTGGAAGGGTGTGTATGCCTAGGTGTGACAGCAGACTGTGGGGTTGGAGTTCCCCTGCTGTTAGTGTTAGATAACTTCTACTTCCACAGGGCAGGATCTAGCAAGATTCAGGATTTCATGGTCTCAGTGGTGACTACAACCCTGTCCCTAGTAATCTCATGCCTGAGATTAACACTTCTTGGGCCTCATCTTTGTTTAGGAGCAGGTGGTGGGTAATATGGAGAAGGAGGCATGTGTGTGAATCCTTGCTAGGGTCAGATAATTTCCTTAGGATTAAAGGATTGATTAAGGTGGTTCTCCCCAGTTACCTTATGGAACCAAAAGGGTTCCAGAGGGACCTTGGGGATTTTCCCAAAGATTTGCCAGGCAGTTTTGTCTGTGTAATGGTATCTGGGAATGACCATGTGAGATGGGGAAGAGATGCTGCCTAGGGAATGATCAGATAAGAGAGGGTACAGCTCACAGCTGCATAACAGGAAGAGAAAGAAACTCAAACAGGAACCTCCCTAATTATCAGGCCATAAAAGATACAGTGGGAGATTTGTACTTTCAGACTAGCAAGATTCTGTTAATGTAGCTTTACAATAATAAAATAGAATTAGCTCATCTGGTTGTGTTTCCTGTCTAGTCTACTTGGGAAGGTGACAGTCTGGGACTTGACTGAACTATGGAGTCAGAGGAAACTAAAATACTAAATGAAATTGCCCCTAAATTGGCTCTCTATCTGCAGATCCTAGGGAACTCTAGGAGATGAAGTGGTAAAAGCAACATTTGGAACATAAATGAAAAAGACTAAAAATGAATTTGACCAAGCACGAATATGATTTCTCTACCCTTATTGCATAAATTGATTGTCATCTAGCAGCCCCATTTAAAGTTGCTTATCTTTGTTAGGGAAATATAAGCAAAATTTAACATATACATGACATTGTTGGGAGAGGTTACTCTTTGGTTTTTATCATAAGAATGTTAATGCTAATGTTATTGTCAAAGATACATTTAAAAATAAAATTGAAACCAACTGCAGCTTCTGAGCAGTGTTCAAAAGAAGCATCATTCTGAACACATTGCTATAGCATAGTCTTCATCATCTTAAAGTCATGAATCATTGTCACCAGCAGGGCTGACTCTAGACATTTTGGCACCATAGGGAAAAACCATATTCTAGCACCTCCTATGGTTTAGCTCATCTTCCAATTTTCTTAGGAATTTCAAAAAGACACCCTCTTCTTTCTTAATTATATATAACCCTTGAGCAGGTGTGCTGGCTCACAGAGTGCACTGCTACTGCTTTTTGCTTTTTTATTGTGTTTTTTGGAAGGACTATAGTAATGTGTTCAAAATGATGCTGCTTTTGAACACTGCTCAGAAGCTGCAATTGGTTTACATTTCATTTCCAAATGTATCTTTGAATGCTTGCATTAAGCTTACAGATGAATCAGGATAAAAATAATTTCAGGCCAAATCTCATCCTCATCCAGTGCTACACATACACATATCACCTACTACATTCCCACTTACTGAACAAGTAATTCACTCATAGAAATAGAGATGAAAACTTGGTTAAAAATTGATTATTGAATCTGACTAAATAAGTGATAGATTTGGAAAGGTGAGGATCTGCATACAGACCCACCACCTCAAATCCCTCATATTGCTGCATAAGTTACATTGATCAACTTTCCATATAAGGAAACTGTTTGTATTGATTAAATGTAAATGAACAATGATTTGACAGTAGGGCATTTTTTAGACGATTATTTCTTGTAAACAGATCGTATATGGGGCTTAGCAGAAATTGATGGATTATGTTGTACTGGGAAGGCATTTGGAGGATGAGCCAAAATCACTGAATGAACTTGACACTGATTGGGCCCTTGGCAAATGACAACATTTGTGACACTCCAGGAATTTTTTTTCCAATGTCTAAACACTAATAGAGATTTTTGCACAGATGGTGTGCATATCAACGACCTTTAACGTTTTTCCCAGCAGGATCAGCCATTTTCTTTTGATGCCAGGTTCAAAATAAAGTTAAATTGACTAGCACTTCTTTTGATTAATGATTAACATTACAAATACATATTTTCTTTCAGGAAAATAAAACTTATTAATACTGTATACATTTATTATAAATGTAAATTAAATTACAGAATTAAAAAGAGAATTAAAAGGAAAAAAAACACATTGTGAAAACAAGGTAGTACACATTGAATAGAGCAGAAAACTGAAAAGTTTTTGCATTCTTTTATAATGTTTTGTATTAGTTTTATGAAGCTTGTCTTGAATGTTCTTTGCCATTTCTCTTATGGGGCAGTTATTTCTTTTCCTCAGGAATGTCCTCAGAATAATGGAACATTCCCATGAGCATTATGGTTTTAAAATGTTACTGGGTTATTCCATGCAACTGATTAAACATAAGTTGTTTCTAAATGGGGAAGAATAACATAAATAAAAGAAAAACAATCAATTAATTCAAAGTACTATTTATCCCCTTCCCCCCCCCATTAAAGTTCTTACATTTTTCCCTCCATTTCTTCACTTGAAAATTAATATATAGCCATATAATACTGAGTATACCATGTTGGCCAAGGAGTCATTGTATCAGAAAAATAATTTTAAAAAAGCACTCTGGACTTTGTCAACTGGGCAGCCTTTAGAATTGTATATTTTTCTCTTCAAAACTTTCTACTGATATGCCTAGTAAAATAATAATAATAATAAACAATAAATAATAGTAAAATATAGAGTGCTTACTGTAATGAAAGTGCTCAGTACAACTTATTTTACTTTCACCTAAGCTATTCTGTTGTTGTTTTTGATGTTGTTTCCATAACTTTTGATGTTATTTCCATACTTGCATTATTTTGTTCAGTCCAGGCCTTTATTTCATCAAAAATTAATCCAAGGATATATTTCTTTCCTTATCTAAATAACTTGAGTCAGATTTCAATGAAAACGTGGTTTTCTGCATAAAGACTACTTTAAAAGCAGCTATAATTGGATAAATGCTTTATTCTTTTAGTACAAATTTAGATGTTACCTTTCCTAATTTAGATAGAAAATGGAAGTCTGTGAGGCTTCCCATGGGGAATGGCAGACTGAGCAGCTGTGCCCGAGGCTAAGTGGGTGGAGCTGACAACATGGCAACATTTTTCGGGCTCAGGCAGGTTTTCCTGAAGCCCAGAAACATTCTCTGGATAAAGGGCAAAGCCTGGAATTATCCCATTTGTCCTCTGTATGGCTGCTTGAAGCCAGAAGATGGCAAACAGCATTTCATGTTCAACTGGTAAGAGCTTTTAGCTGGCAGGCAGGGCCATCATTTTCTAAGCCCTGCTGTAGCCTTAAAGGGACATTAAGATCAGCCACCCCATTTCTAAATCACCAATTTATATATATATTTTAAGTATGTGTACCCTAAGAGAGGCTTTCTACAGTGAGAAGAAGCTGGCTGTCTTGGTGCTTATCATTATTTTTGGGATTATTTTTTTTTAAAAAATATTTTTTTAAGTTTTGGACTTTGTTTTCATTCCAAATATAAAGGAGGATTGATAGTAACAGTTGTTTTCCTGTTATTATTTTTGATTTAAATTAAAAGATATTGGCATTTTCCTACACATTGAATTGGCTGATTTGAACCTTTGGCTTTCTGTTTCTACTTTCCCTTGGGAACTGTCTGCTTATATCACTTTTGCTTGTGTAAATACATTTCGGACTTTTCCATGTCTTCAACTTTCACTGGTTAAGTTCCTAGGGGGCAGCATAATCTACTGCGTGAGACATGGGATATTTTAAACAGATTTTTTCTAACTTCCGCCAAGATTTTAAACAGATTTCTTCTGACTTCCACAAGCTTTTATACAAAATATCCAGGACATTGTGGAAAATATGAGATCTAAAATGTGACATCAGGTTGGAGATGTGGTGGATTACACTGAGGAATTCAACAGTGATAGAAATGTTTCTTCTAAGAATGAGATTGGGATTTCTATTGAGATGCTAGATGAAGATTGGGTAGTGGAGTTGGAGAAATTTAAGGGAGAGAGACATTTGCAAGCAATAAGTGAAATTGATTTCCTGGTGGAATGCCATGAAAAATAAGGGGTCATTATGTATGGGAGGTTTTTTGAGGAGAAGCTGGAATTTTTGAGTGGGGCAGTTGGGTTGTTTGATTTTCTCAAGAGAAAAACTCTGTGCACATTGTGGGGATATGTAAATGCTCTGGTTTATTTTGAAGTGGGATAAGGGTTAAAGAAAATTTATCTGGTTTGCTTTAAGGGTTTGACTGATGTTAACTATTAAGTATAATGGCAGATAATTTATGTGCTTTTCAATTTGATTTTTATTATAGTAGACAGAAATATATAGAATAGTAGTAGGAAGGGAATAATTAAATATGTGTTATCTTTTGGGGGGCAAAGTTGTTTAGGAGCTCTATATGATTTTTTTTTTAATATAAAGGGGATGAGTAACTGTACTTAGTGTTTTTTATTATGTGCTAAAGTAGAATGACTTAGAAATAATGTGGTTTTGGTTTAACATAGAGTAAGAAATTGATTATGGAAATTTTTGTATATACTTGCTGTTAAAAGTTGGAAGCCACATCTTTTTGTAATTTTGAAAAAAAAATATCTTGTGTTTCACACCTTTTTAGTTTTTTTTTCTTTTTTTCTTTTTTCATAGCTTTTATCTTTGTCTTGAAACTTAATAAAATTTTATATAAAAAAAAAGAAAGAAAATGGAAGTCTATAGATGAGTTAAAGAAAAATATGTCTCTGTTTATAGTTTGCTTTCGGGAAGATTTAAGAGTAGATTATCATGCTCTGTTTTTCCCCAAATAGCCTGCAGTTATATTTAAATGTTAATGGGTCAGGCTTATAACTGCCAATTGTCTGTTAAATGACAAATGTCACTGGAAGCGCAGGTGGCAATATGATGCCATTTATTAAGGATATCACATTTATGTGAACATATGCTTTGAACAGTATAATAGATTATGTCTTCATAATAATCATTGGAAAAATAGATTGTGTTCTATTTTTATATTAAAACAACAGCTTTATCTTAATATTCACCAGACAATCTGGCCTTTTGTTTCTTAATAAGATGGAGCACTGAAACCAGTTTTATTATCAAAGGCTGAGCATATTTACAATTTGAGTGATTAGTAAAAAGAATATTGATTATACAGAATTCAAAATGGTAAAACAACTTAAAAGTCAGAAAAAGTGATAAATTAACACTATTCAGATGCATACTTCTAGAATGTGTTTGGAGATGCTAGTATAATGATTCTATTATCTGCACATGAATTCAGCTAAGCTTGTATCTTCATGCAACCTGAAAAAACAGATTATGGATAGATTATCATGGAGAAATCTATCTATGTGGTTGCTAAGAGTTGAAAACAATTTAATGGCACATAATCATTCAATCAATCAATCAATCAATCAATATTCATTTATGCATATCTATAATAGGGTGAATATGGGTAATCATTCTCCACTATTTACTCACTATGGAATTTACACAAATACTATTAACTAGGAAAATGAGATCAGGTAGTCCTCCACCAACAACCATTTGGTCAGTTAACATTCCAAGTTATGACAGCACTGAACGAATGGTGGTTACAACTAGTCCTTGGAGTTCTGGCCATCTCAGCACCCCCACAGCAATGTGATTGTGATCTGGTGCTTGGCAACCTGTTTGCACTTATGACAGTTGCCAAGTACCCTGCAATCATGTGATCACCATTTGCAACCTTTCCTGACAACTTCCCCAGAAAGTCAGTGGGGAAGCCAGCAGGGAAGGTCATAAGTTGCTAGGGTAAGTCTCCTCCACCTGTGTGCCTTCCCCCAGCCCCTGTGCACTTGTGCCATGCTGGCCACTCATGCACCCCCATGCACCCTCCCTGACCCTCACTGCACCTCCCTCGCACCCTCACACACCCTCCTTGACCTGTATAGCACCTGTTGCGCACTCTCCCCAACCCTCCCCAACCCACACTGCACCTCTTTTGCTCCCTTGCACACCCTCCCCAACTCAAGCTGTGCCTGTCTCTCACCTCCCCGCACCCTCGGGTACCCTCTCCAACCCATGCAGTGCCTCTCACACACCCCCTCACATTCCCCTGACCCACACAATTCCTCTTATGCCCCCCTATGTCCCCCTTCCCCAACCTCCCAACCTGCATGGTGCCTCTTGAGCACCCTCACATCATTGCACACCCTCCCCAACATTCCCTCATACCCTCAAGCACCCTTGCGCACCCTCCCCATGGCATGCCTCTCACTTACCCTCCCTGACCCTCCCTGACCCACATCCTGTTTCTCTCACAGTGACTCACATCCTTGAGCACCTTCTCCGAACCCCTGACCCATGTGGTGCTCTTCAGTCACACCTTCGCACTCTCACACCCCCTCCCTTGTGCACTCTCCCCGTGCTGTGCCTCTTGCACACCCTCCCCAAGCCTCCCTTGCATCCCACGCACCCCCTCTCTCCCTCCCTCCCAGACTTGTAACTTCCTGCCAGCTACCCCACTGAGTTTGATTGTGGCAGGAAGTTGCCTCGCCTAAGGACTGTGGGATTCAGTTAAAGACAGTAACAGGGACTGCAGAGAATGCTGTCACTGAGCAATATGGTTGCTTAGTGAACCTGTAGTGAACTTTCTTAACAGAGGACATATTATAATATTAATTCTTATACACATCTGATTAGTTGCATATATATAATTACTTATAATTTGTTGAGCATTTTCAAACTTGTGTACATGTTACAGTGACTGATTTTTTTTTTCTACCTCCATCTTCTGTGGAACCCATTCAATTTTATAGCAGGCTCAGTTCTGGTTTAAATTCTTGGAACTGTGTTTTTATTTCAATATTATCTAGAGATCATCCTGTTACTGAGAATCTAAAGTTATTAGAATCTTATTTATGTGATTAGGATGTGTTAAGGAGCCATGTAACTATTTTATGGTTGATATGTATGTTTGCACTAATTTTCATTTTCATTTACTTTTTAATTATGAAGGGTATTATAGCTTTTTCAAAGAAGAAAATGTCTTGGTGGCAATCTGGTGCATAATTAGGCTAGTCAAATCCCACTGAAGCCTATGATGTTAAGCAGTCTAGCTGTGTTCAGTACTGCAGCCTTTGCATTTGGTCCCATAATAACTGCCACTCAGAAGAAACTGCTGAGTCCAAATTCTCAGCTGATTACATACTTGCCATAATTATGGCAAACTGCAAGTTTTTGAAGTTATTATGCTAATGTTCATGAGGCTCTGTCCCCAACCTGTTATTGAATTGCTTCCTTACGTGGATGTGGTTCCCTTGTGGACAGCTATACCAGTGCTTCTAATTGCACTGTATTTACTTAGCTCCAGAATTATCATTTTGCTTTCATCAGCACTTATGGGTAAGCTAACTGTTCCTAAACAAATTACTTAGCATCACAGCACTAATTAGGTAGCCTTGTCAGACTCTAAGTATTTTCAACCTTCATATCTGTTGTGTTAAACCAATTCTTCAGATCTTCTTCTGAAATAAAAGTACATTCATCATAGAAATGGGAAGGTTGGAGAGAGAATGAATTTCAATTCATGTGACCATTTGACTATTAAAACCAAGGTATAGGTGGCACCATGTTATATAGTGAAATAATGGAATTCATAAATGGAGGTTAAGTCAGTGTTTTCTGCAACAAATATGTAGGAATGTAAGAAAATTTATAACTGGTTAGATTGAAGACTGTGCCACAATACCTCTGGCTTATGTTCTGTGGCAATTGTTATTTGGTAGTATATCACCTCACTGAAAATGATACACCACAATCCTAAGTGTAGCGATTGATAGCCATTTATTCATCTAATCTCTTTTTAAAGCTGTCCAGGTTGGTAGTCATCTCATCTTTCCTGCAGCTATTTCACAGCTTAACTTTGATCTTGTGTAAAGAACTGCCACTTCCAGAACTGAATGACTTTGTGCTAGCCAAGTAGTGTGAGAGGAGACAGTCTGTTAGTGGGAGGCCTGTGGTAGTGTATGTTTTATGATTTGGGGGTGTTAGATTGTGTCGGTTGGGTAAATAAGTGGAGCAGGAAGATCTCAATCTCTCCTTGGACCACTTAGATTGCTTTTAAGCCATCATTCAGGGTGCTTGGACTGTTCTTGTAGCAGCAGTGTGCCAATTGGCAAAGATCTTGCTTAGGGAACCAGAGCTGGACACAGGCTGACAAGAAAGCCCTATTTCTTGAAAGCAAGTTCAGGAGTGCTGAATTATAGAGTGCTGAGTTGTGAGCTGGTTGGTTTTTGGCCTGGCCCCTCTGGTGCGATCCAGTGTGAAGGTCTGGCCCAGGTGCCAACAGCTTCTTTTGGAGATGGCATTGGAAATGCACAGCTGGAACTTACTCATCAGTGGAGGCAAGCGTGACCAGGCAGCACAATAATGGCCATCTCATCTTCAACTGGAGCCTTTTTTCCCTTGGTGGAAGACTATGGCCTTGAACCTGGATGTCAAAGCTGTGACAGCAGAGCACAGATCTGTTGGACATTTATTATTGCCTGAGCATTGGGGTGGCATCCTCCTTCAATGTGTGGCCTGGTCTTGAGTCTGACAGCACTAGTATGCTGGACTTTTTATCCCATATATTTGGTAGGGCAGCTGTCAGCTATTTCCTGACTTGAAATTTAATCTAAATTCACTCTGGCTTTGCCTTGCCTGGCCTGGGGGATTAAGGATTTCTGGAGAGTGAATGGCTGAGGGATATCTGGCTAATTTGGTTGTGTCCCTCTAGCCTAGCCCCTTTGGCTGCTGAGTGCTAGTGGTAGGAAGACCTGGGGGATGGTTGTAGGGGACTGAGGTGGATGTAGGTTGGATGGGTTCTGTGGCCTGGTAGGGTGGGAGTGAGTTGTGTGTGGGAGTCAATGTCTACAACCTGGCGAGCAGTTGGTAACATCGGAAATGACGGGCACGTCAGGGGCCGACTATAGAACTGGGGACGAGGACTCTGCTGTAGGGGATGCCCAAGAGGTCCGGAAACCAGGACCTCCGTTGTCACCCACAGTGGTAGTGGTAACCGGTGTGCCCGAAGAATTGGTCACCCCCGTGCGTATGAAGGCTTTAGAGGAGAAATTGGAGTCCTTGGCAGTTATGCTAAAGGAAAGCCATAGAAAGTTGGGGTCGGCTGAGGGAAGACGAAAGGGCGCTAGGGATCAGAGCGCCAACCCTGAGTCACCACCCCCATCTCCGCGGGGAAGAAGTCGGGCCTGGTTCCGACAATCAGCGAAAGGGAGGAGAACCCTAGACTTTACCGAAAAAGCCAAAAAAGCCGAACCTCTGGAGGCGGTGAGACACCCCCCCCTTTCCGGTGAAGTTTGATGGTGACCCTACGAAGCTGTCTTTCTTCATTACCAATGCTAATAGCTACATGGAGGACTGGGAGCAGAGCTTTCGCTCCGAAAGGGGGGAAATCAATGCCATTGCAAATAGGCTAAAGGGGAGGGCGGCGGATTGGTCCATCCAGCTGTGCCAAGCAGAGGCCCCAGAGTTAGAAGACTTCGAGGAGTTCCTGTGGGCACTAAAACAACACTTTGAAGACCCTCTGGCACAAGAAAGAGTGAAACAGGCTCTGAAGAATCTTGCCCAAGGGTCACTCTCAGTGGCAGATTACGCGTTAGAGTTCAAAGCACTGGCCGGGAAAGTTGAGGATTGGTCCCAGTCTACCCTAGTAGAGATGTTTAAAGATGGGCTGGAAACTGAGGTCCTTTGGTGGGCACTAGGGCGTGATGACCCAAAGACTTTGTATGGGTGGATTCAACTAGCGGGCAGTGCTGAAAACACTCTGGAAACCTTCGTGCATTGCAAGGCAGTAAAACAAGGCAAAACAATCAAAAGCACCCGCGCTCCAATCTCTTCAGGACGACCCAGCCAGCGTTCGTGGGAAGAGGAGAGGGAGCGTCGCTTTGCTAAGGGGCAATGTCTGCGCTGCGGGAAGGAAGGGCACCGAGCGGCGGTGTGCCCAAAAAGAAGAACCGAGGATCGCCCAGCTAAACCAGCTGGGAAGTCGCCATCCCTACCGAGGAAGATGAAAGCCGCACTGGCCGAGGTGGAACCTGAAGGCATCCCCTTCTTTGGAGAAGAGAGGGGACAGGAGACTGAGGAGCCGGCAGGAAACGCCAGCCACCTGCTTTGAAGGGCGCCGTGGGGCAGGTGGAAGAAGAAGAAGATGGGCGTGATCATGTTTCAATGAGTGGGGATTTCCCTACCCTGACTGTTAAGGTGAAGTTGGGGTCTAGCACCAGAACTATAGAACTGTGGGCCATGATCGATTTGGGGTGTTCATGATCCTTGATGCACCCCGATGTGGTAACTGCATTGGGGTTACCCACGTTCCCTTTAAAGCGGCCGATGATCTTTACCCAGTTGGATGGGACCATGGCAGGGGGGAAACCAGTGACCCACTCTACAGGGATGGTTGCATTGCAAATGGGCAGCCATTGGGAAAAATTACCATTTATTGTGGCACCGGTAGGGGGACCTTTAGTCATCTTAGGGATGCCCTGGTTTGTACGGCAAAATCCCTTCATAAACTGGGTGCATAGAATGGTGACGTTCGCAGATGGATTTTATAAAGCCCCTGCTAACTAGATGACAGCGAGGTGGGACGGGCAGCAACCACTTCTCTGCAAGTCCTCGAGCTGCTAGAAGGGCTGCCAGAGCAATACCAGGACTTTGCAGATGTGTTTGGTGAAAAGGAGGTGGGCCAGCTGCCGCCTCATCGCAAAACTGACTGTGCCATAGAATCTGTTCCTAATATGAAATTGCCTAGTCCTAAAATTTATTCTATGACCCAGAAGGAGCTGGCAACACTACGAGAGTTCATTGACAAAAATCTAGCTAGAGGTTTCATTGAACCAGCCAGGTCTCCAGTGGGCGCACCTGTACTGTTTCGACCAAAGAAAGATGGCACTTTGAGACTGTGTACAGATTTCCGTGGGCTCAATGCAGTATCGATATTAAATAAATATCCTTTGCCCTTAATAAAAGATATGCTAACACATCTGGCAAAGGGGAAAATATTCTCTAAGTTGTATTTGAGGGAGGCGTATTTCCGTATTCGCATACGGGAGGGGGATGAATGGAAAACTGTGTTTAATTGTCCTTTGGGTGCTTTTCAATATAAAGTGCTACCATTTGGATTGGCGGGAGCGCCAGGAGTTTTTATGCAACTGATCAATGAGGTCTTGCATGACCACCTATTTAAAGGGGTGTTGGTGTATTTGGATGATGTTTTAATATATACCGAAACAATGGAAGAGCATGTTAATCTAGTCAGACAAGTACTGAACAAATTAAGAAAGGTGGAATTGTATGCTAAACTGTCTAAATGTGCATTTCATAAATTGCAAATTGATTATCTGGGCTATAGGATTTCAGATAAGGGAATTGAAATGGATCCTGCTAAAATTGAAGCCATTTTGGCATGGGAGCCGCCACGCACCCGTAGGCAGCTACAAAGTCTCCTTGGATTCGTGAATTTCTATCAGCCCTTCATCCAGGGGTTCATGGAAATAGTGCTACCCCTCACTGAGTTGCTCAAAACTAAAGGTTTGGGAGATACACGAAGGGTGAAAAATCCGGGAGCGCTGCTAAAATGGACACCCGCATGCCAACGGGCTTTTGAAACCCTTAAACAACTGTTTACGTCTGAACCTATTCTACAGCATCCTGATCCTGACAAACCATTTGTAGTGCAGGTGGATGCTTCTGATTTCTCTATTGGAGCTCTGTTATTACAAAAGGACAACTTCGGACAGTTAAAGCCATGTGTCTACCTCTCCTGTAAATTTTCAGAGACAGAAAGGAGGTGGCACGTTTGGGAGAAACAGGCTTTTGCTGTTAAACTGCTTTGGAAAGCTGGCGTCACCTATTGGAGGGGGCTACCCACCCTTTCAAGGTGTGGACTGATCATAAAAACCTTGAAGCACTGACTGCGTCTCGTAAACTGAACTCAAAGCAAATTAGATGGGCTCAATTCTTTAGTCCTTTTGACTTTAAACTGAAATTTATACCAGGGAAAAAAAACTTTCTGGCTGATGCACTATCGCGCCAGCCTCAGGATGCCAGTACTGTGCCTGATGTAGTGGGAACCCTCTGGACAGAGCCCCAAATGAGTCTGGCAGCTGTGACTCGCAGCCAAACTCGTGCACAGCAAACAGACGCTTCAGTTTCACCTCGCTTGCCTGTTCCCTCAGACCTGCAACAACAGTTTCTTTCCGAACTGAAAACTGACACTTGGTTGCAAGCAAACCTCAACGAGGTCACTTTTAAACAGTGTTTTGCATGGAAGCATGATCATCTCTATGTGCCTGAGGCTTTACGCAAAACCATCCTGCCCCGTTCCCATGATGACAAATTGGCTGGGCATTTTGGGTTTGGGAAAACCCTTCATTTGGTTAGGCGCCAGTTCTGGTGGCCAACGCTCAGGCGCAACATTAAAGACTATATTAGTTCCTGCCCAGTATGTGCTGCTTCTAAGCGAAAAGTGGGAAAGCCCCAGGGCTTGTTACAACCTGTGGCTAATCCTTCCCACCCCTGGGAGGAGATCTCTATGGACTTCATCCATTCATTTACCTCCTAGCCAGAGGAAAACTGTCATTTGGGTGGTAAAAGACTTTTTCTCTAAACAAGCCCATTTCATCCCATGTACCTCCATCCCATCTGCGCAGCAGCTGGCCCACCTCTTCATTGTACATGTGTACAAGATTCACGGATGCCCCGCCCGCTTGGTGACGGACAGGGGCACACAATTCACGTCCAAGTTTTGGTGGGAATTTATGAAATTACTGGGTACTAAACAGGCATTGTCAACTGTGTCGCATCCGGAGACTGATGGAAATACGGAAGTGGTTAATTCTACACTTGAACAATATTTGCGTGCTTTTGTAAATTATCAACAAGATGATTGGGTTGACCTTCTACCGTTTGCTGAAGTTGCCTACAACAATGCCGTTCATCAAAGCACTGGCCAAGTGCCTTTCCATACAGTTTTTGGCCGTGACTTTGTCCCGATCCCGGAGCTGCCTCAACCGACATCCCCTCCCCCCCGTCACCTGCTGATTGGGCAGCATGCCTGGCAGCCTCCTGGCCGAAAATACAACAAGCACTTACAGATGCCCAAGCCACCTATAAACGTTATGCAGATTCCAAACGGTCATCCTCACCATCTTTTCGAGTCGGTGATAAGGTCTATCTTTCTACCAGGTTCATCAAGTCCACACAGCCTTCAAAAAAGTTGGCACCTAAATTTATTGGTCCTTTTTCTATCGTTGCTCAAATTAATCCTGTTACTTTTAAATTAGATTTGCCTACAAATCTTAAACGTTTGCACCCTGTGTTTCTTTGCAGCCTCCTTAAGTCTTTCAACGACTCAACCCGCTGGCATCCACAACCTCCCCCTCCTGCACCTATCATGATTGATGGTCAACAACACTTTGAAGTCAGAGAAATCCTTGATTCCCGACGATATCGTTCTGTTTTACAATACCTTGTTCGCTGGAAGCATTTCCCTCATCCTGAGTGGGTTGCCGCCCACGATGTTTACTCCCCTATTCTGGTTGCCCATTTCCATGCTGCTTATCCTGATAAGCCTGCTCCTTAATTTTGCTTAGCTTCTTTAAGGGGGCCAGTATGTCATGTTCATCATTCCAATGGTTTGCATACATCGTAACATTTCGCATGTCATGTTTCTGATCCGTGTCTATCATCTGCGGGGTGGGGAATTTCAGCCCTGCCAGGGTGTTATCTCTGTGCTGCCCTGAAGGAATGTGTGTTTGGGTTATGACATGTATTCAAGGTTGCTTTCCCAGGCCGATGTGTGACGCTTGCCAACACCCGGGAGCGGGTGGTTGCGATGCTGGGGTGAGGGGCGGGATCGGGTTAGAGGCGAGGGTTTTTAGTTTGTATTTGGCACGCTTTTGCTTATTCTCAGCTTTCTTCATATATGCATACTATCCTTTCAATAAATCAGTTTTATTCAGTAACCACTGGTGAGACTGAGTCTGTTGGGATAAGGCAATCATTACAGTCAAAGGCAAATACTATTAAAATGATTGTGTTTGCTCACCATGTAGAGTTGGTCAGAATTGGCTGTCTTCTGGTTCAATTGCTAAGCAATGTCATCTAGCAGAAAACAGGAGGCAGGGCTTCTCTATTGCAATGCTTGTCCTCTGGAAAAGCATCCCCTTGTAGATACATTTGTCCCCTACCCACCTTTAGGCAAGCTTTAAAAACATTGCTGTTTCCTCAGACCTTGGGCTAGGTAACTGGCAGACCTCTTTATGATGTGGGTGATGTGGGAGATTGTTTTTTCATCTGTTTCCTTATGACAATTGTAGTTAAATCTGTGAAGGTGTCTGAAGTCATTTTTTGGTGTTGGATGGTCTACAAATGGTGTGAGTACACCACGTGTGCATCTGAATACTGTTAATTTATCACTTTTTCTGACTTTTAAGTACACACACATACATACACATACATGCACTTTATGCTTTCCTATGCTTTACAGTCTGGTGGCAGTGGGGGAAGGGGAATCTTTATAAATTAGAAACTATGCCTACCAATGAAAGCAGAATAAGCAGAAACTTGACAGTATAATGGTAAGAAGCCTAATGCCAAGGCCTAGCTGAAATGACAGACAAAATGATATCAGAACTGGTTCAAGCTAGTCTATGACTGTAATAAACATTTGATTTGATTTGACAACTGATTCAAATCTGGGTTACCCTCCAATATGCATCAGCCAGGAAAAGTGAGAGCTGGATCTGCTATTGGCTTCAGCGTGTCAGAAATTAACACGTAGCTCAGCCTGGCCTTCTTCTGCTAGCAGTGTGGCTGTTTAGTCATAAATGGCTTTGTCTATAATTAAAGTTGGCCCTTTTTTGGCTATTCTTTTGATCCATCATGGAGTAGCTTGGCAGAAAGTGGTTTCAGTCAACACAATTGACATGAACTTTAACCATTTTTAGGCAGCGTTGTGACCTTGGAGATTAGCATTTGGATATGTGTGAACAGAGAAATTAGTTGGTCATTTAGCTGAAATGGACACATAAATAACTGATTTATAAAAATTAATATTGAAAATTGTGTGAGCTTGGTGAATGCTTGCGTAGGTATTTGTCATTAGTCATACTGTACTGTATCAATTATTAAAAAAAAACAAAAAAAAAAAACCCTGCTTGCTCCAGCATGGCCATACTAAAATTAATGGATGAATAAACAATCAGTTCTTCATAAACTGAGAATGAGCAATAGGTCCTTGGAAAAAGAATATGTTTCGAATGCATAGAACACAATAAGGTAGCTAAATTGTGGGGAGAGGGGTACAGGATGGTAGAAGAAAATACAATAAAATAAAAAAAGGAGAACCAGCATTTTGTATTCTGATAGCATAGCAGAAGAAAGAAAGAGATTTATAATGGTGTATAAAGAAAACAAAATTAACAGAAATGCAGGCTGCCAGATAAGGAAAACAGCTGCCAAGACAATCATGTAAGATACCCAAATGGCTGGCTACAGAGGCTTTCTTCCCATGGAGCCTGAAAAACATATTATGAGTGGCATGACATAGAAGTCCTTTCAGTGAACACATTAGCATGGTATTTATTGGAAAGGGCATCTGAATGCTATCCACACCTACCAGATGTGTGATGAAGGGAGACTTGCCATCTCCTTTATTTAAGGCTAACCAGTGCCTGCTTGCATTCATTTGTTAGCAAAACAGTGCTCTTGTGTCACTAAATAAAAAAAGAACCCTCATCAACTTGGAAGAAAAATGAATTTGCTTGCAAATGTGAGAATGTTTAACATTCGTTTCCAAGCTACTGCACATTATGGACCTTTTATTCTTTTTCTCTCTTCATTGGCTTGCAGACTTATTTTGGGAATTGATATTTGGTGAAGGGTGAACGTAAAACTTTCAAGAAACATCTATTTTATCAATTTTGAAAGAGCTGTAGCTGTTGCAGATTGCTTAGAACTGCATAGGCATAATCCCTGACTCCAGGGAAATATGCATCACGTACTGTGACTCATGATGGCTGAAAGCAAAGAGGAACTGAGGACCCTTATGATGAAGGTGAAAGAAGAAAGTGCAAAAGCTGGCTTGCAGCTCAACCTCAAAACAACAACAACAACAACAAGATTATGGCAACCAGCTTGATTCATAACTGGCAAATAGAGGGAGAAAATGTAGAAGCAGTGAAAGACTTTGTATTTCTAGGTGCAAAGATTACTGCAGTTGCTGACTGCAGTCAGGAAATCAGAAGACCCTTAATCCTTGGGAGAAGAGCAATGACAAATCTCAATAAAATAGTTAAGAGCAGAGACATCACACTGACAACAAAGGTCCGCATAGTTAAAGCAATGGTGTTCCTCGTAGAAACATATGGCTGCGAGAGCTGGACCATAAGGAAGGCTGAGAGAAGGAAGATCGATGCTTTTGAACTGTGGTATTGGAGGAAAATTCTGAGAGTGCCTTGGACTACAAGAAGATCAAACCAGTCCATACTCCAGGAAATAAAGCCAGACTGCTCACTTGAGGGAATGATATTAAAGGCAAAACTGAAATACTTTGGCCACATAATGAGAAGACAGGACACCCTGGAGAAGATGCTGATGCTAGGGAGAGTGGAAGGCAAAAGGAAGAGGGGCCGACCAAGGGCAAGATGGATGGATGATATTCTAGAGGTGATGGACTCATCCCTGGGGGAGCTGGGGGTGATGACCGACAGGAAGCTCTGGCATGGGCTGGTCCATGAAGTCACGAAGAGTCGGAAGCGACTAAACAAATAAACAACTGTGACTCAGGTAAACATGACAGACAGAGATCACTGATGACAAACAGAGTTGAAGTCAGCAATAAAATACATACAAAAAACCCATGTACTCATCAGCATTTTGAATTTTTTTAAAAGGCTGGGAAGTACAGTAGCTCTGATCTGAAAATATGAGAAAATGCTATGCTAGAGTGAGCAGAAAGAATTTGGGTTTAAATCACCAAAGGAGGACACAGATTGCTTCCAAAATTTTCTACCAAATGAACCAAACTGTAGGGGAATTTTTCTGCACATTATTAAATATAAGGCATCCTTCAATCCCAAAGAACTGCTACTTCTTAGATTTAGGTACTGGGGTTCCTATTCTGGTATGTCTACATGTCTGCTATCCACCAGGGGGACTACGTATCTTCCCCATAATAGGCTTACATGTAACTTCATGACTTGATTTTCTAGAAGTTTCAAATGTGAAATGATAGAATAGAAATTATGCAATTAAAATTCTACTGAATCCCGTTATACCATTCCCTCAAAAAAAAAAAGTCTTTTTCTGCTTCATTCTCAGTATGCTTTCAAATTGCCTTTGACTGTACTTTATTGTTGCAGCCATGAGTGTTGCTGTGCTCATTTTCTGAAGCACACATCTCTTTATTGCCTCATTCTCTTTATTGCTGCAGTTACACATGCTTCTTGATTCCCTCATGATGTCTTCCCTTTGGATTCTATTGAAACTCGGGAAGCCAAGGAACCTGAAAGTCATTAGAGAGACAATTGCACAGAGAAAGACAGGATCTCACATCCGTTCCTTTGCCTCTTTATAATTAAAGTTCTGTATAAATCCTCACAAAAATATTTTCCTTTCTTCTAAAGAAATAAGTATAAGCTATTTCTGTTCCATAAATTTATAATGAAAATGATAAACAAATATAGAAAAGTGCTGGGGACAGTACGACATTACAGTCCTGGTGTATATCTTATTTTCATACCAGGTTTTGCATGTATTTTATTTCTTTTATTTTACAATGTATTTTGGAGCCAAATCTTTCTCTGGGTTTGCTTACCAAATGTAGAACTGAAAATTTACAAAAATCAGCAGGATCCAGAGAGAGCAATCAGTTTTGTTGTCAGATGGTCGCTTCTGGCTACATATGGTGTACTATTAATGGACTCCAACAAGAGATTATGTTCATCCTTTTATGGCTTCAGGGATTCACACAGTAATAGCAAGGGTGCACTGTGACTGATCACCACCTCCAAGAGACTGTCACACCTCCCACATGAAACCTAAAATATAACCAGAGGCAGATGGAACTGGCATTGATTGCAAGGACATACAAGGTTAAACTAGTCTGTATAATATAACTTGGTCAGTATTCTTTATACTTGAATGAACAGATGCTGGAATTAGGATTATTGGTGGGAGGTAGAGGTGGGAAGAATCCTTGTGGAAGACCAAGATTGAGCAGGCTTAATTAGAATCCCTGTCTGTCACAATTTTAAACTTCTTTTTCAAAATTAGCCAGTTGACTTCCCACCTCTGGTCATTCTTCTGCAGGAGAAACGGCAGTCATAATTCATCTTTCTGGCAAATCTCACCAACTTTATTCTGAAAGTATACACTGAATAGTTTCATCCATGCTTTTTGCTCTTTGTAAAGTAGGGGAAAAAATCAGTTCAATCAGCTAAGTTGATGATGGCTTCCTTCATAGGTTTAAGATCTCTTTGAAGAAAGGTTAGTAAAAATATTTTCAGAAAGTTGCATCTCTATGTATTTTGTTTTCTAAGGCTTTTCCTTAAGATACACCATTAACCTGGGCAAAGGCTTATCTAGCCACCTAAGGAAAAGTTAACAGTATATCTGAAATGTTGTATGCCTACTGTTTCAGTAGTCAATTCTATAGTAGAAAAAGATAGATAGATAGATAGATAGATAGATAGATAGATAGATAGATAGATAGATAGAGATAGATGATAGATAGATATAGATAGATAGATAGAATTCTGACTATTCCAAGATTATATAATGAAACAATGTTTCTGTACCATGCTGGTTGAAGTCTTGAAACTGGTTTGGTCTTTTCACTCTGATTAATATTATTAAGGATTACTGCAATGCATTCCCACTGGAGAAAACAGCTTTGAAACAAGGGACAAACTTGTGAAATCTCTAGATACATGCTGATGCCCAAAGCTGGCATGAGAAAGAAACAGAAGAATCAAGGAAAGAATGATAATGTTCTCAACCAAGCTTACCATCTTCTATGACTGACACACACATATAACATAATTTATACCAATGGAAAATACATAAGGTATTTGTAATTAAATAGATAAGCAGCTTAATCTGAAAACCCACAAACTGCATTTATATAATTATACTGTTTTGAAATCATTAATACATATGTTGAAATGTAGATTTCATAAAGAAAACACTGTCTTTAAACAATTGGAGAAGTATAAGATATACAAAATGAATGGTGGCTCCTCGTAGAAGTAGCTATGATTGGAATAACAATCTATATTATTGTCCTTTGAGCACACCCCTAAAATACCAAATAAAGTATTAAGTGTTTAAAATAAATAGTAAAATAAGGTCAAATTTCTTGATAGAAATGTAAAGGAAAGGGGATCTGTAAACTGTAGGTCAAAACCTGGACTTAGCCTTCTTTGAATATCACATTGATCTCCAAAGGGTTGGCCGAAAAGGTTGACTATCACAAGAATAGAGGTGATTGTATAGTGCAGCCCCTGCTTCCATTCTGTGTGTCACCCAAGCTACACAGCTTTAACTCAAGTATTTTCTAACTGCTGAGCCCAGGGAAGCATCATATTTGAAACACTAGGGATTTTTTTTTTTCACTTTGTCACTAAAGAATTCTTTAAGGCATTTTTCTCCTGTGTTCTTCTTTTTCTTTTCAGCAAACTCTGCTTTACTCTCTTTTAAATACCATTGGTCCATGGAAAGATATACTTTAGATTTCCAGTGAGTGAATGAGTAACGACAACAAACAGGAGTTTGGCAAGGGAGTTCAGTGGAGGAAAGAGAAGCAGAAGAGAGGAAAGGAAAGGAAGAAGCAAGAGGAAGAACAAAGTGGTGGTGGGGGGAGAGGTTGATGGCTGTTTCTAGATTGCTGCTGATAGCCCACTGAATATGAATGGAGCATAGCTTACCGCTGGCCTAGCTGAGGTGCTTCAGGGGACAAATAAAGAACTTTGGAAAGAAGTGACCACATCAATTTAGAGCAGTGTTTCTCAGCTTTAGCAACTTTAAGATGTGTGGACTTCAACTCCCAAAATCCCCCAGCCAGCATGCTGGCTGAGGAATTCTGGGAGTTGAAGTCCACACATATTAAAGTTGCCAAGGTTGAGAAACACTGCTTTCGAGTTTGAGAGCATAGTTTTATAGGCATGCTAGATTACAGAACAAAGATTCCTTTGACTTAAATTTTCAGGTTAAACCAAGCAAGTTGGGAACTTTTCAAAGTAAAGTAAAGCACTGTGGATGCACAGCAAGCTCTCTATACAGTTGAAAGTTAAATGGGATATATACTGTACAGGAAATGAAAGGAAGTATATTAGCAGGATCTGCAGAATGAAAGTTAGAAAGGATAAAAGTAATAGAGGCTTGCAAGATAAACAAAAAAAGGGGTGGGGTGGGTGTTTGGCCTTCAGTAGTGAAAAGGGAAAAATGAAGACATAGAAATAGGGTGACAGTGAAAGGATGGAGCTGCTCAACTCCTACTTTGCTTCAATCTTCCCCTTAAATGGATGAAAGCCTAATGACTGACAAAAGAAGGTAGTGGCAACTCAAGGTAAACAGGTGTTTAAGGGAGAAAATTGAATCTACACAAAGCAAAAAACATTCTGAGTTAATGAAATTGGCTGGTTAACAGAAAATACTACTACAAATCAAAGAAAGCTAATTAGCTTGGTTAAAAGATCTTAGTACAGCCAACCTCTTACTCTTTCCTTCCTCAAAATTATATTGGTCTTCAGGTGATCAATTTTTGCAACAGAAACCAAGCTGGAACTTGTGATCAATTTTTCTGCAAAATATATTCAGCAGAAGCAATCTCATTACCCCAGGGTCTCATTTAGCCTGGTACAGCAGCATGAAGATTGCAGCCATAAAAAATTATCATTGTGGGGAAGGGACATCTTCCTGTGCACCAAAAGAATCTCAGGGGTAACATAGATTGGGGAGAAGGTCCTGTAGCCTGCAGCTATTTCATTGTCTCTACCAGGTTGGTTTAAGGTGGGATATCACCAAACAGCAGGAACTGCTTTGGTTCATCCCTTATCAATGACAGTGTCAAGAGCTGTCATTGCTACTAGTTTACAATCACTTTGGCTTCCCTTCAGTTGCTGCAGTTGATCAACACTATGCATGGCCAGACCTACAGCTAATGAGTGCCAAACTGCCTTATGGCAATCATCACTATAGCAGATTA
The DNA here is from genome assembly GCF_035149785.1 of Candoia aspera. NCBI lineage: Eukaryota > Metazoa > Chordata > Lepidosauria > Squamata > Candoiidae > Candoia > Candoia aspera. Next base: position 78,506,451 of record NC_086157.1, on the reverse strand, counting down.
CTGAGGGGGCAATTAATATTTTACCAGATCACAACAGATGAATGACCTGAAGTGCACCCTGTGATTGCCAATTAGATATGGGAGTGGATAGTCATGGAACCTTTAACTGTGGGAAATCACAGACTGACAGAATTCCATAGCCCAACCCTATAGATTCCCTACCTCAAAGGCCTTTTGGGATGACCAGTTGAGAGAGGATGACAAGCTGTGATAGATTGTTCTTATATGCTAATGCTTGTTTTATTAGCTAATAATCTAGAATATTTATAAAATATAAACATGTATGTATATAAATTTATAAGACAAGCACAAGGCAGAAAGTTATAAAATGCACAGATGGGTAAGTAATGTGTGTTAATATTCTCCTGCTAGAATGGGAATTTGGATTTGCACAGTGGCTTAAATTTCTGAGGAAACCATTTTCAAGGCTGGTTGGAGACAGAAATATTTCTATTCAGTGGGAAAAAGACCTCTTCAGAAGATTTTCAGACTTGTGAAGGAAGAAACACATCTATTTCTGAAGGTTTTTACGTGTATATTGTGATTCTTGGGATAAGTCTGAATTAAATGCTTTAATATTGTAGCCCATCAGATATACATGAAGCTTTGTTTCAAAATAACAAGGAGGGTAATCATTAAAGGGCACCTTTCTTCCTTTGGGATCTATTTAGCATGGCATGAATAATAAACCCTGTCAGGTTAACTGAAAAGACTTTGTAACAGTATTAGGTGAAAAGTGTAAACAAGATAGAAGATGATTGAGAAGGCTTATGTCACCTTCTGAAAAAGAGGGAGTAAGAAGCAGGTAAGTAAGAAACTTTCATATTGCACTATTAAAATAAGTGACATCATGTCCTTGATCCAAATCTCAGTCATTAGGCATTTAGATGAGCACTCTGATCTGAACTGAGATAATTTTGTTCCCTGAACTGATATAGAAAATTGCATCCTGAAATTGTTTGCCCATAAGTGGTTGTCATTATTTTTTAAAAGTCTTTATATTCCACTTAGACACTCATTAGAGCTTCCTATGTGCCAACTACTCAAGCTCTAATTTTGTTTAGTTAGCAAAAGCGTATATATTTTCCTCAAGTATAGAAATCATCTGTTAATCTAGGACTCAGGAATATTCCTCAGTGATTTCATTTGACTGATTCTGAAAAAAGTCTTGGTTTATGTATAATGCAAAAATGAAGAATTCTTTCCAGAGGGAAGAAAATGAAATAATTATCCTTTACCTGAAAATGGTAGACAGGTTGGGGTTACTTCCTATTCCACCCATTGGGAACTGCCATTATTGTGAATAATGGGTTATTTATAGAAAAGCACAACATTTTAAAGTTAAGCTACTGTAAAAACAATGACTTTATTTAAGAAGTGCAGTGTTATATATACCTTCAATGCAGACTTTCTAAAAATAAAATCACGTGACTCATTTTAAGGAATTGTACCTTTATACCACACTAGGGGAAAAAAAAAAAACTATGCTTGCAAGTTGTTTTTTGCTATTGTTAATTTTAAATTTTGTTATTCTTCTCTTCAGTCAAAAAAAAAAAAAAACTTCTCAGAATAGCTTATAAATACCAGTAATGAGCCCACCCTTATGGTTTCTATCATAAAATGCATAACATATAAAGAAAGGGGAAAGGAAGTTTGTATTAAAAAATACTTCAGATTAGTTCTAGATCAAAGAAGGATGCATATTTTATTCATTAATGTGTTGCTTTAATTTGCATCCTCTCTGGAACCGAGACTGCAGATGCTGATTATACAAGGCTGACTTCTTCAGAGAAGTGTCTTCCTTGCTCTCTCCTTTCTTTCTGTTCAATCCATTCTATTTCCCCTGCCTAAAGTTTCAGTTGTATTAGCTGTCATTCTCTGTTGGTTGGCAAAGGGACAAGAGTTTGATATCTTCAAACTGAATAATTGGTGACTGTTAAACATATTTTAATCTTGTGGGTGCTGGGGCGCTAATATTTGACTGCATACTGGAGATCCTGCCAATGCCTCCCCATCCTTAATGGGTGCCTGTAGAGTAATCTCACACTTCTTGGCAGTTTATATACAGAGACAGAGACACAGAAAAATACAGAACCTCCAGTATCAATGTTATTAATATTTGGTCAGAATGCTGCTTTTTTCCAGCCCTATAGAAAATATGGAAATACATAGAAAAGCAAAGTATTTTGAAATAGTTCACAACATTTTGCACAGACAGATTGTTGTTATAATTTTCTGTCATTTTCTACAGAACACATTTTTATGATATGTATGTTTGTGTGTGTGTATGTGTGTTTGCAGATACACATATTTCAGTAAATGTTATAGCTCAGAAGAAAAGACTTTTATTTTGAACAGGAAAAGTGGAATGGTAAGGCTAAATAAATCCTTGTTTGCTGGCTCTGCCATTGTTTAAAGTGGAGCTGACTTTGCATCCTCATTTTGTTGCTCCTGCAAGCTAGATAGAAGCTGAAAGGTCACTTTCTACTTGCTGAATGTCAAGAAAACCAAAGAGAAAGTTTAATCTTTGAAAAGCATTAGAGGGACTAACAAAGGTCACCCAAAATTATTTTAGTTCTGCATTTTGTGAGGGGCTTTTTGAAAAAGAATAATTACCAAAATGAAAGCTCTCAGTATCGTATATTTGGCCAATTCTCAGTAATGTTGCTTACTATGAAGTCAGTGAACAGCTACTACAGCCATTAGTATCTGCTGTAATAGCTCATTGGAAAAGAAATACCAGATCATCTCTCTATTCTGACTTAGGATTTCTAACAATGTACTAATATTTGTACTTCAATCAAAGCAAATATTTGTAGCTCAGGGTTGAACTGTGGAGTCCTTGGTGCTCTCTGAGCCTTCTTTCAGACATTTCATTGCCAGACTAGGCAACATCTTCAGTGCGAAGAGGGAGTGGGCCTTGCTCTCGGTTTATATACCATGGCTTCCCCTGCTTGTGTTGGTGGGTGTGTTGTTCTCTCTTTGGGAGTTCTTTGATTGAGCTGTTGTTTGCTGCAACAAGCAACAAGGCTCAGAGAGCACCAAGGACTCCACATTTGTACTTCAATATTTGCCATTTTGCTATAGTGATCATAGCTCTCTTAACCACTAGTATTAAATGTAGAAAAGTATGAATTTTCAAAGCATTGTCACCGTTTTTCAATGCATTGTCATCCAAATAGGGACTTACCATATAATTGCATGTACTGTCCATTTATCTAGGAAATTAAAATCATGCTATATATCAAGCAATGTAATCTACCAACATAGTCAGAGGTACAATTAATGAAAGCCCGTGTAGAACAATAGTTAATTGACTTAAATCCCCACCCCCTGACTTTGGGCCAGACTTTCTTTCAGTACAAACTAACTCACCTGATTTTTGTTGGGATAAAGTTAAAGACTCTTATCCCTACCCCCTTATATACTACCTTGATATCCAAGAGCAGAGGCTGGGTAAAAATGCACAAACAAACAACCAAACCAAACCTTTGAAATCACCTGCTATGAAATACCCTATGCATCTGTGATTGTATTTATCATCTGACCATTTTTTGTTTAATCATTCAGAGATAATTCTTTTAATCATGATGTAAGAAATGGAAAAGATGCTACCAGATGAAACTCCCCCTTTTTAATTTTCATGTGATATAAATATCTTATAAAAACAACCAGCACTAATGATGCTTAAGATCATCTTTATGATAGCTTCATTGTTTTCTTCAGTCTCATTGGTAAAGCAAAGACAGGTATGAGTACTATTGCTTCAGATAATTATGTACAGAAATGAAAAATTCTCCTGCATTTTTCTCTGCTTGTTCTCTACAATTGGATGAAGGATACTCTCTATTAAAATTATTTTCCAGAAAGACAAAAAAATAATAATTAAATGCTCATGGATGGAGTGTGGTGGCAGCACTTACTTAGTAATAAAGTGGATGAGAAGTGTTTGTGGATGCCTTATCTTTAAGAGCACAATCATCTCTCCAGCACCTGCAGCTTCCCTGGCAGTTAAATTCCGAGGAAAAACACCAGGAAGGAATTTCTCCCATTGGATTTTTAAAGCTTATTTTTAGATTTAGATGCTTTGCAGTGATGGAAAGATGAGCAACAAGGAACAACATCTGCCATCTCTAATACTGAAGGAAGCTCAAAAACACCACCAAAAAAAAGAACAACCAAACCCTGGAAGGTATATTCAAGCACCCTGAAAATAAATTAGAAAAATGAAAGCCAATTTGCAGGAGAAGGAAACTTCTGCAAAGGTGCAAAGGCAGATTTTAGGAAAACAGTTGTTTAAATACATTAAGATAGTACCCTGATAGTTTTCCTTCACCTGCTCAGAACAGAAACAACAATTACTTGGCAGCAAAAAATGTTAAATGGGTCAATTTTTAAGTGTAATTTCTCTCTCCATCAGGGATTCTTAGGGCTTGTGTTAATTCCAACTGGAAATTGCCACAGGTACAATAAGCCCAAAACTAAGAGACCAGCAAGGCAGCAGGCTGCACTGATGCCATCCAGTCATAGTCTGAACCACAATAGCTATCCAAGAACCCTGGTGATTGTTACCAGCTCTAATTTCCTTTGGCAACAGTTCAGTAAGTGAATAGTTCATTTTGTTGCACGGATTCTCAAAATTGAATTACTTTCATTTTCCCAGATATAAAATCTATTTTGCTGGTTCTTGGCATTTTTAAGCTTGAGTCAAGCAAAAACTCAATTTATAGTTCCAAAATTATAATTATCTAGGTTCTTTTACTACAGTTAGCCAATTGTCTGAAATGTGTGATACACCTGTAATAAACAAACAGTTCATCCCAAAGCACAAAACTTTTTTATGTAAGAACATAAAAGTATGTTCTTACATAAAGTATGCAGTATATTACTAATACATGAAAAATTCAAGATATCCTGCATTATCTAAAAAGACTGAATTGCAAGAAAAGGACAATAATGCCAATTACTTCATGAACTTTATAAATAGCTTTACATCTGAACATTTCTGTAGCTTAAAAACACAAATGACAGTCTAAAGAGAAAATTGTCTATGAAAATTGGTGGAAATTGAATCTGTGGATGTGTTCAAATTACAAAAACTAATTTACCAAGATTCATGGGGGGAAAATGACTACAGTCACTATTACATGACACCAAAGAGACACATTGCACTGAAACACTGCAGCAAAAGACCTCAAGTGATGAACATAAATTGAACATAAACTGCCTCCAGGCAAATCAAACTACTAAATAGTAAAAGTAACATCAAGTTAAAATTTTATGTTATAGCATATATAGCGTATACATGATCACATCACTGCTGGGAATGGCCAAAACTGCACAGTTCAGATTAGGACTTTGAAGACAACAATGAGTGTCATTTCTCTAAATTGGGACATCTGGCTGAATCCAGGATTGAAAGAAATGGATCTTTCCAGGAGGATTTTGCTACAATTCCAGAACAGAGACAGAACTCAGTAATATTCTAAGTTTGTTCTGTAAGCTACGTGAATAATGGTGGAAAAATAGAAGCAGTCAAAATGCACATGAATGAAAAGAATAATTTATTTTATTTTATTTTTCAAAGGGAGGGGAGTATCCTTCTGCATTTTTATGTAATTAATTAAAATCAATAATCATGACTGTTGAATGGATACCCCTTTGTTATCTCTGTATATAATTTAATGGAAATATAACAAAGCATTGACTACACATAAAACTATTCTTACCTCTATGGATTGTTCATATAATTAAACTTTTTAACAAACAGAATGTTCAGGACTATATTGTATTAAAATAACTATATAAATATAAATATATATATTATCCTTCAAAAGAGGCTCAGGTTTTGATTTTGTACCTTTAGAGATCAGTATATTTCATATTTTTGTTCCTGTTGTTGTTGCAAAATCCATTACAGTTCAACATTTGTTTCCTTGATCATCCTCATTTATTCAGACAGATGGTACAGAAGTATGGGCTCAGGCGAACAAGTAAATAGAACTGATAAGTCTATTTTCATCACTATAGGGTAATATGTAATTTGGATAATAGATAATCTTTTTCTTCCAAAAAAGGTCACTTCTTGATTTCAGTTCAGACACCAGAGACAATGTTGTTTAGTCATAAACCTCTGCTGCAAGTTTTAACCTGAACTAAGTCTAGAGTCTAGAAGATGTTTGAATATCCATCTTGGCCATTAGAAATGTGAACTAATTTAATTGTTATAAATCAATCATGTCTTTAAACACATGTGAAGCAATTTTCTCTCTTCACTTAGCAGTGATTAGATCGCTGGCTCCTCTCTTTCTTGAATTTAGTTACCAGAAATGATCTTGGGGGTCACTGGAAGTTGCCAGTGTAAGATCTTATTTTGACAATCATTACTACTGAACCAAAGTGATACAAATTGCACTGTACAGTTACCTAGAAACCATGCTATAAATGTGACATTTAAGAATATGGCTGAAGTTTATTAAACTTGAACTGTATTGTGGGTAATTGCCCAGTAATAACCCTTCCTAAATTATATAAAGCCTTTACTTTACTTAACTGGGAACACAGGCTCCCCAACCACTAATATTATCATCATTCAAGATAATGAGCAACACAAACCATTCTATTACCAATCTAAAAGCAATAAATGTCAAAGTAAAGAATAATGCAATATTCCATCCTGAAAGAACAAAGGACAAAAGTAATGATAATGCTTTTTATATTTGCGGTCTATTATTTCATGCATAACAAATGACTCTGTAATTGTAGGCAGTGTTATTTTAACAGATTATAGAAGTGGGAAGATAGAGGAAATACCTCTATTAGTGCCCTATATGTTTTTTTTTAAAAAAAAAATTATCCTGCCTTTATTATTTTTATAAATAACTCAAGGTGGTGAACATATCTAATACTCCTTCCTCCTCCTATTTTCCCCATAACAACAACCCCGTGAGGTGAGTTGGGCTGAGACAGGTGACTGGCCCAAAGTTACCCAGCCAGGTTTCATGCCTAAGGCAGGACTAGAACTCACAGTGTCCTGGTTTCTAGCTTGGTGTCTTAACTACTACACCAAGCTGTCTTTCATTTTTTTTAGATTATTTAAATAAGTAAAGAACTTTGAGTGAATTGATAATTTTACAACTATTGTTGTTCTTATTAGAATTCTAATTCTCACAATCCTACATTTGTCCTGATTTTTCCCCACTTCATTGATATTATTTCTGGTATTCCTATTTACTGAATAGGATAGGTTTGTATAAGTCTTCATAAAACTTTTACCCCACTTTGTATTTGGAGAAATGATGGGATAAAAGTTGAGTTCTGAGAATATGCATTTGTCAAGTCTGGGTTCCTTTTCCTCCAATTGAGTTCAAGAGTGGGATATTTCATCTGATTTTGCAACAGCGAGAAAAGAAGTGATGCATCACTAAAGGCCAGGGTTGCAAAGCTATGTACATTAAATTGTGAATAAAGCTCATTATAAAAACAAAGGCCTACTTGTGAGCAATCATACATATAATTTCATTGCATAAATATTTTCCCATTGTTCATGGATATGACCAAAACAACTTTTTTGTGAAACTGCACTCTTTCTTTTAGTCACAACTGGAGAGAATCACTAATCAGCTCAAATACCTTGATATTCTAAATTAATGTGATGTGTACTTTGTGAGCACACCAAATTCCTAAAATGAATTAGTTGTACAAGACAAAATCAAGTAAGTACTTGATGCTATAGATACAGAAGAATAAATGCCATACTTGTGATTCATCTGCACTAATGCTCAACCAAACTTTTCATCTAGCAGTCCATAACATCTGGATTGAACTGCACATTGATTTATCATACATCACATCCTGACACAAATCATCTCAGAACATCCTTTAAAAGGTTTGGTATTCTTCTAGCTCTAAAATATTCCCTAAAGATTAACAGCTGGCACTAATTTCATCTGAGACTACAGAAGATTCTCTTCATGACTACTGGGCCAGTCTAAATCACCAATGCTCTTTCTTCATAAAATCTAAATGGTTTTTCCTTCTCTTTTTATGTCAGTGAGCTTTAGTTGCATTTAAACTTCTGGAAATGGCAGGTGGGGATTGATAATGTCCATTTCTCAAAGATAATGACTAAATCAGCTCTTTAGATTATAATTAATTGCCATTAAACAATATAGCTTCAGGCTGGTTAGTAAATACCAAATGAACCATCTGTATTATGCAACATTTACAGCTGTATAGGTTTCAGTTCCGCTCCATTTGCATTGCTAGTTGAATGCCATCATGTTAAACAGATACAACATTTTTAAGAGGATATTTTATATCTTCTGTTGGTTGAAAGAATGTGTAATCTTTGGGATTTCATGCACTTTTGAAGCAGATGGGAAAAGTTAAGTGGAAAATATATACCAATTAATACATTATTTATTATGGCCTTTAGCCAGCAAAATATACCAAAATTAGGTGGTGCTGAAGTTTTGCAAGTAATTTAATAAAACCTAAAATGATCGCTGTGCCTAGTCACATGTGCTCAATGGTTCCCAATCAAAACTCTTAAGTTCAGGTTTACAGTACTATCTTCCACAATCAGTTCTAGGATTCTGTAGCCTTATTATTGATAGATACCTAAGTAATACACCATGCCATGCTAATATTCTTAGTTCTGATTTTTAAGAACCTAGTAGAGTGCCTGACAGCAGGGAACTTTTACATGAAACCTTATTAAGCGATTATTTTGATATAGTATTGGACTATACTTTATTTAAGAATATTTTTATTTTATTTTAACAACTATTTATTCTTGTTTTATTGCAAACCGCTCAGAGTCACTTTCTGAGTGAGATGGGTGGTGACTAAATTTGAAATATAAAAAATAAATAAAATTACTTTTCCTAGTCCTAAGTAGTATTAATTTAGGGATTTTAGGAACAGTTTTGCCTAGAATTCTGCAGATTGAATGCAGGTCTTACTGGCTGGACATCATATGGATAGAAAATCCCTATGGTTATTCTAGATCATACTGTCCTGTTCAGACTATGCAGCCAGGCAAGGTCTTATAAAACACTCTTTATTAAATAACTATTTACAATAATTAAGTCCTTGAATATGAAGACTCGAATCAAGAAGCCCAACTGGGCACAACAGGCAGCGAAACAGGACTCTCACTGGGCAGATAGACTGGATGCAACTGGAATGCAGTGTCCTGGAGGCAACAGATCTTGAACTGGAACACTGTGCTGGAGCTGTTCTGATGCTGGATCGCTGGCAATCTGGGACTGGGTTGGGTCTGGACATGGCAACTGGAGCTTTGAAGCAGGATTCAAACTCAAGACAAGGCTAGACTTGGGTGGAAGACCTGGACTAGGTGGAATTCTCAGGATTGAAAACTTGGTGCAAGGCTTGGAACTTGGATCGAGGCAAGACTCAGCTGGAAGCCCCAGACTGGACTGGATTCCCTGGACTGGAAACTTGGTGCAAGGCTTGGAACTTGGAATAAGGCTGGACTCAGCTGAAAGCCTCAGACTAGACTGGATTCTCTGGACATAGGACTTGGAGCAAGACTTGGAGGTTGAAGGAAGGTTGGACTCAGCTGGAGACCTTGGACTGGACTGGTAACTAGGTCCTGAGCAAGATAGATGTGAAATTCCTGGACACAACTGAGTAGACGAAGCACTGTTGCTCTGGACTGAGAGTGAACAGCGACACTGGATTTTCAGAGTGTGACTATGCTGCTGGGAGATTGCGGAGTTTCAAGGCTGGAAGCAAGGTGGAGGCTGCTGGCTGCGGCTGATGAGGATTCCTCAGTTGCAGCAGATGCAGGATTCAATCCCTCCTTGTAGTGGAAAGTGAAGGCACTGGTTCCTCTTCAGCAAGAGATGCTGTCTGTGACAATGGTAAGGACTCTTCTTCCAAAGCTGCAGGCTTGCAGCATCAGTTGTCTCTGACAGCTCACTCTTCACGTGGATGCCTTTTATTCCAGTCTTTGGTGTGCTTGGAGTCTCCTGCAGCCAATCGGGCTGCTTTCTCCTCCTCACGCTTTTCAGCCCGTCTTTGGCGCATGCTAATTGGAGGATTTAAATCCTCCCCCGAATCTTGCCCAATCAGTGCCATGGATTCTTCCTGCACTGCTGACTCGTCCTGGAGTGTCATTTTCCTGATTTCAGTCCAGTAAGTTTCCAATTCCTCCTCTGATTCAGAAAGACCTTTGCTTTATGAGTCAGAGGCAGGTGAGGCAGGCTTGGTTCTGACACATACCCTATTTTGCACTCGTTGACATTTGCTTCCTATCAAGTCCAAAATATGTTATACAATGGTTTTACAACAGTTACACTCATCACTTTTTTACAGCTTGTCCCCTAGCTCTCAGAAACTTTCCTGAGCAATGCTCATTGAAACACTTTTTTAATGCAGAAGCTGAAATTTTTTATCTTCCTTCTATCTCTGTCCTTGCTTGAAATTCTCAGCTTAAAGATTTTCATCAGATACAACTTTTCATGTTTCTGGTGACATAAGCAAAAACAACAACAACAGTCTTCTGTACAATATTGTAGTGGTAACAATATCACTTTTGTTTATGGTTTTTTTTCCAACTTAAATTCTTTCTATCCTGTTTTAGGAAGAAATTTGCCATTTTTGGTAAGATCTTAGCAAAATATAAATTTAATAAAATGCTGTTTGCATTGGCTCAAGTCATTAAGTACAGCTATTCTAGAACTGAAAGGACCATGATATTTTTATCTGCCTTTTAGCTGTTACAGATGAAGTGTCTGTTCAATATAATACATTGCAGTTCTAAATTAGCCCCATAAATATGGGTGATTATATAGAAATTCAAAACTGGGAATATAAGAGTTAAGAACTTAATGCTTCTGCCTCAATTGACAAATTTCTCAAATTTGCTTTCTTTCACATTCATTTTTGTTCAACATTAAGGTTTTTCCTGAGACATTTATGCTTTTTCTGATTCATTATATTTTCTGTTGTTATTTATGTTTTTAAACTATGTTTGCTACCCAGAGTTGCCATTGTGAAATTAGCAGTCATATAAATAGAATAAAGTAAATAAATGTATAATTCTGTTGTGTGGGTGTATACGTATACATATATACATACAGGTAGGAACCTTTGGGGGGCAAATATTGAAATTTGCACTGCAACACCCCAACACAATCTCTATTCTTTACATACTTGTATGAGAAGTTGCAGTGCAAGTTCAAAAGTGCAGAGTTTGCATTGTGAGGTCACAATTCATGCTTTGTCATTTTGGTGCCACAACAGTTAGATACAGACACCTCTGTGCATATGTACAATCCATATGTAACAAAATCCAGATTCTCTTTCATATCTTGCTATGTTTACTTCAGTGCTTTGGTAGGTTAATCAGTTTAGTCTACCTTCTTAGCTTGGAGTTTTAATCCTTTATAGTTTCTGATTCTAACCTTTTTTTGCTAAGAATCAGCTTCTTGAAATTAAATTCCTCTAGATATCTTGACCTTATACAGTGCACCAGTCTTCAATTACTTTTGATGATTACCATGACTAGCCACCTACCCTGAAATTTTTATTATTTTCCTTTTTCTTGACTATGGCCCTAAACCTAGTATTTTAGAGTGGGCTGAAATAATATCTTCACTCTTTTATATCTTAAACTGTTTGAAGATGTCAGGTAACATCACCAGTGACTGAAGTATCATGAGACATGAAGCCTGTATATTATCTTTCAGTTGGGAAAAATTTGGCTATAAGTGTTTTGTTAAAGAAATTATATATTTAGCAATGAAAATAAATTCTGACAAGCCATTGAATATTATAAGGCAAAACAAAAAGAATAGCATGAGAGGCTTTACTTAAGTGTCTCTTATTTTCATTTGAATTTTACCTGTTTAAGGTTCTAATGAGCAATCAGCATATTCCAGATCTAAATTAAATAGAAGAAAAAAACAATGCCTGTTAAATAAGGAAGAAAAAAAATGAAGAAAGGAATTAATTACAAGGTTTTCTCACTGTGTGCTATAAAGACTTTCTCTAATTATACTTCTAACAATTAGCCATTCCATATACTTCAGCTGTGTAACTTGTGAACTGGTTTCTAAAACAAAACAAAAAAAGAATATTTGGTATAAACTCTGTGTGAATATTTATGTTTGAACTGGAAGCACTTTGCCCTGAAATTCCAGTACTTGCAAACCATCTGTGATTGGTGAATTATTTCAGTTACACTCATTTAATATTCTCTCTCCAAAGAACTCTAAACAGTTTTCTTATAAGCTGTTTTCAGTTAAACCCCTTCCTTGAATAATGTGTGAATTTGTGTATCATGTCTTGGAAGATCATGATTTTGATTTTTTTTTTAAAAAAACCTGTTTATCCAGACTTTCTCACACAGCTAATACATATGCTGTTTTTGTTGTTGTTTATTCATTCAGTCGCTTCCGACTCTTCGTGACTTCATGGACCAGCCCACGCCAGAGCTTCCTGTTGGTCGTCAACACCCCCAGCTCCCCCAGGGATGAGTCCATCACCTCTAGAATATCGTCTATCCATCTTGCCCTTGGTCGGCCCCTCTTCCTTTTGCCTTCCACTCTCCCTAGCATCAGCATCTTCTCCAGGGTGTCCTCTCTTCTCATTATGTGGCCAAAGTATTTCAGTTTTGCCTTTAATATCATTCCCTCAAGTGAGCAGTCTGGCTTCATTTCCTGGAGGATGGACTGGTTTGATCTTCTTGCAGTCCAAGGCACTCTCAGAATTTTCCTCCAACACCACAGTTCAAAAGGATCTATCTTCGTTCTCTCAGCCTTCCTTATGGTCCAGCTCTTGTAGCCATATGTTACTACTGTCAATACCATTGCTTTAACTATGCGGACCTTTGTTGTCAATGTGATCTCTCTGCTCTTGACTGTTTTATTGAGATTTGTCATTGCTCTTCTCCCAAGGATTAAGCGTCTTCTGATTTCCTGACTGCAGTCAGCATCTGCAGTAATCTTCGCACCTAGGAATACAAAGTCTTTCACTGCTTCTACATTTTCTCCCTCTATTTGCCAGTTATCAATCAAGCTGGTTGCCATAATCTTGGTTTTTTTGAGGTTTAGCTGCAAGCCAGCTTTTGCACTTTCTTCTTTCACCTTCATCATAAGGCTCCTCAGTTCCTCTTCACTTTCAGCCATCCAAGTGGTATCATCTGCATATCTGAGATTGTTAATGTTTCTTCCAATGATTTTAACTCCAGCCTTGAATTCCTCAAGCCCAGCACATCGCATTATGTGTTCTGCAGACAAGTTGAACAGGTAAGGTGAGAGTATACAACCCTGTGTGAGGAATGCCTAAAACTAAATAAGAGACTCAGACTCTAAAGCAAGTTTGAGTTCTGGCTTTTATTCAGAATAGAATGCACACCAGTAGAAAGCTGAGAGTGAGGGAAGCGCGCCAAAAGTTGAATTAAATAGTCTCGCGCCAAACAGCGCTCCACCCCCACACTCCCTGGGTGTGCTCCACGAGTTCTACAGAGTGACAGGCCATCCATAGGTGAGAGGTCGTCCAGCCCCATTCACCTCGGGCATTGCCCCGTTTATCCTTTTGCGGAGTAATGGTCCATTACTGGGCGATTAGGGTTCGGTATTCCTAGAAAGCTCCCGGACGTGCCCTTCCAATCCTCGCCCTGATCATTTCCTTGATACTGGTGTTAATGGTCGATTACTGGGCAATGAGAGCTTGTTGATCTCCCAACCTATTATCTTTGTCCTGTTTATCGCCCGTCCCTCTCCAGTCATTTACCTGCTTCCCACTATGAGAAATACAATAGCTTTACAAATTCAGGACTTTGACCTTGACCTTCAAGTACATGTGTGGTATGCACATGTCTGAAGTCTTTGTTTCAATCAGTTCAGTCACTTCTGACCTTGATGGAGCAATAGAATAGGAAGTTATTTATACTAGGAGTTCAGAACTTTCATATAGGGTGAGGGCAACCTGAAGAAGGATTATCTGTGTATACATGCAGGAATAGTTTTCAAAGCAGCCTCCCAAGCTTTGCAGTAGACATGGCAGCTTTAATACTTCAAAAAGAGATGCTTAATTTGAATTAATTCACTATGCAAAATTCCCTTTTGGAATGCTTTGCACATCCCTACAATTTATTATAAACAAGTATTTTATGCAAACTATAATACTGAGGTATGGAAGAGATAGGGGAGAAAATCTGGATTAAAAATTATCATTTTAAATAAAGTTATGCTCATTTATATTTAGTTGTGCACTTTCTAAAACTCAGGATAGAATTCAAAATGGCACACTGAAATGAAATTCCACCTGGGTACTAACCAGACTTCAAACTTTTTAGCTTCATCAAAGTTGCTCCATTATAATCCAGACTAAAAGTGTTTCCAGCCCTCCCCCTTGTATTTTTAGATGATTGGAAAACATATCTGGACAGCTGTGTTACTAAGACTTCTACAGAACTGAAGAGCAGGGCTGATTTGTTTTCAGCTCTGTTGTGATGTAGTTGAAGCTGGTGTAAATATACATTTTTGTGGTCTTCTGAAATTCTGTGGCTCTCTTTCGGTGTAGGATGGAACTCTTTTCTCACCCCTTGTCCTGGCTTCTGAGCATTAGGTTCCATAAAGGCCATGCTAGGGGACAGCCTTACAGCTCCTACTCAAATGTGTATGTGTATAAGGGGTGGTGAAAGTGACAAGTATGTTGTAAATACTTTCCTTCTCTCCAGCAAGTGTTGGGCTGCATGCCAGGCAACTGTTGGTCTCCCTGTTCCTCCATTCCTTTCTTTATTTAGTATGGAGTGGGGATAAGGGATTTGGTTGCTGCAGAGTCTGCAGTAGCTTGGAACAGAAAAGTGATTTTTGCCCTTATTCTCAATATTTCAACAATATAGACAATCAAAGAGAACCTTCAAATTACTTCTGAGGGTTTAGGGAATGAAAGCAGTAGAGGTGTGAAAGTGTTATGGTTATATTTAATTTTTACAGATGTCAGTAGATTTAAGACACTGAGAACTTGCCATGTTGATTTCTCTCTAGGGCTGTTCATGACTGCCCATTCAGTTTAGGGGCAGAGAAATTGGGGATGAGATATTACAATTTTTCCCCACTTCCAAAATTATAATTATTAATTCTTACTGCAAGTAAAAAATCAGTAGCAACTGTAGTGATATATATATATAGTGAGTAGTTTAGATGGAAGCCAATATACAGAGACAGATGAAATATATTCACAAAAAAACAACCAACCACCTGGTAGCTAGAAATCCCATGAAAGAAAAGGAAAGAAGTGTGCGTCGTCCACCCAGTTATGTCCATCATATTGTAACTTGCCATGTGCTATATTGACAAGCAATAATAAAACATGAAAGCTGTGTTATCTCCTCACTCCTTGCTGGAACAAAGATAGCACATCAATTATCCTGAGAGATGATGCAGTGCTCCTACTTTGGAAGAAGTCCTTGAGTTCATTGTTTATTTAATAATTTTTATAACCTGGCCCAATCCCAAAATACTCTGGGCAGCATATAAATATAAAAACCAAATCAGAAAATAAAAGTATAAAATTCCAAGTAGATTTCTTTTATACGCAGCACTGAATCAATCACTGAAGTGCATTCTAAAATAAAGGAGCTTTAAGTTTTTCATGGAAGGTTAACAGAACAGGGGGCCATATGAACGTTGAGGCATGAATATTTCAAAGAATGGGAACTGCTTTGGAGAAGGTAGATTCATTCTATATCCCCATTTTTATTTTATTTTGGGTGATGGCTTCTCAGCAGGACTCTATAGATGATCAAACCAGACAGGCAGATAGGCAGATTCAGTTCTGGCAAGGCATTGCCTGATGTATCCCAGTGCTGTGCCATAAAGAGCTTTCAAGATATAACTAGCACTTTAAGCTGGCCTAGAAGTCTATTGTCACTCAATGCAATGATTTTAAAATTGATGTTATTCAAGGCTAGGAGGCCTGACCAGTTAATAGCCTAGATGCTTCATTTTGTACCACTTGCAGATTCTGGGTCGCATTTCCCATTTTGCTACACTACTAGATGGGAGAAAAGAGGAAATAATAGATTATAATGGTGGTGGTGGTGGTGGTGGGGAATTTAGAGCTCCTCTGTTTCCAGACCTTGCAGAATAGCAAGCATATTTTATGAGAGGAAGCATGGGCACTGCTTGCGTCCAGATGTTTCCATCTTAAGCTTGGCTGGCATTCATTCACTAGAAATGGTTCAGCTGAAGCAAATCAGACATTTTTGGTAGGGCAAGTAGTCTGAGAAGGGGTTCTAACTCTATGGAAGAATAAACCATTCTGTAGACTATAAAATTCCCATCTGTAAAAATTTATAGAGTGAAGAAAAACATAAAAGTGGGAAAAAATGAGATATGCTTACTTTGGCTTGAAAGGGGAGAAAATGAAATAGTTTTGATTAAATCTATTTTCAGAAATGCTGAAGCTGTACATTCAGAAGTAAATCCCTTTGAATTTGGAGGGCTTTGCTCCCCAATAAGCAGTTTTGTACAGACTGCAGCATAAATTGTAGACATTATGAAACCTGAACAAATTATCATTAAGTGACTATTACTGCACTCTGGCTATCTTGTCCCCTGAGAGAAAATCCTACTGATGATATATACTGTAGATGTTTTTGGATGTATTGTAAGGGGTATTCTGAGAATTTAGCAAAATGTTTTATTCACTTGATATAAAGGTAGTGTATTCCCATGAAATCTGGCAATAATTCTAGCAGCGATGATATTAACTGCTGCTCTGTTCCTCAACTAAACTAATTTACTCATTTTGGAAAGCTAATTTTCAAAATATACAGTATTACTTAATCTTGCTTTTACTAATATTTTGGGTCCATTTATTTTAATATACACATTTTTTTGTTAAATCACAAAGTACCAAAGCTTTTCAGAAGTAGAATATCCAAGGGTGGGAAATGGATGGTTATTGATAGACTATGATATAATTGCCAAAATGAGGGTTTGGGGAAAATTAGGTGTACCTCCCATGACACTAAGCAGTGTTAGAATTACCCATAATTCATCTTCATGAATTGATATTAAATTAAATTAAATATTTGATATTAAATTTAGTTTAATATTTCTTATGAAAGAAGCTATTTCAGCTCACTGTAATGTAAACTTTTCTCAGATATCACTCAAGAGTTGTTGGGTTAACACAAGGACTTAAAAATTCTTTAGCCAGAACCTTTTCTGATGCCATGCTGAGCCTGGAACCACAGAGATGTGGGGTAGCAATAATATCCTCAAATGGCATCTAGTGAACTCCAAAATATAGAAAATGATAGAGCAGGAGGAGGTCCAAGAATCTCATGAAATAGCAATATTTGCAAAATCTGTTTCTGAGTGGGATTTTGGCTATTTATCAATTAATTTATTATCACCTATAGCATTGCATGAAATGATGGTGCTCACCTCCTAAAAAGCTTTCTGGCCCCTTTTTAAAAATTCTCTTCTCCCCCAACCATCTAGAAAATATAAAGTGGGGAAAAAAATCAGCCTCATTCATACATAATGCAGCCCATACACTTTCAGCATTACTTTGTTTACAATTAGAGAGAAACTAGTAGATAAAGCCAGCTACCACTCTAAGTTTGTCCACTTTCAATTAACTTTAATAAAGCCTATTGCATCTACAGTGAAAATCAAATGTAGTGAAATGTTCATGAACCACATCCTTCTCTTAATTTTGCTTGATTTGAAATTATCTTCTTTGTGTTTGGCATGGGACCAACATGAGAAATGAAAGTTGACTTTATATTTCCAGGTCTCTACTACTCATTGAGGAGAAGGTGTGTCAGATTGTGATGACTGGATACTAAAACATATATTTAGTGACAGGGAAGGCAAGATTTGACAGCCTACAGATATGTGGTAATATTAAGGGAAATATTTAGCATATATAACTTATTTTAACTTTCAAGTTCCTTGTTTGAATGTTATCAAGGACTATGCTATTCTGCGTCTTTCCTATATTCTACCTAGTCATGCCACTGCACATATATTTATAAAGAGAGAAGAGAAGAGAATTTCTGAACTGAAAAAAGTGTTTGTTGGTGGCAGCAAAACCAATAGTTCATTCAGAGATATTGTCCGGGACAAAAAGATTATACTTTAATTTTGAAGAAGAAATAAAGAAAAAGGAAATGACTCCCACAACAATGAGGGTATATGACATAGATTAATTACTTGACAAGCCAACCTTAGGCCATGGTCTTTCTGGTTGGCAGCCTGATCATTGGGATTCTCTTTAGAAAAGCTGTTCATTCTTCAGAGGTGGCTTAACCTTCTTATGAAGCAGAACATCCCATCAAAGAAATGCCCAGCCAAACTATATGCATGTGCCCAACCATATTTAAATACTCAGAAACAGCACATATTGGTTCTTCTCCTGGCTGATTTGTAGTAACAAAGTGCTTGTGCCTTTGTCCCATTTATTTATTCTAGTTGTCCTGGGTTCAACTTCCTGAGTGACCCCACTTGTAATATGACAAAGATGATCCTCCTGGCCTGTTCGGAGGGGATATTGCTCTACTACAAATTAGGTCATATAACAGTCCAACACATCTTGTGCGATCTGGCCATTTGCTGCCATGCTGCAGGATTTGTTGAAAAAGGGAGCTCTGGCATAAACCCATGATGCCTTTGCTGGTGTGTTCCTGCTGTTCAAAAAACATCTTGTCTCTATGACAAGGAAAAAAAATAGCAAGAATTTGGATATTTCTATATTCCTTTTCCATAGGTAAAGCCAAAGCCAGGTAGAGAACATAAGTGCCAAGAAATACATTTTAAAAGGCTAAATATAAATTGAACTAATTGGCTCTCTAATTTAATATCTAAGTTTATCCAAATAAAACTCTGCTAGGAATGTACAGTTCAGTCAAAATCACTCTGAATTAGTGTAAAATGCATTTTAATTTTAAACCTTTCCATAAAAATGGTCTTTAAATTAGTTTTAAAAAGCAGCATCTAAATTAATAAAAGCCAAAATTATATGCACAACTTTTTCTAATAGATGCATGCTGTATACATTATTTGGATGATGTATCTACTGTAGCACTAGGGATAAAAAAACTTATTTTACTTATTTTAATTTGCTTTCCATTGTTCTAGGAAAATATATTGTGATATTCCTCCTAATTTCCTAAGGAGCAAGAAAGTCTAGTGGCATACTCTCTGGAAGAAGATCTTTGAAAGCTTATAACATTTTAAAATATTTGAATGTGTTTGTAATTAACAGTTTAGCATAGTAGGAGACACCTAAATGCAGTATCCCCACAGGCAATTTTCAATAAAGCCAGTCCCATAGATATTTTCCAGTGCTCAAAGTAAATTATCTAACACTTTCGTTATGCAATTTGGTAGCTCAGAATATATTTTGTTTTTCACTCATACTAAGCTTTCCCCACCACCACACTTCCTATTGCTTTTAACAAAATTCCCAGCAATACTTCTAACTCATTCAACCTTTTTCCTGTCAAAACTTCCCATCTTATGGCAGCAATCTTCAAAAACTGCAAAGTAAACCAATTCTGTGTTGAAGTCAGTGGAGTGAAGGGTATCACCTTACCTTAGAAAATAATTTTTTTCTATACCCTAATACCCACAAAGTCAAAGAAATAACTTTCCTATGTTGTTGCTGGTTAATCTTCCAGATTAAGAAATGTGTAACATTTCATTTGTAGGCATTGACCCACTAAAATAATATGGTTCATCCTCTCTCATCTAAATACCCTGTAGGGTCACCTGTTCATGTGTTCAGTAGTAATAATCTAAAGATTTTCTGGATACCTTGCTGCCAGAAATTCATTTGGAAACTGAAAGCTCTGCTCACACATTTTTAAAAGGCTGCCTGATTGCTACAATTACCCCATATACCTATGATTTTATCTGATACCATGTTAAGTGTATTCACATTTGCTTCTGAAATTTCCCTTCCCCTTTGCTTCTGCTTTTCCCTTCCTTATCTATTCTTCATAGAAGATAAAATATAGAATGGTATCCTGAACAAAGCAGCAAACATTCCTCCTGTGCTTATCATCATTCATTTTAAATGGGATGGAGATCACTTGGTGATGGAGCTCTGTTGTTTCTTTTTCTTCTTCAGATCACAGAAGGGAGGGAGGGAGGAATGCCCATCATGTAAAAGGTGGATATAAGGAAATGTTTTTGTTGCACAGCCTCCTGGGCAAGTTTGGATTCCATGATCAATATTGTTTTTCTTTCAAAAGCTGTGGTTGCCCTTTAAAGTTCATACTACATCTTTGTTTATTAATAGTTAAGTACAGAGAACCAAAATAAGATGAAGAGAAGCCTTCTGAGGTTGTTGTTTTGATAGATGACATATGTAATCCTCCTCAATTATACCGGACAGACAGGCAAAATGTAAATCATTATGACTTGGGGAAATTTATTTGTTTATAAGACTTATATGCCCTCCCACCTTACTGTATATACAATAACCCTGGGTGGCTCACAGCATAACGATAAAACATAAATACAAACAATAATAGTAACAACAAAACTACACCACAGGTGCCCCCAAAACAACATTCCCCCATACATCTACTGGGCTCCAGTTTTACCTTAGCCCAACACTTGGGGAAGAAGCAGTTCTGAATGGCTTTCCGAAGACCAGGAGGGTGGGGAACTATTGGATCTCAGGACGGAGGCTGTTCTACAGGGTAGGGCAGCTACAGAGAAGGATATAGTAATTGTGAATGTAGCAATAGTGTATTAATTTCTTTGGATACTTCTTAGTGGTTATGGTTTTATCATAAAATTATTGGTTGGTTGAAAATATATCCTAGCTATCCTACCATTTGTTTTCCTTTTAGGTATTTTGTAAATTGCATTGCTTGGATGTCTGTGTCTGTGTATTCAGAATTTTTGTCCCTCTGTTCTTCAAGTCTTCTGAAAAATCAGGTCTGATATATATCTAGTATGACATGATTATGGATTGCCTGAACAGCCCAGAGCATCTACCTTGATCACATGTCCCTCTCACACTTTCTCAGATTCTGCGAAAAGAAAAATGCCAAGATATTTGGGGAAAAAAAGGTTGAAGAATCTTTTCAAATAATTATCTCCTGTGACAGGAGAATAAAAAGAAAAAAAAAAGTGGAGGAACATAATGCCTGAATTTCAGGAGACAGAACAAAAGAAGATTGTGCATTGTCAGATCATTCTCTTCACAAAAAGAAGGGATTTCAGGATAATAAAAAAGAGGTGGGAGGTCAGAGTCACAGAGATTTTCTCTCTAAGTACTTTGCCAGAACATTTCTAGTTACTATGGGAGGCAGGAAGGACAGACTCCAAAGCTCTCTTATTTATTCTCGTCCTCAAATGTTATAATTGTCCAAATGTTCATTTCAGAGGACCATTAAACTTGGATTCTAAATTCATTTCCTCATCCATAATATTCATGCTTTGGCTAATCCCTACGGTGATTTAATATGCAATATTTTGCTTGTGAAAAAAAGGATGCAAACATCAGTATTCTGCAGGGTGCACATATAAAATTGGCTACTTGTGATGCATCAGATTAGCCTGATACTTTGAACCAGACTATATTTACCTGAGAATGTTGAAGTGTGTGATGACTATGTTGACAAAAGTTCATCAGGAAATGAATATATCCTGTATCTCTGATTCACCACAAAATATTATATAGAAAATATTAAAAACAAAACAAAACTTTTTAATGTGTGCAATCCAGAAGTTTTTCTTGATTTTTAAGATATGCAGAACACAAATGGACCAATACTGAACTAAGAGATAGTTTAGCATTCATGGTTCATACAGTTTAATTCCACAAGATACTTGTGAGTCAAATCATACTGCAGATGGCTATGATTACTGGAATTCCCATTACAAAAATTAATTAAAAAATAAATACAAATGGCATATAAATACAAAGCTTAAAAAAGACAAGAATATAATTTATGGGGCAGTTAAAAATGCTCTACAGGAAGTATTAGTCCTTCACTTTTGTGCCATAAAGATTAAAAGCAAAAGGAATCTGTTTTTGCTGTTTTGTTAGTGTATTCAACTCTGAAAGTGTTTGATGTACATTATCTAGTTATAACACACAAAAAAATATGGTGAAGTATTATTTCACATTTTGATGCTGGGAAAATTAAGGCTCACATCTTGCTTCAGATCATCTAAGGCCATTGCATTAGTTTGTTATCTATATAGCACATTGAGAGCTCATCAGGTGGAGGAGTGATCCAAAAATATGCTAAAACATTAATAATGTTACTTACTTTCTAGACAGTATTCCAGACAAAATGATGTTAGTGTAAAAGAATGATGAAAAATCATCTTATTTTGGTTTTACTCTGTTTCTCACTTTACTGATCTCAAGTGTTAAATCCCTAGATCAGTTTATGAATTTCTTCCAAACCAGTCAGTATAAAAAATCCTATGCATTTTTCATATAACTTCTAATATGTGCATTTTTGTAAGCACATTTTGCCATGTACATATTTTCTGCAAGCAAATTACCCTTTGTTCTAATATATAATATGTATACTTTCCATAAATAAATACGTTTTTGGCAGTTTTAAAAATTGAGAACTGTCACATATGGCTGAAAATTGCAGATTTTAGGACATTTTAGTTCTGGTTCTCTGATAAAGTCAGGAAGTGCCAATATTCATACAAAAACATTTGGATGGAATGAGTTTATTTCATATCAGTGTACATGAAAAATAATTTCTACTGAAATAGCATAACATGAAAAAGTTCAGCTTGAATATAAAACATGAATAGCCTAGCACAGTATTTATTTGTTTAAACCAGCCAGTTTTGCTTTGGAAGAAGTACAAGTAGTCCTCAGCTTATGACAACAATTGGGACTGGAACTTCCATCACTAAGTGATATAGCTGTTAAGTGAGTCGCACCCGATTTTATGACCTTTTTTGCCATGGTTGTTAAGTGATCACATGGTTATTAAGCAAATCCAGCTTCCCCCATTGACTTTGCTTGTCAGAAGCCCCCTGGGAAGGTTGCAAATGATAATCACATGGCCCTGGGATGCTACAACCATCAAAAATATATGCTGGTTTCCAAGTGCCCGAATTTTGACCACACGACCATGGGGACGCTGCGACGGTTGTAAGTATGAGGACCAGTCATAAATCACTTGTTTCAGTACTGTTGTAACTTCGAATGGTCATTAAACAAATGGTCATAAGTCAAGGACTACCTTAAAGAAAAAGCATATTGATTATCCTTTGTGCCTGAGCAAACTATTCATAACTTCAGCCAGACAGTCCCTTTATATTTCTAATATCAAGCTTTTAGATGAGTGTTTATCTCTTTAAATCAGAAATCCAAAGCCACTAGTAAGATCAAGGAACTTCATTTTATAGATAGCTGGAGAAAACAATTTTAATTCCTCTTTTTTTTTTCCTTTACTCCATACAGAAGACTTTCTGAAGATTAAACTTGCACTTGGAAAAGGATTAGTCATGTCTCAAGAGCATTTGACAAGAAGGAAAACTTACTTTCCTGCAACATTATGAAAAAGCTCAATTTTCTGTTTGTTTTCTCCAGCAGTCAGTCCTCACTTGTTTCTTTGCTTTGTTGGATTTATGGGTCCCAGTGTCATTACTGGGACTGGTCTGGGTTCTTTTCTTGCCTCTGGATGGCACTTTTGGGCTGTAGGGAATAAGACCAGAGGGGATAAGGCTAGTCACTGTTCAGGAGCTTAGTTCAGGAGCTGCTGATGGGTTACCATCTTTCTCCAACAGTGAGGCTTCTTGCGCTTTGTTCTAGCTGAAATATTGAACTTATCTATTATCTGCCTCCCTCAAAATAGGACAAAGTATTATTGCCAACACTTGCTTCCAGAACATTTCAAAAGATTTTCTGAGAATTCAATGATTTGGCTTCCTGTCCTGCAAATGCCCTCAGTTTTTGCCTTGGAACCTTCTGCTGGAGCCTTCTCAAAGCTAAGGACCTAAGAATGCTGGGTGAATGTAATCTACATGAATTCGGATGTGAACTGACCCATCCCATATTTCCTATACTAATGTGTATATCAAAATATAACTATCTTTTGAATTAGAATGTCTTTAAATGTTGAAACTTGCTCATTTTTTTCCTTTAAAAATGTATGTAACAAATATGCATTTTGGGATACAAATATTATCAAATGCATATTGAATATGATTTTTTTGTGTTCAGCATTTTTGAACAACTTCAAAATGTAGACGAATCTTATGAGTGAACATATCTAGAAGTTTCATGGATCTTCTGAAGTTGCTTTTTCTTCTTATTTTCATTCTCCTTTTCTCTTGCACTCAGTGTGTTTGGCATTAACAGAATGAAATAAGATGCTGACCTACATTCTGCATTGTGCTTGAACAGATCCTACCAAAAAATAAAAACAAAAACTCAAGGGTTGCCATTCCTTATATAAAAAAGGAGGTGAAAATTCCAAAAGCTCTATGAAACTGCCAAAATCCATATTGAAGTGATTCCTTTATTAAGCCAGCTGAAGGCTTACAAAACAGCTCCATAACTTTCAGTTGTCATATCTCTTCATCAGGCAAAATGGTAAAAGTTTCAGGAAAAGAAAAGGATCCCCAACTGTGAAGAATCCTCATAAACATTAATGACAACAATAACAATGCTGCATTTCCACCTCTACAGCTGGAGGGCCACAAGAGGCAAATGTGTCTGGCACATTGACTGAAAAGGACTAGCAGTTACTAAGTATAATTATCTTGCAGTTAGGACCATTGAACTCAGTAATGGCTATACTACAGAGTAAGCTTGCATAGATTCCTTATGCTTGTAGCTGATGGTCTGAAGGCTTCTCTTGACCATTTTCTTCTTTGCAAAAAGAAAAAAAAAAACGGCTCAAAAGTCTAAAATTCTCTTTCAGTAGGGTAAGCTGAAGTAAGCCTTGCATAGTAATTATCTGTGCATGCTTACCTGGGAGTAAGAGCCTTTGAACTCAGTTGAATATACTACAGATTAAGTAGATATAAGCTGTTGCTTGCTGAATCTAGGTCTCCACAGTCTCAGTGTCTTTGCACATGTGAATAAGAGAATAGACTGCAAGAGAATAATTTATTGCAGAAGGGATTTAATTATTTTTAAACAGGGTGCCTCATTTTATAGGCAATTAATTTTAATCAATAGTCATTACTTAAATTAACATTTAATTTTTTTGTCTGGGCCCTGCCATTTTTGGAGTATGGATTATGGCCAGCGCTTAAATACATATACATACATGCATGAATTCATATATATTTGCATATGCACACTTGTTAGGTGTTAATAAATAAAATCAGCCCTGGTTTTAGTGGGACTGGCAACTCTAGTTAACTTATAGCACTACTTAATCAAGCTTGCTCCCCAAACACAGGAAAGTGGTCAAGACTGTGCTATAGTATTGATAGGAAGGGTTGATTTATAATTATTCATCGTTTATATAACTTTTTTGCCAAATATTATATATTTACAGTTTTGACGCTACTGTAACACACTTCACATGGAGCTGCCTTTAAAGAGTATCCAGAAGCTTCACTTGGTACAACATGTAATTGTTCAGGTACTCATTGGCAGGAGTTAGTGGGATCATGTTATACCTGCAATATGTGGGTCCTGCACTGGCTCCCTACTGGCTTCTGAGTACAATGTAAAGTGCTGGTTGTTAGCCATAAAACCCTTTATGGCTTAGTCTCTAGTTACTTGCAGGACTTTGTCTCTCTGCTAAAGTCAGCCTGACCAATGTGATTGTACAGGGAGCAGCAGTTGGTTCTTCCCTATTTTGGGGAGATGAAGGGGACCAAAACCTGGAAGCCTGTTTTTCTGTAGTAGAACTGGTCCTCTGGAATGGCTTCCCAATGGAATTCATTTAACTCAGGTACTATTTGCCTTCCAGAAGACACTGAAGATGGAACTCTTCCAAAGGATTTTAGGGATATGCTAGCATTTCAGCATATCCCCATAGCTTTGTTATGCTTTATTTTGTTGTTGTTGTTGTAACCCACTAACAGTCCATTTAGATTGTGGAGAGATAGAGAAAGGTAGAGACAGACAGACAGACAGATAGACAGACAGACATAAATGAGCCAGATGGAACAAAGCATAAAGCATGAGTAAAGTTTGTCATAAGCCTAAATAATACTAATTCCTATTTATTCATTCATTTAATAATTCATACTTAACATAACACACTTTGAAAGTGAATGTGAGTCTGAGGATTGTGCACAAGGTGCCCTAGGGCTACAGACTGAGTTTTCGTTATTTTATCTGCTTCTATTTGACAGAGGGTTTTTATTAGCAATGTTGAACTGAAAAAGACAATAGTAGTATAGGCTAACATATCCGCACTTTAAACATTAAGTATTTCATTCCAAGAAGGGAAAATAATCTGTGAAGAAATGAAGTTCACTTCCTATAAATCACGCACCTCTGTCCATGAGTGGGTCTGGCTTGTGACGTAGTAAGGCCAGAGCTAGAGGTAGAACCTTTTTAATGGGAGCTCCTGATCATATCGGAAATAAGACTGACCCCCAAGCCATATTATGTGAAACCACAACCAAACTATTCAGAGACTGGCAAGGTAACAAACTATGAGAACAGCAGCTTTTTAGGCTGCTTTATAAATTAGCATTGTTGTTCTAGCTCATTACTTCAGAACCTATGTATTAAAAATGCCCCTCTATCTTCCACCCAACTATAGTTTTCTCAGTCTTTCTCTTTTCAACCATTCCCTCTTTCTTCATACAATTGGTATGCAGTCCAATCCTCACTGATTTTTCTTCATATTCACTCAGGAGCTTGACCCTATCTTTTCTTATTTTACCATACACATTTAAGTACTTCATTCCTACTTTATTCCATTTCTCCAGACAGACCTGGCTTTTGCATCCATGCAACAAATTGGTTAGAAGTAAGCTGTTCTCTCCTTTTTAAAAAATATCCACCCCTCACAATACCCACTACTTTCTACCAGAATTTGCAAATCTTAAAATTTCTCTATTTTCCCATTTTTGCAAATGTTCTACCAAGATACACAAATCCATCTACTTGCTTTATTTTTTCATCATTTAAGTACAAGTAGCAATTGTTCAATTTCATGGGAAATACAGTTCTCATGCATGATTAACTCCATCATATATCACTCTTAACTGCATTCAGCAACCAATCTCCAATTCCATGCTCAAAACATTCCATAATTCAGTCCTATTTGCTTTATCATACTTCCTCTAAATCAACAAATGTGCAGTGAACTTTTTTTCTCACACTTATTCATTCTTGTATAACTTGCCGAAGAGCAAAAATTCACCCCATGCCTGGAAGAAAGGCACACTGTAGTTCCCAAATTTTGCTGATTTTATCCTTTCAACTAAAATGTTGACAAAGAGCTTCACAGGTACCCTTAACAAACTAATTTTCCTGTAGGTTTGCATTCACTCTTGTTACTTTTCCTTTTGTTTAGGGGAACAATAGTAGCATTCTTCCAATAATCAGGTACAAATGCCCTCCTCATTCGTAAGTTGCACCATCAATCCATAAGCAAGCACATCCATTTTTAACATATTGTTAGTTACAACCAACAACCTGCAACCTTACATTTTCCATTATTCTTATAGGATATAACCTCCTTTTCATTATATATTTTTTCTTAGACACTAACAAATACAGTATTTCTTTTATTTCCACTTTTCTACATATTACTAACATTGACATACAAACCTCTATAAAACTGCTTTCAGCATTCCTTACTTCAGGTTCATCCCAAATCATTTTATCACTTTTATTTCAATTCAGTCTCCTGAATAGTTCTTTGCTTGACTGTATTCTTTGCAAGTCTATTTTTCTCGACATATTATATATGTATTGTCTTATCCTCATTATGTGCAGCAAACATTATTTTATGTAGATTTTTCTTATCCACAATTGATGACTGTAGATCATGAGGAGAAGTTTCTAAGTAACAACTATATCAGAAAAATGGTAGATAGTCCAGCATTACAATGAAACTGGTGGGAGGCAATGCTAGGAGGAGATGCTTCTTGGTTGTACTCCTCAATTAGCCTTGGGGAGACTTGGCTCATCTCAACCCTGCTAGTCTTCTGGAGGATGGTCAAAAGAAGAGCCAATGATATAGGAGAAGATTTCTCTCAGCATGCTGTTGTCAATGCTGGCTGAAGGGTGCATTGCATACCATGGTGCCCTGTCTGAAAGGCCTCTTCCAGTTTGAAGTGGCCTCTGTTTCAATCTGATGCTCTTATGCAAGGTGATGCTTTGATTCAACCCATTGCTTCAAATCTCTACATAGTCCTATTTATTTCCATCTCAGTGACTTCTGAAAAATAGACTTACACCATTAAGAACGTGTACATTATCTGTGAGCCATGAAACATTAAATTTGTGAGCTATGAAAAATTTGTCCTGCTTCAAAATGTGAAACAGACCACAAGTTTCATTTTAATGTAGTCCTCGTGGACAGTTTTGATAGCTTTTTTCAAAAGACTGAACAAATTGCATCTGCTGTTCATTGGAACATTTACAACAGTAAATATAAACTCCAAGTCAATCTGAAATAATTAGCATGTGTTTGTACTTAACAGTACATATGAATAACTTACACAGCAGAATGAACCAAATTTTAGTTCTATTAATTTAACTGGCATACCAATTATACTTGGGAATCTTCTGTATTATTCCTCTTGTCTTATATTTTGATACCTCTCATTTTGTCTATTAACTGAAAAGAATCAGGAGAGCATTCCAGGCATGGTTTTTTTTTCATAATTCTTATATATTACACAGCTTTATTTATAATTTTATGGAAAGGATCATTTCAATTATAGTGAAAAAAATAATAAGCGTGAGTACAACTCAAGATCAGAGCAAGATCTAATCCTGGTTTACTAGACCAACAAAAGCTTTTTTTGATCTTTGGATGAAATGGTGAAGCTGGAACAGAACTTCTGTATATATTTAGCCTATAACTTTAAGCATTTTTGTTTTGTTTTTATTAGCGTTGACTGCAATCTTATTTTATTTGACTCTGGGCAGTGTACAATAAATCCACTGTGGTTTACCATTACGTGTAGTTCAAGAAACTATGGCTTTTTCAATAAGCAATGGTTAAAATAATGCTGCTTTAGTATTATATGTGAATTCAAGAAAAGAATAAGAAGCTACATCAGGCGTGTCCAACCCACGACCCATGGGCTGCATGTGGCCCTGAACAGCTAGTAATGAGGCCCCCCCAAATTGTAAACTTTTAACATTATTTTGCATTTTTTTTTGTGACTCGATCTCGCAGTGCTTGAGCGCAGACTGCGTAGGTAGAAACAACGGAATGCTGTGTAGGGGAAGAGGGCACTGCAGTACTAACGCTGCTGCTGCCCGCTACACATGTCAGCTTATGGCGACTTGGAGTTATATATAATATTTCAACCTACCTACACGTGTTCTGTGATGAAAGGCATATATTGTTATTATTATCAAGTAGACATGTAAGTTTTCTTATTTGATTATTAAACTTTGCTTCGTTTATTTGCCTACATAACATTTATGATGGTCTTGTGTTATTTCTTAAAAAATATATTTATTCCTAAATAAATTTATTCCAGCATGGCTTCAACGTCATTTCAACAGAAAACAGAACCCAAAAAAGAAAAAAAAGAAAAATTGCGGATCAAGGAAGAGTATTCAATGCAAAATGAACAGATGAGTACTTTTTGTGTAGAGACAAATACTAAGGCGCTATGCTTAATTTGTAAGGAAAATGTGTCAGTCTTGAAAGGCTACAATTTGAAAAGGCGTTATACAGAAAAACATGCTGCCAAATTCAAAGCGTATCAAGGAATTTGTCATAAAGACAAATTAATGGAACTGAAAAAAAAGTCTGTCGTTTCAACAATTTTTTAAAAAAAAGTCACAACATAAAAGGACTCTATTATAAAAGCTAGTTATTTAGTAGCAAATCTGATTGTAAAAAATCAAAACCATTTACCGATGGTGAGTTTATTAAGCAATGTATGGAAAGCATGGCAGGTATAATTTGTCCTGATAAAAAAAAGTGATTTTTCTAAAATCAGTTTGTCTCACCAGACTATAGCCAGGCAAATTGAAGAAACAGGAAAATCTATCAAAAGAGGTTTGAAGAGTAAAGCTGCTAATTTCAAGTTTTATGCTTTGGCGATGGATGAAAGTACTGATGCTACAGATATGGCTCATCTTGCCAATTTTATTAGAGGTATTGATAACGAATATAATGTCACTGAAGAAATGGCTTCTTTGGTGCCATTAAAAGAGAACTAAATGTGATTTCTCCAAAGCAGTAAAAATGACATTAAAGTGATTTTCTTTAACCATTGTCAACATATCTGTCATATCTACTGATGGTGCCCCAGTGACGGTTGGTAAAAGTGAGGGACTTACAAAATTGATAGAAGACGATGCAAGTGCCACTGGCAACTCGTGTTTGATGAAGTATCACTTCATACTACATCAAGAAAATGTGCAAAAGCTTTAAAAATGGATAATGTCATGCAAATTGTCATCAAAGCAGTTAATTTCATAAGGGTGAAGGGATTGAATCATCCCCAATTCCAGGAGTTCCTTAAAAGTATGGATGCTGATTATGGGGATGTCATTTACTTTTCTGAAGTACAGTGGCTAAGTCAGGGTAAAATGCTGAAAAGATTTTATGATTTGTGAAATGAAATCAAGTTGTTTATGGAATCAAAAAGAAAATTTGTGTCAGAACTTAAAGATGAAAAATGGCTCACAGATTTAGCATTTTTGGTGGATTTGACCGGTCATTTAAATGAGTTAAACATGCGTCTTCAAGGTGAAAACCAACTTATTACTGCAATGTTTTAAACCATAACAGCGTTTGAAATGAAACTTAAAGTATGGCAAGCTCAAGTTATGGAAAATAATTTTATACATTTTAATACATTGGCTAAACACAGTCCTGTGACCAGCGAGAAATATGCAGCCTTGCTTTTCAGTTTGATACAGGAATTTGAGAACAGGTTTCAAGATTTCTGGAAAAATCATCAATATTTTGGTATATTTTTGACTCCATTTTCAGTCAACATAACTACATTACCTCCGAATTTTCAAATGGAATGCATAGAGTTGCAATCAGATTTTCAACTCAAAGAAAAAAAAAATGATTATGTCTCTCTACTGGACTTTTATAAGACCTATCTTCCCAGAGAAAAAACATCCCTCACTTCACAGTCACAACATTGCTTTTTGGCAGCACGTACATTTGTGAGCAACTATTTCAAGGATGAAGCACACAAAGAGTAAAATTAGAATTAAAATTTCTGATGAGCACCTTGCGAACTCACTGAGAATTGCAACCACTTTCATTGATGCATTAGTTCACAAAAACAAGATCAAATATCCCACTAGTTTTATATATATGAAGTTTTATTACTTATATATATTAAATATATTATATAGTTTATGTGTGGCCCAAGACAATTCCTCTTCACTTAGTGTGGCCCAGGGAAGCCAAAAGGTTAGACACCCATGTGCTACATGGTTTGCTTTTACATCTGAAGCAGCCACTAGGTACACTGCCTTAAAGGTAAAGGTAAAGGTTTCCCTTGACGTAAAGTCCAGTCGTGTCCGACTCTACGGGGCGGTGCTCATCTCCGTTTCAAAGCCAAAGAGCCGGCGTTGTCCATAGGACACTTCCGGGTCATGTGGCCAGCATGACTCACGGAACGCCGTTACCTTCCCGCCGAAGCGGTACCAATTAATCTACTCACATTTGCATGTTTTCGAACTGCTTGGTGTGCAGGAGCTGGGACGAGCAACGGGAGCTCACCCCGCCGCGCGGTTTCGAACCGCCGACCTTCCGATCGACAGCTCAGCGGTTTAACCCGCAGCGCCCAAGATAATGGATCCATTATTATGTGGTGAACAGAACAACGGTCATATGAAAGAGTCAAGTGGAATCATTATTTTTCTGAAACATGATATGTTCCTGCCTTTTGGTTATCCTACATAGAAAATCATATTAGTATTTTAGAATACAAATGTATTCCAAATGACATAGTGTTCATTATAATAGTTCAATTTTTGCTTCCTCCCCTTCTTGATCCTTGTATACTGAGGTTATCTTTTTATCTGCATCTTTTGAGTAAATACATCTTAGATATTCTGACTAATGAAGTATTTTGAAAACTAAAGAAATTAGGAAATAGACATATTAATCAATTAATTGTGACTTAATCAACCTCCTTCTCCTCATTGTCCATTTCAGGATCCCAGATCTACCTGACTTTAATATTTTAAACTTTTTAATAATAATAATAAAAAAAAACAAAGTTGACATGATTCAAAATGCCATCTTGTAGATCATTTCTATTTCCAATTTTTCTAGGCCCAATCAAAGTCCCAAAACTATTGTTGAGAATGAAAGAGATAGATAACTACAGCTCAGTGCTTTGTCTGGAACTGTGTCCATCTATCAGAAAAAGAGAAAGGTAAACTGGACTAATAGAGTTCATTGTGAACAGTTGGTGGGAAACAATCTGTGACTTCTTGCAACACAGTATTTGCAGATGGCTATGCCCACACTATAGAAACAGTTTTGTGGATATGCAATCTTATAACAACTGTTTGGTGAGAGTATATAAGTGTATTCCCACAGTATATTCTTGACATTTTATGTGCCCATCAATCCCTTCTGCCATGTTATATGAAATTAATACTTGCATTTATGTGATGAAATGACTTGGTAGATTTAGGACTACCAGAGTAAAGTACTTTCATAGATCAAGAAGTTGTTTCAAAAGCAGGTCTGATATATTTAAGGGAATAAGTTTAACAATTGATTACTAGTTATGATATGGAACTTCTCTGTTCAAAGGTAGTATGCTACTAACAAGTTTGCCTCCAAACTGCTCTCTTTTCCTATTCCCATCCTTAACTGCACCCTAGAATACTAATATATAGTCTGATACCAAACCCTTCCCAGTCTCTTATGACCCTGCCTTCTCAGTATTTGATTTTCTCTTATCATGACCCAACAGTGTCTGCTAAGGATAGCTGCTTGTTTCCATTATCTGCATTCTGCTCTCATGATTCAAAGAAATCTGCTAAATTAAGCTGGAATCTTCTAGCTACTAACTGAGTTCTGACAATAGGAGTTCAAAGTAAAATTTGGATTACTCTGGCTATAGATCCTCCATCTATCTTCTACAGAGGTTCTTGAGTGATTTATTTGTCTTTCAAGTTTCATACCTTGTTTGAAACAAAACAATAATCAAGACAAAAATAACCAGAGACTTGGGAGTTTGGGTTCTGCACAGTATCTTAGCTGTTCCTAGCATTGCACTCTTCTGGACAGAGTTCTGATGTTGCTCCTGGGATATGTTGGAGCCACTCTCCCAGCTTAGGAGTCACAGCCCTGAGTGCTCCTACCACCACTAGGACCACTTTGGCCTTCACTTTCCACATCCTCTCTAGTTCCTCCTTCAGGTCCTGGTACTTTTCCAGCTGCTTGTATTCCTTCTTCCTGATGTTGCTGTCACTTGGCACTGCTACATCTATCACCACTGCTGTCTTCTGGTCCTTGTCTACTACCACAATGTCTGGTTGATTGACCAGTACCTGCCTGTCTGTCTGGATCTGGAAGTCCCACAGGATCTTAGCCCTGTCATTCTCCACAACTTTCTGTGGAATCTCCCATCTGGCCTTGGGAGGGTCTAGCCCACACACTGTGCAGATGTTCCTGTATACGATGCCAGCTACTTGGTTGTGCCGTTCAGTGTATGCTGTTCCTGCCTGCATCTTACACCCTGCCACTATGTGTTGGACTGCCTCTGAGGCCTCTCTGCACA
Organism: Candoia aspera; assembly: GCF_035149785.1. Taxonomy (NCBI): domain Eukaryota; kingdom Metazoa; phylum Chordata; class Lepidosauria; order Squamata; family Candoiidae; genus Candoia; species Candoia aspera. Next base: position 78,472,576 of record NC_086157.1, on the reverse strand, counting down.
GTCTGCACCTCTGTTCCTGTCTTGTGTGGTAGACCCCTGCTTCTATGGATCTGGTGCTTAGTGCCTGTTCTTGGGCTGCTATGATCAGTGCCTCAGTGCTGTCTTTTAGTCCAGCCCTTTCCAGCCACTGGTAGGATTTCCCAAGTCAGCCACCTCAGCTACCTGTTGATGGTACATCCCATGCAGGGACTTGTCTTGCCATGGCATTTCCTCTGCTTGATCTTCCTTCCATGTCTGCTGCTGCCTCAGGCATTCTCTCAACAGCTCATCTTTGGGTGTCATTTTACTGATGTACTCCTGGATGCCCTGGGTTCATCCAGGACAGTGGCTTTGACACTCACACACATATTCATACATAAACACAGACACTCACACACACAATATCCAAATATTCTGCTTTAACCATAATTGCTTCAATAAAAAACAAACTTACTTAGGATGTTATTAGATTTTATATTATTTTATTTTTGGCAAGTGAACAAAAGTATTAAATCTCATTTATTTTATTTATATATATTTCAAATACTTTAGAGCTATTTTAGGGGATACTAATTCTTCAAATTAGCTAGCAGCTATTTTAAGGAGATAATAAATCAATTAAATATTCACTGATGCTCCTGTTGTTACTGCGAATACCTGTTTAAAATAATGCCAACTCTTGTTACAGTATATGCATTGTAGTCCTCTGTCCCAAAATATAATTACTAAAATAATCACAGTTACTTTTAAAATCTCTTTACATTTGCAAGTAAACTTTTCTTTCTCTATGGCAGTTCAGAGAATACTGGTATTTTTGCTTTAAGGTGATAATAATACTTCCAGTTGGTTGAATGATTTCATTCTAAGTGTGAGTCAAACTTGATTTTACTAGTTACTACAGTCCAGTTTCTGTCAAAGTAATATATTTATGGCAGCATTAGAAAACCCTCTTTTCTTTTCTCTCAACAGAGAAAGACAAAATGAAAGCAGTGTTTCAGCCGGTGTAGTATGTATTTGTCATACAAAAGTCAACACTCAGAAAATGATTTTATAATAATCAATTCTACAAAAGTCAACATTGTTTCTCTGTTTCCCTGATTTAATTTTTACAAGACTGTCATGTCATCCCTTGTCATGACATCAATGAAAAGAAAGAAGCAATGCTTTCACATCCTTATTAGTTATTTTCAAAATGTAATGGTGCATAAATAAGATTCATAGTCTTTTATATAATCACTAATTAGGATTTTCCACTATCTTCTGCAGGTTTTGTTTGTGTCCCATACAGCTGCTTTATTAATAATATTTGGAATTAAAGAGTTGTAATTAAAGAGTTGTAAAGCAAGAATTCTGGTTTTACATAATCCATTTCACATTTGCTCAAATAATAGCATCCATAAATATATGTGTCCAATTTAATAAAAATGTATTCATTATACATTTTAATTAGTGCTCTTAGCTTTCATGGGTTTTGTGTAAATAGTGGAACTACAGAAGCATGGAAGGGACCATAGAGGTTATTTATTCCAATCCATTGTTTATTTGTTTAGTTGCTTCCGATTCTTCATGACTTCATGGATCAACCCACGCCAGAGCTTCCTGCCCAGTGGAAATTCCACTAGAGTGTCTCTAATAAATGAGCATCTGGCTTCTGTTCAAAAACTTCTAGTGAAGCTCAAGGTAGCCAGCAACATATGTGAAGTGAAAATGGATTTATAATACAAAGGAACTTTGCTTCAGTGAAAACCATCAACTGGACAGGTCAACTATATAACATTATCAGATTAATAAGTGAACAGTTTATATCACTTTCCAACAATACATCCTGGAATTTATTGGAAGTGACATTTTGAACCCTTAAATCCAACTCTCTGTTCATGCAAGAATTCAAATTAAATAATTGATACAGATGGCTTCCTAGCTCACCAATATCTATAGGTAATTGATTTCTCCATCCATCCATCCATCCATCCATCCATCCATCCATCCATCCATCATTTGATGTATGTAGGTATAAAAGTAACTCTGGGCAACTTACAGTTTGAAGAAACATGAAAACAAGGAATCAAAAATAGAATTAATACACATTTGGAAAATTAAAAACCACCACCACAACAAGAACAGGATAACAGAGTAACAGAAATGACAATAGTAACAGTAGCAACTGAGTTTAACCAATATACATTTCATTCAAGGGTCTTACATTCTGTGTGGGTTGTGACACACAAACTATTGGGCCCAATGCTTAGGGGAAGAACCAGGTTTTTAGAATCTTGTGGAAGAACAGAAAAGTCATAGCCATCTGAAACTTCATGGGAATGATGTTCCATCATTCCAGGCACTGCAACAGAGAAGGCATGTTTCTTGGGTCCCACTAGGTGGCATTGCTTCATGAAAGGGATTTGAAGCATGCTGCTCTGCTAGATCTCACAGGACCAACAGATACAATTGGAGACAGGTAATCCTACAAGTTACCTGGATCTATGCCATGAAGGGCTTTCTAACTGATAGCCAATACCTTGAATAATAATGACCTGGGAACAAGTCTGTGGTTACCATGGTGGTCATGAACTTTTGAGTTGCCTCTGAGTTTGTGTCCAGAGAAGATAGATTAAGTCCCCCACTACCATTAGTTTGAGGAACTCCAACACCAATCCAGATGCAGCCTGAAGGAGCTTGGGTAGGGAGGCCAAAAACACAAAAGGGAAGGTGGTGTAGTAGTGTGGAAGTTACAAAAACAAAATTAGAAAGAAATCAGGACAAGAGGACAAATGAAGCTACTGCGGTTTATTGGCATATATCAAGGCTCTCTATCTGAGAGAACAGCCAACAGGAGTTTTTAGCTTATATTTATACTATGTAGTAAACATCTACAGTGCCTTTATTATAAACTAGTCATCCGTAAGCTCTTTATTCCCTCAAACTATGCTTTGATTTGTAAAAGTATAACAATATTCTTTTTTAATCTTAGGCAAGCAAGCAAAACTGTATTTAACTTGTTCTGCACAGCCTGCACAGGCAAAGTATTTAAACAGTTTTTAACCAGTGTCCTTGGAGACTGTTGGTGTCCTTGGAGACTGCTGAAGTAACTACATTACATGGTTATGTTTTATGTAGCCTAGACTGTTGTTATCTTACAAAGGACATTCCTTTCAGCTTTCAAGGTGGAACAGGGTGGCATTATATCATAGGCGAGTTCTCCTGAAATACAGCACCCCACAGTGGTAGCAGTCACATCTGATCCCTACAGCCTAAACTCACTAGCATTATCTCACATCTATTTGAAGAGAAGTACTGTTAAAAAGCCATCAGGGTCTCTCAAATAATTATAGCCACCCACTGTCCCTGCTTTGGGGTCATGGCTGGTGTCATTCTAAACTCAGGTGAACACATTTCTACCAGGGGGTTGCCCCTCTATGCCCAGTCAAGTGTCAGTAATATACCTCAGGTCAGCCCTCTTATCCACTGTGAAACAGTGAATGAGGAGAGATATATAAGGATCTGACCTGGCATTCAATAGCAACAGCCAAAGCCTGGGATACTGAGTGACTGATGATTGAGATTTGGGGAATATTTATCAGGTATATTTTATGCTAATATTCAACCAGACTCTGACTTCCTGTAACAAAGGGTCTTTATTCTGCATTGTGTATTCTAGGACAACAGAGAAAAGAGGATATCCTTATATCACTTGCTTCAAAAAATGAGATGGTGCAAAGGTTTGATCAGTACAAACCTGTATTGATAGAACAAATGTCACAAGATACTTGGTGAAGCAATTTGTCTTCTTAATTATAATGAATAATACTGTAGCATGTTTGTTATGCTTATTTGATCCTGTCATTCAAAAACCACTTTACATTTCTCATTTGTTCAAGTGAATACCTAATATTGGCAATTTTATTTTGATTCTGTGTGCCAATGGTTTCCAACACTTTTTTATTATCCCCCACTCACAGCCACAAAGTATCTATATATATGTGAAATTGGCGATTTTTTTTACACTCTTGAGACAAGAAGCCGATGGGAAAGAGAATGTTCCTCAGGGCCTACATTACTATTTGCAGATCCATCAAAAAGGCAGGGATTATGCTCAGCAAGTCCATCTCAGCAATAGTCACTGGAGGGAAAGCTCCAGTCTTTCTCCCTAACTTGCTTATGGTAAAGGACTATCAGTTTCAGGCCTTGATAAGTGACAAAAGTATTCAAAGCAGATAGAAGTATGACCAGCAGAATAAGGCTATGAGAATAACTGCAGCTGCTGGAGAGGCCTTTGTTACCTCTGTTGTTGTTAGATGAAATCAAAAGTATGTTTTCTTGGGGAAAAAAAATAAAGTTATACTACTTATACTTGATGTATATAAGAGAGGCCTGCTGATCTGGACTGATATAACAATTTTCTATAATGTCAGCATCAGGGTTATGTCAAGTGACCAAAAGAAGTGATTTGCAACATGCAGGCAGACTTGTTTAAGGAATTTGGGGGCCCAATGGACTACCAGGGTTTGATGGATGTCTTGTACACAACTCTCTGAATTAATATTGCAGAATGATTCCTGCAAAATGAAGTGTTAAAACTATCTATAAATGGAATACCCACAGAATCTAAACTAAAAATTAAATTTGTATTTAGAAGGAACATAGCTGATGCAAAGTCTACTGTAAATACTTACTACTTTTTTAAAAAATCAAATTCTTCTTTAACAGAGAGAAACACATTACTTGGCAGACAAAGGGAGAAGCTGCTTTCATTTTTGAAATGCTGTTTTCTTGCTTTCTCTCTACAACACTGCTGTAGCAATTGCCTCTGTTTCAGCTACACAAAGAAAACAGAACCACATGGAGAACAAATTCATCACCATGAGAATCCTTCGGCTTCTAGAATAATATTTTTCCAATCAATTTATTTGTACCCTCTGTTTTCTGACCTTCAGCAACTTACATGTTTGTTTGTTGTTTATTCGTTTAGTCGCTTCCGACTCTTCGTGACTTCATGGACCAGCCCATGCCAGAGCTTCCTGTCAGTCGTCAACACCCCCAGGCCCCCCAGGGACGGGTCCGTCACCTCTAGAATATCATCCATCCACCTTGACCTTGGTCGGCCCCTCTTTCTTTTGCTTTCCACTCTCCCTAGCATCAGCATCTTCTCCAGGGTGTCCTGTCTTCTCATTATGTGGCCAAAGTATTTCAGTTTTGCCTTTAATATCATTCCCTCAAGTGAGCAGTCTGGCTTTATTTCCTGGAGTATGGACTGGTTTGATCTTCTTGCAGTCCAAGGCACTCTCAGAATTTTCCTCCAACACCACAGTTCCAAAGCATCTATCTTCCTTTGCTCAGCCTTCCTTATGGTCCAGCTCTCGCAGCCATATGTTACTACGGGGAATACCATTGCTTTAACTATGCGGGCCTTTGCTGTCAGTGTGATGTCTCTGCTCTTAACTATTTTATCGAGATTTGTCATTGCTCTTCTCCCAACGATTAAGCCTCTTCTGATTTCCTGACTGCAGTCAGCATCTGCAGTAATCTTCGCACCTAGAAATACAAAGTCTTTCACTGCTTCTACATTTTCTCCCTCTATTTGCCAGTTATCAATCAAGCTGGTTGCCATAATCTTGGTTTTTTTGAGGTTTAGCTGCAAGCCAGCTTTTGCACTTTCTTCTTTCACCTTCATCATAAGGCTCCTCAGTTCCTCTTTGCTTTCAGCCATCCAAGTGGTATCATCTGCATATCTGAGATTGTTAATGTTTCTTCCAATGATTTTAACTCCAGCCTTGAATTCCTCAAGCCCAGCACGTCGCCTCATGTGTTCTGCAGACAAGTTGAACAGGTAAGGTGAGAGTATACAACCCTGTGTGAGGAATGCCTAAAATACAAAGTCTTTCACTGCTTCTACATTTTCTCCCTCTATTTGCCAGTTATCAATCAAGCTGGTTGCCATAATCTTGGTTTTTTTGAGGTTTAGCTGCAAGCCAGCTTTTGCACTTTCTTCTTTCACCTTCATCATAAGCTTCCTCAGTTCCTCTTCGCTTTCAGCCATCCAAGTGGTATCATCTGCATATCTGAGATTGTTAATCTTTCTTCCAGAGATTTTAACTCCAGCCTTGGATTCCTCAAGCCCAGCACATCGCATTATGTGTTCTGCATACAAGTTGAATAGGTAGGGTGAGAGTATACAGCCCTGCCGTACTCCTTTTCCAATCTAAAACCAGTCCGTTGTTCCGTGGTCTGTTCTTACTGTTGCTACTTGGTCGTTATACAGATTCTTCAGGAGGCAGACAAGATGACTTGGTATCCCCATACCACTAAGAACTTGCCACAATTTGTTATGGCCCACACAGTCAAAGGGTTTAGAATAGTCAATAAAACAGAAATAGATGTTTTTCTGAAACTCCCTGGCTTTTTCCATTATCCATCGGATATTGGCAATTTGGTCCTAGTTCCTCTGCCTTTTCTAAACCCTGCTTGTACATCTGGCAATTCTCGCTCCATGAATTGCTGAAGTCTACCTTGCAGGATCTTGAGCATTACCTTACTGGCATGTGAAATGAGTGCCACTGTCCGATAGTTTGAACATTCTTTAGTGTTTCCCTTTTTTGGTATGGCAAAATAAGTTGATTTTTTCCAACATGATGGCCATTCTTGTGTTTTCCAAATTTGCTGGCATATAGCATGCATTCTCTTGACAGCATCATCTTGCAAGATTTTGAACAGTTCAGCTGGGATGCCGTCGTCTCCTACTGCCTTGTTATTAGCAATGCTTCTTAAGGCCCATTCAACCTCACTCTTCAGGATGTCTGGCTCTAGCTCACTGACCACACCATCAAAGCTATCCCCGATATTGTTATCCTTCCTATACAGGTCTTCCGTATATTCTTGCCACCTTTTCTTGATCTCTTCTTCTTCTGTTAGGTCCTTGCCATCTTTGTTTTTGATCATACCCATTTTTGCCTACAATTCCTCTGATGTTTCTAATTTTCTGGAAGAGGTCTCTTGTCCTTCCTATTCTATTGTCTTCTTCCACTTCCGCACATTCCACTTGTTTAAAAATAATTCCTTATCTCTTCTGGCTAACCTCTGGAATTTAATTGGGCATATCTCCCCCTATCACTGTTGGCTTTTGCTTTCCTTCTTTCTTGGGCTACTTCTAGTGTCTCAGCAGACAGCCATTTTGCCTTCTTGGTTTTCTCTTTCTTTGGGATGTATTTTGTGGCCGCCTCTTGAACAATGTTGCGGACTTCTGTCCATAGTTCTTCTGGGACCCTATCTACTAAGTCCAGTCCCTTAAATCTATTCTTCACCTCCACTGCATATTCCTTAGGAATATTAGTGAGCTCATATCTAGCTGATCTCTGGGTCTTCCCTAATCTCTTTAGTCTGATCCTAAATTGTGTGATAAGAAGTTTGTGATCTGAACTACAGTCAGCTCCAGGTCTTGTTTTTACTGACTGTATAGATGTCTGCCACCTTTGGCTGCAAAGGATGTAGTCAATCTGGTTTCGGCGTTGTCCATCTGGGGAAGTCCATGTATAAAGCCGTCTCTTAGGTTGCTAGAAGAGATTGTTTGTTATGCACATTGAGTTGTCTCAATGTTGGAATGCTAAGGTGGGCAGTCAAATGACACCTGGAATTACAGGTAAGCATGGCCTGGGTGAACAAAACGAAGCAGGACATAGGCTGATAGAATTTTGCCAAGACAGCCACTTACATACCTATGAGAAAGTCTGTCATCTTAACTCATAATGACTAAACTTGCTCAAGAGTTTTAGTGCAGGTCTCTGTCAAAAGCTTGTTGAAAGTCCAATTATATAATGTCAGTTGGGTCACTTCTGTTTTCATGCTGTTTCCCATTCTAAAGTAACATCCACCCTCCCTTACTTTTCTCTTCCATGGGAGGCAGCAAATGGGATGGGAAGTAAGGAATGTCTGACTTGCTGTTGGACTAGCTGGTATTCAGGTTACTAGCCCCAGCCACTGATGGAGAATCCAGGACATTAAGGGAGCATAATTACCATGTCCCTCCTCAATCCTAAAGAAAGAAGTAATCTGGCCTATACAGTGGCCAGAGTGGGCATCAGTTAGACACAGACTAAGCTAGAGGCAGACTCAGGGCTGAAGTGGCTATTAAAATTTCCTAAGAAAAGAACACATGACAAAATAAAACAATATGACATCTATTATTATTATTATTATTATTATTATTATTATTATTATTATTTGCAGTAACAGTAAAAATCAATAAAAAACACATAATAAAACAAAATGTAGAAAATCACATTGCAAATAACAATGTAGATACACATAAGTGCTGGAAGTAAAAAAGAAAAAAAAATCTCAACCAGCATGTCACCTACTCACCTACTCAATACTTGAGGGGAAAAAAAGCAAACAGAATTTTAAAGGCAGGCAGACTAACTTATTCTTGGGGTGAAGGACGCTCCTCCAAATGTGGGGTGCTCCATATTATGAAGTACCCTTTTCAAAGGCTTTGTATAACCTTACATTGCATCAGAGTAGACTCCTCAAAGCAAACTATTCACGAGTTTGGTAACTGAGAATTATAATTGGACTAGCACTGCCACTGATAATAAAAACCTGATTCATAAAAAATAATAAACTTCTTTCCATGTTCTCTACTTAAGAAACACATGAGGAGAAAGAATAGAGACTTTTTTTAAACTAAGAACTCTGGAGTTTCATCAAATGAGGTTATTGTGATCAAATCACACTTTTTAAAAAATATTTTATTGAAAAATTTAAAAACAAGAGTAAAAATTAATACAAACTGAAATAGAATAAGAAGGAAAAAATAAAAAAAGAATAAATAAATGAGAAAGCTAAAGTGTAAAAAAGAAAAAGAAAAGAAAAAGAAAAAATGTGGAAGAAAAATAGAAAAGGAAGAAAAGATATAAAGAATTGGCTTCCAATCTTCTTTACAGCAGTTATAAATACAATTGTAGATTTACTTCTTTCTCTAAAGTTTCATCGTGACTCTCTTCTTTCTCTAATATCCTAATTGTGTTTTTCTTCTGTTTCAAATTTCAATAAAAGTGATTTTTAGCAATTTTTAGCATTTTAGCAATCACATGTTCATCATTTGTACACAGTCTTAGAATATTCAATACCATAAATTCTTTTGTCTACTTTGAATCTTTCTGATAATTGTAAATAGGAAAACCATTGATAACTATGTCCCTCTGCCATCACTTGTTCTCTTGATTTCATTCTGTATTCCCCTTGACAGAATTCTAGTATCTTATGGTATATTAACCATTTATGTTTGCCTATTATTTCTCATCTATAAAATGCTTCTTGTGCTGAGAGCCACAAAGGTGTTTCTGGGTACAACCTGGATTTGTATCTATTCCATATTCTCAATATGGCAAGTCTAACATAGTGATTTTTAAAATCTACATTAAATTTGACTTTAATGTACCACAAATATCCATGCCACCCAAACCTCAGGTCATGTTCTTCTAACTCTAAAAGTCTTCTGTTTCTCAGTAACATACACTCTTTCACCCAAATTTGGGTGATCAGATCACACATAGTAGTTGAACTATGGTGCCACACTGTTCACTGGGAGGGTTTGCCACTTTTCCAGGAGCAGGAAAAAAAAAGGGGAGGGAGAGTTTTTGGTGATTTCTATAGGACAGGACAGGTGATTTCTGACAGGATGTAGCATCAAAATCATTGCCAAATATATACAGAAAACATCACTTGCAAAAAAAAAAAAAAAAGGCCATAAGGCAGAAATACATATAAACATGGAGATATTAGGAGAAATTTGCACAAAAATGACCAAGCATTTCTGTGTTCTTTTTTCCTTCAAATAAATTGAAATAAACCAAGTGAAATAAACCAAGTGAAATAAACCAAGTGAAATGAACCAAGGATTAGAAAACTGAGAAACCAAATGACCAGATACATATACAGTATATCACTATGAAAGGCAATGTTAAAAATATATCTGCAAGCAGAAAACAGCAAGACTGCATACAGCTATTCTCCTTGCTGTGTTAGTCTTCCTGGAGATACAGGTATTTTAGAAGAGGAAAAATGTAAAAATCTGGATCCCTTCACAAATGCTAGAAATTATTTATTACATTAAAAATATGCCAACTCATTCTCATGCATGCATTGCCTGGGCTATGATTTATACATTTATTGAAGATGATATTCATTATATTTTAGGTGAAAAAAAAAAAGCCAAGGTTTCTGGACTATTTTAAATCACATGGAAACAGGGGGGGAAAAAGAAAAAGAAACAAAAGTGAGATGAAAAACTAGTTCTCACTTCCTAACATGCTACTGCAGAAGGGAATAATCCATTTTGCCTTTGACTAATGTAATTATATGATCCCGTGAGAAATTATTAGCATCCTGTAATTTATGTCTCAGAAATGCATTTTCATAATGTGTTGCTGTTGCATTGTATTTAGTATAACTAGTTTATCTCTCAGGATGGTACATATTCTGCCTGCCTTGAAGTTAATAGAAAATTGATTAGAAACTGGAAAGGCATCAGACTGATGATGTACAAAATATCATTACTTTAATAGGATGTGCTTCAAAGGGAAAGCTAAATTAGTCTTATATTTCCTCTAAAACGTAACTTTTGCATTTGGAATGTACAAAAAAATTACCCAAATTGTGAAACATTTTAATCCAGAGATTTTGCAAGACAACAAGCAGTATCTTACTGGGTTTCTTTCTCTGCTCCTATTGAATGGATCACACATTACACTTAATTAAGTTTCATCATGGTTAACTCAATAAAATACAGTTGGCTAGATCTGCACAACACATTAAACCACAGATACCATGGTTTGCAAAAATCAGTGGCTGGGTTCGCACAAAACACAAACCACCTCTGCAAAGTAAATGAACTTTCTGCTTCTAATCAACAAAGCAGCTTTATATTTGGTAACGGCCACTTCTGCAGGTGAACAGTGAAGCTCATCAACCATCAAGAGAGATTGACCCACCTCCTGAGGCTTCCATAGGCGAGTCAAAATGTGAAGATGGTGGCTACAACTTAGATTCTGTTAGCACAGAACATAGCTAAGCAATGAAGTTTAAGTAACACATTCACAATGGCTCAGCAATCAGTACATGTGGTGAATAACAGCAACAGACCAGATGAAACAAATCTGATACTATGCTGAATAATGATGTACAATTAGGAGAGTGAACTATTTTACTGCAGGGTATATTTTTGTTGCTGCTGCTTATGTAGAGTTGACCATAACCAATTGAACAGCTACTTTGCAAAGCTTATAGAAGTAAAAATGATTGCATCCATTTCACTGGAGGGTATATAACAACATTAAGAATTACTCAGAAGTAATACCATCTCAGCTATTTGCCACACCAGCAGGTAAGAAATATTTGTAATCAGTATATTAAGCAAAATACACACACACACACAAATGTTGCAACTAAAAGTCCGTATCTGTTTGACTGGTTATCTATCTCCATTGGGAATTGCTGAACACAGAGTGATTTTGTTGGAGTCACCTTTTTCATCTATGCTAGCTGAGGAACATTTCATTATTCTGCCAGGCTGATTGCCCTCATTTCAATGCCTGTCACACTTGCATTGAATATCATATGCTTTCTGAGGTCATCATTTCTTTACTGCCTGATTAGAAACAAGGGTAGTTTATATAGTCAGCAAGATCAAGCAAGAGTGCTTTTTCTAGGCTGAACCATTTCAGGCTGGAGGTTGGGAACTGATGTTTAATGGTACTTCAAGAGAAGAAAGGCTTTCCACTTAATATGTCACTTGCAATATTTCCCTTAAGGTAACAAATCCAGCATAAGCTTTATTGGAAATAATCTCATAACTGGATGATTTGGGGCAAGCTACTGATCACAAATCAATCATCAACCTGAGGTGACCCATGTTGGTTTCTTTGCTATTTCATAAACTAATCTATAAAAATAAATTCTTCTTTTATGAGTTATTAAGCTCTTAATGACAATTCTCTATAACGTGATAATGTTTATAAATGCAATTATCAATCCTTGTATTAACACCATCATTTTAACACAGAAAAAGGATAATGTTAATGGTTCTTTATCATGGTTCTTTATAATAGATTTGTTCACTTTATCTTCATTTCTGTTTTTCTGAAAAAAAATTGAAGAAGAAAAATAATATATAAAATAATATTTAAACTCAAACTAATAATCATCATGAACCACAATAGTTTATAAGAACATAAAAATAAGATGTGTTCATTTGGCAAACAAAATAAAAGTTTGTTTCTACAACATCCCTTTCCCAACACATTGTAAACATGACAGTGACCAAGTTCAGTTCCCCACTTTGCATAATCCTTTTGGACCCAAAGGAAATACTCATGCTTCTAAACAAACCCTCCTTAATCCTTTCTGATCAAAAGGAAAAATATTACTTATCTTAACAAAACAGGATGAAATCAACAAATCTATTTGCCAAGTGTGCAAAGGGCCGCATTTCCTGGTTGTGCTGACACCGATGGATTTTAAGATCTCTTGGCTGCTATTTATATAATTTCTCTTGTATTGGTTTAATTGTTTGATTGTTTTTTTTAATGATTGTTAGCCACCCAGAGTCACTGGTCTGAGATGGGCAGTTATATAAACTGACTAAAATAAACAAATAAATAAATGGCAGGAAAGATCCAGCCCATGTAATCTCCCAGCTAAAGACCTAATATGGAAATTATAACAAAATAAATAAATAGGCAAAACCCACAAACATTTCATTCTAAATTGAGGGCACACACCTAATTTTATCAATGTTTCATCATTCATTAACATGGGATAATGGCCACTTTCAGCACTGCTGCTGCTTGGGAAAAGCATGGTCTTTCTTAACAACAAAAGTAGCTCCATTTACATAGACATAGGCAATCTGGTTTTCCTCCTACAGGCCCAAAACTTGTCAGTGAATCAGAGCCCTAGGATTTCCTCTTCCACAGTTTGTAATGCCTATAAAAGTCCTTACCTTTCTATTGTTTCTCATTTCTCTTCTTTTGCATGCTGGAATCCAGTGAGTTTCACTGTGTAGAAATAAAATCAGTTGGCAGTGCTGAAATTGTTCTTCCCCTTCTTCCCCCTATGGACTGGCTTGGGGAAATTATAATGCATAATGGGTGCATCTACGTACTTCCAGAAATCTACTTGCCATATTTTATATCATGTGTGGTCTTAAAAGGTTTTCCTGAGGCTTTCCTACATATAGCATATTATCAGTGTAATCTGAAGTGATAACATGAATAATCTCTCTTTGTAACAGTGGTGAACGAAACTGGAAATCTGTCTGTCTGTCTGTCTGTCTGTCTATCTATCTCAACACCACATTGTCATCTATGAATAAAGCTGCTGAATCAAGTAGGCCCCTGATTTTTCAGTTCATTCTTGTAGCTCACAGGGTTACAAAACCGCACTATTTAGTGGCAAATTACTATTTTCAATGGCTTAATTTTTTTAATGGAGTAAATCCTAATATAGTGTATTGACTATTTAACTCTCTCCAGAATTTCAGTTCTGCTTCTATTAATGGACATACTACATCTGTATCATTCAATTATTCAATATAGTGCTGGTCTTTCTTTTTCTACTTCCTAAGTTTCAAGTTTTCCTAAGATTTGATTAAATTCCAGTCAAGTCAAAGGCTTGTAGCTTTTCTGAGTTTATAGGTGCAGGGACAGACACAAATGTATAACTTTGATATCCAATATAGCAGCACAAATCCAAAGAGGTACTTTACAATACAAGGAACATGAACAGAGCTGATTTCTTCAGATCAAGAATTCTTCAGATTAAAGCAAGGCTAAGGAATTAATAAACATCAGCAGATGGATATTTTCTTGCCTCTTGTAAAAAAAAAATCAGATTTATTTGCCATGAAAAAAAAAATCACATTAACACAAGGTTTGAAATTCTCTAGCTTACTACATCTGTCCAGATTTTGGGGATATCAAACAGACAACTTAATAGTATTTTGTTTGTATCTCACCTTTCTGTTCTAAGTTGAACTCAACCTAGGTAACAATATAAAGATAATTATATCAGCCAGGACCTTTTAAAACACTGACAGACCAGTTCAACACCACTTTCTTCTCATTGCATCCTTACTGTCTTTCCCTTTTGTCCACCCAAATCAATGGTCAGGTCTGTTGGATTAAGTCAAAATACTGAAATAATTCTTGGAATTATATTTATCTGATTATTTTTCAAGATTTGAGAGAAGAATATCCAACCATCTGATCACCACAAATACTGTCATATTGTGAATGTAATGTATGTGGGGAGTCTGAACCCTTTGCCAACCCCCAAACTTGAGATCAATATATCAGTGCCAATTAACAGTTAATATAACAATTTAAACAAAATGCAGTAAAGATGATACAATTATGCAAAAGCTCCAGTAACAAGAATAATATCAACAAATACTAAAATAGTGCAAACAAGTTTACAAGTGGTGAATAAATCCAAGTTTGTCTTTACATCCTCTATACAGAAACCCAAATACAGTTATCAATGAAAGAAAAATCAATTCCCATAGAACTATTGGTCTTCCTTTAACAGTTTTTTTTTTTCCTTTCTTTTTTTAAGATGGTATGCATGGACATTGAAGAAAGTAGGCTCCTGGAGAAAAGGTAGGATAAAAATCTAATTAGTTAATCAACATAATACAAAAGAAGTCAAAGAATCATCAATAAGCACATTAAAAAGGTGACATGAATACTGAAATTATCAGACACTTCAGAAAACTTGTCCATACTTATTTTTTTCATGTTGGAATTATGTGGAACTTGCACACTCAGCCATATTTTCCTCCCCAATTGGTATTTCCTAGATTTCTCCAACTTCAGGATACCTAATTGTCTCCACAGATTTACAACACTCCAGTTTCTTAAAATATTTACAATGATTTATTTTCCATGTCAGTAACGATGTCATCATTACTCAGGCATCCAACTGTGCTTCATGTTATGTGAATAAATCATCAAACTCCCAAATGGATACCTCAATGAATTGCATCAAATTAAAAGCATTCCTATTTGATGCTTCTACCTGCATTACTGCAGCTTTTGCTGTCTGAGTTCATAAAATTTCCACTAGGTAGTTAGGGCACAGCCATTCTGAGCAGTTCCAAAGAATCAATA
Organism: Candoia aspera; assembly: GCF_035149785.1. NCBI lineage: Eukaryota > Metazoa > Chordata > Lepidosauria > Squamata > Candoiidae > Candoia > Candoia aspera. Next base: position 78,457,436 of record NC_086157.1, on the reverse strand, counting down.
TCACACATATCTTGTCAGTTGATTTTCCCCCTGTTGCCTTAAACTATCAACAGTGTCTCCAGAAGATTATTGCAATATTCACCTTCTCTGGGGTATCTTTAGTTATCATTTTACAATGATAAATAAAGGAATTACAAGGTCCACGAGATAGCATTTGCCTGGTCTTTTGCTGTCTATTGATGTCCTCGCCTTCTTTACCCTTCCTTTCCATTTAAGGTATACAGTATGCAAAACCAACCTTTAAGTTCTCATTCTGATTGATACTGTCCAACCATATCTTTACTTTCCTAAGACAATGGTACATTTTAATTTAGTAGCAATTTACTAGCAATTTATGCTAGGGCAATTTTAACAGATGTCAATGTTTACTAATTTTACATTTACCTGTGTAATTCAGTTATAATTCAGTATCTAGTAGTCTGAATGAACTGAAAGATGTATTTATCCAATATGTAACATACAGAAACACACATATAGATACACACCAGTACAGGGAGAAAACAAATATTGAGACAACTTATGGTTTGTCAACTTCTGGTTTGTTTCTTATCCAAAGAATGCTAAGCTTAATATTTAAAATCGCCCAAACTAGTAACAACACGAAATTAGTTTATCCTTCTAAATTCAAATAGAATGTTCTATTTTTGCCCTGTTATACTAATATCATAAGCAATCACCTTTCAAAAAATATGTTATTATATTTTTATCTTATTATATATTTCAAACAAACTTCCAGCAACATACACACAAACATGCCTGGACATTTTTATCATATACCTGTAAATAGATTGTGCAAAATTCATTGATTCAGGAGCATACCCTTCCACAGAAATCTGGAACATTCTTGCCTAGAATGATGTTTTTATTTCAAATAATACCTATTTTGACAACCGATATACCATTTAATGGCAAAAATATATATCTAGGTTCATATGGCAAAAGAAAAAGCCAAGGGTTAAATACAAAGTCTTCCAAGATGCAAATGAACAAGGAGGATTGGGATTGTCTGATTTGAAGTTGTTTTTTGCATTCTGCTGTTTGGTTTGAATGAAAGAGTGGGTGCTGCTGAGAAATAAAATAATTTTAGAGCTAGAAGAGCACAATCTGAGGTTTGGATGGCATGGTTTTCTGTGGTATGATAAGCTTAATGTAGATTTCAAAAACCACTGTATTAGAATTGTCATGTTGAGAATATGGAATAGATATAAACCCATACTCTGCCCAAAAAATGCCTTTATGGATCTCAGCAGAAGAAGCATTTTATAGAAAAGAACGAGCAGGTAAAGAGAAATTGTTTATGTATTGTATTAATTTATTAATCAAATTTATACACCACCTGTCTCACTATAGATGTGACTCTGAGTGGCTTACAATAAAAGATGGTTAACCTATCAAGAGTTTGTAGAAGAAGGTACATGGAGAATATAAAATGACTGGAAGCTACTTCCTTATTACCTTTTTCTTTTCTATTTCGTTTTTTTGTTTGTTATTATTTTTATCTATTCTTTTTCTCTTCAATTCAAAATGTGTTCTGTTGAAAACTTCTTTAATGAAATATATATATATATACATATGCATATGCATATACATATACATATACATATATATAATTAAGAGAAATCTGGAACATTCGGTTTCCTTCCATACTATGCTGAACCTCCTCCGCACCATATCATTCTAGGAGATGGCTTGGTGCCCAGGAATACCTGTAAAAAGCTTCAGTTTAGAGGATTCACACCATTTTTTTTTTCCAACCTGGAACTGCATGGTCTAGAGAGAGACAGAAAATATGGCATCTGCTGGAAAAGTTTATTCATCAACAAATTTTAGAAAATGTTTGTGATGCAATCTATGAAGAAAAATGCCTATAAAATTTACATTACTGAATATTCTCTACTAAATGAAGAAATTAACTCAAAATATCTGCCATATTCAGGTGGAAAACAGATCAAAATAATTTGAAATAACAAAATAAAATCCATATCTATTTGGTCCAAAAATTCATAGGACTATTCTTATGATGTTGTCCCTAGAATATGTAATCTGTTCTCATGCCAAGAATCATAGATACTTTGAACTTGGAATTAGCATAAAGCATATTAATGGAAAATCCACTTCATTTGCAGCACTGAATATCTGACAAGGGATTTTATTTTATTTTTATTTTTTAAAATTCCCAACAGAAAGGCAAGGGATATTTTCAACCAGCCTGGGTAGTTTACATATACATTTTCTGAAAATCCTGATAACTTAGATTATATTTTCCCAATTTGATTGGGTGGCAGTGGGAATAAGCCACACAAAGTTAAAGTAGGGTCGGGGATTCATTTCCTTTCCCATATTCCCTTGAACGTAGAGAGGACTTCTTCCCTCTTTCTTTATGGTTGTCAGTGTTTGTGAATGGAGCTGATACATAATTAAATACAGTACCACTTTCACGTCACATTGGGCACTGAGTTACCTCTGCCAAGGGAAGCAGAAGCCTGGGTGAGAGCAATTAGTGTTACCAGCGTACATTTGATGTTCACAAGCATTAGGCTGCTTTATATTCACAAATGCCTTTCACCTCCATGACACATTATTTATACTGCATCAAAGCCAATAGCTTGTAGCCGAACCAAACAGCCACAGATTTTGTTCAAATTCCTGTTGTGTTCTGAATTTCCCTATCCCTCTAGGCTGTCCCTTTTTATTAAATAATATTGCTTTGTGGGTGTGATAATCTCTGTTTTATCAGCTTTAAGAGAAAAAGAGAATGTGTGTCTTTATCCAAGCCATTCAGCACTTCAGAAGTGAAAAATAGCTCAGTTCAGATACTGTTCAGTTCCTGCACATGTAAAGAAATATAGCACACCTGTGTGAAAAGCATGTGGTCATATCCATTATTTCTCACTAAGCTATATTTTATCAGTTATACCAAATAAGAAACAGAGATAGTTGAAAAGCCATGACACTCCACTGAGATATTAGAAAATGAGATTTCACCTGGAGTCACAGACAAAACATCCAAGCAACAATGTATTTCACTAGCTATTTTATCTATATGTTGTATGTGATTGACATACTGTTCAGACTGAAGTATTTGCCGAATAGTCATGCCATTCCCTATATTTTATACTCACCAAAGTAAAGCTCTTGAAAATAATCTGCCTATAATTAGGAAACCTAATTATATTCCTTTTTCCTATTGACAGCATAATCACAATCCAACAATGGGACATTAGGAATCATGAATCCCTAAGTGATAAGCCCAAGACTTGAATAAAAATGTTACAAAGTAGAAATCCAGCAGAGATATGATTAGCACAAGTACAATTGCAGTACCTTACTTCTGCACTAAAGTTATGATTCAGTTTATTGAACAGTGAACTCCTGTAGATCTCAAACAATAAATTAATATACTTTAAGTCATACTAACAGATGTGAAGAGTTGAAAGGCAGGTGGATTAGTCTTTGATGTTGTATCAACAATACTTGTTCCCCGTGGTAATAGCTCATTTACTATCATCAAGAATGAAGGACTCAATTTAAGATTATAGCATCTCATGCCTAAGTTAAACATTAGTTTTGAGTAGCAGGGCGAATTATTTCTTGCACTGAAAAATGCAAATATTAAGGATATTAAAGATGTGTTTATGATAGGCACAGTACGTATACTGCATAGTGAAAATATTGGATATGATGTTTCATTGGGCTAGACAAGTGGATAGCACTGAGTCATGGTGCAGCTCAATATCATTTTTATATGGAAATGTAGATAGTGGTCCAAGAAACAAAATCTTTATAGATATATTTGTTTATAACTTTTAGGCCAACTTTCACAGGATTAATCCTTCCAAGATAGCTTAAAAAATAAAATATACACCGACATTGAAAGGTACAACTTAAGATAAGGTGACAGAAGGTAAATGATTTTTTTTTTTTAAGAGTTGTAGCTAAAGGTCTTGATAGACCATGTTGGTACAGGTAGTTCTCACTTAACAACCATTTGTTCAGTGACTGTTCAAAGTTATGATGGCACTGAATGAAGGGAGGAAGGAATTCAATGTAGGCTGCTTTGTGTTCCTGTAAGAAAAGCAGGGTATAACTCTAACAATTAATACAAAAATATATAAACGTATCACAATCAGCATTTCATTTTTTTTTAACATGGAGCCCTTGTCTTTTGACAGGCTCATCTTGTGTCAAAATGTTTCCTGGTGCCTAGCCTTAGTATTTCCTTTAAATACTACACAAGTATCAACCACAGATGAAATATCCAGTTCTGCTACACAGTGAGATCTTCTCCTCTGTAGTATAGTGCTATAAAAGAAAAAAGAAATGCCAGCAACATTTAGAGAAGAAGACCATATATAGTTGTTTATGGGCTAAAATTAGAAAGTGGGAAGCTGAGACTGGCTAGATTAGAATGATAGGCTTTAAAAGAGAATATTGGTAGTATATATAATGGAAACATGGTGGATTTGACAGAACCAGCTGTATGGTGTCATCTTTGGATACAAACTCTGTTGAGAAGAGAGGGAATCGTTTGCTGTGGTAGTAATTCTCTGTATTTCAAAAAGATCAAATTATGAAGAATTAATTAAATTACATAGAATCAATCCAATTATAAAGAGGCCTAGATATTCATGTGAGTGTTCTAAAGAACTTAAATGAGAAATACTGACCTTGAACAAAAAAATGTAACTTGACCCTTAGATTGGAAATAACGTATGAGAACTAGAAAGTGGCCAATATCACACCATGGATAGAGCTAACTTCAGTTCCTATTTCCATTGCCAAGAGGCTTGTGGGGTTTTCTTTGATGGGCTCCTGGTAATGAATATCACATGCTATTGCCTTTCTCTGAAGAAAACTTCATTTTGTACATAAAATGTCATGCATATTTTATTCAGAAAGCATTTAAAGTTACTATGCACTGTTCAAAAGTAATTTAAGAAACACTAGGTACTGCCTTCAGGCTTATAATCTAAAATTACAGATACAAAAAAGAACAAAGAAGAAAAGGGGAGCTAGAAAGGAGGAAAACAAGCTGAGCAGTGTGATTTCTGAATCAAAAAGAGAGGCTAGAAATTAATAAGCAACAAAAAGGAAAGGAGAAAGAAGCATAACAAAAAATGTAAGAATTTTAAGAAGCTTTGAAATCCTGGCAAGGTATTATGTGCAGAGATAAAACAAACATAGACGAGCATTCTTGCCTATTCCTTATTTATGGAATTTGTTTTTCTACTAGTAGCCCCTTGAAGGATTTTTTTAAAAAGAACTTAAAAAAAAAAGACAAGTGTTTAAGGGCCACGGTAAAACGGGTTCAGCAGTGTATTAAAAATAGAGGCTTCTCTGTCAAGAAGTCTGTATCCTTATATGTGTTATGCTGCTCTGTACTCTAAGGTATCCAGGGTCAATGAGGTCAAAAAATGAATATGAATTCCCTTCAGAATTTATTCTCCTATGAAATCTTGGCAGCTAAGCAGGACAAAATGTACTGTTTTGCCTTCTGTACCCTTTCCCTCCGGGTTCAGATTCTTATCTTTGCATACTTAGCAGAAAAGCCTAAAATTGAATTTTTCAGAATGACTGTTAATGCCAGTGGCTCATGAGAATTTCTGTTTAAGATCTTCTTGCTCAAGAACATGGATTGAAGCCCTATTTCTTCCCCATGCCTTCTTTACATTACCTTTAGTTGGCTGAAAGAATGGGAGGACAGAAATAGGCAGACTGGTAGAATCAGACAACAATGCAGTGAATTTATTGGCAGTTTAAGGAACTTCTTTATTTTCAATTCAAAACCAGCTTGTTCTGTTAGAATCATTTCAGATAATATTGCCATATATATCAGGGTATTTTTTCTGAAGATCTTAACAAAGTTTCAGAAATAGCTTGGCTTATCCCAGAACTATCCTGACAATTCCTAATTATCCTAGAGTTTTCCAAGTTGTCACCTTGATCATGATTGTTTCTCAGAGAGATTCATGAAATGTAAATCTTTATTGTGATCAAAAAGCAGTAAGTTCATATGTTACAATGGCAAAACAATGCAGGAACAGAACTAGGGTGGCTATTCATTCTTTGCCACTGGTACATAATACAATTTTATCTAGCGCTGACTAAATCCAAGTAGTAGAGAGCATGCGATATGTGGGAAAGATTTATAGAAGAGGATGTTCTACTTCTGGGGATGTCTGCCTCTCATATTTATTACTGATGACTGTGGATTCTACTATTATATATACTGACTTGACACTGTTCTTGTGCCTACCCTGACAGCATTCTTTACATGTATACATTAAAGTATACCAATATATAGAATTAAAAGTATGTGATTGCAGTCCTTGTTTTGGCACCCAAAATATCCTCCAATGTTAGGAGGGGTTTTTGTTTTGATTTTTTGGGGTTTTGTTTGTTGGTTAGTTTGCATTTGAAAAAGATTATCCAAACTGTAGCAGAAATGTATACATTCTGTGTTTAAAAAAATAATGCCTTTAAAAATACACAAATTGTTTATACAAAGTACCATATTGTAAAAGTTCATCATATCACTGGGAAGAGTGATGCAATCCCTATGTCAGATAATATGAATTGGTATCATCTAGATTTTTGTGAATAATTACTAAATTAGGAACTCATAGATTGCTATGTTCCAGTGACGTATGATAATGAAAGAACAAGGGATAAGTTTTGTAAAAGATTGGTCAACATTCTGAAGAAATGCAATTCTGAAGAAAAGCTGTTCTGTTGGGACACATGAACAGATAATTGGGAATAAGATGAGAACTTATAGAAAAATAGATGGGCTTTTTGCAGGCCCAAGAATGAATAAAAGAGATAGTTGAGTATCTGTTTACAAAATGTTTGATTTGAATATGTGGTTTATGCATAAGTCTATTGATGGGTACAAAGGAATGAATGTTTATGGTGAAAGACTAAGAGAACTAGTGAAGAGTAGATACAAAAGGTGGTTAGAGATTTGGGATGTAGGCCATACCATTATTTGATATTATTAAGAGAGGAACCTGGGAAAATATGGATGTAGAAGACAAAGAAAATAGTGAAATAAACTAGAGAAAAACGAACAGAAGAAAATATGAGACCAAATGAAAACATATTAGAAGCTAGATTAATAATCAAATGACTAGAAAATGGATATAAGGAAGAGTTTAGGAAGCCATTTTGAAAGCACAGAGACTTTCTGTTGACCTAAAAGAAAATTGTCCTGGAAATGGAAATGGGAGTAATTGCCAAGAAGTATACCATCAGGGAGCTAATAACTGCAGATGAAAATTAACTTAAGCTTGCAAGGGGAGCTAAAAGCAAAAAGTAAGAAATAAAAAGGAAAGAGTGGGCCTGTTGCTTGGAGTTGATGGTAGGATGGCAATGGATGGTCGGGAGAGGACAAAGCTTCGATTCCTACTTTCTTCAGCTTTATACGAAAAGGGGAACTATGTTCAAAAGGCTCTAAGTAGAACAATTAACAGAAGGAGGAAGTGGCTATGTAAAATGAAAGTTAGGGAGCACCTGGCTATTATGAATAAGTATCCTAGTCTGTATCAGGTACTGTATACCTGAGAGTGTTGAATAAGCTTGCAGATGTCATCTCAGAGCTTATTTCTGTGATCTTTCAAAAACCATGGAGGATGGGCATAGTGCCAGAAGTACTGAAGAAGGGCAAATATTTTCCTTATCTTCAAAAAATAACTACAGTAACTAGAGACCTGTCAGCTTGACATTAATACTGGGCAAACTTTGAAAGTTCACTTTATAGCTTTATTGGTGACTGGAAGCCCCTTATGGACTTTTTGTGTAAAAATGAAAAAAAATGAACTTGTGATTTATGGTTTTGATTATTAGACAGGACAGATTATAGAAAGAAGAGTGATATGATGTATTGTTTGAGAGAGAGGTTAAAATATATTGTACTTACAACTTCTGTGAAGAATATTTGTAATCTTTCTTTGATTTCCTTCATTTCCCCTTTTCTTTCTTACTTTTTACTTTCTATTAGTTTGTGGTAGTTTTTAACCTTGTTTAAAAGTTTAATAAAAAAATACTATGAAAAAGAAAGTTCACTTTATAGCTGTAATATACATACAGACTCCAATTATTTTCAATGAATATATTTTTGATTCCACAAAGAGAGTTTTAAACTTCACCATGCTCTCTCTGATAAGTAAGTATTGTGAGCCTATTTTCTTTAAACTTTTTTCTGTTTTGAGATTAACTGTGCTGAACAAACCTCCAATGTAGCTATCTCTTTCTCCCTATCTTTCTCCAGCCTAATAAAACATATTAGTAGAACAATTAGTAGCTATTTCTGAATGTTGACATGTGAATACATTCTCTTACTGAAACACTTTACAATATATCTATATTAAGATTATACCATTTTATGTGAATTTTAAGTTCTTTAAATGGAAAGAAGTGAACTAGATACAAATAAAGATATTTATCAATAAATTTGTTCCACACTCCTATTCATATGACTAGAATCAAGGGAAAAATATTGAGGGAGATGACACAGATATATGCCTAACCTGTTACCAATCTCAAATGTTGGGTTGCCAATGCATTTCGTCTTTGTCTGAAATTGCATAATTTTATGTGGTGCCCTTGGTACACTCAACCCATTCCACTTCCCACAAATTGATGAAAACAGTAGCATTAGATCTGATCCAGCTACAATGGTGTACTATCAATCTCCATATGCTATAGTACATGAGATGATGCATAAAAAATTCAGAATTTCACTGTGCCTTTAATTTTGGGAAATACAGGAAGCCATATCCAGTTTAGCAAAATTTTGAATTATCACATGTGTTATAATTGCAAGAAGCCCCCCTGCTTTTGTAACTTCTGCTTTTTAGAATGTGACATTCTGACAACCACTTTTCCCAATAATGTTATTTATAAACTTTGAGGAAGATTATTTAATTAGACAAGATTTATAGTAAATCTATTTCTAAATTGTAGAGACAAAATAGAGATGGGTCTTCTTAATTGTGATTATCACATTCTGTTGGGAGGGGGGATACCAAATTCCTCTGGAGTAATTCCAGGCCTTTTGAAGACCAAGTCTTGGCAGGTTTTGCTGGCTTTGTTATCAGCACTTGCTGCTGGCTAGAATTATGAGGATCAAGGCAAAGACAGAAAGGGTGTATGACAAAGAGGCTGGAAATGAAATACTGTACAATAGGGGAATTGACAATGGGAAGGAGGGCTGGCAGTCTTTGAAGGATTCTTGCTTGGTTTGTAAGGCTTGCTGATACTGCTCTTCTAAAGAATCTTCTCTGCAGGAAGCTGCTGTACCTTGCATGTCTTCTATTTTAAATGAAAGCTGTCTGGAGGTGGCCTTTAACTCTAAATAGTAATAGCGATAATAATATGAATCAAGCACTGATTTTCTAAAATTATGAATGTTAAGCCTTGGCACAAATGTTCATTCTATGTATTCTGGAAAAGAGATAATAAATGTATTAGCCTTTAAAAAGCCTTTTTGTTGTTTCAGCCATTATTAGATTGCAGCAGATATGGGTATTCAATCCGATATAAAGTAAGATGGGCATATTTTAAAAGCAAACACACAAAGGTGAGAGGTGTTAAACCCAGTGAGAATGACTTTCTATGAATTTTTCTCTTGGCTTTTTCTTTGGCAACTGACCAACAATACTGAAGCCAAACTAGGGAAGGAATAAGAGAATTTAATAAGTGGACCCTGCACCTGAGGGAAAAATGCTAGGAATAAAAACAAATAGACATTTATAAGTGGAGCCACTATGGTGTAGGGCAGTGTTTCTCAACCTCAACAACTTTAAGATGGGTGGACAGAATGCTGGCTGGGGAATTCTGGGGGATGAAGTCCACATACCTTAAAGTTGTTGAGGTTGAGAAATACTGGTGTAGTGGTTAAGAAGCTAGATTAGGACAGGGAAAACTCAGGTCCGTAGGTTGGACTAGTCACTCCCTCTCAGCTCTAATTAGCATCAGGCTCTATGACTGCCCAGGTGAAAAGTAAAACTTCTCATTGCATCATGTATTGATAGCTTTGTTATAAAAACTGCAAAAAGTGTAGTGCAAACAAGCAGGCCCTTAAAACTAGGCAGGACAAAAACTGAGAACCACAGCAACAGCACACGTTTACATGCACCATGTGCAAACCATCAAAATACATATATTTACCTCTCATAAAAGCTTTCTACATAGTATCAAATACTACTTTATTTGCATATGAAGAACATTCCTACTCTTTAGATATACTTTATAACAGAGGAGCACAACTCGAGCCTTGAAGGCTTCATATGTCTCCCTAAAGCCGTGTGGTTCTAAGAACTCCTTCCAAACTTGCTGTCAACTGTTTGTAACCTGTCAAAATTAACAAAAAATTAATTGCATGGGGATTGATCATGCTATCTGTTTAATAACTTTAACATTTTAATGACATTTTAATTAAGTTTAGCTTTAGTTTTGTGCCCACCCAGTCTTTCTCAAAACCTCTTGTTAGACAGTAGCTTTCAACATGCCACTCCACAGCAAAATGTGGCCCTTAGTCTAAAAAATTAGTCTAAAAAAGGGGCTCAAGTTTTATGGACAGGGTGGGCGGGATATCACATGGTGTGAGGGGAGTTGTTTCAGCTGCATTGTACTCTACAATGTCACCCACTGAAAACTGTACAAGACTTTGTCCTGTTCTTGGAATATTGTAGCAGAGGTAGCAATATGGAATCCTACTGAGAAGTAATAATCAGCTAGAGAAATACAACCCATTCACATTCTATTTATTCCTATTCTATGAGTAATGTTCTAGCTTTCCAGAAGACAGCAGTTTATCTTTTACTTCTTTGATGGACAAAGATAAGCCAGTCCAACCTTACATAGCTGCTTGCCATACTTGGCCACCTTTTCTCCCAGGTTTTAGTTGTGTTTGCTCAATGCTATCTAAGTATCTATGCAGTAGGTATTTCTATCCAAAAGACTTGCAGTTGACCTCAGAGACAGGTACTACACAGGCAATAAATCCAAGTCTGATATAACAACATTTAATTATGTATTAATCATTTATTATTAAATTGTTTGTTCTCAAAGTTCATTTAAAATCTCAGGTGTCATTGAAGGAAACCTGTGCAGTCTTTGATAGTTTTACAGCTGTGTTAATTACATTTAGTGAAAAGATACTGGAAACATGTATTGGCTTAAAATCAAACTCAAGGCATTTCATTACTGTGACATTTATAAACAACAAATATTTCAGATATTTTATATTCCTTACTTTTTTTCTATGCTTTGTATAATATTACTTATACAAAAGGGAATAGCTGGATGGGTATGCATATATGCATGCTCACTAAGAGTGATGGAGTAGAATCTAATGCTCCTTTCATAAATTTGTCCATCTAAATAGAACATGACATAGACAAGACAACAGGCCTTCTCTGTGGCAGCCCCCTCTCCTCAACGCACTCAGAGTTTTTAGAAATTCTTTAAAGACAATTTTATTTCACCAAGCCTTCAACCCTAGCACTGGGATTGGCATCTATCTTGGTTGATTTATTGTCACTCTTGTTTTGATTTATTTTATTGTTATGTTTAGAATTTTAATTTGTTTTAATCAGCCACAGTCTTCTGAGAGGGGTAAACTATAAATAAATAACTAAAACAAGTCTAGTGGATAGGACACTATAAACAATTAACTCACGTTTTTCACCAATGTTATTATTTAGCAAAATATCTCCTGCACATATATGCTGAGGAATCAGGAAAATCTGACTGAGGTAATAAGAGTTGAAAATAAATGTAAACCTACCTGTTTTTGAATAGTCTGCATGTATTTTTATGTCTCCAGCTCACAACTGTCAAAAATACATAACAATGTATTAATAAGACAATGCCATTGTCTTATTAATTTAATGAGAAGGCATACATTTATTTTAAAACAGTCAATTATATTAATATCTCATTAAGTTTAAACGTGCCTTTAAAACAGTACAGCACTAATAAGGATGCAGCATTTTTGTCGGTTACAATAGGATCACAAGACTATTGCAGAGTTCTAAAGATCTTAGGTATTAATTTGTTGCTACTTCCCTCTGAGTTCCTAGTTTCTCATTTTCTTTACCTTACCTGCAGGATAAAATCCCCACAGGTATAGTGCTACTAATGTCTGCAATGTACTTTTATAGTGCCTTTACCCACTGAGAATTGCCTTTACATCATCAAAACAACCAAATCCTGCCATCTAACTAAAGATTCTTATCAAAGTTTCACTGAAGTATATCCAAAACAAAGCAAGCACTAGTGAATTAAATTTTACCACAGTATCATTAAAATAAGAATCCATACTTTCCCTTCCTCACTCATCAAGAGATAATGGGTGCACTCCACATTCTACTGAAGTCAATAGAAGCTTGCCCATGAATTTTATAGTGCATCAAAATTTCATTTTTTAAAAAAATATAACTGCTTTAGAAAATTATATGAATAACTGGGGATTCTCACCATATTCTCTGATCAGTAATTGTGACCCCGTTTGTCATTTTATAGTTTTTCTATAAATCTCCTTCACTAGGACTTATGATTAAATAGTATTTTATAGTGATTTATTTTTTAAATGTTTAAAATGGTTTAAAGTGCCTGAGAGATTAAGTTTAAAGAATCTAAAAATGCATTTCAACAAAAACTCTCATGGGAGGGTATTCCATGAATGGGGTACAATATTGCCATTTGAAAAGGATTTCTCTCTTTGACTTTTCCTCATTTATTGCAGGAATCTGGAGATGGCCTCAGATAAAAACTGTATGGTCTTGATAAATACTTGATAAATAAATATAAGTAAGTCGGACAACGTTTTCTTCTGAACCCCATACATACACCACTGAACAGCTGTACTCATTTAAAATAAACAAGAATATTATGTTCTTCTCACTTTCCCAAACCACAGGAAATTCCAAGTCTACATCAAAGGAAAGGTTTGTTTGAGAAAAGACAAGGAAACTGTTATGTAATATGTTTTTACTTGACAACTGCCCAGCTAGCCCTTCCATGGCAGGATTGTTGTGCTCACTCCAGTCAGTTCAGGACACAACAGAAGTGAATATTTTTGGAACTGTGAAACAAAGGAGTGGAAACCATTGAGCCCTCACACTTCCCACAAATACTGCTTACATCACTTTTGCATTCCCTTTCCAAAAAAATCTGAGTCCAAGCAGAGAAAACTATTAGCAACAGCTAGTGGACAGCAGGACCACAGCAAGACCACTGAGTGGATAGACACAACCTTAATCCATAGCTGAGCAGTGATGCTGTCAGGTTTGTTCAGAGTAGTACAGTATAACCTGTTCAGAGTAGTAAAATGAAAGTGAGACTGTGAAACGCTGCAAAAAGATTTCTCCAAACTGGATGAGTGAGTATAAAATAATACATGTTAATCCAAAAAAATTAAGCTTCATCAATATATTAATGGAATCAGAGCTGACAGTGACAGATCAGGAAAAGGATGGTGAAATCATGGTAGACATCTCAATGAAACTGTCAACTCAGTGCAACTGCTGGAAGAGAAAATAAAAGGAAAACAGAATGAAAGAGAGAAAAGAAAGCAAAGTTCATGCTTGGAATCATTAGAAAGGGAATTACGATTAGAAAGGCTAATATAATAATCCCATTACATAATCTATGGCATGAGTATACTTCTGGTAATTTCATTTTAAGAAGGTGGTTATAAATCAAGAAAAAAGGGAGAAAGGGCAATAACAATCATTATGTCACGGTCCCTGTTCCAATGTTCCTGGAAAACATCGTAACGGGTTGCCATGCCATGGGGCTGACAGGAGTCGCTGTACGGGAGGGGGCTGCTCCTGTTCCTTGTACCAGGCTGCCATGCGAGGAGTGAGGAATGAAGCAGTTTCTTTGTGAGGAAAGACTACAACAAATGAGGCTTTTTAGCATGAAATAAAGGACAGTAAGGCGGACACAATTTCATTTACTTAATTGTTTTATAAAATTGGCATCCTGTCCAATTTCCCAGATTTTGGGTAAAATATATAATATATAATAAAAGCATATCATACATGCCATTACAAAAACAAAACAGAACAATAACAAAGCGCACAGTGGGGCAGGGGCCTCAGGCCTCAGACCCATAAAGTGCAAAAAACACAAATATCTTTGCAACCTTTTTGGACTCTAAAAGTGAAAGGGGGTGCATGTGGACCTCAGAGACAGAATATGCCAGAGTGATGGGCTTGCCACAGTACCTGCCTGTTTCCAAGCCCCATCCTTCTAACCCTTGGAAGGAGGCTGACCAAAAGCATTACTTCTAGGGCTGATTGCCCTGGGCAAGATGCTTTATTTGAAGAAGATGGTCCACAGGCACAGTGTGGTTCCAAACCTTATACGGTAGAGCTTTAGAGGTTAAAATAAGCATTTTGAAGTGTACATGGCAGCATAGTGGCAACCAATGCAACACCCAAGGCATATGGTTCTCACACATCCGCATGCGGACTGTTGCATTCTGCACTGGCTGAAGTTTTAGAGGCAGTCCCAAGCAGAGAGATTGTGTAACCAATCTTAAAATAAGGCCCTGAGTTACTTATCCAGAGCTTCCATTTCCAAGAAATGGACAGAACTGGTACATCAGCTAATGTTGTGAAAAGTCTTAAGTTTGAAGAAGGAGTGGAACAAAACTGCAAATCTTTATCCTGAATAATAATAATAATAATAATAATAATAATAATAATAATAATAATAATAATAAATGGTAGAATTAAATAAAACCATGCATAGCATAGGTAATGTGGAGAAAGAACAGTTCTCCATTTATTATAGAGTTAGAACTTCCAGGTCATCCATTGAAACTAGTTGTAAGGAAATTCATGACCAGCAGAAGTAAAACCTTTATTATTATTATTATTATTATTATTATTATTATTATTTTATTATTATTAATCTGGAACTTCCTACAGCTGTTACAAGAGTACAGCTAAGTTTTAAAAAGGGAATAGAAAGGTTCCTGATGATCAGGCTTTCATTGGCTACTAGCTATGACAGCTAGTTACTATATCCTGAATCATAGGCAGCATGACTTAAATTTTTATTTAAAACATAAAATTTATTTTAAAAAAATTATTTGAAGCAACAGTGGAAAGGGATTAACAACTTTCCCTTCAGGCTTGTCAACTTCTCAAACATATCCAATTTGCCAAATGATGACATAAAATGCTGAATTAGATGGTCTTACCATCTGATTCAGCATGACTTTTAGACATTTTTATATTCAGAATATAATTTTGCAATCCCTTTTTAGATACTTCATGTGCTGGATATTCCCAACCTTATAAAGAATAAGGTTTATAAAATGATGGGACTGGTGGGAGGTGCAACACAATATGATGCATTTTCATATGACATTATGATCTGTACTGTGAGGGGAATTTTAACAAATCCTGTGCAATATACTATTCCTCTTAAGTATGAATCTACATTTCAGAACTGTAGCTAGGGTATAATTTTTGCATGATTAAAGAAATACATTGTTTCTTTATTTTTAATCTCTGCACAAATACACATGTTGCAATTATGTAAGTATCGTAGTTATATTTACATTAGTTTTTAAAAGTTAATTTCAGTACTCACCCATAACATACATACAAATAATATTCATATCCACTCAACATTTTCTAAACTGATATCAATCAATGTCATTAAACTCATGAAAACTTTTCAGGTAAGCCAAATGATGAATGACTGATGTTAGAAGTAATTATATTCCCTTCCACCACCACCGTCCCAAAAATAGAAAAGAAAAGAAAAAAGGTCAAGAAGTCACATGCATAGGGTAGACACATTTTAAATAAGGTGTTTTCTTCTTTTTTTTAGTTTCATAAACTCAGGGTGGGTTTACCCACCCCTTGTGGGTGTATCACAAGGTGCTAGATGTATCATTAAGAGAATGAGGATAGTGGGGACATTATCTAACACTCAGTATCAGATATCCAATAGGAAGATCTGGCTGGTAGCTGGAATCCTGAGAAGAATATTCCTGTTGGGGGTGATGAAAATGATACGCATTATTATTTTTTATTTCAATTTCATTTACCTCTATTATTTGGATGTACAAAAAAAAATTAAAGATTGGGGTTTAATAGTATATCAGTAGATAATATGAAATAGATTAGCAGTTTCTAATTCATGCTTGTTGAATTATTGCAGCAACAATATAAATTACTCTTCTTAATTTAAGCAGCTGGGATAAAAAGAAAAGCTTGGGGTTATCAGAAGTGGAATTAATGAAATGAAATAATTAATTCAATTTTCATAGTGAAGATGAATACTCAAACCCAGAACATTCTGAAGTACTCTGTAGGAGTGCAGCAAGAATGCATGATTCAAGAGCAGTCAGAAGGTCCAGAAATAGACCAGTCTACTGTTACCTTGATCAGTATCCAGAGTACAAATGACATTCAGAAAAACGATGGTCCATTTTTTCTATATTCTGTCATGGGAAAAACAACTAGTTGTAGCTTTTCTCAGTATGATGTGGAAGAACAGGTGGAAGCTGTGGACAGGGAAAACTTTGCACAACTATATCTTGTGCAGCAGTTGTACCCATTCCTGGATTGGGCGGTCTTGCTCCCCGTATGTGGGAGATGGGCGGTGATAAAAATATGATAAATTTCCCAACTGGACTTTTGAAATACACTCCACATAGGGCTTCCCTTGAAGACAATCTGGATGCTTCAATTGGCCCAGAATGCAGCAGCACAGCTCATTGCACCCACATGAACCCATTACTCCATGAGCTACACTGGTTTTTCATATGCTTCTGGGTACAATTCAAGGTTCTGGTTATCACCTTTAAAGCCCTGTTTGGCATAGGAGTGGGTTACTTACAGACCACTTTCTGTCAAGAATATCTGCCTGCTCCACATGCTTCTATAGGTAGATCTCCTCTTTTAAACTTGCCTTTTTGTTGGCTGCCCATGTGCTCTGAAAGGATCTTCCTGCAGTAAATGAAAGGATCCAACTTTGCTTGCCTTTAGACCTGATTTTTTTCTCAGGCATTTGGATCTAGTTGAGTGGAATCCCCTTTTGATTGTTTAATTATTCTGTTCAGTTGTCATTTTATCTTTTTATATTATTTATTTATTATTCAAATTTCTATTACTGCCCATCTCCCCCCAAAGAGGGGGACTCTGGATGGTTTACAATAAAATACTACATTAAAGCCTCAACACCTAAAATTACCAAATCAGCATCTACCAAACTAAAATAATAAATATAAATATAAAATCCAAGTGGGAAAATTTCCATTTGGGAGGAAGAACTCTACATCACCAGCCACCCCCAGGAAGAGCTATAGCTCTTCTCATCCCAGGTGAGGTGGCAGAACTAGGTCTTCAAACCCTTCCAGAAGGTTGGGAGCGAAGGGGCCTGCCTCACTTTGGGTGGGGGGGGACAGAATGTTCCAAAGGCCACTGCAGAGAAGGCTCACCTCCTGGATCCCACCAAGTAAAACTCCCTTGCTGACAGGATCTGCAGCATGCCCTCTCTGCATGACCAGGTGGGACAGGTTGATGTCACGGGGATGAGATGGTCCCTCAGGTAGTCTGGCCCCATGCCATGTAGGGCTTTAAAGGTGATAACCAACACCTTGAATTGTTAATAGTTAATTGATAATAGTTTGCCTTTTTTTAATGTCAGATGGATATTTTATGTTATTTTTTTGTATTAGTTGTACATTGCCCAGAGTCACATTAAACAATGTTGGGTGGCCCTATAAATCCATTAAATAAATGTATAAATAATTTACTGGCAAAGAAGAGTTTTGTGCAGGATATAATGTGCCAAATTTCACAGAATCCCATTCTTGAAATTAGCATCATCATCCAAGTTGTAGTGGAAGAAGGTAGACAAACCACAGAAGTACTGTAATGTGGTAGAGGGTTAATGCCTGCATCTTCAAGAAATTAAACTCTTTTCCAATTAATCTGATTCACCTTAGGACTTTGGCTTTCACTGAATCCCATAAATATCCCATTCTCTTACTTAATGCAAAATAAGCAATAACATTTAAAACTCCCTACTCATGATCTACAAGTCCTGTTATCCCCTTCCTTTGCCAGTAATTCAAACTTTCAAGTTCCAAGTAAATTGTGGACCCCCTAAAGATGAAGCAATCATTTTAAATAGAATATTTAGGTTAGCCTTTTTTTATAAATGCAGAAGAATTATTTGTTATATTATTACATTTTGTCACAGCTCAGAGTGAAAAATGAGTCAGCCAAAAAGGACAGAAATTTGCATTTTATTGCTATTTACAATCTACATTTCTCCAATTATATGTCTTCTATCCTTAATGTATTTTTGATCTACAAATATATTTTAATCTAAATTCTACTGTTGTAAAGGCTTTAATTGCCATGTCCCAATACTACTTTATCCATTTGAAAAGATAATGGCATTTATATCATAGGAGGAACACTCAGCTGTCTTTGGATAAATTTGCATTCCTGGTGCTCAACTTGCTTATTATTGTTGTTATTATTATTATTTTAGAACATGTTTATAAAAATGAAAGCTTAGCAAATGCTATAAAAGAAAGAATTAGTTTTAGAAGCAACAATGGTCCTTTATGATTTCTATTAGCAAAAACAATCTCTTTTATCTTTTAGGAAAGTTTTGTTAAGTAAGTACCCATTCTCCAGATTCTACTTTAAAAAATGCAACAAATTATATAATCCATTGACCATCAATATCTTTAGAAATCCTAAAGAGTCTAACATATAAAATTACAACATAAATATATTAGAATGCCACCATGCCATCAGTGCCTGTCTTGAGGACATATTACTTTAAGAAAATAAGTTTCCTTCTGTCTTTCTTATCAAAAAGAAGGTACCCCTTGTTTTTACCAATCTATATAGAGCATTACACCTGTAGCTCAAAAATCCATAAATAAGTTGGAAAACAAAACTCAATTAATTTGAAATTAGAAATATTATATCAGAAATTCTGCCATGTTACAATAAAGTTTAAAAGATTTGACTCCACTTTAATGTGAATCACTGTGAAACTAGACCTTAGCTAATGCATTTTTTAAAATGTATATTATCCAAAGGTATGAGATTTATGGGTCAAAATGACCTATAATCCTGATCTATAAATGACAGCTATGAATGACAAGTGCTCAACTGTCCCTGCACTCACCCTGCAAATTTCCCTGTCCATTGCATTATTTCTTCTGAAAGATTTATTTACTCTTTTCATGCCCAATCAAGGTAACAACTGCATCTGAAGCAAGAATATAAGATCCTCCTAACTATTCCCATATGAAAACCACTGGTGTCTAGAATGACCAGTAAATTGTATCCTGGCATGAAATTCATGGCAAAAGAACTTGGTTCCAGCTATCTATCTCAACTGAATAGATTCCACCAAAATCATTTGTCATAAGCAAAAGAGCAGAAAGCTTTGAAGACTAGAACATATATGGGCAAGAACAACTGTGCTGATATTCTGAAACAATGTAAAATGAACAGCAATGAAAGGAAACATTAGGTAAGAACTAATTCAAATATAACCTGTCTGTTCAATCAGTCAGCTTTGATTTTAACAACAATAAAGAATGTTTTCTTGATGCTTTGACTGTAGTCCCTAACAGTTCTAACTGTTAATCTTTTAGCCAATGACAAAAGTTTATGAGTGTCATGAGTGCCGTTGAGCTGAAGACATCAGCGCAATGGCACACATGACAATAACGAGGAAGCAGGGGAAGGGGCTCAAGATAAGCAGCCATCAGCTCACAAAGAAGAAAGAAGAAGAGACAAAGGCTAAGCAGATCACGAGGCACACCCAAGCTGTTAGCACCAGCGCAACGGAGATCGCCCAGCTGACAGCAATCACCGGCTGAATAAGGAAACCGATGATGGGCGATCCCGGAGCACCAGCGGGGCCTCGCAACCCCTCACCTACTGGCAAGACAGCATGCAGGACAAAGGGGGGATGACATAACCCTGAGTGAGGGGGCGCTGACCGGCGCGGGGTATTTAAACCCCGCACCGGCGCGCTCCTGTCACTCTCAGCTTTTTTCGGAACCGTTGCTATGTAAAGAATAAAGCTGAACCTGCTTTCGCATGAATCAGCGTCAGTGCTTTACTCTGCATAGACAGGGCATGACATAAAGCTGAGAGTCATAAACTCAGCCTCGCCGAGCCCCACCGGACAACGAGCCGCGGGAGGACCAGACGGCGAGAAGACCACAAGCAATGAGGCCGACGTGTCACGGCCAGAATGGGCGAACCGCACGGCACGAAGAGGAGGAGGACCGATCGAGGCCAGAGGCACCGCGGACCCCAGGAGCCACGGACACCCGCCCGGCCCACCCCGAGCCTCAGCTCCAACCCCAGAGGGAGATGGCGGCGGAGGCGACCCAGCCACGGGAGGGAGCCACGGGCGTGGAGCGGCAGCCCAACTGCAGCAAGCTTGGGGGAGGACGGAGAGGCGACCCAGCCGACGCACCCCCAAACGGAGGAAGCGGATCGGCGGATGGGACTGCCTGAACCCCACCAGCGGCTCAACCCGGCGGACACCCCGACAGACCCGACCCCAGCTGAGGCGCGGATTTCGGAAGGGGAAATGCAGGCCAGACTCGCGGCCATGGAGGCCCAGCTACAGGACCTCAGGACCATGCTGCAATCCCTGATGTCCCCGGCGCCGCCCAACGACGTTCTCGCACAGGCCCACACCCCGAGCGGGTCGTCGCTTTCCCAGGGGCTGAATGTGAATCAACAAGCGGCCCAACCAGACGAAGCCAGGAGTCGGGAAGCGAGAGGAGGGGACCCACAGAACGCCCGAGCCCCAAAGGACTTCCCCATTTTCTTTGATGGGAACCCCGCAAAACTGTCGTTTTTCATTACAAACGCCAGGGAGTTCATGGGGCGGCACGGACACTCCTTTACCTCCGACGCGGACAAGATCGCAGCTGTGGCGATCAAGCTACAAGACCGGGCGGCGGACTAGTACGTCCAAATGTACGAGTCCAACTCCCCCGCCCTCTCGGACTTCCATGCTTTCATCACAGAGATGAAGCGCTATTTTGAGGACCCACTGGCCAAAGAGAGGGCGAAAAGCGCACTCCAAAGCCTCAAACAGGGCCCACGCACTGTCCCAGACTACGCCCTCGAATTTAAAGCCCTAGCAGGGAAGATCAACGACTGGTCCGAGACCACCCTGCTAGAAATGTTTAAAAGGGGGCTCAACCGCGAAGTACTTCAATGGGCCCTCTACCGGGACGACCCGTAGACTCTACACGGTTGGATCCACCTCGCGGGGAAAGCAGAACACGCGCACCGCACCTTCCTCATGGCAACGACGGAAGACACGACCAACACCTGCCCAAAGGTACCCGCGCCACATGTGGGGACGGCCGGTCCCACATACCCAAGGAAGAAATTTAATCGCGGGCCCTGCGGGAGGTGTGGAAAACTGGGGCACAAGACGGCAGATTGCTTCACCAACTGACCGCCGGCTAGTGCTCCCAAACCCGCCCCGAAAACTAGCCTCAAACCACCTAACCCACCGCCGCCCCCCCACCGCCGAATGACCGGAGCCACAGCGACACCAGAAGAAGGCTGGGACACCTACTGGGGGGGAGAGGACGCCGTAGACCCAGACCAGCTGGCGGGAAACGCTCCCCGCCTGCCCTAAAATGCACCGCGAGGCAGGCGGTGGGACAGCAGCACGGACCACCTCGACAGAACGGCGAAAGCTCCGTTATAATGGCGGCAATCAAACTCTCTGCCAGCAACGGAGTCACCACGGCCGCGGCACTAGTGGACTCGGGGTGCTCGAAAAACCTGATCCACCCTGACATAGTCGCAAAACTCTCCCTACGCTGCCTCCCCCTCCCCACGCTGCTGGCATTTCACCAGCTGGACGGCTCAACAGCAGGAGGGACACCAGCTATGATGCAGACCGAGCCGGTCACCCTACAAATGGGTACCCACACCGAACGAACATCGTTCGTGGTAACCCACATAGGACGGCCCATCGTAGTCTTGGGGATACCATGGCTCGCAACAAACAACCCGCGCATCGACTGGGCAACCCACACCTTCCGATTCGACGACGGCGAGTACCGGGCGCCAGTTTCAGTGGGCAAGACCAACCCCACGGTGGGACGAGCAGAGGCGGCAACCCAGGACAACACAACCACACCAGCAGACCTACCGGAGCAGTACGCTGAGTTCTCAGAGGTCTTCGGAGAGGCGGAAGCTGATCAACTACCCCCCCACCGCAAGACGGACTGCAGGATTGACCTGCTGCCTGATGTCCCCTTACCTAGGCCGAAGATTTACTCGATGACCCCAAAGGAGATGGCAACCCTCCGGGAGTTCATCGACAAGAACCTGGAAAGGGGATTCATAGAGCCGGCATGCTCACCGGTCGGAGCACCCGTCCTATTTCGAGAGAAAAAGGACGGCACCCTACGGCTCTGCACCGACTAACGGGGCCTCAATGCAGCTTCCCTATCCAATAAATACCCCTTACCCCTCGTTAAAGACATGCTCGCCCACCTGTCCACGGGCAGAGTATTCTCCAAGCTGGACCTGCACGAAGCGTACTACCGAATCCGGATCAGGGAGGGGGACGAATGGAAAATGGCGTTCAACTGCCCCCTAGGCGCCTTTCAGTACAAAGTGCTGCCATTCGGACTAGCAGGGGCCCCGGGAGTATTCATGCAGCTCATCAATGAGGTTCTGCATGAGCACCTGTTCAAAGGGGTCCTGGTCTACATAGACGACGTCCTCATCTACTCTAAAACGCACGAGGAACACGTGACCCTAGTCAGACAAGTCCTCGACAAGCTAAGACGGGCGAAACTCTATGCCAAACCCTCAAAGTGCAAATTCCACAAAGCACGCCTAGACTACCTGGGGTACCGAATCTCCGGGGAAGGCATAGAAATGGACCCCGCAAAAGTCGAGGCGGTGGTGAACTGGGAACACCCCCGTAACAGACGCCAACTCCAGAGCTTCCTCGGCTTCGCGAATTTCTACAGGTCATTCGCCCGGGGGTTCGCGGAGATAGCCCTCCCCCTAACAGACCTCCTCAAGACTAAAGGGGTGGGGGACACACGACACGCCAAGAACCCGGGCACAGTACTGAATTGGACTCCCGCGTGCCAAACCGCATTCAACAGGCTGAAAGCGCTGTTCACCACGGAGCCAATCCTCGCGCACCCGGACCCAGAACGGTCGTTTGTGGTCCAAGCCGACGCCTCAGACTTCTCCCTGGGGGCCATCCTACTCCAAAAAGACCCCACAGGAGTCCTAAAACCATGCACCTACCTGTCGAAGAAATTTTCTGAGACAGAAAGGCGCTGGCACATCTGGGAGAAGGAAGCCTTCGCGGTGAAATCAGCGCTGGAAACATGGAGGCACCTGCTGGAAGGCACCACTCAACCATTCGAGGTCTGGACTGACCACCGGAACCTCGAGGCCCTCCGAACGCCCGGACGCCTCAGCCCAAAACAGGTCAGATGGGCCCAATTCTTCAGCCGCTTCAACTTTCAGCTGAAGTTCATGCCGGGCAAAAAGAACTTCCTAGCCGACGCCCTCTCCCGACTGCCCCAAGACGAGGAGCCCGCCCCAGACATGATCGGGACGGTCCTATCCGCGTCCCAGCTAGGGATGGCGGTGACCACCCGGAGCGGCGCTTGGAAACAGCCCAACCCCATGGCACAACCGACGGTGGAGCAACCGGTAACCAGACGGCGCCATCCACAACTGCCAGGGGGGATATGCGCAGACCTCACTGCCACCCTCAAAACCGACCCTTGGCTCCTAGCAAACCCCGACAAGGTGACGATGGCACAGGACCTGGCATGGGGGGAAGGCAGAATATATGTCCCAGACTCGCAATGCCAGGCGATCCTGCGCAGATCCCACGACGCCAAGCAAGCGGGACACTTCGGGTTCCTGAAGACCCTGCACCTCACAAGACGCCAATTTTGGTGGCCCACGCTGAGACAGGATGTGAAGCGTCCTGCCCGACATGCGCTAGGGCCAAACGGGCACCAGGTAAGCCCCCGGGACTTTTACAAAAAGTGGCGGAGCCCTCCCGCCCATGGGAGGAAATCTCTATGGATTTCATAGTAGATCTCCCACCCAGCCAGAAGAAAACGGCCATTTGGGTGGTGAAAGACTACTTTTCGAAACAAGCCCACTTCATCCCCTGCGCATCAGTCCCGTCCGCCCAACAACTAGCGAAACTCTTCCTGATACACGTGTACAGGTTACACAGATGTCCAGCACGTGTGGTGACCGACAGGGGGACACAATTCACTTCTAAATTCTGGCGGGCCTTCCTAACGCTGACGGGGACCCAACAGGCCCTATCCACTGCCTGGCACCCCCAGACGGACGGAGCCACAGAGGTCCTCAATGGCACCCTAGAACAATTCATACGCTCATACACAAACTACCACCAAGACAACTGGGTCGAACTGCTCCCGTTCGCGGAAGTCGCCTATAATAACGCCGTCCACACGAGCACGGGGAAAACCCCGTTCAAAGTAGTCTCGGGGCGCGACTTCATCCCCATACCGGAGCTACCATGACCCCCAGGACCCCAAGTGGATGCCAGTGACTGGGGACGGAAGATTGCGGAATCGTGGCCAATAATCACGGCAGCGCTGAAGGAAGCACAGGCGGCCTACAAAGAGCAGGCCGACAAGCACCGGCGCCAGCAACCGACGTTCCAGGCTGGGGATATGGTCTACCTATCCACCAAATTCCTGAAGTCACCTCAACCCTCGAAAAAACTGGGGCCTAAGTATATCGGGCCGCTTCGAGTAACCCAGATAGTGAACCCGGTGGCAATACGCCTGGACCTGCCGCACAACCTACGGAGACTCCACCCGGTATTTCACACCAGCCTCCTGAAACCTGCAACCACCTCTCGATGGCACCCGAACACGCCACTGCCCTCCCCAGTGATGATCGACGGCCAACAACATTTCGAAGTAAGGGACATACTCGACTCGCACCGTCAAAGGGGAACATTACACTATCTAGTAAGGTGGAAACACTTCCCCCACCCAGAATGGGTGGCGGCGCAACACGTCAAGGCGCCAGACCTGACCCGGGCATTCCACCGGACGTACCCTGACAAGCCAAAGGGGCGACAAGCCGAACCGGCCCTGAACACCCTTTCCCCCGCGGGCCCCCCCCTGCCAACCGCGCCCCCAGGGGAAAGGGCCCCCCCAAGCCCGCGACTTGGGTAGACCTCCCTCCCCCCGGGACTCACCCTCCCCCCGCCCAGGCCCACGAAGGAGTGACATTGGTCACCTGTGCATGCCTGGGGGCAATGCCCAGGATGCACACATAACAAAGCCGACGCACTTAGAATAAAAATAAGGGCCCTACCTGGAGCTGATAAGCACCCGACCAGCCACGCCTCTCTCCTCGTCGAACTGAGCCAAACAAGCAGGGTGTGGCCGGAGCATGCGCACGCCCAGGGTGTGGTCGGGGCATGCGCACTGGGAACACACCCTAGATGGACACAAGGTAGAGGGCGGAACAAAGGGAGGGGCGAAAACACTCCGGCGGGAAATTAAAAAAAAAAAAAAAACCATTTTGACAGCTCTCCTGGTAAAAAACCGGAAAGCTGGGGGGGGGGCACTATTCGGACAGGGGGCAGTATGTCATGAGTGCCGTTGAGCTGAAGACATCAGCACAATGGCACACATGACAATAACGAGGAAGCAGGGGAAGGGGCTCAAGATAAACAGCCATCAGCTCACAAAGAAGAAAGAAGAAGAGACAAAGGCTAAGCGGATCGCGAGGCACACCCAAGCTGTTAGCACCAGCGCAACGGAGATCGCCCAGCTGACAGCAATCACCGGCTGAATAAGGAAACCGATGATGGGCGATCCCGGAGCACCAGCGGGGCCTCGCAACCCCTCACCTACCGGCAAGACAGCATGCAGGACAAAGGGGGGATGACGTAACCCTGAGTGAGGGGGCGCTGACCGGCGCGGGGTATTTAAACCCCGCACCGGCGCGCTCCTGTCACTCTCAGCTTTTTTCGGAACCGTTGCTATGTAAAGAATAAAGCTGAACCTGCTTTCTCATGAATCAGCGTCAGTGCTTTACTCTGCATAGACAGGGCATGACAATGAGGGTACTAATAAAACACTTCCAGAGGTCACCAGATTGTGTATATGATGATCTAAGTTCCACTTGAAAAATAGAAGAATGTGTTGCCCACCCTTTGCTGAAACTGTTATCTTAAACTGAAAAGTGAATGCTATGTTATTTATTCACCTAAAACGAGAGAGAGAGACAGAGAGAGAGAATTTTTTTAGCTCTAAGAGGTTTTAAATGTTCAATAAGTCTAATATATAAGTAATATCAAATACATATTTTGTTCTGCTAATATTGCATGAGAAGATAATCCTGTTCGTAGTGTGCAATACTCTTATGTATATCATATAATCTTAAAACTGAATTTTATAATCAGTATGTTCCCATCTTAACTGAAATAAAGGCATTTGATCTTCAATAGTATTTTTTTAATGGGAATTCTGGATGGAAAAAAAGTTCTTCCTGAATACCAAGTTGACATATCAGTCAAACAATCTGTGAGAATGCCTTTAAACTGTCAAGTCAAAAATCTTGGTGGGAGATAATGATGAACAGTTTAAATCAACAGTTTTAAATCAGTACCTACATCTCTCTCAGGATAGTCTGTGTGATGACTGCTCTACTCAGCTTACCATTAAATTTGATTCATATGTGATTAAAGTAGAAATCTCTTTAATGGAGTGTAGTATGTAGTACAGTGAAAAAGTTGCGAATAAAACTTCCCGCACTTTCTCTAAGTTAAACAGTCCAATGAACTCAACCCCCTTCCCCTTCTTCAGTATGCTGCCCCTCCTTCCTGTGCCAGTTCGTTCAGTGCTGTGCAGATGTCTCCAACAGCTGGGCAGCTCGACCTTGGATCCAGAGATAGTCCAAACAAGATGCTTTCATACTCCTGGCATGTCCCCCTCCCACTTCTATTGACTCTCAAGGTCTGACACATGCTGACTTCATGCATGGGAGTCCAATCAGATGTTCTGGGAACCTTTGAACTGGGAGCATGACAGTCTGTGATCTCAGTTTAATTGTCTTTTTGAAGCATGAATTGTTCTTACAGTGCTTAATCTGATGGTCAATAAGAAAATTCTTAGGAAATAAAAAGGATGGATAGCTACTATTCAAAGTGGTGTTGGGAGAATGTCACCTACCCTAAAAAAAGACAAAACTTAGCTGGGAGTCAGAAAGATTATCTTGCAGAATAACATAATCAGTTGGCCTTCTGGTAAACAAGTATTTTATGAATGTTCTTTTTTTAAAATAAGAATTTTATTAAGTTTCAAGAGAAAGATAAAAGCTACAAAAAAAACCCTACCAAAAAAAAAAAGAAAAACTAAAAAGATTTGAAAAAAACAAGAGATTTTTTTTTTCAGAGTTACAAAAAGATGTGACTTCTGACATTTAACAGCAAGGAAATACAAAAATTTTCCATTATAAATCTCTTACTCTCTATTAACACAATAAAAATCACTAAGTACAGTTACTCCTCCCCCTTATATTAAAATGAAGAAAAAAAATTCACATAAATCTCCTAAACATCTTTTTTCCCTCCAAAAGTTAAAACATATTTAATTATTCCCTTCCTACCATTATTCTATGCATTTCTGTCTACTATAATAAAAATCAAATTAAAAGGCACATAAGTTGTCAGCTATTATACTTAATGGTATAACAATTTTAATAATCTTAATCTTAATAAACCCAAAACCAAGGCATTTTAACCCTAATAATCTTAATCCAAATCCTTAAAGACAAATAACATCAGCCAAACCCCAAAATCAATCCATATAAACATTCTTTAACCCTTATCCCACTCCAAAATAACCCAGAGCATTTACATATCCCCACAATGTGCACAGAGCTTTTTTCTTAGGAAGCTTAGCTTTTTTCAAACAGATGAACTGCCCCTCTCAACAATTCCAACTTCTATGCAGAAAACCTCCCACACATAATGACCCCCTTTTTTTCATGGCATTCCACCAGAAAGTTAATTTCTCTTATTGCTTGCAGATCCCTCTCTGTGTTAAATTTCTCCAACTCCATTATTCAATCTTCATCCAGCATCTCAATAGAAATCTCAGTCTCACTCTTAGAAGAAACTTTTCTATCACTGTTAAATTCCTCAGTTTCATCCACTACATCCCCAAACAGATGACACATTTCAGACATCAAATTTTCCATGATGTCCTGAATGTCCTGCATGAAAGCTTGATAGGAGTTAAAAAGAATCTGTTTAAAATCTTGGTGGAAGTCAGAAAAAAATCTGTTTAAGATCTTCTATGTCTCACACAGTAGATTATGGCGCTTCCTAGGAGCTTAAAGAACGAAAGCCAAAAGATATGGAAAAGTTCCAAAATGTGTTTACACAAAGTGAGAGTTAGATAAGCAGACAGTTCCCAAGGGAAAGTAGAAAGAGAAAGCTGAAAGGTCAGATCAGCTGATTCAAAATGTAGGAAAATTCTAATATCTTCAAATTTAGTACAAAAATAATAACAGGAAGACAATTGTTTACTTGTAATCTTCCTAAATATTGGAAAGAAGAACAAAATTCAAAACTTAAAAAAGAATTTTTAAAAAGTAATCCCAAAAAATAACGATAAACACCAAGAGAACCAGCTCCTCTTCACTGTAGAAAGCCTCTCTTAGGATATGCATACACACATACATACATACACACACACAGACACACAAACATACACACTGTATGTACGTATGTATGTGTGTAATCTATATATTACATACATACATATATTACAAATGACCACCAGATCTACTACTGTGGACAAGAGAACCACAGAAGAAATGGAATAGCCTTCATAATTAATAATAAAGTGGCTAAAGCAGTGCTTGGATACAATCCAAAAAAAGATAGAATGATCTCAATTTGAATTCAGGGCAAGCCACCTAACATCACAGTGATCCAAATATATGCCCCAACCACAGATGCTGAAGAAGCTGAGGTAGAGCAGTTCTATGAGGATCTGCAGCACCTACTGGACGACACGCCTAAAAGAGATGTTATTTTCATCCCAGGAGACTGGAATGCTAAGGGGGCAGTCAAATGACACCTGGAATTACAGCATGGCCTGGGAGAACAAAACAAAGCAGGATATAGGCTGATAGAATTTTGCCAAGACAACTCACTCTGCATAACAAACATTCTCTTCCAACAACCTAAGAGACGGCTTTATACATGGACTTCCCCAGATGGACAACACTGAAATCAGATTGACTACATCCTTTGCAGCCAAAGGTGGCAGACATCTGTACAGTCGGTAAAAACAAGGCCTGGAGCTGACTGTAGTTCAGATCACGAACTTCTTCTTGCACAATTTAGGATCAGACTAAAGAGATTAGGGAAGACCCAGAGATCAGCTAGATAGGAGCTCACTAATATTCCTAAGGAATATGCAGTGGAGGTGAAGAATAGATTTAAGGGACTGGACTTAGTAGATAGGGTCCCGGAAGAACTCTGGACAGACGTTGGCAGCATTGTTCAGGAGGCGGCAACAAAATACATCCCAAAGAAAGATAAAACAAAGAAGGCAAAATGGCTGTCTGCTGAGACACTAGAAGTAGCCCAAGAAAGAAGGAAAGCAAAAGGCGACAGTGATAGGGGGAGATATGCCCAATTAAATGCAAAATTCCAGAGGTTAGCCAGAAGAGATAAGGAATTATTTTTAAACAAGCAATGCGCGGAAGTGGAAGAAGACAATAGAATAGGAAGGAGAAGAGACCTCTTCCAGAAAATTAGAAACATCGGAGGTAAATTCCAGGCAAAAACAAAGATGGCAAGGACCTAACAGAAGAAGAGATCAAGAAAAGGTGGCAAGAATACACAGAAGACCTGTATGGGAAGGATAACAATATCGGGGATAGCTTTGACAGTGTGGTCAGTGAGTTAGAGCCAGACATCCTGAAGAGTGAGATTGAGTGGGCCTTAGGAAGCATTGCTAATAACAAGGCAACAGGAGACAACGGCATCCCCGCTGAACTGTTCAAAATCTTGCAAGATGATGCTGTCAAGGTAATGCATGCTATATGCCAGCAAATTTGGAAAACACAACAATGGCCATCAGATTGGAAAAAACTTATATCCCCATACCAAAAAAAGGAAACACTAAAGAATGTTCAAACTATCGAACAGTGGCACTCAATTCACATGCCAGTAAGATAATGCTCAAGATCCTGCAAAGTAGACTTCAGCAATTCATGGAGCAAGAATTGCCAGATGTACAAGCTGGGTTTAGAAAAAGCAGAGGAACTAGGGACCAAATTGCCAATATCCACTGGAAAATGGAAAAAGCCAGGGAGTTTCAGGAAAACATCTATTTCTATTTTATTGACTATTCTAAACACTTTGACTTTGTGGACCATAACAAATTGTGGCAAGTTCTTAGCAGTATGTGGATACCAAGTCCTCTTGTCTGCCTCCTGAGGAATCTGTATAATGACCAAGTAGCAACAGTAAGAACAGACCATGGAACAAGGGACTGGTTAAGATTGGGAAAGGAGTATGGCAGGGTTGTATACTCTCACTCTACCTATTCAACTTGAACACAGAACACATAATGTGATGTGCTGGGCTTGAGGAATCCAAGGCTGGAGTTAATAACGCTGGAAAAAACATTAACAATCTCAGATATGCAGATGATACCACTTTGATGGCTGAAAGCGAAGAGGAACTGAGGAGCCTTATGATGAAGGTGAAAGAAGAAAGTGCAAAAGCTGGCTTGCAGCTAAACCTCAA
The DNA here is from genome assembly GCF_035149785.1 of Candoia aspera. NCBI lineage: Eukaryota > Metazoa > Chordata > Lepidosauria > Squamata > Candoiidae > Candoia > Candoia aspera. Next base: position 78,426,563 of record NC_086157.1, on the reverse strand, counting down.
AAAAAACCCCAAGATTATGGCAACCAGCTTGATTGATAACTGGCAAATAGAGGGAGAAAACATAGAGGCAGTTAAATACTTTGTATTGCTAGGTGCAAAGATTACTGCAGATGCTGATTGCAGTCAGGAAATCAGAAGGTGTTTAATTCTTGGGAGAACAGCAATGACAAATCTTGATAAAATAGTTAAGAGCAGAGACATCAAACTCACAACAAAGGTCCGCATAGTTAAAGCAATGGTGTTCCCCATAGTAACATATGGCTGTGAGAGCTGGACCATAAGGAAGGCTGAGAGAAGGAAGATCGATGCTTTGGAACTGTGGTGTTCTGAGGAAAATTCTGAGAGTGCCTTGGACTGCAAGAAGATCAAACCAGTCCATCCTCCAGGAAATAAAGCCAGACTGCTCACTTGAGGGAATGATATTAAAGGCAAAAATGAAATACTTTGGCCACATCATGAGAAGACAGGACACCCTGGAGATGATGCTGATGCTAGGGAGAGTGGAAGGCAAAAGGAAGAGGGGCCAACCAAGGGCAAGATGAGGATGATATTCTAGAGGTGACAGACTAATCCTTGGGGAGCTCGGGGTGTTGATGACCGACAGGAAGCTCTGGCGTGGGCTGGTCCATGAAGTCATGAAGAGTCGGAAGCGACTAAATGAATAAACAGTAACAACATATAGATAGATAGTTAGATAGTTAGATAGATAGATAGATAGATAGATAGATAGATAGATAGATAGATAGATAGATAGATAGATAGAGATTTAGAAATTGGGTAGCCGGTCATAGCATCCCTTTAAGGCTATAGCCCGGCTTGTAGAGTGATGACATCTCCACCTCCCAGCTAGCTCTTACCAGTCAAACGCAAAACACTGTTTGTGATCTTCTGGCTACAGGCAGCCATCCAGAGGGCAGATGTGGTGATTCCAGGTGTTTTCCTTCATCTGGAGAACACTCCTGGGCTTCAGGAATACCTGCCTGAACCTGAAAAAAATTGCTGCATTGTCAGCTCTGCTGCTAAGCTCGCAGGCACAGCTGTTCAGTCCACTATGTTCCCACCAGAAGTCAGGTATTTTATGAATGTTCTATCCACCATTTTGAAAGAACCTTCAAAACAGGTTCTCAAAATACCAAGTTTCCAACCCAAAAGGTTGTATAGTACACTGTAGCTCACATTGAAAGGTATGTTTGGACAAGCAATTTTCACAACTAAAGTGAAAACTCAAAATTTAACTAAAGATTAACATGAACTCATTATTAACATTAATCCCAGAGATAAATACAATCATAAAAATAGAACATCTCTAGAATTTGCTCCCTTGTTAATTGTTCATCTTGCTACATGAAAAAGCCTGCTTTTATTAGCAAGTTTCAGAAGTTCCTTTTATCAATATGAGTCTGTAACTGTCCATTTAAGCTATTTATGGATATAGCATGATAGAAAAGCAGTTGATCTCTTGGGTGAGAAGAATCTATCCCTCTGTGGTAATTCCTGCTAGAATTGAATTATCTGAAAGTTTGCGGTTATTTTAGTCATCGCCTTTGGCCTCACAATTGTACATCTGAATGTGTGACACACTCCAACAGTGAACAAATAGTTGCTTAGAGACATTTTCTCCTATAGATCCATACATCATGCTTTCATTTCCATTTCATCTATGGAAATCAATACACCTTACACAAAATGAACAAAAACATCATGCTATCTTAATTTCTCTCAAAGCCCCTCAGGAGACAATAAAACCACATTTAATACCTGTGAATCTGAGATTCTGCATAGTAACAGGCATTGAGAGTTAAACCTGAGCATGCAGAATTATTCTTTTTTTTTCCTCAAAGTGAAGGCTTACAAAAATCCAGCAGTGCAGTTCTTCCGTCTTCATCATTCTGCTCTTCATTTAACAGAAGCCTGTTTACAATAAATGGTGATGAACTGATAAAGTTACTTCACTGAGAGCATCACCTTTGGTGCTTGTCAGCCAAGTGGCCCACTAAGGTGATAGACAGAGTCCAGGTTTTCCCTAAATGTTCAATAAGTGAGAGTGAAATGGATGTCTTCACCTTTTCTGTACCTGTAGATATGTTAAGTTTGCTGTTTTTTAAAAAAAATCTGAAATAGAAAAGGATATTCCAATGTACACTTCTGGAATTATTTGCTTGTATCACTTGTGCTTGCGTTTGCCTGCTGTTTGTAATTCAGACAGAGGCTCTCAAAGAACTAATGTTCTTTAATATGTACCTTTTTTTAGGAATTCAAAAGTGCATAGTCAATCTCTTACTATTTTTATGAAAGTGCAAAGGGGGAAGATACAAGAATATTCAGGAGTACAGTCAGTGGCACCATAGCTATAAACAACCTTTCAAATTGTACAAGGGACAAACTAACAATGTTATTAAATAGAATTCTGAGTACATTAGATTTGGCTGAAGCCTCAGTGAGGCTGAACAGGATAATACAAAATAGATGTTTATTTCATACAACAGAAACAGACCTGGCCTGCATAAAGCTTCATCTGCTTTTTTTTATTATTTTGTTTTTTCATTTGTCTTTTGCCAAAAAGAAAAGGAAAAGAGAAAAATACTGTAAATGAAAGTGAAAACAAAGCTGCATGTTTTATCTGTCTTTATATCCAGGGCTTGTTTCAGATCAGGGCTGCAACTGAGGGGGGCAACCGGGGCATGTGCCCCAGGTGCTGCGCTGGTGGGGCGCCAAAATGAGTGCTGGGGGGGGGAGCCAAAATGGACACGGAATCCATGTTTGCCCCAGGTGACACAGACCCTAGTTGCGGCCCTGCTTCAGATACTTGGCCTAAACAACAATATACATTATATTTTTAGGTGCTTTGGAAAATTACCCTAAATCATACAGATCAGTTTGTTATCAGCATAAAGTACTTCTAAGTATACTTAGAATCACAGGATTTATCTGTTTTCAAATATTTCTTCATATGAACAGCTTTGTCTATTTTCATGTAATGTTTTTTGTTGTTTATTCGTTTAGTCGCTTCCGACTCTTCGTGACTTCATGGACCAGCCCACGCCAGAGCTTCCTGTTGGTCGTCAACACCCCCAGCTCCCCCAGGGACGAGTCCGTCACCTCTAGAATATCATCCATCCATCTTGCCCTTAGTCAGCCTCTCTTCCTTTTGCCTTCCACTCTCCCTAGCATTAGCATCTTCTCCAGGGTGTCCTGTCTCCTCATTATGTGGCCAAAGTATTTCAGTTTTGCCTTTAATATCATTCCCTCAAGTGAGCAGTCTGGCTTTATTTCCTGGAGGATGGACTGGTTTGATCTTCTGGCAGTCCAAGGCACTCTCAGAATTTTCCTCAGAACACCACAGTTCAAAAGCATCTATCTTCCTTCGCTCAGCCTTCCTTATGGTCCAGCTCTCGCAGCCATATGTTACTACAGGGAACACCATTGCTTTAACTATGCGGGCCTTTGTTGTCAGTGTGATGTCTCTGCTCTTAACTATTTTATCGAGATTTGTCATTGCTCTTCTTCCAAGGATTAAGCGTCTTCTGATTTCCTGACTGCAGTCAGCATCTGCAGTAATCTTTGTACCTAGGAATACAAAGTCTTTCACTGCTTCTACATTTTCTCCCTCTATTTGCCAGTTATCAATCAAGCTGGTTGCCATAATCTTGGGGTTTTTTTTGAGGTTTAGCTGCAAGCCAGCTTTTGCACTTTCTTCTTTCACCTTCATCATAAGGCTCCTCAGTTTCTCTTCACTTTCAGCCATCGAAGTGGTATCATCTGCATATCTGAGATTGTTAATGTTTCTTCCAGAGATTTTAACTCCAGCCTTGGATTCCTCAAGCCCAGCATGTCGCATGATGTGTTCTGCGTACAAGTTGAATAGGTAGGGTGAGAGTATACAGCCCTGCCGTACTCCTTTCCCAATCTTAAACCAGTCCGTTGTTCCATGGTCTGTTCTTACTGTTGCTACTTGGTCGTTATACAGATTCTTCAGGAGGCAGACAAGATGACTTGGTATCCCCATACCACTAAGAACTTGCCACAATTTGTTATGGTCCACACAGTCAAAGGCTTTAGAATAGTCAATAAAACAGAAACAGATGTTTTTCTGAAACTTCCTGGCTTTTTCCATTATCCAGCGGATATTGGCAATTTGGTCTCTAGTTCCTCTGCCTTTTCTAAACCCTGCTTGTACATCTGGCAATTCTTGCTCCATGAATTGCTGAAGTCTACCTTGCAGGATCTTGAGCATTACCTTACTGGCATGTGAAATTAGTGCCACTGTTCGATAGTTTGAACATTCTTTAGTGTTTCCCTTTTTTGGTATGGGGATATAACTTGATTTTTTCCAATCTGATGGCCATTCTTGTGTTTTCCAAATTTGCTGGCATATAGCATGCATTACCTTGACAGCATCATCTTGCAAGATTTTGAACAGTTCAGCGGGGATGCCGTCGTCTCCTGTTGCCTTGTTATTAGCAATGCTTCTTAAGGCCCACTCAACCTCACTCTTCAGGATGTCTGGCTCTAGCTCACTGACCACACCGTCAAAGCTATCCCCGATATTGTTATCCTTCCTATACAGGTCTTCTGTTTATTCTTGCCACCTTTTCTTGATCTCTTCTTCTTCTGTTAGGTCCTTGCCATCTTTGTTTTTGATCATACCCATTTTTGCCTGGAATTTACCTCCAATGTTTCTAATTTTCTGGAAGAGGTCTCTTGTCCTTCCTATTCTATTGTCTTCTTCCACTTCCGCGCATTGCTTGTTTAAAAACAATTCCTTATCTCTTCTGGCTAACCTCTGGAATTTTGCATTTAATTGGGCATATCTCCCCCTATCACTGTTGCCTTTTGCTTTCCTTCTTTCTTGGGCTACTTCTAGTGTCTCAGCAGACAGCCATTTTGCCTCCTTGGTTTTCTCTTTCTTTGGGATGTATTTTGTTGCTGCCTCCTGAACAATGCTGCGAACTTCTGTCCAGAGTTCTTCCAGGACCCTATCTAATAAGTCCAGTCCCTTAAATCTATTCTTCACCTCCACTGCATATTCCTTAGGAATATTAGTGAGCTCATATCTAGCTGATCTCTGAGTCTTCCCTAATCTCTTTAGTCTGATCCTAAATTGTGCAAGAAGAAGTTCGTGATCTGAACTACAGTCAGCTCCAGGCCTTGTTTTTACCGACTGTACAGATGTCTGCCACCTTTGGCTGCAAAGGATGTAATCAATCTGATTTCGGTGTTGTCCATCTGGTAAAGTCCATGTATAAAGCCATCCCTTAGGTTGTTGGAAGAGAGTGTTTGTTATGCAGAGTGAATTGTCTACGCAAAATTCTATCAGCCTATGTCCTGCTTCATTTTGTTCTCCCAGGCCATACTTACCTGTAATTCGGGGTGTCATTTGACTGCCCACCTTAGCATTCCAGTCTCCTGGGATGAAAATAACATCTCTTTTAGGCGTGTTGTCCAGTAGGTGCTGCAGATCCTCATAGAACTGCTCTACTTCAGCTTCTTCAGTATTTGTGGTTGGGGCGTATATTTGGATCACTGTGATGTTAGATGGCTTGCCCTGAATTCGAATTGAGATCATTCTGTCATTTTTTGTGTTGTATCCAAGCACTGCTTTAGCCACATTACTATTAATTATGAAGGCTACTCCATTTCTTCTGTGGTCCTCTTGTCCACAGTAGTAGATCTGGTGGTCATTTGATGTGAAGTGGCCCATTCCAGTCCATTTCAGTTCACTGACGCCCAGAATGTCTATCTTTAATCTTGACATCTCACCAATAACCACATCCAATCTGCCCTGGCTCATAGATCTTACATTCCAGGTTCCAATGATGTGTTGATCCTTAGAACATCGGATTCGCCGTTCACCATCAGCACCGTCGGCCACTAGCCGTCCTTTCGTCTTTGAGCTAGCTGCATCATCACGTCTGGGGCTAGTTGAGCTCATCCTCTGTTCCTCCCCAGTAGCATTTTGACCATCTTCCGACCTGGGGTCTCATCTTCCGATGGTATACCGACATCTCTTTGGTTGTACTGATCCATTTAGTTTTCACACCAAGAATACTGGGGTGGGTTGCCATTACCTTCCCCAGGGATCGCATTTAGTCTGACCTCTCCGTCATGACCTTCCCGTCTTGGGTGGCCCTTCACGGTTTAGCTCATGGCATCATTGAGGTGCTCAAGCTCCAGCACCACAACAAGGTAACGATCCTTTGCTGAAGATGTAATGTTTTAAAGCACTGTTATTTAAGAAATGTTAATGTGTGTATTGAAAAAGAAACATTATATGTAATATCCTGCACAAGCATATGAAAATGACTGTTTTTTTAAGCAACATATAAATTCTAACAAATTGCTTAAAATACAGGAAAACTAGAGCAACAGGGTTTTAAGGAAGAATCTGCAGAACAGAAGGAACAATGCAATCTGTATATGTTGATACAGGATTAAGGGTCTCTGGGTTAAATAGAATTTATTACCAGATAAATAAACAAAAGACTGCAGTCAGGCATTAAAAAACAAGTGATTTAAAAAAAGTGAAGTGAAATGTTTTAAACAAATGTCAACCATTATGCTTTTTAAATAATTTAATTTAAATGTAAATGTTTTCAACATAAACAGAGTTAACAATACTAATATAATAAGCAGATTTTTTACTTAACCATTGTTAGCCACATATAAATGCACAATCTGAAATAAAGCAACTAGAGAAATTGAGTATCAGGATATTTATGTAATAGGGCTGTGAATTTATTTGAAGAGTTGCTCTGCTGCAGAACGACTTGAACTAAGGAGCTCTTAAAAGTGCTATATCAAGGTTTCCTGGCCTTCTGTTTCTAACTGGTAAAACAGAAGAGTTATCTCATCTCATCTCATCTCATTTTATTATTTTATTTTATTTTTTGTATTATTTTGATTTAATTTTTTGGGCAAAAGAGTGGAGTCTGAGGCTCTTGCATGAAATTGGGTGAGAGGAGCGAGCTCTCCAACTCCATAGTATTGAGTCGGGGTTCCATCTCACTCTCACTCTTCCCGCTCCCTGAGCTCTCTTCCAATTCAATTTTTTCTTCTTCCACCTTTGCGTACAGCACGGTCCTCTCTGATGACGGCAGAGGCGATGGCTGCTTTGCTCGGGATTTCGGCGTGCTTCGTTAACTCTTAGCTGAGTTACTTTCTCAGGAAGAGTTTTCGAACACAAAGAGATTTGCAGCTTAATGTCAGCACCTGTTCATTCGAGCATTCGCACAATAACAGTCAGGAGGCTGTGTTCCTTTAACTGTTTTAATGAAGCGAAATGAATGGTACAGAGGTCAAGCTGCGAATGGAGAGTTCCTGCTTAAACCTAGATTTAAAACTACATTTCCTTAACTGGTTCCCTTTCCCATGAAAGTATGTCACCCCCCCCCCCCATCCAGGTGGTGTTTCTGGTGTATCTCAAGTCATTGTCCCTGATGTCTTCCATAGCCATAATAATCCACTTCACACTCCAACCTCACACCCCCTCTGGTGACACAGAGTCTACACCCATTGAGAAGGAAATGATGGCAGATGCTCTGAAGGGGGTTCTGTGAATCCTTTGATCAGGGGGATCTGACAGAAAGAATATCTATGTCTGAGAACATTATACAGTCCATGTTCCTCCATTAAAATAAAATAATTCTTCATTCAAAAATACTATTAGTTAGGAATAAATCTGGACTAGGACACAATCTCTCTGGTAATATTTTTATATGGACAGATAAAGTTTCCCCAAATGAGACCCAACTCATTCATTCATTCATTCATTCATTCATTCATTCATTCATTCATTCATTCGTATGAGTGTTGTTATATCTTTTTAATCATTGAGCTCTAATCAGTTTAAAAGCAACTAACACTTTGGAAAATGTAATTTAGAAATTAGTGCTGATTTTTCCCCTTTGGTTGTTATATTGGTCTTCATTTCCTGAGGTTCAACTTCACCCAAAGCTTTGACAACTTCTATTTTCCTAAAGACATTTTAATCTTAAAAAAACATCACAGTTCTTATCTGGTTCAATTATCCTCAAGTAACCTTGTGAGTCAGGTTAAGATAAAAGAATATGGGTGACCTAAGATTATATGCAGAATTTCATGTGTGAATGGGCTTCTGAACCTGGTTCTCTCTCATCTTTCAGACCAAAGAAACTTTTCATTGAACCATGGTGACCTCTCCTGTGTTTTTTGTTTTTGTTTGTTTGTTTGAAGGAAAAGTTTTCAAAACAAAATAATATATGAAATGACTGCAGTGCCCTGAAAATCCTTACATTTACAAAAATGGGATGATGAGATAGTAGTTCTGGGTTCATAGTCAATACACATCATATAGACTATTTAGTGTAATAAATTTCTTGCTGGAACTGCAAACATATAAACAAGATACATATATTATTTATTTGTTCTCACAAAGTAAATAGTTTTGAAACACAAAGGTCTAGGCGAAAAAGCTTGAATGTGTCTAGACAAAACTTTTAAGTCTAGACAAAAGTTTAAGTAATGAAATAAAGATTATTGAGTCTGACAGAATGTCCAGCAGGGACAAAGAAAACCTACAAGAGAAGTAGAATTTTCTGCTCTGCAAGAAGGGCAAACAAATAACCTGTCATAAACCGTACATGTCCTTCTCTGAAACAAGCCTCTGAAGATGCCTTGTTTCACTTTTGTTAATCACATGCATAAGGATAACTATTACACAACTAGACAACCAACCTTTATTGTTAAATCTATGCGCTGAATACAGTGGATACTGAAGGATTGGAAGTATATGAACATGATTTTAAAACTGAAGGAAGAAACATCAAGAATCTGCACTATACAAATGATCTCCAAGCTCTAGTAATGAAAGTCAAAGAGAACAGTGAAAAAAATGTTTCCACAATTAATTTTTTTTTAAAAAAGCAGCAAAGTAACAGGTATGGTCATCCTGGACAGCACACAAAATCTAGATAGTCTGTAAGCATGGTGTAGTTAGTATGTACACATGTAACACATAAGAACATATGCCAGGAAAGATAAAGAAACCTTATTTTATAAAGAGCACTCAAATCCTGCTGACCATGCCAAATTATTCTCAGCCTATAATGCAGCTGATCTTTCACCAGAGGCAGCAAGCAAACACAAATTGTGGCACATTTCATTCCTCCCATTACAGCTATCAATCAGTGAACTGTAACAGTAACTTTCCACTCCTGATATTTTAACAGCATGGAATCTTGATCTGTAGCTTTGGAAATGTGGGCCAATTTATAAGCAAGGAACATGTGTGGTCTTTAATAAGAATGGTCTGTTATGTGTCCAATAACACAAACAGAGTCCCAGATCTACCTGACACTAATGGATGACTTTGGAAAGAACCAGTGGCATAGGTAGCAAGAATACATGCATTACAGATGGGATGAGGGCAGAATTGCTCAGATAGTGTAACACAAAACTGGCTTGAAAAGATATTTGCTCATCTGACAATCTGGAAAATGCCAAGATTTTTTGGCTTAATAATGTAGGGTTGGGTTGGCTATCCAGTGAAAATGTTATGTACAGGTTCACTGTATTACATCTGCCTATACAGAATGCAGGAGAGTAGCAAATAATGAAAAAGAAAATACACTGCTGCACCAATAAGAATGGTAAGAAAGCACTCCATTTCTTTTCTGTTAAGCCAGTAAGCAAGGTCAGAGTGTTAAAAGTATCCATTAGCCCTGGTTTTCATATCCTACACATTAGAAACTATACTGGCTTAATAATATTTAGAGTATGACTACTCTGATGTTACATAGCTTTCTGTGTTTTCCTAGCATCTTCACTCTTATGAAAGCCTATGTAGAGAAATAATGTACAGAAATATCCTATTCATGGAAACAGATAGTTTTAGAGGTGTTTTCTAAAAAGCTTGCAGTAAGGGGTTGTGGCAATAGAGACAGGCCACACTGTATTATCGATACGCAAATCCTTCAGTCTTGCTGAACTGAAACTTCCATTATCTCGAGCCAGCATGAATCAAAGGTATGAAATTCTTTGTCTAACATCTGAGATACACATTTAGGAATCATGACTAAGAAGTCCTTAGCCATGAATTATGTTAGCAAAAATGACCTCTTCAGAAAAATCCAAAAAGAAGTATTTGTGAGATAAAGCTTTATGTCTCTCGACAAAGACTTTTATCTCCAGTAGTGGGCTTTTCTTTATCCCAATTTACCTAAAGAGTTGTGCCAGAAACAGTTCTTTTCTTGTTCTGTATGCCCATATATTGTTGTCCATTGCCATATTAATAAATTCATTCAAGTTTGTGATCTAAATATGACTCCATAGAACTATTGGGCAAAAAGAAGAAATGGTATCACATGATATATTAAATGCCATGTACAAACAAAAATTAACTGTACAGAACGACAGAAACATTCCATTCAGAAAATCAAAGAAATGTAAAAATTGATTATATCTAATTGAAAGTGTAATCTTCAAAATAAATCCCAGTGACTTAGGAAGGTTCCCAGCAATAAGTCATTCTATACCACTGTTTCTGAACCTTGGTAACCTCAAGCTGTGTGGACTTCAACTCCCAGAATTCCCCAGCCAGCATCTAGACTAAGACTATATCTATCTCAGCCTCTAGCAATGAGATAGTCATAAAAACTTAGATATTTATTACAAAATAGTTACCCTTAGTTGCAAGGTGTAATGGTTGCCTATTCTGACAAACTCAGTCTCACAAGCAGGTGCTTACGGATAACTGGTTTATTGAAAGAATAGTATGCAGATACAAAGAAAGCTGAGAATGAGCAAAAGTGCGCCAAATACAAACTAAAAACCCTCGCTTCAAACCCGGTTCCACCCTCGCTCGCGCTTAGCAACCACCCCCTCCCAGGTGCTAGCAACCGTTACCCACATCAGCCTGAGAAAGTAACCTTGAACACATTCCATAACCCAAACATACAGTCCACAGTTGCAGCAAGGAGATTACAGCCTGGCACGGCTGGAAATTCCCACCCAGCAAACACGGAACAGGAAAGTGACATGCGAAACGTTACGATGTATTCAGAACATTGAAACGATGAACATGACATACCGCCCCCCTTAAAAACAACAAATTAAGGAGCAGGTTTAGCAGGATATGCAGTATGAAAATGGTCAACTAAAACAGGGGAGTGGACATTGCAGGCAGCAACCCATTCTGGATGAGGGAAATGTTTCCACCGGACCAGGTATTGCAAAGTAGAATGAAGACGTCGAGAATCCAGAATTTCCTGGACTTCGAAGTGTTGCTGGACATCAATCATAATGGGAGCAGATGGTGAGGGTTGCGGGTGCCAGCGATCCGATTGGTGGAAGGGTTTGAGTAAGCTGCAATGAAAAACGGGATGCAAATGTTTAAGATTATGAGGCAAATCTAATTTAAAAGTAACAGGATTAATTTGAGCCACAATAGGGAAGGGGCCCACGAATTTCAGTGCCAACTTTTTAGATGGTTGGGGTGATTTAATAAACTTTGTGGAGAGGTAAACTTTATCCCCAACTTTGAAGGGTGGCTGAGGTGCCCGTTTGGTGTCAGCATGGTGTTTGTAAGCAGCTTGGGCATCGGCAAGAGCTTGTTTGATTTTAGGCCAGGAGTTTCCCAGATGTGCTGCCCAGTCCGCAGGGGAAGAAGGAGGAGATGTTGGTTGCGGCAGCTCTGGGATGGGCACAAAATCCCGACCAAAGACAGTGCGAAACGGCACCTGACCAGTGCTCTGATGCACTGCATTGTTGTAGGCGACTTCAGCAAATGGCAGGAGATCGACCCAATTATCTTGTTGATAGTTCACAAAAGCACGCAGATATTACTCCAGTGTGGAATTAAGCGCCTCTGTAGATCCGTCAGTCTCAGGATGCGATGCAGTGGAGAGCGCTTGCTTGGTGCCCACCAATTTCATAAAAGCCCGCCAAAACTGGGAAGTAAATTGTGTGCCTCTGTTGGTCACCAAATGGGAGGGGCTCCTGTGGAGCCTGTACATGTATACAAAAAAGAGGCGGGCGAGCTGCTGGGCTGAGGGAATGGAAGCGCATGGAATGAAATGGGCTTGTTTCGAGAAAAAGTCCTTCACAACCCAAATCACAGTTTTCCTCTGGCTTGGAGGTAAATCAACGATAAAATCCATAGAGATCTCCTCCCAAGGGTGAGAGGGACTGGCCACTGGCTGGAGCAACCCCTGGGGCTTCCCAACCTTCCGTTTTGATCCAGCGCAGACAGGGCAGGAAGCAATATATTCCTTAACATCTCGCCTCAGTGTTGGCCACCAGAATTGGCATCTAACCAAGTGAAGTGTTTTGACAAACCCAAAATGTCCAGCCAGTTTGTCATCATGGCAACGGAGTAAAATGTCTTTGCGTAAAGTCTCAGGCACATAGAGACAATTGTTTTTCCAAGCAAAATCATGGGCAAAAGTAACAGTGTGTAAATTTTCTTGCAACCAAGTGTCAGATTTCAATTGGGAAAGAAACTGTTGTTGCAAGTCTGAGGGAACTGGCAACTGTCCAGGATGGGGTGAAATTGAAGTGTCTGGCTGTTGCGCACGAGTCTGGCTGCGGGTCACTGCTGCCAGACTCAATTGTGGGTCCGTCCACAGTGTACCGACTACATCAGGTACAGTGCTGGAATCCTGGGGTCTGTGGGAAAGTGCATCAGCCAGAAAGTTTTTCCTTCCCGGAATAAATTTCAACTTAAAATCAAAACGACTGAAGAATTGAGCCCATCTGATTTGCTTTGGGTTGAGCTTATGAGGTGCACTGAGTGCTTCGAGGTTCTTGTGGTCAGTCCAAACCTCAAAAGGGTGGGTAGCCCCCTCCAACAAGTGGCACCAAGTGTCTAAAGCCATCTTGACAGCAAAAGCCTCTTTCTCCCAAACGTGCCACCGCCTTTCAGTCTCAGAGAATTTATGGGAGAGATAAGCACAAGGCTTCAAACATCCCGACTCATCTGCTTGTAGCAGGAGCACTCCAATGGAGAAATCAGAAGCTCCACTTGCACCACAAATGGCTTGCTAGGATCGGGATGCTGTAGAATGGGTTCTGCTGTGAATAGCTTTTTAAGCTGGTCAAAAGCCACCTGGCATGCGGGCGTCCATTTCAACAATGCCCCAGATTCTTTGCCCTCCGGGTATCCCCCTCCCCTTTATTTTTTATTAGCTCAGTGAGGGGCAACGCTATCCCCGCGAACCCCTGGATAAACTGGCGATAATAGTTCGCGAATCCGAGGAAACTTTGGAGCTGCCTACGCGTGCGTGGTGGCTCCCATGCTAGAATGGCTTCAACCTTAGCTGGATCCATTTCAATACCCTTGTCTGAAATTCTATAGCCCAAATAGTGAATTTGAGATTTATGAAAAGCACATTTGGACAATTTAGCATACAGTTCAGCCTTTCTCAGCTTGCTGAGCACTTGTCTAAGTAGTTCTATATGTTCCTTCATGGTTTCAGTATAGATTAACACATCATCCAAATACACCAAGACCCCTTTGAATAAATGGTCATGCAAAACCTCATTGATTAGTTGCATAAAAACTCCAGGCGCCCCCGCCAGCCCAAAAGGTAACACTTTATACTGGAAAGAGCCCAAAGGACAATTGAAAGCAGTTTTCCATTCATCCCCCTCTCTTATACGAATGCGGAAATATGCCTCCCTCAGGTCCAATTTAGAGAATATTTTACCTTTTGCCAGACGTGATAACATGTCTTTGATTAACGGGATGGGATATTTATTTAATATTGAGACTGCATGCAATCCATGGAAATCCGTACATAGTCTCAAAGTCCCATCTTTCTTTGGTCTGAATAGAACAGGAGCCCCCACTGGGAAACTGGCTGGTTCGATAAAACCCCTGGCTAGATTTTTATCGACAAACTCTCTTAGCGTTGCCAGTTCCTTCTGGGTCATAGCATAAATTTTTGGCTTAGGCAACTTTGCATTAGGGATAAAGTCTATGGCACAGTCAGTTTTATGGTGCGGCAGCAGCTGATCCACTTCCTTTTCTCCAAACGCATCTGCAAAGTCTTGGTATTGTTCCGGCAGTCCATCTAGCGGACTAGTAAGGAGATGCGGAGTTGTTGCTGCCGCCCTCCCCACCTCGCCGCTGTCCAGTTCATCCCCCTCAGGGGCTTTGTAGAATCCATCTGCAAAAGTCACAGTCCTGTGCACCCAATTTATGTGTGGGTTTTGCTGAACAAACCAAGGCATCCCCAAAGTGACAAATGGACCCCCCACAGGCGCTACCACAAAAGGCAGTTTCTCCCAGTGGCTTCCCATTTGCAATGCCACCATCCCTGTGGAGTGAGTCACCGGTTTCCCCCCCGCTGTAGATCCATCCAATTGGGTGAAGATCATGGGCCGTTTCAAAGGAAATGTGGGTAACTCCAATGCAGCTACCACGTCAGGATGCATTAAACACCGTGAGCACCCCAAATCAACCATAGCCCACACTTCCACGGTTCTTGTCCGTGACCCCAATTTCACCTTCACTGTCATGGTAGGGAAATTTCCACTCACCGAAGTGTGATTGCGCCCTTCCTCTTCCACCTGCCCAGCAGCACCCTTTAAAGCAGGTGGCTGGCATTTCCCACCGGCTGATTGCAAACAGCCTCCTCCTCATCCCCAAAGAAAGGGACTTCCTCAGGTTCGACCTCCGCCAGCACCACCTTCATCTTCCTTGGTAGGGAAGGAGATTTTCCAGATGACTTTCCCGGCCGGTCTTTGGTCTTTCCTTTTGGGCACGCTGCTGCTCGGTGCCCCTCTTTTCCACACCGCAGACATTGCCCTCTCACATAGCATCACTCCTTCTCTTCCTCCCAGGTCCGCTGGCTGGATTTACCTGGAGGAGCCGAGGTGCGGGACGCTTTACTGAATCTCCCATATCTCATCGATTTTCGGTGGGCAAATGTCTCTAGGGCATGCTCAGCACTGCTCGCCCGCTGAATCCAATCATATAGGGTTCTTGGGTCCTCACACCCCAGAGACCACTTCAGAACCTCAGTTTCCAGTCCATCCTTGAACATCTCCACCAGCGTGAATTGGGACCAATCCTCCACTTTCCCCGCCAGTGCTTTAAATTCCAGCGCATAATCCGCCACGGATCATGACCCTTGGTACAGTCCCTTTAATGCCCGCTTCGCTCTTTCCTGAGCTAGTGGGTCTTCAAAATGTTGCCGTAATGCCCACAGAAATTCCTTGAAGTCTTCTAACTCTGGAGCGTTCGATTGGCACAGCTGTACATACCAATCGGCCACCCTCCCCTTCAGCTTGGTAGCAATGGCGTTTATTTTCCCCCGCTCTGACCGGAACCCCTGTTCCCAATCCTCCATATAACTGTTAGTATTAGTTATGAAGAAGGACAATTTGGCAGGGTCCCCATCGAACTTTACTGTGAAGGGTGGGGGTCTTACAGTTTCTGGTCACTCAGCCCTTTGTACGCCCCCTAGCGAGCACCTCTCCGCTGGAGGGGACCTCAAAATTGTCACCCTCGGGCCCTTCTGCTCTCCTCGACGCCGGACCCTGCTTCTCCCTCTGGGGGATGGTAGGGGTGACTGTGAGGGGGAATGCCTATGGCGGGACCCTTCCCTTCCTTTTTCAGGTGACCCCCATCCCATTGACATCTTCTTCAGCATGAATTCGACCGAGTCTAATTTTGCCTCCAACACTTTTATATGATCAGGGGTGGGGGACCCCTTGGGCGCTTCCTTCCTGACCACCTTGGGTGACAGCGGGTACTGCCACTTCCAGGAGGCTTGAGCTGCTCCAGGGTCCGATTCCTCCTCCCAAGTAAGGTAGTCACCAGCCGAAGTACTGGTCATTTTGGGTACTTTTTGACGTCCCTCCTTCTCCTTCAAGTTGGGGTTGGGTTCTGCCCGGACCCCCGGAGCATCGCTGCAGGGTACCTTCTCCGCTCTAACCACTGTGGAGTTCAGTTCCCCTTCGCTCGATGCCTCGCTCTCCATCTCCTGCAATCACGGTTCGTTCCTCGCTAGCGCTCCCCTTCACAGATGAATCTGGATAGGGGCTAGCGGAATAAGGTTTTGAGA
This sequence comes from Candoia aspera, assembly GCF_035149785.1. Classification (NCBI taxonomy): domain Eukaryota; kingdom Metazoa; phylum Chordata; class Lepidosauria; order Squamata; family Candoiidae; genus Candoia; species Candoia aspera. The sequence continues at coordinate 78,410,517 of NC_086157.1, read as the reverse complement.
TTCTCAGCTTTATGTAGTGGTTGCCTATTCTGACAAACTCAGTCTCACAAGTAGGTGCTTAAGGATAACTGATTTATTGAAAGAATAGTATGCAGATACAAAGAAAGCTGAGAATGAGCAAAAGCGCGCCAAATACAAACTAAAAACCCTCGCTTCAAACCCGGTTCCACCCTCGCTCGCGCTTAGCAACCACCCCCTCCCAGGTGCTAGCAACCGTTACCCACATCGGCCTGAGAAAGTAACCTTGAACACATTCCATAACCCAAACATACATTCCACAGTTGCAGCAAGGAGATTACAGCCTGGCACGGCTGGAAATTCCCACCCAGCAAACACGGATCAGGAAAGTGACATGCAAAATGTTACGATGTATTCAGAACATTGAAACGATGAACATGACACAAGGCTTAATTTTTGGCAAATACATTTTTGAATAAGGTCTTATTTCATTTTATTTTATACTAACGACACTGTGAGATAGATAGAGCTGATAGAGAGTGACTGACATCAAGTGAACCACTAAGCTCCAGGGCTGAGTGAGGAATAATTATTCCATGTTTGATAGAAAGGTCTGTACAAACTGACAAAGTGATATAGTAGATGTATCATTTGGCCAGAAATATGACTATTTTTCAGAAGGATATGTTTGGGGACTTTGGAGCTAAAGTTTTAAAAACAATTTGATATTTTGAAATAAGAAAATATATATTTTTTTCCCTTCCATAATGAGATGATTGCTGCAAACAAAGGATTCCCATGAAGCATTCCCTGTGATTTGAAAATAAACTTATCAGTCATATAACTCCTTCCTCCATCTCGTTTCCTCCCATCAAATAATTCATAGGAAATGAAAGCTTAATGCAGCAGTTTTTGCAGGCATTGTGCCTATCCTTTTTTTAGCATCAGAGCCACCAACAAAAACTCTTTCGCTGATTTGTAGAAATCACCCCCTTTGCCTTGTGGAGTCATAGAATCAGTTTACAGTAAGACTAAGGAATTATCGACATCTGGTGTGCACTTATCTATCTAGAGCAGTGTTTCTCAACCTCAGCACTTCAAGATGTATGGACTTCAGCTCCCAGAATTCTCCAGCAAGCATGCTGGTTGGGGATTCTAGGAGTTGAAATCTGTGTATCTTGAAGTTGCTGAGATTGAGAAACAGTGATCTAGAGAATGCATAATTTTACTTTTAAAAATTGTTCACAGTGAATTTCTGTAGTAAGCATATATCAGGTACTTGGAGGGAAAAAATGAAGATCCATTTAGCAATAAAAGATAAGGAGACAGACTGCAATGGAGGGGGAGATATTATTATTTGTGTGAAAGACAGAGGCAGACAATATTGATCTCATTGAAATATTGACCAGCCTTTTCATTTGATTTCCTTTTCTAACAACCAAACAATTCATGCCTACTGAAATAGTCCATTGGATGGAATAGGGCTGCAGCCGACTAGTGAAAGTCTATGTGTGTGCCTTTGAGTCAGTTTTGATTCCTGGCAATACATGGAGTGGTCCATGCTTTTTTTTTTTTGGGCCACATTTTTAGAACTGGTTTGCCATTCCCTTCTTCCTAGGGCTGACAAAAAATGACTGGCCCAAAGTCACCCGGCTGGTTTTGGTCTGAGACAGGACTAGAACTCATAATTTTCTACTCTCCCATCTTCTACTCCATTGCCTTTAACCATGACATCAAACTGGCTCTCAGTGAAATTTTGCTCTATCCATATCTACTTAGACACAAGCCCCTTACTGAGCTTATTTCCCAGGAAAGAGGTGTAGGACTGCACCTTAAATATCTCCAATAAGCAAGACTGCATTGATTATTGATATACTCCATATAAAATTCATTATCTGCAAATCATTATCTCATATGCAAGGATTCCAGTCCATCTTTCTTTGAGTTTCTGCTTTCTTGTATGTTTAGAAAATCACATCAATATCTGGCTAAAAATATCACCATCCATTGATAAATAACACAGTGATAACCTTCCTACTTTCTCCTCAAAACTGTCATTTTAACTTCAAGGAGGCTCAAATTCCTGCCAAAGAAATAGCCCACCCATCATCATAATATTATATTCTTCAGCAGTTAGTCTTGACTTGACATAGAAGAAATAGCAGCTTGTTATAACTCAAGGTAGAGAGAGTCACCTTGTAAACTACATGCTATCTTTTTTATTTTATTTTATTTATTTTATGTTTTTTTTTTAAATTCTGACTTACTGTTTTTCAGTATGGTCAACCAAACAGTTTGTTTAATTTATGAAGTTTGTTTAATTTATGAAGAGATATAAAATGGAGAGTGGGAGGCTTATAAGAATAGAAATGTAACTTAGACTCATATTGCAATTACTGTAGATATTGCATTTTATGCTGTGCATCCTTTTAAACAGTTAAATATATTAATCTGAGTTGTAAATATACTGATTAGCTAAGTTTAGGACATGGTACTAAAAATAAATCAATGTTTATGCTACACTTTTATAAACCAGAGATAATTTTTACTATCAGAATAGTGGAAATGAACATATTCTCTCTCCCTTTACTATTCTGTTGTCCATTGCCTGGGAAATATTTTACCACTCATCTAACTTCCTGCTGATTCTGAGTCATAATTTAGTCCATGGGAGACAATTTCACATGGCAGTCCATGAAAGGAGAGAGAAGGAGACAGATTCAATGCCCTTAATCTGATTTTTCTGTAGATTTTAAGCTGAACCATTGTTCTGTCTTACTTGACTCTCAGTTCAATGGGTGTTAGTAGCATAATAGAATTACCTGAAACAATATCCTAATTCACACTACTAATGGATAACCTGCTTCAGGTTATGAACCCCACCTATATTGCGGTAATGTAGCAATTTTGATTGAGTCTCATTGAATTGAAATGTAAGAGATGCAATGCAAGGAACTACTTTACACTGTCAAGTTGACAAATTAAGCCACAAGTCTTCTGAATGTGATTTATGCATAAAATAATCAGCTTAATGCAGTATCTCTTATTTGTGATATAGTTTTATGGGAATGAAGAGTGGCATGCATATCTGAGTATTATGCAAATAAGCTTATTCATCTGATCCTATTATAGTCAGACAGCTAGTACAAGAGACACTAAAGCATAGAGTATGACAATCTTTTAATTGTGTGACTGGCTACCAATGAATATTTCCCCCCTGATTTATTTGCTCAGTGCATACAATATAAAACCAGAGAAGAGGAAAAGAACTAGGAAACAGAGAAGACACTGTCTGATTTAATGTATCTTTTATTAACTTTGCCTAACATAAGCTTGATCATTAAATACATTGTTTCAGATCTAGGTTTCATAATATTAAATATTAATGTTTTCAGGAGTTCTACCTAATTTTTTAGTTCATCTTCAATGATTGGAAGTAATTTCTTACAAGCATAGCTGATTAATGTTTTTGAGCCAAGGTGGTGTAGTGGTTGGACTAGGTGTGGGGATATCCAAGATCAAGTCTTCTCTGACCCATGAAAGACCACTGGGTGACTTTGGGCTAGCCACTCTTTCTCAGCCCACTCACTTACTGCACAGAGTTGTTGTTGCGGGAAAATATAGGCATTGGACGCTATGTATGCTACCTTCAGTTCATGCATGAACGGTGGGATATTAAAATGTCTTTTTTCCCCCAGTACTTCATGTAGAATAATATGATACTTGGGCAAATTCTGGGCCATGGTGCCTTTTTTTGTAAAGAATATATCATTAAAATTGAACATCCTCATAAGCTATAAGCAGCTGTGACAAATATTTCTGAAGCACTGAATCATGAGCTTTGTGCATTGTAGAGAAATTATGCTGAGGTACAAACAGTTCCATTGAAATTAATGAACTTTTTATTACTGTGATTGCAATGACTCCCTAATGTGTGTTGCATGTTGGAATAAAACTCAAACATTTTGTTGTGCATACCCACAGATGCAGTGAACCTTTCCCCGAAGTTTTGTATTATTTATAAGTGCTAACAATATGCAGAGAAAGTGTTTTCTCATTAAAGCATACAATGAAGTAAAAACAAACAAACAGGGCCAAAACTTTAGATTGCTGTATGCTTAACTTATTACTAAGAGGAAAAAACTATTTAATTTAAGCTAACTTTGTTATAAGCCTCCCAACAGGTCAATCCAGACATAAGTAAGCTTGTCAGGTTACACATGTAACTTTAAGTAAGTCTGCTTAAAGTGAGTTTTTGACTTTGGTGTACACTTAAAAAAAAGTATGGGGAAAGCTACATTTCTATGAAAAAAAAAATATTTGCCTCCTTTTGGATTTTCTTGTCATTGTTATCAGAGCTTCATGTGGATCAAAATGATATATAAAGAAGATACCACTGAACAAATAATACCAAATATTTATTTGTTTCATTTACTGGGCAAATAAAGTCATCCAACACACAATATTCCAGTGAGAAAAAAAAAAGTTGCCCCTTTAGATTCAGAAAGTGATTAAACCAAATAGTTTCTTATAATTGGTGATCAGACTCTGATAATTTTGGTCCATTCCTTCATGGCATAATGGCTTCAAATTTTAGGATTTTAGAGCATGAACTGCTCAGTTCAGTTCCTACCACAATCCTCCTATGTAATTAAGTCTGAACTTTGACTTGGTCATTCCAAAATTTGAATACTTGAGATGAGCATCATTATTTGTTAAAGAGAACATAGGTTTATGTCTTGGTTCTGTCCCATGAATCCCATATACTAGGGAATTTAATAGTCATTCCCAGGGCCACAACTAGGGTCTGTATCACCTGGGGCAAACATGGATTCCATGCCCATTTTGGTGCCCCCCAGTGCTCATTTTGGTGCCCCCTCAGCATGGCACCTGGGGCACATGCCCCACTTGCCCCTTTGCCCCCAGTTCAGGCCCTGGTCATTCCCTGAATGATTTAATTCTTTGCTATTGGGAGTGATTTCAAGAGGATGTTAAATTCTCTCCATTTAAAGACCATGTTTCTGACTACAGATTAATGAAATGATCATTAGATCATTAGTTTACAAATAGTTTTGTAAACTTTTTCCAGGCTGAAAAGTTTTACTACAGTTGAGAATTTTCTTCATGTCAAGTCAGGGCATGACTTACTTCCAGAATACATGTGATACAAACTTTATTGTAATGAGGGGAGCCAAATATATCTAAAGAAGCTACATCCAATCTTCTTTACAGCAGTTGCAGACATAGCAATTACTATCTCTACCCTCCCATACTGCATATTGTAGTTCCCTTTTTCCCATAAACATAGTTTCCTTCTGCCCATAATCAATAAATTCTGAAATAAGCAGTTCATTTTTATCCATTTTCAGCAAAAAGGTTTCCAGTATTTTATAAAAAATAGCTGTAGTTCTCTCCTTAATCAAATATGTCAATTAAGCCATTTAAGCAAACTCATCCATCTTCATAATCCTTTCCTCCATTATTGGTGTTTCTGTAATCTTCAATCTTTGTGTAAGCACTGGCACAAGGTTGGTAAGGGGCAGTGCAATGCGGGCAAATCCCGGGATAAATTGTCTGTAAAAATTGGCAAACCCTAGAAAACTTTGGAGTTGGCGCCTGGTTCAGGGAGGTTTCCAGTTTAGGATGTCCTGAATTTTTTCTAAGTCCATTTCAATCCCTCTGGTGGAGATGCAATATCCCAAGTAATCCAGTTGATGCTTGTGGAATTCACACTTGGACAGCTTGGCATAGAGTTGAGCATCTCTTAATTTCTGAAGGACTTGTCTGACTAAGCAAATGTGGTCCTCCAGCATCTCAGAATGGATTAGGATGTCATCCAAGTAAACTAAGACCCCCTTATACAAGTGGTCATGGAGGACCTCATTAATGTATCAGGTGCTATCAGTTGCCTCCAGAACTGGTATTGGGTGTTTTCAACTTCCCCTGCCAGGCAGATCCATTCCTTTAATGTGTGTGTGGGGGGTCCCCTGTGCAGAGTGCCCACCTTAGGATCTCTGGCTGCAAGCTCCCCTTGAAATAGTCTATCTTGGTGGTCTCGGACCAATCTATAACTTTTCCAGCTAGGGCTTTAAACTCCACAGCATACTCAGCCATACTCTTCCACCCTTGCCTGAGTTGCTGGATGGCTGATTTAGCTCTCATCTTGTCTAAAGGGTCTTCGAACCTCTCCCTGAGGGCTTTCATTAATTCTTTTAAATTATTCAGTTCAGGGGCCATAGCATCATGAAGTTGTACATACCAATTGGCTACAGCCCCCCAAAGCCTTGCCCTGACCTAGTTCACCTTCTTGTATTCTGTGGGAAAGCAAGTCCCAAACTCCCACATATAAATGGACACGGTAAAAAAAAAAAAAAGGATAGTTGCTGGGGGTCGCCATTAAATTTCACTTGTATTTATTTTGGGGCCCCCATGTGTGCCGCCTCTGCCACGGGAGCCCCCATCAATCCATCCTGGATCTCTGCATGGCCACCACTCCTGTGTTGCCAGGTAGGAGAGTTGAACCCCTCAACAGGTGTCACAGTGCAGTGGCGACCGCGGAGATCAGGCGAGGCCCCTCTGGAAAGCTGGGTTGATAGCTCACCTGGTGGATACACAAGGGTGTTGATAGCTTTCAACATGTGCTGCATCACCACCTCCTTGGCTGACATCCTTGCTTCCAGCCCTCTGATCGCTTGCGAGGTCCCATCCACTTCAGATGCTGTTCCACGGGACCCCAGGCTCAGCACTTGTACTTGGGCTTCCACAGGTTGGGGGGCTCTCCTGTCCAGCCCCTTTGAGCTTGAGGTCAATGGACCCATCTGTTGGTCCCCCACTCTCACATCTGGGGTTTGGGGGTCTGCCACAAAATCGAGGGTGAGGAGTGCACTCTCCAGCTCTGTTGTGCTCAGTCTGGACTCAGCTTCCCCTTCACTTTCTCTGCTTCCAGAACTCTCCACCAACTCTATTCTTTCTTCCTCCACTTTGGCATACAGCACGGTCTGGTCTGTGTCAGAGGAAAGTGATGGCTCCTTCGCCTTGGACTTTCCATGTTTCGGCATTTTTTCTTGTTAACTCTCAACTAGTTAGGATTCCCAGGAAGAGTTACCGAATGCAGAATTTGTAGCTGAATGTAAGCACTGGCACATTCAAGAATTCACACAATAACAGTCTAGAGTCCAAGCTCCTTTTACTGTTTTAATAAAGCAAAATGAGCAGTACAAGAGCAAAGCTGTGAATGGAAAGTTCCCATGCAAAACCTACATTTAAAACTACATTCACATAATTACTCCCCCCGCACTCCCCAATAAAGCATGTCACCCCCCTTCCCAATCCAGGTGGCTCTCTGATGTATCTCCTCTCACTGGCCTTGACATGTGAACACCATAAATTCCTAGCCATAATAATCCACTTCACACTCCAACCCAACAACCCCTCCCATCTGGCAACACGGAGTCTGTTCCCAGTGATAAGAGACTAAAGGAAGATGCTCTGATAAGGGGTTCTGTGAACCTTTTGATCGGAGGGATCTGACACTTTGTGAATATAATAGCCTTGCTGCAGTTACCATATATAAACTAATTGTCCATGAGCCTTTTTTAGCTGAGTGTCCATAAGTCCTAAAATAAAGGTTCTGAGTTCATCTGAATGTTAATTTTTAAAACTCTCTGCATCACCATTCAGCATCTTTTTGCTTTTTCACAAGTCCATGATGCATGATAAAATGTCCCTTCATGTTTTTCACATTTTCGAAAGTGATTAGAAGTACCTTTATACAGCTTAGACAATTTGTCTGGTGTTATATACCAATGGTACATTATTTTTTTAAAGTTTTCTTTTAAATTGTAAGACAGTGTGAATTTCAGATCTTTTAACCACATTCTTGCCCATTGATCCATTTGAATATTATAACCAAAATTCTTGGCTCATTTTACCATACATTCTTGAACTTGCTCTACCTCTGTTTCAAATCTCAACAAAAGTTTACACATTTTAGAAATAACATGTTCATCATTTGTATATTCATATTCATATTCATTTTCAGATTCTGTTTTATCACATTCTATTACTGGTACTTTTTAAATTTATATTAAATCTTTCTCTTAATTGTGCATATGAGAACCACTGAAAACTAAATCCCTCTGCAGTCAATTGTTGTCTTGATTCCATCTTAAACTCCCCATTTTCCTGTCTTCCCCATTTTCCTGTCCTAGCAGGTCTTTATATGTTAACCATTTGTCTTTACCCACTGCTTCTTTTCTATAAAACACTACTTGAGCTGAGGCCAAAAAGGTATTTTTGGTCATAGCCTGGGTTTGTATCTTTTCTATATTCATAGTATGGCATTCCTAATATAATGATTTTTAAAATCTAAATTTACATTAACTTTATCATACCATAAGGAAACATGCCACCCAAACCTCAGACCATGATCTTCTAAATCCAAAAGTCTCTTATTTCTTAACAACAGCCCTGGTGTTGTGGTAGGGTGGGTGCATAGCCCCTGTTGGTTGTTTTCTTGGCATATGGTTGGGTTGTTTCTTTTCTCCTAGACATAGATGGTTCTTTTTTTGTCTCTGTCTCTTCATTGTATGATTTTATTACTTTTTAAAGTATAAGCTGATCACAGTTGTCTGGAATCAGGGAGCCTCTAAATTGAATTAATTAATTCAATAAATAAATAACTGAAAAAGATGTTGAAATGATATATTCAGAAAGTGGTTATTGTACCAGAATTCCCAGTAAAATAGCTCTAGAAAACCTTAGAAACAAAGTACAGGGTATTATTATTATTATTATTATTATTATTATTATTATTATTGGATAAACATATCTCCCAAACAATAGAGTCCATGTGTCAGAATTGGCAAGATGGTGAATTAAGCATTGTTATGCAAATTCTGTCCCTTCAGTACCTGCACATCCAAAAGACTTGGGACTTGCATGTTCTGTTTTCCATCTTTCTGATTTTGATATCTCCTTGCACATACCACTGGTTCCAACTACACAGTGTCCACAGAATTGATGTTATGAACAACTTACAAAGAATCATTTATGAACAAAGCTCAGCCATGACTAATTACAATGAATTATGATACCAGTTATTGAAATACTTAGGTAGAATGTTGATATATGTATATGTATCCATGATACATAAGGGCTTTTAAAAAAAAACTTTTTTTTTTAAATCTTTCTTTCCTAATAACTTTATGTATTGTGTATCTTGTTTGTTTGTATTCAGTTGATAAAAGGGAAAAAAAAATTCTGCTACATAGCAATCCTGGCAAAGGTAGCTCTGCAGGACATTATGGATCATGTTAACAATTGATTCAGCTGAGGAGATGTTCCTGCCTTGGTGAAGTATCTAATGAACTGCTAGAGTTAGCCTATAATGGAATAAACCACACCAGTCAAAACAAAGAGGAGCACTTGAGGCAATATAAAGGGGAAAAAAATTCTTTAAACAGACCTTTTTTCTGTGCTAGTTTCATTGATGTTGTTTCTCAGTTATTTTTAGTTGTTTTAATTATTATAGCAGGTTTCACAGATCTTTACAGTGCAAGGAAGACAATTTTCTAAGTGTATTAAATTGCACCTTGATCTATATTGATTTTCTATCAATATGAAAAGTCCTGAGATTTCTTATATTATCAGTCAAAATTATTAATTATAACTATAACATATAAATTATATATTAATGTTCCCATTATTACTGTGACTATTAATATGTTTAAAAGAAACAAAATGCAGTTAGTTTTTCAGTGTATTTTAATATTAAATTGTGATCGTATGCATTTGCTGTGCTTCAAAAATTAATCAATGTATGTATACATTGATGTACTGTGACCTAGAAATAATTCCACTGAGAGTGTTAAAAAGAAAACCAAATCTTTTGGGGTCACTAATATATTTGCTTTTTTTTTTTTTACACATTGCTTTCATTTATTCATTGATTTAGGCGTCAGGACTAGGGAATGACTTTATACAGAAACTGAGTTCATATTTAAGTTCTTTAAAAAAATGACATTGCATTCTTGTAACACTTAACTTCTAGTGAGAAGTCAAAGTATTAAATCCTACACATCTATAATCTGTATTATTATAATCCGTATTATTATAAGCTTCAGCAAAGGATCGTTACCTTGTCGTGGTGCTGGAGCTTGAGCACCTCAATGATGCCATGAGCTAAACCGTGAAGGGCCACCCAAGACACGAAGGTCATGAGAGAGAGGTCAGACTAAATGCGATCCCTGGGGAAGGTAATGGCAACCCACCTCAGTATTCTTGCTGTGAAAACTAAATGGATCAGTACAACCAGAGATATGTCGGTATACCATCGGAAGATGAGACCCCCAGGTCGGAAGATGGTCAAAATGCTACTGGGGAGGAACAGAGGATGAGCTCAACTAGCCCCAGACGTGATGACGCAGCTAGCTCAAAGCCGAAAGGACGGCTAGCGGCCGACGGTGCTGGTGGTGAACGGCGAATCCGATGTTCTAAGGATCAACACACCATCGGAACCTGGAATGTAAGATCTATGAGCCAGGGCAAATTGGATGTGGTTATTGGTGAGATGTCAAGATTAAAGATAGACATTCTGGGCGTCAGTGAACTGAAATGGACTGGAACGGGCCACTTCACATCAAATGACCACCAGATCTACTACTGCGGACAAGAGGACCACAGAAGAAATGGAGTAGCCTTCATAATTAATAGTAAAGTGGCTAAAGCAGTGCTTGGATACAACCCAAAAAACGACAGAATGATCTCAATTCGAATTCAGGGCAAGCCATCTAACATCACAGTGATCCAAATATACGCCCCAACCACAAATGATGAAGAAGCTGAAGTAGAGCAGTTCTATGAGGATCTGCAGCACCTACTGGACAACACGCCTAAAAGAGATGTTATTTTCATCCCAGGAGACTGGAATGCTAAGGTGGGCAGTCAAATGACACCTCGAATTACAGGTAAGTATGGCCTGGGAGAACAAAACGAAGCAGGACACAGGCTGATAGAATTTTGCCAAGACAATTCACTCTGCATAAAAAACACTCTCTTCCAACAACCTAAGAGACGGCTTTATACATGGACTTCACCAGATGGACAACACCGAAATCAGATTGATTACATCCTTTGCAGCCAAAGGTGGCGGACATCTGTACAGTCGGTAAAAACAAGGCCTGGAGCTGACTGTAGTTCAGACCACGAACTTCTTATTGCACAATTTAGGATCAGACTAAAGAGATTAGGGAAGACCCACAGATCAGCTAGATATGAGCTCACTAATATTCCTAAGGAATATGCAGTGGAGGTGAAGAATAGATTTAAGGGACTGGACTTAGTAGATAGGGTCCTGGAAGAACTATGGACAGAAGTTGGCAGCATTGTTCATGAGGCAGCAACAAAATACATCCCAAAGAAAGAGAAAACCAAGAAGGCAAAATGGCTGTCTGCTGAGACACTAGAAGTAGCCCAAGAAAGAAGGAAAGCAAAAGGCAACAGTGATAGGGGGAGATATGCCCAATTAAATGCAAAATTCCAGAGGTTAGCCAGAAGAGATAAGGAATTATTTTTAAACAAGCAATGCGTGGAAGTGGAAGAAGAGAATAGAATAGGAAGGACAAGAGACCTCTTCCAGAAAATTAGAAACATTGGAGGTAAATTCCAGGCAAAAATGGGTATGTTCAAAAACAAAGATGGCAAGGACCTAACAGAAGAAGAAGAGATCAAGAAAAGGTGGCAAGAATAAACAGAAGACCTGTATAGGAAGGATAACAATATCGGGGATAGCTTTGACGGTGTGGTCAGTGAGCTAGAGCCAGACATCCTGAAGAGTGAGGTTGAGTGGGCCTTAAGAAGCATTGCTAATAACAAGGCAACAGGAGACAACGGCATCCCAGCTGAACTGTTCAAAATCTTGCAAGATGATGCTGTCAAGGTAATGCATGCTATATGCCAGCAAATTTGGAAAACACGAGAATCGCCATCAGACTGGAAAAAATCAACTTATATCCCCATACCAAAAAAGGGAAACACTAAAGAATGTTCAAACTATCGAACAGTGGCACTCATTTCACATGCCAGTAAGGTAATGCTCAAGATCCTGCAAGGTAGACTTCAGCAGTTCATGGAGCGAGAATTGCCAGATGTACAAGCTGGGTTTAGAAAAGGCAGAGGAACTAGGGACCAAATTGCCAATATCCGCTGGATAATGGAAAAAGCCAGGGAGTTTCAGAAAAACATCTATTTCTGTTTTATTGACTATTCTAAACCCTTTGACTGTGTGGACCATAACAAATTGTGGCAAGTTCTTAGTGGTATGGGGATACCAAGTCATCTTGTATGCCTCCTGAAGAATCTGTATAACGACCAAGTAGCAACAGTAAGAACAGACCACGGAACAACAGACTGGTTTAAGATTGGGAAAGGAGTACGGCAGGGCTGTATACTCTCACCCTACCTATTCAACTTGTATGCAGAACACATCATGCGACAAGCTGGCCTTGAGGAATCCAAGGCTGGAGTTAAAGTCTCTGGAAGAAACATTAACAATCTCAGATATGCAGATGATACCACTTTGATGGCTGAAAGTGAAGAGGAACTGAGGAGCCTTATGATGAAGGTGAAAGAAGAAAGTGCAAAAGCTGGCTTGCAGCTCAACCTCAAAAAAACCAAGATTATGGCAACCAGCTTGATTGATAACTGGCAAATAGAGGGAGAAAATGTAGAAGCAGTGAAAGACTTTGTATTCCTAGGTGCAAAGATTACTGCAGATGCTGACTGCAGTCAGGAAATCAGAAGACGCTTAATCCTTGGAAGAAGAGCAATGACAAATCTCGATAAAATAGTTAAGAGCAGAGACATCACACTGACAACAAAGGTCTGCATAGTTAAAGCAATGGTGTTCCCTGTAGTAACATATGGCTGCGAGAGCTGGACCATAAGGAAGGCTGAGCGAAGGAAGATCGATGCTTTTGAACTGTGGTGTTGGAGGAAAATTCTGAGAGTGCCTTGGACTGCAAGAAGATCCAACCAGTCCATCCTCCAGGAAATAAAGCCAGACTGCTCACTTGAGGGCATGATATTAAAGGCAAAACTGAAATACTTTGGCCACATAATGAGAAGACAGGACACCCTGGAGAAGATGCTGATGCTAGGGAGAGTGGAAGGCAAAAGGAAGAGGGGCCGACCAAGGGCAAGATGGATGGATGATATTCTAGAGGTGACGGATTCGTCCCTGGGGGAGCTGGGGGTGTCGACGACCGACAGGAAGCTCTGGCGTGGGCTGGTCCATGAAGTCACGAAGAGTCAGAAGCGACTAAACGAATAAACAACAATTATTATAAGAATATGATAAAGTATTTTTTCTTATAACTTAATTGCCTAGATCATTTTGATGCTTCAAGGCAATATTTGAGCAGCAGTGGATAAAAAAATCATTTCCACAGAGTACCATAATACACAATATAGGCATCTGGAGGGAAATAGAATCTGAGTATATCACAGATCTGCTTCACTGTCTATCTCTTTTTGAGAATGCAAATAATCCAAATAATATTGAAAAATTGCCAATAATATATTAAATTATTAATTATAAATAATTGTTAAAAAGAGCTGATACACAACATCCAATAACCTAGACATTTTCAAAGTTAGTGTCATGGTTTTCGATATTTTTTGGGAACAACAAGTATAAGCACATCCAGAAGTAGTATATTCATTCCATATTCATTCCATATTTGTCAAATAGAATTTTAAAGAAAGAACACCTTATTTTTTTATTAAAAAAAAATCCTATAGAATAAGTTTAAATAATTAAAATAAAAAGTAAATATTTAGCTTAAAAACTAACAAAAGTTTTAAACCACAAAACCAGATGTTTTTATGGTGAAACCATAAAAAATGTGATCTTGTACAGTAGCAGCTAAACAGAATACCCAGCAGCATCATTTTAACGAAAATTCTTGATGAACAAATATTTCTTATGATGATCCCAAAGTCTTACTAGACTTGGTGCCATCTGTAATTGATCAAGAAGGGAGTTCCACAGGTTTGGTGTTTGTATTAAGAACATCATTTCTGTGAAGACCACATAAGCAAATCCTCCTCAGATTCAGCAGTTTCATGAAGGCATCACCACATAGAGCTTACCTTACAGGAGAAGGTACTCTTTTTCAACATCCACATCATATAATGTATAGGAGTTGTGCATTATTGCAAGATTTAACAAACTAAGTCCTTGTGCAATGTCTTCAAAAATATATATTATTTGTTTCATAGTATGTTACCTCCATCAACAGCACAGAAATAGCATTTTATACTATTTGCAGCTTAGGCATCAGCTTCAAGGGTTACTCTATGGAGAACATATTGCATTTGGCCATAGCCCCCTATTCCTAAACATCTATATCCAAAACATAATCTGCCCTTGGAAAAGCAAATTTGGTTTTAGAACCTTTATTCCTTTGAATGTAAAACACTGCACAGCATTAGTGCCCATCTTCAGAAGGCATGCTTTGTTGCATGAAATGCAACATTTGCAGAACAGGGAATCTGTAGATCTTTCTATAAGTTAGCACCTGGACGATGTTCATTGCATGCCAAGGGGCCTCAAAAATGATCAACATATAGCATATACTGGAGGTGGCCATCTTGCAGTCCCCTTGACAGGCAATAGTTGCCCAAGCTTTCTGTGGCATGAGAGTTTACCACAGCTTTGGTGCTTGAAATCTTTTTTATTGAAAATGAAAGGGCCTAATCTAGAATACAATGAATACTTTGTTGTACTGCTGCTAAAGATAAGGATGATAATTCTTCATCCATTTAATGATAGGTATCTTTGAAATAAGAGAAGCTCTATTCACATGCCAGTGCTGACAAGACTGCCCTTTAATGTAGCTATTCTTCAGGAATCCTAATTTAGAGGAATCAATTTATATTTTCTGTTTAAAAAAGGATTTTCTTCATGGTTTCAAATGAAACTAGACATAAATATGGTAATTATTAAAGGAAGTTCTATTGAAATCAATAAAAATAGGTTTCAAATAAAATTTTAGTATTAGAAAGCCAGATTATAATTTTCAGTCAAGAAAAATTATTCTGTGAATTATGAATGAACAGATACACTTAATCTCATATAACTTTCTGTTTCACATAAAAGAACCATTACTTCCTATATTCTTCATATAATCAGAAGAATAATTTAGAGAGATGCCATGTAAAGTAGTAAAAATTCTATTATTGTTCTAAAAAAATCAATATTGCATCAAAATTAGATATCACCTGCAACAAAATAACTCTGATTCTGAAGGAGGTGGTCAACTTTCATTTATTTACTATACTGTAGGATACACTTATGTGTGAACATTCTTGGAAAATGCTTACAACTGGGATATATGTGTGCTTTTGAATGCACACTACTTTTAATACTACATTATAGGATTGTATTGCCAGTTCTGCTTCAAGGTCTACATGTAAATCCAAGGTTCTGGTTTAGGGTGGGCAGGGGAAGTCTCTATGTAGCATTAGAAATTCAATTTCCTTTAGGGGTCCTGGGGGCCAACCATTGTAATACAATCAAGCCTATTGTTACCCTTCCATCCCAGAAGCCACCTAACCAGATTTGCTCCAGAGAAACATTGAATAGACACACTCAAGCCTACAATTAAGGAAGTTGCCTCTACCACATGATATTGCAAGGCCTATTTCAAATCTCTAAAGAGAAACGGTTCAGTTTTTTCCAGTTTTTTCAGTCCATTTGCATATGGAGGAAGATAGGGAGAGGTTCACATTCTTCTCCCAATCCCTGTCATAATTCATGGCAGTGTTGATCTCAAGCCCAATATGTGATGCTGTTTTCATTCGATCACAGCAAATACTAATTCCATGCAATGAAGCCGTATTTTCCCTTTTGGATCATAGCAAATATTCATTCTAAGCAATGAAGCAGCATTTCCAAAACTTTAGAAGCGTAAGTTAATTAAGACCTACCCAAACCCCACTTGTTCTCAGTCCCTGTAGTCACCTCCCATCCAAACAATGCCCAAGAAGATCTTTTCCCATAATCTCACTACTCTCCCTAATATTACCATCAATTGATTATAAATAGTAAATCTCTTTCTCTGTCGCTCTCTCCCTCCCTCTCTTCCTCCTGGTGTAGTTGCTGTGGTGATTTTTTTTTTTTTTTGTAACATAAAAGAGTTGTTGAGTTACATTAGAATTAGACTTGTTACTTGTGATGCACATTGTATGTGTGTGAGAGAATGTATTATGTATATGCATGAAGATAAAGATGCTATTAATAAGTTTGTTTGCACACCTCAGGGTGCAGTGTGTAGGTTTCCACTTGCTTTTCTGATATGCCAGGATTTGTATGACACTGAAGAAGTGTCTACAACTGTTAACATGATGCCTA
The DNA here is from genome assembly GCF_035149785.1 of Candoia aspera. NCBI lineage: Eukaryota > Metazoa > Chordata > Lepidosauria > Squamata > Candoiidae > Candoia > Candoia aspera. The sequence continues at coordinate 78,394,145 of NC_086157.1, read as the reverse complement.
CTGCCAAGATAATTAAACCTGTCCAATCACACAGAATTTAAAAGTATGGGAAGCTTAAGTTAAGCTTCAAACTGCCCTGATGAGACAAGCACAGAGTCTATTCTTTTTGCACAAGAGAGAGCAAAGTTAAGATTTGGTCACAGTAAAGTTGAGGTCTGACAAAATGAACAAAGACCAAAGTAATGTCAGCCTTGTTACCTCAAAATCACTCTATTAGATTAAGAGTTTAAAAAAGTATTACATTGATTTATTGGCTATTCCGATCAGGGTGAAAGAGCCCATCATACCAAACAACCCACCCACCATTCTCCATATATAGACAGTACTGGATATTATTTATTTATTTATAAATTTATTCACCGCCCATCTCCACCTCATGGAGGACTCTGGGCAGTTTACAATAAAATGAAGTTAAGATTTAAAACCATTCCAATACAACAATACAATACAATAAAAATATAATAAAATCTAAGTGGCAAAAGATTTTAATCAGTCCTTGAGTGTAACAGGCCCCTCAAAATCACTTAGGGTGCTAGCCATCCCCAGATATAACTATTCCCCATTCCAAGCCTGCTGACAAAACCAGGTCTTTAATCTTTTTCGGAAGTCCAGGAGCAAACGGGCCTGTCTGACCTCTGGGGGAAGGATGTTCCAAAGGGCAGGAGCTACAGCAGAGTAGGCACGCCTCCAAGACCCCGTTAGATGAAATTCTTTTATAGATGGGGTCTGTAACATGCCCTCCCTGCATGACCGGGGGGTGGGTCTATGTAATAGGGATGAGACAATCCCTCAGATATCCTGGTCCCATGCCATGTAGGGCTTTAAAGGTAATAACCAACACCTTGAATTGGACCCGGAAGCAAACTGGAACCCAGTGCAGCTCACACAACAAAGGTGTTACGTGTGCAAATCTTGGAATGCCCAATATTGTTCGCACGACTGCATTCTGGACCAGCTGAAGCTTCCAGATATTCTTCAAGGGTAGCTCCATGTAGAACACATTACAGTAGTCTATATGGGAGATGACCAGGGCATGAGTGACCATTTGAAAGGCCTCTCGGTCCAGGAAAGGACGTAACTGGAGCACAACCCGAAGTTGCGCAAAGGCCCTCCTGGCCACGACTGCCACCTGCTCTTTGAGCAGGAGTTGTGAATCCAAGAGGACCCCCAAGTTATACACCGGGTCTGTCTGGGGCAGTGCAACCCCATCCAGCACTAAAGATGACAAGTTCCTGGCACCCAAGGTGCCGTTAATCCACAGCCACTCCATCTTACTAGGGTTCAGTCGAAGCCTGTTGTTCCCCATCCAGGCCCCTACAGCCCCCAGGCACTGGGAAAGGGTGGTCATGGCATCACTTTACTTCACCTGGGATGGAGATATACAATTGAGTATCATCGGCATACTGATGATACCTCATCCCATGGTGATGGATGATCTCGCCCAGCGGTTTCATGTAGATGTTAAAAAGGAGAAGGGAGACTACTGATCCCTTCAGCACCCCACAAAGAAGGGGCCATGGGGCCGATCTCTCCTCCCCTATCAACACCAATTGGGACCAGCCCTGGAGGAAGGAGGTGAACCAGTGCAAAACTACGCTGCCCACCCCCAACTCCCTGAGCTGACCCATGGTCGATGGTATCAAAAGCATATTGTGTAATATGCAACTTGACAAACAGTAGAAAAACTATTGTATCCACAAAGTGTCTTGGAACATAGTAAAGCTCTTTGAAGTCACCAGATTTTATTCACTCCTTTGCAGCCAGACCTCACTTTGACTGAAAAATGTGCATTGATGGAATTATTCAAAGCTTCATCAAACTTAAGCATTCGTTTGAAGCTTTGCATTTCTCTATTGGTTATAAGTGTACTGGAAAACCAGAGGAAAAACGTATGTTATTGTTATGTCAGTCAGTGCTCCATCTGACTATCCACGTTCTGCAGCAGGACAAATCTTTGATTTAATCCAGCAAAATGTTTCTCCTGCTTTTAATTACCACACATCTTAGAACACTGATGCCTCTGCAGAAAATCTTCTATGAAAAGCCCATTAAATTATTTGATTGCTATCTTGGTGCAGGAGCAAAACAGAAAGAAAAACATCCTAAAACTTTTCTTCAATTTCTCCTTCTTTTATACAGAAACCCCAATTTTTCTGTCTCAAATAGATTTACAGCACCCGTTGCTTCCACAAAATTCTGTTGCATCAAATACTGAAGGAAATACATAACGTATATTTTACAATAGGCCACATTTACCCTGAAGCTACCCATTAAAGATGACACATTTTAATGTGCACCCACACTTTGGTTTCTCACTTCCTCTGATAACCATGTTTGACTGAAATAATAAAATGTCTATTTATTTTCAGGGCGTCTGATGTTTTGTGTGTGACTTATTAAACACGACTTGTCTTAGACAACATGTAAAAAACTAATAAAAAATAAAATCAGAATCCATATATGAATGAAAATAGGGGAGGAATTTGCCTTTTTTTAAATTAAGGATTTTTATTACCTTTTAGAAACAGCTGTCAAAGGGGAGAACTTCACAGACAGCTGACCAAATATACATTCTGCTTTCTTTCATGCTCCTTAACCATGTAAAAATCTATATTGGGTTGTAGGTTTGTTGTTGTTTTGGTTGTTTTTCCTGTGCAAAATGGCAACTATACCAAAAAAAAGTGTGATTGTATAAGAAGAGAATCAATTTGGAACCAATAGAGATTGATCTTTTCAGGAGTGTTCCTTCTCTCAACAGGAGGACAACTATTTAAAAATATATTTCTCTGTTGAAAAACTCTGGTTTGGGATTTTAAATTTAATTTATGCTTTGACATTGGGTCCTATGTTTCCATAGGATTTTTTCTACATTTAGTATGCAACTGTGCTTGGTTAGCCTGTCATTAATCCTGAGCACATGTAAAGAAGGCAATTATATATTGCTTCTCAGATTACTCAGAATTATTAGGGAAGGAGTCTTAACAGAGTAGTATAAGGTTCCAAGACTGATCCCTAGCTTCTCTAGGAAGGATAGGACAACTGCTTAAAGAGCTGCTCCTTGCTCATGTAGACCATACTGACCTAGATAACCAGATTGATGGAAGAGAGAATCTTATTTTCTAGATAAGCATTTTTAAGCAAACCCAGTTGAATTAGACTTCATAGTAATGCTTGTATAAGGATAGACATCAGCTATATGTATCTTTTGCAAGGCAGTTCAAAAGAGTCTGTGCAAATGTCATTTATGTCAGAAACATTGCATTAAACGTTTAAAATCTTTGTATTCTTATTCTTATTAAATATTATCTTCTAGTTTGTCACTGTTTTAAATTCAAACATTATTGTTTATTCCTGCTTCTTTTTCTTTCATTTTGTCTGCAAATTAATTCTAATGTGCAGATAAATTTTCAAGTGTGCATTTTAAATGAACATGCAAAGAAAAAGGCATGTTTTGTAATAAATAGTTTAAAAAACATAATATGGATCATTCAGCTACTTTTTTAAAGAGTAAATTCATGAAGAAAAGAGGTGATATAAATTTATGAATACCTAAAGAATTGATACAATCTGAATAGAAGCAGAATTTACAATGTTCATCTGTAATGGACTTCCTTTTTACCCAATCCATTCTTCCCTTCAATTTTTCCTTTCATACACACTGCTACTGGTGTATAACTGGCAGTGCTTTATAAAATGCTAAATTAAAAAAAAAAAAGTCAAGTCCTTTATTTTATGGTATGGAATGATAAAATCCAGAAAGATAGCTGTGTTGCAACACAAGCAATAAAACAAATCCATGGCACCTTGAAACTAACAATTAGACTGTGGCATACCTTTGGATAATGAAATCCATTTCACCAGATAATCTTCCAATAGTTTTTATTTGGAAATCCAATTCAATAAAACCATATTCCAAACATACATAAAATCAGGCATTTGATATTCTGTTCAATTTGAAATATTACCATACAAACTTTTAGAGACCTCAGATGTTTCCCCCTCCACTTTCGTAGCACTGACTTAAATATAAAATTGATATATTATGTGGCTCTTTGCTAGGTTATTAAATTATACCACACATTTTAAATTAAGCTTCTCCAACTAGTTTTCAGCTTCCAGAATATCCAGATGAAATCTTTGAGAGCTAGGAATTATAAGAATTAAAGACAACTAGAAGGCATTAAGTGAAGAGCTTTTCCAGATGCTATAATGTTACTGTTTCTTGTCTGCTCATATGTGTTAAAAAAAATCTTAAGAAATGAAAGACATAATTTAAAATATCCCTGTTTCTACCATGGGCTGCAGGGCCTAATAGGACTATGTGCATAAGAAAGCAATTATACTTTTCAAAAGTAAGAACTTTAATCAAGCCAACAATTGGCTGGAGGAAGACAAAAACCAAACCCGACCGAACACAAGCTAGAGCCATGATTAAGGACTACCTTGTGGCTATTAGAGTGGCAAAGCACCAGTACTTCTTCGCTCTTATCGTGTCTGCAGAATGCCACCCAGTGGCCCTGTTTAAGATTACCCAATCCCTTTTGGGGAAAGGGGAGTCAGAAATCCATCTACAGGGCCATGCCTAGGAATTTTTGGGGCACCTGCAGGATAAAATTGCTCAGATCTGGACCAAGTTGGACTCCGAGCATGAGACAGAGTCGGAGGAGATACCCAGGGAACATAATGACCAGGTTATCTGGGACTAGTTCAATCCTGTTGAACCCGAGGAAGTTCATCCAGAGGAAGACAGGATCCTCCAGACTGTAAATGCTACCACTTGCCAATTAGATCCATGTCCCTCCTGGCTGGTGAAAGCCACCTGGGAGGTGACATGTGGTGTCCTAACAGTCAGGAATCACGCTGAGACGAGGAGTAGGCCTCTAGTGTTTATTACTGCTACATAAGACAGAATCCTAACAAACTGAAGAAGTGTGGGAAAACCCAGACAGATAAACCCCAAAAGTTAAGGCGGGTCTGATCTGTGTCTCTTTGAATGGCTGCTTAATTCCTCAGTACTACGCATGCATTTTCCCCCCTGGATAGAGGCCCCCTCCTGCTCACCATGGGTACTCATGACATGTGGCTGGGTCCAGGTGATGGTAAATACATCCTGGAGAGAGGGGGTGTTCCCAGCAGCCTTTTAGGAAGCGCTGGTGTGCCCCCTCCTCAAGAAACCATCGCTGGACCCTACTATACTGGAAATTTTTTGCCCAGTCTCCCACCTCCCCTTTTTGGGGAAGGTGGTTGAGAAAGTGGTGGCTTTGCAGCTCCAGAGGATTCTGATGAAACAGATTATCTAGACCCCTTACAGTTAGGCTTCAGGCCCGGTTATGGGACAGAAATGGCATTGGTCGCACTAATGGATGACCTCTGGCAGGAGTGGGATGGAGGCAGTGCATCCATCCTTGCTCTTCTTGACCTCTCAGAGGCTTTTGATACCATCGACCATGGTATCCTTCTGGACTGACTTAGGAGTTGGGGGTGGTTCTGCGCTGGTTCACCTCCTTCCTCCAGGGTTGGTCCCAGTCGGTGTTGATAGGGAGCGAGAACTCTGGCCTGCGGCCCCTACTTTGTGGGGTACTGCAGGATTCAGTACTCTCTCCGCTCCATTTTAACATCTACGTGAAACCACTGGGCGAGATCTTCCATCACTATGGGGTGAGGTATCATCAATATGCAGATGATACCCAATTATATATCTCCATCCCAGGTGAAGTAAGTGATGCTGTGGCCACCCTTTCTGAGTGCCTGGGAGCTGTGGGGGACAACAGATTGTGGCTGAACCCAGGGAAGATGGAGTGGCTGTGGATTAATGGCTCCTCGATTTCTGGGAAATTGTCATCTTTAGTTCTGGTTGCACTGCCCTAGACAGACCCGGTGCATAACTCAGTGGTCCTCCTGGACTCACAGCTCCTGCTTGAAGAGCAGGTGGCAGCCGTAGCTAGGAGGGCCTTTGTGCAACTTAGTGTTGTGTACCAGTTATGCCCCTTCCTGGAGAGACAGGACCTTTGAACAGTCACTCATGCCCTGGTTATCTCCCATATAGACTATTGCAATGTGCTCTACATGGGGCTACCCTTGAAGAGTATCTGGAAGCTACAGTTGGTGCAAAATGCAGCCGCCAGGGTGATCTTGGGTTTCCCAAGATCAGCACATGTCACCCCTTTGCTCCGTGAGCTGCATTGGTTGCCAGTATGCTTCTGGGTCCAATTCAAGGTGTTGGTTATCACCTTTAAAGCCCTACATGGCACGGGTCCAGGTTACCTAAGGGACCATCTCCTCCTCATCATATCAACCTGTCCCTCCCAGTCATGAAGAGAGGGCATGCTATGGACCCCGTCTGTAAGAGAATTCCATCTGGCGGGGTCCAGGAGGCGGGTCTTCTCTGCAACAGCCCCAGCCTTTTGGAATATCCTTCCCCCGGAAGTGAGATTGGCTCCCTCCCTCCTGGACTTTAGGGAACAACTAAAGACCTGGTTCTGTAATTATGCCTGAGGTGGGAGAGAGAGTAGTCATTCCTGGGGATGGTTAGTTTCTTAGAAGGACCCTGCTCTGCTTGCAAATCACAGAGAACTTCCAGCCATCAGGGGTTTTATCATATTTATTTTATTGTGTATTATAGTGTTTTACAGTTTTATATTTTCCTATTTATGTTTTATTGTAAACTGTCCAGAGTCCCTTTTGGGAGATGGGCGGTGATAAATTTGATTAATTAATAAATAAATAAATAAATTATTCTGCCATGATTATAATTAGAAGTCACTAGTAATTATATGATAGTTCTAAGATCACAACTGCTGATCCCAAGGCTGAAGATGACAGTATTAGTGCAGATGAGCAGAACAAGTAGTAGACTTTTATGCACAGCAGTTCATATTGAAGGGCAAAAATACACTTTTGAGCAGGAAGGAAGCTCACATAACAGCCGTTCCCCCCCCCCCTTAGGATCATATAGATGCCCTCTGCTGTTGCCACATGATTTCATATATAAAAGGGATGGGCTTCAATTGTGATTCAGTGACCGCTATCTTGTCTCTTTTGACCCTTCCTACAGATGCTACTGTTTTGGAGAAAGGTATGCAATTCTACACATTTCAAAGTACTTTTTTTGTCTGAAAATCTGAAGCTATGCATAGCCCACACTGGGGCAAGGAAACATTTTGTGGTTTTTAAAAAATAATATATTAGATATGTATCTCTAACATATGGGACAATGAAGAAGTGTTTTAAAATGTGCTTGTTCTCTTAGCCAGTGCTGGGAAAAGCACATGGTTTGTATAAATACTACCATATGGGCTACTGACTATGGGACATCCATGTTAATGTAACCATTCATTTAGCCACACAGTGATGACTGATCTCTCCTCAAGCCTTCAGTACTTTAAGAATATTGAGAATTCACTTCTTCCTCAATTCCCACAAAACCACCATCTGCAGTTTTGGCTCAGTGAACTTCTCCATTGCTTGCCATATTCACAAGATAGATGACTACTGACAAAGGAAAGGAAAAAGAAAATAGAAAAGCTGCAAGCATCAAAATGGAAGGAACTCTCTTCTCTTATTAAGATTGTGCACTCTTTGAGAAGAAACAATTCTCTTGGCTCCAGCAAACATTTGGAGAATAAAAAAGAAAACACTTTATTAGGAAAAATACAAAGAAAACAAAACTATTGTTATAGAGGAATTATTCTGCTGGTCTTCTTAATTTTATAGTTTTCATTGGTGAGATCTGAGTACTTTTCCTCACTTTTAATCATCCAATATCTTTCGTTGCCATTATTTGAAAACTGCTAACATGTTAAAATTGGGAGGCAGATGGATGGAAATTAATAAAAGTAGTGAAGAATCCTTGGTCAAAGAACATTGATACAGCTAAAGTACAAAGGCATTTCTTGCATTTAGATACCATACTGCATTTACCAAGCAAGTCTCTTGTAGCACTTGTATATAATGACCTTGATTAACTTAATTTTTTAAGATTTATCTTATATTAATAGGATTAATTGCACTGATGAAACAATTCCAGTTTGCTCTACTTGTAATGAAAAACAAGGTCATTTAGAAAAATGCTTTATTTTTAACAAGTGGATTAACGTTCCCAAGGCATCTCAACTATGATTTAGCTAATATCTTTAACCTTCAAGAAGTCAAAAAGGTGTAAGCATTCAATGTAAATTTTAGGTATAATATTTGTGTGTGTGTGTGTGTGTGTGTGTGTGCACTCCCAATGTTTTTAATTTTCTTTAAAAAAAATCAGTGTTACTCAGCTTCTTACCCATTTATGTAGAAAATTTTCACTCTTTACTTTTTCTAGTGATTATAAACTATATCAACGATAAATCTTAATTGGTTGCATTTCCTTGAAAAGCTCTGAAAAGTATATATCACTCTTACTTAAATCATTTTAAAGCATCACTTATCCACCTTGGTGATTTCTAACCTCTCAGGCGACGTATCAGAGATAATATTCAATCAGGTTTACTTTAAATGTATGGATTGCAGATGAAAACCTCTGGATCTATGAGGCTAAGATTAAAAGAATATCAGACCCGCAAAGATTCAGGATTCCTTGAACTATTTCCCAAATTGTTTAATTTAGCATCTATTTTGTGTAACAGCTCTAGGCTCATCTATTTGAGATGAACACTACAATCCTAGGCACGCTTTCTTAAAAATATTTCACACTGTGTTCCCTCTGGTTACTAGAGCTGTTTCCAACAAAATATGTATAGGATTTTAGCCTCACATCCAAATTGTTCAGTGTCTCTTGTGTATATAAATAGAATCAAGCTGAAAGAACAATTATCTAATTTCTTAGTATTCAGTGAAATTATTACAATTACTAGTGATATTTTCATACAGGAAAGAATGGAATGGAATGGGGTACAGATGGTTTAATTTGGCAATTTTTGTTTTTATAACATTTTCATTTCTCATGTTAAATTCATTGCATTTCTACATTAGTTTGTGCATGTGCATTTTTTTAAAGATGACACTTCCTGTAATATTTTGCAAGCTTTTGTACTTTTTCAAGCCTTTTTTTTTAATGTGCCTTTTAAAATATTATTTCTTCCAACACAGAACTTTTTATTGGCAGTTTTCCAAAATGTACACATTTTTACACACATGTTTATTGGGAAAACAACAACCAGAGAACCTAAAGAAGTACAAACGAGTTCATAGGATTGGGTTCAGGTTTATGTGTTAGTTTGAAGAATACAAGTTAGGTCACTCTGTAAGAAATAAAAATCAAGCGGAGTGGTCCATCATCTCTCAAAAAGAAACAAGTTTCCAATTCAGCTATTGTTAATAACCTTGAGTCAACAATGGGGTCATGTGGGAAATTATTCATACCCACAAACAGAAGATGAATTAAATTATAAAATCTTATTAAAGATAGCTTGAAAAAAGACGTAAGATAGATAAAACTAAAGTTTCTATGTTTAATTATATTCAGTGGAAATTTATGGAAATAACTTTTTGAGATAGTTGTTGATATTTTGCATACAAAAAATGCATTTCCAGTTATGAATATTCAGTAGGGCTTACTTCCTGTTCATAACATTTAGGTTTGTACCCTTAATGTAAAATCCATTCATTTGAGGAAATAATTCCAAATGGTCTCATTGATAAGGGATGATGAAGAAACCTCAGGTGGTGTTGACTGTCTCATGGGAATGAGCAATAGTGAAAAAAACATATTTAAAATAAAATCATTTGGAGGAAAAATGGGAGAAGATTAAGTATCTTGGCCAAAGTGGATATTGTGATATCTTAAAAGTTGTTTCTCTCAAATGACTCATCAGTAAGGTGACCAGTAGCAAGCAGTAGAACATATTGCCATCATCATTTTCTGGGCATAGAGCAAGTAATTCTCTCTTTATGTGCCCTCTGAATTGGCTCATTGATGCTTAAGGACACTTAAAAGAGATTGCTTCATTCACATCTGTCTGGGGTCATTTTTCTTTTCTGTTTGACGGGTTTTCAGTGGTTCATTAATGCTTCTAATTTTCCCTATAGATTCATTAAAGTCCCATATGCATCTTCAGGGTAAATTCTCCATAGTTCAAATTGTAGATTTAATTACTAATGAGTAAATCCTACTAAATGAACTGAGTTTATTACTTCTGAGTAAACTTATTTAGGAAAGCTGAATTCCAATTGCACCTATTTCACTAATATATTGCTTCAGATTTTAAAATAATGAAGTAATTATTACAATAATATGAAAGTATAGGAAACTAACAGAATAAAAGCAGAGAAAACAACCTAAGATGATAAATATTAAGGGGAGTTAATGGATGGATCAACATAAAAATTAAGTTTTTAAAAGATGCCTAGAACACATCAGGTTGGAATCTGGTGTGCTCCTGAGGGTAGTCCTTTCACAGGACTGATGCTCCTACAGCTGATGCTCCTACAAAGAATGGCCTTTATCTTCATCATCAAATGACAATTAGCATGGCACAGACAGCAGGACCTCCCTCTAGAGACATTCGTGTCTGGAAGCTCATGCGCTTACCTGAACCATAAGTTTATTATGCAAACCAAGAGGCAAATAACAGGTGAATTTTTCCATTTGCTTTACCTGACATCTTGAGGCTACCCAACTCCTCTATAACTAACAAGTTAAAAGGTTACAGGGGGAAGCTTATAGTTAAAAGAAAATAACATATATCAAAAAAGAATAATAAAATCAAGGGTAGGGTTTAATATAGAAAAAAAAGCGTGAAAAGGAGTTTTGTTTATTTATCAATAGCAAAATTATTGTCTAAAGTATAATCTAAGAAATCTTTGTATGAATATCTCTAGAAGAAGTTATTTTTTAAAAATATATATATTTAGGTTTGAGTTGTAAATTACCAAAGACATAATTCAGAATTAATTTTACCACATGGTACACCATGTTTTCACGGGAGACTGGAATGCTAAGGTGGGCAGTCAAATGACACCTGGAATTACAGGTAAGCATGGCCTGGGTGAACAAAACAAAGCAGGACATAGGCTGATAGAATTTTGCCAAGACAACGCAATGTGCATAACAAACACTCTCTTCCAGCAATCTAAGAGATGGCTTTATACATGGACTTCACCAGATGGACAACACCGAAACCAGATTGACTACATCCTTTGCAGCCAAAGGTGGCGGACATCTATACAGTCGGTAAAAACAAGACCTGGAGCTGACTGTAGTTCAGATCACGAATTTCTTATCGCACAATTTAGGATCAGACTAAAGAGATTAGGGAAGACCCACAAATCAGCTAGATATGAGCTCACTAATACTCCTAAGGAATATGCAGTGGAGGTGAAGAATCGATTTAAGGGACTGGACTTAGTAGATAGGGTCCCGGAAGAACTATGGACAGAAGTTGGCAGCATTGTTCAGGAGGCAGCAACAAAATACATCCCAAAGAAAGAGAAAACCAAGAAGGCAAAATGGCTGTCTGCTGAGACACTAGAAGTAGCCCAAGAAAAAGGAAAGCAAAAGGCAACAGTGACAGGGGGAGATATGCCCAATTAAATGCAAATTTCCAGAGGTTAGCCAGAAGAGATAAGGAATTATTTTTAAACAAGCAATGCGCGGAAGTGGAAGAAGACAATACAATAGGAAGGACAAGAGACCTCTTCCAGAAAATTAGAAACTTTGGAGGTAAATTCCAGGCAAAAATGGGTATGTTCAAAAACAAAGATGGCAAGGACCTAACAGAAGAAGAAGAGATCAAGAAAAGGTGGCAAGAATATACAGAAGACCTGTATAGGAAGGATAACAATATTGGGGATAGCTTTGACGGTGTGGTCAGTGAGCTAGAGCCAGACATCCTGAAGAGTGAGGTTGAATGGGCCTTAAGAAGTATTGCTAATAACAAGGCAGTAGGAGATGATGGCATCCCAGCTGTTCAAAATCTTGCAAGATGATGCTGTCAAGGTAATGCATGCTATATGCCAGCAAATTTGGAAAACACAAGAATGGCCATCCGATTGGAAAAAATCAACTTATATCCCCATACCAAAAAAGGGAAACACTAAAGAATGTTCAAACTATCGAACAGTGGCACTCATTTCACATGCCAGCAAGGTAATGCTCAAGTTCCTGCAAGGTAGAGTTCAGCAATTCATGGAGCGAGAATTGCCAGATGTACAAACTGGATTTAGAAAAGGTAGAGGAACTAGGGACCAAATTGCCAATATCCGCTGGATAATGGACAAAGCCAGGGAGTTTCAGAAAAACATCTATTTCTGTTTTATTGACTATTCTAAAGCCTTTGATTGTGTGGACCATAACAAATTGTGGCAAGTTCTTAGTGGTATGGGGATACCAAGTCATCTTGTCTGCCTCCTGAAGAATCTGTATAACGACCAAGTAGCAACAGTAAGAACAGACCACGGAACAACAGACTGGTTTAAGATTGGGAAAGGAGTACGGCAGGGCTGTATCCTCTCACCCTACCTATTCAACTTGTATGCAGAACACATCATGCGACATGCTGGGCTTGAGGAATCCAAGGCTGGAGTTAAAATCGCTGGAAGAAACATCAACAATTTCAGATATGCAGATGATACCACTTTGATGGCTGAAAGCGAAGAGGAACTGAGGAGCCTTATGATGAAGGTGAAAGAAGAAAGTGCAAAAGCTGGCTTGCAGCTAAACCTCAAAAAAACCAAGATTATGGCAACCAGCTTGATTGATAAGTGGCAAATAGAGGGAGAAAATGTAGAAGCAGTGAAAGACTTTATATTTCTAGGTGCGAAGATTACTGCAGATGCTGACTACAGTCAGGAAATCAGAAGACGCTTAATCCTTGGGAGAAGAGCAATGACAAATCTTGATAAAATAGTTAAGAGCAGAGACATCACACTGACAACAAAGGTCCGCATAGTTAAAGCAATGGTGTTCCCTGTAGTAACATATGGCTGTGAGAGCTGGACCATAAAGAAGGCTGAAAGAAGGAAGATCGATGCTTTTGAACTGTGGTGTTGGAGGAAAATTCTGAGAGTGCCTTGGACTGCCAGAAGATCAAACCAGTCCATCCTCCAGGAAATAAAGGCAGACTGCTCACTTGAGGGAATGATATTAAAGGCAAAACTGAAATACTTTGGCCACATAATGAGAAGACAGGACACCCTGGAGAAGATGCTGATGCTAGGGAGAGTGGAAGGCAAAAGGAAGAGGGGCCAACCAAGGGCAAGATGGATGGATGATATTCTAGAGGTGACGGACTCGTCCCTGGGGGAGCTGGGGATGTTGACGACCAACAGGAAGCTCTGGCGTGGGCTGGTCCATGAAGTCACGAAGAGTCGGAAGCGACTAAACGAATAAACAACAACACACCATGTTTTGGGGCTAAGAAGGTCAGGCTACCATGTGCAATTTCATATTCTTATTTATGTTGAAACACTGTATTTAATTTGAATGTGTAAACAGGGATTGAGTGTTTGCGTGTGTGTATGTGTATGTGTATGTGTATGTGTATGTACATCTATCTATCTATCTATCGAGAGGATATCTACAAAAGTGATCTTTCATTATAATAATCCATAGAACTCTTCTTCATGAATCCCTTTTGGATATTTCTTTAAATACATCTTTAAATATTGTATGAAGTGATAGGTGAAATCCATTTTCAGAACACAGTATTTATAACAAAATTATTGTTATATCATGATTAAAATGGCATATGCTCATGTCAGTGGCATGTATCAAAAGTGTTGCATGCAAGGTTATGCTGACACAGCATATTATGTTATAGCAATTCTGTGCCAGAGACTAATAAAAGTGTAATAAAATGGCAATAATCCCCATGTTACTCAAGGACTATCTGTTTGGGTATTTCTCTGTCTATACTTTTAAATTCCCTTTTATGATCTAGGTAGAGTTTGGGGATTTTTTTAATAAGGAGAGGGAACCTTCTTTTCCATATGCATCATGAATTATTTATAGCCACTGAATTCAACACCACAAAATTGAGTGCATCAACTACTGTGACTTGACTGGAATGTTAAATGAAAAGTAAGATTTTCAAAGATACATTCTCTTTTCTTTCTCCAGGCACACCTCTTCTTTGCTTTACAACTTTTTCATAAAGGACTCATGATCAAATGATTCATATATGCCATTGTCATTATATAACAACCCTGTTTTCAATACGGAATAAAGGGAACATTTCAAGGATAAGAAATGCTTGTAGGAGTGGCCATGTGTCTTCCACACTAACTTAATGAAATACCTGTGCATGCCACATTGTCACTTTGTGTTTAACATAAAAAACCAATGAGCTTCCTCAACTGGACATCCAAGAAGTTAGACCTTCATGGGCATAAGGAAACTATAACTGGAATATATTTTGCTGGAGTTTCATGCATGAAAAAACAGTTGAGCAGAACTCCAAATACACAGTATGAATACATTTATTTAAATTTTGAGGCTACCCAGCTCCTCAATAACTTACAGGTTAAAAGCTTACAGTTAAAAGAAAATAACATATATCAAAAAAGAATACAGCTGACTGGAAGATCAACTTCATATCATAGAAAACTGGGGGGGGGGGGGGGGACATAGGGACTTGACCATCATCTCATCCCAAGCCCTTCATGGGCATAAGGAAACTATAACTGGAATATATTTTGCTGGAGTTTCATGCATGAAAAAAACAGTTGAGCAGAACTCCAAATACACAGTATAAATACATTTATTTAAATTTTTGGGCTAGCCAACTCCTCAATAACTTACATGGGGAAGCTTACAGTTAAAAGAAAATAACATATATCAAAAAAGAATACAGCTGACTGGAAGATCAACTTCATATCATAGAAAACCGGGGGGGGCATAGGGACTTGACCATCATCTCATCCCAAGGCCTAACCATTTTTTTAAAAGTTTACAGAAAGTCAGTAAGGTGGGAGCAGTACAGATCTAGGGGAAGGAGGTGGGTGGACTGCCACTGAGAAGGTACACTTCCTGAGTTTCACAAGATGGCATTGTTTAATCAACAGGACCCCAAACTTGACTATTCCACCTGACTTCATCAGATAGCAGAAATGTATGGAGATATTTGGCCCCTCAAGTAGTCTATACAGTGTATAACCCTATGCTATGAAGGGCTTTATAAAACAGATTCTTGTATTGCACCCAGAGGCCAACTGGTAATCAGTGCATCTTGTGAAGCGAGTGTCACATGTGCATATACCATTACATGCCCGTTACTGTTATAGCCCCCAGGTGGTCTTCAAGGCACCTTCATGTAGAGTGGTTTACTGTATGAAGGCTGTCTGAAGGACCTACCAGTCCAGAAATGGGCACAACTGGCATACCTAATGGATCTGTGCAAAAGTGCTCTTGGTAACAACTGTGGCCTGTCTTTGAGAAATTGCATACCAGTCTCTCATGGAATCCCATTGAAGACTAAAAATGGATTATCCCCAGAACTGGGAGGATCAAGCAAACAGAGCCATTTGGTCTTGCCAGACTGAGCTGAATCTGTTCTGCTCATCCAGATCCACACAACCTCCAGGCATGGGTCAGGACTTATCCTCTGTATTCAGTAGCATAAGTCTCTTGATATTCTCAGTCATCTTCCCAAACTGGACTGAATTTTGATTGGCCTTTTCCTAATATTTTTTCTACTATTCTTCACCAAACGATGTAATTTATAAAATGTACAATATGATACATAGTTAAAATATGCATGTTCAATATAAAGAACACATACCATCAAACAGTTTTCCAAGTGTCAATTGCACGGTAGCACAACCAAAAAAGCAGGTGCTGGATGCAGAAGACACTGGGCTATACAAATGAGGCCAGACAGTTCTAAAGGGTATCTAGTCTATGGAGCATCATCAGCAGGCTGTTCATTCTTTTCTTAGGGGAAAAGTAAAATGCTGCAGTTCCTATCAGTAATTTCATAACAACAGACTGCATGTTTGCTTGGTTATCATAGAAAAAGTTTTTTCTCCACAACATAGTGACCAGCAACAAATGTTAATCATTAAGTCCTGCTGACTTTGATGGTAGAGACTGAAGCTTTGGATTAATTTTATGACTGATAGTATTCATGCTTAAAAAGTGTGCCTGAACCTGAAATATACTGGATAGCAATAGTAAGCTATAATTTTAAAGACTCATTCTCATTTCCCCATCTCATAAAAATAATATGCAAGTATCCCCCAAATTTATTTTAACTATTAAAAAATGGATGTTACCCTAATTGTGTTTCTTCTAGCTGTAATTGTAACTAATCTAGTTAAATTTATTTTTATTAAAGTTCACACTGTGAGACTAATGAACCTAAAACAGTAGTATCTGTCTTATTTCACTTGGTTGGATCTGTTTACTGATTCTGCATTGTCTCGTGCCTAGCAGCAAAAAACATAAGCCACCAAAGATATGTAATGTATTTCTCTATTGATTCCCCACAGTTAAATGAGGGTTTATGAATGAAGGGATGAAAGCTTTCTACAAATCATGCTTAACACATTCAAAGCAATCTTGTCTTCCCTGAATTCAGTATAAAATAATATGTACTGCAAGGAAACAAATAAATTTGGGGAATTATTTATATGAGAAGTCAGCAGCAGATTAAGAACATTTTTTCAGGAAGCTATATGGAATCAGATATGAAAGTGCATCTGGATACTGGCAAAAGGAGAAAGCAGTTGGGGAAGTGTATCTCCCAGTGAATGATTTGTTAAAGATAGGGCTGTTGCAACCTAAATTCAAGCATGCAACTTCATCATCTTCTGCACTATGGCAGAATGCAACTCGTTCCAATTCAAGGAATAAATGTGTGTTTTTGTTGCAATGTCAAGGCTGTGCCAGGCTATTGAGAGCCTGGTCAAAATCCATTCTGGTCAGGATCACACACCCCCTTTTTTTTTTTCCAGTGAATCCTGATAGATCTATCAAGATTTCTGGTGGCCAGTGGCAGTTTTGGATAATTGAAGGTCACCATATAAGACAATTTTATTTTTTCCAATTCTCATAATGCTGTAGAGGGAAGGTATACCATAAATAGTGAAAAATTGAAAAGTCATTGAGAGTTGACTGTAGAGTTCATGCAGAAGAAATGGCAAAGAGGCATAGTGATGTGATCCACTTTTTCCCTGGCATATGGTTTCTTATATAAACTCCACAATACCCAATATTGTATGATTTGCTTGCCTCTGTACCCTGTGTTTCTTTTGACTGCCATATAATAACTTTATCTTGTACTGATCTTGATGAACATGCACCTGCTGCCCTAATCTTATTATCTCAACCTTATCTCTGTAATTAACAGCTGTATGACTCTCCAAGAGGACAGATAAGTGATAAGAAGCCAAGAAAAGACGTCTCCCCTGCAATGTTCTTGATGGGCATCTCCAGGTGTTAAATCTGATCACTCTCCCTCCCTTATAAAAAAGTATTTAAGCTAAGAGAAGCCAGGATTAAATAAGGACTTCAGCATAGACCATTTATTTATTTATTCATTTATTTATTTAACCAATTTATATAACTTCTCCTAACTGGGAAGGTGCTATGTTCTAGCTAGAATGAGAAGGGGTCTGTCTGTGGTCTTTTTGGGAGTTCCTGTCTGTAGAAAGGATATTTAAGTAAATAATTTCCTGTCATTTACATTACTTTAATAAACTTCTGGGCTCTTTGCTCTATGAGTGTGTTTATTGTCTTGAATCCTAAAAAAGTCTGCTGTTATCCAACAGGCCATTGGGTACCAGAACATTGACACTCCAATACTGATCAAAGCAGAGGGCTAAATTTAGAAAAATAAGAAATACAGATCTAGTAAAAGCATCAGGAGAAATTTCTACGTGGATACTGTTTTGTACATCGGTATAGTAATAGATCTGAATTGATTTGGAGATTTCACTGAAAACTCCAGTAACAAAATAAGAAATAAAATAAAAATACTGTTTTGGAAGAGTAAAGGTAAAATTACAGTGATGAAATGATAAAACCTTAGCATAAGAAGAACTCTGCAGGATTCTAAGGCTATCTAGTAAGAGTTCGTGAATTGCGGAAATTGTGTATGCATGAAATTGATTGATTTTTTTAATCAGTTCAAAGGCACCTGGTCCAATATGATTCATCAGACTGATTTCTTGGGTCCCCTTTATTTTCTTTTTTGAAGATAGAGACATTTGGTCTCCTCCAGTCTTTGGAGTCCTTGCTAGTTCTCCAAGAGTTCTTAAAGAGTACATTCAATTCTGAAATCATTTCTGCTACTTCCTTAGGTGTAAGAAACCTCCCTCTTCCTCAATATCCTCTTCAACTTTATTGTGACCTGCAATTATGCTTAATTATCTTCCCTTATTCTTTGATTCTCATGGACAAAAGTGTTAGCAAATCTCATTGGAAAATCTGAAGTAAGTAAAGGAGCTCCCATTTATCTACCAGAAAGTCTCATCACAACTTGGGGATCCTCCTGGTTCTGGTACTATGGTGGAATAGTCATATTACAGCAGTTGCAAAGTGGGGAAATGTTTTTAACAGCTTCGGCTGATCATGTAGTTGTTAGTGATGCATGGTCCGGTAACCTCAAGTTTGGATTACTGCAATTCGTAATTCCTCCCTATGAAGCACTACTATCTACATTCAGTGATAGAAATGTATATATTGCATGTAAAAGGAATTTTACCATTTGAAATAAAGGAACATTAATTACCCTGCTATTCTATAAACTTTTAAATTCACAATTAGAGACAATATAGTATTTTCATGACCATAAGGATAGCCAATTTTATGTAGTAGCTAAAAGTACTGGGTTAGAAATCAAAAGACTGAGTTCTAGTCCTATCTTGGGCACAAAGCCAGCTGGGTGCCTTTGGGCCAGTCACACTTTATTAACACTAGGAAAATGGCAATGACAAATCATTCCCCACCCCCATTAAAAATGTTACTAGAAATCTTCATTGACTTGTTCATGTAGTCACCAGGAGTCAAGACTGACTTGAAAGGACACACACACATACATACAAACACATACAGAGACCATAGAAGCAGTTTTATTAAACAAACAAACAAACAAACCTTAATCTTGAACCTTCCCTAAGGATGTTGTATTTGTTAGGGTATTGTCAGTGTTCTTATTTTTTAGTTTGTTAGAATAGTAATTTTTCCCTCCCTTTGAATTATGGAAAGTCAACCCTCCACTTTAAATCTCACCTTAAAAGCATCCTTTTCTCTATGGCTTACGATCAATGCTCTCTGAGAAGCATTTTATGGAAGTATGAGTATGAAGGACACTATATAAAATAAATTAGTATTGAACTATTGGAGGAAAAGACAAGCCAAATGAGATTACTTGACACAAAAACCACTGAAGAACTTTCATAAAAGGATTATATGCAGTTCTGGGTCTATGAGTAAGTATTGCTGTGCCTTATGAGAAAGGGAGGGACGGAGGGAGAGAAAGAGATATTTTCACTCAGTATACTTCCCATCCTTTGCTTAATATCCTCCCCTCCCCTCTAAAACAAATCTTGATGGCTTTATAGATGGGAGCATGGAATAATACGGACATGGCAATTATTTATATTGGAAAATATATTTGGAGGTTTTCAGTGATTATTTTAAAGAGAAAACAAAGGAACAAGCATTCTAATCTGTAAAACAGATATCATAAAGAAAAATGCCACCTATATAAAGACACACATTTCTAGGAATATGCCATATAGGCAATAATTATTTTGAATACATTCATATAGCTATGTATGCATAGCCTTCTGGGCAATTGCAGCCCCAACATTTCTGGAGAACTGCCTAGAAAATAGCTGTTACTAGGAATGAAAAAAAAAAAAAATCCAATGTATCAGTATTTCCATAGTTATAACCCTTAGCTATAGTGGATTATGATAAGGTTGTAGTCATCATCCTTCCAGTGAGTTTTATATGCAGGTTTAAGAAAAATGCCTGAGAATTTTCTGCTGCTTAGCAGGATTTCAAGAGAAGTTTGGGAAACTATCAGTCAAGGTGCTTTAAAACTTGAATATCCCATTTTGGGAGGAACTAGACCATCCACCAGGTTATTCTCAGTTCCATGATTCTAATATAACTACAACATTCTGTATGCTCTGTCATAGAGACATATTGAGAGATAATTGTTCTTTTTCTCAGATTCTGGCAAAATCCATCTCACATACGGTTATTTTTATTGCAGTACTGTGAAATGTTAATATATTCCATATTTACAAAGAGAATGATAGGGCCATATTTGTTTTTAAATAAGAAATGCATATATTTTCCTGCTGTATCATAAATGAAACATGCTCGCAGGGAAAAGAAGATATTGCTTTTACAAGATGAAGTTTGACTTTAGGCTTCAAGATCTCTCTCTCTATATATATATATATCAATCCCAGTTCCCTCCCCCTTTCTGCAAAATATCTTAGTATAGTTAGGAAAATATATATAAAGTTAATCTTGCTGTAAATCATGAATTTAGTCTTATGGGAAGAGAAGAGCCAAGGATAAATCAATCAGGTATGTCAAATGAGACATCAGGCTCAGGGGTTTACCCCTTACAGTATAAATCTTAAAAACAATTTAAGTAAATAAATGATTCTCTTTGTAAATAACAATAGCAATAATGCACAGCAGGCATTGGTTTATTATAATTTAAACTTAATTATAATTTCCTATTAATATTTTTGGTGGCATGTTGTACGTCCCCTTCAAATTTTGCTATGCTGCCTCCTCATGCCAGGGGGAAAGGGTCATAATTAGGGCAAGGATTTCTATGACCTAAAAATGTTAGAAATATGCAAGCATTTATGACCTTAAAACCATTTAAATATGACCAATTAAACCAAAAAAATAGGACTTTTAAAGCAAAAATATGACTTTGCAATTTTTATGAAATTAGCACCCAATTTTTAAAAATCTATGCTTACACACACACACAGACACACACACATTAAAAGGTTTATTCTTCTTCACTTCCAGTGCAGAAGTGCTAGCATTGAAGGAATCAAATGAACATTTTCAGAGTAAAATGGTCATCCCTGAATTTGTTTTCATTAACAGCAGAATTGCATTGGATGACCATGTGCATCTTGTGGTTATCAAACTCAAAACCCCTTGTGTTGTCCACCAGTATGTTCTTGTATCTGAAGAAACTCTGTTCAACTTCACAAGAGGTTATAGGAACAAATTTGAAAAAAGCAAACTTATCTGGAAAAAATTCTGGCTCGAAGTCTTCAAATTTTGCTTTGAGTCCATTCAGAATGTTACTTATTTTGCAAAGTATTGAATAACCCAGATTAGATTGCAGCACTCTTTACAGTTTATCACTAATTTTTGAGCCACTTTCCCCTTTGCTTACTTTAAGTCACTCTCAGTTTGTGTTACAAAGTTCAGTGCATCACTAAGTTCCATTCCTACAGTTTCAAGACAGGTGATTGCTCTTGATAATCCACTGAAGTTAGATCCTATATAAGCTATGTTTCCAGCTAAAGTTTCAGAAAAGAAATCTTTCACAATCTTGATGGAGGAAGATTCACAACAGTCAAATTATTTAACTATCCACTGCAAGGAAGCATAATTTGTGAAATACCACATAGCTGCAGAGTAGTTTCATAGAATCGTCAAAGAGCATAGCAATAGTGGAATTGTTTACTTTTTGTAGAGTTTCACATGTTAGAAGAAATACTTCACCAGGCTTGTCACATTTCAGAGTACCAATAATAACACTGGCTACATATCTTCTGTTTACATCACTTGTTTCATCTATTGAAACCCATGCCTTATTGTTATCAACAGTAGATCTTATCTTTTCTAACACATCTTCATAGCAGGCAGAAATGTAATTTTTCCTTACAGTTGATTTATTTGGAATTGGGTGACTGGTGTACTTCTCCAAAAAATGCCTGAGGCTACCACTACCTAATTTCCTTAAGGGAATATTTGAAGTAACCATCATTGTACAGAGATCCTTACAAAATTCTGATTGGGTATTTGATGAACCTGCAGTTGAAGAAGCTCTCTTGAAAAGGAGATGTTGCCTGTTCTCAGTGAAGATAAATCTTGCTAAACAACTCTTGTGTTTCTTGGTGTCACAATGTTGTTGAATACTAAAACACTTTTGGGACAATACCTTAACTTCACACAATTTACAAAACAAAATATCACCATTGCTACTGAAAATCTGCTCCCCAAATTATTGAACAAGATGCTGTAATTTCACACTTGCTGAACATCGACTTTTAGGCACGTAAAAATCAGACTGCAGCTCTCACGTGACTCCACCACCTCGAACACACACACACCTGAGTTGGGGAGCAAATAAGAAAAAGAAAACAAAACAGGCAAATTCTCACCTTTTTTTTCAGGCCTGGTTAGGGGAGAAGCCTTTGTTCCCATCTCTCTCTCTCTCTCTCTCTCTCTCATACACACACACACACACACACACACATATCTCCCTGAGTTGGGGAGCGAAGAAGAAGAAGAAAAAAGCAAATTCTCACTTCCTTTGCTGGCTTGAACTTGCTGGCTTATCAGGACAGTTGCCAATGACCAAAATATGACCAAAATATGATGTTTGTTACAAAGTTAAACAGAAATATGACACAACATCTTTAAAAAGTCAAAATACATCTTTTCAGGCAAAATAAAAAGCATCTATTTCTCACCAGATTACTCTAAAACATGTTTTAACTTACTTATAAATTCAAATAAAGATTCCAGAAAAAATATGACATGCCATAGAAATCCTCACCCTAGTCATAATCAATGTCTTGATATTAAATGCCTCATAGCCCATTTTAGGTTGTTTCAAGTTGCAGCTGTGAAAAATATGAATATATTGTTCATCTATGTCATGTCATGATAATGGATACCATATTTGCCATGAAAAACTTTGAAAGAGTGATTCAATTTGAAGAAAAGTCATTATTATTTTTCTTTCAAACTGAATCATTAAACTGAAGCAATTTTAGGTGTTGAAAATTCAAAATCATGGGTTTGCGTAGTTTCAAACTACTTCAGTTTTTCTTCCTATTGGCACAAAACTCAGATGGTAAACTGAATGGCATAATTTCTCATATTAACACAAATAGCCAGCCAATTAGTTTTATAGAATATGGAGGATAACTGGAAGCCAATTTCTTTTGGAAGCCTGATACTTGTTTTACTAATGAGGCAAAAGGCTCTGTCTCTGATGTCAATAGGTCTAGAAAATTATGTTGTAGTTGAATATATCTTTCAAATTATAAAATGTAGATGAATGCTAATGGAGCTGACTAATTTTATTTTTTGCACCAGATAAAGAAGAACTATGTATTTCTAGAGAAAGCAAAAAATAAATTCCAGGTACTGAGCTTCTCAATATAGGGTTAATTTACCAGATGCATTCAGTTTCAGTTTATTGTTTACTGATTAGTCTAATGGCCATATCAAATAAAATGATAAAATAATACCGTGTGTTTGGGATATTAAAATATTCAATGAAATAATCAGGTAAGACCCTCCCCTTGGCAGCTGACCCCAGTCTGATCTAGATGGACAGCTGTCAGTTGAATGGCTTCAGCTATAAACTTGGTAGTTTCTCTTACTGTCCATGTGTTTGTACAACTTCTCTCTAGGCTGTTTGCTGGACAATGTGGTATGGTGAACTGCTCTTTCCTAAACACTGTTATCTCTGCCTTAAAAGATGTGAAGAATTAGGAAAAAGGCATCAAAAACTATAGTTTCAAAACCCTTGAAGTTGTTCAGCTCAAACTTTATAGCATTAATGTTCTGTAATGAATCTAGTTTATTTCTATTCTGCCAAGAAATGAAGAAGCTGTGGTCATTTTGATGCTTCTCCAATTTAGCTTCTGACTGATTTTTTTATTGAATCAAATCTTAGATCAGTTCATATCAAATACTGCTACCTTCAAATCTCAGATTTAAATGAAACTGAGTCATTTCTAAACCTTGAATTTGAATTAGCTCTCTGCTGACACATCCCTAATATTCAAGCACAATAATAGGACTGTGCTAAGTTTGACAGACATTCATAAAGAAAACTGTAACAAGGCATGACAAGGATTTCTTTCCATCCAGTCTGGATAATGGGATGATGGGATTTAAGATGACTGCCAGATGGACTTTGAAGCCTAAAGGACACAATCAAGATTACTGATTCTGCATGTTACATATACAGTCTGCCAGAAATATATATTAAAAAAAAAATGTTTCTGAAAAGTAACGCTATTCCCTGGTTTCATTTGTGTATGTATGTAAGTGTGTATGTGTGTGTGTGTGTGTGTATGCACACATATATAGGCTTTACAGTACATATAGGCGTTACGTATATATAGGCTTTACACATATGCTATGCTTGCATACATTGCCATTTGTGTGGCTAAATAAATTATGAAGTCATTGTTGGAAGGATATGTTAGGATATGCAGGCATACGGTTAAATAAAAACACATATCCTTCCAACAGTGACTTCATAATTTATCCAGCCACACAAATGGCGTCCATTTTTTGGATTACTGTTACTGTGTTCAATTCATCAATCTCATAGTCATGATATTCCAGCAGCTTTGCCACATTGAGATTGCTTCCTCAATACAGTAGTGGCAGTCTCTACCTTGCCTAAGTAAACTGGACTTGATCAGGTCTGGCTTCCTGCAGCAGGTTATTCCTCATAACTCTGGCTGATTCAGCTGTATTTTGGCACTGAAAGCACTCCTATGCATTTTGACTTTTTGATATTTAACCTTTAATTATTTCAATTTTCAAGAGGTGGACAGAACAGACTCCTGTCTGGATATGAAAGCATTTTACTGTACATATCTATTGGCATACTTCCTCCTTTTCTGCTGCTTCTCTTTCTCATCTGACTAGGATCCTGAGAAGGACCCTTGAAACAGGACCATAACCTTATTGTGCAACACAGTGGAATTGGGGGGGGGGAACTATCCTCTCTATGAATGCAAAATTAGCCCCATGACATACATTCATTGCCAATGCTTGAAGCACCCTTATAGCCAGTGCTGCTTCTCTTGTTTCTATTTCAATCTAATTGTAAAAAAAGTATATTTGATAGCAGTCTTTCAGGGAAGGCTTTCTCATAGGGCATTGCATTTTGATACCTGGGAGTGAACAAGTGGAAAAAATAAATGGCACCATGAATTCTTATAATAGTAAATAAGTTCCCCTTAATTTGTGTGGTCAGATTTATAGTCCAGTAAATGTGGCCATATTGGCCTTTTGGAAAGCCTTAAAAACTTCTTTCAGGCTTTAGGGCAGGATGTTAGTGGAATCCAGTTTGTGTGTTTTGCCCTGCATTAATTGGGAGTTATTATTTTTGTTTGGCACCTTAACTGCACTTTTTACTTGGTTTTTGTGTTTGTGTTTGTGTTTGTCTTTGTGTGTGTGTCTGTCTATCTGTCTATCTATCTGGAGTTGAAAACAGCTTAATGGCTATACACACACACAATGAACATACACACACACACAGACACGCACACGAGTTGAGTGGTAAAGAAATATGACAAATAAATAAATAAATAAATAAATAAAGCTGGTCTTTGATCTTAATAAAGATTTATTTGTTTCTTTGTTTGTTAGTACATGTTTTTGTTTTTATGCCTTTGTTAGCCACCCAGAGTTATTTGATTCTCAGATGGGTGACCATATAAATTTGCTAATAAATATACATTTTCAAATAAACAAACAGTCCAATATCAAATTATTCATCATCATCATTAAGTCATATGTCTTAAAAAGAATAGAATAAGATTGGGCTTTGTGATACTTTACTTACTCATGGAATGAGGTGCTTCAACTGATATAATCAAATCTACAGATCAAATTAAATATACTTAACATCTATTAACATTTTAGAATCTTGTCTTCTTTGGATGTAGTTATAACTATCTTTCTAACTTTTGTGTCTTAAAACAAGTAATAAGAATACTTGCAAAGTATTACTACACTTCTCTATGCACATGATATTTCCATTTAAACATCATTTTATATAAAGAAAATATAATAAAATAGTTAATAAAATTCAGAGAGGGAAATTTATATCTATTGTATTCACAATGTACAGTAAAACAAATTTGAGATTAACAAAGAAATAATGAAAATGGAATATGACTGCACTGATTTTCTTATATGCTTTATTTCCCTGGAGTTGAATTTGCATTCAGAATATATTAGAAAAATTCACTGCAAAGTTTACAGTATGGAAGGCAAATTACTAATTTAATATAAATAAATCACACAGTGACTATTATCTTCGATGATTTTACTCTGATGAAAAATCCATTCTATTACATTCTTGATAATATTTTTGATATACAATGGAAAGAACTACTGAATTGGAATCAAATATTTGATGCAAGGTTCCAGAAAACAAAAATTGACCTTTATACTGTATATGACATAAAATTGGAGACAAATAAAAAATACTACTCAGTGCTAATTATGTTCTCAGTTTGTGATGAAAGAGATAAACAACGTGAGCTTCATCATTTGGTCATAAGGAAATATCAATGTGTAACTTTATAATTATCACACATTATATTCTAATTCTTCAGCAAAGGATCGTTACCTTGTCGTGGTGCTGGAGCTTGAGCACCTCAATGATGCCATGAGCTAAACCGTGAAGGGCCACCCAAGACGGGAAGGTCATGACAGAGAGGTCAGACTAAATGCGATCCCTGGGGAAGGTAATGGCAACCCACCTCAGTATTCTTGCCGTGAAAACTAAATGGATCAGTACAACCAGAGATATGTCGGTATACCATCGGAAGATGAGACCCCCAGGTCGGAAGATGGTCAAAATGCTACTGGGGAGGAACAGAGGATGAGCTCAACTAGCCCCAGACGTGATGACGCAGCTAGCTCAAAGCCGAAAGGACGGCTAGCGGCCGACGGTGCTGGTGGTGAACGGCAAATCCGATGTTCTAAGGATCAACACACCATCGGAACCTGGAATGTAAGATCTATGAGCCAGGGCAAATTGGATGTGGTTATTGGTGAGATGTCAAGATTAAAGATAGACATTCTGGGCGTCAGTGAACTGAAATGGACTGGAATGGGCCACTTCACATCAAATGACCACCAGATCTACTACTGCGGACAAGAGGACCACAGAAGAAATGGAGTAGCCTTCATAATTAATAGTAAAGTGGCTAAAGCAGTGCTTGGATACAACCCAAAAAATGACAGAATGATCTCAATTCGAATTCAGGGCAAGCCATCTAACATCACAGTGATCCAAATATACGCCCCAACCACAAATGCTGAAGAAGCTGAAGTAGAGCAGTTCTATGAGGATCTGCAGCACCTACTGGACAACACGCCTAAAAGAGATGTTATTTTCATCACAGGAGACTGGAATGCTAAGGTGGGCAGTCAAATGACACCTCGAATTACAGGTAAGTATGGCCTGGGAGAACAAAACGAAGCAGGACACAGGCTGATAGAATTTTGCCAAGACAATTCACTCTGCATAACAAACACTCTCTTCCAACAACCTAAGAGACGACTTTATACATGGACTTCACCAGATGGACAACACCGAAATCAGATTGATTACATCCTTTGCAGCCAAAGGTGGCGGACATCTGTACAGTCGGTAAAAACAAGGCCTGGAGCTGACTGTAGTTCAGATCACGAACTTCTTCTTGCACAATTTAGGATCAGACTAAAGAGATTAGGGAAGACCCACAGATCAGCTAGATATGAGCTCACTAATATTCCTAAGGAATATGCAGTGGAGGTGAAGAATAGATTTAAGGGACTGGACTTAGTAGATAGGGTCCCGGAAGAACTCTGGACAGAAGTTGGCAGCATTGTTCAGGAGGCGGCAACAAAATACATCCCAAAGAAAGAGAAAACCAAGAAGGCAAAATGGCTGTCTGCTGAGACACTAGAAGTAGCCCAAGAAAGAAGGAAAGCAAAAGGCAACAGTGATAGGGGGAGATATGCCCAATTAAATGCAAAATTCCAGAGGTTAGCCAGAAAAGATAAGGAATTATTTTTAAACAAGCAATGCGCGGAAGTGGAAGAAGACAATAGAATAGGAAGGACAAGAGACCTCTTCCAGAAAATTAGAAACATTGGAGGTAAATTCCAGGCAAAAATGGGTATGATCAAAAACAAAGATGGCAAGGACCTAACAGAAGAAGAAGAGATCAAGAAAAGGTGGCAAGAATATACAGAAGACCTGTATAGGAAGGATAACAATATCGGGGATAGCTTTGATGGTGTGGTCGGTGAGCTAGAGCCAGACATCCTGAAGAGTGAGGTTGAGTGGGCCTTAAGAAGCATTGCTAATAACAAGGCAACAGGAGACGACGGCATCCCAGCTGAACTGTTCAAAATCTTGCAAGATGATGCTGTCAAGGTAATGCATGCTATATGCCAGCAAATTTGGAAAACACAAGAATGGCCATCAGACTGGAAAAAATCAACTTATATCCCCATACCAAAAAAGGGAAACACTAAAGAATGTTCAAACTATCGAACAGTGGCACTCATTTCACATGCCAGTAAGGTAATGCTCAAGATCCTGCAAGGTAGACTTCAGCAGTTCATGGAGCGAGAATTGCCAGACGTACAGGCTGGGTTTAGAAAAGGCAGAGGAACTAGAGACCAAATTGCCAATATCCGCTGGATAATGGAAAAAGCCAGGGAGTTTCAGAAAAACATCTATTTCTGTTTTATTGACTATTCTAAAGCCTTTGACTGTGTGGACCATAACAAATTGTGGCAAGTTCTTAGTGGTATGGGGATACCAAGTCATCTTGTATGCCTCCTGAAGAATCTGTATAACGACCAAGTAGCAACAGTAAGAACAGACCACGGAACAACAGACTGGTTTAAGATTGGGAAAGGAGTACGGCAGGGCTGTATACTCTCACCCTACCTATTCAACTTGTATGCAGAACACATCATGTGACAAGCTGGCCTTGAGGAATCCAAGGCTGGAGTTAAAATCTCTGGAAGAAACATTAACAATCTCAGATATGCAGATGATACCACTTTGATGGCTGAAAGTGAAGAGGAACTGAGGAGCCTTATGATGAAGGTGAAAGAAGAAAGTGCAAAAGCTGGTTTGCAGCTAAACCTCAACAAAACCAAGATTATGGCAACCAGCTTGATTGATAACTGGCAAATAGAGGGAGAAAATGTAGAAGCAGTGAAAGACTTTGTATTCCTAGGTGCAAAGATTACTGCAGATGCTGACTGCAGTCAGGAAATCAGAAGACGCTTAATCCTTGGAAGAAGAGCAATGACAAATCTCGATAAAATAGTTAAGAGCAGAGACATCACACTGACAACAAAGGCCCGCATAGTTAAAGCAATGGTGTTCCCTGTAGTAACATATGGCTGCGAGAGCTGGACCATAAGGAAGGCTGAGCGAAGGAAGATCGATGCTTTTGAACTGTGGTGTTGGAGGAAAATTCTGAGAGTGCCTTGGACGGCAAGAAGATCAAACCAGTCCATCCTCCAGGAAATAAAGCCAGACTGCTCACTTGAGGGAATGATATTAAAGACAAAACTGAAATACTTTGGCCACATAATGAGAAGACAGGACACCCTGGAGAAGATGCTGATGCTAGGGAGAGTGGAAGGCAAAAGGAAGAGGGGCCGACCAAGGGCAAGATGGATGGATGATATTCTAGAGGTGACGGACTCGTCCCTGGGGGAGCTGGGGGTGTTGACGACCGACAGGAAGCTCTGGCGTGGGCTGGTCCATGAAGTCACGAAGAGTCGGAAGCGACTAAACGAATAAACAACAACAATATTCTAATTACCTGTTGATTAAACCATAGATAACATACAAAGGAATCAAAATATGTTATTTTCAGCTATAGAAAAGATTACAT
This sequence comes from Candoia aspera, assembly GCF_035149785.1. Taxonomy (NCBI): domain Eukaryota; kingdom Metazoa; phylum Chordata; class Lepidosauria; order Squamata; family Candoiidae; genus Candoia; species Candoia aspera. The sequence continues at coordinate 78,364,313 of NC_086157.1, read as the reverse complement.
TATAAGAATGATAATCAGAAATTATGCTGTTTATTCCTACAGATTCTGCTAGGAATTCTATGATAGGCCTGTTTTCTTGTCTAATCAATTTTTATATTAAGTCTTAATAAATGGGTATTAATGGGCCATGATCACTTGGAGGTTTGGACTATCCTGGAAAACATAGCCATGTTTTCTTCCACAGCTAAAACTAATTATTGATGTTTAGGAACTATATTAAACAGATGTAGTTTGGAAATATCAGAAAACATAAATAGTAAATCTGAATATGTGGACTATTTTAGGATATTAATCTTCTGTGAAATTTGATATGGACAGATTTGATCACTTCTTCCTAAATTAACATGAGGATTAAAAATATCCACTGAATTTTATATTTTTAAAATATTCTGATCAGTTTGTAGGTCAAAAATACTTATGAAAACACATTTGTAATGGGTTTTAGATTTTCAACCATGTTTGGTTTTGATCCCTCTTATTTTAATGAAAGACAAACCTCTTTCAGCTCCTCATTAAAAAAAAAAAAAGTTATGTGAACTGTTTCTGCCTTTCCATTTGAAATTGTTTAAAAAGCTCAGTGGGTATACCCAAAGCCTTTGGGCTGAAAGACTTCACTGGAATGAAAAGGTTCCATTCCATCAACAGTGTGATTGATCTACATTGCTAGTAATCTGCCTGATGCTTTAGTATCAATCCTATAATAGATAAATTCCATTAACAATTAAATTTCATCATGCCATTTACTGAGCACTTACTCTAATTCACTTTCTATATCTATAATATAGGAAGGATTTATAATGAGACCTTATGGTCATAATGATCCCCCCAAAAGCCCCTCAAATTAAATTCTAAAGCTAAAAAGTCTGATCATTTATATTTTTGAAGCAAAAACATGGATTTAAATGGTGAAACACTGGACAAATAAGATCATGCTTAACACTGATAATTATTTTGACAATTAGAATTTAAATTTTAAAATAAGAGATTAATTATACTTGGTCCAATTTAAAAGAGATTTTACAATCTTCATGCAACATTTTAAATAAAGATCATTTTAGCATCAGTCCTTGTGTAATTATAATACATTGATAGTTATTATCCTTATAAGAGGATTAGAAGTAATCCTGTTAGTAGGCTGAGAATGGTAGTTTACAATCCTGTACTGACTTATAAGCCATCTTCTTTATGGGGCAAAATATTAAAAGACACCTATGTTGTGTCTTTTAGGAAACTTTTGAGCATCTGTCTCTTCTCCCAGGTTTTACCTGTATATGTGCTATTTATATAAATATCTTATTTTTTTTTCATTTGTCCCCTACATTTACATCACATTTATATTAGATTATGCTTAGCTGTTATAATTTTGTCTATACTTCTACATTTTTCCTCTATTACTTTAATGGTGTTTCATATATTGCAAGAAGTTTTAAGATAAGAACGGCCTATAAAAACTATGCATATACACATTTGTATGTTAACATATATATTTCTATGTTCATTGTATCCTATAAATTTATCCCAAATTTATCCCTTTGTTATGTAAAATATAGCCTTTTTGCTGTCACTTTTAAAGTTTTTGCCACTGTTGCTGTCACTGTTGCTGTTATCGCAACAGTATTTTCTTAATTATTTTTATATTTCTTATAGTAGCTAATATAGCATACATAGTATTTTCTCCTCCAATATTTCCCTACAACAACAGCTTTTGGGGATAGTTTGGTTGTACTAACAGAATCTTGCAAGTCTGATTGTGCTGCACCTCCTCCTCCTCCTAATAATTCAGTGAATTGGGTGGGGGTGGGGATCTGCATGAGCTGCTTCTGAATGTTATCTCATTGTAGACTTAAAAAATGTTTCAGCCCCTTTTGCCCAGGTAACAGATCCTGCATATCTCCATCAAGGCCATGTTCCTTACTCCATACAGTCTGCCACCCTCAGACACATCATGGGCCCTGGAACTAAATAAATACTTATCTGAATTAGCTGTTTTTGATTAAATTGCATCCCCTCCCCTCTTAAAAAAGAATGGCCTCGACTGCTTTATGAGTTGGTGATTGACTGCTTTTGCATGTATCAGATTAATACCAGTATTCTTTCATAATTAGAAATGCAGTATCTCAGTTATCTCAGTTATATTACTTGTTACCTTACTTTCCATGATTTCAAAGAATTTATTAGCAATTTCATATATTACTATTTACATATATGATTATACAGACACCACACACACACAAATATACATCATCTAAAGGTATAGTATAGATGCAAATATTTCATGGATGCTATTCTGCTAATGCTGGATAAGTTTCAAGCTAACTGCTTATGACAACTGAGATTCTGTAGTTTCTTCTAGATAATTGTTATATTAGGATGGGCTATTTGAGGAAAAGGATTTTAATGGATTCAAGAGGAAGCAACATGTCTGAAGGAAGGCAAGGGATAAATAAAAAGTTCATACAAATCAAAATAAAATACTATTCAGCAAGATGGAATTATATCAACAAAATCTGCAAAATAAATTAAAAGTCAGAAGAAGAACTTTTTAGCAAATTAGGTGAAAATAAAACAAAATATGATTTTAGAATGTTTTCTGTGAATGAAAAACTGTTATTAGGACACAGCAGTTGCTATGATTAGGGGCTTTTTCACCATGGCTTAAAGTGCTATTCAATAGTCCAGTATTTCTCAACCTCAGCAATTTTAAGATGCGTGGAATTCAGCTCCCAACCCCCATCTGGGAGTTGAAGTCCACACATCTTAAAGTTGCTGTGGTTGAGAAACACTGCACTAGTCCTTCAGCTGGCATAAATTTTATTGCCTCCACTGCTATTGCAATTATGCCACACAAAGAGTGCTAAAATAATGTAGTGTCATTATTTACTGTAAGCAGAAAATGGTAAGAAAAGGGAGCAGTGGATTCTCCCAGCTTTGTTTTCTTCCCATCAAACATGATCAGCTGTCAGGAAAATATCCACTAACCACTCCTTTTAACTGGGATGAAGCTGGAGCATTTTGACATCTGGCTAAAATAGCCATTTGTCAAATATCACCCTATGATTTGCACAAGCTCCCAACAGCTGATTTCTGGGACTGTGAGAGGGGACAGGACCAGGGCAGAAGTCAATTCCTTCAGTTGCCCTACTGCTTCTCCCAGCCTGGAAGTTGGTTGGGAGGGCTGAGAGGGATGGCAGGAAACATAGCAGCCAATTTTTTATCTGCAGGCAGGAAACCGGAGATATAGCTTGCTATCTTTTCCTCCAGAAATATGCTAGGCTACTCCTTTTATGCCAGGTCATGGTATATTTTGTGCCTTATCAGTAGAAAGCCATCAACTTTAAACTTTAGCCTTAGGAGTCAGCAAGGATAGGACTAGATTTTTTTTTTTTTTTTAATGTTCTACATATGCATCCAAACTAAATTTTCACTATCACTACTTAGGAAAACAGAAACCTGTGTAATTGGTCAAATGATATGAAAATCAAATTACAAAGGGAAAAATGGAATTATTTATATTGGCTTTCCTTGAAGTTAACATGTATTAATTCAAACTGATATACAGAAATATATACATATACAGTACATCCAGAGAAAGTGAGATAGAGAGAGGTAATAGCTACTGTTAGGCCTTTGAGATAGGGCAGATCAAGAAGCAAACAAAGCAGAGATTCCAGGAATGCTGTTTACTGTGGTCATATAGAAAAGGAGAATCTTGAAATCTTGTCCAATTTTTCCTCTGCCTCATCTTATGCTACACAAAATCAAGATGGAGTTAAAATTTATTTCACCCACTTTCCTCTTTCTCAGGACTGTGTAATATTTTTTTCTGCAAGTCCCTCCTTAATGGCTTATTCCTTTCTTCTCTATCTTCAAGGTGAGCTCTACATTCCTTCACAGATACAGATAAAAATATACATATAGGTAGAAGAGTTACAGAGATATTGTGATGATAGCCAGAGAGATAGAGACAGAGTTATTGTTCTCTCGCTACTATATTGCTAGAATAGGGCTGGAAAAAATCTGGCATCCCAAGGAGCTGTTGCCAGACAGAGCTAAGAAAGCTTGGGGGCCAATGATTCTGTGCAGTGAACAGCCTCACTGAAGTATTCTATTACACATACCACAATAGCTTCCCTGGATCTGTCAAAACCTGGATGATATTTTAAGATGGATTACTAAGAATATAAGTACCCCTAGCTGAAGGCTGTTTGAAAGCATTTGTAGTGGGCATCTGGACTGCATGAAAACCCATTTTGTTCTCTATTCAGATTACTCTTCAGGACAGTTTGTTTCCTTTTTCATACCAGGCATTCTTGTTAGACATGAAAAAACTCACTGGGTGGAGAAGCTGCTATTCAGAGATAGTTGAACCTACCATGTTGTAGCCATGTGTATAGCAGCCCTCAGCCTTTTTCAACAAGTCACTCAAAGAAGTGTAGAATGGCAGCCATCCATTTTATGAGGCACTTTAATTGAGTGGAAATATAAATGGTAGAAGATCATGAAACTACATTCACACAAGGGAAGAATGGGAACATAATAATTAACCTGCTTTTATGCAGAGCTTTTGAAATGTAGGACACTGTAGGACAAACTTTCCAATGAACAACCTGATCCACAACCCAGTTCTTTCAAAAAGCTTGGATTAAAACCAAATGAGTTCTAGTATCTTGCATAGGAAGTAACTTAATTTTGAATTCTTGGGCTTACCTGGTTGGTGGGTAAGGTTGTATGTGCGTGGGAATAATTTCTCTTCGGCTATGTTTGGACTGGAGCCACTATGCAAGAATTTAGTTGTATAATTTCAAAGGCCAAACTGTCACTTGAGTGCCTCATTTCAACAGAAAGATAATATGAGACAGGAGACTAACAATAAGGGCTGCAAAATGTAATTGAGACTGGAGGCAAAACTTAATTACCTAACTTGGAATTGGACCAAGGCATCAGTGATTAATACTCAACTCATATGGGAGCTACTACTGAGATCTTCAATAACTATACCACACACAAACAGAACCCACTGGCAAAATACAAGGATGTTAATTTTTAGCATGCTCTCAGAGGAGAATTAAAGTATTGATTGGTAAACAACTACAACCACCTCTCTGAGTCAGTTGGCCTTCCATATAAGTATTCTAGCAAATTGAAATCCTGCTTAATGAATGACATAGCTAATGTTGATATGATGGCTAGTATCTCTATGAATATTCTCAATACTAGCCATAAACATTGTGTAAACTATCACTGTAAAATACTGATAATGCAGATTATAAATATTACCAACTACATTAATTCACAATCCTCTTTTCTATTTCTATCTGTTGTCCCTGTGCTACCTTATGAAGCATTGAATAGCCTAAATATGTTGATGCTTAATTATAATAAAAACACATACATGGAAGTACAATTCATTTCAAAAGGTGCCACTGAAGTACCAAAGCTTTTTTCCTCACATATACTGTAGTAATTAAGTCATGTTGAACATCAATAGTGTTGTCTTACCTCTAATAGAGCTCTCTCATTTCCAACTGAACTCAGTTACTGAAAGGATAGACTCAGAATTTTAAATCTGAGTGGATTCCCTTTAGCTCTGAAAATGAAAAAAAAAATATTTTGAAGGATTGGTTGCTGAGGAGGTAGAAGTCTCTCAAAGTACTTTAGTTTGAACCAATATTTTAGCTTGCACAGCCATGTGTAAATCTCAGTAGAGGTCAGACCAGACTCGAACCTTAACAAGAAAAGGGATACACAGTGCAATATGCTTATCAAAACCCTTAGATGTTTTAACTGAACAATTTCAAAACATAGCTCAGTATTATATTATATTTATGATATATATATCATAAATCAAATAGCTCAAGATCTTTGCTCTATATACTTTACTAGCTGTCAAGACATATTTATTACCATTGTCACTTGCAAAACACAAAATTTTGCAAGACTTTGAGTCTTCATAGAGGTGATCTTTACTGGTTCTTTTCAGAATTACCTCCCAGTTGTACTATTGTAATGCACTCTACATGGGGCTGCCCTTGAAGACTATCCAGGAACTTCAGCTGGCACAAAATGCAGCAACATGAGCAGTTATGTGTGCTTCTGGTAGAACACATGTGACACCTCTGTTCTGGGCTGCATTGGTTACCAGTTTGTTTCCAGGTCTTATTCAAGGTGCTGGTGTTGACCTTTAAAGCCCTACATGGCATGGGACTAGGTTACTTGATGGACCACCTCTCCCTGATTACATCTGCTGATCCCACCAGATCTAGCAGAGAGGGCATGTTATGGAAACTCCATTTGGTGGGCCCAAGATGGTGGGCCTTTTCTGCTGTGGTGCCAGCATTGTGGAATATTCTCCCCCTTGAGATGAGGCTGGCTCCAGCACTTCCAATCATCTGCAGATCCCTCAAGAACTGGTTGTGCCATCAGGCCTGGGAACCTCAGGGGACTGATCTCCCTTATTATTAATCTACCTTTGCCTACTATTTCTTTGCTTAGCTTTGTTTTTTTTTACAGTTTGAATGTTTTTAATAATAATAATAACTGTATTTATTGCATTTATTATTTTAGCTTTGTTGTATGCCACCCAGAGTCACTTGTTGTGAGATGGGCAGCTATATAAATTGGATGGATGAATGAATGGATGGATGATGCTGAGGCAGAGAAGGAAACCCCAAGATATCTAAAGGGATTAGCCTGAATGATGCTATTTGCTATTTTCCAAAAATGATGGTGTAGAGTATATATAGAATTCCTTTGGTTTTGCTGTAACGATGATGATGTCTACGTTTGCCTTTCATTAGAGCCCTGAGACACCTTCTCAAACCTACTTTGATAGAATGACGTCTGTATGAATTGTCTTCATACAGTAGAATTGAAGCAGGAGTATTGGCTAACAAGGAAAGGTAAAACTCTGGTTTGATAAGGTATGCACCAGTGATTTTACATAAGTTGAAAAGAATAGGTGCCAGAATTCAGCCCCAGTTTCACTCTTTCTGAATAGGTATAGGGTTGGTAGGTAAATGATACCCTTGAGAATCATGACAGACCTGCATGATATTGTTCTTATGAAGGAGATAACAGTCAATGGAAAAAGCAACCCCTTTCTCTTATAGCTTGTTTCTGGGATATTTCTAAAATCAAATACTGCCTTCAGATTTGAAGCAACATATAATTTTCCCAGGAATGGCTGGAAGAATAAACAATGATCTAGAGCAGATCTACCCTATTCCTCTTAGCTGAGGAAGGTCATCTCCTTCCTCAGCTAAGATATAACATTGCAACAGCCATTCTATCAATATTGTATAAAGTGTCTGGCATGTAACTTACTTATGATGCTCAAGCAACTGGGCAGTATGTGGATGGACTATTTTTGTCACCTCTTTTGAATAGTAGGATGGTGATAGAATTGGATTGCTTCTGGTTGTCATGTTCCCATTCCGATGTTTATGGTTCCTCGTAACGTTTCACATGTCATATCTGCATTTGCGTGCCTGCCTGGCCACGCTGGTAAATTTCCTTTGTGCTGACTTGTGATCTTCTGGAATGTATGTTTGGGTTATCTCTGCTGTTCAAGGTTACTTTCTCAGGCCGATTCTAACGGTTGCTAGCATCTGGGGTGGGTGGTTGCTATGCTAGCCTGAGGGGAGGGTTCGCAACGGGAGCAAGGCTTTTTAAGTTTGTATTTGGCGCGCTTTTGCTCATTCTCAGCTTTCTTCGTACTTTGCATACTATTCATTCAATAAATTAGTTTTCTCTAGTAATTACTGATGAGACTCCTTTTATTGGAATAGGCAATCATTACATAAAGCTGAGAATCTTTAATATCAGTCCGCTAGCATCCATCCAGTTTCCTGTGAGGAGTTTAATTAGCGATGACTGAAACTGCCCCAACCTCAACCACCGGCTCGGGGGAAAGTCAGCTCTCCAGAGGTGGGGAACAAGAGCCCATGGGACCACAGAGAGAGGGGACTCTCACGCCAGGGTCGGATGACCTCTCCGAGGCAACGGATTCCAGTTGCGATACAGAGAAGGCAGTGAAGTCAGTGGTAGTCAAGAAGACGGAGGGACACTTGTATGGGTCGCCACCAGCCCCAGCCAAGCCGGTGTATTCCTCGCTGTTTACGACCGTGCAGATCACCAAAAGGACGAGAGCAGTGACACCAACGGAGATGGAGACGGAGAAATCCCAGCAGCTGGAGGCGAGGATGAAATCCATAGAGGATTTGTTGGCAAAGTTAACCTTTACCAGGGACACTCAGAAAAAGGAAAAGACGGGAGGTGAAGAAGGTAGTGACTCTCCTGACACCTCCGCATCCCCAACCCCCCCTCCCCCAGTAGACAAACAGGGAAAGCCACGGAAATATTGGGGGGGAGGGCCCCCGCCGAGCAGGCCTCCAAAGAAAGCCTCCTTACCTTCCCCAAGTAGGGAGCAGAAGGAGAGAGGACGGAGCCGGGAGGGGGAGAGACGTGTGAAAGTTCAACTGGCAGAGGCTCAAGAAATAGCGCCAGAGGTGCAGGAGGAAGAGCCACCACAGCCACGAAAGGCTAAGCACAAAAAGAGACACGATAGCCCAACCCGGGTCCGATATCGAGACTTTAATGTGAAGTTTAATGGGGATCCTACAAAGCTGTCATTTTTTTTTACTAATGCACACAGCTATATGGAAGAGTTTGTGAGTGTGTTTCGTTCTGAGCGGGCTAAGATTAATGCTGTCGCGACCCAACTAGAGGAGAGGGCAGCAGACTGGTTCGTGCGACTGGTTGACATGGACGCTTTGGAGTTGGATTGCTTTGAAGATTTCATGTGGGCAATGAAAATGCATTTTGGTGATCCTCTAGCTGAGGAAAAAGCAAAGGTAGCCCTAAGGGAGTTGGTTCAAGGCTCCAGATTAGTGTCGGATTATGCGCTGGAGTTTCAAGCACTCTCCGGCAAAGTAGAGGATTGGTTTGCCACCACCCTTGTAGAGATGTTCAAAGATGGACTAAGACCAGATATACTACAATGGGCAGTTGTACGGGGCGACCCAGCAACACTGTATGAGTGGATACAATTGGCTGCGAAGGTTGAGCAAGCCCAAGCTAAGTATACTCAAACTAAAAGAGGTCCCAAACAACAAGCGATGGGGAAACCTACAAGGCCAGCAGCTACTGCTAGCAAACCAGTGAGACGGTCATGGCAAGAAGAAAAAGAAAGCCGTTTTGCCAAAGGGTTGTGCCTGCGGTGTGGAAAGGAGGGGCACCTGGCAGCTGCATGTCCCCGTAGGAAACCAGAGGAACGGAGAGACAGATCGGCAGGGAAATCACCAGTGGCACCGAGGAAGCTGAAAGCGACAATAGCAGAGCTGGTGGAGGATGTGGACTTGTTTTATGGTGGACAAGACAAAAAAGAAGCCTCCCAACCAGCGGAAAACTCCAGCCACCTGCTCTAAAAAGCGCCAAGGAGCAGGTGGAAGAAGAGGGGCGCGATCATGTCTCGGTGAGTGGAAATTTCCCAACGTTGACCGTGAGACTTAAGCTCGGTTCCCGTACAAAAACTGTGGAACTATGGGCTATGATTGATTCGGGATGCTCACGTTCCTTAATGCATCCTGATGTAGTAGCTGCTTTGGAGTTACCCACCTTCCCGTTGAAACGTCCCATGATTTTCACCCAATTGGATAGATCTATATCGGGGGGAAAACCGGTCACCCAGTCTACAGCGTTAGTGGCTTTGCAACTGGGTAGCCACTGGGAAAAGTTGCCCTTTGTGGTGGCACCGGTGGGTGGTCCCTTGGTCATTCTGGGGATGCCTTGGTTTGTTCAACAGAACCCTAGTATAAACTGGGTACACCGAACTGTTACTTTTGCAGATGGGTTCTATAAAGCCCCTCCTGGGGATGATGAGGAGGAGGATAGCAATGTGGGGAGGGCAGCAGTGTCAACGCTGCATACCCTCGCTGTACCGTTGGAAGGCCTACCGGACCAATACCAGGACTTTGCCGATGTGTTTGGGGAGAAGGAGGCAGATCGGCTGCTGCCTCATCAGAAAACTGACTGTGCCATTGAAATTCTTCCCAATGCAAAGTTGCCCAGACCAAAGGTATATGCAATGACCCCAAAGGAATTGGCTACTCTTCGTGAATTCATAGACAAAAACTTACAGTGGGGCTTCATAGAACCAGCCAATTCACCAGTGGGTGCTCCAGTACTCTTTAGATCAAAGAAAGACGGAACTTTAAGACTATGCACGGATTTCCGTGGGTTAAACACAGTCTCCCTATTAAACAAATCTCCCCTCCCGGTCATCAAGGAAATGTTAGCCCACTTGGCGAGGGGGAAAATCTTCTCTAAATTGGACTTAAGGGAGGCGTATTATCGCATTCGCATTCGGGAGGGGGATGAATGGAAAACAGCTTTTAATTGTGCATTTGGGGCTTTTCAGTATAAAGTGTTACCGTTTGGATTGGCTGGGGCACCTGGGGTTTTTATGCAATTGATAAATGAGGTCTTGCACGACCACTTGTTCAATGGTGTTTTGGTCTATTTAGATGATGTGTTAATATATTCAAAAACCATGAAAGAACATGTGCAATTGGTTAGGCAAGTGTTAACCAAATTGAGAAATGCTGAATTATATGCCAAGCTATCCAAATGTGCATTTCATAAAACACAAATTGATTATTTGGGGTATAGGATTTCAGATAAAGGCATTGAAATGGATCCTGCCAAAATTGAGGCTATTTTGGTATGGGACCCCCCACGCACACGCAAACAACTACAATCTTTTCTCGGATTTGCGAATTTCTATCGTCCATTTTTAAATTTTTTTGCTGAGATTGCCTTACCCCTGACTGAATTACTCAAAACAAAGGGTGTAGGAGACACCCGCAAATCAAAGAATCCAGGGACACGCCTAAAATGGATGCCTGCTTGTCAACAGGCGTTTGACCAACTCAAGCGACTGTTTACCTCTGAACCAATCTTGCAACACCCTGATCCTGACAGACCATTTGTGGTGCAAGTCGATGCCTCAGACTTTTCTATTGGTGCCCTCTTATTGCAAGCCGATGAGCAAGGACAATTAAAGCCTTGTGCTTATCTGTCACGTAAATTCTCTGAGACAGAGAGATGCTGGCATGTTTGGGAGAAGGAGGCTTTTGCGGTTAAAGCTGCTTTGGAGAATTGGAGGCATCTATTGGAGCGGGCGGCACACCCTTTTGAAGTGTGGACTGATCATAAAAACTTGGAGTCCCTTACTGCCTCTCGCAAGCTCAGCCCTAAGCAAGTGCGATGGGCTCAGTACTTCAGTCGCTTTGATTTTAAACTCAGATTCATTCCGGGAAAGAAAAACTTTTTAGCTGATGCACTGTCGCGGCAACCCCAAGATTTGGGAACAGCCCCAGGCACCCTCTGGACAGATTCCCAAATGGCACTAGCAGCAGTCACTCGCAGTCAGACGCGAGTGCAGCAACCTGACACTTCTGCCGGTCCTAGCGCGATACATGTATCCGTTCCTGCAGATTTGCAACAAAAGTTTCTGGCAGAGTTGAAATCGGATACTTGGTTGCAAAACAATCAGAGCAAGGTTACTTTGAAGCAAGGTTTGGCATGGAAAGATGATCGCCTCTATGTGCCTGTAACCTTGCGCAAAACCGTGCTATTCAGGTCTCATGACGATAAAACAGCTGGGCATTTTGGCTTTACAAAAACTATTCATCTAGTGCGCCGACAGTTCTGGTGGCCAACCCTGCGGCGAGATGTAAAAGCCTATGTCAAGTCTTGCCCTGTCTGTGCTACTGCAAAACGAAAAGGGGGGAAACCTCAGGGCTTTGTGCAGCCAGTGGCCAATCCTTCCCACCCCTGGGAGGAAATCTCTATGGACTTTATTGTGGATCTACCTCCTAGCCAGAGAAAGACTGTCATTTGGGTTGTTAAGGATTTTTTCTTGAAGCAAGCTCATTTCATCCCTTGTGCGTCTCTACCATCTGCACAACAGCTGGCATGCCTCTTTCTAGTTCACGTGTACAGATTACACGGTAGCCCCACCCGCTTGGTGACCGACAGAGGAACACAATTTACTTCACGCTTTTGGCGGGAATTTATGAAGCTATTGAGCACTAAACAGGCGTTATCCACGGCTTCCCATCCTCAGACAGATGGAAATACTGAGGCTGTCAATGCCACGTTGGAGCAATATTTACGTGCTTTTGTTAATTATCAACAAGACAACTGGGTAGACCTCCTGCCGTTTGCTGAAGTTGCTTACAATAATGCTGTGCATCAAAGTACTGGGGCGGTGCCCTTCCGTACTGTATTCGGGCATGACTTTGTCCCTATTCCTGAATTGCCTCCACTGTCTACCTCACCCACCTCCCCGACCGATTGGGCCTCACAACTGGCAGATTCCTGGACAAAAATACAGCAAGCTTTAGCCGATGCTCAAACCACTTATCAATGACATGCCAACGAAAAAAGGGCATCACAACCTGTTTTTCAAATAGGGGATAGAGTATACCTTTCCACCAAATACATCAAATCCCCTCAACCATCCAAAAAACTGGCGCCCAAGTTCATAGGTCCATTTCCTATTGTTGCTCAGATTAATCCTGTTACCTTTAAGTTGCACTTACCTCACAATCTCAAGCGCTTACACCCTGTTTTTCATTGCAGTTTGCTTAAACCATTCATGGAGTCTACCTATTGGCATCCTGAACCGGCTGCACCTCCCCCCATAATGATTGATGGTCAACAACATTTCGAAGTCAAGGAAATATTAGACTCTAGACGTTTCCATTCCACTTTGCAATATCTGATTCGCTGGAAGCATTTCCCTCATCAGGAGTGGGTCGCTGCACGGCATGTGCGCTCTCCCCACTTGGTTGCTCAGTTTCACGCTGCTTACCCTGATAAACCCGCACCTTAACAATTAAGTTTTTTTCTTTGTGGGGGGGCAGTATGTCATGTTCCCGTTCCGATGTTTACGGTTCCTCGTAACGTTTCACATGTCATATCTGCAGTTGCGTGCCTGCCTGGCCACGCTGGTAAATTTCCTTTGTGCTGACTTGTGATCTTCTGGAATGTATGTTTGGGTTATCTCTGCTGTTCAAGGTTACTTTCTCAGGCCGATTCTAGTGGTTGCTAGCATCTGGGGTGGGTGGTTGCTATGCTAGCCTGAGGGGAGGGTTCGCAACGGGAGCAAGGCTTTTTAAGTTTGTATTTGGCGCGCTTTTACTCATTCTCAGCTTTCTTCGTACTTTGCATACTATTCATTCAATAAATGAGTTTTCTCTAGTAATTACTGATGAGACTCCTTTTATTGGAATAGGCAATCATTACACTGGTATCTGGCATGCAATCAATATAGGTAAATAATTTAGCCAATATTGGGCTCACCAATCAATACTGTAGTAGTTCGGCTGAGATTAACTCAACTCCAGTGGCTTTATAAGTTTTGTTTGTTTGTTTAACTGAGAATAAGTTTGGTAGACTCATTGATTGACACAGGGATCCAATTAGTACTGCTTCCGAGGTAGACATCCAATGCTAAAAACTAGTGTTCTTAGTTCTTTAACTCTGTCCTTAGTTAAGGTACAGGAAATATTTAACCTGTACTGTAAGGGGCATGGCACCACAAAACCTTTAGGGAAGGCAAGTGGGATGAAGTACTAAAGCATAGGATTTTTAAAAATTATTTGAGCCTTCTTTTTTTCAGTTTTCTTTCTGAGCAGCTGTCTTTTTTTCCATTTTAAAAGAAGCTTATCTATTTTTCCTTATATAGTGCAATGCCTCAAGAGTTACTTAATCTTGTGACTATTTTTTTATAAGCTACAATATAATTTCAGTCAAACCAAGGCCTAGAGCAATATTCTGGGCCAGAATTCATTCTGGAAGTTTTAACCAAAACATCCTGCATATTATAAATTAATAACTGAAAAGTGTTAGCCCCAGTGTATTAGCAGACAACCCATTGAAGATGCTATTTATTTATCTTTAAGAGACATAAAAGATTGCCCATTTTATGTACCATAACTCTTGTTTTATTGGCAACAATAAAATCATAAAAGAAGCAATAAAAAACATCTTCCCCCACCCCTCCACAGAAACCCCCTCCAGTGCCCCAAAACAACACTCCTCAATATAGTAAGTTTATTGTTGTAACCACAGGACATAACATAGAGCATGCCATAAATAACAGTAAAATAGTAAGATTGTGTAATAAAATAATAAAATAGTATTAAATGTAAAAAAGTTACAGTAAAATAAAGCCAAAGCTACAACTAAGAATTTAAGCATTTCTTTTTAAGTTTAAATGACAGCAGAACAAAAGTAGCAACTTGGTTGCTAACAGCTAGAAACACATCTGCAAGAAGGTAGCTCAATTTTTCAAGGTCAGAGCCCCTGAGTACACCTGCCATTAGTGATTTGGCCCTGATCTCATTGTAAATGTGGCAGTACAGGACATAATGGATAATCTCCTCCACTTGACCAACACCACAAGTATAGACACAATGACCAACGGAGCTTACAAAACTTCCCTTTGAGTTATGTGGTGGGCACAGTCTGCAGGTAAAGGGATGCTAAAAGCCCTTCTCAGTGAAGCACTGGTTATATTAACCAGGTACATAGAGATTCTTCTATGTTTTTTATAATGATGGTACCAAGATGAAAATTTGGATGATTGTATTGCAGTGGCATCTTTATTGGCATCCCTTTTGAAAAAGCCTATCTCTAACATTTTCTCTGTTCCAAAAGTTAAGTTCTTCCAAAGGTCGTAAGGAATACATTGGTAGCATGGGTGACAAAAGTTTGATCCATTTATTTCCAACTGTGTATTGGAGAAAACAGAGTTTGGCAAGACGGGATTCTTAAAGCCTTTCTACTTTCTTATACTGCCCCAACAATGCAAGATGCATTCTAATGGGAATGGAAGGTAGCCCTACCTCTATCCTTAAATAGGCAGCCGGGTGCCCTGGGGGAGCCCCAAAATCTTCCTAATGAGGTTGCTTTGGACTATTTTCAGTTGGAAAATAACCTTCTCATCCCATCCCCAGATTTCAGCTTCATTCAACATCTGGTCTATCATCTTGCCTTTGACTATTTTTTGTATAGGGGCTACCAGTTACCCCCCTTTATAATAGAAAATTTTCAGAATAGCGCCCACTGTATGCTGAGAAGTTGCTAAGAGTGTAGTTAAATGTGTTTTTCCATAAAAGGGGCTTATGAAAGGTAATGCCTAGGTATTTAAAAGAGGGGCATTGCTCTATTTGTTGGGCATTAATTGTCAATCTGTGTTTAATATTACTTTTGCCAATAATTTATCTTCAGTTTTTCCCTTTCACAGTAAACAGCTAGTCTGGCCAATGATCTTCTAAGGCCAGTCTTGGTAAAGAAAATAAGAGTGGTCATCAGCATACATTAACATTGAAATTTTCTGTCCATTAAGTGAGGGGGAGAAAAAACTTTGTGATTTCATGGCCACTACAATATCATTAATATAGAAGTTAAATAAGAAGGAAGCAAGTAAACTGTTTGATTCTTCTCTTTGATAAAATAGGGTCTGACACAGAGCCTTCTGGGCCGATTGTTAGTCTGGCTATAATGTCAGTATGTAGTTCAATTATTAGTTTAGGAAAACACTTACCAATATCTGCCCTAGTTAGTTCCTCACATAATTAAGCCTTGCCAATGGAATCAAATTCAGAGGTAAGGTCAATTAAAGTGACATAGAGTTATTTTGTATGCCCATTGATATATTTCTGAATAAGGGCCTTCAAAGTGGCACAGTGATCTGGATGGAAGAATTTTATTTCTTCCTCCCAATCTTTTAATTTATTCAGGAGATGTCTGGCATAGAGCTTAGAAGAAATACCTGGCAGGCTAGTAATTGGACAATAATTGCCAGGTTCCTGCCAGTTGCCCTTTTTGAATATTGGGTATATTATATGTTGTTTCCAGTGAGGGACTACAACACATATTTGTCTATTTCTGGGAAATGTCTACTCAGGATGGGGACCCACCAGGAATCATTCATTTCCACAGTATTTAACAATCATGATCACTGGGTTCCTGCCTCACCCTATCCCAATGCTTTTTAAGGCCTTCTGGAAGACTAGAGGAATTGAGGCTTGGGTTTTTCACAGGGTGGGGACCAATACTGAGAAGTACATTTCCTAGGTCCTGCTAGGTGGCAACATTTAAGGGAAGGGACTTGGGGTGTGGCCACCCTGATTCTGGTCCTAATTGCTTTGTCTGAACTAATAAAGAGTATGAGAACATCTGCTAACCCAATAGATCATCAGCTCCTACTTTCCTTTTCTAGATGAGGATTATCTTGACTCCTGAGGCTACTGATCAGGTGTCATACTGATAGCTATGTGATTAACAAAATATAGTCACTATGAAGGCTACCCACTGAAAAATAAGTCATATTGGAAGACACGTAGATAAAAACAGGTTGGTGCTGGAAGTGCCCCTGCCCAAATAAGTGAGTTTTCCTATAGTTGTTCTCAACTTAAAAACATAACTGGAAACATTTTCCAATCTCCCAAAGCACATTTGAGTGCAGATTTAGTTATGCATATTTCAAGCCACGTAAAATGATAATGTCACATTGATATATTGAGTAATAGCAAGCTGCCATCTATCATGTGCTTGCATGGTTCAGGAAAACCAGTGGCAAATTATTGCTAGATGAAAAAGAGAATGAGAGATACATTCACTGTTGCCTTTGACATTATAAAACAATTTCAAGGAAGCATTTTGGACAGAAAACTACATTACTTATCATGCAAAAGGAAAAGAATAATAAACAATCATTTCAAGATGGAATTGTAAGAATAATGAGACAACTGGATAATACAATCCACTGCCTCAACTTTAGATAAATGAAGATACGGGTGCCATGTGTCATAGACCCATTTCACTATGAAATAACTTATTATCTGCTTGAATTACCCACAATCAATTTCCAATCTGATAGTAGGGTGGGGTATACCAAACTAAACAGATTCCTAAGGAGCAAACTGCTTTTAAAATCATGTTTCTCTGGTTGATTTATATTTTTCATTTAGTTATTAAATATGGCTTTAAAAGAAGAATGCTCCTTCTCATCCCATTTTTAAACCATTGCACCTTTGTTTAGAAGAAGTGTAGGGAATATATTAAGATATTGTGTGTTCCTGTTCTTGGAGGCCTGCCAGCCAACCAGCCTTGTCTCTCTTCAGGGTACTCTATTCCCCTGCCTTCCCCTTTCATTCACTGTCTCAAACTTCATTATGC
Source organism: Candoia aspera (assembly GCF_035149785.1). Taxonomy (NCBI): domain Eukaryota; kingdom Metazoa; phylum Chordata; class Lepidosauria; order Squamata; family Candoiidae; genus Candoia; species Candoia aspera. Next base: position 78,347,060 of record NC_086157.1, on the reverse strand, counting down.
TGCTGGAGAGGACTGTCCTCTTTTACTCTCCTTCCTAAAGACCTTTTATATTTCTGGAATCACAGAGTATCTCCAGACATGCTAATATTTCCCTCTAATACTGTTTTGGTTACTTAAGCATCCACATCTACCATAAACTTTAGAAACAGACAAAATGCCATATTCCTGTGGATATTGATAGTGCATTATAGATTTGGGCCTATACTGGTTTTTCAGCATCTTCTCCCATTGTTACCATACTTCAAAAATGAACTAGATAAAGGGCTTTGGACCTCACAGGGTGCAGTATCTCTTTGCTATTCATTAAAGCAAAAAGTTTTTCACCCTCGCTTCTTGGCTACCACATGAATCTGGGGGAAAAAAAAAGATGCTGTTGCTAAGAGTAACCTTAGCTTTAATGTATGTAATCCTTAAAAGAGCAATGCTTTTCTTGGCTCACATGGAACTTAAAAAAAACCCCAACCCAGTCCATTTTAATGAAGAAGAGAGTGGTGCTGTATTTGTATGAAGTTTGAAGCACTTCTTCCAGATAATTTTAAGTGTACACTACCCTAATGATCACCACATTTCCAAGGGCTGTGTGAATCTTTTTGTCATTGTCAATGAATATCAAAGTATAGTAGACAGGTTGGATCCAGTCTTAGTCAAACTTAAAGTAGATTCATGATTCAATTTAAGTCATGATAGAAGTTAGTGTCAGTAGTTTCATTGGGTCTATTTTAAATATCACAGAATCTAGATCTAATATACTGATACTGCCTGTCTTTTTTCAACACAGGGTTGACCCCATAGTAATACAAAATGGGATATATAAAAATCAAAATACCCTTATACAGATTGACTCACAATGAAACTATTCACTTAGCTGGTTTATAGCTACAGCATTAAGAAGAATGTGGATGTCAAAAAATAATCTGCTGAAAGTGAGGGATGGGTGTTACATGTTATAAAGAGCTTTATATAAAATATAACCTGATTGACAGGACCACATGTACTGATCCTGCAATTTGTTAGTGGATCAGTAGAGATCAATTCAGGTATCACCAGGCATGATGTGTGGAACCAGAAATCAGTGCTATTGCAATTGGGCCGGACATCTATTGTAAAATTTTTCATGTTATTTCTCATCACTAGGATTGCTTAAAGAGGAAATAAGACTCAATTTTCCAGACAATGCCGCAATTAAGTAATGCTTAAGCATATCTCTCTTTAAAAAACATTGCATTTTCCTTATTTTATTATTTGTTTATTTTGATTGCAAAAAGGAAAGGGAGAGGGAGATATGCCTACATAAATGCACATGCATACACATACATATGCAAAAATGTTTGTATCTCTGTATCCATCTATCTACTGATTTCAAGGCTTCCTCCCTCTCCCTGACTATAAGCAATTGTTGCCTGAAAGTGAGTTGTTTTTGAAGAATGACATGCACTTGACAGAGTTTCTTCATCTTTTCCTAACAAGAAACCTAAGATATTTTATCCTTCTGTAATCCTTGAAATGCTTCAAGTTCAGAGCAGCTTCTAGCTCACTGATGTGCATGCCATTTTAGCCTTGAGACTTTTTTTTTTTTAAAGGAGAGTCAACAGTTTATCACAAGACATCCAAAATATATAACAGTAGATTTGGGGTTACTGCATGATATGGATACATAATGTCTGTAACTTTTAGGATAATTATAGGCAATACCCTTCAGAAAAGCACACAAAAAAGTGCATATTCATGGACAATTTACTAAAAGGCATTATGGGCAGGAAGACTATGTTTTGTTCATCTCCAGGGGTATTACAGTCTCCAGTAGATGCCTATGATACCCACTTTATTTTATTTATTCAACTTGGACACTGCCTGACTCCAACTGATTCTGGGTGGGTCACAACATAAGAACAAACAAGAAATATACAAAAATTGTAATTTTTGAAGTAATGCCATTTGAAGGCAAATTCATAGCCATGCCTCAAAGTAGTACTATTCATCTGTATAGATCTTTCATATATGTATACACACACACATACACAAAACACACATGCATATTCTCATATACTTATATAATTTCTCATTATCAATTATACACACACACACACACTGTATATACACAGAGAGAGAGAGGGAGAGAGAGAGAGATCAATTATGGTAATATACAGACATAAAAATAAAACAACCCCTCCCCCAAAAGCACATTACAGTAATCCTATATTTAGCAATTTGGAAGCAGTAAAGCTTATTTTTGTCCACATGGGTTCAGTATGCCAACCATATTGCCATTTTAATTTAAGACTCTTAGTCTTTAACTAAGACTAATTTTAACCTTTATGATAATATACAGTAGATTCAATAGTATTACAAAAATCAATCATTATCAAGTCACTTTTCAAACCAAGGAAGGTTTGTCATATATCTGGTGTTTTGTATATGACATTATTCTATTCTGAAAATGTCATGGGATTAGAGTATCCTATATAAAATGTGGAAATGGCACAAGTTGAGTTGGCTGATTTGATTGATCTAAAATATAGTTTTCTAGACTAGATTCTGGTGATTCATTCTGTATCAAAGATAATTTTATGATCTGATTTTATGTTTGATTTCTGGCAACTCTAGAGAAGATTGAGAGGTATTATATTAGAAATAACTTTTTGTAAAAGCAAAAAGAAGTTGTTGAATGGTAAAGTAAAATGATGAATTCCACTTTTTTCTTTGGTTTCCATTATATAGTTGTATGTCACTGTATGATGCCAACATTTTATGAACCTCTTCTCTCTGAATAGAAAAAGAATAAAGATTTGTGACTAGCACTATAAATTGTACACAGTAGAATATATTTCTAGTCTATTCCAACTGAAAACAAACTCCATGAAGGAATTCTAACAGTAGAACAGGAACATTCTCATTCCACTGCCCTCACTACCAATTATATCTGCACTTACTGAAAGACTGAGCTCTGTCATAATTTTTATAAGTTATGATTTCTTTACTTATGAAATAAATTGCTTATTTATAAGCAGGGACAAAATTGTTTCACACCAGAAACAATTTAAGTTAGCATTCTATTGAACTGAAATTAAAGATTTATGATCCTCTTAAAAAGTAATGTAATAGTTAATCCCCAATAATGAAATACCTCATAAATTTTGGTGCAATTGACACATTCTGCAAAAAATATTTATTGTATGTCATAAGCATATGCAATATTGCTGTTTCTGGTCCCTTTTGAATGCTATTCAGCGGAAGTATGCATAATGAAGATGCATTTCTGTAATTAGGTCTAAAGGGCATATTAGCTTATTAATGAATAATAGTATTGAATCCCTATATAATATTCTTATAATATGCCAATCAGTACAAGGGTGGAAATTTTTATTCTACTCTTTTTATTTTCATTCCATCCTCCAGTATTGATATCTGCAAACAGAATTGGTGGGCAGCTACTCTAATTATGAAAGCATAAATGTCCCTCTCCCAAAGAAACAAACAAAAAACAATATTGTCAGTGGTATATATTAGCATACAACAGTGAGAATTTGCCTTTACAATTTAATGATCAATCATAATTTAACTAAACTTACTGTATAATGTCTGATGTCTTCAAAAAGCCAAGCTGACTGAGTATTCCAGGACTCCAGGGGACTGGAGTCCCATCAGAACTGGAAGATACTAGGTAGCAAGGCTAATCTTGCTTTGTCTCTTAATATAACAATTATGTAGTTGTACAAAGTATGATTTTTTTTCTTTTGCCACTTATTTTATAACCCTAACCCTAACCCTTATATCTAGTTATTAGCTGTCCCTCTTCCAGAATGTCCTGTTCAGACTATGAGAAGGCCAGGCAGAGCTACTAATAAAATTCTTTATTGAACAAACTATTCAATAGCAAAACCTCTTGCAATAGATTAGAGTGCGTAACTCAATCAAGTCCACCCAGGTGGCAAAGGACACCCAGGCAACAGTGCAGAGTCAGACTGTGTCAAGGCAGCAAGGCAGAACTTGGCCAATTCTCTGATCAAAGCTGCAAGGCTGGAAGGAGCTAGAGTGTGTGGCAAAGGAGAGGCTGAATCCTTGGGTTGGTGTCACACTGGCTGGATCAGGCTGGCACACAGAGGCTAGACAAGGCTGGGCTGGAGTCTCTGGGCAGGGCTTGGTTCTGGAGACAAGACTGTACTTGGCTGGAGCCTCTGGGCAAGGCTGAGATCTAGAGGCACACCTGGATAAAGTGAAGCGACAAGGCTTGGAGCTGGATGTGAGACTTTGCTCAACAGAGACAGCGGAGACAGACTCTACTGGAGTGACCCACGCAGAAGGCAGTTCCACAGAGGTAGAAGATGCTGGCGCTGGTTCCACACTGGCTACAGGCAAGGCTTCTGATGCTAGTAAGGACTCTTCCGCAGGTGCTGTGAACTTGAGGGATCAGTTGTCTCTGGCAGCTTGCTCTTGGTGTGCCTGCCTTTTTATTTGCTCCTTTTCTCACTGTTTTCCTTTATCAGCCAATTGTGCTTCTTTTTTTTTCATGCACTTCTCTGCTCTCCTCTCTGGTGCACTGATTGGAGGCTTCAAATCTCCTTCTGGAGTTTGTTCAATCATCTCCTGAAATTTGTCCTGCTCTGCTGAGTCACTTCCTGGTTTAGATTCTTTCAGACCTTGCCGATAGGTTTCATTTTCCCCTTCTGACTCCAAATAAGTTTTGTTTTTGGAGTCAGAAGCAGGCTCAAACCTCACACAGAATGATGGCCAGTCTCTCTTTCTGAGATTCAAAAATTAATTGTCCAACAAAAAAATAATATATCTCCTAGCAAAGATTTAATTTTTTAAAGTTAAATCCTACTTGGGCGGCAATAGTGTTGGCCCCTCTTTTCACCGCCATAAGCAATTGCTGAACATGGTAAGAGCCAAATGAAAATGTTATGGTTAAAATGGTTTTTTAAAAAACTCTTCCCAACATTTAAGAAAAAAGCAGAAAATTCCAGTCTTATTTACATGAATAACATGGCCTCACTGTTCCAAAATATGTTAAGCATGGTCTCTATGTAAGGCATACCAATATGGCTTCTCCATAAAAGTCTGTCCAGGAACTGGGAATTCTGGGTAAAACCTCAGCATTAATAGTTTTCTTTAGCTTTCCTTGTTCTATTGTTTGTTCCCAAAAAACAATATCAGAAAGCATTTGCTTAACAATCATGGGATTGTTTGGTCTAGTGGTTAAGGCAGCAGGCTAGAAACCAGGAGACTGAGAGCTCTAGTCCTGCCTTAGGCATGAAAGCCAGCTGGCTGATCTTGGGCCAGTCACTGTGACTCAGCCCAATTCACCTCACAGGGTTGTTCTTGTGGGGAAAATAGGAGAAGGAAGGAGTATTTGGTATGTTCGCTCCCATGAGTTATTTATAAAAATAATAAAGTTGGGATAAACAAATCTAAAATAAAATTTAAAAAAATATTCCAATGAAGGTTCTTTATGGAAGTTCTGTCAGCCAGTAGGAAATATGAGCTGAGAGACATAACTTGCAGATTAGGATGCTTGCTCATCAATGTCACATATGCAATTTCAGATCCAGTGTGACATTTTTATCACAAGCCCGCTTGCGTGTTCTTGATCTGAATTCCTATGTTCAAACCCTACAGTTTTCAAGAAATTGGGATGATATTTCTAATTGGAATTATTCCATGTTAGAATTACTGTACATTTCTAACAGAATAAAATATATGTAGCTCAGGGTTGAACTTACAATATTACCTAGTTAGGTAATGAAATATTTGCAAGCAAACAACCAAGCTCAGAGATTACCAAGGACTGCACAATTGCATTTCTGCCCCAGCCCCAAATAAAACAATGCATTTTTCTAGAAGGATTATTTATCATGTTTAACTTACTTTTTCACCCTCAATATAATCTGGCAATTAAAAAAGGTTATTCGATTTTACATATAATTTGCTGTTAAGCCTCATATAGAAAGGGCAACAATATCTCTTATTTTAATTCACCTGGTTGCCCTCATTAGCTCACTATGAAACTGATAAACTTCATACCTTCCTTGAGAAAGCAAAGAGCTAATCAATTAGGAACATTCTGATTGCCTGAATACTAAGATTAAGAGTAAAAACAATGTAAATAAATAAATATTGATTTTTTTTCATACGTAACATAGATAGCACTTAGCAATTGTAATCATCAATCAAACTGTCCCAATAGGACTTAGTATATCACAGCAGCAGATGAAAAAATCAAGTTGACTGGCACTCAGAGTTTTAACTTGTCCTTTAACTTGTTTAACTTAAAACAAGTTAAAAATTAGCTATGGATGCTTTTAGTTTTCATAGTTGTTTATAGCTCCCTACTTAATGTTCCTAGCTCCTTGCCCAAATGATTACTAAAGAAAAAACATTTTCTATTCCTATCCTTAAACTTAAAATTCATATACAAAATAGAAATATTCACTTATTTAATCCTAAATAGTGGTTCAAATCCATATGTAATCTTAATGTTGTAATTATGTAAAGCACAAAAGAAGAGTAAGAATAGCAAATAAAAGAATTGGAATAAATATGAAAGAAAAGGAAATTTATTTAAATCTCATTCACTATATCTCTCTATACTTTTCTATGTGCTTCTTTATTATCAGTGCTTACACCACATCCATATGAATTGATATATTGCTTTTTGTTCTTTAAACTTCTCACATATTTTTTTTTTCCCAAAATGACTTTTTCATTCTTCCTCTTATGCCATTCACTCTTCCTTCATGTATGACTTTTCTGATTTTATCCTCATTCATTTTCTTTGTATTATATCACCACCCCACCTGGAAATGCTTCTTTCATAGTAGTCACTCAAGTTTGGATAGATAGATATGCACTTGGCACCCATCTTTCTTGACCTCATCTTTTCTTGTTTTATCATACATGTTCCATTTCCACTCTGATCAAATTATTATTTTACTTCTGACAAAATGAACCCTCACTTCCATACAGCAATGTGAGCAGAAGCATGCTCTTATGCAAAGCTATTTTTGCTTTTTACAACATACATTCACATAGATTTCAAACCATCCACAACCTCTCTACCAGTATTTGTACTTCTTAAAAATTTTCCACTCTTTTTCCAATCTTTGATAAATATTTTACCAAGGTATACAGATTCATCAACATGTATCAGTTTGTTGCCATTTGTGTATAATTTTCAGTAATTCACTCCACTACCTTGTTCTTTGCTACATTAATTTTCAGATCTTGTACCTTGTTACATCATACAATCTGTAATATTCACTGTAAATAATAATTCAGAATCACAGCCAACAACATGGCAACCTCTACCTACAAAAGTATTAAGTACATTCTAATCCCCAATCACCACATCCCTAAAATCACTACATTTATTGATAAATATGCTAGCAAGGGGATATAACACATCTTTGTATTACTCTCATTTCACTGTTGACCTATTCACTAAGCATTCCTGTCCTGTTCAGACTATGAGATGGCCAGGCAGAATTACTATTAAATTCTTTATTTACAATAACTATTTACAACAGCAAAAGTTCTTGTAATAGATTAGACAATGCAATTCAATCAAGGCCACCCAGGCAGTAAAGGACACCCAGGCAAGGCTGCTGGTCCAGATTGTGGCAAAACAGCAAGGCAGAACTCAGCTAACTCTCTTATTAAAGCTGTCAGACTTGGAGCTAGACTACGTGGCAAAGAGGAGGCTAGAAGGACAAGTCTGTGAACAGACGAACAGGTTGGACTAGGCTGGAACACAGAGGCTAGACAAGACAACTGGCAAGGCTTGGACCTGGAAACAAGGCTGGGCTTGGCTGGAGTATCTAGGCAAGGCTCAGATCTGGAAACAATGCTGGACTTGGATGGAATGTCATGATGAGGCTTGGAACTGGAAGCAAGACCAAATCACACTGGAGCAACAAGGCAAGGCTTGGAACTGGATGTGAGGCCGTGCTCAACAGGGACGACAAGAAGAGGCTTGACTGGAGCAGCATGTGTGGGAAGCAAGTCCATGTTGACAGAAAGAGCTGGCTCTGGTTCCACGCTGTCTACAGGCAAGGCTTCCATCTGGGTTAAGGACTCTTCCACAGATGCTGTGAGCTCAAAGGATTGGTTGTTTCTGGCAGCTTGTTCTTGGTGCACATGACTTTTAAAATGATCCTTTCTGCAACTTTTCTCACCTGCAGCCAATCAGACTGCCTTTTGATTTGCATGCTTCTCTGCTTGTCTTTCACAAGCGCTGACTGGAGGATTCAAATCTCCCTCCGAAGTTTGTCCAATCAGCGCTTCTAGTTTTTCCCGCTCTGCTGAGTCACTTCTGGTTTTTATTTCTCCAAATCCTTCCTGATAAGTTTCGATTTCCCCTTCTGACTCAAGATAGGTTTTGTTTTCTGAGTCAGAAGCAGACCCAAAGCTCACAATTCCATTGATTCTCATACATGCTTTACTTCCATCATATTCAATCTTGTTGCATTCAGAAATTAATGCACACCTCCATATTTACTGAAAACATTCCACAATTCAAGCTTATCATGTTATCATGTGATTTTTCCTACATCACAAAAGATGTACAAATGTGTTATTCAAAAGATTCTCAAAGTGGATATACAAATGAAGCTGGAGCTGTTTCTCTTGGGTTTGATGGACCAACAGTTTGAGAAGTAGCATGGAATTGTTCTTACATATGTTAACAGCTGGAAGACTTTAATATGCTCAAAGATGGAAGGAATCACAAATTCCTTCAATGGATGATTGGATGATTAAGTTAATGGAACTGGCGCAAATGGCTAAACTGACAGCATTGATAAGAGAAAATACCGTAACTGGATTTGTTTCTACTTGGAAACTGCTTTTGGACTATTTGTTTGTATCTGAAAAAAACAAAGTTCGCATTTTGGGTTTTGATGATTAAATGGTTTGATTTTAGAAAAATAATGTTACTAAACAATTAATAGTAAGAGATTAACTTTTTAATATTTATTTTATTTTTTAAAATTTATTTATCATATTTCTTCATCACCCATCTCATATTGCAATGACTCTGTGTGGTTTACAATTAAAAATAAGAGATTAAAATATAATTAAAATAAATACAATATAGATATAAATATAAATACACATAAATATAAAAATATAAAATATGCTTTTGTATCTGTCTTGAAGGAGGTCACAAGTCACTTTTCTTTTATGTTTTTATACCTATTTCTGCACTGTTTTAGTTTTCATTGTTTCTTTTTACTTGTATTCTACCTATTCTATATTCTATATATTCTATTCTGTATTTTAATTATACTTTGAAAAAATAAAGCTTCAATTAAAAAAATGTGCAAATGAAGTGAACACTCACTATGATATCATGCTTGAGATTTTGTTCTTTCCAAGTCCACAAAGGATTGGACAAGATCTTTGTGATCTGGACCTTACCCTGACAGGCTTGTGAAAGCAGCCAAGGAGAGGACTGGAAATTGGGTAATCGGTTTCTGATGAGTAATCAACTTGTCTTTCAGGAACAGAGGAGTCCAAGAGGTTTTTGAAAGATGCACTGGTCTACCCATTCCACAAAAGGACAGCCTTGGATCCAATGGTAATTGACAACTAGTATTCTTTGTCCAATCTTCCCTTCTTAAGGAATATTTTTGAGAAAATCATGGGGCAATAATTACAAAGAGCTCTGGAGAATATGGATTTTCCGGATCTATGGGAGTCAGGTTCAGGCCTAGATATTGTACCACCCTTGCCACTCTCACTGATGACCTCTCATGGGACTTGGATGGTGGCATTGCAAGAGTCTTCAATACTGTTGCTCACTGTATCCTTCTGGACCTGATTCTCCCCTATTAATCATGGGAAGGAAAAAAGAAAAAAGATGGTAACTTGAGATAAGCAGCCTAAAAAAAAAAGGAAAAAAAAATAGAAAGGAGAAAATCAGGGGAATCTGGGGTATATTTGTGTGTGTCAGTGATGTAAAAATCATGGTGCCATCAGAAGATTGAAGCCTCACCCTTTTTTTTTGTTTGTTTGTTTAATGTGTGCCACACAATTATATACATATAACAGGGGCAGAACTTCAGTCAGCCTAATCATGCCTCTGGAGAAAGCAAAGGGATTTTCCTTCTGGCAGTGTTCTGCTGAGCACTGTTTTCAGCAAATGGGGAGGAGGACAACCTGAAAGTGCAAAAAAGAAAATGTTTTAGTTGATAGATAGTAGGCCAATAGGGGAAAACATCTGGAAAATTTCATAATTGATTGGGACCAGATGAACCAGGTTGAGAGAGCAGAAGAACCCCATCAGAACATCCAATCCAGAAAGAGGGATCAGGCAGCAACAAAGAGGAACTACAGGATAATAACATTGCTACATGAAATATGGAGTGTTCTGCAAGGAATGAGGGAGACTTCAGCTTATTTGGTATGCACTGTATCTTTTTATATATGCTGTGTCTTTATTACTCTTCAATATGCAGTAGAAAGCTCTGAGGCTACACTGGGAAGTGAACTGGAGTGACCTAGAGCATACAGTGAAGGAGTAATGGTGAGCCGCTGATTCTCAACACAAACCTCTCGATAGGACAAAAGGCGATTTATCCCATTTAGTTCTGTTCTGTTGCTTGAAATTAGTCTTACACATGTGTGATGCTGGTTTAACTATCTGTATACCTGTATAATTCTTAGATTATTATGAGGAATAAATCTGTTATTGTTCACAACTAAAAGCTTATTGAAATGCCTAGGGACTGGGGAGGTACATAGGTCTGTTAATATCATCTGCTGGATAGAGGCATTCTTTGGTGCTTTATTAAAACAAAGTGCAAAAGAATTGTGGAGAATTCCCACAGATATGTTGGAAGAAGATCAGCTCTGCTTTAACACAGAGAATACACTTGTTTTCAAACTGTAGAACTTGCACATCTCATTGCAGTATAACATATGAGAATTCTAATTTTTGACAGAATGACAATCTTATACAAAAAAACAAAAAGGAAAGCTTTAGTCATTCCTCCTGCTTTGCTGTAATGGAAAAGCTTTACTAAGGTAACACAGCTGTGAACAGGAAAAGAGTTCACCTTTGCAGTTCTCCAAATTTAGATGTTAGGACTTATTGCCTGAGGGTGTTCCAGGAGAAAGTGTGCAGATAAATAAAATCTCTGGCCTTTGGGAATGATGCAGCTACAGTGACATCTATGGCTAGGTAACTAGGTGTCACCTTTCTCTTAAATATACTGCAGCAGGAATCAAACCTATAGAGCTCCAGAGCCAGTGGAGAAAAACCTGAAGATAAAGGAACCAATTAATCCCTTGGGGTTTCACTTAATCTTCTCTCCAGAGAACAATTTAAAAATATAGTCAGAGTCAGGATGTAGAAGTCTGTCTGTGTGTTTCCAGCACTAACAGTCCTATATAATGCAAGAAAACGAAAGTCCAATTCACATTCCTTTGTTATGTTCTTGTGCCTGCCAATGCAGCTCTTTTCATGCTATTTGTGCTGTGATAAACGATGCAGGCATTTAAGTGCAGGGACTGCTGGAGAAGAAATTAAATTTAACCAGAGCCAGTTTTTTTTAATATTATTTCCATCACAGATATGTAGGAGGGCCATTAGGGTTCACCAAGTCATGTCAGCTCTCATCCATTGGGCAGATGATTATTGGAAGGACCAGGGCATAGATTTTAATATGTATGTATCCTTAATTAATGGCAAACTCCAGAGTGTGGAAGTATGAAAACAATCAGATCAACAAGCTCTACTGGAATTGAATTCCCAGATGAATAAAACTAAATAAACATTTAAAGAAAACAGTATCTATATGATTCTTTGTGCTGTTCTATTAATCTTTTCATGCAGTTTTATTGACATCACATCTGCTTTTATGCACTTCACAAAAAGGAAGCTTGATTGTTGTGAACACATTTTTTTCAGCATTTGGTTAATGCATCTGTATATATAGCAGATGTCTAAATGTAGGTGATATCAATTGTCAGCTTGGTAAGGCAAACTAAAGCCATGGATGGGAGATTACATCACTTAAAGTAAAAGAACTTTAAAATTCCCTTAAGACTGATTACACTGATACATCTGAAATATTAGAAGCATGAATATATATTGTGTATTAAAATTAATACCAAAGTTTTGTGGCTGTTTTAATATTGTGCTGGAGAATAATTTTAGCTACCACAGAATAGAAAGTCTGACTCAGGACCACGTTCCTTGATCTTATAGGAAGTTCTATAGCTCTTATGTTGACTGTCAGAGCACTCCAAAGAAACAGTAGGATGCTGAGACCTACCTGAAAGTCATGTTGCATAAAAAGACTCAGATATAAATTCCCACACAGCAATAGTTCATTAGGTTATTAAATGAATTTGGACCACTTACCACTTGACCATTATTCCTCTGGATAAAATGATATTTTTATTTATTTATCAATCAATCAATCAATCAATCAATCAATCAGATTTATATAGCATCCCATCTCACAAATGTGACTCTGGGTGGCATAAAATAAAATATCTAGGAGTTATTAAAAAATGAGGGATAATGATATGAAGGAGTCCAGGTTGTGTGAACAGAAATTATGTATCATAGCCATGCTTATTACTACAAAGGGAGAAGTTACAGGAACAGAAGATTTCAGATTTGTGGAACAACCCCATATAATCAGGAAGGCCTTCTATTTATGTCTTTCAGATGTACAGAAGTCCAGTGGAAAGCAAAGGAACGCAGAAGAAGTCCACGCATGCATGCTAAGCAACTAGTACTTTTCATAGGAAAGATAAAGATTTTGGGATGTGGTCACTTACAACAATTGCCTGTTTCTTATCAAAATGCAGGATTATAGTGGTAGACAACTCTTGGGAGCTGCCAATTATGAAGCTTCCATATACATGGTCTACATATTATGAATTTTGTGAAAATAGAATTTTTGGTAAGATAGATAAGGAGACGACATACTCTATGTTACTAGTCATAGTCATACCCACGTTATATGCAGCATTCCCTGCTCATGGTTAAAAAAAAATCAAACAGTTTGGCACATTTTGGCCCAATTTTACGACTGACATGATCATAGACATCAGCAAAGGATCATTACCTTGCCGTGGTGCTGGAGCTTGAGCAACTCAATGATGCCATGAGCTAAACTGTGAAGGGACACCCAAGATGGGAAGGTCATGACAGAGAGGTCAGACTAAATGCGATCCCTGGGGAAGGTAATGGCAACCCACCCCAGTATTCTTGCTGTGAAAACTAAATGGATCAGAACAACCAGAGATATGTCGGTATACCATCGGAAGATGAGACCCCCAGGTCGGAAGATGGTCAAAATGCTACTGGGGAGGAACAGAGGATGAGCTCAACTAGCCCCAGACGTGATGACGCAGCTAGCTCAAAGCCGAAAGGACGGCTAGCAGCCGACCTTGCTGGTGAATGGCAAATCTGATGTTCTAAGGATCAACACACCATTGGAACCTGGAATGTAAGATCTATGAGCCAGGGCAAATTGGATGTGGTTATTGGTGAGATGTCAAGATTAAAGATAGACAGTCTGGGTGTCAGTGAACTGAAATGGACTGGAATGGGCCACTTCACATCAAATGACCTCCAGATCTAATACTGTGGACAAGAGGACCACAGAAGAAATGGAGTAGCCTTTACTAATTAATAGTAAAGTGGCTAAAGCAGTGCTTGGATACAACCCCAAAAACGACAGAATGATCTCAATTCGAATTCAGGGCAAGCTATCTAACATCACAGTGATCCAAATATATGCCCCAACCACAAATGCTGAAGAAGCTGAAGTAGAGCAGTTCTATGAGGATCTGTAGCACCTACTGGACAACACACCTAAAAGAAATGTTATTTTCACAGGAGACTGGAATGCTAAGGTGGGTAGTCAAATGACACCTCGAGTTACAGGTAAGTATGGCCTGGGAGAACAAAATGAAGCAGGACATAGGCTGATAGAATTTTGCCAAGACAATTCACTCTGCATAACAAACACTCTCTTCCAACAACCTAAGAGACGGCTTTATACATGGACTTCACCAGATGGACAACACCGAAATCAGACTGATTACATCCTTTGCAGCCAAAGGTGGCGGACATCTGTACAGTCAGTAAAAACAAGGCCTGGAGCTGACTGTAGTTCAGATCACGAACTACTTCTTGCACAATTTAGGATCAGACTAAAGAGATTAGGGAAGACCCACAGATCAGGTAGATATGAGCCCACTAATATTCCTAAGGAATATGCAGTGGAGGTGAAGAATAGATTTAAGGGACTGGACTTAGTAGATAGGGTCCCGGAAGAACTATGGACAGAAGTTGGCAGCATTGTTCAGGAGGCAGCAACAAAATACATCCCAAAGAAAGAGAAAACCAAGAAGGCAAAATGGCTGTCTGCTGAGACACTAGAAGTAGCCCAAGAAAGAAGGAAAGCAAAAGGCAACATTGATAGGGGGAGATATGCCCAATTAAATGCAAATTTCCAGAGGTTAGCCAGAAGAGATAAGGAATTATTTTTAAACAAGCAATGTGCGGAAGTGGAAGAAGACAATAGAATAGGAAGGACAAGAGACCTCTTCCAGAAAATTAGAAATTTACATTGGAGGTAAATTCCAGGCAAAAATGGGTATGATCAAAAACAAAGATGGCAAGGACCTAACAGAAGAAGAAGAGATCAAGAATAGGTGGCAAGAATATACAGAAGACCTGTATAGGAAGGATAACAATATCGAGGATAGCTTTGACGGTGTGGTCAGTGAGCTAGAGCCAGACATCCTGAAGAGTGAGGTTGAGTGGGCCTTAAGAAGCATTGCTAATAACAAGGCAGCAGGAGATGACGGCATCCCAGCTGAACTGTTCAAAATCTTGCAAGATGATGCTGTCAAGGTAATGCATGCTATATGCCAGCAAATTTGGAAAACACAAGAATGGCCATCCGATTGGAAAAAATCAACTTATATCCCCATACCAAAAAAGGGAAACACTAAAGAATGTTCAAACGATCGAACAGTGGCACTCATTTCACATGCCAGTAAGGTAATGGTCAAGATCCTGCAAGGTAGACTTCAGCAGTTCATGGAGCGAGAATTGCCAGATGTACAAGCTGGGTTTAGAAAAGGCAGAGGAACTAGAGACCAAATTGCCAATATCCGCTGGATAATGGAAAAAGCCAGGGTGTAATGATTGCCTTATCCCAACGAAGTCAGTCTCACCAGAGTTTAGTGAATAAAACTGATTTATTGAAAGGATAGTATGCAAATACGAAGAAAGCTGAGAATAAGCAAAAGCACGCCAAATACAAACTAAAAACCCTCGCCTCCAAGCCGATCCCGCCCCCCACCCCAACATCGCAACCACCCCCTCCCAGCATTGGCAAGCGTCACACATCTGCCTGGGAAAGTAACCTTGAATACATGTCATAACCCAAACACACATTCCTTCAGGGTAACACCAAGATAACAGCCTGGCAGGGCCAGAATTCCCCACCCCGCAGATGATAGACACGGATCAGAAACATGACATGCGAAACGTTACGATGTATGCAAACCATTGCAACGATGAACATGACATATCGCCCCCCTTAAAGAAAGGAAATGATGTCACAGGGCAGGCTTAGCGGGATAAGCAGCGTGGAAATGGGTAACTAGAATAGGGGAGTGAACATCATGGGCAGCGACCCACTCAGGATGAGGGAAATGTTTCCAGCGAACCAGGTATTGTAAGACAGAACGACATCGTCGGGAATCCAGGATTTCTCAGACTTCAAAGTGTTGTTGACCATCAATCATGATAAGTGCAGGGGGTGGAGGTTGTGGATGCCAGCAGGCTGATTCGGGGAAAGACTTAAGCAGGCTGCAATGAAAGACAGGGTGTAAGTGTTTAAGATTTGCAGGCAAATCTAATTTAAAAGTAACAGGATTAATTTGAGCAATAATAGGAAAAGGACCAATAAACCTAGGTGCCAACTTTTTTGAAGGTTGCGTAGACTTGATGAATTTGGTGGAAAGATACACCTTATCGCCCACTTGGAAAGGTGGCGAGGTGGATCGTTTGGAATCTGCATGTCGTTTGTAAGTGGCTTGAGCATCAGCAAACGCCTGTTGTATCGTTGGCCAGGCAGCTGCCAGATGGGTAGCCCAATCAGCAGGTGAAGATGGGGGGGAGGCTGGCTGAGGCAGTTCTGGGATCGGGACAAAGTCACGTCCAAAAACAGTATGGAATGGCACCTGACCAGTGCTTTGATGAACAGCATTGTTGTAGGCAACTTCTGCAAATGGTAGGAGGTCAACCCAATCATCTTGCTGATAAGTGACGAAAGCACGCAGATATTGTTCAAGGGTAGAATTGACCGCCTCCGTATTTCCGTCCGTCTCCGGATGCGACGCAGTTGACAATGCTTGGTTAGTACCCAGTAATTTCATAAATTCCCGCCAAAACTTGGACGTGAATTGTGTACCTCTGTCCATCACCAAGCGGGCGGGGCATCCATGAATTTTGTACATGTGTACAATGAAGAGGTGGGCCAGCTGTTGTGCAGATGGGATGGAGGTACATGGGATGAAATGGGCTTGTTTAGAGAAAAAATCTTTCACCACCCAAATGACAGTTTTCCTCTGGCTAGGAGGTAAATCCACAATGAAATCCATAGAGATCTCCTCCCAAGGGCGGGAAGGATTAGCCACTGGTTGTAACAAGCCCTGGGGCTTTCCCACTTTACGCTTAGAAGCAGCACATACTGGGCAGGAATTGACATAGTCTTTGATGTTGTGCCGGAGGGTTGGCCACCAGAATTGGCATCTAACCAGATGAAGGGTCTTACCAAAGCCAAAATACCCAGCCACTCTGTCATCATGGGATCGTGACAGAATGGTTTTGCGCAACGTCTCAGGTACATAGAGACGATCATGCTTCCATGCAAAATCTTGTTTAAAAGTAACGTCGTTGAGGTTTGCTTGCAACCAAGTGTCAGTTTTCAGCTCAGAAAGAAACTGTTGTTGCAAGTCTGAGGGAACAGGCAAGCGAGGTGAAACTGAAGCGTCCGTACACTACGCTCGGGTTTGGCTGCGAGTCACACCTGCCAGACGCATTTGGGGCTCTGTCCAGAGAGTTCCCACTACATCTGGCACCGTACTGGCATCCTGAGGCTGGCGCGAAAGTGCATCAGCCAGGAAGTTGGTTTTTCCAGGTATAAATTTCAGTTTAAAGTCAGAACGACTAAAGAATTGAGCCCACCTAATTTGTTTTGGGCTCAGTTTATGAGAGGCAGTCAGTGCCTCCAGGTTTTTATGATCAGTCCAAACTTCGAACGGGTGGGTAGCCCCCTCCAATAAGTGACGCCAGCTTTCCAAAGCAGCTTTAACAGCAAAAGCCTCTTTCTCCCAAACGTGCCATCTCCTTTCTGTCTCTGAAAATTTTTGGGAGAGGTAAGCACATGGCTTTAACTGTCCACGGTTGTCCCTTTGCATTAGCAGAGCTCCAATTGAGAAGCATCCACCTGTACCACAAATGGTTTGTCGGGATCAGGATGCTGCAGAATGGGTTCCGATGTAAACAGCTGTTTAAGGGTCTGAAAAGCCCTCTGGCATGCGGGTGTCCATTTTAGCAGCGCTCCTGGATTTTTCACCCTCCGTCTGTCCCCTAAACCTTTAGTTTTGAGTAACTCAGTGAGGGGTAGCACAATTTCCGCGAACCCCTGGATGAAGGGCCGATAAAAAATCGCGAATTCAAGGAGACTTTGGAGCTGCTTATGCGTGCGTGGCGGCTCCCATGCCAAAATGGCTTCAATTTTAGCGGGATCCATTTCAATTCCCTTATCGGAAATCCTATAGCCCAGATAATCAATTTGCGACTTATGGAATGCACATTTTGAGAGTTTAGCATACAATTCTGCCTTTCTCAGTTTGCTCAGAACTTGTCTGACTAGATATATATGTTCCTCCATCATTTCAGTATATATTAAAACATCATCTAAATACACCAATACCCCTTTAAATAGGTGGTCATGCAAGACCTCATTGATAAGTTGTATAAAAACCCCTGGCGCCCCCGCCAATCCAAATGGTAGCACTTTATATTGAAAAGCACCCAAAGGACAATTAAACACAGTTTTCCATTCATCCCCCTCCCGTATGCAGATACGGAAATATGCCTCCCTCAAGTCCAGCTTAGAGAATATTTTCCCCTTTGCCAGATGTGTTAGCATGTCCTTTATCAGGGGCAAAGGATATTTATTTAATATCGATACTGCATTGAGCCCACGGAAATCTGTACACAGTCTCAAAGTGCCATCCTTCTTTGGTCGAAACAGTACAGGTGCACTTACTGGAGAGCTGGCCGGTTCAATGAAACCCCTCGCTAGATTTTTATCAATGAACTCTCGTAGTGTTGCCAGCTCCTTCTGGGTCATGGAATTAATTTTTGGACTAGGCAATTTCACATTAGGAACAAATTCTATGGCACAGTCAGTTTTGCGATGAGGCGGCAGCTGATCCGCCTTTTTCACCAAACACATCTGCAAAGTCCTGGTATTGCTCCGGCAGCCCTTCCAGTGGCTCGAGGACTTGCAGAGAAGTGGTTGCTCCCCGTCCCACCTCATTATCGTCTAGTTGGTCTTTCGCAGGGGCTTTATAAAATCCGTCTGCGAACGTCACCGTTCGATGCACCCAGTTTATGGAGGGATTTTGCCATACAAACCAGGGCATCCCCAAGATGACCAAAGGTCCCCTGACCGGTGCCACAATAAACAGTAATTTTTCCCAATGGCTGCCCATTTGCAAGGCAACCATCCCGGTGGAGTGGGTAACTGGTTTCCCCCCTGCCATGGTCCCGTCCAACTGGGTAAAGATCATCGGCTGCTTTAAAGGGAACGTGGGTAACCCCAACGCAGTAACCACGTCGGGGTGCATCAAGGACCGTGAACATCCTGAATCAACCATGGCCCACAGTTCTATGGTTCGGGTGCTGCACCCCAACTTTACTCTAACGGTCAGGGTAGGGAAATCCCCACTCACCGAAACATGGTCGCGCCCATCTTCTTCTTCTTCCACCTGCCCCACGGCGCCCTTCAAAGCAGGTGGCTGGCATTTCCCACCGGCTCCTCGGTCTCCTGTCCCCTCTCTTCTCCAAAGAAGGGGATGCCTTCAGGTTCCGCCTCGGCCAGGGTGGCTTTCATCTTCCTTGGTAGAGATGGCAATTTCCCAGCCGGTTTAGCTGGGCGATCCTTGGCTCGTCTCTTTGGGCACGCCGCCGCCCGGTGCCCTTCCTAATGTCTATTTGCAATGGCATTGATTTTCCCCCTCTCTGAGCGGAAGCTCTGCCCCAATCCTCCATGTAGCTATTAGCATTAGTAATGAAGAAAGACAGCTTCGTAGGATCGCCGTCAAACTTCACAGGAAAGGGGGGGGGTCTCTCCACCTCCAGCCGTTCAGCTTTTTCAGTCACGTCTAGGGTCCTCCTCCCTGTCGCTGACTGTCGGAACCGAGTCCGACCTCTTCTCCGCGGAGATGGGGGTGGTGACTCCGGGTTAGGGCTCTACTCCCTAGTGCCCCTTCATCTTCCCTCAGCCAACCCCGACTTCCCACGGCTTTCATTTAGCATCACCGCCAAAGATTCCAACTTCTCCTCTAAAGCCTTCATTCGCGCGGGGGTGACCGATTCTTCGGCCGCAACGGTTACCACTACCACTGTAGGTGATGACGGAGGTCCTGGTTTCCGGACCTCTTGGGCGTCCCCTACAGCGGAGTCCTCGTCCTCCTCCCCCGTTCTATATTCGGCCCCTGACGTGCCCGTCATTTCCAACGTTACCAACTGCTCGCCGGGTTGTAGCCCCAGCTGTTCCCGTCAGGCCGCCCTCTCCGCGCGGGCACTCTGGGCCACCCGCACCATCGTGTTGTCCGGCTCCTCTTCAATCCACTCGGCCTCTCGTAGTACAGACATCGCTAGCGCTCCCTGTCACAGGTAACCTGGCTAGGGGCTAGCGGAGTAAATTTCTTTGATGATTTCTCAGCTTTATGTAATGATTGCCTTATCCCAATGAAGTCAGTCTCACCAGAGTTTAGTGAATAAAACTGGTTTATTCAAAGGATAGTATGCAAATACAAAGAAAGCTGAGAATAAGCAAAAGCACACCAAATACAAACTAAAAACCCTCGCCTCCAAGCTGATCCCGCCCCCCACCCCAACATCGCAACCACCCCCTCCCAGAATTGGCAAGCGTCACACATCTGCCTGGGAAAGTAACCTTGAATACATGTCATAACCCAAACACACATTCCTTCAGGGTAACACCAAGATAACAGCCTGGCAGGGCTGGAATTCCCCACCCCGCAGGTGATAGACACGGATCAGAAACATGACATGCGGAACGTTATGATGTATGCAAACCATTGGAATGATGAACATGACACAGGGAGTTTCAGAAAAATATCTATTTCTGTTTTATTGACTATTCTAAAGCCTTTGACTGTGTGGACCATAACAAATTGTGGCAAGTTCTTAGTGGTATGGGGATACCAAGTCATCTTGTCTGCCTCCTGAAGAATCTGTATAACGACCAACTAGCAACAGTAAGAACAGACCACGGAACAACGGACTGGTTTAAGATTGGGAAAGGAGTACGGCAGGGCTGTATACTCTCACCCTACCTATTCAACTTGTATGCAGAACACATCATGCGACAAGCTGGCCTTGAGGAATCCAAGGCTGGAGTTAAAATCTCTGGAAGAAACATTAACAATCTCAGATATGCAGATGATACCACTTTGATGGCTGAAAGTGAAGAGGAACTGAGGAGCCTTATGATGAAGGTGAAAGAAGAAAGTGCAAAAGCTGGCTTGCAGCTAAACCTCAAAAAAAAAAAAAAACAAGATTGTGGCAACCAGCTTGATTGATAACTGGCAAATAGAGAGAGAAAATGTAGAAGCAGTGAAAGACTTTGTATTTCTAGGTGCGAAGCTTACTGCAGATGCTGACTGCAGTCAGGAAATCAGAAGACACTTAATCCTTGGGAGAAGAGCAATGACCAATCTCCATAAAATAGTTAAGAGCAGAGACATCACACTGACAACAAAGGCCCGCATAGTTAAAGCAATGGTATTCCCAGTAGTAACATATGGCTGCGAGAGCTGGACCATAAGCAAGGCTGAGCGAAGGAAGATCGATGCTTTTGAACTCTGGTGTTGGAGGATAATTCTGAGAGTGCCTTGGACTGCAAGAAGATCCAACCAGTCCATCCCCCAGGAAATAAAGCCAGACTGCTCACTTGAGGGAATGATATTAAAGGCCAAACTGAAATACTTTGGCCACATAATGAGAAGACAGGACACCCTGGAGAAGATGCTGATGCTAGGGAGAGTGGAAGGCAAAAGGAAGAGGGGCTGACCAAGGGCAAGATGGATGGATGATATTCTAGAGGTGACAGAGTCGTCCCTGGGGGAGCTGGGGGTGTTGACGACCGACAGGAAGCTCTGGCGTGGGCTGGTCCATGAAGTCACGAAGAATCGGAAGCGACTAAACGAATAAACAACAAAAACTTTAACTAATAGTATTATGAATAGTAGTATGAACAACAACAACATTGACTCCTTGGCCTTTGTTGGGGGGGGTCAATATTGACCTCCAAAACATTTAACTTACTTACTATGGACAAATGCATAATAAAAATGAAAGCTCTTAAAGTAGATGTCAAGATCTAAAGAAGGTAGCCCAGCCCCTCTCAATATTTGTTCCAGAGGATCACCTAAACTTTGATATGCAAAGGTTGCAAAGGAAGGAGAGGTAGAAGAGCTGTTGCATGAGTGGAAGATTCAATTTCCCCCACAATGGTTTTGATTTCTTATTTACTGTATGTTAGTTTTTCAGTGAAATATTATACATTTAGATTGGGTAGTGATATCTGAAATGAGTGTTTAATGAAATGTTAGTTGCTGTTGTAGACTTGTGTAATTGAATGAAATCTTCATTTAAAAAGTGAAAAGGACAAAAAAACTGCTTTACAAGCACTGCTGTTTTCAGTCAGAATGGTCTCAACTACTTTCATTGCTAGGTACATACTTCCTAGTCCCAACTATTTAGAGATAATAAGAAATAGATTACACAAAGGCCAAAGTCTGCTATATTGCAAGTGCCAGAGTATCTTGCTGAGCCAGATACACATTGAAATGTAAGTTGGAGACTGGCAGTGGTCAGGATGGATTTGAACAGGTCGATTCCTGAAGGACAAGATGCTGAGGTAGTTTGAAACCTATGCTAAATTCCTATATTTTTACCAGCATGGACAAGTACTAACATTTGTAAGAAAAAACACAATTAATAGCAATATGATAATCTTTTGTCTTCTTCTATAGATGTGTAATGGTATATGGGGATGACATTGGGAGACAAGAGGAAGAGCTGCAGACTAGTCAACCATCATGCAAAAGAGTCCACAGAAGGAGAGAGGGAGTAGGAAGCATTTCGGAAGGGAACCTACCTAATTTTCTGGAGAGAAATACTTTCAGACTAGCAAAATTTTGTTAATGTACCTACAATAAAGATAGTGCTAGTATTCATTGTTGTGCTTCTTGTCTGGACTACCTTGAAGGGCTAACAAGATGGCACTGCAGAGATGGAGCCATTCATCCTGAGAGCAGGTCCATGGAGACTCTCTGTCCTACTTCAGGTTTCAGCTTCGCACAGATACAGGGTTTCTTGGAAGATTATCAGGTTTATTTTCAGGTGACAGAGTTAGCAATGTATTCAGGAATGTCAAACAAAGCAAAGGCTTGCCTATGAAATCTAAAGTTGGTCCAAGATTCAAGAGATGGGTCAAGGTTGGTAACCAGTCCAAGGGTCTAAGGTTTCAAGAAATTCCTACACAGGGATCACACCTGAGCTAGCCATTGTTTCCAACAAAGAAAACAAAGATAGCCAAGCCTTTTATATAGGCTGTAGCCAACAGCCTGTCATTGGAATGCTCACTCTGTTGCTTGGCAATAATGTAAAAGAACCTGTTCTGCTCTCCTTTCTACTGGGCCATGACACTATCTATTTATCTGACTTACATGGCCACCCAATCTATAAGTCACAACTCTGCATGGCTCACAAAATAGTAAAAATAAAGAAAGAAAGGTAAAACCAAAACCTGGCACCTCAACCAACATTCTGTAATACATTGAACAGTACAATCCTTGGGCTCCAACTTCATCCTGTCCCAATGCTTGAGGGAGGCACTTCAGCTGGATGTGATCAGCTTAAGCTCCACTGATTTCAATGCTAAGCATGAATGGATTCTGTTCTTAGAATAGCACCATAAACTCAATGTGGTTTAAACTCAGGAGAAATGCTTTCCTTTGTTTTTGTTTTTACCTTTTATGAAATATATTTAGAATGTGACAAGTTGGTCTGGCAATATGAATAGATGAAAAGGAACAAATGTCATAGTTATGTTTTCATACAAATCCATGCTCATAAAATTGATGGAAGTATAACTATATATAATGAAATATTAATTGCCCCAAAGAGATGTGCTTAAAAACTATGTTTAAAAAGCAGAAAAATGAAGAAATTATCACACATTTCTTTTTAAATAGAAATGTTGCTGTTCATCAACAGCATAAATGAACAGGATGCATTGCCATCACCATCTGGTATTTTTCAGTTAAAAAGTTCTCATAAATTAACATATTTTGCGTAAGTACAACATGTGTTAGACTTAGTTGCTCTAGGCTAAAACATCTCTTCCACAAAGCTGTATAAAAAGAGAATTGATTAGTGAAAAAAACCTAAAGTATACCATTCAAATATAGATATTACTTGCCTAGAATGTATTTGGAGTGAGAAAAACAACAAGGGATGATAATTCCAAACATATGGGACCACCACTGAAAATCTAATAAAACAATCTCAGGTACCTGCCAATCTGATATAACAATGGCAGATATACTCTCGACCTTCCAGAATTACAAATAAGGGGATTGTCCTTTGATCCTAGACAAAATAAAAATAATCTGTGTACCGGATGAGTAAAATAATAATAACACTGTTTTCTTTGTGTTTGGTCGAAGGGCTCTGGCAGTTGAGCTCACTCTCAGTTCATGGTTGTGTTTTGATCTATCTCAGACATATTACTATATTGTCTTCATGGCTATCAAAACATACATTTGTAATCTCATTTTCCCCCGTGCACTTTTTCCACTCAATCTAACATGCACACAAGTTTCCTTAAAACAAAACAAAACAAAACAAAAAACAAAACAAAACTGCTTTTAGGCTTTCACTATACATAGGCTTGGAAACTGTATCATGAGAAATTTCTAGGTCCTTCAAGGGTATAGAACATTCTTTCATTTTTTCCTCTTTCTCTTTAAATGTACATAGGCTTGGAAAATAATTTTTGGTTGGGGAGAAAGAAACTTATTTTTAAACACTAGAATGTGCAGTATTTAACTGTGGCAGTATCTTCGTGATATAAAAGCAGGTAGGATGTTTAATTTGAATTTGATTGTGGACTTTTTTTTTTTTTTTTGTAAGTCCAACTGTCATTCTGAATCAACATCAGATGGCATTTCTTGCAGCAGACATGGAAAAGCCAAAAAGGTTCCTCAGTATTTCTTCTCCTGAGGGACATATCCTACGTTAAACTCAAATTTGCCTGTGAATTTACCTTATGGTAGATCTCATATCACTCTACTCTCACTTCATCTTATATTTTTAGCAAAGTTTAAATAATTAAAACAGAATTTCAAAAGTATATCAGAAAACATGTTAGTAATCTGCAGTTCATGAATACTGCATTTTATTTTATTTTGTTCTAATTATATTTATATAATCTAGATTGTTTTTGGTACATATTGAAGTAGGATAAATATGTTGTTGATAGTTACAGTATAACTTATGCTCCAATGAATGGTTATAATGAAAGAACAGATGTGACTTTTGGGGATATATAAAAATAGTGAACTCATATTTCAAAATTTGTCCTATGTATTTGCATCTTGATGTCTGATGCCAGTACAATTTTTATCTTTTGCCTTGTTGCCCCACAGATGCCAATATACTCCACTCACAAATTTATCACCTATATTTGCTTGTAATTAATGTCTTCTTTTATTGGTCTTGTTATTGTAATATGACTAATTTTTAAATACAGGAACACCTCAGGTGATCTTTAATAAGATTGTCTATGGAGGTTTAGTTTCTGGAAATACTATTTGCATGTTATAATGCTTGGTTGAGTATATGATCTGGTTTTTCCTGCTTGGGTTGACCTTTTGATTAATTTGTTAAGGTTGACCTTAACACAAATTTGTTAAGCTAATTCTACAGTGATCGGTCTCTTCATCTTCATCTTCATCTTCATCTCCATCTTCATCTTCATCTTCATCTCCATCTTCATCTCTATCCATATCCATATCCATATCCATATCCATATCCATATCTATTTCTTTCATTCTTTCATGCTAGATTTCAATTATACAGGGCTTTAATATATCAAGAGTTACAGTACTAGATAATTGATAATGATATGTATTCTTTGCCAGTATTCACTTTGGCTTTACTCTGACATATGAAGAAGATAAAGAAAACATTGATATGAGACAATCAGTATAATTCTGTTATATTATTTTCTATATCTTTTCCTCTTTCTCTTTACTTTTTCATGTACGATAAATTTGATAAATTAGACATGAAATACTTGTAATTTACTGAAGGGTTGTTGTAAATTTAGTGATTTTTTTTTTTTTAAAGCATTAGGTTATATGATTGCTGAAGTATCATATCAGAATTTTAAAGTCTAATATATTTTTAATGGAAAATATATCAAATTCCATGTGTAGAATATCATAGATCAGTAGCTGTTGCCTGTGATCTACAAACTGCAAGTCACATCTGTGTGCATAATACTTCTAATAAGCATTTACTCAGCATTTTCTAATGTGATTTTATTAATACAGATACATCTAACTATATACTTTCATATGTCAGACATAGCTAGAGGCACAGTGCAATGCAGTTAAGCATTGTTAAACAAATGTATTCTGTCATTTAATGCCTCCAACAAATCATAAAAGAAAGGAAAGATTACTGTGCAGAAGAAGACAAGCATGAATTGAATGGTGGAAAGTTTTGTACAAAAGTGGCAGAATTTGTAAAACAGACACGCTGTAGAATGTTATGCTTTTATTTCTATATTCTCCATCTCTTGTAATTCTATCATTTTGAGAAATTATATAGATGAATTATTTTGAATTCTAATTATTAGATAATGTTATTTGTCTGATAATTCTTTTAATGTAGCCTGATTGTAATTCTCCATAGTAACGCTCGATTTCTCACATTAAAAAGAGCCACAATTGTCCATTTTACCTACAGGATTTTGGGTCCTGATTAGGAGTGGAATAGTAAGTTGCTTGGTTTACGTTTGATCATATCTTCTCAGAAATATATAAGGAATTTGGCCCATCTGAATTCTTATACATATATACTGAATTCAAATCATCCAAATGAATGCATGCAAATGGCAAAAGCTGTACTGTTCTGAATTTGTGATACAATTCACAACTTTTAAAATGCATTTAAAATGTTCTTTGCAGTACTTACTTCAGCAGAAAAAATGGCTTTCAAATGTTTTCTGTAGCCAGCTATTCTTCCTTTTCCCCCCCTCTGTTTCTTCATATAGCAGGGCCCATCCAAATTCTTGCTTATTCAAGAAATTAACATAAAATAGTAGGTATGCATTCAAATTTGGAGAACGCTGTCTTGCTTAATTTTGTGCCATGTAGAGATTGTGTCAATTTCTTTTTACTTAGGGATCATTGAAACATACAATTTCATCAGGGATGCCTAAGCTTTTTCATATCACTCTAATATTATGTCATCTTTACACTGCCAGTGGAGGTAGGTTTGAGGTAGGTAGGTTCCAAGCACTCTGTGTCTCTTACAAATATACAAGACAGTATGTGCAATATCCATAAGATCTAATAGTATAGACAGCCATCTTATTTTAGTATAACAAAATATATAAAGAGTTGGCTGGGCAGATTATTCTAAATCCGGTTTGTGTAATGAAATATGTTTGTCTAGTTAATAGACTTTGTCATCCTTCTTCACAGTAGAAATCTGTATGTCTTCTTGTTCCTGATTTTTATAAATGTCTTCTTAACAGCATTTTAATGACATTAACCTTTTAAAAATACCATCATTGCCAATAAAACAGATACATTTTTTTCTACCTGTCTTTTAAATATACTTTTTTATTTGAAAAATTATGTAGATTTCTGTGCAGATGTTAGAGAGCGATAAACATAAGGAAGTTCAATCTATTATAGAGTCCATTCTGGTAAATTACACCAATTTAGTGTCAAAGAAGCATGATTTATTTTGCATGCTTAACAACATAAAATGGTTTCAGTAATAAGAATGACATTCCTGAGCATTAGTTAATTGGCCTATATTACAATAAATATATAATATAGAACACCAATGGAATCTATGTTATGATACAGGGAGTGTAATTGTAAAAACAGACAATGCTTGTATTACATTGCATATCCTGTCTCCGCTAAATAAATTTTGTTAGCATATATCATGCATATTGTTATATAACAAGGGCCTTTAGCTAGTTATCCATTCATTTTGCTTACTTTAGCATTTCATATCAATCAAGTATGATAGCTGTACAGGTTCTGCTTTCTACCCACTGGCCTTGGGGAAGATTTCATCTTACCTCACAGTTCACTAGCTTATAACATTTTTCTTTGCTTTGATTTGCTGAAATCATAAAAATTGTCATTGACTAAAACAGCAGGTTTATATAGATCACATATCCTGGGGGAACAAGGAGTCTTTTTCATGGAATATAAATCAAATGTGACTCTAAAGGTGTTTTTATGGCCTTTATGAATAGATATTCATGTTAATGCTATTTCATCTGTGACAGATAAGGGAATACTGGTCTATCAACAAGCATATTGAATTAAAGATGTTACTAGATCATTACACTGTGTCAAGGCATCAAACACAACCTATTTCTAGAAATCCCATTTTGACAATAGCACTGCAAAAAATAAAAAATAAAACAACAACAATAAAACTGTATGGTTTAATTCTTAGATATTTTTTAGCTGGCTTTCCCCTTCATAGGATATTACAATATATTGGGCTATACGCAAAGGAACTAATACTTCTTGATGGATAAACACAGCCAGTAAAGGGAATCCAATATCTAAACTGAGCTGTGATATATTTACTTTGTATATTTGTAATAACAGTTGAATACTCTGCAGGGGCATCTACAAAAAGGATCAAAAAAGGCAAATGAAGAACATAACCACGCAGTTGAAGTCTTGCCAGTTTTTAATAGCAAGAGAAAAATGGGGTGGGTTTTTTATGGTGTAGTCAAACCCTTCTGTGGATACTTCTGATACTCTGCAATGACTTGATCGTTAAGTGAAATGGTCACTAAGTGAACATGTGACTGAGAAAGAGAGAGAGAGACTGCAAAGATCACTGGTTGCTGCCATCTCATTCAGATAAAGTTCTCTTGTACAATGTCTGGGTGCCTGACCTCATCTTTTGCCAAATCACAGGGCTTAGAGATTGCTTAAACAAGCTGTCTCTTCCTAAGCTGATTTCCTTTGCAGAGCATCTCTTTCCTAAAATGTGCTAACCATAAGTTAACAAGCTCACCTCTGTGACCTTAATTAGTTGATTAGAACCCTCCAGCTGGCTGGTGCTGCTGCCAGAAACTGACCAGAACTTAATCAGTTTTACACCAAAGGCTTTTGGTCTCAGGTGCACAAAATTTGGTCATAAATGCATACATTGGTCAGAAAATGAATTTTTTATTACCATTTATTACTGTTAAATTTGTGAATGATCGCTAACTCAGGTAGTCGCTAAACAAGGAGTGGCTGTACTCCTACAAACATGTGGACACATCTATCAGGTTATCTCTGAAGATCACAATTGTCAGAACCAAGCCTGCCTCTGACTTGGAAAGTGAAACTCTTTCTGAGTCAGAGGAGGAATTGGAAACTTACTGGGCTGAAACTGGGAAAACAAAACTCCAGGATGAGTCAGCAGTGCAGGAAGAGTCCAAGGTGCTGATTGGCCAAGATTCGGGGGACGATTTGAATCCACCAATCAGCGTGCACCAATACTGGGCTGAAAAGTGTGCGAAGGAAAAGGCAGCCCGATTGGCTGCAGAAGGGTCCAAGTGTGCCAAGGATCGGGATAAAAGGCAGCCACGCAAAGAGCGAGCTGCTGGAGAGAACTGATCCTCCAAGCCTCCAGTCTTCACAGAAGAGTCCCTACCTGCACTGGAGACAGAGTCTATTGCCAAAAAGGAATCAGTGCCTTCACTCTGCTCTGAAGAGGACTTTAATCCTGCTTCTGCTGCCATCGAGGATCCTTTGCTCGCCAAGCCCAGCAGCCTCAGTTTTGAAACTCCATGATCATCCAAGTGACTTCTTCATACCTTGAAACTCCAGCGCCGCCATGTGCTTTTTGTTCTGTCCAACCATGCTCCGTGTGCTCAGCCATGTTCAGGGATTTCACACCTAACTTGTTCTGGATCTGGAATCCAGCCCAGTTTGGGGCTTCCAGCCGAGTCCAACCTTGTTCTGAGTTCCAGCCTTGCTCCAGCCCAGAGAGTCCAGCCTAGTCCAGGGCTCTCAATCGAGTCTAGCCTTGCTCTGAGTTCCAGTCTTGCTTCAAGTCTTCAACCCAGTCCAGAGTTTCTAGTCGAGTCCAGCCTTGTTCCCAGTTCCTAGTCCTGCTTTGAGGTTTCAGTTGCTGCTTCCAGCCAAACACAAGCTTCCAGCTACCCAGTGATCCAGTGCCAGAGCAGCTCCAATATTGTTCCAGTTTGAGACCTGTTGCCTTTAGCTTCAGCAGCACATTGCATTCCAGTCTCATCCAGCCTGCAGTTCCAGTTAGAAGTCCTGTTCTGCTGCCTTGTAGTGGCCAGTTGGGCTTGTTGAACCCAAGTCTTCATTTATCAAGGACTTATTTATTGTAAATAGTTATTAATAAAGAGTATTTTTGATATTACTCTGCCTGGTTGCATAGTCTGAACAGGACAACAAAACAACAAAGGAGTTTTACTCAGGGTAAAAATAAAGTATTTGTCTACTCCAGAGACTGCTCTGAATTATAACAGAATTGTCTATCAGCTAAGATTTCAAGGAAAATCCCCAAGAGTTTGGATGCATTGGTCTATTATGACGAGCCATTCTAGTCCCTCTTCTAACAGTGTGGAAGTAAAATAATTCAACAATCTTAGTCTCCCAAAAAATATCTGGACATGACAATGGATCAACAAGACTTAGCACATAAGTCTTTCCGATGCTGTAGAGAAATGTAAAAGGGAGGGGTGGAAAAAAACAAATATACGAATAGAAAACTTCAGAACAAAATTATTTTTGGTTGTTTTTTCCCAAGATCTCTTATATTTCTTTGGATCAATTAAAAAAAAAAGGATTATTAGATATTTCCCACATTATACTTACAGCAGTTAAGACATAAAATGGTCTCTTTAAAAAAACTTATACCAAATGAAGAAATAATTTGTTAAAAGTAAGCTTGTCTCAGAATCACTTTTCAAAAGTCCATAAAAATGATAAAGGTCAGAAGTAGAAACTGCTGATAGCGGCAATTGGCAATTTGCCATTAAGTGGTGAGGTAGTTAAGTGAGACATCATGTGACTGCATCAATTTTTACTACATTTTTTGCACCAGTTATTATGTTATTTTATTTATTTATTTATTTATTTATCTATCTAATTTGTCCCTGCCTATGTCCTCTCATCGGGATTTGTGTTAAGCAAATCACCATGGTCATTACATGAATCACATGGTTGTTAAGCAAACCATGTGGTCAGTAAGTGAATCATGCAGTTCCCCATTGATTTTGCTTGTTGGAAGTTAATGGGGAAGGTCACAAATGGCAATCACGCTGTAACCATAAATACATGCCGGTTGCCAAGTGCCTGAATTTTGATCATGTGACTGTGGGGATGCTGAGACAGCCTTAGTGTGAAGACCAGTCATAAGTCACTTTTTCCAGCACCACCTTAAATTTGAATGGTTGCTAAATGGATGGTCATAAGTCAAGAACTACCTGTAAACTAAAATATATACTGCTGGTTTTGCATTCATCTTCTGTGTGCCTGTTTCTCCTAAGCATGAATAAATGAAGAGATACTATCTTCTTTGGAGTTCTGCAGCTTGTAGATCCATTTGTAACAAAAATTAACCATATTTGAAAATAAACAAAATGAACTTAATAATTATTATGTGGATGAGCTACATTTTTCAATTGCATATACATACTTTTTCTATGAGCAAACAAAATTTTGTGGAATAAATTTTTATCAGGGAACAAATTGATTATATATGTGTAGAGGGTGCAAAACATTATTACATACATTTTGATTCCTACATTTGTTTTTCCTGAAAGAAATGATGTTTTTTACCATGACTTTAAAATTCTAAATCAGCACCAAACAATTGCACCAGCAACAATTTAGTGTGTAGCTTTGGCTGCCATGAAATCTTAATTAAGTCCAATATCCTCCAATACCCAGTTGCCAGGAAAATGACAATATCACTGCTGAGATCACTCAGTAAGAATAAGCTGAAGTAACAGCATGGCTAAAAGCCCAGCAGTGTCTGCCTAGACAAGTGTTTCTCAACCTCTGCAACATTAAACCGTGTAGACTTCAACTCCCAGAATTCCCCCAGCCAGTAGGCTGGTCTAGACATGGACTCTTGGAAACATTAAACACTGGTAGATGAGACACCTGGTCAAATGGATGGAGTAATTATAGGTAGTCGCAAATGTTCCTCCTGCTCTCCAAATTTAATCTCTAGGCAGAGAAATCTAGGAATGATTTATCCCTTTCTGAATTACTTAGCCAAGTCTCTTATCCAGGTTCACTGATTTCCCATTTAACCATAGCACTTTCAAACCTTGAAGATGGTTGCTAAGATAGCTCAGGTCCAATTGATTGAGAGTCATGTCAGAAACAAAAGGGGAACCACAAACACATCATGTAAACAACCTAGTTACTGCTAATTCCCTTCCTGATTTTAATCCATAAAAATATCTGCATTCCTATTTTTCTTACCTTTCCCTTTGGAAGCACATTTTCCTTGCAATAAAACCTAGACAAAGTCAGCCAATCAAAAGCTATAGAAATGTTCAAAATGTTTACCTGGGGTTTAGGCATAACACTTTACCTAGTGGTCAATCTATAATCCTTTTACTTTAAAACCTTCCTTGAGACACCATTCCCCAAAAAGAGAAAAAAAAAAATCTTTATCTATGCAGAGCTTTCTTCAGGTCTTGACTTGGACTCTCTAGGCATAAGAAGCATAGGCTATCTTTTATAGGGCAACGTGGACACCCACTACTGTCCATCTCTATGCTTACCCAATCTTAGTTCCAGATCCAACCACAGTAAGCAACAAAGTCTAAAAAGATGTTCAAAATTTCCCACATGTGCACATCTTTGTCATAAGAAGAATTCTATTCTCAGTTAAATAATAATAGAGTTAAAATATAAACACTTGCTTATATTTTAATCATTCTAGATGTTTGAGCCTTTCACACAAATGCTTCAAATAAGGTTACAAAATGTTCTTGACTGGAAATTGGCCAAGATCACCAAATTATTTTCTATCATAAAGTAGCTTTATGTTGCTTGTATAGGTAAAGCAGCAGCTGTCCATTTCACTGTCCTGATATTTGAACCTATGCACACAGCTTAAGAGGTAAACAAGATTTTTAACATCCAACTATTGATATTTTCCTTTTCTTCTATGTTTAAGAGTTAGCATATCCAAACATCAATAATTTTATTTCTCTACCAGGTTAAGATAAAGTTTCAGCTGTGGAAATGAAATAGACACTGTCCTAAAATAAGAAAACAAACATGATGGCAATATTATAGCAGCCACAACAGAATAGGGGGTCACAGGATCACAGTGGCAAATGACAGTGCTGTAATACTATTAGCAAAGCTTTAATAGTTCAAAACAGAAATAAACTGTTTCAAGAAATGTCAGGATATGTTGACAGCCAGGAAGAGAAAGAAGCTCAAACAAATCATGATTGACCTGAAAAAGAAACAAGCAGAATAATAAATCAATTTGAAAACAGGCAACATGCAAACATCAGAAGGATCAGTGTGGGATATACACACTAACTGCTGTGCATACAAATGAGCATTCTCTAATTGTCAATATGGAATAATGTTCCTATAGTGGAAAAATGCAGCTGAGAGTAAATTTGACTTTATACCACCATTTTAAAATAAGACTATATGTAATGCATTCAGTATATAGTATATTTGTAATGTCTTTTTCTATGTGGATGAATAAGTAACCATTATTAAGTGGTCAAGTCAACATGGCCCTATTTGCTCTCCAATTTTGTAGATGAACTGCACTTTGGTTGCACTTTTTTAGTATTTTTGGTATATCACATCTGGAATATGTACATGGACTTCATCATGACTTTGATATTTGTGTTATGCTTTATATTAATATTTACTCAATAAAGGACTTCAATAAGTATTTAAACTCTTATGACTATGGAACAAAGTTCCCCAACCTGTGCTTAATGCATGTATTGTTGCTGCATTTCCAAGCAGGCTAGGAATTTTAGGAGTTGCAGTCAAACATATTTTGAAGACACTATTAGAGAAAGCTGGAATAATAGGGATTCCTGTATTCACATCAGAAGTGAAGACAATCCTCTGGAGTCTCATAGGACGTATCAAAGTGAGCTGCTGAAGGAATTAGGAGAGTGCTAATGCAGGTACTGAGAAAGATGAACATATTCTTGAGGTCCAAATCTCTTAATCTGTGACCTTACTGAGTTTCATACCAGGGTTATGGAAAAGCTCTGGTTTCAAATTAGATGAAAAGAGGCTTTCTGAATAAGCCTTACACTTTGAAATGTCATCTCTCTCCTGCGACCTACATTTGCACACCCAATATGAGGAGCATGAACTAAATGGTCTAATAAAATTATAGTAATTTAATGCAGCATACAGTAATGTTAATAAAGTGCACATCAGACAATTATGGTGATTAACTTAAATTCCAAAAACAGTTGTATTATTAAAGAAAGAGTATAATACTTTGCATAATTGGTTCTAACTCTTCTGTAAAAATTATCTTTTAAACACACAGACTTACATTAAAATGAATGTTTCAGTTAAATAAATCCCCCAAAAAAGAAAGAAAAGAAGGAAAGAACAGCTTTCATTTTCAAATAGATCCCTTGAAGAACTAATTTCCTAAAAATACCTTCCCCCATTCTCTGCCACCACTAACGTTAATGAATATGTGTAATATGAATTGGATTCTACTCCCTACTCTCAATTCATTTTTTTATTTAATTGAAAATGCTAGGTTGTTGCAGATTATATATTCAGATGTAATCAATTAAATTTCAAAGTATATACTGTAATAAAAAGTATGTATTCAAAAGAAATATAAATGCTGAGGTTGACTTCCAGAGGAAGAAAATGGTGGACGAAAGATGGCTTTGTGAAAAGCAGAGTTGATGACCGCTGCGAAGAATGAAGAGCAGGTGAGGAGACTGGCTCTTCAGAACCTCTCTGGACAAGAGAGGATGGAAGATCACCCACATGCATTCTGAACATTTGCTCCTCATGAGGAGACCACAAGACAACAGTCCCTGGTAGGTTTTGAGTACTGGGAGATGATGGGAATGGTCATCTTGCTCACAATTGCAGTCAATACCTTTTAAGGGACATTAAGTTTGCAAACTTCCTTTTCTAATCATGTTTGGAAATTGCTTGTTAACTACCTTTAAGCTATTAGAGGCCTTCAGATTGATTATCCAGGTGAGTTTTCCTTCAATCCTTCAATTTTAATAATAAATTTAAGAATTTTATAAATAAATAGCAAAAAGCTAAATAAGGCTTTGATCCTAGAAAGTTATAAATGGATTAAGGGTCTTGATAAATTTGAAATAAGATTTTGGAATTAATTATAAAGAATCTTTCCTGTGGGAAACAGATTTGTTTGGACTTTTGTAAGACAAATTAAAGATAAGCAATTTTAAACAATTGTACACTAAAGAACTAAAGATTTTAGTTAAAGGAGAAAAATACATAAGCCTGATTGACTGCTAATTTACTGAAATATTTAAAATGATGCAAAACATTTTAACATTGAAAAGACTGAAGACACTTTTGAAAAATGGAATCAGAAGTTGGTATCAACAATATCAATGTTGCTTCTATGGATAAACTGTGTCCAAAAGACATTATGGAAGACATGGCAAATGAGTTACACATTTTATTTGATAAGACAGAGATAGTATTGAAAATGGATCTACAAATGACAGGTTACGAGAATGACACGGAAAAGGATGTCTCAGTGGACATACAAAAGAAACCGG
This sequence comes from Candoia aspera, assembly GCF_035149785.1. Classification (NCBI taxonomy): domain Eukaryota; kingdom Metazoa; phylum Chordata; class Lepidosauria; order Squamata; family Candoiidae; genus Candoia; species Candoia aspera. The sequence goes on along the minus strand of NC_086157.1, from coordinate 78,311,649 downwards.
TTGATATTTTAAAAATCAAAGGGGAAATACAAATAATAAATTAAGAGAGTGATCTGGATAACCTTTTTATAATGGATTTACAAAAAAGGCTTGTTAAAGCTTTGAAGAATCTTGTGAGAAGGGACAAAGAAAAAATGAAAAGAAATCAAACTCTATGATATTATATGAATGGGCGAAAGATTAAGACAGTTAGAAGGAAAAGGAAGGATTATAAAGTTTATTGAGCTGATCAAAGTTAAAATAAGATATGTTGTTATTTCTGGTAATCCTTAATGGACTTCTGGCTGACACTAGGGTTGAAAAAATGATGCTTTATAGATTTGTCTATAGGTAAGAGATGGGATGATGAAGAGATCATTGACTATAGACTAAGAGGGGGTGAAAAGTTACTAAAATTGTTTATACTTGTGATGAAGGTTGGAAGTCACTTCTTTATATATTTCTTTTCTCTCTCTTTACTATATTCTTTCTTTTTGTTCTTTTTCTATTTTCTATGCTCTCTTTTCTTCTTTGCATCTTTCACTCTTTCTTTCTTTCTTTCTTTTAGTTTGTATTAGATTTTTAAAAATTATTATTTATACATACAGACACCCATCTCACAGGAAGTGACTCTGGGCAGGATACAACAAAGACATAAAGCAATAAAACATGTAAAAAAACCTAATAATTTTTAAAAAGTTAAAAAAGCTTACAGCACACAGAAGATTAGATTAGCAATATTTATTTATATATCTGTCATGGTGGCTTGGATTCAGAGTCAGAAGATGAAGAAGGGCAGCCAGCTCCTGAAGTGGCCTTGGAGGATGAGCAGTCAGTTCTGGGGTCACCAGACGAACAGCCGCCTGAGCAGGCAGAGGAGGCAGGGCTGGCCAGCAATCAGCAGGGACAGCTGCCACTGCTCAGAGAAGATGAGGACTTGGAATTGCCACCCCCTCCCAATGCAAGAGCACAAAGAGCAGAACGAAGAGCAGAACAGAGGAAGTCAGTGAGGTTACTCGCAAGGAAGCAGTCTCACCCTCCTAAATGAGCCCCACCGGGGCTGCTCTTATTTAAGAAGACCTAAGAGCCCATGACTGCTGTTGGAAACAACTGTTCCTTAACTCCAACTCTCTGTGCCTTGCCTTTTGACTCTGAACCTGGACCGGCTGACAACCTCCCCGCTGCTTTGGACTCCTGGACTGCCTGACCATTCTTGTGCCTGCTCCCTGGACTTTGACCTCTGTGTTTACACAAGTTGCTGGACTTGTGAGAACTTGGTTGCCTTTACATCCATGTGTTTGCGCAGAACTTTTTGCTGCTGCTTGTTATAAGTAAAAGTCTGAAACTGCCTCTTGTGTATTTGCGTGTGCCTGGCTTGAGACAGGACAATATCGAATTTATATAGCCACCCAATTTTACTGTTATAATTAAAATCCATAAACAAACAAACAAATAAATAAATTCATTACACTGTATTAGAGGCCCATTAGAAGACTGAAAACATGATAGTATAAAATGCATATTCTGTGACATACAATATAATCGAATACACATTCCAAATCTGCAAGACTTTGATTATTTTCTTCAATCCTTCTGTACTATAAAAACACAACAGAGAAAAATGCTTGACAGTATCATACATAAAAACAATCTGAAATTCCTTATTCAGTTACAAGTGGTAGGAGCTATTGTTTGAGAAGGGTGATTTATTTTTAGTTACTAATCATCAAGTTATACAGTTTATGGAATCGTGAGGAAATATTTATAATTAGGTTGTGTGTGCTCCAGAAATGCTTTGGAAGAGGTGCTTCAAAATGGGTATGACTAGATCATTTCCTTAAAGCAAAGGGTATTATTATTGTTGTTGTTGTTGTTATTATTTTCCTCTGGGTCTGAAAAGAATTGTAGCTGCTTTGGAAATTGTTTTAACATGTCAACTTCTTAATGCAGCTGCATACTAAAAAAAAAGATGCAGCTGCCTCAAAGAGAGGCTTAGTTCCCATACATTCCAATACACCACTTTCAAAATGAAGCACAAACTATCTTACTTAACATGCGTTCGATAACCAGGTTCCTAATTAATGACATAGGTTGGAGTCAGAGATCCTGGTGGCTCTTGTTTGTTTTGTTTTGTTTTATTGTATTGGTAGATTAATCCTTTGAGATCTTGTTATAGATGAGGAGATGTCATGCAAGGAGGACAAAATAAAGGTGAACTGATGCTTTCTGATAACATAATAGAAGATTTACTCATTAACTCTATATTTTAACAAGTATATGTAATTTAAAATTCTTTCTTTTTGCTCATGACCATCAATTTTTCCATTAAAATATTTCACAAGGACATTGCTCACCTACATTCAGATGGACAAAAGGTATACAATTAAGTGTGGACTTTGACTTTCTTGTATGTCATAATGTACTTTTTTTTTTAATCGTATGGCATAGCAGTTTGGTGTTCATGCTGCTTTTTGGGAAATCCTTGTGAGGTCCAGCAGCCAGATGTGTAGACTATTTAGCCGTGACAAGTCACATTGCCCGGGGTGCACCACGAGGAGGCTAGTTTACATTGCACCCAGTTGGGCTGCAAGTCAGTGACAGGCCCAAGGTCACCCAGCCAGCTTTCATGCCTAAGGCGGGACTATAACTCACAGACTCCTGGTTTCTAGCCCAGAAACTTAACCACTATGTATTTACACGTTTTTGTTTGTTTTTGACAAATTGCTTCCTACTGAGTTAACCTCTAGTATATGCATGTTTATTCAAATGATCTCCCATTGATTTGAGTAGGATTTAGTCCCAAAAGGCTATACATAGAACTCCATCCTTAATTCTAAAATGGTTATTATTGACTGAAATTCAGTGCGATTATTCCTGTCTTTTGACCAAAGCACTCTCTTTATGGTTAGCACATTTAATTCTATCCCAGTGAATTATTTCAGATGCAATAATTACATCATTTCTGGCATTACTTTACTGAATGGATGCAGCTTTTTATTTCAAATGTCATCTTGGAATGCTTAATTTAGGCACCATATCTTTGGCTGCTAATATTTCACAGAAAATTCTTATGTATTAAAAACAACTGATTAAAATCCACATTTTGACAAACTTCCTGTATTATTAGGTTTTATGTTTGATAACTGGAGTTCCTTCAGCAAAGGATCATTACCTTGTCATGGTGCTGGAGCTTGAGCACCTCAATGATGCCATAAGCTAAACCGTGAAGGGCCACCCAAGACGGGAAGGTCATGACAGAGAGGTCAGACTAAATGCGATCCCTGGGGAAGGTAATGGCAACCCACCCCAGTATTCTTGCCGTGAAAACTAAATGGATCAGAACAACCAGAGATATGTCGGTATACCATCGGAAGATGAGACCCCAGGTCGGAAGATGGTCAAAATGCTACCGGGGAGGAACAGAGGATGAGTTCAACTAGCCCCAGACGTGATGACACAGCTGGCTCAAAGCCGAAAGGACGGCTAGCAGCCGACGGTGCTGGTGGTGAACAGCAAATCCGATGTTCTAAGGATCAACACACCATTGGAACCTGGAATGTAAGATCTATGAGCCAGGGCAAATTGGATGTGGTTATTGGTGAGATGTCAAGATTAAAGATAGACATTTTGGGTTTCAGTGAACTGAAATGGACTGGAATGGGCCACTTCACATTAAATGACCACCGGATCTACTACTGTGGACAAGAGGACCACAGAAGAAATGGAGTAGCCTTTACTAATTAATAGTAAAGTGGCTAAAGCAGTCATGAGTACTGATGGCGAGCTGGAAGGGGCCTCTATCCAGGGAGGAAAATGCATGTGTAGTACTGAGGAATTAAGCAGCCATTCAAAGAGACACAGATCAGACCCGCCTTGACTTTGGGGTTTATCTGTCTGGGTTTTCCCACGCTTCTTCAGTTTGTTAGGATTCTGTTTTATGTAGCAGTAATAAACACTAGAGACCAATTCCTCATCTCAGTGTGATTTCTGACTGTTAGGACATCAATCCTAACAAACTCCTACTCCCATCGAAAGAGGGAGGAACAAAGAAAAATAAAGGAGAGGCATTTGGAAAATGTCTTCGGAAAACCAGGAAATTTGGCAAGCCATCCAACAATTGGCAGCAGCCCTGCAACAACACCACCAACAAGTAGATCTCCAGATCAACACATTACAAACTGCCATCCTACAGCAGTTACAACAACCAGCTGCAATTAACCCACAACCAGTGCCAGCAGCAGCAGCAGCAGCAGCAGCAGCTCCACCAATAGTCTTGAGATCCCAGGGCAGTCTACCAGAGAAGTTTGGAGGAGAAGCAGGACAGTTGAGAACCTTTCTCACACAGTGCACAATGTTTTTTGACAGCAGACCAGCAGAGTTTCCCACAGACAGAACCAGAGTCACCTTCATTCTAAGTCTGCTAAAGGGACCAGCAGCCAAATGGGCTATTCCCATGGTGGACAACAACGACCCAATTCTCAACGACTACCAGAATTTTCTGGCAGGGTTACAAGCACACTTTGACGACCCGATCAGAGAGGTCACTGCCAGCCAGGAAATTTGGAAGCTCAAGCAAGGCAACAAGAGAGTGGGAATCTACATTGCTGATTTCAAGCTGTTAGCAGGAGATCTGGACTGGAATGAGAGTGCCTTGAAAGACCAATTCAAACAGGGGCTGGATGAAGAAATTAATAATGAATTAGTGCGCCAGGGAACACCAGCTACCCTAGAAGCCTTATATCAGTTGTCTGTGGTCATAGATGCCAGGCTAGAAGAGCTCAGACAGATGCAGCCAGGGAGAGGCAGGGGCCTCAGGACGCTTCCAGGATTTCCAGCTCTCTCCACAGCATCTTCTTACTCAGAACCAGAGGAGCTGATGCAGATTGGGGCGAGCAGGTGGCTTACTTCCAATGCTGAGAGACAGAGAAGGAGAGAGAGAGCCCTCTGTTTCTACTGCGGAGTCCAGGGGCACATGGTGAGAGCTTGCCCAGCAAGAAGCCAAGCAAATTCCGTAAGAGCCCCAGGGCAAGCAGCTGAAACAAGAGCCACCTCCGCCTCTACTTCCAACCAGGGAAACTCCGTCGGTCTCCCTCCACAGAGCTCAGCAGGGAGACCATCAATCAATTAAGAAGGACTCATTCCGAGGATTCCAGGCAATCCTTTTACTACTTACCAGTAATAATGCATGTAAACCCAGAGCACCAGGTCAAGCTAGAGGCCCTCGTGGATTCCGGAGCTTCCACCAATTTTATTGATGTACAGACCGTACAAGACTTCGACATCCCAACCATAGAATTGCCACGTCCCATAGAAGTGGAGACCATTGATGGCCAGCCCCTCAAGGCAGGGCCGATTAGAAGGTTCACAAAACCTTTGCAACTAACAACGGGAGACCACACTGAGTGGATCCAACTTTATGTTACGGCATCACTTAATGTGCCTATAGTCCTGGGCACACCTTGGCCGAAGATCCACAACCCATTGTTGAACAGGACTACGGGAGCAATCTCCTTCCCAGCTAAGGAATGCCAGCACCACAAGATTCAAGCTGCTCTCCTCTCTCCAGCAACCAACACAGTCACGGAAGCAGGGGGGGTCCAGTTGCCAGCCAAGTATGCAGATTTTGCAGATGTTTTCAGTGAACAAGAGGCCACAGCACTACCCCCCCCCCCATAGGGACTGTGATTGCACCATTGAGTTGATACCAGGAGCCAAGATTCCAGCAAGGAAACAATATCTCATGTCCCCCAAAGAACTAACCACCTTAAAGGATCACTTGGATTCCAATCTTCAAAAGGGCTTCATCCAACTATCTACTTCCCCAGCGTCTGCTCCTACCTTCTTTGTACCAAAGAAGCCTGACCCATTGGCACTGACAAACCAGGAGGCACCCATGAGAGTGGTACATGATTTCAGTTCCCTCAATAAACTCACAAAAAAAGAAAATTATCCCTTGCCGATAATATATGAACTGCTGGATTGCTTACAGAAAGCCCACATTTTTACTAGGTTGGACCTCAGGAATGCATACAATCTGATCTGGATGAAAGAGGGGCATGAATATCTGACTGCCTTTGACACCAGGTTTGGTAAATTTGAGTACCTTGTTTTGCCCTTTGGCTTGTCTAATGAAGGAGCCATATTTTCCCGATTTATGAATCAAATTTTCTCTGATTTACTAGATAAGTATCTGGTCATTTATCTAGATGACATATTAATTTTCTCTGAGGATGCTACAACTCATGTAACCTATGTATGTAATGTCTTACAAAGACTGAGAGAGAACAAGCTGTTCACCAAGCTAGAGAAGTGTGCCTTCGATTTAACTGAATTACATTTCCTGGGCTATAAAGTATCAACAGAAGGCATATTCATGGATCCTTCTAAGGTCCAGGCAATTCTCTCTTGGCAACCCCCCCCCCCCCGAAATGTGAAAGATGTACAGAGGTTCCTAGGGTTCTGCAATTTTTACAGGGGGTTCATAAAAATCTTTGGTGACAGGGCTAGACCCCTCACACAGCTTTTGAAGAAAGGATCAAAATTCATTTGGGGGGAGAGGGAGAAAGCAGCATTCCGAGAATTCAAGCAACTCTTTTCATCCCAGCCGCTGTTAAAACACCCTGATCCCATGAAGCAATTAATAATGCATTCAGATGCTTCCGATATTGCCATTGGGGCAGTGTTATTGCAATATACAAACAAAACCGAGAATACATTACTTCCTTGTGCCTTTTTTTCACGCATGCTCTCACCAGCAAAGATAAACTATGATGTTTTTAACAAGGAGTTGCTAGCAATTAAAGCAGCATTCCAAGAGTGGAGGCACTGGCTAGAAGGTGCAACCTTTCCTGTGACAGTTTGCACCAATCACAAGAATTTACAGCTTCTACAAAACACCAGATCCCTCACCCCATGCCAAATTAGATGGAGCCAGTTTTTTTCCCGTTTCAATTTTGTTATTTCTTATGTTCCTGGGTCACAGAACCGTTTGGCAGATGCCCTGTCTCGATCCATTCAGGCAACCCCCGCTATTCACCAGGAGGTACAGGCTACTATATTACAACCTCACAACTTTGATCAGTCTATGAGGGGGAACCAGACAGAGATTTTAGCAGCAGACAGACAAGCAGAGGACCTATTTACAAGAGTCAGAGCTCCGCAGCAACAAGACCCATATACCAGGGCCAGGATGGATGACATCCAGAGGGGCCTGCAAGACACTGCCTCGCCATTCATTGTGGAGGCAGGAATCCTCTGGCATAGCGGGCAATTATACATTCTCCCCTCATTGAGGGAAGAAGTACTGAGACTTTGCCATGACCATCAAACGGCAGGCCATGGAGTTGTTTTCAAAACCCTCCATAGAGCTCTGAGAGACTACTGGTGGCCTAAGATGACTGCAGACATAAAGGGCTATGTGGCTTCTTGTCATACCTGTAGATGAGTCAAGCCTCTCCCAGGGAAGCCCACAGGACTCTTGCAACCCCTACCCACCCCCAGTCAGTCTTGGGACACAATCTCCATGGATTTCATCACTGATTTACCCCCGGTCCATCACTGATTTACCCCCAGTCCAGGGGCTGACTTCCATACTAGTGGTGGTGGACCTTTTCACTAAAATGGTGCATTTTATTCCATGCAACGGCCTCCCATCTGCGCAAGCCACAGCACAGTTGTTCACAGACCATGTTTTTAGGTATAGAGGCATGGTAAATCACTTGGTGAGTGACAGAGGCCCTCAGTTCACTTCCAGGTTCTGGAGGGCACTTTTCCAGTCATTGGGGGTCCAGATCCACCTATCATCATCTGGCTAGTAATGGGCAAGCTGAGAAAATTAACCAATGGTTACAGCAGTATCCCAGGTGTTACACCACTTATCAACAAGACAATTGGACAGCCCTACTCCCCATGGCAGAATTTGCATATAATAATTCTGTACAGTCCTCTACCAAGATGTCTCCTTTCCAAGCACTCTACAGGGTTAACCCTCAGGTGTTGCCCACCTCTTCCCAGCAGGGAGCTGTTCCAGCCACGGCTGATTTTCTTAAAGAGCATCAAGCCGCACAGGAGTTGTTAAAGGAGCAGCTGAACAGGGCAAAGAGTGCTTACAAGAGAGCTGCAGATGCTCACAGACAAGAGGGGCCAGGGATTGTGGTAGGAGACAAAGTATGGCTCTCTGCCAAGTTTTTGACCTCTACCAGGCCCTCCAAGAAGTTGGACTCTAAGTTTGTGGGCCCTTTCACTGTGGTACAGCAGATAAATCCAGTGGCTTATCGCTTAAAGCTGCCAGCATCCATGAAAATCCATCCAGTCTTTCACAGAGCCTTGCTAGCCAAGGACCCTCCCCCAAGTGCCTTACGATCACAACTGCCCTCCCACTTCCAGTAATTGTGGAGGGGGAGGAGGAATACGAAGTCGAGGAAATTCTGGACTCTAGGAGGAGGGGAAGGGGCATCCAATATTTCATACGCTGGAAAGGGTACCCTGAGGAAGAGAGCATGTGGGAGAATGCCAGAGATGTGCATGCACCAACGCTGGTTCATCGATTCCATCAGCTTTTCCCTCACAAACCCAAGCCTCGCACTCTACCAGAGATTCTTCACTTGGCTGAGCAAGCAGAGGAATCCCAAGCAGAGGAGTTCATAAGCTTGCAGTTTCCACCCCCGCCTGAAGCCATGATACCAGTAACAGAGGAGGGGGGGGGGGAAACAGCAGCCCTCTACCTCGGGCTTGCATTTCCCAAGGGGGAGGGGGGGAGAATCTTCTAATTATCTAGCTATTTTCCAGCAGCAGCCACCTGGGCCAGAAGAGTTATCAGACCTGGAGAGCAGCACTGATTCGTCCTTGGAGGAGTTTTCCTTTGAAGACATTCCATCATTGCCCAGTTCCCATGGGAGCTTAGAAGGAGACATAGATTCTTATCAAACCTCTCGAAAGGAGGGGGCTATAATGGAATGTGAATCTGGAGGGGAGGGTGATGTCATGAGTACTGATGGCGAGCTGGAAGGGGCCTATATCCAGGGGGGAAAACACATGCGTAGTACTGAGGAATTAAGCAGCCATTCAAAGAGACACAGATCAGACCCGCCTTGACTTTGGGGTTTATCTGTCTGGGTTTTTCCCATGCTTCTTCAGTTTGTTAGGATTCTGTTTTATGTAGCAGTAATAAACACTAGAGACCAACTCCTTGTCTCAGTGTGATTTCTGACTGTTAGGACAGCTTGGATACAAAAAATGATAGAATGATCTCAGTTCGAATTTGGGGCAAGTGATCTAACATCACAGTGATCCAAATAGACGCCCCAACCACAGATGCTGAAGAAGCTGAATTAGAGCAGTTCTATGAGGATCTGCAGCACCTACTGGACAACACGCCTAAAAGAGATGTTATTTTCATCACAGGAGACTGGAATGCTAAGGTGGGCAGTCAAATGACACCTGGAATTACAGGTAAGCATGGCCTGGGAGAACAAAACGAAGCAGGACATAGGCTGATAGAATTTTGCCAAGACAATTCACTCTGCATAACAAACACGCTCTTCCAACAACCTAAAGGATGGCTTTATACATGGACTTCCCAGATGGACAACAACGAAACCAGATTGACTACATCCTTTGCAGCCAAAGGTGGTGGACATCTATACAGTCGGTAAAAACAAGACCTGGAGCTGACTGTAGTTCAGATCACGAACTTCTTATTGCACAATATAGGATCAGACTAAAGAGATTAGGGAAGACCCACCAATCAGCTAGATATGAGCTCACTAATATCCCTAAGGAATATGCAGTGGAGGTGAAGAATAGATTTAAGGGACTGGACTTAGTAGATAGGGTCCCGGAAGAACTATGGACAGAAGTTGGCAGCATTGTTCAGGAGGCAGCAACAAAATACATCCCAAAGAAAGAGAAAATCAAGAAGGCAAAATGGCTGTCTGCTGAGACACTAGAAGTAGCCCAAGAAAGAAGGAAAGCAAAAGGCAACAGTGATAGGGGGAAGTTTGCCCAATTAAATGCAAAATTCCAGAGGTTAGCCAGAAGAGATAAGGAATTATTTTTAAACAAGCAATGCACGGAAGTGGAAGAAGACAATAGAATAGGAAGGACAAGAGACCTCTTCCAGAAAATTTGAAACATCGGAGGTAAATTCCAGGCCAAAATGGGTATGATCAAAAACAAAGGTGGCAAGGACCTAACAGAAGAAGAAGAGATCAAGAAAAGGTGGCAAGAATATACAGAAGACCTGTATAGGAAGGATAACAATACCAGGGATAGCTTTCACGGTGTGGACAGTGAGCTAGAGCCAGACATCCTGAAGAGTGAGGTTGAGTGGGCCTTAAGAAGCATTGCTAATAACAAGGCAGCAGGAGACGACGGCATCCCAGCTGAACTGTTCAAAATCTTGCAAGATGATGCTGTCAAGGTAATGCATGCTATATGGCAGCAAATTTGGAAAACACAAGAATGGCCATCAGACTGGAAAAAATCAAGTTATATCCCCATACCAAAAAAGGGAAACACTAAAGAATGTTCAAACTATCGAACAGTGGCACTCATTTCACATGCCAGTAAGGTAATGCTCAAGATCCTGCAAGGTAGACTTCAGCAATTCATGGAGCGAGAATTGCCAGATGTACAAGCTGGGTTTAGAAAAGGCAGAGGAACTCAGGACCAAATTGCCAATATCTGCTGGATAATGGAAAAAGCCAGGGAGTTTCAGAAAAAATATATATTTCTGTTTTATTGACTATTCTAAAGCCTTTGACTGTGTGGACCATAACAAATTGTGGCAAGTTCTTAGCGGTATGGGGATACCAAGTCATCTTGTCTGCCTCCTGAAGAATCTGTATAACGACCAAGTAGCAACAGTAGAAACAGAACACGGAACAACGGACTGGTTTAAGATTGGGAAAGGAGTATGGCAGGGCTGTATATTCTCACCCTACGTATTCAACTTGTACACAGAACACATCATGTGACATGCTGGGCTTGAGGCATCCAAGGCTGGAGTTAAAATCGCTGGAAGAAACATTCACAATCTCAGATATGCAGATGATACCACTTTGATGGCTGAAAGTGAAGAGGGACTGAGGAGCCTTATGATGAAGGTGAAAGAAGAAAGTGCAAAAGCTGACTTGCAGCTAAACCTCAAAAAAACCAAGATTATGGCAACCAGCTTGATTGATAACTGGCAAATAGAGGGAGAAAATGTAGAAGCAGTGAAAGACTTTGTATTTCTAGGTGTGAAGATTACTGCAGATGCTGACTGCAGTCAGGAAATCAGAAGACGCTTAATCCTTGGGAGAAGAGCAATGACAAATCTCGATAAAGTAGTTAAGAGCAGAGACATTACACTGACAACAAAGGCCCGCATAGTTAAAGCAATGGTGTTCCCCTTAGAAACCTATGGCTGTGAGAGCTGGACCATAAGGAAGGCTGAGAGAAGGAAGATAGGTGCTTTTGAACTGTGGTGTTGGAGGAAAATTCTGAGAGTGCCTTGGACTGCAAGAAGATCAAACCAGTCTTTCCTCCAGGAAATAAAGCCAGACTGCTCACTTGAGCGAATGTTATTAAAGGCAAAACTGAAATACTTTGGCCACATAATGAGAAGACAGGACACCCTGGAGAAGATGCTGATGCTAGGGAGAGTGGAAGGCAAAAGGAAGAGGGTCCGACCAAGGGCAAGATGGATGGATGATATTCTAGAGGTGACGGACTCATACATGGGGGAGCTGGGGGTGTCGATCACTGACAGGAAGCTCTGGCGTGGGCTGGTCCATGAAGTCACAAAGTGTCGGAAATGACTAAATGAATCAACAACAACTGGAGTTCAAGAACAATTAGAGTTTCACACCAATGCTAAATCACATCATAGCTGTTGACCTGTTTCAAGAAAGAATAAAGATTCACATTTTTTTAAAAAAGAAAATCAGATACGGAGATCTGGTGAAAAAAAGATACTCATCATGATTCTTAGTCCTGTGATACCTTAGTCAAAAATTGTGGGTTTTAATTCAGTGATCCCAAAATAATTGGCATTGAATATTGCTTAGGAAAATTGCTCATCTATGATATCTAGCATGCGAAAAAAAATATATTTTCCCCTAAGATCTTCATGATAAACAAGAAAGTTTTGAACTTTTCTTTAAAAAAAAAACATTGCACAACTGTCCAGGCTGGCCATAATTTTTTTTCAAAAATAAGGAAAAGCTAGACTGGATTTAGTTTTTATGCTTTCAGCATTTTCCCCCCAACCTTTAAAGGACTTTTATATGCTATTAGGAATGGATCCTTCTGATTCTTAGAATACAATCCCAATGTATGTAGAGTATATTTATTTAACTGGAAAAATTCAGAGGCTAGCACTATTAAGTCTCCCCACTCATCTTAATATAATGCACTTTAATTAGAACTAGAAGTGGAAATGTAAGGACATGGAAGGGAGTTCTTACAGTTCATGGACCTTTTTGGTTTCTAACTAAATTATTTTGACCCATGGCAAATTAGATGTCAGTATTCCAAAATAAATGCTTTGGGCAAATCAATTATCTGTTTATTATTAATTATTGTTATTAATTAATTCTGTGTATTAAGTCTGCATTTAGGTTCTAAGTCAAACAAAAGTATTGTATTGCAGCTTTAAGATAAGCATACAAACAGGAAACTTGTCAACTTTAAGACATGAGGACTTAACTCCCTGAATTCCCCAGCCAGCATGCTGGCTGGGGAATTCTGGGAGTTGAAATTCACACATCTTAAAGTTGACAAGTTTGAAAAACACTGACTTAAACAGATTAACTAGGCCAAGGGAACAAAATAGAGCCAAATTTAGCAGGAATATAATACAGATAGTCCTCAGTTAATGATGGTAATTGGGAGCAGAATTTACATTACTAAACAATGTGGTCATAAAGCATGATATCACGTCATCATGCCGCTTAACGATGGCAGCTCCAGAAGTCTCTGCTTATTATCATTAAGCAAAGATTGCATGGGTCATTAAGTAAGGATCTCACCTCCTGTCATCGTGATTTCCAAGTTCCTGCTGGCTTCCCCACTGACTTTGCTTGTGAGAAGCTGGCAGGGAAGATCACAAATTGCAATCATGTGACTGCAGGATGCTGCAAAAGTTGGAAATCCAGGCTGGTTGCTGAGCACCTGGATAGCAATCACATGACTGCAGGGGTGCTGTCCTGGATGGAACTTCGAGATCAGGTCATATCTACCACTTGTTCAGTGCTGTCACAAGTTTGAACAGTCACTGAATGAGTCGTTATTAAACAAGAACCACCTGTATCTATATACTACTAAAACTCTCCTGTTTGTCTGTTTCTAAAGGAATGGAGGATGAAAGGGCTGTAGATCTCCAGAATGACAATGAAAGCCACAGAATGAAGAAACAAGTAGAGGAGGAAAGGAAGATCAGCTCAAGAGTATGTGCAAACAATAATTACAGAGAAATAGAAAGAGCAAGGCAAAATGCACGACTCGCACTGCTTAATTTTTCTGTTGACGTTGGTGTGATGGCCAAAGTCTGCCCTCACTGTTGTGCCTTCCTATTCCCTGGAGAAATTGCCAATTTCTGCAGTATGAAGGGAAAGGTCAAAAAAGGCAATTTGCAGCATCTACCTGATGAACTCCTCAATTTATACAGTAATGATGAACCTATTGTAAACATATTCAGGAAGAACATCAGTCAAATTTAGCCATATTTGCAACACTTGAGATGTGTTCTTGGCTTGATTTTTTTTCAAACAGAACAGCGGGGGGGGGGGATTTAAAACATTTTGCCTCATTTTTGGTCTTTTCTTTTCAAGCAAGCTTTTGTCCATTCTAATTTTTCTTTTTTTTTTAAATTTGAGCATCATACAGTAAACTATGCTTTAAATATTGCTATAGATTATATCTTGTAGTGTTTGAATTGCTTTAATGCTGTTGTATTTCTCCTTTGTCTTTTTTTCCTGAAGTTTAATAAAAAAAAAAAAAAAAGAAGACATGAGTGCATAAATCCAAAAGGATTTTCAATTGCTAAATAGTGGACTTAATTAGAAATTACTGCTGAATTGTGAAGAAACTCTGTATTCTTATGGCTTGCCCAATGATGATATGTATCCTTGAAGAGTTTTGTTTAGTTCTGCTTTGCTTTGCTCTTGAGAAAGACAGAGATTATATTTTCTAACATTACAAACCTTAAGCTACTTTCTTTCTGCTTATTGACAGCAACATTTTTTTCCTGCAGAATGTTATCAGCTATACAGATTGCCTTTCTCAACTCATGAAGGCACGGTAAGCCATAAGTTGATGTCCAGCATGCTACACATACATTAATTTTTGGACTCTGTCCCACAGGAGGCATTACGAATCCAGGGAATTTGACATTTCATTGCCATTTGGCTTTGGAGAAAACATAGTGAATTTGGGCAGAAAAAAATCTAGCACTTCTGAGGAATTGAGAGATTAGTAAGTCAGACAGCTCTCTAGGCAGCAGTCGCCGCTTTCTGCTGCAATTTTTTTTTTTAAAAATGTGCAGTCTGGTGCACTGACTCTTGATGAATAAATATAGTTATACTTATAGATTTATAAAAATAACTCTTTCTAGAAATGCAATTTATGCTTGTGCATAATAACAAAAAGTCATGGAACTTGTAAACAAATTCTTCTGTTCCTAACGATAGACAAAATCCATATCTGCCTTGCAAAGGAATTCTTTGTTTAAAATATTTGTTAATGGCAACAAAGAAAGAACTATGATTCAATCCATTTAATACACAGTGAGGTTAGCTTCTGATAATCACTGTCAATCAGAAAAGACATTATGGAGCTGTGGAGACATCTTCCTGAAATGGGAAAACTGGATGTGCTCACATTGGACAGTTGTGAGATTCAGTTGAACTGGTGGGACTCAGCTGAAGTGATCAGCAACCTGGATGTGCACTATAGATTATGTGGCAAATTCTTCTACATTTCACTGGCATTCGGTAGGAGATGTGCTATGACAATTGATTATTCTCATCTTTAAATGATTTTCTACATGTTTTAGATGGACTGATTGCAACATTGAAATCAGTTGAAAATTGGGCTGATAAATAACAATGTGGGTTCTGCACCAAGAAGCTTGTATTATTCTGCATGTCAGTTCACCTCTTTAATGGTTGTAATCTCTCTCTTCACAGGCACTTAAATCCTACAATCTTCTGGTACTTAGCTAAGCCTGGTCCAGAGAGATCCCAGAGTTCCTTGAAGGACTAGCTGTCTGGAGAATTCTTCATTAGAATATGTGATTTCAGTTATCAGAAAACTGAAAAACTCAGTCCTGTTTATCTTATCTTATCATTACTTACATTCTTAACTAGTTCATCATTCTCAGCAAGCAATGTTTGTTTTAAACAGAAAGATTTTTCATTTGCATTTCTACCATACCATGACTCAATCCTTGTAGTTTGTCCATGCTATAAAACAATACCCTTATTTTGGACTGTAAGAAAAAAAATGGAACAATATGAGTTTAGCTACCTTTTGAGCAGGATTCATATACATATATTTTTATCTCATTATTATTTTTGTGGTAGGGAAAACTACATTACATTTTTATTTCAGGGTTTCTTGGTTTAACCACCTTAAGAGTGAGAAAATTTTATTTTTTAAATACCTTTTTTATTAAGCATTTTAGAAAAGTAGATAAACAATAAAAGTAAAACAATAAGGGCAGGAGCCACAGCAAAATAGGGTCTCTTCCTAGCTGCCTCCAGATGACACTCTTTTGTAGATGGGACCCATAACATGCATCTCCTCCTGGATCTGATAGAATGGGTAGATGTAACAGGGAGAGAAAGCCGTCAGATAATAATAGATTAATGTATTCCAATTCTGCATCCATTTAATCAAATCCCTGGCATTTTATTTTCTTGACATATTTGGATTGCACATGTTTCTAAATGCTAACAAAAATAAGGAAGGAGAAAGAGGACTTGACTTATCCCCTTCAATATGGTGCATTCTTGTAATAAGGATCGATTTACTATTACTTTGGCTTTTTGCTATTTATAAATACTCTCTATCCATGTAAGAAAATGTGCAACCCTTCTTTTTCAAAACTGTAGACACGAAACACCACTCCAAATTTTCAACAGCCTTTTCTGCATCCAGAAAAGTCTTGGCCACTTTCTAAATCTCAAGCAATCTTTCTAGCCAGTTATTCTTTCTTATCCTATCAGAGGTAAACAGATTTCTTGCAGCCAAAGTCTTATCCTTGCTTTCTTAGGTTGATTTGCATATTGCAGATTGCAACCTTGAGAAGCATCCCTGGAACGATATTACAGGCAGTCCTCATTTAGCAACCATAATTGGGACCAGCAACTTGGTCAAGAGAAGAGATTGCTAAGTGAAACCGTAACTGTGCTAATGATCTTACTTCAGCTTTCCTTGGCTTTCACAGACCTGTGAAGGTAGTAAATATGAGGATTGGTTGCAAAGTTACTTTTTTATCATGATCATAACTGCGAACAGTTGCTAAATGAGTCAGTCAGACAAAAAAGCCGTTCCACATAGAGAGACAAAGAGGTTCTGAGGAAACTCTCCTTTTGCTATGAGCTATAATAAGCATCTCTACTCAAGAAGATCCTGCTTGATACACAAAGATGTGTATCCCCTATCTGGGAACCAGGTATAACCTTGTCAGTGCTGGGTGGCATCACAACATACTCTCTCTAAAGAAAGACTAAAGTTGCTAGGTATATTCAGCTTTGAGAGAAGAATACTAATGAGGGATAAATAGCACTGTTCAATATGATTTTTATATTACATTTGTGTATAAATAAAAACCATATTCATGCATATAGTATATTTTTAGATAGTGTCATGGATCAGGAAAAGGGTGTCCTCAATAAACAAAGAACTTTGTTTCTAATTGATGGCAAGCTCCCATATTTCTCACTGGCATTAAATTTTGTTAAGTCGATAATTAGCTCTATTTCAAGCAGTAATTTTCTGGTAATTAGTCATTTAGAAGCAGGTAACCTGCTCCAAATGGGTAATTCCTTTAATACTTACAGAGACAGGAAAGTTGTTGGCACCAGCTCACCTTTCAATGAAAAAAAAAAATTGGGGCATCAAGGGAGGGCATCTTTTGATATTAATGCTGGGAAATTGAGCCTGCTTGTACCATTCTGAGCTTAAGGAAAGGATTTGCACTTATAGCCAATCTAGTGCTTTGAACTTTGAAGCTTAAAAATTTCTGTATAACAAGGAAAACATGTTGGCAGAGTGCTAGAAAGCATTTGGCCCAGGAGAGATCAGAAAAGTCACACACCAAATCTATAAAAATAAATTTATTTACAGAAAAGCACAAAAACATATTTATAGGCTTTGAATTTTCACAGGCTCTCAGAGAGGAGAGAGATCTCTCTCAGCTGCATACTCTCTGCAAGCCTAAAAAAGAAGGAACTGAAACTAAAACAAGTCCAGGCAAGGTTCCTCCCCCTCAGGCAATGCAACTATTAACCCCTAAAAAAGGACAATTAAATTCAACCTCTTCACCTGGCCAAAATCATTTGTTACCACAGTAACCTTAATCTGTAGCCAAAAACAATATACCAAACAAAAATGCTATGGGCTCTTGAGTTTATTGTTCTAAAAAATATAAGTAAGATCAGGCTTGTTAAAGAAATTGGATCATTAAGTCTTTCTTTGACTTTCTTGTCACCTTCAGGTAGACCTGAATATTGACTGATTTGTTTGGCATGCAATATAGCTCTTACAATTTACCTGGCTATAGAGGGTAGCAAAGGACTGTACACCAAATGGAATGTACTGGGGTTTCCGGTGAAGGAGTATGGTGGCAGGTCAAGCTCTGTAAGAGCTCGGAAAAATTAATATCTACAATGTGGAGGTCTAGAGTCCTGCGGAGTCAGAGAGAGACGGGCAGACCTTGTAGGCAGCACTAGAAAAGGAGCGCTGCCGGCGAAAGACTCCAGCGGCTTCGGAGTGGCAGGTGAAAGCTTTGCTTTCTCTTTCAACACTTTCACTTTCGCTGCAACAATAAAGCAGCTGGGAAGCCTGGAGGCATATCTGTAGAACCCACCTGAGTAGCCTAGCTAGCTAGGCAATTCTGCAGCCCCCTTCATTTCTATTAAAAGAAACAACAACTTTTGACCACAGAAGAGAAAAAGAAGAAACTTTCTAAGCAGGAAAAAAAAAAAAAAAAACGTTTCTATACTTTGGAGACAAAAAAATATTTACTGCCAGTCCTCACTTAAAAGGAACTGAATTAATTAATTAATTTCTAACACTATATTGGACTATATTGTAGATGGTTATAAGATTATTTTGAATTGTATGCTTTGTATGTTTTGATATAAATATTATACATTGCTTTATATAGATAAATATAACATTAGGTGTCGTGATTAAGATAAGTACATAAAGATTTCTATAAGAACAAAATGAATACAAGGAGACAGAATAGGAGAGGCTCAGAAGCTGGGGAAAGAGAATGGCTGAAAGCCATGTTTGAAGATTTTACGCAAAAAACAATCCAAAATATTACTCAAAATTTAACACAATAATTAGAGGAGAAAATAGATGGATTTGAAAAAAGGTTAGATCATAAGTTAGAGACAATGGACAAAAGAATAAAAGCAGACATTCAAGAGGTAAGAGAAAGAGTGGAGAAATTAGAAGTAGAGAATGATATAGAATTAGACTGATTAACTGTGTTAGAGTTAAAAGAAAAAGAACATTGTGTTAGACTTAGAGGTGTACCTGAAAAAAAAAGAGGCAGAAATAAGATAAATAGTGGTTCAAATGCTTGCAAGTTTAATTGAATGGGAGGAAGAAAGGCTAGAAGAAAATATAGAAGAAATATTCAGAGTTAACTCAAAATATGTAAAAGTTAACCGGAATCCAAGAGATATAATAATTGAATTTGCTAGGAAAAACAAAAGAATTGATAATACAGGCCTCCTATGGGAAAAAAATAATATCGAAGGAGAGGAGATTATGATATTGAAAGACATACCACTGAGAATATTAAAAAAAAGAAGAGACTATTTCTTTCTCACTGAAGTCCTTAAACGAAATAAAATCTCCTTTAGGTGGGAAGTATTGGAAGGAGTTAATGTCACATTCCAACAACAAATATATAAACTGAATACTATTTTTAAGGCTCAGGAATTTTTCAGACAATATAAGAAAGATTTAGAACCAGAAACAGATAGAAGGGAAAGGTCAGAAAGTAAAGAAAGTAAAGTAAAATGTTTAAATACAGAAGAACAAAGTGCAGAGGAATTAGCTTCAGGTTCTAAAGAATTTGCAATACTCCTCTCCAATGAGTGAACTAAAATGCCTTTTCTGGAATATAAATGGAGCCAATACCCCAGCTAAAAGGAAAAAAGTTTTTCACTATTTATACAAATTAAAACAAGATATAATATGTCTTCAAGAAACTCATATTGTGAAAAAAGATAGTAAATATCTGGTAAATAACGAATTAGGAAATGAATTTATAGCAGCAAATGAAAAAAAATGGAATTGTAATATATCTAAAGCCCCATCTAAATCCTAAATTAATAAGTGATGATAAAAAATGGGAGATATTTAATGATAGAATTAGAACTACAAAATTCTAAAGCAATATTGGTTGGAATATATGCCCCTAATGATAATCAGAATAAATTCTATCAAAATTTATCAAATGAATTTTCTGAATTATCCTATAACAATTGGATTATGATGGGAGATTGGAATGGAGTTACCTTACCAATTATTGACAGAAAATCTGAACAACAAATTTAAAAAAAATCAAGGAAAATTGCCCCAATCTTGTTTTGATATGTCAGAAAATTTGGCTATTGTAGTTGCCTGGAGATATAAAAATGGTACGGCTAGAGATTATACATTTTATTCAGACAGATTCAAATCATTCTCCAGGATTGATACGATATGGGTATCTAAAAATTTGGCAAATAAAATTTTAAATGTATCATTTCTCCCCTGATCCTTCTCAGACCATAATCCAGTTCAGTTGGTTATAAAACTCCACCCAAAAAGTTATGGGTGGAGATTAAATGAAACCTTGTTGAGAAACAAAGAACTTGTAGAAGATTGCCAAAAGAAATTAAAAGAATTCTTTGAATGGAATTTAAATAATGAAGTGAGTATTGGGACAGTATGGGATACTGGCAAGACATATATGAGAGGATATTTTATGTATTTAAATAGTTGCTTAAAGAGGAAAACAGAACAAAAAATTCAAACAGTTCTTGATCAAATTAAGATAAAAGAAAAAAAAAACACTTCAAATAAGACCATCAGATGAAGGTATAAATCATCAAATGAAATTTTTTCAGCAGCAATTAAAAATACTCACAACAAATGAAATTGAAAGAAAATTGAGATATATTAAACAAAGAAATTTTGAATATGCTAATAAAGCTGGAAAATGGTTAGCATACAAATCAAGAAAAGAAAAGGAAAAAAATATTACTAAAATTCAAGAAAATGGGAAAGAATTAGTTGACAATGAAAAAATTAAAAAGGCATTTCATAATTTCTTTACAAAACTATATAAGAAACAAGAAATTTCAGTTGATAAGATTGAAAACTATTTATTAAAACAAAATATAAAGAAATTAACTAAAGACCAAAAAGCATTAACTAACAATCCCATCACAACCCAGGAAGTTATAGAGGCAATTAGAAAATTGAAAACAGGCAAAGTTCCAGGTCCAGACAGATTTTCAGCAGGTTATTATAAATATTTTCAAGATCAAATTTTGTTACCACTTAAAGATTTAATGAATGTGATTCTGTTAGGAAATCCAATTCCAAAATCTTGGTCAGAGGCAAATATCATACTAATCCCAAAAGAAAAACAAGACCCATCACTATGTAAAAATGATAGACCTATTTCGTTATTAAACAATGACTATAAAATATTTACTTTAATTCTAACTGAAAGACTAAAAACAATACTTCAAGAAATAATTAATTATGACCAAAATGGTTTTTTACCCCAAAGATATATAAAAAAACAATATAAGGATGGTTTTAAATATAATAGAGTATGCTCCATTTCATAATGAAAAACAGATTATGTTATTTTTAGATGCTGAAAAAGCTATTGACAACCTAAATTGAAATTTTATGCTTAAGACTTTAGACTTGATGGATTTTGGTGATATATTCAGAAAAGCAATAAAATCAATTTATACATTTCAAGGAGCCAGAATTGTGATCAACGAAGAGATAACACAAGAATGTTAAATAGAAAAAGGAACAAGGCAAGGTTGTCCGCTATCTCCTTTATTATTTATATTGGTATTGGAAGTACTAACAGAAGCTATCAGAAAGGATCATCGAATTGAAGGGATAAAGATTAAACAAGAAACATATAAATTAAGAGCCTTTGCAGATGATTTAGTTATCACTTTACAAAACCCGTTAATATCAATTGATTACTTATTAAAGACACTACAAGAATATGGAGAATTAGCTGGTTTTAAAATAAATAATCAAAAAAACAAAGATGATAAATTTAAACATGCCACAAAATAATCAGAATGCATTAGAAATTAAATCAGGATTTAATCATGTTAAAAAAGTTAGATATCTAGGGATAGAGATTTCAGCCAAAACTAGTGATTTATTTCAAAATAATTATGTTAAAATATGGAAGGAAATTAAGTAAGATTTATTGAGGTGGGAAAAATTAAACTTATCACTTATGGGACAAATCTCTGCAATTAAGGTGAATATTTTGCTGAAGATGTTATTTTTATTTCAAACCATTCCAATATTTATAACTGATAATTTTTTTTTAAATTATGGCAAAAATATCTTTTAAAATTTATTTGGCAAGGGAAAAGACCAAGAATTAAATTCAAATTACTACAAGAGGATAAGGAAAGAGGAGGCTTGGGTCTTCCCGATTTCAGGTTATATTATGAGGCATGTGGTCTATTATGGTTAAAAGAATGGATTACCCTATAAGATTATAAATTACTAAATTTAGAAGGACATGATTTAAAATTTGGATGGCATGGCTTCTTATGGTATAACAAATTGAAAGTAAATAAAACATTTAATAATCATTGTATTAGACAGTCCATTCTTAAAATTTGGGAAAAATATAAATCTATTTTAACATCGACAATACCACTATGGATTTCCCCACAAGAAGCTTTTGTAAGGCGAGAAACAATAGGAAACCATAAGTGGTTAAAATATTCAGATTCAATAAAATTTGAAGGGACCAAATTTACAATGATGACAAGAGAAGAACTGGAAAATGAAGGATATTCATGTCAATGGTTTACATATATTCAATTAAAAGAACAATTTAAAATAGATGCCAAAAGTTACAAATTTACAAAAAAACTATCTTGGTGGGATGAACAAATCTATGCTAATAATGACCACATGATTTCTAAAACATATAAAATGCTATTACAAATGAGAATATTAAATGTACAAATTAAGCAATGTATGAACAAATGGGAGAAAAATTTTGGATACAATATTGAATACGATGTTTGGGAAAGAATGTGGACTAAGGGATTAAAATTTACATCAAATTATAATTTAAAAGAATTTTTTTATAAAATGATGTACATGTGGTATATTACTCCTGAAAAGTTATCGAAAATGTTTCGAAATACATCAAATGTTGAAAATGTAAAAAAGAAATTGGAACTTTATACCATATGTGGTGGACCTGTAAAAAAGTGAAAAAAAAATGGTCATCTATACATAATATAATTTGAAAAATGTTGGCAGTAAACATTGATAAATCCCGGAATTCTACTTATTGGGCTTTATGAACAAAGATTTGGAAAAAAACTATGGAAAACTTCTACTGTATTTGATTACTTCGGCCTGAATTAGTTATGCCACAAAGTGGAAAGAAGAATTAATCCCATCTGTGGAAGAATGGATACTTAAATACCTAAACTTGGCACAAATGGCAAAACTAACAGACCAACTAAACGATAAAAATATGGAAGACTTTCAAAAGGACTGGACACCCTTTTTTAAATATGTGGAATGGACTCAAAAAGTTAATATGAACATATAGTATGGAAATAGCAAATTATTTTAATTATATAATCTCTTATTAGAATTAATGAAGGCAATTTAGAGAATTAAGGGAAAAATATAATACGCTAGGATATTAAGCTGTACCGTCTAGAAAGTTGGAAACCCAAATCTTTCTATTTATTTATTTATTTATTTTTCATTTTATTTTTTATTTTTTATTTTATATATATATATATATATATATATATATATATATATATATAATTTTTTCTATTTTCTTTTTCTCCTCCCTTTTTTTTCTTTTTCTTCTCTCTTCTTCTCTTTTTTTGTATTGTAAGATATTATTGTATGTAATTTTATGTTTATTTAAATAAATTAATAAAGATTCATATAAAAAAAAGGACTGTACACCAAATGAGTAATTATACAGCCATTCAGTGTTATATTTATGGCTATAGTACATATGGCTTATTACTATTGAAGCTGAGCAAGTGTTCCATTTCTGTAACAGTCTAATATTCCATTCTTCTGGAATTTTTGTTTTCACTAAGATTTAATTCTAGAACCAATCCATGTACAGATTGCTTTTAGTTTTCTTAATCCATATATACTGCTTCCTTTGCTTTTGTTACTAATACAAATTCATAAAATCCTTCAAGAAAGTATTTTGATGTGAGTGTATGGGATAAAACCAGGGAGGATTGAAACATTGCTTAAGGATTTAGCTAAGACAGAGTTTAGAGACTGTGTGATGGGGAAGAATAGGTTTCACCTAACCCTACCAAGACTGAGTGGCTGTGGGGTTTGGGTGTCACAGATCTTGGGATTGAAGATGTTCCATCCTTGGTTCAGGATGGGTTGCACTACACCAATCAGACCCAGGGCACAAATTTGGGGTCCTCAAATCAAATTGTCTTGTGTGCCAATTGCACATTTTCCTGGATCAGGAAGCCTTGCTTGCAATCACTCATACCTTAGTAATGTCCTGTCTGGGACTACTGCCCTTGGAGATCATTCAGAAGTTACAACTCTCCTGAATACAGTGGCATGGGTAGTTATGGACATACCACTACTTCATAAGTTGCACTGCCTTCCTATAGGCTTCTAGTTGCAATCTGAGCTGCTGGTTATCACCCATGAACTCTTTCATGGCACAGGAATGGATTATTTTCAGGACTGCCTTTGTCCAATTGTATCTGTCCATTCTGTATAGTCTAGCATGTGGTCATGCTTAAGATCTCTTTTTTGAAGTAATGCCATCTTATGAAACCTAGGAGATGTGGTTTTTCTGTTATGCTATCTGCCCTCTGGAACAATTTATCTCCTGACATAAGGTTGGCCATGACCTTGCTGGCCTTTAGAAAGTCAGTAAAAACCTAGATCTTTCATTGGGAATTTGGGCAAGGATGATTGGACATCTGGAGGACTGCAATGAATTTGAGTGCCTGATCCCTGATTGTTGTCTTTTATTTTCATCTGGTATTGTTTTTCTTGTTCCTGTATTTTTCTCTTGGGTTATTGTACGGCTGCCCAAGGTTAAACTGTTTGGCAGTCATATACTACATGTTTCAAATATTTTAAATAAAATAAGTGTATCAATATATCGATAAATAAAGGCTTATAGGCCATAAGATGTATAACTTATTTGCTTGTTTATCTACCTTGAATCAAAACTAACATTACCCAAACAAAGAAGTGAGGTTGTATGTCAAGTTAATGCAAAGTTTAAATTGACCAAATATGAGAGTAAACTTGAGAACCACATGCAAATTTGAATCCAGCAGATGGGTGAGTGTATGAACCAGCCTAGTAAGGATGAAGAATAGTACTTGAACCTTGTTGAACCTGATAATCTAAGGGCTTTTCAGGATGGGCCAAGCAACAGTCCAGGAAAATGTACAAGGTATTTTGCATGGGCTAAAGAAACTGACCAATCACCAAGCTTGCTCTTGAATAATGGATTACACAACCAGTTGTCACATCAATGAGGAGGTACATGGGGTATATGCTAATGCTAACCATAACCTTAACACTGAAAAACCTACTATAGAGCAATAAATTTAGAGGGGCTACCACCAAAGAGCTACAGAGCTGTTTGTTGTTGTTTTTTCCCCTTTTATCACCTGATCTGCTTCCATGACCTTCAGGTTTGTGGCTGGACCAGCCATCTAGTTAAAACCTACAACATCTGTGTATATATACAGTATTTGTATGCAGAAATGCAACTCTACTTAGAAGTACACTGTGCATGCTCTAAAGTCAAAAGCAAGGAAAGGAGTAATTCTCATGAGACTGTTAGTACTTTGAATAAGATTATTGTTTGGCTGTGTTAGCAGAGCTCTCCTAGGTTTGTGAAATGAAAATTATGCAGAGAGGTAGTCAGCTGAGAAGCTAACCATCACAGGAGTTATGGTTGAAAGTGATACACATTTGCAAACTGATTCTTGTTTGCGAGGTTTTCCCTTAAATATATATATTTTAAAAATTGTATTAGGAGAACTTATTTCCAGCATATAACAATTCCTTTTCAGTGCTCAAAAGCCTGAGTATCTTGGATAATTTACTGATTAACAATATTAATTAATTAACACCAATTAATTAATTAATTAACAACATCACCACAATGCCTTTGGTATGGGTATTTGTCCTTACATCATTTAATTTTTTTTTTTTACTTTTTTCTACTATATGACTTCAGCAAATCAGCATTATTCCATTAACATTCTATTTTATTTTTTCCTATTTCCATCCTGTATTTCTGCAAGCAATCCTATCTTTCCATAAGCAGTCCTTTATTTCCTTAACTTTTCAATTAATTTTTTAGTTTTGCATATACATATTAAAGGTCGATTTCAGCATCACTGATTTATGTCATATTATGGGAGAGCTGGCTTCTTGACATATAAAAGTTTAACTATTATTTTTTTTATATATATACATAATGACACTTAATAGACCAAAAGAGCAATCTTTGTACTGCTCCATCTTTGTATTTCTCCATGAGGATACACCAAGGTTTCATTCACAAATTAGCAGAAGGGTACATTTTTTAAGGCAATAGATTTTTTTGGAATCTTGATTCTACAACTCTTTGTAATGGTATTATCAAAGCAAATGAAAAACATTAACAAAAATTCATCCCATTTTATTTTCTTTTTTTCATGCTGTTATTGAGTTATCATGCTTTAAGCTGTTTCACTATTTATTATCTGCACAAAATACAAGATTAATTGTCCAATTCTACACTAGTAGTACGGTGGCCTCTGACTGCATTCCATTTATCTAAATTGTAGGGTTCTTTCTCTCTTCTGCCTTTCTTTGTATGTATGCTCTTCCTTAAGAAATTAATTTGATCAAATCCCCCCAGAGGTTGAGGAAGACAAACTATTCTTTCATATCATTGAAGCCATTGTTATTGGATTCAAACATTTTCCTTTAAACAAGGAATTCATTTACATATATTAGCAGTTAGGAAGTATATAGCTTATAAAAATGCATTAAGACACATTCGTTAAAATTAAAGCTCAGGAATTTCTTCAGTGTGCTTCATTTGATACAATACTTTTTTTTACCTTATTACCAGAACTTTACTATTAAAATGTTTTTATCTCTTCTATTCTGACCCTTTTCTAATCTCTTTTCTACTGTTAATCCAATGAATTCATGCAAATTTGGGTCTAACAAGAGATACAGATGCATGCAAGTCCTGTTTCTTAAACTTGCATGGATAATAATGAGAAATAAAGTTATACAGTATCTAATTAGTTTGAATATTTCAACTACTTAATTGAGATTTGTTACCTATGCTTATTTTCATGCACAAAATAGTTTATTGGATTATATGTGTGCTAACAATTATCCCATCAAACAGCCAAGCAAAAATTTAGTGCCATTCTTTTTATTTTATTTTATTTTATTTTATTTTATTTTATTTTATTTTATTTTATTTTATTTTATTTTATATATATGAATGAATGAATGAATGAGAAAAAGAAAGAAAGAAAGAAGGAAAGAAGGAAAGAAAGAAAAGGAAAAGGGTAGATAGAGGATAGGAAGAGGGTAGATGCTACTGGAAAAGTGAATACTAATTCACTTCAAAGTAAATTACTTTATTGGTTTATATACGATATAAACCAATATAAACCATATTTCACTCATAAGTGAAATATGGGAAAACCTAGTGAACATCATGTCACCATAGTTCTGAACTTTTGCAATAAATACATCTACATCTATATCTAATTTTGCAGACTTATTTTGAAGCCATTTAGCATAAAAATATCAAATATGAAAGAACCCATGGATTAAAAAAAACTGTTCACAAATGTGCATAGATTTATAATTATGTCTCTGTTTATAGATTTTTCTATGCACAGGGACATAGGTGTGGTGAACAATGTCAGAATGGTGGACACAACCAGGTGATCAGAGCCCTGCCCCTTTTTATGCTTGTGATTCATGCAAGGCACATTCAAAGGGACAGGGCTTCAACCACTGGATCATACCCACCATTTTGATATCATTGACTACACTAGCAGATGTGTAGGTGTATATTAAGTCTTTTCTACATAACACTTCTTAGGAGAACATCTAAAAATTTGCCGCCAAATTTTTACACACCCACTTCCTTATCTCTCTCTCTCTCTGTCTCTCTCTCTTACACACACACACACACTCACACACAAATATAAATATAGGAAACCCTAAATCTAAATTTAGAGTAGCAGTGGCTTTTGACACAGAATCTGGTTGCAGTCTTGGGATTCAGCCTGGCATATAGAAAATAAGGAACAGTGAAATCTGAGTTACTTTGTATTATCAGAATATAATGTCTATGTCTAATAGTTTCTTCTGCCCTGTACAATCAGAGTGGACATGCTCTGGCTTCCATTATCAAACAAGTTAAAGAGAGAAAGGAAAGAAGAGGAGAGGAGAGGAGAGGAGAAATTTTTAAACATGTCAGAAAAAGGCAATATGTACTGTATATACTCAAGCATTTAGGACTTGGCTCACTAGAGTATCACTGTGCTAGTGAGGGTTCTCTGTGGTGACATTGGGTCTATGAATACATAATAATTAATGAAAAACAACGTATGTTTTGATAATATTTAAGTAATACAGGCTGAATGAATCTTCAATATTTTATTTTGACCTAAAATATTTTAAATCATTAAAAATCTTACTCTGATAACAGAAAATGGACCTGTGTTAATGTAAGTGTGTGTGTGTGTGTGTATGTATATGTATATGTATATCTCCAATTCATTGCCCCCTCTTTCACTAAATTGCAGCCATAGTTGAACAGTGACTCTGAACAACATATGAGAAAAACTTAACTAGGATGTTACTTTGAGGAAAATACTCTGTTTCCATAACAACTTGAATGGGTTAAAGTAAAAATCCTGGAAATTGAACTAAATGTTCAACTGTATTACTAAACCAGTGATTTAGCTGGAGCAATGTATGAGACTAGAAGATCATAATGATGAGAATTAACCCCAAACAGTATTAAAATAATTACATTAATTGCATTCTGTGAATTTATGTACTTCAAGGAAATTATTTATCATGGTAGTGTGTTCTCTCTCTCTCTCTCTCTCTCTCTCTCTCTCTCTCTCTCTCTCTCTCTCTCTCCCCTTCTCTCCCTCTTTTTTTTTTTTTTTTTACTAATCTGACCTTATCTTAACAATGTACATTATAATAGTGACCTGCTTGCCATCATTACAGTGTTAGAATATAGCAACTGGGACTATCTTCTCTTGGGAGTGACATCTGTCCCCAATTAGAAAGTAATAGATTTAGTATTACTAAGAATTCAATAACTTTGCCTTTCTAAGCTGCAGAATACAGTGCAAGAAAATGTCAAAACCCATCTCTACCCTGAAACAAATCCAACTATGGTAAGTATAATTACTAATGTCTGCTCTCTTCTTCCCTCTTTCATTAACCAAATGTCCATAACAAAACCTCCAGGTCAAGCACCTTTCTTTTATTATGTTTTCTGACATATATTCCCTACTAGTTTATAATACAATTCTGTCATAAAACAAAGCAACTTACAGAAGTCTCTTGATGGATTGTTATATTTTTTTCTTCTTAAAATTATCAAAGGAGACTTCATCAGCAAAAATGTATTCCTGTTGTTTTTGCTGCTAACAGAATTAAGAAAGATAGAGATAAAGTTATTTTAAGATGATGTAGAGCAGGGTTTCTCAACCAGGGTTCCATGGAACTAGGGGTTCCCTGGGAGATCACAATTTATTCAAAAAAATATTTCAAATTTGGGCAACTTCACATTAAAGAGGTAAGTTTCATTCTTTATTTTTAGTTTAAGAACACTGCTAATGCATATATACAGGCCTACATATACAGTAAAACTAATATAATTATTTTGTAACTTCTGGCCTATATCTGATCCTGAATGTGCAGGGGTTGCCCAAGGCCTGAAAAACATTTCAAGGGTTCCTCCAGGGTCAAAAGCTTGAGAAAGGCTGGTGTAGAGAGATTTATTTTAAGATGCTGTTATGGTAGGAAATCTAATTTCCCCCTAGCTAATTACTAGTTATAGGGACGCGGTGGTGCTGCGGGTTAAACCGCTGAGCTGTCGATCGGAAGGTCGGCGGTTCGAAACCGCACAGTGGGGTGAGCTCCCATTGTTAATCCCAGCTCCTGCTCACCTAGCAGTTCGAAAACATGCAAATGTGAGTAGATCAATAGGTACCGCTTCGGCGGGAAGGTAACGGCATTCCGTGAGTCATGCTGGCCACATGACCCGGAAGTGTCCTATGGACAACGCCGGCTCTAAGGCTTAGAAACGGAGATGAGCACCACCCCCTAGAGTCGGACACGACTGGACTTTACGTCAAGGGAAACCTTTACCTTTACCTAATTACTAGTTACCAAGATCAAGGAAATGACTTGATTGCTTATGTGCCATCTAGTTGGTGTCAACTTTTAGTGACCACATAGATAGACCTCCAGGATGATCTGGCCCCAATGTGGTCTTTCAGGTCTTCCAATGCTGTAATTGAATCCATCTACCTTGCTGCTGATTGCCCTTTTCTTTTCTTTCTTTCAACATTTCCCAGCATTATAACAGTAGAATTCTCAAGAGAATTAGGTCTTCAGATTTGTTGTTTATTCCTTCAGTTGCTTCCAACTCTTCATGACTTCATGGACCAGCCCACACCAGAGCTTCCTGTTGGTCGTCAACATCCCCAGCTCCCCAAGAATGAGTCTGTCACCTCTAGAATATCATCCATCCACCTTGCCCTTGGTCGGCCCCTCTTCCTTTTGCCCTCCACTCTCCCTAGCATCAGCATCTTCTCCAGGGTGTCCTCTCTTCTCATTATGTGACCAAAGTATTTCAGTTTTACCTTTAATATCATTCCCTCAAATGAGCAGTCTGGCTTTATTTCCTGGGGTATGGACTGGTTTCATCTTCTTGCAGTCTAAGGAACTCTCAGAATTTTCCTCCAACACCACAGTTCAAAAGGATCTATCTTCCTTCTCTCACCTTTCCTTATGGTCCAGCTCTCACAGCCATATGTTACTATGGGCAATACCATTGCTTTAACTATGTGGACCTTTGTTGTCAGTGTGATGTCTCTGCTCTTAACTATTTTATCGAGATTGGTCATTGCTCTTCTCCCAAGGATTAAGCATCTTCTGATTTCTTGACTGCAGTCAGCATCTGCAGTAATCTTTGCACCTAGAAATACAAAGTCTTTCACTGCCTCTACGTTTTCTCCCTCTATTTGCCAGTTATCAATCAAGCCGGTTGCCATAATCTTGGTTTTTTTGAGGTTTAGCTCCAAGCCAGCATTTGCACTTTCTTCTTTCACCTTCATCATAAGGCTCCTCAGTTCCTCTTCACTTTCAGCCATCCAAGTGGTATCATCTGCATATCTGAGATTGTTAATGTTTCTTCCAGTGATTTTAAACCCAGCCTTGGATTCCTCAAGCCCAGCATGTGACATGATGTGTTCTGCGTACAAGTTGAATAGGTAAGGTGAGAGGATACAGCCCTGCCATACTCCTTTCCCAATCTTAAACCAGTCCGTTGTTCCATGGTCTGTTCTTACGGTTGCTACTTGTTTGTTATACAGATTCCTCAGGAGGCATACAGGATGACTTGGTATCCCCATACCGTTAAGAACTTGACACAATTTGTTATTGTCCACACAGTCAAAGGCTTTAGAATAGTCAATAAAGCAGAAGTAGATGTTTTTCTGAAACTCCCTGGCTTTTTCCATTATCCAGTGGATACTGGCAATTCAGTCCCTAGTTCCTCTGCCTTTTCTAAACCCAGCTTCTACATCTATGTATCTCCCACCAGAGGAGCTATGTAAGAACATTATTCAGACAAGCACAAATGCACTGCAGCAACCCAGAACACCATAAACAGACCACCTATACAGCATCTTCCAACAAAATCCTCAACTTTAACAAAAAATGCCTGATCACTTAACCCACTACAGCTCAACCAACACAAGCTACAAAAAGACAACACTGCCATACATCAAAACATCACAGAAACTACCAACAGACTATTACAACCACACAGCATCACTGTAGCACACAAACCAACATAAAGCCCTCCAAAACATTTTAAGTAAACCAAAAGAAACCCAGTATTCCAAGAAGAAAAAAACAGGAGTCAACTACAACATACAGTATAAGGACTGCAACAGCCACTGTGTAGGACAGACAGGCAGAAGACTAGCAGGGCATATCTTTGAACACCTACTAGCAGTCAGAAGACACAATGAGAACTCCTTAATCTCACAACACATGGAGAGACTCAACCATACTTTCAACTGGGAAACTGTGAGCACCCTAGACCAAGCTAAATCCAAAAATGCTAGGAAATTCCTGGAAGCTTAGCATTCAGACAAGTCAGCCATTAACAGGCACATAGAGCTAAACAACATTAACACACATTCAAAAGAGACAATAATTTAAAAAAAAGAAATAAAAAGAGCAGAACACCTCCTCACCAGCGATCAACACCCAAATAAGAAGGGATTAACACCAGGATTAACACCAGATGAACAATCAAGCAGTAAACAGCAGCCTAAACATGGAACTACCAAGGAGAGAACATCACCTCCACCAACACTGTCAGGACAAACTAATGTATATAAACAGAGAACAAACACCATTCCCTCTAGCACTGAAGATGTTGCCTAGTCAAGCAATGAAATGTCTGCAAGAAAACAATCAAGCTCGGAGAGCACAAGGACTTTACCAGTCTCAGGAATCTTTTCCAACCCCAGAGTTCCATAGCATCAATACTCTTTCTATTCTCTTTCTTCGAAGTCCAACTTTTGTTTCTATAAAGTATCACAGGGAAAACTATAGTCTTCATCATTCTGATTTTTGTAGGTACAGACACATCATGGCATTTGAACATAATGGCATCTGTTTTCAAAATAGTAAATCTTTGAAAGTACATCTTTGAAAACTGCTATAAGCCACCTACCAGCTGAGATTTTTTAAGATCCCACCCTTATTATTTTTATAAATAACTCAAGGTGGGGAACATAACTAGTACTGTTTCTTCCTCCTATTTTGTCCACAACAACAGCCCTGTGAGGAAAGTTGGGCTGAGAGAGAGCTACTGGCCCAAAGTCACCCAGCCGGCTTTCATGCCTAAGGCAGGACTAGAACTCACAGTCTCCTCATTTCTTGCTTGGTGCCTTAACCTCTAGACCAAACTGTTTGTTTGTTTGTTGTTTGTCAGAGGATGTGGCTTTTAATATCATATACAGAATTGGACATTTCTGTAATACACAAGTCAGAAATTTTACTTTTCTCAAAAAGATACTATTGTGGAACCAGAAATAGAAACAAGTGCCACAGCAAAATATTGCAGTTCTCCATTCCTCTGGAATCTTATCCACAAATTTGACCTGTTCTGAAGGTATAAAAATTAATTTGTTGCTTAAATAAAATCCACAGAAATTCTGTTAGTACTTGTTCCTAACCTTTCAAATAGTTTTCTATTTATTCAGTTTCCAGGAATAGAATAATATTCTAAGATAATGAAATAAGAGCAAGAAAGTTTAGAATTATAAGGAGAGGGGATGTCTTCCTGTTTAATAAGGAGAGCTGATAGAAAAGCAAAAGGTAGTTTTCTCTGAACTACATATTTATTCTAAAGCTATGTAACAATTATATGAGAAGTCTTTTGCACAGTTCTTGATGATGATGATGATGATGTGCCATCAAATCCGATTCTTAGAGACCACATAGACAGATTTTCTCCATTGTGATTTGCAAAGTTGGCCAATATTAATTCTAATAAAACATCTTATTTTTTCTGGCTCTTCCCTCACATCTCTCCAGTTCTGTCAATCTGCAATGTTGAATCAATACTGTTCTATTCCACTAAGCACTACAGGTACAGACGTTATGATCTTCTCATATATCTTCTATCTTGCTGTTTGAGGATCTTTTCAGGAAGCATTGTGTACACGATCATTTATACAGAAATAACTCCAAAGAATTGCAATAATAATAATTTATTAAACATGCATGCCATTGCAATAATAATTTATTAAACATGCATGCTGCCCAACTCTCAATGACTCATAAAAAAGCTAAAAAGGTGACTTCCCCAAATGTCAAAAATTAGAGATTTATACCTGGAGGGACTAGTTTTAAAGAAACTGCATGTGGTGAAGATACCATGCAATTGCTTCACAGTGATGCTTGTCAGGAAATAAAGAAATCCTGAAAGGCAGCTGAGATAAGAAAGGAACTGCTTGCATGTGCTAAATCGTTCACTGAACTAAATGCAACATGAGTGTTTCTGTAGTTGGGCAGAAAATATGAGGTTCTAAATGTGATCATGCTGAGTGAGTTGAGTGATGCCCCATATTAATTATTAAAGTGTCTTTCAAAAGGCTTTCATGATGGCATCTATTGGCTGTATCAAAATCTCCTTACTTACATAGATTACCTTGAAAGATAAGAGGAAGAAACCCCAGCACAGGACAGAACATTATGCACTCATGTGCATACATTCCTTAGTTTAGTATAATAAAAACAGAGTTCATTTTAAATGCAAGTGCATGTTCCATTATGTAAGTAAGCAGACAGGATAATCTTAAAACTGTATTTTGAGTACACATTTGAAAGTCAAAACTATATCTTAATGTTTCACACTATTATTCACTGCCATGCCAGTCTTTAGTTGCTTCAGTTCTATTCTTTCTTCCTTGTATTTACATGTGTACTGAACAGACCCCCCCTTCCCTCCAAAAATAAAACCTCTTGTACTTTTTGTGTGGGACGCGGTGGCGCTGCGGGTTAAACCGCTGAGCTGCCGATCAGAAGGTTGGCGGTTCGAAACCGCGCGGCGGGGTGAGCTCCCATTGCTAGTCCCAGCTCCTGCCCACCTAGCAGTTCGAAAACATGCAAATGTGAGTAGATCAATAGGTACCGCTTCGGCGGGAAGGTAACGGCGTTCCGAGTCGTCATGCTGGCCACATGACCCGGAAGTGTCTATGACAACGCCGGCTCCAAGGCTTAGAAACGGAGATGAGCACCGCCCCCTAGAGTCGGATTCGACTGGACTTTACGTCAAGGGAAACCTTTACCTTTACCTTACTTTTTGAAGTTTAATTCAGGTAAGTATAATAGTAGATTTTTAATTATAGGAATTATTAGGATTGCCTATTTGTCTTATTTTCTGGTGTCAGAAATATTTTCCTTAAATGAAAGTAGCATGTAGAGTCCTTCTATTATGCCTAATGATAGTGGTGGAAGGAAGTTGTTGGGAAGGACAAGTGAAGCATGCTAGGAGTGTATACCATGAATATGCCGTATATCCCCAGCAGGGTCACCCAAGACTCGGTCCTTCAGGTCAGATGGCTGTCAACATGCTACTGAGGTAGAACTGAAGATCGTTTGGAAAGTTTATGACAGAGCTAGGTTAAAGTCTTTCTTCAATATCTAGTTGCCAATACTGCCATTCAGGGAAAGAAAATCCAAAGCTTCAGAGACAGAATTAACGGTGGAAATGTAGAATGTAAGAAGCTTGAATATGGGAAAATACAATACAGTGAAAAATGAAATTAATCAACTATACCTTGACATCTTTGGTGTTAGTGAGTTGAAATGCATTGGAATTAGACAGTCAGAAAAATCATACTTTTTATATTCAGGACATGGGGGAAAAAAGAAGGAATGGCATTGCTTTCATAGTCAGGAGAGATATAGCAAAGATAGTACTTGGGTGCAAGGCAGTCAATGACAAAATCATTGACTGCCTTACACCCAAGTACTATCAATTTGACTTTGTGGACAAGCCTTTAATATGACATTTATCCAAGTTTATGCACCAACCACTGAAGCAGAAGCAAAATAGGTTGACAAGCTTTATGGTCAAGTTGGATCTGAAATCTACAGAATAAACAAGCAAGATGTGCTGCTTGTGATTGGAGACTGGAAAGCTAAATCTGGAAAGAGGAAAACCTAGTTGGACTGTATGACCTATGAAACAAAAAATAATCAGGAGAATAATTTACAGTTTCAGTTTCTGAAAAATCAGTTGTTTCTTCATTGCTAACACATTATTTCAACAACCAAAATCCTCCTTATAGATAGGGGTATCATGAGAGCAAACTGAAATAAATTTTCCTATATTATTGGTACAAGAAGGTGGAAGAACTCAATTATAACAGCAAAAACATAGCCTGGGACATAGATCACAAGCTACTCATGTGCAAGTTCCAAATCAAGATAAAGTGGCAGAACAAAGTCAACCAGTTTTCATCATATCTAGATTATCTAGACCCCTTTCAGTCAGGAGTCCAGCTGGGATATGGGACTGAGATGGCATTGATCACACTCTTGGATGACCTCTGGTGGGAGCGGGATGGAGGTAGTATGACCATCCTTGCTCTTCTTGACCTTTGGTGGCCTTTGATACCATTGGACATGATGTCCTTCTGGACCAGCTTTGGGAGTTGGGGGCATGGCACTGTGTTGCACTGGTTCTCCTCCTTCCTCCGGGGTCAGTTCCAGTCAGTGTTGATAGGAGGGGAGAGGTCCAGTCCATGACCCCTACTATGTCGGGTGCCACAGAGCTCAGTTCTCTAGCCCCTTTTATTTAAAACCTACATGAGGCTACTGGGTGATGTGATCCAATGGTTTGGTGTGAGGTATCATCAGTATGCTGATGATACCTAGCTTTATATCTCCTCCCCAGGCTGAGTGATGCCATGGATGTCCTATCTCAGTACCTGGAGGATGTAGGGGCCTGGATGGGGCACAATGGGCTCCAGCTCAACCCAAGCAAGACTGAGTGGCTTTGGGTGTCTGGGCCTCCCAGTACCAAGTTTTTTCCATCTTTGGTCCTGGATGGTGTGGCATTGCCCAGATTGCTCCAGTGCACAATTTGGGGTATCCTTTTGGACTCATGGCTCCTGCTGGTAGAGCAGGTGGCAGCTGTGGCTCATGAGGGCCTTTACACATCTTTGGGTTGTGTGCCAGTTGCACCCATTCCTGGATTGGGAGGCACCATTCACTTCACTCGTGCCCTTGTGACCTCCTGTTTGGACTATTGCAATGCACTCTACATGGGGCTGCCCTTGAATAGCATTAGGAAGCTTCAGCTGGTACAGAATGCAACTGCCTGGGTTGTAAATAGTGTCAGCTACTCAGCACACATAATACCACTGCTTCAGGAGATGCATTGGTTGCTGGTGTGTTTCTGGGTGCAATTCAAGGTGCTGATTGTCACCTTTAAAGCCCTTCATGGCTTGGGACCAGGTTACCTTAGGGACTGTCTTTTCCCAGTTGTTTCTACCCATCGAACCCGGTCCAGCAGGATGGGCATGCTCCGGGTCCTGTCAGCCAAGGAATGTCGGTTGGTGGAGACCAGGAGATATGCCTTTTTTGCTCTGGCACCTGCCCTCTGGAATATCCTTCCTCCTGAGATTAGGATGGCCCTGACCCTTTTGGCTTTCCAGAAGGCCTTGAAAACCTGGCTTCGTGCCTGGGCCTGGTGCCCCAAGTGTGCAAAGGGCCCCGTTATGTGGTTGTGCTCCAATTGTTTTTAAGATCTCTCAGCTATATAGCATTTATATTTATTTTTTTGTATTGTTTTTATTGTCTGATTGTTTTTATTATTGTAAGCCACCCAGAGTCACTGGTTTGAGATGGGCAGCTATATAAATTGATAATTGATAAATTGATATAAATATAAATTTATAAATAAATAAAATAAAATAAATAAATCTCATTTTGAGCATATACTCACCATTTGCAAGAAAAATATGAAGAATTATCTCAAAGTCTTGAACCTCTTTGATAGGAAACCAGAGTAACTGTTGAATGAAATCCAAGAAATTGTTAAGGATGAATGTGGAAGGAGACTGCCAAAGATCAAGAAACAGAAGAAGGCAACTCTTACATACTAATGGTGGAAATAGCCCAAAAGAGAAATAAAAGCCAAGAAAACAAATTCTCAGGAATGAACTTAAATAATTTCAGAGAGAAGTTAAATAAAACAAGAAGCCATATCACAATGACACTTCTAAAGACACATTATTATTTATAGCCACTTACAAAATCCAAAGGCAATAAAAACAGTTAAAACCATTCAACAACAATACAGATAGAATCTGTGGAATCTTCTTGGGAAAATGAGAATGTATTTAGGAACAGAGCATTTTCTTCCAGTTGCATGGATTGGCATTACGAATGCCCTTGAGGAATATTGTACAAAGCAAGGATTTGAGCTGAATTCATATCTTGCTAATTACAGAGAGAAAGTTCTACTTGAATTGAGCATTTCTTTAGGAGCAAGATATTTACAAACACATTTACAGCACACAATTTTTTTAAAAAAAATCTAGATTTGCACCTGCAAGCAAACTGGCCGTTTTTGAAGTACCCAGAAATAATTTCTTGGCATGCAAAAATAGTTCATAGCAAATTACTGGATTTTAACTGAGCAGCATTTTTCTATATGGTTACAGCTGTAGAAGAATGTGAGTATGGCTCAGTGGGAAGAAAGGGTGAAGGGGGGGAAATTAAGTCTTAACAAGCTTCAGACTTCAGTGAAGTGTGAACATAAAAGCTATGCTCAGTTGGAATCACAGCCTCAATTAATGGACCAGATAACACTAACTGTTTGAAAACAATTTTCTATTAGGATATGATGGCTGAAAGCAAAGTAGAGGGTCTTATCTTCTCATAAATGACATATTGAAGCTGAAACTGGTGCATTTATCTTCTGCATAATTAGCAAGTAACTGGTATATACCAAAACCAATTCATGTACTTTGTTTTCTTCATTGGTTGGCTTGGCCTTTTTTAAAAAAAGGGGGGAAAAAGCAAAAACATGGGTCCATTCAAAATTATATGGAACAGATCTGGTCTTGAGCCTTGTGACTTCATTTTATACAGAACCATCTAGCAAGAGTGGGATAAAGCCAGCGGTGTGCTGGTAAATGTTTATGAACCAACTCTGCCAGCTCCATTGTGGTCACCATGCTGTGTCACTAGCCACAGAGCAGCTGACTGGCACACTAGGCATATGGCTCAGCTTTGCTCTCAGCTGGCTCACAAAATTCCATTCCAGAAAACTTAACAATCAGTTCTTGCAAGCTGGTATGAGCTGGCTCCAGCATGCCAATGGATGAAGCAGACCATTTCTTATTTGTCTTTCTTTTAGAAAAGCAAGTGACAGATTGCAAGATAACCGAGCTGATATATAGCATTGATTAACTAAGAAAAACAGCAGGAGATTTCTTAGGCTGCTTCAAGTTATGAATTTGGAGAAGGAGATCTCCAATCCATAGATTTAAGCTAACACACCAAAGTCACTCATTAGATAATTCACAATGGCCATACCCCCTTCCCAGAGCAACACCTTCTAACTTTTGATCTTTTTCTTCTTGGCTGGAGGTAATATGATTCACAATATTATCCACAGTTACACAGATAGATCCATTAAATGAGAAAGTTTATTTCTCTGAATACCTGAAAGTCTCCTCCCAAACATTCAAGAGAGAGATTTTGCATCTTCAATTAATTAAAAATAATTGCTTTCCACAGAGTACCTATAGCAACTAGTGCTAGAATCAGATGCCACAATTCAATAAAAACTACCTATGTGTTATATTCTCAGTCGTCAAGGGGGAGGAAATATTACTATAAAGGACAGGATAACTGGGACACCTGCAGCTTTTAGGAAATATTTTATTGGAATGGAAGCAAGATAAATAACACCTTAAATAAACTATTTTTTCTTCAGGGATAACAAATTCTAATTCATTTTAATTAAAACACATCTTTATTTCTGATTTGTCCAGTATGCTAAGGGCAATCTAGCATCAAGTGTTTAAATTAAATGGGTTGATGCTAAGTCTCAAAAGCAACTGTTTGTTCCTTAACATATTTTAACAATATAATACACAAATACATTGAAATTTCATTCATTATGCAAACAGATTACTTCACGGTCACTACTACTTGATGGCTTAAATTCCTTTACACATTACATATGCATTAATACACATCTTAAAACCTCTTTATATAGGGCCAAGTGCATACAAACAGGGGTCAGGACAATCAAGTATAAGGGTGCCTAACATAACCTTACAATTTCCTCAAACATGTTTTCAGTATATGGAGAATCTTATATAGACCAGCTACAATCTTAGGTCAACCAAGAGAGGCTGCTTATATCAAAGGCATCACAAATATACTTATTTGGAATAAGGAATTATACCCACAAATGTATAGGAGACACCTGTCTTAGTTTGGAGGCTCCATCCAGACCTCTGGAAATTGGCTGATCTGCTTCAGATTGCTCTAGAAGTAATCCAGTTTGACTAAATCTTTAAATCCAGAAGTAGACTTGGAAAAATGAAGCTGCATTGTCTTGCAAAGGAAAATCACACATATCTAATACTTGTTGGTTCTCCAGAATGGAGTCAAGTTTTCCAGAAATGAGAGAATGAAATATGCAATATCACAGAAATGGATACAGGCATATATTTGCTTGTTTGTTTGTTTATTTATTTATTTATGTTTATTTAAATCTTTTTTTAAAACAAAATACTTGTAACAATGTTTTGTGATTAAATAAATGGCATAAGTGAAATTTATCTTAACAGACAGATGGAGGAAACTTGTGTAAAGGAAAAGGGTGTTGGTAAGAAATCTGTCCTTTCTAGAATGTGATGGACCTGATTGTAGAACTGGAAATATGAGATTATCCCATAGTCTTTCCCATTAATCAGTTGTTAGATGAGATCTTCTAGCTAAAGCACTGATAAAAAAATCTTAAATTAACCATTAGACAATAATGGGGTGGAGTAAATTCAGAAGCTGACTTTCTCAACCCCCAGTGTCTCTCCATCTGGTTAAGATCTGTGATTAGGCCAAAAATGGTTTTGATCAGTAAACATTTTTAGGGGAAATTTTGTACCTCACTGAAATATTTTGCTTCAACCACAAAATTAAAAATGAAGAATATTCACTACTAGCATAGTCTTTATTAAATTTTACCATTTCTCCTGTTCTTATTCATAATTATGGCAGTTAGCATATATTTTTAATGCAATGAATATAACTTGCTGGGAAAAAAAAAAACATTTAGCAAATAATAGCCCTCAAGCTAAGAAGCACGTAAAAAGGAAACTCTTCCATATAAATATAAAAGAACCAAAATGCATCTGAAAGAGAGAAGCAAATATATATGATTAAGATCTCATAGAAACTCATATAGGCAGTGAGACAAATAATAAAATATTCAGAGGCAGGGAGCTTAAACAAATAATTTCTATTTATTGCAGTGGGGATATATTATGCTATACAAAGTCAGAAGAACTCTGGCATACACAATGAAGCAATTAGATGCTGACAAATTTATTTTTGCTGTTTGCAGACATAATGGAAAAGTTATTTCTAAAACTAATCTCCAGTATTGCATTTCCCTCCTTTCTGAAGAAATATATCATACACATATCAATTGTATATGGATTTTCATCAATATAGCAATGTCTTTAAAACCTGTGCTGAAAATTTGACAAGCAGATAGAATCTAAACCATTCCTCTTTTGGTTGGGTAAGAACAATCACAATGATTGTTTATTTGAGTCCTGAGTTTTCTGGGAAGAAAGAATTTTTAAAGCTTTTTTTATATATATTTATTTTAGTAAGTGTATGCTTTTCACAAATAAAGTGAAAATACAAGATAATCCCCAATTTTGTACTCTTTAATATATACATCTATGTTCATCCATTAAA
This sequence comes from Candoia aspera, assembly GCF_035149785.1. Lineage (NCBI taxonomy): Eukaryota > Metazoa > Chordata > Lepidosauria > Squamata > Candoiidae > Candoia > Candoia aspera. The sequence continues at coordinate 78,270,366 of NC_086157.1, read as the reverse complement.
TGTCTCAAGAACCCTGACCAATTTTTTTCAATGATGGGTTTCTTTCTGTCCCAAATTACTAACCTCACTTGGTGCCAGTGGGGTGGGGTTGACAATATGGTTACAAATGCTAGCCATCACCTTAATTCCTGATCTTGCTTTACTGAACATGAAGGCCTGAAGCTAAGTTCTGGTTATGCTGCCCTGAAGGCTAAGCAACAGCTCATACTGAAGCTAACATGAGTGGACTCCACATCAAGCTCAGCCAGATTAGGAACTGTGGGGTCAGATGTTCATGACTCATGGATTGGCGTGTATGACAAACCCTCTTATAGATGGTTAAATATGCCTTTCATGTTGAATGTCTTCCAGAGAATATCCAATAAAGACTACAAATCAACCAGTAATTAATTATTTTAACTTGATCTGGCCAGAAGTTGGTTGATTGTAGATGTGTAATATGTACTTTATTGGACATTCTCTGTGAGACAGTTAATGGTTGTCTGCAATTGCACTGACACAATAATAGAAGATAATATGCCAATATTAGCCTGAGATATTTTTTTTTTTGTTCTCTTTAGAATGCTAATATAGAAGTAATTGAAGAAAAGATCTGCAGTAAGAGCACCCACTACATGGTCTGTTTAATAATTTGTTAAATATTCCTTGCACAGCCATCATCCACTCCCCCATATGGCATTTATGCAAATGAGACTTTCAAGACAAAACCATTCGTATCTTATTATATCAACCAGTGCTTCAGACATTAATAGCTACAATAATTATCAGGAAATATTAAAGTGCCAACACTATTTTCCAACTCACAAAGCTAACATCAGGATTCTGTTCAGAACCCGAAACAAGACATGAAAAATAAGCCAGAAGAAATAAATTATTCAAGCTCCTTGCATATTTTGTGAATGACTTTTATTTTTCTGAAGAAGGATGGTCTCACAGTTTGTCAGTTAATAATAGACAGGTAGCCACATATCATTTTTCAGTTTAGATCCAGGCTGTGCATAATAAAATGTATCTCTTCTTAACCATCAAACTCAGCTCAGAGAAAAATGTGGAGTCATATTATTTGATATTGACAAGATTAAGTAGAAGCCTGTTTTCTTTCTATTTTTTAAAGAAATATTGTCTTAAGAATTCTTCTTTGCAGCAGAGAAGTACTGCTGAAAAAAGGGGATTGGAACTGAATTGTGCAACATATTGCTAAAATTCTCAGGAAAATGACCTACTGTAAGAACATCTATTGGTTTATAAATTAGTGTTCCATCACAAAAATTACACATTTGTGTGTGTTTGTGTGTGTGTGCTTGATGTGGTCGATGAATATAATCATTGGCTATAGAAAGAGGACATGAGGGTTACTTCCATTTATAAAGAACTTCATCTCTCAGATGCTGGATAAAATAACACAGTATTCTACTTCGGATAAATTATTGTATCTCAGCCACCTATCTGTAAAACTAAATGACTAATTTTGGCCCCTGCTGATTGGTTAGTTTCATGATAGGATCAGTAGGAATTAAATACAATTAACCTAGGTTAAGTCTACTAAAAATCAGACTTTTTAAAATGTGGAGATGATTCTGGGCTGAAAGGTTTTATTTATTATGCAAATTTTGCTACCGCCCATATCCCCCAAAAGAGTTTTCTATGGTTTAAAAGCAAACTCTTAGAAAAAAATATTGGGTTGGAACAGAATTTTTGCCAATAGAAGTTGGAAACTGCTGTGGGTAATTCCAAGGTTTAGTTTCACACCCAACATGCTCTCACTTAATTCCTGCATCTAGATCACAACAGGCACACACACAACTCACTTTAGCTAGTAAAAAATAGTTTGATGTTTATTATTAAATGTCAGCAAAACATCAAAAAGTGTTAAAAGGCAAAATGGGACAAAAGCAAGCAAGAAAAAGAGAGGGAGGAAGTCAAAGAGTGTTTTGAAAAACTCTGAGCTGGATATAATATTGTGGCTAATTAGCATGGGTAAGGGACACGGTGGTGCTGTGGGTTAAACCACTGAGCTGCCGATCGGAAGGTCGGCGGTTCGAAACCGCGCAGCGGGGTGAGCTCCCGTTGCTAGTCCCAGCTCCTGCTCACCTAGCAGTTCGAAAACATGCAAATGTGAGTAGATCAATAGGTACCGCTTCGGCGGGAAGGTAACAGCGTTCCGAGTCGTCATGCCGGCCACATGACCCGGAAGTGTCTATGACAACGCCGGCTCTAAGGCTTAGAAACGGAGATGAGCACCGCCCCCTAGAGTCGGACACGACTGGACTTTACGTCAAGGAAAACCTTTACCTTTACCTTAATTAGCATGGGCAATCCTGAAGGTCCTTGGTTATTTCACCTTTAAACCTTTCATGTACATTACAGCAGCAGGGTAGAGATGGAAAGTAGGACACCAGGTGATCCCTTCTCTATTCTTCATCATAACATGAGCAATTTGGTAGACAAGGATGATGTATCCAACAATAGAAAGGATTTTTGAAGAACTGCACATCCCTAGCTGAGGCAATGTTTTTAGAGACAGATCTAGGTAAACAAGGGAAATTCAATGTAATTTATTCTTAAATGTGTAACACTATAGCTCATTTTTTTTCTGCTGATATTTGGAATTGTATTTAAATCTACTAATTCAGAGAAAATAAGTGAAAGGAGACATCATAAAATGAAGTCATCATTTTTGAAACAGCCAAGACACAAGGGAACAGTTGACTTTAGCAGGATTTACCATAAACTAAGATGATACTCAAGAGCTTTCATTTAAAACAATTTGTCTCATCGGTACATATTTCACCATTCTCCTCTGAGAACATTTTTTTTCCACTAATGGCTTTATTGTTTCTGCAGTACTAATAGCTTTGATACATTTTAGGTTCTGTGTAAAGATATATACAACATATACAGCGTATATAAAGACAATTATCACATCCAGTGAAATCACAGCTTTGAATATCACTGTGCAGGTAATATGTTACATGCACATTTCTATAAAACAAAAAACAAAAAACATTGCATTAGAAAATTAAATGGATACCCTGACATAAATCAATAGTGGTCATGGATATTTTGTGAGTGATGACTTAGGCATCAACAATAACAAAGGATTTCATGTGACAATGTCTGGAGTGATTAACAGTGGTTTCAACAGAAAACAATTGTATAATTATAGGCAAGGTGTTTACAATAGGATGAATAAGAACAGTGTTAACTTGACCATAAATCTCTGGGTTATAGATTAAATTCTATGGAAAATGTACAGTTGTTTTCTATTAATTGCTTTTAAAGAAAAGCAACAATTCTGATGTGATGGCAGACTCATCAAAGAGAAATCAAGATACACAGAGACCAAAGAAGAAGCAGAAGGAAAGAGGTCTAAAGGAAGAAGAAACCAACCAACCAACCAGAACTGAGAGAAAAGAATGATGGGTTACAGAAGAAAAGAAGGAAGGGTAACTCAAATGGAGGCAGAGGTCAGCTGTGATTAGAATAATAATGTAGAATGGAAGAGATTCCAGAAAATAGAGAAAAACATCAGAGTTGTCAGGATTGTTATTGGACTACCTTTATCTGCACAGCAAGGTATGTCCTGAGGGCTCACTTAGCCTTTCAGTAAAATGGTGGGCCACATTCCACAAAGCAGGCAGAACCAGAATAAATTATTGGATAGGACTAGGACAAATGATCAATTAATTTAAATTAAATTATAATTACAATGGATTAAAAGTGTTACTATATTACCTCTCAGCTGTTTAATAATTTCCCCTTTCTATCACATTAAAAACTGCATTTAATGGCAATGCAGGTTCCAGGGGCCACTTTGGGAACAACCTGCACTTCCAAGATTTGGGAAACTCTTGTTCCCCTAAAAGGTACAGGGGAAAAAAAAAATCAGGTTAAAAGATAGAAGTGAATTTAAAAAGTATTTTTTAAAGTAGTGGTGTAAAATTCTTGAGTTAATGTAAAAAAATAAGGATGGCCATCAAATTAAAGTTGCATTCCTGCTGTATTGGCATCTCTCTTTTTCTCCTGAGTGGCATTTAGACATTAATTTGTAATATGGAAGGCTGTGTAAAATGAAGTAGACTAGCAAGGCTAACAATTCATACAGAAGATTTATGTGAGGCACTTTTTGAATTTCTGTATCTCTTTATTTAAAAGAAAGCAAGAACTTATTTAGGACAATAAAGTCATCATACTATCCTAGTACAATCCTAGCAACCCAGTCTGAACTTCTTATTAACTTACATGTCTACACAAACGCTCCCATAAGTTTTAACACATATAATCCCATCCAAATGAGGGTGTCAATAAAAACCTGGACTTGTGTATTACGTATATAGATAAATCTGAGTTTGTTGTCATACACAACAGCCATATCTGGTTTCCCAAATGACTTTTCACGTCAAAAATACATTATTGCTTTGCATTCTAATAAAGTTACTCAACAACCACTCAGAATTAAACAGGTACTTACTTATTATTCTTTGATCAAAGATGAAGCATCACAGTTCATTATGACTATGTTTGCTTGCTTGTCATGGTTAAATGCATTAGATGCTGGTGATATTCTGAAACTGCTCCATCAGAGGACTTAAAGTTGAAATTTGGCTTGTAAATTAGGACAGATTTTGTGACATCAAGGACATCTTGTCAAGGAACAACTTTTGTAATGAGGTGTTCAAATGAAATAAGATGGAAAACGAGGTTTAGCTGCCTTCCTTTGATGCCTTCTTGCAGGAAGGAAGGAAAGGCTACTAAAATGAGTAAAAATACTCTGGATTACTATTGATGTAAATATATCCTATATAATACATATTCACTCTTTTTCTCTTTCTCTGTCTCTCTTTCTCATTGAATATGGTATGCTGTAACTCAGCTTCAGCACTCCATTTGTCCCCTGCTTCTCCAAGCGCCTAAATATTATACTACAAAAACTCAGGGCAAAATGGCAAATTCTATGTATGAGATTTAGACGCCTCTGGGAAGGAAATTGTTCACACTTCTGCATTAAAACCTGGCAGATTTAATATCTTAACCACTATACCATACTGATTCTCATTTGTAAATATATAGCAGACCAATCTGGATCATAAACTCTGCATTCAAGGAGGGTAAAACCTCATTTTCCCCATCGCTTTGTATGTTTGCGTGTGTGTGTAATAAATCTACATATTGGCACTTTTTACAAATTGATCCACTTGTAGAATTTTTATTTTTACCCTTTCTACCCTTTCCCTCACTTAGACAGTGGAGTGTTTCTGTGTGTGTTTAAAACAAAAACAAAAAAAACAAGAGACTCGGGGAAAGGATCAGGCCTTCCTATACCTGTGTCCTCTTATGGTCTACTGCACCCAAAGAGTTGTCTGCTATGCTATCACAGTGAATTTATAAATGTACACACTGTTCTTTTATCCAGTAAGATAATCTGGGAGAAAACAAAACAACACAATATTCTCAACAACAGAAGCTTTCTCATACTAAAGGATAGTGGATCTGCAGGCATGGATGAAATAGCTAATAGATTTAAAGAGAAAGGTTGAGAGAAGCAGGGAATTATGAACTGAATTTGATTCAATATAAAATCCTTTTAAAAGAAAAGAAAAGGCTGGCACTAAAGGAGTCCTGGTGGAAACTAATTCAAGCAGTCAGGATGAGAGGTTCATCCCTTTTTTGGCAGAGGATTTGGAAAATTGCTGCCCCCCCTCCCCCAATCAAGTAGCAACTCAAGCCTGGGAAGAATATTTTAGAGGGCTGTATCCGGACCCAGCTTGTAATATGAATGAAAGTCAGATCGATCTGATCAAGCACATAATTGGCCACCAGTTATGGTGCAAGAGGCATCCTGATTGATAGAATCACTTAAGGTCAATAAGGCTCCAGGTGTTGATTGTGTTGTGCCCAAATTAATTAAATGCTCATCAGAATCATGTGATATAATTAGCGTCAGGTTGATGAATGCTATTGAGCTTTTTTTATACTGATGGAGGACAATTAGTTCCTGCAGCTTTAAAACTCTTTTAGGCCAAAACATTGGCTCAAATTCTTTATGGGACACAAACAGGAATTTATGTGAAGAAGCTGCCACAGGAAACTGTGCAAACTAATGTTTTACAATCAGTTTTAGCCACTCCCAATGGAACTCCAAATGCCCAGTTAAGACTAGACACAGGAATGCTATTAATTCAGGTTAGGACCTGGAAGATGATAATAATATACTGGCTTAAAATACAATTCTTTCCAGCTGGACTTATCCCCTTAATTTTAACATATATTTTTTCTTCTCCCTGGGAACAGGCAGTGGAGCATTAGTTGGCTTCATATGGGCTCCCTCTACTATTGTTAATATCAGTAGGCTATAATCTACCCAAGCAATTAATTATCCAAAGCATAAGGGATGTAGAGTTCCAGACTAAAGTTAACAGGCTGTCCCAGCATGATAGAATGTGGATAATAGGGTGCGTGGGAACCAGCATGTTATTTGCAAATCCTAACTTTCTCTAAGTTGAGAATGGCATTTTTTAAGGGCAGATACAACATTCTTCTATCAGCAGCAGTTCAAGACATGTATAACAAAATCCCCATAGTGGAGTGCATCTGTCCCTGTGGCAATAAGGAAGTTGAAACCATCTTACACATATTATTATGTTGTAAATTTTATAGGGATATATAGTCTATTTATATTTCACCCCTAATATATAAATTCTCAGGGAGATCAGACAAATTTTATCTGAATTACCTTCTCCAGGATTTAAAACCCACTATTAATTGTGCAGTAGCCAAATTTTGTGTCTCCGCAATGAAAATAAGCACAAGTGGTTAAAGAAGTAATTGGTTTAAGAAGTTCTCACTTCTACCCCTAACATCACTTTAGGACTGATATTTCTTAATTAATAAGTTGCAAGGGGATATTTATTCTATATTATAGTTTTTTTTTTATTTTTAAATTTATTACTACTTGGATAATTAATGTATTAATATGGCAATAGAGGACTGAATGTAATATCACTATATGATTTGTCTTTTAGTATCAATTTGTTTCATTCTGTTATTGTTCTTTTGATTTTGCTACTCATTGACTGAATAAATACCTACTACTATGAAGACTTGGGACACAGAATAGATTCCAGGTCAACATTGGCTGCTGAAGACTTCTTGGTTCCAGAAGAGACTGGGGCAAGACATCTGAAGCAGAGTTGGGTGTGGAATAAGACGACTGAAGAAAGATGGGTGATGAGGGATATACTGTACCTTTCTGGTTCACATGGCATCCAGGAAAAGTTGGAGATCTTTTCTAAGACATCCTACTAGCCTAAGACAGCCTGCCAACTAACATAATTAACACACCTAATTAAGTGGTTTAATTAAGAGAAAAAAATTACATAGATTAGAAAAACAAGTGACTTCTGACTTTAAACATCAAGGATATACAGCAATTTCCCACAATCAACCCCTTACTCTATACTAAACCAAAATCACATATTTTTCTACAAGTCAACCCCTTAGCACATTATAAAAATCACTAAATACCATTGCTCCCTCCCCTTATATTAAAAGAAAAGAAAAAATATAAATCACCTAATCAACTCCCCCCCCCAAAATAACAATTACTTAATTATTCCCTTCCTACTATTATTCCATAAATTCCTGTCAACTATAACAAAGATCAAAAATAAAAAAGCATATAAAAAGCATTGTCTGCCATTATAATTAATAATACAAGAAACATGAATTAATATTATTTTTAAAAAAAACCTTAATAATCATAATCCCAATCATTAATGATAAGTAAAATCATCCAAAGCCGAAAGACCATCCAGATAAATATTTTTGGTCCCTTAACCCACTTCAAAATAGACCAAAACATTTACATATTCCCATAATAGGCAAAGAGTTATTTTCTTAAGGAAATCAAACAGCCCAACTGCTCCCTTCACAAACACAGACTTCTCTTCCGAAAACCTCCCAAACATAATAACCCCTTCTTTTCCATAACATTCCTTCAGAAAGTCAAATTCACTCATGTCTTGCAGCTCAATTTCTCGATTTAAGTTCTTCAATTCAGCTTTGAAGAACTTAAATCGAGCATTTCAACAGAAGCTCTGGCATTTCAACAGAAGCCAGAATCTCACTCTTGTGAGTGACATTTCCATCACTGTTAGATTCTTCAGATTTATCCACAACATCTCCAACCAGATGGAGATGACCACATATTTTAGACCACATATTTTACACAATGCTCTGAATGTCTTGCATAATAACTTGACAGGAATCAGAAAAAAAATCTGCTTAATATCTGCTTTAATATCTCAATGGAAGTCAAAGAAAGCCTGGTTAAGGTCCTCCATGTCTGAGGCAGTAAGTTATGGCACCCCCTAGATACTTAACCTGCAGAAGTGAAATATAATGGAAAAATTCTGAACTGAGTTAAGATAAGGTAACAGACAGTTCCCCAGAGAAAGTAGCGGCAGGAAAGTAAAAGTTTAGAATGGCAGATCTACTGTATGGATGTTTTTCTCAACAGAAAATTACATCCTTTTCAGTTACACACTGAATATTATATATTTAATCATAATCCTTTGAGGAGATTCTAAAGTTTGAAATACAAATACCACAATTTTTCAGTGCATTGGTAGTTTCAATGTGTCAGTCTAGTCCACAAAAAATAGCTTTGACCAGGCATGTGCTAACTCTAGAAACATTAATAAGTTCATGTTCATAATTGTCTCTTGGGAAAATTATTCTTTACTTGAGTGTTGTACCCATTATTATGTGTGGTTTTAATGCTAGATAAATGTCATTCTTTGTGAACTGCACAAATAACAATTTGTTTTTAATGCAGTATGTATGTATGTATATGTATATGTGTATGTATGTATATGTATATGTGTATGTATGTGTCTGTGTGTATATATGTATGTATGTATATGTATGTGTGTGTATGTATGTGTATATATATATGTATATATGTATGTATGTATGTATGTATATATATATATATATATATATATATATATATATATATATATAACCATTAATCTAGATACCACATTTCAAGCAACTTGTGAAATATCTTGGTAATGTAACAAGATTTATAAGAGAGATGTGATTGTTCATTGGATTTGTCAATTAGTGCATTCCCCAGATCTGAGTTTTCAAGTGCTTTATTTCAAGTTCTAAGAAATATCTAACTTTCATTAAGAAATACACTTTACATACTCATCTGCCCCTAATGACTAGGACACTACAATGACATTTAATGTCAAATCATAGGATACTGATGCCTATTGATACTGATGCAAAAATAAATTCACTGACCACTCATAAGGAGCTAAAGTCCTTGATATCCCCCTTAGGTATTCCCCAGAAGTAACCCAGATTTATCTAAAATAAGTTCTATTAAGTTTAGCTGTATCTTGAAATCCACTTTTGTTGTTTAGTTTGTTTTCCATTTACTAAATTAAATGCAATTTACAAAGTACAGAGTTGAAGAATCTAATCCAATGAATACTTCAGTGCAGGTTAATAAACACAAGCAATATTCTTTCACAGTAAACCTTGAATTTCTGCAATGGCAGCATAGTTATTATATGAGACTGAACTTTCCTTAAAAGTTTGAGAAGCCTAGCTAATTATTCATGCATTATTAAATTGGAACTATTCCATACATTAGCATTCCCAATAAGTCTGACTCCTGTATGGCTTTTGCTTAGATTCAATGTCAATGTTACCTTCAGGTATGAATCTTCTACTATGGAAGACTGAGCAAAAAAATAGGCCCTTTATTGAATGGTGGATTGAATTATAAATCTCATGAGCCTTCCCAGGCCCCTGAAGCAGCCCTTTATAACTTAGTTCTTTTTAGCCTATAAGAGTTACCTACTTCATTTGATCACTTGGGTCCAAGTCAGACAAAGAGTGGAGTATCAGCACTCAGTTTCTGAACACCAGTTCAGAAACTGAGTGCTGATATTCCATTCTTTGTCTGACTTGGTCATGGTCCATGAGAACCATGGCTTCAGAAATCCAAAAAGCATATCAAACTGAACCAGCAGGGATAAGCACTATTGAAAAGGATTCCCTACCTTCCTTTTCGTCCTTCCATCAATTTCTGGAAGTTCATCATTTCACTAAAATCAGGATCATGTGATGGAAAATACAACAGTCTTCCTTCTTCCCCCTGTCCTTTCCAATCTACCTATTATCCATCCTAATATAGAGGTTTACTTCCTGGTTCCCCACCCACTTTTTTTACTCCCTGGTCCTTTTTCTTCCTCTAAATTGATTTATTATATCTGGCTGGCTTTTCAAGTGCCTTTTTATTTTCCTTCCTTCTCCCACTGAACTCCTGACTCCCTAAACTGAGTATACTGGTAACCTCCCCACTACATTCTGTCTAAGGGGAAGAAAATGCTTGTACCAATCATATATTGTACTTTCTCTATTCCCTACATGCTGTCTCCTTGATAGTTTGCAGTGTTCATTGCTATTTCTGCTGTGCTGCTTAAATACAATTTCCATATTGAATGTTCTTCCCCTGATGACTGTAATTTCCCCTTCTAATTTCCCTTTCTGTTTCTCATTGACTCTTATTTCCCCAATTAAGTCAACATTGTTTGTTTTTTTACAGGTAATTTTCCCATTGAATGCTATTTCCCAATAATTGCTACTTTTTTCTTATTGCCATATCCTACTATCATGCTTTTTTTGTGTTGTTCCTCAGTAAAATCCTATTGCTTACTTTAAAGAATCTGTGATCACTATGTGTGAGTTCCATATCATTCCATAATTCTGGTTTTTAAGCATTATTAAAGTTTTCACTTGCAAAACAGGCCTTGTTGGATGGTTCCTAAATATCACAGGAGTGTTGTATTACATAACAATTGAATGGGAATGCCACAATCAACATTATGCAAGTGTATGATGACCCCATTTAATCCAGGGTAGATTTTATTCTGATTTTATTGCTGATTGCTGCTGCTGTTGATTTGGTCCATCAGGTGCCTCATTGACTTCCTGTTTTAGATTAGCAAGAAGGCTTATTGCTCAAAGGGATAATCAATCCACTTTTGAGGACCAGTCATTTTGATACAAGTGTGTTGGGGATATAGCAAACATGTAGAAATTGGAGCAAAGCTGAATATTTGAACACCAAGAGATTCAGTATAGCAGTAAAATTGAAGCTGTGAGACCTGAGTCTCTCCTAGTTCATCAGTATAATTTTGAACTAAATTTAGAATTAAAAAATTCATTTATTCTGGATCGCCTAGAGTCCAAATTAAACAATTTCCTATAAAAACTGTACTTACTGCTATTTACAATAGGTTTTAACTCAAGCCATTAATTTTCTTATATTATAATTGGAGAGTTGTGATTGGAGATCTATTGTGAAAGATACCAAGGTACTTTACATGAGGCTTCATCTAAATTCATCCCCAATAACAAGCTACTGAGGTTGGCTAAACTGAGGGAGACTCACTGCACCAAAATAAAATTTGAAATCTGTGTTTCTCTGGCTCACTTTCAATATTTTAATCTTTTTTTATAAAGCTTTATTAATTTTTTCAACATATACATAAAATATATAAAAACTAAAGAGAAAGAAACAAAGAATACTACAAGAAAAAAGAAAACTAAAAAAGTGTGGAAATACAGAAAAGACTATTACATGGTGGCTTCTGACTTGATATACTGTATATAACTCATTATCAATTTCTTAGTCTAATTTAAACTAAGATAAACATTATTTCTATAAAGCATTTCCATCTCTATATGACATTCTCCTCTAAAACAAACTATTTCTCTCTCTTTAAAAAAATTAAAAAACCCTTTTCTAACATAATTATTTACCAAATAAGCAAATACTCAAATATTATCCTACTTCACTAAAATTTTACTCCTCTCTGCCTACTAAAATAACAAAAAATAAATTATCTACATTTGGTTAATGTCCTTTTACCCAAGGTAAAATCATTATCCCCAAAACAAAAACATCAGTCTAAACCTTTAAGAGACCATCCTGATAAACACATTTAAACAATTATCCGACTTAAAAATAGACTAAAGAATTTACATATCTCAGTATAATACACAAAGCTTTCTCCTTACAAATCTCAAATTCAGCAGCTAGCCTTGATCCTTGATCTCAATTTTTCAGGAACACAGCCAATCGTATCTCTCCCTTTGTGCCCAAAACTCTTCTTTCTTCAGAATCAAAGTTTAACTCTCCACAGTCCAGTTTTTATCCCTTCACTTTTTGACTTGGAAATGTTAATCCTTATTTTCTTCTTTAAAGAAGGAGCACTACCCTCAAAGTAGTTTTCACTCTTGTCTTCTTTTTCAAGTTGTTGGTAGGCTTAGACTCCACAAGTTCTAAGATATGATCCAGGGCTTGGGTGATATCAAGATAGAGTTCTTTACAGATCACTTTCATTTCTTCCATGTCTCTCCACAGTGTGTTATCAGGAGAAAAAAGATGTAAACAAGAGCCATTTTCATAGGAAAGCAGAGGCAGATAGCTCAAAATTCAACTCCGCAAATTCAACAAAATAGGTATTTTTTTTATAATCCTCAAAACATTAAGAAAATGGCAACAAAACAGCAAAAATCTTGAAACCCCAATATTAGAATTTAAATATTAAAAACACTAACTTTCCAAATTAGTAAATTCCAGAAATAATGAAAATCACCAAGAGCTTCACATTTCTCTGTTGCAAAAGGCCTCTCTTCAGTAAATAATAATAATAATAATAATAATAATAATAATAATAATAATAATAAAAACAACCCTTGGTGTTTTAGAAATGGGATGGCAACATTTAGTGTCCATTTTATGGCTTCGGTGCAGCCCTGAACTTGATGACATCCACGCCTCCCAGCATTCTCAATCAGATTGACCACAGGGACTCCGTTCTGTGACCCACCTACAAGAAAATGTTGTTCAGAGAACAAAAGTGGTGATTTCTTGGATTCTCCCTACCTGGAGAATTCTTCAGGCTGCAGGGACCCAGCCCATGCCCAGAAAATGCTGTTCCATCAGTGATGCTTAAAAAAGCAGTACCATTTAATCTGCCATGCTCCACAGGAAGCCAACTTTCAATATTTTAATCTGTCTTCTATACTCTTGCTCATTTGCAGAAAATAGTTTACCTGTGCTGGTCAGACTGAAATAAAGATTGAATGTGTGGTTTATATAGTGTCATGTATCCCATTCCAATGTTCTGTTAACATTGTAACGTTTCACATGTCAACTTCTTTCCCGTGTTCATGCACCCTCCAGGGATTTTCCATTCCTCCGCCTTCTGTTGTTTAACAGCACTAGAATGTGTGTTTGGGTTTGTGCTCCTGTTCAAGGTTACTTTCCCAGGCGTGTCTAATGGCTCCTAGCACCTGGGAGGGGGTGCACATTGACGGGTGATTGGGGCGGGACTGGCTCACAGGCAAAGCTTTTAAGTTTGTATTTGGCGTGTTTTTGCTCATTCTCAGCTTTCTCTGTATTTGCATACTATTCCTTTAATAAATCAGTTATCTTTAAGCCCGAGCTTGTGAGACTGAGTATTTGGGATTAGGCAACCATTACATAAAGCTGAGAATCAATTTCAATCATCTTCTGCTAGCCCCATCCAAACGTTGGATAAGAGGGAACGCTAGCGATGACCGACCATCCGCCTCGCGCGAGTGAAGGGAGCGAGGAAGAGCTAGAGGCAGCAAGGACCCGGCCAGCTCTAACTTCGAGAGCACAAAGAGCAGCACGTCGGGAGATGCGGGATGTCCAATTGGATGAGTTACTGATATCTATGCAGGAGAGCCTGAGGAGTGAACACAAAACTGTAATGGAGAGGGCAACGGGGAGGGGGTCTCCACAACTATCCTGGGAGCCCGAAATCCCCTTGTCACCGAGGGTGGTGGTAACCAACCAACCCCTGGAAGAGCCGGTTACTCCTGCTCGTATGAAAGCACTTGAGGACAAAATGAATCTAATAGTGACAATCCTGAAGGATCTCCCCAGGGGTGCAGAGCCAAGTCAGGAAGATTGGGAGGAAGAGCCGTCACAAATGGCTTACCCCAGGCACAGCACCCTACCACCCAGGGGAAGAAGCACGACTTGAGCATCCCGTCAGGTGGGAGGGCGAGAGGCAAGACCTCCTAGAGATCGGGCACCCCTGGGGGCTCGGCGTACCCTGACGTTTACGGAGCCGCCACAGCCAGCTGAGCCGGTAAGAAACTTCCCACCGTTCGGAGTGAAGTTCGATGGAGATCCCACTACACTCTCTTTCTTTATCACTAATGCTAAGCATTATATGGAGGATTGGGGCCGAAGCTTTCGTTCGGAACATGGCAAAATCAATTTTATTGCCAATAAACTGAGAGGGAGGGCAGCCGATTGGTATGTGCAACTGTGCCAAACCGAGGCCACAGAATTAGAGGATTTCGATGACTTTTTGTGGGCGCTTAAACAGCATTTCGAAGACCCTCTAGCCCAAGAGACAGCCAAGAACTCCCTGAGGAAACTCTACCAAGGGTCCCTCACAGTTGCCAATTATGCGCTGGAATTTAAAGCTTTATCAGGGAAGGTGGAAGACTGGTCTGAGCCAATGTTAATTGAAATGTTTAAGCAGGGGCTAGAACCAGAAATCCTCCGGTGGGCACTAGGAAGAGACGACCCTAAGACGCCATACGGATGGATTCAGTTGGCGGGCAGCGCAGAAAATGCCCTGCAGACCTATGCCCTACTAAAGAGCTTAGACAATCCCGACTTGCCAGAGGAGTGCGCACGACTGGACTTCCCAGCCGCCCCAAACCAAGAGGAAAGGGAACGACGATTTTCCAAGGGTCAATGCCTGAGATGTGGGAAAGAAGGGCATCTCACCACTTCGTGCCCTAGACGCCGTCCAGAAGAACGGCAGACGAAACCTGCAGTAAAGTCGCCTGCTATGCCGCGAAAACTGAAAGCTGCCGTCGCAGAATTGGACCCACCAGAACTACCATTCGGGGAAGAGGAAGAAGAATTGCAATTTGAACAGCCGGCGGGAAAAGCCTACCACCTGCCCTGAAGGGCGCCCTAGGGCAGGTGGAAGAAACCGGGCGTGATCACGATTCGGTGAGTGGAAACTTCCCTACACTGACTGTAAAAGTTAAACTGGGATCAAAAACCAAAACTGTGGAAGTTTGGGCCATGCTTGACTCGGGCTGCTCCCGTTCCCTTATGCACCCTGATGTCGTAGCGGCTCTGGAACTGCCCACGTTTCCTTTGCCAAGACCTATGATCTTCACCCAATTGGATGGAACTATGGTGGGAGGGAAAGCAGTCACTCATTCCACGGGACTGGTTGCCTTGCAGATGGGTTCCCATCGGGAAAAACTGCCATTTGTTGTAGCTCCAGTGGGGGGTCCTCTGGTTATTTTAGGTATGCCCTGGTTTGTACAACAAAATCCTTTCATCAACTGGCTACATAGAACTGTGACTTTTGCAGATGGATTTTACAAAGTACCCGAAAAGGATCTTCTAGATGACATGGAGGGTGGAGGGGTAGCGTACACCACGGTACAAATGCTTCAACCTCTTGAGGGACTACCCAGTCAATATCAGGATCTAGCTGATGTATTTGGGGAAAAGGAAGCAGATCGCTTACCACCCCACCGAAAAACAGACTGTGCCATTGAATTCTTACCTAATGTAAAGTTACCTCACCCAAAAATATACCCCATGTCTCCCAAAGAGCTCACTACGCTAAGGGAGTTCATTGACAAAAACCTGGCTAGGGGTTTCATTGAGCCTGCGAACTCCCCTGTAGGAGCTCCTGTCCTATTCAGACCAAAAAAGGATGGGTCACTGAGGCTTTGTACCGATTTTCGCGGGCTCAATGCGGTCTCAATATTAAATAAATATCCTTTGCCCCTGATCAAAGATATGTTATCACATCTGGCCAGAGGCAAAATCTTCTCAAAACTGGATTTGAGAGAAGCCTATTTTCATATTCGCATAAGGGAAGGGGATGAGTGGAAAACAGCGTTTAACTGTCCTCTCGGGGCTTTCCAATACAAAGTCCTACCCTTTGGTTTATCAGGGGCACCTGGGGTTTTTATGCAACTAATCAATGAGGTCTTGCATGACCACCTATTTAAAGGGGTACTGGTGTATTTGGATGATGTATTGATTTATACTGAAACCATGTCAGAACATATTCACTTGGTGCGTCAGGTGCTGGCTAAATTGAAAAAGGCAGAGTTGTATGCTAAACTGTCCAAATGTGCCTTCCATCAGTCACAGATTGATTATCTAGGATATAGAATTTCCGCTAAAGGCATTGAAATGGACCCTGCTAAAGTGGAAGCCATTGTAGCATGGGAGCCTCCCCGTACCAGGAGACAATTACAAAGTTTCCTTGGATTCACCAATTTCTATCGGGCATTCACCCAAAATTTTGCTGAAATCGCCCTCCCCCTCACTGAACTGTTGAAAACTAAGGTGCAGGGGGATACACGGCGTTCAAAAAACCCAGGAGCGCTCCTTAAATGGACTCCAACCTGTCAACGGGCGTTCGAAGCGCTCAAACGCATCTTCATCACTGAACCAATTTTACAGCATCCAGACCCTGCCAAACCATTCGTTGTACAAGTGGATGCTTCTGATTTCTCAATCGGAGCACTCCTACTACAATCTGACCAATCTGGCGCCTTGAAACCCTGTGCTTACCTCTCCCGCAAATTCACTGAAACAGAGAGGCATTGGCATGTTTGGGAAAAAGAAGCTTTTGCTGTAAAAACTGCTTTAGAGACTTGGCGCCACTTATTAGAAGGGACTTCAAACCCTTTTGAAGTCTGGACTGACCATAAGAACCTGGAGGCACTAAGCACCAGTCGTAAACTCAGCCCCAAACAGCTTCGTTGGGCTGAGTTTTTCAGCTGCTTTGACTTCACCCTTAAATTCATCCCAGGCAAGAAAAACTTTTTAGCTGATGCGCTCTCGCGCTGACCTCAAGATGCTGGCCCAGGGCCAACAGTTCAAGGTACCGTCTGGACCAAAAAACAATTAAGTTTGGCAGCGGTGACGCGCAGTCAGGCACGAGCGCATCAAATGCAAACTCCAGCCGCCCCACCTCCCAGCCGCTCGCCGCACTTGCCAGTTCCATCGGATTTGCAACAAAAGTTGCTCCTCCACCTTAAAACTGACACTTGGTTACAAACGAATAAAAACATTGTAACTTTCACCGACGATTTTGCTTGGCGCAACGATCGTCTCTATGTGCCTGAGGCTTTGCATAAAACAATCCTCCAGCACTGCCACGATGACAAGCTAGCTGGCCATTTTGGGTATTTAAAAACACTCCATCTCGTGCGGCGGCAATTTTGGTGGCCAACGTTGCTCAAAGACCTTAAAGCCTATATCACAGCCTGCCCTGTTTGTGCAGCAACTAAGCGCAAACCAGGCAAACCTCAGGGTCTCTTGCAACCTGTCGCCACGCCGTCAGTCCCTTGGCAAGACATATCCATGGACTTTATCGTTGACCTACCCCCCAGTCAACGAAAAACCATCATTTGGGTGGTCAAAGATTTTTTCTCGAAACAAGCCCATTTCATTCCATGCGCTTCTATCCCCACCGCTCAACAACTGGCACACCTCTTCCTCGTTCACGTGTACCGCCTTCACGGTATCCCCTCCCATTTGGTGAGTGACAGAGGCACACAATTTACGTCACAATTTTCGGCAGGCATTTTTAAAACTTCTAGGCACCAAGCAAGCCCTCTCTACTGCGTGGCATCCGGAGACGGACGGATCTACGGAAGCGGTCAACTCTACTCTAGAACAATATCTGAGAGCTTTTGTTAATTACCAACAAGACAACTGGGTCGACTTACTCCCTTTTGCAGAAGTCGCTTATAACAATGCCATTCATCAAAGCACTGGCCAAGTTCCTTTTAAAACTGTCTTTGGTAGAGACTTTGTTCCTATTCCTGAACTTCCCCATCCACAACCCCTGCCAGCCTCACTCACTACCTGGGCTGACTCTCTCAAAGACTCATGGCTCAACATTCAACAAGCTCTCCTCCATTCCCAAGCCACTTACAAACGCCATGCTGATACAAAGCGCTCTCCTGAACCTGCTTTCGCTGTGGGGGATAAAGTCTACTTATCCACCAAATTTATCAAGTCACCACAACCTTCCAAGAAACTTGGCCCTAAGTTTGTGGGTCCTTTTCCCATTATAGCACAACTTAACCCTGTTACTTTTAAACTTGCTTTGCCTCACAACCTCAAACGCTTACATCCTGTTTTCCATTGTAGTTTACTCAAGCCCTACCTGCCTTCGGACCGTTGGCATCCCCAACCCGTGCCACCGCCTCCCCTCATGATTGATAACCAGCAACACTTCGAGGTGACAGATGTCCTGGACTCTCGCCGCCTTCGCTCAAGTTTGCAGTACCTCGTCCGTTGGAAAGATTTCCCTCATCCTGAATGGGTCGCTGCACCTCACGTGCACTCCCCTCGTCTAGTGGCACGCTTTCACTCTGCCTACCCGAATAAACCAGCTCCATAGTTGTTGTTTTTTTTGGGGGGGGGGCAATATGTCATGTATCCCATTCCAATGTTCTGTTAACATTGTAACGTTTCACATGTCAACTTCTTTCCCGTGTTCATGCACCCTCCAGGGATTTTCCATTCCTCCGCCTTCTGTTGTTTAACAGCACTGGAATGTGTGTTTGGGTTTGCGCTCCTGTTCAAGGTTACTTTCCCAGGCGCGTCTAACGGCTCCTAGCACCTGGGAGGGAGTGCACATTGACGGGTGATTGGGGCGGGACTGGCTCACAGGCAAAGCTTTTAAGTTTGTATTTGGCGCGGTTTTGCTCATTCTCAGCTTTCTCTGTATTTGCATACTATTCCTTTAATAAATCAGTTATCTTTAAGCCCGAGCTTGTGAGACTGAGTATTTGGGATTAGGCAACCATTACATATAGACAATTCATGGCTGAGCTTCAAACTGAGAACATGCTGGCTCATAACTAATGCTCTTCTCTCTTGCACTATACCACCTTTATATCCTATACAAAAGGATGCAACAACACCAATCTTCTAGTCAGTCTCAAAAGCGATTCTGGTACAGAGAGAAAAAAGATTGAAAGCCATTTCATTGTGCTAAAGCTATTCAGAATAAAAGAAGTATTTAACAGTGGAAGGGTCCCTCTGCATCCAATTGCACATGCATCTCATGCATGATATTTTTAAGCAAATTCCCACTGAAACATGATGATAAGAGAAGGATAATTACATATGGCCTTAATTATATAGCATACATTGTGGAGATAAACAGTGTTTACTCACTTTCAAAAGAAAATAATCAATCATAATTAGTGAATAGCTTTCAGTATACTTAATTGCCTTTGAGTAATTATCCTCCTCCTCCCCACTTTATTCTATGTTCAGTTTAGTTTGCAGAATAATTAAAAGTGTAGAATACAAAATAAAGATGACTGTCAGTTGTTTCTTTTAACTTTTCAAATTGTGAAATGACATTTTTCTTTATATATTTTTATTACTGGTTTGAGGAATCCTCAGTTCTGATCATTCATTTTAATTTAAAAAGTTACTAAACTGACTTCCAAGGAATTCATGTATTATTAAAAGCATGGTGGCATGGTGTTTAAAGCAGGGATGTTTGTGAGAAGTAACCCTTTTGTTTTCAGGCCACAGTTGGAAGTTATGTCCATGCTCAATAGCTGCTCAACTTCAAGGCCACCAAAACCCAAACAAAAAAGTCTGTTAATTTGTGGGAAGAAAAAATTTTAGGTCTCATTCTTGCCTGAAAGAAATGATTTTATCTAGCTACTGTATGTGAAACTGCTGCCACATTATAGTCTAGAAGATGAGTTAAGCCATGTAAAGATAGGAGGTCCTTGATTATTGCCAAGTCCTGGTTGGGTGACATGATTGTGACCATCTACTGAGGGGTACAGTCCCACAGGTATGGATGGTGGACAAAGGCATAGCAATCTCTGACTTTCTATTCACCAACAGAAATTACTCAATCAAATAACTAGAAATAGCAGGAGCACTAAACAGAAGTGATCCCCTATTTGTTCTTGATATTAATACAACAAAGCTGAGTACAGTACAATTCATAAATTGGACTTTTTTAAGAATATTTTTTTTAGCAAACTTAGAACAATTATAAATATTATTTTGGAAGGAAAAGCTAGTTAAAAGAAACAGGGTAGATGATGTGTGGAATTACTACAGAGGAACTATTAAAAACACAATTGCCAAATTCCACTTGGTAAAATAATGGAGGACAGTAGAAGTACAGTAGTTAAGGAGCTGCTTAAAAAGCTTATGAACACAAAAACTAAAAAGAATAAACATTAGAGGTAGAAATAAAGACAGATCACCAAAGATCACCTCTTCAACTGAAGTGTTCAAGCAGAGGCTAAACAGGAATCTGTCAAGGAAGTTTTAATTTGGATTTCTGAACTGAGTGGGTTGGATTCTACAGTTTAAATAATTCTAGAAAACTCTTCTAACTATATAGTTTATTATTATTATTATTATTTATTAATGTCAGTCAAAGACCGGCATAACACAAAGAAATTTACACCTCAAAAATAAAATTTAAAATGTAAGATAAAGGGTTAACACATAGTAATAACGATTACTAGGAATAAGTTTATCCCTGAAATATCTTTAGAATTATTTTTAGAATATATATTTCTTGATAAGATAATAGCAAATTCAGAAGTTGCTTTTCTTATATATTTCTCTAAAGAGATATGACCGTTAGATCTCTCTTTTACTAAATTTATTTTTCAGGTATCAAAAGATTAAAAAAATCTTCAAAGGGAAGTAGATAACAAAACAACTTCATCTTTTAATTAATAAATCAGTTGGCCTAATTTTATGTACATATTATTGCATTTTTTCATCTCTTAACTTTTAGGGCACATATTATTTACATGTAAAATAACAGCTCTTTATCTTAAAAAGAACAGTGTTTTTTCTTAAATGTGTTTACATCTTACAGTAATGTTGGCAGGAACTGTATGGTCTCTTCACTTGTTTGCATTACATGCTTGTGGTGGCATTAAATGAACATGCATTTCTACATGATGATGATATTCTGACTTTGTATTTGCAATCTATTATATATCATTATAATAGATTGATGGGGTGGGAGCAGGGGAAACCACACAATCAAGTCTGTCCAGTATTCAAATTTAAAGGAAAAAAAGAGCTAATTAGTTATTCCCCAGTATCTTAACATGTAAACAAAGCAAAATATATTAAATTATCACTGAGGTATTGCTGTTATGCAATAATGTGTTGTTTTAGTGGAAGAGTCTTATAGAAACACAAACAGATGAAAAGTTCATATTTAATGCATGTGTAATTTTTATGCACCATAGGCAACATTTGACCCTTGTTTGATTTGACAGGATCTGTACTCCAAGAGATAGTAGATAAAGCAAGGACAAAATTAGTTTTTGAGTCCTGGTGACTGCATGGACTAGTCCCTGCAGTTGTCTAGGATGTCCAAAACCCTAGCCCATTGATTTATTAATACAGCGTATTTTAATTCCTTATTATCAGTATCTGGCTTCATAATATTTTTCAGTTGACTATGAAAAAGAAAAACCATGGGCACAGAATTCTTTATTATTTCTCCTAATAATAAAGATAAAGATGGTGGTGATGATGATGGTGATGATGAAGATGATGATGATGATGTCTGAGATGTATTAAATCCATCTAGTCTAACTGTATGGTCAAAATATCTTTGACTTGTGTAGTCATTCAGTGCAAATTCTTCTTATAGCATTGGGAATGCTTTAAAGTAATCTGACTGAAAAAGATTATTAGAGCATTCGCTTAGCTCAGACACATATGTATTGCTATACCATTAATATAAAACAGTGAGCTCTTTCACTGGAGTAGCAGCATCATTCTTATTAATAAAGTTGGAAATATTTTAAGGCTCAGATGAATGATTTCAAACCAAATCACATTTCTCTCATTAGCTTTTTGTCCAAGGATACTAAATACAATTTACCTACTAAAAATGACATCAACATTGTATTTCAAAGCTACAAAAGACAGTGCCATTGCTTAGAGGTAGATTCATCTAAAATCAGATGGACTGGAGGTTTGGTTCATACAATATAATTAAATTAATTTAAACTCTTCCTGGAAAAAAAAACCCAGCCCATTAACAAGTGAAAAGGAGAAATCAGTAACTAAGTAATAAGAGGTATGGGGGAGAGGGCAAATGGCGGCACATGCATCATCATACCATAATTCAAATGATACTTGAATTGAATGTCATGACACAAGTCCTAAGCTGTGTGATGACGTGATGATGCATGCGTATTTTGAAATTATTATGGCTTACTATAGAGACCACTTCTAAGAATATACAAGTTTTCTTTTTTCTAGTGAGATACATATTTCTACCTGTAATGGTAAAGCTTCCATCATCTAATGGCCAACTTTTTTTCCCAGGTGTAGAATAAACTTAAAATCATTCTGGAGTGAAAAGAATGGCAGGCATCACCAGCAAATGTAAATAAAAATTGCTACCACAATTGGTGTTTTTAAAGTAGAAATAAGCAAAACTAGGGTTTTCCTGCCAGATGTACAAGCTGGTTTAGAAAAGGCAGAAGAACTAGGGACCAAATTGCCAATATCTGATGGATAATGGAAAAAGCCAGGGAGTTTCAGAAAAAAACATCTATTTCTGTTTTATTGACTATTCTAAAGCCTTTGACTGTGTGGACCATAACCAATTGTGGCAAGTTCTTAGTGGTATGGGGATACCAAGTCATCTTGTCTGCCTCCTGAAGAATCTGTATAACGACCAAGCAGCAACAGTAAGAACAGACCATGGAACAACAGACTGGTTTAAGATTGGAAAAGGAGTATGGCAGGGCTGTATACTCTCACCCTAACTATTCAACTTGTACGCAGAACACATCATGTGACATGCTGGGCTTGAGGAATCCAAGGCTGGAGTTAAAATCGCTGGAAGAAAGATTAACAATCTCAGATATGCAGATGATACCACTTTGATGGCTGAAAGCGAAGAGGAGCTGAGGAGCCTTATGATGAAGGTGAAAGAAGAAAGTGCAAAAGCTGGCTTGCAGCTCAACCTCAAAAAAACCAAGATTATGGCAACCAGCTTGATTGATAACCGGCAAATAGAGGGAGAAAATGTAGAAGCAGTGAAAGACTTCGTATTTCTAGGTGTGAAGCTTACTGCAGATGCTGACTGCAGTCAGGAAATCAGAAGACGTTTAATCCTTGGAAGAAGAGCAATGACAAATCTCGATAAAATAGTCAAGAGCAGAGACATCACACTGACAACAAAGGTCTGCATTGTTAAAGCAATGGTATTCCCAGTAGTAACATATGGCTGCGAGAGCTGGACCGTAAGGAAGGCTGAGAAAAGGAAGATTGATGCTTTTGAACTGTGGTGTTGGAGGAAAATTCTGAGAGTGCCTTGGACTGCAAGAAGATCCAACCAGTCCATCCTCCAGGAAATAAAGCCAGACTGCTCACTTGAGGGAATGATATTAAAGGCCAAACTGAAATACTTTGGCCACATAATGAGAAGACAGGACACCCTGGAGAAGATGCTGATGCTAGGGAGAGTGGAAGGCAAAAGGAAGAGGGGCCGACCAAGGGCAAGATGGATGGATGATATTCTAGAGGTGACGGACTCATCCCTGGGGGAGCTGGGGGTGTTGACGACCGACAGGAAGCTCTGGCATGGGCTGGTCCATGAAGTCACGAAGAGTCGGAAGCGACTAAACAAATAAACAACACAGGGTTTTCCCATTCCCTTCCCCCAACTGATATTATTTTAGTAAGAGCAGATATTTTCCCTTCCCAAATCTAGTCTGAAGTTGTCAAAACAAATTTCAACATTCCCATATAATAGTACACGGTCTGCCTTCCATATGAATCAATAAGCTGTCCCAGGCTTCATTGCATGAACTCAGCGAATTGAACAGATGTCTTGAGCCTCAAAAGTCAATCTTTAGGGATTTTTTCATAGTAAAGTATTGTTAGTCCTGTGTTTCATCTTGAATTTTAGAGGAAAAATAGGCACAATTATAGGGGATGATAGAAAATGGAGAACTGAAGTTAAACATATCTGTTAAGGCAGTTTAGGGCCAACCGAACTATTAAGCATTATGTAGCTACCTAAGGAAACTGATTTTGAATGTTCTAAAATGATTGCAAGTAAATATAGCATTGAAACATGTTTTTCCTTGATTGATTATCAAGGAATTATCAAGGTTTACACAGGAATACTATCATATTGGTTTTCCTGGATTTCTCAGCATATTTTAATACTATCATGGAAAATTGCTGGACTAGCTCAAGAGTTTGGGAATTGGAGGCATTTTCTTAAAATGTTTCCATTTCTTTCTGCAAGACTGCCACCAAAGAGAGGCAGTGGGAGATTTTTGTTTAGCCCAATGGTTTTTGTATTATGAGGCCCAATAGAGTTTTAATCTTTCTTACTGGTGTTTGATATATACAAGAAATTGCTAGGGCAGGGTGAGAATGCAGTCGTCTAGACATTTGGAGTATATATTCATCATAATGCTGATAACATTAAACTCTTCCTTTCTATCTGAATCAGAAGAGGCAATGAAGGTGCCTTACAGTTGACTTGAATTAAAACTGTATTTGACAAGGACCAACAAACTGAAGCTGAGTCCAACTCAAACAAAAGTACTGAATATATTGTTCTTAGTACTAAGAACTAGAATGGTAGCAAGTTCTGGAGAAAGTGGCAGTCCTCACCCACAACTGGCCAGGGGCCAGGGGCATAGCATGTAGTAGTTCTTGATTCTATGCTGACACAAGAAGTTAAGTGCTCTTGATGGCAAGGAGAGTCTATGTCTATGCCCAGCTTCAACAAATAAGCCAGCTTTTACCCTACTTGGACTGGGATAGAGAGACTTCAATGATCCATTTTATAAGCTCATGGTTAGATTTCTGCAGTGCATTCCATGTGGCTGCTCTTGAAGTTGGCCTAGAAGTTAAACCTTCTGCAGAACATCAACACCCAGAGTCGCTCCTTGACTGAGATGGGCAGTGACTAAATCTGAAGTATAAATTAATAAGTGGAACATCTAAAAGGGGCCCAATGAGATCAGTTTCTTAAAGTGCTATATTTTTGTGATAGATCCAGATTTTAGGTATAGATATTAGCATGCATGTGTGTACAAATGCTCATGCACACACACACTCACACACACACACTAAAATCCTGACGAATTATATTTCAATATTAATATCTTTGAAATTGTCTTCCCAAGTATCAGCCAACTTGTGCTTTAAGAAATACCTTTAGGTATTTTCAGGGTAATAACTCCAAATCTTGGTTTTGAATGGCAGTTTACACATTTTAAGAATAAATTTTGAAAACTTCTATACAACCAGATTACTTATCACATTGCTTTTTAAAAAAGAAATGTATTAATTGTTGTGTTCTTACTACTTTTATCTTATTTTATGGTAGTTATTTTGTTCCTACATAATTAGAGTTCCACAAAGTACAATTAGAGTTGTTAATAGGCCTGTTCAACACTTCAGATTGTATTTCCAAAAAGATTTTTAGAGGTTGCAGAAGTGTAAATGTAGATCACATTCAAGGCATTGGACTGAGCTAATTATAAAACCATTTATGTGATTTATTTTAATTTTAGTTAAATTATATTAAAGTATTAAGGCAACTAAATTTTAGTTTTTGTCTTAATTCCATTGGACAAGAAATGATGGCTCAAAAAGGAGGGATGGAAACAGGAACTGTCAAGTTAAGAGATGCATTGAAAACTCTTCTAGTTCAGGGTATGTTAGTAATACAGGTGCAAAGGCTGCATTGAGAACAGTCCTAATTAAATTCCATCACCTTAAATTCACTGAGGGCTTCTAAAAACAATTTCTTAGACCTCCATTGATCCACAATTTTTCTAAGATCTGAGGCCAGTATGCAACACAGCAGTTAAGATCCTAAATCTGTAATGCCATCTGACCATTTAAACTGGGCACCTTGGTTGTAATCCTGAAACAAGTTATGGAAAGACAAGCCTAACTGAACTCAGCATGAACTATGTCTGAAAAAGTGTGTAAGGCTGTGTTTGTGGAAGATGTTAAGAATAAAATATAATTTTAAAATAGAACAGTTCCTTAAGAAACATGTATGGCTGAACACAAGGAGCTACATGCTTACTTAACATAATTTTAACTAATAATCCCAAAACCTTCTCTAGAATATCAAATGGAAATATAAAATGTTATTTTGAAGGTAGGTATGAAAAGTCTGTTTCCTACTTTCAAAACAGCAAGGGTTCAGATAAACCTTCTATAACAGTTGAAAGGCACTCGCCTTATGGAACATTCTCCCTCCAAATGAGGTCAGCTCCATCCCTACTTATTTTCCAGAAGTCCCTCTGGACCTGCCTTTCTCATCAGGCCTGGGGGTCCCAGGCAACTGGTGACATCTTGAAGTGGTTCCCCTGCTAATCCAATTTCTTATGTGCTTTATGTTTTTTTTAACTTGTTAATAATGACTGTCATTTAACACCTTTATACTAAGCTGCCATGCAATTTTTAACATAGCATGATTTATGAATGAGGTCTGTAAAAAAAAAAGTGTTTGTTTGGGAGAAGTAAATTATAGTTTGAAACCTTAGCTTCTTACTGGCCTACTGATTTACATTTGTGGTTGTTTGTTGTTGTTTATTCGTTTAGTCGCTTCCGACTCTTCGTGACTTCATGGACCAGCCCACGCCAGAGCTTCCTGTCGGTCGTCAACACCCCCAGCTCCCCCAGGGACGAGTCCGTCACCTCTAGAATATCATCCATCCATCTTGCCCTTGGTCGGCCCCTCTTCCTTTTGCCCTCCACTCTCCCTAGCATCAGCATCTTCTCCAGGGTGTCCTGTCTTCTCATGATGTGGCCAAAGTATTTCAGTTTTGCCTTTAATATCATTCCCTCAAATGAGCAGTCTGGCTTTATTTCCTGGAGGATGGACTGGTTGGATCTTCTTGCAGTCCAAGGCACTCTCAGAATTTTCCTCCAACACCACAGTTCAAAAGCATCGATCTTCCTTCGCTCAGCCTTCCTTATGGTCCAGCTCTCGCAGCCATATGTTACTACAGGGAACACCATTGCTTTAACTATGCGGGCCTTTGTTGTCAGTGTGATGTCTCTGCTCTTAACTATTTTATCGAGATTTGTCATTGCTCTTCTTCCAAGGATTAAGCGTCTTCTGATTTCCTGACTGCAGTCAGCATCTGCAGTAATCTTTGCACCTAGGAATACAAACTCTTTCACTGCTTCTACATTTTCTCCCTCTATTTGCCAGTTATCAATCAAGCTGGTTGCCATAATCTTGGTTTTTTTGAGGTTTAGCTGCAAACCAGCTTTTGCACTTTCTTCTTTCACCTTCATCATAAGGCTCCTCAGTTCCTCTTCACTTTCAGCCATCAAAGTGGTATCATCTGCATATCTGAGATTGTTAATGTTTCTTCCAGAGATTTTAACTCCAGCCTTGGATTCCTCAAGGCCAGCTTGTCGCATGATGTGTTCTGCATACAAGTTGAATAGGTAGGGTGAGAGTATACAGCCCTGCCGTACTCCTTTCCCAATCTTAAACCAGTCTGTTGTTCCGTGGTCTGTTCTTACTGTTGCTACTTGGTCGTTATACAGATTCTTCAGGAGGCAGACAAGATGACTTGGTATCCCCATACCACTAAGAACTTGCCACAATTTGTTATGGTCCACACAGTCAAAGGCTTTAGAATAGTCAATAAAACAGAAATAGATGTTTTTCTGAAACTCCCTGGCTTTTTCCATTATCCAGCGGATATTGGCAATTTGGTCTCTAGTTCCTCTGCCTTTTCTAAACCCAGCTTGTACGTCTGGCAATTCTCGCTCCATGAACTGCTGAAGTCTACCTTGCAGGATCTTGAGCATTACCTTACTGGCATGTGAAATGAGTGCCACTGTTCGATAGTTTGAACATTCTTTCGTGTTTCCCTTTTTTGGTATGGGGATATAAGTTGATTTTTTCCAGTCTGATGGCCATTCTTGTGTTTTCCAAATTTGCTGGCATATAGCATGCATTACCTTGACAGCATCATCTTGCAAGATTTTGAACAGTTCAGCTGGGATGCCGTCGTTTCCTGTTGCCTTGTTATTAGCAATGCTTCTTAAGGCCCACTCAACCTCACTCTTCAGGATGTCTGGCTCTAGCTCACCGACCACACTGTCAAAGCTATCCCCGATATTGTTATCCTTCCTATACAGGTTTTCTGTATATTCTTGCCACCTTTTCTTGATCTCTTCTTCTTCTGTTAGGTCCTTGCCATCTTTGTTTTTGATCATACCCATTTTTGCCTGGAATTTACCTCCGATGTTTCTAATTTTCTGGAAGAGGTCTCTTGTCCTTCCTATTCTATTGTCTTCTTCCACTTCCGCACATTGCTTGTTTAAAAATAATTCCTTATCTCTTCTGGCTAACCTCTGGAATTTTGCATTTAATTGGGCATATCTCCCCCTATCACTGTTGCCTTTTGCTTTCCTTCTTTCTTGGGCTACTTCTAGTGTCTCAGCAGACAGCCATTTTGCCTTCTTGGTTTTCTCTTTCTTTGGGATGTATTTTGTTGCTGCCTCCTGAACAATGCTGCCAACTTCTGTCCAGAGTTCTTCCGGGACCCTATCTACTAAGTCCAGTCCCTTAAATCTATTCTTCACCTCCACTGCATATTCCTTAGGAATATTAGTGAGCTCATATCTAGCTGATCTGTGGGTCTTCCCTAATCTCTTTAGTCTGATCCTAAATTGTGCAATAAGAAGTTCGTGATCTGAACTACAGTCAGCTCCAGGCCTTGTTTTTACCGACTGTACAGATGTCTGCCACCTTTGGCTGCAAAGGATGTAATCAATCTGATTTCGGTGTTGTCCATCTGGTGAAGTCCATGTATAAAGCCATCCCTTAGGTTGTTGGAAGAGAGTGTTTGTTATGCAGAGTGAATTGTCTTGGCAAAATTCTATCAGCCTGTGTCCTGCTTCGTTTTGTTCTCCCAGGCCATACTTACCTGTAATTCGAGGTGTCATTTGACTGCCCACCTTCGCATTCCAGTCTCCTGTGATGAAAATAACATCTCTTTTAGGCGTGTTGTCCAGTAGGTGCTGCAGATCCTCATAGAACTGCTCTACTTCAGCTTCTTCAGCATTTGTGGTTGGGGCATATATTTGGATCACTGTGATGTTAGATGGCTTGCCCTGAATTCGAATTGAGATCATTCTATCATTTTTTGGGTTGTATCCAAGCACTGCTTTAGCCACTTTACTATTAATTATGAAGGCTACTCCATTTCTTCTGTGGTCCTCTTGTCCGCAGTAGTAGATCTGGTGGTCATTTGATGTGAAGTGGCCCATTCCAGTCCATTTCAGTTCACTGACACCCAGAATGTCTATCTTTAATCTTGACATCTCACCAATAACCACATCCAATTTGCCCTGGCTCATAGATCTTACATTCCAGGTTCCGATGGTGTGTTGATCCTTAGAACATCGGATTCGCCGTTCACCACCAGCACCGTCGGCCGCTAGCCGTCCTTTCGGCTTTGAGCTAGCTGCGTCATCACGTCTGGGGCTAGTTGAACTCATCCTCTGTTCCTCCCCAGTAGCATTTTGACCATCTTCCGACCTGGGGGTCTCATCTTCCGATGGTATACCGACATATCTCTGGTTGTACTGATCCATTTAGT
Source organism: Candoia aspera (assembly GCF_035149785.1). Taxonomy (NCBI): domain Eukaryota; kingdom Metazoa; phylum Chordata; class Lepidosauria; order Squamata; family Candoiidae; genus Candoia; species Candoia aspera. The sequence goes on along the minus strand of NC_086157.1, from coordinate 78,240,591 downwards.
TTTCACGGCAAGAATACTGAGGTGGGTTGCCATTACCTTCCCCAGGAATCGCATTTAGTCTGACCTCTCCGTCATGACCTTCCCGTCTTGGGTGGCCCTTCACGGTTTAGCTCATGGCATCATTGAGGTGCTCAAGCTCCAGCACCACGACAAGGTAACGATCCTTTGCTGAAGACATTTGTGGTTAATGTGTTTTATATCTTTGTTGTATGCTGCCCAGAATCACTTCTTGTGGGATGGGCAGCCATATGAAGCTGGAAAATAAATAAATAAACAAACAAACAAACAAACAAACAAATGCATACATGCATGCATACATAAATAAATCCATGGATTTCTCTTCCCTGCAGGTTGAAAGAAAATAAGACTGTTGCAGGTTCAAGGAATGTGCAGATATCAATTGATACAATCAATTCTGGTTGAAAAGTGTTTTATTATTTTTTTAGAAAAGGTTTTCATTACAAAATAAAAACTACCTGACACTTTCAAATTTACAATTAGTGCCTCTATGCTATGTCTACTATTTCTATAGGCTATTTTAATCTTGTAGATTCTATTCTGTTTTCTTTATCTCTAATTTCTATTTTACTGTTCTTCCTAAATTCTAACTACCTGACTTCTATTCTGTTTTCTATGTTTCAGCTCCATCTCTCCTAGTCATAGACCAATGCACTACCATCTACTTCTTCCTTGGCTATCATTATTGCTATGCTGGTCTCTGCTGTCAGCTGACTCGGCTGGATTTGTCCATTGTGGTTTTTGAACTGGTTGCTGATGTTGCTTGATATCACCACCAGTGTCATACCTTGTAATGCTGCCTCTTGCTTTATCTGGCTTTGGCTCTATGGTAATAGCCCTTTGGCATTACCTCATTTGGTTTTGCCTTCCTTGGTCACTTGGTGCATCTGGTCCAATTCAGCCTGACCTTTTATTGACCCCACTGTTGCTTAGAACAGCTGTTCTGTTGTAATCTGCCTTGACCCTTTGTTCTACCTGTTGATGCTGTGGAAACAATACTAGCTGCTACTACAACCATAATTCCTGCCCCCTTAAACTGTCCCCTATGCTACTGCCCAGCTTCTTCCAACCTTGCGATCTCTTCACCATATCTTCTTGGCTCTGCTTCTTTTCACTCTCAGACTTCCTTGTTTTTCTTATTCTACATTTTAAGAGGCCTTGTGCTTCTTTCTCTCTTGAGCTGGGGCAGCTGCTGGAGCATCTGGCATCTGCTGGCATGGCTAAGTTTAGCATGCATAGCAGAACATAGGCTATGGCTGACTCTGGTTGCACTACCATCAGCCCAGTCTTCCAGACACTTAAGGTTGTTTTGGTACATATCCAGGGTCTTTCTTGACACTCCGGGGTCTTTTTTGGCATTCCACAGGATAAGGGAGACTAACAATCTTTACCTCTTTCACAGGCCATCACTGCTATGCTTGTTTTCTGCTGCCCTGTGACCCCCTGGGAACATTCACCTGGCATTACCTACTTGAGCTTCTTCCTTTCCTAGTGTTGGCTGGTCTGCTGAAACTACATTCTTCAGGAATATCCACCTGCCTTTCTCTCCTTTCCTCCTCTGCTACAGAAGAATTCTTTAGAAGCCCTAAACAGCACATGCACACGTACTGACCCACATTGCCAGTGCAGGCTCCTCTCTGTCATTTCTGGGTTTCCTCCCTCCCTCCCTGCTTCCTTCCTCCCTGCCTCCCTGCCTCCCTTCTCCTTCTCCTTCTCCTTCTCCTTCTCCTTCTCCTTCTCCTTCTCCTTTTTCTTCTCCTTTTTTTCCCCCTTTTTCTTCTGATTTCTGGCACTTTGAAATCCATTCCCACTCTTCTAGCCCTACTTTCAAGTCCAACAAGTGAAGAAGCCCTCCTTTCTATACAGCTGAATTATTCTTAGAAGAAACACCTAGACTTTTCTTCTCTGTGAGGTCATTTTCTTAACAAGTTTTGCATATGTCTGTGAAGCTTTCAGGGAAAAGGAAGTAGGAGGAAAGAGCATTGCATTCTCTGCCTCCACAGCCATTGTTTCACAAGGAGGCTCAGAGAGACAAAGGATATCCTGAACTGTCTCAGGCCCCATAGATAAGTCTGAATCAGAAAAGTATTCTACCTTTCTTCTTCTTTTTTTTAAGCTCTCAGCATTTTACTGCCTTCACTGAACATCTGATATATTGATTCTTCTCCCTTCCTTATATTTGGAATACATCTGAAGGTCTTCTTCTTAGAATTCTACACCAAACACAGCTCATTCTAGTTTAGCCTTTGTGACATTGTTGCTATATTTTGTGTGTAGTCTTTCTTGGTGATCTTTATCTATCTTTCTTATTCTACATGTATCCTTTTTCATTTCACTAAGCTTTTTGTATAGCCATATTGGTTTCTGCTTCTCTTTTCTCCTTATTGGAACTGTTTGCAATTGTCCTTCTAGTTTATTCTTTCACCTATCATTGACTCTTTTTCTGTCATGGAATTATACTTAGTGTTTCTCTGAGTTTATTAAAGTTCACTTTCTTCACATTTAAGACACATATTTAACAACACTCAGTTTTAGTTTCCCTTAACATCCAAAGCTCTAGTGTAATATTATTTCCCCCAATGTCCCTGCTACTTCAGTCTGCTTTTAGTTTTATTATTGGCCAGTATCAAGTCCAGAATGCTGATCATCTTGTACTTTCTTCAACCTACTGAAGGTTAAAGTTGTCAGTAAGACAAGTCAAGAATTTCCTGGAGGAACCATTCTTTGTGTCCCAGTAGACAGCAATGTAATTAAAATGTTCATGCTTCTTTGATTGATGTCCAATTTGTTTCTGGAAAGTACCATTTACATCCTCTCCTTGATAGATAGGTAGTAATACACATGAACAACTGTATAACTTTTATAATTTTATCCACGTATTTTAAAACAGTTTCTCATTATAGTATCACCATTCACTTGGATTTCTAAGAAGTAATTATAATTTAACATACACTGTAATTCCTCTTTGCTTTCTATTGTTTCTGTTTCTTCTGAAATTTTTTTTCTTCCTTTCTTGACTGTATTTTAGAGTACCTGGATTTGCACCATTCAATTAGAGGGAAAATTTGTTAAATATGAAGGTTCATATGTCCAGTTAATAGAGAATTGTCCAATTAATATTTTCATAATGAATAAGTGAAAATTAATTAGAAAGTCTCCTGTAATTAAGTCTTCAGGAAGTTAACTTTCTGTAATCCATTATACTGGATCATATGGTTCCATTATTCATTGGATTAAAATAAAATTATGAAAAAAATACATTATAAAAAATAGCACTAAAAACAGAATGCTATAAAGGTTCTGACCTGATATTTGAGACAGTGAGGGCTGGATGAGCCCAAGCAAGCCAAGATTCAATCTCGGCAAGAGGCAGTTTCTATTTATTTGTATCAGAACTGGTTGGTTCTCAGCTCCAAATCTTTGGAAGAGGTCACAGAGTGGCAGGTCCATGATCTGAGGATTTTCTTGGACTCACAGTTCCAGCTAGTATACCTTTTCTCCTAGTGTATGGAATGCTCCTAACTTTCTGATCTTTACAGGCTCTTAAAACCTGGTTAAGCTAATGATGACTGGGCTATCTTTATATCAGTAGTTGGTTTTCTTTGCATTTCTGGGGTTTTTTTTCCCACTGAATTTTATGTTGTTTTGTTATGGTTGTAAACTGTCTTATGTCCTAGGAATTCCTTGTAGATATGTGTAAGTAAATGCACAAGTTTGCTTGCACTGTAGTCAGCTGAAAATTTGCAGCTAAAATTAGCAAGGATGGGACCATACCACATCTTCTTTTCTCCACTTCAAGATTTAAACTGTATCAAGGTGAAAGGCTGCTCAGCCGAGTGAATTGCTTGCAGATTTCAGAGAAGATACTATACATCTCCTTATATACTAAGATAGACTATATGATCCATTACAAATGCAACCCTGTTCTGTTTTCTAAACATTCTGCTTTCTGATAAAATCTTCTAGAATTGGAACTCATCATGCTTCCTGAACATTTCACATACCCATATGAACTCATCTCTATAATGTCAGAGAAACTTTGTCTATACACTGAGCTTATTTAAATTGGTTATTTCGTGGCATAAATATACACTGAAAATAAACCAACCATCCTGTAGCACTGCAACTGCAAATCTGGCTTAGTCATTCAAATCAAGCACTACATTTATTTATTTATTTATTAAGTCATGGCTTGTTTTCAACACGGTTTGTTAAACAAGCCAGAAGCCAGCCTGAGTGGGTCTTGCAGGGGACTAAAATAATCATAATTTGTTTTGCCAATTCCTGATTTATTTTCCCTCCTTTTTTTAGCTGTTCCCCTCTTTTACTTCCAATTGGTTAGAGAAATTGACAAGGACACAAACCTACACATACAAAACCAAGTGTCTACTGGGAAAGCAAGAAGGTTAATAAACACATTAACCACAAATGTAAATCAGTAGGCCAGTAAGAAGCTAAGGTTTCAAACTATAATTTACTTCTCCCAAACAAACACTTTTTTTTTTACAGACCTCATTCATATATCATGCTATGTTAAAAATTGCATGGCAGCTTAGTGCAATGTACAGACACTATATGAATTCAAATCTACAGTTGTGTCCTTATCTTCACTGACCTCTCCAGTTTGCAAATCAACATTCTGTAGTGATGGTTGAAGATATGTTTGTGCTTGAAGTGGACCAGCAAAAATGCCCATCCCTTCAAGGAACATAGAATTTTAAATACATCTGGAGACTAAACTGACAACATATTTAAATTTATTGGATACTTATTCTTAGTTTATTTCTTTTTTAATAATAATTTTATTAAGGTTTACAGTTACAAAGATAAAAAACTAATACAAAGTAATAAAAATATGAAGAGTAAAAAGGAAAAAAAGTGCAAATAGATAGATAGATAAGGAAAAACAGATATGTAAAGACAGAACTTCCCCGTTCATCACAAGTACAAACAATTTCAGTAACTTATCACCTTCTCTGATACCACAACAAAAGCTCTCTTCTTCCCATTCTTATCTCTTATGTATAAACAAATTCTTAAAAACTCGTCATTTTAATCCTGATCAGCAAAAGTCTATTACGAGTTACCAGAGATAACAACTTATATATTTTATCCTTAATCAAATAAACTAACTTTATATTCCTTTACTTGTAACACAGTAATTTATCACTTTCTCGAAAGATACAACAAAAGATCTCTTCTTCTCCTATCTCATCTCTTATCTATAAAACAATCTTTAAATTACAGGAATCTTTCCTTTGGGAAAATGCCGTTGTTTAGAATTTTATAAAAAATATATATGAAGAGTTTGAAATTAAGTATAAGAAATCTTCCTGTGAGCATGATAAAATGGGACTTTGAAGGTTGAACACCAGAGGGAACCAACAACATTTTTCCACAGGAAAGATTCTTGTAATTAGTTTCAAAATCTTATTTCAAATCCATCTGGCCCCTTAGTCCATTTATAACTTTCCAAAATCAACATTTTAATCACCCTTTTGCTGTTTATTCCAAAATATTTTTTTAAGTCCTTAAACTTGCATAAAACCTATTTTGCCAAGGATTGAAGGAAACCCATGTGGTGTAATGAAACTTGCCTTCTGAAGCTTCTAAATACCCAAAAAGCAGTTTACAAGCTATTTCCAAAAGTGATTAAGAAAAGATCTGAACACAGTGTCTTTTTGAAGGTGCTGAATCATGGTTTGGGCAAAAATGTTGATCCCTCAGCTCCCAGACCTCTAAACCTGCCAGAGACCACTTTCTTATGGTCTCCTGATGGGAAGCTTATTAGCAATTCCGGAAAGGAATTCTGAGAAGCCGGTCCACTTGCCAACTTGTCATTCCGCTGTGGTTGCCGGTTTCAACCTCAGTGGAGCTGTCTTCAGTTTGCCATTGCTTCCCCATTCTTAGTTTATTTCTGATAGTGACAGTATGAAAGTGCCAGGTTCCCCAGAATGTTCTTTTAGTCAAACGGAATAAATCCCAGTATGTGTTGGTCCTGGAATTTTTTTACAACCTTTTTAAACTACTTGCAAGAAACATGTCACAAAATAATTGGTGCTAAATATAAATGCTCTTATAACAGATGTAAATGAAGATGCTGTTTCTAAACTACAGCAAAGGTGGGCTAATGCTCTTATTTCATTCTCTTGAAGGGCTTCTCGGAAGCACCTAGTTTCCATTGCTGGAAAAAGGATATTGGATTAAGCAAGCTTTTGGTCTGATCCAACAGTGGTCTTCTTATATTCTTAATAATAAATCCTGTAATTTGAAATACACTAAGATTATATTCAGAATGTGCCAAACAGATCTCCCTTTGAAAGAAAAGTAAAGCTGATGTAAACCTTCATGATCTGCTGCCATTCAGCAGAGCTTCAGGGAAGTATTGCTATTGTAAGAATTAAGCTGCTAGGCTTTCATTCTCCTTCTCCTTCTCCCTCTCCTTCTCCTTCTCCTTCTCCTTCTCCTTCTCCTTCTCCTTCTCCTTCTCCTTCTCCTTCTCCTTCTCCTTCTCTTTCTCTTTCTCCTCCTTCTCTCTCTCCTTTCTTCTTCTTTCTTCTTTTTTGAATCCTATCACCCAAGGGATAAATGTCACTCATTTCCGAAGCTGTAAATCTTCCAGTAGGATCAAACCGAAACCATATAAAACAAGGAGAGAAAATCCTGTCACTTCCTTTGCTTCAGTTTACAACTCAGCAAATTTTTGCAGCATGAAGCATTTAAAAATGCCAAATTATTTTTTTTAAGGACAGACACTAGATATTTTAAAGAGTGTTTTAAAATTAGTATAAGAACATCACCTTAGTGCTATATCAAGCAATGAGTTCAAATTTTATACGCTGTTTATCTGAACATTTCACTCTAAGGCAAATCAGAGATACCTAAATTTCATATGTACTGCATACAAAGAGAGAGAATGAGAGAATGAGAGAGAGAGACAGAGAGGGAGGGAGAGGGAGGGAGAAATGTTACCTGTTACAAAAGAAATAGGCAGACAAGATATTCTACAGATAGGTGATAATGACTTTCAAGTGGCATTTCCAATATGAAGCATAATCTTTATTTTAAAGAAAGTTTTAATGCATCAAATAAGGGATCTTCTCAGGTAGTGTGCATAGTGTAAAAACCTTAGACTAAGAATCATTGCTTGATCTTTTCTCCTATCCCTCTCCCTGGATATGGAGTATAAGATATTTATAATATTGTGTACTTAAAGACTTAATAAGAAATAATTGAGTATAGCCAAAATGTTCTTCACCTTCTAAACACAAATTTCAAGTGGTATTTGCTTATGAGACTCAATGTGGGGTAGTAGTTAGGGGCACCAGGCTAAAAAACCAGGAGACTGTGAGTTCTAGTCCTGGTGGGTGACTGGGCCATTCTCTCTCAGCTCTTGGAATAAGGTAATGGCAAAGCAATTCTAAAAATATTGCCAAGAGAACTTTGTGGATTTGTCCAGCCAGTCTCCAGGAGTCAAGACTGACCTGCAGGCACAGACGTAGGTACATAAAACCCCATAATTGTATATAGAAATCACTTATTTTACAAACTTACAGGCATGAAAAAAAAAAAAGCCCTAAACAGAAAAACACACTGCATAAAATCAGCAGCAATCAATAATTAAATAACTAGTAGTCAGCTGACACATCATTTGATATTAAGCAAGCAAGGGAACTTTTAAGAAGTTTTTGAAAAGCAAGGAGGTTTAGGGATTATCATCCCTTGGGAGGTAAGTTTTCAGGATGGGAGCTACAGAGAAAGCATCATTGGTGGTTAGGGATCCTCAGTAATTCTCCCTCCTCAAAATGCATGGGACAGAAGAAATCTTGTGCAATGGCCTTATATTGTATGTACTTGAGAGCCAAGCCATGTCTAGACAATTGGAGATCATCTTAATATATGTACCAAAAAGGTCAAAGGATTTTACACTAGAGCTTATTCAACACCAGATCATATTTCAGACTTATTGGACCCCATTATGTTGTGTACAGAAAAATATTTTTGCCTTTTTTGCCAGCCTTAGCTCATTTTCTGATTTTGCCTTTCTGACCTTATTCCTGCATTTCTAAGCTGAAGCCTTGCAGACATCCATGATCATTACTCCTTTCAATAAACATAATTATTTAATATCAGTCCTTTGTGAACTGCTTATTCAACAACACTGGCTCCTTTTAGATTTCTCCTAGTTTTCTTCCTGATCAGTAGTGTATGAGATTATACCATCCCTAGTTTTCTTTTCAAGGTTCCAGCCAGTTACAACACCTTTGCCTTTAAGTTTTCTTCCCAGAATATATTCCTTACTATTATTACTGTATTATTGTATTATGGTATTATTCTGGTTTTGCTTATGTTGCTTATTGGTATTGTTGGGTTAGATTTTTAGATTGTACCATGAGCATTTTAACTGTATTATTTATTCTATATAAACCACCAAGAGTCTTTTTTGAAATATAGAGGGAGAGAAGTAAACAAACAGACTCTGTTGTTTGCACTGAAATTGCAACCAAAAATTCACTTGAAAAAATGTTCTTTCTCTTTTTGGATTTTTGTCTCCACAAGAAATATTACTGAGAACCCCACATGCCCCCCAAGGTTCTACTCACTTCTCCCCAAAGTCATGAAGTTATTCTTGATATGCTGACTAAAAGAACCTATTCAATTGGTCCGCCCCCGGCGACTGATGGCCCCTGTAGGGTTCCAGAGGGAGCTGGCGGTTATACCTGAGGACCTGTTGCTTGGTCCAATGGAGGCTCTGGCTGCTGCCTGGAATGCAGTGGACAGGATTGTGCCTGTGTGGCCTCTCTTGCCAGCTCAAACCCAACACTCCCCGTGGTTCACGGAGGGGTTAGGATCTTGAAGAGGGTTAAGAGACACCTAGAGTGCCGCTGGAGGAAGTAAAAGACTGAGTCCAACTGAACACAAGCTAGAGCTACTATTAAGGCCTACCTTGTGGCAGTAAGAGTGGCAAAACATCAGTATTTCTCCGCTCTTACTGCATCCACGGAATGCTGCCAAGCGGCCCTGTTTAAAATTACCCAATCCCTTTTTGGGAAAGGAAAGTCAGAAATCCATCTACAGGGCTGTGCTGAGGAATTTTCTGGGCATCTGCAGGATAAAATTGCTTGGATCCACTCCCAGATGGACTCTGAGAGTGAGACACAGTCTGGGGAGATACCCAGGGAACGTACTTACCATGTTATCTGGGAGCAGTTTGACCTTGTTGAACCCAAGGAAGTAGACAGGATTCTCCGGACTGTAAATGCCAATTTCCTTGCCAATTTCCTTGCTAACTTGCCAATTAGATCCATGTCCCTCCTGGCTGGTGAAAGCAGTTCAGGAGGTGACATGTAGCTGGGCCCAGGCGATGGTAAATACATCCTTGAGAGAGGGGGTGTTCCCAGAAGCTTTCAAGGAAGCGCTGGTGTGCCCTCTCCTCAAAAAACCATCGCTGGACCCTGCTATATTGGACAATTTCCATCCAGTCTCCCACCTCCCCTTTTTGGGGAAGGTGGTTGAGAAAGTGGTGGTGTTGCAGCTCCAGAGGATTCTGGATGAAACGAATTATCTAGACCCCTTTCAGTCAGGTTTCAGGCTCAGTCATGGGATTTAAACTGCATTGGTCACACTTATGGATGATCTGTGGTAGGAGCGGGATGGGGGCAATGCATCCATCCTTGCTCTTCTTGACCTCTCAGTGGCTTTCAATACTATGGTATCCTTCTGGATCGACTCAGGGAGTTGGGGTTGGGCAGTGTGGTTCTGCGCTGGTTCACCTCCTTTCTCCAGGGCCGGTCCCAGTCAGTGTTGATAGGGAGCGAGAGGTCCAGCATGCGGCCCCAACTTTGTGGGGTGCCTCACAGCTTGGTACTCTCTCCGCTCCTTTTTAACATTTACATGAAACCACTGGGTGAGATCATCTGTCACCATGGGGTGAGGTATCATCAATATGCAGATGATACTCAGTTATACATCTCCATCCCAGGTGAAGTAAGTGATGCCATGACCACCCTTTCTGAGTGTCTGATGGCTGTTGGGTCCTGGATGGGGAACAACAGGCTTCAGCTGAACCTTGGTAAGACAGAGTGGCTGTGGATTAATGGCTCTGGGAAATTATCAACGTTAGTTCTGGATGGGGTTGCACTACCCCAGACAGAACTGGTGTGTAACTTGGGGTCCTCTTGGACTCCCGATTCCTGATTGAAGAGCAGGTGGCAGTCATGGCTAAGAGGACCTTTGCACAATTTCGTGTTGTGTGCCAGTTATGCACCTTCCTGGAATGAGAGGCCCTTCAAATGGTCACTCATGCCCAGGTTATCTCCCATATAGACTAATGCAATGCAGTCTACATGGGGCTACCCTTGAAGAATATCTGGAAGCTACAGCTGGCCTAGAACGCAGCCACATGAGCAATCTTAGGTACCCCAAGGGTGGCACATGTAACACCTTTGCTGTGCAAGCTGCACTGGGTTCCAGTTTGCTTCCTAGTCCAATTCAAGGTGTTGGTTATGACCTTTAAAGCCCTACATGGCATGGGACTAGGTTACCTGAGGGAGCATCTCATCCCCATCACATCGACCTGTCTCACCCGGGCATGCAAAGAGGGCATGCTATGGATCCCATCTGCTAGAGAATTCCATCTGATGGGGTCACAGAAGTGTGCCTTCTCTGCAGTAACACCTGCCCTTTGGAACATTCTTCCCCCAGAGTTGAGAAAGGCCCCTTTGCTCCTGGACTTCCGCAAGCAATTGAAAACCTGGTTTTGCCATCTTGCCTGGGGCAAGAAGGAGAGCAGTCACTCTTGAGGATGGCTAGCTCCCTAGAAGGACCCTGTTTTACTTGCAGATTTATAGAGAACTTCTTGCCATCAGGTTTTTATTATATTCATTTTATTGTGTATCTGCATTTATTGTATAGTTTTATATTATATTATTTTAATTCTGTTTTATTGTAAACCGCCCAGAGTCCCCCCTAGGGGGAGATGGGCAGTTATAAATTAGATAATAGATAGATAGATAGATAGATAGATAGATAGATAGATAGATAGATAGATAGAGAATATAATTTGTGTCCCTGTGGATGCATAGGAAGAATCAATGAACAACAGTTCTCATGAACTGTGTCCATGTTTCCATCTATTTCTTCCTTATCTATGAAGACTATTTTTATTCACTCCTTCTAATAAAAAAGCAAGATACAGTAACATGAATAAACTCACTTGACAATTTAAAGTATACCTGCAAAGGATTAGACTCATTTTAGGGTTAGGATTCATTTTAGCAAAGATAGTAAACTTGAGCTCAGAGTCCAGAGGTACTAGTAATCCTTGAACTATATCTTAGGTACTCAGAAAACCTTAGTTCCTTCAAGTTCCGCAATTCTGTATAAATATGTGACTTCATCAGAGTCCAAAAGATTCTGAAGATGAATATTCTGGTTACCATAAATAATACTCATAAGATGGCTCAGCACTTTTTAAAAGGAATAATGTAGCATAATATTTACATTAACAACTTTTTTTAGGTTTATCCCTTAAATTTCTCTTAGAAGATGGATGTTACCTTTTTTTGCAATGATGGTGTGCTTTTAAACTAACATAAACAACAAAGGCAGTTAAAATATGCTATTGGTAAGTCAGAAATGCAGAAATACTACATATTTTGGTTGAGCTGGGACACCAGTTGGTTGGGCTCTGTAGAATATTAGGAGTTGTTAGGGAAGGAATTAAGGCTAAACAAAAATATTCATACACCTGTTTTTAGTTGTTTGGGGGCAATGAAATCCACAGAAAGTAATTATGGTGCTAAATGGGGCCTCAGTTTGCCCATTTTTGGTTAAAACTAATAATACCCCTTTTTCTTGCCAATTTTTATGAGTTCCTTAGATTTTTTCTACCTATTGAAGCAGCAGCCCATGAACAAGTGTTCCACACTGTATTAATTTGTTTTTGTTTGTTTCAGCTGTCATAACAATCTTTGACATATAAATATGTCATATGACATATTTGTCATATGACAAATAAAGCATGTTTATTTGAAACAGAACATGTGTTCCCCTTCCTCCATTTCAAAATCTTAAAAAAAATGTTGGGGAACTAAATAGTGCTTACGGAATTGAGTCTGTACCAAAATATGTAGTTTTTCTGCATTTCTGCCTTACCAGTAGCATCTTTTAGCTGCCTTTGTTGCTTACGTTAGTTTAAACATTGAGGCTGAGTCATGTCCTCAAGAGATTATTTTAAAGAGAGGGAAATGTGACTTTTTAAAAGTCTCTGTGAGAGAATTTTTTATCAGAATCTTCTGCTGTCCTCATTTGAATAAGAAAAAAGAAAGTCAATGACTAGTCTTTATCCTTAATAGCATGTATAGAACATTCTCAGACTTTAAGAAGCCTTTAAAGGAATTGGTAGAATTTGCTTTTGTTTGCTTAATAGACTTCTTAGCTGTCTGCTTGGAAAGGTTAGCTTAAGTACAGTACATTTTAAATAGAATATTTTGCAATGGGCAAATTAAAACTCTGCTTTTGTCTTCTTTTGGCTTTGCCAACACTTCAGAGATGTCTCTTTTTTTTTTTTTTCCTTTAGGTGTTTAGTCCAGTTTAATTTTCAGCCCCTTTCAGTCTTAAAATCTCTTCACTTCTATTTGGTGCTTGTCTTGTTAGCCTAATTCTTAAATGGTAATATATAAGACTGGCCTTGGAGATTTTACAGATATTTCAGAAATTCAAACAATATATCAATCACAAAACATGGAACCCTAGATATAAGTTTTTAATGTTGTAACATACAAGGCAAATTGATAGTTAAATGGCAGTATTTCATGTAACTTTCACATTTGTGAAGTCCTGGTAACCTTTAATGAACTTTTGCTGACATCAGGACTAAAATGACAAGAATTTATAGATTTGTTTATAGACAAGAGATGGGCTATGGGAAGAAGAGAACATTTGTTGTATTTTAAGAGAAGGTGATAAGTTACTAAAGTCGTTTATACTTGTTGTGATAAGGGGGAAGTCCCTTCTTTATATGTTTCTTTTCTTTTTCTTTACTATATTCTTATTTTTTTATTTTCTATTTTTCTTTCTCTTTTTTCTTTTCTGCACCTTCTATTTTTTTCATTCTTTTCTTTTTTTTTAGTTTGTATTAGTTTGTATTGTTGTAACTGTATTTTTTAAATAAAATTACTATTAAAAAAACATATTCACAATGTCCTCATAGTAAGTTCTCCATAATATGTTAACATCTGTAACATAGAAAATATAGCACACTTTTGCAATAAACTTAAAATAATATGACTGTTCTAACTGGGGCTGCACTCTCCCTTAAAGAAAATGCCTTCAAATTGCGGGTCATCTAAATCCAGAACTAACACTGGGCAGCCACATAAAGTCTGTGGTAAGGAGGGCTTTTTTATCAACTTTGATTAATAAACCAGTTGTATTCTTACATAAAGAGAATGACCTAGGACTGATGACAAACATGTTGGTAACCTCAAAGTCTGGGATTATGTGTCAGCCCTATAAGGCAGAACAAACTAAGAAACCAATGCCATATAGGTCAGGACTACTTTTATTGTAACAGCAATAGTAACAGAATCTTGCAAGGCTAAAGGTGCTTCCCTCCTCCCCCCATTTTATCTTTGTGTGAACCAGGGAAAGACCGCTCTCAGATGTTTCCCAAATTAGTTTCTTGGAAAGGGCTTAAGCCCCAGTTATCTGACCGTTGCTTTGGTAATTGTGAATTCTTCCTGACAGTTCTTCCTCCTGTCTCTCAAGGCCATTCCCTTTTCCCTCTGTAGATTATTGCATTTTGCTCTTGACAGGATGGCTCTCCAAGATTGTCTAGAAATTGCAGCTGGTCCAGAATACTATTATTCTGTGAAGAGTAGCACCTCATGAAGGTGTGTTATGAAACTTTAAAATAATTTTAAAATAAAAAAAAAATGCTACATTTTTATGCTATAGTAGTTTTAAGAAGAAAAAGAAAAAAATCATTTCCTATCATTCCTATTTAGGACTTAGTGTGATACTTATTATATATGAAACTCATGACAAAACTGGGTTTTAGAAAAGAACAAGTCTACCTCTGTATTTTCTTCCTTTTTTCCTTTTATCCTTGAATTTTCCTCCCCACTGGTTCATTGTTTTTCCCAGAACATCCCAGTACTACTGGATATTTTCCCCACTACTGAAGATATTCAGTTCCTCAAATGGAGCTCAACTATCGATTGATCATTACCTAATCACAAATATACATTGCTTAACATTCTTCTTGTTTACATTTAAGTCTTTTGTTAAATGCCTATATCTCATCTAGCCCTGCCCCTGATTGCTGTTAATAGCTCAATTTCCTGACTGCTAAAATCTCATCAGGATCTATCTTTGTTTCTGTGACGTCCTCTCCTTTGTTTGCATTGTCTTAATGATTTGAAGAAGCCTCGTGTGGCGCAGAGTGGTAGGTAACAGTAGTGCAACCAAAAACTCTCCCCACGACCCGAGTCTGATCCCAGCAGAAGCCGGATTCTCGGGTAGCCGGCTCAGGTCGACTCAGCCTTCCATCCTTCTGAGGTTGGTAAAATGAGTACCCAGCTTGCTGGGGAAGGTGACGACTGGGGAAGGCAATGGCAAAGCACCCCGTTGTAGTCTGCCAAGAAAATGTCACAAAAGTGACGTCACCCCAAAGTGTCAGACGTGATTCGATGCTTGCACAGGGGACCTTTCACTTTTCACCACAATGATTTAAAATTTACCTATATACAGCAAATACTGTATATACAAATCTGTATTAGTATGCTGTATGTTGCATAGCAAGGTAAAGAGAGTCTGTGCTATACTTCTCCCAGTTCCAAAATGTGAAATAAAATATTATTGCATTTTCTTTTGACTGTAAGTGCTGCAAATTTCATTAACAGGTGCCAAATCAGTCCTGTGTGAATAACAACATTGGTCACACTTTTAACACAATTACAGATGCTGACTTTGTTCTACAAAGTGTTATTTTACTTACTCTACTTACTTACTTACTTAAATTTATATGGCTGCCGGTCTTGCTCTGGGTGGTGAACACAGGTAAAAACAATAATATAATATAATATATAATAATACAGAATGAAAATTGAAAAATAAGGGAAAATAAAGATATACAACAAGAATAAAACAAAAAAGTAGCAGTCAAAGGTAACTTTCAGCAATAGTTAACAGCATCTCACAGGCTCACCTAACCTCCTGACTCCCGTGCATAAAAGAGCAGCCAGGTCTTAAGAGCCTTTGGAAAGGCTAGCATGCTCAGTGCATGGTGTTCCAGAAGGCAGGTGCAGCAACAGAAAAGGCATGCTTGCTGGATCCCACCAAATGACACTCTTTAATAGGTTGGATCCAGAGTCTGACCCTCCTGCCACACCTGATAGGGTGGAGAGACACAATCAGAGAAATCATTGGTCCCTCAAATATCCTGGTCCCATGCCATGTAGGGCTTTATGGGTGACATGCAGCACATTGAAAAAATAACAGATAACATTTGTTTTTGTTCTAGAGTAAATGTCAATCTGATTTAAACAATATATAGTTTTTGTTATCAATATACTGATAATTAGGCTCTTCTTCAACAGTGTTGAAGTGCTGTGGTCCAGTGGGTACCCCAAACAGAAAGTACACTGATACAAAACTCTGCTACCTGCAACAAGGCAACGTAGGGGAGGGAGCAGGAAGGGAAAAACATCCTTTGGTGCCAGGAAATTGGGGAGGGAGGCATTTTCACAAATGTCCAGAAATGTTTCAAAAGACCCTGAATGAATATGGAAAAGCATCCCCAAACAGATTTGGTGTGGCTGTGCCATACTGTGCCATGGTGGAGCTTGCAGCTCCACCCCTTGGAATGTCAATTAAAGAGATTCTTTTCCAAGTTCTGTTATGCACACATTGGGAAGCAAAGGAATAGTGATTCTTCAGCCTGCATGGTAAAATGGAAAAAGAAAGAGGTCTTTTATGCCAAACTGGAGAACTGACAGTGGGAGACTAGTTCCCACTTCTTTTCTTCCAGTAAAGCTGCCCCTTTGATTAGGCATTGCAGCATCTAATCTGCATGTGGCATGTTGTTCATTTATCAAGTGTGCAGAATTCTTTTGGAAGTCTACTTGATTTGTATCAAAATAAGTGTCCATTGAACTTGCAGCAGATTGCCAGACACATGTCAAAAGTGTTCTGTGCAGTACTGCAGTAGGTACCATCATGTTTGCTCTGTCAAAGCTAGGTGCATCACTTTACCCTTGAAATGGTGGCTGAAGAACTGCTTTCTCCCAGCTCCTTTTCCCTGACAGTTCTCCAGTCCCACAGAGCAGCTCTAAGGGATAGGAGAACTTCTGGCTAAACAGCAGCTTCTCCTCTCTCTCCTTCACTCCGCCCAAACCCTCCGAGTGCTTACAGTCAAGGGATCTGCTGCCAACTCTGGTAGGGCTTGAAAAGAGATGGTAGTTTGGCAGTGACACTTCCACTGCCCAAAGGTGAATGGACCTGAAAACTAATGGCTGGGCCCAGGGGAGGC
Source organism: Candoia aspera (assembly GCF_035149785.1). Lineage (NCBI taxonomy): Eukaryota > Metazoa > Chordata > Lepidosauria > Squamata > Candoiidae > Candoia > Candoia aspera. The sequence goes on along the minus strand of NC_086157.1, from coordinate 78,224,039 downwards.
ATCTACCCACAACAGCCTTGAGTGGCCGATAGAAAAACACCATTTTAAAACTGAACACAAAAAGATTAGTGCAGTGGGTCAGGGGTGAGGTGAGAATAGCATTATCCATTTATGTCTTCTGGAAACAGTTAACAAGACATCTCCTACCCCAGTTTGCAGGCTGTGCATAAACACTCTAATTCTTCAGAGACTATAGCTGCCAGGAAGAGAATAATGTTTAACTAAAATAAAACAAAGACACAAAAGAGATTGTATTGTTCTGAGGCAGACTGTTGGCTTTGCTGAGGGATTAATGGAAGCATCAGTCTTAAAAAGAGAAGGCAAAAGCTAAAACTGTAATAATGTGTTTGAAGCTGCTCCACAGAGCAATGTAACACAAGGTACTTTACTGGAAGTTTAGCACAGTCAAGCCTTACAGGGGAAAAAAAAAAAGCTGCTTCGCTGACCTTCTACCAGCAGTTCAGGTGATTCTCTCTCTCCCTCTCTCTCCCTCTCTCCCTCCCTCTCTCTCTCTCTCTTTTTCTCTTCATATTTCTTCTACATCAGTCCTGGAGATTTGCAAAATCCAATCTAATATATGTAATATCTTGTGGTTCTTTTTGTTTGCTCTTTATATTGTGTTTTTCCTCAATAAATAAGCAAATAAATAAATAAATAAATAATCATGCAGAAGTTCCTGATTTTGAAGATGTAAGCAACATCTTCAATGAATACTAAATTGTGTTTCCTTTGTATGCCCATCTTTAGCAAAATTTTAAATCATAGGACTTCAAATGGTGGCATATTATAAGAGTAGAAGAGACTTTAATAATATTTTACATGAATAAAAGTTTACATGAATATAGGTTCCAACTGAATAAAAAACTTCCTAACAGTAATAGGGTTTTCATAGTGGAACAATTTAGGCACAGCAACATTCACTAGAAGTGTTCAAGGGGAGTGCAACCCCTGAATATAATAAAAAAATCATATGTGGTCCTCAGTCTAGAAAAAAGTTATTCACTGCCATCCTGAATATAATATGGAGATAGCAGACTAACTTCATTAATTGTTAATATACTATTAACTGAGGGCATAGGAGCTGACTATCTTGCCCTGAGGAATGAGAAAAGAATAACCACTTAGAATACCTTTCAACAAACTCTTTGTTCCTTGCCTCTTAATTGTGAACCTTTTTTGGTTCCTCTTTCCAGTCTTGCATCTTTCCTCTTCATTATCAAAGGAAAAGACAAACTATGCTCCAAGCAACAAATAGACCATGTTGGAGATATCTTCAATAGTCTATTCTTTGTTGAAATTTATCTGCCACTACTCCCTTATTTTTCTTCTGTGCTCCTGAGAGTAAAGACTTTCCTTATCTTCACATGTTTTAAAATACACACACACACACACACACACACATATATATATATGTACTGTGTATGTGTATATACAGTATATATAAACACACACAAACATACATATATACACATACACACAGTACATATGTATGTGTGTGTGTATATATATTCATTCATTCTAATTTAACTTATCTAATTAGTTACCTTTATTTTGACTAGGATTTTGCTGGATTTTCTTTCTCTTTTTTTATAGCCTTAATTTTTTAAAATTATTTTTTAAAATTATATATATGAAACTTTGTGGTATTTCACCCTTTGCTTGGGTACAGTCAAATACTGAAACTACTTTTATGACAGTCTGTTTTGTTCTTTGATTCCAAAGCATGAACAAGGTTGCCATACTGGGCTCTACAAATCCAAGCAACTATTAAGAGATATCAAAACATTAGGAGTTTAATATACCTTTTTGCTGCCATCTAGAGGTAATCTGGATTTTTGAAGGCTATAGTCCTGCAAAGCAATAGATTTAAGAAAGAAAGTTCACAAAGAGGCAGAAGAATTAAAGCTTATATGGACAAATCAAAGACAGCAGAGATAGACAGAAGAAGAGAGGAGGAATATGAGGAGGTTGTCTTGAAAGGGAGTTAAAAAATTATAAACTGTTTCAGATAAAGTTTGGATTTTGCCTCAATAAAATTTATTTATTTATTTATTTATTTATTTATTTATTTATTTTTCAAGTTTCTATCACCACTCATCTGTCCCGAAAGGGAGACTCTCCTTTAAACAACTTAAATAAGAATTAAAGATGGAATGGGTTAAGTCAGTTAAGGAGATATGAAATAATTTGTCAAGTATGTTTGCACAAATTAATAAACAATTAAAGAAATACCAAATATCAGAGGTTGCATAGACAGCTAGTAAAGCATACAGTATTACACTGCTATGAAAAATGAGCTTGATATTGGAAAAGTTCAAAAAGATATTACAGATATTAGATTAGATTTGGCAGATCTCCAGGCTTGGAATAGAAGAAATAATTTGAGACTTAGAGCAATCAGGCAGAGTGCAGAAAAGACTGATTTAATTAATCTTATCTTCAAGATTAATGAACTTTTGCTGGACTTATTCAGATAAAGATGTAGAATGTGCCCATAGAGTTTTTCCCCTAGATTCACTCAGACTTAAAAGCCAAGAGATGTAATAAGATTTATTAATGCTTCTGTGAGACACAAAATTGTGCAAAGCAATTGTGAGCTGGAAGGGATAAACTGAAACAGGGATAAAGTGCAATATTTTCAAGATATTATTCCTGATACATTAAAGAGAATGAAAGCATTTAAACCTCTTATTGAATGATGATTTAAGAACTGAACACAGTACAATTGAGGCTTTTCTTTCAAATTAATTATCTTTAAACTAGGAAGATAGTAACCCAGAAGAGAGACTATTTCAACTCTTTGTGAGATGATCAGAGACTTAAGGGATAGTCCCTGAAAGACAAACTGAGATGACCTTGAACATACAGAAGACTGAGAAAAGATAAAATAAGATAAGATAAAAGGACATGTTGTAGTTTGGGAAGTACAAGAACACTGAGTTTTATAGAGTTCAACATTAGTAAGGATATAAATGCTGGGGGGAAAAAAAGTGGGGGGGAGGGAACAGCTAAGTATTTTATAGAAGCCAGTATAGGGACATAATTGGCTAGGGGAAGTTTCTCAACTTTTTGACCCTGGAGGAGCCCTTGAAATATTTTTCAGGCCTTGGGGAACCCCTGCACGTTCAGGCTCAAATATAGGCCAGAAGCTACAAAATTATTATATGCATTTCATGTGTTTGCCTGTATATATGCATTAACAGTGTTCTTAAACTGAAAATAAAGAATGAAACTTACCTCTTTACTGTGAAGTTGCCTAAACTTGAACTAACTTTTTAAATAAACTGTGATCTCCCAGGGAACCCTAGTGACCTTTCATGGAACACTAGGTTTACACAAACCCTGGCTGAGAAACTCTGGGCTAGGGGGAGAGAGACCTGAACTCAATGCAGCAACTCTTTCCACCCATACCAGACCAAATACAGCATTTATTTAATCTCCTGTAAACAATTGTCCACATTTTTCTAAGAAGGTTTAGAAAGCATGGGTTGAGAAGTAGTTGGGAAAAGGAGTTAGGAGAAAAAAAAGTTAATCAAAAAATATTTTCCAGAGCTTTTACTACTAATTTAATAGTAAATGTATTTGTTATATATTTGTTATATATTTGTTATATATTTGTTTTCATTGTTGATTATTAGAATTAATATTTTTGGCAAGCAAGACAGCAATAGCCGAAGCATGATATGCAAAAGGGTAAACAACAGAAGATAATTTGTTTGAATATCAGGTAATTGGTTGAACCAAAAAAAAATATTTAAAATTAGCAAGTTTTAAGAGTTTCAACCCATTTATGGTTATGTTACAAGAAACATACACAGTATGTCAAAAAGGATCAAGGGCAAATATTTTGGAGACATTTTTTTGGTAGAAGGCACTAATAAGTAAAGTGGCATGACTATTTTTTTAAAAGACTAATATAATTTTTAAATATAATTTTTATTAAGGTTTTTGATTCAATAGTAAAAACTAATACAAACTAAACATAAAGAAAGAGAATAGAATAGAAAGAAAGAATAAAAAGAAAAAGAAAGAAAAAGAAAAAGAAAAAGAAAAAGAAAAAGAAAAAGAAAAAGAAAAAGAAAAAGAAAAAGAAAAAGAAAGAAAGAAATATATAAAGAAGTGACTTCCAACCTTCATCACAACAAGTATAGGCAAATTTAATAACTCTTCACTTCCTATAAGGTTACAAAGAGATATCCCCTCATTCCATACCCCATCCCTTATCTATAAGCAAATTCATAAAACATCAACTTTTCAATCCTGGTGCAGCAAAAAGTCCATAAATGGTTGCCAGAACTCGGGGGGGGGGGAATGTCTTTTTCAAACTTGATCAAATAAACAAATTTTATATTCCTTCCTTTTACTTCTAACAATCTTAATCTTTAATTCAATAAAATATTGTGGTAGGATTTGATTTCTCTTCAATTCTTCTTTATCCCATTGCACAGATTTCTTCAAAGCTTTAACAAGCCTCTTTTGTAGATCCAATAAGAAAATATTTTCCAGGTCATTCTGTTGGGTTATCATTTGTATTTCCCTTTTAATTTTTAAAATTTTAGCAAGTTTATTTTGTATATCCAGTGTCCTTTTCCAAATCATTCTCTTGGCCTATCATTTGTAGCCACTTTCGGTACTTATCTGCCTTGTCAGATAAAATTTGTTCCACATCTGTCATTCCTTCATTAACATCTTTTGGACATAGTCTATCCACAGAAGTAAACATTTTACTGACACTGTTGATATTGTAATTACTGATTTCTGGCTCCATTCTTCAAAGCTCTCCTTTAATGTTTCCAATGTTACTGTATAACATTTTGTGTCATTTTGTAGATCCCAGTATTAACCGACATCAAGAGCAGGCTTGTATTTTTTTTTCCCTTCTGCTTGGAATCTTTAGTCTCCTCTAGTGTCTAGTTTCTAACAACATAAGGTGACTTATCTTTGTTATCATTTTCAATAGCCAGGATAACCAAAATAAGACTGTTTTCCATGACAAGCTCTTTATTTTTTATAGTTGATTCCAAAATCTTATAGTAAAGTTGATATTTGAAATTTATCTGTTTATAACTTAATCCAGTTATAACTTTCTTAGATCAAAGTATTATTTAGCTTTGTACTGTTTATTTCAAATTCTTTAAGTTCTTAAGTTCATAGTTAAATTTTCTTTTGTTCAGTGTTGAAGATAAGCTCATCCGGTGACTTTTCCAACTTGTCATTCTGAATGTCTCTAACAGCTTGAAGATGATTAATAGGCAATTTCTGAAAGTGATTAGAAAGTGAGGTTAGCAAACTTAGTGTCCTTTAAAAGGTTCCCCAGGGGTTGCGAGCAAGATGGCTGAACCCTTTATCTTCTGGTGCTCAAACCCATGGAAAACCACTGTCCTGCAGGCTCCTCATGAGGAGCAGCCATCTGGAATACATGTGGGCGATCTCATGTCCTCTCCTTGTCCAGAGAGGTTCCTCTATCTTTCCTGTGGTCTTCTGCTTCACTTTTGAGGAGATGTCTTCAGTTTGCCATACCTCCCTTGGAAGTCAAGTCTGTCATAATGTATCACAGCATGGTGCCACATTCCACCACTTTGGGACATGCATATGACATCACAAGTCACATAGAAAAGCAGCAGGGATTGATAACAACACTGTGACACTGTAAGCTCCTTCCCTCTGTGGATGCTATTGCTAATTCCCTCTTTTTAATTAGCAGAATGATGCGCAATGTAATGTAATTTCCAATGAAGTCCTATATATACCTACTCAGGAAATTACTACTGAGTAGGTATATATATTGAATACAGTGGACTCTAAGCCCAGATAAGTGAATATGAGTTGCAGTCTCAGGCACTGTTCTAAATAAAGAAATGCAATCAATCACCACTGTAATTATATAAGTTCCTTTTCTTCCCAGTATTTCCAATTTTACAAAAAATTTTTAAAAAATCAAATGGATCTGTAATGGATACTTAGCATAATTCTACTGGATTGGCACGATAGCATCGCTTATGGTATAATCAAGGAGGAAATAATTAAGTTGTATTTTCAATGTATGCTCCACCCTACTTAATGAAATATCCCACTTAAAAAAAAAGCTTTTCAATGTGTGGAACTAGCCTGAATTAATATGCATAAAAGTGGCTATTTATCATCATTTTGAAGTATATGATTTTCTCCTCTAATGTCAATTGAAAATCACTATTTTTTTTTCTTCATGTTGATGACCACTTAATTTCAATAACCTCACATAGCATGGCAGGTCCAACTCTAAAATGTGTTGTCAAATTGCATTTGATTCTTTTCTTTTTATAGATACAGTCCATAGCTTACAGCTTCAGGTTATAAAACCACAATATTAGAGATAGGTAAACTCCCTGTAATGTTATATGTAATTAATTTAGAATAAGTGGATTGATTTCTCAGATGTTAACAGAGCTATTATGAAGCCTAAATCTGCCCCCTGAGCTTTGCTAGGATTCACTATACCCTATGTAAATCATATTTTTCCTCTCTACCCCACTCTTTCAAGGAGGGTGTGCTGTCTGACAGTTGTGCATAGGCAAGCTAATATTTGCAAAAGAAGAACATGCTTACCTTACTAGAATAGCATTCAGTTACTTTCCCTCTGCTGCTTAAAGCATCTGTGTCTTGCTATTAAAGTGAGGGGTGGCAGGAACATGTGGCAGATGGTGCGTAACAATTTCTATTTTTTCCTAGAATCCTACTATATGCTGTGGTAACCCAGTCAAGAGAGATCACATCACTCTCTCCTCTACCATATTTTTTTCTCCAAAACTGATTTGAAATTTGCTTAGGATGCTCTTCAGATCAATGTGCATTGAGGTGCAGAAGAATGTGGAAGATGGGTATAGAATAACATTGTTTCAATCAGGGATAGCTACAGCTACAGTCACAGGCTTCAAAACAGTGGGTTTATTGGATCAAGAAAAGCCCTGTACCTTTTTATGTGCATGCAAAATGTGTGATGCAAATTAAAAAAGGGGGCAGAGCTTTAATTGCACCACCATTTTGAAGCTGGTGAGCTTTGCTTCTAATGTCCCTGTCCTCAACAAAAAGAAAGTATATTCAATCAAGTGGAATTGTAGGACAAATCCTTTGCACAAAGAAGTATGTGTTGAAGTCTCAAATTCTTCTAAGCAGCTCCTGCCAAAAAAAACACTCTGCTAATTTTAAATTACACTTTTCTCTCATTATACTCCAAGCATTCTCTAACATATGCATGCATCTCAGAAAGAGAGGTGCCAGTGGCTTTTTTTTTTCCTGTTCTACAAAATTCACAAATACCCAGTAAGTCTGTAACAGGGGAATTCTATTGAACCGATCTGATAGCATAACTCATGGTATAATCAGGGAGAAAATAATTAAGCTCTACTTTCAAAATATGCTCCATTCCACTTTATTTATTTATTTATTATGTATGGCATAGCCATAATAAATAAATTCCACTTAATAAAATATCCTGCTTAAATACAGTTGGGAAATTATCTGGGATTATCTCAGAAAGAGAGACTCTCTTCCATTTTTCTCCATTAAGTTGCCTTCAGGTGTTCCTTAGCCCTTTGTGCATTGCAGGTTCCTGTGCATGATGGAAGAAAGCATGACTTCCTTTATGATCTCCAGCCTAGACACCTTAACCTTAATCTTTGCAACGCTAGCAGTCATTCTACTGATTTAACCTGAGCTTGCTTTGATTCTCCTTGTTTTATCCTCCCACTATAGTGGTCATCTCTAAATTCCGAACCATTTTAATATCCTCTACTTATGCTTCCTGCCAATCCAAAGCTTCCTATCTTCTCTGACGATGGTAACAGATTTGCTCCCTTTATCCTCCTCATCCTTTTTTTAAAGAATTTTTTATCTCATCTTTATTATTTTTTATAAGTAACTCAAGGAAGGGAAGTTACCTAATACTCCTTCCTCCTCCGTGCTTAATTTTTCCCATGTTTTGCTAAAATACTTTGGCACTGAAGAACAAAAATAATTAAATTCCTATATTGCACCATTTTATAAGTGTTGGTGAAAGTGAACAATAGACCCATTCTAGAACTGTAATTGTGAGAGCCAGTTTGGTGTAGTGGTTAAGACATCAGGCTAGAAACTGGGAGACCATCATTTCTAGTCCCACCTTGGGCACAAAGCCAGCTGGGTGTCCTTGGGCCAGTCATTCTCTCTGCCCTAGGAAGGAGGCAATAGCAAACCACTTCTGAAAAAACCTTGCTAATAAAACTGCAGGGACTTGTCCAGGCAGTCTCCAAGAATCAGACATGAGTAAACAGATTAAAAAAAGAAAAAAAAACCTGTAATTACCCCAGGTTGCTGTGTAATTTTTCCAATTACTTTCAGTCAGAATGGGTGAATAAATATACCAATTTGGTTACAGTATCTCCCAACACAATCTGGAAAAGTTTTGCTTAATATAATGTAATTTTACAGAAGTTAAAATATTTCACAGATGTTTAGTATCACCCATGAAATATTTCTATAGATCCTGATAACTTGACAAAATAAATTTCTAAGGAATATTCTATCATGAAGAATTCCAAGATAAATTACATATCATGTTCAGATTCCAGGTTTTCTTTTCAGGCTTTTAAAGGGCCTGTTTGATATAAGACTCTTGTAAAATGTTGATTTTTTTATTTTTTTTCTAATGTGGATATACATTCTTCAGATATTATCAGTATTCTTGATTGGTAAAGTCCTATGTGCTTAAGAAGAAAGAATTGCAATTGTCTCATTTGAATTCAGGCTGGGACTTATGTCCAGTTATTTTGCATGATATATTTAGCAGAGATAGGGTTCTTCCACCCCCATCACTCTCCCTCAAAATCTTTAATGTATAAAATCCACTGTCTTTCCATACTTTCCAGGTCCCATGTGTGGCATGAATTACTTTCACCTTTTCAATCCTCTAAGGTTTCCCAAACTGTGAGGGGAGATGCAACCAGAGCCCAGGGAAGGTGTGAAGAACCTTTTAGTTGTACTTTGTTACAATAAATCCACATTTCCCAAAGTTTCATTGTATTGTTTTCATTGTTCATTTGTGTTCATTCTGGTGTTTGGATTTTTAGGGGAGTGTATACATCAAGATTACACTAAAGGGAGGTGTTATGGCAAAGATTTTAGGGATCCCTGCTCTAAGGTAAGTTTTAAATATGAATTGCAGATTTAATTCCTTTATATCTGGGACAAATAGTATTGCTGTTACAGATTTAGAGTGGTGTGATAATTCAGTTGGTACCACTAAATGTATTTTGAGTTTGAAAATATGTGTTAATCAGTTGGAAGTCACTGAAGTAATAGTTCAAATTTGATATACTTAAGTCTCTATCATTATTTTATATAGTTTATTGGCTCTTAGGCTATTTATAATTATGTACTGTATACATGAATAAAATGTATTCACTAGTACAACTAATAGGCAGGGGCCAAAATATGTGTAACCGGATTAGAATTTTAGGAACAACAATGCGCCATATCTTCTTCCTAAGAATATATCAGCAAAATAAAATATAGCAGGTAACTCAAGAGCCTCCAGACGCTGAAAAAAAATAAATTACAAATAAAACAAGTCAAGTGTAATGATTCTAGTAACAGCATAATTGCTAGAAAAAGTATGATATAAACAATATGAAAGATAAAAACGTTCAGGGACAGCACAAAAAATGAAATTCTCAATTAAATTCTTAGTATATTCAGAGTTTGATGCCAGGCCTAATGATACTGTAATATCATGCCTGAGAATTAAGCAGACAGAGCACTACTGGCATCAAAGGCCTACCCAAGGCAACTTGGAAGTCTGGTAGATATTGTTACAGATGGATATTCAGCCAGGGAAAATACCCAAATTGGAAAGTTCTTCTTAAAATCCTTACGCAAGTAACTGAGTAAAAGGATTCTTGGGTCTATCTGACTCCAGAGAAGAGATGTGGAAAGAGGGAGGGATCAGTTTCCTCTGTGACTTTATAATTTTCTACTTTCATATTTTCTGAAATATGAGAAAATTGTGTTATTTTAAAACAACCCTATTCCTGAACAAATCATAGCACTATTTCCTACACAAAGAACCTAATGTAAGCATGCACTACAAGTGAGACAAAATGGAGAAGAGATTTTCCCCTTCCTTTGAAATGATATTTCCATTTAATATATGCATATATTTATTTATTTACTATGATAGAAATTGTACACAAAGGTGCAGGCAATATTAGCATATTTCTCTAAAATAAAGACAATATTTTAAAATAATAGTTTGTTCATTTATATCAAATGGTTTTTGTGTAAAACAATTTGTTTTAAATTGAGACACAGAATTAACAGGTATTTACTCCACTAGTAAAGAAAAATTCAGTATATGATCATTACATTTAGGCAGTTAAATTGTGTCTTTTTCTTTCTTGATATAAGTTCTGGCCCTTAAAAGATTGATATGCCATTCTGAAGCTCTACTGCACTCTAAAGAGACAAAGTATAACCTATGCAATAAAGGAAAGAGAAGGGATGACAAAGCTTCATTCAGAGTATTTCTATATCACCGTCATTTTCATTCTCTAAACACTCACCTTTAAGGGGGTCTGTAATTATGTTACTTTTGACAACTTAGAAGATATGCCTAGAGCACTAATGGAGGAAGACTAGAGATGAACATGCCAAATACGTAATGGCTCATATCTATTACACCATGGCAATAAGGGTTATTCCATTGCTGGAATGTCTCCAATGGAGATTTCTGAAGGAAGAAATGGTGGACCGAAAACAGGTCCATGAAAAGGGGAGCTGACAACTGCGGAGGAATGAAGATCTGGCAAGTAGATTGGCTCTTTGGAACCTGTTTGAACAAGAAGAGGGCTTGAGATAGCCCACAAGTGATCCAGATAGCTGCTCCTCATGAGGAGACTGCAAGATAGTGGGTTTAGAGCTCTGGTAGATGAGGAAATCTTCAGCAAAGGATCGTTACCTTGTCGTGGTGCTGGAGCTTGAGCACCTCAATGATGCCATGAGCTAAACCGTGAAGGGCCACCCAAGACGGGAAGGTCATGACAGAGAGGTCAGACTAAATGCGATCCCTGGGGAAGGTAATGGCAACCCACCTCAGTATTCTTGCCGTGAAAACTAAATGGATCAGTACAACCAGAGATATGTCGGTATACCATCGGAAGATGAGACCCCCAGGTCGGAAGATGGTCAAAATGCTACTGGGGAGGAACAGAGGAGGAGCTCAACTAGCCCCAGACGTGATGATGCAGCTAGCTCAAAGCCGAAAGGACGGCTAGCGGCCGACGGTGCTGGTGGTGAATGGCGAATCCGATGTTCTAAGGATCAACATACCATCGGAACCTGGAATGTAAGATCTATGAGCCAGGGCAAATTGGATCTGGTTATTGGTGAGATGTCAAGATTAAAGATAGACATTCTGGGCGTCAGTGAACTGAAATGGACTGGAATGGGCCACTTCACATCAAATGACCACCAGATCTACTACTGCGGACAAGAGGACCACAGAAGAAATGGAGTAGCCTTCATAATTAATAGTAAAGTGGCTAAAGCAGTGCTTGGATACAACCCAAAAAACGACAGAATGATCTCAATTCGAATTCAGGGCAAGCCATCTAACATCACAGTGATCCAAATATACGCCCCAACCACAGATGCTGAAGAAGCTGAAGTAGAGCAGTTCTATGAGGATCTGCAGCACCTACTGGACAACACGCCTAAAAGAGATGTTATTTTCATCACAGGAGACTGGAATGCTAAGGTGGGCAGTCAAATGACACCTCGAATTACAGGTAAGTATGGCCTGGGAGAACAAAACGAAGCAGGACACAGGCTGATAGAATTTTGCCAAGACAATTCACTCTGCATAACAAACACTCTCTTCCAACAACCTAAGAGATGGCTTTATACATGGACTTCACCAGATGGACAACACCAAAATCAGATTGATTACATCCTTTGCAGCCAAAGGTGGCGGACATCTGTACAGTCGGTAAAAACAAGGCCTGGAGCTGACTGTAGTTCAGATCACGAACTTCTTATTGCACAATTTAGGATCAGACTAAAGAGATTAGGGAAGACCCACAGATCAGCTAGATATGAGCTCACTAATATTCCTAAGGAATATGCAGTGGAGGTGAAGAATAGATTTAAGGGACTGGACTTAGTAGATAGGGTCCTGGAAGAACTCTGGACAGAAGTTGGCATCATTGTTCAGGAGGCGGCAACAAAATACATCCCAAAGAAAGAGAAAACCAAGAAGGCAAACTGGCTGTCTGCTGAGACACTAGAAGTAGCCCAAGAAAGAAGGAAAGCAAAAGGCAACAGTGATAGGGGGAGATATGCCCAATTAAATGCAAAATTCCAGAGGTTAGCCAGAAGAGATAAGGAATTATTTTTAAACAAGCAATGCGCGGAAGTGGAAGAAGACAATAGAATAGGAAGGACAAGAGACCTCTTCCAGAAAATTAGAAACATTGGAGGTAAGTTGCAGGCAAAAATGGGTATGATCAAAAACAAAGATGGCAAGGACCTAACAGAAGAAGAAGAGATCAAGAAAAGGTGGCAAGAATATACAGAAAACCTGTATAGGAAGGATAACAATATCGGGGATAGCTTTGATGGTGTGGTCGGTGAGCTAGAGCCAGACATCCTGAAGAGTGAGGTTGAGTGGGCCTTAAGAAGCATTGCTAATAACAAGGCAACAGGAGACGACGGCATCCCAGCTGAACTGTTCAAAATCTTGCAAGATGATGCTGTCAAGGTAATGCATGCTATATGCCAGCAAATTTGGAAAACACAAGAATGGCCATCAGACTGGAAAAAATCAACTTATATCCCCATACCAAAAAAGGGAAACACTAAAGAATGTTCAAACTATCGAACAGTGGCACTCATTTCACATGCCAGTAAGGTAATGCTCAAGATCCTGCAAGGTAGACTTCAGCACTTCATGGAGCGAGAATTGCCAGATGTACAAGCTGGGTTTAGAAAAGGCAGAGGAACTAGAGACCAAATTGCCAATATCCGCTGGATAATGGAAAAAGCCAGGGAGTTTCAGAAAAACATCTATTTCTGTTTTATTGACTATTCTAAAGCCTTTGACTGTGTGGACCATAACAAATTGTGGCAAGTTCTTAGTGGTATGGGGATACCAAGTCATCTTGTCTGCCTCCTGAAGAATCTGTATAACGACCAAGTAGCAACAGTAAGAACAGACCACGGAACAACGGACTGGTTTAAGATTGGGAAAGGAGTACGGCAGGGCTGTATACTCTCACCCTACCTATTCAACTTGTATGCAGAACACATCATGCGACAAGCTGGCCTTGAGGAATCCAAGGCTGGAGTTAAAATCTCTGGAAGAAACATTAACAATCTCAGATATGCAGATGATACCACTTTGATGGCTGAAAGTGAAGAGGAACTGAGGAGCCTTATGATGAAGGTGAAAGAAGAAAGTGCAAAAGCTGGCTTGCAGCTAAACCTCAAAAAAACCAAGATTATGGCAACCAGCTTGATTGATAACTGGCAAATAGAGGGAGAAAATGTAGAAGCAGTGAAAGACTTTGTATTCCTAGGTGCAAAGATTACTGCAGATGCTGACTGCAGTCAGGAAATCAGAAGACGCTTAATCCTTGGAAGAAGAGCAATGACAAATCTCGATAAAATAGTTAAGAGCAGAGACATCACACTGACAACAAAGGCCCGCATAGTTAAAGCAATGGTGTTCCCTATAGTAACATATGGCTGCGAGAGCTGGACCATAAGGAAGGCTGAGCGAAGGAAGATCGATGCTTTTGAACTGTGGTGTTGGAGGAAAATTCTGAGAGTGCCTTGGACTGCAAGAAGATCCAACCAGTCCATCCTCCAGGAAATAAAGCCAGACTGCTCACTTGGGGGAATGATATTAAAGGCAAAACTGAAATACTTTGGCCACATAATGAGAAGACAGGACACCCTGGAGAAGATGCTGATGCTAGGGAGAGTGGAAGGCAAAAGGAAGAGGGGCCGACCAAGGGCAAGATGGATGGATGATATTCTAGAGGTGACGGACTCGTCCCTGGGGGAGCTGGGGGTGTTGACGACCGACAGGAAGCTCTGGCGTGGGCTGGTCCATGAAGTCACAAAGAGTCGGAAGCGACTAAACGAATAAACAACAACAGATGAGGAAATAGCCATCTTGCTTGAACCATGGTTGGTGCCTTTGAAAAGACATTAAGTTTACATACTTCCTTCTCTAATCACTTTTGGAAATTGCTTGTTAGCTGCTTTTCAGCTATTAAAAACCTTTGGGTCAACAGGTTTGATAGCACTGGCTAAGTTACCTTCAATCCTTAGCAAAATAAGTGTTAACTACAAGTTTAAGGACTTTTTTTTTTTTTTTTTGGAATAAACAGCAAAAGGGTATTAAAACTTTGATTTTAGAAAGTTTCGTATGGACTAAGGATCCAGATAAATTTGAAAAAAAGATTTTGGATTTAATTATAGAATCACTCCCATGGGAAAAAGCTTTCTATAAACCAATATAAAGTTGGTTTATTTGATCAAAGTGAAATAAATATGTTGGTTTATTTGATCAAGGTTGGAATAGAAATAGAAATGGAAATTTGATCAACAGAATAGAAATTTGATCAAGGTTAAAATAGATATATTGTTATTTCTGGTAACACATAATGGACTTTTGCTGACACCAGGACTAAAATGATGATGCCTTATGGATTTGATTATAGACAAGAAATGGGATATGGGAAGAAGAGATCATTTGTTATATTTTAAGAGGGGATGATAAGTTACTAAAAATGTTTATTTTGTTTATTTATTTATTTGTTTATCCAATTTGTCCCCACCCATCTCCTCCCATCAGGGGACTCTTGTTATACTTGTTGTGATGAAGGTGGGAAGTCACTTCTTTATATGTTTCCTTTCTTTTTGTTTACTATATTCTTACTTTTCTATTTTTATTTCTTTTTATTTCTTTTCTGTACCTTTTTAGTCTTTATTCTTCTATATATATATATTAGTTTGTATAGTTTTTACTGTTGTTATTTTTAATAGAATTACTATAAAAAAAAGAATGATTCCTAGGGACCTTAAAGATGACCTGCTCCTTTTTGGAGAAGGGGAGGCAGGAAATCTGCTCATGGGCCACTTTGAGATATTTGTGCCACAGTTTTGCCAATATTCCTCAAGTCTGGATTCTGGGTAGGTGGCATTGAGAGACAAGAAATTGGATATATGGGCAAGAGATATGGAGGGACACGGGGATGAGTCATCTGACTCAGAATCTGTGTATCAATGTATGTGTAGAAAGCAAGGGGGCATGTGTGGAGCAGGACATATGTGAGTGACCGATGAATGACCTGAACTTTGCCAGGCTAGAAGGCAGAATAGATGTTAATTGGGAAAGTAAGTTAGAATAGATAAGGATGTTTATTAGAAAAATAGATTAGGGTGCCTGCCAGATAAGAGGGATGCCATTTGCCAGTTGGACAAGAAGCCCCCAGGAAATCATGGGGGTTAGGAGTTTACATTAAGCAGGTGTATGCCTTAATAAGTGCTATCCATAATCAGGGGTTAAGAGTTCATGCTAAGCAAATGGAGGATGTATGGCATGAGGTAACTACTTTAAACTTGTATAAAAGAAGCTGCTTGTCTCATGTTCAGGGCTTCTTCTCTCTTCCGTTGCGGAGAGGAAGTCCTTCTTTATATAGATGTCTAAATAAATGAGTTTGATTCTCTGGCTCTGCGTGGTGATTGGCTTATTGTGCCAGGCAAACAGACAAACTGCACTTTGTGGCCAACAGGGTCTAAGGGATTTCAATGTTAACAGCTTGTGATGTTAGCTCAGATTCATTTCAAGGAAGTGGACAGAATGCTGTGCAGCATGAGCTCTGCCACTTTGTGTGATGCATCCATGTCCCAACTGGTTTCTTTGGGCAGCTGGTGAGGGTGTGAATAAGTAGATCTAGGAAATATTCAACAACTTCTGGGGGAGGAGTGGTACAGTCTGTCTTGAAAGAGTTAATGATTGATCCCTCTGTGGAGAGGCCTTCCCTGGAGCAGGCTGTCTCATACAACTGCTGCCCATTCTCCAACCTTCTCTAAAAGACAGTAGTGCAGGTACAGCTGCAGAGAACTCTAAAGAAAGTAAATATCTAGGTGGTGCTGCACTACAGAGTCTTTCTCCTTCCTCAGTGGTAGTTTCCCTCTGTGCTAATAGAAGGAGAGAGACTGGCTTCTGAGTTCATTCTTTCTTTTCCCTGCCTTTTATTATCTAATGAAGCCCCTGGGGGAGATTATGTGTCAGTTTGGGGTGAGGTATTGTAATGGTTGCCTATTCTAAAACACTATCAGACTCATGAGCAGGAATTCAAAGATATCTGATTTATTAAAGAATAGCATGCAGGATCACAGAGAAAGCTGAGAATGAAAAAAGTGTGCCAAATGCAAACTAAAAACTCTCAGTGTAAATGAGATCCCTCCCCCATAGAATCTTCCCAAGTTCACAATCCCAGGTGCTCCTAACGGTTTCTGATGGTCTGCGGGAAAAGTCCTTGAACAGAGAGCATAACCAAACACATTCCATTGTAATGAACACAGATATAGATACTGGAGGGTGCCTCGAAGCTTGCAAGAATCAACAACCTCCTTGACCTCAAAGTGCTGTCAGCCATCAACCATGATCGGAGCAGGAGGAGGAGGTTGGGGATGCCAGAGGGAGGAGTGGCATCACTCCTGCAATGGAAAACAGGGTGCAAGCGTTTCAAATTGTGAGGCAGGTCCAATTTAACAGTAACTGGATTGATAAGACCAACAATAGGGAAAGGACCAATGAACTTGGGAGCAAGTTTTTTAGAGGGTTGTGGTGACTTGATAAATTTGGTAGATAGATACAACTGATTCCCAGTCTTGAAGTCGTGTTGCAAGGAACAATGCTTATCGGTTTGAAACTTGTAAGCAGCTTGGGCATCAGCCAAAGCTTGTTGAATCACCGGCCAGGAATCAGCCAGCTTAATAGCCCAGTCAGAGACAGAACATGTTTGGGAAGGGAGTTGTGGCAGTTCAGGGATGGGAACAAAGTTGTGACCAGAAACCACACAAAAAGGGGTTTGCCCGGTACTTTGATGGACAGCATTGTTATAAGCTACTTCAGCAAAAGGTAGTAACTCCACCCAATCGTCCTGATGGTAGTTAATGTATGCTCTAAGAAATTTTTCAAGAGTGGAGTTCAAAATCTCAGTAGAACTGTCAGTCTTAGGATGGGAAGACATGGATAGCACTTGTTTGGTGCCAATTTTAAAAATGATTTCCAAAACTGGGAAGTAAACTGTGTCTCAAGGTCACTGACCAAATGGGAGGGGCTACCGTGGAGGCGGTAGATGTGGATGAGAAATAGTCACGCCAATTGCGGGGCTGACGGCATGGATGCACATGGAATGACATGTGCTTGTTTGGAAAAAAAATCTTTTACATCCCAAATGACAATTTTCTTCTGACTGGGAGGAAGATCCACAATAAAATCCATAGAAATCTCATCCCAGGGACGGGACGGGCTGGCCACAGGCTGTAGAAGCCCCTGTGGTTTCCCCCCCTTACGTTTTGACATTGCACAAACAGGACAGGAAGTCACATAGTCTTTTACATTGCGTCTCAAGGTAGGCCACCAGAATTGACGACGAACCAAATGTAATGTTTTGACAAAACCAAAGTGCCCAGCAAGTTCATCATTATAGGAGCATTGTAAAATCTCAGCTCTTAAAGGTTCGGGTACATAAAGGCGGTGTTCCACGCATGCCAGACCATTTTTGAAGGAAACAGTGTCTTTATTAGCTAGCAACCAAGTGTCAGATTTCAGTGCCTGGAGAAAGTCTTTCTGTAACTGACAAGGAACTTGCACGTTCTGCTTCCCATACTGGACTGGGGGCGGGATTGCTTGCGCACGGGTCTGGCTCTGAGTGACAGCAACCAAACCCAGTTGTGATTCAGTGAGAACAGTCCCAACCACGTCTGCTCCCTGGTCAAAATCCTGAGGTAAACGTGACAAAGCATCGGCCAGAAAGTTTTTCTTTTCTGGGATAAATTTTAACTGGAAGTTGAAACGACTGAAAAACTGAGCCCAGCGAATTTGTTTAGGACTGAGATGCTGGGGTGTGTGGAGGGCTTCCAAATTCCTGTGATCGATGTTTGGGGGTGTGAAGGGCATTTAGCACCTTCAAGGAGGTGACGCCAGGCTTCCAAAGCAGCTTTTACACCAAACGCCTCCTTTTCCCAAACATGCCACCAGCGTTCGGTTTCAGAAAATTTTCTGGACAGATAAGCGCATGGTTTTAAGTGATTTTCAGAATCTCTCTGTAACAATATAGCCCCAAGTGAGGAGTCAGAAGCATCAACTTGGACCACAAAGGGGCGTTCAGGATTCGGGTGCTGTAGAATAGGCTCAGCAGTGAAAAAGGTTTTTAATTTCTCAAATGCTGCCTGGCATTCAGGCGTCCAATTCAACACTTGCCCCAGAGTTTTTTACTTTGTGTGTCTCCCCCAAGCCCTTAGTATGGAGTAAATCAGTGAGGGTCAAAGCAATCTCAGCGAACCCCTGGATAAATTGGCAATAGTAATTACTGTACCCAAGGGAACTTTGCAATTGCCTCCGGGTGCGGGGATGTTCCCAACTTAAAATCAGCTTTATGTAATGGTTGCCTATTCTAAAACACTATCAGACTCATGAGCAGGAATTCAAAGATATCTGATTTATTAAAGAATAGTATGCAGGATCACGGAGAAAGCTGAGAATGATAAAAGCGCGCCAAATGCAAATTAAAAACCCTTGGTGTAAATGAGATCCCTCCCCCATAGAATCTTCCCAAGTTCACAATCCCAGGTGCTCCTAACGGTTTCTGATGGTCTGTGGGAAAAGGCCTTGAATAGAGAACATAACCGAACACATTCCATTGTAATGAACGCAGATACAGAGCTTGGTACAAGGTTTCACAGCAGCTCCCTCCTAAACAGAAATGCGCGTCAGCGCCATGGCATGTGAAACGTTACGATGTATACTATACATTGAAACAGTGAACATGACAGGTATCTTCAGAACACAAATGATATTTAGGTAATGTCATAACTCTATAGCAACAAATTTAACTACTACTACAAATGAACAACCAAGGACACAAGTCTGAAGTTCAGTTTTTATTTATTTATTTATTTACATAGAAAAAAAATAGAATCCCAGTCAGTACCTTTCCTTTTAAATGTAGTGTATTTGTGTGGGTGCATGCAATTCAGAGCCATTAACTTCTAATTTTTTTTGTGCTTTGGTGAAGAGAAGATGCAGTCTGTTGCTTCTGGGAATGTGAACTAGCTTGCACCTGTGCAATATTTATACAAGGCCTTTTTATGAGTGTTTTAATTCACTCTCTCAAACTTTGGTTTATTTTCAGATCATGTAAATCTTGTTCCACTCTCTCTGGTACGCATCTCCATACTGGATTGAGCCAGAGATAAAGTTGCAAGTCTTATCCAAAGTCTGGGAGCTATGGAGGACTGGATACAAGGACCAAGCTGAAGATGAATTTCTGCAAGGCAGAGGTGCTGGGTTTTTTTTTTAATATATATTTTTATTAATAAAATATTGGGATACGAAACAAAGTAAGAAATACAGATAGAACAAAACAAACAAACAAACTACCAAATGTAGTTTAAAAAACAAACAAACATAGTGAAAAATCTTTCTAGTAACACTCCCCCTCCCAACCCTACCATTTGTGTCCCAAACTGCTAACCACAGTTTGAATATTTGTACTTTACACTGAACATTAATCATTCTTACTAATTTCTGTTTAAGTCCTAGAAACCATATTCCAAATGTCTAAATCTGCCATGCTGTCTAATGCATTGTGTATAAGGCAGCCATTCCTGCTTGAATTTGGTTAAATTTCTGTTATGGATATATACTGTCAATTTTGCCATTGCAGCATATACAATTTTGGTCTCCCGGTCAGATATCATTGGCAACATTTCTGTTTTCCTATGTTGTGCCAGGCTTGTTCTTGCTATAGACCTAGACCTAGACCTAGACCTAGACATATTTGCTCTTGTAAGTCCAAAAGAAAACAAAGAGCAGGGATGATATAGTAAGGAAGGATGCTTTCTTTTATCATAAGGGAAAACATTATTATATTTTATTAATGTTTTCTGGAATTATACTTAATAAAATATTTGTAGTTTCAGTACAAATTTTATTTTTAGGGCATTTTGAATATTTTGATGTATTTACTAGAATTTGTTTGAATTACCACCACATGTGTAAAATATTCCCTCTTTTTTGTGTCACTTCCAACATTTGTAGTTGTATGCTTTGTCTATCTTGGCAATCATTTATGGGTTTATGGACATATGTAGAACATTTTGTACCAATTTTTAATTGTAGCTTGGCAGAGGTGCCGTTCATCTAAAAAGCATCTGAATTTCTGTAAGCTGTGGTTATGATTCTGGACCTTGACCAGGTAGCATTCCCTATGAAAATTCAGATTTGCAATTTGGAGGAGCAGTCTTATAACTACTAGTAGATAGGCAAGTAGATGCTATGGCAAGTGAAGCCTTTGATTATGTGATCCTTTATAGATTAGGAAGCTTGATAACAGTACCTATTTCCATCGAGAATAGACTACTGCAATGCATTCTACAAGGAGCAACTTCGAAGACTAAACAAAATTGCAATTCTTACAAAATGCAGTTGCTTGCCTGCTAATGACTAAGCTATTTAACATTGTTTTTTGTGGGTGCTGCATTGGCTTCCAATAGATAAAATTCAAAGTGCTAGTTTTAACCTATGAAACCAAGAAGTAATATTGCCAGTGCCTTTGCATCCAAGAACAACAGAAATCCTCATCAATAAATACCTTCCCTTTTTGTCATCAGTCAGACTGTGCACAGGGATGGGTATTCTCTTATATTATCTGAAAAAAGTACTTGAGGGACTAGTTCACAAAGAGTAAAATATGGCTTGTGCTCTTTGAATGACCGTGCTGAAAAGCTCTATATCTCCAGCTGTCCATAAACTATTTATTGAAAAATACTATTTTTGAACTACTGTATCTGAAAAGATGGCCTCATTCTAAAGCAGTGATAAAATAGAAGAGAGTAATAATATTCAAGAGGGTAAATTTGTACATCCAAGAGAAAACTGAGGACAGTGATGGTATACTAGGAAGGATGCTTTCTTTCAACATAAGGGGAAAAAAATATTTAATAAAGCTGCTGCTATTGTCTGAGAGAGACTATATCCTTTGAAACATGCTCAGAACTAAACACAAAATGCCAAACATGTTATGAACTGTACATAATCAGTGATTCAAACAGAAGCAGCAAAATTATATTTGTTGGATAATTATCTTCAGCTAGCTAAAATATTAGCTTGGTCTGAAAATGGAATCAGAAATGCTCCAGGTTTTTGTATATTATTTCAAAGAAAAGGTCATTTTAGTTATGTTGATATTACACTTTCCTTGAAAATTTTATTGTTTATTGGTTGTTATAATTCTGTATATAATTGTTTTATTTACATACAGTATGTAGAAGAAGAAAAAAAATAAAATGGTTAATTTATTTAAAGGGAACAAGAATCCAAAGACCACCATAATATGGAGACCACCATCACTATCGCGCAGTGCCTTGAAAAGTGATCAGTGGAAAATATATCAAATCTTTTGTGATTTATAAATAGCATTTTGTGCTTCTTAATGTTGCACTGCATTTCCAAAATGATGTATATATCAGTCTGATTCAGCATTACATCCAACTTTGAAATGCTGATTTAAAATATAATTCAGATATTGACTAGGCGATTTTTTTTTCTCCTTAAAAGTGTTGAACACGTCATCCTCTCTACAAAATTGTTTTTTTTGACAATCATCTAGTGTCCTACTTTACATCTCCACTCTGATGGTGTTATGTACTTAAAAGGGTTAAAGCTGGAATTAGCAAAGGCCACCCCTCTTAGAACTGTCCATACTAATCACCCACAGTATTGTTTTCAGTGGGTCTGTAAAGTTGTTTCATTTAAGCTATCTAACAGGATGGATGGATGGAATTCTTGCCTTTGTTCATGTTTCTTTTTCTCCTTGCTTTTGACTGCCTTTTATGCCATTTTCCCAGATAACTGTTTTTGATGTTTACTGATGTTCAGAAAAGAAACATTAGACTATATTGGTCTAGCTGAACTGAGTGGCAGGTGTACTTGCTCTGATATGAATATTGGGACTGACTGGGAGTGTGCTGGGTGCAAACTCAAATGGAAATAAGCAACAATAATTTTCCAACAGAAAGGTGCAAACTGAAGTCAAAACATATTTGAAATGTTCAAATAAGATAACTAGCAGGAAATACAATTTCCTCATGTTTCAATGGCATATTTATATGCTATAAAATTGTGTTTGAATATGTTTGTATAAAATAATCTAGGTTAACTGTACTGGAAACAAAAAGAGAGACTTTAATCTCATTTCCTCAAAACATCTTTATGGATTTTATAGAAGAAGCAAAAATGTGCTTTTCAAAAAAGACTATTAAAATAGCTATCGAGATACAGCAGTGTAATGATTTCTACTTTTACTGTGATTATGACGTAGATTTTTGCTCTGAATTTGTACTAAAAGGTTGAAAACACAAAAGAGTTTTATAAAATGAAATTTAAGGTCAGTATCATTTAAAACTTTCCCCTTACAGTACCAAAAGTGGATATTTAATGTTTTTTCCAAGTTCTCAAGATATAATTCTGTAGTCTAAGACATGCAAACACTTTTAGAATTTTTCACATCTTCTGTTGTCTTTTTGTGGCATTTCAATCAATTTTTAAAATTCTTCTGAAACAGATTGAATACTTTGTCCAGCTTTTTCCCCTATTTTCCATCTTTCTTGGAGAACATTTTTCAAGGAAAAAAAAAAAAAAAACTACTATATTTAAAAACCCTAATGAACCTTGCAACACTTAAACAGTTTTCTCAGCTTAACTCAAATAAATCATTTCTTGTAAGAGAGACCCCAGCTGTTTTGGAAGAGATATTCATAGAACATGTAAAATAACTCTAAAGACAACAAAATAACACAAGGGATATTTAATCCAGTCTGTCCCTAATAAATCAAGATTTCATCAAAATAATGAAATGCACATTGAGATATCACAACATGATGCTCCAAACTTCATGTACTTGTAAATGACGTAACAACACAAGTAGGTATCATCATGACACTGAAATGTATGTTTTGTCATTTGCTCCCCTTGCCTCCTTGCAGATGCCCATGTGTCAGTCTCAGCTAATATATCAACTGTCAAGATGAATAATCAGTTCTTCAAAAAATTAGCATGGGCATACTGCCAAAGTAGCAATCCATAGCAATCCATCTAGAGTTGTTCATACATGCAAGATGTGTTTTGTTTCAAGCTTACATACAATACTTGAACTCAGAAATGACTGTTTTCCAGCAGAACAAAACTTAAAATGGTTTTAATATTTCAGCCTCTGGAAACAATGGACATCCAAAAGAAATCCTTTGCTCCTTGTTTTTCAATCTAGAGTTATGAGAATAGCTGGAACTCAGACAATTTTCCAACCACCTATCGGGGGAAAAAATAACCAATACACTGATTTTTAAAACATTGTTGAAAACAGAAAAAAAAATCAATTTATTAATAATAAATCTACCCTTATCCACAATTTGGTTGTGGATGAGGCAGCTGGCCTGGCCTCCATTACCGAGATCTGGGTAGGCCTGATGGGGAGTGCTCCCCTCTCAGAAATATGCCTACCTGTGTTCTGGGTCCAGGGGAAGGGTGGGGGGATGGCATTTGTCATCCACAAGTTGTTGAGGGCTTTCTGAGGCTCTGCTCTGAAGATAACTGGATATAAGATTCCCTGGTTGAAGCTGGGAACTAGGGAACCATTGGCATTGCACTTGTGTACTATCCTCCCTGCTTGAGCTGCTAGATTCCATTACTGGGCTGTAAATAGAGAAACTGACGCTGCTGGTTCTCGGGGATTTCAATTTACCACCTGGCAGTATTGAGTCTGGGATGGTTCAGGAGTTCATGACCTGTCACAAGTCATTGTGGTGCCCAATGCATACCAGGAGCCACATGCTGGCTGGGGAATTCTGGGAGTTGAAGTCCACACATCTTAAAGTTGCCAAGTTTGAAAAATACTGCTCTAAACATCCCACTTGTACATCATTCTATTCTGTCTAAACCAACAGAAGCCACTATCTTATTGAGTCCTGTTGCTATATTGGGTGGACTGGAAAAATGTTGGAAAGAAAAATCACAAGCCACAAAACATCAGTCCAATTGCAGTATTCAGAAAAATTAGGACACTTGAAATAATGCCACATAAAACAGCTGCTTTGCTTTTGGTTCCAAACATATGAAACAGCAGTTTTGATGCCAAAATATTTCAGGATTGGATTGTTTTACACATTTCTACTGCCCATTTTTATATTCTGACAAAACCTCTAGGACCTATGTTTGGCCCAGAAACATCTGGGAAAGAAAAATCATGGAATAAAAATGAAATTGCTTTGTATTGTGCCAGATTCTTGTTGAAAAAAAATAATCTATTTTTTTTAAAGACAAGCAAGAACCTGAGAGAAACTAGAAGAGTTTGCTCTCCAAATTAGGACCCCAGCAGCAGCAGCAAACCATTGATTATCACCTAGAGGATAGTACAAGTGTAGATATAGTTTAGGATCAAAATATGGGGCTAATACATTTTCTAATTATATTATATAACAGATTACAATTAAAGTGATTTTTTCTCCAGATTTTAAAAAATCAAGATGCTTCAACAAAGCCCAACACCTTGCATGGATGTTTTTGCTTATCATAGAACATCTTTTTTTTCTTCTTCTCAGAATAGGCTGGATGGGAATAGACCTAAGATATAAGTACTTTCAACATTTTCTGGCACTGCGGAAAATTTAGTATTGCGAAAATAAAGCCTATTAAGCTATTCATTTCTAAAAGAAGAATTAAACAATTCCTGTGAAATTCTGTTTTTAAGGGATAGGAACCTCAAACCTATGTGAGCAGTCAGGTAGAATTCTAATATTATTTTTAGTATTAGAAATGCTTGAAATGTTCCCTTAGATTTTCAATAATACTAAAGTCTAGCAACTGTAAAGGCCGTTTTGAAGCCTCTATATTTCTTTCCTGTAAGTATTTCATGGTTGACTTTGAGATATGTTTTGGGCTGTTGTCTTGCTGAAATATGCAATCTCTTTTCAGCTTCAGTTTCTCCACTGACTGTGACACATTAGCTACTAGTATATGTTGATATTTAGCTGACTCCATTCTTCCTTCCTGCTACATAACCTTTCCTATGCCACTTGCTGCCATACAACTCCAATGCATAATAAAGTCTCACCCCATGTTGAATAATTGGCAATGTGGTTCATTTTTTCAAATGCTTCATCACTTTGTCTCCAGATGTATCCTGTGTAGTTGTAGCCAAACAATTTAACTTTTGTTTTATCAGTCCAAAGCATTTCACTTCAAAATATTTCAGACTTGACATAATTTTATTTTGTATACTTTTATGATATGAGTAATCTTTGCTGAAACTCCCCCTTCATGCTTTATTTACCCTTTCTCCATTTTCAGGACCAGATCTATATTTCATCGTATAAATCTTTATGTATTTATTATGTATTAATCTGATTTATATGGCCACCCATCTATCCAAGACACTCTGGGCAGTGAACAAAATAAAATCAGAGAATGTCATTAAAAAAATAAAATAAAACTGCATTGAGGCTCAATAAACTTAAGAAACTACTAGATGCATGCATCCATACCAGAGTTCCCTTGTTAACATCCCAACTCCAATGCCTGAGGGAAGAGCCTGGTCCTCACAGCCTTGTGAAAGACCAATAGTGTAAGGGATGTCCATATTTCAGAGGGGAGGCTGTTCCATAATGCAGGTGCCATAACATAACAGTCTTGCATTGACTTAGCAGACCCATGTTATTTCCATTTCTTAACAGTGTTTCACATAGTTGAAATTGCTAGGCAGAAGCATTTTGAAGTATTGTATGCCTTTCCGTACTTTGTAAGAGTGAATTATCTTCATTTTAAAATGCTCAGACAAGTGCTTAGAGTAGTTCATCATTTGATAATTTGAGAACTTAGAAGGATTTGGTTACTTATTTACCTCTGGAATTGTCTTCAATGGCTAACCCTAGATATAATGCTAATGCACTTTTGTGGCAGCAGGGGAGCTCACTAAAAAGTTTATAAGATAGTTAAAAAATAGCACTAGTAGAAGGTGTCCAGTTCTGAGCCTGCCATATACACTGGTTCTTCAACTTAGTCTAACCCAACTTGTATTGATCTCAGGAATGCTAATGCTGACTCATTTATGATTCTTGGTGGGTATAACTTATAACTTGTGGGGAAAAAAACAGCACTCGGTCCTCTATAATTTAGCACAAAAAAAGAAGTACCTAATAGGGCTGTGCAGTGATCAGATCTGAAGGGGAAAAAGGTGGACATGCATACAAGACCTGATGACATCTCTTTTCCAGGATCACACAGCCAACTTCTGATTTTTTATAAAATGTCTTATGACTTTTTGGTATTTCCCAGAAAGGATAGAATTTACAAGAAAAACTGAATAAGTATTAAGTGTTGAAACATTCTAAACCAACAGAAATCAGTACAGACCTTTTCATACTGCACTCCTTTAATCCCTGATTCTACAATAAAGTCCTTATAATGTAGAATGTAATGAAATTTGCAGCAAAAATGGACTCTAAATTGAGGAATAATTATGGTAAATTACAGGCAGAAAGGCTGAAAGGTTTGAGGAAAAGGAAGGAGTGGAGATAAGGAATAATTATGACCCTTTGTGCATGAATGGAGCTGACTGTGGGGTTTTGGTGACTAGAGAAGTATAACAAATTTAGCTGTTTGGGTTTTTATATAAGAGAATATATCCCTTAAGTAGGTCAGGTAGGCAGGATAGCCAGAAACCTTCCTTAACTAAAGAAGTACATTCTTGGTACAATTAAGAATTCTTATTCAGGTTCGCTGTAGCGTCTCTGCAATTATTTGATTTAAGTAACCAGACTATAGTCTTATTAAAAGGGTTATTGAACTATCAGCATAAAGTAAACACCAATCTCTCCCTCTCTCTCTTTCCGTATTTTAGCATGCTAATAAGCACAAATTTTAGTACTAAGAACATTTTACACCTAGTACCCTGAACACCCAAACTGCGTATGAACTCCATTGTGTTTTCAGAGGGAGCTTAGGGTTGTTCCTGGGGCTGTGATGCACAGTTCAACCAAAGCTTTAGTACCACTTGAAATTAGAAAGCAATGATGGCCTTGGATCAGATTGTACCTATGCATATGGATCCCAGAGGATCCTGCTTTGCAAAGGAGCTCTGGGTGATGAAATGGCATAAGAGATGCCTAGAGCACTGCTAGAGGAAAATAAAGTATGAATCCAACCAAAAATGTTAGGAGTCTTCTTGTGCCGATAACGGTAGCCTAATATAGTTACTTTTCTGACTATATTGCATCTGATCTGACTGGTGGCCCTGATTAGGGTAATTCAGTCCTATCTGGGTAAGGAAGGGCCAGGGAAACACTAGTGGTTCTGCTGTGAAGACAATTCCAGGCATTGGTTAGATAAAACTGTTGGAATTTGCTCAGAGTTGGAACTTGTACAGGTCTCTCTATTTTTCCTCACAGAAGCTAGACAAAGAACTATTTAGTTCCTTAAGTCAATGAACATTCTAGGGTACCATTTGAGCTTAGTAAATCAACGTCACTGTCAGAAGAATGTGATAGTTGGCACATATCATTTAAAAATATTAACGTCAAGAGCTGATAACAATATCAGCTCAGTGGTCCATATTTTTAGGGAGTCAGCCATAAGTATTGATTCATTTTAACAGAATAAAAACTACTCTTTTACTTCAGACATTGGAAAACTGCTATTTTGTTGTAACAAATGCTTCATATTACTCTTAGTTTATATTGAATTTGTATTTGGAACTTGGCAAGCGTGCACTTGTGCATTTGTAGTTTGGCAAGTGGAAACCGATTTTCCTCTATAATTCACTGAGCTTATTTTTCCTTTGAGAGAAGATTTGGGACAGCCCAAATGTGTTAATGATAGTAAGAAGCATGTTTATCAGCTGTGCTCCATGGAATTCTCTTTCCAGGAACATTCAATACCTGCTGTGTTGTTTTATATGCTGTCTCTCAGTGTGTAGGAGGAGAAAATGCATGAAGATAACTTCTTGAAAGGAAAGTGAGTGGGCAAACTTCATAGAAATTTTGGTTTAGAATTTAAGTTTACCTTAGTTTACATAAAGTAGAGAAGCATTTTTTTAAGTTAATTTGTCCATAAACTATGTTAAAATAAGGCTAAATCTTAGCTCTAATTTGCTATGAAACTTGCTGTAATATTTGCTCACATACATACATACATACATATCTCAGTCACCAGGCAGTCCTCTGCAACTTCCTGGGTGGTAACATTTCATGTACCTGGATGTAGTGGATATTTCTTCATATCCTCCAGTGACTGGTGAGGCTTTTGTGTAAATTAAAATCAAAACAAAAATAAAATTTAATTCCTCGTGTCAACTCAAGAAGATTCGATCTTCAACTCCATAAGGAACTGAATATCCACATGCACACTGTACTTAGAAACTAAAAGATTCCACGCTCATCTAGAAGGCAGATATTCAGCACGACTACAAATTTAAGTAGTATGAATTCCAATTTGGGGATTATTTTTCAAAACAGCAGGCAAAATAATGTATATATTGAACTTTATGATCTAAAAATAAATGTAGGACAAATATATATATATAAATATGTGAAATGAAGCTTGTTCAGGGTTTGCCTTATGGGTTAAAATGGTGTAGAGCATGATTTCAAGTGTCTACCCATATAAACACAGCTGAACATGGTTATGAGCTGGAAATATGGTTATGAAGTATTTATCCATAGTGTTTTTATTGCTCTTTAGGAAAGCTCAAGATGAATTGATCACATGTCACAATAAAGGACAGCATGTTTCCTGGTATTAGATGTCTCTTTTACTTGTTTTAAGGAGTAACAGAGAGAAGTGTTCAATAGCTGAACAAAGATTTTC
Source organism: Candoia aspera (assembly GCF_035149785.1). Taxonomy (NCBI): domain Eukaryota; kingdom Metazoa; phylum Chordata; class Lepidosauria; order Squamata; family Candoiidae; genus Candoia; species Candoia aspera. The sequence continues at coordinate 78,194,869 of NC_086157.1, read as the reverse complement.
TACATGACATGGTTTCCTGTTGTCAGTTTTCCATTTGTGAATGTCTAAAATTGTCTCTAACTTTGAAACTAATCTGGACTATGAGTACTGATGTGGCTCTTCAAGTCTTCTCAGTTAGTTAAGGCCATTAGCTTTTTTAATTTAGAAGTGAAGATTGTGGCTTCCATCATTATCACAAGGCATAAATTATAAGCCCGGGGGCTCAAGAATTGTTTGTAGTGATTATAATTCTATGTTCAACTGTGCTCTCTGTTAATTGGCTCTCTAATGGAAAGATCATCCAGCCACCCTGAGCAATGGAGGAGGAGCAATTAGGATTATAATAATAGATTATACATAACTTTCCAATAAATTTTATAAAGTGTCTAAAACTGTAAATATATATTTTAATAATTATAAATATATCAAACTTTAGAACACTCAAAATAGTATCGTGCTTCTACCACCTGCCAACCATGTGAATCATACAATTGTGCTGGGTATTATCGCAACTGTACGATTCATGAAAACATGAGCAGCACAATAATTTGAAAACACTTTTTATAATTCACACACAAGACAGGGAGCATTATGAAAAACATGGTACAATTTAGGGTCCAAAAAGTTTGAGAAATGCTGCTCTCAGGTTTCCATTGCACCAGAGGCAGAAGGGTATTGGCTAACTGCTACAGGGATTCTTTTCTATCTGCCATGCATAATTGCAGAAGAGAGAGTGTTATGCTCTAGAAATAGCTCATAGGCAATGAGGATAGGATAACTTAAGTAAATAGCATGCAGGTTATTGAACGTTGATCAAATTTAAATTTAATTTAGACCCACCCCACTTACTTCTTTGGGGTGTTGCTCATTGTAAGGCATTGCATTCAAGCTTTGGCTCAAAAGGATTACTGTCTGTTTTATTGAGGACAAGTGCACATTTAGGTAAGTGAAAATCTTCAGCTAACAGAAGAATGCATATGGAATATTTGTTTTATTACCTTTGGTATTTAACTACACCTAAAGTATTTCTTTTGCTGAAGTGATATCTTGATTTATTAATTGGTTTTTAGCATGCTTGAATCTAAGTGATTCATGCATACTTTGAGAATTTTTTGCTAAACTTTAGTTCCTGGGTAAATTTCAAAAGTAACAATTTTTAATTACAAATGAAAACAGATGTACATACATTCTTCTAAAACATGGCATCCCGTCTGTTTCGGCTAAAACTTTTCATTAGAACAAAAGTGCATTTGCTCTACATGGATGTCATAGTTTATATTAGAACTGAAGGTGATCAGTATGAGGTTCCTGCTTTCTCTTCCACTCTCACTTCAGTCTTGGAAAGCTAAGGAAAAAAAACCAAAAGCCTCCACACAACACACACTTAAAACTGAAACTCCAAATTTCTGTGTAATTTAATAAACAGAAATAAAAGTTTTCAGCCATATGCTATCTATGATATGTGAAGCATCCTGGTACCTGGAGCTTGTAAGGACTCCATGGGTACAAAGAAGCTTAGGTTCTGTTCCACCACCCCTCCCGCCCAAGAAAACAGACTAACTATGGTTTAGAGAGCCAGGCTAGAAACGGGAGATGGTGAGTTCTAGTCCTGCCTTAGGGACAAAGCCAGATGGGTGACTCTTTCTAAGCCCTAGGAAGGAGGCAGTGGCAAATCACTTCTGAAATCTCGCCAGGAAAACTTCAGAAACTTGTCCAGGCAGTCTCCAGGAATCAACACTGACTCTAGAGCACACACACACACACACAAGGGTTTAGGAACCTTCTGACTCTAGACAAATTCCATCTTTAATTCTGAACAGAGCATTTGCCCTGGGCAGGATTAGTTCATATCTAGGATTCCTCCTAGAGTGACAGCTACTATCTTTAAGGAGGCGGTAGCTATGGCTAGGAGAGATTTTGCACAGCTCAGCCTTGTCTATCACTTACATTTTTTTTCTGAAGTAGGGACCATTGTGAGACACTGTGAAACTTTTTTCAGTGGGTAAAAAAAGAGGCAGCACAGGCCAGAAGTGGAGCCATGGGAAGGAAGTGTTTCTAAGCCACTCTGCCTTAACTGGCTTGCCATAAGTCTGCCTGGGAACCTATATTTCCAGCTTTCAAAATTATGTATTTGCTTTGACTAGCATTAAAAATGCCTTTATGGAATTGTGAAGTTTTTGTTTTTTGAGTTTGCCAGCTATGTGAGGCTTGACCATAATCACTTGTTTGGAATATAATTGTAATTTCAGAGTTACCAACAAAAGATGGTTGGTCGGCATGCTGGTAGGTGGGATTAGAGTTTTGTTGCAATTGCTAAAGATTGGAGCAGATAAAGATTGGAGCTAGTAGATAAAACGTCTTACTGATTTACTGTGGATCTAGTTAAGTGTGTTTCAGTTATGTATGTTTTACAAAAATAATCATGTGATTAAATCAGAACAGATAACCGGAAAAAAAAAAAAAACAGAAGCTCATTCAAAGATTATCAGCAGGGATGAAACTGGGTGAAAATATTAACTTTAAATTTATCATTGAACATTGTATTTTGTTTTATAAGTCTCTTTATTGACTTCAATTTCTTAGAAATAATATTTCTATTGTAAAACCTAACTTTTTTAGGAATAAAGCAAATCGAGAACAAGATCAGGCTGTCCCTCTAGTCAATTATTTTCTGATCCAGTTGTTAGATGGAATGGGTGGATGTATCTCTTTTCAAGGGGGACTTAAAAGAAGATCTTCTTTTCATAAGTATTCTTATTATGGTTAACTAATATTCCATTGGAATGATTCCTCTAATTGGAACTATGAGGAATTGATTTTGGAACCTGGGGAACGTGGGAAAGGTCATGTTAAACACATAACCACTCAGAGTCCCTCTGTGGGGGGAGATGGGTGGTAGTACAAATTTGAGAAATAAATAAAGAACCAAATGTTGACCCAAGTTTATGTAAGAGGCCCACAAACAGGACATAACAGTTTCAGCAAACAAACATTTTTTGCCATTTTTTATAAAACTCAGATATGATGAAGATGGATTTTTCTAGTGAGGAAATTTCATTGTTTGATGCTACAACATTATCCTGTTCTCTCAGAAATGGAAAAAAAAAGATAGTAGAGTCTCAGATAAATTCAGCTGTTGGAGGAGGTCATGGCCAAAGCTGCCTGAAATATTATTCCTCTAGAAAATACATGGCTATATTAAGAAAATGGGAAAGAGATTTATGGAGTCAGTCACTCCATTATATCATCAACTACCAACAAGTAACATCTGAATGTTATTTCAGCTTCATTAATAAATGCCAAGAATTGAACCAAGAAAATTCTAAATGTCTAAGATAGCCTTTACCAATGAGTTATTATTACTTTTCTTCTATCCAGATAGACTTAGAAACAAAGAATAAATACATCTATTCAAATTATTTAAAAGATGTGATTGAATGAAATAGTTTATATTATCACAATGTATCACATATATAATTGAATATTTGTTTGTTTAATATCAAGTTATATATTAACTATTTTATAACTAGTAATATAGTTCTTAATGGTTCCTATATCTCCAGTCCAACTTTGAATATTATAATTTTAGAAATAAAATGTATTCAACTAATTAAGCAATTAAAAATAGCAGGTAAATTAAACACAAATTGAAGAAATTTTTATTTTTGTCAGAGACAATCCAAAGTAATGCTACATTTCAGCTGATGTTCATTATTGCGAGGAGATTATTACTAATGTGGAAAAACTTACCTAAGAACACACCAATGATTTGAGAAGAACCAACAACTGTTTTATTAAAGCTAGCAAATTATAGTGAGTCACTGGTTTCCTGCTGTTAAGAGCAAATAATGCAAAATATTTATCAACAAAATTTTTGTATAGGGTTATAGAGAGTATACATATACATTTAACCATTGACAAAGAATTGTTTTACAACTGATAAAGAGTAAAAATAGGATACACAGAAATCTGTGCATCTCAGTCTCCAAAAAGAGAACACTTTGTAATACAAGGTAGCCTTTGAGAAGTGTGAATGCCAATCAAACTGTAGCTCTTACATTTTGACACTGCATCCCATTATGAATCAGAAAAGTTTTATACACATCCTAATCAGGATCCTTGAGAATGCTGTGGCTTATGAAGACATCCAGTTTATGAATCAAAGGCCATTCATAGATGTAGCAAAGGTTTCAGCCCAGGAGGATATATGTCATGAGGGAGTAGTTGAGGCATGTATATGAGAAATATGGTTTAGCATTTAAGGCTATTGTGTATAGATACATTAAACAAGCAAGCAAAGGCAGAGACATTTAGAAAGCATTGACAACCCAGGTATGAACATCTAAGAGGCATACAGAACAATAAAATTTCCCTCCCCCCAATCATCTGAATACAAGTTACCTGATGAATCAAACTACGTTTGGCATTTAAATTATAAAAATGATTTTTTAAAACTTAATGCCCAAGCCAAGTATGAGACATACAAAATGCTGCTTTCATAGGTTCCATAAGAAATGTGGATTAAAGGAAACTGAAACAAATAAATTGTTCTTACATGACCCTGGAGATAAAAGCATATTTACGTTCCAGTTAAAGTAGATAATTTTAACGTTCCTATCAAACAGAAGACCACCTTGTCCATTACTGTATGTGTTACAATTTGGAAGCTTAGCAGTAAGAATGTTAATGTATTTTTATTAGTTCCTCTATAATACCATAGAAAACATATTAACCACTTAAGTGCTTTTATAAACCTTTATTTTATTTTATTTATTTATTTTATCAAATATATCACCGCCCATCTTCCCCCAAAGGAGGGACTCTTGGTTCAATTCCTGGCACTTTAAAACTATGCCACATCCTCAGATATTACCATAAACAGTATATTAGTAATGTAATGTTAGAGATTAACTTCATTGATCTGTTTTTAATAAAAGAAAAAACATTCTATCTAAATAGTATTTAAAAAAAAATAACACCAAGATGTCAATGGGACTTTTCCTGAAAAAAAATCAAAATGCTTTGAACTAGTTACATTAAGCCATCAAAGCCACATTTAACTACTTTGTTAAGACATAACTTGACACAGTGTTTAATAATATTATTTCAAACATATAACAACAGTTATTACTTATCACTATAAGTAATATTATGAGCTTTTCCAGTAGAAATATAGAACTGAATTCTCAAAAGATTATAGATAAATAGGGAAATATTTAAATAGAAGCCTTGGTGTTGCTTAGGATAAAGAAAAAAGAAATTGTTTGGGATGGTGTGTTGCTTGTAAAAGTGCACTGTTAATGTGATTGGAAGACATATATTGGTGTATTTATCAGCATGAACGGTTTTGCTTCTCACCTATCAGTGAGACTTGAATTTGGTGGACAATATGGTGAATAGTATCATATCTACTGTATGGGCAGGACAGGATTTTCAGTCTTTTCCTGAGCCTGGGAAGAAACACCCCTCCCTTGTTTTTTTTCATAGGTCAAGCCTATTATAATACTTAAGGTATATTTTTTCCTTGTTATCCATTCCTCTAATATCTGGCAATTGTGGAAAGAGGGGCTCAGGACAAATAAGAAAATGGGTTGGGGCATGGATATCACGTAAAACACCAAGAGTTGATACTGCTCAGCCCCACCCATGGTATTAAAACCACATAGAAAGTAAAAGTCATGTAAATACAACTCTTCCTCAAGCACTCTCACTCATTCACTCACCCATCCCTTCAATTTGTTATCAACTTCCCAAAACTCTCTTTCAGAATCAGCAACTGGGCTTACGAAGAGAAACTTTCTGCTACAAAGATCCATGGGAATAAATAGTCTGTAGGGAGTTGGGAATTTCCAGAGACTATTGATCAGGTGCACTTTTAGCTTTAACACTGAGGACAATGAGGTTTTAAGATTAATTCTCACTTTGCCTGATTTTTCCCTTCTGCTAGAAAGGAAATTTTGAAGAAAGGGAATTTGGAATAACACTGAGTTTCTTTATGATCTGACCTTGAAAATCAGCAAGATTCATATCTCCTGCCTTCCTCTCACCTAGCCCATCACATTTCTCTTATAAAATATAGAACTTGACATCTTCAAACAGCAATTATAGCAGATTAAAAAAACTTAAAATATATTGTTCTTCCTTGCCTGGACAATTCTTTTATATTGTATCTCTCTCTGACTGTAAAGAGATATCTCATTCATTTTACTATGTGAAAGAAGATAAAAATATTTCAAATGTTAGCAAAAATGGAACTTGGATACATTACATTCTTTTCATAAAACTTAAACAACTATATTGTTGAAACAGCGAGAATTTTAGGGCTATTCTGTTATCTCTCTAGCACATAGAATAACAAAAGTATAATCAGCATAAATAACATTTTTTTCTCACAAACTGATTGAGAAAATCAATTTCCTGATTATGTGAACCCTCATCAAAAGAAAAAAAAATGAGTTCAAGAATCTTCTAATCTCATAAGTTATTGAAGTAAATGCATTGACTGTTTTAGCTACAGGATTTGGGAGAGGAATCCTATTCAGTTCTTTTTCATATAAAGTTCTGGTTAATGTCCAAGCAGTAGAACCAAAGGAAAAACTAGAAGACTTAAGAAATGCATCCATTCCTGATTATATATCAGAAAAGAAAATTAAGTCACTCTAAAGATTAAACTCTCATATATATATATATATATATATATATATATATACACACACATACATACATACATACATACACATACATACATACATACATACACACACACACACACACACACACACATACATATACATCCAGACACACACATTCATATTGTATTGTGAAAGATGCTGAGGAACATTTCCATTGTGTTTTTCCATTGTGAATGTCTACGTAATGTAATTGGACAGCTTGCAGACAGTGACTGTGAATAAAAGGGTAAAAGGCAAATCTGGCAAGTTTGTAAAATTGAACATGCACAGGAAAATAGGATATTTGTAGTAAAACAATTTAATTCCCTTTCCACCTAAATATGTGACTTCTAAAGTTAAATGTAGAAAAATGCTCTGCATTTTCTTCCGATTGGCTTCCAAGTGCAATTCAAAGTGATAGCTTTGAGCTCTGAAGTCCTACATGGCTTGACACTGGAAAACTTGCTAGAAAGCTTTTTATAACAGATTTTGACCCACATGATGTGTATGACCAGGTGACCCTGCTTGTGGTTTCCCCATACCATGATTGAGGGAGGTGGAGGTTCACAGGCACTATCTCTGCACCTACTCTTTGAAACAACCTTCCCACAGAAATTTGATTCAATTTCACACTGTTGGTTTTCCCTAAATTACTGAATTATTTAAGGGAACTTTGGGGCAAGAACTGATTACATCAGTTACTGAATGGTTTATGAGTAATGGGGGAATGAGTATAGTTGGACACTTTATTGTGTTTTATGTGGAAGGATTATAAACTGCTGAGATTGTTTTTGGATTATGGTGGGGATAAACCAACCAAATATTTCAGTGATATGCAAGGATAAAAAGAATTAGATGAACTAGAGTAACAACTGTATTGAATTAACATTAATTTGCAATGTAAACATTAAGTAGGATTTTATAGTTAACTAAGAAAGATGAGCCTTCTTCTATATGTTAAATATATGAGGTAAAATCATCACCATTTTTTTTAAAAAATGAAATTAATGATCCACCAATATGGACAAAGGGTTATCATAGTTGGCTGTAATGCACGAAGTCCACCCAGAACCCTTGGTTTGGGCTGAAAAATATTGTGCAATATATATTTGGAAAAGCTGCATTCCAACTAAGTATATATGTTTAAAAGTTGCATACAAAGATGTATATTACAGAAGCTGCATATAAAAGGGTATATTTGGGAAGGCAAAACTGAAATACTTTGGCCACATAATGAGAAGACAGGACAGCCTGGATAAGATGTTGATGCTAGGGAGAGTGGAAGGCAAAAGGAAGAGGGGCTGACCAAGGGCAAGATGGATAGATGATATTCTAGAGGTGACAGACTTGTCCCTGGGGGAGCGGGGGTGTTGACGACCGACAGGAAGCTCTGGTGTGGGCTGGTCCATGAAGTCACAAAGAGTCGGAAGCGACTAAATGAATAAACAACAACAATTTGGGAAGGCACATTATAAATTACAGACTATTAACAAAAGTTGAATCCGTCATATGTACAAATTCATGTTAGGTAAAATTACTTATGAAAATGAAGAGATTCCATTTTACCAAGCCATAACCATATGACTTCCTACTCTGAAGGGTAATGTGTGTGTGTGTGTGTGTGTGAATTAAAAAGTTCAATGTTTGAACATTATTTAATAAACTGAAACACAATATATAAAACATAGATGTATTGTCAAATATGATTTTAAAGTATGTCATATAGTTTGTCTCAAGAGTATACTTTCCACACATTTGGGTCATGTCATGTAAAAGAGGCCACCCTTAAAATATTTCAATTATCTCCATGTAGCTGACATGACATATGAGGTCAGGCCTTAAAATCTCAGCCTGGATTGATTTTCCTGTTACTATAAAAATATGTTAACTAGGCAGCAAAACAAATAAACAAATAATCAATGCTTCTTTCTTCTTAAAGAAATAAGAGTGCTTTTATGTGCCAATCTTGCTTTTCTTACAAATGTCTCACCCTGTCAGCACTATGTGCTTTGGGACCTGATAAAACCCTGGCTGACATAAACCACAGATTTGGGACCTACAGTAGATATCAAAATGATGGATCCAGACCTTCCCATCCCTCTTATGGCACAATTGTTCCTTCTCCCTGGATGATCCCTAGATATTTCTTTAACATCTTATATGCTCCACATAGGAAACTATTTACTTTGGTGAGCATTGGGGTGCTACCTAACAGGGCAACAACTGGGAGCTATATAAGCCTCCCAAGTTCGTTTCTATTCAGACTCAGAGGTAAAATCTGTCTCATGTGCTATTGAAATGTCCATTGTACCCCCAGGTAGAATCTGTCTCATGTGCTATTAAAATGTCCATTGTATGCCCAGTGGGGGTCCATTGTACCCCCAGTATTGTATGCTGGTCTTTTTATTCTGTTTGGTCTTGGACCATAAATAAATTTTGATTGATTAAAACATGTCATAGACTCAACAGTGGTTTCCTGGATATATACTGTATATCTGCTTCTTCATCATTATACAGTAGTGATATGCCCTTATTTAAATCTTGAAAGAGAAATTTTAGGATATTACACCCAAGCGTGTACTACAAATCTGAAAACTGAAGAAAAAGCAAAAACTATGCTTGAGTTCCCTTAAGAAAAAAAGTATTTAAAGTATTTAAAGTATTGAGGGGAATTTGTCCATGTACTAAATACTCATTTTATTTGCTGTTTAATTAATCACTTACATAAAGTTGTAACCATCTGTTCAGAATACGAAAATACCAAATGACACTGAGGTAGACAATTACTTTGTTAATCTCTAACATAAATGGTATGATCATTTCCAATAAGAAGAAATTGGATCTGCACTTTTTAAAACTTTGGTTTGAAAGTATTTAGTGAGGAACATGAACTACATGAAAGCATATACATATTCTAAATGGTGCTTGTAAAGGCTAAAAATGCCAGATAACCAGGAAGTATGACAGATTCTAAATCAAATTGGTCTCTTCAGATTAAAGTGGGTCACCTAAAGTATTCTGATTATAATTTCAACTTTCCCAAACTGCTAGAGACAGCAGCATCCTTGGAAGAATTACAAAAAAGCCAAGATGGCAGTCATGGAAGCACCATTGGAGCCCTCACCCTTTGAACAAGTGGACATTCTAGGGGGTGGGTTTCAATCACACTCCAGTGACTGCCATCTTGACCTTCTTGTAGACACTGCTGGTTAGGGACCAAGAATTTGGATAGACAGATGTACACTGTGTTTGCAAACTTCGAAACATTTTTTCCCAAGTTTCTTATGTAAGGAAAACTTCAAGTATAAGCTTGTGTTATAAAGACAGTGTATAGTTCTTGTACTATCGTTGGGTTCACACACACAATGAACCACAGACTAGACAGTTTCATTTACCTAGAATGTTTTGGAATTTTAATCTATATAGTTAATTTATCATACAGTATGGTATGAACCCAGAAAATTGGTTTAATTAATTAGACTAATATTAAATTAAGCAGTTATCCACATTTGAGAATGGATGATGAAATTGCATTTCACAGGACATATTTATTTATTTATGGCTAGTTCTGTGTTACGGTAGATAAAATGTTAAACATGGTTCAATGAAACCTGTGGAATATGAATTTGAGTTGCTTAAAAAATGGTGAATGCTCAAATTAAATGTTCTGTTCTTGCCAGTGTCAGCTCTGGCAGAACTAATAATTTGTTGGGGGCATCAAAACTTGCATTTAACTCACCCCAGTAGCTGATGATTTCAAGGTAAATGTATTTTTCATCCATTATCAAACATATACACAGACCCTCATTAGTACTGCTCACTATAGGATGGAAGACTTTTAATTATGTAGCACTTTTTAGCCACATTATCACTAGCAAAGAGAAGTTTCCTAGATTAGATTATTCTTTCCAGGTTGGAAGAAATGAATTTATTTTCAGTGAAATACAATGGTAAAACTTCTATTGGAAGTGGATAGGGTACACACAATGAATTTCACAGGCTAGTTGTAAACAACTCATACATACTTTAAAAATAAAATTTGTGATATGTAAGGTCTGAGCCAGCAGGGCACTGCTTACATTCTTATGAATCTGGCAGGCCAGACTGGAATGCCTACAGCAGTATTCATCCAATATATGCCTGCCATATACAGACATGCATATAATATGCATTTGGTCATATTATATGTATAATCAACTAAACAGCAAAGCAAAACCTAAATCAAGTAGGAACGTAGGAAGGAAGGAAGAAAGGAAGGAAGGAAGGGAGGGAGGGAGGGAGGGAGGGAGGGAGGGAGGGAGGGAGGGAGGATTTTTGTTCCACTATTTTATTAAATATATTTCTTCACATTGTTTCTTACCATCTGGAATACATGCCATGGCAAGAAATGTACCTTTAGTAATCTTTCTGAAACATAGTTCTTTTCTTTTCTTTTTTAAATTATATATGTTTCTGGGAAAGAGGGATGGATGACTAACTCAGTAGGCAAGATATTTGTGTAGGCAGTTACCTCAACTTAAGAAATGTAAAATATAATGTTATACTTAGGAAGAAGAGACAGATCTGATTTTTTCTATGAATCTAATCAATTTGCACTATAATAATAATAATAATAATAATAATAGACAATTTATATGACTGCCCACTCCCCAAGCAACTCTGAGCAGCTAATAGTGGTTAAGAATAGCCCAGAGTTAAGAATATCCCAGAAGGAAAATGGTAAATACATAAAACCTAAACATATCACTTTAATCATACAGTAGGCTCATGTGACTTCCTGATACAGTGCTAATTACTCTTATAATCTATCTTCCTCCTTTTTAAAGGGTGTAGTATACACAAATTGGAATGTATTTCTCTACCAAAACACATTTTTTTCAGAATTTTATGATGCAATTTTCAATCAAGAAAATGTTAAGTCTTTTGATTTTAATTGAATTTTATCTACTTCTTTCCTTATTGCTTTTGGCTGTTTTTGATTTTTAATGCAAGCTGCCTACAGTCTATTGAATGTGGTGTGTAATAAATAATCAGCAAATAAAAAATAAATACCATTCTTGTCTGTCATTATTTGAATGAAATAAGAATGCACAGTGGTTATGGTATATCAACACAGCATATATAATTTATGTATATGGTGTGTGTGTATGTGTGTGTGTGTGCAGAAGAAAATGAATCTATCCCCTCCCAAATATGATATATTTCTTATGGTAAATTATAATGGTTAAAATGACATTTTGGTTTACTTCCCTTGTCCACACATGAACAAAGTTGAAGGCAGAGCTAAGAAAATAAGGTAAATGCCACTTGAGCTAAGTGGTGTACAGATGGACTATGTTAGATCATTTCTCAGGAAAACACCTGCAGCCACCTCTTGCTTATAGTAAATCCATGTAATTACACTTACAGCTAACTGTAATTTTCAATTTATGAATTCTGTATATTAATAAGCTTAATTATTGCTACATTATCCTTACTGTCCTAACTTATTTTTAAAATTATAATGGCTCATATGCATTCCTATGGCTATTAAAAAGAAAGCCACAAAAAAGTAATTACGGGGAAAAAAAATCCATAGCTATTGTCTTTTAAAAAAAATAAATCACAAGATAAAAGCTCTTTCATGAAAATGCCTTTATGTTTGCTACTTTATAGTTCACACATTTCCAATTAAAAATAGATTAGAATGGAATGGACATTCCAATTGTCAAAGTTTTATACTTCAATAAAGATATGCTTTAAAAATTGTGAGAATATTGCTTCTAAAATACAAGAATGTTTAGTGTAAATTCTGAATTGCAAGGTGACAAAATTGTCCAATACATTGTCTTTGAAAGGCAGTAAGTTAATGCATTATTGGTCATTATTAGTTGCCAAAAACTAATGTTTTTATTTAAATCTTTTAGACTATAACTTATTCATGCCTCTTCCATACATCTCAATGTATCCCATGATTTATTTATTTTATTCTTTTTTGCTGCATTTATATCCTGCCTTTCTTCTTGACATGTTTTCCTTGTTTCAGTGCCACAACACTCCTGTGAGATAGTTCAGGTTTGAGAGAAATTGACTGGCTTATTGACATCTAGTAGGCTTTGTGATTGAGTGGCCATTTGAAACTCTCTCTGGCCCAAGTCAAGCATCTTAACCACTATGTAACACTGCTATTTTCTTCTTCTTCTATTTAATTGCTAAGTAAGGAACAGTTTGCAATGTAGCTACATGCCTTTAGATGACATTTAGAGTATATCAGACAAAGATATGGCAGTTTAGAAGAGGAAGCAGACAATGGTCACTACACCAGTTTGGTGTCATGGTTAAGGCACCAGGTTAGAAACTGGGAGACTGTGAGTTCTAATCCTGCCTTAGGTGCAAAGCCAACTGGGTGACCTTGGGCCAGTCACTCTTTCTAAGCCCTAGGAAGAAGGCAATGGCAAACCACTCCTGAAAATCTTGCCAAGAAAACTGCAGGGACTTGTCCAGGCAGTCTCTGAGAACTGGACATGATTGAACATTCTGGTAATGGATGATCTCACCCAGTTGCTTCATGTAGATGTTAAACAGGAGTGGAGAAAGTACCAACCCCTGCAGAACCCGGCAAAGCAGGGGCTGTGGGTTGGACCTCTCACTCCCAATCAACACTGAATGAAAACAGCCTTGGAGGAAGGAAGTGAACCAGGAGAACACAGCACCTCCCACTCCCAACCCCAGGAGCCATTCCAGATACCATGGTTGATGGTATTGAAAGCCACCAAGAGGTCAAGCCGAGCAAGGATATTTGCACTTTCCCCATTCTACTCCCACCACAAATAATCAAAAAGTGCAAGGAATGCCTGAATCCTGACTGAAAGCGGTCCAAATAATCTGTTTCATCCAGGATCCTCTGGAGCTGCAGTGCAACCATCTTCTCAACAACCATTCCCAAAGGGAAGCTTGGAGACAGGACAAGAAATTGTCTATCAGAGTAGGATCTAGTGATGGCTTCTTAAGAAGGGGATGAACCACAGCCTCCTTAAAGGTCTGGGACAACATCCCCTCATCCAGAGATTAATTAACCACCACTAGTACCCACACATCACCTCCCAGGAAGCTTTTACTAGCCAGGAGGGACTCAGATCTAAAATATAGGTGATTGAGCTCACATTCCCTAGCATCCTGTCCACTTCCTCAAGAGCTACAGGGTCAAACCATTCCCAGATAACTGGGCAAGACCCTACCCCTGGCATCTCTGTTAATGGTTTTCCTACTAACAGATTAAGGTGCTATTGTATCTAATCATTTTGGCTGGGTGCAGAGGTTGAATTCAACTGCCCCCTTTTCGAATGTTAATTATTGCACCTGGGGGGAGGAACCTGCCCGGACTTGTTTCAGTTCCTCTTTTTCTCTCTGCCGGCATGTAGCAAGCCAGGTAGCTCTCAATGAGAGCTAAGTCCTTTAAATATGTTTTGCTTTTGTTTTGCTTTCTGTAAATAAATTATTTTTATAGATATGCCTGGTGTGTGTGACTTTTCTGATCTCTCCTGGGCTAAAGGCTTTCCCAGCATTCTGCCAACAATCTCCACTGGATGAATATACATGCAAGCATCCATCTGGGAAACAAATCCAAGTGACTTTATCAGCTAGAAAATCAGCAAATTCCTTAGCGTGCCCCTGGAGATAGACCTCCAAGTCCTCCTTATCCAAGAGAAATTGAGCCACCTTAAAGAGGGCTGCCAGGCGATTTTCTGCAGATGCAATTTGTGCAGATAAGTATTTCTGCTTCACTGCACAAATCACCACAAGGTAGGCTTTAATAGCAGCTGTTACACATGTTCGGTCAACTTTGTTCTTCGTCATCATCCACCAGTGACACTCTATATGTCTCTTGATCCATTTAATCCTTCTCAGTTCCTCTATATACCACAGGCCATGATGACATCCATGGGCTGGGAGAGGTCATTCTGGTGCAATCCTATATAAAGCCTCAGTTGCCCTCCTATGTGGCAACTAGGGTCTCAGCAGGACTATGCAGCAGATCTTCAGTTATAAGCCCCAACTCTCTCTGAAACACATCAGGGTCTATCAGTTGCCAGGGGTGGACTGATATAATAGGTCCTGCCTGCCTGCAAAGGGCTGTGGCCCTAGAGAACCTCATAGCCACCAGGTTGTGATCTGACCATGACCAGGGGGGCAAAGATAGGTCCACCAATTCCAGATCACAAGGGCACTGCTTTGACAAGAATACCAAATCAGGTGTGTGACCACTATTCCTAGTCGGGCCCTGGACAACTAGGGACAGGCCCATGGAAGTCATGGTCATACCCAGGGAAGGCAGATTGATGTCCCTCAGAATCATAAGCTTAGGAAACTCTATCACCAACCCTGCAGTGAGGTCTAGGAGCTCAGGCAGGGAGGCTGCTATGCAGCAGGGAGGCTGGTATAGTAGCAGCAATCTCAACTGATCTCTAGAGCCCAACCTAAGAAAAAGGGTGTCACAATCGAGTACCTGCAGAGTGGTGCCCCTGGCAGCCACCAGAGACTTTTGGATGACAACAGCCATACCACCTCCCTGGCCCTACAGTCTAGGCTGGGGCCACACTAGATCCCCAACCAGGCATATCGCATAGAGAGGAGCCCCTCCCTTTGGTCTCAGCCAAGTCTCAATGACACATGCCAGATCAACCTTCTCCACACTGATCAGGTCAGCAATAAGGAGAGTCTTATTACAGACTGATCTGGCATTTAAAAGCAGCAGCCTAAAACCCAGGCCTCTGTTGATCTGCTGACCAGGTAAATAGGATGAGCTCAGTGGGCTGCAATGCAAAACTAGTACAAGACATCGAGATCACATTCCCCATGAGCAGCCCAACCCATCTCCCTCCATATTTCCTCATATACCACCAAAGTACAATGGCCCACCCCATTCACCCCACCAATCTCTCTATTCCCCTTCCTCAACCTCTCTTCTCAATCTAAGGGAACCCCACTCCAAACAACATACACCAGGGGAAGAGGTAAAGCCTAACAGGTGCTATAGCAACAGCTCTCAGCACCTGTGGCTCACCCTCTCCCACAGGAGCACCCCCCCCCACCTGGTTGCTCTCACCCACCCAGCAGGGAGCCATTCCACCAACCACTCCACCAGCCTTCCCTCCCTGGCTCACACCAAGAGGAAAGGGTCTAATCACACTTCAGTTTCACTCACCAACCCACAGCCCCCAAATTCCCATAAAATCTCTTCATAAAACAAAAGCACGTTGATCAAAACAAAACAGTGGGGAATAGCTTTGCATATCATTGACAAAATGATGTGGTCATGCAGAACCTTCAGCAGGTGAGGAAACAAACGCATCTCACAAAATGCTGCTGCAGCCACCAACCAACTACCACATGGTGCAAGTTTGTATAGATGCCATCTCCACTATCTCCAAAAGTCCGAGGTCTCCAATGTCCAAAAAACAGATAGAAAATCCAGCCAGCCACCTACCATCCTCCACACCAATAGATCCAGCTGCCATCCTTGGCAGAGGCCAGGAAAGCTCTTCTTCTCCACCTCCTCTGTTGCCTCAGTCACTATCATGCAGCCAGCACCATCTTAATAAAACCACAGGTTCAGTCCAGCTCCCAGAGTCCAACTGCTCTCAACAGCTAATCCCCGTTACGTGCTAACATTGGTGGTTCAGGGGATTGGGCACAAATACAACACTCTGCTCACCCTCACAACCCTCCACTTGATTTTCCACTCTACTTTCCAACTCTCTGCCTCTTTGTCTCTGTCTCCCCATCTCTCTGTCACTTAAACTGCCCACGTTATTTAAACTTAAACTCCACAGCTCTTCTCAACTCTCTCAACCCTCAACTCACTTTACTTCACAAAACCCACTGCACTTTCAAAACCTCCAGAAAAACCTCACCAATGGCCACCTCAGAAAATCACACCCGAGCTCCTCAAGCCTCACCACACATTGCAGCCGCCATCTCTCTCTCTCATCGTTTTCCTGAAGATTGGTCAGACACACACACATGTTCCCACTAGAGATCTCTATCAATATTCTTAGCTCTTTTCCTAAGTATTCTAGTGCCTTAATTCTTCTTTATATTTTATTCTAGCTGTAGCACCAAGGCTGACTGTACTAGTAGGCATCAGATTCTAGGAGTTATGAAAAGGCAACCGACTTCATTTATTTCACGTTACTATATTTTCGCTGCCAAAGATGGGTAAAATGCTTGCAAGATTTTCTGCCAAAATAACTGAATTCTACACTTTGTGCCTTGGGTGATTAGGTGGATGCAGGTTTAATCTGCTGTTTCTCCTCAGACTTCCAAATGTGTGATACCAACTGTGTATTGCTGGACTGATTCCTTAGAATGCTTAGCAAATTCTGGGAAATCCTAATTGGCTTTGTACAAGTTTTCAGTTTTTTAAGGAAATGAAACTGCAGAGACTTGTCCAGGCAGTCACCAGGAGTCGACAGTGACTCAAAGGCACCAAAAAGAAAAGGGAGAAGGGGAATGAGGGTCTTAATTTGGTCTGCTCTCTAAATCCTGTGGTCCATTCTTGCCTGTTTTCAGGAATCATTGCTCTGTATGGATGCCTGAAATTCTGATTCTTGCTTACCTCCCTGATAAGGAATGCTATGGTTTAGTAGTGACTTGTAGAGTCATTTTTAAAAAAAAATTAGGCTTCACTACCAGTACCAGTTCTGCATATTGTTCTGGGGCTGCATATTATTGATAATAAACTATTTGATCTGGGTCAGTTTTCTTCTGTCCAAACTTAAAACAGACCTCTTCCTGATCCTTGTTTATCTTTATAGAATTGGTTTTATCTAAGGCTTAAAGGGAAGCTTTTGAGAGAACATTTAAGTTGACATGGCGGTTGTATTTTGCTGCAGCAATGAAAGAAGAAAAAGTAGTGTGTACTCCAACCAGAAGCATATCTCTCACACAAACAGGGTCGCAACTGAGGGGGGCAAGCAGGGCGTGTGCCCCAGGCACCAAAATGAGCACAGGGGGACACCACAATGAGCGCTGGGGAGTGCCAAAATGGGCGCAGAATTCATGTTTGCCCCAGGTGACACCCTAGTTGCAGGCCTGCATACCAAGTGTCATTGTTGTCCATCAAAGACTGTTCAAACTGATGCCAAACACTGTCACACTGTTATGGATACCACACAATTTCCCTTAATTCTGTAAAAATGCTAGAATTGTTCGAATCTCAGTCCACAAAGCTCCCATTTATCCTCTTTGGACTCTGTGGTGTTTCATGTCAGCCTTCTAATATGCAACACTGTTGTCATTTGGTTGGTTGTGGCATGATGCTGTAATGAAAGATTAGCTTTAGCTTACCATCAGTCTGTTAACAGAATGCTTCCAAGGCATGCCTGGCTTTAGAAAGCATAAGGGAGAGTTGGCTGCTTGAATCTTTCCTTTCCCTGATATTTCATCAGATATTAGCCAAATGTTAAGGGGGAAAAGTAATTCTGAACACATACTGTTGTTGCTAAGTTACAAATATAGTGTGAACATAAATCACAGACTGCCAAGAACTGGAGAAGATGCTCACTTCTCGGTGTTAAGATTTTATTTAAAACACACACACACACACACACCACCACGCCATATATTTTCTCATGTACTGACAGCTAACTATTCATGACAAGCTATGGTTAAAGTAGCTTACTGGATCTGGACTTGGGTAAGAGCTACAATATGAATTCATCAAAACTTGATTCAAAATACTAGCACAGTATGATATTGTCTGAAAATGGGCTTAAGACTTTAATTTTGGTTGTTTGTTTGATACCTTTTAAAAGAATTAAACCTCAGTTCTATAGAATGGCATATCACATGCTTTATAAGAGTAGTTTAGCATAACATGAAATCACTCATTCATTTTTACAATTTGCCAACCCAGTTTAAGATAAATGCTTAAATTTCAGATGTCCCTAGGTTTGATGTACTTGTTGCATTTAGTGTGCTATTTTTCTAAAGCATTTCCTTTTTTTCTGAGTTCATAATCAGGTGCTGAGTCTTGAAAAATAAATAATAGTTCTTGGGTAGAGCAAAACCTCAAGACAAATCTCAGTGTTGCTTCTTTCACATTTTCTGACACACATTTTCTAACATACTGTACATAGTCAGAGGCTATCCTAAGATTGATCTCTGAAGGGGTACTTTGCTAGGCTGCATAGCTAAGTGAAGCTTTTCTTTGATTTCTATGTAGCAGATGCACACATTGGCAATTCACAAAGTAGATTTGCTTATGAATGTATATCCATCATATCTCAGCTCTTTATTGAGATGAGTAATACACTTCTGAGATGCACTTTGTTATGTTAAGGTGGTGCAGCATATACCTTCAGTATTCTATATATTCAAATTTCTACATCGGAAAAAGACCATTCTCTCTCTTCCCTGCTTCTATCTCTTAATTTTCCCCTCTTTCTTGTAGAGCACTTACACTGGATAAAACAGAGGTGGTGTTAGCAACTTTTCTACTTGGTGGGCATTGTTGCTCATGGGATTGATTTTATATATTTATATATACACACAC
Organism: Candoia aspera; assembly: GCF_035149785.1. Lineage (NCBI taxonomy): Eukaryota > Metazoa > Chordata > Lepidosauria > Squamata > Candoiidae > Candoia > Candoia aspera. Next base: position 78,175,684 of record NC_086157.1, on the reverse strand, counting down.
ACAAAATAAGGAAAATGTCCCTCATGTGACAATACATAGATAATGTGAGATTTTATTTTCTGAGATGAAAACATAAAATTAAATAAGTGCAAATGAAGATCAGTGTGCACCATTTCACTCAGGGCACTGGGTTTCTGGATTCTATGAAAGATCCTAGCTTAAAACTCTGGCATTTCCAGATAATATTTTTTTAAAAAACACGATTGAAAAAAAAGTAAAATATCTGGGTATCACCATGACATATATGAATTGTATGTTACTGCAAAATAATTATGTTAAAACATAGAATGAAGTTAAAAAAGATATGCTAAGATGGGAGAAATTACAATTGTCATTGTTGAAAAGTTCTGTGATAAAAATGAATGTTTTGCCTAGAATGATGTTTTTGTTTCAGACATTACCAGTTTTGACAACTGATGTATCATTTAAGCAATGGCAAAAATATATATCTAAATTTGTATGGCAAGGAGGAAAAAACACAACTTAAATATAAAATGTTACAAGATCCAAAGGAAAGAGAAGAATTGGGTTTACCAGATTTGAAATTGTATTTTGCAGCTTGTTGTTTGGTTTGGATGAAAGAATGGGTGTTGCTGAGAAACAAAAAGCTTTCAGAGTTAGAAGACCATGACCATGAGGTTTGGATGGCATGGATAGTTATTGTAAAGTTAAAGTTGATGTGAATTTAAAAAAAAATAATAATAATTAGACATGCCATATTGAGAATATAGAATACATATAAACCCAGACTGTGCCTGAATATATCTCTATGGATCTCACCAAAAGAAGCCTCATAGAAGAGAAACAAGAGGCAAAGACAAATGGTTAACATACCAGGAATTATTGGAAAAACACCAAGGGGAATATAAGATTAAATCAAGAGAGCAACAAATGGCAGAAGGATATAGTTGTCAATGGTTTTACCATTTACAGTTATCAGAAAGATTTAAAATTTATAAAAAGACTTATTGTATAGAGCAAAGTAAGTCAGAATTTGAAGTGCAATTGTATACCGATGAAGCACATATAACTGCTAAAATGTATAAACTTTTGCTGATACTTGAAATGGAGGCAGAACAGGTTAAAGAATGTATAATGAAGTGGACTAAGAGTTTTGGTTATAATACACAGAAACATCAATGAGAAAACATGTGGTTTAAAGGGTTGAAATTTACATTATGTTATGGTGGCGCTGCGGGTTAAACCACTGAGCTGCCGATCGGAAGGTCGGCGGTTCGAAACCGCGCGGTGGGTGAGCTCCCGTTGCTCGTCCCAGCTCCTGCTCACCTAGCAGTTCGAAAACATGCAAATGTGAGTAGATCAATAGGTACTGCTTCGGCGGGAAGGTAACGGCGTTCCGAGTCGTCATGCTGGCCACATGACCCGGAAGTGTCTATGACAACACCGGCTCCAAGGCTTAGAAACGGAGATGAGCACCGCCCCCTAGAGTTGGACATGACTGGACTTTACGTCAAGGGAAACCTTTACCTTTACCTTTATGATCTTAAAGAGAATTTTTATACAGGATGCATTGTTGGTACATGACACCAGAGAAATTATCTAGAATGCATAAAGGTATTTCAAAAGTTTGCTGGAAATGTGGACGACATGGACATTTTATCATGATTGATGGACATGTAAAAAACTAAAAAAAAAAAAAAAAAGGATTCAGATACATACATTGATGAAAGAAAGGTCCCCAAGTCATTTTCTGACTTTGTGGGACACCGCTTTTGTGACATTTTCTTGGCAGGGTGGTTTGCCATTGCCTTCCCCAGTCATAATTACCTTTTACCCAGCAAGCTGGGTACTCATTTTACCGACCTCGGAAGGATGGAAGGCTGAGTCAACCTGAGCCGGTTACCAGGGAAACCGACTTCCGCTGGGTTCAACTCAGGTCGTGATGAGAGTTTTGGTTGCAATACTGCTGCCTACCACATGAAGGGATATTTTATAATGATTGGTAACATGTAAAAAACTAAAACAAAAAACAAAAAAACAAAATGGATTTAGATACATACATTGATAGAAAGGATTTTAAAGATTCATATGCAATTGAAGTCAGAACTTTTCCTTTTAGGACTGATGGATAAACAGTTAGAAAAATGCCATGGAAGATTATTTCAATATATGATTATTGAGGCTAGATTACTATATGCACAAAGATGGAAATGTTCGGCATTACCCAACATGGAGGAATGGTTGGTGAAATTTACAGAACTTGTTGAGATGGACAAACTGACTTCTTTGATTAGAGAAAGGTCATTATTGATATTCATCAATGACTGGAAACCCCTTATGGACTTTTTGTGTAAGAAAGAAAATGTTTTTGTGATTTATGGTTTTGGTGATTAAAAAGAAAAGGTTATAGAAAGAAGGGAATTATGATGAAATCTTAGAGAGACAGGATTGATTATATATATATATATATATATATATATATATATATATATATATTCTTTCTTTTAATGTATTTCTTATTATCTATGTAAATTTTTTACTAAAATTATTTTAAAAAAATATAGAAAATGGTTTTCCCTTTGCTTGGCTATTAATGGAGGAGAGAGGGTTGAGATTATCCACATTTTTGTAAAGATGTTATTTCTCAATTGTTTTCCAATTACTTTGCAACCCAATTTTATGATTTCTTACTAGCCTGCCACATCTGTATTAAAAACCAGACTAGAGATTGTCATTTAAAATTCACTGCATACACACACACACACACACACACAAACACACACTATATATATATATATATATATATATATATATATATATATATATATATATATATATAATACTTTTGACACTGAAAACTGTAGGGAACTTAATCATCGAAGCATTTACAAGCCACATAATGGATAACCTATTTTTTTTATAAAGTAAAGTGATAGTGCATTAACTTAAAAGTCAGCAATCACAAATATTAGAATAACAGTGAGTGGATCCACAAATCATAAAGAGAACAGGACAGTTACACTGAAGATATGCAAAATTCAACTGTTGCTAGCTTACTTAATATGTCACATGGACAAAAATGCACAAAAGAAGTGTGAGTGGTGAATTTGATTAGTTAAAAGTAATTATGATGTTCTTGGGGACAGATACTGATTCTAGATTAAGTAGTCTCACAGAGTTCATTGAAGAATATTATAAATAGATGGATTAGAGCACCAATGAAGTGTGGAATATTTTTAAATGCAACACATATCTTTTGTGAAGATCTTTGTTAAATATAAAACTAACTAACATTTTATATTTTCTTTTTATACAGTGGTCAAGAAAGAATAACTCATAATTAGGCAGGAAGAAGGAAGATCTTTGAAGAAAATAGGAAGCCCACAGGCAAGGATAGCATTACCTCTGAGGAGGACTTCCACACATCTGTTTGACCAGACCAGGAATATCAGATTTCTCCAGAATTTCCAAACTATCATATCCCAGTTGGAGTGGGGATAAAATGAAAATATAGACTGAATACTTTGTTATAAGGGAAGTGCTGAGGGAAGTCCCTCAAAATCTGTATGTTTGTTTGTTTGTTTGTTTGTTCATTCATTCATTCATTCATTCATTCATTCATTTATGGCCCAATGATGTCATAGAAAGAGGCAGAATCAATATTTTCTTTTTATTTTCTTCTTTTTTTTAAGTTTTGGAAGAGAGAGTGTTAAGGATTATTTCCATGTAAAACATGTTAAGAATTGCAGAAGCTTAAGACCCTTATTTTACCTATTTTCATCCCTAAAGTTGAAAAAATGTACCACTGAAAATTAATGACAGGTTGCCAGATATTGGTGAAACAAACTTGGTAAGTTCTTAAACCTGAAAAACTGTGGCCAGGGGGGCAGGGTTGGGTCATATGGAAGCAGTAGTATTGCCTACTACCAATTTACATATCCATATTCACAGTGAAGCTTTATCTTGAACACAAACCATCTGAAATCTGCAGTGATTTGTGACAAAAATCTCTGCACAAATACCAAATTTACCCAATTCTGCTCAAATTGAAGTTTCAAAATTTAGAAGAAAGAATACACCAGAAATCTAAGTTTTCTTTAATATGTTTTCTTGCACATTCACATTCTTTATTCAGATTCATGCAATTATCTGACATACTACAAGCAGTCCTTGCTTAACTACTATTCATTTAACAGCGGTCCGAAGTTATGATGGCCTCAGAAAAAGTGCTTTACAACCTGAACTCACACTTACGACCATCACAAACCATTGCACCACCCCTGCAGTCACGTGATCGCGATTCAGGCAGTTGGCAGCCATCTTGCATTTACAACCAGTTGCATTATCCTGCAGTCTGCTTGATCATGATTTGCAAACTTTTTTTGCCAGTTTCTGGAAAAAATGGTCATAAAATCAAGTCCATTCATGTGGTGACTCACTTAACTACTGCACCACTTAACAACCAATTTTATGGCCCCTGTTGTGGCCATTAAGTGAGTACTACCTGTATGTTGTTAGGCAGCATTTGCTAAGCTTTTGCTATAATTCCCTGAGTTTGAGATATTGATCCTTCCCCCAAAAACGTGTGGAAGTGTATAATGAATATTTTAAGACTGGTAAACTACACCTATCATTTTATGAGGCATATATAAAGTTGATTTTAAAACAAGGTAAAGATCCTAAATTATGTGCTAGCTATAGGCCAATTTCATTAACTAATGTGGATACTGTTGACTACTTTATTAGCTTAGAGGTTACAGAATGTTTTATTATATATAATAATAATTATATTAGAAATAATCTACCCCAGCTGGGGTTTATCAAAAATCATGCTATGGCCAAAACCTGGCTCACAAAAGGAGTACCTTTTACTACCATAATCAACCAGCATCAGACAATTTATGTTTATTACTTGATATATTGGCTATAGCTAAAGATAGAAAAGAATCTGCTATACTAAATATCTTTAGATGCAGAAAAAGCTTTGATTTTGTTCAGCTGATATCTTTAAAGCAAGTACTGTAATGATTAGATATGGTTTGCAAAAGGATTTTGTTTATTTGATTGAGATTCATTATTCTCAACCCCATGCTGTAGTCATAAAAAATCAAAAGATTTCAGATTCCTTTGAGTTACAATAATAAGAAGAGGTGCCCATTGCTTTTAAATTTACTTTAATGTATATTAGTAGATTTGTGGGGAAATCTCTGATTTGTTTATAATTTTGAGCATTGCATTTGCAGCATTGGTAGTTTGGACACTGCTGAAGTTCTTATATAGAAGATAGAGAAAATAATGTGTTTTGCACAGAGCATTTACACAAGAAGGAAGTGCAGTATCACATCTGATCTAATTTCTAAATCAGGAAGAACAGTTTTGAGCTGATTCTCTAGGCCTGCAAGGCAAAATGGATAGGATGGAGATTCAAGGAGCCATCCAGTGCTTTACTAGAGGGTAGATAGACATTGTACTAAAAAGCTATATTGGAGAAAGTAGATATTATACCTGAAAATTGCTATATTCATTCAGCTTTTTGTTTTCAAATGTTACTATTGGGAAATAAAGGAACAGAGAGAACTGGAGTTGAAAAATCAGAAGGCTTATAAGAAGATACGTTTAGGAACCATTTCCAGTTCAGATGATTTGCCACAGATGTCAACAATTTGCAAAGCAAAGTATCTTGTACCCAAGTACTGAATCTTGTATGAATTTATCCCCATCCCAAAAAACACACCACCTTTAATGATCTTCAGAAACAACTAAGTTATAGGCAAAATTAATTTAGAAAGTCCTGCATCTCTGTTTCTAGAAGTGAAAACTCTTTATGTCATAAATATCTACCATGTCTTGAATTCTTATCCCATTCTGTAAAGAGTAAACAGTGTTTAGGTTTTGAATGGCAGGTGTGATTTCTATTTTGGACATTGTTTCTGACTAGAATTGGGCAGCGTCTGATTTGGTCTTGCCATGTAATATAGCCCAACTAACATATCCATTGTGATATCACATAAACCTTTAATTAGAGGTTTATGTGATCACATAAACCTCTACCCCATGTAAACTGGTTGAGCAAGCTATTTCCCTCTTAATTTCCTTCTCTTTACTTGACAAATTTAAAAAGTCATGCCTTATACATAATGTTGGTTCAGCAACCAACTCCATAACAATTTGTATAAATTAATTTTTGTATGATAATAGGTTTAATTAATCCCAGACATATTTAATAGGACACTGCATTTATGTTTCATTTAACCTTCAGTATCAATTATTAATTCAAAATATTTGACAAAGTTTAATAACTAAGCAACAAACATGCATATTAATTATTTATGCTTGTAAGAACTCTGATAAATAAGTTGCACAGTTTGTTAGCAATTATATACTGTACAAAAAGGCAAGCTCCTAAACCTGCAGTATTGATTATTTATGATTCACTAAGTAAATGTATTTTTAATACTCATTTTTAATTAGTGTGGCTAGACCTTTTTCATATTTTATTCATAAAAAAGAGTTTTAGAGGTTTTTAAATTACTTTTGCCTTGTTCTTGGACATATAATGGGGAGAAATAAGAACTGTACAACTTGGAGTTATTTTAGAAATTAACTTACTGTAAAAATTCCTTTAGAATGGATGACAATACAGCAGTGTTTCTCAACTTTGGCAACTTTAAGATGTGTGACTCCCAGAATTCCCCCATGCTGGCTGGGAAGTCCACATATCTTAAAGTTGCCAAAGTTAAAAAATACTGCAATCAAGTAATCCAAAAAGTATGAAGAACATTTAGGTCTGAACCCATTTGGGGTTAGATGAACTTATCTTGCCTGGATTCAGAATGAATTTAGCTAAACTTAGTTCCAAATTTTGAGGAACTCAATCTCTCTCTCTCTCTCTCTCTCTTTTTTTCCCCCTCAAACTCTAAGAGGAGATAAGATGGCTCTAACCGCCATCTTAGGACATTGTAATGAAACAATGGCAACATCTGACCACTGCAGCCCAAGATAAATATCCCTATTTCTTCTGGCATATGGTAGCAGGCTTCATTAATGACAACTTATACCCTATTTCTAGTCAGTTCCCTCTAGGACTCTGGAAAGTGCATTTCAGAACTTTATATGACTTTCAGTCACAGAAATTCTCAGTCTCATAGTCAAGTAATGACTACCTGACAGACTGGCCACTTGTCTCTGAATCTGAAGTGAAAAAAAACTCATTAATGCTCTTAAGTTAGAAAAGGCTCCCAGAATGAAAAAGGGCTCATCCCAAATTCTGTCCAAACTTGGTTTAACCACATTAGGTAGAAATCAGCCAACTTCATCAACTCACTCATCTCTTCAGCCCAACAAAGTTTCTTCTTCAGAACCAGATATAATAGTAAAGCTTCAGTGCTTTTATATGGGAGATTTAACAAAACCTCCATGATTAACATAACCTGCCCCTGTGATGATGGTTCAGTTAAATCTATTCTCCATGTGCTGCTGCACTGCTTTTTCTACAATAATACCCAAAGAAGACTCATCTTCTCTCTCTTGCTACATGCACCAAATTATCCTAAACAACTTCATGTCAATTTCCTCTTATCAGATAAGAAAAGTGTTATCACTGATAATGTAGCAAAATTCTGTATAGTTGCTATGAATGTGCGCAAACAACTGACTATTGCACATGGTTGACACCGTTATACCTGATTCATTTATTTTATGGTGATGTGGATGGTTATGGTTATTTGCTTTTTTTTTTCCTTTTTTCTTTGCTGTATTTAATGTATATGTTTTGTTTTATCTGGTCACTGAGAAAAATAAACATTCACATCCCCCCCCCCCCTCATCTGATTCCAAGCATTTTTCCCCAAATCTCAAACAGCCCTCAGTGTTTTATGTTCCACCCCTTACTTTGTCTTTCATTCAATTTCCATGTAACTGCTGTTGCTGTGGCAGCAATGGACAGACCTTGCTGAAGTCTTCTTTCTGGAGTCTTCATTTTTCCTTGCTTCTCAGCATTTTGAATGTTGGAACAACAGTATCCCAAATCAGAGTAGCTCTAAAACATAATATTTTCACAGTTCCTGGTTTTTACATTATGGGATCAAATGGTCTTAAATACTACATTTCCTTGTTTTGTCGGTAGCTACAAAGCTCTGCAGGATTCAGATTGTTGGGCTGAGAGTTAGGAATGCGGTCTCCAGTGGAAACATAAAGGTTATCAATCACAGTACATGTATAGCTTTGTGAAATGGAATTTGATCTAAAAACTTTTGACATTCAATTTGTTGGTCTATAAGGTACCAAAACACTCTGTTGGTTTTGCTACAATAGACTGATATGGGTATTCTAATGGAATCACAACTGGAACTATGTATGAGGTCTCTTTTAAAAGCTTAATATGGATAGCCATGGGCTCGGTAGGGATCTTGTATTATGATTCCATATTGCCTCTATAGATATTCTACTATTTTGAATCTGAAATGTCAAACAATTCTCAGCTGCTCTGTGCCTGGATAATTCGTCACTTCTCTCCTACCATGTGCATCCTTGATCCGATAAGTTCCCTGACCTTATTCTCCAATGACCAAAATGGCATGACTTTTCCCAGGCTTCCTTTCTAGCTAAAATGCCTTGTTCTGAAGATCTCAGGAGAGCCATCTATGCTACCTCATCAACTAATCCATAATTCATCACTATGAGATTTTTACAGATTGAGGCATTTAGTGATAACTTCATTTACTCAATGGTAGTTTTAGCCTTGATCATACTGAATAAATTAAGGAAGATACTAATATACCTTCACTAGAAATTATCTACTGAAGATAATTTTGCTTAATATAATGAACTTTGTTGTATTTTCTATGAAATTACTACTGTATGAGGTAAATGTGGCTAATTCTAAAATGAACTTATCTGGTCTGTATCCATAATGGATCAGAAAGTACATATTGACTGACTACTGCACTTAGATATGAAGCACTAGCTCTGCATCTGCAATAAACCAAAATATAGATTAGTGAGTTTGCAATTATGATTTACACATGACAATGGGACCCAGATTGGATGTAGAGTCTATACTGTAGGCCAATTTTATCCACCATCGCATTGGTTCATTCCTGCACCAAAAACATCATTTGGTTTGCAGTCATTACATGATAAGCTTTATGAGCCTCATGAAAATAATAGTATAAATAAATAGTATGAATAAAACAGTAGCCATAATAGAACATAAGTGATTCCTTTAAATAATATATTAAACACTATTTATGTTTTTCCTCAATCTATTTGGAAAAAAAATCCTATGTACTGTTATGAACATAATAAATAAACTGTCATGTTATTTCAGCAGAATTAAGAACAAAGATTTGCATTTTGAAGAAGCTACTTATATAAAGTAATGCTAAAACAAAAAGGGAAGCATGATTTATGGATACTTGACAACCCTTCTAATAATGGAAAGTAACATTTGCAGCATGATTCTTCTCCTGCCTAGTCAACTTGAAATTGCTTAACAGCTTAAAGAAAGAAATCTCTAGCAATATGCACATATGATCCTCCCACTTGCATATTGCCTGAAGAGGAGGAAATATGGCTTCTTTCAGATGGGCAGAGTAGTTGTAAATTAATAGCTAAAGGAAACAATATGCACACTGCGGAGAAATGTGTTGTTGATTGTATAGAATTAACTCATGATTTGGACAGGAAGCATTCACCATGGCAACACTTTCTCTCAGTCAGAGTAACAGCACAGTCCCTTATTTACTGTGATCATTCCATAAAGGAGAAATTAGAGGATAAAATTAATCTAAACCAGAAGAATGATGGGATCATAGAACATAAGGTTGGAAGGAACATTGGAGATCGTTTAGTCCAACCCCTTCTAGTCCACTATTACAGCTTCCATGGCAGATGGCCATCCAGCCTGTTTAAACATTTGCAGCAAATGAGCCCCCATCATCTCCCAAGTCTGACTGTTCCATTGATTAAGAGCTCTTGTGTTAAGAATTTTTTCTTCATGTCCAATTGAATTCTATTTCTTTGTGATCCATGTCCATTTCTCCCCTCATGTCTTCTCAAACAGCTCTAAACTTTCCTGCTCTGTCTTCTGATTGCACTTCAGATTACTGAAGACATTTATCACATGTCCTGCAGTTCTATCTTCTCAGGCTAAACATACCCAGTGCCTCCAAACTTCCTCAAAGGTTTTTCCTTTTAGGTCCTTATATCTTCATTGCTTTCCAGTTTATCAATATTGTTCCTAAAATGTGTCCAAAATTGGGCACCATATTCTGGTTGTAAGCTGACCAGTGTAGAATAGAAATGAACAATTACCTTTTGAAAAATCTTAATATTATACTTCTGGAAATGCAACTTGGGACTACATTTGCTTGTTTGCTTGCTTATTTCTTTATTTTTGTAGTTGTGTCACACTACTGACTCAGTTCAGCATGTGATCCACTAAGAACCCAGATCCTTCTTGCATGTATCATCACCCAGTATAATCTACCTCATTCAACACTCATGCCTTTGACATTTCCTGCCCAATTTAGGACTTTGTTCTGGTCCCTGCTGAAATTCATCGTACTGCTTTTCACCTATTGTTCTAGCTTGTCAGGATCCTCCTGTCCTGTTCTCTAAGATACTTGCTCTGCCCCCTACATTTTTGTTGTGTAAACTTGATAATCATATCTTAAAACCCTCGCCCAAGTTACTTGTATCAATAGCACAGGACTTAGATAATAGCTATGTGATGTGCTTGTCATTTATTTCCAGTTTGACATTGTATAGCTTCACTGGGCACAATTAATCAACTGGCTCTCTATCCATCATGGTAACCAAACTTGAGTAATAAAATAAAATAACTAAATAAAGCACAATTATATATATTTCAGAAATAATGCAGTTCAAGTTTTAAACAACAAAGTGAACATTAACAATACAGGGTCATATTGTCCAGTCTTTTCATTGCATAAGTAAGGAGGTAATTTAAAGGCTAAATTCAGCCTTTGCGTAGGTATCATTCCAAGAGTGTATTAATATTTAGTAGAACAATCCAAGCATGGTAATCTCATGGGACACTTTGCCAAATGTTGTTGAACTGTATGACCACTTGAGGTGGGGGAGGGAAGCATAATCCTATCATAATATTTATTATGTTTAAAACATATTTTTTTTAAAAAAAATCTGTATAGATATGTATATAATTAGGGCAATAATTTGGAGGTGCTACATGTACTTAAATAATTGTAATTGATCTGGCTCCATAATCTCAGAACATTTCATACTTACAGAATTTTGATGATACAGCAATCGTGTACTACTGATCAGCATCCCAAGGGATTCAGTGTGGAATTACATTACTTCTACCAGGACTAAAACAAACAGGGGGGAAAAAAAAAATCTCAAACACTAAATCTGCTCTGCAGATTATAAAGTATCATCTATATTTATGTCTTTCAAGAATCTAATACAAATCACATTTATAGTTGTAACATTTATGAAAATTAGCATAATGTAACATTAAATGAGAAGGGACGTGGTGGCGCTGAGGGTTAAACCGCTGAGCTGCTGAGCTTGCCGATCGGAAGGTCGGCGGTTTGAATCTGCATGACGGGGTGAGCTCCCGTTGCTAGTCCCAGCTCCTGCCAACCTAGCAGTTCGAAAACGTGCAAATGTGAGTAGATTAATAGGTACCGCTTTGGTGGGCAGGTAACAGCATTCCATGTAGTCATGCTGGCCACATGACCACGGAAGTGTCTACGGACAAATGCCGGCTCTTCAGCTTTGAAACGCAGATGAGCACCAGCCCCTAGAGTCGGACACGACTGGACTTAATGTCAAGGGAAACCTTTACCTTTACTAACATTAAATGAAAATGAAAATTAATGTTATGTTATTAATAATGTAACATTAAATGAAAATGAAAATTATTGGATGAATTAAGTTATTCCTTCCATAGAAAATCAAGGTATGGGGGAGAATTGACTCCAGTTTTCAGGTGTTACACTGAACCAGAAAAAACAGAAATGTCTTTCCTCCTACATCTGTTATTTGCTGATTTTCAGTTTTAGAGTGCAGAGAAAGTTGTGCATTTGAGAATCTAAATCATTGGAGACTGCAGGGTAAGATAAGGGTGTGACAAAAGTGACAAAATGTACAACCTAATATCATGATGCAAAAAGGTACTTGTGTCAGGATGTCAGGATACAAATATATAAAGTTAGATTTCCATCAGGATGTCACTATGATATCATCATTTTTATGCAATCTCAGTTTGCTCTGGATACCTATGTAAGGACTGTAATGACTGGTACTTTACTTTCCGTGATAGGAAGGAAATCAATGGGGGCAATCAAGCTGAAAAGATGGACTTTCCCTTATGGTTCTTTAAGGAACCATATTTTTTGAAAGTTACTCCCAGCCTTGTGTAAAGGAATTGCACTAATGTAACTATTATAGAATTAAGCAAATTTTCAATACAGTCCATGCAGAATGAAAGTAAAATGAAACTGGAATAATTAATAGTGTTCAGGGTATTGTGATTAACAATTAAGAATTTGCTCCAAGCCAGAAACGCCTAAAGTTCATCTCCATAATTAGAAAACATCACCCATCATGTAGTTAACATTATTAGCATGCACATCATTGAAAAAAATACTTAATTAAAAAATGAACTGGTTAATTGGAAAAACCTTGAGTTCTACTCTTTATCTGTGCAGCAGAAATTGAAGATCATGTTGATACCTGTAGCTCAAAGTAGGAGTCTTAATGTTGCTATTGTCTTAATCGATACATGCTATCTTGGTAACCTAGTATTAATTGTGTTTTAACATCTCGATGTACATGCATTACTTTATGAAATCTGCTACTCAAGCAAGTTAAATGCATTTTGGACCAAAAATTTTGTTGCAATCATCATTATTAAGAAAATTCATACAGCCAGAGAGAATTAAAGATGTGTCCATAGCCTCTTAGCTAAATAAAATATCCATTAATCATTTCTTTCAATACTTTAGAACAAACTATACATTGCTTGAACATTTCCCAGAGGAATCTACTGCTGGAACCAATTCAGTGGATACTTGGTCCATTCCAACCAAGTTTTTTGGGAAAACATAGTATGTGTGAATTATAAAACCATGATTTAGTTTTTGTTTTGTAGAAGCTGGAATTACTATCACTTTAGCAAGTATAAAAAATTAGGTTGTAATATTATACCCTCTTACTAACATTTTTAGAACCTAATTGTGATTAGAGCTACATAGGATTGCACCCTTCTGATGGAAGAAAACAAGGAGCTAATACTACCAAAGAAAGGTAAGACCTCATTTTCTGGACTTCCCCTGTGCCAATTAGAACAGCAAAACTTTATTTATTTATTCATTCATTCATTCATTCATTCATTCATTCATTCATTCATTTATTTATTTATTGTTCAAATTTAATTACCACCCATCTCCCCCAAAAGAGGAACATTAGTTCTGTATCAGCAGAATATTATTGGCAGCTCTGTTTAACACAGCCATTCCCTTTTGTCAGGATAACTGCAAATAGTTTGCTAAACATTTCACCAATAAAATTTCCCACATTCACTGGATTCCAAATGATCAGAATATGCTGAGGTGGCTGGACTATTGTCTTGTAATGGACTCTAGGATCTGTCTTGTGTTGTGGATACTGAGGAAGTGGATATGTTCTCTGCAGCTTAGCTTCTTGTCAGATGGATTCATGCGTCTCTTGGCTCCTTCAATAGCTTCATTGTTTGTGGCTGCTTGGATTAGACAGGCAATAAATCCTTCTTTGGAAGAAAGGAACATGATGGCTGCCTTAAAGGAGGTATGATAAACCTGCTGCTAAGAAGCCATCTCACAACTCAATTAGATAACTCTGCACAATCTCCAACCTTTTCTTTTAGAGAAGGTATTAGAAAAGTTGGTGAGGTATCAGCTGCAGGAGATGGTATAGGAAGTTGAATTACAGTTGAATTTTAAGCCTGGGTAGGGACTGAAAGGTTAAAGGTTGTACTGGTGTCTTGCAGCAGACCCTGAATCAGAAAAACAGAAGTCCTATATCAGTGACATTCTATAGTATTGACTGACCTTGGAACCCATCTAGTCCACCTGTGAGGAATGGGAGTGGGTATCCCTATTTTATGATAGTTCTTTAGTGGATGGTTTCAACGAGTTCTTCAGGGAAGAAGAGATCAAGCTGGTGGCCATTCTTGTGTGGGATGCTGGTGAGTTTAGCTCTATCCCTCCCTACTTTTTTTACTACCATATTAAATCACTGGGAGAGAATAATTTTAAATTTTTGCCCTATGGAACACCCTTCCCCTTGAGATATGGCAGACCTGGAAAGCACTTAAGAGCTGTTTTTTCTTCCAGCTGCGGGGATAGGATGAGATCAGAATGAGAGGAGTGTTGTGGGCTTCATCAGGAAGTTTGGTTGTGGCACCAGATTTTTCTGTTTTGGGTTTTATTGTTGTTTTTTTTAATTGTCCTCCTCCCCTGAGTTGTGGCTGATGTGGAAACTCAGTAACAGAGCTTCTCAACCACAGGTTTTATCCATTAGAATAGCCTCCCACCAATTATTCAAATAGCCCCAAAACTGCCAATATTGAGGAGTGCAATAAAAATTGTTTTGTTCTGTGTTTGTGATTTGTCATTGTGTCAGGGCCAGCCCAAGAACAATGTTAGGTCAGTGTAATCCAAACTCCAGTTCTTTATGGCTCTCACCATACAGACAGAATCTTGCCAGACTAAAGCTAATCTAACTGACCTAAGGGTAAATAACCTGGGAGACTCTAGGGTGGAGCTACCTTGAACCTTTTAACTTTCCCAGCAACAGTCTCTGGACTGTTAATCCTCTTATCTGCCTGGACTGTACTCCCTCTTTCCTGGGAATCAGCAGCAGTGCCGAAATCCACCACATCACCCCTTCCTTCAGGAACATATTCCATCACAGGTTGGTACTTCAAGCTAATACAAAAAGTGAAATTTTATTAGTGGTCATTTTATCCATAATTTGTACTGTACCTTGCATGGAAATCTATAGAATGCTTTTAGTGGTCTTATTGTTTTTGTGTCCCTTTTTAATGTTAACTGCTAGCAGTTGATTTGGAATAAAGTGATAAATAAATGGTCACAAGGCATATCACTGAATAATATTTAAATAAGAAAAATATAGAAACTCTATAAATACAAGGTGTCAGTACCAGCTGAAAGAGTTTTAACAATCAGTAAAAACTAGATCATTCCAACACATCAGATTTTCAACTTTTTAGTTTTTAAAAATATATCTTTAACAAACATATACACAAAAAATCAGATTCTTATTTCCACCCTTTTAACTTATGTAGCAACAGATCATTTGCACTTGTATAGTTAAATAAACTATATTACAGTAAATCAAATTGCTATTATCACATACTCAAACTTGCAAACTTGCTCATCTATATGTGTAAACTTAGTCATAATTTGTATTATTTAAGGCAATTTATTGTAATTATGAAATTAAAAATAAGATATTTAATATGTTTTTAAGGAGAACAGTGAATTAAGTATTATTGATTTAACACTCTGAATGAAATGAGAAATATGGAAAAAGAAAGAGCAATGAAGGCATCTCTGGTTGTCTAATTCTTCAATATTCCTATGTTTTCAGTTTTACTATGAAGGCTACCGTTTTCATGTCCAATAAATTATACTGAAGAAATTATACCACCAAAAATGGATTTGCACATGACTGCATTTATCATTATATTCTGAACTTACCTATGTTGGTACTTCAAACCAATACAAAATGTGAAATGGCACTATTCTTCAAACTTTACACTTCAGATATTGAATAGTAATGATTAGGGCCCTATTACAAATAAAATATGCAAGTCCTCTGTCCATAGCATGGGCTTGACATTGTAAAATGTTTGGAAACCCTTGGATAAAAAATTCAGAGAAGTCAAGTGAACACCACTCATTACATTCAGCAGACAAGATCAACCAAAATGTAATAGCTTTTCTTTTGGGGGGCAGGGAGAGTGATAAAATTACCTTAACAGGCATTTCCTATTTATCAGAACTTCCAGGTCTGTTACAACTTTCTTCTAAATCCTGTGAAAGTCCTGTTTACAAAGTGCCAGGCATCAATCATTCCAACTCTGCTTTCAGGTTGGAATGATTCCAACTCACAGCTTTCAGGAAGCCTTGCATTTTTATAGCGTACTTTATCTCTACTCTTTCCAGCCTTTCTTTGTGCCCCTGGTTTTTCTTCATTATCTACCCCATTTGGAATCTTCAGGACATAAATTTCTAGCTGAGTATTATTATAAATAATATCTTGTACAGGAAACAAAGTTCCAATTATAATCATGCTTCTGTCTGGTTTCAGGTAAATTAAATCACTTTGGTTATATAAATATATTCAGTGCTCCATCTTGCTTCCACACATCTTGCTCTTTTAATATTAATATATTAAAATGCATGTAGCTATATTTCTCAGTAATAATGAATTTCTATGGAAAATGAAGTCACAGTTGTGCTTCATTTTCTTTAAACCATGATTATATTTTTAAATTTCTTAAAAACAAGAATTAATAAGTGAGATTGCTTCTAAGACCTGAGATAGATGGGAAAGAAAATTAATGACAAATTACACATTTCAAGATTGAAGATCAGTGCAAACAATAACGCAAAAAGACAAAAAAAAAACTTTCTGCTATTTAGGTATGATGTAAAGCAGTATCAAGTATTAATGTCCCTCAGTGGATTAGGACACTTCTGAAACAATTTTTCAGCAAAACATGCTACAAGTTAATTAATTATCAGTGAAGATGGATGGAGATAGATAGATAGATAGATAGATAGATAGATAGATAGATAACAACAGCTGTATGTATGTATGTCATAAAATTAACTATTTACTTCAGAAATATACCATCTATACCACTAGGAATATACATGGATTGTGGGATGTTTTCAAAAGCTTTCTATAATACATAGATAAATTCATATCTTTGCCAAGAGATGACTGTTACTATTTCTTGACCAAAAGAGAAAGAAATAGAGCAAAAACAAAATGTCAGAAACAGAGGTAATAACTGAACACCCCAATGACTTGCTTAAACCCTACTCATCTTTAAGTGGGCTCTTTATTTTTTCTGTGAAAATCTGTTTTTTTATGTGTCATATTATTTCAGTTTACCTAAAGTTTGTCTTAGTATTTGCAGTATTTACCATAGTACTAGAACATTACGGAGCCATGTTCTGGGCATTATATTCATTCATAGGACTACTTAGGTTACTTTAGCAAATGACTTATCAGTAGCACTGCAATTTCCAAATTTTTATATATGTGAGTCTATACATACACACACATGGTAGACACATTTGTATAATATACAACTAAAATACTGGTGAAACAAATTATTCATTTTAGCTATGGTTTATATTTTCATTAGTAACTTAGTTTGAAAATCATAAGTATTTAATATTTTATTTTAAAAATAGTATTTTAATTGAACTAAATCCAGACAAAGTTGTTTCTGTATTCTAGCACATATGCTAACACTATATTAAAATCTTGCCATCTAAATCTTAAAAAATGTCTCTTTTAGATTGCTATCGAGTTCAGTGGTGAGGTCTAATCCTTGAAACATACCATATCAAACCTGGCAAGCTCAAAATAATTCTGTAATAATAGTTTTGCAAGACAATCAAGTGGCAAAACTTTGGCTGATACAATGGAGCAGATGAGCATTGTATTAATAGGACATGCTTCGTGAGGCTTAGTTTATTGGAAATAAGATCCCATCAGTAGTTCCATCTGTCACCCCAAAACCTCTAAAAATATGAACATCATTATAAAGTTCTAGCCTTTTTCTTTTCATTTTTTTTATTGAAGAGATAGCTTTGTGAATATACTTCACAGCAGATCCTGAACCAAACCTTTCAGCCTTTCATAACTACTGTGACTTCCAAACTGTATTCATATACAGCTATATTAGAAACACAGACTGTAGATCAGCCACCAATATTATCCTGATCTGTTGGATTATAGCTTCCAATGTCTTGGTCAACAAGGAACTGATAACCCTGTCCAGGGATGACAAGAGCTATTATCCAACACATCTGGAGAATGCCAGAATGTGAAGACTGATATGCAACCTAAAAAATAATTATGGAATAAAACAATATCCCTTGCTGTGCTTTTTCCTTTCATAATGGTGACCTGGGGATAATGCTAATGAAAGGGGTCATGTGTACTTTAAAGATGTGTGTAAATCATGATTTATATAACAAGCAATACTGCTGTTGTTGTGTAAGTCTTCTCCCTCTTTGTCCAGAGCCCTCTCTGTATTTCAAGAATGGGAATAGAGCCACTGGCAAAGCAGCACATTTTGTAGAAATATTTCCAGTAATATTTAAAGCTGTACTTTAGAAGTAATACTCGGGATGAACAAAAACACCATCTTATCTTTCACAGGAACAATAAATATGCTTGTATTCATTTTGATGTATTATGCAGATACTTGTACAAATCATTAGGGTTACTCATTGTTCATCACATGTTAATGGACAAATGATCAACACATTAAAAAATCATGATAAAAGTAACTTCCATAGAATGTGGAATGCTACCAAACTTTTAAGATAGTATATTTCATCAATTTTTAGCATTTTTCCTTTGAGGAACTGTAGTAATTAGTTGCTCCTCTTCACTTGGCCCCACAAAAAAAATAATCCAATGCTGAAAAATAGGTAGAATGGATGAACAAGTTTTGTATCTATTACAAATATTACAATATTTTTTACCATTTCCTTCATCTTTTATTTATACCAATAACTTACTCTAGGAGGAAGATTAAATAATAGAGACAGCACATAATGTTTTCAGATCCTAGTGGAATATGCTTCTTATGAGGAACTGGTACTAAATCACAATCATAGAATTTTGTTGTGCTGAAAGATCTGTCTCTTTAGTGAAAATTACAGGTACAATCCTGAGGACTGAGAGCAAATAACTTGGCACTTAATTTTTTCCAGA
Organism: Candoia aspera; assembly: GCF_035149785.1. Lineage (NCBI taxonomy): Eukaryota > Metazoa > Chordata > Lepidosauria > Squamata > Candoiidae > Candoia > Candoia aspera. The sequence continues at coordinate 78,156,700 of NC_086157.1, read as the reverse complement.
GGTGCCCCTCTCTGAGCACAGTATCAGTTGTGAGACTGATAGTCCCCATCCCAAAAACCCTTGAGAAAAGGCCCCATGCCATGGCTTGAGATTACTGTCCTGCCATATTTTCCACCATCCACTTTCCTTATGCCAGTGAAAAGGCAATACACAGTCTATGTTGGGATTGCAATGTCAGATAATTCTCTGCATGGCTGTTACCACTGCCATCTGCTAATGTATATACAGTAGCTGCTTCCTTTTCTGAAAGATTCAAACAAGATGTTCTGTCTGTTTTGTCTCTTTGGTGGCTTGAATTTTTGGAATATTTTAAGGTAATATGAAAATTAATTATTAAGCACATATTCATTTGCAGCATGTTCCCAGACAGGCCTGGTGAGTATGTTGTCCATCAAGTGTGATTTTTTATTTTTTTATTTTGCTATTCATAGCAGTAAATCTGCTTTGAAATACACATAGAAATTTAAGAGAAAAAAATGCCATTCTTATCAAATTAATGTCAGCCTTGAGAAAACCATCAAACCCAAGGCAGACAGACAACTTTAAAGAATCTTGTTTATACCACACAGGATGCAAGTGTTTTGGATTCTCATGTAATAGTACATGTCTAATATAGCCATGCCAGAGCACTGTCTTTTTAACTTATTTTAAATATTGCTATCTGGGCAAAGAGAGAAGAACAGAATTGGCATTTTGAAGATGACACTGTCAGTATCACTTGTACATTTTGCTAAAGCTAAAAGAAAGGAATATCTCTGCCAAAGGGAAGTCACGTGAGTTTAGTGTACAAGAACAGAAGCACAAAGAGATTTGATCAATTCCTTAAAGTAGATAGCACTTTTATTTCCAAATCTCATTCTGATGGCTGAAAAATAAAAGTTCTAAGAATGAATCTGAATATTTATGTCCACCTGGCTTGCTGATCAATTAAAAAAAATGATGAAAAAGTTTCTTGTGGCTTGCACTAGATTGACTTGGAAATAATATTATTGTCTAATGCATCAGCACTGGGTTTGAGCTCTTTGGATTGGAAATAACTTTCTCTCTTTCTCTCTCTTGGCTTCCATTCATACACTAGGCTAAATTAATACTGTTTCTTTCAGTATTTACATTTCTTAAATCATATTCCCAACTTATCAAACTGCAAAATACATAGATTCATCTCCCCCCATAAAATATTTAGCAAATAGGCCCCTAAATTGGTAATTCACAAATAACACAGAGAATATGCATTTCAAATTCAGGGACCCAATTATTTTAATGCTTTGTAGTTACTGCTACCAAGAGATATTTCAGCACAATGTCATATTACTTATAGATCCTCCTATAGATTAATAAGATATATTATGCATATTAAATAACAGCTGCAATATAAGTGCAAATATGAGTGAGTAAAAAAAAAAAAGTTAAATGCAAACTTATGAATTTGAAATAAATTCTAGACTCCATCCAAACCTTGGATTATGATAATAAATACACTTAGGAAATACAAACTAAAATCACACAAAAGTGTCATTATCAAATAGATATAGATATAGATATAGATATAGATATAGATATAGATATAGATATATAGGTATAGGTATAGATGTATAGATGTACATTAAAAACAATCTTATAAACTATTTTATAAAGGTTATTAAGGCTAAATTTCCAGCTGGAGGTATTTTTGAAATATGTATCCCTACAGAATATTCTACTGTCACTTCTAATAGATTTCTATCCTTTAGCAGAAGCACATGCCCTGAAAATGGCTGGAGCTTAAATAAAGTGTCTGATGGCATGGATAAACTGTTTTTCAACAGGCACACATGCACAGTACATTCCTAGAAAAGGAGCTTTGAAATGAATATCTAGTGCTAAAGAAATGAATGATAACAATCCCTAGTTCCATGAAGGAGCATATGGTTTGTCAGCAGGAAGACTAGTTTCCATTGTTAGGTCATTAACACTGGGAAAGCACACAATTGAGGAAAATAAATTATACTGACAAGCAAACTACCATTAGTATTTCTACATGAAAAGCCATGATTTGTTAGAATTATGATTTGCTACTTCATTTAAAAGAAACAATTAAGGGAGCAGATATGTTCAGATAAGCAATTTCAAGTATGCATGCATGTTCAATTTCCCTCTCCCGAACAGAATGTTTTTCAAGAAAAGAATGTGTGTTTAAAAAAAAAACAGTTTATTTGAAACAATATAAAAAAGAAACTCGGTAACAGATAAATTTAAGGGAAGTTTAATCCTGTAATAGTTGTTATGCTATAAGTGCCAAATAACAGACATATCTTAATTTGGTTTCTGAGGTAATCTTTCTGAAAGGTAACTTCAGAATCAATTTGAAAGTCATCTATGATTGTATTCTGCCAACATGAAATGCTGAGATTTAGATTCTACAGCCACAAAATTCCCTTTCTGCAGAATTGAGGAGGAGAACTAGTAGCTTGGCTTTTGCATGCTGCCCTTCCCATGCCAAAAAGAAAAGGAACTGTCATGAGTAAGGATGGCGAGCAGGGGGCTCCCATCCAGGCTGTAAAGTGCATGCGTAGTACTGAGGAATTAAGCAGCCATTCAAAGAGACACAGATCAGGCCCGCCTTAGCCTTTGGGGTTTATATGTCTGGGTTTTTCCCACGCTTATTCAGTTTGTTAGGATTCTGTTTATGTAGCAGTAATAAACATTAGAGAACTACTCCTCGTCTCAGCGTGTGTCTCACTGTTAGGACAAGAACACTGTCAAATCTTCTCAATTTCACCTTTGATCCCTCTGCCTGGACTACTTAGGGGCTGCTGGAAAGCCATCAATTTGGCCTTTACCCTATATGACCTGAAGTTCAGTATCTGGAGGGATGGGAAAGTCCAATTCCTCCCAATGAGGAAATGAAGCCATAGTGTATTAAAAGGAAGGCCGGGGGCAGGGGGGGGGGGTGCAGTCATACTTAGATTTTAAGCAGTTTCAAGCACACTGCAGCTGGGTCAGAAATAAATCAGTTCAGTTCCCAAAATTGACACTGGGGAAGATAAAATTAATACAGCCCCTTCTAAACTGATACACAGTACTTAGGTGACATGTTCTAATAAGGAAGAACAAAACATTCAAAATAATACAGAAACATGCCAGGAAAAAAAGTTGTGGGTGGGTAGAGTGGGTGACAGAAAAACTGGTCAAGAGAAGAATGCAGGATGTAAATACTACATTTCTTTTATTCCTAATAGGTGCAGAAAATCTCAGAAATGGTCTGACTCAAAATCAAAAGGAAATATTGCAAACAATTACAAAAGAACATAATGGTTCAAATAAATGCTATACAAATAATTGTGATTTAGATTATGTAATGTATTGATGCACAATCCTCACCACAAAAATAGAGAACAACTTATTATGGAAATTACGAATGGAACAACAGGGATACATCTTTGCCTATTTGAAATGCTACATGATGCTAAAGAAATTATAAGCAATGACACAAATGGAATGTTGAGGAGGAACAATTAATTTGTACTGACACTGCAATATTTATAAACATTTTTGTTCAGACAAAATAAAATTACTCTACTGCCCTTCAACAGGAGTACCCTCCCTTTCAGCTCTGATCTGTTCTGTTGTTAAGAGTAAATATCCATCCCCCTTATGTCTATGCCCTTATGTCTTTATTACTCTCCAGTCAGATCAAATAGAAAAATTAAACTTCAGAGGAAGTACCCAGAAAATACTTGCAGAGAAGGTTTAATGTTATTCTAAGATCTGTTCTATATTCTGCTCTATAATCTGTCTTAATTAGAGGCCTAGAAACATTCTACAGTGGAGATGCATGGATAGATGAGCTATTTGGCATTATTAAAAGAGGCTTTTCTAATTCCTGGGCATTCATTTTCTATATAAAACTGTAGCATCAGGCATAATTGAGATATACTCCTGAGATACCAGAAAACCTTCCTAGGTAACAGCATATAAATTTAATTGCTTGTATGTATTCTATTCAAGTGTATAAATTGTCTGAAATCATTCCCAAAACTATTCATTGTAGAATTAAAATATGAAAAAAGCATTAGGAGAACATTTAATAAGAAAAAATAATTTTCATTTGAAGAGATTTTATTCATACTTTGTTGTTTTTTAACAATAGAATTTAATCTATGCTTATTAACATTGAAAATATTCTGTCTGATCATTTTCTACAGCTTTAATAGCTATTATTTGTGTATGACCTGAAAAGCTATATCAACTGAAAAAGCTGAACCTTCTCTTTGGGTAATTATGAGTACGTTTGTGCTAGAGTTGTGTTATTATTATTTATTTAAATAGCTATACAAGCTGTTTATGATTATAGTCCCTGTATACAACTAAAAGTGTAAGATATATAGAATTCATTTACCATAGGATGGATGGATTTATTTATTTATTTATATTACATTTTACTGTATGTAGAACACCACTTAAAAATGGTTTTCAAAATGAAAACCATAAAACTGCATGATTATTTATTACATTTGGCAATTTAAAGAGTGTCTGTGTGTCTTGTCTGCTCTACTGATCCAGCTTTTGTTTCTGGGGCTGAGTTTAAACAGCTTATTTAAACTTTAAAGCTTCTAAATGGGACCAGATTACCAGGGAGGGGGGAATACCTTATTCCATACTCACCTGTCCATGCTTCATTTATGGAGTGCTTTTTGTGAACATGCTTGCCAAATAAATGGAAAATGGGACTTTAAACTGCAGGACACCTTTTTTGTGTCCCAGATATTAAATTATTTTTATAATATTATTAAAATAATATTTAGGACTACAGGTAGTCCTCAACTTATGACCACAGTTGGGACTGGAACTTCCATTGCTAAGCAATGTGGTCATTATGTGAGTTGTGCCCAATTTTACAACCTTTTTTGCCATAGTTGTTAAGCAAATAATGCAGTTGTTAGGTGAATCTGGCTTCCCCCATTGATTTTGCTTGTCAGAAGCCCCCTAGGAAGGTCACAAATGGCAATAATGTGACCCGGGACGCTGCAGCCATCATAAATACATTCCGGTTGTCAAGAGCCCAAATTTTTATCTCCTGACTGCAATGTCATAAGTGCAAGGACCAGTCATAAGTCACTTTTTTCAATGCCATCGTAACTTAGTATTGTCATTAAACGAATGGTTGTAAGTCAAGGACTATCTATATTAGATCTTCACATTATTTTACTACAATTTTAAAAAATTCTTATTGTGAGTGTTCTTTGTTGTCCAATGACTGGACACACCACAGCATAGCAGATAACTGTACACAATATTTTATTGTGGCATACACCTCAACAATAGGTCATTGCTCTGGATTAATTCTACTCTCCTCAACTCTCCATTCTCAACTCTCCTTGAAGTTGATGTAGCCACGTAAATACGTCTTTAATAGTCCTTAAAACAAACAAAAGTCTTGAATTCTGTGGCCTCCCACCAAAAGTTTTTGCTCTGGTTGGAGTGAAGTGCTGCCTCAGTGAGGTTACTCCTGTTCTGGTTGCTGCTGAATTCAAGACCAAGCTCCACTCTTAAGTGGTGTTGCTTTTGAGCACTCCAGCTGAGTTCCCAAGCCAAGCTCCAGGCAGGAATCCCACCAGGATATGCTGCTTACTGTAGCTTGCAATCCTGACAGTTGACTGATAGCCTTCTTGCCTGCCTGTAATAATTATACATTTCCAGACATCACCTCCCGCTTCCTCCTCTGCTTGCTTTCTTATCTTATTGTCCATTTACACCCACACACTTTGCCTTAGCATTCTTTTTTGTAAGCTAGGGCCCTTGGGGTGGGGTGAGGCTGCCTATGGACATTGGTATGTTCTTAAAAACATCAGGGTATGACTCAATTATCCAGGCAGCTGGAATACCAGCGTGGATGCTTGTAAGTAAACTGTGAGTGGGGAAATGAATGATAAATGGATGAGCCCATCTCTTCTCAAGTTTCTGACGCTATAAACTTTTATAGCCCTTTGGGAAAAGACATGAATTGAGCCTTGGGGAAGGGGGGGGCATTTCTGCCTATCTGCAGCTGCTTTCCCACTTATATAGACAGCAACCCCAGATTCATTTCCTCATACTTACATTATTGCAATTAGAAAGTTATTGATTATTTGGGAATTGTGCTGTTATTGTTTATATTGCTTCTTACAAATTATACCTCTTAGCAGATTTGTGCAAGCAGTTACTGAAACTTTCCGCACCTGATGCCCTTCAGTACAAACTAAGTAGGTAGTACTAATATAGCACATGCTTTTATTAGAATGGAATAACAACTTTTCTTATTTTATTAACAAAGGAGAGAAACACAGATCTTCAAAATACACATATTGGCATGGCTTTATTTTAACTTTTTCAGAAATGACCTAGAATTAGAATTGAGTAGTGACTAGGTTTAATACAATCAAGTATTTTGGTGGTAACTCTAAAACATCTTTTTTTTCAAAATGAACCAACAAAATAGCAACTGTGTGAAGTAAGTAGTGCAAGCTGTGTCCCAAAATAAATCAGTATCATATATGGTATACTATATATTTATGGTATATAAACTGGCATCTACTGACAAAAAAAGAAACCTTTGGATCACAATAAGTGAAATGAAATATCAATGCAGTGTGTATTGTGCAATGTGCAACAACTATCAAAAATATAAAATACATGGAAATGAGAATTAGGAAAGGGATTGGACATAAGACTGCCTGCAATGTAATGCTATCAAAACAAAAACAAAAATCCCAACAGTAAACTCATACTGAGTGATACCCAATTCTCGTTTAGTCCTTTCATCTTATATTAATAGGAATGTGCACACTTTGAAAATAATTGGGAAAAGATATTTTGGAACATGTAAGAGTGCAAGCACAGCATATCTTTAAAGCAGCCACCTCTTTTTTTCAGGTCCATGTAGAAACCAGAATAAGATGTTGTGGCTTTAAAAAAGTGTTGCATTTGCATTCCTAGCCATTTCAAACCATATCTTTCAAATTATTTTCAAGGCAGGCATAGGCCTATTAAGTAAAAACTTCTGTTGATCCAGTTCCTGGTGGCTTTGTAAACACATTCTTCACAGCAATACAGAAGTTAGTCCCCCCCCCCCCACATTTCTGGGACATCTTTTGACTTCCCAGAGATGTCTTGGTGATCTTCAATCTGTGTACTCATCAAGTTCAACCCTGTTTAGCTTTCTGATCAGGCAAATGAGCTGGGCAATATGAGAGGGCTAAAAACAGCAAATAAGTTCAAGCAATATCAGAAAGGTAAAGGAGTTTTTCTTCTAAAAACAAACACCACCATCCTCCCCAAATATGATACTTGGAGCTTTAGGTTTAGAAAAAATGTGACTAGATTAGAGAAAGGAGCAAGACAGATATTTATTAAACTGTGCATGTTAAGAAGGACATAGATTTTTAAAAGTTCTCATTTCTAATGATAAATCAAGTTATTTAATGAAACTGGAAAGTTTAAAAAACAAGCTTTTTTATGGATATGTTTTAGCAACTATCTTGGTGGCTTTAAAATGAGAAGTAGTTACATTTATGGCTTCTAGTTACAAGGAAATTTTATTTTCAAAGTTGTATGCACCAGAAGGCTTTTTATTATGCCAAGTATAACTATTTTGGCTACTATGCCTTGTCTTGGGCAGCAATGACAGATCTTGAACTGACCCTTTTGAGGATATCTTCCTTACTCTGGAAGATCCTCTCTAAATTAGCTTGCCATATTCAATAGAAAATCTACTTCCAGTTTCATGAAAAATAAAATTAGACTGACAGTCCTGGGATTTTCTATATCTAGTTCTTTGAGCACTTACTAATATAACAGGGGAAATATCTAGTGTCATTGTGTTATTATTTGGGGATTTCCAGAGTCTTCTGATTTTCATCTGTAGGAAACAGACTGCTTGACTAAACTGACTTTTGATCAGAATAAGGTGGATTTTTTTCTTATAAGTATTTTTACAATGAAACTTTATGAAAAATAGAATTCAATGAAATATCCGTTTGATTGGAATCTACAGTATAGCCTATTAATGTGACCATTGATTTGAAACATGTCCTGACAAAAACTTATTCTGACGGTACTCAAGACTGCAAAGCTGCAAATTAATATTTGCCCAGACAAGATTTTGTTTTGTTTTGTTTTGCTTCATTGTTAAGAGAAAGAGATTAGGAAATAAATTTTCCACAACTTCTGAAAAAGGCAGCGTGAACAGGCTGGTAGATATTTGATTAGATGATATAAAACTACAGTTTTGTGCTTGGAAATAGACTTCTGGATTTCCTGCAGAATAATTGTGTGACCTTTTGATTTTGATTTTCCTCAGAAATAAAGCTATTTTTATTATAACACATAGTCAACTTGTTTTGGAATGTACCATTGAAAAGGCTGATCTTATTTCATTTTTGCTTATATATAGACTTTCTTTTAATGGATCTTTCTCTTTAAAGGATTCTTTACAACACTCTAAAAATATGAGGCTTGATCAAAATCTCAGGTACTTAAAGAATGTTACTTTAATATTTTATCAGCTATAGTTTTGCAAGCAAGCCTCTCCTGCCAAAATAATCTCTTCTACATTATTTAAATGACAGGAGAGCCATATTTTGATCTTGGCATGCAGTCTACAACTTTTTTACCCATTATAGAGTAATTATAGTCTCAGTAGTATATGTTTTAATTTTATTCCAGCTAAAAAGCAAAATTTACATGGTGAAAAGAAAAGGGGAAGAATACTTAAAATTGGTATCAGGATTGACTGCCTTGTTTCTAGAATTTTGGATAACACAGGGAAAACAACAAACGCAAGTTGTTTATCTTTGTAGGCAGATTGCCTAATCTGAGTAGATGAAAGTTCCCTGATCTGAGTGAAATAGACACTTAGATGTTATACAGTAGGTGCTGCATTGTCCTTTTCTATCCTTCCCTCTCCTTTTATTGTAAAACCTAATTCAATCCCTAAACCTCACTGTTAAATGTAATGGTGCCATAACTGTTGAACATGAGCAATTTACCATTTCTTTAAAAAAAAAAAGTCATGGTTTTATCCTTCTCAAAAATCTAAATACTTTTTTTAAAAAAAATTTAAGGAATCAGTGTAATATAACTATATAAGCTATTAATATTCCTTCAATTAAGAAATATTTTCATTCCAGAATATTTTCATTCTAACTCTGGTATTCAATTGATAAAGTGTGTTAAATAAAGTTCCATTTCATCTAGTTTTAAATCCTAACTTCTTTTAGTCTAGAATCCAATCACTACAACAGATTCTTCCCATTTTTCTTGATGTTGCTTCTTTTGTAATGGTTTACCAAAATTTTGTTCTCAATCCCATAAAGAACAGGAAAGAACAAAGTATTTTAGGGAAATACCTTGCATTTATATAATGGATAGATCTCCTTTCTTCCATTTCATCTGAAATGTAATCTTTTAAAGCTGCTGGATTTCTGGCTGCTTTCACTGCCATTCTTTCCAAAATCAACAGTTTTATATATATATATATATATATATATATATATATATATATATATATATATATAACAAAGGATGTAAAAAGTTCTTTAAAACAAAAGGAAAATATGCAAAAGATAAGAACACCTCTACTAAGGTGAAGACAGAAGAAAAAATCATTCCAAAAGAGTCACACACAAAAGAGTTATCTAATCCTATCAATCTAGACAGAAGCAGAGTGATCAGCAAAACCTGGGAAACACAGTTCTGACCAGCCAAGAGGACCAGAAAGTTTCCATCCTAATGGGCTTTACAAAAAATATTGAAAAATTCCATTTTGCCTTTTGTTCTTCTGTCTTCTATTCTGAAAGAAGCATGGTCCCTGCAAGAAAAGAGAGTGCCCTAACCCAGACAAGGTTTGGAGAAACAGAAGAAAAGAGCCAGCAATAATACATAGACTTCTGGAATCAGTACCCTTATTCTGGCAGAGAATTTAGCCTGGTATGTCCAAACTGTTCTCCTAAGCTACTGAAATGTCAAGCATAAGGTGAAAGATGTATACAACTGGAAGAAAAATCAGAGTAAGGAGGAAGTTCTGGTGATAACTACCAAACAGGCTATCCCTGTAAGATTTTTGGAGGAGGGGCTTAGAGACTCCTGCTTCGGGATGCCAGGAGGTCAAGCCATCACATCCTTCAGTCAGTGTGTGGAAGGGCACATGCTATTACAGCCCCAATATGCTGTAATTATAAACTATCTTCCACCTCATTTACTACCAATGAAGAATATAATTATGGACAGTTTTTTTGAACAATTGTTTATCTCTAATCAAACCTTAGCAAAAAGACTGTTAGTTCTCCACCATATCTTAAAAAAAAATGCTTTATCTTTTCCAGCTTCAGAAGAAATAATGTTGAGAAAGTGCATAAGCATTAGGGCCGTAGCTGTCCTAACAGTGAGTATCACACTGAGACGAGGAGTAGTTCTCTAGTGTTTATTACTGCTACATAAACAGAATCCTAACAAACTGAATAAGCGTGGGAAAAACCCAGGCATATAAACCCCAAAAGCTAAGGCAGGCCTGATCTGTGTCTCTTTGAATGGCTGCTTAATTCCTCAGTACTACACATGCGTTTTCCACCCTGGATGGGAACCCCTTCCTGCTCGCCATCATTACTCATGACAATAGCCTAGGTGTGTGTTTGTTTTAAACTAAGGTAGTATCTCATAGCAAGCCTTCCTAAGTAAAGAAGCTTCTCACGCCATCCTCTACATGTGGACAACACTAAGTAAAGTGACAGCAGTCATTCATCCCTATTTACCTTCTGCATAGGTTAAAACTGCATTTTTGTCACATATGATTAGAAGTAACACTGCTAAAAGATCAACAGTTAAGGCTTTCACTTCAACCACAATATTTTCATACAAACAGCACTAAGCAAGGAAGAAAGCACACTATCAAGTAGATGCTATCAAGTTACATTAGGAAAACAAGCTGTATCCTTCATATGAAGCAATAATTAAATGATCCACCACAAAAGTGAAGGACAGGCAGGAGCAATCAAGAAAGGAATATATTTTCATCATGATTTGCATTCATCCTGTGTTTGAGGTTAATCCAAGGCAATGACAGATAAAGGGTAGATTGTTGGCATCCTTTAGAAAAACAAAAACAAATACATTCAAGGCACATTACAATCAGAGAGGATTTTGATTACAAATTTTATTTAGTAAGAAAGAATTACTTGCATATTAAATGGGTTGTTGACTTTTGTTCTACTCCTTCAGCCTTATTCTGAAATGTTAAAAGGTAAATTGCTTTTAGGGTCACCTCCCAAACTATATTACAGTCTTTATTATGAGACAGAAGGAATGACTTATTTTTTTTTAGTTTAAGGTTTCCATTCTAGGTTGGAACATAAATTTAAACAAAGGATGCAGTGCTTAATGAATGTCCATAATTTTTTTTATCAGTTTCACTGTAATTAACATACCCACTATTAGTATACTGCCATTCAACAGAGTTTCTTTTATAATATCATCTACTTTAGAATTATTTACAGAATATTTAAATCCAATCATGTTTAAATAATACTGTATCATTCATGTGTTATCTCTGCACATGTTTATACAGTACCTGCCTTCAACATCTCCAATTCTAACCTTCCTGATTGGGGAGCAGAGCCTAACTATCAATTAAATATGGTAGAATTTGCCATGTAATCAGGAATCCTATGTTTACCAGATTTCTGATGCTTTAAGAGGCTCTGCTGGTGCTGGTTATAGTAGTTCTCTTTAGACCTGTCTCTATAACATAAAGAGGCTGAGGTCTGAAAGATAAGCCAGTGCAAGTAGGGGTGTTGGAAATGGGTCCAGCAAAGTGCTGCATCCTTGCACATATCTCTTTGGGTATGATATGTAAAGAAACTATATCCTTGGAGTGTTTACATATTTCATATATCACAAAGTCCTTGCTGCAGTGGTGCATACTGAAAAAAACATATTACCATTTCATGTTATTCAAAGATACAATTTGTTCAAAATGCAGTATACCTGTATTTTATCTTCACTTAGTCATGTTATAGAGGTTTATCACACTGATACATCATTCAAGGAAACAATACAGTGCTGCCTAAGCAGAATTGGTAGATTGACAACTTAAAAAAGCTTTGTTCTTTGAATTCAGAATGTTGCACAGGTAGACCTATGATCCGATGTAGTAGAATAGGTAAAGTTGCATCATTGCATACCAATGTTTAGGGACCTTGGTCAAAGTGAATATTTCAATGAATCCATACATGAAAAGAAGCTGTGCAATTTCTACATGGTACTTTTTTTTCATTTTTAAAATTCATTTTAAAACATTTAAGGAAAAAATAACTACATGAAAGAAAAAAAAAGAAGAAAACAATTATGTACATAGTGGATGAAAAATAAAAGATCAGTAAATAAACAGAGAATGTACAATTTTCATAAAACTTAAAATTCATTATTTAATTGATAAAATAATTAATTGAATATATAAAACTAGACTCATTTTATTATCTTAAGAAATAATTACAAAATGCTATAGAACTCTAAAAATTAATATTTATATTGAAATCATCCTAATTTATCATTTATTCTTAAAGTATTTGCACATGATCTGTTAAAAAGAAGAAAGAGAAAAAAAGTAAAAAAATGATTTAAAAAAATAAATAAAACATAAACAGTATTGAGTTTAAATTCCATCCCTTTGTACCTATTTATGACTGCACTGAAGTATTCATAAACATTAAAATTGCTTCTGGTTACTATCTTTACATCAAATATTTTTCCTTAAAAACCGTAAGTCAGGGTTTCTCAGCCAGGATTCTACGGGAGGTCACTAGGGGTTCCCTGGGAGATCATGATTTATTTAAAACATTATTTCAGGCAACTTCACATTAAAAAGGTAAGTCTCATTATTTGTTTTTAGTTTAAGAACACTGTTAATGCATATATACAGGCCTACACATGAAACAAATATAATAATTTTGTAACTTCTGGCCTATATTTGAGCTTGAATGTGCAGGAGTTCCCTGAGACCTGAAAAATATTTCAAGGGTTCTTCCAGAGTCAAAACGTTGAGAAAGGCTGCTCTAAGTATTTAAGTTTCCCTTGTTGTATGACATGTCATATACTGTATAGAGAAGCCATTCTTGCTTTAATTTAGTCAAACTTCTGTTTGGGATATATCCTGTTAGTTTTGCCATTGCTGAATATTCCCCAAGCTTGGTTTCCCAGTCTGATATTAAGGGCAAAGTATCTCTTTTCAGTGTTGGGCCAAATTTGTCCTCACAGTCATCAGCATATGTTTTAATAAGTTATAACATGTTTATATTTATTTGTTCTGTAAAGATCACATGGTACAGTTGAATCTGATATCTTTTTACAGATTTGAATTATGTGCAGTATTACAAATTCAGAATAAGAAAGCAGTGTGCCTGACTAGCAAATTCATACCTATTTCTTCTTTCTACATGATGTAAATGTTGAGCTGAATTGACTGGCTAAGATCTCCAATAACTATAGATAGGCTGCAGGGGAAAAAAAACTGAAAATATGGCACACTTTTCTCTTCAGTGGCTGCTATTGATAAAAAGACAAACCATTGTCTTAATTCAACAGTAGCCTGCTTTTTGGACAGAGAAACTTACTCTGAAAAATCTTCAAAAAGCCATGTAGCTCTATTGTATTGCCCCTTATTCACATATAAACCTCTGTGTTGTTCTTAAATAGTACAAACTATATAGAACAAAGATTTTTTTTAAAAAAAAAAGCCAACTTACATAACAAAAATGCTCTTTTTGATGTCATTGATTAATTTGCTTGTTGACAATCTTGTTATATTACATTAATCGGGTTACATGACCTCATTAAGATATTTGCATTTTGTGCAGTTTCAGGAGGATTTCTTTAATAACCACAAAATAAAAAGAAATACTGTATACTCAGAGAGTTTTTCCTCCTTCCTTCCGTTAAATCAATCTGGTGATTTGGTCTAATTAACAATAATCTTACTATGTCAGAGATCAACATTTCACTTGGTTAGAGCAGCATCCTATCAACCAAGAGATATTCAAGTGAATGAACAAGAATATAAATATCAGATTACTTTTACTTCCTAAACAGGATCGCTTGAGAGGAAGCAGAACAAAAGGACTTCTCGTGACAGTGGGAAAAGCATTAACATGAGGCTTAACATCATTTTGTTGTTTTTAGGTTACAAGAATTGTGTGTACTATATTCATAAGCCAGACTTCCTGCAGCAAGGAATTATGGCTGGGAATTCAGGTCCCAAAACATAAGGAGAATACCAGGTGGGCATAAACATGAAAAATATTTCTAAATGTTTATGGTAGGCAAACTGTAATGAAAACAATATCCTTTTGTTTCATGATTATGTCATAGAAAGAAGGAACAGTATAGGAAGAATTTAAGAGATTGGGTTACTATAAAATCAATCAAGTTGGACAATTATTTTCTCTTTTTATCTCTATTCTGCTATACAAACACATACAGGCGCACATGAGCTCACACAAAAACACATATAAGCTGAAAATAACTGTCAAAACAAATAATTGAGAAATCTTAAAAGGCACAGCAATATAAATGTCTTTTAAAATACACATATAAAGAGAACAATTTCATTACATTGTAAACTTCCATTTTCATCATGTGTTGAAAATCAGTTTTAAGTTTCTGTTATATCCAGAGCTTTCATTCTTTCGTATATTTTAAGTGTCCAGATACACAAGTGTCATTGTCATATTTTGTAAAAGCCTTCTTGAGGGTTTAACAGTATAGTAAAATAAATTGTGGTACTGTATTTCTCAAATAATTAATCTATATCTCAAAGAACTTTTAAGAATACATCCACACTATTCTTTATCCAATCAGCCTTATTTGAAAAGGGATAGAAATCAACATTAGGATTCACAAAAGGATTAAATAAAATGTCACTGGTTAGCCATTCCCCTGCCCAGTGATACTTATTTTCTAAAATAAGAAGTGATGAGGCAATTTATTTATTTGTATACATTTATTATCTGACTCCTCAGCCTATTGTATGCACACAATGGTACGCAATTCTGGATCAGTATTGCAGTTCATCAAATTTCAGAATTAGATACAGTAGCTTTTAAATCTTAAGCATCTAAAACAGATGCAACATTTTGAACAAACAGTTGATGATGGTAGGTTAGAGTTAAAGAGAACCAAGTAATTAATTTCAATCCTATTAAGATGAACAAGGTACAAAGCCCAGATATACATGCTTTGCAGAGGAAATTTCATGGAATGTGGTCTTCCATTGATAAAGGTCTGGGGAATAGAAGGTGGAGGAACTGAAAGGAATTATCTTGGAAACTGGAAGTTTGGCTTATACTTTTCAAATACCATTATTGTAATAGAGACAATGAAAAGTGTAAGTTTCAGACATAGGCAAAACTAAAGGAGACAGAACACCAGAACCATTTCTCAGATCTCATCATTATTCTTTGGAAGATCCACAGAATAACCTCCTTACCCTCCATTACAAAATGAAATAAAACAAAAGCAACTAGAACAACATTAAACCAAACAGTTATCTGTATAGACATAATATTCTTCACTTTTTTCCCTTTTGTTTTAAATAAATGTTGCTTTTTGCTTAGTCTAGCAACAGTTGAAAGATAAATCCTAGTTCTCTCTCTGTTTATAAAAGTTATGTGACTATAGAAACTATGAGACCTCTGAATTTTTAAGTAATCTGAGATTCTTTGAGGAAGCTAGTAAGTATGTGGCAGTCTAAATATAACTCAGTCTTTCAACCAAAGCATAGGAATTGGAGGTAAATAAATGTTGTGGTACATGTAATGATATATAAAGAGAAATTTCTAATGTTAATCCAGTTGTTCATCTGCCATCCAGAAGCATTAAACTAAAGAAAGTTGTGACATACTGTATAAGTTCTGCTTATGGAATCAAAATGTAAAGAATTAGATCCAGACTTAGTTATGCTTAAATATAAAATCTCACTGATTTTAATAAGCTACCTCTAAGTAGAATTACAATAAATCTGGATCTAACCCACTGTCATTTTCTTTACTGTCATTCATCAGTTTACATAATTAACAAATCTACATTCTTGTATGTTCTTGGTGTTTATATTAGCTATAGGAAAGAGTTTTAGAGCAGACATTGGGAACCTCTCCCTCCAAATAAACTAAAATCTAAAATGACTTTAAAAGTAATCAAAGTTGTCTAATTTTCTATTGTAAGTTCAGGGCAGTATTTTCAATATGTAGACCTGTTCCTAAATGTTAGTACAAATTACTTTTAAATATCTGTGAATTATATTAAATTAAGGCAGTCTTTCCCAAAATAGTGTAGTATTGAGACTAAATCTGCAGAAATCCCAGCCTGTCAGCCATCATGATGAAAGACCATATTAGCTGGAAATTGTGCAGTCCTTGGTGCTCTCTGAGCCTTGTAGTTTTCTTGCAGATGTGTCATTGCCAGACTAGGCAACATCTTTAGTGCAAAGAGGGTGGGCCTTGCTCTCAGTTTATATACCGTGGCTTGCCCTGCTTGTGTCGGTAGGGGTGTTGTTCTCTCCTTGGGAGTTCTTTGACTGGGCTGTTGTTTGCTGCTTGTTTGATTGCCTGAGTTAATAATTCTTTGATTAGGGTGTATTGTGCTGTTTGATGGTTCATCTGATGTTAATCCTAGTGTTGATTTTTGCATCTCTGGGTGTTAATTGCTGGCAAGGGAGTGTACTGGTATTTTGGCTTTTCTATTGTCTCTTTTGAATGGTATGTAAATGTTGTTTACCTCTATGTGTCTGTTGATGGCTGCTTTGTCTTAGTGCCAGCCTTCCAGGAATTCTCTGGCGTTTTTGGATTTGGCTTGGTTTAGGATGCTCACAGTTTCCCTCCTTAATCTCACAACACATGGACAGACTCAACCATAGTTTCAACTGGGAATGATATTCTTTAGTTAATCTTTTTTAATTTGATATTGTCCAGATCTATTGAGACTACAGCTCACATAATTTCCAGCTCAGGGTTGAACTGTGGAGTCCTTGGTGCTCTCTGAGCCTTGTTGTTTTCTTGCAGACGTTTCATTGCCAGACTAGGCAACATCTTCAGTGCAAAGAGGGAGTGGGCCTTGCTCTCAGTTTATATACTGTGGCTTGCCCTGCTTGTGTTGGTAGGGGTGTTGTTCTCTTCTTGGGAGTTCTTTGATTGGGCTTTTGTTTGCTGCTTGGTTGAATCCCTGAGTTAATAGTTCCTTGATTAGGGTGTATTGTGCTGTTTGATGGCTCATCTGGTGTTAATCCTAGTGTTGATTTTTGCACATCTGGATGTTGGTTGCTGGCAAAGGAGTGTACTGGTCTTTTGACTTTTCTATTGTCTCTTTTGAATGGTATGTAAATGTTGTTTACCTCTATGTGTCTGTTGATGGCTGACCACCTCCTTCCCAAAACAGTCATGGTATCGGAAGAATTTGAGCTAAAAGCTCCTTAAAACATTATATTTGTGGCACATAGGTTTTATCATTGGTGTCCATGGGCTCTGAAGTCTTGTTTTCCTAGATGCAATAAAGCATGAAATTGCTTTCCTTTGAGATACAGTCATAAGACTTATCAATTTTCCCAGACCTTTTTGACAAAGTATACAATATTCTATGCAAAGGAGGATTATACTGACTATTCTGTAGAACTGGAGAGCTTTACTTTTTCAATTATTATTTGTAATAGCATTATTATCCATATTACATATACTGTATACATAATAATATAAAGCATTAACTGATACACTGTGTTCTTTACAACCTATAGTGAAGCCATTAATTTAGTTTCCCAGAGACTCTTTTTCTATCCGTACATATTTTGTCCCATGAAGGTCCATACACATGCTACAAGTTGTTATATTTCTTGAATAAAATAGCACCAAACCCTTCCTTGATATACCTATGGATAGTTTGCTTATTTTGGATAGATTATAAAATTGCATATTGGTTCTGTTCTGAGGGAATTATTTAAATAATTTAGATCCTTCTGAGATTCTATAATTCAGTGCCAAATCATGTCTTTCAAAGTAATTATCTCAGATTAATAGGCTTGGCATTGAATATAGATATGATTTTAAGACATAATTTACCATTTCCATGATCCTATGAGCATCTTTCTGAACCTTCTGTTTTGACATGACTACAATTACTTTTATTTTAGTTTAGTTTAATGCCATTTTTCATTACTATTTCTGCAAGACACTGAGGTCTTGAACTTTGAAACAGCATTTGCTTTCATTCAACTTAATATGTGAAGATTTATTGCTTAATACAGTATATATAGAACCAAAATGCCACCATATGAGTATGAATGTGTGTCTGAAACTTAAGCAACTGTAACTAATAAAGCTAAGAGGTTGAGAGGACTCTCTGTAACATTTCTGGAGTCCTCCATTACTGTATAAGATCCCAAAGTTCAAATCTGTAATGCTCTGAAACTCCATGTATGGTAAGTAGCACATCCATATTTAGTGTAGATTTTGCAATATCTTCTATCAGCTATTGCATGGAGTGATAAAACATTTCAGAACAGAATCAAAGGGCATTTGTGGAAAGCTGTGTAGACCATACAACATTTTAAACATAAATATGTGTTTTCTTCTCCTAGTGGTACATGCCAAAATCCAGTGCATGCATCCTGCTTAGTAAATCTCTGCACTTCCCCAGTTCTGCTAACAGCTCTACTCTTCTTAAGATGTAGTAATGCTGTCTTTGAATATTTGAATACTCTTACTTGTTATTTGGTCACTAAGCAAATTCTCAAACTTCCATCTTTGACCATGACCATGGAATGAACCCATTTTGTTGATCCTTTTGTTCCATGAATAATTTATCTTGTTTCATTCCTCCAGTTCACCTTCCAGTTTTGTTCCCAGTTTTATTCTCACAGCTACGATCCTGCATTCAGTGTGTGTGTGTATGTGTATGAGAGATTGTGCCCCTTTACCAAAAGTAATTTATACGCATGACAAATAAAGCTATGAAAAAAAATGTCATATCTGCTTTGTCATGGAAGCATTCTTTTCTGCAATAATCCTTTCATTCCAGGAGGCAATTAAGGCCTCCATCACACCATCTAGCAGGCCATCAGGGACAACCCCTAAGCTCCCTCTAAATACCCAGAGGGTTCATTAGTTGCCTGGGGTAGACTGTTAAAATAGGTCCTGCCTCCTTGCAGTGAGGGACAGTGCCAGAGAACCAGGGAGTGATCTGACATTGACAAGGGAGTAACAGAAAGCTTCCCTAAGTCCAGATCACATTGCCACTGCTCTGACAGAAAACAAACAAACAGATCAGCTTTTTGACCACTGTTAAGGATCGGCCCTGGATGACTTGGGACAGGCCCATGGCTGTCATGGTGGCCATGAATTCCCAAGCTGCCTCATACCCCATGCCCAGAGAAGGCAGATTGGAGTCCCCCAGGACAATAAGCCTGAGAAACTCTACTGGCAACCCAGTTATGAAATCAAGGACCTCAGCAGGGAAGTTGCCCTGGAGCAGGAAGGCTGGTACAGCAGCGACAATCCCAAGTGATCCCTATAGCCCAACTTAATAAATAGGGTGTTGCATCTGGAAATCTGTGAAGCAGCACCTCTGAAAGCCAATAGAGACTCTCAGATGAGAATCACCACACCCCCACCTCTGCCCTGGAGTCAGGGCTGATACCACACCCAAAACCTGGCTGGGCACATTTCTGAAACAGGACACGCTCCCACTCCCCCGCTGCCATACCCACCCTGGTTTCAGGAATACATGCCAGTCAGCCCTCTCATCTGTGATCAAATCACAGATGAGGGCAACCTTATAACAGGATGACTAGGCATTAAGCAGCAGCAGCCACAAGCCAGGGCCTCTGATGGCCTATTGATCAGGAAATGGGGTTGAGCCCAGAGGCAGCAGTGGAAAAAGAGAATGAGGCCATGTCTCCCACAAACAGCCCACCCCCAATCTCCCATCATACTTCCTCATACCCATCACCACAGAGATGATCTAGTCTACCCCAAATTCCATGGAATTCCCTTTGCCCCCAGCCCATATACTCCAGACCCAAAGATAGGAGATCCTTACCCCATAGCACACAGAACCCAAACACAAGGAGAGTGGATTCCCAGGGCACTTCAGCTCTCTCTCTCAGCACACCTGGTTGTTGAACAACGTTGGCATTTCTTTGTTTTTGCTTGGACCAAGCCACTAGGTTACCATGGTAATTGAGTACTTCCTTAATTATAGGCAGGATGAACAGGTCAAACTTAATTGTCCTCAGTTTGGGTGTTAAAAAGCTGCATTGCCTGGGGGAGGAACCTGACTGGACTTGTTTTAGTTTCTGTTTCCTTGCAGCACAGACTCCTCCCCATCCTCTCTGAGTGGGTGTGAATGCACAGCTTGTAAAATATGTTTTTGTGCTTTCTGTAAATACATTTATTTTTATAGAAATGCCTGGTGTGTGTGATTTTTCTGATCTCTTGGGACAAACTCTTTCCAGCACACTCTGACAGGTTATGGGCCCAGTCCAGAGAGAGCAGAGAGTCAACTCCACACCTCGTGCACATTTTAAAGGCAGGTAGCAAAGACCTGTGAAGATTTTCTTTGGAGCCGCCTGGAGTTTTTCCAGCTATTGCCAGTATACAGGACAAAGAAGCCAGCTGAGGTGACTTGCAAAAGAAGGAAGATGGCTGCCTCCCAGCCCTCAGCGATGCCTCTGGAGTGCCTATCAGAGACCAACTACTTGAATTGGGCCCTGAAGGTGGAAATGTATCTTTGCAGAGAAAATCTTTGGCTGCCAATTGGTGAGCAAACCCCCCCGAAATCCTAGTGCTGAATGGCTTAGACAGGATGAGCAGGCTAGAGCCACCATTATCCTGGAAGTTGAGGACAATCAGCTAGTGCACATGCGAGGTATGCAGTCTGCAAAGCAACTCTGGAACACTTTGAGAGACTTGTATGTAAAGGCAACAGCAGGGAGTAAAGTTACTCTGACAAAAAAGCTGTACAAAGCCTACCTTGCAGAAGGAGATAGCCTTCCTGAACACCTGCATTATATTCAGCAGCTGTTTGTTGAGTTGCAGGAGAGAGGAATGGGACTTACACCTCTCAAATATCCTATATCCTTCTGTCCTCACTGAATGAAACATGGGACACACTGAAGCAGACCTCATCCCATCATATGTTACACAGTGCTTACTTGCTGAATGGGAGAAGAGAGAGGAAAGATCCACCCCCTATCTCTTCTGGAAAGCTACAGCACCAGAAATCAAGGGAAAAGAAGGGGAAAGAAACTGAGGCTACAGCACTAGCCAGCCAGAGATGTTTCAACTGTGTTTCAGCTGAACATTTGCAGAAAGACTGTGCCTTGAGACCCAAGAGTAGAAAGACAGAGAAGAAGAACACAAGGGCAACATAGAAGAAGGCTCTTCAGACAACCCGAATTGCACAGGTTGCTGAGAAGGGTAATTCTGATGTATGGGTGTTAGATTCTGGGACCAATTGTCATTTATGTAATTGTAAAAGCTCTTTTGTTTCACTGTTTAAAACAAACAGACAAAGTGTGTCTTTGGCTGATGGGTCTGTAACCAAAATCATGGGTCAAGGTGACTTGTATTTATCCTGCTTGGGAGAAACTGTAAAAGGTGTGTTGTATGTGCCAAATCTACAATCAAACCTTTTATCTGTGGCACAATTGGCTGCAACGGTACGTCATAACATTTAAGAAAAATGGTTGTGAGATACATAAAAATGAGAAATTGTGTGCTACTGGTATGTTAAAAGACTCCTTGTACATTGCGCAAAATGCAAGGAAGCCAAGCTGCAAAGCTGCAGTTGGTAACACTCCATATCATGACCAATGTGTACACCTGATGCATAGGAGATTTGGTCACGCTAATTTCAGGTATATAGCACAAATGACACAGCTGTATGTTGACCTAAAGATAAAACCCTGTGACAATTACTTAGATTGTGTAGTTTGCAAAGAGTGCAAAACTCAAAAAGCTCCTGTGAGTAAGCACAGTGACAGAGTTACAACTAGACCTCTAGAAATTGTACACTCTGATATTATTGGTCCTTTTGCTCCAAGTCTTGGACAAGCAAGGTATGCAATGACCATCATTGATGACTTCTCAAGATACACATTTATCTACATCTTAAAACATACAGATGAAACATCTGAGAAATTCAAAAGTTTTGTGACATGGGCAAATGAAAAATTCCCTAGGCCTGTATCTGCACTCCAATTTGATAGAGGAGGAGAGTACCTTTCTAACAAATTCAAAAGGTTCCTAGCAGAAAAGGGGATAGAACAAATTCTTTCTAACCCTTATACCCTTCAGCAAAATGTTGTTGCTGAAAGAAAGGGCAGAACCTTGCAAAATGTGATGGAATATATGCTTAAAGATTCACATTTATCTTTTAAATCTTGGGGAGAGGCGATGTCCACTGCCTGTTATCTGCAAAACAGACTGTATAACTCTGTGATTCAGGACACTCCATTCCATTTGTTTTATGGTGTGAAACCAAAGGTAAACCATCTGAGAGTGTTTGGTAGCACTGCTTGGGTTCATATTCCAAAACAACAGAGAAGGAAAGGAGGCCCCATTTTTGTTGGCTATGAACAAAGCCAAAGGAGCTACAGGTTCATATTGGGAGAGAAATTAATAATTAGCAAAAGCGCTTCTTTTGCTGACCAAAACTGGGGGAGACTGAATTCCAGCTCTCCAGTTGATCTAACAACAACAAGAGAACAGCAAGGACTTGCTGATGGTGATCTTTTGCCTGATGAGGACATTAAACCAGAAAAGCAAACTGAAGACCTGTCTGATGAGACAGATGCTTCTCAGGAAAATGATAGGAGTCAAAACTTAAGCTTGTAATACTTCGCAGATCTCAGAGGACTAATAAAGGCATTCCTCCATCATGTTTTCAGGCTGAAACAGTAAAGGCTTTTCACATATTCACAGAACCTGAGTCCTTAGAACAAGTGAATACTTTTCCACCTGAGATTGCACAAAATTGGCATTCTGCCATGCAACAGGAGTTAGCATCCTTGAAAAAAAATAAAACATGGAAACTGGTAAATCTACCTCCCAATGAACGCTGTCTGGGTTGTAGGTGGGTTTTCAAACTGAAAAGGGATGCTGATGGCAAAATCCAAAAATATAAAGCAAGATTAGTAGCAAAAGGGTTCACTCAAAGGAAAGATTTGGACTTTGACAAGACTTTTGCACCAGTTACTAAAGGTGAATCAATTAGATTACTGTTAAAAGTTGCTGCACTCAAAGGAATGTCAGTTCACCACTATGACATTCAAACATCATTCCTCTATGGTGATTTAGACCACAAATTATACATGCAGCAATCCTCTGGCTATGAAAAAGGGGAGAATTTGGTCTGTGAACTGCAGAGATCAATCTATGCATTAAAACAGGCTGCTAGATCCTGGAACCAAAAATTAGATGAAAAACTGCAGAATTTTGGTTTTGAAAAAGGAAAAGCAGATCCATGTGTATATGTGAAGAAAGACAAACAAGGTGGTATGTATCTGTGCATTTATGTTGATGATTTGCTGCTGTTCACATCAACACAAAAACAAAGGCTTGATTTTGAAGCCTGCATAAAAAGCCATTTCACATTAAAAAGCCTTGGAACAGTAACAAATTACCTAGGCTTGGAAATATACAGGGAGAAGGATGGTAGTTTTCTGTTAAGCTACAGGGGAAATAATGTTAAAATATTGTGAATCAAAAGATATGATGGCTGATAGTTTAACCAAACCTCTTGCTCTACCAAGACATACAGAGTTGACAAAGAAAATTGGTTTGTGTCTTACTCCTTAGCAAACAAAGGGGAGTGTTGGCATTTCTTTGTTTTTGCTCAGACCAAGCCACTAGGTTACCATGGTAATTGAGTACTTCCTTAAGTATCAGCAGGGTGAAGAGAAATTAATTGTCCTCAGTTTGGGTGTTAAAAAGCTGCATTGCCTGGGGGAGGAACCTGACTGGACTTGTTTTAGTTTCTGTTTCCTTGCAGCACAGACTCGTCCCCATCCTCTCTGAGCTGGTGTGAATGCACAGCTTGTAAAATATATTTTTGTGCTTTCTGTAAATACATTTATTTTTATAGAAATGCCTGGTGTGTGTGATTTTTCTGATCTCTCAGGCCAAACTCTTTCCAGCACACTCTGACAAATAACACCCTCCCACTCATATTCAAACCCCTCTTACATGGCACCCCTACCAGACCTCTCCCACCAAACTAGCTTCCATCCAACCACGGCAATCCCCACCACTTAAGCCCCCCCCCCAACTGGCTCTCACCCAGAGGGAGGACAGCCTACTTCTTACATTAAGGGCAAGTCACCCACCAACATCCCACTCTGTCCTTACAGTCCCACCATCGTCTGCCAGCTCAATGAAGTCCTAAGATAGCCTCAAAAACTGAAAACAAAATGGCTGCCACACTTTCGCTCTGGATGGAAAAAAAGAGGGAAGACAACATGGCTACCCAGACCATGCAGAGGAGATTCACAGCAGTGGTAAGACACAGGGCTACACCAAAACCACTCTTCTGGCCTTTGCTTACTTCCGCTGCTGTGCCAAGATCTCCACTAGACTCTAAGGTAGTCAGTGCAGTTTAAAAATAAAATGGCTATCTGGTTATCTCCTAAACAGACTGTAGTGCCATGCCACCATGTGTCCACCAAGTGTTGCTGTCACCAGACAACAGAGTGACTCTGCTGAACAGCTAAGTGCCATCATCTCCTTGAGGCCAAGCACCATTGCCGCCAATTAGGTCAGTGCCACTGCCTTCAAGTGGTGCCACCAACAAGCTAGAAATGCTTGCTGCTGCTAAGCTTTCAATCACCACTGCAAAATGCTGCACCTCTGCCACTGTCCTTATCACCAGATGCCACAAACTGATGCAATCTCCCCTGCCAGTCCAATCCAGAAGGAGACCAGGTCAACTCAAACATAAACTATCCACAAACGACCCTACTCCAACCATCTTCAGCATTCAAAAACAATAATCCTGGGAGCTAGTCACTCACATCCACTCCCACCATCATGTCCAAAAAAGTTAAAACAACTTTAACTTTTGAATTAAACAAATCTCTTCCTCATTTGAGACTCTATGAAATTTGAACAACTCCATGTTCTGCCATACCAGTCATGCCTTCACTATGTATCCATCCTATCTTTAAACTAGAAAAGGATTCAATAATGATATATGACAGAATTCACCTTAATCACCTTTATGTACCATTCCCAATTTGGGAATATTTGATACCCAATCACATGGGTTTATTTGCCCAATCCTGACAATAAGAGGGATACATTTTAGGAAATCTGTTTTTCTCTAATGCCAGAACATCTTCCTAATGGGAATTTCTTAATTTGTTCCATTGCATTTAATGGAGGTAAGTCAAGTCTAACTTGGGTTCTATTGCTTTCAGTGGGGCTTACAATCCTATTAATATCTACTAAAATTTTAGTGAGGTTTACTCCAGGTAAGTGGAGAGGACTCCAGCATTAGTCTTGACTAAATTTAACTGAACTGAAGCCTCTATATTTCTTAGGCATTCTAAATGCGGCACATCTTGCAGTTACTATTAATACATTCTTATGAAATGTTAATTTCAAACAGATTAAAAACAACATTGACCACAATGGCAACAATGAAGAACTGCAAAAAAAGAGCAGTAGGTTTTCATACAATATCCTAAATAAAAAATCAATTTAATCAAGCACACAGAAACAAATAGACAAACTGTACTACTAGGATTCCTCCCCCCCACCCCACCCATATTTGTTAGGTAGAAATATGAACATCCAGGTATCTAGGCCAGTATTTCTCAACCTTGACAACTCTAAGAAGTGTAGATTTCAACTCCCAGAATTCCTCAACCAGCCAAGGTTGAGAAACTCTGATCTAGGCCCTGGAGGAGTCTTTCTCAACTTTTTGACCCTGGAGGAACCCTTGAAATATTTTTCAGGCTTCAGGGAACCCCTGCACATTTAGGCTCAAATATAGGCCACAAGTTACAAAATTAATATATTTGTTTTATGTGTCTGCCTGTATATATGCATTAACAGTGTTCTTAAACTAAAACTAAAGAACAAAACTTACCTCTTTAGTGTGAAGTTGCCAGAATTTGAAATATTTTTTTTAAAATAAACTGTGATCTCCCTAGTGACCTCTCAGGGAATCCTAGGGTTCCACGGAACCCTGGTTGAGAAACCCTGCTCCAGAGCAATGCTATCCCCCCATCCTCCTGATTATTATCTATTCCATCAGTTCTAATAAAGTAACTATTTCTTAAACCAGGTATGTTGTTTAGGTAAAATATGAAGATCTTTTTACTTCTGAACAAAGTAAGGATGTTTCTTTGTTATGCCATACTGAAGATATGATAGCAGTAATAATCTTCTCTAATCACATTCATTTCTTGAGACAGATGATTAAAAAGAAGCAATAGAAGTAGAGACATTTAACCAAAGTGATTAAAGATGATTTCCCAACTGTAGACATGTTTCACATATACCAGGGAGATGTTACAGAACCGAATTGTTCGATAACATTTGCTTTTCAAAAGCTACCTCCCCTAAAAAAAGTATAAATTGGAAGCTAGGAAATCTTGTAATAATCAGATTAAACATTAGCAGTTACAAGCTAATTCACAAGTCACTGCACTTACAAAATGCTATTTAAGACTGCTGTGCTTCAGAAGTAATAACTCCTCAGCTCAGTCCTGACCAGTGCCAAAGCAGAATCATTCCCTTATGTTTTCTTTGTTTTCAGCATAATTTCTTTGTTCAGAACAATGCATTTGTTAATGCACTGTAATTGGCTCTGCTCTAGAAGAGGAAACAACAAACAAACCACCAGCCATTTTCAGTCTCATCACCATGTCTAAACCAGGGTCTCTAGGTTTGGTATGTTTGAAGATTAATCAGCCTTGGAACTCCCCCCCACTCCTCCTCCTTGTATAAGGAAAACAGTAACATTTGGTTATGAACAATCCAATACTCAGTTGTAACATTACTGAGGAGCAGTTTGGTATAGTAGATCTTCCACTCTTCTAGTTGTTGGATGGTGTCTTATCCAGACACACAGATGCACACACAGAAAGAGTTACATCCCCAAACCAAAGTAATGTTTATTGTTACATGGCTATTCAAGTATATAATTTGTGCTCATTTCTATTATTCAGTGCCTTAGCTTCACAGCTACTAGACCTATTTATATACAGAGCTTTTTATAGTTGTCTCACTCACACACTCCCTTATTCACATAAGTGTTATTTACCACTACCTTGTTATGTTATCTCTTTTCTTAAATGGTTTAACAATACTTTCATATTTAGGCTACTCTTAGCCTAGAGAGGAAGAGAGAAAGAGGAATAATAGCTTTACTGAGCATTTTGGAGAGCACTTGGCTATGCTTTTCCCAGGTTAACTCCTGATTTGCCCTTCCCAACTGTAGCTTCAGTTTATTAGCTAGCAGTTTTATTGCCAGTCACTCTGCAATTCTGCATTCTAATTGTGTCTCCTCCTGCTAGTCCCTCAGTGTGAAGATTCCTAATTCCATATATTCTCTTTTCAATAGTGCCTGCTTTCCTCCAAGGGTGACTTGGATCCATGCAGAGTTGAACTCTGGTTGAGTAGGTCCAGTTGACTGAATTTGAACATGTGACTGTTGAGGAAGTGGACAAGGTTCCCCAGTCTGTGAGCCTGGCCATCTGCTTATTAGATCCAGGTCATCCTGGGTGTTAAGACTGCATCGGAAGTGACCTGTACTTGGCTCCATGTGATGGTGTCAGCTTCCTTGAGGGAGAAGCTGGTCACTCCTGCCTTGAAGGAAGAGGTGGTATACTGCCCTCACTGGACCCAACAATTCTGGATAACTGTAATTGAGTCTCCAATCTTCCCTTTCTAGGGAAGGTTGTTGAGAAAGTGGTCAGACAACAGAGGATCTTGGAGGGAGCAGATTATCTGGACTTCTTTCATCAGGTTTCAGGATGGGATACTGTATGGAGACAGTATTGGTCTCATTTGTTGATGACTTTTGACAGAGACAGAATGGAATGTTTCATTCATCCTTGTGCTCCTTGGTCCTCCAGCAGCTGTCAATACTATTGACCACAGTACCTTCTGGAATGGCTGTGGGTGTAATGACTGCCTGTTCAAATCAACCACCAGACTCACATAGAATTCTATGGAATTCCAATTTAATGATGAATAGTATGCAGAATCACAGGCAAAGCTGAGAATACTAAAAGTGCGGGATTTCTCCCAATTAAACCACAAGCAATCCCACACCCCTCCTCCCGTCAGTATAATTCCAT
The DNA here is from genome assembly GCF_035149785.1 of Candoia aspera. Lineage (NCBI taxonomy): Eukaryota > Metazoa > Chordata > Lepidosauria > Squamata > Candoiidae > Candoia > Candoia aspera. The sequence goes on along the minus strand of NC_086157.1, from coordinate 78,128,343 downwards.
TCCATTCCATTGCTGGCAATCTTCAGGTAATGACCTTGGTCAGGCAGCTTTACTCCAGACATGAATTCCTTCGCATTCGCATCATCAGCCTTCCTGCTTGGTACGAACTAACAGCAGCAGCCCCCTCCTGCCCAGCAACTCGTGTCAGCACCAGCATGGCATGGGAACTTGTTACGATGTTTCAGGAATATTGAAACAGGAACCATGACAGTGGGGCTTGGGATTGAGGGGCACCTCACTATGGTGATTCCCCTTCCTCTGTGGTTGGTTCCAGTCAGGGTTGATGGGGAGGAGGACTCATGGTCACAGTTCCCCATTTGGACACAACATTCTTTCCCCTCCTGTTTAACTTTTACATGAAACTGCTTGATTGCAGACTTATCCATTACAACTCTTTTGTTCAGAGGCATCTGGTAGAGGCCATGAAGATCCTGCACATATCATAACATTATTGCACAAATGATGCTAATTATACAACTTGCAGCAGTCATGTCATATATGAAGTATGTTCAATATGTCATTTGTATTTGTTGCATGATTGTATGATGATGCATGTGATGTCACTCCCCATCCCCCTGGCACCCATGCTTCTACTTGACAAATTAGATAGAGAAAACTGCTGCTTCTTATCCTGGAACAGAAAATTATAACTGCCAAACATTTATACTTCATTATATTCATCTGGCTAAATACAGCTTAACAGATATGCATGTCACAACTGCAAACAATAAAGTGGAAATTGGTTTTGTATAGTGCTTAAGCAGTTGCCCTTTGACTTGGGTCATCCGTTCAAATTCTCATTTGACCACAGAGCTCACCTGCTTTCAGCCCAGGTTGATATGGGAATAAAATTAGGTTCTCAGAGGAAAGAGGAGATAAATGCAAAATAATAATAACAACAACAACAACTGCAAACCAAAGAAATTTAAAAAACAAACCGTGCAAGCTGTAAAAGAAGAGTCTGTCTTTCAGCAATAAAATATTAAGTAATAAAATATTAATAAGAGATAAACTTATTAACAGAGGGAGGAATGCTATTAAAATGCTTGGTTTCCAATGTCTATGATTTTAGAAGGTGCTTAGAATTACTTGCCAAGATCTAAAAAAAACCCTCAAAAACGTCCACGTTATCTGTTCTTGTTTCACTGGTATGACTAACAGAATTAATTGTAATGTCTGTTCACAATTATATTTCCTGTTTATAAACCTATTGATATATTTAATGTTTCAGAACTTTTTTAAACTTCTAGTTCCATGTTTATTTACTTCTGCTTTTATTTTCATAATATCCTACATGTTACAGACATTATACCTCAACCAGAGTAGTTGTAGCACTCCACAGAACATCTAAACTACTATGGCAATTAAGTTCAGAATATCACCTCTTGTACTTGCTATTAACTGGATGCCAAATTATTTGAGTGCGTCCACTCAAGTAAAAAGTGCTCAGGTTGTACTTCTTGACATCCTTTTCCCTAATACACCAAGGATTAATTAAGATTAGAGACTGCAGTCCCAAATCCTCAGACTGCAGTGTGTGGAATTCTTCCTGTTTGAAGAGCATGGAACATATGCTCTCTGGTTAAGTAATTTCTGGACTGACTTGTTCATTCATTCATTCACTTGCTTGCTTCCTCCCTACCTCTTATTCTCTCTGCTATAACTATTCTGCTGTCACATAGCTCTTTCCTTAATTATGTTATTCCCAGATGAAGATTCCACTTGGTATACATTGGTCGTCTTTTTATTCCAAGTAAATAAGAATTAGAGTAATCACAGGGAACCATAATGAGAAGAAATAGCATCTCAATAATTTAAAATAATTAATTTTAAGATTAATTAAAATTCATGATGTACTACTAAGAAATAAGGTTAGTACTAAATTCTAAAGGCTGAGGTTGAAAACTTCTTTTTTTTTTAATCTTTAAAAATGGCCATTGTCCCATTGAAGGAGGGTGGGAATCAAGCCAAAGGGGGATGAAGCTGTTACCCAGTGGCAACTATAGGGAGAAAGATAGAGTCAACCAAGGTGCAATACTCCCCTCAAATAAATAACCAAAAGAAGAGCAAAGTATATTTACATCTTGTTTGCAGTTTGATTTGTGGCATACCTTCTTTAAACACACTGTACCATTCCCTAGTTTCTCAAGCTGAAATTAAAAATTAAGCATTTTAAAAGGCTCTAGCAGAAACTCATTCCATACAAAAAGCAATCTGAGTACAGACAGGTCATATCATAAATTGACAATTTTGCAAATAAATTGTTGCCCAGATAGCCCACATTTCTAAATGAACAGGCCACAAAGCTTGCAACACACACAGTTGTCCCCCCCATCCCATAAAAGGCAATTAAAGCAAGAATTATTAAAGTTCTGGCTGTGAGATTGGTTTTTACAAGTTCCTAAAAGCAAAGGGTGGAGACTGAGCACTCTTGGTGCTTGGAGGGTAATTCATAACCTGGGAGACACCCAGGAGAAAGTCCTCTGCTATGTATGTGTTTGATAAATGGCCTTCTGAAGGAGCATCTTCAGAATACTCTTTCAGATCTCCATGCTTGGACAAGTTTGCCATGTATGAATAAGTCCACTAATCCTAGCTCAGTCTTTCCCAGTCTGATGCTGTCCATATATCTTGAACTACAACTCCATATGTCCAACACATATGCTGACTGGGAAATATGGGAACTGTACTTCAACACATCTGGAAAGTATTAGATTAAAAGAGGATTAAAAGAACCATTTATTTTATAGCTTAATGTTAGCAAAAACTTTATCAGCAGTGATCTGCAAAACTTCAGTTCCTGGAAACACCTGTCTGTCAAACACGTCATTTGGACTGCATTAATAAACAAAAAACAAAAAACACTGGGGCAAACAAGAAGGTGGTTGGTGGTGGTTGTTTTAAAAAAGAGTCCAGCTCAGTTACAAGCTTAATGCAAAACATGAGCCATAACACAATTATTCTAGTTTAAGTGATTGTTTAACTTAAAGAGAATTCTCTTGTTTCTGTCACATCTGTTCAAAAAAACTACTAATGTTGTCGCAAACACAAACATGTATCCCAGCCCACCCCTGCAAGGATATCTGTGATAACTCAAAAGCTAATACCAATCACAGAAGCTGATTAACTTTCAGTCACTTTCCAAATCTTTTGATATCTTCTAATAAGATTAAGCATTTGCCTGTCTCCTTCTAACATTCAGAAGGTCACATTGAGTATTTATTTCTGTACCAACAGAAATCACAGTTGTTTTAAAGTAATACTAGTATTGGTTCTATATACATCTCATACTCATCTACTGAATGTCACTTTGTAAATGAAGTGTATATTTTTAAATGAAATATTTTCTTACATTACTGTCACCAATTGAGACATAATTTTGGTTAGAGCTAGTAAGAAGGTACAACACTGAATGAATATGGTGGAGATCTCTTCAACAGCCACCCATAGTTTTTGGTTTTAAGACAGGCAGCCATATACATATTTTAAATAAACAAACAAACATAAAGGAGCTGACACTGGGTTATCTGCTGTATCCATGTTAGTTAGATTTTATATAGCTTAAATTAAATGGAAATGCAATAAAAATAAATTTAATATTTGTTTTGGCTACTATTTTTTTAAATGTGGCTCTCCAGCAAGTGATTCAAAGTTACCTGCTGTCTTACTGAGAATAGTTTTTCTGTCCATTCTGACATGTTTAACAAAGCACCAATGAGCAGGTTACTATCCAGCCTAGAGAAGACTGCAGGGAGACATACCAGCTGCCTTCAAGTAGATGAATAGCTGTCAGGTGGAAGATGGGACAGAATAGTTCAGAGTTCTTCCAGAAGACAGCACAAGAAATAATGTGTTTAAAGTAGAAGGAAGTAGATTTTGATTGGCCATCAGGCAAATGCCTTCCAGTAAAAGCTTTTCAATAATGGAAGCAGCAGATTCTCTGCTGCATGTGTTTAGACAGATGCTGGATGGCCATCTGTCAGAGATGCTATAGTATAGTAGTGGATTCCTACACTATTGATCAAGATGTTCTCCAATGTCCATTTGAACCCTTATATTCTATTATTCTATTGTAAAGACCACAAAAAAAGGAGATAACCTTAACATCCAATTATGCATGGGTGGGTCTGGAGATAAATCCTGATCTGTGGGAAATCTGTAGGGATGTGACCAAAAACAATCATGGCTATTTCCATGTTTTAGCATTTATGACTATAGCCTCATCTGCACCATATGGAAATGAAAGATAGAATACGTCAGTTAACTTTTCAGATAAACTTGTTAATAAACAAGTTTTTTGTACAAGAATAGGAGTCTGCAGAACTTCAAAGCATGGCTACTGAGGGGGCTAAAACCAATCCTTGCAGAACTAACATCTAGAAATAGCCATTTCAGTAGGTGATGCCTCCTAATAGAGTAAGACAGCCTATCCAGGATATGTGATTTCTTCTACTAAAGCCACTAACTGGTTCAAGATAATCAACAGGATTATTCTCATCAACTTTATTCCTGAAAATTCCTGATTCAGATTCCCTCCTTAAACTAGGCCTGATATTCAGCTGAAAGGGATATAATTTATCAGTTGTGTATCCAGTTGTGACTGGAATTGTCCACTACAACTTCCTTGTTCACTTTTCCCTGGAAGAGAAGTTTAGCAATTGGCCTTGCATTGTCAGCTTAGTCTGGGCCCATGAGGAATAGGAGAGAAAGATGTTCTGTTTTCAGTTTAAACCTATTTTGCAATTCCTCACCCAAATGTCACCCTTTAACATGTTCAACATTAAAGGCCACATCTGCTGATAAATTGGAAGTCCCTATACACAAAACTATTATCTTCTTATTCCCTTTCACACATGGACTTATGATAGCTATAGTTTAAGCCATGGAAGTACATGAGGGGTAGAAGAGCAAAAGTTATCATGTGTGCCATGTGGTCATCATGTAAAGGCTGCAAATTAGACGCTGCCTGTCATTTGCATCATGCTGTCATTATGGATTCCACCAAATGTCTGTGCCTTAAGATCCTAGTAATACTGACATAGCTTTAAAAAAAAATAGACATTCTGAAAATTCTGAAGGGAATACACACACATACCCATACACACTCACTCGCTACAGTTATTATATTATGTACAGCTGTCAGCCACCCAAAAGTTGTCCATGCCCACTAAGCATTGTCTACATGAAATACTCCAAATATTATTCTGCATTGCAGATACAGTATATCTCTGGATATTCACAGAATGTGCAGAGAGGTTTTGGGGGCTGGGTTGTCTAGCTTCACCCACTCCCAGAATCAAGTGCATGTCTCAGACATTTTGTGACAAAGACTGGTCTGCATTCAGATTCCATCTAAAACACTTTTCATTATTCCCTGCCTATAAAATGGAAAGACTCCACTTTTAATTGTGTTCAAATTGCTATTATCTACTTATTATCTACAAAAACTATTATCGACATATTCTCTTTCACACACGGACGTGCTCACACACACACTCATTATTGTAATCAGCAAGAGAATCTGGAGATTCACTGGAAAGGGGAAATTATTACTTTTCCCTCCCAATGAACCTACTCCAGAGCACTGGTTCTCTGCTTTTAATGACAGACAGGAAGCATTAATGCTGTGCAAAGTGTGATCTGTGTGGTTACCCTTCAGCATTTGTACATCTCTGAATATTATGATGCTACCCTCCATTTCTTTAAAAATAGCAAGCCAAAATGCTTATACATGGAGAGAATGGGGCAGAAAGGGACTTTCAAAATTCTTAACCAAACTTGTTGGCAAAGAAATTAGTTGACAGATTTCTTCAAATGTATCTACAGTTTTTAAAGGAAAGAACTCCCCTTAGCATTGTCAACAGAATAGCTATTGAAAAAGAGCACTGAATGGAATCCCTTTATGATGTCTTCCCTTGAGGTTTAACTGAAGTGTAGGAAGCCAGTTATCATGATAAAATCACTTACCAAGAAAACCAAGAATCTAGAGAAGATCTAAACAATCATGTTATTAGTGCAGAACTAGCAGGTTAAAGCAAGGCACTGGTTTCCTATACCAAGAAATGACAAGGACAAGAGCCACAAATTTTCATTGATCTTACATAGTAGGATGATTAAAGGCAATTTGTGATTGCACAGACACTAGTAGAAGATCCCAAATAAAGAAACAATTGCTTTGTAACTGATAAGGAAACAAGATAACCCCAAGCACAGGATATCCTTCCTGGCAGGGAAAACATTACAGACACATTCCTATAAATGCAACATAGCAGCTTTGATCAATAAGTTGAGACAGGCCCTATTTCTTCTTATAACTGGCTGACCCTGCATTTAGAGCAGGAAGAGATAATGAGGTATGGCAGCTTATACCTTTGAATCCTGACTTCTCTCAGTGTATGAACTCTATGACCAATTAGGCAATAGCAGGCACAGATCGGTACCATAATAAAAAAAAATCCATTCTTAAAGATGTTAACAGGAGAAGCACATCTATAAACTTAAAGAAACACATAGAAATAAATCAATTCAACCTGAGTTCTTATTCATTTTTAAAAGAATGTTTTATAATATTATTATAAAACATAAGTAGTACATTGCATTATTTGGGTATAGTGGTATTCATATGGAATTGACAAAGGATTATTAACATTCTAATTTTTAGATAACTTAAACCTTTAAAGATAAAGAAGTTTATATTGATATGAATTATGATTTCTAAAATGTCAGTGTTGATAAGCATTGTCTGCTTATTTTTTTTATTTATTTATGTCTGCTAAGGAGATCCATCTGATGGGACCCAGGAAGTGAGCCTTCTCTGCCATAGCACTCCCACCCCGGGTGGCACATCATCTCCTCCAAGGTGAGATGGGCCCCAACAATACTGATTTTCCAGAAATCTTTTAAAAACTGGGTTTTGTCAGCAGGCTTGAGGATTTAATGGAAGTGGGTAGCCCATGAAATGGCTATATATAAAGACAGTCTCCCATGCTTTCAGTTATATTTATGTTTTAATTGTTTAATTAAAAAAAAAACTTTTAATTGTTCTGTTTTTATTGTATAATGCCCAGATTCACATTTGTGATATGGGGGCTATATAAATTTGAAAAATTAATAAATAAAATAAAATTGTTTCAGTTTTACAATCAAAAATAAATGTAACATGATTAAACAACTGCAAAATATATCAAACTATTTGTTATATACTGTATTTGTTATATATTTGTGTTGCCTCATCATGGCAGGGGAGGGATGTTCCTGGGTGGGATGAGTGAATACTGTTGAGAGTGTATGCCAAGAGTATATACTTCCACCAGGGTCACCCAAGGCATGAAGTTGGCCAATGCCCAGATAAAGCAAGTAAGCATCTCTATTGGGCAGCAATGATACAGGAAGATGCCAGAGGCAGATGATCACTTTAGTGACAATGGCAAAGGTATCAATTCTTACCTCATGGGAGAAAGCAATGGTAAATTGCTCCTGTATTTTTACCAAGAAAACCACATGAATAGAAAATATAAAATGATTGATGATATAGTGATGGATGATGGGCCTCTCAGGTTGGATAGCACTCAACTGAGGAAGAGCTGACGATCCTTCAGAATACTAATGATGCTTATGATGTGGCTAGATTAAAGTTGATTAAAGGCAATATCACTCTAGTTGCTGATATTGCCATACAGGAAAAGAAAATCTGTAGCTGCAAAGATAGAATTACAGTAGGAATGTGGAACATAAGGCACATGAACACAGGAAAGCTTAATAAACTGAAAGGTTAAATGAAATGACTACAGATGGACATTTTAGGCATCAGCAAATTGAGATAGACTGGGATTGAACATTTTCTGTCAGAAGATCACATTTATTACTCAGGACATGAAAAACAAAGATGAAATGGTGTTGCATTTGTAGTTAGGAAGGGTATAGAAGAAGAGTACTTGGCTACAATGCAATCAATGACCAAATAATATCAATGAGACTTTGTGGACAACCATTTAATATGGTGATAATTCAAGTTTATGCTCCAACCACTGAGGTAGAAGAAGAGGAGGTTGATGACTTCTATGATCAAGTTCATTTGAAATCAACAGAACGTGCAAGCAAGATGTGCTGCTTGTGATTGGTGACTGGAATGCCAAAGTCAGAAACATGAAAAAGGAAAATGTAGTTGGATTGTACGGCTTAGAAAACTGAAATGGAAGAGACCAACTTTTCAATTTCTGCCACTCTAATTATTTCTTCATAGTTAATACCGTCTTCAAACAATGCCTCTATACATGGACATCACCAGATGGAGTATGTTGTTGTTTATTTGTTCAGTCGCTTCCAACTCTTCGTGACTTCATGGACCAAGCCCACGCCAGAACTTCATGTTGGCCGTCAACATGCCCAGGTCCCCCAGGGATGAGTCCATCACCTCTAGAATATCATCTATCCATCTTGCCCTTGGTCGGCCTTCTTCCTTTTGCCCTCCACTCTCCCTAGAATCAGCATCTTCTCCAGGGTGTCCTGTCTTCTCATTATGTGGCCAAAGTATTACAGTTTTGCCTTTAATATCATTCCCTCAAGTGAGCAGTCTGGCTTTATTTCCTGGAGGATGGACTGGCTTGATCTTCTCACAGTCCAAGGCACTCTCAGAATTTTCCTCCAACACCACAGTGCAAAAGGATCTATCTTCCTTCTCTCAGCCTTCCTTATGGTCCAGCTCTCGCAGCCATATGTTACAACAGGCAACACCATTGCTTTAACTATGCAGGCCTTTGCTGTCAGCATGATGTCTCTGCTTTTGACTATTTTATCGAGATTTGTCATTGCTCTTCTCCCAAGGATAAAACGTCTTCTGATTTCCTGACTGCAGTCAGCATCTGCAGTAATCTTCGCACTTAGAAATACAAAGTCTTTCACTGCCTCTAAGTTTTCTCCTTCTATTTGCCAGTTATCAATCAAGCTGGTTGCCATAATCTTGGCTTTTTTGAGGTTTAGCTGCAAGCCAACTTTTGCACTTTCTTCTTTCACCTTCATCATAAGGCTCCTCAGTTCCTCTTCGCTTTCAGCCATCAAAGTGGTATCATCTGCATATCTGAGATTGTTAATCTTTCTTCCAGCAATTTTAACTCCAGCCTTGGATTCCTCAAGCCCAGCATGTCGCACGATGTGTTCTGCATACAATTTGAATAGGTAGGGTGAGAGTATACAGCCCTGCCATACTCCTTTCCCAATCTTAAACCAGTCTGTGTTCCGTGGTCTGTTCTTACTGTTGCTACTTGGTTGTTATACAGATTCTTCAGGAGGCAGACAAGATGACTTGGTATCCCCATATTGCTAAGGACTTGCCACAATTTGCTATGGTCCACACAGTCAAATGCTTTAGAATAGTCAATAAAATAGATGTTTTTTCTGAAACTCCCTGGTTTTTTCCATTATCCAGCGTATATTGGCAATTTGGTCCCTAGTTCCTGTGCCTTTTCTAAACCCAGCTTGTACATCTGGCAATTCTCGCTCCATGAATTGCTGAAGTCTACCTTGCAGGATCTTGAGCATTACCTTACTGGCCTGTGAGATGAGTGTCACGTCCGATAGTTTGAACATTCTTTAGTGTTTCCCTTTTTTGGTATGGCAAAATAAGTTGATTTTTTCCAACATGATGGCCATTCTTGTGTTTTCCAAATTTGCTGGCATATAGCATGCATTACCATGCTGGGATGCCATCGTCTCCTGCTGCCTTGCTATTAGCAAGGCTTCTTAAGGCCCATTCAACCTCACTCTGCAGGATGTCTGGCTCTAGCTCACTGACCACACCGTCAAAGCTATCCCCGATATTGTTATCCTTCCTATACAGGTCTTCTGTATATTCTTGCCACCTCTTCTTGATCTCTTCCTCTTCTGTTAGGTCCCTGCCATCTTTGTGTTTGATCATACCCATTTTGGCCTGGAATTTACCTCCAATGTTTCTAATTTTCTGGAAGAGGTCTCTTGTGCTTCCTATTCTATTGTCTTCTTCCACTTCCATGCATTGCTTGTTTAAAAATAATTCCTTGTCTCTTCTGACTAATCTCTGGAATTTTTCATTTAATTGGGCATATCTCCCCCTATCACTGTTGCCTTTTGCTTTCCTTCTTTCTTGGGCTACTTCTAGTGTCTCAGCAGACAGCCATTTTGCCTTCTTGGTTTTCTCTTTCTTTGGGATGTATTTTGTTGCCACCTCCTGAACAATGTTGCAAACTGCTGTCCATAGTTCTTCTGGGACCCTATCTACTAAGTCCAGTCCCTTAAATCTATTCTTCACCTCCACTGCATATTCCTTAGGAATATTAGTGAGCTCATATCTAACTGATCTGTGGGTCTTCCCTAATCTCTTGAGTCTGATTCTACATTGTGCAATAAGAAGTTCGTGATCTGAACTACAGTCAGCTCCAGGTCTTGTTTTTACTGACTGTATAGATGTCCACCACCTTTGGCTGAAAAGGATGTAGTCAATCTGATTTCGATGTTGTCCATCTGGTGAAGTCCATGTATAAAGCCGTTTCTTAGGTTGTTGGAAGAGAGTGTTTGTTATGCAGAGCGAGTTGTCTTGGCAAAATTCCATTAGCCTATTCTGCTTCGTTTTGTTCTCCTGGGCCATACTTACCTGTAATTCCAGGTGTTATTTGACTGCCCACCTTAGCATTCCAGTCTCCGGTGATGAAAATAACATCTCTTTTAGGCGTGTTGTCCAGTAGGTGCTGCAGATCCTCATAGAACTGCTCTACTTCAGCTTCTTCAGCATCTGTGGTTGGGGCGTATATTTGGATCACTGTGATGTTAGATGGCTTGCCCTGAATTCAAATGGAGATCATTCTATCGTTTTGGGGATTGTATCCGAGCACTGCTTTAGCCACTTTACTATTAATTATGAAGGCTACGCCATTTCGTCTGTCCTCTTGTCCACAGTAGTAGGTCTGGTGGTCATTTGATGTGAAGTGGCCCATTCCAGTCCATTTCAATTCACTAACACCCAAAATGTCTATCTTTAATCTTGACATCTCACCAATAACCGCATCCAATTTGCCCTGGCTCATAGATATTACATTCCAGGTTCCAATGGTGTGTTGATCCTTAGAACATCGGATTCGTCATTCACCACCAGCACTGTTGGCCCCTAGCTGTCATTTCGCCTTTGATCTAGCTGCGTCATCACATCTGGTGCTAGTTGAACTCATCCTCTGTTCCTCCCCAGTAGCATTTTGACCATCTTCCGACCTGGGGGTCTCATCTTCCGATGGTATACCGACACATCTCTGGTTGTACTTATCCATTTAGTTTTCACGGCAAGAATACTGGGGCGGGTTGCCATTACCTTCCCCAGGGATTGCATTTAGTCTGACCTCTGTCATGACCTTCCCATCTTGGGTGGCCCTTTACAGTTTAGCTCATGGCATCATTGAGGTGCTCAAGCTCCAGCACTATGACAAGGTAACAATCCTTTGCTGAAGCAGATGGAGTATATAAAAATCAAATTGACTATATTATTCTTAAAACAACACGGAAGAGCCAAATTATAGCATCAAAGTCATGGCCAGGCGATGACTGTGGAACAGATCATGAACTGCTCATGTGCAAGCTGCAAGTTAAGCTGAAGAAATCCGGTCAGTTTCCATGATATGACCTTGAACATATACCCACCATTTTCAAGGAGAACATCAGGAATCACTCTGTAGTCCTGAACCTCATTGATAGAGAACCAGAGGAACTGTGGAATGAACTTGATGTTTCTAAGGATGTGTTTGAAAAGAGACAGCCAAAAATGAAGGAAGAGAAGAAAGCAAACTGGATGTAAGAACAAACCGTGGAAATTGCCAGGAAGAGAAGAGAAGCCAAAGCAGAGAAAGACAGAAATCTCAGAAAGAAACTTTACAAAGAGCTTCAGAGAGACAAGAAGTAGTATTACAACATCTGTAAAGATGCTGAAGATGGAAACAAACATAGAAAAACAAGGAAAGTCTTTCAAAAGATCTCTGAACTCAGAAGGAGATTCCAACCTCAAATTGTTATGCTAAAGGATGTCAATGAACAGATATTAACTGATTTAAAGGAGATCAAAGGAAGTTGGAAGGAGTACACTAAAACACTATACGGTAGAGATGTCAACATCCAAGATACCGTAGAAGATATTCCTTACTTTTAAGAACCTCTAGTATTAGAAGATGAAATTTGATCAACACTCCAGTCATTACCAAGTTGGATAAATAGATTATAGAAATGCCTTTGTGTTAATCATGCCAAGCTGTGAAATGTGCTCGGAAAAATGAATCCCAGAACCTCATGAAAAACTTATATACAGGTCAGGAAGCCACAGTCTGGACAGAACATGGTGAAACAGACTGGCTCAAAGTTGGCAAAGGGGTGCAAAAAGCCTGCATACTCTTCCCATATTTATTCAATCTATATGTGGAATGGGACGCGGTGGCGCTGCGGGTTAAACCGCTGAGCTGTCGATCGGAAGGTCGGCGATTCGAAACCGCACGGCCCCGGAAGTGTCCTATGGACAACGCCGGCTCTAACGGCTTAGAAACGGAGATGAGCACCGCCCCCTAGAGTCGGACACGACTGGACTTTACGTCAAGGGAAACCTTTACCTTTACCTATATGTGGAATATATATCAAGGGAAGCTGGATTGAAAGAGGATGAGTGTAGTTTTAAAATTGGAGGAAGAAACATCAATAACCTATGCTATGCTGATGACAATACCCTGATAGCTGAAAATGCAAAGAATCTGCAAGCCCTAGTACTAAAAGTCAGAAAGCACAATGAAAAAAAATGGGACCAAAATTAAATATAAAGAAGACCAAACTAATGACAACAGGTAGAACAACCAGCCTTAGACTGACAATGAAGATACTGAAGTAGTTGATAGTTTTTCTCTTTTAGGATCAACCATCAACAGTAAAGGAACAAGCAGTCAAGAAATATGCCACAGGCTAGCGCTCGGTAAAGCAGCCATGAAGGCCTTAGAGGAGATATTCAAATGCTGTGATGTGTCTATACTGTACCTACAAAGATAAGAATTGTGCAAGTAATGGTGTTCCCTGTGAAACTCTGTGGAAGTGAAAGTTGGACATTAAAGAAGCAGGATAGTAAGAGTATACATTCTTCTGAACTTTGGTGTTGGAGAAGACTCCTGAGAATACTGTGGACAGCCAAGAAAACAAACTGATGGATCATTGAACAAATCAACACAGAATTCTCACTCGAGGCACAAATGACCAGGCTCAAATTATCCTACTATGGACACATTATTCAAAGACCCAGCTCTCTGGAAAAGACTCTAATGCTGAGAAAAGTAGAAGGAAACAGAAGAGAATGACCAGCAGCAAGGTGGATGGACTCAGTTACAGAGGTGATGTGTGCACCATTGGGAGACATGAAAGAATGGTTAGGGATAGATCATCTTGGAGAAAATCTATGTGGTTGCTAGGAGTTAAAAATGACTTGATGGCACATAATCAATCAATTTGTTACATAATAAAGGTTTCTGTCTTAAACTGAAACTTACTACTAAGGTCTCCACTGTATTGTTACTTATTATCATTTGTAAATATTAAAGAAAAAAGAGACAAAACAAAATACAGTAAACAACATATTCCAACCTCCCACACAAAGCAGGGATGTAATAGGGTGTGTGTGTGTGTGTGTGTGTGTATGTGTGTGTGTGTGTGTCAAAAAAAGGCAATGGTGGCGACAATGATGTGATCCCACAGATGTCCCTGACACTGGGTAACCTGCAGGTTGCTGGAGAGTGATAGAAAACAAAATATAGGGCATTCACATAGATCCTTTTCTAATTCCTAGCTAAATAAGTTTAAGAACACCCACCCCATCCATGAGAATTTCTATAACATTCTCCTCTTTTTAACTACGTTCTCATTCATCAGATTGAATTAGAACTGGTAGGAAAAATGCTGGACAATTTATTCTGACTAGATTGCATTTTTATATATGTATGCATGTGTGTGTACACGCACACACACACACACACAAAACATTACATTAATTGCTTGAGAAGTGCATATATGAGGCAACATTCCAAAATTCATAGAATGGGAGAAGTGTACAAACAGGTGCATGGAAATCACTATGCTGACTTTTAAAAATGTAATTTGGGTGAATGTGGTTAAGGGTCTGACTAGGACTGTGGGAAACCAGGTTCAAGTCCACTGTTAGTGATGGGAATTCAGTTGGTGACTATTGGCCAGGCACTTCTCTCTTACTACTACTTCTCTGACTACTACTTCACAAGATGAATGTGGGGAAAAATGAAAGGAGGGAGTACTATCTCCTTTGAACTCCTGAAACAAAAGCAGGATATAAACCTAATAAATAAAGAAATCAAATTAATAAATAATCCAATGCAGAAAAAGCTTAAATAATTAAAATAGAAAACAAGCAAATTTTAAAAAGACAAATGCATCCATTATAATTACAGATGTAACTACTGCCTGAAAATGACACCAACTTCCTCTTGCAAATTCTCTTTATTTCTCCTGCCCATCACATACCAGAAGAAAAAAAAAGTTGTGCCAAATTGTCAGTCTGTTAGTTCACAATGTTTTATATAAAAGGAAAAGTACTTATATACTACTTATATATCCAGATGTGACTGCTGCCAAATTCTTCTGATATCATGCTGGAAAGAGCATGTTCAGAATGAATCAATCCACAATATGTGTTGGAAGTTATAGGTGATAATTCTGGGGGGGGACAAAGCTTTTTGGATGAATAAGTACATAGTTTTCAGATGGTTAGGAATCAATTTTCCATTTCTTTGGTGCCTGTAAGTTTCATTAATGCTGTTTAGAGATATTTGTATATCTGATGAACAACATGTAGAAACTACCAATATTTGGTCCCAGGAGGCAGAATTTACAAGGTAAAATTGGAGCAATAGCTCCTGTGTAAAGTTCCAAGACAGATAAAAGGATCCTTTCTAATCAATAATCCACCATTTAATGAGATAAATATTATCTGATATGTCAAATAATGCCAAAACTTTAAAATGCAAAATAAAAAAGGGGAGATTACATTTCTTAAAATAACCACAGTGAATATCAGTCAGTACCAAGGCTCTCTGGAACAGTGGAAGTTGGAGATTTAGATTATATAAAACCACAGGATCTGTTTTATCTATCTTCCTATCCCTTGTATTTCTTGTTAAAACATGGCAAATAAGTGTTTCAACAACCCAAAGTACAAATATTCTTTTATTAACATTCCCAGCTTTCTTTTCTATTCTTCTTCCTTATTGTTGCTAGCAAATATCTAACTGAAATATAAAATAGGCTCTCATTCCCCCCCTTTTTTTTTGAAATTGCAAAACAATACTCATAACCTACTGCATTGCAAAGTATTTTATTGCACTGGGGATGTAGAAAACACTTTATTTTGCCTGCAGTGAGAACCATTACTCGGTTCATGCAAAGATGGCAAAATTTGAAGAAAAAAGAATCGGGTTTCCCTTGGGAGAAATAAAACAGAGGTGTTGCTGTTTTTTTCCTTTAACACTGGTTTTACCTTTTTTCTTCCAAACCTAGGAAGATTTTTTTGGAGGGGGGAAGTAAATGCTTTAGGAAATAGCGCTCAAAAAATCCTCATGCAAGTGTGACTTGTGGGATAAAATTGCATATAGCCCCTGTGTATCTCTTTTGTGATCTGTAACCATTATTTCTTAAAAAGTTATACTGTAACATTTTATTTAGCCATTTTGAGGCAAGAAACCTATGAACACTGTAGTTCAAGCAATGGAAGTACATGAGGGGTAGAAGGGCAAAGATATAATGTGGGCCATGTGGCCATCATCCAAAGACTGCACATTAGATGCTGCCTATCATTTGCATCATGTTCTCATTATGAACTCTACCAGATGTCTATGTCTTAAGATCCTAGAAATACTATCATAGCATTAAAAAAAAAAAAATCACAGACCTCAGAATGTCTATGCAAAATTCTGAAGTGTGCACACACAGACACACACAGAGACACTACCCCATTCGCTACAGTCATTATAATATGTACAGCTGTCAGCCACCCAAAAGATGTCCATCTCCTCTAAGCTCTGCCTACATGAAATACTCCAAATATTATTCTGAATTGCAGATACAGTATATCTCTGGATATTCACTGAGTGTGCAGAGAGGTTTTGGGGGCTGAGTTGTCTAGCTTCACCCACTCCCAGAATCACATGCATGTCTCAGACATTTTGTGACAAAGACTGGTCTGCATTCAGATTCCACATAAAACACTTTTCATTATTCCCTGTCTATAAAATGGAAAGACTCCACTTGTAATTGTGTTCAAATCGCTAAGTATCAGAAAAAAGTTTTATGTTATAAAAGAGCTCCAACAGAATAGTTGAACCAATTTTCAATTCTAGTCTGAAAAATGTTGCCATTTTTAAAAACTATTTATTTATTTATTTATTTCTAGCTCCAGCATTAAAAACAGTTCAATCTTATAATGAGTTACTAGAATCACATCATAGTTGCCACTGATGGAAATAAAGGCAACTGTGTAGATTGCATGTTTGCAGACTGCTGCCAATGGCACATTTGGGGTTTTGCATGTGTCAAATTATGAGTGCCATTGCCATTCAGATAATCATTTGCACAATACATAGTTCATTAAGGTGGCAGAAGACCCTTTGGCCTGCATTAAAACCAGTTAATTAAAAACACTATAAAGCTAGTTAAGAATATATGCTCAGGAATGGTGAGGTAATCAAAACAGATGGTTATTAGGGTGAAAGCCAGTGGCTCCTCTTCTACAGTGGAAATTGTTTGGTCATCAGAATCAGAGGGAAGCAGTTCTGCATGTACACACATCATAGTTCCTTATATACTTTCAAAATCTCTTCTGTTAAATTGTAGGACACACCAGAGCAGAACTGTGAGGGAAGGCAAGGAAAGAATCATAAGACCTCTGGTGTATAAATATTTACTACTTGTATAATCAGTGGTGACCCTGATTTAGATTAGCAGTTTCTTGAAGTTTGCAATAATGTTCTAAATTAATTCAGAAATAAAATTATCTGATAGCCAAATGTATTTGAAATTGTATTCATAATTCTGGGCCATGTATATATTTTGGCTACGTTCTGAACCCCAAGGCCAAGGACTGGTTCTATGGCTCTATGCAATGAAGCAGAATCATTGGTTCTGAAGAAAGGCTTATTATATTCCTGTTTAAAATCCTACTATTTTAGCATCTGTACCTGTTAAGGCCAAAGTGAATAAAAAGGGACAGAGAAACATGTGGTTGGATATCTGACAGAGTTATCTTCTAATCATAGGAATGGTTCATTAGGACTTTTCTGATCACTGTTTTCAATATAGTTTGTATTATAATATGCCTGCAAATCTCATTTGAATCTGCCCCATAACAATAGGTACATTAAAAAAAAAAAAGAATCAGAAGTTAAAGAAGTCTACATCCAAAGACCCTGAACCAATCCTCCTGTAATTTAACAGATTTCTTTCCAAGTGACAACCTGCAATGCCTGTAGGGGAGATTGTAAGCTTATTTTCTTGGACAAAAAGGCCTGGATGAATAACTCTTAAAATTGGAGAAGATTCATGCTACCAAAGGGGCAACAGGGTTTGATACTTATATTTAATTCTGGATATGCACATACACATACACTGTTTTTCAAAACAAACAGATTTAAAGATCAAAATGTTTTTAATCTTAAATTGAGCATGCTTAATCCTATAAGAAAAGTCTGCTGTGTCTGCAAAAGTAATTCAATGTTAAAATTATTTTTTTTAAAATTACAGCTAATGTGATTTTCTATTCTAATATACAGGAGGCACAGCACTTTGGGTTTCTATTCCCCCACCCACACCCCAATTCAGGCTTTTCATCACTCAGCAGCCTTTTCGTCACTCAGAGATCAAGCAGCCTTTTTTCTAAACAAACAAACTGATCCTCAACTGCATTTCATGGCTGCTCCAGGCTCTTGCCATATTTCTATCTTCTTAGTCTTTTCTGACAGGTGAAACAAAACAGAGCAAAATAAAATATTGTTTAGTATGTAGCATGACTGTCATTTAAATCATATAACACTATGGCCTAACGAAGTCTCTACATTATTTGATCAAATTTCTTTGTTAAGATGCATTAAAAAAACCTAAGTTGTTTCTTAATTTAATTAATGTGCTTTCTCTGAATTTTAATTGATAATTCTGGTGCCAAATCATCTCAGTTCAAGGGAATCTGTTTCAAAGCCTCAATATTTGTTCCCTAATTAGGAAAATCATTTGTAATTAACCTCATTTAACAGCTTTAAAATAAAATATACTTGTCCCAATTCTCAAGCCTATCATTATGCCAGAGACAGCAAGCTTTTATTATCTCTTGTTATACTTGTTTTTTTCCAGGCAATATTCAGATCTTTACCTTTAGCAGTAGAGCTAAATTAATTCCTGCCACATAACCATTGCTGTAAGTTCTCAAGAAAAAAACACTTTCATCACTTGTTAGGGAGATCCTTTTCCAGTTAAACTATTTCTTGCAGACAATCAATTTGTCAGATCAGAGGCCTATCGTTTGTGAAAGTCCTCTGAACTAAAGCTGACAGGGTTAGGCTGGGGTCATCTGTCTCATAAATCAAAGGCAAAGACAAGGTAAAGCACCAGAGATGAGAAGGATAAGGATAAGCTGGGCCGGCATGACATGGAATAGAAAGGGGGAAAATGCTGCAATATTCTGCTTCCAGGGAGTTCTGTGCTTCCTTTTCCAGATCACATTCAAATTAATTGTAAGAAAAACATGGTCTATGAGCAAATTATCTATGAATCTAGTAATCTGAATCATAATGGTCATAATGGTTCACCAACAGATGAACGCTTAGCAAATATTTAGACCTTCTAATCTTTGCTGTAAACAATCTATATTGGTTTAACAAAATTTATGCTATAAAAAGATAAAGTAACTAACAAGCAAAACTAGATATGACAACAGCTGATGTAGTTTTGAAATCATCTATTTCTCATCACACAAGAAGCAGAAGATAGAGGAGTCTAATATTACAGCATAAGAATTATGAGTGACATCTCCCTGAAACATGGCTTAGAATCCTTCTATCTGGCTTTAAATAACTTACCTGCTTATCTCCTGAGATTGCTTGAGAAAGAAGCTATTCCAAGAAAGAAGTGGGTTAGAAAAGACTCTGCATTCACCAGTAAATGAACACATAACCTTTGTAGATCACACTTTCACCAAGGAATTAAAAACTGGGAAAGCATTTTCAACAGGGAGCTTCTGTGTTAGTCTGGTTTGAACTTTGATTGCATATCCAAATCCATATGCAGTCTGTTCAGCCAAGACTGTTCCACTAACAGCAAGGGAACATAAAGGCAAGTAGGACTGAGCTAAAAGAGTCTCAAATTTGAGAGTGAATGTTAAGGAAAGATTGAAATCTATACCTTGCTTTGAGTTAAGGATGAAAAGGAGAAAAAAGGGTTAGCAACATTTTTCTCATCTCAATGTAATATATGTGGCAATGAAGATGAAGTAATTGCAGGAACAACTATATTCCATTCTGCACCACCACCACCACCCATTCTGCAGTCTAAGCAGACAAAAGAAAGTTTGATCAGAAGCTATGGCATAAAATTGGGAAGTCATGCCTACAAAAAAGTTAGTTATCTAACAGCACACAGGAGACCTGTCAACCCCAACACTCAAAACCTGGACCTCCTTCTCCAACATTTTTGAGTTATCAGAGTTTTGGCTCTTTCAGCCAGTTATGCCATCTGTTCCTTGTTTATAAAACATCTCTTTTGCATGTGAATATTGGGGCTCTTTCCTCACTAGCTTCAATCTTCACATAACCAAATGAACACAGTGCTCCCACAGTCCTACTTGATATGGAGAATTTTTGTAACTTTTTTCAGTTTTGATAGAATAAAGTGATTTTTATAGACTTTTGACCTAGGAAGGACAAATATTTTTATATGTGAGGGGAGATATGGAGGACAGATAAGTCAGGAGTATTTGATCCATTGTTGGGGGGTAGAGGGTAGGCAGAGGAGTTGGGGCAATCAGAGTGATGTAAGCAGCATTGCAGTTCTGTGATGCAAACCATGCCCCTTTTCTATCTGCATTGTAACAACACACACAAGCCTAAAAGGGTGGAGCTTGTGGCAAAACAACACAACACTGTTTCCATTGTTCTGATGAAAGCAGTGAGAACCTGCAGAGAGGTACCTGTGGTAACATAGCAAATTGCAGAGGGTGAGAGAACAGCCATTGTGCCTCTGAAAACATTATCAGCAACTGCTGCAGCAAAGACAAGACAGTGCACCATGAAACTTTTTATCAATATGACATATAATAACACCATTGTCCTTACCTTGATACTCTGCTGTGTTTCTAGAGTTCAGACTCCATCCGAAGTCACAGCTGCACAGCCTCAGAAATTATTCACATGCATGTCATTATCTAAAAAGATATTATTGTAGTATATACTTAAACAT
Source organism: Candoia aspera (assembly GCF_035149785.1). Classification (NCBI taxonomy): domain Eukaryota; kingdom Metazoa; phylum Chordata; class Lepidosauria; order Squamata; family Candoiidae; genus Candoia; species Candoia aspera. The sequence continues at coordinate 78,107,838 of NC_086157.1, read as the reverse complement.
TCCTCCATGCAAAATCATGATCATACTATTTTGTTCTCTTCTAGCCATATCCATAAATGTAGATTACAGCTATTGATGAATGGCTTCCATGATAATACTCTTCCTACATTTATATATGTCTTTTCTCAAACATATGAAAAGGATTGAAACCTGGTTGTAAGGATTTGTAATAACATATCTGAAAAACAGGGAACAACAGTAGGATATACAGAGAACAAATTGGAGTAAAAAATAAGTACTGGATGTGGGGGGAAATTTCATTATCAATTAAAATCAAAATAATTGTCCCCACTGAAGACCATTTCACTCTGCATTATAGCCCAGTACATTGCCAGCAATCCTTTTGAATCTAAATTCTTCATCTTTCTCTTTGGGAATAAATATTCATTCTGTGGAATTCAGTTTCATTTTTTTTAAGGATGAAAAAAAACAATTATATACACTTCATAAGAAGAAAGCTCAACTCAAAGGCCAAAGGACTTTAAGAATTTCTAAATGGATTTTTGATACTTGAGTTAGTTGAGAAGATGAGAGGGAAGAGTTATGAGAATCTTTTAAAACTCATTAAATCAGAATTTAAACTGAAGCAACCAGAAGGAATTTTCCATTTGCTTCTGTATCCAGTGTGACAGAACATAATTTGTTCTGCTGAACTCAACCTCTTCTCATGGTTAGTTCACATTTTCCTCTAGCTAATTGAGAAACTCAGATCAATGAGCTGAAATTAAATCAGCTGAAGAAGAATCACCAGCTGCAACCTTCTAAGTATCTGTCTCTTTTTATATTGCATGCTATATAAAAAGTTAAATGCCATATTCAACTACGGACTGCCAAAGTGAACAGCACAGTTCAGTCTTACTGTCTGAGCCTGTCTATATTTAGTTGGAAGTAAATCCTACTGTTTTGTAATGAGACATACTTCTGAGTAAGCTTTAAAACCTTTAGTCCACTATCCAAGGGTATCATTACTTGAAAATGACTGTATTTATACTACAGAAATATCTAGAGATGTACCTTCCATGTAATCCTTAGCAAGATGCAATAGCAATAAAAAAGATGAAAATGCTAAAGGAAGAGGATAAAATCACTGCTGTACATGGCAGCTACAACCCACCAAGGAAAAATTTCTTTGCCAAAATCTACCTTGTAATTTTTCAGAAGCTTTTTTTCTCTGTTTTCATACTTTATTCTCAAAACATTTGAGAATTCCTTTAAAAATTACTGATGGAGGTAAGGTCTTTCCATTATACAGTTTTCTATCATCTGTAGCCTCCCTGGCTGCCTGCAAATAAATAAATAAAGCCATTTATGTGGCTACCCATCATGCATAAACAACTCTGGATGGTATATACAGGTAAAAATGTTATTCTTATAGGAAAATAACAAATAAGGACACACAACAAGAATAAAACAAGAAAGTGTTAGTCAAGTATAAGCAACCGTTAGCAATATATCACAGGCTCATCTAACCTCCCTGGCACTCATGCAAGGTCTTAAGGGCCTTTTTAAACACTAACAGGGTTGAGGCCAATCTAATCTCGGGGGAATGTTGTTCTAGAGGGCAGGCAGAGCAACAGAAAAGGTATGGTCCCTTGGTTTCACTAAATGACCCTCTTTAATAGATGAGTCCTGGAGATGATGCCTCTTATGTCATACCTGATGGAGTGGGTAAAGACAATCAAAGACAGCTCTATAGGTGACATCTAGTACCTTGAGTTGCACACAGAAGGGAGCCAGTACATGCTGTAAAGCAAGAGCATAACATGGGCACACTTAGGAACTCCCATAATTGTTTGCACTGCCACATTCTGGACCAACTGCATCTTCTGGATTTCTTCAAGGGCAGTCCCATGTACAGTTCATTGCAATAATCCAAATAAGAGGTGACCAAAGCATGTGTTCTTGATCTAGGAAGGGGCACAATTGCAACACAATCTGAAGCTCTGCAAAAGCGTTCTTGATCACAGCATCCATCTATTTCTTGAAAAGGAGTGGAAGTCCAGAAAGACCTCTGAATTGTGCACCAGATCCATGTTGCTAGTGCAACCCCATCCAGGGGTAGAGATCACTAGAAGTAGGGGGCCCTAAAACCCAGAGCTACTACATTTTGCTAGGGTTGAGTTAAAACCTATTCTTCTCTATCCAGACCCTCATAACTTCCAGACACCAGGATAAGACCTCCGTAACATCACTTGGGCAGGGTGAGTATCACTGGCATACTGAAGATACCTCACCCTATATCACTGAATGATCCTACTCAGTGGCTGATGTAGATGTTAAATAAGAGTAGGGAAAATACCAAACCCTCTGTCCCCCCCAACAAAGGACTAGACATGGGCTTGACCTCTCCCCCCACACCAACTGGAACTAACCCTGCAGGAAAGAAGAAAACCAGGACAAGACTGTACTCCCAATCTCCAGACCTATTCCAGAAGGATTTCATGATCAGTGGCATCAAAAGCCACTGTGGGGTCAAGAATAGCAAAGATGGAAGCACTACCTCTATCCTGTTCATGCCAGAGGTCATCCACAAGCATGATCAATGCCATTTGGGCCTTGTGCCTGGGCTTGAAACCTGACTGGATTCAGATAATGCACTTCCTCCAGGGCCCTGTGAAGTTATAGTGCAACCACCTTCTGAAGAACCTTCCCTAAAAAATTTGGAAGGGGTGAAATTTTCTCATGACATCTTCTTGTGGAATTAATGGAAGTGTTGGTAGCCAGGGAGACTTCTGGACATATAACTGTGAAAAATAGCACATTAGCACATGGCTACCATTTAACTAAACAAATACAAGAATACAACATTCTACTTATAAAGACTTCACCAAAATTCTCTTTTTCTTTGAAAGAAATATCAAAATCAAATTCTATTTCATAAAATTAAAGGACTGGTAGTAAAAGAAAGAAATTTTTCACACAGCACTAACCCACAGCCATCCAGTCATCCTTTCATTGGACTTGTGCTGTTTAATATGTTGCTTATACTGTTTTTACAATGATGCAAGGTTTTTAACTTTTGAAGTTTTGTATTTTTGTACTCCATTTTGGATTTATTTCTGTGAAAAAATAAAAATAAATACACCAAAAACAAGCAAATCACCTTATGGTTTAGAGCGATGTAGAAGGGCAACCACACTTTTTTGATTGGGCTTTTAATAGCCACCTGACAGAACAACAAAAACAACAAAATCCTTGAAATTTTTCAGAATAAATAAATCCAAAATAATAATAATAATTAAAAAAAAACAGATGGGGGCTTGCAAAAAAAAATGGCAGCAACAATCTTTCTTGTGAACTTAATTGTAAAAACTTATATATAACTGTTCAGCATGTGCCCCATTAAGTTAGCTAAGTATGTATAGAATAACAGTGTAAATATCATTCTAGGTTCTTGAAAATGAAAAATACCAAATAAAAAAGACAATATTCCACTACTGTATTTACTTAGTTTTCTTTTGGGGATTTCCAAATGCTTCCATTAGAGAAAGCAGGGCAATCATCCACTGAATAACCATTTGGCTATGTGACACACCCTGTCTGCCGCCCATTCAGCTTGGAGCCAGACATTGCTTCTCCATCAGTGATGCAGACTAATATCCTCATTATTTATGCTCTCCTGCCAGGTAGCAGAAATCAATATCTGATCATCTGAAACCCTTTTGTACTCTGCTTGGAATGGATGCCTTTTGGAGGGAAAATCTAATAACAAAATAAATAAAAATACAATCTCATGAAAGTTCTGGTCTGAAAGATTTATTAATGCTTGTGGAAATGGTTTGAGCTTCCTGAGTTTGTCAACACTCATTCAAGTCTCAAACTGAAGGCAGAGTTAACAGAAGATACAGTTTATCATCTAGCTATCTATCTGGAAGCATTTCTTTGCAAAAACCAAACATAGTAAAATATGTTTAAAAACATACTTTTTTAAAAGTGGCACTGGAGAGGTTGGGCTTGTTATGTATGTTTTGTAATATTGTTTATTATAAGTAAAATGTCATTGGAACTATGGTTTATTCAATAAAATATTTTAAAAAGCCAAGTCTGTTTTTGGAAGACAACAGATAATAAGATAGAGATTTAAGAAAAGAAACTGAATGCTATGACAATAAGAAAATAAGGAGAAACACTAATTTAGGGTGTAATTATATTCAAACATATCTAGGGGTGAGTTTCATTGGATGAATAATACTACCTCAAATTATTCATTCTTTTCACAGTCAGATTTGTTGTGGAAATCATTTTGCTGAATATTTTCCAACAATTTAGAGATAAACCCTATAAGCCCCACTAAATCATTACAGAATTTTTCAGTAAACCATATTCTGAACAATGTGTGTGATAGCACAGAATAATGACATAGAAGCAGTTATGGTAATTAACATTCTCAGTCCAATATAAAACAATAATGAAGCATTAATCCAATCCCCCCTTTGAAGCAGATCTGCAAAGGGAAATAACCACAAGTTTTCACGTTCGTTTTTCAAGATCAAATGACATGTTACACTTTAATGTTGTTCCTGCAAACACAAGAACTTCAACCACTGGGGATCTGTTATAGACAGTGGTGGTCTATAAGAATGGTAAAGTAAAATAAAATAAATCAGATGTCACTTCATGTTTTCCCTATTACAGGCTATTGACATTTTAAAAATATCAGGTCTTGACTCTCTAATTTACTCCAGTTTAATTGGGTTACTACCATATCTCAGAACACAAACTTCAACTGAACTGTGACATTTTTGAATCTCTAGTTCAGAAAAAAAACAGAGCTGATTTGCTCAGACGTATAATAAATATCTAGTAAGCAGTTAAGTTAGCAGCTAGCAATTTCCAGGGCTGGAATGCAGAGAATATAAACATACAGTTGTTACTTAGTACTGATTATGGGGAAATCTAAGATGAGTTTACCATTATTTCATGGAAAACATGAGACGATACCAGATTTAAATCTAAAAGCCTATACGACAGGGCATCCGCTTTAATGTTGAGTCTATCGTTGTAAAAGAGGCACTGTTCAGACATTAGAATAAAGGGTCAGTTCTAGCTGTGCCTTGTGAAATTATAGGACAGCTTCAGCAAAGATCAAGATAACAAAGGATCATACTCTGCACTCAACTAGTGTTTTTTTTCCCTTAAATTTCTCTTGTTTCTCTTCTAATCAGGGATCCAAATTCCAATAAGCATCTTTATACTGTGAATCACTTCTTTGTATACAGCCTAAATTTTCTTTACTTATAGTTTCTTCCTTCTGTCTTCTTCATCTCTACTCTCTGGTCTAGAAACATTATATTGTGGATAGTTGTGTTTCTCATTCTATGAAATACACTTTGGTGCACTGGATATGTAGTTTACGACAGAGAACTGCACTAGATACTCTAAGCTTCCCCATTGTCAGTAGGCTTTTAAGTAGCCTTCAGCCTTGGGAAAAGATCTGTATCTACACTGGTAATATCATTAGCCAAATTTTCAATGTGATGAATACCCATGGAAATTTATATAATTAACAGCATGGCATATGGGATTAACACAGAGGATGAAACAGCATGTATAATTTGCCACTGGGACTCTAGAGCTGGTCATATTCCAGAAAGCAAAAGTCAAATTATTCAACAAATATTGTTATTTGGATGATTTTGGAAAGAAATACAGAAATAGGCCATCTAATTCTCTTGTTAACCTTTTTCACATTCATTTTCATCTTGAAAATTTGGTACTTTAGAATCTATAAATAAGTTGAATAAAGCAAAGGATAATTCATTTAATTAAAATGTTTTAATAAAATGATAAGTGAATAACTCATGAAACAGATGACCTTCATCCAGTTCAGCAATGTGTGGCTACTCTCCTCAAGTTTACGAGTGATATTTGAAAAGCTGGTATAAAGTCTGACTTTTTTCCAAGATATAGTTCAAACTTCAAAGTAAGATGAAAGTTCCCCAAACATTGTGAGCATATGAATAATTTGATTTTCAGGCAAAGTTGTTTTCAGGAATGCTGGCTGCCAGTTAGCACTTGCCCTAGTAGAAAGGTCATTGTGCTTTTTCTCTTCTTTCAAAATGAATGAAAGAACATTTGTAATTACTAAGATTAAAACAAGCCACTTGGCAGTCAGGCAACACTTGCACATTGAGGAACACACAGTAGTTTTGCTTTGCTTTGCTTTTGTTTGTTTGTTTTTGTTTTTGTTTAATCATCCACTTTTCAAAGTTTGCCATCACTTTCTTAATACCTCTGGTGTCATATGAGCTTTTATGATAATGTAACCATTGTCATAAAAGCTAATATGCCAGAACATAAAAAGAAGCCTTAAATTGTATCCTGCTAATTGAGCAAAGGATCATTACCTTGTCATGGTGCTGGAGCTTGAGCACCTCAGTGATGCCATGAGCTAAACCATGAAGGGCCACCCAAGATGGGAAGGTCATGACAGAGAGGTCAGACTAAATGTGACCCCTGGGGAAGGTAATGGCAACCCACCCCAATATTCTTGCCGTGAAAACTAAATGGATCAGTACAACCAGAGATATGTCGGTATACCATCGGAAGATGAGACCCCCAGGTTGGAAGATGGTCAAAATGCTACTGGGGAGGAACAGAGGATGAGTTCAACTAGTCCCAGACGTGATGACGCAGCTAGCTCAAAGCCGAAAGGACGGCTAGCGGCCGACGGTGCTGGTGGTGAACGGCGAATACGATGTTCTAAGGATCAACACACCATTGGAACCTGGAATGTAAGATCTATGAGCCAGGGCAAATTGGATGTGGTTATTGGTGAGATGTCAAGATTAAAGATAGACATTTTGGGCATCAAAATGTCTATCTTGGACTGGAATGGGCCACTTCACATCAAATGACCCCCAGATCTACTACTGTGGATGAGAGGACAGAAGAAATGGAGTAGCCTTCATAATTAATAGTAAAGTGGCTAAAGCAGTGCTTGGATACAATCCAAAAAATGATAGAATGATCTCAATTCGAATTCAGGGCAAGCCATCTAACATCACAGTGATCCAAATATACTCCCCAACCACAGATGCTGAAGAAGCTGAGGTAGAGCAGTTCTATGAGGATCTGCAGCACCTACTGGACAACACACCTAAAAGAGATGTTATTTTCATCACAGGAGACTGGAATGCTAAGGTGGGCAGTCAAATGACACCTGGAATTACAGGTAAGCATGGCCTGGGAGAACAAAACGAAGTAGGACATAGGCTGATAGAATTTTGCCAAGACAACTCACTCTGCATAACAAACACTCTCTTCCAACAACCTAAGAGACGGCTTTATACATGGACTTCACCAGATGGACAACACCAAAATCAGATTGACTACATCCTTTGCAGCCAAAGGTGGCGGACATCTATACAGTCAGTAAAAACAAGACCTGGAGCTGACTGTAGTTCAGATCACAAACTTCTTATTGCACAATTTAGGATCAAACTCAAGAGATTAGGGAAGACCCACAGATCAGCTAGATATGAGCTCACTAATATTCCTAAGGAATATGCAGTGGAGGTGAAGAATAGATTTAAGGGACTGGACTTAGTAGATAGGGTCCCGGAAGAACTATGGACAGCAGTTCGCAACATTGTTCAGGAGGTGGCAACAAAATACATCCCAAAGAAAGAGAAAACCAAGAAGGCAAAATGGCTGCCTGCTGAGACACTAGAAGTAGGAAAGCAAAAGGCAACAGTGATAGGGGGAGATATGCCCAATTAAATGCAAAATTCCAGAGATTAGTCAGAAGAGATAAGGAATTATTTTTAAACAAGCAGTGCGCGAAAGTGGAAGAAGACAATAGAATAGGAAGGACAAGACCACTTCCAGAAAATTAGAAACACTGGACGTAAATTCCAGGCCAAAATGGGTATGATCAAAAACAAAGATGGCAAGGACCTAACAGAAGAAGAAGAGATCAAGAAAAGGTGGCAAGAATATACAGAAGACCTGTATAGGAAGGATAACAATATCGGGGATAGCTTTGACGGTGTGGTCAGGGAGCTAGAGCCAGACATCCTGAAGAGTGAGGTTGAATGGGCCTTAAGAAGCATTGCTAACAACAAGGCAGCAGGAGATGACAGTATCCCAGCTGAACTGTTCAAAATCTTGCAAGATGATGCTGTCATGCTGTATGCCAGCAAATTTGGAAAACACAAGAATGGCCATCAGATTGGAAAAATCAACTTATATCCCCATACCAAAAAAGGGAAACACTAAAGAATGTTCAAACTATCGAACAGTGGCACTCATTTTGCATGCCAGTAAGGTAATGCTCAAGATCCTGCAAGGTAGACTTCAGCAATTCATGGAGTGAGAATTGCCAGATGCACAAGCTAGGTTTAGAAAAGGCAGAGGAACTAGGGACCAAATTGCCAATATAGAAAATGGAAAACGCCAGGGCATTTCAGAAAAACATCTATTTCTGTTTTATTGACTATTCTAAAGCCTTTGACTGTGTGGACCATAACCAATTGTGGCAAGTTCTTAGTGGTATGGGGATACCAAGTCATCTTGTATGCCTCCTGAAGAATCTTTATAACGGCCAAGTAGCAACAGTAAGAACAGACCACGGAACAACAGACTAGTTGAAGATTGGGAAAGGAGTACGGCAGGGCTGTATACTCTCCCCCTACCTATTCAACTTGTATGCAGAACACATCATGCAACAAGTTGGCCTTGAGGAATCCAAGGCTGGAGTTAAAATCTCTGGAAGAAACATTAACAATCTCAGATATGCAGATGATACCACTTTGATGGTTAAAAGCGAAGAGGAACTGAGGAGCCTTATGATGAAGGTGAAAGAAGAAAGTGCAAAAGTTGGCTTGCAGCTAAACCTCAAAAAAACCAAGATTATGGCAACCAGCTTGATTGATAACTGGCAAATAGAGGGAGAAAATGTAGAAGCAGTGAAAAACTTTGTATTTCTAGGTGCAAAGATTACTGCAGATGCTGACTGCAGTCAGGAAATCAGAAGACACTTAATCCTTGGGAGAAGAGCAATGACCAATCTCGATAAAATAGTTAAGAGCAGAGACATCACACTGACAACAAAGATCTGCATAGTTAAAGCAATGGTTTTCCCCGTAGTAACATATGGCTGCGAGAGCTGGACCATAAGGAAGGCTGAGAGAAGGAAGATAGATGCTTTTGAACTGTGGTGTTGGAGGAAAATTCTGAGAGTGCCTTGGACTGCAAGAAGATCAAACCAGTCCATACTCCAGGAAATAAAGCCAGACTGCTCACTTGCGGGAATGATATTAAAGGCAAAACTGAAATACTTTGGCCACATAATGAGAAGACAGGACACCCTGGAGAAGATGCTGATGCTAGGGAGAGTGGAAGGCAAAAGGAAGAGGGGCCGACCAAGGGCAAGGTGGATGGATGATATTCTAGAGGTGACGGACTCGTCCCTGGGGTAGCTGGGGGTGTTGACTACCGACAGGAAGCTCTGGCGTGGGCTGGTCCATGAAGTCACAAAGAGTCGGAAGCGACTAAATGAATAAACAACAACGATCCAGATACTTCAATTGGCACGTCCTCTAGATCTGATGATTTTAATGTCCAGCCAGCATCTGCACTTCAGTATTAGGGTATCCTTGTAGGGAACTATGAAATGAAATGCTACTAGTAGTACCATGTTTCAAAGTTAGTTAATGTGGATACCAGTTTTACAGCTAAGAAGACATCTGCAGAAGTTGAAATATCAGCTGAAATATTTAGGCATTATAAGGTGATGTAATTAAAGTGTTACTTGTAGTTTATAAGTAGTTATAGAAAACAAAGAAATGGCTAAGGGACTGGAACAGATAAATTTATATTACAATACCAAAAAAATAACAGTGCTAAACATAACTCAAACCACTAAATAATTGTCCTTATCTCACATGCTTGTAAGATAATGGTCAAGATTTTGCAATCCAGATTCAACAGTACCTGGAACAATAACAGAGAAATGTACAAGCTGTATTCAGAAGCATAAATATCCAAGTTCACATTGGGAACATCCAATGTTTAATCAAAAAGGCAAAGAAATTCAAAAAACATGTATACAATATTTCTGTTGTATTGATTATCCAAAGGTTTCTGAGTGTATAAGCCACCAGTTGTAGCTAGCCCTTAAAAACATGGGTTTGGTGGGCCATGTCATCTTCCCTATTGAATAATTTGTATAATGGCCAGAAAACAATAGGTAGAATGGAATATGGAACAACTAACTGGTCCTAATAAGAAAGTATATGTCCCAGATTTGTATACAATTGCTTTATGTATTTAACCTATATGCATAATCTATCATGAGAAATGCTCAACCAGAAGAAATGGAAGCAATGTCAGCAGCTTCAGATATGCTGATGATGCCTCTTTCATGGACAGAAATAAGGAAGACCTAAGGAATATCCTGTTGAAGATGGAAGAGGAGCATGAAAAGCTACTATGCTGCTCAATATTTTTTTAAAAATAAGATTTTGTCAACAGGCATGCCACCCATTGCAGTTGTTTTTTAGGCTCAAAAATTCACAAGGATGGTAAATATAACCAGAAATAAAGAGTTGCCTGCTACTTGGGACAAATACTATGGTATCTAAACAAAATATTCAGTGCAGAAACATCATGCTAACAACAAAGTTAGTGTATTGCTAATGCCATGACTTTCCTATTTACAATATATGGCTGTGAAATCTGGACCACCAGAAAGGCTGAGCAGAATGTGGCAGAGACCCTTGTGGACAAGAGGTGGAGAACTGGCAAGTGAGTATCAGAAAGCAAACACTGAAAGATGTAGAAAACCTCTGAAGTTTATTCTTCCCAGCCCTTCAGCATTTAGGACTATGGGTTGTCAACAAAATAGACTCTTTGGGGTCTTAGCAGCCCAAACCAAGAACTCAAAGTAAGTCTCAATTAAAATATCACACCAAGTGGGTAAATGGGTCTGGCAGCAGTAGTTTGAGGCTTGTTCTCTTGCTTTTGCACCAACAGTCTAAACAGTCTCAGCTGCGAGCATATAGACAATTCCTTACTTGAAGAGTCTCTGGCCCCTTCCTTCCCTCTATGTAAGGCTTTCCAGGATGAGGAGCCAAAAGGTAGAGATAGAAGTTAAGTGTGCAGAGCAGTCATCAGTTCCTGGTTGAGAAGGGAGAAGAACGGTTGAGGGGTGGCTTTCCTGGAACAAAGGAAGTACAAACCACATTTTACTGGAAGCACTAATAATGAAACTAAAGCTTAAATAGTAAATATGAGAAGACAAGGTCAATGGAGAAGACAAAAACAAGCTGAGAAAAGACAAGGTGGCTAGATAGTGTTACTAACGTCACTGATCACACAAGCTAATCTTAGGCTGGTCAGGTCATAACTTCAACTAGGAAACAGAATAGGATTTGGATAGTGATGTTCAGAAAAATGCAATACCAGTACAGTTCTGCTTTTCTCAAGCTATCAAAAACTGAAACACTGTATGTTGTGTTTTTTTAATCATTACATATATAGATTTGGACACATTTCTATAAATGCTCTATAAATATTTTGGCTTTTGCTACAAAAACAAATTAGATGCTCTTTTAGGCTACTCTAAATACAGAGTTCCTTTCAGTGTAACTGTATCTGAAACATAGTGCCTTAAGCTAATATATATAAAGTCCATTCAACGATGAAATACAACATCATGAAAGCTCTTGCTATTTTTGATTTAAAGGAAGACAACTATCTTTTGAAACATTTATTACCTGAGTTAGCATCGTAACAACGCCCTTGGTTTTAAAGTGATGAACAGATCCGTAGAATGAACCTGCATGAATGTAGTCATAAAGCACTTTTTGACAAAGCCCAATTTATTATAGCATCATGATTCCATCAATGTTATCTCAGTACTCTAATTCCCTGTTATATTTAAAATCTAGCAATAACACTATGAGCTGTAGCTTTTACTGTGTGTGTGTGTGTAACTGTACTGTTCTGTGCATGCAAGTGTATTAAAAATGTATAGCTTTAAGCATTCTGCAGTTACCCTTTTGTATTTTTGTTCTACTATGTTTCCTCTGACCTTTTCTCAGAGTGTTAAGAAATCTGTTCCCATGGCATGCTTTTAACACTAGCTGATGTTCTGTAGTTTCTTAAAACCAGACAGTGAGAAAAGAGCCTTATTCTTAATCAGAAATTTCCCATCTAGTAAGTCAGTTATATTAATCAAACATTCTCCATCCCCCTCAACAATACCAGATTGTTCTCCTTTTTCTTTGATCTGTAAATAAAGGTGATTTATAATCATATATCACAATTTAGCTTAGTTTGGAATAAGCAGCCTTATGCACAACATGGGTGAGATGTAATGAGCAAAAGAAATTAAAGGGAGAAGGTAAAAGAAAAGGATAGGAAATATAGCTATATCTGGTTACACCAATACCTTTATTTTTACATCCTTGCAAACCATCATTGTTTCTACAGTTGCAGCATACTACTTTATAGATTGTCTTTTGTTCTTTAAATTTCTCTTAATATTTTCATCAGCTCCATATAATCATGAAATTCTCAGTCTTCCTTTTCCTCTCAACCCTTGCACTCTTCCTTCATATATTTATTTTGTGATTGTCATTCTATCTATGTGTCAATAATGTACTACTAATGTACTGCTCTTTTTACTGGTCCTCATTTTTGTATGCAAGAAAGCTTATCTGTCTCTGACTAAAAATTTAAATTAGAAGATTTTGGATAGCCTGTAGGGCAGTGTTTCTCAACCAGGGTTCTGTGGACCCCTAAGATTCCACAAGAGGTCACTAAGGGTTCCCTGGAAGATCACAATTTGTTTTAAAAATTATTTCAAATTTGGGCAACTTCACTTTAAAGAGGTAAGTTTCATTCTCTATTTTTAGTTTAAGAACACTATTGATGCAAATATACAGGCCTACACATGAAACTAGCAATTCAAAAGCAGGCAAATGCAAGTAGATAAATAGGTGCCACTTCAGTGGGATGGTAACAGCATTCTGTGCCTGTTGTGCTAGCCACATGACCGTGGAAGCATCTTCGGACAGCGCTGGCTCTTCAGCTAAGAAACGGAGATGAGCACCACCCCCTTAGTCAGACACAATTGTGCAGGGGAAACCTTTACCTTTACACATGAAACAAATATAATTTTGTAACTTGTGGCCTATATTTGTGTCCTAACTGCCAGGAAACACGCTGAGACAAGGAACTGGTCTCTAATGTTTTATTGCTTGTACATAACAGGAATCCTAACAAACTGAAGAAGTGTGGGAAAAACCCAGACATATAAACCCCAAAGGTTAAGGTGGTCCCGATCTGTGTCTCTTTGAATGGCTGCCCAATTCCTCAGTGCTACGCATGCGCTTAACAGTCTGGATGGGAGCCCCCTGCTCGCCATCCTTACTCATGACAATTTGAGCCTGAATGTGCAGGGGTTCCCTGAGGCCTGAAAAAGATTTCAAGGGCTCCTCCAGGGTCAAAAGGTTGAGAAAGGCTGCTGTAGGGTATACACTGGACAACTGTTTATAGTTCTGGTCATCACTATGAGGTATTTAGCTTAGTTTAGTTTAATTTTAAAATATACAATCGTAGATCAAATGCAGTCTATGTGCTTCATAAATAACTCTGGTTATCCACTATATGCCATAGATTATTTGGGCCTCCAGCTGAGGTTTTGGTTCCTTTTATAATTATTACTGTTTATTTAATTACTATTCCACATTTCTCAGGGAGGTTAAGGTGGCTTTCAAGTTTCCTTTCATTGTATGTCCACATTATAACCCTATGATGGAAGCTATGCTTTTAAAGAGATATTGGTCTAAACCCACCCAGTTTTCATGAGTGGACTTGAACCTGGGTCTCCCCAGTTGTGTTCCAACACTTGAACCACTATACCTGATTGGCTCTTTGTAGGTAGCTATACCGTAGAATTGTGAAAAACACATCATCATTTATACTAATACTTGGTCAGTATTTTTTTTATTGTTGTATTTCCAAAGGTGAGTTAGAATGCACATGGCTTGTTTCACAGGAAGAAAGCTTTCTGGCAGAGAAAGACACTTTATGCATTAGTCAGCAGGTAAAATAATTCAATCTATTGTGGGCTTATATCTGTACCAATATTAATGTCAATACTGATAACTAGCTACACTGGAAAAATTCCATCACAAGAAGCATAGAAATTTAAATGAGTAAAACAGACATTAAACCTGACATTATAACCAAGGCAGATCCCCTTAGCTTTTAATTACACAGGGAACCCTCAGACTCCTTGACTACCAGAGTTTTCTGGCTTGCATTTATTTATTTTATTTATTTAAAAGACACATATGACCACCAATCTTGTAACACAGAACTCTGGATGGCTGACAATAATAATAAAACCAAACCAAGAATATAAGGCACCTCACCCACAATCTCCAATCCAGCAAACCATAAAATCCTTGGGCTCCAACCTCACCCTATCACAGTGCCTGTGGGAAAAGCAAACCCTTTGTGGCTTTCTGGAAGACTAAAGGGTTGGGAGCCTACAGGTTCAAAGGGGAAAGGATGTTCCCCAGGGCAGGGGCTGCTACAGTATATCTATGGGTCTTTAAATAAAATGTCTCCAGGACAACTGTAATACTTGTGAAAGCAATATCAGATTGGATTCAGAGGCACCCAGAGAAATGCATATTTAAAAAAGGCTATTTTACCTACCACATCAGGGTCTTGCATGAAAAACAATGAACATTACTTTAAAACAAATATTGTTTCTTGTGCAATCTTTTATATATGAAAGAATGAGACTGCCAGAAGAACCCTTGCTGTAGAACTGCATATATTCCAATGCTTGTCCTGCTTCAGGAAATTATTAAAAGCAGAACCTGTTTAAGAGGATCTTTGTGATATAGATTTCACTTATTTTTATTGCTTTTTGGTTGGTTGTTTTGTGTTATTTATCCATGCTTCAATTATTCTTGTATAGAATTATTTATACTGTGGACATTTTAATCTTTAGATTGTAATCCACTGAGAGTCTTTTGACTGCAGTGGAAATAAATAAATAAAATAATGCTCCCATTGATGGAACAGTATTACCAACAATCTTCCTTACTGCAATGTGTAGCTAGCTTATAGTCGTTCAGGAATAATTATGATTACTTAGCCATTTAACAAAATAGGGATAGATTAAATCTGGCAAAAACTGCTTTCTCTACCTTTTTTTCCCAAATCTTAAACTGAGTTTGATCTAAAATCCATTTTAATTTTTAAAATGTTCTGGTAACATTTGTATGCATTTTCATACAAATTTATCCTGGTACACATTTTTCTGTATTTTTAAAAGCAATTTTGTATAATGCAATGCATTTGGATGCATTGTTTTCATGAATATATGCATATGAGCACTTCCCTTTACTGAAGAGCACCTCTAAATTCAGAGAGACACGAACTTGAAAAAGTAAGTGAGAAACTAGCTATGCTTGATTAAAAATGCAAACTAAGCTTATTCTTTCTTTCCATCTTATACATAGAATAACAATATTCTAATTCTCCTCCGAACATTCATGATGTATAATAATAAAGATGCTAAATAAAGGAAAAGCAGAGAAATAAGTAGGAATATGGTACTAGAGGCACAATGTAATTCACCTCATCAGAGGAATAGGCAAGTAAGAAAACAAGGAAATAAGAGTGATTTTATCTGCTCTTCACATGAGCAAGCATATGAAAAATCAGTATTGACGTAAACATTTTTATCAATATTGCTGTGATGAAATAGCTCTAATAACCTTCTGACAGAATAGAATCATTGGGGCGGAGATGAGGGAAATGATTTCACAAACTTTGAAAAAAGGTATGGAAGCTGAGCGCATTCCATGCATGTTTCCAAACGCTTACCCAAAAGATCATGCCTGTGTCCTGTCTTACGAACACTTTCCCAGCTTTTTGAGGGGGGAAGTGTTACACCCCTTACATTTGAATACAATTGCGCAATGATTTTGCCACAGTCATTTCAAGCAGAATATAGCACAGTTTACCCAAAGTATTGCAAAGGTGGGACAGGAGAGGGAACATGAAAAAAAGAGAAAAAAAGATATCTAAACCGATATGTTCCCATATTCCAGGGCCCAACTAGGTACTTAAATGTCCTGGAAATGTAGGCATGTGTTTAAAAAAATATTACAGCATTTGTAAGATTTTATTTATTTATTTATTAAATAAATTAGCCACCCATCTCACTGCCATGACTCTAGACAGCTTACAAAGTTAAAAAGACAAAAAAAAATACAAACAGAACCCTAAAAACCCCACAAAAGCCATTAAAAACAATTAAACTATTAAAATCATAAATAATGCAACATGCAGGACAGCACCATTCATTTTCCTAAAAGTCCAACCATTTAGCAGGCTCTCCACCAACATCACCAGATTCCCAGGCCAGATAGCAAAGCCATGGCTTCAGGCTCTTCTGGAAGGCCAACAAGGTCACGGCCAGTCTAACCTTGGGGAGGGATAATATTCCAAAAGCCAGACACTGTGGCAGAAAAGGCTTTCCTCTTGGGTGCCATCAGATGACACTCCAATGCCATCCATGTCCTACTCCTAGGAAGAACAAACTGGCTATTGCCATCATCTGCTATGACTGAACCTGTCCAATACCATCCAAGGCTGCATCAAAGGAAGTCACCTATAATGAAAGAATGAACATCTCTGTATGTGAACATGTCTATTCAGAACACTCCTTCTTCCAATAATGAAGAAGGTCACAAAATACGCACTCAGCATAAGAACTGTTGATAAAACTAATGTTACTGCTTGCCAAAATATCCACAACTACACCAAAGTGCATCTGTGATTCAAATAATGCCACAAGTGTAATGCTTTAAAAAGCACCATGCATTATGTTTGACACTTTATTGGCCATTATTTAGTTAGAGAGAAATGTGTTTTGCATATATTACAAACCATGCTTTCTTCCAATTGTACTTGTCTACAGAAGTAAAATGAGCATGTCAGAACTACTGTAGTTATATAAGCTTGCCATAGAAAATTGCAACATATAGTCTGTATCTGGGAGACAGTTTCATTTGCTTTGCACATTGATATAAAGTGTACAAGAGCCAGTTTGGTGTAGTGGTTAAGGTGTCAGGCTAGAAACCCAGATACCATGAGTTCTAGTCCTGCCTTAGGCACAAAGCCAGTCACTTTCTCTCAGCCCTAGGAAGGAGGCAATGGCAAACCACTTCTGAAAAACCTTGCCAAGAAAACTGCAGGGACTTGTCCTGGCAGTCTCCAAGAGTAGGACATGATTGAATGGATTTTTTTTTAAAAGTGTAGTTTTTGAATCACTAAGTGAACTGAAATGCAGTCATTCTCTGATAGGAAGACTTTGCAGAATTTTACTATGCAAGAAATTAACAGTAGGGAGCATGCCTATATTATGGCAAAATATTAAAATGCACTGTATAATTCTACTTGTAAAATAATGCATAAGAGGAACAAGTGCATGCAATTTCACAAGAGGAGACACATGGTCAGGTTTTTTTGCAGGGGTAATAGGTCACAATATGAAGAAGCTGCATAGGATTTATGCAAGGTTCAGAAAAAGAAGGAACTGAGATATTCAAGCTGACAAATTAATCTGGGCCTTAGAAGCCACAGCTTGGTCTCTCACTGCTATATTTGTCCAGTCCTTTATATTGCAGAACGATTCTCCAGGCACTGGCATCGGGACATTAGCATAAGAACGTTGGCCTGGGTGTATGTGTCTAGTGGTTTTGTGTTTTTATTCAGCCTCAGTGCAGTTTTAGTTGTTGTTTTGTTTTAATATAATTCTCTGTGAGGGTGGGTTTTTTTGTTTTTGTTATTTTGTGGGCAGGGGTTGTTTCTTTGCTGCCCAGAATTTCTTGGATAGGTGGGTAGCCATAAAATCGGATTAATAAATAAACAAGTAGATACATAAAACATAGTTTTTAATACTACAGGATACTTTGAGTGTCACTGAAAACAAACTGGTGTTCAACACCCTTAATCTGAAATGGTGTTAACCCAGTTATATATTATTTAAAAAGATGTTGCTGCTGTAAAATACAGCAGGAAACAGTATTTTTAAATTACCTTTTTTAAAGTACTTCAGTAGTACTGAAGTTATTTAATTTATAACAGGCTCAGTGTACTCAATTAATCAAGTGTTATCATCAAAGCAGATGGTGGTTTAGTAGCTGAGCCTGAAGTACCTAGTCACCTTCTCCATTATCCTATGCTACATATCAGTTGTGTCATTGGTTGTGAGTATACAGTATATTGACTGCATGTTTTCTGTATTTATTTTATTCAAGGATGCAGCCCATCCCAAACCAAGGATAATGGCATTATTTATTGTGCAGGAAGCTTAAGTCTGTGCTAAAGTTATGCTAAAGCAGCAGGACAGAATCAATACATAGTCATCTGTATTCTGTCCAGAATCAAGTCCAGAAGTTTTTCCAAACAAAGCAGTTGAAATCAAGACCCAAAAGTAAAATCAGGAAAATAAACTAAAGTCTAGATAAATGAAAGATTTAAAAGTTTTAAAATCTTGAACTTATACCAAAAACCTTATAATCAGCAGTCAAAATATGATTACATGTTATATAAGATTGATTTAAATATTGTACAAATGTAGGTGTTAAATAATTATTTAGTTCATGCAACATACACTTTAAAATGTGCTCAAATTCACACTGAAAGCATTACTATAAATTAATTAATTGTACAATACATATAGTCTATAGAAAAAGCAAAATTCAAGAAACCTTATTATATTTTAGCATCTGCTTTTTTTTTGTCATGTCCATGGTTTCTGCCTCTTCCCATATTTCTTGAATGTACCTCTCCCACCCAAAATCTTTAAAAAATGTCTGGCATGGGCTAATCCTCACGTAACAAAAGTCAACCTATTTTAAAGGTTCTTGAATCCATGACACTTAGTTAAAATTAATCATGTTTAGGATGCAAGACACAGGCCTATGTATAACAGTGCAAATCCAGATGATTTCTGCTTTCGATATACTTAGTTATGAGCATTTAAGTAAAATTTTTAAAAGTTGTAACAAAATATGCATTGATTTTATAAACAACACTTCTTAAAATGCTGGGTTTGAGTTGAGATACTCACTAGATAATTTGCAGAAATGTAGAATCCAAAGAACAGTTGTATTCTATAAAACATCTTATGTCAGTTCATTTAAAAATGTGGACCAAATGAAATTTTCCTTTTTTAAAAAATCATAATAATAAGTTTCGAGACAAGGGTAAAAGCTACAAAAAAAGAAAAAAATTACAAAAAAGAAAAAAGAACTAAAAAGGTGTGAAAACACAAGAGAAAAAGTTTTCTCAAAATCACAGACAGATGTGACATCTGATTTTAACAGCAAGGATATACAAAAATTACATAATCAATCTCTTACTCTATATTAAACCAAAACCACATTATTTCTATCAATCATTACACTTTAGCACATTATAAAAATCACTAAATACGGTCACTCCCCCCTTATATTAAAATAAAGAAAAAAAATCATATAGACCCCTTAAACAACTTCCCCCCCCAAAGATAACACTAATGTAATTATTCTCTTCCTACTACTGTTCTATGCATTTCTGTCTACTATAATAAGAATCAAACTGAAAAGCACATAAATTACCTGCCATTATATTTAATAATACAACAGTTTTAATAATCTTAATCTTAAACCCAAAAAACAATAAAACAATTCAAAACAGTGGCCTTAAATCAAATCCTTAAAACCATCCAAATAAACATTTTTTTAAAAAAAATACCCTAATAATCTTAATCCAAATCCTTAAAAACAAATAATATCACTCGAACCCTTAAAGCAATCCAGATAAACATTATTTAACCTTATCACACTTCAAAATAAACCAGAATATTTACATATCCCTACAATGTGCACAGAGCTTTTCTCTTGAAAACATCAACCAGCCCAACTGCTCCCCTCAAAAATTCCAGCTTCTCTTCAAAAAACCTCCCACACATAATGATCCCTTCTTTTCATGGCATTCCACCAGAAAGTCAATTTCACTTATTGCTTACAGATCTCTCTCTCCATTAAATTTCTCCAACTCCACTATCCGATCTTCATCCAACATTTCAATAGAAATCCTGATCTCACTCTTTGAAGAAACATTTATATCACTGTTGGATTCCTCAGTTTCATCCACTACATCCCCAACCTGAAGGCACATTTTAGACTTCATATTTTCCATGATGTCCTGAATAGCTTGCAGAAAAGCTTGATGGAAGTCAGAAAAAAATCTGTTTAAAATATTCCATGTCTCACACAGTAGATTATAACACCCCCTAGGAACTTAACCAGCAAAAATCAAAGATATGGAAAAATTCCAGAATGTATTTACACAAGTGAGAGTGAGGTAGGCAGACAGTTCCCAAGGGAAAATAGAAACAGAAAGCTGAAGGTTCAAATCAGCCGATTCAACATGTAGAAAAATGCTAGTATCTTCTAATTTAGTACAAAAATAATAACAGGAAGACAATTGTTTACTCTCAATTCTGCTTTATATTTGGAAAGAAAACAAAGTCCAAAACTTGAAAATATATATTTTTTTAAATCCCCAAAATAATGATAAACACCAAGGGAGACAGCTTCTCCTCACTGTAGAAAGCCTCTCTTAGGTTATGAATACTTAAAAAACAAAACAAAACATAAATTTGGTGATTTAGAAATGGGGTGGCTGATCTTAGTGTCCCTTTAAGGATACAGCACAGCTTGGAAAATGATGACAGCCCCGCCTCCCTTATAGCTCTTACCAGCCAAACGTGAAATGCTGTTTGCGATCTTGTGGCTGCAAGCAGCCATCTTGAGGAAAGATGGGATGATTCCAGGTGTTCTCCTTTATTTGGAGAAAGTTTCTGGGCTTCAGGAAAACCTGCCTGAGCCTGAACAAAATTGTTGCATTGTCAGCTCTGCCTACTAAGCCCATGGGCACAGCTGCTTAGTCCTCCATGTCCCCACCAGAAGTTCCCTAATGAAATTTTCCAATATTCCTAGACCATTTAATATAGAATTATTTACTAAAACAGTCAGAATAGTAAAATGTGAGGTTTTTCAGTGCTGTTCAAAACATGCTTGAGAGGCAGAATGAAATGAAGTAGAACAGTTTGAAGGATGGTGGGAAATGATTGCACTATTTCAAATTACAGTTGCAAGGAGAATGGTATATTTTTAAAATCTTCTTGTATCATAACAACCTATTCAAGAAGAAAAGTAGCATAATAAAATGGGTTTAATGAACCTTTTATATCAGGCAACATTTTTTTAATAGTGAGTCACTCCAATCCTTCATCTATATTTTGAAATGGTACAGCCCACTCTACTGGCTCAGAATGCAAACCACCCTTATTCTGCTCTTCGAAGTACATGCTGTACAAGAGATACAGCAGAAGAAACAAGAACCAGGAAGAAATCCAAATCAGTTAAAAAAGCAGTTGAGAGCATCAGTTGACAGGTTGCAAAGTATGTGCTAGAAACATATCCTTTTCTTCTTTTCTTTTCTTGGGAAAAAAGGAGCTCAAATATGACTTACTTGGTGAATTTCCAGTTTTTCAAACAACCATTAAAAAACAGAGTTCCCATAGCCATGCACTACCATAAAAGATACTCCATACAGTATGCATTTTTGCTGTTTGAACAAAATAAATACAGGACATTGTTAAAAACATATGGCTGAGCTTAGAACCACCTTAATCCTGACGTGCTTTGTGCAATTAACTGACAGGGCTGGAAAAAAAAAAAGAAATAAAAAGTAATATTGTTATATGGAGTTCTTTAATACCTTCTCTTACAGTATAGTAGTATACATGGTTCCCTCAGCAGGCCTGAGGACCCCAGACTGAGACAGAGCTGATCAAGTGGTTGATTTGATTGTGTTATAGACACTGTGGGGGTGAGGGGTTTTTCTATTGTGGATTTTAATTTTGTAAGCCTCCTGGAGTCACTCTGTGTGAGTTGGGCAGCCCTATAAATTTGTTTATTAAATAAACAAATAAATAAATAGTAAAGATAATTTCTTGCCTCCTGTGGCTGCCATGATGAAGGCAGGAGTTTTGATCTTGCAGAAATCCTGCATGCGGAAGAGTGGATGAGGCTCAAAGAATCACAAGGCATCTGTAATATAAATCTTGAGAATCCTGAGTATGTGATACCAGCAGCTTTATTAGGGTCAAGATATTTGGCAACCCCATAACAGGCCATTATTCTGAGACCCTGAACAGTTCATTAATCACTTTCAGCTACATGTTGGCACCTAAAATCTTCAAGGACTCTATACAAATGACAGGTGTCTAGTACGACATTCTATATGCTTTGATATGACACACATGGGAAATAAAATATCAGTCACAGCTTTTCTTGCAGAAAATGTTGGCTTTAATATTGTGTTCAAGGCAACAGTGTAGCTGTGACTAAATTGCATGATTTATTCCACTGTCATACTTTTCAGCAAAACCGCCACCCTCCCTCCAAATAATTCCTTAATTTACATCCTTTAAAGTTATTGAAGCTATTGTGAGTTATGAACAGTTTTCAGGGGTCTAAATCATTATACTACTAATTAATATACAATATTTGAAAAAAAATAAATATGAAAGAGGTAGTATCTGACAGAAACTGGAAAGATTTAAAGTACCCAATAACACACTACATATATATCAGTGCACATCCAATCTATGTTTCTGAATGATCAAAGGTAAATGACATATTTTGACTTTGTTAGCATAAATAGGCTCCCATTGCATGAAGGTTTTTCTCCTATTGGCCTGTACGTTCATGATATGTGTATGTTTTGATCTCTAAGAGATATATAAAATTAAACCAGAACTACCATCTTTTTATGCTTAGAAATTTAAGGACCCCTTA